>NW_027362768.1:328767155-334482155 GCF_046119375.1 Phyllobates terribilis
CTCCTGTCCCGTCCCCCCCCTCCTGTCCCGTCCCCCCCCATCTCTATCCCCCCCTCCTGTCCCGTCCCCCCCCTCCTGTCCCGTCCCCCCCCATCTCTATCCCCCCCTCCTGTCCCGTCCCCCCCCTCCTGTCCCGTCCCCCCCATCTCTATCCCCCCCTCCTGTCCCGTCCCCCCCCTCCTGTCCCGTCCCCCCCCATCTCTATCCCCCCCTCCTGTCCCGTCCCCCCCCTCCTGTCCCGTCCCCCCCCATCTCTATCCCCCCCTCCTGTCCCGTCCCCCCCCTCCTGTCCCGTCCCCCCCCATCTCTATCCCCCCCTCCTGTCCCGTCCCCCCCTCCTGTCCCGTCCCCCCCCATCTCTATCCCCCCCTCCTGTCCCGTCCCCCCCCTCCTGTCCCGTCCCCCCCCATCTCTATCCCCCCCTCCTGTCCCGTCCCCCCCTCCTGTCCCGTCCCCCCCCATCTCTATCCCCCCCTCCTGTCCCGTCCCCCCCCTCCTGTCCCGTCCCCCCCCATCTCTATCCCCCCCTCCTGTCCCGTCCCCCCCCTCCTGTCCCGTCCCCCCCATCTCTATCCCCCCTCCTGTCCCGTCCCCCCCTCCTGTCCCGTCCCCCCCCATCTCTATCCCCCCCTCCTGTCCCGTCCCCCCCCTCCTGTCCCGTCCCCCCCCATCTCTATCCCCCCCTCCTGTCCCGTCCCCCCCTCCTGTCCCGTCCCCCCCCATCTCTATCCCCCCCTCCTGTCCCGTCCCCCCCCTCCTGTCCCGTCCCCCCCCATCTCTATCCCCCCCTCCTGTCCCGTCCCCCCCCCTCCTGTCCCGTCCCCCCCCATCTCTATCCCCCCCTCCTGTCCCGTCCCCCCCCTCCTGTCCCGTCCCCCCCCATCTCTATCCCCCCCTCCTGTCCCGTCCCCCCCTCCTGTCCCGTCCCCCCCCATCTCTATCCCCCCCTCCTGTCCCGTCCCCCCCTCCTGTCCCGTCCCCCCCCATCTCTATCCCCCCCTCCTGTCCCGTCCCCCCCCTCCTGTCCCGTCCCCCCCCATCTCTATCCCCCCTCCTGTCCCGTCCCCCCCCTCCTGTCCCGTCCCCCCCCATCTCTATCCCCCCCTCCTGTCCCGTCCCCCCCCTCCTGTCCCGTCCCCCCCCATCTCTATCCCCCCCTCCTGTCCCGTCCCCCCCCTCCTGTCCCGTCCCCCCCATCTCTATCCCCCCCTCCTGTCCCGTCCCCCCCCTCCTGTCCCGTCCCCCCCCATCTCTATCCCCCCCTCCTGTCCCGTCCCCCCCTCCTGTCCCGTCCCCCCCCATCTCTATCCCCCCCTCCTGTCCCGTCCCCCCCCTCCTGTCCCGTCCCCCCCCATCTCTATCCCCCCCTCCTGTCCCGTCCCCCCCTCCTGTCCCGTCCCCCCCCATCTCTATCCCCCCCTCCTGTCCCGTCCCCCCCCTCCTGTCCCGTCCCCCCCCATCTCTATCCCCCCGTCCCCCCCTCCTTCCTGTCCCTGTACACCCCCATCTCTATCCCCCCCTCCTGTCCCGTCCCCCCCCTCCTGTCCCGTCCCCCCCATCTCTATCCCCCCCTCCTGTCCCGTCCCCCCCTCCTGTCCCGTCCCCCCCCATCTCTATCCCCCCCTCCTGTCCCGTCCCCCCCCTCCTGTCCCGTCCCCCCCCATCTCTATCCCCCCCTCCTGTCCCGTCCCCCCCTCCTGTCCCGTCCCCCCCCATCTCTATCCCCCCCTCCTGTCCCGTCCCCCCCCTCCTGTCCCGTCCCCCCCATCTCTATCCCCCCTCCTGTCCCGTCCCCCCCCTCCTGTCCCGTCCCCCCCCATCTCTATCCCCCCCTCCTGTCCCGTCCCCCCCTCCTGTCCCGTCCCCCCCCATCTCTATCCCCCCCTCCTGTCCCGTCCCCCCCCTCCTGTCCCGTCCCCCCCATCTCTATCCCCCCCTCCTGTCCCGTCCCCCCCCTCCTGTCCCGTCCCCCCCATCTCTATCCCCCCCTCCTGTCCCGTCCCCCCCCTCCTGTCCCGTCCCCCCCATCTCTATCCCCCCCTCCTGTCCCGTCCCCCCCCTCCTGTCCCGTCCCCCCCCATCTCTATCCCCCCCTCCTGTCCCGTCCCCCCCCTCCTGTCCCGTCCCCCCCTATCTCTATCCCCCCCTCCTGTCCCGTCCCCCCCCTCCTGTCCCGTCCCCCCCCTATCTCTATCCCCCCCTCCTGTCCCGTCCCCCCCCTCCTGTCCCGTCCCCCCCCATCTCTATCCCCCCCTCCTGTCCCGTCCCCCCCTCCTGTCCCGTCCCCCCCTATCTCTATCCCCCCCTCCTGTCCCGTCCCCCCCCTCCTGTCCCGTCCCCCCCTATCTCTATCCCCCCCTCTGTCCCGTCCCCCCCCTCCTGTCCCGTCCCCCCCTATCTCTATCCCCCCCTCCTGTCCCGTCCCCCCCCTCCTGTCCCGTCCCCCCCCATCTCTATCCCCCCCTCCTGTCCCGTCCCCCCCTCCTGTCCCGTCCCCCCCTATCTCTATCCCCCCCTCCTGTCCCGTCCCCCCCCTCCTGTCCCGTCCCCCCCTATCTCTATCCCCCCCTCCTGTCCCGTCCCCCCCCTCCTGTCCCGTCCCCCCCTATCTCTATCCCCCCCTCCTGTCCCGTCCCCCCCCTCCTGTCCCGTCCCCCCCTATCTCTATCCCCCCCTCCTGTCCCGTCCCCCCCCTCCTGTCCCGTCCCCCCCTATCTCTATCCCCCCCTCCTGTCCCGTCCCCCCCCTCCTGTCCCGTCCCCCCCTATCTCTATCCCCCCCTCCTGTCCCGTCCCCCCCCTCCTGTCCCGTCCCCCCCTATCTCTATCCCCCCCTCCTGTCCCGTCCCCCCCCTCCTGTCCCGTCCCCCCCTATCTCTATCCCCCCCTCCTGTCCCGTCCCCCCCCTCCTGTCCCGTCCCCCCTATCTCTATCCCCCCCTCCTGTCCCGTCCCCCCCCTCCTGTCCCGTCCCCCCCTATCTCTATCCCCCCCTCCTGTCCCGTCCCCCCCCTCCTGTCCCGTCCCCCCCTATCTCTATCCCCCCCCTCCTGTCCCGTCCCCCCCTCCTGTCCCGTCCCCCCCTATCTCTATCCCCCCTCCTGTCCCGTCCCCCCCCTCCTGTCCCGTCCCCCCCTATCTCTATCCCCCCCTCCTGTCCCGTCCCCCCCCTCCTGTCCCGTCCCCCCCTATCTCTATCCCCCCCTCCTGTCCCGTCCCCCCCTCCTGTCCCGTCCCCCCCTATCTCTATCCCCCCCTCCTGTCCCGTCCCCCCCCTCCTGTCCCGTCCCCCCCTATCTCTATCCCCCCCTCCTGTCCCGTCCCCCCCCTCCTGTCCCGTCCCCCCCTATCTCTATCCCCCCCTCCTGTCCCGTCCCCCCCCTCCTGTCCCGTCCCCCCCTATCTCTATCCCCCCCTCCTGTCCCGTCCCCCCCCTCCTGTCCCGTCCCCCCCTATCTCTATCCCCCCTCCTGTCCCGTCCCCCCCCTCCTGTCCCGTCCCCCCTATCTCTATCCCCCCCTCCTGTCCCGTCCCCCCCCTCCTGTCCCGTCCCCCCCTATCTCTATCCCCCCCTCCTGTCCCGTCCCCCCCTCCTGTCCCGTCCCCCCCTATCTCTATCCCCCCCTCCTGTCCCGTCCCCCCCTCCTGTCCCGTCCCCCCCTATCTCTATCCCCCCCTCCTGTCCCGTCCCCCCCTCCTGTCCCGTCCCCCCCTATCTCTATCCCCCCCTCCTGTCCCGTCCCCCCCCTCCTGTCCCGTCCCCCCCTATCTCTATCCCCCCCTCCTGTCCCGTCCCCCCCCTCCTGTCCCGTCCCCCCCTATCTCTATCCCCCCCTCCTGTCCCGTCCCCCCCCTCCTGTCCCGTCCCCCCCTATCTCTATCCCCCCCTCCTGTCCCGTCCCCCCCCTCCTGTCCCGTCCCCCCCTATCTCTATCCCCCCCTCCTGTCCCGTCCCCCCCCTCCTGTCCCGTCCCCCCCTATCTCTATCCCCCCCTCCTGTCCCGTCCCCCCCCTCCTGTCCCGTCCCCCCCTATCTCTATCCCCCCCTCCTGTCCCGTCCCCCCCCTCCTGTCCCGTCCCCCCCTATCTCTATCCCCCCCTCCTGTCCCGTCCCCCCCCTCCTGTCCCGTCCCCCCCTATCTCTATCCCCCCCTCCTGTCCCGTCCCCCCCCTCCTGTCCCGTCCCCCCCTATCTCTATCCCCCCCTCCTGTCCCGTCCCCCCCCTCCTGTCCCGTCCCCCCCTATCTCTATCCCCCCCTCCTGTCCCGTCCCCCCCCTCCTGTCCCGTCCCCCCCTATCTCTATCCCCCCCTCCTGTCCCGTCCCCCCCCTCCTGTCCCGTCCCCCCTATCTCTATCCCCCCCTCCTGTCCCGTCCCCCCCCTCCTGTCCCGTCCCCCCCTATCTCTATCCCCCCCTCCTGTCCCGTCCCCCCCTCCTGTCCCGTCCCCCCTATCTCTATCCCCCCCTCCTGTCCCGTCCCCCCCTCCTGTCCCGTCCCCCCCTATCTCTATCCCCCCCTCCTGTCCCGTCCCCCCCCTCCTGTCCCGTCCCCCCCTATCTCTATCCCCCCCCCCCTGTCCCGCTCCCCCCCCCTCCTGTCCCGTCCCCCCCTATCTCTATCCCCCCCTCCTGTCCCGTCCCCCCCCTCCTGTCCCGTCCCCCCCTATCTCTATCCCCCCCTCCTGTCCCGTCCCCCCCTCCTGTCCCGTCCCCCCCTATCTCTATCCCCCCCTCCTGTCCCGTCCCCCCCCTCCTGTCCCGTCCCCCCCTATCTCTATCCCCCCCTCCTGTCCCGTCCCCCCCCTCCTGTCCCGTCCCCCCCTATCTCTATCCCCCCCTCCTGTCCCGTCCCCCCCCTCCTGTCCCGTCCCCCCCTATCTCTATCCCCCCCTCCTGTCCCGTCCCCCCCTCCTGTCCCGTCCCCCCCTATCTCTATCCCCCCTCCTGTCCCGTCCCCCCCCTCCTGTCCCGTCCCCCCCTATCTCTATCCCCCCCTCCTGTCCCCCCCCCTCCTGTCCCGTCCCCCCTATCTCCTATCCCCCCTCCTGTCCCGTCCCCCCCCTCCTGTCCCGTCCCCCCCTATCTCTATCCCCCCCTCCTGTCCCGTCCCCCCCTCCTGTCCCGTCCCCCCCTATCTCTATCCCCCCCTCCTGTCCCGTCCCCCCCCTCCTGTCCCGTCCCCCCCTATCTCTATCCCCCCCTCCTGTCCCGTCCCCCCCCTCCTGTCCCGTCCCCCCCTATCTCTATCCCCCCCTCCTGTCCCGTCCCCCCCTCCTGTCCCGTCCCCCCCTATCTCTATCCCCCCCTCCTGTCCCGTCCCCCCCCTCCTGTCCCGTCCCCCCCTATCTCTATCCCCCCCTCCTGTCCCGTCCCCCCCCTCCTGTCCCGTCCCCCCCTATCTCTATCCCCCCCTCCTGTCCCGTCCCCCCCTCCTGTCCCGTCCCCCCTATCTCTATCCCCCCTCCTGTCCCGTCCCCCCCCTCCTGTCCCGTCCCCCCCTATCTCTATCCCCCCCTCCTGTCCCGTCCCCCCCTCCTGTCCCGTCCCCCCCTATCTCTATCCCCCCCTCCTGTCCCGTCCCCCCCTCCTGTCCCGTCCCCCCCTATCTCTATCCCCCCCTCCTGTCCCGTCCCCCCCCTCCTGTCCCGTCCCCCCCTATCTCTATCCCCCCCTCCTGTCCCGTCCCCCCCTCCTGTCCCGTCCCCCCTATCTCTATCCCCCCCTCCTGTCCCGTCCCCCCCCTCCTGTCCCGTCCCCCCCTATCTCTATCCCCCCCTCCTGTCCCGTCCCCCCCCTCCTGTCCCGTCCCCCCTATCTCTATCCCCCCCTCCTGTCCCGTCCCCCCCTCCTGTCCCGTCCCCCCTATCTCTATCCCCCCCTCCTGTCCCGTCCCCCCCCTCCTGTCCCGTCCCCCCCTATCTCTATCCCCCCCTCCTGTCCCGTCCCCCCCCTCCTGTCCCGTCCCCCCCTATCTCTATCCCCCCCTCCTGTCCCGTCCCCCCCCTCCTGTCCCGTCCCCCCCTATCTCTATCCCCCCCTCCTGTCCCGTCCCCCCCCTCCTGTCCCGTCCCCCCTATCTCTATCCCCCCCTCCTGTCCCGTCCCCCCCCTCCTGTCCCGTCCCCCCTATCTCTATCCCCCCCTCCTGTCCCGTCCCCCCCCTCCTGTCCCGTCCCCCCCTATCTCTATCCCCCCTCCTGTCCCGTCCCCCCCCTCCTGTCCCGTCCCCCCCTATCTCTATCCCCCCCTCCTGTCCCGTCCCCCCCCTCCTGTCCCGTCCCCCCCTATCTCTATCCCCCCCTCCTGTCCCGTCCCCCCCCTCCTGTCCCGTCCCCCCCTATCTCTATCCCCCCCTCCTGTCCCGTCCCCCCCCTCCTGTCCCGTCCCCCCTATCTCTATCCCCCCCTCCTGTCCCGTCCCCCCCCTCCTGTCCCGTCCCCCCCTATCTCTATCCCCCCCTCCTGTCCCGTCCCCCCCCTCCTGTCCCGTCCCCCCCTATCTCTATCCCCCCCTCCTGTCCCGTCCCCCCCCTCCTGTCCCGTCCCCCCCTATCTCTATCCCCCCCTCCTGTCCCGTCCCCCCCTCCTGTCCCGTCCCCCCTATCTCTATCCCCCCCTCCTGTCCCGTCCCCCCCTCCTGTCCCGTCCCCCCCTATCTCTATCCCCCCCTCCTGTCCCGTCCCCCCCCTCCTGTCCCGTCCCCCCCTATCTCTATCCCCCCCTCCTGTCCCGTCCCCCCCCTCCTGTCCCGTCCCCCCCTATCTCTATCCCCCCCTCCTGTCCCGTCCCCCCCCTCCTGTCCCGTCCCCCCCTATCTCTATCCCCCCCTCCTGTCCCGTCCCCCCCCTCCTGTCCCGTCCCCCCCTATCTCTATCCCCCCCTCCTGTCCCGTCCCCCCCCTCCTGTCCCGTCCCCCCCTATCTCTATCCCCCCCTCCTGTCCCGTCCCCCCCCTCCTGTCCCGTCCCCCCCTATCTCTATCCCCCCCTCCTGTCCCGTCCCCCCCTCCTGTCCCGTCCCCCCCCTATCTCTATCCCCCCCTCCTGTCCCGTCCCCCCCCTCCTGTCCCGTCCCCCCCTATCTCTATCCCCCCCTCCTGTCCCGTCCCCCCCCTCCTGTCCCGTCCCCCCCTATCTCTATCCCCCCCTCCTGTCCCGTCCCCCCCTCCTGTCCCGTCCCCCCCTATCTCTATCCCCCCCTCCTGTCCCGTCCCCCCCCTCCTGTCCCGTCCCCCCTATCTCTATCCCCCCCTCCTGTCCCGTCCCCCCCCTCCTGTCCCGTCCCCCCCTATCTCTATCCCCCCCTCCTGTCCCGTCCCCCCCCTCCTGTCCCGTCCCCCCCTATCTCTATCCCCCCCTCCTGTCCCGTCCCCCCCCTCCTGTCCCGTCCCCCCCTATCTCTATCCCCCCTCCTGTCCCGTCCCCCCCCTCCTGTCCCGTCCCCCCCTATCTCTATCCCCCCCTCCTGTCCCGTCCCCCCCCTCCTGTCCCGTCCCCCCCTATCTCTATCCCCCCCTCCTGTCCCGTCCCCCCCCTCCTGTCCCGTCCCCCCCTATCTCTATCCCCCCCTCCTGTCCCGTCCCCCCCCTCCTGTCCCGTCCCCCCCTATCTCTATCCCCCCCTCCTGTCCCGTCCCCCCCCTCCTGTCCCGTCCCCCCCTATCTCTATCCCCCCTCCTGTCCCGTCCCCCCCTCCTGTCCCGTCCCCCCCTATCTCTATCCCCCCCTCCTGTCCCGTCCCCCCCCTCCTGTCCCCCCCCCTATCTCTATCCCCCCCTCCTGTCCCGTCCCCCCCTCCTGTCCCGTCCCCCCTATCTCTATCCCCCCTCCTGTCCCGTCCCCCCCCTCCTGTCCCGTCCCCCCCTATCTCTATCCCCCCCTCCTGTCCCGTCCCCCCCCTCCTGTCCCGTCCCCCCCTATCTCTATCCCCCCCTCCTGTCCCGTCCCCCCCTCCTGTCCCGTCCCCCCCTATCTCTATCCCCCCTCCTGTCCCGTCCCCCCCCTCCTGTCCCGTCCCCCCCTATCTCTATCCCCCCTCCTGTCCCGTCCCCCCCTCCTGTCCCGTCCCCCCCTATCTCTATCCCCCCCTCCTGTCCCGTCCCCCCCCTCCTGTCCCGTCCCCCCCTATCTCTATCCCCCCCTCCTGTCCCGTCCCCCCCCTCCTGTCCCGTCCCCCCCTATCTCTATCCCCCCCTCCTGTCCCGTCCCCCCCTCCTGTCCCGTCCCCCCCTATCTCTATCCCCCCCTCCTGTCCCGTCCCCCCCCTCCTGTCCCGTCCCCCCCTATCTCTATCCCCCCCTCCTGTCCCGTCCCCCCCCTCCTGTCCCGTCCCCCCCTATCTCTATCCCCCCTCCTGTCCCGTCCCCCCCTCCTGTCCCGTCCCCCCTATCTCTATCCCCCCCTCCTGTCCCGTCCCCCCCCTCCTGTCCCGTCCCCCCCTATCTCTATCCCCCCCTCCTGTCCCGTCCCCCCCCTCCTGTCCCGTCCCCCCCCTCCTGTCCCGTCCCCCCCTATCTCTATCCCCCCCTCCTGTCCCGTCCCCCCATCTCTATCCCCCCTCCTGTCCCGTCCCCCCCATCTCCTCTGTCCCGTCCCCCCCCCCTCCTGTCCCGTCCCATCTCTATCCCCCCCTCCTGTCCCGTCCCCCCCTCCTGTCCCGTCCCCCCATCTCTATCCCCCCTCCTGTCCCGTCCCCCCCCTCCTGTCCCGTCCCCCCCTATCTCTATCCCCCCCTCCTGTCCCGTCCCCCCCCTCCTGTCCCGTCCCCCCCTATCTCTATCCCCCCTCCTGTCCCGTCCCCCCCCTCCTGTCCCGTCCCCCCCTTCTCCCGTCCCCCCCTCCTGTCCCGTCCCCCCCTATCTCTATCCCCCCCTCCTGTCCCGTCCCCCCCCATCTCTATCCCCCCCTCCTGTCCCGTCCCCCCCATCTCTATCCCCCCTGTCCCGTCCCCCCCTATCTCTATCCCCCCCTCCTGTCCCGTCCCCCCCTCCTGTCCCGTCCCCCCCTATCTCTATCCCCCCTCCTGTCCCGTCCCCCCCCTCCTGTCCCGTCCCCCCCTATCTCTATCCCCCCCTCCTGTCCCGTCCCCCCCCTCCTGTCCCGTCCCCCCCTATCTCTATCCCCCCCTCCTGTCCCGTCCCCCCCCTCCTGTCCCGTCCCCCCCTATCTCTATCCCCCCCTCCTGTCCCGTCCCCCCCCTCCTGTCCCGTCCCCCCCTATCTCTATCCCCCCCTCCTGTCCCGTCCCCCCCCTCCTGTCCCGTCCCCCCCTATCTCTATCCCCCCCTCCTGTCCCGTCCCCCCCCTCCTGTCCCGTCCCCCCCTATCTCTATCCCCCCCTCCTGTCCCGTCCCCCCCTCCTGTCCCGTCCCCCCCTATCTCTATCCCCCCTCCTGTCCCGTCCCCCCCCTCCTGTCCCGTCCCCCCCTATCTCTATCCCCCCTCCTGTCCCGTCCCCCCCCTCCTGTCCCGTCCCCCCCTATCTCTATCCCCCCCTCCTGTCCCGTCCCCCCCTCCTGTCCCGTCCCCCCCTATCTCTATCCCCCCCTCCTGTCCCGTCCCCCCCCTCCTGTCCCGTCCCCCCCTATCTCTATCCCCCCCTCCTGTCCCGTCCCCCCCCTCCTGTCCCGTCCCCCCCTATCTCTATCCCCCCCTCCTGTCCCGTCCCCCCCCTCCTGTCCCGTCCCCCCTATCTCTATCCCCCCCTCCTGTCCCGTCCCCCCCTCCTGTCCCGTCCCCCCCTATCTCTATCCCCCCCTCCTGTCCCGTCCCCCCCCTCCTGTCCCGTCCCCCCTATCTCTATCCCCCCCTCCTGTCCCGTCCCCCCCTCCTGTCCCGTCCCCCCCTATCTCTATCCCCCCCTCCTGTCCCGTCCCCCCCCTCCTGTCCCGTCCCCCCTATCTCTATCCCCCCCTCCTGTCCCGTCCCCCCCTCCTGTCCCGTCCCCCCCTATCTCTATCCCCCCCTCCTGTCCCGTCCCCCCCCTCCTGTCCCGTCCCCCCTATCTCTATCCCCCCCTCCTGTCCCGTCCCCCCCCTCCTGTCCCGTCCCCCCTATCTCTATCCCCCCCTCCTGTCCCGTCCCCCCCTCCTGTCCCGTCCCCCCCTATCTCTATCCCCCCCTCCTGTCCCGTCCCCCCCCTCCTGTCCCGTCCCCCCCTATCTCTATCCCCCCCTCCTGTCCCGTCCCCCCCCTCCTGTCCCGTCCCCCCCTATCTCTATCCCCCCCTCCTGTCCCGTCCCCCCCCTCCTGTCCCGTCCCCCCCTATCTCTATCCCCCCCTCCTGTCCCGTCCCCCCCCTCCTGTCCCGTCCCCCCCTATCTCTATCCCCCCCTCCTGTCCCGTCCCCCCCCTCCTGTCCCGTCCCCCCCTATCTCTATCCCCCCCTCCTGTCCCGTCCCCCCCTCCTGTCCCGTCCCCCCTATCTCTATCCCCCCCTCCTGTCCCGTCCCCCCCCTCCTGTCCCGTCCCCCCCTATCTCTATCCCCCCTCCTGTCCCGTCCCCCCCCTCCTGTCCCGTCCCCCCCTATCTCTATCCCCCCCTCCTGTCCCGTCCCCCCCCTCCTGTCCCGTCCCCCCCTATCTCTATCCCCCCCTCCTGTCCCGTCCCCCCCCTCCTGTCCCGTCCCCCCTATCTCTATCCCCCCCTCCTGTCCCGTCCCCCCCCTCCTGTCCCGTCCCCCCCTATCTCTATCCCCCCCTCCTGTCCCGTCCCCCCCCTCCTGTCCCGTCCCCCCCTATCTCTATCCCCCCCTCCTGTCCCGTCCCCCCCCTCCTGTCCCGTCCCCCCCTATCTCTATCCCCCCCTCCTGTCCCGTCCCCCCCCTCCTGTCCCGTCCCCCCCTATCTCTATCCCCCCCTCCTGTCCCGTCCCCCCCCTCCTGTCCCGTCCCCCCCTATCTCTATCCCCCCCTCCTGTCCCGTCCCCCCCCTCCTGTCCCGTCCCCCCCTATCTCTATCCCCCCCTCCTGTCCCGTCCCCCCCCTCCTGTCCCGTCCCCCCCTATCTCTATCCCCCCCTCCTGTCCCGTCCCCCCCCTCCTGTCCCGTCCCCCCCTATCTCTATCCCCCCCTCCTGTCCCGTCCCCCCCCTCCTGTCCCGTCCCCCCCTATCTCTATCCCCCCCTCCTGTCCCGTCCCCCCCTCCTGTCCCGTCCCCCCTATCTCTATCCCCCCCTCCTGTCCCGTCCCCCCCCTCCTGTCCCGTCCCCCCCTATCTCTATCCCCCCCTCCTGTCCCGTCCCCCCCCTCCTGTCCCGTCCCCCCCTATCTCTATCCCCCCCTCCTGTCCCGTCCCCCCCCTCCTGTCCCGTCCCCCCCTATCTCTATCCCCCCCTCCTGTCCCGTCCCCCCCCTCCTGTCCCGTCCCCCCCTATCTCTATCCCCCCCTCCTGTCCCGTCCCCCCCTCCTGTCCCGTCCCCCCCTATCTCTATCCCCCCCTCCTGTCCCGTCCCCCCCCTCCTGTCCCGTCCCCCCCTATCTCTATCCCCCCCTCCTGTCCCGTCCCCCCCCTCCTGTCCCGTCCCCCCCTATCTCTATCCCCCCCTCCTGTCCCGTCCCCCCCTCCTGTCCCGTCCCCCCTATCTCTATCCCCCCCTCCTGTCCCGTCCCCCCCCTCCTGTCCCGTCCCCCCCTATCTCTATCCCCCCTCCTGTCCCGTCCCCCCCTCCTGTCCCGTCCCCCCTATCTCTATCCCCCCTCCTGTCCCGTCCCCCCCCTCCTGTCCCGTCCCCCCTATCTCTATCCCCCCCTCCTGTCCCGTCCCCCCCTCCTGTCCCGTCCCCCCCTATCTCTATCCCCCCCTCCTGTCCCGTCCCCCCCTCCTGTCCCGTCCCCCCCTCCTGTCCCGTCCCCCCCTATCTCTATCCCCCCCTCCTGTCCCGTCCCCCCCCTCCTGTCCCGTCCCCCCTATCTCTATCCCCCCCTCCTGTCCCGTCCCCCCCCTCCTGTCCCGTCCCCCCCTATCTCTATCCCCCCCTCCTGTCCCGTCCCCCCCTCCTGTCCCGTCCCCCCCTATCTCTATCCCCCCTCCTGTCCCGTCCCCCCCCTCCTGTCCCGTCCCCCCTATCTCTATCCCCCCCTCCTGTCCCGTCCCCCCCCTCCTGTCCCGTCCCCCCTATCTCTATCCCCCCCTCCTGTCCCGTCCCCCCCCTCCTGTCCCGTCCCCCCCTATCTCTATCCCCCCCCCCCGTCCCGTCCCCCCCTCCCGTCTCTATCCGTCCCCCCTCCCGTCTCTATCCGTCCCCCCCTCCCGTCTCTATCCGTCCCCCCCTCCCGTCCCCCCCTCCCGTCTCTATCCGTCCCCCCCTCCCGTCTCTATCCGTCCCCCCGTCCCGTCCCCCCCTCCCGTCTCTATCCGTCCCCCCGTCCCGTCCCCCCCTCCCGTCTCTATCCGTCCCCCCCTCCCGTCTCTATCCGTCCCCCCCTCCCGTCTCTATCCGTCCCCCCTCCCGTCCCCCCCTCCCGTCTCTATCCGTCCCCCCCTCCCGTCCCCCCTCCCGTCTCTATCCGTCCCCCCATCCCGTCCCCCCCTCCCGTCTCTATCCGTCCCCCCCTCCCGTCTCTATCCGTCCCCCCTCCCGTCCCCCCCTCCCGTCTCTATCCGTCCCCCGTCCCGTCCCCCCCTCCCGTCTCTATCCGTCCCCCCCTCCCGTCTCTATCCGTCCCCCCCTCCCGTCCCCCCCTCCCGTCTCTATCCGTCCCCCCTCCCGTCCCCCCCTCCCGTCTCTATCCGTCCCCCCCGTCCCGTCCCCCCCTCCCGTCTCTATCCGTCCCCCCCGTCCCGTCCCCCCCTCCCGTCTCTATCCGTCCCCCCTCCCGTCCCCCCCTCCCGTCTCTATCCGTCCCCCCCTCCCGTCTCTATCCGTCCCCCCCTCCCGTCCCCCCCTCCCGTCTCCCCCTCCCGTCTCTATCCGTCCCCCCCTCCCGTCTCTATCCGTCGTCCCGTCCCCCCCTCCCGTCTCTATCCGTCCCCCCCTCCCGTCCCCCCCTCCCGTCTCTATCCGTCCCCCCTCCCGTCCCCCCCTCCCGTCTCTATCCGTCCCCCCCTCCCGTCTCTATCCGTCCCCCCTCCCGTCCCCCCCTCCCGTCTCTATCCGTCCCCCCCTCCCGTCCCCCCCTCCCGTCTCTATCCCCCCCTCCCGTCCCCCCTCCCGTCTCTATCCCCCCTCCCGTCCCGTCCCCCCCTCCCGTCTCTATCCGTCCCCCCCTCCCGTCCCCCCCTCCCGTCTCTATCCGTCCCCCCCTCCCGTCCCCCCTCCCGTCTCTATCCGTCCCCCCCTCCCGTCTCTATCCCCCCCCGTCCCGTCCCCCCCCTCCCGTCCCTATCCCCCCCCCCGTCCCGTCCCCCCCTCCCGTCTCTATCCCCCCCCGTCCCGTCCCCCCCTCCCGTCTCTATCCGTCCCCCCCTCCCGTCTCTATCCCCCCCCCCGTCCCGTCCCCCCCTCCCGTCTCTATCCCCCCCCGTCCCGTCCCCCCCTCCCGTCTCTATCCCCCCCCCGTCCCGTCCCCCCCT
The DNA here is from genome assembly GCF_046119375.1 of Phyllobates terribilis. Lineage (NCBI taxonomy): Eukaryota > Metazoa > Chordata > Amphibia > Anura > Dendrobatidae > Phyllobates > Phyllobates terribilis. The sequence continues at coordinate 328,780,663 of NW_027362768.1, forward strand.
CCCGTCTCTATCCCCCCCCTCCCGTCCCCCCCTCCGTCTCTATCCCCCCCTCCCGTCCCCCCTCCCGTCTCTATCCCCCCCTCCCGTCCCCCCTCCGTCTCTATCCCCCCCTCCCGTCCCCCCTCCCCATCTCTATCCCCCCCTTCCCGTCCCCCCCCTCCCATCTCTATCCCCCCCTCCCGTCCCGTCCCCCCTCCCATCTCTATCCCCCCCTCCCGTCCCGTCCCCCCCTCCCATCTCTCTCCCCCCTCCCGTCCCGTCCCCCCCTCCCATCTCTATCCCCCCTCCCGTCCCGTCCCCCCCTCCCATCTCTATCCCCCCCTCCCGTCCCGTCCCCCCCTCCCATCTCTATCCCCCCCCTCCCGTCCCGTCCCCCCTCCCATCTCTATCCCCCCCTCCCGTCCCGTCCCCCCCTCCCATCTCTATCCCCCCCTCCTATCCCCCCCCTCCTGTCCCGTCCCCCCCTCCTATCTCTATCCCCCCTCCTGTCCCGTCCCCCCCTCCTATCTCTATCCCCCCTCCTGTCCCGTCCCCCCCTCCTATCTCTATCCCCCCCTCCTGTCCCGTCCTCCCCTATCTCTATCTCTTGGTGTCACAACTGTGGTGTAGACATGACCTGGACGTCACTACTCGAGAGGGGGACAGAGCGCTTTGGAAGTGGCTCGAGACCCTCTTGCAAACCTGAATGTGGCTCTCAAGGTAAGAAAGGTTGAGGATCATGGTCTTAAGATTTTGTTGATTTTTGAGAAGAGAAAAACATGCCACAATCCAGAGAATTAAATATTTTTTAAACACATTTACAACAAGTGACAGGTCATCTTAATAATCCCGGTATAATGTAACGGTTTACAATACACTTTATAACATGGCCTCTGTGCCAGGAATACTTGGTTCTCAAAATGTGCCATGCAATGAATATAGAAGGTATGGATGGTTCACTGAACGGGAAAAAGTAAAGGAACATTTTATATAACGAGTGTTGACAAATGTTTAATTACTAACAGTATATTTAATACGGAATCGCTTGCATTCATTCCTCGCTGAAGCAGAGTCAGGTAGGTCTGTTCACTCGGTGGCATTGTTCATTTGTAAAACTATATAGTATAACACCAGCCTCAAAGGAAATGCAGAAGCACAAACTCCTCAATATTATATCTATATATATAGCGCGCCTTGATATTCTAAAGCAATGAGATATTGCTTCCCCATCTGAAATGTGACCTTGTCACTGCGAAACGTGGTAGAAAATTGTTCTGAAGTGCTACATCATTTAGCAATTTTGCAAAACACATGCATGAAAGTTAAAGGTGAAAAGGCTTAACTCTGCCTCATTTGTATGATGATGAGTACATTCACATCCACCGCACAAAAGACATCTTAACACTGGCGGAAAAATCTCAACCGTCGCTTCTCCTCCATGGAAATTCGGAATGCAATGTACTTGGATTTTGTTCTCTTAAAAAATAAAAATTGTCTTTTTCTCTTCTTCTCTCACATCAGATTCATCTGGTTAATAGGAGTGCACGAGCTCAGCCATTAGCATCCACCTACCGCCACTGATCGAACTCCCTCCAGCTTCATCCATCAGCCCCTAAATAATATCACATGAAGTGGCTGCCAATGGCCGAGCTCATGCACGCAATGCCTTATGCCAAGACTCGATCAGAGGAGAAAGCCCTGAAAAGTAAAGAAGTTTTACAACTTTCAAAATTTGACAGAAGGAAGGGATTACAAAATAAGTTGTTACTTACCAATGCAATTCTCTACTGATTCAGCCCCACTGGTTTGTTGATCTGTGCTTCTCTCACGGCAATGACATCTACTCAGTCAACCACACCAATCAGGCGACTGATCTGGTAGAGGGTCAGGGGCCGCTGGCCCAAACTGTGCGCTCTCACATGATGCAAGTAGGAGGTAGCCTTGTCTCTGCCACATTGGAGGAACACAGGGGCATTGATAAAGGCCGAATTTGGCCAGCTTCAGAGAAGCTCTTACATGTTCTTTGCTATAGAGCTTGTAAGCGCTGCACTCTGTGCCTAGGAAGCCAGCAATGGACTGCAGAGGGAGCTGGTCGGTTAGGCAGCGGGCAGTAGACTATAGACTTATAACCACTCTGTTCTTGAAAACAAAGAGAAGTTTTAACAAGTAGCTTGCAGCGTGTCTTATTTGCACAGTCACTTTGCAATTTTAAGTATTTAATACAGTGAGAACAACTCTTTAAAATCAGGTGTACACAATTGGCAAACCAAGCCTTGCACCACTCAGGTACTTTATACCTCTTTACGAATGAGGTGCTTCCTGACAAATCTTGCTCTGCTACGTCGCTGGGTTCTGCTACACCACCACGAGTGTCTCCTGAGAAACCTGGCTTGGCTACAACACCACCACGAGTGTCTCCTGAGAAACCTGGCTTGGCTACAACCACTGAGCACCTCTGAGCACTAATGACGTGCCTTTTGACAAAGCCAGTTCTGCCACCTTGCCAGGCTATACTACTTCAAACGTGAACCTCATCATATCCAGCGCAGCACTTCCACCACTTTGCCGAGTCTGTCGTTTCCATGTGGCTGACTTCAGCCTCCATTGCTTCATGTGACATGCAGAAGTAGTGCTCCTGCAGAGCGTGACATGCAGAAGTAGTGCTGTTGCTTTAAAAGCATTCAGCAACTATTAGGGGTTAACACAGTCACATGAGAAGGGGAGTGTATTAGCAGAGCCCCAGGGGGATTGTGGGAAGTTTTTTTTTACTGTCTGGCCGGAGCCGAAGAGAAAGGTGGCTTATGACCTGTATTCACGTCAGGAGGGAAGCTAATCAAAGGTCAGTTAGACTCCCTGAGCTAACAGTGTGGAAGATTATTGGCCAGGAGGATAAGGACTGGAAGGAAGCCTGTCACAGAGATCATCTTTCTCATCACACCCCCCCCCCCCAACTTTATCTCCATGCAGGATAAAGAATGCTGAGTACTATTGAGTCATTTTGAAGGAAAAGCCTGTGGTGGTGTATGCATTAAAACTGTGCTGTACTGTGCTACCGGATAATAGACTGTGTACTCCTGTGCTGCAAAGGAGACTGTACTGTTATTACTGGAGCCTGTTGCTCAAAGATACATTTGCATTGCACTGGCCATGCCTCATTAAATGTTACTGTTCTACCGTTTATGAAGACTCTTGTCAGATGTGTCTGGTCAGCAACTAAATCCATCATGTGCCTGAGAGAAGCTGCAGCCTATGGTAGCCTTCAGTAACGGTTCCCCCAGGATTCCAACGAATTCTGAACTTAGGCGGCGTGCGTGTAACATTCAGCCAATCTCTTCAGCCTTTATTGGTCTGGCCTCGCTGCATCAACCTCTTCAGTCCATGTGGATCAAAGGCTTTGAGGTCCATCTCACCATATAAGAAATTAACACAGCCAATCAACCACCCTAGACACAGTCCATATTTCACAACGATACGGGGTCATTCTCTAATGGATTTCTAAAACGCATAGTGGACATGTATAACTTTTAGGATTTATCTTTAGGTGATTAGAGCCAAAAGAGTTGGGTGAGGGCACTATGTGGGATAAATATTTCAATTCTACATGAACCATTGCATTGGGAAAGTTCTGTGCCAACACCTGGAGTACCAACGCTTCATGAGAAGTAGCGTAAAAGCCAATACAAACAGAGGTTATCAGTGATCACACGGATGTTGATAAATCCTCCCTCTATAGACACTGGAATTACTACAGTTGGCACATTCGTCATTGTTGTAAGAGTGGAAAAATAAAAGGTATCCATGGTACAAGCACAGATGGTGCATGAGTAGTACAAAAATAAGGGCATCGCGTGCATCTGCAAGTGTGAAGGGAAAAAAAAAAAAAATTGTTCCCATGAAAAGAAAGATAAGGTAAGGTCCTGGTGCAGATATGATCCATTAATTATGGAGATGCCCAAGTTACAAAAGTACATGGCTGACTTTTGAGGTGACAAAAAAGTTTGTAAAACTGGACCTGTGGGTCTGCATTTTGGGAAATACTCATTAGCGTAAAAGGGAATAAAAAAAAAAAAAATTGGCATCCATGCTTCCGTTTCTTGAAAGAAAAATTATGGCGAATAACTAACAAAAAACAAAATTATATCAGATCAGTTGGGTTAAAGGAAAAAAGTGCAGCTATGACAAAATGGACAAGATAAATTATTTCCTGTCGAGACTTGATGGGGAAAGATACGAGAGAAAAGGAACCTACACACCAATAATGAGAATGGGGTCCCATTTCCATTCTGCCACTGTATTCGCCAACTATGGGACTGAAGAAGATCGGCTTCTGCTGTACTTGGCTATTACCATTAGTCTCCCTAGTCTAATACATGACTGCGGCTCCATTCAAACAGGGAGTTCAGGACCCCTGCAGGGTTCTCAGGGGTGAAACCTTCAGCAGTCAGACCTATATGCCCTAAGCTATTGACAAGGGAGTTCAGGACCCCTGCAGTGGTCTCAGGGGGTGAAACCTTCAGCAGTCAGACCTATATGCCCTAAGCTATTGACAAGGGAGTTCAGGACCCCTGCAGTGGTCTCAGGGGGTGAAACCTTCAGCAGTCAGACCTATATGCCCTAAACTATTGACAAGGTATAAGCTGTAATGGCAGGAGAGCCTTTTTATGAAAATACGTCAATTGCTATAAATATGTAATTTTTCACACGGTATTAATGCAGTAGAACAGCAGAATACGGCATTAGTTTTGGTTTCTGCTCCTCTCCATTCTTAAGCCCACCCCTCCCCCTTTTTTCTCTGCATGGACATCTAGTTTTATGAACCAATTGGGAGTGGTCTTAATCTCTGCTCTGGGTGTCTTCTTCTACAGTTGGCCCAAAAGACATACAGTGGGGGAAATAATTATTTGATCCCTTGCTGTTTTTGTAAGTTTGCCCACTGACAAAGACATGAACAGTCTATAATTTTAAGGGTAGGTTAATTTTAACATTGAGAGATAGAATATCCAAAAAAAACAAAAACAAAAAAAAAAAAACAAGAAAATCACATTGTATAGATTAATTTATTTGCATTTTGCAGTGAGAAATAAGCATTTGATCCCCTACAGTTCTGGCTCCTACGCAACTCGTTACCTGCATTAAAGGCAGCTGTTATATATAGTCACCTGTATAAGAGACTCCTATCCACAGACTCAATCAGTCAGACTCTAACCTCTACAACATGGGCAAGACCAAAGAGCTTTCTAAGGATGTCAGGGACAAGATCATAGACCTGCACAAAACAAAGCTGGAATGGGCTACAAAACCATAAGTAAGACGCTGGGTGAGAAGGAGACAACTGTTGGTGCAATAGTAAGAAAATAGAATAAATACAAAATGACTGTCAATCGACATCGATCTGGGGCACCATGCAAAATCTCACCTCGTGGGGTAACCTTGATCATGAGGAAGGTGAGAGATCAGCCTAAAACTACACGGGGAGGGGGGGGGGCGACTTGTTAATGATGATCTCAAAGCTGCTGGGACCACAGTCACCAAGAAAACCATTGGTAACACATTACGCCTTAAAGGTTTAAAATCCTGCAGTGCCCGCTAGGTCCCCCTGCTCAAGAAGGCACATGTGCAGGCCCATCTGAAGTTTGCCAATGAACACCTGGATGATTCTGTGAGAAGGGAGAAGGTGCTGTGGTCAGATGACACAAGAATTTAGCTCTTTGGCATTAACTCAACTCGCCGTGTCTGGAGGAAGCAGAAGGATGAGTACAACCCTAAGAACATCGTCCCAACAGTGAAGCATGGTGGGGGAAACATTATATTTTGGGGGTACTTTTCTGCAAAGGGGACATGACGACTGCACCGTACTGAAGGGAAGATGGATGGGGTCATGTATCGCGAGATTTTGGCCAACAACCTCCTACCCTCAGTAAGAGCATTGAAGATGGGTCGTGGCTGGGTCTTCCAGCAAGACAATGACCCAAAACATACAGCCAAGGCAACAAAGGAGTGGCTCAAAAAAAAGCACAGTAAGGTCATGGAGTGGCCTAGCCAGTCTCCAGACCTTAATCCCATAGAAAATGTATGGAGGGAGTTGAAGCTCCGAGTTGCCAAGCGACAGCCTCAAAATCTTAATGATTTAGAGATGATCTGCAAAGAGGAGTGGACCAAAACTCCTTCTGACATGTGTGCAAACCTCATCATCAACTACAAAAAATGTCTGACTGCTGTGCTTGCCAACAAGGGTTTTGCCACCAAGTATTAAGTGTTGTTTGCCAGAGGGATCAAATATTTATTTCTCACTGCAAAATAATATCTAATTTATATAATGTGATTTTCTTGAATTTTTTATGGATATTCTATCTCTCAATGTTAAAATTAACCTATCCTTAAAGTTATAGACTTCATGTCTGTCAGTGGGCAAACTTACAAAAACAGCAAGGGATCAAATACTTATTTCCCCCACTGTAATATATTTCTTCATTAGGGTGGCAGAATGGAAATGGAACCTCCTTCCAAATGACATCCATATGCCTCTATTCAAAATAAATCTTTATGAAGACCCCCACCCCCATTTAAACCTGAAATAAGCAGATTAAATAAAAAAAAAAAAAAAAAAGCAGTAAAATCTATTAGCTCACCAACGGGTTTATAAAATAATTGTTACTTTGTTACTTGGCAAAGTGTAATTAGAAAAGTTTGTGAGGTGCAGAAAGTTCTCACATTTGTTTCGCTAGATTGTGAAGTCCTCCTCGGCTTCACGGGCAAGAGCGCCGCTATTACATGGGAACAGGAGTTCTTACAGCCAATTAATTGAATGTCCTTTGTAAAATAAGAAGGTGCTCAGCAGAGTATCACGACTTTAGGTACTCGACAAGCAAATTATGCAAATGGATTCTAATTAACTTGCAAAATTTAATTTGTCTAGCCCGTGCTGGTAACACTGGGATGTAAACGCCAGACACCATGATGGAGTCAAGGCAGGAAAAAAAAAAAAAAAAAGTGAAATAAATATTCAAACATTCATTATATGTTCTAAACTGACAAAAAAAAAAAAGTATATATCCTGGGCCCTCAGGGGTTAAAGGATATCACCCAAAAACTACAATGCGAATTTGACTTCCCCTTCCCCCAACACTCAAACAATTAGTCAATACCTGGCAGCATTTGTATCTGCTGGATAAAACATTGCAGTTTTTTTTTTTTTTCCCAGAAACAGCACCACCCCAGACCATGGTCTAGTCTTGGTACTGCAGCTCAGTTCCATTCACTTTAATGGGAACAGAGTTGCAGTATCAGACAATCCATGGTGAGGGAATATGTATTTTATATATTTTTTTTTTTATATAAAGAGAGCAGCTGTGTTTTTCGAATCCTGAACAACTGGACTTACAGTTACTGGTTACACGCACGCCGCTAGGTTCAGAGAGGGCGAGACAGGTTTCATGAATTCTTTGGAATCCTGGGGGAACAGTTACACAGGGAGACCATAGGCTGCAGCTTTTCTCAGGCACACAATAGATTTAATTGCTGGCCAGACACATCTGACAAGAATCTTTTTCAACAGTTTAACAGTGGAGTTTATTCAAGTACGACCAGTACTATTTAACTCTTTGAAGAAACAGGCAGAGTAACGTCAGTCTCTTCAGTAGCATAATTCAGCATAGATTAGATCTCTTAGCAGCACACTTCTATACATACACAACCACAGGCTTTTCCTTCACGAGGACTCAATAGTACACAGCGTTCTTTATCCTGCATGGAGATGGAGATGGAGATGGAGATGGAGGGAGGGAGGGGGGGGGAGGGGGAGTTTGATGAGGGAGTTGATCCCTGTGACACAATTCCTTCCAGTCCTTCTCTTCCTGCCCGATAATACTCTGAACTGTTAGTTCAAGGAGTATCAGTCCTGTGTTTAGTTTCTCTCCGGATCTAAATCCTGTTCAGTTGCCTTCTGTCAGATCCAGATAACAAACCTTTCTCTTCGGCTTCAGCCAGACTACAACAAGTTCCCCACAATGCCCTCCCTGTCTCCTGTGACTGTTAACTCCTCTAGTTGCTGGATGCTTCTGAAGCACAACACTTCTTCTGCATGTCCCACTTGCTAAACTTGCTTTTGGCCACAATTTCACAGGTGGGAAGATGTCAAATGGCATGAAGACTCCTATTCAGAACAGATGCATGTGCACAGCACCAGAGATGCGCGCGTTTATCAAAAATGCCATAGTTTTCAGCAAATTTTTAGGCTGCGTACACAGATATTTTGAGGCTACTGCGCAGGCGCAACAGGATTTCTGTTGCCTTCTACAGTTTGACCACTAGTGGCCGCTATTGTTCACTTTGATAATATTGCAGCAGTTTTGATCCTTTCCACTGGAGGCTGCTGTTGTGTTCTGCAATTACCCTTTACCAAGATGGCGGGTTCTGAATCTATGGAATCCATCATGTTTCCTGTTTGGGCCTATTTAAAGTCACATGGACCTCTCACTCATTGCTTGAGTATTGTGTCTAGCTGTTAGCTTAGCTTCAGTCTCCTGCTCCTGAACATTCTTACCCAGTCTGTTCTAAACTCATCTACGGATTGTTTCTTACAACTTCTTGCTAACTTCAAGAATTTCTACTACCGCTTGCTGTTCCTGCTTGTGCTCCTTTGGCCACTGGTTTCCAGCAATATTACGCTAGTATCGTAACAGGCAATTGCAGAACACAACAGCAGCCTCCAGTGGTGAAACTGCAGCACAATTATCAAAGTTAACAATAGCAGCTACTAGTTGTCAAACTGTAGAAGGCAACAGAAATCCTGACCGCGCGAAATCTCGGTTCGCAATGTGGATGACGCATCCACATCAATCAAAGCAGCAGGACGCGATTATAAGCAGCGAGGACGCCCCTTGGGGAGCATATTAAATGGTATTTTTGGGTTATACACGGGGGAGTCAGGAGCTAATAGACACGTTTGTGTGATGCATCACAGGAGAAGTTAAAGGTGGTGGCATTTGTTCATAGGCTCAAAATGAGCCTGGTGACAGGTTCCCTTTAAGTGCCCCATGTATAATTACTATTTACTTACTGCAGGGTATTTACTTGTTCCCAGGTTGTGTTAAATATTTTCCTGGTGATGGTTTGTTTCCGGCTATGGTGACCTGTAGTTTTTATTAAATCCATTTTGGGTACTTAACATTTTGAGCGCATTATTTTGTAAGAGGTGAAGTGACTTAAAAAAAAAAAAAAAATTCTGGAATTCTTTTTTGGCTTTTCACAGGGGGGGGGGGGGGGGTTTAAATAATTTTAGTTCTTGACAGATTGGACTTTTCCGAATACGGCGATGCTACATCTTTTTTTTCTCTCTCCTTTCACATTTCCACTCCCCTGGGGCACTCGCATTATCTACTGTACTACTACGCTACCCCTAGAGCACACATGTCAAACTGGCCCGCAGGGTGATTTTATTTGGCCCATGACACCAGAACCACCACCCGTATGTGGGCCCATTACACTGTGCGGTGGGCTGCGCGGGGGCCCATTACACTGTGCGGATGGCGGCGCAGGGCCCACCTCAGTAGCCACACGCACCCATCCAACTACCATGGCAATATGCCGATCTCGGGGGGAGGGCAGCAATAAGAGCCAAAACAATTGTGGGATTTAAAACGTGGCCATCAGCTCCCGAGCCCCCTCTATACACCCGCATAGTAATGTACCGGTACGTCCTATGATAAGAAAGGGTTAAAGCAATTTGGCTTCAATACTGGACACGTCCTGTGCACAGGGGCAGCGCTGTCTTTCAAAGTCATATTTTTCCTACCCCCCACCCTCCCCTACAGACCCCTGATACAGCATTCAGTCTGTCGGTCCAGTGTCATAAAATGTGGCAAAAAAGTTTAAGTCACAACTTACATGTTTTTTTTGGTGGGGGAGAAAAGGGGGAACTTTTTACACCCTCACAGCAGTCACCAGAACAACGTTACAATGGCAGCCAGCAGAGTCATTACGCTGCGGACATTTGGAATGTGAGGAGTTTATTTAAAAAAAACAAAAACAATTATTAATAAACCGCATCGCGCAGTCACCTGTTGCTCGTCGCTGTTCCCACTACGCTGTTCCCTGGCGAATCTAGAAACCTGGAGGAGTTGGTTCCCGACATAGTGTTCCGTCACCACAGCCGGTCCTCCGACAGCACCTCCGTCCTCAGGCCCCGGCCGCCACAGTTCCCGCGGCGCCATCTTGTCACGGCTGACACATGTGTCAACACTTCCAGGAAAGCTCCTGATTGGCTGCGACGCACCGGACGAAAGTGCGGATTGGCTGGTTAGAGAACAGTGGGCGTGGCCTCGACTCACCTGGCGCAGGTGCCTACCTGAGCAATAATGTACACAGCGCCGCGACAAGGGGCAGAAACCGCATATATTCTCGGCGCTGTGCACACGGGCTGATTACTCTTCCAGTAGTTACATTTGCAAGTCTCTCCCCCTTCAGGATTCTCTCAGACAAATTGCATTAGATTTACTAAGGTAAAAACTTTATTTTTTTCTCCAGGAATTTTTTTTTTCATTACTTTGGAATACAATGTGTTAATTAACCTTTTAAAGATTTTTTTTAGGTTTTGCAATATTTTTCAGATTTCAGCGAAAAAAAAACATCCAAAAAAAACTTTTTATGCTTTGGAAGAAATTTTTTAATCTTTTTTCCCCAATGATGATGTTTTTCCATCATTTTTTTTTTTTTTTTGCAGACAAGTTGTTAAAGGGGCAGTGCACCTTTTGTAGACCATGTGTTGTTTTTTTCTTTTTTTTTTTTTTTTAATTAATTGCATGTATTTGGGGCTACAGATCTTCATTTATTTATTTTTTTTTTTCAATTTAGTTTCATAAAAAATGTTGCACCCTTTGACTTTTTAAGGACCTCTGTGTCCCTGCCCATTCAACTGTAACCATAAATCAGCTCAGAAAAAAAAAGTCAAGAGATAAAGTTATAAACTCTCCTGTGAGACCATCATAGAGCTCACTGACTGATTCTCAGTCGGCTCATTCTACAGCCAGCAATAGACAGTGCAGCAAGAAGGCAAATAGTGCAATATTTTTGAAAAAATGTTTTCTTTTTTTAACCACTAATGTACAAAAATAAAAGTGATCCCAAAAGTGGACAACCCCTTTAATTAGAGGGGAGGTGAGACATAGAAATTACATACAAATTAATAATTATCCTTGATTTTTTTTTGGGGGGGGGGGGGTGGAAACTTTTTTTTTTACTTTTATTTTTACTTAATTTCATGTGCGGATTCTTCATATTTATCTCAGGAGATTCTGCAAATATTCCAAAGCTGAAAAATCCGCAGCAGAAATTGAGAATTTGATATTTGGTGAATTTTCCTGGCTGATTTTGATGGTAACACCTGGATGAGATTTTATAGACTCTTTTACCCGCCATGCTGGTGGTGTTTGCAGGGCTCGGCAGCGCCACCTGGTGGATGAGACTGCTTCGTTGTTGAGCTGCGGGACACAAGAGGTTAATATTATAGAAAACAGCAGTAAAAGAGAAATATAACAAAAAAAAAAAATAGTACAATATTTTAATGAGTGAGAATTCAGCTCTGAGAGAGAAGAAATGCCGGCGAGGCTCTCGGCGGCACGAGAGGTGGTAAAACTAAAGCGACAAAGAAATTGCCTGCAGTTACTATCCCGTCTGTAATGTTGCCTTAGCAGCTGCTCTAATAAATATGCAGCATTTTAAGGGCATGTTTGTGTGTTTGTCAGGAGTTTTCAGACTCATTAAGCAAGCGGAGGCGCGATCCTTCATATTCCGGGGGTCAAATCCCTTTGGATAATATTCAAATCACTACTGGGGTTTATTAACACTTTAAGAGACCAATTTTTCTCTTTTTTTTTTTTTTGTCTTGTGTTATTCGGGAATGTTTTTCTATTTTTTGCTCCAAATTATTCAAAATAACACACGGGGTTCACGAATTTTGTGCAAAAAAAAGTTTTGTTTTTTTTTACTTTAATTTTTTCGCACAATTGTTTTGCTAAAAAGGACACAACATTTTCTAAAAAAAATTACGGATGTGCATAAAATGACAAAGAATTCTGGGGGAGGCGGCGGGCAGTGAAGAACTTTTGTAGAAAAAAAAAAAAGTTGCGCTATAAATAAGCCGAACATATCTGGAAACCTCTTGCATCACCGACAATCACAATCTAAAAAACAAGAAGGGGGGAACACATATAAAATAGACTTAAAAAAATGTGCAAATTAAAAAGAAGTGAAAAACACCAAAAACTACAAAAAACGGGCTCAAATGCAATGATGAATCGCGCCCTAAATGTAGACTTGGGTATTAATAATATAATATATATATATTTAATTATAATTAATATTAATACTGTGTGAACTTTTATTTTATCAATAATGTACTGACATATAGACGTACAGTACAAACCAAAAGTTTGGACACACCTTCTCATTTAAAGATTTTTCTGTATTTTCATGACTGTGAAAATTGTACATTATTCGGTCGCCCATGACAGCACCACGTGAGAGAGAGGATCCGCCCATCAAGGACAGGAAACCTACAGGTTAAAAAGGGCGGCCCTGTCCTCCCGCCTCCGTTTAGGTTTCCTGTCCATGATGGGGGACCTCGTAGGTTTACCTGCAGAAGATGGACTACTGTCCCTGAGAGGGCCACAGCAGGTGGTTGGAGCCGGTCCGTCCCGGTCCTCTGGAGACGCCACGGTAGGGCTCAGTGGGGCGCCTCCATGAGCGTTGCGGCGGGCGCGACATCGCCTCACGGGGAGGTAGATGTCCGCCAGGTGTGGGGCCGCTAGCGGGCTTCCTCCCCCCACTACAGCTTGCAGGAGATCCAGGTCGCGCCGGCGGGGCACGTGTCAGGCGCGACCTTCTGACGTGACTTCCGGTGCGCCGGGCAGGAAGTCCCTGTGACGTCACCGGAAGGGGCGGAGCTCATTTGAATTTTGCGCGCGAGCAGCTGAACGCCGGGGGATTAAGGACCTGGCGGTGAGGAGCCCACCTGGAACCCACCTGGCCACCTGGGGAGGAAGACCAAGGAGCAGGTAACGCCCTCCTGGAAAAAAAAAAAAAAAGGAACACACACCCACACATGGTAGCGGTATGGCCAGTATATAAAGGGTCTGGTAACATACAGAGGTGCTTCCCAGCCCATTCTTACATTGTAAGCTATGGAAGATTCACAGGAGCTGTCACCTAGGCAACAACATCTGCTGCAGGAGCAGCCCTCTGGGGAGCCCTCACAACTAGTGGCGCAGCGCCATTCCCGGCTAGGGTCTGGTCATACAGCTAGAAGAGCTGCCACTAAGAGCAGGAAGGATGGTCCGGTGCGGCATGATTCCTCGCCATGCATGTTGGATTCTTCTGCTTCTATGGTACCAAAGGCTCTGTGGGGTGAGTGGAATCTTCGTTAAAGTTCTACTAATGTTTCCTCCTTCTTTCTATCTATGACTTTCTTTTAGAGCAAGAAATGTTCCTCGAAATCCAAGCACAGAGAGTGTGCCTTATGCAGCTGTCCACTCCCTGACTCATATAGCAAAAGGTTATGCCAGCTTTGTATCAGCAAAATGATGTCGGAGGAAACCCCAGATTTTTCCCTAGGCCTAAGAACTTTAATAAGGGAAGAAATAGGCAAAGCATTGCAGGGTTCAGAGTCTGGGCATATTCCTCAAGAAACCCAGCTGGGTTCAGACTCTGAGCTTTCGGTCGCTTCCTCCTCCGCCTTCTCTTCCTCTGACAGTGAGCCAGATAGACAGTGCTTTCCCCTGAAGGAGGTCGATGCCCTAGTAAAAGCCGTCCGATCTACAATGGGGATAGTGGACACGAGGATAGAGAAGTCAGCTGAGGATGTTATGTTTGGTGGTCTGGGGCTAAAGAAAAGAAGGGTCTTTCCAGTAAATGCAAAGGTGAAAGACCTTATTGATAAGGAGTGGAGAAAGCCTGACAAGAAGGGTAGTGTTCCTCCATCCTTTAAAAGGAAATATCTATTTGAGGATGCTATGTGTTCCTCCTGGTTAAAAGCACCAAAGCTGGATGTTGCTGTTACCAAAGCAGCGAAAAGAACTTCCCTCCCATTCGATGATATGGGTGCATTGAGAGATCCCCTAGACAGACGGGCTGATACTTTCCTGAAAGGGGCATGGGAGACAGCTGCGGGAGCACTGAGACCAACAGTAGCAGCTACCTGCACGTCCAGAGCCCTGATGGTGTGGCTTGAACAGATAGACAGTCAGTTGAAGGATGGGACTTCTAGGAAAGACATTATTTCTTCCCTTCCACTGGTTCAGGGGGCGGCAGCTTTTCTTGCTGATGCATCTGTGGACTCGGTGAGGTTGGCAGCAAAGTCAGCAGCTCTGTCAAATGCGGCTCGGCGAGCCTTGTGGATTAAAAGCTGGCCAGGGGATTTACAGACTAAGTCCAGACTGTGCACAATCCCGTGCGAAGGGGAATACCTCTTTGGTCAGACCATGGACGACTTATTGGATAAAGCGGGGGACCCTAAGAGGGGGTTTCCATCAGTACCTCTACCCTCCTTTAAGAGATCGTTCCGGAAAAGGAAATTTTTCCGGAAGAGATATTTCAGAGAGCAAGACAAGTCTGACGAAAGGGGTCGAAAAGTTCTTCCCCAGAACGCCAGGCTGCCCTCGTTTCGGAAGTACAAACCCTAATAAGAAAGCACGTCCTGATTGAGGTTCCGGAGGCTGAAAAGGGTCTTGGTTTCTACTCCCCGCTCTTCTTGGTTCCGAAACCGGATGGAAGTTTCAGGACAATCATAAATCTGAAATCCCTGAATAATTTCCTTAAAATACACACCTTTAAAATGGAGTCTTAAAATCCGTAATAAAGTTACTTTTTCCCCACTGCTATATGGTAGTGCTCGATCTAAAAGATGCGTATTACCATATCCCAATTCATAGTGATTATCAGAAATACTTGAGGCTGGCCATTGAAATCGACGGGGTGGTTAAACACTTTCAATACACTGCACTCCTCTTCGGTTTAGCTATAGCCCCGCGGGTTTTTACTAAAGTAATGGCGGAAGTTATGGCCCATGTAAGAGAAAGGGACATTCTAATTATCCCTTACCTGGATGATCTCCTGATAGTGGGGAACTCGTTGGTTCAGTGCGAGACCCACCTGCAGGAGACCATGTCGGTCTTGAAGAGCTTGGGGTGGTTTCTAAATTTAGAAAAGTCTAGACTATCTCCACTCAAGGTACAACAATATCTAGGGGTCATATTAGATTCCAGGAAACAGCTATGTTGTCTTCCAGATGAAAAAATTGATAGAATCCGGGAGTTGGTAGCACAATGTATGCGTAAACCTTCTATGTCACTCCGTAAGGCCATGTCACTATTGGGAACCTTCACCTTCACCTTTCCTGCGGTTCGTTGGTCACAATTGCATTCAAGAGCTTTTCAGTGGGATGTGTTGTACAATAACGCAGCTTTAGAGGGGCATCTAGACCATAAGTTTACGCTAGGTCCTCGTGCCATATGGTCCCTTCGTTGGTGGTTACGACAAGACAATCTTGCTAAAGGGGTTCCCTGGGAATGTAGTCCAACTGCAGTCTTGTCCACTGATGCAAGTGCTACAGGTTGGGGAGCTCACTTTGAAGGGAAATTAGTGCAGGGAACCTGGTCAAGCAGTGAGCGACAGTTGTCATCAAATGTTAAGGAGCTTCTGGCGGTGCAGCATGCGTTCAACAAGTTCCTTATATATTTACAGGGCCAGCATGTCCGTATACTCTCGGACAATCAAGTCACGGTAGCTTACATAAACCACCAAGGGGGAACCCGCTCAAGAAACTTGATGAGGGTAGCGAACGCACTTCTGCTGAAAGCCGAAGATCATTGTCTCTCTCTTTCGGCTACTCATCTAAAAGGGAAGGAAAACATCACAGCGGATTTCCTCAGCCGTACTTCTGTAAAAGAGGGCGAGTGGTCCCTAAATACACAAATATTCTCCAGAATCGTAGAAATGTGGGGCCTTCCGACTGTGGACTTATTCGCAACAAGAGCCAATCGGAAAGTGGGAAATTTTTGTTCCTTAGACCCCAGAGAAGGACCCCTGGCAGTGGACGCCTTCATGGTTCCCTGGAGATTTCCTCTGGCATATGCCTTCCCTCCCATGATCCTGCTCCCAGCGGTGATAAGAAAGATCAGGGCAGACCAGGCCAGAGTGATACTCATATGCACCTTTTGGCCAAAAAGACCATGGTTTCATTGTCTCCGGAAGATGTCCATATCAGATCCCTGGGTTCTTCCAGAGATTCCGGACCTCCTCACTCAAGGGCCTCTTTCCCATCCTCCAACCCCGAGTCTACATTTGACGGCGTGGAATTTGAGAGGGTGTTATTGACCAACAAAGGATTCCCCGCAAATGTAGTGAATACTCTCCTGGCTAGCAGAAAACCTGTTACCACCCGTATTTATGCCAGGGCCTGGAGGAAGTTTCTGTCCTTTGCAGAAGTTAAGGTGGAGGAGGGGCCCCCTATTGGGAAAATTCTGGAATTTCTGCAGTGGGGCTTAGAATTGGGTCTCCCTACCAGTACCTTGAAAGTACAGGTGTCGGCGTTGGGAGCTTTATTTTCCTCCAATATCGCAGATAACTATTGGATTGCCTGTTTTATAAAAGCTTCCTTTAGGTGTAGACCCATTACAAAAGTAAAGATGTCTCCCTGGGATTTGAATTTTGTCTTAGATGCCTTGACCAGTCCTCCTTTTGAGCCACTAGATTTAGTCTCCCCCAAAATTATTTTCCTAAAGACGGTCCTGTTAGTAGCCCTAACTTCAGCCAGGAGAGTCAGTGACCTACAGGCCCTTTCAATATGCCCTCCATTTACGCAAATTCTGGACGATAGGATTATATTAAAACCTGATCCAGCCTTTCTTCCTAAAGTGGCACTCGATTCCATAGAACCCAGGAAATAGTTCTCCCGACTTTTTGCTTCCCGCCCAAAAATCAAAAGGAGGAGAGACTTCACACTTTAGACGTTAGGAGGTGCGTACTAAAGTAATTAGAAGTATCACGCGGGTTTAGAAAGGATAAGTCCCTATTTGTATGCTATCAGGTGGCTAGAAAGGGTTGTAAGGCCTCAAAGGCTACAATCGCTAGATGGATCAAGGAGGCCATATCCCTCGCATACTCCTCAGGGGATAAAGAGATACCGGAGGGATTGAGGGCGCATTCTACCAGAGCGGTATCAACCTCCTGGGCGGAGAAGACAGGGCTTTCCATTGAGGAAATTTGTAAGGCTGCCACTTGGTCTTCTCCCTTTACTTTCTATAGGCACTATAGATTGGATCTGGATGGCTCTGCAGATCTCACTTTCGGGAGAAGGGTACTTCAAGCTGTGGTCCCTCCCTAATTTCCTTCGTCTCTGTAATTCTTTCACTTGGTGCTGTCATGGGCGACCGAATAAAGCCTTAGTTACTTACCGGTAACGGAATTTTTCGGAGCCCATGACAGCACCTTTATATTCCCTCCCTTCACTGGTGTTGTGCACTCCCGTAGATTTGATTTCTTTTTGTGCACCCTTGTGGGAAATTGATGAAAAGTAATGTACTTAATGTGATTATGTTTTGTCATAACTAACCTTGGCGGTACTCTCATGCTCTGTTAACTAAACTGAGGCGGGAGGAGAGGGCCGCCCTTTTTAACCTGTCTGTTTCCTGTCCTTGATGGACGGATCCTCTCTCTCACGTGGTGCTGTCATGGGCTCCGAAAAATCCCGTTACCGGTAAGTAACTAAGGCTTTCACACTGAAGGCATCAAAACTATGAATTAACACATTTGGAATTATATACTTGACAAAAAAGTGTGAAACAACTGAAAATATGTCTTATATTCTAGGTTCTTCAAAGTAGCCACCTTTTGCTTTGATGACTGCTTTGCACACTCTTGGCATTCTCTTCAGTCCACCGCGATCTGCCGGCAAGCCAAGACAAGGACACCGGGGGTCGTCAGAAGGTAAGAATTATTAGGCAAATGAGTATTTTGATCACATGATACTTTTTATACATGTTGTCCTACTCCAAGCTGCATAGGCTTGAGAGCCAACTACCAATAAAGTAAATCTGGTGATGTGCATCTCTGTAATGAGGAGGGGTGTTGACTAATGACATCAACACCCTATATAAGGTGTGCTTAATTATTAGGCAACTTCCTTTCCTTTGGCAAAATGGGTCAGAAGAGAGATTTGACGGGCTCTGAAAAGTCCAAAATTGTGAGATGTCTTGCAGAGGGATGCAACAGTCTTGAAATTTCCAAACTTTTGAAGCGTGATCACCGAACAATCAAGCGTTTCATGGAAAATAGCCAACAGGGTCGCAAGAAGCGTGTTGGCCAAAAAAGGCGCAAAAAACTGCCCATGAATTGAGGAAAATCAAGCGTGAAGCTACCAAGATGCCATTCGCCACCAGTTTTGCCATATTTCAGAGCTGCAACGTTACTGGAGTATCAAAAAGCACAAGGTGCGCGATACTCAGGGACATGGCCAAGGTAAGGAAGGCTGAAAAACGACCACCTATGAACAAGAAACATAAGATAAAACGTCAAGAATGGGCCAAGAAATATCTTAAGACTGATTTTTCAAAGGTTTTATGGACTGATGAAATGAGAGTGACTCTTGATGGGCCAGATGGATGGGCCAAAGGCTGGATCAGTAAAGGGCTGAGAGCTCCGCTCCGACTCAGACGCCAGCAAGGTGGAGGTGGGGTACTTGTGTGGGCTGGTATCATCAAAGATGAACTTGTGGGACCTTTTTGGGTTGAGGGTGGACTGAAGCTCAACTCCCAGACCTACTGCCAGTTTCTGGAAGACAACTTTTTCAAGCAGTGGTACAGGAAGAAGTCGGTATCGTTCAAGAAAAACATGATTTTCATGCAGGACAATGCTCCATCACATGCATCCAACTACTCCACAGCGTGGCTGGCCAGTAAAGGTCTAAAAGAAGAAAAAATAATGACCTGGCCCCCTTGTTCACCTGATCTGAACCCCATAGAGAACCTGTGGTCCATCATAAAACGTGAGATCTACACGGAGGGAAAACAGTACACCTCTCGGAACAGTGTCTGGGAGGCTGTGGTGGCTGCTGCACACAATGTTGATCGAAAACAGGTCAAGCAACTGACAGAATCCATGGATGGAAGGCTGTTGAGTGTCATCATAAAGAAAGGTGGCTTTATTGATCACTAATTTTTTGGGTTTTGGTTTTTGCATGTCAGAAATGTTTATTTCTAAATTTTGTGCACTGATATTGGTTTACCTGGTGAAAATAAACAAGTGAGATGGGATTATATTTGGTTTTTATGAAGTTGCCTAATAATTCTGCACAGTAATAGTTACCTGCACAAACCGATATCTTCCTAAGATAGCCAAATCTAAAAAAAACCACTCCAACTTCCAAAAATATTAAGCTTGGATATTTATGAGTCTTTTGGGTTGATTGAGAACATAGTTGTTGATCAATAATAAAAATAATCCTCTAAAATGCAACTTGCTTAATAATTCTGCACACAGTGTAATATTTATTTTTTATTTTATTCTTTTTTTCACAGGTTCTATGGTACCCGGGTCCGGAGGAGAGTCTCCTCTTCTCCAGACCCGGGTACCATCCGCATGGACTCCGCATGTACAGATGCAGTGATTCGGATTCCATGCGTTCTAATGAAAGTCAATGGTGGCGAAAACGCCGAGCTTCCGCAAAATAATTGGTAGTGCTGCATTTTTTTCCGCAATGATAACTCGCAGCGGAAATTTCCGCAGCATGTGCACAGCACATGCGGATTATCAATAGGGAACATGGCAGACCTTCTACCAAGCGTTTAAGCGTTTCTGCAGCGTTTTTGCCGCTGCGGAAACGCTTAAAAAACGCATCGTGGGCACACAGCCTTAGGGTATGTGCACACGATGCAGAAATGCTCAGGATTTTTTCCTGAGCGTTTCTGCATCTCTCTGGCAGGAAAAAACGCATGCGGATTGTACATGCGGTTTCCTGCCAGGGACATGCGGAAATGAAGCGGTCTTCACTTTCATTTCCGCATGCGGGTTGACAAGCGCTTCCCAAGCGATTTTAGCATCACTTGGAAAGTGCTTGTCAACTTCACACTATATAAATCCATGCAACCGGCATGGATTTATATAGTGTGTGAATGTCAAAAAATAAAAAATAAATATATACTTTACCCTCTGATGGCCCCCGGTGTCCTGCTTCATCGGTCCCGGCTGCCGGCAGTGAAGACTGTAGGATCTTCCGACGTCAGTGACGCGCCCCCTGGGCCATATTATTTAGGGGGAATATCCGGAGCCGGATCAGATGGGAGTTGTAGTCTTCCGAGTGGCTGTGACCCGGTCCGTGCCCAGGGTGTCAAACTCAGTTGTATGTGGCAGTCCTACAGATGTTAATAAGTTCTTAATGTCGACTACGCCACCCGTTGTATTGCGGTCACTATGGCCGCCGCTGCAGCAGGGTCCGCTGAGGCTGATGGTGTTGGTGCAGCTATTGATGGTATAACCCCCAACGGGTGGGGTATAGCCTCAGGGGGTCAGGTGCAGAGGATGGGGGTTGTGGTGGTGCAGCATAGGTGTTAAATGAAGACAGAGTCGGGTTATGCAGTTTAGGGTATTTACTCACTGCTGATGTTCCAGTCACTCCAGCTTCAAGTGACCTCCCGAGCCGTGCTGCATCCACCAGGTCCTGGATCCAGCCAACCCCCAAGCGAGTCCGGAGCGTGACCCTGAGCTCTCCTTCTGTCCTTTCACTGGCCGTCCCCACTATTGATCCACCCAGGTCCAGCTCCCTCGGGCCTTCTGTTGGGAGACCCTTGGCCTTGGGTTCCCTGACCCTCCACGTGGTATGCCTTCGTGGTGGATGTGGTGGGTGGCCGTGGCAAACGCTGCCCACGGCCTCCGGTCTCTGGCTGGGGTGTGTTTTTGCCCCCCACCAGCTTGGGTTCCGGTACCCTGATGCCAACTCTTCACCCGCTGATGGACTTTGGGTTCTCAGAGTTCCTTTTCTGTTTCCCCCTCTGGGTCTCTCTTGCTTTCTCCTCTCTCTCTCTCTGGGGCTTCTCTGCTCCTCTGACTTCTCTCTGCAAAGACTCACAGCCTGACTGACTGTGGCTGACTGACTGTGGCTGACTGACTGACCCTGTTCTCTGATGGTGCCCACCTTATATACACCCTCTATGTGTGAGCTCAGGCGACCAGCACCCAATGAGCTCCTATCTTTACCCAGGCTGCTCCCCCTATCTGCCCCTACACTACTTGGGATGTACCACCCCCCTCCCACTCCAGCCAGGAACAGACTCGGTCGTACCTGCACATTTCTAAGTGGGAGTACCGTCGGTCTGCTCCTCGGAAATGGGATGTGTGTAGTGCATGCAGCCTACCGAGCTCAGTTCCACACTCCATCCTTACCCGGGAGTGGAATATCACACCTCTGGGTTGAGGTGCAATACCCCTGTAGCAGCCGAATCCTCAGGGTGCTACATCAGCGTCACGTGACCCGTCACATGACTCTGACGTCAGCGAAGGTCCTTCATTCAACCGCGAAGTGCGCGGGAAGCCGGCAGGACGCAGCGCGGGCCGTCAGAAGGTGAGACTATATATATTTTTTATTTTATTCTTTTTTTTTTTTAATGGTACCTGGGTCTGGATGAGAGTCCTCTCATCCACACCCGGGTACCATCCGCACATTAGACTGCATGAAAAGCGCATCAACATATACAGTGATGCGGATTCCATGCGGTCTAATGCAAGTCAATGGCGGCAAAAGAGCAGCGTTTCCGCAAAATTAATTGACATGCTGCGGATTTTTGACCGCAGCGTTTACGCTGCGGAAAAATCCGCATCATGGGCACAGCACATGCGGATTTCCATTGGGGAACATTGCTGCCCTTCTACCATGCGTTTTTCATGCGTTTCCGCGGCGTTTACGCAACTGCAAAAACGCCGCGGAAACGCATGAAAAACGCATCGTGTGAACTCAGCCTTAGGCTATGTGCCCACATTGCATTTATGAAGCAGAAAATTTCTGCTGCATAAATGCAAGTCCTCTCCCGGAAAAACGCATGCGGAATTCCGCACGCGTTTATCGCGCATTTTTTCGCGCGTTTATCACGCGTTTTCCACATGCGGAATTGCCTTGCGTTTTTTATGCATTGGACTAAGGCAATTCCGCTTGCGGAAACGCAAAATTAAATGACATGCTGCGGATTTTTGAACGCGGCATAAACGCTGCGGAAAAATCCGCAGCATGTGCATAGAACTTGCGGAATCCCATTGGGGACCATGGGGTGCGGATATACATGCGTTTTTCAAGCGTTTACGCTGCGGAAATTCCGCAGCATATACGCTTGAAAAATGCTACGTGGGCACACAGCCTTAGGGTATATGCACACGATGCAGATTTTAAGCAGAAATTTCCTGAGCATTTTTTCCTCTCCCTGGCAGAAAAAACACATGCAGATTTTACATGCGTTTTTTGTGCCAGGGAGAAGCGATTTTACATGCGTTTATGCATGCATTTTTCCAAGCGCTTTTCCAAGCAATTTGAGCATCACTTGGAAAGTGCTTGACAAGTTGGTCACCCAATATAAATCCATGCAACTGGCATGGATTTATAGTGTGTAATCGAGATTTCTGCTTAAAATACTGCACCTATAGTAAAAAAAAAATATATATATATATATATATATTTATTCATACATACTTCTCCGGCGTCCCCGGTCCGCTCCCGACGGCGTCCTCTCTCCTCGGCGTCTCGCGGTGTACTGCCAAGACCTGCGTTGACGGCATTTAGTCAGCTGATGATTACGCGACCATCACCTGACCACTGACGTCAGCGGTCGCGTGACCCTCAGCTGACTGAATGCCGTCACTGCAGGTCTTGGCAGACCACCGCAGGCCGCCAAGGAGAGAGGACGTCGCCGGAAGCAGACCAGGGGCCGCCGGAGAGGTACGTATGAAAATTTTTTTTATTTTTTACTTTAAAATTATTTTTTAACTAGCAGGTACCATGGTACCCGGGTTGGAGGAGAGTCTCCTCTCCTCCAGACCCGGGTACCATCCACGCATTGAACCGCATAACATCCGCATGTATACATGCGGATGTTATGCGGTTCAATGCAAGTCATTGGCGGCAATTTTGCTGTGAAATCGCACAATAATTGGTTGTGCTGCGAATTTTTCCGCAATGATAATCCGCAGCGGAAATTTCCGCAGCATGTGCACAGCACATGCGGATTATCATTGGGAAACATGGAAGACACCTTAACAAGCGATTTTAATGCGTTTCCACAGCGGAAATACCGTCGCGGAAATGCGTATTGTTTCTGCCTTCCATACTACCGGTCCTGAGTTTGAGTCTCGTAGTCACAAGCTACCAAAATAGTCTGAGAAGTAGTTTTAACATTCAGAGGCATTTACTGAACATAGACAGAGGATGTCTTCTCCAAAATGTCTTGTGTGAGAAGATCTATCTGGGGAGTTGAGGAAACAAATCAGCTTCCCCAAGTGGACAGCACAATATGTAGAGACAAATCTTAATCAGCTTAATCAGCTCCCCCTGCCATCTGTGGTGGGGACCTTAAACAGAGGTCCCGCCTTTATCCACTTAGAAGACCCTACTAGGGCATATAAATGGGTTTTCTAAATTGAACAACCAGTTTATGGGTTTTCACCTCCACTCCATGCTACTGTTTTCAAGACCAGATGGGTTAATGCTTCTGTTGATAAAACACATTGACCATTATGTTGAGCAACGTCCCGATGAATGTATGTGTTGTAGATATCTCCATTGTGCATTCGCTTACTGCAGTCTGGTGGGCTGCACTCTATGCAAACATATCTTACATGATTGCTGCTCAGAAAATAGGGCAGAGCATCACTCAACATGGAAGCCAAGACTGACCATACATGGTCCAATCTACACTGTGTTCCAAATTATTATGCAAATAATATTTTCTCAGATTTTCCCAAATTACCTATATGAATTGCAGTCATTGTAATTTTCCAGTCAAATAACTATTAGAGTACAATTGAAAGGTTTTTGTACAAACAGCCTATGATAACAGTATATTTTTAAAAAAATAAAAAACTCAAAATGCCCATAGCAGCCAGAGATGCAGATGTATTATGTGCAGCATGAGACGGGGCATTATCATGCATGAAAATGATCTTGCTGCGGAATGCACGGTTCTTCTTCTTGAACCATGGAAGGAAGTGCTGTTTGAGAAACTCAACATACATTATGGAGTTCATCTTTACCCTGTAACATACCTGGCGGCGTCCTTGCATAGTGGTCCATTTCCCACTGTGCAGGAGCGCGCACTTGATCTCCTGTCCAGAATGTCTCTCTGGCTTCCCTCCATGCTGTCTGTTTGTGTCTGTCTCTGCTGCTTAAGGGCGGCGCCCGATCACTTCCTGCTTTTTGTACCTGCTGTGGGTCACACCCCTTGTGCGTCCTCAGCCTATTGCTGTCTGACACTTGGTATATAGCTCAGCAGCTCCCTTCTATCCCTGCCTGAGCATATTGTTTCCTTCAGTGTGTGTTTGCACTCTGAAGGTGCCAGGTCCCGTCTTTGTTTCCTTGTCTGCCTTTCCTGGAGGCTGTATTTCCAGGCCTGTCTGAACTAAGTCCTGTATGTCTCCTGCTTTTTGTATCAGTTCCCGTGTCTGAACTGAGTCCTGTATGTCTCCTGCTTTTTGTATCAGTTCCCGTGTCTGAACTGAGTCCTGTATGTCTCCTGCTTTGCGGTATCAGCTCCCGTGTCTGAACTGTGTCCTGTATGTCTCCTGCTTTGCGGTATTAGTTCCCGTGTCTGAACTTAGTCCTGTATGTCTCCTGCTTTGCGGTATTAGTTCCCGTGTCTGAACTAAGTCCTGTATGTCTCCTGCTTTTTGTATCAGTTCCCGTGTCTGAACTGAGTCCTGTATGTCTCCTGCTTTTTGTATCAGTTCCCGTGTCTGAACTGAGTCCTGTATGTCTCCTGCTTTGCGGTATCAGCTCCCGTGTCTGAACTGTGTCCTGTATGTCTCCTGCTTTGCGGTATTAGTTCCCGTGTCTGAACTAAGTCCTGTATGTCTCCTGCTTTGCGGTATTAGTTCCCGTGTCTGAACTGAGTCCTTTCTGTGTTCTCTTGTCTGTCCTGTCTGAACACGCTCCTTGCCTGTTCGTTCCGCCTTTTAGTGGCCGATTTCCTAGACCCGCTCCTGTGTCTGGTCTGTCCTGTCTGAACACGCTCCTTGCCTGTTCATTCCGCCTCTCTGGGGGCCGTATTCCCAGATCCGCTCCTGTATCCCTCTGCAGTGTCGGTCTCCTCCGTACACTCAGTTCCAGTCTGAACTTTCTCCTGTCCTTTACCTGTTTTGCCTCTATGTCCGTTCCCTTCCTTTTTCTGCAGAGTCTGAACTCGTACCTAACTCCTGCTTGTTGTCTCTGCAAGTACTGTGTGAGTATCTGGCTCTGTCTTTCCCTTCCTGTCTGTTCCGTGTGAACAGAGCCCTGTCCTCCCTGCTCAGCCTTGTCTGCACTCTAGCAGTGCTTGCCTGTAACCCTCTGCCTGTATTGTTCCTGAGTCCCGGTGTGTACTGGGTCCTATCCCGCCTGTGTTCCTACCTGCATACCCGCCTGCCTGCATACCAGTCGTGCCTGCCTATACCCACCAGTCTGTGTGCCAGCCTACCAGCCTGTTCCTGTATTCCCCTGTGTGGGTCAACAGCCGTGTCCGGGGTCTGTCCTGGAGTAGCACCTGGTCCCTCTGCTCGGTTCCTCCTTGGTGCACTGGCGTCGTATGCCGTCGTGCGACCCTGGTCGGATCGGGTGAATACTTAGTCACGCCCCTCCAGGCATTCACTCTCCGGCACGGTCCAGTGGAATCACTACCAATCCCACGCACACGCCGCTTAGCCCGGGCGTGTGCATAACAGCATGCTCAGGCCATGGTTCCCGTTGAACCCCACGGCCTTCGCTCTCTGAGAAGTTTTCCAGCGAATATATGCATTAAAATAAATAAATAAATTTTTTTTTCCCTTAGCTGAGTTCCAGGCGAATTACTTACCGTCCAGATGGATCTATCAGCTCTCGTTCCTGCGGATCCGCCACGTTACTATGGGGATCCAAGACAGTGTCGTGCATTTGTGGAGCAATGCATGCTACACTTTAAGGCCTACCCTCTCTATTTTCCTTCCGATTGGGCTAAAGTGGCCTTTATTATGTCTTACCTGGCGGGTGATGCCTTGGAATGGATCAACCCCCTATATGAAACACAGGATCCAATCCTCCGGGACCTAATGGCCTTCCTGGTGGCCTTTCTAATGGTCTTCGATGATCCTAACCCGGAGGCTCCTGCTGAAGCTTCACCTCCCAATATCCCGGAGCAGCCCCAATGGGTAATGTGTGTGGGTAGCGCAATAGTCCTCCAGCCCAATGAGACTACTGCCCACCCAGAATCCTCACAGGGTGACTACGCTTTCCGGAATACTTCTCTCAACCTCAAGAGGCAGTCCAGACGTGCTAGACGTAGAGGCAAGCCGTCACGCCAGGGTCTGTCCTCCCTGAGACCTCCTGACCCCAACCTTGAAGTCCCTACTGAAGCTTCATCTCCCTGTATCCCGGAGAAACCCCAATGGGTAATGTGCGTGGGTAGTGCACCAGTTCTCCTGCCTGAAGAGACTTCTGCCCATCCAGACTCCACACAGGAGAACTTCCTGCACCCGGCATCAGATGCTTCTCTCTCTTTAACCGGTGTGCATGTCCAAGGATGCTCCAAAGCTGTGGTTACCTCTGAGTCTGTGCACCTCTACTACCTGGCGGAGGATCCCCTGTTGCCTCCTGAATCCTCCGGGATACCACTCGATGACAAATGGAGAGAGACTCCTCTACACCCGGTACTCAATACTTTGTCCGCTTCGTCCTGTGAGCCTGACAATGGGTACCCCAAAGTGGTAGTTACCTCCGAGTCTCTACACCCCTCCGACCAGGCGGAGGATCTCCAGTTGTCTCCTGAACCCTTCGGGGTGCTACCTGGTAGCGAAAGGACAGAGACTCTCCTATACTCTGTACCTGATACCTCGCTCGCTTCGTCCAGTGAGTCCAACCTAGTGTACTCCGAAGCAGAAGTTACTCCCGAGTCTCTACACCCCTCCGACCAGGCGGAGGACCTCCAGTTGTGTTCAGAACCCTTCGGGGTGCCACCTGGTGGTGAATGGACAGAGACTTTCCTATACTCGGTACCCGATACCTCGCCTGCTTCCTCCAGTGAGTCCAACCTAGTGTACTCCGAAGCAGAGGTTACTCCCGAGTCTCTACACCCCTCCGACCAGGCGGAGGACCTCCAGTTGTGTTCAGAACCCTTCGGGGTGCCACCTGGTGGTGAATGGACAGAGACTTTCCTATACTCGGTACCCGATACCTCGCCTGCTTCCTCCAGTGAGTCCAACCTAGTGTACTCCGAAGCAGAGGTTACTCCCGAGTCTCTACACCCCTCCGACCAGGCGGAGGACCTCCAGTTGTGTTCAGAACCCTTCGGGGTGCCACCTGGTGGTGAATGGACAGAGACTTTCCTATACTCGGTACCCGATACCTCGCCTGCTTCCTCCAGTGAGTCCGACCTAGTGTACTCTGAAGCAGTTGTTTTCTCTGAGCCTCTGCACTCTTCTGACCCGGCGGAGGACCTCCAGTTGTTTCCTGAATCCTCCGGGGTACCACCAGATAACAAAGAGACAGTGACTTTTCCTCATTATGTACCTGATAACCCGTCTATTTTTTCCTGTGAGCTTGACAAGATGTACCTCGAAGCAGAGATTACCCTCAAGTCTCTGTCCCCCTCCAACCCAGTGAACGACTGGTCCTCGAATTCCCTGCGGAAGATTCTGGCAGGCCTGAAGAAGAGGGGGCGTAAGGGGGGAGGTACTGTAACATACCTGGCGGCGTCCTTGCATAGTGGTCCATTTCCCACTGTGCAGGAGCGCGCACTTGATCTCCTGTCCAGAATGTCTCTCTGGCTTCCCTCCATGCTGTCTGTTTGTGTCTGTCTCTGCTGCTTAAGGGCGGCGCCCGATCACTTCCTGCTTTTTGTACCTGCTGTGGGTCACACCCCTTGTGCGTCCTCAGCCTATTGCTGTCTGACACTTGGTATATAGCTCAGCAGCTCCCTTCTATCCCTGCCTGAGCATATTGTTTCCTTCAGTGTGTGTTTGCACTCTGAAGGTGCCAGGTCCCGTCTTTGTTTCCTTGTCTGCCTTTCCTGGAGGCTGTATTTCCAGGCCTGTCTGAACTAAGTCCTGTATGTCTCCTGCTTTTTGTATCAGTTCCCGTGTCTGAACTGAGTCCTGTATGTCTCCTGCTTTTTGTATCAGTTCCCGTGTCTGAACTGAGTCCTGTATGTCTCCTGCTTTGCGGTATCAGCTCCCGTGTCTGAACTGTGTCCTGTATGTCTCCTGCTTTGCGGTATTAGTTCCCGTGTCTGAACTAAGTCCTGTATGTCTCCTGCTTTGCGGTATTAGTTCCCGTGTCTGAACTGAGTCCTTTCTGTGTTCTCTTGTCTGTCCTGTCTGAACACGCTCCTTGCCTGTTCGTTCCGCCTTTTAGTGGCCGATTTCCTAGACCCGCTCCTGTGTCTGGTCTGTCCTGTCTGAACACGCTCCTTGCCTGTTTGTTCCGCCTCTCTGGGGGCCGTATTCCCAGATCCGCTCCTGTATCCCTCTGCAGTGTCGGTCTCCTCCGTACACTCAGTTCCAGTCTGAACTTTCTCCTGTCCTTTACCTGTTTTGCCTCTATGTCCGTTCCCTTCCTTTTTCTGCAGAGTCTGAACTCGTACCTAACTCCTGCTTGTTGTCTCTGCAAGTACTGTGTGAGTATCTGGCTCTGTCTTTCCCTTCCTGTCTGTTCCGTGTGAACAGAGCCCTGTCCTCCCTGCTCAGCCTTGTCTGCACTCTAGCAGTGCTTGCCTGTAACCCTCTGCCTGTATTGTTCCTGAGTCCCGGTGTGTACTGGGTCCTATCCCGCCTGTGTTCCTACCTGCATACCCGCCTGCCTGCATACCAGTCGTGCCTGCCTATACCCACCAGTCTGTGTGCCAGCCTACCAGCCTGTTCCTGTATTCCCCTGTGTGGGTCAACAGCCGTGTCCGGGGTCTGTCCTGGAGTAGCACCTGGTCCCTCTGCTCGGTTCCTCCTTGGTGCACTGGCGTCGTATGCCGTCGTGCGACCCTGGTCGGATCGGGTGAATACTTAGTCACGCCCCTCCAGGCATTCACTCTCCGGCACGGTCCAGTGGAATCACTACCAATCCCACGCACACGCCGCTTAGCCCGGGCGTGTGCATAACATACCCCTTCAGGGATCCTAAAAGGGCCGACAATCTCTCTCCCCATGATTCCAGCCCAAAACATTACTCCACCTCCTCCTTGTTAGCGCCGTAGCCGTGTTTGCATGGGGTGTCCATCAACCAGCCATCCTCCACTCCATCCATCTGGACCATCGAGATCATTTCATGCATTATAATGCCCCGTCTCATGCTGCACATAACACATCTGCATCTCTGGCTGCTATGGGCATAAAAGGGGACAAACTTATGGTGTGGCACCCATGCTCCCCTGACCTCAACCCCAATTGAGAACCTCTGGAGCATCATCAAAAGGAGTGTCTATGATGGCGGGAGGCAGTTCACATCTAAGCAACAACTCTGGGAGGGTATTCTGTTCTCATGCAAAACAATTGAAGCAGAAACCATCCAAAACCTGACAAATTCAATGGACGAGAGAGTTCAGAAGCTCCTTTTGAACAAGGGGTCCTATGTGCAAATGTAACATCACCTAGAATAAAGTTTTGAGTTGAAAACTGTTTGATTTCAGTTTGTAATAACCTGCTAATGCTTATAATTTCAAAAATGACAATTTTTTTGTTCTTTATTAAAATGAAAAGGTTGAAAACTCTGCTGTGCATAATAATTTGGAACATGCATTTTGAGTGCAGTTTGAGTTTTTTATTTTTTTAAAAATATACTGTTATCATAGGCAGTTTGTACAAAAACCTTTCAATTGTACTCTAATAGTTATTTGACTGGAAAATTACAATGACTGCAATTCATATAGGTAATTTGGGAAAATCTGAGAAAATATTATTTGCATAATAATTTGGAACACAGTGTATTACAGTTATGCACGGTGTAAACATTGGATCGGACCCTTTAAGGTTTCACTTAGTTTCATGCTTGCTGACCAGAGGGTGAAGTCTAAGGGACTTACCAATTAGAGATGAGTGGTGTTCGACTCGAACTGTTCGCCAATCTCAAATTCGAGCTGTTTTGAGCGGTGTTCGAGCCGTTCGGCGAACCCGAACGATTTGAACAAAAATTCGGCTGTTCAAGATTATGTTCTATAACTGTTCGTGCCCCAAAATCATAACTGGATTTTTTCTCAGTAATGCTGAAAATTAATGTTAATACTCAGTTTGAGTGTACAGCGGGGCGGGGGGAGGGGCAGGGGATGGATCTCTGCAGAAATAATGAAGATCTCCATTTTTTTTCTCTTTCCCGCATTTACATTGAGGAGGTGCAATCTGTTAGCCTATCTGCAGCGCACACACGGAGCGAACTGCTTTTTTTCACACAAGCAAGGGCATGTCATTGGCAGTGTATGTCACATGTCCTTGCCCTATAAGACCCAGCCATTTTCCCCATCACCACCATTTTCTCACTGCTGCAGCTGCGTGTTAGACGGCACCGCTGTTGCTGTGTGCGCTATACTTTGTTAATTTCAAGCCAATTTTCGCACAAATCTACAGATAGCTTGGGAGTAGGGAATCGTTGTGATTGCAGTCCTTTTAAGGACTAGGTTACATCATTTCCTACGACTTTTATCAGGCAGGTCTGTGCTCTTAAATAGATAGGTTGGGAGTAAAGACTAATTGTAATTGCAGTCCTTTTCAGGACTAAGTTACATCAGTTCCTATCACTTTTTGCCAGGCAGGTCTATGCCAGTGCTGTGCAAGTTTTTTTTTCACAGCATTTGGCTAAATCTAGCAAAGCAAATCCTTTTTGGCCTCTTGCAGTGTGTGTTAGTCAGTGGAGTAGCCTATCTGTGTTGCAAGCTACACCACCTGTGTATAGAATACACATTTTTTTACTGCACCTAGTGAAGTAAAACCTTTTGGGCGTAGCATCATTCTATTAGTCCATCTATACTAACCTCCACCAGGTTGCAAATTCAATCTAATTTTTTTCTGCATCTAGCTCTGAAAAAATATTTCGGCTTGTAGCAGTGTGTGGGACTTGTAATATTAGTCCATCTATACTAACCTCCACCAGGTTGCAAATTCAATCTAATTTTTTTCTGCATCTAGCTCTGAAAAAATATTTCGGCTTGTAGCAGTGTGTGGGACTTGTTCTATTAGTCCATCTATACTAACCTCCACCAGGCTGCAAATTCAATCTAAATTTTTTCTGCATCTAACCCAGCTAATACTTTTGGGCTAATACCACAGTTTGGCCACTCAGCTCTGCTCGGTTCCCATCCGTTGTTTTTGTGCAAACAACTCCAGAGTTGTCAATTAGTTAACCACCAAAATGAGTGGAAAAAGGCATGCTGCTGGTGGAAAGGGGAATAGGCGTGTTGGGAAGGGAAAAAAAGGTTGTGTCCGTGGGGTAGGTGTTAAAGCAACAGTAACATCTGCAGAAGAAAGACCATCTTCCAGCCAAACTAAAATGTCTACTTCTTTTAGCGGACAATGTGATAAGATCCCTTTCTTACGGCCACGCCAATCGCTACAAATTCCAGATGAGGCACAAAAACAGCAGGTGCTTCAACGGATATCAAGTGCTCCTTTAAGTGGGCTCTCCTCCACCTCAACTTCAACATCACAAATACTCCAGTACTCAGAGGTGTCACCCCAATCGCACTTGCTTCCTCACAGATCCCAAGTCTCCAGCTGCCCGTCTGAGGATGGGGTAGAACAGATGGTTGAGTCTGCTGAGTTGTTTACTTATACTATAGCCTGGGAATCAGAGGTCGGCTCCAGAGCTTCTGTGAATCCAGACGAGGAAATGATCTGCACTGATGCCCAGAATCTTTGAGTCGGATCCAGGACCAGACGCAGAAGGTTCTGACCATAATGTAGACCCTCGTTCCCAAACTGTAACTCCTGTTGGTGGAGACAATGAGGAAGACGATGATGAGACTCAAATACCTGATTGGAGCGACAACTTTAGTTTTTTGTCAGGGCAGGAAGAGGTTGGCTCTGAAGACGACGGGTGTGATAACATACAGGGTGATGATGACTAGGTTGGAGATCCCACTTACTGTCAACCCACAGTCAGCCAAGAGATGAGGTCAGCAGAGGAGGTGGAGGAGGATGCTAGTGACGACGAGGTCAGGTTGCGCCTTCCTGGAAAGAGACATAGAACTGGAAGCCCGTCAACAACTGCATCCTCAAACACATCTCTGCCTCTGACCACAAGTCGTGGTGGCTCTTCAGGTCGCATGGGTGCTAAGCCTTGCATAGCCTGGGCATTTTTTCAGATCGATAAAGATGACCCAACTCGTGTTATCTGTAACATTTGTCAGCAAAAGCTAAGTAGAGGCCAAAAAATACATAGTTTGAGTACTTCGTGCATGAACCGGCACATGGATATGAAGCATAAGTTGCAGTGGGAAGCTCACTGTGCTACAATGCGGCCTAGCCGGCCGGGCCAACCACCGTCTGCCATATCTTGCGCATCCGCGGCCTCTTCATCTCTTCACACCCTTCTCAACCCCGTTTAAGCACAACAGCCAGCCCTCGGTCCCTCAGATGTGGACAAGTAAAAGACCATTTCCTCCTAGCCATGAGAAAGCTAAGAGGTTGAATTTCACCATCTGCAAGCTCTTGGCTACAGAAATGCTGCCTTTCCGCCTGGTGGACACAGAGGATTTTCGAGACCTTATGTCCGTCGCAGTGCCCCAGTACCAGATGCCCAGTCGGCACTACTTCTCAAAGAAAGGTGTGCCTGCGCTCCACCAGCATGTCGCACACAACATCACCGCTTCTTTGAGAAACTCTGTGTGTGACAGGGTGCATTTCACCACAGACACTTGGACGAGTAGGCATGGACAGGGACGTTACATGTCGCTGACTGGGCACTGGGTAACTATGGTGACAGCAGGACAAGGGGCTGCTGTCCAAGTCTTGCCGTCCCCACGAGTTGTGCGTCAATCCTCTTTATCTCGAAGTTCCTCCACTGCTTCTGCCTCCTCAACCTCCTCTCGGTCCTCCACCTGCACCCAAAGCCTGTCTGGTCATGCCACAAGCTTTCTAACTGCGCAGAAGGGATCCTGCACACCTCCTTACTATGCTGGCAGCAGGGCTCAACGTCATCAGGCAGTTTTTACTTTGAAATGTCTGGGAAATGTGAGTCACACAGCTGAGGAGTTGTGGTCAGCTCTGGAGAACCAGTTTCATGAATGGTTGTCTCCACTGGACCTGAAACCAGGGAAGGCCGTGTGCGACAATGCTGCAAACCTGGGTGCGGCCTTTCGCCGGGGCAATGTCACACACGTGACTTGTATGGCTCACGTGTTGAACCTGGTTGTCCAGCAATTTTTAGCCCACTATCCCGGACTAGATGGCCTTCTGCAGAGGGCACGGTCGCTGTGTGCTCACTTCCGCCGTTCGCATCCCGCAGCTCAGCGACTTACATCTCTACAGAAGTCGTTGGGCCTGCCACTTCACCGGCTAAAATGCGATGTGCCTACCCGGTGGAATTCAACTCTGCACATGTTGCAGCGACTGTGGCAGCACCAACAAGCCCTGGTGCAATACGTTGTGACGCATAGCCTGGGCCAACGAGATCCAGAGGTGGGGCAAATCACGCTGGAGGAGTGGTCTCAGATCAGGGACCTATGCACCCTTCTGCACAGTTTTGAAATGGCGACGAGGATGTTTAGTGCTGATGATGCCATTATCAGCATGACTATTACGGTGATTTACATGCTGGAGCACATGTTAAACAGAATTCAGAGTCAGGTGGTGGCACAAGAGGAGGTGGAGGAAGTAGAGGAGGAGGAGTTGTATGCGGAAGGGCTAACATCTGCA
Organism: Phyllobates terribilis; assembly: GCF_046119375.1. Taxonomy (NCBI): domain Eukaryota; kingdom Metazoa; phylum Chordata; class Amphibia; order Anura; family Dendrobatidae; genus Phyllobates; species Phyllobates terribilis. Next base: position 328,814,725 of record NW_027362768.1, read on the forward strand.
AGGTCCAGACGGTTGGCAGCACCAAGGCGGCAGGCATGTGAGGGCGGGGGAGATGGTTTTACCAGGGCGCATGGTAGCAGCCAAACTAGTGAGGAAGGTGCAGGAGCCCAGGAAGAAGTGGAGGATGAACTGATGGAAGACTCATCAGATGAGGGAGACCTTGATCACATTTCTGTTGTGCGAGGTTGGGGGGAGAGGACAGAGGAAGGAAGCATGATTGTTACCTCGCCACCAACACAACAGGGACTTGGTGCTTCTGTATGCGCAAGACACATGAGTGCCTTCTTGCTGCACTACCTGCAACATGACCCTCGAATTGTCAGAATTAGAAATAATCCTGACTACTGGGTTGCCACACTGTTAGATCCCCGGTACAAAAGTAAATTTGCAGAAATTATTCCTGCCATAGAAAGGGATGCACGCATGCAGGAGTATCAGCAGAGACTGTTGCAGAATCTTACATGTGCTTTTCCACAAAACACTAGTGGTGCACGTAGTGAATCTCACAGTTCCAACTTGCCAACCGTGGGACCATCGAGTGTTCAGCACTCAAAACGTAACAGAAACACAGTATCTGCTGGTAACATCAATTTTGCGGAATCATTTCACCACTTTTTTAGCCCATCCTTTGCAAGGCCACAGGAGACAAGAAGTCTGACACATAGTCAACGCCTACAGACTATGGTACAGGAGTATCTCCAAGTAAACATTGAAGCCATGACTGTGTCACTGGACCCTTGCTCTTTTTGGGCTTCCAATCTGGATAGATGGCCGGAGCTCGCCACTTACGCCTTGGAGATCTTGTCATGCCCCGCAGCCAGCATTCTGTCTGAACGTGTGTTCAGCGCTGCTGGTGGTGTGCTGACAGATAAGCGCACGCGGCTCTCCACTGATAATGTAGACAGACTCACGTTCATAAAGATGAACAAATCATGGATCCGAAATGACATTTCTACCCCTGTGTCATCCTGGGGAGAGTAAAAGCTTGATGATTTGTTAAAATCACCTCACCAACCGTTTTAAGCTTTCAAATTGCTAATCATGTTTATCTGTATCTTGGCTAGAAAATAATTTGGGCCTTGTAGCAGTGTGCAGTACTGATTCTATTAGGCCATCTATACTAAGCTCCACCAGCTTTCAAATTAATAATAATTTTTAGCTGCATCTAGCCCGGAAAATAATTTTGGGGCTCCTAGATGCGCAAGACACATGAGTGCCTTCTTGCTGCACTACCTGCAACATGACCCTCAGATTGTCAGAATTCGAAATAATCCTAACTACTGGGTTGCCACACTCTTAGATCCCCTACACTCTTCGATCAACCTTTTCATTTTAATAAAGAACAAAAAAATGGTCATTTTTGAAATTATAAGCAGTAGCAGGTTATTACAAACTGAAATCAAACAGTTTTCAACTCAAAACTTTATTCTAGGTGATGCTACATTTGCACATAGGACCCCTTGCTCGAAAGGAGCTTCTGAACTCTCTCGTCCATTGAATTTGTCAGGTTTTGGATGGTTTCTGCTTCAATTGTTTTGCATGAGGACAGAATACCCTCCCAGAGCTGTTGCTTAGATGTGAACTGCCTCCCGCCATCATAGACACTCCTTTTGATGATGCTCCAGAGGTTCTCAATGGGGTTGAGGTCAGGGGAGCATGGGGGTCACACCATAAGTTTGCCCCTTTTTATGCCCATATCAGCCAGACATGCAGATGTGTTATGTGCAGCATGAGACGGTGCATTATCATACATGAAAATCATCTTGCTGCGGAATACACGGTTCTTCTTCTTGAACCATGGCAGGAAGTGCTGTTTGAGAAACTCCACATACATTATCGAGTTCATCTTTACCCTTTCAGGGATCCTAAAGGGGCCGACAATCTCTCTCCCCATGATTCCAGCCCAAAACATTACTCCACCTCCTCCTTGTTGGCGCTGTAGCCGTGTTTGCATGGGGTGTCCATCAACCAGCCATCCTCCACTCCATCCATCTGGACCATCAAGCGTTGCACGGCACTCATCGGTGAACAAAACAGTTTTGAAGTCAGTCTTCATGTATTGTTTGGCCCACTGGAGCCATTTCTGCTTGTGTACAGTGGATAGAGGAGGTCGACAGGATGGCTTACGCACAGCTGCAAACCTCTGAAGGACCCTGCATCTTGTTGTTCGGGGGACGTTGGAGGCACCAGCAGCTTCAAAAACTTGTCTGCCGCTATGACAAGGCTTTTTTGCCGCTGCTCTTTTAACCTGACGTAATTGCCTGTAGGAAAGAGTCCTCAATTTGCCCTTATCAGCACGCACACGTGTGTACTGTGAATCAGCTACATACTTCTTGATTGTGCGATGATCAGGATGAAGTGTCTTGGCAATGTTGATTGTAGTCATGCCTTGACCTAAACACTCCACAATTTGTTGCTTCTCAGAAGCCGACACATCCTTTTTCTTTCGCATTTTGGCAGAAAATTTAGGCTGCTTAATAATGTGGGACAGCCTTCTTAAGTAGTCTTGCCTTTCATTGGACACACCTGCCAAACTAATTAGCACAGTGAGTTTAACTGACAAAAAAATTCTTCCCTTATCACTCCTAAACACTTTTTGCATAATAATTTGGAACACAGTGTACATGTGCTTTTCCACAAAACACCAGTGGTTCACGTAGTGAATCTTACAGTTCTAACTTGCCAACCGTGGTCTGTATGTAGTTGTTCAATAAAGGGCCCAAAATTAAGATAACATAGACGGGAGAGGTCTCTATGAATAGGAATTCCTAAGTATTTGATACCCTGTGAGGGCCAGGCAAAGGGAAAGTTGGACTGGATGGAATCATGTATGGATTTGGGGAGGGAGACATCGAGGGCCGCAGACTTCGCTGCATTGATTTTAAAATTTGACCATGTAGAAAAGTGATCTATTTCAGCCATAACAGCAGGGATGGATATATGTGATTGAGTGATATATACTAGGACATCATCAGCAAATAGAGAGCACTTGTACTCGGTGCCTCCCACCTCAATCCACCTAATATTGGGGTTATGGCGAATTGATGAGAGCAGGTGCTCCGTCACTAGGATGTATAAGAGAGGGGACAGAGGACATCCCTGCCTTCTCCCATTGGTGATTATGAAAGGTGCTGAAAATGTTCCATATATCTTCAGCCTAGGTGATGTATTGCGATACAGGGCCGTGATTTTGGCTATAAAAGGGTCCTCTAGACCCCTACCCCAAGCTTTTTAAGAGAATAATATATGGCGTGCCAGGAGACTCTATGGAATGCTTTCTCAGCATCCAACGAGAGTATCTAATTACAAATTTTTAACTGCATCTCACTCGCCCCCTGGGCCTTAGGGCACTCGGGACCTGGCTTCAGGGCAATGCTGGGAGTAGTAGTGGCGACCCGGTCCCGTGGCTCAGGGTGGTCAGACCAGTGGCAGTCTTTTATATGTTTTAGGTAATGTCCGACTACGCCACCCGTGGATTGCGGTCAGGGAGGACCGCCGCTGCAGGGCAGACCGCTGAGGCTGGTGTTGGGGATGCAGCAGGGAATAGTACATCTCCCCACGGGAGGAGTGTAGCCTCAGGGCAGTGTAATAGGATGCTGGGGGTGATGGTGCAGGCGCAGCAGTAACCACACAGAGTCCAATAATGCAGTCCAGGGTCTTTTACTGCAGATCTTATCACAGACCCACTAGGAGTACAGGGTAGGAATGGACCTGGGTGTCTGAGGGCATTCGGGCGAGCTCCGCTGGTCAGGGTGAGTGGGTAGGCCTACCGTTCTCTCTCTGCCCTTGCTGACTATCTCCCCCTTTAGTGGTATGATAGCCCACGTCCCTGAGCTTGCCGTGTACTACGCCTGTATGGCTTGCGACTCGGGCCTTAGGTACCTGTAGCTTCTCCGTGCTGTACCGGTCCCTCTGTGTGGCGGAGCCTCCAGGCTTCTTGGCCAAGGGACCTGAAATCCCTTGCGGGTTGGTTATCTGCTGCAGGGCTTGCAACCCTGACAGCCTCGGACCCCAGTGTCCGGTTGTGTAGTCTCTCTCTGCCAGGACCGGTTCTCGTCGCCTCTGTCCCTGGCTTTCTGTTCCTCCTTTGCCTCCTGGACTCCTCAGCTGCGGCTGACCTGTCCCTCTCTTCTGGGAACCCTTCTGGATACTTCAGAAGTGGGTCCTGGTCTCCCTAACCCTGCCCTCAGTACCAGTTTTTATAGGGGCAGCCTGCTCCCCCTACTGGCCTGGGACAGGAGGTGCAGCATGCAAAAGGTCCATGACCAGAGAACCTCCCTCCTGCTCTCAGACACAGCCTTACAAGTTTGTGGCATCCAGGCCTGGGGTGACACTTTCCCCCCTAGGAAAGCTTAGTACTCCGGGACTAAACAAGAAACACGATACAGGGTATAAATTATAACATAAACATAACAGAGAAGAAAACAACAAACAACACCACATATTGAGTTCTATAGGTCACAGTATGGCCTGTGACCGGGTGTCCATTTCACCCAATAAGGCGAAGTCTCATCCGGTGCGGGGACCTGTCCAAAGCAAACCCCAAACATTGGCCCTGGGCGTGGCTGCAAGGCAAAGCAAACTACTTTGGACCACTCGGGACCACGCCAGACAGGTTTTTCTTCCGTGGCCGTCTTTGCAAGAGGCACCAAGTGCAACTATTTACAAGGTAGTTCCGGTTATCCAAAGTTCATAACCTGTCAGTCCATATATCTAGACAAACTGGAGAAAACACTATTAGTTACAGGTAACAAACATATTAAATATATACATGGTACATTTAGCTCTTGTACCTATATCCTCCAGCGAGCTGGTGTTTGACGCCTAGTGCTCCTTGTTGACCTCCTTAACCCACTGTCTGGTGGTGGACCAACCTGGCTTTCCCCACTATCATTGAGGGTACTGATACTAGCTGGGTGTACAGGCAGGGCAGGCAGCTGTCTGCGGGTCCTTTGGCTTACCGCAGGCGTGGCAGGCTCACTGTCAGCAGAGGGTGGACTCTCCTGGGCTGCTGGCGTGGGTTCTTCCGCCTCTGGGGCCACTTGCTCTTCCAGTTCTTCCTGTCCTCCTGTAGGCTCCTGCTGGGTAGGCTGAAGGAAGTGTAGGACGGGTACCACTATTGCACCATTTATCTGAGTCCAGGTCCGGGGGAACTCTCCGAGAACTGTGCTGATCATCTCTTCCTTGTCCTCTGCGGGTTCAAGGTCATCTTGATCTTCATTTGGACTTGTAGTTGCTCGGGGCACCGTTTTAGGTGGTCTCTGGAGACGGTGCTAGTGGTTTCTCCTCCATCCTTGGTAATCACACATACCTTCGGGTTGTCGTGGTCGGACTGCAGTACTGTGTACGGGTCTCTCTCCCACTGGTCATCCAGCTTGTGAAGCCTTCTCTTCCGCTTCAGGCCCTGCTCACCAGGTTCCAGGGGACCAGCAGGGGCGTGTTGGTTGAAGAGCCTCTCTTGCTTTTCTCTCGCTTGAGCCAGGCTCCTCTCCACACTCTCCTGTACCTTCTTGTACTGTAGCCGCCATTCCATATCCCAGTCCGCATCTGGGGAGGTGTCCTCAGGTGTCAGGACTCCCATTTCCAGGTCGATCGGCAGCTTACCTGGTCTTGCTCGCATCAGGTAAGCCGGGGTGCAATTTGTAGCATTCACCGGGATATGGTTGTACAAGTCAATCTGGTCTGGCAGCTTCTCCGGCCACAGGCTGCGTTCTTCCAGGGGTAACGTCTTGAGGAGATCAATGACAATATTCTTCATCTTCTCACAGAGCCCGTTGGTTTGCGGGTGGTAAGGCGTTGTCCGAATCTTCCTACAGCCGTAGAGGTTGCAGAACTCCTGGAATACTTCAGCCTCAAATGCTGGACCTTGATCTGTCAAGACCTGTTCCGGATACCCATGTGGACGGCAGAAGTGTTGCTGGAAGGCTCTGGCCGCTGTTTGGGCTGTCAGGTCTTTAACAGGAACCACTACCAGGAACCGGAGTAATGGTCCACAATTGTCAGGGCATAGACGTAGCCTGGCCGGGTTGGAGCCAATTTCACATGGTCCAGAGCTACCAACTCAAGAGGCTGCCTGGTGACGATGGGCCTCAAGGGTGTCTGCTGGCTGGTACGGTCCTTCCTTCTGAGGTGACATGGGCCGCAGTCCCTGCTCCACTTCTCGATGGCCCTTCTCATGCCGACCCAGTAGAACCGCTCTCTCAGTAGGAACTCCAGTTTCTTCCACCTGAAGTGTCCTGCTCTGTCATGGTAGGCCTCCAGGACCATTGCTGCATCTCGCCTTGGGACCACTATCTGCCAGGTCAGCTCATGCGTCCGGTGGTTGACAAGCCTTCTGCACAGCTTACACTCGTAGAGGAATAGCCTTCTTTTCTCCTTCCATATCTGCTTGGCTTCCTCTGGAGCGTCCGGGCCAGGGCTAGCGTCTTCCTGGGTTAACATGTCTTTCACCAGGCGTATTGCAGGGTCGCTATCTTGCGTTTCAGCCCAGCCGTGGTGGGGTAAGGGGTTGAACATGACGGTGCTTAAGTCCTTGTCTCTTACCCGGTGAGAATGCTGAGTGGCCCCATACCGGTGGAACGCAGGGAGCTCTATTTCCTCCAGCTCTTCCGAATCGTCTTCTCCTTCAGGTAGGTGGGGCATTCTTGATAGGGCATCTGCGTTGGCGTTGGTTCTGCCCGCCCGGTATTTGATTGTGAAGTCATAATTGGATAGCCGGGCCATCCACCGCTGTTCTAGGGCACCTAGTCTTGCATTGTCCAGATGTGTCAAAAGGTTGTTGTCCGTGTACACGGTGAACTTTGCGGAGGCCAGGTAATGCTTAAACCGTTCTGTGACGGCCCATACCACTGCCAAGAATTCTAGCTTGAAGGAGCTGTAGTACTCCGGGTTTCTTTCAGTGGGCCTCAGCTTCCGGCTGGCATACGCGATCACCCTTTCTCTGCCCTGTTGGTTCTGTGACAGTACAGCTCCCAGCCCCACATTACTGGCATCTGTGTGGAGGATAAAAGGCTGGCCATAATCGGGGTAGGCCAGGATCTCATCCCCCGTGAGGGCCATCTTCAACTGGCGGAAGGACTCCTCTTCCAGCTTGTCCCACTTGAAGGGTGGCTTGTGACTTCTGGATTTAGATTGCCCTATCAGGAGGTCCTGCATAGTGGCTGCCATCTTAGTGAACCCGGGGATGAACCTTCGGTAGTAGCCTACCAACCCGAGGAATTGCCTCACTTCCTTGATGTTAGAGGGGCTTGGCCAGCTCTTGATGGCTGTAACTTTGTCGGGGTCGGGGGCTACTCCCTCTGCACTCACCACGTGTCCTAGGTATTGGACCTTCGGTTTTAACAGGTGGCACTTTGAAGGCTTCACTTTCAGGCCGTAGCCTGCCAGGGCTTCGAACACCTCGGACAGGTGCTTTAGATGGTCCTCATAAGTCTTCGAATAGACGATCACGTCGTCCAGGTAAAGGAGGACCTTCTCAAAGTTTCGGTGCCCTAGACAGCATTCCATCAGCCTCTGGAAGGTCCCTGGTGCGTTGCAGAGCCCGAAGGGCATACAGTTGAACTCACTCAGTCCCATCGGGGTGGTGAAGGCGGTCTTCTCCTTGTCAGCCTCTGCCACAGGAACTTGCCAGTACCCGCTAGTAAGGTCCAAAGTAGAGAAGAAATTAGATGATTTCAGAGCTGTTAAAGACTCCTCTATCCTAGGTAACGGGTACGCATCTTTATGGGTGATACGATTGATTTGTCTATAGTCCACGCACATTCTCATGGTACCGTCTTTCTTTTTTACCAAAACTAAGGGAGCTGCCCAGGGGCTACAGCTATCTCTAATGACCCCAGCTTCTTGCATTTCTCTCAGCATACCCTTGGCGTTCTGATAATGTGCAGGGGATACAGGTCTGTGTCTCTCTTTTATTGGTGGGTGGCTCCCCGTGGGGATATGGTGTTCTATCCCTTTTACTCTGCCGAAGTCTAGCGGGTGCTTACTAAAAATTCTCTCGTACTCTTGAACCACCCGGTAGACTCCTTGTTTTTGGTGCAGGGGAGTGGAGTCAGCACCCACATGGAGTTTCTGGCACCAGTCCTCCTTTTGTTTCTGGGAGCCATTACCCTCCGCCTGTGGAGATGGAGGCAACGGTTCCACGGCCCTGATAGCTTTGTGCTCAACATCGAACAGTTTGGCAAGTGTAGCGTACCTGGGTAAGTGTACCTCCCTCTCCCCAATATTGAGAATGCGAACGGGCACCCTCCCATGACGGACATCAACCACCCCCCGGGCTGTCAAAATGGTGGGCCTGCTGTCTGAGTACACGGGTTCTACCATGGCTTGGTAGTCTCTGCCTCTCAACCTGTTTGCAGTCCGACACCAGATCATCATTTCACTTTTGGGAGGCATGGAAATGGGGAATGGGTCACTCATTCTTACGCTACCGATCTCACCACCAGACAGTTCTACCTGCTGCCGTCTCATCAGAGCCTTTATCTCTTTCTGGAGGACCCTCTGTTGGCTGGAGCTCGCATTCATCTCCACCTGCGGTAAAATCACAATTACTTCTGAAAGACAGTTTTCAAATACATTAGTACCCACAGTTATTTTAGGGTGACTTTCACGACGGTTCAATGTCTACAATGATCACTCCCTGTGCCGGCAGTTCCACCTTACCAATCTTGATGGTCATCTCTCTGAACCCCACCTGCGGCACGGGTTGGCCATTGCTGGCAATGATGCTTAAGTCATCGTTTGGGTAGCGGGTTATGTCAGCGTCACTCCAGTACCGCTTGAAAAGTACGTAGGGGATGGTAGTCACTTGAGACCCGGTGTCCAGCAGTGCACTCATGGGGATACCGTCCAGCACTACGGGTAAGACCGGGCGTCTCCCCACGTACTTATCACGCCAATTAGATGGGCCTGATGACCTTATGCCTGGGGGTTGGCCCTCTGCCCCAGGTCGGACCCATTTAAAGTACAGTACCTTGCTTTGTGTCCTGGCTGACTGCAACGGCGGCAAATCGGCTGTCCATCCTCAGTGTAGCGGTCGGCGGGCCTCCCTCTGAACGGCGGGATCCTCCTCTGTCGACGCCACGGGACATCCTCCGGACTGGAAGCCAGCTCGATTGGTCTTGACGGTTCCACCTGCAACGACTGTACGGTCCTGGTTAATGCAGCCACACTCTGTTAGCTCCTGGACCTGATGGAGCAGGTCTGCAGGCTGGGATGGATTTAGGGCCTGTGTATCAGCCCCCACAAGGTCTGCGGGGTAGGGCGCTGCCCCCTGGTGGTAAGTGATGGCAGGGCGCCGGGAAGCTACAGCGCCACCTGCTGCGGGTACTCTGAGCACCCGGATGGCCCGATCCTTGAACTGCGCAAAAGTCAAATCGGGGTTCTGTAGGGCCATGAGGCGCAGCTGGGCCCTGTGGGCGCTGGACAGCAGACCTTCTATGAACTGGTCAGTCAACAGTTTATCAGAGTCCTGCACGCTACCAGGGTCAGCTTGTTTGATAGCTCTCAGGGCTTCTTGCAGGTTCAAGGCATAGTCTCTGATACTATCCTGGGCCCGCTTCTTACACCCATAGAACCGCATTTTGATTTCTGCTGAGGTACGGGTATCAAAGGTACTCCGCAGCCGGGTCAGAATGTCCTTTACTGTTCTTTTCTCCTCATCTGACCATGATTTCACTTCCCGCTGGGCTGCACCGGTGAGCTGCCCCGTCAGAATGCTCACTTTCTGTTCTTCTGTCAGGGGATAAACTTTGAATAAACTGTGCAGTCTTTCCCTAAAGTCAGTTAAGGTATGGGGGTCCCCTGAGTATTGGGGTAGCCAGGCTGCTCCGGGGATGTAGGGCATAGAGAACGGCATCACTGCTGCTGCAGCCCCGCTGGTTGTAGAAGGCCCCTCCGTGTCCGTCATCTTCCTCCCTCCTAGTTAAGCGTGGCCTACCTTCCGACGATCCTCTTCTGTAGGCCGCGGCTCCGCTGGTGCTGCTCCGTGTGAGGACCTTGCGTCGCGTCCTGGTGACGTCAGCGTCGCTCTCTCTCCCTTCCAGGACCTTGCGCAGCGTCGGTGCGTAGGGCAGGGCTTCAAGTCTCGCGCGCTTTGGACGTCCACGCCCCTCTTCTTCCCGCGCGGCGTCCTGAATATGGCGTCCGATGGCGGGAAAACGGCTGAAGATGGCGGGAAAACTGCTGAAGATGGCGGGAGACGGCTGAAAACGGCGGGAAACGGCTCCGGATGGCGGGAAACTCCTTTTTAAGGTACGTGTACTGTCTTTTTCAGGCACACAATACCCGTTTGTGGCGGGTTGGTCACAATCCTGCCGACTACGCCAAAAGCTGACTCTCCCCCTGGGCCTTGGGACACTCGGGACCGGGCTTCATGGCAATGCTGGGAGTAGTAGTGGCGACCCGGTCCCGTGGCTCAGGGTGGTCAGACCAGTGGCAGTCTTTTATATGTTTTAGGTAATGTCCGACTACGCCACCCGTGGATTGCGGTCAGGGAGGACCGCCGCTGCAGGGCAGACTGCTGAGGCTGGTGTTGGGGATGCAGCAGGGAATAGTACATCTCCCCACGGGAGGAGTGTAGCCTCAGGGCAGTGTAATAGGATGCTGGGGGTGATGGTGCAGGCGCAGCAGTAACCACACAGAGTCCAATAAAGCAGTCCAGGGTCTTTTACTGCAGATCTTATCACAGACCCACTAGGAGTACAGGGTAGGAATGGACCTGGGTGTCTGAGGGCATTCGGGCGAGCTCCGCTGGTCAGGGTGAGTGGGTAGGCCTACCGTTCTCTCTCTGCCCTTGCTGACTATCTCCCCCTTTAGTGGTATGATAGCCCACGTCCCTGAGCTTGCCATGTACTACGCCTGTATGGCTTGCGACTCGGGCCTTAGGTACCTGTAGCTTCTCCGTGCTGTACCGGTCCCTCTGTGTGGCGGAGCCTCCAGGCTTCTTGGCCAAGGGACCTGAAATCCCTTGCGGGTTGGTTATCTGCTGCAGGGCTTGCAACCCTGACAGCCTCGGACCCCAGTGTCTGGTTGTGTAGTCTCTCTCTGCCAGGACCGGCTCTCGTCGCCTCTGTCCCTGGCTTTCTGTTCCTCCTTTGCCTCCTGGACTCCTCAGCTGCGGCTGACCTGTCCCTCTCTTCTGGGAACCCTTCTGGATACTTCAGAAGTGGGTCCTGGTCTCCCTAACCATGCCCTCAGTACCAGTTTTTATGGGAGCAGCCTGCTCCCCCTACTGGCCTGGGACAGGAGGTGCTGCATGCAAATGGTCCATGACCAGAGAACCTCCCTCCTGCTCTCAGACACAGTCTTACAAGTTTGTGGCATCCAGGCCTGGGGTGACACACATCTAGCCCAGGAAATTCTTTGTGGCTAGTAGCAGTGTCTGCTAGTCAGCGGATTATCCCGGCTGTTAAGCAAGCTACACCACCTGTAATTTGGACACTTAATTTTTTCAAAGGAAATGGTTCGGACCCCCGGGACACTCAGTGAAGAGCATCGGGAGGCACCCCAAGGCACAGGGGCTGGGACTGGCGGTAGGACGCCTTGCGGTGGACCGCCAAGCTCGATCCTTATAAAAGCTTTTTAATTGCAGCAGCTTTAGTTGACGCTACTGGAGCTGGAATTACGTGGCTGCTGGCATTAGACTTGCCCTCCAATAGATCCTTGTAAAAGGATTTAAAGTGTACTCATTCAAATTAGAGAGACAATTTAAATTAAAAAGATTAGACCTGCCTCCACCGCAGGGGGGCTCGCTCGACCCACCAGCGGACAGGCACCAGTATTGGGAGAGGGGGGCTGGCCGTCAGGGTCCACCGCGGCTCTGGCACAAACCCGGCGACACGGAGGTCGCACGGGCAGGAACGGACTGGCCGTGTCGGCTTCGCACTTTTTTGGTTTTAGAAGGGCATGACATGCCTATATCTGTGTCTCCCTCTCCTTTTACTCCTCCACCTCTTTTCTTTTCGCATGACTATATGTACTTGTCACTTTTCCATGTGTTAGTTGTGTCTTCTGAGCAGTTTGTCAGCTTTTGGACACCTTTTGAAGGTGTTTTCTATGTGTTTCTATGTGTTTTTGTTTGCCTGCCATTGGTTTTAACGGTGTTCGACGAACAGTTCGACGAACATACGGGTGTTCGACGAACCGAACCGAACTCGAACACTACGGGGGTGGCTCAACACTATTACCAATTTCCCAATTATATCAGGTAAGGAGAAAAGTTGGTGTGAAGCATAAGAAGGCACTGGACCATCGCTCGGTCGGTAACACTCAAGAATGATGAAGCATGTTCCAATATGAGATAAATCTGGGTCTGCTTAATGATTTAATATGCAATGACCGAGGTAAAGTTTGGTGGCAAAGAAGGAATAATCCAAGGTAGTGATTCATGGCTTGGATATCTTGGCTGCTCCTTAGTTTCAGTTATGATAAATCTTAGCGTTACGTCATTCATTGACTTTCTATACGACCTGTGTGCTTTCAGCCTTAGGCTTAGTTTTGGAAAGACCCCTTTCTGTTGACCCTATGTAAGGGTTTGACAGAGACTGTCATATACCTGCCCCTGAAGATAGAAATTGAGTAGTGTGAATACTGTCATGTGTTTTACTGTGTCTTGTGAAATGTAAAATGTGTAATGTTATTGATTCAAAGTGTTATAAGTATGGATGCTGCTGTGTGGTACGGCATGGTATCTCTGGTACACTCAGCTGGGGGGTAGGGAAAGCATATAATGTAGGCTAATACTTAGGCAGTGGTGAGCCTTATTAGTGTTCAGTGATAGGAATAGTATAAGTTATAGTTTAGGACATAGAGCAGATTACACAGTCATAGGAAGTACAGTGCATACTGTTAGAAGATAGTGTCTGTAGTTAAGTAGGTGGAAGGTTAAGTTTCCCCAGCTACAGACTAAAGAGACAGTTAAATGTTTGGGACCAGCCCACCAAGGGAGGATAAAAAGTTCAATCAAAAAGGGGAAGTATTTCTTTGTTTAGTCAGTCTGAGTTAATATGAAGTTCGTGTGAAGTTCAGGTCCAAGTGTCAGTGGGCTGGAGGCACGTGGAGCGCAAAGACAGCATGAGGTCGTGCCAAATTTCGTGCGAATATTCCTGTAAAGTCTGGGGCCTATGGCCCGAACTAGGCACTGGGAAATATGCCTTATTCCCTTTCATACAGAGGAAGCTAGACGGGGAAATGTGTGAGGGAGATGTAACGGATCTCGGGAGTGCTATGTGGATGGACGAGAAATCTTTAAGACTGACAGGAGGATCAAGTGTAGGGATTGTCCAAGCTGAACGTGAGCAGGAGCTTGAAATGTGCTGTTGTTGATGGAACTGAAACTGGAGGGTGCTGTGCCCTGTACTGCGTGTTAACGACTGTTAAACTTTACTGGACAGTTCAGATATAACTAGTTATAACAAACCAGGTGTCCCCTGATGTGTGTGCAGCTGATCCTGGTCCAAAGGACAGGGATGTAGTGGATACCACCAACTTGCAAGCGAGTATAATGCACTGTGCACAGCACGGCACTAATGGACTAGGACACTGTGTGTTTGTAAAGTGCCAGGGTGTGGTGAAGCAGCAGCTCGCCCATGGCTGCCACTCTGGGCACCTTACACCTATTCACAAAGAAGGGTCCCAAAGTGGTTTGAGGTTTGTGTGGAAAAACTTGCCTGCACAAAGCTCTGAACCAAGAGCATAATTAGGAAAGGTACCGACATGCACTTGGTGACAGTGACAGTAGGGTTCGGACAAATAATTTTGACTTGACCCATGCATACAGATGTAGCAAAATTTACCTTAACGCAGATACCACAGCAGTGGGATATGAAAAAATGTAATTTGACACTGGGGCAGCACGGTGGCCCTGTGGATAGCACTGCAGCATTGCAGCCCTGGGGTCCTGAGTTCAAATCCCACCAAAGACAACATCTGCAAGGAGTTTGTATGTTCTCCCCGTGTTTGTCTGGGTTTCCTCCGGGTTCTCTAGTTTCCTCCCACACTCCAAAGACATCCTGATAGGGAATATAGATTGTGAACCCTGATGGGGACAGTGTCCATAATGTCTGTGAAGTGTTGTGGAATTAATGGCGCTATATAAGTGAGGAAAATAAAAAATAAATAAATTTCACACCTAACATGACATCGATCAGTGGCTCGCGCAATATTAAATTAATCTTCTTACCTGAGAACTTTCTGTATTACATTATCAAGATGGTGTGTTATTTGTCAAGTAAAACTTGGTTACTTCTGTAGAGCACGGCATCCACTGGATGCGTTGCATAGCTTGTTCTGATCCAGTGCTAATAGGACATATTTGCAGAATACAGTAGCAAATCTCATCTACACTCTGTGGATATTTTCTTCTGCAAGAAAATCCACAATTAATCCAGACAACTCGGTGCAGAATTACCCCTGGAGACTTCCCCAGGGATTTTGTCACTGGTGTGTCAGGGTTGACAGACAGTCATATGGTGTCCGGCTGTAGAAGGTCGCTGCGTTTGGCCTTACAAACATCTTCCTGATCCTTTTATGATTCCTCTCTCTTTAGGACCCAGCGGTGATCCTCTCCTCACCTTGCCTGGGGATTATACCTTTCCCTTTAGGACCCTGAAGTGTGCTCATCTTTCTGCTGTTAATCAGCACTTCCTTGCTGAGTTCTTAAAGGGAATCTGTCACCCCCCTGGGCGATATCAGACCTCTACTATGGCCATACAGGGTATAGAAAAGTAAATCTATACATACCTGTATGGCCATAGTAGAGGTTTGATTGCAGAGAAAAGCACTTTATTCAATTCTTTTTTTCCACAGGCTTGGCGTCCGGGGGACACCAAGCACTCCCCGCCTATGTGCTTATTATTCCCCTAGATCCCCGCCTATATGCTTAATTACCATATTCCCCCCCTCCCCTGATTGTCACAGGGCCGTGTGACATGCACTGTGCTCCCTGACTTCCCGAGCAGGCGCAAAGCCCCGCTCACATAGAGCTCACATACAGCGCGCTTTGCTTCCTCCCGGCCCTGTCTGGCTGTGCTCTGCGCCGCAGGTTTCTATTGCGCAGGCACCGGGGAGGTCACTGTCACTTTCCAGCGCCTGCGCAATAGAACTCAGCAGCGCAGTGCACAGGTAGATGGGGCCGGGAGGAAGCCAAGCGAGCTCTATGTGAGCTTTATGTGAGGCGGGGATTGCTTGGCGTCCCCCCGTATGCCAAGCCTGTACAAAATAGAATTGATTAAAGCGCTTTTCTCTGCAATCAAACCTCTAATATGGCCATACAGGTATGTATAGATTTACTTTTCTATACCCTGTATGGCCAAAGTAGAGGTCTGATATCGCCCAGGGGGGTGACAGATTCCCTTTAAATACCCTCTGATCCTCAGAGAGTTGCTGGTGATAGCGTGTGTTACCTATTCAGGTCTGGGATTCTAGTAGTCGACTAGAGTTACCTTGAAGTTCTTTCGTGGATTGTTGCTGAGCTTTCTCCGGTGCCATCTTGGAGTTAAATGTATTCCCCTGTTTTTTTCCCCTGTGTGTACTTTAGCTTGTAGTGGGTCTGACTTAGTGCTCACCCCTCCCGCTCCCTACCTAGGGCCTAGCCTTAGGGTCAGATAAGGCCTGGTTTCCTGCTCAGCGATAGGTGCAGAACCTATTTAGGGTTTGTTGTTAGCTCTGTTTAGGGGTCTTCACTCTCCCTTTCCCTAGTTGTAGGGCTCCCTCCCCTTTTCCCATCGTTATACGCTGGGTTCTCCCCATACCTAGCGTGACAGATTTTCTGCACAATTTTTTCTGCAGCAAATATAACACAAACCTGAATAGTTCTTTGCCACAAAATCCAAAAACCTAATGTGAAATCATTCTGGGACCAACACAGGCTTGGACTGGCCCACAGGAGAGCAAGAGAATCCTCCGGTGGGCCCTCTCTTATATGAGCAGTACTTGGCACAATATACTTGAATCACTGTGTACAGACAAAGGCAGCATCTCAGTCATTTAACAATCTACCCAAATCATTGTTATATTAATTTGTGATTGAGGATAATGTTACATTTGCATGTAGCTGAAAAGTGGGGCACTGGAGTTGGCCACTGGTGGGCCCTTGACAGCACAGTCCGACGCTGGACCAACACCATGTTTTTTGAATACTATGTGAAGTTTAGGTGTTCACATATTTTTGGCCATGTTCTTTCTCTTATATAAGCAGAATTTACATTCCGTTCAGCGCCCCCTGCTCCCCGCCACCAATTATGTTTCCATTCACATTACTGAGTTCTCAGTGTGACTGTATCTAATACCTAATTTCTTACCTTTGACTGGGAACGTGTGTCTGTTTTGTTCTCTGATACATGCTGTAAACAATATAACACATGCTGCTCCGACAAGACGAAACTTGGCTGCTACAATGGTGATCGCCTCCGACACAGCGGGCTGTAAATTTCTCTTACAGTCTAACAAAGTGGAAAATACAGCGGAGCGATAACTCAGCTCTCAGGGTTTGTCAGTCAATGTCTACTGAAACTATGTCTATATTCATATCTATATCTATTCATATCTTTTGTCAGATAAATTAATTACCTTAAGTTTATCCTGCGTTATCGTTTTTTCCATTGGGGTCCCTGCTTCCTTTTGTAATTCCTGGAGGCTGTATAGCGAGTTTCCATTCGCCTTCCCTGTTCTCTTGGATCTGGATCGTCCTCTGAGGTCTGGCGCATATCCAAAAAATGGACCGCAGAAGAACTATCACTGGAAGACATTGAATCGTGTCTAGATGGAAAATGAGATTTTTGGGCAGCTTGTTGACCATGATGCCATTTATAGACGCGTCCATTTTTGTAATCAGTTGTATCACGATGGAATTTTTTCATCTTAAATTGTCTAATTTCTTGCTCCCATCTGTCCAGATCCTTCATAAGTTCTTTATCTAGAGCATCCCATGTTTCTTTAGATAATGACTTTTTCAGTTCTTTTTGAATAGTATCAATTTCTATCTCCTGACCATCCAATTGTTTTTTATCCTGGCCGATTAGAAGTTCAAGCATAGTGCGTGAACAATTCTTACTCGCCTCCTCCCATCGTGATTTAAAATTTGCATCATCTATTGCAAAAGATGGAAATACCTGTATCCGAAGTCCTCTAGGAATAATGTCTTTGCTGAGGTACTGTTCTAGTGAGGCCTTGTTCCACCAAGTTCTGGTGCGCTTATATAGGAGTTTTTTAAGGTTATTCTGTAATTCATGACACTGTTGCGATGATGACTCACCCACGGCTGCATCCCCATTCCCAAAAATGTCTTAATTTTGGTCATGTAAAACCTAAATGGGGCTGTTTCCCATGTGGCGCATGCAGTGCCTGTTCTCAGGTAGATAGAGCATTCTCCTTCCATGACTCCCAAAATACTCGCAATTTCAGAATTTATAAGTGGCTAACTTGCCGCTCTACTGACGTTATCTACTGGGCGACCTGCCCATGTAAGTTAATTTACGTTGGGTTAACATCAAGAGAGTTCCGTGTGAGAGTCTTGGAACACTTGAGAGACATAAAAAATGCGGCGAAAATTATAGACCCGGAGCAAATAGCTAAGCTCAAAAATATCCCTAAGCACTTTCGAGAACTGCATAATTGCAATTGGCGCCTCTTGCGCTTTCGAGCAATTGACCAGATCAGATTGGGAGCTAGGGGCGGAGATGCTAAAAACTTGCTACATAAAACTGAAGTAAAATGGATCACTATCCTTGATACAATTAAACCGAAGGGCCTTAATGACTCAGTGAGCTTTGCGCCATTTCTGGTGTGACTTCTCATAATGGGATTGAATATGATGGCACTGTTGCGGTTATGCCTTATCCCACTACACTGTATCTTCTATATTGCCATTCCTGGTTATTTATATTCCCTATCTCGATATATTATTTTGATATTGCCATTCCTGGTTATTTATATTCCCTATCTTAATATATTACTTTGATCTCTGTGATCATTTATTTTCAATATATACAATATGGTTACTATGGGGATGCTGACCATTCATAAAACATAATTATTTATATTTCATTACGATGTTTTTGTACTGTATTTTTATAATTATATTTTTATAATTATCTGTGATGATATGTACATTATATACAATAATATTAGGAGTATCCTATAATTATTTACTGTAGATATTACTTTGATATAGAACTCTGTACTTATTATCTTCCTCTTTTTTGTTTGCTTGGAATATATTTTATTATTTGTTTATTTTCTTCAACAATGCAGGATGGATCAATATGTGAATTATCAAGTGGAGAGATAATGTCATCGTGATGGACTTTAAGATATATCTACTGTGTATTACCAATTGTATCGTCTATATATGGATAGGGTTTAAGGGCAACTTTGCCCAGATTTAATATGGAGCGTGCACGGACCCAGTGTGGTGCGCGCGCGTGGCGTGTCATGGCGGCCTCGCCTCCCTCGACTGGCGTCCTATCAGGAACCGATTTGTGTGCATGCGCACTTCGACTTCCTGGACGCCGGCCGAGTGATGGCGATGTGCCCTGGACGACATGCGTGCGCCCTAATACACATAGGGAACAACAGGTGTGCGTCACATTTTTTCTATATATATATATCAGGTGTGGCACTGTCTCTGTACCCCCCGACGAAGCAGCACGCGAAACGCGCGTTGGGGTACGAGGCAGTGTGGTCTCACAACACTTTGGCATTGGTTTGTATTATGCCTGCCCTGGGGGTATTACTATGTTGGTATCACTTGTCTGTCGAATAGGATTTTGTTCTGATCCTCATGATTGTTGATATGCACCTGGTTCTATATACTAACCTATGTGGCTTATATATGGGTTGTAATCATTGTGACCACTGAGACTATCCTATTAGTCTATATATGGGAAATATCCCTCAAATTATGAGGATTTATACTCTACTTATATGTAATCTAATGACTTGTACAGTGGGACTTTTTCCTTAAAATTATGAGGATTTGTATTTAATCTGTATATGCTATATGATAATCCTATATGAGAATATATTCCTCTATGTAAAAATCTGTATTATCTTGTAAATGTCATGATCTGTTTATGGCCTATATATATGGATATATACTCTATTTATGTATGTTTTGTGACAATCTACTAGGGATATGGGGCATATTCCACGGAACTAAGAGGTTCGGAACTCTACTGATACAATCCTACACTTCTACTCTTTGAACTAGATTAATTCTATGTGCTTATAGTGATACCTTTTTGACCACACTGCCTCAATTTTATTGGGGTTTTCTATGTCCTAGGGGCTATTAATATGATTTTATGGGGTGTGTGTATGTCTTGTGATAACATTAATAAAAATTTGAAATAGCCAATATATTGAGTATTTTTATCTCTTTATTTAAATTATTAATGTAGAATGAGGAATGAGAATTAGTTTAATTTTTGATTGTGCCTTCGAGCTCTTGTATTAATTTTCTTACTAAAATATTTTACTCCAGAGCCCTATTGAGTGAGATCTTGTCCTCAGCTTTTTCCTATAAAAGTTGATACCACCATATTCTTCGGTTTTTGTTATCTCCTCTTCTCTATCACCTGTTGCAGTTGGGCACACCTACAAAGAAGCCTTTGAAGTTGTCCAGCGCCGAGCAGTCCAATGGGCATCTCCGGACTCCTACTTGGTGCCTCCTCTGATTCTTCAAACTCAACCCGTCTGCCTAAAATTGACACAGCCATCAGGGAGCTTGTGCATGCACAGACATATGGATTTTCCATCAGTGTGGATGAGGTAGAAGACATCATTCATATCAATCATAAGCTTAGCAGGGCATTACAAGGCAGAGAGGAGGCACCATGCATGGTGCGGAGATGCCCATCAGATGGTGCTTGGTGCTCATTTGAAACGGCGCAGAACGTAAAATCATTTTTTTTATAAGGTATCTGAGGCTGCCTTGAGGATATAGAGAGCTTGTAATGAGTAGATTAAATGTCTAGAGAAAAGGGAAAACCTGATGACGTTTTCTTTAAAAGTTTCGATAACTTCAAGGAAAATGGAAATAATCAGGTCACCCAAGGAAGGACATCTCAAATGTACGGTGTGGAGACTCAAGAGTCAGTGGGTGCTCTCGTCTGCTGGTCTGGCTGTCTTTAGAAAGACTGCATGGACCAGGGCTCATCTCACTGAATGCCCGCACTCTTTTTCCGTGGGCAGAATACTTCTCAAACAACACAGGGTGAGGGTAAAACAGTGTGGCAATAATTTATTGAACCACCATCAGACAATAACATATAGTATAGTCCCAGCAAATGCACAAGATGGTAAAAAGACAGAGTCTCACCCTTTCACTGACTCACCGGGATTAGAGCAGCTGTGACTTCGGGGCTTCCAGGGCTTACAACCCCAACCAGTAGCACCCCGTTTTTGGCGAGCAACCACAGAGAGGAGGTAGCGGCAAGCTTAGGAAGTTGACCGAGTGCAGTGAGGTATGTGGCCAGGTGATCTGATTGTTCCAATCTGGATTCTCCAAACAACTTTGAGGATTCAGTAATGGTCAATGGAGCAGATCTGCATTCATCCAGCTGGGTCCATGGTCACTTAAGCTGGCATCCTGTAGAGTTGCACTGCAGAAGAATAGAGGTCCCATTTTATACCCACATCTGTCCTTCAGGCCACCATCCACAGTTCAGCGGTAAGGTGGGACGAGGTCAACTCTCATTGTTTGAGTATTCAATCAATCTGCATTGTTTGCAGGTCAACAAGCTGCATGGACTGATACAGTGGGTAATCAGCATATTAGCAAACCTCGATTGTTCAATGACCCTGTGTCCCTGTCCTCCAACGATAGCAGCACAATAAGGTGCAACAAACATCAATTCAAGAGTCAACGTCCAGGCTCATATGAACAATGGCCAATATTTCTTGACCTACTTGAAAATACGTCATAATTAAGAATGAATTCTGTGTTGTCACATACGGATACAATCTTGTAGTATGGCAAGTCCTCTTGTGACATGCAGAAGTAGTGCAGTTGCTTCCAAAGCATCCAGCAACTGTTACAAATAACACAAGCACAGGAGACAGGAAGTGTTGTGCTTCTGAAGCATCCAGCAACTAGATGGGTTAACACAGTCACAGGAGACAGGGAGTGTTTTAGCAGAGCCCCAGGGGGATTGTGGGGAACTTGTTATTGTAGTCTGGCTGAAGCCGAAGAGAAAGGTGGTGTGTTATCTGGATCTGACAGAAGGCAACTGAACTGGATTCAGTTTAGGCGAGAAACTAAACACTGGTCAGATAGACTTCCTGAACTAACAGTGCAGAGTATTATCGGGCAGGAAGATAAAGACTGGAAGGAATTGTGTCACAGGGATCATCTCCATCATCAAACCCTCCCCCCCCCCTCCATCTCCATGCAGGATAAAGAATGCTGTGTACTATTGTGTCCTTGTGAAAGAAAAGCCTGTGGTTGTGTATGCATGGAAGTGTGCTGCTAAGAGATCTAATCTATTTTGAATTATGCTACTGAAGAGACTGTAGTACTGTGCCTGGTGAAGAAACTACTGTATTGTTACTGGAGCCAGTTGCTCAAGAAACTCAGACTGTACTGTAATGAAGATTGTTGCTGTAATATCCCTGAATTGCATTGGCCGTGCTTCAGGTTAAATTCCACTGTTAAACTGTTGAAAAAGACTCTTGTCAGATGTGTCTGGTCAGCAATTCAATCTATCGTGTGCCTGAGAGAAGCTGCAGCACATGGCCAATGGTCGCCCTGAGTAGCGGTTCCCCCAGGATTCCAAAGAATTCATGAAACCTGTCTCGCCCCTATGTGAACCTAGCGGCGTGCGTGTAACACTCTAATATGAAAGGGTAAAAATATCCAGCAGTAGGGTTGCATGCAAAAGATAAGGACGTAGTTCGAAACATGTCTGCAGTTTCTAGCAGTCATGGATGGAATTTATTTGACGTTTAATAATCATGGATTTTTAAGCACCCTTTTGCTGGATTTTTTATCCTTTTCGTATTTCAATAATTTCCCCTTTTTATTTTTCCCTTAAAGCTGCACAAATATTAGGGATAATCCAGCTCCTTTCGCTTCCACATGAGGAGGTAAGAAGTGCCGCTGCCATGGTGTCTATAGCCGTTTACCAGGTATTGGCAGGTATCAAGGTTTCCTCTGTACAGTAGAGATGACAAAAGACAAAATAAATAATACCAAGGGGGGCCATGATGGCAGTGTCAAATGCTAAAATGATAGGGTTGAGAGATGCCCCAATAGACTAGTAAGGGTAATACATATGTGCCAAGTACGACAATAAAAGTTGTGCTGTGCACAAAGGAAGTCTAGGATATGATTGGGATGACTGATTAGACTTCTAAATGCTAATGGGGTCAATTCTGGAGTCCTGCAAGACCTAATAAGTTCCCATTAAGTTCCCACTAACTTCTTCCTCGTAGTAATATTGACTCATTTTTAAGGTGTACTCCTAAATATTTCTCTTCTGAAATCCTAAATTATGCTATAAGGTATAAATAGGTATCAGGATACAAACCATCAAGTTGTAGGACTCCTGCAAACCCTATCTAGTACCCAAATATTTATTTTATTTGTATGGGGCATTTTCTTAAATTCTTAATGGTTAAAGATAAGCAAATCCATTTGATTTGAATTGAATTTGTGTCAAATTTTAGGAATTTCACTGGGCCTAGTGGATTTGAACAATTAACGATTCGATTTGTGCCCATCGCCATTGTACAAAAAGTAGATTGCATGAGCCAGAGAAGTCCAAGATGACCTCAGGCTTGGCAGAGTAGGCTACCTCATGATGTCATGTAGCGATCACATCACGTGGTATAGCACAGCCAATCCGCAAGAACTATCATAACCTGTATGAAAGCACAGGCAGAGAACGCAGCAGCTATTTATGGTGAATCTGGATAGTGAGAGGGCGTCGCATCTCACAGCTTAGTTGAAGGAGGGTGGCGGGCTGATGAACACGCCATGGCAACATAGGGGTTAAATGTATTGCAAGTTATGTTTTCATGTGTGCTCTGCATATTATGATTTATGTGATAAAAGAGTGCCATCTTTTAATCCCTATGGGCATTGTTGTACGCCGGTTCTCCTATAGGCTTTGCCTAAGGCCTTGCCTGGGAATGCGGGAGGTCTGTCCACTAGGGGAACCATACAGCAGATACGGACATAGTTTGCATTCCACTAAATAGGACACTAGACAGTTAACACTAGGATTAGCCCACAGTTTGGGAGGGGTTGAAGGAGTTTTTGTAGGAAAAAGTTTCCAGGTTGCAGTCAGTCAGGGTGTGGGTCCATGAATCACACAGCACAGATGTGGTGCAAGTCCTGTAAAAGAGAGTGGAGGGGGAAAAGGAAGGCTGAACATGCCAGAAAGCAAGGTCTTAGAAGCAGATATAGCAGGAAAAGAAAGTGTTCTGTTAGTGTGCGTATCTGAATTAGGACATGTCTAATGCTTCAACTGGACACCAGGACAGTCTTGGGCTTAAAGCCCGGAAAAGCAGGACTCTGCCTCCCAGAAGAGGAAGATGTCGGCCGGGTCACAGGGGGAGAGAAGGATGGTGGATCTCAGGACAGGATGGGGACAAAGACTGTTAGGACATACAGTTAGGTCCATATATATTTGGACAGAGACAACATTTTTCTAATTTTGGTTCTAGACATTACCACAATGAATTTTAAACAAAACAATTCAGATGCAGTTGAAGTTCAGACTTTCAGCTTTCATTTGAGGCTATCCACATTAAAATTAGATGAAGGGTTTAGGAGTTTCAGCTCCTTAACATGTGCCACCCTGTTTTTAAAGGGACCAAAAGTAATTGGACAGATTAAATAATTGTACATAAAATGTTAATTTCTAGTACTTGGTTGAAAACCCTTTGTTGGCAATGACTGCCTGAAGTCTTGAACTCATGGACATCACCAGACGCTGTGTTTCCTCCTTTTTGATGCTCTGCCAGGCCTTCACTGTGGTGGTTTTCAGTTGCTGTTTGTTTGTGGGCCTTTCTGTCTGAAGTTTAGTCTTTAACAAGTGAAATGCATGCACAATTGGGTTGAGATCAGGTGACTGACTTGGCCATTCAAGAATATTCCACTTCTTTGCTTTAATAAACTCCTGGGTTGCTTTGGCTTTATGTTTTGGGTCATTGTCCATCTGTAGTATGAAACGACGACCAATCAGTTTGGCTGCATCTGAGCACACAGTATGGCTCTGAATACATCAGAATTCATTTGGCTGCTTCTGTCCTGTGTCACATCATCAATAAACACTAGTGACCCAGTGCCACTGGCAGCCATGCATGCCCAAGCCATCACACTGCCTCCGCCGTGTTTTACAGATGATGTGGTATGCTTTGGATCATGAGCTGTACCACGCCTTCGCCATACTTTTCTCTTTCCATCATTCTGGTAGAGGTTGATCTTGGTTTCATCTGTCCAAAGAATGTTCTTCCAGAACTGTGCTGGCTTTTTTAGATGTTTTTTAGCAAAGTCCAGTCTAGCCTTTTTATTCTTGATGCTTATGAGTGGCTTGCACCGTGCAGTGAACCCTCTGTATTTACTTTCATGCAGTCTTCTCTTTATGGTAGATTTGGATATTGATACGCCTACCTCCTGGAGAGTGTTGTTCACTTGGTTGGCTGTTGTGAAGGGGTTTCTCTTCACCATGGAGATTATTCTGCGATCATCCACCACTGTTGTCTTCCGTGGGCGCCCAGGTCTTTTTGCATTGATGAGGTCACCAGTGCTTTCTTTCTTTCTCAGGATGTACCAAACTGTAGATTTTGCCATTCCTAATATTGTAGCAATTTCTCGGATGGTTTTTTTCTGTTTTTGCAGCTCAAGGATGGCTTGTTTCACCTGCATGGAGAGCTCCTTTGACCACATGTTTACTTCACACCAAAACCTTCCAAATGCAAGCACCACACCTCAAATCAACTCCAGGCCTTTTATCTGCTTAATTGAGAATGACATAACGAAGGGATTGCCCACACCTGTCCATGAAATAGCCTTGGAGTCAATTGTCCAATTACTTTTGGTCCCTTTAAAAACAGGGTGGCACATGTTAAGGAGCTGAAACTCCTAAACCCTTCATCCAATTTTAATGTGGATACCCTCAAATGAAAGCTGAAAGTCTGAACTTCAACTGCATCTGAATTGTTTTGTTTAAAATTCATTGTGGTAATGTCTAGAACCAAAATTAGAAAAATGTTGTCTCTGTCCAAATATATATGGACCTAACTGTAAAACAAAGGGAACAACATCACCACAAAAAGACCTTGTCTTAATCTGTATGCTGCAGCCGTGTGAAAATTAATTGCACAGTAAAGACGAACCTGTTAACCTGGACCCCAGGTCTCTTGTCTTGTTTGCAGCCGGCACCGGTACAAAGGACGGGGAGTTAACAAGGACTCCCAAAGCAACAGTGAGTAAGGAACAAGCTCCACTACACAGTACACTTCACTCTCATTCCTTTTCAAAAGAGGGGTTTCAGGGCCAAGAAAACTCAGTAAGGGCTCACAGTCACAGCAGATGCAGCATGATGAAACCGGCCCTGGCCCCCATTCGAGGTCCTAGAGATAGAAAGCCATTAAATACTCAATATTCATTACAAATAGTGTCCATCTAACATCCTTTAATCAATAGCTATATATGTTGAAATCACTTGGACATTACTAAGGTTGTGTTTGCATTAAAAAGGTTGTCCACTACATAGTATACTGCCCCCATCGATATAAACCTGGTAAACAAGTGTTGTTGTAAATACGTACTGCCAATTGTGCCTGTGAGCGGCGCTATCGCTGACCCATCACTAGGAATCACGTGACCCCGGATGCAGGTGCCTCTGACATCCACTGATGTAACGTCAAGTTCCGGATTCATGGAAGCGTGACCCAGTGACGCGCACCCCCTGATTGATGGGCTGTGTGCAGGGATTCACTGCACGTCACAGCCCAGCATCCACCGCGCACTTTCCCTCTTTCATTGGCCTCAAGCGCGCGGTGGATGCTGGGCTGTGACGTGTGGTGAAACCCCGCCCACAGCCCATCAATCAGGGGGTGCGCGTCACTGGGTCACGCCTCCATGAATCCGGAACTTGACGTGACATCAGTGGATGTCAGAGGAACCTGCAGCCCGGGTCACGTGATGCCTAGTGAGGGGTCAGCGTTAGCGCCGCTCACAGGCACAATTGGCAGCAGTATGTATTTACAAAAACACTTGTTTACCAGGTTTAAATCGATGGGGGCAGTATACTATGTAGTGGACAACCTCTTTAAAGAGCTTTAAAAGTGCTCAATACAGTCCCAGAACACCTCAGAGTGTTACACACGTGTCTTCAGGGCAATCGAAGACTTTGCAGT
This sequence comes from Phyllobates terribilis, assembly GCF_046119375.1. NCBI lineage: Eukaryota > Metazoa > Chordata > Amphibia > Anura > Dendrobatidae > Phyllobates > Phyllobates terribilis. The sequence continues at coordinate 328,841,092 of NW_027362768.1, forward strand.
CTTTGCATTTGGTGGCGAATCGATTAGCTGCAAATCACATTTTTTGGTAAAAATTTGACAAAACTGGCCAATTTGAATTTCGAAAGATTTGCTGATCTTTATTAAGGTAGTCGGACACTTTCTCTTGTCAGTGCAGCTTTCTCCACAAACTGACCAACCCTTCTGCCAAAATAACAACTGCCGATGGAGGAGCAGGTGACCAGACCAGACTATCATTACCTTATTTTGCTTCCATCCCTCCCAAACACTGTGCTACAGTACAGTTTCAATGTCCTGTTCATGCTCCTTTTAGAATCTGCTTTCAGCTGCTTCTCAGGAAAGCACAGGACTTTCCCTGTCTGATTATTTCTGTTCCCCACCTTCATACATACATATAGTGTATGGACCTTTGCTGAGCAGCGATTGAAAACAGCTTCAAAAGGAGCATGACCTGGGCAGTGAAACATCACTGTAGTATAGTGTTTAGGAGAAAAAGAAGGAAAATAATGTAATGAAGTATATTACAAAAATACATAACTCTGCAATACCTGGAGGATAATTAAAGGGGTATTACCATCTCCAAGATCCTATCACAGTATGTAGTAGGTGTAATAATAATAATATTAACAAATGCCTAAAATTAGAAACATAGTATAGTTTTTCTGATTCGCTATGTCTCTTTCCTCAACTGCAGGCATTGCAGGACCTTAGGTATTCATGGTTACAACCACTAGCAACTAACTGTCACTATATTAGTGGTCGTAACCATGGATACCTAAGGTCCTGCAAAGCCTGCACATGAGGAAAGAGACATAGCGAATCAGAAAAACTATACTACTGTACATTTGTAATTGGAGGCATTTGCTAATATTATTATTATTACACCTACTACATAATGGGATAGGATCTTGGACATAGGAATACCCCTTTAAGTAAAAAAGTTTAGTTACTTCCTAAGGTTGCGGATATATCAGTGGTAGAAAAATGTCTGTCCTACAGGCTTTCCTGCCTATCTGTTCCATGGTTTAATAATTCTACCTCCTTGCTTGTTCCTTGCACTGCTCTAAGTAAAGTTGGTGCAGAGCTAATGTGGCTGAACTGTTTAGAGGGCAATGTGAATGAACTATTCATGGTGGTTATGTTGCAGCACAATTTCTTGGGGGCATGTGGTTCAACTGTTTCTGGGGGAACATGAGGTTGCACTGATTCTTGGAGAGCATGTGTCTGCACTCATTCTTGTAGAGTGTGTGGTTGCACTGATTCTTGAGCATTATGTTGTTGCACTGATTCCTAAGGAGCATCTGTCTGCAGTAATTCTTGGGTGACATGTGTCGGCGCTGAATCTGGGGGACAATGTCTTCACAAATTCTTAGGGAGGATGTGTCCGCACTGATTCTTGGTGTAGATGTGATTCTTGGGCAGCGTGTCTACACTGATTCATGGAGAGCAAGTGTCTGCATTGATTCTTGGGTAGCATGTGCTTAGACTGATCCTTGGGAAGCATGTGTCTGCACTAATTCTTGGTGAGCATTTTGTTATACTGATTCTTGGGGAGAGTGTCTGCAACGATTCTTGGAGAGCATTTTGTTATACTGATTCTTGGAGAGCATGTGGTTACATTGATACTTGGGGATCATGTCTGCATTGATTTTTGGGGAGTGTGAATGTAATGCAGGTGTCAGAATGCAACGCGCAGAGTCACAAAATGAGGGCAATTTATATATGTATATATGACTCGCCCCCTGGGCCGTGCGGCACTCGGAACCGGGCAATAGGGAGACGATGGGGGTAGTAGTGGCGACCCGGTCCCGTGGCTCAGGGTGGTCAGACCAGTGGCAGTCTTTTAGATGTTTTAAGTGATGTCCGACTACGCCACCCGTGGATTGCGGTTATTAGGAACCGCCGCTGCAAGACAGTCCCCTGAGGTTGATGGTGTGCGCAGCTGAGATTATATAACTCCCCACGGGAAGAGTGTAACCCCAGGACAGTGCGGTGGATGCTGGGGGTGATGGTGCAGAGAGTCCCCGTGCCGTTAGTGCTGGAGGAGCGAAAGAGTACACAGACAACGTACTGCAGTCCAATGTCTTTTACTCACAGTTCAGGTGCTCCAGGTCACTTCTGCGCAAGCAGTGACCACCCAAGCCGTGCAGTGTCCACCAGGTGAGGGGCTCGGTCAACCCCCAGGCAGTTCAGGAGCATGGCACAGGACACCCTTCAATCCTTTCTCTGGCCTGCCTCACCAGTGACCCACTTTTGTCCAGCTGCCGCGGATCTGCGCGGGTAAACGTGGGCCCCGTCCCTCGCTGTCCTATATGGTGCCTTCCTAGCAGGTTTGATGAGGTTTCGCACCAATAAATGATTACGACCTCCGGTCTTTGGCTGAGGGTAGTTTCTCCTCCACCAACTTGGGATCCGGTACTCTTAATCTGCCTGACCCTTCACCCTGTATTCTCATGGGTTCTTAGGGTCCCTTCTACCTTCTTGTTCTTGATCCCTTCTGTTTCTTCCTCTCTTTCTTTACTGTTCCTTTCTGTTTCTGTTCCTTTCTGTTCTTGATCCTTTCTGTTCCTGGCCCTCTCCCCAGGCCTGCCTCATGGAGCTGGGCCCAGACTGAGCCACAGCTCCCTGTCAGCCCTCTCTGGCTGAACTCCTTCTCTCTCTTCTCCTCCTGCTTGAACTGACCCAGAACTAAGATGGTGCCTACCTTTTATACCTCCCTCTAGAAACATGAGCCCAGGTGACCAGCAACCAATGGGCTCCTATCTACGCTCAGGAACCAACCCCTTTCTGCTCCTACATCGCTGGGTATTCCTCCCCCCTCCAGCCAGGGACATGGTCTGTCGTGCCTGCATTTCTGTCTAATGGGAGCACCGTTGAACTGTCCCTCGGAAATGGGGTGAGTGTGCTGTATGCAGCTAACTGAGCCCTGGTCCATGCTCCATCCTTACCCGGGAGTGGAATATCACACCTCTGGCAGAGGTGCAATACCCCTGTAGCAGCCGAACCCACGGGGCGCTACATTCCCCCCCGGTAAACCACAGCACGTCCTCGGGCTGGAAAAGAGCAAAAACAATTAAGTACAGGACATGCAAAACTTTTCAAAACTTTTCACATTTGAAAACAGACGGCATAGTTCAATTCCCTTTATGAGAAACACTTTTCTTTTGTCAAAACATGATAACACACTTTCATACTACCGGAACTCTTTTTGTATAAAACAGCATATAAAACATTTGCATTATTACCTAGCAGCATATAAAACTTTTCATATAAAACATTTTTAAGTAAGACATATTCTTGTGTACTGGCCGCGGTGCAACTTGCGACCAGGTGTTCTTTCTTCTTAAAGGTGCAACAGTCCAGCAAATTTGTCTTGAGGTAGACGTTGCAGTCTTTTTATAAAACCAGTAGGGGGCGCTTTAAGAAGCGCAACTATATACAGGGAATTGGCCGCTCCCAGTCCTCGGACAGGTAGGGAAGGGGATGGCTGTTCTCAGACCCCAGCCAGTTTAGGATAAAGGGATGGCTGCTCTCAGTCCTCAGCCAGGTAACTTAGGAAAGGGGCAACTTCTTACAGTTTCACATCAGTCCCAACGGGGACCACACTCTCAGTGGAAACAGTCCCACAACAGCTCTCTGTACCCAGACGGGTAACTATGTACACTGGTATGCCACTGTTCACTGGTAGCGATACCCTCCAGCTGCTCCTTGCTCCTCATAATCTTCAGGCCCGTCCGGGCCCTCTCGGTACTCGGGGTCCGAGTGGTACTGCTCCTCCTCTTCTACCACTCTGTGGACGTGGAGGGCGTACCATCCCTTCACGCCTTGGTGTCGGGTGTAAGACACCACGTCCCCTGGATATAGATCCCGCCCTCGATGACCTTCTGGCAGGTGGCTCTCTACATCCCTCCGGGTCACGAATACATCACTGATGGTATCTGGATCTTTGATGAAGCCCCAGCCATGCTCCATCTGAAATTTTACGACAGTCCCGGTGACTCGGGGACCGCGGGCAGTTCGGGGATCTCGCCGGGCCTTCATTTTCTGCTCCGCACTTCGGGCCTGCAACTTCCCCTGTTTCACGCGCCGCTCTCGCTGCTCCGTCTCGAACTTCTCTAGCTGTTGGCGGCAGGCCTCCCGTCGGCTGGCTGCGTCCGCCCATGTTTCCTGCGTGAACCCCATCAGGTCCTCTCCGGTCGGATCCCACTCGTACTGAGCATCCTCCAATGGAAGCTGGGAGACTTCCAGAGGCTCTGGAGCGGGTATGAGGGGCTCAGATGGCACTCCAGCCTCCGCGGACGGGCTTCTCCGAAGGCGGGGGTTAACATACTCGGGGGGCCAGCTGAAAGGGAGCCCATCCAGACCGGTATGTTGGGCGAACAGATCTGCGCCCAGAGGTGGTATTGCAGGAGCAGGGGGAGCGAGCGGGTCGGCGGCGCCCGGGGGTACTCGGCCTTGCGACCAGGCCCGCAGTGGTCGTTTCCTGGTTGCACCCGGGGGTGGCACAGCGGAAGAAGGGGGCTCTGGCGGGGCAGCGGCGCCCGAGGGTGCTGGGCCTTGCGACCAGGCCTGCGATGGTGGTCTCTTGATCACTCCCGGGGTCAGAGGGCACGGCGTGGGGCGGGGCTCGCTGGCGGCGTCGACGGCCTGGGAACCGGTTGGTAGCGGTGGAGACACGGCGTCTGCAGCGGTTTCAGGTATGCCGGGCTCCGCAACGGGGCGCAGGGGCAGGTCGGCGGCCCTAGGGCTCGGGGTAAGGGCGTCTCCGTTACCTGCCTCTGCTGTCGCGGCCTCCTCCGCGGCGTCGTCCTCAGACTCCGCTCTGTTCTCACTACTAGTGTTGAGCCACCCCCGTAGTGTTCGGGTTCGGTTCGGTTCGTCGAACACCGAGATGTTCGAGGTACTGTTCGTCGAACTGTTCGTCGAACACCTTAGAACACCGTCGAACACCGTTAAAACCAATGGCAGGCAAATAAAAACACATAGGAATACATAGAAAACACCTTCAAAGGTGTCCAAAAGCTGACAAACTGCTCAGAAGACGCTTTCTTTAAAAAAGCCGGCGGGCAATTCAGCAGCGGCATACACCGGTACCCGACAATTTAGACATGAAGGAAAAGAGCATCACACATAGATTAGATAGATAGAAACATGTCAGTCACATATATATGAAGTACAGTGACAGTGTTGCTTACTGTACTTGTCATTTAGTGTAAAGGATTTATTAAAAAATATAATAGTGTTTTCGTGCACCGTCTCTTTAAAAAAGCCGGCCGGCAATTCAGCAGCGGTACCCGACAATTTATAACAGACAGAATAGAGCTTCACACATAGATTAGATAGATAGAAACATGTCAGTCACATATATATGAAGTACTGTGACAGTGTTGCTTACTGTACTTGTCATTTAGTATTAAAATAAAGGATTTATTATTAAAAAAAATTGGCGTGGGGTTCCCCGTAATTTTAGTCTCTAGCGGAGGTTAAGCAGACAGCTGGGGCAGATGTTTGAAGCCTGGGAAGGGGGTAATACCCACGGAGCTTCCCAGGCTACTAATATCAGCCCCCAGCTGAATACCTAGCCTTTACTAGCTATTAAAATGGAGGACCCCCCCCCAAAAAAAATGACGTGGGGTCCCCCCTAATTTAATAGCTAGCAAAGGCTAGGCAGACAGCTGGGGGCTGATATTAATAGCCCAGGAAGGGAGCCATGAATATTGGCTCCCTCCCAGGCTAGAAACACCAGCCGTCAGCCGCCCCAGAAATGGCGCATCCATAGGATGCGCCAATTCTGGCACTTAGCCTCGCTCTTCCACGCTGCCCTGGTGCGGTGGCAGGGGGTAATAGGGTTGGGGTTGATGTCAGCTTATAATGCCAGCTGACATCAAGCCCAGGTTAGTAATGGAGAGGCGTCTATAAGACACCCCCATTACTAACCCCATAGTCAAAGTTAAAAAAAAACCACAAACACCCAGAATAAAGTCCTTTAATTGAAATAAAGACACAATTCTTCATTGTTCTAAATTAAACCATACTTACCATCACGCCCATTCCAGCTGAAGCCAACGATCTCCTGCAATAAAAGAAAAATAATAAAGCAACCTCATCCTTACCTTTCCATGGTTCCCAGGACAGCTTCAGCTCTGCTACATCGAGATGACAGGCTGGACCGCAGCAGAACGCTGCCATCCAGCCTGTCATCCCGCAGACACTGAGAAGCGCAGGCATGCTTATTAATTGGCGAACAGTTCTAGTCGAACACCGCTCATCTCTACTCACTACCCTCGGAGGCAGGCGTGCTGCTGGGTGCCGGCGGCGCCTCCTGCTGCGGGACCACGGCCCGCCGGGCCATCTCCTCCTTCCACCCGGCAATCACGTCCCGCTGCGCCCGACCATCCTCCGGTCCAGCTCCTCCAGCGCAGCGCGCGCATACTCGGGGTCTTCCTTGGGGAGGTGTTCTAGCAGCTCCGTGAAGCTGCATGGTGGTTCGGCCTGGAGCAGGCCCCTCGCCACGGTGTTGGAGCTGGCTCCTCTCTCCATCTCCGGGTGTGGTCTGGCCAGACTGATCCAGACCACCCCCTGCCCCACAGTTTTCTTCTCTTTCCGCCCCCATGGGGGGTGGTCTTGGGGCATTCTGCTGACAATCACTCTCAGGGGCAGCCCCCCCACGTTGACGGACATTTCCACAGCCGTACTCATGGCTGTTGGGGGTGGACTCCTTCTTTGGCGCCATTCTGGGACCTGGCCCACGATGGGAGGTGGCTTCCTGTTGTCTTTCGGCATGCACATTATGGCGCTCGTTCTTCTGGGGCGGGCGCCATCTTTAATACAATAAAGCAGTCTCTTTTCTGGCGCGCAATACCCTCTTGTGGCGGCTTGGTAACGATCCTGCCGACTACGGCAAAGCTGACTCGCCCCCTGGGCCGCGGGGCACTCTGAACCGGGCAATAGGGAGACGATGGGTGTAGTAGTTGTGACCCGGTCCCGTGGCTCAGGGTGGTCAGACCAGTGGCAGTCTTTTAGATGTTTTAAGTGATGTCCGACTACGCCACCCGTGGATTGCGGTTATTAGGAACCGCCGCTGCAAGACAGTCCCCTGAGGTTGATGGTGTGTGCAGCTGAGATTATATAACTACCCATGGGAAGAGTGTAACCCCAGGGCATTGTGGTGGATGGTGGGGGTGATGGTGCAGAGAGTCCCCGTGCCGTTAGTGCTGGAGGAGCGAAAGAGTACACAGACAACGTACTGCAGTCCAATGTCTTTTACTCACAGTTCAGGTGCTCCGGGTCACTTCTGCGCAAGCAGTGACCACCCAAGCCGTGCAGTGTCCACCAAGTGAGGGGCTCGGTCAACCCCCAGGCAGTTCAGGAGCATGGCACTGGTCTCCCTTCAATCCTTTCTCTGGCCTGCCTCACCAGTGACCCACTTTTGTCCAGCTGCCGCGGATCTGCGCGGGTAAACGTGGGCCCCGTCCCCCACTGTCCTATATGGTGCCTTCCTAGCAGGTTTGATGAGGTGTCGCACCAATAAATGATCACGACCTCCGGTCTTTGGCTGAGGGTAGTTTCTCCTCCACCATCTTGGGATCCGGTACCCTTAATCTGCCTGACCCTTCACCCTGTATTCTCGTGGGTTCTTAGGGTCCCTTCTACCTTCTTGTTCCTGAGCCCTTCTGTTTCTTCCTCTCTTTCTTTGCTGTACCTTTCTGTTTCTGTTCCTTTATGTTCTTGTTCCTTTCTGTTCCTGGCCCTCTCCCCAGGCCTGCCTCATGGAGCTGGGCCCAGACTGAGCCACAGCTCCCTGTCAGCCCTCTCTGGCCGAACTCCTTCTCTCTCTTCTCCTCCTGCTTGAACTGACCCAGAACTAAGATGGTGCCCACCTTTTATACCTCCCTCTAGAAACATGAGCCCAGGTGACCAGCAACCAATGGGCTCCTATCTACGCTCAGGAACCAACCCCTATCTGCTCCTACATCACTGGGTATTCCTCTCCCCTCCTCACTCCAGCCAGGGACATGGTCTGTCGTGCCTGCATTGCTGTCTAATGGGAGCACCGTTGAACTGTCCCTCGGAAATGGGGTGAGTGTGCTGTATGCAGCTAACTAAGCCCTGGTCCATACTCCATCCTTACCCGGGAGTGGAATATCACACCTCTGGCAGAGGTGCAATACCCCTGTAGTGGCCGAACCCACGGGGCGCTACATATACAGTACAGACCAAAAGTTTGGACACACCTTCTCATTTAAAGATTTTTCTGTATTTTCATGACTTTGAAAATTGTACATTCACACTGAAGGCATCAAAACTATGAAAACACATGTGGAATTATATACTTAACAAAAAATTGTGAAACAACTGAAAATATGTCTTATATTCTAGGTTCTTCAAAGTAGCCACCTTTTGCTTTGATGACTGCTTTGCACACTCTTGGCATTCTCTTGATGAGCTTCAAGAGGTAGTCACCGGAAATGGTCTTCCAACAATCTTGAAGGAGTTCCCAGAGATGCTTAGCACTTGTTGGCCCTTTTGCCTTCACTCTGCGGTCCAGCTCACCCCAAACCATCTCGATTGGGTTCAGGTCTGGTGACTGTGGAGGCCAGGTCATCTGGCGTAGCACCCCATCACTCTCCTTCTTGGTCAAATAGCCCTTACACAGCCTGGAGGTGTGTTTGGGGTCATTGTCCTGTTGAAAAATAAATGATGGTCCAACTAAACGCAAAACGGATGGAATAGCATGCCGCTGCAAGATGCTGTATATTATACAAAGCTGACAGGGATTGCAACAGGGGTTAGATATGAGAACAATAACAAATACTTATGAAATGGCAATAAAATCCTTCTCTAAAATACTGTATCTTGCCCAAATATGGGATTAATCACTGAAGTCCATCGGTTCTGCAAAAGGCCCTAGCAGGGGTCTCCAGTTATTCCTTCAAGTCTTTTTCCGACAAAGTCAATTAGATCCCTTTTGGCTTGTTCCACATCACCCGTCCCCCTCCCAACCTGATACCCTAAACCTGATTGTTCCCGGTACCGTGAGGGAGCGGTTGAAGTGACAGCCCTGTTCAGTGATGACACTCGTCGGCTTTTGCTGACGTGATTTCTCCGGCACGACTCGTTTCTATCCTCTCTTTGTCCTGTCAATCGGGGCGGTTTACCACGTTGTGGGTAGGAGGGTATTGTACATTTTCTTAATGTCATATCCAAGTCCCGGTCCTCTTTCGTAGCCGTGACACCCGAGGGACTGCTGAGCTGAATCCCGCACTCATTCACCGGCAGCCACCCGTCTTGTCTTAGGGGTCTCTCACCCCGGTCTCTCTCTCTGGTTTCTTCAGTGCATCCGGCCTACGTCACATCTCTCCCTGTGTCTGGCGCCGAAATCACCTCAGGCACTGCGCGCTCGACAGTTAAATTTTGAAATTGTGGAAGGACTGGAAGGAATTGTGTCACAGATATCATCTCCTTCATCAAACCCTCCCTCCCTCCATCTACATACAGGATAAAGAATACTGTGTACAATTGAGTCCTTGTGAAGGAAAAGCCTGTGGTTGTATATGCATTAATACTGTGGTGTACTGTGCTACCGGATAATAGACTGTGTACTCCTGTGCTGCAAAGGAGACTGTACTGTTATTACTGGAGCCTGTTGCTCAAAGAGACAATTGCCTTGCACTGGCCATGCCTCATTAAATGTTACTGTTCTACCGTTTATGAAGACTCTTGTCAGATGTGTCTGATCAGCAACTGAATCTATCGTGTGCTTGAGAGAAGATGCAGCCTATGGTCGCCCTGAGTAACGGTTCCCCCAGGATTTCAACGAATTCAGATAGGGGCGAGACCGGTTACATGAACTTAGGCGGCGTGCGTGTAACACTGTCTGCACTAATTCTTGGGGAGCATATGGATGCACTGGTTCTTGGGGAACGTGCCTGCACGGATTCTTGGAGAACATGTGATTACACTGATTCTTGGGGAGCGTGTCTGCACTTATCCATGGGGAGTGTGCCTGCACTGATTCTTGGGGAGCATGTCTGCACTGATTCTTAGGGAACATAGGGATGAACTGGTTCTTGGGGAGCATGTCATTGCACTTATTGTTGGAGGGGCTGTGCTGTTTCTAAGGAGCATGAAGCTGTGCCATTTCTCAATGAAATGTATTTGAGAAATTGAATGAAATGAATGTACAACCGACAGACGGAGTCAAGGACTGCATCTCAGGTCTCCAAAAGATTTTCTATTTTTTTCTCTTGTGTACATTTATCTATAGATGTTTGCACATCACTCTAGTTTCTATATCATATACAACAAAGAGGGCCGTTCCCAGGACTCTTCAATGGGTTTTTATGTCGACCAGGCCGGCGGCTCTTCCATCTTGTAATATCTCTGGCTCAGCACATGTTCGCACAGTTTGTGACAATACGCAGCATGAATGGTAAACATACATTGTCCAAGCAAGATTATGCAAAATACCCACCCTTAGGAATCAGTAATTTTAACAAAAAGCAGAAATCGCTCGTCTGTCTCGCACAAGGAAAAAAAAAAATCAATATCTCTATTTCAAGTGATCCAGCTGCAGATGTTGGCACGCCAAATGATGATTAACACGCGCAAGCTGTTTGAAGTATTATTGTATGCAAATACTTCTTTAGGTAATTAGCCATTGATTCCATTTCATGTTACATAAAGTAGTAGGAATGATTTATGACTGAGCGTGGGAACACATCCCCGCTGTGAACAAATCTGCCTGCAAAATATTTGTGCTTACAATTAAATATTATTTTGCCGGGGTAAAACATCTTCATTTTCACAGATAATTATTTTGCCCATTCTCTTCTTACAAAACCATAATGAGGATTTTGTAGAGAAAATGGATTTTTTAAAAAAAAAATTTTGTGTTTTCCAACCTTAATCACCGGATCCTTGAGTAATGTTCATGGTCTGTGAGCATTTCCGCTCCCTTACAAGAAAAAGAAACAATGAAAAAATCATCCAGAAATGTGAGCTCTTGACTTTCCATCTTCAGGAAGAAAACATTCTAAACCTTGTTTCTAAGGTTAGAAAATAAGTCTACTATAAGTCAAGAAACAGTACTACTCTTATCTATGGCCATACTTGCCAACGGAAATGAATAATTATGAGACAAATATATGCAGAGGGAATAATGCCAGATTTGGCTTTCTTGGGCCCATAAGAGAATGATCTTGAGCTTCACCTTCCAGCCATACAAGACATGTCAAGTTGATGTCCACTTTTCATTGCATCACAATCTTTGTCATTGCACACACTGGACAAATCATCAATAAAGTCTAAAACAGGGTTCCCCAACTCCAGTCCTCAAGACCTAATCAATCAATCAATCAATCCATGTGCTGACCAACCCCTGTGCAGAGGTCTGGGGGGGCTATTTGTTACCCTTTAGGTCAGTGTTCCCCAGCTCTGGTCCTCAAGAGCCACCAACAGGTCATGTTTTCAGGATTTCCTTAGTATTGCCCAGGTGATAATTGCATCACCTGGACAGGCAAGAATTCCATAACTTGGGCCATTCTAAGGAAATCCTGAAAACATGACCTGTTGGTGGCTCTCGAGGACTGGAGTTGGGGGAACACTGGTCTAATGGGTTATCATCTCTTTAAAAGTAGACCCTAGTGGCAACTGATTGACTCCAAAGTCTCTTCTAAATAAGATTGTCTTCTACTTGGCTTTTGGGTCCCACTATTGTGTCAAAACCTACTGAAGAGTCCATAGTCTCCAACATTGGTGTTGGCAATGTAGGGAAACTTTAGGTCCCACCTCTGGTGACATTGAGGACCACTGCCAACTCCAGCAGAAATTCCCATTTATGAGAGACATTTGTGTAAAATTTGATGGGACTGTTTCCAAAAAAATTTAGACAGTCCTGGCAAATTCGGGACAGTTGGCATAAGTATCCCAGATACTCTTTTCCGTTCAGCCGAACATGTTAACGTATAATAGTAACTCATTTCAGTCCCTATCCAAAGAGAGGCTCACAATCTAATTTCGGCACAAAGAGGTATAAGGTCAGTGTGAGATCCCAACTAATTGTCATAACAAGGAACCAATGGCCTCAAGCCTGTGGTCAAGAAAAATTCTAAGTCTATGTGATTGAAGTTGAAGATACAAAGATAGCCAAATGCATCACTGCTCTGGGCTATATTCAATAGCGCCATAGACAGGTGTTGCAATTTTCCCCTGGGACCTGGAGCTTGGGGAGGCAAAAGCTCCCATTGTCCCATATGAAAAGTCTATTACTATTAAAGACCTGCAAAATATGGGGGTCCACTTGGAGATTTTGCATTGAAGCACACAAGCTTCAAGTTATGCCACTGGCCATATGTTACACTCACGCCACCTAAGTTCAGATAGGGGCGAGATAGGGGCTGCCTATGGTCACCGAGTCCGGGTGACCATAGGCAGCAACCTCTTTCAGGCACAGAACAGATTCAATTGTTGACCAGATACATTTGACAAGAGTCCTCAGAAATGGTAGAACAGTAACATTTAATGAGGCACAGCCAGTGCAATGTAAATGTCTCTATGAGCAACAGGCTCCAGTAACAACAGTACAGTCTCCTTTGCAGCACAGCAGTATACAGTCTATTATCCTATAGCACAGTACAGCACAGTTTTAATGCATGCACATTACAGCACAGTTTTAATGCATACACAACCACAGGCTTTTCCTTCACAAGGACTCAAATGTACACAGCATTCTTTATCCTGCATGGAGATGGAGGGGGGAGGGTTTGATGAGGGAGATGATCCCTGTGACACAATTCCTTCCAGTCCTTATCTTCCTGCCTGATAATACTATGCACTAACAGTGCAGTGTATCTGACCTGTGTTGAGCTTCACCTTGGACTTGAATACTGTTCTCTTTCCTGCACTTCTGTGAGATACAGATCACACACACCACTTCTCCCTTTGGCTGCACCCAGAATAGTAAACAAGTTCCCCACAATCTCCCTGGGGCTCTGATAACCACTCCCTGTCTCTTGTGACTGTTAACTCTTATAGTTGCTGAATGCTTTTGAAGCAACAGCACTACTTCTGCATGTCACACATAGTCTATACTTGCCTATTCTCCTGGAATGTTCATGAGGATCCTGGAATAAGGAATGATCTCCCGTGCTCCAGGAAAAGTCAGCAAATTTTCCCACTAAACTTGACCAAGATCTGGCTATTTCAGTAGATTTCTTCATTCAGAGAGGTGGGAAACAGATTTTGGAAAGACAGGGATTGAGCTGTGGAACTGGAGTGAGTAGCGTGTGTGTCACCCCAGGCCTGGGTGCCACAAATATTAAAGGCTGTGTCTGAGAGCAGGAGGGAGGTTCCCTGGTCAGGGACAATTAGCATACAGCACCTCCTGTCCCAGGCCAGTAGGGGGAGCTGGCTGCCCCTATAAAAGCTGGAACTGAGGGCAGGGTTAGAGAGAACTGGACGACCTAGCACAGGACTGAGACTAGTCCCAGAGAAGGTGGGACAGTTTAGCTGCAGCTGAGGAGTCTGTGAGGCTGAGGAGAAGCTGCGAGCCAGGGACAGAGGCGACGAGAGCCGGTCCTGGCAGAGAGCATCACTACCGGACATTGGGATCCGAGGCTGTCAGGGTTGCAAGCCCTGCAGCAGATAACCAACCCGCAAGGGATTTCAAGTTCCTTGGCCTAAGAAGCCTGGAGGCTCCGCCACACAGAGGGACCAGTACAGCACGGAGAAGTAACAGGTACCTAAGGCCCGAGTCGCAAGCGATACAGGCGAAGTACACGGCCAGCTCAGGGACGTGGGCTATCACAGCACAAAAATGGGGATAGTCAGCAAGGGCAGTGAGAGAACGGTAGGCCTTCACACTCACCCTGACCAGTGGGGCTCGCCCGAATGTTCTCAGACACCCAAGCCCATTCCTACCCAGTACTCCTGTTGGGTCATTAGAAATACCTGCAATAAAGACCCTGGACTGTTTGAAGCGGTCTCTGAACTCTGATTATTGTGGCCTACACCATCACCCCCAGCATCCACCTACATTGCCCTGAGGCTACACTCTTCCCATGGGGAGTTATCCTATCCCTGTGCTGCACACCAACACCAGCCTCAGCGGTCTGCCTTGCAGCGGTGGTCATCCCTGACTGCAATCCACGGGTGGCGTAGTCGGACATTCATAGCTCTACAAATAGACTGCCACAGTATTTGGTCTGACCACCCTGATCCACAGGATCGGGTTGCCACTACTACTCCCAGCATCGCACTGAAGCCCGGTTCCGGGTACGCCACGGCCCAGGGGGCGAGTCAGCTTTGGCGTAGTCTGCAGGATTGTGACCAACCCGCCACAAATGGGTATTGCGTGCCTGAAAAAGACTTTATACTTACCTGAAAAAGAGGTTTCCCGCCATCCGGAGCCGTTTCCCGCCATCTTCAGCCGTTTCCCGCCATCCTCAGCCGTGTTCCCGCCATCGGGCGCCATCTTCGGGACGCCGCGCAGGAAGAAGAGGGGCGTGAACGTCCAAACCGCGCGAGACTTGAAGCCCCGCCCTATGCACCAACGCTGCGCAAGGTCCTGGAAGGAGAGAGAGCGACGCTGACATCACCAGGACGTGACGCAAGGTCCTCGCCCGGAGCAGCACCAGCGGAGCCGCGGCCTACAGAAGAGGATCAACGGAAGGTAGGCCACGGTTAACTAGGGGGGAGGAAGATGTCGGACGCGGAGGGACCTTCTACCACCAGCGTGGCTGCAGCAGCGGTGATTCTGTTCTCCATGCCCTACATCCCCGGAGCGGCCTGGCTGCCCCAATAATCAGGGGAATCCCATACATTAACTGACTTTATGGACAGACTGCACAGTTTATTTAAAGTTTATCCCCTGACAGAAGAACAGAAAGTGAGCATTCTGACGGGGCAGCTTACCGGTGCAGCCCAGCGGGAAGTGAAATCATGGTCAGATGAGGAGAAAAGGACTGTAAAGGACATTCTGACCCGGCTGCGGAGTACCCGTACCTCAGCAGAAATCAAAATGCGGTTCTATGGCTGTGAGCAGTGAGCCCAAGATAGTATCAGAGACTATGCCTTGAACCTGCAAGAAGCTCTGGGAGCAATCAAGCAAGCTGACCCTGGCAGCGTGCAGGACACCGATAAACTGTTGACTGACCAGTTCATAGAAGGTCTGCTGTCCAGCGCCCACAGGGCCCAGCTGCGCCTCATGGCCCTACAGAACCCCGATCTGACTTTTGCGCAGTTCAAGGATAGGGCCATCCGGGTGCTTCGAGAACCCACACCAGGTGGCGCTGTAGCTTCCCGGCGCCCTGCCATCACTTACCGCCAGGGGGCGGCGCCCTACCCCGCAGACCTTTTGGGGGCTGACGCACAGGCCCTAAATCAATCCCTGCCTGCAACCCTGCACCATCAGGTCCAAGAACTAACAAAGAGTGCGGCTGCACTGACCAGGACCGTACAGTCGTTACAGGTGGAACCGTCAAGACCAATCAAGTTGGCTTCCAGTCCGGAGGATGTCCCGTGGCGTCGACAGAGGAGGATCCCGTCGTTCAGAGGGAGGCCTGCCGACCGTTACACCGAGGATGGACAGCCGATTTGCCGACGTTGCAGCCAGCCAGGACACATAGCCAGGTACTGTACTTTAAATGGGTCCGACCTGGGGCAGAGGGCCAACCCCCAGGCATAAGGTCATCAGGCCCGTCTAATTGGCGCGATAAGTACGTGGGGGGACGCCCGGTCTTACCCGTAGTGCTGGACGGTATCCCCATTAGTGCACTACTGGACACCGGGTCTCAAGTGACTACCATCCCCTACGTCCTTTTCAAGCAGTACTGGAGTGACACTGATATAACACGTTATCCAGACGATGACTTAAGCATCATCGCCAGCAATGGCCAACCCGTGCCGCAGGTGGAGTTCAGAGAAATGACTATCAAGATTGGTATGGTTGAACTGCCGGCACAGGGAGTGATCATTGTGGACATTGACTGTCGTGAAAGTCACCCTAAAATAACCTTGGGTACTATTGTGATTGAAAACTGTCTTTCAGAAGTAATTGTAATTTTGCAGCAGGTGGCGATGAATGCGAGCTCCAGCCAACAGAGGGTCCTCCAGAAAGAGATAAGAGCCCTGATGAGACGGCAACAGGTAGAACTGTCTGGTGGTGACATCGGTAGCGTGAGGATGAGCGACCCGTTCCCCATTGCCATGCCTCCCAAAAGTGAAATGATGATCTGGTGTCGGACTGTAATCGGGTTAAGAGGGAGAGACTACCAAGCCATGGTAGAACCCGTGTACTCAGACAGCAGGCCCACCATTTTGACAGCCCGGGGGGTGGTTGATGTCTGCCATGGGAGGGTCCCCGTCCGGATCTTAAACATCGGGGAAAGGGAAGTACACTTGCCCCGGTACGCTACACTAGCCAAATTGTTTGCCGTCGAACACAATGCTATCAGGGTCTTGGAACCCTTGCCTCCGTCTCCCCCGGTGGAGGGTAATGGCTCCCAGAAACCCAAGGAGGACTGGTGCCAGAAACTCCATGTGGGTGCTGACTCCACTCCCCTGCACCAAAAGCAAGGAGTCTACCGGGTGGTTCAGGAGTACGAGAGAATTTTTAGTAAGCACCCGCTAGACTTCGGCCGAGTAAAGGGAGTAGAACACCACATCCCCACGGGGAGCCACCCACCAATAAAAGAGAGATACATACCTGTACCCCCTGCACATTATCAGAACGCCAAGGGCATGCTGAGAGAAATGAAAGAAGCCGGGGTCATTAGAGATAGCTGTAGCCCCTGGGCAGCCCCCTTGGTTCTGGTAAAAAAAGAAAGACGGTACCATGAGAATGTGCGTGGACTATAGACAAATCAATCGTATCACCCATAAAGATGCGTACCCGTTACCGAGTATAGAGGAGTCATTAGCCGCACTAAAATCAGCTAATTTCTTCTCTACTTTGGACCTTACTAGCGGGTACTGGCAGGTTCCTGTGGCAGAGGCTGACAAGGAGAAGACCACCTTCACCACCCCGATGGGATTGAGCGAATTCAACTGTATGCCCTTCGGGCTCTGCAATGTACCAGGGACCTTCCAGAGGCTGATGGAATGCTGTTTAGGGCACTGAAACTTCGAGACGGTCCTACTTTACCTGGACGACGTGATTGTCTATTCGAAGACTTACGAGGACCACCTAAAGCACCTGGCCGAGGTGTTCGAAGCCCTGGCAGGCTATGGCCTGAAGTTGAAACCCTCAAAGTGTCACCTGTTGAAACCGAAGGTCCAGTACCTAGGACACGTGGTGAGTGCAGAGGGAGTAGCCCCTGACCCCGACAAGGTTACAGCCATCAAGAGCAGGCCAAGCCCCTCTAACATCAAAGAAGTGAGGCAATTCCTCGGGTTGGTAGGCTACTACCGAAGGTTCATCCCCGGGTTCACAAAGATGGCAGCTCCAATGCAGGACCTCCTGATAGGTCAATCCAAGACCAGAAGCCAAAAGCCACCCTTCAAGTGGGACAAGCCAGAAGAGGAGTCCTTCCGCCAGTTGAAGATGGCCCTCACGGGGATGAGATCCTGGCCTACCCCGATTATGGCCAGCCTTTTATCCTCCACACAGACGCCAGCAATGTGGGTCTGGGAGCTGTACTGTCACAGAACCAACAGGGCAGAGAAAGGGTGATCGCGTACGCCAGCCGGAATCTGAGGCCCACTGAAAGAAACCCAGAGAATTACAGCTCCTTCAAGCTATAATTCTTGGCAGTGGTGTGGGCTGTCACAGAACGGTTTAAGCATTACCTGGCCTCCGCAAAGTTCACCGTGTACACGGACAACAACCCATTGACACACCAGGACAATGCAAGACTTGGTGCCCTAGAACAGCGGTGGATGGCCCGGCTATCAAATTATGACTTCACAATCAAATACCGGGCAGGCAGGACCAACGCCAATGCAGACGCCCTATCAAGAATGCCCCACCTACCTGAAGGGGAAGAAGACTCGGAAGAGCTGGAGGAAGTAGAGCTCCCTGCGTTCCACCGGTATGGGGCCACTCAGTATTCTCACCGGGTAAGAGACAAAGACCTAACCACCGTCATGTTCAACCCCTTACCCCACCACGGCTGGGCTGAAACGCAAGATAGTGACCCAGCAGTTCGCCTGGTGAAAGACCTGTTAACCCAGGCAGACGCTAGCCCTGGCCCGGACGCTCCAGAGGAAGCCAAGCAGTTATGGATGGAGAAAAGCAGGCTATTCCTCTACGAAGGTAAGCTGTGCAGAAGGCTTGTCAACCACCGGACGTACGAGCTGACCTGGCAGGTAATGGTCCCGAGGCGAGATGCAGCAATGGTCCTGGAGGCCTACCATGACAGAGCGGGACACTTCAGGTGGAAGAAACTGGAGTTCCTACTGAGATAGCGGTTCTACTGGGTCGGTATGAGAGGGGCCATAGAGAAGTGGAGCAGGGACTGCGGCCCATGCCACCTCAGAAGGAAGGACCGCACCAGCCAGAAGCCCCCCTTGATGCCCATCGTCACCAGGCAGCTTCTTGAGCTGGTAGCTCTGGACTGTAATGCACACGCCCGGGCTGAGCGGCGTGTGCGTGTGATTGTAGTGATTCCACTGGACCGTGCCGGAGAGTGAATGCCTGGAGGGGCGTAACTAGGTATTCACCCGATCCGACCAGGGTCGCACGACGGCATACGACGCCAGTGCACCAAGGAGGAACCGAGCAGAGGGACCAGGTGCTACTCCAGGACAGACCCCGGACACGGCTGTTGACCCACACAGGGGAATACAGGAACAGACTGGGAGGCTGGCACACAGACTGGTGGGTATAGGCAGGCTCAACTGGGATGCAGGCAGGCGGGTATGCAGGCAGGGGGGTACAGGCAAGCACAGCTAGAGTGCAGACAGGGAGGCACTAGCAGGTAGGAACACAGGCGGGATAGGACCCAGTACACACTGGGACTCAGGAACAATACAGGCAGAGGGGTACAGGCAAGCACAGCTAGAGTGCAGACAGGGAGGCACTAGCAGGTAGGGACACTGGCGGGATAGGACCCAGTACACACTGGGACTCAGGAACAGAACCACAGATGTGGCGGACAAACACAGCAGAGTGAGGCCGCCCAGAGAGGTGAGCGAGAGCAGGGCAGGACGAGGCCGCCTGGAGCGGTGAGCAAGAGTAGAGCAGGACAAGGCCGCCAGGAGCGGTGAGCAAAGGGTCAGAGCTGAGCGAGACTGCCGGAGCAGTGAGCAAGAGTAAAGCAGGACGAGGCCGCCTGGAGCGGTGAGCAAGAGTGGAGCAAGACTGCCGGAGCAGTGAGCAAAAGGATAAGAGCGGAGCGAGACTGCCGGAGCAGTGAGCAAAAGGGTCAGAGCGGAGCAAGGCTGCCGGAGCAGTGAGCAAAAGGAGCCAGAGCAGGCTAGAACCGCCGGAGCGGTGCGCAAAGGAGTCAGAGCAGGCTAGAACCGCCGGAGCGGTGAGCATAGGAGTCAGAGCAGGCTAGAACCGCCGGAGCGGTGAGCAAAGGAGTCAGAGCAGGCTAGAACCGCCGGAGCGGTGAGCAAAGGAGTCAGAGCAGGCTAGAACCGCCGGAGCGGTGAGCAAAGGAGCCAGAGCAGGGGGGACAGGGCTCTGTTCACACGGAACAGACAGGAAGAGAAAGGCAGAGCCAGATACCCACAGGGTACTTGCAGTGAAGTAGCGAGTGGACCACAAACTCACAAATGGGAGTACAGAGACAACAAGCAGGAGTTAGGTACGAGTTCAGACTCTGCAGAAAAAGGAAGGGAACGGACATAGAGGCAAAACAGGTAAAGGATAGGAGAGAGTTCAGACTGGAACTGAGTGTACGGAGGAGACCGACACTGCAGCGGGATACAGGAGCGGGTCTGGGAATACTGCCCCCAGAGAGGCGGGACGAACAGGCAAGGAGCGTGTTCAGACAGGACAAACAAGATACAGGAGCGGGTCTAGGTAATCGGCCCCTAGAAGGCGGGAGGAACAGGCTAGGAGCGTGTTCCGACAGGACAGACAAGATACAGGAGCGGGTCTAGGTAATCGGCCCCTAGAAGGCGAGAGGAACAGGCTAGGAGCGTGTTCAGATAGGCCTGGAAATACAGCCTCCAGGATAGGCAGACAAGAGAACACAGAACGGGACCTGGCACCTTCAGAGTGCAAGCACACACTGAATGAAACACTATGCTCAGGCAGGGATAGATGGGAGCAGCTGAGCTATATACCAGGTGACAGACAGCAATAGGCTGAGGACGCACAAGGGGTGTGACCCACAGCAGGTACAAAAAGCAGGAAGTGATTGGGCGCCGCCCTTAAGCAGCAGAAACAGACACAAACAGACAGCATGGAGGGAAGCCAGAGAGACATTCTGGACTGGAGATCAAGTGCGCGCTCTTGCACAGTGGGAGATGGACCACCATGCAAGGACGCCGCCAGGTATGTTACAGTACCCCCCCCCTTACGCCCCCTCTTCTTCAGGCCTGCCAGAATCTTCCGCAGGGAATTCGAGGACCAGTCGTTCACTTCCAGGAGATCACTTCCACTGTCCACAGGAAAAACTGATCCCATCTGGTTAGCTAGGATGCTACCTCCTATCCAGCCATCCTCAGCAACAGACGAAACGGGTGGAGTACCAGGAACAGCACACAAGGAAGTCTCTCTCCACATATTTTCAGGTGGCACCCCAGAGGGTACAGGAGACAACTGGAAGTCCTTCACCGGGTTGGAGGGGGACAGAGACTTGGGGGTAATCTCTGCTTCGAGGTACATCTTGTCAAGCTCACAGGAAGAAATAGACGGGTTATCAGGTACATAATGAGGAAAAGTCACTGTCTCTTTGTTATCTGGTGGTACCCCGGAGGATTCAGGAAATAACTGGAGGTCCTCCGCCAGGTCAGAAGAGTGCAGAGGCTCAGAGAAAACATCTGCTTCAGAGTACACTAGGTCGGACTCACTGGACGAAGCAGGCGAGGTATCGGGTACCGAGTATAGGAAAGTCTCTGTCCATTCACCACCAGGTGGCACCCCGAAGGGTTCTGGAGACAACTGGCGGTCCTCCGCCTGGTCAGAGGGGTGTAGAGACTCATGGGTAACCTCTGCTTCAGAGTACACTAGGTCGGACTCACTGGACGAAGCAAGCGAGGTATCAGATCCAGGATATAGGAAAGTCTCTGTCCATTCACCACCAGGTGGCACCCCGAAGGGTTCTGGAGACAACTGGAGGTCCTCCGCCTGGTCAGAGGGGTGTAGAGACTCATGGGTAACCTCTGCTTCAGAGTACACTAGGTCGGACTCACTGGACGAAGCAAGCGAGGTATCAGATCCAGGATATAGGAAAGTCTCTGTCCATTCACCACCAGATGGCACCCCGAAGGGTTCTGGAGACAACTGGAGGTCCTCCGCCTGGTCGGAGGGGTGTAGAGACTCGGGAGTAACCTCTGCTTCAGAGTACACTAGGTTGGACTCCGTGGACGAAGCGAGCGAGGTATCAGGTACAGAGTATAGGAGAGTCTCTGTCCTTTCGCTACCAGGTAGCACCCCGAAGGGTTCTGGAGACAACTGGAGGTCCTCCGCCTGGTCGGAGGGGTGTAGAGACTCGGGAGTAACTACCACTTTGGGGTACCCATTGTCAGGCTCACAGGACGAAGCGGACAAAGTATCGAGTACCGGGTGTAGAGAAGTCTCTCTCCATTTGTCAGCGAGTGGTATCCCGGAGGATTCAGGAGGCAACAGGGGGTCCTCCGCCAGATAGTAGAGGTGCACAGACTCTGAGGTAACCACAGCTTTGGAGCATCCTTGGACATGCACACCGGTTAAAGTGGGTGAAGCATCTGATGCCAGGTGCAGGAAGTTCTCCTGTGTGGAGTCTGGATGGGCAGAAGTCTCTTTGGGCAGGAGAACTGGTGCACTACCCACGCACATTACCCGTTGGGGCTTCTCCAGGATACAGGGAGATGAAGCTTCAGTAGGGACTTCAAGGTTGGGGTCAGGAGGTCTCAGGGAGGACAGACCCTGGCGTGACAGCTTGCCTCTACGTCTAGCACGTCTGGACTGCCTCTTGAGGTTGGGAGAAGTATTCTGGAAAGCGTAGTCACCCTGTGAGGATTCTGGGTGGGCAGTAGTCTCATTGGGCTGGAGGACTATTGCGCTACCCACACACATTACCCGTCGGGGCTGCTCCGGGATATTGGGAAGTGAAGCTTCAGCAGGGGCTTCAGGGTTAGGGTCCTCGAAGACCATACGAAAGGCCACCAGGAAGGCCTGCAGGTCAAGGACGACAGGATCCCATGCTTCCCATAGGGGGGTGACCCATTTCAAGGCATCACCCGCTAGGTAGTCAATCATAAAGGCCACTTTAGCCCAATCGGAAGGAAAATAGAGAGGGTAGGCCTTAAAGTGTAGCATGCATTGCTCCACAAATGCACAACACTGTCTTGGATCCCCATAGTAACGTGGCGGATCCGCAGGAACGAGAGCTGATAGATCCATCTGGACGGTGCGTAATTCGCCTGGAACTCAGCTAAGGAAAAAAAATTATTTATTTATTTTAATGCATGTATTCGCTGGAAAACTTCTCAGAGAGCGAAGGCCGTGGGGCTCAACGGGAACCATGGCCTGAGCATGCTGTAATGCACACGCCCGGGCTGAGCGGCGTGTGCGTGTGATTGTAGTGATTCCACTGGACCGTGCCGGAGAGTGAATGCCTGGAGGGGCGTAACTAGGTATTCACCCGATCCGACCAGGGTCGCACGACGGCATACGACGCCAGTGCACCAAGGAGGAACCGAGCAGAGGGACCAGGTGCTACTCCAGGACAGACCCCGGACACGGCTGTTGACCCACACAGGGGAATACAGGAACAGACTGGGAGGCTGGCACACAGACTGGTGGGTATAGGCAGGCTCAACTGGGATGCAGGCAGGCGGGTATGCAGGCAGGGGGGTACAGGCAAGCACAGCTAGAGTGCAGACAGGGAGGCACTAGCAGGTAGGAACACAGGCGGGATAGGACCCAGTACACACTGGGACTCAGGAACAATACAGGCAGAGGGGTACAGGCAAGCACAGCTAGAGTGCAGACAGGGAGGCACTAGCAGGTAGGGACACTGGCGGGATAGGACCCAGTACACACTGGGACTCAGGAACAGAACCACAGATGTGGCGGACAAACACAGCAGAGTGAGGCCGCCCAGAGAGGTGAGCGAGAGCAGGGCAGGACGAGGCCGCCTGGAGCGGTGAGCAAGAGTAGAGCAGGACAAGGCCGCCAGGAGCGGTGAGCAAAGGGTCAGAGCTGAGCGAGACTGCCGGAGCAGTGAGCAAGAGTAAAGCAGGACGAGGCCGCCTGGAGCGGTGAGCAAGAGTGGAGCAAGACTGCCGGAGCAGTGAGCAAAAGGATAAGAGCGGAGCGAGACTGCCGGAGCAGTGAGCAAAAGGGTCAGAGCGGAGCAAGGCTGCCGGAGCAGTGAGCAAAAGGAGCCAGAGCAGGCTAGAACCGCCGGAGCGGTGAGCAAAGGAGTCAGAGCAGGCTAGAACCGCCGGAGCGGTGAGCATAGGAGTCAGAGCAGGCTAGAACCGCCGGAGCGGTGAGCAAAGGAGTCAGAGCAGGCTAGAACCGCCGGAGCGGTGAGCAAAGGAGTCAGAGCAGGCTAGAACCGCCGGAGCGGTGAGCAAAGGAGCCAGAGCGGTGAGCAAAGGAGCCAGAGCAGGGGGGACAGGGCTCTGTTCACACGGAACAGACAGGAAGAGAAAGGCAGAGCCAGATACCCACAGGGTACTTGCAGTGAAGTAGCGAGTGGACCACAAACTCACAAATGGGAGTACAGAGACAACAAGCAGGAGTTAGGTACGAGTTCAGACTCTGCAGAAAAAGGAAGGGAACGGACATAGAGGCAAAACAGGTAAAGGATAGGAGAGAGTTCAGACTGGAACTGAGTGTACGGAGGAGACCGACACTGCAGCGGGATACAGGAGCGGGTCTGGGAATACTGCCCCCAGAGAGGCGGGACGAACAGGCAAGGAGCGTGTTCAGACAGGACAGACAAGATACAGGAGCGGGTCTAGGTAATCGGCCCCTAGAAGGCGGGAGGAACAGGCTAGGAGCGTGTTCCGACAGGACAGACAAGATACAGGAGCGGGTCTAGGTAATCGGCCCCTAGAAGGCGAGAGGAACAGGCTAGGAGCGTGTTCAGATAGGCCTGGAAATACAGCCTCCAGGATAGGCAGACAAGAGAACACAGAACGGGACCTGGCACCTTCAGAGTGCAAGCACACACTGAATGAAACACTATGCTCAGGCAGGGATAGATGGGAGCAGCTGAGCTATATACCAGGTGACAGACAGCAATAGGCTGAGGACGCACAAGGGGTGTGACCCACAGCAGGTACAAAAAGCAGGAAGTGATCGGGCGCCGCCCTTAAGCAGCAGAAACAGACACAAACAGACAGCATGGAGGGAAGCCAGAGAGACATTCTGGACTGGAGATCAAGTGCGCGCTCTTGCACAGTGGGAGATGGACCACCATGCAAGGACGCCGCCAGGTATGTTACATGGACCATGTGAAAATGTCTCCAAGCCGGTCGGGCTACGTCTATGCCCTGACAATAGTGGACCACTATTCCCGGTTCCTGGTGGTGGTTCCTGTTAAAGACTTGACAGCCCAAACAGCAGCCAGAGCCTTCCAACAACACTTCTGCCGTCCACACGGGTATCCGGAACAGGTCTTGACAGATCAAGGTCCAGCGTTTGAGGCGGAAGTCTTCCAGGAGTTCTGCAACCTCTACGGCTGTAGGAACATTCGGACAACACCTTACCACCCGCAAACCAACGGGCTGTGTGAGAAAATGAACAATATCGTCATTGATCTCCTCAAGACGTTGCCCCTGGAGGAATGCAGCCTGTGGCCGGAGAAGCTGCCAGACCTGATTGAGTTGTACAACCATATCCCGGTGAATGCTGCAAATTGCACCCCGGCTTACCTGATGCGCGCAAGACCAGGTAAGCTGCCGATAGACCTAGAGATGGGAGTCCTCACACCCGAGGACGCCTCCCCAGACGCGGACTGGGATACGGAACGGTGGCTACAGTACAAGAAGGTACAGGAGAGTGTGGAGAGGATTCTGGCTCAAGCGAGAGAAAAGCAAGAGAGACTCTTCAACCAACACGCCCCTGCTGGTCCCCTGGAACCTGGTGAGCAGGTCCTGAAGCGGAAGAGAAAGCTTCACAAGCTAGATGACCAGTGGGAGAGAGACTCGTACACTGTACTGCGTCCAACCACGACAACCCGAAGGTATGTGTAATTACCAAGGATGGAGGAGAAACCACTAGCACTGTCTCCAGAGACCACCTAAAACGGTGCCCCGAGCAACTACAGAGTGCAGGAGAAGATCAAGATGATCTTGAACCCGCAGAGGACAAGGAAGAAATGATCAGCACGGTTCTTGGAGAGTTCCCGCGGTCCTGGACTCGGATAAACGATGCCATAGTGGTACCCGTCCAACACTTCCTTCAACCTATCCAGCAGGAAACTACAGGAGAGCAGGAAGAACAAGAAGAACAAGCCGCTCCGGAGGCAGAAGAACCCATGCCAGCAGCCCAGGAGAGTCAACCCTCTGCTGACAGTGAGCCTGCCATGCCTGCGGTAAGCCAAAGGACCCGCAGACAGCTGCCTGCCCTGCCTGTAAACCCAGCTAGTAGCTGTACCCTAAATGATAGTGGGGAAAGCCAGGTTAGACCACCACCAGACAGTGGGTTACGCAGGTCAACCCGGAGCACTAGTGGTCAAATGCCAGCTCGCTGGAAGATCTAAATGCACAATGTATATATTTAATGTTTTATGGTTGTACCCGGGTTATTAATACTGTTTTCCCAGTTTTTCTAGATACATGGACTAACAGGTTATGAACTTTGAGTAACCGTGACTTCCTTGTAAATATGTTCGGAGCCTAACCAAAGGAGTGAATAAAGACTGTCAAGGACTCGGAGCAAGGACAGACCCCCACCTGGTTAAGGCTCCCGTTGTGTTGGTGAAATGGACACCTGGTCACGGATCATACTGTGACCCTCTCCTTTTGTTGGTGATATGGACACCCGGTCACAGACCACACTGTGACCTAAAGAACTCAATATGTGATGTTGTTCGTTATTTCCTTCCCTGTTGTGTTTATGGTCATGCATTTATACCCTGTATTTGTGTTTCCTGTTTAGTCCCGGAGTACTAAATTTTACTAAGGAGGAATGTGTCACCCCAGGCCTGGGTGCCACAAATATTAAAGGCTGTGTCTGAGAGCAGGAGGGAGGTTCCCTGGTCAGGGACAATTAGCATACAGCACCTCCTGTCCCAGGCCAGTAGGGGGAGCTGGCTGCCCCTATAAAAGCTGGAACTGAGGGCAGGGTTAGAGAGAACTGGACGACCTAGCTCAGGACTGAGACTAGTCCCAGAGAAGGAGGGACAGTTCAGCTGCAGCTGAGGAGTCTGTGAGGCAGAGGAGAAGCTGCAAGCAAGGAACAGAGGCGACGAGAGCCGGTCCTGGCTGAGAGAATCACTACCGGACATTGGGGTCCGAGGCTGTCAGGGTTGCAAGCCCTGCAGCAGATAACCAACCCGCAAGGGATTTCAGGTTCCTTGGCCTAAGAAGCCTGGAGGCTCCGCCACACAGAGTGACCAGTACAGCACGGAGAAGTAACAGGTACCTAAGGCCCGAGTCGCAAGCCATACAGGTGAAGTACACGGCCAGCTCAGGGATGTGGGCTATCACACCACGAAAAGGGGGATAGTCAGCAAGGGCAGAGAGAGAACGGTAGGCCTTCACACTCACCCTGACCAGTGGGGCTCACCCGAATGTTCTCAGACACCCAGGCCCATTCCTACCCAGTACTCCTGTTGAGTCATTAGAAATACCTGCAATAAAGACCCTGGACTGTTTGAAGCGGTCTCTGAACTCTGATTATTGCGGCCTACACCATCACCCCCAGCATCCACCTACATTGCCCTGAGGCTACACTCTTCCCGTGGGGAGTTATCCTATCCCTGTGCTGCACACCAACACCAGCCTCAGTGGTCTGCCTTTGCTGCAGCGGTCATCCCTGACCGTAATCCACGGGTGGCGTAGTCGGACATTCATAGCTCTACAAATAGACTGCCACAGTATTTGGTCTGACCACCCTGAGCCACGGGATCGGGTTGCCACTACTACTCCCAGCATCGCACTGAAGCCCGGTTCCGTGTACCCCACGGCCCAGGGGGCGAGTCACGTGGCTTCCAAATTTTACTGACCTGAATGATTACTCGCCAAAAGTTGACAAGTATGCCATACAGGGAAAATATATATTTTTGTACCGTGTTAGTCAGTAGATAGAAAAATATTTAGATTTGAGAGTCCTCAGTGGTTGATACCTTTTAATGGCTAAATGAAAAGACGGTAACAAGTTTCAAGCTTTCGAGACTACGCAGGTCTCTTCATCAGGCTAGTATAACGCAAAATCTGAAGAGTCACATATTTATACACAATAAGACACAAGATCCCAGGTACTTTCAGCTGTATCACATCTAATGTAGTGTACTTAATCATATGTACCAAATGTCCAGCTGGAGGTCTTTATGTAGGGGAGACAGGGCAAAAACTTAGGACAAAGATGAATCCTCATCATCACACAATAAAAAAAAAAAGAGAAGAGATACACCTGTTGCCAAGCATTTTTGTTCCCCTGATTACAGCATCAAAGACATGAAATTACTGGTATTAAAAGGAAATTTCAAATCTCAGAGAAAGAAGAATCTCGGAATATAAACTTATGGTGACCTTTGACACCTTCAGAGCAGGAATGAATGTGTCGCATGGATTTATGTCAATCTACATCAACTAAGGAATGTGCCCATCAGACTTGTGGGGTCATCATAACACTGGATCTAGTCACAGGACAGTAAAACCTTCACACTCCTTATCTATTAACTGCTAAAATATTTATAGCCACAACTGTTTATCTCTCCCATAGTAATAACTCTACTTTCTGTCACCTGTCTCATCTATTGCATTATTTCTATGTCTTATTGTGTATAAATATGTTACTCTTCAGGTTTTGCATTATACTAGCCTGATCAAGAGACTTGCGTAGTCTCGAAAGCTTGCAACTTGTTACCATCTTTTCAGTTAGCCATTAGAAAGGTATCAACTGCTGAGGACTCTCAAATAGAAATATTTTTCAAGTAAGCCATAGACTCTGAATGGAATGGCAGGACTCATACGTGGCCAGCATATCCATTCAACTCCTCCTGGATGCAGTCTTGCCATCGGGGCAGGACTGAGGACTAAAGTCCCTCTCTGGCAATCAGGTGCGATCCCAGTGGTAAAACCCACACCAGTTTAACAATTATTACCATTAACGGATACCCGCTAATCTGTTGCCAGGTCAAATGCTGCTAGTTTTTGCTTTTATTTTATGCTCGCTGCTCCCTTGAGTCATCCATTGTTTTTTTTTTTTCAAATCCGTCATACGGTTCCAAAGATACGGGCCTTTTTATCTAGTGCTATAGTTTTTACCAAAGGGGTGTGAGCACCCTAAAGACACGCCCCAGAGGATCCTATGAGCCACTGACCCCTTTGTAAAGACCATAAAATAACACTAAATAAAAAGGCTCATATCTCTGGAACTGTATGGCGGATTTACCAAAAACAAAAACCTGAATACTCTGGGGGATGGTGGGAATAAAATAAGAGTAAGAACTGGCCACTTATGAACTGGTGACAGGTCCTCTTTACAGCCTATATTGCCTCAGTACCCCTGTAGTGTGTGGTTATTATCACCCCATGTAGAGGCAGAAGGATGATTGTCATGGAGAGGTTACGTGGGGCTGCTGTGTGAACGTTAAGTTGCTGCACTCTTCAGCCGCTGCTTTACAGCAGTTGTTTGCATTGCCACTTAGCAATAATGATTATACAAGCCCTTGAGTATGTTATTGCTATGGAGATGACATTGTAGTAAGTGATTTCTAGAAGCTCTTCGGCAGACACACGGATGATGTCTACACGGCTCTGCAAGTGAAAGAAGTTTTATATTTAGCCTTGTCGCCTTCTCAAGTCACAAGTACGAGGAGAAAAGCACAAAACCGAGGGTCTCACAGCAGAACTGAAGAGGGATAAATGCTCGTTCCATCCTGCCAGGGTAATGATGACTGCGGCAAGATGGAGTTGTGAAGGATTACACAGTCCCTTTCCCCTGTGCTAATTGAAATCTGTTTTTGTACAATATGGTTCATTTTTAGCAGCTGCAGAAGTCAAGGCGAATATAAACAAGATCATTGCCTGCAGTTTTCCCTAATAGACGTTTCATAGCTTACGCTGCGGACCATGCAAAAATTTGCAAATGTAGTGTGTCCTGTGTTACAGCTCGTCAAGGAGCCAGAATTGATGTCTGCAGCGGCTGAACAAGGGCTGGGAATTGCCACTGGCTTTTCTGTGAACAAAATGGCATATGTCGGGGAAAAAAGAGAACCTCGATTCACAAAATGTTATGCTGGGAATGTATAGAGAACTTTTCCTGAAGGACTATTTCCAAACTTTGCACTTAATTAAAAAGAAACAAAAAAAAAATACTATATTCCATGCATCAAACTCCAGGAGGCACTGTTATTATTGTGATGGCTAACAACATAATAAAAGCATATATTAATATATTTAATGGCAAGTGAGGGTTTGGACCATATCATCATCCAACTCCAAACTGTATAAATTGTAGAAGAAGGTCAGGTGATGTGTAATGATGAGGGTGCGGTCAAAACCGATAAGTCTGCAGTCACTCTGTGTGACTGCAGACTTATGAATCCCCCCAGCGCACCCACGGGGTGCTGTAGGGATTTGCCGGTATCAGACTCGGAACCGGAGGGTATGAGTTATACATACCCCCGGACAGTGGGCGTGGCCTTGCTCTCCATACACTTGAATTGATTGAGGCCACGCCCCCTAGTTAGACACGCCCACTGCTCATCCATGCCATTAGACGGGGCGTGGCCTCTCTCAATACAAGTGCAATCCGGACAAATCCTTTAAGGTGTGCAGAATTATTAGGCAGCATGTTTTGCTCAGGCAAAATGGGCCAAAAAAGAGAAAATTACAAAAATTGTTACAAGTCTTACAGAGGGGATGTAGCACTCTTGAAACTGCTAAGATATTGGGATGATCACAGAGCCAACAAATGTTTTGTTGTACATAGTCAACAGGCGTTCCAAAAAATGCGTGGAGATCAAAAGACGCATATTAACTAGCAAAGATTTGAGAAGAATCAAAGGTGAAGAGACCAGGAAGCCATTATCCTCCAGTGCTGTCATATTCCAGAACCGCAACCTCCCTGAAGACCCAGAAGTACAAGGTGTTCAGTGCTCAGAGACATGGACGAGGTGAGGAGGTTGAGCCCAACTGAACAAGACACAGAAGGTTAAACATCAAGACTGGGCCAAGAAATCTCTGAAGACAGATTTATGGAAGGTTTTATGGAATGATGAGATGAGAGTTACGCTTGATGGACCAGGTGCTTTGACCCATGGCTGGATCAGTAAAGGGCAGAGACCTCCACTTCGACTCAGACACCAGCAAACTGGAAGTGAGGCACTGCTAATGGGCTTGTATTATTAAAGATGAGCTATTTGGACCTTTTTAGATTGATTATGGACCTAAATTCAACTTCGAAACCTACTTCCAATTTTTAGAAGACACTTTCTTCAAGCAGTGGTACGGGAAAAAATCTGCATGTTTCAAGAAAACCAAGAGTTATGCAGGACAATGCTCCATTGCATACATCGAATCTTCTACAGCTTAGCTGCCAGTAAAGGTCGTAAAGATGAAAGAATAATGACCAGGCTCCTTCCTAACTGAACCTAAACCCAATTAAGAACTTGTGGACCCCTCTTAAATGGGAGATTTACGATGAAGGAGAACAGTCACCTCCCTGATCAGTGTCTGGGAAGCTGGGGTTGGAGCTGTCCAAAAAGTTGATTGTCAACAGATTAAGAAACTGACAAACTCCCTGGATAGAAGGATTATGGCTGTCATTGAGGAGAAGGGTGACTATATTGGTCATTGGTATTTTTGGGGAAATGTCATAAATGTATTTTGTACACTTTGAGGTTGTTTGGTTATTATTCTCACAGTAACAGATAAAAATAAACAATTGAGATGGGAACATTTACGTTTTTCATTTAGTGACATAATAATTCTGCACAAATATATATTCTCCTAAGAAAGACAAAATCTCACTTTTCCTTTTTTATATATTCAGGTGTATTCCCATCTCCAATATCCTATCCCAATATGTAGAAGGTGTAGTAATAATAATAATAATAATAAAATTAGCAAATACCTCCAATTAGAAATGTAGTATAGTTTTTCAGATTTGCTATGTTTCTTTCCTCATGAGCAGGCATTGCAGGACCTTAGGTATCCATACTTACGACCACTGATATATTGACAGTTAGCTAGACATTCGTGGTCGTAACCATGGATACCTAAGGTCCTGCCATGCCTGCACATGAGGAAAAATACATCGCTAATCAGAAGAACTATACTAAATTTCTAATTGGAGGTATTTGCTAATATTATTATTATTACACCTACTACATATTGGGATAGGATCTTGGAGATGGGAATACCCATTTAACTTTTTTGGATTGACAGACTGCACTGGAGTTCTTCAATAATAACATCTCTGGAACGGAGGCTGTGTATTATGCACTTTTGTGAGTATGCTGATTGCGTTTTCGAATTGAAAAAAAAATTGTGATCGGCTTTACACTATGTCTTGGCTATGGCTTGCTGTTTATTTGGAGAGGAACATCTTTGGCATTGAGAACAACTGCCAAGTATAAAGCTACAGTCAATCATCTATCCTAATGGATGCTGTCTGATTAGCGGAACCGCCGGATCTAAGTATCAATGCAAAATCTAATGGTCTGTGAGTTTTTCTTTTTAGGGTATGTGCACACGGTCCAGATTTGCTGCGGTTTTGATGCTGCGTTTTTATGCAGCATCAAAACCGCAGCGGCCAAATGTTACAGCATAGTAACACTCTGCGTTTTTGTGCACCTGCGGATCACCCGTGGAGACGGATATGCGGCGCATCTTTCCAGACCGCAGCATGTCAATTTCTCTTGCGGAACGCATGCGGATTTTCTCATAGACTTACATTAGATGAGGAAAATCCGCATGCGTAAAAACCGCATGTGTGTTTCAATAGCGTTTCCGCAGCGGAAACGCACACAAAAAATGCTACATGATGATCAATAAAGTTTGTTTAAAAAAAACTATTCTCTGAAACTCTGCAAATTTCAACATGAAGACATGAAAAACGCATGCATAAAAAAGCATAAAAAAAAGCATGCGGCAAACCCCACCAAAAACCGCAAGTAACCTAATTTGCATATTAGGTGCGGAAGTGGTGCAGAGATTCTGCAGCGTCAAAACAGCAGCAAATCCGCACTGTGTGCACATACCCTTTGATGTCAGTGCTCAGCAACTTTGCTTTTTTATTTTACCTGTTGTGGAGTTTTTTTGTGGACGTTTTGGTCCACAGGAAATTAATTTACAAACTTGATATGTGCAGTATGTTGGACTTTTATTAGGACTTCTTATTCCACTTTTCTAATATTTTTTCCCATTTTTTTTTGATTTTGCTCCGATTTATTAATCTAATTGCTTGTCTGAAGATAGTGCTTCAGTGTCTCTACCTTCTTGCTAAGTAATTAATCCAAATCTCTTTTATACAGTTTGCCCTCCAAAAAAAAATCCATAATTTACAAGCAACAACAGGAAAAAAATGACCGGATAATAAAAGAAGAAAACAATCTTTATTTCCGACTGAAAATAAGCACAGAGCATAACGTGCAATTTCACTAGAGACCGGGAAAAGCAGGTGTTATTGTAAGTAAAGGAGTTGACCTATCACAATAAATTCCGACAATATGTCCTTGTAGGGTATAGCAACGTCCGAGAGGGATCGTCCCCTCTAAAAGACCCCTTGATTAACCTTATCCAGAGAAGATTTTGCTTTATGGGTCTCTCACTGGACAGGCGTAGTATAATTCTACTTTTTCCCACTGGTGTTAACTCACACTCTGCTTCAGTATAGACCATTATGAGGACTGCTACTTGAGAATCTGGCAGGTTATGACAAAACTTTCTTACAGAGATCCCTGATGAAGAATGGAAAGATCCATTGGACTCGGTGCAGTTCATCATTTTATCCAGTGCCATACAGATGAGCGAACCCAAACATACAAGTTCGGCGTTCATACCGGAAAATATGGGGTTTGGGTTCCGGTTCAAGTATGTATCACTTGTGGGGGGTTTCCACTGTTTAGGCACATCAGGGGCTCCCCAAACGCGACATGGTATTCGCTAATTATTCAAGCAAATTTTAGATTCAAAAAGTCAAATGGCGCTCCTTCCCTTCTGAGCCATGCCGTGCGCCCAAACAGTAGTTTTCCCCCACATATGGGGTATCGGCGTGCTGAGGAGAAATTGCACAACAAATTTTGTGGTCCATTTTTTCCTGTTACTGTTGCGAAAATAAAAAAAAATTGGGTCTAAAGTAACATTTTTGTGAAAAAAAGTTAAATGTTCTTTGCTTTCTTCCACATTCCAAAGAACCTGAAGGGTTAATAAACTTCTTGAATGTGGTTTTGAGCACCTTGAGGTGTGCAGTTTTTAGAATGGTGTCACTTTTGGGTATTTTCTGTCATAAAGACCCCTCAAAGTTACTTCAAATATGATGTGGTCCCTAAAAAAATGGTTTTGTAAATTTTGTTGGAAAAATGAGAAATCGCTGGTCAACTTTTAGCCCTTATAACTTCCTAACAAAAAAAAAAATGTGGTTCTAAAATTGTGCTGATGTAAAGTAGACATGTGGGAAATGTTATTTATTAACTATTTTGTGTGGCATATCGCTCTGATTTAAGGGCATAAAAATTCCAAGCTTGAAAATTGCAAAATTTTAAAAATTTTGTAAAATTTCCGATTCTTTTCACAAAGTAACTTAAGTCATATTGAAGAAATGTTATCACTATCATGAAGTACAATATGTTATGAAAAAACAATCTCAGAATCAGGAGGATCCGTTGAAGCGTTCCAGAGTTATTACCTCAAAGTGACAGTGGTCAGAATTGTAAAAATTGGCCTGGTCATTAACATGCAAACCACCTTCCGGGGGTAAAGGGGTTAAAGGCTATGTACACTAGATTTTTTTTATTGTTCATTTGCTTCCCAAATGAAAAATTAAGCGATTCTTTAAATGGTCTTTGCACTGGAAAATGTAATATTATAATTGTATTTAAGATACAATGTACTTGCCTCCTTATTAGCGACAGACCTGCTATTTCCCTATTAAAATATAGACAGTCCTGGAAACATGAGCCCAAGACCAGGCATATAAAAGGATGGGTTAACATGTTCATATGCTGGGAGTCAACAGAACTGAGTGTGATCCATAAACCTGCCTTACCTTCAAGGAAACAGAAGAACAACTTCAGGCGGAAACATTTACGGTAGGTATTTCTGTTGTTTCCACTTTTTTATTTTATACCTGTTTTGCTTATTTGTGTGCTGCTTTCTTTTTCTCTTTTTATTCAACTTCTTGTAAGCACTGTACTTTTTATATTAAAGCTTAAAACTTTAATAAGTTTGGTTCTTGTATGCTATAAAGAATCCACAGCTTTTCGAAGAGTGTGCAGCCTTTTAACTGTTAGACAGCCGTGTATATTTCGGTGACTCTGATGCCTGGTGGCAGCTCGCTGTGTATCTAACTGTAAATGAGTGCAGGATAGAAACTGTACTTACATATAAGCAGTGAAGACAGCAGTACACTGGATACACATAGAGCTCACATCCAGCCTACATTACTGGAAGAGACACTCCCATAAGAGAAAAATCTGAGTCTGAGATCAGGCTGCACAATGAATTTCAGCGGGTCTGAAACTGAAGGAAGGAATGAAGATTTCACAACTTTGTCAGAGCTCCTGCTCAATTCTGATGGCTTTCTCTGTTCTCTCCTCAGTGCTTGAAATAGCAGGAAGGAGGGAGTTGTATCCAGATCCCAACAATGTAGACATGGGAGAAAGCATGTACAGTTTCAGGAAGGGCAGAGAAAACAGGCTAGAGATAAGAAGGAAAGCACATGATGAGGAAACGAGTGCAGGATAGAAACTTTGCTTATATATTAGCAGTGAAGACAGCAGTGCCCTGGATAGACATAGAGCTCATATCCAGCCTATATTACTGGAAGAGATACTCCCATAAGAGAAAAATCTGAATCTGAGATCAGGCTGCAAATTGAATTTCAATGGGTCTGAAAATGAAATTAAACTTTACATAACTTGGATAACTCCTTAACATATAACAATATGACATATCAGGAGATAATTTCTGTAATGGACACAGGAGCTCTATTGATTGTCTGAAAGAAGGGGCTTGTTCTTTGATTCCCCTTGGTTCCATTAATTTTCGGTATGAATTATTCCTTGTGCGGGACCACCAAAATGAACCGCAATTTCAAAGAAGCTAATACATTTGCTATAACAATGATGAAACGGCATGTATCTTCACTATGGTCAAAACAGCAGCAGGAGGACCAAGTATAGTGCAATTTTTTTTTAATAATTTTACTGTTTTAGTTCCTTTTAACTTCTAAAAAACTTTTCAAAATTGAACAGAAAGGATGTCCCATAAGTGTGTTCTCAACAATTGCTTATGCCATGTCATAATCCATCAGCCTCACATAAGTATTTTAAATATATATATTTATAGAACAGTATGGTCAGATATCTTCTCCTAAGCTAATTCATAGTACTTTCCAGTCTCTGGGTCAAAG
The DNA here is from genome assembly GCF_046119375.1 of Phyllobates terribilis. Classification (NCBI taxonomy): domain Eukaryota; kingdom Metazoa; phylum Chordata; class Amphibia; order Anura; family Dendrobatidae; genus Phyllobates; species Phyllobates terribilis. The sequence goes on from NW_027362768.1 coordinate 328,876,928, forward strand.
TAACAGTTGAGACATGGGTCGTAAAGCAAAGTCAGAATGTCTTCTTCCTCTTCTGCGCCAATCCCATCATCACCTGTAAGGAAAAAGATATAACAGAATGTCAGAAAAAAAAACAACTGGAACTTTGCAGAAGCTGAGTGACAACCAAAGCAGTTATAAAAGGAGGTTGTATTGAGATTTCCTAGATTGGCCAAGCTGCTGTGAGATAAGGGATGTGTGACACCCCAGGGGTCTGGTTGCCACAGTGATAGAGATATTATGTCTGAGAGCAGGTGGGAGGTCCTTTGGTCAGGGATCCTGTGCATGCCACACCTCCTGCCCAGTCTTGGGAGGGGAAGAACTTCCCCTGTATAAACCCTGGGCTGAGGCAGGGTTAGTCAGTCAAGGAGAGTAGAGACAAGAAACAGTCACAGGAAGAAACAGCAGAAGCTCAGTGGGAGCAATACTACTACAAGTCAGGGGCTGGCAGCTGCAGAGCTCGCCCTGACTGAGAAGCTTTCTTACCGGACCCGGCGTCCGAGGCTGTGGGGACTAACTCTTACCCAGCAGCAGAAGCCGACCGGCAGGGGATTTCAGGTCCTCAGGCCCAGAAACCCGAAGGCACGGTCACACGCGTGGGACCAGCACTGCCATCGTGGAGCGGAAGCCATTAGAAGGCCCCGAGTCACCGGCCATACGGGTGAGCACTACACGGTACACTCAGGGACGTGGGCTACTTATATCCGCTTCTAGCAAGGTAGCCAGAAGAGTACAGTCAGTTGGGGAGGCCTACAACTCCGCCTGGCCAGGGGAGATCCCATCTGCTCAAGGACTGACCAGGCCCCGTTCACTAGCAAGTACTCCGGGAGGGTCTATCGTTGTTACCAGTAAAGACCCTGAATTACACCGCACCGTCTCTGAGTGGTTCCTGCTACCCCCATCATCCACATCTGCTGCCCTGAGGCCATACCCCTCCCGTTGGGGGTTATACCATCTACGCTGCACCATCCATCCACCGGCCTCAGCGGACTGTCTTGCAGCGGCAGCTCCATAGCTGCATTCAACGGGTGGCGTAGTCGTCCTACATCTACCGCTGTTACATCGCCGCTCAGTTTGACTCCCTGGGCACGGACCGGGTCACCGCCACGAGACTACAACCCTCAAGAGATCCGGCTCCGGGTAAGCTCCCGCGTGCGCAACGCAGCGCGACACAGGCCCAGGGGCGCGTCAACTTTGGCGTAGTCGGCAGGATTTCGTGCCCGCCATCGGTGAAGATTCCCGCCATCCGGCGCCATTTTCAGCCTTCTTCCCGCCATCTGTGAAGATTCCCTCCATCCGGCGCCATCTTCTGCCTTCTTCCCGCCATCCGTGGAGTTTTCCCGCCATTGGACGCCATCTTGAGGACGCCGCGCGGGAAGAAGAGGGGCGTGGACTCCGAAAGCGCGCGAGAACTGAAGCCCCGCCTCACGTCCAGGCGTTGCGTAAGGTCCTGGAAGGAGCCCAGCAGACGCCGACGTCACAGGAGCGCGACGGAAGGTCCTCAACCCTGACGATCCACTGCGGAGCCGCGGCCTACGGAACAGGATCATCGCAAGGTAGGCCACGGTCCACTAGGGGGGAGGAAGATGTCGGATACGGAGGAGAGCTTCACTGCCTCAACCCCCGCCAGCGCTACCGCTGCTGCAGTTATGCCCTTCACCATGCCCTATATCCCGGGAGCAGCTTGGCTACCCCAGTACTCAGGGGAGTCACATACCCTGCATGACTTTAGAGAAAAGCTGGATAGCCTCTTCCAGGTGTACCCCCTCACAGAAGAGCAAAAAGTGAGCATCCTGGTGGCCCAACTAACCGGGGCAGCCAAAAGGGAAGTAAAATCCTGGCCACCTGGGAGGAAGACTGTCGCAGGGATACTAACCCGGCTGAAGGACACCTTTGATACCCGCACCTCAGCCGAGATTAAGCTTAGATTCTACGGGTGCAAGCAGCGAGCGCATGAGAGTATAAGGGACTATGCACTAAACCTACAAGAGGCCCTGAGGGCCATTAAGCAGACCGACCCTGATGGAGTGGGAAACGAGGACAGGCTGTTGACCGAACAGTTTATAGAGGGACTGTATTGTAATACCCACCGAACCCAGTTGTGGGCAATGGCCTTACAGGATCCCCATCTGGGCTTTGCACAGTTCAAGGACAGAGCCATCCGGGTGCTCCGAGAACCGGCACCGGGTGGCGTTGTGACCCACAAGCGCCCTGCTATCACTTACCACCAGGAGGCGGCGCCCTTGTCGGCAGGGCCTGTGGGAGCTGATGCGCAGGCTTTGGACAATGACCCGGCTCCAGACCTACACCATCAGGTCCAAGAGCTAGTTAAGAGCGTTGCTGCGCTAACCCGAACTGTGCAGTCTTTACAGGCTTCCACCCCAGGGAAGATCCAGCTGGCATCCGGACCGGAGGACATCCCGTGGCGTCGACCAAGGAGGACCCCACCGGCCAGAGGAAGACCCAGTGACCGATACAGCGAGGACGGACGACCCATCTGCCGCCGCTGCAATCAACCTGTACATATGGCAAGGTACTGTTCTTTAAACGGGCACAACCTGGGGTAGAGGGCCAACCCCCAGGAAAAAAATCACCAGGCCCATCGAACTGGCGCGACATATGTGGGAGGACGTCCAGTCTTGCCTGTGGTACTGGATGGCATTCCCATGAGTGCCCTACTGGACACCGGGTCACAGGTCACCACCATCCCGTACGTGCTCTTTAAGCAGTACTGGAATGACTCGGATATTACCCGCTACCCTGACGACGACTTGAGTATCATCGCCAGCAATGGCCAGCCCGTGCCACAGATCGGATTTAAAGAGGTGACCATCAAAATCGGTAGAGTCGAACTGGCAGCACAGGGACTGATCATTGTAGATATTGACAAACATGAGAGTCACCCAAAAATAACTCTAGGAACTAATGTAATTGAAAATTGTCTTGCAGAGGTGATTTTCCTTTTACAGCAGGTTGCCAAGAACGCCAGCTCCGGCGAGCAGCGGGTGCTCCAGAAAGAGATCCGGGCACTGATGCGACGGCAACAGGTGGAACTCTCCGGCGGTGAGATTGGTAGCGTAAGAATGTGTGACCCTTTTCCTATTGCCATGCCCCCAAAAAGTGAAATGATGATTTGGTGCCGGGCAGCTATTGGTCTGAGAGGTAGAGATTACCAGGCAATGGTAGAACCAGTTTACTCGGACAGTAGGCCCACCATTTTGACAGCACGGGGGGTGGTTGATGTACGCCATGGGAGGGTGCCCGTTCGCATAATAAATATCGGGGAGAGGGAAGTGTACCTGCCCCGGTATGCCACGCTAGCCAAATTATATACCATTAACCAAAATTCTATACAATCTGTGGAACCCTTGCCTCCATCTCACCCGGAGGAAGGTAACGGCTCTAAGAAAGACATGGAGGACTGGTGTCAGCAACTACATCTGGGTACTGACTCCACTCCCGCACACCAGAAACAAGGAGTCTATCGGGTGGTTCAGGAGTACGAGAGAGTGTTCAGTAAACACCCGTTAGACTTCGGGCGAGTCAAGGGGGTAGAACACCACATCCCCACGGGAGACCATCCTCCTATAAAAGAGAGGTATCGACCCGTACCCCCTGCCCACTACCAACACGCCAAGGGGATGCTTAGAGACATGAAGGAGGCTGGGGTGATCAGGGATAGCTGTAGCCCCTGGGCAGCTCCACTAGTCTTAGTCCGAAAGAAAGACAACACCATGAGGATGTGTGTAGATTACCGGAAAATCAATCGTATCACACACAAGGATGCGTACCCGTTACCAAGGATAGAGGAGTCATTGGCTGCTTTAAGATCTGCTAACTTCTTCTCTACCTTGGATCTCACTAGCGGGTACTGGCAGGTTCCTGTAGCAGAGGCGGACCGGGAGAAGACCGCATTCACCACCCCGATGGGACTTAGCGAGTTCACCTGCATGCCGTTCGGACTCTGCAACGCACCGGGAACCTTCCAACGACTAATGGAGTGTTGTCTGGGCCACAGAAACTTCGAGACGGTCCTGTTGTACCTGGACGATGTCATCGTATATTCCAAGACGTATGAGGACCACCTGAAACACCTGGCGGAAGTGTTCGAAGCTCTGGCAAGTTACGGCCTAAAGGTGAAACCCTCCAAGTGTCACCTCCTGAAACCAAAGGTGCAGTACCTGGGACACGTGGTGAGCGCTGACGGAGTGGCTCCCGACCCTGATAAGATCACCGCAATTAAGGAATGGCCAAGCCCCTCCAGCGTAAAAGAAGTGCGGCAGTTCCTCGGGTTGGTAGGCTACTACCGAAGGTTTATTCCCGGTTTCACCAAAAAGGCAGCACCTATGCAGGACCTCCTGGTAGGCCAGTCCCGGAAGGCCAAGAACCAGAAGCTGCCCTTCAAATGGGAGGAGCTGGAAGAAGAGTCCTTCCGCCAGCTGAAGATGGCCCTCACGGGGGACGAAATCCTTGCGTACCCGGATTATAGCCAGCCCTTTATCCTCTACACCGACGCCAGTAACATCGGGCTAGGAGCCGTACTGTCCCAGATCCAGCAGGGGAAGGAACGAGTAATCGCCTACGCCAGCCGAAAACTGCGACCCACCGAAAGGAACCCCGAGAATTACAGCTCATTTAAGTTAGAGTTCCTGGCCGTAGTATGGGCAGTCACCGAGCGCTTTAAGCATTACCTCGCTTCTTCCCGGTTCACCGTGTACACGGATAACAACCCGTTGACACACCTGGACACGGCAAGACTCGGTGCCCTGGAGCAGAGGTGGATGGCCCGTCTGTCCAACTACGAGTTCACAATCAAATACCGGGCAGGACGCTCCAATACCAACGCGGACGCCCTGTCCAGAATGCCCAACCTGCCGGACGGAGGAGAAGATCCGGAGGGACTGGAAGAAGTTGAACTCCCTGCGTTCCACCGTCATGGGACTATCCAGTATTCCCACCGGGTAAGGAGTAAGCAGGCTGCTACGTTGAACCCCTTACCCCACTACAACTGGGCGGAAACGCAAGACAGCGACCCTGCCGTCCGACTGGTGAAGGAGATGCTGACTCGGCCGGAGGCTCGCCTTGAACCAGACGCTACGGAGGAAGCCAAACAACTATGGGCAGAGAAGAGTCGACTGTTCCTTTACAAAGGGAAGTTGTGCCGCAGAATGGTTAACTCCCGGACGCATGAATTACTCTGGCAAGTAGTGGTGCCACGAAGAGACGCAGCCATGGTGATGGAGGCATACCACGACGGAGCTGGACACTTCGGGTGGAAGAAGCTGGAGTTCCTGCTGCGCGAGCGGTTCCACTGGGTAGGCATGAGGGGAACCATCGAGAAGTGGTGCAGAGACTGTGGCCCGTGCAACCTGAGAAGGAAGGACCGTGCCAGCCAGAAGACTCCCCTGCAGTCCATCGTCACCCGGCAACCGTTGGAACTGGTAGCCTTGGATCATGTAAAACTGACCCCAAGCAGAAGTGGCTACGTCTACGCGTTAACCATCGTGGATCATTACTCCCGGTTTCTGGTTGTCGTCCCCGTCAAGGACTTAACGGCTCAAACAGCAGCTAGAGCCTTCCAGCAGCACTTTTGCCGTCCACACGGGTACCCGGACCAAGTGCTGACGGACCAGGGACCTGCCTTTGAAGCGGAGGTCTTCCAGGAATTCTGCAATCTGTATGGCTGCCGGAAGATAAGGACGACACCCTACCATCCGCAAACTAATGGACTTTGTGAGAAAATGAACCAGGTGGTAATGGATCTTCTAAAAACGTTGCCCCTGGAAGAACGCAGTCTGTGGCCTGAGAAGTTGCCCGATCTGGTGGACCTATACAACCACATCCCGGTAGGTTCCACCAACTGTACCCCGGCTTACCTAATGAGGGCAAGACCTGGTAAGTTACCTGTTGACCTGGAAATGGGAGTCCTGACACCCGAGGACACTTCACCAGAAACAGACTGGGACACAGAGAGGCAGCAGCAGTACCGGAGAGTACAGGAGAGCGTGGAGCGAAGTCTCTGTCAGGCTAGGGAAAGACAAGAGAAAACTTACAACCAGTATGCTCCCGCTGTTCCCCTGGTACCCGGAGAGCAGGTCTTGAAGAGGAAGAGACGGCTCCACAAGTTGGATGACCAGTGGGAGAAGGACCCGTACACCGTACTGCCCTCAAGCCACGAGAACCCGAAGGTTTGTACCATCAGTAAAGACGGAGGGGAAACCACAGCCATTGTATCCCGGGACCACCTGAAGAAGTGTCCCGAACAACTGAGGAACCCTGAAGAGGAGCAAGAAGACCATCGACCCGTAGAGGAAAGGGAAGATATGGTTAGTACTGTGCTCGGGGACTTCCCTCGGTCTTGGACTCAAGTCAATGGTGCAGTTGTGGTACCCGTACTCACCTTCCTCCAACCAGCATCCCAAGCACCTACGGAGCAACAGGTAGAGCTGGAAGAACAGCCGGTCCAGGAGGCAGAAGACTCCACACAAGCAGAACAGGAGGATCAACCCTCTGTTTATAGTGAGCCTGCCGTACCCCTAGTGAGACAAAGAGCCGGTAGACAGCTGCCCAGTTTACACTTGACAGCTCCTACACCCTGTAGTTCAGGGCCAGACAGTCAGCTCCGTAGGTCCACTAGGGCCACTAGAGGCCAGTTACCCGCACGCTGGAGGATTTGAAGTGTATAAATTGTTTTATTTATGTTTATCTGCGTATTGTTGCTTGTGTATAATTTTGTGTTTCCAGTTATTTTTAGGAATCCTTGGTGGATTTACCGGGAATCCTTGTACATAGTTGGAGCGTAACCCAGGATGGACTAGAGACTGTTAAGGACTCGGGGTAGGACAGACCCCTACCTGGTTACGTCTCCCTGTTTTGGTGAAATGGACACCTTGCTTTCTTCAAAGACTGCACCCGGTTACGGACATGCCGTGACCACCTTTATGTGTTTCTTTATTGTATTGTTATTGTTATATCTTGTTATGTTTTTCTAAAATATGTTTAGTCCCGGAGTACTAAATTTCACTAGGGGGGAATGTGACACCCCAGGGGTCTGGTTGCCACAGTGATAGAGATATTATGTCTGAGAGCAGGTGGGAGGTCCTTTGGTCAGGGATCCTGTGCATGCCACACCTCCTGCCCAGTCTTGGGAGGGGAAGAACTTCCCCTGTATAAACCCTGGGCTGAGGCAGGGTTAGTCAGTCAAGGAGAGTAGAGACAAGAAACAGTCACAGGAAGAAACAGCAGAAGCTCAGTGGGAGCAATACTACTACAAGTCAGGGGCTGGCAGCTGCAGAGCTCGCCCTGACTGAGAAGCTTTCTTACCGGACCCGGCGTCCGAGGCTGTGGGGACTAACTCTTACCCAGCAGCAGAAGCCGACCGGCAGGGGATTTCAGGTCCTCAGGCCCAGAAACCCGAAGGCACGGTCACACGCGTGGGACCAGCACCGCCATCGTGGAGCGGAAGCCATTAGAAGGCCCCGAGTCACCGGCCATACGGGTGAGCACCACATGGTACACTCAGGGACGTGGGCTACTCATATCCGCTTCTAGCAAGGTAGCCAGAAGAGTACAGTCAGTTGGGGAGGCCTACAACTCCGCCTGGCCAGGGGAGATCCCATCTGCTCAAGGACTGACCAGGCCCCGTTCACTAGCAAGTACTCTGGGAGGGTCTATCGTTGTTACCAGTAAAGACCCTGAATTACACCGCACCGTCTCTGAGTGGTTCCTGCTACCCCCATCATCCACATCTGCTGCCCTGAGGCCATACCCCTCCCGTTGGGGGTTATACCATCTACGCTGCACCATCCATCCACCAGCCTCAGCGGACTGTCTTGCAGCGGCAGCTCCATAGCTGCATTCAACGGGTGGCGTAGTCGTCCTACATCTACCGCTGTTACATCGCCGCTCAGTTTGACTCCCTGGGCACGGACCGGGTCACCGCCACGAGACTACAACCCTCAAGAGATCCGGGTAAGCTCCCGCGTGCGCAACGCAGCGCGACACAGGCCCAGGGGCGCGTCAGATGATTCGGTGACTCTAAGTCTAGAGTACCAGAGTGACCACCTTATGTAGTGACTAGTGACTAGTAAATAGCTCGTCCAGGACGGTGACTATAGTAGAAAATGATTCCTCTTATGGGCAGAGTTATTGTCCCAGAACAGTGATTGCAATCTATATATACAATATCCATCCACCAAAATTACTTAGTGGAATTAGGAATAAAAGTTGTAATGCAAAGCCATCAGCTATTTCGAATACACAAAACACCCTGGATAAACCACCGTGGAGGTCACTTTGCATGTTGCCCTGTTGTCCAACTAAGTCAAAGCACAATTCATTGTAGCTGGAGCCGCTCTTTGCTACACTGCTAAGTGTAGGGCACAGCGCGGTGCGAACGGATGACGTGGCCATCTTCTCCACCCTTTTTACCCAGCGCTTCGATGTATGAGTTGAAAGCAGGATGCACTGAGTACAGGAGCCACTGGTCCACAAGACGTGTGTACTCCTCCCATCACACCCCTTTCTTTGGCACCGGAGCCACTAAGCATGGACCCACTTGTGCTTGCTAGTGCCCACATTATGGTGTGCATTCCTCTACAGCACTTCGAATGGGCTCTGAATGCAGCAGGAACCGGTGTGTATTGAAGTCATAGAGCACCGATCCCCATGGCTTGGTACTGCTCACAACACACTGTTCTTCTCTGTGGAGCACTTCGACGTGAGCGGTGAATGCAGTAGGAGCGGCTGGTGACAGGTTGGTGAAGAAGAAGCAGCTGAGCCAAATAAGCAGGTTAGTGTAGTGGGAGTCGCTCACCATTACGCTGCTTAGCATAGCGCAGGACACAGCGTGATGTGGCCAGTGTCCCCGAGCTTGGTACCATTCACATTTTTGTACAGCGCTTCAATGTGGGCGCTGACTTGGAGTGTAGCAGGATCCACTCTCCACTACACTGGAGAGCGGATGGCGTGGCATCGTTCTCCCTCAACCGACACTCACCCGGCTGGTGAGTACGGGCCACAGTGTCCTCTACAGTATAAACGATTAGGTGCCAAGTACCCCTCTATTGGCCCACATCTATAAATGCCTTAGTGTGTCATCACGTCTTTCAATCACATAGTGGCAGAATTTTGGTTACAAACAGGATATGTAAGGCATATATAGACATCTGCACGTTCCTCTCAGCTTCAGCTTCCATCTCACAGGTACACAGGGCTGCAATATTATTACAGTACAACAGAGCTGTGAGAGATGCAAAAAAATGTGTTTGCAAGAAGACAAAGATCATTTGTCCTGTTCTGTGTTAGTTACTTGTCTCACACTGGTAACTCTCCCTTTTATTTAACATAAGCTCTGGAGGCAAAGTTATCTTCCAGACAACCTCCTCCTCATTGCCTTGAAAAGGTCATTTACATATAAGAAAAACGTGGGTTTCTCTGAACTAAGACATTGGATCGCAAATATCAAGGTATATCATTAAATTCAACCTACATGCCCATATAGATGGCTTAGGCGGAACGATCCTACAGATTCCCTTTAAGGAAACACTGCAATGCCCTTAAGATTACATTTTAGGCATTACAAAGTGTATCTTGGCAGCCTGGTACTGCTTTAACCCCTTCCAGACATGTGCCGTACATGTACTGCTCTTCGGGAGTTGCATTCCCGCAAAGAGCAGTACATGTACGGCGCGGTGATCGGGCAGGCTCACGCTGAGCGCCTCCGAGATCACATGCGGGTGTCAGCTCTGTGTGATGAGGATGTCCCACCATGGGACAAGTTAAAAAAGTAATAAAACATTTAATAAAAATTATAAAATTATTTTTTTTAAAAAAATCACAAAATAAAGAAAAAAAAGAATAAAAATGAATCTAATAAATATATTTATCTGTGTAAAAAAAAACAAAACAATAAAAGTACACATATTTGGTATCGCCGCGTCCAGAACAACCCCACCTATAAAACTGTCCCACTAGTTAACACCTTCAGTGAACACCGTAAAAAAAAAGTAAAAAACAACAGAAAAAACGATGCTTTATCATCATACTGCCAAACAAGAAGTGGAATAAAACGCGATAAAAAAGACGCCTGTAAAAAAATATGGTACCACTGAAAATGTCATCTTGTCCCGCAAAAAACAAGCCACCATACAGCTTCTTCAGCAGAAAAAGCTCTCAGAATAAAGCGATGCCAAAATAATTATTTTTTCTATGAAACAGTTTTTATTGTGTAAAAGCGCCAAAACATAAAAAAGATATAAATGTGGTACCAAGGTAATCGCACCAACCCGAAGAATAAATCTGCCTTATCAATTTTACCACACGTGGAACGGCATAAAAAAATCCCCAAAAAACAATTCCTGAATTGCTGGATTTTGTTCATTCTGCCTCCCAACAAACGGAATAGAAAATGATCAAAAAATGTCATGTGCCCAAAAATGGTATCAATAAATACGTCAACTCATTCCGCAAAAAACAAGCCCTTATATCACTCTGTCGGCCAAAATATAGAAAAATTATAGCTCTGAAAATATGGCAATGCAAAAACTTGTTTTTACAATAAAAGGCGTCTTTTAGTGTGAGACAGCAGCCAATTATAAAAACCCGATATAAATCTGGTATCGCTGTAATCGCACCGACCCGAAGAATAAAGTCGTCTAATCACTTATACCGCACGAGGAAAGGCATAAAAAATATATAAAACCAATTCTTCACATGCTGTTGATTGGTTTTTTGTGCCTCCCAAAGATTGCAGTAAGGCTCGGCTCACATTTATCTGGCGCTCAGCGGTGAGCGCTTACACCGGGGTTTCCGTGTAAATCTCTGAAATATGTGATTCAGACAGGACCCCCAGTGGAAGATTCCCTGTAATGAGGCAGATGGAGGCACTGTGGACGCCGTATGGTCTATGATACCACAGTGTCCGTCTTTTTATTAGGCGTGCATAAAAGTGCCGTCGGCCACAGTTCTGTGCACTTGTAAAAAGAAGGATGACGCTGAACAAAGGCCAGACGGAGTCCAGATTAACTCTGCTGCCTCATTATAGTGAATGGATCCCTTGGGGATTTCATCTAAATCACATCACTCAGAGATTTAGATGGAAACCCCGATATAAGTGCTCAGCGTAGAGCGCAGGAAAAACGTGATCCAAAATGTTATGTAAAATGTTCCCAATAAAAGCTTCAACTCCATTAACAAAAAAAGCCCCCACTCAGGTCTGTCTTCTGTTAACAATAATATAGGGGCTTCCACATTACTAGTAGCACAAAGGCTCTGGAAAAACTAAATGGCTCCTAGCCCTCCAAAAGAAATCCAGTGAATTCTGCGCAAATGTCCCACTCCATTCTGCACTCCAGTGTGTGTCTAAACCACAGTTAACGTCCACATGTTTGGCATTCCTGTAGCAATGAGAGCCTGCCTAATTTATGGGTGCATGTCTCCAGAAGAACAAGCTGGGCATAATGTACTGATCACTACAATGTACTGGTCACTACAGCGTACTGGTCACTACAGTGGCAGTTTACAATCTTCACTTAGCAACATCCACTGCTGCTTGTTTCTGGAAAACAAACATGGAGTCAAAATTGTCACTACACCTGTCGATAAATTCACAAAGGGTTATAATTTCCAAAATGGGGTCACTTGAGGGGGATTCTGCTGTTCTAGCACATAGGGTCTCTGTATAAAGAGTCCACAAACTATTCTAGGAAAATCTGCGCTCCAGGAGGCAAAAAGCGCTCCGCCCCTCTCGAGTCTCCCCCTGTGGCTAAGCAGTACTGTACAGTCACATATGGGGTATTTTTACATTCAGCAGAAATTGTGGGACACATTTTGGTGCCATTTTTACCCATTTGCCAGTGTGAAAATGTAAAATCTGGGGCTAAAACAAAATTTTCGTGCTAAAAATGAAATTATTTTTTCTTCACTGCCCAATGGTATAAAATTATGTGACACACCTGTGTTGTCAATATGATCACTGCACCCCTAGATGAATTCTTTGAGAGGTGTAGTTTGTAAAACGAGCTCACTTATGGGGGGGGATCAGCTGATCTGGCACCTCAGGGGCTCTACCAATGTGACATGGCACCCTCAAACCAGTCCAACAAAATCTGAACTCCAATATGGTGCTTCTTCCCTTCTGAGCTTTGCACTATGCCTCAAAAGTAGTTTTTGATCTCAGGGTATCAGCATACTCAAGGGAAATTGCACAAAAATTATGGGGTCCATTTTCTCCTGTTACCCTTGTGAAAATGCAAAATTCTGTGCTAAAAAACATTCTTGTGGGAAAAATTAGTTTTTTTTTATCTTTAATGTTGTAAACTTCTGTGAAGCACCTGGGGGTTCAAAGTGCTCACCACACATCTAGATAAGTTCCCTGAGGGGTCTAGTTTCCAAAATGATGTCACTTGTGGGGGGTTTCCACTGTTTACGCACATCAGCGGCTCTCCAAACACGACATGGCGTCCGTTAAATTATACCAGCAAATTTTACATTCAAAAAGTTAAATGGCGCTCATTCCCTTCCGAACCCTGCCGTACGCCCAAACAGTGGTTTTCGCCCGCATATTGGGTATTGGCGTGCTCAAGAGAAACTGCACAACAAACTTTGGGGTCCATTTTCTCCTGTTACTTTTGTGAAAGTAAAAAAAATGGGTCTAAAGCAGGGGTCTCAAACTCAGCTGGGTATATGGGCCGCACACGAAAAAACATTTAATTTGGGGGGCCGCATTATTTGCAGGACAAAGTGACATTTTTAGGGATACCATTTTTTTTTCTATACACCTTTTGAACAGGTCCCCATATTGCAGACATGTCCCCCATCCAGGTCCCCATATTGCAGACACGTCTCCCATCCAGGTCCCCATATTGCAGACACGTCCCCCATCCAGGTCCCCATATGGCAGACACGTCCCCCATCCAGGTCCCCATATTGCAGACACGTCCCCCATCCAGGTCCCCATATTGCAGACACGTCCCCCATCCAGGTCCCCATATTGCAGACATGTCCCCCATCCAGGTCCCCATATTGCAGACACGTCCCCCATCCAGGTCCCCATATTGCAGACACGTCCCCCATCCAGGTCCCCATATTGCAGACACGTCCCCCATCCAGGTCCCCATATTGCAGACACGTCCTCCATCCAGGGTGCCATATTGCAGACACGTCCCCCATCCAGGTCCACCCCCCATACTGCGCACAGGTCACCCCCCCCATATACTGCGCACAGGTCACCCCCCCATATACTACTCACAGGTCACCCCCCCATATACTGCGCACAGGTCACCCCCATATACTGCACACAGGTCACCTCCCCATATACTGCGCACAGGTCACCCCCCCATATACTGCGCACAGGTCACCCCCCCATATACTGCACACAGGTCACCCCCCCATATACTGTGCACAGGTCACCCCCCCATATACTGTGCACAGGTCACCCCCCCATATACTGCGCACAGGTCACCCCCCCATATACTGCGCACAGGTCACCCCCCCCATATACTGTGCACAGGTCACCCCCCCATACACTGTGCACAGGTCACCCCCCCATATACTGTGCACAGATTCCCCCCCCCATATACTGTGCACAGGTCACCCCCCAAACATATACTGTGCACAGGTTCCCCCCCCATATACTGTGCACAGGTCACCCCCCCAACATATACTGTGCACAGGTTCCCCCCCCATATACTGTGCACAGGTTCCCTCCCCCCCCATATACTGTGCACAGGTTCCCTCCCCCCCCCATATACTGTGCACAGGTTTCCTCCCCCCCCATATACTGTGCACAGGTTCCCTCCCCCCCCCCATATACTGTGCACAGGTTCCCTCCCCAGGTATTTCACATAGACATGACAGAAAAAAAAAAAAAGATGTCAGCTGCTGGCCTCTGATAGGCCGGCGGCTGACACTGGTATTGCTGTGCAGAGAGCCGGTCTCTGCGCAGCAATACACTGCATTACAGCGCTGATGTTGGCAGCTGCTGGAGAGAGCCGCGATCGTTATGGGGTCTATGTGCCTGCGGGCCGCGTGTTTGAGACCCCTGGTCTAAAGTAACATTTTTGCAAAAAAAAGTTAAATGTTTATTTTTTCCTTCCACATTCCAAAAATTCCTGTGAAGCACCTGAAGGGTTAATAAACCTCTTGAATGTGGTTTTGAGCACCTTGAGGGGTGCAGTTTTTAGAATGGTGTCACTTTTTGGTATTTTCTCTCATGAAGGCCCCTCAAAGTCTCTTCAAATGTGATATGGTCCCTAAAAAAAAATGGTTTTGTAAATTTTGTTGGAAAAATGAGAAATCGCTGGTCAACTTTTAACTCTTAGAACTTCTTAACAAAAAAAAATTTTGGTTCCAAAATTGTGCTGATGTAAAGTAGACATGTGGGAAATGTTATTTATTAGCTATTTTGTGTGACATATCTCTCTGATTTAAGGGCATAAACATTAAAATTTTGAAACTTGCAAAATTTTCAAAATTTTCGCCAAATTTTCCGATTTTTTTCACAAATAAACGTAAGTCATATCAAATAAATTTTACCACTATCAAGAAGTATAATATGCCATGAAAAAACAGTCTCAGAATCACCGTTGAAGCGTTCCAGAGTAATTATCTCATAAAGTGACAGTGGTCAGAATTCCAAAAAATTGGCCCGGTCACGAAGGCAAAAACAAGCTTCGGGACGAAGGGGTTAAAGATGAAGTGCACAACTTTATTTGGTGTGAAAGCAGCCACAGTAACATACGCCTGTCATACTGTATAGTGAAGGTTATTTTAGCGTTAACCTTCTGTACGCTATTCCAAAAGAAGATGAAAATGTTCAGACAAACAATAAATGTTCTAAGATATTTTATTTAGATCTGTAATTAGCCAAGTAATGAGTTTTGTATCTCTTGAGTCAGTTTGGAATTAATAATGCATTTTGTTTTAATTATTTTATTGATATATTCAAATTATGAAACGTTAATAAATGAGATCAGAATGCAAAATATTATTCATGAGAAAACTCAGAGTATCCATTACTAGACGACCTTAGAGACACCAGACTCACAGACCCGCTGGTTTCCAGTTGATGCTCACGATTCTGGTCATGTCGGTGCAGCAATGGGAGTAAACACTGACCTTCTAGGAGGGCTGTAGGAAAGGATGGGGTTTCCTCTCACTGCTCTGCCAACCTGACAAAACAGTTCAGCTGTTCAAACAGCTAAACCATAGGCAAAAAAAGTCATAAGCTGAATGTTATATCTGTCAGAGGCCGCAGGCTCAAAATGGCTACATTGGACAGACTAGGCACAAGCCACTCCGTCTGGTAGAGGAACACCGGCCTTCACCCTTTAACCCTTGTATAGAGATCTGGACTTAAAACGGGGTCCACTGGATTGCTTCCACGGAAGAGCTGCTATCCAGAGGAGTGAACCAGAGGCAAGAGAATAGTCAGGTAGATGGGTCAGAATAATTAGGTCGGTGTAGGGACAAAATCATAAAGAAGGAGTATAGTCAAAAAGCAAACCGAGGTCAAAAATCAGGAATGTCCACTGGCAGAATAGCAAGGCACACGTTACACAGAAGCAAGTCAGATTATAGCTGGCAATAGACAGCAGGATTTCAGAAGCTTAAATAGCTTGCAGCCCCGCCCAACTATACAGCAGTTAGCTCTATGTCTCCCAGTATGGATGGGATTACAATTCCCAGAGAACACAAAACTAGAACTGTTGCTATGCATCACCAGCAGCTAGGGCCTGGCGCCTCCTTGTGACAAAAGCAGAAGGAGGAAGGGGAGGTGTGGCGCCCCTGAGGGTTCAACCGCCACAGGGATGCTGCACTTCTCTAGTGGAGTGTAGTGTTCCTCCTCTGAGGTAAGAACAGTGCGATGCTCAGGACCCTTCCTTCACATCCAACACCACACTTCTCTCACCAGAGGGGGCTAGAATGCACTAGGTGCTGCCCTCCTGGTTGCAGGGAGACTGGGGTACCAAGAGATAGGGGAACCAATTTAGTTGGTGAGGGTGGAGGACTCACATTTTAGTGACACTTTAAATTTCATATTTAATACACAGCCATCTTGGTTGTTGGTCCTTGTTAGAAGTCTCTGGTATTGTGATACCCCACGCTGAAAGTGGATCCTGTGTGGACCTGCAGCGGAGGGAGACGCAGCCCTCGTACCCTGGCCTTGGGTCGAGGGGCAGGTTGCAGATAATGAATGTCTCAGCCCGGTCAAGGACCATGACCAAGAAGGCCCGGAGCTCAAGAGTGTAGCTCCATAGCAAATGGATCCCAGGGAGGATGCAGACGGAGCTGTATATGCCACCTGTCCTCGCCACCTGATATACTCAGAGGGAGTCCGGCTGCAAGAGGGGTACCGGCCCCCGACACCCGACCTTGCTACTCTATGTCCTGGTCGGGAAAGCCCGGTAGGCCCTGAGGATCCCACCAGGTATCGGAAGGAGCGGAGCTGCCACCCGTGCCCTTTTTCTGAGAGGAGTTCAGAGGGAGACCCGGCCTATTTACACACACACAGACAGGAAAGGACCCGGTCTGAAGTCTAGGAACACTCTGGTGCAGGGTCCTGATCTAACACTGGACTTACTTGGAGGTTGTCGGACCCCCTTCGTCTCTGGTGACCGCAGAACCCCGTGAGGAGCAGGAAGTAGCCTTCCTACTGCCATCTCTTTTGTGAGTAAAGCCTTGGAAGTTCACCCCTATGGCCTCCGGACTCTTTATTCTGCACTACACCGCGCTACGCAGTACCAGACTTCCTGGACTACTACACCCTCCGTCCTGTCCCTCTGCCCTGAGGCCTTGCTGCGCCTGTGGGGAGTAGTAACAACGCCGGCTGCCCTAACACCAGGCCTCAGCGGACTGCGGCAGCGCTGGTGGCCTTCACCAGGTGCCACAGGTGGCGTAGTCGAAATCAGCCACTCAACCCGGATAAGCCCGGACCATCCTTCTTTTAATGTGATGGCCCTGAGCACGGAGCGGGTCCGGGCCATGGCTGCACCCCATCTCTCAATCACCAGGACCCGACTCCGAGTCCCCTGTGAAGCCCAGCTGTGCTTGGTATCACAAATCCTAGAAGGGTGTATTGAAGGATTCCTCCACAAGAAGGATTCCTCCACATTCACACATCTCCACCTTCCACCTCAGACCACCAGAGGGAGCCCGTTAGGGAGATATAAAAGGGAAGGTGGAGCCAGGCAGCAGTCTTGAGACTACAGTCTGTGTGAGCAGTCAATCTATTCTGGTATAGCAGTGAGTCCAGTACAGCCTGAGAGGAGTTACCTCAGAGGACAAAAGCCTGTTCAGCTCCTGCAATTGCTATCCTGCAGTGGAGCTTATCCAGATCGAGACTCGGAGCAGCTCAGTGAGGTGAGCTTTAGGTGTGCCGGCGCCATAAGATCGGTGCCGTTAGTGTGAGTAGCCTATTGAGGGTCCGAGTAGGCCAAAGGCGAAGGAGTAGAGAGTTAGCTCATAGGGGGCAGAGGAGCTTAATTAGCTCACCCCGAAGAAGCAGTTACCGGACACCGGGTCCGAAGCTTGCCGGGATCTCCATGACCCAGTAAGATAAACCGGAATCCCTGGAGAACTACAAGTCCCAGGATCGCTAAAGTGTTGATACGTACCAGAGCCAGGAGACACATAGGCCCCGTAGGTCGGGAGCGTGCACTCCAAGAGAAGGCCCTACCACAAGGTCAGCCAGCGCAGGACAGAGACAAAGTTAGGCCTAGCTCCAGGCAGGTCAGAAACTTATTAGGCAGCAGCAAGAACCAGGAGGCCCAAAACCTGCTCATTGGAGAGGATCCGGACATACACCCTTCACCCTACAGTGCTCCGGGGAGTGCCTGAATTTCCATCAGTAAAAGGTACTGAAGTGACTTTTGTGTCCGTCCCTGTTCTTGCTCCGACTCGGCTGAGTCTCCTTGTCCTGCATCCCCGTTCTTATACTGCCCTGAGGCCCAGCTCCACCTGTGGGGAGCCATATCATCTAGCTGCCTTATCACCGGCCTCAGTGGACTGCGCAGCGCTGGTGAATATCATCAGAAACCATAGGTGGCGTCACGAACTTTTATAAACTAGACATCTATCAACGCCTTTTTAAAGAGTGACCCCAGAGTATGGGCCCGGGAGCCGACCACCGCGACCTCCTTAAGGCTAAAGGCCCGGGTAACCGAGTCATCCCCCATCCCCTGGGCTAGTCACCCCCATCTCCCAGGGTAAAGAAAAAGGGCTTTCGAGTAGAGGTGTCACAGAGGCACTGACACACCTGTCAGACTGGACATGCACATTAGAGAGCTGAAAGATAGAAATAGCTGACAGCTACCTCTCCTAAATCGCCAATACTCAGGAACGATTCGCTCGGTTGAGTGTTTCTTTGTTCTCCATAAAAAATCCACTGCCAAAATCATCTGGCAGAAGCTTATCTACCCACTGAACAAAAGGATTGGGCGACTGAAGTCCAATCCTTATTTCCACCCGACATAATATGTTGGTGCATTCGGGAAGCCCTCATAAACATTAAATAATGCCAAAATTGGTGGGTTTGGTCAACTTACAAATGTCATAGTTGACAAAGTTGGCTTAGTTAACATAGTTGTCAAACTCTGAGGAGAGGATCCACGTTCAGATGTTGACTTCATGCCCCCATAATACACATCAATAGCAAAAACAGAGTCAGTTCGTTAATTCTCACATTAGCAATGGCATCCAACATAACCAGTGCCAGTCAGAACGTGCCTGCATAAACTTTGCCCTTATTACCAACCTCTGGTTTCCCCATACTGAGTGCCACTAGAAAGTGTTTTCAAAATTTCGCTTTTATCGCAAGTTGTGAGTCCTTCTAGTGTGTAAATAATGACGTATAAACAATGCCCCAAAAATGGTTTCAATGGTGATGACTTATTTTACTACTTTTGGCCACATATGGTTACTTCTCCACGGGCTAAAATTGACTACCAAAATTCCTTGAAATTTTTGCTGCCTCATAGAAGTGAAAAATAGGCAGGTGTATTACAGCGACCCACAAAAAATCCTCCGTTCCCCAACTCCCCCCCGATTAAAAAAGGACCTAATAGCTCTTCTATTAAAATTTTCCAAATTTTTAAAAAAATAATCTACAAATGACCCCAGAAAATCCGTTAAGGGCTCTGTTCACACTGCGTCCATAGTGTATAGTTGGCATATGTACTCCTGACACATAAAAAAAAAAAATCTATACTTCCAAATTAACCTCACAGATGCCTAAAGAGTGTACTTATTTTAAAATGGGAGCCTATATATCCATAGAGAGGCATACGTCGGAGCCTTCTGATACAGGCATACGTTGCAATATCCTCTTGACATATATACTTTTATGAAACTCACATTTTCTGTTTCCTTTCAGTTCATATTGCCAACACAGAACTATTCTCCATCCGCGGTTTCCACATGTGTTGTAATCGCTTGGACATGTGTTCTCCGTGTTTATTACAATGATACTTTGAGCTCATCTTGTCAATGCTGGGTATTACATCAACTGAGCAAGATGAAATCTCAGAACTAATAACGGGAACACAGGTGGACTCAAGAACGGAGAACAACAATTACTTCCCAGGCGATATTTTATTGACAGCAATATTAACTGCCAATAAGATCAGACAGAGAACGACAACATAACTCATGTATGCCAGGGGCATGGTGATTCTTCACTGGCACAGCTGCCAGCTAGTAGTAGCATATCATTTGTAGGGGGAAGAGTAAGGTCAAGTGATGATCCTAGAACCTGATGGTCCTTGATTTTATTGGCAATAACCCTTCAATCTAGAAAGTCATAACTTTCCCAATTACATAAGTGAGAGTCTCGGGACAGGTACAGCTGCGGAATCTCACTATAAATGGAAAATGTAGTCGTAAGAACACATCGACAGAGTTCAGATCACTTAGAAGCAATGTGAACATAACTATACGTTACCTTCTCATTGGAACATTTTTATATTGTTATTTAATACAGACTTGAAATCAAAAAAATTTCACAAAGTTCATGCAATGTTTTGGCTCAAACCAGGTCCCTTTTTCAGCCTGTACTTACAAGACTCTGTGTAACGTCATACATCCCTCTAATGATCAACAGAGTTGACCCCAGTTATGGTCCTGCTGTGCCATAGAGCACACTTGCCAACCCACACAAAATGTCCATTAAGTTTTTGAAAAAAAGGGAGACCTCCCGAACTCCCGAACTCCTGATTGAGTTGACGAATCTCTCCTGTGCATGCTGAAGCCTCTCAAAACCTCTCAGATGCAGCATTTCTGAAAGGTTTCTTATGCTTGACATCCTGATGTTCCAATTCATGATTTAGTCTTGGAGTCCAAACACACATTCAGGGGGCATGGAAGTGTGGAAGGGAGTGGAAGAGGTATGGCCTAAAACAAGGTATTGTCATCGGAGAAAAACTTTCCGTGGTGAGCAATTAGAAAACTCAGCATGTGTGATTCTGCCCTGTGCATGCTGAAGCCTCTCGAAACCTTTTCCGAAGAGTTTCCTACAACTGACACCTGGATGCTCCATTTCATAATTGAGCCTTAGATTCCATACACATATTCAATGGGCATGGAAGAGGCGTGAAAGGGAGTGGAAGAGTTATAGCCTAAAACAAGGTGTGGTTATGGGATAAAAACTTTCCGTGGTGCGCAAAACTCCCAGAAAAACATTTGTGAAAGTTGGAAAGTATTACATAAAGGCAGAATGTGGAATTATTATGGCTCCTGGATCCTCCTGTTAAAGAGTCAGATGATTATCTTTTAGCAAACACTAGAAGGACCACACTATACGGACATTTTTCAACGTACCAATAAGTTCAAGGGAAACAGAGCTCCACCACTTGCACATTCCAACAGCATTTGTCTCCAGCTAGATTTTGTCTAATGACCTCCATACACATTAGACTAATGTGAGATGAGTCACTGGATCGCGGTGGTCTTGGCCAACAATCTAATTTACATAGTGACCTCCTGACTCTCCCAAGATGATGTTGGAAGAGAAAAGGATCCGCAATGTCCAATTTCGGAATCTCGATCCTTTTGTTCTCGTCAAGATCAGCTTCCACCAGAGATGTCTGGCAGCAGCTCTCTCACTGAGGACACGAGAGCTTTGCACTCCTATGTATGGAGGATTCAGGAGAGAGAGTCACTGGCCAAACCAGCTATCAATTGTGTATACAGCCCCTGACTTTAGAAAAGTAGACCTTGGAACTTTTCAGGACCCATACAAAATTTTTCTCCTAGACCCTTTGATTTCTGTCTATGCCTCTGGCCTGAATAGTTGAGCACAACTTAGAGATCCAGCTTTGAAGGTTATTTCTAGTGTGAACGGTTCTTTAATAACTTATTAATAATCTCTGACTACGACATCATATCACAATGTAAATCAATAAGTGTTTAGCTTGCATCTAGGAGCTACTTATTCAGGAGGATTGCTTAAAATGTGGCGTGGCGTAGATCTAGCTACTTTAAATTAACCTTTTAAAAATGTCACAGCTACATTTGCTTGTATTATATATAAGGGTCTACATGGCCTTTTAAATCTGGTGAAGAGTGAAGACTGTTGTAATATTGACTGTTAAATCATTGCTTGCTATTACCTTATGTGTACGCTATAGAAGCTGCTCTGGCAATGGGAAATAACTGAATAACATCGGAATAGATGGCATTTAAAGGTCGATAAATCATAATAACTCAGTGGAATACCTTTTGTTTCCGCAATTGGGCATTTCAACACACATTAAACACGAAGGAAGGTGAATGTATGGTGCTTTTATCATTCAACCCTGATCATTGTTTATCACAGAAATGGCTGTAAACGCAAGTGATATGCAAATGGGGCCCTTGAACGGCAGTCATAATCGCGAATATATTCACTCTATAAAGAGGAGATGACTCAGACCTGAAGAAGCGTTTAAAGAGGAAGACTTGTTTTATGAAACTTTTGACACTTCATAGGGATGTGAAGCGGGATGTTCTTGTTCGTGCTCTATTTAATAAATGGTTATTTCGATTGTTAGAAGTTATCACCTATCCCAATCCTGACAACAAGGTCGTTCAGAGCCCCATGTGAATTGAGCGCTGGCCAGACAAGCACACCTCTGGTCCAATCATTCTTTATGGGACTGCTGGGGATAGCTGAGAACAGCTCTTGGCTTTTCTTGGCAGTCCCATAGAGGACGAGTGGAGCGGTGGTGAACTAATAGAAGCCTTCTTTTCCCAGTATGATGTCATTGGTAGCACATCACCTCTTACATGGGGCCATGTGCTGCCGATAATGATAATTTTTAAGCATGCATAAAAATTATCGCACCCAACAAACAATCGCGATTACTGGACTGTTTATAAAGACCTATAATTGGGAAAAGGTGTTCCTACGAAAGCTCTTTCACTGGTTAACTCATCGTATTGGGCGATATACCTGTGGCTCTATCCCGTCAGAAGATCTAACCGTTCGGGCGCAGTCAGATGGTCATATAAATCAGATGGAGATCGGAACACAATGCTCGGACTGGCTGGCGGATTTCGCAACCCGAGTGTGACAGCTTCATGTATTTCCATGCAGCTCGGGTCAGAAGAGTCGCGGCCAGTCCGAGTATTGCGTTCCGATCTCCGTCCGATTTATACGGCTGTCTCACTGCACCCTCAAGATGAAGTAGACTGAGTTTTACAGAACTTCTCCCTTGTCCATTTGGGGAGCAACCCCTAATATTAGCCAGTGCCACTAGACTTCATCCCCATTTATTTCACAGTTTAGGGTAGCGTTGAGAATGAGTGGCTTGGCTACACCATCTTAGAGGCAGGCTCCGCATAGTGTCGCATGATACCCCCGCCTTCTTATCATAACACTCTAATCTCACACACCACAGAGAAATTTCAAAAGTTTTGACTAGTGAGTGTCTGGGTGCTGGGTTCCCCCACCGATCGCTAAAATAAAAAGTCAAAAATCACTTGGCAGGGAACTGTACTCTTTGGCTGTGATCGGCTGCTTGGCTCTACACAGAGAGGCAGGGTTAGCTGTAGGCAACTTCTATGAGCATGGATAGCCAAACTCCATTTACTCAAGGAGAGCTAATGACAGCAAAAGGGGCACAAAGCTCTGCTGAGCGTTTCTGCCTTTTTATTTCAGTAACTGTTGGGGTTTCAGCACCTGGACCCCCACTAATTAAAACTTTGTCCAGTCACTATGATGTGTCAAAGGCTTTATAAACAACTGGTTAGTCTTTAAGTATTAGTTTAGATAATGGAGAAAGAGAACTTTATATTCCTAGGACTGAGAGATTCCCGGGTGTCCCTGATCTTGGGATTATGGGGGTCCCAAACGGTCAGAGTAATTATATGAATAATCCGCTTTAAAGGTGTTTGCTACTAAAGGTATTAATGGGATAGATGAGAAATGTTCCATCACTGGGGGTCCCATAACTGGACCCTCAATTCTTTCTGGAAGTAGTGAGGAAGAACAGGAGATCAAGTGATCATGGACTCCCAGTAATCAGTCATTCGTTTTTTTTGTGGGACACTCTCAAGGGCTTAAAGGGAATCTGTCACCAGGTTTTTGCTAGGCAATCTGAGAGCAGAATAATTTAGAGGCAGAGACCCTGATTCTAGTTTTTACTGGTCTACTTACTGTAGTTTTTATCAATTCACTGTTTCTCAGCAGGGAATTATCACTAGAGGACTACTTGGCCTGCTCCCAGGTAGTCTAACTCCGCCCCCACTACTGATTGGCAGCTTTCTGCTCATGCACTGGGTACACAGAAATCTGCCAATCAGTGATGTGGGCGGGGTTATACACAGCTCTGCATTCTGAGCTCTGCTAGATCTGCAGCAGAGAAAACAGTTTTTAATCAAAACTGCAGAAAGCGGCCTAGTAAGTGATACATCACAGGAATCAGGGTCTCTGCCCCTACAATACCCTGCTCTCAGACAAGGTAACAAAAACCTGATGACAGATTCCCTTTAACTAGAAAGTGATTAACTTATCTTTGGACTTTGACTGATATGGGCGGCATGGTGGCTCAGTGGTTAGCACTGCAGCCTTGCAGCACTGAGATCCTGGGTTCAAATCCCACCAAGGACAACATCTGCAAGGAGTTTGTATGTTCTCCCCGTGTTTGCGGGGGTTTCTTCCGGGTTATCCTGTTTCCTCCCACACTCCAAACACATACTGATAGGGAATGTAGATTGTGAGCCCCAATGGGGACAGTGATGATAATGTCTGTACAGCACTGTGGAATTAATGGTGGTATATAAGTGAGTAAAATAAATAAATACATTTTGGATCTCAGCCTTAAGGTGGCCATACACATATGATGGCTGATGGCCAAGTGCTCATTTGGCCATCAGCTGCGCCTCTCCACTACCCCATACACATGAATGCTTGGCTCGGCCAAGCGCCATTTGTCCGGGAAGAGTCAGAAGGCCTCATACACATTGGACTGTCATCCATCTGATCCTGCTGGTTTGGCCAACTGTGGTCTAATGTGTATGGGGGCTTTACTCACACCCCTTATGACTACATTATTAAAATACAAACCGAAGGAGA
Organism: Phyllobates terribilis; assembly: GCF_046119375.1. Classification (NCBI taxonomy): domain Eukaryota; kingdom Metazoa; phylum Chordata; class Amphibia; order Anura; family Dendrobatidae; genus Phyllobates; species Phyllobates terribilis. The sequence continues at coordinate 328,901,496 of NW_027362768.1, forward strand.
GCTCCCAGCCATAACCACGATATTATTCAATATATATGTACTGTATATATATTTTCATATAATATTTTCACGATAATTTCGCAAAGTCCATGCCGGGATTCCCAGTCTCTATTTCTATTGTCCTGTCATAAGCAATTACAATTGTACATAGCTGATATGATTCCCAATTTCAGAGGTCTAATGTCTTGTGGATAGTACATCACTAAGACATCTCCATCCCTTGGGCTCTGAGCATACGGCTAAGATTTATGAGCCCTCTCAGTGAATTTTCCATCTTCAGAAAGAGAGCGGCGATCATATGGTTAGCCGATATTACAGCAGGCTACACTGTATGTAATATAGCTGCTGACATTTCCTACAGTTCCCAAAGGAATCCTTGAGGTTCCTCAATTCATAAAATAGCTTATTTCTGAGATTCTTTTCTTTTGGATAGCGTAGGCCTCTTACCTTCGTTACAGCTCAGTCTGGTTTCTTTCAGCTTGAGTAAAGGATCCACGTTCTGATTCTGGCTCGTTGGGATGATGGGAGGACTGAATGCATTTAGCCAATCCCTGGGTGACAGAAAAGAAGATGTTACCTATCAGTGTTTTCAGTTTCATCCCTTCAGCACATTTATTATTGTTACTTTCTCGGGCAAGCTCTCTCATTCTTCCATTTCATCTTTAATGTACCTTATGGTTTTGCAATATTGTGTATTGTCTGGTTATGACAGTAGCTGAATGTCCATCTTCTCCTACCAGCTGAGACCGGGGAGACTCAAAGTGCTCTATTACTGATGCAGAACTCAAAATCTTCTGCATAGACGTACCGTAATAGGTTTATCCCCAACGAGTCAATGCACTCCATTCCAACGAGCCAACTCAAATTCTCCTTTAACCCTTCAAAAAAGGTTTTCCCAGCGATAGGTGATAACTACTCATTGAAAGGGAGCCCGAGCATTGAAACCCATGCCAGTCAACTGTCCCAGAACCAGCAGGATAGTCCCAGGTTTGGGGTGCTAGCCCAGGCGGCATGTCACACTTTCAACTGTATCTGTACCTTTAGAACAGGTATAGTTTAATATAATGGTGGAACAAGAATTTAGGGGGTATGGAGACGTCCCCAAAAAGCCAGAACAAGTGATTTCCAATTACTGTTTGAATGAAGCAGTGTTTGTGCTGCTCTATTCATAAAGACTTGAGGTGAGCAAATTGTTTTGAGGTGCCTTGAATTTCACCAAAAATTCAGATTCACAAGAATCTAATTTGATTTGTGAATCATAGTTTGATTTGTGTGAATCCAGCAAAATGGTGGCCAGATGGCTGGATTCAAAAAGTTTTGGGGAAGGGTTAGAAAAATAAAAAAAGAAATAATACTCACCTATAAGCCCTCAGCTTACTCATGCAGCTCCCATTTTTGGTCACTTCGTTCTGGTCTTTATTTCACGCCACAGGTCTTGTTGGGTCTTTTAAGGCTTGTGACGTCATGATGTTGCAGCCCAGTGCATGTCATGACGTCGCTATACCTAGTGGGAGCCAGAAGATTCATTGGGACCTGTGGCGTGAAGACCAACAGCACAAGGTGAGGGCCGGGGAGGGTGTTATTTTTTATTTGTTTTTTCACCCTTTGTTTATTACACTCCAGAGAGATCCAAGAACACAATAAAGCCTGCCGTACACAATAGTTGTTCACTGGTCGAACTATGCTTCCACCGATATTTTGGCCAACAGCCATCTCAACCGACTCTTCCATACATAGTATCAGTTGTTCGGCAGGCCGAAATCCAACATACATTATCGACATCTACCTTGACCACCAGTCGGTCGGCGCCCCCATACACATTAGACCATTTGTCAAATGCGATATTGACGGGTTCAGCTGACCTTAGTCTAATGTGTATGGGGGCATTTAGAGACAATCATTTGTATCAAATTATTTCAATATGAATGGAATTTCCTGACAAAAGTTGAACAAACTGCTGAATTCGAATTTCATTAGATTCACTCATCATTGATAGAGATGTACCCCAAAGAGGTTGAATCCTCTACCATTGCTCTATTTCAATGGGGAACAAACATCCACTGCTCTGGTCGAGTAGTCATCACCTATCCATGACTCAATCATCGACACTGGATGTGACTGAACGATCATTAGTTTGATGGTTTGTTCTCTTAAAGGTTTATTATTGTTGGCAGCACCACCTCGTTAACACCAGGCAATGTGCTCCCAACAATGATTTTAGTTTCTGTAGAAAAGATGTGATCAAAACACAAAGGAGCATTTGCTCGTATGTTGTGTTTTCAGCGGACAGGGTTACACAGAGTACTAGTTTGGAACTTACGATGGTACAAAATGTGCAGTGGATTTGGAGCTCTGAATCAGCAAAATGGAGCTTGTATCGAATGTTGGAACTCATAGTGTTAAAGGGATCAGTTCATGCCTTATTGATTCATCGTAGTGTATGGTTATGTTGACCATTATAGTGATACTGTGGAAGATACATCCAATGTTGATCCTTGTAGTGGGATGTCAACTATATATTACATCCAACTACTAATGGCATGGGTACAGCTTCTGTGCCCATGCCGGTCCATGGACAAACCATTAGGTCATATTATGATTGCAGCAGAGCAATCAGGATGTAATGATATATTCTTTTGCAGAAAAGAGTTTATAAATTCGTATCTGTCATTGGTGAACGAACAGTGTTAAAGTTGTTCATGTCATCAAGTTCAGGAGACAACTGTCTCTCCCGACTCACCAGTACACAAGAGCGATAAGCTCCCCCCGTGTTTTCAATGATCTTCTTTCCCCCAACAGAATCAAGAGGACCCCATTCACCTCAGATGGTTGGCTAGTCCAGCTGAAATGGTAGGTTGGTCTGACTTTCATCTTATGTGCATGGGGGCCTTGAGTATGATAAATTCTGAAAAGGAACACAGAGCATACAACATATATTTCTACCCACTTAATAATGGATAGTAACTAAATACTGAGTAACTGCATTTACATAGATTTGGACACCAAAAATTGGTCTGGCTATGCATCCTCTGAATACTTAGTCCATCAGGGCCGGTGGTGCCCCCATGCCAATAATAATAAGAGATGCACAGGGTGCAACTCCTTCAACCAACCTTCCCCCTGTCCCTATTCATTTTAAGGCCATGGATAGATGTTGGTGTCACCGCACAGTTGGATGGTGACCAGGGAACAGGGGCTCCAACCCTGTCCCTAACACAAGGGGGAGCCCCATCTCGCCCTATTCCCCGGGATACCTCTGAAGGTGAGGATGCCGGGGCTTCCGCCCTCGCCCTTACTCCTGAGTTAGCCCTCTGTCTGTCCTCCTACCCCACCCAGGGAAGGGGGCGCTACTGTGCACCGTAGAACACCCACCCAACAAACAAGGCTACACAGACAGGGGTAAACAGAAAACTCCAGGCACACAAAATATTCACTCACATATAACAGAGGGAAGCACCAGGGTGTGAAGGTAGGGGAATAAACCAAAATTGAGAAGGATAAGGAATTACCATGCGTACAAACCAAATAAGAGTCTCTGATAATCCCTCCAACTCTCCTTCTCATATTAACTCCTCACCCTCCCTTAGCCATGCAGCAAAAGCTAGCTCTGACAAGGACTAAAATCAGAGCCCGGATTATAAAGGGAAAAGGAGTGGCTAACCGAGCTCAGCTGTGAGCACCATGATTTCCAATATGGCTGTTTAACCCCTGTTCTGCGAGAAGAAATAAAACATGTCTTAAAATGAAGGAGAAGTGCTTCTTCTCAGAGCCCAAGTAGGAGCCGGTCTTCTGGCTCCACCCCGCTACGGTAACCCCTTGACAGTTGGTTTTTGGAATATCGCCACTTGGGGCAGAAAATGTAAAGCTGTTCTATGGTTCATATTTCCATCTTAGTAAAGTGACCAAGCATGGGAGATGTCCTCAACTTTTCTATGATACCTTGCATTCCAAGACTGAACCCCGGTGGGTATTTGGGAGAAGGAGGTCTGGTATCTACCTCAAGTTCATTCGTGGTTTGAGGCATCAGAGGGTGCAGTGCTTTAATCACAACTCCCAAAGGTGAGTGCATATCTACATTTGACTATATTTTACTAAGCGTTGCTCTATGAGGCGCTCTTTGATTTGCTTTTAACATATAGGCACTGGTTCATATTTTGTCACATGTGAAAAATACATAATGTCTACAAGCTCCAATCATCTCAATGACTTCAGCACATGCGCAGCGAGAACTTTCCCACAGCACGCGCGCTAACGTCATTGAGATGATCGGAGTTCATTGGATATGAACTCCGATGACCTTCCTGCTGGCACCACGAGCATGAGAACTTTCTCATGCTCGCGGTGACGTCAGTGGGGTGAACTGAGTTCATCAGATATGAACTCCGCTCAACTTGATCACGCCACTGTGAGTCACTGCGGTGCGCAAGCATGAGCAGCTCTGTGTCTCTGCAGGATGGCAGGCTGTATAGTCGCATCATGCAACAATGCAGCCTGCCATCTAGATGTAGCAGAGCTAGACCCGACGTGGGACAAATGGATTATTTTCTTCATGTCAGAGAGGTGAGGATGAGGTTGCTTTATTATTTTATTTTTATTGCAGGTGACATGGGCTTCAATGGAATGGACGTAATGGTAAGTATAAGGCTTTTGGTTAAATTTAGATTTATTAAAGGACTCTGTATGTTTATTTCAAATAAATTATTTTATTTTGGGTGTTGGTGTTTTATTTCACTATTTGACTATGGGGTTAGTAATGGGGGCTTCTTATAGACACCTCTCCACTGGGTTTGATGTCAGCTGGCAATACAAAGCTGACATCAACCCCCAACCCTATAACTCCATTTGCCACCGCACCAGGGCAATGGGCAGAGCGGAGGCTAAGTGCCAAAATTGGCGCAACTTATCTTATGGATGCGCCTTTTCTGGGGCGGCTGAGAGCTGGGGTTTCTAGCCTCGGAGGGGGCCAATATTCATGGCCCCTTCCTAGGCTATTAATATCAGCCCACAGCTGTCTGCCTAGCCTTTGCTGATTGTTAAAATAGAGGAACACCATATCAATTTTTTTGGGGGTCCCCCATTTTAATAACCAGTAAAGGCTAAGTATACAGCTGTGAGCTGATATTAGGATCCTGGGAACCTCCATGCATATTACCCCCTTCCTAGGCTATAAACATCTGCCCCCAGCTGTCTGCTTTCACTCTGCCAGTTAATAAAATTATGGGGGATCCCCCACTATTTTTTCAGAAATGTATTCATTTAATGCTAAAATACATGTACAGTAAACTACACAGTCACTGCACTAATTATACAGTATAAGTCACTGACATCTTTCTAATAACAATCTATTCTATGTATGTATAGCTATTAGTGTTGAGCATTCCGATACTGAAATATCGGGTATCGGCCGATATTCGCGGTATCGGAATTCCAATACTTAATTCCGATACTTTTGCAATATCGTATACCGGAATCGGAAGTTCCCATAATGCAATGAGCCATTTTCATTTTATTCAGTCAATGAGGATCCTAAGAAGTGTGGGCACATCCTGTTAGGCATCTTAACTAATGGCATGGCTGTGATTGGCTGCTGAAATGATGTCATGATGCACTATAAAAGCTGCCGCCGCCATTTTGAGCTCACTCTGCTGTGAATTCAGTTGTTCTGAGGGACAGTTTTAGCTACCTATTTGGTCTATTCTGCTTTACCCAAGCTACTTTATAAATCGCTGTGCCTTGCAGCGCTAGTGCACAGTTCTCTGTGCTGTTCACCCCTGTCTGCAAGGTCTGTGTGTGTGAGTGCAGCTCACCCTGTAGTGTGTGCTTCAGCCACGTCTGGTTATAGTGCACTCAGCGTGCGTCACTGCCTCATACATTGTCCTTTTTTGCCAATTCATAATTTTTCCTGATATCTCCAATTAGTGTGGTGGTTCCATCCGTATTCAGCTAAATTTGTTCCAAACACACTATATAGGAGTAGATAGAGAAATTTTTTTGGTCTAGCAGCGCTAGTGCACAGTGCTCTGCATCTGCGCTGTTCACCGCTGTCTGCAAGGTCTGGTGTGTGAGTGCAGCTCACCCTGTAGTGTGTGCTTCAACCACGTCTGGTTGTAGTGCACTCAGTGTGTGTCACTGCCTCATACATTGTCCTTTTTTGCCAATTCATAATTTTTCCTGATTTCTCCTATTAGTGTGGTGGTTCCATCCGTATTCAGCTAAATTGGTTCCAAACACACTATATAGGAGTAGATAGAGAAATTTTTTTGGTCTTGCAGCGCTAGTGCACAGTGCTCTGCATCTGCGCTGTTCACCGCTGTCTGCAAGGTCTGGTGTGTGAGTGCAGCTCACCCTGTAGTGTGTGCTTCAGCTACGTCTGGTTATAGTGCACTCAGTGTGTGTCACTGCCTCATACATTGTCCTTTTTTGCCAATTCATAATTTTTCCTGATATCTCCTATTAGTGTGGTGGTTCCATCCGTATTCAGCTAAATTGGTTCCAAACACACTATATAGGAGTAGTTAGAGGAGCCTTTCTGCAGCATTGGGCCCTGCAGCCCCAGCCAGATTAGTATTAGCCTATTTTTTGCAGCCTCATCTATTGCATTGTAGGTTACCTTCCTACATTGTAATAGCTACAAAAAGTTTGTGATACTATCGTTATTACATCTTTAGGCACATCCAGTGTCTTTTTGTGACAAAAAAAACCTAAATAAAGTTCACCAAACACTCCACTTTACAGTTGTGTAGGCCACATTAGCTCATATTAAAGTCTAGTCCACACTTTATAAAATTAGTGTTTCTTATACCTGTTAGCAGCTGTTCAGGAATAAGCACACTAAGCTCTTAGTACTTTTCTGCCTATCTTTATCAGTCTACCAAGATGAAGAAGGCAGGGAGTAAGGCATGTGGTCGTGGGCGTGGAGTTTCTGCAGGGAGAGGACGTGAGGATTCTGTGCCTGCAGGGAGAGGACGTGGGGATTCTGTGCCTGCTGCGGGCACCAGTGACTCAGCATCCCCCAGTTTTACCAGGGAACAGTCCTTTATGCGCAGCTTTGTAGGAGCTAGCCATACCCCACTGCTGCGGGAGGACCAAATTGAAGCCGTTGTCGGATGGATGGCAGCTAACGCATTGACTTCAATTAGTTCCAGATCCTCTCAGGTCCTGAGCACTGAAGAGCACCCATCTGTCTCTTCACCACCTGCCAAATTGCCCAGGCAGTCAGAGAGCCCTGGACAGGAGCCATCTCTACTTCTGTTCTCTGAATCTCTTGGCTTGGAAAGAGGGGGCCAGCCAAGCAGAATTCGAGAATTTGAAGAAGAGGTAGTATGCAGTGATGCGCAACCATTTTGTCTCTCTGAATCTGAAGAGGCGGGTGGGCCAGTGCCTATGGTCAGCAGCACACCTCAGTACGCATCTGATGATGAGACTCAGGTGCCACTTTCTGGTGTGTACTGTGCTGTCGAGACTACCCAGGAGAAGCAGTTGTTTGAAGAGGGTGGTGTAGATGATGAGGTCCTTGACCCATCATGGCGTGAGGGACAGGAAGGTGGTGGGAGCAGCTCTGAGGAAGAGATTCCCCGAACAGCCCAAAAAGGAGGGAGAGGGAGGGGGCAGACTTGGTTGCCTGTAGCCTCCACTTCGGCACCCATTAGGAGCATGGCTCTTCCAAAATCCAAAGCGGGCGCTCCCAAGATTTGCAGTGCCTGGTCCTTTTTTGACACAGTTGCAGATGACATTTGCTTTGTCAAATGCAAGCTGTGTAATCAGAAGGTGAAAAGAGGGAAAAGTGTCAGCAACCTCAATACCACAAATATGTGGAAACATGTGCGGACCAAGCACGTGGTGGAGTTACAAAAACACACTGAAGACCTAGGCCAACCTACAGCGCCACCTACCACCTCTTCAGCTCGTGTTGTAGCCTCTTCCTCCAGCTCACACACAGCTGGTTCGGCTTCCTCACAGGATCGCCATGGAAGAATCTCTGGCACTGTTGTACAGAGACACAGTGTAATTCCACCCACAGCACCACTTTCCCAGTCATCCTCACACTCCCAGGCCAGTCTACAGCCATCGTTAGCACAGGCATGGGAGAAAAGGTGCCCATACTCGGCAAACCACCCCCGAGCACAGGCTCTGAATGCTGGCATTGCTAAACTACTGGCCCTTGAAATGCTATCATTCAGGCTGGTGGAGACTGACACATTCCGTAACTTTATGGCATTGGCAGTCCAACAATACAACGTGCCCAGCCGATTTTATTTCAGCAGGCAAGCCGTCCCTGCCCTGCAACATCATGTGGAGGGAAAAATTAAACATGCGCTACAAAACGCCGTCAGTAGCAAGGTCCACCTGACCACCGATGCGTGGACCAGTAAGCATGGACAGGGACGATACCTTTCCCTCACTGCCCATTGGGTAAATGTTGTGGAGCCGGGTACAGATCTTGAGAGTGGCGCTGTACGTGTTCTGCCAACTCCAAGGATTGCAGGAATCCAGTCTGTACACATTGACTCCTCCTCATACTCCAGTTCCTCTGAATCAGCGCTGCAGGAGCCGTCACGGTCTACCTCCGCATCGACCCGTGAACGGTTACCTGTTATGGTGACCAATATGAGCACAGCCGTGGCCAAACGTCAACAGGCCGTATTAAAATTAATTTCTTTGGGGAATCGAAGCCACACAGCGCAGGAGCTCTGGAATGCCATCAAGCAGCAGAGCGACGTGTGGTTTGTGCCAGCGAATCTCCAGCCAGGCATGGTAGTGTGTGACAATGGCCGAAATCTGGTGGCAGCTCTGGGCCTAGACAACCTCACTCACATCCCATGTCTGGCACATGTGCTCAACTTGGTCGTGCAGAGTTTTTTGAGGGACTATCCGGATCTTGATGCACTGCTTCACAAGGTCTGCATAGAGTGCGCTCACTTGCGGCGTTCCAGCAATGCAAGATCACGCATTGCAGCTCTGCAGCGCCGATTACGTCTTCCGGAACATCGCATCATATGTGACCTACCCACCAGGTGGAATTCAACGTTACATATGTTGGAGAGGTTGTGTGAGCAGCAGGCAGCAGTAATGGAGTACCAGCTGCAGCAGGCGCAAAGAAGTCGCAGTGCGCGCCGTTCACACTTCACCACCACTGAGTGGGCCTCTATGAAGGACATTTGCCACGTTTTGCGTGCCTTCGATTATTCCACGCGGATGGCGAGTGCAGATGATGCACTAGTCAGCATGACTATCCCCCTTATCTGCCTGCTTGAAAAAACACTGCAAGCACTAAGGGATGAGGTTTTGGAAGAGGTGGAGGATGAGAAGTCACAAATGCCATCTGCTTCTCTACAGTCTGCGCAACGTGGTTCCTCACAAAGGCCTAGGCAGGGGACACTTTGTGAGGAGGATGAGGAGGAGTCAATGGATGAGGAAGACATCTGTCCAGAGGAGGGAGGTACACAATGCTCTAGTAGTCAGTATCTAGAGCGAGGGTGGGGTGATGCAGATCAGGCAGAGATCACGCCTCAAGCAGGGGACAGCGTTTCTTGGCCAGTTGGCAGTCTGCAGCACATGGTTGATTTCATGCTGCAGTGCCTGAGAAATGACCGCCGCATCGCCCACATTCTCAACACGGCTGAATATTGGGTGTCCACCCTCCTAGATCCTCGCTACCGGGACAACTTACAAAGCCGCATAACACCGTTGAACCGGGAGCGTAAAATGCGGGAGTACCAAGACGCACTGGTGCATTCCATCATGTTCTCCATTCCAACCGAGAGCAGTGCTGCTAGTGCTTTACAAAGCAGCTCAGTGCGTCGAGACAGTGGAGGAAGCTCTGCACAAAGAGGGAGCAGAAGCAGCGCCTCAGCACAAGGCAAGACCAGTATGGCCGAAATGTGGCAAAGTTTTGTGTCCCCGCCGCCACAAATGTCTACACCATCACAGACGGCTCCAGTCAGCAGGAGGCAACGTTTCCGTCAGATGGTGACAGACTACATGTCTTGCCCTCTTAGTGTACTCCCAGACGGCTCTTCTCCCTTCAAGTTTTGGGTCTGTAAGCTAGATACATGGCCAGAGCTAAGTCAGTATGCATTGGAGGTGCTAGCTTGCCCTGCTGCTAGTGTATTATCGGAACGCGTCTTTAGTGCCGCAGGTGGTGTACTAACAGACCGTCGCATGCGACTATCCTCCGATAACGTTGACCGGCTTACTTTTCTCAAAATGAACAAGGCCTGGATCTCTCATGAATTTGCCAGTCCTCTTCCAGAATAAATAATTGTTGGCAAAAGTATCCAGGTCTACTGTTCTGTTCATGTTTCTACCACCTGAACTGTAATCCCTGAGCTCCAACACCGCCAGTTGGCGCTCGGAAGTGCCGTCTGCACAGTCAACACTTGCTGCCGTGTCATTGGGGTTCAGTAACGTCAGCTGTTCCCCGGCTGTGCGGACGGCAATTTCTCCTGCTCTGTCCACATTCTCACTACTACAGATTTTAAAGTTGCTCCAATTACACCTCTGGCTCCTCTGTTTTCAGTATTATCCCTGAGCTCCAACACCGCCAGTTGGCGCTCGGAAGTGCCGTCTGCACAGTCAACACTTGCTGCCATATCATTGGGGTTCAGTAACGTCAGCTGTTCCCCTGCTGTGCGGACGGCAATTTCTCCTGCTCTGTCCACATTCTCACTACTACAGATTTTAAAGTTGCTCCAATTACACCTCTGGCTCCTCTGTTTTCAGTATTATCTCTGAGCTCCAACACCGCCAGTTGGTGCTCGGAAGTGCCGTCTGCACAGTCAACACTTGCTGCCGTGTCATTGGGGTTCAGTAACATCAGCTGTTCCCCTGCTGTGCGGACGGCAATTTCTCCTGCTCTGTCCACATTCTCACTACTACTGATTTTAAAGTTGCTGCAATTACACCTCTGGCTCCTCTGTTTTCAGTATTATCCCTGAGCTCCAACACCGCCAGTTGGCGCTCGGAAGTGCAGTCTGCACAGTCAACACTTGCTGCCGTGTCATTGGGGTTCAGTAACATCAGCTGTTCCCCTGCTGTGCGGACGGCAATTTCTCCTGCTCTGTCCACATTCTCACTACTACAGATTTTAAAGTTGCTGCAATTACACCTCTGGCTCCTCTGTTTTCAGTATTATCCCTGAGCTCCAACACCGCCAGTTGGCGCTCGGAAGTGCCGTCTGCACAGTCAACACTTGCTGCCGTGTCATTGGGGTTCAGTAACATCAGCTGTTCCCCTGCTGTGCGGACGGCAATTTCTCCTGCTCTGTCCACATTCTCACTACTACAGATTTTAAAGTTGCTCCAATTACACCTCTGGCTCCTCTGTTTTCAGTATTATCCCTGAGCTCCAACACCGCCAGTTGGCGCTCGGAAGTGCCGTCTGCACAGTCAACACTTGCTGCCGTGTTATTGGGGTTCAGTAACATCAGCTGTTCCCCTGCTGTGCGGACGGCAATTTCTCCTGCTCTGTCCACATCCACTGTACTACTGATTTAAAACCTCCTCCAAATACACTTCTGGCTCCTCTGTTTTCAGTATTATCCCTGAGCTCCAACACCGCCAGTTTGCGCTCGGAAGTGCCGTCTGCACAGTCAACACTTGCTGCCATGTCATTGGGGTTCAGTAACGTCAGCTGTTCCCCTGCTGTGCGGACGGCAATTTCTCCTGCTCTGTCCACATTCTCACTACTACAGATTTTAAAGTTGCTCCAATTACACCTCTGGCTCCTCTGTTTTCAGTATTATCCCTGAGCTCCAACACCGCCAGTTGGTGCTCGGAAGTGCCGTCTGCACAGTCAACACTTGCTGCCGTGTTATTGGGGTTCAGTAACGTCAGCTGTTCCCCTGCTGTGCGGACGGCAATTTCTCCTGCTCTGTCCACATTCTCACTACTACTAATTTTAAAGTTGCTCCAATTACACCTCTGGCTCCTCTGTTTTCAGTATTATCCCTGAGCTCCAACACCGCCAGTTGGTGCTCGGAAGTGCCGTCAGCACAGTCAACACTTGCTGCCGTGTCATTGGGGTTCAGTAACGTCAGCTGTTCCCCTGCTGTGCGGACGGCAATTTCTCCTGCTCTGTCCACATTCTCACTACTACAGATTTTAAAGTTGCTCCAATTACACCTCTGGCTCCTCTGTTTTCAGTATTATCCCTGAGCTCCAACACCGCCAGTTGGCGCTCGGAAGTGCCGTCTGCACAGTCAACACTTGCTGCCGTGTTATTGGGGTTCAGTAACATCAGCTGTTCCCCTGCTGTGCAGACGGCAATTTCTCCTGCTCTGTCCACATCCACTGTACTACTGATTTAAAACCTCCTCCAAATACACTTCTGGCTCCACTGTTTTCAGTATTATCCCTGAACTCCAACACCGCCAGTTGGCGCTCGGAAGTGCCGTCTGCACAGTCAACACTTGCTGCCATGTCATTGGGGTTCAGTAACGTCAGCTGTTCCCCTGCTGTGCGGACGGCAATTTCTCCTGCTCTGTCCACATTCTCACTACTACAGATTTTAAAGTTGCTCCAATTACACCTCTGGCTCCTCTGTTTTCAGTATTATCCCTGAGCTCCAACACCGCCAGTTGGCGCTCGGAAGTGCCGTCTGCACAATCAACACTTGCTGCCGTGTCATTGGGGTTCAGTAACGTCAGCTGTTCCCCTGCTGTGCGGACGGCAATTTCTCCTGCTCTGTCCACATTCTCACTACTACAGATTTTAGAATTGCTCCAATTACACCTCTGGCTCCTCTGTTTTCAGTATTATCCCTGAGCTCCAACACCACCAGTTGGCGCTCGGAAGTGCCGTCTGCACAGTCAACACTTGCTGCCGTGTCATTAGGGTTCAGTAACATCAGCTGTTCCCCTGCTGTGCGGACGGCAATTTCTCCTGCTCTGTCCACATCCACTGTACTACTGATTTAAAACCTCCTCCAAATACACCTTTGGCTCCTCTGTTTTTAGTATTTACCCTGGGCTCCAATACCGCTAGTTGCTGCTCAGAAGTGCCGTCTGCACAGTCAACGCTTGCTCCAGTGTTATTGGGGTTCAGTAACGTCAGCTGTTCCCCTGCTGTGTGTCCGGCAAATTCTCCTGCTTTGTCCACATCCACTGTACTACTGATTTAAAACTTGCTCCAATTACACCTCTGGCTCCACTCTGTTTTTAGTATTTACCCTGGGTTCCATCACCGCCAGCTGGTTCTCGGTAGTTCCATTTGCTCTTGTACCTTCTACTACCCATCCGGGTTCCAGTACCGCCAGCTGGTTCTCGGCAGTGCCTTTGGATTAGGTGCCTCCTTCTCGGTATCGAAGTTCCACCAACGTCTGCTGGTTCTTGGTAGTGCTTTCTGGCACAGGTACCTCCTGCTTAGTAACCGAGTTCCAGTACCGTCAGCTGGTCTTCGGCAGTTCCATTGGCTCTTGTACCTTCTGCTACCCATCCGGGTTCCAGTACCGTCAGCTGGTCCTCGGAAGTTCAATTTGCTCTTGTACCTTCTACTACCCATCCGGGTTCCAGTACCGTCAGCTGGTTCTCGGCAGTGACTTTGGCACGGGTACTCCCTCCTGCCCAGCCTGGTTCCAGCACGCCAGCTGTTTCCGGGTAGTGTCAACGTCACTTTGCCTCCAATGCGTTGTCCTGTCGTGTTGCGGTCGGGTTAGCCGACTCTATGGTGCCTGCAGTTTAGGTGACTCCTATGTGGGCTGCGGGATCTGGCAATGAAGGCTGGTTCCATAGTGCCAATAGGACAAGCACCCCCTGTAGGACTGTGGGTTTTGGTAACTGCGGTAGGCTCGCGGCCTTGAACTTTTTTTTACATGGGTACCTTCTGCTACTCATCCGGGTTCCAGTACCGTCAGCTGGTTCTCGGCAGTGCCTTTGGATTAGGTGCCTCCTTCTCGGTATCCAAGTTCCACCAACGTCTGCTGGTCCTTGGTAGTGCTTTCTGGCACAGGTACCTCCTGCTTAGTAACCGAGTTCCAGTACCGTCAGCTGGTCTTCGGCAGTTCCATTGGCTCTTGTACCTTCTGCTACCCATCCGGGTTCCAGTACCGTCAGCTGGTCTTCGGCAGTTCCATTGGCTCTTGTACCTTCTACTACCCATCCGGGTTCCAGTACCGTCAGCTGGTTCTCGGCAGTGTCTTTGGCACGGGTACTCCCTCCTGCCCTGCCTGGTTCCAGCACGCCAGCTGTTTCCGGGTAGTGTCAACGTCATTTTGCCTCCAATGCGTTGTCCTGTCGTGTTGCGGTCGGGTTAGCCGACTCTATGGTGCCTGCAGTTTAGGTGACTCCTATGTGGGCTGCGGGATCTGGCAATGAAGGCTGGTTCCATAGTGCCAATAGGACAAGCACCCCCTGTAGGACTGTGGGTTTTGGTAACTGCGGCCGGCTCGCGGCCTTGAACTTTTTTTTACATGGGTACCTTCTGCTACTCATCCGGGTTCCAGTACCGTCAGCTGGTTCTCGGCAGTGCCTTTGGATTAGGTGCCTCCTTCTCGGTATCCAAGTTCCACCAACGTCTGCTGGTCCTTGGTAGTGCTTTCTGGCACAGGTACCTCCTGCTTAGTAACCGAGTTCCAGTACCGTCAGCTGGTCTTCGGCAGTTCCATTGGCTCTTGTACCTTCTGCTACCCATCCGGGTTCCAGTACCGTCAGCTGGTCCTCGGTAGTTCCATTTGCTCTTGTACCTTCTACTACCCATCCGGGTTCCAGTACCGTCAGCTGGTTCTCGGCAGTGCCTTTGGATTAGGTGCCTCCTTCTCGGTATCCAAGTTCCACCAACGTCTGCTGGTCCTTGGTAGTGCTTTCTGGCACAGGTACCTCCTGCTTAGTAACCGAGTTCCAGTACCGTCAGCTGGTCTTCGGCAGTTCCATTGGCTCTTGTACCTTCTGCTACCCATCCGGGTTCCAGTACCGTCAGCTGGTTCTCGGTAGTTCCTCAGCTTTCTTGTACCTTCTGCTACATTTCCAAGTTCAAGCTTTTTGAAATGGTTCTTGGTAATCACTCTGGATCTCCCTGACGAGGACCCCGAAGACGAGGACCCTGAAGACCAACCCTAAGAAGACGAGGACCCCGAAGACAAGGACCCTGAAGACGAGGACCCTGAAGACCAACCCTAAGAAGACGAGGACCCCGAAGACAACGACCCTGAAGACGAGGACCCTGAAGACCACCATGAAGAAGACGAGGACCCTGAAGACCACCCCGAAGAAGACGAGGACCCTGAAGACCACCCCGAAGAAGACGAGGACCCTGAAGACCACCCCGAAGAAGACGAGGACCCCGAAGACGAGGACCCAGTAGACCAACCCGAAGAAGACGAGGACCCCGAAGACGAGGACCCCCGAAGATGACGACCCTGAAGACCACCCCGAAGAAGACCAAGAAGATGACCCTGAAGAAGTTGACCAAGAGGACAAAGAAGAGAAGACAAGCACCAAGATACAGAAGAACAAGAGACAGAAAACCAAGAAGCAGAAATACAAGAAGCTGCAGAACAAAAAGCGGAAGAACATTAAGCATAAGACTAAAAATCAGAGCAAAAGATAATATCTAAATTATAAGCAGAAGATGACTAAGCAGTGTATGGGGGTGAGTCCGTTCCTCCTCGTGGTGCCCCTGGAAAAGACCTGCTGCTGCAGGCCAAACTGAACGCGGACAAATCCTGTTGTAAATCTTTTGTGACGGGCAGAACGAAAGGTGTAATGTCCAACCTTTTATAGATAACAACTACAGGAATGCCTGTCACAAATAATAATAATATGAAGAAGAAGAATATGAAGAAGATGAAGAAGTAGAATATGAAGAATGTAAAAAAAAAGAATAATACGAAGAAGGTGAAGAAGAAGAAGATGAAGAAGGTGAAGAAGAAGAGGATGAAAAAGATGCTGAGGATGATGAAGGAGAAAGTGTGGGAGAAGTAAAAAAGAAGGTGAAGAGCATGGAAGTAGTGAAACATAAATATCTGACAAAATATAAAAATACTTAACATAGTCAATATTTCCGTAACTCAGAACGTCTTAAAAAAAATATTAATTCCTGCTATTCCATTTGATTGGGCTAAACCTCTATGCCTTTATTGTCTCCCCCACCTCCCCCAATACATTCTACATTATTCTTAGTTGTTTTCCTTCATGTAGAATTAACCTACAAGGAAAGAAAGGGTTTATTTTCATTCCGATATTTCTGTCCCATTGACTTGCATTGGTTTCCAGTATCGGAATCGGCGATATCCGATACTTTTTCGGTATCGGTCCGATCCAATCCGATCCGATATTTCCCGATATCGGAAGGTATCGCTCAACACTAATAGCTATTCTATAATGTTGGCCACCGCTGTGACTTTACTCTATGCAGTGCTTAAAAATCGGACGGCAATCGCATGGTCCGAGTGCCGTGCGATTTTTTTTTTCTTGCACCCATTAACTTACATTGGCGAGTCCCGTACGAGATACGCGGCAAAACGCAGCATGTTGCAATTTTTTGCTCCGTCCGATTTCAGCTGAGAAAAAAAATCGCAGATGAGCTGTAACCCATTGAATAACATCGGTCAGAGTTCAATCAGATTTTTTATCAGGTTGCACTCATCCGTTTTTCTGCCAGATGAGCATGAGACCTAAAGCAGTGTGCCCCAACTCTGGTCCTAAAGAGCCATCAACAGGTCATGTTTTCAGGATTTCTTTAATATTACACAGGTGATGGACTTCTTACTTGTCCAGGTGATGCAATCATCACCTGGGCAATACTAAGGAAATCCTGAAAACATGACCTGTTGGTGGCTCTTGAGGACGGAGTTGAGGAACACTAGTAAAAAGTATCATAGTAATCTTATGTGGTCAACTATATATATAATGGCTCCTTGTATAATTTCCTGAGCTTACATGGCCATCTCCGTAGTATGAAAGGGAAAGAGGAAAAAATATCTAGTACTAGACTATATTGCAATTTATTTTCTTTTTTTTTAACTTTTCATTTTGTTTGTTCCTTGGCACCCATTCTCAACATGTCACAGTCTAAAGTGTGACTCAAGACTGAATAACAAAGCTGTCTTAAACTGTGAACGCCTAACATGACACTTGCGAAGACACTTTAGCAACGTGGTAATGATCAACACCAGGATTCCTTCAGATCATCGCAGGCTGCTGCGGGGATGCTGACAGGCCGACAAATACAAGACAAACCACGACTGTAAGTTGCTTTGTAAGGAGAGTTTTTTTGCGTGTATCATGGCTAACGCACCATTGTGTCCCCACTACTATGT
This sequence comes from Phyllobates terribilis, assembly GCF_046119375.1. Taxonomy (NCBI): domain Eukaryota; kingdom Metazoa; phylum Chordata; class Amphibia; order Anura; family Dendrobatidae; genus Phyllobates; species Phyllobates terribilis. The sequence goes on from NW_027362768.1 coordinate 328,918,749, forward strand.
CTGCGGAAAGTAAACTCATTTCCATGTCATTCATCATGGTCTAAGCAGAAATCTACAAACCATGAAAGAGCAATAAAAAAGTCCAATAAGTCAGAAAGGAATTAACACAAGCATAAATGGATAATATTAATATTTGGTAATTTTAGTAAATGGGTAGGGTCCCTGACAATCGCTCACTGCTTTTCATGAGATAACAGTTGTAGTTTTTTTTTGTGGAGAAAAGCTCAAATGGATACGCAGTTAAAGGGAATCTGTCAGCAGGATTTCACTTCCCAAGCTATTTATATCCACATGTAACTCTTTCAAAGATAAGTCCAGCAGTGCCTTTACATAGCCAGCCTGTTGCTCCGTTACAGATAAATTAGTGTTTAAATTGATATGCAAATGAGGCTAGACAAGCAATAGAGCTGGAGTGACAGAGGCTTCAGATCTATCACAGAATTTCAGCCTCATTTGCATATTAACTCAAATGATGATTTCTCAGTAACGAATGAACGGACTGGCCATGTAGAGGTATTGCTGGACTTGTCATTGAAACAGCTACATGTACATATACATAGTTTAAGGTGTGAAATATTGCTGATAGTTTCCCTTTAAACAAAGGATAAACTCATAGTAGGGTTGGTGTTGGGAGATCCCCATAATCGTTAGATGAAAGAGGGCCAATACTGCTGATTTCAAGGAGACCGAATGACTATATGGTGTGTATGGCGGCCTACTGACTCTTCCCAATGTTGGGGGAAGCCTGATCCTTTTGTTTTCAGGAGAGATGACGCCTCAAAAGAGTCTGTTATCAGCTTTCTCCACTCTCCATGTTGAAGAAGCATGGCAGAGCTGAGTTCTCACATGTATGGTGGGGTCGGAAGAGATCGCTGTCGGCCAGAAAAAGATATCAGTCTCGCATCTCATGTGGTATGGCCAGATATAGGTTGGTCAATTCATGTATCTAAGATAAGAGGCTGTCTTTAGGACCGAGTGGCTACCTCTCTCTTGCTAATTAGCTCTCTGGCCTGGGTGTATATATACCTGGTGTGTCTGAGAGGGAGTCGTTGGCTATATCCATTTCTACTTGTGAAGCTTAGCAGGAGCAGTACTTCGTCCTCTTTGGAGCTTGAGGCTGTGTGCTTATTTGGAGTTCATCTAAAGCTAAGCCATTTCCCCTGTTTTGTCTTCCCTTGTTGTCTATAGAGTTTAGTGGAGGTTGACTAGTGCTCATCTCCCATCCCTAGCCGTAGCCATACGCCAGGGAAAGTAGGGCGAGTCACGCATGCGGCGATGGCTGAGGAGGCAATATAGGGACGTTAGGGGAGACAGGGTGACGCTAGACTAGACTAGTAGGTCTCCACTTCCCCCTTTCCCTAGTGTCTGGGCTCCCTTTCCCTTTTCTCTCTGTGCTGCACTAAGTCTTTCCCACACCTAGCGTGACACCTACGCTCAGAAATGAGCAGATATTTAGCTCAATAAATTGCAAGGTCTAACGAATCATTCCTCACAAACTTATATATCAATCTGCTCAGCTCTTTCTGTTCCATAACTTGTTGCTTGCAGTTAAGACTGCATTTTCCATGTGACAGGTTCCATTTAAAGTATATGCTCACATGTGAGCCCTACTTTACAGTATATATGTATATATATTCTAGATTTTCAGTAATCTATATAGCACTGATCATACAATAAATTTAAGTTTGCATTACAGCCTAGACGTTCAGTTTCCATTTTTCTGATCACTGAAGGAAACAATCAGCAAGCCTATGGTCAGATACATTCTGCTTAGCTGATCAATCTTAACGGATGGGGAAAAAAAGCTTTTCTTATATCAGAGTATGGCACATAGTCGGGTGAAAAGATAGTACTATGCTCTGTGCACATATGTAACTCAACAAGGAATGCTGGGAGATTTCAGCTCTGAAGCCTGCAGAATTATAAATGCAGCTCTGGGCGAAAATACAGTCTGTAACTCAGGATTGATACAAGACAAGTATAAACATAAAGTTGCTCACCATTTAATACAAATTAAAGGTCAGTTACCGACTGAGAGGAGACTTAATAGCTGTCTACAAATATCAGAAGGGATGTCACAGCGTAGAGGGATCAGCTTTATTCTCATTTGCACAAAGAAAGACTAGAAGCAATGGGATGAAACTGAAAGGGAGAAGATACAGATTAGATATTAGAAAAAACTTTTTGACAGTGAGGGTGATCAATGAGTGGAACAGGCGGCCACGAGAGGTGGTGAGTTCTCCTTCAATGGAAGTCTTCAAACAGAGGCTGGACCGACATCTGTCTGAGATGGTTTAGTGAATCCTGCATTGAGCAGGGGGTTGGACATGATGACCCTGGAGGTCCCTTCCAACACTACCTTTCTATGTTTCTATGAATATTTAGCACTTATTTATTGAACATGCGATACATTTTCGATCATTGGGACCCTCAATGATCACCAGCATGGTGGTCCTCAGTCCCCTCACCCAAGACTACAGTGAGGAGAAGGCTTTGTTGAGCAATGGTCAAGCATTAGAACAGCTCAGTGGGAGGCATGCAGGCAAAGTGACAGACCCCCTGTACTAATGATCCTGGGGGTCCCGGTGGTCCAGCCCTCAGTGATTCAGTGATTCCACAAAGAGTGTTCAAAGATCCATTTGCAGTCTATTACTGGTAATCCCAAATGATGAGTCTACGACAAAGTATAAGGATCTCAATGTGGTGTTGACTACAGGAAAACTGAGGCTAGTGTAGGAGTATGACTGCACAGTTCGGCACATATGTTTGGAAATGACCTCGAATGTCATGAATTAGCTTACTGTTTATCTCCTCAGTCCAGAGAGAAAACTAATGAGGCATATTTTGATTAATTAAAGACACTTAGTTATGCATCATCAAGGCTTTGAGCTGCAATCAATACAATCAACATGCAAAGGCCAAGAACTGGCATCTGGCGCCAAATTGGTAGAATAGTAAACAGTTGATGTCCTGACATTGGAGTAAAGAGTAAGCAAAAGGAATGTCAGATATCTCACTAGTAGGATTTCAGAAAATGATGTCTGTAACTTAGGATGAACAAAGTTCATATTAAGGCTAAGTTCACACGACCGTATTTTCAGCCGCATTGCGGTGTTCATTTGACCATTTTTTCACCTGGACCAATGCATGAAAAAAACAAACCGCAGCATGCTTTAGATTCTTCCATGCGTCGGATGAGACTTGCCTATTTTTGAGTGCGCAGAAAAAAATCGGATCCCATATGGATCAACGATATTGCATCCGATTTTTACGGACACATTGCAATTCTTTACCATAGGAAACGGTATTTTGTCTTGTCAATTTTAATAACTGCTGATGTATAAAAATGGAAGCCATAAGGATGAAAAATGGTCAGCTTTCTCTGGATGAAAATTATACAAAGTTCTTAGCCCAAATAATTTAACAGCAAAATAATTTACAATACCATCAGTATCTAATGGATGGGAGTCTGACCAGGGGGATCACAGGAGAGCATAGAAAAAAAACATCTGGTGTCTTTATCTTTGTCCTGAATCGGTGTTAAACCCTACCCTAACACAAAAGGAGGTGGCCGGGTCGGAAGAGGCACTTTACAAAAAGGATGAGTTATGCTGGCCAATGTAGGACTCTTAGGCCCCATTTCATCATGGCACCAATCTTGATGAGGGAGTAGGGTGGAGTGCGAGGTGCAAGCCTCTTAATGAATCAGGCAAGACGCATGGTGGCTCAGTGGTTAGCACTGTTGCAGATGTTGTCCTTGGTTGGGTTCAAATCCAACCAAGGACAACATCTGCAAGGAGTTTTGTATGTTCTCCCCGTGTTTGTGTGGGTTTCCTCCTGAATGTGAGGTCATAAACGCTCCTGTAGGTGTAAAGTGGATGTGTCCGAGAATTTTCGTCCATATAGTGTGTATAGGAACCTGGAGTTCAGAGAAAATAACTAAATAGAAGGGATGACCTCCGTTCATAGGCCCTAAAAGTGAGTGTGGAGAAGCATCTCATCATGTTTCTATATCGTTATTATGGCTTCAAAATATCATTAAATCAGCACAAACCGACAGTTATCATTTCCTGCACATTTTTCACAGCTTGCTGCCGCCTGACTAAGAGTAATCTGTTAATCTGTTCCGTGCCACACAATCTGTCAAAATGACAGATACATTCTATCCCTAATCCATAATATCTTCATTTACTGTAGGCCTTGGTGGGACTTGCCTTTGCTGCAGAAACATTTGGGAAATCACTTTCATTTGTTTCGCTGTTGCGGAGCTCTTGGATATTACCCAACATGCGGCTTATTATCCGATGTGTTCCATACATGAATCTGATGATACAATTTACAGATTTATGTTTACCAAATGAGAGCGGAGCTTTATATACTAATGGGATACGGTGTGCGCGGAGCCGTGCATGGAAAACATGATAACATTATCGAGACTCACATTTCCATTATATCTGTGGTGTGCAACCTCATCTCATCTGTGTAGTATGCTTCTTCCAACCAAAATTCTTTCTTACCCATTCCTCTAAGATTATCTCATTTTGTGCCTACACCCAGAGGCATAGCTTCAAGTTCCTAGGTTGCAATGCCAAACCTGTCACAGGGCTGGGTTGCCAACCATCCATAAATGTAAGGACGGTCTGTAAATACCAAGTGTTTTTTTTCTGCTGTCCTTAGTGTCCAGAAGAAAAAAAACACCGTCCGAGATTTTCTAAAAATTTTGCTGTTTGTTTTATTCGTGGGCTAAAAAAGTCAGATGAAGGACAGAAAAGGATCCAATCACTGCTGAGCGTGAGGGATCTCCATTTCCATCCTCTGCCTCCGTGTTCCAAGAAAGCAGAAGCCGTGGCCCGGAAGCTAAGGGAGCAGGGTTTCTCTAATAGCTTGTGTCATTAATACTACTGATTCTCTCATGTGAAACAGAGTAAGAAGGCCGGGGTCACTATCTCTGGTCTAGTTAATCCCAAAGGTGTTGGATGGGATTGAGGTCTGGGCCTCTGTGTGGTTGGTCATGTTCTTTCACTGCAAACTCACCCAACCACGTCTTTATGGACCCAGTGCACTGGGCACAGTCATGGGGAACAATGCTGGAATCATACAATTGTCCAAAATGTCTTTATCACGGGTGTATCAAGTGTGACAGACAGTCGCTCTGGATCCGGCTGTAGAAGGTCACTGCGCTTGGCATTGCAGATGCCTTTTTGATCCTTTCATCTCAGTAGTGTAGTAATATTCATCTTCCTTTAGAACCCAGCAGCAACCTCCACCTCCTGCTGCTGATTGATACACCCTTGCTTGGTAGTTAAAAACGCTCAGTTTCTCCTGAGAGTCGCCGGTGATAGTTCTATGTTCCTTTGTCCTTGCCTAGAGTACTAGTAGTTGGCTAGTTTCTTCTTGGACTTCCCTTGGAGGACAGTTGGCGTAATCTCTCTGGTGTCTTCTCAAGCTAAGTGAATCTCCTTTGTTTGTTTACCTTGTTATCTTTAGTTACAGTGGGGTCTGACTAATGTTCTCCCCGTCCCCTATCTACCTAGGGCCTAGCTCTAGGGACATTCAGGGATTAGGTTTCCTGCTCGACAATAGGTGTAGAACCTATATAGGGAAGATAGAGTAGTCAGGGTGATATTAGATCTGCCTAGGGGTCTCCACTCCCCCTTTCCCTAGTTGTTGGGCTCCCTTCCCCTCTTCCCGTCGCTGTACACTTGTTCCTTCCCTCACCTTGCGTGACAGTCTTGTGCTGAAGTATTAAGATTTCCCCCCACTGGAACTAAGAAGCCGAGGTCTCCCCCTGAGAAACATTCCCATAGCATTATCCCTTCTCTGCCAAACTTTACAGCTGTAACAATGTAATCAGGCAGGTAACGTTCTTCTAGCATTCACCAAACTCCAGAGTCAAGTGGTGGTAGTGACGCGCCCCTGGGCCTGTGTCGCGCTGCGTTGCGCACGCGGGAGCTTACCCGGAGCCGGATCTCTTGAGGGTTGTAGTCTCGTGGCGGTGACCCGGTCCGTGCCCAGGGAGTCAAACTGAGCGGCGATGTAACAGCGGTAGATGTAGGACGACTACGCCACCCGTTGAATGCAGCTATGGAGCTGCCGCTGCAGGACAGTCCGCTGAGGCCGGTGGATGGATGGTGCAGCGTAGATGGTATAACCCCCAACGGGAGGGGTATGGCCTCAGGGCAGCAGATGTGGATGATGGGGGTAGCAGGAACCACTCAGAGACGGTGCGGTGTAATTCAGGGTCTTTACTGGTAACAACGATAGACCCTCCCGGAGTACTTGCTAGTGAACGGGGCCTGGTCAGTCCTTGAGCAGATGGGATCTCCCCTGGCCAGGCGGAGTTGTAGGCCTCCCAAACTGACTGTACTCTTCTGGCTACCTTGCTAGAAGCGGATATAAGTAGCCCACGTCCCTGAGTGTACCGTGTGGTGCTCACCCGTATGGCCGGTGACTCGGGGCCTTCTAATGGCTTCCGCTCCACGATGGCGGTGCTGGTCCCACGCGTGTGACCGTGCCTTCGGGTTTCTGGGCCTGAGGACCTGAAATCCCCTGCCGGTCCGCTTCTGCTGCTGGGTAAGAGTTAGTCCCCACAGCCTCGGACGCCGGGTCCGGTAAGAAAGCTTCTCAGTCAGGGCGAGCTCTGCAGCTGCCAGCCCCTGACTCGTAGTAGTATTGCTCCCACTGAGCTTCTGCTGTTTCTTGTCTCTACTCTCCTTGACTGCTCACCCTGCTTCAGCCCCGGGTTTATATAGGGGAAGTTCTTCCCCTCACAAGACTGGGCAGGAGGTGTGGCATGCACAGGATCCCTGACCAAAGGACCTCCCACCTGCTCTCAGACGTAATATCTCTATCACTGTGGCAACCAGACCCCTGGGGTGTCACATTCCCCCCTAGTGAAATTTAGTACTCCGGGACTAAACATATTTTTTTTTTTTTTGGAAAAACATAACAAGGTATAACAATAACAATACAACAAGAAAACACATAAAGATGGTTACGGCGTGTCCGCAACCGGGTGCAGTTTTTGAAGAAAGCAAGGTGTCCATTTCACCAAAACAGGGAGACGTAACCAGGTAGGGGTCTGTCCTACCCCGAGTCCTTAACAGTCTCTAGTCCATCCTGGGTTATGCTCCAACTAATTGTACAAGGATTCCCGGTAGATCCACCCAGGATTCCTAAAAATAACTGGAAACACAAAATTATACACAAGCAACAATACACAGATAAACATAAATAAAACAATTTATACACTTCAAATCCTCCAGCGTGCGGGTAACTGGCCTCTAGTGGCCCTAGTGGACCTACGGAGCTGACTGTCTGGCCCTGAACTACAGGGTGTAGGAGCTGTCAAGGGTAAACTGGGCAGCTGTCTACCGGCTTTTTGTCTCACTAGGGGTACGGCAGGCTCACTATAAGCAGAGGGTTGATCCTCCTGTTCTGCTTGTGTGGAGTCTTCTGCCTCCTGGACCGGCTGTTCTTCCAGCTCTACCTGTTGCTCCGTAGGTGCTTGGGATGCTGGTTGGAGGAAGGTGAGTACGGGTACCGCAACTGCACCATTGACTTGAGTCCAAGACCCAGGGAAGTCCCCGAGCACAGTACTAACCATATCTTCTCTTTCCTCTACGGGTCGATGGTCTTCTTGTTCCTCTTCAGGGTTCCTCAGTTGTTCGGGACACTTCTTCAGGTGGTCCCGGGATACAATGGCTGTGGTTTCCCCTCCGTCTTTACTGATGGTACAAACCTTCGGGTTCTCGTGGCTTGAGGGCAGTACGGTGTACGGGTCCTTCTCCCACTGGTCGTCCAACTTGTGGAGCCGTCTCTTCCTCTTCAAGACCTGCTCTCCGGGTACCAGGGGAACAGCGGGAGCATACTGGTTGTAAATTTTCTCTTGTCTTTCCCTAGCCTGACAGAGACTTCGCTCCACGCTCTCCTGTACTCTCCGGTACTGCTGCTGCCTCTCTGTGTCCCAGTCTGTTTCTGGTGAAGTGTCCTCGGGTGTCAGGACTCCCATTTCCAGGTCAACAGGTAACTTACCAGGTCTTGCCCTCATTAGGTAAGCCGGGGTACAGTTGGTGGAGCCTACCGGGATGTGGTTGTATAGGTCCACCAGATCGGGCAACTTCTCAGGCCACAGACTGCGTTCTTCCAGGGGCAACGTTTTTAGAAGATCCATTACCACCTGGTTCATTTTCTCACAAAGTCCATTAGTTTGCGGATGGTAGGGTGTCGTCCTTATCTTCCGGCAGCCATACAGATTGCAGAATTCCTGGAAGACCTCCGCTTCAAAGGCAGGTCCCTGGTCCGTCAGCACTTGGTCCGGGTACCCGTGTGGACGGCAAAAGTGCTGCTGGAAGGCTCTAGCTGCTGTTTGAGCCGTTAAGTCCTTGACGGGGACGACAACCAGAAACCGGGAGTAATGATCCACGATGGTTAACGCGTAGACGTAGCCACTTCTGCTTGGGGTCAGTTTTACATGATCCAAGGCTACCAGTTCCAACGGTTGCCGGGTGACGATGGACTGCAGGGGAGTCTTCTGGCTGGCACGGTCCTTCCTTCTCAGGTTGCACGGGCCACAGTCTCTGCACCACTTCTCGATGGTTCCCCTCATGCCTACCCAGTGGAACCGCTCGCGCAGCAGGAACTCCAGCTTCTTCCACCCGAAGTGTCCAGCTCCGTCGTGGTATGCCTCCATCACCATGGCTGCGTCTCTTCGTGGCACCACTACTTGCCAGAGTAATTCATGCGTCCGGGAGTTAACCATTCTGCGGCACAACTTCCCTTTGTAAAGGAACAGTCAACTCTTCTCTGCCCATAGTTGTTTGGCTTCCTCCGGAGCGTCTGGTTCAAGGCGAGCCTCCGGCCGAGTCAGCATCTCCTTCACCAGTCGGACGGCAGGGTCGCTGTCTTGCATTTCCGCCCAGTTGTAGTGGGTTAAGGGGTTCAACGTAGCAGCCTGCTTACTCCTTACCCGGTGGGAATACTGGATAGTCCCATGACGGTGGAACGCAGGGAGTTCAACTTCTTCCAGTCCCTCCGGATCTTCTCCTCCGTCCGGCAGGTTGGGCATCCTGGACAGGGCGTCCGCGTTGGTATTGGAGCGTCCTGCCCGGTATTTGATTGTGAACTCGTAGTTGGACAGACGGGCCATCCACCTCTGCTCCAGGGCACCGAGTCTTGCCGTGTCCAGGTGTGTCAACGGGTTGTTATCCGTGTACACGGTGAACCGGGAAGAAGCGAGGTAATGCTTAAAGCGCTCGGTGACTGCCCATACTACGGCCAGGAACTCTAGCTTAAATGAGCTGTAATTCTCGGGGTTCCTTTCGGTGGGTCGTAGTTTTCGGCTGGCGTAGGCGATTACTCGTTCCTTCCCCTGCTGGATCTGGGACAGTACGGCTCCTAGCCCGATGTTACTGGCGTCGGTGTAGAGGATAAAGGGCTGGCTATAATCCGGGTACGCCAGGATTTCGTCCCCCGTGAGGGCCATCTTCAGCTGGCGGAAGGACTCTTCTTCCAGCTCCTCCCATTTGAAGGGCGGCTTCTGGTTCTTGGCCTTCCGGGACTGGCCTATCAGGAGGTCCTGCATAGGTGCTGCCTTTTTGGTGAAACCGGGAATAAACCTTCGGTAGTAGCCTACCAACCCGAGGAACTGCCGCACTTCTTTTACGCTGGAGGGGCTTGGCCATTCCTTAATTGCGGTGATCTTATCAGGGTCGGGAGCCACTCCGTCAGCGCTCACCACGTGTCCCAGGTACTGCACCTTTGGTTTCAGGAGGTGACACTTGGAGGGTTTCACCTTTAGGCCGTAACTTGCCAGAGCTTCGAACACTTCCGCCAGGTGTTTCAGGTGGTCCTCATACGTCTTGGAATATACGATGACATCGTCCAGGTACAACAGGACCGTCTCGAAGTTTCTGTGGCCCAGACAACACTCCATTAGTCGTTGGAAGGTTCCCGGTGCGTTGCAGAGTCCGAACGGCATGCAGGTGAACTCGCTAAGTCCCATCGGGGTGGTGAATGCGGTCTTCTCCCGGTCCGCCTCTGCTACAGGAACCTGCCAGTACCCGCTAGTGAGATCCAAGGTAGAGAAGAAGTTAGCAGATCTTAAAGCAGCCAATGACTCCTCTATCCTTGGTAAGGGGTACGCATCCTTGTGTGTGATACGATTGATTTTCCGGTAATCTACACACATCCTCATGGTGTTGTCTTTTTTTCTGACTAAGACTAGTGGAGCTGCCCAGGGGCTACAGCTATCCCTGATCACCCCAGCCTCCTTCATGTCTCTAAGCATCCCCTTGGCATGTTGGTAGTGTGCAGGGGGTACGGGTCGATACCTCTCTTTTATGGGAGGATGGTCTCCCGTGGGGATGTGGTGTTCTACCCCCTTGACTCGCCCGAAGTCTAACGGGTGTTTACTAAACACTCTCTCGTACTCTTGAACCACCCGATAGACTCCCTGTTTCTGATGTGAGGGAGTGGAGTCAGTACCCAAATGTAGTTGCTGACACCAGTCCTCCATTGTTTTCTTAGAGCCATTACCTTCCTCCGGGTGAGATGGAGGCAAGGGTTCCACAGATTGTATAGCATTTTGGTTAATGGTATATAATTTGGCTAGCGTGGCATGCCGGGGCAGGTACACTTCCCTCTTCCCGATATTGATTATGCGAACGGGCACCCTCCCATGGCGTACATTAACCACCCCCCGTGCTGTCAAGATGGTGGGCCTACTGTCTGAGTAAACTGGTTCTACCATTGCCTGGTAATCTCTACCTCTCAGACCAATAGCTGCCCGGCACCAAATCATCATTTCACTTTTTGGGGGCATGGCAATAGGAAAAGGGTCACACATTCTTACGCTACCAATCTCACCGCCGGAGAGTTCCACCTGTTGCCGTCGCATCAGTGCCCGGATCTCTTTCTGGAGCACCCGCTGCTCGCCGGAGCTGGCGTTCTTGGCAACCTGCTGTAAAAGGAAAATCACCTCTGCAAGACAATTTTCAATTACATTAGTTCCTAGAGTTATTTTTGGGTGACTCATGTTTGTCAATATCTACAATGATCAGTCCCTGTGCTGCCAGTTCGACTCTACCGATTTTGATGGTCACCTCTTTAAATCCGATCTGTGGCACGGGCTGGCCATTGCTGGCGATGATACTCAAGTCGTCGTCAGGGTAGCGGGTAATATCCGAGTCATTCCAGTACTGCTTAAAGAGCACGTACGGGATGGTGGTGACCTGTGACCCGGTGTCCAGTAGGGCACTCATGGGAATGCCATCCAGTACCACAGGCAAGACTGGACGTCCTCCCACATATCTGTCGCGCCAGTTCGATGGGCCTGGTGATCTTTTTCCTGGGGGTTGGCCCTCTACCCCAGGTTGTGCCCGTTTAAAGAACAGTACCTTGCCATATGTCCGGGTTGATTGCAGCGGCGGCAGATGGGTCGTCCGTCTTCGCTGTATCGGTCACTGGGTCTTCCTCTGGCCGGTGGGGTCCTCCTTGGTCGACGCCACGGGATGTCCTCCGGTCCGGATGCCAGCTGGATCTTCCCTGGGGTGGAAACCTGTAAAGACTGCACAGTTCGGGTTAGCGCAGCAACGCTCTTAGCTAGCTCTTGGACCTGATGGTGTAGGTCTGGAGCCGGGTCATTGTCCAAAGCCTGCGCATCAGCTCCCACAGGCCCTGCCGACAAGGGCGCCGCCTCCTGGTGGTAAGTGATAGCAGGGCGCTTGTGGGTCACAACGCCACCCGGTGCCGGTTCTCGGAGCACCCGGATGGCTCTGTCCTTGAACTGTGCAAAGCCCAGATGGGGATCCTGTAAGGCCATCGCCCGCAACTGGGTTCGGTGGGTATTACAATACAGTCCCTCTATAAACTGTTCGGTCAACAGCCTGTCCTCGTTTCCCACTCCATCAGGGTCGGTCTGCTTAATGGCCCTCAGGGCCTCTTGTAGGTTTAGTGCATAGTCCCTTATACTCTCATGCGCTCGCTGCTTGCACCCGTAGAATCTAAGCTTAATCTCGCCTGAGGTGCGGGTATCAAAGGTGTCCTTCAGCCGGGTTAGTATCCCTGCGACAGTCTTCCTCCCAGGTGGCCAGGATTTTACTTCCCTTTTGGCTGCCCCGGTTAGTTGGGCCACCAGGATGCTCACTTTTTGCTCTTCTGTGAGGGGGTACACCTGGAAGAGGCTATCCAGCTTTTCTCTAAAGTCATGCAGGGTATGTGACTCCCCTGAGTACTGGGGTAGCCAAGCTGCTCCCGGGATATAGGGCATGGTGAAGGGCATAACTGCAGCAGCGGTAGCGCTGGCGGGGGTTGAGGCAGTGAAGCTCTCCTCCGTATCGGACATCTTCCTCCCCCCTAGTGGACCGTGGCCTACCTTGCGATGATCCTCTTCCGTAGGCCGCGGCTCCGCAGTGGATCGTCAGGGTTGAGGACCTTCCGTCGCGCTCCTGTGACGTCGGCGTCTGCTGGGCTCCTTCCAGGACCTTACGCAACGTCCGGACGTGAGGCGGGGCTTCAGTTCTCGCGCGCTTTCGGAGTCCACGCCCCTCTTCTTCCCGCGCGGCGTCCTCAAGATGGCGTCCAATGGCGGGAAAACTCCACGGATGGCGGGAAGAAGGCAGAAGATGGCGCCGGATGGCGGGAATCTTCACCACAGGTAAGTTTGAAAAGTCTCTTTTTCAGGCACGCAGTACCCGGTGGTTGCGGGCACGAAATCCTGCCGACTACGCCAAAGTTGACGCGCCCCTGGGCCTGTGTCGCGCTGCGTTGCGCACGCGGGAGCTTACCCGGAGCCGGATCTCTTGAGGGTTGTAGTCTCGTGGCGGTGACCCGGTCCGTGCCCAGGGAGTCAAACTGAGCGGCGATGTAACAGCGGTAGATGTAGGACGACTACGCCACCCGTTGAATGCAGCTATGGAGCTGCCGCTGCAGGACAGTCCGCTGAGGCCGGTGGATGGATGGTGCAGCGTAGATGGTATAACCCCCAATGGGAGGGGTATGGCCTCAGGGCAGCAGATGTGGATGATGGGGGTAGCAGGAACCACTCAGAGACGGTGCGGTGTAATTCAGGGTCTTTACTGGTAACAACGATAGACCCTCCCGGAGTACTTGCTAGTGAACGGGGCCTGGTCAGTCCTTGGGCAGATGGGATCTCCCCTGGCCAGGCGGAGTTGTAGGCCTCCCAAACTGACTGTACTCTTCTGGCTACCTTGCTAGAAGCGGATATAAGTAGCCCACGTCCCTGAGTGTACCGTGTGGTGCTCACCCGTATGGCCGGTGACTCGGGGCCTTCTAATGGCTTCCGCTCCACGATGGCGGTGCTGGTCCCACGCGTGTGACCGTGCCTTCGGGTTTCTGGGCCTGAGGACCTGAAATCCCCTGCCGGTCGGCTTCTGCTGCTGGGTAAGAGTTAGTCCCCACAGCCTCGGACGCCGGGTCCGGTAAGAAAGCTTCTCAGTCAGGGCGAGCTCTGCAGCTGCCAGCCCCTGACTCGTAGTAGTATTGCTCCCACTGAGCTTCTGCTGTTTCTTATCTCTACTCTCCTTGACTGCTCACCCTGCTTCAGCCCCGGGTTTATATAGGGGAAGTTCTTCCCCTCCCAAGACTGGGCAGGAGGTGTGGCATGCACAGGATCCCTGACCAAAGGACCTCCCACCTGCTCTCAGACGTAATATCTCTATCACTGTGGCAACCAGACCCCTGGGGTGTCACAGTAGCTTCACACCACTCCATCCAACACTCAGCATTGTACGTGGTGATGTAAGGCTGCATGCAGCTGCTCGGCCATGTAAGCCCCCGGCTGGGGCGCAATGTTTGTACTGATGTTAATACAAAAGGAAGTCTGGACTCTGCAGTTATGGGGTCACCAGAGCATTGGTGACTTTTCTGCCCTTCGTTCCCAAGCTCTTGATGACCCCGCACTGTAACTTTACGTGGTCATCACTCTGTGGTTGAGTTTCTGCGGTTCCCAAAAGCTTACACTTTTCAATCATACCAACATTCGTGAAATTACCCAACATTTCTTCTTACCGCAAACATTATGCAGTAATCTGAAGTAGGAAAAAACTAATTCATCCACTTCAATATAAGAGTTTGCATTGAACTCTTCTCGGATCATCCTGAGAGCTGAAGTTGACTGTATGCTAGGAGGGTTTTGGAAGGCTGCGATCTATCCCACAGTAGACGTACAGTACATGACCTGTTTTATAGATGGTTAGTTGTTTTCTTTTGTGAGAACAATTGTCACCAGGAAATCAAAAGAGAAACGTTGCTTGAAGTGAGTCACATAGTAAAGAACCGACACCTAGAATCTTATTCTTTCCTAAGTACTCGATGCTGAAGCCGAGATGATTTGTGCCGTGGGCATACAATGGCTTGCATGGTGCTTGCTCTTTATTTACCACGGATCCCCCTGGTCTGAGTGGGCGCAGAAAGATGCATCTGTAGGAAAGTAAATGTGTTTATTTAGTTTCTTGGTTTTTTTCTTCTCAGGTGGGTGCTTTGCTGAAATACGTTATTAAGATCTCTAAAGCTGACAAATAAAAACTCAGAAATGGAGTCCCTGCTGGGGCTGACTCACAACGGAGAAGTTGCTACAGAAGATTGCTGTTCATATTGTGGACAATGTGACATGTGCTTTTCATGCCACTGATGAGCTTGATGTCAGAAGTAATTATTTTTCATGCAAAGAATATGTATAAATGCAGGAGATCTTAAAGGGTTTTTTTTCCAAAAGAGTTTGAAATTGATGGTCTATCCGTCAGATCAGAGGAGGTCTTCTATCCCACCAATCAAATCATTGAAGGGTCTGCAGAGCTCCTATAACCATCACGTCCACTTAAAAAATATGGAGCGAAGAATACCAAGATCGGTAGAGAAGGACGAAGTGCAACATACAGACCCACTGCAGTTGTGCCTCAATAGCAGAAAACTTCAACGGCTGATTAAGATCGACAAAACGGATTTCTTCAAAAAAGGTCTCATTTTAATCAGCTTCAAAGCCCCATTCCAGCCATGTCTTTAGTTAAGAGTCCAATATCCTACTGACAGATTCTTGTTAATGGTTTACCAGGCACCACATCATACATTTTATAGTGCCTGTTCAAGGTAAGGCATTGCACCTCAATTCAGCTCAGTCAGGCCATGCTGTAAGCTCTAGTATTCCAACATGTTTTCAGGGCGTGCTCTAAGATCTAGTCTCCAACATGTTTTCAGGGCGTTCTCTAAGATCTAGTCTCCAACATGTTTTCAGGGTGTGCTCTAAGATCTAGTCTCCAACTTGTTTTCAGGGCGTGCTCTAAGATCTAGTCTCCAACATGTTTTCAGGGTGTGCTCTAAGATCTAGTCTCCAACATGTTTTCAGGGTGTGCTCTAAGATCTAGTCTCCAACATGTTTTCAGGGTGTGCTCTAAGATCTAGTCAGCAACATGTTATCAGTGCATGTTCTAAGATCTTGTCTCCTAACATGTAATATAGGTTCCAGAATATCATCCCTGGTTTTTGATCGCTGGGCTTGTGCCCTATATCATAGCAGAAAAATCACTTAGACATTCAAAAAACGGAGAACACTGAGTTAGAGCTACTGTTAAAATAAATAATTTTTATTTGTCTCCTAACATGTTCTCAGTCCATGATCTAAGATCTAGTCTCCCAACATCTTATCAGGCCATGCTGTAAGGTCATAGTCTACCAACAGCTTATCAGGCCATGCTGTAAGGTTATAGTCTCCCAACATGTTGTCAGGGCATGCTCTAAGATCTAGTCTCCAACATGTTGTCAGGCCATGCTATTAGTTCTAGTTGCCAACATCTTGTCAGGCCATGCTCTAAGATGAAGTCTTACAACATCTTGTCAGGCCATGCTGTAAGGTCATAGTCTCCAAAAATGTTGTCGATGCATGCTATAAGTTTTAGTCTCCCAACATGTTGTCAGGCCATGCTGTAAGATCTAGTCTCCAACATGTTGTTAGGTCATGCTGTAAGATCTAGTCTCCAACATGTTGTTAGGTCATGCTGTAAGATCTAGTTTCCAACATGTTGTTAGACCATGCTGTAAAATATAGTCTCCAACATCTTGTCAGGCCATGATGTAAGGTCATAGTCTCCAAAAATGTTGTCAGGGCATGCTATAAGTTTTAGTCTCCCAACATCTTATCAGATCATGCTTTAAGATCTAGTCTCCAACATGTTGTTAGACCATGCTGTAAGATATAGTCTTCAACATGTTGTCAGGCCATGCTGTAAGATCTAGTCTCTAACCTATTGTTAGGGTATGCTTTAACGTCATAATCTCCTAACATGTTGTCAGGCCATGCTGTAAGTTCTAGTCTCCCAACAAATGGAGAAACACAGGTTGGATACTAATGTTTGGTATGTGAGCCTCTCTAATGATATATCAAGTTTTATATTATTGGTCAGTCATACCCCTAGGATAAATTAGTTTTTCCCACCCACCTGCATGTTACATAGAGGTTGGATCTAGAAAAAGATAAAATTACCATGAAATGACATGAACCAATTTGCCATAAATCTTGCCTGTAGAGTGTAAGCGCCTATGGTCAATAGGGCCCTCTCTATCTTTCTCTCTGTTCCCTGTAGAGTGTAAGCTCTTGTGGCCAGTGGGGTCCTTTCTCCTGTAGAGTGTAAGTTCTTTTGGCCAGCAAGGTCCTCTCTCTTGCAGAGTGCAAGGTCTTATGGCCTTCAGTGTCCTCTCTCGTGTAGAGTGTAAGTTTTTATGGTCAGTGGGGTCCCCTCTCTCTCTCCTATAGAGTATAAGTTCTTTTGATCAGTGGGGTCCTCTCTCTATCCTGTAAGGTGTAAGTTCTCATGGTCAGTGAAGGCCTTGTTCTCCTACAGAGTGTTAGTTCTCATTGTCAGCGAGGTCCTCATTCTCCTGTAGAGTGTAAGTTATGGTCAGCAGGGTCCTCCCTCTCTCCTCTCCCCCATATGTATTTTCCGAGCAATTACAAGTTTTCAATATTGAGATTCAAGCAAATTTATCCACTGCAAATCTGATTTTTTTGGGAAAATTTGGTGAATTTGAATTGCATAAGATCCACTCATTTCTAGTTTCAAGTATATACAGTACACTGTACAATACACTAATTGGCTGTATTTCTACTCATTTATTTGGTTTGAGGATGACCAAAAAACAAGATGTTTTTAAGTCTTCTCTTCCAACATGTTCTTCCATACTAATTTGACTTTGCTACTTCATTTGCCCTAGGATTTGTTTCAAGCAAATGCCGTATACAAAATCTGATTATTAGCTTTACTTCATGTGACCAATATATACTGTAGCTATGTAACGTCTTTAGCCAAACATACATGTTGAGATCTATCTGACCTGATGTAGGAGATGTTTCTTCTCAAGAACACCACTGGAACATATCCAGATTACATAATCACAAGGAGACTTTCTAACATTTTGCACACTACCTGTAGACTTCTGAGCACCTTAAGTCACCACAAACATGGTGTGACCCTCAACGAAAAAAATCACGTTGGGTTCAAATAAAACATTGCGTATGGCCCCCTTAAATTTCAAGACTTCTTCCTCTTGTTTAAGTAAATTCGATAAAGAAGCCAAAAGTGGTTTCTTGCTTAGTTTAACAACACATATTAAAACCCAATTTGATTTATGTGTTATCCAGTCATCTGACAAAGCCAATAAATTTTACAGAGAAATAAGTAGAAAGTAGTTTTTCACACTGTCTTTAAGTTCACCTATAATCACAGTCCTGCAGACTATAACAGAGAGCGTTCAATAGGTTCCTTGAACGATCCACCACAGGTTGGGGCGGATGAAAGGTAGAAATGAAACCGCAGCGGAGTATTAACTTTATCAATCACTTGGAAACCAGCAGGAGATGTCACTGTGGAAGTGAAAAGCATACAAGCTTAGTGGCGACTGGCAGATTTCACCCTGTCGCAGTCTGTTGTGTTAATATGATAGAGAACTTGCAAAGCTAAAAAGTGTGTACAAATCTCTCCGTACACAGTGCATGCATATTCCGATGGGAACGCGCTGTCCGAAGAAGTTATCTCCATTTTTCTTATGACTGTTAACAGAAAACTGTGATCTGATGGAAAATTCTAGTTGAAAACACTGACCAAAAATACCCTGGAGTACAAAAGATAAAAAAAAATGCTAGGTTAAAGGCGACACCATTGTTGGTCAACCAGAAGACAAGGTCCCATCTTGGATGTATCGGTGGAGTTCTGTTCTTTCTGCTCCGTTGGCAACTTTGAATTTTCTCCAGGGGACCAGTCAAATAAAAAGTCACCAGTCCTCAGGAAGGGTCCGATCCACTGTTGGTCCCAAGTTTTCTGCATTCTCCGAAAGAAACCAAAAAAGTCTTGGTGATTGGAGGAACATTTTTGCACTCTTTCAAGTTGTTAAGTTTTGCGGCAGTTGAGCTTGATCATCATGATGGATACGGCATTATTCCCATCTGGTACTTTTATATACCCAGCCATGCACATGAAATAACAGCCAGGTGAATGGGCAGAGGTTATTCATGCTTTCACCTTTGATACATTTCGTTCTGCTGACAGATGCCATATCGATTGTTTTCCTATATGTATAAAGCTAAAACCAAATTTAACTCCACAGGAAATGTTGAGACAGAGGTGCAGTTTTTGTAACTTCCGAGTGAAACTACATGGGCGTGAATTTAAACGATAAACATGAAGAGGACTGGGCTCTCTTCTTTTTGGGTTGTGGTGGGAGAAGGTAGCCATATTCTAGAAGGAACAGTGTAGTAGTACAGCATGTGGGCCAGTCCTCATCTAAAGTTGGACCTCCATTTTATCCTCTTGTTGGGTTTATTTTTGTTCTCTTAACTTTTTATGTATATGTTTGATAGAAAAAAAAAATAGAGAGTTTTTTTTATTATTATTGCAGACAGATTTATGGCTATATGGCTTTTCCCTCCTTAGAAACCAATGGCTGCTAGTGAAAATATACATTACTACAGTAAATGGGTTTGGCCACTTGGTGTAAACATGATGATGGGTAAATTACTGTTACCGATGTGCGAAAAGATTGAATTATCCTTGGATGTTGTCCAGTTCCGTCCTCCGTGGCAGCCGGACTAATGCAGAGTTTGCATCTGTGCCGGCAATCATCTGGCTGGCATCATGGGCGCCTTTCGCACTTATTAGGATCCAGCAAAGTCATGATGTTGTATGAGGCCAAGTCACTAGGACTCATGATGTCTTGGGTAGGTGAGTGGCAGATATGCCGAGCATGTAGTGAACAGTTTGTCTAGTTTGTCTTCTTTGCCTACTTTGGACACAACATACAAAGAGAGCAATCACTGGAGAAGGACATCATGGTCGGAAGAAAAGAAGAAACAAGGCTAAGAGGAAGACGAGCAACCCGATGGCTTGATACTATCAAGATAACTGCGGAGAAGACCCTGGTGGACCTATCTAGGCTTGCACAAGTTCTTCATGGCAAACAAACCAGGGCACTGTTCACTGTTCAATGTTACTGTCCTGGCATCCTGGGCACCTCTTCTGCTTGCTCGGCCATGCTGCTTACTAGGCTTTAGTAATCTGCAAAGGTGTCCAGAATGCCAGACAGAGGATTGCCGATGCAAAAGTGAACAGTGCCCTAGTCCAGGGGGTATTGAGCACCAAACCGGATGCTAGACCAGAAAAGTTTGAATCTTTTTACTTATCTCGAAATAACTGATTATATATGAAGAATGCTCCTGGAAATCCTGATTGGGGCTAAGGTGTTAATAACAAAATATATTTTTTTATGTATTTTTACTATATTACCTAAGTAGAGTTTTCATCCCTGATATCTAGAGCAGAGTTCTTTAGGCGTAGCTCATTTGTTGGTGAGGCGTGAGTCCAGGTATTGTACCAGAAGATAAATTATTATCATTATTTAATGTCCTTCAGCTCGATCTTGAGCCATGGCGACTTGATGGATGAACGCTCTATAGGAAAATGAAGAAAGATCTTGTGCAAGCGTAGATAGGTCCACCACGGTCTTCTCTGCAGTTATCTTGTTAGTATCAAGCCGTCGAATTGCTGGTCTTCCTCTTCGCCTTGTACCTTCTATTCTTCGACCATGATGTCCTTCTCCAGTGATTGCTCTCTTCGTATGATGTGTCCAAAGTAGGCAAGTCGTAGCTTGGTGATCCTTGCTTCAAGTGAGAAATAGAGGGACCGAGTACCAATGAAGATGACCTCTCCATGATAACTGGAGCAGGCTTTGAGGATATGAGCAGATACGGCAGAAGTGTGGAGAAGAAGAGGAGGCAGCGAAGTGGGGGAAGTTCGCAAGATTCTTTCTAGGGCTTCTTCTCTTTGTTGAGCCCAGTCTTTCACTGTAAACTCCACAATCTGAAACAATTCACGCCTAAATGTTTTATTTTTCTTTATTAAAAACCGACATTATATAAATATTGTTTTAGCGTTCTGCAGGCTCCTTCTAACCACTGACCAGCTTCCTAACAACACAAGTGAATACAATCTTATGATCTGCGGTTTATTTTTTGCCGCTAATATTATACAGGGAATGAATGGAGATGCTCATCATATTGTTTACTGAGAAAAGACTGGAGATTACTGAGGGCAAAGCTCAAAATAATTTGACCCCGAAGGGCACAAATACGGATAATTGATATCATTAAAAACTGCTCAGGAGTAAATGCTGTAAAGTGAGACTCGCAAATCACTATAGCTGTTATCTAGTAATGACTGTAGGCAGAGAAATACATAGAAACATGGCTATAAAATTGTGGCGCCCCTGAGGGTTCAGTCGCCACAGAGGTACTGCACCTCACCCAGAGGTGTGGTGTCTCTCTTCTCTCAGGTAAGCTGGGAGTGCTGCCCAGAACCCCAAACACCTGCATCCAACACTACACTGCTCCAGGCCGGCAGGAGGGGCAACATGCAGAGCGCAGCTGCTGAGCCCTGACCCTGGCTGGGTCAGGCTGGCTGGAGTGGGGGGAACCCAAAGGTAGGGGGAACCAGTAGTGGGTGTGGGTGGAGGAAGTAGTTAGAGGGAGCACTTTGGTAGGAGTATAAGATAGGGAAGCCATCTTAAGATAGGGGGGATAGTTGGAGAGCAGTTGAGAAGAACAGCTCGGAACAGTTCAAAAGAATAGTCCGGGAGCAGAGTCTCATTATGAGATCTGCTCCACAAGGAGGGCCGAGTCTGGAGGCCCAGGAGGGGAGCAGGGAGTAGGCTCCGTTCTAAGAAAGGATCCTAGGGGGTACGGCGCGTGCAGGATGGCACCCGTACGCCCCGCATCTGTCAGAAGACAGAGGGATCGTAGCCGCATTCTAGTCCCTTGAGGGTCAAGCAAGTCTGTGTAACTCCGACGGACAGGAGGGACTTCAGAGCACCCGAGCAGGATTCAGAGTGGGCAGCGCAGAGCAGGAGGGAGAAAGACCAGTGTGAAGACGGTCAAAATAGGAACACGAGAAAGTGGGGTTCTGCCAGGTATTCCCAAGCAGCCTGAGGAAGGATTGAACCCCTGCCCGGTGAACGCAGCGCGACGTGGGAGGCTCGCACCTGTACAGTGCACCTGTGAAGTGTCTAAAGAACTGTGAGTAAAATCTCGGATGACTGCACTGTACTGCCTCCGTCCATTCTTTCATCGGCGCCATTGTTCCCCCTGCACTACAACGCCCAGCGCAACCCACGCTCTCTCACTTCACTGCCCTGAGGCCTGCTCCACCTGTGGGGAGCCGTTCCATCACAAGCTGCCCTAACATCTGCCTCAGAGGACTGTTGCAGCACTGGTGATCCTCACCAGACACCACAGGTGGCGTCACGAAATTCTAAAAATAACCCCCCTTTTGAACTGACCACCCTGGGTCACGGACCGGGCCAGGCACCGTGATATTTCCCACCAACCGGCATCCAGGGGCCCGGCTGCCGAGTACCCCACGGCCCTGGGGCCACGTCGAAATAATATGCAATAACTGATATTAAACAACTCACATGTGGAGGAATTGCTGTGGATCAGATTCTGCGCAAATAAGTCAAAATTTATAAAGTAATTCACATTGCAAAATTCTGATTGATCCCGATCACTCTGTCTTCACAGCAGGCTGTAAAATGACATGCTTTTACTTTACCAGCCTGGAGTGTTTCTTATGCTGACATCTAGTGGTCAGTATCAGTAGCACATGACACATCAATAGTGTCAGTTTTTCCTTCTACCACTATATTTCCATAGACCTCATATTAATGTGGCAATTGTAGAAGTTACAGTTTGCAGCTGCTGGAATGTAGACGCCATTGCTGGACAACAAGTGAGCAATGTTATTACCATTATTTATTAAGAGCCAACATATTAACCATCAGTCAGGAAAATGAGATATAAAGAGAAAGGCATATTTAGAATGAGCACATGAAGACACAAAGACAAGAGAAGCCATTCTGATACCATGTGGCCGTTTATAATCCCCAGGACATTATAGTCATCACAAAGTGTTCACCGTAAAGAGCTTCAAGTTCAAGAAAGTCAGCGGCGATGCTTGGCCTTGTGTGTATGAAGAAACAGGATAATATACATCTACCTGAGTGACAAGAGATTCTTCCTAAAGCTACATTGTAGGCTATGCTCACACAGTTTTTTGAGTTTTTGGAGCCGATCTGCTCCAAAAATTGCATAAGAAATGTGTCCTATTAATTTCAATGTTAATAATCTTTGCTGTTCATACGTAGAGTTTATGGAGCTTTTTTTTTTCCTTAAACTTTTTCCTTCCAGATTCAGAAATATCCCCTGGGTGCACTTTCTTTAAAAAAATAAAGTGTTTTACTTCAAGTCCCCGCTGCTGCTCCTGGTGTCTGCTATTGTCTGCTATTGTCTGAGCTGCAGCCAATCAGTGAGCTCTGCAGCAGTAGGTGTTTCGTGCCGTCAGCTTGGGCAGAGCAACTAAGATCTGTCATTGGCTGCAGCGCTGTTTGTGTGACATCAGCACTGCAGACCATAACAGACACCTGGATCAGCAGTGCAGACTCATTGCCGGACCTGTGGAGGGTGAGTAAAGAGAGCTTGTTTTTTTTGTTAAGCAAGCTCACTTATTGGCTGCAGTGCTGTTGGCGCAACATCAGCACTGCAGACCATACCAGACACATGGATCAGCGATGCAGACTTATTACCGGACCTGTGTAGGGTGAGTAATGCACAGCTTGTTTTTTTTTTGTTTGTTAAGCAAGCGGTTATTGGCTGCAGCTCTGTTGGTGTAACATCAGCACTGCAGACCATAACAGACACCTGGATCAGCGATGCATACTTATTACCAGACCTGTGGAGGGTGAGTAAAGAACAACTATTTTTGTTTGTTAAACAAGCTCAATTATTGGCTGCAGCACTGTTGGCGCGAAATCAGCACTGCAGACCATACCAGACACCTGGATCAGAGGTGCAGACTCATTGCCGGACCTGTGGAGGGCGAGTAAAGAACATCTTTCTTTTTTTTGTTAAACAAGCTCATTTATTGGCTGCAGCGCTGTTGGTGTGACATCAGCATTGCAGACCATACCAGACACCTGGATCAGCAGTGCATACTCATTGTTGGACCTGTTGAGGGTGAGTAAAGTACTTCTTTGTTTTTTTTTTTACACAAACTGCAGCCAGAGGACAGCAATTTTCCGAGACGTGTGCAGTGTTTTTTTTTTTTTGCTGTGTTTGTCTATAATTGATTACTATATTTTGGGAAATTTTCTTTTTACCAATCCTTCAACATGTCAACCCAGCTTTAAACCATGAGTGATATCTACTCTACTCCGGTAATGGATGTTGTAGGGGAACATAAAGGACCGAGGGGCATAGAGTTTGGTAAACAAGATGCCTTTTCTTCCCATGGGCGAGCACACAAAGCAACATCCGTCCATTTCCACTTGAGAAATAACTTGTTCTGCATTCTAAATGCTGGCAGTTAATTACATATATTTCAGATTCCGCAGCCGCCCCCAGGCAGCTCACCTAATGAAGCGGGACAGGACGGACGTGTTTTGAAGCCTCCTTTGAAGAAAATGTGACATTTAACATTGTAGGTAAACTAAATATTAAACACGAAAATAAATTGATTTCCTTTAATCTATTATAAATCAGGGTCACAGCCTGTGTCAGGCTTTCTGCAGTTTGTGGAACAAAGGAATAATTTATGAGATAGGAAAAGACTGGGGGTCACAGCACAGATATTCTAATGGGTAATTTGGTCATCAGACCTTATCCTGATAGGAACATGGCTAGAAACTAAAATCTCATTCTTCTTAAAGTCATCACTGAAGATTCAGAAATGTTCCTAACAGGGTAGTAATAATAATAACCATTAGCTGCCTAAAATCATCAAGGTCTTGACCCAAGATCACCTGTATTTACTTTGCACCATGAGCGAACAGAAGATGAGGTGTCCATCACTAGACATCGATGGTTCTTCAAAGTCAAGGGGTGTCCATACTTCGGCCCATGGCTCTGGCTTATCGCTGGATACTCATTAGTCCAGGATGCCTCAATGGAATATAAGACAGGATTTTTCATTTCAACAACTTTTTGTGAGGAAAAGGCAGAAAGTGTCACTTCCTCTGCTCCATTCCAGTCATGAAAGGTCATGTCAATTATTAGGACCAGAATTATTGTTTCTGATCCAATGACCAATCATACCATTAACAACCCCAAATGTAATATGTCATAGGTCCTATCCCAATCACCAAAACATCTCAGATCATTCGAGGCATGGACACCACAAGACTTCTGAAGGTGTTATTTGGCATCTAGCAGGTCAAACCTTCATGGATCAAACTGTTTTTCCCAGCAGATCCCAGAGATATTCTATGGGTTTTGTGAGCTAGGTACTTTGGAGACCAAGCCAATACTTTGTGGTATGTGTCAAAGTAACATCCACATAACGAGAGAATCCAAGTGTTATGTCTGTGTCTAAATCATCTCCTATGACCTCCGCCATGCTTGCACTGCTGACGGTATTGGGGAATGCAGGTGTCGTCCTGTTTTACATTAGCGTGGCCGGAACTTGTGGTCTGTTGTCTTGTCTAACCCCTGTATCCTGAATCCTGGTGTTTGCTAACCATGGCTCAGCTTTCTGATTGCCCAACTGTCTCATGATTCAGTCCCTGACTTTGACCTCCTTGTAATGACCTGGCTTGATAATCCTTCAGTCTGCCATAGTGCACCACCAGCCAGCAGCCACTCCGTGAATATAACCCAGGGAGCCCTGTGTAAGTCTAGATTCCTGTACAGGGGAAAAAGAGTGAAAGCCAGGGTTCACCTGGAACCTGCTAAATGGAAAGGCTAGTCCAAAGCCTGAGTGTGGAAGCCCTATTAAGAGGTGTCAAGCTTCAACCTACAGTGTGCTATTACACCAAGTTTTCCCAGCAAAACATTGCCCAGAGTATCACACGGTCTCTGTTTGCCTTACTTTAACTCCATTGTGCATCCTGTTCCCATTTCTTACCTAGAAAGCAACGCACATTCACCTGGCCATCCACATGATGTAAAAAAAAAAAACAATTTTTATTAGCCTAGTCCACCAAATTCCAATACTCCATGGTCCAGTTCCTCATGTGCCCACCATAAGTGCTTTCAGCGATGGATATTAGCAACCATGCGCATGCTGACCCGTTTGCACCTACACAGACCCATATAAGTTGCTTTCCTTCTTTGGAACTCTTTTGGTAGGTACTAACCAGTACATACCGGGAACATCCCACAAGACCAATTTATCTAGACTTGGCCCTTGTCAAAGTCACTTGGATCCTTACATTTGTACGTTTTTCCAGCTTCCAATACATCAACTTCAAGAACAGTCTTTTCACTTGCTGCCTAATATATCTCACCCCTTGACAGATGCCATTGTTAGAAAATAATCAATGTCATTCACTTATTCTGTAAGTTGGTTTATTGGCACGGATGATTGGTGATACAGCACTTTTTTTTACTAATGTTCTGTACATATGATAGGTTAGTAAGAAGCAAGAGATAGAAAATATGATTGGAGCATCAGTATCCATCTGCATAGGGTTTTATTTGTAGCCATTAAGGCACTTAAAGAGTATTTTTCAGTAGAATCAACCCTCCTAAGCCGTCTATATGGGCATGTAGGTCATTGTAAGCTGAATCAAATGATACCTTGATGTCTGCAATCCGATTAATGGTTTTTGAGAAATCCATGTTTTTCTTATATACAAATGAGCATCTCAATCTGGCACAGAGATCTTTTCAGCTCATTTGCATACAAGAAAAACACGTGGATTTCTTGGGAACCATTCATCGGATTGCAGATATAAAGGTATCATTTTATTCAATTTTCTGTGACCTACATGCCCATGTAGACAGCTTGAAAAGGTTGATCCTACTGACTGACACCCTTTAAGATTGCATAAGAGCTGCATACACAAAATGGTAGAATATTCTCCCTCCAAACCTATTGACAAAATGAATTCATTTTGTATTTTAGATGTCTTAGAACAATATGAAAGGAACACACAATATTATTGATAAGAGATTAAGAAGTTTCAAACACTTCTTACCGAGGATTAGATTGCGCCAGAGGATTCATTTCAGCTTGATAGTGAGATCCCTGATTGACAGGCTGTAAAAAGCAGAGAAAAATGAGAAATGAATTTGACTAAAATGTTTGGAAGATGTCTAAACAGTATGAGAAGTAAAAGTCATTTCCAACAAATAGATGAAGGGATCCGTAGTTTTTTGCAGTACTGGAATATGAAAATGTATTCACAGTCTACTGTAATTACTTGAAATCCTGAGAGACATCGTGTAAAAGAACATTTCTGCCGTATGCGAGACTCAAACCTCTGTGTGCACCAAATCAGCATTTAAAACTATTCCTTAGACTTAACGCTGGCAAATTCTGACATTTACTGAAGTGTCATGTCTTCTAAAGACTTCAGTCTTCTACTGATATCAACTAAAACAGTTAAATTGATATGGAAGAATACTGTCAGGATACTTAAACATGACGTCATGAAATATGTCCCGTAATTTACTGATTTATTCCGAAGGATATGATGCTTGTTGCTGGTTATAATTGTGAAATTTTGTAGTTTGTCATTTGGTCACTAGAGGGCAGCAATATTCCTATGCTCAGGCCACCTGTCGCTACAGCCAGTTTAGCAACGGCAATAATGAATTTTGAGAGAACAGAAAGAAGGGGTTCAATTGGCAATTTTTTTATATTTTTTTTTATGGGCATAGGCATTATGCCATCTGAAACGTATAGGACGCTTGTAACCAAATATGATCCTGATGTTTCTTTTCCTTTTCTAGTTTTATTTAGGAATTTACGATGATGAGACTTGACTATGCCATTCCTCTTCAAAAAGACACTGTGACATAGATAATATTGGGAATTTATTAAGACAAGTGCTATATCCATTCTTAATCTGGAGTAAGACCTCTGGTCGTTTTTTTTTATTTTTGTCAATGCGTTTCGAAAGTATTACACACCTTCATCAGGACAAAAAAAGGATTTACTTCGAAATACTTTGAAACGCTTTGAAAAAATAAAGAAGCGTAAACCCAATTGTGTGGACCTGGATTTACCATTTTGATTACAAGCAGTGCGGATTTTCCATAATTTTCCATTTCTGTGATTTCTTCAGTCTGAAGACCCGTTGGACCTGCAGCAGCTATGTTTCTATGCCATAACAATTAGATGTGAACACAACCAGACCAGGTTAGCATAACATTTTTTAATATTTCATTGTCTACCGGATAAGACCCTATTGCACTGTTTTCTGATCCCTAGTTTTCAGTTTCTGATATAAAGTATAGTAAATTGGTCGGGCTGCAGATAATCCTCTCCTGGAGAGAGTGTTGGAAAATTTGAAAAAGTGGCAAATGAGGTGTGCTCCAAAATTGTGGTACTCAGTTATTAAAGCTAATACATTATCTACTACTGATAGGATAAATGATAATTTATTGATCCCTGGGGGTCCCACCATTTGGACTCCCAGTGATCAATAAGTTATCCCTTATTCTATCAAATTTATTAACTTGGTACAAACTTTTTAACAACTTTTTCCCTCCTTATCTTAAATTGTAAAGAACTCACGGACTAAACAGAAATGAGCGGACATAAAAGGACATTTGTCATGGTCCTCTTACCTTCCATCAGACATGCTGCACAGCCAACAAGTAGCCACAAGGCAGACTCCAGAAATATGAATCAATCGTGCCTGTCAGTATCACGCTCAGTATTTGCCCCCTCACGTGTGTTTGGACGAATTAAGCTTTCAATGGCTGCCTGAGTTTCTCTGTATGAGCACTTACCCCTCTTCCTTCCACTATAAAAAGTGGGCACTAAACTAATACAGTCAGACCTTTTTGCTCTAATGATTATGAAACTTTTGATCTAGTCATTAGTTTGGGCAGCAGGGTGCATTTTTCTATTCACTTCCAGAGAGTTTCAACTTTAACCCATGAATAAAATTAACAACCATTGTAGGCTTGTAAATTGAGTTTTCTATGTCTGCTTATAAGTGTTTGCTAGCAGAACTAGAAAAAGCTAGAAGCCAGTGGCATACATAGGGAAGAGGCCAACTAAAGTCAAATGCATACATAAAGAAGAGGCCAACTAAAGCCAGGTGCATACATAAAGAAGAGGCCAACTAAAGACAGGGGAATACATAGAGAAGAGGCCAACTAAAGCCAAATGCATACATAAAGAAGAGGCCAACTAAAACCAGGGGCATACATAAAGAAGAAGCCAACTAAAACCAGGGGCATACACAGAGAAGAGGCCAACAAAAACCAGGGGCATACATAGAGAAGAGGCCAACTAAAGCCAGGTGCCAACAAAAAACCGTGGGCATACATAGAGAAAAAGCCAACTAAAGCCAAATGCATACACAGAGAAGAGGCCAACTAAAGCCAGGTGCCAACAAAAACTGGGGACATACATAGAGAAAAAGCCAACTAAAGCCAAATGCATACACAGAGAAAAGGCCAACTAAAGACAGGTGCATACATAAAGAAGAGGACAATTAAATTCAGGTGCGTACATAAAGAAGAGGACAACTAAATTCAGGTGCATACATAAAGAAGAGGACAACTAAAGCCAGGTCCTTTCATAGAGAAGAGGCCAACTAAAACCCAAGGCATACATAGAGAAGAGGCCAACTAAAGCCAGGGGTATCCATAGAGAAGAGGTTAACCAAAGCCATGTGCACACATAGAGAAGAGGCCAACTAAATGTCATGGTCATTCTTGCCAGTGGACCATACCACCAAGTATAATATCCCGGGATAAGAGGATAATTCTAATACCCCTTTCCCTTACCTCATAGTACAGCAAACTTACCAACAATTTGAAACATTTAAAGGGAATCTGCCAACAGGTTTTTGTTGTGTAATCTGAGAATGTACAGACAGAGACCCTGATTCCAGCAATTAGTGTGAGAATCTAAAACATAACTTGCCACCCATAAAAAGAGGCAAGTCTCTAAGCTAGAATGATTATTGCCAGGAACATAGCTGAGAGACCGTCTCTGTATAAATGTAAAGAAATATACAAAACTTGAGGTCTATCCTGCAGTATGAAGACCAAGTTAGGGATAGAGTCTATGAATGGAAGAGAGTGAGTAAAGAGGATCAATGCAGCAGCCCTCCTTCAAACACCAACTCCCTAATATATAGACCTTCTAGATATACATGAACTGAAATGAAGGGAAATCTCTATTTTTCATTTTAGTCCATGGATCAATAATTTACTGTCATGTCCAGGATTCAAAGTAATTAGAAGAGAAAAAGAGATTTCTTAGAACATAATATGAGGTCGTAGTGCAGACCCTACATATCTATCATAGTTCATACATGATTATACCGAAAAAGATGGAATGCTCTCACCCATTCTTTCTTCTCAGGGACGGAGGTTGCTGTCCAGAGAGCTCCTTCTGAACCGAGTAGAGATATAAGCTGGCCCTGTTAATTGCTTTTGGCTCAAGCTTATACTATCCCCACTAAACTCCCGCCCTGACAAGGGCAGTCCACAGCTAGCCCTGTATGGAGACCCTGCACTTTCCCTTTTGAGTGTCCCAGTTTTTTCTGCTGCAGATCTATTAGTTCTCTAAATGCTGAGCTGTGTATAACTCGCCCACTCCAATGATTAGCAGTTTTCTGTCTACACTGTGCATAGGCAGAAAGCTGCTAATCAGTGGTGGAGTTGGGGTTACACAGAGCAGTTGTCTAGGAGGAACAAGATACCTAGTTATGAAGTTCTGAAGTAATAATCTCCTGTTGATAAAACACTGATTTTATTGAAAAAACAACACACAGTCTAGAAAGTGACACATTTCTGGAATTAGGGTCTCAGACACTACGTCATGCTGCACTTAGATTACATAGCAAAAACCTGCTAACCGAGTCCCTTTAAGTCCCACTCCCAGGCCCACTAAGGAAAACCCTCATTCAAGATGGGCTATGGTTTTTCTACACAGTTCCTCTTTTGTGGCCAGATTGTTGGGATTGTCACAGCAAAAGTTGACAAGTATAGTAAAGTAATCTTGACTTCCCCTCCAGAACCACTTGGGAATTACCTTAGAATGGGACATAGTGTTACTACCCCCTTTCCCTTTTGAAGTCCATTTCCCGAGATTTCCAGCGAAATCAAGTTTGTTGAAATTTATGATACCGAAAGATATCATGACCCTTGTGCCAGTCAATTTCCTTGCCTAGTGTCACATCTCTCGTGTGCAGTTGAATGGGGGCAAGGCTGATTTGTACCTTATGAATCCTTGTCCAACACATGTGTACCCCAACTCCCTTCCACATATATCTGATCTGATAGCCTATATTGTTAAGGCAGGTCAAGCAACCCAGCAAAATTGGGACTGTTGGAACGTTTGATAAGAGAAGACATCATGGCCCTTAGGTCAACCAATTTCCTTGCCTAGTTTCACATCTCTCATGGAGAAGTTGAATGGGCGCAAGGCTGAGCTATATCCTATCTACCCTTGTCCAACACATATGTACCCCTACTCCCTTTCGCACATGTCTGATATGATAGTCTACATTGTCAAGGCAAGCCAAGGCCATGGGTACGTAACTACTTTAGACATTTAAAGAATTGAGCACATAGTTATAGGGGGTTCAGAGGTAGTAGTCACCATCAGATCCCTGTCTCTTAGGTGGATCTAAGATCACTTTTCCACTAAGAAGACGACAGTATTATAAATGGCATACGATAAGTGGGGCTCGGTAAGCCCACCATACACATTATCTGTTTTTTATTGGGCCTTCACCCATCTTGGCTGTTTCTCCCATACTTCCCCGATCTGGTGTTCTCTTTGAGAGAGTCCCTGATAGACTCTTCTGGTGGTGGCTTATCTAAAGAACAAAAGGATCGACAGTCTGAAATGAACATACCTGATCCTTAACTCCCCCGACAATCTCTTGTTTGGGGCCCATACATACACAATAGTATGTCTGCAGAGCCAGTCCATAATGGCGGATTCAGACGACACTAGACTAATGTGTGGGGGCTTTAAAGTTTTCGATTTGAGCCATTGAATTTCAAGTTTCTTCTTGGGCTACTATCTTGTACTCATGTCTGGAGAAAAACTGCAGGAAAGATTTAGTTAAGTATGAAAACAAGGCAGTTTATATTATTTACCTCCACTAAAAACAAAGGCTTTGTTATCCAGTATCGTCCACTAGAGATTTCGCTTTTGAGTAGACGAATACAGTCTATTAGCGGTGAGACAAATTTTCGAGTCCACAACCTCTTTTTAACTGACGGTTAACAACAAGAAGCGCGTTTCGCGTTTTTTTTTTCTGCGATGATAAACGGATTTTTTTTAACAAATCTGCGCGCGGCCCGTAAATGACTTTTTAGTTTGACTAAAATTGTAAATGGAAACACTGAAATATGTATGGATCGAAGGCTTTCACAGATTTACAGTAAAACGGGGTCATTTTTTTGTAGGATGTAGCAATGTAGGATAATAAAAATCCTAGACAAAAGAAAAAAAAATAACATTAAAATCCCATCCCATTACAGAAGCGTAACATTTGTCAGATAAGAGGAGTGGAAGGCTCCGCTATTACATTGATTCAGTGACTCGGTTGGACCCTTATTTAGTGATTTAGACAGACAATATCAGGACAGATTTATGCTTGTCTTATTTCGAAGCCCATGAAATTTCATGCATACTGTGCCTTAAAGGGATAATGTTCCTGACTTATTTGTTGAGTTTATCTGTTCCTTTGTTCATTTAAAGAACAAATCCATGTTTGTAAACATCAATTTTAGAGATAATGGTCTGGTCAAATCACATAAAGACAAATCTTTTAGGCTAAGTTGACTCCGAAAGTTTTTTGAGGCATGCAAAAATTTTTGAGTGGAAGCAAATAAAACACGAGCGTTGTTGGTGGAGTTTTTCTTTTCCTGGCAGTCTTTAAATTGGACAGTATCTTCTTTGGAGTGGATTCCATTAGGATCCGCTTTGTGTTGTGTAACAACAGTGGCAAAATGTCCAACCTTTGCTGCAAACATAAACCATTTTGCAAAAAAATGACTAGAGGATATGTTGATGCTAGCGCTACTTCTGCTATATTTATTCAGGATTGTGTTCATGTATATACACTTTGTGCATGGAATTGATTGCATAAACCAAAAAGTAAATTAGCATAGTAAATATTATGCATCTTATTATTAGGTAACAGTTGGTTTTATAGACCACAACAGGTACCATATAAATTTACATACTGAATGCTTGTCAGAATAAAGCAATGGTAAAAGCTGTTTATAAAACGGAATATGAGCTGCGGAGCTGTAACTCGGGAAATCTAAGCACAGGAGCATTATAGCTCTGTATAACCTCCAGACATATAAACTGTTTAACACTACTGTGTGAACTGAATATATGAAAAACAGATAATGTAGAAACATGGAGGATCACTGTAATCTTATACCCACAAGGCATAGTTCATAGCATTGCTCAGGTCTAGTACATGTAGGATATGTGATGCCAAAACCATGGGCAGCAGAAATCAGAGTAGGGCCAGAAGATCGCGGCATCTGGTTACATGTACATCTGCATGGTGAACCAGAATCTTGAGACGTATCTTAGGTGCTTTGTGTCCGAATATCAGGAGGATTGGGTTTCTTATTTACCTCTAGCTGAGTTCGCTGTGAATAACCGTTGTCATGAATCTACTGGCAAGTCCCCTTTTTTCGGGGCATACGGTTTTCATCCTCAATTCTGCACCTTCAATAGTAATCGCTCTTCAGGAGTACCTGAGGAGGACCGGTGCGATGGGGTGTTCTTAATTATTTAAGGAGCATGGGTTCCAAAGATAAAAGTATGGCTGATCGGAAGCGCTTGGTGGGTCCGGACCTGTGTGTTGGTGTCTCGTTGTCCTCGCAGAACATTAAGCTGAAGGTTCCTTCTTGGAAACTGGGACCCAGATTCATCAACCCCTATAAGACAGTTGCCGTTGTTAATCCTGTAGCTCTTCACCTTGCCTTGCCACCTATGGTACTTTCAAGATTCATAATTTGTTTCACTGATCATGCCTCAAAAAGTATATTGCTTCCTCAGAACACTCTCTACAACCACCTTCCCCAGTCATTGTTAATGGGAATCTGGAATTCCAGATAGTTAAGATTATCGATTCTCACTTTGTTTGCCGTTCTCTTCATTATTTGGTGCATTGGAAGGGTTACGGTCCAGAAGAGAGAACGTGGGTACCAGCGTCTGATGTTCATGCGATCAGGTTGGCCGGAGTTTTCACTCCACACATAGAGATAAACCTGGCTCTGAGGGTCCGGAGTCCCTTCTTAGGAGGGGGGGGGTACTGTCACAGGGATGCCGCGAAAGAGTGGGGTCAGAAGATTGCGGCATATGGTTAGACATAAATCTACACTGGTTAAAACTGCTTCACCTTCCTATTAGCAGTTCAAGTTTTCCTTGCTCTGTTCTTGCAAGGGTTAAACAGTTTTGTTTGTCTCCTGGAGCTCTCCATCATGAGTTGTCTCAGCTGTTCTGAGTTCATCACTTCCCTCTGGTTTAAATACCCTCCTCTAAGCTTCAGTTGTTGCCAGTGATAGCTTGCAACTACCTGGTTTGGAGCTGAAGAAGTGAGCTGAGAAAGGAGCAGGCGTTTGGAGTTGTTTCAGGAGATATCTGCATGTATTTGGTTTGTGTGTACGTCTCCCAGTTTCTATTCCCTTTTGGTTTGCCTCACCCTTTCCTTCCCTCTTTCCCACTTGATTGTTTAAGTGTTTTTGTATGATTACGGTTTTCTTTTATCCCTGTCCGGTTCCCCTCTGTGCCTTTACGTTAGAGCAGGACTAACTTTCCTACTATCCTACTCACTAGTCAGGGTGGTACTTAGGGTAAGACTGGGATAGGAACATGATCGCAGCACAGAGCTCAGGGTGGCGCAGGACTTCCCCCTTGTATACTTCCCTAGTGGCAGAGCTTCCTCTCCCTTCTGTCTCACCATGCGCCGTCTTTCTTCTGGTGGAAGCGTGATACAGACCCTGGCAGCACAACTAAAGCCAGGTATACTGCATCCATTGAAAAGGAGGCCGGGGATGACGTGTCTCGGATGACTTGTCCTCGATGGCTTCTCTTTCCTCTAATCGTTTCGTCTGACAGGTCTCTCATCCGGGAGTAAAGCGTACCACTGAACTTCTCTTCTGATTCTATTGTTGTCCCAAATGGAGACAAGATGTCAAGGAGTTCGTAGCATCCTGCACTTAGTGTGCGCATTTCAAACCCTCTCGTCAAGCACCTCTCGGTCCTTTCCAGTGTCTTTCAATTTCACAAGAGCCTTGGGCTGAGATCTCATTGGACTTTGTTACTGATCTTCCTGAAACAGTGGGGTACACTACTATCTGGGTTGTTGTGAATCGTTTCTCCAAAATGTCTCATTTTGTGCCTCTATCAGGTCTTCCATCCGCTCCACAGTTGGTTCAAGCATTTTTCAGAGAAATTTTCCGGTTTCATGGCCTTCCTGCTTGTATAGTCTCTGACTGTGGAGTACAATTTGTTTTCAGGTTCTGGAGGGCACTCTACAAGAACTTAAAATTTCCCTATCACCCCCAAAGTAATGGGCAGATGGAAAGAATGAATCAGTCCATGGAACAGTATTTACGGATATTCTCCAACCCCCACCAGGATAATTGCCCATGGCCTGCTTTATTGGGCTGAATTTGCTGCCTCGTTTTCCTCTACCTATTCAATCTAAAAGCCAACTTCCTGCTGTGAACAGCGTCTATCAGGACGTCCATAATATTTGGACTGAGGTAAAGGCCAGTTTAGCTGCAGCTGCAGCAAAAGCTAAGAAAAGTGCTGATAGACATGGCCGTCCTGTTCCCAACATCGCTTCCAGAGATGAGATATAGCTTTCCACATAAAATATCAGCTTGAAGACTCGTTGCCAAAAAATGCCACCCAAGGTCATTTTTGCACTTCAATTTACTGAGCAAGTAATCCCGGTTACCTTCAGTCTTAAACTACCTCCCACTCTGAGAATTCCTAATGCCTTTCATGGCCCTCTTCTACGTCCTCTGGTCCTCAATAGATTCTCTCCTATGGTCAACACTGTCCCTGCTACCACTTATGATCCTGACACATTGTATGAGATCAACTAGATCTTGGACTGTGAGAGTAATCTGCTTCTACTTGATCGACTGGAAGGGATACGGTCCTGCAAAGACATGCTGGGTGCCAAAAAAGGACTTAAGTGCTCCAATGTTGCTCAGGAAGTTTCATGCCAAGCACCCGCTTTCTTCCTTTACGGATTCTTCTAGGAGGGACCCTAAGGGGATGTTGGGGGATAATGTTACACATTTCTAGTGAATCCATTCTTTGCTTCCCTCACCTTGGTTCACTAGACACTGTTGTGCTCTACGTCGGACTTTGCAGATGACCTGGCGTGATCCCATGTGAGCATCTGCCCAATCCTATATAAGGCTAATTAAGTTGGCATTAAGACTTTAGTGCTACTAAGACACTGAGTTCCTCGGTACACCTTGATCTGCTCTGCTTCCTGCTCGTGGTCTTCAGGACATCTCTTGCCGGCCTACAGTTTCCAGCATGCCAGCTACCTGTCCGCAGTCTCCTGGACATCTCCCACAAGCCTGGGGTTTCAAGCATTCCAGCTGCATGTCTGTGGTCTGCAGGATGTCTCCCACCTGCCTGTAGTTTCCCAGTATCCCACTGTTCTAGTATCTAATTAATTTAGGGAAGCAGGTCTGTGGAAAGATAAATTTAGGGATGAGTTCTGATTATTTAAGGGATCTGGTCTGAGATTCTGATTAATTTTTGAATTCCTGTATGATTTCTAAATGCATTTAGATTTCTGCTATGAGGTCTGTATTAATTTATTATCCTAGCCAGAGGTCTGAATTTATTTCAGGGTCAAGGTTCTGAATTATTTTAGGGGTCTGTTCTAGTGTTTACATCTATTTGGGATTCTGGTTTGGGGGTCTAAATAATTTAGAGGGTCTGATTAATTTAGGGTCACATACAGAGACTTTCCCATGTGAATACAGCCATAGAGGATGGTTGAGTAGTTGAAGGTTTTTGGATGGCCAGCAAAATCTGCACCACATGTGCCGGGGGGGGGGTGGAATCTTAGTTTCCACTGCCCAATTTCTCCTTGAAGGACCTGGCACCTTTCCAGGTGAGCACTTTGCACTATTGCCAAGCCAAGGACAATAAGGCAATGTAGTCTACAGAGGCCAATCAGACGGGATTTTGCATCGTAGCTGCCCTCTGTAATGTACAAGAGCACTTTCTTGACTGTCAGTATTAGGCAAAGCCAAACCGGCTGCTGGTCAGTTTTACAAGTGAGGGATAAAAAAAATACACACACATATATATATATTAAATTATAAATACGTATGGTACTCGAATGTTCATTGCTCACTGTTAGGGCGCAGTCAGACAGCTGTATAAATCGGATCAAGATTGTACTGCAACACTCGGACTGGCAGGTGGCTCTCCCGACCCGAGCATGACAGCTTCATATATTTCTATGCAGCTTTCACGCTCAGTTTAGGAGAGCCACAACCAGTCCGAATGTTGTAGTCTGATCTCAATCCTATTTATACGGCCGCCTGACTGCACCCTTGTGGTTGTGAATCCGTTGGAACCAAGGTCTTGCGAGGATGCATGAGAAGTCGGGAGTATATAACCTCCCCATGCTACATCATGGGTTCTACCAAATGTAGTGAATCTTGCCCAGTGTCGAACTGGGATGCCAAGAGCCCACCAGTAACCATCTCCAGGGCCCCACTTTTCAGTTACATGCAAATGTGACATTACCTTCAGTCACAAATTTATATAACAATGAACTGGGTAGATTGTTAAATGAATAAGATGCTGCCTTTATTTGTACATAGTGATTCAAGAATATAAGAGGGGGCCCACCGGAGGATTCTCCTGTTCTCCCGTGGCCCAGTCCAAGCCTGATCTTACCTATCCATTATACTTTTGAATATTATCTGCAGTCAGATTTCATGATCCTTTAAGCCTCATTTGCCTAATGTTTATTGACTTCACACCATTCGAGGCAACATGGAGGGAAACTAAACGGCAAGCTTTTCCATGCAAATCCCCTTTTCTCGCTATTTGCCAATAACAAAGTTGGCACTCAGGACATTTCGGAGGCAGATATTGTGCCAGGAAAAAAAAAAACAGAATTAATTTGTGAAACTGAAGTGAGAAGGAAGCTGCGAGGACGTGTGGCTTGATGGCAATCTGACATTGTTTGTGCAGATTCTACCGAGTCCCGGATACCAGAAAACAAGGTAAATGTATTGACAGTGACATGAGCGCCTCATATGTGCACCGTATTTACTGCACGTACCCAGCCTGATTGTTCATTATTGAGTCTGTCAGCGAGTACGTCTCGTGCATTGATGAGAAACATTAAGCACAGATGTAAGAACATTATTAAAGCAGCTGGTGTGTTGTTACAGAATCCGATCACGGAGCAGAAATTTACTTCAAAGAACAAGTACATGGCACAAAAGTGATGCCAAAATCTTACTCCAATATAAACATAGGGATTTACAGGACGTAAAATACAGAATCACAGCAAAGAAAGCATTTACATTTCAATAGCCAAGAGCTGTTTCTACTTTAATGGAAACGTTCACCTTCAGGGGTATTTTTTTTTCTAGCTAAATGCATATATTTTGAGCTAAATGACATTGTTTGCAATGGAGTTTTAATGACAATTTTGCACTGGTTGGTTTCTACAACCTCTATTTATCACAGTACTTAGCAGGCTGCAGAATGAGTTACCAGTCAATCCGTCAGTGAGCTCCTTCTGATTGCAGGGCCTGGAACCTTTTATTCTTTGTCCCTAATGCTAATTCATGATCAGATCAAAGTGGTCTTAAATGAGCTTTACATAGTCTACGTTCACACGACTGTATGTTCCGTCCATGGAAAAAACTGACCAATAGTTTTTAACCCCTTCATGACATATAATGTACATTTATGTCATATGTCATGTCCCTGACTTTGATGCAGCTCACCGAGCCCACATCTTTCCCAGCAGATGATTGCTGATTTAAGCAGTGATCATGTGCCCTTAACAACTACGGGTGGAGAGGAGCTCAACTCATGGCTGTTAACGCGTTAAATGACGCTGTCAATCTCTGACAGTGGCATTTAACACGCGCCGGCAGTGGGGTGCGTCATTCCATGTGAGCTGGCGTTCATAAGAGATCGTGATTTTAGCTATACATAGCAGTGCTGATCTGCTGCTATGTATAGCACAAGCGATCAGACGATTGCAGCGTCAAGTCCCCTAAGGGGACTAATTAAGTATAGTAAAAGTAATCAAAGAGATTTTAAAAATATGAAAAACAAAAATAACACAAAAGTTCTCATCACCCCCGTTGTGCTCCATTAAAAATAAAACAATTAAAAAATATAAAAATACACATATTTGGTATTGCTACATTCTAGAAAATGCGATCTATCAAATTGTAAAGTAAATTAATACGATCTGTAAACGGTGTAACAAGACAAAAGTAATCAAAACGACTCAATTACGTTTTTTTTGATCGTCGCAACATTGCAATAAAATGCAATAACCCCAAAATGGTATCGGTAAAAATGTAAAAAATTAGCCATCACACAGCACTATATCCTGAAAATTGATCTTGGAAAATGGCGACAGAACAAAATTTTTTTTGTACAAGGTTCCGAATTTATTTTTACCACTTAAATAAAAAAAAATATACATATACATGTTTGGTATCTGAGTAATCGTACCGACCTGGAGACTCATATTGCCAGGTCAGTGTTACCGTATAGTGAACATGGTGAATAGCCCCTCCCCACCCACCCCCCCAAAAAATGTCAACTTGGGCTTTTTTTGCAATTTCAATGCACTTGGAATTTTTTCACCCCGCAAAAAAACAAGCCCTCATATTGCGATGTGGATGGACAAATAGAAAAGTTATTGCTTTTGGAAGAAGGGGAAGAAGAAAAACTAAAAAGAAAAAAAAAAGCAAATCTCCCAGGGATGAAGGGATGAAGGGATAAAGGGGCTAATTGGGCTCATAGGACATGGCTGAATGTCCGTGTAAAAAAAAAAATCACAGCATGCACTAAACTCTTCCATATTTCGGATGAGACTCACCTATTCGAGTCTATGGGTGCGCAAAAAAAGTCTTCTCCCATGCAGATTATCTGTATAGCATCCAATTTTTCCAAAAACATTGCACTTCTTTGCATAAGAAATTGTAGTAAGCCTACTGCCATGTAGTCCTCCATATTCATGAGTCTTGTATAACCCCGTCCCCACCAGTGATTGGCAGCTTTCTGCCTATGCACAGTGTACACAGAAAGCAGCCAATCAGTAGTGTGGGCGGGGTTATACAGAGCATTCAGAGATCCGCTAGATTTGAAGCAGATAAAATAGTGATTTTATCAAAACTTCAGCAAGCAGCCCAGTAAGTGACACATCAAGGTCTCTGCCCCCACATCATGCTGTTCTCAGATGGCAGAGCAAAAACCCAATTTCTTTTAAAGGGGTTGTGCAGAAACAGGAAAACACTAATGCTTTCTTTCAAAAGCAGCGCCACACATGCCCACAGGCTGTGTCTAGTATTGCAGCTGTTTGGGGAGAAGTGATGTTGGTCCAGTAGGTGATTATAGTTTTTTATTTTTTTTATTTTTTTTTTTCTTAAAACATGGGGTTGTCCACTCTTTGAGGCACTTTACTTATTATTATTATACATGTATTTGAGTCTAAAAAACATGTTTGCAATTAGGTTTTATTAAAAATTGTGCACCATTTGCCTTCCACAGTTTCTGGCTGTAGAATGAGTTCACTGAGAATCCATCGGTGAGCTCATTTTGCGAATCTAATAGTAGAGCTTCTAACCCTTTTATCTGTCTTTTTTCTGAGCTCCATTCAGCTGATTTACGACTACAGACCACATCAAAGTTGAACTTGCAGGGAAACAAAGAGCCTGTAAAGGCCAAACAGTGCAAAAATATATAATGAAACCCAATGGCAAAAATGATTTTAGCCCCAAATACATGCATTCAAGTAATAATAATAATAAAAAAACATTTAAATTAGTGGACAACCCCACTAATAAGAGAGACATTTTATGAACCCCAAATATTGAGCCATTGACGAACACAACTCATCCTGGAAAAAAACAAGCCAAAATAATAATAATAATAATAATAATAACAATAATAATAATATGAAAAAAAAAAAATTTTGTTCCAAAAATTCACAATAAGTCGGTCCTGAGGGGGTTAAATAAAGTGAGCTTTAGTGATTTGCAGTGCTGTACTGTTAAACAGATCTTCATGGTCTGTAGTGATGGGCGAGCCCGAATGCTAAAGTTCGGGGTCTGTACCGGACACCTAGTGTCTGTGCACGGACTCTGAACACGGATTTCTCATGGAAGTCCATGGTACTGCTCAGGTTCGGCAGCCTGAACAAAGCTTGTTGAAAGGCTGCAGCGTAGGCAATCAACAAGCTTTTCCTGTGTGGGCACTCCCTGCCCCATGTGAAAAAAAATAACAGTAATAAAAAAAAGATGTGGGGTCCCCCCTATTTTTGATAACAAGTGCAGGTAAAGCGGACAGCTGGGGGCTGCAGCCCTCAGCTGTCTACTTTATCTTGGCTGGTTATCAAAAATAGAGTGGCCCCCTCTATTGACAGCTGACATCAATCCCAGAGGTTGGTAATGGGGCAGACACCCCCATTACTAACCTGGTAAGTGAATAGTTAGTCAGAACGAGGCTCAATAGGGTTACTCGCAGTCAGGAGTGAACTATGAAGTCTCGTTCTGTGAACTTTCTCATATAGAGACTCCATAGGATTTGATGGACGTCGTGGGACATTACACTCTTGGATCACCGTTGGAACTTCCTGGATTTATTTTTAATCAGTAAATTGGTAAATGAGGGAGTCTTTATTCCTTATTGGATTACCGTCGGAGCTTCGTGGGACCATTTTTAAAAATAAATTGGTGAACAAGGGAGTGTGGGGGAGTTTTTATTTAAATAAAGTATTTTTTTTTTCCCGTGTTTATTTTTTTAACTATTCAATTACTGGGTTAGTAATAGGGGTGTCTGATAGATGCCAGCCCTTACTAACCTCTGGGCTTGATGTCAGATGTCAATTCACAGCTGACATCAACGCTAAAATATTACCCCATTTGCCAACCCATCCGGGCAAGCGGGAGTAGCTGGGCAAAGTGCCAGAATTGGCACATCTAATGAATGCACCTTTTCTGGGGTGTCTACGGGCTGCTCTTTTTAGTCTGGGAAGGGTCCAATAACCATGGCTGTTCCCAGCCTGAGAATACTACCTCCTGGCTGTCTGCTTTACCTTGGCTGGTTATCAAAAATGGGAGGGATGCCACACCATTTTTTTTAATTATTTATTCAAATAATTAAAAAAAAACGGCATGGGGGCCCCTCTATTTTTAATAACCAGCCAAGATAAAGCAGACAGCTGAGGTCTGCAGTCCGCAGCTGTCTGCTTTACCTGCGTTGGTATTCAAAAATATGAGGGACCCCATGTAATTTATTTTTTGCCCTATCCACTTTTTTTTTTGCTATTCTACTTTTTATTTTCCACAATCCACATTTGTTTTCAGGGCACTTGTCCTGCTCTTACACACATTTTGCTTCCTTTTGCTGCCCCCTAGCGGTTACTACTAACATTTTACAGCCATTTTACAGCCTGAAGTTTGGGTCTCCATTAATTTATATGGGGTTCGGTTCCATGGTCAAGTTTGTGTCCCGAACCAAACTTTTTTTTAAAAGTCTGTCCGGATCCAAACTTCTGCGGGTCCGCCCATCACTATCTGTATCTAATTAATTTAAGGGAACATGTCTGGGGTACAGATACATTTAGGGGGCGTCTAAGTTCTTATTATTTAAAGGATGGATGTGGTCTGGGATTCTGATTAATTTTGCATGATTTCTATAAGGTCTGAATTAATTTATTATCTTGGCCAGGGGACTAAATATACTTAGGGGTCTGGAGATGGGGGTTGTTCACCTTCAGGTGACTGGGCTATTATTAATATTATTATTAGATAATGTGTGTACTTGAGGCTAAAAAACATTTTTGCAATTAGGTTTTATTATACATTTTGCACCATTTGCCTTCTATAGCCTCTGCGTTGCACTGTCTATTGCTGACTGCAGAATGAGTTCGCCGAGAATCCATTAGTGAGCTTGTTTTGGCAATTTAATGGGAGAGCTTCTAACTCTTTTATCTGTATTTTCTGAGCTCCTCTTAGCTGATGCATGACCACAGACCCATTAAAGTTGAATGTACAAGGAAACAAAGAGCCTGTAAAAGCCAAATGGTGCAAAATACATAATGGAACCCAATTGCAAAAATGATTTTTAGCCCCAAAGTCATGCATTCAAGTAATAATAATAAAAAAATATATAAAACATAACTAAATTAGTGGACAACCCCACTAATAAAAGATACATTTTATGGAACCCTGAAAATGGAGCCACCAACGAATACAGCTCATCCTGGGGAAAAAAAAAACTAAATTTGGCCACATTGAAAAAAATATGAAAAAATATCTAATAATCATAATAAAAATAATATGAAAAAAAAACAAACATTTGTCTCAAAGATGCAAAATATGTCAGAACTAATAATAATAAAAATAATATGAAAAAAAAGACCCAAAATAGGTCGGACCTAAGGGGGTTAACAGATTTTCATGGATCCGATGAGCAGAAGGAAGCCAGAGATGTCAATCATACATCATTCAAACCTTATGACATAAACACAGCTCCTTTTTTTCCCTAGAATATATATGCGGCAGATGCACGAGCGTCCCACGTGTATCGCCTGAAATGTTCAATAAATCAATGCCAGTGGCCTGTTTTTTGAGTTTTAGAGTAGAGGAAAGAACATCAGTGTTCCTAGGAATTCTCCTATTATAGTGTGGATGACGGACATGACATATTACAGGCTGGTGCGACACTAATGGGGAGGATACATGTTAACGACTACAACAGGAAAATGCAAAGGTCACGTCTCCGAGAAAACCCTACGAATAATCATATTCCTGACATCAGGCTGGAAAGAGAAGTTTCTAATAATCGGATGTTAGACTCGCGTCCTGGTCGCACTACGGTCACATTTATGCAGATTCGTTACAAATACAGCAGCCTGGTATAATCAGCATGCGTTAATGAAGCAGAGACAAGTAGGACGGCGACTCGAAATATAATAATTATCTCACTTTCACAAGCCGGCGCAGATAACCATACTAACGGATTATCAAGTCTGATATTATTTACAGCACTGGTGACTGCAATACACCACATGGCCCAGTGGTGGAGCTGTTGGCATACAATAGACCAAAACTCCCAGCTGCAGTCCAAGGCGAAACGTGTAGAAATGTCTTATTCAGTATTTTTTTTTATTGTCTGTGTTGGTAACTCTGCTAAACAAAGAATCTTCCACGGAACATAGTAATGTTGTTTTTTAAGCCATGCTTTACACATAGATATCAGATTGTAATAAATAAAAAGCCGGCGATATGTCAGTGTTAAGCCAAGCTGAAGATCCCTATC
The DNA here is from genome assembly GCF_046119375.1 of Phyllobates terribilis. Classification (NCBI taxonomy): domain Eukaryota; kingdom Metazoa; phylum Chordata; class Amphibia; order Anura; family Dendrobatidae; genus Phyllobates; species Phyllobates terribilis. Next base: position 328,962,824 of record NW_027362768.1, read on the forward strand.
ATCCTATCACACATTTGTAGATTTGGGGAATATAATTCTTACGTTTGCTCTCAGAGCCATGTATTCTGCTGTAAAAAAAAATAGCTGAAAAGGAATAATTTAGCGTCAGTATCAACTTCTGCTGGAACAAAGCGTTCTCTCTGTCATGCAAGGGTTAAAAATTGAAATAAAGATGGCCGCCTCTTGATTTAGCTTTTACAGTCCAGGGTAAACATCTGCACATTGCACTTTATGGATTTTCAGACTGCAAATCCAAGGGAACGTCTCAGCAAAGCAAGTATAGTTGGTCTGGTGCCTGAAATCCTCGAGGATCGAGTTGCTAAACATTTCCCCCTGCAGCGCCCACTGGTGGGGAAATGTAGTATTACATCATGATTATTCAAATAAGTGTCTAATATCTACACGGATGGGCTGGGTTCTCCAGAACAGGTGGTGCTGATACTTTGTGGTTATCAGCTTTGGCTCATTATACAAAACCCGTCACTTGCCATACTTCTGCATTTTTTTACTTGGTGTAAATGCTGCTGTTCTACTGAATTCGGTGATATTTTACTTTTGTTCCTGCACCTCTCTATTCCTGAGATATGGCTCAGTCTTCCCTGCATATAAATCTAGTCTCCTTAGCCAAGTGGGCGTGGCCATCAACTATACTCTGTGGTCATATTCTTGATGACCTCGCCCAGTTGGCTTAAAAAACCCTAGATTTATAAGCAGGGAAGAAAGGGCCATATCTCAGGAATGGAGAGGCGCAGGAACAAAAGAAAAACAGCTCCAGAATTAGTAGAATCACACAGTAGAATTACATACTTATGGCAAGTGATGGGTCCTCTCTAAATGGCATGAGACTCTCCTTGCTGACATCCACATGCCTTAATAAAGAGGGTTTTTTTATTAGACAACCCCTTAAAAGTTGTCCACAATTTCATACTAAAGAGAATGTTGAACACTGGGTAACAAAAAAACTGTCACTGTTGCCATAGTGATAGAACACTGCAGTTTAAAATTTTCATGTGCTTTTACAAGATGAATGTGACTCGCCCCCAGGGCCGTGGGGTGCTCGGCAGCCAGGCCTTATGGCTGATTTTGGGGGAGATCACGGTGTCTGGCCCGGTCCGTGACCCAGGGCGGTCAGTGCAAAACCGGGATATTTATAGGGGATTTGTCGTGACGCCACCTGTGGTGTCTGGTGAGGATCACCAGCGCTACGACAGTCCTCTGAGGCAGATGTTAGGGCAGCTTGAGATGGAACGGCTCCCCACAGGTGGAGCAGGCCTCAGGGCAGTGTTGATAAATGGAGGTGCGCTGGGCGTTGTAGTGCAGGGAGGGAAATGGCGCCGGCGAAAGAAAGGAGCGGAGGCAGTACAGTGCTGTCATCCAAGATTTACTCACAGTTCTTAGACAGTCCACAGGTGCACTGTACTGGTGCAAGCCTCCCGCGTCGCACTGTGTTCACCAGGCAGGGGTTCAATCCTTCCTCAGGCAACTCGGGTGTACCTGGCAGAACCCCACTTTCTCATGTGCCTCTCTAGACCGACTTCACGCTGGGTTTTTACTCCCTCCTGCCCTGCACTTCCCACTGTGAATCCTGTTCGGGTGCTGCGAGGTCCCCCCTGTCCGTCGGAGTTGCACAGACCTGCTTGACCTTACTTGGATTGGAGTGGGGGTTTGGCTTCTGGGTATAAAAGCCAGAAGCTTCCGGTTTTTCCAGCCGAGGCCTGAAGCTGCACGACTGGGCCAGGGGCCGGTCCCCTTCTTGCGGCCTAGATTCTCCTGACACTTGGCAGGTTCGGGGTGTACAGGTGCCGCCTGCACTCACCGTACCCCCCTAGGATCCCTTCTGCAGAACGGAGCCTACTCCCTGCTCCCCTCCTGGGCCTCAGTCCTGGGCCCCTTGTAGTGGAGCAGAGCTCCTACCGAGACTCTGCTCCCAGACTGTTCCTCTGAACTGTCCCTACTCAACAACCAACCAATTTAAGATGTCTACCTTTTTTATATATCTACTGTATGAGTGCTCCCCTAAACTACTTCCTCCACCCACACACACTACTGGTTCCTGCTACCTTTGGTTCCCCCCACCCCAGCCAGGCACAGGGCTCAGCAGAAAACTACATTGCGTCTTGCCCTTCCAGCCGGCCTGGAGTAGTGTAGTGTTGGATGTAGGTGTTGGGGTTCTGGGCAGCACTCCCTCCTTACCTGAGAGAAGGGAGACACCACACCTCTGGGTGAGGTGCAGTACCTCTGTGGCGACCGAACCCTCAGGGGCGCCACAAATGCTGAGCTGTGATTGGTTGCTGAGGGCAGTTTTTCACTTTATGACTGGTGGAGATTTGTTCCTGTCCTAGCTTAAGAAGGAAGAAAACTGTCTCCGCCATATTTGCTTAAAAAGAGCTGTGTTGCAGTTCTCCTGAACAGTGGGTCGCTAGGGCAGGGAAAGACTGTGAATAAGCAATATGGCCCCTTCATTCTCAAGACTAAATGGACCCCCACCAGTAAAAAAGTGACGGCATATCTTAGTGGTTTGATCACATCACACTTGGGCCAGCTCAGACTCAACCCTTGATGGAGTCATGAACACGTGGACCAAACATGATGTGAACAGGCCCTTAACAATATACCATGACTTTATGAAATTACTACTGTACTTCAGTTTTTTTTTTTTAGTATATTGCTTTGGCGGTTTATTATAGTCAGTCTGAAGTTCTCGTTTGATACACCTGAACAAGGAGGCTCAGGATGAGCAATGTTATGCTAACATTACTCATAGTGGTGTACAAGTAAAAGACCTTTTCTGCAGAGAAAAACTAAAATAAAAAATAGAGTTAGTGATAAAATAAATATAATAAAGTGTCTGAATCAATATGTTAGTGGTGGATGATATATATGTAATACGATGTCACTGACCATAAACCATAAGCAGAGCCAGAGAGGAGCATTTCAGCATAGCGTCTAGGCACACAAAAGCGATGATGAGCTGAGCAGGGAGGCAGCATGTGATCCCACGACAAAACACTGAAAAATCAATAAGCCCCGTATTCACATCTCTGATTCTTCTCGTGAAGTCTGTGGTTAGGACACACGTGTAGACATAATCACATTGCCTGCCATCACCTATTATAAGAACACGTGTGCATTTAGTCTACCGCTTAGGATACACAATATTGGTTTATATTATTGGGATGAGTCCACAATCTAAGAGCCTGTTCACTCCCTGTTTTCTATCCCAATGAAGAGTATTGCTTTTTTTTTTTTTTTACCAGCATTGGAAAACGGTCCCTTTAAAGCAAGGTATCTATTTTGTTGCAACCTATTCTATCTAATTGGTTCCTATTGTAAAAAAAATCTTTCTGGATCCTGTTCTGTATGAATCTTATTTGTCTGGATCCTCTTATGTCTGGATCCTATTCTGCATGAATCCAGTTCTGTGTGGATCCTCTTTTGTCTGGATCTTCTTTTTGTCTGGATCCACTTCTATCTGGATCCTTTTGTGTCTGGATCCTGTTCTGTATGAATCCTCTTCAGTCTGGATCCTCTTCAGCCTGGATCCTGTTCTGTATGAATCTATCTTCTTTTGTCTGGATCCTCTTCTGTCTGGATCATGTTCTGTATGAATCCTCTTTTGTTTGGATCCTGTTCTGTATGAATCCTGCTCTGTGTGGATTCTCTTTTGTCTGGATCTTCTTTTTGTCTGGATCCACTTCTGTCTGGATCCTTTTGTGCCTGGGTCCTCTTCTGTCTAGATCCTCTTCTGTCTGGATTCTCTTTTGTCTGGATATTCTTCCATCTGGATCCTCTTCTGTCTGGATCCTCTTCCATCTGGATCCTCTTCTTTCTGGATCTTGTTCTTCAACTGTATCCCGATTATATGATGATGGCGAATTAATAGACCTGACGTGTTTAAATTATTTGCTCTTCCAGGAGACACACATTCGAAAGAAGTGTCTGGTGGCAGCTGATCTCCCTCTTTCCTTTAAAGGGAGCCTATTATTATTTATTATGATAGCGCCATTTATTCCATGGCGCTTTACATGTGAAAAGGGTGTAAGGCGGTGGTGTTCACACTGTGCAGTAACTGAGGCAGTGACCCAAGCTAGTCCAACATAAGCAGCTTTTATTCAGCAACTCACAGGTAAATAGGAAGTCCTCAGGTTCACAGCCGGGTTAACACAAGTCCATAAACAACGGTTGCCATGGGCAACGGCCGCGCCGGGCCGCTCAAAGCCTGATGTGCGCAGAGCCTTCCCAGGCGTGGGTTCAGCTACTCACAGGCCGCCGAGCTTTCCTGCTATGTTTCTAGCAGGTCCCAACACTGAACCACCCTAATCCTTAGTGCAGGGTTTTTAAAGGACCTGTGGCAAGACCCACTGGAACCCCGGGTTGGAGGGAGGAGGCTGCCCCACTGCCTTCCTGTAGCCTCCCCCAAGAAATGAAGGCCCTGCCGGGTTTTACTTAATCTGCCTTAGCCAGATAGCCTGACCAGGTCAATACTCACCTTCATTTCTGTACTGAAGCCGCAGCTGTGTCTGTGACCACCATGCACTCCAATGGTTTTAATAGGTCTCTGTACACATTCTGGGGATATATAACGTCACTCATATACGATCCCGGTCACTGCCTCACAAGGGGTATACATAGCAAAAACAATCACAATAATCTGGAACAAAACGTGACGGTGACTGGTACAAGAGCAGAGAGGACCCTGCCCGCGATGGCTCACAGTCTACATGGGATGGGTGAGGCTACGGTAGGTGAGGGCAGAGCTGGTCGTGCAGTGGTATGGTGGAGCGAGGGTTACTGTAGGCTTGTCAGAAGAGGTGGGTCTTCAGGTTTCTTTTGAAGGTTTCCACGGTAGGCGAGAGTCTGATGTGTTGGGGTAGAGAGTTCCAGAGTAGGGGGGATGCACAGGAGAAATCTTGTATGCGATTGTGGGAAGAGGAGATAAGAGGGGAGTAGAGAAGGAGATCTTGTGAGGATCGGAGGTTGCGTGCAGGTATATACCGGGAAACTAGGTCACAGATACTATGGAGGAGACAGGTTGCGGATGGCTTTGTATGCCATGGTTAGGGTTTTGAACTAACAGCTCAGTATGACTGTTCAAACAAAGCACAGGCGCTTTTTCCAAACTTAGCATGGCCAAACAGTTTACCTTCCAATTTACTTGTTTTCCATCTATCTTCATTCTACTTGGTTTTTTTTTATTGATAGCTCTGGCTTCAGACGTGCCATGGAAAGTTGGAGATAGATGGAAAACAATACACCAGTAGGTGCACTGAATTGTTTGGCCACCGGCCAATGAGCCCAGCATCTTTTTGGGGCACCACGCAACAGATTAAAAATAATATTGATTTGATATTGAAAAAAATGTACAACTGGAATGCCGGCCTGGACAGCTGACATTGGAGGCCAGCTGGAACATTACAGTAAGCGGCAGTGAGATGATATTTCAGTTGTTTTTTGGTATATTTGGGAATTCACGAGTAGTAGAGGAGGAGTATCTATGCGATCGGGCGTGGCATCTTTGTGATTGGCTCGTAAGGGGAGTGGTAAGTGACCGAAAGTTCTAGTTGACCCTGGTTCATAATAGAAAATTTGCTTTTGGAACACAGATGAGTATGTACTGGCCTACACCAGAGGGCCACGTTGGTTAATTACTTTTTCTGTGAAGTTTGATAGTCTTTCAATTGACTGATAGCACGCATGCGGAACTACTGCTCTAATCAGGAGTGGGACACCAGATTAGTGTTATTAGGATTGTTGGGGGGGGGGTCATTTTAAAGGGTTAATCCCATCTTCATATATATATTGTCAGATATTGCATGTAAAAACAAGCACTTTTGCAATTTACTGCTTATTAAAATTTTAAGCCGTTTTTGAAATATTAACAATTTTCTTTTGTTGCCTAGGAGACCGACCACCGCTGCTGTCTAGTTTGTAAGGTGGCTGGGATTAGGAGGTAACAATGTGCTCTCCAGCGATCCTGGCCAGCTTCAAAACAGAGCCTATATTCTCAATAGAAATCAGGATTACGCGTGTTCTGTTTTCTAGCAGGGGCGGTTGGTCTCCAAAGCAACAAAAAGTATTACTGTAAAAAAAAACTTAAAAAAGAGTGAAAATTTTAGTAAACAGGAAATTTAAAAATTGCTTGTATTTACCAGAACTATCAGATAAAATCCCATTTATGAATATGGGAATAACCCTTTGTGGCCAGCCTCAGGATAAGTAAGCTGTTACCCCAATTAGTGACTAATATGGAGGAGTACTAGTTTTAATGTCGTACCACTTTGTTTTTGCTGACATGTCAGAAGCTTATTAAGGTCACTTTAAAGGGATATAAAAACACTTTAAATAGATTATTTATGCTGTCTTCTTTAAACCAGTGATTTACTATGCATTGCAGGGGCCAAGTGGACGGTCAGGAGGACAGCATACAAAATCAATGAGTAAGAGCTCTTAGCCACATAATATAACATTAATGTCATAGAAGCAGCTGTAATTTATAGTCGGCGCTGTCACTGCCCTTCCTAAAGTAACTTTCTAATGGTTCTATCAATCTGAATGTAAATGCACTTGTATGAATATGGCGCTGAATAGAAACTCGCACATACTGGGGAGATAGTCCGAATGCTCCATGTTTCACCACTGCTGCCTAATGATGTCTCGGTGCCTGGATACCTGCCTCATCTCGTAATGAGCCATCAGTCTATCTGTATCTGTAGCTTCATTGTTATTAAGATTTAGAAAAATTCTATTAGTAAATTCTGTATCAGCCTGAAAATACAGCCTTAAAATCCGGATGTTACACTCCTGTCCAGGATATCTCTGGCTTCGCTTCCTTCACCTCGGCCAGCTGCCCTCTGTTGTGCTCCACATTAGGATTTGCAGGTTGCCGGCGTGGCTCAGTGATGGCATCTTCCTATGAATATTTAAGGCCCATTAGGACACACACCTGGATCTTCAGATTCTGATTCAAGACTCCAGTTTGGTGTACTCCACCTCCTGTGCACACCATGCTAACCTGCTTCAATCCCTGCTGATTTTTCTTCATCCGACTGCTGCTCTCGGTACTCCTGGGTATGTCATATCCTCATTCCCTCATCCCATTGCAAGCTGTACCAATGCCCGGGGTCCGTGTACCCACCTTAGCGGGTCCACTTCACAAAGCGAGACTAAAACCGGACTTCTTGAATCTGGCACATTCAGAAGCACCAAGTTGAATTGACATAACTGACTAATTGGCCTAAGGCAACATATTTTATTTAAAATAATTTGTATTTGGTCACCACTTAAAGGGTTATTCCCATCTTCATAGATAGATATTGTAAAAACAAGCACTTTTGCAATTTACTGCTTATTAAAATTTGCAGCCGTTCTTGAGAAATTAACACTTCTCTTTTGTTTACAGCTTGTTGCCAAGGAGACCGACCATTGCTGCTGTGTAGTTGTGTAATTTCTCCTTCTTCTCCATTGCTTGTGTCTGCGGATGTCAGACTGCACTCAGATGACATCCAAGTGCAGTCCGATGTTTCACACGCATCCATAGGGCTGAATGAGTTTGCGTGATCCAAACATCGTATGCACCCGCAGTATGCTGCCGATTCGGCATGAGAAAAAAAAAATCACAGATCTGCACTTCCCCATAGAATAACATTGGGCAGAGTGCTACCTGATAATTCATCAGATAGAACTCGGTAGTGTAATACTGCCGCCTGACTGTACCCTTAAAAGAAGTAACATGTTCATATTCATTCTTTGGGAGGCTTCATTTGGAAGCCATCCGCTCTATATACTCGAAAGTACAGGGAAAAGCATTTTCCAAAAGCGTTTTCTCTTTTGGTAACTTAGCCTCTTAAAGGGGTTGTCCAGGACTATTATATATTTTTTAACTATGGGCGCAAAAACGAACAGGCACGTAGTTGCTAATAGAGGCAAACACCTTCCTGTTCTACCTGGTGTCGGCTCAGAGTAGTCACCGATTGCTCTTCCTCTTCTCCTCCACTCTGCTCTGTCATCTGGGCGTGACTGCCGATGTCATGCTGATTAACAGATGGCTCCCCGCAGTTAGGCAGCGGGAAGCCATATGTCCATCAGCATGATGTTGACAGTCATGCTCCGTCAACAGAGCAGAGTGGAGGAGAAGTTGATGCTCTGTCAATGTCACCTGAATCTCCAACAGGAGCGGTCAGTGATTGTTCTTTGATGGCAGCGATCGGAGCCGAGAGCAACAGGCACGAAGTTAGAAACTTTCTGCCTGTTATAGTAAAAAAAGTATATAGTACTGGATAACCCCTATGAAGGAGAGCAAATGGCCAAACATGAAAACAAATCACATCACAACTTTATACAGACTCTGAACTTAACTTCATTACTTTTGTTTTTGTAAAATACCCAGCTGAAGTGGAAGGCTCGGCGTCTTCTCAGCCTACGCAGGTATTTTATTACCCGTTCAGTCATTTTTGAGATGTAGAGGGATAAAACAACACACTCGTAAAAACGATAAATTATTCTGTTAAATGTTCCATAAAATCTGCAATGAATTTGGACTAAATTTCTCCAGGGAGATAACGGCCTGAAACTTTTACAAAACTATAACCAACCCGTACTTTCCACCGAAAGACATATGTCAGATTTCCCAGATTTCCATTACTAATATAATAGAAATAATTTACATGTACGGTGAGAAAAATACTGATCTGTGCAATTTTAAGGAAATGTGTCATCAGCTCATGTTTAAATTGTGTTTTTACGTTAAAAATACATTCTATTTAATTTTTGGTAAAAATAGAAACATTGCCATTCTCACACTGGCCACTGGGGCTCTTCTACTTCCTGTCCTTTCAGGAAATTCACATGTACATTAGCAGCAATTGACAGACTCAGACCCTATGTTTTGTTTTGAAGCATCTAATGAGCATGTGCAAAGGTCATTGTGAAGGGAAGGGGAGCTGGGTCATCATCTATTGTGATTGGGGGATCCTGTGTTATCAGCTGTGTACAGAGCTGTTATCTGTCGTTGCAATCCTGCCTCTGATGATAAGGAGACTTCTGAAAAGTATTATGTAAAGAACAGGAAGTAAGAATCTAAAACAGCCCCGGTGGCCAGTGTGAAAATTGTAAGATACAGATTGTGAAATGAAAAAAACAAAACAAAATAACCAAATAAAAAAAAAAAATTACATTAAACACAAAAATGATACATTCCCTGTAATGAAAAATATGCTAATTTGGCAGAAACTAAAAGCTTTTCTGCCTTTCTTAGACTACCCAGAATGATAAGGTGTGGGGGTAGTGTCGGACTGGGGTGGCAAGGGCCCACCAGTAACATTGACTTGGAGGGACTTGGGGGGCCCACTGTTCAGCTTCATGCAAAAATTATATTGCCCTCTTTCACAAATTTACTTCTGCTTCTATATAATAAACTAGATAGTTTGTTGAATGAAAGATGAGATGATGCTTTTGTCTGTACATAGTGAATTAATGTATTGGCCAACTACTGCTCATGTTGGGGGTAAGTGGCTTACGCTTGCATAAGGGCCCACCAGAGGATTCTCCTGTTCTCCGGTGGGCCAGTCCGAGCCTGCTTGGTGGCGTCTAAGGAAGTGGAGCAGCATCCAGTCCGGCAACTCATTTGTTCTGTTTTTTTTGGAGTTTGCTGTATAGGTTTGGCTTTTTACTAAAGCTTTGTGGATCCTCAAAGGAAATAAACAACTCATCTTTCATCGTACAAATTTCTCATCTAAGGCTGTGTTCACACGATGCGTATTTCATGCGTTTCCGCGGCGTTTTTGCAGTTGCGTAAACGCCGCGGAAACGCATGAAAAACGCATGGTAGAAGGGCAGCAATGTTCCCCAATGGAAATCCGCATGTGCTGTGCCCATGATGCGGATTTTTCCGCAGCGTTAACGCTGCGGTCAAAAATCCGCAGCATGTCAATTAATTTTGCGGAAACGCGGCGATTTCGCCGCCATTGACTTGCATTAGAACGCGCCAATTCCGCAAGACAGCATTTGTACTTGCGTAATTGGTGCGTTCTAATGTGCGGATGGTACCCGGGTGTGGAGGAGAGGAGAGTCTCATCCACACCCAGGTACCATTAAAAAAGCTGTAAAAAGAAGAATAAAATAAAAAATAAATGTATTCTTACCTTCTGTCGGCCCGCGCAGCGCTCCCGCTTGGTTTCCGGCACTTGCAGTGAGTTGTAGGACCTGCGCTGACGTCAGAGTCATGTGACGGGTCACGTGACGCTGACGTCGGCAGGTCTTTCAATTCAAAGTTGCCGGCAGCCGGGAGAACGGAGTGAGCAGGACAGCGCGGGCCATCGGAGGTAAGTATATACACTCTCTCGGGTCACACTGTATAAATCCATGCTGTTTGCATGGATTTATATAGTGTGACCTAGTTGTCAAGCACTTTCCAGGTGATGCTAACATCGCCTGGAAAGCGCTTGTCAATCTGCATGCGGAAACGCATGTGAATCTGCATGTGGATCCGCATGTATTCTGCAGGAAAAACGCATGCACAATCTGCATGCGTTTTTTCTGCCAGGGAGATGCAGAAATGATGCAGAAATTTTCTGCTTCATTTCTGCATCGTGTGCACATACCCTAAAGAGGTTTTTTCTTATAGATTTTTACAGATCTCGCTGATCAAAGTCTGATGGTGGGGATTCATCCTCCAGGACCCCATTGATGTTCAGACATGCAGAAAAGTAGCCATACATGCCGTACTCCTGCGAGAGCGGGCCAGGTGGCACATTTTGTATGGGTAATGAGAATGGCTAATCATTAAGTATATTTAGTATTGAACAATTTTCTTTACGTATAATGCTTTTTTATGTTTCATTGAGCATATTATGCTAAGTATGTCATTAAAGTACTGGTCTGGGCGACAATTGGGAGCTATCACCAAAGTGATAGACTGTTTTCAGAAAACCCTTAGTGACGGCTGCAATGTGCGGCTGCATTGGAAGAAAGCGCCGACATCGTTTGGGAGAATTCTGTAGATACTTTATAAAGGGGTGATTTGGGGACAAGATGGAGTCAGGGCATGTGCCCAAGTAAAGAATGCAGTGAAAATCCTCCAGATGATGCGTATGGAGAGACGAGTAAAACGCAACGGGGGCTGAATTGTTTCGTCACTTAACTTTGCATCTCGTGCATAACCACTTCAAAACGTTGGCGCATAGTGTTGCATTTAGTTGACACCCCAATTAAAGAAAATTGATGCCCCCTTGCTGGGGTGCAGAAAGTTATGTCTAAAACATGTAATAAATATGAAGCCAGTCATAAAGACATTTTTTGGAAGAATATTTGCTCATTTAGCGCGGTAAATCCCAATGTGACTCAAACTAAATAATGAATAACTTTGTACCCAATGAGGCCTTCTGCAATCACTTCAAGGACTTTTCCAGGCAGACACACTAAGGACTATACAAGCCCTACTCTTCCTGCCCAGACAGTCCCATGAGTCCTCTACCGATTCCTACCTAGGTATTGGCCTTATTGCTCCATCAGTTTTTCGTTTATCAGCTGCCGCTGCTACCATAGTGCCCAGGGTCTTATGAATTAATTCACTATTCTGAGATTTCGTTCGGAACTCAGGACCCTGCCGCTCGCGTCGCTCCATTCTAGAGATGAGCAAATTGAAATACAGATTTTCCAGCTTTGCTCAATTTTTCAGAAAAATCTGATTAGCTGCAAATCAATTAGCCGTGAATCACAAGTACTGTAATACCTCTAATTTCCCTGAAAATACTTTGATGTCTCTTAGGACTGTATTGAACTCCTTTCAAGCTCTTTAAGCCTTAGTAATGTCAACCTGACCTCAACATATACAGTGGGGGAAATAATTATTTGATTCCTTTCTGTTTTTGTAAGTTTGCCCACTGACAAAGACATGAACAGTCTATAATTGGAAGGGTATGTTAATTTTAACATTGAGAGATAGAATATCCATAAAAAAAATCAAGAAAATCACATTGTATAAATTGGATAATTTTTTCCGCATTTTGCAGTGAGAAATAAGTATTTGATCCCTCTGGCAAACAACACTTAATACTTGGTGGCAAAACCCTTGTTGGCAAGCTCAGCAGTCGGACGTTGTTTGTAGTTGATGATGAGGTTTGCGCACATGTCAGGAGGAATTTTGGTCCACTCCTTTTTGAAGACCCACCCACAACCCATCTTCAATGCTATTACTAAGAGAAGGAGGTTGCTGGCAAAAATCTCGCGATACATGACCCCATCCATCTTCCCTTCAGTATGGTGCAATTGTTATGTCCCCTTTGCAGAAAAGCACCCCCAAAGTATAATGTTTCCCCCACCATGCTTTATGGTTCGGACGATGTTCTTAGGGTCATAGGCCGTATTTGTCTTTCTCCAAACACAAAGAGTTGAGTTAATGCCAAAGAGCTCAATTTTTGTCTCATCTGACCACAGCACCTTCTCCCATAACTCACAGAATCATCCAGGTGTTCATTGGCAAACTTCAGACGGGCCTGCACATGTGCCTTCTTGAGCAGGGGGACCTTGCAGGCACTGCAGGATTTTAAATCTTTAAGGCGTAATGTTTTACCAACGGTTTTCTTGGTGACTGTGGTCCCAGCTTCCTTGAGATCATGAACAAGTTCCCCCCGTGTAGTTTTAGGCTGATCTCTCACCTTCCTTATGATCAAGGATACCCCACGAGGTGAGATTTTGCATGGTGCCCCAGATCGATGTCGATTGACAGTCATTTTGTATTTCTTCCATTTTCATACCATTACACCAACAGTTGTCTCCTTCTCACCCAGCGTCTTACTTATGGCTTTGTAGGCCATTCCAGCTTTGTGCAGGTCTATGATCTTGTCCCTGACAGCCTTAGAAAGCTCTTTGGTCTTGCCCATGTTGTAGAGGTTGGAGTCTGACTGATTAATTGAGTCTGTGGACAGGAGTCTTTAATACAGGTGACTATTTAAGACAGCTGTCTTTAATGCAGGTAACGAGTTGATTAGAAGCGTCTAACTGGTCTGTAGGAGCCAGAACTCATAATGGTTTGTAGGGGATCAAATACTTATTTCTCACTGCAAAATGCAAAAAAAATGTTCTAATTTATACAATGTGATTTTATTGATTTTTTTTGGATATTCTATCTCTCAATGTTAAAATTAACCTACCCTTAATATTATAGACTGTTCATGTCTTTGTGAGTGGGCAAACTTACAAAAACAGCAAGGGATCAAATAATTATTTCCTTCACTGTATGTCTATGGGTAAACGGATGGTAGCTGTTTATGACTGCTGTCCTGTCACACACTATCAGAAATGTTTAATCAGTGGTCTACTCTCCGTATCTCGGTGGCTTAGCTGTGACATCCTCTCACTGTTTAGATTCTCCACAAAATGTCTGCTGCATTCCCTGCCTCTGCTTTTAGACAAGCCATGATAGTGCCTCCCGATTGGCTAGACTATACTGTGTGATGTGATAGCGGCAAGGCATTGTGGGGATGCCTGCATGGCCAAGCCTGAAGTCACATGAGCTTTCCCTGGCTTACACAATCTTCTCCAATGTGCAAAAATGGCACTTTTTTGTCGATTTGAGAAAATTGAATCCCAAATTGTTCAAATTTGCCGAGTTCAGCTAATTTGCTAAAATTCAACCAGCATTCAAGTTGCATCGAATCAATTCACTTATCTCTAGTTAATTCCCAGATTTCCTCTTCCTCTTCTATGCCAGACAGTTCTGCTTCCACTTCTTCACTGTGCCCTTCCCCTGAGATATTACACAGTCAATTAAACTACCTCAGTCTTACTCCATCAAGCTTCAACTTACCCAGTCACACCCAACAAGCACTGCCCACTCGCGCGTCACTCGGCATAACTTTTTGCGCCTTGTCACATGTCTACTGCCCATCATCAGTTAACCCACTTTTTGAACAGTGCAAAGATACGGCACTTTTTTGGAAAAAATGTATATGTAACACTAGTAAAACAAAAAATATACATTAGATGGTGACGCGCCCCCTGGGCCATATTCTTTAGGGGGAATACCCGGAGCCGGATCAGATGGGAGTTGTAGTCTTCCGAGTGGCTGTGACCCGGTCCGTGCCCAGGGTGTCAAACTCAGTTGTATGTGGCAGTCCTACAGATGTTACTAAGTTCTTAATGTCGACTACGCCACCCGTTGTGTTGCGGTCACTGTGGCCGCCGCTGCAGCAGGGTCCGCTGAGGCTGATGGTGTAGGTGCAGCTTTGGGTGATATAACCCCCAACGGGTGGGGTATAGCCTCAGGGGGATCAGGTGCAGAGGATGGGGGTTGTGGTGATGCAGTGAAGACGGCAATCAGAGACAGAGTCGGGTTATGCAGTTTAGGATGTTTACTCACTGCTGATGTTCCGGTCACTCCAGCTTCGAGTGACCTCCCGAGCCGTGCTGCGTCCACCAGGTTCTGGATCCAGCCAACCCCCAAATAAGTCCGGAGCGTGACCCTGAGCTCTCCTTCTGTCCTTTCTCTGGCCGTCCCCACTATTGATCCACCCAGGTCCAGCTCCCTCGGGCCTTCTGTTGGGAGACCCTTGGCCTTGGGTTCCCTGACCCTCCACGTGGTATGCCTTCGTGGTGGATGTGGTGGGTGGCCGTGGCAAACGCTGCCCACGGCCTCCGGTCTCTGGCTGGGGTGTGTTTTTGCCCCCACCAGCTTGGGTTCCGGTACCCTGTGCCGACTCTTCACCCGGGGATTTAATCTTGGGTTCTTAGAGTCCTCTTCCTCTGTTTCCCCCTCTGGGTCTCTCTTTCTCCACTCTCACTCTGGGTCTCTCTTCTCCTCTGCTCGCTGACTTTCTCTCTGCAACTGACCCTGTTCTTAGTTGGTGCCCACCTTATATATCCCTCTATGTGTGAGCTCAGGTGACCAGCACCCAATGAGCTCCTATCTTTACCCAGGCTGCTCCCCCTATCTGCCCCTACACTACTTGGGATGTACCACCCCCCTCCCACTCCAGCCAGGAACAGACTCGGTCGTACCTGCACATTTCTAAGTGGGAGTACCGTCGGTCTGCTCCTCGGAAATGGGATGT
Source organism: Phyllobates terribilis (assembly GCF_046119375.1). NCBI lineage: Eukaryota > Metazoa > Chordata > Amphibia > Anura > Dendrobatidae > Phyllobates > Phyllobates terribilis. Next base: position 328,977,871 of record NW_027362768.1, read on the forward strand.
GTGTAGTGCATGCAGCCTACCGAGCTCAGTTCCACACTCCATCCTTACCCGGGAGTGGAATATCACACCTCTGGGTTGAGGTGCAATACCCCTGTAGCAGCCGAATCCTCAGGGTGCTACATTCCCCCCTGGTAAATCACAGCACGTCCTCGGGCTGTAAGACAAAACACCAAAACATACAAATTTTTGCATAAACATATAAAACATATAAAACATTATATATATATATATATCAATATAATTAAGGGAAATACGGGTAACAGTTCACACATGCTGGTCCCAACGGGGACTATATTAGCAACAGCAACAGTTTCAGTTTCAGTTTCAGTTCCAGTTCACGGTTTCAGTTCACGGTGCCCCGACGGGCAACTATATACAGCTTCTGCTTCGCTGTCCTTAGCGACGGCGTCCTCCTGCTCTTGCTTTATGGTTACCTTTGGCTTCAGACCCGTCCGGGTCCTCTTGCCCTTCCTCCTCACACCGCAGCTCTTCCTCCGTCAGGCGATGCACATGGAGGGCGTAGGGACCTTTGGCACACTTGTGCCGGGTGAAGGTGACCTCGTCCCCGATGTAAAGGTCACGACCTCTGTGTCCCTCCGGTAGGTGGGACTCAACGTCTCTCCTGGTTATGAAGACGTCGCCTAGGGTGTGGTGGTCTCGGATGAAGCCCCACCCATGCTGCAGGTTAAACTTTATCACAGTCCCGGTGGTGCGGGGACTATGCGCTGCACGGGGGTCTCTCCTGGCCCGGCTCTTCTGCTCCGCGCTCTTTACTTGAGCTTGCTGTTCCCGGACCCGCCTCTCTCTCCGCTCCCTCTCGAAGTCCTCGAGCTGTTGGCGGCAGCACTCAGCACGCTCCGCTGCAGCTGCCCGAGTCTCTTGAGTGAACCCCATAAGATCTTCTCCGGTGGGGTCCCACTCAAACTGTGCTTCCGCTAGCGGGGGCGAGATCCTCTTTACGGGCTTTGGAGCCGGGATCAGGGGTTTATCCAGGGGTCTCTCCGGAGTCGGGGATGGTGAAACTCCGGTGGCCATATAAATGGCTGCCCATCCGGGCACGTATGTTGGGCGTACAGGTCCTCTCCCAGATGCGGCACTCTTGGTCTTATGGGCGCGGTGGTGGTGGCGCCCGGGTTGCCCGGGCCTTGCGGCCAGGCCTGGGGTATCTGGAAGGTAAAGGGCACCGTAAGGACGGCGGCGCCCTGGGCTACTTGGCCCTGCGACCAGGCCGGGGGCTCCGCGGAGGTAGGGGGCGCTGTTGGTATTGCGGCGCCCGGGGGTACTAGGCCTTGCGACCAGGCTGGTGGTACTTCCTGCTTGGTCACGCTCGGGGTCGAGGCGTGTGACGTCACAGGGGTCGCGGCTCCCGTTTGAGGCCTAGTCTGCGGCGGTGACGTTGCAGCGACAGGCACGGCAGGATAGACTTCGGGCTCTGCGACGGGGAGCTGGGGCAGGTACGCGGTTTCCCGGTCTGGGGTATAGACGTCCCCTTTACCTGCCTCCACTCGTTCGGCTCCCTTCTCGGCGCCGTCTCCGGCCTTCAGTCCTCCCGCGCCATCCTCAGAGGCGGTCTGTCTCCTCGTCTCGGGTGGCGTGCTCCGCTGACAGGTCTCGGTCTGCTGGGCCATCTCACGGCTCCACTCCGCCAACGTCTCTCGCTGCACCCGGGCCATCCTCCTTGCGAGGCCCTCCAGGGCAGTCTGTGCACACTCCCGGTCTCGGGGGAGCTGTGCGAGGACCTCCACTAGGCCTAGTGGGGTCGTGGTTTCCAGCAGGCTCCTGACCAACGGGTCGGTGCTGCTCTGCTCTCCTACAGTCGTCTCCAGCAGGCTCCTGGCCAGCGGGCCGGTGCTGCTCTGCTCTCCCTCCTCGGTTTCTAGCAGGCTCCTGGCCAACGGGCCGGTGCTGCTCTGCTTTCTCGCCATCTCCGGGTAAGCTCCTCCGCTACTCTTCTCCAGGCTTCTTGCCTCCGGGTGCGCTCGCTCTAGACTGCTCCAGGCGGGACCCATCTTCGTTCTTTTCTTTCGTCTCCTCCCACCTCGAGGGCGGTCCCGGGGCCACTTGGTGACTGTCAGCTCCAGGGGCGGTTCTTTCACGCTGACAGACACCTCTAGCATCACAGTCTCTGTTGGTGGGGGCGGTTTCCACTTTTGGCGCCATTTTCGGTCCTGGCCCACGATGGGAGGCGGCCTCTCACCACCCTCTGGCACGCCCATAATGGCGTCCACTCTTCCAAGGCGGGAAACCTTTGGAAATGGCGGGAACCGCTTCCCAGTGGCGGGAAACTCTGCAGATGGCGGGAAAACGCTGTTAATGGCGGACAACCGGCGGGAATCGACCTGTGATGGAGTCCGATGGCGGGGACCCTCCGGAACCGGCAGGAGACTTCTTTTTGAGGTAAACTTGCACTTTTCTTCAGGCACGCAGTACCCGGTGGTTGTGGGCACGTAATCCTGCCGACTACGCCAAAGTTGACGCGCCCCCTGGGCCATATTCTTTAGGGGGAATACCCGGAGCCGGATCAGATGGGAGTTGTAGTCTTCCGAGTGGCTGTGACCCGGTCCGTGCCCAGGGTGTCAAACTCAGTTGTATGTGGCAGTCCTACAGATGTTACTAAGTTCTTAATGTCGACTACGCCACCCGTTGTGTTGCGGTCACTGTGGCCGCCGCTGCAGCAGGGTCCGCTGAGGCTGATGGTGTAGGTGCAGCTTTGGGTGATATAACCCCCAACGGGTGGGGTATAGCCTCAGGGGGATCAGGTGCAGAGGATGGGGGTTGTGGTGATGCAGTGTAGACGGCAATCAGAGACAGAGTCGGGTTATGCAGTTTAGGATGTTTACTCACTGCTGATGTTCCGGTCACTCCAGCTTCGAGTGACCTCCCGAGCCGTGCTGCGTCCACCAGGTTCTGGATCCAGCCAACCCCCAAATAAGTCCGGAGCGTGACCCTGAGCTCTCCTTCTGTCCTTTCTCTGGCCGTCCCCACTATTGATCCACCCAGGTCCAGCTCCCTCGGGCCTTCTGTTGGGAGACCCTTGGCCTTGGGTTCCCTGACCCTCCACGTGGTATGCCTTCGTGGTGGATGTGGTGGGTGGCCGTGGCAGACGCTGCCCACGGCCTCCGGTCTCTGGCTGGGGTGTGTTTTTGCCCCCACCAGCTTGGGTTCCGGTACCCTGTGCCGACTCTTCACCCGGGGATTTAATCTTGGGTTCTTAGAGTCCTCTTCCTCTGTTTCCCCCTCTGGGTCTCTCTTTCTCCACTCTCACTCTGGGTCTCTCTTCTCCTCTGCTCGCTGACTTTCTCTCTGCAACTGACCCTGTTCTTAGTTGGTGCCCACCTTATATATCCCTCTATGTGTGAGCTCAGGTGACCAGCACCCAATGAGCTCCTATCTTTACCCAGGCTGCTCCCCCTATCTGCCCCTACACTACTTGGGATGTACCACCCCCCTCCCACTCCAGCCAGGAACAGACTCGGTCGTACCTGCACATTTCTAAGTGGGAGTACCGTCGGTCTGCTCCTCGGAAATGGGATGTGTGTAGTGCATGCAGCCTACCGAGCTCAGTTCCACACTCCATCCTTACCCGGGAGTGGAATATCACACCTCTGGGTTGAGGTGCAATACCCCTGTAGCAGCCGAATCCTCAGGGTGCTACAATGGCACACTATGATAACGGAGATATACATCAGCTCCGAAAGAACAAAATATTAACAAATACATAAAAGTGCAAAAATGGAGACAATGGGGATGAGACCTCTTTACACCCACACTATAAGCATATATTCACATGGGACTAATTTCTTCACAAATTTTTATGTTTTTTGTGTGCAGTTTATAGAAAAAAATGCTGCAGATTTGAATTAAATCCAAAGTGATGATCTGCAGCATAGGCTGCCATGTGGTGCAATTCTAATTAGCAGCGCAGTTTACGTTTATATTGCATATTGTTTTGGGTAGAGCGTAGATGAAATTTTGCAAAATTTGCTGGTACTGAAAGAAGCTGCGGATTTTATACACGGGATTCTGTAGTGGTAAATTCATATCGTATCAGTCCTATGGGAATAAAGATAACCTGATTTTATCTATACATTAGAGCACTGCAGTCAAAAAGACCTAATGCAGGAATATGTGCAAGCAGGGCAACTAAATAGGGACCTGGAGGTAAGAGAGACCCTTAAAAAAACAATAAGGGGCCCCAACTGTCGGCCGAACAAGTATGTCGAACAAGTATGTCAAGTATGTCTCCTGACTCCACCATGCACAGTAGCGCTCAGCTGTCTAAGCGCTCCTGTGTTCTCTATGAATGTGCCGCTGCCCGATTCCTCCGGCGGTGGCTTATTTCTTAGAGAACAAATAGATTTGCATTCTAGAAATGGACAGGCCAGATCCTTAACCCCCCAGATATTATCTATCGGGGGAAAGTCAGGGGGTAACATTCACACTAGACTGTCAGCTGAGCCTGCCAATATCGGCAGTTTTCGGCTGACGTTAGAGGGATATTCCCATCTCCAAGATCCTATCCCAATATGTAGTAGGGGTAATAATAATAATATTAGCAAATACCTCTATTTAGAAATGTAGTATAGTTTTTCTGATTCACTGTGTTTCTTTCCTTATGTGCAGGCATTGCAGGACCTTAGGTATCCATGGTTACGACCACTAGCAACTAGCTAAATAACTGTTCATAACCATGGATACCTAAGGTCCTGGAATCCCTGCACATGAGGAAAGAGACATAGCGAATCAGAAAAACTATACTACATTTCTAATTGGAGGTATTTGCTAATATTTTTATTATTACCCCTACTACATATTGGGATAGGATATTGGAGATGGAAATACCCCTTTAAGCTATTGTGTATGAGGGCCTTAAGTTTCCCCCCTGTCTGTTAGATGGGAATTACTGGTGGATTAGCACAAAGTGAGGGATTTTCTGGCGAGCCATGAAAAATGAGGTTTGGATGTAGCGATAAAACGAGAGGCCCATATTATATTTTTCTATGGAGGCCCATTGTTCTACTCCAACATTGGGTCAGGGCAGGACACCAACAACAGGGAGCCTCTATGCCAAGAGACAAAAGTCTTGAACTTAGTTATAACCTGTTTATATGTAAATGAATATTGGGTTATAACACCCAACAGAACCTCAATCAATGCCCGTTTCTATAAGGACTGGTAATTGGCAGGTAGAGGTGTAAATATCACTTCTGAACATTGGCGATAACATATTAGAATAAATAAACGCGCACCGCTTGCACCGATGAGGATTTTTACAGCTGAAGTAATAATCTTTTCCGGGCTTATTTGTGCTCCAGCAATAAACAAAAATCCAAAATAAATCGCACAATACAAAAACACAGAGGTTGAAAGAGTTCCTACACCCACACACCAAAAGAAAAAAAAGAAACACTTATCGGGAATTCATACTGAGTAAACTGCTCTCGGCGAGGCCGTGGTTGTCATCGTTTGTCACGTTGTAAAATCTGTTCATTTCTATTTTAACTTAAAATATATAATTGCATTTGGTGGGAGATTTATAAAAAACATTTGTTTCGTGCAGAGGTTACACACACTCATCGAGGCTAAAGGGGAAGAAAAAAATAACAATAAAGTGAGAATTTGTGGAAAATAAGAAATGTGATGACTGAACGGAACCAGTGTCGGACTGTGCTGCCAAAGGCCCACCAGTAACCATCTACAGGACCCCACTTTTCAGCTACATGCAAATGTGACATTATCCTCAATCACAAATTTATATAACAACGAACTGGATAGATTGTTAAATGAATAAGATGCCGCCTTTGTTTGTACATAGTGATTCAAGTGTATTGTGTCAATTACTGCTCATATAAGAGAGTGGAGGCCCACTGGAGGATTCTCCTGTTCTCCAGTTGGCCAGTCCAAGATTGCATGGAGCTCTATTATAAAGCTCCTCTTCACAGAGATACACAACAGCACCTCCAAAAGGAAAAATGGACACTAACCACGTGATGGGAGCAAGACTGAATTGTGCACACCCCACCTTCAACCCCCGCCAACAGTAACAGTCTCCAATTTGCAGGGACTGTCCTGAATTTTTGGAAAGAAGTTGCAGACAGAACAGGGGCAAGGTATATGTAAACCGCACCAAAAAGTGGGTGGCCTGGCCTTGGTCTTTGGGGGCAGTGATCTGTGCTTTGGGCATGTGCAGGAGCTCAGATTCCTTTCAATGGCCCTATCAATTGACATCTCAAAGATGTTTCTTTCTTTAACACATATTTATTTCCCATAAACTGACAATTCTATAACATTATTTTCTTAGAACTCTTTTTTAGAAAGGTCCCTCTCGTTATTCTTCTTGGAAATGTATGAATAAATTGGCAACTGGGTGTTACCATTTCACTTGTCAATAGGGTGTGTCCCTAAATATTTCTACACTGATTGGACAGTGTCAATGTGTGTAGCCACATAAACCATTGACAAGGAGAATGTTTACACCCAGAGAGATGTATCTGGGGCAAAAATTGGCATTTGTTAGGTATATTTGGCTATTTAGCAGTTTGTTGTCTTGGTTTTATCAATAGTAATGACTCTTGTCCTACAAGACTACATGGTGACATCTGATTTGGCTTTCTGTGCACATCAGTGGAGATCTCGCTAGGAACATGTGTCCTTCCATAGGGTTACTAAATGACATAGGCTTGGAGACAGCTGACATTTTCTTAACATACCCTCTTATTTACTCTCTCCTACCAAACCCCTTCTGCCATCTTCAACTTCATATATGATACCGTTTACAAGTTCTTAGTCCTGATGTTCTAACCAGCACTGGCACCACGTATGAAAGCTGGAAGACACCAAGCAAGATGGCGGTGAAAAAAGGAAGTTCAAAGATTTCAAATGCACATTTCATGCAAGACTGTTGACTCAATATATGCCCCTGCAGCCTTCTCCTTGCCCTTTCAGGTAGATGGACAGGTTTCCCCCTATACACATTGTGACTGTGGCACCCCAGGGGTCTGGTTTTCCACAGTAATGTAATGTTATGTCTGAGAGCAGGTGGGAGGTCCTTTGGTCAGGGATCCTGTGCATGCCACACCTCCTGCCCAGTCTTGGGAGGGGAAGAACTTCCCCTGTAAAAACCCGGGGCTGAGGCAGGGTGAGTAAAACAAGGAGAGTGGAGACAAGAAGCAGCATAGGAAACAGCAGAGTTACAAGGAGTCAGGGGCTGGCAGCTGCAGAGTTCGCCCTGACTAAGAAGATTCTTTACCGGACCCGGAGTCCGAGGCTGTGGGGACTAACTCCTACCCAGCAGCAGAATCCGTCAGGCAGGGGATTTCAGGTCCTCTGGCCCAGAAGCCCGAAGGCACGGTCACACGCGTGGGACCAGCACCGCCATCGTGGAGCGGAAGCCATTAGAAGGCCCCGAGTCACCGGCCATACGGGTGAGCACCACACGGTACACTCAGGGACGTGGGCTACTTACATCAGCTTCTAGCAAGGTAGCCAGAAGAGTACAGTCAGTTTGGGAGGCCTACAACTACGCCTGGCCAGGGGAGATCCCATCTGCTCAAAGACTGACCAGGCCCCGTTTGCTAGCAAGTACTCCGGGAGGGTCTGTCGTTGTTACCAGTAAAGACCCTGAACTACACCGTACCGTCTCTGAGTGGTTCCTGCTACCCCCATCATCCACGTCGGCTGCCCTGAGGCCATACCCCTCCCGTTGGGGGTTATACTATCACGCTGCACAATCCTACCACCGGCCTCAGCGGTCTGCCCTGCAGCAGCAGCTCCCTGACTGCACTCAACGGGTGGCGTAGTCCTCAACTATTTACTACTAATAGACTGCCGTCTAGTTTGACTCCCTGGGCACGGACCGGGTCACCGCCACGAGACTACAACCCTCCACTGATCCGGCTCCGGGTAGGCTCCCGCGTGCGCAACGCAGCGCGACACATTCCCAGGGGCGCGTCATGACGACACAGCATTTCTTCTTAATTATGACAGACATAAATTCAGTAGCCTCAAAGACATAACTATTATTCATGAGTCTGGATGTTAACTCTTCTTGTAGGTTGACTTAATATTTGTAAATTGATGAATGGCTGTTATTTACCTCTTATATCAGCTCTTACGGTTTATTGTACTGTTATCTTTGCAAGACAGGGGCACAGGGTCATTGAATAATGCTGTTTGCAAATATGTTGATTACACATTATACCAGGCCATGCAGTTTGTTGATTTGCATTGTTTGGGTGTTTATAGTTTATCCTTCAACGCTTGCAAGTCAACATTGGGGGATGAACTGTGGATACTGAAGCAATGCGAGTAAAGGCCCCGTCACACTAAGCGACGCTACAGCGATCCCGACAACGATACGACCTGTCAGGGATCGTTGCTGCGTCGCTATGTGGTCGCTGGTGAGATGTCAAACAGTCAGATCTTCCCAACGACGCAGCAACGATGCGGCGACCCGTAACGATCTGTATAATGATGCAAGCCTATGTGTTTCTGTGTCTGAGTCGTTAACAAGGTCGTCGGTAAGGTGTCAAACACAGCGATGCATGCTACCCAGCGGGGCCTCAACAATCAAAGAAATGTCCAGACCATTCCGACACGACCAGCGATCTCACAGCAGGGGCCTGGTCGCTGCTAAGTGTCAAACGTAGCGAGATCGCTACTGAGGTCGCTGTTGCGTCACAAAACTTGTGACTCAGCAGCGATCTCGCTAGCGATCTCGCTTAGTGTGACGGGGGCTTTAATATCATCACCCCTTCCCCTTAACCTGTGGATGATGGCTTGAAGGACAGTTGTGAACTATATAAAGGGGTCTCTCCCTGTGTTCCAAGTGACTCTACAGGATGTCAGCTTAGGGGACCACGGCCCCAGATGGAAGAACACATATCTGCTCCATTGACCATCGCTGAACCCTCAGAGATGTTTTGAAGACTCCAGGTAGGGACAATGAAGTAACCTGGCCACTTACCTCCATGGACTGTCAGCTTCCTAAGCTTGCCACTACTTCCTCTCTGTCAGTGCCCGCCTAAAGCAGGGTGCCACTGCTTGGGGTAGTCGGCCCTGGAAGCTCCGAAGTCTCAGCGGCTCTATTCCCGGCAAGTCAGCTGAAGGGTGAGACTCTGTAATTTGCACCATCTTGTGTATTTGCTGGGACTGTTCTATATGTTATTGTCCGCTGGTGGTTCAATAAATTATTGCCACACTGTTTTACCCTCACCCTGTGTTGTATGAGTAGTGTTCTGCCAATGGGAAAAGAGAGCGGACGTTAAGTGGAATGAGCCCTGGTCCATGTGGTCTTTCTAAAGACAGCCGGGCCAGCAGGCAAGAGCACCCACTGACCCCCCGTTTCTCCACACACATATTTTAGTAAAAAACATAAGTGTTTGTAAAGAGGGAGGAGCCAGGCTCTGATTCATGTTGCCTGCGGTTCGGGCAGCATGAATCATGTGATTATTCCCTTTAAGGGAAATATGTCATTAGGTTTTTGCTATTTAAACAGAGAAAATCAGAGGGCCTGATTCCCGGGCTGTATATTTGATCAGCAGCTTGCTGCAATTTCAATACAATCAGTGTTTTATGAGCAGGAGATTATCACTGCAGGAATAGGTATCACGTGCCAGACAGTCCAGCCAATCTGTGTAACCCGCCCCCACCACTAATTGGCAGCTTGCTGACAGTGTACACAGTGGTGTGGTCGGGGTTATAACCAGCTCAGTATTCTGACCATTATTACATCTACAGCAGAGAATACATGGATTTTTATCAAAACTGCACCATGCAGCCGAGTAAGTGATATATCGCTGGAATCAGGTTCTCTGCCCTTACATAATGCAACTTTCAGATTCCATAGCAAAAAAAGCAGATGAAAAATTCCATTTAAATACACAGCATGTCAATTCTTCTGTAGATTTTCTCCACTGATTTTAACTTGTGCAACGAATAGGGTGAAATATGGGGCAAATCGGTATATTTTGCTGCAAAATCAATTTTTTTTCAGTTGCAAAACACTGAACCCATATTGCTTAGTTGCATTCTATGTAATCCTTTAAGATGCCCCAACTGTGGAAAAGCATAGATGGTACCTGGCTGCATCTATGGGTTTGACCAGAAAAGAACATGTCTCCATTTTTTTTTATATATGGACCATCCAAAAAAAACATGAGTGAGTAGACCTATACCTAGACCTATACCATGGATAAAATTTGACTTGGTAAAAATGTTATTATCTAGACTAGAAAGTCACTTACTGGTGGCAAACAGGAATTCCAGGTGGTTGTATCATCACTGCTGGTGCTCATACTAACATTGCAGTGGTCAATCTGAGACTGGCTTAGCCCATGAGAAGTCCCCTCATCCTCCATCTCCTCTTTCTGCTGCCTCTTCAGACTGGCCAGCATCTGCATTTCAGAGGCGCTGAGTCTGTTTACTTGGTAACTTCTCCAGTTATATGCCTATGAAGGGAGACAATAGGTTATATCCGTCCAAAAATAACATCCTGGTGTAAGGTAGGGATCTAAGGAGTAACATTTCTCCTTGTGGAGAGAGACAAGCCAACCCTGTCATGTCAGAGAGAGGAGAAGTATAAGCCATGCATGCTCCTCTGGGAAATTAAATATGCAAATAGTCTCTTCAGAGAGGAAGAGGACTAGAACTCCAGTGTCACCTAATGGAAGTTGCGATCCTAAAAGTCAATATCGACCCTTTAACGAGCCTTGCAATATGACTTAGGATAAAAGCCAAACCAGAATCTCAATTTGCAGACATGATGTTTCGAGGCCTTGCCCCTCATCAGTGCAAAGTATGAGATCTGATTTGGCTGGGTAATCAGATCTCATACTTTGCACTGATGAGGGTCAATCCCCTGAAACACCATGTCTGCAAATTGAGATTCTGGTTTGGCTTTTATCCTAAGTCATATTGCAAACCAGTGATTTTTATGTCATTTATTATAATATATAACACATTTTACCTTAGTCTTAGATTTTAAAAGTACCTAAATAGGCAGTCGCCCAAAGGTTCCCCCACTGATAAAAGTTGAGGACCTTACAGCAACTGGAGACCGTCTTTAGGATAGAAATCATTAGGTTAGGAATATATGATACACTAAAAGGGGATAGGTGATAAAGTGTGCTGAATCCTAATTCAAGTAGTCAAATGGTTTGGATGGAGTGTCAGTGCCTATGTAGTAGGATTCCCAGTAATCAGAATTTATCACCTATCCCATGGGTCTCTTTAATTTCCAGATATGCTTTACTCGATCATTGGCCCATGTAAACATGCTAAGGAGCCAGCAAAAACAATCATTCCTTGGCTAAATGAATCAATTATGACACATTAAAATCATATTTTTAGGCAGCACTTTGCCAAGTATAAATGGGAATGTGCTGCTGAGAATATGCATACTGTATGGGGACAGAACTATCGTTCTGTCCGCATACAGTTTGTGTCAGCCCATACAGTTTGTGTCATCCTGTGTTAATGGTCCTTTTAACCACGCGTACCTCTAAGGCCACGTTCACATATTCAGTATTTGGTCAGTATTTTACATCAGTATTTGTAAGCCAAAACCAGGAGTGGGTGATAAATACAGAAGTGGTGACGTGTTTCTATTATACTTTTCCTCTGATTGTTCCACTCCTGACTTTGGCTTACAAATACTGAGGTAAAATACTGACCAAATACTCAACTTGTGAACGTGATCTAAATGTGAGGCCACACATACCTGATGTTGTAGTGAGGCAGGACCACCAAGAAGCAACATAGAAACCATGGGCTAGTTTCTATTTTGGCTGAGATGAGATACTTTGAAAACTTTTTTTTTTTCACCATGGACCATTGCTTTTAAATAAGACTCCACACCGTTTTGGTTTCCTTAGTGAAAGCCAGTTCTCCAAACCAAAACCCCATGTTATCCAAACCAGAAGACAAAAGATCCCGGACCCATCAAATACATTTTTCACTAGAATTCCGATGTAAAAATATTCAAAGTGTTGCAAAAATTTTGCTCAACGTGTAATTCTAGAAAAATATTTCACATTTTTGCATTTTTATTCCAGTTCTGTCAACTTTTTGGAAAGTGATTGGAGCCCAACGAGGAGGGAGCTTGGCGAAGGACAGCTGTCAAATTCATCCTGTGCGTAGATCACGATGCTGAAGCTGTGCAATTCAGAGTGGTGTTTTGAGCGATCGGTTTGGGTCTCAGGACCTGGGCTACCACCGATCAGCAGCACTTTTGCAAATTTTGGAAAAGACAAATGAAAAATGAGAGCTGGAAATTAATTGGCTGTTATGGGTAAGTGCTTTACTTGCTACGGGTGGCAGATGTAGACAACCAAAATTTCTTAAATATAAGGGAAACAGAGGAATTGGAGATTCTTCCTGATCCCCTGAAGAATGTTAGCTTTATTTAGATTAAAAGGCTTTTCCAGGACTTTGATGACCATAAAATAAATTGCTTGATTCAGAGATAGATGACTGTAACCTCTTTTGTAGCTCTAACTTCCACTTTAACACTTCAAACCTCATACTTCTGTTTAAAGGTGGTATCATTTCCACATCAGGAGGCGAGTGGGGTTGGTGATGTCCCGACTCCCGTCTACTGGTACCTGCCAGGTTTATAGCGAATAAGAAAGGTGCAGATCGCACAAATGACCTGGCCGGTATCAGAAGACGTGATGTCACCGGCTCTGCTCACCTTCCGATGCGGAAGTAAGAAGACCCCTTAAAAATATGGTATTTTATTCTTCAAATCTTGTAAAATCCTAAAGTTTTTCTGCTCTGGAATAAAGTCTGCTTCAATTGCTTTTACATCTGTCCTTAGCATAGGTAATCAATAACAGATCGGTGAATGTGCTGAGAATCTGACCCCCAGTGATTCGATATTGATGACCTTGCTTTAAAAATTCTGCAATTATATGTAATTATAATAATTATAGTCAATCTGTGATTTTCGTCTACAGTTTTTCTTTAGTTCTTCAATTCCAAAAATACTTTCTCGCCATTAACCCTTGAGTCGTGAACAGCTACTGTAAAAATTCTATTATATAAACTTTTGGTGCTTATATGGTTAAACATTGCAAATTCATGAAGATTAGAGAATCTGGTGAACATTGTGTTCATTATCTGGCATGTAAGATTCTCTACGATTCTCAGCAAAGCACCGCATACTAAAAATGAAAATGATCCGGGCTGAACGTGGACATCTCTCTAAGACGGATTCTCGAATCCCTGCAAGTTGTTAAACTCTTTAGATCCTACTTGGAATGAAGAAAGATCATCCGTGTGTCATTATTTTATATCTGAGCTTTTTGTGCAGCTTTAATGTTTCAAGAGCTCAATTTTTCACACATTTCTTACATTGTTACTTTGGCTGTTTTTGGAAGATTTATGCAGTTCTATTATGGACTAAAAATAACTCAATAGACCGGCTGTTAGAATGAAAAAAAGATTAGGAGTAAGCTGGGTGGATATGTCTGGAGCAAAATGAATCACTTTTTGTTTAAACTGTAAAAAGAATAAGACTTGATAGGAATGCCAAAAAATCATTACACGTGTCTGGTGTAACACATCCTGTGGCTAAAGAGCAGGTGTAAAACAAAAAGTACCCAAACTTGGGACGTTTTTATGAAAGGATCATGTTATGGCACTGTAGCAGAATATCCCTCAAGCCAGGGGGTGCCCTAGTCTATTCCTGCTCTCCGGATTACTTCTGATGGTGAAGACGCCTTGGGCCACATGCCTTGCTGAGCTCCTAAATCAGTCCTAATCTGTCCCCTCGCTCACCCAGAGAAATGGGGAGTTGCAGTGTATAAGAATGCACAAACCAGACTAACAAGGGACGACGTACAGGGATAAGTGAAAATACCATCCATACAAATATGCACTCATAAACAACATAGTGGAACACTGGGAAGTAAAGGAAGGAAAAACCAAATAGGAGAGGAAGAGGATATGCACACAGACAAATGACCAAGCAACAGTCTTCTGAACAACACTTTAAATTACACTTTCAACTCCAGAATCAGGCAGTAGGAACTATCACTGGCAATCTCTAAGTGCCAGCAGCGAGTATGTACAGCAGAGGGGAGTGGCCAACACTTAAAAGCTGAGACCAACAAAGCAGGAAAGCTTCAGGAGCTCTCAACTTTTCGGAAAACGTTTGTTTTTTTTTAAATTCAGCACGAACGTTGCACATTTGGATTGCTGCTCGGACCCCAAGCATTTTTCTCAAAATCGGCAAAAGTTGAGCATGAACCCGAAGATCCCTGGTTTACCATGTTGTTATCTGTGTGACGGCGCAGGAAACAGGGGCTTTGATCTGCGGTAACATAGTTACTGCTGGTCACAGCGCTGCGGGATCACACTGTCAAATGTCAGTGTGATCCCGCAGCTGTCACTGTGACCTGCGGTAAAAAGCTTACCGCAGGTCACAGGCGCCGGCTGGTGGGACTACTTCTCCCATCAGCAGGCACCCGCTCTCACTGTTAACAGCGAGCGAAAGCGCCACTGATGAGAAGAGTAGTTTCATCAGCCAGCGCTTGTGCAGTGAAAGTAAAAAAAAGCTAAAATCAATAAATAATTATTTAAGTAAAAAAAAAAACACATTATACTCACCTACACCTAATCACCAATAGCCTTGTCCCCTGTAAAAAATTAAAAAACACTATATACTCACTTTAATGCCTAATCCCCGATGCCCATGTCACCTGTAATAAAGAAAAAATAATAAACCGCCATAATCCTCACCTATCTGCCATAGTCCACGTAATCCAGATTATCCCACGGCAATCTGATCATTGATAGAACAGCCACATCTGGAGATGTGACTGTGCTATCTGGCAGCCGGCGATACACTGACAGGAGTGCAATCGCTCCTGCAGTGTATCACGATGAGCTGCCGTGAGGGAGGTCACAGGAGTTCATAAGCTGATGAACTCCTGTGACCTCACAGCACCAACATTGCATGAGAAGAGTGCAGTCTTTGTTTTTTGTACCTATCTAAAGGTTTGGAATTTGCCTGGAAGACTTGTACCTGTATAGCTTTTGTAGTTTGCTGGTGCTGTTTCTTCTTTTCTTTTTTCTAGATAGATAGATAGGCAAATATGTGATAGATGGATAAACAGATATATGCATAGATAGATAGATATGTGACATATAGATATGTGATAGATGGCTACATGGATAGAGAAATAGATAGATATGTGATAGATATATGGATAGATAGATATATGGATAGATAGATAGATAGATATGTGATAGATAGAAATATGTGAGATATATAATCAGTGCCCCCCCCCATGATTAATAACTAGCAAAGGCTAGGTAGACAGCTGCAGGCTGATATTAATAGCCTAGGAAGGGGCCATGGATTCTGTCCTCCTCCGAGGCTAATGTGGCACCCCAGGGGTCTGGTTTCCACAGTAACGGCAATGTTATGTCTGAGAGCAGGTGGGAGGTCTCTTGGTCAGGGATCCTGTGCATGCCACACCTCCTGCCCAGTCCTGGGAGGGGAAGAACTTCCCCTATATAAACCTAGGGCTAAGGCAGGGTTAGTGAGTAGAGAAGAAGTAGAGACAGAGAAGAGAAGCAGCATAGGAAGAAACAACAGGAGCTCTGTGGGAGCAGTACTACAAGGAGTCAGGGGCTGGCAGCTGCAGAGCTCGCCCTGACTGAGAAGCTATCACCGGACCCGGAGTCCGAGGCTGTGGGGACTAACTCCTATCCAGCAGCAGAAACCGACCGGCAGGGGATTTCAGGTCCTCTGGCCAAGAAACCCGAAGGCACGGTCACACGCGTGGGACCAGCACCGCCGTCGTGGAGCGGAAGCAACTAGAAGGCCCCGAGTCACCGGCCATACGGGTGAGCACCACACGGTACACTCAGGGACGTGGGCTACTTATACCCGCCTCTAGCAAGGTAGCCAGAAGAGTACAGTTAGTTTGGGAGGCCTACAACTCCGCCTGGCCAGGGGAGATCCCATCTGCTCAAGGACTGACCAGGCCCCAATCGCTAGCCAGTACTCCGGGAGGGTCTATCTTTGTCACCAGTAAAGACCCTGAACTACACCGTACCGTCTCCGAGTGGTTCCTGCTACCCCCATCATCCACGTCGGCTGCCCTGAGGCCATACCCCTCCCGTTGGGGGTGATACTATCACGCTGCACAATCCTACCACCGGCCTCAGCGGTCTGCCCTGCAGCGGCAGCTCCTTCGCTGCATTCAACGGGTGGCGTAGTCGTACAACATCTACCGCTAATACAGCGCCACTTAGTCTGACTCCCTGGGCACGGACCGGGTCACCGCCACGAGACTACAACCCTCAACAGATCTGGCTCCGGGTAAGCTCCCGCGTGCGCAACGCTGCGCGACACAGGCCCAGGGGTGCGTCAACTTTTGGCGTAGTCGGCAGGATTTCGTGCCCGCAACCACCGGGTACTGCGTGCCTGAAAAAGACTGTTCAAACTTACCAGTGGTGAAGATTCCCGCCATCCGGCGCCATCTTCAGCCTTCTTCCCGCCATCGGTGAAGATTCCCACCATCCGGCGCCATTTTCAGCCTTCTTCCCGCCTTCCGTGGAGTTTTCCCGCCGTTGGACGCCATCTTGAAGACGCCGCGCGGGAAGAAGAGGGGCGTGGACTCCAAAAGCGCGCGAGAACTGAAGCCCCGCCTCACGTCCAGACGTCGCGTAAGGTCCTGGAAGGAGCCCAGCAGACGCTGACGTCACAGGAGCGCGACGGAAGGTCCTCAACCCTGACGATCCACTGCGGAGCCGCGGCCTACGGAAGAGGATCATCGCAAGGTAGGCCACGGTCCACTAGGGGGGAGAAGGATGTCGGATACGGAGGAGAGCTTCACCGCTTCAACCCCCGCCAGCGCCACCGCCGTTGCGGTCATGCCTTTCACCATGCCCTATATCCCGGGGGCAGCCTGGCTACCCCAGTACTCAGGGGAGTCACATACCCTGCATGACTTTAGAGAAAAGTTGGATAGCCTCTTCCAGGTGTATCCCCTCACAGAGGAGCAAAAAGTGAGCATCCTGGTGGCCCAATTAACCGGGGCAGCCCAAAGGGAGGTAAAGTCCTGGCCACCTGGGAGGAGGACTGTCGCAGAGATACTAACCCGGCTGAGGGACACACCTTTGATACCCGCACCTCAGCCGAGATCAAGCTTAGATTCTACGGGTGCAAACAGCGGGCACATGAGAGTATAAGGGACTATGCCCTGAATCTACAAGAGGCCCTGAGAGCCATTAAGCAGACCGACCCTGACGGCGTGGGAGACGAGGACAGGCTGTTGACTGAACAATTTATAGAGGGTTTATATTGCAATGCCCACCGAACCCAGTTGCGGGCAATGGCCTTACAGGACCCTCATCTGGGATTTGCACAGTTCAAGGACAGAGCCATCCGGGTGCTCCGAGAACCAGCACCAGGTGGCGTTGTGACCCACAGACGCCCCACTACCACTTACCACCAGGAGGCGGCGCCCTTGTCGGCAGGGCCTGTGGGAGCTGATGCGCAGGCTTTGAACAATGACCCGGCTCCAGACCTGCACCATCAGGTCCAAGAGCTAGCTAAAAGCGTTGCTGCGCTAACCCGAACTGTGCAGTCTTTACAGGTTTCCACTCCAGGGAAGATCCAGCTGGCATCCGGACCGGAGGACATCCCGTGGCGTCGACCAAGGAGGACCCCACCGGCCAGAGGAAGACCCAGCGACCGATACAACGAGGACGGACGACCCATCTGCCGCCGCTGCAATCAACCCGGACATATGGCAAGGTACTGTCCTTTAAACTGGCACAACCTGGGGTAGAGGGCCAACCCCCAGGAAAAAGATCATCAGGCCCATCGAACTGGCGCGACAGATATGTGGGAGGACGTCCAGTCTTGCCTGTGGTACTGGATGGCATCCCTATGAGTGCCCTATTGGACACCGGGTCACAGGTCACCACTATCCCGTACGTGCTCTTCAAGCAGTACTGGAATGACTCGGATATCACCCGCTACCCTGACGACGACTTGAGTATCATCGCCAGCAATGGTCAGCCCGTGCCACAGATTGGATTTAAAGAGGTGACCATTAAAATCGGTAGAGTCGAACTGGCAGCACAGGGACTGATCATTGTAGACATTGACAAACACGAGAGTCACCCAAAGATAACTCTAGGAACTAATGTAATTGAAAATTGTCTTGCAGAGGTGATTTTCCTTTTACAACAGGTTGCCAAGAACGCCAGCTCCGGCCAGCAGCGAGTGCTCCAGAAAGAGATCCGGGCACTGCGACGGCAACAGATAGAACTCTCCGGTGGTGAGATTGGTAGCGTAAGAATGTGTGACCCTTTCCCTATTGCCATGCCCCCAAAAAAGTGAAATGATGATTTGGTGCCGGACAGCTATTGGTCTGAGAGGTAGAGATTACCAGGCAATGGTAGAACCAGTTTACTCAGACAGTAGGCCCACCATTTTGACAGCACGGGGGGTGGTCAATGTACGCCATGGGAGGGTGCCCGTTCGCATAATAAATATCGGGAAGAGGGAAGTGTACCTGCCCCGGTATGCCACGCTAGCCAAATTGTATACCATCAATCAAAATTCCATACAGTCCGTAGAACCCTTGCCTCCATCTTCCCCGGAGGAAGGTAACGGCTCTAAGGAAACAATGGAGGACTGGTGTCAGCAACTACATTTGGGTACTGACTCCACTCCCTCACACCAGAAACAGGGAGTCTATCGGGTGGTTCAAGAGTACGAGAGAGTGTTTAGTAAACACCCGTTAGACTTCGGGCGAGTCAAAGGGGTGGAACACCACATCCCCACGGGAGACCATCTTCCCATAAAAGAGAGGTATCGACCCGTACCCCCTGCACACTACCAACACGCCAAGGGGATGCTTAGGGACATGAAGGAGGCTGGGGTGATCAGGGATAGCTGTAGCCCCTGGGCAGCTCCACTAGTCTTAGTCAAAAAGAAAGACAACACCATGAGGATGTGTGTAGATTACCGGAAAATTAACCGTATCACACACAAGGATGCGTACCCCTTACCAAGGATAGAGGAGTCTTTGGCTGCTTTAAGATCTGCTAACTTCTTCTCTACCTTGGATCTCACTAGCGGGTACTGGCAGGTTCCTGTAGCAGAGGCGGACCGGGAGAAGACCGCATTCACCACCCCGATGGGACTTAGCGAGTTTACCTGTATGCCGTTCGGACTCTGCAACGCACCGGGAACCTTCCAACGATTAATGGAGTGCTGTCTGGGCCACAGAAACTTCGAGACGGTCCTGTTGTACCTGGACGATGTCATCGTATATTCCAAGACTTATGAGGACCACCTGAAACACCTGGCGGAAGTGTTCGAAGCTCTGGCAAGCTAGGCTTAAAGGTAAAACCCTCCAAGTGTCACCTCTTGAAACCAAAGGTGCAGTACCTGGGACACGTGGTGAGCGCTGACGGAGTGGCTCCCGACCCTGATAAGATCACCGCAATTAAGGAATGGCCAAGTCCCTCCAGTGTAAAGGAAGTGCGGCAGTTCCTCGGGTTGGTAGGCTATTACCGCAGATTCATCCCCGGTTTCACCAAAAAGGCAGCTCCTATGCAGGACCTCCTGATAGGCCAGTCCCGGAAGGCCAAGAACCAGAAGCCGCCCTTCAAATGGGAGAAGTTAGAAGAAGAGTCCTTCCGCCAGCTGAAGATGGCCCTCACGGGGGATGAAATCCTGGCGTACCCTGATTATAGCCAGCCCTTTATCCTCTACACCGACGCAAGTAACATCGGGCTAGGAGCCGTACTGTCCCAGATCCAGCAGGGGAAAGAACGAGTAATCGCTTACGCTAGCCGAAAACTGCGACCCACCGAAAGAAACCCTGAGAATTACAGCTCATTTAAGCTAGAGTTCCTGGCAGTGGTGTGGGCAGTCACCGAACGCTTTAAGCACTACCTCGCTTCTTCCCGGTTCACCGTGTACACGGATAACAACCCGTTGACACACCTGGACACGGCAAGACTCGGTGCCCTAGAGCAGAGATGGATGGCCCGTCTGTCCAACTACGAGTTCACAATCAAATACCGGGCAGGACGCTCCAATACCAACGCGGACGCCCTGTCCAGGATGCCAAACCTACTGGACGAAGGAGAAGATCCAGAGGGACTGGAAGAAGTCGAACTCCCCGCGTTCCACCGTCATGGGACTATCCAGTATTCCCATCGGGTAAGGAGTAAGCAAGCCGCTACGTTTAACCCCTTGCCTCACTACAACTGGGAGGAAACGCAAGACAGTGACCCTGCCGTCCGGCTGGTAAAGGAGATGCTGACTCGGCCAGAGGCTCGCCTTGACCCAGACGCTCCGGAGGAAGCCAAGCAACTGTGGGCTGAGAAGAGTCGACTGTTCCTTTACAAGGGGAAGTTGTGCCGCAGAATGGTTAACTCCCGGACGCATGAACTAATCTGGCAAGTAGTGGTGCCACGGAGAGACGCAGCCATGGTGATGGAGGCATACCACGACGGGGCTGGACACTTCGGATGGAAGAAGCTGGAGTTCCTGCTGCGTGGGCGGTTCCACTGGGTAGGCATAAGGGGAACCATCGAGAGGTGGTGCAGAGACTGTGGCCCGTGCAACCTAAGAAGGAAGGACCGTGCCAGCCAGAAGACTCCCCTGCAGTCCATCGTCACCCGGCAGCCGTTGGAACTAGTAGCCTTGGATCATGTAAAACTGACCCCAAGCAGAAGTGGCTACGTCTACGCGTTAACCATTGTGGATCATTACTCCCGGTTCTTGGTTGTCGTCCCCGTTAAGGACTTAACGGCTCAAACAGCAGCTAGAGCCTTCCAGCAGCACTTCTGCCGTCCACACGGGTACCCGGACCAAGTGCTGACGTACCAGGGACCTGCCTTTGAAGCGGAGGTCTTCCAGGAATTCTGCAATCTGTATGGCTGCCGGAAGATAAGGACGACACCCTATCATCCGCAAACTAATGGACTTTGTGAGAAAATGAACCAGGTGGTAATGGATCTCCTGAAAACGTTGCCCCTGGAAGAACGCAGTCTGTGGCCTGAGAAGCTGCCCAATCTGGTGGACCTATACAACCACATCCCGGTAGGTTCCACCAACTGTACCCCGGCTTACCTAATGAGGGCGAGACCTGGTAAGTTACCTGTTGACCTGGAAATGGGAGTCCTGACACCCGAGGACACTTCACCAGAAGCAGACTGGGACACAGAGAGGCAGCAGCAGTACCGGAAAGTACAGGAGAGCGTGGAGCGAAGTCTCTGTCAGGCTAGGGAAAGACAAGAGAAAACTTACAACCAGTATGCTCCCGCTGTTCCCCTGGTACCCGGAGAGCAGGTCTTGAAGAGGAAAAGACGGCTCCACAAGTTGGACGACCAGTGGGAGAAGGACCCGTACACCGTACTGCCCTCAAGCCACGAGAACCCGAAAGTCTGTACCATCAGTAAAGACGGAGGGGAGACCATAGCCATTGTATCCCGGGACCACCTGAAGAAGTGTCCTGAACAGCTATGGAACCCTGAAGAGGAACAAGAAGATCATCGACCCGTAGAGGAAAGGGAAGATATGGTTAGTACTGTGCTCGGAGACTTCCCTCGGTCCTGGACTCAAGTCAATGGTGCAGTTGTGGTACCCGTCCTCACGTTCCTCCAACCAGCATCCCAAGTGCCTACGGAGCAACAGGTAGAGCTGGAAGAGCAGCCGGTCCAGGAGGCAGAAGACTCCACACAAGCAGAACAGGAGGATCAACCCTCTGCTTATAGTGAGCCTGCCGTACCCCTAGTGAGCCAAAGAGTCGGTAGACAGCTGCCCAGTTTACCCTTGACAGCTCCTACACCCTGTAGTTCAGGGCTAGACAGTCAGCTCCGTAGGTCCACTAGGGCCACTAGAGGCCAGTTACCCGCACGTTGGAGGATTTGAAGTGTATAAATTGTTTTATTTGTGGTTACCTGTTTTTCTTGTTGCTTGTGTATAATTATGTGTTTCTAGTTATTTATAGGAGTCCTTGGTGGATTTACCGGGAATCCTTGTACATGGTTGGAGCGTAACCTAGGAATGGACTAAAGACTGTTAAGGACTCGGGGCAGGACAGACCCCTACCTGGTTACGTCTCCCTGTTTTGGTGAAATGGACACCTTGCTTTTCTTCAAAGACTGCACCCGGTTGCGGACACGCCGTAACCATCTTTATGTGTTTTTCTTATTGTATTATTATTGTTTATACCTTGTTATGTTTTTCTAAAAATATGTTTAGTCCCGGAGTACTAAATTTCACTAGGGGGGAATGTGGCACCCCAGGGGTCTGGTTTCCACAGTAACGGCAATGTTATGTCTGAGAGCAGGTGGGAGGTCTCTTGGTCAGGGATCCTGTGCATGCCACACCTCCTGCCCAGTCCTGGGAGGGGAAGAACTTCCCCTATATAAACCTAGGGCTGAGGCAGGGTTAGTGAGTAGAGAAGAAGTAGAGACAGAGAAGAGAAGCAGCATAGGAAGAAACAACAGGAGCTCTGTGGGAGCAGTATTACAAGGAGTCAGGGGCTGGCAGCTGCAGAGCTCGCCCTGACTGAGAAGCTATCACCGGACCCGGAGTCCGAGGCTGTGGGGACTAACTCCTATCCAGCAGCAGAAACCGACCGGCAGGGGATTTCAGGTCCTCTGGCCAAGAAACCCGAAGGCACGGTCACACGCGTGGGACCAGCACCGCCGTCGTGGAGCGGAAGCAACTAGAAGGCCCCGAGTCACCGGCCATACGGGTGAGCACCACACGGTACACTCAGGGACGTGGGCTACTTATACCCGCCTCTAGCAAGGTAGCCAGAAGAGTACAGTCAGTTTGGGAGGCCTACAACTCCGCCTGGCCAGGGGAGATCCCATCTGCTCAAGGACTGACCAGGCCCCAATCGCTAGCCAGTACTCCGGGAGGGTCTATCTTTGTCACCAGTAAAGACCCTGAACTACACCGTACCGTCTCCGAGTGGTTCCTGCTACCCCCATCATCCACGTCGGCTGCCCTGAGGCCATACCCCTCCCGTTGGGGGTGATACTATCACGCTGCACAATCCTACCACCGGCCTCAGCGGTCTGCCCTGCAGCGGCAGCTCCTTCGCTGCATTCAACGGGTGGCGTAGTCGTACAACATCTACCGCTAATACAGCGCCACTTAGTCTGACTCCCTGGGCACGGACCGGGTCACCGCCACGAGACTACAACCCTCAACAGATCCGGCTCCGGGTAAGGTCCCGCGTGCGCAACGCTGCGCGACACAGGCCCAGGGGTGCATCACTAATAACATCAGCTCTCAGCGGCCCCAGAAATGGCGCATTAATAAGATGCGCCAAATCTGGTGCTTAGCCTCCGCTCTTCCCACTTGCCCTGTGGTGGTGGCAAGTGGGGTAATAGGGTTGGGGTTAATGTCAGCCTTGTATTGGCAGCTGACATGAAGCCCAGGTTAGTATTGGAGAGGCGATTACTAACCCCATAATCAATTTGTAAAAAAAAACAAAACACCCAGAATAAAGTACTTTATTTTAAATAATGTCACAGACTCCTTTATTTAGAAATAAAAAAACACTCATACTCACCTGTACGCCCATTCCATGTCTCCTGTAACAAAAAAAAAAGCAGCATAATACTCACCTGTCCAACGTGGAAAGAATCCAGTGTCCCACGCCGCAATCCATCTGTGCAAGATGTGCTCTTCAGCATGAATGCTGGCATGCTGCACGCGTTCATGCTAAAGAGCAGGAGAGAATGACCCGCTGCAGTGAGAGCGGGCACATGAACTCTGAGCTCAGCGCAGCACTGTGAGACTTTTTCTCACGGTGCAAGCGGTGGTCTCACAGAGGTCACAGCAGTTCATGTGCCCGCTCTCCCTGAAACAGTGAGAGCGGGCGCCGGCTGATCGGAGAAGTAGCAGAATCAGCTGGTGCCTGTGATCCGCGGTAAGCTTTTTACCGCGGGTCACGGTGACAGCTGCGGGATCACGCTGACATCTGACAGCGTGATCCCGCAGCGCTGTGACCAGCGGTAACTATGTTACCGCAGATCAAAGACCCTGTACCCCGCGCTGTCACGCAGATGACAGCGTGGGAAACTACTGATCTTCGGGTTCGCTTTCGGGCTCGGGTGCCCGAAGACTAACCTTTTTTTGATGCTCGGGTTTAGTCGACATACCCAAGCATCAAAACGTTCGCTCATCTCTTCCCAACACTACCAGCAAGGAGAAAACCTGCAATGTTTAATATGATAGTGAATAACTGCTAACCAGTGCAGGAGTATGTGAAACCAGGCACCGCGGTCTTCTGGTCCCTCTCTGTCGTGGTATACTGTCTGGGTATATCTAAGATATTAGAGCATGTTGTGTAGCATGATGGGTATGAAGTCCACCAAAGCATCCTATGAATGGAAGTCCTCTACTGGTCCAATAAACAGTTTCCAAATATTCTGTGAAAATCTGTATTTATTTCTGCACAAAATTCTATGCCGAATTGCTTGCAATATGTATTATCATAATGTTTAAAGTTCATTTTGATCTGAAACAGATCTCCAAATCCCCTGATTCCTTTCACAGAGTCATATTGGTAGAGGGATTGGTCCACCATAACAATTTTGCTGCTCATAAGAGGGCAAACCTTTGGATCCCCCACCGATCCGATCAACTGGACTCTAGAGTTGCTGCTGTGGTTAAGTGCTGTACTTGGCTTTCTCTACCCGTCCTACAGAGAATAAATGAAGGGGTGGTGACATTCGTTTAAAGGGGTTCTCCAAAAATGTAATAAAATGCCTCCCATCATGTCATACAAACAGCAGCCCACCTTCAACATGTGTCACGATGGGCTACAGTCTGAAGAAACACAGCCTCCGAGACTTGTGTCTCAACTGATATCTACATTGGAACAACCTCTTTAACTTAATGCCTAAGTGTCTATATTGCACTTCCCCCACATTTTTTGCCACCCCCTCATCAGGTTTGCTTAAAGGGAATGTTTTTGATGACAAAATTGTTTCATATTGTTGCCACTGAGATGTTCAGCTGATCACTGTAGGTCTTGCTCCCGGCTTGCCCATCACGTTGTTACTTTTGCCGAGAAATTAAGGTTAATCTAAAAATTTCCCCATGGTAGCCATTTCGCCACTATGTAGGGCATGAGCGGTTTTGGCAGAGGCGCTCTCGGTTATGGCTCAAAAAATGAAACTGGGGACTGTCTTCTATGACATCCATATGCCCAAAAGGGCAAATATAGAGTCAAGTAAGTTTCATAAACAAACCACTTTAACAAAAGTTTCCACTCTACTTTTGGCCTAGAGCAACAAAGTTTTAAGGGAGTACAAATGTCCCCAAAATAGGTGTACAAAAGACCTTACCTGGGAAATCAAGTTTTGCGGATGCCTTACTAGCAATATCTAAATTTTAGGATTAGAGGAGAATGATTTTTGCAACACTAAAAAAAAATGTTGTCCACACAGACAAACTTGAGGCAGGAAGATTTAAGTTTACAGATTAATATTATGATTCTTGCACTCTGCTTGGCCCCAGTAAATAATTATAATTAATTCCGAATTGTTTGAACACAGTTATACGTCTGTAAAAGTTTAATTACTAACTATCTGCATGGTGGCACCATTACCCAAAGGGCCGCATTATATTTCTTAATTTAAAAAAATACTAATAATATTTGAACTCAACAAAGAGAATACTATGAAATCATGAATAAAACATTGCGACGCGACCCTTAAAGTTTACTAAGTAGTTCTGAATTCTGCTCTATATGGGGGGTGTTGCTCATATTTTGGCAGCATTGTGCTTCTGGGGATTTGCGGTAATTATTTAAGGCCATGCAGTAATGTTCTTCAGCATGCAAGAATCCGGCTACTTTCATCTGCTGCTTAGAAGTCAGCCACAATGCAACATAAGAGGACAACATCTCGCTGACATGAAGCGGATAATTAGCTATTGCCCCTTTTAAGAAAGAACTCTTGGCTTGAGAGATCTGTGCAAAACAAATTAATGCAATTTCTTTACTATATGCATCAGACAGCAGAGTGTGAGGAGCCTGAATGTGGAATATTTGGAAGGAGTTGAAGTATATGTGTGGCGCCCCTGCGGGTTCAGTCGCCACAGAGGTACTGCATCTCACCCAGAAGTGTGGTATCCCACTCTCAGGTAAGGAGGCAGTACTGCCCGGGACACACACACTTGCATACATTACACTACACTTCAGAGGGAATGGCGAGATTGCTCCTAAGGGAGAGCACAGTCCCTGGTCCCTAGCTGGAGGGTGGAACCATGTAGTGGGTGTGGGTGGAGGAAGTAGTTTAGGGGAGCACTTCAGAAGGAGTATAAGAAGGAATGGAACCATCTAGAAGCGGCCAGTCCTGCTCAGGAGAGCAGTGGAGGAGGTCCAGGCTCCTGGCTCCAGTGCTTGGAGCAGGAGTTGAGAGGAGAGAGAGAGGAGTGGGGCCTAGTCTGGGAGGCCCAGGAGAGAGAGTGAGAGAGGACGGGAGCAGAGGGAAGGCTCCCAGAGGAACAAAAGGGATCCCAGGGGCACAGGAAGTGCGGATGCCACCCGTGCGCCCGAATCTACATGGATGTGGAGGGATCAGGCCGCAGAGGGGACCGGCCCCTAAACTAGTGGAGAACTACAAGGCTAAGCTAGAAACTGGAGGCTGCTGTACTTGCAAGGTGCAGCTGCCAACCACCACAATTACATCGCCGAAAAGGTGGCCACAGAGGGTCCAGGGGACTGCAGGTCGCCCGACAAGATCCGAGGCTACCGGCTTGGGACACTGATTGTGAGGCGCAGGGCAGGAGGGTGAGAGCCAGCGCAGGAAGATGACCGAGGAAGGCACAAAGAACGGGGTCCCGTTTAAGTACTCCTGAATTACTTGAGAGATTGCTGAACCCCTTCCTTGGTGAACGCAGGATGACGTGGGAGGTTACTCTAGTACTGGTAACCTGGAGGTCAACAACTGTGAGTAAACCTTGAAGACTGCACTCCACTGTGTCCTAGAATTATTATCTGCGCCATCCCCTGCACTACACTGCATAGCAACATCTACCTCATTAATTATCACAGCACCGCCCTGGAGCTTAGCTCTACCTGTGGAGAGCTGAACCAACTCTGCTGCGTCACCATCAGCTCCAGAGGATCTGCACCGCAGCGGTGGCTCCATATAGCCGCATACCACAAGTAGCGTCACGAACATTAAATATAAAAATTATAAAATCCCCTTTTATTGACCGCCCTGGGTCACGGACCGGGTCACCGCCACTGTGACATCTCCCCTAGCAACGACCGGCCAGGCACAGAGTTCCCCACGGCCCAGGGGGCGCGTCATATATGCCTATGGCCCCTTTTGGCACGGTCACAGCTATCTTCGCTTTAGGCTTGGACTTATCGTTAACTTTTGGTTGCAGTAAAGTATCGCTGTTTCCTGATAAGGGGCAAAGTTGGTTGGAATTTACTTGGCCATTATAACTCACTTATACCATTTATTATATACAGTACAGACCAAAAGTTTGGACACACCTTCTCATTTAAAGATTTTTCTGTATTTTCATGACTATGAAAATTGTACATTCAAACTGAAGGCATCAACACTATGAATTAACACTAGAGATGAGCGTTGTTCTACTCGAACTGTTCGCCAATCTCAAATTCGAGCTGTTTTGGGCGGTGTTCGAGCCGTTCGGCGAACACGAACAATTTGAGAAAAATTCGGCTGTTCGAGGTTATGTTCGATAACTGTTCGTGCACCAAAATCATAACTGGATTTTTTCTCAGTAATGATGAAAATTAATGTTAATATGCAGTTTGAGTGTACACCGGGGTGGGGGGAGGGGCAGGGGATGGATCTCTGCAGGAACAATGAAGATCTCCATTTTTTTTTCTCTTTCCCGCATTTACAGTGGGGAGGTGCAATCTGTCAGCCTATCAGCAGCGCACACACGGAGCGAAGTGCTTTTTTTCACACAAGCAAGGGCATGTGTCATTGGCAGTGTATATCACATGTCCTTGCCCTATAAGACCAAGCCATTTTCCCCGTCGCCACCATTTTCTCACTGCTGCAGCTGCGTGTTAGACGGCACCGCTGTTGCTGTGTGCGCTATACCTTGTTAATTTCAAGCCAATTTTCGCACAAATATACAGATAGCTTGGGAGTAGGGAATAGTTGTGATTGCAGTCCTTTTAAGGACTAGGTTACAGCATTTCCTACGACTTTTATCAGGGAGGTCTGTGCTCTTAAATAGATCGGTTGTGGGAGTAAAGACTAATTGTAATTGGAGTCCTTTTCAGGACTAGGTTACATGAGTTCCTATCAGTTTTTGCCAGGCAGGTCTGTGCCAGTGCTGTGCAAGTTTTTTTCACAGCATTTGGCTGAATCTAGCAAAGCTAATCCTTTTTGGCCTATTGCAGAGTGTGTTAGTCAGTGGAGTAGCCTATCTGTGTTGCAAGATATACCACCTGTGTATAGAATACCAATTTTTTTACTGCACCTAGTGAAGTAAAATCTTTTGGGCATAGCATCATTCTATTAGTCCATCTATACTGACCTCCATCAGGTTG
Source organism: Phyllobates terribilis (assembly GCF_046119375.1). Lineage (NCBI taxonomy): Eukaryota > Metazoa > Chordata > Amphibia > Anura > Dendrobatidae > Phyllobates > Phyllobates terribilis. The sequence goes on from NW_027362768.1 coordinate 329,006,433, forward strand.
CAAATTAAAACTAATTTTTATCTGCATCTACAATACCTCTGAAAAAATATTTGGGCTTCTAGCAGTGTGTGGGACTTGTTCTATTAGTCCATCTATACTGACCTCCATCAGGTTGCAAACTGAATATATTTTTTTCTGCATCTACCTCTGAAAAAATATTGGGCTTCTAGCTGTGTGTGGGTCTTGTTCTATTAATCCATCTATACTGACCTCCATCAGGTTGCAAACTGAATATATTTTTTTCTGCATCTACCTCTGAAAAAATATTTGGCCTTCTAGTAGTGTGTCGGACTTTCTCTATTAGTCCATCTATACTGACCTCCATCAGGTTGCAAATTAAAACTAATTTTTATCTGCATCTACAGTACCTCTGAAAAAATATTTGGGCTTCTAGCAGTGTGTGGGACTTGTTCTATTAGTCCATCTATACTGACCTCCATCAGGTTGCAAACTGAATATAGTTTTTTCTGCATCTACCTCTGAAAAAATATTGGGCTTCTAGCTGTGTGTGGGTCTTGTTCTATTAATCCATCCATACTGACCTCCATCAGGTTGCAAACTGAATATATTTTTTTCTGCATCTACCTCTGAAAAAATATTGGGCTTCTAGCTGTGTGTGGGTCTTGTTCTATTAATTCATCTATACTGACCTCCATCAGGTTGCAAACTGAATATAATTTTTTTCTGCATCTAGCTCTGAAAAAATATTTGGCCTTCTAGTAGTGTGTGGGACTTGTTCTATTAGTCCTTCTATACTGACCTCCATCAGGTTGCAAATTAAAACTAATTTTTATCTGCATCTACAGTACCTCTGAAAAAATATTTGGGCTTCTAGCTGTGTGTGGGACTTGTTGTATTAGTCCATCTATACTGACCTCCATCAGGTTGCAAACTGAATATATTTTTTTCTGCATCTACCTCTGAAAAAATATTTGGCCTTCTAGTAGTGTGTCGGACTTTCTCTATTAGTCCATCTATACTGACCTCCATCAGGTTGCAAATTAAAAATAATTTTTATCTGCATCTACAGTACCTCTGAAAAAATATTTGGGCTTCTAGCTGTGTGCGGGACTTGTTGTATTAGTCCATCTATACTGACCTCCATCAGGTTGCAAACTGAATATAGTTTTTTCTGCATCTACCTCTGAAAAAATATTGGGCTTCTAGCTGTGTGTGGGTCTTGTTCTATTAATCCATCTATACTGACCTCCATCAGGTTGCAAACTGAATATATTTTTTTCTGCATCTACCTCTGAAAAAATATTTGGCCTTCTAGTAGTGTGTCGGACTTTCTCTATTAGTCCATCTATACTGACCTCCATCAGGTTGCAAATTCAAAATAATTTTTTTCTGCATCTAACCCAGCCAATAGTTTTGGCCTAATACCACAGTTTGGCCACTCAGCTCTGCTCGGTTACCATCCATTGTTTTTTTGTGCAAACAACTCCAGAGTTGTGAATTAGTTAACCACCAAAATGAGTGGAAAAAGGCCTGCTGCTGGTGGAAAGGGGAATAGGCGTGTTGGGAAGGGTAAAAAAGGTTGTGTCCGTGGGGTAGGTGTTAAAGCAACAGTAACATCTGCAGAAGAAAGACCATCTTCCAGCCAAACTAAAATTTCTACTTCTTTTAGCGGACAATGTGATAAGATCCCTTTCTTACGGCCACGCCAATCGCTACAAATTCCAGATGAGGTACAAAAACAGCAGGTGCTTCAACGGATATCAAGTGCTCCTTTAAGTGGGCTCTCCTCCACATCAACTTCAACATCACAAATACTCCAGTCCTCAAAGGTGTCACCCAAATCGCACTTGCTTCCTCACAGCTCCCAAATCTCCAGCTGCCCGTCTGAGTATGAGGTAGAACAGATGGTTGAGTCTGCAGAGCTGTTTACTCATACTGTAGCCTGGGAATCAGAGGTCGACTCCAGCGCTTCTGTGAATCCAGACGAGGAAATGATCTGCACTGATGCCCAGAATCTTTATGAGTCGGATCCAGGACCAGACGCAGAAGGTTCTGACCATAATGTAGACCCTCATTCCCAAACTGTAACTCCTGTTGGTGGAGACAATGAGGAAGACGATGATAAGACTCAAATACCTGATTGGAGCGACAACTTTAGTTTTTTGTCAGGGCAGGAACAGGTTGGCTCTGAGGACGACGGGTGTGATAACGCACAGGGTGATGATGATGAGGTCGGAGATCCCACTTACTGTCAACCCACAGTCAGCCAAGAGATGAGGTCAGCAGAGGAGGTGGAGGAAGATGCTAGTGACGACGAGGTCAGGTTGCGCCTTCCTGGACAGAGACGTAGTACTGGAAGCACGTCAACAACTGCATCCTCAAACACAACTCTGCCTCTCACCACAAGTCGTGGTGGCTCTTCAGGTCGCATGGGTGCTAAGCCTTGCATAGCCTGGGCATTTTTTCAGATCGATAAAGATGACCCAACTCGTGTTATCTGTAACATTTGTCAGCAAAAGCTAAGTAGAGGCCAAAAAATACATAGTTTGAGTACTTCATGCATGAACCGGCACATGGACATGAAGCATAAGTTGCAGTGGGAAGCTCAGTGTGCTACAATGCGGCCTAGCCGGCCGGGCCAACCACCGTCTGCCATATCTTGTGCATCCGCGGCCTCTTCATCCTCTGTGACTGGGGGGATAGCAGTCACACCTGTTTTGGGGCGCAGACCTGCCACCTCTTTACCCGCAACAGCCAGCGTGATTGGCAGGTCATCATTTTCTTTGGAGGTGGTAACACCAGCTGGTGTTGAGCGCTGTCCGACATCGATAGCACCACCTTTGGATGAAGGCAACCTAACATGTCCGCCTGCATCTTCCTCACAGACCGGCAGTTTGCCGGGGACACCCTTATCAACCCCGTCTAAGCACAATAGCCAGCCCTCGGTCCCTCAGATGTGGACAAGTAAAAGACCATTTCCTCCTAGCCATGAGAAAGCTAAGAGGTTGAATTTCACCATCTGCAAGCTCTTGGCTACAGAAATGCTGCCTTTCCGCCTGGTGGACACAGAGGATTTTCGAGACCTTATGTCCGTCGCAGTGCCCCAGTACCAGATGCCCAGTCGGCACTACTTCTCAAAGAAAGGTGTGCCTGCGCTCCACCAGCATGTCGCACACAACATCACCGCTTCTTTGAGAAACTCTGTGTGTGACAGGGTGCATTTCACCACAGACACTTGGACGAGTAGGCATAGACAGGGGCGTTACATGTCGCTGACTGGGCACTGGGTAACTATGGTGACAGCAGGACAAGGGGCTGCTGTCCAAGTCTTGCCGTCCCCACGAGTTGTGCGTCAATCCTCTTTATGTCAAAGTTCCTCCACTGCTTCTGCCTCCTCAACCTCCTCTCGGTCTTCCACCTGCACCCAAAGCCTGTCTGGTCATGCCACAAGCTTTCTAACTGCGCAGAAGGGATCCTGCACACCTCCTTACTATGGCAGTAGGGCTCAACGTCATCAGGCGGTTTTTACATTGAAATGTCTGGGAAATGTGAGTCACACAGCTGAGGAGTTGTGGTCAGCTCTGGAGAACCAATTTCATGAATGGTTGTCTCCACTGGACCTGAAACCAGGGAAGGCCGTGTGCGACAATGCTGCAAACCTGGGTGCGGCCCTTCGCCGGGGCAATGTCACACACGTGCCTTGTATGGCTCACGTGTTGAACCTGGTTGTCCAGCAATTTTTAGCCCACTATCCCAGACTAGATGGCCTTCTGCAGAGGGCACGGTCGCTGTGTGCTCACTTCCGCCGTTCGCATCCCGCAGCTCAGCGACTTACATCTCTACAGAAGTCGTTGGGCCTGCCACTTCACCGGCTAAAATGCGATGTGCCTACCCGGTGGAATTCAACTCTGCACATGTTGCAGCGACTGTGGCAGCACCGACAAGCCCTGGTGCAATACGTTCTGACGTATAGCCTGGGCCAACGAGATTCAGAGGTGGGGCAAATCACGCTGGAGGAGTGGTCTCAGATCAGGGACCTATGCACCCTTCTGCACAGTTTTGAAATGGCGACGAAGATGTTTAGTGCTGACGATGCCATTATCAGCATGACTATTCCGGTGATTTACATGCTGGAGCAAATGTTAAACAGAATTCGGAGTCAGGTGGTGGCACAAGAGGAGGTGGAGGAAGTAGAGGAGGAGGAGTTGTTTGCGGAAGGGCTAACATCTGCAAGGTCCAGAAGGTCGGCAGCACCAAGGCGGCAGGCATGTGAGGGTGGGGGAGATGGTTTTACCAGGGCGCATGGTAGCAGCCAAACTAGTGAGGAAGGTGCAGGAGCCCAGGAAGAAGTGGAGGACGAACTGATGGAAGACTCATCAGATGAGGGAGACCTTGATCACATTTCTGTTGTGCGAGGTTGGGGGGAGAGGACAGAGGAAGGAAGCATGATTGTTACCTCGCCACCAACACAACAGGGACTTGGTGCTCCTGGATGCGCAACACACATGAGTGCCTTCTTGCTGCACTACCTGCAACATGACCCTCGAATTGTGAGAATTAGAAATAATCCTGACTACTGGGTTGCCACACTGTTAGATCCCCGGTACAAAAGTAAATTTGCAGAAATTATTCCTGCCATAGAAAGGGATGCACGCATGCAGGAGTATCAGCAGAGACTGTTGCAGAATCTTACATGTGCTTTTCCACAAAATACCAGTGGTGCACGTAGTGAATCTCACAGTTCCAACTTGCCAACCGTGGGACCGTCAAGTGTTCAGCACTCAAACCGTAACAGAACCACAGTATCTGCTGGTAACATCAATTTTGCGGAATCATTTCACCACTTTTTTAGCCCATCCTTTGCAAGGCCACAGGAGACAAGAAGTCTGACACATAGTCAACGCCTAGAGACGATGGTACAGGAGTATCTCCAAGTAAACATTGAAGCCACGACTGTGTCACTGGACCCTTGCTCTTTTTGGGCTTCCAATCTGGATAAATGGCCGGAGCTAGCCACTTACGCCTTGGAGATCTTGTCATGCCCCGCAGCCAGCGTTCTGTCTGAACGTGTGTTCAGCGCTGCTGGTGGTGTGCTGACAGATAAGCGCACGCGGCTCTCCACTGATAATGTAGACAGACTCACGTTCATAAAGATGAACAAATCATGGATCCGAAACGACTTTTCTACCCCTGTGTCATCCTGGGGAGAGTAAAAGCTTGATGATTGGTTAAAATCACCCTACCAAACGTTTTAAGCTTTCAAATTACTAATCATGTTTATCTGTATCTTGACTGGAAAATAATTTGGGCTTTGTAGCAGTGTGCAGCACTGATCCTATTAGGCCATCTATAATAAGCTCCACCAGATTTAAAATTAAAAATAATTTTTAGCTGCATCTAGCCCGGAAAATAATTTTGGGGCTCCGAGATGCGCAAGACACATAAGTGCCTTCTTGCTGCACTACCTGCAGCATGACCCTCATATTGTCAGAATTCGAAGTAATCATGACTACTGGGTTGCCACACTCTTAGATCCCCCAAACTTTTCGATCAACCTTTTCATTTTAATAAAGACCAAAAAAATTGTCATTTTTGAAATTATAAGCATTAGCAGGTTGTTAGAAACTGAAATCAAACAGTTTTCAACTCAAAACTTTATTCTAGGTGATGTTACATTTTCACATAGGACCCCTTTTTCGAAAGGAGCTTCTGAACTCTCTCGTCCATTGAATTTGTCAGGTTTTGGATGGTTTCTGCTTCAATTGTTTTGCATGAGGACAGCATACCCTCCCAGAGCTGTTGCTTAGATGTGAACTGCCTCCCGCCATCATAGACACTCCTTTTAATGATGCTCCAAAGGTTCTGAATGGGGTAGAGGTCAGGGGAGCATGGGGGTCACACCATAAGTTTGTCCCCTTTTATGCCCATATCAGCCAGAGATGCAGATGTTTTATGTGCAGCATGAGATGGTGCATTATCATGCAGAAAAATGATCTTGCTGTGAAATACACGGTTCTTCTTCTTGAACCATGGCAGGAAGTGCTGTTTGAGAAAATCCACATACATTATGGAGTTCATCTTTAGCGCCTTCAGGGATCCTAAAGGGGCCGACAATCTCTCTCCCCATGATTCCAGCCCAAAACATTACTCCACCTCCTCCTTGTTGGCGCTGTAGCCGTGTTTGCATGGGGTGTCCATCAACCAGCCATCCTCCACTCCATCCATCTGGACCATCGAGCGCTGCACGGCACTCATCCGTGAACAAAACAGTTTTGAAATCAGTCTTCATGTAATGTTTGGCCCACTGGAGCCGTTTCTGCTTGTGTGAAGTGGATAGAGGAGGTCGACAGGATGGCGTATGCACAGCTGCAAACCTCTGAAGGACCCTGCATCTTGTTGTTCGGGGGACGTTGGAGGCACAAGCAGCTTCAAAAACTTGTCTGCTGCTATGACAAGGCATTTTTGCCGCTGCTCTTTCAACCTGATGTAATTGCCTGTAGGAAAGAGTCCTCAATTTGCCCTTATCAGCATGCACACGTGTGTACTGTGAATCAGCTACATACTTCTTGATTGCCAAGACACTTCATCCTGATCATCGCACAATGTTGATTGTAGTCATGCCTTGACCTAAACACTCCACAATTTGTTGCTTCTCAGCAGCCGACACATCCTTTTTCTTTCCCATTTTGGCAGAAAATGTAGGCTGCTTAATAATGTGAGAGAGCCTTCTTAAGTAGTCTTGCCTTTCATTGGACACACCTGCCAAACTAATTAGCACAGGTGTCTGCAATTGCTTACAGTGATATAAAGAGCCCTGACACACATCACCATCAATGAGTTTAACTGACAAACAAACAAACTCTTCCCTTATCACTCCTAAACACTTTTTGCATAATAATTTGGAACGCGGTGTACATGTGCTTTTCCACAAAACACCAGCGGTTCACGTAGTGAATCTTACAGTTCTAACTTGCCCAACCGTGGTCTGTATGGAATTGTTCAATAAAGGGCCCAAAATTAAGATAACATAGATGGGAGAGGTCTCTATGAATAGGAATTCCTAAGTATTTGATACCCTGTGAGGGCCAGGCAAAGGGAAAGTTGGACTGGATGGAATCCTATATGGATTTGGGGAGGGAGACATCGAGGGCCTCAGACTTCGCTGCATTGATTTTAAAATTTTACCATGTAACAAAGTGATCTATTTCAGCCATAACAGCATGGATGGATATATGTGATTGAGTGATATATACTAGGACATCATCAGCAAATAGAGAGCACTTGTACTCGGTGCCTCCCACCTCAATCCACCTAATATTGGGGTTATGGCGAATTGATGAGAGCAGGTTCACTAGGATGTATAAGAGAGGGGACAGAGGACATCCCTGCCTTGTCCCATTGGTGATTGTGAAAGGTGATGAAAATGTTCTGACGCACCCCCTAGGCCTTGGGACACCCGGAGCCGGACCCTTTTTGGTGGATGCTGGTGGTTGTAGTCTTCGTGGCGGCGACCCGGTTCCGTGGCTCAGGGCGGTCAAACCAGTGGCGGAACTATTTATGTGGTTTTGATGTTTAAATGTCCGACTACGCCACCCGTGGATTGCGGTCAGAGTGAACCGCCGCTACAGGGCAGACCGCTGAGGCTGGTGTTGTGGGTGCAGCAGAGCGTAGCATAACTCCCCACGGGAGGAGTATAGCCTCAGGGCAGTGTATGCGGAGGATGGGGGTGATGGTGCAGGGCAGCAGCAGTAACGACACGGAGTCAGTGATGCAGTCCAGGGCCTTTACTCACAGTTCTTATTATCCAGACCACGTCTGCAGGTAACGGCTGCCCACGTCGTACTGTGCTCACCAGGTGAGGGGCTCAGACAACTCCCAGATAACTTTGGAGCACTTCACAGGACCCCCTTTGTGTGTCCTTTGTCTGGCCTTTCTTACCAACACTTCTGTCCGGCTGCCTCGGGCCTCCTCTTGGTAAACTTGGCGCCAGTTTCCCTGACCCTATGTGGTGCCTTCCTAGCGGGTGTAGCGAGGGGCTGCGCCACATAAAATGTCAGAGCCTCCGGTTTCTAGCTGAGGGTCGTTTCCTGCCTCCACTAGTTCGGGGACCGGTCTCCCCCTTTGGCCTGACCCCTCCACGCAGGTGGATTCGGGCGTGCGGTGGCGACTCGCCCGTCCGCACCCCTGGGATCCCTTCATTCCTCGTTCTCCGCTCCTCTTCCTTCCTTCTCCCTCTTCCAGGCCTGGGCCTCTGTTACTAGGCCCGCCTCCGGAGCAGAGCTCATGCAGAGCCCCTGCTCCCTGCCACTTCTGCTCAGACTTCTCTGCACTGAACTAAGATGGTGCCCACCTTTTATACTCCCTTCTCAATGCACCCAGGAACTGCTTCCTCCCTGCTCCTGCACTACAGGGTTCCCCTTCCTCAGTGTTCCCTCCCCCCACTCCAGCCAGGGACAGGGACTGTCGTGCCCATCTCAGGGGCATATTGGTCGCCCTGCCCCACGGCAATGTGGTGTAATGCATGCAGGTGTCGGGTCCTGATCCACACTCCATCCTTACCTGAGAGTGAGATATCACACCTCTGGGTGAGGTGCAATACGTCTGTAGCAACCGAGCCCTCAGGGTGCTACAGTTCCATTTATCTTCAGCCTAGGTGACGTATTGCGATACAGAGCCGTGATTTTGGCTATAAAAGGGTCCCCTAGACCCCTACCCCAAGCTTTTTAAGAGAATCATATATGGCGTGCCAGGAGACTCTATGGAATGCTTTCTCAGCATCCAACGAGAGTATCTAATTACAAATTTTTAACTGCATCTAGCCCAGGAAATACTTTGTGCCTAGTAGCAGTGTCTGCTAGTCAGCGGATTATCCCGGCTGTTAAGCAAGCTACACCACCTGTAGTTTAGACACTTAATTTTTTCAAAGGAAATGCTTCGGGACCATGGGATACTCAGTGAAGAGCATCAGGAGGCACCCCAAGGCATAGGGGCTGGGACTGGCAGTAGGATGCCTTGCGGTGGACAGCCGAGCTCGATCCTTATAAAAGCTTTTTAACTGCAGCAGCTTTAGTGGACGCTACTGGAGCTGGAATTACGCGGCTGCTGGCATGAGACTTGCCCTCCAATAGATCCTTGTAAATGGATTTAAAGTGTATTCATTCAAATTAGAGAGACAATTTAAATTAAAAAGCTTAGTGCTGCCTCCACCACAGGGGGGCTCGCTCGACCCACCAGCGGACAGGCACCAGTATTGGGAGAGGGGGGCTGGCCATCAGGGTTCACCACGGTTCTGGCACAAACCCGGCGACACGGAGGTGGCACGGGCAGGAGCGGACTGGCCGTGTCGGCTTCTCACTTTTTGGATTTTAGAAGGGCATGACATGCCTATATCTGTGTCTCCCCCTCCTTTTACTCCTCCACCTCTTTTATTTTCGCATGACTATATGTACTTGTCACTTTTCCATGTGTTAGTTGTGTCTTCTGAGCAGTTTGTCAGCTTTTGGACACCTTTGAAGGTGTTTTCTATGTGTTTCTATGTGTTTTTGTTTGCCTGCCATTGGTTTTAACGGTGTTCGAAGGTGTTCGACGAACAGTTCGACGAACAGTTCGGCGAACACACGGGTGTTCGACGAACCGAACCGAACTCGAACACTACGGGGGTGGCTCAACACTAATTAACACATGTGGAATTATATACTTAACAAAAAAGTGTGAAACAACTGAAAATATGTCTTATATTCTAGGTTCTTCAAAGTAGCCACCTTTTGCTTTGATGACTGCTTTGCACACTCTTGGCATTCTCTTGATGAGCTTCAAGAGGTAGTCCCCGGAAATGGTCTTCACTTCACAGGTGTGCCCTGTCAGGTTTAATAAGTGGGATTTCTTGCCTTATAAATGGGGTTGGGACCATCAGTTGTGTTGTGCAGAAGTCTGGTGGATACACAGCTGATAGTCCTACTGAATAGACTGTTAGAATTTGTATTATGGCAAGAAAAAAGCAGCTACGTAAAGAAAAACGAGTGGCCATCATTACTTTAAGAAATGAAGGTCAGTCAGTGCGAAAAATTGGGAAAACTTTGAAAGTGTCCCCAAGTGCAATTGCAAAAACCATCAAGCGCTACAAAGAAACTGGCTCACATGAGGACCGCCCCAGGAAAGGAAGACCAAGAGTCACCTCTGCTTCTGAGGATAAGTTTATCCGAGTCACCAGCCTCAGAAATCACAGGTTAACAGCCGCTCAGATTAGAGACCAGGTCAATGCCACACAGAGTTCTAGCAGCAGACACATCTCTACAAAAATTGTTAAGAGGAGACTTTGTGCAGCAGGCCTTCATGGTAAAATAGCTGCTAGGAAACCACTGCTAAGGACAGGCAACAAGCAGAAGAGACTTGTTTGGGCTAAAGAACACAAGGAATGGACATTAGACCAGTGGAAATCTGTGCTTTGGTCTGATGAGTCCAAATTTGAGATCTTTGGTTCCAACCACCGTGTCTTTGCGCGACGCAGAAAAGGTGAACGGATGGACTCTACATGCCTGGTTCCCACCGTGAAGCATGGAGGAGGAGGTGTGATGGTGTGGGGGTGCTTTTCTGGTGACACTGTTGGGGATTTATTCAAAATTGAAGGCATACTGAACCAGCATGGCTACCACAGCTTCTTGCAGCGACATGCTATTCCATCCAGTTTGCGTTTAGTTGGACCATCATTTATTTTTCAACAGGACCATGACCCCAAACACACCTCCAGGCTGTGTAAGGGCTATTTGACCAAGAAGGAGAGTGATGGGGTGCTACGCCAGATGACCTGGCCTCCACAGTCACCAGACCTGAACCCAAACGAGATGGTTTGGGGTGAGCTGGACCGCAGAGTGAAGGCAAAAGGGCCAACAAGTGCTAAGCATCTCTAGGAACTCCTTCAAGATTGTTGGAAGACCATTTCCGGTGACTACCTCTTGAAGCTCATCAAGAGAATGCCAAGAGTGTGCAAAGCAGTCATCAAAGCAAAAGGTGGCTACTTTGAAGAACCTAGAATATAAGACATATTTTCAGTTGTTTCACACTTTTTTGTTAAGTATATAATTCCACATGTGTTAATTCATAGTTTTGATGCCTTCAGTGTGAATGTACAATTTTCATAGTCATGAAAATACAGAAAAATCTTTAAATGAGAAGGTGTGTCCAAACTTTTGGTCAGTACTGTATATTTGGGCAATTAGCCAATATTATGGATTTACAGTGTATAGAGGGTCCTATGGCAACATTGGAAATTACACCGTTTCTTATACTAGTTGCATGACCAAATCTCAATTTCGGAAGATTAAATTCAGCCTAACCTTAGATCTTGTTGGCCCTTGTACATTTCCAAAGATTGCTTTGCTTGGACAAAGCTTTGCAGATTTGCACCATCTGGCAAAAAAACACATAAGTAATGAGAGGTACCAGCATGTTTACAACAATGGTGTGATGCCGAGTCACTACTCATGGACAAGCCGTAAGACATGGTAGTCAGGAGGTCCTAGGTCAGATATCAGGAGGACTCGTGGTACAGAGGGGCAAGACAAAGGCATGGTCAGGTAACATGCTCGAGTCAAATGCCAGGTGGGTACGTAAAGACAAGGGAGTTGGATAAATGGATAGTCAGAGGCCAAGTCTGGGGTCAGGTACCTGCAGTCAGAGTATGTCAAGAGCAGAAGGGACAATCCACAAGAATGGTCACGACAAATCTTAGGTCCAGCAACAAGATTAGAGAATAAGATACAATCAGACACAGAGCTAAGCACACACCAAACAAAGCTAAGCTACAGCTGACACTAGACTGCTCACAGCTAGCCAGCTAAGTAACTAGCAAATCACCAAGGACGGGAGGCACCTGGGGAAATGACACGCCCCTGGGCCTTTTGTGGGATGCTGGGGGTTGTAGTCTCTGCGTGGCGGTGACCCGGTCCGTGGCTCAGGGTGGTCAAACCAAATGGCAGTCTATTTATAAGGTTTTGAGATTAAATGTCCGACTACGCCACTCGTGGATTGCGGTCAGGATGAACCGCAGCTGCAGGGCAGACTGCTGAGGCTGGTGTTGTGGGTGCAGCAGAGTGTAGTACAACTCCCCACGGGAGGAGTGTAGCCTCAGGGCAGTGTATGCGGAGGATGGGGGTGATGGTGCAGGAGTAGCAGTGACGACACAGAGTCAGTGATGCAGTCCAGGGTCTTTACTCACAGTTCTTATTATCCAGACCACTTCTGCAGGTAACGGCTGCCCACGACGCACTGTGCTCACCAGGTGAGGGGCTCGGCCGACTCCCAGGTATCTCCGGAGTGTTTCACAGGACCCCCTTTATGTGTCCTTCCTCTGGCCTGTCGTACCCCACCAGTGACCACGCTTCTGTCCAGCTGCCTCGGGCTTTGGCGGGCAAACGTGCATTCCGTTTCCCTGGACCCTATATGGTGCATTCCTAGCGGGTGTAGTGAGGGGGTGCGCCACTTGAAATGTCGCAGCCTCTGGTTTCTAGCTGAGGGTAGTTCCCCGCCTCCACTAGTTTTGGGGACCGGTCTCCCCCCTTGGCCTGACCCCTCTATGCAGGTAGATACGGGCGTATGGTGGCTACCAGCCGGTCCACACCCCTGGGGTCCCTTCTTTCCTCTGTGTTCCTGGAGCCTCCTCCGCTCCCCTTCCTTCTTCCCTCTTCCTTCAGGCCCAGTCCTCCTGACAGGGCCTGCCTGTGGAGCAGAGCCCATGCAGCAGCCCTGCTCCCTGTCTTCTCTCTGTCTTGGGCCTCTCAGACTAGGTCCGCCTCCTGGAGCAGAGCTCCATAGAGCCCTGCTCCTGCTCTTTTCCTCTTCTGACTGGCTGCTGCTCTAAGATGGCCCCCACCTTTTATATCTCTCTCTCTGTGCATCCAGGAACTGCTTCCTCTCTGCCCCTGCACTACAGGGTTCCCCCTTCCTAGGTGTTCCCTCCCCCCACTCCAGCCAGGGACAGGGACTGTCGTGCCCAACTTAGGGGCATATCGGTCGCCCTGCCCCCCGGAAATGTGGTGTAGTGCATGCAGCTGTCGGGGTACTAATCCACACTCCATCCTTACCTGGAAGTGAGATATCACACCTCTAGGTGAGATGCAATACCTCTGTAGCAACCGAGCCCTCGGGGTGCTACAGAAACACCCGCAGCCTAGGCCAGATTGAGCAGCAGGGCTGTCAATCACAATGCTGACAGCCCAGCATGCCCCAGGATCAGATTGGATGACGGGACTGTCAATCACAACACCGACAGTCCATTACACTCCAGATCCCATAGGGCGGCTGAGCTGTCACTCACAGCGTCCCTAGGCCACAGTAAAGATGAAACTGTGGCACCTGGCAAAATTGCTTAGCATGAATACAATGAAGGCAAGTAAGGGTCTGCTCGCACTTGCATTGGATAGAATTGAGCAAAAGGGTTTGCTAGATCATGGACCAGCAACCATATTGGTAGTCCATGGCTGCCGAAACAGAGGTCTTCAAACTTCCTACTATCTACAACATTCACAATACCTCTTTGGATTAGTAGGCCATGGTACATCATGTGTGCATTGAGCCACATTGCAATGACTTCATGGCGGTCTACTAATCAGAAGAGGAGTCAGGAATATTACAGGTAGTAGAAGGTTTCCAGTGCTCTGGTCCAGTGGCCTCTGGCTATTGACGTTGCCCCTGGACAAGTATTTTGTAAATCTTTTTGCCTAACTCCATCATCGGACACTTGGACATTGACTTTATCTTTGATGGAAAAAATATTACTTCACGCAGGATTATTCTTTCTGTCAAATGTCGGGTATCATGATGGTACTTGATTAACAGTAAGTCAACGGGGTCCAATGGACACTGTTGGTGTCCATTGTGTGATGGGTCTGGGTCTTCACAATATTCTACTTCTATGACGGATCTGAAAACCAAAAATGGCACAGCAGATGTGAGGTCTGTGTGTTCTCCCCATGTGTATGAGATGGTTTCTCTAGGTACTCCAGTTTCTTTCCTAACCCCAAATCACACTGATCGGATAACAGGCTTCATATGAAAATTGCCATCTTGTGTCTGATAGGAAAATTTGGTTGTGTCCCTCAGCGGGAGCGGGTCGTGTGTGATGATATTTGTACAGCTCTGCAGATATATTGCTGCTATGTATGAGAGAGAAACATGGTTTTCAGATCATTTTCATCCTGACCAAGTGTCACGCAAGGTGTGGGAAAGACTAAGTGCAACACGAAGGGAAGAGGTGGTGGAAGCCAAACACTAGGGGCAGATATAATATCACCCTGTCTACCCTACTGTCCCCATATAGGTTCCACACCTATCGCCGAGCAGAACCCTAAACGCTGTATGTCCCTAGAGCTTGGCCCTAGATAGGAAGGGGGAGGGGTAAACACTGGTCAGGCCCCACTACAAACTAAAGACAACAATGTAGATAAACAAAGGGGATTAGGTTAGCATCACTTCAGAATCAGATTACACCGGGTTTCTTTGTAGTGTGTGGACCTGGAGACATATTGAACTGCTTAGGAGCTGAATACACCAAACGGTAGGAGTTTTTTTTTCTTGTTTTAGTTGTATTGAAGAAATAAAATCTTGAAAACAATGTTGCAAAAAATATAAATACCCTGTAGGGCCATTATCTAGTTAACTATTTGCATTATGAACTTTATTTAAAAAGAATCAAACATGAGTATAATACATGTACTTATGTGTATATTGCATAGTTCTAGATCTGTCGTAACTATTAAAAGCCCAACTTAATAATTCAGCTTCATTTTCGGTGCCTTTTTTTTTTTACTTGTGAACCATCCATAACCTCTTCAACTTTCTATTTTTCCCCTCCGTAGGGAGGATAAACAAAGACTTTGTATAACTGACCGGAGCTCACAGTTGGAAGATATAAACCTTCCCGAATCAATTCCCTGTCGCAGTGGGCAAATATAAACCTTACTGAATCAATAAATTGGAAGTAGGGCTCTTATTATATTGCCTTCCAGCCATTGTTTTCTAAGACAGAACCTGTCTTTTATACTTAAGAAACTGGGATCTTAAAACACAATGCTGGAAAGTAAGAAAATAAAAAACACAAACAGAAGCGACACGACTATTTTTTTTAAAATACTAAACAGCCGACACGATGATATAGCATTAAAGATTTTATACTTCAATTATTAAACTTTACTTTTACATTTAAAGGGATTGTCCAATTTTTGCTTTTTTCCCCTTAAATGTATGTATTTTGGGCTAAAAATCATTTCTACAATTGGGTTTCATTAAATATTTTGCACCATTTGGCTTTTACAGGCTCTATGATTCCCTGCATGTTCAACTTTGATGTGATCTGTGGTTATAAATCAGCTGAAAGGAGAACAAAAAATGACAGATAAAATAATTGCAAATTCCCTGTCAGATCCTCTTAGTGTGCTCACTGAAAGATTCTCAGTTAATTGATTCTGCAGCCAGCATACAGCACAGCAGATATAGAAGGCAAAAGGGGCAAGATTTCTAATGAAACCAAATTGCCAAAATAATTTTTGACCCCAATTGCCACCCATACTTTTGTAAAAATACTAGTTTTAAAGGGCAATTCCACTTGAGATACAGTGCATTGTGAAAGTATTTGGCCCCCATTGAACTTTTCTACCTTTTGCCACATTTCTGGCTTCAAACATAAAGATATAAAATTCTAATTTTTTGGGGGAAGAATCAACAACAAGTGGGACACAATCGTGAAGTGGAAAGAAATTTATTGGATATTTTAAACTTTTTTTAAAAAAAATAAAAAATGAAAAGTGGGGCGTGCAATATTATTCGGCCCCTTTACTTTCAGTGCAGAAGTTCAGTGAGGATCTCTGAATGATCCAATGTTGTCCTAAATGACTGGTAATGATAAATAGGATCCACCTGTGTGTAATCAAGTCTCCGTATAAATGCACCTGCTCTGTGATAGCCTCAGGGTTCTGTTTCAAGTGCAGAGAGCATCATGAAGACCAAGGAACACACCAGGCAGGTCCGAGATACTGTTGTGGCGAAGTTTAAAGCCGGATTTGGATACAAAAAGATTTCCTACGTTTTAAACATCTCAAGGAGCACTGTGCAAGTGATCATATTGAAATGGAAGGAGTATCAGACCACTGCAAATCTACCAAGACCCGGCCGTCCCTCTAAACTTTCATCTCGAACAAGGAGATGACTGATCAGAGATGCAGCCAAAAGGCTCATGATCACTCTGGATGAACTGCAGAGATCTAGAGCTGAGGTGGGAGAGTCTGTGCATAGGACAACAATCAGTCGTACACTGCACAAATCTGGCCTTTATGGAAGAATGGCAAGAAGAAAGCCATTTCTCAAAGATATCCATAAAAAGTCTTCTTTGAAGTTTGCCACAAGCCACCTGGGAGACACACCAAACAAGTGGAATAAGGTGCTCTGGTCAGATGAAACCAAAATCGAACTTTTTGGCCACAATGCAAAACGATATGTTTGACGTAAAAGCAACACAGTTCATCACCCTCAAAACACCATCCCCATTGTCAAACATGGTGGTGGCAGCATCATGGTTTGGGCCAGATTTTCTTCAGCAGGGACAGGGAAGATGGTTAAAATTGATGGGAAGATGGACGAAGCCAAATACAGGACCATTCTATAAGAAAACCTGTTGGAGTCTGCAAGAGACCTGAGACTGGGACAGAGATTTATCTTCCAACAAGACAATGATCCCAAACATAAAGCAAAATCTACAATGGAATGGTTCAAAAATAAATATATCCAGGTGTTAGAATGGCCAAGTCAAAGTCCAGACCTGAATCCAATCGAGAATCTGTGGAAAGAGCTGAAAACTGCTGTTCACAAACGCCCTCCATTCAACCTCAATGAGCTTGAGCTGTTTTGCAAGGAAGAATGGGCAAGAATTTCAGCCTCTCGATGTGCAAAACTGATAGAGACATACCCCAAGCGACTTGCAGCTGTAATCGCAGCAAAAGTATTAACTGAAGGGGGCCGAATAATATTGCACGCCCCACTTTTCATTTTTTATTTTTTTTAAACAGTTTAAAATATCCAATAAATTCCGTTCCACTTCACGATTGTGTCCCACTTGTTGTTGATTCTTCCCCAAAAAATTAGAATTTTATATCTTTATGTTTGAAGCCAGAAATGTGACAAAATGTAGAAAAGTTCAAGGGGGCCAAATACTTTCACAATGCACTGTATGTCTTGGAGCTACAAATATCACAAAATGGAGCACTAACGTGTGCCGGCAGCGGCCATTATACAACCAATGGAATGCTAATGGGATCGCTCAGCGAGCATAGAATGACATAAAATTGGCAGGCACATATTCTGTTTACACAGAATAATGCGCTACTGCTGATTTTTAGGCTCGCTTTGCATTTTGCCTGTTCACTGGATTATTTCCAGCTTGTTTAGAGTTCTAAGTGCTCGTCCTCTTCCCCAATTATCGGCCCATCTAATGTGCATTTAGTCTTTGCTTGTGCTACAGTAGTGATCCCATACCTGATGCTTGTCATCTGTTGCAAAATTACCAACCCAACAAGATCCATGCATTAAAGACCACTGACCTAGAGAGGCAGAAATAAAGTTCAACCTTCTGCCGCCTCATCATTTGGAAAGATCAATTCCTTTATCTAATTTTGACCCTATAGCATCTTAATTTCATAAATGAGTATTTTACTATAATTGCTTAGTCCCACTAATTAGAGATGAAGTGAACCCAAACTTAAAAGTTTGGCGTTCGTACTGGACAGTTAGTCCGCCAAACACGGACTTTCCCCGGAAGTCCGTTGCAATGTTCGGAGTTTCAGGGGAAGTCTGAGAGAGAAATAGAGATTTTATTTTTCTTACCCAGACCCAAAGTTTGGGTCTCTATTGTTTTCAATGTGGTTCGGGTTCTGGTTAAAGTTCGGGTTCAGGTCTTGTACCCGAACCAAACATTGGAATAAAGTTTGGATTGGGTAAAAGAACCCGAACTTCCATGGGTCCGCTCATCCCCACCACTAATCCATTTGCGTCTAGTTTAGTATCTACATTCTCATCTTGAAAAATGGAGCTGTAGAGGGAATAGAGTGCACAGAACATAGGATAGAACCCTAGTGGAGGAGGGCAAAGAGACAATCGGTGGTGCTATCTTGGAGGAGTTGTGTGAGACACAACTACTGAATGAGTAAAGAATACGAGCTGCTGCTGCCCCATTTTGGGGGCGGACATTCACCTGAAAAAATTAACCAAGGTGAGCGAAACACGTTTAAAGTAAGCTGTGCTGCTGGAATGAAATTTTCTTGACGTGATAAAATTGAAGGTTTTATTAGCACTACATGTTTCGATGTCAGAGCGGCATTTTTTTAAAGTGAAAAAACCTACAGCCTTTTGGGTTTTTTTTCACTCGAAAAAAACGCAGGTTCAGTGTCGAAACATGCAGTGCTAATAAAACCTTCAATTTTATCACGTCAAGAGAATTTCATTCCAGCGCACAGCTTACTTTAAACGTGTTTCGCCCACCTTGGTCAATTAGGTTCTCATCTTGTGGTACATGTATCTTGAGGGAGTAGGTGCCATGTACTTTTACATGCAGTTTTCATAGCCTTTTAGATACTTTGATGTCATTAAATTTTTATAGGGGATTGTTGGCTTAAAATAAATTACGATTTGTGGTTACTAAAGGGGCTCTTTAAATTTTCTAAAAAGGGTTGTCCTAATGTCATCAACTTTCCCTGGTTTGACACTTGGATATCATAGAGGGGGGATGTAGACAGTGTTAGTATCCCCAATACCACTTGGGGGTACACATACCCTCGGTTGACAACCTATATTCTAGAAAAAAGCAACACCCTATCCGGCAGACCTGTTATCCCAATATAGAAACTAGTGGCCACATAAGGTTTGCACCAACAATCAAACATGATCGCTGTTGGCTAGCAAAGTTAGATAATTGGAGATCGGCAAATAATAGGTGTAGCTTCATTCTAAGGGGTTGTTCATTTGTGACAATCCCAAATAACTGAAGCGGGTTCTTGGCAAAATTTGAGAAGCTTGGTCACTCTGTTGGCTTTTGATTTAAAGCATGGTTCCCCTTGGACTAATGGACTGCAGGACTATTGAGTGATAATTTAAAACATTTTTATAAGAATTATTTTTGATGCCACCTTAAATTTAAAGAACAAAATGTCCTCCCATCTTAACAATAATAGGAGGAAATCGAGCATAAAGCAAGATGTTTTCATTCACTTACTGAAGCTTCATCTGTCATTTTCCTCTCCTCTTTGGGAATTTCCTTCAGGGATTTCTTACTCATTGAAGTCCTTAGCGTTTTATCTGATACAAATTGTTGAATTTTCGAAATGACTGAATTTCCCTTAGAGATTTCATTTCTGCTTCCGCTTGGGGACAAGCTGCGAGTTGGCATCAGGCTTTTCTGAGTGCAGAAGCCTCCTGTCTTCGCTCCTTTTTCAGTGTTTGAAGAGGAAGCCTTGATGTTTGACTGTGCGTTTGAGGAACTATCGGAGCTTCTGCTAGTAATGTCTACTAGATGTGATGACTCGGATAACTGGGTTGTGTCATGGTCTGGTTTGGGGCTGGAAGTCCATGGGAAAAAAAGACTCTCCTATTAAAAGAAAATGAAATAACATGGTTACTATATAGTTCTATTTGCTAAAAAAATTGGGTTTTCTTGAATAGAAAAGCCAAAGACCACACTAATTAACACAAAGTCCATATTCACATTGTTATGCATATTCAAGTGAATGGGATACTCATCCTTCAGATATATGTCATATTCATGGTCATATTAAACTACCAATGTTATGGTACACAGGTCACATTATCAATACAAACATGGGTCATTGTTTTATCCCCCCCCCCGCCCCCAAAGTGAAAAATCTCATCATCCAGTGTTCTCCCTTACTATCACCATCAAATAAGGTTCACTGTTGGTCGTAATGAGGCTGCAATGGTTGGGCTACTTTATTTTATTGCAACTTGGGACACTCAGAGGATTGCCTGGCACATACACTGCTGTCCAAGCTCCGTCAGGCTCCAAGTATATGCAAATATTTTTACCTAGATGCAGTTCTTCTCTCAGAGAATACCACTGTGCATATGGAGTCCGATGGACTAAGCCCCAAAACTCTTTATGGCAATGTATAGAAGTGGAGGCATATATGTCAGGGATCTCTATGCATGGTAGCCTGGCAGCTCTTAATAGAGCTTTTACAAACAAGTTTTGCAGTAGCCGCTCCATCTAGCAGATCCTAGGGGGTGCCTGGGTCTTCACTCTTTAACCCCTAAACATGGATCTGGACTTGCATAGGGGACCCAGGGTTTGGTCTATGGAGTAGCTGATGGCCCAGGGTGCAGGCTGGCAGAGAATAGTCAGGAAACTTAGTCAATACCACGTGCTCAGGGACAAGAACAGAATCATCAGGTAGAGGAATAGTCAAAATCATGGGCTGAGGTCAAAAACCGGAATCAAGCTGGCCAAGCAGGAATAAAGAAAAGAAGAGTGAACCGGAGTAAGCTGAACTTATAACTGGCACTGTAGACAGGGAGATAAGTGTTTATATAGAGTGAAGCTCCACCCAAGCCTCACTGAAGGGAGTAATTAGAAATCTAAAGTCAGGAGTTAATCCCCAAGCTCCTTCTCTGGATGGCATCACTAGTCCTAAAATGTCAACATAAAATGTAGCACTGTTGCCCTATGTTGCCAGTAACTATGGCGTGGAGATTATCAGTGACAGAAATAAAAGGAGCTATCACAGACATACAGTTGTGCTCAAAAGTTTACATACCCTGGCAGAATTTTTGCTTTCTTGGCCTTGTTTCAGAGAACATGAATGATAACAAAAATACTTTTTCTCCACTCACGGTTATTGGTTGGGTGAAGCTATTTATTGTTAAACTACTGTGTTTTCTCTTTTTAAATCTTAATAACAACCAAAAACATCCAAATCATCCGGATCAAAAGTTCACATACCCTGGTGATTTTGGCCTGATAACATGCACAGAATATGACACAAATGGGTTTGAATGGCTACTAAAGGTAACATCCTCACCAGTGACCTGTTTGCTTGTAATCAGTGTGTGTGAATAAAAGCTGAGTGAGTTTCTGGGATCCAGACAGACTCTTGCATCTTTCATCCAGCCACTGACGTTTCTGGATTGTGAGTGATGGGGAAAGCAAAAGAATTATCAACAGATCTACGGGAAAAGTTAGTTGAACTGTATAACACAGGAAAGGGATACAAAAAGATATCCAAGGAATTGATAATGCCAGTCAGCAGTGTTCAAACTTGCGATTAACAAATGGAAAATCAGGGGCTCTGTAAAAACCAAACCATGGTCAGGTAGACCAACAAACATTTCAGCCACAACTGCCAGGAAAATTGTTCGGGATGCAAAGAAAAACCCACAAATAACATCAGCAGAATTTCAGGACTCTCTGAAAACTAGCGGTGTGGCTGTTTCAAGATGCACAATAAGGAGGCACTTGAAGAAAAATGGGCTGCATGGTCGAGTCGCCAGAAGAAAGCCATAACTGCACAAATGGCACAAACTATCTCGCCTACAATACACCAAACAGCACAGAGACAAGCCTCAAAACCTCTGGAACAAGGTAATTTGGAGTGATGAGACCAAAATTGAACTTTTTGGCCACAATCATAAACGTTACATTTGGAGAGAGGTCAACAAGGCCTATGATGAAAGGAACACCATTCCTACAGTAAAGCATGGAGGTGGATCACTGATGTTTTGGGTATGTGTGAGCTACAAATGCACAGGAAACTTGGTAAAAGTTGAAGGAAAGATGAATGAAGCACGTTATCAGCAAATACTGGAGGCAAATTTGCACTCATCAGCCCAGAAGCTGCGCATGGGACGTACTTGGACGTTCCAACATGACAACGATCCAAAACACAAGGCCAAGTCAACCTGTCATTGGCTACAGCAGAACAAAGTGAAGGTTCTGGAGTGGCCATATCAGTCCTCTGACCTCAATATCATTGAGCCACTCTGGGGCGATCTCAAGCTCGCAGTTCATGCTAGACAGCCCAGGAATTTACAGGAACTGGAGGCTTTTTGCCAAGAAGAATGGGCAGCTTTACCATGTGAGAAAATAAAGAACCTCATCCACAACTACCACAAGAGACTTCCAGCTGTTATTGATATTAGAGGGGGCAATACATGGTATTAAGAACTGGGGTATGTGAACTTTTTATCAGGGTCATTTGGATGTTTTTGGTTGTCATTAAGAGAAAACACAGTAGTTTGACAATAAATGGCTTCACCCAACCAATAACCATGAGTGGAGAAAAAGCTTTTTGTTATCATTCATATTCTCTGAAACAAGGCCAGGAAAGCAAAAATTCTACCGGGGTATGTAACCTTTTTAGCATAACTGTAGATGTAACAATATGGAGGTACAGTGGAGTAGAGGGCTCTTACAATTCCATAAAAGCCCTCTACTTAAGATGGATCTTTAATATGGCCTACTGCATGAGCTCTAATTCTCCTAAAATTGTCATAAAATGAAAAATTCCCAGCAGGCCTTCAATAAATTTCAGACTCTCAACTGCTGGAGAGTTACATGTTGGAGACTACAACCACAATGAATATTTTTGTGCAGTAGCAATGCCGCTTACTATGTAGTGAAACAAAAGTATTTAGGCAACCAACAGAGTGACGATGGTGGACCTCCACACTCTTTGGGCGACCATGCTCATGAAACCAGGAGACTTTGCTATTTTGCAGAAACATAGTTAGCAATAATCATTCAGGAATTTGTTAAGAGTGTCCAAATTGTCTCTTCAGAGAGGAAGAGGACTGGAACTCTAGTGCCACCTACAGGAAATAGCAGTCCAAAATTTTTTGAAACAATCCCAGAAAATGCTGTATGAAAAGGGTAGGATTTATGTCAACTCTTCCTGTCCAAATTGGGTTCTCCTGGGAGCGTGAACTAAAAATATCCCTATTTGCCAAGCAAAATTTTTCTATTTAAGGGGTCTCAAAGGAAAAGCATAAAATTGGGCTTCCTACTGGTGCAACCAAACACCTGGGATAGAAGGACTTGGTGCTTTCTTGCCTCAGATCCTTTTCATGATCCTTGAGTTAGCTATCGGCACCCTTTGGAGTGGACATAGGCTTTGTCACCTCCGTCCATCAAAATAGGGGATGCGGTCAGCCTAACCACGCTCTCCTCTGGGACCTCATAGAAGCCACATTGGCCCAGATTCTGATGTATACGCTGAATACGCTGGACTAGTGAAAACTTTGATAGACATCTCTCACAAATTCCTATTTTACTCCATATAAGTCAAATAAAAGTTTAGCGATCGTATCGCACAGTTAGTGTCCGGTGCTAAACGCCAAACACGGACTTTCCCCGGATGTCCGTTGCAATGTTTGGAGTTCCGGGGGAAGTCTGAGGGAGAAAGAGAGGTTTTATTTTTCTTACCCAGTTCCAAAATTTGGGTCTCCATTGTTTTCAATGTGGTTCTGGCTCTGGTTGAAGTTCGGGTACAGTTCCGGTACCCGAACAGAACTTTTTTTTTTATTGTATATTCCATTTTTTATTTAATTTCCTTCATATATATATATGTGTGTCTGTATATGTTTGTATTCATCGTGCCCTTATACTACTAGTTCTTCCAGTAATAATGAAATGAAAATGTTGCTATGGACATTAATGTTCACCCTGAAGAATGGCGGCCACCAGATCGTCAGGGGACATGATCTGTGACACCCCCCCTTGCAGCGAGCCCTTCAATCACATTATTCATCTTGCTTAAGACGGCAGCAGGGGCAGCTCGGTGCCGCTCGGTGTGCAGAGACTAATGATGTTTTTATAGGCTCCTGTTCAGCATGAAAATCAAATTCTATCAATTATACTTTGTCACCTCTCAACCCACTGCCCGCATCACGCGCTATGTAGGCCAAATGGAGATTTTCAGGCACTATTAAGTACGTAATAAGTCTCTCAAACATTACCAATTATGAATATCAAGTGATTTAGGTTCTGGTTTGTGCACCTGTGCGTGGATTGTTATAGAAATGGCTGAGGAAAATCTCTGCTACATATGATAAGAAAAAACCTTTGGGGCTTATTAGGAAAAATGACAATGCTCAGAGCCAGAGCGTCCTGGCCTTAGGGCATGAATCTGGTACTGAAGGCCATCATGGCCGACTAGTTACTAACCTCAAAGAGCAGTAGGGTAGAACGTACAGCTGCTGCATACCTCTTGGGATAGAGACCTGCCAGATACTTGTAACATAACTGAGATTTTACTACTAAAATTCTAAAATAATAGATATCTTGATATATTGAGCTAGGTTCAGGATACAAAGAAGTTTGGATTGTTTGACCATCACCCTATGAGTGAGCAAACTTCTTATTTGTTGGGTGAAACCATTTTTGTGGAAGCTTAAAAATTATTGTTCTTGGCAGCATATTGTAATAAGTAAACCGGACATTCGCTGCCGAGGCCATGATGTTCTTTGTGCACAGAAAAATCTCATTAACGATTGTTCCGTGCACAGAGAAGTGTGGCCTTTAAATGACCACTTATCGGCTCACGTGAAGGCTATTGAGAGTTGTTTAATGGTGTGAATAGACCCTTAGAGTAAACTCAGTAACAGTATGAAGCAATTAAAGGAGTTGTTCCATTTGGACCATTTAGGGCCTATCAATAGGACCCGCGTCTGTCTCGAGAATGGTGTCCCCATTGCATGTTGTTTTGAATAGAGTCAATTATCAATTTTCAGTGCGCCCATAGAGAAGAATAGTGGGAGCCAGGCATGTGTGGTCACCTCTCCATTCATCACAGCACGCATCGGGGGCCCCATTCTCAAGATGTTTTATGTTTATGGCATATCAATAAGGTAAGCCATAAATGTCCCAGGTGGGACTACCCATTTACAGTATAAAGGGCAATCAGCACAATAAAGGTTCCTCCTTGCTGGAAAAGGTGCTATCCACACACTTACTGTATTTGTGCGTATGCTTGAGGGTAATATTTTAACAATATTTTAATAATATTTTAACAAAAAAAGATATAACTTACCGTAGATTTATCTCCCGTTGCTCCACAGGCACCAATCTGGGATTTCCTACCAGTCAGTATTTACTTCCCTACAGTGGTCAGTTGTTGTCTACCCACTAAACCACTGCAGCCAATCATTTGTTTTGTTAGTCTTTGGCATGTGACACATGAAGGTAAGTAAACACAGGCTGGCAGTAAGCACCAGATCGGTGACACTGTATTGGCCGGAAGGATAAAGTAGTGCCTGATTGTCAAAGGATTTCCAGAGCCAAAAATTAGGGTCAAGTATTTGTATGAGGATCTACTTTTTTTTTCAGAAAAAGCATCCCTCTTATGTGTGGCATTGCAGCTTATCCCCATTTACCTTAGTAACTTCAATCTTCAGGAGCGTGCCGCTCCCCTGCCTCAGGGGTTCCTGCTTATCCAGGGGTACTGTGCTCATGAAGATTGACAATTTGTGCCTCTGGCCCTAACTGTCCATTCTCTGATGTTGGTATAAGAGGCAGCTTTACCTCTGTAGCATCAGAGGAGCACAGGGTCACTAAATCTAGCCAAATCCAGTTTACATGTAAAGCGCCATGGAATAAATGGCGCTATAATAATAAATAATAATAATAATATTTCGGTCAGCTTCCAAGCACCACTTGCAGTGTGCTCATTGCTTAGGGAACCGGCTACCTTTCATAAAATAGAGTGGCCACTGGTACCGGAGGCAACAAGCAGTAAGCTATAGAATAAAAATCCCTCCATTTTTTAGAACAGAGAGGATCTTTAAAAAGTGGTAAAGTTGCTTTTTTTTTTTTTTTAAACAAAACCCTGTAATTTTACCCATTTAACAAAACGAGACAACCCCTTTAATGGATTATAGTGGAGCAGTTCTACAAAACATTTAGTCCCTTTTCTGCTTTTTATTTAGATTGCTCTCTACCTAAGCCAGTCCTTTTACACAGTCCTGCTGGCACTCGATAAAGTTGAGTAACACATAAGGTACTGTATATGGTCAAAACTCTGTGTTTTTTTTCCCCATGGCAATATATAAATACATAATCCGGTCTGATTATTGCCTTTTTGCTGATTTTTTTTTTTTGCTGACTTTATTTTTGCTGCAGTTTCTCCTTTTTTGCTGCCATTTTGGTGCAAATTTAAATGAGTAGTTTTTTATGCATTTTTTTTAGTTCGGAAACTGAGGTTCTGCACTTAGAAACTCAATTTTCAGACTTCCTATTGGGAAGACATGATCTCATAAAAACGCACAATGGGCTAGAGTTTTCATGAACTCACATCCACTTTGCTTGAACTGAACAGCAGAATTTCTGCAAAGGAAAAAAAAAAGGCAGTTTACCTTATGTGAAACTCAGACCCTTTTCTGTGGCACCTTCTCCTATTGGTTGGGATGACATATATAATGCCCCTACCTTTTCCCTTCCTCATACTCCTTGAGAAAACCACCTGGCGAAACGTACGTTAGAGTACCTGGGTGTTCTGACTTGGTCATTTATTCCCTATACTACTTATATTTGTTATGATGTCTGGATATGGTTATTGATTTTTTATCAACTAGGATTTATTACTCAATCTATTTTATATAATAATATATGGACTTTATTTATGCAGTTCATTATTGAGGAAATGGTGACGCAAGGTGTGGGAAAGACTAAGTGCAATACGAAGGGAAGAGGGGGAGGAAGCTCAAACACTAGGGAAAGGGGGAGTGGAGACCACTTGGCAGAGCTAATATCCCCCTGCCTACCCTACCGTCCCTATATAGGTTCCACACCCTTCGCCGAGCAGGACCCTAAACACTGTATGTCCATAGAGCTTGGCCCTAGATAGGGATTAGGAGGGGTGAGCACTGGTCAGGTCCCACTACAAACTAAAGACAACAAGGTAGACAAACTAAAGGGGATAAACTTAGTTTGAGCAGACACCAGAGGAGTAACACCAACTGTCCTCCAAGGGCACCAGAGAGGAAGCCAGCCAACAGCTAGAGCTCCAAGCCTGCACAAAGGTACATAGAAGTATCACCGGCGTTTCCCTGGAGCAATCTGAGTGTTTTTAACTCCCATACAAGGGTGTGTCAATCTGCAGCAGAAGGGAGGTCGCCACTGGGTCCTAAAGGAAGAAGGATTAAGAAGACATCTGCAATGCCAAGTGCAGTGACCTTCTACAGCTAGATCCAGAGCGACTGTCTATTACAAATGACACACCCGTGACAGAAATATGCCATTTTGTTACTAAACCCACATCTTATACGTTTCCTTGTGATTTCCCTGTGTAGGATTCTTTGTCCCCTCTTGTATTGTTCTTAGAAATATTTTTATCCTCATGTATTACTAAAGATTAGTAGTTTTACTAAATATCCGTGTCTATTCAC
Organism: Phyllobates terribilis; assembly: GCF_046119375.1. Lineage (NCBI taxonomy): Eukaryota > Metazoa > Chordata > Amphibia > Anura > Dendrobatidae > Phyllobates > Phyllobates terribilis. The sequence continues at coordinate 329,033,823 of NW_027362768.1, forward strand.
ATCATTGCGTAGAATTTATGTGAAACTGTGGTCTAATATTTTGAAGTGAAAGAAAAAGTTATAAAGTCTAAAAAGTTCTGAGCAAGTGCACCACCTGAAGCCGTTCACTGAGCGCAAGAACACAAGTCTCCAATGGAACCCAAAAAGCCAATAACTGTTTGTGCAATCTCCGTTCAGATGTGACTTCTCTTCAGCCGAGCAAAGCTGAACCCTTTAGCTTGTGCCAGCATCGTTTTCTGAAATAATAGAGTGGTTTTGACAGAACAAAGCATTGAACAGCAGATAGCCCTTGGCTGAAATGTCATGGATTTAAGCATAAGGTCTGCAGCCAACTTAATCACTCCATTTGCTGTCGGTAAACACGGCCGCCTCCTGCAAGCAGATGGGACCTTGGTGCCTTTGAGGGAGACTTGGTAAACATCATACAAGAAACATGCATAATATTGTCATTACATATTAATGGATACATCAGGGTGAACTTTACATACGTGTCAGATTGAAGTTGATGCATGTTTATTATACCTGGGAGGATAAACATCAGCCAACGTCCATGAATCAACATTTGCATCTTAAATCACAGCTGGTATTTTATCTCCTCGCCCAGGCTTTGACCCCTGGCGTAATATTTTTTATTTTTTTTTTACATAAAACATTCTGGCGCCTGGAATCAATTTGTTCTTTTTCGAAAAAAAGGAGTGCATTTTATGCTATTTGTATTACAAGAATCAGTAATACAGGAAAGCAGTGATTTAGAGGGAGATGTGAGAGGTTCAATGCATAATAGCAAGTTATGGGATGTGAGGAATAGACGATACCCCCCAGCAGTACATTATAATGCAGGTTATAATTACACAAAATACTATATAGCAGGCTAGTGAACATACACATACAAATCTCTTTTATTTTAATGTAAAATAGACCAAAATTCAGTGCATATTAATTTTTTTTTAAATTTTATGTTTATATAAGAGATTTTTGATCCCCTATATAGGAATACAGAAAAGGTATCCGCTAGCTTATTTATAGGGTGAATAGATGCCATTCTGGATTCCTGTAGCCACCACTAGAGGAAGCAGAGAAGTCTATTGCATACTGGGTTTAATTTGTAAATAGTATGCAGTAAGCTCTTAAGCTCCATCTAGTGGTGGCTGCAGACAGCCAGAATGTTACATTTTCAAGGCTGTATTCAGACAAATGATGAAAAACGTGTCTATTTCTCACCAGTAAAAAACAGACAATTTTGGGAGAGGTTCTGTTTTTCACTGACCCATTTTTCACAGACCTATCGCCTTGGGGGAAACGCATTCAAGAATTTGGCCAAAGTACTGCATGTTGCATTTTTTTTTTTAAGCGGAGAATTGTCAATGTGAATTGGCCTATTGCCTGTCATAGTTTCATAATTTTAAAGGAGTTGTCCGGTGAAAGCAAGTTATCCCCAGGATGGTTGATAACTTGTTGATCGGTGCTGGTCACATCACTGAAACCCACACTAATCGGCAGAACAGGGCAAGTTTTATACCCGTTAGACTGGAGCACAGTGTGCATGCTGAACTGCAGCTCAACTTATTCCCTGTGGGGATGGAGAGCACGGTGTTCAGTATTTTCCAAAAGTCTCATAAAGAATAAATGTAGAATAAGTTGGGCGTCCGACCTGCCACTCCATTTTATAACAGGGATAAAAAATTTCCCATCGGGGATAAAAAATCCCTGTTCTGCTGATCAGTGTGGGTCCTAGACACCTACCGATCAGAAAGTTATTACCTATCCTGACGAAAGGTAATAACTTGTTTTTATTGGACAACCCCTTTAAAGTTGAAAGTAGACACAAGTCCATCAAGTTCAACCTATAACCTAACATGATAATCTAGACCAGTGTTTCCCAAACTCCGTCCTCGCGGCCCCCAACAGGTCATGTTTTTAGGATTTCCTTAGTAATGTACAGGTGATGGAATTATTATCAAGGCAAAAGAAGCTGCCGCAGGTTCTCCCCTCTCTGAAATACTATGGAAATTCTGAAAACATGATCTGTTGGGGACATTGAGGACTGGAGTTTGGGAATCACTGATCCAGAGGAAGTAAAAAACCCCACGACGCAGATGCTAATTGCCCCATATTATGGGTAAACTTTCTTCCCAACTCCACATACGGCAATCAGACTATTTCCCTGGATCAACGACCCATTACAGAATCTAGTACCCATAACCCGTAATATTATGTTTTTCAAGAAAGGCATCCAGGTCTCCTTGAACTTTTTTAGTGAATCAACCATTACAACCGTGGCAGTGAGTTCCTTACTCTCACTGTTCTTACAGTAAAGAATCGCCGGCTGTGATTATGCTTAAGCCTTCTTTACACTAGACATAGAGGATTTCCCCTTATCATTGTTGTAGGTCTGGCTGTAAAAAATCATTAGAAACATCTCAGTATGGTCCCTTCATATATTAGACATTGTAATAAGATTGCCCTTTAGCCTTCAATTTTCCAAACTGAAAAAACCGAGGTTTAATCACCTCATGTGTGTTGATTAGCTTGCAGAGTTTAGTAACATCTGTAAATGTTTAAATTATACTCTGTTTACCCTTTACAAGGTCATTAATACATCAAAAACAAGAGGGCCCAATGCTGACCCCTGTGGTACCAAACTGTTAATTGTGACCCAATAGTGGTCAGTGTTATTAGTCTAAATGCTGTCTTACTGTAGATGACCACTGTTTGAGTGAATATGACCTAGTTCTATTTCGATGCAGTGGATCTGGAAGTCTGTGTAAGAGGGTGTACCGTGAAAGATGAAATTCCTCAGAGCTGTGTGGCATTTATTACTGGAGACTGCCACCTACTGTCCAACTGGGACCCTGCAGAACCAATAAGAGGGGGGAGTGTTTCGAGAAGGACAAATCTAGATGGAGAACCAGATCAGGTGACATTCATGACGCAGTTCCCCGATATAACAGGCCGGAGTGACAAAGCGGGAAGAGTCTTGGCGCCAACGAGAGAGGGCAGCAGGAAATGTCCTTGGGGGGGCATTGTGGCCGAGATACTGGGTAGCACTCGAGAGACCAGGCCAGCTGGCTGCTGCGCACAAGCGAGTGAGATACAGAATGCGCCAGGCAAGACCCGTGGACCAGACCACACGGGTCAAGATCTGGGGCCCAACCCTGCACTGGTCAAGATACAGAGACCAGACTACACCAAGCAAGATCCGAGGGCCAGCCCTCGTCCATCTGGAAGTGAACGTCTGCTTGTCTGACTTGAAGGCGCGAGTGAACTGGGCTGTTACTTCTGACATTGACGTACGGTACAGGGAACAGTCTGGGGTGGTGCAGCAGATGGGGTGGGGACCTACTAGAATGCGGGAGACCTAAAGAGCATTGATTGACTTTGTTAAAAGGACTTGTGGCCTAGCAGGAAATTCTCTGGCAGTGCCCCTACAGGGAAATTTCCATCTGTGCACTGATCGATCCTCCAGAGCAAGTATGCTGTCTGTAACTATTCTTTTCTGTAACTACTGGAAGAGAATCCTGGCCAAGCACTCCTTACCTAACAATACTTTATTTATTGGATATTTTGGGGGTAAATGGGGTATTTGAAAATGGACTTTCAAAACCAAATTCGGTGATCGGTAGAGGGAACAGTTCTTTTGCCTCTTGGCCAAATATTGAGTTCTGCGAAAAGTTGAACGTGCTGAGAATCTTTTATTCTAAGCAATTAAAAACAGTGACATCATCAAAACTTATAAAAGGCCACACTTGGGTGGAGATTTTTGCTAAATTAAATCTGTGAATGATAAATTTAGGCTGTGCACATCTGTGTTTGGCGTCTCGAATCACAGTTTTGTCACTTTTGGCAGTAAGAATAGCGCAGCACGTCGCACTAATGTTGCCATCAAAAGGATGGACACCTCGACAGATCCCATTTTAAGGTGATGGCAATCTGTTGGGTGCTGTTTGGATCACAACACTGAATTGTTCACCACTTTGTCTGATTCATCAGTCTTCCATCCACGCAGCATGAGCCTGCCTTAACATTCATTTGCATTAACTGGAGTGGATACCTGAGCTGCTGAATGTAAATGCAATGTTTTAATGATAATGTGCCTTGTGACCCCATCAATTCTTTCTACATAATTTAATAGTGTCTAAGAAAATGTAATGTGTCATTAATGGAAAGGTGGACATTGTTAATTGACGAGGAAATATTCCAATATGCAGACGCCAGAGATAAAACTGGCAGGACGGCCTACAGACGTTGTGTTTCTGCAATTTGCTTGAGGAAAACAGGGTAAACTGAGCGATACGTGCGCAGCCCATGCAATCGTTAAGGGAATTGTCCCACAAGTACAACTCATCACCTCTATCCATAGGATAGGTGATAAGTGTGTGATCGCTGGGACCCCACCGATCACGACAAGAGGGGCGTTGTGTCCCTCATTTGTATGGCGAGGTGGTTGTGCATGAGTGCAGCTGTTCCATAAATTGTCTGTGATACAAAGGCGGACAGCCAGGGTTTCTCAATCGAAACCTAGTGTTTTCTTAGAATCGGGTCAGAAGCTTCCTGGGAGGCAACAAGAGTTGTTGTTTTTATTGTAAAGTACATAGAAATGGTCAAGAATTAATTTTGCTCACCAAGACGTCACGCTTACTTGAGGTTGGATTACAGTTACCATTGGAGGATAAAAAATTTAAAATATTTGAGTAAGTCATCGATCTCGAAACATTTACTGTATGTTCCTGCTGGACCATGCTCCTTTCTGACCACTTTAGGACATCAACATCTAGACTACACAATGGTACTACTCAGGTCTACTGGCGAGGGTAAGTGCCTGAAGGTTAAATAGTTAGCAAGGGCAAAATTATAGAGATGAGCAAAAAATATTTGCAGTACCCACTTCTTGGTCTGGTCATCTGTTGCACTCGGATGTCACTTTTGTGGCTGTTATCCTTGGCCCGGAATCTCCTGAGTGAATCTGTTGTGTCTTAGTCATGTCTCATAGTTTTTAAAGGGTTTATCCAGGAGGACTATATTAATTTTTTACTATTGGCCTAACAGCTAACAGGCAGGTAGTTGCTAACTGCCTGCCTGTTCTGCCCAGCGCAAATCTCTGCTGGCACAGAGCGGTCATGACTGCTCATGCCAGAGATTCTGCCGCTTCCACTGATGTCACACTTACAGAGAAGTGGCTTCTCTTCTGCTCTTCTCTGTTTACGGGGTGTGACTGCCGATGTCATGCTGACTGACAGCCGGCTCCCCACTACCTAACTGCGGAAAGCCAGCTGCCAATCAGTATGATGTCGGCAGTCATGCCCCATCAACAAAGCAGACCAGAAGCGGAAAAACTTCTCTGCTGACATGGAGCCGCTGAATTGCCGGCAGGAGCGGTCAGTGACTGCTCAGAGCCAGGCAGGTAGTTATCAACTACCTGAGTGTTAGTTTTTTGTCCCATAGTAAAAAAAATAATATAGTCCTGGATAACCCTTATAAGGTTCAAGGTTGACATAAGAACATTGAGTTCAACCTATACCCTAACATGTTGATCCAAAGGAAGGCAAAAACCTATGAGGCAGATGCTAATTGCCACATATTGGGGGATAAATTCCTTCTCGACTAAACATATGGAAATTGGACTAGTTCCTCAATAATCAATGTCCCATTACACAATCTAGTAGCCATAGCATGTAATCTTATATTTATCAAGAAAGGCATTTAGACCTTCCTTGAACTTTTGTAGTGAATCAACCATGACAACATCATGTGCAGAGACTTCAATAATCTCACTGCTCTTGCAGTAAAGATTCCAGAATCTCACTGCTCTTACAGTAAAGAATCCAGAATCTCACTGCTCTTACAGTAAAGAATCCAGAATCTCACTGCTCTTACAGTAAAGAATCCAGAATCTCACTGCTCTTACAGTAAAGAATCACGATCTGTGATGATGATTAAACTTTATTCCTCTAAACGTAGAGGATGACCCCTTGTCACCGCCGCTGGCCTAGGTGGAAAAAAGATCATTACATTGTGTGAATTCTAGTGAATAGGTCTCACACATCGGTATAATGTGTGTTGCACTGCAATGTCGCAATGTCATGACACTGCAGGGCTAGGAAACGACAGGTGCCTAGGAGATTCCAGACGACAGAAATTAAGTCCGGCTGCAACGGACAATCGGAACTCTTTTTGCTCATCACTACAATTTTTTTCTTAAATCTACACAGCAGCAATTATTACTAACATGCTATTAAAGTTGCAAAAGCTCGAAAACTGTGCTGTATTAATAGTCTGAATATTAAAATGTTATTTTTATTTTATGAACAGAATACGACTATATTTGGATTTTTAAACTTGCAAACCAAATCTCTCTCGAAAAAAAAACCCCAGAAAGTCTTTGGAGTGCAGCTACATTTTCTTTGTTAGATATTCAAGCTGAAACTTGTTCCAGAAACATCAATAGCGTCTGCCAGATGAACTGTATCTTGCATATGTATATTGTGGGGAGCTGATTTCCCCAGAGCTCCTCTGGAAATGTTTTACTAAAGAGACCATACATATGGTTATATGGACATTCATGCTGGATACGCTGACCCTATTACCCATGCTGAGAGCTCATTTTTAAGAGATTATTCTAATTGAGTGAGAAAACACCACTTTGAATGCGAAAATCTTTCCAGTATTCATGGACGAGGCGAGAAACAAATATTTCTTCATCTTCTGATTCTGCCTTCATTGTACAGTTACGTGCTTTTACAACTCATTAGCCGCAAGTTATATTTCTTTAGTGTTTTAACCCCTTAAGCCCCGGAGCATTTTTCGTTTTTGCATTTTCGTTTTTACTCCCCTTGTTCCCAGAGCCATAGCGTTTTTATTTTTTGGTCAATATGGCCATGTGAGGGCTTATTTTTTGCGGGACGAGTTGTACTTTTCAACGCCATTACTAGTTTTATCATATCCTGTACGGAAAAACGGGAAAAAAATTCCAAGTGCGGTAAAATTGCAAAAAAAGTGTAATACCACAGTTGTTTTTTATTTATTTTTTTTACCATGTTCACTGAATGCTAAAACTGACCTGCCCTTCTTATTCTACAGGTCATTACGAGTTCATAGACACCAAACATGTATAGGTTCTTTTATATTTAAGTGGTGAAAAAAAATTCCAAAATTTGGTAAAAAAAAAAATAAAAAAATAGCGCCATTTTCTAAGACCCGTAGCGTCTCCATTTTTCGTGATCTGGGGCTGGTTGATGGCTTATTTTTTGCATGCCAGGCTGACGTTTTTATTGATAACATTTGGGGTAGATCCGATGTTTTGATCGCCCGTTATTGCATTTTATTGCAATTTTGCGGCGACCAAAAAACGTAATTCTGGCGTTTAGAATTTTTTTCTCGCTACGCCGTTTACCGATCGGAATAATTCTTTTTTATATTGATAGATCGGGCGATTCTGAACGCGGCGATACCAAATATGTGTATGTGGTTTTTTTTTTTATATATTTTATTTTGAATGGGGCGAAAGGGGGGTGATTTAAACTTTTATATTTTTTTATTTTTTTTTATATTTTTAAAAACTTTTTTTTTTTACTTTTTGCATGCTTCTATAGTCTCCATAGGAGACTAGAAGCAGCAACTATCCGATCGCCTCTGCTACATACAGGGGACGAGCAGGTCCCCTGCATGCAGCAGAAATGGTCCTGTGCTATGAGCGCCGACCACTAGGTGGCGCTCATAGCGACAAGATCATGACAACCACAGGCGTCTGCTGCATACCCTGGGTTGTCATGCACGCCCATCGGCGACCCGCGATCACGTGACGGGGTCGCCGGTGGGCAGGGCTTATGACGCGCTACCCGGAAGCGCGCGTTAAATGCTGCTGTCGGGGATTGACAGCAGCATTTAACATGTTAACAGCCGCGGGTGGATCGCGATTCCACCCGCGGCTGTTGCGGGCACATGTCAGCTGTAAGAATCAGCTGACATGTGCTCCGTTCAGTGAGGGCTCAGCGCAGCAGCCCTCACTGAACGGGGGGTACGCAAATATGCGTACTAATACGTCCCCGGTAAGTAAGGGGTTAACACTTTCATGCATAAAACCATGATCTGCTTTACTGTAATTCCTTATGAAATTATTTTTGCATAATTCCGGCCACATTCCAACCAGACGTGCCCAATATCGCTCAGCACACAAGTCTAGTTGGCATGTGACTGCATGTATGCAAATCACATACTTGTGGTCTACGCACCTGATTACTCTTGGTGCCGGCACTGGAGAATCCTGACAGCACAATCACTCATAGAGTGACTGCAAGCTTGAGCCCCAAGCCAAGACAAACCCTTCAAAAAGTAATTAAACTTTCATTTTTTTAAAAAAATTTTGTCCAACATGGCAAGATCTAAAACTTTGCAAATTACTTTATTAGAGGATTTTCCTTCATTTCTGTAAAAAAAATTACATGAAAGCAGCTTCCAAACCCCCTGCTTTTCCCCAGTCTATTATCCTGCTTTCAGCTGCATTGATATCAGAATGTAGTCATTTGGAGTACAGATGATAGCAGTGATGGGTCAGCACATGCGTCCTCCTCTGAGTGTTATACTCATTAGAACAATCTTCTGCAGCAGCTTATCCACAGAGTCAGTAAGACACAGGTGTTGAGCTGACCCTTTCACTGCCATCATCTGTACTCCAAATGAGTATGTTCTAATATCACTGCAGCTGCAGGAAAGCAAATAGACTGGGAACAATCCAGGCTTTGGAAGTCCCTTACATGTAATTATTTTTTTTTTTATATATATATATATGCAATTTTTTTTTAACCAAAATAAAGCCAAATCCAAAAATAAAGTGACTTGCAAAGTTTCATAACTTTCCATGCTGCACAAAATTTATGTATATATATATATATATATATATATATATATATATATATATATATATATATATATATATATATATATATATATATATAAATATATATATTGTAGGGGGTGCTACTCACTTGGGTGCGTCTGGAGGCAAAACAAGAAGCGTTTCCATTTAAATGTCCAAGTTGGTTTATTGCTCCACAAACCGCCCACAAGCAAAAGGGAAAATAAATGGCCTTCAATGCAGGCAAAACAAAGAAAGCAGTTCTTTAGACAAAGTCTCAGGTTAGTCAGTCCTGTGGTCACACAGGCTGGATAGCATCCATTACACTGGCTCAGTCAGGATATCACACAGGAGGCTTTTCCCTCCACATACACAGACCATGTGTCAAACAAAGGACTCCATTTTAACCTCTTAACCGCACGCAGAGGTGAGGTATGTGGGCAGCCAGACCTGCCCGTCTTTCAAACTGCCCGTAAAACCTGGGCCTGGATGCACCAAACAATCCTCTTAGTGCTATGTGCACAAGAGCAACACTCCAGGCTTACATCACAGATGACAACCATCTCTGTGACACATACCTCCCATTAACTATATGTCCGGTAGCTGCCTTACAATATATATATAAAGTTTAGTTACGTAAGGATGGACATGTGCATATAATTAGTCACATACTAAACATAGTTTTTGTGGCAGATCAATGAGAAAAAGGTGGAAATGACTGCTATGCACTTAGCTTCAATACACTTCCTGTGTATACATAGGATAGGTGATATGTTTGAACAAGTGAGGAGATAGTCCAGCATCAAGACATCTTCTTAAAATCAATAGATCCTAGGTTCAAAAATATACAAGTAAAGTCACAACCCCTTGGGGGAGGTAGTAAACAGACGCGTTTCAGATCCTCAGGTCCTTAGTCAAGGATCTATTGATTTTAAGAAGATGTCTTGATGCTGGACTATCTCCTCACTTGTTTGCATTTCTCCGGGGGCACTGCCTGCTTTTTCCGTGCATCTGATATCTGAGTAAGTCGAGCTGACCTTTTCCTTATTTTTTCGCTTCATCAGGAGATATGTTTGGTGGGGGTCCACTAGGACCACCACTGATCCCATAAATAGGAGAAGTGTGTCACCTGCGTTAATTGTGTGGCCATGTAAATTCATGACCAACACTCAATTGCATGCACACAACTGGTCCAATAGATGCTCAGAAATGAATGAATAGGAAGAGTTTAACAAGTGGTTTTAAAGGAGTTTTTAAGGTGGATTTTACTGAGGATTTGCTGCAAAAAAACTTCTAAAAAATTCAGAGTGAACATTCCCTGAGGATATGTGCGCACAGAACTTTTGGAGTTTTTTGGAATGGGTCCTCTAAAAAAACACTTGAAAAATCACTTACAAAATGCTTGAAAGACTCTTTTTATTCATATCTTTTGTAAAGCCACTTTGCTTTTCATATTCTTAGTGTTTTTTTGCGTTGTTTTCTTCCACTTCAGGTTTTGAAAAACACATGGGGAAAAAAGAAACTTCATGTCACTTCATTGATGTGGCTTCTGATGGAACCCACGTAACAACTTGGCGATGTCAAAACAGAAGGCTGCAAGAAACACTACAGGAAAAAATAGTTTCAAAAACTCTTCAAAACCTGCTTTAGGAAACTCTGCAGGAAACACAGTGTTTTTGCTGAGATTTTGGAGCACAAGCTTAGGGGAAACTAACATTTTTTGAGGAGTTTTAAGATTTGGAGAGTTTTCACCCAGTTTCTTCTTCAAAAACTTCTCTAAAAATGCTATGTGTACATACCCAATGGCTATATGCACACAAATTTTGTTTGAAGAGTTTACAGGGCAGAAACTGAGCAGAACCTCCATGTTTTTGAGGAGTTTTGAGTTTTTGAGGAGAATTTGGGGCGTTTTTACTCAGTTTTTGCTGCAAAAACTTCTTGAAAATCTCCATGTGCACATAGGCAAACGAGTTTCCACTTGAAAACTTGTTATTTTTGACCACCTCCAAAAACTTCATGTGCACATTGCCTTAAGGTTAGTTCACACGACCTAACCAGCGGCACTAAACAAACGCCAATCAGCAAATTGTTTGCTGATTGACTGTTGTCTACTAGCCTGTTTATGCAGGCAGACCACTCTTGTGGATGTAATAGATAGTTAAATAAGCACTACCATCAAAATTTGTATCCTCTCAATATATAGCAATTATCATATTATACAGCACTGTGTACTTACAATTGCTCATTTTACCTTTCTACCCAGCTAATTTTTCTCTTTTCTATTAGTGCTATTATATCAGATGATTAAACACTGACTAACTGAATCCTTCTAAGCTCTATGTGGAAACAGGAGGTCAATTTTCTCTGCACAAGTTAAGAGTCATAACTACAAAGGTCTATGGCAGCTGGGTCAGGAGTTGAAGAGGGGAATGATTTCTGCAGGGACAAGAGACTTCCTGTTTGTACATAGAGCAGAGAAAAGAGAAGAATTAGCTGGGTAGAAAGGCAAAATGAGCAGCTGTAAGTACACAGTGCTATATAATATGATGACTGCAATATATTAAGAGGATAAAAACTTTGAGTGCTTCTTTAAGTGTGAATTGGCTGTCATTGTTATCGGCAGAGTCCTGTTTATATGGGACAATGTGCTGCAGAGAACAATGATCTTTTGTGCAGCACAAAAGATCATTTCACCTGACGAACAAGCCTTTCGCTCACTTATTGGGTGATCGGCACCCTGTTTGCACTGCTAGATTATCGGTAAATGAGCGCCCATGATATTCTTGCAGTATAAATGTATCCTTAGAAATCAATGGAGCAAGAAGTGTGGCAATTCGAGAAAGGACTGTTTGTTCTGATTTTTGCAAAGTCCATTCTGCTCCTTTTTGACATTACTTGTACTAAATGAAACGCTTTTTTTTTTATAATCTACGTTTATAAGCATATTCCTATACCGTGGAAATCTACTTTTTTCATATTTTACGAAACTTCACCTCCTGCATCAATTCTCGACATCTCCCTTAAAGTTATGTGTTGTGTTTTCCTTTGCCAAATAAAATTAAAATTCCTCATTGATCTTTGTGGTTTTAAAATATAAATGACAAATTAATAATGAAATGAGGACCAGCGCTCTGGATTCCTGGCAGCACTAGACAGGCACAAACTTTCTTTGTTTTTCAAAGCAAATTATGATGCAGGAATGGCCGGCGGTTTTTGCTGCTCAACTGGGTTCATGTAGAACAAAAAAAATGATAAGTGATTTATATAACTCCCGGCTTGTTAATGCTCGGCAGAGGTAAGTGCGTTTATGTGGTGTATAGACTTCTTAAGGTCTGCCAACATTATGCTCGCCTGCTGATGTTATTTTTAATTCTGCCCTAAACTTCTCAATTTGTAATGGTTGGTATAATCCTTCTGCCACTGATCTATTAATCAATGGGACTTTGAAACAGCCTCCTATAGAGGCCCAGACATGTGATGAGAGACCTCCAGTGGCTAGCAGAAAAGTGCAAATGATAAATCTCCGAACATTATGTTAAACTAAAAAAAATTGTCCATGTGAATATGAAAGATTAAAGTTGTTTGTGTTATAAAGTCATTTAAAGTTTGCCGATAAATCATTCCAACTAAGGGCTCAGTCACACATCAATTTTTCACTTATGGGTTCTATCCGTACTTTTCAGGGATAGCACTCGTACCTAGTTTATATGTTCATTTTTGTCTTTGGACCATATGTTATTGCAATTAAGCCTTATTAAAGGGAACCCGTCAGCTGAATCAGAGACTGGATCCATTTTTGCTGATACGCATGAGCGTAATGATAGCGGTCGCAGAGGGTGCAACCGCGACCGGGCCCATGCGTGCGTGGAGCCTGCTTCAGATGTTTGTGGTCCGCTGAAATGTATTGAGGCGCAGAGACCCACTTGTTCCCTGCACCGCCATACACACTGTGCCAATCAGAGGCTGGCAGATGAAGTCGGCTTGCTTGTCACAGGTGGCGCATGGCAGTGACGTCTTACGCTCCCCATGATGGCATTCCAAAGTCAACTGCCAGCTTCTGTGCTGACTATAGAAGAGGATGCCACAAATCCTGGGAGTGGGTACGAATAATCATTTGTTTCTGGAGAAGATTGTGCTGGAGAAGAATGAAGGACATTATTACTGGATGGTGCCCAGGATGGGGGACATTATACCAGGAAGGGGCTCAGGATGGGGGACATTATACCAGGAAGGGGCTCAGGATGGGGGACATTATACCAGGAAGGGGCCCAGGATGGGGGACATTGACATAGGATGGGGTCCAGGATGGAGGGGGGGGGGGATTATTACAAGAAGGGGCCAAGTGAGAGACATTATTATTGGAAGGGGTCAGAAGGGAGGATTATTACTGAAAGAGGCCCATGATGGGGGACATTATACCAGAAAGGGACCCAGGATGGAGGATTTTATACCAGGAAGTGACCCAGAAGTGGAACAGTATGGGAGACATTATTGCAGGGAGGAGCCCAGGATGGGGAACAATAATTCAGGAAGGGGCCATGAAGAGGACATTATTACAGAAAGTGGCTCGGATGGGGGACTTTATTATATGAAGGAGGTAGGACGGGGGACATTATTGCATGGGGAGGTTGAATATGCATGTTTTTCTAAACCAACATCCAGGCGTGGGCCCAGGTCCAAATTTTGCACTGGGGCCCATCGCATTGCTAACATGCTTGATTTACTCTGAAACGCTATTGTGTTTCCGAGAGGATATGATTTAAAGTACCGGACAAAGTGACTAATTTCTCGCAATGCAACCATTTAGATTGACAAGATCTCTCCCTATGTGTGTGTACAGGAAGAGACCTGACAATTAAGGGAAGCAGGATGGAGAGAGGCCATTGCTCTTTGACTAATCATCCTAATCACCTTGACCCCAGCAGTTTTTTTAAAGTATATTCCCTGCCGCAATGTTTCAGAGTAAAACATACACATCTGCAATATTGGAGCCGGTCTCTGATAACCTCTTAATATATTGCAATCATCATATTATATATTGTACTGTGCACTTACAATTGCTCATTTTGCTCTTCTACCCAGTTAATTCTTCTCTTTTCCATTAGGTCTATGACATCATGTGGCTAAAAACAGACAAGATGAATCCTTGTAATCTCTATGTAGAAACAGGAGGTCTATTTACCCTGCATGAGTCACCAATAAAACTACAATCCTTCATCACTGCAAAACCCTGGCATGGAGAGGAGTGGAGCAGCTGAGTCAGGAGCTGAAGAGGGGGTGGGGCTGCGCTGCCAGGGACATTACAGTGATGGGGAAATTTTAGTTCTAATGATGACTCATGGGCTCTGCTCCCTGGGCAGGCCTAGCACAGAGGCTGGAGCCAGAAGGGAGAAGAGGAGAAGGAGAAGGAGAAGGAAGAAAGGTGGAGAGAAAGAGGAGTAGAAAGGCTCCAGAAACAAGAAGGCAGAAGGGACCCTAAGAACCCACGAGATAAAGGGTGAAGGGTCGGGCAGAATAAGGGTACCGGATTCCCAAGTTGGTGGAGGTAAATCAACCCTCAGCCAAAGACCGGAGGTCGTGATCATCTATTGGTGCGACCCCCTGCTACACCCACTAGGAAGGCACCACATAGGGTCAGGGAAACCGGCGACAGGTTTCACCAAGAGATGGCCCGAGGCAGCTGGACAGAAGTGTGGTCACTGGTGGGGCACGAGAGGCCAGAGAAAGGACAGAAGGGGGTCCTGTGCCATACTCCTGAATTGCCTGGGGGTTGACCGAGCTCCTCACCTGGTGGACGCAGCACGGCTTGGGCAGTCATTCCCTGCAGAAGTGACTCGGATAACAACTGTGAGTAAAAGACCCTGGACTGCATCACTGACTCTGTGTTTCTTACCGCGCCAGCACTAACGGTACTGGGACGCCCGGCACCACAACCCCCACCATCTACGCTCACTGCCCTGAGGCTACACTTCTCCCGTGGGGAGTTATACTGTTCTCTACTGCACCTGTGGAACCCCAGGGGTCTGGTTACCACAGTAATAGCAATATTACGTCTGAGAGCAGGTGGGATTTCTCCTGGTCAGGTTTCCTAAGCATGCCACACCTCCTGCCCAGTCCTGGGAGGGGGAAGAACTTCCCCTATATAAACTGGGGGCTGAGGCAGGGTTAGGGAGAAAGAGAAGAAGAGGAGTCCCAGACAGAGACACAGTCTGGTCTGGAGTGGAGCAGATACAGGGAGAGCAAGATCAGGAGCTCTGTGGGAGCAGTGATAGAAGGGGTCAGGGACTGGAAGCTGTAGAGCTCATCCTGACTGAAGAGATCTCACCGGACACGGAGTCCGAGGCTGTGGGGACTGATCCATACCCAGCAGCAGAAACCGACCTGCAGGGGATTTCAGGTCCTCTGGCCAAGAAACCCGAAGGCACGGTCACACGCAAGGGACCAGCACCGCCGGCGTGGAGCGGAGGCTACCAGAAGGCCCCGAGTCACCGGCCATACGGGTGAGCACCACACGGTACACTCAGGGACGTGGGCTACTTCTACCCGCTTCTAGCAAGGTAGCCAGGAAGAGTGCAATTAGTTGGGGAGGCCTACAACTCCGCCTGGCCAGGGGAGATCCTATCTGCTCACGGACTGACCAGGCCCCGATCGCTAGCCAGTACTCCCGGGAGGGTCTACCTTTGCCACCAGTAAAGACCCTAAACTACACCGCACCGTCTCTGAGTGGTTCCTGGTGCCTGCGTGCAATTCTACTATCCCCATCATCCACGTCTGCTGCCCTGAGGCCATACCCCTCCCGTTGGGGGTTATACCATCCACGCTGCACAACTATACCACCGGCCTCAGCGGTCTGCCCTGCAGCGGCGGTCTCATAACCGCATCCAACGGGTGGCGTAGTTGAACTCTATACATCTTACTCAAAGTTCTGCCACTTGGTTTGACACCCTGGGCACGGACCGGGTCACCGCCACAAGGACTACTACTCCTATCAGATCCGGCTCCGGGTTCCCCTCCCAGCACAGGCCCAGGGGGCGCGTCAACTTTTGGCGTAGTCGGCAGGATTCCGTGCCCGCAACCACCGGGTACTGCGTGCCTGAAAAAGACTGTTAAACTTACCTGTGGTGAAGATTCCCGCCATCCGACGCCATCTTCTGCCTTCTTCCCGCCATCCGTGGAGTTTTCCCGCCATCCGACGCCATCTTCTGCCTTCTTCCCGCCATCCGTGGAGTTTTCCCGCCATTGGACGCCATCTTGAGGACGCCGCGCGGGAAGAAGAGGGGCGTGGACTCCGAAAGCGCGCGAGAACTGAAGCTCCGCCTCACGTCCGGACGTTGCGTAAGGTCCTGGAAGGAGCCCAGCAGACGCCGACGTCACAGGAGCGCGACGGAAGGTCCTCGACCCTGACGATCCACTGCGGAGCCGCGGCCTACGGAAGAGGATCATCGCAAGGTAGGCCACGGTCCACTAGGGGGGAGGAGGATGTCGGATACGGAGGAGAGCTTCACCGCCACCGCCAGCGCCACCGCTGCAGCGGTCATGCCTTTCACCATGCCCTATATCCCGGGGGCAGCCTGGCTACCCCAGTACTCAGGGGAGTCACATACCCTAAATGACTTCAGAGAAAAGCTGGATAGCCTCTTCCAGGTGTACCCCCTCACAGAGGAGCAAAAAGTGAGCATCCTGGTGGCTCAATTAACAGGGGCAGCCCAAAGGGAGGTAAAGTCCTGGCCACTTGGGAGGAGGAGGACTGTCGCAGAGATACTAGCCCGGCTGAAGGACACCTTTGATACCCGTACCTCAGCCGAGATCAAGCTTAGATTCTACGGGTGCAAGCAGCGAGCACATGAGAATATAAGGGACTATGCACTAAACCTACAAGAGGCCCTGAGAGCCATCAAGCAGGCTGACCCTGACGGCGTGGGAAACGAAGACAAGCTATTGACTGAACAATTTATAGAGGGTCTACATTGCAATGCCCACCGAACCCAGTTGCGGGCAATGGCCTTACAGGACCCTCATCTGGACTTTGCACAGTTCAAGGACAGAGCCATCCGGGTGCTCCGAGAACCGGCACCAGGTGGCGCTGTGACCCACAGACGCCCTACTACCACTTACCACCAGGAGATGGCGCCCTTGTCAGCAGGGCCTGTGGGGGCTGATGCGCAGGCTTTAAACAATGACTCGGCTACAGACCTGCACCATCAGGTCCAAGAGCTAACTAAAAGCGTTGCTGCGCTAACCCGAACTGTGCAGTCTTTACAGGTTTCTACTCCAGGGAAGATCCAGCTGGCATCCGGACCGGAGGACATCCCGTGGCGCCGACCAAGGAGGACCCCACCGGCCAGAGGAAGACCCAGCGACCGATACAACGAGGACGGACAACCCATCTGCCGCCGCTGCAATCAACCCGGACATATGGCAAGGTACTGTCCTTTAAACTGGCACAACCTGGGGTAGAGGGCCAACCCCTAGGAATAAGATCACCAGGCCCATCGAACTGGCGTGACAAATATGTGGGAGGACGTCCAGTCTTGCCTGTGGTACTGGATGGCATTCCTATGAGTGCCCTACTGGACACCGGGTCACAGGTCACCACCATCCCGTACGTGCTCTTCAAGCAGTACTGGAATGACTCGGATATAACCCGCTACCCTGACGACGACTTGAGTATCATCGCCAGCAATGGTCAGCCCGTGCCACAGATCGGATTTAAAGAGGTGACCATTAAAATCGGTAAAGTCGAACTGGCAGCACAGGGACTGATCATTGTGGACATTGACAAGCGCGAGAGTCACCCAAAGATAACTTTAGGAACTAATGTGATTGAAAATTGTCTTGCAGAGGTGATTCTCATTTTACAGCAGGTTGCCAAGAACGCCAGCTCCGGCCAGCAGCGAGTGCTCCAAAAAGAGATCCGGGCACTGATGCGACGGCAACAGGTGGAACTCTCCGGTGGTGAGATTGGTAGCGTGAGAATGTGTGACCCTTTCCCTATTGCCATGCCCCCGAAAAGTGAAATGATGATTTGGTGCCGGGCAGCTATTGGTCTGAGAGGTAGAGATTACCAGGCAATGGTAGAACCAGTCTACTCAGACAGTAGGCCCACCATTTTGACGGCACGGGGGGTGGTTGATGTACGCCATGGGAGGGTGCCCGTTCGCATAATAAATATCGGGAAGAGGGAAGTGTACCTGCCCCGGTATGCTACGCTAGCCAAATTGTATACCATCAACCAAAATTCTGTACAGTCCGTGGAACCCTTGCCTCCATCTCATCCAGAGGAAGGTAACGGCTCTAAGCAACAAATGGAGGACTGGTGTCAGCAACTACATTTGGGTACTGACTCCACTCCCTCACACCAGAAACAGGGAGTCTATCGGGTGGTTCAAGAGTACGAGAGAGTGTTTAGTAAACACCCGTTAGACTTCGGGCGAGTAAAGGGGGTAGAACACCACATCCCCACGGGAGACCATCCTCCCATAAAGGAGAGATACCGACCCGTACCCCCTGCACACTACCAACACGCCAAGGGGATGCTTAGAGACATGAAGGAGGCTGGGGTAATCAGGGATAGCTGTAGCCCCTGGGCAGCTCCACTAGTCTTGGTTAAAAAGAAAGACAACACCATGAGAATGTGTGTAGACTACCGGAAAATCAACCGTATCACACACAAAGATGCGTACCCCTTACCAAGGATAGAGGAGTCTTTGGCTGCTTTAAAATCTGCTAACTTCTTCTCCACTTTGGATCTCACTAGCGGGTACTGGCAGGTTCCTGTAGCAGAGGCGGACCGGGAGAAGACCGCATTCACCACCCCGATGGGGCTTAGCGAGTTTACCTGCATGCCGTTCGGACTCTGCAACGCACCAGGAACCTTCCAACGATTGATGGAATGCTGTCTGGGACACCGGAACTTTGAGACGGTCCTGCTGTACCTGGACGATGTTATAGTTTATTCCAAAACCTACGAGGACCACCTGAAACACCTGGCGGAAGGGTTTGAAGCCCTGGCAAACTACGGTCTGAAGGTGAAACCGTCTAAGTGTCACCTGCTAAAACCAAAAGTGCAGTACCTGGGACACGTGGTGAGTGCTGACGGAGTGGCTCCCGACCCTGATAAGATCACCGCGATTAAGGAATGGCCAAGACCCTCCAGCGTAAAGGAAGTGCGGCAGTTCCTCGGGTTGGTAGGCTACTACCGAAGGTTCATTCCCGGTTTCACCAAAAAGGCAGCTCCTATGCAGGACCTCCTGATAGGCCAGTCCCGGAAGGCCAAGAACCAGAAGCCGCCCTTCAGATGGGAGAAGCTGGAAGAAGAGTCCTTCCGCCAGCTGAAGATGGCCCTCACGGGGGATGAAATCCTGGCGTACCCTGATTACAGCCAGCCCTTTATCCTCTACACCGACGCAAGTAACATCGGGCTAGGAGCCGTACTGTCCCAGATCCAGCAGGGAAGAGAACGGGTAATTGCTTACGCCAGCCGAAAACTGCGACCCACCGAAAGAAACCCTGAGAATTACAGCTCATTCAAGCTAGAGTTCCTGGCAGTGGTGTGGGCAGTCACCGAACGCTTTAAGCACTACCTCGCCTCTTCCCGGTTCACCGTGTACACGGATAACAACCCGTTGACACACCTGGACACTGCAAGACTCGGTGCCCTGGAGTAGAGATGGATGGCCCGCCTGTCCAACTATGAGTTCACGATTAAATACCGGGCAGGACGCTCCAATACCAACGTGGATGCCTTGTCCAGAATGCCAAACCTACCGGACGTAGGGGAAGATCCAGAGGAACTGGAAGAAGTTGAACTCCCCGCGTTCCACCGTCATGGGACTACCCAGTATTCCCACCGTGTAAGGAGTAAGCAATCCGCTACGTTCAACCCCTTACCTCATTACAACTGGGCGGAAACGCAAGACAGTGACCCCGCCGTCCGACTGGTGAAGGAGATGCTGACTCAGCCAGATGCTCGCCTTGACCCAGACGCTCCGGAGGAAACCAAGCAACTGTGGGCTGAGAAGAGTCGACTGTTCCTTTACAAGGGGAAGTTGTGCCGCAGAATGGTTAACTCTCGGACGCATGAACTGATCTGGCAAGTAGTGGTGCCAAGAAGAGACGCGGCTATGGTACTGGAGGCATACCACGACGGAGCTGGGCACTTCGGATGGAAGAAGCTGGAGTTCCTGCTGCGCGGGCGGTTCCACTGGGTAGGCATGAGAGGAACCATCGAGAGGTGGTGCAGAGACTGTGGCCCATGCAGCCTAAGAAGGAAGGACCGTGCCAGCCAGAAGACTCCCCTGCAATCCATCGTCACCAGGCAGCCGTTGGAACTGGTAGCCTTGGACCATGTAAAATTGACCCCCAGCAGAAGTGGCTACGTCTATGCGTTAACCATCGTGGATCACTACTCCCGGTTCTTGGTTGTAGTCCCCGTCAAGGACTTAACGGCTCAAACAGCAGCTAGAGCCTTTCAGCAGCACTTCTGCCGTCCACACGGATACCCAGAGCAGGTGCTGACGGACCAGGGACCTGCCTTTGAAGCGGAAGTCTTCCAGGAGTTCTGCACTCTGTATGGCTGCCGGAAGATAAGAACAACACCCTATCATCCGCAAACCAATGGACTCTGCGAGAAGATGAACCAGGTGGTGATAGACCTTCTGAAAACATTGCCCCTGGAAGAACGCAGTCTGTGGCCTGAGAAACTGCCTGATCTGGTGGACCTATACAACCACATCCCTGTAGTTTCTACGAACTGTACCCCGGCTTACCTAATGATTGCAAGAACTGGTAAGCTGCCTGTTGATCTGGATATGGGAGTCCTGACACCCGAGGACACTTCACCAGAAGCAGACTGGGACACAGAGAGGCAGCAGCAGTACCGGAAAGTACAGGAGAGCGTTGAGCGAAGTCTCTGTCAAGCAAGAGAAAGACAGGAGAAGGCTTACAACCGGAATGCTCCCGCTGTTCCCCTGGTACCTGGAGAGCAGGTCTTGAAGAGGAAAAGACGGCTCCACAAGTTGGACGACCAGTGGGAGAAGGACCCGTACACTGTACTGCCATCAAGCCATGAAAACCCAAAAATCTGCACAATCAGTAAGGATGGAGGAGAAACCACAGCCATTGTCTACCGAGATCACCTGAAGAAGTGTCCCGAGCAGCTACGAAACCCTGAAGAAGATCAAGAAAACCCTCGACCCGCAGAGGAAAGGGAAGAGATGGTCAGTACTGTACTCGGAGACTTCCCTCGGTCTTGGACACAAGTAAATGGCGCTGTTGTGGTACCCGTCCTCACCTTCCTCCAGCCAGCATCCCAAGTGCCTACGGAAAAACAGGTAGAGCTGGAAGAGCAGCCGGTCCAGGAGGCAGAAGACCCCACACAAGCAGACCAGGAGAATCGACCCTCTGCTTATAGTGAGCCTGCCGTGCCCCTAGTGAGCCAAAGAACCCGTAGACAGCTGCCCAGCTTACCTTTGACAGCCCCTACACCCTGTAGCTCAGGATCGGTCAGTAAGCTCCGTAGGTCTACTAGGGCCACTAGAGGCCAGTTGCCCGTACGTTGGAGGATCTAAAGTGTTCAGGCTGTTTTAGTGGTATTTACCTGTTTACTGTTGCTTGTAAATAATTATGTTTTTCCAGTTATTTTAAAGGTGTCTTTTGTGGAGTAACCGGAACTCTGTTGTATATATGTTTGGAGCGTAACCCAGGAATGGACTAAGACTGCTAAAGACTCGGGGTAGGACAGACCCCCACCTGGTTACGGCTCCCTGTTCTTTGGTGAAATGGACACCCTTATTGCTTAAAAAAAAACTGCACCCGGTTGCGGACACGCCATGACCACCCTAATGTGTTTTTCCTTATTGTATTGTTCCTGTTTATACCCTCTTATGTTTTCAAAAATATGTTTAGTCCCGGAGTACTAAATTTTACTAGGGGGGAATGTGGAACCCCAGGGGTCTGGTTACCACAGTAATAGCAATATTACGTCTGAGAGCAGGTGGGAGGTCTCCTGGTCAGGTTTCCTAAGCATGCCACACCTCCTGCCCAGTCCTGGGAGGGGAAGAACTTCCCCTATATAAACTGGGGGCTGAGGCAGGGTTAGGGAGAAAGAGAAGAAGAGGAGTCCCAGACAGAGACACAGTCTGGTCTGGAGTGGAGCAGATACAGGGAGAGCAAGATCAGGAGCTCTGTTGGAGCAGTGATAGAAGGGGTCAGGGACTGGAAGCTGTAGAGCTCATCCTGACTGAAGAGATCTCACCGGACACGGAGTCCGAGGCTGTGGGGACTGATCCATACCCAGCAGCAGAAACCGACCGGCAGGGGATTTCAGGTCCTCTGGCCAAGAAACCCGAAGGCACGGTCACACGCAAGGGACCAGCACCGCCGGCGTGGAGCGGAGGCTACCAGAAGGCCCCGAGTCACCGGCCATACGGGTGAGCACCACACGGTACACTCAGGGACGTGGGCTACTTCTACCCGCTTCTAGCAAGGTAGTCAGGAAGAGTGCAATTAGTTGGGGAGGCCTACAACTCCGCCTGGCCAGGGGAGATCCTATCTGCTCACGGACTGACCAGGCCCCGATCGCTAGCCAGTACTCCCGGGAGGGTCTACCTTTGCCACCAGTAAAGACCCTAAACTACACCGCACCGTCTCTGAGTGGTTCCTGGTGCCTGCGTGCAATTCTACTATCCCCATCATCCACGTCTGCTGCCCTGAGGCCATACCCCTCCCGTTGGGGGTTATACCATCCACGCTGCACAACCGTACCACCGGCCTCAGCGGTCTGCCCTGCAGCGGCGGTCTCATAACCGCATCCAACGGGTGGCGTAGTCGAACTCTATACATCTTACTCAAAGTTCTGCCACTTGGTGTGACACCCTGGGCACGGACCGGGTCACCGCCACAAGGACTACTACCCCTATCAGATCCGGCTCCGGGTTCCCCTCCCAGCACAGGCCCAGGGGGCGCGTCACACCCACAACACCAGCCTCAGCGGTCTGCCCTGCATCGGCGGCTCCCTCTGACCGCAGTCCACGGGTGGCGTAGTCGGACATTCATAACTATACTAATAGACTGCCACAGCATTTGGTCTGACCGCCCTGAGCCACGGGACCGGGTTGCCACTACTACCCCCATTATTGCCCTGTTGCCCGGCTCCGAGTGCCCCACGGCCCAGGGGGCGAGTCACAGGGAAAAGAGACTTCCCGTTTCTACATAGAACTTGGAAAGATTCAGCTAGTCTTCTTGTAATCATGTGATGTCAGACCTAAAGGAAAAGAAAATAATTAACTGGGTAAAAGGGTAAAATGAGCAATTGTAAGTACACAGTGCTATATAATATGATGATCTCAATATATTAATAGAATAACAATGTTGATGAGAGCGCTTCTTTAAATAGGTGATGCTGGGCAGTAATACAAGATACAGCCCATTAACAAGAATGGCTCTGTTTCTTTAAAACTCATAAACCCCTTTCTTAAATTACATTATTGATCCTAAACATACAGTGCGAGTGTCAAATCCTCTATAGAATAAATATACAGTAAAACATTTTTGATGTGACCACCCAAAATTCCTGTGACAAAGGTCCTCAAGAGTGGTAGTCTTTTAAAAGCATATGGTCAATATACAGTACAGACCAAAAGTTTGGACACACCTTCTCATTTAAAGATTTTTCTGTATTTTCATGACTATGAAAATTTTACATTCACACTGATGGCATCAAAACTATGAATTAACACATGTGGAATTATATACTTAACAAAAAAGTGTGAAACAACTGAAAATATGTCTTATATTCTAGGTTCTTCAAAGTAGCCACCTTTTGCTTTGATGACTGCTTTGCACACTCTTGGCATTCTCTTGATGAGCTTCAAGAGGTAGTCACCGGAAATGGTTTTCACTTCACTGGTGTGCACTGTCAGGTTTAATAAGTGGGATTTCTTGCCTTATAAATGGGGTTGGGACCATCAGTTGTGTTGTGCAGAAGTCAGGTGGATACACAGCTGATAGTCCTACTGAATAGACTGTTAGAATTTGTATTATGGCAAGAAAAAAGCAGCTAAGTAAAGAAAAACGAGTGGCCATCATTACTTTAAGAAATGATGGTCAGTCAGTCCGAAAAATTTGGCAAACTTTGAAAGTGTCTCCAAGTGCAGTTGCAAAAACCATAAAGCGCTACAAAAAAACTGCCTCACATGAGGACCGCCCCAGGAAAGGAAGACCAAGAGTCACCTCTGCTTCTTTACATAGTTTACATAGTTTATAAGGCCGAAAAAAGACAAGCGTCCATCCAGTTCAGCCTATTTCTTGTGCACTGCAGCTATTCCGCAGCGTTGATCCAGGGGAAGTAAAAAAAAAACCATGCGGTATAGGCCAATTTACATCATTGAGGAAAAATTCACTTCCCGACACCAATCTGGCAGTCAGATTAAATCCCTGGATTAATTAACTAAGCATAAGATGTAATTTTATTGTTCTCAAGAAAGGCGTCCAGGCCTCTCTTGAACTCATTAAGTGAGTTGGACATCACCACTTCCTCTCCCAGAGAGTTCCAGAGTCTCACAGCTCTGACCGTAAAGAATCCCCTTCTATGCTGGTGCAGGAACCTCCTTTCCTCCAGACGCATAGTGTGCCCCCTCGTCTTTGTCACCATCCTTGGTATAAACAGGTCATGGGAGAGATCTCTGTACTGCCCCCTGATGTATTTATACATGTTTATGAGGTCTCCCCTAAGCCTTCTCTTTTCCAACGTAAATAGACCTAATTTTGACAACCTCTCTGGGTATTCTAGTCCCTCCATTCCCTTTATTACCTTAGTCGCCCTCCTTTGTACCCTCTCTAGCTCCAATATGTCTTTCCTGAGCACCGGAGCCCAGAACTGTGCACAATATTCTAAGTGCGGCCTTACCAGCGCTTTATACAGAGGAAGAACAATGTTCTCATCATATGCCCCTATTCCTCTTCTGAAGCATGCCATGACTCTATTTGCCTTCGCAGCTGCTGCCTGACACAGGGCACTCCAATTTAATTTGCTATTAACCAAGACGCCCAGGTCCTTCTCCATGTCAGATTTCCCCAACGGTTTCCCATTTAATATGTATGGGTGAGTGCTGTTTTTCTTTCCCATGTGCATGACCTTACATTTATTGGCATTGAACCCCATTTGCCATTTTTTGGCCCAACTCCCCAATTTATCTAAATCCTCCTGTAGCTTGCCCTATCCTCGTCTGTATTAACTACTTTACAAAGTTTAGTATCATCTGCAAATATTGCTATTTTACTATGCAACCCTTCCACTAGATCATTAATAAATATATTAAATAATATAGGGCCCAAGACAGACCCTTGAGGCACCCCGCTAGTAACCCTGACACCCCCTGAGCTTACTCCAGTGATAACCACCCTCTGCTTTCTATCACTCAGCCAGCTATTTACCCACTTGCACACATTATCCCCCAGACCAAGCATTCTCATTTTATATACCAACCTTTTGTGTGGCACGGTATCAAACGCTTTGGAGAAGTCAAGGTATACAACATCCACTGACTCTCCCCGGTCCAGCTGTGAGCTCACCTCCTCGTAGAAGGCGATCAGGTTTGTTTGGCAGGAGCGATCCCTCATGAATCCATGTTGATATGGAGTTAGACAGTTATTATCATTAAGATATTCTACAATAGCATCTCTAAGAAATCCTTCAAACAATTTACCCACAACAGACGTTAAGCTTACTGGTCTATAGTTCCCAGGGTCACTTTTAGACCCCTTTTTGAATATTGGTACCACATTTGCTTGGCGCCAGTCTAGTGGGACAGTCCCTGTCCATAAAGAGTGCTTGAATATAAGATACAGCGGTCTGTCTATCACATTACTTAATTCTTTTAGTACCC
Organism: Phyllobates terribilis; assembly: GCF_046119375.1. Taxonomy (NCBI): domain Eukaryota; kingdom Metazoa; phylum Chordata; class Amphibia; order Anura; family Dendrobatidae; genus Phyllobates; species Phyllobates terribilis. The sequence goes on from NW_027362768.1 coordinate 329,059,560, forward strand.
GGGGGTGTATGCCATCTGGGCCTGGTGACTTGTCTATTTTGATATTATTTAGGCATTTCTGAACTTCCTCCTGGGTTAGGTGGGTGATATTTAGCGGAGGGTTTACTTTATCACTCTGCATTTCCTCCGATAAATTGTTTTCTTTTGTGAAAACAGTGGAGAAGAAGCTATTGAGTAGGTTTACTTTACCCTCATCGCCCTCTATGATTTTACCCAGGTTATTTTTCAATGGGCCAACTCCATCAGTTTTAATCCCTTTACTGTTTATATAGTTAAAGAACAGTTTGGGATTCGTTTTACTTTCCTTGGCAATTAGTCTCTCTGTCTCCTCTTTTGCTATTCTTATTTGTTTCTTACAGATTTTGTTTTTTTCCCTATAAGATATTAGCGCTTCCTCGCTGCCTTCTTGTTTAAGTTTACCGAAAGCCCTTTTTTTGTTTTTCATTGCCCTCTTGACTTCCTTATTTAGCCACATTGGCTTCCTCCTATTCCTAGCTCTTTTATTCCCATAAGGTATGTACCTTCTACAGTGACTATGTAGGACTGTTTTGAAAATTTCCCATTTTCTATCCGTGCTCCTATTACTAAAGATACTATCCCAGTCTATAAGGTGAAGGGCATCTCTTAGCTGATCAAACTTTGCCCTCCTGAAGTTCAGTGTATTTGTGACTCCCTTGCTGGGCACCCTACTGAAGCACATGTGGAATTGTATAATGTTGTGGTCACTATTTCCCAGGTGCCCCCCGACCTGCACCTCAGTTATTCTGTCTGGCCTGTTAGTTAATACTAAGTCTAAAAGGGCCGTCCCTCTAGTTGGTTCCTGCACAAGTTGTGACAAATAATTGTCTTTGATAATTGACAGAAACCTGTTTCCTTTCTGAGATCTACAGCTTTCGGTTTCCCAGTCTATATCGGGGTAGTTGAAGTCCCCCATAATAATCACCTCGTTATTTTTTGCTACTTCGTCTATTTGTCTCATTAATAGACTTTCCGTGGCTTCTGCTATATTTGGTGGTTTATAACAGACTCCTATGATAATTTTATTATTGTTTTTTGCCCCATGTATCTCCACCCATAAGGACTCGACCTCCTCATTTCCCTCCCATACATCCTCCCGTATTGTAGGCTTTAGACACATCTTTACATATAGACAGACTCCACCCCCTTTCTGATTTCTTCGATCCCTTCTAAACAGACTGTAACCCTGTAAGTTAACTGCCCAGTCATAGCTTTCATCTAACCATGTCTCGGTTATTCCCACTATGTCATAGTTACCTGTAGATATTTCTACTTCCAGTTCATCCATCTTGTTTGTCAGGCTTCTGGCATTTGCTAGCACGCAGTTTACACAGTTTTGTTTTGTTCCAATCTTCTCCCTGTGGATTGTATTAGAAATTTTCTTACCTCCCTTCCAAGTATCTTGTCTTGGACCTTCTTTGTCGCACTTCATATCTTTCATTAGTATGTTCTCTGGTTTCATGTTCGTGTCCGGCGTTTTTCTTCCCATCCCCTTCTGAGGATAAGTTTATCCGAGTCACCAGCCTCAGAAATCGCAGGTTAACAGCAGCTCAGTTTAGAAACCAGGTCTGTGCCACACAGAGTTCTAGCAGCAGACACATCTCTACAACAACTGTTAAGAGGAGACTTTGTGCAGCAGGCCTTCATGGTAAAATAGCTGCTAGGAAACCACTGCTAAGGACAGGCAACAAGCAGAAGAGACTTGTTTGGGCTAAAGAACACAAGGAATGGACATTAGACCAGTGGAAATCTGTGCTTTGGTCTGATGAGTCCAAATTTGAGATCTTTGGTTCCAAACACAATGTCTTTGTGCGACGCAAAAAAGGTGAACGGATGGACTCTACATACCTGATTCCCACCGTGAAGCATGGAGGAGGAGGTGTGATGGTGTGGGGGTGCTTTGCTTGTGACACTGTTGGGGATTTATTCAAAATTGAAAGCATACTGAACCAGCATGGCTACCACAGCATCTTGCAGCGTCATGCTATTCCATCCGGTTTGCGTTTAGTTGGACCATCATTTATTCTTCAAAAGGACAATGACCCCAAACACACCTCCAGGCTGTGTAAGGGCTATTTGACCAAGAAGGAGAGTGATGGGGTGCTACGCCAGATGACCTGGCCTCCACAGTCACCAGACCTGAACCAAATCGAGATGGTTTGGGGTGAGCTGGACCGCAGAGTGAAGGCAAAAGGGCCAACAAGTGCTAAGCATCTCTGGGAACTCCTTCAAGATTGTTGGAAGACCATTTCCGGTGACTACCTCTTGAAGCTCATCAAGAGAATGCCAAGAGTGTGCAAAGCAGTCATCAAAGCAAAAGGTGGCTACTTTGAAGAATCTGGAATATAAGACATATTTTCAGTTGTTTCACACTTTTTTGTTAAGTATATAATTCCACATGTGTTAATTCATAGTTTTGATGCCTTCAGTGTGAATGTACAATTTTCATAGTCATGAAAATACAGAAAAATCTTTAAATGATAAGGTGTGTCCAAACTTTTGGTCTGTACTGTACATAGGATATGAGGGGCTGGGAAAGACATCACAGAAAAGTCAAGTCTAGATCTTCCCAAAGTTTTTGAAGGGTTCCTGAAGGGGTACAGTGAATACCAGTCGGGTAGACAACATAAATTGTAGAGAAATTACTTATAAAGTAGAGAATGACCAGGACATCCCAGTTAATGTTGAGTGTTTTCACTATATAGTTCCTAATAAGCCTTTCTTGGATGGGGCAAACCCTAAGGCTGAGTTCACACGATGCGTATTTAATGCGTTTCCGCGGCGTTTTTGCAGTTGCGTAAACGCCGCGGAAACGCATGAAAAACTCATGGTAGAAGGGCAGCAATGTTCCCCAATTGAAATCCGCATGTGCTGTGCCCATGATGCGGATTTTTCCGCAGCGTAAACGCTGCGCTCAAAAATCCGCAGTATGTCAATTAATTTTGCGTAAACGCGGCGTTTTCGCCGCCATTGACTTGCATTAGAACGCGCCAATTCCGCAAGACTGCATCTGTACTTGCGTTATTGGCGCGTTCTAATGTGCGGATGGTACCCGGGTGTAGAGAAGATGAGAGTCTCATCCACACCCTGGTACCATTAAAAAAGCTGTAAAACAAGAATAAAATAAAAAATATATATATATACTTACCATCTGTCGGCCCACGCAGCGCTCCTGCTTGGTTCCCGGCACTTGCAGTGAGTTGAAGGACCTGCGCTGACGTCAGAGTCATGTGACGGGTCACGTGACGCTGACGTCGGCAGGTCTTTCAATTCAAAGTTGCCGGGAGAACGGAGTGTAAAGCAAGACAGCGCAGGCCATCGGAGGTAAGTATATACACTCTCTCGGGTCACACTATATAAATCCATGCTGTTTGCATGGATTTATATAGTGTGACCTAGTTGTCAAGCACTTTCCAGGTGATGCTAAAATCGCCTGGAAAGCGCTTGTCAATCTGCATGCGGAAACGCATGTGAATCCGCATGTGGATCCGCATGTATTCTGCAGGAAAAACGCATGCACAATCTGCATGCGTTTTTTCTGCCAGGGAGATGCAGAAATGATGCAGAAATTTTCTGCTTCATTTCTGCATCGTGTGCACATACCCTAAATCCACAACCTTCGACTCTATGGGGATACCGTTGGCTGAAGACTATGCAGGGTCTTGGTATAAAAGGTGGTCCATCAAAAACCTCTTATTCCAGCAAGGGTTGATTTTGGAATAAGGAAACGACATCAGGGTATGGCTTTTCCACCCCCTGGGTCATGTCCCCAAAAATATACAGCTTACTATAAACAAAGACAGAACAAACTGATATTTGAGTATTATATTGTTTCTTGTCTGCAGGTGAAAGAACCTGACAACGAATAAAGTGTAGTGTGCAATTTGACTTTTAAATTTGATTTATCTTCTAATGTAATTATCGGCGCTCACTGAGGCCTATTAGGGCAATATTAAGCAGAAGTAAATATGTGCAGATATCAAAAAGGTCCTTGAACCGTTCGGGTTTAGTTCTCCGGAAGCCACAATTTCATGCAAATGGACCAAATTTGTTCTACAAGCAAATCAGGAAATGTAACCTAAATCCAAGATAATTTGCAAGCAGTAATTACATCCTTCAGATCTTTTCAGTTCTTGCTCCACAAATACGCTCACCTTTCAGACGAGATGTATGGATTATCTGTGAGGACGGGTCTTAGGGGACTTTCCATGCAATCAACTTCATTGTACTGTTTAAATAAGTGAAAATTGCAGAGATGGACGCACGATTGCAGTATTCTGATGAATTAAATGGCATCGGGTCTCACATGTATCAAACACTATGAAAGCAAATAGATTCTGCTGGACACACTAGCTTTTGTAGAATAAGGCTGTGTGCCCACGTAGCGTTTTTCAAGCGTATATGCTGCGGAATTTCCGCAGCGTAAACGCTTGAAAAACGCATGTATATCCGCACCCCATGGTCCCCAATGGCATTCCGCAATGTCAATGCCCATGCTGCGAATTTTTCCGCAGCGTATATGCTGCGGTCAAAAATCCGCAGCATGTTCATTAATTTTGCGGAAGCGCAGCGGAATCAATGTGCGGATGGTACCCAAGTCTGGATGAGAGGAGACTCTCATCCAGACCTGGGTACCAAAGAACCTGTAAAAAAAAGAATAAAATAAAGTTTATACTTATCTTCTGATGTTTTCCCTCTGTCGCGCTGTTGTCTGAAGGACCTGCCACGTCATTGAGTCATGTGACCCACCACATGACTCAATGACGTCACCGCAGGTCCTGCACACAACAGCGTGAGCCGCTCAAGACTCCGGACGGGGCAGAGAATGCATCGGAAGGTGAGTATTAAGTTTATTTTTTTATTTTTTACCATTCTGAACAAGTTGTCAAGCACTTTTCCAAGTGATGCTTGGAGAAGTGCTTGATAACCCGCATGTGGAAATGCATGCAAAGACGCCTCACAAACGCTTCTACCTGGCGGGAAAACCGCATGTAATATCCGCATGCGATTTTCCCGCCAGGGAGAAGCGTAAAAAATATGCTTCAGGTCCGCAACGTGGGCACATAGCCTTAAGCATGCTCAGGTAATGAGTGTGCAGAGCGTTTTTTATTTTAAAGAGATAGGACCCTATTTATTTTCGCATTTGTGCCCTTTTTACATGCGCATTACAGTACTTTGCTGCGCCCTCAGAAGGGCAGACAGAAGTACACCTGCGCAGGAGTGATATTGGGGGCGCTGTTTGGGTGACGTAGAACGCGTCATCCATACCAAAAAGGGCAGGATGACGGTGATTGCAGGAAGGGAGGAGGCACTGAGCAAGACCAGCGACACCCATCGATTGCAAAAAGTATTTTTTGGTATATGCAAAAAAAGGGAGCTTGGACCGCACCTCCAAAAATCATACATTTGATCTAATGCCTCTCGGCAAAAATATATATCACTGAACATGAGGTTCTTAGTTTAACATTCTGATCAGACTGTATGAAGCCCACTGCCACGTCACGGCAAACCTGGTAGTGGGTCGTAACATTTCCTACCTGAATGGGAGCGGAGCCGTGCGCCAACCACCGCCACAGCGACAATGCACAAGCAGGGCGGGCGGCCTGTTACCTCACATCACCCATGCTGCAAGACCGAGTCCCCATGACTCCAGGCCACGCCGCCCAACAAGCACAAAACCACAGCAACAATGGCCGACACACTGCACCAACACCACATGAAAGGAGCATTGTGACTCACCTTCCTGAAGCTCTCAAGTGAGAGCAAAAATAGGCTAGACTCTCTTTGCAGTCTTCTGCTGATTAAAATCACCTGTGCCAAATGGGAGGAGTGCTGGTCCAAGAAAGAAAAAAGAATATTTTTGCTGAGAGGCATTAGATCAAATGTATGATTTTTGGAGGTGCGGTCCATGCTCATTTTTTTACATTTTTTGGGATATGCAGAGGGGGTTGGGGACTTATATACAGGTTGCAAGACTGCTGTAAAAGAGGCATTAAAGGAGGTGGCTTTCGTTTATATTAGGATAACCTGGTGACAGGTTCCCTTTAAAATAACTATCACAGACAGGCTTAAAGCAAGATGCCCCGTTCATCAGATCTCAGGGGTTATCACGGTGGCTGACCCAGGGCGGTCAGTGCACAAAAGGGGATACCGACTATTAGCTAATGTTCAAAGAGTTTGTGACGCCACCTGTAGTGTCTGGTGAGGATCACCAGCGCTGCAACAGTCCTCTGAGGCAGATGTCAGGGCAGCTAAGAATGGTACGACTCCCCACAGGCGGAGTGGGCCTCAGGGCAGTGTAGTATAGATGAATGGTGCGCTGGGCGATGTAGTGCGGGGGAGGAAGGATGGCGCCGCAGGAGTAACGGACAGAGACAGGGACTTTGCTTCGTTACCTTTACTGGTACAGCTGTTAAGTACGGTCCAGGGTACCGCAGGTGAAGGGCGCACTTTTGGACTGCTCCCCAGGGAGCGAGTATAAGGCCTCCTGATCCGTGTCTGTCTCTGTGTATGCTCCTGGCTAGCCTGGAACTGAGCCTAGATTATGTATCCTGCTTTTACTTCACCTGTTGCTCTGAAGTAGGACCTCTGGTTGGTAACCACTTTCCCTGGACGTCGGGGCCTTTGTGGTTCCTGATCCTTTGTGTGTCTAGCTTCAGGTTTGCCAGGGACTTGTAGTCCTCCTGGGATTCCGGTTGTTCCTACTGGGTATAATGAGTCCCTGTAGGCGCGGACCCGGTGTCCGGTAAATATAACGGGGTGCGCTTCCTATGCTCCTGTGACGCTCACAGCCCTCCCTGGGAAATGGGGTTACTCGGAGCCGGGTCAGTGAAGGTGTATCGGGGTTGCAGTCGTGGTCCGGACCCGGTCCGTGCCCAGGGCGGTCACATAAAAGATTTAATGGGCTTTCAGGGTTGAGTGGTATTTTCCGACTATACCACCTACGGTTTCCGGTGAAAGACACCAGCGCTGCTTCAGTCCACTGAGGCCGGTGTTAAAGGCAGCCTAGATGGGACAGCTCCCCACAGGCGGAGCAGGCCTCAGAGCAGTGTGATGAGGAATGGTGGGTGTAGTGCCGTGCAGGAAATAACAGGCTGAAGCGGGGTGTGAAGTCATCCAGGGTTTTTACTCACATTCAGATGAACTTTAGCCGCAAAGCTTCCCTCTGCTCCTCGCGGCATACTGCGGCCACCGGAAAGGGGGTCCAGCACTTTCCAGGTAGATCAGGAGCACCAGTCGAGACCCCTCTGGTGTGTGTTCCTCTCCTTGGTGAGTTCTCCCACTAAGTCTTCTCCTGACTGTATGTGTGGTTAGAACTAGGTGTAAGGCCGGGTCCCACTGGATAAACGCAGGTAGAGAGTTACAGGTGGCGTATGCCGCTCCGTCCGTATCCCTCCTGGGATCCACTAAGCCTCCGGGCTTTTCTGACTGAGACGTGAAGTAACAAAGTCATATATCGGGGGCCGGTCACCCCTCTTGCAGCAGGAGTCCCTCTGACTAGGCCAGAGTAAGAAATACAGGTGGCGTATGCCGCTCCGTCCGTATCTCCCTGGGATCCTTTTGCCTGTGGAGCTTGTCTCCTCTGCTCCCCTCCAGGCCTTCTTAGGTAGGGACCTTGACCGGGTAGAGACAGTAGTTAACTCTGATCCGCTCCTCGTCTTAAGGCCAGAGAACGAGGATCGTTTATCTTCAGTCGGATGAGGTCTATTACTGAACTCTGGTGGGTGACCACAATCAGAGACGGAGACCACAATCACTGATGAAGATCACAATCAAAGACCTTGAACCCAAGATGGCCGTAGATTAAATATGAATTAGTAAGTGTACCCTAAAAGTGTGTCCTCCACCCTCACCCACTACATGGTTCCCCCTTTCTTTGGTTCCCCCCATCTCCTATATCCCGGGCCGGGGCAGCACCCTGTCCTACAGGACAGGAGTGGTGTAGTGTTGAGTGGTGAAGTAGGGTCCCGAGAAGTGCTCCATCCTTACCCGGAAGAGGAGATACCACACCTCAAGCTGAGGTGCAGTACCCCTGTGCGACTGAACCCTCAGGGGCGCCACACTCCTCTGCCCCCTTGGTTCCACTCTCCTTTTCTCCTCGCCTTCGACCACACTCGGGGCCCTCACTAGGCTTCAGGGCTGCTGGAGGCCTAGCTTGCCTCACACAGCAGCCTGCATGCTGCTCTCTCTTTAGAGCACACTGCACTGTAACTAATCTAATCACTAGACTCTAAACTGAGCTGCCTGGCTCCACCTTCCCTTTATATATCCCTATCAGGGCTCCCTCTGCTGGTATGAGGTGGAAGGTGGAGGTGTGTGAATGTAGTGAGGGCCTCTTGTGGAGAAATCTATCCATGCACCCTTCTGGGTTCTATGGCACCAATGCGCAGCAGGGGCGCCACATTCCCCCCTAGTAAAACTCAGTACTCCTGGACTGAAGCATTTTGTAAAACAAAGGTTACAACAATAATAATAATAATAATTACAATAATAACAACAACAATAAGGTTACAGCAAGTCCCATAACCTGGTGTCCTTTTCACCGAAAGTAGCTAAGTAGCATGAGGGACCCGTCCGAAAACCCTCAACATAGGCCCTGGGCGTGGCTGCAGGGCATAAGTGATCCAGGTGATGGACCACGTCTTCGGCCACGCCAAACGGGTTTTTGTTCAGTGGTCATTTACAAGGCACTCCAGGGAGTGCAACTATTTACAGGACAGTTTTTGGGCTGCTCACAGTCATCAGCCTACAAGTCTTTATATATATACCCTTGCTGGTAAATAAATGCAAAGCTAAGTGTCCATGTCACATATATTGTTCATTAGCAAGGCAAAACACATCAATAATTAAATACATGAAAATCACACAAGAATAACAAACCCCAGGGGCAACTATTTATACTATAGGTATTTCCACTTATTCACTGAACCTAACAGGGGCCTGGCCTTTGGTGCTACGTGTTGATCTGCGTAGTACGGGAGTGTGGATGGTATCTGTGTCTGCACCGTCTGCTACCCTGTCAGTTCTACGTGTGGGTAGATTGTAAAACTGCTCCTTAACCTCTCTATGGGACTGGCAAGTGTACCATTGGCTGGTCCTTCTTGCTCTGTTCCAGCCGGGGATCCTTCTTCCGGGGATTCTTCTTGAGCAGGCTCTTCTGGGGCACTTACAGGTTCTACTTGCTGTGGAGGTTTGTCTGGCTGTTGGTAGAAGGGGATCACAGGTATTATCACTGCTCCACCTAGTTGAGGCCAATCTGCCGGGAAATCTCCTAATTCAGTGTGGAGTACTTCTTCTTTAGGCTCCTCCGGAACGGTGAGAGGCACTTCTTCCTGGGGCTTCAAAAGACCAGGACACAACTTCAGGTGGTCTCTTGATACCGTCGCAGTTGTTCTTCCTCCGTCTCTACTAATTAGGCAGGTCTTCCTATTATCAAATCTGGAGTTCAACACAGTGTAAGGTTCTCTTTCCCACTGGTCGTCAAGTTTGTGGCTTCTCCTTTTTCTTTTTAGCACAACCTCTCCAGGTGAAAAGGGTTCTGCTGGTGCACTCTTATTGTACTGTGCTTCCTGCTTGTCTCTTACCCTATTCAGACTGTCTTCGACACAGGCTTGTACTCTCCTGTACTGTTCCTGTCGAGTCGTATCCCAGTCCTCAGTGGACATATCTGCTTCGGGTTCTACTACACCAAGCTCCAGGTCCATGGGCAACTTTCCGGGTCTTGCTCGCAAGAGATAGGCTGGAGTACAATTGGTGGAACTCATAGGTATGTGATTGCACAGATCTACCAGGTCAGGTAGTTTGTCTGGCCACTGGCTTCTTTCCTCTAGTGGTAAGGTCTTCAACAGGTCGATGACGATGTTATTCATCTTTTCACATAACCCATTGGTTTGGGGGTGGTACCGTGTAGTCCGGATCTTCTTACACCCGTACAGATGGCAGAACTCCTTGAACAATTCGGCTTCAAAGGCAGGGCCTTGATCTGTCAGCACCTGCTCCTGGTATCCATGGGGCCTGCAGAAGTACGCCTGAAACGTCTTCGCCGCAGTTTCTGCCGTCAGGTCCTTGACGGGGGCGACCACCAGGAACCGGGAGTAGTGATCCACCATGGTCAGGGCATAGGAATATCCTGACCTGCTGGGTGACAGCTTGACATGATCCAGGGCCACGATCTCCAAGGGTCTAGTTGTCTTGATGGGTTGCAGGGGTGCCTTCTGGCTGCTGTAGTCTTTTCTTATGAGGCTACAAGTTCCACAATCCCGGCACCATCTCTCTATGGAACTGCTCATTCCAACCCAATAAAACCGACCTTACAGCAGGGTTTCTAGCTTCTTCCAGCCAAAGTGCCCCGCTTGATCGTGGTAGGCCTCCAACACCATCTGGATATCCGTCCTAGGCACTACGATCTGCCATACCATCTCAAGGGTCCTCGGGTTGACGTACCTTCGGCACAGCTTCTCTCTATAGATGAACAGCCGGCTTCTCTCATTCCACAGTTGCTTGGCTTGCGGAGACGCGTCCTTCTCCAAGGAGGATCCTACCTGGGTTATCAGTTCTTTGATACGGCTGACAACCGGGTTGCTATCCTGGGTCTCCTTCCAGCTGTGGTGAGGCAAAGGGTTTAACGTCTTACTGCGATGCGTCCTGGAGGCTCGTTGCTCGTCGACTATTCCATTACGGTGGAAGGCAGGTAGCTCAATCTCCTCCAGGTCATCCACTTCTTCTTCAGTGTCCGACTGGTGAGGCATCCTGGACAGGGCATCGGCGTTGGCATTCTTGCGGCCTGCCCGGTACTTAATGGTGAACTGGTAGTTTGACAGCCGAGCCATCCATCGTTGTTTCATGGCTCCTAACTTGGCTGTTTCTATGTGAGTCAAGGGGTTATTATCAGTGTAGGCAGTGAACTTACTGGAGGCTAGGTAGTGCTTGAACCGCTCGGTGATGGCCCAGACCAAGGCCAGGAACTCCAACTTGAAGCTTCTATAGTTCCCTGGGTTCTTCTTGGTCGGGCTGAGCTTCCTGCTTGCATAGGCGATCACCTTCTCTCGGCCATTCTGCTTTTGACTTAACACAGCTCCTAATCCCTCGTTGCTGGCATCAGTGTACAGCAGGAACGGTTGGCTGTAGTCAGGGTAGGCTAGGATCTCTTCGCCGGTCAGGATCTCCTTCATCACCTCAAAGGATTCAGCTTGCTCCTTACCCCACTGGAATGGGCGGTTTCTTCCTCTCCCGGACTGTCCTACCAGGAGATCTTGCAAAGGCGCCGCTTTTTGGTATAGTCCTTCACAAACCTCCGGTAACACCTGACTAGTCCCAGGAACTGACGTACCTCCTTGAGGCTCTTCGGCTCCAGCCATTTCTGGATGGCAGTGACCTTCTCCGGGTCCGATGCTACTCCTTCTGGACTGACGATGTGCCCCAGGTACTGTACCTTTCGCTTGAGCAGGTGGCACTTGGAGGGCTTCAGCTTCATCCCATACTGGGACAGCGACTCAAATACCTCTGCCAGGTGCTTCAAATGGTCCTCGTACGTTTTGGAGTACACTATCACGTCATCCAGGTATAGCAGTACAGTCTTGAAGTTGCGGTGTCCCAGGCAGCACTCCATCAATCTCTGGAACGTTCCGGGGGCATTGCAGAGTCCGAATGGCATACTGTTGAACTCGCAGAGTCCCATCGGGGTAGTAAAGGCCGTCTTCTCCCGATCCTCCTCAGCAACAGCTACTTGCCAGTACCCACTAGTGAGGTCAAGGGTGGAGAAGTAATTTGCAGACTTTAATGCAGCCAGGGATTCCTCTATACGGGGCAAAGGGTATGCATCTTTGTGTGTTATGTGATTTACCTGTCTGTAATCTACACACATTCTCATGCTTCCGTCCTTTTTCCTGACAAGGACCAGGGGAGCTGCCCAGGGACTACAGCTATCCCTTACTACCCCTGCCTTCTTCATGTCATGCAACATCTCCTTCGCCTTCTGGTAGTGTGCTGGTGGTATGGGCCTATAACGTTCCTTGATGGGTGGGTGGTCACCTGTGGGTATATGGTGTTGTACCCCTTTAATCCTCCCAAAGTCAAGTGAGTGTTTACTGAATACCTGCTCGTATTCCTGAACCACCCGGTGTACACCCTGTTTCTGATGGGCAGGAGTGGTGTCTGTCCCAATATGGAGCTGTTGACGCCAATCCTCCACCTGGGTTCCCGGGTCATTATCCTCCACTTCGTCTGGTGAGGTTAAGGACTCCGCAGTGTGTATTGAGTTGCTATCTACTGTGTACAGTTTGGCAACAGTGGCGTAACGTGGTAATCTAATCTCGTCCTCCCCATAGTTTAGGAGGCGTACGGGCACCCTCCCATTGCGTACATCCACTACCCCTCTGGCAGTCAAGAGTGTAGGTCTATGCTCCGAGCTAAGGGGCTCTACTACCGCCTGGTAACTCCGTCCTTTGAGACCTATTGCTGCTCTACACCAAATCAGCATCTCACTCATCGGGGGGATCACAATGGGTATCGAGTCTGTCACCCGTACATTACCAATTTCACCACCTGATAGCTTTACCTGTTGCTGGTACATAAGGGCTTGGATCTCTTTCTGGAGCACCCTCCTCTGCCCTGGTCTGGCGGTGTCAGCCATCTGTTGGAGCAAGAACAACACTTCTCCCAAACAGTTACTAACAATATTTGTGCCAAGTACCATATACAAGTCTGTATCATCAGGATTAGTCTCTACTACAATTAGTCCCTGGTCCTTCAGTTCCACTCTTCCCACCTTTACTGCCACATCTTTAACCCCGACTAGGTTAAGGGGGAGGCCATTAAAGGCATAAACAGAAAGGTTTGGATCTGGCGGGTGAAGTTCATCTATGGACCAGAACGTTTTGTAGAGGACATCAGGCATGATGGTTACCTGAGATCCTGTGTCCAGCAGGGCAGGTGTCGCAATGCCGTCTAGCACAATGGACAGGAAAAGTCTTCCTCCCACGAATCAACCGGCGGTACCAGTTTAATGGGCCTGGTTGGTCTACTCCTGGGTGTCAGCCCTCAGCCCCAGGGTTTCCTCGTTTAAAGGACAGGTCCGTGTGGTGTGGCCTGCTTTCTGGCAACGGTAGCAGATGAATTCTCCTGGAGGGTGACGTTGGTCATTGGTCCTCGCACGGAGTGGCGTTGTCTTCCTCCGGGGCGGCGTTGTCCTCCTACGGGGTGGCGTTGTCCTCCTTCTTCTTCTCATCCAGGGGACATCCTCAGGGCTATCAGCTAGCAGGATCCTTCCTTCCGGCTCAGGCTCTATCCGTAGCTGCAGGGTGCTTTTGACAGTGGCCAGGGTTTTACTTAACTGGCGCACTTCAGAGCGTAAGCTGTCCAGCTCGCTAGGGGGCACTGATTGCATCCTTGTTTCAGCCGTCAATGGAGGAGCAGTGGGTGCTGCAGGCACAGGGGTGGCCCCACCCTGGATAGCAGTGTCTGTGATTTCCAGGGGCTGCAGGCCCTTTATAGCCATGTCCTTAAGGGTGTCAAAGGTGGCATCTGGATGGTCTAGGGCCCAGCACCTTACAGTTCTGCTCTCTTCCTGGGATTTCAACCCCCGGATGAATTGTTCTGTCAGCATTTTATTTTCCTCATGGATGCTGGCTGGACTAACCTGTTTCAGGGCCCGCAGGGCCTCCTGTAAGCGCCAGGCATAGTCCCGGATACTGTCCTCGGGTTTCTGGACACACTGGTAGAACCTCATCCGGAGATCTGTCTCAGTGCGGTTTTCAAACGCTGTTTGCAATCTTCTAAAGATGATGGACACTGATTCTTGGTCTGCGGCTGGCCAGGTTTCAACTTCTCGCTCAGCGGCACCAGTCAATTGTCCTAACACTACAGCGACTCTCTGCTTGCCAGTCATAGAGTACATGTCCAGTATGCCGCATATTTTCCTCTTGAATCCGGACAGTGTGTCCGGTTTGCCGTTATACTGGGGGACCCACTTCGCTCCAGGGATAAACAGCAGGGCCATAGGTAACAACGGGGTTACGACTCCTGCTGGTGGAGCAGCTGCTCCGGCCTGTGCAGCGCCGGACGCAGGTTGGGCATCTGGAGCGGTAACCGATGCTCCGGCGGCTTGCTGGTCGTCGGCCATGGTTGCACCCCCCTAGTGAACCAGAGACTACCTTCTTTACTTTTCTTTAAGGTAGGCCGCAGCTCCGCGGGCGACGGTCTTCTTTCAGGACCATGCATCGCTCGCGTCAGACGTCAGAGCGTCCTCTGGCTCCTTCCAGGACCTGATGCTTCCTGATACGATGTCAGGGGTGGGGCGTGTCCTAGGCTTCGCGCGCTTCCAGCGGTTACGCCTCTCTTCTTCCCGCGCGGCAACAGGGAAAAATGGCGGATATGGAGGCATAACTTCGCCACAGTAAGGGTTACAGTTTCTTTAAGGCGCACAGTACCCGGTGGCAACGGGCACGCAATCCTGTTCGTGACGCCAGTTGGATGACTCGCCCACGGGGCCGTGGGGCACTCTTTGGGAGATATCACGGTGGCTGGCCCAGGGCGGTCAGTGCACAAAAGGGGATACCGACTATTAGCTAATGTTCAAAGAGTTCGTGACGCAACCTCTGGTGTCTGGTGAGGATCACCAACGCTGCAACAGTCCTCTGAGGCAGATGTCAGGGCAGCTAAGGATGGTATGGCTCCCCACAGGCGGAGTGGGCCTCAGGGCAGTGTAGTGTAGATGAATGGTGCGCTGGGCGTTGTAGTGCGGGGGAGGAAGGATGGCACCGCAGGAGTAACGGACAGAGACAGTGACTTTACTTCGTTACCTTTACTGGTACAGCTGTTAAGTACGGTCCAGGGTACCCCAGATGAAGGGCGCACTTTTGGACTTCTCCCCAGGGAGCGGGTATAAGGTCTCCTGATCCGTGTCTGTCTCTGTGTATGCTCCTGGCCAGCCTGGAACTGAGCCTAGATTATGTGTCCTGCTTTTACTTCACCTGTTGCTCTGAAGTAGGATCTCTGGTTGGTAACCACTTTCCCTGGTCGTTGGGGCTTTTGTGGTTCCTGATCCTGTGTGTGTCTAGCTTCAGGTTTGGCAGGGACTTGTAGTCCTCCTGGGATTCCAGTTGTTCCTACTGGGTATAATGAGTTCCTGTAGGCGCGGACCCGGTGTCTGGTAAATATAACGATGTGAGCTTCCTATGCTCCTCTGCCCCCTTGGTTCCGCTCTCCTTTTCTCCTCGCCGTCGACCACACTTGGGGCCCTCACTAGGCTACAGGGCTGCTGGAGGCCTAGCTTGCCTCACACAGCAGCCTGCGTGCTGCTCTCTCTTTAGAGCACACTGTGCTGTAACTAATCTAATCACTAGACTCTAAACTGAGCTGCCTAGCTCCACCTTCCCTTTATATATCCCTATCAGGGCTCCCTCTGCTGGTATGAGGTGGAAGGCGGAGGTGTGTGAATGTAGTGAGGGCATCTTGTGGATAAATCCATCCATGCACCCTTCTGGGTTCTGTGGCACCAATGCGCAGCAGGGGCGCCACACATGCTCAACTCCTCCCCTAGCAGGAATGCCAACATACTCACCGCCTCAGCCACCCTCCCGCACTTCCTTCTCCTCCGGATGCTACTTCCCAGGGTCTGCACGCGCCTCGCAGATCCCTGGGTACTGTGCTTAGGGCACCCACGTACGCTCCCTCCCTCTTAGAGGGACAGCGTGTGACGTCCTAAAGTGTCCCCAGCCAATGGTTGGGAGATACTTATGATTTAAGGCACCTCCACCTGATGAGAGGTGTATGAGCAACGTAGTTAGTCACTTACTCTGCACGCTTGCTAGCTCTCAGGTCACCAGTTTGTTAGCACCTGCCAGTACCAGCTGGTTCCCACTATGTCTACCTGTACCTGCCGGTACACACTTGTCCTGGCTCGTTCCTGCCTGTCCTTGCTTGTACTTTCCAGCGTACCTGCCTGCACGGCCTATGCCCACCTGTATACCCTACCTGCCTGTGCCAATCTGTATACCAGCTGTACCTGCTTGCAACTGCTTGTTCCCACCTGTATACCAGCCGAACCAGCCTGCATTTGACTGTGTCTATCTGTTTACCAGCTGTACCTGTCTGCACCTGCCTGTGTCCACTTGTATACCAGCCGTACCTACCTGCACCTGCTTGTGCCCATCTGTATACCTGCAATAAAAGCCTGCACCTGCCTGTGCCCATCTGTATACCAGCCGTACCTGTCTGCACCTGCCTGTCACCATCTGTATACCAGCCGTACTTGCCAGTGCCAGCTGTCCCTGCCTGCACCTGCCAGTGCCTGTCTGTTTACCAGCCATGCCCTCCAGCACCTGGTGCTCCGGGGTTCCTGCCGTGCCTGTCTGTACCAGCTGAACCTTCTCTTCTTGGCAGTTGCAGCTTCCTGTCCTTTGGGGGTCAGCTGCCGTGCATCCGAGATCAGTCCTGGTGTAGCACCTAGTTACGCCTCTCCAGGCTCTCCACGGATCACGGCACAGTGGTTCCACCACTCCTGATGCACAGTCTTACCAATATGATAAACCCATAGAGTTTTTCGAATTGCTTATGTGGCCATTGGGAAAAGTCAGTCATAGCCCAAAAGGTCATCTCAATCTACACATTTGATAAGCATTGCTGGGGCCTCGGTTTTACCATGTTCACTTTTCGTAACATTTGTCTTATTTAAATCCGTATTTGCAATCAGAAAGTCCTTCGCCACAGATGTGCATTTATAATGTTAGACTTGTACGAGCGAGGTCAAAGTGTTACATTCTTTCCTTAGATTTTTAGCAAAGTGGCTTTGAGGAACTCGCTTTGAATTAAAATAAAATAAATTCCTATCTGAAATGTCACGTGGAGCAGTATATAAAGAAGAAATCGTCTACGAGGCAGATCGAGAGGGATGAAAAGAAAGGCGCTAACTGAAATCCCACACAGGCAATTTCACAAAATGAAAATCCCGTCTCTGAGGCTTTATCTGGAGAAATATTCTTTTTAAATACGAAAATCATTTTATTCAAATTTAACTCAAATGATCTACGTCTGCCGAGGGACCCGGAGTAGCATTCTAGCTGAATAATTTATATACAGCCAATTAAGTGGGCCTTTAAAAGTAGAGAAATAACGCAAAGATCAGTCACAAAGGTAAAATATGCTTAGACAATGAAGAAATGTTAAGTAAACTAATATAATAACCATTTAGTTATTGATATATAAAAGCAGAAATCAAGTTAAGAAAAGTGCTCAGCTAAGAGAGTCTTATTTTCCAACTCTCCGGGAACATCTGGGAGGAATAAGAGAAGACTTCCCGGATTTCTGGTTTCTGAAACCTTTGGTAAACCAGCTATTCCAGGAGGTTTCGCTAATCAGTAGAGATGAGCGTTGTTCGACTCGAACTGTTCGCGAATCTCAAATTCGAGCTGTTTTGGGCGGTGTTCGAGCCGTTCGGCGAACACGAACGATTTGAGAAAAATTCGGCTGTTCGAGGTTATGTTCGATAACTGTTCGTGCACCAAAATCATAACTGGATTTTTTCTCAGTAATGATGAAAATTAATGTTAATACACAGTTTGAGTGTACAGCGGGGCGGGGGGAGGGGCAGGGGATGGATCTCTGCAGGAATAATGAAGATCTCCATTTTTTTTTCTCTTTCCCGCATTTACAGTGGGGAGGTGCAATCTGTCAGCCTATCAGCAGCGCACACACGGAGCGAAGTGCTTTTTTTCACACAAGCAAGGGCATGTGTCATTGGCAGTGTATGTCACATGTCCTTGCCCTATAAGACCAAGCCATTTTCCCCGTTGCCACCATTTTCTCACTGCTGCAGCTGCGTGTTAGACGGCACCGCTGTTGCTGTGTGCGCTATACCTTGTTAATTTCAAGCCATTTTTCGCACAAATCTACAGATAGCTTGGGAGTAGGGAATAGTTGTGATTGCAGTCCTTTTAAGGACTAGGTTACATCATTTCATACGACTTTTATCAGGCAGGTCTGTGCTCTTAAATAGATAGGTTGGGAGTAAAGACTAATTGTAATTGCAGTACTTTTCAGGACTAGGTTACATCAGTTCCTATCACTTTTTGCCAGGCAGGTCTGTGCCAGTGCTGTGCAAGTTTTTTTCACAGCATTTGGCTGAATCTAGCAAAGCTAATCCTTTTTGGCCTATTGCAGAGTGTGTTAGTCAGTGGAGTAGCCTATCTGTGTTGCAAGCTACACCACCTGTGTATAGAATACAATTTTTTTACTGCACCTAGTGAAGTAAAATCTTTTGGGCATAGCATCATTCTATTAGTCCATCTATACTGACCTCCATAAGGTTGCAAATTGAATATAATTTTTTTCTGCATCTAGCTCTGAAAAAATATTTGGGCTTCTAGCAGTGTGTGGGACTTGGTCTATTAGTCCATCTATACTGACCTCCATCAGGTTGCAAATTAAAAATAATTTTTATCTGCATCTAGCTCTGAAAAAATATTTGGCCTTCTAGCAGTGTGTGGGACTTTCTCTATTAGTCCATCTATACTGACCTCCATCAGGTTGCAAATTAAAAATAATTTTTATCTGCATCTAGCTCTGAAAAAATATTTGGCCTTCTAGCAGTGTGTGGGACTTGTTCTATTAGTCCATCTATACTGACCTCCATCAGGTTGCAAATTGAATATAATTTTTTTCTGCATCTAGCTCTGAAAAAATATTTGGCCTTCTAGCTGTGTGTGGGACTTGGTCTATTAGTCCATCTATACTGACCTCCATCAGGTTGCAAATTCAAAATAATTTTTTGTCTGCATCTAGCTCTGAAAAAATATTTGGGCTTCTAGCAGTGTGTGGGACTTTCTCTATTAGTCCATCTATACTGACCTCCATCAGGTTGCAAATGAAAAATAAATTTTTGTCTGCATCTAGCTCTGAAAAAATATTTGGGCTTCTAGCAGTGTGTGGGACTTTCTCTATTAGTCCATCTATACTGACCTCCATCAGGTTGCAAATGAAAAATAATTTTTATCTGCATCTAGCTCTGAAAAAATATTTGGGCTTCTAGCAGTGTGTGGGAATTGGTCTATTAGTCCATCTATACTGACCTCCATCAGGTTGCAAATTAAAAATAATTTTTATCTGCATCTAGCTCTGAAAAAATATTTGGCCTTCTAGCAGTGTGTGCGACTTGTTCTATTAGTCCATCTATACCGACCTCCATCAGGTTGCAAATTGAATATAATTTTTTTCTGCATCTAGCTCTGAAAAAATATTTGGCCTTCTAGCGGTGTGTGAGACTTTCTCTATTAGTCCATCTATACTGACCTCCATCAGGCTGCAAATTAAAAATAATTTTTATCTGCATCTAGCTCTGAAAAAATATTTGGCCTTCTAGCAGTGTGTGGGACTTTCTCTATTAGTCCATCTATACTGACCTCCATCAGGTTGCAAATTCAAAATAATTTTTTGTCTGCATCTAGCTCTGAAAAAATATTTGGCCTTCTAGCAGTGTGTGGGACTTTCTCTATTAGTCCATCTATACTGACCTCCATCAGGTTGCAAATTAAAAATAATTTTTTGTCTGCATCTAGCTCTGAAAAAATATTTGGCCTTCTAGCAGTGTGTGGGACTTGGTCTATTAGTCAATCTATACTGACCTCCATCAGGTTGCAAATTAAAAATAATTTTTATCTGCATCTAGCTCTGAAAAAATATTTGGCCTTCTAGCAGTGTGTGGGACTTGGTCTAATAGTCAATCTATACTGACCTCCATCAGGTTGCAAATTAAAAATAATTTTTATCTGCATCTAGCTCTGAAAAAATATTTGGGCTTCTAGCAGTGTGTGGGACTTTCTCTATTAGTCCATCTATACTGACCTCCATCAGGTTGCAAATTAAAAATAATTTTTATCTGCATCTAGCTCTCAAAAAATATTTGGCCTTCTAGCAGTGTGTATTAGGCCATCTATACCAAGCTCCACCAGCTTTTAAATTAATAATATTTTTTAGCTGCATCTAGCCCTGAAAATAATTTTTCTTCCCAATAGTGATAGCAATAGAAATATGGGGCGCACGCCTGGCTTACAAAAATATATGCTTCATAACAAAAAACACCAGCCTAGCGCACTGCATTAATAAGATGGCATCATCGTCTCTCCCAGTGCTAGGCCTACTACCAGGCTAGCATTCCTATGCCTAAAACACAATGTATGGGTCCGCGCTAGCCACTATGCTGAGGGGTCTAAAGCTGCTGCTAACGCTTTATAACAATTCAATTGGCAGATTTTCACAGAGCTCTTCCACAACGCCCACCCATCGGGCAACAGTTGCCCACCTTCCCTATGGGATCTAGTGGCGAATAGTTGATGCCATTAATCAGAGCGTCAGTTGCCCCGTCGACGTGGCAAGCATACGGTAAGGCATGGGAAGAGTGGACACGACTAGTAGCAGGCAGACGGGTTGACCAATGTGAACAAGCCAGATCACAAGTCACCATAGAATTTCTCCACCAGCTAATTATGAGGGGCATATCAGGGGCATCAGCGCAGCGGTGTCTGACCGGAGTAGCATTTCACTTCCAACTACTGAATTGGGGAGATGTGACAAAGGTTTATCATCAGACAATCCATAAAATGGTGGAAAAGGGGTCAGCCAAGTCAGGAGTGTAGACGTCCCGTCCCGTGTCACTAAAACTGATTTCTCACATCATATCACTAACACCATTAACATGACACTCACAATTTGAAGCAACACTACTGTCTACTGCATTTGTGATCGCCTTCTTCGGGGCGCTATGCATAAGCGAATTAGTCCCTCAATCCAAAATTACCACCAGTGGAGGCTTATTACACCAGGACGTAGTCATAGCCAATAATGCAATACGTCTACGCATACACAAATCGAAAACGGTTCCAGCGGGCAGGGGCACTTGGGTACTTCTACAACCCACAAACGGTACACTGAGTCGGGTAACAATAGTAAAAACATATCTAACCATCAGATCACAAAGTAATTTCTTCCTATCACACATTGATGGAATGCCATTATCAAGATACCAGTTCCAAGCTATATTTAATAAATGCATAACATCGGCAGGGAACCACCCCAAAGATTACGGGACACACTCATTCCGCATAGGCGCGGCCACGGAAGCAGCAAGAGCAGGACTGTCAGAAACGGAAGTTCAGAGGATAGGGAGATGGTGATCCACGTGTTTGGCAAGATACATAAGACCGGACTTGTTATCCTAACGTGGTTTGTTTCTTTTACAGGTGACGCTAAGCCAACAGTGTGGGTGATAGGTCACTCGTATATGTATTGGGCAGAAAAAAGGGCGAAAGTCTGCCCAGGCGGGAGGAAATTAGAGTTTCATAACACATATTTCAACTAGAGAGGTATTAGAGGCCAGCTATGGCCACAGGTACTAATAGAGGTAATCAAGGTAGGGAGAGAGGCAAGATGTCCGGTCATCTTAGTTATACAGGCCCGGGGAAACAACCTAGGTCATCACAACAGCGCATAACTAATGGCAATAATAAAACTAGACACTGAGCGCTTCAGAGAATTTTTCACAAAACTAGCTATAGTATGGTCAGAGATTGTGCCGATAGCGGTATGGCAAGGTGCGCGTGACATCACGGCCATCGAACGGACAAGGCGGGTAATAAATATTCGGATGGCAAAATTTAGAAGAGACAGAGGCGGTGTAGTGGCACGACACCGACAACTGGAAGGAGATAAAGCAGGCCTCATACGGCCCGACGTTGTTCACTTAATGGATATTGTACTGGACATATTCCTGTCAGGACTCCAGGACGGAGTGGAACAAGCGTTAAGAGTGATGGGTGGGGGTCAGAGTCCTGCATACGAGTACGCAGGATCCTCCGTGGCCTGGAAATAGAAAGGACATGTTGGAGAGTTACACTTGTTGGCCAACTTGACGGAGTGGAGACCCAGGGCATGCTGCAACAAGCTGAATTATTTTAGAAATAAAATGCCTTTCTAATGGAATGAGTATAAAGAGTTAATAAAGCTGTGACCGATCCTCACCCATCCAGTTGTAAGAGTTACATTATTGTATTGTCAAGGAAAGGGGGGCGGTAGGGGGTCTGAGCATCTGGGTTTGGTTGGGGGTCCCCACAGTCTGCCTAGGCTAGATGCATTTAAAAATTCTTATTAGATACACAGGCGGTGCAGCTTGCTTCACAGCTGGGCTACTACGCCCAAAGTATTGCCTAGGCTAGATGCAGTTAAAAATTCTACGCTGACTAGCAGACACTGAAGATTTGGAGCAGACCTCTGAGTAAACAGCTCTTCAGACTCAACCATCTGTGTTACCCCAAGCCATAGTGTATGTAGTTTCTTACAGTTAAAAGGGGGGGGAGCGACCCAACCCACCTGGAATTGACGATGCCAACGTCACGTAAGACACAGCAAGGGGACTCTAAAAGAGTCTCCATTTTTTCCCAAAATTGTGGCACAGACACCACTTAACCCTAGAACGCATACCTGGGGCCTCGCAGGCCCGCCCTGTTAATTGTTTTCTATTTTCTGCAAGATTACTTTAGTTAGAATTTTGAAACTCTAGGTATTCTTCATGTATATAGTTGTTTGTCATTTGAGTTTGAGTTATTCCATGTTATTTGCACATGGGCCTAAAAGGCTCCAGGTATATGAAAGTGTAGATTTTTATGGTCATGCGTTCTAGGGTTAAGTGGCATCAATTGCCCCACAGTTGCTTAAAACGGTTGGTGAGGTGATTTTACCAAATCCTCAAGGTTTTAGTCTCCCAAGGATAACACAGGGGTAGAAAAGTCCTTGCGAATCCATGATTTGTTCATCTTTATGAACGTGAGTCTGTCTACATTCTCAGTGGACAGACGCGTACGCTTATCTGTCAGCACACCACCAGCAGCGCTGAACACACGTTCAGAGAGAACACTGGCTGCAGGGCATGACAAGATCTCCAAGGCGTGAGTGGCGAGCTCCGGCCATTTTTCCAGATTGGAATACCAAAATGAGCAAGGGTCCAGTGACACAGTCATGGCTTCGATGTTCACTTGGAGATACTCCTGAACCATCCTCTCTAGGCATTGACTATGTGTCAGACTTCTTGTCTCCTGTGGCCTTGCAAAGGATGGTCTAAAAAAGTGGTGAAACGATTCCACAAAATTGCTGTTACCAGCAGATACTGTGTTACTGTTACGGTTTGAGTGATGAAGACTCGACAGTCCCACGGTTGGCAAGTTAGAACTGTGAGATTCACTACGTGCACCACTGGTGTTTTGTGGAAAAGCACATGTAAGATTCTGCAACAGCGTCTGCAGATACTCCTGCATGCGTCAATCCCTTTTTATGGCTGGAATTATTTTGGCAAATTTACTTTTGTACCGGGGATCTAAGAGTGTGGCAACCCAGTAGTCGGGATTACTTCGAATTCTGACAATCTGAGGGTCATGTTGCAGGTAGTGCAGCAAGAAGGCACTCATGTGTCTTGCGCATCCAGGAGGACCAAGTCCTTGTTGTGTTGGTAGCGAGGTAAGAATCATGCTTCCTTCCTCTTCCCTCTCCCCCCAACCTCGCACAACAGAAATGTGATCAAGGTCTCCCTCATCTGATGAGTCTTCCATGCCCATCGCCAGTTCGTCCTCCACTTTTTCCTCGGCTCCTGCACCTTCCTCAACAGTTTGGCTGCTTTTTTATGCGCCCTGGTTAATCCCTCTCCCCCACCCTCCCATGCCTGCCGCCTTGGTGCTGCCAACCGTCTGGACCTTGGAGATGTTATCCCTTCCGCATACGACTCCTCCTCTACTTCCTCCACCTCCGCTTGTCCCACCACCTGACTCTGAATTCTGTTTAATGTGTGCTCCAGCATGTAAATCACCGGAATAGTCATGCTGATAATGGCATTGTCGTCAGCACTAAACATCTTCGTCGCCATTTCAAAACTGTGCAGAAGGGTGTGTGGCGCCCCTGAGGGTTCAGTCGCCACAGAGTTACTGCATCTCACCCAGAGGTGTGGTATCTCACCCTCAGGTAAGGAAGGCATATGGCTCGGGACCCTAACACCTGCATCCAACACATACCCGCAGTGGGGGTAGGGCGAGATTGCTCCTAAGGGAGAGCACAGTCCCAGGTCCCTAGCTGGTGGGAGGGTCCTATGTAGTGGGTGCTTAGGGGAGCAGCTTAGCGGAGCACATGACAGGGAGAGTATAAATAGGAAGCCATCTTAGAAAGAGCAAGCCAGTCAGAGGAGGAAAAGTGACAGGAGCAGAGGCTCGGCATGAGCTCTGCTCCAGAGGCGGGCCTAGCCTGGGAGGTCCAGGACTGAAGGAGAGAAGAGAGGAGTGGGAGCAGGAAGGCTCCAGGAACCAAAGGGACCCTAGGGCTACGGGCCGTGCAGAAGGCCACCCGTACTCCTGCTGCTACCAGGAGGTAGAGGGGTCAGGCCAGATAAGGGGAACCGGTCCCTCAACTAGCGGAGAAACAGCAAGGCTCAACTAGAAAACGGAGGCTGCAGCATTTCATGTACTGCAGGTAAAAGTCCACACCAGTCTCACTAAGAAGGTAGCCACATAGGACCCAGGGGACGGAACACAAGTCGCCCGCCAAGGCCCGAGGATACCGGATAGAAGTGTCACTGGGTGTGAGGTGCAGGGAGAAGGCCTGAGAAAGGACACACAGAAGGGGGTCCTGCTAAGTACTCCGGAGCTATCTGGGGGTGGACTGAGCCCCTCACTGAGTACGCACAGCACGACGGGTGAGATTGCTCTGGTACCTGTAATCTGGACTGCAACAACTGTGAGTAAAGATCTTGGGACTGCATCACATGGACTCTGTGTTCATTACTGACTCCCTGCAGTACAACCACCATCATCCACCCACACTGCCCTGAAGCTACACTCTTCCTGTGGTGAGTAATAATACCATTGCTGCAAAACCACCAGCTTCAGAGGACTGTTCCGCAGCGGCGGCCCCTTTTGCCCCACTCCAGAGGTGGCGTAGTCGGACATTATAAAACCCATATATACAAATTACCCTTGGATTGACCGCCCTGGATCACGGACCGGGTCACCGCCACAGTGACTACAACCCTCAACGTCTACCGGCCCGGCTCAGGGTACCCCACGGCCCAGGGGGCGCGTCAACTTCATAGGTCCCTGATCTAAGACCACTCCTGCAGCGTGATTTGCCCCACCTCTGGATCTGGTTGGCCCAGGCTATACATCAGAACGTATTGCACCAGGGCTTGTCGGTGCTGCCACAGTCGCTGCAACATGGTCAGAGTTGAATTCCACCGTGTCGGCACATCGCATTTCAGCCGGTGAACTGGCAGGCCCAACGACTTCTGTAGAGATGTAAGTCGTTGAGCTGCGGGATGCGAACGGCGGAAGTGAGCACACAGCGACCGTGCCCTCTGCAGAAGGCCATCTAGTCCGGTATAGTCGGCTAACAATTTATGGACAACCAGGTTCAACACGTGAGCCATACAAGGCACGTGTGTGACATTGCCCCGGCGAAGGGCCGCACCCAGGTTTGCAGCATTGTCGCACACGGCCTTCCCTGGTTTCAGGTCCAGTGGAGACAACCATTCATGAAACTGGGTCTCCAGAGCTGACCACAACTCCTCAGCTGTGTGACTCACATTTCCCAGACATTTCAAAGTAAGCACTGATGCCTTGAGCCCTGCTGCCAGCATAGTAAGGAGGTGTGCAGGATCCCTTCTGCGCAGTTAGAAAGCTTGTGGCATGACCAGACAGGCTTTGGGTGCAGGTGGAGGACCGAGAGGAGGTTGAGGAGGCAGAAGCAGTGGAGGAACTTCGAGATAAAGAGGATTGACGCACAACTCGTGGGGACGGTAAGACTTGGACAGCAGCCCCTTGTCCTGCTGTCACCATAGTTACCCAGTGCCCAGTCAGCGACATGTAACGCCCCTGTCCATGCCTACTCGTCCAAGTGTCTGTGGTGAAATGCACCCTGTCACACACAGAGTTTCTCAAAGAAGTGGTGATGTTGTGTGCGACATGCTGGTGGAGCGCAGGCACACCTTTCTTTGAGAAGTAGTGCCGACTGGGCATCTGGTACTGGGGCACTGCGACGGACATAAGGTCTCGAAAATCCACTGTGTCCTCCAGGCGGAAAGGCAGCATTTCTGTAGCCAAGAGCTTGCAGATGGTGAAATTCAACCTCTAAGGCTGGGTGCCCACGTAGCGTTTTTCAAGCGTTTATGCTGCGGAATTTCCGCAGCGTAAACGCTTGTTAAACGCTAGGTAATCCGCACCCCATGGTCCCAAGGGGATTCCGCATTTTCTATGCACATGCTGCGGATTTTTCCGCAGCGTTTATGCTGCGTACAAAAATCCGCAGCTCATTTAATTTTGCGGAAGCGCAGCGGAACTCCCGCCATTGACTTGCATTGAAACACATAGAAACCGCAACTGTACATTTGTACAAGCGGCTTCTATTCGTCTCTATGTGCGGATGGTACCCAGTTCTGGAGGAGAGGAGACTCTCTTCCAGACCTGGGTACCATTGTACCTGTAAAAAAAGAATAAAATAACAAATAAAGTTATATTCACCTGTCCGGCGGCTTCTCTCTGAATGCCGGCATCGCTTGAGGACCTGCGGTGACGTCACAGTCATGTGACCGCAGGCCCTTCACCGCTCTGTCTCGCGATATGCCGGCAGCCAGGAACCAGACAGGAACGAGCGCTGCAGCACATACCGGGGCCTCGGAGGTAAGTATAGCTTTATCTGTTTTAATTTTTACGGTCACACTGTATAAATCCATGCCGTTTGCATGGATTTATACAGTGTGACCTAGTTGTCAAGCACTTTCCAAGTGATGCTATCGCCTGGAAAGCGCTTGTCAATCTGCATGCGGAAACGCATGTGAATCCGCATGTGGATCCGCATGTATTCTGCAGGAAAAACGCATGCACAATCTGCATGCGTTTTTTCTGCCAGGGAGATGCAGAAATGCTGCAGAAATTTTCTGCTTCATTTCTGCATCGTGGGCACATAGCCTTAGCTTTCTCATGGCTAGGAGGAATTGGTCTTTTACTTTTCCACATCTGAGGGACCGAGGGCTGGCTGTTGTGCATAGATGGGGTTGAGTAGGGTGTCACCGTCAAACTGCCGGTCTGTGAGGAAGATACAGGCGGACATGTTAGATTGCCTTGATCCAAAGGTGGTGCTCTCGATTTCAGAGAGCGCTCAACACCAGCAGGTGTTTCCACTTCCCAATGAACTGACGACCTGCCAATCACACTGGCTGTTGCAGGTAAAGAGGTGGCAGGTCTGCGTCCAAAAACATGTGTGACTGCTGTCCCCCCAGTCACAGAGGATGAAGAGGCCGCGGATGCACAAGATGGGGCAGACGGTGGTTGGCCCAGCCTGCTAGGCCGCATTGTAGCACAGGGAGCTTCCCGCTGCAACTTATGCTTCATATCCATGTGACGGTACATGCATGAAGTACTCAAACTATGGATTTTTTGGCCTCTACTTAGCTTTTGGTGACAAATATTACAGATAACACGAGTTGGGTCATCCTTATCATTCTGAATAAATGCACAGGCTATGCAAGGCTTAGAGCCCATGCGACCTGAAGAGCCACTACGACTTGTGGTCAGAGGCAGAGTTGTGGTTGAGGATGCAGTTGTTGACGTGCTTCCAGTACTCCGTCTCTGTCCAGGATGGCGCAACCTAACCTCGTCGTCAATAGCATCTGTGACGCCCCGCTGTGCTTGGTATCACAGATCCTAGAAGAGTGTATTGATGGAATCCTCCACAAGAGGCCCCCATAAACATTCACACATCTCCACCTTCCACCTCAGACCAGCAGAGGGAGCCCGTTATGGATATAAATAGGGAAGGTGGAGCTAGGCAGTTCAGTTCCTCTGAAGAGTTCCTGCAGTAGAGATGCCTAAGAGAGGTCAGTCTGCAGTGGAGCTCAGTCTAGTCTAGATAACTCAGTTAATAGTTCAGCAGTGGAGCACGAGGCTCCTGCTAGCTAGATTCAGTAAAGCATAACTGGAATCCCTGGAGAACTACAAGTCCCAGGATCGCTAAGGTGCTGATACTTAACAGAGCCAGGAGACGCTTAGGCCCCGCATAGTGGGAGCGTGAACTCCAAGAGAAGGCCCTACCACAAGGTCAGCCAGCGCAGGACAGAGACAAAGTTAAGCCTAGCTCCAGGCAGGTCAGAAACTTACTACGCAGAGGCAAGAAACAGGAGGCCCTACACCCGCTCATTGGGGAGGATCCTGATATTCACCCTTCACCCTACAGTGCTCCGGGAAGTGCCTGAATTTCCTCCAGTAAAAGGTACTGAAGTGACTACCGTGTCCGTTCCCGTTCTTGCTCTGACCCAGCTGGGTCTCGCCTGTCCTGCATTCCCCCTGCATACGCTGCCCTGAGACCTAGCTCCACCTGTGGGGAGCTATACCATCGAGCTGCCTTATCACGGGTCTCAGTGGACTGCTGCAGCGCTGGTGCTTCTCACCAGATACCACAGGTGGCGTCACGAACTCTTATAAAATTAACAATTATCCACTCTTTTAAAGAGTGACCCCAGGGTACGGGCCAGGGAGCCGACCACCGCGACATCCCCAAGGCCAGGCAAAGGCCCAGGTACCGAGTCATCCCCATCCCCTGGGCTAGTCACATCCTCCTCCACCTCCTCCGTTGACCTCATCGACTGGCTGACTGTGGGTTGACAGTAAGTGGGATCTCCAACCTCGTCATCATCACCCTGTGTGTTATCACACCCGTCATCCTCAAAGCCAACCTCTTCCTGCCCTGACCGAAAAGTGAAGTTGTCGCTCCAATCAGGTATTTGAGTCTCATCATCGTCTTCATCATTGTCTCCACCAACAGGAGTGACAGTTTGGGAACGAGGGTCTACATTATGCTCAGAACCTTCTTCATCTGGTCCTGGATCCGACTTATAAAGATTCTGGGCATCAGTGCAGATCATTTCCTCGTCTGGATTAACAGAAGCTCTGGAGCAGACCTCCGTTTCCCAGGCTATAGTATGAGTAAACAGCTCTGCAGACTCAACCATCTGTGTTACCCCATACTCAGACGGGCAGCTGGAGACTTGGGAGCTGTGAGGAAGCAAGTGCGATTGGGGTGACACCTCTGAGGACTGGAGTATTTGTGATGTTGAAATTGAGGTGGAGGAGAGCCCACTTGAAGGAGCACTTGATATCCGCTGAAGCACCTGCTGTTTTTGTGCCTCATCTGGAATTTGTAGCGATGGGCGTGTCCGTAAGAAAGGGATCGTATCACATTGTCCACGAAAAGAAGTCGACATCTTAGTTTGGCTGGAAGATGGTCTTTCTTCTGCAGATGTTACCCCCCCCCACCGCGGGGGGGCTCGACCCACCAGTGGACAGGCACCAGTATTGGGAGAGGGGGGCTGGCCGTCAGGGTCCACCGCGGCTCTGGCACAAACCCGGCGACACGGAGGTGGCACGGGCAGGAACGAATTGGCCGTGTCGGCTTCTCACTTTTTGGATTTTAGAAGGGCATGACATGCCTATATCTGTGTCTCCCCCTCCTTTTACTCCTCCACCTCTTTTCTTTTCGCATGACTATATGTACTTGTCACTTTTCCATGTGTTAGTTATGTCTTCTGAGCAGTTTGTCAGCTTTTGGACACCTTTGAAGGTGTTTTCTATGTGTTTCTATGTGTTTTTGTTTGCCTGCCATTGGTTTTAACGGTGTTCGAAGGTGTTCGACGAACAGTTCGACGAACAGTTCGGCGAACACACGGGTGTTCGACGAACCGAACTCGAACACTACGGGGGTGGCTCAACACTACTAATCAGTAAGGTGCCAAATAGATTTGGAAGGAGAGGTAACAGGAAAAGACAATGGACATTGGGCCCTGAGTTGCAAGGTTTCAGAATAGGGCTAAAACTTGCACATGGAACATGTGTCGCTAATAGATGTGTTACACGCACGCTGCTAGGTTCAGATAGGGGCGAGACAGGTTACATGAATTCTATGGAAGCCTGGGGGAACCGTTACTCAGGGCGACCACAGACCATGTGCTGCAGCTTCTCTCAGGCACACAGGGGTATTGACCCTCAGGCACAGACACATAGGTTGTTTCACTTGCTGACCAGACACACTTGACAAGAGTCCTCATAAACGGTAGAACAGTAGCATTTAACAAGAAGCTGCACAGCCAGTGCAAGTTAAGTCTTATGAGCAACAGGCCCCAGTGACAAACAGTACAGTTTCCTTAACAGCACAGCAGTTCACTGTCTTCCCAGTAGTACAGGACAACACAGTTCTAATGCAAAGGCACATTAATGGACACAGCATTTTTTACAGCAAAGTGAGATGGAGGAGGGGGGAAGGGTTAGCTGAGGGAGATAATCCCTGTGACACCATTTCTTCTAGTCCTTATCTTTCTGCCTGACAATACTCTGCACTGCTAGTTCAGGAACTCTTCCTGACCTGTGCTTAGCTTCACTCCTGACTTGAATCCTTTTCACTTGCAGGGGCGCTTCTGTGAGATACAGAACACACACACCACCTTTCCCTTCGGCTTCAGCCAGACAGTAAACAACTTCCCTGCAATCCCCCTGGGGCTCTGCTAAAACCCTCCCTGTCTCCTGTGACTTTGTTAACCCCTCTAGTTGCTGGATGCTTCTGGAGCAAAAGCGCTACTTCTGTATGTCACAGATGCTCCTCCTAGATGATTGCTGTCAAAAGTAGACAAGTATAGAGTAAGCACCTATTTGTCTGGTAGTAATAAAGGAATAAAGGAACTTCACGGGCATCATGGTGGCTCAGAGGTTAGCATGGTGGCTCAGTGGTTAGCATTGTTGCTTTCCATCTCTGGGGTCCTGAGTACAAATCCCAAGGACAACATCTGCAAGGAGTTTTTATGTTCTCCCCGTGTCTGTGTGGGTTTCCTCCGGGTTCTCCAGTTTCCTCTCACACTCCAAAGACATAATGATAGGGAATGTACATTGTGAGCCCCAATAGGGACAGTGATGATGATGTCTGTAAAGCACTGCGGAATATGATGGTGGTATATAAGCAATGCATAATAATAAATAAATAATAAAGTTGTACTTAAAGGAATTATCCCATGTTAAAATACCCCTTGAAGGAAACTTTGTTTAAGGGGGTTGTCCTCTACTGGGTCCATTGAAAGGAAAAAAAAATAAAATGAAAAAGAAATGATACTCACCTCCCTTACTGGCGCCCCCCTCTGTACAAAGTACTGCATCTTATGGTGGTCCGCTGGGATCAACATCTGGTGGGGGCATCATCTGAGCTGCTAATCGGCTGCAGCGTTGACATTTTATTCAACTTGAAGAAACAGTGATGACCGCCGGGCGAGGTACAGTACAGACCAAAAGTTTGGACACATCTTCTCATTTAAAGATTTTTCTGTATTTTCATGACTTTGAAAATTGTACATTCACACTGAAGGCATCAAAACTATGAATTAACACATGTGGAATTATATACTTAACAAAAAAGTGTGAAACAACTGAAAATATGTTTTATATTCTAGGTTCTTCAAAGTAGCCACCTTTTGCTTTGATGACTGCTTTGCACACTCTTGGCATTCTCTTGATGAGTTTCAAGAGGTAGTCACCGGAAATGGTCTTCCAACAACTTGAAGGAGTTCCCAGAGATGCTTAGCACTTGTTGGCCCTTTTGCCTTCACTCTGCGGTCCAGCTCACCCCAAACCATCTCGATTGGGTTCAGGTCTGGTGACTGTGGAGGCCAGGTCATCTGGTGTAGCACCCCATCACTCTACTTCTTGGTCAAATAGCCCTTATACAGCCTGGAGGTGTGTTTGGGGTCATTGTCCTGTTGAAAAATAAATGATGGTCCAACTAAATGCAAACCGGATGGAATAGCATGCCGCTGCAAGATGCTGTGGTAGCCATGCTAGTTCAGTATGCCCAACACTATGACCAGCAAAGCACCCCCACACCATCACACCTCCTCCTCCATGCTTCACGGTGGGAACCAGGCATGTAGAGTCCATCCGTTCACCTTTTCTGCGTCGCACAAAGACACGGTGGTTGGAACCAAAGATCTCAAATTTGGACTCAACAGACCAAAGCACAGATTTCCACTGGTCTAATGTCCATTCCTTGTGTTCTTTAGCCCAAACAAGTCTCCTCTGATTGTTGCCTGTCCTTAGCAGTGGTTTCCTAGCTGCTATTTTACCATGAAGGCCTGCTGCAAAAAGTCTCCTCTTAACAGTTGTTGTAGAGATGTGTCTGCTGCTAGAACTCTGTGTGGCATTGACCTGGTCTCTAATCTGAGCTGCTGTTAACCTGCGATTTCTGAGGCTGGTGACTCGGATAAACTTATCCTCAGAAGCAGAGGTGACTCTTGGTCTTCCTTTCCTGGGGCCGTCCTCATGTGAGCCAGTTTCTTTGTAGCACTTGATGGTTTTTGCAACTGCACTTGGGGACACTTTCAAAGTTTGCCCAATTTTTCGCACTGACTGACCCTCATTTCTTAAAGTAATGATGGCCACTCGTTTTTCTTTACTTAGCTGCTTTTTTCTGGCCATAATACAGTCTATTCAGTAGGAGTATCAGCTGTGTATCCACCAGACTTCTACACAACACAACTGATGGTCCCAACCCCATTTATAAGGCAAGAAATCCTACTTATTAAACCTGACAGGGCACACCTGTGAAGTGAAAACCATTTCCGGTGACTACCTCTTGAAGCTCATCAAGAGAATGCCAAGAGTGTGCAAAGCAGTCATCAAAGCAAAAGGTGACTACTTTGAAGAACCTAGAATATAAGACATATTTTCAGTTTTTTCACACTTTTTTGTTAAGTATATAATTCCACATGTGTTAATTCATAGTTTTGATGCCTTCAGTGTGAATGTACAATTTTCATAGTCATGAAAATACAGAAAAATCTTTAAATGAGAAGGTGTGTCCAAACTTTTGGTCTGTACTGTACATAGGAATGGTCTAGAAGGGGAGTATCAATTTTTAATTTTTTTTAACTTTTTTTTTACCCCCTCTTGGTCTTATTTCAACCTCTTTAATAAAGTGTTGCTCCTATCCAGGGTCCTCAACTATTAGCCTGTGTGGAGAGTGACTACAAAGGGTGACTCCCTGTAGGATCTAACCTATACTATGAGCTCATCAATCCAAATGGACACTGTGTAATGCTTAACCCCTTAAGCCCCGGAGCATTTTTCGTTTTTGCATTTTCGTTTTTGCTCCCCTTGTTCCCAGAGCCATAGCGTTTTTATTTTTTGGTCAATATGGCCATGTGAGGGCTTATTTTTTGCGGGACGAGTTGTACTTTTCAACGCCATTACTAGTTTTACCATATCCTATACGGGAAAACGGGAAAAAAATTCCAAGTGCGGTAAAATTGCAAAAAAAAGTGCAATACCACAGTTGTTTTTTATTTATTTTTTTTACCACGTTCACTGAATGCTAAAACTGACCTGCCCTTCTCATTCTACAGGTCATTATGAGTTCATAGACACCAAACATGTATAGGTTCTTTTATATTTAAGTGGTGAAAAAAAATTCCAAAATTTGGTAAAAAAAAAAAAAAAAAAAAAATAGCGCCATTTTCTAAGACCCGTAGCGTCTCCATTTTTCGTGATCTGGGGCTGGTTGATGGCTTATTTTTTGCGCACCGGGCTGACGTTTTTATTGATAACATTTGGGATAGATCCGATGTTTTGATCGCCCGTTATTGCATTTTATTGCAATTTTGCGGCGACCAAAAAACGTAATATTGGCGTTTAGGATTTTTTTCTCGTTACGCCGTTTACCTATCGGATTAATTCTTTTTTTATATTGATAGATCGGGCGATTCTGAACGCGGCGATACCAAATATGTGTATGTGGGGGTTTTTTTTTAGATTTTATTTTGAATGGGGCGAAAGGGGGGTGATTTAAACTTTTATATTTTTTTATTTTTTTTTTATATTTTTAAAAACTTTTTTTTTTTACTTTTTGCATGCTTCAATAGTCTCCATAGGAGACTAGAAGCAGCAACTATCCGATCGCCTCTGCTACATACAGGGGACGAGCAGGTCCCGTGCATGCAGCAGAAATGGTCCTGTGCTATGAGCGCCGACCACTAGGTGGCGCTCATAGCGACAAGATCATGACAACCACAGGCGTCTGCTGCAGACCCTGGGTTGTCATGCACACCCATCGGCGACCCGCGATCACGTGACGGGGTCGCCGGTGAGCGCGGCTTATGACGCGCTACCCGGAAGCGCGCGTTAAATGCTGCTGTCGGAGATTGACAGCGGCATTGAACATGTTAACAGCCGCGGGTGGATCGCGATTCCACCCGCGGCTGTTGCGGGCACATGTCAGCTGTAAGAATCAGCTGACATGTGCTCCGTTCAGTGAGGGCTCAGCGCAGCAGCCCTCACTGAACGGGCAGTACGCAAATATGCGTACTAATATGTCCCCGGTAAGTAAGGGGTTAAAGAGTCACTGTTGCTTTAATTTATATAATTCAGTAGTACACATGAAAATAAGCAACTTTGTAATATATCTTATCAGAAAAATCTGCTTCTTTCTTCTCCTTATTGTTCTTTTGCTCTCAATTCATAGGTAAAATCTGTATTCTGTGAAGACAGATTTTCCAATTACTGAGATAGGAGATGACAGTTGGTGCTTTTACAATTCTATGGAGGAAGGAGGAGCTAGATGGCGACTTAGGCATTCTACTGAATGCTCTTCTGAGATGACAGCTCTCCATAGAACTTTATGAGCACCAACTGTAATCTCCTATCTCAGTAATGGGATAGTCTGTATTCACTGAATACACATTTTACACGTGAACTAAGAATTTTGAGAATGAAAGATCAGTCCAGGGGGAGAAAGAAGTAGCTTTCTCTAATAACATGTATTACAAAATGTCCTATTTTCACATGTACTATTGATTTATGAATACAAATAAAATGACAGTTACTCTTTAATCTCTCATGTGGTGTCGCTGTAGGAACAGGAAACATTTGCTCTTGAATTCCTCTTGCAGACTTCAGTTGATTGTTGTGGGTGCACAGCCTATTATTTGTGGACCTTACTAAAAAAAAGGCATTGTCAAAAGTAATCAACTGTATGACAGAATCATGGATTAAGTGGGTATTAAAGGGGTATTCCCATCTCCAAGATCCTATTCCAATATGTAGTAGGTGTAATAATATTAATATTAGCAAATACCTCCAATTAGAAATGTAGTATAGTTCTTCTGATTATTACCCCATGTGCAGGGCATTGCAGTAACTTAGGTATCCATGGTTACGACCACTTATATAGTGACAGTTAGTTAACTAGTGGCTAGTGGTTGTAACTATAGATACCTAAGCTACAGCAATGCCCTGCACATGGAGTAAGAATCAGAAGAACTATACTACATTCCTAATTGGAGATATTTGCTATTATTATTATACCTACTATATATTGCGATAGGATCTTTTAGATGGGAATACCCCTTTAAGTTCACACTGAGTTTTTTAAGGAGTTTTTGGAGCAGAAACTTTCAATTCTCCAATTAAAACTGGTTTTGGAATTCTTTTTCGTTTTTGGAGAGTTTTTGCTACAAAAACTCAGCAAAAAAATGACTCAGTGTGAACACACCCAATTCATTCAATAATAGTGAGCTGCAATATCAGACACAATCCATAGTCGCTGTTTCTGGAAGAATGAATATGCAAATTGTCTCTTCAGATAGGAAGAGGACTTGAACTCTAGCGCCACCTAAAGGAAGTAGCAATCCTACAAGTCAATATCGACCCTTTAACGAGCCTTGTAATATCTCTTAGGATAAAAGCCAAACCAGAATCTCAATTTTCAGACACGTGTTTCAGGGTGTTGCCCCTCCTCAGTGCAAAGTATGAGATCTGATTTGGCTAGGTTAGGGCTCTGGACTGGGATTTAAGGGGTAAAGTTTCTCCTTGTGGAGAGTGACATGCCAAGACTGGCATGTCAGAGTGAGGAGACCTATAAGCCATGCATGCTCCTCCGGGAAATGATGTTCTTCTAACTTTGTACAACAACTTTAAACAGTTTTTTGAAGATCATGGAAAATTTCATGCTTTACTATCAATACAGATTCCATTTAGGCATCATGCACTTTTGGTTAAAGGGATATTCAAGAATTAGAATATTGATGGTTTTCCAAAATGGTAGACCATCCATATTAGATCAGGAGGGTCTGGCTCTGGTCACCTCTGTAGGGGGGCTATAGCCTTTTCTCATTTATATTGCTCCGTACCCCATGAAAAAAAAATACTGATTAAATTTGACTTTTCTGCATTGGAATAGGGACATTTTTGTATTTGAATCAGTGCCAAAAAATGCTCCTGTGTGTAGATACTGCGCTTACATACTTGCAGAACAATTACCCAGCAGGTACGACAGCAATAACACCAGCGCAGCGCACAGTATCCGCTCAGCATGCTTTAGCTGTAGAGAAATATTGCACTGAATTATTTTCTATGATGCTGTGTTTGCTTCTGGAAGTATTCCTATCCTTTTAAAAAGAAAAAAAAGTCTGAAACTTCTATGTCGAAGTCCCGTTATTTCTCCCAGTCCATGAATAATTCATTTACCAGCTTTAAGGGAAGTATTGTTTGATATGTAGAAAACGATCATTTACCTATTTCCAAATGTATTCGCAAATAAGATTCTACCGTCAAAACCGATTGCTGGAAAAAAAAAAAACATATACACAACTTCGCTTTATCCCTTAAGGACTGTGATTTTTCATTTTTGCTCTTTTTCGCTTTTTTTTTTTTGCCCCTTCTTGAAAGAGCCATAACTTTTTTTTTTTTACTTTAGCCATCTAAAGACTTGTTTTTTTTTTTTTTAATTGCTGGATGAGTTTTGATTGGCACCATTCATTTTATAATACTATGTACTATAAAATGGGGAAAATATTTCAAGTGGGATGAAATGGTGGCAAAAATAATGCAATTCCACCATTGTTTTTCAGATTTTTTTTTTTTTTTTTTTTTAATGGCAATCATTATATGGTAAAAATTACCTGGAACTAGGTCAATCAGTACGATTGTGGTGATGCCATGCTTGTATTTTATTTTATTTTTTAAAAACTTCATCTTTATTTATTGAACATATGGAGAGATAAACTGTTTTATTCTTAATTCAAGTGATAAAAAATCAGAAGTTTGTGCAAAAAAAAAATTGGGGTTTGTGTCACCATTTGGCTGGGATTAATAAGGGTACCAAGACGGCATCCATGGGGGTCTTCAGCAGGCCCCAAACTCCTAGAGTAACCTATAGGCACTATGTGATCGCATCATTGGAACTGGCGACCATTCCAATCTGGCCATTATCATCGCAGACAGGATTATGATGAAAGATAATACCTCTATATAAAGCTAATAACACAAGATCTATCATTTCGAAATGATGATGTCACAGCTCACCTTCTCCCCCTCCCTGCCTTTTACCCAGATCAGAGCATACCTTTGAAATGCTTCTTTATAGGTCAATAGGGTCCATGTGGTTGTTGTAAATAATTGGAAATATGAGCCCGATATTAGACCTAATGGCCAACATGAAGATTGCAGGATTTCTGCTTGATTTTCATGTTATTAATATAAATAGTGATATGGAAAATAATAATAAAAAAAACTTTATAAAAAAATGTTTAAAAAATACATTCAAAATAAAAACCTAAGTTATTTTTGGATGACACATTCCCTTTAAAAATCTGTGTCCATTTCTGTTTCATTGCCGGTCAACGGGAGATAAAGAATGAATACAATACGGCACCGGCATATGCCTTATAATCATCATGCACCGCAGTACCCTTTGAATTTATTAGAGAGAAATCAACCTTAAAATATTCAGTCATTTATTTAATCAGTCTGCCGACTAGCTTAATTGGCATACAAAATCCTAAGTGTCTGTAGCTGTGACTAGGATTAAAAAGAAGGAATCTAACAATCACAAAAGACTCGAAGACAATGTCATGCTGCCATTCAGCTAGAAATAATACAAGAAAATCAACTCCTAATGAAGTTTGCTGGAGTGCTGTCGACTGGCTTCAACGGAAAGAAATAGATCTGTGAACATAAGTAGTTGTTGGAATTTCTAAAGTTACCAATAATATGTGAAGTCTTGTCTCTTATCTTATTTTACAGCCTCCGTTGTAGATATGGGGTCTCAATAATTC
Organism: Phyllobates terribilis; assembly: GCF_046119375.1. NCBI lineage: Eukaryota > Metazoa > Chordata > Amphibia > Anura > Dendrobatidae > Phyllobates > Phyllobates terribilis. The sequence continues at coordinate 329,097,733 of NW_027362768.1, forward strand.
AGTATATATCAAACAAGGAGGAAACGATGGGGAGCGCAGTTGTGGTAGCTCCCGGGTCCTGGAGGCGGAGGAGACCCATAAGATCATTCTACTCTAAATTATTATGATAGTTGAGGAAATATTACCGATTTTTTATTGGGTCCATGGAACCTCAACTTGACCCAGATATTGAGCTATGAAATGTGATAGTGTTAGAATCTATGTTGTTTTGCTATCGGCCATCTTGTTGTGGTTTGCTGGCTTCTAGTCTTTTCCTCTGGCGCTGGGTTTCTTGGTCACGTGATCTCTGCACTCTTTATTACCCAGCACCTGGCCCCCATTCCCTGCTGGACATCAGTGTTGTAACGCTCGTGCTCTGGCTAAGTAGCCTGGTTTAGTTCTTGCTTTGGACTATTGTTATCCTGGGACTTCTTGTTCCACCAGTTTTGTTTCCGTTAATTTTCGTTTCTACAACTAACTTTTCTGTTAGGAGGTCTCCTGCTTTTGCTCCCAGTCCTTAGATCTTTTACGGACCCCTTTCTCCGTCCTACAGGTCTTTGTTTGAGTTCAGTGCAGGAGTTTAGGTGGGGCTATTCATAAGGAATAGGGCACCCACCCCAGCATAGGGTAAAGCTGAGTCTCAGTGCAGGTGACTCGCCCCCAGGGCCGTGGGGTACTCGGCAGCCGGGCCTATGGATGCCGGTGGGAGGAAATATCACGGTGGCTGGCCCGGTCCGTGGCCCAGGGCAGTCACCAAAAAGGGGGGTTATTTACAGGGGATTTGTGAAGTGTTCGTGACGCCACCTGTGGAATGCGGCTAAAGGGAGCCGCCGCTGCGGAGCAGTCCTCTGAGGCAGATGTTAGGGCAGCTTATGATGAACCGGCTCCCCACAGGTGGAGCGGGCCTCAGGGCAGCGTGAAAAGGGTGGGTTGCGCTGGGCGTTGTAGTGCCGGGAGGCAAGAGGGCGCAGATGAAAGAATGGACAGAGGCAGTACGGTGCAGTCATCCGAGTCTTTACTCGCAATTCTTATGACAGTTCCACTGGTGCACTGTACGGGTGCTAGCCTCCCATGTCGCGCTGCGTTCACCAGGCAGGGGTTCAGCTCTTCCTCAGGCAGATTAGGAGCACCTGACGGAACCCCACTTTCTTGTGTTCCTAGCTAGACCATCTTCACGCTGGGTCTTTCTCCCTCCTGCCCTGCGCTTCCCCACTCTCAAGCCCGCTCGGGTGCTCTGAGGACCCTCCTGTCTTGCTGGAGTTCCCAGACCTGCTTAACCCTCACGGGAATTAGAATGAGGCTTTGGCAACTGGCTATGGAAGCCAGAAGCCTCCGGTTTTTCCAGCCGACACTTGAAGTTACACGACTGGTCCAGGGGCCGGTCCCCTTCTTGCGGCCTACGATCCCTCTGTCTTCTGACAGATTCGGGGCGTACGGGTGCTTTTCCCGCACTCGCCGTACCCCCTGGGATCCCTTCTACTAGATCGGAGCCTACTCCTTCTGGGCCTCTAGGACTAGGCCCTACTTGTGGAGCAGAGCTCCTAATGAGATTCTGCTCCCTGACTGTCTTCCTGAACTGTTCTTCTGAACTGCCCTGCCACCCTAAAATGGCTTCCCTTTATATCTACTTTTAAAGTGCTCCCTCTAACTGCTTCCTCCACCCACACCCACTACTGGTTCCCCCTACCTCTGGGTTCCCCCCACTCCAGCCAGGGACAGGGCTCAGCAGGAAAACACATTGCATCTTGCCCTTTCAGCCGGCCTGGAGCAGTGTAGTGTTGGATGTAGGTGTTGGGGTTCCGAGCAGCACTCCCTCCTTACCTGAGAGAAGGAGATACCACACCTCTGGGTGAGGTGTAGTACCTCTGTGGCGACTGAACCCTCAGGGGCGCCACACAGGGACAGCTTTTCCCTCCTATTCCTTAGTTCTAAGTTGCAGAACATAACAAATAGAAGGATTCAGACACACCATCAGGTAGTACCATAGTCGTGGGACTCATATTGAGTCCAACAGAGAAGCCTAATTGGTGGAGGGTAGGAGAAGTAGTCTGCGCTGCTGTGCTAGATTCAAGAAATCCGGAGGACGTGATGAGGGATCAGATCATGCGATTTATTGTAAATGCGTTTCGAAGTTGAACCAACTTCTTCATAAGGAGAACTACAATATTTCAACAAACACTAGAGAACACCGAGTACATGGCATTAACAGAGAAAACTTTATTAGAAGTAGAAAAAATCTTATTAAAAAGTACAAGTTACAAGTACATGTGAGTTGCGGAGCATATCAAAAAGTAGAAAAAAAGGCCATAGTTGCACTGCAGCTTTGGAGACGAAAAGACCATGCAGAAAAAATATTCCAAGGGAAAATCACAATACGATTTAATAAATAGATACGTATTCCCTAAGCGCAGGGCTAACAGGGCCTATATAAATAGTGACCACCTGAGCGCGATATTTAAAAAGATGCCGGTTTCTGGACCAGTGACGCCTCTTGAAAAAGCTACTTACGCGAAACGCGCGTCGAGGCTTGCGGGCCCCACATTTGTTCGCTCCTGCCCTGCCAGTTCATCCTCTCTGCCTTTCTGTCCCTGGTATTCACATTGGTGAGTTATTTGCAATGTTCTGCATATACATGTTCTGGAAACTCTCTCACTACTCGATGCCTCAAAGCTTGTTATATATATAGTCTGTATCCAGATCCTTATTGACTTCCCGAGTGATATACCCTGTGTCCCCAATTCCAGTGTGTTACAGTTTTTTCTGTTTATGCCATGTACTCGGTGTTCTCTAGTGTTTGTATCTATCTCTGAGTAGGCTATCTATCGTGGATGTTGAGTATAAGTCGTATTTCCACTGTACTCCACATCCATGATACTATTTATGTTGGTCGATCTGTTTATAATGTTTCAACAAAGAAGGCTATCTCTCCAAATAAATCATTGGCCAATACAATTTCCCAATAAAAATTTTAATGGCCAAAATTGGGACTTTTAGGTCTTGCCCCGGGATGGCAGCAAAATGAACCCTAAACTGCCTAAGATACTCTAAGCCTAAGAACATGGCAAATGTGGCCACATCTGTGTCTAGCATCACCTCTGTCCCATTTTGCAACTTCGACCATGGGATAGGCAATAGGCTTTTGGTAGAGATTAGCGGATCGATCGGTTGCGTATCAACCTTGAGTCAAATATCCTTTGTTGTGCAGGTTCTGGCGCTGGAAAATAATCTGGGAACATCCTGGCCCACATCAGTTAGGAACCACGTCTGACTGTAAGCACATGAAACAGCATCGCCTGCTCACATGTGCAAATAAAACTGAGCAACAAGATGAGCTAGGCTCAAATTGTCCACCTTCTTCTCCTAGTGATGGTCTTTCTGGCAACCAATCCGCAAGTGCAAGTAGTGTCATCAACCCCATCATCATCCTCATCTACTGCTTTCCATACTCTTCCTCCTCTTCCTCCATTACATCGTCAGTTATACTTTCATGTGCCCAAGAAACATGCGTTCTGTAGTCTGCTTGTCCGGAAACTGAAGTCCCATTTGCCCAAGTTCACCACAATTAATGCCAAACCACTGGATTGTATGGCCTTTTGCAAAGAATCTGTGCTTAGCCTCAATGGAAAATATCCAGTCGCTATTGTTGACTAAAAAAAGCCGGCAGTGCCAGATCTGGGCAAAATATGCAAAAAATATTTTAAATATAAAATTCTTCACCTTCCGTAACTGAAATTTTAGGTACGTCTTAGCTTCTACTTCATGTTTAGTAAAATGAATTATTTTGGAATCATCATCTGGTTGAATTTCCCCGGGAGAACTCGGCGTAGGATTGGTTCCTTGAGCACGTCTGGCACAAAATCTAAACGTAGTTTCCATAACAAAATCTATTGTGTTGCGTGCATCATATTTTCGCTCCATCTCTGTCACTTTGGATTGGATTGAACCCTTGCGCACGGATGACCACAAGGGTAAAAAACAAATTATTTGACTTCGATTAATCCCAATTTTATTTAGGTTTCTGCTGCAACATCTTATTTTATGTATATAAGAATCTTTTGTGGGGTATCTACTGGGGTGACATTACTCTGATAGGACCCTGCGCAGAATTAGGCACCCTTGCACAGTAGGGCACAAGGGAGAAAGTTGTAACTTAGCTAACAAAAATTCTTGGTATACTGTTAATGCAATTTTTTTTTAACAAAATTCAAATTTTTTATATAAATATTTAATGATTTTTAGGGTCAGGTAAAGTTTACTAGGATTGGGCGCCTGTGCAGATCCTCAAAGTCCGAAAGGACATGGAGGAGCTGGAAGACGTGGAGGAAGAGCAGCAGGGAGGGGGACATTGAGTTGGCAGAGGCAGGGGACAAGGCTGACAGTCAAAGTGAAAATGACGATGACAATGACTGACGCGCCCCTGGGCCTGTGTCGCGCTGCGTTGCGCACGCGGGAGCTTACCCGGAGCCGGATCTCTTGAGGGTTGTAGTCTCGTGGCGGTGATCCGGTCCGTGCCCAGGGAGTCAGACTAAGTGGCGCTGTATTAGCGGTAGATGTTGGACGACTACGCCACCCGTTGAGTACAGCTAAGGAGCTGATGCTGCAGGGCAGACCGCTGAGGCCGGTGGTAGGATTGTGCAGCGTGATAGTATAACCCCCAACGGGAGGGGTATGGCCTCAGGGCAGCCGACGTGGATGATGGGGGTAGCAGGAACCACTCAGAGACGGTACGGTGTAGTTCAGGGTCTTTACTGGTGACAACGATAGACCCTCCCGGAGTACTGGCTAGCGATTGGGGCCTGGTCAGTCCTTGAGCAGATGGGATCTCCCCTGGCCAGGCGGAGTTGTAGGCCTCCCAAACTGACTGTACTCTTCTGGCTACCTTGCTGGAGGCGGGTATAAGTAGCCCACGTCCCTGAGTGTACCGTGTGGTGCTCACCCGTATGGCCGGTGACTCGGGGCCTTCTAGTAGCTTCCGCTCCACGACGGCGGTGCTGGTCCCATGCGTGTGACCGTGCCTTCGGGTTTCTTGACCAGAGGACCTGAAATCCCCTGCCTGACGGATTCTGCTGCTGGGTAGGAGTTAGTCCCCACAGCCTTGGACTCCGGGTCCGGTAAGAAATCTTCTCAGTCAGGGCGAGCTCTGCAGCTGCCAGCCCCTGACTCCTTGTAACACTGCTCCCACAGAGCTCCTGTTGTTTCTTCCCATAGCTGCTTCTCTTCTCTGTCTCTACTTCTGGCATGGCCCAGGAGCTGGGCCCAGCCGGAGCCACAGCTCCCTGTCAGCCCTCCTGGCTGCACTCTCCCTCTCAACTCTCTAACCCTGCCTCAGCCCCAGGTTTATACAGGGGAAGTTCTTCCCCTCCCAGGACTGGGCAGGAGGTGTGGCATGCATAGGATTCCTGACCAAGAGACCTCCCACCTGCTCTCAGACATAACATTGTTGTTACTGTGGAAACCAGACCCCTGGGGTGCCACATTCCCACCTAGTGAAATTTAGTACTCCGGGACTAAACATATTTTTAGAAAAACATAACAAGGTATAATCAATAATAATACAATAAGAAAAACATATAAAGATGGTCACGGCGTGTCCGCAACCGGGTGCAGTTTTTGAAGAAAAGCAAGGTGTCCATTTCACCAAAACAGGGAGACGTAACCAGGTAGGGGTCTGTCCTGCCCCAAGTCCTTAACAGTCTTTTAGTCCATTCCTGGGTTACGCTCCAACCAATTGTACAAGGATTCCCGGTAAATCCACCAAGGACTCCTAAAAATAACTAGAAACACATAATTATTTACAGGATATGGCCGCTCTCAGTCCTCGGCCAGTGGGGATAAGGAATGGCTGCTCACAGTCGTCAGCCTGGTTTAAGATAGGGGCACATGGGGAACAATTCACTAATCCCAACGGGGACCATATTTTAATTAGCAGCAGTCCTTGTACCCTTACGGGTAACTATTTACAGCTCTTTATTCACGCTACTTCCCTTCAGTAGCTATGTCCTCTTTGTGCTCCCTCCTGAGGGTAGTCCTCAGACCCGTCCGGGTCCTCTTGGCTTTCCTCGTATTGGTAGTACTGCAGCTCCTCCTCGGTTAGCTGGGTTAGTATCTCTGCGACAGTCCTCCTCCCAGGTGGCCAGGACTTTACCTCCCTTTGGGCTGCCCCGGTTAATTGGGCCACCAGGATGCTCACTTTTTGCTCCTCTGTGAGGGGGTACACCTGGAAGAGGCTATCCAGCTTTTCTCTAAAGTCATGCAGGGTATGTGACTCCCCTGAGTACTGGGGTAGCCAGGCTGCCCCCGGGATATAGGGCATGGTGAAAAGCATGACCGCAACAGCGGTGGCGCTGGCGGGGGTTGAAGCGGTGAAGCTCTCCTCCGTATCCGACATCTTCCTCCCCCCTAGTGGACCGTGGCCTACCTTGCGATGATCCTCTTCCGTAGGCCGCGGCTCCGCAGTGGATCGTCAGGGTTGAGGACCTTCCGTCGCGCTCCTGTGACGTCGGCGTCTGCTGGGCTCCTTCCCGGACCTTACGCAACGTCCGGACGTGAGGCGGGGCTTCAGTTTCTCACGCGCTTTCGGAGTCCACGCCCCTCTTCTTCCCGCGCGGCGTCTTCAAGATGGCGTCCAACGGCGGGAAAACTCCACGGATGGCGGGAAGAAGGCAGAAGATGGCGCCGGATGGCGGGAAAACTTCGCGGATGGCGGGAAGAAGACAGAAGATGGCGCCGGATGGCGGGAATCTTCACCACTGGTAAGTTTGAACAGTCTTTTTCAGGCACGCAGTACCCGGTGGTTGCGGGCACGAGATCCTGCCGACTACGCCAAAAGTTGACGCGCCCCTGGGCCTGTGTCGTGCTGCGTTGCGCACGCGGGAGCTTACTCGGAGCCGGATCTCTTGAGGGTTGTAGTCTCGTGGCGGTGATCCGGTCCGTGCCCAGGGAGTCAGACTAAGTGGCGCTGTATTAGCGGTAGATGTTGGACGACTACGCCACCCGTTGAGTACAGCTAAGGAGCTGCTGCTGCAGGGCAGACCGCTGAGGCCGGTGGTAGGATTGTGCAGCGTGATAGTATAACCCCCAACGGGAGGGGTATGGCCTCAGGGCAGCCGACGTGGATGATGGGGGTAGCAGGAACCACTCAGAGACGGTACGGTGTAGTTCAGGGTCTTTACTGGTGACAACGATAGACCCTCCCGGAGTACTGGCTAGCGATTGGGGCCTGGTCAGTCCTTGAGCAGATGGGGTCTCCCCTGGCCAGGCGGAGTTGTAGGCCTCCCAAACTGACTGTACTCTTCTGGCTACCTTGCTAGAGGCGGGTATAAGTAGCCCACGTCCCTGAGTGTACCGTGTGGTGCTCACCCGTATGGCCGGTGACTCGGGGCCTTCTAGTAGCTTCCGCTCCACGACGGCGGTGCTGGTCCCATGCGTGTGACCGTGTCTTCGGGTTTCATGGCCAGAGGACCTGAAATCCCCTGCCTGACGGATTCTGCTGCTGGGTAGGAGTTAGTCCCCACAGCCTCGGACTCCGGTCCCGGTAAGAAATCTTCTCAGTCAGGGCGAGCTCTGCAGCTGCCAGCCCCTGACTCCTTGTAACACTGCTCCCACAGAGCTCCTGTTGTTTCTTCCCATAGCTGCTTCTCTTCTCTGTCTCTACTTCTGGCATGGCCCAGGAGCTGGGCCCAGCCGGAGCCACAGCTCCCTGTCAGCCCTCCTGGCTGCACTCTCCCTCTCAACTCTCTAACCCTGCCTCAGCCCCAGGTTTATACAGGGGAAGTTCTTCCCCTCCCAGGACTGGGCAGGAGGTGTGGCATGCATAGGATTCCTGACCAAGAGACCTCCCACCTGCTCTCAGACATAACATTGTTGTTACTGTGGAAACCAGACCCCTGGGGTGCCACATGATGACCAACTGTCACAACAGGGTGCAGAAAGTTAACCGACGGGGCCCTCAGTGGTGCTGATAAGCATGGCGACCTGTATGCTGGAATAGTTGTGGGATGGCAGGCGTATTATTAGCGTCAAGCAACAGGACGACTATTGGATAGCAATGATTTTAGATCCATACTCTAGAAATAAAAGGAAGGACATTTTTTCCAGTTTCTTAAAAGCAGTCCAAATTGTCTTACTACCGGGATAAGCTGTGTTACTTGGTCTGTAATGCTTTGGCCAAGTGAACACCTGAGGACTCCACAACTGACCAGAAAACCTCTCTCCGCTCCCTGTAGACTCAATGCTCTTCCAACTATATGTCACACCCAATAATCTGCGGCTTATTACCTATCTTGAGGATAGGTGATAAGTTTTGATTGTAGTGTGTCACCCTGGCCTGGATGCCACAAATATAATAAAGCTGTGTCTGAGAGCAAGGGAGAGGTCCTCTAGTCAAGGACCATTAGCATGCAGCACATCCTGTCCCAGACCAGTAGGGGGAGCAGACTGCCCCTATAAAAGCTGGAGCTGGGGACAGGGTTAGGGAGAACTGGACAACCTGTCTCTGGATTGAGAGGTGTCCCAGAGCAGGGACAGACAGTTGTGTTGCAGCCTAAGAGGACGTGTGGCAGTAGGAGAGCCACAAGCCAGGGGCAAGAGGCGAAGTGAGCCTGTCCTGGCAGATAAAGAAACTAATCTACCAGACTTTGGTGTCTGTGGCTGGGAGGATTCCACGTCCTACAGCAGATAACCAGTCCGCAGGGGACTGTATGTTCCTTGGCTAAGAAGCCGTACCAGGCCGGGAGTAGAAAGGGACCCAAGTTGCAAGCCATACGGGCGAGAGAACACGGTGAGCTCGGGAACGTGGGCTGTTCCACTACAAGGAGGGAAATAGCCAGAAGGAGCACAGAGAGCACGGTAGGCCTACACCCTCACCTTGACCAGGGTCAGCTTCCCACTTGTTCTCAGACATCCAGGCCCCCTCCTAGCCGGGCCTGTTTCTGGGTCATTTTACCTGTTCTAATAAAGACTCTGAACTGTTTAAGAGGCCTCCGTTTACTGGCTATTGCGGTCGGAATCATCCCCTCCATCATCCATTATATACACTGCCCTGGGGCCATACTCCTCCCGTGGGGAGTTGAACTATTCAGTGCTGCACATTTATATCAGCCCCAGTAGTCTGCACTGCAGCGGCGGTTAGCCCTGACCGCAATCCACGGGTGGCATAGTCGGACATTACCTACAGCACAACATAGCAGACTACCACTGGTCTGACCACCCTGAGCCACGGAACCGGGTCGCCACTACTACTCCCACCATTGCACTGAAGCCCGGTTCCGAGTGCCCCATGGCCCAGAGGGAGAGTCAGCTTTGGCGTAGTCGGCAGGATTGCGACCAACCCGCCACAAACGGGTATTGCGTGCCTGAAAAAGACTGTACACGTACCTGAAGAAGAGGTTTCCCGCCATCCGGAGCCGTTTCCCGCCATTTTCAGCCGTCTCCCGCCATCTTCCGTCGGTTCCCGCCATCTTCAGCTGTTTTCCCGCCATCGGACGCCATCTTCAGGACGTCGCGCGGGAAGAAGAGGGGCGTGGACGTCCAAACCGCGCGAGACCCGAAGCTCCGCCCCACGCACCGACGCTGCGCAAGGTCCTGGAAGGGAGAGAGAGCGACGCTGACGTCACCAGGACGCGACGCAAGGTCCTCGTCCGGAGCAGCACCAGCGGAGCCGCGGCCTACAGAAGAGGATCGTCAGAAGGTAGGCCACGCTTAACTAGGGGGGAGGAAGATGTCGGACACGGAGGCGCCCACTACCACCAGCACAGCTGCAGCAGCGGTGATGCCATTCTCCCTGCCTTACATCCCTGGGGCGGCCTGGCTGCCTAAGTATTCAGGGGAGCCCCATGCCCTAACTGACTTTAAGGAAAGGCTGTACAGTTTGTTCCAAGTTTACCCCCTGACAGAGGAACAGAGGATTAGCATACTGACAGGGCAGTTAACTGGCGCAGCCCAGCGGGAGGTAAAGTCATGGCCCGCTGAGGAGAAAAGAACTGTAAAGGACATTCTGGCCTGGCTGCGGGGTACCTTTGATACACGTACCTCCGCTGAAATTAAAATGCGGTTCTACGGATGTAAGCAGCGGGCACAGGACAGCATCAGAGACTATGCCCTAAATTTGCAGGAAGCCTTGAGAGCCATCAAATAAGCTGACCCTGGCAGCGTGCAGGATACGGATAAGCTATTAACAGAACAGTTCATAGAAGGTCTGCTGTCTAGCGCCCACAGGACCCAGCTGCGCCTCATGTTCTTTCAGAACCCTGACCTTTGCCCAATTCAAGGACAGGGCCATAAGGGTGCTCCGTGAACCCGCAACAAGTGGCGCTATAAACCCCCAGCGCCCTGCTCTCACCTACCACCAGGAGGCGGCGCCCTCCTCTATGGACTCTGTGGGGGCCGATGCACAGGCCCTGAACCAAGCCCCGTCGAAAGATCTGCATCACCAAGTCCAGGAGCTGACCAGGAGCGTCGCGGCGTTGACCAGGACCGTCCAGGCGTTACAAGTGGACCCGTCAAGACCCATCGAGTTGGCTTCAAGTCCGGAGGATGTCCCGTGGCATCAACAGAAGAGGACCCCGTCGTTCCGAGGGAGGCCCACAGACCGGTACGCAGAGGATGGACAGCCCATTTGCCATCGATGCAACCAGCCCGGACACATTTCCAGGTACTGTAATTTAAACGGGTCCAACCTGGGGCAGAGGGCCACCACCCAGGCATAAGATCACCAGGCCCTTACAATTGGCGCAATAAGTACGTTGGGGGGCGCCCGGTTTTACCCGTGGTGCTGGACGGTATCCCCATGAGCGCCTTGCTGGATACCGGGTTGCAAGTAACTACTATCCCTTATGTACTTTTTAAGCAGTATTGGACTGATGCTGATATAACACAGTATCCAGACAGTGACTTGAGCATCATCGCCAGTAATGGCTTGCCTGTGCCGCAGATGGGGTTCAAGGAGATGACCATTAAAATTGGTAAAGTTGAACTACCGTCATAGGGAGTGATTATTGTGGACATTGACTGTCGTGAAAGTCACCCTAAAATAACTGTGGGTACTAACGTGATTGAAAATTGTCTTTCAGAGGTAATTGTAATTCTACAACAGGTGGCGGTGAATGCTAGTTCCAGCCAACAGAGAGTCCTCAACAAGGAGATAAAAGCCCTGATGAGACGGCAGCAGGTAGAACTGTCTGGTGGTGAGATCGGTAGCGTAAGACTGAGTGACCCATTCCCCATTTCCATGCCTCCCAAAAGTGAAATGATGATCTGGTGTCGGACTGCAATCGGGTTGAGAGGTAGAGACTACCAAGCCATGGTAGAATCTGTGTACTCAGACAGCAGGCCCACCATTTTGACAGCCCGGGGGGTGGTTGATGTCCGTCATGGGAGGGTGCCCGTTCGCATTCTCAACATTGGGGAGAGGGAGGTACACTTACCCAGGTACGCTACACTTGCCAAACTGTTTGCTGTTGAGCACCAAGCTATCAGGGCCGTGGAACCTTTGCCTTCATCTCCACAGGCGGAGAGTAATGGCTCCCAGAAACAAAAGGAGGACTGGTGCCAGAAACTCCATGTGGGTGCTGACTCCACTCCCCTGCACCAAAAACAAGGAGTCTACCGGGTGGTACAGGAGTACGAGAGAGTCTTTAGTAAGCTCTAGTGTTGAGCGAACATGCTCGACACTGCTCGGTACTCGCCCGAGCATCACGCTACTCGGGATGTTCGGCGAGCACCGAGCATTTCCGGGTTACTCGGGCGGGAGCTCGGGTCTCCGCCCTGCATGTTTGGCGCTCTTTACAGAGCCAATGAACATGCAGGGATTGCCAGCCAGTTACTGTAATGCCGCAGCCATGTTGTTTGTGGGCATTACAGTGATTGGCTGGCCGCACAGCGTCACCTCGAGTATTTAAAACCGGGCGCCGCCATCTTGGACACAGTCGCTCCGGATCAGACAGTGTAGGGACAGCGCTGCTGATTTAGGGAGAGATATATCCTGCAAAATAGTTAGTGTAGGGTCTGTAAAGGCTGCCAGATCAAACAAACAGTCCTTCTCAGGACTAATATCCATCCCAGGTATATCAGGCAGGCAGGCAGGCAGGCAGGCTGTATAGGAGACGCAGTGGTTATACCAGCAAACGCTGCATTACAGTCCTGTGTGCTGCTCCTGTTGCTGAAATTGCTGGACTTAGCTCCAGGTCCCGGGGGCCAGGAAAAATCCTTTTTTTTTTATCTAAATCCTCTTTTTTTTTTCCTCATTCACAATGTACAAATACCCATCTTATTAACCTTTTGGTGCCCCCCCCCCCAAAAAAAAAGTGTGCCTCTGATTTTTCAGACACAAATATATCTGTTGAAAATAGTCTGGTGTAGGCCAGAGAAATAGAAGTGTGGTTTTGCAGTTCTATGGGCCATTTGTATCTAAAAAAACCTGTTTGAGTGTGTCGCTCACTGTTCAGCCGCAAATATATATATTTTAAAAAGCCTGGTATACACCAGTAAATTATTACTGTGGTTTTGATGTTCCACGGTAAAACATCTCTATTATCCTGTTTTTGGCATTTTTTGCTGTATAAAAATAATAATAGTGTCTCCCTGATTTTTCAGACACAAATATATCTGTTGAAAATAGTCTGGTGTAGGCCAGAGAGACAGAAGTGTGCTTTTGCTGTTCCACGGTAAAAAATCTCTATTATCCTGCTTTTTGCATTTTTTGCTGTAAAAAAAAAAAAAATAGTGTCTCCCTGATTTTTCAGACACAAATATATCTGTTGAAAATAGTCTGGTGTAGGCCCGAGAAATACAAGTGTGGTTTTGCAGTTCCACGGTACAAACCTCTGTATTATCCACTTTTGGGCCATTTGTATCTAAAAAAAACAGTTTGAGTGTGTCGCTCACTGTTCAGCCGCAAATATATATATATTTTAAAAAGCCTCGTATACACCAGTAAATTATAACTGTGGTTTTGCTGTTCCACTGTAAAAAAATCTCTATTATTCAGGTTTTGGTAGTTTTTTCCGTAAAGAAAAACAGTAGTGTCTCCTGACTGTTGTGACACAAAAATATATCTGTTGAAAATAGTCTTGTGTAGGCCCGACATCCCAGTGTGGTTTCGCAGTTCCACGGGTCAAATCGCTGTACTATCCAGTTTTGGGCCTTTGGTATCTAAAAAAAAAGCAGTTTGAGTGTGTCGCTCACTGTTCAGCCGCAAATATCTCTATTTAAAAAAGTGTGGTATACCCCAGTACACAATAACTGTGGTTTTCCTCTTCCACGGTTCTAATCTACTCTTTATTACCCTTTTTCCATTGATAGAGCAAGTGTAAGCTATTTTACTTCATTTACAATGGGCAAGGCGCGTGGCAAGGGACGTGGAAGTGGACGTTCTGGTGATGGTTCGTGCAGAGGACGGGGCCGTGGCCAAGGTGAAAATGTGCCACAACCAACAGCCACATCTTCTCGCTCCCACTTCTTGACCGAATTACTAGGGAAGCACAGAACAACACCAGTATTGAGAACTGATCAGTGTGAACAGGTTATTAATTGGATAGCAGACAATACTTCCAGTTACCTGGGCACCACCACCTCCGGTCTGTCTTCCACACGGTCAACTCTTAGTAGCCGTGAGTCTCGACCGCATACTCCTCCTCACCCTGATGCTCCTTCCTCCCACCATGCCGAGTGTCGTCAGACAGCAAGTGATCCCACACTTGGACACTCTGAAGAGCTGTTCACTGGTCCATTTCCATATTTGGGCCCCTCGCCTGATACGCTTGAAGTGGTGGAAGAGGAGATCCCATGTTGCGATGCCCAAATATTTGAACAGCCACGGCCACAGGAAGTCGACGTTGGCAATCTGTCACAAGAGGTGGACAATGACGAGACACAATTGCCAGGAAGTGAGGAGGAGGATCGTGGTGCGCAAGTGGAAGAGGAGGAGGTGGTGGATGATCTAGTAACTGACCAAACGTGGAAGGAGGACATGCAGAGTGAGGCCAGCAGCACACAGGGGGAGGGAGGCAGAGTACCCCAACAGGCAGGAAGAAGCAGTGTGGTGGCCGCAGACAGAAGGCAGGCAACCGTTCCCCGTAACACCAACACGAGGAACGTTGCCAGTACAAGCGGTAGGTCTTCCAGAGTCTGGAATTTTTTTAAAGACTCTGCTGATAACCCCAAAAAGGCCATATGTTCCACCTGCCATGCCAGCATCAGCAGGGGTGACAAAACTACCATCCTGACCACCACCAGCATGATCAGGCACGTGGCAGCAAAGCACCCGACTTTGTGGGGCGAAACCCAGGGTCCACGACCAGTGTCAGCGGGTGTCACCACTGCTTCTTCCACTGTTGTGCATGCAATAGAACCCCCTGTTGTGTGTGCAAGGCAATCCCCTGTCCATACTGCATGTAAAGATGCCCCCTCCTCTCAGTCTTCACTTGTTATGGCAGTTTCTCAAGAAACAGCATCAACGTCCACGTCCACGTCCCACCGCAGCGTTCAATTGTCCATATCCCAGACCTTTGAACGAAAGCGGAAATTCGCAGCTAACGCCCCACAGGCCACAGTCCTAAATTCGCACATTTCACGACTGCTTGCATTGGAAATGCTGCCTTTTAGGCTGGTGGAGACGGAATCCTTCCTCATTCTTATGGCGGTGGCCGTCCCTCGGTACTCGGACCCCAGCCGACACTATTTTGCCCGGTGTGCCATCCCCGCACTACACAAGCACGTGTCCCAAAGCATCTGCCGTGCCCTCAACAACGCAGTTACTGGGAGAGTCCACCTGACAACGGACACGTGGGCAAGTGCTTGTGGCCAGGGACGGTACATCTCTCTGACGGCACACTGGGTAAACATAGTGGAAGCCGGGACCCAGTCGGACCTTGGGACGGAACACATCCTCCACACACCGAGGATTGCGGGCCCTATGTCAGTCAGAGTTGCCCCCACAGTGTACAGCTCCTGCGCATCCTCCTCCTCCTCCTCCTCATGTTCAGCCTCCATCTCAGATATCACCACATCAGTTACAAGCTGGAAGCATTGCAGTACTGCCTCCGCCAAGCGGCAACAGGCTGTGCTGAAACTCATAAGCTTAGGTGATAAACCTCACACTGCTTGTGAGTTGTGGACAGCTGTGAAAGAGCAGGCAGATCTGTGGCTGAGACCGCTGAACCTACATCCCGGCATGGTCGTGTGTGACAATGGCCGTAACCTGGTGGCGGCTCTGAGGCGAGGTGAGATCACACACGTACCATGCCTGGCTCATGTGCTTAACCTCATGGTTCAGCGGTTTCTTAAATCGTACCGCGAGTTGCCAGATCTGCTCGTGAAAGTACGCCGCCTGTCAGCTCATTTTCGCAAGTCGGCTACAGCTTCCGCCGCCCTTGCTGTGTTGCAGCAGCGTTTGCAGCTTCCGGCACACCGACTGGTGTGTGATGTCCCCACACGTTGGAACTCTACCCTCCACATGTTGCAAAGGATTTGTGAGCAGAAGAGAGCAGTTGTGGAGTACCAGCTGCAACAAGGCCGTCGATATTCAGGTCAGACTCCACACATAAGACCTCAGGAGTGGACCTGGATGTCTGACATATGTACCATCCTGACAAACTTTGAGGAGGCCACCAAGATGGTGAGTGGCGATGACGCCATCATTAGTGTCAGCATCCCACTTGTCTGTCTTTTGCAACGCTCTCTGCAGAGAATTAAAGAGAAGGCATTGCAGCCAGAGTATGATGAGATGGATCAAGAAGCCGTAGCGGGCGATTACACACAGCCCAGCCTCATCTCATCCCAACGTGCATTGGGGGACAATGAGGGAGAGGAGGAGGAAGAACAGGAGCTGCTATCATGCGTTGTAGACAGTAGTACCTGTACAAGTGTCATACCGTCGGTTCAGCGTGGGTGGCCTGAGGACAGGGGGGAGGAGGAAGAGGAGGAGGAGGAGGAGAGCATGGTCAGTCGTCATCTTGGTGAGGACACGGAAATCTTGCCCGTTACCAGTCTGGCACGCATGGCTGACTTTATGTTACGCTGCCTTAACCGTGACCCTCGCGTTGTCAAAATGTTGGGTGACAGTCATTACTGGTTGGTGACACTTGTAGACCCCCGCTACAAGGAGAACTTTCACTCTTTTATTCCTGAGGTGGAGAGGTCTACAAAAATGGGGCAATACCAGAAGGCCCTTGCTGCAGAACTTTTAAAAAAATTCCCATCTGAACACGCTAGCGGCAGAGGTCACAGTTCGTTGCCCAACCAAGGCGTACAGGCGAGAGAGATGCAACTCCAATCCAGCAGAGGCAGGGGAACACTGTCAACGTTCTGGGACAGTTTTCTGACACCCGCCCAGCTTACAGGCCCTGAGGCGCGGGGTACTCTCACAAGGAGTGGAAAGTTTCAAAAGATGGTGACGGAGTACCTTGCCAATCGTACCAGCATCCTCCGTGATTCCTCTGTGCCTTTTAATTATTGGGTATCCAAGCTGGACACTTGGAATGAACTCGCTCTGTACGCCTTGGAGGTCCTGGCCTGCCCTGCCGCTAGCGTGTTATCGGAGTGTGTTTTTAGTGCCGCTGGGGGAATTATAACTGATAAGCGTACTCGCCTGTCAACTGACAATGCTGACAAGCTGACCCTTATCAAAATGAACAAGAGCTGGATTGGGCCAGACTTCTCATCACCACCAAATGACAGCAGAGTAACATAAAGTCAAATCCACTGTGTTATTTCGGGAGGTGTATTCACATGCACCGCTTCACACCCATACATGGGTATACGCTTCCTTGTTTCGGCTGTTTAATCTTCTTCTCCTTATCCTCAGCCTCCACCACCACTATACCACCAGGGTGCCAGCATTGCAAGTTCCTCCGTCCTAATTTTTGGCAGCTTTTGCTGGGAAAGCATAAGCAAATACCATGGGACACCCACTCCCCAATAATGGGACTTATGTTTGTAATATGCTGTACTGCATGGCTCTTGTAAGGGGCATTGCAAGTTGCTCCATCCTAATTTTTGCCAGCTTTTGCTGGGAAAGCATAAGCAAATACTATGGGAGACCCACTCCCCAATAATGGGACTTATGTTTGTAATATGCTGTACTGCATGGCTCTTGTAAGGGGCATTGCAAGTTGCTCCGTCCTAATTTTTGGCAGCTTTTGCTGGGAAAGCATAAGCAAATACTATGGGAGACCCACTCCCCAATAATGGGACTTATGTTTGTAATATGCTGTACTGCATGGCTCTTGTAAGGGGCATTGCAAGTTGCTCCGTCCTAATTTTTGGCAGCTTTTGCTGGGAAAGCATAAGCAAATACTATGGGAGACCCACTCCCCAATAATGGGACTTATGTTTGTAATATGCTGTACTGCATGGCTCTTGTAAGGGGCATTGCAAGTTGCTCCATCCTAATTTTTGGCAGCTTTTGCTGGGAAAGCATAAGCAAATACTATGGGAGACCCACTCCCCAATAATGGGACTTATGTTTGTAATATGCTGTACTGCATGGCTCTTGTAAGGGGCATTGCAAGTTGCTCCGTCCTAATTTTTGGCAGCTTTTGCTGGGAAAGCATAAGCAAATACTATGGGAGACCCACTCCCCAATAATGGGACTTATGTTTGTAATATGCTGTACTGCATGGCTCTTGTAAGGGGCATTGCAAGTTGCTCCGTCCTAATTTTTGGCAGCTTTTGCTTGCAAGACATAAGCAAATACTATGGGACACCCACTCCCCAATAATGGGACTTATGTTTGTAATATGCTGTACTGCATGTGACGCGCCCCCTGGGCCGTGTGTACACATGTGTGGGATACCTGGTGCCTGGTCTCTGGGGTCAGTAGTCTCCGTGGCGGTGACCCGGTCCCGTGGCTCAGGCTGGTCAAACCAGTGGCAGTCTTTCTTAGGTTTTGAGGTTAATTGTCCGACTGCGCCACCCGTGGATTGCGGTCAGGGAGTACCACCGCTGCGAGGCAGACCGCTGAGGCTGGTGTTGTGTGCGCAGCATAAAATGGGATAACTCCCCTCGGGAGGAGTATAGCCTCAGGGCAGTGAGTGTGGATGATCGGGGTGATGGTGCACGAGCGCAGCAGGAATGACTCATAGTCTTTGCAGTGCAGTTCAGGGTCTTTACTGATGATTATAAGGTAGATCCTCCCGGGAGTACTGGCTAGCATAAGAGGCCTGGTCAGTCTGTGAGCAAGCAGGAGTTCCCCTGGCCAGGTGGAGTTGTAGGCCTCTTCGTCTGTCTGCACTCTTCCTGGCTACCTTACTGTAAGCGGGTAGAAGTAGCCCACGTCCCTGAGTGTACCGTGTAGTGCTCACCCGTATGGCTGGTGACTTGGGGCCTTCTGTTAGCCTCCGCTCCACGACGGCGGTGCTGGTCCCTTGCTTGTGACTGAGCCTCCGGGCTTCTATGGCCAGAGGACCTGAAATCCCTTGCCGGCTGGTTTCTGCTGCTGGATATATAAGTCCTCACAGCTTCGGACTCCTGTGTCCGGTTCCTATTGTCTTCTGGCAGGGCGAGCTCTGCTCAGCTTCCAGCCCCTGGTCTTTAGCTCCTAGCTCCTACAGAGCTCCTTGCTGTTACTTTCCCTTGCTCTCACTCTGACTCTGACTGTTCTCTGACTCACTCAACCCCGCCCCAGATCCAGTTTATAAGGGCAGAATTCTCCCCTCCCAGGATTGGGGCAGGAGGATGTTGCATGTTTAAGGGATCCTGACCAGGAAACCTTCCACTTGCTCTCCGACGTAATATCTCTATTACTGTGATGACCAGACCCCTGGGGTGCCACACATGGCTCTTGTAAGGGGCATTGCAGTTCCTCATAATTTTTGGAAAGCCTTCCATTCACTGCTTAGGCCAACAGTGCACGGGAGACCCAGTTGCTATAAATGGAAAATAAGGTTTAGTTAACGCACTCTGACCTCCATGTCATTTCCAAGGGGCATTGGAGTGGCTCGAAATTTTTGGTAGGCATTGCACTCACTGTATGCCCTATAACTGTGTAGCCGAACCGCTCCTTTTGTTACAGAAACATATCCTACAAGACATATCTGGTTGACTGGCCAGATATTGATGTGAATGGTCCCTGTTCCTCCTGCTCTTTCTCCTTTGCCACTACCTCATCCATCATTTATCACCTGAAGCTTTGTTTTAACGGGAGTCATAGAACTTGGATAGTAGCAGGAAAACATCCAGCAATCCTCGGAGGAGGTAGGATATGCGCCAAAACGCTGACCACCTCAGGCTTAGCCGCTACTACATACATGCGCTTGCATTACAACAAAACAAAGCAGATGCTAACTTCTATCATCCTCATCATGCTCCTCACCTTGGCACTCTCAACTCCCCTGATGGAGAAGCCAGGGCCCACCGGAGGAGTCTGATAGTCCGGTGGGCTCGGCCAATGCTGCCCTAAAGCAGGCCAGGCTAAGAAAAGTGTGGGAAAGGTTACCGGGACAAATAGGGGTGGCTGGGGACCGAGTATGGACACCCGGCCACCCCCTGGAGGCTGGGGAGCAAGCGGGGACACACGACCACCAGATGGCTGGGGACTTAGTATGGATACCAGGCCGCCGACACAGCCATGGCGTGGTGGCCAGATCCCGCCTCCACATGCCTAAAAGGCCCAATTTAAAGTGCAAGCAAGCAAGCAGTATGGTATTGCAGCCTGGGGGTGGGTGGGTGGCAGGCAGCATACTTGAGCTTGTATTGCAAGGAATGGGGGAGGTACAATTGAACACTGCCCTGGGACTAGAACTTGCATGGGGATAGTTGCAAGTCTGCATCTTCTGATGAGGTAAGGATCACTTATGATGGGCACACTTTTAGACAGTGACCTGGGAGTCAGAGATGCTTCCAGGGGTCTTCCCCATGCTGTTCCCTTGTCTTTTCAGCACTTTATGCATGTGTCACACAGCACAAGGCCAGATAAGGTTGTAAAATGTTAAAATGACATTTCACGGTGAATGCATTTGTCATAGTTGAAAGCAATACAAAAGTGCAAAAACGCATAAAAAATGCTACTTGTGAACATAGCCGAAGGTGTGGAGGAGTATTTTTGTTTTTGGTCATTTATTTTAACTTATACACAAGTCTTTTCCCTGGAAAGGATGTTCCTTAACTAGTGTTGAGCATTCCGATACTGAAATATCGGGTATCGGCCGATATTCGCGGTATCGGAATTCCGATACTTAATTCCGATACTTTTACAATATCGAATACCGGAATCGGAAGTTCCCATAATGCCTGCGCTCTGCAGTGTCTCTGAAGTATGACAAGCTGGATGGCAGCGCTCAGCTGAGATCCAGCCTGTCATCAGAATGCCATCGCAGCGTGGGAGAATTCTCCTGATCGTTTAAAAGCCGGCGGGCGGTAAAAAGCCGCAGACTTTTAAACAATCACACAGCCCCATACTGCTTCCCCGCAGCCTCCCACCCCGATCCTCCGCTCCCCTCGCCACCTCCCATCCCGATCGTAAGTTAGGACCGGGCGGGGAGCGCAGCACCAAGGAGCGGGGAGCGAAGGACCCGGGCGGGGAAGCCGGCAGTGAAAAGACTTCACCGCCGGCTTTCCCGTTCTGTGCTGCTCTTTCCCGCCGGTTAATTCAAATGAACAGCTGAGGTATCAGGTGATGCTGATCAGCTGTTCATTTGATGTAGCCGCGGTGCCCTCAGAGGGTTCACGTGAGTTCATGCTTGACTGCATTGCATGAACTCACATGAACTTTCCCACGGCCGCACAGGTCAGCCTCACCTCCCAGACGATCAGCCCGTCATGATTGGTGTGTGTGGGTGTCTGTGCGTGTGTCTGCGAGTGTGTGCGGGGTGTCTGTGCGTGTGTCTGCGAGTGTGTGCGGGGTGTCTGTGCGATGTCTGCGGGTGTGTGCGATGTCTGCGGGTGTGTGCGGTGTCTGTGCGATGTGTGCGGGTGTGTGCGGGTGTGCGCGGTGTCTGTGCGATGTCTGCGGTGTCTGTGCGATGTCTGCGGTGTCTGTGCGATGTCTGCTAGTGTGTGCGGTGTCTGTGCGATGTCTGCGAGTGTGTGCGGTGTCTGTGCGATGTCTGCGGGTGTGTGCGTGCAGGCAGACATAGGCCGATGTGACACTACTACTCCCATCGGCCTATGTCTGTCCCCCGTCCACTCGTGCCACCAGGATCAGCTCGATGGGAGCAGTAGTTCCCATCAGCCTGATCCTGCTATTTAAATTGCCCTACTGTGTCCCCAATAAATTTTAAATACATGTCATTGGTGGCCAGTGGTTACCTACAATAAATTAGTTCATACATTACCTGTCCCCGCCGATCGCCATCTAAAATAAAGTAAAAAATAAAAAACTACACCTATACTCACCTAGACACCTAATTCCTCGAAGCCATCTATCTCCTGTAATAAAATATAAAATAATAAACCACAACCTTATCCTTACCCCTCCGTAGTAGTCCACGAGTGTCCCACGATGTTCTCCAGTTTAGAGCAGCCACATAGAATGTGACCGCTCTGAACCGCTGCCGCCGCTAGAATGATGGGGCCGTAAAGCAGCCCCGTCATTGCATAAGCGGGTTCGCCGGAGTTCAGGCAGCGCTGCTCCGGTTAGCTCCTTTACGGCCCTGCTGTATCGTGAGAAATTCCCACGGTACAGCAGTGCCGTAAAGGAGGTCTCCGGAGCTGCGCTGCCTGAATGCACTCCGGTGACCTCAGTCAGGGGCTCCCGCTGCCGGGAGCGGACATGTTCCCGGCAGTGTGAGCTTACAGCAGCCATGCACAGCTGTCACCATCTCCAGATGTGACAGCTGTGCATGGGAGATCAGCGCAGGAACGTGGACAGGTAACTATTTTTTTTTTAGTAAACTAAGAATTAAATAAAATTGTGTGTTTTATTTCAAATAAATTATTTTTTTCTGGGTGTAGTGTGTTTTTTCTTTTTAACACTTTGTAGGTTAGTAATGGGGGTGTCTTATAGACGCCCATCATTACTAACCTGAGCTTCATGGCAGCTGGCGCTGACATGAACCCCAACCCTATTACCACCTGCCACCGCACCAGGGCAGCGTGGAAGAGCGAGGCTAAGTGCCAGAGTTGGCGCATCCTATGGATGCGCCATTTCTGGGGCGGCTGACGGCTGGTGTTTCTAGCCTGGGAGGGGGCCAATATTCATGGCACCCTTCCTGGGCTATTAATATCAGCCCCCAGCTGTCTGCCTAGCCTTTGCTAGCTATTAAATAGGGGGTACCCCACGTCATTTTTTTGGGGGGGTCCCCCATTTTAATAGCTAGTAAAGGCTAGGTATTCAGCTGGGGGCTGATATTAGTAGTCTGGGAAGCTCCGTGGGTATTACCCACTTCCCAGGCTTCAAACATCTGCCCCAGCCGTTTGCTTAACCTCCGCTAGAGCCTAAAATTATGGGGGATCCCACGCCAATTTTTTTTTAAATAAATCCTTTATTTTAACACTAAATTACATTTGTGGAGTTAATAAAGATGCAGTCCCTAAATTATTATTTATTTTTTAATTAATTTTTCCCAAAAATTTTGACGTGGGCTTTGCCATATTTTTGTATGCCAGCCAGGTACAGCATCCAGCTTCTATGAACGCGCCATTTTCCGGGGTGGCTGCGGACTTCAATTTGCACCGGGGGGGGGGGGCAGAAAGCTTGGGCATCCCTGCGCTGCAGATTCCATCCCCCAGCTGCCTAGTTGTACCTGGCTGGACACACAAATAGGGAGAAGCCCCTCGTATTTTTTTTTCCAATTATTTCATGAAATTCATGAAATAATAAAGAAAAAAAGGGCTTCCCTATATTGTTGTGTCCGGCCAGGTACAAATAGGCAGCTGGTGGTTGGGCGCAGCCCGTTCCTGCCTGCTGTACCTGGCTGGACACAAATATAGTGCGAAGCCCCACGTCAATTTTTTTTTTATTATTTCAGGAAATTCATGAAATAATTAAAAAAAAATTGATGTGGGGCTTCGCACTATATTTGTGTCCAGCCAGGTACAGCAGGCAGAAACGGGCTGCGCCCAACCACCAGCTGCCTATTTGTACCTGGCCGGACACAACAATATAGGGAAGCCCTTTTTTTAAAAAATAATTTCATGAAATAATTTAAAAAAAATTGACGTGGGGCTTCGCACTATTTTTGTGTCCAGCCAGGTACAACTAGGCAGCTGGGGGCTGGAATCCGCAGTGCAGGGAGGCCCAAGCTTTCTGGGCTCCACCCGCTGCAAATTGCAGTCCGCAGCCACCCCGGAAAATGGCGCGTTCATAGAAGCGCCATCTTCTGGCGCTGTACCCAACTCATCCAGGGCCCTGGTGCGGTGGCTCACTGGGTAATAAAGGGGTTAAGGCCAGCTTGGCATTATCAGCTGGCCCTAAGCCCGAAATTCATGGGGTCATGCCAATATTAGACATGACCACCATGAATTTCTAGTAAAGTATTTAAAAAAAACACAACACCCAGAAAAAAGTCCTTTAATTGAAATAAACACACAATTCTTTATTGTTCTAAATTAAACCATACTTACCATCACGCCCATTCCAGCTGAAGCCAACGATCTCCTGCAATAAAAGAAAAATAATAAAGCAACCTCATCCTTACCTTTCCATGGTTCCCAGGACAGCTTCAGCTCTGCTACATCGAGATGACAGGCTGGACCGCAGCAGAACGCTGCCATCCAGCCTGTCATCCCGCAGACACTGAGAAGCGCAGGCATGCTTGCGCTCCTCAGTGTCTCTCTGTGACGGCATAAAGATGAGCCAAGGTCATGTCCAATGAACTCGGCTCACCTCATGCACGTCACTGACAGCGTGGGAAAATTCTCCTGCACTCAGCGCTTCAGCGTGAGAATTTTCCCACGCTGTCAGTGACGTGAATGAGGTGAGGTCATGTCCAATGAACTCAGCTCACCTCATGCACGTCACTGACAGCGTGGGAAAATTCTCACGCTGAAGCGCTGAGTGCAGGAGAATTCTCCCACGCTGTCAGTGACGTGCATGAGGTGAGCTGAGTTCATTGGACATGACCTCGGCTCATCTGGATGCCATCACAGAGAGACACTGAGGAGCGCAAGCATGCCTGCGCTTCTCAGTGTCTGCGGGATGACAGGCTGGATGGCAGCGTTCTGCTGCGGTCCAGCCTGTCATCTCGATGTAGCAGAGCTGAAGCTGTCCTGGGAACCATGGAAAGGTAAGGATGAGGTTGCTTTATTATTTTTCTTTTATTGCAGGAGATCGTTGGCTTCAGCTGGAATGGGCGTGATGGTAAGTAGAGTTTAATTTAGAACAATAAAGAATTGTGTGTTTATTTCAATTAAAGGACTTTATTCTGGGTGTTTGTGTTTTTTTTTTTAACTTTGACTATGGGGTTAGTAATGGGGGTGTCTTATAGACGCCTCTCCATTACTAACCTGGGCTTGATGTCAGCTGGCATTATAAGCTGACATCAACCCCAACCCTATTACCCCACTTCCACTGCTACAGGGCAGTGGGAAGAGCGAGGTTAAGTGCCAGAATTGGCGCATCCTATGGATGCGCCATTTCTGGGGCGGCTGACGGCTGGTGTTTCTAGCCTGGGAGGGGGCCAATATTCATGGCACCCTTCCTGGGCTATTAATATGAGCCCCCAGCTGTCTGCCTAGCCTTTGCTAGCTATTAAATTATGGGGGACCCCACGTCATTTTTTTGAGGGGGTCCCCCATTTTAATAGCTAGTAAAGGCTAGGTATTCAGCTGGGGGCTCATATTAGTAGCCTGGGAAGCTCCGTGGGTATTACCCCCTTCCCAGGCTTCAAACATCTGCCCCAGCCGTCTGCTTAACCTCCGCTAGAGACTAAAATTAAGGGGAACCCCATGCTAATTTTTTTTTAAATAAATCCTTTATTTTAACACTAAATGACAAGTACAGTAATCAACACTGTCACTGTACTTCATATATATGTGACTGACATGTTTCTATCTATCTAATCTATGTGTGAAGCTCTATTCTGTCTGTTATAAATTGTCGGGTACAGATGCTGAATTGCCGGCCGGCTTTTTTAAAGAGACAGTGCATGAAAACACAATTATTTTTTTAAATAAATCCTTTACACTAAATGACAAGTACAGTAAGCAACACTGTCACTGTACTTCATATATATGTGACTGACATGTTTCTATCTATCTAATCTATGTGTGAAGCTCTATTCTTTCTGTTGTAAATTGTCGGGTACCGGTGTATGCCGCTGATGAATTGCCGGCTTTTCGCGTAATACATTCTACATTATTCTTAGTTGTTTTACTTCATGTAGAATTAACCTACAAGGAAAGAAAGGGTTTATTTTCATTCCGATATTTGTGTCCCATTGACTTGCATTGGTTTCCGGTATCGGAATCGGCGATATCCGATACTTTTTGGGTATCGGTCCGATCCAATCCGATACGATATTTCCTGATATCGGAAGGTATCGCTCAACACTATCCTTAACATATTTCACAGGAAAAAAGTTTCACTTTCGTTTTTGAACGTTTTATTGTGAGCCCGTAAAAGTGGCTTAATACCTCTGACCACGTTGTTGACAGCAGTGACCTGGGGGTCAGAAATGCTTCCTGGGGCGATCCCCATGCTGTCCCCGTGTCATTTGAGCACTGTCACTATCGTTTTGGGCACTTGTTAGGCTTTTAAAAGACTGCCGGGGGTGCCACCGCAAAAATGCTCGAGTCTCTCATAGACTAACATTGGGCTCGTTGCTCGGGTCGAGCACCCGAGTATCACGGCGAGCTCGGCCCGAGCTTCGAGCACCCGAGCATTTTAGTGCTCGCTCAACACTAGTAAGCACCCGCTAGTCTTCAGCAGAGTAAAAGGGATAGAACACCACATCCCCACAGGGAGCCACCTACCAATAAAAAAGAGACACAGACCTGTACCCCTGCACATTATCAGAACGCAAAGGGCATGCTAAGAGAAATGAAAGAAGCTGGGGTCATTAGAGATAGCTGTAGCCCCTGGGCAGCCCCCTTGGTTCTGGTAAAAAAGAAAGACGGCACCATGAGAATGTGCGTGGACTATAGACAAATCAACCGTATCACCCATAAAGACGCATACCTGCTGCCTAGAATAGAGGAGTCTTTAGCCGCACTAAAATCAGCTAACTTCTTTTCTACTTTGGACCTTACTAGTGGGTACTGGCAGGTTCCTGTGGCAGAGGCTGACAAGGAGAAGACCGCCTTCACCATCCCGATGGGACTGAGCGAGTTCAACTGTATGCCCTTCGGGCTCTGCAACGCACCAGGGACCTTCCAGAGGCTGATGGAATGCTGTCTAGGGCACCGAAACTTCGAGACGGTCCTCCTTTACCTGGACGACGTGATCGTCTATTCGAAGACTTACGAGGACCATCTAAAGCACCTGGCCGAGGTGTTCGAAGCCCTGGCAGGCTATGGCCTGAAGGTGAAACCATCAAAGTGTCACCTGTTGAAACCGAAGGTCCAGTACCTAGGGCACGTTGTAAGTGCGGAAGGAGTAGGCCCCGACCCCGACAAGGTCACAGCAATCAAGAGCTGGCCAAGCCCCTCAAACATCAAAGAAGTGAGGCAATTCCTCGGGTTGGTAGGCTACTACCGAAGGTTCATCCCCGGGTTCACTACGATGGCCGCTCCTATGCTGGATCTCCTGATAGGACAGTCTAAGTCCAGAAGCCAAAAGCCACCCTTCAAGTGGGATAAACCGGAAGAGGAGTCCTTCCGCCAGTTGAAGATGGCCCTCACAGGGGATGAGATCCTGGCCTACCCTGATTATGGCCAGCTTTTTATTCTCCACACAGACGCCAGTAATGTGGGACTGGGAGCTGTACTGTCACAAAACCAACAGGGCAGAGAAAGGGTGATCGCGTACGCCAGTGGGAAGCTGAGGCCCACCGAGAGGAACCCGGAGAATTACAGCTCCTTCAAGCTAGAATTCTTGGCGTTGGTGTGGGCCGTAACGGAACACTTCAAGCATTACCTGGCCTCCGCAAAGTTCACTGTGTACACGGACAACAACCCGTTAACACACCTAGACAGTGCAAGACTTGGTGCCCTGGAACAGCGGTGGATGGCCCGTCTCTCCAATTATGACTTCGTGATCAAGTACCGGGCAGGCAAAACCAATGCCAACGCTGACGCCCTATCGAGAATGCCTCACTTACCTGAAGGTGACGAAGACCCAGAAGAGCTGGAGAAGGTAGAACTCCCCGCGTTTCACCGGTATGGGGCCGCTCAATACTCCCACCGCGTGAAGGAGGAAGATTTAACAACCGTTATGATCAATCCCCTACCTCACCACAGCTGGGCCGAGACCCAAGATAGTGACCCTGCAATCAACCTGGTGAAAGATCTGCTGACCCAGGAAGACGCCCGCTTAGATCCGGATGCTCCAGAGGAAGCCAAGCAGCTATGGAAAGAGAAGAGCAAGCTGTTCCTCTATGAAGGCAAGCTGTGCAGAAGACTTGTCAACCACCGGACACACGAGCTGACCTGGCAAGTCGTGGTCCCAAGGCGGGATGTAGCTATGGTCCTGGGGGCTTACCATGACAGAGCGGGGCACTTCGGTTGGAAGAAACTGGAGTTCCTGCTAAGAGGACGGTTCTTTTGGGTTGGCATGAGAGGGGCTGTAGAGAAGTGGTGCAGGGACTGTGGCATTTGTAACTTAAGGAGAAAAGACCGCACCAGCCAGAAGACACCTTTGAAGCCCATCGTCACCCAGCAGCCTCTTGAGCTGGTAGCTCTGGACCACGTCAAATTGGCTCCAAGCCGGTCAGGATACATCTGCGCCCTGACAATCGTGGACCACTATTCCCGTTTTCTAGTGGTGGTCCCGGTAAAAGACCTGACAGCCCAAACTGCGGCCAGAGCCTTCCAGCAATACTTCTGCTGTCCACACGGGTATCCGGAACAGGTCCTGACGGACCAGGGTCCAGCGTTCGAAGCTGAAATCTTCCAAGAGTTCTGCAACCTCTATGGCTGTAAGAAGATTCGGACAACGCCTTACCACCCACAAACCAACGGGATGTGTGAGAAAATGAACAATATAGTCATTAATCTCCTGAAGACGTTGCCCCAGGAGGAACGCAGCCTGTGGCCAGAAAAACTGCCGGACCTGATAGACCTATACAACCATATCCCGGTGAATGCTACAAACTGCACCCCGGCTTACCTGATGCGAGCCAGACCAGGTAAGCTGCCCATAGACCTGGAGATGGGAGTCCTAACACCTGAGGACACCTCCCCGGATGCGGACTGGGATACGGAAAGGCGACTGCAGTACAAGAAGGTACAGGAGAGTGTGGAGAAGAGCCTGGCCCAGGTGAGAGAAAGGCAAGAAAGACTCTTCAACCAACATGCCCCTGCTGGTGCCCTAGAACCTGGTGAGCAGGTCCTGAAGCGAAAGAGAAGGCTACATAAGTTGGACGACCAGTGGGAAAGGGAACCCTACACCGTACTGCAGTCTGATCATGACAACTCGAAGGTGTGTGTGATCACCAAGGATGGAGGAGAAACCATTAGTACCGTCTCCAGAGACCACGTAAAAAAGGTGCCCCGAGCAACTCCGTAGTGCAGAAGAGGATCAAAGTGACCTTGAAGCCGCAGAGGACAAGGAAGAAATGATCAGCACCGTTCTCGGAGAGTTCCCTCAGTCCTGGACTCGAATAAACGATGCCATAGTGGTACCCGTCCTGCATTTCCTGCAACCGGCTCAGCAACAACCTACACCAGAGCCGGAAGGTGAAGAAGAGCAAGCAGTTCCAGAGGCAGAAGAGCCGGTACCAGCAGCCCAGGAGAATCAACCCTCTGCTGACAGTGAGCCTGCCATGCCTACGGTAAGCCAAAGGACCTGCAGACAGCTGCCTGCCCTACCTGTACACCAAGCTGGTAGCTGTACTCCTAACGCTAGTGGGGAAAGCCAGGTCGGTCCACCACCAGACAGTGGGTTACGCAGGTCAACCAGGAGCACAAAGGGGCAGATACCCACTCGCTGGAGAATATAGGGTGCACTAAAACTGTAAATAACCCTGTTGCCAAGTGTTGAAATGTTTGCAAAGTTACATGCATGATTAGTATTTGTGTATTTCAGTTTCTTACAGTTACCGTATGGACTCAAAGGTTATGGACTTTTAATAACCGGGACTTTGTATGGACTGCGTTCGGAGCCTGACCAAGGAATGAACTAAGACTGTAAAGGACTTGGGGCTAGGACAGACCCCCACCTGGTTAAGGCTCCCCGTTGTGTTGGTGAAATGGACACCCGGTCACAGACCACACTGTGACCTTAAGAACTCAACCTGTGCGTCGTTTGTCTACTAATGTTTTATGGTCATGCATAATATCTTTGTTTATTGTTTAGTCCCGGAGTACTAAATTTTACTAGGGGGGAATGTGTCACCCTGGCCTGGATGCCACAAATATAATAAAGCTGTGTCTGAGAGCAAGGGGGAGGTCCTCTAGTCAAGGACCATTAGCATGCAGCACCTCCTGTCCCAGACCAGTAGGGGGAGCAGGCTGCCCCTATAAAAGCTGGAGCTGGGGGCAGGGTTAGGGAGAACTGGACAACCTGTCTCTGGATTGAGAGGTGTCCCAGAGCAGGGACAGACAGTTGTGTTGCAGCCTAAGAGGACGTGTGGCAGTAGGAGAGCCACGAGCCAGGGGCAAGAGGCGAAGTGAGCCTGTCCTGGCAGATAAAGAAACTAATCTACCAGACTTTGGTGTCGGAGGCTGGGAGGATTCCACGTCCTACAGCAGATAACCAGTCCGCAGGGGACTGTATGTTCCTTGGCCTAAGAAGCCCGGAGGCTCCGCCACAGCAGAAGGGACCAGAAAAGCCGTACCAGGCCGGGAGTAGAAAGGGACCCAAGTTGCAAGCCATACAGGCGAGAGAACACGGTGAGCTTGGGAACGTGGGCTGTTTCACTACAAGGAGGGAAATAGCCAGAAGGAGCACAGAGAGCACGGTAGGCCTACACCCTCACCTTGACCAGGGTCAGCTTCCCACTTGTTCTCAGACATCCAGGCCCCCTCCTAGCCGGGCCTGTTTCTGGGTCATTTTACCTGTTCTAATAAAGACTCTGAACTGTTTAAGAGGCCTCCGTTTACTGGCTATTGCGGTCGGAATCATCCCCTCCATCATCCATTATATACACTGCCCTGGGGCCATAGTCCTCCCGTGGGGAGTTGAACTATTCAGTGCTGCACATTTATATCAGCCCCAGCGGTCTGCACTGCAGCGGCGGTTAGCCCTGACCGCAATCCACGGGTGGCGTAGTCGGACATTACCTACAGCGCAACATAGCAGACTACCAATGGTCTGACCACCCTGAGCCACGGAACCGGGTCGCCACTACTACTCCCAGTATTGCCCTGAAGCCCGGTTCCGAGTGCCCCACGGCCCAGGGGGCGAGTCAGTAGCACAACCCCATTAAGGGGGTTCAGCAATGCTGTGAAACGCCCTATCAGAATGGAACCATGGCCACATATGCGTCATTAATTCTCTATGGGACTGCAAGAGATAGAGAACAATCCTTTATGTCTAGCACTCATATAGAGAATGAACGGATTGGTGGCGCCCAACTGCTTCATTACATCTATACATTTCAGAGTTCCGTTCTCGGAATCGTTGGAAGTCCTTTGGATAGGAGATGTTGAAAGAATTATTCCTAAAATAGTAAGTTATCTTCTATCAATATGGGACTGCTGGAGAATGCTGAGAACTGCAATCAGCTATTTCTACCAGTCCCAGAGACATAGAAATGCCGGGATCCAGAGTCCCTTTCTTGGGCTTGCTTGGGGTCAGGGAAAGGGAAAAACTTGCTATTTTAAGAATATTATTATTAACGTAAGAAGTCACAAGTTAAGTCATTGTAACTGGTCATACTGCCTCTGACAAAAATTTGAAATAGAACTTGGCCAGGTCATTGGCTTTCGGACATCATGGAAGGAATTTGGGTGTAATCCATTTATAACCATACTGATATGGTCAAGCTAATGGACAAGGAGCTTTATAACTCCCCTTACATAAATATAATTTCTAGAAGACTCTGCACATATCCTATCGATCATACAAAAATCAGTATAAGCTTTGTTCAAAAATAACTAATCACCGAGGAATGTCGAACATCTTTCCTGACTGACATCTGATGGAGAAAAATGCAACATTTCTGCAGAGCCGGATCAATGAACGCGCTCTTAGCAATACTCATCTGCGCCAATGTCCCTTAATCATACTCAGGGAATGCTGAAGGCTGCATATGAAACATCTGACATTACAGAGGCTATTATGGGACACACAAAGACTGCACTTTTTAATTATATGTCTTTGTATTAGTCTCTCGCAAAAATTTCTTATTACTGTAGGCAGCTGGTAGATCAGTATTTCCAAATCACTGGCCATTGTCACAGGCTCCTATCTACCTAAGAGCTGCAGTAGTGCAAGGTTTCATGTCATTATTCTGTGCCTTTGCATCAATAAATTGCATTTTTAAATTAGAATAAATAATAAGAATAAGGAACAAGGCTCAGGTTGGTCTTATTTCCTTTTGCTTCTGAGTGGTGAGAACCTGTGCAGGACCCCAGAGGAACTGCATCAAGGGCGAAACAATCATCAAGACATCAGGCACAGTGGGTGGTGAAACCTGCACCGCAATAGAGGCCATTTGTTTATATAGATTATGAAACTGCAAAGTCAATTTTAATATTCTTAATACCTTAGGGATGTTTCAGATGTCTGTGATTATCGGTCCAATGCTGGATGGCAATGCACTGGCTGGGCGTGCATCTCCTGACCCGAGCGTGACAGCTCCATAAAAATATATGAAGCCGTCCCTTCAGGAGAAGTGCCACCAGCCCTTCAGGAGAAGTGCCACCAGCCCGTGCATTGCCATCCGACATCGGACTGATAATCACGAATATCTGGAACAGCCATTACTGAAAGGCACATTATAACACTCACCTCAGCTGCAGCAGAACCTCTTTTTAAAGAGTAGGTTAAGTTCACACCTGCAGATCTTCTGTCCAGATTTTTAAGGGGAAATCTGGACGGTATGAAAAGTGGACGAGAAGCTTCCATTTTTGTTATTCTTGTAAGAAAAATAGACTGATTTTTATCAGTGATTTTTTTAAATCAAATTTTCAACCATTTTTAGCCCGTTAGTTAATTTTTTAACATCAGATTAGCATTAGGTCTTCTCCAATGCAGAAAAAATTAAAAATCCAAGCGTCTTATATCCATTAAACATTAAAAAATGGACAACACTTGGATGACATATGGATTGCATCCACTTGCTGACTATTTGTTTCATGGTCTAGTAAACTTGAATGTGCAACTTTGATAGGTGAATCAGATCAAAATCTAACAAATCTTCAAATTTTGTTTTGCAGACGGTTGGCGCACAACTACCACATGGACATGTGTACAGCCTCGTAATGGATGCGTGTTGTATCCATTCAAACCACTGATAGAACATGGGTCTTAAACATGATCACCTGAACGAGGACTTACAGGGTTATTCTCAAGCTCTTTAATGCTTGAATTTGCAACATTCTGGTAAATGCAAACTACTTTGCACTTTCTTATTAGAAATCATCTTCCTTCTCCAGAATGGATGCATTTTTAATTCTATAGTTT
Organism: Phyllobates terribilis; assembly: GCF_046119375.1. Classification (NCBI taxonomy): domain Eukaryota; kingdom Metazoa; phylum Chordata; class Amphibia; order Anura; family Dendrobatidae; genus Phyllobates; species Phyllobates terribilis. Next base: position 329,130,314 of record NW_027362768.1, read on the forward strand.
ACTGCTCGTTGTCTAGATTACTAATCACTGCTGCAGTCTGCCGTGGTGGCCAGTCTCCGAGGCAAGAAGTTCGGCGCTTACAAGCTCTTTCCGATACACCTGGTAAGCAATGTTCTGAAATTGCCAGCCAGATTCAGTGCTCCTGTGCTAACATCATGCTACAGAAGGCAAGCTGACTCCACTTATAGCATTGCAGGGTGGACAGTTTGGCCAGAGGCTCAATCATCCCATTTGTCCAAACTGTCAATCTATAATCTATATGTAAAGTAAAAGCATGGCTGTAATGGTGTTGTAATATTGATTACATTGATACCTTTGGTGAAGAAATCTGCTTTATGGTTCTTCTGTAATCACCATTTGAAGTTTTCTGCTAATTAGATTTCGGTGCACAGGGACCGGACTGTGCACTGGGGCTTCTTCTCCCTCTCTGTGATTTCCCGACCCCTCCACTGCCTCTTGTCTCTGAATGACCTGCATCCTCTGTCTGAAATCTCAGCAGTGACCTGTCATTCACAGACTGGAGGCAGCAGAAGTGCTGGGGAATAACAGACACTGAGGAGAAGCCCCAATGTACAGTCCGGCCCCTGTGCACCGAAATCTAATTAGCAGAAAACTTCAAATGGTGATTACAGAAGAACCACAAAGTGGATTTCGTCACCAAAAGTATCGATGTAATCAGTATTCCATGGCCATTACATCCATGTATTACATTACAAAATTGTGCTGACGGGTTCTCTTTAAACCCGCATGACAATTCTTTTTGTAGACTGGGCCCAGAATTATTTTGAATTTTCCAAATTAATTCAATAAGGATGTATAGATTTTGCTGCAGTTTATTCATAGATCTGCAGTAAAATCTGCAAATCCGATTTTGATTTCCCTGCAAAGTCTTGCAGAACTGCAATGGATATTTTTAGCAGCAATTTTGCTACGTGCTAAGTAGAGATGCGAAAATCAAGTCACGGGACTCCGGTTCATCGGCCACGTCAGTAATCTTTGACCATTGGACGGGAGGATTGAGAATCTCCTTACGACTGTGTACCCATGATGCATTGTTCAAGCGTTTTTGCTGCGGAATTTCCGCAGCGGAAATGCTTTTAAAACGCTTGGTAATACGTGCCCCATGGTCCCCAATGAAAATCAGCATGTTCTGTGCACATGCTGCGGATTTTTCCGCAGCTGATTTTCTGTGCAGAAAAATCCGCAGCATGTCCATTATTTATGCCTTTCTGCATGCGGATTTGACTGCTCAATGCATTTGAAAAACGCAAGTTAAATAAGCATGTAAAAACGCTGCAAAAACGCTTAAAAAACGCGTGTAAAATCCGCAAGCGTTTTTACTGCCAAGGACATGCAGAAACGCTGAGAAAATTTTCTGCTTCAATTCTGCATCGTGGGCACATAGCCGACCTCGTGGTTTTCCCAGCTCCACTTTGATTAGTCAGGCTGATGTGACGTTGTGTATGTGTTACGCTGTAAGCATAACGTTGCGACAGCCCGGCAAATCAAAGGAAGAGCTGTAAATGCCAGGAGGTAAGGAAATTTTCAGGCCTTCAATTCAGAGGTCATAAATTACTGACCTGGTCGATGAACCAGAGTCCTGCGAATCGATTCTTCAACATCTAGTGGGCATCAAAGATTTCTATCTATCATTGAGTTATTGATATGAAAAATTTCATATAGAAACTGAGGTTCTGCGCCAGCTGATATGTTTTATTATGAAGTTCTGCAGCAGCTGGGACAGAAAACTGTATTATAACCACTGCTGACCTTCTTGAGGAACAGGATGATGTAATTTCCTATCAATCAGTAATTGACGCATCAGAAGAAACGTCCTAACTAATTCTGTGGGAAGAGACTCGTAGAGCCTATGTAGAATGTGATACTTGAAAAAATATTATGTCTGTTGATAAATATTCATTATTCCATTAGCAAACACATATTCTGCTGCAGATTATCGCGCCAAAGTGAGAATTGCAAACTACCTCGATGCTGCTGTCACTTCCATAGAAATCATCCTCCATCCGCGCACCACGTCTGTCATGTTCCAAGACTTCCAGAGAGACTGTATCCCTGTCAAATGATTGACCCTGAAGTTTCCCATGATGCAATGAGCCAGACATTGAAGAGTAAGTGTAAATGTTGTCGGGGTCCCCGGGGGTCCTTTCTGCCGGATAGGCAGTGTCACTTTGGTTGTTATCTGCCAACTGCTCACATAAATTGCTGATGTCTGTTTGATGTAGAGTGTCAGACAGTTTGGATACATCTTGAAAAGTGTCAGGAAAAATCCAGTTATCTAGAAAATAAAATACATGAGAATTGATGATATGTCATGGAAGATGGAGCTGGAAATTACACGTTATTAGTATATTTATAACTGTATTACCTAACAGCAGAGTGTGAGAGATAAGAATAAGTGAGAAATCTGAAAGGGATCATTGAGATACCATCAGAAGTAGACGTCCATGGATCCATGAGTACAACTCACCCTATGGACATCTCATAATAGTGGAAAGTTTATTTAAGGGACCATATCTAATAAAGGGTTAGATATGGGATATTTGGCCAAAATGGTTAAGCCACGCTTGCCCATCCAGGAGGAGTCAATGTTGATCAGTCTTCACATGCCTTGAAGGACTGAAAGGCAACGTGACTCTTGGGCTGGTTGTTTACTACCATTGTAAGGACTGATGAAAGCAAACTCTGTTCAGGCCGACAAAACTGATGAGGAAGGAAAATGGGCTGATGGTGATTGAGGTGATCCTCTTCCAGGACTCCATAGATGGTTGCAGGGGCCGCCTTGTGGCATGTACTGTACATTCTTAAATGTAACTCATGTCAAATACGTTTCATGCCATAGACACACGTCAAAAGTTTCTATTAATGGGGATGCGGTTGCTGAGACCCATACAGGTCTCGGCTATAATGAAAGAGCAGAAGTGCTTATTTTCTCAAAAACTGAAGACAAGCTCCAAAAACTTTCGGTTGCACATTCTTTAGTGTTGGAGAAGATCAGCGGTAGGCTGAGGGCTTCTGCTCCTTTGTTTTAGTGATTGCGGTGGTCTCAGAAAAAGGACCTCCACCAATCAAAACTTTTGCCCTGCCTCTATTATCAAACGTTACACTTTAATATCTTACATACTAGACCTGAGTAGAAAGCTTTGCAGAACATGGTTTCAGCAGCCTTGTCAGAAATCTGTGGCTGTTGGACCAGAACCATACAAACCACCTACCTGTTGGCATCCCTGGTGTCTCTTCTAATTAGTAGGCCTGCTGAGATGTTATGTGTGCATTGTGCTGCACCAAAATGATTATGTCTTACTAGGTCTACCAATCAGAAAAGGTAATGGGGATGCCGGCACGTAGAAGAAGGTCTTTGAAGAAGGACTCCTCTGGTGACCAGAGACTACCAGCATTGCCACTGGACCAGAGTCCTGACAATCTTTTTGCTCATCTTAAATACCTACAAATAAATCCCTGCATATGTCCTAACCCATCTCTTTAGGTGTAGTGCTAGAATCATTGTCAAGTTATGTCAACTGAATCTGGTTTTATTCAATAGACCAATAGCCAAGTACCGCAAAGAGCCCTACAAACCATCTCCTACATGTTGGCATCCATGGCGCCTCTTCCGATTAGTAGGCTTGGTGCAACTGTGTGCATACGTTGCGCTGTATCATAATGAATACGGGTGCACTAATCTAATGATTATAAGAGGCAATGGAGATGCTGCAGGCAGGAGAAGGTTTGCAGAGCTCTGATCTGGTGACCACGGATGTCGCCGCTGGACCAGGGTCCTGACAACCTTTTTGCTCATTTCTATTACCTACATATCAATATTTAGTACAAAGGAGAAATTATTAATTATATGCTTCAATAGTAGAGCTTCCTATTCTTGCGTCTGTCCACCTCTGTCTCCGTCGGTTCAGTGCTTGCATCTACTATATTGTCAGGATTCCTGTTATCCTTCTACAGTTTGACCACTAGTGGCTGCTATTGTTCACCTTAATAATTGTGCAGCAAATCCACTCCTTACCACTGCAGGCCGCTGCTGTGTTCTGCAATTGCTCTTTACTAAGACGGCAGATTCTGAACCTGTGGAATTCATCTTGTTTCCTGTTTGAGCCGCATGGATCTCTAACTCATTGCTTGAGTATTGTGTCTAGCTGTTTAGTCTAATTCCATGCTCCAGCTCCTGGACTGTCTTACCCAGACTGTTCTCACCTATCTACAGATTGTTTACTGCAACTCCTTTGCTAACTCCAAGAACTTCTACTACTGCTTGCTGTTCCTGCTTGTGCTCCTTCGGCAACTGGGTTCCAGCAATGCTACGCCAGTATCGTAACATATATCTACGATTAAGAGTCTGCCAGACTCGAGACGCGTCAGTATTTTTTATGCTTATGCTACTATTTTAATGAAGTGATAATAAAGTATATTTCATTGAATTCACTTTGTTGGATTAAAAAACCTCTTTTCATCACTTGCATCATCATCAAGTGACAATGCTAGAATCTTGTTTTATCCAAAAAATCCAATAGCCAAGTACCATCACAAAGATAGACCACACAGTTGCTATAGGGCCCTAGGAAAGTGGAGTCCCACCACTGGTTGGTCTTATCTCCTTTGCTTCTGGATGTCAAGGATCTGTGCAGAACGCCAGCTGTATTGTTAGCAATGAGCAATGGGGATTGCTACATTACTGGTAGCAATGACCCTAAAGAAGAATATTCATCTCATATGGAACTGCTATTTTAGTAAATAAAGTGGAATGAAATTGGTTTCAGGGTCATGGGAAGTGCATGAAGAGGAACATAAACACCAAAACCTAACTGGCTAATAATGACATCCTCATGGATGGAGTCTATTTTCAACTTTGTACTGGTTTCAAAAAAAGTTTTCAAAAGTTTTTGAATAGAAACAGAGACAACTTGAAGGTCGGAACTTAGTATTTGTACAAAAGTGTATATACAAACATCTCTTCTGCGCAGAAAAGCCTGATCTTAATTATTACAGGAGCCTCCTTTGTAGTCCACAATGTACTTGTTTAATCAATATGTCCCCATAAAAAGAAGAAAAGCTTTCCACTGATGGAAGAAAAGGGAGTATAATCAATATTTTGGCAAAATATAAAGAAAAAGCGTACGACATGCACATAATGAAATATTAATCTATGCTCTGGGGTCTGCACGTAGATAAATTAGATATGTTAGACTAAACCTACATTGCAGAAGAGCTAAAGACAAGTAAAAATTCCACCTTGAGATTCTTTCATGATAAATCGGCCATTGGTGTCAAAAATCCATAAAAAGAACATGAAACAGAACAACAAAGTTATCACTTGAAAGTCATACCTGCTACCATTGAAGGTTCGTCTCTGTTCACCTTTCTGTTTTCACGTTTTTGATGTTTTTCCCCCCCTAAAACAATTGCTAAGTCTATTAATCCCTTAAAGACCAAGCTATAGTTGTCTTTCAGGAGCACACACATTTATTTATTCTTTTGTTTTTTATTTAAACTAATACATTTATTTTAATTATTTTTGCATCACTATGGAGTTTTGTTTATAGTTTTATGCTTACTATTTTTTCGTTTTTTTGGAGGGTAAAGGGGGCAAAAAACCCCATTATACTACCATATTTTTTCCTTCCATTGTTTATCACTAACCTAACATAAGCATATAAATTTGCGGTATGTGTTGGGTTGCCTTGCGGTATATATGCTTTACAAAGTAAAATATAGTTAAGCAAAAAAACAATGTTGGACGAGTTGTTTGAGATTGGTCAAAATTTTGAAACGCAAGTAATGGTGTAAAATGTCAAGATAAACATTATGTACAACAAACATATGGTGCTGCAGCAGTGATCTACCGTTGAGAACATATGACCACTGTTGCCAGTCACTGCCCATAGTGGGAATGCCAAGATAGTGTCATGCTAGGTATGGAAAGAACCCAGCGTATGATGATGGGAAAAAGGGGAAAGCCCAGCAACTAGAGAAATGGGGAGTGGAGACCCCTAAGCAAATCTTACAAAACCCTGACTCCCCTATTGTCCCTAAATAGGTTCCACACCTATCGCCGAGCAGGATACCTTAGCCCTGGCTGACCCTAGAGGTAGGCCCTAGGTAGGGGGGGTGTGAGCACTAGTCAGCCCCACTGAAACTAAAGACAAACAAGGGAAACAGACACAAGGGGATACACTTGACTTTGAGAAGACACCAGGGAGATCATGACTACAATCCACAAAGGAACTGCAAGAAGAATCTAGCCGAGTGCTAGAATTCCAGACCTGAACAGAGCAACTCTCTGGAGAAACTTAGTGTATTTAAAGATTCAGCAAGGGTGTGTCAATTAGCAGCAGAATGTGCAGATCAATGCTGGGTCCTAGAGAGGGAAGGATGAGGAAACAATCAAGAAGGTGTCTGCAAGACCAAGAGCAGCGACCTTCTACAGCCGGATCCAGAATGATTGTCAAACCTGACACACCCGTGACAGGTAGATGGCACAAGACTGCTGAGGTCAATGATTGACAGCAGTGGTCAAGTATTGTTAACTGTGATGTTGCTGATCCAGCTTTGTAAGGAAAATGCCAGTGGAGAGGAGATGCTGGATATGTAGGGGCGCTAAACCGTAAGTAATGCTTATTTTGCGTTTCTTCCCCAGTTAATTAGAAATATATGTAAATTTATAATTATATAAGGATTAAAAGTCTAGCCTATTGTGTTGGTTATTGTCTTGGCAAAAAACATAAAAATTTGTTTTTTAGCCACCCTGGTGTGATGTCATCGTTGCAGAATGATGCATATTTGACATTTTGATATTGTGCCAGGATAATCAACAGAAGAAGAGCTATGGATGCCGGGAAGTAGGAGACTCTTCTCAGGACTCCGATCCAGTAGCTACAGATCACTGACCTTGACTGGTTCCTGTGAATCGATTTCCTCCAACCCTAGTGGTAAGCCATAGTTGCAAGATCACTGCCCTACATACAGCACATAGGAGGTTGACAAGTCTAGATTAAGGCTACAATGAACCTATCTGATGTTCTATGATCCAGAGATGTCCTGCCCTGCTAGCTCTACATCATCTCACTCTTGGCACCTGTAAAGTGATGCCATGAAAAATTCTACCTCTGGTATAATTAAAGGGGTTGTCCACTACTCGGACAACCCCTTGTGTATCCACCAGTAAAATAATAACATCTGTACTCACTTCCGGTGCCGACACTGTCCATCCCAGGGCTTACGTGATATTGTTATGTCACGCAATCCCTGCGGTCAATCAGCACTGGCTTCACTCTCCTCTCCAACGGAGTAATTGACATCCGGAGGAAGTGAGAGAACAACAGCAGCTCTCACTTCCTTTGGATGTCTTGATTTGTTCAACGGCAGTCAGAGTGAAGCCAGCTCAGATTGGCCTCAGGGAGCACATGAGATAACAACGTCATGTGAGCCCAGGGAGAGCCAGTGCTAACAACGCTGGAACAGTGCGGACACCGCTGGAACAGCGCCTGAACTGGAGGGGAGTATAAGTGTTATTATTTTAATGGAGGGAAACATAGGGATTCAGAAGAGATTGTCCAAGTAGTGGACAACTCTCCCCAATGTAAATGATGTGCCAATGGCAGCCTGTTTTCAGGGCTCCAGGAAAGAGCAGCCACAGATTACTGACTGGACAGGTTCCTGGTTACTTCCCACAGTTGTACCTTCAAAACAGCGATAGGTTGGAGACCACCGATCTAGGGGATCAACACATTATGTTTGTCACCCAGAAATATAATGTATGTAATTAACCACAGATTGCTTTGTTTTCTACTCGTATTGTTCCCCTTCATTGTAATAGACAATATTTATCCACATGCAAATAGTCCATTTCAAACAATAAAACCCCTTGAAATGTAATAGGCGACAATCAGGACGTGCATACTCAAAGCCTACAACGTTTCTTTGGAGACCGCTAACTATGACTGCAATTAAAATCTATAATTATATAATTTTATACCTTATAATAAACTAAAAATGAACAAAAGTACAAGAAAATCTAAAACAAAAGTATTCATTTACTTCTCTATAATATTTTCCACGCAAATGATTTAAATGCAGAAGGAAAAAAAAACAAAAAAAACAAGACATTGTCCAGTTACGGCATTAGAGAAACTTGCAATTTTCTCAATAATTGATGGAAAATAGTGGTCATAGCTACGGGCGATTCATTTGCATTTCATTGTCAGTTTGGGTTCTAATAATATGTGAGAAATTCACAAGTCTGAAATTATAATTAACACCTGCCTTGCAGTAAGTCCTTTAAGGCTTTTCCTTCTTTGATGTAATTCAAGCTGAACATGCTTCATTTATTGTAATCGTTCAGCGATACTTCTCGTGGACAGTGACTGAGGAATGTAAATGAACTTACCGAGGGCTCATGCGATCGCTTCTTGTGATTCCTGAGTCTACTGAAAATTTAAAGTTTTTAAATAGTTTCCCAAGAGGCCCATTAGCTCCAGTTTTAATTTGACTTTTAAATTTCTCGCCCTCGTGAAGAACCATCCGCAAATAAAAAATGCATGAAGATAACTATTTCATAGAGTTCTCCTGACCACGGTTTAACCTAATGTGCTCACCGGAGAAATAGCCACACGCACAGGAAAATTAAAAGGAGGTATGGCATCAGGAAATCGAGACGAACGTAACTCTTGGATATAGACTTCATTAGTACTGGCTTTGACGGGCCAATATATCAGGGGGTTAGAGTATGGATTATTTAGTAGAACATCTATACGGCATTTGTAGACATTTCTTCTTGAATATTCCAGATTTCTCATCGAGTAAATGTTGCAAGGCACTTGCTTGAATAGTCAAGTTCCTATTTTTCCTGTGGGAATTGCGGGCGGTACATCTGAGACCTTGGTAAAGTAAGTTATGGAAGAAGTAACTGTGTTGGCCAACTTTTATTCTTGGTTCGGACTAATGGAAGTCAATATAAATCCTATGAAACTGTTGCAGGTGTTTGAGATTTACATGGTTTTCTCCCAGATAGATCTTTAGTTTTTAATAAAAAAAAAAACTAATACATCGGGAAGGAAATCCTATGAACTTAAGACTTATATTTGTCTGGATTCTTGGACAATGTGAAATTTTCATTGTTGACTTGAGGGTTCTTTTCTAAACTGATGGGAAGACCTAATGCTATTATTTTAAAGAATAACAGAAAATAGGAAACTTGATGAATGATTCCCAACATCTGCCATCCATGTACAGCCCATGTTGGCTACAGGTAGCAGCAGATGTCACCTGTGTTATACAGCCGGCATCTGCCTGTAACAGCAGCGATCAGACCTAAGCTCCAATTAGTGCAGTAAACTCCTTCAATACTACAAGTTCAAACTCTGACAGCGGAGTTTAAGGCAGGCAGTCCTGGGGGGGACATGCCATTCCTGATGCTCACTGGTCCCTATGTGACTCGATCGTAAGTGGATTGACATGGGAACTGGGGGACAGACATAATACAGTATACACAACAAGCAATCAGACAAGCAAAGGTTCAAGTCTCCCAATAAGTAAAAAAAAAAAGTTTTCATTATAAGAAAAAAAAAAAACCTAACAATTTGAATTACAACTTTTTCCCCATTAAAATGACATTAAAAATGATAAACACATTTGGTATGGCCACTTCTGTAAAAATGTGATCTATCAAAATGTAAAACGATTTAACTCATACGGTAAATGCTGTAAAGCAAAAAAATAAAAAGACCAGAATTGCTGTTTTTCTGGTGCCAAACCTGTTCCAAAAAAACTACATGAAAAGAGATCAAAACATTATATGTCCCCCAAAATGGTATCAATAAAAACGTAAGCTCACAGCACGAAAAAACAAACCAGCACACAGCTCCATTAATGGAAGAATAAAAAGTAAAAAATTGTGGGTCTCCGAAAAAAGCTGAAACAATCCAATTTTTTTTTTTACATATTTCTGAATTGTTTTCATCACTAAAATAAAAAAAACAAGCAATATATATATATATATATATATATATATATATATATATATATATATATATAAGTTTGACACTGATCTGGAAAATTATGGATTTTAATCTCACATCAAAATCCGTAAAAGCAAAGCTAAAAAAAACAAACCATAAAGGAATTACATTAATTTTGCCATTTCACTGATTTTTTTCCCCCGTTTTCTATATTATATGCTAAAATCAATGGTGCTATTCAAAACAACTTACTGTCTATGTTGATACAAAAATAAAAAAGTTGTGGCTCTTGGAAGAAAGGGAGGAAAAAAAATTGAAGTGCAAAAATTATAATTGGCTGCGGCAGGAAGGGAATTAAGATTGGCAGGAGTCTTTGTAGAAAAATTCACTTCTTCATCACCGATTGTGATTGCACAATGGTATGTATCCCCTGCTGTTGTTTTGGGGTGCATATTGAATATACAATGATTAACTTAGATATATACAGTATTAAGGGTATAGACGAATGCTGGGAGTTTAGCCATGCAGAACATAAAGCACACCTTCAGCACATTTTATACATAAACAAGAACCCAGATGATTTATGTCTTGTCGTACGTTCCAAAACTGCTGCATTAAAAGGATGATGTTCATTTATCTTCTTTAAAGAAAGCTTGCTATCCGTGTAGCGCAGCTGCTCTCGAATGCACAGCTCTTAATGCTTGTTGTGGTAGACGACTAATGACTGGGCTCACAGAAAACAGGTTTGTCATGTTCCATTTCTTTTAGGAGAGGAATGCGGAGAGCTTACTAGGCAGATACATTTCATAGAAGTCCTGCTATCGATAATCAAGCTTTTTTTGGAATTGATGAATGGATCATACAGTTCGTTAGATCCTTACAGTCTTAAAGGAAAGAAAACATCATTCTCCAGTCTTGATTTTATGAGCTGAGCCAATATTCCAGGGGAGGCAGTCTAGCAATTCTCTACGTGCCATTGATTTCATTGAGTATGATGCATTTCAAAGGCTAAGCCTCAACGTTGGTCCTTAGCTCCTAGTCAATGGTTATTGGCTGCCACTACTGGGACTAAGATTCAGGTCAAACTTTTGGATTCATGGGGTATTCTTTCTACACAATAAAATTGTTTGTTGATGATCATAAAGTAAAAATCAATGAAAAGTTAATATTCTTCACCGATTGCTGGTAAACAATGACTATTGACCATGAAAAGCTTTGAAGAACGTTCGATGCGTTTCCCGAGAGTTGGAATTGAATTTCATTAGAAAAATGGTATCATCGTTTCAATTGTCCAAGCAATTATTATTAGATGTAGTGGCATATAATAGTCAGTCTCCGTGTGGCACTGCTTCTATAAAAGTTACGGGCATCGAAGAAATTTAGTTACATCCTGTTTTGTCATTGCAGACTGGCTATATCGAAGGAGATTTGTAGGGGGGTAAATTTGACACTAGACTATCTATAAGTAGGTGAATAATTATAATTTATAATACAAAATGTATTTTTTTTGTCACTTTGAAACAACAATATAGAATAGTTCAATAAAGATGTGGCAGAAATAAATATGTTACATGTGTAACCTTGTCATGTCCTACGACTTGGGAATCATTCAGTATTGTATTATTATTTTATTGTTGTTGTTATACTGCTATGGAATCAGTTTACCTTTTAGAAGTTTGTTCTGTCTCTCTCCCTGTAGCCCAGCTCTGATGTCAGTAACCCCTCCCTTCTTCCTTCTCAGTTAGTGTTTGCCAGCCATCTTTCTAGATTCATCTCTGTACATCTCTGGTTCAGAATTGTCTTTTTTACCTACAGCTGTTGTTGCAGCTGCTGCTGTTGCAGCTGTGTCTGTTACTACTGTGCATAATACAAGAATTCAGCCTGAGACTAAACTTTTTCTGGAATCTTCATACATGCCTCCTGCAGTCGAGTTGAAGCTATCTGATGAAGTTCTTGGTGTGAGTACTGGTCAATACAGACATCCATAGAAAGCCTGTCTAAGGAGCCCCACACTCTAGTTATGAAGTTAGAATAAATCTAAAGGTTTAAAGGGAATCTGCCACTATGTTTTGGGACACTAAGTCATTGGTGGAGTTTAGTAATGCAAACATGCCCATGTCAAGACTGGATGTTTTGGCATCAGGGAGATTAAAGGATTCTAACTTACCTGGAATGAATCGTGTGCCTGGATATTTTGCAAGTTGAAGCTGGGAACATTACATCTCATTTCTTTGCAATGGTTGGGTTTCTTTTAAATAGGACTATAAGTAAATGTATTTTTTTGTTCCCAGATCACACTGTATACTGCTGCTAGGACCTCACAAAATAGATGTAAGCTGTAAGTGATTCGGACTTTGAGGCCTAATTCACACATCAGTTTTTCTGGGCTGTTTCATCAGTATTTTAAAAGTGAAAAACTGGAGTGGTTCCGAAACACAGAACAGGTCCTTTTCTTTTAACTATATTTTTTTTTCTCATAGGTTCCACTCCTGTTTTTTCTTGCAAACACTGACCAAAAAAAGACGACGTGTGAATGAAATCTAAGTAGTATATTTTCCTGCAGCAATACAGCTAGAGAAGCCTATCATTGCACACATCCCACTGCAATCGATAGACTGTCTGTGTAATGCACTCATGTGCTGGATCATCCAGAGTAAAGCCTCATTTAGATGTTGTTCTTGCACATATATCCATTATAGTCTATGAGGCTGTTCACATGTCCGAATTCGACCAAATTCAGGGTTCAAAATAACATATTCGTTGAAAAAAACAGACATCACTTGTCGTCTGAGTGTCGTCTGAGTGTCGTCTGCTGAATGGGTATAAGAAGTTCGGAATTTTTTTGGTTTCAAACAGATGCCACACTGAGGCTTAGGGTCTCATAACCATTTTTTTCACATTTGAGAACAACGGTCTGATTATTCTGATCAGAGTTTGAATCACTTTTTCTCAGACGTGAAGAGAAACAAAAGAAAAGTTTTCTCCACCTTCTCTGTGAAAATCAGACTGCGCTCTAATGCCATCCAATTGCGGTCCGATTTTTTTTCACGGACCCATAGATTAACATTGGCAATTTTGATCTGACACTCGGATCAAAATCAGACTTGTCTCTGATTTTTTTTTTGCTGGTCACTTGGTCCAAGTAAAAAAATTGGCCATGTGCACAGCCCCATAGGTACGAGTGCTATCCATGAAAACAACGGATAGGACTCATCCAAAAAAAATCGATTGTGTGCACAAGCCCTTATAATAAAACTAATCACTATTATAAATCAATGTAGACTGAAAGCACGCCCTGAAACTTTGATAGCTCACACTGAACAGATGCGCTGCAGATTGTCAATCAAAGTGCCGGGAGTTACGCACAGTGTAGTGAGCGGTGCTATGAGCGCTGACTGTAGCCGCTATGTTCACCGTCCAATGGCTGAAATAAATTTATTTTTTCCCGACAGTCGCAATTTCAGTAAGGTGGCCAGGCCTCATTGTAACACTATTTACCTGCAGAATAACCCCATATATGTGGTAAATAGTGTTTTCCGAGGTGACAGGTTCCCTGTTTAAGGGTGGAGGATATGTGTTCCGGGGCATAGCCTTTAATTGGCTCATGACTACTTACTCAGAATTTCCGACAGCGCGCTCCAAAAGTTGGCAGGTATGCATATTGTGTTTTCCTCATCTGACAGAGCTGATCGCTAAAAGGTGGCAGGACAATCATAGCGGTAGGAATGGCTGAGTAACACCGTAGGATTGAAATACCACAATATAGGTGATAGGCTGAAAGGAAGTAGTAGCCTGAAACCATCCTTATAGACTGATGTCCGTAATTAGATGTCAGGAATTCTAAAATAGCCCCAATGGACAATATAAAAAATTGCAATTTTTCTTTTTTTTAAAAAAAAATACAGATTAAAAAAAATGTTTAGAAAATGATTTTTAACATTAACATCATTTTATGATGACACATTCCCTATAAATGACAAATTTAGTTGGGTTACATCTGTAAACCGCTTATACATCTCATCTGCAACTATTAATCCAACATGTATGTTCCTGCATTAAAGCGGCGGTGCTTAGCATCGCATTGAGCGCAGATGAGGAGTACTGCAAGAGAATAATAGAACAATCATCCTAATGTATTCCATTATATACTGTTATTAATCTTCATTAGCAAGCGCCATCCTGATTGGTTCATTTAAAAGAGGCCCGTAAAATATTAATCTTGTTAATGACTATTGCAAATCAGATCATTGTAAAACAATAAAAATAACTTAGACGTAACAAGTTCTGCTTTATGTCTCTGATATATGAAAACAATATCCCCCCTGCTGTGCTCCAATGTGTTCTGTTCTGTCGGTGAGAAATAGGAAAGTTCTAAAACGAAATAATTAAGATGAATTTTGTTAACATTTTCACAAAAAAAGCTGCAAGAACCAGAAAATACTAATCCTGCATTTAAAAGCTCATCCCCCATTCCACCTCCCCACCTAAGAAAACCCAAAACCCAAAACCCAGGAGTTGTCTTTCACATTTCCTAGATTCCTGGATGAAAAAAAAAACCTGCTGTTACTTATGCAGTGATACATTTTCATATATTGCTGGATAACTTTGTAGTTTTGCATTTTAGGATCAAGGGAAAGACATGTGACAACCCTTGTGCTGTAATGGTGGCCATATTGTTTGTCATTAGTTCACCTTAACTCCAGTCACTGGAAATTGTCTTCTAGTGATGAGCGATTCTCACGAAATTTGAACTGTCAGTTCGCTCAAATCAATGCGAAACAAATGTTCATTCTCATTCTTGGGGTCTCACTAGACCCCAGGGCATAATATATGTAAGGTAGAAAAAATATATATTGCAGTTCTCCTGTGGCGCCACCGTAGGCCACCACCCAGTCCATGGTGTGGCCCTTGTAGTAGTGGTGGAGGTGATAGTCTGCCCCTGGTACTAAAAAGGGTTAAAAGCACGTTCCCAAAATTAGAACCCGCTGGGGCTGCAATTTGGCCTAGGTAGGGTTAACTGTGACAGCCGGCCCAGTAGAGGGAGGGGGAACTGAGTGCTAGTGTCAGGTGCAGGAAGTGAACTAGGTCAGTAGTGTGCAGTACTGCAGAAAGCTAACAGGCTCTGTACAGGCTGCTAAGGTGACCATGAGACTAGTATCACCAGAGAATCCCTCCACAAGAGTCACCTTAGCTGGCCTGGGGGCACATTCTGTCTGCGAGGCTGCAAAAGAAGTCAGGACTCAAGCTCTAGGAGGTGGAGTGAATTGGGATCCAGATATACTGTCATTGGTAAGGAAGAGTCTCTAGGGCTAGAGAAGAAAGTAACAGAGATGCTCCACCTAGATCGGGTACCAGGGCAGAAGTTGTATCCGGTACCTGTGGGAAAGATGACAACCCGTTGGGCCTTATCCTTTATACCTGCCTGTAAATGCTGCCAGTTACCAAGCAAAGTACTGGTTGTTTTTATGAAATCTGAGTCCTCTGAATTGATTGCTGCCCTGGTTCCAGAAGAGGAATTCCTGGAGTCAGAAGAGGCCGGGTGGCCAGAATTAGTGGGAAACATCACATACACTGCAGCACACCAGAGCGAGAACACACTTTGTCTGTAGAATGCCAAAGTGAGCATGGGCTCGGCTCGCTTACAATTACCTCGTTTGGGCACCTTACACTCTCTCTTCTTTTCTTACGTCCTCTTCCTGCATCTTCATGTTGCGCTGGGGTTTCTGGCACTGGATAGGCCTCTGATGTGATAATATGCATAACCCAAGACATAGTCAGTACTTTAGTTAACATCACGACATGTGTTGTGACATCACCAGTCCACTCGGCGCTGGGAGCACTTGCGCAGACTAAAGTTGCAGGAAGAGGATGTCACATGCAATGTCAAAAGAAAGAAGTAAGGAGACGCATTGCTGATGTGGTACTGTGCATTTGGACAAAGCAAAAAAATCGCCTTAACCCCTTCCTTAAAGGGGTTGTCCGGTCAAAAGTGATAAGTCTGCAGTCATTCTGTGTGACTGCAGACTTATGAATCCCCCCAGCGCACGCACTGTGCACTGTGTGGATTCGCCGGTATGAGACCCGGTAACGGAGGGTATGTATGAGTTATACATATCCCCGGCCAGTGGGTGCGGCCTCGCTCTCCATTCACTTGTATTGAATGAGGCCGTGCTGTCTAGTTGGACGCACCCACTGGCCATCCATGTCTCTAGACGGGGCATGGCCTCGCTCCATACAAGTGTATGGAGCGAGGTGGCACTGAATGTCCGGGGGTATGTATAATTTATACATACTCTCCGGTCCCGGGTCTCATACCAGCAAATCCCCACAGCATACAGTGCCTGCACTGGGGGAATTCAAAAGTTTGCAGTTGACTCGCCCAGGGTGATAGGGACGACTCGGTACCCGGGCCTTTTGCCTGACTTTGGGGATGTCGCGGTGGTCGGCTCCTGGGCCCGTACTCTGGGGTCAGCTTTTAAAAAGGGATTGTTTGTTAATTTTATGAAAGTTCGTGACGCCACCTGTGGTTTCTGGTGAGAGTCACCAGCGCTGCGGCAGTCCACTGAGGCTGGTGATAAGGCAGCTCGATGGTATAGCTCCCCACAGGTGGAGCTAGGCCTCAGGGCAGTGTATGAAGAGGGGGATGCAGGACAGGCGAGACCCAGCTGGGTCAGAGCAAGAACGGGGACAGACACGATAGTCACTTCAGTACCTTTTACTGGTGGTAATTCAGGCACATCCCGGAGCACTGTAGGGTGAAGGGTGCATATCAGGATCCTCCCCAATGAGCGGGTGTAGGGCCTCCTGTTTCTTGCCTTTGCGTAGTAAGTTTCTGACCTGCCTGGAGCTAGGCCTAACTTGGTTTCTGTCCTGCACTTGCTGATGTTGTGGTGCGGCCTTCTCTTGGAGTGCACGCTCCCAGCTTACGGGGCCTATGTGTCTCCTGGCTCTGTTACGTATCAGCTCTCTGGTGATCCTGGGACCTGTAGTTCCCCAGGGTTTCCGGTTATGCCTTACTGGGTCGAAAAGATCCCGGTAAGCTCGGACCCGGTGTCCGGTAAATGTTTCGGGGTGAGCTGGGTAAGCTCCTCTGCCCCCACTGCTACTCACTTTCCACTACTTGCCTTCGGCCTACTCGGGCCCTCACTAGGCTACTCACACCAACGGCAGCTTGCCGCGCTTCACCGATCTTATGGCGCCGGCACACCTTAAGCTCTAACTGAGCTGCTTGAATCTAGACTGGGCTTCAGGACCGCTGGAGGCCTAACTTGCCTCACACAGCAACCCTCGCGCATCTCTCTCTCTGTGCACTCCAGACTAACTGCTAGACTCTGACTGAACTGCGTAGCTCCACCTTCCCTATTTATATCCCTAACGGGCTCCCTCTGCTGGTCTGAGGTGGAAGGTGGAGATGTGTGAATGTTTATGGGGGCCTCTTGTGGAGGATTCCATCAATGCACTCTTCTAGGATCTGTGGTACCAAGCACAGCTGGGCGCCACACAGTCACACAGAGTGACTGCAGACTTATCACTTTTGACTGCACAACCCCTTTAATAATATATGATGGCTATATCTATCATGAGTGGTGGTAAATTAAGGCTCCATGATATAGCCATCATGCTAATCCGGCAAGTACTGTCTGCCATGCCATCAGCTGCAGGAATCTAGCTAATATACATATCCAGGCTCCTGCTCAATCTTTGGAGATCAGCAAGAACACCAGTCCCTACACTGTATCACCCGTAGTTGGTCAGTGAGAACATCGGTCCCTGCACTGTATCACCCGTAGTTGGTCAGTGAGAACACCAGTCCCTGCACTGTATCACCCGTAGTTGGTCACTGAGAACACCAGTCCCTGCACTGTATCACCCGTAGTTGGTCACTGAGAACACCAGTCCCTGCACTGTATCACCCGTAGTTGGTCAGTGAGAACACCAGTCCCTGCATTGTATCACCTGTAGTTGGTCAGTGAGAACACCAGTCCCTGCACTGTATCACCCATAGTTGGTCAGTGAGAACACCAGTGCCTGCATTGTATCACCCGTAGTTGGTCAGTGAGAACACCAGTCCCTGCACTGTATCACCCATAGTTGGTCAGTGAGAACACCAGTCCCTGCACTGTATCACCCGTAGTTGGTCACTGAGAACACCAGTCCCTGCACTGTATCACCCGTAGTTGGTCAGTGAGAACACCAGTCCCTGCATTGTATCACCTGTAGTTGGTCAGTGAGAACACCAGTCCCTGCACTGTATCACCCGTAGTTGGTCAGTGAGAATACCAGTCCCTGCATTGTATCACCCGTAGTTGGTCAGTGAGAACACCAGTCCCTGCACTGTATCACCCATAGTTGGTCAGTGAGAACACCAGTCCCTGCACTATATAACCCGTAGTTGGTCAGTGAGAACACCAGTCCCTGCACTGTATCACCCGTAGTTGGTCAGTGAGAATACCAGTCCCTGCACTGTATCGCCCGTAGTTGGTCAGTGAGAATACCAGTCCCTGCACTGTATCACCCGTAGTTGGTCAGTGAGAACACCAGTCCCTGCACTGTATCACCCATAGTTGGTCAGTGAGAACACCAGTCCCTGCACTGTATCACCCGTAGTTGGTCAGTGAGAACACCAGTCCCTGCACTGTATCACCCGTAGTTGGTCAGTGAGAATACCAGTCCCTGCACTGTATCGCCCGTAGTTGGTCAGTGAGAATACCAGTCCCTGCACTGTATCACCCATAGTTGGTCAGTGAGAACACCAGTCCCTGCACTGTATCACCCATAGATGGTCAGTGAGAACACCAGTTCCTGCACTGTATCACCCATAGTTGGTCAGTGAGAACACCAGTCCCTGCATTGTATCACACATAGTTGGTCAGTGAGAACACCAGTCCCTGCATTGTATCACCCATAGTTGGTCAGTGAGAATACCAGTCCCTGCACTGTATCACCCATAGTTGGTCAGTGAGAATACCAGTCCCTGCACTGTATCACCCATAGTTGGTCAGTGAGAACACCAGTTCCTGCACTGTATCACCCATAGTTGGTCAGTGAGAACACCAGTCCCTGCATTGTATCACCCGTAGATAGTCCGTGAAAACACCAGTCCCTGCAGTGTATCACCCGTAGATAGTCAGTGAAAACACCAGTCCCTGCACTGTATCACCCATAGTTGGTCAGTGAGAACACCAGTTCCTGCACTGTATCACCCATAGTTGGTCAGTGAGAACACCAGTTCCTGCACTGTATCACCCATAGTTGGTCAGTGAGAACACCGGTCCCTGCATTGTAACTCCCTAGTTGACTTGACAGAGGGAGAGTACTCCTTCTCTCAGACTATCAACCTTCCCACCTGCAATTTTATTGTTAGAGTGTAGATCCATTGTCATGGCAGCCACGGAGCCTAACATTGGACCCAATGGTTGTTATTTTAGTCCTCCTATTAGATCCAGACAGGGGTTAGGTCTAACAGAATGTCTGTGGATATTTTTCCAATAGGCATAATACACTTCAATACAGAAGTATTGCAGTGTATCATATGAACGTTCAAGATAATTCAAGTTCAAGTCCCTAAGTAGGACTGAAATTAAAATGAAAAGGTTTGAAAGTGTTAAAAAGTATATAAAAAGTTACAAATGAAACATACTTTAAGAAATGCCTTTTATTAATTTATTTATGTAAATAAATCAAATAATAAAAAATGCACACAATTGTGCCTGTTGTAAAAAAAAAAGCAAACAAAAATAAAAGTAGAATTGCTGTTTTTCATTCATCCACTTCCCAAAACTGAATAAAAACAGATCTGAAGATCACATATATCCCAAAAATGGTATCAGTGAACACATCAACTCATACAGCATAAAACAAGTCCTCATACAGCTGTAAGGATATGGACATACTGCCCATGTTTCTCTCTTGAAGAAACAGTTTTATTGTCATAAGTTGTTATGTGATGTAATGTGAACTGTGTTGCGTAATGTGAATAGTGTGATCCGTTAATGATATGAATAGTTTTATCATAGGATTAGCCCAGAGTGGGAGGCGCTAAGCTGCAGGGAAAGTGACAATTTCCTGTCAGATAGGGTCTGGAGTGCATAGTGAGTGGACCTAAAGGTCCAAAGTGAGCAGTGCCACATTCTGGGGTGACCATAAATGAGAGGAGACCGAAGAGAAGGGATACCGAGATCCTGCCTGAGCCAAAGTGACCAAGAGACAGAGTGACCTTCCGGAAAAAAAAAGGCTCCTGGGAGATACTAGAAGGTAATGGGCCTAACAAGACTAGGTCCACGGGGCGAGTAAAGTGTCCTGGGCGGGAGTTCCAGAGTGTCAGCATTATCGTCCATACTGGGACCTTAAAGGGAAAGGAGGATGCGGAACCACAGGACGACTAAATGACTCTTGCTAAACAGGGTTGTAGCGTTAAAGCTGGGTTGTGGTGAAGTAGTGAGAAACCGTGGACATAGAGAACACTGGAGTAAACTAAGGAAGGATACTGGGAGGAAAATGCTTTGAGTTGTAAAGGAAACGTTCATAAGACTGCGTACCTGCTATCTCCTGTACATATTCCCTACCAAATCCCCATTCAGTAAAAAGGTGATTTCTAAATGGTGGTCTCCCTCATTGAACTGTGAAACATCTGGTCCTGACAAACCAGCAACATCGGTTACATGTGGCCTGCATGGGCGTAACGCCCTTACAGAGCAAGTCCACACACCCAACCAGGACCCCCACCTTCATGTAACGATCTGGGATGCAGCAGATGGGTACCTCACCCCCCGACTTAACACAACCTGTCCCACAAAAACATACCCTCATAAGCCTACATCGATTAAATTATTAAACCGCTATGGGTCTTGGAGCACAGAGATACAAAAAAGGAAAAAAAAATAGCTTAAGGAGTTAAAGGGAATTGATCAGCAGTAGTGTTGAGCCACCCCCGTAGTGTTCGGGTTCGGTTCGTCGAACACCGGGATGTTCGAGGAACTGTTCGTCGAACTGTTCGTCGAACACCTTAGAACACCGTCGAACACCATTAAAACCAATGGCAGTCAAACAAAAACACATAGAAACACATAGAAAACACCTTCAAAGGTGTCCAAAAGCTGACAAACTGCTCAGAAGACGCTTTCTTTAAAAAAGCCGGCCGGCAATTCAGCAGCGGCATACACCGGTACCCGACAATTTAGACAAGAAGGAATAGAGCCTCACACATAGATTAGATAGATAGAAACATGTCAGTCACATATATATGAAGTACAGTGACAGTGTTGCTTACTGTACTTGTCATTTAGTGTAAAGGATTTATTAAAAAATATAATAGTGTTTTCATGCACTGTCTCTTTAAAAAAGCCGGCCGGCAATTCAGCATCTGTACCCGACAATTTATAACAGACAGAATAGAGCTTCACACATAGATTAGATAGATAGAAACATGTCAGTCACATATATATGAAGTACAGTGATAGTGTTGGTTACTGTACTTGTCATTTAGTATTAAAATAAAGGATTTACTATTAAAAAAAATTGGCGTGGGGTTCCCTTTAATTTTAGTCTCTAGCGGAGGTTAAGCAGACAGCTGGGGCAGATGTTTGAAGCCTGGGAAGGGGGTAATACCCACGGAGCTTCCCAGGCTACTAATATGAGCCCCCAGCTGAATACATAGCCTTTACTAGCTATTAAAATGGGGGACCCCCCCAAAAAAATGACGTGGGGTCCCCCCTAATTTAATAGCTAGCAAAGGCTAGGCAGACAGCTGGGGGCTGATATTAATAGCCCAGGAAGGGAGCCATGAATATTGGCCCCCTCCCAGGCTAGAAACACCAGCCGTCAGCCGCCCCAGAAATGGCGCATCCATAGGATGCGCCAATTCTGGCACTTAGCCTTGCTCTTCCACGCTGCCCTGTAGCGGTGGCAGGGGGTAATAGGACTAGGGTTGATGTCAGCTTATAATGCCAGCTGACATCAAGCCCAGGTTAGTAATGGAGAGGCGTCTATAAGACACCCCCATTACTAACCCCATAGTCAAAGTTAAAAGAAAACACAAACACCCAGAATAAAGTCCTTTAATTGAAATAAAGACACAATCCTTTATTGTTCTAAATTAAACCATACTTACCATCACGCCCATTCCAGCTGAAGCCAACGATCTCCTGCAATAAAAGAAAAATAATAAAGCAACCTCATCCTTACCTTTCCATGGTTCCCACGACAGCTTCAGCTCTGCTACATCGAGATGACAGGCTGGACCGCAGCAGAACGCTGCCATCCAGCCTGTCATCCCGCAGACACTGAGAAGCGCAGGCATGCTTGCGCTCTGCAGTGTCTGGCTGTGACGGCATAAAGATGAGCCGAGGTCATGTCCAATGAACTCGGCGCACCTCATGCACGTCACTGACAGCGTGGGAAAATTCTCACGCTGAAGCGCTGAGTGCAGGAGAATTCTCCCACGCTGTCAGTGACGTGCATAAGGTGAGCTCATGTCCAATGAACTCAGCTCACCTCCTGCACGTCACTGACAGCGTGGGAGAATTCTCCTGCACTCAGCGCTTCAGAGTGAGAATTCTCCCACGCTGAAGCGCTGAGTGCAGGAGAATTTTCCCACGCTGTCAGTGACGTGCATAAGGTGAGCTCATGTCCAATGAACTCAGCTCACCTCCTGCACGTCACTGACAGCGTGGGAGAATTCTCCTGCACTCAGCGCTTCAGTGTGAGAATTCTCCCACGCTGAAGCGCTGAGTGCAGGAGAATTTTCCCACGCTGTCAGTGACGTGCATGAGGTGAGCCGAGTTCATTGGACATTAACTCGGCTCATCTGGATGCCCTCACAGAGAGACACTGTGGAGCGCAAGCAAGCCTGTGCTTCTCAGTGTCTGCGGGATGACAGGCTGGATGGCAGCGTTCTGCTGCGGTCCAGCCTGTCATCTCGATGTAGCAGAGCTGAAGCTGTCATGGGAACCATGGAAAGGTAAGGATGATGTTGCTTTATTATTTTTCTTTTATTTCAGGAGATCGTTGGCTTCAGCTGGAATGGGCGTGACGGTAAGTATGGTTTAATTTAGAACAATAAAGAATTGTGTGTTTATTTCAATTAAAGGACTTTTTTCTGGGTGTTGTGTTTTTTTTAAATACTTTACTAGAAATTCATGGTGGTCATGTCTAATATTGGCGTGACCCCATGAATTTTGGGCTTAGGGCCAGCTGATAATGCCAAGCTGGCCCTAACCCCTTTATTACCCAGTGAGCCACCGCATCAGGGCCCTGGATGAGTTGGGTACAGCGCCAGAAGATGGCGCTTCTATGAACGCGCCATTTTCCGGGGTGGCTGCGGACTGCAATTTGCAGCGGGGGTGGCCCAGAAAGTTTGGGCCTCCCTGCGCTGCGGATTCCAGCCCCCAGCTGCCTAGTTGTACCTGGCTGGACACAAAAACAGGGCGAAGCCCCACGTCAATTTTCTTTAAATTATTTCATGAAATAATTAAGAAAAAAGGGCTTCCCTATATTGTTGTGTCCGGCCAGGTACAAATAGGCAGCTGGTGGTTGGGGGCAGCCCGTTCCTGCCTGCTGCACCTGACTGGACACAAATATAGTGCGAAGCCCCACGTCAATTTTTTTTTAATTATTTCATGAATTTCCTGAAATAATTTAAAAAAATTGAAGTGGGGCTTCGCACTATATTTGTGTCCAGCCAGGTACAGCAGGCAGGAACGGGCTGCCCCCAACCACCAGCTGCCTATTTGTACCAGGCCGGACACAACAATATAGGGAAGGCCTTTTTTTCTTAATTATTTCATGAATTTCATGAAATAATTAAAAAAAATTGAAGTGGGGCTTCGCACTATATTTGTGTCCAGCCAGGTACAGCAGGCAGGAACGGGCTGCCCCCAACCACCAGCTGCCTATTTGTACCTGGCCGGACACAACAATATAGGGAAGGACTTTTTTTCTTAATTATTTCATGAATTTCATGAAATAATTAAAAAAAAAATACGTGGGGCTTCGCCCTATTTTTGTGTCCAGCCAGGTACAACTAGGCAGCTGGGGGCTGGAATCTGCAGCGCAGGGAGGCCCAAGCTTTCTGCCCCCCCCCCCGCTGCAAATTGCAGTCCGCAGCCACCCCGGAAAATGGCGCGTTCATAGAAGCGCCATCTTCTGGCGCTGTACCCAACTCATCCAGGGCCCTGGTGCGGTGGCTCACTGGGTAATAAAGGGGTTAGGGCCAGCTTGGTATTATCAGCTGGCCCCAAGCCCAAAATTCATGGGGTCACGCCAGTATTAGACATGACCGCCATGAATTTCTAGTAAAGTATTTAAAAAAAACACAACACCCAGAATAAAGTCCTTTAATTGAAATAAACACACAATCCTTTATTGTTCTAAATTAAACCATACTTACCATCACGCCCATTCCAGCTGAAGCCAACGATCTCCTGTAATAAAAATAAAATAATAAAGCAACCTCATCCTTACCTTTCCATGGTTCCCACGACAGCTTCAGCTCTGCTACATCGAGATGACAGGCTGGACCGCAGGAGAACGCTGCCATCCAGCCAGTCATCCCGCAGACACTGAGAAGCGCAGGCATGCTTGCGCTCCACATTGTCTCTCTGTGACGGCATAAAGATGAGCCGAGGTCATGTCCAATGAACTCGGCTCACCTCATGCACGTCACTGACAGCGTGGGAGAATTCTCACGCTGAAGCGCTGAGTGCAGGAGAATTCTCCCACGCTGTAAGTGACGTGCATGAGGTGAGCCGAGTTCATTGGACATGACCTCGGCTCATCTTTATGCCGTCACAGAGAGACAATGTGGAGCGCAAGCATGCCTGCGCTTCTCAGTGTCTGCGGGATGACTGGCTGGATGGCAGCGTTCTGCTGCGGTCCAGCCTGTCATCTCGATGTAGCAGAGCTGAAGCTGTCGTGGGAACCATGGAAAGGTAAGGATGAGGTTGCTTTATTATTTTATTTTTATTACAGGAGATCGTTGGCTTCAGCTGGAATGGGCGTGATGGTAAGTATGGTTTAATTTAGAACAATAAAGAATTGTGTCTTTATTTCAATTAAAGGACTTTATTCTGGGTGTTTGTGTTTTTTTTAACTTTGACTATGGGGTTAGTAATGGGGGTGTCTTATAGACGCCTCTCCATTACTAACCTGGGCTTGATGTCAGCTGGCATTATAAGCTGACATCAACCCCAGCCCTATTACCCCCTGCCACCGCTACAGGGCAGCGTGGAAGAGCGAGGCTAAGTGCCAAAATTGGCGCATTCTATGGATGCGCCATTTCTGGGGCGGCTGACGGCTGGTGTTTCTAGCCTGGGAGGGGGCCAATATTCATGGCTCCCTTCCTGGGCTATTAATATCAGCCCCCAGCTGTCTGCCTAGCCTTTGCTAGCTATTAAATTAGGGGGGACCCCACGTCATTTTTTTGGGGGGGTCCCCCATTTTAATAGCTAGTAAAGGCTATGTATTCAGCTGGGGGCTGATATTAGTAGCCTGGGAAGCTCCGTGGGTATTACCCCCTTCCCAGGCTTCAAACATCTGCCCCAGCTGTCTGCTTAACCTCCGCTAGAGCCTAAAATTAAGGGGAACCCCACACCAATTTTTTTAATAATAAATCCTTTATTTTAATACTAAATGACAAGTACAGTAATCAACACTGTCACTGTACTTCATATATATGTGACTGACATGTTTCTATCTATCTAATCTATGTGTGAAGCTCTATTCTGTCTGTTATAAATTGTCGGGTACAGATGCTGAATTGCCGGCCGGCTTTTTTAAAGAGACGGTGCATGAAAACACTATTATTTTTTTTGATAAATCCTTTACACTAAATGACAAGTACAGTAATCAACACTGTCACTGTACTTCATATATATGTGACTGACATGTTTCTATCTATCTAATCTATGTGTGATGCTCTATTCTTTCTGTTATAAATTGTCGGGTACCGCTGCTGAATTGCCGGCCGGCTTTTTTAAAGAGACGGTGCATGAAAACACTATTATTTTTTTTGA
The DNA here is from genome assembly GCF_046119375.1 of Phyllobates terribilis. NCBI lineage: Eukaryota > Metazoa > Chordata > Amphibia > Anura > Dendrobatidae > Phyllobates > Phyllobates terribilis. The sequence goes on from NW_027362768.1 coordinate 329,156,307, forward strand.
TAAATCCTTTACGCTAAATGACAAGTACAGTAAGCAGCACTTTCACTGTACTTCGTATATATGTGGCTGACATGTTTATATCTATCTAATCTATGTGTGAAGCTCTATTCTTTCGGTTCTAAATTGTCGGGTACCGGTGTATGCCGCTGCTGAATTGCCGGCTTTTCATGTTTCACTGTTGGCACTGTTCCCATCGATTTGGGCAATCACTGTAATGCCACAACCACCATGGCTGTGGCATTACAGTGAGTGGCAGACAATCCCTGCATGATTGGTGCTCTAAATAGCGCCAGACATGCAGGACACGCTTTTGGTGCACGAACAGTTATCGAACATAACCTCGAACAGCCGAATTTTTTGCAAATCGTTCGGGTTCGTCGAACAACTCGAACACCGCCCAAAACAGCTCGAATTTGAGATTGGCGAACAGTTCTAGTCGAACACCGCTCATCTCTAATCAGCAGGCTTTTACTATGCCATCTGAGAGCAGCATGATATAGGGGCATAGATCCTGATTCCAGCGATGTATCCCTTACTGGGCTGCTTGCTGTTATTTTGATAATATCACTCTTTTATCTGCTTTAGATCTATCAGTTCTCTGAATGCTGAGCTCTGCATAACCTCACCCACACCACTGATTGGCCGCTTTCTGTATATACTGTGTATAGGCAGAGCGCTATCAGTGCAATAAGTGGTGGGGGCGTGGTTGGAGTACCTGGCAGCAGCTTTACGAGTCCTCTAGTGATAATAATCCCTTGCTGATAAAACAGTGATTTTATCAAAACTACAGCAAGCAGCCCAGTAAGTGACACATTGCTGGAATCAGGGTCTCTGTCTTTACATTATGCTGCTCTAAAATTAGATGACAGATTCCTTTTAAGCAGTTCTCCAGTTGGTCCTTCCTGGAAACAATTACAATCCCACCTCAACCTTTTGGGTACATTCATACTTAGTTTTTGAAGAGGATGTTGTAGTAGATCTGCTCCAAAATCCCTAGTGAAGTAGTGTTCATAAAGTATTTGAAGTGTTTTTTGATGTGGATGTTGGAATGGATCTGATTAAAAATCTATGTCAGAAAACTTGATATGAACAAACCCAAAAATATTGATTTTCCGTGTGTGATCCAAGGGGTAACGTTTCTCCTTGCCGAGTGTGACATGTCAAGGTGAGGAGAATTTTAAGCTGCAATGCTCCTCTTGGAAATATGCAAATTGTCTCTTCAGAGAGGAAGAGGACTAGAATTCTAGAGCCACTTATAGGAAGTAGCAGACCTAAAAGTCAATATCGACTCTCTAACGAGCCTTGTCACATGACTTAGGATGATAGCCAAAACCAAAATCTCAATTTGCAGACACTATGTTTCAGGGTACTGCTCCTCATCAGTACAAAGTGTGAGATCTAGTTTGGCTGGGTGGGAGGAGCCTGACCGAGATCCTTGCAGAGAGTGACATGTCAAGCCTGACATGCCAAGGTGAGGATACTTTTAAGCCGCAATGCTCCTCTGGGAAATGTGCAAATTGGCTCTTCAGAGAGGAAGAGGACTAGAACTTTAGTGGCACCTATAGGAAGTAGCAATCCTAAAGGTCAATATTGACTCTCTAACAAGTCTTGTCATATGGAAAGTGCTTCAAATTTCGCTCCTTTACTCTGGAGTTTTGTAAACTTTTTCAGCATTTTTTGCGCTTTTTTTGATGGTTTATTCTATTAAACAATAAAGAAGGCGGTAGCGATTTTTATTTTTTAAGCAGAATGCTAAGAAAATGTTAAAAAAAAACCCTTTCAAGCATCTTTTTATCCTTCTCATTGACTTTTATTGTAAAGTACTTAGCGTCTTCCAGGTGAAGAATGGTCCGTTCACGTGCCGTTTTTTGGAAAACTGAAGCGGTTGAAAGACGTTTAAAAAGCCTGAACATATGAAAAAAAATGTTTGCATAGAAATTAATGCAAAGGTTCCTTTTTAGTGTTTTATGAATATTTGGAGTGGACCTGCTTGAAACATAAAAATAAAACCATTGTGTGCACATGCCCCTAGGGTTGAACAGAACTCGGTTTTGATATTCGGCGGCTTGTAAAGATCGGAACATGTAAATTTATATATTAACATGGACGGTGCATTACGCAGCTTATATATTCTCTTTCTGCATATTATTTACTTTCATGATCCATTTCTCTATCAAACAGATACAAAAGACTTTATACGGGAGGTGCCGTCTAACCTGGGACGTGGGCGCCTGCGCCGTTTGATGCCTTTAGTCTGTTTTCTCTCTCGCAGGACGGCATATGGATCTGAACAGAGAGCTTATCTTCATTTCCGCAGTGTCCCACTGAAGAGCTGTCTGAGAGAAAATATATCATATAAAATACATTTCTCCTTATCTGCATGTTTTAAATTGCAAGTGGATTTTTATTAGTTCTGAGATCTCTCCCTGCTGTTCCCACTGATAAGCCATAAAGCAGAGGCGATATTTTCATTTTTATTCACTCCGAACGCCTGCACTGTTTCATAACTAAGGTGACCAATTTCGTTTCCAGACGCTGCTGCCATTTTTCAACTATGGCTTGTTGTTGTTTAGCTTATTTTTTTTCCTTTTTTTTTTTTTTTTTTTTATTAAATCCACTTTCGAGCTTTATTTTTAATAATATAATTAAGAAATGTGTCCACTTTGTGCATCCTCTACAGGCATTACATTTTGTTATTATTTAAAGAGTAACTATCCTTATTTTTTTCTATAAATTAATAATATAAGCAAAGATAAAAAAAAAATTGTAACAGACAAAAATATTACATACTACAGCCTATAAAAGTCTATGGAGGTGAGAGGGAGGAGCTAGCTGTGAAGAAGACAGAGGCAGAGACACAGAGATGTGGCTGAAGCTCCTAGTGAGTGTTGTATCACGCTTGAAAGCTGGATTCACAGCCACCCAGCTCACTAATGTTGTACTTCAATAATGCCTTTCATGCTGCTGCTGTTTCAAAATAGATAAAGGAGCAGAATTTCCTCTTCTCTGTGTTTAATGCATATACAGTTGTGATCAAAAGTTTACATATCCCAGCTGAATTTTTCCTTTCTTGGCCTTATTTCAGAGAATATGAATGATAACAAAAAAACTTTTTCTACACTCATGGTTATTGGTTGGGTGAAGCCATTTATTATCAAACTACTGTGTTTTCTCTTTTTAAATCTTAATGACAACCAAAAACATCCAAATGACCCTGATCAAAAGTTCACATACCCCAGTTCTTAATACCGTGTAATGCCCCCTCTAATATCAATGACAGCTTGAAGTCTTTTGTGGTAGTTGTGGATGAGGTTCTTTATTTTCTCAGATGGTAAAGCTGCCCATTCTTCTTGGCAAAAACCCTCCAGTTCCTGTAAATTCCTGGGCTGTCTAGCATGAACTGCACGATTGAGATCTCCCTAGAGTGGCACAATGATATTGAGGTCAGGAGACTGAGATGGCCACTCCAGAACCTTCACTTTGTTCTGCTCTAGCCAATGACAGGTAGACTTGGCCTTGTGTTTTGGATCGTCCCATGCGCAACTTCCGGGCTGATGAGTGCAAATTTGCCTCCAGTATTTGCTGATAATGTGCTGCATTCATCTTTCCTTCAATTTTTATCAAGTTTCCTGTGCCTGTAGCTCACACATCCCCAAAACATCAGCGATCCACCTCCGTGCTTTACTGTAGGAATGGTGTTCCTTTCATCATAGGCCTTGTTGACCTCTCTCCAAATGTAGCGTTTATGGTTGTGGCCAAAAAGTAAAATTTTGGTCTCATCACTCCAAATTACCTTGTTCCAGAAGTTTTGAGGCTTTTCTCTGTGCTGTTTGGCGTATTGTAGGCAAGATACTTTGTGGCATTTGCACAGTAATTGCTATCTTCTGACGACTTGACCACGCAGCCCATTTTTCTTCAAGTGCCTCCTTATTGTGCATCTTGAAACAGCCACACCGCTAGTTTTCAGAGAGTCCTGAATTTCAGCTGTTGTTATTTGTAGGGTTTTCTTTGCATCCCAAACAATCTTCCTGGCAGTTGTGGCTGAAATCTTTGTTGGTCTACCTGACCGTAGTTTGGTTTTTACAGAGTCCGTGATTTTCCATTTGTTAATCACAGTTTGAACGCTGCTGACTGGCATTATCAATTCCTTGGATATTTTTTTGTATCCCCTTCCTGTGTTATACAGTTCAATTACCTTTTCCTGTAGATCTGTTAACAATTCTTTTGCTTTACCCATGACTCACAATCCAGAAACGTCAGCGGCTGGGTAAAAGATGCAAGAGTCTGTCTGGATCCCAGAAACTCACTCAGCTTTTATGTACACACACTGATTACAAGCAAACAGGTCACAGGTGAGGATGTTACCTTTAGTAGCCATTCAAACCCATTTGTGTCAAATTCTGTGCATGTTATAAGGCCAAAATCACCAGGGTATGTGAACTTTTGATCAGGGCAATTTAGATGTTTTTGGTTGTCGTTCAGATTTAAAAAGAGAAAATAGTAGTTTGACAATAAATGGCTTCACCCAATCAATAACCATGAGTGGAGAAAACTTTTTTTTGTTATCATTCATATTCTCTGAAAGAAGGCCAAGAAAGGAAAAATTCTGCCAGGGTATGTAAACTTTTGAGCACAACTGTATATTAGGGTGTTTAACCCATAACATGAAAGTTAGGGTAATAATATAACTTTCATTACAAAATCTTCAGTTTTACTCAAATTATTTGATTAAAAAATGAATACACCCGACATCAATAACTTCTACATCTAGTATTTTGCATGATCTCCATGATTCTTAACGACAGCACCAAGTCTTCTAGGCATGGAATGAACAAGTTAGCAACATATTTTACAGCCTGAATGCTGGATGGAGAGTGATGTTTCAGAATTCCCCATAACTGTTCAATTGGGTTCAGATCAGGAGACACTTTGTCACTCAATCATTTTCACTCTGTTCTTCTTCAGAAATGCAACAGGTGTGTGTTTTGGATCATGGCGATATTGGAAAAGTGCACGTCTACCAAGGGCACGGAGTGATGGCGGCATATTCTCTTTCAATATAGAGCAGTGCATTTGTGAATTGATGATACCATCAATGAAATGTAGCTCGTTGACATCAGCAGTGCTCATGCAGCCCCACATAAGGACACTGCCGCCACCATGTCTCACTGTAGGCATCATATATTGTTCTAAATTCATTTTTCTAAATTTTTCTTGTCAAAATTTTGGAAATTGAGCGTGTATGCAGTCGGATATTGATTCAAATCTTACTTTTCAAGTGGAGTGTCCTCATTTTTCACGCTGTATATACATAGTTTAAAGAAGTTGTTCACAACTTTTTATTTTCCCCCCAATGTATCCCCCCAGGGCCCCTGAGGGATTTTGTAATTACCTTGTGTTGCAGATACTGCCTGTGAGTGGTGCTACCACGGGCTGCTCACAGGCATCATATGACCGGCCACTGATGTCACGTCAAGTGAGGCGTGACATCAGTGATGCGGTCCCTGTGGTGGATGCTGGGTTGTGGGCGGGGTTACCCCACGCATCATACCCAGCATCCACCGCGCGCTTTCCCAATGAATGGGGAGAGGGAGAGCGCACGGTGGATGCTGGGTGTGACGCGTGGGGTAACCCCGTCCACAGCCCAGCATCCACGGTGGAACGCAGGAGAGAGAGAACCCCGGCTGCATCCGGAACCATGACGTGACATCAGCGGATGTCAGAGCCGGCTGCAGACGGGGTCACATGATGCCCGTGAGCGGCCAGTGATAGCGCCGCTCACAGGACGTAACTGCAACACAAAGTAATTACAAATACCCTTAGGGGCCCGGGGGAATACATTAGTGGGATAATAAAATGTGGTGACCAACCCCTTTAATGGGTGGGGGGTTAATGTCGAACTGTAGATTTTGTAAGAGGGACTAGGAGCTTCAAGTTAGGTTTCTAGTAGTACAACAAACACACTTAGGGCCTGATTTATCAAGACTTGCATTTCATTTTTTCACGCGCTGGAAAGAGATGCTCCAAATTTATTAAGACATGGGATTTCTTGAATTTGGCGACATGTGTCACAGACTGGAGGACATTTCTGTTGAAACTTCACTCTTGTGGTGTAAGCTACAATGAAATTATTGGCCTCACTCGGCCGTGCTCTCTCCCTGCTAAGCTCCATTTACTTTTGAAAAAGTTGGTGGAGCTGACCAGATCAGGCAAAAAAAAACTCCAAAATTGACAATATTTTTGTACAACTTGTTGCAACAACATTTCAACAAGTTTTATTCTCAAATTCTTTGGAAAACTTTTTGATGGATAGGAGCCTAACTCATTTTTTCTAACTAAAACCGCATATTTAAAGGGTTGTCTTGTGAAAGCAAATTATCACCTAAACACATGATAAATTACTGATCGATGGCAGTTCGACTACTAGGACTTTTGTCCCTGGAACAATGTTTGATGCTGCTCTATTTATTCCCTAGGGGCTGCCAAGTACTGTGCTTCTTTTTTTCGGTAGCTCCATAGTAAATGAATGGAATAGCGGTTAGGGCATACCATTGGGTAATGCGGAAAAAGTTTCCTGTTGGGGACAAAAATTTCCGTTATGCCGATCAGTGCAGACCCTACTGGCGGCAAACCCACCGATCAGTAATTACTTCTTTCCACTGAATATCTTGGGCAAATGATGTGTGACATCTGTCAGCATCTGTTTCAGGAAAATGAAACATTGCCGTTACGTGTTTGCTGTTGACTTTTTCTCTTGGAGATGTAGCAGAATTATCTTTACATGCGAAGCTCATTTTTCGTTCTGCAATTCTTCAATATATCAGAGAACAACATCAATAACAAAATATTCCAGCATGGAGAGCTCATTCATCGGGATGCAGATAGTCGAGGCGCTGCGTGAATGTATGATCACTCACAGAAACACAATTAAGATACGGAGAGGGAAGTCAAAAATCTCATCGTGTCAGAAGTGCTGAGAAGCAGAAATGTCTGGCCCTGAAATAATGCACTAAGTCTGTGAAGAGGACACGTAATAGACATGCTGAAACGTCTGGGAAACCTTTCTGCGCTATGTTCTCTTGAAGTTAAAAATTTTGTAAGTCTCTGTAGTAAGATCCTGTTCTGCAGCATAAATGGGGAGATCATCATAGAAGTTAGGACCCGCCATTCAAGGCCTAAAACTAATTCTAGGCTTGCATTGCCACTATAAGATCACTCGTTTCCTGATGTTTTTTCTACCTAGGGTTGTGCGAACTTTGGTGATCTCGGCCACTATGACTGGCCGGAAATGCTACATCCAAGACCAAGTTTTGGAGTGATGCCGAATATTGAAAGTAAGTAAAAAAGTAAGTTGGATGCCATGTACACAATTCATCTTGCATGCTGTTTAAGGCCCCAATACACATTAGACTAAGGTTGACCAAACCTGTCGATATCATTGAGAACCACTCACAGTCTAATGTGAATGTGAGCTTTCCATCTGTCCCCTGAACAGATGATATCATGAAAGAGAGGGATCGGCAATCAAGAATTTCAACAGTCGATCCTTCTCTTGTTCCTCACGGGGCATAATATGTAGTCAAGGGGATCCAGGCCTAATGTTGACCTTAGGCATCTACTCACTACTGGAGGTGAGCAGAAGTAGACTGCCAAGAGAGGCTCTCCCTAAGTTTCGATAAAGGAAGCCCGCCTATTCCCCCCGTGAGAGTAATTATTTGCCTTACTTACCAAGCACAGATGTTGACTGCTCCTTTTTAGCACTCCCAACACTCCTCAGTCTTCTACCTTTCTCGTTAGTGAGAGGATCCATAGGTGGATGTGGAAGGTGATCTGCTCCTAAAACATATTAACTAAATTACTGCCCAGATTGTTAAACATGATATCTTTATACAGTTCTAACAGTTTGTAGATCTAAAAATAAAGTGGTCCCAATCAGAGCCGGTGTTAGGGGCAGGCAAACTAGGCATTTGCCTAGGGGCCAATTCATCATTGCATTTTCTCCACTCTTCTGGAGTAATTTGCTCTTTTTCAGTGGCTTTGGTATTTGCATCTTATTCTTTATACATTTTGCGTCACGTTTTACATTTCTTTTTTACGTCTTTTTTTCATTTTTCTTTAACGTCTTGGCTTATCCAAATGTTTTAGACAGATTCATGAAACTTGATTTTTATCAAATGTTGCATTTTTTTTGGTGCATCTCTCCCCAGTCTAGGCATGGAGTAAAGTTTCTGGAGGAGTTTCCAATTTGGCGCATTTTTGGTGCATTACATTTACCAATTTCTTTCCATAACGAACACTAGGATTTAGTCCCGAGAAGAATCACCATCATGGTTCTCATCCGATTTCTTGCAGAAAAATGATATTCACAGCAGCCTCTCAGTCACTGCTGATAAGTGACAGAGAAGGGCTCTCTTCATGAATACAAAGGACTCATAGCTATGAATCCGCAGAATTTTTTCATTGCTCCTAGCAGCCGAACAGTACAATATTGTTGCAATGCTGCTTTGACTAACAGGTGAGCGGATCTGCCCTTGTAATATGCTGCCCCTTTAAAAGGTGACAGAGTGGCTTTAGTATTCCCATTGGGATCCTGAGAATTTTGCACTTTGGCCACAGTCTTAGAATTTTTGCTGGGCTCTGGCTTTAACAACCCATTATTTTTTTTTATAAATATTACTATTTTTATAGGTTTGCATCATGGAACATATCCGATTGACAACATACCAGAATATTGGCACTGGCATAGAAGTAGCTCCCCATGCAACTAAGAGGCCAGTTCATCACTGCTTTTGCACTTTTTTTGTTTAGTTTTGTGTGCTTTTTATTTGCTCCTTTATTCTTCTGTTAATTTACACCATTTTTGAAGTCTATTTTTTCTGTGTTCATCTGTTCTGTTTATGTTGCTTCCTGATGTTTTCAGCTGATTCATCAATTGCGACTTTTTAAAAATCCATAATTTTTGTACACCAATACCCCTTCCTCTGAGTGATTTTTATGTAAGTCTAATTTTTTTTTCATGCACTTTTTGGCTAGGGCCCCACCAACCTATTTTCTCTCATCTGAGAGAATCGGTCCGATTATGCTAATCACACTCTGATCAGAGTTTGATCAGAGTGTGATCTGATCTTCTTGGATGAGTAGAAGATGGTAAAAAGAAATGTCTCCATCTTCTCCATTCTGTCAGTCCGTAAAAATCGGACTGCACTCTGATGTCATCTGAGTACAGTCCAATGTTTTCCCACAAACTCATTGACTTATCGGATGCAAATTGAGCATGCTGACATTTTTTCCTCAGGCAGAACCTGTCTGAGAAAAAATAAATTGGACATGTGCACAGCCTCACAGACTAACATTGGTCCGAGTGCGATCTGATGGTATGTCGGCTCGCAAAAATATGGTTGACTGCACGAGCCTTTGAGACATTTTGCAAATTGTGTTTTTTCCAAAAAAAGTCGAAGACAAAAAAGTAGAAGATGGTAAAAAAAAATGTTCTCCACCTTCTCCATTTTGTTTTCACCTGAGTGCAGTCCGATTTTTTACACAAACTTATTGTCTTGCATGGCCGATCTGAATATAGAATGCTAATCAAGCATGCTGACATTTTTTTCCCCTGTCAGTGGAAAATAAATTGGAAATGTGCATGGCCCCATTGACTAACATTGCGATCCGATGTTTTGCCGGATCGCACTCGGACCAAAATTACGAACGTCAGCCCGAACCTTTGAGACATTTTGCAAAGCGCGGGTTTTCAAAAAAGGTCAAAAACAAAAATTAAGGACAATTTTTTGCAAAACGTGTGACTTTTTGTGCTAAAAGGTTTTTCAAAAACGGTCAAAGACAAAAAATAAAGACGATTTTTGGCTTCGTGTGAAATTCTCCGTTCGCCATTTGGAAGAATTTGGCGCAAAAATACGGTTCCGAAAACCACAAGTCAGAAAAGTAAAGTGAGTTAACAAAAAACGCAAATGATGAATCGGGTCCTAGGACTTTTGATTGTTCTTTATTAGAGATATTTTGCAATGGCGGGTTCCCACCTGAGACCTTGTGTACTAAGCGGTGATGAGCCTGAGGCGTACCCAACTGCATTTGTTCATTCTACCCAATAGGAGCCTCAGGGCTTAGCTCAGTTACGAGGGTCTGATCTGTATTGTATCCTCTATAGTACGGGGCTGTTGATATTGATAGCTCACTTTAACTCTACGCCTCAAGCGCCAAACTTAGATGATCGCTTTCTTTGGGCACAAAGTACAGGATGATATAAAGAATTTCGCTTTTACTGTGTCTTATATTCTGCACACCATTATCTAATCCTCCTGAGCAGCGTTGCTCTATAAATAATGCAGCTATTGGTTAAATATACAGCGTTCAAAAGACCATAATATGGGAATGGCAGGTGCCATGATGACCCTATTTTACCCTACGTTGTATATGTGCATTGCACTTGGCAAAGGGTGGTCAAATAAATAGTACAAAAGTCAAAGATCAAACACAGCTGCTACTAAAGGTACAAACTAGTGAAAGATTAATTCAAAATAAAATGAATACAAACATAAAAGAGGTTGCTGTGCACCCACAAATGTCAGCCCCTTCGCACAGCTTATCAATCCCCCACAAATCTAATATTGATGGGAAGTCTAAGGATTTAAAAAAAAGTCTTGATAAACCCTTTAAAGGGAACATTTTACTAATAAAGCTAATTGTATGGCCATATATATAAAAATGACACCAGTTTTGTAATAATCCCATGTGCCAGCACTGAGAAAATCAAGTTTTGAAGCCATATGCAAATTAGCTTAGAAGCGCATGAGGGGCGTGTTAGTGTAACTCGAGTGCATCTACACTCCCCCAAAGAGCTACCAGGCTTATTTGCATGAGGTTTCAAAGCTTGATTTCTCAACGCTGGCACACCAAATTAGAGGCATCATGTTTATTGTTGTTCTATGACCTATGCAGCCAGATAAATACGTTGATTAGTACAATTACTTGATATCAAGAAGCATACAGGAGGCTCCTATGCTCCACCTCATGGAACACTGCAGAATTTGTCAGGATGTTTTTGATATGTAATCTGACAGCAGCATGATGTAGGGACAGCGACCCTGATTCCAGTGCTGTATCTCTTAGCTTACTGGGTGCAGTAGTTATGATAGAATCACAGTTTTCTCTGCTGCAGATCTCGGAACGCTGAGCTATGTGAAGCCCCGCCCACATCACTGATTGGCTGCTTTCTGTGTACACTGTATGTTGGCAGAAAGCTGACAATCAGTGCTGGGGTTGTGGTTGGACCAGTAGGCATGAGACACCTAGTCCTGTAGTGATAATCTCTTGCTGATAAAACACTGATTTTATTGAATTAGCAACACACAGACTAGTAAGTGACACATCCCTAGAATCAGGACCTCTGTTCCCACATCATTCTGCTCTTGTATTACATATCAAAAAACTGCTGACAGATTCCCTTTAATCAGCAAAATGGAGTTGCAACCGCTATAAACTTATACCGTATATTTGAATTTTTGACGTATTTACAGTATAAAAAACCCACATTGATGGACATCTACTTAAAGGGAAGCTATCATTAGATAATAATCTATTGTTTAAATAAGTTTTTTTTTATTACAAGTATTTTTAAAATATTTTTGGCACTTTTTAAATTACTTTATTTAAGATACCACAGTCTGAATTAAGAATAAAAAATAGAACTCTTGCAATATCCACAGTGGCCACCTGGGGTTTTATTACACTCTAACTTCCCAGTTGTTTCAGGAAACAGCACTTGTATATTAGCCACACTGAACAGGCTCAGACTCTATCCACTGTAGCATCTAATGAGCGTGTGCAAAGATAATTGTGAAAGAAAGGGGAGTAGGGTCACCTATGACATCACCTATTGATATTGATGGATCCTGTGTTAGCAGCTGTATATAAAAGTGCTTTCTGTCTGCCTCTGATGATAATGAGACTTCTGAAAACTCTTCTTGAAAGGACAGGAAATGTGAGTCTAAAAAACCCCAAGTGGCCAGTGTGAAAATTGCAAGGCTACGCTTTTTTTTTTTTTAAATAAAAATAGTCAGCGTTCTCCTTGATTATAGGAAGCTGCCAACGGATTATAAGATGCACAATTATTTTAATAAGATTTTTTCTTGCTAAAAAGTATGTTTAATAGTCCAAAAAATCGGTAACTCTTAACTCTTTTTAGACGTTTATTATCTACAGTCTTCTTATATTCTGTTTTATATTTTAGAAGATGAGTATGATCGGATCAGGTAGTAGCTGAGATCCGCTAAAGGAATGAGGTACAGGCCAAACATATAAAATGTCAGAAATATAACTTTCAAAAAAATAAATTGGGATGGGTCTACAGCAGATTTTATATGCTATTATCCAAGTGGGTGATCTGCAGTAAAAACATATGTGTTGTGAGGATTCTCAGGCTGTTTGCTGCCTAGGGCTTCTTATAAATTTCATTTGTCACTGATCATACGGTATTAGCCCATGGTGGTAGAGCCAGGCTATAGTCTACAGATGTCACATAACGACACTGACAATCTGCACACAGTAGATGTATAATGTACAGAAGGGACATTGTGGCAAATAATGATCATTGTCCCTAAGAGAATAAGATATTGTGCTACAATATCATAATACATAAGAGTCATGGCTGAAATTGTTCCAGAAAATTAAGCATTTCTCTCTGAAAATTATTGTAGTTACACATGTTTTGTTATACACATGCTTATTTCCTTTGCGTGTATTGGAACAACACAAAAAAACTGAGAAAAAAGTCAAATTGGACATAATTTCACAGAAAACACCCAAAAATTGTTGGCACCTTTCCAAAATTGTGGGTAAACAACTTTGTTTCAAGCTTGTGATGCTCGTTCAATCTCACCTGTGGCAAGTAACAGGTGTGGGCACACCTGAAATCAGATAAAAAGGGAGAAGTTGACTTAATCTTAGCATTGTGTGTCTGTGTGTGCCACACTTAGCATGGAGAACAGAATGAGGAGTAGAAAACTGTCTGAGGACTTGAGAACCAAAATTGTTGTACAATATCATCAATCTCAAGGTTACAAGTCTATCTCCAGAGATCTTGATGTTCTTTTGTCAATTGTGCACAACATAATAAAGAAGTTCACAACCCATGGCACTGTGGCTAATCTCCCTGGACGTGGACAGCAGAGAAAAATTGATGAAAGGTTGCAACACAGGATAGTTTGGATGGTGGATAAGCAGCCCCAAACAAGTTCCAAAGAAATTCAAACTGTCCTGTAGGCTCAGGGTGCATCAGTGTCAGCGCGAACTATCTGTTGACATTTGAATGAATTGAAATGCTGTTGCAGGAGACCCAGGAGGACCCTACTGCTGACTAGAGATGAGCGGTGTTCGACTAGAACTGTTCGCCAATCTCAAATTCGAGCTGTTTTGGGCGGTGTTCGAGTTGTTCGACGAACCCGAACGATTTGCAAAAAATTCGGCTGTTCGAGGTTATGTTCGATAACTGTTCGTGCACCAAAAGCGTGTCCTGCATGTCTGGCGCTATTTAGAGCACCAATCATGCAGGGATTGTCTGCCACTCACTGTAATGCCACAGCCATGGTGGTTGTGGCATTACAGTGATTGCCCAAATCGATGGGAACAGTGCCAACAGTGAAACATGAAAAGCCGGCAATTCAGCAGCGGCATACACCTGTACCCGACAATTTAGAACCGAAAGAATAGAGCTTCACACATAGATTAGATAGATATAAACATGTCAGCCACATATATATGAAGTACAGTGAAAGTGCTGCTTACTGTACTTGTCATTTAGCGTAAAGGATTTATCAAAAAAAATAATAGTGTTTTCATGCACCGTCTCTTTAAAAAAGCCGGCCGGCAATTCAGCAGCGGTACCCGACAATTTAGAATAGAAGGAATAGAGAATCACACATAGATTAGATAGATAGAAACATGTCAGTCACATATATAAGAAGTGCAGTGACAGTGTTGATTACTGTACTTGTCATTTAGCGTAAAGGATTTATCAAAAAAAATAATAGTGTTTTCATGCACCGTCTCTTTAAAAAAGCCGGCCGGCAATTCAGCAGCGGTACCCGACAATTTATAACAGACAGAATAGAGCTTCACACATAGATTAGATAGATAGAAACATGTCAGTCACATATATATGAAGTACAGTGATAGTGTTGGTTACTGTACTTGTCATTTAGTATTAAAATAAAGGATTTATTATTAAAAAAATTGGCGTGGGGTTCCCCTTAATTTTAGGCTCTAGCGGAGGTTAAGCAGACGGCTGGGGCAGATGTTTGAAGCCTGGGAAGGGGGTAATACCCACGGAGCTTCCCAGGCTACTAATATCAGCCCCCAGCTGAATACATAGCCTTTACTAGCTATTAAAATGGGGGACCCCCCCAAAAAAATGACGTGGGGTCCCCCCTAATTTAATAGCTAGCAAAGGCTAGGCAGACAGCTGGGGGCTGATATTAATAGCCCAGGAAGGGAGCCATGAATATTGGCCCCCTCCCAGGCTAGAAACACCAGCCGTCAGCCGCCCCAGAAATGGCGCATTCATAGGATGCGCCAATTCTGGCACTTAGCCTCGCTCTTCCACGCTGCCCTGGTGCGGTGGCAGGGGGTAATAGGGTTGGGGTTGATGTCAGCTTATAATGCCAGCTGACATCAAGCCCAGGTTAGTAATGGAGAGGCGTCTATAAGACACCCCCATTACTAACCCCATAGTCAAAGTTAAAAAAAACACAAACACCCAGAATAAAGTCCTTTAATTGAAATAAAGACACAATCCTTTATTGTTCTAAATTAAACCATACTTACCGTCACGCCCATTCCAGCTGAAGCCAACGATCTCCTGCAATAAAAGAAAAATAATAAAGCAACCTCATCCTTACCTTTCCATGGTTCCCACGACAGCTTCAGCTCTGCTACATCGAGATGACAGGCTGGACCGCAGCAGAACGCTGCCATCCAGCCTCTCATCCCGCAGACACTGAGAAGCGCAGGCTTGCTTGCGCTGCTCAGCGTCTCTCTGTGACGACATCCAGATGAGCCGAGTTCATGTCCAATGAACTCGGCTCACCTCATGCACGTCACTGACAGCGTGGGAAAATTCTCAAGCTGAAGCGGTGAGTGCAGGAGAATTCTCCCACGCTGTCAGTGACGTGCATAAGGTGAGCTCATGTCCAATGAACTCAGCTCACCTCCTGCACGTCACTGACAGCGTGGGAAAATTCTCCTGCACTCAGCGCTTCAGCGTGAGAATTCTCCCGCTGAAGCGCTGAGTGCAGGAGAATTTTCCCACGCTGTCAGTGACGTGCATAAGGTGAGCTCATGTCCAATGAACTCAGCTCACCTCCTGCACGTCACTGACAGCGTGGGAGAATTCTCCTGCACTCAGCGCTTCAGTGTGAGAATTCTCCCACGCTGAAGCGCTGAGTGCAGGAGAATTTTCCCACGCTGTCAGTGACGTGCATGAGGTGAGCCGAGTTCATTGGACATTAACTCGGCTCATCTGGATGCCCTCACAGAGAGACACTGTGGAGCGCAAGCAAGCCTGCGCTTCTCAGTGTCTGCGGGATGACAGGCTGGATGGCAGCGTTCTGCTGCGGTCCAGCCTGTCATCTCGATGTAGCAGAGCTGAAGCTGTCATGGGAACCATGGAAAGGTAAGGATGATGTTGCTTTATTATTTTTCTTTTATTTCAGGAGATCGTTGGCTTCAGCTGGAATGGGCGTGATGGTAAGTATGGTTTAATTTAGAACAATAAAGAATTGTGTGTTTATTTCAATTAAAGGACTTTATTCTGGGTGTTGTGTTTTTTTTAAATACTTTACTAGAAATTCATGGTGGTCATGTCTAATATTGGCGTGACCCCATGAATTTCGGGCTTAGGGCCAGCTGATAATGACAAGCTGGCCCTAACCCCTTTATTACCCAGTGAGCCACCGCATCAGGGCCCTGGATGAGTTGGGTACAGCGCCAGAAGATGGCGCTTCTATGAACGCGCCATTTTCCGGGGTGGCTGCGGACTGCAATTTGCAGCGGGGGTGGCCCAGAAAGCTTGGGCCTCCCTGCGCTGCGGATTCCAGCCCCCAGCTGCCTAGTTGTACCTGGCTGGACACAAAAACAGGGCGAAGCCCCACGTCAATTTTCTTTAAATTATTTCATGAAATAATTAAGAAAAAAAGGGCTTCCCTATATTGTTGTGTCCGGCCAGGTACAAATAGGCAGCTGGTGGTTGGGGGCAGCCCGTTCCTGCCTGCTGTACCTGGCTGGACACAAATATAGTGCGAAGCCCCACGTCAATTTTTTTTAAATTATTTCATGAATTTCCTGAAATAATTTAAAAAAATTGAAGTGGGGCTTCGCACTATATTTGTGTCCAGCCAGGTACAGCAGGCAGGAACGGGCTGCCCCCAACCACCAGCTGCCTATTTGTACCTGGCCGGACACAACAATATAGGGAAGGCCTTTTTTTCTTAATTATTTCATGAATTTCATGAAATAATTAAAAAAGAAAGTACGTGGGGCTTCGCCCTATTTTTGTGTCCAGCCAGGTACAACTAGGCAGCTGCGGGCTGGAATCTGCAGCGCAGGGAGGCCCAAGCTTTCTGGGCCCCCCCCCGCTACAAATTGCAGTCCGCAGCCACCCCGGAAAATGGCGCGTTCATAGAAGCGCCATCTTCTGGCGCTGTACCCAACTCATCCAGGGCCCTGGTGCGGTGGCTCACTGGGTAATAAAGGGGTTAGGGCCAGCTTGGTATTATCAGCTGGCCCCAAGCCCAAAATTCATGGGGTCACGCCAGTATTAGACATGACCGCCATGAATTTCTAGTAAAGTATTTAAAAAAAACACAACACCCAGAATAAAGTCCTTTAATTGAAATAAAGACACAATTCTTTATTGTTCTAAATTAAACCATACTTACCATCACACCCATTCCAGCTGAAGCCAACGATCTCCTGCAATAAAAGAAAAATAATAAACCAACCTCATCCTTACCTTTCCATGGTTCCCACGACAGCTTCAGCTCTGCTACATCGAGATGACTGGCTGGACCGCAGCAGAACGCTGCCATCCAGTCTGTCATCCCGCAGACACTGAGAAGCGCAGGCATGCTTGCGCTCCTCACTGTCTCGCTGTGACGGCATCCAGATGAGCCGAGGTCATGTCCAATGAACTCGGCTCACCTCATGCACGTCACTGACAGCGTGGGAAAATTCTCACGCTGAAGTGCTGAGTGCAGGAGAATTCTCCCACGCTGTCAGTGATGTGCATGAGGTAAGCTCATGTCCAATGAACTCAGCTCACCTCCTGCACGTCACTGACAGCGTGGGAAAATTCTCCTGCAATCAGCGCTTCAGCGTGAGAATTTTCCCACGCTGTCAGTGACGTGCATGAGGTGAGCCGAGTTCATTGGACATGAACTCGGCTCATCTGGATGTCGTCACAGAGAGACGCTGAGCAGCGCAAGCAAGCCTGCGCTTCTCAGTGTCTGCGGGATGACAGGCTGGATGGCAGCGTTCTGCTGCGGTCCAGCCTGTCATCTCGATGTAGCAGAGCTGAAGCTGTCGTGGGAACCATGGAAAGGTAAGGATGAGGTTGCTTTATTATTTTCCTTTTATTGCAGGAGATCGTTGGCTTCAGCTGGAATGGGCGTGATGGTAAGTATGGTTTAATTTAAGGATTGTGTCTTTATTTCAATTAAAGGACTTTATTCTGGGTGTTTGTGTTTTTTTTAACTTTGACTATGGGGTTAGTAATGGGGGTGTCTTATAGACGCCTCTCCATTACTAACCTGGGCTTGATGTCAGCTGGCATTATAAGCTGACATCAACCCCAACCCTATTACCCCCTGCCACCGCACCAGGGCAGCGTGGAAGAGCGAGGCTAAGTGCCAGAATTGGCGCATCCTATGAATGCGCCATTTCTGGGGCGGCTGACGGCTGGTGTTTCTAGCCTGGGAGGGGGCCAATATTCATGGCTCCCTTCCTGGGCTATTAATATCAGCCCCCAGCTGTCTGCCTAGCCTTTGCTAGCTATTAAATTAGGGGGGACCCCACGTCATTTTTTTTGGGGGGTCCCCCATTTTAATAGCTAGTAAAGGCTATGTATTCAGCTGGGGGCTCATATTAGTAGCCTGGGAAGCTCCGTGGGTATTACCCCCTTCCCAGGCTTCAAACATCTGCCCCAGCCGTCTGCTTAACCTCCGCTAGAGCCTAAAATTAAGGGGAACCCCACGCCAATTTTTTTAATAATAAATCCTTTATTTTAATACTAAATGACAAGTACAGTAACCAACACTATCACTGTAATTCATATATATGTGACTGACATGTTTCTATCTCTCTAATCTATGTGTGATGCTCTATCTTTCTGTTCTAAATTGTCGGGTACCGCTGCTGAATTGCCGGCCGGCTTTTTTAAAGAGACAGTGCATGAAAACACTATTATTTTTTTAAATAAATCCTTTACACTAAATGACAAGTACAGTAAGCAACACTATCACTGTACTTATTATATATGTGACTGACATGTTTCTATCTATCTAATCTATGTGTGAAGCTCTATTCTTTCTGTTCTAAATTGTCGGGTACAGATGCTGAATTGCCGGCCGGCTTTTTTAAAGAGACGGTGCATGAAAACACTAATATTTTTTTTAATAAATCCTTTACACTAAATGACAAGTGCAGTAACCAACACTGTCACTGTGCTTCTTATATGTGTGACTGACATGTTTCTATCTATCTAATCTATGTGTGATGCTCTATTCCTTCTTGTCTAAATTGTCGGGTACCGCTGTATGCCGCTGCTGAATTTGCCGGCCGGCTTTTTTAAAGAGAGTGTCTTCTGAGCAGTTTGTCAGCTTTTGGACACCTTTGCAGGTGTTTTCTATGTGTTTCTATGTGTTTTTGTTTGCCTGCCATTGGTTTTAACGGTGTTCGACGGTGTTCTAAGGTGTTCGACGAACAGTTCGACGAACAGTTCCTCGAACATCCCGGTGTTCGACGAACCGAACCGAACCCGAACACTACGGGGGTGGCTCAACACTACTGCTGACACAGTGACACAGAAAAGTTAGACTGCAGTTTGCCAAAATGCACGTGAGGAAGCGTCTTATGGGCAGATGAAACTAAGATACATCTTTTTGGTAAAGCACATCATTCTACTAAGTAATTACCGAAAACGGAATGAGGCCTACAAAGCAAAGAACACAGTACCTACAGTCATTTATGGTGGAGGTTCAAAGATGTTTTTGGGGTTGTTCTGCTGCCTCTGGCACTGGATGCCTTGACTGTGTGCAAAGTATGACAAAATCTGAAGATTAACAAAGGATTTTGGGTTGCAATGTAGTGCCCAGTATCAGACATCTGGGTTTGCGTCCTTGGTCATGGGTCTTCCAGGAGGACAATGACCCCAAACATACTTCAAGAAGCCCACAGAAATGGATGGAAACAAAGCACTAGAGAGTTCTGAAGTGGCCAGTAATGACAGCAATTGCTGTTATGAGAAGGCACTCTTCAAATATGAAAGACCTGGAGTACTTTGGAAAAGAAGAATAGTCAAAAATTCCAATTGAGAGTAGAGATGAGCGTTGTTCTACTCGAACTGTTCGCCAATCTCAAATTCGAGCTGTTTTGGGCGGTGTTCGAGCCGTTCGGCGAACACGAACAATTTGAGAAAAATTCGGCTGTTCGATGTTATGTTCGATAACTGTTCGTGCACCAAAATCATAACTGGATTTTTTCTCAGTAATGATGAAAATTAATGTTAATACGCAGTTTGAGTGTACAGCGGGGTGGGGGGAGGGGCAGGGGATGGATCTCTGCAGGAACAATGAAGATCTCCATTTTTTTTTTCTCTTTCCCGCATTTACAGTGGGGAGGTGCAATCTGTCAGCCTATCAGCAGTGCACACACGGAGCGAAGTGCTTTTTTTCACACAAGCAAGGGCATGTGTCATTGGCAGTGTATGTCACATGTCCTTGCCCTATAAGACCAAGCCATTTTCCCCGTCGCCACCATTTTCTCACTGCTGCAGCTGCGTGTTAGACGGCACCGCTGTTGCTGTGTGCGCTATAACTTGTTAATTTCAAGCCAATTTTCGCACAAATCTACAGATAGCTTGGGAGTAGGGAATAGTTGTGATTAGTGTTGAGCCACCCCCGTAGTGTTCGAGTTCGGTTCGGTTCGTCGAACACCCGTGTGTTCGCCGAACTGTTCGTCGAACTGTTCGTCGAACACCTTCGAACACCGTTAAAACCAATGGCAGGCAAACAAAAACACATAGAAACACATAGAAAACACCTTCAAAGGTGTCCAAAAGCTGACAAACTGCTCAGAAGACATAACTAACACATGGAAAAGTGACAAGTACATATAGTCATGCGAAAATAAAAGAGGTGGAGGAGTAAAAGGAGGGGGAGACACAGATATAGGCATGTCATGCCCTTCTAAAATCCAAAAAGTGAGAAGCCGACACGGCCAGTCCGCTCCTGCCCGTGCCACCTCCGTGTCGCCGGGTTTGTGCCAGAGCCGCGGTGAACCCTGATGGCCAGCCCCCCTCTCCCAATACTGGTGCCTGTCCGCTGGTGGGTCGAGCGAGCCCCCCTGTGGTGGAGGCAGCTCTAAGCTTTTTAATTTAAATTGTCTCTCTAATTTGAATGAATACACTTTAAATCCATTTACAAGGATCTATTGGAGGGCAAGTCTCATGCCAGCAGCCGCGTAATTCCAGCTCCAGTAGCGTCCACTAAAGCTGCTGCAGTTAAAAAGCTTTTATAAGGATCGAGCTCGGCTGTCCACCGCAAGGCATCCTACTGCCAGTCCCAGCCCCTATGCCTTGGGGTGCCTCCTGATGCTCTTCACTGAGTATCCCATGGTCCCGAAGCATTTCCTTTGAAAAAATTAAGTGTCTAAACTACAGGTGGTGTAGCTTGCTTAACAGCCGGGATAATCCGCTGACTAGCAGACACTGCTACTAGGCACAAAGTATTTCCTGGGCTAGATGCAGTTAAAAATTTGTAATTAGATACTCTCGTTGGATGCTGAGAAAGCATTCCATAGAGTCTCCTGGCACGCCATATATGATTCTCTTAAAAAGCTTGGGGTAGGGGTCTAGGGGACCCTTTTATAGCCAAAATCACGGCCCTGTATCACAATACGTCACCTAGGCTGAAGATAAATGGAACTGTAGCACCCTGAGGGCTCGGTTGCTACAGAGGTATTGCACCTCACCCAGAGGTGTGATATCTCACTCTCAGGTAAGGATGGAGTGTGGATGAGGACCCGACACCTGCATGCATTACACCACATTGCCGTGGGGCAGGGCGACCAATATGCCTCTGAGATGGGCACGACAGTCCCTGTCCCTGGCTGGAGTGGGGGGAGGGAACACTGAGGAAGGGGAACCCTGTAGTGCAGGAGCAGGGAGGAAGCAGTTCCTGGGTGCATTGAGAAGGGAGTATAAAAGGTGGGCACCATCTTAGTTCAGTGCAGAGAAGTCTGAGCAGAAGTGGCAGGGAGCAGGGGCTCTGCATGAGCTCTGCTCCGGAGGCGGGCCTAGTAACAGAGGCCCAGGCCTGGAAGAGGGAGAAGGAAGGAAGAGGAGCGGAGAAGGCTCCAGGAACGAGGAATGAAGGGATCCCAGGGGTGCGGACGGGCGAGTCGCCACCGCACGCCCGAATCCACCTGCGTGGAGGGGTCAGGCCAAAGGGGGAGACCGGTCCCCGAAACTAGTGGAGGCAGGAAACGACCCTCAGCTAGAAACCGGAGGCTGTGACATTTTATGTGGCGCAGCCCCTCGCTACACCCGCTAGGAAGGCACCACATAGGGTCAGGGAAACTGGCGCCAAGTTTACCAAGAGGAGGCCCGAGGCAGCTGGACAGAAGGGTTGGTAAGAAAGGCCAGACAAAGGACACACAAAGGGGGTCCTGTGAAGCGCTCCAAAGTTATCTGGGAGTTGTCTGAGCCCCTCACCTGGTGAGCACAGTACGACGTGGGCAGCCGTTACCTGCAGACGTGGTCTGGATAATAAGAACTGTGAGTAAAGGCCCTGGACTGCATCACTGACTCCGTGTCGTTACTGCTGCTGCCCTGCACCATCACCCCCATCCTCCGCATACACTGCCCTGAGGCTATACTCCTCCCGTGGGGAGTTATGCTACGCTCTGCTGCACCCACAACACCAGCCTCAGCGGTCTGCCCTGCAGCGGCGGTTCACTCTGACCGCAATCCACGGGTGGCGTAGTCGGACATTTAAACATCAAAACCACATAAATAGTTCCGCCACTGGTTTGACCACCCTGAGCCACGGAACCGGGTCGCCGCCACGAAGACTACAACCACCAGCATCCACCAAAAAGGGTCCGGCTCCGGGTGTTCCAAGGCCCAGGGGGTGCATCAGAACATTTTCATCACCTTTCACAATCACCAATGGGACAAGGCAGGGATGTCCTCTGTCCCCTCTCTTATACATCCTAGTGACGGAGCACCTGCTCTCATCAATTCGCCATAACCCCAATATTAGGTGGATTGAGGTGGGAGGCACCGAGTACAAGTGCTCTCTATTTGTTGATGATGTCCTAGTATATATAGAATAGAATAGAATAGAATAGAATAGAATGGTAGAGTTGGAAGGGACCTCCTGGGTCATCTGGTCCAACCCCCTGCTCAAAGCAGGATTCACTAGATCATCTCAGACAGATGTCTGTCCAGCCTCTGTTTGAAGACGTCCATTGAAGGGGACTCACCACCTCTCGTGTCAGCCTGTTCCACTCATTAATCACCCTAACTGTCAAAAAGTTTTTTCTAATATCTAATCTGTGTCTCCTCCCATTTAGTTTCATCCCATTGCTTCTAGTCTTTCCTTGTGCAAATGAGAATAAAGATGATCCTTCTACAATGTGACAGCCCTTGACATATTTGTAGACAGCTATTAAGTCTCCTCTCAGTCTTCTTTTTTGCAAGCTAAACATTCCCAAATCCTGCAACCGTTCCTCATAGGACATGGTTTGCAGACCAGTCACCATTCTGGTCGCTCTTCTCTGAACTTGCTCCAGTTTGTCTATGTCTTTTTTAAAATGTGGTGCCCAAAACTGTACACAGTATTCCAGATGAGGTCTGACCAAAGAGGAGTAAAGACCGATAATGACTTCACGTGATCTAGACTGTATGCTTCTGTTAATACATCCCAGAATTGTATTTGCCTTTTTTGCTGCTGCATCACACTGTTGACTCATGTTCAGTCTATGATCTATTAGTATACCTAAGTCTTTTTCGCATGTACTGTTGCTTAGCTCTATTCCTCCCATTCTGTATATGCTTTTTTCATTTTTATTGCCCAGATGTAGTACTTTGCATTTTTCCCTGTTAAAAACCATTCTGTTGTTTGCTGCCCACTGCTCCAGTTTATTTAGGTCTTTTTGAATCCTCTCTCTCTCTTCTCTAGTATTAGCTATCCCTCCTAGCTTTGTGTCATCAGCAAATTTAATCAGTTTACCCTCAATTCCTTCATCTAAATCATTGATAAAGATGTTGAACAATACAGGTCCCAGGACGGAGCCCTGCGGTACCCCACTTGAGACATTCATCCAGCTGGATGTGAAGCCATTTACAACCACCCTTTGAGTCCGATCACTAAGCCAGTTATGAATCCACCTAACAGTTGCTTGGTCCATTGCATACTTGGTCATTTTTTCAATAAGGATGGTGTGAGATACTTTGTCAAATGCTTTGCTGAAGTCAAGATATACTATATCTACAGCATTTCCCTGATCCACCCAGTCAGTGATTCTGTCATAGAAGGAAATTAAGTTAGTCTGACATGACTTGTTAGTTACAAACCCATGCTGACTCTGGTTAATCACTTCATTCTTATCCATGTACTTACATACATGTTGTTTAATAATTTGTTCAAAGATCTTTCCTGGTATAGAAGTCAGACTCACCGGCCTATAGTTCCCTGGGTCCACCTTCTTCCCCTTTTTGAAGATAGGAACAACATTTGCTCTTCTCCAGTCTTCTGGGACTTCTCCTGTTCTCCAAGAATTTTCAAAGATTATGGAGAGTGGTTCTAAAATTTCTTCTACGATCTCCTTCAGTACTCTGGGGTGTAATTCATCTGGACCTGGAGACTTGAACTCATTTATGTTAGCTAAATATTCCCTCACAATCTTTCTGTTTACAGATAACTTGGATTCCTCTATTCCTTTAAAAGGACAGTGAAGATCAGTTGATGTTACATTTTCTTTCTGAGAGAAAACAGATGCAAAATAGGAATTAAAAAGTTCGGCCTTCTCAACATCCTCTCTTACCATTTCTCCATTTTCATCCTGTAAAAATCCTATAGCATCTTTGACTTTTCTTTTACTTTTGACATACCCCCAAAATCCTTTTTTATTGCTTTTGACATCTCTTGCAAGCCTTAATTCATTGACAGCTTTAGCTAACCTGATAGGTGCCCTGCAGGATCTGCAGACTGCATTATAATCTTCTTTAGATATGCCTCCCTCTTTCCATTTAATAAACATTTCTTTCTTTCTTTTTAGCATGTGTTTAAGTTCTGTGTTCATCCATCCTGGTTTCCTTAAATGCTTCCCATTCTTCCTACTTTTCGGGATTGTTAACGATTGTGCTTTGAGAATCTCATTTTTAAAAATTTCCCATCCTTCCTGGACATTTTTGTCCTTAAGGACATCCAGCCATTGGATCCCTCCTATTCTCTTTCTAAGTCTCTTAAAATCTGCCTTTCTAAAATCTAACCTTGAAGTTTGAGTCTTCACATGTCTTCCTCCTCTAGTTATCCAAAATTCTATAATAGCATGATCGCTGCCTCCTAGGGTCCCAGACACCTTTACCTCCTCAACCATTTCCTCCCTGTTTATAAGTATTAGATCCAAAGTAGCAGATCCCCTTGTTTTCTCCCCTACCTTTTGGAAGATAAAGTTGTCAGCAAGAGAGGATAAGAATTTGCTTGACCTGTTAGTTTTACTTGAGAGAGATTCCCAACAAATGTCTGGATAGTTGAAATCTCCCATGACCACTACGTGATATTTTTTGGAGAACTTGGTCATTTGATACATAAAGAGTTCATCCATATCTTCAGCTTGCCCAGGTGGCCTGTAGTAAATGCCTACAATGGTGTCCTTTCCGTTGTTCTCTCCTTCTATTCTTACCCAAACAGTTTCCACAGAACTCCCAGTCTCTGAAGCTTCAATCTCTGTGCAGATATACGCTTTTCTAACATACAATGCAACACCTCCTCCTCGTTTATCAAGTCTGTTTCTTGCAAATAAGTTGTATCCTTTTAGCCTTTTATTCCAATCATGTGTATCGTCCCACCAAGTTTCAGTGATTCCAATGACATCATATTCCTTTTCCTGCATTAGTAGTTCCAATTCTCCTTGTTTGTTGCCCATGCTTTGTGCATTTGTATAAAAACATTTTAGTTTGTGATTGTTTTCTCTTCCTCCCATATTTTTATTATTTAAATTGTTTTGTCTTTGTTCTTCCTTTCCACTTCCAGTAGCAGAGATCTCAATAGTATTTGTCAGCTGTATGGCTTTTTCTGGCCTTTTGCTTCCCTTCCCACATTGTTCTAGTTTAAAGCTCTTCTGATGAGTGTAGCAAGGCGACTTCCAAATACATGTTTTCCAGTCTTCGTAAGGTGCACCCCATCTCTAGCAAGTAGTCCATCGTATAGGTAATTCATTCCGTGATCCAGAAATCCAAATCCTTGTTGCTGGCACCATCGACGTAGCCAGTTGTTCACCTGTAGAATCTTATTCCACCTCATTGTTCCATGGCCATCCACTGGGAGGATGGATGAGAAGACCACCTGCGCTCCCAATTCTTTCACTTTCTTGCCTAAGTCTTCAAAGTCACTGCAGATGGTTTCCAGGTCCTTTCTTGCGGTGTAATTTGTCCCCACATGTATTAGCAGGAATGGGTAGTGATCTGTAGGTCTGAAGAGTCTTGATATCCTGTCAGACACATCTTTAATTTTTGCTCCTGGAAGACAGCACATTTCTCTTGAGGTTATGTCTGGTCTGCAGATAGCGGCCTCTGTTCCTCTTAACAGGGAATCCCCCATGACCACCACTCTCCGTTTTTTCTTCACAACATTCTTCTTTCTGCATCCAGGAGGATTCTGAGGGCTAACAAGGTTATTCATTGCTGGCAAAGTCTTATTTTGCTGTATTTCTTCATGGTTCTCCTGCGTGAGAGCCTGGTACTGGTTCCTGAGCAGTATGGGTGCTGACTGCCTCTCGATCCTCCTGCTTCTGTGGGTCACATGCTTCCATTCCTCTGTTTCGTCAGGTGCAGTTCGAATTTCTTCTCTTTCTGAATCATGAAGAGATAATTCTGCTCTGTCTAAGAACTCTTCACCTTCCTTAATGATTTTCAAGGTAGTTAACCTCTCTTCTAGATTTCGCAACTTTTCCTCCAACAGGGACACAAGCTTGCATTTCTGGCATGTGAAGTTTAGCTTTTCCACTGGCAAGTCTGTGAACATGTAGCAGGATATGCAGCTCACCAAATGGCTCCTGGACTCTTCCATGTTCTTATTGTTAATGTTCTGAAAACAGTGAAAAAAGCTTAAAAAAAAAGCTTCAAAATGGTTTACCGATGTCCTTTTTTTAGCTCCAACAGCCAAAATCCAGTGTTCTTTGAGCTCGCGGAGACTCTTCACTTACCCCAAAATGCAGTGGGAATATGCAAATTATCTCCTCAGGACTCCTCCCCTGGTTTACCGATGTCCTCTTTTCAGCTCCAACAGCCAAAATCCAGTGTTCTTTGAGCTCGCGGAGACTCTTCACTTACCCCAAAATGCAGTGGGAATATGCAAATTATCTCCTCAGGACTCCTCCCCTGGTATCACTCAATCACATATATCCATCCATGCTGTTATGGCTGAAATAGATCACTTTGTTACATGGTCAAATTTTAAAATCAATGCAGCGAAGTCTGAGGCCCTTGATGTCTCCCTCCCCAAATCCATATAGGATTCCATCCAGTCCAACTTTCCCTTTGCCTGGCCCTCACAGGGTATCAAATACTTAGGAATTCCTATTCATAGAGACCTCTCCCATCTATGTTATCTTAATTTTGGGCCCTTTATTGAACAACTCCATACAGACCACGGTTGGCAAGTTAGAACTGTAAGATTCACTACGTGAACCACTGGTGTTTTGTGGAAAAGCACATGTACACTGCGTTCCAAATTATTATGCAAAAAGTGTTTAGGAGTGATAAGGGAAGAATTTGTTTGTTTGTCAGTTAAACTCATTGATGGTGATGTGTGTCAGGGCTCTTTATATCACTGTAAGCAATTGCAGACACCTGTGCTAATTAGTTTGGCAGGTGTGTCCAATGAAAGGCAAGACTACTTAAGAAGGTTGTCTCACATTATTAAGCAGCCTACATTTTCTGCCAAAATGGGAAAAAAAAGGATGTGTCGGCTGCTGAGAAGCAACAAATTGTGGAGTGTTTAGGTCAAGGCATGACTACAATCAACATTGTGCGATGATCAGGATGAAGTGTCTTGACAATCAAGAAGTATGTAGCTGATTCACAGTACACACGTGTGTGTGCTGATAAGGGCAAATTGAGGACTCTTTCCTACAGGCAATTACGTCAGGTTGAAAGAGCAGCGGCAAAAAAGGCTTGTCATAGCAGCAGACAAGTTTTTGAAGCTGCTTGTGCCTCCAACGTCCCCCGAACAACAAGATGCAGGGTCCTTCAGAGGTTTGCAGCTGTGCATACGCCATCCTGTCGACCTCCTCTATCCACTTCACACAAGCAGAAACGGCTCCAGTGGGCCAAACATTACATGAAGACTGATTTCAAAACTGTTTTGTTCACGGATGAGTGCCGTGCAGCGCTCGATGGTCCAGATGGATGGAGTGGAGGATGGCTGGTTGATGGACACCCCACGCAAACACGGCTACAGCGCCAACAAGGAGGAGGTGGAGTAATGTTTTGGGCTGGAATCATGGGGAGAGAGATTGTCGGCCCCTTTAGGATCCCTGAAGGCGCTAAAGATGAACTCCATAATGTATGTGGATTTTCTCAAACAGCACTTCCTGCCATGGTTCAAGAAGAAGAACCGTGTATTTCACAGCAAGATCATTTTTCTGCATGATAATGCACCATCTCATGCTGCACATAAAACATCTGCATCTCTGGCTGATATGGGCATAAAAGGGGACAAACTTATGGTGTGACCCCCATGCTCCCCTGACCTGTACCCCATTCAGAACCTTTGGAGCATCATTAAAAGGAGTGTCTATGATGGCGGGAGGCAGTTCACATCTAAGCAACAGCTCTGGGAGGGTATTCTGTCCTCATGCAAAACAATTGAAGCAGAAACCATCCAAAACCTGACAAATTCAATGGACGAGAGAGTTCAGAAGCTCCTTTCGAACAAGGGGTCCTATGTGAAAATGTAACATCACCTAGAATAAAGTTTTGAGTTGAAAACTGTTTGATTTCAGTTTCTAACAACCTGCTAATGCTTATAATTTCAAAAATGACCATTTTTTTGGTCTTTATTAAAATGAAAAGGTTGATCGAAAAGTTTGGGGGATCTAAGAGTGTGGCAACCCAGTAGTCATGATTACTTCGAATTCTGACAATATGAGGGTCATGCTGCAGGTAGTGCAGCAAGAAGGCACTTATGTGTCTTGCGCATCTCGGAGCCCCAAAATTATTTTCCGGGCTAGATGCAGCTAAAAATTATTATTAATTTTAAATCTGGTGAAGCTTTAGTATAGATGGCCTAATAGGATCAGTGCTGCACACTGCTACAAAGCCCAAATTATTTTCCAGTCAAGATACAGATAAACATGATTAGTAATTTTAAATCTGGTGGAGCTTATTATAGATGGCCTAATAGAATCTGTGCTGCACACTGCTACTGACGCGCCCCCTGGGCCATGTTCAGGGGATACCCGGAGCCGGATCTGGATAGGGGTAGTAGTCCTTGTGGCGGTGACCCGGTCCGTGCCCAGGGTGTCAAACTAAGTGGCAGTCTATGGCAGTAGATGTTAAATTGATCGACTACGCCACCCGTTGATCGCGACTCTGAAGCCGCCGCTGCAGAACAGTCCGCTGAGGCTGGTGGTATATCAGTGCAGCTTTGTTGGTATAACCCCCAACGGGAGGGGTATGGCCTCAGGGCAGTGTTTGTGGGAAATGATGATGTGGGTGTCCCAGGACTGATGGTGCCGGTGCGGTAATCAACACAGAGACGTGAAGTGCGGTTTCCAAGCTTTACTCACTTTTGTTGTTCCGGTCACTTCGGCCAGCAGTGACCACCCGAGCCGTGCTGCATCCACCAGGTCAAGGACTCGGCCAACCCCCAGGTATCTCTAGAGCGTGGTCCAGAGCTCCCCTCTCTGCCTTTCTACCGGCCGTCCCCACCAGGGATCCACCTTTGTCCTGCTCCCTCGGGCCTCTTGATGGTGAAACCTTTCCCGGCTTCCCTGACCCTATGCGTGGTCTGCCTTTCTGAAGGATGTGGTGGGGGGTCGTGCCAAAGCTTGGCCGCGACCTCCGGTTCCTGGTTAAGGATTATTCGCCTCTGCCAGCTTGGGATCCGGTACCTCACTGTGCCAACCCTTCACCCTTTTTGGTCACTCATGGGTTCTCAGGGCTCCCTCTCTTCTTGTGCCTCTGGGCCCTTCTGTCTCCTTCTTCCTGAAGCCTGGCTCTGGAGCTGGGCCCAGCCGGAGCCACAGCTCCCTGTCAGCCCTCTTGGCTGAGCTCCTCTCTGAACTCACTCTCCTGACAGACTGACCCTGTCTCAAGATGGTGCCCACCATATATACTCCCTCTATGTGTGAGCCCAGGTGACTAGCACCCAATGGGCTCCTACCTCTATGTCCAGAAGCCCTCCCCTATCTGTCCCTACACTACTGGGATGTTCCACCCCCCTCCCCACTCCAGCCAGGGACAGACACTGTCGTACCTGCACATTCACCTAGTGGGAGTACCATTGATCTGTCCCCCGGAAATGGGGTGAATGTAGTGCATGCAGCCTACTGAGCTCAGTCCCACACTCTATCCTTACCCGGGAGTGGAATACCACACCTCTGGGTTGAGGTGCAATACCCCTGTAGCAACCGAGCCCTCAGGGTGCTACACTACAAAGCCCAAATTATTTTCCAGCCAAGATACAGATAAACATGATTAGTAATTTGAAAGCTTAAAACGGTTGGTAGGGTGATTTTAACCAATCATCAAGCTTTTACTCTCCCCAGGATGACACAGGGGTAGAAAAGTCGTTTCGGATCCATGATTTGTTCATCTTTATGAACGTGAGTCTGTCTACATTATCAGTGGAGAGCCGCGTGCGCTTATCTGTCAGCACACCACCAGCAGCGCTGAACACACGTTCAGACAGAACGCCGGCTGCGGGGCATGACAAGATCTCCAAGGCGTAAGTGGCTAGCTCCGGCCATTTATCCAGATTGGAAGCCCAAAAAGAGCAAGGGTCCAGTGACACAGTCGTGGCTTCAATGTTTACTTGGAGATACTCCTGTACCATCGTCTCTAGGCGTTGACTATGTGTCAGACTTCTTGTCTCCTGTGGCCTTGCAAAGGATGGGCTAAAAAAGTGGTGAAATGATTCCGCAAAATTGATGTTACCAGCAGATACTGTGGTTCTGTTACGGTTTGAGTGCTGAACACTTGACGGTCCCACGGTTGGCAAGTTGGAACTGTGAGATTCACTACGTGCACCACTGGTATTTTGTGGAAAAGCACATGTAAGATTCTGCAACAGTCTCTGCTGATACTCCTGCATGCGTGCATCCCTTTCTATGGCAGGAATAATTTCTGCAAATTTACTTTTGTACCGGGGATCTAACAGTGTGGCAACCCAGTAGTCAGGATTATTTCTAATTCTCACAATTCGATGGTCATGTTGCAGGTAGTGCAGCAAGAAGGCACTCATGTGTGTTGCGCATCCAGGAGCACCAAGTCCCTGTTGTGTTGGTGGCGAGGTAACAATCATGCTTCCTTCCTCTGTCCTCTCCCCCCAACCTCGCACAACAGAAATGTGATCAAGGTCTCCCTCATCTGATGAGTCTTCCATCAGTTCGTCCTCCACTTCTTCCTGGGCTCCTGCACCTTCCTCACTAGTTTGGCTGCTACCATGCGCCCTGGTAAAACCATCTCCCCCACCCTCACATGCCTGCCGCCTTGGTGCTGCCGACCGTCTGGACCTTGCAGATGTTAGCCCTTCCGCATACAACTCCTCCTCCTCTACTTCCTCCACCTCCTCTTGTGCCACCACCTGACTCCGAATTCTGTTTAACATGTGCTCCAGCATGTAAATCACCGGAATAGTCATGCTGATAATGGCATCGTCAGCACTAAACATCTTCCTCGCCATTTCAAAACTGTGCAGAAGGGTGCATAGGTCCCTGATCTGAGACCACTCCTCCAGCGTGATTTGCCCCACCTCTGAATCTCGTTGGCCCAGGCTATACGTCAGAACGTATTGCACCAGGGCTTGTCGGTGCTGCCACAGTCGCTGCAACATGTGCAGAGTTGAATTTCACCGGGTAGGCACATCGCATTTTAGCCGGTGAAGTGGCAGGCCCAACGACTTCTGTAGAGATGTAAGTCACTGAGCTGCGGGATGCGAACGGCGGAAGTGAGCACACAGCGACCTTGCCCTCTGCAGAAGGCCATCTAGTCTGGGATAGTGGGCTAAAAATTGCTGGACAACCAGGTTCAACACGTGAGCCATACAAGGCACGTGTGTGACATTGCCCCGGCGAAGGGCCGCACCCAGGTTTGCAGCATTGTCGCACACGGCCTTCCCTGGTTTCAGGTCCAGTGGAGACAACCATTCATGAAATTGGTTCTCCAGAGCTGACCACAACTCCTCAGCTGTGTGACTCACATTTCCCAGACATTTCAATGTAAAAACCACCTGATGACGTTGAGTCCTACTGCCAGCATAGTAAGGAGGTGTCCAGGATCCCTTCTGCGCAGTTAGAAAGCTTGTGGCATGACCAGACAGGCTTTGGGTGCAGGTGGAAAACCGAGAGGAGGTTGAGGAGGCAGAAGCAGTGGAGGAACTTTGACATAAAGAGGATTGACGCACAACTCGTGGGGATGGCAAGACTTGGACAGCAGCCCCTTGTCCTGCTGTCACCATAGTTACCCAGTGCCCAGTCAGCGACATGTAACGCCCCTGTCCATGCCTACTCGTCCAAGTGTCTGTGGTGAAATGCACCCTGTCACACACCGAGTTTCTCAAAGAAGCGGTGATGTTGTGTGCGACATGCTGGTGGAGCGCAGGCACACCTTTCTTTGAGAAGTAGTGCCGACTGGGCATCTGGTACTGGGGCACTGCGATGGACATAAGGTCTCGAAAATCCTCTGTGTCCACCAGGCGGAAAGGCAGCATTTCTGTAGCCAAGAGCTTGCAGATGGTGAAATTCAACCTCTTAGCTTTCTCATGGCTAGGAGGAAATGGTCTTTTACTTGTCCACATCTGAGGGACCGAGGGCTGGCTATTGTGCTTAGACGGGGTTGATAAGGGTGTCCCCGGCAAACTGCCGGTCTGTGAGGAAGATGCAGGCGGACATGTTAGGTTGCCTTGATCCAAAGGTGGTGCTATCGATGTCGGACAGCGCTCAACACCAGCTGGTGTTACCACCTCCAAAGAAAATGATGACCTGCCAATCACGCTGGCTGTTGCGGGTAAAGAGGTGGCAGGTCTGCGCCCCAAAACAGGTGTGACTGCTGTCCCCCCAGTCACAGAGGATGAAGAGGCCGCGGATGCACAAGATATGGCAGACGGTGGTTGGCCCGGCCGGCTAGGCCGCATTGTAGCACACTGAGCTTCCCACTGCAACTTATGCTTCATGTCCATGTGCCGGTTCATGCATGAAGTACTCAAACTATGTATTTTTTGGCCTCTACTTAGCTTTTGCTGACAAATGTTACAGATAACACGAGTTGGGTCATCTTTATCGATCTGAAAAAATGCCCAGGCTATGCAAGGCTTAGCACCCATGCGACCTGAAGAGCCACCACGACTTGTGGTGAGAGGCAGAGTTGTGTTTGAGGATGCAGTTGATGACGTGCTTCCAGTACTACGTCTCTGTCCAGGAAGGCGCAACCTGACCTCGTCGTCACTAGCATCTTCCTCCACCTCCTCTGCTGACCTCATCTCTTGGCTGACTGTGGGTTGACAGTAAGTGGGATCTCCAACCTCATCATCATCACCCTGTGTGTTATCACACCCGTCGTCCTCAGAGCCAACCTGTTCCTGCCCTGACAAAAAACTAAAGTTGTCGCTCCAATCAGGTATTTGAGTCTTATCATCGTCTTCCTCATTGTCTCCACCAACAGGAGTTACAGTTTGGGAATGAGGGTCTACATTATGGTCAGAACCTTCTGCGTCTGGTCCTGGATCCGACTCATAAAGATTCTGGGCATCAGTGCAGATCATTTCCTCGTCTGGATTCACAGAAGCGCTGGAGTCGACCTCTGATTCCCAGGCTATAGTATGAGTAAACAGCTCTGCAGACTCAACCATCTGTTCTACCTCATACTCAGACGGGCAGCTGGAGATTTGGGAGCTGTGAGGAAGTAAGTGCGATTGGGGTGACACCTTTGAGGACTGGAGTATTTGTGATGTTGAAGTTGATGTGGAGGAGAGCCCACTTAAAGGAGCACTTGATATCCGTTGAAGCACCTGCTGTTTTTGTGCCTCATCTGGAATTTGTAGCGATTGGCGTGGCCGTAAGAAAGGGATCTTATCACATTGTCCGCTAAAAGAAGTAGACATTTTAGTTTGGCTGGAAGATGGTCTTTCTTCTGCAGATGTTACTGTTGCTTTAACACCTACCCCACGGACACAACCTTTTTTCCCCTTCCCAACACGCCTATTCCCCTTTCCACCAGCAGCAGGCCTTTTTCCACTCATTTTGGTGGTTAACTAATTCACAACTCTGGAGTTGTTTGCACAAAAAAACAATGGATGGGAACCGAGCAGAGCTGAGTGGCCAAACTGTGGTATTAGGCCAAAACTATTGGCTGGGTTAGATGCAGAAAAAAATTATATTCAATTTGCAACCTGATGGAGGTCTGTATAGATGGATTAATAGAACAAGTCCCACACACAGCTAGAAGCCCAATATTTTTTCAGAGGTAGATGCAGAAAAAAATATATTCAGTTTGCAACCTGATGGAGGTCAGTATAGATGGACTAATACAACAAGTCCCACACACAGCTAAAAGCCCAATATTTTTTCAGAGGTAGATGCAGAAAAAAAATATATTCAGTTTGCAACCTGATGGAGGTCTGTATAGATGGATTAATAGAACAAGTCCCACACACAGCTAGAAGCCCAATATTTTTTCAGAGCTAGATGCAGAAAAAAATATATTTAGTTTGCAACCTGATGGAGGTCTGTATAGATGGATTAATAGAACAAGTCCCACACACAGCTAGAAGCCCAATATTTTTTCAGAGGTAGATGCAGAAAAAAATATATTCAGTTTGCAACCTGATGGAGGTCTGTATAGATGGATTAATAGAACAAGTCCCACACACAGCTAGAAGCCCAATATTTTTTCAGAGGTAGATGCAGAAAAAAATATATTCAGTTTGCAACCTGATGGAGGTCTGTATAGATGGATTAATAGAACAAGTCCCACACACAGCTAGAAGCCCAATATTTTTTCAGAGGTAGATGCAGAAAAAAAATATATTCAGTTTGCAACCTGATGGAGGTCTGTATAGATGGATTAATAGAACAAGTCCCACACACAGCTAGAAGCCCAATATTTTTTCAGAGGTAGATGCAGAAAAAAATATATTCAGTTTGCAACCTGATGGAGGTCTGTATAGATGGATTAATAGAACAAGTCCCACACACAGCTAGAAGCCCAATATTTTTTCAGAGGTAGATGCAGAAAAAAATATATTCAGTTTGCAACCTGATGGAGGTCTGTATAGATGGATTAATAGAACAAGTCCCACACACAGCTAGAAGCCCAATATTTTTTCAGAGGTAGATGCAGAAGAAAATATATTCAGTTTGCAACCTGATGGAGGTCTGTATAGATGGATTAATAGAACAAGTCCCACACACAGCTAGAAGCCCAATATTTTTTCAGAGGTAGATGCAGAAAAAAATATATTCAGTTTGCAACCTGATGGAGGTCAGTATAGATGGACTAATACAACAAGTCCCACACACAGCTAGAAGCCCAATATTTTTTCAGAGGTAGATGCAGAAAAAAAATATATTCAGTTTGCAACCTGATGGAGGTCTGTATAGATGGATTAATAGAACAAGTCCCACACACAGCTAGAAGCCCAATATTTTTTCAGAGCTAGATGTAGAAAAAAATATATTCAGTTTGCAACCTGATGGAGGTCTGTATAGATGGATTAATAGAACAAGTCCCACACACAGCTAGAAGCCCAATATTTTTTCAGAGGTAGATGCAGAAAAAAATATATTCAGTTTGCAACCTGATGGAGGTCTGTATAGATGGATTAATAGAACAAGTCCCACACACAGCTAGAAGCCCAATATTTTTTCAGAGCTAGATTCAGAAAAAAATATATTCAGTTTGCAACCTGATGGAGGTCTGTATAGATGGATTAATAGAACAAGTCCCACACACAGCTAGAAGCCCAATATTTTTTCAGAGGTAGATGCAGAAAAAAATATATTCAGTTTGCAACCTGATGGAGGTCTGTATAGATGGATTAATAGAACAAGTCCCACACACAGCTAGAAGCCCAATATTTTTTCAGAGCTAGATGCAGAAAAAAATTATATTCAATTTGCAACCTGATGGAGGTCAGTATAGATGGACTAATAGAATGATGCTATGCCCAAAAGATTTTACTTCACTAGGTGCAGTAAAAAAATTGGTATTCTATACACAGGTGGTATATCTTGCAACACAGATAGGCTACTCCACTGACTAACACACTCTGCAATAGGCCAAAAAGGATTAGCTTTGCTAGATTCAGCCAAATGCTGTGAAAAAAACTTGCACAGCACTGGCACAGACCTGCCTGGCAAAAACTGATAGGAACTGATGTAACCTAGTCCTGAAAAGGACTCCAATTACAATTAGTCTTTACTCCCACAATCTATCTATTTAAGAGCACAGACCTGCCTGATAAAAGTCGTAGGAAATGCTGTAACCTAGTCCTTAAAAGGACTGCAATCACAACTATTCCCTACTCCCAAGCTATCTGTAGATTTGTGCGAAAATTGGTTTGAAATTAACAAGGTATAGCGCACACAGCAACAGCGGTGCCGTCTAACACGCAGCTGCAGCAGTGAGAAAATGGTGGCGACGGGGAAAATGGCTTGGTCTTATAGGGCAAGGACATGTGACATACACTGCCAATGACACATGCCCTTGCTTGTGTGAAAAAAAGCACTTCGCTCCGTGTGTGCGCTGCTGATAGGCTGACAGATTGCACCTCCCCACTGCAAATGCGGGAAAGAGAAAAAAAAATGGAGATCTTCATTGTTCCTGCAGAGATCCATCCCCTGCCCCTCCCCCCACCCCGCTGTACACTCAAACTGCGTATTAACATTAATTTTCATCATTACTGAGAAAAAATCCAGTTATGATTTTGGTGCACGAACAGTTATCGAACATAACCTCGAACAGCCGAATTTTTCTCAAATTGTTCGTGTTCGCCGAACGGCTCGAACACCGCCCAAAACAGCTCGAATTTGAGATTGGCGAACAGTTCGAGTAGAACAACGCTCATCTCTAGTTGTGATTGCAGTCCTTTTAAGGACTAGGTTACAGCATTTCCTACGACTTTTATCAGGCAGGTCTGTGCTCTTAAATAGATAGATTGTGGGAGTAAAGACTAATTGTAATTGGAGTCCTTTTCAGGACTAGGTTACATCAGTTCCTATCAGTTTTTGCCAGGCAGGTCTGTGCCAGTGCTGTGCAAGTTTTTTTCACAGCATTTGGCTGAATCTAGCAAAGCTAATCCTTTTTGGCCTATTGCAGAGTGTGTTAGTCAGTGGAGTAGCCTATCTGTGTTGCAAGATATACCACCTGTGTATAGAATACCAATTTTTTTACTGCACCTAGTGAAGTAAAATCTTTTGGGCATAGCATCATTCTATTAGTCCATCTATACTGACCTCCATCAGGTTGCAAATTGAATATAATTTTTTTCTACATCTAGCTCTGAAAAAATATTGGGCTTCTAGCTGTGTGTGGGATTTGTTGTATTAGTCCATCTATACTGACCTCCAT
Organism: Phyllobates terribilis; assembly: GCF_046119375.1. Taxonomy (NCBI): domain Eukaryota; kingdom Metazoa; phylum Chordata; class Amphibia; order Anura; family Dendrobatidae; genus Phyllobates; species Phyllobates terribilis. The sequence goes on from NW_027362768.1 coordinate 329,193,607, forward strand.
CAGGTTGCAAACTGAATATATTTTTTCTGCATCTACCTCTGAAAAAATATGTGGCCTTCTAGCAGTGTGTGGGACTTTCTCTATTAGTCCATCTATACTGACCTCCATCAGGTTGCAAACTGAATATATTTTTTTTCTGCATCTACCTCTGAAAAAATATTTGGCCTTCTAGCTGTGTGTGGGACTTGTTCTATTAGTCCATCTATACTGACCTCCATCAGGTTGCAAATTCAAAATAATTTTTTGTCTGCATCTAGCTCTGAAAAAATATTTGGCTTTCTAGCAGTGTGTGGGACTTTCTCTATTAGTCCATCTATACTGACCTCCATCAGGTTGCAAACTGAATATATTTTTTTTCTGCATCTACCTCTGAAAAAATATTTCGGCTTCTAGCAGTGTGTGGGACTTTCTCTATTAGTCCATCTATACTGACCTCCATCAGGTTGCAAATTAAAAATAATTTTTATCTGCATCTACAGTACCTCTGAAAAAATATTTGGGCTTCTAGCTGTGTGTGGGGCTTGTTCTATTAGTCCATCTATACTGACCTCCATCAGGTTGCAAATTGAATATAATTTTTATCTGCATCTAGCTCTGAAAAAATATTTGGCCTTCTAGCAGTGTGTGGGACTTTCTCTATTAGTCCATCTATACTGACCTCCATCAGGTTGCAAATTAAAAATAATTTTTATCTGCATCTACCTCTGAAAAAATATTTGGGCTTCTAGCTGTGTGTGGGACTTGTTCTATTACTCCATCTATACTGACCTCCATCAGGTTGCAAACTGAATATATTTTTTTCTGCATCTACCTCTGAAAAAATATTTGGCCTTCTAGCTGTGTGTGGGACTTGTTCTATTAGTCCATCTATACTGACCTCCATCAGGTTGCAAATTCAAAATAATTTTTTGTCTGCATCTAGCTCTGAAAAAATATTTGGCCTTCTAGCAGTGTGTGGGACTTTCTCTATTAGTCCATCTATACTGACCTCCATCAGGTTGCAAACTGAATATATTTTTTTTCTGCATCTACCTCTGAAAAAATATTTGGGCCTCTAGCAGTGTTTGGGACTTTCTCTATTAGTCCATCTATACTGACCTCCATCAGGTTGCAAATTAAAAATAATTTTTATCTGCATCTACAGTACCTCTGAAAAAATATTTGGGCTTCTAGCTGTGTGTGGGACTTGTTCTATTAGTCCATCTATACTGACCTCCATCAGGTTTCAAATTGAATATAATTTTTATCTGCATCTAGCTCTGAAAAAATATTTGGCCTTCTAGCAGTGTGTGGGACTTTCTCTATTAGTCCATCTATACTGACCTCCATCAGGTTGCAAATTAAAAATAATTTTTATCTGCATCTAGCTCTGAAAAAATATTTGGCCTTCTAGCAGTGTGTGGGACTTTCTCTATTAGTCCATCTATACTGACTTTCATCAGGTTGCAAATTAAAAATAATTTTTATCTGCATCTACAGTACCTCTGAAAAAATATTTGGGCTTCTAGCTGTGTGTGGGACTTGTTCTATTAGTCCATCTATACTGACCTCCATCAGGTTGCAAATTGAATATAATTTTTATCTGCATCTAGCTCTGAAAAAATATTTGGCCTTCTAGCAGTGTGTGGGACTTTCTCAATTAGTCCATCTATACTGACCTCCATCAGGATGCAAATTAAAAATAATTTTTATCTGCATCTACAGTACCTCTGAAAAAATATTTGGGCTTCTAGCTGTGTGTGGGACTTGTTCTATTAGTCCATCTATACTGACCTCCATCAGGTTGCAAATTGAATATAATTTTTATCTGCATTTAGCTCTGAAAAAATATTTGGCTTTCTAGCAGTGTGTGGGACTTTCTCTATTAGTCCATCTATACTGACCTCCATCAGGTTGCAAATTGAATATAATTTTTATCTGCATCTAGCTCTGAAAAAATATTTGGCCTTCTAGCAGTGTGTGGGACTTTCTCTATTAGTCCATCTATACTGACCTCCATCAGGTTGCAAAATAAAAATAATTTTTATCTGCATCTACCTCTCAAAAAATATTTGGGCTTCTAGCTGTGTGTGGGACTTGTTCTATTACTCCATCTATACTGACCTCCATCAGGTTGCAAACTGAATATATTTTTTTCTGCATCTACCTCTGAAAAAATATTGGGCTTCTAGCTGTGTGTGGGACTTGTTGTATTAGTCCATCTATACTGACCTCCATCAGGTTGCAAATTAAAAATATTTTTTATCTGCATCTACAGTACCTCTGAAAAAATATTTGGGCTTCTAGCTGTGTGTGGGACTTGTTCTATTAGTCCATCTATACTGACCTCCATCAGGTTGCAAATTGAATATAATTTTTATCTGCATCTAGCTCTGAAAAAATATTTGGCCTTCTAGCAGTGTGTGGGACTTTCTCTATTAGTCCATCTATACTGAACTCCATCAGGTTGCAAATTAAAAATAATTTTTATCTGCATCTACCTCTGAAAAAATATTTGGCCTTCTAGCAGTGTGTGGGACTTTCTCTATTAGTCCATCTATACTGACCTCCATCAGGTTGCAAATTAAAAATAATTTTTATCTGCATCTACAGTACCTCTGAAAAAATATTTGGGCTTCTAGCTGTGTGTGGGATTTGTTCTATTAGTCCATCTATACTGACCTCCATCAGGTTGCAAATTGAATATAATTTTTTTCTGCATCTAGCTCTGAAAAAATATTTGGCCTTCTAGCAGTGTGTGGGACTTTCTCTATTAGTCCATCTATACTGACCTCCATCAGGTTGCAAATTAAAAATAATTTTTATCTGCATCTACCTCTGAAAAAATATTTGGGCTTCTAGCTGTGTGTGGGACTTGTTCTATTAATCCATCTATACAGACCTCCATCAGGTTGCAAACTGAATATAATTTTTTTCTGCATCTAGCTCTGAAAAAATATTTGGCCTTCTAGCAGTGTGTGGGACTTGTTCTATTAGTCCACCTATACTGACCTCCATCAGATTGCAAATTCAAAATAATTTTTTGTCTGCATCTAGCTCTGAAAAAATATTTGGCCTTCTAGCAGTGTGTGGGACTTTCTCTATTAGTCCATCTATACTGACCTCCATCAGGTTGCAAACTGAATATATTTTTTTTCTGCATCTACCTCTGAAAAAATATTGGGCTTGTAGCTGTGTGTGGGACTTGTTCTATTAATCCATCTATACAGACCTCCATCATGTTGCAAACTGAATAAAAAAATTTTCTGCATCTACCTCTGAAAAAATATTTGGGCTTCTAGCTGTGTGTGGGACTTGTTCTATTAGTCCATCTATACTGACCTCCATCAGGTTGCAAATTGAATATAATTTTTTTCTGCATCTAACCCAGCCAATAGTTTTGGCCTAATACCACAGTTTGGCCACTCAGCTCTGCTCGGTTCCCATCCATTGTTTTTTTGTGCAAACAACTCCAGAGTTGTGAATTAGCTAACCACCAAAATGAGTGGAAAAAGGCCTGCTGCTGGTGGAAAGGGGAATAGGCGTGTTGGGAAGGGGAAAAAAGGTTGTGTCCGTGGGGTAGGTGTTAAAGCAACAGTAACATCTGCAGAAGAAAGACCATCTTCCAGCCAAACTAAAATGTCTACTTCTTTTAGCGGACAATGTGATAAGATCCCTTTCTTACGGCCACGCCAATCGCTACAAATTCCAGATGAGGCACAAAAACAGCAGGTGCTTCAACGGATATCAAGTGCTCCTTTAAGTGGGCTCTCCTCCACATCAACTTCAACATCACAAATACTCCAGTCCTCAAAGGTGTCACCCCAATCGCACTTGCTTCCTCACAGCTCCCAAATCCCCAGCTGCCCGTCTGAGTATGAGGTAGAACAGATGGTTGAGTCTGCAGAGCTGTTTACTCACACTATAGCCTGGGAATCAGAGGTCGACTCCAGCGCTTCTGTGAATCCAGACGAGGAAATGATCTGCACTGATGCCCAGAATCTTTATGAGTCGGATCCAGGACCAGACGCAGAAGGTTCTGACCATAATGTAGACCCTCATTCCCAAACTGTAACTCCTGTTGGTGGAGACAATGAGGAAGACGATGATAAGACTCAAATACCTGATTGGAGCGACAACTTTAGTTTTTTGTCAGGGCAGGAACAGGTTGGCTCTGAGGACGACGGGTGTGATAACACACAGGGTGATGATGATGAGGTTGGAGATCCCACTTACTGTCAACCCACAGTCAGCCAAGAGATGAGGTCAGCAGAGGAGGTGGAGGAAGATGCTAGTGACGACTTGTGTTGAGCCACCCCCGTAGTGTTCGAGTTCGGTTCGTCGAACACCCGTGTGTTCGCCGAACTGTTCGTCGAACTGTTCGTCGAACACCTTCGAACACCGTTAAAACCAATGGCAGGCAAACAAAAACACATAGAAACACATAGAAAACACCTTCAAAGGTGTCCAAAAGCTGACAAACTGCTCAGAAGACATAACTAACACATGGAAAAGTGACAAGTACATATAGTCATGCGAAAATAAAAGAGGTGGAGGAGTAAAAGGAGGGGGAGACACAGATATAGGCATGTCATGCCCTTCTAAAATCCAAAAAGTGAGAAGCCGACACGGCCAGTCCGCTCCTGCCCGTGCCACCTCCGTGTCGCCGGGTTTGTGCCAGAGCCGCGGTGAACCCTGACGGGCAGCCCCCCTCTCCCAATACTGGTGCCTGTCCGCTGGTGGGTCGAGCGAGCCCCCCTGTGGTGGAGGCAGCTCTAAGCTTTTTAATTTAAATTGTCTCTCTAATTTGAATGAATACACTTTAAATCCATTTACAAGGATCTATTGGAGGGCAAGTCTCATGCCAGCAGCCGCGGTAATTCCAGCTCCAGTAGCGTCCACTAAAGCTGCTGCAGTTAAAAAGCTTTTATAAGGATCGAGCTCGGCTGTCCACCGCAAGGCATCCTACTGCCAGTCCCAGCCCCTATGCCTTGGGGTGCGTCCTGATGCTCTTCACTAAGTATCCCATGGTCCCGAAGCATTTCCTTTGAAAAAATTAAGTGTCTAAACTACAGGTGGTGTAGCTTGCTTAACAGCCGGGATAATCCGCTGACTAGCAGACACTGCTACTAGGCACAAAGTATTTCCTGGGCTAGATGCAGTTAAAAATTTGTAATTAGATACTCTCGTTGGATGCTGAGAAAGCATTCCATAGAGTCTCCTGGCACGCCATATATGATTCTCTTAAAAAGCTTGGGGTAGGGGTCTAGGGGACCCTTTTATAGCCAAAATCACGGCCCTGTATCGCAATACGTCACCTAGGCTGAAGATAAATGGAACTGTAGCACCCTGAGGGCTCGGTTGCTACAGACGTATTGCACCTCACCCAGAGGTGTGATATCTCACTCTCAGGTAAGGATGGAGTGTGGATCAGGACCCGACACCTGCATGCATTACACCACATTGCCGTGGGGCAGGGCGACCAATATGCCCCTGAGATGGGCACGACAGTCCCTGTCCCTGGCTGGAGTGGGGGGAGGGAACACTGAGGAAGGGGAACCCTGTAGTGCAGGAGCAGGGAGGAAGCAGTTCCTGGGTGCATTGAGAAGGGAGTATAAAAGGTGGGCACCATCTTAGTTCAGTGCAGAGAAGTCTGAGCAGAAGTGGCAGGGAGCAGGGGCTCTGCATGAGCTCTGCTCCGGAGGCGGGCCTAGTAACAGAGGCCCAGGCCTGGAAGAGGGAGAAGGAAGGAAGAGGAGCGGAGAAGGCTCCAGGAACGAGGAATGAAGGGATCCCAGGGGTGCGGACGGGCGAGTCGCCACCGCACGCCCGAATCCACCTGCGTGGAGGGGTCAGGCCAAAGGGGGAGACCGGTCCCCGAACTAGTGGAGGCAGGAAACGACCCTCAGCTAGAAACCGGAGGCTCTGACATTTTATGTGGCGCAGCCCCTCGCTACACCCGCTAGGAAGGCACCACATAGGGTCAGGGAAACTGGCGCCAAGTTTACCAAGAGGAGGCCCGAGGCAGCCGGACAGAAGTGTTGGTAAGAAAGGCCAGACAAAGGACACACAAAGGGGGTCCTGTGAAGTGCTCCAAAGTTATCTGGGAGTTGTCTGAGCCCCTCACCTGGTGAGCACAGTACGACGTGGGCAGCCGTTACCTGCAGACGTGGTCTGGATAATAAGAACTGTGAGTAAAGGCCCTGGACTGCATCACTGACTCCGTGTCGTTACTGCTGCTGCCCTGCACCATCACCCCCATCCTCCGCATACACTGCCCTGAGGCTATACTCCTCCCGTGGGGAGTTATGCTACGCTCTGCTGCACCCACAACACCAGCCTCAGCGGTCTGCCCTGTAGCGGCAGTTCACTCTGACCGCAATCCACGGGTGGCGTAGTCGGACATTTAAACATCAAAACCACATAAATAGTTCCGCCACTGGTTTGACCGCCCTGAGCCATGGAACCGGGTCGCCGCCACGAAGACTACAACCACCAGCATCCACCAACAAGGGTCCGGCTCCGGGTGTCCCAAGGCCCAGGGGGTGCGTCAGAACATTTTCATCACCTTTCACAATCACCAATGGGACAAGGCAGGGATGTCCTCTGTCCCCTCTCTTATACATCCTAGTGACGGAGCACCTGCTCTCATCAATTCGCCATAACCCCAATATTAGGTGGATTGAGGTGGGAGGCACCGAGTACAAGTGCTCTCTATTTGCTGATGATGTCCTAGTATATATCACTCAATCACATATATCCATCCCTGCTGTTATGGCTGAAATAGATCACTTTGTTACATGGTAAAATTTTAAAATCAATGCAGCGAAGTCTGAGGCCCTCGATGTCTCCCTCCCCAAATCCATATAGGATTCCATCCAGTCCAACTTTCCCTTTGCCTGGCCCTCACAGGGTATCAAATACTTAGGAATTCCTATTCATAGAGACCTCTCCCATCTATGTTATCTTAATTTTGGGCCCTTTATTGAACAATTCAATACAGACCACGGTTGGCAAGTTAGAATTGTAAGATTCACTACGTGAACCACTGGTGTTTTGTGGAAAAGCACATGTACACTGCGTTCCAAATTATTATGCAAAAAGTGTTTAGGAGTGATAAGGGAAGAATTTGTTTGTTTGTCAGTTAAACTCATTGATGGTGATGTGTGTCAGGGCTCTTTATATCACTGTAAGCAATTGCAGACACCTGTGCTAATTAGTTTAGCAGGTGTGCAATGAAAGGCAAGACTACTTAAGAAGGCTCTCTCACATTATTAAGCAGCCTACATTTTCTGCCAAAATGGGAAAGAAAAAGGATGTGTCGGCTGCTGAGAAGCAACAAATTGTGGAGTGTTTAGGTCAAGGCATGACTACAATCAACATTGTGCGATGATCAGGATGAAGTGTCTTGGCAATCAAGAAGTATGTAGCTGATTCACAGTACACACGTGTGCGTGCTGATAAGGGCAAATTGAGGACTCTTTCCTACAGGCAATTACGTCAGGTTGAAAGAGCAGCGGCAAAAAAGCCTTGTCATAGCAGCAGACAAGTTTTTGAAGCTGCTTGTGCCTCCAACGTCCCCCGAACAACAAGATGCAGGGTCCTTCAGAGGTTTACAGCTGTGCATACGCCATCCTGTCAACCTCCTCTATCCATTTCACACAAGCAGAAACGGCTCCAGTGGGCCAAACATTACATGAAGACTGATTTCAAAACTGTTTTGTTCACGGATGAGTGCCGTGCAGCACTCGATGGTCCAGATGGATGGAGTGGAGGATGGCTGGTTGATGGACACCCCACGCAAACACGGCTACAGCGCCAACAAGGAGGAGGTGGAGTAATGTTTTGGGCTGGAATCATGGGGAGAGAGATTGTCGGCCCCTTTAGGATCCCTGAAGGCGCTAAAGATGAACTCCATAATGTATGTGGATTTTCTCAAACAGCACTTCCTGCCATGGTTCAAGAAGAAGAACCGTGTATTTCACAGCAAGATCATTTTTCTGCATGATAATGCACCATCTCATGCTGCACATAAAACATCTGCATCTCTGGCTGATATGGGCATAAAAGGGGACAAACTTATGGTGTGACCCCCATGCTCCCCTGACCTCTACCCCATTCAGAACCTTTGGAGCATCATTAAAAGGAGTGTCTATGATGGCGGGAGGCAGTTCACATCTAAGCAACAGCTCTGGGAGGGTATTCTGTCCTCATGCAAAACAATTGAAGCAGAAACCATCCAAAACCTGACAAATTCAATGGACGAGAGAGTTCAGAAGCTCCTTTCGAACAAGGGGTCCTATGTGAAAATGTAACATCACCTAGAATAAAGTTTTGAGTTGAAAACTGTTTGATTTCAGTTTCTAACAACCTGCTAATGCTTATAATTTCAAAAATGACCATTTTTTTGGTCTTTATTAAAATGAAAAGGTTGATCGAAAAGTTTGGGGGATCTAAGAGTGTGGCAACCCAGTAGTCATGATTACTTCGAATTCTGACAATATGAGGGTCATGCTGCAGGTAGTGCAGCAAGAAGGCACTTATGTGTCTTGCGCATCTCGGAGCCCCAAAATTATTTTCCGGGCTAGATGCAGCTAAAAATTATTTTTAATTTTAAATCTGGTGGAGCTTATTATAGATGGCCTAATAGGATCAGTGCTGCACACTGCTACAAAGCCCAAATTATTTTCCAGTCAAGATACAGATAAACATGATTAGTAATTTGAAAGCTTAAAACGGTTGGTAGGGTGATTTTAACCAATCATCAAGCTTTTACTCTCCCCAGGATGACACAGGGGTAGAAAAGTCGTTTCGGATCCATGATTTGTTCATCTTTATGAACGTGAGTCTGTCTACATTATCAGTGGAGAGCCGCGTGCGCTTATCTGTCAGCACACCACCAGCAGCGCTGAACACACGTTCAGACAGAACGCTGGCTGCGGGGCATGACAAGATCTCGAAGGCGTAAGTGGCTAGCTCCGGCCATTTATCCAGATTGGAAGCCCAAAAAGAGCAAGGGTCCAGTGACACAGTCGTGGCTTCAATGTTTACTTGGAGATACTCCTGTACCATTGTCTCTAGGCGTTGACTATGTGTCAGACTTCTTGTCTCCTGTGGCCTTGCAAAGGATGGGCTAAAAAAGTGGTGAAATGATTCCGCAAAATTGATGTTACCAGCAGATACTGTGGTTCTGTTACGGTTTGAGTGCTGAACACTTGACGGTCCCACGGTTGGCAAGTTGGAACTGTGAGATTCACTACGTGCACCACTGGTGTTTTGTGGAAAAGCACATGTAAGATTCTGCAACAGTGTCTGCTGATACTCCTGCATGCGTGCATCCCTTTCTATGGCAGGAATAATTTCTGCAAATTTACTTTTGTACCGGGGATCTAACAGTGTGGCAACCCAGTAGTCAGGATTATTTCTAATTCTCACAATTCGAGGGTCATGTTGCAGGTAGTGCAGCAAGAAGGCACTCATGTGTGTTGCGCATCCAGGAGCACCAAGTCCCTGTTGTGTTGGTGGCGAGGTAACAATCATGCTTCCTTCCTCTGTCCTCTCCCCCCAACCTCGCACAACAGAAATGTGATCAAGGTCTCCCTCATCTGATGAGTCTTCCATCAGTTCGTCCTCCACTTCTTCCTGGGCTCCTGCACCTTCCTCACTAGTTTGGCTGCTACCATGCGCCCTGGTAAAACCATTTCCCCCACCCTCACATGCCTGCCGCCTTGGTGCTGCTGACCGTCTGGACCTTGCAGATGTTAGCCCTTCCGCATACAACTCCTCCTCCTCTACTTCCTCCACCTCCTCTTGTGCCACCACCTGACTCCGAATTCTGTTTAACATGTGCTCCAGCATGTAAATCACCGGAATAGTCATGCTGATAATGGCATCATCAGCACTAAACATCTTCGTCGCCATTTCAAAACTGTGCAGAAGGGTGCATAGGTCCCTGATCTGAGACCACTCCTCCAGCGTGATTTGCCCCACCTCTGGATCTCGTTGGCCCAGGCTATACGTCAGAACGTATTGCACCAGGGCTTGTCGGTGCTGCCACAGTCGCTGCAACATGTGCAGAGTTGAATTCCACCGGGTAGGCACATCGCATTTTAGCCGGTGAAGTGGCAGGCCCAACAACTTCTGTAGAGATGTAAGTCGCTGAGCTGCGGGATGCGAACGGCGGAAGTGAGCACACAGCGACCGTGCCCTCTGCAGAAGGCCATCTAGTCTGGGATAGTGGGCTAAAAATTGCTGGACAACCAGGTTCAACACGTGAGCCATACAAGGCACGTGTGTGACATTGCCCCGGCGAAGGGCCGCACCCAGGTTTGCAGCATTGTCGCACACGGCCTTCCCTGGTTTCAGGTCCAGTGGAGACAGCCATTCATGAAATTGGTTCTCCAGAGCTGACCACAACTCCTCAGCTGTGTGACTCACATTTCCCAGACATTTCAAAGTAAAAACCGCCTGATGACGTTGAGCCCTACTGCCAGCATAGTAAGGAGGTGTGCAGTATCCCTTCTGCGCAGTTAGAAAGCTTGTGGCATGACCAGACAGGCTTTGGGTGCAGGTGGAAGACCGAGAGGAGGTTGAGGAGGCAGAAGCAGTGGAGGAACTTTGACATAAAGAGGATTGACGCACAACTCGTGGGGACGGCAAGACTTGGACAGCAGCCCCTTGTCCTGCTGTCACCATAGTTACCCAGTGCCCAGTCAGCGACATGTAACGCCCCTGTCCATGCCTACTCGTCCAAGTGTCTGTGGTGAAATGCACCCTGTCACACACAGAGTTTCTCAAAGAAGCGGTGATGTTGTGTGCGACATGCTGGTGGAGCGCAGGCACACCTTTCTTTGAGAAGTAGTGCCGACTGGGCATCTGGTACTGGGGCACTGCGACGGACATAAGGTCTCGAAAATCCTCTGTGTCCACCAGGCGGAAAGGCAGCATTTCTGTAGCCAAGAGCTTGCAGATGGTGAAATTCAACCTCTTAGCTTTCTCATGGCTAGGAGGAAATGGTCTTTTACTTGTCCACATCTGAGGGACCGAGGGCTGGCTATTGTGCTTAGACGGGGTTGATAAGGGTGTCCCCGGCAAACTGCCGGTCTGTGAGGAAGATGCAGGCGGACATGTTAGGTTGCCTTGATCCAAAGGTGGTGCTATCGATGTCGGACAGCGCTCAACACCAGCTGGTGTTACCACCTCCAAAGAAAATGATGACCTGCCAATCACGCTGGCTGTTGCGGGTAAAGAGGTGGCAGGTCTGCGCCCCAAAACAGGTGTGACTGCTGTCCCCCCAGTCACAGAGGATGAAGAGGCCGCGGATGCACAAGATATGGCAGACGGTGGTTGGCCTGGCCGGCTAGGCCGCATTGTAGCAGACTGAGCTTCCCACTGCAACTTATGCTTCATGTCCATGTGCCGGTTCATGCATGAAGTACTCAAACTATGTATTTTTTGGCCTCTACTTAGCTTTTGCTGACAAATGTTACAGATAACACGAGTTGGGTCATCTTTATCGAGCTGAAAAAATGCCCAGGCTATGCAAGGCTTAGCACCCATGCGACCTGAAGAGCCACCACGACTTGTGGTGAGAGGCAGAGTTGTGTTTGAGGATGCAGTTGTTGACGTGCTTCCAGTACTACGTCTCTGTCCAGGAAGGCGCAACCTGACCTCGTCGTCACTAGCATCTTCCTCCACCTCCTCTGCTGACCTCATCTCTTGGCTGACTGTGGGTTGACAGTAAGTGGGATCTCCAACCTCATCATCATCACCCTGTGTGTTATCACACCCGTCGTCCTCAGAGCCAACCTGTTCCTGCCCTGACAAAAAACTAAAGTTGTCGCTCCAATCAGGTATTTGAGTCTTATCATCGTCTTCCTCATTGTCTCCACCAACAGGAGTTACAGTTTGGGAATGAGGGTCTACATTATGGTCAGAACCTTCTGCGTCTGGTCCTGGATCCGACTCATAAAGATTCTGGGCATCAGTGCAGATCATTTCCTCGTCTGGATTCACAGAAGCGCTGGAGTCGACCTCTGATTCCCAGGCTATAGTATGAGTAAACAGCTCTGCAGACTCAACCATCTGTTCTACCTCATACTCAGACGGGCAGCTGGAGATTTGGGAGCTGTGAGGAAGCAAGTGCGATTTGGGTGACACCTTTGAGGACTGGAGTATTTGTGATGTTGAAGTTGATGTGGAGGAGAGCCCACTTAAAGGAGCACTTGATATCCGTTGAAGCACCTGCTGTTTTTGTGTCTCATCTGGAATTTGTAGCGATTGGCGTGGACGTAAGAAAGGGATCTTATCACATTGTCCGCTAAAAGAAGTAGACATTTTAGTTTGGCTGGAAGATGGTCTTTCTTCTGCAGATGTTACTGTTGCTTTAACACCTACCCCACGGACACAACCTTTTTTCCCCTTCCCAACACGCCTATTCCCCTTTCCACCAGCAGCAGGCCTTTTTCCACTCATTTTGGTGGTTAACTAATTCACAACTCTGGAGTTGTTTGCACAAAAAAACAATGGATGGTAACCGAGCAGAGCTGAGTGGCCAAACTGTGGTATTAGGCCAAAACTATTGGCTGGGTTAGATGCAGAAAAAAATTATATTCAATTTGCAACCTGATGGAGGTCAGTATAGATGGACTAATACAACAAGTCCCACACACAGCTAAAAGCCCAATATTTTTTCAGAGGTAGATGCAGAAAAAAATATATTCAGTTTGCAACCTGATGGAGGTCAGTATTGATGGATTAATAGAACAAGTCCCACACACAGCTAGAAGCCCAATATTTTTTCAGAGGTAGATGCAGAAAAAAATATATTCAGTTTGCAACCTGATGGAGGTCTGTATAGATGGATTAATAGAACAAGTCCCACACACAGCTAGAAGCCCAATATTTTTTCAGAGGTAGATGTAGAAAAAAATATATTCAGTTTGCAACCTGATGGAGGTCAGTATAGATGGACTAATACAACAAGTCCCACACACAGCTAGAAGCCCAATATTTTTTCAGAGGTAGATGCAGAAAAAAATTATATTCAGTTTGCAACCTGATGGAGGTCTGTATAGATGGATTAATAGAACAAGATTCACACACAGCTAGAAGCCCAATATTTTTTCAGAGGTAGATGCAGAAAAAAATATATTCAGTTTGCAACCTGATGGAGGTCAGTATAGATGGACTAATACAACAAGTCCCACACACAGCTAGAAGCCCAAATATTTTTTCAGAGGTACTGTAGATGCAGATAAAACTTATTTTTAATTTGCAACCTGATGGAGGTCAGTATAGATGGACTAATAGAGAAAGTCCGACACACTACTAGAAGGCCAAATATTTTTTCAGAGCTAGATGCAGAAAAAAATTATATTCAATTTGCAACCTGATGGAGGTCAGTATAGATGGATTAATAGAACAAGACCCACACACAGCTAGAAGCCCAATATTTTTTCAGAGGTAGATGCAGAAAAAAATATATTCAGTTTGCAACCTGATGGAGGTCAGTATAGATGCACTAATACAACAAGTCCCACACACAGCTAGAAGCCCAATATTTTTTCAGAGGTAGATGCAGAAAAAAATATATTCAGTTTGCAACCTGATGGAGGTCAGTATAGGTGGACTAATAGAACAAGTCCCACACACTGCTAGAAGGCCAAATATTTTTTCAGAGCTAGATGCAGAAAAAAATTAGATTCAGTTTGCAACCTGATGGAGGTCAGTATAGATGGACTAATAGAATGATGCTATGCCCAAAAGATTTTACTTCACTAGGTGCAGTAAAAAAATTGGTATTCTATACACAGGTGGTATATCTTGCAACACAGATAGGCTACTCCACTGACTAACACACTCTGCAATAGGCCAAAAAGGATTAGCTTTGCTAGATTCAGCCAAATGCTGTGAAAAAAACTTGCACAGCACTGGCACAGACCTGCCTGGCAAAAACTGATAGGAACTGATGTAACCTAGTCCTGAAAAGGACTCCAATTACAATTAGTCTTTACTCCCACAACCTATCTATTTAAGAGCACAGACCTGCCTGATAAAAGTCGTAGGAAATGCTGTAACCTAGTCCTTAAAAGGACTGCAATCACAACTATTCCCTACTCCCAAGCTATCTGTATATTTGTGCGAAAATTGGCTTGAAATTAACAAGGTATAGCGCACACAGCAACAGCGGTGCCGTCTAACACGCAGCTGCAGCAGTGAGAAAATGGTGGCGACGGGGAAAATGGCTTGGTCTTATAGGGCAAGGACATGTGACATACACTGCCAATGACACATGCCCTTGCTTGTGTGAAAAAAAGCACTTCGCTCCGTGTGTGCGCTGCTGATAGGCTGACAGATTGCACCTCCCCACTGTAAATGCGGGAAAGAGAAAAAAAAATGGAGATCTTCATTGTTCCTGCAGAGATCCATCCCCTGCCCCTCCCCCGACCCCGCTGTACACTCAAACTGCGTATTAACATTAATTTTCATCATTACTGAGAAAAAATCCAGTTATGATTTTGGTGCACGAACAGTTATCGAACATAACCTCGAACAGCCGAATTTTTCTCAAATTGTTCGTGTTCGCCGAACGGCTCGAACACCGCCCAAAACAGCTCGAATTTGAGATTGGCGAACAGTTCGAGTAGAACAACGCTCATCTCTAGTGATGACGAGGTCAGGTTGCGCCTTCCTGGACAGAGACGTAGTACTGGAAGCACGTCAACAACTGCATCCTCAAACACAACTCTGCCTCTCATCGTGGTGGCTCTTCAGGTCGCATGGGTGCTAAGCCTTGCATAGCCTGGGCATTTTTTCAGATCGATAAAGATGACCCAACTCGTGTTATCTGTAACATTTGTCAGCAAAAGCTAAGTAGAGGCCAAAAAATACATAGTTTGAGTACTTCATGCATGAACCGGCACATGGACATGAAGCATAAGTTGCAGTGGGAAGCTCAGTGTGCTACAATGCGGCCTAGCCGGCCGGGCCAACCACCGTCTGCCATATCTTGTGCATCCGCGGCCTCTTCATCCTCTGTGACTGGGGGGACAGCAGTCACACCTGTTTTGGGGCGCAGACCTGCCACCTCTTTACCCGCAACAGCCAGCGTGATTGGCAGGTCATCATTTTCTTTGGAGGTGGTAACACCAGCTGGTGTTGAGCGCTGTCCGACATCGATAGCACCACCTTTGGATCAAGGCAACCTAACATGTCCGCCTGCATCTTCCTCACAGACCGGCAGTTTGCCGGGGACACCCTTATCAACCCCGTCTAAGCACAATAGCCAGCCCTCGGTCCCTCAGATGTGGACAAGTAAAAGACCATTTCCTCCTAGCCATGAGAAAGCTAAGAGGTTGAATTTCACCATCTGCAAGCTCTTGGCTACAGAAATGCTGCCTTTCCGCCTGGTGGACACAGAGGATTTTCGAGACCTTATGTCCGTCGCAGTGCCCCAGTACCAGATGCCCAGTCGGCACTACTTCTCAAAGAAAGGTGTGCCTGCGCTCCACCAGCATGTCGCACACAACATCACCGCTTCTTTGAGAAACTCTGTGTGTGACAGGGTGCATTTCACCACAGACACTTGGACGAGCAGGCATGGACAGGGGCGTTACATGTCGCTGACTGGGCACTGGGTAACTATGGTGACAGCAGGACAAGGGGCTGCTGTCCAAGTCTTGCCGTCCCCACGAGTTGTGCGTCAATCCTCTTTATGTCAAAGTTCCTCCACTGCTTCTGCCTCCTCAACCTCCTCTCGGTCTTCCACCTGCACCCAAAGCCTGTCTGGTCATGCCACAAGCTTTCTAACTGCGCAGAAGGGATCCTGCACACCTCCTTACTATGCTGGCAGTAGGGCTCAACGTCATCAGGCGGTTTTTACATTGAAATGTCTGGGAAATGTGAGTCACACAGCTGAGGAGTTGTGGTCAGCTCTGGAGAACCAATTTCATGAATGGTTGTCTCCACTGGACCTGAAACCAGGGAAGGCCGTGTGCGACAATGCTGCAAACCTGGGTGCGGCCCTTCGCCGGGGCAATGTCACACACGTGCCTTGTATGGCTCACGTGTTGAACCTGGTTGTCCAGCAATTTTTAGCCCACTATCCCAGACTAGATGGCCTTCTGCAGAGGGCACGGTCGCTGTGTGCTCACTTCCGCCGTTCGCATCCCGCAGCTCAGCGACTTACATCTCTACAGAAGTCGTTGGGCCTGCCACTTCACCGGCTAAAATGCGATGTGCCTACCCGGTGGAATTCAACTCTGCACATGTTGCAGCGACTGTGGCAGCACCGACAAGCCCTGGTGCAATACGTTCTGACGTATAGCCTGGGCCAACGAGATCCAGAGGTGGGGCAAATCACGCTGGAGGAGTGGTCTCAGATCAGGGACCTATGCACCCTTCTGCACAGTTTTGAAATGGCGACGAAGATGTTTAGTGATGACGATGCCATTATCAGCATAACTATTCCGGTGGTTTACATGCTGGAGCACATGTTAAACAGAATTCGGAGTCAGGTGGTGGCACAAGAGGAGGTGGAGGAAGTAGAGGAGGAGGAGTTGTATGCGGAAGGGCTAACATCTGCAAGGTCCAGACGGTCGGCAGCACCAAGGCGGCAGGCATGTGAGGGTGGGGGAGATGGTTTTACCAGGGCGCATGGTAGCAGCCAAACTAGTGAGGAAGGTGCAGGAGCCCAGGAAGAAGTGGAGGACGAACTGATGGAAGACTCATCAGATGAGGGAGACCTTGATCACATTTCTGTTGTGCGAGGTTGGGGGGAGAGGACAGAGGAAGGAAGCATGATTGTTACCTCGCCACCAACACAACAGGGACTTGGTGCTCCTGGATGCGCAACACACATGAGTGCCTTCTTGCTGCACTACCTGCAACATGACCCTCGAATTGTGAGAATTAGAAATAATCCTGACTACTGGGTTGCCACACTGTTAGATCCCCGGTACAAAAGTAAATTTGCAGAAATTATTCCTGCCATAGAAAGGGATGCACGCATGCAGGAGTATCAGCAGAGACTGTTGCAGAATCTTACATGTGCTTTTCCACAAAATACCAGTGGTGCACGTAGTGAATCTCACAGTTCCAACTTGCCAACCGTGGGACCGTCAAGTGTTCAGCACTCAAACCGTAACAGAACCACAGTATCTGCTGGTAACATCAATTTTGCGGAATCATTTCACCACTTTTTTAGCCCATCCTTTGCAAGGCCACAGGAGACAAGAAGTCTGACACATAGTCAACGCCTAGAGACGATGGTACAGGAGTATCTCCAAGTAAACATTGAAGCCACGACTGTGTCACTGGACCCTTGCTCTTTTTGGGCTTCCAATCTGGATAAATGGCCGGAGCTAGCCACTTACGCCTTGGAGATCTTGTCATGCCCCGCAGCCAGCGTTCTGTCTGAACGTGTGTTCAGCGCTGCTGGTGGTGTGCTGACAGATAAGCGCACGCGGCTCTCCACTGATAATGTAGACAGACTCACGTTCATAAAGATGAACAAATCATGGATCCGAAACGACTTTTCTACCCCTGTGTCATCCTGGGGAGAGTAAAAGCTTGATGATTGGTTAAAATCACCCTACCAACCGTTTTAAGCTTTCAAATTACTAATCATGTTTATCTGTATCTTGGCTGGAAAATAATTTGGGCTTTGTAGCAGTGTGCAGCACTGATTCTATTAGGCCATCTATAATAAGCTCCACCAGATTTAAAATTACTAATCATGTTTATCTGTATCTTGACTGGAAAATAATTTGGGCTTTGTAGCAGTGTGCAGCACTGATCCTATTAGGCCATCTATACTAAAGCTTCACCAGATTTAAAATTAATAATAATTTTTAGCTGCATCTAGCCCGGAAAATAATTTTGGGGCTCCGAGATGCGCAAGACACATAAGTGCCTTCTTGCTGCACTACCTGCAGCATGACCCTCATATTGTCAGAATTCGAAGTAATCATGACTACTGGGTTGCCACACTCTTAGATCCCCCAAACTTTTCGATCAACCTTTTCATTTTAATAAAGACCAAAAAAATGGTCATTTTTGAAATTATAAGCATTAGCAGGTTGTTAGAAACTGAAATCAAACAGTTTTCAACTCAAAACTTTATTCTAGGTGATGTTACATTTTCACATAGGACCCCTTGTTCGAAAGGAGCTTCTGAACTCTCTCGTCCATTGAATTTGTCAGGTGGTTTTGGATGGTTTCTGCTTCAATTGTTTTGCATGAGGACAGAATACCCTCCCAGAGCTGTTGCTTAGATGTGAACTGCCTCCCGCCATCATAGACACTCCTTTTAATGATGCTCCAAAGGTTCTGAATGGGGTAGAGGTCAGGGGAGCATGGGGGTCACACCATAAGTTTGTCCCCTTTTATGCCCAAAATCAGCCAGAGATGCAGATGTTTTATGTGCAGCATGAGATGGTGCATTATCATGCAAAAAAATGATCTTGCTGTGAAATACACGGTTCTTCTTCTTGAACCATGGCAGGAAGTGCTGTTTGAGAAAATCCACATACATTATGGAGTTCATCTTTAGCGCCTTCAGGGATCCTAAAGGGGCCGACAATCTCTCTCCCCATGATTCCAGCCCAAAACATTACTCCACCTCCTCCTTGTTGGCGCTGTAGCCGTGTTTGCGTGGGGTGTCCATCAACCAGCCATCCTCCACTCCATCCATCTGGACCATCGAGCGCTGCACGGCACTCATCCGTGAACAAAACAGTTTTGAAATCAGTCTTCATGTAATGTTTGGCCCACTGGAGCCGTTTCTGCTTGTGTGAAGTGGATAGAGGAGGTCGACAGGATGGCGTATGCACAGCTGCAAACCTCTGAAGGACCCTGCATCTTGTTGTTCGGGGGACGTTGGAGGCACCAGCAGCTTCAAAAACTTGTCTGCTGCTATGACAAGGCTTTTTTGCCGCTGCTCTTTCAACCTGACGTAATTGCCTGTAGGAGAGAGTCCTCAATTTGCCCTTATCAGCACGCACACGTGTGTACTGTGAATCAGCTACATACTTCTTGATTGCCAAGACACTTCATCCTGATCATCGCACAATGTTGATTGTAGTCATGCCTTGACCTAAACACTCCACAATTTGTTGCTTCTCAGCAGCCGACACATCCTTTTTCTTTCCCATTTTGGCAGAAAATGTAGGCTGCTTAATAATGTGAGAGAGCCTTCTTAAGTAGTCTTGCCTTTCATTGGACACACCTGCCAAACTAATTAGCACAGGTGTCTGCAATTGCTTACAGTGATATAAAGAGCCCTGACACACATCACCATCAATGAGTTTAACTGACAAACAAACAAATTCTTCCCTTATCACTCCTAAACACTTTTTGCATAATAATTTGGAACACAGTGTACATGTGCTTTTCCACAAAACACCAGTGGTTCACGTAGTGAATCTTACAATTCTAACTTGCCAACCGTGGTCTGTATGGAGTTGTTCAATAAAGGGCCCAAAATTAAGATAACATAGATGGGAGAGGTCTCTATGAATAGGAATTCCTAAGTATTTGATACCCTGTGAGGGACAGGCAAAGGGAAAGTTGGACTGGATGGAATCCTATATGGATTTGGGGAGGGAGACATCGAGGGCCTCAGACTTCGCTGCATTGATTTTAAAATTTGACCATGTAACAAAGTGATCTATTTCAGCCATAACAGCATGGATGGATATATGTGATTGAGTGATATATACTAGGACATCATCAGCAAATAGAGAGCACTTGTACTCGGTGCCTCCCACCTCAATCCACCTAATATTGGGGTTATGGCGAATTGATGAGAGCAGGTGCTCCGTCACTAGGATGTATAAGAGAGGGGACAGAGAACATCCCTGCCTTGTCCCATTGGTGATTGTGAAAGGTGATGAAAATGTTCTGAAGCGCCCCCTGGGCCTTGGGACACCCGGAGCCGGACCCTTTTTGGTGGATGCTGGTGGTTGTAGTCTCCGTGGCGGCGACCCGGTTCCGTGGCTCAGGGCGGTCAAACCAGTGGCGGAACTATTTATGTGGTTTTGATGTTTAAATGTCCGACTACGCCACCCGTGGATTGCGGTCAGAGTGAACCGCCGCTCCAGGGCAGACCGCTGAGGCTGGTGTTGTGGGTGCAGCAGAGCGTAGCATAACTCCCCACGGGAGGAGTATAGCCTCAGGGCAGTGTATGCGGAGGATGGGGGTGATGGTGCAGGGCAGCAGCAGTAACGACACGGAGTCAGTGATGCAGTCCAGGGCCTTTACTCACAGTTCTTATTATCCAGACCACGTCTGCAGGTAACGGCTGCCCACGTCGTACTGTGCTCACCAGGTGAGGGGCTCAGACAACTCCCAGATAACTTTGGAGCGCTTCACAGGACCCCCTTTGTGTGTCCTTTGTCTGGCCTTTCTTACCAACCCTTCTGTCCGGCTGCCTCGGGCCTCCTCTTGGTAAACTTGGCGCCAGTTTCCCTGACCCTATGTGGTGCCTTCCTAGCGGGTGTAGCGAGGGGCTGCGCCACATAAAATGTCACAGCCTCCTGTTTCTAGCTGAGGGTCGTTTCCTGCCTCCACTAGTTTCGGGGACCGGTCTCCCCCTTTGGCCTGACCCCTCCACGCAGGTGGATTCGGGCGTGCGGTGGCGACTCGCCCGTCCGCACCCCTGGGATCCCTTCGTTCCTCGTTCCTGGAGCTTTCTCCGCTCCTCTTCCTTCCTTCTCCCTCTTCCAGGCCTGGGCCTCTGTTACTAGGCCCGCCTCCGGAGCAGAGCTCATGCAGAGCCCCTGCTCCCTGCCACTTCTGCTCAGACTTCTCTGCACTGAACTAAGATGGTGCCCACCTTTTATACTCCCTTCTCAATGCACCCAGGAACTGCTTCCTCCCTGCTCCTGCACTACAGGGTTCCCCTTCCTCAGTGTTCCCTCCCCCCACTCCAGCTAGGGACAGGGCTGTCGTGCCCATCTCAGGGGCATATTGGTCGCCCTGCCCCACGGCAATGTGGTGTAATGCATGCAGGTGTCGGGTCCTGATCCACACTACATCCTTACCTGAGAGTGAGATATCACACCTCTGGGTGAGGTGCAATACCTCTGTAGCAACCGAGCCCTCAGGGTGCTACAGTTCCATTTATCTTCAGCCTAGGTGACGTATTGCGATACAGGGCCGTGATTTTGGCTATAAAAGGGTCCCCTAGACCCCTACCCCAAGCATTTTAAGAGAATCATATATGGCGTGCCAGGAGACTCTATGGAATGCTTTCTCAGCATCCAACGAGAGTATCTAATTACAAATTTTTAACTGCATCTAGCCCAGGAAATACTTTGTGCCTAGTAGCAGTGTCTGCTAGTCAGCGGATTATCCCGGCTGTTAAGCAAGCTACACCACCTGTAGTTTGGACACTTAATTTTTTCAAAGGAAATGCTTCGGGACCACGGGATACTCAGTGAAGAGCATCAGGAGGCACCCCAAGGCATAGGGGCTGGGACTGGCAGTAGGATGCCTTGCGGTGGACAGCCGAGCTCGATCCTTATAAAAGCTTTTTAACTGCAGCAGCTTTAGTGGACGCTACTGGAGCTGGAATTACGCGGCTGCTGGCATGAGACTTGCCCTCCAATAGATCCTTGTAAATGGATTTAAAGTGTATTCATTCAAATTAGAGAGACAATTTAAATTAAAAAGCTTAGAGCTGCCTCCACCACAGGGGGGCTCGCTCGACCCACCAGCGGACAGGCACCAGTATTGGGAGAGGGGGGCTGGCCGTCAGGGTTCACCGCGGCTCTGGCACAAACCCGGCGACGCGGAGGTGGCACGGGCAGGAGCGGACTGAACGTGTCGGCTTCTCACTTTTTGGATTTTAGAAGGGCATGACATGCCTATATCTGTGTCTCCCCCTCCTTTTACTCCTCCACCTCTTTTCTTTTCGCATGACTATATGTACTTGTCACTTTTCCATGTGTTAGTTGTGTCTTCTGAGCAGTTTGTCAGCTTTTGGACATCTTTGAAGGTGTTTTCTATGTGTTTCTATGTGTTTTTGTTTGCCTGCCATTGGTTTTAACGGTGTTCGAAGGTGTTCGACGAACAGTTCGGCGAACACACGGGTGTTCGACGAACCGAACCGAACTCGAACACTACGGGGGTGGCTCAACACTAATTGAGAGGTGTTAGAAGCTTGTTGATTGTAGTCATTTATTCCAAAAGCCATGCAATCATATATTAAGTTGAGGGTGCCAACAATTTTGTTCAGGCCAATTTTGGGGGTTTTGTGTGAAATTATGTGTAGATAAAGATTCCGGCACACCAAATAATGTAGAACAGTCTCATATGGGTGATATAAAAGTAGATGCTTTATTTCTCCAACAATAACTGGTTCAAATCATTGTCAATATAGTTGCTCTTATTTCTCCAACAATAACTGGTTCAAATCGTTGTCAATATAGTTGCCCAACGTTTCAACCCCAACCGGTTTTCCTCAGGGGCATCAGAAGAGCTAGTTACTATACTCTGCTAAATTTCTGGGGATCTTCCCACGTAACTTGAGAGTCTTTCAGGAAAAAATTACTATGAAAAGCACCAGTTGTTGCTGTTGTAGGGGAAATGTGTCTACCAGCAATAGTAGCTGTGAACAATTATAGTAGTCGTGACCGAGGGGATATTCCTCTAGGATATGGCAAGTGTGCCTGTGTACCTCTGGGTTAGCGTGTCCTGCCGGATACCCAGAAATTTAACAGAGTGTAGTAACTAGCTCTTCTGATGCCCCTGAGGAAAACCCCGTTGGGGTTGAAACGTTTGGCAACTATATTGACAACGATTTGAACCAGTTATTGTTGGAGAAATAAAGCATCTACTTTTATATCACCCATATGAGACTTTTCTACATTATTTGGTGTGCCGGAATCTTTATCTACACGGATACATGTGTTGTATTCCTGGCACCCTTCTTCATAAGTTGAGCTTGGTCTTTATTTATTATTGTGTGAAATTATGTCCAATTTGCCTCTTTTCTCTGTTTTTTTTGCTGTTCCAGTATACACAATGGAAATAAACATGTGTTTAACAAAATGTGTAATTGCAATCATTTTCTGGGAGAAATACTTAATTTTATTGAACAATTTTAAGGATGCCAACACTTCTGGCTATGACTGTATATACAGCCATGATCTCCAACCTATCGCTCTCTGACTGGAGGCAGGAGGCCATGGGTGGTAGACTACTAAAGTTACCTTGAGTTTGTGGCTCCTTTTTTTTCATGTTCTGTATATTTTCTTTATTTTTTAGGTCCGTTGGATTGGGAAGTGTGGGGGAAATTATCCTTGTGTCTGTCGTATGTCCCAAGGTACTGACTCTTTTCTCTTGAGTCAACTGCTGTAAGGACCTCTCGTGTCTACTTGTTGACCTTGTTGACTGGGTAAAGAATAAAAAAGGAAATTTATAGCAAGTGCAAAATTCATGAAACATATCTCTTAAATCCTAACTAATGTAAGAGAAGTGGCCATAGTCGTAAACTGATACATACAGTACTACCACCAGTGCGTGGTGCATGTGATCAATGCCAATTACCCCTGAATGGCCACACATATGCCAATGAAAGCAGAACATGCACTATATGGAAAAAAGTATTGAGACACACACCTTAATTATTAAATTCAGGCTTGTCATTCAGACCCATTGCCCCCGAAGCATATCATCTGGCCCCTCGCTCCCGGCGTATAACATTTAGCCCCTCGCCCAGAGTGTATATTATCTGGCCCACTGGTACAACAAGTCCGTTCATGACATTCCTTCCCTTCTATATAGTATCTTCCCCATCACCTGTGAGTGATATTTTTGAGAAGTGGAAGGAACCGCAGCAACTCCACAAAGTGGAGACCCGGTAATGTTACAGAGCAGGTCACAGAGTGCTGAGGAGCAGAGGGCAGAAAAGTCACCAACTCTCCGCTGACCCCATAACTGCAGAGTCCAAACCTCCTCTGAAATTAACATCAGCACAGACACTGCACCCCCACTGGGAGCTTCATGGCCGAGCAGCTGCCGTTTATCATCAAGCAAAATGCCAAGTGTCGGATGGAGTGATGTAAAGCCGCCACCACTGGACTCTGGAGGAAACGTGTTCTGTACTGTGACTGATGGACACTTCTCTATCTGGCATCTGATGGAGAAGTCTTGGTTTGGTGAATGTCAGGAGAACGTTACCGCCTGACAAAATTGTGCCCGCTGTACAGTTTGATGGAGGAGGGATAATGCTATGAGCTTTTTATCAGGTGTCGGCATTGGGCCGTTAGTTCCAGTGAAGGGAAATCTTAACGCTTCAGCACAAGACATTTTGGACAGCTTTGTTTGAACTGTTTGGGGAAGGCCTTTTTCTGTTACCCATGAAAGTGCCCAGTGCATGAGGTCGATAAAGACATGGTTGTGGGATTTTGGTGAGGAACAACAAGACCGGCTGCACAAAGTCCTGAGCTAAACTCCATCTAACACCTTTAGGATAAAAAAAAACAGAGATTGTGAGCTCAGCCTCTCCTCCAACACCAGGGTCTGACCTCACAAATGCTCTTATGGATGAATGGACAAAAATTCCTACTGACAACTCCAAAATCCTTTAGAAAGTCTTCTTGGAAGAGTGGAAGATGTTATAGCTGGAAAGGGACCGACTCCATATTAATGTTGAATAGGAGGTGATAAAGCTTCTGTAGGTGTAATGTGGAAGTGTCCCAGTATTTCATTTAGGTGATTGGCTTGGGGTGATCATCTGACATTCTTTAATAATGCTCTTTAACAATACTAAGTGATCTCTCGGGGCCGAACAGCCAAGAAATATACTGTTTTTCATACATCATAGCCTTGTGTTCAATGGTCATAATTACGCTCCCTAATATACAATTTAAAATGGTTATCCAGCGTATGAAATATATGTAATATTTTCTAAGAAATGTAATATAATTGTTGTTACTAATATACTTTATTATTCAAATATGCAGCAATGTCCTGGTTTCATGGCCCCACTAGAGGTCACAGCAGCTCCATGTCCAGGACTTCCTCTCGTCTCTGTAGCTGTGTGAGACCAGTGATGTACTTGAAAGGGACTGTCTGTCTGGCTACATTCATTAGCTAAGCCAGCCCCCTTCTCTGTCTTTGCACCTGGTTTGACAGAAGAGGGGGCTGGCTTAGCTGCTGAAAATTACAGTAGAACTGGTAGAACCAGGCTGAAACCATGACATCACTGCAGATTTGAACAGTAAAGAAAAACGATGTTACAAAATATCTCACAAATATATCAACTTTATTAAATATAAAATATAACAGATTGTTAAAAAACAGAGTATGCTCACATATCTATTACAGTACGTTCCCTAATGGTTAACATATACAGTGCAACAGATAGAAGAGTAAATGTAACGCTGGGGGTGTGGACCCACTGCGCCACAGGCTAGGCTTAACTAGGAGAGGCGTAACTAAGTGACTACCGGATGTTCGCATGAGCCTCTCATGGTGAGGATAGGCTTAGCCGCTGGTAGTCACCAGATGCCACTCCAAGGCAGTCCCTGAGTCTGCAGAAGATAAGCAGGAGGTTAAAGTCATGGTATGAGATACAAAGGGGCGAAGCATAGGTGAAGTCAGGCAGTTCGAGGTCGGGGCAGGCAGCACAGGGTCAGTAAGCATAGCCGAGGTCAGGAGCGGAGAGGTCAGGCAGAACAGGAAAACTAGCCGAATTGGTAACGGGAAGCAGAATACTGAGACAAGCATAAACATGGACTTACAGGGTAGGAACCAACATTCGGGCAAGGAGTAGGGAAAGGTAAAGACCCTTCTGGCATAAGATAGCCCAGGGAACCTGATCTCTTCAGAACATACTAGAGTTAAATTCCTGCAGCGACCGGTGATGCCCCTCTAAGGCTGGATGGATACCACATGCAGGTGCAGTAGTGCTGAGGAGTGCAGGAGGAAACAAACTCAGTAGAGTGGCCTGCTACGAGGAGAAACCACATGGTGAGTGGGACGGCACTGAGGAGGCATGCAAGTTGCCACCGTGACAGTAAAGAGTATGGGAGGCAAACTTACATCGTAATAATGTGGTGCACTGTTAGGTGTGTAGCCCTGCGCCCCACTACGCATTTCATCCTGCAGGGGGGCATGTCTTCATAATGTTATAGTTGTAATCCTTAGGTTGTGAGTTTGGACACGCCCCCTGATGAAGCTGGGTGAAACGCGCGTTGGGACACAAGGCTTCACACAAGTTTTCCTCGTATACTCTTTACTCTTCTATCTGATTTATATGTTAACCATTAGGGCATACTAATTATATACTGTTTATAGCCTTGGGAGGTTTGTTGTTAGCCCTTCATTGAGCTACTATGTTTTTTAACAAAACCTGTTATATTTTCTATTTGATAGAGCTGATTTATTTGTGAGATATTTTTTAGCACAATTTTTCTTTTGGTTTATGTTGTAATTAGTGTTGAGCGATACCTTCCGATATCAGGAAATATCGGATCGGATTGGATCGGGCCGATACCGAAAAAGTATCGGATATCGCCGATTCCGATACCGGAAACCAATGCAAGTCAATGGGACACAAATATCGGAATGAAAATAAACCCTTTCTTTCCTTGTAGGTTAATTCTACATGAAGGAAAACAACTAACAATAATGTAGAATGTATTGGGGGAGGTGGTTGCCCAAATCGATGGGAACAGTGCTCACAGTGAAACATGAAAAGCCGGCAATTCAGCAGCGGCATACACTGGTACCCGACAATTTACAACAGAAAGAATAGAGCTTCTCACATAGATTAGATAGATAGAAACATGTCAGTCACATATATATGAAGTACAGTGACAGTGTTGCTCACTGTACTTGTCATTTAGTGTAAAGGATTTATTTAAAAAAATATTAGTGTTTTCATGCACCGTCTCTTTAAAAAAGCCGGCCGGCAATTCAGCATCTGTACCCAACAATTTATAACAGAAAGATAGAGCATCACTCATAGATTAGATACATAGAAACATGTCAGTCACATATATAAGAAGTACGGTGACAGTGTTGGTTACTGTACTTGATATTTAGTGTTAAAATAAAGGATTTATTAAAAAAAAAATTGGCGTGGGGTTCCCCGTAATTTTAGTCTCTAGCGGAGGATAAGCAGACAGCTGGGGCAGATGTTTGAAGCCTGGGAAGATGGTAATACCCACAGAGCTTTCCAGGCTACTAATATCAGCCCCCAGCTGAATACCTAGCCTTTACTAGCTATTAAAATGGGGGACCCCCCAAAAAAATGACGTGGGGTCCCCCCTATTTTAATAGCTAGCAAAGGCTAGGCAGACAGCTGGGGGCTGATATTAATAGCCTAGGAAGGGTGCCATGAATATTGGCCCCCTCCCAGGCTAGAAACACCAGCCGTCAGCCGCCCCAGAAATGGCGCATCCATAGGATGTGCCAATTCTGGCACTTAGCCTCGCTCTTCCCACTGCCCTGTAGCGGTGGCAGTGGGGTAATAGGGCTGGGGTTATAATGCCAGCTGACATCAAGCCCAGGTTAGTAATGGAGAGGCGTCTATAAGACACCCACATTACTAACCCCATAGTCAAAGTTAAAAAAAAACACAAACACCCAGAATAAAGTCCTTTAATTGAAATAAAGACACAATTCTTTATTGTTCTAAATTAAACCATACTTACCATCACGCCCATTCCAGCTGAAGCCAACGATCTCCTGCAATAAAAATAAAATAATAAACCAACATCATCCTTACCTTTCGATGGTTCCCAGGACAGCTCCAGCTCTGCTACATCGAGATGACAGGCTGGACCGCAGCAGAACGCAGCCATACCTGGCTAGACACAAATATAGTGCGAAGCCCCACGTCAATTTATTTTTAATTATTTCATGAAATAATTAAAAAAAAGGGCTTCCCTATATTGTTGTGTCCGGCCAGGTACAAATAGGCAGCTGGGAGTTGGGGGCAGCCCGTTCCTGGATTCTGTACCTGGCTGGCATACAAAAATATGGCAAAGCCCACGTCAACGTTTTTGGGAAAAATTAATTAAAAAATAAATAATAATTTAGGGACTGCATCTTTATTAACCCCTCAAGTGTCATTTAGTGTTAAAATAAAGGATTTATTAAAAAAAAAATTGGCGTGGGATCCCCCGTAATTTTAGTCTGTAGCGGAGGTTAAGCAGACAGCTGGGGCAGATGTTTGAAGCCTGGGAAGGGGGTAATACCCACAGAGCTTCCCAGGCTACTAATATCAGCCCTCAGCTGAATACCTAGCCTTTACTAGCTATTAAAATGGGAGACCCCCCAAAAAAATGACGTGGGGTCCCCCCTATTTTAATAGCTAGCAAAGGCTAGGCAGACAGCTGGGGGCTGATATTAATAGCCCAGGAAGGGTGCCATGAATATTGGCCCCCTCCCAGGCTAGAAACACCAGCCGTCAGCCGCCCCAGAAATGGCGCATCCATAGGATGCTCCAATTCTGGCACTTAGCCTCGCTCTTCCACGCTGCCCTGGTGCGGTGGCAGGGGGTAATAGGGTTGGGGTTCATGTCAGCGCCAGCTGCCATGAAGCCCAGGTTAGTAATGATGGGAGTCTATAAGACACCCCCATTACTAACCTACAAAGTGTTAAAAAGAAAAAACACACACTACACCCAGAAAAAAATAATTTATTTGAAATAAAACACACCAATTTATTTAATTCTTAGTTTACTAAAAAAAAATAGTTACCTGTCCATGTTCCTGCGCTGATCTCCCATACACAGCTGTCACATCTGGAGATGGTGACAGCTGTGCATGGCTGCTGTAAGCTCACGCTGCCGGGAACACGTCCGCTCCCGGCAGCGGGAGCCACTGACTGAGGTCACCGGAGTGCATTCAGTCAGAGCAGCTCCGGAGACCTCCTTTACGGCACTGCTGTACCGTGGGAATTTCTCACGGTACAGCAGGGCCGTAAAGAAGCTGACCGGAGCAGCGCTGCCTGAACTCCGGCGAACCCGCTTATGCAATGACGGGGCTCCTTTACGGCCCCGTCATTCTAGCGGCGGCAGCGGTTCAGAGCGGTCACATTCTATGTGGCTTGTCTAAACTGGAGATCATCGTGGGACACTCGTGGACTACTACGGAGGGGTAAGGATAAGGTTGTGGTTTATTATTTTATATTTTATTACAGGAGATCGATGGCTTCTGGGAATTAGGTGTCTAGGTGAGTATAGGTGTATTTTTTTATTTTTTACTTTATTTTAGGTGGCGATCGGCGGGGACAGGTAATGTATAAACTAATTTATTTTAGGTAACCACTGGCCACCAATGACATGTATTTAAAATTTATTGGGGACACAGTAGGGCAATTTAAATAGCAGGATCAGGCTGATGGGAACTACTGCTCCCATCGAGCTGATCCTGCTGGCACGAGTGGACGGGGGACAGACATAGGCCGATGGGAGTAGTAGTGTCACATCGACCTATGTCTGCCTGCACGCACACACCCGCAGACATCGCACAGACACCCGCACACACCAATCATGACAGGCTGATGGTCTGCGAGGTGTGGCTGACCTGTGCGGCCGTGGGAAAGTTCATGTGAGTTCATGCAATGCAGTCAAGCATGAACTCACATGAACCCTCTGAGGGCACCGCGGTGACTTCAAATGAACAGCTGATCAGCATCACCTGATACCTCAGCTGTTCATTTGAAATAACCGGCGGGAAAGCGCAGCACAGAACGGGAAAGCCGGCTGTGAAGTCTTTTCATTGCCGGCTTCCCCGCCCGGGTCCTTCGCTCCCCGCTCCTTGGTGTTGTGCTCCCCGCCCTGTCCTAACTTACGATCGGGATGGGAGGTGGCGAGGAGAGCGGAGGATCGGGGTGGGAGGCTGCGGGGAAGCAGTATGGGGCTGTGTGATTGTTTAAAAGCCGACGGGCGGTAAAAAGCCGGCGGGCGGTAAAAAGCCGCCGGCTTTTAAACAATCAGGAGAATTCTCCCACGCTGGGATGGCATTCTGATGACGGGCTGGATCGCAGCTGAGCGCTGCCATCCAGCTTGTCATCCTTCAGAGACACTGCAGAGCGCAGGCATTATGGGAACTTCCGATTCCGGTATCCGATATTGTAAAAATATCGGATCTCAGTATCGGAACTCCGATACCGCGAATATCGGCCGATACCCGATATGTCAGTATCGGAATGCTCAACACTAGTTGTAATACTTAGGTACATCTATCTTATTCAGCCAGGTACTTTTTGGTTATATGAATATTGGTTGGTCCGATTATTAAAGTATATTACTAGGTGTTTAATTATATTACATTTCATAAAAAATGTATACATTTTCATCTACTGTAGAAATTTTTTTTGGTGAGAACAACAAAATGCAATAAATATAAGTACCTCTAATGACACTAAAATATGCAAGTAAAAAATATATATTTATAGGTTAAATTGAATAAAACTGCACATTAATATTTCATACATGAAATTTAGCACTTGGGCTATATAGACCCACACGAGTTCTCACCTCCCCAGAAGATCTGGCGCTAGTTTTTCTCCCAGTGGCTGGAGGAGGCCCCGAAACCTTGGATCCAAAAGCAATGTGAGATCTATCCTCTTTTCTAATGTCTCGAGAGTTACCTTGTCCTCTGCTTGTGAGCAGATCTGTCAGAACAGAGCATCAGTTTGTTATTTGATGACATCACAATACACCAGACAGAACTTATTCAGATGTTTCTTATATTGAAAAATGACATATAATTCATTATTTCAATCAACGTAAGCCACGCAGTTCATTTTTGCTGAAAATTTTTGCCGGATTTTAAAACGAATTTTCCAGCATACAAAAAATCCAGAAATAAAGATGAGGCACAAAGACGGGAAAAAATGGGAAAAAGAAAATGTACATATACACTAAAAAGAATTCCTGACTTTTTACACAATAATA
The DNA here is from genome assembly GCF_046119375.1 of Phyllobates terribilis. Lineage (NCBI taxonomy): Eukaryota > Metazoa > Chordata > Amphibia > Anura > Dendrobatidae > Phyllobates > Phyllobates terribilis. Next base: position 329,224,508 of record NW_027362768.1, read on the forward strand.
AATATAATATTTTATACTATAGATTATATTATATAATTGTATAAATTATTTAATTAAGGTGAACCTTTCATCAGGTTTTCCAGATAACAGCCATTGCAACCACATTCTTCAGCCTTTTAATACATTCCAAATAAAATGCCTTATAGAAATGATAATTTAAAGGGGTTTTCCAGCCTTAGGCCTCGGCCCCACTATCAGTATTTGGTCAGTATTTTTTCTCAGGAGTGGGAGCCAAAACCAGGAGTGGGTGATAAATGCAGAATTGGTAACTTGTTTCTATTATACCTTTTCTCTGATTGTTCCTCACCTGGTTTTGGCTCCCACTCCTGAGAAAAAATAGTGACCAGATACTGATAGTGGAACCATGGCCTTAGACTACAAGTCTGCTGTCACTTCATGTGACTACAGATTTGTGGATCCTCACATCATGAGCACTGTGCACTGCATGGATTCTCTGGTGTCAGTCGGTCATGTGACCACAAGTATGTAATTTGCATACACCAATTTTGGCCACATTCGGACTAGACTTGTAAGGCCTTACTCAATAGTTTTGCATTGAGCGAGGCCATGCACGGCTTGTTGGCACGTGACCACATTTATGGAAATCACATGCTTGTGGTCATGTTCCCGGTACTGACATAGTGCGCTCGATGTGAGGATTCACAAGTCTGCAGTCACATAGAGTGGCTGTAAACTTGTAGTCTAAGGCTGGAAAACCCCTGTTAAAAAAAAAAGCTTTGAAGTTGTCCAGTGCTTCATTCTAATGAGCACTAAATGGTTTGATAAGTGTCTTTGGACAGTGCTGAGCTCCCCCTCTCTGCCTTGTAAGACCACTCCTCCACCACCTATGAATGGCGGTGGATGACATCTTCTACTTCATCCATGAAGCATGCGTAGGCTCTCTGCAGGCTGTATTCACCAATCATAGATGGAGGGGTGGCAGTGCAATGCAGAGAGGGGGCACCAAGGATGGGGGTGCCTATTGGACCACTACATACAGTGGTGGCCAAAAGTATTGGCACCCCTGCAATTCTGTCAGATAATACTCAGTTTCTTCCTGAAAATGATTGCAATCACAAATTCTTTAGTATTATTATCTTCATTTAATTTGTCTTCAATGAAAAAACACAAAAAGAATTGTCCTAAAGCCAAATTGGATATAATTCCACACCAAACCTAAAAAAGGGGGTGGACAAAAGTATTGGCACTGTTTGAAAAATCATGTGATGCTTCTCTAATTCATGTAATTAACAGCACCTGTAACTTACCTGTGGCACCTAACAGGTGTTGGCAATAACCAAATCACACTTGCAGCCAGTTAACATGGATTAAAGTTGACTCAACCTCTGCCCTGTGTCCTTGTGTGTACCACATTGAGCATGGAGAAAAGAAAGAAGACCAAAGAACTGTCTGAGCACTTGAGAAACCAAATTGTGAGGAAGCATGAGCAATCTCAATGCTACAAGTCCATCTCCAAAGACCTGAATGTTCCTGTGTCTTCCGCGCGCAGTGTCATCAAGAAGTTTAAAGCCCATGGCACTGTGGCTAACCTCCCTAGATGTCGACGGAAAAGAAAAATTGTCGAGAGATTTCAATGCAAGATTGTGCGGATGGTGGATAAAGAACCTCGAATAACATCCAAACAAGTTCAAGCTGCCCTGCAGTCCGAGGGTACAACCGTGTCAACCCGTACTATCCGTCGGCGTCTGAATGAAAAGGGACTGTATGGTAGGATACCCAGGAAGACCCCACTTCTTACCCCGAGACATAAAAAAGCCAGGCTGGAGTTTGCCAAAACTTACCTGAGAAAGCCTAAAACGTTTTGGAAGAATGTTCTCTGGTCAGATGAGACAAAAGTAGAGCTTTTTGAGAAAAAGCATCAACATAGAGTGTACAGGAAAAAAAAAGAGGCATTCAAAGAAAAGAACACGGTCCCTACAGTCAAATATGGCGGAGGTTCCCTGATGTTTTGGGGTTGCTTTGCTGCCTCTGGCACTGGACTGCTTGACCGTGTGCATGGCATTATGAAGTCTGAAGACTACCAACAAATTTTGCAGCATAATGTAGGGCCCAGTGTGAGAAAGCTGGGTCTCCCTCAGAGGTCATGGGTCTTCCAGCAGGATAATGACCCAAAACACACTTCCAAAAGCACTATAAAATGGTTTGAGAGAAAGCACTTGCGACTTCTAAGGTGGCCAGCAATGAGTCCAGACCTGAATCCCATAGAACACCTGTGGAGAGATCTCAAAATGGCAGTTTGGAGAAGGCACCCTTCAAATATCAGGGACCTGGAGCAGTTTGCCAAAGAAGAATGGTCTACAATTCCAGCAGAGCATTGTAAGAAACTCATTGATGATTACCGGAAGCGGTTGTTCGCAGTTATTTTGGCTAAAGGTTGTGCAACCAAGTATTAGGCTGAGGGTGCCAATACTTTTGTCTGGCCCATTTTTGGAGTTTTGTGTGAAATGATCAATGATTTGATTTTTGCTTCATTCTCTTTTGTGTTTTTTCCTTGCAGGCAAATTAAATGAAGATAATAATACCAAAGAATTTGTGATTGCAATCATTTTCAGGAAGAAACTGAGTATTATCTGACAGAATTGCAGGGGTGCCAATACTTTTGGCCACCACTGTATAGATGACGTTGTAGGAGAGGATTGGACATGTTGGATTTCCAACAGCTGATACTTTTGTTCTTCAAGCGAGAACATAGGAGCACTTGGCCGAGCTGAGCGTTGCTGTGTAGAGGGCACTCATCACTATCAATCTGACCAGTGGCCGACACAGAGAGAAGTGGGCCCCTGTGCAAGAACAGTACATGGAGCCCCTTTATATGTCTATCACTGAAGCTGTATGCTGCTTATGAGATGGAAGTAGGCCCCTTTATCTCTTGGGCCCATGTACGGCTGCAGAGGTTTTACCAATGATATGTCCGCCCCTGAATCTGACAACAGCTATCTAATGTGTACGGGAGGCATTTAAAGTCTGCAACATTTAAGCCTCATATTAAATCCAATAAAATAAATAAAAAATACCTGTACAACAGAGTAAGTCATAATCCTGAGACAATAAGGTGAGGAATACCATAGATACAAATCTTTTCTTTAATCTTGGTTAGATCTTCAAGAAATTACTCTTAACCCAGATATTATCCCCAAACCACAGCTTGTTATCATTGACTTGTAAATGCATTAACTGATGTCACACAGTAAATTCATAAATCCCCATGCCTTCATTAAATTTTTACACCCCATCATATACAATTTGCATCATGCTCCAAATTTCAGACATTTCTTATGGAGTCTCTTTCGTTCTATACTGGAAGTCACATCTCTGTATTCAGGATGCTACTTCGTGCACTAGCTTTCATTCCTGTACTGCCACCTCCATTAACAGCTCATGAGCTATCTCTTCTCCACTGTGCAGACAGATACTGATGTTGATGAATATATTATACCCCCAAACCAGCAGAATCCACCATGAGTGCTTTCAGGGCTGGCTACAGGTTTTCTTGGGCCCCTGGTGAAAGAGTCTCAGTGGACCCCTTTAATACATACCACAAATCATGATGCACAGATACCGCAGAGAAATATATATATATATAGTACAGTATAGAATAAATATGACCACCCATGCTGTGCCGTAAATAAGCCCTACACTGTGCCCTGGAATAAATAATGGACCTTCCCTGTGCTCTTTGCACAAAAATGACCCCACATTGTCTCTCTTATGTTACATCATGCCCACACTGTCCCTTTCTATAAAATAGTCCCATCATACTGTTCCCTCATTCCTTACTGAGCCTTCTCTTTATACTGTCCTTCCAATGCTGCCTCTTCTCCATTCTGACCCCAATACTGCCCCTCCTTCATAGACAGCCCCCCATGCTGCCCAATGTCCAGTCATAGACTCCTCGTATTGATCCATCTGCACACTGAGTTTCCCCTATACTGCCCAATCTACACACCAAAGCCTCACATAGTGCCCCAACTCTATACAGAGCCACCCACCATTCTGCCCGATCTCCATACTGAGCCCCCATACTGTCTTATTTCCACACAGTGACCCCCCACACTGTCACATCTCCATATTGAGCCCCCTATGCTGCCCCATCTCAATGCAGAGTCCCCCTATACTGCCCCATTCCACACAAAGACCCCATCACTGACACATCTCTATATAAAGTCCTCCTATGCTGCCCAATCGCCACACTAAGCCCCCTATACTGCTCCATCTTCACACAGAGTCCCCCTAAATTTCCACATCTCCATAAAGAGCCCCTTATCCTGCCCTATTTCCACGCAGAGTCCATCTATGCTGCCCCATCTTGATACAGAGCACTCTATACTGCCCCATCTCCATACAGAACCCCCATATATTGCTCCATCTCCATACTGAATCCCCCTATACTGTCCCATCTTTATGTAGAACCTCCCTATATTGCCCCATTTTCATATTAAGCTCCTCTATACTGCCGCATCTCTATATAAAGCCCTTCCATAGTGGCGCATCTCTATCTAGAAACCCCTTTACTGTCCCATCTTCATATTAAACTGCCCTATACTGCCATATCTCCACATTCAACCCCTTATACTGCAGCATCTCCATAAAGACCCAGCTTTACTATCGCATCCCTATACTTGCCCCTTTTCATATCAAGCCCCTCTGTGTATTACATGTTCATATCTTCAGCTCTACAGTGCTTACCATTTTCCGGCTGCTGCACGAACATCATCTGGTCCTCTGCAGCACTTTCATGATGACTGCAGCATGATGAGATGACCTCATCACACTTCACGTGTGCAGTGAAAAAATCCTGGAAGTGCCGGAGATTGTATCTTCATTTGAATTCGCATCTATAAAGACGCGAATACAAATGAATGCCAGCAGAACGTGCCTCCCCCACAACCTGACAGTGAGTGGGAATCCCATTTGTCAAGGGACGCGGCACTTGCCCGGGTGCGCCGGGTGGTGATGCCAGCCCCAAGTGCTTTATCTCTCCTCTAAGAGGCTCCCTGTATGGCTCTCTGCTGTCAACTGCTTTCTTCCCTGTCTTCCCTGTGTGATCTGAACTTCCTGAAGATTTGGATACTTTCCCTCATTCTCCACAATTTGATCTGCCCTGAACATCCTCCTCTTCCCAGCCGATATCCATAACACCAAGAGAAAGCAAGGGTAGAGCAGAGAGAGAGAGAGCTGAAACAGCCAGGAGCAATGTGCTGATAGATCAAAGTCAGAAGCAGCAGGATAATCAGCTACGTGAAGGAGTCACACAGACTCTACAACAACAAAATACTGGGACAACTTTAATGAAGACTGTTTAGAAAGTTTTGGTTTTATATTTAGTAAGCAAACAGACAATACAAAAATTTCACACCAAAGGTGTCCGTATCTTTCAAGTGTTACTTTGAATGTTTCTGCAAAGAAAAGAAGATTCTCATACAACTTTTACAATCAATTTTCAGTAACAAATAGTAAAAAATAATCAAGAACATAAAATACAAAAGAGGCACATTTAGCTAAACATAGTAATGTGTAATGTTCCAGCAGTGATCATTCACAAGAGAAAGTTATAACTGAGCTTTTTATCTAAATCTTCTCCTTTCTTTATGCAGTAACTGCATGAACTTACTGCACATCCCCCTGCAAAAAAAACGGTTGTAAACTAGAAGAAGACGTGTCTATACAAATAACCTGGTAGTGTATTGTTAAATAGAATTGTATCTTGTATTTCCTGACATGAAAACAGATATATTTCTGCAATCATCCACTTTACTCTCCATTACTAGGGTTTCTGCTTTGCTACAAAGTATACAGTGCACACAATGGCTACACAAAGAAAAACAAAAGCAAAGCAAAAATAGAAAAATAATAAATTACTACTGCAATCATGATAAAATGCTCAATGCTTTCCCTTCCATTCGAAATGGATTCAAGATTATTCAAAGCACTAGTATGTATACAATGTCTCTTCTTTATACAGGTGCATCTCACTAAATTAGAATATCATCAAAAAGATAATTTATTTCAGTTCTTCAATACAAAAAGTGAAGCTCATATATTATATAGAGTCATTACAAACAGAGTGATCTATTTCAAGTGTTTATTTCTGCTAATGTTGATGATTATGGCTTACAGCCAATGAAAACACAAAAGTCATTAGCTCAGTAAATTAAAATAATTAGCAAAAAACACGTACAAAGGCTTCCTAAGAATATAAAAAGGTCCATTAGTCTGTTTCAGTAGGCTCCACAATCATGGGGAAGACTGCTGACTTGACAGATGTCCAGAAGGCAGTCACTGACACACTCCACAAGGTCCCAGAGTCTGGAGGAAGAGTGGAGAGGCCATAATCCAAGCTGCTTGAGGTCTAGTGTGAAGATTCCACAATCAGTGATGGTTTGGGGAGCCATGTCATCTGCTGGTATAGGTCCACTGTGTTTTATCAAGACCAAAGTCAGCGCAGCCGTCTACCAGGAAATTTTAGAGCACTTCATGCTTCCCTCTGCCAACAAGCTGGAGATGGAAATTTCATTCTCCAGCGGACTTGGCCCCTGTCCACACTGCCAAAAGTACCAATACCTGGTTTATAAACAACAGTATCACTGTGCTTGATGGCCAGCAAACTCGTCTGACCTTAACCCCATAGAGAATCTATTATGGAGAATCTATGGGGTATTGTCAAGAGGAAGATGAGAGACACCAGACCCAACAATGCAGACGAGCTGAAGGCTCAAAGCAACCTGGGCTTCCATAACACCTCAGCAGTGCCACAGGCTGATCGCCTCCATGCCACGCCGCATTGATGCAGTAATTGATGCAAAAGGAGCCCCGACCAAGTATTGAGGGCATTTACTGAACATACATTTCAGTAGGACAACATTTCAGATTTTAAAAACATTTTTCAAGCTGTTGTTATAAATACATAGTTACATAGTTACATAGTTTATAAGGCCGAAAAAAGACAAGCGTCCATCCAGTTCAGCCTATTTCTTGTGCACTGCAGCTATTCCGCAGCGTTGATCCAGGGGAAGGCAACAAAAAAATATGCGGTATAGGCCAATTTACATAATTGAGGAAAAATTCACTTCCCGACACCAATCTGGCAGTCAGATTGAATCCCTGGATTAATTAACTAAGCATAAGATGTAATTTTATTGTTCTCAAGAAAGGCGTCCAGGCCTTTCTTGAACTCATTAAGTGAGTTGGACATCACCACTTCATCTCCCAGAGAGTTCCAGAGTCTCACGGCTCTGACCGTTATAAAGTATTCTAATTTACTGAGATAATGACTTTTGTGCTTTCATTGGCTGTAAGCCATAATCATCAACATTAACAGAAATAAACACTTGAAATAGATCACTCTGTTTGTAATGACTCTGTATAATATATGAGCTTCACTTTTTGTATTAAAGAACTGAAATAAATTAACTTTTTGATGATATTCTAATTTAGTGAGATGCACCTGTATCATATGAGCCCAAAATTGAGAACAATGACACACTAAACTAAGACTAATACAAACGAGCATACACAGATAGTAGTGTGTAATACGTTGACACAAAATAATATCGGAAGGGATTTTGTCGCATGTGTATGAATCTGGGTTACATGTGATGAAGTGGAGATTAATAGTTCACTGTGTGGTCTTCTTTGGGATCCCAATTTATCGGCACAGTGGGGATCTCCTGATCCCTGTGTGCCAGCAAGGAATAGATGAGGTGAGGAGGAGGCTGTGTATGTGTGATTTCTATTTTCATTGTAGTTTATTGGGAATACTGAAACACTTGGCCATTTTAGAAACTCGCATAAACTATAATAGAGGGAGCTGTTTGCAAGGTCTCTTCCTTTCTGAAGTCAAAAGAGGGAAGAAGGAGGACTTCCAATCATCTGACTGCTGGAGTCTTGGAAGTTTAATCACTGACCTATTACAGATTATTCCTCTGGCCGTGAGGAATACAGTTCTTTTCCTCCTGGTAGCTGGGCTTTCAGAGTGGCAGCCAGGCAGCTTGAGAACTCTATTAACCTACAGATTAACCCTATATCTCCAGGTTAATAGCATGTGGGTACATGACAGCCCTTAAAGATGCTGTTACTACAGTATACTGTATCACAGATCAATCAGTTCACAGTTACACTGACTGACTAGGCAGGTCCAGCACTTCCCTATCTCACTTGAATCTTTGGATTAATATTGACAGACTGAGACTACATCTTCCATTTTCAATGTGCTTCAGCTCTGCAGTAGTACACCACAATAAAAATAAGCCTTTTTCTGTCCCTGAAGTGTGGAATGAGTTGTGCGCTCTGATCTCCTATCCCTATGCTATTAAAGCCTAAAATGGAGCTGCTTGGCCAGCCCCCAACTTTTATACTGCCTGTGATAGCCCCCTGATTGGCTGCTCTTGACTATGTGGTGCAATAGTTGCAGGACATTATGGGGAAGCCCATGTGGCTGCGACTAACATCATTAACTCACTGCCATGCAACTGTTGTTTGCTATCCCGGGGCTCCTTCCCTAACTGTAAAACTAGGGGCACACTACCTATCCCTGCTCCCTGGATTACTTCTAATGGTGAAAACACCGGATCCACGTGCCTTGCTGGGCTCCTGAATCAGCCCTTATCTGTCCCCTCCCCACACAGGGAAGTGGGGAGAAGTAATCTATAAAAATACACAAGCCAGACTAACAGGGGAAGATGTACAGGGATAAATGAAAATACCAATCATACAAAAATGCACTCACAAACAACAGAGTGGAACAACGGGACGTAAAGGAAGGAAAAACCAAATAGGAGAGGATGAGAATATGCACACAGACAAATCACCAAGCAACAATATTTAGAACAACACTCCAAACGCCTCTCCAAATAAACACCTCCAACTACAGAACCAGGCAGTATAAAACTAACCAGGCTAGTATATATTGCAAAGGGGAGTGGCCAACACTGAACAGCTGAGACCACCAGAGCAGGGAAGCTTCAGAAACTCTCAACTGAATATATTAACCCCTATTAATCAGTATGTCAAATCAGACACTGTGGTCTTCTGGCCCCTCTCTGTAGCAGTAAACCTTTGACCTCACTCTTTGAGTCTTCAGCAGTGTGTGAAATGGCACCTGGCATTTTTTTAGCGATCCTTGCAAATTGAATCAAGATGTTCCAGTAAAAGGGGAACTGCAAATTTGAGAAAATTTGACTTGAAGTTGATCCTCCACTGATCAATCTGCTCATTTATATTTGTCTCGTGTTCATAAAGAGGTAAAACTGCAAAGTGCTTGTAAAAACAAGCAACTTTTCAATTTACTTCTTATTAAAAATCCTCTGCATTCTCAATGCAAAGGAATTTTTAATTATATAGTCTACAATGCATTTCAAAGGCTACTGGCTATGTCTGCAGTGGCTGGTTTCCCAGGTAAGGAGTGTGCAATTGTAAGTTGCTTAAGCCCTTGTGCTCCTCTGATGCTGCAAAGGCGATGCTGCAAAGGCAAAGCTGCTTCTGCTAGCAGCACGGTAGAGCTCTTGGAGAACAAAGCTTTTAAGGTTGATTTAGGTTTATGGCCAGTATAATAACAGATGGGGAAATACATCTAAAACCATTGTTGGATTTTACTTTTGTATTTTATTATTAAACATAGTTCATTGTTTTATTTTTCCATTTAATCTTCACAATTTTATAACATATTAAAGACAAGGCTTCAGCTTTTGACAAACATACAATAATATGAATTTGGTTTTAGACTAATGTACTGAGGAATTGTGCCGTAATATTAATAAACATTAATCACAGCTCACTCGCTCCCCATTACAATTATTTTAATATGTTTTTAATTCCTCAGACTGGTTGGTGGTAAGGAATGCATTTTATTACTGAATATATCAATTAATGGGTGAATACAGTAATTAACTTCAATGGTTGGATACTGCACATATCACCTTTTCGTAATAAAATTGCCCTTTGTTTCAGGCAGCAATTTACATTCTTTCATTCATTAATTTTCAGACCCACTGATAAGCAGTTTGCAGCCTGATCCAAGTTTCAGATTTTTCTTGTGAGAGTATCTCTCTCAGTAATATAGGCTGTATGTGAGCTTTGTGTGTATACAGGGTGCTGCTGTCTTCATTTGCTTTTACGAATAAGCACAGCTCCAATACTGAATTTATTTCCTTTACATGTGCTTTTCTCCTTGTCTATCGGGTGATTTCCCTACCCTCTGGAAGACTTAAAGAGAATCTGTTAGTAGAAACAACCCTCCTAAGCCAATTATAGGGGCATGCAGGTCATAGAGAGTTCAATAAAATGATACCTTGATATCTGCGATCTGATGTCTTATTCCAGAGAAATCCAGGTTTTTCTTAATATGTAAATGAGCTGTTAAAATCTATGGGCCGGACATAGATCTTCCCAAAAATCTCCAGAGCTTATTTTAAATGAAAGGGGGCGTTATCAGTGTGAGACATTTAATAACTGATAGTTATAATCATACTCAGCAGAACTGATCTTTGTCTCATTAGAAAGGCATTTTAAGCAGCAACTGTAGCAGTTGTCCTATAATAATGCTGTCATATCTGCTACAGAGCTGTGCTAGATTTCAAAAAACACTTCTCCAGGTTCCATCTTACAGGCAGTCAGTGTAGGGGGTGGGGCAGTACAGCAGAACTTTGTCGCATTACAAACGCATCTACAGTTGTAGTTTTCCACTTATATTGCTGTCATCTCTGCTATACTGCCTCTTCCACCACACTGGCTGTGTGAGATGAAAACTAAAGAAAGGTTAGTTGCAGTCAGACACAGCTCTGCAACTGAGCAGACAAGAGAAGAGGAGACATGCAACTGTAAATGTATTTGTAATGAGACAATGTTCAGTTGTGCTGTACAGTATTAGTGATAATCCCACACAGTTCTGCAGTTCAATCAGAAGATCAAAAGGTCAGTAATTACATGTCACATGTTACATGGTAATGCCCCCTTTCACTAAAAATAAGCTCTGGAGGCAGATTCTTAAGGAGATCTATGTCCAGCCCATAGATCTTAACAGCTCATTTATATATTTAGAAAAACCTGGATTTCTCTGGAATAAGACATCGGATCGCAGATATCAATTTATCATTTTATTCAACTTTCTATGACCTGCACGTCAAAGTAGAAAGTTTAAGAGAGTTGATTATACTGAAAGATTCCCTTTAAGATATTTTCTTCCCTCTCCATGGCAGATCTGTGCACAAATTCCCCCTCCTGCTATCTCTAACACTGAGACAAGGGAGAGGGAAAGCATAAAGAGCTGTCAGGAGCATGAGCTGTGCCGGATTTGCAACATTTTTGCAAAGGTTTTGCAAAGCACTCAGCTAGCAAAAGCAGGAAAATGGTAGATTTTTTTTTATTGAAGACTATTTAGAAGGTTGCTTTGCATTAATGAAGCAAATGAACAATAAAAAATAAGGTGATGGTTTAGTCTTAAAATGGTATATCTGAAAAAATGATAAATAGATAGAAAACTTTGAAAACAAATTACTAACTATTGTACCAATAAACAATTCTCCCATTATTAGGCTTTGTCAAATCACTTGAGCATAGATGAATAATGAAATGTCATCCAAATATGCCAATTATTATTAACATAGCTCTAAGAAATGAATCTTTCACCTTATCCATTCAGCAAGCAACACATTAATAAATATAAGCTAGATTAAAAGAAGGCACTTTAGGTTAAGTGTTTAATTAACATTTAGAGAAGCGTTGGTACTTGGGATTAAAGTGCACCTCCTGTTTTGTAAAACTTTCAAGAAAACAGGAGGAGGTAAAAGCTGAGAATTATTCTATGTGTTTAATTAAGATATTGTGCTCTGTAAAGTAGCTTGAGCATTGATCCAGATGCCTTACTTAATTGTAGTAACTTCACACTCCACTAGGGTGAGCTGCATAGGGTTCTACTGGTCTAGATTACAACCTCGAGAGGTGGAAAAAGGCCTTCAGGATTTTAGAAACTCAACAGAGTAAAGGGAGCAAAGTATTGTTGCTCTGCAATAAAGAAACAGAAGCACAGACTAATTGTGTTTATAAATATAAAGTTTAATTATTAAGTTTTGCAACTTTGTTATAAACTTTGGGCCTGATTTATCATTTGCATTTTTTCTTTTTTGTCTTGTGCTATTAGTTGCCATTTTTTTGGAGGCTAATTCTTCATCATGTCACAATCGGTTGATGAATTTTGCGCAAAATCAGAAATGGTCATTATTTTTTATCGTTAACCTATTTTTGAGACTTTTTAGCATTACAAAATTTGTAACAATTTTTTTTGGCATATATGGAGTCCATTTGCGCAAAAATTGTTGCAATGTTTTAAAAAAGTTGTAATTGATGAATCAGTTGAAACCATGTGGCAACGCTAAACCTTGCCCACAATGACAAACATAAAAAATACACAGGCGGATATATGTAAAATAAACTTTAAAAAGTCACAAATTGAATGAAGAGTTTGTGCAAAGGAAAAACAGTGGAAACCCAACAAAAACAAGACAAAAAAAGGAGCAAATGCAATAATGAATCAGACCTTTTGTATTTCGATTCCGAAACCATGATCATGACTAATTCCAGACTATTAGAGTTGAGCGAGCATGCTCGACACTGCTCGGTACTCGCCTGAGCATCTCACTACTCGGGATGTTCGGCGAGCACCGAGCATTTCCGGGTTACTCGGGCGGGAGTTCGGGTCTCCGCCCTGCACGTTTGGCGCTCTTTACAGAGCCAATGAGCATGCAGGGATTGCCAGCCAGTCACTGTAATGCCGCAGCCATGTTGTTTGTGGGCATTACAGTGATTGGCTGGCCGCACTGCGTCACCTCGAGTACTTAAAACCGGGCGCCGCCATCTTGGACACAGTCGGCCAGAATCAGACAGTGCAGGGAGAGTGCTCCTGAGCTAGGGAGAGATTTATACTGCGAAATAGGTAGTGTAGGGTCTATAAAGCCTGCCAAATCAAACAAACAGTCCTTCTGAGGACTAATATCCGTCCCAGATATCAGGCAGGCAGGCAGGCTGTATAGGAGACGCAGTGGTTATACCAACAAACGCTGCATTACAGTCCTGTGTGCTCCTGCTGTTCAAATTGCTAGACTTATTCCCCGGTCTCAGGGGGCAGGAAAAATCCTTTTTTTTTTCATCTAAAGCCTCTATTTTTTTTTCCCTCAGTCAGACTGTACAAATACGCGTCTTATTAACCTTTTGGTATTCCCCCTCCCCCCCTCCAAAAAAAAAATTTAGTGTGTCTGTGACTGTTCAGACACCAATATATCTGTTTAAAAGAGTCTCGTGTAGGCCAGATAACTAGAACTGTGGTTTTGCAGTTCCACGTTTTAAATCTCTGTATTATCCTGCTTTTGGCATTTTTTCCGTAAAAAACCCAGTAATAGTGTCTCCCTGACTGTTCAGATACAAATATATCTGTTTAAAAGAGTCTGGTGTAGGCCAGAGAAATAGAACTGTGATTTTCCTCTTCCACGGTTCAAATCTCTGTATTATCCTGCTTTTGGCATTTTTTGCCGTAAAAAAAAACAGTAATAGTGTCTCCCTGACTGTTCAGACACAAATATATCTGTTTAAAAGAGTCTGGTGTAGGCCAGAGAAATAGAACTGTGGTTTTCCTCTTCCATGGTTCAAATCTCTGTATTATCCTGCTTTTGGCATTTTTTCCGTAAAAAAAAAACAGTAATAGTGTTTTCCTGACTGTTCAGATAGAAATATATCTGTTTAAAAGAGTCTGGGGTAGGCCAGAGACATATAACTGTGGTTTTCCTCTTCCACGGTTCAAATCTCTGTATTATCCTGCTTTTGGCATTTTTTTCCTTAAACAAAAACAGTAATAGTGTCTCCCTGACTGTTCAGACAGAAATATATCTGTTTAAAAGAGTCTGGTGTAGGCCAGAGAACTAGAACTGTGGTTTTCCTCTTCAACGGTTCAAATCTCTGTATTATCCTGCTTTTGGCATTTTTTTTTCGTAAAAAAAAACAGTAATAGTGTCTCCCTGACTGTTCAGACACAAATATGTCTGTTTAAAAGAGTCTGGTGAAGGCCAGAGAAATAGAACTATGGTTTTCCTCTTCCATGGTTCAAATCTCTGTATTATCCTGCTATTGGCATTTTTTCCGTAAAAAAAAACAGTAATAGTGTCTCCCTGACTGTTCAGACACAAATATATCTGTTTAAAAGAGTCTGGTGTAGGCCAGAGAAATAGAACTGTGGCTTTGCAGTTCCACGGTTCAAATCTCTGTATTATCCTGCTTTTGGCATTTTTTCCGTAAAAAAAAACCAGTAATAGTGTTTCCCTGACTGTTCAGATAGAAATATATCTGTTTAAAAGAGTCTGGGGTAGGCCAGAGACATATAACTGTGGTTTTCCTCTTCCACGGTTCAAATCTCTGTATTATCCTGCGTTTGGCATTTTTTTCCTTAAACAAAAACAGTAATAGTGTCTCCCTGACTGTTCAGACAGAAATATATCTGTTTAAAAGAGTCTGGTGTAGGCCAGAGAACTAGAACTGTGGTTTTCCTCTTCAACGGTTCAAATCTCTGTATTATCCTGCTTTTGGCATTTTTTTTTCGTAAAAAAAAACAGTAATAGTGTCTCCCTGACTGTTCAGACACAAATATATCTGTTTAAAAGAGTCTGGTGAAGGCCAGAGAAATAGAACTATGGTTTTCCTCTTCCATGGTTCAAATCTCTGTATTATCCTGCTATTGGCATTTTTTCCGTAAAAAAAAACAGTAATAGTGTCTCCCTGACTGTTCAGACACAAATATATCTGTTTAAAAGAGTCTGGTGTAGGCCAGAGAAATAGAACTGTGGCTTTGCAGTTCCACGGTTCAAATCTCTGTATTATCCTGCTTTTGGCATTTTTTCCGTAAAAAAAAAACAGTAATAGTGTCTTCCTGACTGTTCAGACACAAATATATCTGTTTAAAAGAGTCTGGTGAAGGCCAGAGAAATGGAACTGTGGTTTTCCTCTTTCATGGTTCTAATCTCCTTTTTATTACCTTTTTTCCATTGATAGTGCGAGTGTAAGCTATTTTACTTCATTTACAATGGGCAAGGCGCGTGGCAAGGGACGTAGAACTGGACGTTCTGGTGATGGTGCGTGTAGAGGACGGGGCCGTGGCCAAGGTGAAAATGTGCCACAACCAGCAGCCACATCTTCTCGCCCCCACTTCTTGACCGAATTACTAGGGAAGCACACTACAACACCAGTATTGTGAACTGATCAGTGTGAACAGGTTATTAATTGGATAGCAGATAATACTTCCAGTTACCTGGGCACCACCACCTCCGATCTGTCTTCCACACGGTCAAGTTTTAGTAGCCATGAGTCTCGACTGCATACTCCTCCTCACCCTGATGCTCCTTCCTTCCACCATGCCGAGTGTCGTCAGACAGCAACTGATCCCACACTTGGACACTCTGAAGAGCTGTTCACTGGTCCATTTCCATATTTGGGCCCCTCGCCTGCTCCGCTTGAAGTGGTGGAAGAGGAGATCCCATGTAGTGATGCCCAAATATTTGAACAGTCACGGCCAGAGGAAGTCGATGCTGGCAATTTGTCACAAGAGGTGGACGATGACGAGACACAATTGCCACGAAGTGAGGAGGAGGATCGTGGTGCGGAAGTGGAAAAGGAGGAGGTGGTGGATGATCTAGTAACTGACCCAACGTGGCAGGAGGACACGCAGAGTGAGGCCAGCAGCACACAGTGGGAGGGAGGCAGAGTACCCCAACAGGCAGGAAGAAGCAGTGTGGTGGCCGCACACAGAAGGCGGAAAACAGTTCCCCGTAACACCAACACGAGGGATGTTGCCAGAGTCTGGAATTTTTTTAAAGACTCTGCTGATAACCCTAAAAAGGCCATTTGTACCACCTGTCATGCCAGCATCAGCAGGGGTGACAAAACTACCAGCCTGACCACCACCAGCATGATCAGGCACATGTCAGCAAAGCACCCGACTTTGTGGGGCGAACCCCAGGGTCCACGACCAGTGTCAGCGGGTGTCACCACTGCTTCTTCCGCTGTTGTGCGTGTAAGAAAACCCCCTGTTGTGTGTGTAAGGCAATCCCCTGTCTATACTGCATGCAAAGATGCCTCCTCCTCTCAGTCTTCACTTGTTATGGCAGTTTCTCAAGAAACAGCATCAACGTCCACGTTCACGTCCCACCGCAGCGTTCAATTGTCCATATCCCAGACCTTTGAACGAGAGCGCAAATTCGCTGCCAACGCCCCACAGGCCACAGTCCTAAATTCGCACATTTCACGACTGCTTGCGTTGGAAATGCTGCCTTTTAGGCTGGTGGAGACGGAATCCTTCCGCAACCTTATGGCGGTGGCCGTCCCTCGGTACTCGGTCCCCAGCCGACACTATTTTGCCCGGTGTGCCATCCCCGCACTACACAAGCACGTGTCCCAAAACATCTGCCGTGCCCTCAACAACGCAGTTACTGGGAGAGTCCACCTGACAACGGACACGTGGACAAGTGCTTGTGGCCAGGGATGGTACATCTCCCTGACGGCACACTGGGTAAACATAGTGGAAGCCGGGACCCAGTCGGACCTTGGGACGGAACACATCCTCTCCACACCGAGGATTGCGGGCCCTATGTCAGTCAGAGTTGCCACCACAGTGTACAGCTCCTGCGCATCATCCTCCTCATGTTCAGCCTCCATCTCAGATATCAGCACATCAGTTACAAGCTGGAAGCACTGCAGTACTGCCTCAGCCAAGCGGCAACAGGCTGTGCTGAAACTCATAAGCTTAGGTGATAAACCTCACACTGCTTGTGAGTTGTGGACAGCTGTGAAAGAGCAGGCAGATCTGTGGCTGAGACCGCTGAACCTACATTCAGGCATGGTCGTGTGTGACAATGGCCGTAACCTGGTGGCGGCTCTGAGGCGAGGCGAGATCACACAAGTACCATGCCTGGCTCATGTGCTTAACCTCGTGGTTCAGCGGTTTCTTAAATCGTACCCTGAGTTGCCAGATCTGCTCATCAAAGTACACCGCCTGTCAGCTCATTTTTGCAAGTCGGCTACAGCTTCCGCCGCCCTTGCTGTGTTGCAGCAGCGTTTGCAGCTTCCGGAACACCGACTGGTGTGTGTTGTTCCCACACGTTGGAACTCTACCCTCCACATGTTGCAAAGGATTTGTGAGCAGAAGAGAGCAGTTGTGGAGTACCAGCTGCAACAAGGCCATCGATATTCAGGTCACACTCCACACATAAGACCTCAGGAGTGGACCTGGATGTCTGACATATGTACCATCCTGACAAACTTTGAGGAGTCCACCAAGATGGTGAGTGGCGATGACGCCATCATTAGCGTCAGCATCCCACTTGTCTGTCTTTTGCAACACTCTCTGCAGAGAATTAAAGAGGAGGCATTGCAGCCAGAATATGATGAGATGGATCAAGAAGCCGTAACGGGCGATTACACACAGCCCAGCCTCATCTCATCCCAACGTACATTGGGTGACAATGAAGGAGAGGAGGAGGAAGAACAGGAGCTGGTATCATGCGCTGTAGACGGTAGTACCTGTACAACTGTCATACCGTCGGTTCAGCGTGAGTGGCCTGAGGACGGGGGGAGGAGGAGGAGAGCATGGTCAGTCGTCATCTTGGTGAGGACACGGAAGTCTTGCCCGTTACCAGTCTGGCACGCATTGCTGACTTTATGTTAGCCTGCCTTAATCGTGACTCTCGCATTGTCAAAATGTTGGGTGACAGTCATTACTGGTTGATGACTCTTTTAGACCCCCGCTACAAGGGGAACTTTCACTCTCTTATTCCTTAGGTGGAGAGGTCTACAAAAATGTGGCAGTACCAGAAGGCCCTTGCTGCAGAACTGTTAAAAAAATTCCCATCTGAACACGCTAGCAGCAGAGGTCACAGTTCGTTGACCAACCAAGGTGCACAGGCGAGAGAGATGCAACTGCAATCCAGCAGAGGCAGGGGATCACTGTCAACATTCTGGGACAGTTTTCTTAGACCCGCCCAGCTTACAGGCCCTGAGGCGCGGGGTACTCTCACAGGGAGTGGAAAGTTTCAAAAGATGGTGAGGGAGTACCTTGCCGACCGTACCAGCGTCCTCCGTGATACCTCTGTGCCTTTTAATTATTGGGTATCCAAGTTGGACACTTGGAATGAACTCGCTCTGTACGCCTTGGAGGTCCTGGCCTGCCCTGCCGCTAGCGTGTTATCGAAGCGTGTTTTTAGTGCCGCTGGGGGAATTATAACTGATAATCGCACTCGCCTGTCAACTGACAATGCTGACAAACTGACCCTTATCAAAATGAACAAGGGCTGGATTGGGCCAGACTTCTCATCACCACCAAATGACAGCAGAGTAACATAAAGTCAATTCCACTGTGTTATCTCGGGAGGTGTATTCCCATGCACCGCTTCACACCCACACATGGGTATACGCTTCCTCATTTCGGCTGTATTTTGCTCTTCTCCTTATCCTCAGCCTCCAGCACCACTATACCACCAGGATGACCGTGGTCCGTGTTGCCAGCATTGCAAGTTCCTCAGTCCTAATTTTTGGCAGCTTTTGCTTGGAAGGCATAGGCAAAGACTATGGGAGACCCACTCCCAAATAATGGGAATAATGTTTTTAATATGCTGTACTGCATGGTTCTTGTAAAGGGCATTGCAAGATGCTCCGTCCTAATTTTTGGCAGCTTTTGCTTGGAAGGCATAGGCAAAGACTATGGGAGACCCACTCCCCAATAATGGGAATAATATTTTTAATATGCTGTACTGCATGGCTCTTGTAAGGGGCATTGCAAGTTGCTCCGTCCTAATTTTTGGCAGCTTTTGCTTGGAAGGCATAGGCAAAGACTATGGGAGACCCACTCCATAATAAGGGGAATAATGTTTTTAATATGCTGTACTGCATGGCTCTTGTAAGGGGCATTAAAACCATCTTGTTAAGCTACTGCGACCTCCACCACTTCTCCAAGGGGCATTAAAACCGTCTTAAGTTACTGCGACCTCCACCACTCTTTCAAGGGGCATTAAAACCGTCTTGTTAAGCTACTGCGACCTCCACCACTCTTCCAAAGGGCATTGATTTTGATTTTTATTCCACTGCGACCTCCACCACTTTTCCAAGGGGCATTAAAACCGTATTGCTAAGCTACTGCGACCTCCACCACTCTTCCAAGGGGCATTGATATTGTCTTTAAATTCCACTGCGACCTCCACCACTTGTCCAAGGGGCATTAAAACTGTCTTGTTAAATCACTCTGACCACCACTTTTCCAAGGGGCATTAAAACCGTCTTGTTAAGCTACTGCGACCTCCACCACTCTTACAAGTGGCATTAAAACTGTCTTGTTAAGCTACTGCGACCTCCACCACTCTTCCAAGGGGCATTGATATTGTCTTTTTATTCCACTGCGACCTCCACCACTTTTCCAAGGGGCATTAAAACTGTCTTGTTAAACCACTCTGACCTCCACGTCTCTTCCAAGGGGCATTAAAACCGTCTTGTTAAGCCACGTCTCTTCCAAGAGGCATTAAAACTGTCTTGTTAAGCTACTGCGACCTTCACCACTCTTCCAAGGGGCATTAAAACCGTCTTCCTAAGCTACTGTGACTTCCACGTCTCTTCCAAGAGGCATTAAAACTGTCTCGTTAAGCTACTGCGACCTCCACCACTCTTCCAAGGGGCATTAAAACCGTCTTGTTAAGCTACTGTGACCTCCACGTCTCTTCCAAGGGGCATTAAAACGTCTTCTTAAGCTACTGCGACCTCCACCACTCTTCCAAGGGGCATTAAAACCGTCTTTTTAAGCTACTGCGATTTCCACCACTCTTCCAAGGGGCATTGATATTGTCTTTTTATTCCACTGCGACCTCCACCACTTTTCCAAGGGGCATTAACACCGTCTTATTAAGCTACTGCGACCTCCACCACTCTTCCAAGGGGCATTATAACCGTCTTGTTAAACCACTCTGAACTCCAAGTCTCTTCCAAGGGGCATTAAAACCGTTTTGTTAAGCTACTGCGACCTCCACCACTTTTCCAAGGGGCATTAAAACCGTCTTCTTAAGCTACTGCGACCTCCACCACTCTTCCAAGGGGCATTAAAACCGTCTTGTTAAGCTACTGCGACCTCCACCACTCTTCCAAGGGGCATTGATATTGTCTTTTTATTCCACTGCAACCTTCACCACTTTTCCAAGGGGAATTAAAACCGTCTTGATAAACCACTCTGACCTCCACGTCTCTTCCAAGGGGCATTAAAACCGTCTTGTTAAGCTACTGCGACCTACACCACTTTTCCAAGGGACATTAAAACCGTCTTGTTAAGCTACTGCGACCTCCACCACTCTTCCAAGGGGCATTAAAACCATCTTGTTAAGCTACTGCGACCTCCACCACACTTCCAAGGGGCATTGATACCGTCTTGTTAAGCTACTGTGACCTCCACCACTCTTCCAAGTGGCATTAAAACTGTCTTGTTAAGCTACTGCGACCACCACCACTCTTCCAAGGGGCATTAAACCCGTCTTGTTAAGCTACTGCGACCTCCACCACTCTTCCAAGGGGCATTGATATTGTCTTTTTATTCCACTGCGACCTCCACCACTTTTCCAAGGGGCATTAAAACCTTCTTGTTAAGCTACTGTGACCTCTCCGTCTCTTCCAAGAGGCATTATAACTCTCTTGTTAAGCTACTGCGACCTCCACCACTCTTCCAAGGGGCATTAAAACCGTCTTGTTAAGCTACTGTGACCTCCACTTCTTTTGCAAGGGGCATTAAAACCGTCTTGTTAAGCTACTGCGACCTCCACCACTCTTCCAAGTGGCATTAAAACCGTCTTGTTAAGCTACTGCGACCTCCACCACTCTTCCAAGGGGCATTGATATTGTCTTTTTATTCCACTGCGACCTCCACCACTTTTCCATGGGGCATTAAAACCGTCTTGTTAAGCTACTGCAACCTCCACCACTCTTCCAAGGGGCATTGATATTGTCTTTTTATTCCTCTGTGACCTCCACCACTTTTCCAAGGTGCATTAAAAAAGTCTTGTTAAACCACTCTGACCTCAACGTCTCTTCCAAAGGGCATTAAAACCATCTTGTTAAGCTACTGCGACCTCCACCACTCTTCCAAGGGGCATTAAAACCGTCTTGTTAAGCTACTGCGACCTCCACCACTCTTCCAATGGGAATTGATATTGTCTTTTTATTCCACTGCGACCTCCACCACTTTTCCAAGGGGCATTAAAACCGTCTTGTTAAGCTACTGCTACCTCCACCACTCTTCCAAGGGGCATTGATATTGTCTTTTTATTCCACTGCGACCTCCACCACTTTTCCAAGGGGCATTAAAACTGTCTTGTTAAACGACTCTGACCTCCACCTCTCTTCCAAGGGGCATTAAAACCATCTTGTTAAGCTACTGTGACCTCCACGTCTCTTCCAAGAGGCATTATAACTGTCTTGTTAAGCTACTGCGACCTCCACCACTCTTCCAAGGGGCATTAAAACCATCTTGTTAAGCTACTGTGACCTCCACGTCTCTTACAAGGGGCATTAAAACCATCTTGTTAAGCTACTGCGACCTCCACCACTCTTCCAAGGGGCATTAAAACCGTCTTGTTAAGCTCCTGCGACCTCCACCACTCTTCCAAGGGGCATTGATATTTTCTTTTTATTCCACTGCTACCTCCACCACTTTTCCAAGGGGCATTAACACCATCTTGTTAAGCTACTGTGACCTCCACCACTCTTCCAAGGGGCATTAAAACTGTCTTGTTAAACCACTCTGAACTCCAAGTTTCTTCCAAGGGGCATTAAAACCGTCTTGTTAAGCTACTGCGACCTCCACCACTCTTCCAAGGGGCATTAAAACCATCTTGTTAAGCTACTGCGACCTCCACCACTCTTCCAAGGGGCATTGATATTGTCTTTTTATTCCACTGCGACCTCCACGACTTTTCCAAGGGGCATTAAAACCATCTTGTTAAGCTACTGCGACCTCCACCACTCTTCCAAGGGGCATTGATATTGTCTTTTTATTCCACTGCGACCTCCACCACTTTTCCAAGGGGCATTAAAACTGTCTTGTTAAACCACTCTGACCTCCACGTCTCTTCCAAGGGGCATTAAAACCGTCTTGTTAAGCTACTGTGACCTCCACGTCTCTTCCAAGGGGCATTAAAACCGTCTTGTTAAGCTACTGCGACCTCCACTATTCTTCCAAGGGGCATTAAAACCGTCTTGTTAAGCTACTGTGACCTTCACGTCTCTTCCAAGGGGCATTAAAACTGTCTTCCTAAGCTACTGTGACCTCCACGTCTCTTCCAAGGGGCATTAAAACCGTCTTGTTAAGCTACTGTGACCTCCACGTCTCTTCCAAGGGGCATTAAAACTGTCTTGTTAAGCTACTGCGACCTCCACCATTCTTCCAAGGGGCATTAAAACCGTCTTGTTAAGCTACTGCGACCTCCACCACTTTTCCAAGGGACATTAAAACCGTCTTGTTAAGCTACTGCGACCTCCACCACTCTTCCAAGGGGCATTAAAACCATCTTGTTAAGCTACTGCGACCTCCACCACACTTCCAAGGGGCATTGATACCGTGTTGTTAAGCTACTGTGACCTCCACCACTCTTCCAAGTGGCATTAAAACTGTCTTGTTAAGCTACTGCGACCACCACCACTCTTCCAAGGGGCATTAAACCCGTCTTGTTAAGCTACTGCGATCTCCACCACTCTTCCAAGGGGCATTGATATTGTCCTTTTATTCCACTGCGACCTCCACCACTTTTCCAAGGGGCATTAAAACCTTCTTGTTAAGCTACTGTGACCTCCCCGTCTCTTCCAAGAGGCATTATAACTGTCTTGTTAAGCTACTGCGACCTCCACCACTCTTCCAAGGGGCATTAAAACCGTCTTGTTAAGCTACTGCGACCTCCACCACTCTTCCAAGTGGCATTAAAACCGTCTTGTTAAGCTACTGCGACCTCCACCACTCTTCCAAGGGGCATTGATATTGTGTTTTTATTCCACTGCGACCTCCATCACTTTTCCAAGGGGCATTAAAACCTTCTTGTTAAGCTACTGTGACCTCCCCGTCTCTTCCAAGAGGCATTATAACTGTCTTGTTAAGCTACTGCGACCTCCACCACTCTTCCAAGGGGCATTAAAACCGTCTTGTTAAGCTACTGCGACCTCCACCACTCTTCCAAGTGGCATTAAAACCGTCTTGTTAAGCTACTGCGACCTCCACCACTCTTCCAAGGGGCATTGATATTGTCTTTTTATTCCACTGCGACCTCCACCACTTTTCCAAGGGGCATTAAAACCGTCTTTTTAAGCTACTGCAACCTCCACCACTCTTCCAAGGGGCATTGATATTGTCTTTTTATTCCTCTGTGACCTCCACCACTTTTCCAAGGGGCATTAAAAGTCTTGTTAAACCACTCTGACCTCAACGTCTCTTCCAAAGGGCATTAAAACTGTCTTGTTAAGCTACTGCGACCTCCACCACTCTTCCAAGGGGCATTAAAACCGTCTTGTTAAGCTACTGCGACCTCCACCACTCTTCCAAGGGGCATTGATATTGTCTTTTTATTCCACTGCGACCTCCACCACTTTTCCAAGGGGCATTAAAATAGTCTTGTTAAGCTACTGCTACCTCCACCACTCTTCCAAGGGGCATTGATATTGTCTTTTTATTCCACTGCGACCTCCACCACTTTTCCAAGGGGCATTAAAACTGTCTTGTTAAACCACTCTGACCTCCACGTCTCTTCCAAGGGGCATTATAACTGTCTTGTTAAGCTACTGCGACCTCCACCACTCTTCCAAGGGGCATTAAAACCGTCTTGTTAAGCTACTGTGACCTCCACGTCTCTTCCAAGGGGCATTAAAACCATCTTGTTAAGCTACTGCGACCTCAACCACTCTTCCAAGGGGCATTAAAACCATCTTGTTAAGCTCCTGCGACCTCCACCACTCTTCCAAGGGGCATTGATATTTTCTTTTTATTCCACTGCTTCCTCCACCACTTTTCCAAGGGGCATTAACACCGTCTTGTTAAGCTACTGCGACCTCCACCACTCTTCCAAGGGCCATTAAAACCGTCTTGTTAAACCACTCTGAACTCCAAGTTTCTTCCAAGGGGCATTAAAACCGTCTTGTTAAGCTACTGCAAGCTCCACCACTTTTCCAAGGGGCATTAAAACCGTCTTGTTAAGCTACTGCGACCTCCACCACTCTTCCAAGGGGCATTAGAACCGTCTTGTTAAGCTTCTGCGACCTCCACCACTCTTCCAAGGGGCATTGATATTGTCTTTTTATTCCACTGCGACCTCCACCACTTTTCCAAGGGGCATTAAACCCGTCTTGTTAAGCTACTGCGACCTCCACCACTCTTCCAAGGGGCATTGATATTGTCTTTTTATTCCACTGCGACCTCCACCACTTTTCCAAGGGGCATTAAAACCGTCTTGTTAAACCACTCTGACCTCCACGTCTCTTCCAAGGGGCATTAAAACCGTCTTGTTAAGCTACTGTGACCTCCACGTCTCTTCCAAGGGGCATTAAAACCGTCTTGTTAAGCTACTGCGACCTCCACCATTCTTCCAAGGGGCATTAAAACCGTCTTGTTAAGCTACTGTGACCTTCACGTCTCTTCCAAGGGGCATTAAAACTGTCTTCTTAAGCTACTGCGACCTTCACCTCTCTTCCAAGGGGCATTGATATTGTCTTTTTATTCTACTGTGATCTACACCACTCTTCCAAGGGGCATTAAAAGCGTCTTGTTAAACCATTGATATTGTCTTTTTATTCTACTGTGATCTACACCACTCTTCCAAGGGGCATTAAAAGCGTCTTGTTAAACCACTCTGAACTCCACAGCTCTTCCAAGGGGCATTGAAATGTTGTTTTTAATTAACTCTAACCTCCACGACTCTTCCAAGGGGCATTGCATTTCCTCCTAATTTTAGTCAGCTTTTGCTTTTCAGTGCATAGGCGAACACTAAGGGAGACCCACTCCCCAATAATGGGTAGAAGGTTTTTTAGTACGCTGTAATCCACGTCTGTTTCAAGGGGCATTGCAGTTCCTCATAATTTTTGGAAAGCCTTCCATTCACTGCTTAGGCCAACAGTGTACAGGAGACCCAGTTGCTATAAATGGAAAAAACGGTTTAGTTAAGCCCCTCTGACCTCCATGTCACTTCCAAGGGGCATTGGAGTGCCTCAAAATTTTTGGTAGGCATTGCACTCACTGTATGCCCTATAACTGTGTAGCCAAACTGCTCCTTTTGGTACAGAAACATATCCTACAAGACATGTGTGGTTGACTGGCCTGATATTGATGTGGATGGTCCCTGTTCCTCCTGCTCTTTCTCCTTTGCCACCACCTCATCCATCATTCATCACCTGAAGCTTTGTTTTAGTGGGACATATAAAACTGGGATAGTAGCAGGAAAACATCCAGCAATCCTCGGAGGAGGTAGGATATGAGCCAAAACGCTGACCACCTCAGGCCTAGCCGCTACTACATACATGCGCTTGCTTTCCAAGGAACAGAAAGCTAAGGAGATGGATGGTCTCATGATCATGAATAATTTACTCGTTGTGTAGGAGGCCGACCTCTGCTGCTGTCTACCTTTTGAACTTTGTGTTGAAGCCTGATTGACCCAGGACCCGCAATCCTCTGTGTCTGGAGGACGTGTTGCATCCCAGTGTCCAACTGTGTCCCGGCTTCCACAATATTAACCCAGTGTGACGGCGTCAGTCAGATGGACCATCCCTGGCCACATTCACTTGTCCACGTGTTTGTGGTTAGGCTGTCCTTCAAATAGGGGCGGCTGGGGACCGTTTATGGACACCCGGCCGCCCCCAGGTGGCTGGGGACCGTCTGTGGGCACCCGGCCACAGGGTGGCTGGGGACCGAGTATGGACACCAGGCCGCCCCCTTGCGGCTGGGGACCGAGCGTGGACACCCGGCCGCCGGGCGGCTGGGGACTGAGTATGGATACCAGGCCGCCGACGCAGCCATGACATGGTGGCCGGCATCTGCCTCCACATGCCTAAAAGGCCCAATTTCAAGTGCAAACATGCTAGCAGTATGGTATTGCAGCCTGGGGGTGGGTGGGTGGCAGGTTGCACCCTTACGCTTGCATTCCAAGAAAACAAAGCAGATGCTAACTTCTATCATCATCATCATGCTCCTCACCTTGTCACTCTCAGCTCCCCTGATGGAAAAGCCAGGGCCCACCGGAGGAGTCTGGTTCTCTGGTGGGCTCGTCCAATGCTGCCCTAAAGCAGGCCAGGCTAAGAAAAGTGTGGGGGAAGTTCCCAGGAGAAATAGGGGCGGCTGGGGACCGTTTATGGACACCTGGCCGCCCCCAGGCGGCTGGGGACCGCGTGTGGGCACCCGGCCACGGGGTGGCTGGGGACCGAGTATGGACACCCGGCCGCCCCCTTGCGGCTGGGGACCGAGCGTGGACACCCGGCCGCCGGGCGGCTGGGGACTGAGTATGGATACCAGGCCTCCGACGCAGCCATGACATGGTGGCCGGCGTCTGCCTCCACATGCCTAAAAGGCCCAATTTCAAGTGCAAGCAAGCTAGCAGTATGGTATTGCAGCCTGGGGGTGGGTGCGTGGCAGGTTGCACACTTACGCTTGCATTCCAAGAAAACAAAGCAGATGATAACTTTTATCATCATCATCATGCTCCTCACCTTGTCACTGTCAACTCTCCTGATGGAGAAGCCAGGGCCCACTGGAGGAGTCTGGTTCTCTGGTGGGCTCGTCCAATGCTGCAGGCCAGGCTAAGAAAAGTGTGGGGGAAGTTCCCAGGAGAAATAGTGGCGGCTAGTGGCCGGCGTCTGCCTCCACATGCCTAAAAGGCCCAATTTCAAGTGCAAGCAAGCAGTATGGTATTGCAGCCTGGGGGTGGGTAGGTGGCAGGCTGCATACTTGCGCTTGCATTGCAAGGAATGGGGGAGGTACAATTGAACACTGCCCTGGGACAAGGACTTGCACGGGGATAGTTGTAAGTCTGCATCTTCTGATGCGGCAAGGATCACTTCTGATGGGCACACTTTTAGGCAGTGACCTGGGTGTCAGAGATGCTTCCAGGGGTCTTCCCTATGCTGTTCCCATGTCTTTTCAGCACTGTATGCATGTGTCACACAGCACATGGCCAGATAAGATTCTAAAATGTTAAAACGACATTTCCCGGTGAATGCATTTGTCACGGTTGAAAGCAATACAAAAGTGCAAAAACGCATCAAAAATGCTACTTGTGAACATAGCCCAAGTTGTGGAGGAGTATTTTTGTTTTTGGTTATTTATTTTACCTTATACACAAGTCTTTACCCTGGAAAGGAAGTTCCTTAACATATTTCACAGGAAAACTGTTTCAGTTTCATTTTTGAACGTTTTATTGTGAGCCCGTAAAAGTGGCTTAATACCTCTGACCACGTTGTTGACAGCAGTGACCTGGGGGTCAGAAATGCTTCCTGGGGCGATGCCCATGCTGTCTCCATGTCTTTTGAGCACTGTCACTATCGTTTTGGGCACTTTTTAGGCTTTCTACAGACTGCCGAGGGTGCCGCCGCAAAAATGCTCGGGTCTCCCATAGACTAACATTGGGCTCGTTGCTCGGGTCGAGCAACCGAGTATCACGGTGAGCTCGGCCCGAGCTTCGTGCACCCGAGCATTTTAGTGCTCGCTCAACACTACAGACTATGCATTCACTCTCTGGTAGTGATTTATTTGACTGAGGATAGGGAAAACTCTATTGGATCTAGCACCCCAAGGGTATGTGCATATGTAGGGATTTGAACTGTCTTACCCTGTTCTTGCCCCTGAAGACAACAGACGCGCTATATGAATACAAATATGTGGTTTTATATGTAAAAAAAAACCTGTGTCTTATGTAATGTATTATGGTGATGTACAGCATGTGAAGTGTTAATGCATAATGTAAGTATAGCATAAGGATAAGCTTAGGACAGCATAAGATATAGAATAAGGATATTAGGTTTATCTTATAAGCTAGGAAATGGAGAGAACTAGCCCAGTGGGTGGGCACTAATGTTAATTAAAGGGGGGCACTTCCTGGCTAAAGGAAGTTCAGTGTCAGTTAGTGAAGTGCCTAGTGAAGGCTAAGTTCAGGTGTGGTGGGCTGCTATGGGCAGCATGGGCCAACCGTTCGAGGCAGTGGGATACCAAATAGAGTTCCTTGATGGATATTCCTGCATCTTCTGGAGCCTAGGGCTCGGGTCAGGTACCAAAGAGCGGGCCTGGTCTTCTGACATCACGAGGTCGGTGGACGTGGAATTATGTGGGGGGCAGGTGGCTGGTCCCGGGTGCACTGCCGGAGTGGACAACGAATCCCTGAGGCTGATGGAGTTAGCGGGCTTGGGGGTTGTCCAGGACTCCTGAAAAGGGAAGCCTGGAGGCAGCGGAGGCCTGTGGCCTACAAGTGAGTGCAATGCAACCCACACCTTACAGCACACTGGGACTGGGACACCCCTTGTCTTTAAAGTGCCAGAGCGAAACCGGACAGCAGCTAGGTAGCGACTACCACTCTTGGCCACTTTACACATACGTCTTTTTCAGGTGAGTTTGCTCTGAAAACCGCCTAAAAAAGCTCTAAACAATCCAAAGAATGAACATATGCATTTTCATATAAAAACAACTTGCGGTTTTACAAAAATGCCAAGTGGTTAAGAGAAGTGAGCGGAGCATTCTTCAGGAATTTTCTGCTCTGAAAATGATTTGTACTTTACAATAGCAGTTGATAGGAACGCTCAAAAGTGTAATTTTTAGCATTTTGCCAGCATTTTTTGCTTGAAAAAACACTTTCTTCATTGTTGAATGGAGTTAAAAAAAATGTCCAGAAAACACCAGTAAAACAGATGCCACAAAAATGCTGGATAACTGCTCAAAAAAATTCCAGTGGTCTAAAGCATCACGAAAGTGCCCAGGAAATTACTGAAAAATTGCTTAAAAAGATGCTTCAGGTAAAAAATGCTGGTGTTCGCCATCCTGAAAAAGACGTTGTGTGCATATACCCCAAAGATCTTTGTCCTTCCTGTCCCTGGTGCTCAGCATTAAGGAGAGCATACATTTTTTTGTATATTTGGGCCAAATATATTTATAGAGCACTTACACCACTTTTCTCACACAGGTACTATTAAAAAAAATATCAATAAGGGGGTTGTCCTAGACTGTGATATGGGTGTCAGATTGGGGGGGGGGGTTGACACTTAGCATCAATAGATCATTAATATCATAATCATGGACAACCCCTTTCATTTTTTGTGGTTCAGGAGGAACTGCTATTCCTTGTTACTCCTTGCAGAGATCACCAGCTGGCATAAGGAGACTTAGTGGCCAGGTAATGCTTCTAAGAAAAAAAGTATGCAAATTAGCTCTCCTCCAGAAGGAAGATAGCCCTTTCTTTAGCGCTACCTATTGGAGGTAGTTATCCTATAAAATCAATGTCCGACCCTAATGAGCCTTGTAACACCGGTTCCTTTCTAAGAAGAATCTGGTTGACCTATTATTGATAGTCTAATTCTTGTTAATGGAGAGGACAAGTGAATTAAAGCCACCACATACATTAAAGTTGGTGGTACATTTAAGTACATTAAACCGGCCAGTATCGGTGGGATCAGTGGACAGTCTAAGGTGTATGGGAGGCTATGACTCTACCGAACAGGTGATATTACAGGAGAGAAGGATCTGACCTGCTAAATTCTATGGCCAATCCTTTTGTTGTCTCTGGAGATAATTCCACTTTTAGAAGAACAGAAGCGCTGTCATCCAAGCCAGGCATTCCTGTGATTGGGGGAGATAGCTATCAGACGATTGTTTGTCCAACAGCTATGGGGGTCTTTACCTCCAAGAGGTGGCTCTTGTGATCCATGTGGGCACTGTCATTCCTGTGATTGGGGGAGTCGGGGGAGATAGCTATCAGACGATTATTTGTCCAACAGCTATGGGGGTCTTTACCTCCAAGAGGGGGCTTTTGAGATCCATATGGGCACAGTCATTCCTATGATTGGGGGAGTCGGGGGGGATAGCTATCAGACGATTGTTTGTCCAACAGCTATGGGGGTCTTTACTTCCAAGAGGTGGCTCTTGCGATCCATGTGGGCACTGTCATTCCTGTGATTGGCGGAGTCGGGGGAGATAGCTATCAGATGATTGTTTGTCCAACAGCTATGGGGGTCTTTACCTCCAAGAGGTGGCTCTTGCGATCCATGTGGGCACTGTCATTCCCATGATTGGGGGAGTCAGGGGAGATAGCTATCAGACGATTGTTTGCCCAACAACTATGGGGGTCTTTACCTCCAAGAGGTGGCTCTTGCGATCCATGTGGGCACTGTCACGGAAAACCAGCGCATTCACAAAATGTCATCTTGTTGATGTCTTTGCTCCCTAGTAAATTGACAGCTGCATTAAATCGTCAGTCTCGTGAAAAGAAAACATTTTCTTTCGCTATATGTAGACACTAGACAACAATAACCATATAATACATAACGTGCCAAAAAAAGAAAAGAAAAGAAAAAGCCGCCCTTCTGCCTCTAGATTAATTTCTCTCTAAACTTAGGAAAGTTGAAGTGTTTGAAGTGAATTCCAAAACTTCTTTAATTAAAATGATGATCGTGAATCTCTAACGTTACTGGGGAGGAAATAAATACATTTTTTTTGCAGCTTGTAATTTTAAAGTAAATGACTGGTTTTGATGCAAACTCAGTGGAGCAATACATGCTGTCATTAGTGACTTGAACTCTTCTATTAAATAACAAGCCCTGACTCTGTTCAATTAGTGGAAGGAATATGAAACGCGGCAAATCTTACCTGATCAAGAAGCGGCAGCGACGACGTGGGGATTGGAAATCAGCGCAATGGTAACATTAATATACACATTACCGAAATGGTTTACTACAAATTGGAAGCTCTCGTGTAGGCTAAGTCTGAAGAACCTGAGCTCAGAAGTTTTTATAGGATTTTTAGATTCTATCACATATGCAAAAAATATAAAAAAAAAAATACAACCATAATGCGATACCAGGGCTGACCTAAGGATGGATGAGTGACGCAGATTGTATAGCGGTATTATTTTTCCTCTACAGTGTTATTATACAACCAGAGCTGTTTTTTGGTCACTGTATGGTATTGTTCGTATGGTATGGTTTGACCATTATATGATGGTATTTCCTCGAACATTGTGTGGCATTACTACTTAAACATTATAATAAGTATTACTGTTGCAGCATATGGTGATAGGGACATTGTATTGTACTGTTCTCTAGATGATTATCATGGAAATATTTGGCCAATATAGAGTAAGTGTTACCTATCCAAGCTCCATATCAAGGTCTTAATCTTCATCCCCAGCTTACTTCATCTTTGGTGACCAACTTTGTCTGTTCCTGGGTTTGTCGGGTTATCATGGTCACCCGGTGAGCAGTTTTAAGGTTACAATCTCATGTCTTACAAGCTGGATCAGGTGGCAGCACGTTGATTGAGTATTCAGGTACTTGGAATGGTTGCCCCTACTATTGGATTCTGCAAAACTACTGGAGCCATCTGATCTTCTCGACTCTGCGATAACATTGATAACCACCTGACCTACTCAACTCTACTATGCTGCTGGACTCTGCTGCTCAATTACTGTGAGTCACTTATCCTACCCAACTTTGCTATGTAGCTGGACTCAGTGAGTCACTTGAAACACTCTACTCTGCTACATTGCTGGGCACTGCTATATTGGAGTATGTCACTTGAAATGCTAAACTTTTCTATATCATTGAGCTCTGCTACTTCACTACTGTGGGTCTCCTTATCTACTGAGTTTTGCTACTTTGCTGAGCTCTGTTACACCTTCGAGTCTCATCTGCTGTGCAATTACTTAAACTCTTCTCCGGCTATCCTGTGGTCCGTCTTTTACTCTACTAGTCCAGTTGCCAACCAGCCATTACAACCTCCATTGCTCCAGCCTATCTATTATGTCCCACTACCAGTATCTGTCTTTGCTGCTCCACAACCGCTCATACTGAGAGCTTTGGAAATCCACCTCACCAGGTCAGACATTACCATATAGCATTGACCATACATAATACTGCATAGACCAATGGCTTGATGGTTAGCATTGACCAAAAACAACATCTGCATGGAGCTTGTACCTCTAAAAAGTATGGAAAAGCAGAATGTAAACTCCATTGAGGTCAGGGTAAAGTGCAGTGAGTATGTTTGCTCTCTACAAGAAAAGAGTAATAAATATAATCTAGTAATAACCTGAACATTACATTAACATCTGTGAGAATTTCTAACAAAATACTGCTTACTTTGGGAAAAAAAAGCATCACAAAAAAGTCAATCTTGCAAAACAAGGCTCAAAAGATGATGTCTTCCATAAAAATGGTTAAAGTGGTTGTCCACTACTTTTACATTGATGGCCTATACATAGGATAGGTCATCAATGTCTTATTGACAGCAGCCAATCAGCTGTTAGCGTTGTCAACGGTGTCCGGAACTGATCAGCTGCACAACAGATCCGTCAACTCTATAGTGGCGGCGGCCGTGTACTGCACATTTGTCCCCTATTCAAACCAATAGGGTGAGGATGTGCAGTATCTGGCCACCCCCACTATTGCATCAACTGAGCTGCGCTGTGCAGCTCAGTAGCTGAACAATTCTGGCAGCCACTGACACTGGGAACAGCTGATCAGCGGGGGGACGCCAGGTGTCGCACACCCACCAATCAGATTTGATGACCTATCCCAAGGATAGGCCATCAATGTTAAAGGTAGTGTACAATTTCTTTAAGGAGCCCTTCAAACGTCCGTGTTTCCGGTACGTGAGGCATCAGTTTTCACACGTACCGAAGACACATACACCTTCATGCCCATTGTAATCTATGGGGCTGTGCATATGTAAGTGTTTTCAACACGTGTAGACATGTCTGTTTTTTAACTGCAACACAGATTGCAAGTCTATGGGTCCGTGTAAAACACATACCGCACATGGATAACATCTGTATTCCATTTGTGTGACTCGTGTTGGAATAGAATGCATTCAAGCAAATACAGATTTTTAAGTGATGTGCAAAGATGATAGATAGGTAGTGTTAGGCGTCGGGTGTTTGCTGGATTTAAAATGAGTTCAGAACCATTAGTGGATTCTGTGGTTTCCCATTCCAGTCCAGCCAGGGCTGATGCTGCTCAGCATCATCATCAGGACCACCACCTACCTGGTGCACAAGATGTACAAGTTGTCTCTTGGGTCTTTGTTTCTAGCAACATGAAGCGTAGGTTACGGAGGGAAACAGGGCTGCTACAGCCTAAGTCCAGGATTCACTGCACTGAGCATGCCCATGACATGGCGGACCGTGATTGGTGGTTTGGGAGTCAGCTGATCTGGTGATCTGGCACCGCCTGATTGGTCGCGGGTGACGTCACCAATAGTGCGACAGTGGGCAGGGATTAATCTTTAAATAGCTCGCCCACAAACATGGCGGCACGCTCTGATCATTGAGCTGTGATGGTGTTGTTGTGTGGACGCTTGGTCGTTTGGGCTCCATGTGTGCTTTAGATTCTGTCAGGCAGGTTTAGCGGGGGATAGGCAGCCTTAGATGGAGGGAGGCAGGTAGCTTCGTCTGACTGTCTGGCTCTGACAAAGGGGTCGCCATACACCCCGAGCAGTCTGCAGACGCCATATTCCCGGCACCGCCTGTAAGCCACGTGGAAAGATACTCCTCAGTCCGGTAGCACACCGGCTGGGAGCACGTATACGCCGGCGTGTATCACACACGCATCCTAGCGCCTGCTGTGTAGTCCCTGTGCTGTAAACAGGGCTACAGATACATTATTTATCGTACATCTCTCGTGCAGTTAACGGAGATAGTGCGAATCCCTATTCCCGTTCCGGTGTGCTGTAACACAGAAAGGATTGTTATTTCAGTTGGTTGTTTTACCTTCTTACCCGGAAGGTGTTCGGCCGCAGTCCTCCAGGCTGCATCGCGGACCCGGGTTCAGGTGCTTTCCATTATTTAATAAAGTTGTTTGCAACCGTCCCCTTAACAGGTAGAGAGATAGATAGAGAGATAGATAGAGAGATAGATAGATGATAGATAGATGATAGATAGAAAGAAAGTTAGATAGCTTGTACTTTTCTATTAAGCCAAATAAATAATTAAATGACAAAAAAAAAAAGATGTGGGGCCCCCCTATTTTTTGAAACTAACAAAGGTAAAGCAGACAGCTGTGGACTTATATTATCAGGCTGCGAAGGTTCCTGGTTATTGGGCCCTTCCCAGACTAAAAATACCATCCCGTAGCCACCGCAGAAGTGGAGAATCACATGAGATGCTCCAAATCTGGCGCTTCATCTTGGCTCTTCCCGATGCCTGGTATTTTGGCAATTGGGGTAATGGTTTTTGGAGTTGATGACAGCTGTGTAGTGTCCAAAAACACAACTGACATCAAGCCCTGGGGTTAGTAACGGAGATGTGTCTATCAGACACTCCCATTACTAACCCAGTAATAAAAAAAACAAACACACACAAAAAAATACTTTCATGGAATAAAGACTCCCCCACACTTTCCCTCGTTCACTACTTTGTTATGAAAAAAATCCCCATGCAGGTCCGCCATAGTCCACTGAATCCTACCTACTCCAGCGAATCCGATGAACAAAGGCTATGGAGCTTCGTTCTGATGCGCCATAGAATTTGCCTACAGCCACTTCCAGGTTCCGCTGCGCAGCTCGAGACCCGGCGACTCTGAAGAGCAGTGACGTCAGTAAAATTACCGCTCTTTGGACATTCCAGGTCTCGTCATCTCGTCTGCTTGATCCAGGGACTGTGAAAAGTGGTAATGTTTCTGCGTCAATGCAGTTCAAAGTCACCAGGTCTTGTGCTGTGCTGCGGGACCCGAAAGTAGCTGTGGGTAAACATGTCTATGAGTCTGATCAGCTCCTCCTGCTCTATAACATCTGGCCTACTATTTTTAACATGACAGGTTCCCTTTAAAGGCCGGCAATTCGGAGGCATATTATTAAGGTTGGTCGCTCCTGAGCTTACTTTCTTTGTAGATAACCGAACCCAACATCACTTATCTCAGAATTCAATCTGCAGCATAAAATGACAGACAGATTTTACGCTGAAGATTTTGCGGTGGGTTTCATCCCGTACAATGCAAAGGCTGAAATGTGCAGCAAGTAGGCCCTTTTTTCACAACGTAACTAATTTTGTGTTGCATTTCTATGTGCGTTCCTTTACAAATTACACCGTAAACCTATATTTAAAAAATCTGCACCAAAGTCTACAATGTAGGGACCCCATCCCTTAATCTGGCAAGTTATGCAGTGGTACAGAAATTAATTTATTCACGAATCTAGGAAAGCTGTCTGATATTTCTCCTGGGACATAAAACAGTGGCACTAGTCATTAGTTCTCACCCATCTTTTCCAGAAACAAATGAAACTAATAAAAAATAAAGAGATAAACAAATAGCTAAGGAAAAAAAAATGATAAAGAAATAGCTGGAGAGAATTTCCAACAACTTGATAAAAAAATGAACCTGAATATTGGCTTTAATTAAGATCGTTAAGAAACATAATGAAACCTCAGAGACGTTCACGAGAGCGAATAAAATTAAAAATTCTTCCAATTCTGAGACAGGTTCTAAGCACCACTGTCTGGGCTGACATATAAGTCACGACAAGGAGGGAGGGAAGAGACCGGCGAGGTAATCATTGTGCCAACCATAAATTCTGCAAGCAATAAATAAAAAGAAGCGATTGCCTTGTGCTCCTTCATGTGTGCTACAATGGAGAAGTCTAGGTGACAGGTGCGCTGGAAGCGGAGAACGTTCTCGCCGAGTGACTCTTAGCAGCTTGTATTTATATCATGTCATGTGATAGTTCTGTAGTCCGAGCACATATATTCAATCACGATGACAACAGCCGGCACAGCGAGTCTATCCTGACAGCCAATATACTTCATCTCCGGTACCCACACCCTGTCTGTAAAATCTCTCCTTTATCACAACACAGACTGCCAGCAAAAGTCATTTTTCTGATATATGGCGGCTGCCAACTCAATGTCTTGCCGCTAGACATACCCTGAGAGTTAAAAGTAGATTTTGGTTGATGCTGAATTTTCCATTAAACTTACAGCATGTGCAATCCATGGACAAAAAGCATCAGTCCGAACACTTCCGGTCTCCGAAAAGGCTATCGGATTACTGAACGGCCTAATATTCAAG
Organism: Phyllobates terribilis; assembly: GCF_046119375.1. NCBI lineage: Eukaryota > Metazoa > Chordata > Amphibia > Anura > Dendrobatidae > Phyllobates > Phyllobates terribilis. The sequence continues at coordinate 329,260,808 of NW_027362768.1, forward strand.
GATGAATGACATCTATATTATTAGTGTTTCTTCTAGTGTGTGAAATGATGATTGATGAATGTCCTTTGATGGAGACTTAGCTTTCCTAACTAAAGTGGTAATGAGACCACTGACTCTGACTGTCACCCCGTGCACTATATGTGACAACTTTTCTAGCTGGTCATCTGGAAGGCTTCATAGTGGCAGCAACCACAGCCTTTTGGGGCCATAACCCCTCCATGGCTCTTACCAACCACCTTGAAAGTATCGTTGGAAAACATGGCTCCTTGTTATAATGGAGTATCCTGGAGTCAGGCACAGGAAAACATCCGGAAGTGCTTTTTTCGGGAACATTTTCAAGGAGGATATGTGACATACCAACTCCTTCGGGAAGTTATCCACTTTTTCTGGGAGCCTCTCAGATGTTATAGGAGAGTAGGCAAGTATTCCAATGCACTCCTTATATCAATGACTCAGAAAGAAGGCATTCCCTCAGTTTTTGGGGTATTACCCATTGCCTTGACTCTGCAGTGCATGTAATCAACAAAGACATGTGTGGAAAGGAATTAAGCTGGCCATATACATTACACATATGTCATCCAAACCAACTGATGTCAACAGGTTCGGCCGATGGTCTAATGTGTATGGTGGCACCGGCCAAATGATGGTTGGGAATGATGTAGATCAGACACGTCCTATTTCGGACTGCCGATTGCATTATTCAGTCAGTGGCTTTGTCATAGATAACACAGGTGCACTCGGCAGAATGAGCGCTCCTGTGTTGGGAGACTCAACTGAGATGGCTGTGGGCTAAACAATCATTCAGCTGATAGCCATCGAATGTGTATGATTAGCTTTAGGCTATGTGCCCACGTAGCAGATTTGATGCAGAGCGTTTTTGCCTCTCTCTGGCAGAAAAAAACGCATGCAGATTTACATGCGTTTTTTCTGCCAGAGAGAAGCTTTTTTTCAGTGTTTTTACATGCGTTTTCGCATGCGTTTTTTTCAAGCACTTTTCCAAGTGATTTTGAGCATCACTTGGAAACGTGCTTGACAAGTTAGATGCTTTAAATGCTGCATCTATAGTTAAAAAAAAAAAGAATTAAAAAGTTAAAAATAGACCATCACCTGACCACTGATGTCAGCGGTCACGTGACCATCAGCTGACTAAATGACGTCACCGCAGGTCCTGCAAGTACACCGCAGGACGCCGAGGAGAGAGGACGCCGCCGGGAGCAGACCGGAGAGGTGAGTATACAGGTTTTTTTATTTTTAACTTTATTTCTTTTTTTCACCGCGTGGTAGCCGGGAAGAAGAGGAGTTGTAATCTCCTCTTCATCCTGGGTACCACACGCACCACGGTTACGCTGCAAATTCGTGGCCATTGAATTTAATTGAAACGCAGCAAATCCACATATACTTGGCGGGTTTGCTGCGTTTTAATGTTCCTCAATGGCCGCGAATTTGCAGCGTAATCGCGGTAGAAATGGTCATGCTGCGTTTTGCAACGCAATGCGAATTCGGCGAGCTAATTAGTGCATCATGTGCACATCCGAATTCACATTGCTTTGCATGGCAGACGGTTTTACAAGCGTTTTTGCAGCCGTAAAACGCCGCAAAAACGCTTCAAAAACGCTACGTGGGCACATGGCCTTAGAGTGCATGAGTTAAAGGGCTAATTTCAGAATCATGTGTCATCCACTATACCAGTGTTCCCCAACTCTAGTTCTCAAGAGCCACCAGCAGGTCATGTTTTCAGGATTTCCTTAAATGGCCTCAGGTGTTGGAATTCTTGCCTGTACAGATGATTCAATTATCACCTGTGCAATACTAAGGAAATCCTGAAAACATGACCTGTTGGTGGCTCTTGAGGACCAGAGTTGGAGAACACTGCCCTATACATTCAATGCAGAAAACAGTTGAGCGCACTATTTGGCTTTTTCCCGGAAGTCCCATACATGAATAAAGCAGAAGTTGAGCTTGCGCACCTCCAGACAAGAACCTGTAGAGCTCAGTTCTCAAGATCCAAAGCTTTATTCTCAACAATCAATAGATTATCCCCAATCCTATGGATATCCTGGAAATATGGCTTAAGGGAAGGGATCACAACAATCAGCTCAGGTTCAATCACATTTCCTTTTCCCATAAGGAATATCAAAATGATGGAAGTGAATTGGCTGGCACAATTGTATCATGTAAAATTTATAACATTGATGTCTACTGTTTTTCTATGTAGCAGAATAGTCTTTCCCCTATGGCAACAGGGCATGGGTGTGACTGCCATCTCTGCAGTCCCTTATAGCTATGACGTTATATATACCTGCCTCCATTTGCATGACATTTTTAAACCTCACTTCTGATTTGCCCAACAGTACAAAAACCACAAAACCAGGAATTATTATTATTTATTATTATAGCGCCATTTATTCCATGGTGCTTTACATGTGAACAGGGGTATGCATAATAAAAACAAGTATAATAATCTTAGACAATAGAGGTCACCGACTGGTACAGGAGGAGAGAGGACCTTGCCCACGAGCAGGGTCGGTCTGGCCTGGCGGGAAATCGGGAAATTTCCCGGTGGGCCCCGACATGAGAGTGAGAGAATTGGTGGCGGGGGCCCTTTAAAAGTGTGAGCCTTTTAAAAGCGCGGCTGAATCAAATGTAGCGTCGCGCGCACGGCACATTCATTGGTGACAGCGGGCCTGCGGTGACGTGCATGCAGCATACTTACCACGTGACTCTCTGACACTAAGAGGATGGATTCTGTGGCAGACTGTGGTGTCAGGTGACGCTGACACCGCTCTCTTCTGGCCTCTGATACGCCGCGGCCGCGCTCTGCAGTGCTCTCTCTGCTCCGGGGCCGTCCTATGATACGCCGGAGCCACAGAACCCGACGTCTCGCTCTGCTCTCCCTGCTCCCGGGCTTCTCATACGGTTCCATCCCGGCTCCATATCTGTTCTGGCCTGCTCCCCTGTAGTAATACCGGCTCCCGACCAGGTGGTGGCACCGGAGCACCGCCCCCTTCTCTCCTGCTCTGACTCTGGGCTTTTTAATACCGGCTCCGGGGCTGGATATGTGGAATGTGGCCTGGCCTGGAATTGGAAACAAGGCTGCAGTCCTACAGCTCTCACTGCTTCAATTTCATGTCAAGAGCACCGTGCCAAATTTTTATGGGTGAGTTATATGGCTGTGTGTGTGTGTGTGTGTGAGTGTGTGTATATATATATATATATATATGCCTGTGTGTGTGTATATGCATGTGTGTACAGTTTGTGTATATGCCTGCATGTGTGTATATGCCTGCATACATGCGTGTGTGTGTATATGCCTGCATACATGCGTGTGTGTGTATATGCCTGCATACATGCGTGTGTGTGTGTAAATGCCAGCATGCATGCGTGTGTGTGTGTAAATGCCAGCATGCATGCGTGTGTGTAAATGCCAGCATGCATGCGTGTGTGTGTGTAAATGCCTGCATACATGCGTGTGTGTGTGTAAATGCCTGCATACATGCGTGTGTGTGTGTAAATGCCAGCATGCATGCGTGTGTGTGTGTATATGCCTGCATGCGTGTGTGTGTGTATATGCCTGCATGCGTGTGTGTGTGTATATGCCTGCATGTGTGTGTATGCCTGCATGCGTGTGTGTGTGTGTGTATGCCTGCATGCGTGTGTGTGTGTATGCCTGCATGTGTGTGTGTATATGCATGCATGTGTGTGTGTATATACATGCATGTGTGTACAGTGTGTGTGTATATGCATGCATGTGTGTGTACAGTGTGTGTGTATATGCCTGCATGCGTGTGTGTATTGTATATGCCTGCATGTGTTTGTGTGTATGTATTTGAGTGCCTGCATGTCTACGTGTGTATATGTGTCTTCACACGTGTGTGCGTACTTCCCTGCGTGTGCATTTCTGTGTGTGCTTGCCTGCGTGTGTACGTGTCCCCATTTCTGTGAGTATGTGTATCTGTGTGGGTATATTAGGGCTCTTTCACAAGTCCTGATATTTAAGGGACTGGAGATATCCGTGTCCACCTGTGTGTCATCCGTGTGACACGTACCGGCGCTTGGGAATCAGTGTACAGTTAGCGCTGTTCCCAAGAGCCGGGTGCTGAGTGCTGCCCTCATCATAGATCCCTGCCGGTGCTGCGATCAGCAGCAGGGTCAATGATGACAGTAGTAGTCTACTCCCTCCGTGTCCAACTGTAAAAATAGGAATAAAATAAAAGAATCCTTATACTCACCTTTCCTAAGCGTCACCCGCTGTAATCCGTGTGAGCGCTCACTCCGAGGAGAATGACTCCTGCAGCGAGCGGGCCCCGGAGCTGCGCTCAGTGATTGACAGGGCACCCCTTGTTGAGCGCAGCTCCAGGGCCCACTTGCTGCAGGAGTCGTTCTCCTCGGCGTGAGCGCTTGCACGGATTACAGCGGGTGATGCTTAGGAGAGGTGAGTATAAGGATTTTTTTTTTTTATTCCTATTTTTACAGTTCTACACGGCGGGAGTAGACTGTTAGAACCTTGCTCTTAGGTTTTTTCCTTTGCTGGTCACATGACCTTGTTGGCCTATTTAATCCTGCTCCGCCCTTCTGGCTTTGCTGGACTTCATTGTATAACTACTTTCTAGCTAGCCTGTGCTCTGTATCTACTCTGTTAGTTTGCTTGGTCTACGGACCTCTGTGTTCTTTATATTTTGTTTGTTCGTCTGTCTGCTACTATTTCTGTTAGGAGGTGTCCCATTTTCCTCCCAGTCCTTAGTACTTGTAGGGATTCCTTCCCCACATCTATAGGTCTCCGTACAGACTAGCTTAGGACTTTAGCAGGTCTGATCGCAGGATCAGGTCCCCTGTTACATCGTAGGGATCAAGCTGAGTTCTATCGTAGGGACAGATCTCCTCTCTTTCTTAGCTCTGGTAGCAGAACATAACAGTAAGTCCAGCCTGCAAATTCTCTAAGGAAAGATTTTTCTGTTCCATCATGGTGTCGGTTCAGGATTTGGCTCATCGCCTGCAGGGACTCTCTCTGGAGGTGGCCGAGCTCCGTCAGCACGTGAGTAACTGTCCTGGAGCACATTTCTTGGAGCCTAAGGTATGTTTGCCGGATTTATTTTTTGGTGAACACCGAGAATTTTTTTCATTTAAAAATGCTTGCTTATTGTATTTTCGTTTGAGACCCAAGTCCTCTGGGGATGAATCCCAGCGCATAGGGTTCATAATGTCACTTTTGCGCAAAGAGCCTCAGGAGTGGGCCTTTTCTTTGCAACCTAGTGATACATGCTTCAGATCAGTGGATAGTTTTTTTTCTGCTTTGGGGCTATTATATGATGATCCTGACCGTGTCGCATCAGCTGAGACTGAGTTAAGACGTTTGAGACAGGGATCAGGTAATGTGGAAAAATATTGTACTCATTTCCGTCGTTGGTCTACTCAAACAGGGTGGAACGATTCTGCTCTGAAAAGTCTATTTCTTGCTGGGCTCAATGAAAGGGTTAAAGACCTGCTAATTGCTTATCCTACACCTGAAGATTTGCAACAGGCTATGCAATTAGCTATACGGGTGGATAGGAGACTGCGTGCAAGGGTTAATGAGAGCAAATCCTCTGCTATGTCAGTTTCTGGTTATGAGAATGTGTGTACTAACAGTGGTGAACCGATGGAGATTGGATCGGTGGCACCTCGCTCTCAAGAAAAAGACCGTAGATTTTCTGAAGGCTTATGTTTCTATTGCGGAAAATCTGGTCATTTGATTAAAGGCTGTGAGCTTCGTATGAAGAAAGAAAAAAAAATGGTCAGTCATGCCCGTATTGCCTGTTTAAATTCCAAGGGTATATTTTTAGCTGCTTCCACGATTGCTCAGGAAAAATTAATGGAATTTCGGGTGTTTGTTGATTGTGGGTCTACTCTGAATGTAATTGATGGGGGATTCTTGGAAAGACTCAATTTAAAACCCGAACCTTTATCATCCCCCATTGCTGTGGTTTCTGTGGATGGTTCCCCTTTGAAGAATATTACTCTCAAGGTCTGTGAATTTCCTCTCACTATTAATGGTGTTCACCATGAGAAATTGGATTTGGTAGTTTTGAATAACTTGCCTTCTCCAGTAATACTGGGATTGCCCTGGTTAAAATTTCACAATCCTGTACTGGATTGGTCTACCAGTGAAATTAAATCCTGGAGCCATAAATGTTATGACAAGTGTTGTAACGGGCGTATTGCAGCTTTGGATAGGGGAGAATTGCCTGTTCCTATTCAGGATTTTTGGAGAGTTTTTTCTGAGAAGGAATCGCAGGTTTTGCCTCCCCATAGAGACTATGATTGTTCTATTGAATTTGTCCCTGGAGCGACTCTTCCTAAAAGTCGTTTATTTAACCTTACTATTCCTGAGAGGAAGGCTTTGGAGGAATACATACAGACAAGTTTGGCCGCCGGTCACATTAGGCCCTCTAAGTCTCCTGTGGCGGTTGGATTTTTTTTTGTAAAAAAAAAGGACGGCGGTTTACGTCCTTGTCTGGATTTTCGTGAGATTAACAAAATTACTGTACGCAATCCTTACCCACTGCCATTGATTCCTGATCTGTTTAACCAGTTAATGGGGGCCAAGTGGTTCTCTAAAATTGACCTTAAGGGGGCATACAATCTGTTGCGCATGAAGGAGGGTGACGAATGGAAGACTGCTTTTAACACTCCTGTGGGTCATTTTGAGAATCTGGTTATGCCTTTTGGTCTTACTAATGCTCCTGCATTTTTTCAGAATCTTATTAATGACATCCTTAGACCTTTGATCGGCAAAAATGTGGTTGTGTATTTGGATGACATTTTGATTTATTCGCCGGATCTGGAGTCTCATTGGCGGAGCGTACGTGAGGTATTAAAGTTATTAATGGACAATTCGCTTTTTGCTAAGCTGGAGAAATGTGAGTTCGCTGTACAGAGAATTAGTTTTTTGGGTTACATTATCTCCAGCGAAGGTTTTGAGATGGACCCGGTTAAAGTTCAAGCTGTACAGGAATGGCCTAGGCCTATTGGTTTGAAATCGATACAGAGGTTTTTAGGTTTCGCCAATTATTACAGAAAATTCATAAAAAATTTTTCTAGTATTGTCAAACCTCTGACCGATCTCACCAGGAAAGGTGCTGATGCGGTTCAGTGGTCTTCTGAGGCCATTGAAGCTTTTGTGTATCTCAAGGAGAGGTTCACCTCTGCTCCCATCCTTATGCAGCCTGATGTGACTAAGCCGTTTTTGGTTGAGGTTGATGCTTCCTCTGTGGGGGTTGGCGCAGTATTGTCTCAGGATAACGGGGATGGATTACATCCCTGTGCCTTTTTTTCAAAAAAATTTTCGGAGACTGAACTGAATTACGATATTGGTAATCGGGAATTATTGGCTATTAAACTCGCATTTGAACACTGGCGCCACTTCTTGGAAGGTGCGGAATTTCCCGTTCAGGTTCTTACAGATCATAAAAATCTGATATATCTTGATGCTGCCAAGCGCCTGAATGCCCGTCAGGCTAGGTGGGCGCTGTTTTTCTCGCGGTTTAATTTCTCCGTTACTTACATCCCTGGTACTAAGAATGTTAAGGCGGATGCCTTGTCTCGCAGTTTTTCTCCCATAGTCGGTGCTGAGAAAGAGGAGAACATTTTACAAGAAGGTGTTGTGATAGCTGCTTTGGACTCCGTTTTGGAAGATGAGATTCTTAAAGCACAGGAGAATGCCCCATCTAACACTCCTCATGGGAGGTTGTTTGTGCCTGGGACCTTTAGGAGAGATTTGTTTGTTGAGTGTCACGAATCTCGGTTGGCAGGTCATCCCGGAATCTCTGAGACCAAGAGACTGGTGGGTCGCAGTTTTTGGTGGCCTGGATGGCAGAAGGAAGTCATTAAGTGGGTGCGTCAATGTACTATATGTGCTAGATCTAAGTCCTCACATACCCCTGCTGCGGGGTTGCTTTGTCCTTTGGAGGTTCCCAGTACTCCTTGGACACATTTGGCTATGGACTTTATAACTGACCTTCCCCCCTCTGAGGGTTTTACTGTCATCTGGGTGGTCGTGGACCGTTTTAGCAAGATGTGTCACTTGGTTCCCTTCGTCGAACTGCCCTGCGCTAAAACTCTCGCTAAGGCCTTTGTCAAGGAAATTGTCAGACTTCATGGCGTTCCTACTGACATTGTTTCTGATAGGGGTCCTCAGTTCGTGGCTCGTTTTTGGCGTGCCTTTTGTGACAGGTTGGGAGTTCATTTGTCGTTCTCGTCCGGATATCATCCTGAATCTAATGGCCAGACAGAAAGGAAAAACCAGGATGTTGAGCAGTTCTTGCGTTGTTTTGTGGCAGACAATCAAGAGGGGTGGTCTGAGTTTCTGCCACTTGCTGAATTTGCTCTTAACAACCATACATCTTCTTCTGCTGGTTGTTCGCCTTTTTTTTGTTGTTCTGGGAGACATCCGTCGTTTGGGTCATTCTCCAAGTTGGGATCTGCCGTGCCTGAGGAGGAGAATTTTTCCGGTGATTTAGAGAGAGTTTGGACGGATGTGCGTGGTAATCTTCAGGAGGCCAACAGAAAATCTAAAGACTACTTTGATAGGAAACGACAGGAGGTTTTGTTCGCTGTTGGTGACATGGTTTGGTTGTCCTCTAGGAATCTGCGGTTGAGGATTCCTTCTAAGAAATTGGGTCCCAAGTTTGTAGGGCCCTTTAAGGTGCTTCAGGTTGTCAACCAATCTGCTGTTAGGTTGGAGGTTCCTACCTCCTGGAGAATTAATCCGGTATTTCATGTCTCTCTGTTGAAAAAAGCAGTTGTATCGGATTGTGACGCCTCTGCCTCTGTTCCTCCGGTGGTGGAGGACGGGGAATATGAAATTTCTCGCATCCTTAACTCTAGACGGTATAGAGGTAGTTTGCAGTATCTTGTGGCCTGGAAAGGTTTCGGACCCGAGGATAACTCTTGGGTGAGGTCGGATGATGTTTCCGCGTCCAGACTTATCAGAGCGTTTCACAGGAGATTTCCTGATAAGCCTGGTCCTAGGGGATCCGGAGGATCCTCTTAGAAGGGGGGGTACTGTTAGAACCTTGCTCTTAGGTTTTTTCCTTTGCTGGTCACATGACCTTGTTGGCCTATTTAATCCTGCTCCGCCCTTCTGGCTTTGCTGGACTTCATTGTATAACTACTTTCTAGCTAGCCTGTGCTCTGTATCTACTCTGTTAGTTTGCTTGGTCTACGGACCTCTGTGTTCTTTATATTTTGTTTGTTCGTCTGTCTGCTACTATTTCTGTTAGGAGGTGTCCCATTTTCCTCCCAGTCCTTAGTACTTGTAGGGATTCCTTCCCCACATCTATAGGTCTCCGTACAGACTAGCTTAGGACTTTAGCAGGTCTGATCGCAGGATCAGGTCCCCTGTTACATCGTAGGGATCAAGCTGAGTTCTATCGTAGGGACAGATCTCCTCTCTTTCCTTAGCTCTGGTAGCAGAACATAACATAGACTACTACTCTCATCATTGACTCTGCTGCTGCTGATCGCAGCGCCGGCAGGGATCTATGATGAGAGCAGCGTTCAGCACCCGGTGCTTGGGAAGAGCGCTGTCATCAGTGTGCAGAACGTTTTGTGGGAGGTGCAGCAGGTAAAAACATTCATTTGAATGGGTCTGCGTGTACCAATGTCTCTGGTACGGGTGGAAACTGTCATCGCATGTACTGACGTGTGAAAGAGCCCTTAGTATGTGTCTGTGTGCGCTTGTGTTCGTGTGTGTAAGAGCGCTTCTGCATGTCTGTGTGGTCTTCCGAAGATTTATTATATTTGGGGAGAGAGGGGAGAGAAATTTTAGGAGACAGAATGGGGAGATGTGTGAAGAAACAGTATGGTGAACCAGAGGAGGGGTGGGAATGAGTGCAGGAACAGAATGGGGAAGGGGGATGTATGAGGAAACAGTATAGAGAGTGGGGGAATAGTGTGAGCAGACAGTATGGAGGGAGAAAAATGTGAGGTGACACAGCACAGAGACTAGGTAGTGTGGGGGAAGGTATAGAGATGCGGCAGTATGGGGGAAACAGTGTGAGGGCACAGAATGGGGGGAACAGTATGCTGAGGAGGGGGAGTGTGATGAAGGGGCACAGTATAGAGACTGGGCAGTATAGGGGGGACACAGTGTGAGAGGACAATGTGAAGAGGGGGCCCAGTATGGTAAGGAGAGGACAGTGTGGAGAGCAGGTACCATAAGAGGGGTAGAGTGTATGTCATGTTTTGTGCAGGGAGCATTGTAAGAGTTAGGTTTATTCAGGGGCTCAGTGTAGATATTTTTATTCAGGAGCATTATAATCATGCTGCTATCTTTAAGGGCATCGTGTGGGGATGTGCTGCAGAAGACCGGAGAAGATGGAAGTCTGCAGAGACTAGCTGTGGATGAGAAAAGTCATCATGGAGACTGGACAAGAGGAAGAAAAGAAAGAGAACAACTCTAATCAGAGAAGACGTCTCAGGTAAGATACCTGGATGTAAATGTTCATTTGTGATCGTGCCTGTGTCTCATCAGAACTGTGGTTCCTGTATGGTCCGCAGTCTGATGATGACTGATAACTCCCAGTATCTCTATTGTTAATTACATACTGGGAGTTGTAGGTTTATGTGATAGAAAGATATATGGGGCTGACCTGACATTACAATTGACGGTGGTTCAGATGATGTATTCGTGTACTGATGTGTTTGTGCGCGTCTGTGTGTTTGTGCGCGTCTGCGTATCTGGAATAATATGTATTTTTGTAAGATGCGTGTATGTAACTGTGCATTGTGGTGTGTAATAACATTCATATGCTTGAGGCACCTTTACTAAATCTATTAGGTATCTTTCACATGTGTTAGGGAATTCCATTTGTCTTTCCACATTTAGGAACAGACAAGTGAAATTTGCTAACCTTGTCATAACTGTCACCATTGGGATGTGCTTGTATGGAGCGGGTTCAGGAGCTGAGCCTGCTCCATACCGGGCAGATGTCGGCTGTGTTACATAGTCGGCGTCTGCCTGTAACAGCAGTGATCAGAGCTCGCCTTGATTGCTGCTGTTTTGAGTATTTAAGTGCCCTTGTCAATCACTGACAGCGGCATTTAGATAGCACAATGGCCGGTGCATGCAGTCACCTGTTCCCTTCAGCCCCCTGTGACGCAGTTGCAGGTTGCTGATGGGTTGCCAGTAGTGCTGAGTGAGCGTGGTCGGATAAGAGAAATTACAGTCACCGCGAACTACAAAGTGAGCGTGCTGCAATAACTTCCGGCACCTTGATTGCGACACTTCCATGGAGCCCAACTTCAGGCTGAGCTTCATTGAATGACTAACATGGCAGCCGTACCTGGCAACTAGTGCTGAGTGAGTGTGGTCGGATAAGGTGTGACCCCAGCATGCTCGGGTGTTATCCGAGTATCTTGTAGTGCTCTGCTAATATGCTCGAGTCCCTGCGGTAACATGTTTTGCGGCGGTAGACAGAAGCAACACATGCAGGGATTACCTAACAAACCCGCAATTCCTGCATGTGTTGCGTCTGTCTACCGCCGCAAAACATGCTACCCTGGGGATTCAAGCATAGTAGCACTACAAGATACTGGGATAACACCCGAGCATGCTGGGATCACACCTTATCCGACCACGCTCGTTCAGCACTAGTTGCCAGGTGCTGCTGCCATGTTAGTCATTCAATGAAGCTCAGCCTGAGGTTGGGCTCCATGAAAGTGTCACAATCAAGGTGCCGGACGTTATTGCAGCACGCTCACTTTGTAGTTTGCGGTGACTAATGTCTCCCTCCTTGCACCGATCCTATGACAGGAAGCGAGTGGCAGTAGGGAGAATAAAATGTAATTTTCTCCGTGTAGCCAATGCTTTTCCAATAAGCCGTCTAACCAGGCTTTAAACCCTATTTACCTGCAGATTACCCCTATATCTGCAGATAAATAGCATTTTTCAAGGTGACAAGTTACCATTAAAGGGACTCTGGCAGTACGGAATGACTGTCCGAAGAAAGTCCTGCCGCTCAGTGCTTCACAGTGCGGCCAATCATGTAACTATAGTGCATTATAGAAAAGCATAACAAGTAATAAAACCGTTTATGGTGGGCTGTAGTGTGGGCCCCTAGAGTCAGTTCTCCTGGTGGGCCCTAGGCACCCCAGTCCGACCCTGCCCACGAGGGCTCATAATCTACAAGAGATGGGGGAGGATACAGTAGGTGGGGGAATTCCCACTTTGGGGGTATATTTGCATAATCTCGCCTCTTCTAAGACAATCCAATGAAAAAAGAGATGGTTAGGAGATAAGCAAAGTAACCAAACTAGTGAAAACTCTTTCAACAGCAAAGGGCCAATTAATCAGCCTCTATCAAACTTCATTCATTAATATATAGGAAAAATATAATTGTTTTACAATGTATGAAAGATTTCTCCTATAAAATAAAATAAAAGCCTCACGGACAAATATCAGTTGTAGAAATAAATGCTCATTCAAAAAATCTAAATTTCATCTTGCAGTCTGGATACATGTAACATACCTGTCTCTGTTGATAACACTAGTCTCCCATCTTCGCGAACCTCAGAGTTACGTAATTTTGTAAGGTCTAGGACCTGTGTGACCTGCTCCACATCAGTGGTAATTTGGCAGCTTCTAGGAACTGTATCAGTCGGCTCACAGTCTGATGAAGATTCATATATGCCTGGAAAACAAATCACACAAAGCTACATCTGTAGAGTTCAGTTCTCATATTTTCAGATGTCTCATTTAATATCTGTTATAAAAAGGCCAGTCAGTACACATAAAGACATGTAAAACACAGCTTTGTAGGTGCTTAGCGGAGTTGCAAATTAGGTAGTAAGTGCTCAGTCGGCGGTCCAAAGACTGGCAGGTGCCTTGCCTGTCATCATGAAACCCTCCCAATGCTCCCCTAATCTGGACGATTGAATCAACCCCAAGGGTGAACCATTTGGGATTATTAAGTGACAACAGTCAATGCACTTGTCGGGTTTGGGACCACCCATGAGGTATTTGAGATCTAGTCAAGTCCCAATGGAATATTGAGCAGCAACAAGGACATGGTATGAACCTTGTCGTAGGATGGCACTGATTATGACAATTGTCCCCTCTAGTTTGTACTAGTTTGTAGTTCAGGCACTTTTGAAAAGTATGAGTCATCAATATTACACATACATTATATGTACAAATTAATTGAGACACCTACATGTTACACCTATAGGAGCTTTTATGACCTTCCATTTTACATCCATAGGCTTTTTTTATCCCTTTACCACCGAGGGTGGTTTGCACGTTAATGACCAGGCCAATTTTTACAATTCTGACCACTGTCTTTTTTATGAGGTAATTACTCTGGAACGCTTCAATGGATCCCACTGATTCTGAGAATATTTTTTCGTGACATATTGTACTTCATGATATTGGTAAAATTTATTCGATATGACTTGGAAAAAAAATGGAAATTTGGCAAAAATTTTAAAAATGTCGCAATTTTGAAACATTAAATTTTCATGCTCTTAAATCAGAGAGATATGTCACACAAAATAGTTAATAAATACCATTTCCCACATGTGTACTTTACATCAGCACAATTTTGGAACCAAAATTTTTTTTTGTTAGGAAGTTATAAGGGTTAAAAGTTGACCAGCGATTTATAATTTTTCCAATAAAATTTACAAAACCATTTTTTTAGGGACCACATCACATTTGAAGTGACTTTGAGGGGCCTTTATGACAGAAAATACCCAAAAGTGACACCATTCTAAAAACTGAACCCCCCCCCCCCAAGGTTCTCAAAACCATATTCAAGAAGTTTATTAACCCTTCAGGTGCTTCACAGGAATTTTTGGAATGTGGAAGAAAAAAATTAACATTTAACTTTTTTCACAAAAATGTTACTTTAGACCCCATTTTTTTTATTTTCACAGGGGTAACAAGAAAAATGGATCCCAAAATTTGTTGTGCAATTCCTCCTGAGCACGCCGATACCCCATATGTGGGGGAAAACCACTGTTTAGGCATACGGCAGAGTTTGGAAGTGAAGGAGCGCCATTTGACTTTTTGAATGTAAAATTTGGTTAAATAATTAGCAGACGCCATGTTGCGTTTGGGGAGCCCATGATGTGCCTAAACAGTGGAAACCCCCCACAAGTGACACCATTTTGGAAACTAGACCCCCAGGAAACTTATATAGGTGTGTGGTGAGCACCTTGAAGCCCCAGGTGCTTCACAGAAGTTTAGAACATAGAGTCAATCAGCTGACACCGTCAATCAGCTGACACCGGGCGGCGATCGTGCCCGCACAGCCTGTGTGTGGGCACAATCGCCAGGGCGTATTATTACGTATCTGGCCCAAAAGGCCCAGGGCACGGATACGTATTGATACGCCCCATGTCAGAAAGGGGTTAATCTTGAATTTGTCTCAATATAAAAGATTTCACTCTTCTGGGAGGAATTTTTACAAGATTTTGGAGGTGCCTGAGGGAATTTTTGCCCCTTCATCCAGAAGAGCATTTGGAAGGTCAGACATTGATGTTGGGGGAGGCCGGGCTCACAATCTCTGGTCTAGATCATCCCAAAGGTGTTGGATGGGGTTGAGGTCTGTGCTCTATGCAGTCGGTCATGTTCTTCCACACCAAACTCCCCCAACATTTCTTTATGGACTTTGCTTTGTGCACTGGGCCCAGTCATGGGAAACAGAAAAAGACCTTCCCCAAACTGCTTCCACACAGCTGGAAGTTACAATTGTCCAAAATATCTTGTGCTGAAGCATTAAGATTTCACTTTAATGGAACTAAAGGGTTAAGTTTGACCTCTGAAAAACAAGCCCTAACTTGACAGTTGGCACATTGCAGTCAGGTGGCTAAGGTTCTTCTGGCATTTACCAAACCCAGACTCATCCATCAGATGTTGGATAGAAAAGTGTGATCTGTCACTACTCCAAAGTCCAGTGGCGGCGGTTTTACAGAACTCTCACCCTTGGAATTCTACTTGGTGATATAAGGCTGAATGCAGCTGCTCGGCCAAGAAGGTCCCCGGCGGGGGCGCGTAGTGTTTGTGATTATGTTAATACTACAGTAGGTTTTGACTACTTTGGACTTATACACTGGGGGAGAGGGGCTGGATGTTATACGTGGGGGAGAGGGGCCGGACATTAAACACTGGGGAAGAGGGGCCGGATGTTATACACCGGGGGAGATGCCCTGGATGTTATACACTGGGGAAGAGGGGCCGGATGTTATACACCGGGGGAGATGCCCTGGATGTTATACACCGGGGAAGAGGGGCTGGATGTTATGCATTGGGGGAGAGGAGCTGAATATTATACACTGGGGGAGAGGGGCCGGATGTTATGCATCGGGGGAGAGGAGCTGAATGTTATACGCTGGGGGAGAGAGGCTGGATGTCATACACCGGGGGAGAGGGGCCGGATGTTATGCATCGGGGGAGAGGAGCTGGATGTTATACACCGGAGGAGAGGGGCCAGATGTTATACATCAGGGCAGAGGGGCCGGTCATATACACTGGGGAAAAGGAGCTAGATCATATAGACCGGTGGCAAGGGATTGGATGATATACACCGGGGAGAAGAACCAGATGTCATACCCCAGAGGCGAGGGACCGGATGTTATACACTGAAGAAGGGGGAGTGAGGGGCCAGATATTATACACCGGTGACAATGGATCTGAATGAAATGACAAACCTTAATTCATTGATTAGGAGAGGTGTCCCAATGCATTTGTCCATATAGTGTGTATTGTAATTACATATTTATGAGAAATTAAATAAAACACCAACACAACAACCTTCAAAAGCTATTATGCAAATCACAGACATTCACATTGTGACAATACAGAGAATAATATTAACTTTTTCAATTAAAGCTTGGAAAAAAAGCCACTATTGGCTATTACAAATCAGAATTCAAGCCGAGTTCACCTTATTTGTCTGGATTATAAATAGTCAGAGTAAAGCACATTAATGCCGATGTCCTAAGTCTTCAATTTCTTTAAAATTACCAAGTGTAGTTTGTAATCATAAAAAGTACAGTATGTCATAGATTTCCGCTTTAATTGACAGGCATGTGCAAGGAAAAGGTGATAAATAGGAAGGCATTTTTCTATTATGTCTCTGGCATATACGTACTAAAATCTTTTTATTTATAAATCTGTCACAAATCTTTAATCTTCCCTGGAAGATTTTTTTGCCAGATACAAATGGCATTTCATTATTCTCAGCAAAACTTTTTTTTTTTCTTCTCACTTATTTGTATTTTGTCAACTTTTTCCATTTTTTTTTATTTCATTTCAGTTTTAACTTTTCTCAAACTGTATAATTTATTTAGTCTTCCGCTAAGCAGGATTGTGCTAAGCACTCGACACATTAACTCAAAATGAAATGTATAAAGTAATTAAGATATTTGCATTACCTCTTTATGGACGTCATAAATCAAACATTACCATTGTTCTGGAAACAAAAAAGTGCACAATAAAAACAAACCGAGCTTTCATTTCATTTCCTTACGCTCAAAGCTTTTATGGAAAATAAAGAGGTTTGATAAGAGTATAATTATAATAAGTAAGAAAATATAGTCTTCCCTTACAAAAATAATACCTTAGAAATATATTCTAAAATGACAAAAAAATGAGTGTGGCTTAAATTTTGTCACTGGAAACCCAGTTTCATTTTTTTATATCCTAGTGTATTTTTTAAAGGGAACCTCTCATGTCCAGAAACACAATTTACCTGCAGATATAGGGGAAATCTGCAGGTAAATAGTGTTAAAGCTCTGCATAGTCGGCTTACGGGAGCAGCGGCTACTGGGAGAAAATGAAGGTTCATTCTCCCTGTAGCCGCTTGTTTCCAGTGATTGAGGTGGTGCAGAAGGCAGATACAGTCATTGCTCACTACAAAGTGAGAGCCTTGGATTAGCTCCTCGCTATTTTGATTGACAGCTTGCTCTTCACACACACGGTGCACACACATGCTGCAAAGCAAGCTGTCAATCAAAGTATTGGTGAGTGATTCCAGCACTCTCACTTTGTAAAAAGCAGTGACTGGAAGGGCTCATACACACGTCAATAATTTGCTCGTATGAGAAAATCGGTCCCAGCTTCATCGATATTTTTGATCAAAGTTTGGTCACAGTTTCATCAATTTTTTTTCTGATAAAAAAAAAGTTTTTCCACCTTCTCCTATCAGTCTGTGAAAAAAGGACAGTACTCAGATGACATCCCGAGTGCTGTCTGCTTTTTGCTGAAACCCATAGACTTTCATGGCCGAGTTTGATCCAACTCTTGGATCACCATCAGACATGTCTTCGTGATTTGGCACCACTCGGTTTGAAAAAAATTCATGGATCAGTGACCAGCCCCATAGACCGTCCTAGGTACGATAATCCAAATTTAGAAAGATGCAAGCCAAAATTTTTTAAAACCATCACTTTTATTAGAAAATAAAATATAAAAATATAAATAAATAAAAATCAACTAAAAAATAATAATATAATAAAAAAATGTAATATATAAATATATAACATAATAAAATAATATAAAATATAAAAATATAATACATAATATAATAAAATCATATCTAAAAAAACAATACAATATATAAATATATAATATTCTAAAATAATATAACATAATAAAAATAAATTAAACAAATAAAAGTTAACATAAAAAACAGAAATAACATAAAATAATATTGAGACATCACAGGTAAGTAAAAAACAGGGACACCTGGTATGAATACAGTATATATATATAAATTATATAAATAGATAAAAAAACAGAGTTGGTAAGCAGAATAGATAAATAATATTGTGTATATGATTTAATAAAATGGTTTATGGATATACACAATTCATTTATATGCTAAGGTAAATCTCAAAATAGAAAGTATGGCAAGAGCGGTTTGAAAACTACTCCAAATAAGCCATATATTAGAGATCACATATATAACAAACAACCACCAAGGAAATGTATAATACCGTCTATGTATGGCAAATTCACTCAGGAAAGGATCAATGACCAGGAGCCCACCACACCCGAAGCGCGTTTCGCATACAAATGTATCTTTCTAAATTTGGGTTATTGGTGTTTATGGTGCCTATAAGCCTTATTACAAGGATTGTGGTTGTAGGTGTTTAATGTCATAGGTACGATTGCTATTCTTGAAAAACACAGATAGTGCTCGTATGTGAAAATCAGATGTGTGAATAAGCCCTAACTGCTCCCTTTACCTCCTGCAAGCGAGTAGTGGAAGGGAAAATCAAATTTCATTTTCTCCCTGCAGCCGCTGCTACAATAAACCTTCTACACACGGTTTAAACACTATTTACCTACAGATTACCTTTATTTCTGCAGATACATAAATCTGTCTGCTATTTGATTTTTGCATTTTTCTCCCCATGGTGGGAACGTTCGAGCAATTCACCTCCGTTTTTTCCATTGGTTTATCAGGTGTTATGTTATCTCCGTATATGCACAACAGATAGTGCCATGTTTTTTCTGTTTCTCCTGTTGGATTAAAGTGCACCTCCACCAGCAGGGATATCCTGATCCTTCCTTCTATATCATCTATATCATTTGTTCTGTTCTAGTGATTCTACTGTCAGCTTTTCCTTCATTTTGTCTTATTGTCTCAATTCCTCTTGCCTTAGGGCTATTGAGACTCTGCAGTATTCAATAGTCAATTCTATTTATACACTGTTTGATCACTGGTCATTATGATACATTTTAGGACCAACTGTCTTATTTTACAATCTGATTCTGCTTGTATATGATCTCTATAGGATGCACTAGCCAGACAATACTGGATACCAAATGAAGGACTTGAAGACTCTAAGCATTATTGTGAGGAGCTGGCCTTGTTCTAAGACTATTAAACCAATGCACATACAGCGGAGTCTGCGGCTCTAAGGGATGCAGAGTTTTTCCAGCACGGAGCACCAACTCCGTCGATCTTATTATTGTGTTTTATTTGAGATTTGCTTGCTTTCTTTTATTAATGTTCTGCTTGCTCGTAAGTTTATGTGCACTACTTTCACTTGTAAAGTGTCCAGCATTCCATTAATCTCATTAGTATCTCAGGACCCTCAAGTCATTGTTCTAAAAGCCACTAGTCACATTGTGTGGATGGGAATAGTAGACCCACAGGAGCTGAAACCACTAGGGGTCTCACATGCAGTCCCAGGTGAAGGGCTGCTGGGATATTCTTCATTTTTTAAGCTAAAAGCAAATGTTTAAGGGGGAGGGTGTGAACACTTCTGCACATTCATGGGACTGATCCCAGGGAGGGAGGGATAAGCCACATATTGAATCAGGAAGTTGGTGGAATGACGTAGAAGAGATAAGATTTAGGATGAGGTCCTGGAGCCCATGGATGGATGGCCTAAGGGGTTTTGGAGATCAGTTACAAAATGAGCTGGATGAACATGCTACAGTTGTGGGATCTGTCATTTGGATTTAAAATTTCTTAAAGGACTGTTGCTACTGGACACTTGTGCTTCTGTAACATCGGCGTCTCTGCCCCCTGCCAGGCAGAGTGACGCCGTCCCTCTCATCGCCGCGCTCCCCGCCCGGTGTCCTCCAGCGCTCCTCTTCCTACTTCTGCCGGCGCGCAGCTTCCCGGGCACTGTGCTTAGGGCGCGCGCACGCTGGCTCCCTCCCTCTTAAAGGGGCCGTGCGCGCCGCCCTAAGGAGTCCCCGGCCAATTGCCGGAGGTCCTCCCATATTTAAAGCACCTCCTCCAATATGGAGATGCCCAAGCAATAGTTGATGCACAGTGTACTTACCTCTGCTTCAGCCCTCAGGTCCCGCTGCTAGCCTGACTACTAGTCCTGCCCGTCAGCCTGTCTATCAGTCCAGTCCGCCAGCCTGACTACTCTCCAGCCCGACAGTTTGTCTTCCGTTCAGTCCGCCAGTCTGTCTATGGTCTTTGCCCGCCTGCTTACCTGGAAGCACCTGCCTGTTACCTGTCAGCCTACCTGGAGGCTCCTGCCCGTCACTTGCCGTGACCACCTGTCTGCCTACCTGGAGGCTCCTGCCCGTTACTTGCCGTGACCACCTGACAGCCTACCTAGAGGCTCCTGCCTGTCTCAGCCATCTGACCCGTGGGAGTCACCTGCTCTCTTACAAAGTCGTCCCCAGAGTAGCACCTAGTCCCTCTGCTCGGTCCCTCCCTGGTCACGGAGTCGTTAGCTGCCATACGACCTAGGTCGGTTCGAGTTGATACTTAGTTACGCCCCTCTGGGTCCCTCCTTGCACCGCAGCACAGAGGTTTCACCACCCGGATCCGTAACAGCTTCTATCGTTTTTAGCTGTCGTCTGGAATGTGAATACAGACTATACTGGCTGGAGATACAAAATCTGTGGGCAAACCAAAAGTTGGGAGACTGTGGAACTACCATCCCGGGGAGGGGATCTTGTGGACTGAGACAACTGTATTTAGGCCATTTTACCTGGAGTTGCTGTAAAACCTTGATGTAAGGAATAAAATATTGTTGCACCGTTAACCTGCCTAGGTGAATATTTACAACCCACAACTTCAGATCTTCAAAATTATCTTTCAGCTCTATTGCCTGGTCCAAGAAGGCATGCGTATGTACAATGATGGACCTTTTTGTGCACATGTGATTATCGTGGTCATTATCAGCATAACTACGCATTGTTGTTAATTGTAAGTGCCTTATTAGAGGGATCTTGCTTGGATTACACAGATAGGTTCCCTAATTATTAGTAAGGTCTTTATATATTCCGGCTACATTTATTGTCTGGTGATATTTACCTTCAAATACTGTTCCATGGTCATTGCTGTATATTAAATTGGCTTAATATTGGTTGGGGATGCTTTATGTATTATTGGTTGGTTTTAAATGTTTTTAATGTTGTCTCATGTTGTTTAATAAACCTTTGTATATTATATGATACTAGGTGTACACATCTCTATGTGGTGTCTTTTTCCTCTCTTTTTGACGTGTACCCTGTCCTCTGCATGATGTAGCACCCTTTCTCATTTGCGCTTGATTAGTGGTGCACCCTCCTCCCTCATACCGCTACCTTTTTATCACCATATCATTTAAAGAAACCAAATTAGAGACAGGTTAATTGCTTTAATGGATTGTCTGGGCTAAGTAACAACATTACCAGGGGCACAAATGACAGAGAATGACGACTTCATCATTTCTGGGGCTGGGACAGATTGTTGGAGAAACCCTTTCTGGATCCACAGTCCATCAATATGGCTCAGTTATCTTCATTACATCTTTGACCCCAGTAAAGTTTTGGGTTTTATTGATACTCAGCGCCAAATCCCCTGAATAGATGAAGATTCTTAAAGGGACTCTGCCAACACTTTTTTACACATAGGACTATTGGTATGGCTGTATAGGTGATTGTCCCATGATAAAAATGACACCTATTTTGAACATATCCGATGTGCCAGTCATGAGAAATATAGAGTACAAGCCATAAGCAAATGAGGCTTAAAGTGCACTGGGGGCGTGTCAGTGTATTTGAAAGCCGCAGATTTAATTTATTGATACACCCCCAGTGCACTTCCAGCTTGGTTTGCTTACTGCTTCTAGGCTAGATTCCTGATGACTGGCACACTGGAACTTTACAAAAAATATATAATATCATTGGGTGACAAGCGTCTATAAAGACATACCATTAAATCTATATGAAATAAGGTACTACCTGAAGCCACCACTAGAGGGAGCTTAGGAGCCTGCAACATACCCTCAGCTCTTAAGCTCCCTCTAGTGATAGCTGCAGGTAGTCAGAATTCCATCTCTCAAATCTACATCTATGCAGTAGATCCAGAGCTTTGTATCAGTAAAATGGAGCTTTAACCACCGTAAATATATATCAAGAAATGATCGGCACCGAATTTTATGCCTAAAGTGTTCAAGGGTGGGCAATGCATTCATTTTAACACTGCAGATTTGCATGGCTTAAGGCAATCTGGTTCACTTAAATGGTTGTTTTATTCGATTCATTGGCTTCACAGCTTATAATTATAGGGAAATTTATTTAACTATGCCCTTGAAGTCCAAAGATTATCAGGGACCAACCTCATTACATTAATTTGTGATCTCAGGCGGCAAACGGGACCATAAGATGGAAATTGTATCATAGGAAAAGTTAAAACAAAGTTTTATTAATTCCAGTGCGGTTGTTCTATTTAATTGTTTTGTGGGTTTCTTCAGATAACAATGTATAGCCCTTATATATTTAAACCGCGCAGCTTCAGAAGCAGCGATAGCGATCTGGGTTCCTTAGAAGATCGGATTTTGTGGATTTAATGAAGCATGGCGGGAGCTGTAATTTTATTGGGAAGGTTAGCTTGTTTCTTATAATTAAACGGAAAAATGAATTAGAAAATCTACTTGTATATGGCGTAATACAAGAATATATGTTCAAAATGTTCTTACGGGTCCATTAAACCCAACATACAAATTGGTTCCCATAAAACAGCTTATACTATCGTCCGCTGTTCAATGTCAGAGCAAGTCTTTCTGTAGCTTTTGGGAAAGTAAATGTTGCTGAATAAATGCTGATTTTATAGAAAAAGTAAATATCAGAGAATATCTCACAGCTTGTAATATACTCCAGAGCTGAATTCATAATTATCCAGGCTTTGGAGCTAAACATCTTCCAGTATCTCCTGTTGGGTCGAGATCAGCAGGTGTTATGCAGAACGGACATGGGATGTCGGTGCAGCAGGGAGATCCAGATAAAACAATAGAAGTCTTGCAGCAGAACAGGAGCAGGAGGAGCGAACAGAAAATAAAGAAACCAATAAGGCATTGTTGAGTTGCACAGAAAATTGAGAAGTGTAGTTGACTGTCAGTCAAGCAGAGGAAGGTATGGCCATGGCAGGGAGACAGAGGCTTGGGAAGTGCTTTGACATGCCCACAGCACTTAAAGGGAATATGTAACCAGGTTTTTTCCCACTACTCAGAGAGCAGTATAATGTAAAGACAGAGATACTGATTGCAAAGATGTGTCACTTACTGGGCAGCTTGATAAAAATCACAGTTTTATTAGCAGAAGATAATCACTAGTGGACTAGTAAACCTGCTGTCATGTAGTTTTCCATATTCATGAGCTCTTTTTAACACCACCTCCTCTATTGATTGTCAGTTTTCTGAGTACACTGTGCATAGGCAGAAAGCTTCCAATTAGTGGTGTGTCACGCAAGGTGAGGGAAGGAACAAGTGTACAAAAACGGGAAGTGGGGGAAGTGAGCCCAGTAACTAGGGAAAGGGGAAGTGGAGACCCCTAGGCAGATCTAATATCACCCTACCTACCCTATCGTCCGTAAATAGGTTCTACACCTATCGCCGAGCAGGAAACCTAATCCCTGAATGTCCCTAGAGCTAGGCCCTAGGAAGGGAGGGGACGGGGTGAACACTAGTCAGGCCCCACTGTAACTAAAGACAATAAGGTAAACAAACAACACTTAGCTTGAGAAGACACCAGAGAGATAATACCAACTGTCCTCCAAGAGAAGTCCAAGAAGAAACTAGCCAACTACTAGTACTCCAGGAATGGACAGAGAAACATAGAACTGTCACCGGCAACTCTCTGGAGACACTAAGAGTTTTTAACTATCAAGCAAGGGTGTGTAAATCAGCAGGAGGTGGAGGTCGCTGCTAGGTCCTAAAGGAAGAAGGATATGCCTACACTACAGAAATGAGAGGATCAAGAAGGTGTCTACAATGCCAAGCGCAGTGACTTTCTACAGCCGGATCCAGATCGACTGTCTGTCACACTTGATACACCTGTGACATGGTGAGGGCAAGGTTATACAGGGCTCAGCATTTCGAGATCTGTAGAAGATAAAACAAGGATTTTATCAAAATTGCAGCAAGCAGCCCAGTAAGTGACACATCTCTGAAATCAGGGTCTCGGCCCCTACATCATGCTGTTATCAGATGGGGTAGCAAAAACCTGGTGACAGATTCCTTTTAAGCCTCATTTTAATTAAAACAGTAATCTTCAAGTCAGGGAATCTACAGATTGCAGGAGTAACAGTATGAATGACATTATCTTTCAGAGTGGAACATGACCATATTAACAGTTTGGGAGGGTAGATTGTTCTAAGATTCCCTTTAACTACTGTCTCTATATAGTTACTAACAGAATCTGCTCTGAGGCTTCAGTTTCTGATGAGAAAAACATAATATTTATATAGTACAGAAAATCTGAGTATTAGCATGGATAACAGTAATAGGTGAGAGGACGCTTTGGGCCTCATCGGGGATGCACCATGTTTAGTACATAGATAATAACTGTAGACTGGTGACTATGTATTAGTACATCACAGCACTATATTCACTCACCTAAAACATCATAAAAGTATCACAGATTAAGTGTGAACGTATTGTCATATTTGTCACGGCAGGGAGAACGTCTCTGGAGGTCTATTTTAGTAGATGTGTCTGAAGGCATGTGATTCAATTTTTCACACGTTATATAGATGATAAATTTACACATTTGTCATAGTTATGTGTTATTTACACTTCATGTTTTGTTTTTGTTAAGAAAAACTATTATTTTTTACAGTCATTGCTCATATAAATTGGAGCCGGGTTGTACTGACCTGTCAGAGAACAAGCCCTAGGTGATTCAATAGAAGGCAATGCCGTTTGTGGACATCTTGTTATGGGTTCTGTTTCTTTTACTTTTTTAGGTTACTAGGGTAGGTGGACATTAAGTTTTTTGGAGTTCAAAAGACACTCAAAAATGCTTGAATGCCTTTTGAGCATTTTTCTTCCATTTCAGGTTTTGAAAAATGCCAGGTGGGAGAAAAAAAAGTGCATGTCACTTCTCTGAAGAGGATAGTGGTGGAAAATGCTTCAAATTCATCACTATCCAATAAAAACATTGCAAAAAAAAGTTTTAGGAAAAAAAAAATCTAAACACTAAGGAAACTCTTAAAAGCTACTTAACAAAACAAAAAAAACTCCTCTAAAAACTTCCAAAAAAAGGAGTGTTTCTTGAAGTGGCTTCCTGAAACTGGCTGTGTACACACAGCGACTTTTAGACACCAAGTTTTCCCAGGCGAAGATGCCTCAAGGAAAAGCCAGTGATTTTTTTCCTAAAGTGGCTCTGTCTTTCTGTCTTTTTCAAGTCGTCTTTTCCCTTGATCTTACTTAAATGAGAAGCCAGCTGCCGAGCAGAAGCTGCCCGAATGCTGAACATGTAACTTCTTTTACCTGTTCCAGGGTTTCCGAACCCTGAAGCTGTTAAAGGAAGTAACAAAATACTGAACATAGGCACAGCAATGTTGTTTTTACATTGCTGTGCAGTATGTCCATTTTTTGCGCTGGTTTTCTGACACTGCGTGCACATATCCTTAGATATACTGATCTTATGGATGCAATTACACAAAAAGGGCAATCCTCCTGAACTAATGGAACACTTGGCAAATCTGGCTGGCGGAAATGTCCTGTACCGCCGAGATACATCATCAGGCGAAGTCCTGGCATCCAGGCAGACATTTTCAGGGAAGGAAAAGTGGTGTGGACAACATTTTCAGGACCTCTTTATAAGCAATATGCTAGGTTATAGTTTGACTTATTTCTTCTTCAACCTTAAAACTATAAAACTATGAAAGTTGGCCATACCACTCTTCAGTATGCGAGTGTTGAAAACTCTTAGCTGGTTCGCCGCAGTTATAAGTCATGTGTCCTCATTACATGTGACCTGCTGTGGCACTGTATGTTTGCAGCATGTGTACAAGCTTCTACATGTCATGGTATGACCGGCATGTGTGTAATACTAAATGCCATGTGATATACATATACGGAACTATGCATGGATAAATTCTATAAATTCTATAATATAAACCTTATGGTAAATGTTATAGATTTGATGTTATGTATGTCATGTTCATTACTATGCGTGCAATGTATAGACTCTAGTCTACTTGAGCTGCCACCATGTACATCTGGAAAGAACACCACTGGCGATATAGTATTTCTTTTACGCTGATCTCAAAGACTCCATACTATGAATCAGCTTATGCTCCGAACCAATAAACACGAACACTATCTTATAAACTGTGAAATCCGGCATGGCTATAAGATAAACCCGGGAGAACATCTGTAGAACATATATTTTGGGTGACTTATAGACAATAAGCGAGTATCAGGCTTACAAACCTTGTTCCCTGGTTTCCTGGGGCTTTAGCTTCATGGTATAAATCTTCCTCAGTTTACAGTTGGCTGAAACAGTAATGCCATCCAACGACTGGAAAACGGCACATCTAAAAATCCCACTCGTGAAGGCAACGAGATCGATACAGAGATTGCACCACTGCGAGAGAAGATTCATCTTATTATACGTTGGATTATACAGGTATCAAGCATATACATATATACAGTAGGCATTGTATCAAGCCAAATATCTGTAATATAGGTGTTTCCTTTGTACAATACGGCCATTATATTTCTTGTAATGGTTGTCACTTTTAAAAAAAAGCGGGAGTATGGAGGTAATTCTGCGCTCTCTGGAGTCACGACAATCCAATAGTAAGGTAAAATGCAGGTTTATTGTTAACGCGTTTCAGACAACCATATAAGGTAAGCAGTTCTACTTTTCTATTATCAACCTACTACCTGGAAAAGACCCTATTGCATCTCTTTCTATTGGTTGTCACTTGGATTTCCCAACCTCATGAGTGGCCAGTCTAATTATACAATGCGGGGTGAGCGGGGGTTATATTGGGCATCTATTAGGTGATAAATGCATGGCATGCATGACATAAGCAGAGCATTTAAGAATTTTACTGACATGCATTGTCTCATCATTGGGCATCATGTCCAGTTCTGGCCTGAGCTCAACAGCCTCATGCATGATGCGTCAGCTCTGCACAACGCGACTAATAAATACATGGACTCCAATATTGCTGTAGCCATTAAAATCGTAAGTTACTTAGTAAGCATTTTTTGATCATCTAGTGCAAAAGCAATCCAACCATGTCAAGGTGACCTTTTAACATGGATGGTCCCTAACCACCATATGTCCTACCTGTCCATGTGCCAAACCAGCCTCATGTGAATGGGGAGTGAAAAGGAAATCAGGTAAAGCTCGCAATTAAAACTTTGCCTGGGAAAGATAGGGGTATAAGGGTGCCAAGCCCTGCAGGGGGCCACACGCCCCAATATGTACTACAAAAAATAAAAATAGGGCCTTCATACCTTTAGTATTAAACTAATGGACAGGTGCACAAATACGCTATGATGCCAGTCCTGATATCATGGTCTGTACTGAGACTATGTTTCTGAATTTGGTCTAAGGGTGAATATGTGCACTCAACATCTTTTTCAGGTAGCGAACCCACCAAGTTTTTTTAAGAAGAAAATGCGCCAGCAATTGAATTTAGTATTTTTTGGGGGGGTAATTTCCTGATTCTTGACATTTTTGACAGTCGGTTATTTTATTTGCACTTTTACAACATTTTTTAGTGTATTTATTAGCTCTTTTTGTGATTTTCTGAGCACTTTTTCAACATTTTTGACACCTTTTCAAAAATTTGGCACCTTTTCTTAGTGGCGTTTTCCTGTCATTTCTTTTTTTTTGTTTTTTTTTAACCCCAACAATGAAAAAAAATGCTAGAGGGTTATCAATTGAAAACTTTGGAAAACA
Organism: Phyllobates terribilis; assembly: GCF_046119375.1. Lineage (NCBI taxonomy): Eukaryota > Metazoa > Chordata > Amphibia > Anura > Dendrobatidae > Phyllobates > Phyllobates terribilis. Next base: position 329,288,454 of record NW_027362768.1, read on the forward strand.
CTCAAAAATTCCTAGGCATCTAATGGGTGTCTTTTGAGCCTTCCAATTGACTTTTTGACTTTTAAGGTAGAGCAAAAAAGGCCTGAAGAATGGTCGGGTCACTTCTTGGCGTCTTTGGAAATCTAAAGTGGCTAAAAAAAAAAAATGAACATATGAGCAGTAAGTCGTTTTTTTACATAGAAACGCAAATTTTCATTTACAGCGTTTTTTGTTAGCGCTTTTTCAGGTGGTTTTCAGAGCAGAATCCTCCTGACAAAGACGCTGTGTGCACACACCCTTAGTGTTCCTTTAATAAATCTATATTTGCTGATGCTCTGTTGAATTTTATATCTCATTCCCCATCTTGCACAGACAAAAACGCAGAACGGCAGCAGCTATGAGCCCTATTGAAGATTTAAGCCAATTAATCACTTTTTCTGGAGCAATTGATCAAGCTTTTTTATTCACATATTGCATGAATGATTTATTTATTCTCTGATGGAGACCGTGTAATTGAACTACATATTCAGATACAATTTAATTTATTGTTCATTAAAGTGTACTTTTGTTTTTAAACATTGGTACCGGGTGACATCAGACCCGACTAATTTAAATTACATTCAGGCAAAATAGATTTATTCCTTTTTATTTCAAATTAATAACATCCTCTGTGGTACAACTTTATGAATAATAATTTTATCAGCATATTTGTTTCCCCCCTCAGCTCCGGCACAGACTGCGTCTAAGCGGAAACCTCGAATTTTCTTCAGACTTATTTAGAAGACAAATGTTTAGAACATAAGTGTTGCCGTCTTGAAACAGTTTGAGAGTATTTGCATTTAATTAGTTGCTTTCTGATCTGAAAAAAGTTTTATATGGAAATATTTCTTTGAGTTTAGTCTTTCTGAATTTCTTATTTCAGAGATGAGAACTGATGTGTGAGATACATGCATGGACTCTCAAGCATTAGGTTATGTGCATGAAGAGGTTTCTTTTAGGAGGTTTCGGAGAAGAAACCGAGTAGAATCTTCCCAAATCCTCCTGAAAAAACTCAAAACTCCGCAAAAACGTGAAAGTTCTGCTCAGTTTCTGCTCTAAAAACTCAGCAAAAAGACTCTGTGGGCAAATATCCCAATGGTATCTTATGATTCCCATTTAGGATGCAACATAGTAAACTCTCATTGGGCCCTTTGTCTGGTGTGGGCCCTAGAACATCATCAACATTTTAACATATCTCTTCCATACATCTTTTACCTAATGTCCAGACACTTCCCCGCCGTTATCTCTGGTCCTCACAAGATCTCCTTCAGCGCTCTCTTTTTTTACTCACATACCCATCTCTGAAATTTCTCCTTTTAACCCCCCCCATACACAATAGATTAACGTTGGTGAAACTGCCTATATCGACAGGTTCAGACGACAGTTTAAAGTGTATGGGGGGTTATGTTCTCCAGGAGATAATCTACCTCCAAAGATGTCTGGCAGTGTCTCTTTCATAAAGAACACAGGAGAACTCAGCAGAGCGTGTGCAACTGTGTAGGGTAAAGTCGTGCGAGATAGCTACCAACCAAACGATCCATCAAACTCAGATTTGGCTGACAGCTTTATAAAATTTAGGGGGGCTTTACTTCCGCCTCACTATGAACCTTGTGATCCCAACCTGTCATGCTATCACCCACCTTTGAAACCTTCAAACATAAACCCCAAATCAAAGCTCCTCCAAAAAGCCGACAATCACCTCCAAAAAGCCGGCAACCAACAATAACCCTATTGTCACTACATGGCCATATGAGCAGCTTCTACCCTTACCTACTGTCTACTTGCCATTTTCCTTGTACACTGTAAACCCTCGCGGGTAGGGTCCTCTCTCCCTATGTACCATTGTGTCACTCATTGTTTGTTCTTGTTTTCTACTTCATGTTATATAATTATAGAGCTAAGTGGCTCATTATGTGCAATCCCCGGTCCACGGTGCTCTTTGGCCGTTGACAGGAGTTGCAAGGATTTCCCAAACTTCTGGTTTCCCCGACACAGTGTTTATTTAGCCGGCGTGATGTCACCAGTGCGCCGCCCAGATGACATCCGAGCCTGGGATCCTAGAAGGTAAGGAAATACCTATACACCTATGTTACCTTTGGTTTTGACTAGATTATGATTATTTTCTCAAAAGTGCTGGACACAGCATTATAAGTCGTTAATATATTATTATTGGCAGATCTCTTGCTTTGCAAAGGGCGGACCCCTTATTTAGAACAATCTTCTCCACTGACTTCAAGATGGTCCGAAACGTGACCCAACACATCCATCAGTTGGACCATTAAAAAGCATTGCGAATGGGAAACTTGCAGATGTACTGTGTTGTGCCCAGCGGAGGCTGTTGATAGACATGTTGTGCCATATGTCTCTCCATTGGTGCTGTACAGTCTGTGCAGAAGATTGCACTAAACACGAACATGGCACTTTACAAAGGAAGACAACAATTGGGGAAATGAGGACAGGAAATTATGGTATAAATATGCTTTGTGGAAACCTCTTACAGAAGACACTGCTGAAAAATCACGGTCTTCCTGTAATCTGTGCATGACTTCAATGATTCCTTATGGGGAAAAAAGTGTCTGCTGTAGATAGAGGGGTCTTGAAGAGAGTCTTCTATGACATCCACATAACGTCCTGTGATTAAAGCAGTCTATGCACTTTTAGGTAGACAGCCTGCTACACCCAACAGTAGCGCACTTGGATTTGTGCACCCACTGAGCCACAAGGCCGGGCTGCCTAGGTAGGAGCATAGCTAAATGACTACCTGTGGTTCACTGGAGCTCCTGATGGTGGAGACAGACTGAGCTGCAGGTAGCCAGCAGGTACCACTCCTGGGCAGAACCTGGTACTGTAGCTGCTGACTCCAGGTGTCAGGTTAGCTGACGCTGATTAGGGCTACATTCAGACACACAAGTCTAGGATATTGGAATAGGGATTGGCTGCACATGGAATGGGGTACTTCGAGGACAGGACTGTCCGCACTGTGACCAGGGGACTTTGGCAACAGTGCTGGCCGCACCAGGACTAGGGAATAATGTTCAGGCACTGGCCACACCGGTACCAAGAGACTTCGGGGACAGGACTGGTCGCCCCAGAAGCAGGGCAAAAAATGTTCAGGCACCGGCCGCACACGGACCAGGGATCCGGGTTCAGGACCTGGCCACACCAGGACCAGGGATCCAGGTTCAGGTCCTGGCCACACCAGGACCAGGTATCCGGGTTCAGGCCCTGGCCACACCAGGACCAGGGATCCGGGTTCAGTACCTGGCCACACAAGGACCAGGGATTCGGGTTCAGGCCCTGGCCACACCGGAACCAGAGATTCGGGTTCAGGACACTGGCCGCACTGGGACCAGGGATTCAGATTCAGGACCCTGGCCACCCCAGGACCAGGGGACCTCACAACTGCACTGGTAGAACACCATACTGCCTAATGACTAAAGTCGTTGCTTCGCGACTCCCTAAGGGGGAGGGAGTCTTCATACAGGATGATTCCCAGCAATTGTTTGGGGGCCATTTTGTAGGTGTACTCATTATGCTAAATTCCTGTCAGCAACAAGCTGAGAACATTACACTATATGTGCGCGCTTGCCCCTTTAAGAGCAGGGGAGCACGCACACACACCAAAGGCGCGCCGCTGGGACTCTGAACAGGAAGGAAGCAGTGAGCACACCGGGTGACCACGAGTCAAGAATAATGTAAACTAGAAGGTATATAGAAGTAGTGACAATGACCATATAAAGTCCTGTGATTACAGCAGCCTGTGCAGTTTTAGGTAGACCGCCTCCAATATGGAAGTAGTAACAGTGACAGGGTTGGCACTCCAATAAATCAATAATAAGGCAGTATATAGTGACTTCTTGTAAGATGCTGTTCACACTAGTGTCATGGCTTGCAGTTATCAAGGAATTAGAGTGGAGCAAAAATATTTTCAGGACTCTGATCCAGTGACCACATTGGTAGTCAGTAACCACCGCATCAGAGCCCTGTGAACCTCGTACTTTCTGTGGCATCCCTAAAGTTTCTGATTAGTAAGCTGTGAGAAGGTGGACAGGACCTCTGCAGCAAAGAGAGAAAAGCTTAGAAGTCCTGGAAAAGTACGGTCCAGCAGAACGGGGGGATAGGAAAAGGTAGCGTCCTGTTGAGAAGACTAGAAACCGGGAGCTTAGTCTCAACGAGCGCCCTTTCGGACTGTGTTAGCTAAACGCTCCGGGTATCGGGATCATAGTGTTACACGTGGACCTGTATGACCCCACCCCTAAGGAAACACAGGCAAATCAAGCATCTCCCCATGTCCCCTGCAGCACTTGTTGCCGAGAACAAAGTACAGACTGAAACTCTGAGAATCGAGCCAATGTATTTTGTCAAAGATGGAGAAAAAAAAATGTATAACCTGTAATCTCCTGTTCACCAGTTTGGCCAAATATAAAATGGGCATTATTTTAAGGACTGGTCTGGCTTAATGAAACTACACTAAGTGAAATGGAACCAACAATGGGAACAGCAGATTTAGGTACAATGTCGCACCCCCCCCCCCCCCCAACAACACAACATTTCCTGTAGCTGGACCCTACGTGGAAATGGTGGACCACTCACACGACTGCCGCCGGGGCCTAGTTTACAATGCCGCCATGACATCATTACGTTGCGGCACTATACATTATTATTATTATTTATTATTATAGCGCCATTTATTCCATGGCGCTTTACATGTGATAGGGATATACATAACAAAAGCATTTACATAATCTTAACCAAACGAGTCAGCGACTGGTACAGGAGGAGCGAGGACCCTGCCCGCGAGGGCTTACATTCTAGAAAGGATGGGTGAGGATACATTAGGTGAGGGTAGAGCTGGTCGTGCAGCGGTGGTTACTGCAGGTTGTAGGCTTGTTGGAAGAGGTGGGTCTTCAGGTTTCTTTTGAAGGTTTCCACGGTCGGCGAGAGTCTGATGTGTTGGGGTAGAGGGTTCCAGAGTAGGGGGGATGCACGGGAGAAATCTTGTATACGATTGTGGGAGGAGGAGATAAGAGGGGAGTAGAGAAGCAGATCTTGTGAGGATCGGAGGTTACGTGCAGGTAGGTAACGGGAGACTAGGTCACAGATGTATGGGGGAGACAGGTTGTGGATGGCTTTGTATGCCATGGTTAGAGTTTTGAACTGAATTCTCTGGGCAATGGGGAGCCAGTGAAGAGATTGACATGCATAACTTTGCAGCTGCTTTCTAATCAGAAGAGTCACCAGTGATGTTGCACGTAGTATAAGGTGCAGGGCTATGGTCCGGCAACCACAGACTGCTCTAAAAGGAAGTCTTGATACGGTTCTTGATCTGGAGCATGAAAATGGGCTTTATCGGGCTCTGTTAAGGTTTCCACCAGTTTGACAACAACAAAAGTTCTGTTCGCTGCCAGATAGGAGCCATGGACAATTGCCAGCCCTAAAGCAAGTGTGAACATAGCCTTAGTGAATTAGACAAGTAGATGTGGTCTGCAGCACGAAGGCCGACGCGTTAACTGGATAGGCACTAATTCAAGGGCTCACGGTATATATTTTCTATTTGGACTACTGACAGGTATGGTAGTAACTTTTTATTCCTTACATTACATTATCCTATTCTCCTAAATACATTTCCTGATGGAATTTTCATTAGTATTTTGCCATGTAATATATTTATTACAGTACATTGTCATTAGCACAGTTTTCAACTGGAGAATACGAACAAGAACTTACGACTTTCCGCCTGATGATGGAGAGCGGGATTTTTGCATGTAACGGTGTTGCAGATAATTCCTTGTGGACGGTCGATAAATATAATCTTCTTTTAATATTTGCCAAATCGGTTATTCTGGAGGAAAAAAAAAATATTACGCAGATTACAGCAGACATAATAAATTGCATTTCGATAACATCATGTAAAACTCTGCATTTTCCATAAAATTCTGTGTCAGGTGCTGCAGCGGCACATTTTAAAGATGACATTTTATAAGATAAGTAATGAGATTTTTTTTTTCTCTCTTTTTCTCTCTTAAACTTAAACTTAGGTGAAACAAAGCCTGATATCACAGATCACTTTACATGCTAATTTATTTCTACACTTTGTACTGTATTTTAAAAGCCCTTCATTCTGTGAAAGAATTCAATTTGTGTGAAGTGAGAAAGCCTCAGCCTTTAATAATCATGGATGTGCGAGGCCTTCATCTCATATTATCACGGGAGCTGTTGCAAACCATCGAATACCATAAAGTCCAGTCTTTCTTTACTAAATTCAGAGCTCAGGTTTTATATCATGCCCCTCCTAGACAGAAGACACTTAATAAAACATGACTAAACGCCAAGCGTCTCGTATTTGCAGGCCATATTTCGGCTAACCTAAAATAGATTATCATCAACAATGATGTCTGATTGGCTGCGGGAAGAACAGTGCCTTAAAAGGAATCTGTCACAAGAGCCAGGACCCTGATTCCAGCAATGTGTCACTTACTAGGCTGCTTCCTTAAGTTTTTATGAAATCAGAGTTTTATCAGCAGGAGATTATCACTAGAGGACTAGTAAAACTGTAGTCCAACCATGCCCCCACCCCTGATTGGCTACTTTCTTCCTATTCACAGTGTAAACAGAAAGCAGCCAATCAGTGGTGTGGGCGGGGCTATACATAGCTCAGCATTCAGAAAACTGCTAAATATGTAACAGAGAAAACAAAGATTTTATAAAAACTACAGCAAGCAGCCCAGTAAGTGATACATCACTGGAATCAGCGTTTTGCACCTAAATCATAATGCTTTCAGATCTGCTGACAGATTCCCTTTCATTGACATATAGTCAAGGCTGGGAATATTAAGTGATAGGCTACATTGTGACTAGGGTGCTTCCAGATGTGTTGTCAGATTCTCATCAATGTGTTGAGTAGAGCTATGTAAAAAAAAACATTTTTGGTCAGATTTATAATAATTTATACATTGTAGACATTATAAATAAGACATGAAGTCAACACAAAAGTATTTTCTTACATAGGCCATAAAATAGTTTTTAAAAGATTGCCATCTTTGTACAGTATACTAGTTTGACTTCTTAATCCACAAATGTGGCGGTTGCATCCTATGGCAATTGTGTAGAGCGCATTTATGCTCTTTACATAGCATGCTGCTCATTTAAAATGTATGAAGACGAGTGTGCTACCCACATAGGGTATTGTGCCGCCATCATGATAGCGGCTGCTACATCTGTAAATGTATCCAAAATTTGTTGCTGATTATTTCTTACAGGATTTCAATTACAAAAAAACATAGGGTGGGAGATAATTTGTTGATTGCTGGGTGGTATGACTGCTAGGACCTCAGAGACCCAAGAATGGGACTTTGGAACTCTGATAATGGGGCTCTGCAACCCTGTCTTAATGGAGTGGAGGTGAGTTTGTTTGACTATTTCTGGTCACGGTGGTAACTTACATACCTCCTTAGCGCCGCCCTACTGACCGTGGTCACTGTGCTGCTTCTCCACGTGTCAGGCCGTCTCGCTGAGTTTACCTCTTGCAGCACTCCTCAGCACTGCTGCATCTGCATGCTGTTTCCATTTGGCTTTAGGGGGGCGTGGACAGTGTCGGCAGGAATTTAACCCTGATGTGTCCTGCAGATATTAGGTTACCTGGCCAATCTCGTGCCAGCAGGATATATATTAAGCAGTTCCTCCTACCATTCCTTGCCTGAACATTGGTTTCTAGTCTGTTAGCCTGCTAGTACCCGGTTTATGTGTGTCTGTACTCTATCTCCTATTTACAACCAGTCCTGTTTACCCGCTGTGTTTGACCTCTCCATTCCTGATTCCGGCTTTGAATAGTGAACCCATGCTGCCTGCCCCGAACTTGGATCAACTGACTACGTTTCTATCTCTCTCTCCTGTACCTCGTAACCCCGCCTTTGTAGACCCGGGGACTGTCCTGGAGTGGTAGGTGGTGTCTAACAGCGGCCCAGCCTATCCTCACCATCACAGGCTCTAGTGAAGACCCAGTAGACACTTAGTCACGTCCCTCCAGGGTAAGCCCGGCCCATGACGCAGTGGTTCCACACCCACCAGTGTTACATTTCTCCAATCATTGGCTGTCGAGAAAGTCAAACAGTGTATTTGGTTCTCACTGGCGGTCCAACTAACAGTGAATGAAGTGGAGGCCAAGCATGTGTGCCAATACTCTAGTCAGGATGGGGCTGCAGAGCTCCATTCTTGAGGGTTCCAGTGCCCAATATTGGAAGCGCTTGGGGGGATCAGCGATCAGACCCACAGTGATCAGCATGTTTACGGAATAATTTTTTTTGGGGGGAAAACCCTTTAATTTGTCTTTACTATTTTATTCTATGTCAAAAGTTGTGAAGAATATAATGTCTTAATTTACGTCAGCCAGCACTGGAGGGAGCTTAATGTATTGTGTTCGTAATATGAACTCAATATTAAAAGGGTATTCCCATCTAGGATGTGGCTTTACTAAAAATCCAACCTCTGTGACCTTCTCTGATCTTGAGATTAATAGTGTTATTGCTAGGTCATTTTCATAGTTTTTCCCTGCACATGAATGGTTCTGCTCCACAGTTACCTGCACAGTCCAATGACCAAGAGCACCTCTATGCAAAAAAAAATAGTGAAGCAGGCGAAGCCCTACCCTACACCACAACTGTGACCAGAGGAGATCTCAGAGTTTGGAATCATTATATGAGGGCATATCTTAACATTGTGCCATCACTTTATTAGATGGGAACGCCTTTAATATGGGGTTAATGTTAACAACAAAATTCAGTAAGCTTCTAAGGTATAGGTGGCTGAAGGCAGCAGCAAAGCACAGAGCTTCATTCTCAGGATCGATGCAGGTTCCGAAAGTTGGTCTCCACGATCATAAAGTGATGGCTGATATTGGTGCCACTTTTTAAGATGGAAATACCACCTTTGTTAAGTTCACTGTTAGTGAAAAAGTTGAAACTAAAACGATGGTTTTACGTGAAAGCTCAGTGTCAAGCAAGGTGAGGGAAAGACTAAGTGCACAACGACGGAAAGAGGGGAAGGGAGCCCAACAACTAGGGAAGGGGGGAGTGGAGACCCCTAGGCAGATCTAATATCACCCTACCTACCCTATCGCCCCTATATAGGTTCCACACCTATCGCCGAGCAGGAACCTAATCCCTGAGTGTCCCTAGAGCTAGGCCTTAGAGAGGGAGGGGACGGGGTGAGCACTAGTCAGGCACCACTGCAAACTAAAGACAACAAGGTAAACAAACAAAAGGGATACACTTAGCTTGAGCAGACTCCAGAGAGATAACACCAACTGTCCTCCAAGGGCACCAAAGAAGAAACTAGCTGACTGCTAGTGCTCCAAGGCTGCACAGAGGTACATGGAAATATCACCGGCGACTCTCCAGAGAAACTGAGAGTTTTTAACTACCAAGCAAGGGTCTGTCAATCAGCAGCAGAAGGTGGAGTTTGCTGCTGGCTCCTAAAAGAAGAAGGATATGACTATACCACAGAGATGAGAGGATCAAGAAGGCGCCTGCAATGCCATACGCAGTGACCTTCTACAGCTGGATCCAGAGCGACTGTCTGTCACACCTGACACACCTGTGACACTCAGGTCATGATGTGTAGTCATAATCTTGACCAAATTTTAAAAAAATTTAAACATGGTTACGAATGAGATTTTACCAGGATTTGTCAACAACTACATGTCATCACATAACCAGACCCATAATAGTAGAAATATTCAAGTCATTTTTGTTCCTGCTGTTGAGCTACTTCTTCCAGTTGGGACAGGCAGGTGCCCGCTGCAATCGTGTTGGTCACTACTAAATGGCTGCAACAGTTATATGCTCATCCCTGCTGGGTGATGAAGCCCTGAGAGCAGCGGGGAACCCAGGCAGCACTACAGAGGGGTGGAGTGAGATCAGTAGTTGGGTATGCTGCTACAGCCTGCACATGGGTGTGCTATCCCTTTAAAATAAGTATTTACTTTTTTAAAAAAACATTTTCTACTTTTGCAAAGCATTTAAGATAAAAAAAATGAAGCAACTGTGCTAATAACTTTGACAAAAATATCCTACCATTTCATTACGGACTATGAAATTACAAACTAATACTGCAGACATCTGTCTCTGCACCACCTTCTTGCTAACTTATTGTTGAATTCTCAAGAAAAAAAAATATCTTCCAAACTGTTTGCCTTCCCCTTCTCCTTTACCAAAATAACGACAGACACAGTGGACTTGCATGAAATGGCCAAAGCAGCTTTTATTAAATAACAACTTACGATATTAAGTACTAACTTGAATATAAGAAAAAGATCTTTGGAAAACTCTCAGATAAAACCTTGCCCCATCAGCTGCTCTTCTTTTTCCCTAACCCCATTGCGCCAATTCGAGGGCCGACCTGCTGAATTTTGTCCCAGATATGTTACACACCTGTCCCAGGTATCCTGGGCTCTGTTTCCTACTCTTGGGTCTGCTCTCCTCTGCTGTGCTCCACGTCGGGTTTTGCAGGTTGCCCAGAATGACATCATCTCCCTAAACCTATATAAAGCCAATTTAGATACACCCCTGTGTCTTGGGATTGAGACTCTAGTGTGCCATGTTTGGTTTGCTCCATTTCTTGTGCTTGCTGTGTTTTCCACTTGCATTCAACTCTTCTGGGATCCACTTCATCCATCCTGTTGCTCCTGAGACCCCTGTCGCTGCCTATGTCCCTTCTTGCTCGCTGCATCAATACCCTGACCAAAGGCTTAGAGGATCCACCTCACCTGTTGAGCCTAACACTGTGGAGTGACCCCCACCACAAAGGGGTCCCTTTCTCCTTTATTACATCACTATTTGGCTTTTCAAAGACCTGTTTTGACCTGCTGACTTGACATAAAGCCCAACACTGAGCAGGCGAACAACAACTAAATTCCCTCCCCTAAAACAAACTGCCTCTATTATTTAACGAACATTAGGGAGGCACGGACTGCCCCTGCACGGCCCAGACCTCCCTTTATACCACTTCACAGCCACAAATCAGGTAATATTATACTACATTAACCCTTTTTACTTTCTACTCTCTCCCTTACCTAATACATATTCAAGCACCATTTAAGGACTCCCTAACCTAATCCCATTAAAACTCATACCCAAATTATACTGCCTTGACATATAACCCTGGCCATTAGTGATGAGCGAGCATGCTCGTTACTCTAGATTTACGAGCATGCTGGGATATTTTCTGAGTATCTTCGGTGTGCTCGAATGTTATGTTTGAGTCACTGTGTGTACATGATTTGCGACTGTTTAACAGCTTTGATATATGTGAGCAATGCCTGTTTGTTAGGCATTCCTCACATGTATTAAAGCTGTCAAACAGTCATAAATCATGTGACTGAAACATAACGTTCGAGCACGCCGCAGATACTCGGTGAGCACCCGAGCATGCTCGCCGAAACGGTTAACAGAGCACGCTCGCTCATCACTACTGACCATCCCTCCGAGCCCCTTTGGAGCATAATAGTGATCTTACTATATATCTGAAGTTGCTATGTAATTCTCTACATAAGTAAATTGTTCTCTCTGATAGACTCCAGTCTGATCATTTCCATTTTGCTCATTAGTCTAGAAACTTACAATTCTGATCCGAGCCTACTGATTGGAGTAATATTTTGCCTTTTTCTGTATTTTAGACCAGTGTTTCTGATTTTGATTACCATCTGATCTGCATTCCGGTTTTCTATTTCTAGGCTTAGTCTCATTCTTGTTTCAATCTTCCAAGTAGATCCATCTTCCGTATAAAAAGCCTGAGATGAGTCTAATTCGTCAAGCTGAATCAGAATCGGCTATTTGCATAAACAGTAGATGTTCCTGTCTCCTGGTGCGAATGTGACGAAACATCAGGAATTAAGATTAGAAGATATCTGCAGAAATATACTTTTCTCCCCTCTGTAATAAAAATCAACAATATTGTATCTGGAATGAAGCTATAGAAATCCCATTACACAGTACAAGTTCCGAGGAGCGAAAAGTCATTGTCATTCTACAGACAGGTACTGGTTCCTGGGAAACTATTTATTGCTTCTCTTACAAGCCGCCGTCAGTCGTAAGACTCGAATGTCACATTTTATTTATTTATTTATTTTTGTTCCTCCCCTCCAGAAGTTTCGTTGGAGCAGCCACAGAACAGTTAATATATTTTTATTATGTCTCCACTGGAGCATTCATATCTAAGGGTCAGGAATGTGATAGGAAAGTAATAGGACCATGTTGAGAAAAAATGAGGTAGTCAAAAGGAAAATCAACCTCATTTATAATAATATTCGAGTGATCAGGAGGTGAGTAACTGCGCAAGCTGCGGTCATTAGCCGCAATCATTCCACACGTAACATCTACATTTCGAGGAGTGTATGGAGAGTCGAACGGCACCGCAAGTTCATTTCTCAGATCTTTCGATTTAGAGCCAGTTACCTGGATGGAGTCACGCTTTATAAACTCTGTGATCATACAGTAGTTATATGGATGCCGATCCAAAAGATGGAGAATTTCAGCTGTTTAGAGAGCAATAACTTATTTCCATATGCCCTAATCAGACCCCGATACATGTTAGATACCATCCGACCATCTAATGTGTATGGGGGCTTCACAACTCTCCCCCAAGAGAAGATATCGGGGTGATAATAAATGGGAAGTTAGAATTGATTTCCCCCATACTTTTCTCCTACAGGCAGAACGGGGGACTCAGGAAAGATAGCTGTGGGCCAATCGAGAGTTCATCCGACTGTATGAGCACCTTTAAGCCATATGGATGTCTCCGTTGTTGTATCTTTTGCCTTAAAGGGTTGTTAACTACTTCTTAAAGTAGCACTCCCATCAAAATTTTTATCCTCTTTATAAATTGCAGTCATCATATTATATAGCACTGTGTACTTACAATTGCTCATTTTGCCTTTCTACCTATAATTCTTCTCTTTTCCATTAGGTCTATGACATCACGTAATTAAAAACAGACTTCTAAGCCCAATGTAGAAATAGAAAGTCTCTTATCCCTACATGAGTTATCCACCTATTCAACTCCTGACCAAGCTGCTCTGCTTCTTCTCCCTGCCAGGGACTTTGCAGTGATGAAGAACTGTAGTTCTAATGATGACTCATGCAGGGAAAACAGACTTCCTCTTTCTACATAGAGCTTAGAAGAATTCAGCTAGTCAGTTTTTAATCAAGTGATGTCGTAGACCTAATGGAAAAGAGAAGAATTAACTGGATATAATGAGCAATTGTAAGTACACAGTGCTGTATAATATGATGACTGTAATACAATAAGAGGATACAATTTTGATGGGAGTGCTACTTTAAATAATAAATTCCCCAGTATAACATAAAAATAACAGACACTCACCATCCACATGGGCGTCATTCCAGGGATGTCTTGTTATGATCTGCAACAAAAACTAGGGAAAGAAGGGGAGAGCTGTCCCTACAGTAAGACTAAGCTGAGTCCCTACGTTGTAGCAGGCGACCTGTTCCTTGTGAACAGACCCGCCTTCGTCCTCGACTAGTCTGAACGGAGACCTATAGAGAAAGGGAGGGGTCCCTAAAAGAACTAAGGACTGGGACAAAAAATGGGACACCTCCTAACAGAAGTTGTTGCAGAGCAAAAGATAAACTAACAAAAGTACTAGAGGTCCAGAGGACCAAGCAAACTAGAGATAGATAGGCACAAAAGCACCTGGCTAGAAAGACAGTTTAAACAACACTGAAGTCCAGCAAGGCCAGAAGGGCGGAGCTGGAATATATAGGAAGATAGTTACGTGACCGCAAAACACAAGATAGAAACAAAAACAAACAGGAGGGTTCTAACAGTACCCCCTCTTTTATGAGGATCCTCCGGATCCTCCAGGCCCAGGCCTATCCGGAAATATCCTGTGGAAAGCTCTGACAAGTCTAGGGGCAGAGACATCATCCGTCTTAACCCAGGAGTTATCCTCGGGACCGAAACCTTTCCAAGCAACGAGATACTGCAATCTCCCTCTATGCTCTCTGGAATTCAGGATACGAGAAATTTCATGTTCGCCGTCTTCCACCACCGGAGGAACTGTGACAGTGGCCTCCCTATCCGATACATCAGCCTTTTTTAACAAGGAAACATGAAACACAGGATTAATCTTCCAGGAAGAGGGAACCTCCAACCTAACAGCAGGCTGGTTAACCACCTGAAGCACCTTAAATGGCCCCACAAACTTCGGAACCAATTTTTTAGAGGGAATCCTCAACTGCAGATTCTGTGAGGACAACCAAACCATGTCACCCACAGTAAACAAAACCTCTTTACGTTTCCTGTTAAAATACTTCTTGGACTTTTTGTTAGCCTCTTGAAGGTTACAACGTACATTAGTCCAAACTCTCTCCAAATCACCGGAAAAATTCTCCTCCTCCGGCACCGCCGACCCCAATTTGGAGAACGAACCAAAAGACGGATGTCTCCCAGTACAACAAAAAAAAGGAGAACACCCAGCAGAGGAGGATGTATGGTTGTTAAGAGCAAATTCTGCGAGTGGCAGAAACGCAGACCACCCCTCTTGATTGTCTGCCACAAAACAACGCAAAAACTGTTCAACATCCTGGTTCTTTCTTTCAGTCTGTCCATTAGACTCAGGATGATAACCAGACGAAAATGACAAATGGACTCCCAACCTGTCACAAAAAGCACGCCAAAAGCGAGCCACAAACTGAGGTCCCCTATCAGAAACAATGTCGGTGGGAACGCCATGGAGCCTGACAATTTCCTTAACAAACGCCTTAGCGAGTGTCTTAGCGCAGGGTAGCTTAATGAATGGAACCAAATGACACATCTTGCTAAATTGGTCCACGACCACCCAGATGACAGTGAAACCCTTGGACACAGGAAGGTCAGTAATAAAATCCATTGCCAAATGCGTCCAAGGCGCACTAGGAACCTCCAGAGGGCAAAGCATCCCCGCAGCAGGGGTATGGGAAGCCTTTGACCTAGCACACACTGTACATTGATGCACCCACTTGATGACTTCCTTCTGCCACCAAGGCCACCAAAAACTGCGACTGATAAGTCTCTTAGTCTCAGAAATTCCTGGATGACCTGCCAACCGAGACTCATGATGCTCCACAAACAAATCTCTCCTAGAGGTTCTAGGCATAAACAACCTCTCATGAGGAGTGTTAGATGGGGCATCCTCTTGGGCTTTCAGAATCCCTTCTTCCAAAACGGAGTCCAATGCTGCTACCACAACTCCTTCCTGTAAAATGCTCTCCTCCTCCTTGGTACCAACCATGGGAGAAAAGCTGCGAGATAAAGCATCGGCTTTAACATTCTTAGTACCAGGGATATAGGTAACAGAAAAATTAAACCGAGAAAAAAAAAGTGCCCACCTAGCTTGACGGGCATTCAAGCATTTGGCAACATCCAGATAGATCAAATTCTTATGATCTGTGAAAACCTGAACAGGAAATTTAGCACCTTCCAAGAAATGACGCCAATGTTCAAACGCAAGTTTAATAGCCAGCAATTCCCGATTACCAACATCGTAATTAAGTTCGGTTTCTGAAAATTTTTTCGAAAAAAAAGCACAGGGATGTACTCCATCCTTGTTCTCCTGAGACAAAACTGCACCGACCCCCACCGAAGAAGCATCTACCTCGACCAAAAAAGGCTTGGTCTCATCAGGCTGCATAAGGATAGGGGCAGAACTAAACCTCTCCTTGAGATACACAAAAGCTTCAAAGGCCTCAGTAGTCCACTGGACCGTATTCGCACCTTTCCTGGTGAGATCGGTCAGCGGCTTAACAATTATAGAAAAATTCTTAATCAATTTCCTGTAATAATTGGCGAAACCCAAAAATCTCTGTATTGATTTCAAACCAATAGGCCTAGGCTATTCCTGCACAGCCTGAACTTTCACCGGGTCCATCTCAAAGCCCTCGCTGGAGATAATGTAGCCCAAAAAACTAATTCTCTGCACAGCGAACTCACATTTCTCCAGCTTAGCAAAAAGTGAATTATCACTCAATATCTGCAACAACTCACGTACGCTGTGCCAATGGGACTCCAGATCTGGTGAATAAATCTGAATGTCATCCAAATACACAACCACATTCTTGCCAATCAAAGGTCTCAGGATGTCATTAATAAGGTTCTGAAAAAACGCGGGAGCATTGGTAAGACCAAAAGGCATCACCAGATTCTCAAAATGACCTACCGGAGTGTTAAAAGCAGTTTTCCATTCATCACCCTCCTTCATTCGTATCAAATTGTATGCCCCCCGGAGATCAATTTTAGAGAACCACTTGGCCCCTACTAACTGGTAAACAAGTCCGGAATTAACGGCAATGGGTAGGAATTGCGTACGGTAATCTTATTAAGTTCACGAAAGTCCAGACATGGACGTAAACCACGTCTTTTTTCTTAACAAAGAAAAATCCAACGGCCACAGGCGACTTAGAAGGTCTAATGTGACCAGCAGCCAAGCTCGTCTGTATGTATTCCTCCAAGGCCTTTCTTTCAGGGATAGTCAGATTAAATAAGCGACTCTTGGGAAGAGTAGCTCCAGGAACAAACTCAATGGTGCAATCATAGTCCCTATGAGGAGGTAAAACTTGCGACTCCTCCTCTGAAAAAACCTTCCAAAAATCCTGAATAGGTACTGGTAATTCCCCTTTTTCCACAGCCGCAATGCGACCATTACAACATTTATCATAGCACTTAGGACTCCAAGACTTAATCTCATTATTAGACCAGTCCAGTAAAGGATTGTGCTGTTTTAACCAAGGCAAACCTAAAACGACTGGAGAGGGTAAATTATTTAATACCACCAAATCCAAATTTTCTTGGTGAATGCCATTGATAGTGAGGGGAAATGCAGCAACCTTGTGAGTAATACATTTCAAAGGAGTGTTATCAATTGCAATCACAGAAATAGGTGATGACAAAGGTTTGGATTCCAATTTAAGTTTTTCCAAAAACCCCTTATCAATCACATTAAGTGTAGAACCACAATCCACAAATACCTGAAATTCAATCAAATCTTCCTGCAATGAGGTACTCCCTGAAAGAAATACTCCATTAGAGGTCAAACAAGCAATACGGGTGTAACTGACCTTTTTTTTTTCTTTACTTAAACGAAGCTCACAGTTCTTAATCAAATGGTCAGATTTACCACAATAAAAACACAATCCCTTGGAAAACCTGCGGTCTCTTTCCTGAGAGCGGAGTGACATCGCCCCAACCTCCATCGGTTCTCCGTCGTCCGAGCAGACCCTCTCGGAACTAGGAGCTGCCATTGCAGGAATATTTTCATCAGAAACCCTGGCACGCAGTCTCCTGTCCACACGTACAGCTAATTGCATGGCTTCTTGCAAGGCTTCAGGTGCAGGAAATGCAATCAGCAGATCCTTAACCCTTTCACTTAAACCAGCAAGAAAAAAACATTTTAACGCCAAATCATTCCATTTCACTTCTGAGGACCACCTTCTGAAGTGTGTACAATAATTTTCAACATCACCTGACCCCTGATTCAAACGTCTCAGTTCTGTCTCAGCAGATGAGACTCAATCAGGATCATCATACTATAGCCCCATAGCAGAAAAAAAATCCTCCACTGACCTAAAACACGGATCATTAGGTTGGAGAGAAAAGGCCCACCCCTGTGGTTCCTTGCGCAAAAGTGACATGATAAACCCAATGCGCTGTGATTCATTCCCAGAGGACTTTGGTCTCAAACGAAAATATAATAGACAAGCATTTTTAAAGGAAAAAAAATCTTGTTGTTTACCATCAAAAATATCAGGGAGTCCTACCTTGGGTTCGACAAAATGCGCTCCAGGACAGCTACTCACGTGTTGCTGGAGCTCGGACACCTCCAGAGACAATCCCTGCAGGCGTTGAGCCAAATCTTGAACTGAAACCATACTGATCCCCGGATTTCTTTCCTAAAAGTTTTTTTTTTTTGCTTGTTTGGGCTGGACTTACTTTTACGATCTGCAACAAAAACTAGGGAAAGAAGGGGAGAGCAGTCCCTACAGTAAGACTAAGCTGAGTCCCTATGTTGTAGCGGGCGACCTGTTCCTTGTGAACAGACCCGCCTTCGTCCTCGGCTAGTCTGAACGGAGACCTATAGAGAAAGGGAGGGGTCCCTAAAAGAACTAAGGACTGGGACAAAAAATGGGACACCTCCTAACAGAAGTTGTTGCAGAGCAAAAGATAAACTGACAAAAGTACTAGAGGTCCAGAGGACCAAGCAAACTAGAGATAGATAGGCACAAAAGCACCTGGCTAGAAAGAAAGTCTAAACAACACTGAAGTCCAGCAAGGCCAGAAGGGCGGAGCTGGAATATATAGGAAGATAGTCACGTGACCGCAAAACACAAGATAGAAACAAAAACAAACAGGAGGGTTCTAACATGTCTCACATCGTTATGCCACCATGTGAGCACTGCATCCAATAGGCTGCAGTAGTCTCACTTCTTTAAGACATCTTAGATTTGTGAAAATGAAGTATGAGGACTGCAGCCTATTAGTGAACGCTGATTGGCTGCAGTATTCATGTGGCATAACAATGTCATGCAAGCCCAGAGAGGTTCCGGACAGATATCGCTGGATTGACACCGATGGGGGAGATGAATATCTGTTATTTTTATTATACACTGGGGAAAATGGTATTTAAGAAGGGGGTTGTCCAAGTAGTGGCCAACCTCTTTAACACTGATTCATTTTTCCTTGCCACTCATCTAGTCAAATCAGTCCTCATACTTTGCACTGACGAGGGCCAACAGCCCGAAACACCGTCTGCAAATTGAGATTCTGATTTGGCTTTTATCCTAAGTGATATTGCACGACTCGTTAAAGTTTTGATTGTGACTTGTAAGATTGCTGCTTCCAATAGGTGGCGCTATAGAGTACAAGTTCTCTTTTTCCCTGAAGAGGCAATATGCATATCCTTGTATAAATAAATTCTAAACTCTCCTACTAAGCTATGTATCAACAATGTCCCATCTTTGTATATCTTGACTCTCGTCTCCATCTACCAGCCCACTCATACCCTTAGTCCAACCAGGGACCTACATCCCTAATCTGCTCTTACTACATTCTTCTCCCGTGCTGCACCTGTTCTTCAGAATTCACTACTTCAAACTTCAGACTAAATTCTAACACTCCAATTACTAAGCCTTATAAATACATTTATTTACAATAGTTCACGAGCCACACACAACCTGGCCTGGTCACAGATACTCCATCTTGTCCTGAACTATTTACCCTTGTATCCGTATTGGCTCACACATTGGCTGGTTGATAAGCTCATATAGCGTTACTTTTAGTCTCCCACCATTAAGAGTGACTTGTCCCCTAGATGTAAATCGGCACTGTGCACCTATTATATTACCTCTCCTGCGATGTCTTATGATCATTATTTACGTTTGTTAATTTTTTATTATTTGTCACTTTACTTGTGTGCTACTTGTCCAAAGCGCAGTAAAATTGATTAAATGCAAAATAAAAAAAAAAAAGATTGTTTATTTATAATTATTACAAACGGGAGCGCCAATTTGGGAAACCTGTCTATGATCCAGAATGGACAGCTGCTAAGTAATGACTCCAATACTGGTGGACACAACCGATCCATGTAAATATGACATTTTCCCTACCGTGGCCATCAGTTGTTTCATATCCCCCAACATGTAACAGCATCTGACATCGAGATAGTAACGACTGCAGCCACTGATCGTGAGCAGTGGTCAATTGACACAATAATGTCAAGTCACTTCCAGGGAACAGTACGATGCTGCTGCAGGATGTCATTTTATTTTGTATGGGGTACTGGGTTAAACAGGGGATTGTGATGCTAGTCACTACTCACAGACTAGCCGTGAGGAAGAGTGGTCAAGAGGTCCAAGGTCAAAGATAAAGAAGGTACATCAAAGACAGGGATAAGACAAACGGATAGTCAGGGGCAAAGTCCGGGGTCTGGTAACTAAAGTCAAAATGCATCAAAGGCAAAAGGGTAGTCGAAAAGCAATTGAAAAGTGACGGCGGCTGAGCTGTCACTCACAGCACTGACAGCCCGACACGCCCCTGCTATCCATAGGGCGGCTGAGCTGTCACTCACAGCACTGACAGCCCTACACGCCCCTGCTATCCATAGGGCGGCTGAGAAGTCACTCACAGCACCGACAGCCCGACACACCCCTGCTATCCATAGGGCGGCTGAGCTGTCACTCACAGCACTGACAGCCCTACACGCCCCTGCTATCCATAGGGTTGCTGAGCTTTCACTCACAGCACTGACAGACCAACACACCCCTGCTATCCATAGGGCGGCTGAGTGGTCAGTCAAGCACTGACAGCCCGACACACCCCTGCTATCCATAGGGCGGCTGAGCTGTCACTCACAGCACTGACAGTCCTACACGCCCCTGCTATCCATAGGGCAACTGAGCTGTCACTCACAGCACTGACAGCCCGACACGCCCCTGCTATCCATAGGGTTGCTGAGCTTTCACTCACAGCACTGACAGCCCTACACACCCCTGCTATCCATAGGGTGGCTGAGCTGTCACTCACAGCACTAACAGCCCAACACACCCCTGCTATCCATAGGGTGGCTGAGTGGTCAGTCACAACACTGACAGCCTGACATGCCCTTGCTATCCATAGGGCAGCTGAGCTGTCACTCACAACACTGACAGCCTTACACACCCCTGCTATCCATAGGGCGGCTGAGTGGTCAGTCACAACACTGACAGCCTGACATGCCCTTGCTATCCATAGGGCAGCTGAGCTGTCACTCACAACACTGACAGCCTTACACACCCCTGCTATCCATAGGGCGGTTGAGCTTTCAGTCAAAGCACTGACAGCCTGATACACCCCTGCTATCCATAGGGCAGCTGATCTGTCACTCACAGCACTGACAGCCCAACACACCCCTGCTATCCATAGGGCGGCTGAGCTGTCACTCACAGCGTCCCTAGGACACAGCGAGTGGCGGAATCATGACAGAGATATCCAGTAGTGGACAACTCCTTTAAATGACCAGTAGCCATTTTAAAGTCCATGCCAGTTTCATCCAAGGATGACTCAATATATACAGAATTCCCCTTTTTAAGCACATCCGCATAGTTCTTTACTGTCCTCTTCATGGAACTATAGTAAAGAACATGTGATCAGCCTTTCATAGATTTAATGAATTGAAATTAATTTTATAAAATAAAACCTGACGCCTTTAATCAGAAACCTATAACTGGGTCTCTGTCGTCCTCCTGCTCTTTAAATATGAGGAGTAAAATATTTGATGTGAATATTTAGATTCACGGCTACAGACAGTCTGTCAATGCTGAATTCAATCATTGATTTTATTTCCATTTTTATTGCTGCCTGGGACATAACTAAAGTCATATTTATACATGAATAATCCATCTAAGATAATGTTGGTGATAAACAGAAGGCCGGCTTTCCTGGGGCATATTAAAATGATGCCATTAATGGGAGATGGGAATTTACTGTCATGGAAATACGGTTCGGATACTAACACGCTCCTCTAATGCTATTCCTTATGACAGGAGGGGAATCTGTGTTTCCCATTTGGATCAACATGTCACTTTTCGTTGAAAACCAGTTGTGCTCAGATATGTTCATATGACATCTGTTGTGGGTTATTTTTCTATAGACTTGAATGTTGACAGCTGGGACAGCACTAGGGATGGACATACTATACGTCTATGGATGGGCGCATTCACCCCATAGAGCCTGATTGTTCGACATATAGCCTTTATTATGGGAGTCATGTCCTCCTGTGCAGTAAAAGCGAAGAAGGGAACAATACCTCTATACAAAGAGTTCAGTGGAGTATGTTACAATTTTTTTTCTGTGGGATAGAAAAAAACGTCTTTAAGGGCTCAATCACACATCAGTTTTTTTCACATACGAGAAAAATGTATGTAAACAAGTTTCTCGGCCTTCTCCTATCTAGCAATCCGTGAAAAACAGTCTAATTTTTTCACAGACCCACACACTTGTATTGACAATTTTGATTCGACACTCGGATCAATATCAGATATGTCCCTGATTTTGCGCGCACTGCTCGATCCGCTAAAAACTATGGACAGGTGACTATTATAGGATGAAGTCCTGTCATGTGTCTGGATTCAAAGCCTTGAGCCTGTGCTTTATGGTCGGCTTCTCTGTCTGCCAAGTCACAGCAGATACACCTTTTCTCTGGGTATTTAGTTTATGTTATTCTTGCTTCAGTCTTTTTAGGGTAACAGGTGTTTTCATTTACTCATTTGCCTGCCCTATCACCTTTCAGGTGCGGCTTTACATATTTTGCCCCTGCTGGTATTTCCTGCTCGTGATAGTCTCATTTGGATGTCCAGCCATACTGCTGTAGTTTAAGCAAGTCAGTGAAAGACCAGCTAGGGTTTATTTATTTGCTGTTTCTGTATGTGCTTAATACTTTATTTTGTATTTTCTGGTTTGTTTTACCCACTCCGCGATCTCTTTATATATTTCAGCACACTTTTCCTTCTGTAGGTAATTCACACTCTGCTCTGACCTCCGGTTCTTTAGGAGAAGCATGAAGCGCTCAATGGCCTTTCAGGCAGCATAGGTCTGAGTTGCCATTGTCTAGTCTGTGGTTAGAGCTATCTCAGCTCACACTGGAACCACTAGGGACTACGGGGTCAGGATCTCTAGTCTGTACAGGAACCAACAGGGTCAGTTGCAGTTTAAGTGTGTAATCTATTTTCCGAGTGAGTTGCTGTACTACCATAACAAGTTATATCCGTGAAAACATGAATAGCATTCATATGAAAAAAACTGAAGTATAAATGAGCTCTAAGCCGAGTCATAATAGGGTTACAATAGAGACCCCTTGGGCCAATATACCATAAGGCATGCCCAATTGGAGTCATACATGACCTATACTTGCAGAAAACGCTCACATATTCTATCTTGTCGACTCTTATTTTTTTTATCTAAGTGTAGATATATGTTTATACCAGGCAGGTATGAAAATGAAATTTTGCAACCAAATTTTTGAATGTTTATTCCAACTGTCTACTGTTCTTTAAGGTCTGGTTCACACATATCCATTGCATCAGCCTCACTTATTTCAGCCTTATGCAACTCAAACAGATCATGCCTGATGGCAAAATCGAGGCAAAAATGCATCAGTTGCCATTAGACTTTTTCACCATTTGACTCCCAGGCACTGGAGCCAGAACTCAACATTATACACTGCTCAAAAAAATAAAGGGAACACTTAAACAACAGAATATAACTCCAAGTAAATCAAACTTTTGTGAAATCAAACTGTCCACTTAGGAAGCAACACTGATTGACAATCAATTTCACAAGCTGTTGTGCAAATGGAATAGACAATAGATGGAAATTATTGGCAATTATCAAGACACCCTCAATAAAGGAGTGGTTCTGCAGGTGGGACCACAGACCACATCTCAGTACCAATGCTTTCTGGCTGATGTTTTGGTCACTTTTGAATGCTGGTTGTGCTTTCACACTTGTGGTAGCATGAGACGGACTCTACAACCCACAGAAGTTGCTTAGGTAGTGCAGCTCATCCAGGATGGCACATCAATGCGAGCTGTGGCAAGAAGGTTTGCTGTGTCTGTCAGCATAGTGTCCAGAGGCTTGAGACGCTACCAGGAGACAGGCCAGTACACCAGGAGACGTGGAGGGGGCCGTAGGAGAGCAACAACCCAGCAGCAGGACCGCTACCTTTGCCTTTGTGCAAGGATGAACAGGAGGAGCACTGCCAGAGCCCCGCAAAATGACCTCCAGCAGGCCACAAATGTGCATGTGTCTGCACAAACGGTTAGAAACCGACTCCATGAGGGTGGTATGAGGGCCCGACGTCAACAGATGGGGGTTGTGCTCACAGCCCAACACCATGCAGGACCCTTGGCATTTGCCACAGAACACCAGGATTGGCAAAGTCGCCACTGGCGCCCTGTGCTCTTCACAGATGTAAGCAGGTTCACACTGAGCACATGTGACAGACGTGAGAGAGTCTGGAGACGCTGTGGAGAGCGATCTGCTGCCTGCAACATCCTTCAGCATGACCAGTTTGGCAGTGGGTCAGTAATGGTGTGGGGTGGCATTTCTTTGGAGGGCCGCACAGCCCTCCATGTGCTTGCCAGAGGTAGCCTGACTGCCATTAGGTACCGAGATGAGATCCTCAGACCCCTTGTGAGACCATATGCTAGTGCTGTTGGCCCTGGGTTCCTCCTAATGCAGGACAATGCCAGACCTCATGTGGCTGGAGTGTGTCAGCAGTTCCTGCAAGATGAAGGCATTGAAGCTATGGACTGGCCCGCCCGCTCCCCAGACCTGAATCCGATTGAGCACATCTGGGACATCATGTCTCGCTCCATCCACCAACGTCACGTTGCACCACAGACTGTCCAGGAGTTGGCGGATGCTTTAGTCCAGGTCTGGGAGGAGATCCCACAGGAGACCATCCGCAACCTCATCAGGAGCATGCCCAGGCGTTGTAGGGAGGTCATACAGGCACGTGGAGGCCACACACAATACTGAGCCTCATTTTGACTTGTTTTAAGGACATTACATCAAAGTTGGATCAGCCTGTAGTGTGTTTTTCCACTTTAATTTTGGGCGTGACTCCAAATCCAGGCCTCCATTGCTTAATAAATTTGATTTCCATTGATGATTTTTGGGTGATTTTGTTGTCAGCACATTCAACTTTGTACAGAACAAAGTATTCAATGAGAATATTTCATTCATTCAGATCTAGGATGTGTTATGTAAGTGTTCCCTTTATTTTTTTGAGCAGTGTATGAAACATTGAGATCAGGTCATCGGACTGGTGCAACAACTGATGCATCGGAAAAGAAAAAATCTCTTTGTGCAAGGGGTTGGCCAATATGGGACAATATTTTTGCATGTATTTTTGGCATTTTTTTAATCAGTTTGCACCGCTTGCCTTCTATAGTCTCTGTTGCTCACTACAGATTAGGTTAACAGAGAATCCTTCAGTGAGCTTGTTCTGAAGGTCCAGTTGGAGTGTGTGTAACCCTTTTATCTGTCTTACAGCACAGTCGTACAGACAGATAAATCAGACTGAGATCGAACTCCAATGATTGGGCTGGCCTTGGCTCTCCCCACCTGAGCGTGACAGCAGCATAAAAGTACCATATTTTGCAGACTATAAGACACACCAAACCATAAGACGCACCCCAAATTTTTAGGAGGAAAATAATAAAAAAATATTTTTAATGTGTCAAATGGGGGTCCGCCTTATAGCCTGAATTTAGCTTACTGTGGGGGCAGTGGAGCAGGGTCACAGTAGGTAGGAGGTGGCGGCGGCAGGAGTGGTGTGATACTGCGGGCCCTGGGCTGGGATGAGGGGGTTTTCCGGCGGTGGGCTTCAAGAAAATGTTGGTGGTGCAGGCAGGAGAGGAGTCCCCGCTCTGCACATTGATCTCCCGGTGGTGGGTTTAAGGAAAATAGAAAAATGTGCTGATTGAGTTCCTACCTCCTGTGACTCTGCTCCACCACCTCCCCTGCCATCCCCCCGGTAAGCTACATTTGGACTATAAGACACACCCTCATTTTCTCCCCAAATTTTTGTGGAAAAATGTGAGTCTTAGGCTATGTGCCCACGATGCAGAAATGCTCCGTTTTTTTTCTGCATCTCCTTGGCAGAAAAAACGCATGCAGATTGTACATGCGGATTGTACATGCGTTTTTCCTGCCAGGGACAAGGGGATGTGAAGCGTTCTTCACATGCATTTCCGCATGCGGGTTGACTAGCGCTTTCCAAGCGATTTTAGCATCACTTGGAAAAGTGTTGACAACTTGGTCACACTATATAAATCCATGCAACCGCCATGGATTTATATAGTGTGACCACGCTAATAGTAAAAGAATGGTAAAAAATAAACATTATACTCACCTTCTAGTGGCCCCCGGTCTCCTTAGCGATGCGTCCTGGCTCCCAGGCGGCTCGCGATGATCTAAAAGGACCTTCCATTACGTCATTTAGTCATGTGAAAGGCCACGTAACCGCCGACGTCAGCAGTCACGTGACCTGTCACATGACTAAATAACGTCATGGAAGGTCCTTTTAGATCATCGCGAGCCGCCTGGGAGCCAGGACGCATCGCTAAGGAGACCGGGGGCCACTAGAAGGTGAGTATAATGTTTATTTTTTATTTAAATTTTTTTTTTTACAAGTACTATGGTACCCGGGTCTGGATGAGAGTCTGTTCTTCTCCAGACCCGGGCACCATCCGCACATTGAATCGCTTAATATCCGCATGTGCACATGTAGTGATGCAGATATTAAGCAATTCAATGCGCAAGTCAATGGCAGCAAAAACACCGTGATTATGCAAAATTAATGGTAGTGCTGCGGATTTTTCCGCAATGATAATCCGTAGTGGAAATGTCCGCATCATGTGCACAGCAGATGCGGATTATCATTGGGGAACATGGCAGACCTTCTACCAAGCGTTTTTTAAGCGTTTTCGCAGCGGAATTGCCGCTGCGGAAACGCTTAAAAAACGCATCATGGGCACACAGCCTTATAGTCTGTAAAATACAGTATATGAAGCTGTCATGTTCGGGTTGGGAGAGCTGCAAGCCAGTCTGAGCATTGCATACCGATCTCGGTCCGATTTGTACAGCTGTCTGACTGCACCCCTATTCTGAGCTCCTTTCTGCTGATTTACAACCACAGGTCACATCAAAGTTGAGTAGTCAGGGAAACAGTGAGCCTATAAAAACCAACATTTTTAATAAAACCGAATTGCAAAAATTATTTTTATCTCCAAGTACATGCATTTAAGTAAAAAAAAAAGAAAATTGTCAACACAAGTGGACAACCCCTTTAAGCCTAAACCTGTTGTTACTAGGTATAACTACTGCTACATTAAAGTACTTAATAAGAGGTATGGGACCAATTTTTAGTTTTAGTTTTCCTAAAGTAATTCAGAAAAACGCTCCAAATCATTGCTACATTTACAGGACATTTATACCGGTGGGTGCATTATAACTTCATCCATTTGACTTACTCATCGCTTTCATTCGCTCTGCTCTGCGCTGCGTTTCACTGTTTGCTACATTTTATGTCTCTTTCATTCTAGAATTCACATAAAATCCTACAGAAAACAGCTAATGGATTTCTAAACTGTGTATTCCTGTAAAATGTAAGGAAACAGTACTTTAGGAGTGAAAATTACAACGCTTTTTAACATAGAAAAACTAGTACTGGTAAAATTACCTGCTAAACTGAAAGCCCAATTTAACAATCCCCGGACCACTTACGGCACCATTAAATCAATCTTCCTACAGATACACTTGTAAAATTAATAGATTTGGACTTTGTTCCTGACTGTATCGAGCAAGAGAATTTGGTTTGCAGGCATTTTTCGTTTTGCGCGGTGTCTAGACTGTTTATAAAAATGCAGACAACGGGAACATTCAAACATTGTTATAAAATGTAACATCAAATGGAATATGACATTAGCTAAGTGCATTTACCTTGTAAACACCAGTCTGCTGACATGGGTAACCTTTCACAAAATCGCTCCATTTGACTGTTTAAGTGCTTTCAGACTGTACACTTAAAAAAAAGAAAAGAAAAAAATCTGCTGCTAAAAAAAAAAAAAGATAAAAAAAAAATCTAAGGTAACACCTGCAGATGCGCATCGGATTTAATAATAGTCATCTGCGCTGCAAGCTGGAAGACATGTGCGGAGCAAATGCGTTCACAGCTATATTAACCCTGCTAGTGTTCCGATGTGTTCTAGTCCCCCATTACTTGGCTTCTCGTGTTAGAAATGCCTTTGGAAACACTGAAGCCAATAGTATGTTTGCCATTAAAGGGAATCTGTCAGTAGGATAAACTCTCAGGAGTTAGATCAGGAGAGCAGACTGTCAGTCATTACATGTCTCACATGGGTAACACCCCCCTTTTATTTAAAACTAGCTATTGAGCCCGTTCTAAGCCCGGGTGGCGAGCATTTTTATTGGTATATGGTCTCCCATGCTGGTATGCGCTGCCCCCATCCTGGTATTTGTGCTGCCCCCATTCTGGTATTTGTGCTCCCCAATCCTGTTCCCCATCTTCTTATGTGCTGCCCTCATCCCTATCCTGGAATGCATGGCACACCTCATCCCTATCCTGGTATGCATGGCACCCCTCACCCTCAATCCTGGTATGTTTGGCACCCCTCACCCTCAATCCTGGTATGCGTGGTACCCCTCACCCTCAATCCTGGTATGCATGGCACCCCTCACCCCCAATCCTGGTATGCATGGCACCCCTAATCCCCAATCCTGGTATGCATGGCACCCCTCATGCCCAATCCTGGTATGCATGGCATCCCTCATCCCCAATCCTGGTATGCATGGCACCCCTCATTCCAAATCTGATATACATGGCACCCCTCATCCCAATCCTGGTATACATGACACCCCATCTCTCATCCTGGTATACATGGCCCGCTCATTCCAAATTTGATATACATGGCACCCCTCATCCCCAATCCTGGTATGTATGGCACCCTCATCCCCCAATTCTGGTATGTATGGTACCCAATCCCTCATCCTGGTATGCATGGCTTCCTCAACCCCAATCCTGGTATACATGGTACCCCTCATCCCCAATCCTGGTATGCATGGCACTCTTCATCACTATCCTGGTATGTACAGCCTCCTCATCCCCCAATCCTGATATGCATGGCACCCAACCCCTCATCTTGGTATGCATGGCTCCCTCATCCCCAATCCTGGTATGTATGGCCCCCTCATCCCTATCCTGGTATGCATGGCACTCTTCATTCCCCAATCCTGGTATTCATGGCACCACATATTCCTATTCTGGTATGCATGGTACCCCTCATCCTGGTATGCATGGCACCCCATCCATCATCCTGGTATGCATGGTACCCCGCATTCCTATCCAAGTATGCATGGTTCCCTCACCCCCCAATCCTGGTATGCATGGTACCCCTCATCTCCCAATCCTGGTATGCATGGTACCCCTCATCCCCCAATCCTGGAATGCATGTGTGGCACCCCAGAGGGTCTGGTTGCCACAGTGGTAGTAATACCATGTCTGGGAGCAAAACTGGAGTTTCCTGGTCAGGGACACATGACATGCAACACCTCCTGCTCCAGACCAGAGAGGGGGGGATCCTGCCCTTTATAACTGGGTCTGGAGGTGGGGTTAGTTTAGTTCAGTGTCAGTAGTCTGATAGGACTAAGAGCAAGGAGCTGAGGACTGGAGCTGTGCAGAGCTCGTCCTAGCCGGAGTAGATACAGAAGACCGGACACCGGAGTCCGAGGCTGTGGGACCCTTCAAGCCCAGCAGCAGATACCGCAAGGCAGGAGATTGTAGGTCTCCTGGCCAACAGAAGCCCGGAGGCTCAGCCACACGAAAGGACCAGTACCGCCACAGAGGAGCGAGGAATACACGGGATCCGAGTCGCCAGCCATACTTGTGAACACAGCACGTCACACTCAGGGACGTGGGCTACAACACGACTATAAGAGAGATAGCCAAAAGAGTACAGTCAGAACGGCAGGCCTACAACTCCACCTGGCCAAGGGACTTCTAGGATTGCTCCCAGACTAACCAGGCCCTCATCCCTAGCAAGTACTCCCGTCGGGGCCTATATACTTGTCACCAGTAAAGACCCCAGGACTGCACTGCAAAGACTCCGTGTCATTATTACTGATCCAGGTACTATCACCACCATCATCCTTACACGCTGCCCTGAAGCTACACTCTTCCTGTGGGGCGTTACACTACCTTGGTGCACACACCACCAGCTTCAGTGGTGGTTCCCAATAACCGCATTCCACATGTGGCGTAGTCGGACATTAACATTTATACACATAGACTACCCTGGTTTGACCGCCCTGGGTCACGGACCGGGTCATCGCCACGGTGACTACAACCCCCAGCATCTACAAGGCCCGGCTCCGGGTGCCCCCAGGGGGCGCGTCAACCTTGGCGTAGTCGGCAGGATTACGTGCCCGCTACCACCGGGTACTGCGCGCCTTCACAGACTGTGTCGCATACCGTGGTGAAGTTTTCCCGCCATCTGCAGCCGTTTTCCCGCCATAGTCCGCCATTTTCGGGTCGCCGCGCGGGAAGAAGAGGGGCGGAACTGCTGGAAAGTCTAAAGCCCCGCCCTGCACGTTGACGCAACGCCAGGTCCTGGAAGGAGCCCCAGCGAGCGCTGACGTCAGACGCGTGCGACACCAGGTCCTACAAGGAGACCATCGCCTGTGGAACTGCGGCCTACGGAGGAAAAGAGAAAGAAGGTAGGCCACGGTTCACTAGGGGGGGAGGAAGACGCCGGATATGGAGGGAACTTCCACCGCCAGTGCGGCCGCTGACGCAGTGATGCCATTCACAATGCCCTATATCCCGGGAGCAGCGTGGCTACCCCAGTACTCAGGAGAGTCGCACACCCTGAGTGACATCAAAGAGAGACTAAGCAGCCTGTTTAAGGTATATCCCCTGTCCGAGGAGCAGAAAGTGAGCATCCTTATAGGCCAGTTGATTGGTGCAGCCCAGAGAGAGGTAAAATCAAGGTCAGCCAGAGAGAAAGGGACTGTAAAGGAGATACTGGCCCACCTAAAGGACACTTTTGACACCCGCACCACCTCAGAGATAAAAATGAAGTTCTATGGGTGCAAACTACGGCACAGGAAAATGTACGGGACTATGCTCTAAACCTGCAGGCGGCACTGAGGGCTATCAAACAGGTAGACCCTGACAGTGTGCGTGATGAAAACAGACTGTTAACTGAGCAATTTATTGAGGGTTTACTGTCCAGCGCCCACCGAACCCAGCTGCGCATAATGGCTCTGCAAAACCCTGACTTAGACTTTGCTCAGTTAAGGACAGGGCCATCCGGATGCTATGGGAACCAGCACCAGGTGGTGCTACAGATCACACAGTGCCCACTACACCAGGGGTAGGGAAAGGGGACCAGAGCGGAACACAAACAGACAGTGTGTTACGCAGGTCTACCAGAAGCACCAGAGGTCAAATTCCTGCTCGTTTGAGAATTTAAGCGTAATGTATAACTGTAATTTTGAAATGTTTTATGTGTGCATTTAACCTGTTTTTCCAGTTACCCAACAGGTTTCAGAAACTTTTTAGGTTATGGACAATGAATAACCAAAAACGTTGCCTGTAAATAGTTGCACCCGGAAAGTGCCCCTTTTGTGCCAGACCACAGAACAAAAACCCGTGGAGGTGGCTGAAGACGTGGTCCAACATCGGATCATCAATACCCTGTAACCACCCCAGGGCCTCCTTGGAGGGTTTGGGACGGGTCCCTCAAACTACATCTTCAGTGAAATGGACACCTGGTTATGGATGATACCGTGACCTATAAAGACTGTAGTGTCTGTAAATATTCTAATGTACATTGTATTTTTATTGTATATTGTTACCTGTTATATTTTTGCAAAATATGTTCAGTCCCAGAGTACTGAAATTTACTAGGGGGGAATGTGGAACCCCAGAGGGTCTGGTTGCCACAGTGGTAGCAATACCATGTCTGGGAGCAAAACAGGAGTTTCCTGGTCAGGGACACATGACATGCAACACCTCCTGCTCCAGACCAGAGAGGGGAGGATCCTGCCCTATATAACTGGGTCTGGAGGCGGGGTTAGTTTAGTTCCGTGTCAGTAGTCTGATAGGACTAAGGAGCAAGGAGCTGAGGACTGGAGCTGTGCAGAGCTCGTCCTAGCCGGAGTAGATACAGAGGACTGGACACCGGAGTCCAAGGCTGTGGGGATTATGTACCCAGCAGCAAATACCGCAAGGCAGGAGATTGTAGGTCTCCTGGCCCAACAGAAGCCCGGAGGCTCAGCCACACGAAAGGACCAGTACTGCCACAGAGGAGCGAGGAATACACGGGATCCGAGTCGCCAGCCATACGGGTGAGCAGCACGTTACACTCAGGGACGTGGGCTACAACACGACTATAAGCGAGATAGCCAAAAGAGTACAGTCTGAACGGCAGGCCTACAACTCCACCTGGCCAAGGGACTTCTAGGATTGCTTCCAGACTGACCAGGCCCTCATCCCCAGCAAGTACTCCCGTCGGGGCCTATATACTTGTCACCAGTAAAGACCCCAGGACTGCACTGCAAAGACTCCGTGTCATTATTACTGATCCAGGTACTATCACTACCATCATCCTTACACGCTGCCCTGAAGCTACACTCTTCCTGTGGGGAGTTACACTACCTTGCTGCGCATATCACCAGCTTCAGTGGACTGCTCCGCAGTGGCGGTTCCCAATAACCGCATTCCACAGGTGGCGTAGTCGGACATTAACATTTATACACATTGACTACCCTGGTTTGACCGCCCTGGGTCACGGACCGGGTCGCCGCCACGGTGACTACAACCCCCAGCATCTACAAGGCCCGGCTCCGGGTGCCCCCACGGCCCAGGGGGCGCGTCACATGGTCCCCTCACCCCTCAATCCTGGTATGCATGGCACTCCATCCCTCATCCTGGTATGCATGGTACCCCGCATTCCTATCCTGGTATGCATGGTACCCCTCATCCCTATTCTGGTATGCATGGTACCCCTCATCCTGGTATGCATAGCACCCCATCCCTCATCCTGGCATGCATGGCACCCCATCCCTCATCCTGGTATGCATGGTACCCCACATCCCTATTCTTGTATGTATGGTACCCCTCATCCTGGTATACATGGCACCCCTCACACCAAATCTGGTATGTATGGCACTCCTCATCCCCCAATCATGGTATGTATGGCCTCCTCATCCCCCAATCCTGATATGCATGGCACCCAACCATTTATCTTGGTATGCATGGCTCCCTCATCCCCAATCCTGGTATGTATGGCCCCCTCATCCCTATCCTGGTATGCATGGCACTCCTCATCCCCCAATCCTGGTATGCATGGCACCACATATTTCTATTCTGGTATGCATGGTACTTCTATTCTGGTATGCATGGTACCCCTCATCCCTATTCTGGTATGCATGGTACCCCTCATCCTGGTATGCATGGCACCCCACCCATCATCCTGGTATGCATGGTACTCCTCATCTCCAATGCTGGTATGCATGGCACCCCTCATCCCCAATGCTGGTATGCATGGCACCCCGCACTCCCCAATCCTGGTATGCAT
Source organism: Phyllobates terribilis (assembly GCF_046119375.1). NCBI lineage: Eukaryota > Metazoa > Chordata > Amphibia > Anura > Dendrobatidae > Phyllobates > Phyllobates terribilis. Next base: position 329,321,660 of record NW_027362768.1, read on the forward strand.
GGCCCCCCTCACACCCCAATCCTGGTATGCATGGTTCCCTCACCCCCCAATCCTGGTATGCATGGTACCCCTCATCCCCCAATCCTGGTATGCATGATACCCCTCATCCCCAGTCCTGGTATGCATGGTCCCCTCACCCCCCAATCCTGATATGCATGGTACCCCTCACCCCTCAATCCTGGTATGTGTGGCCCTCTCATCCCCCAATCCTGATATGCGTGGTCCCCTCATCCCCCAATCGTGGTATGTGTGGCCCCCTCACCCCCCAATCCAGGTATGTGTGGCCCCCTCATCCCTTTCACACTGCACACATACAAAAAATAAACACTTATACTCACCTTTCTTCCCTGAGCTCCAGCGCTGCTGTGTCCTGTTCTGTCAGAGGCCGGGGGAGGAGTGCCGCGCCGGAGTACGCGTGTGCCCTTACTGCAAAGTCTGGCGCCATTTTGCTGAAGACACACTGCAAATGTGTCTTCAGTAAAATGGCACCAGATAGCGCTATGCGCATGCACAGATTCCCACGCCTTCACTCCTGCCCCGGTCTCCGGCAAGAAGAGAGGCGCCGCGGCAACGCTCCTCCCAGTCAGGTAAGTATGTAAGTATGGCGCCGGAGATCGCGGTATACGTTCAGTGCCTACGCCATACACACTCCTCTTACCTGTAACGGCTCCATGCGTTCTTCTGTCTGGAGCCAGACTGCGCAGGCGTGTCGCGCTTGCGCAGTCTATAAAGGCTTCAGACAAAGGGACGCTTGTATGATTATATTATAGATAAGCTTTGGAGGAAGATTCTCAGGGAGATCTATGTCCGGCCCATAGATCTTAACAGCTAATTTACCGTATGTACTTGAGTATAAGCCAACTTTTTCAGTACATTTTTTATTTCCGCAAAAGCCCCCCATCAGCTAATACTCGATTATATACATATGTGTATAGTATATACCGGCTGTGGGGGATTTCGGTGGCAGAGGAGAGGGGCACCGTCAGTAGCCGGCTGCTGCAGCTACCACGCGTGCCCTCTGCTAAAGAAAATGAATATTCACTTTTCTCCACCCCTATAGGAGTGGAGAAGAGTGAATATTCATTTTCTTTAATAGTGCACACTATCAGCAGCAGCCACTGGCTTCCTGCTGCGGCTAAGCGATCCTCTGTGCCCGCTATTAGAGAGTATGAATATTCACTCCTCCCCACTCCCATGGGCATGGAGGAGAGTGAATATTAATTTTCTTTAGTAGTGGGCACACAGGATCGCTGAGCCTCAGCAGGCGCTGCGGCCACTGCTGACAGTGTTCGCTATTAAAAAAAATGACTGTTCACTCCTCTCCACGCCCATAGTCCTGTCATGGATAAGAGAGAATATACCCGCAGCTCACCTCAGCATCTGAGGGTGACTGGCAGTGATGTCATGCGCTGCTCAAATGCTGAAGTGAGCTGCTGGCAGAACAGGATGCAGCGCTGGAGCAAAGGGGAGGAAGGTGAGTTGAAGTGTTTATTTTTTTTCATGTATGCAGTGATGGGGGGCCATGCATAGCAGGATTGGGAATGATGGGGCCATGCATGCCAGGATTGAGGATGATGGGGCTATGCATACAAGGATTGAGGATGATGGGGCCATGCATACCAGGATTGAGGATGATGGGGCCATGCATACCAAGATTGTGGATGAAGGGGCCATGCATACCAGGATTGGGAATGAGGGGGCCATGCATACCAGGATGGATGGGGATGAGGGGTGTCATGCATACCAGGATTGGGGATGAGCGGTGTCATGCATAGCAGGATTGGGGATGATGGGGCCATGCATACCAGGATTGAGGATGAAGGGGCCATGCATACCAGGATTTGGGATGAGGGGGCCATGCATATCAGCATGGGGATGAGGGGTGCCATGCATACCAGGATTGGGGATGAACGGGCCATGCATACCAGGTTGGGGATGAAGGGGCCATGCATACCAGGATAGGGATGAAGGGGCCATGCATACCAGGATTGGTGATGAGTGGGCAATTCTTACCAGGATGGGAAAATTTACCAGTAGCTGCTGCATTTCCCACCCTCTGCTCATACTTGAGTCAATAAGTTTTCCCAGTTTTTTGTTGTAAAATTAGGTGCTTCGGCTTATATGCGGGTCGGCTTATTCTCGAGTATATACGGTACATATTATGAAAAATGGAGATTTCTCTGGAGTAAGATATCGGATCGCAGCTATGAAGGTATCATTTGATTCAGATTTCTATTACCTACATGCTCATATAGACGGCTTAGGAGGGTTGATCCTATTCTCTTTAATGGGGTATTCCCATGCAGGTAATTTTTGGCACATTCACAGGATATTTCAGAAATGTTAGGCCACGGCCCCACTATCAGTATTCGGTCAGTACTTTTTCTCAGGAGTGGGAGCCAAAACCAGGAGTGGGTGATAAATGCAGAATTGGTGACTTGTTTCTATTATACCTTTTCTCTGATTGTTCCTCACCTGGTTTTGGCTCCCACTCCTGAGAAAAAATACTGACCGAATACTGACCAAACACCGATAGTTAGACTACGGTCACACTATCAGTATTTGGTCAGTATTTTACCTCAGTATTTGTAAGCCAAAACCAGGAGTGGGTGATTACTACAGAAGTGGTGACGTGTTTCTATTATACTTTTCCTCTGAATGTTCCTCACCTGGTTTTGTCTCATAAACTACTGATAGTGTGATTGTAGCCTTATCACGAGGATAGAGCTGATTGGTGCGGCTGGGTATGGAGAGGCGGCTGCACATGCACTTCTACCTCTATTCATTTATAGTGGAGTTCCAGAAATTCATGCTGCACAATTTTCAAGCAAATTGATAGAGATAGCAGCGCATACTGCGAGCACCTCTCGGTTCCCAGCAAAGCACCAGGCCCCCTTTTGTGTATCAGATATATTAACCTTGGCTCAGTGGTTAAAACTGCTGCTTTACAGTGCTGGAGTCCTGGGTTCCAATACAATCAAGGACAACATCTGCAAGGAGTTTGTATGTTCTCCCCTTGTTTGCGTGGGTTTCCTCTGGGTTCTCTGGTTTCCTCCCATGCTCCAAATACATGTGAGCCCCAATGGGGACAGCAATGATAATGTCTGTAAAGCACTGCAGAATATAATGGCAGTATATAAGCAAAGCTAAATAAGTAACCTTCTAAAAGGACTTTCCCACCATAAAAAAGTGATGGTATATATATAGGCTATGCCATTCATTACCTATCAGTGAGATCTGACTACCCTCAAGCCCTAATTCATTTTTCTGGCACCTTTATTTTTTTTCATCTGTACAAAGTTGCTTCCACCCATTTGCTGTAGCTAAAGAGGGGTGCAGATACACCTATGTCCTAGTGTCCAAGGTTCACCATAACCCCTCCACCATTCATGTAAAATAAATAGTGCAGAATACAGTAGGTGGGGGGGGGGATTGGTTACAGATTTTGTATTGTTGCCCAAGAGCTTAAAATTATTCTTCCGAAAAACTGCACCATTTATTTGAATAGTGCTATGTAGCAAACAACAATTGACCGGAGCATCAAGAAGGATCAAAAGTACCAGTGGCAACCCTCAACCCAACATATTGTTATTGCATATGTTACTGATAAGCCATACTATTATATGGTGTGAATAATGCCTATTTAAATATAATCCGCATTCTTAATAAAAAGGGATTAAAGGGGTTAAATAATAAAGTAATAAAGTGATTTTCCAATGGAGAACCACCCTCTATGGGCATAAAATATTTTCTTTGCAATAAAACACCATCAGAAAACATGGAAAAGTTTAAGTGACATTTTCATTGACTTTGAAGGGAAAAGTGAAAAAAAAAATCTATACATTTTGATTCATAGGAAAAGTGTATGTGCTCCACCACGACACAAGTCAATGTGTGTTTCTTCTCCGCAAGCTCATATGTGACACAGAAGAACACTGCCCCCGCTGGCAGGACTGTTATATTACATCCAGACAATAGCTTCCCTGATCTTTGATTTTCTGATCTTGCTGACATTGTGTTTTGTGTCTTCAAGTGCGCGCGGTTTTGAATTGTTTCGACGAGCGTTTCAAGTATCTACATCGCTGAGATTAATAGGAGATTCTGCATACAACTCAATGCATCACAGAGGAGTTGGATGTCTTTAGGCTATGAGAGGCTGGAAACACTGGGAGCATATTTAATAACTGGTCTCTTTATAGACTTTTGAAAACAAAACAAAATAATTCAATTGTGTAATTACACATCAACAAAGGCAATAATATATGAAAATGAACAGTCTTTAGAAGGGCGCTCCATTTCTAGTTATTCGAAGGAATGCCAAAAAGACACTTGACAACTTGTAAGATAAGGATGATGGCTAGTAGAGTGGGTTGCGAGTGGGGGTCGGGGGGACAGAGGGGACCTACCATGTAAAACCTTCTCAATATATGTAAGAGTGGTGGACTGTACTGTCGCGTTCCTTCCCCTGAAGACAACAATCGCGTTATGTAAATGATGTCTTGCGTTTTATACATACGTTGTGTCATGTGAAGTGTGAACTGTGTATTACGGTTTTAGGTGTCATCTGGTTATTGTATAGTGTGGGACACATATTGCTAGTATAATAGACAGTGTGCAGTAGGAATATAGGAAATGTAAAGTATAAGATAAGTGATATAATACATAGATTGTGATAGGAGATCTGCCCAGTTACATATATTATTATTATTTATTATTATGGCGCCATTTATTCCATGGCACTTTACATGTGAAAGGGATATACATAGCACAAACAATTACAATAAATTTTGAACGATACAAGTCTGCGACTGGTACAGGAGGAGCGAGGACCCTGCCCGCGAGGGCTCACAATCTACAAGGGATGGGTGAGGATACAGTAGGTGAGGGCAGAGCAGGTCATGCACCGGTGTGGTGGAGCAAGGGTTACTGCAGGTTGTAGGCTTGTCGGAAGAGGTGGGTCTTCAGGTTCCTTTTGAAGGTTTCCACAGTAGATGAGAGTCTGATGTGTTGGGGTAGAGAGTTCCAGAGTAGGGGACAGATATAAGGTTGGGACTAGCCCATAGTGGGAGGGGCAAGCCCCAGTAAAAAGGGACTGCTTCCTGATAGATGATCAGATAGGGAAGTACTGTAACCAAGTTCAAGTGCAGTGGGCAGCAGAATCTATCTTTTGCGGCAGTGGGAGGCCTTACTGGAATCCCTTGCGGACATTCCTGTAACATCCAGAGTTCAAGGCTCGATACAGGTACTATGAAGAGTGTCTTATCCTCTGGCATACAGGGAATGATGGATGTACAACTGTGTGAAGGGAAGATAATAGATCCCGGGTGCTCTGCGGAACGGGACAGGAAATCCCTGGGGCTGACAGAGCCAGTAAAGTAATTATAGTCCAGGAGGAACAGATAGTAATGCTGGAAACGTACGGTATTACGGAAACAAGGAATAAGAAGTGTTGTGCCCGATACTGCGTGTTACAATCTGATGAACTTGAACTGTCCAGTAAACTTTTAGTTGTTAAAACGAACTGGATGTCCCCTGAGCTATGTGCGACAGCTCCTGAAGATGGAGGTCCGGGGGCAGCGGAGGCCTGCGGCCTGCAAGTGAGTGTGATACACCCCACACCTGACAGCACACCGGGACTGTGACATGATTTTCCTTTAAAGTGCCAGAGCTTTATGGAGCAGCAGCTGGTCCACGGCTACCGCCCTCGGTCACTTTACATGTAAATACAGGTGCATCTCACTAAATTAGAATATCATCAAAAAGTTAATTTATTTCAGTTCTTCAATACTAAAAGTGAAGCTCATATATTATATAGAGTCATTACAAACAGAGTGATCTATTTCAAGTGTTTATTTTGGTTAATGTTGATGATCATGGGTTACAGCCAATGGAAACACAAAAGTCATTATCTCAGTAAATTACAATAATTAACAAAAAACACCTGCAAAGGCTTCCGAAGCATTTAAAAAGGTCCCTTAGTCTGTTTCAGTAGGCTCCACAATCATGGGGAAGACTGCTGATTTGACAGATGTCCAGAGTCTGGAGGAAGAGTGGAGAGGCCACAATCCAAGCTGCTTGAGGTCTAGTGTGAAGTTTCCACAATCAGTGATGGTTTTGGGAGCCATGTCATCTGCTGGTGTAGGTCCACTGTGTTTTATCAAGACCAAAGTCAGCGCAGCCGTCTACCAGGAAATTTTAGAGCACTTCATGATTCCCTCTGCCGACAAGCTTTTTGGAGATGGAAATGTCATTCTCCAGCAGGACTTGGCACCTGTCCACACTGCCAAAAGTACCAATACCTGGTTTACATACAACAGTATCACTATGCTTGATTGGCAGCAAACTCGCCTGACCTTAACCCCATAGAGAATCTATTATAGAGAATCTATGGGGTATTGTCAAGAGGAAGATGAGAGACACCAGACGCAACAATGCAGACGAGCTGAAGGCTGCTATCAAAGCCACCTGGGCTTCCATAACACCTCAGCAGTGCCACAGGCTGATCGCCTCCATGCAGGGGTGGATTAAGAGTAGCCAGGGCCCCGGGCAGTTTGGAAGGCATGGGCCCCCCCAGGTACCCAATGGATCACGTGACATGCCACTTGATCCCTTTTTGATACATCATGTGATAGGTCATGTAAGTAACACACAACTGCTCTGGTGCAGATCTGTAGATGGAGAAGACAGATAGTGGCGTGCATAATGCGCAGCTTAAATCTTTCCCTTGTATTCAGCACTATACATAGCACAGCACTATATAAAATAGAGCAGGGGTGGGGGATTAATTTTCCCACTGGGCCAAATGAGAGACCGTGACTGTTGTGGAGGCCCAAGCAATAGGCGGAAATTAATTCTGTTCAATATTAATAATAACATATTAATTATAATAATTTTAATTTAATTGAATGACTTAATATTGAGCACAATTAAGTATGTGGACATCCCCCTATATACATTATGAGTCCCCACATAGCTCCCTATATCCAGTATGAGTCCCCACATAGCTCCCTATATCCAGTATAAGCCTCCGTATAGCTCCCTATATCCAGTATGAGCCTCCATATAGCTCCCTAGATACACTGTGAGGCCGCACGCAGATCCCTATATACAGTGCAGACCAAAAGTTTGGACACACCTTCTCATTTAAAGATTTTTCTGTATTTTCATGACTATGAAAATTGTACTTTCACACTGAAGGCATCAAAACTATGAATTAACACATGTGGAATTATATACTTAACAAAAAAGTGTGAAACAACTGAAAATATGTCTTATATTCTAGGTTCTTCAAAGTAGCCACCTTTTGCTTTGATGACTGCTTTGCACACTCTTGGCATTTTCTTAATGAGCTTCAAGAGGTAGTCACCGGAAATGGTTTTCACTTCACAGGTGTGCCCTGTCAGGTTTAATAAGTGGGATTTCTTGCCTTATAAATGGGGTTGGGACCATCAGTTGTGTTGTGCAGAAGTCAGGTGGATACACAGCTGATAGTCCTACTGAATAGACTGTTAGAATTTGTATTATGGCAAGAAAAAAGCAGCTAAGTAAAGAATAACGAGTGGCCATCATTACTTTAAGAAATGAAGGTCAGTCAGTCCGAAAAAATTGGGCAAACTTTGAAAGTGTCCCCACGTGTTTGTTTAATGATCGTTTCCCAATCAAGCTACTTTTATTTAATATGAATGTCATGTTTAATATGTTATTGTGGACTATTAGAAACAAGTGAGCAAAAACCATTAGTTATAACAATCCTCAAATGTTGAAAATGTTTCTTACATTGGCCATACACTTCCGAAAATGAAGAAGACAGCTATATTTCCCGACTCACGAATACATACTGTATCAGTGCTAAGTTTTGCTGAGCGCGTATGTGTTTTCAACGGGAAGAGTATATGGTCGAAAGTTGTTGGCAGACACCTATGGTAGCGGCTTATCACCTATAAAATGAAAGCAATCAGGCATTGAAATTCAAACTATCCAATCCTTCTCTCCGTCAACCATTACTGTATGTGTCGGGGCAAAGTGAGAATATCCCTATACACCTCAGATGGTCGGCCAGTTCTACAGAACGCAACAGTTTTGGCCCATTTTCAACTAATGTGTATGGGACCTTTCATTTGCACTTATTGTAATTTGATTGTGTTGCATAATTGTCTAATAAACTGTAACGAGGGTTTGCTCCCATACATACCGGTATACTTTTATGTAAAAATATCCAAACAATATTGTTTACAACTAGCAAAACTGTAGAAAAAAAGAAACATGGACCACTCATTAAAGTATTATACATTTATCAACTGTGGCTAAGCAAAATTTTTCAATGCTAAACATGAAGTTTTTAGCTAACATTTTGATCATAATTAGTGATGAGCGAGCATACTCGCAAGTACTCGGTACTCACCCGAGCAACTCAGTACTCGAGATGCTCGGAGCTCGCCGAGTTCTTGCGAGATACTCGGGCGGATGCTCGGGTCCCCTCCCTGCATGTTTGATGCTCTTTAGAGCGCCAATCAACATGCATGGATTGCCTGCCACTCACTGTAATGCTGCGGCCATGTTGGTTGTGGCATTACAGTGATTGGCTGGCCGCATGGGATCATCTGCATCAGATCTATATCAGACCTGGCGCCGCCTTGCTCGTCACAGTCACTCCAGAATCAGACAGTGTAGGGAGAGGTGCTGCTGAGCTAGGGAGAGATTTGGTTGTGCATTAGGTAGTCTAGGGAGCAAAAACGTACATTACACATATCCATCTTAACAAACAGTCCTTCTGAGGACTAATCCATCTGCAGAGATATCAGGCAGGCAGTGTATATAGGCAGGCAGGCAGTGTATATAGCAGACTGCAGTGCACACAAACAAGAGGCTCCATTCCAGTTCTGCCTTCTGCTGCTGTTAGATATTTCTATACAAAGGCCCCAGGTCTCAGGGGCCACGAATACTTTTCTTTGGATCTTAATCCTCATTATTTGCTTAAAAAGCAATCCAGAGAACACCGTTTTTCTGCGCCATTTGCTTGTTGGCACTGCAGAATACAGCCTGGTCCTTTCCATATTACAGCGCTACAAATCCAGCTATTTAAAACTGTGGTTTGTCCGTCACACGGATCACATATAATTGCGCTCAAAATACTGCCATTTCTGGCCTCCATTCAAATTTTTTTTCAGTGTGTCAGCAAAGTTTTTGGCACCAGTTTGCTGTTCAAAATAGTTACCTACAGGCCAGGTATTTAAAACTGTGGTTTGTCCGTCACACGGATCACATATACATTTTCTGAAAATTCTGCCATTTCTGGCCTCCATTCTAATTTTTTTTCAGTGTGTCAGCAGAGTTTTTAGCATCGGTTTGTTGTTCAAAATAGTTACCTACAGGCCAGGTATTTAAAACTGTGGTTTCTCTGTCACACGGATCACATTCACATATAATTGTGTTGGAAATACTGACATTTTTAGCCTCCATTCAATTTTTTTTTTCATTGTGTCAGCAAAGTTTTTGGCACCGGTTTGCTGTTCAAAATAGTTACCTAAAGGCCAGGTATTTAAAACTGTGGTTTGTCTGTCACAAGGATCACATATACGTTTTCTGAAAATTCTGCCATTTCTGGCCTCCATTCTAATAATTTTTCAGTGTGGCAGCAAAGTTTTCGACACCGGTTTGCTGTTCAAAATAGTTACCTACAGGCCAGGTATTTAAAACTGTGGTTTCTCCATCACACGGATTACATATAACTTCGCTCCAAATTCTGCCATTTGTAGTCAGCGTGCAAGATATTGTCCTCCATTTAAAATGGGCAAGGCACGTGGCAAGGGTACGGGGAACTGGACGTGATGGTGATGATGGTGCAAGCAGAGGCCGAAGCCATGGGCAAGCTGAAATTGTGCCACAACAAAGACCCACATCTTCTCGCCCAACCTTCCGGTCCCAATTCCTAGGGGACCGCAGCACTCCACTATTGAACCCAGAGCAGTGTCAAAAGGTTGTTGGTTGGATAGCGGATAATGCTTCCAGTCACTTTGCCACCACCACCACCACCCTGTCTTCCACACGGTCAAGTCTCAGCAGCCATGAGTATGGACCAAATATTCCTCACCCTGATCCTCCTTCCTCCCACCATGCCGAGTACCCAGAGACAACTGATCCTACACTTGGACACTCTGAAGAGCTGTTCACTTTTCCATTTATAGATTCGGGCCTCTCGCCCGATCCACTTGAAGCGGGGCATGTAGCGATGCCCAAATATTTGAACAGCCACGGTCACACGAAGTCGACGGTGGGAAAGTGTCACAAGAGGTGGACGATGATGAGACACAATTGCCAGAAAGTTAAGAGGAGGACCAGGGTGCGGAAGTGGAAGACGAGGTGGTGGATGATATAGTAACTGACCCAACCTGGCAGGAGGACATGCAGAGCGAAGACAGCAGCACACAGGGGGAGGGAGGCAGAGCACCCCAACAGACAGGAAGAAGCAGTGTGGTGGCTGCAGAAAGAAGGCAGGCAACCGTTCCCCGTAACACCAACACGAAGGTAGTACAACTGTTAGGTCTTCCCGAGTCTGGTTGTTTTTTAAAGACTCTGCCGATAACCTCAAAAAGGCCATTTGCACCACCTGTCAGAACAGCATCAGCAGTGGTGGCAAAACTACCAGCCTGACCACCACCAGCATGATCAGGCACAGGTAGCAAAGCAACCAACTTCGTGGGCCGAACCCCAGGGTCTAGGAACAGTGTTTGAGGGTGGCACCATTGCTTCTGCTGCTGTTGTGCATGAAAGCCAATCACCTGTCCATGGTGCATGCGAAGATGCCTCCTGCCCTGCAACTGTCGTTGCACACTCTCAAGTAGCAGCATCAGAAAGCATGTCCACGTCCTTGTCTCAGCAGCGTTCAGTTGTCCATACCCCAGTCCTTGGAACACATGCGCAAATACGCAGCCAACGCCCCACAGGCCACACTACTAAATTCCCACATTTTGTGACTGCATGCGCTCAAAATGTTACCTTTTAGGCTCGTGGAGATGGAAGCATTCTGCAACCTGATGGCGGCGGCCGTCCCTCGGGATTCGGTCCCCAGCCGCCACTATTTCTCCAGGGGGGCCGTCCCCGCATTGCACAAACACGTGTCCCCAAGCATTAGCTGTGCCCTCAACAACGAAGCTACCGCAGAAGTCCACCTAACCACAGACACGTGGACAACTGCTTTTGGGCAGGGACGGTACATCTCGCTGACAGCACACTGGGTTAAAATAGTGAAAGGCGAGACCCAGTCGGACCTTGGGATGGAACACGTCCTCCCGACGCCAAGGATTGTGGGCCCTAGGTCAATCAGGGTTGCCCCCACAGTCTACAGTTCCAGCACCTCATCCTAGTGGTGTGTGATGTCCCCACGCGTTGGAAATCTACACTGCAAATATTGGGAAGGATTTGTGAGCAGAAGAGGGCAGATGTTGAGTACTAGCATCAACAAGGCTGTCGGTATTCAGTTCAGACTCCACACATAAGACCTCAGGAGTGGACATGGATGTCAGACATATGTACCATCCTCCAAAACTTTGAGGACTCCACCAAGATGGTGAGCGGCGATGATGCCATAATTAGCGTCACCATCCCGCTTCTCTGTCTTCTGAAATGCTCTCTGCTCACAATCAAATAGGATGCATTGCAGGTGGAGCATGATGAGATGGAGCAAGGAACCATTCAGGGTGATTACACACAGCCCAGCCTCATTTTATTGACTCGCCCCCTGGGCCGTGGGGCACTTGGATCCGGGCAATAGGGAAACGGTGGGAGTAGTAGTGGCAACCCGGTTCCGTGGCTCAGGGTGGTCAGGCCAGTGGTAGTCCGTTATGTGCTGTTGATTATGTCCGACTACGCCACCCGTGGATTTGCGGTCATTAGGAACCGCCGCTGCAAGGCAGACCGCTGGGGCTGATGATGTATGCAGCAGGGATGGTGTGACTCCCCACGGGAAGAGTGCGGCCCCAGGGCAATGTAGTGGATGTTGGGAGTGATGGTAGTGAGAGTCCCAGTGCTGATAGTGCTGGAGGAGCAAGGAGCACGCAGACAACAGGTTGCAGTCCAGGGTCTTTACTAGAACAGGTAAATTGACCCACAAACAGTCCCAGCTAGGAGGGGACCTGGATGTCTGAGAGCAACAGGGAAATTGGCCCTGGTCAGAGTGAGGGTGTAGGCCTACCGTGCTTTCTGTGCTCCTTCTGGCTATCTCCTCCTTATAGGGTAACAGCCCACGTTTCCGAGCTTTCAGTGTATTCTCGCCTGTATGACCTGCGACGTGGGTTCCTTTCTGCTCCCAGCCTTGTACGGCTTTGCTGGTCCCTTCTGTTGTGGCAGGGCCTCCAGGCTTCTTAGGCCAAGGAATATACAGTCCCCTGCGGACTGGTTATCTACTGGAGAATGTGGAATCCTCCCAGCCTCAGACACCAAAGTCTGGTAAATTAAGTCCGTTATCTGCCAAGACAGGCTCTCTTCGCCTCTTGTCTCTGGCTTGTGGCTCTCCTCCTGTCACACTTCCTCTAAGGTGCAATACAACTGTCCCTCTCTGCTCTGGGACCTCAATCCTGAGACAGGTCGTCCAGCTCTCCCTAACCCTGCCCCCAGTACCAGCTTTTATAGGGGCAGCCTGCTCCCCCTACTGGCCTGAGACAGGAGGTACTGCATGCTAATGTTCCCCTGACTAGAGAACCTCCCCCTTGCTCTCAGACATAGCTTTATTACATTTTGTGGCATCCAGGCCAGGGTGACACATTATCCCAACGTGGATTGGGTGACAATGAGGAAAAGGAGGAGGAGGAGGAAAAACAGGAGCTAGTTTCATGCACTATAGGTGGTACTACCTGCACAACTGTCATACCGTCTGTCAGTGTGGATGGCCAGATGACAGAGAAGAGGAGGAGAAGAGCGTGGTCAGTCATCCTCTTGGTGAGGACACGGAAGTCTTGCCTGTTAGCAGTCTGGCATGCATGGCTGAGTTTATGTTACGCTGCCTTTCCCATGACCCTCATGTTCTCAAAATTGTGGGTGACAGTCATTACTGGTTGATGACAGTTCTAGACCCACGCTACAAGGAGAACTTTATATCTCTTATTCCTGAGGCGGACAGGTCTATAAAAATGGGGCTGTACCAGAAGGCCCTTGTTTCAGAACTATTGAAAAAATTCCCATCTGAAAACGCTGGCGGCAGAGGTCACAGTTCGCTGGACAACCAAGGAGTACAGGCGAGAGAGACATAACTTAAATCCAGCAGAGGCAGGGGAACACTGTCAAAGTTCTGGGAGAATTTTCTCAGCCCCTCCCATCGCACAAGCCCTGAGGTGCGGGGTACTCTCACAAGGAGTGCAAAGTTTGGCAAGATGCTGAAGGAGTACCTTGCCGACTGTATCAACGTCCTCCTTGATTCCACTGTGCCTTATAATTCTTGGGTATCCAAGCTGGATACGTGGAATGAACTGGCTCTCTACGCCTTGGAGGTCCTGGCCTGCCCTGCCGCCAGCGTTTTATCATAGCGGGATTTTAGTGCCGCTGGTGAAATTATAACTGATAAGCGCATCCACCTGTCAACTGAAAATGCTGACAGGCTGACTCTTATAAAAATGATCAAGGGCTGGATTGGGCCAGACTCCTCAACACCACCGAATGATAGCAGTGTAACATAAACTCAAATCCAGTGTCTTCTTTTGGGAGGTGTATTCCCATGCACCTCTTCACACCCACACATGGGTATATGCTTCCTAATTTTGGCTATTTGCTCTTGTCCTCCTCCTTCTCCTTATTCTCATCCTCCACCACCATATCACCTGGGTGTCAGTGGTTCGTGATGTAACACCCACATAATTTTTTAAAGGGTGTTTATGATGCCCGTAAAAAATTTTTTTTATACAGTATGTTCATGTATACCCCCCAGGGGTAAATGTTTGTCAGCCCATACACTTAGTCCATGGGCTTTACAAGTATAGGAGACCCGCTCCTTTCTAATGGGAACATTTTTTTATGAGGCCCTCCTTCACATCTCTTCCAAGGGGCATTGGAGTGCCTCCCAATTTTTGTCAGCCCTTGAATTCACTGCATAGGCAAACACAATGGGAGACCCACTTACTAATAATGGGAACATTGTTTTCAGGAGGCCCTCTGACCTCCACGTCTCTTCCAAGGGGCATTGGAGTGCCTCCAAATTTTTGGCAACCCTTACATTCACTGCATAGGCAAACACAATGGGAGACCCACTTCTTAATAATGGGAACATTGTTTTCAGGAGGCCCTCTGACCTCCACGTCTCTTCCAAGGGGCATTGGAGTGCCTCCAAATTTTTGGCAACCCTTGCATTCACTGCATAGGCAAACACAATGGGAGACCTACTTCCTAATAATGGGAACATTGTTTTCAGGAGGCACTCCTCTAAGTCTCTTCAAAGGGGTATTGAGGTACGTCCAAATTTTGGGCAGCCCTGCCACTCACTGCATACGCAATAACAGTATAGGAGACCCACTCTTTAGTAATGGGAACAATAAAACCTAGCCGGCTGATGGCTCTCTAAGAATAGTGAGGGCCGACTGCTGGCTTTTTAAGAATAGTAAAGGCCGCCTGATGGCCCTATAAAAATAGGCTTTGTGACTTTCAGAGTCCCTCCTTCATAAATAAAACACAATGTGTCTGATGATATCTCACACACCACATGGCCAGATAAGATTGTAAAATGTTAAAATTACATTTCCTGGTGAATGCATTTGTCACGGTTGAAAGCAATGCAAAAGTGCAAAAACGCATCAAAAACGCTACGTGTGCACATAGCCTAAGGTGTGGAGGAGCATTTTTGTTTTTGGTTATTTATTTTGCTTTATATACAAGTCATTACCCTGGAAAGGATGTTCCTTAACATATTTCCCAGGAAAATCTATTTTGGTTTTGTTTTTGTATGTTTCATTGTGAGTCCGTAAAAGTGGCGTAGTACCTCTGACAATGTTGTTGACAGAAGTAACCTGGGAGTCAGAAATGCTTCCAGGGGTCTTCCCCATGCTGTTCCCTTGTCGTTTGAGTACTGTTCCCAACGATTTGGGCAATTTTTAGGCCTCTGTAGACCGCCGGGGGCGAGCCGCCTGAAAAGTGCTTGAGTTTCCCATAGACTTACATTGGGCTCGTTCCTTGGGTCGAGCACCCGAGTATTCCAATGTGCTCAACCTGAGCATCGAGCACCCAAGCATTTTAGTGCTCGCTCATCACTAATTATAATGTATAAGCCCACTGCCATGTCACAGAATTTGTGTAGTGGATCCCTGCTCTATAAGGTGTAATACTTTGTAGCTACCACCACCGCCACAACACTGCACCAGCAGAGACTGAGGTGCCCCACAGCACTCAAAAGCAGGGATTGAGGTGTCCCACAGCACCACAACAACAATGGTTGCTATGCAGCACCAACACCAAGACAATTGATCTGAAAAATCTCACCTTTCATGTGTTCTCAGGCAATAAACAAAGGACATTAGAAGGCAGGACCCAGTGAGGATGATTCATCAAAGCTTTTTCAACATTCTATATTTTTCAACATTTTCTGGCGAAAAAAAGCTTTGATAGTTGAATTTTTTTGCACAAAAGGTCATGCCAAAAATGCGACGTTTGCCATGCTCACATCATTCTCGCCCCAGCTCTAGAAAAAGGTTGGAATAGCACAGGGCGCTATGTGATGACCCCTGCTCACCAAAATCATTATGAGTGGTGGCGTTTGCTGTGCCATGGGGGCTGGAGTAAGATTTGTGGCGAGGCGCACATATCGACATATGCCACTACGTACCTCCTCTGATTTTTGTCTCGATGAATCACCCCTTTTATGCAGTGATCTCTGCACAGTGCTACATCTAGTAGAGCAGGAATGCACTAAAGAGGTTCGCTATGACGTGTCAGTGGGCTTATGCATTATGATGAAATAATAAACTACACCAGAACCTCATGTTTACTACTAAAAATTTTGCTTAGCCACAGTAGACCATTGTATAATACTGGAATCTGCGGTCTTAGTCTTTTTTTCTACAGTTATTGATTATTTACAAGAAGTCATTAAAGATAGATTCTCAGAAGATCCGGTTAGAATCAAACTTCCTGAAATTCACAGTTCCATGCAAATTCAAACACTTTGAGATTTCTTTTCCTTTCCCTTTTTCTTTCCACCGCACAAATCGAAATTCAAATTTCATAAGATCCACTTATTTCTAGTAGTCGTATTTTGTTCAAGACTTTTTTATCCAAATGTGAATGGGAAAATATCATTGATCACCAAAGAGAAAAAAAATGGTCAGGTCTAAACACAGCTGTAGATGGTATTCGTAGTCTCGAGACTGAAGGCTGAAATATTTTCCTTACATTAGAGAACAGCCTCTAGAGGTCAATGCAGTCTACCATACTACAATGCAAAGACACTGGTGATTACATAGAAAAAATAAGAAAAACTCCAACATATTTTTTTTTGTTCCAAACCCAGGAAAATCTCTAAGATAAATTATGGATGTGATTAACACCCAGGCATTTCTAATTCTTTTACGGGTGAATTAACTTTCTCTTACTAAGCAAGAAGGAAATCTACTTGCCAGTTATAAAAGAAAATAATTAACATGTAAGGTATGTAAATGCCTGTTTCAGTGAATGGGTTCGAGCCCATTAGATAGATTGCTAGACTAGAACAATCTCCGTTCTCATTTAGTTAACAATATTACACCTTCTATAAGTAATAGGTAAGAATTGCTCGTAAATTGAACCTTGTTTAGGATGGATGGCACTGTGGAATATTATATTCTGCTAGGTGTTCTTGTAATGTATCCTTAAAGCAGCTCTTTGTCAATGGTTATTAATTTAATTTCCCTTAAGATTAAACTTTGCTAGAGAGCCGGTCTAATGATAATGCTAAGGAAGTGTATAACATGCAATTTCCTAATGAAATGGTATTATCAGAATAGCTCCTTCAAGAGGCACGAGCCTCTATCCAGATTGTGCAAAAAATGGCTGCTGCATTCCCTGCTTCGGCTTTTATACAGGCTGATAGTTACGCCTGATTGGGTGTACTATTACAGGTCATATTATAGCTGCGTAGCATTATTGAGGAGCTCGCTTGGTTGTGCTTGGGATTGTGCGAGCCTTCTGTGACTGCTGCAATGGTTAAAATAAATGTGATCATTTTAGGCGATTCACACAAAAATTGTTGAAATTTGGTTGGTTCAGTGAATTCTTAAAAATTCGATTAACTCATCTCTGGTAAATTCATCATTAGATATAAATTAAACATTTCTGCTTCCATGTATAACATGTAATTTCCTAATGAAATGGTATTATCAGAATAGCTTCTTCAAGAGGCACAAGCCTCTATCCATATTGTGCAAAAAATGGCTGCTGCATTCCCGGCTTCGACTTTTATACAGGCTGATAATTACTCCTGATTGCCTGTGCTATTACAGGTTATATTATAGCTGCGTAGCATTGTAGAGAAGCTCGCTTGATTTTGCTTGAGATTATACGAGTCTTCTGTGACTGATGCAATGGTTAAAATGAATGTGATTATTTTAGGCGACTCGCACAAAAATTGTTGAAATTTGCTTGGTTCAGTGAATTCTTAAAAATGTGATTAACTCATCTCTGGTAAATTCAGCATTTGTATAAATTAAACATTTCCGCTTCCGTGTATAACATGTAATTTCCTAATGAAATGGTATTATCAGAATAGCTCCTTCAAGAGGCGTGAGCCTCTATCTAGATTGTGCAAAAAATGGCTGCTGCATTCCCTGCTTCGGCTTTTATACAGGCTGATAATTACTCCTGATTGGCTGTGCTATTACAGGTTATATTATAGCTGTGTAGCATTATAGAGAAGCTCGCTTGATTGTGCTTGAGATTATATGAGTCTTCTGTGGCTGATGCAATGGTTAAAATGAATGTGATTATTTTAGGCGATTCGCACAAAAATTGTTGACATTTGCTTGGTTCAGTGAATATCTAAAAATTTAATTAATGCATCTCTGGTAAATACAACATTTCCGCTTTCCTTGATATCCCAGTATTTACCAAGTTGCAAAAACCTGTCAATTATTCTGTATTGTTACTGAAGGAAACACCGGGTCCATTGTTAACTTGTCAACTGCAGCTATAGTTTATTATTAAACCACAAATGCTTTCCTGATTGCATTAAGCCGTACATAATGCTGACAATATATTGTGCTGATTGCTTATTTGACGTCAGACCGATTCCTCTCTGACATGTGAGGACTTTATCACATTGTAACACGATGTCTATGAATCGTTTAGCATGTGGAAAGGACACTCATTATATACATTGTGGTCTTTATACATGCTAAGCTTGTAACAAAAAAGGAAGAAAATTAAAGACTTACACTTGCACCATTTTAGGGTGTATATCACTTTTTCATCACTTTTTATTCTGTTTTGGAGAAGCGAGAAAAAATGTGATCATTTTTTAGTTTGGGATATTTCAGGTGCAGCAATACCTGTTCTGTATCTTTAGGTTGTTTTTTTTTTTTCTTTTATTGCCGTCATGAACAATTTTGTAAGATCTAAAAAAAATTAGCTTAAACTTTTTTTTTCTTTTTTAGCGTTTTTAAGCTTTTTTTCCATTTTTTTTTTATTACAATATGTGACTAAAACCTGAGATTGGTAGCTTGCACAACACCTTAAATACTTTTTGCTGCTTTGTAAGGACTAAAACATTTCTTTTGCTTAAACTTTTTTCTTTTTAGCTTTTTTAAGTCTTTTTTTTTATCACACTATGTGACTTAAACCTGAGATTGATAGCTTGCACAACACCCTAAATACTGTTTTTTTTGCTTTGTATTATGGAGGAGTGCCTGAGGGAACAAGATAAGCGCAGTAGGGTGTTATCCAGATAACGGTATTCTTGCAATGCGGTTCTACTCACCTGATTTGGTTGTGTGAGACACAACAGTGAAGTGGCATAAAATAATTTTCCAGTTGCATCCGCATTGGTTGGATATTCCAACATAGTAATATGGATTATTGAAGATTTATGGGTCAACTGCGCAGCTGGTGTATATTCAATTAAAGAGTCAAATCAAATGTGAGCAGTTCGGTTTATTCTCTACGCGTAATCATACTCTGTGATCTCTATGGTTCACCTGAAAAAGTTGGATTACTTTGAAAGGTGTAGAGAATAAAACATGATACAATAGCATTAGGCCCCTTAAAGGGGAACTTTTGCTGTATTTTTCTTATTTACACTGAGTACCCCCTGCAATTGCCGCTGTTCTACTGATTCTGGAACAGCTTTTCTTTTTCTTCTGGTCCCCTCCATTCTATAATTATGCCCTTTGGTATTAATGGTGCAAATTTTCCCTTCAACCAACTGGGCGTATACCACAGAACTTTTATTTTGATCGCCTCTTATTGCATTTTATTGCAATGGTGTGGTGGTCTGAAAAAAACGTAATTCTGAAGTATTGATTTTTTTCTATTACCCTGTTTACAGATCAGTTTAATTTTATTTTATATTTTGATACATCAGACATTTCTGAATGCAGCGATACCAAATATGTGTATGTTTTTCATTTATATATATATATGTGACACCCCAGGGGTCTGGTTGCCACAGTGATAGAGATATTACGTCTGAGAGCAGGTGGGAGGTCTCTTGGTCAGGGATCCTATGCATGCCACACCTCCTGCCCAGTCCTGGGAGGGGAAGAACTTCCCCTATATAAACCTAGGGCTGAGGCAGGGTTAGGGAGTAGAGAAGAGGTAGAGAAGAGAAGTAGCATAGGAAGAAACTACAGGAGCTCTGTAGGAGCAGTGCAACAAGGAGTCAGGGGCTGGCAGCTGCAGAGCTCGCCCTGACTGAGAAGATTTCTCACCGGACCCGGAGTCCGAGGCTGGGGGGACTAACTCCTATCCAGCAGCAGAAACCGACCGGCAGGGGATTCCAGGTCCTCTGGCCCAGAAACCCGAAGGCACGGTCACACGCGTGGGACCAGCACCGCCGTCGTGGAGCGGAAGCTACTAGAAGGCCCCGAGTCACCGGCCATACGGGTGAGCACCACACGGTACACTCAGGGACGTGGGCTACTTATACCCGCCTCTAGCAAGGTAGCCAGAAGAGTACAGTCAGTTTGGGAGGCCTACAACTCCGCCTGGCCAGGGGAGATCCCATCTGCTCAAGGACTGACCAGGTCCCAATCGCTAGCCAGTACTCCGGGAGGGTCTATCTTTGTCACCAGTAAAGACCCTGAACTACACCGTACCGCCTACGAGTGGTTCCTGCTACCCCCATCGTCCACGTCGGCTGCCCTGAGGCCATACCCCTCCCGTTGGGGGTTATGCTATCACGCTGCACAATCCTACCACCGGCCTCAGCGGTCTGCCCTGCAGCAGCAGCTCCTTAGCTGTACTCAATGGGTGGCGTAGTCGTCCAACATCTACCGCTGATACAGCGCCACTTAGTCTGACTCCCTGGGCACGGACCGGATCACCGCCACAAGACTACAACCCTCAAGAGATCCGGCTCCGGGTAAGCTCCCGCGTGCGCAACGCAGCGCGACACAGGCCCAGGGGCGCGTCAACTTTTGGCGTAGTCGGCAGGATCTCGTGCCCGCAACCACCGGGTACTGCGTGCCTGAAAAAGACTGTTCAAACTTACCTGTGGTGAAGATTCCCGCCATCCGGCGCCATCTCCCGCTTCCTTCCCGCCATCCGTGGAGTTTTCCCGCTATCCGGCGCCATCTTCAGCCTTCTTCCCGCCATACGTGGAGTTTTCCCGCCATTGGACGCCATCTTGAGGACGCCGCGCGGGAAGAAGAGGGGCGTGGACTCCGAAAGCGCGCGAGAGCTGAAGCCCCGCCTCACGTCCGGACGTTGCGTAAGGTCCTGGAGGGAGCCCAGCAGACGCCGACGTCACAGGAGCGCGACGGAAGGTCCTCAACCCTGACGATCCACTGCGGAGCCGCGGCCTACGGAAGAGGATCATCGCAAGGTAGGCCACGGTCCACTAGGGGGGAGAAGGATGTCGGATACGGAGGAGAGCTTCACCGCTTCAACCCCCGCCAGCGCCACCGCTGTGGCGGTCATGCCTTTCACCATGCCCTATATCCCGGGGGCAGCCTGGCTACTCCAGTACTCGGGGGAGTCACATACCCTGCATGACTTTAGAGAAAAGCTGGATAGCCTCTTCCAGGTGTACCCCCTCACAGAGGAGCAAAAAGTGAGCATCCTGGTGGCCCAATTAACCGGGGCAGCCCAAAGGGAGGTAAAGTCCTGGCCACCTGGGGGGAGGACTGTCGCAGGGATACTAACCCGGCTGAGGGACACCTTTGATACCCGCACCTCAGCCGAGATCAAGCTTAGATTCTACGGGTGCAAACAGCGGGCACATGAGAGTATAAGGGACTATGCCCTAAACCTACAAGAGGCCCTGAGAGCCATTAAGCAGACCGACCCTGACGGCGTGGGAGACGAGGACAGGCTGTTGACTGAACAATTTATAGAGGGTTTATATTGCAATGCCCACCGAACCCAGTTGCGGGCAATGGCCTTACAGGACCCTCATCTGGGATTTGCACAGTTCAAGGACAGAGCCATCCGGGTGCTTCGAGAACCGGCACCAGGTGGCGTTGTGACCCACAGACGCCCCACTACCACTTACCACCAGGAGGCGGCGCCCTTGTCGGCAGGGCCTGTGGGAGCTGATGCGCAGGCTTTGAACAATGACCCGGCTCCAGACCTGCACCATCAGGTCCAAGAGCTAGCTAAAAGCGTTGCTGCGCTAACCCGAACTGTGCAGTCTTTACAGGTTTCCACTCCAGGGAAGATCCAGCTGGCATCCGGACCGGAGGACATCCCGTGGCGTCGACCAAGGAGGACCCCACCGGCCAGAGGAAGACCCAGCGACCGATACAACGAGGACGGACGACCCATCTGCCGCCGCTGCAATCAACCCGGACATATGGCAAGGTACTGTCCTTTAAACTGGCACAACCTGGGGTAGAGGGCCAACCCCCAGGAAAAAGATCACCAGGCCCATCGAACTGGCGCGACAAATATGTGGGAGGACGTCCAGTCTTACCCGTGGTACTGGATGGCATTCCTATGAGTGCCATGCTGGACACCGGGTCACAGGTCACCACCATCCCGTACGTGCTCTTCAAGCAGTACTGGAATGACTCGGATATCACCCGCTACCCTGACGACGACTTGAGTATCATCGCCAGCAATGGTCAGCCCGTGCCACAGATTGGATTTAAAGAGGTGACCATTAAAATCGGTAGAGTCGAATTGGCAGCACAGGGACTGATCATTGTAGACATTGACAAACACGAGAGTCACCCAAAGATAACTCTAGGAACTAATGTAATTGAAAATTGTCTTGCAGAGGTGATTTTCCTTTTACAGCAGGTTGCCAAGAACGCCAGCTCCGGCCAGCAGCGAGTGCTCCAGAAAGAGATCCGGGCACTGATGCGAAGGCAACAGCTAGAACTCTCCGGTGGTGAGATTGGTAGCGTGCGAATGTGTGACCCTTTCCCTATTGCCATGCCCCCAAAAAGTGAAATGATGATTTGGTGCCGGGCAGCTATTGGTCTGAGAGGTAGAGATTACCAGGCAATGGTAGAACCAGTTTACTCAGACAGTAGGCCCACCATTTTGACAGCACGGGGGGTGGTCAATGTACGCCATGGGAGGGTGCCCGTTCGCATAATAAATATCGGGAAGAGGGAAGTGTACCTGCCCCGGTATGCCACGCTAGCCAAATTGTATACCATCAATCAAGATTCCATACAGTCCGTAGAACCCTTGCCTCCATCTTCCCCGGAGGAAGGTAACGGCTCTAAGAAAACGATGGAGGACTGGTGTCAGCAACTACATTTGGGTACTGACTCCACTCCCTCACACCAGAAACAGGGAGTCTATCGGGTGGTTCAAGAGTACGAGAGAGTGTTTAGTAAACACCCGTTAGACTTCGGGCGAGTCAAGGGGGTAGAACACCACATCCCCACGGGAGACCATCCTCCCATAAAAGAGAGGTATCGACCCGTACCCCCTGCACACTACCAACACGCCAAGGGGATGCTTAGAGACATGAAGGAGGCTGGGGTGATCAGGGATAGCTGTAGCCCCTGGGCAGCTCCACTAGTCTTAGTCAAAAAGAAAGACAACACCATGAGGATGTGTGTAGATTACCGGAAAATCAACCGTATCACACACAAGGATGCGTACCCCTTACCAAGGATAGAGGAGTCTTTGGCTGCTTTAAGATCTGCTAACTTCTTCTCTACCTTGGATCTCACTAGTGGGTACTGGCAGGTTCCTGTAGCAGAGGCGGACCGGGAGAAGACCGCATTCACCACCCCGATGGGACTTTGCGAGTTTACCTGCATGCCGTTCGGACTCTGCAACGCACCAGGAACCTTCCAACGATTAATGGAGTGCTGTCTGGGCCACAGAAACTTCGAGACGGTCTTGTTGTACCTGGACGATGTCATCGTATATTCCAAGACGTATGAGGACCACCTGAAACACCTGGCGGAAGTGTTCGAAGCTCTGGCAAGCTACGGCCTAAAGGTGAAACCCTCCAAGTGTCACCTCCTGAAACCAAAGGTGCAGTACCTGGGACACGTGGTGAGCGCTTACGGAGTGGCTCCCGACCCTGATAAGATCACCGCAATTAAGGAATGGCCAAGTCCCTCCAGTGTAAAAGAAGTGCGGCAGTTCCTCGGGTTGGTAGGCTATTACCGCAGATTCATCCCCGGTTTCACCAAAAAGGCAGCTCCTATGCAGGACCTCCTGATAGGCCAGTCCCGGAAGGCCAAGAACCAGAAGCCACCCTTCAGATGGGAGAAGTTAGAAGAAGAGTCCTTCCGCCAGCTGAAGATGGCCCTCACGGGGGATGAAATCCTGGCGTACCCTGATTACAGCCAGCCCTTTATCCTCTACACCGACGCAAGTAACATCGGGCTAGGAGCCGTGCTGTCCCAGATCCAGCAGGGGAAAGAACGAGTAATCGCTTACGCCAGCCGAAAACTGCGACCCACCGAGAGAAACCCTGAGAATTACAGCTCATTTAAGCTAGAGTTCCTGGCAGTGGTGTGGGCAGTCACCGAACGCTTTAAGCACTACCTCGCTTCTTCCCGGTTCATCGTGTACACGGATAACAACCCGTTGACACACCTGGACACGGCAAGACTCGGTGCCCTAGAGCAGAGATGGATGGCCCGTCTGTCCAACTACGAGTTCACAATCAAATACCGGGCAGGACGCTCCAATACCAACGCGGACGCCCTGTCCAGGATGCCAAACCTACCGGACGTAGGAGAAGATCCAGAGGGACTGGAAGAAGTTGAACTCCCCGCGTTCCACCGTCATGGGACTATCCAGTATTCCCATCGGGTAAAGAGTAAGCAAGCCGCTACGTTTAACCCCTTGCCTCACTACAACTGGGAGGAAACGCAAGACAGTGACCCTGCCGTCCGACTGGTGAAGGAGATGCTGACTCGGCCAGAGGCTCGCCTTGACCCAGACGCTCCGGAGGAAGCCAAGCAACTATGGGCTGAGAAGAGTCGACTGTTCCTTTACAAGGGGAAGTTGTGCCGCAGAATGGTTAACTCCCGGACGCATGAACTAATCTGGCAAGTAGTGGTGCCACGAAGAGACGCAGCCATGGTGATGGAGGCATACCACGACGGGGCTGGACACTTCGGATGGAAGAAGCTGGAGTTCCTGCTGCGCGAGCGGTTCCACTGGGTAGGCATGAGGGGAACCATCGAGAGGTGGTGCAGAGACTGTGGCCCGTGCAACCTAAGAAGGAAGGACCGTGCCAGCCAGAAGACTCCCCTGCAGTCCATCGTCACCCGGCAGCCGTTGGAACTGGTAGCCTTGGATCATGTAAAACTGACCCCAAGCAGAAGTGGCTACGTCTACGCACTAACCATCGTGGATCACTACTCCCGGTTCTTGGTTGTCGTCCCCGTCAAGGACTTAACAGCTCGAACAGCAGCTAGAGCCTTCCAGCAGCATTTCTGCCGTCCACACGGGTACCCGGACCAAGTGTTGACAGACCAGGGACCTGCCTTTGAAGCGGAGGTCTTCCAAGAATTCTGCACTCTGTATGGCTGCCGGAAGATAAGGACAACACCCTATCATCCGCAAACTAATGGACTTTGTGAGAAAATGAACCAGGTGGTAATGGATCTTCTGAAAACGTTGCTCCTGGAAGAACGCAGTCTGTGGCCTGAGAAGCTGCCCGATCTGGTGGACCTATACAACCACATCCCGGTAGGTTCCACCAACTGTACCCCGGCTTACCTAATGAGGGCGAGACCTGGTAAGTTACCTGTTGACCTGGAAATGGGAGTCCTGACACCCGAGGACACTTCACCAGAAGCAGACTGGGACACAGAGAGGCAGCAGCAGTACCGGAGAGTACAGGAGAGTGTGGAGCGAAGTCTCTGTCAGGCTAGGGAAAGACAAGAGAAAACTTACAACCAGTATGCTCCCGCTGTTCCCCTGGTACCCGGAGAGCAGGTCTTGAAGAGAAAAAGACGGCTCCACAAGTT
Source organism: Phyllobates terribilis (assembly GCF_046119375.1). Taxonomy (NCBI): domain Eukaryota; kingdom Metazoa; phylum Chordata; class Amphibia; order Anura; family Dendrobatidae; genus Phyllobates; species Phyllobates terribilis. The sequence continues at coordinate 329,347,219 of NW_027362768.1, forward strand.
GGACGACCAGTGGGAGAAGGACCCGTACACCGTACTGCCCTCAAGCCACGACAACCCAAAGGTCTGTACCATCAGTAAAGACGGAGGGGAAACCACGACCATTGTATCCCGGGATCACCTGAAGAAGTGTCCCGAACAGCTACGGAACCCTGAAGAGGAACAAGAAGACCCTCGACCCGTAGAGGAAAGGGAAGACATGGTTAGTACTGTGCTCGGAGACTTCCCTCGGTCTTGGACTCAAGTCAATGGCGCAGTTGTGGTACCCGTACTCACCTTCCTCCAACCAGCATCCCAAGCACCTACGGAGCGACAGGTAGAGCTGGAAGAGCAGCCGGTCCAGGAGGCAGAAGACTCCACACAAGCAGAACAGGAGGATCAACCCTCTGCTTATAGTGAGCCTGCCGTACCCCTAGTGAGCCAAGGAGCCGGTAGACAGTTGCCCAGTTTACCCTTGAGAGCTCCTACACCCTGTAGTTCAGGGCTAGACAGTCAGCTCCGTAGGTCCACTAGGGCCACTAGAGGCCAGTTACCCGCACGTTGGAGGATTTGAAGTGTATAAATTGTTTTATTTGTGGTTACCTGTTTTTCTTGTTGCTTGTGTATAATTATGTGTTTCTAGTTGTTTATAGGAGTCTTTGGTGGATTTACCGGGAATCCTGTGTACATAGTTGGAGCGTAACCCAGGACGGACTAAAGACTGTTAAGGACTTGGGGCAGGACAGACCCCTACCTGGTTACGTCTCCCTGTTTTGGTGAAATGGACACCTTGCTTTTCTTCAAACACTGCACCCGGTTACGGACATGCCGTGACCACCTTTATGTGTTTTTCTTATTGTATCATTATTGTTATACCTTGTTATGTTTTTCCAAAAATATGTTTAGTCCTGGAGTACTAAATTTCACTAGGGGGGAATGTGACACCCCAGGGGTCTGGTTGCCACAGTGATAGAGATATTACGTCTGAGAGCAGGTGGGAGGTCTCTTGGTCAGGGATCCTATGCATGCCACACCTCCTGCCCAGTCCTGGGAGGGGAAGAACTTCCCCTATATAAACCTAGGGCTGAGGCAGGGTTAGGGAGTAGAGAAGAGGTAGAGAAGAGAAGCAGCATAGGAAGAAACTACAGGAGCTCTGTAGGAGCAGTGCAACAAGGAGTCAGGGGCTGGCAGCTGCAGAGCTCGCCCTGACTGAGAAGATTTCTCACCGGACCCGGAGTCCGAGGCTGTGGGGACTAACTCCTATCCAGCAGCAGAAACCGACCGGCAGGGGATTGCAGGTCCTCTGGCCCAGAAACCCGAAGGCACGGTCACACGCGTGGGACCAGCACCGCCGTCGTGGAGCGGAAGCTACTAGAAGGCCCCGAGTCACCGGCCATACGGGTGAGCACCACACGGTACACTCAGGGACGTGGGCTACTTATACCCGCCTCTAGCAAGGTAGCCAGAAGAGTACAGTCAGTTTGGGAGGCCTACAACTCCGCCTGGCCAGGGGAGATCCCATCTGCTCAAGGACTGACCAGGCCCCAATCGCTAGCCAGTACTCCGGGAGGGTCTATCTTTGTCACCAGTAAAGACCCTGAACTACACCGTACCGCCTCCGAGTGGTTCCTGCTACCCCCATCGTCCACGTCGGCTGCCCTGAGGCCATACCCCTCCCGTTGGGGGTTATGCTATCACGCTGCACAATCCTACCACCGGCCTCAGCGGTCTGCCCTGCAGCAGCAGCTCCTTAGCTGTACTCAACGGGTGGCGTAGTCGTCCAACATCTACCGCTGATACAGCGCCACTTAGTCTGACTCCCTGGGCACGGACCGGATCACCGCCACGAGACTACAACCCTCAAGAGATCCGGCTCCGGGTAAGCTCCCGCGTGCGCAACGCAGCGCGACACAGGCCCAGGGGCGCGTCATATATATATATATATATATATATATTTTAATGGGACAAAAGGGGGGTGATTTGAACTTTTGTGTTTTTTTTATTTTTTCATATTTTTAAAAAACTTTTTTTCATTTTTCACTGTATGTAACATTCCCCTTAAAGGGAATCTGTCACCCCCTGCTACTTATCAGACCTCTAATATGGGCATACAGGTGATAGAAATGTGAATCTATACTTACCTGTATGCCCCATATTAGAAATCTGATTGCTTTGAAAATGCTTTTTAGAAAATCATTTTAACTATGCGTGACGTCCGGGGGACGCCAAGAAATCCCCGCCTACTTAATTAATTTAAATATTTCCCCCCTCCCCTACACGTCACTGGGCCTTGTGACGTGCAGTTCCCATGCCGGACCTCGCGCCTGTGCAATCGACCTGATATGCAAGGCGCGGTAATTCAAGCGATTTTAGCATCACTTGGAAAAGTGCTTGACAACTTGGTCACACTATATAAATCCATGCAACAGGCATGGATTTATATAGTGTGACCAAGTAATAGTTAAAAAAAAAGAATAAAAATGGTAAAAAATAAAAAATAAAGATTATACTTACCTTCCGATGGCCCCCGGTATTTTCTCCCCTCCGTCCGGTCTGTTGTATCGGTCGCGGTGGTGTGAAAGGACGTCAGAGGTCGCGTGACCTGTCACATGACTCAATGACATCATGGCAGGTCCTCACACCACCGCGACCCATACAACAGACCGGACGCATCGCTGAGGAGACCGGGGGCCATCGGAAGGTAAATATAATCTTTATTTTTTATTTTAACCGGTTCAGGACCGCCCACTGTACATAAACGTCGGCGCTGCCTGGGCTCTGTGCAGCGCCGACGTTTAAAAACGGTGGGTGGTCCCGCAGCGCTCAGGACCCCCAGGGTCCTGCTAGCGCTGCGGTACCGGTTCAGAGCGATAGCTCTGACATGTGGCATCATGGGGACCTGATTGGATCAGGTCCCCATGATGTTAACCTGTTCCTATCTTCTAGATGCCGCGATCCATAGCGATCGCGGCATTTAAAAGATAGGGACAGCCGGTGGTCGGCGATCGGGACCCCCCACATACCTGTCAGCGGCGGGGATCCCGGTGCTGTGACCTCTGACATCATCGAGACCTGATTGGCTCAGGTCTCGATGATGTCAGCGTCACACCAGCCAATCAGAGAGATCACCAGGGAAGTTTGTTTTAGCAACAAACTTTCCCGGGCGATCTGCCTGATAAATGCAGTTTCTCCTCCGATCTCAGTGAGAGAGCAGAGGAGAAACAGTGTGACAAGAGCTGTCAGCCTTGCCACTGTGAAAGTAAAAAAAAAAATAAATAAAAAAGAAAGTAAGAGTTAGGGTTAGTGAGTCTGTCAGATCAGTCAGTCCTGTCAGATCAGTCCAGTCAGATCTGTCAGTCAGTCAGTCCTGTCAGATCAGTCCAGTCAGATCTGTCAGTCCTGTCAGATCTGTCAGTCAGATCTGTCAGTCCTGTCAGATCTATCAGTCAGTCAGTCCTGTCAGATCTGTCAGTCAGTCAGTCCTGTCAGATCTGTCAGTCAGTCAGTCCTGTCAGATCTGTCAGTCAGTCCTGTCAGATCTGTCAGTCAGTCAGTCCTGTCAGATCTGTCAGTCAGATCTGTCAGTCCTGTCAGATCTGTCAGTCCTGTCAGATCTGTCAGTCAGTCAGATCTGTCAGTCAGTCAGTCCTGTCAGATCTGTCAGTAAGTCAGTCCTGTCAGATCAGTCAGTCAGTCCTGTCACATCAGTCAGTCAGTCCTATCAGATCAGTCCGGTCAGTCCAGTCCGGTCCCGTCCTTTCAGTCCGGTCCGTTCAGTCCAGTCAAAAAATATAAAAATAAAATGGCCCGTCAGACTTATACTGCAGAGGAGGTGTATGCCCTGCTGTGTTCTGACACTGATGACAGCGCAATCTCAGATGGAGATGTGGATTTTGAGGGCTTTAGTAGCGGCGACACTGAGAACCCAGAAATGAGCAGTGATTCTGTTCCATTCTCAAGCCCAAGGACAAGTACAGCAATAGGGGCAAATAGCGCTACTGGAGAAACGTCTCCAAATCAGGGAACACTGCCCAGTACAAGCGCTGTCCCTGCTACTAGTGAATTGGCGCACGCCAGTGTACAAGGGGCGTTGCCACATGATCTAGCATTTCCCAGATGGGAGGCTTCGGATTCGGCTGCTCCATTCAGCCCTGATTTCAACGCCACTCCTAGTATAAATGTGGAGGTGGAAGATTTTGGACCAATTCATTTTTTTAATTTGTTTTTTACAGACAGCTTGCTAGAGCATATTGTCGTGCAAACAAATTTATATGCATCCCAATTCATAAGCCAGAATCCCCGATCTTACTATGCTAGGGCAAATTTATGGACACCAACTAATGTCCCGGAAATAAAAAAATTTTTAGGACTTACATTTGCCATGGGGCTTGTTAAAAAACCGAGCATTCAATCCTACTGGTCCAACCACCCTGTTCAAGCCACCCCTATGTTTTCAGTCATTCTGCCTAGGACCCGTTATGAAATGCTCATGCGGTTTTGGCATTTTAACGACAATAGTCAATGCCTGCCCAGAAATGCCCCAGAACATGACAGGTTATATAAAATTAGACCCATCATTGAAAATTTGTCAGAAAAATTCTTAAGCCTCTACACCCCAACACAAAATATTTCTATAGACGAGTCCCTTGTAAAATTCAAAGGAAGACTGCACCTCAAGCAATTTATCCCATCTAAAAGGGCAAGGTTTGGAATAAAGCTCTATAAAATGTGCGAAAGTTCAACCGGATACACATCCGCTTTTCGCATATATGAGGGGAAAGATAACCAACTAAACCCACCAGGATGCCCTACTTATCTGGGGACATCTGGAAAAATTGTTTGGGAGCTGATAAGTCCATTTTTTCAAAAAGGCTACAATCTATATGTGGACAATTATTACACCAGCATACCCCTATTTAAAAGTCTGGTTGAACACAACATCGGGGCTTGTGGGACCATCCGTAAAAACCGTCAGGGGTTTCCACAACCATTGGTCAACCAAAAGTTTCAAAAGGGGCAGTCAGGGGCTGTACGCAACGGAGAGCTGCTTGCCCTGAAATATAGGGATAAGAGGGATATTTTTGTCCTCAGCTCGATCCACACAGATGCCACAAGGGCCACTGTAGAACTAGGATCCACCACTCCGAAGCAAAAACCTGTGTCAGTCATTGTCTACAACAAACACATGGGGGGTGTGGACCTTGCAGACCAGGTTCTACAGCCATACCAGGTATCAAGAAAGTCCTATACCTGGTATAAAAAGTTGGTTATTTATTTGTTTCAGGTGGCCACATACAATTCTTTTGTGTTGTACAAAAAAGCAGGAAATTCAGATCCTTTTCTTGATTATCAAGAAAAGGTAATTGAAAATCTTGTCTTTCAAAGTGTTAGCCCCGCTCATCCATTAGAATCTGAGGATGTGAAAAGACTCACTGAGCGACATTTTATTGCACTTATTCCAGCAACGGAAACAAGAAGGAACCCCCAGAAAAGATGTCGTGTATGTACTAAGAGAGGAATGAGGCGTGATACCCGCTACTATTGCCCACAATGCCCATCATTGCCAGCCTTATGCGTCACTGACTGCTTTAAAATCTTCCACACAGAACCACGTTTTTAAACTGTAAAAATGTATCCCAATTTGTCATTCAAACATTTGGTTCATTTAGTGAATGACACATTCGAGTAGAGCTCACTTAATTTCCAGGGGGGGTTCTCCAGAATCTAAACCTTCCATTGCGTGCTTGTTTCTGGAAATCATCCATTGAGTTAAAATGGTCACTAAACCCATAGATGAATTCCCAGAGGGGTTTCATTTCCAAAATGGGGTCACTTCAGGGGGGATTCTTTAGCTCTGGTACTCTAAAAAGTGCCAGAACAGCATAATCCCCCCTGAAGTGACCCCATTATAGAAATGACACCTCTGTGGGAATTCATCTATGGGTTTAGTGACCATTTACCTATCTACTTATTTTCCCACGACTAGATTAATTTATACAGAGGAGTAGATTGTAAAATTCGGTCACTTGTTGTGGGTTTCCTCTGTTTAGGCACCTCAGGGGCTCTCCAAATGCAACATGGCGTCCGCTATCCATTCCAGTCAAATTTCCATTCCAAAAGTCAAATGGCGCTCCTTACCTTCCAAGCCATGCCGTGCGCCCAAACAGTGGCTTTGCACCACATATGGGGTATCAGCGTGCTCAGGAGAAATTGCACAACACATTTTGGGGTCCATTTTTTCTGGCTGCCCTTGTGAAAATTAAAAATTTGAGGCTAAAGTAGCAGTTTTGTGTTAAAAATGTGTTTTTTTATTTTCACACTTCAACATTATAAAATTCTGTGAAGCCCCTGGGGGTTCAAGGTGCTCACCACACATCTAGATAAGTTTCTTGAGGGGTCTAGTTTCCAAAATGGGGTCACTTGTTGGGGGTTTCCTCTGTTTAGGCACCTCAGGGGCTCTCCAAATGCAACATGGCGTCCGCTATCCATTCCAGTCAAATTTCCATTCCAAAAGTCAAATGGCACTCCTTACCTTCCAAGCCATGCCGTGCGCCCAAACAGTGGCTTTGCACCACATATGGGGTATCAGCGTGCTCAGGAGAAATTGCACAACACATTTTGGGGTCCATTTTTTCTGGCTGCCCTTGTGAAAATTAAAAATTTGAGGCTAAAGTAGCAGTTTTGTGTTAAAAATGTGTTTTTTTATTTTAACACTTCAACATTATAAAATTCTGTGAAGCCCCTGGGGGTTCAAGGTGCTCACCACACATCTAGATAAGTTCCTTGAGGGGTCTAGTTTCCAAAATGGGGTCACTTGTTGGGGGTTTCCTCTGTTTAGGCACCTCAGGGGCTCTCCAAATGCAACATGGCGTCCGCTATCCATTCCAGTCAAATTTCCATTCCAAAAGTCAAATGGCGCTCCTTACCTTCCAAGCCATGCCGTGCGCCCAAACAGTGGCTTTGCACCACATATGGGGTATCAGCGTGCTCAGGAGAAATTGCACAACACATTTTGGGGTCCATTTTTTCTGGCTGCCCTTGTGAAAATTAAAAATTTGAGGCTAAAGTAGCAGTTTTGTGTTAAAAATGTGTTTTTTTATTTTCACACTTCAACATTATAAAATTCTGTGAAGCCCCTGGGGGTTCAAGGTGCTCACCACACATCTAGATAAGTTTCTTGAGGGGTCTAGTTTCCAAAATGGGGTCACTTGTTGGGGGTTTCCTCTGTTTAGGCACCTCAGGGGCTCTCCAAATGCAACATGGCGTCCGCTATCCATTCCAGTCAAATTTCCATTCCAAAAGTCAAATGGCGCTCCTTACCTTCCAAGCCATGCCATGCGCCCAAACAGTGGCTTTGCACCACATATGGGGTATCAGCGTGCTCAGGAGAAATTGCACAACACATTTTGGGGTCCATTTTTTCTGGCTGCCCTTGTGAAAATTAAAAATTTGAGGCTAAAGTAGCAGTTTTGTGTTAAAAATGTGTTTTTTTATTTTCACACTTCAACATTATAAAATTCTGTGAAGCCCCTGGGGGTTCAAGGTGCTCACCACACATCTAGATAAGTTCCTTGAGGGGTCTAGTTTCCAAAATGGGGTCACTTGTTGGGGGTTTCCTCTGTTTAGGCACCTCAGGGGCTCTCCAAATGCAACATGGCGTCCGCTATCCATTCCAGTCAAATTTCCATTCCAAAAGTCAAATGGCGCTCCTTACCTTCCAAGCCATGCCGTGCGCCCAAACAGTGGCTTTGCACCACATATGGGGTATCAGCGTGCTCAGGAGAAATTGCACAACACATTTTGGGGTCCATTTTTTCTGGCTGCCCTTGTGAAAATTAAAAATTTGAGGCTAAAGTAGCAGTTTTGTGTTAAAAATGTGTTTTTTTATTTTCACACTTCAACATTATAAAATTCTGTGAAGCCCCTGGGGGTTCAAGGTGCTCACCACACATCTAGATAAGTTCCTTGAGGGGTCTAGTTTCCAAAATGGGGTCACTTGTTGGGGGTTTCCTCTGTTTAGACACCTCTGGGGCTCTCCAAATGCAACATGGCGTCCGCTATCCATTCCAGTCAAATTTCCATTCCAAAAGTCAAATGGCGCTCCTTACCTTCCAAGCCATGCCGTGCACCCAAACAGTGGCTTTGCACCACATATGGGGTATCAGCGTGCTCAGGAGAAATTTCAAAACACATTTTGGGGTCCATTTTTTCTGGCTGCCCTTGTGAAAATTAAAAATTTGAGGTTAAAGTAGCAGTTTTGTGAAAAAAAGTTAAATGTTCATTGTTTTCTTCCACATTCCAAAAATTCCTGTGAAGCACCTGAACGGTTAATAAACTTCTTGAATGTGGTTTTGAGCACCTTGAGGGCTGCAGTTTTTAGAATGGTGTCACTTTTGGGTATTTTCTGTCATAAAGGCTCCTCAAAGTCACTTCAAATATGATGTGGTCCCTAAAAAAAATGTTTTTGTAAATTTTGTTGTAAAAATGAGAAATCGCTGGTCAACTTTTAACCCTTATAGCTTCCTAACAAAAAAAAATTTTGGTTCCAAAATTGTGCTGATGTGAAGTAGACATGTGGGCAATGTTATTTATTAACTATTTTGTGTGATATATCTCTCTGATTAAAGGGCATGAAAATTCAAAATGTGAAAATTGCAAAATTTTCAAAATTTTCGCCAAATTTCTGATCTTTTCACAATCAAACGCAAGTGATATCAAAGAAATTTTACCACTATCATGAAGTACAATATGTCACAAAAAAACATTCTCAGAATCAGGGGGATCCGTTGAAGCGTTCCAGAGTAATTACCTCATAAAGTGACAGTGGTCAGAATTGAAAAAATTGGCCCGGTCACGAAGGCAAAAACAGGCTCTGGCGCGAAGTGGTTAAATTCTTTTTTTAACAGGTACTATGGTACCAGGGTCTAGAGGAGAGTCTCCTCTTCTCCAGACCCGGGTACCATCGGCACATAGAAACGCATATTATCCGTGTGTGCAAATGTTCTGACACGGATAATATGCGATTCAATGCAAGTCAATGGCGGCAATTACGCTGCGTGTACGCAAAATTAATGGACATGGTGCGTATTTTTCCGCAATGATAATCCACAGTGGAAATTTTCGCAACATGTGCACAGCACATGCGGATTATCATTGGGGACCATGGGGCACGTATAACCAAGCGTTTTTTAAGTTTTTTCGCTGCGGGAATTCCACGGCAAAAACGCTTGAAAAACGCATAGTGGGCACGCAGCCTTAGGGTGTAAAGAATTAACAGTCACATCTTGGGCCTTGATTCTAGAAGAGGGGAGCCAAAGGCATATGACACATATGAAGACACTAGTATGGAATTAGAACTGCTAATGATAGGTGAGGAGCCCAGTTACATCTACTGGATCCAGTGCTGAGTGTTGCATCATCCAACTTCTGCTGCCAGGTCCCTCTGCTATTCCGTGTTTAGAGCACTGCTACATCAAGTCTTGCTGTGCTAGCTCTGCTGCATTGTAAACTCAGGTCTACTACACTACTTCCTCATCACTGAGCAAACTTTGCTACATTGCTGTTCCAGCTCTAATGTTCCAGCGCTGCAGACTTGTCACCTTTGTTGCAACTTGATTGCCCTGCTGCACCAGTGCTACCAGTCCGCTCTTCATTACAAATGCTCATTTGGACCCACCTGCCTAGGTGAGACCTCACATTATATCTTTGCTTTAGAAAAATGAACAAAACATATTAAAAAGTCGCTGCTTCAGGGATCAAAACAACAATTTTTTTTTGGTCCCTAGGTGGCCCCTGCAATACCGTTATTAGAGATAATTTTCTTAGTTCGAAACTTATTACTGTACACAAACACAAGTCTCCAGGCTCAGCGTTCTCATATTGAAGAGAGCAAATAGAAAGTTCAAGCACATTATCAAACATGTCTAGGGTTCTTGTCTGTTACTGTGTGCTCAGATATAGAATTTCTATCCTAGACGCCCTGGTTAAAGACTCTCGTGCGAGGAATGTCACACTAATTTATTCTGGGGAGTACATATCATGTTGCCGAGTCAAATCATTGTCCAATATATGTCAGCTCAGTGATACATCATACAGGATGAGGCATTGATTATTTGTGATATGAAGTTACTCTCTTCTTTTATACAGTTGTCAATAGCACTTTACTTTTTAAACTCGGAGCCCAGCAGATAAGGGCTTTGCTTGAAGGTTACAGAAGCAAACATAGTTTTTGGAATAATAAAAACAAGAATGTCTAGTTCTACAGAGAGAGGCAGTGCATTGTAAAGCACTTATAACTTCCTGGGACCACTTTGTTGTATGTAGCTGCAAGGATTGATATCTACTTTTTATCAGTTTAAAATTGGGCCCATTGCTGCCTTAAAATTAAAAACTACTGTTTACTAGTTTAAAAATAGACTCGCGGTGGTCTTAAAATTAAAAAAAAAAAAAACACAACTACTGGACATCCACTGGTCAACCATCCTGCTTGTGTTCTACAAAATAATCCTCTTCCAGTGGGAGGCATCAGGTGGTCACTGCAGCCAATTAGAGGCCTCTGATTGGCTGCAGCTATCATGATTTTTTGGAGTTTGAAAAAAAATAGTAAGAAACACTTTTGTTTTTAATTTTTACACACCTGATGAAGGCTCAATAAGCAGAAATGCGTTGTGTGATCCTTTTTAAAGACTCCCTTCCCCTTTTTGTACATCCATGTCCCTTATTTATGATTTTTTAATAAACCTACAAATATTAATCCCTTGTGGAATATCTTCCATGTGATTGCACCACATTTGGAAGATTCAACAATTTTTTAGTTACTCTTTCTTCCACGGGAGCGCCTCCAGAATCCATTTGTCGCAAGTATTAGGACCCTTGACATGGGTTGTGAGCTTGCGAATTTTGGCCAAAATTTTGACCAATTCCTCATGTATTTTGTATATAATTTTTCATCTTTTTTATTGCACATTTTTCCATTTTTTTCAGAATGCTACCAGGCCCTTTAGTGTTGGTTGGGTGAATCGGGGTGTCTTTCATTGTGGGCTGCACTTATATAGTACTGAGCAGCCCACCTGATCTAATAATATGGGTGCCGTCAATAGACTGTAAGCTAGACACTGTGAGTGGCTGTTTCATCAGAATTTTGCACCTGTGCGGCCCCCTCCTTTAACTTGGGGGTCTGCTGTACCTTTTTAGTGCATTGGTAATCTAACCTGATGTCGGTAAGGCATTCTTTTTCTGTGGTGTTTTTTTAATTTACGTCCTTCTGTGAGCCGAGACAGTTTTTTTCCAGTTTGATGATTGGCTGCAGTGGTCTCTTCAGTCTCCACGCTGGAAGAGGAACACAAAAATTCAGCAGGGGATATTGGCAGCTGTACAGAGAAGTGGCTGTTGTCCAGTAGATAAGTATGTGTTCTTTTCTTTTAAAGATAACCATGGGCCCATTTTTAAACTAATAAAAAGTACTGGACCATCCCTTTAAAAAGTGGTGTTCACATGGAAGTAAGATGGCTGGAAGGCAACCATGGCCTGCAAATTTCACTAAAAAATGTAAAAATAAATTGTATAAATGTACTGAGCGATTGGGGCCAACATTTATCCAGTCTATCATAATGGCTTAATTCCTTGAACATCTAAAGACTGACAAATGGTTTACACAGTTTTTTTATTCACTTATGTAGCGCCATTAATTCCACAGCACTTTACATACATTTTCATCACTGTCCCCATTGGGGCTCACAATCTACATTCCCTATCAGTATGTCTTTGTAGTGGGGAAGGAAACCGGAGAACCCAGAGGAAACCCACACAAACATGGAGAACATACAAACTCCTTGAAGATGTTGTCCTTGAACCCAGGACCCCAGTGCTGCAAGGCTGCAGTGCTAACCACTGAGCCACCATGCTGCCTAATTGAGTCAATATGGTGCCATAAAAGCCAAGCCACGAATGGAAAGCTAATTGCTCTTCTCCGAGGAGCTTCACTGACCCAAGTGTTGACATGAAATATAGCAGTTCTGGATATTAGGGTTTTGACACCAAATGATCGGGAAGTGTTCGATCACTTTATTAATACGGAATGGCATTTTGGAAATGTATACCAGCAGTAATGCCATAACTACAGAACTACCAACATTGACCCTCTGGTGGAGATGTTATTCTGATGGTACTTGCTTGGATGCTACAATTCCGGGCATGCTTTGAAAATTGGGACATTTGTACTAAAATAATATGTGTGTGTATATGGTGCTGTAAATCAGTGAACAGCGCATATGTGTGACTGTTAGTGTTGAGCGAACATGCTCGACACTGCTCGGTACTCGCCCGAGCATTACGCTACTCGGGATGTTCGGTGAGCACCGAGCATTTCCGGGTTACTCGGGCGGGAGCTCGGGTCTCCGCCCTGCATGTTTGGCGCTCTTTACAGAGCCAATGAACATGCAGGGATTGCCAGCCAGTCACTGTAATGCCGCAGCCATGTTGTTTGTGGGCATTACAGTGATTGGCTGGCCGCACAGCGTCACCTCGAGTATTTAAAACCGGGCGCCGCCATCTTGGACACAGTCGCTCCGGATCAGACAGTGTAGGGACAGCGCTGCTGATTTAGGGAGAGATATATCCTGCAAAATAGTTAGTGTAGGGTCTGTAAAGGCTGCCAGATCAAACAAACAGTCCTTCTCAGGACTAATATCCATCCCAGGTATATCAGGCAGGCAGGCTGTATAGGAGACGTAGTGGTTATACCAGCAAACGCTGCATTACAGTCCTGTGTGCTGCTCCTGTTGCTGAAATTGCTGGACTTAGCTCCAGGTCCTGGGGGCGAGGAAAAATCCTTTTTTTTATCTAAATCCTCTTTTTTTTTTCCTCCTTCACAATGTACAAATACCCATCTTATTAACCTTTTGGTGCCCCCCCCCCAAAAAAAAGTGTGCCTCTGATTTTTCAGACACAAATATATCTGTTGAAAATAGTCTGGTGAAGGCCAGAGAAATAGAAGTGTGGTTTTGCAGTTCTATGGGCCATTTGAATCTAAAAAAAACAGTTTGAGTGTGTCGCTCACTGTTCAGCCGCAAATATATATATATTTTAAAAAGCCTGGTATACACCAGTAAATTATTACTGTGGTTTTGATGTTCCACGGTAAAACATCTCTATTATCCTGTTTTTGGCATTTTTTGCTGTATAAAAATAATAATAGTGTCTCCCTGATTTTTCAGACACAAATATATCTGTTGAAAATAGTCTGGTGTAGGCCAGAGAGACAGAAGTGTGCTTTTGCTGTTCCACGGTAAAAAATCTCTATTATCCTGCTTTTTGCATTTTTTGCTGTAAAAAAAAAAAAAAAATAGTGTCTCCCTGATTTTTCAGACACAAATATATCTGTTGAAAATAGTCTGGTGTAGGCCCAAGAAATACAAGTGTGGTTTTGCAGTTCCACGGTACAAACCTCTGTATTATCCACTTTTGGGCCACTTGTATCTAAAAAAACCAGTTTGAGTGTGTCGCTCACTGTTCAGCCGCAAATATATATATATTTTAAAAAGCCTGGTATACACCAGTAAATTATTACTGTGGTTTTGATGTTCCACGGTAAAACATCTCTATTATCCTGTTTTTGGCATTTTTTGCTGTATAAAAATAATAATAGTGTCTCCCTGACTTTTCAGACACAAATATATCTGTTGAAAATAGTCTGGTGTAGGCCAGAGAGACAGAAGTGTGCTTTTGCTGTTCCACGGTAAAAAATCTCTATTATCCTGCTTTTTGCATTTTTTGCTTTTAAAAAAAAAAAAAAAGTGTCTCCCTGATTTTTCAGACACAAATATATCTGTTGAAAATAGTCTAGTGTAGGCCCGAGAAATACAAGTGTGGTTTTGCAGTTCCACGGTACAAACCTCTGTATTATCCACTTTTGGGCCATTTGTATCTAAAAAAAACAGTTTGAGTGTGTCGCTCACTGTTCAGCCGCAAATATATATATATTTTAAAAAGCCTGGTATACACCAGTAAATTATTACTGTGGTTTTGATGTTCCACGGTAAAACATCTCTATTATCCTGTTTTTGGCATTTTTTGCTGTATAAAAATAATAATAGTGTCTCCCTGACTTTTCAGACACAAATATATCTGTTGAAAATAGTCTGGTGTAGGCCAGAGAGACAGAAGTGTGCTTTTGCTGTTCCACGGTAAAAAATCTCTATTATCCTGCTTTTTGCATTTTTTGCTGTAAAAAAAAAAAAATAGTGTCTCCCTGATTTTTCAGACACAAATATATCTGTTGAAAATAGTCTGGTGTAGGCCCGAGAAATACAAGTGTGGTTTTGCAGTTCCACGGTACAAACCTCTGTATTATCCACTTTTGGGCCATTTGTATCTAAAAAAAACAGTTTGAGTGTGTCGCTCACTGTTCAGCCGCAAATATATATATATTTTAAAAAGCCTGGTATACACCAGTAAATTATAACTGTGGTTTTGCTGTTCCACGGTAAAAAATCTCTATTATTCAGGTTTTGGTAGTTTTTTCCGTAAAGAAAAACAGTAGTGTCTCCTGACTGTTGTGACACAAAAATATATCTGTTGAAAATAGTCTTGTGTAAGCCCGACATCCCAGTGTGGTTTCGCAGTTCCACGGGTCAAATCGCTGTACTATCCAGTTTTGGGCCTTTGGTATCTAAAAAAAAGCAGTTTGAGTGTGTCGCTCACTGATCAGCCGCAAATATCTCTATTTAAAAAAGTGTGGTATACCCCAGTAAACAATAACTGTGGTTTTCCTCTTCCACGGTTCTAATCTACTCTTTATTACCCTTTTTCCATTGATAGTGCAAGTGTAAGCTATTTTACTTCATTTACAATGGGCAAGGCGCGTGGCAAGGGACGTGGAAGTGGACGTTCTGGTGATGGTTCGTGCAGAGGACGGGGCCGTGGCCAAGGTGAAAATGTGCCACAACCAACAGCCACATCTTCTCGCTCCCACTTCTTGACCAAATTACTAGGGAAGCACAGAACAACACCAGTATTGAGAACTGATCAGTGTGAACAGGTTATTAATTGGATAGCAGACAATACTTCCAGTTACCTGGGCACCACCACCTCCGGTCTGTCTTCCACACGGTCAACTCTTAGTAGCCGTGAGTCTCGACCGCATACTCCTCCTCACCCTGATGCTCCTTCCTCCCACCATGCCGAGTGTCGTCAGACAGCAAGTGATCCCACACTTGGACACTCTGAAGAGCTGTTCACTGGTCCATTTCCATATTTGGGCCCCTCGCCTGATACGCTTGAAGTGGTGGAAGAGGAGATCCCATGTTGCGATGCCCAAATATTTGAACAGCCACAGCCACAGGAAGTCGACGTTGGCAATCTGTCACAAGAGGTGGACGATGACGAGACACAATTGCCAGGAAGTGAGGAGGAGGATCGTGGTGCGCAAGTGGAAGAGGAGGAGGTGGTGGATGATCTAGTAACTGACCCAACGTGGAAGGAGGACATGCAGAGTGAGGCCAGCAGCACACAGTGGGAGGGAGGCAGAGTACCCCAACAGGCAGGAAGAAGCAGTGTGGTCGCCGCAGACAGAAGGCAGGCAACCGCTCCCCGTAACACCAACACGAGGGACGTTGCCAGTAAAAGCGGTAGGTCTTCCAGAGTCTGGAATTTTTTTAAAGACTCTGCTGATAACCCCAAAAAGGCCATATGTTCCACCTGCCATGCCAGCATCAGCAGGGGTGACAAAACTACCAGCCTGACCACCACCAGCATGATCAGGCACATGGCAGCAAAGCACCCGACTTTGTGGGGCGAAACCCAGGGTCCACGACCAGTGTCAGCGAGTGTCACCACTGCTTCTTCCACTGTTGTGCGTGCAATAGAACCCCCTGTTGTGTGTGCAAGGCAATCCCCTGTCCATACTGCATGTAAAGATGCCCCTTCCTCTCAGTCTTCACTTGTTATCGCAGTTTCTCAAGAAACAGCATCAACGTCCACGTCCACGTCCCACCGCAGCGTTCAATTGTCCATATCCCAGACCTTTGAACGAAAGCGCAAATTCGCAGCTAACGCCCCACAGACCACAGTCCTAAATTCGCACATTTCACGACTGCTTGCATTGGAAATGCTGCCTTTTAGGCTGGTGGAGACGGAATCCTTCCGCAATCTTATGGCGGTGGCCGTCCCTCGGTACTCGGTCGCCAGCCGACACTATTTTGCCCGGTGTGCCATCCCCGCACTACACAAGCACGTGTCCCAAAGCATCTGCCGTGCCCTCAACAACGCAGTTACTGGGAGAGTCCACCTGACAACGGACACGTGGACAAGTGCTTGTGGCCAGGGACGGTACATCTCTCTGACGGCACACTGGGTAAACATAGTGGAAGCCGGGACCCAGTCGGACCTTGGGACGGAACACATCCTCCCCACACCGAGGATTGCGGGCCCTATGTCAGTCAGAGTTGCCCCCACAGTGTACAGCTCCTGCGCATCCTCCTCCTCCTCCTCCTCCTCCTCATGTTCAGCCTCCATCTCAGATATCACCACATCAGTTACAAGCTGGAAGCATTGCAGTACTGCCTCCGCCAAGCGGCAACAGGCTGTGCTGAAACTCATAAGCTTAGGTGATAAACCTCACACTGCTTGTGAGTTGTGGACAGCTGTGAAAGAGCAGGCACATCTGTGGCTGAGACCGCCGAACCTACATCCCGGCATGGTCGTGTGTGACAATGGCCGTAACCTGGTGGCGGCTCTGAGGCGAGGTGACATCACACACGTACCATGCCTGGCTCATGTGCTTAACCTCGTGGTTCAGCGGTTTCTTAAATCGTACCCCGAGTTGCCAGATCTGCTCGTGAAAGTACGCCGCCTGTCAGCTCATTTTCGCAAGTCGGCTACAGCTTCCGCCGCCCTTGCTGTGTTGCAGCAGCGTTTGCAGCTTCCGGCACACCGACTGGTGTGTGATGTCCCCACACATTGGAACTCTACCCTCCACATGTTGCAAAGGATTTGTGAGCAGAAGAGAGCAGTTGTGGAGTACCAGCTGCAACAAGGCCGTCGATATTCAGGTCAGACTCCACACATAAGACCTCAGGAGTGGACCTGGATGTCTGACATATGTACCATCCTGACAAACTTTGAGGAGGCCACCAAGATGGTGAGTGGCGATGACGCCATCATTAGTGTCAGCATCCCACTTATCTGTCTTTTGCAACGCTCTCTGCAGAGAATTAAAGAGGAGGCATTGCAGCCAGAGTATGATGAGATGGATGAAGAAGCCGTAGCGGGCGATTACACACAGCCCAGCCTCATCTCATCCCAACGTGCATTGGGGGACAATGAGGGAGAGGAGGAGGAGGAGGAGGAAGAACAGGAGCTGCTATCATGCGTTGTAGACGGTAGTACCTGTACAAGTGTCATACCGTCGGTTCAGCGTGGGTGGCCTGAGGACAGGGGGGAGGAGGAAGAGGAGGAGGAGAGCATGGTCAGTCGTCATCTTGGTGAGGACACGGAAATCTTGCCCGTTACCAGTCTGGCACGCATGGCTGACTTTATGTTACGCTGCCTTAACCGTGACCCTCGCGTTGTCAAAATGTTGGGTGACAGTCATTACTGGTTGGTGACACTTGTAGACCCCCGCTACAAGGAGAACTTTCACTCTCTTATTCCTGAGGTGGAGAGGTCTACAAAAATGGGGCAATACCAGAAGGCCCTTGCTGCAGAACTCTTAAAAAAATTCCCATCTGAACACGCTAGCGGCAGAGGTCACAGTTCGTTGCCCAACCAAGGCGTACAGGCGAGAGAGATGCAACTCCAATCCAGCAGAGGCAGGGGAACACTGTCAACGTTCTGGGACAGTTTCTGACACCCGCCCAGCTTACAGGCCCTGAGGCGCGGGGTACTCTCACAAGGAGTGGAAAGTTTCAAAAGATGGTGAGGGAGTACCTTGCCGATCGTACCAGCGTCCTCCGTGATTCCTCTGTGCCTTTTAATTATTGGGTATCCAAGCTGGACACTTGGAATGAACTCGCTCTGTACGCCTTGGAGGTCCTGGCCTGCCCTGCCGCTAGCGTGTTATCGGAGCGTGTTTTTAGTGCCGCTGGGGGAA
This sequence comes from Phyllobates terribilis, assembly GCF_046119375.1. NCBI lineage: Eukaryota > Metazoa > Chordata > Amphibia > Anura > Dendrobatidae > Phyllobates > Phyllobates terribilis. Next base: position 329,365,283 of record NW_027362768.1, read on the forward strand.
TTATAACTGATAAGCGAACTCGCCTGTCAACTGACAATGCTGACAAGCTGACCCTTATCAAAATGAACAAGGGCTGGATTGGGCCAGACTTCTCATCACCACCAAATGACAGCAGAGTAGCAAAAAGTCAAATCCACTGTGTTATTTCGGGAGGTGTATTCACATGCACCGCTTCACACCCACACATGGGTATATGTGACACCCCAGGGGTCTGGTTGCCACAGTGATAGAGATATTATGTCTGAGAGCAGGTGGGAGGTCTCTTGGTCAGGGATCCTATGCATGCCACACCTCCTGCTCAGTCCTGGGAGGGGAAGAACTTCCCCTATATAAACCTAGGGCTGAGGCAGGGTTAGTGAGTAGAGAAGAGGTAGAGAAGAGAAGCAGCATAGGAAGAAACTACAGGAGCTCTGTAGGAGCAGTGCAACAAGGAGTCAGGGGCTGGCAGCTGCAGAGCTTGCCCTGACTGAGAAGATTTCTCACCGGACCCGGAGTCCGAGGCTGTGGGGACTAACTCCTATCCAGCAGCAGAAATCGACCGGCAGGGGATTGCAGGTCCTCTGGCCCAGAAACCCGAAGGCACGGTCACACGCGTGGGACCAGCACCGCCGTCGTGGAGCGGAAACTACTAGAAGGCCCCGAGTCACCGGCCATACGGGTGAGCACCACACGGTACACTCAGGGACATGGGCTACTTATACCCGCCTCTAGCAAGGTAGCCAGAAGAGTACAGTCAGTTTGGGAGGCCTACAACTCCGCCTGGCCAGGGGAGATCCCATCTGCTCAAGGACTGACCAGGCCCCAATCGCTAGCCAGTACTCCGGGAGGGTCTATCTTTGTCACCAGAAAAGACCCTGAACTACACCGTACCGTCTCCGAGTGGTTCCTGCTACCCCCATCGTCCACGTCGGCTGCCCTGAGGCCATACCCCTCCCGTTGGGGGTTATGCTATCACGCTGCACAATCCTACCACCGGCCTCAGCGGTCTGCCCTGCAGCAGCAGCTCCTTAGCTGTACTCAACGGGTGGCGTAGTCGTCCAACATCTACCGCTGATACAGCGCCACTTAGTCTGACTCCCTGGGCACGGACCGGATCACCGCCACGAGACTACAACCCTCAAGAGATCCGGCTCCGGGTAAGCTCCCGCGTGCGCAACGCAGCGCGACACAGGCCCAGGGGCGCGTCAACTTTTGGCGTAGTCGGCAGGATTTCGTGCCCACAACCACCGGGTACTGCGTGCCTGAAAAAGACTGTTCAAACTTACCTGTGGTGAAGATTCCCGCCATCCGGCGCCATCTCCCGCTTCCTTCCCGCCATCGGTGGAGTTTTCCCGCCATCCGGCGCCATCTTCAGCCTTCTTCCCGCCATACGTGGAGTTTTCCCGCCATTGGACGCCATCTTGAGGACGCCGCGCGGGAAGAAGAGGGGCGTGGACTCCGAAAGCGCGCGAGAACTGAAGCCCCGCCTCACGTCCGGACGTTGCGTAAGGTCCTGGAAGGAGCCCAGCAGACGCCGACGTCACAGGAGCGCGACGGAAGGTCCTCAACCCTGACGATCCACTGCGGAGCCGCGGCCTACGGAAGAGGATCATCGCAAGGTAGGCCACGGTCCACTAGGGGAGAGAAGGATGTCGGATACGGAGGAGAGCTTCACCGCTTCAACCCCCGCCAGCGCCACCGCTGTGGCGGTCATGCCTTTCACCATGCCCTATATCCCGGGGGCAGCCTGGCTACCCCAGTACTCGGGGGAGTCACATACCCTGCATGACTTTAGAGAAAAGCTGGATAGCCTCTTCCAGGTGTACCCCCTCACAGAGGAGCAAAAAGTGATCATCCTGGTGGCCCAATTAACCGGGGCAGCCCAAAGGGAGGTAAAGTCCTGGCCACCTGGGGGGAGGACTGTCGCAGGGATACTAACCCGGCTGAGGGACACCTTTGATACCCGCACCTCAGCCGAGATCAAGCTTAGATTCTACGGGTGCAAACAGCGGGCACATGAGAGTATAAGGGACTATGCCCTAAACCTACAAGAGGCCCTGAGAGCCATTAAGCAGACCGACCCTGACGGCGTGGGAGACGAGGACAGGCTGTTGACTGAACAATTTATAGAGGGTTTATATTGCAATGCCCACCGAACCCAGTTGCGGGCAATGGCCTTACAGGACCCTCATCTGGGATTTGCACAGTTCAAGGACAGAGCCATCCGGGTGCTTCGAGAACCGGCACCAGGTGGCGTTGTGACCCACAGACGCCCCACTACCACTTACCACCAGGAGGCGGCGCCCTTGTCGGCAGGGCCTGTGGGAGCTGATGCGCAGGCTTTGAACAATGACCCGGCTCCAGACCTGCACCATCAGGTCCAAGAGCTAGCTAAAAGCGTTGCTGCGCTAACCCGAACTGTGCAGTCTTTACAGGTTTCCACTCCAGGGAAGATCCAGCTGGCATCCGGACCGGAGGACATCCCGTGGCGTCGACCAAGGAGGACCCCACCGGCCAGAGGAAGACCCAGCGACCGATACAACGAGGACGGACGACCCATCTGCCGCCGCTGCAATCAACCCGGACATATGGCAAGGTACTGTCCTTTAAACTGGCACAACCTGGGGTAGAGGGCCAACCCCCAGGAAAAAGATCACCAGGCCCATCGAACTGGCGCGACAAATATGTGGGAGGACGTCCAGTCTTACCCGTGGTACTGGATGGCATTCCTATGAGTGCCCTGCTGGACACCGGGTCACAGGTCACCACCATCCCGTACGTGCTCTTCAAGCAGTACTGGAATGACTCGGATATCACCCGCTACCCTGACGACGACTTGAGTATCATCGCCAGCAATGGTCAGCCCGTGCCACAGATTGGATTTAAAGAGGTGACCATTAAAATCGGTAGAGTCGAATTGGCAGCACAGGGACTGATCATTGTAGACATTGACAAACACGAGAGTCACCCAAAGATAACTCTAGGAACTAATGTAATTGAAAATTGTCTTGCAGAGGTGATTTTCCTTTTACAGCAGGTTGCCAAGAACGCCAGCTCTGGCCAGCAGCGAGTGCTCCAGAAAGAGATCCGGGCACTGATGCGACGGCAACAGCTAGAACTCTCCGGTGGTGAGATTGGTAGCGTGCGAATGTGTGACCCTTTCCCTATTGCCATGCCCCCAAAAAGTGAAATGATGATTTGGTGCCGGGCAGCTATTGGTCTGAGAGGTAGAGATTACCAGGCAATGGTAGAACCAGTTTACTCAGACAGTAGGCCCACCATTTTGACAGCACGGGGGGTGGTCAATGTACGCCATGGGAGGGTGCCCGTTCGCATAATAAATATCGGGAAGAGGGAAGTGTACCTGCCCCGGTATGCCACGCTAGCCAAATTGTATACCATCAATCAAGATTCCATACAGTCCGTAGAACCCTTGCCTCCATCTTCCCCAGAGGAAGGTAACGGCTCTAAGAAAACGATGGAGGACTGGTGTCAGCAACTACATTTGGGTACTGACTCCACTCCCTCACACCAGAAACAGGGAGTCTATCGGGTGGTTCAAGAGTACGAGAGAGTGTTTAGTAAACACCCGTTAGACTTCGGGCGAGTCAAGGGGGTAGAACACCACATCCCCACGGGAGACCATCCTCCCATAAAAGAGAGGTATCGACCCGTACCCCCTGCACACTACCAACACGCCAAGGGGATGCTTAGAGACATGAAGGAGGCTGGGGTGATCAGGGATAGCTGTAGCCCCTGGGCAGCTCCACTAGTCTTAGTCAAAAAGAAAGACAACACCATGAGGATGTGTGTAGATTACCGGAAAATCAACCGTATCACACACAAGGATGCGTACCCCTTACCAAGGATAGAGGAGTCTTTGGCTGCTTTAAGATCTGCTAACTTCTTCTCTACCTTGGATCTCACTAGTGGGTACTGGCAGGTTCCTGTAGCAGAGGCGGACCGGGAGAAGACCGCATTCACCACCCCGATGGGACTTAGCGAGTTTACCTGCATGCCGTTCGGACTCTGCAACGCACCAGGAACCTTCCAACGATTAATGGAGTGCTGTCTGGGCCACAGAAACTTCGAGACGGTCTTGTTGTACCTGGACGATGTCATCGTATATTCCAAGACGTATGAGGACCACCTGAAACACCTGGCGGAAGTGTTCAAAGCTCTGGCAAGCTACGGCCTAAAGGTGAAACCCTCCAAGTGTCACCTCCTGAAACCAAAGGTGCAGTACCTGGGACACGTGGTGAGCGCTGACGGAGTGGCTCCCGACCCTGATAAGATCACCGCAATTAAGGAATGGCCAAGTCCCTCCAGTGTAAAAGAAGTGCGGCAGTTCCTCGGGTTGGTAGGCTATTACCGCAGATTCATCCCCGGTTTCACCAAAAAGGCAGCTCCTATGCAGGACCTCCTGATAGGCCAGTCCCGGAAGGCCAAGAACCAGAAGCCACCCTTCAGATGGGAGAAGTTAGAAGAAGAGTCCTTCCGCCAGCTGAAAATGGCCCTCACGGGGGATGAAATCCTGGCGTACCCTGATTACAGCCAGCCCTTTATCCTCTACACCGACGCAAGTAACATCGGGCTAGGAGCCGTGCTGTCCCAGATCCAGCAGGGGAAAGAACGAGTAATCGCTTACGCCAGCCGAAAACTGCGACCCACCGAGAGAAACCCTGAGAATTACAGCTCATTTAAGCTAGAGTTCCTGGCAGTGGTGTGGGCAGTCACCGAACGCTTTAAGCACTACCTCGCTTCTTCCCGGTTCATCGTGTACACGGATAACAACCCGTTGACACACCTGGACACGGCAAGACTCGGTGCCCTAGAGCAGAGATGGATGGCCCGTCTGTCCAACTACGAGTTCACAATCAAATACCGGGCAGGACGCTCCAATACCAACGCGGACGCCCTGTCCAGGATGCCAAACCTACCGGACGTAGGAGAAGATCCAGAGGGACTGGAAGAAGTTGAACTCCCCGCGTTCCACCGTCATGGGACTATCCAGTATTCCCATCGGGTAAAGAGTAAGCAAGCCGCTACGTTTAACCCCTTGCCTCACTACAACTGGGAGGAAACGCAAGACAGTGACCCTGCCGTCCGACTGGTGAAGGAGATGCTGACTCGGCCAGAGGCTCGCCTTGACCCAGACGCTCCGGAGGAAGCCAAGCAACTATGGGCTGAGAAGAGTCGACTGTTCCTTTACAAGGGGAAGTTGTGCCGCAGAATGGTTAACTCCCGGACGCATGAACTAATCTGGCAAGTAGTGGTGCCACGAAGAGACGCAGCCATGGTGATGGAGGCATACCACGACGGGGCTGGACACTTCGGATGGAAGAAGCTGGAGTTCCTGCTGCGCGAGCGGTTCCACTGGGTAGGCATGAGGGGAACCATCGAGAGGTGGTGCAGAGACTGTGGCCCGTGCAACCTAAGAAGGAAGGACCGTGCCAGCCAGAAGACTCCCCTGCAGTCCATCGTCACCCGGCAGCCGTTGGAACTGGTAGCCTTGGATCATGTAAAACTGACCCCAAGCAGAAGTGGCTACGTCTACGCACTAACCATCGTGGATCACTACTCCCGGTTCTTGGTTGTCGTCCCCGTCAAGAACTTAGCAGCTCGAACAGCAGCTAGAGCCTTCCAGCAGCATTTCTGCCGTCCACACGGGTACCCGGACCAAGTGTTGACAGACCAGGGACCTGCCTTTGAAGCGGAGGTCTTCCAAGAATTCTGCACTCTGTATGGCTGCCGGAAGATAAGGACAACAACCTATCATCCGCAAACTAATGGACTTTGTGAGAAAATGAACCAGGTGGTAATGGATCTTCTGAAAACGTTGCCCCTGGAAGAACGCAGTCTGTGGCCTGAGAAGCTGCCCGATCTGGTGGACCTATACAACCACATCCCGGTAGGTTCCACCAACTGTACCCCGGCTTACCTAATGAGGGCGAGACCTGGTAAGTTACCTGTTGACCTGGAAATGGGAGTCCTAACACCCGAGGACACTTCACCAGAAGCAGACTGGGACACAGAGAGGCAGCAGCAGTACCAGAGAGTACAGGAGAGTGTGGAGCGAAGTCTCTGTCAGGCTAGGGAAAGACAAGAGAAAACTTACAACCAGTATGCTCCCGCTGTTCCCCTGGTACCCGGAGAGCAGGTATTGAAGAGAAAAAGACGGCTCCACAAGTTGGACGACCAGTGGGAGAAGGACCCGTACACCGTACTGCCCTCAAGCCACGACAACCCAAAGGTCTGTACCATCAGTAAAGACGGAGGGGAAACCACGACCATTGTATCCCGGGATCACCTGAAGAAGTGTCCCGAACAGCTACGGAACCCTGAAGAGGAACAAGAAGACCCTCGAGCCGTAGAGGAAAGGGAAGACATGGTTAGTACTGTGCTCGGAGACTTCCCTCGGTCTTGGACTCAAGTCAATGGCGCAATTGTGGTACCTGTACTCACCTTCCTCCAACCAGCATCCCAAGCACCTACGGAGCGACAGGTAGAGCTGGAAGAGCAGCCGGTCCAGGAGGCAGAAGACTCCACACAAGCAGAACAGGAGGATCAACCCTCTGCTTATAGTGAGCCTGCCGTACCCCTAGTGAGCCAAGGAGCCGGTAGACAGCTGCCCAGTTTACCCTTGACAGCTCCTACACCCTGTAGTTCAGGGCTAGACAGTCAGCTCCGTAGGTCCACTAGGGCCACTAGAGGCCAGTTACCCGCACGTTGGAGGATTTGAAGTGTATAAATTGTTTTATTTGTGGTTACCTGTTTTTCTTGTTGCTTGTGTATAATTATGTGTTTCTAGTTGTTTATAGGAGTCTTTGGTGGATTTACCGGGAATCCTGTGTACATAGTTGGAGCGTAACCCAGGACGGACTAAAGACTGTTAAGGACTCGGGGCAGGACAGACCCCTACCTGGTTACGTCTCCCTGTTTTGGTGAAATGGACACCTTGCTTTTCTTCAAAGACTGCACCCGGTTACGGACATGCCGTGACCACCTTTATGTGTTTTTCTTATTGTATCATTATTGTTATACCTTGTTATGTTTTTCCAAAAATATGTTTAGTCCCGGAGTACTAAATTTCACTAGGGGGGAATGTGACACCCCAGGGGTCTGGTTGCCACAGTGATAGAGATATTACGTCTGAGAGCAGGTGGGAGGTCTCTTGGTCAGGGATCCTATGCATGCCACACCTCCTGCCCAGTCCTGGGAGGGGAAGAACTTCCCCTATATAAACCTAGGGCTGAGGCAGGGTTAGTGAGTAGAGAAGAGGTAGAGAAGAGAAGCAGCATAGGAAGAAACTACAGGAGCTCTGTAGGAGCAGTGCAACAAGGAGTCAGGGGCTGGCAGCTGCAGAGCTCGCCCTGACTGAGATTTCTCACCGGACCCGGAGTCCGAGGCTGTGGGGACTAACTCCTATCCAGCAGCAGAAACCGACCGGCAGGGGATTGCAGGTCCTCTGGCCCAGAAACCCGAAGGCACGGTCACACGCGTGGGACCAGCACCGCCGTCGTGGAGCGGAAACTACTAGAAGGCCCCGAGTCACCGGCCATACGGGTGAGCACCACACGGTACACTCAGGGACGTGGGCTACTTATACCCGCCTCTAGCAAGGTAGCCAGAAGAGTACAGTCAGTTTGGGAGGCCTACAACTCCGCCTGGCCAGGGGAGATCCCATCTGCTCAAGGACTGACCAGGCCCCAATCGCTAGCCAGTACTCCGGGAGGGTCTATCTTTGTCACCAGTAAAGACCCTGAACTACACCGTACCGTCTCCGAGTGGTTCCTGCTACCCCCATCGTCCACGTCGGCTGCCCTGAGGCCATACCCCTCCCGTTGGGGGTTATGCTATCACGCTGCACAATCCTACCACCGGCCTCAGCGGTCTGCCCTGCAGCAGCAGCTCCTTAGCTGTACTCAACGGGTGGCATAGTCGTCCAACATCTACCGCTGATACAGCGCCACTTAGTCTGACTCCCTGGGCACGGACCGGATCACCGCCACGAGACTACAACCCTCAAGAGATCCGGCTCCGGGTAAGCTCCCGCGTGCGCAACGCAGCGCGACACAGGCCCAGGGGCACGTCATATACGCTTCCTCGTTTCGGTTGTTTAATCTTCTTCTCCTTATCCTCAGCCTCCACCACCACTATACCACCAGGGTGCCAGCATTGCAAGTTCCTCCGTCCTAATTTTTGGCAGCTTTTGCTGGGAAAGCATAAGCAAATACCATGGGACACCCACTCCCCAATAATGGGACTTATGTTTGTAATATGCTGTTCTGCATGGCTCTTGTAAGGGGCATTGCAAGTTGCTCCGTCCTAATTTTTGGCAGCTTTTGCTGGGAAAGCATAAGCAAATACTATGGGAGACCCACTCCCCAATAATGGGACTTATGTTTGTAATATGCTGTACTGCATGGCTCTTGTAAGGGGCATTGCAAGTTGCTCCGTCCTAATTTTTGGCAGCTTTTGCTGGGAAAGCATAAGCAAATACTATGGGAGACCCACTCCCCAATAATGGGACTTATGTTTGTAATATTCTGTACTGCATGGCTCTTGTAAGGGGCATTGCAAGTTGCTCCGTCCTAATTTTTGGCAGCTTTTGCTGGGAAAGCATAAGCAAATACTATGGGAGACCCACTCCCCAATAATGGGACTTATGTTTGTAATATGCTGTACTGCATGGCTCTTGTAAGGGGCATTGCAAGTTGCTCCGTCCTAATTTTTGGCAGCTTTTGCTTGCAAGGCATAAGCAAATACTATGGGACACCCACTCCCCAATAATGGGACTTATGTTTGTAATATGCTGTACTGCATGTGACGCGCCCCCTGGGCCGTGTGTACACGTGTGTGGGATACCCGGTGCCGGGTCTCTGGGGTCTGTAGTCTCCGTGGCGGTGACCCGGTCCCGTGGCTCAGGCTGGTCAAACCAGTGGCAATCTTTCTTAGGTTTTGAGGTTAATTGGCCGACTGCGCCACCCGTGGATTGCGGTCAGGGAGTACCACCGCTGCGAGGCAGACCGCTGAGGCTGGTGTTGTGTGCGCAGCATAAAATGGGATAACTCCCCTGGGGAGGAGTATAGCCTCAGGGCAGTGAGTGTGGATGATGGGGGTGATGGTGCACGAGCGCAGCAGGAATGACTCAGAGTCTTTGCAGTGCAGTTCAGGGTCTTTACTGATGATTATAAGGTAGACCCTCCCGGGAGTACTGGCTAGCATAAGAGGCCTGGTCAGTCTGTGAGCAAGCAGGAGTTCCCCTGGCCAGGTGGAGTTGTAGGCCTCACCGTCTGTCTGCACTCTTCCTGGCTACCTTGCTGTAAGCGGGTAGAAGTAGCCCACGTCCCTGAGTGTACCGTGTAGTGCTCACCCGTATGGCTGGTGACTTGGGGCCTTCTGTTAGCCTCCGCTCCACGACGGCGGTGCTGGTCCCTTGCTTGTGACTGAGCCTCCGGGCTTCTATGGCCAGAGGACCTGAAATCCCCTGCCGGCTGGTTTCTGCTGCTGGATATATAAGTCCTCACAGCTTCGGACTCCTGCGTCCGGTTCCTATTGTCTTCTGCCAGGGCGAGCTCTGCTCAGCTTCCAGCCCCTCGTCTTTAGCTCCTAGCTCCTACAGAGCTCCTTGCTGTTACTTTCCCTTGCTCTCACTCTGACTCTGACTGTTCTCTGTTCTCTGACTCACTCAACCCCACCACAGATCCAGTTTATAAGGGCAGAATTCTCCCCTCCCAGGATTGGGGCAGGAGGATGTTGCATGTTTAAGGGATCCTGACCAGGAAACCTCCCACTTGCTCTCCGACGTAATCTCTATTACTGTGGTGACCAGACCCCTGGGGGTGCCACACATGGCTCTTGTAAGGGGCATTGCAGTACCTCATAATTTTTTGGAAAGCATTCCATTCACTGCTTAGGCCAACAGTGCACAGGAGACCCAGTTGCTATAAATGGAAAAAAAGGTTTAGTTAACGCCCTCTGACCTCCATGTCATTTCCAAGGGGCATTGGAGTGCCTCGAAATTTTTGGTAGGCATTGCACTCACTGTATGCCCTATAACTGTGTAGCCGAACCGCTCCTTTTGTTACAGAAACATATCCTACAAGACATATCTGGTTGACTGGCCTGATATTGATGTGAATGGTCCCTGTTCCTCCTGCTCTTTCTCCTTTGCCACTACCTCATCCATCATTTATCACCTGAAGCTTTGTTTTAACGGGAGTCATAGAACTTGGATAGTAGCAGGAAAACATCCAGCAATCCTCGGAGGAGGTAGGATATGCGCCAAAACGCTGACCTCCTCAGGCCTAGCCGCTACTACATACATGCGCTTGCATTACAACAAAACAAAGCAGATGCTAACTTCTATGATCCTCATCATGCTCCTCACCTTGGCACTCTCAACTCCCCTGATGGAGAAGCCAGGGCCCACCGGAGGAGTCTGATAGTCCGGTGGGCTCGGCCAATGCTGCCCTAAAGCAGGCCAGGCTAAGAAAAGTGTGGGAAAGGTTACCGGTACAAATAGGGGTGGCTGGGGACCGAGTATGGATACCAGGCTGCCGACACAGCCATGGCGTGGTGGCCAGATTCCGCCTCCACATGCCTAAAAGGCCCAATTTAAAGTGCAAGCAAGCAAGCAGTATGGTATTGCAGCCTGGGGGTGGGTGGGTGGCAGGCTGCATACTTGCGCTTGCATTGCAAGGAATGGGAGAGGTACAATTGTACACTGCCCTGGGACAAGGACTTGAATGGGGATAGTTGCAAGTCTGCAACGACAGGTGCAAGGTGGGAGGCATCTTCGCATGTACCATGAACAGGGGTTTGGCATGCACACACTACGGCAGAATAGGCTCTCCTTCCCACTAAATGCACTGGGGAGGGCACAGGTAATGTTTTGGTATACACGCTTAATCTTATGTATAAGGCACACCAGGACAAATAGGGGCGGCTGGGGACTGAGTATGGATACCTCGCTGCCGAAGCAGTCATGAGGTAGTGGCCAGCTTCGGCCTCTTCTAAACTAAAAGGCCCCATTTCAAGTGCAAGCTAGCAGTATGAATTGCAGTCTGGGGGTGGGTGGGTGGCAGGCTGCACACTTACACTTGCATTAAAAGAAAACATAGCAGATGCTAACTTCTGTCATCATCATCATGCTCCTCACCTTGGCACTCTCAACTCCACCGATGGAGAAGTCAGGGCCCACCGGAGTAGTCTGGTTCTCTGGTGGGCTCGTCCAATGCTGCCTAAAGCAGGCCGGGCTAAGAAAAGTGTGTGGGGGGATGTTCCAAGGAGAAATGGGGGCGGCTGGGGACCGTTTATGGACACCCGACTGCCACCAGGCGGCTGGGGACCGTGTGGACACTCGGCCGCCGGGCGGCTGGGGACTGAGTATGGATTCCAGGCCGCCATCACAGCCATGACGTGGTGGCCAGATTCCGCCTCCACATGCCTAAAAGGCCCAATTTCAAGTTCAAGCAAGCAAGCAGTATGGTATTGCAGCCTGGGGGTGGGTGGGTGGCAGGCTGCATACTTGCGCTTGTATTGCAAGGAATGGGGGAGGTACAATTGAACACTGCCCTGGGACTAGAACTTGCATGGGGATAGTTGCAAGTCTGCATCTTCTGATGCGGCAAGGATCACTTATGATGGGCACACTTTTAGACAGTGACCTGGGAGTCAGAGACGCTTCCAGGGGTCTTCCCCATGCTGTTCCCATGTCTTTTCAGCACTTTATGCATGTGTCACACAGCACATGGCCAGATAAGGTTGTAAAATGTTAAAATGACATTTCCCGGTGAATGCATTTGTCATAGTTGAAAGCAATACAAAAGTGCAAAAACGCATAAAATATGCTACTTGTGAACATAGCCGAAGGTGTGGAGGAGTATTTTTGTTTTTGGTCATTTATTTTAACTTATACACAAGTCTTTTCCCTGGAAAGGATGTTCCTTAACATATTTCACAGGAAAAAAGTTTCACTTTCGTTTTATTGTGAGCCTGTAAAAGTGGCTTAATACCTCTGACCACGTTGTTGACAGCAGTGACCTGGGGGTCAGAAATGCTTCCTGGGGCGATCCCCATGCTGTCCCCATGTCATTTGAGCACTGTCACTATCGTTTTGGGCACTTGTTAGGCTTTTAAATGACTGCCGGGGGTGCCACCGCAAAAATGCTCGAGTATCACGGCGAGCTCGGCCCTAGCTTCGAGCACCCGAGCATTTTAGTGCTCGCTCAACACTAGTGACTGTACTAAGACGTTTAATGTGTTTGCCACAATCATCACACCCCACCAAAAATAAAATAGTAGAGTTGAGAGAAAAGATTTGGAGGATCCTAGCCCGGTGCCTATGTCAATAGTCCGCGTCTGCCAGACCAGAGGCCGTTGTACCTTCTCCTACCTGGTGGCTTGCAACTTCATGTGTGCGTCACACCATAATGATGAAATCAGCAGTGCCGGGGATAACAGACATTAGAAGGAGGTTCCCAGGGCTCTAATCTGGCAGCCATGGACTACTGAAGCGGCATCTAGATTAGTGTCCTGCAAATCGTTTTGTTCAACCCAAATTTGAAAATGATGCTTTGTGTTAGATAAGGGATGTCAAACTTAAACACACAAAGGGCCAAAATGAAAAACTTGGACAAAGTCGTGGGCTAACCAGTATACAGTATAATGGGCCACACACAGTCCTCTATATAGAATAATGGGCTCCACATAGTCCTCCATTCAGAATATTGGGTCCCAAATAGTTCTCAATACAGAATATTGGGCCCCACATAGGCCTCCATACAGAATAATAGGGCCCACATAGTCTTCTATTCAGTATAATGGCCCCACAGTCTTCCATACAGAATAATGGGCCCAACATAGTCCTCCTTACAGTATAATGGGCCCACATAGTTCTCCATACAGAATAATGGGCCCACATAGTTCTCCATACATTATAATGGCCCCACATAGTCCTACATACAGTATTATGGGCCCACATAGTCCTCCATACAGTATACTGGGCCCCACATAGTCCTCCATACAAAATAATGGGCCCAACATAGTCCTCCATACAGAATAATGGGCCCCACATAGTCCTCCATACAGAATAATGGGCCCCACATAGTCCTCCATACAGATTAATGGCCCCACATAGGGGTGGTGGTTCTGGTGTCGCGGGACAAATATAACCACCCTACGGGGCAGATTTGGCCCACGGGCTGGAGTATGTGTTAAAATGATCATGCATTTTCTGCCAATAATACAGATAGGGGTTCCCCAAAGCCACAATTGGCCCAAATGACACTTTGAAACTATTTATTTCATAGACTAAAAAGGGGATTAGGGTTAACAAAAAAAAAAAAAATTCAGCTAAGGGGTTTTAATATTCTGCTAAGATCGTTAGACATTTTCTGTAGACAACCAGTTAGTAATAACATTTAAGGGTTATTCCTCCCATTGTATCCTATGTGGGAATTCTTAGTTAACAGATGAACAATAGGGATGAGCGGACCATTGGAAGTTTGGGTTCTGGTACCTGACTAGATCTTGTGTCCAAAGTTTGGGTACCAGAACTGTACTCGAACTTGAACTAGAACCCGAACCTCACTGAAAATAATGGGACCTGTGTTCTGTCTCCACATAAGGCGAATGAATACTATATTTGTGGGTACAATGTAGTAACTTTCTCTGAAGTCGCTGACACAGGTTGATGTGTGTTTTGGTGGTCAGAAACTGATGCTTTTACAAGCCAGTAAATGTGTGTCTTTCTCACAACATGAGGAAGGAAAAAAGATGGCTGCTGAGAGGAAGTGACCCATGAACTGAAGTGAAAACACACCCATTATCAATAATTAAAATTACTGATACATTAAGTATCACATATTGGCCAGCAGGTGGCAGCATAGAAATATGACTAACAATAATAATACAACTAACTAAAGACAAGCAATGCAAACTTATACTATCAATTATACAACTGAACTGCCGAATAGCAATTATATCTGGAGGACAGCACAATCTGAACTTTAGAGCTGGAAAATCTCTCTCTCTCCTCCCTGGACTTCCCCTGGAACTATGAACATTGCAACAAACTTCCCCTGGAACTCCGAACATTGCAACGGACTTCCCCTGGAACTCCGAACATTGCAACGGACTTCCCCTGGAACTCCGAACATTGCAACGGACTTCTCTGGAACTCCGAACATTGCAACGGACTTTCTCTGGAACTCCGAACATTGCAAAGGACTTCCCCTGGAACTCCGAACATTGCAACGGACTTCCCCTGGAACTCCGAACATTGCAACGGACTTCCCCTGGAACTCCGAACATTGCAACGGACTTCCCCTGGAACTCCGAACATTGCAACGGACTTCCCCTGGAACTCCGAACATTGCAACGGACTTTCTCTGGAACTCCGAACATTGCAACGGACTTCCCCTGGAACTCCGAACATTGCAACAGACTTCCCCTGGAACTCCGTGTTTGGCGATTAGCACAGGACACTAACTGTCCGATACGAACCCCAAACTTTTAAGTTTGGGTTCGCTCAACTCTAATGGAGAACCACCATGTAGCAATCTTAGGAAGGCAGAGAACAGATGCAAGAGTGTCTCCCACTCTGGAGGACCTGAAACGTCCACGGTTTAAATGGACAATGATTTATTTCACTGAGATCTGTGTAATGACTCATTTCACCCGTGGAGGCACTGCAGGAAACTTGAACACTTACCTCTATCTTCTCTGACAAAGGGACACTTTATGAACAGGTTATATAAAGGGAATCATTTGAATAAAACAATATCAAACCCCTTTAATTATTGCACTGAGTTACAGATAAGTGTGTATTACAGCGCAGAAGCAAGCACAGTGCCTGCATTTTCCTACACACAAGTTTGTAGCTGGTCCGCACCTCTCTGCACACACAGCAACCTTTAAACCATTCTCCTAAACATATTTATTTTTCTATTAGTCTTGCTAGATTGAAAGAGCAAGTCAAGCACAACACTATTTTCAGCCTAGTTGAAGACGCTACAATGATCTCACAGATGCAATTAATCAAAATGGGATTCAAACTGCGTATAAAGCCCAACTCTGGGTCACTGAAGCCGGGATGGAGGAGACGCGGAGCTCGGAAACATATGGACCTCTTTTTTTAATTTAACTTCAAAGATGTTCACTGTAAAAATCCTTCTAACCTGCATTATATATCCCATTTACAATACATTCCTAGTAATTTATCAAGTGACCTTCGAGAATAGATTCCGGTTCTTAAAAGGGGCATACGTTTTTCAGATGTGGACGATAATGTTTAATGTTTAAACCATCTAACAATGATGACATTGATAGGATGGACAGTGGTTATATCACTAGTCAATGGATATAGATACAGTTAGGGTATCACTGCATAGAAAATTATAAGGAATCTGTCAGCAGTTTTTGCATGATGTAGGGGCAGAGACCATGATTCCAGTGATATGTCACTTATTAGGCTGTGTGCTGTTGTTTCATTACAATCAGTGTTTTATTAGCAAGAGATTATCACTGCTGGACTAGCTGCTTCTGTGCTTCCTAGTCCAACCACACCCCCAACGCTGATTAGCAGGTTTCTGTCAATATACAATGTACATAGAAAGCTGCTAATCAGTGGTGTGTGTGGGGTTAGCTTTCTGAGCTCAGCTACATTTACAGCAGAGAAAACTCTCATTGCATCACAACTGCTGCACCCAGTAAACTTACTGACATATTGATGGAATCAGGGTTTCTTTCCCTACATTATGGTGCTCTCAGATGAGGTAACAAAAAACCTGCTGACAGATTCCCTTTAAATGGCCTCTGTAATTTTACCATCTTCGTATAAATCAAAAGTATAAGAAAAGATAAGAGACTTTGACACTTCCTCTTCTCCTTCTGCCTTCTCAACTTATCAGCAGATGTAATCTGATCCCTCACATAAGAGATCAGATTATAACTGTTTATTGAAGTCTATGAGGAGATAGGAACAGAGTAAGAGAGAGAGGAACAGACAAATATAGAAAAGGTATTGCTGCTTTCTAATAAGGGTTTTATCTGAGCCCAAAGTTGGATTCACTTCAGAGCTGGATTCGGAGCTACAATGCTCAGTAGAGATGAGCGGATCGCTTCAGTCAACATCTGTCCATAAATGGTGCTCTCTGGTTACGGACAGGAGCTGCGCAAATTGTTGATCTTCTGGATTTTCCGGCGCAACATTTCATTTGCTGGCCCAACGTGATATCATCTATGAGGAGTGTGAAGTGACGTTTTGACAGGCTGGCTTATCATAAGACGAGTCTGGAAATCCAGAGCGTAAGGAAATTTGGCACAGCTTCTGTTCACAATCAGAGGGCATTAACCTGGACCATAGACCAGGGTTGCACAAAGTGATCCCCTCATCTCTACTACTCAGTGTTGTTGTATAATATCCTCCTTGCTGCTGCTTCTTAGGTTGTGATACATAAAGACAGGAGAGCTGGAGTCCCTCATGTCTGTGTGCGCTGTGTATGGGAGACATCATAGTAGCTAATCTCCAGAAATGGAACAAGCAGAGGGGAAAACTGGTGAAAATGCAGGATACAAGTGTCATGATTCTGCCTATAGGTGTGTCTGGAAGCAGTGAGAGACAGTTCAGCCACCCAATCTAGGACTGGGGCATGCTGAGTTGTCAGTATTGTGATGGTGTCACGCAAGGTGAGGGAAACACTAAGTGCACAATGATGGGAAGAGGGGAAGGAAGCCCAAACACTAGGGAAAGGGGGAGTGGAGATCCCTAGGCAGATCTGACAACACCCTGTCTCCCCTAACGTCCCTAAATAGGTTCTGCACCTATCGCCCTTAGCGATAGGCCCTAGGAAGGGAGGGGACAGGGTGAGGACTAGTCAGCCCCCACTGCAACTAAAGACAATCAGGTAAACAGACATGGGAATACAATTAGCTTGAGAAGAAACCAGAGAGATCACACCAACTATCCTCCAAGGGAACTACAAGAAGACACTAGCCGACTACTAGCACTTCAAGCCTGGACAGAGGAAAATAAAGCTATTCCCAGCAACTCTTTGGAGAGACTGAAGGTATTTAAACATCCAGCAAGGGTGTGTCAATTAGCAGCAGAAGGTGAAGGTTACTGCTTTGGTCTTAGAAGGAGAAAGATATCACTACACTACAGAGATGAAAAGATCAAGAAGGTGTCTGCAGAGCCAAGTGCAATGACCTTCTACAGCTGGATCCAGAATGACTGTTTGGCTGTGTGCCCACGATGCATTTTTTAAGCGTTTCGGCAGCGGCAAAAACGCTGCAGAAACGCTTAAAAAATGCATGGTAGAAGGCCATTGCGGAAAAAAATGCAGCACTACCAATTATTTTGCGGAAGTGCTGCGTTTTCGCCGCCATTGACTTGCATTAGAACGCATGCATTCCACTTCACTAGATAAGGACATGTGGAATGCATGCGTTCCAATGTGCGGATGGTACCTGTGACGAAATGGACCCCTTTTATATACAACATAGGATGATTTCTTATTTATCCGGACAATTTGGTATTTTGGTGGCGAACTCGTAATATGCCACTCATGGGTTAAGTTCTTACAATCTAGCTGAACACTATGTTGTATACCCATTGCAATTATCTCTCTTCTGTAAGGTCAGAAGAATTTAATCCTGTTAGAATGCCATTGTATTACCATGTGGATTGTTGACTCTATGTAAATTGCCTCAGCCACCATTGTTCTAATGTCATAACTTGCAAACCAAATGTCTCCTACTAGCATTCCATTGTAGGACTATATCAATCAGTATGTGGCTCTCCCTTGCCTGGCTGTAATATGACCAAAAATGGTTATATGGGACTTGAGATCCAGCCAATGAAAAGACAGTCTTATTCCACCAATCGTGAAGTCCCCGGTATCCTGCAATGAGGGCAGAGGGTATATCAGGAGGACTGTTCAGTTGACCAGGAGATTTTTTTCTACTGCCCTCAGCCTAGGGATGTCGGTCCCGACTGCAGGTGCACTAGCTTGAAGACAGGCAGCTAACTTAGGATCTTCGGATACGAATGGGAGAACAACGACCGCCTAGGACGTAACCCAGGTTGGGACATTTTGGTCACCTGGTTACAGACTTTGCCGTGCTGTCTCAGTGCCAAACTCCGGCATTATTTCTTTCTGGGCGGGTGCCTGCCAAAAGAAGGGAACCACTGGTTTGGAGTAAATAGTCCTGGAAGATCTGAGATACGAAGGATCTAAAACCCTGGTGAGCCAGCGGAAGGGTGAGACTCTGTTGCCTGTTACAATTTGTGCTGTGCTGGTTATGTGTTATATGCTGTTAGTTGTTGGGGATCCAATAAAGCCTTAATATTGTGATTCCCTCACCTTGTGTTGTCTGAGTAGTGTTCCGCCCACGGTTGAGGAGTTCGGGCGTTCAGTTAGGGATGAGCCCTGGTCCATGTGGTCTTTCTAAAGGCGGCTGGGCCAGCGGACGAGAGCACCCACTGACTCCATGTCTTTACAGTACCCAGGTCTAGAGGAGAGGAGACTCTCCTCCGGACCCGGGTACCATAGAAAACTGTGAAAAAAAGAATAAAATAAAAAATAAAGATTATATTTACCTTCTGACGGCCCCCACTGCACTCGTCCTTTCATGCCGGCAGCTAGAGATGGACTGAAGGACCTGCGCTGATGTCATAGTCATGTGACGGGTTACGCGACGCTGACGTCGGCAGGTCCTCCAGTGTACCGCTGCCGGCAGCGAGGACGGAGGGAATCAAGACTGCGGGGGCCATCGGAAGGTAAGTATATATTTATTTTTTTATTTTTTACCATTCCTTCGGTCACAGTATATAAATCCATGCCGTTTGCATGGATTTATATAGTGTGACCAAGTTGACAAGCACTTTCCAAGTGATGCTAAAATCGCTTGGAAAGCGCTTGTCAACCCGCATGCGGAAATGCAAGTGAAGAACGCTTCACTTCCGCATGTCCCTGGCAGGAAAACGCATGTACAATCTGCATGCGTTTTTTTCTGCCAGGGAGATGCAGAAATGCTCAGGAAAAAATGCTGAGCATTTCTGCATCGTGGGCACATAGCCATTGTCATACCTGACACACCCGTGACAGATGGACAGCTCAGCCGTCCAATCGGAGGCTGGGGCGTGCTGAGCTGTCAGTATGTTGAGGGACAGTTCAGCTGTCCAATCAGGGCTGCGGCATGCCTACCTCCATGTGTCTGCTATTTGAGTGATTACATGGCTATTTAGCTGGCTTCTGCCTCCAATTAGTGCCAGTTGTAGCTTTGCTCAAATGGTGTGCACTTGCTCTGTTCTCCGTGCTCCTGTACTTGATCTTTGCTGTCCGACCTTGGACCTTGCAATGACTATCCATTTGCCTTGCCCTTTTGTCTTGATCCGCTACCTTCCCAGAATTCTGACCTCGGACTGTGACCTGACAACGCCTTTGCCTTATTCCTTTGTTTATAATGAGCCCTCTTGTTATCTGACCTTGGATCTCTTGACTACCCAAGCCTCATGACTTGACCTTGAGTAGTGACTAGCGCCACAACAAATCATATAAGGACCAGACATAGTGTTATTCCTCATGGTCATATACACAACAGCCTTTTATGAAAAGTCACCAGAAACAACAGGTACGCTATTATTGCACAGTTTCAGCATGACACATTCTCTTTGTAGCCATTATTGACTCTGGCTAATACTGTAGATGAAAGTCCTAAATGGGGGACCCCTTCTAGCAACACCTTTGATCCCATTTTCATTCCTGTGCAGCTCATTACCTATGATCCCCAATCACAGAAGTAACATGTAATTCTTCGTGTTCTTTTTTTCCTTCCTTACTTTTAGTTCTCTCTTCTCTTACACTTGTATAGCTTTATTTTCTAAGGTATTGATTTCTCTACAGTATTTGATATATGTATGATCATAGAGAATAACTAATCAGTCCCATTTATCAGAGACTTCTGACTCCTGTGGATCTATTGCAAAGGGAACACTAAACAGATTGAAGTGCATTGAATTCGCATTGCTGTCTCATCCACAGGTGGTGTATACAAACGGCATTTTCTTTCTTCATTCCAAGAAAGCAATAATAGAAGATGACATACTTTATTGTGCTGATATCATAAAACCTTTGAGCTTGCACCTCCAAGAATACTGGATGGCTACGAGACTAAGAAGAATGCTATATAGTTACTTTTTAATCTTATAATTATTACCATTCCTTCAATATTTTTACTATGCTAGCTATTGAGGATAACCTATTTGTTTTACTATGCATGTGAGCTGGTAATCAAGGTGTAAAAAAGTAGTAAAAATTGTATTTGTAAACCATTGGACCATATTTTGTAGGGCTTTAAAAGATGTCAGCCATCATAGAGTACAGCTACTTAATAAACATTAGTAAAGTCCATGGCTCATCACCACATACTCTACTGCATATAGACAAAAGTACAGAATTGGGAAACCTACACAATACATTTGCATGAGCTTTTATGGCATCTCGATCTAAATCCACAGACGGTAATATGGAGTATGTCCCCATTTGCATCTAAAACAAATTCCACTTTTCTGAGAAAATTTTCTACAAGATTTTGGAGATGTCTGCAAGAATTTTAGCCCATTCATCTAGAAGATCATTTGTGAGGTCAGACCCTAATGTTGGAGGAGAAACCGGGCTCGTAATCTCCGTTGTAGTTCATCACAAAGTTGTTGGATGGGGCTGAGGTCTGGGCTTTGTGCGGCCGGTCATGTTCTCCCACACCAAACTCCCTGCAATCATGGGTTTATGGACCTTGAGCACTGGGCACAGTCATGGGGAACAGAAAAGTGGCTTCCTCAAACTGTTCCCGCAAAGTTGGAAGCTACAATTATCCAAAATGTCTTGGTATTTTGAAGCAATTGGATTTCCCTTAATTAGAATTAAATGGTCAAAAACAAACCCGTAAGATGTAAGGCTGCTCAGCCATATAAACTGTGACGATACAGTTTATAAACTTAATTAGCCAGACTATTAGATTTGTTAAACCAAGAGAAATACACTATTGTGTTTAAATTGACTTGTATATGTTTGTGTATTTCTAAAGGTCAGACCAGTATTTGTCTAACCCTGATTGCTGTCTCCTCTTGGTTAGGTGAACAATGTTGTTTGTTACTATGCTAATTAGATATTATACTAAGTCAGCTAAAAGTTTATTTACAATAGCCCCTGTGATACCAACTATGTAAATAGATTACCTCAACAATGATAGCTGAGCCATGTGAGTAAATCCCTCCCTAACCCTGACCTGTGACTGATGTCATTTATATGTAAATAGAAAAAGGGTTTATCTGTCCTGCTGAAAAGAGACTTGGGTCAGAGAATCAAGGAGAAGTAAGAGGACACTCAGACTCCCTCACACCATCAGCTTGGAAAGATGGTAGTTACCTAAAGAGACACAGATTTAGATTCTACAGGATTCCAGCCTAAGGGTACATGGCCCTGACTGGAAAGATAAGGATCTGCTCCATTGACCATCAGAGAGACATGGATACATTTTGGGGAGACCAAGTTGGGCCGAAGAAGTCACCTGGCCCCATGAATATGTTGTTTGGGGTCGCCAGGAGGGACCCACTGGTCGCCTGGAACCCATGGAAACTTTCGGAGAGGCCAGGGTGAGACTCTCCGGTCTCCTGGCCTTGTACCTCGATGGACTACTAGCTTCCTAAGCTTGCCGCTACCTTCTCTCTGTGGGGGTCTGCCAGAAACGGGGGGCCACTGGTTGAGGTAGTCGGCCCTGGAAGTCTCCAAATTCGCAGCTGTTCTATCCCAGGCGGGCGGAGAAGGAAGGGTGAGACTGTGTAATGTTGTACCCCCTTGGGTAGTTGCTGGGACTGTTCTTTGTGTTTATTGTCCGCTTTGTGGTTTAATAAAGTATTGCCACGTTGTTTTACCATCACCTTGTGTTGTCTAAGTAATGTTACGCCCACAGAAGACCCTGGGTCTTCACAGAAACCCATGCTATGAAGCTCCCGAAGCACAGTTTTTGGGTTTATGTTAAAAGGAGGTATTGACTCGTGATGTAGGACCCAGAGATGAAGGCTCCAGGAGCTGTAAGTTATTAAGAGTTTTTTTCCGGGCCCAGATTTTGGTTCTGGGTTTTAGGAGCGGGCAAAAGAGCAGGGTGGGACTGGCCATTCCTATACCTTCATTCCAGGTTTTGATAGGACTATTTAAGGCCTCAATGCTGTCTGTGAGTGGAGGTGGAAAGGCTTCTGGTATGCTGGTCAGTCTGCCAGAATATGACTAATTGTGGACCTAGTTTACAAACGAGTGAGCCCATGCCTGCTGTGAAAATTGCTTTGTTTTGCTTATTTATGTCACACCATTTTTAATGTAGAAGCAAGACTATTTTTGTTTGTATAACGTGACCATTTGAGAACTTTTTAATAAACAGTACTGGATCCTTGTGTGTAAGCTACCAGCTGCCAAAGAGCCTGTGCCCCTTCACAGAAGAAATAGAAAAAAAAATCATGAATTTACTGGTTACAATGATGTAGGCATTCCATTACAACACTATGCTGGAGATCAGCAAGCTCTTTAGAAAGACACATTCTTTCTCAAATGTTAGTAAAGGCAGATGGCATGGCAAGGGGCTGGATTTTATTCACCTGTGGCAATGTGACTAAATGAAAAACCTGATTTTAATCATTAATATGTGTGTGTGTATAATGTTTGTGTATATATGGTATATCCATGGACATACTGTAGCTATAGTACAATGATAGCATGCACTGTAAAAAACAACAAAAAAAAACTTAATGGCTGAAAGAGTTTACCTCCATTCCCAAGAGAGGAGAAGCTAGTGAACATGGAGGGTGATGAGAGAAGATAGAGAAAAATAATAATGATAACCATTTTATATGCTGAACTCTATTGCTGCAGTTGATAGTTATGGATTCATGATGTATTGGCGCCCAATTTTAAGTTTTGCTATAAGCCACTATGACTACTGTTACTGTTTATTAGCAATGATTACTAGCAATCATTAGAGATAAGCAAATCTTTGGGAAATTTAAATTCACAAGGTTTGTTTAATTTTTAAAGGGAATTCGATTCATGGTGAATCAATTTGCCGCTAATTGACTGTACTGTAAAGCCAACAATTGCTTTGAAAACTGAAAATACGCTATTCTCTTATGCTTACACACTAATCTTTTTCATTGGTCTGTTGTCATACACTATCTGTACAGTTTTTTCATTTTTTATGGCTCCCTCTCCTTATCTCCTGCTAAGCTATGAGCTGTGACGTCCATTCACTATCCAGATTCATCACAAAATAACTGCTTCATTTCCTGCTTCAGCTTTTACACTGGCTATGATAGTCCTTTTTGATTGGCTGTTCTATACTATGTGATAGCTGCAAGGCATTATGGAGAAGCCCACCCAACTGCACCCAAAGTTATGTGATACTTCTCTGGCTGATACAATCTTCTACAATGTGCAAAATGGAAGCGAATTGCAAATTATTCAAATTTGCCGAATTAAGTGAACTCCTAACAGAAATTCTGCTTGCATCAAATTGAATCACTAATTTCTCATCATTATATTTAGATTCTAAAGTGCAGCAAAAAATGGCAGACGCCTATACATCTTTATATCAGCTTTATAAGTGCTGTTTTTCTACTTCACGCTTTACTCCATATCTTTAGATGTGACGAACCACCAAAGACACATTTAAGACTGACATAGACATGACTGTAAGAAGAACAAAACTGTTTGCAAATACATGCTCCTGTTTATAGCACCTAGTGTATTCCCTGCATATTTAGACATGGGAGCCAAAGATGAAAATGTGCTCGGAAACACAAAGGCGTGCCGGCACATTCCCTCCCCTCCTAATTAGGATGAAGTCAGATTAAAAGGCCTTGTTTGCATGCCCATCTTGTCTCGTTTTTGTTAATTATTCAGGAGAGGATACAGACAAAATGCACGTCTGATAATAATGAGTGCAGCAATCCAGATGGCAGCGAACACACAAGTCATTCTCACATTAGCACTAAACACATACAATTCCAAGATTCCTCATACACTGTCAAAGACAAATAGATCCAGATGTATTCCTGCCTCCTGGAGGTGAATCCTAATCAGCAAACAGTCATCTGACTATAAGGGTCGCCCTCCAGTAAGGAGACATGTAAGGCTGCAGAATAAAGCACATAGTGATACAATATGAAGAGATACATTTTGCTTTGTTTACTTTTTAAACAATGTATCTAATCGGAACGGTACAGAGAAAATACCCACAGGGCCATCGATCAGGATGAGAACGGGTCTGTCCATAGGAGCATTATTGATTAAATTTAAGCCATGACAGCTACCGTATGCCGGATCTGTGATCATTTAGATGCCAGAGGCTTTAATAGGGTCTGTTGGGGTTCTGGAATTTTTGACAGCGATAATAACATTACATATTTGCTTTTAAAAAATACCGGAAAAGAAAAGAAGAAAGCCTCAAATGGTTGTGTGACCAGTCCCTTCTGATATACATATATTAGTCAGAAATTTTCTTCTGTCATGGCTCTTAAATGGTCAACAAACTAAATCAATAGTGCAAACAAATATAAGAAACTTGATAATACATTTTATTGGAGAAATAGGATACTTTTTTTCACTTTTTGGGCACTTTTTCCTCTCAACTATGTGTCCTGATCCCATCATCCACTATGAAAGAATAGCTCAAATTCATCTTGGTTAATGAAAGACGGACTGCCAGTACAGTGAGGTGTCAGGTTACATCAACTATTAAAGTCCATGGAGAGGAAAAGAGGGAGGAGAAGTAAGATTCAGAATAAGAAAACAAGCAGAGGCAGAGACAGGCAGATGGTGCTGCAGTTAGTGAGTGATTTAAAGGGGTTGTCCGGGACTTTAACATTGATGCCTATCCTTTGAATAGGTCATCAATGTCTGATTGGTGGGGGTGTGACACCAAGCACCCCCGCCTCTGAGCTGTTCCCTGTCTCCACGGCAGCCGCTCAAAGCAGCACAGCACAAACCTGTTGACAGAGTAGTGGATGAGGCCTGGTACTGTACATCTGACCCCCTATTGATTTGAATAAGGAGAGGATATGTAGTACCTGGCCACAGCCACTATACACTCGATGGCGCTGTGTGGAGCAGTTCAGTAACTGAGCAGTTCTGGCTGCCGCCAACACTGGGAACAGCTGATCAGCAGGGGTGCCAGGTGTCGCATCCCCATCAATCAAACATTGATGACCTATCCTAAGGATAGGCCATCAATGTTAAAGTCCAGGACAACCCCTTTAACATATCCTAAAGCTGGATTCAAAGCTACAGTGCCTAGTACCCTTGTTCAATGTCCTCCATGGCGTTGCTATTTCTGAACATGCCCTAAGCAGGCATAGAAATATGAGTAGGAATCCAACTGTTTCCTTATGATGTGTATGGGAGACATTATACCAGCTAGTCTCTCCCACTAATTGCAAGAGTACTGAAAATTAAAGATAGAGACTGCAATGGGGAAAACTGGGGAAAAATGCAGAATATATGTCATAATTTGGCCAGAAATAGGGCTTGTCCTCATTTCCAATAAATCATCAGACAGCTTATACTCCAAGGCAACCTGAAATGACATGTATACTTTAACATACTCATGACAGCACTGTCTCCAAATAGATCCAAATTAATTATAATAGATCCAATTAACTACTAGTGGGGACAATAATTTTTTTGGGTGGTTGTCTGTTGTGATATTATTGCCCTCAGAATAAAACCCAACTTGAGTTTGAACATAAAAATAGGTAAAGAAGCTGTGTCCATTTCAACCATTCATATTGACTTTGATAGCGGATTACCGAAAACGGATGGGTCCCAATTAGTGTTGAGCCACCCCCGTAGTGTTCGAGTTCGGTTCGGTTCGTCGAACACCCGTGTGTTCGCCGAACTGTTCGTCGAACTGTTCGTCGAACACCTTCGAACACCGTTAAAACCAATGGCAGGCAAACAAAAACACATAGAAACACATAGAAAACACCTTCAAAGGTGTCCAAAAGCTGACAAACTGCTCAGAAGACACAACTAACACATGGAAAAGTGACAAGTACATATAGTCATGCGAAAAGAAAAGAGGTGGAGGAGTAAAAGGAGGGGGAGACACAGATATAGGCATGTCATGCCCTTCTAAAATCCAAAAAGTGAGAAGCCGACACGTTCAGTCCGCTCCTGCCCGTGCCACCTCCGTGTCGCCGGGTTTGTGCCAGAGCCGCGGTGAACCCTGACGGCCAGCCCCCCTCTCCCAATACTGGTGCCTGTCCACTGGTGGGTCGAGCGAGCCCCCCTGTGGTGGAGGCAGCTATAAGCTTTTTAATTTAAATTGTCTCTCTAATTTGAATGAATACACTTTAAATCCATTTACAAGGATCTATTGGAGGGCAAGTCTCATGCCAGCAGCCGCGTAATTCCAGCTCCAGTAGAGTCCACTAAAGCTGCTGCAGTTAAAAAGCTTTTATAAGGATCGAGCTCGGCTGTCCACCGCAAGGCATCCTACTGCCAGTCCCAGCCCCTATGCCTTGGGGTGCCTCCTGATGCTCTTCACTGAGTATCCCGTGGTCCCGAAGCATTTCCTTTGAAAAAATTAAGTGTCCAAACTACAGGTGGTGTAGCTTGCTTAACAGCCGGGATAATCCGCTGACTAGCAGACACTGCTACTAGGCACAAAGTATTTCCTGGGCTAGATGCAGTTAAAAATTTGTAATTAGATACTCTCGTTGGATGCTGAGAAAGCATTCCATAGAGTCTCCTGGCACGCCATATATGATTCTCTCAAAAAGCTTGGGGTAGGGGTCTAGGGGACCCTTTTATAGCCAAAATCACGGCCCTGTATCACAATACGTCACCTAGGCTGAAGATAAATGGAACTGTAGCACCCTGAGGGCTTGGTTGCTACAGAGGTATTGCACCTCACCCAGAGGTGTGATATCTCACTCTCAGGTAAGGAAGGAGTGTGGATCAGGACCCGACACCTGCATGCATTACACCACATTGCCGTGGGGCAGGGCGACCAATATGCCTCTGAGATGGGCACGACAGTCCCTGTCCCTGGCTGGAGTGGGGGGAGGGAACACTGAGGAAGGGGAACCCTGTAGTGCAGAAGCAGGGAGGAAGCAGTTCCTGGGTGCATTGAGAAGGGAGTATAAAAGGTGGGCACCATCTTAGTTCAGTGCAGAGAAGTCTGAGCAGAAGTGGCAGGGAGCAGGGGCTCTGCATGAGCTCTGCTCCGGAGGCGGGCCTAGTAACAGAGGCCCAGGCCTGGAAGAGGGAGAAGGAAGGAAGAGGAGCGGAGAAGGCTCCAGGAACGAGGAATGAAGGGATCCCAGGGGTGCGGACGGGCGAGTCGCCACCGCACGCCCGAATCCACCTGCGTGGAGGGGTCAGGCCAAAGGGGGAGACCGGTCCCCGAAACTAGTGGAGGCAGGAAACGACCCTCAGCTAGAAACCGGAGGCTGTGACATTTTATGTGGCGCAGCCCCTCGCTACACCCTCTAGGAAGGCACCACATAGGGTCAGGGAAACTGGCGCCAAGTTTACCAAGAGGAGGCCCGAGGCAGCCGGACAGAAGGGTTGGTAAGAAAGGCCAGACAAAGGACACACAAAGGGGGTCCAGTGAAGCGCTCCAAAGTTATCTGGGAGTTGTCTGAGCCCCTCACCTGGTGAGCACAGTACGACGTGGGCAGCCGTTACCTGCAGATGTGGTCTGGATAATAAGAACTGTGAGTAAAGGCCCTGGACTGCATCACTGACTCCGTGTCGTTACTGCTGCTGCCCTGCACCATCACCCCCATCCTCTGCATACACTGCCCTGAGGCTATACTCCTCCCATGAGGAGTTATGCTACGCTCTGCTGCACCCACAACACCAGCCTCAGCGGTCTGCCCTGCAGCGGCGGTTCACTCTGACCGCAATCCACGGGTGGCGTAGTCGGACATTTAAACATCAAAACCACATAAATAGTTCCGCCACTGGTTTGACCACCCTGAGCCACGGAACCGGGTCGCCGCCATGAAGACTACAACCACCAGCATCCACCAAAAAGGGTCCGGATCAATTCGCCATAACCCCAATATTAGGTGGATTGAGGTGGGAGGCACCGAGTACAAGTGCTCTCTATTTGCTGATGATGTCCTAGTATATATCACTCAATCACATATATCCATCCATGCTGTTATGGCTGAAATAGATCACTTTGTTACATGGTCAAATTTTAAAATCAATGCAGCGAAGTCTGAGGCCCTCGATGTCTCCCTCCCCAAATCCATATAGGATTCCATCCAGTCCAACTTTCCCTTTGCCTGGCCCTCACAGGGTATCAAATACTTAGGAATTCCTATTCATAGAGACCTCTACCATCTATGTTATCTTAATTTTGGGCCCTTTATTGAACAACTCCATACAGATCACGGTTGGCAAGTTAGAACTGTAAGATTCACTACGTGAACCACTGGTGTTTTGTGGAAAAGCACATGTACACTGTGTTCCAAATTATTATGCAAAAAGTGTTTAGGAGTGATAAGGGAAGAATTTGTTTGTTTGTCAGTTAAACTCATTGATGGTGATGTGTGTCAGGGCTCTTTATATCACTGTAAGCAATTGCAGACACCTGTGCTAATTAGTTTGGCAGGTGTGTCCAATGAAAGACAAGACTACTTAAGAAGGCTGTCTCACATTATTAAGCAGCCTACATTTTCTGCCAAAATGGGAAAGAAAAAGGATGTGTCGGCTGCTGAGAAGCAACAAATTGTGGAGTGTTTAGGTCAAGGCATGACTACAATCAACATTGTGCGATGATCAGGATGAAGTGTCTTGGCAATCAAGAAGTATGTAGCTGATTCACAGTACACACGTGTGCGTGCTGATAAGGGCAAATTGAGGACTCTTTCCTACAGGCAATTACGTCAGGTTAAAAGAGCAGCGGCAAAAAAGCCTTGTCATAGCAGCAGACAAGTTTTTGAAGCTGCTGGTGCCTCCAACGTCCCCCGAACAACAAGATGCAGGGTCCTTCAGAGGTTTGCAGCTGTGCATACGCCATCCTGTCGACCTCCTCTATCCACTTCACACAAGCAGAAACGGCTCCAGTGGGCCAAACATTACATGAAGACTGATTTCAAAACTGTTTTGCTCACGGATGAGTGCCGTGCAGCGCTCGATGGTCCAGATGGATGGAGTGGAGGATGGCTGGTTGATGGACACCCCACGCAAACACGGGTACAGCGCCAACAAGGAGGAGGTGGAGTAATGTTTTGGGCTGGAATCATGGGGAGAGAGATTGTCGGCCCCTTTAGGATCCCTGAAGTCGCTAAAGATGAACTCCATAATGTATGTGGATTTTCTCAAACAGCACTTCCTGCCATGGTTCAAGAAGAAGAACCGTGTATTTCACAGCAAGATCATTTTTTTGCATGATAATGCACCATCTCATGCTGCACATAAAACATCTGCATCTCTGGCTGATATGGGCATAAAAGGGGACAAACTTATGGTGTGACCCCCATGCTCCCCTGACCTCTACCCCATTCAGAACCTCTGGAGCATCATCAAAAGGAGTGTCTATGATGGCGGAAGGCAGTTCACATCTAAGCAACAGCTCTGGGAGGGTATTCTGTCCTCATGCAAAACAATTGAAGCAGAAACCATCCAAAACCTGACAAATTCAATGGACGAGAGAGTTCAGAAGCTCCTTTCGAACAAGGGGTCCTATGTGAAAATGTAACATCACCTAGAATAAAGTTTTGAGTAGAAAACTGTTTGATTTCAGTTTCTAATAACCTGCTAATGCTTAGAATTTCAAAAATGACCATTTTTTTGGTCTTTATTAAAATGAAAAGGTTGATCGAAAAGTTTGGGGGATCTAAGAGTGTGGCAACCCAGTAGTCATGATTACTTCGAATTCTGACAATATGAGGGTCATGTTGCAGGTAGTGCAGCAAGAAGGCACTTATGTGTCTTGCGCATCTCGGAGCCCCAAAATTATTTTCCGGGCTAGATGCAGCTAAAAATTATTATTAATTTTAAATCTGGTGGAGCTTAGTATAGATGGCCTAATAGGATCAGTGCTGCACACTGCTACAAAGCCCAAATTATTTTCCAGTCAAGATACAGATAAACATGATTAGTAATTTTAAATCTGGTGGAGCTTATTATAGATGGCCTAATAGAATCAGTGCTGCACACTGCTACAAAGCCCAAATTATTTTCCAGCCAAGATACAGATAAACATGATTAGTAATTTGAAAGCTTAAAACGGTTGGTAGGGTGATTTTAACCAATCATCAAGCTTTTACTCTCCCCAGGATGACACAGGGGTAGAAAAGTCGTTTCGGATCCATGATTTGTTCATCTTTATGAACGTGAGTCTGTCTACATTATCAGTGGAGAGCCGCGTGCGCTTATCTGTCAGCACACCACCAGCAGCGCTGAACACACGTTCAGACAGAACGCTGGCTGCGGGGCATGACAAGATCTCCAAGGCGTAAGTGGCTAGCTCCGGCCATTTATCCAGATTGGAAGCCCAAAAAGAGTAAGGGTCCAGTGACACAGTCATGGCTTCAATGTTTACTTGGAGATACTCCTGTACCATCGTCTCTAGGCGTTGACTATGTGTCAGACTTCTTGTCTCCTGTGGCCTTGCAAAGGATGGGCTAAAAAAGTGGTGAAATAATTCTGCAAAATTGATGTTACCAGCAGATACTGTGGTTCTGTTACGGTTTGAGTGCTGAACACTTGACGGTCCCACGGTTGGCAAGTTGGAACTGTGAGATTCACTACGTGCACCACTGGTGTTTTGTGGAAAAGCACATGTAAGATTCTGCAACAGTCTCTGCTGATACTCCTGCATGCGTGCATCCCTTTCTATGGCAGGAATAATTTCTGCAAATTTACTTTTGTACCGGGGATCTAACAGTGTGGCAACCCAGTAGTCAGGATTATTTCTAATTCTCACAATTCGAGGGTCATGTTGCAGGTAGTGCAGCAAGAAGGCACTCATGTGTGTTGCGCATCCAGGAGCACCAAGTCCCTGTTGTGTTGGTGGCGAGGTAACAATCATGCTTCCTTCCTCTGTCCTCTCCCCCCAACCTCGCACAACAGAAATGTGATCAAGGTCTCCCTCATCTGATGAGTCTTCCATCAGTTCGTTCTCCACTTCTTCCTGGGCTCCTGCACCTTCCTCACTAGTTTGGCTGCTACCATGCGCCCTGGTAAAACCATCTCCTCCACCCTCACATGCCTGCCGCCTTGGTGCTGCCGACCGTCTGGACCTTGCAGATGTTAGCCCTTCCGCATACAACTCCTCCTCCTCTACTTCCTCCACCTCCTCTTGTGCCACCACCTGACTCCGAATTCTGTTTAACATGTGCTCCAGCATGTAAATCACCGGAATAGTCATGCTGATAATGGCATCGTCAGCACTAAACATCTTCGTCGCCATTTCAAAACTGTGCAGAAGGGTGCATAGGTCCCTGATCTGAGACCACTCCTCCAGCGTGATTTGCCCCACCTCTGGATCTCGTTGGCCCAGGCTATACGTCAGAACGTATTACACCAGGGCTTGTCGGTGCTGCCACAGTCGCTGCAACATGTGCAGAGTTGAATTCCACCGGGTAGGCACATCGCATTTTAGCCTGTGAAGTGGCAGGCCCAACGACTTCTGTAGAGATGTAAGTTGCTGAGCTGCGGGATGCGAACGGCGGAAGTGAGCACACAGCGACCGTGCCCTCTGCAGAAGGCCATCTAGTCTGGGATAGTGGGCTAAAAATTGCTGGACAACCAGGTTCAACATGTGAGCCATACAAGGCACGTGTGTGACATTGCCCCGGCAAAGGGCCGCACCCAGGTTTGCAGCATTGTCGCACACGGCCTTCCCTGGTTTCAGGTCCAGTGGAGACAACCATTCATGAAATTGGTTCTCCAGAGCTGACCACAACTCCTCAGCTGTGTGACTCACATTTCCCAGACATTTCAAAGTAAAAACCGCCTGATGACGTTGAGCCCTACTGCCAGCATAGTAAGGAGGTGTGCAGGATCCCTTCTGCGCAGTTAGAAAGCTTGTGGCATGACCAGACAGGCTTTGGGTGCAGGTGGAAGACCGAGAGGAGGTTGAGGAGGAAGAAGCAGTGGAGGAACTTTGACATAAAGAGGATTGACGCACAACTCGTGGGGACGGCAAGACTTGGACAGCAGCCCCTTGTCCTGCTGTCACCATAGTTACCCAGTGCCCAGTCAGCGACATGTAACGCCCCTGTCCATGCCTACTCGTCCAAGTGTCTGTGGTGAAATGCACCCTGTCACACACAGAGTTTCTCAAAGAAGCGGTGATGTTGTGTGCGACATGCTGGTGGAGCGCAGGCACACCTTTCTTTGAGAAGTAGTGCCGACTGGGCATCTGGTACTGGGGCACTGCGACGGACATAAGGTCTCGAAAATCCTCTGTGTCCACCAGGCGGAAAGTCAGCATTTCTGTAGCCAAGAGCTTGCAGATGGTGAAATTCAACCTCTTAGCTTTCTCATGGCTAGGAGGAAATGGTCTTTTACTTGTCCACATCTGAGGGACCGAGGGCTGGCTATTGTGCTTAGACGGGGTTGATAAGGGTGTCCCCGGCAAACTGCCGGTCTGTGAGGAAGATGCAGGCGGACATGTTAGGTTGCCTTGATCCAAAGGTGGTGCTATCGATGTCGGACAGCGCTCAACACCAGCTGGTGTTACCACCTCCAAAGAAAATGATGACCTGCCAATCACGCTGGCTGTTGCGGGTAAAGAGGTGGCAGGTCTGCGCCCCAAAACAGGTGTGACTGCTGTCCCCCCAGTCACAGAGGATGAAGAGGCCGCGGATGCACAAGATATGGCAGACGGTGGTTGGCCCGGCCGGCTAGGCCGCATTGTAGCACACTGAGCTTCCCACTGCAACTTATGCTTCATGTCCATGTGCCGGTTCATGCATGAAGTACTCAAACTATGTATTTTTTGGCCTCTACTTAGCTTTTGCTGACAAATGTTACAGATAACACGAGTTGGGTCATCTTTATCGATCTGAAAAAATGCCCAGGCTATGCAAGGCTTAGCACCCATGCGACCTGAAGAGCCACCACGACTTGTGGTGAGAGGCAGAGTTGTGTTTGAGGATGCAGTTGTTGACGTGCTTCCAGTACTACGTCTCTGTCCAGGAAGGCGCAACCTGACCTCATCGTCACTAGCATCTTCCTCCACCTCCTCTGCTGACCTCATCTCTTGGCTGACTGTGGGTTGACAGTAAGTGGGATCTCCAACCTCATCATCATCACCCTGTGCGTTATCACACCCGTCGTCCTCAGAGCCAACCTGTTCCTGCCCTGACAAAAAACTAAAGTTGTCGCTCCAATCAGGTATTTGAGTCTCATCATCGTCTTCCTCATTGTCTCCACCAACAGGAGTTACAGTTTGGGAATGAGGGTCTACATTATGGTCAGAACCTTCTGCGTCTGGTCCTGGATCCGACTCATAAAGATTCTGGGCATCAGTGCAGATCATTTCCTCGTCTGGATTCACAGAAGCGCTGGAGTCGACCTCTGATTCCCAGGCTATAGTATGAGTAAACAGCTCTGCCGACTCAACCATCTGTTCTACCTCATACTCAGACGGGCAGCTGGAGATTTGGGAGCTGTGAGGAAGTAAGTGCGATTGGGGTGACACCTTTGAGGACTGGAGTATTTGTGATGTTGAAGTTGTTGTGGAGGAGAGCCCACTTAAAGGAGCACTTGATATCCGTTGAAGCACCTGCTGTTTTTGTGCCTCATCTGGAATTTGTAGCGATTGGCGTGGCCGTAAGAAAGGGATCTTATCACATTGTCCGCTAAAAGAAGTAGACATTTTAGTTTGGCTGGAAGATGGTCTTTCTTCTGCAGATGTTACTGTTGCTTTAACACCTACCCCACGGACACAACCTTTTTTCCCCTTCCCAACACGCCTATTCCCCTTTCCACCAGCAGCAGGCCTTTTTCCACTCATTTTGGTGGTTAACTAATTCACAACTCTGGAGTTGTTTGCACAAAAAAACAATGGATGGGAACCGAGCAGAGCTGAGTGGCCAAACTGTGGTATTAGGCCAAAACTATTGGCTGGGTTAGATGCAGAAAAAAATTATATTCAATTTGCAACCTGATGGAGGTCAGTATAGATGGACTAATAGAACAAGTCCCACACACAGCTAGAAGCCCAAATATTTTTTCAGAGGTAGATGCAGAAAAAAATATATTCAGTTTGCAACCTGATGGAGGTCAGTATAGATGGACTAATAGAACAAGTCCTACACACAGCTAGAAGCCCAAATATTTTTTCAGAGGTAGATGCAGAAAAAAAATATATTCAGTTTGCAACCTGATGGAGGTCAGTATAGATGGACTAATAGAGAAAGTCCCACACACTGCTAGAAGGCCAAATATTTTTTCAGAACTAGATGCAGACAAAAAATTATTTTTAATTTGCAACCTGATGGAGGTCAGTATAGATGGACTAATAGAGAAAGTCCCACACACTGCTAGAAGGCCAAATATTTTTTCAGAGCTAGATGCAGATATAAATTATTTTTAATTTGCAACCTGATGGAGGTCAGTATAGATGGACTAATAGAGAAAGTCCCACACACTGCTAGAAGGCCAAATATTTTTTCAGAGCTAGATGCAGACAAAAAATTGTTTTTAATTTGCAACCTGATGGAGGTCAGTATAGATGGACTAATAGAGAAAGTCCCACACACTGCTAGAAGGCCAAATATTTTTTCAGAGCTAGATGCAGATATAAATTATTTTTAATTTGCAACCTGATGGAGGTCAGTATAGATGGACTAATAGAGAAAGCCCCACACACTGCTAGAAGGCCAAATATTTTTTCAGAGCTAGATGCAGATAAAAATTATTTTTAATTTGCAACCTGATGGAGGTCAGTATAGATGGACTAATAGAGAAAGTCCCACACACTGCTAGAAGGCCAAATATTTTTTCAGAGCTAGATGCATAAAAAAATTATATTCAGTTTGCAACCTGATGGAGGTCAGTATAGATGGACTAATAGAACAAGTCCCACACACAGCTAGAAGCCCAAATATTTTTTCAGAGGTAGATGCAGATAAAAATTATTTTTAATTTGCAACCTGATGAAGGTCAGTATAGATGGACTAATAGAGAAAGCCCCACACACTGCTAGAAGGCCAAATATTTTTTCAGAGCTAGATGCAGACAAAAAATTATTTTGAATTTGCAGCGTGATGGAGGTCAGTATAGATGGACTAATAGAGAAAGTCCCACACACTGCTAGAAGGCCAAATATTTTTTCAGAGCTAGATGCAGAAAAAAATTATATTCAGTTTGCAACCTGATGGAGGTCAGTATAGATGGACTAATAGAACAAGTCCCACACACTGCTAGAAGGCCAAATATTTTTTCAGAGCTAGATGCAGAAAAAAATTATATTCAATTTGCAACCTGATGGAGGTCAGTATAGATGGACTAATAGAATGATGCTATGCCCAAAAGATTTTACTTCACTAGGTGCAGTAAAAAAATTGGTATTCTATACACAGGTGGTTTATCTTGCAACACAGATAGGCTACTCCACTGACTAACACACTCTGCAATAGGCCAAAAAGGATTAGCTTTGCTAGATTCAGCCAAATGCTGTGAAAAAAAACTTGCACAGCACTGGCACAGACCTGCCTGGCAAAAACTGATAGGAACTGATGTAACCTAGTCCTGAAAAGGACTGCAATTACAATTAGTCTTTACTCCCACAATCTATCTATTTAAGAGCACAGACCTGCCTGATAAAAGTCGTAGGAAATGCTGTAACCTAGTCCTTAAAAGGACTGCAATCACAACTATTCCCTACTCCCAAGCTATCTGTAGATTTGTGCGAAAATTGGCTTGAAATTAACAAGGTATAGCGCACACAGCAACAGCGGTGCCGTCTAACACGCAGCTGCAGCAGTGAGAAAATGGTGGCGACGGGGAAAATGGCTTGGTCTTATAGGGCAAGGACATGTGACATACACTGCCAATGACACATGCCCTTGCTTGTGTGAAAAAAAGCACTTCGCTCCGTGTGTGCGCTGCTGATAGGCTGACAGATTGCACCTCCCCACTGTAAATGCGGGAAAGAGAAAAAAAAAATGGAGATCTTCATTGTTCCTGCAGAGATCCATCCCCTGCCCCTCCCCCCACCCCGCTGTACACTCAAACTGCGTATTAACATTAATTTTCATCATTACTGAGAAAAAATCCAGTTATGATTTTGGTGCACGAACAGTTATCGAACATAACCTCGAACAGCCGAATTTTTCTCAAATCGTTCGTGTTCGCCGAACGGCTCGAACACCGCCCAAAACAGCTCGAATTTGAGATTGGCGAACAGTTCGAGTCGAACAACTCTCATCTCTAGTCCAAATAGCAAAAGTTAAAACTGGGACCCAACTTGTAAATCTCTGCACCATCCTCGCCACTTAAAAAAATAAGTAGACTTTAGTAGGAAATCATGCAAATCTCGCTCATGCGCGCCGCTCATTCAGGTTTACACAGGTGTACGCTTCCTGGCTTCAGAGGCGCACTGCACCGGAAGTTCAGTCGATAGCTTCTGGTCATGGACTGCGCATGAACGGTAGCCATCTTCTGAACTTCTGGTCATGCGCAGTGCACCTCTGAAGCCAGGAAGCGTACACCTGTGTAAACCTGAATGAGCGGCGCACATGCACATGGCTTTCGGTCATGAACTGCACATGACCAGAAGCCATCTTCTGAACTTCCGGTCATGCGCAGTGCATCTCTGAAGCCGGGAAGCGTACACTTGTGTAAACCCGAATAAGTGTCACGCATGTGCATGGCTTCCGGTCATGCACTGCGCTTGACCAGAAGCCATCTTCTGAACTTCCGGTCATGCGCAGTGCGCCTCTGAAACCAGGAAGCATATTCCTGGCTTCAGGGATGCAGTGACGCTGCCGGAACGAACGGTGCTCCTGTGCAGATTTGCATGAGCTGGCAATGATCCCGGCTCGTGCAAATTATGTGTTATGCACACGCCCGGGCTGAGCGGCGTGTGCGTGTGATTGTAGTGATTCCACTGGACCATGAACCGGAGAGTGCCTGGAGGGGCGTGACTAAGTATCTGGCCGATCCGACCAAGATGGCACGACGGCATACGACGCCAGTGCACCAGGGAGAAACCGGGCAGAGGGACCAGGTGCTACTCCAGGTCAAACTCCGGACACGGGGGTTGACCCACACAGGGATTACTGGATCAGGCTGGTTAGGCTGGCGCACAGACTGGAGGGTATAGGCAGGCACGACTGGTATGCAGGCAGGCGGGTAAAGGCAAGCGCAGCTAGAGTGCAGACAGGGAGGCACTAGCAGGTAGGAACACAGGCGGGATAGGACCCAGTACACACTGGGACTCAGGAACAATACAGGTAGAGGGGTACAGGCAAGCACAGCTAGAGTGCAGACAGGGAGGCACTAGCAGGTAGGAACACAGGCGGGATAGGACCCAGTACACACTGGGACTCAGGAACAGGCAGGTTAGGCTGGCACAGACTGGTGGATATAAGCAAACACGGCAGGTATGCAGATGGGTGGATACAGGCG
Organism: Phyllobates terribilis; assembly: GCF_046119375.1. Classification (NCBI taxonomy): domain Eukaryota; kingdom Metazoa; phylum Chordata; class Amphibia; order Anura; family Dendrobatidae; genus Phyllobates; species Phyllobates terribilis. Next base: position 329,402,923 of record NW_027362768.1, read on the forward strand.
AGTATGCAGGCAGGGAGGTACTGGCCGAAAGGACGGGCTGGAGCACAGAAAGGTTAAGACCCAGTACAGACTGGGTCACAGAACCGCAGATGCGGTAGACAACCACAGCAGAGAGGGAACGCCCGAAGCGGTGGGCAAGAACAGAGCAGGACGGGGCTGCAGGAGCAGCGAGCACAAGCAGGGCAGGACAGGACTGCCGGAGCAGCGGGCAGAAGCAGGGCAGGACAGGACTGCCGGAGCAGCGGGCAGACGCAGGGCAGGACAGGACTGCCGGAGCAGCGGGCAGAAGCAGGGCAGGACAGGACTGCCGGAGCAGCGGGCAGAAGCAGGGCAGGACAGGACTGCCGGAGCAGCGGGCAGAAGCAGGGCAGGACAGGACTGCCGGAGCAGCGGGCAGAAGCAGGGCAGGACAGGACTGCCGGAGCAGCGGGCAGAAGCAGGGCAGGACAGGACTGCCGGAGCAGCGGGCAGAACAGGACTGCCGGAGCAGCGGGCAGAAGCAGGGCAGGACAGGACTGCCGGAGCAGTGAGCAAGGAGTCAGAGCAGGCTAGAACCGCCGGAGCGGTAAGCAAAGGAGTCAGAGCAGACTAGAACCGCCGGAGCGGTAAGCAAAGGAGTCAGAGCAGACTAGAACCGCCGGAGCGGTGAGCAAAGGAGTCAGAGCAGGCTAGAACCGCTGGAGCGGTGAGCAAAGGAGTCAGAGCAGGCTAGGCTGAGTAGGGGGGACAGGGCTCTGTTCACACGGAACAGACAGGAAGGGAAAGGCAGAGCCAGACACCCACAGGGTACTTGCAGTGAAGTAGCGAGTGGACCACAAACTCACAAACGGGAGTACAGAGACAACAAGCAGGAGTTAGGTACGAGTTCAGACTCTGCAGAAAAAGGAAGGGAACGGACATAGAGGCAAAACAGGTAAAGGATAGGAGAGAGTTCAGACTGGAACTGAGTGTACGGAGGAGACCGACACTGCAGCGGAATACAGGAGCGGGTCTGGGAATACGGCCCCCAGAGAGGCAGGACAAACAGGCAAGGAGCGTGTTCAGACAGGACAGACAAGATACAGGAGCGGGTCTAGGTAATCAGCCCCTAGAAGGCGAGAGGAACAGGCTAGGAGCGTGTTCAGACAGGTCAGACAAGATACAGGAACAGGTCTAGGTAATCAGCCCCTAGAAGGCAGGAGGAACAGGCTAGGAGCGTGTTCAGACAGGCCTGGAAATACAGCCTCCAGGATAGGCAGACAAGAGAACACAGAACAGGACCTAGCACCTTCAGAGTGCACGCACACACTGAATGAAACACTATGCTCAGGCAGGGATAGATGGGCGCAGCTGAGCTATATACCAGGTGACAGACAGCAATAGGCTGAGGACGCACAAGAGGTGTGACCCACAGCAGGTACAAAAAGCAGGAAGTGATCGGGCGCCGCCCTTAAGCAGCAGAAACAGACACAAACAGACAGCATGGAGGGAAGCCAGAGAGACATTCTGGACAGGAGATCAAGTGCGCGCTCTTGCACAGTGGGAGATGGACCACTATGCAAGGACGCCGCCAGGTATGTTACAGTACCCCCCCCCCCCTTACGCCCCCTCTTCTTCAGGCCTGCCAGAATCTTCCGCAGGGAATTCGAGGGCCAATTCTTCAGTTCGAAGAGATCACTTCCCCTGTCCACCGGAAAAACTGGTCTCCTCTGGGTAGCTAGGATGCTACCTCCCATCCAGCCACCCTTAGCAACAGACGAAACGGGTGGAGTACCAGGAACAGCACACAAGGAAGTCTCTCTCCACATATTTTCAGGTGGCACCCCAGAGGGTACAGGAGACAACTGGAAGTCCTCCACTGGGTTGGAGGGGGACAGAGACTTGGGGGTAATCTCTGCTTCGAGGTACATCTTGTCAAGCTCACAGGAAGAAATAGACGGGTTATCAGGTACATAATGAGGAAAAGTCACTGTCTCTTTGTTTTCTGGTGGTACCCCGGAGGATTCAGGAAACAACTGGAGGTCCTCTGCCGGGTCAGAAGAGTGCAGAGGCTCAGAGAAAACATCTGCTTCAGAGTACACTAGGTCGGACTCACTGGACGAAGCAGGCGAGGTATCGGGTACCAAGTATAGGAAAGTCTCTGTCCATTCTCCACCAGGTGGCACCCCGAAGGGTTCTGGAGACAACTGGCGGTCCTCCGCCTGGTCAGAGGAGTGTAGAGACTCACGGGTAACCTCTGCTTCAGAGTACACTAGGTCGGACTCACTGGACGAAGCAAGCGAGGTATCAGATCCAGGATATAGGAAAGTCTCTGTCCATTCTCCACCAGGTGGCACCCCGAAGGGTTCTGGAGACAACTGGAGGTCCTCCGCCTGGTCAGAGGAGTGTAGAGACTTGGGAGTAACCACTGCTTCAGAGTACACTAGGTTGGACTCACTGGACGAAGCGAGCGAGGTATCAGGTACAGAGTATAGGAGAGTCTCTGTCCTTTCGCTACCAGGTAGCACCCCGAAGGGTTCAGGAGACAACTGGAGGTCCTCCGCCTGGTCGGAGGGGTGTAGAGATTCGGGAGTAACCTCTGCTTCGGAGTACACTAGGTTGGACTCACTGGACGAAGCGAGCGAGGTATCAGGTACAGAGTATAGGAGAGTCTCTGTCCTTTCGCTACCAGGTAGCACCCCGAAGGGTTCAGGAGACAACTGGAGGTCCTCCGCCTGGTCGGAGGGGTGTAGAGACTCGGGGGTAACTACCACTTTGGGGTACCCATTGTCAGGCTCACAGGACGAAGCGGACAAAGTATCGAGTACTGGGTGTAGAGAATTCTCTCTCCATTTGTCATCGAGTGGTATCCCGGAGGATTCAGGAGGCAACAGGGGGTCCTCCGCCAGGTAGTAGAGGTGCACAGACTCTGAGGTAACCACAGCTTTGGAGCATCCTTGGACATGCACACCGGTTAAAGTGGGTGAAGCATCTGATGCCGGGTGCAGGAAGTTCTCCTGTGTGGAGTCTGGATGGGCAGAAGTCTCTTCGGGCAGGAGAACTGGTGCACTACCCACGCACATTACCCGTTGGGGCTTCTCCGGGATACAGGGAGATGAAGCTTCAGTAGGGACTTCAAGGTTGGGGTCAGGAGGTCTCAGGGAGGACAGACCCTGGCGTGACGGCTTGCCTCTACGTCTAGCACGTCTGGACTGCCTCTTGAGGTTGGGAGAAGTATTCCGGAAAGCGAAGTCACCCTGTGAGGATTCTGGGTGGGCAGTAGTCTCATTGGGCTGGAGGACTATTGCGCTACCCACACACATTACCCATTGGGGCTGCTCCGGGATATTGGGAAGTGAAGCTTCAGCAGGAGCCTCCGGGTTAGGATCATCGAAGACCATTAGAAAGGCCACCAGGAAGGCCATTAGGTCCAGGAGGATCGGATCCTGTGTTTCATATAGGGGGTTGATCCATTCCAAGGCATCACCCGCCAGGTAAGACATAATGAATGCCACCTTAACCCGATCGGTGGGAAAACATAGAGGGTAGAACTTGAAGTGTAGCATGCATTGCTCCACAAATGCACGACTTTGTCTAGGATCCCCATAATAACGTAGCGGATCCGCGGGAACGAGAGCAGATAGATCCATCTGGACGGGTGCGTAATTCGCCTGGAACTCAGCTAAAGGAAAAAAAAAAAAAAATTTATTTATTTATTTTAATGCATGTATTCGCTGGAAAACTTCTCAGAGAGCGAAGGCCGTGGGGCTCAACGGGAACCATGGCCTGAGCATGCTGTTATGCACACGCCCGGGCTGAGCGGCGTGTGCGTGTGATTGTAGTGATTCCACTGGACCATGAACCGGAGAGTGCCTGGAGGGGCGTGACTAAGTATCTGGCCGATCCGACCAAGATGGCACGACGGCATACGACGCCAGTGCACCAGGGAGAAACCGGGCAGAGGGACCAGGTGCTACTCCAGGTCAAACTCCGGACACGGGGGTTGACCCACACAGGGATTACTGGATCAGGCTGGTTAGGCTGGCGCACAGACTGGAGGGTATAGGCAGGCACGACTGGTATGCAGGCAGGCGGGTAAAGGCAAGCGCAGCTAGAGTGCAGACAGGGAGGCACTAGCAGGTAGGAACACAGGCGGGATAGGACCCAGTACACACTGGGACTCAGGAACAATACAGGTAGAGGGGTACAGGCAAGCACAGCTAGAGTGCAGACAGGGAGGCACTAGCAGGTAGGAACACAGGCGGGATAGGACCCAGTACACACTGGGACTCAGGAACAGGCAGGTTAGGCTGGCACAGACTGGTGGATATAAGCAAACACGGCAGGTATGCAGATGGGTGGATACAGGCGAGTATGCAGGCAGGGAGGTACTGGCCGAAAGGACGGGCTGGAGCACAGAAAGGTTAAGACCCAGTACAGACTGGGTCACAGAACCGCAGATGCGGTAGACAACCACAGCAGAGAGGGAACGCCCGAAGCGGTGGGCAAGAACAGAGCAGGACGGGGCTGCAGGAGCAGCGAGCACAAGCAGGGCAGGACAGGACTGCCGGAGCAGCGGGCAGAAGCAGGGCAGGACAGGACTGCCGGAGCAGCGGGCAGAAGCAGGGCAGGACAGGACTGCCGGAGCAGCGGGCAGAAGCAGGGCAGGACAGGACTGCCGGAGCAGCGGGCAGAAGCAGGGCAGGACAGGACTGCCGGAGCAGCGGGCAGAAGCAGGGCAGGACAGGACTGCCGGAGCAGCGGGCAGAAGCAGGGCAGGACAGGACTGCCGGAGCAGCGGGCAGAAGCAGGGCAGGACAGGACTGCCGGAGCAGCGGGCAGAAGCAGGGCAGGACAGGACTGCCGGAGCAGCGGGCAGAACAGGACTGCCGGAGCAGCGGGCAGAAGCAGGGCAGGACAGGACTGCCGGAGCAGTGAGCAAGGAGTCAGAGCAGGCTAGAACCGCCGGAGCGGTAAGCAAAGGAGTCAGAGCAGACTAGAACCGCCGGAGCGGTGAGCAAAGGAGTCAGAGCAGACTAGAACCGCCGGAGCGGTGAGCAAAGGAGTCAGAGCAGGCTAGAACCGCCGGAGCGGTGAGCAAAGGAGTCAGAGCAGGCTAGGCTGAGTAGGGGGGACAGGGCTCTGTTCACACGGAACAGACAGGAAGGGAAAGGCAGAGCCAGACACCCACAGGGTACTTGCAGTGAAGTAGCGAGTGGACCACAAACTCACAAACGGGAGTACAGAGACAACAAGCAGGAGTTAGGTACGAGTTCAGACTCTGCAGAAAAAGGAAGGGAACGGACATAGAGGCAAAACAGGTAAAGGATAGGAGAGAGTTCAGACTGGAACTGAGTGTACGGAGGAGACCGACACTGCAGCGGAATACAGGAGCGGGTCTGGGAATACGGCCCCCAGAGAGGCAGGACAAACAGGCAAGGAGCGTGTTCAGACAGGACAGACAAGATACAGGAGCGGGTCTAGGTAATCAGCCCCTAGAAGGCGAGAGGAACAGGCTAGGAGCGTGTTCAGACAGGTCAGACAAGATACAGGAACAGGTCTAGGTAATCAGCCCCTAGAAGGCAGGAGGAACAGGCTAGGAGCGTGTTCAGACAGGCCTGGAAATACAGCCTCCAGGATAGGCAGACAAGAGAACACAGAACAGGACCTAGCACCTTCAGAGTGCACACACACACTGAATGAAACACTATGCTCAGGCAGGGATAGATGGGCGCAGCTGAGCTATATACCAGGTGACAGACAGCAATAGGCTGAGGACGCACAAGAGGTGTGACCCACAGCAGGTACATAAAGCAGGAAGTGATCGGGCGCCGCCCTTAAGCAGCAGAAACAGACACAAACAGACAGCATGGAGGGAAGCCAGAGAGACATTCTGGACAGGAGATCAAGTGCGCGCTCTTGCACAGTGGGAGATGGACCACTATGCAAGGACGCCGCCAGGTATGTTACATTATGTTATGGAAAGAGGGCCGATGAGTTTGTGGCAACTAACACCCCTTTGACTAGTCAAAGCCCTCATTAGCATAGGAAACAGGGACATTATAAATGCTTTTTTAAAGCATTTATTTATCTGAATTACGTTATACAGGGTTGGTTAGGCAGGGAGTTTAATCACACAGAGCGGAATGTTGCTGGGTTGGAGGGTATGGGGGACCTGACAAATTCCCGCTAAAGAGTTTGTCTTCTTTGGAATATAATAATAATAATAATAATCTTTTTATATAGCACCAACATATTCTGCAGCTCTTTACAATTCAGACAACAGACATTATGGACACTGTCCCCATGGGGGCTTGCAATCTACATTCCCTATCAGTATGTGTTTGGAGTGTGGGAGGAAACTGGAGAACCTGGAGGAAACCCACACAAACACAGGGAGAACATACAAACACCTTGCAGATGTTGTCCTTGGTGGGATTTGAACCCAGGGCCCCAGTGCTGCAAAGCAACAGTGGTAACCACTGAGCCACCGAGCCACCCTATCCCTTATGTTAGAAATTACTCTCAACCCAAAACAATTTAAAAATTGGGTGTCCAGCTGCTACAACCAAAAAAGAGTAACTGTGATCTATAACATCTGCGTAATGCATGGATACATTGGGATACATTGGGTTCTCCATGTTGTAATATACAGTACAACAGCTGCAGACTTATGCTGGACGGACTGTCTTCAGCACAGAATATGTCGGTGTGTTAGTTAAAACTGTACTGTGTGACTACTTTGTTTTGTTTGTGTCAGGTCTTTTTTATATCCTCCCTACGTTGCTCTACGTCCCAAGTATAACAATTTTTTCTCCCACAATGTCTGAATGATTCTGCTGAAAGCTGAAATCTGCAACACTTTAAGAAGTCTAATTGATAGAGGGTTTCCCATCATTCAGAGTATTAGAAAATTGATTATTTACACCAAAGAACCCCCTTTAATATCTTCTTATTTATGAATAAACCTTTAAATTAGTTTTCTACTGCTTTGGGATTTATACTGGTAAAAGTTATATTTTAGGTTTCTCTTTGGATATATCAATTTACAAACATATGTAACAAAGTTAGGAGATGTCAATCGTCCACTCCCATTTCTAAAAAATTCATGTCATGTAATGCTGGGTTCTAGATATTAAATTATAGTTGTTTGTACTGTGTTACAAAACTTGGCGGTTTAACGATACAGTGTGGCAATTCAGCACCTGGACAGCTCCTCGCTGCTAACAGATGGCTGCCTGCATTCAGTCCGCACCGGGAAAGCAGCCGGTGTGTGGGCTGAACTTCATGACCAAGATTCACCAAGTACTGCGCTATGTCCTCTGTGTATGGCATATGTGTGCAGAGTGTGTATATTTGTAATTACTGCTTTATACATTTCCTTTGGGGGGCGAAAGTGTCCGCTGTGTTTTCAATGTGATGTCTGAGCTATGGAATAATAAAAATGTGAATATTTTCATCATATAATTTTGGATTGTACAATCACCATATAAATAGATTGTTAAGTGCTTGTGACATTACACTTATATAAATAATATATGCAAAATATTCTTACAAAAATATGGATGCTTTTTTTCCAAAACCATCACCAGACCTGTCTATTAGTTGTGTCTGGGATAACAGTCCAGACCCATTTAAGGAGGACCCTACTCCAGCTCATAAGTGGCCATTTGTATGCTCTTATTTTATTTCTTCAGTGTCCCTGAGAATTCAGTTTATTTTGAAATCTGCTATACGGTTCCAGAGATATGGGCCTTTTAATTTAGTGCTAATTTTTATGGCCTTTCCAATGGGGCGGTGCTCACAGGATCTTCTGGGGCGCGTCTTTAGGCTGCTCAGAATTATTATCCTGTAATTAGAAAAGTAAAGGTAACGGTAAAAAACATAAAAAATGTCACTACATAAAAAGCTCCATATCTCAGGAACCATATGGCGGATAAAAAAAAAAGGGATGGAGAAATACTTGGGGGAGAAGAAAGAATAAAATAAGCTGGCCTTCTTCGAGCGAATGTACTTAAACGGCCTTAGCACACACAACCTGAGGACAGGTGTAGTGCTGTTTCTGGAAGAAGACAAAGGTGTAAGGCTTCTCCGTGTGGAAAGTGACATGTCAAGCCTGGCGTGTCAGAGTGAGGAGACTTAAAAGCCATGCAATGCTCCTCTTGGAAATTAAATATGCAAATTGTCTCTTCAGAGAGGAAGAGGACTAGAACTGCAGCGCCAACTATTGGAAGCTGCGATCCTAAAAGTCAATATCAACCCTTCAACAAGCCCTAAAAGTCAATATCAACCCTTCAACGAGCCTTGCAATATAGTCATATTGCAAGGCTCGTTGAAGGGTCGATATTGACTTTTAGGATCACTGCTTCCAATAGGTGGTGCTAGAATTCAAGTCCTCTTCCTCTCTGAAGAGACAATTTGCCTATGGAAGAAGACAGTAATTTTTTTTCGAATCACTAAAAATCCCTTCACAGGTGGATAGCCTGTGTCACAGTCTATCCATTGGATAATGTTGGCGACATGGCTCTGCATCAGTAAAGGAAGTGAAGCTTAGGCTGGGTGCATCAGTCACAGATACAAGAGACATAATGCATAGGGAGGCAGCATATGCTATAAGGTGGCACCTGGGGCAGCAGAGTAAATGTAATAATGTGAATCACCAGCTCAGCAGGCACAATGCCAAAATGCAATATTTAGTGCAGTAACAGACAAAATGCAACTAGAAGAAGCCTTTATAAAGGTTTGGGCCAGATTGCAAACAATTGCAATCAGATGTTAGCTGTTAATATCAGTGAGTTTTTTTTGGTGGGGAAATGAAAGGGTGAATTTGAAATTTGCTTTGGCGTCCTGGATTTTTTTGTTCAGACCTGCTGCAGACTAATATAAATGGTCTAAAATTGCACTAAAACTGGCTATACACGTTAGATGGCTAGATGACAGCTGACAGTCAACTCAGCCGACTCAGGACCCATAGACAGGAGCTCGCTCCGACGAACGCTCCTGTGTCCTCTATGAGAAAGCTACAAACGGACACATCAGCCGATGGCTTTTTTCGGGTAGAAAAATGCGATTGGCAGTCTGAAATCTGAAATCTCCGGTCGACATCTTATCACGGGTGTGTCAGATGTGACAGACAGTCGCTCCGCAGTTGGCTTCGTTTGGCATTGCAGACACCTTCTTAAATCTGTCTTGCTTTAGCACCCAGCTGCTACCTCCCTCCTGCTCTAATTGACACCCTGGCCTGGGTGTTTTAATACTTTCAGTCTGCTACAGGGAGGCACCAGTGATATTCACATGTTCCCTTGTGAAGGCTTAGAGCTATCGCAGTCAGCTTACTTCCTCTCTGGTGCTAGGAGGACGTTTGGTGTAATCTCTCTGAAGTCGGCTCAAGCTAAGTTGCTTCCCCCTGTGTTTTTCTCCCTTGTTGTCTTTAGTTTGTTAGTGGGGACTGACCAGTGCTCATCCCCCATTCCCTATCCAGGGCCTAGCTCTAGGGAGATACAGGGCTTAGGTTTCGTGTTCGTGATTGGTAAGGAACCAATATAGGGATGGTAGGGGAGACAGGGTGATATTAGATCAGCCTAGGACGTCTCCATTTCCCCTTTCCCTAGAGTCTGGGCTCCCTTCCCTTCATCCCTTTGTGTTGCACTTTGTCTTTCCTACACTGTGCGTGAGACATCTCTCCCGATGATCAGTCGGTTGCTCCACCATGCACATTAGACAGTCGGCAAAACGCATCAATATCATTGTGCTCAGCTGACATTAGTCTAATGTGTATAGGGACCTAAAGGGTCACTGTGCTTTCCTATGCCTCCGTAGCTCCAACTTGTGGTTGAAGAGATTCAGCTACATTGGAGCTTCCTTTCTATATAAGCTCGTGCACCCACTCTAATCTTTGAACAATTTTGCTATTACTAGGAATGCGCCAGGCAGCACCTTTGAGAATTCATTCCTAAATTATTATGTTCTGTAAGTAAAATAAAACTGCCAGGAAGATCTATTTCTGTATCGCAGATATGAAAGCAAAAGCAGCACAAGTCGTAGCCAGCACAGTGGTAAGAGTTGCTAATTCGACAGGTTAACGAGATATATCACTGCACGGCTCCAAATATTCATCTTCACTGTCAGAATCAAGGGGATTCCCTCCTGATTTTCACCTACCGACTTGCCTTCAGAATTTTCTCTTTCCTTTTTTCCTTTGAGTTGCTCTGCATTGTGGAATGTACTGCGCCATGCAGACAAACAATGTAATTACGGGGAGTAAAGTGCTTCATGCTCGTGTCAGCCTAATATACAAAAGACAAGTAAAGTGCCGGTATACAAGAAATTGTGCGCAAAGACTATAGAGAGTGATTAGATAAATTGTATAGCAGATGGGAACCGGTTTATTTCTTTTGTGTATTTTCTCTTTTTTTCTGGAGAGGAAACAAAAGTATTTTTTCTACACTGAAATTAGTTCAGTTCTTAGGTATAAAACATGTAGACAGCGTGTGCTGAATTAGAGCTTGTGTATTAATACGGGAAGATTGTACATGAAGTAGGGGACTGTCACGGTTATTGCTTGATTGCATTCCTTGTATGACTTTCTATCGGCTTTTAAAGGGGTTGTGCACTTTATCTTGATTTTAACAAATGCGCACTAATAAATGGACACTGCATCAAAAGGAGGAAATCAGGGACAAACCTGTAATACTAATATATTATCATATTATTCTCCCAACATATTTGTTAAAATTAAGATAACCAAATTTTTCATGTTGAACAGAACACAGTTAATCTGTAGAACATTTTCTTTTAATTTTGGGGGAGAGTTCTTCTTTCACCAGTGTGTTACTGTCTGCTTTTTGATTGGTCAGTGTCAAAAAGAAGAAAAAGAACATGCCCCAGTAAAATCTCTCTGGTAATGCCCATTTGTACTTGAGAGGTGAGCTACTAAAACTGTTTGTAATGAAACTGCCTGAGATCAGAGCTTAAAGCTGTCAGTTAGTCACACTCGGGTCTGCTGTGCTCCAGCACATATCATCAGTCTGCAGTGAAGAGAGCAGGCTGTTTGTCAATACTTGTCTCACACTGAGCTTGATCTAACCTATTGTGAAGGTGTGTTCATCTTTCCCCAGTGCAGTACTGCCTGCTTTTGATTGGTCAGTGTCAGAAAGAATAACAACAACACGTCCTCAGTGAAATCTCTCTGGTAATGCCCATTTGGATTTGAGAGGAGAGCTGCTAAAAGTGTTTGTAATGAAACTGCCAGAGATCAGAGCTAGTCAGCTAGTCACACTCGGGTCTGCTGTGCTCCAGCACATGTCATTAGTCTGCAGTGAAAAGAGCAGACTATTTGTCAATACTTGTCTGACACTGAGCTTGATCTAACCTATTGTGGAGGCATTTTCTTCTTTCTCCAGTATGTTGCTGCCTTGGTCAGCGTTAGAAAGAGAAAGAAGTACACGCCTCCAGTGAAATCTCTCTGGTAATGCCCACTTGTACTTAAAAAAATTAACTTTTTAGGTGCTAAATACTTTGATCGGTGACATCTCTCCAGCGGAGAGGCGAAGTTAAAGACAATAAAAATAAAACGTTTTATTCTGCTCAGTAGCATCTACAAGTATTACATCGTGTGTTCAAATCAACATGAAAAAAATGGTGAAAGGTCCTCTTTAAAAGAGTATACTGATCATAGGCATTTAAGATGTTTCCAAACACCAGGAGAGAAGGGTTAATGCAAGAATGGTTTCAAACAAAATGGCCAATAGCAAAAAAAAATGGAAAATAAAACGAATCTATCAATTTATTTGTACTGTTCTGCTCCTATAAGTCTATAAGACTTATAGGAGCAGCCAATACGCTTTACTGATTACTTAGCTGCTATAGACAACGATGGATAGGTCCAAGTGTATGCTCTCCACTGTAAATGATGATATTTATGGAAATGAGAGGTCCCAAGAAGACACCAGTATTATAAATGGCACCTTGTTCTTTTGCAGGACCTGTAGTAGATTTTGCACTAAGAGTTACACCGCTTCCATTACATCTCATAGACTTTAATAGAAACTGTTCTGGTGCACAAATCCATGACCTGCTTTCTTCTTTCTTTTTCTGCCTTCCTCAGTCATCAATGGCCATTTTAACTGATGACGGCCATATTATCAATCTGATTGTGATCCGACAAAACACTGGATTGCACTCGGACCAGTGTTATTCTCTAGGGCTGTGGACATGCCCAATTTTTTCCTTGGACCGAGTAGGTCCAAGAAAAAAATCACTGCATTCTCGAATCGCACTCAGCCATGCAAGTCAATGAGTCTATGGAAAATCTCGGACTGCTCTCAGATGAATGTTGTCCGATTTCCACGGACTGACACAATGGAGAGGATGGAGAATTTTTTTTCTCCATCTTCTCCTCATCCGAGAAAATCGGATCGCGCTATGATCACACTGATCAAACTATGATCAGAGTTTGATCAGAGTGTGATTTACATATCAACCTGATTTTCTCGGATGAGAGAAAATATGGTGGTGTGACCCTAGCCTTAAAAGTAGTAATAAGGTCTTATTTTGGTACTAATAAAAAGAAAACACATTGAAAGGAGAAGTCACTTTATAGATGATGTAGTACATAGATCCTATAGAGCTGAGAGCATAAACAGCGGTGGGAAGGTTTCTGCTATCACTACTACATGCTGGCCTTAGCTTTGCATTTGGCTCTGGCAGTGACTAATAGGGAGCATAATGAATACGTTGAGCTTATCAATATGTATAGGCGAGTCCTTCTTGTCCTTAAAATCACTGCTACTGGCTCAGCAGCTGTAAATTTTTTATCAATTTCTGTATGGAACAAGCCACGAATCTGAAGTAAACAACCAGTAATTAGACCTATATCAGTAGACGTCTCCCTATACCTAGCAGATGGCTGCAATTAGTCATATATATTATATATAATAAGAAGAATGATCACATTGTCACTGCGTTTTAGAAAACTTTTCCCCTATCAGGGAGCTCAGCCGGAGAAAGAAATATGAATATATAAATTATTTTGCTTAAACTGTGTTTTTTTTTCCTTCCGCACAGCAGACCTGAGAATGAAGGACGGTCTTAGTTTGACATTTTTCTTAAATGGTGAACGACCTTGTGCGGGCTCTTGCCTGTTTATACAGCAGAATGCAAGGAATCAAATCAACCTTGAAGCAGGCATTTTCATCTGTATGCAAAGACTAAGTTACATGCTGCACAACATGTATACACAGAAGTTGTGCTGAAACGTGAAAAGTGTTTTCTTTTTTTTTTCCCGTGACCTTTCAATTAGCTCGGTTGCTTTGAGCTGATGATGAGGATACATTGTTTTAGGCTTGCTTTCTTTCTGAGAACTAATAAAATGACAACTATTTCTAACAGTCTTAAAGGGACCTGAACGTACCGTGCGGTTCGTAGGGCAATGGATATTCAGTTTCAGAAACCAAAATAAGGCCTCCTGCTGCCCAATCACACCCCTTCATCCTGTGAAGGGGAGACCCAGTCTCATCCGAAGGGTGACCATTTACCCCTACATGGATACAACTTTAGGAGATTATGTAAAAAATCTTATAAAACAAGAAGTGTGGCGAGAAGTAGGCTATGTGCACAAGAAGTCCTTTTGCTGAGTTTTCAGAACAAAAATTGAGAGGAAACTGAAAGTTTTTGAGGAGTTCTGAGATTTCGAAAGATTCCACTCAATTTCTGTTTCAAAAATGCCTTTAAAAACTCTGTGCACATGACCCAAGTCCCCAAAGTTTCCACTGGCTTCAACTATAGTATGGATGGTCTTGTGCTCAACTTGTAAAAAGGGGTAACTTGTGAAGAGTGACATGCCTGACATGCTGGTGTAAGGAGACTTATAGGCTGTGCAATGCTCCTCTGGGAAATTAAATTTACAAATCGTCTATTCAGAAAGGAAGAGGTCTTGAACTCTGGCACCACCTATTAGGCTATGTTCATGTGGCACCCCAGGAGTGCGGTTGCCACAGTGGCATTGCCTCTCTCACAGGGGGTGATGCCATGCCTGGAAGCAAGGAGGGGTCCCCTAATCAGGTATACTAGCATGCAACACTTTCCTGGCTCCAGACTAGGAAGGGGAGCTCCTCCCCTTAGCAACTGGAATCCGGAGGCGGGGTTAGTTAGAGTAAGTGAGAGAAGTTGAATACAGGACAGAGAAGAGGAAAGACCTGGAGAGTGGAGCTGCATGGCAGCTCACCCCAGAGAGGAGGGTAGAAGAACCAGAAACCGGAGTCTGAGGTTGTGGGGCACTGAAGGCCCAGCAGCAGAAACCGGAGGGCAGGAGACTGCAGGTCTCCTGGTCCCATCAGACGCCCAGAGGCTCAGCAGCACATAGGGCCCAGCACCGCCACGTGGGAGCGACACTCCAGGAAAGCCCAAGCTGCCTGCCATACAGGTGACAAACAGACATTTTACTCATGGACGAGGGCCGCAGCACAGCTATAAGCAGCAGGGCCAAAGAGATTAGCGCAGAGGAAAAGCCTCCAACTTCACCTGGTGAGGTGGATTCCCAACTTGCTTCCAGGCCGCCCGGACCTCTACTACCAACTAGTACCCGTGCCCCGGTCTGCCTAACCACCACAAGTAAAGATAAGAGGAAACCGCCGTTAAGTTGTGGACTGATTATTAACTGCGCCATCCCCTGCACTACACCGCACAGCAACATCTATAACATCACCACTTCCTGCCCTGGAGCTAAGCTCTGCCTGTGGAGAGCTGAACCAACTCTGCTGCATCATCATCAGCTCCAGAGGATCTGCACCACAGTGGCGGCTCCATATAGCCGCATACCACAGGTGGCGTCACGAACATTATATATAGAAACTCTATTCCCCTTTCTTTAAAACCCCTTTTATTGACCGCCCTGGGTCACAGACCGGGTCACCGCCACTGTGACATCCCCCAACATTGACCGGCCCAGCTACCGAGTACCCCACGGCCCAGGGGGCATGTCATTCACACATTGCGTATTTTCTGCGGGTTTTTTTGTGCAGCAAAACCTGATCTCTTGCCTGGAGGTTTGTTCAGGATTTTACTTGCTTTTTAGCTTATTTTTTGGTGAGTTTTCGGTGCCTTTTTGCTGCGTTTTTTTCACTGTCCTTTTGTCTCTTTATGCATGTACATAAAGTTCAATGAAAAAAAAATAATTCATTCTGGTTTTGGCTCAAAAAACACTGAAAAAACGCTGAAAAACCTGACACCTGCGTTTTTTCAGCATTTTTTTAACCACCCATTACTTCCAATGGGTGAAAAAAAGCTGAAAGAAGTGACAAGCTCTATTTTGCAAAAAAACATGCAAAGAACAAAATACTGATAAAAAAAAACCCCAAGATGTGTGTATCAGATTTGCAGGAATCTCATAGACTTTGCTGGTACTGTAAAATGATGCAGAAAATTTGCATAAAGAATTGCATCCAAAAACGCTGAAAAAAATAAGATGTGTGAAATAGCCTTATAAGTAGGGATGAGCGGTGTTCGACTAGAACTGTTCGCC
The DNA here is from genome assembly GCF_046119375.1 of Phyllobates terribilis. Lineage (NCBI taxonomy): Eukaryota > Metazoa > Chordata > Amphibia > Anura > Dendrobatidae > Phyllobates > Phyllobates terribilis. The sequence continues at coordinate 329,418,401 of NW_027362768.1, forward strand.
AATCTCAAATTCGAGCTGTTTTGGGCGGTGTTCGAGTTGTTCGACGAACCCGAACGATTTCCAAAAAATTCGGCTGTTCGAGGTTATGTTCGATAACTGTTCGTGCACCAAAAGCGTGTCCTGCATGTCTGGCGCTATTTAGAGCACCAATCATGCAGGGATTGTCTGCCACTCACTGTAATGCCACAGCCATGGTGGTTGTGGCATTACAGTGATTGCCCAAATCGATGGGAACAGTGCTCACAGTGAAACATGAAAAGCCGGCAATTCATCAGCGGCATACACCGGTACCCGACAATTTAGAACAGAAAAAATAGAGCTTCACACATAGATTAGATAGATAGAAACATGTCAGTCACATATATATGAAGTACAGTGACAGTGTTGCTTACTGTACTTGTCATTTAGTGTAAAGGATTTATCAAAAAAAATAATAGTGTTTAAATGCACCGTCTCTTTAAAAAAGCCGGCCGGCAATTCAGCAGCGGTACCCGACAATTTATAACAGACAGAATAGAGCTTCACACATAGATTAGATAGATAGAAACATGTCAGTCACATATATATGAAGTACAGTGACAGTGTTGATTACTGTACTTGTCATTTAGTATAAAGGATTTATTAAAAAAAATAATAGTGTTTTCATGCACTGTCTCTTTAAAAAAGCCGGCCGGCAATTCAGCATCTGTACCCGACAATTTAGAATAGAAGGAATAGAGAATCACACATAGATTAGATAGATAGAAACAGGTCAGTCACATATATATGAAGTACAGTGACAGTGTTGCTTACTGTACTTGTCATTTAGTGTAAAGGATTTATTAAAAAAAAATAATAGTGTTTTCATGCACCGTCTCTTTAAAAAAGCCGGCCGGCAATTCAGCATCTGTATCCGACAATTTAGAATAGAAGGAATAGAGAATCACACATAGATTAGATAGATAGAAACATGTCAGTCACATATATATGAAGTACAGTGACAGTGTTGATTACTGTACTTGTCATTTAGTGTTAAAATAAAGGATTTATTTAAAAAAAAATTGGCGTGGGGTTCCCCTTAATTTTAGTCTCTAGCGGAGGTTAAGCAGACTGCTGGGGCAGATGTTTGAAGCCTGGGAAGGGGGTAATACCCACGGAGCTTCCCAGGCTACTAATATCAGCCCCCAGCGGAATACCTAGCCTTTACTAGCTATTAAAATGGGGGACCCCCCCAAAAAATGATGTGGGGTCCCCCCTATTTTAATAGCTAGCAAAGGCTAGGCAGACAGCTGGGGGCTGATATTAATAGCCCAGGAAGGGTGCCATGAATATTGGCCCCCTCCCAGGCTAGAAACACCAGCCGTCAGCCGCCCCAGAAATGGCGCATCCTTAGAATGCGCCAATTCTGGCACTTAGCCTCGCTCTTCCCACTGCCCTGTAGCGGTGGCAGTGGGGTAATAGGGTTGGGGTTGATGTCAGCTTATAATGCCAGCTGACATCAAGCCCAGGTTAGTAATGGAGAGGCGTCTATAAGACACCCCCATTCCTAACCCCATAGTCAAAGTTAAAAGAAAACACAAACACCCAGAATAAAGTCCTTTAATTGAAATAAAGACACATTCCTTTATTGTTCTAAATTAAACCATACTTACCGTCACGCCCATTCCAGCTGAAGCCAACAATCTCCTGCAATAAAAGAAAAATAATAAAGCAACCTCATCCTTACCTTTCCATGGTTCCCACGACAGCTTCAGCTCTGCTACATCGAGATAACAGGCTGGACCGCAGCAGAACGCCGCCATCCAGCCTGTCATCCCGCAGACACTGAGAAGCGCAGGCATTCTTGCGCTCTGCAGTGTCTGGCTGTGACGGCATCCAGATGAGCCGAGGTCATGTCCAATGAACTCGGCGCACCTCATGCACGTCACTGACAGCGTGGGAGAATTCTCCTGCACTCAGCACTTCAGCGTGAGAATTCTCCCACGCTGTCAGTGACGTACATGAGGTCAGCTGAGTTCATTGGACATGAATGAGCTCACCTCATGCACGTCACTGACAGCGTGGGAGAATTCTCACGCTGTAGCGCTGAGTGCAGGAAAATTTTCCCACGCTGTCAGTGACGTGCATGAGGTGAGCTGAGATCATTGGACATGAATGAGCTCACCTCATGCACGTCACTGACAGCGTGGGAAAATTCTCCTGCACTCAGCGCTTCAGCGTGAGAATTTTCCCACGCTGTCAGTGACGTGCATGAGGTGAGCTCATTCATGTCCAATGAACTCAGCTGACCTCATGTACGTCACTGACAGCGTGGGAGAATTCTCACGCTGAAGTGCTGAGTGCAGGAGAATTCTCCCACGCTGTCAGTGACGTGCATGAGGTGAGCCGAGTTCATTGGACATGAACTTGTCTCATCTTTATGCCGTCACAGCCAGACACTGCAGAGCGCAAGCAAGCCTGCGCTTCTCAGTGTCCGCGGGATGACAGGCTGGATGGCAGCTTTCTGCTGCGGTCCAGCCTGTCATCTCGATGTAGCAGAGCTGAAGCTGTCCTGGGAACCATGGAAAGGTAAGGATGATGTTGGTTTATTATTTTACTTTTATTGCAGAAGACATTGGCTTCAGCTGGAATGGGCGTGATGGTAAGTATGGTTTAATTTAGAACAATAAAGAATTGTGTGTTTATTTCAATTAAAGGACTTTATTCTGGGTGTTTGTGTTTTTTTAAATACTTTACTAGAAATTCATGGTGGTCATGTCTAATATTGGCGTGACCCCATCAATTTCGGGCTTAGGGCCAGCTGATAATGCCAAGCTGGCCTTAACCCCTTTATTACCCAGTGAGCCACCGCACCAGGGCCCTGGATGAGTTGGGTACAGCACCAGAAGATGGCGCTTCTATGAACGCGCCATTTTCTGGGGCGGCTGCGGACTGCAATTTGCAGCGGGTGGGGCCCAGAAAGCTTGGGCCTCCCTGCGCTGCGGATTCCAGCTCCCAGCTGCCTAGTTGTACCTGGCTGGGCACAAAAATAGGGCGAAGCCCCACGCATTTTTTTTTTAAATTATTTCATGAAATTCATGGAATAATTAAGAAAAAAAGGGCTTCCCTATATTGTTGTGTCTGGCCAGGTACAAATAGGCAGCTGGTGGTTGGGGGCAGCCCGTTCCTGCCTGCTGTACCTGACTGGACACAAATATAGTGCGAAGCCCCACGTCAATTTTTTTTTTAATTATTTCATGAAATAATTTTTTTAAAAAAGGGCTTCCCTATATTGTTGTGTCTGGCCAGGTACAAATAGGCAGCTGGTGGTTGGGGGCAGCCCGTTCCTGCCTGCTGTACCTGACTGGACACAAATATAGGGCGAAGCCCCACGTCAATTTTTTTTAAATTATTTCAGGAAATTCATGAAATAATGAAAAAAAAATTGATGTGGGGCTTCGTCCTATATTTGTGTCCAGTCAGGTACAGCAGGCAGGAACGGGCTGCTCCCAACCACCAGCTGCCTATTTGTACCTGGCCAGACACAACAATATAGGGAAGCCCTTTTTTTCTTAATTATTCCATGAATTTCATGAATCTAAAAAAAAAGTACGTGGGGCTTCGCCCTATTTTTGTGTCCAGCCAGGTACAACTAGGCAGCTGGGGGCTGGAATCTGCAGCGCAGGGAGGCCCAAGCTTTCTGGGCCCCCCCCCGCTGCAAATTGCAGTCCGCAGCCGCCCCGGAAAATGGCGCGTTCATAGAAGCGCCATCTTCTGGCGCTGTACCCAACTCATCCAGGGCCCTGGTGCGGTGGCTCACTGGGTAATAAAGGGGTTAAGGCCAGCTTGGCATTATCAGCTGGCCCTAAGCCCGAAATTCATGGGGTCACGCCAATATTAGACATGACCACCATGAATTTCTAGTAAAGTATTTAAAAAAAACACAACACCCAGAAAAAAGTCCTTTAATTGAAATAAACACACAATTCTTTATTGTTCTAAATTAAACCATACTTACCATCACGCCCATTCCAGCTGAAGCCAACGATCTCCTGCAATAAAAGAAAAATAATAAAGCAACATCATCCTTACCTTTCCATGGCTCCCACGACAGCTTCAGCTCTGCTACATCGAGATGACAGGCTGGACCGCAGCAGAACGCTGCCATCCAGCCTGTCATCCCGCAGACACTGAGAAGCGCAGGCTTGCTTGCGCTACTCAGTGTCTGGCTGTGACGGCATCCAGATGAGCCGAGGTCATGTCCAATGAACTCGGCGCACCTCATGCACGTCACTGACAGCGTGGGAAAATTCTCACGCTGAAGCGCTGAGTGCAGGAGAATTTTCCCACGCTGTCAGTGACGTACATGAGGTGAGCCGAGTTCATTGTCGGCTCATCTGGATGCCGTCACAGTCAGACACTGAGGAGCGCAAGCATGCCTGCGCTTCTCAGTGTCCGCGGGATGACAGGCTGGATGGCAGCGTTCTGCTGCGGTCCAGCCTGTCATCTCGATGTAGCAGAGCTGGAGCTGTCCTGGGAACCATGGAAAGGTAAGGATGAGGTTGCTTTATTATTTTTCTTTTATTGCAGGAGATCGTTGGCTTCAGCTGGAATGGGCGTGATGGTAAGTATGGTTTAATTTAGAACAATAAAGAATTGTGTCTTTATTTCAATTAAAGGACTTTATTCTGGGTGTTTGTGTTTTTTTTTTAACTTTGACTATGGGGTTAGTAATGGGGGTGTCTTATAGACGCCTCTCCATTACTAACCTGGGCTTGATGTCAGCTGGCATTATAAGCTGACATCAACCCCAACCCTATTACCCCCTGCCACCGCACCAGGGCAGCGTGGAAGAGCGAGGCTAAGTGCCAGAATTGGCGCATCCTATGGATGCGCCATTTCTGGGGCGGCTGACGGCTGGTGTTTCTAGCCTGGGAGGGGGCCAATATTCATGGCTCCCTTCCTGGGCTATTAATATCAGCCCCCAGCTGTCTGCCTAGCCTTTGCTAGCTATTAAATTAAGGGGGACCCCACGTCATTTTTTTGGGGGGGTCCTCCATTTTAATAGCTAGTAAAGGCTAGGTATTCAGCTGGGGGCTGATATTAGTAGCCTGGGAAGCTCCGTGGGTATTACCCCCTTCCCAGGCTTCAAACATCTGCCCCAGCCGTCTGCTTAACCTCCGCTAGAGACTAAAATTACGGGGAATCCCACGCCAATTTTTTTTAATAATAAATCCTTTATTTTAATACTAAATGACAAGCACAGTAACCAACACTATCACTGTACTTATTATATATGTGACTGACATGTTTCTATCTATCTAATCTATGTGTGAAGCTCTATTCTGTCTGTTATAAATTGTCGGGTACAGATGCTGAATTGCCGGCCGGCTTTCTTAAAGAGACGGTGCATGAAAACACTATTATTTTTTTTGATAAATCCTTTACACTAAATGACAATTACAGTAAGCAACACTGTCACTGTACTTCATATATATGTGACTGACATGTTTCTATCTATCTAATCTATGTGTGATTCTCTATTCCTTCTATTCTAAATTGTCGGGTACAGATGCTGAATTGCCGGCCGGCTTTCTTAAAGAGACGGTGCATGAAAACACTATTATTTTTTTTAATAAATCCTTTGCAGTAAATGACAAGTACAGTTAGCATCATTGTCACTGTACTTCATATATATGTGACTGACATGTTTCTATCAATCTAATCTATGTGTGATTCTCTATTCCTTCTATTCTAAATTGTCGGGTACAGATGCTGAATTGCCGGCCGGCTTTCTTAAAAAGACGGTGCATGAAAACACTATTATTTTTTTTAATAAATCCTTTGCAGTAAATGACAAGTACAGTAAGCAACACTGTCACTGTACTTCATATATATGTGACTGACATGTTTCTATCTATCTAATCTATGTGTGAAGCTCTATTCTGTCTGTTATAAATTGTCGGGTACCGCTGCTGAATTGCCGGCCGGCTTTTTTAAAGAGACGGTGCACGAAAACACTATTATATTTTTTAATAAATCCTTTACACTAAATGACAAGTACAGTAAGCAACACTGTCACTGTACTTCATATATATGTGACTGACATGTTTCTATCTATCTAATCAGGGGGGGAGTCCTGAGGAGATAATTTTCATATTCCCACTGCATTTTGGGGTAAGTGAAGAGTCTCCGCGAGCTCAAAGAACACTGGATTTTGGCTGTTGGAGCTGAAAAGAGGACATCGGTAAACCAGGGGAGGAGTCCTGAGGAGATAATTTGCATATTCCCACTGCATTTTGGGGTAAGTGAAGAGTCTCCGCGAGCTCAAAGAACACTGGAGTTTGGCTGTTGGAGCTGAAAAGAGGACATCGGTAAACCAGGGGAGGAGTCCTGAGGAGATAATTTGCATATTCCCACTGCATTTTGGGGTAAGTGAAGAGTCTCCGCGAGCTCAAAGAACACTGGATTTTGGCTGTTGGAGCTGAAAAGAGGACATCGGTAAACCAGGGGAGGAGTCCTGAGGAGATAATTTGCATATTCCCACTGCATTTTGGGGTAAGTGAAGAGTCTCCGCGAGCTCAAAGAACACTGGATTTTGGCTGTTGGAGCTGAAAAGAGGACATCGGTAAACCAGGGGAGGAGTCCTGAGGAGATAATTTGCATATTCCCACTGCATTTTGGGGTAAGTGAAGAGTCTCCGCGAGCTCAAAGAACACTGGAGTTTGGCTGTTGGAGCTGAAAAGAGGACATCGGTAAACCAGGGGAGGAGTCCTGAGGAGATAATTTGCATATTCCCACTGCATTTTGGGGTAAGTGAAGAGTCTCCGCGAGCTCAAAGAACACTGGAGTTTGGCTGTTGGAGCTGAAAAGAGGACATCGGTAAACCGCGCGCCGGTAGGCGCGCGCATTTTGAAGCTTTTTTCTTAAGCTTTTTTCACTGTTTTCAGAACATTAACAATAAGAACATGGAAGAGTCCAGGAGCCATTTGGTGAGCTGCATATCCTGCTACATGTTCACAGACTTGCCAGTGGAAAAGCCAAACTTCACATGCCAGAAATGCAAGCTTGTGTCCCTGTTGGAGGAAAAGTTGCAAAATCTAGAAGAGAGGTTAACTACCTTGAAAATCATTAAGGAAGGTGAAGAGTTCTTAGACAGAGCAGAATTATCTCTTCATGATTCAGAAAGAGAAGAAATTCGAACTGCACCTGACGAAACAGAGGAATGGAAGCATGTGACCCACAGAAGCAGGAGGATCGAGAGGCAGTCAGCACCCATACTGCTCAGGAACCAGTACCAGGCTCTCACGCAGGAGAACCATGAAGAAATACAGCAAAATAAGACTTTGCCAGCAATGAATAACCTTGTAAGCCCTCAGAATCCTCCTGGATGGAGAAAGAAGAATGTTGTGAAGAAAAAACGGAGAGTGGTGGTCATGGGGGATTCCCTGTTAAGAGGAACAGAGGCCGCTATCTGCAGACCAGACATAACCTCAAGAGAAATGTGCTGTCTTCCAGGAGCAAAAATTAAAGATGTGTCTGACAGGATATCAAGACTCTTCAGACCTACAGATCACTACCCATTCCTGCTAATACATGTGGGGACAAATGACAGTGCAAGAAAGGACCTGGAAACCATCTGCAGTGACTTTGAAGACTTAGGCAAGAAAGTGAAAGAATTGGGAGCGCAGGTGGTCTTCTCATCCATCCTCCCAGTGGATGGCCATGGAACAATGAGGTGGAATAAGATTCTACAGGTGAAAAACTGGCTACGTCGATGGTGCCGTCAACAAGGATTTGGATTTCTGGATCACGGAATTAATTACCTATACGATGGACTACTTGCTAGAGATGGGGTGCACCTTACGAAGACTGGAAAACATGTATTTGGAAGTCGCCTTGCTACACTCATCAGAAGAGCTTTAAACTAGAACAATGTGGGAAGGGAAGCAAAAGGCCAGAAAAAGCCATACAGCTGACAAATACTATTGAGATCTCTGCTACTGGAAGTGGAAAGGAAGAACAAAGACAAAACAATTTAAATAATAAAAATATGGGAGGAAGAGAAACCAATCACAAACTAAAATGTTTTTATACAAATGCACAAAGCATGGGCAACAAACAAGGAGAATTGGAACTACTAATGCAGGAAAAGGAATATGATGTCATTGGAATCACTGAAACTTGGTGGGACGATACACATGATTGGAATAAAAGGCTAAAAGGATACAACTTATTTGCAAGAAACAGACTTGATAAACGAGGAGGAGGTGTTGCATTGTATGTTAGAAAAGCGTATATCTGCACAGAGATTGAAGCTTCAGAGACTGGGAGTTCTGTGGAAACTGTTTGGGTAAGAATACAAGGAGAGAACAACGGAAAGGACACCATTGTAGGCATTTACTACAGGCCACCTGGGCAAGCTGAAGATATGGATGAACTCTTTATGTATCAAATGACCAAGTTCTCCAAAAAATATGACGTAGTGGTCATGGGAGATTTCAACTATCCAGACATTTGTTGGGAATCTCTCTCAAGTAAAACTAACAGGTCAAGCAAATTCTTATCCTCTCTTGCTGACAACTTTATCTTCCAAAAGGTAGGGGAGAAAACAAGGGGATCTGCTACTTTGGATCTAATCCTTATTAACAGGGAGGAAATGGTTGAGGAGGTAAAGGTGGCTGGGACCCTAGGAGGCAGCGATCATGCTATTATAGAATTTTGGATAACTAGAGGAGGAAGACATGTGAAGACTCAGACTTCAAGGTTAGATTTTAGAAAGGCAGATTTTAAGAGACTCAGAAAGAGAATAGGAGGGATCCAATGGCTGGATGTCCTTAAGGACAAAAATGTCCAGGAAGGATGGGAAATTTTTAAAAATGAGATTCTCAAAGCACAATCGTTAACAATCCCGAAAAGTAGGAAGAATGGGAAGCATTTAAGGAAACCAGGATGGATGAACACAGAACTTAAACACATGCTAAAAAGAAAGAAAGAAATGTTTATTAAATGGAAAGAGGGAGGCATATCTAAAGAAGATTATAATGCAGTCTGCAGATCCTGCAGGGCACGTATCAGGTTAGCTAAAGCTGACAATGAATTAAGGCTTGCAAGAGATGTCAAAAGCAATAAAAAAGGATTTTGGGGGTATGTCAAAAGTAAAAGAAAAGTCAAAGATGCTATAGGATTTTTACAGGATGAAAATGGAGAAATGGTAAGAGAGGATGTTGAGAAGGCCGAACTTTTTAATTCCTATTTTGCATCTGTTTTCTCTCAGAAAGAAAATGTAACATCAACTGATCTTCACTGTCCTTTTAAAGGAATAGAGGAATCCAAGTTATCTGTAAACAGAAAGATTGTGAGGGAATATTTAGCTAACATAAATGAGTTCAAGTCTCCAGGTCCAGATGAATTACACCCCAGAGTACTGAAGGAGATCGTAGAAGAAATTTTAGAACCACTCTCCATAATCTTTGAAAATTCTTGGAGAACAGGAGAAGTCCCAGAAGACTGGAGAAGAGCAAATGTTGTTCCTATCTTCAAAAAGGGGAAGAAGGTGGACCCAGGGAACTATAGGCCGGTGAGTCTGACTTCTATACCAGGAAAGATATTTGAACAAATTATTAAACAACATGTATGTAAGTACATGGATAAGAATGAAGTGATTAACCAGAGTCAGCATGGGTTTGTAACTAACAAGTCATGTCAGACTAACTTAATTTCCTTCTATGACAGAATCACTGACTGGGTGGATCAGGGAAATGCTGTAGATATAGTATATCTTGACTTCAGCAAAGCATTTGACAAAGTATCTCACACCATCCTTATTGAAAAAATGACCAAGTATGCAATGGACCAGGCAACTGTTAGGTGGATTCATAACTGGCTTAGTGATCGGACTCAAAGGGTGGTTGTAAATGGCTTCACATCCAGCTGGATGAATGTCTCAAGTGGGGTACCACAGGGCTCCGTCCTGGGACCTGTATTGTTCAACATCTTTATCAATGATTTAGATGAAGGAATTGAGGGTAAACTGATTAAATTTGCTGATGACACAAAGCTAGGAGGGATAGCTAATACTAGAGAAGAGAGAGAGAGGATTCAAAAAGACCTAAATAAACTGGAGCAGTGGGCAGCAACCAACAGAATGGTTTTTAACAGGGAAAAATGCAAAGTACTACATCTGGGCAATAAAAATGAAAAAAGCATATACAGAATGGGAGGAATAGAGCTAAGCAACAGTACATGTGAAAAAGACTTAGGTATACTAATAGATCATAGACTGAACATGAGTCAACAGTGTGATGCAGCAGCAAAAAAGGCAAATACAATTCTGGGATGTATTAACAGAAGCATACAGTCCAGATCACGTGAAGTCATTATCGGTCTTTACTCCTCTTTGGTCAGACCTCATCTGGAATACTGTGTACAGTTTTGGGCACCACATTTTAAAAAAGACATAGACAAACTGGAGCAAGTTCAGAGAAGAGCGACCAGAATGGTGACTGGTCTGCAAACCATGTCCTATGAGGAACGGTTGCAGGATTTGGGAATGTTTAGCTTGCAAAAAAGAAGACTGAGAGGAGACTTAATAGCTGTCTACAAATATGTCAAGGGCTGTCACATTGTAGAAGGATCATCTTTATTCTCATTTGCACAAGGAAAGACTAGAAGCAATGGGATGAAACTAAATGGGAGGAGACACAGATTAGATATTAGAAAAAACTTTTTGACAGTTAGGGTGATTAATGAGTGGAACAGGCTGCCACGAGAGGTGGTGAGTTCCCCTTCAATGGACGTCTTCAAACAGAGGCTGGACAGACATCTGTCTGAGATGATCTAGTGAATCCTGCTTTGAGCAGGGGGTTGGACCAGATGACCCAGGAGGTCCCTTCCAACTCTACCATTCTATGATTCTATGATTCTATGATTCTATGATTCTAATCTATGTGTGATGCTCTATTCCTTCATGTCTAAATTGTCGGGTACCGGTGTATGCCGCTGCTGAATTGCCGGCCGGCTTTTTTAAAGAAAGCGTCTTCTGAGCAGTTTGTCAGCTTTTGGACACCTTTGAAGGTGTTTTCTATGTGTTCCTATGTGTTTTTGTTTGCCTGCCATTGGTTTTAACGGTGTTCGACGGTGTTCTAAGGTGTTCGACGAACAGTTCGACGAACAGTTCCTCGAACATCCCGGTGTTCGACGAACCGAACCGAACCCGAACACTACGGGGGTGGCTCAACACTACTTATAAGTAGAAATCATAAAAGTCAATATCAACCCTTTAATGAGCCTTGTTACAAGACAAAAGCCAAATAAGAATCTCAATTTGCAGACATATGTTTTGGGGTGTTGCCCCTCTTCAGTGCAAAAGCATGACATCTGATTTCACTGTTTGAAAGGACTCTGGAGTCTAAGGTGTAACTTTTCTCCTTGTGGAGAGTGACATCTCTGACATGCCAGTGAAAGGAGACTTATAGGCCATGCAATGTTCCACTGGGAAATTAAAAATGCAAATTGTTTCTTCACAAAAGAGGACTTGAACTCATGCTTTGCACTGAGGAGAGGCGACACCCTGAAACATGTGTCTGCAAATTGAGATTCTGGTTTGACTTTTATCCTAAGTCATGTGGGAAGGCTCGTTAAAGGATTGATATTCACTTTTAAGTAGCTACTTTGAATAAGTGGCACTAGAGTTCAAGTCCTCTTCCTCTCTGAAAAGACAATTTGCAACTTGTAATAGTAACTTTTTAAAGTAGAAAGGACTAAAAGACCACCATAGAAAAAGATATCTTGGAAGGCGCCTATAGGTTGAAGACTTATTCCAAAAATTTCTTATAAATTAAGCATTATAGTTCCGTTACATAATAGGCAGAGCTGGAAATATACCTTGCATCAGAGCATACACCTAAAGGGAGATTTTTCATATGGCAGTAGTGGTATGTCTGTCTAGGCGTTTGTCCCCCTATAAAAATTATATACGTTTTTATAGAAAGTGCATTGGAGGCGTGTCTATACACTGGGATCACTTCTTTCAAGTGCATTGACACGCCCCCAGTGCACTTCCAGCCTCAATTTGCATATGTTTTTTACACTAGATTTTTCGTGACTGGCACACCGGATCTTTACAAAAATGGTATCATTTTTCTACGGGGTCGAGTGTCTATCCTGTCATATCACTTATCCATATATAAAACTGTGCTGACAAGTTCCCTTTATAGTGTTATTGCCACCTTGTACATTTATTGCATATCCAAAGGATGTGGCATAAATATTTTATGCAGGTCCCACCATAGCCACATTTATTCAGCAATTTTTGGAAGTCCCAAAGAAATGAATACAGAGATAATGATGATATTTTGTAGATATATGCCTTTAGCACACTTCTGCTGGAAGCTTACACTCCATATGATGCCATTTTCTTACCTCTCATGTTATTTTTTATTCTCCATGTATACTTAATTTACATGCTGTGAGAATTTTGTTCTATGTATTAAAGGGAAACTAAGAGCATTTATCGTGACTAACAGCTTCCATCTCACCCAGCAGCTCAAGTACGTGGCTGCTTACATTAAAGCACGTTTTAAAGGTACAGAGACACAGCAAAAGTGCGACAACAACAGCAAAAAAAATAATTTTCTAGTATACAGTAGATGCACAGGCCACTAAGTTTGAGTTAAATTCTAACGCTATGTTCACACATCATGGTTTTTTCAGCTTTCAGCTTTTTTTTTTTCTGCAGCAAAACCTGATCTCTTGCCAGGAGGTTGTTCAGGATTTTTCTTGCATTTTTGCTTACTTTTTGGTGCGTTTTTTTGGTGCATTTTTTTCACTGTCCTTTTGTCTCTTTTATGCACATAAAGTTTAGTGAAAAAAAAAATCTCATTGTGGTTTTGGCACAAAAAACGCTGAAAAAACTCGACACCTGCATTTTTGGTGCATTTTTTCAGCATTTTTTTCATCACCCATTGCTTTCCAATGGGTGAAAAATTGCTGAAAAAACGCTGAAAGAAGTGACGTGCTCTATTTTGCAAAAAAAAAAACACGCAGAGCACAAAATACTGAACAAAAAACAAAAAACATGATGTGTGCATGAGATTTCTGGAATCTCATAGACTTTGCTGGTACTGCAAAATGCAGCTGAAAAATTGCAGAAAAAAACGCATCAAAAAACGCTGAAAAAAACATGATGTGTGAACATAGCCTAAGAAGCGGGAGATGTAGAGAGACTTGATGTTTTTATATAATGACTATTAACAGGTCTTGTATATAAGGGTTGTCCACTTCTTTGATATTCTTTAGATAGTCCATTAATATCACGTCAATGTGGATCTGAAATCTGGCACCCCCTTTGATCAGCTATTAACAGTTTCGTTCACTTCAAAGGGAGCTGAGCTGCAGTACCTAAGAGCAACCACTAGACGGTGTTGTTCCTGCTCTGTATACTGTGCCCATCTGGACATGCTAACATCTGATTGTTGGGGACCAGGTGTCAGACCCCAATTACGCTGATATTGATGGACTATCTTAGGGATCATATCTTAGTCCAACCTAGATAACAACTTTAAAGGAATTGTCTGGTCTTAGGCTACAAGTCTGCAGTACTCTATGTGACTGCAGACTTGTGAATCCTCACATCGTGTGCACTGTGAGGATTCTCCAGTGTCGGCGCCGGAAGCTGGCGGTCATGTGACTACAAGTATGCGATATGAAAACTCCCGGCCACACTCTGACTAGACTGTTTCCGGCCTCTCTCAATACACTTGCAGTGAGCGAAGCTGGACACGTCTAGTCGGAATGTGGCAATGCGTGCGATGTGAGGATTCACAAGTCTGCAGTCACATAGAATGACTGCAGACTTGTAGCTTAAGACCGCACAACCCCTTTAAGTAAAATACTTGGCTCATATGACATAATTTGAAGAAATGGAAAATTAAACTGTTGAATATAAAGGCAAGTTGATCCACCCTGTAATAATAGCAGAAAAGTATCATTGATAAAAAAATGTCTTATTCATCCACACTTCACTGTTTGACAGACCCAAGAATGTACTTAAAGGGGTTGTCCACTATCTGAACAATGCCTATTTAAATTAGATAGTCCTCCTTTTAAAATAAAATAAAATAACAGATACTCACCTTCCAGGGGCTCACGTAACATTGCTATGCCACATGAGCGCTGCAGGCAATCAGGGGTCTCTATTGAGCTGGTATATGCTCATTTCCCTTGGAAGGAAGTAGTGAGAATGTAGCATCCCAATATTGACCTCTGTATGCCTGCAGGGTCCACATGGCATAACAATGTTTGTTGTGTGAGCCCAGGGTAGACCCAGCACCAACAATGCTGGAATGGCACCAGTATAGGAGGAGAGCATCTGTTATTTTTATTTTACAAGGGGGACTACTTCACTTAAAAATGGATTGTCCAGGTAGGTATGTTCTCTGAATATACTGATACTTTTTAAAATAACAATTAAATTAGCCTACATACTGACTACAGTACATTGTTTTCAAGAAGCAAAAATACAAGAGATGAGAACATTTGTAATACTGCATATCTTATCAGAGAAAAATGCTTCCTTCCCCACATAATAGTCTCATCTTCTCTTTCGCACTGATCATTCACTCTCAAAAACTGCTCGAATCTGTCTACAGTTCTGTCTTCAGTGAGGAATCAAAAATCCTTCTACCTTTAAAACTCTGTGGAGGAGGGAGATGTGAAGTGAGAGATGGAAAGAAAAAGATAAACTGAGGCTTATACTGCAGAGGGAAAAACTAAAAAGAGAGAGACATTGACCAGACAGTCTCGTTTCTCATGTACACCTGAAAAGTCACCGGAAAAATGCAGTAATAATTTAATTATTGCTAACTTCATAAGTCACAATTTCTAACGTGAAAATGAGCCAGAAGCTGTTAATGGCCGCTGGTACTAAATCAATTGATCAAGTGTCTCTTGTGCAGAAATGATGCAGATGTTTCTTTTACTCACAGGAGTTCAGCTGAGAAATCTTGTCCTAGCGGAATGTAAAGCTGAAGGATCAGGAACCTTTGGATCAGTCCAACTAAAGATGCCAACAAAAAAAAAGAAGAAAAGATTGAGCCAAGTTTAATCTTTGATATATTGATGAATAGATGCAAGTTCCAACATCATTTCCATAATGGAATCAATTAATACCAAGGAGGATTTAATGAGAGCCATCCACCAGGCTGATTCTGTACACACAGACGTCAGAGATCCTATCTATGCCAATAAATGTTCTATATCTCCACGCCAAATAAAGCTAAGGCTCCATCACAATTAAACATCACCAGATCTACTCAATCTAATTCTTTTAAAGGGAATCTCTCACCAGGTTTTTGCTCCCCCGATCATGTAGGGACAGACACCCTGATTCCAGTGATGTATCATTTACTGAGCTGCTTGCTGCAGTTTTGAATAAAAAATCAGCTGCAGATCCAGCAGTTCTCTGAATTCTGAGATCTGTATAACCACGCCCACACCACTGATTGGCTGCTTTTTCGTATACACTGTATATTGAGAGAAAGCTGCCAATCAGTGGTGGGGGTGTGGCTGGACCAGGAAGCATGAGACACCTAGTCCTGCAGTGATAATCTCCTGTCGATAAAACACTGATTTTATTGAAACAAAACACAGCCTAGTAAGTGACACATCGCTAGAATCAGGGTTTCGTTCTCTACATTATGCAGCTTTCTGATTTGGTAGCAAAAATCTGAAGACAGATTCCCATTAAAGTCTCCAACAAAGGCTAGAAATCCTATCAAACTTGGAATTACTGTGATGCCTTATAAATGGGTTTGTCCTGCTGGACTCATTGGTACTGCAGCCATTTTTTTTTTGCCTTTGTTCTTACTCCATTACTGTATTCCAAGAGCCATAATTTTTTATTTTTCCGTCAACATAGAAATATAAGACCTTGTTTTTTTGCAGGCTGGTTTGTCTTTTTAATAGAACCATTTAAGTTACCATATAAAAAGTGAAAATCAGAGAATAAAAAACTGTGGGACAGTAATGAAGCCCTGGCACGGAGGATTGCTTTAAGGCTATGTTCACACATGTTGGGTTTTTCAGTGTTTTTGGTTGCAGATTTTTATGCAAATTTTCAGCTGCGTTTTGCAGTACCAGCAAAGTCTATAAGAAACCAGAATTCTCTGTTCACACATCATGGCTTTTTTTTGTGTATTTTGTGCCTTCGTTGGGTTTTTTGAAAATAGAGCTTGTCACTTCTTTCAGTGTTTTTTCAACATTTTTTCACCCATAGGAAGTAATGGGTGGTGAAAAAAATGCAGAAAAATGCATCAAAAACACACCAAAATTTGCATCAGCGTTTATTCAGTGTTTTTGATGGCAAAATAGACTGGGGTTCTTTTTTTTTCACAGAACTTTATGTACATGCATAAATAGAGACAGAAGGACAGTGAAAAAATGCACAAAAAATGCATCAAAACCAGCGTTTTTTGACGTAGATGATTTCCTGCCACAGATTAGGTTTTGCTGCAGATTTTGTGACGCTAAAAAACCCAATATGTGTGAACATAGCCTAAGACTTGTATGATTTATATTGTTTTTCTGTGACCTATATGGTCGTACCACTGGTGTCAGTAGTAAAATTATCCCCTCGGGATCCCTTTAACGATAGAGTAACTTTAAAGAGCAGTTTAGACCATGACAATTGCAAAGTCTTTGAGAAGGTCTTTCTATAAAAGAGAACACCCTTAGTATGTTGTAACACTTTCTTTCAATAATCTTTCAATGAATGCAACAATAGAAAAGCTTCTGAGATTTGCATCCCGCATATAAAACATGAGACGCATTGTAGCTGGTTTAAAGCTAAGGTCAAGTGTTCTTGGAGGGACAGGAAAACCGCTGACTGCATGGCAAATACTGTGCCATAATTATATCATAATCCCATTCTTAAAGGGAATCTGTCACCAGGTTTTTGCTCCCCTATCTGAAAGCAGCATGATGTAGACGCAAATACCATGATTTCAGTGATGTATCACTTACTGAGCTGCTTGCTGCAGTTTTGATAAAATCACAGTTTTATCTGCTGCAGATCTAGCAGTTCTCTGAATGCTGAGCTCTGTATAACCCCGCCCACACCACTGTGCTTTCTTTCTATGCACAGTGTATACAGAAAGCTGCCAATCAGTGGTGGGGGAAGGGTTACACAGAGCTCAGGAATATGCTTAACAACAGTTAACTGGTCCTCTAATGATCTCCTGTTGAAAAAACAGGGATTTTATCAAAACTATACTGTACTGAACAACCCAGTAAGTGAAACATCGCTGGAATCAGGGTCTCTGATTTTAAAAATTCTGTGGAAGCAGGGTTGGAAAGCAATGTCTGACTTTCATTTGTTTATTTTCATAGATTTTTAATTTATTATTACTTTTGTCAGATTGAAGTTATTTCTGTGACCATTGTGGGTTCTTCTTTCATTAAACGAGTGGTACCAACAATTTTGACCACGTGTGTATGTCTTGTCGTGGTAGCCCCTTCCAAGAAGAGCTAATTTAGGTGGAGATACAAACAATCTCCAGATCTGCCATTATTTGTTCAAATTAAATAATATAAATACGATGCATCGGAGCTAAGAAAATAACACACAGCCTGTGTCTGAGTGTACAATTCTTGTTTGCCCTCAGATCCCAAGCAACAAGTATTTTAATACACCCCCAGAAGAAAGGGGAATGGCTACCATTACCTAGCAAAGAAAGTATTTTAGTTGGGAATAACAAGGTCATAAATCATAAAACTATGGAATTCCTTGAAAACTGGTTCTGCCCAACTTTTCTTATGCCTTCTATAACGAAGAAAATTTAACAGAAAGACAGCTCTATATCAGAGACAGCTTTTATGAATAACACTTATGAAGCTAATACTAAAATACAAAATTATCAACGATATATAGGTAGATTTCATTGTCTAAATAATAATCAAAGCAAAGTATAAATATTTACCATAACAATCTACACGAGGACATAAATGATCGATAGATGAGAAATGTCACTCATGAGTGAACACCTCCCCATTAGTGATGGGCGAGCACTAAAATGCTCGGGTACTCGTTGCTCGGGTCGAGCAAATTGGAATACTCGGGTGCTCGACCCGAGCAACGAGCCGAATGTAAGTCTATGGGAAACTCGAGCATTTTTCAGGCGGCTCCCCCCCGGCGGTCTGCAGAGGGACTAAAAATTGCCCAAATCGATGGGAACAGTGCTCAAATGACATGGGGACAGCATGGGGATCGCCCCTGGAAGCATTTCTGACTCGCAGGTCACTTCTGTCAACAACGTGGTCAGAGTATTACGCCACTTTTGCGGACTCACAATAAAACATATAAAAACAAAACCAAAATGGATTTTCCTGGGAAATATATTAAGGAACATCCTTTCCAGGGTAATGACTTGTATATAAGGCAAAATAAATAACCAAAACCAAAAATATTCCTCCACAACTTGGGCTATGTTCACACGTAGCGTTTTTGATGCGTTTTTGCACTTTTGCATTGCTTTCAACCAAGATAAATGCATTCACCAGGAAATGTCATTTTAACATTTTACAACCTTATCTGGCCATGTGGTGTGTGACACATCATCAGACACATCCTGTTTCATTTATGATGGAGGGACTCTGAAAGTCATAAAGCCTATTTTTATAGGGACATCAGACGGCCCTTACTATTCTTAAAAGGCCAGCAGTCGGCCTTAGCTATTGTTAGAGAGCCATCAGCCGGCTATGTTGTTGTTTGTTGTTCCCATTAATAACAAGTGGGTCTCCTATACTGTTATTGCGTATCCAGTGACTGCAAGGGCTGCCAAAAATTTGGACGCAACCCAATACCCCTTTGAAGAGACATAGAGGAGGGTCTCAGTAAAAACAATGTTCCCATTATAAATGAGCGGGTCTCCTATAGTGGTAATGCCCATGCTGTGACTGCAAGGGCTGCCAAAATTTGGGAAAAACCCCACTAAGAATTTAAAGACACATAGAGAAGGGCCACAGTAACAAGGTACGACATGTTCCCATTGGAAAGGAGAGGGTCTGCTATACAGTTATAGGGTATGCAGTGAGTCCAACAGCTGACAATTTTAGGAAAAACCCCACTAAGAATTTAAAGACACACAGAGCAGGGCCACAGTAACAAGGTACGACATGTTCCCATTACAAAGGAGAAGGTCTGCTATACAGTTATAGGGTATGCAGTGAGTCCAACGGCTGACAAGTTTAGTAAAAACCCCACTAAGAATTTAAAGACACATGGAGCGGGGCCACAGTAACAAGTACGACATGTTCCCATTAGAAAGGAGAGGGTCTGCTATACAGTTATATGGTATGCAGTGAGTCCAACGGCTGACCAATTTTAGGAAAAACCCCACTAAGAATTTAAAGACACACAGAGCAGGGCCACAGTAACAAGGTACGACATGTTCCCATTGGAAAGGAGAGGGTCTGCTATACAGTTATAGGGTATGCAGTGAGTCCAACGGCTGACAATTTTAGGAAAAACCCCACTAAGAATTTAACGACACACAGAGCAGGGCCACAGTAACAAGGTACGACATGTTCCCATTGGAAAGGAGAGGGTCTGCTATACAGTTATAGGGTATGCAGTGAGTCCAATGGCTGACAATTTTAGGAAAAACCCCACTAAGAATTTAAAGACACATGGAGCAGGGCAACAGTAACAAGTACGACATGTTCACATCAGAAAGGAGAGGGTCTGCTATACAGTTATAGGGTATGCAGTGACTCCAACGGCTGACCAATTTTAGCAAAAACCCCACTAAAAATTTAAAGACACACAGAGCAGGGCCACAGTAACAAGGTACGACTTGTTCCCATTAGAAAGGAGAGAGTCTGCTATACAGTTATAGGGTATGCAGTGAGTCCAACGGCTGTCCAATTTTAGGAAAAACCCCACTAAGAATTTAAAGACACACAGAGCAGGGCCACAGTAACGACAAATTCCCATTAGAAAGGAGAGAGTCTCCCATAGTGTTGGCCTATGCAGAGAATGCAAGGGCTGCCAAAAATTTGGAGGCACTTCAATGCCCCTTGGAAGAGACATGGAGGAAGGCCTCATAAAAAATGTTCCCATTAGAAAGGAGCGGGCCTCCTATACTTGTAATGCCCATGCACTAAGTGTATGGGCTCACAAACATTTACCCCTGGGGGGTATATATGAACATACTGTATAAAAATTTTTTTTTATGGGCATCATAAACACCATTTACAAAAATTAGGTGGGTGTTGCATCACGGACCACGGTCACCCTGGTGATATGGTGGTGGAGGATGAGGAGAAGGAGGAGGACAAGAGCAAATAGCCAAAATCAGGAAGCGTATACCCATGTGTGGGTGTGAAAAGGTGCATGGGAATACACCTCCCAAGAAAAGACACTGGATTGGAGTTTATGTTACGCTGCTATCATTCGGTGGTGTTGAGAAGTCTGGCCCAATCCAGCCCTTGTTCATTTTTATAAGAGTCAGCCTGTCAGCATTTTCAGTTGACAGGCAGATGCACTTATCAGTTATAATTCCACCAGCGGCACTAAAAACCCGCTCTGATAAAATGCTGGCGGCAGGGCAGGCCAGGACCTCCAAGGCACAGAGAGCCAGTTCATTCCACGTATCCAGCTTGGATACCCAATAATTATAAGGCACAGTGGAATCACGGAGGACGTTGGTACGGTCGGCAAGGTACTCCCTCAGCATCTTTCCAAACTTTGCACTCCTTGTGAGAGTACCCCGGGCCTCAGGGACTGTCCGATGGGAGGGTCTGAGAAAACTCTCCCAGAACTTTGACAGTGTTCCCCTGCCTCTGCTGGATTGAAGTTGTGTCTCTCTCACCTGTACTCCTTGGTTGTCCAATGAAGTGTGCCCTCTGCCGCCAGCGTTTTCAGATGGGAATTTTTTTAATAGTTCCGCAACAAGGGCCTTCTGGTACAGCCCCATTTTTGCAGACCTGTCCGCCTCAGGAATAAAAGATATAAAGTTCTCTTCGCAGCGTGGGTCTAGAAGTGTCACCAACCAGTAATGACTGTCACCCAAAATTTTGAGAACTAGAGGGTCATGGGAAAGGCAGCGTAACATAAACTCGGCCATGCGTGCCAGACTACTAACAGGCAAGAATTCCATGTCCTCACCAAGAGGATGACTGACCATGTTCTCCTCCTCCTCCTCCTCTCTGTCCTCTGGCCATCCACGCTGAACAGACGGTATAACAGCTGTGCAGGTAGTACCATCTATAGTGCATGAAACTAGCTCCTGTCCTTCCTCCTCCTTCTCTTCCTCATTGTAACCCAATCCACGTTGGGATGAGATGAGGCTGGGCTGTGTGTAATCACCCTGTATGGTTCCTTGCTCCATTTCATCGTGCTTCGCCTGCAATGCATCCTCTTTGATTGTGAGCAGAGAGCATTTCAGAAGACAGAGAAGCGGGATGGTGACGCTAATTATGGCATCATCGCCGCTCACCATCTTGGTGAAGTCCCCAAAGTTTTGCAGGATGGTACATATATCTGACATCCATGTCCACTCCGGAGGTCATATGTGTGGAGTATGAACTGAATACCGACAGCCTTATTGATGCTGGTACTCAACAACTGCCCTCTTCTGCTCATAAATCCTTCCCAACATCTGCAGTGTAGAGTTCCAACGCGTGCGGACATCACACACCAGTCTGTGAGCCGGAAGTTGCAAACGCTGCTGAAACACTGCAAGGGCGGCGGAAGCTGTAGCTGACTTTCTAAAATGGGCACACAGACGGCGTACTTTATCAAGCAGATCCGGCAGCTCCGGGTAGGATTTGAGAAACCGCTGAACCACGAGGTTAAGCACATGGGCCAGGCATGGTACGTGTGTGAGCTCGTCTCGCCTCAGAGCCGCCACCAGGTTCCGGCCATTATCACACACGACCATGCCTGGCTGTAGGTTCAGCGGTGTAAGCCACAGATCTGCCTGCTCTTTCAGAGCTGTCCACAACTCTTCAGCATTGTGTGGTTTTTCATCTAAGCATATTAGCTTCAGCACAGCCTTTTGCCGCTTGGCCGAGGCAGTGCTGCAGTGCTTCCAGCTTGTGACTGATGTGGTCATTTCGGAGATGGAGGCTGAAGAGGAGGACGAGGCAGAGGAGAATGAGGTGCAGGAGCTGTAGACTGTGGGGGCAACCCTGATTGACCTAGGGCCCGCAATCCTTGGCGTCGGGAGGACGTGTTCCGTCCCAAGGTCCGACTGGGTCCCGGCTTCCACTATGTTAACCCAGTGTGCCGTCAGCGAGATGAACCATCCCTGCCCACAAGCACTTGTCCACATGTCCGTGGTTAGGTGGACTTTACCAGTAACTTAGTTGTTGAGAGCACGGCTAATGTTTTGGGACACGTGCTTGTGTAATGCGGGGATGGCACACCGGGAGAAATAGAGGCGGCTGGGGACCGAGTACAGAGGGACGGCCGCCGCCATCAGGTTGCGGAATGCTTCCGTCTCCACGAGCCTAAAAGGCAACATTTTGAGCGCAAGCAGTCGTGAAATGTGAGAATTTAGCATTGTGGCCTGTGGGGCGTTGGCTGCATATTTGCGCTTGTGTTCCAAGGACTGGGGTATGGACAACTGAACGCTGCGCTGGGACAAGGACATGGACGTGCTTCCTGATGCTGCTACTTGAGAGTGTGCAACAACAGGTGCAGGGCAGGAGGCATCTTCGCATGCACCATGGACAGGGGATTGGCTTGCATGCACAACAGCGGAAGAAGCAATGGTGCCATCCGCAGACACTGTTCCGGGACCCTGGGGTTCGGCCCACAAAGTCAGGTGCTTTGCTGCCATGTGCCTGATCATGCTGGTGGTGGTCAGGCTGGTCGTTTTGCCACCCCTGCTGAGGCTGGCCTGGCAGGTGGTGCAAATGGCCTTTTTGGGGTTACCGGCAGAGTCTTTAAAAAACAACCAGACTCGGGAAGACCTAACAGTTGTTCTGGCAACTTCCTTCGTGTTGGTGTTACGGGGAACAGTTGCCTGCCTTCTGTCTGCGGCCACCACACTGCTTCTTCCTGCCTGTTGGGGTGCTCTGCCTCCCTCCCCCTGTGTGCTGCTGCCTTCGCTCTGCATGTCCTCCTGCCAGGTTGGGTCAGTTACTATATCATCCACCACCTCGTCTTCCACTTCCGCACCCTGGTCCTCCTCCTGACTTTCTGGCAATTGTGTCTCATCATCGTCCACCTCTTGTGACACTTTCCCACCGTCGCCTTCGTGTGACCGTGGCTGCTCAAATATTTGGGCATCGCTGCACGCAATCTCCTCTTGCCCCGCTTCAAGTGGATCGGGCTAGAGGCTCGAATCTATAAATGGAAAAGTGAACAGCCCTTCAGAGTGTCCAAGTGTGGATCAGTTGTCTCTGGGTACTCGCCATGGGGGGAGGAAGGAGGATCAGGGTGAGGAATATGCAGTCCAGACTCACGGCTACTGACTGAGACTTGATCGTGTGGAAGACAGGGTGGTGGTGATGGTGGCTAAGTGACTGGAAGCATTATCCGCTATCCAACCAACAACCTTTTGACACTGCTCTGGGTTCAATAGTGGTGTGCTGCAGTCCCCTAGAAATTGGGACAGGAAGGTCAGACGAGAAGATGTGGGTGTTTGTTGTGGCACAATTTCAGCTTGCCCACGGCCTTGTCCTCGGCCTCTGCATGCACCATTATCATCACTTCCAGTTCCTGGTCTCTTGCCACGTGCCTTGCCCATTTTAAATGGAGGACAGTATCTTCCACATTCACTACAAATGACTGAGTTTGGAGCGAATTTATATGTGATCCGTGTGACGGAGAAAACAGAGTTTTAAATACCTGGCCTGTAGGTAAGTAGTTTGACCAGCAAACTGCTGTGAATTGCTTCACTGACACACTGAAATACATTTCTAATGGAGGCCAGAAATGGCAGTATTTTCTGAAAAAGTATATGTGATCCGTGTGACGGAGAAAACACAGTTTAAATATCTGGATTTTTAGCGCTGTAATATGGAAAGGACCGGGCTGTATTCTGCAGTGCCAACAAGCAAATGGCGCAGAAAAACGGTGTTCTCTGGATTGCTTTTTAAGCAAATTATGAGGATTAAGATGCAAAAAAAATTATTCCTGGCCCCTGAGACCTGGGCCTATTTCCAGAAATATCTAACAGCAGCAGCCGACAGAACTGGACTGGAGTGCTATGTGCACTGCAGTCTGCTATATACACTGCCTGCCTGCTTATATACCCTGCCTGCCTGATATCTCTGCAGATGAATTAGTTAGTCCTCAAAAGGACTGTTTGTTAAGATGGATATGTGTAATGTACGGTTTTTCTCCCTATACTACCTAATACACAAGCAAATCTCTCCCTGACACAGCAGCAGCTCTCCCTACACTGTCTGATCTGGAGTGACTGTGACGAGCATGGCGGCGCCAGGTCTGATATAGACCTGATGATGCTGTGCGGCCAGCCAATCACTGTAATGCTCACAACCAACATGGCTACAGCATTACAGTGCATGGCAGGCAATCCATGCATGTTCATTGGCTCTCTAAAGAGCGCCAAACATGCAGGGAGGGGACCCGAGTTCCCGCCCGAGCAACCCGGAAATACTCGCCAAGCGCCAAGCTTGTCGAGCACCATGATGCTCGGGCGGGTCCCGAGTAGTGGCGAGCACGTTCGCTCATCACTACTTCCCATCTCCGAAGCTGGCACTGGGTCCACATGTGTCAACCATTTATGGTATATTTCGTGTCTAGCGTTAGACCTGAAACACTGAATGGAGCTGAGCTGCAATACTCGGCGCAGCCCATAGGCTAGTCTGGCGCTCCTTCTAAAAACCAAGTGTTGTCTGCCATGAGAACACCCTTTAAATGTCTCCATTATCAGAGCAAAAAAACATGCAAAAATTAGTCTTTTTGCAGCTTCAAACTTCTCCCTACTTCCAACAAAAGTTAAGCCAAAAAGTCATAAATCTGAGCAACGTTGGTGTCCACAGAATATTTTGCGTTGGCTGATACTCAGGGGTTAAAACATATCGTCATCTAATTGTAAAGCAAAGAACATGATAGATCTTAGTGGTGTGAGAGTGAAAAAAGTCTGCGTCACTCTCGAATTGATTCCCGCTTCATCGTCGTTCCACTTGTATCTCCGTGTATCACAAGTCATAAGATGTATCAAGAGCCATTTGGGATTATTATTACTCCACTCAGGACTCTATAGACACAGAGGAAAATATATTATAGAGGCTCTCAGCAGTAAAAGCCTGCTGCGGAGACAAGAACCGCACATGTACAATGAATCCCTTTTAGAGATGCAGTAATATTACTGTATGTCACATTGTGTATGAAAAATAATGCATCGATATGAACTCTCCGGGGTCCTATAAATGAATGAATATCAACAAGTAATGTAAGAGCCAAGAGCTCTTCAGATGTGATATCTCATTGATGAAAAACAGTAATTATTTCATATCTTTTACTTATTATTAATTTATTAGTTTATTTCTTTTACAAACTTCATTTGTTTTTGCATTATTTTATTATGTATGTATATCTTATACACTGATTAAAAATGTTAAAGGAAGGCTTAAATCGCACATCGGATCTCGATGAACATAAGATTCAATGTGAAAATCTTTACTGACGTAAACTGTCTAATTTTTTTGAGAACACAACGAGCCAAAAACATCAACCAATTGAAAGCTGGATTCCAAATCATCCCCAAAATCAAAGTGCAAAGTCAAAAAGGCAAAAATGTTATCATGGCAACTCAATGTCTCTAAGCACAACTGACATGCTCCATGTGAGATGATGGATGATGTCCTGGGGATCTCCTCCCCAAGGGTGTAACGATCCTCTGCACCCTCTGTGACCGTGACCAGGCCTATGCGGGAGGAGGGCCTGGTCAGCGCCAATCTCACCTGGATGTACATCCTTGGTTGAAATGTATTGCTGTGCAGAGTTCCAGGGACTCCCTGCGCTGCAATTTATGCTGCCGGCCATGGCGGGTGGCGCATGGCGACATACTGAAGTCAGCTGCCGGCGTCTGCGCTGACTATAGAGGAGGGCGTTGCACTTTGAGATGGAGAAGAATGGAAAGGGCCCAAGATGGGGGGCATCATACCAGGATGGGGGACATTATACCGAGAAGGGGCCCAGGATGAAGGTCATTATACCAGAATAGGGGACATTATACCAAGGAGTCCAGTATGGAGGACATTAAACCATGAAGGAGCCCAGGACGAGGGTTATTATACAAGGATGGGGGGCATTATACCAAGAAGCAGCCCAAGATGGAGGACATTAAACCAGGAATGGGCCCAGAACCGGGCGACATTATTATAGCATGGGGCCCAGAATGGGAGCATTATTACTGGAAGGGCCCAGGATGAATGGCATTATTACTGGAAGAAGCCATTGTTACGCTGACGCCCGGACTGTTTGGCGTGAGCGTGGTTAGTGGTCCCACTGGGCCATGAACCGAGGAGTGCCTGGAGGGGTGTGACTAGGGACCTCGCCAGATCCGACCTAGGACGCACGGCGGCTTAATCGACTCCGTGGTCCGAGGAGGGACGTGGGAGGTGGCCCAGGTGCTACTCCAGGTCAGACCCCAGTCACAGCTGTTGACCCACACCGGGGAATGCAGGAACCGGCAGCTTTGGCTGGTATGCAGACAGGCGGGTACTGGAAGGAACGGCTGGTATGCAGACAGGCGGGTACTGGCAGGCTCGGCTGGTATGCAGACAGGCGGGTACTGGCAGGTAGGTAAACAGGCTGGATAGAGACCAGTACAGACTGGGATACAGGAACAGAGCCGCAGGTGCGGAGGGGAAGCAGAGCAGGGCAGAGCAGAGCAGAGCCGCAGGTGCGGAGGGCAAGCGGAGCAGGGCAGAGAAGAGCAGAGCCGCAGGTGCGGAGGGCAAGCGGAGCAGGGCAGAGCCGCAGGTGCGGAGGGCAAGCGGAGCAGGGCAGAGCAGAGCCGCAAGTGCAAAGGGCAAGAAGAGAAGGGCAGAGCGGAGGGCAAGCGGAGCAGAGCAGAGCCGCAGGTGTGGAGGGCAAGCGGAGCAGGGCAGAACAGAGCCGCAGGTGCGGAGGGCAAGCGGAGCAGGGCAGAGCAGAGCAGAGCCGCAGGTGCGGAGGGCAAGCAGAGCAGGGCAGAGCAGAGCCGCAGGTGCGGAGGGCAAGCGGAGCAGGGCAGAGCAGAGCCGCAAGTGCGGAGGGCAAGCGGAGCAGGGCAGAGTGAAGGGCAAGTGGAGCAGAGCAGAGCCGCAGGTGCGGAGGGCAAGCGGAGCAGGGCAGAGCAGAGCCACAGGTGCGGAGGGCAAGCGGAGCAGGGCAGAGCAGAGCCACAGGTTTGGAGGGCAAGCAGAGCAGGACAGAGCAGAGCAGAGCCGTAGGTGCAGAGGGCAAGCAGAACAGGTCAGAGCATAGCAGAGCCGCAGGTGCAGAGGGCAAGCAGAACAGGGCAGAGCAGAGCCACAGGTGCAGAGGGCAAGCGGAGCAGGGCAGAGCAAAGCCGCAGGTGCGGAGGGAAAGCGGAGCAGAGCAGAGCCACAGGTGCGGAGGGCAAGTGGAGCAGGGCAGAGCAGAGCCGCAGGTGCGGAGGGCAAGTGGGGCAGGGCAGAGCAGAGCAGAGTCGCAGGTTTGGAGGGCAAGCAGAGCAGAGCAGGGCAGAGCAGAGCCTGGACTTCAGCTTGGGAAAAAAAAAATCTTGGTGCATGTATTCACCAGACAAGGATTCAAAATGTCTCCGAGAGCGAAGGGCCGTGGGACTCAACGGGGACCATGGCCTGAGCAAACTGTTACGCTGACGCCCGGACTGTTTGGCATGAGCGTGGTTAGTGGTCCCACTGGGCCACAAATCGAGGAGTGACTGGAGGGGCGTGACTAGGGACCTCGCCAGATCTGACCACGGATGCACGGCGACTTAATCGACTCCGTGGTCCGAGGAGGGACGTGGGAGGTGGCCTAGGTGCTACTCCTGGTCAGACCCCGGTCACAGCTGCTGACCCACACTGGGGAATGCAAGAACGGGCAGGTTTGGCTGGTATGCAGACAGGCGGGTACTGGCAGGCACAGCTGGTATGCAGACAGGCGGGTACTGGCAGGCACAGCTGGTATGCAGACAGGCGGGTACTGGCAGGTAGGTAAACAGGCTGGATAGAGACCAGTACAGACTGGGATACAGGAACAGAGCCGCAGGTGCAGAGGGCAAGTGGAGCAGGGCAGAGCAGAGCAGAGCTGCAGGTGCGGAAGGCAAGCGGAGCAGGGCAGAGCAGAGCAGAGCCGCAGGTGCGGAGGGAAAGCGGAGCAGAGCAGAGCCGCAGGTGCGGAGGGCAAGCGAAGCAGGGCAAAGCAGAGCAGAACCGCAGGTGCGGAGGGCAAGCGGAGCAGGGCAGAGCCGCAGGTGCGGAGGGCAAGTGGAGCAGGGCAGAGCAGAGCAAAGCCGCAGGTGCGTAGGGCAAGCAGAGCAGGGCAGAGCTGAGCAGAGCCGCAGGTGCGGAGGACAAGCGAAGCAGGGCAGAGAAGAGCAAAGCCGCAGGTGTGGAGGGCAAACGGAGCAGGGCAGAGCCGCAGGTGCGGACAGATAGGACAGGGCTCTGTTCACATGGAACAGACAGGGACCAGGAAACACAGGAAGATAGCCAGAACACAGGAGGTAGACACGGAGGCAGGGAAACAGGACAAGCAGAACCAGATACACACAAGGTACTTGCTATGAAGTAGCGAATGGACACAAAACTCACAAACAGAAGTACAGAGACAACAAGTAGGAGTTGGGTACTGGTTCAGACACTGCAGGAAAAGGGATGGATCGGACATAGAGACAAACAGGTAACGTGCTAGGACGCAGTTCAGACAGGAACTGACACAGGAACGAGATACAGGAACGAGCCTGGGCATTCAGCCCCCAGGGTGGCGGAATTAGACTAGAAGTCACAGATACAGGTAACGGGCCTGGGTACTCAGCCCCCAGGGTGGCTGAAACAGACAAGATTCAGGACAGGACCTGGCAACTCACAGTTGCACAGAAAACACTGTAAGAAAGTGTTGCTCAGGCACCTCCCACTGGGTGGAGGAGGTTTAAGTATCCAGTGACTCACAGCAATAGGCTGGGGACGCATTAGGACTGCGCACACTATAACTTTAAGAATCAGGAAGTACCAGCGTCGCTGCCCTAAGCCAGCGGACAAGAGACATGCACACAGCAAGTAGAGGAGTATACTGCACAGCCTGGACTGGTAGGTATGTTGGCGGTCTTGCATGATGGGAGATGGTAAGCCATGCCTGCACACCGCCAGGGATGTTACAGCCAGGATGGGGAAATTATTTCTGGAAGGGGTCCAGGATGGGGGATACTACTACAAGGAGGGGCCAGGATGGGGGAGATTATTACAGGAAGATCTGAAGATGATTTTGAGAATTTAATCCCGGCACCTAACAACAGTCAGGGTACAGTTGTCTATCATAACCATCGCTGACCGACTGCTGAACTGGTCATGCTGGACGATGTCACAGACAGCAGAACATTCACTACCGAGTCTCCAGACTAATGTCTGTCACATCTGTTCAGTGTGATCAGCTCTCGTCTGCCAATTATAAATGTGACAATTCTGGTGTTCTTTGGCGAATACCAATCAAACGGAATGATGCTGAGCTGTGAGCTCAGGTCCCACTACAGGATCGTGGGCACTCAAGCTACTCTCCTGGAGTCTGTTTCTAAGACCACGGCCCAACTATCAGTATTTGGTCAGTATTTTTTCTCAGGAGTGGAAGCCAAAACCAGGAGTGGGTGATAAATGCAGAATTGGTGCACTTGTTTCTATTATACCTTTTCCCTGATTGTTCCTCACCTGGCTTTGACTCCAACTCCTGAGAAAAAATACTGACCAAATACTGATAGTGCGGCTGTGGCCCAACAGTTTAGTCAGCAACATTCATGCACACTAGTAGCCACTGGAGATAATTTTGTAGAGATCTGGCATTGGTCAACCTGTATCGTCTCTCATGAAGAAGCAGATACTGGTCCTCCTGCTGGGCTCATGCCCCTCTATGGTCCTGTCTGGCTCCCATTATAAAAATCCTGTCCTGCTATCTGCTCCATGCTCTTGAGACTGTGCTGGGAGACACAGAAAACCTTCTTGTGATGGAACATACGAATGTGCTATCCTGGAGGAGCTGGACTAACTATCCAAGCTGAATGGGCTGCAGGTGTCACCCCACGCTACCATTAGTGACAAGGACGTTAGCAAAATGCAAAACTAGAGAAGAATCAGTCAGGAAAGACAAGGAGAGAGGAATTCTCTGTCGCCATCACCTGCAATACCATTCCCTTTTTTGGAAGGGTTTCTTGCTTTTGCATCCTGTTGTCACTATCATTTCTACTAAAGCATGTATCATTGATTCACAATCACTTTTGCTTCCTAATTTGACAGATTGTGGGCAAGACAGGTTACATGGATTCTTTGGAATAGTTACTCAGGGCGACCATAGACCATGTGCTGCAGCTTCTCTCAGGCACACAGGGGTATTGACCTTCAGGCACAAACACGTAGGTTGTTTCACTTGCTGACCAGACACACTTGACAAGAGTCCTCATAAACTGTTGAACAGTAGCATTTAATAAGAAGCCGCACAGCCAGTGCAATTCTTCCCAGTAGTACAAGACAGCACAGTTCTAATGCAAAGGCAGATTAATGAACACAGCATTCCATACAGCACAGTGAGATGGAGGGGGGAGGGTTTGCTGAGGGAGATGATCCATGTGACACCATTTCTTACAGTTCTTATCTTTCTGCCTGACAATACTCTGCACTGCTAGTTCAGGAACTCTACCTGACCTGTACTAAGCTTCACTACTGACATGAAAACTTTTCACTTGCAGGGGCGCTTCTATGAGATGCAGAACACACACACCACCTTTCTCTTCGGCTCCAGCCAGACAGTAAACAACTTCCCCACAATCACCCTGGGGCTCTGCTAAAACACTCCCCTTCTCCTGTGACTGTGTTAATCCCTCTAGCTGCTGGATGCTTCTGGAGCACAACACTTCCTGTCTCCTGTACTTGTGTTACTTCTAATAGTTGCTGAATGCTTTTAAAGCAACAGCACTACTTGTGCATGTCACACTCTGCAACAGCACTACTTGTGCATGTCACACTCTGCAACAGCACTACTTGTGCATGTCACACTCTGCAACAGCACTACTTCTGCATGTCACAATTGATTACACTGAAATTAAAGGGAGACTGTCAGAACAATCCAATTCTCAAACTGTTTAAATTGTGACTTTGTTACCTAAAATATAATGTAATCCATACCTTCATAAATGCAAGTTATTGCCATCATTGGCTGAGTTGTTAAGCCAGGGGGCTTTCAGTCAAGCAGAAGAAAGGGTGGCCGGGTGGGAAATAAAGCCAGGGATGACAAGCTGGACAAGGACAAGAGAAGAGGAAAAAATACTGCTGGCAATTCTCCTGAGGCCAAAAATTTACAAGTGTTTTCTCAACATCATAAATGGAAAACTGCAAAGTACTGGTAAAAACAAGTTTTTTAATATTAAAAAAAACACCTAATTTCTAAAGAATGGAAAGATTTTTTAATATTTTTGTGTACTGCTCATTGCCTAGATTACCAGCTACCTCTGAAGTTTATTAGCAGTGGCCAGTTGCCAGGAGATCAGCGCTTACAAACTCTTTGCTATAGAGTTTGTAAGCGCCTCTTGGAAACTGGATTCAGTGCCATTGGCGTCCAACGACGCTGCACAGACAAAAGTGCCTCTACCTGCGCCATAGGAGAGTACATACTTCAGGATGTTATCAGGAGGATATCTGTTTGTGCAGGTAACTATTACTGTGCAGAATTATTAGGCAACTTAATAAAAACCAAATATAATCCCATCTCACTTGTTTATTTTCACCGAGTAATCAGTGCACAAAATTTAGAAATAAATATTTTTGACATGCAAAAACAAAATCCAAAAAAATTAGTGATCAATATAGCAACCTTTCTTTATGATGACACTCAACAGCCATCCATCCATAGATTGTGTCAGTTGCTTGATCTGTTTTCAATCAACATTGCGTGCAGCAGCCTCCACAGCCTCCCAGACACTGTTCCCAGAGGTGTACTGTTTTCCCGCCCTGTAGATCTCACATTTTATGATGGACCACAGGTTCTCTATGGGGTTCAGATCAGGTGAACAAGGGGGCCATGTCATTATTTTTTCTTCTTTTAGACCTTTAATGGCCAGCCACGCTGTGGAGTAGTTGGATGTATGTGATGGAGCATTGTCCTGCATGAAAATCATGTTTTTCTTGAACGATACCGACTTCTTCTTGTACCACTGCTTAAAGAAGTTGTCTTCCAGAAACTGGCAGTAGGTCTGGGAGTTGAGCTTCACTCCATCCTCAACCCGAAAAGGCCCCACAAGTTCATCTTTGATGATACCAGCCCATACCAGTACCCCACCTCCACCTTGCTGGCATCTGAGTCGGAGTGGAGCTCTCTGCCCTTTACTGATCCAGCCTCTGGCCCATCCATCTGGCCCATCAAGAGTCACTCTCATTTCATCAGTCCCTAAAACCTTTGAAAAATCAGTCTTAAGATATTTCTTGGCCCATTCTTGACGTTTTATCTTGTTTCTTGTTCATAGGTGGTCATTTTTCAGCCTTCCTTACCTTTGCCATGTCCCTGAGTATCGCACACCTTGTGCTTTTTGATACTCCAGTAACATTGCAGCTCTGAAATATGGCAAAACTGGTGGCGAATGGCATCTTGGCAGCTTCACGCTTGATTTTCCTCAATTCATGGGCAGTTATTTTGCACCTTTTTTGGCCAACACGCTTCTTGCGATTCTGTTGGCTATTTGCCATGAAGAGCTTGATTGTTCGGTGATCACGCTTCAAAAGTTTGGAAATTTCAAGACTGCTGCATCCCTCTGCAAGACATCTCACAATTTTGGACTTTTCAGAGCCCGTCAAATCTCTCTTCTGACCCATTTGCCAAAGGAAAGGAAGTTGCCTAATAATTAAGCACACCTTATATAGGGTGTTGATGTAATTAGTCAACACCCCTCCTCATTACAGAGATGCACATCACCAGATTTACTTAATTGGTAGTTGGCTCTCAAGCCTATGCAGCTTGGAGTAGGACAACATGTATAAAAAGTATCATGTGATCAAAATACTCATTTGCCTAATAATTCTACACACAGTGTAAAGGGCTCCGATGCACTTCATGTCTCTTTCACATGCTTACGGTTTATTGAGCATGACGCCATTCATTCAATTGAATGGTCAACCACTCGGCACCTGTGAATAAAAATATCAAGGGCATACAGGGGCAACAACTTTGGAGTAATGCAGGGGGTGACGATGTCCTAGTTATCTCACTTTAACAAGGAGAAGTGGGATGGGCGTGTAGGAATCATAGAAAACTGCAGGGGATCCTTCCCGCAGTGGCTGCTATTTCGGAAATCCTTATGGTATAAGAGACCTATTTATATACAGTATGTAATGAGTCATTTCTGGACGATTTATTAAAATAATAATAATACAAGAAAACTGTCCACATCTTATGTAATTTCACAGTGTATCTGGTTGCCATATTGCTTCCGCATTGCTATAGGAATTCAATAAGGAGCTAATGCTAGTCAATGGAGCCTGAAACATATTCCGCATCTTCTTTTCAGACTTCACTGACCACAATGGGGCTGAATTGACTTCCTCACCCATTGCTATTATTATTATGTCACTTTCTATTTCTCTCCCTAATACATATAGATTTAAATTACTGAATCCATCCTTGTCTTTTTTTCCCCCTATATCGTGTCTATGGCTATATTTTAAAGGCACAATACCATCTTAGGAAGTGACTTCAAAAGTGCTATGCCCTCATTTTTCTAATTGGTGGTGGTCCAACTATCAAGAACCCTCCATAGATTCTTAAAGGAGTTCTTTAGGACTATATAATTTTTTACTATGGGCCTATTAACTAACAGACAGGTAGTTGCTTTCTTCCTGTCTGTTCTGGCCAGCGCCAATCTCTGCCGCCACAAAGCGGTCACATACCACTCCAGTGACTTCTGCTGTCGTCACATCGACAGAACAGTGGCTTCCTTTCCTATCTGCTATGTCGACGGGGGAGTGAATGCTGACGTCATACTGATTGACAGCTGGCTCCCCACTGCTTAACTGTGGGGAGCCAGCTGTCAATCAGCATGACATCGGCAGTCATGCCCCATCAACAGAGCAGACTGCAAGAAGAAGAGCTGCTTTGTTGATGTGGAGAAGCTGATTGGACGACAGGAGCTGTCGTTGACCGCTAGATAGAGAAGGCAGGTAAGTTACCTTTTGCCTCTGCTAGCATCTACTTGTTAGTCAGTTTTTAGGCCCATAGTAAAAAAAAATATATAGTCATGGATAACCCCTTTAAAATGGGTAATTTCACACACTTTCCACAGCAAAACTGCAAATATCCAAAGGGCACTTTGTGTTGGCAGATACTCAGAAAATTGTACGGATCTTGCTATAGGCTTCCCTACGGAGTGGAAAACAAAAAGAAGATACTCACCTGTGCTGATTGAAAACGGGCAAGACCTATCAAAATCTGGGTTGAAAATAAAAGCAATGTGTGGAAGAGATTAGAAACATCTGAAACACTACTTTGCTCGGACTGCACTCCATTGCAGAATTTCTCTTCGAAAATTTGGACAGACAATCCACAAAAACATGAGAAAGGCTCACGCTATGTAAGTTGCATTGTACCAAGCCAATGTGCTATCAATGTAGCATGGAAGCAACTACGTTGGCGACTGATATATCTGTAAGAAGGCACAAACATTTTTAGTGGTACATAGTATGTGATGGAACCTAGTACAGTGTCTCCATTAAGGCCCAAGGAGAAGTAAAGATTCACCGCTCCCCAGATTGTAGCTTTACTAGAGCAGCAGCTTTGGGAAAAATCTGTGCCAAAAATGGCGCCATCAGGAAATGAAGTGGTAGGAACTTTTTCTAGCACAATGGCGGTCCACCTGTTATGACCATCACCGATCAGATATTAATGGCATATCCTAGAATTTACCATCATTGCTTGTGACGAGACAAACGCTTTTATTTACTTCATGGCTTATTTTCAACATCTCTAGAAAGAACGACAGTATCTACTGTGAGTGCATTTCGGCATATACAGTAACTAAGCATTAGCCGCTTCCGTTTTCCGATACAATTTACTCCATTAAATATTAGTATTCATAAACTGTGTTCCAGTTTTTAGTTGTAATATCGTATGATGAATGGCAATGTGAGAATCTGGAATGGGAACACTTTATATTAATGCTAGCAATAAACAAATTAAAGGCTCATTTATTGTAGGGATATATTAATTTACTATAAAGTTCTGCTGATAGAAAAAATTGAGAATATGCTAGCAACTTCACAACAATTAATCTCCCAACCATTAGCACCAGACTGCATTTTAAATACATCTTTTCTTTTTTTATGATTATTTTGTGCCTATACAGAAAATTAGTGAATCTCCTGCTGTGGCGCCCCTGCGGGTTCAGTCGCCACAGAGGTACCGCATCTGTGGTGCCTCACTCTCTGGTAAGGAAAGGGTACAGCCCGGGACCCCAACACCTGCATCCAACACTACACTGCTCCAGGCCGGCTGGAAGGGCAAGATGCACTGTGTTCTGCTGAGCCCTGTCCCTGGCTGGAGTGGGGGGAACCAGAGTGAGGGGGAACCAAGTAGTGGGTGTGGGTGGAGGAAGGAGTTTAGGGGAGCATTTGTTAGGAGTATAAATAGGGGATCCATCTTAGTTAGAGAGTGTGTAAAGTAGTGAGTCTGAGAGAGAGGTGTCTGTGTCTAGCAAAGGAGCAGGTGCTCCGCAGGAGCTCTGCTCCAGATTGGGCCTGGTGAATGAGACCCTTACGCCGTAATCTGTCAAGTGTCAGAGGGACCAGGCCGCAAGAAGGGAACCGGTCCCTGGGCTAGTCGTGTCACTTCAAGTCTCGGCTAGGAAACCGGAGGCTTCTGACTTTTATGGTGCAGTTGCCATACTCGCATCCGAATAGCCAAGAAAGGTAGCCGTGTAGGATCAGGGAACTCCAGGTGACCCTGAGGGATCTGAGGACGCCATCTTGGGACTCAGGTTGTGAGGCGAAGGGCAGGAGGGAGAGACCCAGTGCGGAAAGTCGGCTGAGGAAAGGAACATATAGAAAGGGGGTCCCGATAAGTACTCTCGAATTGCCGGAGGGACTTCTGAACCCCTGCTTGGTGAACGCAGCGCGAAGTGGGAAGCGGTAACCTGTACAGTGTACCTGAGGAACCTAAAAAGAACTGTGAGTAAAATCGGATGACTGCACTCCACTGTCTCTGTCGTTTATTGCCACTGCGCCATCATCCCTCCTACGTTACAACGCCCTGCATCCCTTTTATCAACCCTGCCCCGGGGGCCCACTCTGCATGTGGGGAGCAGAAACATCCCAGCTGCCATCCCATCACCCCCGGAGGTCTGCAGCAGCGCTGGTAACCATTACCAGAAACCACAGGTGGCGTCACGAGACAAACTGTTAACAAAAACCCCCTTTTAAAGAGTGACCCAGAGGACGGGCCCGGGAGCCGACTGGCGTGATATCCTACAAAGAAGGTAAAGGCCCAGGTACCGAGTCTCCCCCATATATCCCCCTGGGCGAGTCACTGCCTTCACGAGTATTGCTATTTATTTCCTAGCAAACAAGATTTAAAACTCGTATTTATAGATCAACACGGCTGCCGGTTTTCTATGAGGGATAAAGAAATACAAGCTATGTAAATTAATGGTGTCACTTTTCCTGTCTATGAGTTCTAAGAGCCATATGACAATAATGTACTCTCTAAATATTTAGGGGAACTGCTTTATCTAGATCAACTATCACTATGGTCCTAAGTGAGTGACTGATAGCATCCAACTATCACTATGGTTCTGAGTGAGTGACAGCATCCAACTAACACTATGGTTATGACTGAGTAACTGACAGCATCCAATTATCACTATGGTCCTGAGTGAGTGACTGACAGCACACAACACATTAATATCCTAATGTGTCTGCTCAGATTTGTCATTGATCCGAGTACAATGTCTTCATGTGGTCTCAATGAAGGTACTGCAATGGACAAGATTAAAATGTGCACATGACGTCATCAGAATATTTCAATGTATGATAAATTTATATATTATATACAGTGGCGACCAAAAGTTTTGCATTTTTTTTAAATGTGTGATCACTTCTGTCTGGTTGTTGTGATGCCATTTTCCTGGTGATTTTAGTAAACCGAATGCAAATGGTTGTCAGCTATAAAGACAAAAATAGTGTTTGACGTTGTTATATACCTTTATGTGTTAGTTTTCAACATTTGCTGGGCCAAATGTTTTGCATATTTTGCCTAATTTTTTTTTATGTGTGTTTTTAGGTTAAAACATGGTAAAGACAAAGCCAAATTTATCACCAGATGTCAGGAAGCTTATTATTCTGAGAGTGAAGTCAGGCAATAGCCAAAAAGAGGTAGCTATGGAATTCAACTGTTCTCAGAGTCAAGTGTCACGTATATTAAAGAAAGAAAAAGAAGGTCATGGAACAGCTGACAAACCTAGAAGTGGATGACCACAGAAAACTTTTTCCAGAGTTGATCACATTATTAAGAAAAAGTCAGTATCTGATGTCCATAAAAGTGCTGGACAGATTTCACACAAAATGAACGAAGAATATAGGGTCAAAATTAGTCACCAAACTGTGGTGCGATGGCTAAGAGAAGTAGGGTTGAATGCAGAAGTTCCAGTCAAGAAGCCTTTCAGCTCTGCAAAGAACCGGAAAGTCCAACCTGAGTTTGCCAAAGAACACAGCCAATGGAAAGAGACAGATTGGTCTAAGGTGTTGTGGTCGGATGAATCTAAGTTCAATCTGTTTGGTAGTGATGGCAGCACTGAATACCGTATTTTTCGGACTATAAGACGTACTTTTTTCCTCCAAAATTTTGGAGGAAACGGGGGGTGCGTCTTATAGTCTGTATGTTGGGGGATAGGGGTATATATATATATATACAGTGTGGGGAGAGCAGTAGCGGCGGAGGAGCGGGGCACAGGAGACAGTAGCCGCTTGCTGCAACCTACACTGTCCCCACTGCTAAAGAAAATGAATATTCACTGCTCCCTACGCCCATGGGCGGATAGGGATGAGGGGTGCTATGCATACCAGGAAAGGGATTAGGGGTGCCATGCATACCAGGATAGGGATTGGGGTTGCCATACATACCAGGATAGGGATGAGGGGTGCTAT
Source organism: Phyllobates terribilis (assembly GCF_046119375.1). Taxonomy (NCBI): domain Eukaryota; kingdom Metazoa; phylum Chordata; class Amphibia; order Anura; family Dendrobatidae; genus Phyllobates; species Phyllobates terribilis. The sequence continues at coordinate 329,456,696 of NW_027362768.1, forward strand.
GCATACCAGGAAAGGGATTAGGGGTGCCATGCATACCAGGAAAGGGATTAGGGGTGTCATGCATACCAGGACAGGGATGAGGGGTGCCAAGCATTCCAGGATAGGGATGAGGGGTGCCATGCACACCAGGATGGGGATTTCTGTGCCATGAATACCAAGATAGGGATGAGGGGTGCCATGCATACCAGAATAAGGATGAGGGGTGCCATGCATACCAGGGTGGATGGGTGACATGCATACCAGGATGGAGGGGTGCCATGCATATCAGGATAGAGGGGTGCCATGCATACCAGGATGGCGATGGGGGACACGTATAATAGGATGGGGGGCCATATATACCAGGATGGGGGATATTATCAGTATTGGGGGACGTTACCCCTATACCAGTGTCAGCAGCAGACCCCCACCCCCTTATCGTGACCACATTTTTTGTTTACATTTTCTTTTTCTATTTTCCTCCTCTAAAACCTAGGTGTGTCTTATGGTCCGGTATGCCTTATAGTCCGAAAAATATGGTATAACACCTAATTTGAAAACGTAATTATGTAAGGTACCAAACACCTACAGTGAAACATGGTGGTGGCAATATCATGGTTTGGAACTGCTTTACTACATCTGCCTTTGGCCCTCTGCATAAAGTTGATGTAAATATGAATGCTACCATGTACATGGATATACTAGAGAATGTAATGCTGCCACATGCAGCCAAACCAAAGTAGGCACGGGATGGAAATTCCAGCAAGACAATGATCATAAGCACACATCCAATTTAGTCGAAAATTGGTTAGCAAAGAAAAATATTCGCCTGTTGCAATGGCCAAGCCAATCACCAGATTTACACCCTATAGAGCACCTTTGGGATGAGTTAGGGTGACGAGTTGGGGCCCGTACCCATAGCAATAAATTAATGGTTTGCAGATTTACAAATTGAATGGAGCAAGATCCCTCAAGATGTCTTGAATATCCTAGTGGCTTCAATGCTCCGTCGGTGTTGTGCAGTAATTAAAGCAAGAGGTTATGCTACAAAATACTAAGTTATGGCATTGTAAGCAATGAATTACTCTCTATGTTGTGATCAATAAATAGTAGATGCAACACTTTTGGCAGTCAGTTTTCTTTAATGACCATACCTATATTCAAAAGCATTTTGGTTAAAATTAAGGTCTGGCATGATGACAACTTCTTGCACTTTCAATTCATCACCAGGAAAATGGCATCACAACAACTAGACAGAAGTAATCACACTTTTTAAAAAAATGCAAAACTTTGGTCGCCACTGTATATTGCAGAGGTTTATACCTGTTTTCGTGTTTTTTACATTATTTATTTATGCATTATTGATGAGCAAATCAATTTCAAGTGAATCGAATTTCACAATAAAAATTTGGATTTAACAAAATCTGATTTTTTTGCAATTTATTTTGCTAGAATCCAGAAAAATTGCCATTTTTTTATTGTAGGGCCGGAAAGGGGTAAAAAAAAATATATATAATACTCGCCTTTGTCCAGTCTTCAACTGACCCTCTGCGCAATTTCCCCAGGCTCTGGTCACTCTTCTATGCTCTTTGGTGCCTCCGGTACTAACAAGGCCTCACAACATTATTTTATGGATCACCATGTGACTTCATGATGCCGCAAGGGTAGGGTCACAGAACCGTTTTCTCCACACCCAAGAAAATTGGTCTGATTATTCTGGTCAGACTCTCGTCAGAGTTTGATCAGAGTGGCATCAGTTTATCTAGGACGTGGAGAGTAAAAAAAGTTTCTCCACCTTCTCCACTCTGTGAGTTTGTGTAAATTGGACATTAAAGGGGTTTTCCCACGAACAAAAGGCTGTGTCTGACTGCGTACAGAACATGGTCTGATCATACCACATCTCCTGGGCACTGGAGGAAGCAAAAGAGTATACAGACATTATGGCAGGGGATCACAAATAATTCTTTCTTTGAAGTAAAACATTGTTTAAAAACAGGCAGGGAAATGTTTTACCTCACAAAAACAATCAGCTGTGATCCCCTGCTGTGCTATCTGTATACTATTTTGCTTCCTCCCTTGCACAGGAGCTGTGGTATGATCAGACCATGTTCCGTACACGGTCAAACACAGCCATTACACAGGGGCACATTTATAAGATTATCTCAGCACAGGAACATATTATTTAAACACATCCAATTGGGGAACTTATTATTATTCCAAGATCTATTGATTAAAATGAACTTTCGTTTGTGGGAAAACCTCTAAATATTCAGTATCTGTCACGGGTGTGTCAGAGGTGACAGACAGTCACCCTGTAGTGGTTTGCAGGAGATCTCCACGTTTGGCAATGATTTGTTTTACCTCTCAAAAACAATCAGCTGTGATCCCCTGCTGTAATGTCTGTATACTCTTTTGCTTCCTCCCTTGCACAGGAGCTGTGGTTTGATCAGACCATGTTCCGTACACAGTCAGACACAGCCATTACACAGGGACACATTTATAAGATTATCTCAGCACAGGAACATTTTATTTAACCACATCCAATTGTGGAACTTATTACTATTCCAAGATCTATTGATGAAAATGAACTTTCGTTCATGGGAAAACCTCTTTAAATATTCAGTATCTGTCACGGGTGTGTCAGAGGTGACAGACAGTCATCCTGTAATGGTTTGCAGGAGATCTCCACGTTTGGCAATGCAGACAGCTGCCTAGATAGGAGGCTGTGTTTAGGACCCAGCGACTACCTCCCTTTAGTCTGGGTGTATATATATATACCTGGTGTGTCTAGGAGGGTGTCGCCGGTTATACTCATTTTTACTTGGAACTTGACTGAAGCAGCATCACGTCCTCTCTGGAATCTTGAGGCCGTGTGCACTGTTGGAGTTCTTCTAAAGCTGAGTTGTTATTCCCCTGTGTTGTCTTCCCCTTTTTCTTTACAGTGCTAGTGGAGGTTGACTAGTGCTCATCTCCTTCCACCCCCAGCTATAGCCTTACGCCAGGGATAGTAGGGCAAGGCCGTGATCGGCGACAGCTGCGGAGGCTGTATAGGGACGTTAAGGGGAGACAGGGTGACGCTAGTCCAGATTAGGAGGTCAACTCTTCCCCCATTCACTAGTGTCTGGGCTTCCTTTCTCTTTCCCCTCTGAGTTGCACTCACACTTGGCATGACATTATAACTGGCCGAGCACGTTTTGAGGAAAAAAAACAAAAAAAAACGACTCAAGATTGACATTTTGTTTTTTTTTTTTGTGTGTTTTTGGGCTTGCACCTTTTATTTTCCTTACTCCCTTTAGTATGGGATCAGTGGCAGAGCTAGCAGAGCTGTTCCGCTGTCTGTCTCTGGAGGTGAATGACCTCCGCTGTGAGGTTCAGCAGCAGTATCAGCGGTTACAGGCCCCCAATGTGGGTGTCTCTGCAGGTAGGCCTGTCCAGCCTGAACCCAAGGTTGCCCTCCTGGACAGGTTTTCAGGAGGTAGGGACAGTTTTTTGTGTTTAAGGAGGCATGCAAATTGTATTTCAAGCTTTGTGCCTACTCCTCTGGTAATGAGGAGCAACGGGTTGGCATTGTGATCTCTCTACTGCAAGGAGATCCTCAGTCGTGGGCGTTTTCGTTACCGCAGGATTCGGTTTGTCTCCAATCTGTGGAGGGATTTTTTTGAGCTCTTGCCCTCATCTATGATGACCCTGACCGAGTCGCCTTGGCTGAGTCTAAGCTACGTCGCCTTCAGCAGGAGATTCGGTCAATGGAAACGTACAGTTCGGAATTCCGTAGATGGGCAACAGATTCCAAATGGAATGACTCAGCCATTAAAAGTCAATTTTGCGAGGGGCTAACGGAAAGGTTGAAAGATGCCTTGGCTGTATATGATACCCCTCAGTCCTTGGAGGCTGCCATGTCTTTGGCTAAACATCTGGATAGGCGCCTTCAGGATAGACTGGTGCGACCTCCTTCTCCGGGGCCTTCTTGTCGGGGTTGGGTACCTTTGCCAAGGGAGCAGTCTGGGGGTCAACCGGTACTGTGGGAGGTGGAGGAACATATGCAGTTAGGGGTTTTCTCTACATCATACAACTTCCCGGAGATTCGCAAGAAAAAAGGCGTATGTTTTTTTTGCGGGAAAAAGGGACACTTTGTTGGGACCTGTCCTTCAATTTGTAAATAAAAAGAGACTCGTTTAACTCTCGGTAGTCTGGTGTTGGATAAACAAAGGGTGCATTTGTGGCCAAACTGCAGTTGCCGCTTTGTCCTGACCGCAGAGGTGGTGCTAGAGAGCAAAATGTAAAAAATTTCTGTGTTTGTTGACAGTGGAGCCGGGGTAAGTATGGTTGATGCTGAGTTTGTGAAAACCCATGGTCTTGCTTGCTGTGCTTTAGCTGAACCTATTTCCATCTTTGCCATTGACTCGGCGCCACTTGCACAGAAAGCATTTACTCATATTGTACATAATGTGAAACTGAGGGTAGGTCAGTTCATTGTGAAATCATTCCTTGCTTTGTTTTGGAGAACCTCCCTACTCCGATTGTTCTAGGTATTCCCTGGCTTGTTAAACATAATCCGTCTGTGGATTGGTTGGTGGATTGATTACTGAATAGGGAGATTATTGACATGAAAACTGTCTGAATGTTTCTATTGCTGCTGTCTCTACGGAGATTCTGCCTGCTTTTCTGTCTGGTTTTGAGGACATTTTTTCTGAGAGGGGGTGTCAGGATTTGCCTCCTCATCATGCTTATGACTGTCCTATTAACCTTACCCCCAGAGCTAAACTACCAAAGTCCAGACTGTATAATCTTTCTGGCCCTGAGAGACAAGCCATGAAGGATTTCATTGCGGAAAGTCTGGAGAAGGGACATATCAGACCTTCATCTTCACCAGTGGCGGGAGGGTTCTTCTTTGTGAAGAAAAAAGATGGCGGTCTACGTCCCTGTTTAGATTTCCTGGAATTAAATCAAATTACCATCTGTGATCCATACCCTCTTCCTCTGATTCCTGATTTGTTCAGGCAGGCTGTGGGAGCTGAGGTATTCTTCAAGTTGGATTTAAGGGGAGCCTACAATCTGGTTAGAATCAGAGAAGGGGACGAATGGAAGACAGCGTTCAATACCCCGGAAGGTCATTTTGAGAGTCTGGCTATGCCTTTTGGCTTGACCAATGCACCTGCGGTATTCCAGCATTTCATAAATTATATTTTTCATCATTTGGTGGGGAGGTTTGTGGTGGTCTATCTGTACGATATTTTGGTTTATTCACCTGATTTTGAGACCCATCGGGGGCATGTTAAGCAGGTGCTCCAGATATTAAGGGATAACAAACTCTATGCCAAACTAGAGAAATGTGTTTTTGCTGTTCAGGAGTAGTGTTGAGCCACCCCCCGTAGTGTTCGAGTTCGGTTCGGTTCGTCGAACACCAGTGTGTTCGCCGAACTGTTCGTCGAACTGTTCGTCGAACACCTTCAAAACCAATGGCAGGCAAACAAAAACACATAGAAACACATAGAAAACACCTTCAAAGGTGTCCAAAAGCTGACAAACTGCACAGAAGACATAACTAACACATGGAAAAGTGACAAGTACATATAGTCATGCGAAAAGATAAGAGGTGGAGGAGTAAAAGGAGGGGGAGACACAGATATAGGCATGTCATGCCCTTCTAAAACCCAAAAAGTGAGAAGCCGACACGGCCAGTCCGTTCCTGCCCGTGCCACCTCCGTGTCGCCGGGTTTGTGCCAGAGCCGCGGTGGACCCTGACGGCCAGCCCCCCTCTCCCAATTCTGGTGCCTGTCCGCTGGTGGGTCGAGCGAGCCCCCCTGCGGTGGAGGCAGGTCTAAGCTTTTTAATTTAAATTGTCTCTCTAATTTGAATGAATACACTTTAAATCCTTTTACAAGGATCTATTGGAGGGCAAGTCTCATGCCAGCAGCCGCGTAATTCCAGCTACAGTAGCGTCCACTAAAGCTGCTGCAGTTAAAAAGCTTTTATAAGGATCGAGCTCGGCGGTCCACCGCAAGGCATCCTACCGCCAGTCCCAGCCCCTATGCCTTGGGGTGCCTCCTGATGCTCTTCACTGAGTATCCCGGGGTCCCGAAGCATTTCCTTTGAAAAAATTAAGTGTCCAAACTACAGGTGGTGTAGCTTGCTTAACAGCTGGGATAATCCGCTGACTAGCAGACACTGCTACTAGGCACAAAGTATTTCCTGGGCTAGATGCAGTTAAAAATTTGTAATTAGATACTCTCGTTGGATGCTGAGAAAGCATTCCATAGAGTCTCCTGGCTCGCCATATATTATTCTCTTAAAAAGCTTGGGGTAGGGGTCTAGGGGACCCTTTTATAGCCAAAATCACGGCCCTGTATCGCAATACGTCACATAGGCTGAAGATGAATGGAACTGTAGCACCCCGAGGGCTTGGTTGCTACAGAGGTATTGCACCTCACCCAGAGGTGTGATATCTCACTCTCAGGTAAGGATGGAGTGTGGATCAGGACCCCGACACCTGCATGCATTACACCACATTGCCGTGGGGCAGGGCAACCAATATGCCCCTGAGATGGGCACGACAGTCCCTGTCCCTGGCTGGAGTGGGGGGAGGGAACACTGAGGAAGGGGAACCCTGTAATGCAGGAGCAGGGAGGAAGCAGTTCCTGGGTGCATTGAGAAGGTAGTATAAAAGGTGGGCACCATCTTAGTTCAGTGCAGAGAAGTCTGAGCAGAAGTGACAGGGAGCAGGGGCTCTGCATGAGCTCTGCTCCGGAGGCGGGCCTAGTAACAGAGGCCCAGGCCTGGAAGAGGGAGAAGGAAGGAAGAGGAGCGGAGAAGGCTCCAGGAATGAGGAACGAAGGGATCCCAGGGGTGCGGACGGGCGAGTCGCCACCGCAGGCCCGAATCCACTTGCGTGGAGGGGTCAGGCCAAAGGGGGAGACTAGTCCCCGAAACTAGTGGAGGCGGGAAACGACCCTCAGCTAGAAACCGGAGGCTGTGACATTTTATGTGGCGCAGCCCCTCGCTACACCCGCTAGGAAGGCACCACATAGGGTCAGGGAAACTGGCGCCAAGTTTACCAAGAGGAGGCCCGAGGCAGCCGGACAGAAGCGTTGGTAAGAAAGGCCAGACAAAGGACACACAGAGGGCGTCCTGTGAAGCGCTCCAAAGTTATCTGGGAGTTGTCTGAGCCCCTCACCTGGTGAGCACAGTACGACATGGGCAGCAGTTACCTGCAGAGGTGGTCTGGATAATAAGAACTGTGAGAAAAGGCCCTGGACTGCATCAATGACTCCGTGTCGTTACTGCTGCTGCCCTGCACCATCACCCCCATCCTCCGCATACACTGCCCTGAGGCTATACTCCTCCCGTGGGGAGTTATACTACGCTCTGCTGCACCCACAACACCAGCCTCAGCGGTCTGCCCTGCAGCGGCGGTTCACTCTGACCGCAATCCACGGGTGGCGTAGTCGGACATTTAAACATCAAAACCACATAAATAGTTCCGCCACTGGTTTGACCGCCCTGAGCCACGGAACCGGGTCACCGCCACGGAGACTACAACCACCAGCATCCACCAAAAAGGGTCCGGCTCTGGGTGTCCCAAGGCCCAGGGGGCGCGTCAGAACATTTTCATCACCTTTCATAATCACCAATGGGACAAGGCAGGGATGTCCTCTGTCCCCTCTCTTATACATCCTAGTGATGGAGCACCTGCTCTCATCAATTCGCCACAACCCCAATATAAGGTGGATTGAGGTGGGAGGCACCGAGTACAAGTGCTCTCTATTTGCTGATGATGTCCTAGTATATATCACTCAATCACATATATCCATCCCTGCTGTTATGGCTGAAATAGATCACTTTGTTACATGGTCAAATTTTAAAATCAATGCAGCGAAGTCTGAGGCCCTCGATGTCTCCCTCCCCAAATCCACACAGGATTCCATCCAGTCCAACTTTCCCTTTGCCTGGCCCTCACAGGGTATCAAATACTTAGGAATTCCTATTCATAGAGACCTCTCCCATCTATGTTATCTTAATTTTGGGCCCTTTATTGAACAACTCCATATAGACCATGGTTGGCAAGTTAGAACTGTAAGATTCACTACGTGAACCACTGGTGTTTTTTGGAAATGCACATGTACACTGTGCTCCAAATTATTACGCAAAAAGTGTTTAGGAGTGATAAGGTAAGAATTTTTTTGTTTGTCAGTTAAACTCATTGATGGTGATGTGTGTCAGGGCTCTTTATATCACTGTAAGCAATTGCAGACACCTGTGCTAATTAGTTTGGCAGGTGTGTCCAATGAAAGGCAAGACTACTTAAGAAGGCTGTCCCACATTATTAAGCAGCCTACATTTTCTTCCAAAATGGGAAAGAAAAAGGATGTGTCGGCTGCTGAGAAGCAACAAATTGTGGAGTGTTTAGGTCAAGGCATGACTACAGTCAACATTGTGCGATGATCAGGATGAAGTGTCTTGGCAATCAAGAAGTATGTAGCTGATTCACAGTACACACGTGTGCGTGCTGATAAGGGAAAATTGAGGACTCTTTCCTACAGGCAATTACATCAGGTTAAAAGAGCAGCGGCAATAAAGCCTTGTCATAGCAGCAGACAAGTTATTGAAGCTGCTGGTGCTTCCAACGTCCCCCGAATAACAAGATGCAGGGTCCTTCAGAGGTTTGCAGCTGTGCGTAAGCCATCCTGTCGACCTCCTCTATCCACTGCACACAAGCAGAAACGGCTCCAGTGGGCCAAACAATACATGAAGACTGACTTCAAAACTGTTTTGTTCACTGATGAGTGCCGTGCAACGCTCGATGGTCCAGATGGATGGAGTGGAGGACGGCTGGTTGATGGACACCCCACGCAAACACGGGTACAGCGCCAACAAGGAGGAGGTGGAGTAATGTTTTGGGCTGTAATCATGGGGAGAGAGATTGTGTCTGTCTACATTATCAGTGGAGAGCCGCGTGCGCTTATCTGTCAGCACACCACCAGCAGCGCTGAACACACGTTCAGACAGAACGCTGGCTGCAGGGCATGACAAGATCTCCAAGGCGTAAGTGGCGAGCTCCGGCCATTTATCCAGATTAGAAGCCCAAAAAGAGCAAGGGTCCAGTGACACAGTCATGGCATCAATGTTTACTTGGAGATACTCCTGTACCATCGTCTCTAGGCGTTGACTATGTGTCAGACTTCTTGTCTCCTGTGGCCTTGCAAAGGATGGGCTAAAAAAGTGGTGAAATGATTCCGCAAAATCGATGTTACCAGCAGATACTGTGTTTCTGTTACGGTTTGAGTGCTGAACACTCGACGGTCCCACGGTTGGCAAGTTGGAACTGTGAGATTCACTACGTGCACCACTGGTGTTTTGTGGAAAAGCACATGTAAGATTCTGCAACAGTCTCTGCTGATACTCCTGCATGCGTGCATCCCTTTCTATGGCAGGAATAATTTCTGCAAATTTACGTTTGTACCGGGGATCTAACAGTGTGGCAACCCAGTAGTCAGGATTATTTCTAATTCTCACAATTCGAGGGTCATGTTGCAGGTAGTGCAGCAAGAAGGCACTCATGTGTCTTGCGCATCCAGGAGCACCAAGTCCCTGTTGTGTTGGTGGCGAGGTAACAATCATGCTTCCTTCCTCCATCCTCTCCCCCCAACCTCGCACAACAGAAATGTGATCAAGGTCTCCCTCATCTGATGAGTCTTCCATCAGTTCGTCCTCCACTTCTTCCTGGGCTCCTGCACCTTCCTCACTAGTCTGGCTGCTACCATGCGCCCTGGTAAAACCATCTCCCCCACCCTCACATGCCTGCTGCCTTGGTGCTGCCGACCGTCTGGACCTTGCAGATGTTAGCCCTTCCGCATACAACTCCTCCTCCTCTACTTCCTCCACCTCCTCTTGTGCCACCACCTGACTCCGAATTCTGTTTAACATGTGCTCCAGCATGTAAATCACCGGAATAGTCATGCTGATAATGGCATCGTCAGCACTAAACATCTTCGTCGCCATTTCAAAACTGTGCAGAAGGGTGCATAGGTCCCTGATCTGAGACCACTCCTCCAGCGTGATTTGCCCCACCTCTGGATCTCGTTGGCCCAGGCTATACGTCAGAACGTATTGCACTAGGGCTTGTCGGTGCTGCCACAGTCGCTGCAACATGTGCAGAGTTGAATTCCACTGGGTAGGCACATCGCATTTTAGCCGGTGAAGTGGCAGGCCCAACGACTTCTGTAGAGATGTAAGTCGCTGAGCTGCGGGATGCGAACAGCGGAAGTGAGCACACAGCGACAGTGCCCTCTGCAGAAGGCCATCTAGTCCGGGATTGTGGGCTAAAAATTGCTGGACAACCAGGTTCAACACGTGAGCCATACAAGGCACGTGTGTGACATTGCCCCGGCTAAGGGCCGCACCCAGGTTTGCAGCATTGTCGCACACGGCCTTCCCTGGTTTCAGGTCCAGTGGAGACAACCATTCATGAAATTGGTTCTCCAGAGCTGACCACAACTCCTCAGCTGTGTGACTCACATTTCCCAGACATTTCAAAGTAAAAACCGCCTGATGACGTTGAGCCCTGCTGCCAGCATAGTAAGGAGGTGTGCAGGATCCCTTCTGCGCAGTTAGAAAGCATGTGGCATGACCAGACAGGCTTTGGGTGCAGGTGGAGGACCGAGAGGAGGTTGAGGAGGCAGAAGCAGTGGAGGAACTTTGAGATAAAGAGGATTGACGCACAACTCGTGGGGACGGCAAGACTTGGACAGCAGCCCCTTGTCCTGCTGTCACCATAGTTACCCAGTGCCCAGTCAGCGACATGTAACGCCCCTGTCCATGCCTACTCGTCCAAGTGTCTGTGGTGAAATGCACCCTGTCACACACAGAGTTTCTCAAAGAAGCGGTGATGTTGTGTGCAACATGCTGGTGGAGCGCAGGCACACCTTTCTTTGAGAAGTATTGCCGACTGGGCATCTGGTACTGGGGCACTGCGACGGACATAAGGTCTCAAAAATCCTCTGTGTCCACCAGGCGGAAAGGCAGCATTTCTGTAGCCAAGAACTTGCAGATGGTGAAATTCAACCTCTTAGCTTTCTCATGGCTAGGAGGAAATGGTCTTTTACTTGTTCACATCTGAGGGACCGAGGGCTGGCTGTTGTGCTTAGACGGGGTTGAGAAGGTTGTCCCCGGCAAACTGCCGGTCTGTGAGGAAGATGCAGGCGGACTTGTTAGGTTGCCTTGATCCAAAGGTGGTGATATCGATGTCGGACAGTGCTCAATACCAGCTGGTGTTTCCACCTCCAAAGAAAATGATGACCTGCCAATCACGCTGGCTGTTGCGGGTAAAGAGGTGGCAGGTCTGCGTCCCAAAACAGGTGTGACTGCTGTCCCCCCAGTCACAGAGGATGAAGAGGCCGCGGATGCACAAGATGTGGCAGATGGTGGTTGGCCCGGCCGGCTAGGCCGCATTGTAGCACAGTGAGCTTCCCACTGCAACTTATGCTTCATGTCCATGTGCCGGTTCATGCATGAAGTACTCAAACTATGTATTTTTTGGCCTCTACTTAGCTTTTGCTGACAAATGTTACAGATAACACGAGTTGGGTCATCTTTATCGATCTGAAAAAATGCCCAGGCTATGCAAGGATTAGCACCCATGCGACCTGAAGAGCCACCACGACTTGTGGTCAGAGGCAGAGTTGTGTTTGAGGATGCAGTTGTTGACGTACTTCCAGAACTACGTCTCTGTCCAGGAAGGCGCAACCTGACCTCGTCGTCACTAGCATCCTCCTCCACCTCCTCTGCTGACCTCATCTCTTGGCTGACTGTGGGTTGACAGTAAGTGGGATATCCAACCTCATCATCATCACCCTGTGTGTTATCACACCCGTCGTCCTCAGAGCCAACCTGTTCCTGCCCTGACAAAAAACTAAAGTTGTCGCTCCAATCAGGTATTTGAGTCTCATCATCGTCTTCCTCATTGTCTCCACCAACAGGAGTTACAGTTTGGGAATGAGGGTCTACATTATGGTCAGAACCTTCTGCGTCTGGTCCTGGGTCCGACTCATAAAGATTCTGGGCATCAGTGCAGATCATTTCCTCGTCTGGATTCACATTAGCTCTGGAGCCGACCTCTGATTCCCTGGCTATAGTATGAGTAAACAGCTCTGCAGACTCAACCATCTGTTCTACCCCATACTCAGACGGGCAGCTGGAGAAAGATTTGGGAGCTGTGAGGAAGCAAGTGCGATTGGGGTGACACCTCTGAGGACTGGAGTATTTGTGATGTTGAAGTTGAGGTGGAGGAGAGCCCACTTAAAGGAGCACTTGATATCCGTTGAAGCACCTGCTGTTTTTGTGCCTCACCTGGAATTTGTAGCGATTGGCGTGGCCGTAAAAAAGGGATCTTATCACATTGTCCGCTAAAAGAAGTAGACATTTTAGTTTGGCTGGAAGATGGTCTTTCTTCTGCAGATGTTACTGTTGCTTTAACACCTACCCCACGGACACAACCTTTTTTCCCCTTTCCAACACGCCTATTCCCCTTTCCACCAGCAGCAGGCCTTTTTCCACTCATTTTGGTGGTTAACTAATTCACTACTCTGGAGTTGTTTGCACAAAAAAACAATGGATGGGAACCGAGCAGAGCTGAGTGGCCAAACTGTGGTATTAGGCCAAAAGTATTGGCTGGGTTAAATGCAGATAAAAATGATATTGAATTTGCAACCTGATGGAGGTCAGTATAGATAGACTAATAGAACAAGTCCCACACACTGCTACAAGCTGAAATATTTTTTCAGAGCTACATGCAGAAAAAAATTTGACTGAATTTGCAACCTGGTGGAGGTTAGTATAGATGGACTAATAGAACAAGTCCCACACACTGCTAGAAGCCCAAAAAATTTTCAGAGCTAGATGCAGATAAAAATTATTTTTAATTTGCAACCTGGTGGAGGTTAGTATAGATGGACTAAATAGACCAAGTCCCACACATTGCTAGTAGCCAAAATATTTTTTCAGAGCTAGATGCAGAAATTTTTTTTATTGAATTTGCAACCTGATGGAGGTAGGTATAGATGGACTAATAGACCAAGTCCCACACACTGCTAGAAGCCCAAATATTTTTTTCAGAGCTAGATGCAGAAAAAAATTATATTGAATTTGCAACCTGATGGAGGTCAGTATAGATGGACTAATAGAACAAGTCCCACACACTGCTAGAAGCCCAAATATTTTTTCAGAGCTATGTAATAGTGGGGAAGGGTGTAGCCTTCCCTTGGCACTGAGATAGTTAAAGGAAGTGTTCCTGAAATCAGACCTCTCTGAACTGTTGGTAGACCAAGCTAAGGGGTTAGCTTTAGCGGTCCAGTCAGTGGAGTAGAGGGGGAAATTAGTGCCCTGATCAAGCCTTGAGTGATATAGAGCTTGTTCCTGGCATAATTCCTTGTGGGCTGCAGTACCTGTAAACAGCCACAAGATGCCACTGTCCTGGGTGCAGATGTCAGGTTGAGTCTGCTAGCAGTGTTACAGACAGTGATGAGTTAATGCTGTGTGATGACAGCTCACTGAGGGTGGGCACATTAGGAAAATCTCTGTTTAGTTTCCAGAATCAGGAAGTGATTCTTCATTAAGAGATAGGACAGAGAACCATACAGGCAGCCTGAATATATATTGGCTGCTAGGGTAGACGGGAGCTCCATACCTTCAGACAGTGGGATAACCAGTATGAAAGTCTCCCTACGCAAGAGCAAGAGTCCTGTTAGCCGGCCGGAGAAACTCATCAAAGGTAGTGAGGACCCGGGGCACTTCTAGTCTGCAGGAAGCAGAGGAAGATAAATAGGACTCCAGGCTAAGACGTGGGGGAGAGATATCGGATCCAGATCACTGTTGGTATTGCAGAAGAGTCTCTTGGGCCAGAGATTAGAGTCACAGAGATGCTTCACTTAAAGAGGGAACCAGGGCTGAAGGAGTTGCCAGCGCCTGTGAGAGAGATGATAACCTGTCGGGCCTTATCCGTTATATCTGCCTGTAAATATTGTACATATTCCTCTTCCCCAAGTAAAGTTCAAGTTCTGGTTAAGAACCTTGTGTCCTCTGAATTTATTGCTGCCCTGGTCCCAGAAGAGAAATGCCTGGAGACAGCCGCGATCGGATGGTTTGAAGTAAGCGGAGAGTCCTACGTACACATCCACACATCAGAGGGAGGACACGAATTGTCTGTAGGGTGCCAGAGCGAGAGGGGGCTACAGCTCGCACACGACTACCTCGCTGGGGCACCTTACAGCTAGATGCAGATAAAAATTATTTTTAATTTGCAACCTGATGGAGGTCAGTATAGATGGACTAATAGAACAAGTCCCACACACTGCTAGAAGCCCAAATATTTTTTCAGAGCTAGATGCAGATAAAAATTATTTTTAATTTGCAACCTGGTGGAGGTTAGTATAGATGGACTAATAGACCAAGTCCCACACACTGCTAGAAGCCCAAATATTTTTTCAGAGCTAGATGCAGAAAAAAATTATATTGAATTTGCAACCTGATGGAGGTCAGTATAGATGGACTAATAGACCAAGTACTACACACTGCTAGAAGCCCAAATATTTTTTCAGAGCTAGATGCAGATAAAAATTATTTTTAATTTGCAACCTGGTGGAGGTTAGTATAGATGGACCAATAGACCAAGTCCCACACACTGCTAGGAGCCGAAATATTTTTTCAGAGCTAGATGCAGAAAAAAATTATATTGAATTTGCAACCTGATGGAGGTCAGTATAGATGGACTAATAGACCAAGTCCCACACACTGCTAGAAGCCCAAATATTTTTTCAGAGCTAGATGCAGATAAAAATTATTTTTAATTTGCAACCTGGTGGAGGTTAGTATAGATGGACTAATAGAACAAGTCCCACACACTGCTAGAAGCCGAAATATTTTTTCAGAGCTAGATGCAGAAAAAAATTATATTGAATTTGCAACCTGATGGAGGTCAGTATAGATGGACTAATAGACCAAGTCCCACACACTGCTAGAAGCCCAAATATTTTTTCAGAGCTAGATGCAGATAAAAATTATTTTTAATTTGCAACCTGGTGGAGGTCAGTATAGATGGACTAATAGAACAAGTCCCACACACTGCTACAAGCCGAAATATTTTTTCAGAGCTAGATGCAGATAAAAATTATTTTTAATTTGCAACCTGGTGGAGGTCAGTATAGATGGACTAATAGAACAAGTCCCACACACTGCTAGAAGCCTAAATATTTTTTCAGAGCTAGATGCAGATAAAAATTATTTTTAATTTGCAACCTGGTGGAGGTTAGTATAGATGGACTAATAGACCAAGTCCCACACACTGCTAGAAGGCGAAATATTTTTTCAGAGCTAGATGCAGAAAAAAATTAAATTGAATTTGCAACCTGATGGAGGTCAGTATAGATGGACTAATAGACCAAGTCCCACACACTGCTAGAAGTCCAAATCGTTTTCAGAGCTAGATGCAGATAAAAATTATTTTTAATTTGCAACCTGATGGAGGTCAGTATAGATGGACTAATAGACCAAGTCCCACACACTGCTAGAAGCCCAAATATTTTTTCAGAGCTAGATGCAGAAAAAAATTATATTGAATTTGCAACCTGATGGAGGTCAGTATAGATGAACTAATAGACCAAGTCCCACACACTGCTAGAAGCCCAAATATTTTTTCAGAGCTAGATGCAGATAAAAATTATTTTTAATTTGCAACCTGGTGGAGGTTAGTATAGATGGACTAATAGACCAAGTCCCACACACTGCTAGAAACCGAAATATTTTTTCAGAGCTAGATGCAGAAAAAAATTATATTGAATTTGCAACCTGATGGATGTCAGTATAGATGGACTAATAGACCAAGTCCCACACACTGCTAGAAGCCCAAATATTTTTTCAGAGCTAGATGCAGATAAAAAATATTTTTAATTTGCAACCTGGTGGAGGTCAGTATAGATGGACTAATAGAACAAGTCCCACACACTGCTACAAGCCGAAATATTTTTTCAGAGCTAGATGCAGATAAAAATTATTTTTAATATGCAGCCTGGTGGAGGTTAGTATAGATGGACTAATAGACCAAGTCCCACACACTGCTAGAAGCCAAAATATTTTTGCAGAGCTAGATGCAGATAAAAATTATTTTTAATTTGCAACCTGGTGGAGGTCAGTATAGATGGACTAATAGAACAAGTCCCACACACTGCTAGAAGCCTAAATATTTTTTCAGAGCTAGATGCAGATAAAAATTATTTTTAATTTGCAACCTGGTGGAGGTTAGTATAGATGGACTAATAGACCAAGTCCCACACATTGCTAGAAGGCGAAATATTTTTTCAGAGCTAGATGCAGAAAAAAATTATATTCAGTTTGCAACCTGATGGAGGTCAGTATAGATGGACTAATAGACCAAGTCCCACACACTGCTAGAAGTCGAAATATTTTTTCAGAGCTAGATGCAGAAAAAAATTATATTGAATTTGCAACCTGATGGAGGTCAGTATAGATCGACTAATAGACCAAGTCCCACACACTGCTAGAAGCCCAAATATTTTTTCAGAGCTAGATGCAGATAAAAATTATTTTTAATTTGCAACCTGGTGGAGGTTAGTATAGATGGACTAATAGACCAAGTCCCACACACTGCTAGAAGCCGAAATATATTTTCAGAGCTAGATGCAGAAAAAAATTATATTGAATTCGCAACCTGATGGAGGTCAGTATAGATGGACTAATAGAACAAGTCCCACACACTGCTAGAAGCCCAAATATTTTTTCAGAGCTAGATGCAGAAAAAAATTATATTCAATTTGCAACCTGGTGGAGGTTAGTATAGATGGACTAATAGAATGATGCTATGCCCAAAAGGTTTTACTTCACTAGGTGCAGTAAGAAAATTGGTATTCTATACACAGGTGGTGTAGCTTGCAACACAGATAGGCTACTCCACTGACTAACACACTCTGCAATAGGCCAAAAAGGGTTTGCTTTGCTAGATTTAGCCAAATGCTGTGAAAAAAACTTGCACAGCACTGGCACAGACCTGCCTGGCAAAAACTGATAGGAACTGATGTAACTTAGTCCTGAAAAGGACTGCAATTACAATTAGTCTTTACCCCCAACCTATCTATTTAAGAGCACAGACATGCCTGATAAAAGTCGTAGGAAATGATGTAACCTAGTCCTTAAAAGGTCTGCAATCACAACTCTTCCCTACTCCCAAGCTATCTGTAGATTTGTGCGAAAATTGGCTTGAAATTAACAAGGTATAGCGCACACAGCAACAGCGGTGCCGTCTAAGACGCAGCTGCAGCAGTGAGAAAATGGTGGCGATGGGGAAAATGGCTGGGTCTTATAGGGCAAGGACATGTGACATATACTGCCAATGACACATGCCCTTGCTTGTGTGAAAAAAAGCACTTCGCTCCGTGTGTGCGCAGCTGATAGGCTGACAGATTGCACCTCCCCACTGTAAATGGGAAAGAGAAAAAAAATGGAGATCTTCATTATTCCTGCAGAGATCCATCCCCTGCCCCTCCCCCCGCCCCGCTGTACACTCAAACTGCGTATTAACATTAATTTTCAGCATTACTGAGAAAAAATCCAGTTATGATTTTGGTGCACGAACAGTTATCGAACATAACCTCGAACAGCCGAATTTTTTTCAAATCGTTCGTGTTCGCCGAAAGGCTCGAACACCGCCCAAAACAGCTCGAATTTGAGATTGGCGAACAGTTCGAGTCGAACACCGCTCATCTCTATTCAGGAGGTGCAGTTTTTGGGATACTTGTTGTCATCTTCAGGTTTTCGGATGGATCCGGAGAGATCTGTGCAGTCCTTTTGTGGCGCCCCTGCGGGTTCGGTCGCCGCAGAGGTACTGCATCTCACCCACAGGTGTGGTATCCCACTCTCAGGTAAGGATGGAGGACTGCCCGGGACCCAACCACTTGCATACATTACACTCCACTTCAGAGGGCAGGGCGAGATTGCTCCTAAGGGAGAGCACAGTCCCTGGTCCCTAGCTGGAGGGCGGAACCATGTAGTGGGTGTGGGTGGAGGAAGGAGTTATGGGAGCACTTCAGAAGTAGTATAAAAAAGAGGTGGAACCATCTAGAAGGGGTCCAGTCAGAGAAGACAGTGAGAGGAGAAGTAGTGGGGGCAGGAGCTCCGCAGGAGCTTTGCTCAGGAGGAGCGGGCCTGAGTGAGAGAGGCCCAGGAGGTGAGACTGACTGAAGAGAGGAGTGGAGCAGGAAGGCAGGCTCCAGAAGGAAAGAGGGGATCCTAGGGGTACGGGAAGTGCTGGAGGCCACCCGTACGCCCGAATCTACCAGGACGTGGAGGGATCAAGCCGCAGAGGGGACCGGCCCCTAACTAGTGGGAATTGCAATATTCAGCTAGAAACTGGAGGCTTCTACATTTCCAGGGTGTAGTTGCCACAGCCGCAATTACTCGCCAAAAAGGTAGTCACACAGGATCCAGGGAACTCCAGGTTGTCCGCAAAGATCTGAGGTTACCGCCTTGGGACACTGTTTGCGAGGCGCAGGGCAGGAGGGTGAGAGCCAGCGCAGGAAGACGACTGAGAAAGGCACACAGAAAGGGGTCCCGTTAAGTGCTCTTGAATTACCTGAGGGATTGCTGAACCCCTCCCGTGGTGAACGCAGGACGACGTGGGTGGTTATAATCTGCAATTGTAACCAGGAGCAACATGATTATCGTGGGTAAACCCTGTAGACTGCACCCCACTGTCGCTGTGAATTATTGCTGCGCTATCATCCCCTGCACCACACTGCACAACAACATCTACCTCATCTATAATCACCACAGCAACGCCCTAGAGCTTAGCTCTACCTGTGGAGAGCTGAACCAACTCTGCTGTATTACCAACAGCTCCAGAGGACCTGCTTCACAGCGGCGGCTCCATATAGCCGCATACCACAGGTGGCGTCACGAACATTAAACATAAAAACTATAATCCTTTTCTTATAAACCCCTTTTATTGACCGCCCTTGGTCACGGACCGGGTCACTGGCACTGCGACATCTCCCCTAGCAACGACCGGCCCGGCTACCGAGTATCCCACGGCCCTGGGGGCGCGTCACTTGACTGGGAACGTCCCGAAAACTGGAAGGCCCTACAATGTTTTCTGGGCTTTACTAATTTTTACAGGAAATTCATCCAAAATTACTCCTGTAGTGAAACTCCTTACTGACATGACTAAGAAGGGGTCTGATTTTTCCAAATGGTCGGATGATTCCCTCCAGGCTTTTTCTTCCTTAAAGAATCATTTTGCCACTACACCTATACTCAGTCAACCCGATGTTTCTGAACCCTTTATTGTGGAGGTTGATGCTTCGGATGTGGGGGTTGGGGCTGTGTTGTCTCAGGGTTCGTCCCCTGGTAAATGGCGTCCATGCGCCTTCTTTTCTAAAAAATAGTCTTCAGCTGAGAGAAATTATGACGTGGGTAATAGGGAACTTTTGGCGATCAAATAGGCATTCGAGGAATGGTGACACTGGTTGGAGGGGGTTGTCCATCCTATTACTGATATTACTCACCATAAGAACCTGTCTTATCTTCAGTCAGCTAAACGTCTCAACCCTAGGCAAGCCAGATGGTCCCTGTTTTTTACTAGGTTCAATTTTGCTGTCACTTTTCGTCCAGGGGTCAAAAATGTCAAGGCTGATGCTTTTTCCCGGAGCTTCCCTGGTGGTGGTGACCATGAGAACCCTGCCCAGATTTTACAGAAAGGGGTAGTTATTTCGGCTCTTTTTCCTGAACTGGAGGGTGAGGTGTTGGAGGCTCAGGGGGACGCCCCTGCCTCCTGCACTTCAGGAAAGTTATTTGTACCACCTGATCTGCACCGTAAAGTAATAAAGGAACATCATAACTCTGTGCTTGCTGGGCATCCAGGTGGCCAGGCAACCGCGGAACTCCTCTCTCGTCGTTTTTGGTGGCCGGGGTTGCATCGAGATGTAATTGAACAAGTAGCTGCTTGTAGTATTTGTAGTTCTAAGGTTTCGAACACCTGTCAGTCTGGTACTCTTCTTCCGCTATGTAATGCACACGCCCGGGCTGAGTGGCGTGTGCGTGTATATGTAATGATTCCACTGGACCGTGCCGGAGAGTGAATGCCTGGAGGGGCGTAACTAAGTATCCACCCGATCCGACCAGGGTCACACGACGGCATACGACGCCAGTGCACCAAGGAGAAACCGAGCAGAGGGACCAGGTGCTACTCCAGGACAGACCACGGACACGGCTGTTGACCCACACAAGGGAATACAGGAACAGGCAGGTTAGGCTGGCACACAGACTGCTGGGTATAGGCAGACACGGCTGGTATGCAGACTGGCGGATGCTGGTAAGCACAACTGGTATGCAGGCAGGGAGGTACTGGCAGGTACGACAGGTTGGAGCATCGAGTGGATAGGACCCAGTACAGACTGGGACTCAGGAACAGAACCGCAGATGCGGTGGACAAACAGCAGAGTGAAGCCGCCCAGAGCGGCGAGCAAGAGCAGAACAAGACGAGACCGCCTGGAGCGGTGAGCGAGAGAAGAGCAGGACAAGGCTGCCTGGAGCAGTGAGCGAGAGAGGAGCAGGACGAGACTGCCGAAGCAGCGAGCAAAGGGTCAGAGCAGAGCGAGACTGCCGGAGCAGCGAGCAAAGGGTCAGAGCAGAGTGAGACTGCCGGAGCAGCGAGCAAAGGGTCAGAGCAGAGCGAGACTGCCGGAGCAGCGAGCAAAGGGTCAGAGCAGAGCGAGACTGCCGGAGCAGCGAACAAAGGGTCAGAGCAGAGCGAGACTGCCGGAGCAGCGAGCAAAGGGTCAGAGCAGAGCGAGACTGCCGGAGCAGCGAGCAAAGGGTCAGGGCAGAGCGAGACTGTCGGAGCAGCGAGCAAAGGGTCAGAGCAGAGCGAGACTGCCGGAGCAGCGAGCAAAGGGTCAGGGCAGAGCGAGACTGCCGGAGCAGCGAGCAAAGGGTCAGAGCAGAGCGAGACTTCCGGAGCAGCGAGCAAAGGGTCAGAGCAGAGCGAGAATGCCGGAGCAGTGAGCAAGGCAGAGCAGGCAAGAACCGCCGGAGCAGTGAGCAAAGCAGAGCAGAGGGGACAGGGCTCTGTTCACACGGAACAGACTGGAAGGGAAAGGCAGAACCAGGTACACACAGGATACTTGCAATGAAGTAGCGAGTGGACTCTAAACTCACAAACGGGAGTACAGGGACAACAAGTAGGAGTTAGGTACGGGATCAGATTCTGCAGGAAAAGGGAAGGTACGGACATAGAGAAAAACAGGTAACAGGCTAGGAGAGTATTCAGACAAGAACAGACACAGCAGCAAGATACAGGAGCGGGTCTAGGTATGCAGCCCCTAGAAGGCGGAACGAAAAGGCTAGGAGCATGTTCAGACAGGAACAGGCAAGATACAGGAACGGGTCTAGGTATGCGGCCCCTAGAAGGCGGAAAGAACAGGCTAGGAGCGTGTTCACACTGGACTGGAAATACAGCCTCCAGGATAAGCAGAAGACAACAGGCTAGAAGATAGTTCAGACAGGACACAGTTCAGACACGGGAACTGATACCGCAAGGCAGGAAGCATAGACAAGACCTGGCACATCAGTGACTGGAAGCCAACTGACAGAACACAATGCTCAGGCAAGGATTCCAGGAAAGAGCTGGGTTAAATACCAGGTGACAGACAGCAATAGGCTGAGGACGCACAAGGGGTGTGCCTGCAGCGGCTACAAGAAGCAGGAAGTGATCGGGTGCCGCCCTTAAGCAGCAGAAACAGAGGCAAGCAGACAGCATGGAGGGAAGCCAGGCTAGCAGACTGGACTGGAGATCAAGTGCGCGCTCTTGCACAGTGGGAGATAGACCACTATGCAAGGACGCCGCCAGGTATGTTACATTACCCCCCCCCCTTACGCCCCCTCTTCTTCAGGCCTGCCAGAATGTTCCGCAGGGAATTCGAGAGCCAGTCCTTCACTTCAAGGAGATCACTTCCACTGTCCACAGGAAAAACTGGTCTCATCTGAGTAGCTAGGATGCTACCTCCTATCCAGCCATCCTCAGCAACAGACTAAACGGGTGGAGTAACAGGAACAGCACACAAGGAAGTTTCTCTCCACTTATTATCAGGTAGCACCCCAGAGGGTTCAGGAGACAACTGGAAGTCCTCCGCCGGGTTGGAGGGGTGCAGAGACTCGGGGGTAACCTCTGCTTCGGAGTACACTAGGTCGGACTCACTGGAAGAAGCGGCCGAGGTATCAGGTACCGAGTATAGGAGAGTCTCTGTCCATTCGCTATCCGGTAGCACCCCGAAGGGTTCAGGAGACAACTGGAGGTCCTCCGCCTGGTCGGAGGGGTGTAGAGACTCGGGGATAACCTCTGCTTCGGAGTACACTAGGTCGGACTCACTGGACGAAGCGGGCGAGGTATCAGGTACAGAGTATAGGGAAGACTCTGTCCATTCGCTACCAGGTAGCACCCCGAAGGGTTCTGGAGACAACCGGAGGTCCTCCGCCTGGTCGGAGGGGTGTAGAGACTCAGAGTTAACTACCGCTTTGAGGTACCCATTGTCAGGCTCACAGGACGGAGCGGACAAAGTATCGGGTACCGGGTGTAGGGAAGTCTCTCTCCATTTGTCATCAGGTGGTGTCCTGGAGGATTCAGGAGGCAACAGGGGGTCCTCCGCCAGGTAGTAGAGATGCACAGACTCGGAGGTAATCACTGCTTTGGAGTACCCTTGGACAGGCTCACCGGTTAAAGTGGGTGAAGCATCAGATACCGGGTGCAGGAAGTCCTCCTGTGTGGATTCTAGGTGGGCAGAAGTCTCTTCGGGCAGGAGAACTGGTGCGCTACCCACGCACATTACCCGTCGGGGCTGCTCCGGGATACAGGGAAGTGAAGCTTCAGCAGGGACTTCAAGGTTGGGGTCAGGAGGTCTTTGGGAGGACAGACCCTGGCGTGAAGGCTTGCCTCTACGCCTAGCACGTCTGGACTGCCTCTTGAGGTTGGAAGAAGTATTCCAGAGAGTGTAGTCATCCTGTGTGGATTCTGGGTGGGCAGTAGTCTCTTCGGGCAGGAGGACTAGTGCGCTACCCACACACATTACCCAACGGGGCTGCTCCGGGTTATTGGGAAGTGAAGCTTCAGCAGGAGCCTCCGGATTAGGGTCATCGAAGACCATTACAAAGGCCACCAGGAAGGTCATTATGTCCAGGACGATAGGATTCTGTGCATCCCATAGGGGGGTGATCCATTTCAAGGCATCACCCGCTAGGAAAGATATCATTAATCCAACCTTAGCCCGATTGGTGGGAAAACAAAGTGGGTAGAACTTGAAGTGTAGCATGCATTGCTCCACAAATGCACGACTCTGTCTTGGATCCCCATAGTACCGTGGCGGATCCGCAGGAACGGGTGCAGAATGCTCCATCTGAACGGGTGCGAAATTTGCCTGGAACTCAGCTAGTAGCAAAGGGTCAGAGCAGAGCGAGACTGCCAGAGCAGCGAGCAAAGGGTCAGAGCAGAGTGAGACTGCCGGAGCAGCGAGCAAAGGGTCAGAGCAGAGCGAGACTGCCGGAGCAGCGAGCAAAGGGTCAGAGCAGAGCGAGACTGCCGGAGCAGCGAGCAATGGGTCAGAGCAGAGCGAGACTGCTGGAGCAGCGAGCAAAGGGTCAGAGCAGAGCGAGACTGCTGGAGCAGCGAGCAAAGGGTCAGAGCAGAGCGAGACTGCCGGAGCAGCGAGCAAAGGGCCAGAGCAGAGCGAGACTGCCGGAGCAGCGAGCAAAGGATCAGGGCAGAGCGAGACTGCTGGAGCAGTGAGCAAAGGGTCAGAGCAGAGCGAGACTGCCGGAGCAGTGAGCAAGGCAGAGCAGGCAAGAACCGCCGGAGCAGTGAGCAAGGCAGAGCAGAGGGGACAGGGCTCTGTTCACACGAAACAGACTGGAAGGGAAAGGCAGAACCAGGTACACACAGGATACGTGCAATGAAGTAGAGAGTGGACTCTAAACTCACAAACGGGAGTACAGGTACAAAGAGTAGGAGTTAGGTACGGGATCAGATTCTGCAGGAAAAGGGAAGGTACGGACATAGAGAAAAAGAGGTAACAGGCTAGGAGAGTATTCAGACAAGAACAGACACAGCAGCAAGATACAGGAGCGGGTCTAGGTATGCAGCCCCTAGAAGGCGGAACAAAAAGGCTAGGAGCGTGTTCAGACAGGAACAGGCAAGATACAGGAACGGGTCTAGGTATGCGGCCCCTAGAAGGCGGAAAGAACAGGCTAGGAGCGTGTTCACACTGGCCTGGAAATACAGCCTCCAGGATAGGCAGAAGACAACAGGCTAGAAGATAGTTCAGACAGGACACAGTTCAGACACGAGAACTGATACCACAAGGCAGGAAGCATAGACAAGACCTGGTACATCAGTGACTGGAAGCCAACTGACAGAACACAATGCTCAGGCAAGGATTCCAGGAAAGAGCTGGGTTAAATACCAGGTGACAGACAGCAATAGGCTGAGGATGCACAAGGGGTGTGCCTGCAGCGGCTACAAGAAGCAGGAAGTGTTCGGGCGCTGCCCTTAAGCAGCAGAAACAGAGGCAAGCAGACAGCATGGAGGGAAGCCAGGCTAGCAGACTGGACTGGAGATCAAGTGCACGCTCTTGCACAGTGGGAGATGGAACACTATGCTAGGACGCCGCCAGGTATGTTACAGTACCCCCCCCTTACGCCCCCTCTTCTTCAGGCCTGCCAGAATGTTCTGCAGGGAATTCGAGGGCCAATCCTTCACTTCAAGGAGATCACTTCCACTGTCCACAGGAAAAACTGGTCTCATCTGAGTAGCTAGGATGCTACCTCCTATCCAGCCATCCTCAGCAACAGACGAAACGGGTGGAGTACCAGGAACAGCACACAAGGAAGTCTCTCTCCACTTATTATCAGGTAGCACCCCAGAGGGTTCAGGAGACAACTGGAAGTCCTCCGCCGGGTTGGAGGGGGGCAGAGACTCGGGGGTAACCTCTGCTTCGGAGTACACTAGGTCGGACTCACTGGAAGAAGCGGCCGAGGTATCAGGTACCGAGTATAGGAGAGTCTCTGTCCATTCGGTATCAGGTAGCACCCCGAAGGGTTAAGGAGACAACTGGAGGTCCTCCGCCTGGTCGGAGGGGTGTAGAGACTCGGGGATAACCTCTGCTTCGGAGTACACTAGGTCGGACTCACTGGACGAAGCGGGCGAGGTATCAGGTACAGAGTATAGGGAAGACTCTGTCCATTCGCTACCAGGTAGCACCCCAAAGGGTTCTGGAGACAACTGGAGGTCCTCCGCCTGGTCAGAGGGGTGTAGAGACTCGGGGTTAACTACCGCTTTGAGGTACCCATTGTCAGGCTCACAGGACGGAGCGGACAAATTATCGGGTACCGGGTGTAGGGAAGTCTCTCTCCATTTGTCATCAGGTGGTGTCCTGGAGGATTCAGGAGGCAACAGGGGGTCCTCCGCCAGGTAGTAGAGATGCACAGACTCGGAGGTAATCACTGCTTCGGAGTACCCTTGGACAGGCTCACCGGTTAAAGTGGGTGAAGCATCAGATACCGGGTGCAGGAAGTCCTCCTGTGTGGATTCTAGGTGGGCAGAAGTCTCTTCGGGCAGGAGAACTGGTGCGCTACCCACACACATTACCCGTCGGGGCTGCTCCGGGATACAGGGAAGTGAAGCTTCAGCAGGGACTTCAAGGTTGGGGTCAGGAGGTCTTTGGGAGGACAGACCCTGGCATGATGGCTTGCCTCTACGCCTAGCACGTCTGGACTGCCTCTTGAGGTTGGAAGAAGTATTCCGGAGAGCGAAGTCATCCTGTGTGGATTCTGGGTGGGCAGTAGTCTCTTCGGGCAGGAGGACTAGTGCGCTACCCACACACATTACCCAGCGGGGCTGCTCCGGGTTATTGGGAAGTGAAGCTTCAGCAGGAGCCTCCGGATTAGGGTCATCGAAGACATTTAGAAAGGCCACCAGGAAGGCCATTATGTCCAGGACGATAGGATCCTGTGCGTCCCATAGGGGGGTGATCCATTTCAAGGCATCACCCGCTAGGTAAGACATCATGAATCCCACCTTTGCCCGATTGGTGGGAAAACAAAGAGGGTAGAACTTGAAGTGTAGCATGCATTGCTCCACAAATGCACGACTCTGTCTTGGATCCCCATAGTACCGTGGCGGATCCGCAGGAACGGGTGCAGAAAGCTCCATCTGAACGGGTGCGAAATTCGCCTGGAACTCAGCTAGTAGCAAAAAATAAATAAATAAATTTCTTCTAGATGCACGTATTCGCTGGAAAAGGTCTCAGAGAGCGAAGGCTGTGGGGCTCAACGGGAACCATGGCCTGAGCATGCTGTAATGCACACGCCCGGGCTGAGTGGCGTGTGCGTGTATATGTAGTGATTCCACTGGACCGTGCCGGAGAGTGAATGCCTGTAGGGGCGTAACTAAGTATCCACCTGATCCGACCAGGGTCGCACGACGGCATACGACGCCAGTGCACCAAGGAGTAACCGAGCAGAGGGACCAGGTGCTACTCCAGGACAAACCCCAGACACGGCTGTTGACCCACACAGGGGAATACAGGAACAGGCAGGTTAGGCTGGCACACAGACTGCTGGGTATAGGCAGACACGGCTGGTATGCAGACTGGCGGATGCTGGTAAGCACGACTGGTATGCAGGCAGGGAGGTACTGGCAGGTACGACAGGTTGGAGCACCGAGTGGATAGGACCCAGTACAGACTGGGACTCAGGAACAGAACCACAGATGCGGTGGACAAACAGCAGAGTGAGGCCGCCCAAAGCGGCGAGCAAGAGCAGAACAAGACGAGACCGCCTGGAGCGGTGAGCGAGAGAAGAGCAGGACAAGGCCGCCTGGAGCGGTGAGCGAGAGAGGAGCAGGACGAGACTGCCGAAGCAGCGAGCAAAGGGTCAGAGCAGAGCGAGACTGCAGGAGCAGCGAGCAAAGGGTCAGAGCAGAGTGAGACTGCCGGAGCAGCGAGCAAAGGGTCAGAGCAGAGCGAGACTGTAGGAGCAGCGAGCAAAGGGTCAGAGCAGAGCGAGACTGCCGGAGCAGCGAGCAAAGAGTCAGAGCAGAGCGAGACTGCCGGAGCAGCGAGCAAAGGGTCAGAGCAGAGCGAGACTGCCGGAGCAGCGAACAAAGGGTCAGAGCAGAGCGAGACTGCCGGAGCAGCGAGCAAAGGGTCAGAGCAGAGCGAGACTGCCGGAGCAGCGAGCAAAGGGTCAGAGCAGAGCGAGACTGCCGGAGCAGCGAGCAAAGGGTCAGAGCAGAGCGAGACTGCCGGAGCAGCGAGAAAAGGGTCAGGGCAGAGCGAGACTGCCGGAGCAGCGAGCAAAGGGTCAGAGCAGAGTGAGACTGCCGGAGCAGTGAGCAAGGCAGAGCAGAGGGGACAGGGCTCTGTTCACACGGAACAGACTGGAAGGGAAAGGCAGAACCAGGTACACACAGAATACTTGCAATGAAGTAGCGAGTGGACTCTAAACTCACAAACGGTAGTACAGGGACAACGAGTAGGAGTTAGGTACGGGATCAGATTCTGCAGGAAAAGGAAAGGTACGGACATAGAGAAAAACAGGTAACAGGCTAGGAGAGTATTCAGACAAGAACAGACACAGCAGCAAGATACAGGAGCGGGTCTAGGTATGCAGCCCCTAGAAGGCGGAACGAAAAGGCTAGGAGCGTGTTCAGACAGGAACAGGCAAGATACAGGAACGGGTCTAGGTATGCGGCCCCTAGAAGGCGGAAAGAACAGGCTAGGAGCGTGTTCACACTGGCCTGGAAATACAGCCTCCAGGATAGGCAGAAGACAACAGGCTAGAAGATAGTTCAGACAGGACACAGTTCAGACACAGGAACTGATACCGCAAGGCAGGAAGCATAGACAAGACCTGGCACATCAGTGACTGGAAGCCAACTGACAGAACACAATGCTCAGGCAAGGATTCCAGGAAAGAGCTGGGTTAAATACCAGGTGACAGACAGCAATAGGCTGAGGACGCACAAGGGGTGTGCCTGCAGCGGCTACAAGAAGCAGGAAGTGATCGGGCGCCACCCTTAAGCAGCAGAAACAGAGGCAAGCAGACAGCATGGAGGGAAGCCAGGCTAGCAGACTGGACTGGAGATCAAGTGCGCGCTCTTGCACAGTGGGAGATGGACCACTATGCAAGGACGCCGCCAGGTATGTTACACGCTACCTATGCCTAGCAGGCCGTGGACACACTTGTCCATGAATTTTATTACTGACCTACCATTTTCTGCAGGCAAAACGGTGGTTTTGGTAGTAGTAGATAGGTTCAGTAAAATGGTTCACTTCGTCGCTTTACCTGCTCTTCCCAATGCTAAGACACTTGCTCAGGTGTTCATAAATGAGATTGTGAAGCTTCACGGGGTTCCCTCCGATGTGGTGTCTGATTGGGGGACCCAGTTTGTTTCCAAGTTCTGGAAGGCATTCTGTTCTCGACTGGAGGCTCAGCTGTCCTTTTTCTCTGCCTTCCACCCTCAATCGAATGGTCAGACCGAGCGGGTCAATCAGAACTTGGAGACATACCTCAGGTGTTTTGTCTCTGAAAATCAGGAGGATTGGGCATCCTACTTACCGCTGGCAGAATTTGCCATAGATAATCATCGTCAAGAATCCACTGGCAGGTCACCGTTTTTCGGTGCATACGGTTATCATCCATAGTTTGGTACTTTCAGTGGGGGTAGAGCTTCAAAAGTTCCTGAAGAGGAACGGTTTGCTTCGTCGCTCTCCTCGTTGTGGCAGGGTTTTCTGTGTAATTTGAAGACCATGGGTGACAGGTATAAAAGTATGGCTGACAGAAAACGCTTGCCAGGTCTGGACCTGAATGTGAATGACTTTTTGTGATTGTCTACCAAGAATATAAGTTTGAAAGTTCCTTCTTGGAAGCTGGGACCTAGGTTTATTGGTCCCTACAAAATTACCGCCGTTATTAACCCAGCAGTGTTTTGTCTTGAACTTCCTAGGGCCCTTAAGGTTCACAATGTGTTCCACAGGTCCTTACTCAAAAGGTACGTAGAACCTCTTGAGCTCTCACCTCTACCACCGCCCCCAGTAATGGTTGATGGTAATTTGAAGTTCGAGATTTCGAGGATAGTAGATTCTCGTCTCCAACGTCGTTCTATGCAATACTTGGTGCACTGGAAAGGCTATGATCCGGAGGAGAGGACGTGGGTTTCAGCATCAGAAGTGAACGCTCCTAGATTGGTTCGCTCTTTTCACACCTCTTTTCCTGAGAAACCAGGTCCTGAGTGTCCGGAGGCCACTCATAGAGGGGGGGTACTGTCACGGGTGTGTCAGAGGTGACAGACAGTCACCCTTCAGTGGTTTGCAGGAGATCTCCACATTTGGCGATGCAGACAGCCGCCTAGATAGGAGGTTGTGTTTAGGACCCAGCGACTACCTCCCTTTAGTCTACCTCCCTTTAGTCTGGGTGTATATATATATATATATATATATATATATATACCTGGTGTGTCTAGGTGGGCGTCGCGTTATACTCATTTCTACTTGGAACTTGGCTGAAGCAGCATCACGTCCTCTCTGGAGTCTTGAGGCCGTGTGCACTGTTGGAGTTTTTCTAAAGCTGAGTTGTTGTTCCCCTGTGTTGCCTTCCCCTTTTGTCTTTACAGTGCTAGCGGAGGTTGACTAGCGCTCATCTCCTTCTACACCAGCTATAGCCTTACGCCAGGGATAGTAGGGCGAGGCACGTGATGAGCGACAGCTGCGGAGGTTGTATAGGGACGTTAGGGGGAGACAGGGTGACGCTAGTCCAGATTACAAGGTCACCTCTTCCACCTTTCCCTAGTGTCTGGGCTACCTTTCTCTTTCCCCTCTGTGTTGCACTTACACATAGGCGGATTATAATGAGGTCAATCCGGGCTACAGCCCGGGGCCCGGGACTGCCATGGGGCCCGGGGCTCCCAGGGGCCTGTGGCCGGATTGACCTCATTATAATGTGTGACAGGAGGGCCCGGGAGTCGGAAGATGGAATCTGCTCTGCTGTGTCCGGCGGCGCTGCGAGGATGACTTACCAGCAACTGACTGCAGGAGAGGAGGCTCCGCCCACCTGCTCCGGCCTCCAGCAGAGCACAGAGCCAGCTTACAGCATGGCCACTGCTCTCCCTGCCCCCTTCTTGGGTCTGAATGTTACCTCTCCGCTCTCCCCTTCCTGCCCTGCAATTACACCAGAGCTCTGCAGTCGGGCCTCAAGAGGAGGGGAGGCTGCCCCACAGAGAAGATGGAAGAACCTGCATCATGTACAGAAAGGGTAAGTCCATGTGCAGTGTGTGTGTGTTTTATATATATATATATATATATATGTGTGTGTATGCATCTATATCTATGTATTTGTGGACCATCAGAGGGACTCACTCGCTGTCGTGGCCCGGGCTGCTTCCCCTGTGCAGGACCGCTGGCACTTCATCTGACATGGCCGTGAGCTGTGTGGCTTTGTCTGGTATTAATGACACGGCAGGGGCGACACTGCGCCTATAATTGTGCTTGTGTATTGCCCCTGCCGCGCCATTACTACCAGACACAACCGCACAGCGCACGGCCATGTCAGGTGAAGTGCCGGCAATCAAGCAGCGCCAGAGGTCCTACACAGATGCTGTAGAAGCAG
The DNA here is from genome assembly GCF_046119375.1 of Phyllobates terribilis. Lineage (NCBI taxonomy): Eukaryota > Metazoa > Chordata > Amphibia > Anura > Dendrobatidae > Phyllobates > Phyllobates terribilis. The sequence goes on from NW_027362768.1 coordinate 329,487,383, forward strand.
CCCAGGCCCCAACGGCGAGTGGGCCCCTCTGATGGTCCAGGGCCATGTCTGTGACATGCCGGCGGCCCTGCACTGAGACATGCCTGAGGAGATGCTGGACAGGACAGTTTTATGTGTTTATAAGATATGTACGTATGCATGTGTCTGTGCGCATATCTGCGTACTGTGTGCATGTGTGCGCATATCTGCATATTGTGCGTGCGGACGTGTGCTGGCCCGGCCGTATCACAGCTAGAAGACACGGCCCTGAGCGCGGCAGTGTCTGCTAGCGTGACGTCATGCAGTGTGCCCTGCACTGCTTCTTATCACCATAGTGGAGCTGGACGACTGGAACCGAGCAGGGGGACGGTGAGTGATGTGTCAATGTGTGCAGATATCATTGTGTGATATGTCTGTTTATATGTATTTTTGTGTTTCAAATGTGTTTATGGCTATGTGCCCACGATGCAGAAATGCTGCATATTTTTTCCGCTTCTCCCTAGCAGGAAAAATGTATGCAGATTTTACATGTGATTTTCCTGCCAGGTAGAAGCGTTTGTCAAGCGTTTTTGCATGCATTTCCGCATGTGGGTTATCAAGCACTTTTCCAAGCGATTTTAGCATCACTTGGAAAAGTGCTTGACAACTTGGTCACACTATATAAATCCATGCAACCGGCATATATAGTGTGACCAAGTAATAGTTAAAAAAAAGAATAAGAATGGTAAAAAATAAAGATTATACTTACCTTCCGATGGCCCCCGGTCTCCTCAGCGATGCGTCCGGTGTGTTGGGCGGCTCACGGTGGTGTGAAAGGACCTTTCATGACGTCATTTAGTCATGTGACAGGTCACGCGACAGCCGGTCAGCTGTCGTGTGACCTGTCACATGACTAAATGACGTCATGGCAGGTCCTTTCACACCACCGCAACGCATACAACAGACCGGACGTATCGCTGAGGAGACCGGGGGCCATCGGAAGGTAAGTATAATCTTTATTTTTTTTATTTTAAATTCTTTTTTTTACAGGTACTATGGTACCCGGGTCTGGATGAGAGCCTCCTCTTCTCAAAACGCGGGTACCATCCGGACATTGAATCGCTTAATATCCGCATGTGCACATGTAGTCATGTGGATATTAAGCGATTCAATGCAAGTCAATTGCGGCAATTACGCTGCGTGTCCGCAAAATTAATGGACATGCTGCTTTTTTTTCCGCAATGATAATCCGCAGTGGAAATTTCCACAGCATGTGCACAGCACATGCGGATTATCATTGGGGACTATGGGGCATGTATTACCAAGCGTTTTTTCAGCGTTTTCGCTGCGGAAATTCCGTGGCAAAAACGCTTGAAAAACGCACAGTGGGCACGCAGTCTATGCGTATATGTATTTGTCTTTGTATATGTCTGTATATGTTTGTTTGTGTGTGTGCGTCCTCCGGCTGTATCTGGGGGGGGGGGCGCCGTGCGTCCTCCGGCTGTATCTGGGGGGGGGCACCGTGCGTCCTCCGGCTGTATCTGGGGGGGCACCGTGCGTCCTCCGGCTGTATCTGGGGGGGGGCGCCGTGCGGCCTCCGGCTGTATCTGGGGGGGGGCGCCGTTCGGCCTCTGGCTGTATCTAAAGGGGGGGTGCCGTTCGGCCTCTGGCTGTATCTGGGGGGGGGGCGCCGTTTGGCCTCTGGCTGTATCTGGAGGGGGGCGCCGTGCGGCCTCTGGCTGTATCTGGGGGGGGCGCCGTGCGGCCTCTGGCTGTATCTGGGGGGGGGGGCTGTGCGGCCTCTGGCTGTATCTGAGGGGGGAAACCTCTGGCTATATCTGGGGTGGGGGGGCGCCGTGCGGCCTCTGGCTGTATCTGGGGGGGCACCGTGCGGCCTCCGGCTGTATCTGGGGGGGGGGCGCTGTGTGCCCTCCTGCTGTATCTGGGGGAGGGCACCGTGCGGCCTCCTGCTGTATCTGGGGGAGGGCGCCGTGCGGCCTCCTGCTGTATCTGGGGGAGGGCGCCGTGCAGCCTCCAGCTGTATTTGGGGGGGCGCCGTGCGGCCTCCGGCTGTATCTGGGGGGGCGCCGTGCGGCCTCCTGCTGTATCTGGGGGAGGGCGCCGTGCGGCCTCCTGCTGTATCTGGGGGAGGGTGCCGTGCGGCCTCCGGCTGTATCTGGGGGGGCGCCGTGTGGCCTCCGGCTGTATCTGGGGGGGCGCCGTGCGGCCTCCTGCTGTGTATAGGAGGATTATGTGAAAGCTCATATTATGCAGTATGAGACCCTACATAAATAGGGGGATGTCAGCATACTTAAATGTGCTCAATATTAAGTCATACAATTAATATAAAAAAATAATTATAATTAATATATTAATATTGTGCAGAATTAATTTCACATGAACTATCACATGATCTATCAAAGGGGGATCATCTGACAACTCATGTGAATCATCAGGTGTGTGTGGTGGGGGTGGGGGCCCATGCCGTCTAAACTGCCCGGGGCCCTTGCTACTGTTAATCCACCCCTGCACTTACACATGGCGTGACTCTCTGTGTTGCACTCACATCAGGTGTGACAGTATCAGGCAGCCTTCATACGTTCAGTATTTGGCAAGTATTTCACATCAGTATTTGTAAGCCAACCTTGGGCGTGGGTGAAAAATGCAGAAGTGGTGATGTGTTTTGGCTTACAAATACTGATGTAAAATACTGACCAAATACTGAACGTCTGTAAGCGCCTTATTCACAGAAACACACAATTGTTCTCTTGGTCATTGTCTGAACTTTCCCAGTATACGTGATTTGGTGCATAAGTGACAAAACACAAGATCTGTGGCTGTTCCAAAATAAAATATAGACAACCACGTCTTTAGACAACTGCCATTGTTGTACACGTCTAGGAGAGGAGCCAGAGGAAATAGCCATGAAAATTATCCCAACGGATGCAGAATAACATGTTGATATGTATCGGGATCATGTCACCTGAAGCAATTGAGTGTAAGTTGTACAAGAGTAAGGGCTCATTCACACATCAGTTTTTCATATATCCATGTTTTTCACAAATAACACAATAGCCTATGGGGCTGCTCATATGTCTGTGATTGTCATATGTCATATGTTTGCTGATTGTGTGAACAGTGCAAAATCAAGGAGACATGTCTGATATTGATTTGAGTGTGGGATCAAACTCGGCAGTGTAAGTTTATGAGTCTGTGAAAAATTTGGACAGCACTTGGATGCCATCCAAGAGTGGTCCATTTTTTCGCAGACTGAGAAACATTTTTTTTTCCTCACCAGAGAAAAACAAGATGAAACTCGTGCCAATTTGCTCTTAGGAGAAAATCACTGATGTGTGCATGAGCCTTTAAGAGGGGGATAACCAGAAAAATGTGGTGTATTACAATTGGCTACTAGATATGATGGTGGACCCACCACAATACATCAGGACCGACAAAGTGCAGTTCCATATACATTAGTTTGGTAATCCCCATAATCAGGGCTGTGCAGTCTAAGTCGGAGCCCATTTTGGTGGAGTCAGAGTCGGTATAAAATGGACCAACTCCGACTCCGAGTCGGTGTCATGGAAATTGAGGAGTCGAAGTCAGAGGTTTGGCTTACTGACTCCACAGCCCTGCCCATAATAATAAGTAATTATACAAATATTCAAAGACAATATATATTTGTTTAAGGCTAGAGTCATATCGCTATCGGTCTCCCCATTCATTATCAAAAAAAAATCAGGAGTGTGTAACTCCATATAACGGCCTACATATGAATACTTAGGTATTCACTAAACCACTCGCATAATTGTAAAATAAGATAAATAAGATACATTTTATTTAATACAATTAAAAACATGTAATATGCAAAAAGTACACATAATGAATTTAAAGAGGAGGATCAAGTAAACATAGACAGTGGTAAGTTCAAATGGCCAGGGTTAATATACATTATATATGTTATATTCAAAAAAAGGCTGCCACACATTTATACAAGTACACAGTCTCAAATTGACCTCCACAACTCAAGTTAAGCCATATCAGCAATTTGTTTTATCTTACCCATGATGTAATAATATGACCATCAAGACCACCACGGCCACCCCGACGCGCGTTTCACACTGATGGTTTATCAAGGGGAGAGTGTGATAAAGCATCAGTGTGAAACCCAAAATATTACATGTTTTTAATTTTATTAAATAAAATGTATTTTATTTTACTATTATGTGAGTAGTTTAGTGCAGGGTTCCCCAACTCCAGTCCTCAAGTCCCACCAACAGGTCATGTTTTCAGGATTTCCTTACTATTACACAGGTGATGGAATTATTGCCTGTGCAGGTGATGCAATTATCACCTGAGCAATACTAAGGAAATCCTGAAAACATGGCCTGTTGGTGGGCCTTGAGGACTGGAGTCGGGGAACCCTGGTTTAGTGAATACCTAGGTATTCATATGTGGGCTGTTATAATACTAAGTAATGTCACATAAAAAAAGTCACACGAGCTGCTCTAACAACCACTTTATCATCCAAAAATCAGCGTTTGGCACACGACACTGGTTTGACTAATTGTTGGACAACTTTTGTGCAAGTGAGGCTTGCACCAAAATTTAGGACATTTGTATGCCAGTTGTCTAGCGTAGAACCAAAACTATATTCGACCAATGTTTCAAGCCATATTTATCATGTTGCATGAATGTATTTGATACATGTGGTGTAATTTATAACATTTTCACATAACTTGATGCTTTTCGATAAATCTATTGATGTTATCCTGACAAGTCTGTTTTCTTGGCCAAATAAGGGTAAAGTTAGGACAAAGCCTTAAACTTCCAAGACACTTACGCATTTGCTTGTTCTCCTTTGGCAGCTGCATCTTGATCGTCTGGCTGCTTCCTTCAAGGACAAAGACGAAACTCTTCACTTCCTTATCAAAGTCCTTGAATCATATTAATAAAAATATAATAAATTAGCCATCAAATGCTATTAGAAAAATCACTGAGCAGAACTGATCAAAGAAGAATCTTTTTCCTTTTTTTTCCCTCTCTTTTTTTCATTTTGGAATAGCAGACGTTAAACCCCCCGGGAGCGTCTGATCACAGGTAATGTACTGTAAGCGGCTGAATGATAGGTGAATGCTGTTCATTAAACCACGCACCGATTGTCCTAATCAATTTTCTAAAGCATGTTATTATTTTTAGATTAAAAATAAATCAGCTGCTACGACACTCACCGCTGTGTGAAACGTACGAGTGCTGCCATTACTATGTATTATCACCCCGCAGTACGGATTTAAAGGAAACTTTATGCTCTTTAATGAAATCAATGTAATTTATTATAAGGCATGCTGTTTGCTAGTAAAAGGTTAGAATAGGTTTAGGTTGTTGCCTAGCAAAACGTTATATAGCCAGTGGGTGACTACATTGGATTTTAATACTTTTATTGACACTAATGTGGTAATTCCAGGCTAGGTACATGTAATAGTAATGGCTTTTCTGCTCCCTGTATGACTGAAAGGAAAACACAGAAGATCCTCAAATTTTACACCTTTTTTTTTACATTACAGCATATACAGGAATTTATCTCCAACTTGGACATCATTCTTATAAGGCTTAGTCTGGTTTATAAAAATTTACTAGGGAATAGCAAGTTAAAGGTGTTGTCTCATTATGTTAAAAAATTCTCAGTCTAAATGCCCCTGTTTCACTGATTCAGGAACAGTTTTTATTTTTCTTCTGCGCCCCTCCGTTCCAAAGTTATACCCCTGTTAATAGTGATGCACATTTTCCCTTCAAAAGATTCCAAAACATTACTCTTGTGGGCGTTGGCTTTTTCTCCTCTGATGCTGTCCAATCAAAATATGGCCACGCCCCCAGAGAAGTTTTGTGGTACATGCCCAGAAGGGAATATTTGCACTATTACTGAGGGCTATATCTTTGGAATGGAGGGTCACAGAAAAAAATGAAAAACTGTTCCAGAATCAAGGGAACAGCAGAATTTGGAAAAGATACCAAGTTTGAATTAAAGAATCCAATAAAAGGTTCTCTTTAAATTGGTAAAATTGCAGAGTTCTTATGAAAACAAGCAACTTCTAATTCGACTTGTTGTTAAAAATCCTCTTTGTTCTCAAGAATGAAAAGATTTTAAATTCTATTGTGTACTTATAGTTGTCTACATTAATGGCAATCTCTGTCGTCTATTAGCAGTGACTAGTCTCTAAGGCAAAGAGAACATGGCTTACAAGCGTTTTCCTATAGAACTTGGAAGAGCTGCTCCGAAGCTGACCAGATAACTGGATCCATGGAGCCTCAGTGTCTCTGCTCTCCTACGATGCTACAGAGGCAAAGTTTCCTCCGCTGTAGCAGAGAATGCACAGTTCAGATCAGTGGTGTATCCATGCAGCTGGTCTGAACCATCAATCATCAGGAGCACACCATCATGGGCAAGCAAGAAGATGGGAGGCTGTGAAGCGGTATGCTCCTGAAGATCAATGTTAAGAGAATCCCTTAAATTGAGGTGGCCCTCTACTTAGATCCTCATCCAACAGTGGTATCAATGAGTGTCTGCAACTCTGGAGGACCTGTCCTGTTCTGCATTACACAAATAATCCATTGATGTGAAGGGGCACCATGTAGTGCTCAATTTCTCCTGTGGTGCAGCTGCAGGAAAACTGAGCATTTATTTTCAACTAATTGCCAGGGATTCCAGTAAGAGAACACTTAATAATCTCTTCTAACAAATAGGGAGGATCTAAAGTGTAGAACCCCTTCAAGAAATACTTATTGTCCATGACAGAGTAGAGTCTACATTAAAATTAGTGAGATAACCCCTGACTATAGTCTCAATCAAGGACGTTACACAAATGGTCATTAGCTCTCAATATGGTGGATTTGTCCTGTCCATATATGATGCCCAGCTGCGCTTGGTATCACAGATCCTAGAAGGGTGCATAGATGGATTCCTCCACAATAGGCCCCCATAACCATTCACACATCTCCACCTTCCACCTCAGACCACCAGAGGGAGCCCGTTAGGGATAGATAAAAAGGGAAGGTGGAGCCAGGCAGCAGTTAGTCTAGACTGGAGTCGACAGAGAGCAAACCTGTTGAGAGAGTTCCTGCAGAGTGAGACACAGAAAGAGGTCAGTCTGCAGTGGAGCACAGTCCAGGCTCAGTTGTAGCTCAGAGCAGTGAGCTTTAGGTGTGCTGGCGTCATAAGATCGGTGAAGCGCGGCAAGCTGCCGTTAGTGTGAGTAGCCTAGTGAGGGCCCGAGTAGGCCGAAGGCGAAAGGAGAGTTAGTACATAGGGGGGCAGAGGGGCTTAACTGGCTCTCCCCGAAGAAGTTACCGGACACCGGGTCCGAAGCTTACCGGGATCTCCACGACCCAGTAAGATATAAACGGAATCCCTGGAGAACTACAGGTCCCAGGATCGCTAAAGTGTTGATACGTACCAGACCCAGGAGACACTTAGGCCCCGTAAGTCGGGAGCGTGCACTCCGAGAGAAGGCCCTATCAAAAGGTCAGCCAGCGCAGGACAGAGACAAAGTTAGGCCTAGCTCCAGGCAGGTCAGAAACTTACTACGCAGAGGCAAGAAACAGGAGGCCCAAAACCCGCTCATTGGGGAGGATCCTGACATGCACCCTTCACCCTACAGTGCTCCGGGACGTGCCTGAATTTCCATCAGTAAAAGGTAATGAAGTGACTATCGTGTCTGTCCCTGTTCTTGCTCCGACCCGGCTGGGTCTCGTCTGTCCTGCATTCCCCGTCATACACTGCCCTTAGGCCTAGCTCCACCTGTGGGGAGCTATACCACTCAGCTGCCTTATCACCGGCCTCAGTGGACGGCGCAGCGCTGGTGATTCTCACCAGAAGCCACAGGTGGCGTCACGAACTCTTTCTTAAAATTAACAAATATCCACCCTTTTAAAGAGAGACCCCAGGGTACGGGCCCGGGAGCCGACCACCGCGACATCCCAAAGGTAAAGGCCTGGGTACCGAGTCATCCCCATCCCCTGGGCTAGTCATCTCCAACTGGCGTCACGAACAGGATTGCGTGCCCGCTGCAACGACGAAGTGTTGTGCCCGTTGCCACCGGGTACTGTGCACCTTTATTCTGAACTGTGTACATAAAGTTGTGGTGAAGGTTGCCGCCATTGTTGGGCCGTTGAGCGAGAAGAAGGGTGTAACCGCGGGAAAATAAGGGGCGTACCTGCAAAAGAGAGCGAAGTCCCGGACACGCCCCACGCCTCGACGTCAAAGCGAGAAGCGCCAGGTCCTGTAAGGAGTGTCGCTGAACGCGCTGACGTAGGACGCAAACGACGCAAGGCCCTGAAGACAACCGTCACCTGCGGAGCTGCGGCCTACCGGAAGAAAAAACAGAAGGTAGGCCACGGTTAACTAGGGGGGCGTCAAGATGTCCGACGAGCAACAGCAGAACGCCGACATGCCGGCCAACATCCCTGAAATTCAACCCGCGCCCGATGATGAGCAGGCCGAGGCCACCGCCCCACCAGCAGCGCCTGTAACACCTGTCATTCCTATGACTTTACCGTACATTCCTGGAGCAAAGTGGCTCCCCCAGTACAACGGCAAGCCAGATACCCTGTCTGGATTCAAACAGAAGATATGTGGTATCTTGGACATGTACTCCATGACCGGCAAACAAAGAGCCGCCGTTGTATTAGGACAACTGACCGGTGCTGTGGAACGGGAAGTGGAAACATGGTCGGCCGCAGACCAGGAGTCAGTGTCCGCAATATTCCAAAAACTACAGACTGTTTTTGAGGACCTTACTGAGGCGGACCTCCGGATGAGGTTCTACAGCTGCTCCCAACAACCGGAGGACAATGTTCGGGACTACGCCTGGCGTCTACAAGGGGCCCTGCGGGCTCTAAACCAGGTTAGTCCAACCAGCATTGAAAATGAGAACAAAATGCTGAAAGAACAGTTTGTCCGGCGACTGAGGTCTCCAGAGGAGAGCAGGACTGTGAGTTGGTGGCCCCTGGATCATGCGGATACCACCTTTGACAATCTTAAGGACATGGCTATAAAAGGACTGCAGCCCCTGGAGACAAATGCCATCCAACGTTACCAGGGTGGGGCTACCTCAGAGCCTAAAACACCCACCTTCTCCCCAGTGGCTGCTGAAGCCAAGGTCCCAGCAACGTCCTCTAAAGCACTGGACAGTTTGCGCTCTGAAGTGCGTCAGTTGAGCAAAACCCTGACCACCGTGCTGAGTGCTCTGCAGCTGCGGACGGAGCCCGAAGAAGGAGGGAAGATCCTGTTAGCCGATAGCCCTGAGGATGTCCCCTAGATGAGAAGGAGGAGGAGGCCAACACCACCCTTTTCGAGGACCAGTGACCAGCGCCGTCCACCGAGGGACCCAACCTGCTACCGATGCCGCAAGACCGGACATATCGACCAGAATTGTCCTTTAAACGAGAAAACCCTGGGTCCGAGGGCCGACACCCAGGAGTAAACTCACCAGGCCCATCAGACTGGTACAACAGGTTCATCGGAGGAAGACCTTTCCTGTCCATTGCACTGGACGGGATCCCGACGCATGCCCTGCTGGACACAGGATCTCAGGTAACCATCATGCCTGGCTTCCTCTACAAGAGGTTCTGGTCCATGGACGAGCTGCATCCGCCAGCTCCAAATTTGACTGTATATGCTTCAAATGGACTCCCCCTTAACCTACTCGGGGTTAACAATGTGACTGTAAAGGTGGGGAGAGTGGAGCTGAAGGACCAGGGGCTATTTGTAGTAGAGACTAATCCTGATGACACCAATCCGTATATGGTACTTGGCACTAACATTGTTGGTAACTGTTTGGGAGAGGTTGTGTTCTTACTCCAACAGATAGCTGACACTGCCAAACCAGGAAAGAGGAGGGCGCTGCAGAAGGAAATCCGAGTCCTGATGTATCAAGAGCAAGTGAGGTTAACAGACGGTAAAATTGGTAACGTGCGGGTAACAGACCCCATACCCATTGTCATCCCCCCAATGAGTGAAATGCTCATCTGGTGTAGTGCCATAGGTCTTAGAGGACAGAGCTACCAGGCGGTAGTAGAACCCCTTTGCTCCGAGCATAGACCCACGCTCTTAACCGCCAGGGGAGTGGTAGATGTACGTAATGGGAGGGTGCCCGTCCGTCTTCTCAACTTAGGGGAAGATGAGGTCAAACTGCCACGTTATGCCACTGTTGCCAAATTACATGCTGTCAATAACAATTGCATTCATGAGGCGGAGTCCTTAACCTCACCAGAGGAAGTAGAGGATAATGACCCTGCAACCCAGGTGGAGGATTGGTGTCAACAGCTCCATATTGGGACAGACACCACCCCTGCCCATCAAACACAGGGTGTACACCGGGTGGTTCGAGAATACTCGCAGGTGTTCAGTAAACATCCACTAGACTTCGGGAGGATTAAGGGGGTTCAACATCATATCCCCACAGGTAACCATTCCCCAATAAAGGAACGTTATAGGCCTATACCCCCAGCTCACTACCAGAAGGCAAAAGAAATGCTGCATGACATGAGGAAGGCGGGAGTAATAAGGGATAGATGTAGTCCCTGGGCAGCTCCTCTAGTGCTGGTTAGGAAGAAGGACGGGAGCATGAGAATGTGTGTAGATTACCGTCAAGTAAATCGCATTACACATAAAGATGCATACCCTTTACCACGCATAGAGAAGTCCCTAGCTGCCTTAAAGTCTGCAAATTACTTTTCCGCCCTTGACCTCACTAGTGGGTACTGGCAAGTAGCTGTGGCTGAGGAGGATCGGGAGAAGACGGCCTTCACCACCCCGATGGGACTCTGCGAGTTCAACAGTATGCCATTTGGACTCTGCAATGTCCCCGGAACGTTCCAGAGATTGATGGAGTGCTGCCTGGGACACCACAATTTCGAGACTGTGTTACTTTACCTGGAAGACGTGATAGTGTACTCCAGAACGTACGAGGACCACTTGAAACACCTGGCAGAGGTATTTGAGTCACTGTCCCGGTACGGGATGAAGTTGAAGCCCTCAAAGTGCCACCTGCTCAAGAAGAAGATACAGTACCTGGGGCACATTGTCAGTCCAGAAGGGGTAGCACCAGACCCGGAGAAAGTCACAGCCATCCAGAAGTGGCTGGAGCTGAAGAACCTCAAGGAGGTGCATCAGTTTTTGGGACTAGTAGGATACTACCGGAGGTTCGTAAAGGACTACACCAAGAAAGCAGCCCCTCTGCAAGACCTCCTGGTAGGGCAGTGCCCCAAAGGCAGAAATCCCCCATTCCACTGGGGTAAGGAGCAAGCCGAGTCATTTCAGGAGATGAAGGAGATCCTGACAGGTGATGAGATCCTAGCCTATCCTGACTACAGCCAACCGTTCCTGCTGTATACAGATGCCAGCAACGAAGGACTGGGCGCTGTTCTAAGTCAGAAGCAGAATGGCCAAGAGAAAGTGATCGCATACGCAAGCAGGAAGCTCCGCCCGACTGAGAGGAACCCAGAGAACTATAGCAGCTTCAAGTTGGAGTTCCTGGCCTAAGTCTGGGCCATCACTGAAAGGTTCAAGCACTATCTGGCCTCCAGCAAGTTCACTGCCTTTACTGATAACAACCCCTTGACCCATCTTGAAACAGCTAAGCTTGGGGCACTGGAACAACGATGGATGGCTCGGCTGTCAAACTACCAATTTACAATTAAATACCAGGCGGGACGCAAGAACGCCAACGCCGATGCCCTGTCTAGGATGTCTCACCACTCAGACACAGAATAAGAAGTGGATAACTTGGAAGAGATTGAGCTACCTGCCTTTCATTGGAATGGGATGATCCATGAGCAGAGAGCCTCCAGGAGGCCGCGTGGAAAGACGTTAAACCCCCTGCCTCATCACAGCTGGAAAGAGACCCAGGACAGCGACCCGGTTGTCAGCCGTATCAAGGAGCTGATAACCCAAGAAGGTGCCTCCCTGGAGAAAGATGCGTCTCTGCAAGCAAAACAGCTGTGGAACGAGAGAAGCCGGCTGTTTATCTACCGTGAGAAGCTGTGCCGGAGGTACGTCAATCCAAAAACTCATGAGATGGTATGGCAGATAGTGGTCCCGAAGACAGACATCCAGATGGTATTAGAAGCTTACCACAATCAGGCGGGGCACTTTGGCTGTAAAAAGCTAGAGACCCTGCTGAAGTGTCGATTCTACTGGGTAGCAATGCACAGCTCCATTGAGAGGTGGTGCCGGGACTGTGAACCCTGTGGCCTAAGAGGAAAAGACTTCAGCAGCCAGAAGGCGCCCCTGCAACCCATCAAGACGACGCGACCTCTGGAGATCGTGGCCCTGGACCATGTCAAGCTCTCCCCCAGCAGATCAGGGTACTCCGATGCTCTGACTATGGTGGATCACTACTCACGTTTCCTGGTGGTCGCCCAGGTCAAAGACCTGACGGCAGAGACAGCAGCAAAGACGTTCCAAGCGTACTTCTGCAGACCCCACGGATATCCTGAGCAGGTACTGACGGACCAAGGCCCGGCCTTTGAGGCTGAGTTGTTCAAGGAGTTCTGCCATCTGTACGGGTGTAAAAAGATAAGAACTACACCGTACCACCCACAAACAAACGGTCTCTGCGAAAAGATGAACAACATCATCATCGACCTGCTAAAGACCCTACCACTTGAGGAGAGAAACCAGTGGCCAGACCTACTACCTGACCTAGTGGATCTGTACAATCATATACCAGTGAGTTCCACCAATTGCACTCTGGCATATCTCATGCGGGCAAGGCCAGGAAAGCTGCCCATGGATTTGGAGCTTGGTGTTGTGGAGCCTGAAGCTGATATGACCACTGAAGACTGGACACGACCAGACAAGAGCAGTACAGAAGAGTACAAGCTTGTGTCAAGGACAGTCTTACTCGGGTGAGAGAAAATCAGGAAGCGCACTACAACAAAAACGCACCCGCAGAACCTTTCATACCAGGCAAAACAGTATTGAAAAGGAAAAGACGTAACCACAATCTTGATGACCAGTGGGAAAAAGATCCCTACACTGTGTTACCGTCAAGGTTTGATAACAAGAAGACATGCATAATCAGTCGAGATGGAGGAAAAACATCTACAACAGTGTCCAGGGATCACCTTAAATTGTGTCCAGACTTACTGAAACCCCAAGAAAAAGTGCCTCTCACAATCCAGGAAGAACCTAAAGAAGCGGTGATACACACCGACCTAGGAGACTTCCCAGCTGATTGGCCTCAAATAGGAGGTGCAGTAATCATTCCAGTACTCCAATTCTATGAACAGCCAGAAAACCCTCCACAGCAAGTTGAACCTGGAAGTGCTGCAGAAGAGCCAGCTCAAGAAGTGTCCCCGGATGAAGGATCCCCGGTAGGAGCAGAGCAAGAGGGCCCAGCCAATGGTAGACTTGCCAGTCCAAGAGAGAGGTTAAGGCAGTTTTACAACATGGTTACACGTAGAACTGGTAGAGTAACTTAGAACACAGACACTGATACCCCACAGACCACCGCACTACGCAAATCAACACGTAGCACGAGAGGTAAACCCCCTGCTAGGTACACTCAGTAAATGGTCAAAAATTCTGAAAGAGTAAATAGTTACCCCTGGGGTATTGTGTATTAACTTGAAATGTATTGTATATTTGCGTATTTTCAATGCATATGTATGCCTTCATTAATTTGTGCTTTACCTCATTAATTACTTTCTTATTTACCTAAGAACTGCGTGGTTGAGGACTATGTGCAGCCCAAAAACTGCTTTTGTATTTAATTGCACTTCTAGGAGTGCCCCTTTTAGGTGACCTCAGAAGAAAAATCTGTCTGGAGTGGCTCTTTTGGAGGTCCAACTCGGGATCTTCATGCCCTGCTGCCACTCCAGGGCCTACGTAGAGGGTTTAGGACAGGTCCCTCAAAATCACCAAAGTACTCTGCCCAGTGAGATGGACATCCTTCTTGGGAACCTCACCACAAGAGACTTGGATTCTGAGGACGCTTAGCATTTGTTATTGTTACGTAACATTTAAGATTCGTGCCTTCCATAAAGGGAAGATTGTTCTTGTATTGCTTATATTTCCTATTGTTATTGTTTTATAAAAATGTACTTCAGCCCGGGAGTGCTGAGTTTAACTAGGGGGGAATGTGACGCCCAGCTGCGCTTGGTATCACAGATCCTAGAAGGGTGCATAGATGGATTCCTCCACAAGAGGCCCCCATAACCATTCACACATCTCCACCTTTCACCTCAGACCACCAGAGGGAGCTCGTTAGGGATAGAAAAAAAGGTAAGGTGGAGCCAGGCAGCAGTTAGTCTAGACTGGAGTCGACAGAGAGCAAACCTGTTGAGAGAGTTCCTGCAGAGTGAGACACAGAAAGAGGTCAGTCTGCAGTGGAGCACAGTCCAGGCTCAGTTGTAGCTCAGAGCAGAGAGCATTAGGTGTGCCGGCGCCATAAGATCGGTGAAGCGCGGCAAGCTGCCGTTAGTGTGAGTAGCCTAGTGAGGGCCCGAATAGGCCGAAGGTGAAAGGAGAGTTAGTACATAGGGGGGCAGAGGAGCTTAACTGGCTCACCCCGAAGCAGTTACCGGACACCGGGTCCGAAGCTTATCGGGATCTCCACGACCCAGTAAGATATAACCGGAATCCCTGGAGAACTACAGGTCCAAGGATTGCTAAAGTGCTGATACGTACCAGAGCCAGGAGACACTTAGGCCCCGTAAGTCGGGAGCGTGCACTCCAAGAGAAGGCCCTACCACAAGGTCAGCCAGCGCAGGACAGAGACAAAGTTAGGCCTAGCTCCAGGCAGGTCAGAAACTTACTACGCAGAGGCAAGAAACAGGAGGCCCAAAACCCGCTCATTGGGGAGGATCCTGACATGCACCCTTCACCCTACAGTGCTCCGGGACGTGCCTGAACTTCCATCAGTAAAAGGTACTGAAGTGACTATCGTGCCTGTCCCTGTTCTTGCTCCGACCCGGCTGGGTCTCGTCTGTCCTGCATCCCCGTCATACACTGCCCTGAGGCCTAGCTCCACCTGTGGGGAGCTATACCACCCAGCTGCCTTATCACCGACCTCAGTGGACTGCGCAGCGCTGGTGATTCTCACCAGAAGCCACAGGTGGAGTCACGAACTCTTTCTTAAAATTAACAAATATCCACCCTTTTAAAGAGAGACCCCAGGGTACGGGCCCGGGAGCCGACCACCGCGACATCCCCAAGGTAAAGGCCCGGGTACGAAGTCATCCCCATCCCCTGGGCTAGTCACATATATCACATAAATAGTCAATCATCTGAATGAATGGCTGCTTTGTAACCCTACGGTTCCTCTACTGTTGTATCGGAAACCAGGTCCACAGCAAGCAGGTGACTGCCATGGCAGGCCCATTTGAAAAGGGTTGTCTAAAATGAGGAATAGTCAGTAGAGATGAGCGAACCCAAACTTAAAAGTTCGGGGTTTGTACTAGACAGTTACTGTAGTGTCTGGTGCTAAAAGCCGAACACGGTCTTCTCGCGGAAGTCTGTCGCAGTTTTCAGAGTTCCAGGGGAAGTCCGGAGAGAGTGAAATAAAGAGAGAGAGAGAAAGAATTTTCCATCTCAAAAGTTCGGGTCTACATTGTTTTCAATAGGGTTCGAGTTCTGATTCAAGTTCAAACACAGTTCTGGTACCTGAACCAAACGTTAGAATAAAGTTCGGGTCAGGTACCAGAACTTGAACATCCACGGGTCCGCTCATGCCTAACAGTTAGTTATCACACTTGGGCTTATGTCATGGCAAATTTGAGCCCCTTTATTTCTGTTTTTTTGGGATGCTGTTTTGGATAAAGATCTGTATGAAGAACCCCCCATATGCAACAGTCAGACACAACATTGCCCACTAATAAAATAAACATAGAAAAGTATGTCATCAATGGCTGTCTGTTGTATATCTGTAATATTTATATCCTATCATAGCTCCATTATGTATTCAGATCAGATTGGGTGTTGACCATTAGGTCAACACAAAAAGACAAAATCTCGAAAAATGGTTTTCTCAACAATTGAATATATTAACAAAATACACAGAATAATATCTATCGCCTATCAAAAAGTAATATAAAATTATCCAAATTAATACTGAAATGTGTTGCTGTTCTTCCTCAAAATGTAAAGGTTTCCATTTGGAAATATAGAAAGAGGCTTATCTAAAATGTACTGTATTAGTTCTTACTTTCCAGATAGATGATTGACTTCCAAATAGTCTCCACTTGGCTGCGGGATCCTTTCCTTGAGCACTAAATACTTCAACAAATGGTCCCCCCTGAAAGACATTACATGTGAATGCAAACTATTAGCAATACAGAGAAAATATATACAGTTCCTTGAAAAAGTATTCATACCCCGTTAACGGTTCCACATTTTTTCACATTACACCGACAAGCTTAAATGTATTTCATTGGGATTTTATGTGATATACAAACACTTAAGTAGCAAGTATTTGTGAAGTGTAAAGAAAATTACGTATGGTTTTATAATTCTTTAAAAAATATAAATCTGAAAATGATGATGTTCATTTGTATTCAACCGCCCAGAGTCAATACTTTGTAGGACCACATTTCACTGCAATAACTGCTGCATGTATTTTGGGGTCTGTCTCTACCAGCTTTGTACATCTAGAGGCTGAAATTTTTGACAATTTATCTGGCTCTGTGAGATAGGATGTAGGGCGTTTGTGAACGGCAATTATCAAAGCACAAGACTTGTAGGCCTGAGACGAGTCTAGTCTGGTTCCGTCGCTGTCTGGTTTCTCCCTGCATTGTTCAAGATGATTGACAGGTTTCTCCCTACTGTATGTGCACTGGAGAATCGCGCGTCTGTGAGCTATGAGGATTCACAAGCCTGTAGTAACATAGAGTGACTGCAGGCTTGTACCCCAAGCCTGGACAACCCCTTTAGCCCCATTGCCCCCTTTCCTCAAGCATCATAGGCTGACGATGGTCATGGAATGACTTGTCATGTACGATGGGGGGTCCAACGAAGACCCAAGTGTCCACTATGTTAGTACTTAGTATTAAATCCTGCTGATTTTTCCTTTCCATCCTCCCTTATGACATTGATGATATATCCCAAGGATAGGTCATTTATATCAAATCGGTTGGGGTGCGACACATGTCACCCCCACTGTTGAGCGCCAGCCAGATATAAGCAGTGAATGGAGTCGGACCTACAGTACAAACCAAAAGTTTGGACACACCTTCTCATTTAAAGATTTTTCTGTATTTTCATGACTATGAAAATTGTACATTCACACTGAAGGCATCAAAACTATGAATTAACACATGTGGAATTATATACTTAACAAAAAAGTGTGAAACAACTGAAAATATGTCTTATATTCTAGGTTCTTCAAAGTAGCATGAACCAGCATGGCTACCACAGCATCTTGCAACGGCATGCTATTCCATCCGATTTGCGTTTAGTTGGACCATCATTTATTTTTCAACAGGACAATGACCCCAAACACACCTCCAGGCTGTGTAAGGGCTATTTGACCAAGAAGTAAAGTGATGGGGTGCAACGCCAGATGACCTGGCCTCCACAGTCACAAGACCTGAACCCAATCGAGATGGTTTGGGGTGAGCTGGACCGCAGAGTGAAGGCAAAAGGGCCAACAAGTGCTAAGCATCTCTGGGAACTCCTTCAAGATTGTTGGAAAACCATTTCCGGTGACTACCTCTTGAAGCTCATCAAGAGAATGCCAAGAGTGTGCAAAGCAGTCATCAAAGCAAAAGGTGGCTACTTTGAAGAGCCTAGAATATAAGACATATTTTCAGTTGTTTCACACTTTTTTGTTAAGTATATAATTCCACATGTGTTAATTCATAGTTTTGATGCCTTCAGTGTGAATGTACAATTTTCATAGTCAAGAAAATACAGAAAAATCTTTAAATGAGAAGGTGTGTCCAAACTTTTAGTCTGTACTGTATGTGGCCCCGTTCACTGTATAATGACAGTTTCCAAGAACTGCAGCTCAGGCCCTACATACACTACACAATTATTGGAGCCATGCTGTGCTCCATTAACTTTGTAAACTATTAACTGTGCTCTATTAACTGTGTTCCTTTCTCCATTTACATATGGCCTATGCTCATCGACGAGGATGCGGAATGTCGAATGCCCACCGATCTGATATAAGTGACTTATCCCATGACTGGCTCAAGTTTTAGTACGGTCACCTGAATCCAGCCTAAACCTATGTTTATTTCATCAGCATAGAGCTTTTAAGAACAAGAGTTTAGACGAATCATATTCCTTCATACTAAGATTTTTCCAAAAGTCAAAAGCTCAGCTAATGTTCTAGGAAAAAACAATTTCTTCTACAGTATTAAGTTCTCATAGCGTGGACACTCTTGGCTATATCCATCCTTGTTGTAATGTGCTTCTTCATATCAGATTCTATCAATCATACATTTTTACTTTTCTGCACAAATGAAGGAGACAACATAATTGTATATGATGGCAAATAAAACCATCCACATTATCACAGCGGGAGCCACTAATCCATAAGACAGCTTCTTCCAAAACTTTACACGGTTCAGTAAAACCTGTGCTGTGAAGGGGTGATATTTTCACAATTACAGTTGCCATAAAGCAGAATCTGGGGATATTACACAGGAACCTCCTGGCGGCCATAACATCTGGAATTGCTGACTGCCTGGCACGCCTTAAGTGTATTGTTGGCAGTGGAGGGAATCAGGTGCAGGGCTTCGTGACTAACCAGCATCTCTTGCCCAATATACTTACCGTATGTTGTGAGTCTCGAAGTTTAGCTGTTTTGTAAAATAGGGAACAATATCTTATAAAAGTCCTGTATTACAACAAGGCGACTATCACTATACTTATGCTATAGGCTAAATGGCTACCACCATGGAAAAATCATAGCCCAGTACTGTTATTTTTCTGTTTGTGATAATGGATTTTTAATTTAACTTATTAATTATTATTATTATTATTATTAAGTTAAAGAGCAACACTGCACTCAGCTAGAGCCAGAGGCTCTGATGAGAGTTGTCGTCACTATCCGGCGCCTGTGAATAGCAGTACTTTAGTTTACTGTTATTCACAGACGGTGGAGACATTGGAGAACGTGGACTACATCGGAGGAGCTTTGTGGGAACATTTTTGATAATAAATTGTTGAACGAGGTATAGTGTGGGGTGGTCTTTATTCAAATAAAGTGTTTTTTTTCTGTGTGTTTTTTTATTTTATTACTGGGTTAGTAATGGGGGCATCTGATAGACACCTCTCAATTACTAACCCCTGTGCTTGATGCCAGCTGACATTACACAACTGACATCAACCAACAAAAATATTACCCAAATTGCCACCGCACCAGGGGAATCGGGAAGATGCGATGCGCCAATTCTGGGGCAGCTTCAGGCTGGTATTTTTAAGCTGGGAAGGGCCAATTAGCCATGCACCTTGCCAGCCTGATAATATCAGCTCTCAGCTGTCTGCTTTAACTTGGCTGTTTATCAAAAATAGGGGGGACCCCACGTATTTTTTTTAAGTTATTTATTTAGTTCCCAGTAGTGACCTAGGAATCAGAGATTCGTCCAGACGTCTTCCCCATGTGGTTCCCATTCCATTTGAGTATAGTTTCCATCCATTTCAGCCTTTTTCCTGCCCCAAGCCCTCCTTTAGGGTCTTCTGGAAAAATGCTCAAGTTTCTCATTGACTTTCATTATACTCATGTCACGCCAGGTGTGGGAAAGACTCAGTGCAACACATAGGGAAGAGGGAAGAGGGAAAGAGAGCCCAGACACTAGGGAAAGGGGGAAGTGGAGACCTCCTAACGTCGCTATATTGGCTCTGCACCAATTGCCGACGCGTGCCTCGTCCTGACTTTCCCTGGCGTATGGCTAAGGCTAGGGTTGGGAGGAGATGAGCACTAGTCGATCTCCGCTAAACTTTATAGACAACAAGGGTAGACAACCAGGGGGGAATTGCTGAGCTTTAGACGACTGCAGACAAATGCGAACTCGGCCTCAAGCTCCAGAGGGGACAAAGTACAGCTCTTGCTAAGCCTTCACAAGTAGAAATGAATATTGCCGGCAGCTCCCTCAGACACACCAGGTATTTATACACCCAGGCCAGAAGCTAATTAGCAAAAGGGAGGTAGCCGCTGGGTCTAGAGACAGCCAGCCTCTAAGAAGATGTCTGTAATGCCAAACATAGAGATCTCCTGCAACCAACTTCAGGGCAACTGTCTGTCACCTCTGACACATCCGTGACAACTCGTTACTTGAGTCGAGCCCGTCCAAGTGTTCGACCTGCTCGATTCGAGTACTGAGCATTTTTGTGCTCGATCAACACTACTTAGCACAATTAATATAGTTGTGTTTCCCTATTTCGATAGTTATTTTTGCAAAAGCAGTTCACAGTTTGTAAATTTTGCTAATAAACCAAATTTGTAATGGGGTTTTAACAATTTTGCAACTGTATGTGTAGGAATGACAAATGCATTTTTATTTTGCACCACTAACTTCAATGTACAACGTAACAACACAAGAGGTTAAACAAGCCCAGTAGCCTGCCACACATCCGACTCTATCTGATTTTCTTATGTTTTTGTTACTATGCAAAAGCAAAAATTAAATATTCACCAAAAGCAACCTCATACATTCACATCATTTTTTAGTAAAGTTAATATAATTCCGTGCCAAAGGCAGAGAGTTCTTATGTGGTGTGAGATGACATAGTACACCGCGGCTTATTCATCCCTTCCTGGTTATTATGCCCGTGTCTGATCGCGCTCGTACTATTATCAACTTTAAAAAACAAAATCTGAGTTCTGTTTGTGAGTTTGCCCAAAGCAATTTCCTGTACAGGTTCAGTGATTCTCTGAATATTTTCTAAGCTTTTACCCATACACACCTTTATCTATCATTTTCTGCTTCAATGATATGCTAAAAAATAAGACTGTCTATATGCTCTAGAAACTCTTATTGTTTTTAGCTCACTTTTAGCATCCACAGTCTAATGCAAACTGATTGATGGATCAAAAGTATTTAATATGTTTAAGTTACACCCCAGCTGGAGCAGAGGTTACTGGAACATGTTCTATTTGTATACCCATTTAGTAAAAAGGTCCAAAATCTTGTACTGATTTACAGTCTCTGATGCAGAGCTCCAAATTGTCTATATGAACATTGACTTAAAGCATACTTGTCCTTTCACACAAATCCAGTAAAAAAGCATGCCATGGTTGTCCTCATTCCCCACAAAAATAATAGTTTGATGAGTCCAGAAACTGTTTGATTCTGTGACACTAGACACTACACATGGACAAGCCGTCAGGCTGGGTAGTCAAGAGGTCCTGGGTCAGATTCCAAGAGAGCACGTAGTAAACTAAAGGGGAAAGACAAAGGCGTAGTCAGGTCACGGTCCGAGGTCAGAATACCAGTAAGATAGCAGATCAGCAAAGGGGCTAGGCAAACAGATGGTCAGAACGAGTTCCAAGTTCAAACAGCAATAGATCAACAAACAGAGCACAGGAATACAAGGCAAACCACTGAGCCGATGCTATGTCTGGCAGAGATATAGGAATGACAGCTCAGGTAAGTATCTGGAAGTATCACTTGGAACAGGGAACACCTGAAGAAAGCTCAGCACCTCCCAGACTCAGATTGGATGGCTGAGCTGTCCATCAAACTACCAACAGCTCAGCACACCCCTGCACCAGATTGGATGACAGCTGTAAGTCACTGCATCCAAAACACACTGAGCAGAGTAGTCGTGACAGATTCTAATGTTCTGTAACTTATCACATGCTCTTTTTGAATAGGCAGTTGCTCTTCATAAACTTTCTGCCAGCACTAAATGTACAGGAACCTCCTTTCCCTCACTTCCCAGCATGTAACACTTCTTCACTTCTTGCCTAACCTGATCTATATACTCGCCTCTTTCTCTAATGCCTATATGCAGATTGACAGAAGAGCAGGAGCATTGAGACAACGCCCGTTCCAAATTCCTTTTTTTCATCTTTCCCTTTCTATTGCATCTCTGCTGCAGATGGATTGAACTTTACAACAGGCAGCAGACAGCAAATTAGACAGAAGGGAAACACCTAGAGCTCACTACTTTGGAGTGATAATTGTGGTAAGACAATGTAATTTTTAAAGGGAATTTGGCAATTGATTTATGCTACCTGAACCACGGGCTGACTCCATTATTGTATGTTTTATTTTGAAATGCTCCCGTGTTTCAAAGAAAATATACTTTGTAAAACTGAACAGGTTTTCTGCATCCTGGTTGACTAATCCGAGGCATGTCCATGGTGGCTCCTTCTTCCCTCCCTGTGTCCTAGACTAACCATTTACAGATACCTGTGTAACAGAATAAAAATGTATCCATAAAAAATGGATGTGTCTCCCTATGGCATCTGATTTTTTTTTACACACCCATAGACTTTAATGGGCGAGTCTCATCTGATTTATGGAAGAAACTAAGGCATGCTGTGATTTCTTTCACTCGCAGACATTGAAAAAAATGGCTCATCTGCACTGCCCCATTGAAAAACACTAGTCCCAGTGTTTCCGGTTATTTTTTATGGACAACACTTGAACGGAAAATACGGTGGTGTGAACGAGACCTATGTGTGTGTAGAGGGAGAGACCTCTCAGTCTAGGGAAGTGGGCTAAGGAGAAGCTGAAAGGGATCTGCCTCTGACATGAGTCAGAAATCTGGCATAAAACACTTTGAAAAGTCGCAATTTTTTTGTCCATTGTGAGGTTTCGCAAAAATGTTGTGACTTTTGGAGTTTTTACGCCAGAGAATTCATACTCCATTTACAGAAAGATGAAGCACAGATATAGAATTGGAACAACTGAAGCTAGGCAAAACCTAAAATAAAAACAAAGGGAGCAAATACCCTGCAGTAAGTAAATAGCAATAGTGCATGAAAATAACATAGGGTACTTAGTTAGTGTGATCAAAAAAACTTAAAAACCATCCTACCACATCAAGGTGACCCTACTCTTGACAGTCCTACTTTAGTGTGATCAAAAAAAAGTAAAAGCCATCCTACCACGTCAAGGTGACCCTACTCTGGACAGTCCTAACCTCTAGTATTAAAACCTTAGCATGTGTCAAATGACATAAATGTGAATAAGGGCCAAGCAGGACCGAGAGCCCAACTATTGGACATCCAGCCATAGGGAGCTGTATAAACGCAATGTCCAGCTCAAATAAAATGGAAGTCCTGCTTTGCTATTATTTATTTTTATTATTTATTATTATAGTGCCATTTATTCCATGGCGCTTTACATGTGATAGGGATATACATAACAAAAGCATTTACATAATCTTAACAAAACGAGTCAGCGACTGGTACAGGAGGAGCGAGGGCTCACAGTCTACAAGGGATGGGTGAGGATACATTAGGTGAGGGTAGAGCTGGTCGTGCAGTGGTGTTTACTGCAGGTTGTAGGCTTGTCGGAAGAGGTGGGTCTTCAGGTTCCTTTTGAAGGTTTCCATGGTCGGCGAGAGTCTGATATGTTGGGGTAGAGAGTTCCAGAGTAGGGTGGAAGCACGGGAGAAATCTTGTATACGATTGTGGGAGGAGGAGATAAGAGGGGAGTAGAGAAGGAGATCTTGTGAGGATCGGAGGTTGCGTGCAGGTAAGTACCGGGAGACTAGGTCACACACATTTACGTCATGTATACAGTGCTGGCCAAAAGTATTGGCACCCCTGCAATTCTGTCAGATAATACTCAGTTTCTTCCTGAAAATGATTGCAATCACAATTTCTTTGGTATTATTCTCTTCATTTAATTTGTCTTCAATGAAAAAAACACAAAAAGAATTATCCTAAAGCCAAATTGGATATAATTCCACACCAAACCTAAAAAAGGGGGTGGACAAAAGTATTGGCACCCTTTGAAAAATCATGTGATGCTTCTCTAATTCGTGTAATTAACAGCACCTGTAACTTACCTGTGGCACCTAACAGGTGTTGGCAATAACTAAATCACACTTGCAGCCAGTTAACATGGATTAAAGTTGACTCAACATCTGTCCTGTGTCTTTGTGTGTACCACATTGAGCATGGGTAAAAGAAAGAAGACCAAAGAACTGTCTGAGGACTTGAGAAACCAAATTGTGAGGAAGCATGAGCAATCTCAAGGCTACAAGTCCATCTCCAAATACTTGAATGTTCCTGTGTCTTCCGTGCGTAGTGTCATCAAGAAGTTTAAAGCCCATGGCACTGTGGCTAACCTCCCTAGATGTGGACGGAAAAGAAAAATTGACGAGAGATTTCAACGCAAGATTGTGTGGATGGTGGATAAAGAACCTTGACTAACATCCAAACAAGTACAAGCTGCCCTGCAGTCCGAGGGTACAACAGTGTCAACCCGTACTATCCGTCGGCGTCTGAATGAAAAGGGACTGTATGGTAGGATACCCAGGAAGACCCACTTCTTACCCCGAGACATAAAAAAGCCAGGCTGGAGTTTGCCAAAACTTACCTGAGAAAGCCTAAAATGTTTTGGAAGAATGTTCTCTGGTCAGATGAGACAAAAGTAGAGCTTTTTGGGAAAAAGCATCAACATAGAGTGTACAGGAAAAAAAAAGAGGCATTCAAAGAAAAGAACATGGTCCCTACAGTCAAACATGGCGGAGGTTCCCTGATGTTTTGGGGTTGCTTTGCTGCCTCTGGCACTGGACTGCTTGACCGTGTGCATGGCATTATGAAGTCTGAAGACTACCAACAAATTTTGCAGCATAATGTAGGGCCCAGTGTGAGAAAGCTGGGTCTCCCTCAGAGGTCATGGGTCTTCCAGCAGGACAATGACCCAAAACACACTTCCAAAAGCACTATAAAATGGTTTTAGAGAAAGCACTGGAGACTTCTAAGGTGGCCAGCAATGAGTCCAGACCTGAATCCCATAGAACACCTGTGGAGAGATCTCAAAATGGCAGTTTGGAGAAGGCACCCTTCAAATATCAGGGACCTGGAGCAGTTTGCCAAAGAAGAATGGTCTACAATTCCAGGAGAGCATTGTAAGAAACTCATTGATGGTTACCGGAAGCGGTTGTTCGCAGGTGTTTTGGCTAAAGGTTGTGCAACCAAGTATTAGACTGAGGGTGCCAATACTTTTGTCCGGCCCTTTTTTGGAGTTTTGTGTGAAATTATCAATGATTTGATTTTTGCTTCATTCTCTTTTGTGTTTTTTCCTTGCAAGCAAATTAAATGAAGAGAATGATACCAAAGAATTTGTGATTGCAATCATTTTCAGGAAGAAACTGAGTATTATCTGACAGAATTGCAGGGGTGCCAATACTTTTGGCCAGCACTGTATATATATGTGTGTGTGTGTGTACATTGTATATCACATAATGACACATAGAAAATAATCTCAATACATTCACAATATATTAAAGATGTTGTCCACTACTTTTACATTGATAGCCTATCCTAAGGATAGGTCATCAATGTCTGATCGGCCAGGTTCCAACACCCGGCACCTACGCCGATCAGCTGCTATTGGTTTTGGCGATGGCGGATGTGCAGTATCCTGCGGAGGCTACTACAAGTAGAAGGAGCAGCTCGGCAAGTGAGTACTTCCGGCCGGTGGCCACCACCAATAACAGCTGAACGGTGGGGATGCCGGGTGTCAGACTCCGGCTGATCAGACATTGATGACCTATCCTAAGGATAGGTCATCAATGTAAAAGTAGTGGACAACCTTTTAACTTATCTTTGGCTTTACCTGATATTCATTTTTGAACATGATGCTGACTTGCTAGAGAAGAATCTTTATTCTGTGAGCCCGTTATGTCTGAAAAGTACAGATGATCATGTTACACTTATATAGTATACAGCACATTAAAACTTAAAATACATTGACCAATCATAGGGGAAAAAAATCAGTATGGCGAAATAAGGATGTTTGGTGACCGACTGCTGGTGCCCCATTGATCATGAGAAGACCCAAACTCCCTTATGTGAATAGAGTAGTATTGAGCACTAACACTCCTTTCGCACAGGTGTCTTTGAGACCCCTCATTCTTGGGATTAGCAGCCAGAAACATATATTTATAATTTATCTTGTTTAAGGGTAATACATGTAGTTTATGTTACAGCGCTTTTATGGCTGGAGCCACCTTAAAGATTTTCTACTCTTTAACAGCCATTTTAATTGCTCCAACTCATCATAAATAAAAAGAAAATAGGCAATTATCTTATTTAGACGTTTCCTACCATTTTGTGTCCACAGCTCCTACGCAGACCTATATGTGCACTGTGCAGATCGATACTGCAGCCATTGTACACTATCTGCATGTTAGCAAGAAGAGCGGGCAAAGGGACTGGAGTAATACTTGACTGCTAGATCAGAATTCACACAAGGTCTGTTTGTAGTCTGTAAGCATGGACTCCTGGACTCAGGAAAGAGAATGCTGAAAGAGAATGCTGTCCTTCTGGACCACCCCGAGTTCATAAATGGTTCATTGATGGCAGCAAGGGACCTCCCCTACAGACTTTACATTGGAGCCCATGGGCTTCACATTATTATCTGGTACAAAGTTACGCAAAAAGATTTGCAGTACCCTGGTCCAATGTCCACATCGGTACTCCAAAGCAGACCAGAGCAATGTGAGCTTCCTCGGCTGGCACTCGAATGCTGGTATCCTAGGTGTCCGCCTTTTACAAATCCTTGCATGCAGTGCAACTCAAGTCAGACCATCATGTGAAGCCTAGTGACTTCCCTTTTTCATACACGTGGAAATAAAATGCACGATTAAGACTAAGTGTGCTTTTACACTAACTGCACTAAAGACCACTGATTGGCTACATTGAAGTAGTTCAACCGCACAGAACGATTGTTAACACAATCGTTCTGTGCTCATAGAGTCACAATGTTCTTGGCTGCACATAGACGATGTGCTGCTGCGAATGATGATTTGAAACAAGCTTAAAGGGAATCTGTCACCCGGTTTTTGCTACTCCATCTGAAAGCAGCATAATGTAAGGGTAGTGATGTATCACTTACTAGCTACTTGTTGTAGTTTTGAAAAAATTCCTGTTTTATCTGCTGCAAATCTATCAGTTCTCTGAATGCTGGGCTCTGTATAACTCCGCCCATAACACTGATTGGCAGCTTTCTGTGTACACTGTGCATAGGCAGAAAGCTGCCAATCAGTGGTGGGGGGCAGGGTTATACAGAGCTCTATATAGCAGCGGATTTACTAGTCCTCTAGGGATAATCTCCTGCTGATGAAACTGTGATTTTATCACACTTACAGCAAGCAGCCCAATAAGTGAAACATCGCTGGAATCAGAGGGTCTGCCCTTACATCATGCTGCTCTCAGATTAGGTGTCAAATCCTAGTGATGGATTCCCTTTAAAGATCATTTCACCCAACAAATGAGCAGTTTTCACATTTGTCGGGTGATCGGCAGCCTGTTTAGACAAGACGATTATCGATTATCGATCAGAGAGCCTTCCTAGGAATGCTCATTCCCGATAATCATTCATTATAAATACACCTATAAACTCAGCATTTTCAACTATACTGTACGTGTGTGTGTATATATATATATATATATAATTTGCAAATGGTAACAAAAAATATTTTCTGAGTTATTTGTTTTACGATCTAAATAATTTTCAAAAATGATCGAGGTGCTTAAATAGTTCACTGCTTGGCAAATGATGGATGAAATTATTATTGGGTGTCTGTAATTAGAAAGCATAACTGCGTGACTGTCTGTCATAACCATAGGGATGATTTATATTCTAATAACCATTTCCATGTAATATGCAAGATCAATTAAATAATGATCTGTACTGAGGTCTCCCTACGTGAAATTTGCCTTAAGTTTAAATTCACTTCACTATGTGAAATAGACCAAATATTGAAATGACTCCAAAGATTAGCCGAGCTTTACTCATTGATCCGATTCCATGAATGCATCTATTATACCTTCCTTGCCTATCAATTGCTAATTCATATAGGTGCATGCATCTATTAGTCATGGATTGCCCATCTTGCTCATCCATCCTCTTAGATTCTGTATTCATTATCATTAGTCACATACATCTTGTAAATCTTGACACGTATGTTGATTGGTACCATGGTATGCAAAAGCATGATACTGTACTGATACATCAAAAAGTCAAGTTATGTCCAGCTATATAACTAGAGTAATGAAGATTAAGCATAGGCTGTGAGGGTGGCTATAAACATTAGTTAAAAAGTATTATCCTATAGATATGTCTTAAATGTCCCAATAGATCATATAGTCCCCTACCCCAGCTGGCGTCTGACCAAGTGGAGGGGTAGCCAAGCAAATGCAATCGTCTGTGTTTGGACCTCCCATAGCAATGAATCAATGTGGCCATCTTTCCACTCACTCCTGAACAGATACCAGCTGGAATGGTGGATCGAGGAACTTCTACTTTGGAAATAGGTGCTAGACTCCTCAGAGGTGGGACCTGCATTTAACAGACATTTATGGCATATCCTTCATCTCTTGTGAGATAATCGTTTTGATGTTTGCCAAACCCAGATCTGATGTATTGTATATGGAGGTAATCCCACTTTCCCAACAGCCTACGTTTGGGGGGAAGGGTAGTTGGGGAAAGTCGGATCACCTACATATTCATTAGATTTGAGCTTGGTCAACATCAAAATGGTTGTCTCACAAGAGATGAAGGATATGCCATAAATGTCTGATAGATGCAGGCACCACCTCTGAGGAGTCTAGCACCTATTCATTCTCAGGGAAAATAAGTCACTTTTAGAGGTATCAGGGAAGAGCAAAAACTCTCTCCATCAACATCAGATGAAAGTTGGATGAACCGGTGACCATTGGGCCAATGTTGGCTGAATTTGCTGTCATCAACGATTTCAGCTGACGGTCTAATGTGTTTGGGAGCGCCGGCCGACTGATGGTTGGGAGAGATGTCGATCTGACTTGCTGATCGCATTGTTCTCCAGGAGATAAGCAGTTGGCCGACATGTCAGCTGGAGGCTTTTTCATAGAGATCTTAGTAGCACTTGGCTATATGAACGCTCCTGTGTATGGGAGAGTTGGCTGAGATGGCTGTCGCCTGAACGATCGTCTGAAGCTTCGTTCGGCTGACCGCTACCTAATGTGTATGGTCAGCTTTAACTAATGTGTATTATTGGAATAGAGAAGACTCAGTGGCTAATTCTTTTATTTTCAGTGGAGACTAGCCACTGGCGGAGTAGTCTCGCCGTGGATCTCTCCACTTTCCTTATTGTAAGCACGTGAACTCTCAGCCAAGCTGGGGCATTCAGTAGAGATAGCTGTCTCTCCTTTCCCCAATCATAGAATCATAGAATGTTAGAGTTCGATGGGACCTCCAGGGTCCTCTTGTCCAACCCCCTTCTCAATGTAGCATTCACTAAACCATCTCAGACACACTGCTGTCCACCCTGTATATGTGATCTAATACTGGAGATACCAGAAGTGCTGCGGTAAGAAGAGGCTGCTCACACTGCTGTCCACCCTGTGTATCTGATCTAATACTGAAGATACCAGGAGTGCTGAGGTAAGAAGAGGCTGCTCACACTACTGTCCACCCTGTCTTTGTGATCTAATACTGGAGATACCAGAAGTGCTGCGGTAAGAAGAGGCTGCTCACACTGCTGTCCACCCTGTGTATCTGATCTAATACTGAAGATACCAGGAGTGCTGAGGTAAGAAGAGGCTACTCACACTGCTGTCCACCCTGTGTATCTGATCTAATACTGGAGATACCAGAAGTGCTGCGGTAAGAAGAGACTGCTCACACTGCTGTCCACCCTGTGTATCTGATCTAATACTGAAGATACCAGGAGTGCTGAGGTAATAAGAGGCTGCTCTCACTGCTGTCTGTCCAGCCTCTGTTTGAAGACTTCCATTGAAGGAGAAGTCACCACCTCTCGTAGCCGCCTGTTCCACTCATTGATCACCCTCACTGTCAAAAAGTTGATAGCATGCTTGGCTGAGCTCAGCACACATGTGCATGGGAGGCCAGGAGGAATATTTGTCTGGCAAAAGAACATGTATGACCAGTTTATGGAGGCCTTGAAGCTTGAGCTCACAAGAGGTTAATAACTCTGGAAGATTTGGGGTAAAACTTATGGAAACAAAACCTCTAATTTAAAGGGGTTGTCTCACCATAGACAACCCTGCACATACAGCACGGGAGCTGTCACTGAATCCAGCAGTCTGTTCAGCTCTGGAAACCAAAGCCTTGGTTAGCCAGACAAGGGTGGAGTCTTGAATGGCCGAAGTGTACTGATATATTACCCCCGGCAGTGATATTGGCAATCATGTAATGGATACAATAGTATGCCATTTTGTACATGTAAATAGTTAATTTTGGGATGGATTATATTTAATATATTATCCCAAAGAACGGCACACTGGCTGCCTTTATATTCCCAAAATGTTGGCCGGTGTGACAAGTCCTAATCTTCAATTCGCTAGCATCCAAGTAATCTATTTATTGATATACTGGTTGTAGTTTATGACTATGTTCCATTGCAAACATCTCGGTAATAAATACCTTTAAGAGGCCAGACTTGGTATTAATTCCCTTTTATAAGTCTGAAGACAAGAACTATATAGCTGTATTTTCTTTATTCACGAAGCACTTAAATCTTCAGATCTCATTCTGCTTGTCAGAGCCTTGTGGCAGGATTATCTCCATAGTAGCAACACAGTAAACAGCTTCCAGTTCATTTTATATTCCGGGAAGCAGACGCCAGCTCCGACACCTTTCCTTCTTCTGTGCGTCTAGTAATTCTTGATAAAACCGTAATTAATTAAAGCAAGTAATACACACACCTTTCTTAGTATTCTATGTATGCAAAATAGCAAAATAACTTCTCATATTATTTTTCTTCGAAATGTTGCACATGGTTCATGAATTGTCTGGAAAAAATAAAAAATGTTCTTTATTTCTGCCTTGAATCTTTTTTTCCGACTACTTAGCCAAAAAGTAAGAAAATGTGGCAAAAAAAAAGTGAAGTCTGAAGTACAATCACACTAAAATTTTGCAACTTTTTTAGAAAGACTGAATTGAAAAATCGGTTATAATATATGTAAAGAAAAAACTACGCCAAAATTGGCAAACACAACAGAAGATTAGTGAACACATACAGTGGACTGAAAAAAGGTACAAATTAAAAGATGAAAAAGGTACAAATGAAAAACAACCATAAAACACCAAAAAACAGACAAAAGAAGGCTCAAATGCAATAATGAGTAGGACCCAAAATGCTCATACACATGGTCGTAATAGAGCTCTGTTTTGTAAAGAGACATAATAAAGTAAGGGCATGAGCCCTCCATTCTCCCTACCAGTGACTCCGATTTTCTTATAGGAATATATGTAATTTTTTTTATGGACAACATCACCTCTGCCACTGTATATACCTCCCCACACTCTTCCATTCATGCCATCTCTTATGATTCCCCTCTTTCCTAAGATGCTCTCTCATTTCATCTGACGTGCTTTAAAAGTAAACCTCTCAACTGATTCCTACTGGGTTGCTGAGGTAAGAAGATGCTGCTCACACTTCTTGTCCACCCTATCTGTCTGATCTAATAATGGAGATACTGGGGTGCTGCAGTAAGAAGAGGCTGCTCACACTGCTGTCCACCCTGTGTATCTGATCTAATACTGGAGATACCAGGACTACTGAGGAAAGAAGAGGCTACTCACACTGCTGAACACCCTGTGTATCTGATCTAATACTGGAGATACTAGGGGTGCTGAGATAAGAAGAGGCTGCTCACATTGCTGTCCACCCTGTGTATCTGATATAATACTGGAGATACCAGGACTACTGAGGACAGAAGAGGCTACTCACACTGCTGAACACCCTGTTTAACTGATGTAATACTGGAGATACTAAGGGTTGTGAGGTAAGAAGATGCTGCTCAAACTTCTGTCCACCCTATCTATCTGATCTAATACTGGAGATACCGGGGTGCTGAAGTAAGAAGAGGTTGCTCACACTACTGTCCATCCTGTGTATCTAATCTAATACTGGAGATACCAGGGGTGCTGAGATAAGAAGAGGCTGCTCCCACTGCTGTACACCCTGTTTAACTGATCTAATACTGGAGATACTAAGGGTGCCGAGGTAAGAAGAGGCTGCTTACTGTAACGGGTCTGGGAGGCGGAACCTCTGGCCTACTATACAAGGGAGCGGTCCTTGTAAGGGAGCGGGTGGCGACCAGGCAGGCAGTCACAGCAGGTGACCGGGACAGTCTCTGGGTGTACGGGCAGGAGGTCACGGCAAGTGATCAGGGCAGTCTCTGGAAGAACGGGCTGGAGGTCACGGCAAGTGACCGGGGCAGTCTCTGGAAGAACGGGCTGGAGGTCACGGCAAGTGACCGGGGCAGTCTCTAGGTAAAGGGTAGGTACGACCTGTGATGGCTGAACCTCCAGGTAGGCTAGCAAGGCAGATGGAGGATGTGTGCTCCCAGGTGAGCAAGCGAGAGTCTCTGGAATAGCAGGTGGTCACAGCACATGACGGCGGAGCCTCCAGGTAGGCAAGCAGGCAGGTAGCGGAGAAGCGCTCCCAGGTGAGCGGGCAAGAGTCTGGAATAGCTGGTGGTCACAGCACGTGACAGCGGAGCCTCCGGGCTGGCAAGCAGGCAGGTAGCGGAGAAGCGCTCCCAGGTGAGCGGGCAAGAGTCTGGAATAGCTGGTGGTCACAGCACGTGACAGCGGAGCCTCCGGGCAGGCAAGCAGGCAGGTAGCGGAGAAGCGCTCCCAGGTGAGCGGGCAAGCTGGTCCATAGACAGACTGACCGGAGTTGTAAGGCAGACCGTCGGACCTCAGGCAAGCAGGCAGGTAGCTGATGTGCGCTCCCAGGTGAGCGGGCAAGTTGGTCCTTAGACAGACTGACCGGAGTTGTAAGGCAGACCGTCGGACCTCAGGCAGGCAGGCAGGTAACAGGAAATCAGGCAGGATTAGGACAGCAAGCTGGCAGGAATCTGGCAGGTAACTGGCAGGTAACTGGCAAGGGACCTGAGGGCTGAAGCAGAGTAGAACGGTGCAACAACATTGCTCGGGCACCTCCATTTTGGAGGAGGTCCCTTATATATGGTAAAGTCCTCCGGCCATTGGCCGGGGACTCCTTAGGACGGCGCGCACGGCCCCTTTAAGAGGGAGGGAGGGCGCGCGCGCGCGCCCTAAGCACAGTGGCCGGGAAGGAGCGCGCGCTGCCAGCAGAGCGGGAGAGGGACGCCGGGCACGGAGCAGAGCGGTGAGGGGAACAGCGTCCCTGCCTAGCAGAGGGCAGGGACGCCGGCACTACAGTACCCCCCCCTTTAGGCCCCCCCTTTTTTAGGCCAGATAGAAATTTAGCTAGGATGAGAGGGGCATGGATGTTCTCCCGGGGCTCCCACGTTCTCTCCTCAGGACCAAACCCCTTCCAATCTACCAGAAAAAAGGTCTTTCCTCTTACCCTTTTGGTGGCAAGAATGTTCTCTACCTCAAACTCGTCCTCAGCAGAAACCGGAGCAGGAGGCGTACCTGTAGACTTGGAAAAAGAGTTAAGCACCACGGGTTTGAGGAGAGATACATGGAAGGAGTTAGGGATCCGTAAGTTGGCCGGGAGTTTCAATTTATAGGCCACCGGGTTGATCTGACTGATGACCTCCAGAGGACCGATGAACCGAGGTCCTAACTTGTAAGAAGGTATCTTGAGTCGAACATATTTAGATGAGAGCCAGACTTTATCTCCTGGACGAAATTGTGGAGGATCCAGGCGTTTTTTGTCAGCGTGTCTTTTCATACGCTCGGATGACAGAAGGAGTGCGGACCGGGTACTCTCTCATATGGAGGAAAATTTGCTAACGAGAGATTCCGCAGCCGGGTTGTCCACAGAGGTGGAGACAGGAAAAGGAATCCGAGGATGCTGACCAAAGACTACAAAAAACGGGGATTTGGAGGAGGATTCGCTCTCGTGATTATTATAAGAGAACTCGGCCCATGGTAGGAGATCCACCCAGTCAGAATGGTGGGCATTAACGAAGTGCCGGAGGTAACTGGTCAGGTTCTGATTGATCCGCTCCACTTGACCATTGGACTGTTGGTGGTAAGCGGAAGAGAAGTCCAGGGTGACATCTAGCAGTTTACAAGTGGCTCTCCAGAAACGTGAGGTGAACTGTACCCCACGATCCGACACGATGTGGAGGGGCAGGCCATGAAGACGGAAGATGTGGCGGATAAAGTCTTTAGCCAGCTCGGGTGCAGACGGAAGGCCTGGCAGGGGAATAAAGTGAGCCATCTTGGAAAAGCGGTCAGCGACCACCCAAATGACCGTACAACCGGCAGAGACGGGGAGATCAGTTATAAAGTCCATTGCTATATGCTGCCAGGGGGCAGCAGGTACAGGAAGCGGAAGGAGGCGTCCGGCTGGCAGATGTCTCGGGACTTTGTTGCGGGCGCAGGACACACAGGCAGAAACAAAGTCTATTATGTCCTTGTGCAGGGTAGGCCACCAATAGTGCCGGGCAATAAGCTGGAGGGTCTTTTTCTGACCGGCGTGGCCAGCTAGTTTAGACGAATGGCCCCAGTGTAGGATCTTCTCCCGATCAGGTACTGAAACAAACGTCTTACCGGGAGGGAGACGATTTAGACTCACGGGAGCCACCTGCATTACTCTGGCGGGATCGATGATATGTTTAGGTTCTTCCTCGAGATCGGACACCAGAAAGGATCGGGACAAGGCATCTGCTTTGACGTTTTTGTCAGCCGGGCGAAAATGAAGAACAAAATCAAAGCGAGCAAAAAACAAGGACCACCGGACTTGGCGCGGGTTAAGTCTCTGGGCATGCTGGAGGTAAGCCAAGTTCTTGTGGTCAGTGTAAATTATTACCGGATGAAGAGCCCCCTCGAGTAGGTAACGCCACTCCTCCAACGCCAGCTTGATGGCCAATAACTCTCGGTCTCCTATGGAATAGTTGCGCTCAGAAGAGGAGAAGAGTTTGGAGAAGAAGCCACAAGTTACCATTCTCCCGGAAGATGATTTTTGAGTAAGTACCGCTCCGGCTCCAGAGGAGGAGGCGTCAACTTCCAGGAAGAACTGCTTGTTGCCGTCCGGGCGATGCAGCACCGGGGCGGAAGAGAAGGCCTGTTTTAGGGAAAGAAAGGCCTCCTCTGCTTCGGGCGGCCACTCTTTGGGATTAGTACCCTTACGGGTGAGCGCGGAAATTGGGGCAGTCCGGGAAGAGAAGTGCGGGATGAAGAGGCGGTAATAGTTGGCGAAGCCCAGGAACCGTTGAATAGCCTTCAACCCCTCTGGTTGGGGCCATTTCTCGATGGCAGACAGTTTCTCAGGATCCATTTGTAGGCCGGTCTGAGAGATAATGTAGCCCAGAAACGGAAGCGAGGTCTGCTCAAAGAGGCACTTCTCATATTTAGCGTAGAGATGGTTCTGCCTGAGCCTGAGCAGGACCTGACGAACATCCCTCCGGTGAGTCTGGAGATCCGGAGAGAAGACCAAGATGTCGTCCAGGTACACCACTACGCAGGAGTAGAGAAGGTCCCGGAAGATGTCATTGACCAACTCTTGAAAGACGGCAGGAGCGTTACAGAGGCCAAAGGGCATTACCAGATATTCATAGTGGCCGTCCCGGGTGTTGAATGCCGTCTTCCATTCATCCCCCTGACGGATACGAACCAGGTTGTACGCCCCACGGAGGTCCAGTTTGGTGAAGATTCTAGCCCCCCTCAGACGATCAAATGACTCCGGAATGAGCGGAAGGGGGTACTTATTCTTCACCGTGATCTGGTTAAGGCCTCTATAGTCTATACAGGGACGGAGAGAGCCGTCCTTCTTTGTGACGAAAAAGAAGCCTGCTCCCGCCGGGGAGGTAGATTTCCGGATGAATCCCCTGGCCAGATTCTCCTCAATATATTCGGACATCGACCGGGTCTCAGCAGCGGATAATGGATAAATACGCCCACGGGGAGGAGAAGTACCAGGTAACAGGTCGATAGGGCAGTCGTATGGTCTATGAGGGGGTAGTGTCTCTGCCTCCTTTTTATTAAAGACATCAGCATAAGACCAATAAGGAATCGGAAGTCCAGGTAGATTAGCTGGGGTAGGAGAAGGACGGACGGGATGAACGGGAACCAGACAGGTCTTATGGCAGCCCTGTCCCCAGCGAAGGACTTCTCCGGTCTGCCAGTCAAGAACGGGTGCATGTTTCTGGAGCCAAGGTAGGCCTAGCAAGAGGGCGTGAGAGAATCCAGGCAGAACATGGAAGGAGATACTTTCAGAATGCAGCATTCCCACCTGCAGAGTAATGGATTCGGTGATGAGTTGGATGGGGCGTGGTAAGTGCCCCCCATCCACGGCAGCAACAGACAAGGGTACAGCCAGAGGTTTGGTGGGGATGCGGTATTTCTCTACCAGGGACTGTGAAATAAGATTCCCGGCTGCTCCAGAGTCCAGTTGGGCTAGTTCGAAATAACGGTTCTCCCCGTAGACGATTGAAACTGACAACAGCAGGGATGGAGAGGATTTATTCTTGTCTAGGTGGACCTCTCTGAGCGAACCTAGACACAGGCATTTCCCGACCTCTCCGGGCAGGCACGGATCCGGTGCTCCTTACTGCCACAGTAGAAGCAGGTCCCCTCGGCACGGCGTAAGTCCTGACGGGTCTTGACCATCTTGGTCTGGTCGACCTGCATAGGCTCAGGAGGGTGTACCTGGTTAGAGACAGAAGGAGTGACGGGTTTCTGAAAAGTAGGAGCTAGACGTGGTAACCTCCTCTCACGGGTGACCTCTCTGGCACGCTCCTGGAACCGTAGGTCAATCCGGGTGGCAAGAGTTATTAAGTCATCGAGAGTGGTAGGAATGTCCCGACCGGCAAGTTCATCTTTAATACGGCCGGACAGACCCTCCCAGAAGACGGAAACCAGAGCGTCGTTATCCCAGGCCAGCTCCGAGGCAAGGGTACGGAACCGTATGGCATATTGGCCCACGGTGAGACTTTCCTGACGGAGGCATAGCAACGATGATGCGGATGAGGTCTTCCGTCCGGGTTCGTCGAAGACTTTCCGGAAAGCCGTGAGAAAAGCAGGCAAGTTGGACACCAGGGGGTCTCCTCTCTCCCATAGAGGATTTAGCCAGGCCAGGGCCTCCCCGGTGAGATGGGACATGATGAATGCAATTTTGGCTCGGTCGGAGTTAAACTGGTGGGACAATAGTTCAAAGTGCAGGGTGCACTGATTTATGAAGCCCCGAGCCTGGGCTGAGTCGCCTCCGAAGCGAGGAGGTGCAGAAAGCCGAGGTCCGGGGTAGGATATCATGGTGTTAGTGGACAGCGGAGCTGCCGGATTGCGAGACATGGCACTGGCGGAGGTTGTTGGTGGAGCAGTCAGAGTGTCCAGGCGAGTATTGACATTCCGCAGGTGACCCAGGATGGACTCCTGTTGGGACCTCTGACGGGACAGTTCATGACACAGGTCCGAGAGCGAGGGAGCTTGTGTGCCACCGGGTTCCATGGCCCGAGCAAACTGTAACGGGTCTGGGAGGCGGAACCTCTGGGCTACTATACAAGGGAGCGGTCCTTGTAAGGGAGCGGGTGGCGACCAGGCAGGCAGTCACAGCAGGTGACCGGGACAGTCTCTGGGTGTACGGGCAGGAGGTCACGGCAAGTGATCAGGGCAGTCTCTGGAAGAACGGGCTGGAGGTCACGGCAAGTGACCGGGGCAGTCTCTGGAAGAACGGGCTGGAGGTCACGGCAAGTGACCGGGGCAGTCTCTAGGTAAAGGGTAGGTACGACCTGTGATGGCTGAACCTCCAGGTAGGCTAGCAAGGCAGATGGAGGATGTGTGCTCCCAGGTGAGCAAGCGAGAGTCTCTGGAATAGCAGGTGGTCACAGCACGTGACGGCGGAGTCTCCAGGTAGGCAAGCAGGCAGGTAGCGGAGAAGCGCTCCCAGGTGAGCGGGCAAGAGTCTGGAATAGCTGGTGGTCACAGCACGTGACAGCGGAGCCTCCGGGCTGGCAAGCAGGCAGGTAGCGGAGAAGCGCTCCCAGGTGAGCGGGCAAGAGTCTGGAATAGCTGGTGGTCACAGCACGTGACAGCGGAGCCTCCGGGCAGGCAAGCAGGCAGGTAGCGGAGAAGCGCTCCCAGGTGAGCGGGCAAGCTGGTCCATAGACAGACTGACCGGAGTTGTAAGGCAGACCGTCGGACCTCAGGCAAGCAGGCAGGTAGCTGATGTGCGCTCCCAGGTGAGCGGGCAAGTTGGTCCTTAGACAGACTGACCGGAGTTGTAAGGCAGACCGTCGGACCTCAGGCAGGCAGGCAGGTAACAGGAAATCAGGCAGGATTAGGACAGCAAGCTGGCAGGAATCTGGCAGGTAACTGGCAGGTAACTGGCAAGGGACCTGAGGGCTGAAGCAGAGTAGAACGGTGCAACAACATTGCTCGGGCACCTCCATTTTGGAGGAGGTGCCTTATATATGGTAAAGTCCTCCGGCCATTGGCCGGGGACTCCTTAGGACGGCGCGCGCGGCCCCTTTAAGAGGGAGGGAGGGCGCGCGCGCGCGCCCTAAGCACAGTGGCCGGGAAGGAGCGCGCGCTGCCAGCAGAGCGGGAGAGGGACGCCGGGCACGGAGCAGAGCGGTGAGGGGAACAGCGTCCCTGCCTAGCAGAGGGCAGGGACGCCGGCACTACACTTACCCTGTCTATCTGATATAGTACTGGAGATACTGGGGTGCTGAAGTAAGAGGCTGTTCACACTGCTGTTCACCCTGTCTAACTGATTTAATACTGGAGATACCAGGGGTGCTGAGGTAAGAAGAGGCTGCTTACACTGCTGTCCACCCTGTCTATGTGATCTAATACTGGAGATACCAGGACTACTGAGGAAAGAAGAGGCTACTCACACTGCTGTCCACCCAGTGAATCTGATCTAATACTGAAGATACTAGGAGGGTTGAGGTAATAAGAGGCTGCTCACACTGCTGTCCACCCCATCTATCTGATCTAATACTGGAGATACCAGCCATGCTGATGTAAGGAGAGGCTGCTCACAATACTGTCCACCCTTTTTTACTGTTGAGTGGCTGCTGTGGCCTGATGTTAGCTGAATAGTGTGTGGAATGGTTTATCTCCTGGTCTAAGCAGTGGAGCTTCCTACTGCACATGCTCACAGCCACCTGTCCCATTAACATTCTATTACAGGTTTCTGTCATTGTAACAAGCCACATTAATGTTCTTTGGTGATTGCCTTCCTAGACAAAATTACTGTGATTTGCTAAGTAAAGGATTTAGAAATATAGTTATAATTATATTAAAATGTTTATTAATTGTACTAGATGGAGACCCGATGGTATCGCAACGGGAGGTCGGTAATGTCACGCCGTGCTGCTGCGCTCTGCCTGCTCACGTTGCGCTGCCGCGCTATGCCTGCTCACGCCGCGCTCTAACTGCTCATGCTGCACTCTGCCGAGCTCTGCCTACGTGGCACCCCAGGGGTCCGGTTGCCACAGTGGCATTGCCTCCCTCACAAGGGGTGATGCAATGCCTGGAAGCAAGGAGGGGTCCCCTAGTCAGGTTTACCAGCAAACAACACTTTCCTGGCTCCAGACCAGCAAGGGGAGCCCCTCCCCTTAGCAACTGGAATCTGGAGGCGGGGTTAGTAAGAGTGAGTAGAGAGGAGTTGAAGACAGGACAGCGACGAGGAAGGACCTGGGGAAGGGAGCTGTAGACAAGCTCACCCCAGAGAGAAGCACAGAAAAACCGGACACCGGAGTCCGTGGCTGTGGGGCACTGAAGGCCCAAAAGCAGAAACCGGAGGGCAGGAGACTGCAGGTCTCCTGGCCACACCAGACGCCCGGCGGCTCAGCAGCACATAGGGCCCAGCACCGCCACGTGGGAGCGACACTCTAGGAAGGCCCGAGCTGCCTGCCATACGGGTGAGAAGAAAGACGTTTTTGTGGCGCCCCTGAGGGTTCAGTCGCCACAGAGGTACTGCACCTCACCCAGAGGTGTGGCGTCTCCTTCTCTCAAGTAAGGAGGGAGTGCTGCCCGGAACCCCAAGACCCACATTCAACACTACACTACTCCAGGCCGGCTGGAAGGGCAAGATGCAATGTGTTTCCTGCTGAGCCCTGTCCCTGGCTGAAGTGGGGGGAACCAAATGTAGGGGGAACCAGTAGTGGGTGTGGGTGGAGGAAGTAGAGTAGGGGAGCACCATAGTAGGAGGTATAAATAGGGAAGCCATCTTAGGGTGGCAGGTCAGTCAGTGAGAGGAGAGAGTGAAGACAGTCTGTGAGCAGAGTCTCTGTAGGAGCTCTGCTTTACAAGTTGGGGTCTAGTGATAAAGGCCCTAGAGGGGAGCAGAGGAGAAAGGCTCCGTTCTATTGAAGGGATCCCAGGGGGTACAGCGAGTGCAGGACGGCACCTGTACGCCCCGAATCTGTCAGGAGGCAGAGGGATCAGGCCGCAAGAAGGGGACCGGCCCCTGGACCAGCCGTGTTACTCTAGGTCTCGGCTGGAAAAACCGGAGGCTTCTGACTTTTATAGTGCAGTTGCCACAGCCTCATCTTAGTCACCGTGAAGGTCAAGCAGGTCCGGGAACTCCAAGTTGCCCAGAGGGACTTCAGAGCACCTGAGCGGGACTGTGAGTGGGGGAAGCGCAGGGCAGGAGGGAGAAGACCCAGCGTGAAGTCAGTCTAGTGAGGAACATAAGAAAGCGGGGTTCCGTCACGTGCTCCTGACCTACCTGAGGAAGAGCTGAACCCCCGGTCTGGTAAACACAGCGCGACGTGGGAGGCTGGCACCAGCGCAGTGTACCTCTGGAACTTACATGAGAACTGTGAGTAAAAACTCGGATGACTGCACTGCACTGCCTCCGTCAGTTATTTAAGCTGCGCCATCTATCCCTCGGCACTACAACGCCCAGCATCACCACCATCTGCACCTACACTTGCCCGGGGGCCCGCTCTGCCTGTGGGGAGCAGAAACATCCCAGCTGCCATCCCATCACCCCCGGAGGACTGCAGCAGCGCTGGTAATCCTTACCAGGTACCACAGGTGGCGTCACAAACACTTTCTAAAACTACAAACCCCATATAAAGAACATTCCTCTTTTTGTTGACCGCCCTGGGCCATGGACCGGGCCAGCCACCGTGACATATCCCTTTTTTCTCAGAGTCCACCGACCCAACACCGAGTACCCCACGGCTCCGGGGGCGCGTCATCTTACTCAGGGACGAGGGCCACAGCATAGCTATATGCAGCAGGGCCAAAGAGATTAGCTCAGAGGGAAGGCCTACAACTTCACCTGGCGAGGCGGATTCCCAACTTGCTTCCAGGCCGCCTGGACCTCCTCTACCGGCTAGTACCCGTGTCCTGGTCTGCTCTGTCAAACCGCAAGTAAAGGTACAGGAAACCGCCATTAATGTGTTGTCTGCACCATCACCTGCACGACACTGTCCCTGCCGACAACATTTACTCTTCAAATCATCTCCGCTGCCCTGGAGCTTAGCTCTGCCTGTGGAGAGCTGAGCCAACTGTGCTGCGTCACCGTCAGCTCCAGAGGATCCTACCCGCAGCGGTGGCCCCATATAGCCGCATACCACAGGTGGCGTCATGAACATTATCTCTAAAAACTGTATTCCCTTTTACTTTTCCTTTAATTGACCGCCCCGGGTCATGGACTGGGTCACAGCCACCGTGATATCC
Source organism: Phyllobates terribilis (assembly GCF_046119375.1). Taxonomy (NCBI): domain Eukaryota; kingdom Metazoa; phylum Chordata; class Amphibia; order Anura; family Dendrobatidae; genus Phyllobates; species Phyllobates terribilis. The sequence continues at coordinate 329,529,062 of NW_027362768.1, forward strand.
CCAGCACCGACCGGCCCGGCTACCGAGTACTCCACGGCCCAGGGGGCGCGTCACCTGCTCATGCCGCACTCTGCCTGCTCATGCCGCTCTCTGCTGTGCTCTGCCTGCTCATGCCACTCTCTGCCTACTCATGATGCTCTGCTGCTCTGCTCTGCCTGCTCATGCCGCTCTGCTGTGCTCTCCCTGCTCATACCGCTCTGCCCTGTCTGCTGACGGCGCTTGACACCGCTCAGCCCTGCTCCTTTTCCCTGTTCCTGTATCACGTCTTCTCAGACCAATCATTCAGAATAATGAGGCTATGTTGTAGCAGGATCTAGTGTGGTAGTAAGTAGTGTTGAGCCACCCCCGTAGTGTTCGAGTTCGGTTCGGTTCGTCGAACACCCGTGTGTTCGCCGAACTGTTTGTCGAACTGTTTGTCGAACACCTTCGAACACCGTTAAAACCAATGGCAGGCAAACAAAAACACATAGAAACACATAGAAAACACCTTCAAAGGTGTCCAAAAGCTGACAAACTGCTCAGAAGACACAACTAACACATGGAAAAGTGACAAGTACATATAGTCATGCGAAAAGAAAAGAGGTGGAGGAGTAAAAGGAGGGGGAGACACAGATATAGGCATGTCATGCCCTTCTAAAATCCAAAAAGTGAGAAGCCGAGACGGCCAGTCCGCTCCTGCCCGTGCCACCTCCGTGTCGCCGGGTTTGTGCCAGAGCCGCGGTGAACCCTGACGGCCAGCCCCCCTCTCCCAATACTGGTGCCTGTCCGCTGGTGGGTCGAGAGAGCCCCACTGTGGTGGAGGCAGCTCTAAGCTTTTTAATTTAAATTGTCCCTCTAATTTGAATGAATACACTTTAAATCCATTTACAAGGATCTATTGGAGGGCAAGTCTCATGCCAGCAGCCGCGTAATTCCAGCTCCAGTAGCGTCCACTAAAGCTGCTGCAGTTAAAAAGCTTTTATAAGGATCGAGCTCGGCTGTCCACCGCAAGGCATCCTAGTGCCAGTCCCAGCCCCTATGCCTTGGGGTGGCTCCTGATGCTCTTCACTAAGTATCCCGTGGTCCCGAAGCATTTCCTTTGAAAAAATTAAGTGTCCAAACTACAGGTGGTGTAGCTTGCTTAACAGCCGGGATAATCCGCTGACTAGCAGACACTGCTACTAGGCACAAAGTATTTCCTGGGCTAGATGCAGTTAAAAATTTGTAAGTAGATACTCTCGTTGGATGCTGAGAAAGCATTCCATAGAGTCTCCTGGCACGCCATATATGATTCTCTTAAAAAGCTTGGGGTAGGGGTCTAGGGGACCCTTTTATAGCCAAAATCACGGCCCTGTATCACAATACGTCACCTAGGCTGAAGATAAATGGAACTGTAGCACCGAGGGCTCGGTTGCTACAGACGTATTGCACCTCACCCAGAGGTGTGATATCTCACTCTCAGATAAGGATGGAGTGTGGATCAGGACCCGACACCTGCATGCATTACACCACATTGCCGTGGGGCAGGGCGACCAATATGCCCCTGAGATGGGCACGACAGTCCCTGTCCCTGGCTGGAGTGGGGGGAGGGAACACTGAGGAAGGGGAACCCTGCAGTGCAGGAGCAGGGAGGAAGCAGTTCCTGGGTGCATTGAGAAGGGAGTATAAAAGGTGGGCACCATCTTAGTTCAGTGCAGAGAAGTCTGAGCAGAAGTGGCAGGGAGCAGGGGCTCTGCATGAGCTCTGCTCCGGAGGCGGGCCTAGTAACAGAGGCCCAGGCCTGCAAGAGGGAGAAGGAAGGAAGAGGAGCGGAGAAGGCTCCAGGAACGAGGAATGAAGGGATCCCAGGGGTGCGGACGGGCGAGTCGCCACCGCACGCCCGAATCCACCTGCGTGGAGGGGTCAGGCCAAAGGGGGAGACCGGTCCCCGAACTAGTGGAGGCAGGAAACGACCCTCAGCTAGAAACCGGAGGCTCTGACATTTTATGTGGCGCAGCCCCTTGCTCCACCCGCTAGGAAGGCACCACATAGGGTCAGGGAAACTGGCGCCAAGTTTACCAAGAGGAGGCCCGAGGCAGCCGGACAGAAGTGTTGGTAAGAAAGGCCAGACAAAGGACACACAAAGGGGGTCCTGTGAAGCGCTCCAAAGTTATCTGGGAGTTGTCTGAGCCCCTCACCTGGTGAGCACAGTACGACGTGGGCAGCCGTTACCTGCAGACGTGGTCTGGATAATAAGAACTGTGAGTACAGGCCCTGAACTGCATCACTGACTCCGTGTCGTTACTGCTGCTGCCCTGCACCATCACCCCCATCCTCCGCATACACTGCCCTGAGGCTATACTCCTCCCGTGGGGAGTTATGCTACGCTCTGCTGCACCCACAACACCAGCCTTAGCGGTCTGCCCTGTAGCGGCGGTTCACTCTGACCGCAATCCACGGGTGGCGTAGTCGGACATTTAAACATCAAAACCACATAAATAGTTCCGCCACTGGTTTGACCGCCCTGAGCCACGGAACCGGATCGCCGCCACGAAGACTACAACCACCAGCATCCACCAAAAAGGGTCCGGCTCCGGGTGTCCCAAGGCCCAGGGGGTGCGTCAGAACATTTTCATCACCTTTCACAATCACCAATGGGACAAGGCAGGGATGTCCTCTGTCCCCTCTCTTATACATCCTAGTGACGGAGCACCTGCTCTCATCAATTCGCCATAACCCCAATATTAGGTGGATTGAGGTGGGAGGCACCGAGTACAAGTGCTCTCTATTTGCTGATGATGTCCTAGTATATATCACTCAATCACATATATCCATCCCTGCTGTTATGGCTGAAATAGATCACTTTGTTACATGGTAAAATTTTAAAATCAATGCAGCGAAGTCTGAGGCCCTCGATGTCTCCCTCCCTAAATCCATATAGGATTCCATCCAGTCCAACTTTCCCTTTGCCTGGCCCTCACAGGGTATCAAATACTTAGGAATTCCTATTCATAGAGACCTCTCCCATCTATGTTATCTTAATTTTGGGCCCTTTATTGAACAATTCCATACAGACCACGGTTGGCAAGTTAGAACTGTAAGATTCACTACGTGAACCACTGGTGTTTTGTGGAAAAGCACATGTACACCGCGTTCCAAATTATTATGCAAAAAGTGTTTAGGAGTGATAAGGGAAGAATTTGTTTGTTTGTCAGTTAAACTCATTGATGGTGATGTGTGTCAGGGCTCTTTATATCACTGTAAGCAATTGCAGACACCTGTGCTAATTAGTTTGGCAGGTGTGTCCAATGAAAGGCAAGACTACTTAAGAAGGCTCTCTCACATTATTAAGCAGCCTACATTTTCTGCCAAAATGGGAAAGAAAAAGGATGTGTCGGCTGCTGAGAAGCAACAAATTGTGGAGTGTTTAGGTCAAGGCATGACTACAATCAACATTGTGCGATGATCAGGATGAAGTGTCTTGGCAATCAAGAAGTATGTAGCTGATTCACAGTACACACGTGTGCGTGCTGATAAGGGCAAATTGAGGACTCTTTCCTACAGGCAATTACGTCAGGTTGAAACAGCAGTGGCAAAAAAGCCTTGTCATAGCAGCAGACAAGTTTTTGAAGCTGCTTGTGCCTCCAACGTCCCCCGAACAACAAGATGCAGGGTCCTTCAGAGGTTTGCAGCTGTGCATACGCCATCCTGTCGACCTCCTCTATCCACTTCACACAAGCAGAAACGGCTCCAGTGGGCCAAACATTACATGAAGACTGATTTCAAAACTGTTTTGTTCACGGATGAGTGCCGTGCAGCGCTCGATGGTCCAGATGAATGGAGTGGAGGATGGCTGGTTGATGGACACCCCACGCAAACACGGCTACAGCGCCAACAAGGAGGAGGTGGAGTAATGTTTTGGGCTGGAATCATGGGGAGAGAGATTGTCGGCCCCTTTAGGATCCCTGAAGGCGCTAAAGATGAACTCCATAATGTATGTGGATTTTCTCAAACAGCACTTCCTGCCATGGTTCAAAAAGAAGAACCGTGTATTTCACAGCAAGATCATTTTTCTGCATGATAATGCACCATCTCATGCTGCACATAAAACATCTGCATCTCTGGCTGATATCGGCATAAAAGGGGACAAACTTATGGTGTGACCCCCATGCTCCCCTGACCTCTACCCCATTCAGAACCTTTGGAGCATCATTAAAAGGAGTGTCTATGATGGCGGGAGGCAGTTCACATCTAAGCAACAGCTCTGGGAGGGTATTCTGTCCTCATGCAAAACAATTGAAGCAGAAACCATCCAAAACCTGTCAAATTCAATGGACGAGAGAGTTCAGAAGCTCCTTTCGAACAAGGGGTCCTATGTGAAAATGTAACATCACCTAGAATAAAGTTTTGAGTTGAAAACTGTTTGATTTCAGTTTCTAACAACCTGCTAATGCTTATAATTTCAAAAATGACCATTTTTTTGGTCTTTATTAAAATGAAAAGGTTGATCGAAAAGTTTGGGGGATCTAAGAGTGTGGCAACCCAGTAGTCATGATTACTTCGAATTCTGACAATATGAGGGTCATGCTGCAGGTAGTGCAGCAAGAAGGCACTTATGTGTCTTGCGCATCTCGGAGCCCCAAAATTATTTTCCGGGCTAGATGCAGCTAAAAATTATTTTTAATTTTAAATCTGGTGAAGCTTATTATAGATGGCCTAATAGGATCAGTGCTGCACACTGCTACAAAGCCCAAATTATTTTCCAGTCAAGATACAGATAAACATGATTAGTAATTTGAAAGCTTAAAACGGTTGGTAGGGTGATTTTAACCAATCATCAAGCTTTTACTCTCCCCAGGATGACACAGGGGTAGAAAAGTCGTTTCGGATCCATGATTTGTTCATCTTTATGAACGTGAGTCTGTCTACATTATCAGTGGAGAGCCGCGTGCGCTTATCTGTCAGCACACCACCAGCAGCGCTGAACACACGTTCAGACAGAACGCTGGCTGCGGGGCATGACAAGATCTCCAAGGCGTAAGTGGCTAGCTCCGGCCATTTATCCAGATTGGAAGCCCAAAAGGAGCAAGGGTCCAGTGACACAGTCGTGGCTTCAATGTTTACTTGGAGATACTCCTGTACCATCGTCTCTAGGCGTTGACTATGTGTCAGACTTCTTGTCTCCTGTGGCCTTGCAAAGGATGGGCTAAAAAAGTGGTGAAATGATTCCGCAAAATTGATGTTACCAGCAGATACTGTGGTTCTGTTACGGTTTGAGTGCTGAACACTTGACGGTCCCACGGTTGGCAAGTTGGAACTGTGAGATTCACTACGTGCACCACTGGTATTTTGTGGAAAAGCACATGTAAGATTCTGCAACAGTCTCTGCTGATACTCCTGCATGCGTGCATCCCTTTCTATGGCAGGAATAATTTCTGCAAATTTACTTTTGTACCGGGGATCTAACAGTGTGGCAACCCAGTAGTCAGGATTATTTCTAATTCTCACAATTCGAGGGTCATGTTGCAGGTAGTGCAGCAAGAAGGCACTCATGTGTGTTGCGCATCCAGGAGCACCAAGTCCCTGTTGTGTTGGTGGCGAGGTAGCAATCATGCTTCCTTCCTCTGTCCTCTCCCCCCAACCTCGCACAACAGAAATGTGATCAAGGTCTCCCTCATCTGATGAGTCTTCCATCAGTTCGTCCTCCACTTCTTCCTGGGCTCCTGCACCTTCCTCACTAGTTTGGCTGCTACCATGCGCCCTGGTAAAATCATCTCCCCCACCCTCACATGCCTGCCGCCTTGGTGCTGCCGACCGTCTGGACCTTGCAGATGTTAGCCCTTCCGCATACAACTCCTCCTCCTCTACTTCCTCCACCTCCTCTTGTGCCACCACCTGACTCCGAATTCTGTTTAACATGTGCTCCAGCATGTAAATCACCGGAATAGTCATGCTGATAATGGCATCGTCAGCACTAAACATCTTCGTCGCCATTTCAAAACTGTGCAGAAGGGTGCATAGGTCCCTGATCTGAGACCACTCCTCCAGCGTGATTTGCCCCACCTCTGAATCTCGTTGGCCCAGGCTATACGTCAGAACGTATTGCACCAGGGCTTGTCGGTGCTGCCACAGTCGCTGCAACATGTGCAGAGTTGAATTCCACCGGGTAGGCACATCGCATTTTAGCCGGTGAAGTGGCAGGCCCAACGACTTCTGTAGAGATGTAAGTCGCTGAGCTGCGGGATGCGAACGGCGGAAGTGAGCACACAGCGACCGTGCCCTCTGCAGAAGGCCATCTAGTCTGGGATAGTGGGCTAAAAATTGCTGGACAACCAGGTTCAACACGTGAGCCATACAAGGCACGTGTGTGACATTGCCCCGGCGAAGGGCCGCACCCAGGTTTGCAGCATTGTCGCACACGGCCTTCCCTGGTTTCAGGTCCAGTGGAGACAACCATTCATGAAATTGGTTCTCCAGAGCTGACCACAACTCCTCAGCTGTGTGACTCACATTTCCCAGACATTTCAAAGTAAAAACTGCCTGATGACGTTGAGCCCTACTGCCAGCATAGTAAGGAGGTGTGCAGGATCCCTTCTGCGCAGTTAGAAAGCTTGTGGCATGACCAGACAGGCTTTGGGTGCAGGTGGAAGACCGAGAGGAGGTTGAGGAGGCAGAAGCAGTGGAGGAAAAATGACATAAAGAGGATTGACGCACAACTCGTGGGGACGGCAAGACTTGGACAGCAGCCCCTTGTCCTGCTGTCACCATAGTTACCCAGTGCCCAGTCAGCGACATGTAACACCCCTGTCCATGCCTACTCGTCCAAGTGTCTGTGGTGAAATGCACCCTGTCACACACAGAGTTTCTCAAAGAAGCGGTGATGTTGTGTGCGACATGCTGGTGGAGCGCAGGCACACCTTTCTTTGAGAAGTAGTGCCGACTGGGCATCTGGTACTGGGGCACTGCGACGGACATAAGGTCTCGAAAATCCTCTGTGTCCACCAGGCGGAAAGGCAGCATTTCTGTAGCCAAGAGCTTGCAGATGGTGAAATTCAACCTCTTAGCTTTCTCATGGCTAGGAGGAAATGGTCTTTTACTTGTCCACATCTGAGGGACCGAGGGCTGGCTATTGTGCTTAGACGGGGTTGATAAGGGTGTCCCCGGCAAACTGCCGGTCTGTGAGGAAGATGCAGGCGGACATGTTAGGTTGCCTTGATCCAAAGGTGGTGCTATCGATGTCGGACAGCGCTCAAGACCAGCTGGTGTTACCACCTCCAAAGAAAATGATGACCTGCCAATCACGCTGGCTGTTGCGGGTAAAGAGGTGGCAGGTCTGCGCCCCAAAACAGGTGTGACTGCTGTCCCCCCAGTCACAGAGGATGAAGAGGCCGCGGATGCACAAGATATGGCAGACGGTGGTTGGCCCGGCCGGCTAGACCGCATTGTAGCACACTGAGCTTCCCACTGCAACTTATGCTTCATGTCCATGTGCCGGTTCATGCATGAAGTACTCAAACTATGTATTTTTTGGCCTCTACTTAGCTTTTGCTGACAAATGTTACAGATAACACGAGTTGGGTCATCTTTATCGATCTGAAAAAATGCCCAGGCTATGCAAGGCTTAGCACCCATGCGACCTGAAGAGCCACCACGACTTGTGGTGAGAGGCAGAGTTGTGTTTGAGGATGCAGTTGTTGACGTGCTTCCAGTACTACGTCTCTGTCCAGGAAGGCGCAACCTGACCTCGTCGTCACTAGCATCTTCCTCCACCTCCTCTGCTGACCTCATCTCTTGGCTGACTGTGGGTTGACAGTAAGTGGGATCTCCGACCTCATCATCATCACCCTGTGCGTTATCACACCCGTCGTCCTCAGAGCCAACCTGTTCCTGCCCTGACAAAAAACTAAAGTTGTCGCTCCAATCAGGTATTTGAGTCTTATCATCGTCTTCCTCATTGTCTCCACCAACAGGAGTTACAGTTTGGGAATGAGGGTCTACATTATGGTCAGAACCTTCTGCGTCTGGTCCTGGATCCGACTCATAAAGATTCTGGGCATCAGTGCAGATCATTTCCTCGTCTGGATTCACAGAAGCGCTGGAGTCGACCTCTGATTCCCAGGCTATAGTATGAGTAAACAGCTCTGCAGACTCAACCATCTGTTCTACCTCATACTCAGACGGGCAGCTGGAGATTTGGGAGCTGTGAGGAAGCAAGTGCGATTTGGGTGACACCTTTGAGGACTGGAGTATTTGTGATGTTGAAGTTGATGTGGAGGAGAGCCCACTTAAAGGAGCACTTGATATCCGTTGAAGCACCTGCTGTTTTTGTGCCTCATCTGGAATTTGTAGCGATTGGCGTGGCCGTAAGAAAGGGATCTTATCACATTGTCCGCTAAAAGAAGTAGACATTTTAGTTTGGCTGGAAGATGGTCTTTCTTCTGCACCTACCCCACGGACACAACCTTTTTTCCCCTTCCCAACACGCCTATTCCCCTTTCCACCAGCAGCAGGCCTTTTTCCACTCATTTTGGTGGTTAACTAATTCACAACTCTGGAGTTGTTTGCACAAAAAAACAATGGATGGTAACCGAGCAGAGCTGAGTGGCCAAACTGTGGTATTAGGCCAAAACTATTGGCTGGGTTAGATGCAGAAAAAAATTATTTTTAATTTGCAACCTGATGGAGGTCAGTATAGATGGACTAATAGACCAAGTCCCACACACCGCTAGAAGCCCAAATATTTTTTCAGAGCTAGATGCAGAAAATTTTTTTATTCAATTTGCAACCTGATGGAGGTCAGTATAGATGGACTAATAGACCAAGTCCCACACACTGCTAGAAGCCCAAATATTTTTTCAGAGCTAGATGCAGAAAAAAATTATTTTTAATTTGCAACCTGATGGAGGTCAGTATAGATGGACTAATAGACCAAGTCCCACACACCGCTAGAAGCCCAAATATTTTTTCAGAGCTAGATGCAGAAAAAAATTATTTTTAATTTGCAACCTGATGGAGGTCAGTATAGATGGACTAATAGACCAAGTCCCACACACCGCTAGAAGCCCAAATATTTTTTCAGAGCTAGATGCAGAAAAAAATTATATTCAATTTGCAACCTGCTGGACGTCAGTATAGAAGGACTAATAGAACAAGTCCCACACACTGCTAGAAGCCCAAATATTTTTTCAGAGCTAAATGAAGAAAAAAATTATTTTTAATTTGCAACCTGATGGAGGTCAGTATAGATGGACTAATAGACCAAGTCCCACACACTGCTAGAAGCCCAAATATTTTTTCAGAGCTAGATGCAGAAAAAAATTATTTTTAATTTGCAACCTGATGGAGGTCAGTATAGATGGACTAATAGACCAAGTCCCACACATCGCTAGAAGCCCAAATATTTTTTCAGAGCTAGATGCAGAAAATTTTTTTATTCAATTTGCAACCTGATGGAGGTCAGTATAGATGGACTAATAGACCAAGTCCCACACACTGCTAGAAGCCCAAATATTTTTTCAGAGCTAGATGCAGAAAAAAATTATTTTTAATTTGCAACCTGATGGAGGTCAGTATAGATGGACTAATAGACCAAGTCCCACACACTGCTAGAAGCCCAAATATTTTTTCAGAGCTAGATGCAGAAAAAAAATATTTTTAATTTGCAACCTGATGGAGGTCAGTATAGATGGACTAATAGAACAAGTCCCACACGCTGCTAGAAGCCCAAATATTTTTTCAGAGATAAATGAAGAAAAAAATTATTTTTAATTTGCAACCTGATGGAGGTCAGTATAGATGGACTAATAGACCAAGTCCCACACACTGCTAGAAGCCCAAATATTTTTTCAGAGCTAGATGCAGAAAAAAATTATTTTTAATTTGCAACCTGATGGAGGTCAGTATAGATGGACTAATAGACCAAGTCCCACACACCGCTAGAAGCCCAAATATTTTTTCAGAGCTAGATGCAGAAAAAAATTATATTCAATTTGCAACCTGCTGGAGGTCAGTATAGAAGGACTAATAGAACAAGTCCCACACACTGCTAGAAGCCCAAATATTTTTTCAGAGCTAAATGAAGAAAAAAATTATTTTTAATTTGCAACCTGATGGAGGTCAGTATAGATGGACTAATAGACCAAGTCCCACACACTGCTAGAAGCCCAAATATTTTTTCAGAGCTAGATGCAGAAAAAAATTATATTCAGTTTGCAACCTGATGGAGGTCAGTATAGATGGACTAATAGAATGATGCTATGCCCAAAAGATTTTACTTCACTAGGTGCAGTAAAAAAATTGGTATTCTATACACAGGTGGTATATCTTGCAACACAGATAGGCTACTCCACTGACTAACACACTCTGCAATAGGCCAAAAAGGATTAGCTTTGCTAGATTCAGCCAAATGCTGTGAAAAAAACTTGCACAGCACTGGCACAGACCTGCCTGGCAAAAACTGATAGGAACTGATGTAACCTAGTCCTGAAAAGGACTCCAATTACAATTAGTCTTTACTCCCACAATCTATCTATTTAAGAGCACAGACCTGCCTGATAAAAGTCGTAGGAAATGCTGTAACCTAGTCCTTAAAAGGACTGCAATCACAACTATTCCCTACTCCCAAGCTATCTGTATATTTGTGCGAAAATTGGCTTGAAATTAACAAGGTATAGCGCACACAGCAACAGCGGTGCCGTCTAACACGCAGCTGCAGCAGTGAGAAAATGGTGGCGACGGGGAAAATGGCTTGGTCTTATAGGGCAAGGACATGTGACATACACTGCCAATCACACATGCCCTTGCTTGTGTGAAAAAAAGCACTTCGCTCCGTGTGTGCGCTGCTGATAGGCTGACAGATTGCACCTCCCCACTGCAAATGCGGGAAAGAGAAAAAAAAATGGAGATCTTCATTGTTCCTGCAGAGATCCATCCCCTGCTCCTCCCCCCGCCCCGCTGTACACTCAAACTGCGTATTAACATTAATTTTCATCATTACTGAGAAAAAATCCAGTTATGATTTTGGTGCACGAACAGTTATCGAACATAACCTCGAACAGCCGAATTTTTCTCAAATTGTTCGTGTTCGCCGACCGGCTCGAACACCGCCCAAAACAGCTCGAATTTGAGATTGGCGAACAGTTCGAGTAGAACAACGCTCATCTCTAGTAGTAAGCTCTGAATTGTACAGGTGCAGAGCTGAGTTTGTCATTTGGTTCTGTGACGTCACTGCATAAGACTACAGGAAATCATACTGTCTCATAGATCTTATAGTCCAAAGGCTGCCTGCTGCAATTCTGCCTGAGGAATCCCTGACATTAGATACGGCTGTCAGTGAATCATTCGGCTGATCCCGGCAGCGGCGTGTACGGCGTGTTCGCCACGGTGTTCCGCTGGTGGTACCGCGCAAGAGGCTTGTACCACCGGTGTTTTCCATATTGAGACACTCATCACTTGGGTGTCCCAATATGGCGGTCGACGAACTTCCGCCGCTTGGAATTCTGGGATCCGGACGCATCTGGACGGAACAGGATGTGAAGACATTACAAGGTAAGTATATATTAAGATTCCCAGATAACCCCTTTAATATGATTGGTACTCATACAGTTTGCGGATTGCTGATAGCACATCACCTGTTTACACATGGAGATGTGCTGCCGACAGTGATGATTTTTCTGCAGCATAAAGATGTGATCAACTTTCAAATGAGTGCTTGATCATCAGCTAATCACTGCCATGTTTTCATTGGCCAATGATCAAGAGAGAGCATTCAATGTTCTTTCATTCAACCAATTATCGACTTGTAAAAGTTTAGTGGAGTTTTCTGGCTTTACGTTATTAATGACCTATTCTTAGGTTGGGTCATTTGTATCAGATCAGTGGAGGTCCGATACCTGGTACCCCAACCATTCAGTTATTATCCGCTCTGGCGGCAGGGGGATGTAAAAGTGAGCAGAATAGGAGATGAACATGGATACATGTAGATAACTTTTGGCTCTAAGAATAGTCCGATAAGGCTGTATTCATATAGGACACTGCATGCAACATTAACCTTCCAGTCAAAACCATAGAAGTCTCAATGAGACCCTACAAACCCTATTTTAACCCCTTTACAACCCAAGGTGGTTTGCACGTTAATGACCAGGCCAATTTTTACAATTCTGACCACTGTCACTTTATGAGGTAATTACTCTGGGACGCTTCAACGGATCCCCCTGATTCTGAGAATGTTTTTTCGTGACATATTGTACTTCATGATTGTGGTAAAATTTATTCGATATGACTTGCGTTTATTTGTGAAAAAAATGGAAATTTGGTGAAAATTTTGAAAATTTTGCCATTTTCAAAATTTGAATTTTTATGCCCTTAAATCAGAGAGATATGTCACACAAAATAGTTAATAAATAACATTTCCCACATGTCTACTTTACATCAGCACAATTTTGGAACCAAAATTTTTTTTATTGGGGAGCTATAAGGGTTAAAAGTTGACCGGCGATTTCTAATTTTTCCAACAAAATTTACAAAACCATTTTTTAGGGACCACATCACATTTGAAGTCACTTTGAGGGTTCTTTATGACAGAAAATACCCCAAAGTGACACCATTCTAAAAACTGCACCCCTCAAGGTGCTCAAAACCACATTCAAGAACTTTATTAACCCTTCAGGTGCTTCACAGGAATTTTTGGAATGTGGAAGAAAAAAATTAACATTTAACTTTTTTCACAAAAATGTTACTTTTGATCCAATTTTTTTTATTTTCGCAGGGGTAACAGGAAAAAATGGACCCCAAAATTTGTTGTGCAATTTCTCTTGAGTAAGCAGATACCCCATATGTAGGGGAAAACCACTGTTTGGGCGCACGGCAGGGTTCGGAAGGGAAGGAGCGCCATTTGACTTTTTGAATGTAAAATTTGCTTGAATAATTAGCGGACGCCATGTTGCATTTGGGGAGCCCCTGATGTGCCTAAACAGTGGAAACCCCCCACAAGTGACACCATTTTGGAAACTAGACCCCTCAGGGAACTTATCTAGATGTGTGGTGAGCACCTTGAACCCCCAGGTGCTTCACAGAAGTTTATAACATTGAGCCATAAAAATAAAATTTTCACATTTTTCCCACAAAAATGTATTTCAGCCCCCACTTTTGCATTTTCATAAGGGTAACAGGAGAAATTGCACCATGCAGTTTGTTGTACAATTTCTCCTGAGTTAGCAGATACCCCATATGTGGGGGAAAACCACTGTTTGGGTGCGCGGCAGGGTTCGGAAGGGAAGGAGCGCCATTTGACTTTTTGAATGTAAAATTTGCTTGAATAATTAGCGGATGTGCCCCTGATGTGCCTAAACAGTGGAAACCCCCCACAAGTGACACCATTTTGGAAACTAGACCCCTCAGGGTACTTATCTAGATGTGTGGTGAGCACCTTGAACCCCCAAGTCCTTTACAGAAGTTTATAACATGGAGCCGTGAAAATAAAAAAATCAAACTTTTTCCACAAAAATGATGTTTTAGCCCCAATTTTTTTATTTTCACAAGGGTAAGAGGAGAAAATGGACCCCAAAAACTTTGTGCAATTTCTCCTGAGTACGCCAATACCCCATATGTGGGGAAAATACAGTGTTTGGGCGCACGGCACAGTTCAGAAGGGAAGGAGCACTGTGTGACTTTTTGAACGCAAAATCGGCTGGAATCGAGAGCGGACGCCATGTCGTGTTTGGAGAGCCCCTGATGTGCCTAAATAGTTGAAACCCCCCAAAAGTGACCCCATTTTGGAAACTATACCCTTCAAGGATTTTATCAAGGGGTATAGTGAACATTTTGAACTCAGAGGTATGACACAGAATTTGATGACATTAGGTCATCATATTGAATAAGTTGTCATTAGTCTTGAGCGCAAGTGCTCACTACTTGAGTTTGCATCGGGTACTCAGGTATGCACCATGTATCACGGGTGCTCGAGTGACATGCTCGAGTCCCCGCCCGCATGTTTCACGGTTATTAGACACCCCAAAAAAAACATGCGGGGATCGCTCGTGCATGGCAGGCAATCCCCGCGAGGTTTTTTTGGCCGCGAAGCATATGGGGCGGAGACTCGAGCACCCGCGATACTCAATGCATACCCGAGCACCCGATGCAAACTCAAGTAGCGAGCACTAGTTGCCATATCGTCATTTTTTTTTTTTTTTTAACTTTTGATACAAAAAAACACCTAACCCCAACCCTAACATTAGCACAACCCTAACCCCACCCCCAGCCCTAGCGTTTATTTTTTACGCCGTTCCTAGTGCGGTATAAGTGATTAGATGACCTTATTCTTCGACTACAGAGATACCAGAATGATATCGGGTTTTTATGATTGACAGCTGTCACACACTAAAAGACACATATTTTGTAAAATCTAGTTTTTGCATCGCCATATTTTGAGAGCTATAATTTTTCCATACTTTGGCCGACAGAGTCATGTGACGGCTTGTTCTTTGCGGGATGAGTTGACGTTTTTATTGGTTACATTTTCAGGCACGCGACATTTTTTTATCGCTTTCTATTCCAGATTTTGGGAGGCAGAATAAACAAAAAACAACAATTCAGCAATTGTTATTTGTTATTTTTTTTTATTTTTTTATTCTACTCCGCGTGTGGTAAAATTAATAAGGTAGCTTTTTTCTTCGGATCAGTACGTTTACAACGGTACCACATTTATATAGTTTTTCTATGTTTTGGCGCTTTTACACAATAAAAGCTATTTTATAGAAAAAAAATATTTTTTTGCATCGCTTTATTCTGAGAGCTATAACTTTTTGATTTTTCGGATGATGGAGCTGTATGGCAGCTTGTTTTTTGCGGGACAAGATGACGTTTTCAGCGGTACCATTTTTATTTATATTCGTCTTTTTGATCGCGTGTTATTCCATAAAGCATTGTTTTTGGCTTCGTTTTTTATTTTTATTTTTTACCGTGTTCACTGAAGGGGTTAACTAGTGGGACAGTTTTATAGGTCAGGTCGTTACGGACATGGCGATACCAAATATGTGTACTTTTATTGTTTTTTTTTTTTTCATAATAATATTTATTGATGGGTACATTATATTTTTATTTTTGGTGGATTATTTTTTTTATTTATTTTTTTATATTTTTACAATTTTTTTTTCTTTTTTTTTTACTTTCTGAGAGATTTTTAACTTTTTTACTTTGTCCCACTCTGGGACTTTCACATTTTTTATTCTGATCGCCTACACAGCACAGGAATGGAACACCATCCCTGTGCCATGCAGGCTGTCAGCGCTGCACAGTGAGAAGATTATTTGGTCATGCACTGCGCATGACCAAAAATCTTCCTGCTGTCTGGTGACCCATATGTTGTCATGACGACATCGGGTCGTCATGGCAACACCCGGGAAGCCGCGGCAGACAGCGCTGGAGGCCGGAAGAGGAGGTGAGTATTGCGATCACCTCCCCTTAGCCACCGCAATGCTGCGTTCAACTTCGATCGCAGCATTGAGGGGGTTAATGTGCTGGGAGCGGTGCGGGACCGCTCCCTGCACATAGTACCGGGTGTCAGCTGTGACAATCAGCTGACACCCGGCGGCGATCGCGCCCGCACAGCCTGTGCGCGCGCGCGATCGCGATGACGTACTAATACGGGTCAGGCTCTTAAGTCCCAAGGCACAGACGCGTATTAGTACATCATGAGCTTTAAAGGGTTTAAAGAGGTTTATCACTACTTTTTGATTGATGACCTATCCCTATCCGTTTTTTTTTACCGTACCCATTGACTTCAATGGTCGAGTTTAATCTGAAAATCGGATCAGAGTAGTGCATGCTTAGATTTTTGTAAAAACCCTTGTGTCTGAGTTGAACTGTCCGGTTTCTATCTAGTTTGCACACGGAGATCACTCAGATGTAAAAATACAAGTCTGAACGAGCCCTTGGGTAGAGCAGACAGTCACAAGAAAGACTTTAGGTTTGTGCACACATTCTGCTGCAAATTCTGATGTGTTGGCAGGAAAAAACGCTGCATAAAATCTGTGTTTTATTGTTGCTTTTTTTTACATGCATTTATTGCGGATTTTTTCCCACTCATTAGTATGGGTGAAATTTGCAGCAAAAATGCCGATAGAATTGACATACTGCAGATTTAAATGCAAGATAAAAATAAGCAATGTACGCATGAAACGTCAGGAATCTCATTCACTTTGCTGATACTAGGAAATTCTTCAGTTTTTATGATAAAACTTCTCAGAAATAATGAGAAAAAAAAGCAATGTGTGTACATACCCTTAGGTATATTTTGTGCAATTGTGGAAAACGAGTGCATGAAGCTGCACAAGGTGTAATTCACGTGGGCAATTTGCAGACAAGACTGGTCCTATAAATTCAGTGGCCCACGTCAAGGTATCGTAAGGTTTCACTCAGACGTCCGTGTATCACATATGTGTCCTACCTGAGTTATTCGCGGATAGAACACGTCTCCATTACAGTTTATGGGGCTGTTCACATGTCCATGTTTTTTTTACAAACCAACTGTCTGCAAAAAAAAATGTATGTCTGATATTGATCCGGGTCAAACTTACCTATTCATGTTTATGGGTCTGAAGAGACGGAGACAGCTCACTGATGGTATTCTACAGTAGCTGCATTCTAAGGCCGGGGTCACACTGGCGTATAAAAAATCAGTCCGATGTTGATCCAGAAAAGTAGGACGAGTGCCATGTCTATGCGATTTTTCTCAACCACCATCCGTATGACATCCGTATGCAATGTGTTAACATTATCTTTTACATACTGTAATTCTCTATGTCCTGTAATTTAAAGCTACTTTTCAAACTATTAAAGCACTCTTATATACATATATAGATAGATAGATGATAGATATATAATATATAGATAGCTAGATAGATAGATAGATAGATGATAGATATATAATATATAGATAGATATATAGATGCATAGATAATAGATAGATATGAGATAGATGATAGATAGATAGATAGATAGATAATAGATAGATATGAGATAGATGATAGATAGATAATAGATAGAGAGATAGATAGATAATAGATAGATAGATAGATAGATAGATATGAGACAGATGATAGATCGATAGATATGAGATAGATACAGTAGATAGATAGATACTGTATGTAGGGGGCTTGTGACAATACATTTCTCCATGACATCTATCTATCTATCTACAGTATCTATCTATCTATCTATCTATTATCTATCTATCTATTATCTATCTATCTATGATTGCTATACTAGTGCTGGTCAGTTTTTTGCTATATTTTACTATTTGAGGTTTGACCACCTCCTTTTTGACACTGTACTCCTCCCATTAACCTACAGGTAATTTTAATAAGTTCTACTCGCCCTGAAGTTGTAGGCTCATAGCCCAGTAGAGACATGTTTGTCTATTTAACTGTAGGTTCATAGTCCAAGAGTCGCATATTTAGGATCCACCAGAAGGAGGTCACCTTGCCGTGGTTGATGGGCACACATGAGTTGGTCAGTTTGTGCGCTAAGAAGCTTAATTTTTGTAAGTACGTTTCATTGAGTGACAAAATAGTCCAGGTTTAATGTTTCCAGTGTCTTCATATATTTTGACCCTTATAGAGTGCTACTGTGCTTTTTTCTTTTGTACATTATGTAGTCATTGCAGCTGACACCTGTTTACACTAAAGATGTGCTGTTCTGTTTTTTGCGATATTATCTATCTATCTATCTATCTATCTATTATCTATCTATCTGTAGCTATCTATCTATCGCATCTATCTATTCTATATCTCTATTGTATCTATCTATTCTATATCTCTATTCTATATCTACAGTATATATCTATTCTATCTATTATATTTTTACGGTTCTCGCTGTGAATTTTCCCTTCTTGGTTGATGAGATGTCAGGTTTCCTTTGAGATGTGTGCTTAAGAATCGGACGCCACATGCATGGTCCGTGTGCCGTGCAATTTTTTTTCTTGCACCCAGTGACTTGCATTGGTGAGTACGATCCGATTCTCACAATCGCAGCATGCTGCATTTCCTCAGTCTGATCCGAGCTGAGAAAAAACTTGCAGATGAGCATTGACTGATTTACTAACATTGGTCAGAGTGCAGTGCGATGTTTTCTAGCGTTGCACTCCTCCGTATTATACGCCAGTGAGTGTGAGTGAGCTCTAATGGTGTCCATTTTTCCTTTGTTCTTTGCTGAGAGAAGCTCAGAAACCTCTATCATTTTTTTTTTTTTTTTTGCACTTGGGAAAAACTGAATAAAAATCAAATCCAGCACTGGTGGAATAAGAGATAGACCTCATTCTGATGTCCAAATTATTATTATTATTATAATTTTTTTATCAGTGTTTGGTCAGTATTTGGTCAGTATTTTTTCTCAGGAGTGGGAGCCAAAACCAGGAGTGGGTGATAAATGCAGAATTGCCTTGCTTGCTGTCACCTTAATAACACCGTATCTACTGCAACCCCCCCCAATCTACTGTCTCCTTCCCCATCATACTGTAGAATGTAAGCCCACAAGAGCAGGGTCCTCTTCCCTCTGTACCAGTCTATCATTGTTAGTTTGTTTACTGTAAGTGATATCTGTATTTGGTATGTAACCCCTTATGTACAGCGCCATGGAATCAATGGTGCTATATAAATAAATAATAATAATTGGTGACTTGTTTCTATTATACCTTTTCTCTGATTGTTCCTCACCTGGTTTTGGCTCCCACTCCTGAGAAAAAATCCTGACCAAATACTGATTGTGGGGCTGTGGCCTTCCTCTGATTGTGGCGTACAGGTGGATACGCTGTCCACAGGGCCAGCTCCAGGTATTTTGTGGACCCCGGGCAAAAGAGTGTCTTTGGGCCCCTTTAACACATACCACGATTCATAATGCACAGATACGGCGGAGAAATATAGGCATTAGTGTTGAGCGAACATGCTCGACACTGCTCGGTACTCGCCCGAGCATCACGCTACTCAGGATGTTCGGTGAGCACCAAGCATTTCCGGGTTACTCGGGCGGGAGCTCGGGTCTCCGCCCTGCATGTTTGGCGCTCTTTACAGAGCCAATGAACATGCAGGGATTGCCAGCCAGTCACTGTAATGCCGCAGCCATGTTGTTTGTGGGCATTACATTGATTGGCTGGCCGCACAGCGTCACCTCGAGTATTTAAAACCGGCCGCTGCCATCTTGGACACAGACGGCTGGGATCAGACAGTGTAGGGACTGCGCTGCTGATTTAGGGAGAGATATATACTGCGAAATAGTTAGTGTAGGGTTTGTAAAGGCTGCCAGATCAAACAAACAGTCCTTCTCAGGACTAATATCCATCCCAGACATCAGGCAGGCAGGTTGTATAGGAGACGCAGTGGTTATATCAGCAAACGCTGCATTACAGTCCTGTGTGCTCCTGTTGCTGAAATTGCTGGACTTAGCTCCAGGTCTTGGGGGCCAGGAAAAATCCTTTTTTTTTCATCTAAATCCTCTTTTTTTTTTTTCCTCCTTCACACTGTACAAATACTCGTCTTATTAACCTTTTGGTGTCCCCCCCCACACACAAAAAAAAGTGTGTCTGTGACAGTTCAGACACATATATATATTTTTAAAAGAGTCTGGTGTAGGCCAGAGAAATAGAAGTGTGGTTTTGCAGTTCCACGGTTCAAACCTCTGTATTATCCACTTTTGGGCCATTTTTACCTAAAAAAAACCAGTGTGTCCCTCACTGTTCAGCGGCAAATATATCTATTTAAAAAAGTGTGGTATGCACCAGTAAATTATAACTGTGGTTTTGCTGTTCCACGGTAAAAAATCTCTATTATCCTGCTTTTGGCATTTTTTGCCGTAAAAAAAAAAATTTAATAGTGTCTCCCTGATTGTTCAGACACAAATAAATTTGTTGAAAATAGTCTGGTGTAGGCCAGAGAAATAGAAGTGTGGTTTTGCAGTTCCACGGTTCAAACCTCTGTATTATCCTGCTTTTGGCATTTTTTGCCGTAAAGAAAAACAGTAATAGTGTCTCCTGATTGTTCAGACACAAATATATCTGTTTAAAAGAGTCTGGTATACACCAGTAAATTATAATTGTGGTTTTGCCGTTCCACGGTAAAAAATCTCTATTATCCTGCTTTTGGCAATTTTTGCGGTAAAAAAAAAAATTAATAGTGTCTCCTGATTGTTCAGACACAAATATATCTGTTTAAAAGAGTCTGGCATACACCAGTAAATTATAATTGTGGTTTTGCCGTTCCACGGTGAAAAATCTCTATTATCCTGCTTTTGGCATTTTTTGCCGTAAAGAAGAACAGTAATAGTGTCTCCTGATTGTTCAGACACAAATATAACTGTTGAAAATAGTCTGGTGTAGGCCCGAGAAATAGAAGTGTGGTTTTGCAGTTCCATGGGTCAAATCTCTGTATTATCTTGCTTTTGGCATTTTTTGCCATAAAGAAAAACAGTAATAGTGTCTCCTGATTGTTCAGACACAAATATATCTGTTTAAAAGAGTCTGGTATACACCAGTAAATTATAACTGTGGTTTTGCCGTCCCACGGTAAAAAATCTCTATTATCCAGCTTTTGGTATTTTTTCCGTAAAGAAAAACAGTAATAGTGTCTCCTGATTGTTCAGACACCAATATATCTGTTTAAAATAGTCAGGTGTAGGCCCGAGAAATAGAACTGTGGTTTTGCAGTTCCACGGTAAAAAATCTCTATCATCCAGCTTTTGGTATTTTTTCCGTAAAGAAAAACAGTAATAGTGTCTCCTGATTGTCCAGACACAAATATATCTGTTTAAAAGAGTCTGGTATACATCAGTAAAATATAACTGTGGTTTTGCCGTTCCACGGTAAAAAATCTCTAATATCCAGCTTTTGGCATTTTTTGCCGTAAAGAAAAACAGTAATAGTGTCTCCTGATTGTTCAGACACAAATATATCTGTTGAAAATAGTCTGGTGTAGGCCCGAGAAATAGAACTGTGGTTTTGCAGTTCCACGGGTCAAATCTCTGTATTATCCTGCTTTGGCATTTTTTGCCATAAAGGAAACCAGTAATAGTGTCTCCTGATTGTTCAGACACCAATATATCTGTTTAAAAGAGTCTGGTATACACCAGTAAATTATAACTGTGGTTTTGCCGTCCCACGGTAAAAAATCTCTATTATCCTGCTTTTGGCATTTTTTGCCGTAAAAAAAAAATGTAATAGTGTCTCCCTGATTGTTCAGACACAAATATATTTGTTGAAAATAGGCTGGCATAGGCCAGAGAAATAGAAGTGTGGTTTTGCAGTTCCATGGTTCAAACCTCTGTATTATCCACTTTTGGGCCATTTTTACCTAAAAAAAACAGTTTGAGTGTGTCGCTCACTGTTCAGCCGCAAATATAGCTATTTAAAATTGTCTGGTATACCCCAGTAAACAATAACTGTGGTTTTGCCATTCCACGGTAAAAAATCTCTATTATTCAGCTTTTGGTATTTTTTCCTTAAAGAAAAACGGTAATAGTTTCTCCCTGATTGTTCAGATTGTTTAAAAGAGTCAGGTGTAGGCCAGAGAAATAGAACTGTGGTTTTCTTCTTCCACGGTTCTAATCTACTTTTTAATACCCTTTTTGCATTGATAGTGCGAGTGTAAGCTATTTTACTACCTTTACAATGGGCAAGGCGTGTGGCAAGGGACGTGGAACTGGACGTTCTGGTGATGGTGCGTGCAGAGGACGGGGCCGTGGCCAAGGTGAAAATGTGCCACAACCAACAGCCACATCTTCTCGCTCCCACTTCTTGATCGAATTACTAGGGAAGCACAGAACAACACCAGTATTGAGAACTGATCAGTGTGAATAGGTTATTAATTGGATAGCAGATAATACTTCCAGTTATCTGGGCACCACCACCTCTGGTCTGTCTTCCACACGGTCAAATCTTAGTAGCCGTGCGTCTCGACCACATACTCCTTCTCACCCTGATGATCCTTCCTCCCACCATGCCGAGTGTCGTCAGACAGCAACTGATCCCACACTTGGACACTCTGAAGAGCTGTTCACTGGACCATTTCCAGATTTGTGCCCCTCGCATGCTCCGCTTGAAGTGGTGGAAGAGGAGATCCCATGTAGCGATGCCCAAATATTTGAACAGCCACGGCCACAGGAAGTCGACGCTGGCAATTTGTCAGAAGAGGTGGACGATGACGAGACACAATTGCCAGGAAGTGAGGAGGAGGATCGTGGTGCGCAAGTGGAAGAGGAGGAGATGGTGGATGATCTAGTAACTGACCCAACGTGGAAGGAGGACATGAAGAGCTAGGCCAGCAGCACACAGGGTGAGGGAGGCAGAGTACCCCAACAGGCAGGAAGAAGCAGTGTGGTGGCCGCACACAGAAGGCAGGCAACAGTTCCCTGTAACACCAACACGAGGGACGTTGCCAGTACAACCTGTAGGTCTTCCAGAGTCTGGATTTTTTTTAAAGACTCTGCTGATAACCCCCAAAAGGCCATTTGTACCACCTGCCATGCCAGAATCAGCAGGGGTGACAAGACTACCAGCCTGACCACCACCAGCATGATCAGGCACATGGCAGCAAAGCACCCAACTTTGTGGGGCGAACCCCAGGGTCCACGACCAGTGTCGGCGGGTGTCACCACTGCTTCTTCCGCTGTTGTGCGTGCAATAGAACCCCCTGTTGTGTGTGCAAGGCAATCCCCTGTCCATACTGCATGCAAAGATGCCCCCTCAGTCTTCACTTGTTATGGCAGTTTCTCAAGAAACAGCTTCAACGTCCACGTCCACGTCCAACCGCAGCGTTCAATTGTCCATATCCCAGACCTTTGAATGAAAGTGGAAATTTGCAGCCAACGCCCCACAGGCCACAGTCCTAAATTTCACATTTCACGACTGCTTGCATTGGAAATGCTGCCTTTAAGGCTGGTGGAGACGGAATCCTTCTGCAACCTTATGGCAGTGGTCCCCAGCCGACACTATTTTGCCCGGTGTGCCATCCCCGCACTACACAAGCACGTGTCCCAAAACATCTGCGTGCCCTCAACAACGTAGTTACTGGGAGAGTCCACCTGACAACGGACACGTGGACAAGTGCTTGTGGCCAGGGACGGTACATCTCCCTGATGGCACACTGGGTAAACATAGTGGAAGCCGGGACTCAGTCGGACCTTGGGACGGAACACATCCTCCCCACACCGAGGATTGCGGGCCCTATGTCAGTCAGAGTTGCCCCCTTAGTGTACAGCTCCTGCGCATCATCCTACTCCTCCTCCTCATGTTCAGCCTCCATCTCAGATATCACCACATGAGTTACAAGCTGGAAGCACTGCAGTACTGTCTCCGCCAAGCGGCAACAGGCTGTGCTGAAACTCATAAGCTTAGGTGAGAAACCTTACACTGCTTGTGAGTTGTGGACAGCTGTGAAAGAGCAGGCAGATCTGTGGCTGAGACCGCTCAACCTACATCCAGGCATGGTCGTGTGTGACAATGGCCGTAACCTGGCGGAGGCTCTGAGGCGAGGCGAGATCACACACGTACCATGCCTGGCTCATGTGCTTAACCTCGTGGTTCAGTGGTTTCTTAAATTGTACCCCGAGTTACCAGATCTGCTCGTCAAAGTACGCTGCCTGTCAGCTCATTTTCGCAAGTCGGCTACAGCTTCCGCCGCCCTTGCTGTGTTGCAGCAGCGTTGCAGCTTCCGTCACACTGACTGGTGTGTGATGTTCCCACAAGTTGGAACTCTACCCTCCACATGTTGCAAAGGATTTGTGAGCAGAAGAGAGCAGTTGTGGAGTACCAGCTGCAACAAGGCCGTCGATATTCAGGTCAGACTCCACATATAAGACCTCAGGAGTGGACCTGGATGTCTGACCTATGTACCATCTTAACAAACTTTGAGGAGTCCACCAAGATGGTGAGTGGCGATGACGCCATCATTAGCGTCAGCATTCCACTTGTCTGTCTTTTGCAATGCTCTCTGCAGAGAATTAAAGAGGAGGCATTGCAGCCAGAGTATGTGTAGCGCCGGCGTCCCTGCCCTCTGCTAGGCAGGGACGCTGTTCCCCTCACCCCTCTGCTCCGAGCCCGGCGTCCTCCTCCCGCTCTGCTGGCAGCGCGCGCTCCTTCCCGGCCACTGTGCTTAGGGCGCGCGCGCGCGCGCTCCCTCCCTCTTAAAGGGGCCGCGCGCGCCGTCCTAAGGAGTCCCCGGCCAATGGCACCATATATAAGGCACCTCCTCCAAAATGGAGGTGCCCGAGCAATGTTGTTGCACTGTTCTCTACTCTGCTTCAGCCCTCAGGTCCCGTTGCCAGTTACCTGCCAGTTACCTGCCAGAATCCTGCCAGTTTGCTGTCTGTTTCCTGCCTGACATTCCTCCTACCTGCTTGCTAGCCTGAGGTCCGACGGTCTGCCTTCCTACTCCTGTCAGTCTGTCTATGGACCAGCTTGCCCGCTCACCTGGGAGCGCACATCTGCTACCTGCCTGCTAGCCTACCTGGAGGCTCCGCCGTCACGTGCTGTGACCACCTGCCATTCCAGAGACTCCTGCCCGCTCACCTGGGAGCGCTCATTTGCTGCCTGTCTGTTGGCCTACCTGGAGGCTCCGCCGTCACATGCTGTGACCACCCGTTTATCCAGAGACTCTCGCTTGCTCACCTGGGAGCGCTCATCTGCTGCCTGTCTGTTGGCCTACCTGGAGGCTCCGCCGTCACGTGCTGTGACCACCTGCCATTCCAGAGACTCCTGCCCGCTCACCTGGGAGCGCTCATCTGCTGCCTGTCTGTTGGCCTACCTGGAGGCTCCGCCGTCACATGCTGTGACCACCCGTTTATCCAGAGACTCTCGCTTGCTCACCTGGGAGCACACATCTACCATCTGCCTGCTAGCCTACCTGGAGGCTCAGCCATCACAGGTCGTACCTAACCTTTACCCAGAGACTGCCCCGGTCACTTGCCGTGACCTTCTGCCCGTTCATCCAGAGACTGCCCCGGTCACTTGCCGTGACCTCCTGCCCGTTCATCCAGAGACTGCCCCGGTCACTTGCCGTGACCTTCAGCCCGTTCACCCAGAGACTGTCCCGGTCACCTGCTGTGACTGCCTACCCGTCTTCCCTGGTCGCCACCCGCTCCCTTACAAGGACCGCCCCCTTGTATAGTAGCTCAGAGGTTCCGCCTCCCAGACCCATTACAGTTTGCTCGGGCCATGGAACCCGGTGGCACCCAAGCTCCCTCACTCTCGGACCTGTGTCATGAACTGTCCCGTCAGAGGTCCCAACAGGAGTCCATCCTGGGTCACCTGCGGAATGTCAATTCTCGCCTGGACACTCTGACTGCTCCACCAGCAACCACCGCCAGTGCCATGACTCGCAATCTGGCAGCTCCGCTGCCCACTAATACTATGGTATCCTACCCCGGACCCCGGCTTTCTGCACCTCCTCGCTTCGGAGGCGACTCCGCTCAGGCTCGGGGCTTTATAAATCAGTGCACCCTGCACTTTGAACTCCTGTCCCACCAGTTTAACTCCGACCGGGCCAAAATTGCCTTCATCATGTCCCATCTCACCGGGGAGGCCCTGGCCTGGCTAAATCCTCTATGGGAGAGAGGAGACCCCCTGGTGTCCGACTTGCCTGCCCTTCTCACGGCTTTCCGGAAAGTCTTCGACGAACCCGGACGGAAGACCTCATCCGCATCATCTCTGCGACGCCTCCGTCAGGGAAGTCTCTACGTGGGCCAATATGCCATACGGTTCCGTACCCTTGCCTCGGAGCTGGCCTGGGATAACGACGCTCTGGTATCTGTCTTCTGGGAGGGTCTGTCCGGCCGTATTAAAGATGAACTCGCCGGTCGAGACATTCCTACCTCTCTCGAGGACCTAATAACTCTTGCCACCCGGATTGACCTACGGTTCCAGGAGCGTGCCAAAGAAGTCACCCGTGAGAGGAGGTTTCCACGTCTAGCTCCTACTTTTCAGAAACCCATCACTCCCTCCGTTTCTCCCCAGGTACACTCTCCTGAGCCTATGCAGGTCGACCAGACCAAGATGGTCAAAACCCGTCAGGACTTACGCCGTGCCGAGGGGAGCTGCTTCTACTGTGGCAGTAAGGAGCACCGGATCCGTACCTGCCCGGAGAGGTCGGGAAACGCCTGTGTCTAGGTTCGCTCAGAGAGGTCGACCTAGACAAGAATAAATCCTCTCCATCTCTGCTGCTGTCAGTCTCAATTATCTGCGGGGAGAATCGTTATTTCGAACTAGCCCAACTTGACTCTGGAGCGGCCGGGAATCTTATTTCACAGGCCCTGGTAGAAAAATACCGCATTCCCACCAAACCTCTGGCTATACCATTATCTGTCGCTGCTGTGGATGGGGGCCTCTTACCACGTCCCATCCAACTCATCACCGAATCCATAACTCTGCAGGTGGGTATGCTGCATTCTGAGAGCATCTCTTTTCATGTTCTGCCTGGACTCTCTCACGCCCTCTTACTAGGTCTACCTTGGCTCCAGAGACATGCACCCGTGCTTGACTGGCAGACCGGAGAAGTCCTTCGCTGGGGACAGGACTGTCATAAGACTTGTTTGGTTCCTGTTCATCCCGCCCGTCCTTCTCCTACCCCAACTAATCTACCTGGACTTCCGATTCCCTATTGTTCATTTGCTGATGTCTTTAATAAAAAGGAGGCAGAGACATTACCCCCTCATAGACCATACGACTGTCCTATCGACCTGTTACCCGGTACTACGCCTCCCCGTGGGCGTATTTACCCATTGTCCGCTGCTGAGACCCGGTCGATGTCCGAATATATTGAGGAGAATTTGGCCAGGGGATTCATCCGGAAATCTACCTCCCCGGCGGGAGCAGGCTTCTTTTTCGTAAAAAAGAAGGACGGCTCTCTCCGTCCCTGTATAGACTATGGAGGCCTTAACCAGATCACGGTGAAGAATAAGTACCCTCTTCCGCTCATTCCAGAATTATTTGATCGTCTGAGGGGGGTTAGAATCTTCACCAAACTGGACCTCCGTGGGGCGTACAACCTGGTCCGTATCCGTCAAGGGGATGAATGGAAGACTGCATTCAACACCCGGGACGGCCACTATGAATATCTGGTAATGCCCTTTGGTCTCTGTAACGCTCCTGCCGTCTTTCAAGAGTTGGTCAATGACATCTTCCGGGACCTTCTCTACTCCTGCGTAGTGGTGTACCTAGACGACATCTTGGTCTTCTCTCCGGATCTCCAGACTCACCGGAGGGACGTTCGTCAGGTCCTGCTCAGGCTCAGGCAGAATCACCTCTTCGCTAAATATGAGAAGTGCCTCTTTGAGCAGACCTCGCTTCCGTTTTTGGGCTACATTATTTCTCAGACCGGCCTACGAATGGATCCAGAGAAACTGTCTGCCATCGAGAAATGGCCCCGACCGGAGGGGTTGAAGGCCATTCAGCGGTTCCTGGGCTTCGCCAACTACTACCGCCTCTTCATACCGCACTTCTCTTCCCGGACTGCCCCAATTTCCGCGCTCACCCGTAAGGGCACTAATCCCAGAGAGTGGCCGCCCGAAGCAGAGGAGGCCTTTCTTTCCTTAAAACAGGCCTTCTCTTCCGCCCCGGTGCTGCATCGCCCAGATGGCAACAAGCAGTTCTTCCTGGAGGTTGACGCCTCCTCCTCTGGAGCCGGAGCGGTACTTACCCAAAAATCATCTTCCGGGAGAATGGTAACTTGTGGCTTCTTCTCCAAACTCTTCTCCTCTTCTGAGCGCAACTATTCCATAGGAGATCGAGAGTTATTGGCCATCAAGCTGGCATTGGAGGAGTGGCGTTACCTGCTCGAAGGGGCTCTTCACCCGGTAATAATTTACACTGACCACAAGAACTTGGCTTACCTCCAGCATGCCCAGAGACTTAACCCGCGCCAAGCTCGGTGGTCCTTGTTTTTTGCTCGCTTTGATTTTATTCTTCATTTTCGCCCGGCTGACAAAAACATCAAGGCGGACGCCTTGTCCCGATCCTTTCTGGTGTCTGATCTCGAGGAGGAACCGAAACACATCATCGATCCCGCCAGAGTAATGCAGGTGGCTCCCGTGAGTCTAAATCGTCTCCCTCCCGGTAAGACGTTCGTATCAGTACCTGATCGGGAGAAGATCCTACACTGGGGTCACTCGTCTAAACTAGCTGGCCACGCCGGTCAGAAAAAGACCCTCCAGCTTATTACCCGGCACTACTGGTGGCCTACCCTGCACAAGGACGTAATAGACTTTGTTTCTGCCTGTGTGTCCTGTGCCCGCAACAAGATTCCGAGACATCTGCCAGCCGGTCGCCTCCTTCCGCTTCCAGTACCTGCTGCCCCCTGGCAGCATATAGCAATGGACTTTATAACTGATCTCCCCGTCTCTGCCGGTTGTACGGTCATTTGGGTGGTCGCTGACCGCTTTTCCAAGATGGCTCATTTCGTTCCCCTGCCAGGCCTCCCGTCTGCACCCGAGCTGGCTAAAGACTTTATCCGCCACATCTTCCGTCTTCATGGACTGCCCCTCCACATAGTGTCGGATCGTGGGGTACAGTTCACCTCACGCTTCTGGAGAGCCACTTGTAAACTGCTAGACGTCACCCTGGACTTCTCCTCCGCTTACCACCCACAGTCTAAAGGTCAAGTGGAGCGGATCAATCAGAACCTGACCAGTTACCTCCGGCACTTCGTTAATGCCCACCATTCAGACTCGGTGGATCTCCTGCCATGGGCCGAATTTTCTTACAACAATCACGAGAGCGAATCTTCCTCCAAATCCCCGTTTTATGTAGTCTTCGGTCAGCATCCTCGGATCCCATTTCCCGTCTCCACCTCGGTGGACAATCCGGCTGCGGAATCTCTTGTTAACAAATTTTCCTCCATATGGGAGAGTACCCGGTCCGCACTCCTTCTGTCATCCGAGCGTATGAAAAGACATGCTGACAAAAAACGTCTGGATCCTCCTCAATTCCGTCCAGGGGATAAGGTCTGGCTCTCGTCCAAGTATGTCCGGCTCAAGATTCCTTCCTATAAGTTAGGGCCTCGGTTCATCGGTCCTCTGGAGGTCATCAGTCAGATCAACCCGGTGGCCTATAAATTGAAACTCCCGGCCAACTTGCGGATCCCTAACTCCTTCCATGTATCTCTCCTCAAACCTGTGGTACTTAACTCCTTTTCCAAGTCTACAGGTACGCCTCCTGCTCCGGTTTCCGCTGAAAACGAATTTGAGGTAGAGAACATTCTGGCCACCAAAAGGGTAAGAGGGAAGACCTTTTTTCTAGTAGATTGGAAGGGGTTTGGTCCTGAAGAGAGAACGTGGGAGCCCCGGGAGAACATCCATGCCCCTCTCATCCTAGCTAAATTTCTCTCTGGCCTAAAAAAGGGGGGGCCTAAAGGGGGGGGGTACTGTAGCGCCGGCGTCCCTGCCCTCTGCTAGGCAGGGACGCTGTTCCCCTCACCCCTCTGCTCCGAGCCCGGCGTCCTCCTCCCGCTCTGCTGGCAGCGCGCGCTCCTTCCCGGCCACTGTGCTTAGGGCGCGCGCGCTCCCTCCCTCTTAAAGGGGCCGCGCGCGCCGTCCTAAGGAGTCCCCGGCCAATGGCCGGAGGACTTCACCATATATAAGGCACCTCCTCCAAAATGGAGGTGCCCGAGCAATGTTGTTGCACTGTTCTCTACTCTGCTTCATCCCTCAGGTCCCGTTGCCAGTTACCTGCCAGTTACCTGCCAGAATCCTGCCATTTTGCTGTCTGTTTCCTGCCTGACATTCCTCCTACCTGCTTGCTAGCCTGAGGTCCGACGGTCTGCCTTCCTACTCGTGTCAGTCTGTCTATGTACCAGCTTGCCCGCTCACCTGGGAGCGCACATCTGCTACCTGCCTGCTAGCCTACCTGGAGGCTCCGCCGTCACGTGCTGTGACCACCTGCCATTCCAGAGACTCCTGCCCGCTCACCTGGGAGCGCTCATTTGCTGCCTGTCTGTTGGCCTACCTGGAGGCTCCGCCGTCACATGCTGTGACCACCCGTTTATCCAGAGACTCTCGCTTGCTCACCTGGGAGCGCTCATCTGCTGCCTGTCTGTTGGCCTACCTGGAGGCTCCGCCGTCACGTGCTGTGACCACCTGCCATTCCAGAGACTCCTGCCCGCTCACCTGGGAGCGCTCATCTGCTGCCTGTCTGTTGGCCTACCTGGAGGCTCCGCCGTCACATGCTGTGACCACCCGTTTATCCAGAGACTCTCGCTTGCTCACCTGGGAGCACACATCTACCATCTGCCTGCTAGCCTACCTGGAGGCTCAGCCATCACAGGTCGTACCTAACCTTTACCCAGAGACTGCCCCGGTCACTTGCCGTGACCTTCTGCCCGTTCATCCAGAGACTGCCCCGGTCACTTGCCGTGACCTCCTGCCCGTTCATCCAGAGACTGCCCCAGTCACTTGCCGTGACCTTCAGCCCGTTCACCCAGAGACTGTCCCGGTCACCTGCTGTGACTGCCTACCCGTCTTCCCTGGTCGCCACCCGCTCCCTTACAAGGACCACCCCCTTGTATAGTAGCTCAGAGGTTCCGCCTCCCAGACTCGTTACAGTATGATGAGATGGATCAAGAAGAAGTAGCGGTCGATTACACACAGCCCAGCCTCATCTCATCCCAACGTGCATTGGGGGACAATGAGGGAGAGGAGGAGGAGGAGGAGGAAGAAGAGGAGCTTGTATCATGCGCTGTAGACGGAAGTACCTGTACAACTATTATACCGTTGCTTCAGCGTGGGTGGCCTGAGGACAGGGGGGGGGAGGAGGAGGAGGAAGAGAGCATGGTCAGTCGTCATCTTGGTGAGGACACGGAAGTCTTGCCCGTTACCAGTCTGGCACGCATGGCTGACTTTATGTTACGCTGCCTTAACCGTGACCCTCGCGTTGTCAAAATGTTGGGTGACAGTCATTACTGGTTGGTGACACTTTTAGACCCCCGCTACAAGGAGAACTTTCACTCTCTTATTCATGAGGTGGAGAGGTCTACAAAAATGGAGCAGTACCAGAAGGCCCTTGCTGCCGAACTGTTAAAAAATTCCCATCTGAACACGCTAGCGGTAGAGGTCACAGTTTGTTGCCCAACCAAGGCATACATGGGAGAGGGACGCAACTACAATCCAGCAGAGGCAGGGGAACACTGTCAATGTTCTGGGACAGTTTTCTCAGACCCTCCCTTCGGACAGACCCTGAGGCGCGGGGTACTCTCACAAGGAGTGGAAAGTTTCAAAAGATGGTGAGGGAGTACCTTGCCGATCGTACCAGCGTCCTCTGTGATTCCTCTGTGCCTTTAAATTATTGGGTATCCAAGCTGGACACTTGGAATGAACTCGCTCTGTACACCTTGGAGGTCCTCGCCTGCCCTGCCGCTAGCGTGTTATCGGAGTGTGTTTTTAGCGCCACTGGGGGAATTATAACTGATAAGCGCACTCGCCTGTCAACTGACAATGCTGACAAGCTGACCCTTATCAAAATGAACAAGGGCTGGATTGGGCCAGACTTCTCATCACCACTAAATGACAGCAGAGTAAGATAAAGTCAAATCCACTGTGTTATTTCGGGAGGTGTATTAACATGCACCGCTTCACACCCACACATGGGTATACGCTTCCTCATTTCGGCTGTTTTATGTTCTTCTCCTTATCATCAGCCTCCACCACCACTATACCACCAGGGTGACCGTGGTCCGAGTTGCCATTATTGAAAGTTCCTTCGTCCTTATTTTTTATTTTAAAACCATCTTGATAAGCTACTGCGACCTCCACGTCTCTTCCGAGGGGCATTAAAAGCGTCTTGTTAAGCTACTGGGACCTCCACATCTCTTCCAAGGGGCATTAAACCATCTTGTTAAGCTACTGTGACCTCCACCACTTTTCCAAGGTGCATTAAAACCGTCTTGTTAAGCTACTGGGACCTCCACGTCTCTTCCGAGGGGCATTAAAAGCGTCTTGTTAAACCTCTCTGAACTCTACAGCCCTTCCAAGGGGCATTGAAATTTTGTTTTTAATTAACTCTAACCTCCATGACTCTTCGAACGGGCATTGCATTTCCTCCGAATTTTTGGCAGCTTTTGACTGGAAGGCATAAGCAAAGACTATGGGACTCCCACTCCCCAATAATGGGAATAATGTTTGTAATATGCTGTACTGCATGGCTCTTGTAATGGGCATTGCAAGTTCCTCCGTCCTAATTTTTGGCAGCTTTTGCTTGGAAGGCATAAGCAAAGACTATGGGAGACCCACTCCCCAATAATGGGAATAATGTTTGTAATATGCTGTACTGCATGGCTCTTGTAAGGGGCATTGCAAGTTCCTCTGTCCTAATTTTTGGCAGATTTTGCTTGGAAGGCATAAGCAAAGACTATGGGAGACCCAATCCCCAATAATAGGAATAATGTTTGTAATATGCTGTACTGAATGGCTCTTGTAAGGGGCATTGCAAGTTCCTCTGTCCTAATTTTTGGCAGATTTTGCTTGGAAGGCATAAGCAAAGACTATGGGAGACCCACTCCCCAATAATGGGAATAATGTTTGTAATATGCTGTACTGCATGGCTCTTGTAAGGGGCATTGCAAGTTCCTCCATCCTAATTTTTGGCAGCTTTTGCTTGGAAGGCATAAGCAAAGACTATGGGAGACCCACTCCCCAATAATGGGAATAATGTTTTTAAGATGCAGTACTGTATGGCTCTTGTAAGGGGCATTAAAACCGTCTTCTTAAGCTACTGTGACCTCCACCACTTTTCCAAGGGGCATTAAAACCGTCTTGTTAAGCTACTGGGACCTCCACGTCTCTTCCAAGGGGCATTAAAAGCGTCTTGTTAAACCTCTCTGAACTCCACAGCTCTTCCAAGGGGCATTGAAATGTTGTTTTTAATTAACTCTAACCTCCATGACTCTTCGAACGGGCATTGCATTTCCTCCGAATTTTTGGCAGCTTTTGCTTGGAAGGCATAAGCAAAGACTATGGAAGACCCACTCCCCAATAATGGGAATAATGTTTGTAATATGCTGTACTGCATGGCTCTTGTAATGGGCATTGCAAGTTCCTCCGTCCTAATTTTTGGCAGCTTTTTCTTGGAAGGCATAAGCAAAGACTATGGGAGACCCACTCCCCAATAATGGGAATAATGTTTGTAATATGCTGTACTGCATGGCTCTTGTAAGGGGCATTGCAAGTTCCTCTGTCCTAATTTTTGGCAGATTTTGCTTGGAAGGCATAAGCAAAGACTATGGGAGACCCACTCCCCAATAATGGGAATAATGTTTGTAATATGCTGTACTGCATGGCTCTTGTAAGGGGCATTGCAAGTTCCTCCATCCTAATTTTTTGGCAGCTTTTGCTTGGAAGGCATAAGCAAAGACTATGGGAGACCCACTCCCCAATAATGGGAATAATGTTTTTAAGATGCTGTACTGTATGGCTCTGGTAAGGGGCATTAAAACCATCTTGTTAAGCTACTACGACCTCCACCACTTTTCCAAGGGGCATTCAAACCATCTTGTTAAGCTACTGTGACCTCCACCACTTTTCCAAGGGGCATTAAAACCGTCTTGTTAAGCTACTGCGACCTCCACGTCTCTTCCGAGGGGCATTAAAACCATCTTCTTAAGCTACTGTGACCTCCACCACTTTTCCAAGGGGCATTCAAACCGTCTTGTTAAGCTACTGTGACCTCCACCACTTTTCCAAGGGGCATTAAAACCATCTTTTTAAGCCACTGCGACCTCCACGACTCTTCCAACGGGCATTGCATTTCCTCCTAATTTTAGTCAGCTTTTGCTTTTCAATGCATAGGCGAACACTAAGGAAGACCCACTCCCCAATAATGGGTAGAAGGTTTTTAGTACGCTGTAATCCACGTCTTTTTCAAGGGGCATTGCAGTTCCTCATAATTTTTGGAAAGCCTTCCATTCACTGCTTAGGCCAACAGTGCACAGGAGACCCAGTTGCTATAAATGGAAAAAATGGTTTAGTTAAGGCCCTCTGACCTCCATGTCACTTCCAAGGGGCATTGGAGTGCCTCTAAATTTTTGGTAGGCATTGCACTCACTGTATGCCCTATAACTGTGTAGCTGAACTGCTCCTTTTGGTACAGAAACATATCCTACAAGACATGTGTGTTTGACTGGCCTGATATTGATGTGAATGGTCCCTGTTCCTCCTGCTCTTTCTCCTTTGCCACCACCTCATCCATCATTTATCACCTGAAGCTTTGTTTTAACGGGAGTCATAGAACTGGGATAGTAGCAGGAGAACATCCAGCAATCCTCGGAGGAGGTAGGATATACGCCAAAACTCTGACCACCTCAGGCCTAGCCGCTACTACATACATGCGCTTGCATTCCAAGAAAACAAAGCAGATACTAACTTCTGTCATCATCATCATGCTCCTCACCTTGGCACTCTCAACTCCCCTGATGGAGAAGCCAGGGCCCACCGGAGGAGTCTGGTTCTCTGGTGGGCTCGTCCAATGCTGCCCTAAAGCAGGCCAGGCTAAGAAAAGTGTGTGGGAAGGTGACAGGAGAAATAGGGTCGGCTGGGGACCGTTTATGGACACCCGGCCGCTGGGCGGCTGGGGACTGAGTATGGATACCAGGCCCCCGAAGCAGCCATGAGGTAGTGGTCAGCTTCGGCCTCCTCCAAAGTAAAAGGCACCATTTCAAGTGCAAGCTAGCAGTATGGCATTGCAGCCTGGGGGTGGGTGGCAGGCTGTACACTTACGCTTCCATTAAAAGAAAACAAAGCAGATGCTAACTTTTATCATCATCATCATGCTCCTTACCTCGGCACTCTCAACTCCCCTGATGGAGAAGCCAGGGCCCACCGGAGGAGTCTGGATCTCTGGTGGGCTCGTCCAATGCTGCCCTAAAGCAGGCCAGGCAAAGAAAAGTGTGTGGGAAGGTGACAGGAGAAATAGGGGCGGCTGGGGACCGTTTATGGACACCCAGTCGCCCTCAGGAGTCTGGGGACTGTGTGTGGACACCCGGCCGCAGGGCGGCTGGGGACCGAGTATGGACAGCCGGCCGCCCCCTGGCGGCTGGGGACCGAGTGTGGACACCCGGCCACCGGGCGGCTGGGGACTGAGTATGGATACCAGGCCGCCGAAGCAGCCATGAGGTAGTGGCCAGCTTCAGCCTACTCCAAGCTAAAAGGCCCCATTTCAAGTGCAAGCTAGCAGTATGGCATTGCAGCTTGGGGGTGTGTGTGTGGCAGGCTGTACACTTACGCTTGCATTAAAAGAAAGCAAATAAGATGCTAACTTCTATCATCATCATCATGCTCCTCACCTTGGCACTCTCAACTCCCCTGATGGAGAAGCCAGGGCCCACCGGAGGAGTCTGGTTCTCTGGTGGGCTCGTCCAATGCTGCCCTAAAGCAGGCCAGGCTAAGAAAAGTGTGTGGGAAGGTGACAGGAGAAATAGGGGCGGCTGGGGAACGTTCATGGGCACCCGGCCGCCGGGCGGCTGGGGACTGAGTATGGATACCAGGCCGCCGAAGCAGCCATGAGGTAGTGGCCAGCTTCGGCCTCCTCCAAACTAAAAGGCACCATTTCAAGTGCAAGCTAGCAGTATGGCATTGCAGCCTGGGGGTGGGTGGTTGGCAGGCTGCACACTTATGCTTGTATTCCAAGAAAACAAAGCAGATGCTAACTTCTATCATCATCATCATGCTCCTCACCTTGGCACTCTCAACTCCCCTGATGGAGAAGTCAGGGCCCACCGGAGGAGTCTGGTTCTCTGGTGGGCTCGTCCAATGCTGCCCTAAAGCAGGCCAGGCTAAGAAAAGTGTGTGGGAAGGTGACAGGAGAAATAGGGGCGGCTGGGGACCGTTTATGGACACCCGGCCGCTCCCAGGTGGCTGGGGACCGTGTGTGGACACCCGGCCGCAGGGCGGCTGGGGACCGAGTATGGACACCCGGCCGCCCCCTGGTGGCTGGACCCCG
The DNA here is from genome assembly GCF_046119375.1 of Phyllobates terribilis. NCBI lineage: Eukaryota > Metazoa > Chordata > Amphibia > Anura > Dendrobatidae > Phyllobates > Phyllobates terribilis. The sequence continues at coordinate 329,564,979 of NW_027362768.1, forward strand.
AGTGTGGACACCCGGCCGCCAGGCGGCTGGGGACTGAGTATGGATACCAGGCCGCCGAAGCAGCCATGAGGTAGTGGCCAGCTTCGGCCTCCTCCAAACTAAAAGGCCCCATTTCAAGTGAAAGCTAGCAGTATGGGATTGAAGCCTGCGGGTGAGTGGGTGGTTGTCTGCATATTTGCGCTTGCATTGCAAGGAATGGGGGAGGTACAATTGAACACTGCCCTGGGACAAGGACTTGCACGGGGATAGTTGCAAGTCTGCATCTTCTGATGCGGCAAGGATCACTTCGGATGGGCACACTTTTAGGCAGTGACCTGGGAGTCAGAGATGCTTCCAGGGGTCTTCCCCATGCTGTTCCCATGTCTTTTCAGCACTGTATGCATGTGTCACACAGAACATGGCCAGATAAGATTGTAAAATGTTAAAATGACATTTCCCAGTGAATGCAGTTGAAAGCAATACAAAAGTGCAAAAACGCATGAAAAATCCTACTTGTGAACATAGCCCAAGGTGTAAAGGAGTATTTTTGTTTTTGGTTATTTATTTTACCTTATACACAAGTCTTTACCCTGGAAAGGAAATTCCTTAACATATTTCACAGGAAAGCACTTTCAGTTTAGTTTTTGAACGTTTTATTGTGAGCCCGTAAAAGTGGCTTAATACCTCTGACTACATTGTTGACAGCAGTGACCTGGGGGTCAGAAATGCTTCCAGGGGCGATCCCCATGCTGCCCCCATGTCTTTTGAGCACTGTCACTATCGTTTTGGGCACTTCTTAGGCTTCCTACAGACTGCCGGGGGTGCCGCCGCAAAAATGCTCGGGTCTCCCATAGACTAACATTGGGCTCGTTGCTCGGGTCGAGCACCCGAGTATCACGGTGAGCTTGGCCCGAGCTTCGAGCACCCGAGCATTTTAGTGCTCGCTCAACACTAATAGGCATACAACACAGGGCCCAGCCTGTCACCTCATCCTTCACATATGCAGAGATGCACACGCACATAGTACGTAGACATGCACACACACAGTATGCAGACATGCACACGCACACACATAGTGCGCGGACATGCACACACATAGTGCGCAGACATGCGCACACACATGGTGTGCAGACATGTGCACACACGTTATGCAGACATGCACACAAACACATTACGCAGACATGCACACACACACGGTACGCTGACATGCACATACACACGGTACGCAGACATGCACACACACACGGTGCGCATACATGCACACACACACGGCGGTACACAGACATGCACACACACGGTACACAGATGTGCACACACGGTACGCAGACATGCACACACACAGTACGCAAACATGCACACACACACATTACGCAGACATGCACACACACACGGTACGCAGACATGCACATACACATGGTACACAGACATGCACACACACACGGTATGCATACATGCACACACACATGGCGGTACACAGACATGCACACACACGGTACACAGACGTGCACACACGGTACGCAGACATGCACACACACAGTACGCAAACATGCACACACACACAGTGCGCAGACATGCGCACACACACTGTGCACAGATATGCACACACACAAGGTGCGCAGACATGTACTGCACACACACAGTACGCAGACATGCACACACACAGTATGCAGACATGCATGCGCACACATACAGTACGCAGACATGCATACACACACAGAGTACGCAAACATGCGCACACACACATACAGCATACACAAACATGCACACATACAGTACAGAGACATGCACACACATATAGTACGCAGACATGCACACACATACAGTAAACAGACATGCACACACATGCAGACATGCACAAACACACATGCAAAAGGTACACAGATATGCACACATACAATACACAGACACGCACATACACAAATACGTACACATACAGGCTTACGTACATATTTGAACACAAAGTCTTAAAAACACATATAAAACAAACATAAATATCTAAACACAGTCATACACACTGAGATACACAGATATTCACATCATACACACACACACAGACACTAGAAATATTTTTAATATGGGGATTGGGGAAGTTAGCAAAAAGCCTCGCTCACCTGCCCCCGGCTTGTCTCCCGTCCAGCTCCTCTGGCATGTGGCTGTGCAGGGCCGCTGGCGTGTGTTTGATGGCTGTCACTTTCACAGTCACCCACATGGCCCTGGACTATCAGGGGGGCCCACTCGCCTTCGGGGCCCGAGACGCTCCCGAAGCATCTGTGAAGGACTGCTTGTGCTGTTTGATTGCTGTGACTTTAACAAACATGACGGCACGCACTGCAGTGTGCGGCTGTGTCTACTAGTAATGACGCAGAAGGGGCAACACTCAAGCAAAATTAAAGGTGCAGGCCGACCCTGCCACGTCATTACTAGCAGACACAACCACATAGTGCACTGCGCGCAGCCATGTCTGGTAAAGTGAGGGAAATCAAACAGCGCCAATGGTCCTGCACAGATGCTGTGAAAGCAGCCCGGACCCCGGCGGTGAGTGGGCCCCCGATGGTCCAGGGTGCCGGCATTTGCCTGGGTACTCCGAGTGCTGATGCCGGCCCTGGCTGTCCGTGCTCCGGATCACAGCATTTACATGCAACGGTGAGCTGGATCAGTTCCTTCATTGTTTTCACCAGTGTGCAGAATTCAATTTTATCAATTTTTTTGCTCAGTGCGTCCGTTTTTCTCATATGAAAAAGAGTAAAAAATAAATTTCAAGCTTCTCCTACCCATTAGGGTATGTGCACACGATGAGTATTTGATTGAAGAAATTTCTGCAACGTTTCCGCATCTCTAGGAATTGGTTGGCAGCAAAAACGCAGTGGAAAATACACGCGTTTTTGATGCTTTTGGGACTTGTTTTTGCCCTAAATTTTTGATTGATTTGTGTGGCGTCAATAGTGAAAAACGAATTGACATGCAGCAGAATATTTTCTGCACCAAATCTTCTAGTCAAAAATACTCAACGTGTGCATGACACTTCAGGTTTCTCATTCACTTTGCTGGCATCAGGTTTTGTCACAAATCCGTGCAGAAAAAACGTGACAAAAATGCACCTAATCTGCAATGTGTGCACACAGCCATAAACAACAAGACTATGTTCATACAGGGAGTTTTTCCAACATTATTTCTCTGTAGCAAAACATGCACTCTTGGCAGTAAAGAAACTGCAGAAAAAAAACATGTTTTGCTTGGTTTTTAATGCGTTTTTTGTGCATTTTTGTCATGTAACATTTGTCTGTAAAACGCAGCTGAAAAATTGCATATAAAAACCCTAGTGTGAACATGGCCTAAAAAGATGGACTGCACCCGTGGACGTCCGTTTTTATTCCATTGAGTTGAATAAAAAACAGCCAAGTCTTATTTCTTTTTTGACGGACACTCGATCTGTAAAAAAAATACAGCTCCATAGGCAACAATGGGTCCCCGGGCCAAGTCTGAATGAGGTCTTAATGCAAATTCTGCATTGTGGCTCTCCTGCCCATACCGACAGTACGACATGTGCCGTAAATGGGTGCAATATAATAATCAGTTATATTGATACATTAAGGGTTAAATGCTTCATAGTTGTCGTCCGCCATGGAAAAATTTTGCACATGACTTACCCAGGGCTCCCAGGAATACAGTGTCGGAGATAATGAACTGGGATATACTGGGATATTTCCAGTACAGGCAGTGGAGCAGGAAGTGCAGAAAACAGCGTGTATGTTGCTTAGCAACCTGCAGCCGGGCCTACCCCTGGGAGTGTGCTCCAGCTGTACCACCATTGTCATTCATGTCAGACACAACAACATCCCTCCTCCGCCTCCATTCACACTGGTGTAACCTGATCAGCCCACAGCTCTCATTCTCCAACCGTCTCATCCACCTGAGCTCTGCCAGACACACGTCCTCGCTGGATTTCATACGCTTCCCCTTCGTGTTTTGGCCCCTTGAGCAAAATTTACGTTCTATTTTTTATTTTTTTCTCCTAGTTTTGCCAGATACATAACGGCTTTCTTAGGATTTTAATTTTTAGGAGAAGATATCACAAACTTGAAAAAAAAATCTACTCAGCCTTTCTGATGTTTTACATTTTATGCTACAGAAGTTTGCACACAAAAAAGCAATGTTTAACCCCCAAAAATAACCCTGCGAATAGGTGCACCCTGTGTAATGTAGCGTTTCAGTATAGCACAAAGACCCTGTGGGCCACATGAGAGACCGTGATTGTTGTGGAGGGCCGAACCAATAGGCTGAAATTAATTCTGCTTAATATTAATAGTAACATATTAATTATAATTATTTTATATTAGTATTGTATCATTTAATGTTGAGCATAATTAAATATGCTGACATCTCCCTATATACTTTATGAGTCAACACACAGCCCCCCATATAACATATGAACCCGCACACAGCCCCCTATATAATGTATGAGTACATGCATATGTGGCACCCCAGGGGTCTGGTTTCCACAGTAACAGCAGTGTTATGTCTGAGAGCAGGTGGGAGGTCTCTTGGTCAGGAATCCTATGCATGCCACACCTCCTGCCCAGTCCTGGGAGGGGAAGGACTTCCCCTATATAAACCTGGGGCTGAGGCAGGGTTAGAGAAGAAGAGTAGAGAGAAGAAGAGAAGCAGTGATAGGAAAGAAAGATCAGGAGCTCTGTGGGAGTCGTGCTAAGAGGAGATCAGGGCTGGAAGCTGTAGAGCTCGCCCTGATTGAAGATTTCTTACCGGACCCGGAGTCCGAGGCTGTGGGGACTAACTCCTACCCAGCAGCAGAAACCGACCGGCAGGGGATTTCAGGTCCTCTGGCCCAGAAACCCGAAGGCTCGGTCACACGTGTGGGACCAGCACCGCCGTCGTGGAGCGGAAGCTACTAGAAGGCCCCGAGTCACCGGCCATACGGGTGAGCACCACACGGTACACTCAGGGACGTGGGCTACCTTTACCCGCCTCTAGCAAGGTAGCCAGAAGAGTACAATTAGTTGGGGAGGCCTACAACTCCGCCTGGCCAAGGGGGATCCCATCTGCTCAAGGACTGACCAGGCCCCGACCGCTAGCCAGTACTCCGGGAGGGTCTATCTTTGTCACCAGTAAAGACCCTGAACTACACCGTATCGTCTCTGAGTGATCCCTGCTACCCCCATCATCCACGTCGGCTGCCCTGAGGCCATACCCCTCCCGTTGGGGGTTATACCATCCATGCTGCACCATCCTCCCACCGGCCTCAGCGGTTTGCCCTGCAGCGGCAGCTCCATAGCTGCATTCAACGGGCGGCGTAGTCGTTCTACATCTACTGCTAATATACCGCCACTTAGTCTGACTCCCTGGGCACGGACCGGGTCACCGCCACGAGACTACTACCCCTATCAGATCCGGCTCCGGGTAGTCCCTGCGTGCGCAACGCTGCATCACATAGGCCCAGGGCGCGTCAACTTTTGGCGTAGTCGGCAGGATCTCGTGCCCGCAACCACCGGGTACTGCGTGCCTGAAAAAGACTGTTCAAACTTACCAGTGGTGAAGATTCCCGCCATCCGGCGCCATCTTCTACCTTCTTCCCGCCATCCGCGAAGTTTTCCCGCCATCCGGCGCCATCTTCTGCCTTCTTCCCGAGATCCGTGGAGTTTTCCCGCCGTTGGACGCCATCTTGAAGACGCCGCGCGGGAAGAAGAGGGGCGTGGACTCCGAAAGCGCGCGAGAACTGAAGCCCCGCCTCACGTCCGGACGTTGCGTAAGGTCCTGGAAGGAGCCCAGCAGACGCCGACGTCACAGGAGCGCGACGGAAGGTCCTCAACCCTGACGATCCACTGCGGAGCCGCGGCCTACGGAAGAGGATCATCGCAAGGTAGGCCACGGTCCACTAGGGGGGAGGAAGATGTCGGATACGGAGGAGAGCTTCACTGCCTCAACCCCCGCCAGCGCCACCGCTGCTGCAGTCATGCCTTTCACCATGCCCTATATCCCGGGAGCGGCCTGGCTACCCCAGTACTCAGGGGAGTCACATACTCTGCATGACTTTAGAGAAAAGCTGGATAGCCTCTTCCAGGTGTACCCCCTCACAGAAGAGCAAAAAGTGAGCATCCTGGTGGCCCAATTAACTGGGGCAGCCCAAAGGGAGGTAAAGTCCTGGCCACCTGGGGGAAGGACTGTCGCAGGGATACTAACCCGGCTGAAGGATACCTTTGATACCCGCACCTCAGCCGAGATCAAGCTTAGATTCTACGGGTGCAAGCAGCGAGCACAAGAGAGTATAAGGGACTATGCACTAAACCTACAAGAGGCCCTGAGAGCCATTAAGCAGACCGACCCTGACGGCGTGGGAGACGAGGACCGGCTGTTGACTGAACAATTTATAGAGGGTTTATATTGCAATGCCCACCGAACCCAGTTGCGGGCAATGGCCTTACAGGACCCTCATCTGGGATTTGCACAGTTCAAGGACAGAGCCATCCGGGTGCTCCGAGAACCGGCACCAGGTGGCGTTGTGACCCACAGACGCCCCACTACCACTTACCACCAAGAGGCGGCGCCCTTGTCGGCAGGGCCTGTGGGAGCTGATGCGCAGGCTTTGAACAATGACCCGGCTCCCGACCTGCACCATCAGGTCCAAGAGCTAGCTAAAAGCGTTGCTGCGCTAACCCGAACTGTGCAGTCTTTACAGGTTTCTACTCCAGGGAAGATCCAGCTGGCATCCGGACCGGAGGACATCCCGTGGCGCCGACCAAGGAGGACCCCACCGGCCAGAGGAAGACCCAGCGACCGATACAACGAGGACGGACAACCTATCTGCCGCCGCTGCAATCAACCCGGACATATGGCAAGGTACTGTCCTTTAAACTGGCACAACCTAGGGTAGAGGGCCAACCCCTAGGAAAAAGATCATCAGGCCCATCAAACTGGCGTGACAAATATGTGGAAGGATGTCCAGTCTTGCCTGTGGTACTGGATGGCATTCCTATGAGTGCCCTACTGGACACTGGGTCACAGGTCACCACCATCCCGTACGTGCTCTTCAAGCAGTACTGGAATGACTCGGATATAACCCGTTACCCTGACGACGACTTGAGTATCATCGCCAGCAATGGTCAGCCCGTGCCACAGATCGGATTTAAAGAGGTGACCATTAAAATCGGTAGAGTCGAGCTGGCAGCCCAGGGACTGATCATTGTGGACATTGATAAGCGCGAGAGTCACCCTAAGATAACTCTAGGAACTAATGTAATTGAAAATTGTCTTGCAGAGGTGATTTTTATTTTACAGCAGGTTGCCAAGAACGCCAGCTCCGGCCAGCAGCGAGTGCTCCAAAAAGAGATCCGGGCACTGATGCGACGGCAACAGGTGGAACTCTCCGGCGGTGAGATTGGTAGCGTGAGAATGTGTGACCCTTTCCCTATTGCCATGCCCCCAAAAAGTGAAATGATGATTTGGTGCCGGGCGGCTATTGGTCTGAGAGGTAGAGATTACCAGGCAATGGTAGAACCAGTTTACTCAGACAGTAGGCCCACCATTTTGACAGCACGGGGGGTGGTCAATGTACGCCATGGGAGGGTGCCCGTTCGCATAATAAATATCGGGAAGAGGGAAGTGTACCTGCCCCGGTATGCCACGCTAGCCAAATTGTATACCATCAATCAGAATTCTATACAGTCCGTAGAACCCTTGCCTCCATCTTCTCCGGAGGAAGGTAACGGCTCTAAACAACAAATGGAGGATTGGTGTCAGCAACTACATTTGGGTACTGACTCCACTCCCTCCCACCAGAAACAGGGAGTCTACCGGGTGGTTCAAGAGTACGAGAGAGTGTTTAGTAAACACCCGTTAGACTTCGGGCGAGTCAAGGGGGTAGAACATCACATCCCCATGGGAGACCATCCTCCCATAAAAGAGAGGTATCGACCCGTACCCCCTGCACACTACCAACACGCCAAGGGGATGCTTAGAGACATGAAGGAGGCTGGGGTAATCAGGGAAAGCTGTAGCCCCTGTGCAGCTCCACTAGTCTTGGTCAAAAAGAAAGACAACACCATGAGAATGTGTGTAGATTACCGGAAAATAAACCGTATCACACACAAAGATGCGTACCCATTACCAAGAATAGAGGAGTCTTTGGCTGCTTTAAAATCTGCTAACTTCTTCTCCACCTTGGATCTCACTAGCGGGTACTGGCAGGTTCCTGTAGCAGAGGCGGATCGGGAAAAGACCGCATTCACCACCCCGATGGGACTTAGTGAGTTTATCTGCATGCCGTTTGGACTCTGCAACGCACCAGGAACCTTCCAGCGATTGATGGAGTGCTGTCTGGGACACCGGAACTTTGAGACGGTCCTGTTATACCTGGACGATGTCATCGTCTACTCCAAAACCTACGAGGACCACCTGAAGCACCTGGCGGAAGTGTTTGAAGCTCTGGCAAGTTACGGCCTAAAGGTGAAACCCTCCAATTGTCACCTCCTGAAGCCAAAGGTGCAGTACCTGGGACACGTGGTGAGTGCTGACGGAGTGGCTCCCGACCCTGATAAGATCACCGCAATTAAGGAATGGCCAAGCCCCTCCAGTGTAAAGGAAGTGAGGCAGTTCCTCGGGTTGGTAGGCTACTACCGAAGGTTCATACCCGGTTTCACCAAAAAGGCAGCTCCTATGCAGGACCTCCTGATAGGCCAGTCCAGGAAGGCCAAGAACCAGAAGCCGCCCTTCAGATGGGAGAAGTTGGAAGAAGAGTCCTTCCGCCAGCTGAAGATGGCCCTCACGGGGGATGAAATCCTGGCGTACCCTGATTATAGCCAACCCTTTATCCTCTACACCGACGCCAGTAACATCGGGCTAGGAGCCCTACTATCCCAGATCCAGCAGGGGAAAGAACGGGTAATTGCTTACGCCAGCCGAAAACTGCGATCCACCGAAAGAAATCCTGAGAATTACAGCTCATTTAAGCTAGAGTTCCTGGCAGTGGTGTGGGCAGTCACCGAACGCTTTAAGCACTACCTCGCTTCTTCCCGGTTCACCGTGTACACGGATAACAACCCGTTGACACACCTGGACACTGCAAGACTCGGTGCCCTAGAGCAGAGATGGATGGCCCGCTTGTCCACCTATGAGTTTACAATCAAATACCGGGCAGGACGCTCCAATACCAACGCGGACGCCCTGTCCAGGATGCCAAACCTACCGGACGAGGGTGAGGATTCAGAAGATTTGGAAGAGGTCGAACTCCCTGCGTTCCACCGTCATGGGACTATCCAGTATTCCCACCGTGTAAGGGGTAAGCAAGCCGCTACGTTCAACCCCTTACCTCACTACAACTGGGCGGAAACGCAAGACAGTGACCCTGCCGTCCGGCTGGTGAAGGAGATGCTGACTCAGCCAGAAGCTCGCCTTGACCCAGACGCTCCGGAGGAGGCCAAGCAACTGTGGGCAGAGAAGAGTCGACTGTTCCTTTACAAGGGGAAGTTGTGCCGCAGAATGGTTAACTCCCGGACGCATGAACTGATCTGGCAAGTAGTGGTGCCAAGAAGGGACGCAGCTATGGTGATGGAGGCATACCACGACGGGGCTGGGCACTTCGGATGGAAGAAGCTGGAGTTCCTGCTGCGCGGGCGGTTCAATTGGGTAGGCATGAGAGGAACCATCGAGAGGTGGTGCAGAGACTGTGGCCCATGCAACCTAAGAAGGAAGGACCGTGCCAGCCAGAAGACCCCCCTTCAGTCCATCGTCACCCGGCAGCCGTTGGAACTGGTAGCCTTGGATCATGTAAAACTGACCCCAAGCAGAAGTGGCTACGTCTACGCATTAACCATCGTGGATCACTACTCCCGGTTCTTGGTTGTCGTCCCCGTCAAGGACTTAACGGCTCAAACAGCAGCTAGAGCCTTCCAGCAGCACTTCTGCCGTCCACACGGCTACCCAGAGCAGGTGCTGACGGACCAGGGACCTGCCTTTGAAGCGGAGGTCTTCCAAGAGTTCTGTACTCTGTATGGCTGCCGGAAGATCAGGACGACACCCTATCATCCGCAAACTAATGGACTTTGTGAGAAAATGAACCAGGTGGTGATAGATCTTCTAAAAACATTGCCCCTGGAAGAACGCAGTCTGTGGCCTGAGAAGCTGCCTGACCTGGTGGACCTATACAACTACATCCCTGTAGGTTCCACCAACTGTACCCCGGCTTACCTAATGAGGGCAAGACCCGGTAAGCTACCTGTTGACCTGGAGATGGGAGTCCTGACACCTGAGGACACTTCACCGGAAGCAGACTGGGACACAGAGAGGCAGCAGCAGTACCGGAAAGTACAGGAGAGCGTGGAGCGAAGTCTTTGTCTAGCTAGGGAAAGACAAGAGAAAACTTACAACCAGTATGCTCCCGCTGTTCCCTTGGTACCCGGAGAGCAGGTCTTGAAGAGGAAAAGACGGCTCCACAAGTTGGACGACCAGTGGGAGAAGGACCCGTACATCGTACTGCCCTCAAGCCACGACAACCCGAAGGTCTGTACCATCAGTAAAGACGGAGGGGAAACCACAACCATTGTATCCCGGGATCACCTGAAGAAGTGTCCCGAACAGCTACGGAATCCTGAAGAGGAACAGGAAGACCCTCGACCCGTAGAGGAAAGGGAAGATGTGGTTAGTACTGTGCTCGGAGACTTCCCTCGGTCCTGGACTCAAGTCAATGGTGCAGTTGTGGTACCCGTCCTCACGTTCCTCCAACCAGCATCCCAAGTACTCACGGAGCAACCGGTAAAGCTGGAAGAACAGCCGGTCCAGGAGGCAGAAGACTCCACACAAACAGATCAGGAGGATCAACCCTCTGCTTATAGTGAGCCTGCCATACCCCTAGTGAGCCAAAGAGCCTGTAGACAGCTGCCCAGTTTACCCTTGACAGCTCCTACACCCTGTAGTTCAGGGCCAGACAGTCAGCTCCGTAGGTCCACTAGGGCCACTAAAGGCCAGTTACCCGCACGTTGGAGAATTTGAAGTGTTTAAATTGTTTTATTTGTGGTCACCTGTCTGTTACTTGTAAATAATTATGTGTTTCTAGTTATTTTTAGGAGTCCTTGGTGGATTTACCGGGAATCCTTGTACAATTGGTTGGAGCGTAACTTAGGAATGGACTAAAGACTGTTAAGGACTCGGGGCAGGACAGACCCCTACCTGGTTACGTCTCCCTGTTTTGGTGAAATGGACACCTTGCTTTTCTTCAAAATCTGCACCCGGTTGCGGACACGCCGTGACCATTCTAATATGTTTTTTTTTCTATTGTACCGTTTCTGTTTGTATTGGTTATGTTTTTCTAAAATATGTTTAGTCCCGGAGTACTAAATTTCACTAGGGGGGAATGTGGCACCCCAGGGGTCTGGTTTTCACAGTAACAGCAGTGTTATGTCTGAGAGCAGGTGGGAGGTCTCTTGGTCAGGAATCCTATGCATGCCACACCTCCTGCCCAGTCCTGGGAGGGGAAGGACTTCCCCTATATAAACCTGGGGCTGAGGCAGGGTTAGAGAAGAAGAGTAGAGAGAAGAAGAGAAGCAGTGATAGGAAAGAAAGATCAGGAGCTCTGTGGGAGTCGTGCTAAGAGGAGATCAGGGCTGGAAGCTGTAGAGCTCGCCCTGATTGAAGATTTCTTACCGGACCCGGAGTCTGAGGCTGTGGGGACTAACTCCTACCCAGCAGCAGAAACCGACCGGCAGGGGATTTCAGGTCCTCTGGCCCAGAAACCCGAAGGCTCGGTCACACGTGTGGGACCAGCACCGCCGTCGTGGAGCGGAAGCTACTAGAAGGCCCCGAGTCACCGGCCATACGGGTGAGCACCACACGGTACACTCAGGGACGTGGGCTACCTTTACCCGCCTCTAGCAAGGTAGCCAGAAGAGTACAATTAGTTGGGGAGGCCTACAACTCCGCCTGGCCAAGGGGGATCCCATCTGCTCAAGGACTGACCAGGCCCCGACCGCTAGCCAGTACTCCGGGAGGGTCTATCTTTGTCACCAGTAAAGACCCTGAACTACACCGTATCGTCTTTGAGTGATCCCTGCTACCCCCATCATCCACGTCGGCTGCCCTGAGGCCATACCCCTCCCGTTGGGGGTTATACCATCCATGCTGCACCATCCTCCCACCGGCCTCAGCGGTTTGCCCTGCAGCGGCAGCTCCATAGCTGCATTCAACGGGCGGCGTAGTCGTTCTACATCTACTGCTAATATACCGCCACTTAGTCTGACTCCCTGGGCACGGACCGGGTCACCGCCATGAGACTACTACCCCTATCAGATCCGGCTCCGGGTAGTCCCTGCGTGCGCAACGCTGCATCACATAGGCCCAGGGCGCGTCACATACAGCCCCCTATATACTGTAAGAGCCCTCACATAGCTACCTATGTACAGTATGAGCCCCCATATAGACTGCTATATGCAGCATGAGCTCCGATAAGGCCTCCTATATACAGTATGAGCCCCCACATAGCTTTCTATATACAGTATGAGCACCCAGATAGACTGCTACTGTATGTGCTGCATGAACCCCCATATAGCCTCCTATATAGAGCATGACCCCCCACATAGCCTCCTATATATATATTATGAGCCCCACATAGCCTCCTATATACAGCATGAGTCCCCACATAGCCTTCTATATACAGAATGAGCCCCTACATAGCCTCCCTATATACAGTATGAGCCCCCACAGAAGAGACCCCTATATAAACCATGAGCCCCTACATAGCCTTCCTATATACAGTATGAGCCCCCACATAGCCTTCTATATACACCATGAGCCCCCACATAGCCTTCTATATACACCATGAGCCCCCAGATAGCCTTCCTATATACAGTATGAGTCGCACATAGCCCCTATATACAGTATGAGCCACCACATAGCCTCCTATATACAGTATGAGCCCCCACATAGCCTTCTATATACAGTATGAGCACCCAGATAGACTGCTACTGTATGTGCTGCATGAACCCCCATATAGCCTCCTATATAGAGCATGACCCCCCACATAGCCTCCTATATATATATTATGAGCCCCACATAGCCTCCTATATACAGCATGAGTCCCCACATAGCCTTCTATATACAGAATGAGCCCCTACATAGCCTCCCTATATACAGTATGAGCCCCCACAGAAGAGACCCCTATATAAACCATGAGCCCCTACATAGCCTTCCTATATACAGTATGAGCCCCCACATAGCCTTCTATATACACCATGAGCCCCCACATAGCCTTCTATATACACCATGAGCCCCCAGATAGCCTTCCTATATACAGTATGAGTCGCACATAGCCCCTATATACAGTATGAGCCACCACATAGCCTCCTATATACAGTATGAGCCCCCACATAGCCTCCTATATAAAGCATGAGCCCCCACATAGCCCCCTATATACAGTATGAGCCCCCACATAGCCTCCTATATACACCATGAGCCCCCACATAGCCTTCTATATACAGAATGAGCCCCCAGATAGCCTCCCTATATACAGTATGAGCCCCACATAGCCTCCTGTATACATGAAACATAAAGCACCTCATACTCACCTCGCTCCCATTACCCTGGCACTCTGTCTCTGCACCTGTCTCTGGGGCACTGACTCTCCGCAGTACACAGCTGATGCGATTAAATGCGTCAGCGGTCTCGCATGCTGATTGATGGAAGAAGGTGACGGCGGCTCCTCCTCCACTAATGTATTCACTGCTGTCTGCATCCCAAGGATGCAGATAGCGGTGATGGCGGATGGGGGAGGGCACTGTGTGTTTCAGTCCTTCGGCTGTCTCAGTCAGCGGGCCTCACTGGAACAGCCAGAGGGCTGGATGTGGCCCGCAGGTCGCACTTTGCCTGGGTCTGCCCTGTGCTATTGATGTCCTTACTACCTAGAGATGAACAAATCTCCCGAAATTCATTTCTGAGAAATTCGCTCAATTGGGCCAACAGATTAGATTCGGTCCAACTAAAAATCGGTTCTTATCAAAAGAAAAGACTATTAAGCTCTGAGGTCCCTCCAAATGCCAAAACACGATGAACGGAAAGGAGGGATGGGGTTAAAAGATAATAAAACAAAATACCTAATACTAACATCTCTCAGTCCCTCCTCTGACTTCTTAGGCCACGTCCTCTGCAGTTACCCCGCCTTTGTTCAGGTCTTTGGTTCTTCCAGTACTGACGCCAGTAAATGGCCTCACACGGTCACTTGTAGCAATGTGTTTTATTATCTAAGTCGCTTCTTGGCCTTCAAAGGAATCCGGAAAGTTTTTTCACAGATAACACAGTGACAACTTTCTGAATACTGATAATGCAATAGATATTATTTGCAGTGCTAAATACCGCCACAGATAGCACAGTGATACTCTATTGATGTATATCAGGGGTCTCAAACACGCGGCCCAAGGTCCCTGAGGCTGCTTAATGCGGTCCGCAGGCACCGGAGCCCCCATAATGATTGTGTTTTGGTCCTGAGGGCCGCCAAAGTCAATTATTCTTTTCAGTTGAATGTTCTGCAAGTTAGGGACCAGCATGGGCCATTACTACAAGATGGGGACCGGGATGGGCACATTACTACAAGATGGGGCTCGGGATGGGCATATTACTACAAGATGGGGTATGGGATGGGCACATTACTACAAGATGGGGCCCGGGATGGGCACATTACTACAAGATGGGGTATGGGATGGGCACATTACTACAAGATGGGGCCTGGGATGGGCACATTACTACAAGATGGGGCCTGGGATGGGCACATTACTACAAGATGGGGCCCATGGATGGGCACATTACTACAAGATGGGGACCGGGATGGGTACATTACTACAAGATGGGGCCCGGGATGGGCACATTACTACAAGATGGGGACCAAGATGGGCACATTACTAAAAGATGGGGCCCGGAATGGGCACATTTCTACAAGATGGGGCCCGGGATGGGCACATTACTACAAGATGGGGACCGAGATGGGCACATTACTACAAGATGGTGACCGGGATGGGCACATTACTCCAAGATGGGCCCAGGATGGGCACATTACTACAAGATGGGGACCAAGATGGGCACATTACTACAAGATGGGGCCCGGGTTGGGCACATTTCTACAAGATGGGGCCCGGGATGGGCACATTACTACAAGATGGGGCCCGGGATGGGCACATTACTACAAGATGGGGACCAAATTGGGCACATTACTACAAGATGGTGACCGGGATGCTCACATTACTACAAGATGGGCCCAGGATGGGCACATTACTACAAGATGGTGACCGGGATGGGCACATTACTACAAGATGGGACCCGGGATGGGCACATTACTACAAGATAGGGCTCAGGATGGGCACATTACTACAAGATGGTGACCGGGATGGGCACATTACTACAAGATGGGGCTCGGGATGGGCACATTACTACAAGATGGGGTATGGGATGGGCACATTACTACAAGATGGGGCCCGGGATGGGCACATTACTACAAGATGGGGTATGGGATGGGCACATTACTACAAGATGGGGCCTGGGATGGGCACATTACTACAAGATGAAGCCCAGGATGGGCACATTACTACAAGATGGGGCCCGAGATGGGCACATTACTACAAGATGGGTACCGGGATGGGCACATTACTACAAGATGGGGACCGGGATGGGCACATTACTACAAGATGGGACCCGGGATGGGCACATTACTACAAGATGGGGCCTGGGATGGGCACATTACTACAAGATGAAGTCCAGGATGGGCACATTACTACAAGATGGGGCCCGAGATGGGCACATTACTACAAGATGGGTACCGGGATGGGCACATTACTACAAGATGGGGACCGGGATGGGCACATTACTACAAGATGGAGCCCGGGATAGGCACATTAGTACAAGATGGAGACCGGGATGGGCACATTACTACAAGATGGGGACCAAGATGGGCACATTACTACAAGATGGGGCCCGGGATGGGCACATTACTACAAGATGGGGCCCGGGAAGGGCACATTACTACAAAATGGAGACCGGGATGGGCACATTACCACGAGATGGGGAAACTACTACAAGATGGAGACATTACTATAAGAAGTTGGTCAGAATTACTATATTGTGCAAATTGTAAGAAAAAAAATCACTGTATGTGGCTAATTAGGGGACACAAAATGGAAATAAAAATTGTAAAAACTATAAAACTGTACCATATCCCATAAATTGAATGCCACGTAAAAGAATAGAATAAAAAGTCAAAAATGTTCAAAAAATGATCCAAAAAGTGTATAGAAAAAACAATATGGTATCATTAAAAATTTCAAATCATCCTGCAAAAAATGTGGCCCTTCAAATTCACATTTTTTCTATGTGCGGCCCATATACTTAGCAGAGTTTGAGACCCCTGGTGTATATGATATAGTAGATGTTACCTGCAGTCCTATGTAACACCACAGATAACCCACTGATAGCTCTATGGGTATATACGGTGTAGTAGATGTTACTTGCAGTCTTATATAAAACCACAGATAGCACAGTGATAACTCTATTGTTGTGTACCATGTAGTAGATATTACCTGCTGTCCAATGTAGCACCACAGATTACACAGTGATAACTCTCTGAGTACAGATAATATAGTAGATGTTGCCTGCAGTCCTATGTAACACCACAGTTGGAGTGATAACTTTATGGTTACATATGATGGAGCATATATTATCTGCAGTCTTATGTAATACCACAGATTACACAGTGATAACTCTCTGAGTACAGATAATGCGAGAAATATTATTTGCAGTCTGTTACGACCAGTGGTGGCACTCGTGGATTTGTAGACGCTCTGTGCCACAGAGCCGGGCCTGCCCAGGCAGGGGCGTAGCTAAGCGGCTACCTGGTGTTCATGGAGCAAATGATGGTGGAAACAGACTGAGCTGCAGGTAGCCGCCAGGTACCCCTCCTGGGCAGAACCCGGTACTGCAGCTGCTGACCCCAGGGGTCAAGTTAGCTGACACTGATTAGGGCTATGTTCAGATATGCTGGTCTAGGATATAGGATCAGGAACTGGCTGCACATTGACAGGGGGACAATGTTCAGGCACTGGCCGCACTGGGACCAGGGGACTTCGGATATGCGACTGGCCACTCCAGGACCAGGGAACAATGTTCAAGCACTGGCCGCACACAGACCAGGGATTCTGGTTCAGGACCTGGCCTCACCGGGACAATGGGTTTGGGTTCAGGAAAATGGCCACACCGGGACCAGGAGTTCAGGTTCAGGACACTTGCCACACTGGGACCAGGGGTTCAGGTTCAGGACACTGGCCACATAGGGACCAGTGAATCAGGTTCAGGACACTGGCCACACCAGGACCAGGGGTTCAGTTTCATGACGCTGGCCACGCCATGACCAGGGGTTCAGGTTCAGGACACTGGCCACACCGGGACCAGTGGATCAGGTTCAGGACACTGGCCACACTGGGACCAGGGGTTCAGGTTCAGGACACTGGCCACACTGGGACCAGGGGTTCAGGTTCAGGACGCTGGCCACATAGGGACCAGGGATTCAGGTTCAGGACACTGGCCACACCAGGACCAGGGGTTCAGGTTCATGACGCTGGCCACGCCGTGACCAGGGGTTCAGGTTCATGATGCTGGCCACGTCGTGACCAGGGGTTCAGGTTCAGGACACTGGCCACACTGGGACCAGGGGTTCAGGTTCAGGACACTGGCCACACTGGGACCAGGGGTTCAGGTTCAGGACACTGGCCACACTGGGACCAGGGGTTTGGTACAGGACACTGGCCACACCAGAACCAGGGGTTCAGGTTCAGGACACTGGCTACACCAGGACCAGGGGTTTGGGTTCATGAAGCTGGCCACACCGGGACTAGGGGTTCAGGTTCAGGACACTGGCCACACCGGGACCAGGGGTTCGGGTTCATGAAGCTGGCCACACCTATGTAACACCACAGATAACACAGATTGATAACTCTATGGGTATACAGTGGTGTGAAAAAGTGTTTGCCCCCTCCATTGCTGAATTACAACAATTTTGCAAAGATGAGTGGGCCAAAATTCCTCCAGAAGATTGCAAAAGACTCATTGCCAGTTATCGCAAACGCTTGCTTGCAGTTGTTCCTACAAAGGGCGTTCCAACTAGTTATTAGGTTTAGTGGGCAATCACTTTTTCATACAGGGCTTCATAGGTTTGGATTTATTTTTCCCTTAATAATAAAGACCTTCATTTAACCCCATTTTGACGTGGGCCATAATAATGTGTCTCTGTGCCCTGGGCCTTAATGACCAGGAACTGTACGTATTAGTATGCCTCAGCGATCACGCCCGCACAGTGGCTGTGCGGGTGCGATCGCCGCTGGGTGGCAGCTGATTCTAACATCTGATACCCGCACCGCTCCCGGCACATTAACCCCCAAAATGCTGCAATAGAAGTCGATTGCAGCATATCGGGGGCAGGCAGAGGTAAGACAGCCCCTCTTACCTTGGATCAGAGACCCCACGCTGTCATTGCTGGGTCCCGATCGTTGCCATGATGACCCGATGTCGTCATGATGACATCTGGGTCACTGGGCACCAGCAAGTTAGTTAGATCCTGCGCAGTGCATGATCTATCTAACTTGTCTCAGTGCAAAGCTGACAGTCTGCATAGCATAGGGATGTTCCTGCATCCCTATGCTATACAAGCAATCAGCCTGCAAAAAATTAAAGTCCCATAATGGGACAAAGTAAAAAAGTGTCAGAAAGTGAAAAAAAGTGAAAAAAATATATATATAAAAAAAAATAATGCAAAAACAAAAATAAAAATATATGGTACCCATAAATAAATAGTATTATGAAAAAAAAAGCAATAAAAGTTCACATATTTGGAATCGCCACATCCGTAACGACTTGACCTATAAAACTGTCCCACTAGTCAACCCACTTAGTCAACATGGTAAAAAAAAAGCAAAAAAAAACGAAGCAAAAATCTGTGCTTTATCATTATACCGCCAAACAAAAAAAAATGGAATAAAATGCGATCAAAAAGACAAATGTAAATAAAAACAGTACCGCTGAAAACGTCATCTTGTCCCGCAAAAAAAAGCCACCATACAGCTCCATCAGCCAAAAAATAAAAAAGCTATAGCTCTCTGAATAAAGCGATGCAAAAAAATTATTTTGTCTATAAAATAGTTTTTATTGTGTACAAGCGCCAAAACATAAAAAAAAATATAAATCTAGTATCGCTGTAAAGATACTGACCCAAAAAATAAAGCTGCCTTATCAATTTTACCACACATGAAACAGCATAAAAAAAAACTGTTCCAGAATTGTTGGTTTTTGTATATGCTGCCTCCCAAAAATCAGAATAGAAAGCAATAAAAAAATGTCACGTGCCTGAAAATGGTACCAATAAAAATGTCAACTTGTCACTCAAAAAACAAGCCACCACATTACTCTGTCGGCCGAAATATGGAAAAATTATAGCTATAAAAATATGGCGATGCAAAAACTAGTCTTAACAAAAAAAAGCGCCTTTTAGTGTGTGACAGCAGCCAAACATAAAAACCCGATATAAATCTGGTTTCGCTGTAATTGCACCAACCCGAAGAATAAAGTCGTCTAATCACTTATACTGCATCAGGAAGGCGTAAAAAGTAAACTCTAGGATTAGCGTCACGGTTAGGATTAGGGTTGTGCTAGGGTTAGAGTTGTACTAGGGTTATTGTTGTGTTAGGGTTGTGCTAGGGTTATTGTTGTGCTAGGGTTAGGGTTGTGCTAGGGTTAGGGTTGTGCTAGGGTTATTGTTGTGTTAGGGTTAGGGTTGTGCTAGGGTTAGGGTTGTGCTAGGGTTAGAGTTGGGCTAGTGTTAGGGTTGTGGTAGGGTTAGGGTTGTGCTAGGGCTATTGTTGTGGTAGGGTTAGAGTTGTGCTAGGGTTAGGGTTGTGTTAGGGTTAGGGTTGTGCTAGGGCTATTGTTGTGGTAGGGTTAGGGTTGTGCTAGGGTTTTTGTGGTAGGGTTAGGGTTGTGCTAGGGTTATTGTGTTAGGGTTAGGGTTGTGCTAGGGTTAGGGTTGTGTTTGGGTTGTGTTAGGTTTGTGTTGGGATCTTTTCAAAAGAGAAGAAAAAGAAATGATGACGATATGGCGACTAGTGTTGAGCGAAAGTGCTCGCTATTTGAGTTTGCATCGGGTGGTCGGGTATCCACCGAGTATCATGTTATACAGCCAAAAAACCCAAGCGGGGATTGGCTGCCATGCAAAGGCAATCCCCGAATGTTTTTTTTTGAGTGCCTAACTGTAGTGCCCCAAAGTTGTATGTTTATGTACCTTTAAGATGTAGCAGAGCCAGCAGCTACTTCATTATGTCTGCACAATGTTTATATTTCCCTTTGCAGATAATGTACATGAGGATCCAGTACACAGAATGGTTTATATATGCATAGAGTGATGTACTTATTGTGTTCTGCTATCAGATTACTAAGAGTTAATGAATTAGCCCTGCTTTCCATATATGGCAATAAGCTCACATGGTTATGCCACTTGACCAAGGTCCTAGGATTAGTGCAGTGTGTGCTCAGAAAGGAGAGAGGAGGAGACATCTTGTGGTGTCTGGTCTTGCATTTAAGAAGTGGAGGAACAGGTATGGAAGCTCAGATGTCTGGGGTATGAGAAACCACAGTGGCAGCTGCAATCAGCTGTGTGATAAGGACTGTACAGATAAGCAGAAGCTAGGACTCAGGAGTCACTGCACCGTTTATGTATCTGCATTATCATACTGGGAAGTGACTGTGCTTGCTGCATTGAAAGAGAAACTCTTCTGAATCATCTGTCTGGATTTACCTGTATTTGTTTGCAAGAAGTAAAGCTTATCAATTGCTAATACAGTGCACCCTGGCGTCACAAACTACATTTTCTTTTACTTTTTTTCCTGCCTTAGTGAAGTGGTAATACCCTCACATCACATGTGTGTGATCTACGGCAGAGTACTGCATCACTGGCATTACATAACAACCGTGAAACGTGGGGCGGGGACTCGAGCACATGCGATACATGGTGCTTACCTGAGTACCCGATGCAAACTCAAGTAGCGAGCACTTGCGCTCAAGAATAATGAAAACTTATTCAATCTGATGACCTAATGTTATCAAATTTTGTGTCGTACGTCTGGGTTCAAAATGTTCACTATACCCCTTGATAAAATCCTTGAGGGGTCTAGTTTTCAAAATGGGGTCACTTGTGGAGGGTTTCCACTGTTTAAGCACACTGTTTAGGTCTCTCCAAACACGACATGGCGTCCGCTCTCGATTCCAGCCAATTTTGCGTTTAAAAAGTCATACAGTGCTCCTTCCCTTCTGAACCCTGCCGTGCGCCCAAACAGTGTATTTTCCCCACATATGGGGTATTGGCGTACTCAGGAGAAATTGCACAAAAATGATAAAAATGTGTGTATCACAACCATTGAAATATCAACCTCCCAACTCCAGTTTTCCTAGGAGTTTTTGCCTTTACAGGGATGGATGGATACAAGGGTGGACGGATGGACGGATGGATGGATACAAGGGCGGACGGATGGATACAAGTGACGCGTCCCCTGGGGCCGTGGGGTACTCGGTAGCCGGGCCGGTCCTTTTCTGGCGTAGTCACAATGGCAGTGACCCGGTCCGTGGCCCTCGGGAGGTCAAATGAAGGTGGAGTGGTAGGCCTTCCCTCTGCGCTATTCTCTTTGGCCCTGCTGCTTAAAGTTATGCTCCGGCCCTCGTTCCTGAGCAAAACATCTCTTCCTCACCCGTATGGGAGGCAGCTCGAGCCTTCTTCAAGTGTCGCTCCTTCGTGGTGGCGCTGGGCCCTAGGATGCTGCTGAGCCGGGACTTCAGTGCCCGCACAACCAAGGACTCCGCTGTTCGATTCCCTTGCGCTTCTTTCTGGGGCGAGCTTGTTCACAGCTCCCTTCCCCAGCTCCTTCCTCATCGCTCTCCTGTCTCCAACTCTCCTACAACTAACTTTTTCTAACCCCGCCTCCAGGTTCCAATTTAAAGGGGAGGAGCTCCCCTTTCTGGTCTGGAGCCAGGAAAGTGTTGTATGCTGGTATACCTGATCAGGGGACCCCTCCTTGCTTCTAGGCATGGCATCACCCCCTGTGAGGGAGGCAATGCCAATGTGGCAACCAGACCCCTGGGGTGCCACATTCCCCCCTAGTTAAATTCAGTACTCCCGGACTGAGGACACCTTTAGAGTTAAACAATTAACAACAATAACAATTTATATCCCAAATAATTGACAAAGTCTCAAAAAGGCAAAAATTGCAGAACAACAAAAACCAAACAAAAATTGGGAGCAGTCATTGCGGCGCTTAGTCTTTACGCCACTATCCATGAATTGTCTTTTTCCAGGCACTTGAAGGTTGGTTGGTGGGAACCGCCTCAACCCACTTTGTGTATCGTCCCTGGGCGTGACTTCAGGGCACTCTGTTGGTGGGCCTCATTTTCGGCCACCCCTGCAGTTTATTTTCAAGGCCAACAATTAACTTTACTCAACATTGTCCTGACCACACCTAGTCCTGTGGTCCATTTGTCCATAAATATAATAACTATATACACTCACGATTACTTAAAAGTTCTTATAGGAAGTCTCTGTAGGCTCTCATGCTTAACGGTTGCAACTATATACTATACACTATTATCTTATTACACTTTAATCCCTATAACGGGCAGGGAGCTTACCTCTGGTACTACGGGTCGATCTACGCAGTACAGTTGTTGCCAATGACCTACCTGGGTCTCTATTGTCTACCACTGGTGTGGTGGGCTCAGTGTGAACTACACTACGGTTAGTCTGAGGTAACACCAGTAGGCTTGGTAGTCTTACACGACTTCTTTGACTCACCATGGGTACGACAGATTCACCGCTAGCAGGGGGTGGATTCACTTGTTCCACTTTGGTTGTAGCATCTGTTGCTGGGGCCGTCTAGTCTCTCAGCTGTTCTAGAGTCTCTGTGGCTCCTGGTAAGGCTACTTAGGGAAAGGTCAGTACAGGTACATGATTGCTTGGTTCACCTGCGTCCAAGACCGGGGAAATTCTCCAAGGATGGTTTGAACCGTTTCTTCCACCTTTTCTGTGTGCTGGAGGCTGTTTTGGTCTTCCTCTTGGTGTCTCAATTGATCAGGGTATATCTTCAGGTGGTCTCTTGAGACTGCTGCTGAAGTCTCTCCTCCATCTTTACTGATGAGGCGTACCTTGGTGTTGTCAAAATTTGAAGGCAAGACGGTGTATGGCTCAACCTCCAACTGATAATCTAATTTGTGAATTCATCTCTTCCTTTTGAGTACCTGTTCTCCAGGTGACAAGGGAACTGCAGGTGCATGCTGATTATAAGTTCTTTCCTGCCTCTGTCTTGCCTGGGACAAAGTTCTCTCTACACATTCTTGCACCTTGCGGTATTGTTGCTGCCGCTCCGTATCCCAATCTGCATCTGGTGATGTTGTCTCAGGTGTTAAAACTCCCATGTCTAAGTCAATGGGTAGCTTGCCAGGTCTTGCCCTCATCAGGTAGGCGGGTGTACAGTTAGTGGAGTTCACCGGGATGTGGTTATGTAGGTCCACCAAATCCGGTAGCTTCTCTGGCCACAGGCTACGTTCTTCAAGAGGCAACGTCTTCAACAGGTATATTACCACCTGGTTCATTTTCTCGCACACCCCATTGGTCTGGGGATGATACGGCGTCGTCCTTATTTTCTTGCAGCCGTACAAGTTACAAAATTCTTGAAACACTTCTGCTTCAAAGACTGGGCCTTGGTCGGTAAGCACTCGTTCAGGGTAACCGTGCAGGCGACAAAAGTTTTGTTGAAATGCTTTGGCTGCCGTCTTAGCCGTCTGATCCTTCACTGGCACTACTACCAGGAATCGGGAGTAGTGGTCTACTATGGTGAGAGCGTAGACATAGCCTGACCTGCTTGGGGCTAGCTTCACGTGGTCCAAGGCTACCAGTTCAAGTGGTTGTTTGGTGATTATGGGCTGCATGGGAGCCCTCTGGCTATCACGGTCTTTCCGTCTCAGGTTGCATGGACCACATTCTCGACACCATCTCTCGATTGCTTTCCTCATGCCAACCCAGTAGAATCGCTCATGTAGCAGGACTTCCAACTTCTTCCACCTGAAGTGTCCTGCTCCATCGTGGTACGCCTCTAATACCATTGGCGCATCCCGCTTAGGGACTACCACCTGCCAGATCAGTTCGTGTGTCCGGGGGTTGATGCTTCTCTGACACAGCTTTCCCTCGTAGATGAACAGCTTGCCTTTCTCCTTCCACAACTGTTGGGTCTCCTGTGGAGCATCTGGAAAGCCGGTAGCTCTATCTCCTCCATCTCTTCAGGATCTTCTCCCCCATCAGGTACGTTGGGCATCCTGGACAGCGCATCAGCATTAGCATTTCTATTTCCCGCCCGATACTTGTTGGTAACATCGTAGTTGGACAGCCGGGCCATCCATCGCTGCTCCAGCGCACCTAGCTTCGCCGTTTCCAGGTGGGTCAGCGGATTATTGTTTGTGAAAATTGTAAACTTTGCTGAAGCCAGGTAGTGTTTGAAGCGCTCCGTTACAGCCCAGACTATGGCTAAAAACTCCAACTTAAAGGAACTATAGTTGTCGGGGTTCCTTTCCGTGAGGACGGAGCTTCCTGCTGGCGTAGGCAATCACTCTCTCTCTGCCCTGCTGTACCTGAGATAGCACCGCTCCCAATCCCACATTGCTGGCATCCGTATAGAGTATAAAGGGTTGGCCACAATCGGGGTAGGCCAGTACTTTGTCTCCCGTAAGAGCCACCTTCAGTCGAGTGAAGGATTCTTCTTCTTTTTTACTCCACTTGAATGGAGGATTCGGGTTCTTGGCCTTCTTGGACTGGCCCACTAAGAGGTCCTGCATGGGTGCCGCTATCTTGGTGAAACCCTTGATGAATCTCCTATGGTAGCCTACCAGCCCGAGGAACTGCCGCACTTCTTTGATAGTGGAGGGTCTTGGCCAGTCCTTGATCATGGTGACTTTTTCAGGGTCTGGTGCTACAGCTTCGGCACTTACCACATGACCTAGGTACTGCACCTTGCGTTTCAACAGGTGGCACTTGGACGGCTTTACTTTCAGGCCAAAACCAGATAGGGCTTCGAACACCTCGGCCAGGTGCTCCAGGTGGTCTTCGTATGTCTTTGAGTAGACTATTACATTGTCTAGGTACAGCAGAACGGTTTAGAAGTTTTTGTATCCTAAGCAACTCTCCATTAACTGCTGGAATGTTCCCGGGGCATTGCAGAGCCCGAATGGCATGCAGTTGAACTCGCAGAGGCCAATTGGTGTCATAAACACGGTCTTCTCTCTGTCCGCCTCTGCCACGGGAACCTGCCAATACCCACTGGTGAGATCCAAAGTGGAGAAATAGCAGATCTTAGTGCAGCTAATGATTCCTCAATTCTGGGTATTGGGTAGGCGTCCTTATGTGTAATGCGGTTAATCTGCCTATAATCGACACACATCCTCATTGTACCATCTTTCTTTCTAACGAGGACTAATGGAGCTGCCCAGGGGCTACAACTATCTCTGATCACCCCAGCCTCCATCATCTCCCGTAACATTCCCTTGGCACATTGATATTGAGCTGGGGGTACAGGCCAGTACCTCTCTTTAATGGGCGGATGATCTCCTGCGGGGATATGATCATAGAATCATAGAATCATAGCATGGTAGAGTTGGAGGGGACCTCCTGGGTCATCTGGTCCAACCCCCTGCTCAAAGCAGGATTCACTAAATCATCTCAGACAGATGTCTGTCCAGCCTCTGTTTGAAGACGTCCATTGAAGGGGAACTCACCACCTCTCGTGGCAGCCTGTTCCACTCATTGATCACCCTAACTGTCAAAAAGTTTTTTCTAATATCTAATCTGTGTCTCCTCCCATTCAGTTTCATCCCATTGCTTCTAGTCTTTCCTTGTGCAAATGAGAATAAAGATGATCCTTATTCAATGTAACAACCCTTGAGATATTTGTAGACAGCTATTAAGTCTCCTCTCAGTCTTCTTTTTTGAAAGCTAAACATTCCCAAATCCTGTAACCGTTCCTCATAGGACAAGGTTTGCAGACCGGTCACCATTCTGGTCACTCTTCTCTGAACTTGCTCCAGTTTGTCGATGTCTTTTTTAAAATGTGGTGCCCAAAACTGGGCGCAGTATTCCAGATGAGGTCTGACCAAAGAGGAGTAAAGTCCAATAATGACCTCACGTGATCTAGACTGTATGCTTCTGTTAATACATCCCAGAATTGTATTTGCCTTTTTTGCTGCTGCATCACACTGTTGACTCATGTTCAGTCTATGATCCATTAGTATACCTAAGTCTTTTTCACATGTACTGTTGCTTAGCTCTATTCCTCCCATTTTGTATATGCTTTTTTCATTTTTATTGCCCAGATGTAGTACTTTGCATTTTTCCCTGTTAAAAACCATTCTCTTAGTTACTGCCCACTGCTACAGTTTATTTAGGTCTTTTTGAATCCTCTCTCTCTCTTCTCTAGTGTTAGCTATCCCTCCTAGCTATGTGTCATCAGCAAATTTAATCAGTTTACCCTCAATTCCTTCATCTAAATCATTGATAAAGATGTTGAACAATACAGGTCCCAGGACAGAGCCCTGTGGTACCCCACTTGAGACATTCATCCAACTGGATGTGAAGCCATTTACAACCACTCTTTGAGTCCGATCACTAAGCCAGTTATGAATCCACCTAACAGTTGCCTTGTCCATTCCATACTTGGTCATTTTTTCAATAAGGATGGTGTGAGATACTTTGTCAAATGCTTTGCTAAAGTCAAGATATACTATATCTACAGCATTTCCCTGATCCACCCAGTCAGTGATTCTGTCATAGAAGGAAATTAAGTTAGTCTGACATGACTTGTTAGTTACAAACCCATGCTGACTCTGGTTAATCACTTCATTCTTATCCAGGTACTTACATACATGTTGTTTAATAATTTGTTCAAAGATCTTTCCTGGTATAGAAGTCAGACTCACCGGCCTATAGTTCCCTGGGTCCACCTTCTTCCCCTTTTTGAAGATAGGAACAACATTTGCTCTTCTCCTGTCTTCTGGGACTTCTCCTGTTCTCCAAGAATTTTCAAAGGTTATGGAGAGTGGTTCTAAAATTTCTTCTACAATCTCCTTCAGTACTCTGGGGTGTAATTCATCTGGACCTGGAGACTTGAACTCATTTATGTTAGCTAAATATTCCCTCACAATCTCTCTGTTTACAGATAATTTGGATTCTTCTATTCCTTTAATAGGACAGTGAAGATCAGTTGATGTTACATTTTCTTTCTGAGAGAAAACAGATACAAAATAGGAATTAAAAAGTTCGGCCTTCTCAACATCCTTTCTTACCATTTCACCATTTTCATCCTGTAAAAATCCTATAGCATCTTTGACTTTTCTTTTACTTTTGACATACCCCCAAAATCCTTTTTTATTGCTTTTGACATCTCTTGCAAGCCTTAATTCATTGTCAGCTTTAGCTAACCTGATACATGCCCTGCAGGTTCTGCAGACTGCATTATAATCTTCTTTAGATATGCCTCCCTCTTTCCATTTGATAAACATTTCTTTCTTTCTTTTTAGCATGTGTTTAAGTTCTGTTTTCATCCATCCTGGTTTCCTTAAATGCTTCCCATTCTTCCTACTTTTCGGGATTGTTAACGATTGCGCTTTGAGAATCTCATTTTTAAAAATTTCCCATCCTTCCTGGACATTTTTGTCCTTAAGGACATCCAGCCATTGGATCCCTCCTATTCTCTTTCTGAGTCGCGTAAAATCAGCCTTTCTGAAATCTAACCTTGAAGTTTGAGTCTTCACATGTGTTCCTCCTCTAGTTATCCAAAATTCTATAATAGCTTGATCGCTGCCTCCTAGGGTCCCAGCCACTTTTACCTCCTCAATCATTTCCTCCCTGTTTATAAGGATTAGATCCAACGTAGCAGATCCCCTTGTTTTCTCCCCTACCTTTTGAAAGATAAAGTTGTCAGCAAGAGAGGATAAGAATTTGCTTGACCTGTTAGTTTTACTTGAGAGAGATTCCCTACAAATGTCTGGATAGTTGAAATTTCCCATGACCACTACGTCATATTTTTTGGAGAACTTGGTCATTTGATACATAAAGAGTTCATCCATATCTTCAGCTTGCCCAGGTGGTCTGTAGTAAATGCCTACAATGGTGTCCTTTCCGTTGTTCTCTCCTTGTATTCTTACCCAAACAGTTTCCACAGAACTCCCAGTCTCTGCTTCAATCTCTGTGCAGATATACGCTTTTCTAACATACAATGCGACACCTCCTCCTCGTTTATCAAGTCTGTTTCTTGCAAATAAGTTGTATCCTTTTAGCCTTGTATTCCAATCATGTGTATCGTCCCACCAAGTTTCAGTGATTCCAATGACATCATATTCCTTTTCCTGCGTTAGCAGTTCCAATTCTCCTTGTTTGTTGCCCATGCTCTGTGCATTTGTATAAAAACATTTTAGCTTGTGATTGGTTTCTCTTCCTCCCATATTTTTATTATTTAAATTTTTTTGCCTTTGTTCTTCCTTTCCACTTCCAGTAGAAGAGATCTCAATAGTATTTGTCAGCTGTATATCTTTTTCTGGCCTTTTGCTTCCCTTCCCACATTGTTCTAGTTTAAAGCTCTCCTGATGAGTGTAGCAAGGCGACTTCCAAATACATGTTTTCCAGTCTTCGTAAGGTGCACCCCATCTCTAGCAAGTAGTCCATCATATAGGTAATTCATTCCGTGATCCAGAAATCCAAATCCTTGTTGACGGCACCATCGACGTAGCCAGTTGTTCACCTATAGAATCTTATTCCACCTCATTGTTCCATGGCCATCCACTGGGAGGATGGATGTGAAGACCACCTGCGCTCCCAATTCTTTCACTTTCTTGCCTAAGTCTTCAAAGTCAGTGCAGATGGTTTCCAGGTCCTTTCTTGCGGTGTCATTTGTCCCCACATGTATTAGCAGGAATGGGTAGTGATCTGTAGGTCTGAAGAGTCTTGATATCCTGTCAGACACATCTTTAATTTTTGCTCCTGGAAGACAGCACATTTCTCTTGAGGTTATGTCTGGTCTGCAGATAGCGGCCTCTGTTCCTTTCAACAGGGAATCCCCCATGACCACCACTCTCCGTTTTTTCTTCACAACATTTTTCTTTCTCCATCCAGGAGGATTTTGAGGGCTTATAAGGTTCTTCATTGTGGGCAAAGTCTTATCTTGCTGTATTTCTTCGTGGTTCTCCTGCGTGAGAGCCTGGTACTGGTTCCTGAGCAGTATAGGTGCTGACTGCCTCTCGATCCTCCTGCTTCTCTGGGTCACATGCTTCCATTCCTCTGTTTCGTCAGGTGCAGTTCGAATTTCTTCTCTTTCTGTATCATGAAGAGACAATTCTGCGCTGTCTAAGAACTCTTCACCTTCCTTAATGATTTTCAAGGTAGTTAACCTCTCTTCTAGATTTCGCAACTTTTCCTCCAACAGGGACACAAGCTTGCATTTCTGGCATGTGAAGTTTGGCTTTTCCACTGGCAATTCTGTGAACATGTAGCAGGATATGCAGCTCACAAAATGGCTCCTGGACTCTTCCATGTTCTTATTGTTGATATGTTATGAAAAAAGTGAAAAACGCTCCAAAATTCACGCGCCAGTAGGCGCGCGGTTCACCGATGTCCTCCTTTCAGCTCCAGCGGCCAAAATCCAGTGTTCTTTGAGCTCGCAGAGACTCTTCACTTATCCCAAAATGCAGTGAGAATATGCAAATTGTCTCCTCCGGACTCCTCCCCTGGTTGGACCCCTTTTACCTGCTCAAAGTGTAGTGGGTGTTTGCTGAAGGCTCGCTCATATTCTTGGACCACCCGGTACACCCCATGCTTTTGGCACAAAGGGGTGGAGTCAGTGCCTACTTGTAGCTTCTGACACCAATCCTCCACCTGCCCCTTGGGGCCATTGTCTTCCGCCTGTTCGGACACAGGCAAGGGTTCCATTGCCTTTATTGCGTTGTTACTGACAGTGCACAGCTTAGCAAGGGTGGCATACTGGGGTAAATGGACCTCTTTCTCCCCACAATTCAGGATGCGTATCGGTACTCTCCCCTTGCGGAAATCGACCACCCCCCTGGCCGTCAAGATGGTGGGCCTTCTATCAGAGTACACGGGTTCTACCAGGACCTGATAATCTTGACCCCTGAGACCTATTGCTGCCCGACACCATTGGCCCTCTGCCCCAGGGGTTGCTCGTTTAAATCGCAGAATCTTGCGAGGTGCCCCGCCTTTTGACAGCGGCGGCAGATGGGTTGTCCTTTCTGGTCGTAGCGATCACTGTCTCTCCCAATGGTCAGTGGAATTCTCTGCCATCGCCACGGAACGTCATCTGGACTGGAAGCCAGCTGAATTCTTTCCTTGGGAGACATTTGCATGGCCTACATGGTTTTGGTTAATGTAGCCACACTTTTGGTCAGCTCTTGGACCTGAAGGCGTAGGTCTGCAGAGGGGTCATTATCTAGGGCCTGCGCGTCAGCCTCCACAGGTGCCGGGGAAAAGGACGCCGCCTCCTGGTGGTATGTGATAGCTGGGCACCAGAGGGATGCAGTGCCACTTGGGGTTGATTCTCGCAGCACCCGGATGGCCCGGTCTTTAAATTGCGCAAAGTCCAGATCAGGGTTTTGCAGAGCCATAATGCGCAGCTGTGTCAAGTGAGCATTAGACAGGAGCCCCTCGATAAACTGTTCGGTTAGCAATCTGTCCTCGTCTTGCACACTGTCGGGGTCTACCTGTTTAGTGGCCCGCAGCGCCTCCTGCAGGTTTAGAGCATGGTCCCGTACACTGTCCTGCACCCTTTGTTTGCACCCGTAGAACTTCATTTTAATCTCTGCTGCTGTGCGGGTGTCAGAAGGTATCCTTCAACCTGGCCATAATTTGCTTAACAGTGCTTTTGTCCCTGCCCGGCCAGGACTTCACCTCCCTCTGGGCTGCACCGATTAGCTGGCCTATAAGGATGCTGACTTTTTGCTCCTCAGACAGTGGGTACACTTGGAACAAACTGCACAGCCTCTCCTCAAATTCACTCAGGGTGTGCGACTCCCCTGAGTATTGGGGCAACCACGCCGTCCCTGAAATATACGGCATGGATAAAGGCATTACAGTGGTGGTGGCCGCGCTCGCAGCTGGATCCTCTTCCAGGTTGGGCATCTTCCTCCCCCCCTAGTGAACCTCAGCCAGGTCCTGGGTTTCAGCTGGCATACCAGTATGCAGGCGAGAGGGATCGCTTACCCGGCGGTTCCGGATCGGGGCCTCCTGCTTCCCCTCTGCTGACGTCAAATCACAAGATTATACAGCTCAGCAAAGTCTTTGGTACACAGTACCCGGTTATACCGGGCTTCGAATCATGTTCGTGACGCCAAGTTGACGCGCCCCCCTGCGGCCGTGGGGTACTCGGTAGCCAGATCGGTCCTTTTCTGGGGTAGTCACGATGGCAGTGACCTGGTCCGTGGCCCCGGGCGGTCAAATGAAGGCAAAGTAAAAGTCAATTTTGGGGAATGTATTCGTGCCGCCACCCGTCGTATGCGCCTATATGGGGCTGCCACTGCGGTGCAGATCCACTGGAGCTGATGGTGATGCAGCAGTGTTGGTTCAGCTCTCCACAGGCAGAGATAAGCTCCAGGGCAGTATATGATGAATTGTAGAGGTAGATGTTGTTTGTGCGGTGTAATACAGGGCTGAGGGCACAGATAATGACCAGACGACAAATTAATGGCGGTTTCCTCTATCTTTACTTGCGGTTTGTCAGAGCAGACCGGGGCACTGGTACTAGCTGGTGGTGGTGGTCCAGGCGGCCTAGAAGCAGTTTGGGAATCCACCTCGCCAGGTGGAGTGGTAGGCCTTCCCTCTGCGCTATTCTCTTCGGCCCTGCTGCTTAAAACTATGCTCCGGCCCTCATTCCGCAAAACGTCTATTCCTCACCTGTATGGCAGGCAGCTCGAGCCTTCTTCAAATATCGCTCCTTCGTGGCGGCGTTGGGCCCTAGGATGCTGCTGAGCCGCCGGGCATCTGGTGGGGCCAGGAGACCTGCAGTCTCCTGCCCTCCGGATTTAGCTGCTTGGCCTTCAGTGCCCGCACAACCACGGACTCCGGTGTCCGATTCCCTTGCGCTTCTCTCTGGGGCGAGCTTGTTCACAGCTCCCTTCCCCAGGTCCTTCCTTGTCGCTCTCCTGTCTCCAACTGTCCTTCAACTTACTTTTTCTAACCCCGCCTCCAGGTTCCAATTTAAAGGGGAGGAGCTCCCCTTTCTGGTCTGGAGCCAGGAAAGTGTTGTATGCTGGTATACCTGATCAGGGGACCCCTCCTTGCTTCTAGGCATGGCATCACCCCCTGTGAGGGAGGCAATGCCAATGTGGCAACTGGACCCCTGGGGTGCCACACAAGGGATGACGGATGGATAGATACAAGGGCGGACGGATGGATACAAGGGCGGACGGATGGATGGATACAAGGGCGTACGGATGGATTGATACAAGGGCGGACGAATGGATGGATACAAGGGCGGATGCATGGATGGATACAAGGGCGGATGGATGTATACAAGGGCGGATGGATGGACGGATGGATGGACGGATACAAGGGTGGACGAATACAAGGTTGGACGAATACAAGGGTGGACGGATACAAGGGTGGACGGGTACAAGGGTGGATGGATGGATACAAGGGTGGATGGATGGATGGATGGATCATTCACTTTGGTATCATGTGAAAATGCTTCTTGATGACCATTCAGGGACTCATCTGTCTTTCTGAAAATCATTTGCTCGTGAACTGCTTTTGTCATCCAAATTCATTATCAAAGCTTGTAATAGGAAACTGAAATGTTAATGATATTTTATTCCGGAAATAAATAGGATTTAATATGTAAATGAGAGAACTTATCTATATTCACATTATTCACATTTTTTAGATTTCTCGTTGGCTTTTCCAAACCGAACATCAGCGGCAAAAGTACGATATTGTTTTTTTCTACAAGAGGACCAATTCATCAAAATTGGCTGCTGTATAAATATAAATATTAAGAATGGCATGGCGCGGTGACATTTTGGCAAAAGTGATGTCATTATTTCCAATTTATTTTGAGTTGTTGAGGTGGAGCGATCAGGATTTATAGTGTCAACCACCACTCCTTGTAATTGAGCAGGTGCCATCTTTGGCCTGGAGTTCCTTAGCCTTATCTGAGACCCTTTATCAAAAAAGAACTTTAATTGAAACTAAATCTTTGTAATTATGGGTACACTCAGGACCCATTGTAAAAGCGGTTGCCCAGGACTATGATATTAATGGCCTATCCTCAGAATAGATCATCAATATTAGGTGGGGTCTTGACTCCGGGGATCCCCACTGATCAGCTGCTAACAGGTCCCATGCCTGCTGGATGTATATAGTCTATGGAGCCATAACAGCACAGCTCCACACTCTTTGTAATGGCCATTCTGGGTTACTGCAACTCAGATTCCATTCACTTCAATAAGAGCTGAGAATGTTGTAAGAAAAACACTGATTTTTTTTTGCATTGGACACATAGATAACAAAGAAATAAACTTCAACTTTAACACAATCATGTAATTTTTGTTGCAACTGGGTCAGAACGGGGGCTCGGCGGCGACGGTCCCTGACTGGAGTGAGATTTCTGGCACCTGTTCATGAATCAGGAGCGTCTGACTCCACCACGTCCGCTTATCAAGACCGGCGAGAAAATCGCCGGTCTTGATGAATCGGGGAAAAAGTCTTATAAATTCGGCGAACCCACCGAGATTTTCAAGCAGAAGACCTTTCAGGAAACTGATTTTTCCAATGGATTTTTCGACTAGAGGTTTTTTGTAATCTCTTTTTTACTGTCTATTTCTGGTCATTTTTTTTTCACTCCATTGAATGAAGAAGCCACAAATGTTTTTTTAAAGAAAAAATTATAGCAAAATGCTTGATGGCTTTCTTCTCATTAACTTGTATTGTAAAGAACAGTGGATCAGTTGAGCGTAAAAAAACACGTTGTGTTTAAAAGACGTCATGTGCACATAGCTTTGGAGTGTAGTTTCCTTAAAGAAGCACTACTTCTCCTCCTCTTCCCATCAAAATTATCTTCTTAATATGTTGCAATCATCATATTATATAGCACTGTGTACTTACAATTGCTCATTTTGCCTTTCTACCCAGTTATTTTTTCTCTTTTTCATTAGATCTATGACATCAAATGATTAAAAACTGACTAGCTAAATCCTTCTAAGCTCTATGTAGAAACAGGAGGTCAATTTTCCCTGTAAGAGTCACTGCAAAAGTCTCTGGCAGGGGGAGGAGGGGAGCAGCTGGGTTAGGAGGTGAAGAGGGGAATAATCTCTGCAGGGACAAGAGACTTCCTGTTTCTACATAGAGCAGCGAAAAGAGAAGCATTAGCTGGGTAGAAAAGCAAAATGAGCAATTGTAAGTACAAAGTGCTATATAATATGATAACTGCAATATATTAAGAGGATAAAAACTTTTATAGGAGTGCTTCTTTAAGTGTGTTATTTTGCAGCCTTTTGATTAGACAGCTCTTTTTTCGGAGCAGATTCCGTCAAGAGCCACATGACCTATCTTTTTCCTCTGCAAAATCAAAACCAAAAACTGAAAAAAAAAAAAAGATTAAAAGACTAAACATGTGAACAGCAAAATGGTTTTACATCAGAAATTAATAGGAAGAGTCTTTTAGGAGTCTTTGAAATGATTTTCAGGCATTCTTTGAGTGCACCTGCTCCAAAAAGTAGGAAAAAAAGTTAAATAGGTCCGTGCTCCAGTTCCCTGGACAATAAGCTGCCACCATGCAGTAAAAACTTGAGAACACATAGAGCTAAAACAGCTGGGCGACTACTTAATTCTTAGTGAGGGGGAGGTCTCAGAGGTCAACCCCCATTGATTATAATATAATGGTATATCCTAGAAATAACACTTTAAAGGGAAGTTGTCAGCAATTTATTGCTATGTAATCTGAGAGCAGCATAATGTAGGGGCTGAGACCCAGATTCCAGCAAAGTGTCACCTACTGGCCTGAGTTTTACTGTTTCTATAAAATCAGTGTTTTATCAGCAGGAGATTATCACTACAGGACTTGTGCCTTCTTGTCAACTGCTCTGTTTAACCCCGCCCCCATAACTGATTGGCAGCAGTCTGTCTATGAACAGTGTACACAGAAAGCAGCCAATCAGTGGTGTGGGCGGGGTTATACACAGCTCAGCAGTTAGAAAACTGCTAGATTTGCATCAGAAAAAAACAGGGATTGCATTAAAATGACAGCAAGGAGCCCAGTAAGTGACACATCGCTGGAATCAGTGGCTCTGCCCCTACATCCTGCTGCTCTCTGATTACATAACAAAACTGTTATGTTCTGCTACCAGAGCTAAGGAAAGAGAGGAGATCTGTCCCTACGATAGAACTCAGCTTAATCCCTACGATGTAACAGGGGACCTGATCCTGCGATCAGACCTGCTAAAGTCCTAAGCTAGTCTGTACGGAGACCTATAGATGTGGGGAAGGAATCTCTACAAGTACTAAGGACTGGGAGGAAAAATGGGACACCTCCTAACAGAAATAGTAGCAGACAGACGAACAAACAAAATATATAGAACAAAGAGGTCCGTAGACCAAGCAAACTAACAGAGTTAGATACAGAGCACAGGCTAGCTAGAAAGTAGTTATACAATGAAGTCCAGCAAAGCCAGAAGGGTGGAGCAGGATTAAATAGGCCAACAAGGTCATGTGACCAGCAAAGCAAAAAACCTAAGAGCAAGGTTCTAACAGTACCCCCCCTTCTAAGAGGATCCTCCGGATCCCCTAGGACCAGGCTTATCAGGAAATCTCCTGTGAAACGCTCTGATAAGTCTGGACGCGGAAACATCATCCGACCTCACCCAAGAGTTATCCTCGGGTCCGAAACCTTTCCAGGCCACAAGATACTGCAAACTACCTCTATACCGTCTAGAGTTAAGGATGCGAGAAATTTCATATTCCCCGTCCTCCACCACCGGAGGAACAGAGGCAGAGGCATCACAATCCGATACAACAGCTTTTTTCAACAGAGAGACATGAAATACCGGATTAATTCTCCAGGAGGTAGGAACCTCCAACCTAACAGCAGATTGGTTGACAACCTGAAGCACCTTAAAGGGCCCTACAAACTTGGGACCCAATTTCTTAGAAGGAATCCTCAACCACAGATTCCTAGAGGACAACCAAACCATGTCTCCAACAGCGAACAAAACCTCCTGTCGTTTCCTATCAAAGTAGTCTTTAGATTTTCTGTTGGCCTCCTGAAGATTACCACGCACATCCGTCCAAACTCTCTCCAAATCACCGGAAAAATTCTCCTCCTCAGGCACGGCAGATCCCAACTTGGAGAACGACCCAAACGACGGATGTCTCCCAGAACAACAAAAAAAAGGTGAACAACCAGCAGAAGGAGATGTATGATTGTTCAGAGCAAATTCAGCAAGTGGCAGAAACTCAGACCACCCCTCTTGATTGTCTGCCACAAAACAACGCAAGAACTGCTCAACATCCTGGTTTTTCCTTTCTGTCTGGCCATTAGATTCAGGATGATATCCGGACGAGAACGACAAATGAACTCCCAACCTGTCACAAAAGGCACGCCAAAAACGAGCCACGAACTGAGGTCCCCTATCAGAAACAATGTCAGTAGGAACGCCATGAAGTCTGACAATTTCCTTGACAAAGGCCTTAGCGAGAGTTTTAGCACAGGGCAGTTTGACGAAGGGAACCAAGTGACACATCTTGCTAAAACGGTCCACGACCACCCAGATGACAGTAAAACCCTCAGAGGGGGGAAGGTCAGTTATAAAGTCCATAGCCAAATGTGTCCAAGGAGCACTGGGAACCTCCAAAGGACAAAGCAACCCCGCAGCAGGAGTATGTGAGGACTTAGATCTAGCACATATAGTACATTGACGCACCCACTTAATGACTTCCTTCTGCCATCCAGGCCACCAAAAACTGCGACCCACCAGTCTCTTGGTCTCAGAGATTCCGGGATGACCTGCCAACCGAGATTCGTGACACTCAACAAACAAATCTCTCCTAAAGGTCCCAGGCACAAACAACCTCCCATGAGGAGTGTTAGATGGGGCATTCTCCTGTGCTTTAAGAATCTCATCTTCCAAAACGGAGTCCAAAGCAGCTATCACAACACCTTTTTGTAAAATGTTCTCCTCTTTCTCAACACCGACTATGGGAGAAAAACTGCGAGACAAGGCATCCACCTTAACATTCTTAGTACCAGGGATGTAAGTAACGGAGAAATTAAACCGCGAAAAAAACAGTGCCCACCTAGCCTGACGGGCATTCAGGCGCTTGGCAGCATCAAGATATATCAGATTTTTATGATCCGTAAGAACCTGAACGGGAAATTCCGCACCTTCCAAGAAGTGGCGCCAGTGTTCAAATGCGAGTTTAATAGCCAATAATTCCCGATTACCAATATCGTAATTCAGTTCAGTCTCCGAAAATTTTTTTGAAAAAAAGGCACAGGGATGTAATCCATCCCCGTTATCCTGAGACAATACTGCGCCAACCCCCACAGAGGAAGCATCAACCTCAACCAAAAACTGCTTAGTCACATCAGGCTGCATAAGGATGGGAGCAGAGGTGAACCTCTCCTTGAGATACACAAAAGCTTCAATGGCCTCAGAAGACCACTGAACCGCATCAGCACCTTTCCTGGTGAGATCGGTCAGAGGTTTGACAATACTAGAAATTTTTTTTATGAATTTTCTGTAATAATTGGCGAAACCTAAAAACCTCTGTATCGATTTCAAACCAATAGGCCTAGGCCATTCCTGTACAGCTTGAACTTTAACCGGGTCCATCTCAAAACTTTCGCTGGAGATAATGTAGCCCAAAAAACTAATTCTCTGTACAGCGAACTCACATTTCTCCAGCTTAGCAAAAAGCGAATTGTCCATTAATAACTGTAATACCTCACGTACGCTCCGCCAATGAGACTCCAGATCCGGCGAATAAATCAAAATGTCATCCAAATACACAACCACATTTTTGCCGATCAAAGGTCTAAGGATGTCATTAATAAGATTCTGAAAAAATGCAGGAGCATTAGTAAGACCAAAGGGCATAACCAGATTCTCAAAATGACCCACAGGAGTGTTAAAAGCAGTCTTCCATTCGTCACCCTCCTTCAAGCGCAACAGATTGTATGCCCCCTTAAGGTCAATTTTAGAGAACCACTTGGCCCCCATTAACTGGTTAAACAGATCAGGAATCAATGGCAGTGGGTAAGGATTGCGTACAGTAATTTTGTTAATCTCACGAAAATCCAGACAAGGACGTAAACCGCCGTCCTTTTTTTTTTACAAAAAAAAATCCAACCGCCACAGGAGACTTAGAGGGCCTATTGTGACCGGCGGCCAAACTTGTCTGTATGTATTCCTCCAAAGCCTTCCTCTCAGGAATAGTAAGGTTAAATAAACGACTTTTAGGAAGAGTCGCTCCAGGGACAAATTCAATAGAACAATCATAGTCTCTATGGGGAGGCAAAACCTGCGATTCCTTCTCAGAAAAAACTCTCCAAAAATCCTGAATAGGAACAGGCAATTCTCCCCTATCCAAAGCTGCAATACGCCCATTACAACACTTGTCATAACATTTATGGCTCCAGGATTTAATTTCACTGGTAGACCAATCCAGTACAGGATTGTGAAATTTTAACCAGGGCAATCCCAGTATTACTGGAGAAGGCAAGTTATTCAAAACTACCAAATCCAATTTCTCATGGTGAACACCATTAATAGTGAGAGGAAATTCACAGACCTTGAGAGTAATATTCTTCAAAGGGGAACCATCCACAGAAACCACAGCAATGGGGGATGATAAAGGTTCGGGTTTTAAATTGAGTCTTTCCAAGAATCCCCCATCAATTACATTCAGAGTAGACCCACAATCAACAAACACCCGAAATTCCATTAATTTTTCCTGAGCAATCGTGGAAGCAGCTAAAAATACACCCTTGGAATTTAAACAGGCAATACGGGCATGACTGACCATTTTTTTTTCTTTCTTCATACGAAGTTCACAGCCTTTAATCAAATGACCAGATTTTCCGCAATAGAAACACAAGCCTTCAGAAAATCTACGGTCTTTTTCTTGAGAGCGAGGTGCCACCGATCCAATCTCCATCAGTTCCCCACTG
Source organism: Phyllobates terribilis (assembly GCF_046119375.1). Lineage (NCBI taxonomy): Eukaryota > Metazoa > Chordata > Amphibia > Anura > Dendrobatidae > Phyllobates > Phyllobates terribilis. The sequence continues at coordinate 329,604,233 of NW_027362768.1, forward strand.
TTAGTACACACATTCTCATAACCAGAAACTGACATAGCAGAGGATTTGCTCTCATTAACCCTTGCACGCAGTCTCCTATCCACCCGTATAGCTAATTGCATAGCCTGTTGCAAATCTTCCGGTGTAGGATAAGCAATTAGCAGGTATTTAACCCTTTCATTGAGCCCAGCAAGAAATAGACTTTTCAGAGCAGAATCGTTCCACCCTGTTTGAGTAGACCAACGACGGAAATGAGTACAATATTTTTCCACATTACCTGATCCCTGTCTCAAACGCCTCAACTCAGTCTCAGCTGATGAGACACGGTCAGGATCATCATACAACAGTCCCAAAGCAGAAAAAAACTATCCACTGATCTGAAGCATGTATCACTAGGTTGCAAAGAAAAGGCCCACTCCTGAGGCTCTTTGCGTAAAAGTGACATTATGAACCCTATGCGCTGGGATTCATCCCCAGAGGACTTGGGTCTCAAACGAAAATACAATAAGCAAGCATTTTTAAATGAAAAAAATTCTCGGTGTTCACCAAAAAATAAATCCGGCAAACATACCTTAGGCTCCAAGAAATGTGCTCCAGGACAGTTACTCACGTGCTGACGGAGCTCGGCCACCTCCAGAGAGAGTCCCTACAGGCGATGAGCCAAATCCTGAACCGACACCATGATGGAACAGAAAAATCTTTCCTTAGAGAAATTGCAGGCTGGACTTACTGTTATGTTCTGCTACCAGAGCTAAGGAAAGAGAGGAGATCTGTCCCTACGATAGAACTCAGCTTAATCCCTACGATGTAACAGGGGACCTGATCCTGCGATCAGACCTGCTAAAGTCCTAAGCTAGTCTGTACGGAGACCTATAGATGTGGGGAAGGAATCGCTACAAGTACTAAGGACTGGGAGGAAAAATGGGACACCTCCTAACAGAAATAGTAGCAGACAGACGAACAAACAAAATATATAGAAAAAAGAGGTCCATAGACCAAGCAAACTAACAGAGTTAGATACAGAGCACAGGCTAGCTAGGAAGTAGTTATACAATGAAGTCCAGCAAAGCCAGAAGGGCGGAGCAGGATTAAATAGGCCAACAAGGTCATGTGACCAGCAAAGGAAAAAACCTAAGAGCAAGGTTCTAACAAAAACCCTGATGACTGATTTCCTTTAACCCCTTAACAACATCTGACGTACTAATACGCGTCTGTGCCCTGGGACTTAAGAGTAGTGTTGAGCCACCCCCGTAGTGTTCGAGTTCGGTTCGGTTCGTCGAACTGTTCGTCGAACACCTTCGAACACCGTTAAAACCAATGGCAGGCAAACAAAAACACATAGAAACACATAGAAAACACCTTCAAAGGTGTCCAAAAGCTGACAAACTGCTCAGAAGACATAACTAACACATGGAAAAGTGACAAGTACGTATAGTCATGCGAAAATAAAAGAGGTGGAGGAGTAAAAGGAGGGGGAGACACAGATATAGGCATGTCGTGCCCTTCTAAAATCCAAAAAGTGAGAAGCCGACACGGCCAGTCCGCTCCTGCCCGTGCCACCTCCGTGTCGCCGGGTTTGTGCCAGAGCCGCGGTGAACCCTGACGGCCAGCCCCCTTCTCCCAATACTGGTGCCTGTCCGCTGGTGGGTCGAGCGAGCCCCCCTGTGGTGGAGGCAGCTCTAAGCTTTTTAATTTAAATTGTCTCTCTAATTTGAATGAATACACTTTAAATCCATTTACAAGGATCTATTGGAGGGCAAGTCTCATGCCAGCAGCCGCGGTAATTCCAGCTCCAGTAGCGTCCACTAAAGCTGCTGCAGTTAAAAAGCTTTTATAAGGATCGAGCTCGGCTGTCCACCGCAAGGCATCCTACTGCCAGTCCCAGCCCCTATGCCTTGGGGTGCCTCCTGATGCTCTTCACTAAGTATCCCATGGTCCCGAAGCATTTCCTTTGAAAAAATTAAGTGTCTAAACTACAGGTGGTGTAGCTTGCTTAACAGCCGGGATAATCCGCTGACTAGCAGACACTGCTACTAGGCACAAAGTATTTCCTGGGCTAGATGCAGTTAAAAATTTGTAATTAGATACTCTCGTTGGATGCTGAGAAAGCATTCCATAGAGTCTCCTGGCACGCCATATATGATTCTCTTAAAAAGCTTGGGGTAGGGGTCTAGGGGACCCTTTTATAGCCAAAATCACGGCCCTGTATCGCAATACGTCACCTAGGCTGAAGATAAATGGAACTGTAGCACCCTGAGGGCTCGGTTGCTACAGACGTATTGCACCTCACCCAGAGGTGTGATATCTCACTCTCAGGTAAGGATGGAGTGTGGATCAGGACCCGACACCTGCATGCATTACACCACATTGCCGTGGGGCAGGGCGACCAATATGCCCCTGAGATGGGCACGACAGTCCCTGTCCCTGGCTGGAGTGGGGGGAGGGAACACTGAGGAAGGGGAACCCTGTAGTGCAGGAGCAGGGAGGAAGCAGTTCCTGGGTGCATTGAGAAGGGAGTATAAAAGGTGGGCACCATCTTAGTTCAGTGCAGAGAAGTCTGAGCAGAAGTGGCAGGGAGCAGGGGCTCTGCATGAGCTCTGCTCCGGAGGCGGGCCTAGTAACAGAGGCCCAGGCCTGGAAGAGGGAGAAGGAAGGAAGAGGAGCGGAGAAGGCTCCAGGAACGAGGAATGAAGGGATCCCAGGGGTGCGGACGGGCGAGTCGCCACCGCATGCCCGAATCCACCTGCGTGGAGGGGTCAGGCCAAAGGGGGAGACCAGTCCCCGAACTAGTGGAGGCAGGAAACGACCCTCAGCTAGAAACCGGAGGCTCTGACATTTTATGTGGCGCAGCCCCTCGCTACACCCGCTAGGAAGGCACCACATAGGGTCAGGGAAACTGGCGCCAAGTTTACCAAGAGGAGGCCCGAGGCAGCCGGACAGAAGTGTTGGTAAGAAAGGCCAGACAAAGGACACACAAAGGGGGTCCTGTGAAGTGCTCCAAAGTTATCTGGGAGTTGTCTGAGCCCCTCACCTGGTGAGCACAGTACGACGTGGGCAGCCGTTACCTGCAGACGTGGTCTGGATAATAAGAACTGTGAGTAAAGGCCCTGGACTGCATCACTGACTCCGTGTCGTTACTGCTGCTGCCATGCACCATCACCCCCATCCTCCGCATACACTGCCCTGAGGCTATACTCCTCCCGTGGGGAGTTATGCTACGCTCTGCTGCACCCACAACACCAGCCTCAGCGGTCTGCCCTGTAGCGGCGGTTCACTCTGACCGCAATCCACGGGTGGCGTAGTCGGACATTTAAACATCAAAACCACATAAATAGTTCCGCCACTGGTTTGACCGCCCTGAGCCACGGAACCGGGTCGCCGCCACGAAGACTACAACCACCAGCATCCACCAAAAAGGGTCCGGCTCCGGGTGTCCCAAGGCCCAGGGGGTGCGTCAGAACATTTTCATCACCTTTCACAATCACCAATGGGACAAGGCAGGGATGTCCTCTGTCCCCTCTCTTATATATCCTAGTGACGGAGCACCTGCTCTCATCAATTCGCCATAACCCCAATATTAGGTGGATTGAGGTGGGAGGCACCGAGTACAAGTGCTCTCTATTTGCTGATGATGTCCTAGTATATATCACTCAATCACATATATCCATCCCTGCTGTTATGGCTGAAGTAGATCACTTTGTTACATGGTAAAATTTTAAAATCAATGCAGCGAAGTCTAAGGCCCTCGATGTCTCCCTCCCCAAATCCATATAGGATTCCATCCAGTCCAACTTTCCCTTTGCCTGGCCCTCACAGGGTATCAAATACTTAGGAATTCCTATTCATAGAGACCTCTCCCATCTATGTTATCTTAATTTTGGGCCCTTTATTGAACAATTCCATACAGACCACGGTTGGCAAGTTAGAACTGTAAGATTCACTACGTGAACCACTGGTGTTTTGTGGAAAAGCACATGTACACTGCGTTCCAAATTATTATGCAAAAAGTGTTTAGGAGTGATAAGGGAAGAATTTGTTTGTTTGTCAGTTAAACTCATTGATGGTGATGTGTGTCAGGGCTCTTTATATCACTGTAAGCAATTGCAGACACCTGTGCTAATTAGTTTGGCAGGTGTGTCCAATGAAAGGCAAGACTACTTAAGAAGGCTCTCTCACATTATTAAGCAGCCTACATTTTCTGCCAAAATGGGAAAGAAAAAGGATGTGTCGGCTGCTGAGAAGCAACAAATTGTGGAGTGTTTAGGTCAAGGCATGACTACAATCAACATTGTGCGATGATCAGGATGAAGTGTCTTGGCAATCAAGAAGTATGTAGCTGATTCACAGTACACACGTGTGCGTGCTGATAAGGGCAAATTGAGGACTCTTTCCTACAGGCAATTACGTCAGGTTAAAAGAGCAGCGGCAAGAAAGCCTTGTCATAGCAGCAGACAAGTTTTTGAAGCTGCTGGTGCCTCCAACGTCCCCCGAACAACAAGATGCAGGGTCCTTCAGAGGTTTGCAGCTGTGCATACGCCATCCTGTCGACCTCCTCTATCCACTTCACACAAGCAGAAACGGCTCCAGTGGGCCAAACATTACATGAAGACTGATTTCAAAACTGTTTTGTTCACGGATGAGTGCCGTGCAGCGCTCGATGGTCCAGATGGATGGAGTGGAGGATGGCTGGTTGATGGACACCCCACGCAAACACGGCTACAGCGCCAACAAGGAGGAGGTGGAGTAATGTTTTGGGCTGGAATCATGGGGAGAGAGATTGTCGGCCCCTTTAGGATCCCTGAAAGATGAACTCCATAATGTATGTGGATTTTCTCAAACAGCACTTCCTGCCATGGTTCAAGAAGAAGAACCGTGTATTTCACAGCAAGATCATTTTTCTGCATGATAATGCACCATCTCATGCTGCACATAAAACATCTGCATCTCTGGCTGATATGGGCATAAAAGGGGACAAACTTATGGTGTGACCCCCATGCTCCCCTGACCTCTACCCCATTCAGAACCTTTGGAGCATCATTAAAAGGAGTGTCTATGATGGCGGGAGGCAGTTCACATCTAAGCAACAGCTCTGGGAGGGTATTCTGTCCTCATGCAAAACAATTGAAGCAGAAACCATCCAAAACCTGACAAATTCAATGGACGAGAGAGTTCAGAAGCTCCTTTCGAACAAGGGGTCCTATGTGAAAATGTAACATCACCTACAATAAAGTTTTGAGTTGAAAACTGTTTGATTTCAGTTTCTAACAACCTGCTAATGCTTATAATTTCAAAAATGACCATTTTTTTGGTCTTTATTAAAATGAAAAGGTTGATCGAAAAGTTTGGGGGATCTAAGAGTGTGGCAACCCAGTAGTCATGATTACTTCGAATTCTGACAATATGAGGGTCATGCTGCAGGTAGTGCAGCAAGAAGGCACTTATGTGTCTTGCGCATCTCGGAGCCCCAAAATAATTTTCCGGGCTAGATGCAGCTAAAAATTATTTTTAATTTTAAATCTGGTGGAGCTTATTATAGATGGCCTAATAGGATCAGTGCTGCACACTGCTACAAAGCCCAAATTATTTTCCAGTCAAGATACAGATAAACATGATTAGTAATTTGAAAGCTTAAAACGGTTGGTAGGGTGATTTTAACCAATCATCAAGCTTTTACTCTCCCCAGGATGACACAGGGGTAGAAAAGTCGTTTCGGATCCATGATTTGTTCATCTTTATGAACGTGAGTCTGTCTACATTATCAGTGGAGAGCCGCGTGCGCTTATCTGTCAGCACACCACCAGCAGCGCTGAACACACGTTCAGACAGAACGCTGGCTGCGGGGCATGACAAGATCTCCAAGGCGTAAGTGGCTAGCTCCGGCCATTTATCCAGATTGGAAGCCCAAAAAGAGCAAGGGTCCAGTGACACAGTCGTGGCTTCAATGTTTACTTGGAGATACTCCTGTACCATCGTCTCTAGGCGTTGACTATGTGTCAGACTTCTTGTCTCCTGTGGCCTTGCAAAGGATGGGCTAAAAAAGTGGTGAAATGATTCCGCAAAATTGATGTTACCAGCAGATACTGTGGTTCTGTTACGGTTTGCGTGCTGAACACTTGACGGTCCCACGGTTGGCAAGTTGGAACTGTGAGATTCACTACGTGCACCACTGGTATTTTGTGGAAAAGCACATGTAAGATTCTGCAACAGTCTCTGCTGATACTCCTGCATGCGTGCATCCCTTTCTATGGCAGGAATAATTTCTGCAAATTTACTTTTGTACCGGGGATCTAACAGTGTGGCAACCCAGTAGTCAGGATTATTTCTAATTCTCACAATTCGAGGGTCATGTTGCAGGTAGTGCAGCAAGAAGGCACTCATGTGTGTTGCGCATCCAGGAGCACCAAGTCCCTGTTGTGTTGGTGGCGAGGTAACAATCATGCTTCCTTCCTCTGTCCTCTCCCCCCAACCTCGCACAACAGAAATGTGATCAAGGTCTCCCTCATCTGATGAGTCTTCCATCAGTTCGTCCTCCACTTCTTCCTGGGCTCCTGCACCTTCCTCACTAGTTTGGCTGCTACCATGCGCCCTGGTAAAACCATCTCTCCCACCCTCACATGCCTGCCGCCTTGGTGCTGCCGACCGTCTGGACCTTGCAGATATTAGCCCTTCCGCATACAACTCCTCCTCCTCTACTTCCTCCACCTCCTCTTGTGCCACCACCTGACTCCGAATTCTGTTTAACATGTGCTCCAGCATGTAAATCACCGGAATAGTCATGCTGATAATGGCATCGTCAGCACTAAACATCTTCGTCGCCATTTCAAAACTGTGCAGAAGGGTGCATAGGTCCCTGATCTGAGACCACTCCTCCAGCGTGATTTGCCCCACCTCTGAATCTCGTTGGCCCAGGCTATACGTCAGAACGTATTGCACCAGGGCTTGTCGGTGCTGCCACAGTCGCTGCAACATGTGCAGAGTTGAATTCCACCGGGTAGGCACATCGCATTTTAGCCGGTGAAGTGGCAGGCCCAACGACTTCTGTAGAGATGTAAGTCGCTGAGCTGCGGGATGCGAACGGCGGAAGTGAGCACACAGCGACCGTGCCCTCTGCAGAAGGCCATCTAGTCTGGGATAGTGGGCTAAAAATTGCTGGACAACCAGGTTCAACACGTGAGCCATACAAGGCACGTGTGTGACATTGCCCCGGCGAAGGGCCGCACCCAGGTTTGCAGCATTGTCGCACACGGCCTTCCCTGGTTTCAGGTCCAGTGGAGACAACCATTCATGAAATTGGTTCTCCAGAGCTGACCACAACTCCTCAGCTGTGTGACTCACATTTCCCAGACATTTCAAAGTAAAAACTGCCTGATGACGTTGAGCCCTACTGCCAGCATAGTAAGGAGGTGTGCAGGATCCCTTCTGCGCAGTTAGAAAGCTTGTGGCATGACCAGACAGGCTTTGGGTGCAGGTGGAAGACCGAGAGGAGGTTGAGGAGGCAGAAGCAGTGGAGGAACTTTGACATAAAGAGGATTGACGCACAACTCGTGGGGACGGCAAGACTTGGACAGCAGCCCCTTGTCCTGCTGTCACCATAGTTACCCAGTGCCCAGTCAGCGACATGTAACGCCCCTGTCCATGCCTACTCGTCCAAGTGTCTGTGGTGAAATGCACCCTGTCACACACAGAGTTTCTCAAAGAAGCGGTGATGTTGTGTGCGACATGCTGGTGGAGCGCAGGCACACCTTTCTTTGAGAAGTAGTGCCGACTGGGCATCTGGTACTGGGGCACTGCGACGGACATAAGGTCTCGAAAATCCTCTGTGTCCACCAGGCGGAAAGGCAGCATTTCTGTAGCCAAGAGCTTGCAGATGGTGAAATTCAACCTCTTAGCTTTCTCATGGCTAGGAGGAAATGGTCTTTTACTTGTCCACATCTGAGGGACCGAGGGCTGGCTATTGTGCTTAGACGGGGTTGATAAGGGTGTCCCCGGCAAACTGCCGGTCTGTGAGGGAGATGCAGGCGGACATGTTAGGTTGCCTTGATCCAAAGGTGGTGCTATCGATGTCGGACAGCGCTCAACACCAGCTGGTGTTACCACCTCCAAAGAAAGTGATGACCTGCCAATCACGCTGGCTGTTGCGGGTAAAGAGGTGGCAGGTCTGCGCCCCAAAACAGGTGTGACTGCTGTCCCCCAGTCACAGAGGATGAAGAGGCCGCGGATGCACAAGATATGGCAGACGGTGGTTGGCCCGGCCGGCTAGGCCGCATTGTAGCACACTGAGCTTCCTACTGCAACTTATGCTTCATGTCCATGTGCCGGTTCATGCATGAAGTACTCAAACTATGTATTTTTTGGCCTCTACTTAGCTTTTGCTGACAAATGTTACAGATAACACGAGTTGGGTCATCTTTATCGATCTGAAAAAATGCCCAGGCTATGCAAGGCTTAGCACCCATGCGACCTGAAGAGCCACCACGACTTGTGGTGAGAGGCAGAGTTGTGTTTGAGGATGCAGTTGTTGACGTGCTTCCAGTACTACGTCTCTGTCCAGGAAGGCGCAACCTGACCTCGTCGTCACTAGCGTCTTCCTCCACCTCCTCTGCTGACCTCATCTCTTGGCTGACTGTGGGTTGACAGTAAGTGGGATCTCCAACCTCATCATCATCACCCTGTGCGTTATCACACCCGTCGTCCTCAGAGCCAACCTGTTCCTGCCCTGACAAAAAACTAAAGTTGTCGCTCCAATCAGGTATTTGAGTCTTATCATTGTCTTCCTCATTGTCTCCACCAACAGGAGTTACAGTTTGGGAATGAGGGTCTACATTATGGTCAGAACGTTCTGCGTCTGGTCCTGGATCCGACTCATAAAGATTCTGGGCATCAGTGCAGATCATTTCCTCGTCTGGATTCACAGAAGCGCTGGAGTCGACCTCTGATTCCCAGGCTATAGTATGAGTAAACAGCTCTGCAGACTCAACCATCTGTTCTACCTCATACTCAGACGGGCAGCTGGAGATTTGGGAGCTGTGAGGAAGCAAGTGCGATTTGGGTGACACCTTTGAGGACTGGAGTATTTGTGATGTTGAAGTTGATGTGGAGGAGAGCCCACTTAAAGGAGCACTTGATATCCGTTGAAGCACCTGCTGTTTTTGTGCCTCATCTGGAATTTGCAGCGATTGGCGTGGCCGTAAGAAAGGGATCTTATCACATTGTCCGCTAAAAGAAGTAGACATTTTAGTTTGGCTGGAAGATGGTCTTTCTTCTGCAGATGTTACTGTTGCTTTAACACCTACCCCACGGACACAACCTTTTTTCCCCTTCCCAACACGCCTATTCCCCTTTCCACCAGCAGCAGGCCTTTTTCCACTCATTTTGGTGGTTAACTAATTCACAACTCTGGAGTTGTTTGCACAAAAAAACAATGGATGGTAACCGAGCAGAGCTGAGTGGCCAAACTGTGGTATTAGGCCAAAACTATTGGCTGGGTTAGATGCAGAAAAAAATTATATTCAATTTGCAACCTGATGGAGGTCAGTATAGATGGACTAATACAACAAGTCCCACACATAGCTAGAAGCCCAATATTTTTTCAGAGGTAGATGCAGAAAAAAATATATTCAGTTTGCAACCTGATGGAGGTCAGTATAGATGGACTAATACAACAAGTCCCACACACAGCTAGAAGCCCAATATTTTTTCAGAGGTAGATGCAGAAAAAAATATATTCAGTTTGCAACCTGATGGAGGTCAGTATAGATGGACTAATACAACAAGTTCCACACACAGCTAGAAGCCCAAATATTTTTTCAGAGGTACTGTAGATGCAGATAAAAATTATTTTGAATTTGCAACCTGATGGAGGTCAGTATAGATGGACTAATAGAGAAAGTCCGACACACTGCTAGAAGGCCAAATATTTTTTCAGAGGTAGATGCAGAAAAAAATTATATTCAGTTTGCAACCTGATGGAGGTCAGTATAGATGGACTAATACAACAAGTCCCACACACAGCTAGAAGCCCAAATATTTTTTCAGAGGTACTGTAGATGCAGATAAAAATTATTTTGAATTTGCAACCTGATGGAGGTCAGTATAGATGGACTAATAGAGAAAGTCCGACACACTGCTAGAAGGCCAAATATTTTTTCAGAGGTACTGTAGATGCAGATAAAAATTATTTTGAATTTGCAACCTGATGGAGGTCAGTATAGATGGACTAATAGAGAAAGTCCGACACACTACTAGAAGGCCAAATATTTTTTCAGAGCTAGATGCAGAAAAAAATTATATTCAGTTTGCAACCTGATGGAGGTCAGTATAGATGGACTAATACAACAAGTCCCACACACAGCTAGAAGCCCAATATTTTTTCAGAGGTAGATGCAGAAAAAAATATATTCAGTTTGCAACCTGATGGAGGTCAGTATAGATGGACTAATACAACAAGTCCCACACACAGCTAGAAGCCCAATATTTTTTCAGAGGTAGATGCAGAAAAAAATATATTCAGTTTGCAACCTGATGGAGGTCAGTATAGATGGACTAATACAAGTCCCACACACAGCTAGAAGCCCAAATATTTTTTCAGAGGTACTGTAGATGCAGATAAAAATTATTTTGAATTTGCAACCTGATGGAGGTCAGTATAGATGGATTAATAGAGAAAGTCCGACACACTGCTAGAAGGCCAAATATTTTTTCAGAGCTAGATGCAGAAAAAAATTATATTCAGTTTGCAACCTGATGGAGGTCTGTATAGATGGATTAATAGAACAAGACCCACACACAGCTAGAAGCCCAATATTTTTTCAGAGGTAGATGCAGAAAAAAATATATTCAGTTTGCAACCTGATGGAGGTCAGTATAGATGGACTAATACAATAAGTCCCACACACAGCTAGCAGCCCAAATATTTTTTCAGAGGTACTGTAGATGCAGATAGAAATTATTTTGAATTTGCAACCTGATGGAGGTCAGTATAGATGGACTAATAGAGAAAGTCCGACACACTACTAGAAGGCCAAATATTTTTTCAGAGCTAGATGCAGAAAAAAATTGTATTCAGTTTGCAACCTGATGGAGGTCTGTATAGATGGATTAATAGAACAAGACCCACACACAGCTAGAAGCCCAATATTTTTTCAGAGGTAGATGCAGAAAAAAATATATTCAGTTTGCAACCTGATGGAGGTTAGTATAGATGGACTAATACAACAAGTCCCACACACAGCTAAAAGCCCAAATATTTTTTCAGAGGTACTGTAGATGCAGATAAAAATTATTTTGAATTTGCAACCTGATGGAGGTCAGTATAGATGGACTAATAGAGAAAGTCCGACACACTACTAGAAGGCCAAATATTTTTTCAGAGCTAGATGCAGAAAAAAATTATATTCAGTTTGCAACCTGATGGAGGTCAGTATAGATGGACTAATACAACAAGTCCCACACACAGCTAGAAGCCCAAATATTTTTTCAGAGGTACTGTAGATGCAGATAAAAATTATTTTGAATTTACAACCTGATGGAGGTCAGTATAGATGGACTAATAGAGAAAGTCCGACACACTGCTAGAAGGCCAAATATTTTTTCAGAGGTACTGTAGATGCAGATAAAAATTATTTTTAATTTGCAACCTGATGGAGGTCAGTATAGATGGACTAATAGAGAAAGTCCGACACACTACTAGAAGGCCAAATATTTTTTCAGAGCTAGATGCAGAAAAAAATTATATTCAGTTTGCAACCTGATGGAGGTCAGTATAGATGGACTAATACAACAAGTCCCACACACAGCTAGAAGCCCAATATTTTTTCAGAGGTAGATGCAGAAAAAAATATATTCAGTTTGCAACCTGATGGAGGTCAGTATAGATGGACTAATACAACAAGTCCCACACACAGCTAGAAGCCTAATATTTTTTCAGAGGTAGATGCAGAAAAAAATATATTCAGTTTGCAACCTGATGGAGGTCAGTATAGATGGACTAATACAACAAGTCCCACACACAGCTAGAAGCCCAAATATTTTTTCAGAGGTACTGTAGATGCAGATAAAAATTATTTTGAATTTGCAACCTGATGGAGGTAAGTATAGATGGACTAATACAACAAGTCCCACACACAGCTAGAAGCCCAAATATTTTTTCAGAGGTACTGTAGATGCAGATAAAAATTATTTTTAATTTGCAACCTGATGGAGGTCAGTATAGATGGACTAATAGAGAAAGTCCGACACACTGCTAGAAGGCCAAATATTTTTTCAGAGCTAGATGCTGAAAAAAATTATATTCAGTTTGCAACCTGATGGAGGTCTGTATAGATGGATTAATAGAACAAGACCCACACACAGCTAGAAGCCCAATATTTTTTCAGAGGTAGATGCAGAAAAAAATATATTCAGTTTGCAACCTGATGGAGGTCAGTATAGATGGACTAATACAACAAGTCCCACACACAGCTAGAAGGCCAAATACTTTTTCAGAGGTACTGTAGATGCAGATAAAAATTATTTTGAATTTGCAACCTGATGGAGGTCAGTATAGATGGACTAATAGACCAAGTACCACACACTGCTAGAAGTCCAAATATTTTTTCAGAGCTAGATGCAGAAAAAAATTATATTCAGTTTGCAACCTGATGGAGGTCAGTATAGATAGACTAATACAACAAGTCCCACACACAGCTAGAAGCCCAATATTTTTTCAGAGGTAGATGCAGAAAAAAATATATTCAGTTTGAAACCTGATGGAGGTCAGTATAGATGGACTAATACAACAAGTCCCACACACAGCTAGAAGCCCAATATTTTTTCAGAGGTAGATGCAGAAAAAAATATATTCAGTTTGCAACCTGATGGAGGTCAGTATAGATGGACTAATACAACAAGTCCCACACACAGCTAGAAGCCCAAATATTTTTTCAGAGGTACTGTAGATGCAGATAAAAATTATTTTGAATTTGCAACCTGATGGAGGTCAGTATAGATGGATTAATAGAGAAAGTCCGACACACTGCTAGAAGGCCAAATATTTTTTCAGAGCTAGATGCAGAAAAAAATTATATTCAGTTTGCAACCTGATGGAGGTCTGTATAGATGGATTAATAGAACAAGACCCACACACAGCTAGAAGCCCAATATTTTTTCAGAGGTAGATGCAGAAAAAAATATATTCAGTTTGCAACCTGATGGAGGTCAGTATAGATGGACTAATACAATAAGTCCCACACACAGCTAGCAGCCCAAATATTTTTTCAGAGGTACTGTAGATGCAGATAGAAATTATTTTGAATTTGCAACCTGATGGAGGTCAGTATAGATGGACTAATAGAGAAAGTCCGACACACTACTAGAAGGCCAAATATTTTTTCAGAGCTAGATGCAGAAAAAAATTGTATTCAGTTTGCAACCTGATGGAGGTCTGTATAGATGGATTAATAGAACAAGACCCACACACAGCTAGAAGCCCAATATTTTTTCAGAGGTAGATGCAGAAAAAAATATATTCAGTTTGCAACCTGATGGAGGTTAGTATAGATGGACTAATACAACAAGTCCCACACACAGCTAAAAGCCCAAATATTTTTTCAGAGGTACTGTAGATGCAGATAAAAATTATTTTGAATTTGCAACCTGATGGAGGTCAGTATAGATGGACTAATAGAGAAAGTCCGACACACTACTAGAAGGCCAAATATTTTTTCAGAGCTAGATGCAGAAAAAAATTATATTCAGTTTGCAACCTGATGGAGGTCAGTATAGATGGACTAATACAACAAGTCCCACACACAGCTAGAAGCCCAAATATTTTTTCAGAGGTACTGTAGATGCAGATAAAAATTATTTTGAATTTACAACCTGATGGAGGTCAGTATAGATGGACTAATAGAGAAAGTCCGACACACTGCTAGAAGGCCAAATATTTTTTCAGAGGTACTGTAGATGCAGATAAAAATTATTTTTAATTTGCAACCTGATGGAGGTCAGTATAGATGGACTAATAGAGAAAGTCCGACACACTACTAGAAGGCCAAATATTTTTTCAGAGCTAGATGCAGAAAAAAATTATATTCAGTTTGCAACCTGATGGAGGTCAGTATAGATGGACTAATACAACAAGTCCCACACACAGCTAGAAGCCCAATATTTTTTCAGAGGTAGATGCAGAAAAAAATATATTCAGTTTGCAACCTGATGGAGGTCAGTATAGATGGACTAATACAACAAGTCCCACACACAGCTAGAAGCCTAATATTTTTTCAGAGGTAGATGCAGAAAAAAATATATTCAGTTTGCAACCTGATGGAGGTCAGTATAGATGGACTAATACAACAAGTCCCACACACAGCTAGAAGCCCAAATATTTTTTCAGAGGTACTGTAGATGCAGATAAAAATTATTTTGAATTTGCAACCTGATGGAGGTAAGTATAGATGGACTAATACAACAAGTCCCACACACAGCTAGAAGCCCAAATATTTTTTCAGAGGTACTGTAGATGCAGATAAAAATTATTTTTAATTTGCAACCTGATGGAGGTCAGTATAGATGGACTAATAGAGAAAGTCCGACACACTGCTAGAAGGCCAAATATTTTTTCAGAGCTAGATGCTGAAAAAAATTATATTCAGTTTGCAACCTGATGGAGGTCTGTATAGATGGATTAATAGAACAAGACCCACACACAGCTAGAAGCCCAATATTTTTTCAGAGGTAGATGCAGAAAAAAATATATTCAGTTTGCAACCTGATGGAGGTCAGTATAGATGGACTAATACAACAAGTCCCACACACAGCTAGAAGGCCAAATATTTTTTCAGAGGTACTGTAGATGCAGATAAAAATTATTTTGAATTTGCAACCTGATGGAGGTCAGTATAGATGGACTAATAGACCAAGTACCACACACTGCTAGAAGTCCAAATATTTTTTCAGAGCTAGATGCAGAAAAAAATTATATTCAGTTTGCAACCTGATGGAGGTCAGTATAGATAGACTAATACAACAAGTCCCACACACAGCTAGAAGCCCAATATTTTTTCAGAGGTAGATGCAGAAAAAAATATATTCAGTTTGAAACCTGATGGAGGTCAGTATAGATGGACTAATACAACAAGTCCCACACACAGCTAGAAGCCCAATATTTTTTCAGAGGTAGATGCAGAAAAAAATATATTCAGTTTGCAACCTGATGGAGGTCAGCATAGATGGACTAATACAACAAGTCCCACACACAGCTAGAAGCCCAAATATTTTTTCAGAGGTACTGTAGATGCAGATAAAAATTATTTTGAATTTGCAACCTGATGGAGGTCAGTATAGATGGACTAATAGAGAAAGTCCGACACACTACTACAAGGCCAAATATTTTTTCAGAGCTAGATGCAGAAAAAAATTATATTCAGTTTGCAACCTGATGGAGGTCTGTATAGATGGATTAATAGAACAAGACCCACACACAGATAGAAGCCCAATATTTTTTCAGAGGTAGATGCAGAAAAAAATATATTCAGTTTGCAACCTGATGGAGGTCAGTATAGATGGACTAATACAACAAGTCCCACACACAGCTAGAAGCCCAAATATTTTTTCAGAGGTACTGTAGATGCAGATAAAAATTATTTTGAATTTGCAACCTGATGGAGGTCAGTATAGATGGACTAATAGAGAAAGTCCGACACACTACTAGAAGGCCAAATATTTTTTCAGAGCTAGATGCAGAAAAAAATATATTCAGTTTGCAACCTGATGAAGGTCAGTATAGATGGACTAATACAACAAGTCCCACACACAGCTAGAAGCCCAAATATTTTTTCAGAGGTACTGTAGATGCAGATGAAAATTATTTTGAATTTGCAACCTGATGGAGGTAAGTATAGATGGACTAATACAACAAGTCCCACACACAGCTAGAAGCCCAAATATTTTTTCAGAGGTACTGTAGATGCAGATAAAAATTATTTTTAATTTGCAACCTGATGGAGGTCAGTATAGATGGACTAATAGAGAAAGTCCGACACACTGCTAGAAGGCCAAATATTTTTTCAGAGCTAGATGCAGAAAAAAATTATATTCAGTTTGCAACCTGATGGAGGTCTGTATAGATGGATTAATAGAACAAGACCCACACACAGCTAGAAGCCCAATATTTTTTCAGAGGTAGATGCAGAAAAAAATATATTCAGTTTGCAACCTGATGGAGGTCAGTATAGATGGACTAATACAACAAGTCCCACACACAGCTAGAAGGCCAAATATTTTTTCAGAGGTACTGTAGATGCAGATAAAAATTGTTTTGAATTTGCAACCTGATGGAGGTCAGTATAGATGGACTAATAGACCAAGTACCACACACTGCTAGAAGTCCAAATATTTTTTCAGAGCTAGATGCAGAAAAAAATTATATTCAGTTTGCAACCTGATGGAGGTCAGTATAGATAGACTAATACAACAAGTCCCACACACAGCTAGAAGCCCAATATTTTTTCAGAGGTAGATGCAGAAAAAAATATATTCAGTTTGAAACCTGATGGAGGTCAGTATAGATGGACTAATACAAGAAGTCCCACACACAGCTAGAAGCCCAATATTTTTTCAGAGGTAGATGCAGAAAAAAATATATTCAGTTTGCAACCTGATGGAGGTCAGTATAGATGGACTAATACATCAAGTCCCACACACAGCTAGAAGCCCAAATATTTTTTCAGAGGTACTGTAGATGCAGATAAAAATTATTTTGAATTTGCAACCTGATGGAGGTCAGTATAGATGGACTAATAGAGAAAGTCCGACACACTACTACAAGGCCAAATATTTTTTCAGAGCTAGATGCAGAAAAAAATTATATTCAGTTTGCAACCTGATGGAGGTCTGTATAGATGGATTAATAGAACAAGACCCACACACAGATAGAAGCCCAATATTTTTTCAGAGGTAGATGCAGAAAAAAATATATTGTTTGCAACCTGATGGAGGTCAGTATAGATGGACTAATACAACAAGTCCCACACACAGCTAGAAGCCCAAATATTTTTTCAGAGGTACTGTAGATGCAGATAAAAATTATTTTGAATTTGCAACCTGATGGACGTCAGTATAGATGGACTAATAGAGAAAGTCCGACACACTACTAGAAGGCCAAATATTTTTTCAGAGCTAGATGCAGAAAAAAATATATTCAGTTTGCAACCTGATGGAGGTCAGTATAGATGGACTAATACAACAAGTCCCACACACAGCTAGAAGCCCAAATATTTTTTCAGAGGTACTGTAGATGCAGATAAAAATTATTTTGAATTTGCAACCTGATGGAGGTCAGTATAGATGGACTAATAGAGAAAGTCCGACACACTGCTAGAAGGCCAAATATTTTTTCAGAGGTACTGTAGATGCAGATAAAAATTATTTTGAATTTGCAACCTGATGGAGGTCAGTATAGATGGACTAATAGAGAAAGTCCGACACACTACTAGAAGGCCAAATATTTTTTCAGAGCTAGATGCAGAAAAAAATTATATTCAGTTTGCAACCTGATGGAGGTCAGTATAGATGGACTAATACAACAAGTCCCACACACAGCTAGAAGCCCAATATTTTTTCAGAGGTAGATGCAGAAAAAAATATATTCAGTTTGCAACCTGATGGAGGTCAGTATAGATGGACTAATACAACAAGTCCCACACACAGCTAGAAGCCCAAATATTTTTTCAGAGGTAGATGCAGATAAAAATTATTTTGAATTTGCAACCTGATGGAGGTCAGTATAGATGGACTAATAGACCAAGTACCACACACTGCTAGAAGCCCAAATATTTTTTTAGAGCTAGATGCAGAAAAAAATTATATTCAGTTTGCAACCTGATGGAGGTCAGTATAGATAGACTAATACAACAAGTCCCACACACAGCTAGAAGCCCAATATTTTTTCAGAGGTAGATGCAGAAAAAAATATATTCAGTTTGCAACCTGATGGAGGTCAGTATAGATGGACTAATACAACAAGTCCCACACACAGCTAGAAGCCCAATATTTTTTCAGAGGTAGATGCAGAAAAAAATATATTCAGTTTGCAACCTGATGGAGGTCAGTATAGATGGACTAATACAACAAGTCCCACACACAGCTAGAAGCCCAAATATCTTTTCAGAGGTACTGTAGATGCAGATAAAAATTATTTTGAATTTGCAACCTGATGGAGGTAAGTATAGATGGAATAATACAACAAGTCCCACACACAGCTAGAAGCCCAAATATTTTTTCAGAGGTAGATGCAGATAAAAATTATTTTGAATTTGCAACCTGATGGAGGTCAGTATAGATGGACTAATAGACCAAGTACCGCACACTGCTAGAAGCCCAAATATTTTTTCAGAGCTAGATGCAGAAAAAAATTATATTCAGTTTGCAACCTGATGGAGGTCAGTATAGATAGACTAATACAACAAGTCCCACACACAGCTAGAAGCCCAATATTTTTTCAGAGGTAGATGCAGAAAAAAATATATTCAGTTTGCAACCTGATGGAGGTCAGTATAGATGGACTAATACAACAAGTCCCACACACAGCTAGAAGCCCAATATTTTTTCAGAGGTAGATGCAGAAAAAAATATATTCAGTTTGCAACCTGATGGAGGTCAGTATAGATGGACTAATACAACAAGTCCCACACACAGCTAGAAGCCCAATATTTTTTCAGAGGTAGATGCAGAAAAAAATATATTCAGTTTGCAACCTGATGGAGGTCAGTATAGATGGACTAATACAACAAGTCCCACACACAGCTAGAAGCCCAAATATTTTTTCAGAGGTACTGTAGATGCAGATAAAAATTATTTTGAATTTGCAACCTGATGGAGGTCAGTATAGATGGACTAATAGAGAAAGTCCGACACACTGCTAGAAGGCCAAATATTTTTTCAGAGCTAGATGCAGAAAAAAATTATATTCAGTTTGCAACCTGATGGAGGTCTGTATAGATGGATTAATAGAACAAGACCCACACACAGCTAGAAGCCCAATATTTTTTCAGAGGTAGATGCAGAAAAAAATATATTCAGTTTGCAACCTGATGGAGGTCAGTATAGATGGACTAATACAACAAGTCCCACACACAGCTAGAAGCCCAAATATCTTTTCAGAGGTACTGTAGATGCAGATAAAAATTATTTTGAATTTGCAACCTGATGGAGGTAAGTATAGATGGCATAATACAACAAGTCCCACACACAGCTAGAAGCCCAAATATTTTTTCAGAGGTAGATGCAGATAAAAATTATTTTGAATTTGCAACCTGATGGAGGTCAGTATAGATGGACTAATAGACCAAGTACCACACACTGCTAGAAGCCCAAATATTTTTTCAGAGCTAGATGCAGAAAAAAATTATATTCAGTTTGCAACCTGATGGAGGTCAGTATAGATAGACTAATACAACAAGTCCCACACACAGCTAGAAGCCCAATATTTTTTCAGAGGTAGATGCAGAAAAAAATATATTCAGTTTGCAACCTGATGGAGGTCAGTATAGATGGACTAATACAACAAGTCCCACACACAGCTAGAAGCCCAATATTTTTTCAGAGGTAGATGCAGAAAAAAATATATTCAGTTTGCAACCTGATGGAGGTCAGTATAGATGGACTAATACAACAAGTCCCACACACAGCTAGAAGCCCAATATTTTTTCAGAGGTAGATGCAGAAAAAAATATATTCAGTTTGCAACCTGATGGAGGTCAGTATAGATGGACTAATACAACAAGTCCCACACACAGCTAGAAGCCCAAATATTTTTTCAGAGGTACTGTAGATGCAGATAAAAATTATTTTGAATTTGCAACCTGATGGAGGTCAGTATAGATGGACTAATAGAGAAAGTCCGACACACTACTAGAAGGCCAAATATTTTTTCAGAGCTAGATGCAGAAAAAAATTATATTCAGTTTGCAACCTGATGGAGGTCAGTATAGATGGACTAATACAACAAGTCCCACACACAGCTAGAAGCCCAAATATTTTTTCAGAGGTACTGTAGATGTAGATAAAAATTATTTTGAATTTGCAACCTGATGGAGGTCAGTATAGATGGACTAATAGAGAAAGTCCGACACACTACTAGAAGGCCAAATATTTTTTCAGAGGTAGATGCAGATAAAAATTATTTTGAATTTGCAACCTGATGGAGGTCAGTATAGATGGACTAATAGACCAAGTACCACACACTGCTAGAAGCCCTAATATTTTTTCAGAGCTAGATGCAGAAAAAAATTATATTCAGTTTGCAACCTGATGGAGGTCAGTATAGATAGACTAATACAACAAGTCCCACACACAGCTAGAAGCCCAATATTTTTTCAGAGGTAGATGTAGAAAAAAATATATTCAGTTTGCAACCTGATGGAGGTCAGTATAGATGGACTAATACAACAAGTCCCACACACAGCTAGAAGCCCAATATTTTTTCAGAGGTAGATGCAGAAAAAAATATATTCAGTTTGCAACCTGATGGATGTCAGTATAGATGGACTAATACAACAAGTCCCACACACAGCTAGAAGCCCAATATTTTTTCAGAGGTAGATGCAGAAAAAAATATATTCAGTTTGCAACCTGATGGAGGTCAGTATAGATGGACTAATACAACAAGTCCCACACACAGCTAGAAGCCCAAATATTTTTTCAGAGGTACTGTAGATGCAGATAAAAATTATTTTGAATTTGCAACCTGATGGAGGTCAGTATAGATGGACTAATAGAGAAAGTCCGACACACTGCTAGAAGGCCAAATATTTTTTCAGAGCTAGATGCAGAAAAAAATTATATTCAGTTTGCAACCTGATGGAGGTCTGTATAGATGGATTAATAGAACAAGACCCACACACAGCTAGAAGCCCAATATTTTTTCAGAGGTAGATGCAGAAAAAAATATATTCAGTTTGCAACCTGATGGAGGTCAGTATAGATGGACTAATACAACAAGCCCCACACACAGCTAGAAGCCCAAATATCTTTTCAGAGGTACTGTAGATGCAGATAAAAATTATTTTGAATTTGCAACCTGATGGAGGTAAGTATAGATGGAATAATACAACAAGTCCCACACACAGCTAGAAGCCCAAATATTTTTTCAGAGGTAGATGCAGATAAAAATTATTTTGAATTTGCAACCTGATGGAGGTCAGTATAGATGGACTAATAGACCAAGTACCACACACTGCTAGAAGCCCAAATATTTTTTCAGAGCTAGATGCAGAAAAAAATTATATTCAGTTTGCAACCTGATGGAGGTCAGTATAGATAGACTAATACAACAAGTCCCACACACAGCTAGAAGCCCAATATTTTTTCAGAGGTAGATGCAGAAAAAAATATATTCAGTTTGCAACCTGATGGAGGTCAGTATAGATGGACTAATACAACAAGTCCCACACACAGCTAGAAGCCCAATATTTTTTCAGAGGTAGATGCAGAAAAAAATATATTCAGTTTGCAACCTGATGGAGGTCAGTATAGATGGACTAATACAACAAGTCCCACACACAGCTAGAAGCCCAATATTTTTTCATAGGTAGATGCAGAAAAAAATATATTCAGTTTGCAACCTGATGGAGGTCAGTATAGATGGACTAATACAACAAGTCCCACACACAGCTAGAAGCCCAAATATTTTTTCAGAGGTACTGTAGATGCAGATAAAAATTATTTTGAATTTGCAACCTGATGGAGGTCAGTATAGATGGACTAATAGAGAAAGTCCGACACACTACTAGAAGGCCAAATATTTTTTCAGAGCTAGATGCAGAAAAAAATTATATTCAGTTTGCAACCTGATGGAGGTCAGTATAGATGGACTAATACAACAAGTCCCACACACAGCTAGAAGCCCAAATATTTTTTCAGAGGTACTGTAGATGTAGATAAAAATTATTTTGAATTTGCAACCTGATGGAGGTCAGTATAGATGGACTAATAGAGAAAGTCCGACACACTACTAGAAGGCCAAATATTTTTTCAGAGCTAGATGCAGAAAAAAATTATTTTCAGTTTGCAACCTGATGGAGGTCAGTATAGATGGACTAATACAACAAGTCCCACACACAGCTAGAAGCCCAAATATTTTTTCAGAGGTACTGTAGATGCAGATAAAAATTATTTTGAATTTGCAACCTGATGGAGGTAAGTATAGATGGACTAATACAACAAGTCCCACACACAGCTAGAAGCCCAAATATTTTTTCAGAGGTACTGTAGATGCAGATAAAAATTATTTTTAATTTGCAACCTGATGGAGGTCAGTATAGATGGACTAATACAGAAAGTCCGACACACTGCTAGAAGGCCAAATATTTTTTCAGAGCTAGATGCAGAAAAAAATTATATTCAGTTTGCAACCTGATGGAGGTCTGTATAGATGGATTAATAGAACAAGACCCACACACAGCTAGAAGCCCAATATTTTTTCAGAGGTAGATGCAGAAAAAAATATATTCAGTTTGCAACCTGATGGAGGTCAGTATAGATGGACTAATACAACAAGTCCCACACACAGCTAGAAGCCCAATATTTTTTCAGAGGTAGATGCAGAAAAAAATATATTCAGTTTGCAACCTGATGGAGGTCAGTATAGATGGACTAATACAACAAGTCCCACACACAGCTAGAAGCCCAATATTTTTTCAGAGGTAGATGCAGAAAAAAATATATTCAGTTTGCAACCTGATGGAGGTCAGTATAGATGGACTAATACAACAAGTCCCACACACAGCTAGAAGCCCAAATATTTTTTCAGAGGTACTGTAGATGCAGATAAAAATTATTTTGAATTTGCAACCTGATGGAGGTAAGTATAGATGGACTAATACAACAAGTCCCACACACAGCTAGAAGCCCAAATATTTTTTCAGAGGTACTGTAGATGCAGATAAAAATTATTTTTAATTTGCAACCTGATGGAGGTCAGTATAGATGGACTAATAGAGAAAGTCCGACACACTACTAGAAGGCCAAATATTTTTTCAGAGGTAGATGCAGATAAAAATTATTTTGAATTTGCAACCTGATGGAGGTCAGTATAGATGGACTAATAGACCAAGTACCACACACTGCTAGAAGCCCAAATATTTTTTCAGAGCTAGATGCAGAAAAAAATTATATTCAGTTTGCAACCTGATGGAGGTCAGTATAGATAGACTAATACAACAAGTCCCACACACAGCTAGAAGCCCAATATTTTTTCAGAGGTAGATGCAGAAAAAAATATATTCAGTTTGCAACCTGATGGAGGTCAGTATAGATGGACTAATACAACAAGTCCCACACACAGCTAGAAGCCCAATATTTTTTCAGAGGTAGATGCAGAAAAAAATATATTCAGTTTGCAACCTGATGGAGGTCAGTATAGATGGACTAATACAACAAGTCCCACACACAGCTAGAAGCCCAATATTTTTTCAGAGGTAGATGCAGAAAAAAATATATTCAGTTTGCAACCTGATGGAGGTCAGTATAGATGGACTAATACAACAAGTCCCACACACAGCTAGAAGCCCAAATATTTTTTCAGAGGTACTGTAGATGCAGATAAAAATTATTTTGAATTTGCAACCTGATGGAGGTCAGTATAGATGGACTAATAGAGAAAGTCCGACACACTGCTAGAAGGCCAAATATTTTTTCAGAGCTAGATGCAGAAAAAAATTATATTCAGTTTGCAACCTGATGGAGGTCTGTATAGATGGATTAATAGAACAAGACCCACACACAGCTAGAAGCCCAATATTTTTTCAGAGGTAGATGCAGAAAAAAATATATTCAGTTTGCAACCTGATGGAGGTCAGTATAGATGGACTAATACAACAAGTCCCACACACAGCTAGAAGCCCAAATATCTTTTCAGAGGTACTGTAGATGCAGATAAAAATTATTTTGAATTTGCAACCTGATGGAGGTAAGTATAGATGGAATAATACAACAAGTCCCACACACAGCTAGAAGCCCAAATATTTTTTCAGAGGTAGATGCAGATAAAAATTATTTTGAATTTGCAACCTGATGGAGGTCAGTATAGATGGACTAATAGACCAAGTACCACACACTGCTAGAAGCCCAAATATTTTTTCAGAGCTAGATGCAGAAAAAAATTATATTCAGTTTGCAACCTGATGGAGGTCAGTATAGATAGACTAATACAACAAGTCCCACACACAGCTAGAAGCCCAATATTTTTTCAGAGGTAGATGCAGAAAAAAATATATTCAGTTTGCAACCTGATGGAGGTCAGTATAGATGGACTAATACAACAAGTCCCACACACAGCTAGAAGCCCAATATTTTTTCAGAGGTAGATGCAGAAAAAAATATATTCAGTTTGCAACCTGATGGAGGTCAGTATAGATGGACTAATACAACAAGTCCCACACACAGCTAGAAGCCCAATATTTTTTCAGAGGTAGATGCAGAAAAAAATATATTCAGTTTGCAACCTGATGGAGGTCAGTATAGATGGACTAATACAACAAGTCCCACACACAGCTAGAAGCCCAAATATTTTTTCAGAGGTACTGTAGATGCAGATAAAAATTATTTTGAATTTGCAACCTGATGGAGGTCAGTATAGATGGACTAATAGAGAAAGTCCGACACACTACTAGAAGGCCAAATATTTTTTCAGAGCTAGATGCAGAAAAAAATTATATTCAGTTTGCAACCTGATGGAGGTCAGTATAGATGGACTAATACAACAAGTCCCACACACAGCTAGAAGCCCAAATATTTTTTCAGAGGTACTGTAGATGTAGATAAAAATTATTTTGAATTTGCAACCTGATGGAGGTCAGTATAGATGGACTAATAGAGAAAGTCCGACACACTACTAGAAGGCCAAATATTTTTTCAGAGCTAGATGCAGAAAAAAATTATTTTCAGTTTGCAACCTGATGGAGGTCAGTATAGATGGACTAATACAACAAGTCCCACACACAGCTAGAAGCCCAAATATTTTTTCAGAGGTACTGTAGATGCAGATAAAAATTATTTTGAATTTGCAACCTGATGGAGGTAAGTATAGATGGACTAATACAACAAGTCCCACACACAGCTAGAAGCCCAAATATTTTTTCAGAGGTACTGTAGATGCAGATAAAAATTATTTTTAATTTGCAACCTGATGGAGGTCAGTATAGATGGACTAATACAGAAAGTCCGACACACTGCTAGAAGGCCAAATATTTTTTCAGAGCTAGATGCAGAAAAAAATTATATTCAGTTTGCAACCTGATGGAGGTCTGTATAGATGGATTAATAGAACAAGACCCACACACAGCTAGAAGCCCAATATTTTTTCAGAGGTAGATGCAGAAAAAAATATATTCAGTTTGCAACCTGATGGAGGTCAGTATAGATGGACTAATACAACAAGTCCCACACACAGCTAGAAGCCCAATATTTTTTCAGAGGTAGATGCAGAAAAAAATATATTCAGTTTGCAACCTGATGGAGGTCAGTATAGATGGACTAATACAACAAGTCCCACACACAGCTAGAAGCCCAATATTTTTTCAGAGGTAGATGCAGAAAAAAATATATTCAGTTTGCAACCTGATGGAGGTCAGTATAGATGGACTAATACAACAAGTCCCACACACAGCTAGAAGCCCAAATATTTTTTCAGAGGTACTGTAGATGCAGATAAAAATTATTTTGAATTTGCAACCTGATGGAGGTAAGTATAGATGGACTAATACAACAAGTCCCACACACAGCTAGAAGCCCAAATATTTTTTCAGAGGTACTGTAGATGCAGATAAAAATTATTTTTAATTTGCAACCTGATGGAGGTCAGTATAGATGGACTAATAGAGAAAGTCCGACACACTGCTAGAAGGCCAAATATTTTTTCAGAGCTAGATGCAGAAAAAAATTATTTTCAGTTTGCAACCTGATGGAGGTCAGTATAGATGGACTAATACAACAAGTCCCACACACAGCTAGAAGCCCAAATATTTTTTCAGAGGTACTGTAGATGCAGATAAAAATTATTTTGAATTTGCAACCTGATGGAGGTAAGTATAGATGGACTAATACAACAAGTCCCACACACAGCTAGAAGCCCAAATATTTTTTCAGAGGTACTGTAGATGCAGATAAAAATTATTTTTAATTTGCAACCTGATGGAGGTCAGTATAGATGGACTAATACAGAAAGTCCGACACACTGCTAGAAGGCCAAATATTTTTTCAGAGCTAGATGCAGAAAAAAATTATATTCAGTTTGCAACCTGATGGAGGTCTGTATAGATGGATTAATAGAACAAGACCCACACACAGCTAGAAGCCCAATATTTTTTCAGAGGTAGATGCAGAAAAAAATATATTCAGTTTGCAACCTGATGGAGGTCAGTATAGATGGACTAATACAACAAGTCCCACACACAGCTAGAAGCCCAATATTTTTTCAGAGGTAGATGCAGAAAAAAATATATTCAGTTTGCAACCTGATGGAGGTCAGTATAGATGGACTAATACAACAAGTCCCACACACAGCTAGAAGCCCAATATTTTTTCAGAGGTAGATGCAGAAAAAAATATATTCAGTTTGCAACCTGATGGAGGTCAGTATAGATGGACTAATACAACAAGTCCCACACACAGCTAGAAGCCCAATATTTTTTCAGAGGTAGATGCAGAAAAAAATATATTCAGTTTGCAACCTGATGGAGGTCAGTATAGATGGACTAATACAACAAGTCCCACACACAGCTAGAAGCCCAAATATTTTTTCAGAGGTACTGTAGATGCAGATAAAAATTATTTTGAATTTGCAACCTGATGGAGGTCAGTATAGATGGACTAATAGAGAAAGTCCGACACACTGCTAGAAGGCCAAATATTTTTTCAGAGCTAGATGCAGAAAAAAATTATATTCAGTTTGCAACCTGATGGAGGTCTGTATAGATGGATTAATAGAACAATACCCACACACAGCTAGAAGCCCAATATTTTTTCAGAGGTAGATGCAGAAAAAAATATATTCAGTTTGCAACCTGATGGAGGTCAGTATAGATGGACTAATACAACAAGTCCCACACACAGCTAGCAGCCCAAATATTTTTTCAGAGGTACTGTAGATGCAGATAAAAATTATTTTGAATTTGCAACCTGATGGAGGTCAGTATAGATGGACTAATAGAGAAAGTCCGACACACTACTAGAAGGCCAAATATTTTTTCAGAGCTAGATGCAGAAAAAAATTATATTCAGTTTGCAACCTGATGGAGGTCAGTATAGATGGACTAATACAACAAGTCCCACACACAGCTAGAAGCCCAAATATTTTTTCAGAGGTACTGTAGATGTAGATAAAAATTATTTTGAATTTGCAACCTGATGGAGGTCAGTATAGATGGACTAATAGAGAAAGTCCGACACACTACTAGAAGGCCAAATATTTTTTCAGAGCTAGATGCAGAAAAAAATTATTTTCAGTTTGCAACCTGATGGAGGTCAGTATAGATGGACTAATACAACAAGTCCCACACACAGCTAGAAGCCCAAATATTTTTTCAGAGGTACTGTAGATGCAGATAAAAATTATTTTGAATTTGCAACCTGATGGAGGTCAGTATAGATGGACTAATACAGAAAGTCCGACACACTGCTAGAAGGCCAAATATTTTTTCAGAGCTAGATGCAGAAAAAAATTATATTCAGTTTGCAACCTGATGGAGGTCTGTATAGATGGATTAATAGAACAAGACCCACACACAGCTAGAAGCCCAATATTTTTTCAGAGGTAGATGCAGAAAAAAATATATTCAGTTTGCAACCTGATGGAGGTCAGTATAGATGGACTAATACAACAAGTCCCACACACAGCTAGAAGCCCAATATTTTTTCAGAGGTAGATGCAGAAAAAAATATATTCAGTTTGCAACCTGATGGAGGTCAGTATAGATGGACTAATACAACAAGTCCCACACACAGCTAGAAGCCCAATATTTTTTCAGAGGTAGATGCAGAAAAAAATATATTCAGTTTGCAACCTGATGGAGGTCAGTATAGATGGACTAATACAACAAGTCCCACACACAGCTAGAAGCCCAAATATTTTTTCAGAGGTACTGTAGATGCAGATAAAAATTATTTTGAATTTGCAACCTGATGGAGGTAAGTATAGATGGACTAATACAACAAGTCCCACACACAGCTAGAAGCCCAAATATTTTTTCAGAGGTACTGTAGATGCAGATAAAAATTATTTTTAATTTGCAACCTGATGGAGGTCAGTATAGATGGACTAATAGAGAAAGTCCGACACACTGCTAGAAGGCCAAATATTTTTTCAGAGCTAGATGCAGAAAAAAATTATATTCAGTTTGCAACCTGATGGAGGTCTGTATAGATGGATTAATAGAACAAGACCCACACACAGCTAGAAGCCCAATATTTTTTCAGAGGTAGATGCAGAAAAAAATATATTCAGTTTGCAACCTGATGGAGGTCAGTATAGATGGACTAATACAACAAGTCCCACACACAGCTAGAAGGCCAAATATTTTTTCAGAGGTACTGTAGATGCAGATAAAAATTATTTTGAATTTGCAACCTGATGGAGGTCAGTATAGATGGACTAATAGACCAAGTACCACACACTGCTAGAAGTCCAAATATTTTTTCAGAGCTAGATGCAGAAAAAAATTATATTCAGTTTGCAACCTGATGGAGGTCAGTATAGATAGACTAATACAACAAGTCCCACACACAGCTAGAAGCCCAATATTTTTTCAGAGGTAGATGCAGAAAAAAATATATTCAGTTTGCAACCTGATGGAGGTCAGTATAGATGGACTAATACAACAAGTCCCACACACAGCTAGAAGCCCAATATTTTTTCAGAGGTAGATGCAGAAAAAAATATATTCAGTTTGCAACCTGATGGTGGTCAGTATAGATGGACTAATACAACAAGTCCCACACACAGCTAGAAGCCCAAATATTTTTTCAGAGGTACTGTAGATGCAGATAAAAATTATTTTGAATTTGCAACCTGATGGAGGTCAGTATAGATGGACTAATAGAGAAAGTCCGACACACTACTACAAGGCCAAATATTTTTTCAGAGCTAGATGCAGAAAAAAATTATATTCAGTTTGCAACCTGATGGAGGTCTGTATAGATGGATTAATAGAACAAGACCCACACACAGATAGAAGCCCAATATTTTTTCAGAGGTAGATGCAGAAAAAAATATATTCAGTTTGCAACCTGATGGAGGTCAGTATAGATGGACTAATACAACAAGTCCCACACACAGCTAGAAGCCCAAATATTTTTTCAGAGGTACTGTAGATGCAGATAAAAATTATTTTGAATTTGCAACCTGATGGAGGTCAGTATAGATGGACTAATAGATAAAGTCCGACACACTACTAGAAGGCCAAATATTTTTTCAGAGCTAGATGCAGAAAAAAATTATATTCAGTTTGCAACCTGATGGAGGTCAGTATAGATGGACTAATACAACAAGTCCCACACACAGCTAGAAGCCCAAATATTTTTTCAGAGGTACTGTAGATGCAGATAAAAATTATTTTGAATTTGCAACCTGATGGAGGTCAGTATAGATGGACTAATACAACAAGTCCCACACACAGCTAGAAGCCCAATATTTTTTCAGAGGTAGATGCAGAAAAAAATATATTCAGTTTGCAACCTGATGGAGGTCAGTATAGATGGACTAATACAACAAGTCCCACACACAGCTAGAAGCCCAATATTTTTTCAGAGGTAGATGCAGAAAAAAATATATTCAGTTTGCAACCTGATGGAGGTCAGTATAGATGGACTAATACAACAAGTCCCACACACAGCTAGAAGCCCAAATATCTTTTCAGAGGTACTGTAGATGCAGATAAAAATTATTTTGAATTTGCAACCTGATGGAGGTAAGTATAGATGGAATAATACAACAAGTCCCACACACAGCTAGAAGCCCAAATATTTTTTCAGAGGTACTGTAGATGCAGATAAAAATTATTTCTAATTTGCAACCTGATGGAGGTCAGTATAGATGGACTAATAGAGAAAGTCCGACACACTGCTTGAAGGCCAAATATTTTTTCAGAGCTAGATGCAGAAAAAAATTATATTCAGTTTGCAACCTGATGGAGGTCTGTATAGATGGATTAATAGAACAAGACCCACACACAGCTAGAAGCCCAATATTTTTTCAGAGGTAGATGCAGAAAAAAATATATTCAGTTTGCAACCTGATGGAGGTCAGTATAGATGGACTAATACAACAAGTCCCACACACAGCTAGAAGGCCAAATATTTATTCAGAGGTACTGTAGATGCAGATAAAAATTATTTTGAATTTGCAACCTGATGGAGGTCAGTATAGATGGACTAATAGACCAAGTACCACACACTGCTAGAAGCCCAAATATTTTTTCAGAGCTAGATGCAGAAAAAAATTATATTCAGTTTGCAACCTGATGGAGGTCAGTATAGATAGACTAATACAACAAGTCCCACACACAGCTAGAAGCCCAATATTTTTTCAGAGGTAGATGCAGAAAAAAATATATTCAGTTTGCAACCTGATGGAGGTCAGTATAGATGGACTAATACAACAAGTCCCACACACAGCTAGAAGCCCAATATTTTTTCAGAGGTAGATGCAGAAAAAAATATATTCAGTTTGCAACCTGATGGAGGTCAGTATAGATGGACTAATACAACAAGTCCCACACACAGCTAGAAGCCCAATATTTTTTCAGAGGTAGATGCAGAAAAAAATATATTCAGTTTGCAACCTGATGGAGGTCAGTATAGATGGACTAATACAACAAGTCCCACACACAGCTAGAAGCCCAAATATTTTTTCAGAGGTACTGTAGATGCAGATAAAAATTATTTTGAATTTGCAACCTGATGGAGGTCAGTATAGATGGACTAATAGAGAAAGTCCGACACACTGCTAGAAGGCCAAATATTTTTTCAGAGCTAGATGCAGAAAAAAATTATATTCAGTTTGCAACCTGATGGAGGTCTGTATAGATGGATTAATAGAACAAGACCCACACACAGCTAGAAGCCCAATATTTTTTCAGAGGTAGATGCAGAAAAAAATATATTCAGTTTGCAACCTGATGGAGGTCAGTATAGATGGACTAATACAACAAGTCCCACACACAGCTAGCAGCCCAAATATTTTTTCAGAGGTACTGTAGATGCAGATAAAAATTATTTTGAATTTGCAACCTGATGGAGGTCAGTATAGATGGACTAATAGAGAAAGTCCGACACACTACTAGAAGGCCAAATATTTTTTCAGAGCTAGATGCAGAAAAAAATTATATTCAGTTTGCAACCTGATGGAGGTCAGTATAGATGGACTAATACAACAAGTCCCACACACAGCTAGAAGCCCAAATATTTTTTCAGAGGTACTGTAGATGTAGATAAAAATTATTTTGAATTTGCAACCTGATGGAGGTCAGTATAGATGGACTAATAGAGAAAGTCCGACACACTACTAGAAGGCCAAATATTTTTTCAGAGCTAGATGCAGAAAAAAATTATTTTCAGTTTGCAACCTGATGGAGGTCAGTATAGATGGACTAATACAACAAGTCCCACACACAGCTAGAAGCCCAATATTTTTTCAGAGGTAGATGCAGAAAAAAATATATTCAGTTTGCAACCTGATGGAGGTCAGTATAGATGGACTAATACAACAAGTCCCACTCACAGCTAGAAGCCCAATATTTTTTCAGAGGTAGATGCAGAAAAAAATATATTCAGTTTGCAACCTGATGGAGGTCAGTATAGATGGACTAATACAACAAGTCCCACACACAGCTAGAAGCCCAAATATTTTTTCAGAGGTACTGTAGATGCAGATAAAAATTATTTTGAATTTGCAACCTGATGGAGGTAAGTATAGATGGACTAATACAACAAGTCCCACACACAGCTAGAAGCCCAAATATTTTTTCAGAGGTACTGTAGATGCAGATAAAAATTATTTTTAATTTGCAACCTGATGGAGGTCAGTATAGATGGACTAATAGAGAAAGTCCGACACACTGCTAGAAGGCCAAATATTTTTTCAGAGGTAGATGCAGAAAAAAATTATATTCAGTTTGCAACCTGATGGAGGTCTGTATAGATGGATTAATAGAACAAGACCCACACACAGCTAGAAGCCCAATATTTTTTCAGAGGTAGATGCAGAAAAAAATATATTCAGTTTGCAACCTGATGGAGGTCAGTATAGATGGACTAATACAACAAGTCCCACACACAGCTAGAAGCCCAATATTTTTTCAGAGGTAGATGCAGAAAAAAAAATATTCAGTTTGCAACCTGATGGAGGTCAGTATAGATGGACTAATACAACAAGTCCCACACACAGCTAGAAGCCCAAATATTTTTTCAGAGGTACTGTAGATGCAGATAAAAATTATTTTGAATTTGCAACCTGATGGAGGTCAGTATAGATGGACTAATAGAGAAAGTCCGACACACTGCTAGAAGGCCAAATATTTTTTCAGAGCTAGATGCAGAAAAAAATTATATTCAGTTTGCAACCTGATGGAGGTCTGTATAGATGGATTAATAGAACAAGACCCACACACAGCTAGAAGCCCAATATTTTTTCAGAGGTAGATGCAGAAAAAAATATATTCAGTTTGCAACCTGATGGAGGTCAGTATAGATGGACTAATACAACAAGTCCCACACACAGCTAGCAGCCCAAATATTTTTTCAGAGGTACTGTAGATGCAGATAAAAATTATTTTGAATTTGCAACCTGATGGAGGTCAGTATAGATGGACTAATAGAGAAAGTCCGACACACTACTAGAAGGCCAAATATTTTTTCAGAGCTAGATGCAGAAAAAAATTATATTCAGTTTGCAACCTGATGGAGGTCTGTATAGATGGATTAATAGAACAAGACCCACACACAGCTAGAAGCCCAATATTTTTTCAGAGGTAGATGCAGAAAAAAATATATTCAGTTTGCAACCTGATGGAGGTCAGTATAGATGGACTAATACAACAAGTCCCACACACAGCTAGAAGCCCAAATATTTTTTCAGAGGTACTGTAGATGCAGATAAAAATTATTTTGAATTTGCAACCTGATGGAGGTCACTATAGATGGACTAATAGAGAAAGTCCGACACACTACTAGAAGGCCAAATATTTTTTCAGAGCTAGACGCAGAAAAAAATTATATTCAGTTTGCAACCTGATGGAGGTCAGTATAGATGGACTAATACAACAAGTCCCACACACAGCTAGAAGCCCAAATATTTTTTCAGAGGTACTGTAGATGCAGATAAAAATTATTTTGAATTTGCAACCTGATGGAGGTAAGTATAGATGGACTAATACAACAAGTCCCACACACAGCTAGAAGCCCAAATATTTTTTCAGAGGTACTGTAGATGCAGATAAAAATTATTTTTAATTTGCAACCTGATGGAGGTCAGTATAGATGGACTAATAGAGAAAGTCCGACACACTGCTAGAAGGCCAAATATTTTTTCAGAGGTAGATGCAGAAAAAAATTATATTCAGTTTGCAACCTGATGGAGGTCTGTATAGATGGATTAATAGAACAAGACCCACACACAGCTAGAAGCCCAATATTTTTTCAGAGGTAGATGCAGAAAAAAATATATTCAGTTTGCAACCTGATGGAGGTCAGTATAGATGGACTAATACAACAAGTCCCACACACAGCTAGAAGCCCAATATTTTTTCAGAGGTAGATGCAGAAAAAAAAATATTCAGTTTGCAACCTGATGGAGGTCAGTATAGATGGACTAATACAACAAGTCCCACACACAGCTAGAAGCCCAAATATTTTTTCAGAGGTACTGTAGATGCAGATAAAAATTATTTTGAATTTGCAACCTGATGGAGGTCAGTATAGATGGACTAATAGAGAAAGTCCGACACACTGCTAGAAGGCCAAATATTTTTTCAGAGCTAGATGCAGAAAAAAATTATATTCAGTTTGCAACCTGATGGAGGTCTGTATAGATGGATTAATAGAACAAGACCCACACACAGCTAGAAGCCCAATATTTTTTCAGAGGTAGATGCAGAAAAAAATATATTCAGTTTGCAACCTGATGGAGGTCAGTATAGATGGACTAATACAACAAGTCCCACACACAGCTAGCAGCCCAAATATTTTTTCAGAGGTACTGTAGATGCAGATAAAAATTATTTTGAATTTGCAACCTGATGGAGGTCAGTATAGATGGACTAATAGAGAAAGTCCGACACACTACTAGAAGGCCAAATATTTTTTCAGAGCTAGATGCAGAAAAAAATTATATTCAGTTTGCAACCTGATGGAGGTCAGTATAGATGGACTAATACAACAAGTCCCACACACAGCTAGAAGCCCAAATATTTTTTCAGAGGTACTGTAGATGCAGATAAAAATTATTTTGAATTTGCAACCTGATGGAGGTCAGTATAGATGGACTAATAGAGAAAGTCCGACACACTGCTAGAAGGCCAAATATTTTTTCAGAGCTAGATGCAGAAAAAAATTATATTCAGTTTGCAACCTGATGGAGGTCATTATATATGGACTAATACAACAAGTCCCACACACAGCTAGAAGCCCAAATATTTTTTCAGAGGTACTGTAGATGCAGATAAAAATTATTTTGAATTTGCAACCTGATGGAGGTCAGTATAGATGGACTAATAGAGAAAGTCCGACACACTGCTAGAAGGCCAAATATTTTTTCAGAGGTACTTTAGATGCAGATAAAAATTATTTTTAATTTGCAACCTGATGGAGGTCAGTATAGATGGACTAATAGAGAAAGTCCGACACACTACTAGAAGGCCAAATATTTTTTCAGAGCTAGATGCAGAAAAAAATTATATTCAGTTTGCAACCTGATGGAGGTCAGTATAGATGGACTAATACAACAAGTCCCACACACAGCTAGAAGCCCAAATATTTTTTCAGAGGTACTGTAGATGCAGATAAAAATTATTTTGAATTTGCTACCTGATGGAGGTCAGTATAGATGGACTAATAGAGAAAGTCCGACACACTGCTAGAAGGCCAAATATTTTTTCAGAGCTAGATGCAGAAAAAAATTATATTCAGTTTGCAACCTGATGGAGGTCTGTATAGATGGATTAATAGAACAAGACCCACACACAGCTAGAAGCCCAATATTTTTTCAGAGGTAGATGCAGAAAAAAATATATTCAGTTTGCAACCTGATGGAGGTCAGTATAGATGGACTAATACAACAAGTCCCACACACAGCTAGAAGGCCATATATTTTTTCAGAGGTACTGTAGATGCAGATAAAAATTATTTTGAATTTGCAACTTGATGGAGGTCAGTATAGATGGACTAATAGAGAAAGTCTGACACACTGCTAGAAGGCCAAATATTTTTTCAGAGGTACTGTAGATGCAGATAAAAATTATTTTGAATTTGCAACCTGATGGAGGTCAGTATAGATGGACTAATAGAGAAAGTCCGACACACTACTAGAAGGCCAAATATTTTTTCAGAGCTAGATGCAGAAAAAAATTATATTCAGTTTGCAACCTGATGGAGGTCAGTATAGATGGACTAATACAACAAGTCCCACACACAGCTAGAAGCCCAATATTTTTTCAGAGGTAGATGCAGAAAAAAATATATTCAGTTTGCAACCTGATGGAGGTCAGTATAGATGGACTAATACAAC
The DNA here is from genome assembly GCF_046119375.1 of Phyllobates terribilis. NCBI lineage: Eukaryota > Metazoa > Chordata > Amphibia > Anura > Dendrobatidae > Phyllobates > Phyllobates terribilis. Next base: position 329,639,964 of record NW_027362768.1, read on the forward strand.
AAGTCCCACACACAGCTAGAAGCCCAATATTTTTTCAGAGGTAGATGCAGAAAAAAATATATTCAATTTGCAACCTGATGGAGGTCAGTATAGATGGACTAATACAACAAGTCCCACACACAGCTAGAAGCCCAAATATCTTTTCAGAGGTACTGTAGATGCAGATAAAAATTATTTTGAATTTGCAACCTGATGGAGGTAAGTATAGATGGAATAATACAACAAGTCCCACACACATCTAGAAGCCCAAATATTTTTTCAGAGGTACTGTAGATGCAGATAAAAATTATTTCTAATTTGCAACCTGATGGAGGTCAGTATAGATGGACTAATAGAGAAAGTCCGACACACTGCTTGAAGGCCAAATATTTGTTCAGAGCTAGATGCAGAAAAAAATTATATTCAGTTTGCAACCTGATGGAGGTCTGTATAGATGGATTAATAGAAAAAGACCCACACACAGCTAGAAGCCCAATATTTTTTCAGAGGTAGATGCAGAAAAAAATATATTCAGTTTGCAACCTGATGGAGGTCAGTATAGATGGACTAATACAACAAGTCCCACACACAGCTAGAAGGCCAAATATTTTTTCAGAGGTACTGTAGATGCAGATAAAAATTATTTTGAATTTGCAACCTGATGGAGGTCAGTATAGATGGACTAATAGACCAAGTACCACACACTGCTAGAAGCCCAAATATTTTTTCAGAGCTAGATGCAGAAAAAAATTATATTCAGTTTGCAACCTGATGGAGGTCAGTATAGATGGACTAATACAACAAGTCCCACACACAGCTAGAAGCCCAATATTTTTTCAGAGGTAGATGCAGAAAAAAATATATTCAGTTTGCAACCTGATGGAGGTCAGTATAGATGGACTAATACAACAAGTCCCACACACAGCTAGAAACCCAATATTTTTTCAGAGGTAGATGCAGAAAAAAATATATTCAGTTTGCAACCTGATGGAGGTCAGTATAGATGGACTAATACAACAAGTCCCACACACAGCTAGAAGCCCAAATATTTTTTCAGAGGTACTGTAGATGCAGATAAAAATTATTTTGAATTTGCAACCTGATGGAGGTCAGTATAGATGGACTAATAGAGAAAGTCCGACACACTGCTAGAAGGCCAAATATTTTTTCAGAGCTAGATGCAGAAAAAAATTACATTCAGTTTGCAACCTGATGGAGGTCTGTATAGATGGATTAATAGAACAAGACCCACACACAGCTAGAAGCCCAATATTTTTTCAGAGGTAGATGCAGAAAAAAATATATTCAGTTTGCAACCTGATGGAGGTCAGTATAGATGGACTAATACAACAAGTCCCACACACAGCTAGCAGCCCAAATATTTTTTCAGAGGTACTGTAGATGCAGATAAAAATTATTTTGAATTTGCAACCTGATGGAGGTCAGTATAGATGGACTAATAGAGAAAGTCCGACACACTACTAGAAGGCCAAATATTTTTTCAGAGCTAGATGCAGAAAAAAATTATATTCAGTTTGCAACCTGATGGAGGTCTGTATAGATGGATTAATAGAACAAGACCCACACACAGCTAGAAGCCCAATATTTTTTCAGAGGTAGATGCAGAAAAAAATATATTCAGTTTGCAACCTGATGGAGGTCAGTATAGATGGACTAATACAACAAGTCCCACACACAGCTAGAAGCCCAAATATTTTTTCAGAGGTACTGTAGATGCAGATAAAAATTATTTTGAATTTGCAACCTGATGGAGGTCAGTATAGATGGACTAATAGAGAAAGTCCGACACACTACTAGAAGGCCAAATATTTTTTCAGAGCTAGATGCAGAAAAAAATTATATTCAGTTTGCAACCTGATGGAGGTCAGTATAGATGGACTAATACAACAAGTCCCACACACAGCTAGAAGCCCAAATATTTTTTCAGAGGTACTGTAGATGTAGATAAAAATTATTTTGAATTTGCAACCTGATGGAGGTCAGTATAGATGGACTAATAGAGAAAGTCCGACACACTACTAGAAGGCCAAATATTTTTTCAGAGCTAGATGCAGAAAAAAATTATATTCAGTTTGCAACCTGATGGAGGTCAGTATAGATGGACTAATACAACAAGTCCCACACACAGCTAGAAGCCCAATATTTTTTCAGAGGTAGATGCAGAAAAAAATATATTCAGTTTGCAACCTGATGGAGGTCAGTATAGATGGACTAATACAACAAGTCCCACACACAGCTAGAAGCCCAATATTTTTTCAGAGGTAGATGCAGAAAAAAATATATTCATTTTGCAACCTGATGGAGGTCAGTATAGATGGACTAATACAACAAGTCCCACACACAACTAGAAGCCCAAATATTTTTTCAGAGGTACTGTAGATGCAGATAAAAATTATTTTGAATTTGCAACCTGATGGAGGTAAGTATAGATGGACTAATACAACAAGTCCCACACACAGCTAGAAGCCCAAATATTTTTTCAGAGGTACTGTAGATGCAGATAAAAATTATTTTTAATTTGCAACCTGATGGAGGTCAGTATAGATGGACTAATAGAGAAAGTCCGACACACTGCTAGAAGGCCAAATATTTTTTCAGAGCTAGATGCAGAAAAAAATTATATTCAGTTTGCAACCTGATGGAGGTCTGTATAGATGGATTAATAGAACAAGACCCACACACAGCTAGAAGCCCAATATTTTTTCAGAGGTAGATGCAGAAAAAAATATATTCAGTTTGCAACCTGATGGAGGTCAGTATAGATGGACTAATACAACAAGTCCCACACACAGCTAGAAGCCCAATATTTTTTCAGAGGTAGATGCAGAAAAAAAAATATTCAGTTTGCAACCTGATGGAGGTCAGTATAGATGGACTAATACAACAAGTCCCACACACAGCTAGAAGCCCAAATATTTTTTCAGAGGTACTGTAGATGCAGATAAAAATTATTTTGAATTTGCAACCTGATGGAGGTCAGTATAGATGGACTAATAGAGAAAGTCCGACACACTGCTAGAAGGCCAAATATTTTTTCAGAGCTAGATGCAGAAAAAAATTATATTCAGTTTGCAACCTGATGGAGGTCTGTATAGATGGATTAATAGAACAAGACCCACACACAGCTAGAAGCCCAATATTTTTTCAGAGGTAGATGCAGAAAAAAATATATTCAGTTTGCAACCTGATGGAGGTCAGTATAGATGGACTAATACAACAAGTCCCACACACAGCTAGCAGCCCAAATATTTTTTCAGAGGTACTGTAGATGCAGATAAAAATTATTTTGAATTTGCAACCTGATGGAGGTCAGTATAGATGGACTAATAGAGAAAGTCCGACACACTACTAGAAGGCCAAATATTTTTTCAGAGCTAGATGCAGAAAAAAATTATATTCAGTTTGCAACCTGATGGAGGTCTGTATAGATGGATTAATAGAACAAGACCCACACACAGCTAGAAGCCCAATATTTTTTCAGAGGTAGATGCAGAAAAAAATATATTCAGTTTGCAACCTGATGGAGGTCAGTATAGATGGACTAATACAACAAGTCCCACACACAGCTAGAAGCCCAAATATTTTTTCAGAGGTACTGTAGATGCAGATAAAAATTATTTTGAATTTGCAACCTGATGGAGGTCACTATAGATGGACTAATAGAGAAAGTCCGACACACTACTAGAAGGCCAAATATTTTTTCAGAGCTAGATGCAGAAAAAAATTATATTCAGTTTGCAACCTGATGGAGGTCAGTATAGATGGACTAATACAACAAGTCCCACACACAGCTAGAAGCCCAAATATTTTTTCAGAGGTACTGTAGATGCAGATAAAAATTATTTTGAATTTGCAACCTGATGGAGGTCAGTATAGATGGACTAATAGAGAAAGTCCGACACACTGCTAGAAGGCCAAATATTTTTTCAGAGGTACTGTAGATGCAGATAAAAATTATTTTTAATTTGCAACCTGATGGAGGTCTGTATAGATGGACTAATAGAGAAAGTCCGACACACTACTAGAAGGCCAAATATTTTTTCAGAGCTAGATGCAGAAAAAAATTATATTCAGTTTGCAACCTGATGGAGGTCAGTATAGATGGACTAATACAACAAGTCCCACACACAGCTAGAAGCCCAATATTTTTTCAGAGGTAGATGCAGAAAAAAATATATTCAGTTTGCAACCTGATGGAGGTCAGTATAGATGGACTAATACAACAAGTCCCACACACAGCTAGAAGCCCAAATATTATTTCAGAGGTACTGTAGATGCAGATAAAAATTATTTTGAATTTGCAACCTGATGGAGGTAAGTATAGATGGACTAATACAACAAGTCCCACACACAGCTAGAAGCCCAAATATTTTTTCAGAGGTACTGTAGATGCAGATAAAAATTATTTTTAATTTGCAACCTGATGGAGGTCAGTATAGATGGACTAATAGAGAAAGTCCGACACACTGCTAGAAGGCCAAATATTTTTTCAGAGCTAGATGCAGAAAAAAATTATATTCAGTTTGCAGCCTGATGGAGGTCTGTATAGATGGATTAATAGAACAAGACCCACACACAGCTAGAAGCCCAATATTTTTTCAGAGGTAGATGCAGAAAAAAATATATTCAGTTTGCAACCTGATGGAGGTCAGTATAGATGGACTAATACAACAAGTCCCACACACAGCTAGAAGGCCAAATATTTTTTCAGAGGTACGGTAGATGCAGATAAAAATTATTTTGAATTTGCAACCTGATGGATGTCAGTATAGATGGACTAATAGACCAAGTACCACACACTGCTAGAAGCCCAAATATTTTTTCAGAGCTAGATGCAGAAAAAAATTATATTCAGTTTGCAACCTGATGGAGGTCAGTATAGATAGACTAATACAACAAGTCCCACACACAGCTAGAAGCCCAATATTTTTTCAGAGGTAGATGCAGAAAAAAATATATTCAGTTTGCAACCTGATGGAGGTCAGTATAGATGGACTAATACAACAAGTCCCACACACAGCTAGAAGCCCAATATTTTTTCAGAGGTAGATGCAGAAAAAAATATATTCAGTTTGCAACCTGATGGAGGTCAGTATAGATGGACTAATACAACAAGTCCCACACACAGCTAGAAGCCCAAATATTTTTTCAGAGGTACTGTAGATGCAGATAAAAATTAATTTGAATTTGCAACCTGATGGAGGTCAGTATAGATGGACTAATAGAGAAAGTCCGACACACTACTAGAAGGCCAAATATTTTTTCAGAGCTAGATGCAGAAAAAAATTATATTCAGTTTGCAACCTGATGGAGGTCAGTATATATGGACTAATACAACAAGTCCCACACACAGCTAGAAGCCCAAATATTTTTTCAGAGGTACTGTAGATGCAGATAAAAATTATTTTGAATTTGCAATCTGATGGAGGTCAGTATAGATGGACTAATAGAGAAAGTCCGACACACTGCTAGAAGGCCAAATATTTTTTCAGAGGCACTTTAGATGCAGATAAAAATTATTTTTAATTTGCAACCTGATGGAGGTCAGTATAGATGGACTAATAGAGAAAGTCCGACACACTACTAGAAGGCCAAATATTTTTTCAGAGCTAGATGCAGAAAAAAATTATATTCAGTTTGCAACCTGATGGAGGTCAGTATAGATGGACTAATACAACAAGTCCCACACACAGCTAGAAGCCCAAATATTTTTTCAGAGGTACTGTAGATGCAGATAAAAATTATTTTGAATTTGCTACCTGATGGAGGTCAGTATAGATGGACTAATAGAGAAAGTCCGACACACTGCTAGAAGGCCAAATATTTTTTCAGAGCTAGATGCAGAAAAAAATTATATTCAGTTTGCAACCTGATGGAGGTCTGTATAGATGGATTAATAGAACAAGACCCACACACAGCTAGAAGCCCAATATTTTTTCAGAGGTAGATGCAGAAAAAAATATATTCAGTTTGCAACCTGATGAAGGTCAGTATAGATGGACTAATACAACAAGTCCCACACACAGCTAGAAGGCCATATATTTTTTCAGAGGTACTGTAGATGCAGATAAAAATTATTTTGAATTTGCAACCTGATGGAGGTCAGTATAGATGGACTAATAAAGAAAGTCCGACACACTACTAGAAGGCCAAATATTTTTTCAGAGCTAGATGCAGAAAAAAATTATATTCAGTTTGCAATCTGATGGAGGTCAGTATAGATGGACTAATACAACAAGTCCCACACACAGCTAGAAGCCCAATATTTTTTCAGAGGTAGATGCAGAAAAAAATATATTCAGTTTGCAACCTGATGGAGGTCAGTATAGATGGACTAATACAACAAGTCCCACACACAGCTAGAAGCCCAATATTTTTTCAGAGGTAGATGCAGAAAAAAATATATTCAGTTTGCAACCTGATGGAGGTCAGTATAGATGGACTAATACAACAAGTCCCACACACAGCTAGAAGCCCAAATATTTTTTCAGAGGTACTGTAGATGCAGATAAAAATTATTTTGAATTTGCAACCTGATGGAGGTCAGTATAGATGGACTAATAGAGAAAGTCCGACACACTGCTAGAAGGCCAAATATTTTTTCAGAGCTAGATGCAGAAAAAAATTATATTCAGTTTGCAACCTGATGGAGGTCTGTATAGATGGATTAATAGAACAAGACCCACACACAGCTAGAAGCCCAATATTTTTTCAGAGGTAGACGCAGAAAAAAATATATTCAGTTTGCAACCTGATGGAGGTCAGTATAGATGGACTAATACAACAAGTCCCACACACAGCTAGCAGCCCAAATATTTTTTCAGAGGTACTGTAGATGCAGATAAAAATTATTTTGAATTTGCAACCTGATGGAGGTCGGTATAGATGGACTAATAGAGAAAGTCCGACACACTACTAGAAGGCCAAATATTTTTTCAGAGCTAGATGCAGAAAAAAATTATATTCAGTTTGCAACCTGATGGAGGTCAGTATAGATGGACTAATACAACAAGTCCCACACACAGCTAGAAGCCCAAATATTTTTTCAGAGGTACTGTAGATGCAGATAAAAATTATTTTGAATTTGCAACCTGATGGAGGTCAGTATAGATGGACTAATAGAGAAAGTCCGACACACTGCTAGAAGGCCAAATATTTTTTCAGAGGTACTGTAGATGCAGATAAAAATTATTTTTAATTTGCAACCTGATGGAGGTCAGTATAGATGGACTAATAGAGAAAGTCCGACACACTACTAGAAGGCCAAATATTTTTTCAGAGCTAGATGCAGAAAAAAATTATATTCAGTTTGCAACCTGATGGAGGTCAGTATAGATGGACTAATACAACAAGTCCCACACACAGCTAGAAGCCCAATATTTTTTTAGAGGTAGATGCAGAAAAAAATATATTCAGTTTGCAACCTGATGGAGGTCAGTATAGATGGACTAATACAACAAGTCCCACACACAGCTAGAAGCCCAATATTTTTTCAGAGGTAGATGCAGAAAAAAATATATTCAGTTTGCAACCTGATGGAGGTCAGTATAGATGGACTAATACAACAAGTCCCACACACAGCTAGAAGCCCAAATATTTTTTCAGAGGTACTGTAGATGCAGATAAAAATTATTTTGAATTTGCAACCTGATGGAGGTAAGTATAGATGGACTAATACAACAAGTCCCACACACAGCTAGAAGCCCAAATATTTTTTCAGAGGTACTGTAGATGCAGATAAAAATTATTTTTAATTTGCAACCTGATGGAGGTCAGTATAGATGGACTAATAGAGAAAGTCCGACACACTGCTAGAAGGCCAAATATTTTTTCAGAGCTAGATGCAGAAAAAAATTATATTCAGTTTGCAACCTGATGGAGGTCTGTATAGATGGATTAATAGAACAAGACCCACACACAGCTAGAAGCCCAATATTTTTTCAGAGGTAGATACAGAAAAAAATATATTCAGTTTGCAACCTGATGGAGGTCAGTATAGATGGACTAATACAACAAGTCCCACACACAGCTAGAAGGCCAAATATTTTTTCGGAGGTACTGTAGATGCAGATAAAAATTATTTTGAATTTGCAACCTGATGGAGGTCAGTATAGATTGACTAATAGACCAAGTACCACACACTGCTAGAAGCCCAAATATTTTTTCAGAGCTAGATGCAGAAAAAAATTATATTCAGTTTGCAACCTGATGGAGGTCAGTATAGATAGACTAATACAACAAGTCCCACACACAGCTAGAAGCCCAATATTTTTTCAGAGGTAGATGCAGAAAAAAATATATTCAGTTTGCAACCTGATGGAGGTCAGTATAGATGGACTAATACAACAAGTCCCACACACAGCTAGAAGCCCAATATTTTTTCAGAGGTAGATGCAGAAAAAAATATATTCAGTTTGCAACCTGATAGAGGTCAGTATAGATGGACTAATACAACAAGTCCCACACACAGCTAGAAGCCCAAATATTTTTTCAGAGGTACTGTAGATGCAGATAAAAATTATTTTGAATTTGCAACCTGATGGAGGTCAGTATAGATGGACTAATAGAGAAAGTCCGACACACTGCTAGAAGGCCAAATATTTTTTCAGAGCTAGATGCAGAAAAAAATTATATTCAGTTTGCAACCTGATGGAGGTCTGTATAGATGTATTAATAGAACAAGACCCACACACAGCTAGAAGCCCAATATTTTTTCAGAGGTAGATGCAGAAAAAAATATATTCAGTTTGCAACCTGATGGAGGTCAGTATAGATGGACTAATACAACAAGTCCCACACACAGCTAGCAGCCCAAATATTTTTTCAGAGGTACTGTAGATGCAGATAAAAATTATTTTGAATTTGCAACCTGATGGAGGTCAGTATAGATGGACTAATAGAGAAAGTCCGACACACTACTAGAAGGCCAAATATTTTTTCAGATCTAGATGCAGAAAAAAATTATATTCAGTTTGCAACCTGATGGAGGTCTGTATAGATGGATTAATAGAACAAGACCCACACACAGCTAGAAGCCCAATATTTTTTCAGAGGTAGATGCAGAAAAAAATATATTCAGTTTGCAACCTGATGGAGGTCAGTATAGATGGACTAATACAACAAGTCCCACACACAGCTAGAAGCCCAAATATTTTTTCAGAGGTACTGTAGATGCAGATAAAAATTAATTTGAATTTGCAACCTGATGGAGGTCAGTATAGATGGACTAATAGAGAAAGTCCGACACACTACTAGAAGGCCAAATATTTTTTCAGAGCTAGATGCAGAAAAAAATTATATTCAGTTTGCAACCTGATGGAGGTCAGTATAGATGGACTAATACAACAAGTCCCACACACAGCTAGAAGCCCAAATATTTTTTCAGAGGTACTGTAGATGCAGATAAAAATTATTTTGAATTTGCAACCTGATGGAGGTCAGTATAGATGGACTAATAGAGAAAGTCCGACACACTGCTAGAAGGCCAAATATTTTTTCAGAGGTACTTTAGATGCAGATAAAAATTATTTTTAATTTGCAACCTGATGGAGGTCAGTATAGATGGACTAATAGAGAAAGTCCGACACACTACTAGAAGGCCAAATATTTTTTCAGAGCTAGATGCAGAAAAAAATTATATTCAGTTTGCAACCTGATGGAGGTCAGCATAGATGGACTAATACAACAAGTCCCACACACAGCTAGAAGCCCAATATTTTTTCAGAGGTAGATGCAGAAAAAAATATATTCAGTTTGCAACCTGATGGAGGTCAGTATAGATGGACTAATACAACAAGTCCCACACACAGCTAGAAGCCCAATATTTTTTCAGAGGTAGATGCAGAAAAAAATATATTCAGTTTGCAACCTGATGGAGGTCAGTATAGATGGACTAATACAACAAGTCCCACACACAGCTAGAAGCCCAAATATTTTTTCAGAGGTACTGTAGATGCAGATAAAAATTATTTTGAATTTGCAACCTGATGGAGGTCAGTATAGATGGACTAATAGAGAAAGTCCGACACACTGCTAGAAGGCCAAATATTTTTTCAGAGCTAGATGCAGAAAAAAATTATATTCTGTTTGCAACCTGATGGAGGTCTGTATAGATGGATTAATATAACAAGACCCACACACAGCTAGAAGCCCAATATTTTTTCAGAGGTAGATGCAGAAAAAAATATATTCAGTTTGCAACCTGATGGAGGTCAGTATAGATGGACTAATACAACAAGTCCCACACACAGCTAGAAGGCCATATATTTTTTCAGAGGTACTGTAGATGCAGATAAAAATTATTTTGAATTTGCAACCTGATGGAGGTCAGTATAGATGGACTAATAAAGAAAGTCCGACACACTGCTAGAAGGCCAAATATTTTTTCAGAGGTACTGTAGATGCAGATAAAAATTATTTTTAATTTGCAACCTGATGGAGGTCAGTATGGATGGACTAATAGAGAAAGTCCGACACACTACTAGAAGGCCAAATATTTTTTCAGAGCTAGATGCAGAAAAAAATTATATTCAGTTTGCAACCTGATGGAGGTCAGTATAGATGGACTAATACAACAAGTCCCACACACAGCTAGAAGCCCAATATTTTTTCAGAGGTAGATGCCGAAAAAAATATATTCAGTTTGCAACCTGATGGAGGTCAGTATAGATGGACTAATACAACAAATCCCACACACAGCTAGAAGCCCAATATTTTTTCAGAGGTAGATGCATAAAAAAATATATTCAGTTTGCAACCTGATGGAGGTCAGTATAGATGGACTAATACAACAAGTCCCACACACAGCTAGAAGCCCAAATATTTTTTCAGAGGTACTGTAGATGCAGATAAAAATTATTTTGAATTTGCAACCTGATGGAGGTCAGTATAGATGGACTAATAGAGAAAGTCCGACACACTGCTAGAAGGCCAAATATTTTTTCAGAGCTAGATGCAGAAAAAAATTAGATTCAGTTTGCAACCTGATGGAGGTCAGTATACATGGACTAATAGAATGATGCTATGCCCAAAAGATTTTACTTCACTAGGTGCAGTAAAAAAATTGGTATTCTATACACAGGTGGTATATCTTGCAACACAGATAGGCTACTCCACTGACTAACACACTCTGCAATAGGCCAAAAAGGATTAGCTTTGCTAGATTCAGCCAAATGCTGTGAAAAAAACTTGCACAGCACTGGCACAGACCTGCCTGGCAAAAACTGATAGGAACTGATGTAACCTAGTCCTGAAAAGGACTCCAATTACAATTAGTCTTTACTCCCACAACCTATCTATTTAAGAGCACAGACCTGCCTGATAAAAGTCGTAGGAAATGCTGTAACCTAGTCCTTAAAAGGACTGCAATCACAACTATTCCCTACTCCCAAGCTATCTGTATATTTGTGCGAAAATTGGCTTGAAATTAACAAGGTATAGCGCACACAGCAACAGCGGTGCCGTCTAACACGCAGCTGCAGCAGTGAGAAAATGGTGGCGACGGGGAAAATGGCTTGGTCTTATAGGGCAAGGACATGTGACATACACTGCCAATGACACATGCCCTTGCTTGTGTGAAAAAAAGCACTTCGCTCCGTGTGTGCGCTGCTGATAGGCTGACAGATTGCACCTCCCCACTGTAAATGCGGGAAAGAGAAAAAAAAATGGAGATCTTCATTGTTCCTGCAGAGATCCATCCCCTGCCCCTCCCCCCACCCCGCTGTACACTCAAACTGCGTATTAACATTAATTTTCATCATTACTGAGAAAAAATCCAGTTATGATTTTGGTGCACGAACAGTTATCGAACATAACCTCGAACAGCCGAATTTTTCTCAAATTGTTCGTGTTCGCCGAACGGCTCGAACACCGCCCAAAACAGCTCGAATTTGAGATTGGCGAACAGTTCGAGTAGAACAACGCTCATCTCTACTTAAGAGCCAGACCCGTATTAGTACGTCATGGCGATCGCGCGCGCACACAGGCTGTGCGGGCGTGATCGCCGCCGGGTGTCAGCTGATTGTCACAGCTGACACCCGATACTATGTGCAGGGAGCGGTCCTGCACCGCTCTCAGCACATTAACCCCCGCGATGCTGCGATCGAAGTCGATCGAAGTCGATCTCAGCATTGCGGGGGCAAGGGGAGGTGATCGCAGATACTCACCTCCTCTTCCGGCTTCCAGCGTAGTCTGCAAAGGCTTCCCGGGTGTTGCCATGACGACCCGATGTCGTCATGACAACATCCGGGTCACCAGAAAGCAGGAAGATTGTTTGGACATGCGCAGTGCATCTCCAAACAATCTTCTCCGTCCAGCGCTGACAGCCTGCATGGCACAGGGATGGTGCTGCATTCCTGTGCCATGCAGGCGATCAGAGAAAAAAAAGTGAAAGTCCCAGAGTGAGACAAAATAATAAACTATATAAACTTCCAGAAAGTGAAAAAAAAAAAAAAAAAAAGTTGCAAAAATATTAAAAAAAATAAAAAAAATAATCCACCAAAAATAAAAATATAATGTACCCATCAATAAATATTATTCTAAAAAAACCCCCAAAAAAACAATAAAAGTACACATATTTGGTATCGCCGCGTCCGGAACAACCTGACCTATAAAACTGTCCCACTAGTTAACCCCTTCAGTGAACACGGCAAAAAAAAAAAAAACTAAGCAAAAAACAATACTTTATCACCATACCGCCAAACAAAAAATGGAATAACACGCGATCAAACAGACAAATATAAATATAAATTGTACCTCTGAAAACGTCATCTCGTCCCGCAAAAAACAAGCCGAAATACAGCTCCATCAGCCGAAAAATAAAAAAGTTATAGCTCTCAGAATAAAGCGATGCTAAAAAATATTTTTTTCTATAAAATTGCTTTTATTATGTAAAAGTGCAAAACATAGAAAAACGATATAACCCCCAGGTGCTTCACAAATTGATTCGTAAAAATGAAAAAGTGAAAAAAAAAACACTTTTTAATTTTTATGAATCAATTTGTGAAGCACCTGGGGTTCCAAGTGCTCACTATGCATCTAGATAGGTGCCTTGGGGGGTCTAGTTTCCGAAATGGGGTCACTTGTGGGGGAACTCCAATGTTTGGGCACACAGGGACTCTTCAAATGCAACATGGTGTCCGCTAACAAATTGTCGGCTCAAATTGTTAGCGGACACCAAGTTGCGTTTGGAGAGCCCCTGTGTGCCCAAACATTGGAGCTCCCCCACAAGTGACCCCATTTTGGAAACTAGACCCCCCAAGGCACCTATCTAGATGCATAGTGAGCACTTGGAACCCCTAGGTGCTTCACAAATTGATTCGTAAAAATGAAAAAAAAAACACTTTTTCATTTTTACGAATCAATTTGTGAAGCAACTATGGGGTTCCAAGTGCTCACTATGCATCTAGATAGGTGCCTTGGGGGGTCTAGTTTCCAAAATGGGGTCACTTGTGGGGGAGCTCCAAAGTTTGGGCACACAGGGGCTCTCCAAATGCAACATGGTGTCCGCTAACAATTTGAGCCGACAATTTGTTAGCGGATATCATGTTGCATTTGGAGAGTCCCTGTGTGCCCAAACATTGGAGCTCCCCCACAAGTGACCCCATTTTGGAAACTAGACCCCCCAAGGCACCTATCTAGATGCATAGTGAGCACTTGGAACCCCCAGGTGCTTCACAAATTGATTCATAAAAATGAAAAAGTGTTTTTTTTTTCACTTTTTCATTTTTACGAATCAATTTGTGAAGCACCTGGGGGTTCCAAGTGATAAAACAAACCATGATAAAATAGCAACATTTTAGGTTTTTAAAAAAAAACAAAAGCCTCTAAATTATTCTTATTGTTATTTGACTCTTAATAGGTTTTATTTCTTTGAATGACAATAGGTTTACCCCACCTGCGGTTAAAGGCAGATATATTTTATTCATTTCAGTAGTACTGATATGCAAATGAACGCAGTGTTTGTAACACATAATTAACATAAATTGATTAATTAAGCTAATTTACTGCAACTTGCACGAAAGTAACATAGGCAATGCAATTAAAAAATGAAGCATCGATAATATTAAGCTGCGGCATATATGAAGCCTCTGGCAAGAAAGCCTGTTCTGCATCTAAAAATAATAAAGTAAAAATAAAAATCTGAGCTGAAAATACATTATAGGGCGAGAAGAGACGCTGGTGTTTAGCATTGCCTCATTTGTTTGTTCTTCACACAGTTTATCACATGAAGTGGAAGATAATCTTAACGTATGAAACGTTAAATCTAAAGTAAAAGCTGGATTATATTTAATGGGACCAATAAAATCCACAAAAATATGTGCAAAAGTTTCTAAAGTGAAAATATCCAAGTTGTAATTGTAGGGGGTTTTGGGAACTTGTTTTACTCTAAATATCAAAATCTACACATGTAATCTTAGATATCTCTAAATTCACTCATGGGGCCCGATTTATTAAGACTGTCGTTATGCGTGCCAGTCTTAATGAAGGCAGCGCTGTTGTAAGATGCGCCTAATTCCTTAAAAGGCACACACCACTTAACCTCTTCATGACATGTGACGTCAAGTTACGTCATATGCCGACTCCCTGACTTTGATTCCCATGCTGAGCCCGCATCTTTCCCAGCACATGATGGCTGATTTAATCAGCCATTATGTGCCCCTAGCAGCTGCGGGTGGATAGGAGCTTCGCCCTCAGCTGTTAATTTGTTAAATCCCACTGTCCATCTCTGATAGCTTCATTTAACACGTGCCGACAGGTGCGCACGTCGTTCCAGACTCCCACATGATCGCAGGGTGCCGATGAGCTGTCATGACCGCCATGGGTCTGCTAAAGACCTCCGTGCCTGTCATAACAATCCTCCTGTGCAAGCCAACACGTGGCTGGCGTTCATAGGAGATCATGATTTTCACTATACATAGAAGTACTAATGCACAATCGATTGGATGTTCGCAGCTTCAAGTCCCCTAAGGGGACTATTAAATCCAATAAAAAGTGAAAAAAAAGTTTTGAAAAAAGTTAAAATCACTCCCCTTTTTAACCCATTAAAACTAAAACAATCAAACAAAATAAAAACTACATATGTTTGGTATTGCTTCGTTCGTAAACATCCAGTCTATCAATATATAAAATAAATAAAATATATATATAAAATAGATTAATCCGATCGGTAAAAAAATCAAGACGCCAGAATTTCTTTTTTTCAGGCTTTGCAATAAAATGCAGTAAGAGGTGATCAAAATATCATATCTACTCCCAAATTGTATTAGTACAGATGACTCGCCCAGTGGGATATGGGGGACTCGGTACCCGGGCCTTTACCTTGTTGGGATGTCACGGCGGTCGGCTCCCAGGCCCGTACCCTGCGGTCACTCTTAAAAGGGGGTTGTTGCTTGAAGGGATGATAAACGGTTTTGTCTCGTGACGCCATCTGTGGTTCCTGGTAATGGGTACCAGCGCTGCTGCAGACCTCCGGGGGTGATGGGATGGCAGCTGAGATGTCTCTGCTCCCCACAGGTGGAGCGGGCCCCGGGGCAGGGTTGATGGAGGGGATGCAGGTGAGAGGTGGCCCGGTCTTGTCAGGGGGAATGATGGACACGCACACAGGGGATTCGCTTCAGTACCTTTACTGGTGTAACGGCAGGTACGGTCCAGGGTACTTGGTAGGAAGGGTGCACTTCTGGACTCTCCCCAGTGAGCGGGTATAAGGCCTCCTCATCCGTTTCTTCCTCTCTCTCTCTGAAGCTCCTGACCAGCCTGGAACTAGGCTTAGCATCCGTACTGTTTCACTCTCTCACCTGCCTGCTTGGTAGTAAGAACTTTTCTCTGGCTACCACTATCCCTGGACGCTGGGGCCTCCGTGGATCCTAGTTCTGTAGATGATTGTAGCTTCAGGTTAACCAGGGGTCTGGAATCCTCCTGGTATACAGGATATTCCTACTGGGCGTGGAGTACCCTGTAGGCGCGGACCCGGTGTCCGGCTTGTGTTCTGGGGTGAGCCTAAGACGCTCCTCTGCCCCCCAATACTTCTCTTCTCCTTGCGTCCTGCCTCCGGCCACACTCTAGGCCCTCAGGCGTCAGCACGTGCTTTAGGCCTTGGCTGGCCCTCAGCACAGCAGCTAACGTGCTGCTTCTTCACTGATCTAAAGTGCCAGCACACTCTCTCTACCTAACTCCACCCTCCTGTATATATATCCCTAACAGGCTCCCTCTGGTGGTATGAGGTGGAAGGGTGGAGGTGTCTGTGTGCAGTAAGGGCCTCTTGTGGAGAAGTCCGTCCATGCAACCTTTTGGGTCCTGTGGTACCCATGTGTAGCAGGGTGCCGCATTCCCCACTAGTACAACTCAGTACTCCTTAACTGAAGCATTTTTTTGTAAACAGGTCACAACAACAATTACGGTAACAATAACACATATCAAAGTTACAGTGAGTCCCATGACCAGGTGTCCATCTCACTGGTTAAGGTGCAATATGAATAGCATGAGGGACCCGTCTGAAAACCCTCAATGTAGGCCCTGGGCATGGCTACAGGGCATAAGTGATCCAGGTGTTGGACCACGTCTTCGGCTACGCCAAACAGGTTTTTGTTCAGTGGTCTTTTAATATAAAACCAATAGGGGGCACTTTAATAAGTGCAACTTTTTACAATGGACAGTTTTTGGCTGCTCACAGTCCTCAGTCTACAGGTCTTTATACCCTTAACGGGTAACTAAATGCACACATATAACTTTTCCAGTTCACACAAACAATGCTATACCCTTCCGGGTAGCTATTTACACTGTAGGCATTTTGTACCTTATTCCCTATACCTGGCAGGGATTTGGCCTTGTGTGCTGCGTGTGGATCTACGTAGCACTGGGGTGATACTGGTGTCTGTGCATGCACTGCTAACCTATCAGGTCTACGTGCGGGTAAGTTATAGAACTGCCTCAACATCTCTATAGGACTGGCAAGTGCACTGTTTACTGGACCCTCAGGTTCTGCTTCAACTGGCGATCCTTCTCTTACTGGGTACTCTTCCTGTTCCTGAGCAGGTTCTTCCAGGGCGCTCACAGGTTCTTCTTGTGTGGAGGTTCTTCTGGTCGCTGACAGAAGTGTATCACTGGTATGATAACTGCTCCATCGAGTTGAGGCCAGTCCGCGGGGAAGTCTCCTAGAACTGTATGGACTACATCTTCCTTGGGTTTTTCCGGTATTATAAGAGGTATTTCTTCCTCCTGTATCTTCAGTAGACCTGGGCACAATTTCAAGTGGTCTCTTGAGACTGTTGTGGTTGTCCTACCTCCATCCTTGCTGATCAGGCAGGTTTTGGTGTTGTCAAATCTGGAATTTAACACGGTGTAGGGCTCTCTTTCCCACTGGTCATCGAGCTTGTGACCTCTTCTTTTCCGCTTTAGCACTATTTCTCTGGGTGCCAAGGGTTCTGCTGGTGCATGCTTGTTATATTGGTCTTCTTGTCTTTCCCTTACTTTGTTTAGGCTGTCTTCAACCCAGGCCTGTACTTTCCTCTTGCCGATTTGTGTCCCAATCTTCAGTGGACATATCTGCAGCAGGTTCTACCACTTCGAGTTCCAGGTCCATGGGCAATTTTCCGGGTCTTGCTCTCATGAGGTACGCTGGGGTACAATTAGTAGAACTCACAGGTATGTGGTTATACAGGTCTACCAGATCAGGTAGTTTGTCTGGCCACTGGTTCCTCTCTTCCAAAGGTAGGGTTTTTAACAGGTCAATGACGATGTTATTCATTTTCTCGCACATACCGTTGGTTTGGGGATGATATGGTGTAGTCCGGATCTTCTTGCATCGGTACAGGTGACAGAATTTTTTAAACAGCTCAGCTTCAAAGGCAGGGACTTGATCTGTTAGCAGCTGGTCCGAGTATCCATGGGGCCTGCAGAAGTAGGTTTGGAATGTTCTTGCTGAAGTTTCTGCTGTCAGATCCTTGTCAGGGGCTACCACCAGGAACCGGGAATAGTGATCCACCATGGTCAGGGCATAGGAATAGCCTGATCTGCTGGGCGACAGTTTGACGTGATCCAGAGCGACAATCTCCAGGGGTGGGGTTGTTTTGATGGACTGCAAGGGTACTTTCTGACTTCCGTAGTCTTTCCTTCTGAGGCTACAGGGCCCACAATTCCGGCACCACCTTTCTATGGAACTCCGCATTCCAACCCAATAGAAATGGTCCTTCAGCAGGGTTTCCAGCTTCTTCCAGCCAAAATGACCTGCTTGGTCATGGTAGGCCTCTAGCACCATCTGGATATCCGTCCTGGGCACTACAATCTGCCACACCGTTTCATGGGTTCTAGGGTTGACATACCTCCTGCACAGCTTTTCTCTGTAGATGAACAGCCGGCTTCTCTCATTCCACAGGTTCTTGGCTTGTGGAGGAGCATCCTTCCCCAGGTGAGAACCTTCTTGGGTTAACAGTCCTTTGATGAGGCTGACAACCGGGTCACTGTCCTGGGTCTCCTTCCAGCTGTGATTAGGTAAAGTGTTTAGCGTCTTACCATGACGTCTTCTGGAGGTGTGCTGCTCGTGGACCATTCCATTTCTGTGGAAAGCAGGTAATTCAATTTCTTCTAGGTCATCCACTTCATCCTCGGTGTCCGACTGGTGGGGCATTCTTGACAGGGCATCAGCATTGGTGTTCTTGTGACCTGCCCGGTACTTGATTGTGAACTGGTAATTCGACAATCTGGCCACCCAATGCTGTTCCATGGCTCCCAACCTGGCCGTCTCCAGGTGTGTCAAGGGGTTATTGTCGGTAAAGGCTGTAACTTTAGTTGAGGCTAGGTAATGTTCGAATCTTTCGGTGATAGCCCAGACCAAGGCCAGGAACTCCAGCTTGAAGGAACTGTAATTCTCCGGGTTCCTCTCAGTAGGGCGAAGCTTCCTACTGGCATAGGCGATCACCTTTTCTCTGCCGTTTTGCTTCTGGGACAACACAGCTCCCAGTCCCTCATTGCTGGCATCTGTGTATAACAGGAAAGGTTGGCTGTAGTCGGGGTAAGCCAGGATTTCCTCACCGGTTAGGGCTTCCTTCATTAATGCAAAGGACTCAGTCTGTTCTTTGCCCCACTGGAATGGGGGACTTTTACCTCTTTTGGACTGTCCTACTAGGAGATTTTGTAAAGGTGCTGCCTTTTTGGTGTAGTCCTTAATGAACCTCCTGTAGTACCCGACCAGTCCCAGAAATTGACGTACTTCTTTGATGTTCCTTGGTTCAGGTCACTTCTGGATGGCAGTGACCTTCTCTGGGTCTGGTGCTACCCCCTCTGAGCTGACTACATGTCCCAGGTACTGAACCTTCCGTTTGAGCAGGTGGCACTTGGAAGGTTTTAGTTTCATCGCATACCGGGACAATGCCTCAAATACCTCTGCCAGGTACTTTAGATGGTCTTCATACATCCTCGAGTACACATTAACGTCATCCAGGTATAGCCGCACTGTTTCAAAGTTCCGGTGTTCCAAGCAACACTCCATCAACCTCTGGAACATTCCGGGTGCGTTGCAGAGTCCAAATGGCATGCTGTTGAATTCGCATAATCCCATCGGGGTGGTGAAGGCTGTCTTCTCCTGGTCTTCCTCAGCAACAGAGGCTTGCCAGTACCCGCTAGTGAGATCCAATGTGGAGAAATAATTGGCAGATTTTAGTGCAGCCAGGGATACCTCTATACGGGGCAAAGGGTATGCATCTTTATGTGTTATTCGATTAATTTGTCTGTAATCTACACACATCCTCATGCTACCATCCTTCTTTCTGACCAGGACCATGGGAGCTGCCCAGGGGCTACAGCTATCCCTTACTAACCCTGCCTTTTTCATGTCATGCAACATTTCTTTTGCTTTTTGGTAATGTGCTGGTGGTATGGGTCTGTAACGCTCCTTAATGGGTGGATGGTTACCTGTGGGTATGTGGTGTTGTACCCCTTTGACCCTTCCAAAATCTAGTGAGTGTTTACTAAACACCTGTTCATATTCCTGAACCACTCTGTAGACACCGTGTTTTTGATGGATAGGAGTGGTGTCAGTTCCAACATGGAGCTGTTGACACCATTCCTCCAGCTGGGTTTTGGAGTCATTGTCCTCCACCGTATCTGGTGGGGTCAAGGATTCCACTGTGTGTATGGCATTATTATTCACAGTATAAAGTCTGGCAGCAGTGGCGTATCTTGGCAATTTGACTTCCTCCTCCCCACAATTTAGGAGGCATACGGGTACCCTCCTATTGCGCACATCAACTACTCCTCTAGCAGTTAGGAGTGTAGGTCTGTGCTCTGAGTTAACGGGCTCTACTACCGCCTGGTAGTTCTGTCCCTTGAGACCTATTGCTGCTCTACACCAAATCAGCATTTCACTTAGTGGGGGAATCACAATGGGTATCGGGTCTGTCACCCGTACATTACCAATCTCACCACCTGTTAGCTTTACCTGTTGCTGGTACAGGAGGGTGCAAATTTCCTTCTGGAGCACCTTCCTCTGCCCTGGTCTGGCAGTGTCAGCAATCTGTTGGAGTAAGAACAACACTTCTCCCAAACAGTTAACAACAACATTTGTACCAAGTAACATATATGGGTTTGTATCACCAGGGTTAGACTCTATTACAATCGGTCCTTGGTCCTTTAGTTCCACTCTCCCCACCTTCACGGTCACGTCCTTAACCCCGACTAGGTTAAGAGGAAAGCCATTGGAGGCATACACAGAGAGGTTTGGGTCTGGCGGGTGGAGTTCATCTATGGACCAGTACTTTTTGTAGAGGACATCAGGTATGATGGTTACCTGTGACCCGGTGTCCAGTAGTGCAGGTGTTGCTATGCCGTCCAGCACGATGGACAGGAAAGGCCTTCCTCCTACAAACCGGTCGTACCAGCTCAATGGGCCTGGTTGATCTACTCCTGGGTGTCGGCCCTTGGCCCCAGGGTTTGCCCGTTTAAAGGACAGATCCATGTGATGTGGCCTGCCTTGTGGCAATGGTAGCAAATGAGTTCTCCTGGAGGGCGAGGTCGGTCGTTGGTCCTCCCACGGGGTGGTGTTGTCCTCCTTCTTCTCCTCATCCAGGGGACATCCTCAGGACTGTCAGCGAGTAGGATTCTTCCATCTGGCTCTGGCTCCTTCCGTAGCTGCAGGGCGCTCAGGACAGTGGTCAGGGTTTTACTTAGCTGACACACTTCAGAGCGCAGGCTACCAGCTCGCTAGGGGACGCTGTTTGCACTTTTGCCTCAGCCGCTAATGAAGGGGCAGTGAGTGCTGTGGGCATTGGGGTGGCCCTACCCTGGTAACGCTGGATAGCAGTATCTGATGTTTCCAGGGTCTGAAGGCCCTTAATAGCCATGTCCTTCAGGGCGTCAAAGGTGGCATTTGGATGATCTAAGGCCCACCACCTTACAGTTCTGCTCTCCTCCTGGGACCTTAACCCCCGGATGAATTGTTCTATCAGCATTTTATCTAGATCACGTATGCTGGCTGGACTAACCTGTTTCAGGGCCCACAGGGCCTCTTGTAAATGCAAGGCATAGTCCCGGACACTGTCCTCAGGTTTCTGGGTACAGTGGTAGAACCTCATCCGAAGATCTGTCTCAGTGCGGTTTTCAAATACAGTTTGCAGTCTCTTAAATATAACAGATACTGATTCCTGGTCTGTGGCTGGCCAGGTTTCACTTTCCCGCTCTGCGGCACCAGTCAATTGTCCCAGCACAACAGCGGCTCTTTGTTTACCAGTCATTAAGTACATGTCCAGTACACCGCTTATTTTTCTTTTGAATCCAGACAGGGTGTCTGGTTTGCCGTCATACTGGGGAAGCCATTTCACTCCGGGGACGTACGGCAGGGCCATAAGTATCACTGGAGTCATGACCCCAGCTGGCGGGGCGGCTGCTCCAGCCTGATCAGCGCCGGGCGCGAGTTGAGCATCGGGAGCGATAACCGGTGCTCCGGCATTTTGCTGGTCATCGGCCATGGTTGCGCCCCCCCAGTAAACCGTAGCCTACCTTCTTTGCTTTTATCGGGTAGGCCGCCGCTCCTCAGATCGCGGTCTCCTTCCAGGACCTGACACTCCCGGGTGCGGCGTCAGAGCGCGAGGCGGGGCTTGGGCGTCGCGCGCCAACAACGGTCACGCCTCTCCGGTTCCAGCGGTTACGCCCCTCTTCTTCCCGAGAGGCGACGCGGTTGTGGTGCACAGCTGCGCTTGGTACCACAGATCCTGGAAGGGTGTATTACCGGATTCCTCCACTAGAGGCCCCCATAAACATTCACACATCTCCATCTTCCACCTCAGACCAGCAGAGGGAGCCCGTTAGGGATATAAATAGGGAAGGTGGAGCTAGGCAGTTCAGTTCCTGCAGCGTGATTCAGCAGTTCCTGCAGAGTGAGACACAGAAACAGGTCAGTCTGCAGTGGAGCTCAGTCTAGTTTAGAGAACTCAGCTAACAGTTCAGCAGTGGAGCACGAGGCTCCTGTTAGGTAGATTCAGGGAGCTCAGTTAGAGCTTAACGTGTGCAGACGCCTGTAAGAGCGGTGAAGAGCGGCAAGCTGCCGTTAGTGTGAATAGCCTAGTGAGGGCCCAAGCGTGGCCGAAGGCGAGTGGAAAGTGAGTAGCAGTGGGGGCAGAGGAACTTATCCAGCTCACCTCGATAAATATACCGGACACCGGGTCCGAGCTTACCGGGATCTCTACGACCCAGTAAGGCATAACCGGAATCCCTGGAGAACTACAAGTCCCAGGTTCACCAGAGAGCTGATACGTAACAGAGCCAGGAGACACATAGGCCCCGTAAGCTGGGAGCGTGCACTCCAAGAGAAGGCCCTACCACAACGTCAGCCGGTGCAGGACAGAGATAAAGTTAGGCCTAGCTTCAGGCAGGTCAGAAACTTACTACGCAGAGGCAAGAAACAGTGCTCCGGGATGTGCCAGAACTACCATCAATAAAAGGTACTGAAGTGACTACTTTGTCCGTCCCCATCCTTGCTCTGACCCAGCTGGGTCTCGCCTGTCCTGCATCCCCCTGTCTGTACACTGCCCTGAGGCCTAGCTCCACCTGTGGGGAGCTATACCATTGAGCTGCCTTATCACCGGCCTCAGTGGACTGCCGCAGCGCTGGTGATTCTCACCAGAAACCACAGGTGGCGTCACAAACTTTCATAAAAATAACAAACAATCCCCTTTTAAAAGCTGATCCCTGAGTACGGGCCCGGGAGCCGACCACCGCGACATCCCCAAGGCCAGGCAAAGGCCCTGGTACCGAGTGGTCCCCATCCCTCTGTGCGAGTCATCTTTCCTGGCGTCACGAACAGGATTCCGTGCCCGCTGCAACGACGGAGTGTTATGCCCGTTGCCACTGGGTACTGTGCGCCTTTAATTAAAAACTGTGTACGTTAAACTGTGGTGAAGATTGCCGCCATTGTTAGGCCGCCGAGCGAGAAGAAGGGCGTAACCGCGGAAAACTGAGGGGCGTACCTGCAAAAGCGTGTGAAGCCCCGGACACGCCCCACGCCTCGACGTCTAACCAGGAAGCGCCAGGTCCTGGAAGGAGCGTCACTGAACGCTCTGACGTAGGTCGCAAACGACGCAAGGTCCTGAAGGCGACCGTCACCTGCGGAGCTGCGGCCTACCGGAAGAAAAGAAAAGAAGGTAGGCCACGGTTCGCTAGGGGGGCGTCAGAATGTCCGAGGAACAGCACGACGCCGGAATACCGGTTAACGGCCCTGTTGTTCAACCCGTGCCCGACGCCCATAACTCTACCGTACATTCCTGGAGCAAAGTGGCTCCCCCAGTACAACGGCAAACCAGATACCCTGTCTGGATTCAAACGGAAGATGTGCGGTATCTTGGACATGTACTCTATGACAGGCAGGCAGAGGGCCGCTGTTGTATTAGGACAACTGACTGGTGCTGCGGAATGGGAAGTGGAAACATGGTCGGACGCAGACCAAGAGTCAGTGTCTGCAATCTTTAAAAAGCTACAGACTGTTTTTGAGGATCATACTGAGGCGGACCTCCGGATGAGGTTCTACAACTGTTCCCAACAGCCGGAGGACAATGTTCGGGACTATGCCTGGCGTCTACAAGGGGCCCTGCGGGCTCTGAAACAGGTTAGTCCGACCAGCATCGAAAATGAAAACAAAATGCTGAAGGAACAGTTTGTCCAGGGACTGAGGTCTCCAGAGGAGAGCAGGACTTTGCGTTGGTGGTCCTTAGATCATTCAGATGCTACCTTTGACAATCTTAAGGACATTGCTATAAAAGGACTGCAGTCCCTGGAAACAAATGTCATCCAATGTTACCAGGGTGGGGCTACCCCAGTGCCTGCTACACCCACCTTTTCCCCAGTGGCTGCTGAAGCCAAGGTTCCAGCAACGTCCCCTAGAGAGCTGGACAGTCTGCGCTCTGAAGTGCGTCAGTTGAGTAAAACCCTGACCACTGTGCTGAGTGCTCTGCAGCTGCGGACGGAGCCCGAGGAAGGAGGGAAAATCCTGTTGACCGATAGCCCTGAGGATGTCCCCTGGATGCGAAGGAGGAGGAGGACAACACCACCCTCTACGAGGATCATTGACCACCTCCGTCCACAGAAGGACCCTGCCTGCTACCGCTGCCGCCAGACCGGACACACCGCCAAGAATTGTCCTTTAAACGAGAAAACCCTGGAGCCGAGGGCTGACACCTAGGAGTAAACTCCCCAGGCCCATCAGACTGGTACAACAGTTCGTCGGAGGAAGACCTTTCCTGTCCATTGTGCTCGACGGCATCCCGACGCACGCTCTGCTGGACACAGGATCTCAGGTAGCCATAATGTCTGACATCCTCTACAAGAGGTTCTGGTCCATGGATGACCTACGTCCGCCAGCTCCAAATCTTTCTGTTTATGCCTCAAATGGACTCCCCCTTAACCTAATCGGGGTTAAGAATGTGACAGTAAAGGTGGGGAGAGTGGAGCTGAAGGACCAGGGACTAATTGTAGTAGAGACTAATCCTGATGATACCAATCCGTATATGGTACTAGGCACTAACATTGTTGGTAACTGTTTGGGAGAAGTTGTGTTCTTGCTCCAACAGATAGCTGACACTGCCAGACCAGGACAGAGGAGGGCACTGCAGAAGGAGATCCGAGTCCTGATGTACCAACAGCAAGTAAGGTTAACAGATGGTGAAATCGGTAATGTGGGGGTGACGGACCCCATACCCATTGTGATCCCCCCAATGAGTGAAATGCTTATCTGGTGTAGAGCTGCTATAGGTCTTAGAGGACAGAGCTACCAGGCGGTAGTAGAACCCCTTTGCTCCGAGCACAGACCCAGGCTCTTAACCGCCAGAGGAGTGGTAGATGTACGCAATGGGAGGGTGCCCGTCCGTCATCTCAACTGTGGGGAAGATGAGGTCAGACTGCCACGTTATGCCACTGTTGCCAAATTACATGCTGTAAATAACAACTGCATTCACAAGGCGGAGTCATTAACCTCACCAGACGAAGTGGAGGATGATGACCCTGCAACTCAGGTGGAGGATTGGTGTCAACAGCTCCATGTTGGGACAGACACCACTCCTGCCCATCAGAAACAGGGTGTACACCAGGTGGTTCAAGAATACGCGCAGGTGTTCAGTAAACATCCACTTGACTTCGGGAGGATTAAGGGGATTCAACACCATATCCTCACAGGTGACCATTCACCCATCAAAGAACGATACAGGCCTATACCACCAGCACACTACCAGAAGGCTAAGGAAATGTTGCACGACATGAGAAAGGCGGGAGTAATAAGGGATAGTTGTAGTCCCTGGGCAGCTCCCCTAGTGCTGGTTAGGAAGAAGGACGGGAGCATGAGAATGTGTGTAGATTACCGACAAGTAAATCGCATTACACATAAAGATGCATACCCTTTACCACGCATAGAGGAGTCCCTAGCTGCCTTAAAGTCTGCAAATTACTTTTCCACCCTTGACCTCACTAGTGGGTACTGGCAAGTAGCTGTGGCTGAGGAGGATCGGGAGAAGACGGCCTTCACTACCCCGATGGGACTCTGCGAGTTCAACAGTATGCCGTTTGGACTCTGCAATGCCCCTGGAACGTTCCAGAGATTGATGGAGTGCTGCCTGGGACACCGCAACTTCGAGACTGTGTTACTATACCTGGATGACGTGATAGTGTACTCCAAAACGTATGAGGACCACTTGAAGCACCTGGCGGAGGTATTTGAGTCACTGTCCCGGTACAGGATGAAGTTGAAGCCCTCAAAGTGCCACCTGCTCAAGAGAAAGGTACAGTACATGGGGCCCATTGTCAGTCCGGAAGGGGTAGCATCAGACCCGGAGAAGGTCACTGCCATCCAGAAGTGGCCAGAGCTGAAGAACCTCAAACAGGTGCATCAGTTCTTGGGACTAGTAGGATACTACCGGAGGTTTGTAAAAGACTACACCAAGAAAGCAGCTCCTCTGCAAGACCTCCTGGTAGGGCAGTCCCCCAAAGGCAGAAATACCCCATTTCACTGGGGTAAGGAGAAAGCCGAGTCATTTCAGGAGATGAATGAGACCCTGACAGGTGATGAGATCCTAGCCTACCCTGACTACAGACAACCGTTCCTGCTGTATACTGATGCCAGCAACGAAGGACTGGGAGCTGTCTTAAGTCAGAAGCAGAATGGCCAAGAGAAAGTGATCGCATACGCAAGCAAGAAGCTCCGCCCGACCGAAAGGAACCTAGAGAACTATAGCAGCTTCAAGTTGGAGTTCCTGGCCTTGGTCTGGGCCATCACTGAAAGGTTCAAGCACTATCTAGCCTCCAGTAAGTTCACTGCCTTCACTGATAACAACCCCTTGACCCATCTTGAAACAGCTAAGCTAGGAGCACTGGAACAACGATGGATGGCTCAGCTGTCAAATTATCAATTCACAATTAAATACCGGGCGGGCCGCAAGAACGCCAACGCCGATGCCCTGTCCAGGATGCCTCACCACTCAGACACAGAAGAAGAAGTGGATGACCTGGAAGAGATCGAGCTACCTGCCTTTCCCCGGAATGGGATGATCCACGAGCAACGAGCCTCCAGGAGGCAGCGTGGAAAGATGTTAAACCCCCTGCCTCACAACAGCTGGAAAGAGACCCAGGACAGTGACCCGGTTGTCAGCCGCATTAAGGAGCTGATAACCCAAGAAGGTTCCTCCCTGGAAAAAGAAGTGTGTCTGCAAGCAAAGCAGTTGTGGAACGAGAGAAGCCGGCTGTTTATCTACCGTGAGAAGCTGTGCCGGAGGTACGTCAATCCAAAAACCCATGAGATGGTATGACAGATAGTAGTCCCCAAGACAGATATCCAAATGGTGTTGGAGGCCTACCACGATCAGGCGGGGCACTTTGGCTGGAAAAAGCTAGAGACCCTGCTGAAGTGTCGATTCTACTGGGTAGGAATGCGCAGCTCCATTGAGCGGTGGTGCCGGGACTGTGGACCCTGTGGCCTTAGAAGAAAAGACTACAGCAGCCAGAAGGCACCCCTGCAATCCATCAAGACGACTCGACCCCTGGAGATCGTGGCCCTGGACCATGTCAAGCTGTTCCCCAGCAGGTCCGGGTACTCTTATGCTCTGACCATGGTGGATCACTACTCACGTTTCCTGGTGGTCGCCCCCGTCAAAGACCTGACGGCAGAGACAGCAGCAAAGACGTTCCAAGCGTATTTCTATAGTCCCCATGGTTATCCTGAGCAGGTGCTGACGGACCAATGCCCGGCCTTTGAGGCTGAGTTGTTCGAGGAGTTCTGCCATCTATACGGGTGTAAGAAGATAAGAACTACACCGTACCACCCACAAACCAATGGTCTCTGTGAGAAGATGAATAACATCATCATCGACCAGCTAAAGACCATACCACTTGAGGAGAGAAATCAGTGGCCAGACCTACTATCTGACCTAGTAGATCTGTACAATCACATACCAGTAAGTTCCACCAACTGTACTCCGGCATATCTCATGCGAGCAAGGCCAGGAAAGCTGCCCATGGACCTGGAGCTTGGTGTTGTAGAACCAGAATCGGATGTGACCACTGAGGACTGGGACACGGCCAGACAGGAGCAGTACAGAAGAGTACAAGCCTGTGTTGAAGATAGTCTCACTCGGGTGAGGGACAAGCAGGAAGCTCAATACAACAGAGGTGCCCAAGCAGAACCCTTCACACCTGGTGAAGTAGTACTAAAATGGAAAAGAAGAAACAACAAACTTGACGACCAGTGGGAGAGGGAACCCTACACTGTGTTGAATTTAAGATTTGATAATAAGAAGACCTGCATAATTAGTAGAGACGGAGGAAGGAAGACTGCAACAGTATCCAGGGATCACCTAAAGTTGTCTCCAGACCTGCTGAAGCCCCAAGGAGAGGTGCCTCTCGTTATCCCGCCGGAGCCTAAAGAAGCAGTAATACACACTGACTTAGGAGATTTCCCGGCAGATTGGCCCCAACTAGGAGGAGCAGTAATCATCCCTGTAATCACCTTCTACCCACAGCAAGAAGAGCCTGTAAGTGCTGAAGAGGAGCCAGCTCAAGAAGAATCCCCAGACGAAGGATCCTCGGTAGGAGAAGAGCAAGAAGGCCCAGCCAATAGTGAACTTGTCAGTCCTGTAGAGAGGTCAATGCAGCCTTGTAGCCCCTTCACCCCTAGTACTGACACATTGGGAGGTAGAGCACCTATTAGTGCCTCATGCATTCCAGTGCCACACAGGTCCACGCGTAGTACTAAAGGTCAACCCCCTGTCAGGTACAATCAGTAAGATGGCTAAACTCTGACAAGTGTAGATAGTTACCCCTGGGGTATTGAATTGTATTTCTGTGTGTTTTCATGCTTATGTATATTACTTTGTATTTTGCCTTATTGATGAACAGTTTAAGTGATACGGACACTTCCCTTGCGACATACAGAACTTTGTGGCTGAGGATTATGTGCAGCCCAAAAACTATTTATTGTATATAATTGCGCTCCCTGGAGTGCCCCTTTTAGGTGACCTCAGAAGAAAAACCTGTCTGGAGTGGCTCTACTGGAGGTCCAACTCGGGATCTTCATGCCCTGCAGCCACCCCAGGGCCTACGTTGAGGGTTTGGGACAGGTCCCTCAAACCATCAAGTACTCTATCCTGTGAGATGGACATCCTGTCTGGGAACCTCACCATAAGAGACTTGAATTCTGAGGATGCTTTGTACCTGTTTATGTTGTTGTGCAACGTTTAAGAAATGTGCCTCCCATAAAGGGAAGAGTTATTGCCTTGTTGATGTTTACTATTGTTGTTTTAAAATGTACTTCAGCCCGGGAGTGCTGAGCTTTGCTAGGGGGGAATGTGGCGCCCAGTTGCGCTTGGTACCACAGATCCTAGAAGGGTGTATTACCGGATTCCTCCATAAGAGGCCCCCATAAACATTCTCACATCTCCACCTTCTACCTCAGATCAGCAGAAGGAGCCCGTTATGGATATAAATAGGGAAGGTGGAGCTAGTCAGTTCAGTTCCTGCAGAGTGATTCATCAGTTCCTGCGGAGTGAGACACAGAAACAGGTCAGTCTGCAGTGGAGCTCAGTCTAATTTAGAGAACTCAGCTAATAGTTCAGCAGTGGAGCACGAGGCTCCTGCTAGCTAGGTTCAGGGAGCTCAGTTAGAGCTTAAGGTGTGCCGACGCCTGTAAGAGCAGTGAAGAGCGGCAAGCTGCCGATAGTGTGAGTAGCCTAGTGAGGGCCCGAGCGTGGCCGAAGGCGAGTGAAAAGTGAGTAGCAGTGGGGGCAGAGGAGCTTATCCAGCTCATTCCGAAACATATACCGGACACCGGGTCCGAGCTTACCGGGATCTCTACGACCCAGTAAGGCATAACCGGAATCCCTGGAGAACTACAAGTCCCAGGTTCACCAGAGAGCTGATATGTAATAGAGCCAGGAGACACATAGGCCCCGTAAGCTGGGAGCGTGCACTCCAAGAGAAGGCCCTACCACAACGTCAGCCGGTGCAGGATAGAGATAAAGTTAGGCCTAGCTTCATGCAGGTCAGAAACTTACTACGCAGAGGCAAGAAACAGGAGGCCCTACACCTGCTCATTTGGGAGGATCCTGATATGCACCCTTCACCCTACAGTGCTCCGGGATGTGCCAGAACTACCATCAGTAAAAGGTACTGAAGTGACTACTGTGTCCGTCCCCATTCTTGCTCTGACCCTGCTGGGTCTCACCTGTACTGCATCCCCCTCTCCGTACGCTGCCCTGAGACCTAGCTCCACCTGTGGGGAGCTATACCATCGAGCTGCCTTATCACCGGCCTCAGTGGACTGCCGCAGCGCTGGTGATTCTCACCAGAAACCACAGGTGGCGTCACAAACTTTCATAAAATTAATAAACAATCCCCTTTTAAAAGCTGAACCCAGGGTACGCGCCCGGGAGCCGACCACCGCGATATCCCCAAGGCCAGGCAAAGGCCCGGGTACCGAGTGGTCCCCATCCCTCTGGGCGAGTCACGGTAATGGCGGCGATGTTCACCACAGTTCAAACACAGTTCAATTACAGCACACAGTACCCGGTGGCAACGGGCACGAAATCCTGTTTGTGATGCCAGGAAGAGATGACTCGCCCAGGGGGATATGGGGGACTCGGTATCCGGGCCTTTACCTTGTTGGGATGTCACGGCAGTCGGCTCCCGGGCCTGTACCCTGGGGTCACTCTTAAAAGGGGGTTGTTGCTTTTAGGGATGATAAACGGTTTTGTCTCGTGACGCACCTGTGGTTCCTGGTAACGGGTACCAGCGCTGCTGCAGACCTCCGGGGGTGATGGGATGGCAGCTGAGATGTCTCTGCTCCCCACAGGTAGAGCGGGCCCCGGGGCAGGGTTGATGGAAGGGATGCAGATGAGAGGTGGCCCGGTCGGATTAGGGGGAATGATGGACACGCACAAAGGGGATTCACTTCAGTACCTTTACTGGTGTACGGTCGAGGGTACTTGGTAGGAAGGGTGCACTTCTGGACTCTCCCCAGTGAGCGGGTATAAGGCCTCCTCATCCGTTTCTTCCTCTCTCTCTCTCTCTGAAGCTCCTGACCAGCCTGGAACTAGGCCTAGTCTCCGTACTGTTTCACTCTCTCACCTGCCTGCTTTGTAGTAAGAACTTTTCTCTGGCTACCACTATCCCTGGACGCTGGAGCCTTCATGGTTCCTTGTTCTGTAGATGATTGTAGCTTCAGGTTGACCAAGGGTTTGGAATCCTCCTGGTATACCAGATATTCCTACTGGGCGCGGACCCGGTGTCCGGCTTGTGTTCTGGGGTGAGCCTAAGATGCTCCTCTGCCCCCAACACTTCTCTTCTCCTTGCCTCCAGCCACACTCTAGGCCCTCAGGCATCAGCATGTGCTGCTTCTTCACTGATCTACAGTGCCAGCACACTCTCTCTACCTAACTCCACCCTCCTGTATATATATCCCTAACAGGCTCCCTCTGGTGGTATGCGGTGGAAGGGTGGAGGTGTGTAGTAAGGGCCTCTTGTGGAGAAGTCCATCCATGCACCCTTTTGGGTCCTGTGGTACCCATGTGTAGCAGGGTGCCACACAAACATCAGCTCAGGACGCAAAATATAAGCCATAAAATAGCCCCATATCCCCAAATTCACTGGGCATCCAGTGAATCCTGTCAAATGCTGATTCCCCTGTACTGAAGGGCTGATTCGACCCAGATTTCCATTGGTGACACCCATTGTACGTGTAAAGCAGAGGTGCTCACTGTACTTATAGAGCGAGCTTAACATCTCACTCCATAGAGCGTGGCACCCGAGTGTAACAGTTGTGATCAGAGCTGGCTTCCATCGCAACAGTTCAACCCCTTCCATGCTGCTGTCATCGTGAAATGGGTGGTAACCCCTCCTCCGCTCATCACCCCCTTGAATGCAATTACCTGACACTGAGGGACTTCTTAACGTCCCCTCTGTCTGCCATGTTTGTACAACTATGGAACAGAGCCGGTGGGCCTGGACGGGCTTCATAGGTCTTGAGTTCAAATTCCACCAAGGACAACATCTGTAAGGAGGTTTTGCATGGGTTTCTTGTGATTACTCCAGTTTCCTCCCAAACTCCAAAGACCTACTGAAAAGGAATTGAGATTGTGAGCCCAAAATCAAAAGATTGACCCAACTTTGATCTAATGTTTGTGGTCTATCCTTAATATTCATGCATTATAGGATCTGGTATTTTATAGTTTCAGATCAGCAGCTTCATGTATCTTCCTTTATAATCTGGAGTTATCACAGCAACAAGCTCATAAAGCGCCAAGTTCTAACTTTCCCTAGATTGTATCTGAACATGTTATTTAATTCTTCCGATAAGATACTGAAATCTTTCCAACTTTCTAAACTAACTCATAATAAGGTTCTATAGAATTGCTTTCCACCGAGTAAGGAGAGAAAAATTGATTTCAACCAGAAATTCAGATACATTATGTGAAAGTTTTCCACGTACTGATATGTATCACATAAGCTATCTTCCAACGGGAATGGAAACATAAATCCCGAACTAATGGCCGTAATTCAGCGGCATTCAATGCTATCACCTCGAAAGCTGATATTCTATCATTTAATACCAAAATTAATCAGAATATATTCAATCAGCCTCTTCTAGAGAAGACGTAAAATACAAAATCGTTTCAAAGTGTCCTTCGTTTTTAGCAAAATGTTACAAAGTTGCATTTTTCTGATAAATGACAGATCTTTCAATGGAACCAATTCACACAGAAGTCAAAAGAGCATCAGGCAAAATCGATTCTATAATTTTTATTTTTTTTGTGATCAGTGGCATCAGATTGTGATGGATTAAAATAAAAAAACAAAACACTTTTTGGTTAGTGAATTAAAAGGAAAAGTTAAAATGTGCAATAAGTTTTCCAATTATATTTCATCAGTAGTATTGTAAAATGAGCTTGCCAAAACCATACACCCAGTCTTTTCCTTTGGTAAGGATTTAAGCTCTAATCCTCAATTGTTTACCTTCTTAGGCAACTCACGCCAATGTTATTCCCTGAGGTCAAGGCTGGACTTGCAGTTTCTGAACAGAAAGTTGGTGCTCTATTCTGGTGCTTGCCAATCCAGCCCCATTTGTGCTTTTTTTCCGCCTATTGAAACTTTTCAATAAAATGCATTTTTAGGAGTGCTGTTGAAGCCTGCCTATATCATTGATTGGCAGTCAGTTTGCAGGAGGAGGAAGCCATCTTAAGCACAGACCCACTCAAGGCATGATAAAGGCCATTATAGATTTTTTTTTTATGGCTTTAAGTGCGGCAGGGACCAAGAGGAAGACATGTTAGGATCAGGAAGTAGGAAGTGCACAACAGTAATGTAATAATAACCACATGTAGTGCCAAAGACATTTGTAGGCTTGTTTGTAGATGCAAACAAGGACACTAAAGGCGCCCATACACATCAGACTAAAGTTAGCAAACACCCTAATATCGGTGGTATTGCCCAATAGTTTAATATGTATGGAGGCCTCTGTGACATGCAGAAGTAGTACTGTTGCTTCAAAAGCATCCAGCAACTATTAGAAGTAACACAAGCACAAGAGACAGTAAGTATTGTTCTCCAGCAGCATCCAGCAACTAGAGGGGTTAACACAGTCACAGGAGACAGGGTGTGTTTTAGCAGAGCCCCAGGGGGATTGTGGAGAAATTGTTTACTGTCTGGCTGCAGCTAAAGGGAGAAGTGGTGTGTGTGATCTGTATCTCACAGAAGTGCAGGAAAGAGAACAGGATTCAAGTCCAGGGTGAAGCTCAACACAGGTCAGATACCCTGCACTGTTAGTTCAGGAAGTCTGTCTTCAGGCAGGAAGATAAGGACTGCAAGGAATCCTGTCATACGGATCATCTCCCTCACCAAACCCTCCCCCCCCTCCATCTCCATGCAGGATAAAGAATGCTGTGTACTATTGAGTCTCTGTGAAGGAAAAGTCTGTGGTTGTGTATGCATTAAAACTGTGCTGTACTGTGCTACTGGATAGTCTGTGTACTTCTGTGCGGTGAAGGAGATTGTACTGTTGTTACTGGAGCCTGTTGCTCAAAGAGACACTTAAATTGGTGCCTCATTAAATTTTACTGTTCTACCGTTTCTAAGGACTCTTCTCAGATGATGTGTCTGGTCAGCAATTGAATCTATCGTGTGCCTGAGAGAAGCTGCAGCCTATGGTCGTCCTGAGTAACGGTTCCCCCAGTATTCCAACAAATTCATGTAACCGGTCTCGCCCCTGTCTGAACTTAGGCGGCGTACGTGTAACACCTCCTGACTATCCCATAAAAAGGAAGCAAAGTATCTTACCTGCTGAATTTCAGCAGCCAACCCTTTGGTTCTCCCTATAGATAAGCTGATGTCTGGTAACGGCTCTCTCATAGAGAACACAGGAGCGTTAGCCAACCTGACTATT
Organism: Phyllobates terribilis; assembly: GCF_046119375.1. Taxonomy (NCBI): domain Eukaryota; kingdom Metazoa; phylum Chordata; class Amphibia; order Anura; family Dendrobatidae; genus Phyllobates; species Phyllobates terribilis. The sequence continues at coordinate 329,674,357 of NW_027362768.1, forward strand.
TCTGTGTATGGGAAATTCGGTAGAAACTGCTTACGGTCGAATAATTGTTTGGTCAACAGTTATCTAATGTTTATGGGAGCATATCATGTCTTGGCTGATTGATGAGGACAGAGGGTACATTTGCAAAGAAAGACTTCAGATAGGACAGAGTGGCTAATAGGTCTGGAATCAATTACTAGTCTTATTCTTCAAACCAAACATTGAAAGTGTACTAGTGGGGTAAGGAAGACCTCTCCAAGAGTATGTGGTGCCCCTGTGGTTCAGTTGCCACAGAGGTACTGCATCTCACCCAGAGGTGTGGTACCCCACTCTTAGGTAAGGATGGAGTACTGCCCGGGACCCAAACACCTGCATCCAACACTACACTACTCCAGACCAGCAGGAGGGGCAAGATGCACTGCTGCGCTGCTGAGCCCTGACCCTGGCTGGAGTGGGGGGGGAACCAAGAGAGGGGGAACCATGTAGTGGGTGTGGGTGGAGGAAGAACATCAGGGGAGCATTTGAGAAGAAGGATATAACAAGGGAAACCATCTTGGGTGTGTATGGAGTGGTGTTCAGTCAGAGGAGGACAGTGAAGTGAGCAGGAACTCTGCTCAGGAGGAAGAGAGAATGAAGACAGGAGAGGAGCAGGGAGGAAGAAAGAAAGAGTGGATCCTAGGGGTACGGAAAGTGCTGGAGGCCACCCGTATGCCCGAATCTACCAGGAGTGGAAGGAACAAGCCGCAGAGGGGACCGGCCCCTAACTAGTGAGAATTGCATATTCAACTAGAAACCGGAGGCTTCTGCACTTTCAGGGTGTAGTTGCCACAGCCACAATTAATCGCCAAAAAGGTAGCCACACAGGATCCAGGGAACTCCAGGTTGCCCACGAAGATCTGAGGTTACCGGCTTAGGACACTGATTGTAAGGCGCAGGGCAAGAGGGTGAGAGCCAGCGCAGGAAGACGACTGAGAAAGGCACACAGAACGGGGTCCCGTTAAGTACTTCTGACATACCTGAGGGATTGCTGAACCCCTGCCTTGGTGAACGCAGAATGACGTGGGTGGTGATAATTGGCCGTTGTAACCTGGAACAACGTGATAACCGTGAGTAAACCCTGAAGACTGCACCCCACTGTCTCTGTGAATTATTGCTGCGCCATCATCCCCTACACCACACTGCACAACAACATCTACCTCATCTATAATCACCACAGCAACGCCCTGGAGCTTAGCTCTACCTGTGGAGAGCTGAACCAACTCTGCTGCATTACAAACAGCTCCAGAGGACCTGCTCCGCAGCGGCGGCTCCATATAGCCGCATACCACAGGTGGCGTCACGAACATTAAACATAAAAACTATGATCCTTTTCTTTAAAACCCCTTTAATTGACCGCCCTGGGTCACGGACCGGGTCACCGCAACTGTGACATCCCCCAGCATCGACCGGCCCGGCTACCGAGTACCCCACGGCCCAGGGGGCGCGTTAAGTATATCTCATCCTATGGACTACTGGAGTAAAGCATGCACATTATAACATTGTGTCCTGCAAAGTATTCAACTCTACGGTTAAAATTGGGTGTTTTTTTGAAGTAAACAATACTCCATTATAAAGGAATTGGGTTTGAATTGTATCTTCCACCTTCTATCTTTGGACCATTTTCCTAGCCCTATGCTTATTGTTATGCCATGTGTGTGTGTATATAGCATGTCTGCATTTCCAGTATGCTGGGATCCATTACCGATAGTGGCATAGTGGAATATATTTCGTCAACAGTCACTTTGGCACTGACCAACTTGGAGGGAGCTTGGTAGGAACTGCTGCAGAGAAAAAGATTCCCATCCCAGAAAAATCATGCCACTATACAATATACCATGACAACTTGTTCAGCTGGAATATCCTTGTCATTCTGAGATGCCCTTCTTACAAATTGGTGGTGCACTTTAAATGGTCACTTCCATTTCAACAATCTTTACATAAATGCATAGTACAAGCAAATACCAGAAACTTTATAATACGTTTTTTTTTTAGAAAAATATGCTTCTTCCTCCACTTATGAGCTATTTCTTCTTTATTCACTCCAAAAAACTGCTAAAATCCATCTTGTGCCTAGTGTTTTATTTAACCTGCTGGATTCACAGCTACACTGCTGGATTCACAGCTACACTGCTTAACATTGCTGTATAATGTACACCATACTACTGCTGCTTCTGAACATGAGCACTGTACATAGAGAGACAAGAGCAAGAATCCCTCATGTCTTTTTGTGCTTTGTATTGAAGGCATTAAATAATTATTTAACTAGGCCCTCTTCCAACAGTAAGGACATCAGTGAGATTTGAGCAAAGCAAAGCCCAATTAAGAGGTCCAACATGTTTCATGGTAAAACAGATAAAATATAACTTTAGCACCACTACCTGCTTCTCTGCATGGCTTCCTATCCCCCACCATGCAGGGACACTGACATACTCACCACTCCAGGCCATGCAGTGAGTACCTCATCCTCTGCTTGCTGTGTACAATGAGAGGCTGCATGCTTAGGGCGCCTGCTTGTGCACTTGCTGATTCTTAAAGGAACAGTGCCCGCATTCCTAATGTGTCCCCAACCTGTTGGAAGGTGCCTGAGCAACATTCTCCTTCAGCGTGTGTGCAACTACAGAGTTGCCAGGCCCTGTCCTGTTTCTGATCTTGTTGTTTCCCTGAGTCTGTATGCCCAGTCCTGTACCCTGGACCTGTGCCTGTGTCCATTCTTGTCTGTATTAGCACCTATCCCTGAACCTGTTTGTGTCCAAGTCTGGATCTCTCAATAAATCTCGTGTCTGTACCAGTACCTATTTATAAAACCTTCCCATGACGGCGGTGGAGAGGGAGGCCCTACAGACTCTGGAGGACCTCCTCTTGGAACAAACAACTTCTCCTACAGGTGGGTTACCACAGGTTAGGATTCCCAAATCAACGAGATTCCCTCCCTTGTCTATTTGTCCGGCAGTGGAGATTTTTGTAAACTTGGTTGCGGAGGATTTCAAAAAACTCTCCACGCGGAGAAAATATGACAATCTCACCTCCGCTCAGCGCCAAGCGATACATCAACTCCAATCACTTAAAGACGTAGTTATCAAACCGGCAGACAAGGGAGGGAATATCGTCCTGTGGCCCCACCAGAAATATGAGAAGGAGGCCCTACGTCAGCTCAGAGATAAGGATACTTATTCTAGGCTGCCGTACAATCCCACGACCTCCTTCTCCGCTGCCTTACAGGGAATCCTGGCTCGGGTATTATAGACAAGAGGACTGTGGAGGCTCTAACTGTACGCTCTCCTAAAACAGCTACATTTTACCTACTCCCAAAGATTCATAAGGACGCTGCCAACCCCCCGGGACACCCGATCGTGTCTGGTTTGGGGGGTCTCTGTGGCCCAATCTCTCAATATTTTGATAGCCATCTGAGACCACTTGTTGAGACCCTCCCATCTTACACCAAGGATACGACGAACGTCCTTACTAGGGTTGACGGCGTTTCCTTGGAGTCGGGTACGACCATGGTCACGGCCGATGTAGAGAGTCCGTACACCTGTATCAGTCATGATCTGGGCCTTGCTTCAACTCGTCTTTTCCTTGGGACCTCCGACCTGAACGGCCCCTCACGCAAATTTATCCTCGAGCTCCTCCATTTCATCCTCTGCCATAATTACTTTCTATTTAAGAATTCGGTGTACCTACATCGACGTGGCACGGCCATGGGCGCGGCCTGCGCGCCTTCGCATGCAAACCTCTTCCTTGGCGCATGGGAGAAGGAAATATTTGGGGACGATGGCGTGCGGGGCGTTAGCCGGGTCGTGACATGGCTTAGTTACATCGATGACATCCTATTTTTCTGGCGGGGGTCTGTGGAGGAGCTCGATGACTTCATGAGACAACTCAATGCCAATACGTGGGGTATAAAACTCACATATATGCACCATTCCAAACGCATGGACTTCCTGGACGTCACTCTGGAGGTGGACTCACACTCCTTCATCCAGACTGACGTCTACAGGAAGCCCACAGCGGTTAATTCACTGGTTCATGCCAGCTTCGGCACATACTCCATCAACAATAAGGGCCGCCCAGGTCGGACAGTTCCTGAGAGTGAGACGTATCTGTTCCACTGACACCAAATTTGAGAAGCAGGCTGCAGGTCTGACTGAACGGTTCAGACAGAGAGGTTATAGTAACCGATGCATCGGCTGTGGCTATGGCAGGGCACGCAGTACTCCCCGCATTCTTCTCTTGTACCCTGCTCGGCGACCCCCTCCCGGGATTCCCGAGAGGACCCGCTTCATCTCCACCTACAACCATGAGTGGGGGACTATGAGGCGGGTTCTCTCTCGACACTGGAAGATTCTTGGCGCGGAGCCCTCCCTGAGGGATGTGGTGGGACAACATCCCCTTATGCAGCCAGACGGGCTAAGAATCTGGGTGGCCTGATCATTTCTAGTCACTATGTCCCACCAGCATCTAACCCTTTCGGGTCACGCGGGCCCAAGGTCGGATCGTTTCCATGTGGCCATTGCGTGGCCTGCGCCAATGTCCTTCGCTGTTCATCTTTTACGTCGTCTGATGGCTCCCGCACCTTCCAAATCTCTAAATATATTTCTTGTGGTACAACACACGTGGTGTATTACGCCATTTGTGGTTGTAATAAAATTTATGTGGGACTTACCACGAGAGAATTGAGGGTTCGGGTGCGGGAGCATGTGCGGGACATTGGCGCAGCCAAAGTTGTGACAGATCCCCGAGAGCTCAAGACACAGCCACGACATTTCAAAGCTTTTCATGATTGTGATCCTCGATGTGGTGCATTTGGGCTCTCGGGGTGGGAATTCTAAACTTCATCTTGTGCAAAAAGAGGCCAGATGGATAACTGTCCTGGACACCCTGGCCCCGCGTGGCCTGAATGAAAATCTGGGTTTCTCTTATGACATAGCTTTTTTGTCTTCTGATGCTCTCCCATAATTATTTTCCCCAGTCTGTGCTTTTGGGTTTTAGCTTGTTTTTATTTGGATTTAAAATTTTGATTCTCCCTCTTATCCTACAGATATAGTGTTGCCACTGTAACAAGCACTGTGCACCATCCATGGACCTTCTCCATGTTTGAGACACCTTATAATCAGCAGGAAGGAGAATTCTTGGAGAAAAAACACCCCTGCCATCTCCCCCTCCCCTTTGGAACTGACCTGATTTATGGTGTTTATTTATTATTGTTTGATTGCTGTTTGTACATTCATAATGTAATGGATGTCTCATAGGGGATTTAAGGGGTTAATCTATGATTTTGGGGGTGTATGCTATCCCGCCGTGGCTAGTGTCCCTGGTTCCTCTATCTGGCTGCAGGATCTGGCAGAGATTACTTATAATTACCTCCCACTGTTGGGGCTGATGTGTGCCTGCTTTTCCTCCTCCTTCGGTATATGGTGTTCTCTCTGCTGCCTGGGTGGTGCGCGTGTGCTCCGGTCCCCTGCCCTCCCGCACTCTTGCCCGGCTGTCTTGATGTCCCTGGCACGCCTCCGAGACACCATCAGCACTTTCTGGGGTCTCCCTGGGACTCTTGGGCTCTTCTCCATCCTTGACTCTTGGGTGAGTTATTTGGTTTACTTGTAGGACAGCTCTTCTGGGACACTGTGTGGACACTTCCCTTGTGTCTATATGGAGCATTATGATTGCTCCCAATTGAACACTGCTTTCAGCTCCTACCATTACATCCGACTTGTGTTTTATATATGATAGTTACTTAATTATTGATGGTGAGCTGCATGTTACATCAAGGGAACATAAAAACCCCCCCAGCTGCCCCATATTTAGATTTCTTTTATCTATTTATATACCCATATCTGCCCCTCGATATACCCAAGAATTTACATTTCTCTATGCCCTGTCCCCCCCAGGGATTCTCCGGCTTCTGGCACTTGGCACCTTATCCCCTGTTTTTGTGATTTTGTATACTTTTACTACGGTAATTTGGAGTTTTGTATTAATTAAAATGATGTCTGTTTTTGCCATATTACTCTTTTGTCCTCCTTTTTTGTATCAAATTGTGTGAGTAGGCTATACGGACCTAGCGCCTGACACTCTTGTCTTGGCACTATGGTCCGTTTGTTATTGTTTAGCTGGCCATTATTTTGTTGATCTATTTATAAAACCTGCAGTGTCTGAACCAACCTATCCTTGTATGTGTCCTGTGTGAACCTGACCCTGTCTGTTCTATGTGAACCTGCTCCTGTCTGTCCTGTGGGAACCTTTGGTTCCTTACCTGTCCACATCTACGGTTCACTGCCTGTCTGCAGCTGCGGATCCCCGCTTGTCCGCACCTGTGGTTCCGTACCTGTCTGCACATTCGGTTCCGTACCTTTCCGCACCTGCAGTTCTGTACTTGTCTGCATCTGCGGTTCCCTTCTTGTCTGCATCTGCGGTTCCCTTCTTGTCTGCATCTGCGGTTCCCTTCTTGTCTGCATCTGCGATTCCCTTCTTGTCTGCATCTGCGATTCCCTTCTTGTCTGCATCTGCGGTTCCCTTCTTGTCTGCATCTGCGGTTCCCTTCTTGTCTGCATCTGCGGTTCCCTTCTTGTCTGCATCTGCGGTTCCCATCTTGTCTGCATCTGCGGTTCCCTTCTTGTCTGCATCTGCGATTCCCTTCTTGTCTGCATCTGCGATTCCCTTCTTGCCTGCATCTGCGGTTCCCTTCTTGTCTGCATCTGCGGTTCCCTTCTTGTCTGCATCTGCGGTTCCCTACTTGTCTGCATCTGCGGTTCCCTTCTTGTCTGCATCTGCGGTTCCCTTCTTGTCTGCATCTGCGATTCCCTTCTTGTCTGCATCTGCGATTCCCTTCTTGCCTGCATCTGCGGTTCCCTTCTTGTCTGCATCTGCGGTTCCCTTCTTGTCTGCATCTGCGGTTCCCTTCTTGTCTGCATCTGCGGTTCCCTACTTGTCTGCATCTGCGGTTCCCTTCTTGTCTGCATCTGCGGTTCCCTTCTTGTCTACATCTGCGGTTCCCTACTTGTCTGCATCTGCGATTCCCTTCTTGTCTGCATCTGCGGTTCCCTTCTTGTCTGCATCTGCGGTTCCCTTCTTGTCTGCATCTGCGGTTCCCTTCTTGTCTACATCTGCGGTTCCCTTCTTGTTTGCATCTGCGGTTCCCTTCTTGTCTGCATCTGCGGTTCCCTGTCTGTCCGCTCCAGTGGTTCCCTGCCTGTCCGCACCTGAAGACTGGAACCTCTCATGCAAGTCTCCTAGTTCTCCCTGAAGTATTCCTGTCCATCCAGTCTGAACTGGGTCTTACCCATTCCTGTATTCCAGTCATACCCGTCAGTACCTGCCTGAATACCTGCCATGCCCACCATCACCAGCCTGCCTGTATATCAGTCATGTCCGCCAGCATCAGCCTGACTGTATATTAGTCATAACCGCCAGCACCCACCTAATCTGTATACCAGCCGGACCTACCGGCACCTGCCAGTGTTTATCTGTATACCAGCCCGACCTGCCTGTACCTGCCAATGCTTATCTGTATAGCAGCCAGACCTGCCCTAACCTTCCAGTGCTTATCTGTATACCAGCCGGACCTGCCTGTACATACCGGTGCTTATCTGTATACAAGCTGAACCTGCCCGCACCTGCCAGTGCGAATCTGTATACCAGTAGCCCTGACGTTCCTGCCGGCATCTGTCGTTACAGCTTCCTGTCCCTTTGGGGGTCAGCTTCTACTGCCGGATGCCACCCTGGAGTGGTACCTGGCAGCTACCTGCCGCACAAGTCTGACCTCACCACTAGAGGATCCAGGTAGTTGCTTAGTCACGCCCCTCCGGGGTAAGTCTGGTCCGTGGCACAGTGGGTCCACAAATCCACGCTCGTGCTTAACAGTCCTAGTGCTAGTGTAACCATAACATTACTGTATTTATGATCTTTAGAGCAGAGTCCAAGTAATCCAGAGTGCTCCATCCCCGTTACCCTTCCAGTATCAGTGTATTTATCCAATGAGATTGCTATCAGTCCTACTGAGACCAGTAGTTCCACAAGCGATCTCCGCCAACTTTCATCTCTTTGTTTCTGACTTTTTAAGTGTTTGCTGCTTTACTTCTGAAATGTTGTAGCTCATTTATCCTTCTGGGTGTAATAAAAAAAAAAAACTATTGGATGCAAATTGTCCGGCAGTCCTGCTCTACCTTCAGTTGTTTTTTAAAGGGAAACTCATGACATTATTTTTCACGTGATCATGATCACTTATGGAATTTCTGGTCTTTGAAGCAACTTCATTGGATAAACACACTGACACTGGAAGTGTGACGGAGAGTAAGAAATCCATATGATGTGAATTCTGCTCTAAAGATTGAAAATGTGGTAAAATTGGTGTTAAATATGTGTCCTGTGTCTGGGCTTTGCTCCCTTCTCAGTCTGCTGCTCTCTGTTGTATTCCATGTTGAGCTTTGCAGGTTGCCCGGTGTGTGACATCATCTCCCTAGACCTTTTAAGGCCCATTAGGACACACACCTGTGTCTTCTGGATTCTTATTCAAGACTTAGTTTGTTTCTCTCCTCCTGCGCACACCGTGTTATTGTCTGCTATCTGTCATGACACTGTTGTTTGATATAGGGGCTCCTTCCATATCCCTAAAGTAGGGACACCCTAGCTATCCCCTGATTACTTCTAATGGTGAATATGCCGGGGTCACGCACCCTGCTGAGCTCCTAAATCAGCCCTTATCTGTCCCCTCGCCCACCCAGGGAAGTGGGAAGTTGTTGTGTATAAGAATACACAAACCAGACTAACAATGGAAGACGTACAGGGATAAATGAAAATACCAATCATACAAATATGCACTCACAAACAACAGAGTGTAACACCGGGAAGTAAAGGGAAGGAAAAACCAAATAGGAGAGGAAGAGGATATGCACACAGTTAAATCACCAAACAGCAGTCTTTAGAACAACACTCCAAATGCCTCCTCAAACAACAAACACCTCCAACTCCAGAACCAGGCAGAATAAAACTAACACTGGCAATTCCAGATTGCCAGAGGTGAGTATATATAGCAGAGGGGAATGGCCAACACTGAACAGCTGAGACCATCAAAGCTGGAAAGCTCCAGAGAATCTCAACTGAACAGATTAACCCCTGCACTGCAAACAGAAACCTGCACTGTTTAATATGATGGTAACGTGCTTCTAATCAGTGCAGGAGTATGGGAAATCAGATGCTGTGGTTTTCTGGCTCCTCTCTGTTGCGGTAAACCCATGATATTATCCTTGCTGCCCTGCAGGCTTTGCTGCATCCATCCTACTGTTCCCAAAATTCCTGAAGGTGTCTCTTTCTTGCTCTCCACGTGTCATTGTGCTAGCTTTACCGACACTCCGAGCCCATGTACCCACCTGGACCTGGGTGTTAGTGGGTCCACTTCACCAGGTGAGCCATAATAGTTTTATATTTTATCAGAGCAGCTAATCTCTACCACTAGCTCAGAGACAACTGAAAATTAGAGATAGAGCCTGCCGAAGGGAAAACTGATGCCTAATACGAGCCATGGCCAAAAATTGCATAAGTCCTACATGACAACTTATTCTGAATTAACCAGAAATTACAGGAATTGAATTCTACAGAGATTTTGCTTTAAGATGGATAACATCAACACCTTGATTAGAATAAGTACCATCTTCTTGAATGTTGCTCTCCACTGATACTTCTCATTCTCTCATATTCTGAGATAGAATTCCGAACAGTCAGGATGAAGTTCACCATACGTTAACAGCTTGATTTCTCAAGCAGAAAATATTTTCTTTCTTTTGTTCAAATGCCAATCTACAATGGCTTTCATGCCAGATATTTCATTCGAAACAAATCACTTTGAGTAAGTAATGTGTTTTCTCCGGCTTCTGTATTGGAACAAACTTTGGTAGAACACTTTGCCTTTATTCCCAAGAAAACCCCATGAGCAGGTTATATATACAAAGAATTGCCAGCACTTGAATTGTATCTGTTCTGCCCAGCATAAATCTGACTACAGTAACCTTGTACAACAAAGGAGACGTTAGAAGATTGTTATATTTGCAGCGGGCATTGTCTCCCTAAATGAAATCCCATCCGAGGTTGCTAAGAAGCCCTTCGTTGGATAGAGCAGTCTGCGGCACAAGACTCTTCAAAGATCCCTTTTGTATTAATTTAATTTGCTTGATATACAGAAAGCAGATGTTCATCATAAATAAATCCGCATGCTTTTTATTACCTCCCCCTTGAATCTGCAATGTGTGGCATTTCTCAAGCTACTTAGAACATTTTTTTCCTTTATTGCGCGTTCAGCTTATGTCTTCTAAGGAACAATTTTTCTTGCGGTATTAGCTATTCCCCGCTGTTTCACGTTGACAGAGGGTTAGTTAAAGATCACAAATATATGGACAGGAAAAAAAATAAGATTATATGTCTTTCAGGATGCGATATCTATCAGCAAGGTCTAGGGTTTGTAAGAAGTCCATATAAGCCCTGACATAGAGAGACGGGACTGCAGAGTGGCCTCTACATTGTTTAATGCACATTACTCATTTGCAGATTATTTATAAAGCCGACATCGTGCTTTTCCCTCTCTATGTAGAATTCTTAGAAATGTAGCAGAGCTGAAATTGTTATTTAACTCTTAGGATTCCAACCTTTTGTCATTCGACATTTTGAATCATCCCACTCAAAGGGAGGGTGTAATCGGAAAATCGCCTATTGTTTAGGTTTCTATGTTAAAAGTATTTTTTTTTAAATGTTTGTTAATGTTGTTTTTTTTTATATTATGTATCACTAAATTTTATTTCATATTTCTATTTATTTTATATTTTACATATCACTATATTTAAAAAAAAAAGTCTTGCAATTTTCACAATGACCACTAGGTGTAATATTAAACTCCTGTTTTTTCACTTGGACATTAGCTGAAATAGACTGACTCCGACCTTATTTTTTTCCACAGGAATTTACACTGAGCATGCTCTAATTTGGATAATGGTAATTTTGAAGGGAGGAGGAGTTGAGCTGTGACATCACCTATTGAGAATGGTGGATCCTGTGTTATCTACTGTATATAGAGGTGATATCAGTCATTGTACAGGAGGAGGAGGTGAGCTGTGATATCACCTATTGTGAATGGTGGATCCTGTGTTATCTACTGTATATAGAGGTGATATCAGTTATTGTACAGGAGGAGGAGGTGAGCTGTGACCTCACCTATGTAAATTATGGATCCTTTGTTATCTACTGTATATAGGGGTGTTATCAGTCACTGTATAGAAGGAGGTGAGCTGTGACATCACCTATTGTGAATGGTGGATCCTGTGTTATCTACTGTATATAGAGGTGATATCTATCATTGTACAGGAGGAGGAGGTGAGCTGTGACCTCACCTATGTAAATTATGGATCCTTTGTTATCTACTGTATATAGGGGTGTTATCAGTCATTGTACAGGAGGAGGAGGTGAGCTGTGATATCACCTATTGTGAATGGTGGATCCTGTGCTATCTACTGTATATAGAGGTGATATCTGTCATTGTACAGGAAGAGGAGGTGAGCTGTGACCTCACCTATGTAAATTATGGATCCTTTGTTATCACCTGTATATAGGGGTGTTATCAGTAATTGTACAGGAGGAGGCGGAGGTGAGCTGTGGCATCACTTATTGTGAATGGTAGATCCTGTGTTATCTACTGTATTCAGAGGTGTTATCAGTCATTGTACGGGAGGAGGAGGTGAGCTGTGACATCACCTATTGTGTATGTTGAATCCTGTTTTATTTACTGTATATAGAGGTGTTATCAGTCATTATACAGGAGGAGGAGGTGAGCTGTGACATCACCTATTGTGTATGTTGAATCCTGTGTTATCTACTGTATATAGAGGTGCTACTATTTATTATCATCCTGTCTTTGATGATAAGAAGACTCCTGAAATTTGAATTGTGTTTTTTTTATACCTAGAAAATAAAAAAAATTCACCAACATTTTTTAGGAAACACATTTAACATATAAGAACACAATTTCAACAATGGTTCATTTTCTGATGACACATTCTCTGTAAGACTTGCATTTAGTACACTAGTATTCATCTAACATGAGCTGGAGTAAGAATTGTCTGATTTATCAAGGTTATACTGGAAATTAAAGGGGTTGTCTGAGACTTTAATATTGATGGCTTTTCCTTAGGATAGATCATCAGTGTCTGATCGGTGAGGGTGATACACTTGGCCTCCTTGCTGATTAGCCCCTCCCGGTGTCAGCCAGAACTGCTCAATTACGGAGCAGCACAGCACAACTAAGTCAACTGTATAGTGGCCATAGATGGGTATTGCACATTTGCAAATCAACATGGGGTGAACGTGCAGTGCCCGGCCATGGCCACTAGTATGTTGACGGAGCTATGCATCTCCATAACTGATCAGTTCTGGCCACCGCCGACACAGGTGATCGGAGGGGGTGCCGGATGTCGCACCCACCCCCACTGATCCTAAAGATAGCCAACAATGTTAAAGTCCCGGACAACCCCTTTAAATGAGTAATTTGCATATATTTCAAAGCATCGCACCTCTTCAATATTTGGTCTTCATTGATTCTGACCGGAAAGGGGAACGGTTGAGAGATGTGCATTTGTAAGAATTTATCACCAGCGCTATCTAATTGTTATCTCGGAGAAGGAACTGCCTGCAGGGCATTATCCAGGCACGCTGTGCCACCTCCCAAGTTACAGATTGGATCAATAAATAAACAACCACCATTGTTGGCAGCGATGTATTGTTGCGGCATAATTTATTAATGCCTTCTCTCCCGTATGAATGTTACTGATGGACACATTTTGTGCTGAGTGTGCACAGCTTCTAGGCAGACAGCAGTCTGTTCTCCCTAAACTGTGCAACTGGGACGTGATAGAGTTAAAATCCTATATACTAGGAAATCTCCTGCATGTTGTGAATGTAGCCCTTCTAGTAAGTTACAGAAGTGATATACGTTTAATATGATGCACAATACTGCATCATATTACATGGTTTGTATCATCTGTACCAATGATACCAACACCATCAGCTACATGAGCCCTGTTCATACTGTACACCAGTTCTTGCTTTGCCATGTATTTATGAATAATCATTGCAAACAATAACAAAATAAATAATCATAAAAAATGGAAAACCAAGCTTTATTGGAGTATGTCCGTGTAGCACCCTGAGGATTCGACTGCTACAGGGGTATTGCACCTCAACCCAGAGGTGTGATATTCCACTCCCGGGTAAGGATGGAGTGTGGAACTGAGCTAGTAGGCTGCATGCACTACACACATCCCATTTCCGGGGAACAGACCGATGGTACTCCCACTAGAGAAATGTGCAGGTACGACAGTGTCTGTTCCTGGCTGGAGTGGGAGGGGGGTGGAACATCCCAGTAGTGTAGGGGCAGATAGGGGGAGCAGCCTGGGTAGTGCTAGGAGCTCACTGGGTGCTGGTCACCTGAGCTCACACATAGAGGGAGTATTTAAGGTGGGCACCATCTTAGATCAGGGTCAGTCTGTGAGACGTCAGTCAGTCAGCCTGTGAGCCAGTCAGACAGTCTGTCTGAGAGCCTGAGAAGCAGAGCAGAGGAGAAGAGAGAGAGACCCAGAGGCGCAGAGGGGACCCCAAGAGCCCATAAGAGAGCTAATAGGGTGAAGGGTCGGCAACAGGGTACCGGATCCCAAGCTGGCAGAGGCTACAGCACACCTTAGCCAGGAACCGGAGGTCGTGGGCAGGATCTGCCACGATCGCCCACTAAATCCACCCGGAAGGCAGACCAAGAATAGGGTCAGGGAGCCCAGAGGAGGCTTGACCAACAAGAGGCCCGAGGGAGCCGGACTTAGGTGGATCCCTGGTGGGAACGGCCAGAAGAAGGGAGAGACAGAAAGGAGCTCAGGAACACACTCCGGAGTTGCCTGGGAGTTGACCGAGTCCAGGACCTGGTGGACGCAGCACGGCTTGGGTGGTCACTGCTGTACACAGTGACCCGAGCAACACCAGTAAGTAAAACCCTGGAACTGCATTTTATGCCTCTGAGTCTCCTTGCTGCACCTTCACAACCACCATCCTCCACGGCTGACCCCCTGAGGCTATACCCCTCCCGTTGGGGGTTATACTACCTAAGCTGCACTCACATCATCAGCCTCAGTGGACTCTGCTGCAGCGGCGGCCGTATTGACCGCAAATCAACGGGTGGCGTAGTCGACACAAAAGAACATCTAGTAACATCATAAGGACTGCCACACACTGAGTTTGACACCCTGGGCACGGACTGGGTCACAGCCACTCGGAGACTACAACCCCCATCTGATCCGGCTCCGGGTACCCCTAACAGCACTGGCCCAGGGGGCGCGTCAACTTTGGCGTAGTCGGCAGGATAACGTGCCCGCAACAACCGGGTACTGCGTGCCTGAAGAAAAGTTCACCGTTACCTTAAAAAGAAGTCTCCCGCCGGTTCCGGAGGGTCCCCGCCAACGGACCCCATCACAGGTCGTTTCCCGCCGGTAGTCCGCCATTTGCAGCTTTTTCCCGCCATCCATGGAGTTTCCCGCCACTGGGAGACGATTCCCGCCATTTCCAAAGATTTCCCGCCTTGGAAGAGCGGACGCCATTATGGGCGTGCCAGAGGGTGGCAAGAGGCCACCTCCCATCGTGGGCCAGGTCGAAGAATGGCGCCAAAAGCGGAAACCGCGCCCACCAACAGAGACTGTGATGCTGGAAGTGTCCATCAGCGTAAGAGAACTGCCCCTGGAACTGAAGTTGCCCCGGGACCACCCTCAATGTGGGCGGAGACAGAAGAAGAGAACGAAGATGGGTGCAGCCTGGAGGAGTCTGGAGAGAGCGCACCCGGAGACAAGACGTCTGGAGGGAGAGTCAGGCAGCACCGACCCAGTGGTCAGGAGCCTGTTGCAGGTCGCCACTCCAGAAGGCCTGCTGGAGATCCTAGCACAGCTCCCCCGAGACCGGGAGTGTGCACAGACCGCGCTGGAGGGCCTCGCACGGAGGATGGCCCGGGTGCAGCGAGAGACGTTGGCGGAGTGGAGCCGAGAGATGGCCCAGCAGACCGGAACCCGTCAGCGGAGCACGCCACCTGAGACGAGGAGACAGACCGCCTCTGAGGATGGCGCAGGAGGAATGAAGGCAGGAGACGGCGCCGAGAAGGGAGCTGAACGGACGGAGGCAGGTAAAGGGGACGTCTCTACCCCGAGCCGGGAAACCGCGTGCCTGCCCCAGCTCCCCGTCGCAGAGCCCGAAATTCCCCCTGCCGTGCCCGTCGCTGCATCGTCACCGCCGCCGACTAGGCCTCAACCGGAAACCGCGGCCGCGACCCCTGTGACGTCACACGCCTCGACCTCGAGCGTGGCCAAGCAGGAAATACCACCGGCCTGGTCGCAAGGCCTAGTACCCCCGGGCGCCGCCATTCCAAAAGCGCCCCCTACCTCCGCGGAGCCACCAGCCTGGTCGCAGGGCCGAGTAACCACGGGCGCCGCCGTTCTTACGGTGCCCTTTTCCTTTAGCGTGCCCCAAGCCTGGTCGCAAGGCCTGGTCAACCCGGGCGCCGCTACCACCACAGCGCCCATAGCACCTAAAGTACCGCACCTGGGTGAGGACCTGTTCGCCCAGCATACGTGCCCGGATGGGCAGCCCTTCATATGGCCACCGGAGTTTCACCATCCCCGACTCCGGAAAGAGAGACCCCTAGACGAACCCCTGATTCCGGTTCCGAAGCCCGCAAGGAGGACCTCGCCCCCGCTGGAGGAGGCACAGTTCGAGTGGGACCCCACTGGAGAAGACCTCATGGGGTTCACCCAGGAGACTCGGGCGGCCGCAGCGGAGCGTGCAGAGTGCTGCCGGCAGCAGCTCGAGGTCTTCGAGAGGGAGCGGAGAGAGAGGCGGGTCCGGGAACAGCAAGCGCAGATAAGGAGCGCGGAGCAGAAGAGCCGGACCCGGAGGAACCCCCGTGCAGCCCACGGTCCCCGTGCCACCGGGACTGTAATTAAATTCCAACTGCAGCACGGTTGGGGTTTCATCAGGGATCATCACACCCCCGGCGACGTCTTTGTCACCCGCAGAGACGTAGAAAGCCATCTGCCGGAGGGACACAGAGGTCGTGACCTGTATGTAGGGGACGAGGTCACCTTCACCCGGCACAAGTGTGCCAAAGGACCCTACGCCCTCCATGTGCATCGCCTGACGGAGGAGGAGCTGCGGTGTGAGGAGGAGCAAGAGGACCCGGACGGGTCTGAAACTGAAACCAACCAACAAGAAAGAGCAGGAGGACGCCGTCGTTGAAGTACGGTAGAGAGAGACTGTACATAGTTACCCGTCAGGGTATAAGAACTGTTCTAGTTAAAATATAGTCCCCGTTGGGACCAGCCAATTGAACTGAAACCCGTGTGTCCCTATTCCCACTGACCGAGGACTGAGAGCAGTCATTCCCTCCCTAATACCTGGCCGAGGACTGAGAGCGGCCATATTTCCCTTGTATATAGTTGCGCTTCCTAAAGCGCCCCCTACCGGTTTTATAGGAAACTGTTTTATTCCAAGAGAGACTGTCGCACTTTACCCGGTCACAAGTTGCACAGTGACCGGAGGAACCAGAAACAAGAATGTTATTTATATGAAAAGTTTATTGCTGATATATCTATAAGATGTTTTCTATGTTTATGTTTATGAAAAAAATTGTATGTTTTGGATGTTTATATTTTACAGCCCGAGGACGTGCTGTGATTTACCAGGGGGGAATGTAGCACCCTGAGGATTCGGCTGCTACAGGGGTATTGCACCTCAACCCAGAGGTGTGATATTCCACTCCCGGGTAAGGATGGAGTGTGGAACTGAGCTAGTAGGCTGCATGCACTACACACATCCCATTTCCGGGGAACAGACCGATGGTACTCCCACTAGAGAAATGTGCAGGTACGACAGTGTCTGTTCCTGGCTGGAGTGGGAGGGGGGTGGAACATCCCAGTAGTGTAGGGGCAGATAGGGGGAGCAGCCTGGGTAGTGCTAGGAGCTCATTGGGTGCTGGTCACCTGAGCTCACACATAGAGGGAGTATTTAAGGTGGGCACCATCTTAGATCAGGGTCAGTCTGTGAGACGTCAGTCAGTCAGCCTGTGAGCCAGTCAGACAGTCTGTCTGAGAGCCTGAGAAGCAGAGCAGAGGAGAAGAGAGAGAGACCCAGAGGCGCAGAGGGGACCCCAAGAGCCCATAAGAGAGCTAATAGGGTGAAGGGTCGGCAACAGGGTACCGGATCCCAAGCTGGCAGAGGCTACAGCACACCTTAGCCAGGAACCGGAGGTCGTGGGCAGGATCTGCCACGATCGCCCACTAAATCCACCCGGAAGGCAGACCAAGAATAGGGTCAGGGAGCCCAGAGGAGGCTTGACCAACAAGAGGCCCGAGGGAGCCGGACTTAGGTGGATCCCTGGTGGGAACGGCCAGAAGAAGGGAGAGACAGAAAGGAGCTCAGGAACACACTCCGGAGTTGCCTGGGAGTTGACCGAGTCCAGGACCTGGTGGACGCAGCACGGCTTGGGTGGTCACTGCTGTACACAGTGACCCGAGCAACACCAGTAAGTAAAACCCTGGAACTGCATTTTATGCCTCTGAGTCTCCTTGCTGCACCTTCACAACCACCATCCTCCACGGCTGACCCCCTGAGGCTATACCCCTCCCGTTGGGGGTTATACTACCTAAGCTGCACTCACATCATCAGCCTCAGTGGACTCTGCTGCAGCGGCGGCCGTATTGACCGCAAATCAACGGGTGGCGTAGTCGACACAAAAGAACATCTAGTAACATCATAAGGACTGCCACACACTGAGTTTGACACCCTGGGCACGGACCGGGTCACAGCCACTCGGAGACTACAACCCCCATCTGATCCGGCTCCGGGTACCCCTAACAGCACTGGCCCAGGGGGCGCGTCATCCGTTTTTTGATTTTCCATTTTTGCCACCCTTTCTTCCAAGAGCCATAATTCTTTTATTTTTCTGTCCACATAGCCATATGAGGGCTTGTTTTTTTGGGAGACTTTTGAATGACACTATTCATTTTAACACATAGTGTACTGCAAAATGGGAACAAAAATTCCAAGTGTGGTGAAATTGTGAAACAAAACACAATTCTGACATTGTTTTTTATGGTGGTAAAAATGACCTCGCAATATGATTCTTCTCATCAATACGATCACGGCGATACCCAACATGTCCAGTTTTTTTAAATTATTTTAGTAGGAAAAAAAAATCAGAAGATGGCAAAGAAAAATTTTTTGGGTTGTGTCACCATTTTCCGAGACCCGTAACGTTTTTATTATTTTGCCAATGAAGCTGTGTAATGGCTTCTTTTTTTGTGGGGCAAGATTATGTTTTTATTAGTACCATTTTGGGATAGGTGTGACTTTTTGATCGCTTGTTACAGCATTTTTTGGGGAACTGCTGCAACCAAAAAAACCCATAATTTTTGTGTTCTTGAATTTTTTCTATGTACGGTGTTTGTTTACCGATTGGGTTAATATTTTGATAGATCGGACTTTTTACACATAAACGTGTATTTTTTTTCTTTTTAAATATTTTTATTTTCAATGGAGGAAAAGGGGAGTGATTTGAACTTTTATTTATTTTTTTCATATTTTTTAAAACTTGTTTTTTACTTTTTCCTGTTCTTGTTAGTCCCGATTGCTTGTGCCATATACACATCACTGCATATAGCAGAAATCACAGTCTCCTTCCCTGGCCACAGGATGGGTTTCAAAGGAGGTCCGTGATGACAGACACGGGGGTCATCAGCTGACCTCCGGCTGTCATGACAACCCATCGACGACCCGCGATCATGTTGCGTAGTGGAGGTAATGACACGAGCACACGTCGGCGCGTGTTAAATGCCACTCCACCCGCAATTGTTAGGGGCAGGTCCTGACTTTAATACTCAGCCATCATCTGTCGGGTATGGGGCGGGCTCGCTGCGTGAGCCCGCTCCATACACCCGCCTCCAACCTGAGTCATATATTAACAGTACATGTCGTCAAAGGGTTAATAATGCATTGTAAATAAACTCAACTAGTGGTCACCAGTGGTACTGCAGCTTGTGTCTTTTTTTTTTAGATATTTTGTAGCATATAGAACTGGATATAGAATGATGAATCTCTAAGTTAAACTATAGCCCATTTTGTTGTCTTTCCGTCCTCATTCTTAAGATCAAAAGTTAACAGTTTTTGGTGCACTTAACAGTTTAAGGAAATTCCAAAAGGTGGATTGGCACTCCTTGTGAAGTAGTGCTCGAGGAAAATGCCATGTATAGAAGTCAAAGAGGTCCCGGCACACAAGTACTGATAAATCAGACTTCTAATCCAATAAACACATAAATCCAATTAAGACACGTTTCAGCCAATCCCAGGCTTTCATCAACAACCCGCTCCCACCTCCAGTAGAGGGAGACAGACCCACCCCATTTCCTGTAATGGTACAAAAACCCTCTCCCACTTCCTATAGAGGGACAAGTACCCGCTCCCACTTCCTATAGAGGGACTAGTACCCGCTCCCACTTCCTATAGAGGGACAAGAATCCTCTCTCACTTCCTATAGAGGGACAAGTACCCGCTCCCACTTCCTATAGAGGGACAAGAATCCTCTCTCACTTCCTAGAGAGGAACAAGTACCCACTTACTATAGAGGGACAAGAACTCTCTCCCAATTACTATAGAGGGACAAGAACCCTCTCCCACTTCCTATAGAGGGACAAGAACCTGCTCCCACTTCCTATAGAGGGATAATTACCCGCTCCCACTTCCTATAGAGGGACAAGTACCCTCTACCACTTCCTATAGAGGGACAAGTACCCTCTCCCACTTCCTATAGAGGGACAAGTACACTCTCCCACTTCCTATAGAGGGACAAGTACCCTCTCCCACTTCCTATAGAGGGACAAGTACCCTCTCCCACTTCCTATAGAGGGAGAAGTACCTGATCCCACTTCCCATAAAGGGATAAGTACCCGCTCCCACTTCCTATAGAGGGACACGTAGCCGCCCCCATTTCCTATTATCTGTTTCATCATCTCTGTTGCTAGAGACTTATTATGTTTCTAACAGACAGTGGACAAGCAAGTTAGATAGAATAAGAGTTATTCAATGGCTAGCACTTTGCAGTAATTTTTCTGATGGTCTGTTTGTTACATTATCTGTTACTTCTTTAAGCAGATAAGAGAGAGTTTCACATTTGCAGTCTTTGACTTACAGTATTAATAGGAAGTCACCACCTTGTCTTCAGCAGTCATTTTTTGCATATTTTTACATTGTCTGTTTTTGCAAACTGGCTCTGGTGGGCTTCCTTCAGCAGATTCAGTAATGACTGCATTCCAATAAAATCATAGTGCTTGTATTTCTTGTGTTATAGCTGACACATTCCATATATACTCATTCCTACTCAACTCAAGCATGTTTTACACTGCACTCCCACTTCAGCCCACTTCAAAACCCTTAAGGAATTGTGTGGGAAAACATGACACGAAAGACCAGACAACTCTACTGAACAACCACTCGACTTTTTCCATATTTCTAAATTCCATCATTAACTTATTACTACTATGCTTTTCCTGAATGCTTTGGTAGACTCGACACTATAGATTATTTTATAAAGTACAAATGGACACAGTAAGCAGTCTCTGGTAGCCACTAGAGCTATTAACATTGGAAGAGTTTGGATTACTCGGGATGAAGGGACCCTTTAAAAAGTTTTCCTACATACAGTGGGTACGGAAAGTATTCAGACCCCTTTAAATTTTTCACTCTTTGTGACGCACCCCCTGGGCCTGTGCTGTGCAGGGGGATACCCGGAGCCGGATCGCTGGGGGTTGTAGTCTCAATGTGGCGGTGACCCGGTCCGTGCCCAGGGCGGTCAAACCAGTGGCAGTCTATTGGTATTGTAATTGTCCGACTACGCCACCCGTGGATTGCGGTCAGTGGGGACCGCCGCTGCGCTGCAGACCGCTGAGGCTGATGTTGTTTGCGCAGCCGAGTATGGGATAACTCCCCACGGGAGAAGTATTGCCTCAGGGCAGCTAATGTGGATGATGGGAGTGATGGTGTGAGCGTCCCAGTAGTAATGGTGCTGGTGCGGCAAGGAATCACAGAGACGTGTGGTGCAGTTCAGGGTCTTTACTGATGGTATAAAGCAGACCCTCCCGGGAGTACTGGTTAGCAGTAGGGGCCTGGTCAGTCTGTGAGCAAGCAGGATCTCCCCTGGCCAGGTGGAGTTGTAGGCCTCCCCGACTATCTGCACTCTTTCCTGGCTACCTTGCTCTATGCGGGTAGAAGTAGCCCACGTCCCTGAGTATACCGTGTGGTGCTCACCCGTATGGCCGGTGACTTGGGGCCTTCCGTTAGCCTTCGCTTCACGATGGCGGTGCTGGTCCCTTGCTTGTGACCGTGCCTTCGGGTTTCTAAGGCCAGAGGACATGGAATCCCCTGCCGGTTGGATTCTGCTGCTGGACCTGGATGTCCCCACAGCCTCGGACTCCGTGTCCGGGTTAGTGTCTTCAGCCAAGGCGAGCTTTCTAGCTTCCAGCCTCTGGCACTCGCTCCTGCTCCTACAGAGCTCCTGTTGTCACTTTTCCTGTGTCTGGAACTCAACTCTTTCTGACTTAATCCCGCCCCAGACCCAGTTTATAAGGGCAGATTCCTCCCCTCCCAGGTCTGGGTGGGCCGTGTTGCATGCTTAGGGCTCCTGACCAGAGATACCTCCCACTTGCTCTCAGACATAATATCTCTATTACTGTGGTAACCAGACCCCTGGGGTGCCACATTCCCCCCTAGTAAATTTTAGTACTCCGGGACTAAACACATTTTTTTTTTTAAAGAAACATAAATACAGGGTATAACAATAACACAATAACATATTTATAAGAAGCTTTAGTTCTTTAAAGGTCACAGCGTGTCCGCAACCAGGTGTCCATATCACCCAAGGTGAAGCTTTAAGCGAAGTAGGGGACCTGTCCAAAGCAAACCCCTTGCGTTGTCCTTGGGCGTGGCTGCAAGGCTGGAGCTAGCTACTTTGGGCCGCAAGTAGGCCACGCCAGACAGGTTTTCTCTTCCGCGGCCGTCTTAACAAGAGGCACCAAGGTGCAACTATCTACAAAACTGTTCCGGTTATCAGTGTCCATAACCTGTAAGTCCATAAAAATCTGCAGGGTAACTGGAGAAACATAATTAATAACAGGCAACAAACATAAACCATAAACATTTAAACAGATAAATTCACAGTGCATTACTTATATTCTCCAGCGAGCGGGCATTTGACCTCTAGTGACTCTAGTGGACCTACGGAGCTCACTAACTGGTCCTTCACTACAGGGTGTAGGAGGTGTTATGGGTAAGCTGGGCAGCTGTCTGCGCACTCTTTGGCTCACTAGGGGCACGGCAGGCTCACTACTAGCAGAGGGTTGATTCTCCTGTGCTGCTGGTGTGGACTCTTCTGCCTCTTGGGCCGGCTGCTCTTCCAGCTCTACCTGGTCTTCTTTAGGCACTTGAGGGGCTGGCTGGAGAAAGGTGAGGACGGGCACCATGATAGCGTTGTTTACTTGTGTCCAGGACCGGGGAAAGGCTCCGAGTACGGTGCTGATCATTTCCTCCTTTTCCTCTACGGGTTGAGGGTCTTCCTGATCTTCATCCGTGCTTTGCAACTTCTCGGGGCACTTTTTCAGGTGGTCTCTGGAGACAGTGGCTGTGGTCTCTCCTCCATCCTTGCTGATGACGTACACCTTTGGATTATGGTGGCTTGAGGGCAGTACGGTGTACGGGTCCTTTTCCCACTGGTCGTCCAACTTATGGAGCCGCCTTTTTCTTTTCAAGACCTGCTCTCCAGGTACCAGGGGAACAGCGGGAGCATGTTGGTTATAAGTTCTCTCCTGCCTTTCTCTTGATTGACACAGACTTCGCTCGACGCTCTCTTGTACTTTCCGGTACTGCTGCTGCCGTTCTGTATCCCAGTCTGTCTCTGGTGAGGTGTCCTCGGGTATCAGGACTCCCATATCCAGGTCAACAGGCAGCTTACCAGGTCTTGCTCGCATTAGGTAAGCCGGGGTACAGTTGGTGGAACCTACCGGGATGTGGTTATACAGGTCCACCAGATCGGGCAGTTTCTCAGGCCACAGACTGCGTTCTTCCAGGGGCAATGTTTTTAGCAGATCTATCACCACCTGGTTCATCTTCTCGCAGAGTCCATTGGTTTCGGGGTGATAGGGCGTTGTTCTTATCTTCTTGCAGCCATACAGGTTGCATAACTCCTGGAAGACCTCCGCTTCGAAGGCTGGTCCTTGGTCCGTCAGCATTTGGTCCGGGTACCCGTGTGGGCGGCAGAAGTCCAGCTGGAAGGCTCTAGCTGCTGTTTGTGCTGTTAAGTCTTTGACGGGGACCACCACTAGGAATCGGGAGTAGTGATCCACGATGGTTAGGGCGTAGACATACCCGATTCTGCTTGGAGCCAGTTTAACATGGTCCAGAGCGACCAGTTCCAGCGGCTGCCTGGTGATGATAGGCTGCAGGGGAGTCCTCTGGCTGGCACGGTCCCTTCTTCTTAGATTGCACGGGCCACAGTCTCTACACCACCTCTCAATGGCTCCTCTCATGCCTATCCAGTAGAACCGTTCACGCAGCAGGAACTCCAGCTTCTTCCATCCGAAGTGCCCGGCTCCATTGTGGTAGGCCTCCAGCACCATAGCAGCGTCCCATCTCGGTACCACCACCTGCCAGATCAGCTCATGTGTCCGGGAATTGACCATTCTGCGGCACAACTTCTCCTTGTAGAGGAACAGTCTGCTCTTCTCCGTACACAGTTGCTTGGTCTCTTCCGGAGCGTCTGGGTCTAGGCGGGCGTCAGCCTGGGTCAGCATCTCCTTCACCAGACGGACTGCGGGGTCACTGTCTTGCGTCTCCGCCCAGTTGTAGTGGGGTAAGGGGTTGAACGTAGCGGATCGCTGGCCCCTTACACGGTGGGAATACTGGGTAATCCCATGACGGTGAAACGCAGGGAGTTCGATCTCTTCCAATTCTTCTGGATCCTCCCCTTCATCCGGTAGGTTTGGCATCCTGGACAGGGCGTCCGCGTTGGTATTGGAGCGTCCTGCCCGGTATTTGATCGTGAACTCAAAATTGGACAGGCGGGCCATCCATCTCTGCTCCAGGGCTCCCAGTCTTGCAGTGTCCAGGTGTGTCAACGGGTTGTTGTCCGTGTACACGGTGAACCAGGAAGAGGCAAGGTAATGCTTAAAACGTTCGGTTACTGCCCACACCACTGCCAGGAACTCGAGCTTGAACGAGCTGTAATTCTCAGGGTTTCTTTCTGTGGGTCGCAGTTTTCGGCTGGCGTAAGCAATTACCCGTTCTCTCCCCTGCTGGATCTGGGACAGTACAGCTCTTAGCCCGATGTTTCTTGCGTCCGTGTGGAGGATAAAGGGCTGGCTGTAATCAGGGTACGCCAGGATTTCATCCCCCTTGAGGGCCATCTTCAGCTGGCGGAATGACTCCTCTTCCAGCTTTTCCCATTTGAAGGGTGGCTTCTGGTTTTTGGCCTTCCTGGACTGGCCTATCAGGAGGTCCTGCATAGGAGCTGCCTTCTTGGTAAAACCGGGAATGAATCTTCGGTAGTAGCCTACCAACCCGAGGAACTGCCGCACTTCCTTTATGCTGGATGGTCTTGGCCAGTCCTTAATCACGGTGATCTTGTCAGGGTCGGGGGCTACTCCGTCAGCACTCACCACGTGTCCCAGGTATTGTACCTTTGGCTTCAGTAGATGACACTTTGAGGGTTTTACCTTTAGGCCATAGTTCGCCAGGGCTTCAAACACTTCTGCCAGGTGTTCCAGATGGTCCTCATAGGTCTTGGAATAGACGATGACGTTGTCCAGGTATAATAGGACCGTCTCGAAGTTCCGGTGTCCCAGACAGCATTCCATCAACCGTTGGAAGGTTCCTGGTGCGTTGCAGAGCCCGAACGGCATACAGTTAAATTCGCTGAGTCCCATCGGGGTGGTGAATGCAGTTTTCTCCCGGTCCGCCTCTGCTACAGGAACCTGCCAGTACCCGCTAGTGAGATCCAAAGTAGAGAAGAAGTTAGCAGATTTAAATGCAGCTAAGGACTCTTCTATCCTTGGTAACGGGTACGCATCTTTGTGTGTGATACGGTTGACCTTCCTGTAGTCTACACACATTCTCATGGTGTTGTCTTTCTTTTTCACTAAGACTAGTGGAGCTGCCCAGGGGCTACAGCTGTCCCTAATTACCCCAGCCTCCTTCATGTCTTTTAGCATCCCCTTGGCGTGTTGATAGTGTGCAGGGGGTACGGGTCGATATCTTTCCTTTATGGGAGGATGGTCTCCCGTTGGGATGTGATGTTCTACCCCCTTTACTCGCCCAAAGTCTAGCGGGTGTTTACTAAACACTCTCTCATACTCTTGAACCACCCGATAGACTCCCTGTTTTTGGTGTGAGGGAGTGGAGTCAGTACCCAAATGCAGTTGCTGACACCAGTCCTCCATTGGTTTCTTAGAGCCGTTACCTTCCTCTGGTTGAGATGGAGGCAAGGGTTCCACGGCCTGTACAGAGTTCTGGTTGATGGTGAACAATTTGGCTAGCGTGGCATACCGGGGCAGGTATACTTCTCTCTCCCCGATATTGATGATGCGGACGGGCACCCTCCCATGGAGTACATCGACCACCCCCCGTGCTGTCAAAATGGTGGGCCTACTGTCTGAGTAGACGGGTTCTACCATTGCTTGGTAGTCTCTACCTCTTAGACCAATAGCTGCCCGACACCAAATCATCATCTCACTTTTTGGGGGCATGGCAATAGGGAACGGGTCACATATTCTCACGCTACCTATCTCACCACCAGATAGTTCCACCTGTTGCCGTTTCATCAGTGCCCGGATCTCTTTTTGGAGCACACGTTGCTGGCTGGAACTGGCGTTCTTGGCAACCTGCTGCAAAATAAGAATCACCTCTGCAAGACAGTTTTCAATTACGTTAGTACCTAGGGTGATTTTTGGGTGACTCTCGCGACGGTCAATGGCCACAATGATAAGTCCTTGTGCCGCCAGTTCAACTTTACCGACCTTGATGGTCATTTCCTTAAATCCTATCTGTGGCACGGGCTGACCATTGCTGATAATGCTCAGGTCGACATCTGGGTAGCGGGTTATGTCCGAGTCATTCCAGTACTGCTTGAAGAGCACGTACGGGATGGTGGTGACCTGTGACCCGGTGTCTAGTAGGGCACTCATAGGAATGCCATCCAGTACCACAGGCAAGACCGGACGTCCCCCTACGTATTTGTCACGCCAGTTTGATGGGCCTGATGATCTTATGCCTGGGGGTTGGCCCTCTACCCCAGGTTGTGCCCGTTTAAATGACAGTACCTTGCCATATGTCCGGGTTGATTGCAGCGGCGGCAGATGGGTCGTCCGCCCTCGTTGTATCTGTCGCTGGGTCTTCCTCTGGCCGGTGGGGTCCTCCTCAGTCGGCGCCACGGGACGTCCTCCGGTCCGGATGCCAGCTGGATCTTTCGTGGAGAAGAGACCTGTAAAGACTGCACAGTTCTGGTTAGCGCGGCAACGCTTTTAGTCAGCTCTTGGACCTGATGGTGCAGGTCTGTAGCCGGGTCATTGTTCAAAGCCTGCGCATCAGCTCCCACAGGCCCTGCAGACAAGGGCGCCGCGTCCTGGTGATAAGTGATAGCAGGGCGCCTGTGGGTCACAGCGCCACCTGGTGCCGGTTCTCGGATCACCCGGATGGCTCTGTCCTTGAACTGTGCAAAGTCCAGGTCAGGGTCCTGTAAGGCCATTGCCCGCAACTGGGTTCGGTGGGCATTGCACAGTAGACCCTCAATAAATTGTTCGGTCAACAGCTTGTCTTCATTTCCCACGCTGTCAGGGTCTGCCTGCTTAATGGCTCTCAGGGCCTCTTGTAAGTTTAGAGCATAGTCTCTTATACTTTCGTGTGCCCGTTGTTTGCACCCGTAAAATCTTAGTTTTATCTCGGCTGAGGTGCGGGTGTCAAACGTGTCTTTCAGCCGGGCTAGTATCTCTCTGACAGTCCTCTTCTTCCCAGGTGACCAGGACTTTACCTCCCTTTGGGCTGCCCCGATTAACTGGGCCACCAGAATGCTCACTTTTTGCTCTTCTGTGAGGGAGTATACCTGGAAGAGGCTATCAAGTCTTTCCCTAAAGTCACTCAGGGTATGTGACTCCCCTGAGTACTGAGGTAGCCAGGTTGCCCCCGGGATATAGGGCATGGTGAATGGCATGACCGCTGCAGCGGTTGCGCTGGCGGCCGGTGTGGCGGTGGAGCTCCCCTCGGTGTCCGACATCCTCCTTCCCCCCTAGTGGACCGTGGCCTACCTTGCGATGCTCTTCTTCTGCAGGCCGCGGCTCCGCAGTCAATCGTTGGGGTAGAGGACCTGGCGTCGCGCTCCGATGATGTCAGCGTCGCTCTTCCTCCCTTCCAGGACCTTGCGCAGCGTCAGTGCGTGGGGCGGAACTTGGGGCGGAGCTTCGGATCTCGCGCGCTTTCGGCGTCCACGCCCCTCTTCTTCCCGCGCGGCGTCCCGAAGATGGCGTCCGAAGGCGGGAAGCAGCTGCGGATGGCGGGAATATGGCGGAAGACGGCGGGAAACGGTCCAAGATGGCGTCCGATGGCGGGAAACGACTCCGGACGGCGGGAAACTTCACCACAGGTAAGTATAAAAGTCTTTTTCAGGCACGCAGTACCCGGTGGTTGCGGGCACGAAATCCTGCCGACTACGCCAAAATTGACGCGCCCCCTGGGCCTGTGCTGTGCAGGGGGATACCCGGAGCCTGATCGCTGGGGGTTGTAGTCTCAATGTGGCGGTGACCCGGTCCGTGCCCAGGGCGGTCAAACCAGTGGCAGTCTATTGGTATTGTAATTGTCCGACTACGCCACCCGTGGATTGCGGTCAGTGGGGACCGCCGCTGCGCTGCAGACCGCTGAGGCTGATGTTGTTTGCGCAGCCGAGTATGGGATAACTCCCCACGGGAGAAGTATTGCCTCAGGGCAGCTAATGTGGATGATGGGAGTGATGGTGTGAGCGAAGTAGCCCACGTCCCTGAGTATACCGTGTGGTGCTCACCCATATGGCCGGTGACTTGGGGCCTTCCGTTAGCCTTCGCTTCACGATGGCGGTGCTGGTCCCTTGCTTGTGACCGTGCCTTCGGGTTTCTAAGGCCAGAGGACATGGAATCCCCTGCCGGTTGGATTCTGCTGCTGGACCTGGATGTCCCCACAGCCTCGGACTCCGTGTCCGGGTTAGTGTCTTCAGCCAAGGCGAGCTTTCTAGCTTCCAGCCTCTGGCACTCGCTCCTGCTCCTACAGAGCTCCTGTTGTCACTTTTCCTGTGTCTGGAACTCAACTCTTTCTGACTTAATCCCGCCCCAGACCCAGTTTATAAGGGCAGATTCCTCCCCTCCCAGGTCTGGGTGGGCCGTGTTGCATGCTTAGGGCTCCTGACCAGAGATACCTCCCACTTGCTCTCAGACATAATATCTCTATTACTGTGGTAACCAGACCCCTGGGGTGCCACATTTGTTTCATAGCAGCCATTTGGTAAATTCTAAAAGTTCATTTTTTTCTCATTAATGTATACTCTGCACCCCATCTTGACTGAAAAAAAAACTGAAATGTAGAAATTTTTGCAAATTTATTAAAAACGAAAAACTGAAATATCACATGGTCATAAGTATTCAGACCGTTTGCTCAGACACTCATAATTAAGTCACATGCTGTCCATTTCCTTGTGATCCTCCTTGAGATTGTTCTACTCCTTCATTGGAGTCCAGCTGTGTTTAATTAGACTTGATTTGGAAAGGCACACACCTGTCTATATAAGAGCTCACAGCTCACAGTGCATGTCAGACCAAATGAGAATCATGAGTTCGAAGGAACTGCCCAAGGAGCTCAGAGACAGAATTGTGGCAAGACACAGATCTTGCCAAGGTTACAAAAGAATTTCTGCATTACTCAAGGTTTCTAAGAGCACAGTGGCCTCCATAATCCTTAAATGGAAGAAGTTTGGGACCACCAGAAGTCATCCTAGACTTGGCCATCCAGCCAAACTGAGCAATCATGGGAGAAGAGCCTTGGTGAGAGAGGTAAAGAAGAACCCCAAGATCACTGTTGCTGAGCTCCAGAGATGCAGTAGAGAGATGGGAGAATGTTCCACAAAGTCAACTATCACTGCAGCCCTCCACTAGTCAGGCCCAACGGAAGCCTCTCCTCAGTACAAGAGATATGAAAACCCACATAGAGTTTGCTCAAAAACACATGAATGACTCACAGACTATGAGAAATAAGGTTCTCTGGTCTGATGAGACGAAGATAGAATTATCACCAAAAAATTCTAAGCGGTATGTGTGGAGAAAACCAGGCACTGCTCATCACCTGCCCAATACAATCCCAAAAGTGAAACATTGTGGTGGCAGCATCATGCTATGGGGGTGTTTTTCAGCTCCAAGACAGGACGACTGCTTGCAATTGAAGGAAACATGAATGCGGCCAAGTACAGAGATATCCTGGATGAAAACCTCTTCCAGAGTGCTCTGGACCTCAGACTTGGCTGAAGGTTCACCTTCCAACAAGACAATGACCCTAAGCAGATACCTAAAATAACAAAGGAGTGGCTTCAGAACAACTCCGTGACCATTCTTGACTGGCCCAGCCAGAGCCCTGACCTAAACCCAATTGAGCATCTCTGGAGAGACCTGAAAATGTCTGTCCACCAATGTTCACCATCCAACCTGACGGAACTGGAAGGAAGAATGGCAGAGGATCCCCAATTCCAGGTGTGAAAAACTTGTTGCATCATTCCCTAGAAGACTCATGGCTGTACTATCTCAAAAGGGCGCTTCTACTCAATACTGAGCAAAGGGTCGGAATACTTATGTGTCACATGATCCCATCTGTTTTGCAGGTCCCTCCACAGCGGGTGTCTCTCAGCATCTCTGCCTGACTAATTCTGAAGGGACCATACTCCTTTAATTTCTTAGATCAACCTAGAGATTAGATTTCAATGATCCAAGTGGCATCTCCCAATGACATATCATAACATTTTTAGATACAATTGCCTTATCATTATTTTTTAAAATTCCAAGTCAGAAAGCCCTAAACCCTAGAGAACATACTCTACATCTCTTACAGTAGGTAGTAAGAGATGCCATATAGTAGGTAGGTATTTCCAAGCGCCCATTCAACTTGCTGCTGCATCCAGTCAGGAATGAATGTTAGAGGTGACCACTGACCACAAGTGTGGGAATGAATGGAGACTTGGCAACGAGCGTGGAAATAAATTAAGACTTGGCTGCAAGCATAGGAATGAATGGATAAGTGGCTACGATACTGGGAATGAATGAAGAGGTGGCTACAAGTGTGGGAATGAAGGGGAAAATGGCTATGAGTGTGAGAATGAATGGAGAATTGACTACAAGTGTGTGAATAAATGAAGAAGTGACTACAAGTGTGGGAATGCAGAGACAAATCATTTCCAAGGCACAGGAGAGAGAGTTCTATTCCTTTATTCATCCAAAATGCATCATAAAAGCAACATTTCGGCCAGCAAGCGGCCTTTTTCAAGCATAAACAAAATGGCAGATAAAGTGTGGGAATGAATGGATAAGTGACCACAAGTATGGAAATGAATGGAGAGTTGGCCACAAGTGTAAGAATAAATGGGTAAGTGGCTACAAGAGTGGGAATGAATGAAAAAGTGGCTACATGTTTGAGAGTGAATAGAGGAGTAACTACAAGTGCAGGAATGAATGGAGAAGTGGTTACATTTGTGAGAATGAATGGAGAAGTGGCCACAAGTGTGGAGAAGTGACCACAAGTTTAAGAATGAATGTAGAAGTGGCCACAAGTGCAGTAAACTAATGGAGAAGTGGCCACAAGTGTGAGAATGAATGTAGAAGTAGCAACAAGTGTAGGAATTAATGGAGAAGTGGTCATAAGTTTTGGGATTGAGTGTAGAAATGGTCACAAGTGTGGGAATGAATGTAGAAGTGGCCAGAAGTATAGGAATGAGTGTAGAAGTGGCCACAAGTGTGGGAAATTAATGGAAATGTGGCCACAAGTTTGGGAGTGAACAGAGGAGTAGCTATAAGTGCAGGAATGAATGGAGAAGTGGCCATAAGTATGGGATTGAGTGTAGAAGTGGTCACAAGTGTGGGAATGAATGTAGAAGTGGCCAGAAGTATAGGAATGAGTGTAGAAGTGGCCACAAGTGTGGGAAATTAATAGAAAAGTGGCCACAAGTTTGCAAATGAATGTAGAAGTGGCCACAAGTGTAGAAATTAATGGATAAGTGGCCATAAGTATTGGGAATGAATGGAGAAGTGACCATAAGTCTACATGACTCTCTCACTTGACTTCTATGGCAGTACTAGAAACAGACAAGCTGGCAAGATGTCGACATGGCATAGATGTCTAAGGTGGGAATACCCCTTTAAATGTTGCCTTTGATTGGAGTCCAGCATTTCTTTTACGCTTTTTTCTCTCTCATGGCTTTTGATACAGTCTGCACAAAGGCTTTATTAAAAACACATATGCTTGTCAACTTCATCCAGAGATAAGTAGATGTACTTGTCTGTAATTCCCTTTCAAGTAGTAAAGTTGGTGCCAGTTTTTTCCTCAGGTTGCGGCGTCTGTACTCTTGCCAGCTGTTGTTCTCTGCTAGGCTCCTTGTACTGCAAACAAAACCTGCTTATCTTTTTGCATATGCATTGCTCCTGCTTTATGCTTTATGGCAGTCTTATATGGGAACGATATGGAGGAAAGGATTGTTCTGTTTTCAAACCGCTTTCACAGAAACTGGTAATGTTTTATGTTGACGGCATGCAGGTAAAATCTGTATTATAAAGGCTTTGCTCATTTACCTGGTGCAGATCCTTATTATACTGTAGGTATTGAAAGATCATTGCACAGATGCTAATCAATGACTAAGCATCTGCTATGCTGAGATCAAGTCGCAGAAGAGCATGCCCTATCAGAGGTGCCCATCCTAATCTTCTGCTTTTCAAGTCAATTACATCCATATGTTAACATTATTATTAATAAGTTTTCGCTTTGAGCTTAGTCTCTGGGAAAGGACTGATTATTCTTGTGAAGATCCAGCTCGCAGTTATGGCTTGATTCATTATTGCATTTGTACATTTTTTTTCTAGTTTTTGGTGTTTTTTTGCCTGTTTTTTTATTGTATTCTTTTTGTTACACGCACGCCGCTAGGTTCAGATAGGGCGAGACGGGTTTCATAAATTCGTTGGAATCCTGGGGGAACCTTTACTCAGGGTGACCATGGGCTGCAGCTTCTCTCAGGCACACGATAGATTTAATTGCTGAGCAGACACATCAGACAAGAGTCTTTTTCAACAGTTTAACAGTGGAATTTAAACTGAAGCACGGCCAGTGCAATTCAGGGATATTACAGCAACAATCTTCATTAGAGTACAGTCTGAGTTTCTTGAGCAACCGGCTTCAGTAACAATACAGTAATTTCTTCACAAGGCACAGTATTACAGTCTCTTCAGTAGCATAATTCAGCATAGATTAGATCTCTTAGCAACACACTTCTATGCATACACAACCACAGGCTTTTCCTTCACAAGGACACAATAGTACACAGCATTCTTTATTCTGCATGGAGATGGAGGGGGAGAGCGTTTGATGAGGGAGATGATCCCTGTGACACAATTCCTTCCAGTCCTTATCTTCCTGCCCAATAATACTCTGCACTGTTAGTTCAGGGAGTTTATCTGACCTGTGTTTAGTTTCTCTCCTGATCTGAATCATGTTTAGTTGCCTTCTGTCAGATCCAGATAACACACCACCTTTCTCTTTGGCTTCAGCCAGACTACAATAACAAGTTCCCTACAATCCCCCTGGGGCTTTGCTAAAATACTCCCTGTCTCCTGTGACTGTGTTAACCCCTCTAGTTACTGGATGCTTCTGAAGCACAACAATTCCTGTCTCCTGTGCTTGTGTTATTTGTAATAGTTGCTGGATGCTTTTGAAGCAACAGTACTACTTCTGCATGTCACAATAGGAATGCTCCTGCATCCCTATACTATACAAGCAATCAACCTGCAATTAGTGAAAGTCCTATAGTGGAAAAAAGTGTAAAAATAAAAAAAAAGTGAAAAGAAGTATAAAAAATTGTAAAAATATTTTTTAAAAATCACAAATAATAATAAAAAAATAAAAATATATTGTACCCATAAATAAATATTTTTATGAAAAAAAAAAGCACACGTATTTGGTATCGCCACGTCTGGAACGACTACACCTATAAAACTGTCCCACTAGTTAACCCGTTCAGTGAACACCGTAAAAAAATGAGCCAAAAACAATGCTTTATCATGATACCACCTAACAAAAAGTAGAATAAAACACGATCAAAAAGACGAATATAAATGAATATGGTACCTCTGAAAACGTCATCCTGTCCCTCAAAAAACAAGCCACCATACAGTTCCATTAACTAAAAAATAAAAAAGTTACAGCTCTCAGAACAAACGATGCAAAAATAATATTTTTTTTCCATAAAATAGTTTTTATTGTGTAAAAGCGCCAAAACATAAAAAAATTCTATAAATGTAGTATCGCTGTAATTGTACTGGTCCGAAGAATAAAGCTGTCTTATCAATTTTACAACACGCGGAGCGATATTAAAAAAAAAAAAAAAAAATCCTGAATTGCTGGTTTTTATTCATTCTGCCTCCCAAAAATCAGAATAGAAAGCGATCAAAAATGTCACGTGCCCGAAAATGATACCAAATATGGAAAAATTGTAGCTTTCAAAATAAGGTGATGCAAAAACTATAAAAAAACTTTTTTGCAATAAAAAGCGTCTTTTAGTGTGTGACAGCTGCCAAACATAAAAACCTGATATAAATCTGGTATCGCTGTAATCGCATCGACCCGAAGAATAAAGTCGCCTAATCAATTATGCTGCACGAGGAACGGCGTAAAAAATAAATAAAACCAATTTTTCACCTGCTGCTGATTTGTGCATTCTGCCTCCCAAAGATCGCAGTTTGGCTCGGCTCACATCTATCCTGCGCTGAGCGTTTACTCCGGGGTTTTCGTGTAAGTCTCTGAAATACGTGATTCAGACACAACTCCTATTGGAGTATTCCCTATAATGAGACAGATGGAGGCACCGTGGATGCCGTCTGGCCTATGATCTGTCGACGTCCGTCTTTTTATTAGGCTTGCATAAAAGTGCTGTCGCCCGCAGTTTTGTATACTTCTGAAAAGGACAACGCTGAACAGAGGCCAGATGGAGTCCAGAGTAACTCTGCTGTCTCATTATAGTGAATGGATCCCTCAGGGGTTTCATCTGAATCACGTCACTCGGAGATTTAGATGGAAACCCCGATATAAGTGCTCAGCGTAGAGCGCCGGATAAATGTAATCCATAATGTTATGTAAAATGTTCCCAACAAAAGCTTCAACTCAATCCACAAAAATAAGCAAGTCCCCACTGAGGTCCATTATCTGTTAACTTAAATATAGGGGCTTCCACATTACTGGTAGCACAAAGGCTCTGGAAAAGTGCTATGGCTCATTGCCCCCAAAAGAAATTGAGCAAATTTTGCACTCCCAAATCCAAAAGCCCCCCTCTGTTCTGAGCTCCAGTGTGTGCCTAAACCGAAGTTAGCGTCCACATGTTTGACATTTCGGTAGCTATGAGAGCCCGACTAATTTGCAGGTATGTGTCTCCAGAAGCACGAGCAGGAACCTGCCAATCAGAGGTGTGGGCAGTGTTATACACAGCTCAGCATCCTACATACACAGCAGAGAGAACAGGGATTGTATCAAAACTGCACAAAGCAGTCAAGTAAGGGACACGTCACTGGGATTAGGGTCTACCTCATTCTGCTCTCAGATCCCATAGGAAAAGCCTTCTGACAAACTCCCTTTAATGTCACTAACCTTGGGGATCTACGGCAGTGCTTACTATTTTATGTTTCCACGTTTTTATTCATAGTTTTACTTTCCCCCTGTTGTGCAGTGATGGGGAGCTCTCAAGATGTTAAACAAAAAGTTTAAGAAACATCAGAACTCATCTTTCATTATTGTAGTGCATAAAGCTGAGTGATTACATCTGCTGTTGGTACAGAGGCATACATAACATCAGTACATTCACTGGATAATAGTGTAATGTGGATCAACACACAGTACCTGCTCGGTGTTTCAGTCAGATGAATGAATAAAGTCTCTGGACCCTAGTATAGCGGCCAGATCAGTATTTCGATCCACCTCCTACCTTTGACTTTGGTGCAAAGTCATGTGTGCATCACTCCACAATGATGACGTCACTCCAGACTGGCTGATCTAAAGAGGAACCAGGGATTCCGGCAGGTAGGATGAAGATTGCAGGATAAGTCCAGTGGCCACAGTGTCATGGCTCGACTCTGGGACTCAGTCCGGTGATCTCTTGCTGTAGGTTGGTTTTCTTCTCAGCCGCTGTTGTCTCTGTCCAACTACTGATAATTCTATTGTCTTTTTTTTTCGCTTTGCTGTTTTGCTTATGTGCATGTGTTTTCTCTTCCTAGTTTTGGTTTGTTCTATCAAATATTGGGAGGAGCTATTTATACTTTTCCGGCATCTGCAGTCTTTGCTGGCTATATTCTAAGTTAGATGGATGTTTGGAGTCTCAGCTCCCCAGTGAAGGATTATCTTGCTAGGTTTTCTCTATTGCTTCTCCTATGATTTGTTTGAGCATTCCCCTTCCAGGCTCTTTTCCCTTTTAATTACATTCAGGGTCTGGGGGTTTTCATGCATACCAAAGTCTTTTGTGTTAATTTCTGTTCCTTCCATCTTTCATATATGACTGTGTGAAGACATTTTTAGCCCTGTGTCTCACCCTCTGTCTGTGTACACCATATTCTGTTGTTGTAGTTTTGGTTACACTCTGTGAATAGTTGAGGGTGCAGTTAAGAACAATCAGGATAAGCTGACGTTGAGTGGGGGCACCATTGTGCAATTTTAGGGTGCCAACCTCCACAGTCATCCAGGGACAAATCAGGGTCAGGTTAGAATGTGCCTAATTTGTATATGAACCTGTGGTATGCAGGTGTAACATGTCCCCTGGTTTGTTCATCCCCGTGTGAGAGTTAGGGTTCAGTCAAAACACTTGGAATACTGTCCTGACTGCTGGACCACGGTCCTGCAAATCAATTCACTCATTTTTAGTCTACACAATTCACCTCTTACCGGGCAGGGTTCTTTCCAGTTGGCCGCAGCAGTCAAGTCTTCCTCTAATTAATGTAGAAGGGTAACACTTCACTTCCTCTGCAGTTTCTGTGCTAAGCTACATGGCTCCAGACTTGCTTTATCTACAACTTCATCACAAGATGACAGAACTACAAATGTGCTCCGGAGTGTAACCATAGTCATAGATCAGACTAGTCCAGCTCCGTCCCCGGCCAACTCAATGCTGCTGCTGGTGATTGATAGGTTTCTCCCTTGCATGTACATAGGGAGAGACCTGTCAATCAAAGTGTTAAAGAGAATAATAAACCTGGTTGTAATCCATCAAGGCTGCGATTCTTTCTGCCGCCGGTTTGGCAAGCCTGAATCGGCTAACATGTTCCTTTTAAATCTTAACGAGCTGGTTTGCCCTCTTCTGGGTACTACTTCCTAGTAGCAAGAACGATCAGATCAGGGGTGGACATACCATTGATGCAATGTGTGCAGTCACACAGGGGCCCAAGAGGTAAAGGGGCCAATACCGCCTCCAAAGCAGGAGGAATTGTGCATTATGATGAGTTATTGGACTGGAAAGGACCCATATACTGTTCTTCCACAGGGGCCCCTTGGTCAGATGATCAGTCTGAATGTTTTCTGAGTGCTTTGACAGATCATTTTGGAAGTGATTAGGGGAATCTGGGGCCCTCCTGACTGCAGACTCTAAGTTGAAGACAAGATAATCAGTTTTTTTCCTCTCTTTATGAAAAAATGCATCTTGTAGAGTGAAAAATACAGCAATTTTGGACTAACAGATGCCTAAGTTTTCAAAAGTGAAATCTGATAGCCGCCATTAGAGTACTGGAAAAACTGCAGTTTCCACTTAATATATGAAGGGAAATTAATAAATGAGTTGAAAATAGAACTCACTTATGATTGATGTATAAATTTAAAATATTTTAGCGCTTTTTTATCTTCTTCAGCTTTGTAGCATTTTAATTCTGTGGCTCATTGTCATCAAATTATTTTGATAAATGAGGGGACATGAAATTGGTGATGAGATATGGTAAAAAGGAGCAGTCATTCAATCACTGTTTCGATTCATCACTGAAATACTGTGTATTCCTTGACATTTCTGGAGCAGTGACAGAGACCTCCACAGCAATTTAAGTGTAACCACCAGCTGTTTCGGAAATATCCTGCAAACATATTGAAAATTCTGGCAATGGTTTCAAACAGTTAAAAGTTCTCATATCTACATTTACCGATAAATATCGGTACATTTATATGTTGCATAACAGTATTTTTGAGGATAATGGGTACATATAGTAGCCTTGTAGTCAACCCCAAATCTTTGGGGAAAGCATATTAGAGCTGCCTCGGGTTTACCGCGACAGAGAGGGGCCAGAAGACCGCAGTGTTTGATTTTATGTACTCCTGCACTGATTAGAAGCACTTCACCATGATACTAAACAGTGCAGGTTTCTGCTAGCAGTGCAAGGGTTAAACAGTTCAGTTGAGAGCTGCTGGACCTTTCCAGCTTTGATGGTCTAGGCTGTTTAGTATTGGCCACTCCCCTCTCCTATATATACTTGCCTCTGGCAATCAGGATTGCCAGTGTTAGTTTTATACTGCCTGGTGTGGAGTTGGAGGTGTTGGTTGTTGGAGGAGGCGTTTAGAGTGTTGTGCTAAAGACTGTTGCTTGCTTATTTGTCTGTGTGCTTATCCTCACCCTCCCGTATTTGGTTTTTCTTTCCTTTACTTCCCAATGTTCCACTCTGTTGTTTGTGAGTGCATATTTGTATGATTGGTATTTTCATTTATCCCTGTAAGTCTTCCCTTGTTAGTCTGGTTTGTGTATTCGTATATACAACTACTCCCCACTTCCCTGGGTGAGGGTGTGAACAGATAAGGGCTGATTC
The DNA here is from genome assembly GCF_046119375.1 of Phyllobates terribilis. NCBI lineage: Eukaryota > Metazoa > Chordata > Amphibia > Anura > Dendrobatidae > Phyllobates > Phyllobates terribilis. The sequence goes on from NW_027362768.1 coordinate 329,712,549, forward strand.
AGGAGCTCAGGTATGTGGCCCCGGCGTCTTCACCATTAGACGTAATCCAGGGAGCAGGGATAGCTAGGGAGCCTTTAGCTTTAGGGATAGGGAAGGAGCCGCTAGCCCTGGGATATCAGACAACAGAGCCGTTACAAAAGCTCAATTGAACAAAGCCTATAAATGTGCAGCCTTCATCAAAATAGAATATAAATTAAACTAAACTTATTAAATTAAAACAGAACTAAATAAACTAATGTGACAGATTTTTTTCTCCATAGTCAATGTGTTGCTAGTGGCTATGTTTCATGTAAAACAATTATACACTCCTCAACATTAAAATTGCAACACCAAGAAGGAAAAGTCGTGGAATTTTGGAAATCACAGGATGGATAGACATGTAATTGATGAAAAAAATGGAAATAACATTTTCAAATCACTTTGATTAATTCAGTATGGAGTATGAGCGCCATGTGCAGAAATCCCCACACTTACAGCCTTGGCTGCTACCATTGAGGTTATTAATGATTGTCTGAGGAAGGTTCTGCCACGCTGAAGTCACTAGGGCAAATCATCAAGATTCGCTGCTGGCAGTTCCCTGTGCAAATGCCAATTAATGTTGTAATAGAGAAATGGCGGCACCACTGGTTCCACCAACAAATCAATGTTACGCCGACCTGTTGGTGTACCTGGGATGATGACTAGAGGGGTCTGGCTACCATACATTATGCTCGTTCACAACAAAATCCCAAGAGTAGGACCAGTGTGACATACCCTTGTGAAGGCCTCTTCATGGTGTAGCCTGTGTGGAAGAATGACACATAGTGGTCCATTCTATATTGAAAGTGAAATAAGATGTCATATACCAAACCTAAGCAGTCTAACAGTGTCTACACAAACCATCAGAAGGCGCTTGCCTGATGTTGGGCTATGAGTCCGACATCCAACTAGAGGTGATCCATTGACCTCACAGCACTGCTCTCCAAGTCTATAATGGTGTAGAATAATGCTGGAATGGAGATCTATCCTCTTCAGCATTGAGGTCACCTTATGACTTGATGCAATGATAGCAAGATATTGGTCTGTAAATCATGTGGCGAAGACTATGAAGAGGCAAGGAGCCATTTTTCAACACGTTAAAACCAGGCTGCATGTTGCTCTTGCTACTGTGAAGCCTCCATGGCCTAAATGTGCTACCATGGTCTTCAGTGTCTCCGGACTTGTCTCCCATCGAGTATATCTCAAACAACCATTAATAACCTCAATGATAGTCCGCCAAAGTATGTTTTCCAATTTTTTCATCATTTTTATATCAGTAATATGTCTATTGATAATGTGATTTTCAAAACTCCAAGACTTTTCCTTTTTGGTTTTGCAATTTTAATGTTGAGGAATCTACCGTATATACAAGAGTGATACTTTCCTAAGTGATGGAGTGGTGGTATAGAGCAGTGTTCCCCAACTCCAGTCCTTAAGGCCCACCAACAGGTCATGTTTTCAGGATTTCCTTAGTATTGCACAGATGATGGAATGATTGTAAGTGCAGGTTATGGAATTATTACCTGTGCAGGTGATGTAATTATCACCCGGGCAATACTAAGGTAATCCTGAAAACATGACCTGTTGGTGGACCTTGAGGACTGGAGTTGGGGAACACTGGTATAGAGGATCACCTGAAATGGCACCTGGGAGAATCCACCCTGATACCTTGTTGCTGGAGGCTACTAGACTATTGGATAGAAGCCTAATACTAGATTAGTGCTATAGTGTTAGGCTTGTACATGTGTTTTTATATTTGGGGAATTTGTTTGCAAAGCTTTGCAGTTGAGGTCAGTCTGTACTGAGTGGTTCCCTTGCTGATGTAAAATTGCGTTATATGTGGGACAAGTAGGTTTGGAAGAAAAGGTTCATTGTGTTAGAAGTCTGGAACAAATAGACAATGGAGTCTCCCTGCATTCTGATCGTGAGTCCAAGTTCTTGGGCATCAGAGTCTTTGGGCGTGTGCACATGTCGTCCTTTAAATACCGGCGTACTTCAAGCATTGTTGAAGCAGAAGACACATCACGAAAATGCCTGCAGTGTTTTTCCTGGAGTGTCTTCTTTGACATTTTCTGTATTTTATTTTTTTATATACCGTATATAAGAAAATGGCGGCTTCCAAGCAGAAGCCACCTGAAGAATGGATTGGTCATTTCTTTTAGCTGCTTTATGGCTTACAAAGTCTGAAGTGGTTAAAAGAGCTGAAAAAGGATAGAATATACGAACAGCAAGTCGTTTTGACATTTCGCTGCATGTTTATTCTTGTTGGTGTTTTTTTTTTCAGGCGGGTTCCATGTGGAATCCGACTGAGAAAGACATTGTGTGCACATAGTCTTATACCCTTACACCATCAAAGAGAGTGAATCCTGAGAAGACATGCCATAAGAGCTGTTTCTGGTGGTCTGGAATTTATCTGCTCGTGGCCTTAAAGGGAATCTGTCACCCCCCTGGGCGATATCAGACCTCCCCATGTTATTCTATAAGACCCTGCACATGTCCAATTTTATTCTCGGACTGAAAAAATATCGACATGCTCGAATTGCATCCGACTATGGAATTGCACTCACCCATTCATATCTATGGGTCCGTGGAAAAAAGCGTACCACACTCGGATGACACACGAGTGCTTTTTGATTTTAACAGACAGGCAGAATGGAGAAGATGGAGAAGTTTTGATTTTTTTTTATATTCACATCAGAGACAATCTGATCAAATTCTTTAAAAAAAAATTTCAGGGTTCACCACACCCTATGGATGACATAACCAAGTGCTATCTCTCTAGTCAATGTTCAGGCTTAGCAAGCTGAAGAACACGACTCATGCGGAGACATCATACAATCGTGACATCACCCATCACAACTGATTGCAATTCGCATGCAATTGTGACATCATCAGAATACAACAGGCCCCAAAAACATAGAAACAGATCAGTGTGACATCATCACTACAGAGTCCAATCGATGCACATTTATCATTTTGACCCCTTTGATTCATGATGTTTTCAAAGATGGCGGCAGCATAACAGAATAGTGGACAGAGCCTCTCTCTTTAAGGGAGTTCCAATGTTTTCCAAGAATCTCGATAACTTTCAGTAAATGCCCCTTGACTTTTATGTCTATTACAAAAAAATAAATCACAAAATGGATTAGTATTACTTCCATTTAAGTGCTATTTATCCAAGCAAATCTAATAATTTGCGATGTACATCTCTGAATCAATTTTTATAATAAGTACAACACGCGGTTCCATTTCATCCAAGTGTAACTCGACAGTGAATTATTTCAGGGTCAACATTGCAGCCCGTCATTTGTATTCTATTCTTGATTAAAAATAACCACAAAAGCACAAAAACTAAGGTACAAAAAGTAGAAAAAACATCTAGGAATAATCATTATGCATGTAGTCTGCCTAAATAAAAAGTGTTTTACAATACCTATGCCTATAGTAAAAGTGAAACTGTCATCAGGTTTTTGCTATTTATTCTGAGAGCATCATGATGTAGGGGCAGACAGCCTGATTCTAGTGATGTTTCATTTACTGGGCTGCTTGCTGTCATTTTAATAAAATCACAGTTTTCTCTGCTGCAGATCTAGCAGTGCTCTGAATGCTGAGCCCTGTATAACTGCGCCCACACTACTGATTGGTAGCTTTCTGTATACACTGTGCACAGGCAGAAAGCTGCTAATCAGTGGTTGGGGTGGGGTTATGCAGAGCAGTTGACCAGGAGGTGCGAGACACCTAGTCCTGTACTGATAATCTCCTGCTAATAAATCACTGATTGTAAGAAACAGCAACACACAGCCTAGCAAGTGACACATCGCTGGAATTGGGGTCTCTGCCCCTACAGCATGCTGCTCTCAGACCACATGGCAAAAACCTGCTGAGAGATTCCTTTTAAAGGAGTCATTTAGGACTAGAATACTGATGGTCCATCCTTACCCATAGACCATCAATATCAGATCTGTGAAAGAATAACTCTCATAGATCAAGCATAATGGCGCTGTAGTGTGTCCAATGTCCCCTTTATTTTTGTATGTTTACTAGGCATAACTCTGCACATCTACTAGTGGCTGTGAATGGTAGTTCAGCTCAATTCCCTGCGATGAATGGAACGCAGCTGCAATACCAGACAGAGCAACTAGGAGACATATAAAGCCTTTTCTGGTAAACAATGGGCACCATGAGTTAGCAGATCAGCTCCAGGAGTAGAATTGTCACAAAATGTGATGTTGATGGACTATCCTAAAAACAGGCTATCAGCATTTAAGTCCTGGAAAAAAACTTTTAACAGTGTTTACTGGTGAGGTGGATCCTCAAAGCTACTCATCTGGAAGAGCAGTTCCTGAGTGGCATGGACAAGTGGCACAGGAGCAGCAGGATGGAGGAACGGGTTGTTGTGGAGATGCTGAGCTGATGTAGCAGAGCTGGAACAGTAATGACTGGTATAGCAGAGCTGGATTGATGTTGAAGCAGAGCTGAATTATCAGTGACTCGTGAAGCTGAGCTGGATCCAGGGGTGGATTAAGAGTAGCAAGGGCCCCGGGCAGTTTAGAAGGCGCGGCCCCCCCCCCCACCTGATTTATCACGTGACATGTCACATGATCCCCTGTGATAGATCATGTGATAGTTCACGGGAAATTAATTTGGCACAATATTAATTGTGCTGCCCCATCTGAGAGCAGCACAATATTGGGGCAGATACCCTGATTCCAGCGATGTGTCACTTTTTCAGCTGCTTGTTGTCATTTTGAGAAAATCACCGTTTTATCTGCTGCAGATCTAGCAGCTCTCTGAATGCTGCGCTCTGTATAGCCCCGCCCACACCACTGATTGGCAGCTTTCTGCCCATGCTCAGTGTACACAGAAATCTACTGATCAGTGATGGGGGTGGGGTCCTACAGAACTTACTAGTCAATTACCTTCTGACAAATCAATGATTTTATCAAAACAACACTAAGCAGCCCAGTAAGTGACACATTACTGGAATCAGTGCCTCTAACCCTACATTATGCTGCTCTCAGATTAGGTGGCAAAAACCTGATGACAGATTCCCTTTAAAGGAGCTGTAAACACAAAAAAGTTTGTATTACAAAAAATACAAGCCATTTGTGAAATTAACTTTTTTTCATTGTTAATTCACATTAGACTGTATCTTCAACACTTTTGTCAGCAGGTCTTATTACAGACTCTGAATAGGGCAGCTCTCTCCCTCTCCCTCAGCAGAAAGTCACAGCATGGTTAAAAAACGGGATCTTTTATGATTTTCTCATAATAAATAAAAAAGGACATGCAAATCCTCCAAACTATTTTCTGTTTCTCTATAGTGGAGGTCCTAAATCTTTCTTCTTCTTTAGTTGATCACATGTCAAAAAGGCAAAGCATTTACTATGAACTCGCCTAAAAAAATATACACTTGGAGAGTAATATCATCATCTGCATGTAAATATTCCTTGACTCTAAGGGCTCGCTCACACTGTCGTATAACACGGCCGAATGCTATGTGATGTTTTATCGGATAGGACTCGGCCCTATGTTATACTATGGGACAGTGCAGATCTGCGATTATTGGCATGAGAAAATAATCTCATTCGATATTCGGACCATGTGCACCCGTACAAGTCTATGGATGCACGTAAAACATTGGACTGCACTCGGATGTCATCCAAGTGCAGTCCGATGAACACTCACAGAGGCTATGGAGAAGATGGAGAAATTAAGTTCTCCATCTTCTCCATATCTGTGCTGCAAGAGAATCGGATCACACTCAGTTGAAGCTCTGACAGAGTTTGAGCCGAGTGTCATTAGCATAATTGGCCCTATTCTCTTGCATGAGAGAATATATGGCTTAGTGAGTGGACCCTAAAACTGAATAGTAGTGACGGACAGGCACCTTACAAGCGGGATCCATGTAGCTCTCAGATGTCGTGTAGGTAGGGCTTCATTCCATGGGGTAGGGCTTAATTTCAAGGTATATAAAAAAAATGGACTTCAAATAAAAATTAAATGAACACAAAAAGCACTAATTGAATTATTTTTTTCGTATTTATGTTTGCAGCCCCTTTAAAAACCCTTTGAGGACCAAGGCACATATATGTCCCATAGTTTTAAACTGGAAAAAAATTTGATTGAATAAAATTTAAGGTCCTCGAAGGTTTAAGTAGGTCATAAATTCACATGAATACTTGCTCATACAATTGCACATGCCAAAAGATGAAGAAGAACAGAATCAAAAATATGACATTAAGTGGAGCACTTACAGGTATTCAAGGTGAAAGAGACCAGCAAAGGCATCGTCTCGAATGACAGTAAATGAGATAGAATTCAGCAAGCTGAAAATGAAGACAGCAGGTTAGAAGCGAACCTGACTTTATGGTGCTCAGAATTAGTCAAGCAGAATTTATTGACTGCTGTTGCAAAGCACTGAGACTCCCGCAGTGTATAGATGGCGCCGTGCGGCCTCCCGCTGTGTATAGATGGCGCCGTGCGGCCTCCCGCTGTGTATAGATCGCACCGTATAGATGGCTACGTGCGGCCTCCTGCTGAGTATACGTGTATAGATGGCTACGTGCGGCCTCCTGCTGAGTATAGATGCCGCACGGCGCTCCCCCCAGAGACAGCAGGAGGCCGCACAGCGCCATCTATACTCAGCGGGAGACCGCACGTAGCCATCTATACACAGCAGGAGGCCACACGGCGACATCTATACTCAGCGGGGGGCCGCACGTAGCCATCTATACACAGCGGGGGGCTGCACGGCGCCGTCTATACACAGCGGGGGGCCGCACGTAGCCATCTATACACAGCGGGGGGGCGCACGTAGCCATCTATACACAGCGGGAGGCCGCACGGCGCCCCCCCAGAGACATCAAGAGGCCGCACTGCGCCAACTATACTCAGCAGGAGGCCGCATGCAGTCATACACACACACAAACATATACAGACACACATAAACACATTTGAAACACAAAAATACATACAAACAGACATCACACAATGACATCTGCCCACACACACACACAAACAGACAGACATCACACACACACACACCTGCCCACACACACACTCACACACCTGCCCACACACACACACACCTGCCCACCCACACCTGCCCACACACACATCTGTGTGTGTGTATGTATAGTGTGTGTGTGTGTGTGTATAATGTGTGTGTATGTATAGTGTGTGTGTATGTATATTGTGTGTGTGTGTATAATGTGTGTGTATGTATAGTGTGTGTGTATGTATAGTGTGTGTATGTATAGTGTGTATAATGTGTGTGTATGTATAGTGTGTGTGTATGTATAGTGTCTGTGTGTGTATAATTTGTGTGTATTTTTTTTTTAAGTTAAAAACAAATAAAATGCATGTGGCATCAATATCAAGACTCCAGATATAAGGGCCTATTCACACTGAATTTTGCAATGCATTCATCTCCTCTTTCCAGGCTTCTATCTAAATCCCTGAAAAATGGCATTCAGATGGGCCTTGACATAGCCATTGATTTGAACAAAGGCAAACCGAGGCTAAAGTCTGAATCTTTAGGCTCCATTTGCTCTGCTTTCAGATGTCTCATTTCAGACAGCACAATCCTGAATTTCAGGGATTCAGTTGTAAGCCTTGTGTAAAGACCTGAATGCAGCGCTGAATGTAGTGTGAATAGGTCCTTACATCCTACACCACCTCAGGGGATTGTTGTTATGGAGTATTGCCCCTGGGTGGCCGCAATTATGACCACCACCAGGGCTCGCGGTCACCCACCCTAGCTTTGGTATTCTGGGGAGCTGGTATAATGAATATCTGAGAAGAGTCCTAGAGAAGCAAGAACATTGGACAACCAAGAGGTGGTGGCCTCAAGTCAGGTGTAGTGTTCAACAGGGCAAGACTTTCTAACCTGCCCCCACACACACACACACACATATACACACACCTGCCCACACAGACACACACACACACACCTGCCCTCACACACACACACACACACACACATACACACACACACACACACACACATATACACACACCTGCCCCCCCCCCCCACACACACACCTGCCCACACACACACCTGCCCACACACACACACCTGCCCACACACACACACCTGCCCACACACACACACCTGCCCACACACACACCTGCCCACACACACACACACACCTGCCCACACACACACACCTGCCCACACACACACACCTGCCCAAACACACACACCTGCCCACACACATACACACACACACCTGCCCACACACACCTGCCCACACACACACTTGCCCACACACACACACACATATACACACACACATATACACACACACACCTGCCCACAAACACACACACACACCTGCCCACACACACATATACACACACAGACACCTGCCCACAAACACACACCTGCCCACACACACACACACACCTGCCTACACACACAGACCTGCCCCCACACACATATACACACACACACATATACACACACACACACCTGCCCACACAGACACCTGCCCACAAACACACACACACACACCTGCCCACACACACACACATATACACACACACACACCTGCCCACACACACACCTGCCCACACAGACACCTGCCCACAAACACACACACACCTGCCCACACACACATCTGCCCGCCCACACACACACACACTCACCATCCCCCGGCTCCATTCCTCCTGCCTGCTCTGTCTCTTTTCCGGTGCAGCACTGCAGGCCGGGGCGCACTGCGTGACGTCACAGCTAGGAGACACAGCCGCGCACAGGGCCGTGTCTCCTAGCAGTGACGCGGCCGGGCCTGCACAGGGAAGTTAACTGCTGCAGTGCTGGCCCGGCCGATGAAGAAGTAGCGGCAGCCGCTGCTGGGGGAGCGGTCCGGGCCCCCCCTCCCGCCACTGCTACCGCTATGTGCCGCGGCGGCCCGCACATATAATGAGGGCAATCCGGCATTAGACACCCCGCCTGGAGCTGCGGGCCCCCTGCCGGCTCGGGGCCCCGGGCGGTCGCCCGGATTGCCCTCATTATAATCCGCCTATGGCTGGATCAATGATAACTGGTAAATCAGAGCTGGAGCAGAGATGATTGGAGAAGCAGGAATGATCAGCAATGATTGGTGAAGTAGAGTTGGATCAGCGATGATTGATGAACCAGAGTGTCATGGGGATACCGTGACAGAGAGGGGCCAGAAGATTGCGGCGTCTGGTTACACAAACGTCTGCACTTATTAGAACTGCTTCACCATCCTATTAAACAGACCAGGTTTTCTTTGCTCTGTCATTGCAAGGGTTAAGCAGTTCAGTTGATCTCCTAGAGCTCTCCATCATGAATTGTCTCAGCTGTTCTGTGTTTGCCACTCCCCTCTGGTATATATGTTTGCCACTTGCACTTGGGAGTTGCCAGTGATAGTTTTTCCACTTCCTGGTTTGGAGTTGAAGGAGAAGTTCAGTGTTTGGAGTAGGCAGTTGGAGGGTTTTTCAGGAGATTTCTGCATGGAGTTAGTTTGCGTGTTTATCCTTATCAGCTCCCTTTTGGTTTGTGCCTCCTATTCCTCCCCTGTCTTCCACTCTGTTGTTGTGAGTGTATTTGTATGATTGTAGTTTTATTTTATCCCTGTCTGTTTACCCCCTGTCCGTTTGGTTAGTGTTTTCCAATACACCTTGGCCTCATACCTCACTGCGTGGGGGAGGGAAAAGATAAGGGTTAAGATAGGAGCATAGCAAGGTATGAGACCCCAGTGTCTCCATCATCCTGGGTAATCCAGGGTACAGGAATGGCCTAAGGTGACCCTAGTTCGAGGGATCGGGTAGGTGACCACAGTCCTTTGTCACTACATGACACAGAGTTAGATCAGCCATGACTGGTAAAAGAGAGCTAGATCAACAATTACTGCTGAAGCAGACTTGGATAAGCAATGAGTATTCTAGCAGAATTGGACCTATGAAGTAGCAGAGCATTGGCAGGACATCAACTACCTGAATAATCAAGCAGCGTCCTGCTGTCTGAGCCATGATGTGTAACTCTGCACAATGACATATAGGATGCACGTTAGACTGCAGTAGCAATGTGATCCTTAGGAGAGGAGGCTGAACAAACTAAGGAGAGACATAAGACAGCTGAATCAGGGACCGGTAAGTAACAGCCTTATTATACTCTGCAGTGATGTTCTAAAATGTCACTGCCGAGTATAGCAGCTGCATGAGGTTGTGCAGCTGCAAGTGCGTGGATGCCTCATTCTGGTGCTCCATAGACTTACATTCCGGTTCACACAGAGCCCAGTGTGATCTGAAAAGTCGGAATAGCTGCCTTGTGTCTGAGGGGAGGACTGGATTTCCACTGGAAACAAGGCAAGATGGCGATCGGTGAGTATATTAATGCACCTACACTGCACTACATACGCATTTACACAGGTTTAGCAAATAAAAAGTTTAATGGGACTGCTTCTGTACGTATTATGATGAGAATTCCTCTTTGGTTGTACTTTCCTACTGCAGCCTAAATTTCCGGGATTTTACGGTTTATACAGTTAGGTCATGTGTACATATAACCTAGTTTCCCCATAGTAAGCCTGCTTTGTATTTTGACTTATAGACAAATGATATTAAGCAGAAACTTAGAAATGCTGAAATTGGCTGGAATTTTATTAAATTTAGAAATTCGATTTCAATCTACTTATGAACATGTGGGATGGAAATTACTCACAGTGCCCTGGATTCTATGAATCCGTGGGTCGGAAATTACAGTTAAGATTAAATTACACAATGGAAAACTGATCATTGATGCATGGACGCTAGGAATTCTTCTGATGTTTTGACACATGGATGACAAATATGACTGTTTTAGGCACTTTCCTCTGAAATAAAAAAAAAGATCAGTAAGTAGAAGCCCTTGAGCAGCGCTCTTCTATTTTTAAAGGTTTTGTCTAATTTTGAGAATATATTGTAATACAGAATATGAGAGAATTCTGAGTTACCAAAGGATCCTCATGTTATGGTCGGAGTGGAGAGTGCCTACAAATGACTCTCTTAGTCTGGTGGACCTGACCTGTCCAGCAATACACAGACAGCCATTGAAATGAATAAACCTGGTGTAATGCTTAATTTCTCCCAAGGTGGCGCTGCAGAAAAATTGAACCCTTACTCATAGGGTTCCCACTAGTGATGAGCGAACACTAAAATGCTCGGGTGCTTGAAGCTCGGGTCGAGCACACTGGAATACTCGGGTGCTCGACCTGAGCAATGAGCCCAATGTAAAGGCCCCGTCACACATAACAAGATCGCTAGCGAGATCGTTATTGCGTCACGGTTTTGGGATCGCTGGAGAGTCGTTTCGTGATCGCTGGGGAGCTGTCAAACATGCAGAACTTCCCAACGATTTCGGCCGCTCCAGCGATCTAACTAACGATATCGGCGGTCGTGGGGACGCTTTCACACAGCAGCTATTTCAACGATCCACACCTTGATAGGGACTGTACTGTGTCACAAAGGCGTGCATAAAATTACTTTTCCGCGCCCCCTCATCTCTGATTGGTGGACGCTACTGCGTTCTGATTGGGCGGCCTTGGTTTAAAAGAAGGACACGTTGTAGCAATTCCATCCCTTTGTTCCTGACTGCGTTCTGCTTTCAGATCGTAGAAGCGTTCTCCGGCTGTTACTCTGTATCCATTCATCTGGGCTTTGTTCCTGACAAGCGTTCTGGTTTGTGGATTGTAGTAGTGTTCTTCGGCTGTGACTCCACATATCAACAGCCCGGAGAATTCTGCTAGGATGTGCAATCCAGCACGAGGTCAGAAACAAAGGATGGAATCGCTATTCTGTTGCCTTCTTTATGCACGGCGGAAAATGAGAACGCTGTAGCGACCACCAATCGGGGATGAGGGGCGCGGAAAAGTTCAATTTATGCATGCCTACGTGTCTCAGTTCTGAATCGCTAACGAGGTCGTTGATAAGGTGTCAAATACTGCGATGCACACGGCCCAGCGGGAGCGCAACGACCCAGGAATGGTCCAGGAAGTTTTGTAACGATCAGCGATCTCACAGCAGGGGCCTGATCGTTGCTACCTGTCAGACATAACGAGATCGCTAGCGAGATCGCTATTGCGTCACAAAAACCGTGACGTATCAACGATCTCGCTAGCGATCTCGTTATGTGTGACGGGGCCTTAAGTCTATGTGAAACTCTAGCATTTTTCTGGCGGTCCCCCCCGGCAGTCTGCAGAAGGTCAAAAATTGCCCAAAATTGATGGGAACAGTGCTCAATTAAACGTCAGGCAGGCAGAATATATAGGCAGACAGGCAGGAAGGGTATATATGAGGGTGCATGAAAAACATAGCAGGGCACTTGGAACACACTAGTGCCCTCCGATTTTCATTTTCATGCACCCTTCTCTTTAAAAAAGCCGGCAATTCAGCAGCGGCATACACCAGTACCCGACAATTTAGAACAGAAAGAATAGAGCATCACACATAGATTAGATAGATAGAAACATGTCAGTCACATATATAATAAGTACAGTGACAGTGTTGGTTACTGTACTTGTCATTCAGTTGACATATAGGCCCGAATCCTGTTTTTCTGGGGTTTCGGACTTAAACCCCAATGGGACTACAGAACATGGGGAAGAACATGAAAGGGTGATAAGTTTCATAGATGTTTCCGTTGTTTTTATAGCAAGAATAGCGCAGCATGGAGAGATTTGCTAACAGTTTACTAACATTACGTTCAGTGACCCACTTGCCATATCAGTGTTCCCTTTTTTTTTACTAAAACCCTTTTTCTTCATTGGTCATTTAAGGTGTTCTCCACTACTGGGATTGTCCCCTTTCAGAAAATCTTTGTGCTCAGCTGCTGTTTCTTATAAATAAGAAACAGCTCTTTACTCATCGTTCCAGGTTCAGCACCGAGTTTTGAGCTGCATTTGGTGTCCGGTGATGGCTGCATCGCTAATGTCACTTAGTACAGCAGCCAATCAGTGAAGTAAATGGCTCTGAGGGAGGCATTCTGTCTACACCGGTACCCGACAATTTAGAACAGAAAGAATAAAGCATCACACATAGATTAGATAGATAGAAACATGTCAGTCACATATATAAGAAGTACAGTTACAGTGTTGCTTACTGTACTTATCATTTATTGTTAAAGGATTTATTAAAAAAAATAATAGTGTTTTCATGCACCGTCTCTTTAAAAAAGCCGGCCGGCAATTCAGCATCGGTACCCGACAATTTATAACAGAAAGAATAGAGCTTCACACATAGATTAGATAGATAGAAACATGTCAGTCGCATATATAAGAAGTACAGTGACAGTGTTGATTACTGTACTTGTCATTTAGTGTTAAAATAAAGGATTTATTGAAAAAAAAATTGGCGTGGGGTTCCCCGTAATTTTAGTCTCTAGCGGAGGTTAAGCAGACGGCTGGGGCAGATGTTTGAAGCCTGGGAAGAGGGTAATACCCACGGAGCTTCCCAGGCTACTAATATCAACTCCCAGCTGAATACCTAGCCTTTACTAGCTATTAAAATGGGGTACCACCAAAAAAAAGATTTGGGGTTCCCCTATTTTAATAGCTAGCAAAGGCTAGGCAGACAGCTGGGGGCTGATATTAATAGCCCAGGAAGGGTGCCATGAATATTAGCCCCCTCCCAGGCTAGAAACACCAGCCGTCAGCCGTCCCAGAAATGGCGCATCCATAGGATGCGCCAATTCTGGCACTTAGCCTCGCTCTTCCCACTGCCCTGTAGCGGTGGCAGTGGGGTAATAGGGCTGGGGTTGATGTCAGCTAATAATGCCAGCTGTTTCTATGTATCTAATCTATGTGTGATGCTCTATTCTTTCTTTTCTAAATTGTCGGGTACCGATGCTGAATTGCCGGCCGGCTTTTTTAAAGAGACGGTGCATGAAAACACTATTATTTTTTTTAATAAATCCTTTAACACTAAATGACAAGTACAGTAAGCTGAGCGCTGCCATCCAGCTTGTCATCCTTCAGAGACACTGCAGAGCGCAGGCATTATGGGAACTTCCGATTCCGGTATTCGATATTCTAAAAGTATCGGAACTCAGTATCGGAAATCCGATACCGCGAATATCGGTCGATACCCGATATTTCAGTATCGGAATGCTCAACACTAGTCATCAGCATAGCAGCCAATACCAGATACTGGTAGCATTGCCATAGACTCAGCGCTGGTCACTGGGATGGTAAGACAAGATCAGTTTGTTTTTTCTTATAACAAACTGCAGACAGGGAAGAAGATTTTCTGAAAGGAGACAACCGCTTTAATGGTCCCAAGGTAGAAAAAAAATAGTGTATTTACCAGTTGGGCAAGTACTGCTCCTCCACACGCTGTAATATATCCTCTGCTGATATTCTGGTAACAGCGGGTGGGAAATATTGCATGGCTGCTGCAGCCAATATTAGCCGCAGTTTGCTGCAGCCTTCACATTCCATTTACCTGATTGCCTGCAGCCTTCACATTCCGTTTACCTGATTGGCTGCAGCCTTCACATTCCATTTACCTGATTGCCTGCAGCCTTCACATTCCGTTTACCTGATTGCCTGCAGCCTTCACATTCCGTTTAACTGGTCGAATGCAGCCTTCACATTCCATTTACCTGAGGAACACAATACTGAGTGTGGGATAGTGACCCCCGTCCAGATGAGGAACACAATACTGAGTGCGGGATAGTGACCACCGTCCAGATGAGAAACACAATACTGAGTGCGGGATAGTGACCCCCGTCCAGATGAGGAACACAATACTGTGTGCGGGATAGTGACCCCCGTCCAGTAGGTTAATATAGTTGTTTTTTTTCTTACACCTCCCTGAGCTCATTAAGTTTTAGTATAATAGTAGCGGAGAACCCCTTTAAAGATTATTTAACGGTGCATTGACTTTTACTGGCCTACAATTTTTCCCATTACTTTCCTTGATTCCTTTTGTGCTTTGAGACTTTTCATCTACCTAACAGCTTGTATGTATTTTGTTTGAGGCAGAAAAATCAATTAAACTCCTGCCTGAATGAGTTACACTTTCCTTCTTTCCCTATGTTAATGCTTAAGATTCCCCCTTGTATTGTGTATAGAAATAGTTAAATTGTCCATTGCTATTTTTTTATTCTTGTATGTTTTCCCAAACATATTTTGGTCCCAAACTTTGTGACAGATGACATTTTGTAAGAAGCGATCTTTGTCCTGTTGTAATGTATGCTGGAGATTTACAGAATGGTTGTTCTTATTCCTATATTACTTTCTTGACAACATTATAAACAATGCCAACATTAGGTTAAAATAAAGAACAACTGTCAATTTACTTGAACGCCTCTTTAAATCTTACCTGTTGTTTGGCACAGAACCTGTAGAAAACCCTCTTTTCCCAGAACTAAAACTGGTTTTGGTTCTCATATCAGTCTAATATGTTCACAAACTGCCCAATTCTGTAACTTTTTAGAGTGAGCAATTCCTCTTCATCAGCATTGTGTCAGCACGATAAGTGCGGGAACTTCCTTTAAGGCCACTGCCCCACTATCAGTATTTGATCAGTATTTTGTCAGTATTTTTTCTCAGGAGTGGGAGCCAAAACCAGATGAGGAACAATCAGAGAAAACGTATAATGGAAACAAGTGAACCAGTTCTGCATTTATCAACCACTCCTGGTTTTGGCTCCCACTCCTGAGAAAAAATACTGACCGAATACTGATAGGGGGGCCGTAGCCTAACTCACATTCCAGCATGCATTGCTCCTACCATTGTTCATAGACTTGCCTGCCTATAAAGAAAACCCCAAAATCCTGCTCTCCTGTCTGTATGTAGATTCACAGACAGGAGAGCAGGAGCAGAGAGACAAAGAAATGCCCCTATTCCAACCAAATTAGTTTATGTTGTTTGAAAATACAGAAACTATTTAAACAAACAATGACTTTCTATTGAATCCATACTCCGCTTTCTTGCGTGCTCAAGCACGATTTGTGTGCTCCTGTCTTCTGAACTGTACATTTCTCAGGAGGTTTTTTGAGCGATCGGTGGGGGTCTTAGACTCTGCTGTCAATTAAAGAGACATAAAAATATATATATATTTTTTTACAAACATATAGTTACGTTTTACTTACTTAGTGATTCTGCTTTGTTTAATTTCCTAATATATTTTTATAGGATTTTCGGGTATTTTTTTCTGGATTCACGTGCGGATACACTAAAGGAACATCCCCACTTTAAATTCTTATGGTATAATATTCCTTAATTGTCTGATAGATCTAGGGACCCACCTTAGAGACCAACATGTTAGAGATGAGCGAATCGCCCAAAATTCGAATTCACTTGAATTCAGCTGGGAGATTCGATTTGCATTGAATTTATTTGAAGCTAATTGGATGTGGCCCGATCGCGGTTCACTGTTCTCCGAGGTCTCTCGACCCGAAAGTATAATAAAAATGGATTGAGATAGGGTTTTAAAATAATATTATATCATACCCACCTCGTCTCCCACCTGTCCCTGCAGAGGTGCTGCAGCAGCAGGGACAAGTGAGAGGTGAGATCAATATAACAGTTTATTGTTTTTAACCCCTACCCAGCCTATACTGCCATTTTCCTAAAAAAATTGGATTCTTTAGAATTCATAAAATTTTGGGAAATGAGAATTTAATCTGGAATGTTTAGAGTTGATTTGCTCATCCTTATCTCACCTGTTGTTATGATACTGGAGTAGCACTGCTGGAAACCAATGGCCGACGTAGCACAAGCAGGAAAAGCAAGTGGTAATAGATGTTCTTGGAGATAGCAAAGGGTTGTAGGAAACAATCCGGAGATGAATGAGAATGGTCTGCGTAAGGAAGTTCAGGAGCTGTAGACTGGAACTAGACTAACAGCTAGACACAATACTCAAGCAATGAGTGAGAAGTCCATGTGGCTTTAAGTAGGCCCAAACAGGAAACAAGATGGATTCCACAGGTTCAGAATCTGCCATCTTAGTAAAGGGCAATTGCAGAACACAACAGCAGCCTCCAGTGGTAAGGAGTTAAAGTGCAGCACAATTACTAAGGTAAACAATAGCAGCCCCTAGTGGTCAAACTATAGAAGGACAACAGGAATCTTGACACCTATCTTCATTATGGGAATGGGGGGGGGGTCTTAAAACGCCTGTCTCACCACTGGTTGCATCCTGGAAGTTGGCAGTCACAGAAACAGATGAGCCACGCTGTGCATATATATCGTCCATATGGTGTCACCCCACACCTTTTCCGAATACCACCCTTCTCCTATAATAAATACCATTATTATTCCGTTTTCCCTTGACAGATTAGTTGTCATAATTTGGCAGGAAGAATTATCATAGAGCATCAGAAATAAAGCACAAAACTCATCCTACAGTAGGAAAATATGAAACACATCTTCCTAAGAATAGCTCCTCAATAACCTCAGTTATTAGTTTGGGCAGATGATAAATGTCAGAGCGGCAGGATAAAGCTGGTGTCAGCCTACATTCACTTATTTGATTCTTCTATTTCACATAAATATTCTGATTCGATTTGCTGAGAGCAGAAAATAAACATAAAATTACAGCAAGTGCATCCGAAAATCCTCAGGAAAAATTATTCTGTGACTTTATTACTGAATTCTCTGTTAAAAAAGGGCCCGAAATAATCGAATAAAACAAAGGAAAAATGAAAAATTAGAAAATGTTTGCTAAACCTAATTGCAAATCGGTGGAGGGAATAGTCATGCATCCACCATATACCCAGGGGTGTGATCAAGCCCGGACAACGCTCTGCTAAGATTTCAGCTGCCAGGGTAAATCGCTAAATAAGATTAACAAAAACTTACAGTTTTGGTATGAAAGAAAATAGTATTTATTGCCCGGCTTTATAAGTCGAAGATACTTAAATCCTTACTGCGTCGCAGCGTAAATATACCAAAGTAAGGATGTGATTGACAATCAATAGGGATTTCAATTTTAACAGATAGAGGGAACTTTCTTCTTTGTTTGGCCTTTGATTGAAATTGTCAGGGTTTATGATTTTTGGCACTGACTTGGCTCTATCAAAGGCCCCCCAGAGCTGATCTATTACATTTTTTTATGAACAGTATATAAAATGCATTGCAGAATACAGATAAGTATACATTGGAATGGATACACGTATCCGCCATAACTTATATAAAACACCCGTCATACCGCCTAAAGGGAATCTGTCACCTCTTTCGAGTTATCAGACCTCTACTATGGCCATACAGGGTATAAAAAAGTAAATCTATACATACCTGTAAGGCCCATTGTAGAGGTTTGATTGCAGGGAAAAGCGCTTTAATCAATTCTATTTTGTACAGGCTTGGTGCCCGGGGGGGACGCCAAGCAATCCCCGCCTATGTGCTTATTATTCCCCAAAATCCCCGCCTATATGCTTAATTACCATATCCCCCCCTCCCCTGCTTGTCACAGGGCCCTGTGACATGCACTGTGCTCCCTGACTTCCTAGGCATGCGCAAAGCCCCACTCGCAGAGAGCTCACATACAGCGCGCTTTGCTTCATCCTGGCCCTGTCTCTCTGTGCTCTGCGCCGCAGGGTTCTATTACGCAGGCGCCGTGGAGTGACTGTCACTTCCCAGCGCCCGCGCAATAGAACCCTGCCAAGCCTGTGGAAAACAGAGTTTATAAAACCACTTTTCTCTGCAATCAGACCTCTGCTATGGGGCATACAGGTATGTATAGATTTACTTTTCTATCACCTGTATGGCCATAGTAGAGGTCTGATAACTCCAAAGTGGTGACAGATTCCCTTTAAAAGACTCTAAGCTACTGAGACATGGATGCCCCATTGAGACATGAACGCCCCAACATAGCTGAAGGTATCCTGTGATATCCAACACCAAGACATTACCCAAAAGTTTTTAAAGAGAACCTGTCATGTGATTCAAGTCTCTTCTTGTGTGCACATGAGGAAGAAACCTGTCAAACACCTACAGAAGAAGCACTGGGGAACATAGCCAGAGATGAGACTTGTCCGACTCCATCCTCGTCTGGCTCTTCCCAGCTCTACAAGTCTCTTCTTGTGTGCACATGAGAGAGAGATCTGTCAAACACCTATAGAAGCGCTGGGGAACATAGCCAGAGACGAGACTTGTCTGGCTCCATCCCTGGCCAGCTCTTCCCAGCTCTACAAGTCTCGTCTTGTGTGCACATGAGGGAGAGACCTGTCAAACACCCACAGAAGTGCTGGGGAACATAGCCGGAAGCGATGCTTGTCCGGCTCATCCCCGGCTGGCTCTTCCCAGCTCTACAAGTCTCTTCTTGTGTGTACATGAGGGAGAGACCTATCAAACACCTACAGAAGCACTGGGGAACATTGCTGGAGATGAGACTTGTCCGGCTCCATCCCCGGCCGGCTCTTCCCAGTTTTACAAGTCTTTTCTTGTGTGTACATGAGGGAGAGACCTGTCAAACACCTACAGAAGCACTGGGGAATAAAGTCGGAGACGAGACTTGTGAGGTTCCATCCCCAGCTGGACCTTCCCAGCTCTACAAGTCTCTTCTTGTGTGTACATGAGGGAGACACCTGTCATACACCTACAGAAGCACTGGGGACCATAGCCAGAGATGAGACCATCTTTAAAGTATATTGTCCACACATGAAAGAGACCTGTCAATCAATTGAAGTGGAGGGGTGGGGAATTGATAAGCTGGCCAGGGGGCTGGATCTGATTAGTCAGAACTCACATTATGGTCCCCGTCCAGCTTTGCAGTCACGCAACCAGGCTCTGATTCATGCTGCCCGAAGATCAGGCAGCATGAATCTAATAATAGGTTCCCTGTAAAATGGCTATGAGTTTGCTAATGTGCATACAAAGAGCCACTATGGCAGAGAAATATCGCTCTGATTTAATGAAAGACAGAAATATAACACACGGACACTTTTTAAACAGACATTTGCAAATTAACTAATTATTATAGAGAAGAATTGTAGAGAAATCACAGAAAATTGCTCTCATCACAAGATAAAATTGCAGTCCTTAGTAACAAACATTGAACTTTTAAGCTGATTCAGTATAACCCCAATCACTCGGTTGTACCTCCCGTATGAAATGACCAAAGTTCTATGAAATATTCTCAATTATTTTCTGTACTGTTATCACATAAATCACGGCTCACAATGCATTCAATTTCCCGGAGCTGCGGAGTGATGGGTTATAGTACCCGCCAACACCGGTAAGGCGGGAACTTGACATTCTAACACTATTGCTTGGTGAATTATTTTATGTAAATCTCTGACATTCCTTAGTCCTCATGCATCGAGGTACATAAGTCCTCAGCTGAGGCTGCAGCGGCTCAGGAACAATATTTCTAGACAGGAGGCCATTCTCTGTTCATGTATTAATGCTAACTATTGCAAAAAACACAAGTAAAAATGTATTGGTTGTGTGGGTGCAAGTGGATGCGGAGAGAAGAATTATCAGTAAATGAAATTACCGTATCTGTGCCTATAACATTTTGATCAGTGGGGTCCGACTTTCAAGACCCAGTAACAATTAGGACAATGAAGGGGCAATGGTACTACCATTAAGGCTATGTGCCCACGATGCAGAAATGCTGCATATTTTTTCCGCATCTCCCTGGCAGGAAAAACTCATGCAGATTTTACATGCGTTTTTCCTGCCAGGTAGAAGCGTTTGTCAAGCGTTTTTGCATGCATTTCTGCATGCGGGTTATCAAGCGCTTTTCCAAGCGATTTTAGCATCACTTGGAGAAGTGCTTGACAACTTGTTCACACTATATAAATCCATGCAACCGGCATGGATTTTATATAGTGTGACCAAGTAATAGTTAAAAAAAAGAATAAAAATGGTAAAAAAAAAACAAAAAAAACATTATACTTACCTTCCGATGGCCCCCGGTGTTTTCTCCGGTGCGTCCGGTCTTTTGTATGGCTCATGGTGGTCAAAAAGGACCTGCCATGATGTCATTTAGTCATGTGACAGGTCACGCGACCGCCAATGTCAGCGGTCGCGTGACCTGTCACATGACTAAATGACGTCACCGCAGGTCCTTTTAGACCACCGCGAGCCGTACAAAAGACCGGACGCACCGGAGAAAACACCGGGGGCCATCGGAAGATGAGTATATGCTTATTTTTTAT
Source organism: Phyllobates terribilis (assembly GCF_046119375.1). Classification (NCBI taxonomy): domain Eukaryota; kingdom Metazoa; phylum Chordata; class Amphibia; order Anura; family Dendrobatidae; genus Phyllobates; species Phyllobates terribilis. The sequence goes on from NW_027362768.1 coordinate 329,733,685, forward strand.
TTTAAATTCTTTTTCTTACAGGTACTATGGTACCAGGCTCTTTAGGAGAGTCTCCTCTTCTCCAGACCCGGGTACCATCCGCACATTGAATCGCTTAATATCCGCATGTGCACATGTAATCATGCAGATATTTAGCGATTCAATGTCAGTCAATTGCGGCAATTACGCTGCGTGTCCGCAAAATTAATGAACATGCTGCGTATTTTTCTGCAATGATAATCCACAGCGGAAATTTCCGCAGCATGTGCACAGCACATGCGGATTATCATTGGGGACTATGGGGCATGTATTACCAAGCGTTTTTTAAGCGTTTTCGCTGCGGAAATTCCATGGCAAAAATGCTTGAAAAACGCATAGTGGGCACGCAGCCTAATGCAATGCAACACACTCTTTATAGTGTATGTAGCATAGCGGCCATATTTGGTACTGCAACTCATCCCATTTACTCAGCCTCTTCATTGTGCTGATTGGTGAAGGTCCTGGAGATCATATTACCCACTAAAATGTAATCTCTGCCTGGTACCACGAAGGAGTGATATTCTGACCCGGTCTTTTCTTAATTACATGTTACCCATGCCTACAATTAAGTAAAGTGTAAGAAAGTCATATATTCCCTTTTTCTTCAGTCGATGCATTTACAGTAATGGAGGTGGCATGATTACATCATCACTACATCATCAGCCACTGACATATCTCGATGGCAGCACGAGCAGATGAGTATCTTTGCGGAGGGGAAGGGAGCTCTCACTTTCAAATGGCACAGCATATTCTAGAGTGTATTGTATTATGCATTACTGTATAATTACAGGACAGTTTTTAGCGGGTTAAATGTGACATCAATAGGAGCTTGTCCGAAACTTGCCATACACCTTAGATGACAGTTATCCCTCCCAACTCCCCTTTACACATAAAAATTCAGGTTAATTGAGCATTCATGTTTTCAATGGGGAGCGGAAGAAGTCAGGAGGCCCCCATATACTTTATGTTTTTTTACTATTAAGGGGATTCTGACAACTTTAATTTAATGTGTTAGGGGGACTTTAGTGTAAAAAGTAAGGATATGTTGTAAAAGCAAGGAGCCAAAAATATGTCGGTAGATTCTCCAGAGGCAAGCTGTAGCTAGGAGAAGTGTTTAAAATGGTCTAGGCTGGATGGAGGACAAAAAAGAAAAGAAAATATAACAACTATCAGCAGAAGATGTCACTACATAGGAGTGGCTGTTTATTCTGTCTGTGACTACATTGTATCGCAAATGTATTTACTGAAAAAGTCTGCTGCAAAATAACAGGTGGTACTAATCCTGTTTGTGAAGCTCTCTTGTTCAGGCTATAATGAGAACTGTAGTTTCCCACTGTTTAAATTTACAATATAAAGCAGTGGTTAACCCGAATTAGGGGTGAACCCACTGATGCAACCCATGGAGGGATACAGGGGCCCAAAAGATAAGGGGGCCCATTTCCACCTCCAAAACAGGTGTAATTATTCATTATGATGAGCTATTGGACTGCAAAGGGCTCATATGTTGTTGTTACACAGGGGTCTTCTTCTTTCTGTGTCTGCCAGTGACCAGATTATTTGATAATCAGAATAATTTTCTGCAGCTCTCTACAACAAACTGACAACCTGTTGTTAAAAATTTGACTAGCGCTCCAGCCACTGAGCCGCACTGTTCTGTCTCACATTCAGGGGGTAGAAATAGAGCGTAGATTGGGACATGGTCCAGAAAAGGGGGCTATGGTCTAAAATGATTGTGTTGATGCCCTGAAACACTGCTCGCCACCGATCCGATTCTCCTTTAAAACAATTTAGAACTATTCTGATTGTCCAAATGGCATGGACTGTAGACTGGGCATTTATATTACAGGTAGGTCCTGGCCTTAAAAAATATTCTGAAGAACATTTGAATGAGATGAATAATTGAGTCCTCTATGGTAGCCTTAAGACCCTAATTCCAGCGTTGTATCACTTAGTTTACTGGGTGCAGCAGCTATGATACAACCACAGTTTTCTCTGCTGCAGATCTAACAGAGCTCAGTTGTTGAGCTGTGTTTAACCCCATTCACGTGACAGCTTTCTGAGTACAGTGTATAGTAAGAGAAAGCAGATAATCAGTGCTAGGGGGTGGTTGGACCAGGAGGCACAAAACACCTAGTCCTGTAGTGATAATCTCCTTCTGATAAAATACTGATTGTATTGAAACAGAAAAACACAGCCTAGTGAGTAATACATCACTGGCATCAGGGTCTGTGCCCCTACAATATGGTGCTTTCAGATTACATAGCAAAATCCTCATTCCCCTTAACACCTGCTATTGTTGACCTACTCAGTATTGATCTTATTGGTTAGTCAATCACTAAGAACAGCTAGTGGACCAAACATAGGGCGGTTGAATTAAATCCCTAGTATACCTTCTGCCATAACCAGTTACAGTTTTATTACCCTGATTTATTATAGGATTGATTTTCTATGTTTTTGGTAGAGCTTGTTCTGACAATTTTTTGCTTAACCACTGGATTTGATTGATGCTTGGACTGCCTGTCCTCTCTCTTGCTGCTGTCATTACCTGACCCCCTGAAACCAAAATAAGTTTGCGACCTTGACTTTGTCCTTGTCCTTAACAAAGTATATCTGAGTTGATTCTTCACATCACTATAGGTATAAGCAACGTCATGTGTCTATTTTCCGTACATTGTACTTGCAAGGATGTGCAGTAATATGGATGGAATAAAAAATTTAGGGTGAGTCAAGTCCATCGCTCTTCTTCTCTCATCAATTGGCTTACTATTTTATTATACCCGGCACAACCATTTTGATCCCATGTTCCTGCAGCCTAAAGAGTTCACTCAGGTTGGAGGCCATATCATTTCGAGCAGTGACAGCAATTACCTTGTTGTATTGTACAACTTAATAACTTTTCAACTGTTATTAAGAAATCCATATTCACATTGTGGGAAATACTGAAAGTCTTCCATTCAATTTACGCAAACCGTGATAAATAGACATAGATCGACCTTGTGTCATTGTCCATATATTAAAAGGGAAATATTCCAGAATGAGTAGAAAGAGTCAAGCAAAAGTTGGCCCTGGCAGTGTCATGTCCTTATTTGTATTCATCAGTGAGGGCCTTTGATTTGTTATATTAAGTGGCTATATACCTACACTGATAAAGAACAGAACTGTGTCTGACATGGAAAATAAGTAAAAAGTACGTATGATGATTACTTTCACGCAGGCTGCGTCGTCCTCCAAGAGTTCTTACTTATAAGCCAGCTTTGTTCTGGTCGTCGAATCTGCTGATGTTGATGGATGATGAATGCGCGATTGTGTGAGGGTAAAGCACAATTCCAAATTAAGGAATTCAACCAGCAGTAAGTCAGTTCTCATGGTGGTAAACCAAGGTATTTATAAGCGCCAGTCATCAGGTGCGTCACACTCAAGTATTGATTGGCAGAGGCTTATAGGAAGTTTGAAGCTAATTTTGTTGTAGTAAATGCACAATTAAAAAAAACAACAAAAAAAGTTATTATACACCTTAAAAGTATTATACACATGTAGGTTAATTTATGTTTTTGTTTAATTCCTTTTGATTTTACCTCTATAACTTCCTGCACTTCTAAAAAAGCAACCCTTCCAAAGAATCTGAATGCTGAGTCTGGAAAATTAGATGTGGCTGAATTCTATGTCTTTGGGACATGTTGTGGGTTCAACCATGAGGTTATCTTATCTAGAGAATTAGTGTTAGGGCTTACCTGGTGAGGTGAATTCACTAAGCCGCAGGTCAGGGTGAACACATAATGGATGGCTAGATCATCAAGTACCAGGACAATGGAAAATACTGGAAAAAAGGCAAAGAAGTGGAGTAGGAGAAACCAGAAGGCACACAGTAAAGAGTGTAGACACACAGGAGCTGCAGATATATAGTAATCCAGGAATTGCTGCAGAGTAATCTGTACAAATGCAAACAACAGTTTCTTATGCTTACAGCAGATGAAGGGTTGATCAGCAGGTCTGAGCCAAAATGTAGATGCATGTCCTAGAAATCACAGGAGTTTGTAGAGATGATTGCAGTGTAATGTGAACAATTCAAGATAACTTCATTATGTTTACAGCAGACAAAGGGTTAAACAGCAATTCAAAGCCAGGACGTAGATGCAGGTTTTTAGAAACCACATGAGTTTACACAGATTATTGCAGTTGAGAGAACTGCATGGTGGCATGCTCTTAAACAGAGCACATAACTTACTGAATACTCAGATATATGTGTTTGTAAATTTACCTTAAAAGGCCTTCTAGGATGATGCTACAGAAGATCACCAACTTGTTAAATGTGATGTGTAGCACTGCAAAAGGCACTGGCTATGGGAGGAAGGAGCAGAACCCTGCCCTAGAGTCTAGGTGTAAAATAATGAGTTTTCTTACAGGAACCCCAAAGAGACATTTGGGGTGAAAATGGATGGGTAATTTGCTTGAATTCTTAGGATACTTATATTCTCTAACTGAATGATCTCTGTCTTGATAGTAGATGCCCTTTAAGAAATATTATAATTTAATTAATGGTCTCATTATACATATCCTTTTGCATCTTGATCACATCTACAGTTCATAAGCTTGTTATATACTTTCAATCCTTGGCGTACCTATTTTAAGAAGGTCAAATGGGGATGAAAGTAGAACAAAAAGGAAATGTTTTGTTTTATCCCAGCAGCATTCAGACTAAGCTCCTCCAGCTCCTGTGCAGCTCAACCTGTATGTCCAGTCTTGGACACCACTACTAAGTATAATATTGAAAAGACTTTGCAAAAGTAATGAAATCCAGTATATACATTATTTAATATCTAGCTATTTAAATGCCTTATATGCTCGTACATATTTCTACTTTTGGATGGAAAGCATTCTCATAATTCCATCAGCGATAGTGGGCTTGTGTTAATGAAAAAACATCTTGTTTCATTATCACCTTTTCTATCATTTATACAAAAGGCATATGTTGCTTTTTGACGTTCCATTAATTATTAGTAATAGAATATTCCATTTATTGCAAATGCCGTGTCTGTAAGTTTACAGTAAAACTGTAAAATATTCCATAAGGTTTGATATAAGGTATGTACAATACACTTCTAATACACCTTACACTTAAAGAGGTTGTCCACTACTTGGACAACTCCTTGTCATACTCCACGATTGGCCCCGATAAAATAAAAGCACTTAGGCTGCGTGCCCACTATGCGTTTTTCAGGCGTTTTTGCCGCGGAATTTCCTCAGTAAAAACGTTTAAAAAACGCTTGGTAATATGTGCCCCATGGTCCCCAATGATAATCCGCATGTGCTGTGCACATGCTGCGGAAAAATACGCAGCATGCCCATTAATTGTGCGGACACGCAGCGTAATCGCCGCCATTGACTTGCATTGGACCGCGTGACATCCGCATCACTGCATGTGCACATGCGGATATCACATAGTTCAATGAGCGGATGGTACCCAGGTCTGGAGAAGAAGAGACTCTCATCCAAACCTGGGTACCATGGGACCTGTAAAAAAAAGAATTTAAAATAAATAATTAAGATTATACTTACCTTCCGATGTCCTCCTGGTGTTTTCTCTGCTCCGTCTGGTCTGCTGTATGGGTCGCGGTGTTGTGAAGGACCTGCCATGACGTCATTGAGTCATGTGACCTGACACATGACTCAATGACGTCACCGCAGGTCCTTCACACCACCGCGAGCCGCCCAAGACATCGGACAGAGCGGAGAAAACACCGGGAGGACATCGGAAGGTAAGGTAAATCTTTATTTTTTTATTTTTTACCATTCTTATTCTTTTTTTTTTAACTAACTTGGTCACACTACTATAAATCGATGCCGGTTGCATGGATTTATATAGTGTGAACAAGTTGTCAAGCACTTTTCCAAGTGATGTTAAAATTGCTTGGAAAAGCGCTTGATAACCCGCATGCAGAAATGCATGCAAAAACGCTTGACAAACGCTTCTGCCTGGCGGGAAAAACGCATGTAAAATCCGCATGCGTTTTTCCTGCTAGGGAGAAGCGAAAAAAATATGCAGCATTTCTGCATCTTGGGCACATAGCCTTATACTCACCTCCTCTGCCGGCGCCATTCCAGTGATGTCAGCACTAGTAGGCGCCCAATCAGTGCAGGAGTCACTGTCCCCGCCTTTGTACAAATTGAACAGGAAGAGGAAGTCAGGGATCAGCTGCAGCCTGGACTTCCGTTTCATATTCAATTCAACAGAAGGCGGGGACAGTGATGCCAGCGCTGATTGGGCGCCTGGGTCACGTGTCACAACAACCGTACAGGAGCTCTGGGACCGTGGGTGCCGACACCGCTGGAACGGCGCCGGCATGGGAGTTTATCGGGGCCAAACATTTAGATCAAGAAGGGGTTGTCCTAGCAGTGGACAACCCCTTTAACTTAAAATATTCTTGTAGACTTTGTTTATTTTTGTCGATTATATTATGCACAACTTTGTATTTGGATTTGGTTTGATAATTTCTTCAAATCCAGAATTTCTTATACAACTAAAAGGGAATCTGTTACATCTCAAAAAAACAATAACCTACAGATATAGGGTTAATCTGCAGGTTAATAGCATCACTATGCTGTTTGGCTGCATTACTGAAAGCTTGGCTACTGGGAGAAAATTTCCTCCCAGAAACCACCGGCTTTGTGAGCACTTCCCAGCACTTTGATTGGTAGCTCGCTCTGCACAGATGCACTGCGGAGCTGTCAGTTAATGTCCCGTGGCATGCTTACAGCCGCCGCTCACTGTGTACTGAACAGTGGCTAAAGGTGCTTTGGACACGCCTCTATGACTGAAAGCCAGCAGCTCCTGGGAGAAATAAAGTTAGGTTTCTCCCAGTAGCCACGCTTTAGGTAAAACAGTCAGATAACATGGGCAGCATGGTGGCTCAGTGGTTAGCACTGAAGCCTTGCTGGAGCCCTGTGTTATAATCCCACCAAGGGCAACATCTGCGAGGAGTTTGTATGTTCTCCCCGTGTTTGTGTAGGTTTCCTCCGGGGACTCTGGTTTTCACCCACAGTCCAAAGACATATTGATAGGGAATCTAGATTGTGAGCCCCAATGGGGACAGTGATGATAATGTCTGTAAAGCGCTGTGGAATTAATGGCGCTATATAAATGAGTAAAATAAAAAAAAATAACATTGGAACCTTCATTCCTTTTTCAGGATCCATTAGCCAGAGCAAAGAGTGGATATCAGGAGTATCACTCACTCTGGCATTTCTATGAATTGCATAGACAGCTAACTGATTTTAATGGGCATTGTGTGATGCCTTATTTCACCTGCGGAGGCACTGCATGGGAACTGAAGACTTGGATCCATCATTTTTTTTCAGCTGATTCCTCTTGCTCTCATTAGAGATACCCTCTCAAACCAGCCAATTATTGGGTGAACCTTCTAACATAAAGGCATTTTCCAAAACACACACGTCCCTTTTATATACACACGTTCTCCAACTCCTTTGTCTCTATGGTAACTTTCCATCTGGTTTACAAACTCTTTTCATGTGAGTTACTTCTATATAATTTTACATGATACAAGTGTAAAGACTTATTTTTTATTTCTAGCAGATATAAAGTTACAGAAGTTCCAAAGAGGAGGCTGGTTTTGACATATCCATCAATCCACTGTCTAATTTGAGATCTGAAACAAATTGACATAAATCTGTGCAGGTGTTATTAACGTCTGTGCAAGATTAGAAAATTCTTGTGCTTTTCAGAGTGCAGAACTCTTTTTTTTTCAGCTTGGCAAAATAGTTTTAGATTTGTTCTAAAAAATGTATATAATTCTAAATGACAAGAACCAACAAATTGATCAACGGTCAATTCAAACTTAATAGGTGCTGATCTGCAGTACCTGAGAGCCAGGGATGGATTAAGAGTAGCAAGGGCCACGGGCAGTTTAGAAGGTGCACCCCCCCCCCCACACACACACACACCTGATGTATCACATGTCACATGATCCCCTGTGATAGATCATGTGATAGTTCACGTGAAATTAATTTGGCACAATATTAATTATAATAATTTTTTTTAGGCTATGTGCCCACTATGCGTTTTTTAAGCATTTCCGCAGCGGCAATTCCGCTGCAGAAACACTTAAAAAACGCTTGGTAGAAGGTCTGCCATGTTCCGCAATGATAATCCGCATGTGCTGTGCACTTGCTGCGGAAATTTCCGCTGCGGATTATCATTGCGGAAAAATCTGCAGCATTACCAATTATTTTGCGGAAGCGCGGCCTTTTCGCCGCCATTGACTTGCATTGGAATGCATGGAATCACTGCATCTGTACATGCAGAATCCATGCGTTTCAATGTGCGGATGGTACCCGGGTTTGGAGAGGAGGAGACTCTCCTCCGGACCCGGGTACCATAGAACCTGTAAAAAAAGAATAAAATAAAAAATAAATATTATACTTACCTTCTGATGGCCCCCAGTATCTTTATCCGATGCGTCCTGGCTTGCCGGCAGCTCGTGATGGTCTGAAAAGGACCTGCCGTGACGTCATTTAGTCATGTGACGGGTCATGCGACCTCTGACGTCAGCAGGCCATCAGAAGGTAAGTATATATTTTTTATTTTTTACCATTCTTTTACGGTCACACTATATAAATCCATGATGGTTGCATGGATTTATATAGTGTGACCAAGTTGTCAAGCACTTTCCAAGTGATGCTAAAATCGCTTGGAAAGCGCTTGTCAACCCGCATGCGGAAATGCATGTGAAGAACGCTTGTCCCTGGCAGGAAAACGCATGTACAATCAGCATGCGTTTTTTTCTGCCAGGGAGATGGAGAAACGCTCAAAAAAAATCCGGAGCATTTCTGCATCGTGGGCACATAGCCTAATATTAATTGTATGACTCAATATGGAGCACACGTAGCCATCTATACACAGCGGGAGGCTGCACGTAGCCATCTATACACAGCGGGAGGCCACACGGTGCCATCTACACACAGCGGGAGGCCGCACGGTGCCATCTATACACAGCGGGAGGCCGCACGGTGCCATCTATACACAGCGGGAGGCCACATGGCGCCATTTTTACATAGCGGGAGGCCACATGGCGCCATCTATACACAGCAGGGGGCCGCACGGTGCCATCTATACACATCAGGGGGCCGCACGGCGCCATCTATACACAGCAGAGGGCCACATGGCGCCATCTATACACAGCAGGGGGCCGCACGGCGCCATCTATACACAGCAGGGAGCCGCACGGCGCCATCTATACACAGCAAGGGGCCGCACGGCGCCATCTATACACAGCGGGAGGCCGCACGGCGCCATCTATACACAGCGGGAGGCCGCACGGTGCCATCTATACACAGCGGGAGGCCGCACGGTGCCATCTATACACAGCGGGAGGCTGCACGGTGCCCCCCCCAGAGACAGCAGGAGGCCGCACGGTGCCATCTATACTCAGCAGGAGGCTGCACGCAGTCACGCACACACAAACATATACAGACATACACATGCATACATGCATAAACACATTTGAAACACAAAAATACATATAAACAGACATCATACAATTATGTCTGCCTGCACACACACACACACACTCAATCTCACACACACACACACACACACTCACTCTCACTCACTTTCACACACTCTCACACACTCACCATCCCCCGGCTCAGCTCCAGTCCTTCTGCTCCTCTCCGATCCAGTCCTCTCTGATGCAGGCTGCAGCAGTGCAGGCCGGGCGCGCACTGCGTGACGTCACACTAGCAGACACGGCCGCGCACAGGGCCATGTCTCCTAGCTGTGACGCGGCCGGGCCAGCACAGGGAAGTTAACAGCTGCAGTGCTGGCCCGGCCGAAGAAGAAGTAGCGGCCGTGCGCAGCTGCTGGGGGAGCGGTCCGGGGGCCCCCCCGCCACTGTCTGCCTGTATGCCATGCTCCTGTGTATGCTGGGCCCTGCCTGACGTCATGTGGCAGGGCGGTCCCAGCATCATTCAAACTGCCCGCCTCGGTGGATCTGCAGCTGGCCGGATGGGAGCGGCTGCGTGATGCAGCGTGTCTGTGAGTGGCTGCTTTGAAATTTGGGACCGCTCTGCTTGTCGTCATGTGGCAGGGCGTTCCCAAAGTTCAAAGCAGCCACTCACAGACACTCTGGCTGCATCACGCAGCCCTGTATATGCACTAGTTCCGGCGGGAAATTTAAATGATGTTGGGACCGCCCTGCCACATGACGTCAGGCAGGGCGGTACCAACAGCATTTAAACTGCACGCCCGTGCTAGTGAATATACTGCCACGGCGGCAAGATGGGAGCATCATGTGGCACTAGCAGGGCGGGGCGACACAGTATGATTCAAACCGCCTACAGCTGCGGGCCCGCAGCGGTGATCATCTAAACCTTCGGCCATCGCAGTGGTGACTGAAAAAAATGTGCATTATAATGGGAGCAATTCATGGGCCCCCTGGAGCCTCAGGGCCCCGGGCGGTAGCCCATATTGCCCTCATTATAATCCGCCTATGCTGAGAGCTGTTGTCATTAGCTCAGTAGACTATTTACATACGGCCCCTGATAAGAGCTGATCGTGGGGGTACTAGGTGTTTGACCCCACAGATCTGATATTGCTGACCTATCCTAAAGATCATCAAGGTCATTGATATCAGAGAGATGAACTATCCTTTTAATAGAAAACAATTAGATCCACCAACTATGTCAAATCTTAGAATGAACACTTATTCAAATTTTCTGGTGGTACGAATTATGTGTCTGGAAGTTCTGAGAAAAAGTTTTAGGCAGGTGTGGAAAAAATATTAAAAAAACTAGGAGTGTTAATAGTTAGTGATGAGCGAGCATGTTCGCTATTGCTTGGTGCCTGCCCGAGCATCTTGCTGCTTGAGATGCTCGGCGCTCGCCGAGTATTTGTGAGGTTGCTCGGCGGGAGATCAGGTCTCCTCCCTGCATGTTTGGCGCTCTTTACAGAGCCAATCAACATGCAGGGAATGCCTGCCACTCACTGTAATACCGCAGCTATGTTGCTTGTGGCATTACAGTGATTGGCTGGCCGCTCAGCGTCATCAGGTATATATCAGACCTGGCGCTGCCATGCTCGTCAAGGTCTACTCCGCAATCAGACAGTGTAGGGAGAGGTTTTGCTGAGCTAGGGAGAGATTTGGTTGTTTATTAGTTAGTGTAAGTATTCTACAAGATTCTCTACATATCCATCTCAACTAACAGTCCTTCTGAGAACTAATCCAGCTGCAGAGATATCAGTGCTAGGCAGGCAGGCAGGGTATATAGCAGACTGCAGTGCATATAGCAAGAGGGTCCATTCCAGTTCTATCTGCTGGTGCTTTTACAGGTATTTGTAGAAATTGCCCCAGGTATAAGGGGCCAGAAATATTTTTTTTTAATCTTAATCCTGATTATTTGCTTAAAAAACAATCCAGTGAACACCGTTTTCTGTGCCATTTGCTTATTGGCACTGCAGAATACAGCCAGGTCCTTTCCATATTACTGCGATAAAAGTTCAGCTTTTTAAAACTGTGGTTTGTCTGTCACACGGATCACATATAATTGCACTGAAAATATTGCCATTTCTGGCCTCCATTGAAATTTTGTTGCAGTGTGTCAGTGAACTTATTGACACGAGGTCGGCGCTGTTGAAAATAGTTACCTACAGACCAGCTTTTTAAAACTGTGGTTTGTCCATCACACGGATCACATATAATTGCGCTGAAAAATTGCGCTGAAAATTCTGCCATTTCTGGCCTCAATTATAATTTAGTTTCAGTGTGTCAGCGAAGTTATTGACACCAGTTTGCTGTTAAAAATAGTTACCTACAGGCCAGGTATTTAAAACTGTGGTTTGTCCGTCACACTGATCACATATAAGTTTGTTCCAAATTCAGCCATTTGTAGTGAACGTGGAAGATATTGTCCTCCATTTAAAATGGGCAAGGCATGTGGCAAGGGATGGGAACTGGACGTGATGGTGATGGTGCATGCCGAGGCCGAGGCCGTGGGCAAGCTGAAATTGTGCCACAACAAACACGCACATCTTCTCACTCGACCTTCCTGTCCCAATTAATAGGGGACCACAGAACACCACTATTGAACACAGAGCAGTGTGAAAAGGTTATTGGTTGGATAGCATATAATGCTTCCAGTCACTTAGCCACCACCACCACCCCCTGTCTTCCACACGGTCAAGTCTCAGTAGCCGAAGAGCAGTTCACTTTTCCATTTATAGATTCGGGCCTCTCGCTTGGTCCACTTGAAGCGGGGCAAGAGGAGATCGCATGTAGCGATGCCCAAATATTTGAGCAGCCACGGTCACACAAAGGTGATGGTGGGAAAGTGTCACAAGAGGTGGACGATGATGAGACTCAATTGCCAGAAAGTCTGGAGGAGGTCCAGGGTGCATAAGTGGAAGACGAGGTGGTGGATGACATAGTAACTGACCCAACCTGGTAGGAGGACATGCGGAGCGAGGACAGCAGCACACAAGGGGAGGGAGGCAGAGCACCCCAACAGGCAGGAAGAAGCAGTGTGGTGGCCGCAGACAGTAGGCGGGCAACCGTTCCCCATAACACCAACATGACGGAAGTTGCCAGTACAACTGTTAGGTCTTCCCGAGTCTGGTTGTTTTTTAAAGACTCTGCCGATAACCCCAAAATGGCCATTTGCACCACCTGCCAGGCCAGCATCATCAGGGGTGCAAAACTACCAGCCTGACCACCACCAGCATGATCAGGCACATGGCAGCAAAGCACCAGACTTTGTGGGCCGAACCCCAGGGTCCAGGAACAGTGTCTGCGGGTGGCACCACTGCTTCTTCCGCTGTTGTTCGTGCAAGCTAATCCCCTGTCCATAGTGCATGTGAAGATGCCTCTTGCCCTGCACCTGTCGTTGCACACTCTCAACTAGCACCATCAGCAAGCACGTCCTTGTCTCAGGGCAGCGTTCAGTTGTCCATACCTCAGTACTTGGAATGCCAGCGCAAATACGCAGCCAACACCCCACAGGCCACACTACTAAATTCCCACATTTCGTGACTGCTTGCGCTCGAAATGTTGCCTTTTAGGCTCGTGAAGACGGAAGCTTTCCGCAACCTGATGGCGGCGGCCATCCCTTGGTACTCAGTCCCCAGCCGCCACTATTTCTCCCGATGTGCCATCCCCGCATTACACAAGCACGTGTTCCACAACATTATCATGTCCTCAACAATGCAGTTACTGGGAAAGTTCACCTAACCACGGACACGTGGACAAGTGCTTGTGGGCAGGGACGTACATCTCGCTGACGACACACTGGGTTAACATAGTGGAAGCCGGGACCCAGTCAGACCTTGGGAGGAACACATTCTCCCAATGCCAAGGATTGCCCTATGTAAATCAGGGTTGCCCTCACAGTCTACAGCTCCGACACCTCATCCTCCTCAGCCTCCTCCTCCTCTTCAGCCTCCATCTCCGAAATGACCACATCAGTCACAAGCTGGAAGCACTGCAGCACTGCCTCAGCCAAGCGGCAACAGGCTGTGCTGTAGCTAATATGCTTAGTTGACAAACCGCACAATGCTGAAGAGTTGTGGACAGCTCTAAAAGAGCAGGCAGATCTGTGGCTCACACCATTGAACTTACAGCCAGGCATGGCCATGTGTGACAATGGCCAGAACTTGGTGGTGGCTTTGAGGTGAGACGAGCTCACACATGTACCATGCCTGGCCCATGTGCTTAACCTCGTGGTTCAGTGGTTTCTCAAACCTACCCGGAGCTGCCGGATCTGCTTGTCAAAGTACGCCGCCTGTGTGCCCATTTTAGGAAGTCAGCTACAGCTTCCACCACCCTTGTTTTGCTTCAGCAGCGATTGCAGCTACTGGCTCAGCGACTGGTGTGTGATATTCCCACGCGTTGGAACTTTACATTGCAAATGTTGGGAAGGATTTATGAGCAGAAGAGGGCAGTTGTTGAGTACCAGCATCAACAAGGCCGTGGGTATTCAGTTCAGACTCCATACATAAGACCTCAGGAGTGGACATCGATGTCAGACATATGTACCATCCTCCAAAACTATGAGGACTCCACCAAGATGGTGAGCGGCGATGACGCCATAATTAGCTTTATCATCTCTGTCTTCTGAAACGCTCTCTGCTCACAATCAAAGAGGATTCATTGCAGGCGGAGCACGATGAGCTGGAGCAAGGAACCATAAAGGGTGATTACACACAGCCCAGCCTCATCTTGGGTAACAATGAGGAAGAGGAGGAGGAGAAAGAACAAGAGCTAGTTTCATGTGCTATAGACGGTACTACCTGCACAACTGCCATACTGTCTGTTCAGCATGGATGGCCTGAGGACAGGGAGGAGGAGGAGAGCATGGTCAGTCGTCCTCTTGGTGAGGACACGGAAGTCTTGCCTGTTAGCAGTCTGGCACGCATGGCTGAGTTTATGTTACGCTGCCTTTCCTGTGACCCTCGCGTTCTCAAAATTTTGGGTGACAGTCATTACTGGTTGGTGACACTTCTAGACCCACGCTACAAGGAAAACTTGATATCTCTTATTCCTGAGGCGAACAGGTCTACAAAAATGGGGCAGTACCAGAAGGCCCTTGTTGCGTAACTATTAAGAAAATTCCCATCTGAAAACACTGGCGGCAGAGGTCACAGTTCGTTGGACAGCCAAGAAGTACAGGCGAGAGAGACACAACTCCAATCCAGCAGAGGCAGGTGAACACTGTCAAAGTTCTGGGAGAGTTTTCTCAGCCCCTCCCATCGCACAGGCCCTGAGGCGCGGGGTACTCTCACAAGGAGTGCAAAGTTTGGGAAGATGCCAAGGGAGTACCTTGCTGACCGTGATTCTTCTGTGCCTTATAATTATTGGGTATCCAAGCTGGACATGTGGAATGAACTGGCTCTCTGTGCCTTGGAGGTCCTGGCCTGCCGTGCCGCCAGCGTTTTATCAGAGCGGGTTTTTAGTGCCACTCGTGGAATTATACCTGATAAGCGCATCCGCCTGTCAACTGAAAATGCTGACCGGCTGACTCTTATAAAAATGAACAAGGGCTGGATTGGGCCAGACTTCTCAACACCACTGAATGATAGCAGCGTAACATAAACTCAAATCCAGTGTCTTTTTTTTGGGAGGTGTATTCCCATGCACCTTTTCACACCCACACATGGATATACACTTCCTGATTTTGGCTATTTGCTCTTGTCCTCCTCCTTCTCCTCATCCTCCACCACCATATCACCAGGGTGACCGTGGTCCGTGACGCAACACCCACATAATTTTTTTAAAGGGAGTTTATGATGCTCATTAAAAATTTTTTTTATACAATATGTTCATGTACAGTATATCCCCCAGGGGTAAAAGTTTGTCAGCCCATACACTTAGTGCATGGGCATTACAAGTATGGGAGATTCTCTCCTTTCTAATGGGAACATTTTTTTTTGAGACCCTCCTCCACGTCTTTTCCAAGGTGCATTGGAGTGCCTCACAATTTTTGGCAGCCCTTGCAGCATTCCCTGCATAGGCCAACACTATGGGAGACCCACTTCCTAATAATGGGACCATTTTTTCATGAGGCCCTCTACGTCTCTTCCAGGGGGCATTGGAGTACCTCCAAATTTTTGGCAAGCTTTGCATTCACTGCATAGGCAAACACAATGGGAGACCCACTTGCTAATAATGGGAATATTGTTTTCAGGAGGCCCTCCTCTAAGTTTCTTCAAAGAGGTATTGGGGTGCGTCCAAATTTTCAAAGGGGTATTGGGGTGTTTCCAAATTTTGGGCAGATCTGCCACTCACTGCATACTCAATAACAGTATAGGAGACCCACTCTTTAGTAATGGGAACAACAAAACATAGCCGGCTGATGGCTCTCTAAGAATAGCGAGGGCCGACTGCTGGCTCTTTAAGAATAGTAAAGGCCGCCTGATGGCCCTATAAAAATAGGCTTTGTGACTTTCAGAGTCCCTCCTTCATAAATGAAACACGATGTGTCTGATCATGTCTCATACACCACATGGCCAGATAAGGTTGTAAAATGTTAAAATTACATTTCCTGGTGAATGCATTTTTCACGGTTGAAAGCAATGTAAAAGTGCAAAAACGCATCAAAAACGCTACGTGTGAACATAGCCCAAGGTGTGGAGGAGTATTTTTGTTTTTGATTATTTATTTTGCCTTATATACAAGTCTTTACCCTGGAAAGGATGTTCCTTTACATATTTCCCAGGAAAATCCATTTTGGTTTCTTTTTTGTATGTTTTATTGTGAGTCCGTAAAAATGGCGCAATACCTCTGACAACATTGTTCACAGCAGTGACCTGGGAGTCAGAAATGCTTCCAGGGGTCTTCCCCATGCTGTTCCCATGTCATTTGAGCACTGTTCCCATCGATTTGGGCAATTTTTAGACCCTCTGCAGACTGCCGGGGTGAGCCGCCTGAAAAATGCTCGAATTTCCCATAGACTTACATTGGGCTCGTTGCTCGGGTCGATCACCCGAGTATTCCAATGTGCTCGACCCGAGCAACGAGCAGCCAAGCATTTTAGTGCTCGCCTATCACTATTAATAGTTTATATTTATCAATTAATAAAATAGAAGATGAATTAATAAAACGGAAATCTAAATAAAATCAATGTTTAGTGTGACTCCCATTTTCCTTCAAAACTGCATCAAAGCATTAATTCTTCTAGGTACTTGCTCAGCTTCTGAGCCTGCTTGAAAAACAGAGACCCGACATATGACGTAATAGTACGTAATACGTTGGGAAGGAGTTGGTTGTGTATTCAAAAGTTTCCATAGAAGTGGAGTAGATGAGAAAGTATACCCATTGGGATGGTCTTTGTCTGTATCTAGTATTAAAACCTTACAATGTGTCAAACAATGTCAATGTGAGTAAATAACTATATACCCATTTTTATTTTTTCCTGGGTTTTGTCTGTGAAATGCCCACAGTGTGAATGTGCTCTTACACTTTGCGTGTATACCAGTTTATAGTCCAGCTCAGTTTTTTTGTTTTGCTGTAACATCTTTTATTTTGTAAAAACAGAGGGTGTGTCTCACCTTTCTGGGCTAAGTATTTCATCTGTATAGCTTCCCATGGATGCGTGTCTTAGGCTGTGTGCCCACGATGCATTTTTCAAGTGTTTATGCTGCGGAGTTTCCGCAGCATAAACGCTTCAAAAACGCTTGGAAATCCGCCCCCCATGGTCCCCAATGACAAGCCGCACTTTCAATGCCCATGCTGCGTTTTTTTCCGCAGCGTTTATGCTGCACTCAAAAATACGCAGCAAGTCCATTAATTTTGCGGAAGTGCGGCGTAATCGCCGCCATTGACTTGCATTGAGACGCATATAATCCGTGTCAGTACATTTGTACTCATGGATTATATGCATTTCAATGTGCGGATGCTACCCAAGTCTGGAGGAAAGGAGACTCTCATCCAGACCTGGGTACCATAGAAACTGTAGAAAAAAGAATTTAAAATAAAAAATGAAGTTTATACTCACCTTCCGATGTCTTTCCGCTGTTTTGTCTGCTCCGTCCAGTGTCTTGCAATGTTCGCGTTGTTGTGAAGGACCTGCCATGACGTCACTGAGTCATGTGACCCATCACATGGCTCAATGACATCACCGCAGGTCCTTCACACCACCGCGAGAAGTGCAAGACACTGGACGGAGCAGACAAAACACCGGGAAGACATCGGAAGGTGAGTATAAACTTTATTTTTTTTATTTCTCACCATTCTTATTCTTTTTTTAACTAACTTGGTCACACTACTATAAATCCATGCCGGTTGCATGGATTTATATAGTGTGAACAAGTTGTCAAGCACTTTTCCAAGTGATGCTAAAATCGCTTGGAAAAGCGCTTGATAACCAGCATGCAGAAATGCATGCAAAGACGCTTCTACCTGGCGGGAAAACCGCATGTAAAATCCGCATGCATTTTTCCTGCCAGGGAGAAGCGTAAAAAATATGCAGCATTTCTGCATCATGGGCACATAGCCTTAGTCTGGCCCTGTCCTGCTCTGCCCTTATTCATATTGACTTCATTTAACAGATAATAAATTAGTGATGAGAGAGCTTGTTTGCTACACAAGATTTACGAGCATGCTCGGGTGTTTTCCGAGTATCTTTAGCTTGCTCGGGTGTTATGTTTCAGTCACTCAGTGCTCATGATTTGCGACTGTTTGACAGCTTTAATACATGTGAGGAATGCTTGTTTGTTAGGCATTCCTCACATGTATTAAAGCTGTCAAACAGTCACAAATCATGTGCACGGAGTGACTGAAACATAACACCCGATCATGCTGAAGATACTCGGTGAGTGTTATGATCTGCAACAAGTACTAAGGAAAGATAGGGGAAGCTGTCCCTACAGTAAGACTAAGCTGAATCCCTGCAATGTAGCCGGCTGCCTGTTCCTAGCGATCAGGCCCGCCTTAGTCCTCGGCTAGTCTGAACGAAGACCTATAGCATAAAGGAAGGGGTCCCTAAAAGAACTAAGGACTGGAACAAAAATGGGACACCTCCTAAACAGAGAAGTTGTTGCAGAACACAAAAATACAAACTGACAAAAAGGTACTAGAGGTCCCAGAAGGACCAAGCGAACTGACAGAGAAAGGCACAGAAGCACCTGGCTAGAGAAACAGTCAAACACTGAAGTCTAGCACAGCCGAAAGGGCGGAGCTGGAATATAAAGGCAGATGGTCACGTGACCGCAAAACACAAGATGGAAAAAAACAAACAGGAGGGTTCTAACAGTGAGCACCCGAGCATGCTTGCCGAAAGGGTTAACAGAACATACTCGCTCATCACTAATGTTAATTGTTTAATACTAGAGACAGGCTAAGATCGTCCTGATGGGTTCACCTTGTCGCGGTGGAATGGTTTTTATGATCAAAACAGTGTTAACTAAGTATCCTATATTAATTACATATACTATTACTATTCACTTGCTGTAGGGTATATACTCTTCTTTGTTGTTTTGTTTTTTTCTTAGGTATTGTGTGTGAAATGGCCACAGTGTGACCATTTTCTTACCCTTCACACATATACAAGCTGTAATGCAGCGACTTGCTGGCATTACGGTAATGGTCCAGGATGTGTTTTACCTGACCATGTACCTTCCCCCTCAGGTGACTGGTCACATGACTGTGACATAGCACAGGTCCTGCGCGCACAGAATGTCTGTCTGATCACATGACTGTGACATCAGCAAGGTCCTGTCAGTGTGTGTGTGTGTGTGCACGGGATGCATATATAAACCCTGCTTGATGGAAGACAGGTGTGTTCTGTGAGAGAGGCGTAAGGCCTGTTCCCGTGTGTGTGGGACACCGACCGTGTGAGGCCTAGTGAGGCCGAGTGAAGCCTGGTGCCTGAAAGGTCGAGTCTGGATCCTGTGTGGATGTCAGTGGTCTTTGAGGGAACGACGGCTAGAGACCTCTACCTGGGAAGCCGCAAAGCCACAGTGGTGGCAGATTAAGAGTCCTGAAAGGCAGAGCCTGGATCCTGTGTGGATGTCAGTGGCCTTTGAGGGAACGACGGCTGGAAACCCCTACCTGGGAAGCCGCAAAGCCACAGTGGTGGCAAGCCTAATGGACTGCAGCAGCTAAACCCGGCAAAGGTAATACCCTGTGTTATATGCACATTAATATGGACATTGCTATGTTATTACCTTGCTGAAGGCTGTACCTGGAGCAAGTGGGCCGGTCTGCCACTTGGCTTGTGAACAATATATATATATATGTGTGTCGGCGTGCCACTGAGTTGGACCCGGTGAACTGTGGTTTATGAAGTGCAATAAACTGCAGCATTGTGAAATACCAGAAGGACATTGCTGGTGTGCTTTGATTTACCCGGGGCAGTGAGTGTCCCCCATTATGATGACTAGTGCTGCCTTACATATGGTTCGAGAATGCGGGCAACTGCAGCCTGGTTGCCAGCGGCAACGACAGCCCGGTTGCTAGGGGCAACTGCAGTCTGGTTGCTTGAGGCAACTGCAGCCCGGTTGCTAGGGGCAACGGCACAGGACGAGTGTGGATTAAAGCATCTGGCTGCAACTCGGTGGGGTTGCGAAGATTGGCGTCGCACTCAAACCTGGTTTGCTGTGGCTCGGCGGGGCTCACGAAGTTTAAAGCATCTGGCTGCAACTCAGCGGGGTTGCGAAGGTTGTCGTCGCACTCAAATCCGGTTTTCCTGTGGCTCGGCGGGGCCACAAAGATTTTTCCGGGGAGAGCGGTGTGTGAATAGTGTCCTGAGGAAATGCAGGAGCAGATGGCTGTGAAATGAGCAGCAACTGAGTCTGAAGCTATTGAGCGATTAGAGCGATTAAAGTGCCTGTTAAAACCGGAGCAGGTATTTGAGAAACGTCTACTGGACATGAAACTGGACATGGTGCAAGAACCACAGGAGCGGTGGGCACCATATGGAATGGCGACAGTGGACCATTCTATGAACTCTCCGGGGGCGCCAGTGTTGTCCCAGAGTGCCCGGGGAGGTGGTAAGAGCTGTTGTGAACTGAGTCCTAAGACTATTATTGATTTTTCTTGTAAAAATTCCCCTGCCGGTGTGGTTGTTAAAAAGGGGGCGGAGTCTAAAAAAGGGGCGGCTGTTCAAAACAGCATGGAGGATAGAAAATAAAAAAAAATTACTGGTGGTGGGTTGGTACCTCCTAAAAATGACAATGTGACCGTTGATAACGGGGTAGCTCCAGTAGAAGGGGGTGACGTCAAATTGGGAGGTGACCTGTTAGTCCACAACACCATGGGGAGTGACACAGACCCCATAGCTGACGGTGACACTACGAAAGTAGAAGGAGAGGTCAGTCAGGAGGGGCTAGACGAGGTGAGAAAGTCCCCATCTCGTAGACGGCACAAGGGCCACAAAAAGGTTGCTCCTGTAGACTTGGCTGAAAATGAAAATAAAGAGAATGTAGTACTGTGTGCCTTTGCTTCAAGTGTGGATCCTCCATTAGAGGTAGAAGAGGAGGTGACGTTGCCAGTAGCAACCTCCGGTACGGTACCGAGTCAGAAGGATCTGACAGCCCTGAAAGAGGAGGCGGGCCAGTCGTAACCAAGAGCTGGAGCCTATCGGCCAGCAGGGTCAGAGTGACGTGCAGCAATTATGTGAAAACCTGAGGAACGTGTCCTCAGACCAGTTGATCCTGGAGTCTGAACAGCAGAAAATACACCAGCTTATGAGGAACTGGCAGCGAGACGTGGATCAAAGCCACACGGAAATTAACCAGTGGAAGGAAATGTTCTACGGAATTAAGGAGGACCGCCGCAAAATCAAGGAGGAGGTTTTTCAATTAGAGATTGACAAAGCGGTGTGTGAAGATGAGTTATGCGAGGTGAAAGATCGCTTCTCCCTGGTACAGTTAGAGCTGTCTGCCCTCAAAGAGGCGCTGCAGCATGAAGTTGCTGGGCGTGAACAAAACCTAGAACGACTGCGCGAACAGTTCCACCAGGAACTGTGTGACTCCAAGAAGGAGTGCGATGAAAAGTTCGGTAAGGAACTGCAACAACGTAGGAGAGATTATGAGGATCTCCTCAAGGTTAAAGTAAAACTAGAGGAGGATAAGGCGGGTGCAGAGCATGTGCGCCAAGTGGTTGAGAGCACCCTGCAGGACACCCGTGATGAAAATGGTGATCTCCGCAGGAAGACCCTAGGTCTGGAAGCTCAGGTGAAGGAGCTACAGATGTCCTGTGATACTCTCCAGAGGGCGGTGACGTGCCTTAAGGAAACGGTCAGCAAGATGGAAGCTGAGCGGAAAAAGATGATGGAGTCTATTGGAGAAGCCACAGACCAGGGCCAGGAGTTGGTCACTGGAGATGGGAGGTATAAAGCAGATACCTCCTCGAGTGATGTGAGCTCGGATGATTCGGTGGATGTAGGAGCCGAGATCAAGGAGCTCAAGGAGTCGCTACAAACCCATTGGAAGCAGGAAGAGCTTCAGAGACGGGCTGCTGAGTGGCGAGTGGCGGAGCTAGAGGAAGAAGTTTCCGGGCTCAAAAGTCGCCTGACAAAGTATCGCTCAGTGAATGAGGCTTTCTTGGAGAAGGAAAAGGGCGAACACGTTGCACTTGCTCCCTTATACCATGAGAAGGTGGACCTGAGGAGAGCTAAGAGAGTGTTATCCACAGATAAATATGAGATGGAAGTGGTCAAGACGAAAATTTGTGAATTTGTAGCTGTGAGTCAGCTCAGGGGAAGCATACAGGGTGAAGAAGCTGGAGGTCAGTTGTCCCTGAAACCTGAGCTGGTTGATCGTCTGGAAACCACTGGTGAGACCGAAACGTCTCGGTACAAGTGGCTCGTAGATATACCCGAGGATTTGAGGGAAGAATGCACCAGTGAGTCCGTGCATGAGGAGTTTAAGAAGGCCGTGGGAGCCTGTAAGGTGTACTTGACCTCAGAAGCTAAACAGCTGGTGGTCCTGTCCACGACCGAAGTCACAGTGAAGAGGGTGGCTATTCTAAGTGACATGCACTGGCGATGTATTCGCACGAAGCGGTTTCTCCGGTTGAAGACGGAACAAGCCGTTAGACAACTGGAGTTGATGAGGAAAGCTCACAGTATGCGTGAAGAGGTCATCCGGGTGCCTCATGTTCTGGTGAGGAAGCTCGTTGGGAGAAATGGTCGAGCCATGCAGATGATGGTCAAGAAGTCTGGTGTGGTGAAAGTAAGCAGTCCACGTGATCGTCAGGACTGGATACCAGACGAAGACGGCATGGTATCATTCTCCGCTGTAGGAACAGAAGAAAGCCTGGGATATAAGCGCATGCTGTTGGAGTACCGAGTGACCTACCTGCAAGAGGTAGAACAGTTGAATCTCGCTAGACTGCGAGTGGATAGACAGCATCATCTGAGTAGCAGAAGATGGCAGCCGTCTAGAAATTATGAGACCAGACAGAGAAAGGGCCCTCTAAATAACAGAACAGCTATAGCTGGAGTTAGGGACCTTTCAAGATGTCCTGAGAGTAGTGGGCGTGGGTTTAGAGGTAGTGAGACCTCCAGTAACTCAGGTTTGAGCAGCCCATACAAACGACCCAATAGAGGACGGGACATTACGCAGTCGAACCGGACCTTAGATACCAGGGCATGTGAGTCACACCGCTGTATGACTGACCGCTGGGAGCGGGGGAGACCTGACAAGGTTACAACTGACCGCTGGGAGCAGGGGAGCTCTGACAAGGTTACGACCCGGAAAGGTGACCTGACGAAGTCAGTGACAGTGACAAATGGTAGGTACCTAAGGAATGGGCTAATGTCGTTGACTAAGGTTCCAGGGGCTGAGTAGCACAATTGTAAAGTCTCTATGTGAGCTGGGGTTATAGTGATTGTGTATATTATGTGTTCAACCCCACAAGTTTGAACAGAGGGGTGGGGATATGTAATGCAGCGACTTGCTGGCATTACGGTAATGGTCCAGGATGTGTTTTACCTGACCATGTACCTTCCCCCTCAGGTGACTGGTCACATGACTGTGACATAGCACAGGTCCTGCGCGCACAGAATGTCTGTCTGATCACATGACTGTGACATCAGCAAGGTCCTGTCAGTGTGTGTGTGTGTGTGTGTGTGTGCACGGGATGCATATATAAACCCTGCTTGATGGGAGACAGGTGTGTTCTGTGAGAGAGGCGTAAGGCCTGTTCCCGTGTGTGTGGGACACCGACCATGTGAGGCCTAGTGAGGCCGAGTGAAGCCTGGTGCCTGAAAGGTCGAGTCTGGATCCTGTGTGGATGTCAGTGGCCTTTGAGGGAACGACGGCTAGAGACCCCCACCTGGGAAGCCGCAAAGCCACAGTGGTGGCGGATTAAGAGTCCTGAAAGGCAGAGCCTGGATCCTGTGTGGATGTCAGTGGTCTTTGAGGGAACGATGGCTGGAGACCCCTACCTGGGAAGCCGCAAAGCCACAGTGGTGGCAAGCCTAATGGACTGCACCAGCTAAACCCGGCAAAGGTAATACCCTGTGTTATATGGATATTAATATGGACATTGCTATGTTATTACCTTGCTGAAGGCTGTACCTGGAGCAAGTGGGCCGGTCTGCCACTTGGCTCGTGAACAATATATATATATGTGTGTCGGCGTGCCACTGAGTTGGACCCGGTGAACTGTGGTTTATGAAGTGCAATAAACTGCAGCATTGTGAAATACCGGAAGGACATTGCTGGTGTGCTTTGATTTACCCGGTGCAGTGAGTGTCCCCCATTATGATGACTAGTGCTGCCTTACACAGCTTATAGTCCAGCTCAGTTTTTTTTTGTTTTGATGAAGATTTATGCTGATCTGTGTAACTGAAGTGATACTGTCAAACTCTGTACTGCCACCTAAAACTGTTAGGTCTTTGTCTCTATCTGAAACAGAAGTATATGTAAAGATCTATGCTAAAAATTATGACTTTTCCTATTTAATAGGGGGTTTCAGGCTCAAAAGAAATATCTTCAGTCCCTCTATGTCATGTCATTGTGCAATGTGCACACTATGAGAATTCTCCTCTACTTCCAACGTGAGAGCTCATGTGCCGACTACATTCTCATTCGCTTTTCTCAATATTTTTTGATTCAGCAAGCTACAGAAATTGGAAAAACCAAACTTCCAATTTCTGCAAATTGCTGAATCAGAATTCATTGAGAAAGGTGGATGAGACTCTAATTAGCACATGACCTCTGACTCACGTTGGAAGTAGAGGGGAATTCTGACAGTGTGCACATTGCACACTGACATGGCTATCTGCAGTCACATAGAGGAACTACAGAAATTTATCTTGAGCATGGAAAACCTTTTAAACAGGAAATGTCATAATCCTTCGCAGGTAGAGATCTTTACTTTTACTTCTGTTGCAGACTGTCAAGCTGGTGGCAGTACACAGCTTGACAGTATCACTTCATTTACACTGATCAGTATACATTTTCATCAGTATATGGCAAAAACAATTATTATTTCAGCTTCTTATTCTAGTGTCCCTGCTAGGCACGCCTTGTATTCTTTCATTAATCTTCCTCTTCCAGGCTAAAGCTTCTTAAATCTGTTTTAAAAAACTTTATCCTCTTCTGTTCCTTTGAAAGAAACAATCATCATGGGGTATAGCCAGTCTTCGACTGGCCCACAGGAGAACAGGAGAATCCTCCGGTGGGCCACCACCCTCTTATATGAACAGTACTTGGCACAATATACTTGAATCTCTATGTACAGACAAAGGCAGCATCTTAGTTATTTAATAATCTACCCAGTTCATTATTATATAAATTTGTGATTGAGGATAATATCACATTTGCATGAAGCTGAAAAGTGGGGCCCTGGAGTTTGTTACTGGTGGACCCTTGGCACCTTAGTCCGACACTGGGTACAACATGCCAGAACAACCGGCCACCAAGAGAGCAGTAATCAGTAGTGCAACCCTTCACACATGCATATGTATGTTTATCACTGGTGTTTTGGGGAAAAACTACATATCTTATCCTGCTCGCATCCTACATGTGGACCACTTTAGCTGGAAGACCAGCTACCCATTGAGGTTCACTTCAAGTTGCTTTAAATCGCATTATGCCCTTGATAGTGAGTATGGACTTTCCAAGGTGATGAGAAAATGAGCACATTTCGGAAAACTAAAGATTAAATACACTTCCAGGGTTTGTCCTTAGGCCCCCTAAAGATATCATGGCAGTCAGTGATTAACCTATGGGATATCTACAAATCAGTTTTTTCTTTATCATTATTCTTAATTATAATAGCACATACAAATCTATCACAAAACCATACAGGTAATTGCATATTAGATCTGGCAAATGGCAAACCAGCTGACAAAGCAAACAAAAGCCGCTCTCCAGATACCAAGGTAACAGCTCAGGACCCTTTACAAGATGAAATAATCTGCAATTTGTTCTTTTTCAGTAAAATTCATCTCTTCAAATCTGAAAAAAAAAAGTATTGAAATGATATCATTACATGGAGGAAATTGCATAGTCTGATCACTGAGTATTGTCTGCAGTTTCAAAGCTGGATTCTCTTTTTTGAACTCTAATGGCTTCAGAGGCATTACGAAACAATGGCCAAAACTCTTAGCCCAGATGACACTTGAGATCTACTGAATACTGCCACTATTCAAAGACACCATCATTCTGTAATATTCTACAACCTTGGTTTAAAGTTCTTGACAGTAGTTGGAAGCCAAGTTATTTTCATCAGTAAAGCTTGAGAGATTGAACATTAAAGAGATTGTAAAAGATTTAAAAAAATGGTCTTATTTTTCTGGAAATAGTGCCACTTTTGTCATTGGGCTGTAGCTGGTATTGCAGTAGATTCGCCAAAAGTACCGAAAAATAGTCATATGAGAATCAGAACTGGAAGTAGGTGACTTGTTCTGATAAACCACATTTATTTTTACATTAAGTGGACGACCATGTGCGTTACATACCTGAAGAAGAGATGTCACACCATTAGTGATGATCGAGCGTGCTCGTTGCTTGAGATTTACTAGCATGCTCGGGTGAGCACCTATTATCTTCAGCGTGCTCGGGGGTTAAGTTTTCGTCGCGCCGTGAACATGATTTGTGACTGTTTGACAGCTTTAATACATGTGAGGAATGCTGTCAAACAGTCACAAATCATGTTCACAGCGCGACGAAAACTTAACCCCCGAGCACGCTGAAGATAATAGGTGCTCACCCGAGCATGCTCGTAAATCTCGAGCAACGAGCAGGCCCGATCATCACTACACACCATAAACTGTGGGAAGAAGTCAAGGAAGTGTAATGTTCTGGGAAATGTTCCACTGGGAAACCTTGGGTCGTGGCATCCATGTAATGTTACTTTGACGGACACCACCCTACTAAACATTGAACAAACCAAGTACCCTAATGGCTGTGCCCTCCTTCAGCTGGTTCCCTGTCACAGGAATTGAGGAACGTGGTAAAAGAGTTCAAGATGTTTACAGAATTGTTATTGTAAATGTTGATCCAGTCATTTGACATTCGGGATCAGGTGATAAAAATTTGCTCTTTCAGGGCATACGTTATGGTCATACCTTTACCTTTACCCCTTGTCTTTATCTTCTCCCATCCCTTGCTTGAACTTGGCGGACAAGTGTCTTTTTTTAATATTTTTTTTATTTGGGGATTTTTACAATATAGGGGAAAGGGAAAATAAAATGTTATATACTGCTACATCAACTTCAAGAAAACAAACTTGTAACATAAAAGAAACAAAGAAGAGAACATGGAAAGAGATTCGGAGGGGCAGGAGAAAAAGAAAAGGGGGAAGGAAAAGATGGACAAAATAAAGGAAGGGAAGGGAAAGGTAAATGTAAATAGGGAAAGAGGGATAAAAAGAGAATAAAAGAGAGATCATCCATATTGCAATGATAGTTATAACTTCACAGGTTTTCAATTTATATGTATTGAAATAAAGAAATCTATATTTTTTCTGGCTAAAAATAATAACATTTATGTAGAGAGGTTATTCCTGCCTGGGGAGAAGTATTTATTCCAGGAAAACCATCTAGAATAATATTTTTAAGAGAGTTGTTTCTTAAAGGAAAAGAGTATTCAAAAGAATTATAGGTGGACATTTTTTCTATAATATCTGAAATAGTAGGAACATCAATAGACTTCCATTTAGATGCAATAAGTAGTTTCGTTATAGCAAATATGTGAATTGAAATATATTATAACTTCTGGGGGAGCAAGTTTGAAATGAGAGAAAGAAGAAATAGTTGAGGAGGGATTTTAACTGTAGAGTTATTGATTTTATTTAATCTAATTTAGAGATTTCTTTCCATATTGTTATAATTTTAGGACTTATCCAGAAGATATGTAGAAGATTTGTTTTAAGTATCTTTTTTCAACCTTACTATGTAACTATGTAGCTTGGTCTTCAAATTCCCCGGATCTCTGTCTGATCAAGCATTTGTGGGATGTCCTAAAAAAACAACTCTGATCCATGAAGGTCACACCTCACAAGTTACAGGACTTAGAGGATCTACTAACATTTTAATGCTAGATATCAAATGACACCTTCTGAGGTCTAGTGCAGTCCATGCCTCTATGGAAAAAAGTTCAAGATATTTACAGAATTGTTATTGCAAATGTTTATCCAGTAAATTGACATTCGGGATCAGGTGATAAAAATGTGCTCTTTTACGGTTATACCTTTATGGTTATACCTTTACCCCTTCCTTTTATCTTCTCCCATTCTTTGATTGAACTTAATGGACAAGTGTCTTTTTCAACCTTACTATGTATCTACGTAGCTTGGTCTCCAAATTCCCCGAATCTCAGTCCGATCAAGCATTTGTGGGAAGTCCTAAAATAAGAACTCTGATCCATGGAGGTCACACCTCACAAGTTACAGGACTTAAAGGATCACCTAACATCTTGATGCTAGATACTACGTGAAACCTTCTGAGGTCTAGTGGAGTCCATGGCTCTGTGGGTCTGAGCTGTTTTGGTGGCATTGTATTAAGCAGGAGGTTTGAAGTTATTACTTATTAGTGTATATCTATATTATGAATTTAAGCACTCACTCATCCACCCAAAAAAAAAAATCTTACAGAAATATTTCACAGTCATACAGTATACATTTACTGTATATTGATGCAAGTGTTTTAATAAGGGTTTAAAGAAGTATTCTCAAGTTTGGAAGCTATCACCTATTCATGGGATAGGGATAACTTCCCGATCGATGGAGGTCCCAACTCCTATGTAAAAAAACAGAACTTTTAAGAGCCCAATGTGAATGGAGCAGTGGTCGTTCATGTGGACTGCTGCTCCATTCAATCTAATGAGCAGAGCTCATCTATCTTCAACGGTGCTGTAAAGAATGAAAGGAGTGGCAGTGCACATGATCAACCACAGGTCCATTCACACCAGGTTCTAGGAATTGCAGAGAACAGGGATTCCAGCTTACCAGTCTTGCAGTATAATCCTCATACAGGTGCACAGGCATATGAGCTTGTAAGCCATTGATGGTGAAAGGATATCCGGCACTCTGAGTGGACTAACATCTTCAAGTTTATTTCAAGAACATAAATGTTGACAGGACAGCTCAGTCAACAAAACTAATGCGTTTCGACCAGTGGGTGTTAATCATGGTTAATAGTGTTGAGCGAGCACTAAAATGCTCGGGTGCTCGAAGCTCTGGCCGAGCTCACCGTGATACTCGGGTGCTCGAGCCGAGCAACGAGCCCAATGTTAGTCTATGGGAGACCCGAGCATTTTTGCGGAAGTCTGTAGAAAGCCTAAAAAGTGCCCAAAACGATAGTGACAGTGCTCTAATGACATGGGGACAGCATGGGGATCGCCCCAGGAAGCATTTCTGACCCCCAGGTCACTGCTGTCAACAACGTGGTTAGAGGTATTAAGCCACTTTTACGGGCTCACAATAAAACGTTCAAAAACGAAACTGAAACTGTTTTCCTGTGAAATATGTTATGGAACATCCTTTCCAGGGTAAAGACTTGTGTTTAAGGTAAAATAAATAACCAAAAACAAAAATACTCCTCCACACCTTGGGCTATGTTCACAAGTAGCATTTTTTATGCGTTTTTGCACTTTTGTATTGCTTTCAACCATGACAAATGCATTCACCGGGAAATGTCATTTTAACATTTTACAACCTTATCTGGCCATGTGCTGTGTGACACATGCATACAGTGCTGAAAAGACATGGGAACAGCATGGGGAAGACCCCTGGATGCATCTCTAACACCCAGGTCACTGTCTAAAAGTGTGCCCATCAGAAGTGATCCTTGCCTCATCAGAAGATGCAGACTTGCAACTATCCCCATGCAAGTCCTTGTCCCAGGGCAGTGTTCAATTGTACCTCCCCCATTCCTTGCAATGCAAGCACAAATATGCAGACAACAACCCACCCACCCACAGGCTGCAATACTATGCTGTTAGCTTGCACTTGAAATGGGGCCTTTTAGTTTGAAGGAGGCCTGGTATCCATACCTAGTCCCCAGCCGCCCGGCGGCCGGGTGTCCATACTCGGTCCCCAGCTGCCCCTATTTGTCCCAGTGCGCCTTATACACAAGCGCGCATACCAAAACATTACCTGTGCCCTCCCCAGTGCATTTAGTGGGAAGGACAGCCTATTCTGCTGTAATGTGTGCACGCCAACCCCCTGTTCATGGCACATGCGAAGATGCTGCCCACCCTGCACCTGTCGTTGACGACTTGCAACTATCCCCATTCAAGTCCTTGTCCCAGGGCAGTGTTCAATTGTACCTCCCCCATTCTTTGCAATGCAAGTGCATGTATGCAGCCTGCCACCCACCCACCCCCAGGCTGCAATATCATACTGCTTGCATGCACTTGAAATTGGGCCTTTCAGGCATGTGGAGGCGAAATCTGGCCACCACGTCATATCTGCGTTGGCAGCCTGGTATCCATACTCAGTCCCCAGCCGCCCCGCGCCGGGTGCCCACACACGGTCCCCAGCCGCCTGGTGAAGGCCGGGTGTCCATAAATGGTCCCCAGCCGCCCCTATTTGTCCCGGTGCGCCTAGTACACAAGCACGCATACCAAAACATTACCTCTGCCCTCCCCAGTGCATTTAGTGGGAAGGACAGCCTAACCACAAACACGTTGACAAGTGAATGTGGCCAGGGATGGTCCATCTCACTGACGCCTTCACACTGGGTTAATATTGTGGAAGCCGGGACACAGTTGGACACTGGGATGCAACACGTCCTGCAGACATAGAGGATTGCGGGTCCTGGGTCAATCAGGTTTCAACACAAAGTTCAGAAGGTAGACAGCAGCAGTGGTCGGCCTCCTACACAACGAGTAAATTATTCATGATCATGAGGCCATCCATCTCCTTAGCTTTCTGTTCCTTGGAATGCAAGCGCATGTATGTAGTAGTGGCTAGGCCTGAGGTGGTCAGCGTTTTGCCGCATATCCTACCTCCTCCGAGGATTGCTGGATGTTTTCCTGCTACTATCCCTGTTCTATGACTCCTGTTAAAAAAAAACTTCAGGTGATGAATGATGGATGAGGTGGTGGCAAAGGAGAAAGAGCAGGAGGAACAGGGACCATTCACATCAATATCAGGCCAGTCAACCACACATGTCTTGTAGGATATGTTTCTGTACCAAAAGGAGTGGTTCGGCTACACAGTTATAGGGCATACAGTGAGGGCAATGCCTACCAAAAATTTCGAGGCACTCCAATGCCCCTTGGACGTGACATGGAGGTCAAAGGGCCTTAACTAAACTGTTTTTTCCATTTATAGCAACTGGGTCTCCTGTACACTGTTGGCCTAAGCAGTGAATGGGAGGCTTTCCAAAAATTATGAGGAACTGCAATACCCCTTGAAACAGACGTGGATTACAGCGTACTAAAAACCTTCTACCCATTATTGGGGAGTGGGTCTCCCTTAGTGTTCGCGTATGCATTGAAAAGCAAAAGCTGACTAAAATTAGGAGGAAACGCAATGCCCGTTGGAAGCGTCGTGGAGGTTAGAGGTCATTAAAGACAACATTTCAATGCCCCTTGGAAGAGCTATGGAGTTCAGAGTGGTTTAACAAGACGGTTTTAATGGCCCTTGGCAGAGACGTGGAGGTCACAGTAGCTTAACATGATGGTTTTAATGCCCCGTGGAAGAGTGGTGGAGATTACAGTGGAATAAAAAGACAATATCAATGCCCCGTGGAAGAGACGTGGAGGTCACAGTAGCTTAACAAGATGGTTTTAATGCCCCTTGGAAGAGTGGTGGAGGTCGCAGTGGAATAAAAAGACAATATCAATGCCCCTTGGAAGAGTGGGGGAGGTTACAGTGGAATAAAAAGACAATATCAATGCCCCGTGGAAGAGACTTGGAGGTCACAGTAGCTTAACAAGATGGTTTTAATGCCCCTTGGAAGAGTGGTGGAGGTCGCAGTGGAATAAAAAGACAATATCAATGCCCCTTGGAAGAGTGGTGGAGGTTACAGTGGAATAAAAAGACAATATCAATGCCCTGTGGAAGAGACATGGAGGTCACAGGAGCTTAACAAGATGGTTTTAATGCCCCTTTGAAGAGTGGTGAAGGTCGCAGTGGAATAAAAAGACAATATCAATGCCCCTTGGAAGAGTGGTGGAGGTTACAGTGGAATAAAAAGACAATATCAATGCCCCGTGGAAGAGACGTGGAGGTCACAGAAGCTTAACAAGATGGTTTTAATGCCCCTTGGAAGAGTGGTGGAAGTCGCAGTGGAATAAAAAGACAATATCAATGCCCCTTGGAAGAGACGTGGAGGTCCCAGTGAAATAAAAAGACAATATCAATGACCCTTGGAAGAGACGTGGAGGTCACAGTAGCTTAACAAGACAATTAATGCCCCTTAAAAGAGGCATGCATTACAGCATATTAAAAACATTATTCCCATTATTGGGGAGTGGGTCTCCCTTAGTCTTTGCCTATGCCTTCCAAGCAAAAGCTGCCAAAAATTAGGATGGAGGAACTTGCAATGCCCCTTACAAGAGCCATGCAGTACAGCATATTAAAAACATTATTCCCATTATTGGGGAGTGGGTCTCCCATAGTCTTTGCCTATGCCTTCCAAGCAAAATCTGCCAAAAATTAGAACGGAGGAACTTGCAATGCCCCTTACAAGAGCCATGCAGTACAGCATATTAGAAACATTATTCCCATAATTGGGTAGTCGGTCTCCCATAGTCTTTGCCTATGCCTTCCAAGCAAAAGTTGCCAAAAATTAGAACGGAGGAACTTGTAATGCCCCTTACAAGAGCCATGCAGTACAGCATATTAAAAACATTATTCCTATTATTGGGGAGTGGGTCTCCCATAGTCTCTGCCTATGCATTCCAAGCAAAAGCTGCCAAAAATTAGGATGGAGGAACTTGCAATGCCCCTTACAAGAGCCACGCAGTACAGCATATTAAAAACATTATTCCCATTATTGGGGAGTGGGTCTCCCATAGTCTTTGCCTATGCCTTCCAAGCAAAAGCTGCCAAAAATTAGGACGGAGGAACTTGCAATGCTGGCAACACGGACC
The DNA here is from genome assembly GCF_046119375.1 of Phyllobates terribilis. Lineage (NCBI taxonomy): Eukaryota > Metazoa > Chordata > Amphibia > Anura > Dendrobatidae > Phyllobates > Phyllobates terribilis. The sequence goes on from NW_027362768.1 coordinate 329,766,707, forward strand.
ACGGTCACCCTCCCTGGTGGTATAGTGATGGTGGAGGCTGAGGATAAGGAAAAGAGTGGATTTGACTTTATGTTACTCTGCTGTCATTTGGTGGTGATGAGAATTCTGGCCCAATCCAGCCCTTGTTCAGTTTGATAAGGGTCATCTTGTCAGCATTGTCAGTTGACAGGCGAGTGCGCTTATCAGTTATAATTCCCCCAGCGGCACTAAAAACACGCTCCGATAACACGCTAGCGGCAGGGCATGCCAGGACCTCCAAGGCGTACAGAGCGAGTTCATTCCAAGTGTCCAGCTTGGATACCCAATAATTAAAAGGCACAGAGGAATCACGGAGGACGCTGGTATGGTCGGCAAGGTACTCCCTCAGTATCTTTTGAAACTTTCTACTCCTCGTGAGAGTGCTCCGCGCCTCAGGGCCTGTAAGCTGGGCGGGTCTCAGAAAACTGTCACAGAAAGTTGACAGTGATCCCCTTCCTCTGTTGGATTGGAGTTGCGTCTCTCTCGCCTGTACGCCTTGGTTGGGCAACAAACTGTGACCTCTCCCGCTAGCGTGTTCAGATGGGAATTTTTTTAACAGTTCTGCAGCAAGGGCCTTCTGGTACTGCCCCATTTTTGTAGACCTCTCCACCTCAGGAATAAGAGAGTGAAAGTTCTCCTTGTAGCGGGGGTCTAAAAGTGTCACCAACCAGTAATGACTGTCACCCAACATTTTGACAATGCGAGGGTCACGGTAAAGGCAGCGTAACGTAAAGTCAGCCATGCGTGCCAGACTGATAACGGGCAAGACTTCCGTGTCCTCACCAAGATGGCAACTGATCATGCTCCCCTCCTCCTCCTCCTTCCCCCCCTCGTCCTCACGCCACCCAGGCTGAACCGACGATATGACAGTTGTACAGGTACTACCGTCTACAGCGCATGATACCAGCTCCTGTTCTTCCTCCTACTCCTCCTCCTCTCCCTCATTGTCCCCCAATGCACGTTGGGATGAGATGAGACTTGGCTGTGTGTAATTGCCCGCTACGGCTTCTTGATCCATCTCATCTTACTCTGGCTGCAATGCCTGCTCTTTACTTCTCTGCAGAGAGCATTGCAAAAGACAGACAAGTGGAATGCTGATGCTACTGATGGCATCATCGCCACTCACCATCTTGGTGGACTCCTCAAAGTTTGTCAGGATGGTACATATTTCAGACATCAAGGTCCACTCCTGAGGTCTTATGTGTGGAGTCTGACCTGAATATCGACGGCCTTGTTACAGCTGGTACTCCACAAATGCTATCTTCTGCTCACAAATCCTTTGCAACATGTGGAGGGTAGAGTTCCAATGTGTGGGGACATCACACTCCAGTCGGTATGCCAGAAGCTGCAAACGCTGCTTCAACACAGCAAGGGCGGCGGAAGCTGAAGCCGACTTGCGAAAATGAGCTGACAGGCGGCGTACTTTGATGAGCAGATCTGGCAACTCGGGGTACGATTTAAGAAACCGCTGAACCACGAGGTTAATACATGAGCCAGACATCGCCACCAGGTTACGGCCATTGTCACACACAACCATGCCTGGATGTAGTTTCAGCGGTCTCAGCCACAGATCTGCCTGCTCTTTCACAACTGTCCACAACTCACAAGCAGTGTGAGGTTTATCACCTAAGCTTATGAGTTTCAGCACAGCCTGTTGCCGCTTGGCTGAGGCAGTGCTGCAATGCTTCCAGCTTGTAACTGATGTGGTAATATCTGAAATGGAGGCTGAACATGAGGAGGAGGAGGAGGATGATGCGCAGGAGCTGTACACTGTGGGGGCAACCTTGACTGACATAGGGCCTGCAATCCTCGGTGTGGGGAGGATGTGTTCCGTCCCAAGGTCCGACTGGGTCCCGACTTCCACTACGTTTACCCAGTGTGCTGTCAGGGAGATGTACTGTCCTTGGCCACAAGCACTTGTCCACATGTCCATTGTCAGGTGGACTCTCCCAGTAACTGCGTTGTTGAGGGCACAGCAGATGTTTTGGGACACGTGCTTGTGTAGTGCGGGGATGGCACACCGGGCAAAATAGTGTCGGCTGGGGACCGAGTACCGAGGGACGGCCACCGCCATAAAGTTGCAGAAGGATTCCGTCTCCACCAGCCTAAAAGGCAGCATTTCCAACGCAAGCAGTTGTGAAATGTGCGAATTTAGGACTGTGGGGCGTTGGCTGCGAATTTGCGCTTTAGTTCAAAGGTCTGGGATATGGACAATTGAATGCTGTGGTGGGACGTTGACGTTGATGCTGTTTCTTGAGAAACTGCCATAACAAGTGAAGACTGAGAGAAGGGGGCATCTTTGCATGCAGTATGGACCAGGGATTGCCTTGCACGCACAACAGTGGGTTCTATTACACGCACAACTGCGGAAGAAGCAGTGGTGACACCCGCTGACACTGGTCGTGGACCCTGGGGTTCGCCCCACAAAGTCAGGTGCTTTGCTGACATGTGCCTGATCATGCTGGTGGTGGTCAGGCTGGTAGTTTTGTCACCTCTGCTGATGCTGGCCTGGCAGGTGGTACAAATGGCCTTTTTGGGGTTATCGGCAGAGTCTTTAAAAAAATTCCAGACTCTGGAAGACCTACCGGTTGTACTGGCAACGTCCCTCGTGTTGGTGTTACGGGAAACGATTGCCCGCCTTCTGTCTGCAGCCACCACACTGCTTCTTCCAGCCTGTTGGGGTACTCTGCCTCCCCCTGTGTGCTGCTGGCCTCGCTCTGCGTGTCCTCCTGCCACATTGAGTCAGTTACTAGATCATCCACCACCTCCTCCTCTTCCACTGCGGCACCACGGTCCTCCTCCTCACTTCGTGGCAATTGTGTCTCGTCATCGTCCACCTCTTCTGACAAATTGCCAGTGTCGCCTACCTGTGGCCGTGACTGTTCAAATATTTGGCCATCGCTACATGGGATCTCCTCTTCCACCACTTCAAGCGGAGCAGGCGAGGGGCCCAAATATGGAAATGGACCAGTGGACAGCTCTTCCGACTGTCCAACTGTGGGATCAGTTGCTGTCTGACGACACTCGGCATGGTGGGAGGAAGGAGCATCAGGGTGAGGAGGAGTATGCGGTCGAGACTCACGGCTACTAAGACTTGACCATGTGGAAGACAGACCGGAGGTGGTGGTGCCCAGGTGACTGGAAGTATTATCTGCTATCCAATTAATAACCTGTTCACACTGATCAGTTCGCAATAGTGGTGTTGTTGTGTGCTTCCCTAGTAATTCGGTCAAGAACTGGAAGCAAAAAGATGTGGCTGTTGGTTGTGGCACATTTTCACCTTGGCCACGGCCCCGTCCTCTGCACGCACCATCACCAGAATGTCCAGTTCCACGTCCCTTGCCATGCGCCTTGCCCATTGTAAATGAAGTAAAATAGCTTACACTCGCACTATTAATGGCAAAAGGGTAATAAAAAGGAGATTAGAACTGTGGAAGAGGAAAACCACAGTTCTATTTCTCTGGCCTACACCAGAATCTTTTAAACAGATATATTTGTGTCTGAACAGTCAGCGAGACACTCAAACTGTTTTTTTATGGAAAAAAGGCAAAAAGGTGGATTACACCCAGACTTGAACCATGGAAGAGGAAAACCACAGTTCTATTTCTCTGGCCTACACCAGAATCTTTTAAACAGATATATTTGTGTCTGAACAGTCAGCGAGACACTCAAACTGTTTTTTTTATGGAAAAAAGGCAAAAAGGTGGATTACACCCAGACTTGAACCATGGAAGAGGAAAACCACAGTTCTAGTTCTCTGGCCTACACCAGAATCTTTTAAACAGATATATTTGTGTCTGAACAGTCAGCGAGACACTCAAAATGTTTTTTTTATGGAAAAAAGGCAAAAAGGTGGATAACACCCAGATTTGAACTGTGGAAGAGGAAAACCACAGTTCTAGTTCTCTGGCCTACACCAGAATCTTTTAAACAGATATATTTGTGTCTGAAGAGTCAGCGAGACACTCAAACTGTTTTTTTTATGTAAAAGAGGCAGAAAGGTGGATTACACCCAGATTTGAACCGTGGAAGACGAAAACCATAGTTCTAATTCTCTGGCCTACCCCAGAATCTTTTAAACAGATATATTTGTATCTGAACAGTCAGCGAGACACACAAACTGCTTTTTTTTTTTATGGAAAAATGGCAAAAAGGTGGATAACACCCAGATTTGAACCGTGGAAGAGGAAAACTACAGTTCTAGTTCTCTGGCCTACCCCAGAATCTTTTAAACAGATATATTTGTATCTGAACAGTCAGCGAGACACACAAACTGCTTTTTTTTTTATGGAAAAAAGGCAAAAAGGTGGATAACACCCAGATTTGAACCATGGAAAAGGAAAACCACAGTTTTAATTTCCTGGCGTATACCAGACTTTTTTAAATAGATATATTTGTGTCTGAACAGTCAGGGAGACATTCAAACTGTTTTCTTTTATGGAAAAAAGGCAAAAAGGTGGATAACACCCAGATTTGAACTGTGGAAGAGGAAAACCACAGTTCTAATTTCCTGACGTATACCAGACTTTTTTAAATAGATATATTTTGTGTCTGAACAGTCAGCGAGACACTCAAACAGTTTTTTTTTATGGAAAAAAGGCAAAAAGGTGGATAACACCCAGATTTGAACCGTGGAAAAGGAAAACCACAGTTCTAATTTCCTGGCGTATACCAGACTTTTTAAAATAGATATATTTTGTGTCTGAACAGTCACCGAGACACTCAAACAGTTTTTTTTTATGGAAAAAAGGCAAAAAGGTGGATAACACCCAGATTTGAACCATGGAAAAGGAAAACCACAGTTCTAATTTCCTGGCGTATACCAGAGTTTTTTAAACAGATATATTTGTGTCTGAGCAGTCAGCGAGCCACTCAAACTGTTTTTTTTTATGGAAAAAAGGCAAAAAAGTGGATAATACAGAGATTTGAACCGTGGAACTGCAAAACCACAGTTCTAGTTATCTGGCCGAAACCAGACTCTTTAAACAGATATATTTGTGCCTGAACACTCACAGACACACTCAATTTTTTTTTTTTGGGGGGGGGGGGAACTACCAAAAGGTTAAGACGGGTATTTGTACAGTCTGACTGAGAAAAAAAAAAAAGAGGATTTAGATGAAAAAAAAAGGATTTTTCCTGGCCCCTGAGACCTGGGGCTAAGTCTAGCAATTTGAGCAGCAGCAGCACACAGGACTGTAATGCAGTGTTTGTTGGTATAACCACTGCGTCTCCTATACAGCCTGCCTGCCTGCCTGATATCTGGGATGGATATTAGTTCTCAGAAGGACTGTTTGTTTGATTTTGCAGGCTTTAGAGACCCTACACTACCTATTTTGCAGTATAAATCTCTCCCTAGCTCAGCAGCACTCTCCCTACACTGTCTGATCCGGAGCGACTGTGTCCAAGATGGCGGCGCCCGGTTTTAAATACTCGAGGTGATGCTGTGCGGCTAGCCAATCACTGTAATGCCCACAACCAACATGGCTGCGGCATTACAGTGACTGGCTGGCAATCCCTGCATGTTTATTGGCTCTGTAAAGAGCGCCAAACATGCAGGGCGAAGACCCGAGCTCCCGCCCGAGTAACCCGAAAATGCTCGGTGCTTGCCGAACATCCCGAGTAGTGAGATGCTCGGGCGAGTACTAATTGTTTAACCAATTTAACTAATTGTTAACCATGACCTCTGGTCGAAATGCGTTGGTTTTGCTGACTGAGCTGTCCTGTCTACATTTATGTTTCTGAAATAAACATGAAGATCTTAGTCCACTCACATAGTACCGGATATGTTTTCACCAGTTCTCCAGATTGGTGGGGGTTCCAGCGTTCGGACTCCAAGTGATTGGGAAGATATCGCCTATTCCCAATTCCATAGTTTGGGGGATAATTTCAGAGCTTGGGTAAAACCCTTTAAAATAACCTGATTTTTCATCACTCATAAGGCTCACTCGCACTGGCGTAGTTTCTCTCATACAAGAGAATTGGGATAATTATGCAAATGACACTCGGCTCAAACTATGTCAGAGTTTGATTAGAGTGTCATCTGAGTGTGATCTGATTCTCTCACATGTCAGAATCGTATCACCAGTGTGGATAGAAAGAGAACGTAATATTTCTCTATCTTGTCCAGTCTCTGTGTTCATGGATGTCAGGCTGCACTCGGGTTATGTCCACGTGCAGTTCGATGTTTCACACACACCCCTAGACTTATATGGGTGCGCGTGATCTGACTACTGGAGCCACTCGCAGCATGCTGAGATTGTTTTCTCATGCCCCATAGTAAAACACTGGGCCGACAGCTAGTTGATAAAACATCCCTTAGCACTCGGCCATGTTATATACTAGTGTGAGCGAGCTCTAAGGCCTCATTCAGATGTCAGTGATTTTTCTTGTATAGATTTTCATCTATATTTTCTCAGTTTTTAAGAATAGTTTCATCTGTGCTTTTCCATATGCTTAAAAAATATTGCAAAGCTTTTCCTATCTTCTAGAATGCTAAAAATTTGCTGGATGGCATCCATGTGTGTGTTCTGTCTGTGATATTCATGTATCCGTAGACCTATATGGGTTTATCCATGACACATGTGTCTGTTTTTTATAAAAAAGTTGTCCACTACTGTAACATTGATGGCCTCTCCTTAGGATAGGTCATCAATGTCTCATCAGTGGGGGTGTGACTCAGCAGTTCCCGGTGTCAGAGGTGGCCGGAACTGCCCAGTTATGGAGCTGCACAACACAGCTCCGTTTACTCTACAGGTGCCGCACCCCCACTAATCAGACATTGATGACCTATCCTAGAAATAGGTCATCAATGTTAAAGTAGTGCAAAACTTCTTTAAATACCACTCATTTGGCAAAGAAACACAGACATGTGAATGGCTGCATAGACTATAATTGACCCCTCTGTGGAAGTGGAACGCAAAACGCGCGTCAGGGCTTTCTCTGGCTACCATACAGGTTCTATTATCATTTATCTATTTCGTTACATATTACTACTGTGCTCTATGTGCATTTTTTTCACGTGATCTCTTGATATGCCTGTTCTGGGCATTTTATTTTTGATGTATTAATGGGAATTATAGAAATCATGGATCAAATAGCAAACTGGCCATTGACATTTTTCTTTTCATATGCTGCACTATTTATTATCCCTGTTTATGCTGTACAATTTTTGTACCCACTTTGGTCAACCGCATATAGTGTAATCATCATCCTTTGGTCTATATACCAATAAGTAGGAATACTATCCACTATATATTTTTTACTAAAGTCCCAATTTCTCTGGAATCAACCCAAGGATTTTGATTACTATATATTCTTTTGCCTTTTTACATTGTGTAATTTATACTTGGGGTTACCTGTATGGTTTTAGCTTATGTCTTACATTCTCCTTTTATATATAATTGTCTTTTTTATTATGTGTTTATATGTTATTATAATAAAGAATTTACAATTTTTTAATGACATTTTGATAATGCTTCTAACTATGTATAGGTTGTCTTGATTAATGGGAAAGCCCATAACTCTGGTCTGTATAGGTTTCATAGACTATAATGGGTTCTTGTTCTGTCCATGAAAAACACAGAGCACGTATGTGAAAAATGGACGTTAAGATGAGACCTAAAACCGTTGATTCCGCACTATGGATAATGGCCGTTCAGCTTCCGCTGGATTTCTGTTGTGATTTTCTAAGCTATTTATTTAGCAGCAAAGCAGAAAAGACTCAAGGTAAAATGAGAGAAATAAAGTATCTGAGAGAAATACTCAATAAAATAATAATTAAAATCCCCGGGGGTCCCAGCCATGTGTCTTTCTGCCTGACAATGATTTGTAGGTAAAACATTACTGTGACAGACACGTTACCGCGTTGGTATTCGTCAGTGGAGTACGGTGATAATATGACATCGGCTGTTTTGGATGGAAACGTTCAGAAAATGGCACCTGTCAGTGTTTATTAAGCCAATCCACCTCGGCTAACTGTATACAGGATGATGTTTGTGCGGCTCTTGTGGATTACGGGTCTGTCCATCAAACGCTGGGGAAACTTAGTATTAGAATGTAGAGGAATAAAACAGATAAAAAAAAGAGCAATTTTTATGTTTTGTCTGAAATTGAGACCAGACAGATGAAAACGACACCAAATTTTTCACAATGGCGGATGCACGATGGTAAGTTGGGCACAGCGCTCTACGCAAGTTAGGCATTTTTATCATTGATGCGTCACTTCTTTGATAGAATATTTTGTACTAGTATTTTGTGCTCAAAAATTTGCAATTGTATGTGCATTATTTGATTACTCTTCGCCATGTTCTTACTCATTATACACTTTTCTAAACTTTCAAAGAAGGTGCAAAAAATGCCCAAAAATTATAATAATGTTGACAATTTGTACCTTTTGTTCCCAATAGGCATAAGGACAACCAGATAAACTTATGAATCATGACATGGCGCACACTGCATTTACTGTTAGGATTCTCCGGTGTCGGCATCAGAAGTGGGCTAGCACATGACTACGAGTATACAATTTGCATACATGCAGTCACATGCTGACTAGACGTGCGTGGCCTCACTCAATATCAATGTATTTGGCAAGGCTGGCCAAGTCTAGTTGGAATGTGACTGAAAGTATGCAAATTGCTTACTTGCGGTCAGATGACCACTCAATCCTGGCACTGGAGAATCCTGACAATGCACACTATGCAGTCACATAGAGTGACTGAAGACTTGTACAACAAGCCTGGACAACCCTTTTAGCTTGGCAATCTGTGCCAGCTATTGCATTCGTTACCACCATGGTGTGCTCCTTAGGTTGCATTATTTGTGTTCCGATATGTATTTTTCTTAGGCCGGAATCAGACAAGAGAATGAAAAGTCGCTCGATTCCCATCCAGAAAACTCAGATGATTTTCATACGTATTGTCGTCCATTTACCATCCATGTGTCTGTATTTTACCTCAGTGTGGCATCCATATGGAATCCATTTGCACATGTCGCGGAGCATGCTCACAAAACTCACAAATATCAAACTTATTTTAAGCCCCTGTGCCACTTTTACTTTACGAATGTGTTGGGAAAAGTGGGTGATCACTAGTGTTGAGCCACCCCCGTAGTGTTCGAGTTCGGTTCGGTTCGTCGAACACCCGTGTGTTCGCCGAACTGTTCGTCGAACTGTTCGTCGAACACCTTCGAACACCGTTAAAACCAATGGCAGGCAAACAAAAACACATAGAAACACATAGAAAACACCTTCAAAGGTGTCCAAAAGCTGACAAACTGCTCAGAAGACACAACTAACACATGGAAAAGTGACAAGTACATATAGTCATGCGAAAAGAAAAGAGGTGGAGGAGTAAAAGGAGGGGGAGACACAGATATAGGCATGTCATGCCCTTCTAAAATCCAAAAAGTGAGAAGCCGAGACGGCCAGTCCGCTCCTGCCCGTGCCACCTCCGTGTCGCCGGGTTTGTGCCAGAGCCGCGGTGAACCCTGACGGCCAGCCCCCCTCTCCCAATACTGGTGCCTGTCCGCTGGTGGGTCGAGAGAGCCCCCCTGTGGTGGAGGCAGCTCTAAGCTTTTTAATTTAAATTGTCCCTCTAATTTGAATGAATACACTTTAAATCCATTTACAAGGATCTATTGGAGGGCAAGTCTCATGCCAGCAGCCGCGTAATTCCAGCTCCAGTAGTGTCCACTAAAGCTGCTGCAGTTAAAAAGCTTTTATAAGGATCGAGCTCGGCTGTCCACCGCAAGGCATCCTAGTGCCAGTCCCAGCCCCTATGCCTTGGGGTGCCTCCTGATGCTCTTCACTGAGTATCCCGTGGTCCCGAAGCATTTCCTTTGAAAAAATTAAGTGTCCAAACTACAGGTGGTGTAGCTTGCTTAACAGCCGGGATAATCCGCTGACTAGCAGACACTGCTACTAGGCACAAAGTATTTCCTGGGCTAGATGCAGTTAAAAATTTGTAAGTAGATACTCTCGTTGGATGCTGAGAAAGCATTCCATAGAGTCTCCTGGCACGCCATATATGATTCTCTTAAAAAGCTTGGGGTAGGGGTCTAGGGGACCCTTTTATAGCCAAAATCACGGCCCTGTATCACAATACGTCACCTAGGCTGAAGATAAATGGAACTGTAGCACCGAGGGCTCGGTTGCTACAGACGTATTGCACCTCACCCAGAGGTGTGATATCTCACTCTCAGATAAGGATGGAGTGTGGATCAGGACCCGACACCTGCATGCATTACACCACATTGCCGTGGGGCAGGGTGACCAATATGCCCCTGAGATGGGCACGACAGTCCCTGTCCCTGGCTGGAGTGGGGGGAGGGAACACTGAGGAAGGGGAACCCTGCAGTGCAGGAGCAGGGAGGAAGCAGTTCCTGGGTGCATTGAGAAGGGAGTATAAAAGGTGGGCACCATCTTAGTTCAGTGCAGAGAAGTCTGAGCAGAAGTGGCAGGGAGCAGGGGCTCTGCATGAGCTCTGCTCCGGAGGCGGGCCTAGTAACAGAGGCCCAGGCCTGCAAGAGGGAGAAGGAAGGAAGAGGAGCGGAGAAGGCTCCAGGAACGAGGAATGAAGGGATCCCAGGGGTGCGGACGGGCGAGTCGCCACCGCACGCCCGAATCCACCTGCGTGGAGGGGTCAGGCCAAAGGGGGAGACCGGTCCCCGAACTAGTGGAGGCAGGAAACGACCCTCAGCTAGAAACCGGAGGCTCTGACATTTTATGTGGCGCAGCCCCTTGCTCCACCCGCTAGGAAGGCACCACATAGGGTCAGGGAAACTGGCGCCAAGTTTACCAAGAGGAGGCCCGAGGCAGCCGGACAGAAGTGTTGGTAAGAAAGGCCAGACAAAGGACACACAAAGGGGGTCCTGTGAAGCGCTCCAAAGTTATCTGGGAGTTGTCTGAGCCCCTCACCTGGTGAGCACAGTACGACGTGGGCAGCCGTTACCTGCAGACGTGGTCTGGATAATAAGAACTGTGAGTAAAGGCCCTGAACTGCATCACTGACTCCGTGTCGTTACTGCTGCTGCCCTGCACCATCACCCCCATCCTCCGCATACACTGCCCTGAGGCTATACTCCTCCCGTGGGGAGTTATGCTACGCTCTGCTGCACCCACAACACCAGCCTTAGCGGTCTGCCCTGTAGCGGCGGTTCACTCTGACCGCAATCCACGGGTGGCGTAGTCGGACATTTAAACATCAAAATCACATAAATAGTTCCGCCACTGGTTTGACCGCCCTGAGCCACGGAACCGGATCGCCGCCACGAAGACTACAACCACCAGCATCCACCAAAAAGGGTCCGGCTCCGGGTGTCCCAAGGCCCAGGGGGTGCGTCAGAACATTTTCATCACCTTTCACAATCACCAATGGGACAAGGCAGGGATGTCCTCTGTCCCCTCTCTTATACATCCTAGTGACGGAGCACCTGCTCTCATCAATTCGCCATAACCCCAATATTAGGTGGATTGAGGTGGGAGGCACCGAGTACAAGTGCTCTCTATTTGCTGATGATGTCCTAGTATATATCACTCAATCACATATATCCATCCCTGCTGTTATGGCTGAAATAGATCACTTTGTTACATGGTAAAATTTTAAAATCAATGCAGTGAAGTCTGAGGCCCTCGATGTCTCCCTCCCTAAATCCATATAGGATTCCATCCAGTCCAACTTTCCCTTTGCCTGGCCCTCACAGGGTATCAAATACTTAGGAATTCCTATTCATAGAGACCTCTCCCATCTATGTTATCTTAATTTTGGGCCCTTTATTGAACAATTCCATACAGACCACGGTTGGCAAGTTAGAACTGTAAGATTCACTACGTGAACCACTGGTGTTTTGTGGAAAAGCACATGTACACCGCGTTCCAAATTATTATGCAAAAAGTGTTTAGGAGTGATAAGGGAAGAATTTGTTTGTTTGTCAGTTAAACTCATTGATGGTGATGTGTGTCAGGGCTCTTTATATCACTGTAAGCAATTGCAGACACCTGTGCTAATTAGTTTGGCAGGTGTGTCCAATGAAAGGCAAGACTACTTAAGAAGGCTCTCTCACATTATTAAGCAGCCTACATTTTCTGCCAAAATGGGAAAGAAAAAGGATGTGTCGGCTGCTGAGAAGCAACAAATTGTGGAGTGTTTAGGTCAAGGCATGACTACAATCAACATTGTGCGATGATCAGGATGAAGTGTCTTGGCAATCAAGAAGTATGTAGCTGATTCACAGTACACACGTGTGCGTGCTGATAAGGGCAAATTGAGGACTCTTTCCTACAGGCAATTACGTCAGGTTGAAAGAGCAGCGGCAAAAAAGCCTTGTCATAGCAGCAGACAAGTTTTTGAAGCTGCTTGTGCCTCCAACGTCCCCCGAACAACAAGATGCAGGGTCCTTCAGAGGTTTGCAGCTGTGCATACGCCATCCTGTCGACCTCCTCTATCCACTTCACACAAGCAGAAACGGCTCCAGTGGGCCAAACATTACATGAAGACTGATTTCAAAACTGTTTTGTTCACGGATGAGTGCCGTGCAGCGCTCGATGGTCCAGATGAATGGAGTGGAGGATGGCTGGTTGATGGACACCCCACGCAAACACGGCTACAGCGCCAACAAGGAGGAGGTGGAGTAATGTTTTGGGCTGGAATCATGGGGAGAGAGATTGTCGGCCCCTTTAGGATCCCTGAAGGCGCTAAAGATGAACTCCATAATGTATGTGGATTTTCTCAAACAGCACTTCCTGCCATGGTTCAAGAAGAAGAACCGTGTATTTCACAGCAAGATCATTTTTCTGCATGATAATGCACCATCTCATGCTGCACATAAAACATCTGCATCTCTGGCTGATATGGGCATAAAAGGGGACAAACTTATGGTGTGACCCCCATGCTCCCCTGACCTCTACCCCATTCAGAACCTTTGGAGCATCATTAAAAGGAGTGTCTATGATGGCGGGAGGCAGTTCACATCTAAGCAACAGCTCTGGGAGGGTATTCTGTCCTCATGCAAAACAATTGAAGCAGAAACCATCCAAAACCTGACAAATTCAATGGACGAGAGAGTTCAGAAGCTCCTTTCGAACAAGGGGTCCTATGTGAAAATGTAACATCACCTAGAATAAAGTTTTGAGTTGAAAACTGTTTGATTTCAGTTTCTAACAACCTGCTAATGCTTATAATTTCAAAAATGACCATTTTTTTGGTCTTTATTAAAATGAAAAGGTTGATCGAAAAGTTTGGGGGATCTAAGAGTGTGGCAACCCAGTAGTCATGATTACTTCGAATTCTGACAATATGAGGGTCATGCTGCAGGTAGTGCAGCAAGAAGGCACTTATGTGTCTTGCGCATCTCGGAGCCCCAAAATTATTTTCCGGGCTAGATGCAGCTAAAAATTATTTTTAATTTTAAATCTGGTGAAGCTTATTATAGATGGCCTAATAGGATCAGTGCTGCACACTGCTACAAAGCCCAAATTATTTTCCAGTCAAGATACAGATAACCATGATTAGTAATTTGAAAGCTTAAAACGGTTGGTAGGGTGATTTTAACCAATCATCAAGCTTTTACTCTCCCCAGGATGACACAGGGGTAGAAAAGTCATTTCGGATCCATGATTTGTTCATCTTTATGAACGTGAGTCTGTCTACATTATCAGTGGAGAGCCGCGTGCGCTTATCTGTCAGCACACCACCAGCAGCGCTGAACACACGTTCAGACAGAACGCTGGCTGCGGGGCATGACAAGATCTCCAAGGCGTAAGTGGCTAGCTCCGGCCATTTATCCAGATTGGAAGCCCAAAAAGAGCAAGGGTCCAGTGACACAGTCGTGGCTTCAATGTTTACTTGGAGATACTCCTGTACCATCGTCTCTAGGCGTTGACTATGTGTCAGACTTCTTGTCTCCTGTGGCCTTGCAAAGGATGGGCTAAAAAAGTGGTGAAATGATTCCGCAAAATTGATGTTACCAGCAGATACTGTGGTTCTGTTACGGTTTGAGTGCTGAACACTTGACGGTCCCACGGTTGGCAAGTTGGAACTGTGAGATTCACTACGTGCACCACTGGTATTTTGTGGAAAAGCACATGTAAGATTCTGCAACAGTCTCTGCTGATACTCCTGCATGCGTGCATCCCTTTCTATGGCAGGAATAATTTCTGCAAATTTACTTTTGTACCGGGGATCTAACAGTGTGGCAACCCAGTAGTCAGGATTATTTCTAATTCTCACAATTCGAGGGTCATGTTGCAGGTAGTGCAGCAAGAAGGCACTCATGTGTGTTGCGCATCCAGGAGCACCAAGTCCCTGTTGTGTTGGTGGCGAGGTAACAATCATGCTTCCTTCCTCTGTCCTCTCCCCCCAACCTCGCACAACAGAAATGTGATCAAGGTCTCCCTCATCTGATGAGTCTTCCATCAGTTCGTCCTCCACTTCTTCCTGGGCTCCTGCACCTTCCTCACTAGTTTGGCTGCTACCATGCGCCCTGGTAAAATCATCTCCCCCACCCTCACATGCCTGCCGCCTTGGTGCTGCCGACCGTCTGGACCTTGCAGATGTTAGCCCTTCCGCATACAACTCCTCCTCCTCTACTTCCTCCACCTCCTCTTGTGCCACCACCTGACTCCGAGTTCTGTTTAACATGTGCTCCAGCATGTAAATCACCGGAATAGTCATGCTGATAATGGCATCGTCAGCACTAAACATCTTCGTCGCCATTTCAAAACTGTGCAGAAGGGTGCATAGGTCCCTGATCTGAGACCACTCCTCCAGCGTGATTTGCCCCACCTCTGAATCTCGTTGGCCCAGGCTATACGTCAGAACGTATTGCACCAGGGCTTGTCGGTGCTGCCACAGTCGCTGCAACATGTGCAGAGTTGAATTCCACCGGGTAGGCACATCGCATTTTAGCCGGTGAAGTGGCAGGCCCAACGACTTCTGTAGAGATGTAAGTCGCTGAGCTGCGGGATGCGAACGGCGGAAGTGAGCACACAGCGACCGTGCCCTCTGCAGAAGGCCATCTAGTCTGGGATAGTGGGCTAAAAATTGCTGGACAACCAGGTTCAACACGTGAGCCATACAAGGCACGTGTGTGACATTGCCCCGGCGAAGGGCCGCACCCAGGTTTGCAGCATTGTCGCACACGGCCTTCCCTGGTTTCAGGTCCAGTGGAGACAACCATTCATGAAATTGGTTCTCCAGAGCTGACCACAACTCCTCAGCTGTGTGACTCACATTTCCCAGACATTTCAATGTAAAAACCGCCTGATGACGTTGAGCCCTACTGCCAGCATAGTAAGGAGGTGTGCAGGATCCCTTCTGCGCAGTTAGAAAGCTTGTGGCATGACCAGACAGGCTTTGGGTGCAGGTGGAAGACCGAGAGGAGGTTGAGGAGGCAGAAGCAGTGGAGGAACTTTGACATAAAGAGGATTGACGCACAACTCGTGGGGACGGCAAGACTTGGACAGCAGCCCCTTGTCCTGCTGTCACCATAGTTACCCAGTGCCCAGTCAGCGACATGTAACGCCCCTGTCCATGCCTACTCGTCCAAGTGTCTGTGGTGAAATGCACCCTGTCACACACAGAGTTTCTCAAAGAAGCGGTGATGTTGTGTGCGACATGCTGGTGGAGCGCAGGCACACCTTTCTTTGAGAAGTAGTGCCGACTGGGCATCTGGTACTGGGGCACTGCGACGGACATAAGGTCTCGAAAATCCTCTGTGTCCACCAGGCGGAAAGGCAGCATTTCTGTAGCCAAGAGCTTGCAGATGGTGAAATTCAACCTCTTAGCTTTCTCATGGCTAGGAGGAAATGGTCTTTTACTTGTCCACATCTGAGGGACCGAGGGCTGGCTATTGTGCTTAGACGGGGTTGATAAGGGTGTCCCCGGCAAACTGCCGGTCTGTGAGGAAGATGCAGGCGGACATGTTAGGTTGCCTTGATCCAAAGGTGGTGCTATCGATGTCGGACAGCGCTCAAGACCAGCTGGTGTTACCACCTCCAAAGAAAATGATGACCTGCCAATCACGCTGGCTGTTGCGGGTAAAGAGGTGGCAGGTCTGCGCCCCAAAACAGGTGTGACTGCTGTCCCCCCAGTCACAGAGGATGAAGAGGCCGCGGATGCACAAGATATGGCAGACGGTGGTTGGCCCGGCCGGCTAGGCCGCATTGTAGCACACTGAGCTTCCCACTGCAACTTATGCTTCATGTCCATGTGCCGGTTCATGCATGAAGTACTCAAACTATGTAATTTTTGGCCTCTACTTAGCTTTTGCTGACAAATGTTACAGATAACACGAGTTGGGTCATCTTTATCGATCTGAAAAAATGCCCAGGCTATGCAAGGCTTAGCACCCATGCGACCTGAAGAGCCACCACGACTTGTGGTGAGAGGCAGAGTTGTGTTTGAGGATGCAGTTGTTGACGTGCTTCCAGTACTACGTCTCTGTCCAGGAAGGCGCAACCTGACCTCGTCGTCACTAGCATCTTCCTCCACCTCCTCTGCTGACCTCATCTCTTGGCTGACTGTGGGTTGACAGTAAGTGGGATCTCCGACCTCATCATCATCACCCTGTGCGTTATCACACCCGTCGTCCTCAGAGCCAACCTGTTCCTGCCCTGACAAAAAACTAAAGTTGTCGCTCCAATCAGGTATTTGAGTCTTATCATCGTCTTCCTCATTGTCTCCACCAACAGGAGTTACAGTTTGGGAATGAGGGTCTACATTATGGTCAGAACCTTCTGCGTCTGGTCCTGGATCCGACTCATAAAGATTCTGGGCATCAGTGCAGATCATTTCCTCATCTGGATTCACAGAAGCGCTGGAGTCGACCTCTGATTCCCAGGCTATAGTATGAGTAAACAGCTCTGCAGACTCAACCATCTGTTCTACCTCATACTCAGACGGGCAGCTGGAGATTTGGGAGCTGTGAGGAAGCAAGTGCGATTTGGGTGACACCTTTGAGGACTGGAGTATTTGTGATGTTGAAGTTGATGTGGAAGAGAGCCCACTTAAAGGAGCACTTGATATCCGTTGAAGCACCTGCTGTTTTTGTGCCTCATCTGGAATTTGTAGCGATTGGCGTGGCCGTAAGAAAGGGATCTTATCACATTGTCCGCTAAAAGAAGTAGACATTTTAGTTTGGCTGGAAGATGGTCTTTCTTCTGCACCTACCCCACGGACACAACCTTTTTTCCCCTTCCCAACACGCCTATTCCCCTTTCCACCAGCAGCAGGCCTTTTTCCACTCATTTTGGTGGTTAACTAATTCACAACTCTGGAGTTGTTTGCACAAAAAAACAATGGATGGTAACCGAGCAGAGCTGAGTGGCCAAACTGTGGTATTAGGCCAAAACTATTGGCTGGGTTAGATGCAGAAAAAAATTATTTTTAATTTGCAACCTGATGAAGGTCAGTATAGATGGACTAATAGACCAAGTCCCACACACCGCTAGAAGCCCAAATATTTTTTCAGAGCTAGATGTAGAAAATTTTTTTATTCAATTTGCAACCTGATGGAGGTCAGTATAGATGGACTAATAGACCAAGTCCCACACACTGCTAGAAGCCCAAATATTTTTTCAGAGCTAGATGCAGAAAAAAAATATTTTTAATTTGCAACCTGATGGAGGTCAGTATAGATGGACTAATAGACCAAGTCCCACACACCGCTAGAAGCCCAAATATTTTTTCAGAGCTAGATGCAGAAAAAAATTATATTCAATTTGCAACCTGCTGGAGGTCAGTATAGAAGGACTAATAGAACAAGTCCCACACACTGCTAGAAGCCCAAATATTTTTTCAGAGCTAAATGAAGAAAAAAATTATTTTTAATTTGCAACCTGATGGAGGTCAGTATAGATGGACTAATAGACCAAGTCTCACACACTGCTAGAAGCCCAAATATTTTTTCAGAGCTAGATGCAGAAAAAAATTATTTTTAATTTGCAACCTGATGGAGGTCAGTATAGATGGACTAATAGAACAAGTCCCACACGCTGCTAGAAGCCCAAATATTTTTTCAGAGATAAATGAAGAAAAAAATTATTTTTAATTTGCAACCTGATGGAGGTCAGTATAGATGGACTAATAGACCAAGTCCCACACACTGCTAGAAGCCCAAATATTTTTTCAGACCTAGATGCAGAAAAAAATTATTTTTAATTTACAACCTGATGGAGGTCAGTATAGATGGACTAATAGACCAAGTCCCACACACCGCTAGAAGCCCAAATATTTTTTCAGAGCTAGATGCAGAAAAAAATTATATTCAATTTGCAACCTGCTGGAGGTCAGTATAGATGGACTAATAGACCAAGTCCCACACACTGCTAGAAGCCCAAATATTTTTTCAGAGCTAAATGAAGAAAAAAATTATTTTTAATTTGCAACCTGATGGAGGTCAGTATAGATGGACTAATAGACCAAGTCCCACACACTGCTAGAAGCCCAAATATTTTTTCAGAGCTAGATGCAGAAAAAAATTATTTTTAATTTGCAACCTGATGGAGGTCAGTATAGATGGACTAATAGACCAAGTCCCACACACCGCTAGAAGCCCAAATATTTTTTCAGAGCTAGATGCAGAAATTTTTTTTATTCAATTTGCAACCTGATGGAGGTCAGTATAGATGGACTAATAGACCAAGTCCCACACACTGCTAGAAGCCCAAATATTTTTTCAGAGCTAGATGCAGAAAAAAATTATTTTTAATTTGCAACCTGATGGAGGTCAGTATAGATGGACTAATAGACCAAGTCCCACACACTGCTAGAAGCCCAGATATTTTTTCAGAGCTAGATGCAGAAAAAAATTATTTTTAATTTGCAACCTGATGGAGGTCAGTATAGATGGACTAATAGACCAAGTCCCACACACCGCTAGAAGCCCAAATATTTTTTCAGAGCTAGATGCAGAAAAAAATTATATTCAATTTGCAACCTGCTGGAGGTCAGTATAGAAGGACTAATAGAACAAGTCCCACACACTGCTAGAAGCCCAAATATTTTTTCAGAGCTAAATGAAGAAAAAAATTATTTTTAATTTGCAACCTGATGGAGGTCAGTATAGATGGACTAATAGACCCAGTCCCACACACTGCTAGAAGCCCAAATATTTTTTCAGAGCTAGATGCAGAAAAAAATTATTTTTAATTTGCAACCTGATGGAGGTCAGTATAGATGGACTAATAGACCAAGTCCCACACACCGCTAGAAGCCCAAATATTTTTTCAGAGCTAGATGCAGAAAATTTTTTTATTCAATTTGCAACCTGATGGAGGTCAGTATAGATGGACTAATAGACCAAGTCCCACACACTGCTAGAAGCCCAAATATTTTTTCAGAGCTAGATGCAGAAAAAAATTATTTTTAATTTGCAACCTGATGGAGGTCAGTATAGATGGACTAATAGAACAAGTCCCACACGCTGCTAGAAGCCCAAATATTTTTTCAGAGATAAATGAAGAAAAAAATTATTTTTAATTTGCAACCTGATGGAGGTCAGTATAGATGGACTAATAGACCAAGTCCCACACACTGCTAGAAGCCCAAATATTTTTTCAGAGCTAGATGCAGAAAAAAAATATTTTTAATTTGCAACCTGATGGAGGTCAGTATAGATGGACTAATAGACCAAGTCCCACACACCGCTAGAAGCCCAAATATTTTTTCAGAGCTAGATGCAGAAAAAAATGATATTCAATTTGCAACCTGCTGGAGGTCAGTATAGAAGGACTAATAGAACAAGTCATACACTGCTAGAAGCCCAAATATTTTTTCAGAGCTAAATGAAGAAAAAAATTATTTTTAATTTGCAACCTGATGGAGGTCAGTATAGATGGACTAATAGACCAAGTCCCACACACTGCTAGAAGCCCAAATATTTTTTCAGAGCTAGATGCAGAAAAAAATTATATTCAGTTTGCAACCTGATGGAGGTCAGTATAGATGGACTAATAGAATGATGCTATGCCCAAAAGATTTTACTTCACTAGGTGCAGTAAAAAAATTGGTATTCTATACACAGGTGGTATATCTTGCAACACAGATAGGCTACTCCACTGACTAACACACTCTGCAATAGGCCAAAAAGGATTAGCTTTGCTAGATTCAGCCAAATGCTGTGAAAAAAACTTGCACAGCACTGGCACAGACCTGCCTGGCAAAAACTGATACGAACTGATGTAACCTAGTCCTGAAAAGGACTCCAATTACAATTAGTCTTTACTCCCACAATCTATCTATTTAAGAGCACAGACCTGCTTGATAAAAGTCGTAGGAAATGCTGTAACCTAGTCCTTAAAAGGACTGCAATCACAACTATTCCCTACTCCCAAGCTATCTGTATATTTGTGCGAAAATTGGCTTGAAATTAACAAGGTATAGCGCACACAGCAACAGCGGTGCCGTCTAACACGCAGCTGCAGCAGTGAGAAAATGGTGGCGACGGGGAAAATGGCTTGGTCTTATAGGGCAAGGACATGTGACATACACTGCCAATCACACATGCCCTTGCTTGTGTGAAAAAAAGCACTTCGCTCCGTGTGTGCGCTGCTGATAGGCTGACAGATTGCACCTCCCCACTGCAAATGCGGGAAAGAGAAAAAAAAATGGAGATCTTCATTGTTCCTGCAGAGATCCATCCCCTGCCCCTCCCCCCGCCCCGCTGTACACTCAAACTGCGTATTAACATTAATTTTCATCATTACTGAGAAAAAATCCAGTTATGATTTTGGTGCACGAACAGTTATCGAACATAACCTCGAACAGCCGAATTTTTCTCAAATTGTTTGTGTTCGCCGACCGGCTCGAACACCGCCCAAAACAGCTCGAATTTGAGATTGGCGAACAGTTCGAGTAGAACAACGCTCATCTCTAGTGATCACTTTCGTGTCAGTTGAACTTGACTGCACCTGCTTTTCTTTTCCATATGTGAAAAAAAGGGCTTCACATATGATGTTTGGTATTCGTGAGTATTGAGAGCATGTTCGATGACAAGTGCAAAAGTCTCAATGCGGGAAGCGAAAGGAGGGAGTCAGAGCACACACTCAGCCTCCGCTCCATTCACTGTAGGATTGCATTTCCCATAGAAAATGAATGATGTTCAAGTCCATTCAAGATGGGGCTGCAGCGCCCAATTCTTTGGACACAAGACTTTGGATGTCATGGGAGTATCAAGTGTGACAGACTGTCGCTCTGGATCTTGCTGTAGAAGGTCACTGCGCTTGCCACTGCAGACACCTTCTTGATCCTCTCATCTCTGTAGTGTAGTGATATCCTTCTCCCTTTATGACCAAGCAGCGACCTCCACCTTCTGCTGCTAATTAACACATCCTTGCTTGGTAGTTAAAAACTCTCAGTGTCTCCAGAGAGTCTTATGTGATACTTCTATGTTCCTCTGTCCATGCCTGGAGTACTAGTAGTTGGCTACTTTCTTCTTGGACTTCCCTTGGAGGACAGTTGGCGCAATCTCTCTGGTGTCTTCTCAAGCTAAGTGTATCCCCTTTGCTTGTTTACCTCGTTGTCATTAGGTTCAGTGGGGCCTGACTAGTGTTCACCCCGTCCCCTCCCTACCTAGGGCCTAGCTCTAGGGATATTCAGGGATTAGGTTTCCTGCTCAGCGATAGGTGCGGAACCTACTTAGGGACGATAGGGTAGTCAGGGTGATAAAAGATCTTCCTAGGGGTCTCCACTCCCCCTTTCCATAGTTGTTGGATTTCCTTCCCCCTCTTCCCGTCGTTGTACACTTGTTCCTTCCCTCACCTTGCGTGACATTGGGGGTCCAAGCTGAATAATCCTTTTATGTAAGTATTTTTAAAAAGTTTTCTTGCAAAACATTAAAAAATGTGAAATATTGTTTTTTTCACTATGTATGATTCCAGATAGTACAAGATTAATATCTAATATGTTCAGCTCCTGCACAAAAAAACCCAGATCATCCTGTACTCCTGAGGCACATATATACCATATTTTTGGAAATTATCCAATGGATCTGCGGCAGGATAATATATAACACTAAGCCTTTAGAATAATCACCTTGGGGTCTAGCTCGGGCTGCAGAATTGAAGTATTAAGACTATAGTCGTTGCATTTATATGCAACCCCCATATGATTGACTTAATCGACAGTATCAGAATATTGAACTTGTGTTCCTGCAGAGGCACCAACGACAGTTCAATTGCTATAATTATAGGATCTTATAAAAGACGTTTATAGTGAACATTCTTCAATGGTTTTCCTTTATTCTACCAATGGATGGCTGCAATATCCTCTTATCATTCTTTTGTGAATTAAATTGTGGCTTGGGGATGACTTAAAATCTACTTTATGGTGTGTTGTTGAAGCATTTTATTAACTTGCAATGACTGTTATTTTCCGCTATTATACAGTGAGATTATATACTTTTTGCTAAAAAATGTCTTTCTTTTATTTAGCACCAAATAAAGGACCACTTATATAGCTCATGATTTCATAGTTTTCTCTACTCAAGAAACCTTTACTTTGCAACTTTGGTTAAAGAGAAAAAAAACTTACTTTAAATAGACACCTTTAACATGAAAAAAATGATTTTTACATATATTAGCGGTTATTATATATGCACTATACTTGCATTATATTGATTACACAGTGCTGGTCACCATTATTGGCACCCCTTTATTTTTTTCATAGACTGTACAATATCTTCAGAAATATGTAAAGCACCATAGAATAAATAGCGCTATAATAATAAATAATAATAATAATAATAATAATAATAAATAAAGAGAAATGTACCAAAGTTATATCCTCAGGATTTTTTAATTAGTGTTCCAAAATAATACAACAATAAAACATTGTTTTTCAACTTCCATGTTGCAATTTAAAAGAAGAAACAGTAAACAGAATGTGCAGCAATAAAGGCACCCCTAATTAATACTTGGTTGCCCACCCTTTGGTATTGCTGACAGCCTCCAAACATTTCTTGTAGCCATCTATAGGCTTTTTGCACTTCTCAGCTGGAATTTTCTCCCACTCTTCCTTTGCAGTTTGTTCAAGATCTTGAATGTTGGCAGGGTTCTTTTTCTCAATGGCAGATTTCTGCTCACCTCAAAGATTTTCAATGGGATTGAGGTCAGGGCTCATTGCTGGCCATTTTAATACAGTCAATTGTTTTCTTTTTCAACCATCCGTGTGTACTTTTGGATGTGTGCTATGGGTCATTGTCTTGCTGGAAGACCCATGATCTTCGACTTAGACCAAGTTTTCTTACACTGGGTAGGACATTTCACTCTAAAAGCTCTTGATAATTCTCTGATTTCATGATTCCTGCGATATTGTCAAAGACTCCAGTACCAGACACACCAAAGCAACCCCACAACATTATGGATCCTCCACCATGCTTAACTGTTGGTAAGGTGTTCTTTTCCTTATAAGCTTCATTGCGCCATCTGTAAAAAAAACTGTTGCTTTGCATTGCCAAAAAGCTCTATTTTTATTTAATCTGTCCACAGAACATTTTCCCAGAAGGATTGTGGTTTGTCAAGGTACTCTTTGGCAGAGATCAGTCATTGGTTTTTATGTCTTTTCTTCAGCAATAGTTTCTTCCTTGGCCTTCACCCATAAAGCTATGCTTGATTTGGTGTGCGGCATATGGTACTTAAAACCAAGCAATGTGAACTGAGGTCTAAGATGGTACACATGCAAGAAATAGGAGCATGTTCACACTAGCAAAAAGAAGCAAAACCTACAAAAGACAAAAAATATATCTCATACCCTACCATCATAATATACAAATGTAAAGCAGTTCACATTGCTTGTTTTTTTGTCTTGTTTGCATTCTGTGCAAATTAAAGGTGTGGCATCCCCTTTGTTGAGCTGATTAGTATATATGTAGCTTACCACGGGCCTAGGTGGTCTGAAGTTGGGACCCGGTCCTCTTTGTCTACCCTTTTATATGCATTACTTCAACTTTGATATACAGTAAGGTTTTTAATATAGACAGTGTAGGTACCGTCCCAATTTAGGGTCACCTTGTCGCTGGTGGGACGGCTTGTATACTTTTTTTGATCAAAAATAGTTCACTAAGTACCCTATATTTAATATGCAACTTTGCTTTACATTTATATATTATGATGGTAGGGTATGAGATATATTTTTTGGCTTTTGTAGGTTTGGCATATGGTACTTGTTGACACCATGATCCCAGACTGTTCCAGGTAGGCCTTCAGGTCTTTGGATGTTTGATGTGGTGTTTTTTTCCACCATTTGCACCAACCTTTGAAGACATCTTTTGTTAATTTTCCTCTTTCCCCCACGTCCAGGGAGATTCTTCATGGTTCAATGCTTGGCAAACTTCTTAATAACATTGCGCACTGTTAAAACTGGGATACCAAGGCCTTTGGAGATGGCCTTAAACACTTTAGAAGTTTTGTGCTTGCTAATAATAGCAGTTCTGATGTCCTCAGACAGCTTATTTGCCTTCACCATTATGACAAAGGAACAGGGCCTACCATGTGGCTTTTTAAAACACTGAAGTCACCATTCATTGGCTAATTCATGTCACATGGGCACCAACAATTAATCAGAGGAGAATCTCTTTTGTGATTTACCACAGGCGAGTCAAAATATGTTTCCATACTAAATTAATTTAAAGGGTGCCAATACCAGTGACACTGCAAGCTTTAGGTTTTTCTATTTTTCCCTCCCATTGTTTTTTGTTTTAAATTATTGTTTATCATTTGCTCCTTTGCATTTAACATGAGTGCTCTACATAAAAAAAAAACTGTTTCACTTGATCCATTTTTTTCAGGAGATATTCCACATTATGTACTTAAACTTCATGAGTGCCAATAACAATGAGCAGGACTGTATATGCATTATAATTGCACTAAGTTTCAGTATGCAATCTTGATCTCTTCATTCATTTCCAAACCCTCTGATATGCAGTGTATAACCTCTGCCACGTTTCAGATTTTGCTTTTGTGGGCATGCACCTTCCAGTAATACCAGTTGGATGAGAGGACTGTGTGTTCCTCTCAGTAATATAGGCTGGATATGAGCTCTAAGTGTACCTCCCATTAATATTGGCTGGTTATGACTCGGTCTGTGTGGTCCTCCTAGTAATATAGGCTGGATGTTAGGTCTGTGTGTTCCTCTCAGTAATATAGGCTGGATGTGAGCTCTATTTGTCCCTCCCATTAATACAGGATGTATGTGAGGTCTGTGCATCCCTCTCAGTAATACAGGCTGAATGTTAGGTCTGTGTATCCCTCAGTAATACAGGCTGGACGTTAGGCCTGTGTGTCCCTCAGTAATATAGGTTGGAGGTGAGCTCTATTTGTCCCTCCCACTGATACAGGCTGGATGTGAAGTCTGTGTGTTCCTCCAAGTAATATACGCTGGATATGAGTTCTATGTGTTCCTTCCCTTAATACGGGCTGGTTATGAGGTATGTGTGTCTCTCCCAGTAATATAGGCTGGATGTGAGGTCTGTGTGTACCTTTCGTTAATATAGGCTGTGAGGTCTGTGTGTCCCTCCTAGTAATATAGGCTGGATATGAGGTCTGTATGTTTCTCTCAGTAATACAGGATGAATGTGAGCTCGGTGTACCTCCCATTAATACAGGCTGGTTATGAAGCCTGTGTGCCCCTCATTAATTTAGGCAGGAGGTGAGCTCTATTTGTCCCTCTCATGAATACAGGTTGTATGTGAGTTCTATATGTTCTTCTCATTAACACAGTTTGGTTATGAGGTCTGTGTGTCCCTCCCAGTAATACAGGCTTGTATGTGAGGTCTCTGTGTTTCACTCTGTAATATTGTCTGGAAGTGAGCTCTATTTTTCCCTCCAATAAATACAAGCTGGTTATGAGGTCTGTGTGTCTCTCCAAAAAATACAGGCTGGGTGTGAAGTCTGTGTGCTCCTCCTAGTAATATAGCTGAATTTGTGTATGCAGAGTGTTGCTGTCTTCACTTGCTTATATATCAGCTTAGTTCTATTAAATCTTCATATGCTTTCCTCCTTTTCTATAGTCTGTTTTCTCCTCCCTTCTTGAAATTTTACATGCTTTCTCCTTTCTCCATAATGTGCTGGTTTGTGTGCAACCCCCTCAGCCTCTCTGCTGCTATCTATAACACTGAGAGAAGGGATGGGGAAAAGTGAAAGAGACATCTGAACTGATCAAGAGCTCTGACAAACTTGTAACATTTTTACAAATCATTCAGCTAGGTAAAGGGCGTACAAATACTCTGCAGCAGCAAAATAGTAAAATTTTAAATGAAGACTAGTTAGAAAATTGTTTAACTTTGCACTTAGAAAACAAATGAACAATTAAGTAAAAGGTGTACATAGTCTTTAGCCCCTTTCTGACATGTGCCATTCATGTACAGCGCATATCTTGTTTCTCCTTTCCAGGGACATAACAGCTGATCTGTACAGCTGACATGTGCCTCTAACAGCTGCAGGTGGAATCATGATCCACTTGCGGCTGTTAATATGTTCAATGCCGCTGTCAGTCGCTGTCTTTTGAATTTCCTCCTCATGTGATTGTCTATCTGTGGTGCCTTATTTTTTGGCTTACTACTAATATACTTACTGCCATTCCAAAGTTTGTACGGTTTTAATGAATTTCTATCAATAAAATTTATGAGATTTTTTCAGATATTGTTCGTTGCACGTCTTTCTTCTTTTTGATTCGTTTTATTTTTATTAGGTTTGTTCATGAAAGGATCTGATTGACACCTTATACACTGTGTTCCAAATTATTATGCAAATAATATTTTCTCAGATTTTCCCAAATTACCTATATGAATTGCAGTCATTGTAATTTTCCAGTCAAATAACTATTAGAGTACAATTGAAAGGTTTTTGTACAAACTGCCTATGATAACAGTATATTTAAAAAAAAAATAAAAAACTCAAAACTGCACTCAAAATGCACATTCCAAATTATTATGCACAGCAGAGTTTTCAACCTTTTCATTTTAATGAAGAACAAAAAAATGGTCATTTTTGAAATTATAAGCATTAGCAGGTTATTACAAACTGAAATCAAACAGTTTTCAACTCAAAACTTTATTCTAGGTGATGTTACATTTGCACATAGGACCGCTTGTTCGAAAGGAGCTTCTGAACTCTCTCGTCCATTGAATTTGTCAGGTTTTGGATGGTTTCTGCTTAAATTGTTTTGCATGAGGACATAATACCCCCCCAGAGCTGTTGCTTAAATGTGAACTGCCTCCCGCCATCATAGACACTCCTTTTGATGATGCTCCAGAGGTTCTCAATGGGGTTGAGGTCAGGGGAGCATGGGTGCCACACCATAAGTTTGTCCCCTTTTATGCCTTTAGCAGCCAGAGATGCAGATGTGTTATGTGCAGCATGAGACTGGGCATTATCATGCATGAAAATGATCTTGCTGCGGAATGCACGGTTCTTCTTCTTGAACCATGGAAGGAAGTGCTGTTTGAGAAACTCAACATACATTATGGAGTTCATCTTTACCCCTTCAGGGATCCTAAAAGGGCCGACAATCATTTTTTTGTTCTTTATTAAAATGAAAAGGTTGAAAACTCTGCTGTGCATAATAATTTGGAACATGCATTTTGAGTGCAGTTTGAGTTTTTTATTTTTTTAAAAATATACTGTTATCATAGGCAGTTTGTACAAAAACCTTTCAATTGTACTCTAATAGTTATTTGACTGGAAAATTACAATGACTGCAATTCATATAGGTAATTTGGGAAAATCTGATAAAATATTATTTGCATAATAATTTGGAACACAGTGTAATCAGCAAACAAAAGCGCTAGGTGTCAGCTAATCCCATTCACCCAATCTTCATTAGCATTTCCATTCATGTAATTTCTGGGGCAGCTGTAAGATGCTATTTTTAGCCTGGAAAGGTGCCATTAGGCAAACATGGTCCCTGGCTATTATAACAGCTCACAGCTGTTTCGTTAGCCACTACGTCCCCACGAACAGCAAGAAGCAGCGCTTTGGATGCAGCGTATTTTTGTTGCGTCCAAAACGCGGTATTCTAATGTCGCACTTTTGTTGTCGGTACATCTGAATCCACCGCATATAATGACACTTCAATTGGTCAAAATCTGCAGCGGAGACTGGCGTGTCCGCTACAGAAATTGACATGCTGCGGTTGAGTTTGGGTACGTAGCCACGGTCAGGAGCCGCTGCAGGTTTGACGCTGTGTGTTTATACAGCGTCAAACCCGCAGCGTCCAGATGTTACAGCATAGTGGATGGGATCTCTAGAAATCCCATGTCCACTATGCGTGCATCAGAGGCTGCGGATCACCAGCAGACGCAAATATGCGGCGCGTCTTTCAGGACCGCAGCATGTCAAATTCTCTTGCGGAGTCACTAGTCCCCGCAACAGAAATTTGACCAATAGAAAGTATTGAATGCGGTAAATACACATGGTTCAATGAACACATGTGGATTTACCTGCGTTCAATAAAATGCAACGTTATGGACACAGCAAAAAATATACGTCCAAAGCGCTACTACGTCCAGATCGTGGGTACACAGCCTAAAATTTAAAAAAAAAAAAGGCGTGGGCTCCCGCGTCATTTTTATAACCAGCAGAGGGAAAGCCGACCGCTGGGGGCTGATATTAATAGCCGGGGAAGGGGCCATTAGCCAACAATGTTCCCTGGCTATTAATATCAGCCCACAGCTGTTTGTTTAGCCTTTACTGGCTATATTGCAGGGGGACCCCAGAAAAAAATTGACGTTGGGTCCCCTATAAAATCTAACCAGAAAAGGCTAAACAGCTGCGGGATGATATTAATAGCCAGGGAAGGGGTCATGAATACTTGCCCCCGCCATGGCTATTAATATCACCCCCCGGCAGTCCCCTCATCCATAAGATGCACCAAATCTGGTGCTTAGCCTCCGCTCTTCCCACTGCCCTGTAGCTGTGGCGAGTGGGGTAATGGGGTTGGGGTTCACGTCAGCCTTGCATTGGCGGCTGACGTGAAGCCCAGGTTAGTAATGGAGGGCGTCTATAAGACGTCCCCATTACTAACCGCGTGGTAAAATAGTCGCCGCTTTTTCAATAAACACACAGCCAGAATAAAGTATTTTAATGAAATAAAAAACACACGATTCTACAATTTTTTTTATTACCCTCTCAGTCCCCGAATCCCTTGATCTTCTGAAAAAAATGTAAAATAACAAACAACCATATTCCTCACCTGTCTGCCACCAGCGACGCAGTCCACGTACCGCCAACGATTGTCCCACGGTGATCTGGGTCATTTCTACAACAGTGACATCAGCAATCACTGATGTCACTGCTGTAGAAGCCAGCAATGTACACTGACAGGGGTGTAAAATCACTCCTATAAGTATACATTGCTGTGAAGGTCACTGGGGTTCATCAGCTGAAGATCAGCTTATCAGCCCCAGTGAACTTACCACCATGGGAACGTTCTTTAGAATGCTCCCAGGCTGCGTTTCCGGAGTGTTTCCCACTCATTGGCTTTAATTGAAACTCAGCAAATCCGCAGGTATGAACATTATACCTGCGGATTTGCTGCATTTCAATTAAAGTCAATGGGCGGGAAACGCTCCGGAAGCGCTGGGCATAATGGTCATACTGTATTTTTTTCTGCAATGCTAATCCTGAGCGGAAATTTCCGCATCATGTGCACAGCACATCAGGATTATCATCGCTATAACGTCTATTAACAAGCGTTTTTGCAGCGTTTCCGGGGTTGAAAAACCGCTGCGAAAACTCATTAAAAACGCTTTGTGTGCACATAGCCTTAAACCTGTGATGTCGTTCAAAAGTACAACTCGTCCTACAAAAAACGAGCCCTTACTTTGCCATATTGACTGTGTTATAGCAGAAGATGGAGTCCCTCAAGTTTAAAGGCCCCATTTATGCTATATAAGTCTGACAGTTATTTTAGGTAAAAACAACAGCAAGCTGAAATGTTCCTTCTTGTATCAATAGCGAGTCCTTGCTAAGAAGATAACGTGTACTCCCTGGCCAGATGTTTCTTCTTGTAGCAATAATGTGTTCTTGCAAGAAGATAAAATGGCCTTGCTAACCAGATACGTCTAATTAAATATTTTAAAGCATACAGAAACTAGCATTTTTCGCTTGTTCAGCTAAACTGTATAATCGAACCATATATGGCAAATCCGTTTCCTGCCTTCAGGGTGTATATTAGCCCCGTGTTTTGTAATAAAGTTTAGAGTATGTTTAGACACAAACATCCTGTCCTGTGTCTTCATTCTCTCCGATATCGTAATCCAAAGGATAGAAGACCAAGAATGCAGTGACGACAGCTGGCGCCCGAACAGGGACCTTGAGTTAATCTACCCAGGGGTGCTCGACCGGTCCGAGACATGGGACGAGTGAAGCTCTCTGTTGGTGATATATACAGCGCTGAGGTAAGAATAACTGTTATATTCTACCTAATTATATCACTGTATAGAAGAGACTCCCTCACCCCCGAGCGGTCGGCTCCCCAGGTAATTCAACAGATTGTTGTCTGGCTCAGGTCCCTTTGAACCAGTAGAATCCCCTCAGATCAGTCCTGCCTTCTATCCTTTGGAGAATTTAAGAATGAAAGTATGGATCCAATGATTGTGTTGTGGATGTGTCCCGGGATTGATGTTTTTGGTCTGTTTTTCTGGCTGGCGTATAAGTCCTAGAGAGGCTAGTAGTGGAATGGTTCAGAAACCTTTGTGGCCCATTGTCTAAGTGACCATTGTCTAAGTGACTGAGGAGTCTCTTCTAGGTGAAGAGAACCAAAAGAATGGGGAACCAAAATGCCAAGGAAGGCATTATAGCCAAAGACTTAGTAGTACGCAGAGAAGGGAAACAGGCACTGATTGCAATTGACAAAATATTGTGTAAAGCGGGAATGAATGAGAATGGAGAGATGAATGGAGAGAAATGGAAATCCTTCTTTAACTCCTATCATGGATGGCTGAAAGATAAGGGTCTGTTAGGGACAGTAGATGTATGGATGAATGCATGTGCTCATTTTAAAGGAAAAATTGAAGAATTAGGAGACGGACGTTACAGACTGACAAAAAACGGAATGACAGATTTTCCTCCCTGTCTGCTCCCGACGTCACCCCCACCCCAGTATCAGAATTCCCAGGAACCTAAATGTTGGGTTTGCCCCAGATGTGGACAGCAGAACCCCTTGACAGTAGACATCTGTGTGGCATGTGGAGGACCGAGACCCCACCCAGCTAGTCTATTCCCAATGAGGACGGTAGTTGTGCCAGGAGCACCGGGAGCAGCAGCAGCAGCAGCAGCAGGGGGGGATGCAGTGGTTCCAGGTCAGGAAGCTCGTACAATGCTAATGTATAGACCATGGAGTCCTTCAGAGCAGTTGGCACTGATCTCCCAGCTGCCAGACCCATCCCAGTCCCCTATGGGTTTCGCTAGAATGATCACCACCATACAGGATACTACAATGCAACTAGAATAGATCTGCAGGGGGTAATTAAGGGAAAATTGGCAGATGAAGCCCGCTATGATAGGTTGATAGATGAGACAAAAAAACAGTATGCCAATAGGACCGGACCCGTAGATGCAGAATCTAATGATGCAGCAGCTGGAGTCCTATTCGCAGCAGCGTTGGTTAAAGCATGTCAAGACAGGCAAGCAGAAAAGCAAGTTACACTAGAAGATAGAGTGCAAGGGAAGGAGGAAGATCCTAAGGATTATTTCTATGCACTAAAGAAAACCTGGTCAGAAATGGGGTTCAACCCCGGGAATAAAACTAGTGAGAGGGTATTAGCAAGTGCTTTCATGAATGGACTAAAGAAAGAGATTGCAGAGAAGGTAAAAGCAAGTAGATCGGACTGGAGATCAGTGAAGGCAGAAGATTTAGCTAGAATAGCTCAGGGGGCACAGCATGACATAGCGCAGGCAAAAAGAGCTGCCAGAATACATATAGTAGAGACGACCCCCAGTAACAACAGAGGCTGAGGACGGACTGAAGGAGGAGGACAGAAACTGTGTTACGGATGTAAAAAGCCAGGACATTTTAGAAAGAACTGTAGGACCAACCCGTATCCAAATGCTCAGAGTGCGGGTCCTCCAGCCGACCAAACAACGCCCCCATAGGATGAGGGTAGCTTGCACATGAACCCCCTCATCTCCTTACCCCCAACTCCCAGTTGTATAGTGCAGGTGAACCTACCAGGGGGACATGAAATCGATTTCCAAGTAGATACGGGGGCTGACAGTTCAGTAATTACGCAAGGTGATTGGCCATATACTGACACTGATTTTTCACATCATGTCATTGCCACCCCCTTCAATTCCCCGTCTGTCCTGCTCCCTGTCACTAAGAGAATTCCCCTGCAAATTCAAGGAGCTACTGTACATAGCCAGCTCATGGTATCGCCCCGAGGCCAATGTAATCTATTGGGAAATGATGTGTTGTCCCAATTACAAGCACATATAGAGTATCATCCCGATGGCACTGTCACCATGACCCCAGGTTTAAAACCAAGTACCCTTTGCAAAATTATGTCACTAGATATTGCCAGCATAGAAGAGACAAATGAGTTTCCCCCGATATTGGAGCATGCTGTGCCACATGATTTTTGGGCCTCAGACAAAACAGATGTTGGTAGGTTAAGAGTTCAACCAGTAATGGTGAAATTAAAACCAGGAGCAATCTTACCTCAACAGAGGCAGTATCCCCTTAGCTCGGCTCAGGAGAATGCCATAGCCCAGCAAGTCCAAAAATTACTACAGAGAGGAGTCCTGATCAAAACTCAGTCCCCTTGCAACACTCCCCTGTTCCCAGTAAAGAAAAAGAGTGTGCCAGGACAACTAGCCGCATATAGAATGGTCCATGACCTCCGGTTGGTTAACAAAGCCACAGAACTTCTAACACCAGTTGTGCCCAACCCGCATACTCTCCTGTCACAGATACCTTCTAACTCTCTTTGCTTTTCAGTGGTCGATTTGACAAATGCATTTTTCAGTGTACCATTACTTCCTGACTGCCAGTACTTGTTTGCTTTCACATTCCAGGGTAGTCAATATACATGGACAGTGTTGCCACAGGGTGCCCAGAATTCACCCACAATGTACACTGCAAGTCTGCAGGAAATACTGGAGGGATGGTCTGAACCACATATCGTTGTTTTGCAATATGTCGATGACCTACCTGTCATTTGTGCCCCCTCCAGGAAACAATGTCATAGTGCAACTATATCGCTTATGTTGTTTCTCTATCGCGCTGGCTGCAAGGCATTGAAAGATAAGCTTCAGTTTTGTAAATCTTCAGTCACCTTTTTGGGACATTGCATTACACCAGGAGCTCGTCATTTGACAAATGCACGTAAACAAGCAGTACAGGCATTCACCGTCCCCATTAATGTTGCAGCCCTCAGAACTTTTCTTGGACTTGTTTCCAATTGCAGACAGTGGATTCATGCCGTCTCTGTTTTAATGCAGCCCCTCTATGACTGTCTTACTCCAACACCTTTTGTACTAACACCAGAGGCAATAGACTGTTTTTATTCTCTCAAAAACCGTATTTTGGCCGCTCCAGCTTTGGGTACCCCTAATTATGAGCTCCCATTTACTCTGTACCTTCATGAGCAAGCTGGACATGCAGCAGGAGTTTTAACTCAAACACACGGTGATAATCAGAGACCTGTTGCCTACTTTAGTGGCAGATTGGATGCGGTAGCCAGAGGTGCACCATCCTGCGTACATGCTCTGCATGCTGTTGGACTATTACTCCATAAATCCGCAGACATTGTTCTTGACCACCCGCTCACCGTTCTAACACCTCATGATGTCTACACTATATTGAACCAAGTGCAACCCGCTCACCTCTCAGCAGCACGTCATCTTAGGTTACAATGTGCACTGTTAATGCCTCCCAATGTTTCTTTACAGAGGTGTACTACCCTGAATCCAGCAACTTTGTTACCTCTCTCGGATCTAAAGGAGGAGTCAGGTACTGTGATTTTTAAGGAAGATCCAAGAGAGGAAGTTCCTCATGACTGTGTACAAATGATGGCACAAGAAACGGCAGGTTTACCTACTGTATTTGAACATGAATTACAAAATGCAGATTTTGAATTTTTTGTAGATGGATCCCGTCATCAGGACGATTCAGGTACCTTCCATACTGGATATGCAGTTGTCTCCCTCAATGCAATAATCAAGGCAGAACCAATGCTCCCACACCAGTCGGCTCAAGAAGCCGAACTTAGGGCCCTAAACGAGGCCTGTAAACTAGCGGAAGGTAGTATTGTTAACATTTACACAGATTCTAGGTACGCATTCGGTATATCGCATGATTTTGGTCCAATATGGAAGTCAAGAGGTTTCCTGACGGCAGCAGGACACCCCATTAAGAATGCTGATGCGGTCCAGCAGTTAATTGATGCGCTACAACTACCCAAACAAGTAGCTGTCATAAAGGTAAGAGCACATACCAGATGCACCGACCAGGTGAGTAGAGGAAACACGATGGCAGATGCAGCGGCAAAAACAGCAGCCTGTAAGCCGCAACAAGGGTCAACAGTACGTCAGTTAAGTGCCCCTAAAAACCCCTTTGTGTCGGAGGACATCTTATCCCAAATGCAGGCTCAGGCTCAAAAGGAGGAGGTTGATAAGTGGTTAAAGGAAGGTGCATGCCTGAATGAAGCAAATGGGGTATGGGGGAAAGGGACACGACGATGCCTTCCAAGGGCACTGTACCCAGCAGTTGCCCAGATACTACAAAAAATTCAGAAAGCCATGGCTGAGACAGGAAAACCATGGCCGGACTGTTTACCGCTTGCTCTGTTTTCAGTAAGATACACGCCCAATAGAAAGACTGGACTCTCTCCATATGAGATATTGTTTGGCAACGTACCCAGCCTAGGGTGTTTCTATCCGCAAGCATTAGAAATGAACAACCATGTGCTAAGTTCCTACGTAAGGGCTTTACACAAAAAGATTAAGCAAGTACATGATAATGTCTTCAGTTCTCTTCCAGATCCAGATCAAGACTCTAGCAGCCATACGCTGCAACCTGGAGACTGGGTGGTTATAAAAAGACACGTGAGGAAAAGCCTAGATCCACGGTTTGACGGACCCTTTCAAGTTCTGCTGACCACAAGTTCAGCCGTTAAGCTAGAGGGAAAAGAGACCTGGATCCACGCGTCCCATTGCAAAAAGATACTAGGAGAACCAGCGGACAAAGAATGATGACATTGTTTATACTTACCTGCATACTTACAACCACAGGTGCATGGACTAGGTTGAGCACCACAGATGGAGACGACAATAGATTCATTAGACACCATCTTGCTCTAATCGATGGACTAAAGGAGCAAAACCAGACCATTGCTAATTGTTGGATATGTACACATGCCCCTGTGACATCCACTAGCATACCCTTTCTCGCTGTTCCAGTCTCATGGGAAGAGATAAACTTTTGGGTGAACTGTTCAGATACTTTGGCCAATAATTCCACACAGAGATTTTACTTTCTAAATCCCGCAAATTGGTTTAAAGGTATCGGTGGGTGGTTGGCTGGTATAGTACAAGCGATTTTTCAGGTTTTACTAATGTGTCTTGCGGTTTATTTGGTTTTTAAGCTTTTTCTAATGTGTATTCAGCATTGTACTAAAAGAAAACATAGAGATTCGTATTGATAAATGAAGGAACAAAAGGATGGAATGTTATAGCAGAAGATGGAGTCCCTCAAGTTTAAAGGCCCCATCTATGCTATATAAGTCTGACAGTTATTTTAGGTAAAAACAACAGCAAGCTGAAATGTTCCTTCTTGTATCAATAGCGTGTCCTTGCTAAGAAGATAACGTGTACTCCCTGGCCAGATGTTTCTTCTTGTAGCAATAATGTGTTGTTGCAAGAAGATAAAATGGCCTTGCTAACCAGATACGTCTAATTAAATATTTTAAAGCATACAGAAACTAGCTTTTTTCGCTTGTTCAGCTAAACTGTATAATCGAACCATATATGGCAAATCCGTTTCCTGCTTTCAGGGTGTATATTAGCCCTGTGTTTTGTAATAAAGTTTAGAGTATGTTTAGACACAAACATCCTGTCCTGTGTCTTCATTCTCTCCGATATCGTAATTCAAAGGATAGAAGACCAAGAATGCAGTGACGACAACTGAAATATAAAAAAGTTATGGGTCTCAGAAGAAGGAGAGTAAAAACGAAAGCCCAAAAACTGAAATAAAGTAAAAAATAAAAAAGTAAAAAAAAATAAAGAAAATATAAAAGTTTAATCACCCATCTTTTTCTCCATTAAAAAAATGATATATAAAACAGTAAACATATTTGACATCAAGTTCATAAAAATATGATCTATAAAAATATAAAATTAAATCACCTAATTAGTATATGCCATAATAAGAGAAAAACAAAATGTCAGATAGGCGTAGTATTTTGGTCATCCGCCCTAAAAAATGCAACAAAAGCAGGTTAAAATGTCATGTGTAGCCAAAAATTGTATCAATAAGACCATCAGCATGTCTCAGAAAAAACAAGCCCTCACCCAGCTCAATCAACAGGAAAACAAAAAATGCTTTGGGTCTCAGAAATGGCGATATAAACCCCCCATATTTTTTCTTACAAATTGTTGAATTTATTTTCACCACTTAAATGAAAAAAAAAGTTCTATACAAGTTTGGTATCATACTGGCATGGCGAATCATGATACAGAATAACCTTCACTACGAGGCCACCAGCCATTCCTCAATATTGTTGTGTTCCCTGTTAGTAACATAGTTTGTAAAGCCGAATAAAGACTTGCGTCCATCAAGTTCGACCTGTTAGTTCTGTAATTGCTAAAGTTGATCCAGAGGAGGGCAAAAACCCCAAATGATTTGGCCAATCTTCACCTGAGGAAAAATTCCCTCCCGACTCTGAAACCAGCAGTCAGAATAAATCCCTGTATCAACCTACTATTTTATTTTTAAGTATATGCTGAAATCTGCCTGGTATCTAGAAATGCATCCAGTCCCCGCTTGAACTGGTGCAGTGAATCCGACATTACCGTCTCCTCACTCAGTGAATTCCATATTCTCACTGCTCTTACCGTAAAGAACCCCTTCCTATGCTGGTGCTGAAACCTTTTCTCTTCCAGTCTTAGTGAGTGCCCTCTTGTTACCGTAATATCCCTCCTTTTGAACAAATCCCGGGCAAGATATCTATACTGTCCCCTAACATATTTGTACACATTTATTATGTCCCCCCTCAACCTTCTCTTTTCCAGGCTGAATAGTTCTAGTTTTGCCAACCTCTCTGGGTATTGCAGTCCCTCCATTCCCTTTATTAATTTTGTTGCCCTCCTTTGTACCTTTTCAAGCTCATTTATATCCTTTCTATATATTGGGGCCCATAACTGAGCACAGTATTCCAAGTGTGGTCTGACCAGTGCTTTGTACAGTGGAAGAACAATGTTCTCATCCTTTGCAGCTATACCTCTTCTGATACATCCCATTACCCTGTTTGCCCTTACAGCAGCGGCCTGACTTTGGTCACTCCAATTTAGTTTGCTATCAATCAAGATGCCCAAGTCCTTCTCCATCTCTGAATTCCCCAATGATTTCCCATTCAGTGAGTACTGGTGACTTCCATTTTTCCTTCCCATATGTATGACCTTACATTTCTCCTCGTTAAACCTCATTTGCCATTTAATGCTCCACCTACCCAGCTTATCCAAATCCCTCTGTAGGTCTGCACTGTCCTCTTTTGTATTAATTGTTTTACATAACTTTGTGTCATCTGCAAATATTGATATTTTACTATTTATCCCGTTGACTATGTCGTTAATAAAGATATTAAATAACATTGGGCCTAGTACAGACCCCTGTGGTACCTCACTAGTGACGCTTACCCAATCTGAGAATATTCCATTTATAACCACCCTCTGCCTTCTATCCTTTAGCCAGTTAGCTACCCACTTGCAGACATTTTCCCCCAGCCCCATCATTCTCATTTTGTATACCAACCTATTATGTGGCACGCTATCGAACGCTTTTGAGAAGTCGAGATACACGACATCCACTGGTTCTCCCTGATCTACTCGAGAGCTAACCTCCTCGTAGAAGTCAATCAGGTTTGTTTGGCAGGAGCGATTCCTCATGAATCCATGTTGGTTCGGGATTAAAAGATTATTAGCATCAAGATGCTCCGTAATTGCCTCTTTAATGAAGCTTTCAAAAATTTTGGCCACAACGGACGTCAGACTCACCGGCCGATAGTTTCCGGCGTCACTTTTCGCTCCCTTTTTGAATATTGGCACTACATTCGCCTGTCGCCAATCAAGTGGCACAGACCCAGTCTCAACAGAGTCCTTAAATATAAGATATAACGGTCTGTCTATCACATTACTTAGTTCCCTTAGTACCCGTGGGTGTATGCCATCAGGTCCTGGTGATTTGTTTATTTTAATGTTACTGAGGTGTTTCTGTACCCCAGCTTGGGTTAGATTTGTCATACTTAGTGGAGGATTAAGCTTGTCACTTCTCATTTCTCCTGTTAGTTCGATTTCCTTTGTGAAAGTTGTCGAAAAAAAAATTATTTAATAGATTAGCTTTATCCTCATCTTTCTCTATGATTTTGCCTTCCTCACTTTTTATCGGTCCAATATTATCCGATTTAATCCTTTTACTATTTATATACGTAAAGAACAGTTTGGTATTTGATCTACTTTCCCTAGCAATACGTCTCTCTGTTTCCTCCTTCGCTATTTTTATTTGTTTTTTACAGGTTCTCGTTTTTTCCTTGTAACACATTAGTGCCTCCTTACTGTTTTCCTGTTTTAATCTCTTGAATGCCTCTTTTTTGCTATTTAACGCCCCTTTTACGTTCTTGTTCAACCATATTGGTTTCCTTTTATTTCTGGCCCTTTTATTCCCATACGGTATATACCTCTCGCACTGAGTATTCAGAATTCTTTTGAAGGTTTCCCATTTACTATTCGTATTCCTTTGATTAAGAACTTTGTCCCAGTCAATAAGTTGAAGGCTTTCTTTCAGCTGATCAAACTTCGCCCTCCTAAAGTTTAATGTTTTTGTTGTTCCCTTATTGATAACCCTAATGAAGGGCATTTTGAAGTCGATAATATTATGGTCGCTATTACCTAGGTGCCCCCCTATCTGTACCTCAGTTATTCTATCAGGCCTATTAGTCAATATTAAGTCCAACACGGCCTTCCCTCTCGTTGGTTCCTGCACTAGTTGGGAGAGATAATTATCGTTAATATTTGTCAAGAACCTTTTTCCTTTCTGAGATCTACAGGTTTCTGTTTCCCAGTCAATATCCGGGTAGTTGAAATCCCCCATTACAATCACTTCATTATGTTTTGCTACTTTGTCTATTTGTCCTAATAGCAGATTCTCATTCTCCTCTGTTATATTTGGTGGCTTATAGCAGACCCCCAGTAATATTTTATTATTATTTTTAGTTCCCTCTATCTCTACCCACATGGACTCTACCCCCTCTTCTCCCTCTCCTATATCTTCCCTTAGTCTGGGTTTTAGACATGACTTTACATATAAATGTAGCACCCCGAGGGCTCGGCTGCTACAGGGGTATTGCACCTCAAACCAGAGGTGTGATATTCCACTCCCGGGTAAGGATGGAGTGTGGACCGGGGCTCAGTAGGCTGCATGCACCACACACACCCCATTTCCGAGGAACAGACCAACGGTGCTCCCACTAGACAGAGTGCAGGCACGACAGCTTCTGTTCCTGGCTGGAGTGGGGAGAGGAAGGAAAACCCAGTGGTGTAGGAGCAGATAGGGGTGGGTTTCTGGGCATAGGTAGGAGCCCATTGGTTGCTAGTCACCTGGGCTCACACATAGAGGGAGGTATATAAGGTGGGCACCATCTTAGATCAGTGTTCAGTTCAGAGAGGAGCTCAGCCAGAGAGGGCTGACAGGGAGCTGTGGCTCAGTCTGGGCCCAGCCCCAGAGCCAGGCCTGGAGTAGAGGCCTGAGACAGCAGAGAGGGAGAGAAGAGAAGGAACAGCAAGGAGAGTAAGAAAGGAACTGAAACAGAGGAGAAAGGAGGCGAGGAACACAGAGAAAGGCCCAGAGACACGAAGGCAGAAGGAACCCCATATTCCCAGAGGAGATACTGGGTGAAGGGTTGGCAGAACAGGGTACCGGAACCCGAATTGGTGGAGGCGACTAATCCTCAGCCAAAACCGGAGGTTGTCACCACATCTTGGTGCGACCCCTCACTACATCCACCAGAAAGGCATACCGCATAGGGTCAGGGAAACCGGAGAGAGGTTTCACCAACAGAAGGCCCGAGGAAGCTGGACAAAGGTGGGTCACTGGTGAGGACGGCCAGTAGAAAGGAAGAGAGGGGAGCTCTGAACCGCACTCTGGAATTGCCTGGGAGTTGACCGAGTCCCTCAACTGGTGGACGCAGCACGGCTCGGGCGGTCACTGCTGGCCGAAGTGATCTGAACAACAACAGTGAGTAAAGCTTTGGAAACTGCACCACAAGTCTCTGTTTCATCGCCGCACCAGCACCATCAGTACTGGGACACTCGCACCATCACTCCCATCATTATCCACACTAGCTGCCCTGAGGCAATACTTCTCCCGTGGGGAGTCATCCCATACTCGGCTGCGCAAACAACATCAGCCTCAGTGGTCTGCAGCGCAGCGGCGGTCCCCACTGACCGCAATCCACGGGTGGCGTAGTCGGACACTTATTTCAATACAAATAGACTGCCACTGGTTTGACCGCCCTGAGCACGGACCGGGTCACCGCCACGGAGAACTACAACCCCCAGCGATCCGGCTCCGGGTATTCCCCCTGCACAGCAGCAGCGCACAGGCCCAGGGGGCGCGTCAACTTTTGGCGTAGTCGGCAGGATCGTTACCAACCCGCCACAAGCGGGTATTGCGTGCCTGAAGAAAACGGCACATGTACCTTAAAAAGAAGTCTCCCGCCATTTCCAGAAGTTTCCCGCCGTCCGGAGTCGTTTCCCGCCATCCGGAGCCGATTCCCGCCATCGGACGCCATCTTGGACTGTTTCCCGCCATCTTCATCCGTTTTTCCCGCCCTGGCAGAGCGGACGCCATTATGTGCGCACCAAAGGACAACAAGAAGCCACCTCCCATCGTGGGCCAGGTCCCAGAGTGG
Source organism: Phyllobates terribilis (assembly GCF_046119375.1). Taxonomy (NCBI): domain Eukaryota; kingdom Metazoa; phylum Chordata; class Amphibia; order Anura; family Dendrobatidae; genus Phyllobates; species Phyllobates terribilis. Next base: position 329,807,837 of record NW_027362768.1, read on the forward strand.
CGCCAAAGAAGGAGCCCGCCCCCACCAGCCATGAATGCAGCAATGGAGATGTCCATCAACGTGGGGGGGCTGCCCCTGAAGGTGATTGTCAGCAGATGCCCCCAAGACCAAACCCCATGGGGGCGGATAGGAAAGAAAACTGTGGGGCAGGGCGCGCTCTGGATCAGTCTGGACCTGCTGCACCCGGAGATGGAGGGAGCAGAAAAATCCACCAGCACCCTGGCCCGCAGCCTGCTGCAAGCGGAGCCACCCTGCAGCCTGACAGAACTGCTGGCCCAACTGCCTAGAGACCCGGACCGTGCGCGCGCAGCGCTGGAAGATCTGAATAAAAGAATGGTCCGGGCGCAGCGGGATGTGTTTGCCGGGTGGAGAGAGGAGATGGCCCGGCAGCACGGAGGTGACCAGCAGAGGACCCCGCCGGAACCGGGCAGCGCGCTTACCACTGGGCGCGGAGAAGAGAGACCGGGAGCTGCAGATGACACCGCGGAGGAGGCCACGGAGACCGAGGCAGGTAATGGGGACGCCACCACCCCAAGCCCGGGGAACACCAGCCTGCCCTCACCCTCCGTTGCGGGACCCGAAGCCCCGGGGACCGTACCTGACACCACGCCTCCACCGCCACCAGCTAGGCCTCAGGCAGCAAGCACCATCGTCACGCCCCACCCCGCGCTGTGCCCTCTGAACCCTGGCGCCGTGCAGCGTGAAACGTCACAGGCCAGGACGCAAGGCCCAGCACACCCGGGCGCCGCTGCCTCACCAGCGCCCCCTACCTTGGCGGTGCCACCCCCGGGCACGACCAACAAGCGACCGCCGGCCTGGTCGCAAGGCCGAGTGCCCCCGGGCGGTGCCACCCGTCCGAAGCCCATAGTGCCACCCTTGGGCGCGGACCTGTATGCCCAACATACCAGCCCGGACGGGCTACCCTTTGAATGGCCGCCGGAGTTCGCCAACCCCCGTCTCCGGAAAGAGCGACCCTTGAGTGAGCCTCAGATCCCGGCCCCGGAGCCCGCCAACATCGCTCCACCCCTGCCGGAGGATGCCCAGTTTGCATGGGACCCCACTGGTGAGAACCTCATGGGCTTCACCCAGGAGACCCGGGCAGAAGAAGCCCAGCGCCTGGAGTGCTGCCGTCAGCAGCTAGCTACGTATGAGAGAGAGCAGCAGCAGAGGCGCATCAGGGAGCAGCGACTCCAGGCCAGGACCGCGGAGCAGAAGCGCAGGGCCCGACAAGACACCCACGCCATCCGCGGACCCAGAGCCACCGGGACCGTAGTCAAGTTCCAGCTGGAGCATGGCTGGGGCTTCATCAGAGACCCGGAGGCTGACACCGACGTCTTCGTCACGAGAAGGGACGTCGAAAGCCACCTGCCAGAGGGACATCACGGACGTGACCTGTACCCCAGCGACGTGGTCACCTACACCCGGCACAAGGGCGCAAAGGGACTGTATGCTCTCCATGTCCACCGTCTAACTGAGGAGGAGCTGCAGTACCGCCCAGACATGGACTACCCTGAGGATCCGGACGGGTCTGAAGAGTACAAGGAAGAAGCATCAGGAGGACACCGTTACCAGTAAGCGGTAAAATGGAACTGTACATAGTTACCCGTCAGGGTACAAGAACTGTTACCTGTGTGCCCCTAATCCCTAACCAGGCTGAGGACTGTGAGCAGCCATTCCCCTATTCCCACTGGCCGAGGACTGAGAGCGGCCATACCCTTGTACATAGTTGCGCTTCTTAAAGCGCCCCCTACTGGTTTTATACAAGAACCGCAACGTCTACCTCAAGGTGGATTAAAATGGACTGTTGCACCTTTTCCTGGTCGCAAGTTGCACAGCGGCCAGAGCTCAAAAATGTTTATGTGAAAATGTCTTATAATGGAAAGTTTAATATGCTGCTAGAATAATAATACAAATGTTTTATGTGATGTTTTATATGCTAAAAGAGTTCCAGTGGCATTAGCAAGATGTTTTATGAAAAGGAGTACCAGTAACGTTAAAAGGAGAAAAGTACCTCCCATAAAGGGATGAGTGAAAAGTTATTGTCTTATATATGAATGCATTCTAAAAACTTGTATGTTTAAATTGTCTTTGCTCTTTTCCAGCCCGAGGACGTGCTGTGATTTACCAGGGGGGAATGTAGCACCCCGAGGGCTCGGCTGCTACAGGGGTATTGCACCTCAAACCAGAGGTGTGATATTCCACTCCCGGGTAAGGATGGAGTGTGGACCGGGGCTCAGTAGGCTGCATGCACCACACACACCCCATTTCCGAGGAACAGACCAACGGTGCTCCCACTAGACAGAGTGCAGGCACGACAGCTTCTGTTCCTGGCTGGAGTGGGGAGGGGGAGGAAAACCCAGTGGTGTAGGAGCAGATAGGGGTGGGTTTCTGGGCATAGGTAGGAGCCCATTGGTTGCTAGTCACCTGGGCTCACACATAGAGGGAGGTATATAAGGTGGGCACCATCTTAGATCAGTGTTCAGTTCAGAGAGGAGCTCAGCCAGAGAGGGCTGACAGGGAGCTGTGGCTCAGTCTCGGCCCAGCCCCAGAGCCAGGCCTGGAGTAGAGGCCTGAGACAGCAGAGAGGGAGAGAAGAGAAGGAACAGCAAGGAGAGTAAGAAAGGAACTGAAACAGAGGAGAAAGGAGGCGAGGAACACAGAGAAAGGCCCAGAGACACGAAGGCAGAAGGAACCCCATATTCCCAGAGGAGATACTGGGTGAAGGGTTGGCAGAACAGGGTACCGGAACCCGAATTGGTGGAGGCGACTAATCCTCAGCCAAAACCGGAGGTTGTCACCACATCTTGGTGCGACCCCTCACTACATCCACCAGAAAGGCATACCGCATAGGGTCAGGGAAACCGGAGAGAGGTTTCACCAACAGAAGGCCCGAGGAAGCTGGACAAAGGTGGGTCACTGGTGAGGACGGCCAGTAGAAAGGAAGAGAGGGGAGCTCTGAACCGCACTCTGGAATTGCCTGGGAGTTGACCGAGTCCCTCAACTAGTGGACGCAGCACGGCTCGGGCGGTCACTGCTGGCCGAAGTGATCTGAACAACAACAGTGAGTAAAGCTTTGGAAACTGCACCACAAGTCTCTGTGTTTCATCGCCGCACCAGCACCATCAGTACTGGGACACTCGCACCATCACTCCCATCATTATCCACACTAGCTGCCCTGAGGCAATACTTCTCCCGTGGGGAGTCATCCCATACTCGGCTGCGCAAACAACATCAGCCTCAGTGGTCTGCAGCGCAGCGGCGGTCCCCACTGACCGCAATCCACGGGTGGCGTAGTCGGACACTTATTTCAATACAAATAGACTGCCACTGGTTTGACCGCCCTGGGCACGGACCGGGTCACCGCCACGGAGAACTACAACCCCCAGCGATCCGGCTCCGGGTATTCCCCCTGCACAGTAGCAGCGCACAGGCCCAGGGGGCGCGTCATAAGCAGACTCCTCCGCCTTTCCCCTGTTTCCGGTCCCTTCTAAATAAACTATAATCTAATAAATTTACCGCCCAGTCGTAGCTATCGTCTAGCCAAGTCTCTGTTATACCTACGATGTCATACCTCTCCTCCGATATAAGCGCCTGCAGCTCATCCGCCTTATTGGTCAGGCTTCTTGCATTGGTCAGCATGCAAGATAAAACTTTGGGGTTATTTAGCATCCTATTCTTCTCTAACGATCTAACTGTACTATCCCCACCCCCCTCTCCACCCTCATTATATTCACTTCTCCCCTTCCCCCTTGCTTGCCTCACATCCCACCTATTTCCTTGGTTCCCCCCCCCGTCTCTAGTTTAAAAACTCCTCCAACCTATTAGCCATCTTCTTCCCCAGCACCGCTGCACCCTCCCCTGTTGGTTTTCTTGCCTTCATCTTCGAGAGGGGGGACAAGATTTGACCACTGCAGCCAATCAGCAACCACGAATTGGCTGCAGTGGTGATGTTCTGTATGTTCAAGAAGAGAGAGCAAGGGAAGAGCCTGTCTCTTCCAGTCTGGATGAAACATCATTGTTGCAGTCAATCAATAGCTGCTGATTGTGTGCAGAGGGGATGAGATGATCCTCACCGAAAAAGATCATGAAAAGACTGGTGGGGCATTGGCAGCAGTGCAGAGGAACAGAGGGATCTGGCAAGTAATTAGGGCAACTATAATGAGATAGACTAGCTGATGTGTTCCCCCTGAATACATCAATGCTGCTGTAGTATAGAATGTGAATAATATTTTGTTCCTGTTATGTTTCCTTGTGATAACAATTGTTAATTTCCCTGTAAGCTGCAGTACTGACTCATGGTCACAAGATGTCACTGTCTAGAGCTAGGTGAAAGGATAAGCTCTGCCAGCAGCAGTGGAGCAGAGCCAGTTATGTGAGAGTTAACTAAGTTTGAGGACAGCCCATAGTGGGTGGGCACTTTGGGAATCTCTAGATAGTTGTTAATTCCAGGAAGTGACTGCCAGTAGCTGTGCAGTACAGCAGAAAGCAGCTGGCTCTCGTTAAGGGCTGCTAGGGTAGACGTGGGCCTAGAATCCTGGACAGTGGATCGCCAGAGAACCCCTTTGCATGAGTCCCCTTAGCCAGCCTGGGAACCTCAAGATGGTTGTCGGGGCCTGTGGGCACAGTCTGTCTGTGAAGCTGCAGAAGAAGTCAGGACTCAAACTCTCAGAGGCGGAGTGAAATGTAATCCAGATATATTGTCAATGGTGAGGAAGAGTCCCTAGGGCTAAAGAAGAAAGCAGCAGGGTTGCTTCACCTACGTCAGGAACCAGGGCTGTATCCGGTACCTGTGGGAAAGATGGCAACCCGTTGGGCCTTATCCTTTATACCTGCCTATAAATACTGTAAATACTGCCAGTTACCAAGCAAAGTTCTGGCTGTTTTTATGAATCCTGTGTCTTCTGCCCTGGTTCCAAAAGACGGATTCCTGGAGTCAGAAGAGGCCGGCTGGCCAGAAGTAAGTGGGAGACACCACATAAACTTCAGCACACCAGGATGGGGACATACTTTGCCTGTAGGGTGCCGAAGCGAGCAGGGGCCACAGCTCGCCCACGACTACCTTGTTTGGGCACCTTACACAACCATGCTAATTTTTAACAAGCCCTTTAAAAGGAGTGCATCAGTCCACAAATGTGGATATTTATGGGGGAATCCGCTTTAACAAAGCTCAAGAAATATTTACAGAGAGGCGTTCATGAGGATTTCTTTTTGTACAATGCTTTGATATCAGTTTTTAATGACAAACTCTTTACAAACCGGACAATTGCGGGCAACTTAATGGCTCAACAAGCTGTAATCAAGCTCTGTCTAATGAGCAGGGTCTCCTTGAATTGTTTATCAAGACTGGCGACATCACATTGACCTACAAACTGTGTCCTACATTGCGAAAAGCCCGCTTTGCCAGGAAATTAATTGGTAATAAGTGCTGTTCATTGGCTAAATGGCTTTAATTTAGCTTCCAGCAGGAATTGCATTAAACACTTGTTAATAAGTTAATAAGCTCAGTGCTGGCGGAGTCACACTTTTGCTGGTAGCAGAAGCAACGCTATTTTGTGGGAACCGGATTCTGATTGAAAAAAATCCAAAATGTGAATTGACAATTGGACGATCACTTAGTTTCTCATCTCGTTTGCCGGAAGAAATAAAGAACGTGGAGGGAAAGTTTTTTTATCTATTATCTGAATTGTATCATCATTGGCTTTGAAATAAGACTTGGGCCATTAACGAGCATTATGAGTTTTTTTTCATTTTGGCAAAGATCTACGAAAAGGCCAGAAAATGGTAGGATTTACTTTATCTAGGTCAGTTCTGTTAAGTTTATTTCAAGGGGTTGTGTGGATTAGAAAACCCATTTCCAAATAGTCTATTTTGGAATTCTGGGTTAATTGAGGCCCTCCTTCATAAATTATGTGAGCATATAGCAGCTGGGAGGATATCTCCGGAGAATTGAGCATGTCCATCCTGGTTTAAGGTAGTGGAGTTGCCCATCCATTTGGACAGAGGTTGAGCATAGTTCTGTGGCCTGTGTTTTTGTGTTTGTAGGATTTTCTTTCCTACATCACAGTCTCTACATAGAAAAACACTGTAGGAAAACAGAGCACACAGGTGATACCTTGATAAAAAGATAAAATAGATCCAGGTAATGTAGGCACAACTCCTCTAAAAGCTCAATAACGGTTGCTGATGCCCCATGGCTGGGGGATGAACTCCACCAGGATGCTTGAAGGTCAAGACATTTCACGGTTTGGGCTGCGCTAACCAGAATGACGATCCTTGATCCAATAAAGAAGTGGTTTTCATTCCACAATGCGTTTCCACGCCGGACTGGTTTCTTTCTCAAGTGTAAAAACCAACTGTACAGTGCACATTGGAGCAAGAGGAGTTTTAATAGCCTGGAATGGCTGACAAAAAAATAAGAAAACACCCAAAAAGGATTTGAAAATGTGTAAGAGGAAGGTAGGGTCAACCCTACCTTCCCTTCTCACATTTTCAATTCTAGTTTTTTTCGACAGCTATTCCAAGCTATTTTAACCCTTCTTAATCCTATGTGCACTTTACAGTTGATTTTTGTCACTTGAGAAAGACGCCAATCCAGAGTGGAAACACGCTTTGACAGTTCTTGTTTATTGTTCATGGATTGTACCGTAGGCTTTGGTGGTGCTCCTGGGGTAATGGCTATTATAGGTCAACATGGCTCTGGGAAGGTCCATACCCTGTCACCATGCTTGATAGGGAGGAGAAGAGACTGGTACAGAAAAGTGGAGAATGTTTTAATGTAGTACATTCTGTTTTTAACATGGTACTGGAAGGTGACTGTTACTCACGTAGTACTGGGATGTGGCTGCTACGATCTAGACATCACTTTTCCCACTAAAGTAGTTGGTCGTAGGCTAAAGATTAATGGGAGCATGGCTGAGGTTTGGCTGGAGTTTATGCTGCTATCAAATTGTGAGAGAGCAATAGTAGGTGGATAATTGGGAGCAGCAAGGTTGGGTTAGTAGGAAATGAGGTGCAGATGCTGAGAAATCCACGTAGAATTGGTAGCCGCCATCACCCTTACAAAAGAGAGGCCTCAAAATGTTTTAAAGTTTGTCGTTAAAGGGAATTTGTTACCTGGTTTTTGTTACCTAATACCAGTGATGTGTCATTTATTGGGCTGCTTAGTATAGTTTTGATAAAATCACTGTTTTATCAGAAGGAGATTATCACTAGAGGACTAGTAAACCTGCTGCCAGGGAGTCCAACCCCGCTGCTTCCACTGATTGACAGCTTTCTGCCTATGCACAGTGTAGACAGAAAGCTGCCACTCAATGGTGCGGGCTGGATTATGCAGGACTCAGCATTCAGAGGACTGCTAGATCTGCATCAGAGAAAACAGTTTTTAATCAAAATTACAGGAACCAGTAAAATAAGTGATACATTGCAGGAATCAGGGTCTCTGTCTCTACATTATGCTTCTCTCAGATGAGGTAACGAAAACCTGGGGACAGATTCCCTTTAAGGAGAATCATGCATGTCATTGTGGCCTGTATTAAAAAGTTTTAAGTTAAAGTTTGTGAACTTAAAGGAATTGGTTAAAAGAGCACAGGCTTGTTTACAAAAAAATTATAACAGTGATTCTCACCCTCACCAATCTCCCATGACTCACATTTACACACTTTTCTGGGCTCTGCTGATTCTGCTTCTTAGTCCTGGTTTGCAAATTGTCTCTTCAGAGAGGAAGAGGACTAGAACTCTGGTGCCCCCTATAGGAAGTAGCAATCCTAAAAGTCAATATCAGCTCTTTAACGAGCCTTGTCACATGACTTAGGATAAAAGCCAAACCAAAATCTCAATTTGCAGACAAATGTTTTTGGGTGTTGACCCTCCTCAGTGCAAAGCATGAGATCTGATTTGGCTTTATGAGAGGCCTCTGACTCGTGTCTAAGCCGTAACATCTCTCCTTGTGGAGAGTGACATGCCTGACATGCCAGTATAAGGAGACTTAAGGCCTTGTAATGCCCCTCTGGGAAATTAGATATGCAAATTGACTGAGGCATGTCACTCTTCACAAGGAGAATCTTTACCCACTAGACTCTAGTCAGGAACCCTCTCATACAACCAAATCAGATCTCAAGCTTTTCACTGAGGGGAGGCAACACCCTGAAACACGTGTCTGCAAATTGAGATTCTGGTTTGACTCTTATCCTAAGTCATATTACAAGGCTCATTAACCCCTTAATAACATCTGACGTACTAATACGCGTCTGTGCCCTGGGACTTAAGAGCCAGACCCGTATTAGTACGTCATCGCGATCGCACGCGCACACAGGCTGTGAGGGCGCGATCGCCGCCGGGTGTCAGCTGATTGTCACAGCTGACACCCGGTACTATGTGCAGGGAGCAGTCCTGCACCGCTCCCAGCACATTAACCCCTGCGATGCTGCGATCGAAGTCGATCGCAGCCGATCGCAGCATTGCGGGGGCAAGGGGAGGTGATCGCAGATACTCACCTCCTCTTCCGGCTTCCAGCGCTGTCTGCAAAGGTTTCCCGGGTGTTGCCATGACGACCCGATGTCGTGATGACAACATCCGGGTCACCAGACAGCAGGAAGATTGTTTGGACATGCGCAGTGCATCTCCAAACAATCTTCTCACTGTGCAGCGCTGATAGCCTGTATGACACAGGGATGGTGCTGCATTCCTGTGCCATGCAGGCGATCAGAGAAAAAAAAGTGAAAGTCCCATAGTGGGACAAAGTAATAAAGTATAAAAACTGTCAGTAAGTGAAAAGAAAAAAAAAAAAATTGCAAAAATATAAAAAAAAATAAATAAAATAATCCACCAAAAATAAAAATATAATGTACCCATCAATAAATATTATTATAAAAAAAAAAAATAAAAGTACACATATTTGGTATCGCCGCGTCCGGAACAACCTGACCTATAAAACTGTCCCACTAGTTAACCCCTTCAGTGAACACGGTAAAAAAAAAAAAAACGAAGCAAAAAACAATGCTTTATCACCATACCGCCAAATAAAAAATGGAATAACACGCGATCAAAAAGACAAATATAAATAAAAATGGTACCGCTGAAAACGTCATCTCGTCCCGCAAAAAACAAGCTGACATACAGCTCAATCAGCCGAAAAATAAAAAAGTTATAGCTCTCAGAATAAAGCTATGCTAAAAAATATTTTTTTCTATAAAATTGCTTTTATTATGTAAAAGTGCAAAACATAGAAAAACGATATAAATGTGGTACCGCTGTAAACGTACTGACCCGAAGAATAAAGCTGCCTTATCACTTTTACCACACGCAGAACAGAATAAAAAAAAAAAAAACAATTCCTGAATTGTTGGTTTTTGTTTATTCTGCCTCCCAAAAATCGGAATAGAAAGCGATCAAAAAATGTCACGTGCCTGAAAATGGCACCAATAACAACGTCAACTCATCCCGCAAAAAACGAGCCGTCACATGACTGTCTGCCAAAATCTGGAAAAATTATAGCTCTCCAAATATGGCGATGAAAAACTAGATTTTACAAAAAATGCGTCTTTTTGTGTGTGACAGCTGTCAGTCATAAAAACCCCATATGATTCTGGTATTGCTGTAATCACACCGACCCGAAGAATAAAGTCGTCTAATCACTTATACCGCACGAGGAACGGCGTCAAAAATAAACTCTTGGGTTAGGATTGGGCTAGGGTTAGGGCTGGGTTTGGGGTTAGGGTTGTGCTAGGGTTAGGGTTGTGCTAGGGTTAGGGTTGTGCTAGGGTTAGGGTTGTGCTACGGTTAGGGTTGTGCTACGGTTAGGGTTGTGCTACGGTTAGGGTTGTGCTACGGTTAGGGTTGGGCTACGGTTAGGGTTGTGCTACGGTTAGGGCTGGGGTTGGGGTTAGGGTTGGGGTTAGGGTTGTGATGGGGTTGGGATTTTTTTCAAAAGTAAGAAAAAAGATGACGATATAGCGACTAGTGTTGAGCGCAAGTGCTCGCTACTTGAGTTTGCATCGGGTGCTATGGTATGCATTGAGTATCGTGGGTATTTGAGTGACATGCTCGAGTCTCTGCCCCATATGCTTCGCGGCCAAAAAAACTTTACGGAGATTGCCTGCCATGTACGAGCGATCCCCGCATGTTTTTTTTTGGGTGTCTTATAACCATGAAACATGCGGAGCAGGGACTCGAGCATGTCACTCGAGCACACGCTGTACATGGTGCATACCTGAGTACCCGATGCAAACTCAAGTAGCGAGCACTTGCCTAATGACAACTTATTCAATATGATGACCTAATGTAAACAAATTCTGTGTCGTACCTCTGGGTTCAAAATGTTCACTATACACCTTAATAAAATCCTTGAGGGGTATAGTTTCCAAAATGGGGTCACTTGTGGGGGAGCTCCACTGTTTAGGCACATCACGGGCTCTCCAAACGCGACATGGTGTCCGCTAACAAATTGAATGGAAAATCGGCTCAAATTGTTAGCGGACGCCATGTTGCGTTTGGAGAGCTACTGCGTGCACAAACATTGGAGCTCCCCCACAAGTGACCCCATTTTGGAAACTAGACCCCCCAAGGCACCTATCTAGATGCATAGTGAGCACTTTGAACCCCCAGGTGCTTCACAAATTGATTCGTAAAAATGAAAAAGTGAAAAAAAAACACTTTTTCATATTTATGAATCACTTTTTCATTTTTACGAATCAATTTGTGAAGCACCTGGGGGTTCCAAGTGCTCACTATGCATCTAGATAGGTGCCTTGGGGTGTCTAGTTTCCAAAATGGTGTCACTTGTGGGGGAGCTCTAAAGTTTGGGCACACAGGGGCTCTCCAAATGCGACATGGTGTCCGCTAGCAAATTGAATGGAAAATCGGCTCAAATTGTTAGCGGACGCCATGTTGCGTTTGGAGAGCTACTGCGTGCACAAACATTGGAGCTCCCCCACAAGTGACCCCATTTTGGAAACTAGACCCCCCAAGGCACCTATCTAGATGCATAGTGAGCACTTGGAACCCCCAGGTGCTTCACAAATTGATTCGTAAAAATGAAAAAGTGATTCATAAAAATGAAAAAATGAAAAAAAAAAAACACTTTTTCATATTTATGAATCAATTTGTGAAACACCTGGGGGTTCCAAGTGCTCACTATGCATCTAGATAGGTGCCTTGGGGGGTCTAGTTTCCATAATGGGGTCACTTGTGGGGGAGCTCCAATGTTTGGGCACACAGGGACTCTCCAAATGCAACATGGTATCTGCTAACAAATTGTCGGCTCAAATTGTTAGCGGACATCATGTTGCGTTTGGAGAGCCCCTGTGTGCCCAAACATTGGAGCTCTCCCACAAGTGACCCCATTTTGGAAACTAGACCCCCAAGGCACCTATCTAGATGCATAGTGAGCACTTGGAACCCCCAACTGGGGGTTCCAAGTGCTTACTATGCATCTAGATAGGTGCCTTGGGGGGTCTAGTTTCCAAAATGGGGTCACTTGTGGGGGAGCTCCAATGTTTGGGCACACAGGGGCTCTCCAAACACAACATGGCGTCCGCTAATTATTCAAGCAAATTTTACAATCAAAAAGTCAAATGGCGCTCCTTCCCTTCCGAGCCCTGCCGTGCGCCCAAACAGTGTTTTTTCCCCACATATTGGGTATCTGCGTGCCCAGGGGAAATTGCACAACAAATTTTGGGGTCCATTTTTTCTTGTTACCTCTGTGAAAATAAAAAAAATTGAGTCTAAAGTAACATTTTTGTGAAAAAAGTTAAATGTTCATTTTTTTCTTCCACATTCAAAAAATTCCTGTGAAGCACCTGAAGGGTTAATAAAGTTCTTGAATGTGGTTTTGAGCACCTTGAGGGGTGCAGTTTTTAGAATGATGTCACTTTTGGGTATTTTCTGTCATAAAGACCTCTCAAAGTGACTTCAAATGTGATGTGGTCCCTAAAAAAATAGTTTTGTAAATTTTGTTGGAAAAATGAGAAATCGCTGGTCAACTTTTAACCCTTATAGCTCCCTAAAAAAAAATAATTTTGATTCCAAAATTGTGCTGATGTAAAGTAGACATGTGGGAAATGTTATTTATTAATTCTTTTGTGTGACATATCTCTCTGATTTAAGGGCATAAAAATTCAAATTTTGAAAATTGCAAAATTTTCAAAATTTTCACCAAATTTCCATTTTTTTCACATATAAACGCAAGTGATATCAAAGAAATTTTACCACTATCATGAAGTACAATATGTCACGAAAAAAACAATCTCAGAATCAGGGGGATCCGCTGAAGCGTTCCAGAGTAATTACCTCATAAAGTGACAGTGGTCAGAATTGTAAAAATTGGCCTGGTCATTAACGTGCAAACCACCCTCAGGGCTTAAGGGGTTAAAGGGTCGATATTGACTTTTAGGATTGCGACTTCCAATAGGTGGCACTAGAGTTCAAGTCCTCTTCCTCTCTGAAGAGACAATTTACATATCTAATTTCCCTTGATTCTGTTTTGTTACACTGGAAGCCTTAATACACAACGATCAGCCACATGTGGATACATTCATATGTGTGTAATTTGCTTCTTCCTGTTGGATTCTGGGTGAATTTTACTCATGGAAGTTTCCTCCAATGCCAGAGTACGGATGTATTCAATGTTTCTAGGGGAGGTTATCTCGATAACTAGCTGATGTAAGGGGGCACCATATGGTGACACATACATTCCCTACAATTCCCAATAAATCTGTAGGGACTCCATTGCGCCTCCATCTACAGAAGTGTCCTTCATTGCCTTTCTTCTTGGTGAAACATATCCTGAGATGAATGATCATTGTTGAAAAAAATGACAAGATTTAGTAATATGTGATATTATGTTGGGAGATGCTTTTGCTATATGTATCTACATTGTATCCACCCAGTGGATGTGATGTGAATTGCAGCCTATGAATAGTTCTGATAAACCATTGAAATACTACATAAGAATACTTAAATGGGTTTTCTGATTTCAAAAACTAAGTTGTTTGAACAACAAAACTGAGCTTTACTCACCCTCATCGGGTCCAGCACTACATTTCCATCAGTGTCTGTTGCTTTCTGCAATGCTGATGTCATATGGACAGCTCTCAGCGTCTCGTGCCATCTACTTTGGCAGAGCTGCTGAGCTCATTGATTGGCTGCAGTGCTGTCAATGTGATGTCAGCGCTGCAGACAACAACAGACCATGAGAGTAGCAGCGAAGACTCATTATTGGACCAGGGGAGGGTGAAAAGGGCACTCTTTTAAACAAACGGCAGCAGGAGGACAGAACCAAATTGCAGAAAAGGTACGCGGGGACACATCTCTACTCTGCTTTTCTGTTTGCATGGCGCCTAACACAATATAAACTCTCTTTTATTAAACGACTCCCTGTATAAGGTACATTAAATACCAGGGACTGCACATCCAGTAATATTCTTTCCTTTTGTACGGAGGTTTACGGCTATATTTTCAGTTCAAGGGAGAGAAAAAAAAAAAAAAGAAGCTTCTGGGCGGCTTTTGTAAGTACTGTAAGGCGACTTGTCAAGGCGTAAATCAATACATATACCGGCATTATGATTATTTCATTATTATTATGGTCCTACAGCAATTCCCTTTTCATTTCTCCTGACAGCTAACACAGGTACAGAGAGTTTATGACTATTGTCGCCGCGTTACCTGCATTATTGGAACAATGCATCACTTGGACACCGATAGGTTTGATTGGCAGCTACTCCATCCAGATGCAAAGCCCTGGAATATCCCGAATAGCCGCTTCAGATCCCATCGCGGGATTATGTTTTTTTATCTATGTTGACGGATTCAGCGCTTCTGGCTAGAAATATACAGAGAGCTGAAACTACCAGCAGCTTCTAAACTCCATGGTCATCGACTCCCAAGGGCCAGACTTTTGACTGGGAAGCGTGCCATGGTACATAAATGCTTCACTTTGCAAGGCTAGGTTCTGGACTTACAAAAAGGCACAGCAAATATATGTTTAAACAAGTATCTGTCTACCTTGACTGCTAATAATGGGAATTGTAATAGTCTTCAATTATACGCTGGGAGCCATGATTTCTGGACACAATATGTTGAGCTGCCTCCTGTGTGCTCTTAGGATGAAGTGCATAAAATAAAAAATGCACAAAAAGTATAAAGTGCTTTAAATCCTGCCATCAAGGGGAACCTCATGTACACACTGCTTTAAAGGGTTATATACTGTATATTCCATGTGTTGGAATCGGATGAACTATATGTTCACTGTGAAGTGCTTAGTGGCGATAGCAGCTGTAGCCTTGTCAATCAATCGTCAGTCAATTGTGTTATTGTCCTGACGATTGAGGCAGCAGAGTGTTGTTCATGACACCCATCATGAAACTATTACTTCTCCCCGATCAGCACCTTTATAAGCATATTAATTAACGCCTCCATGATGTAGTACTCAAAGATTTGCAAAAGCTATACACAAATTTTAAAAAAATCACTATATTTTTGGATTGGGATCGTATGAAAAAAAAAAGTCACAAAAGTGCTTTGAGAGTCAGAAAACGATGTGATCTGTAATAGCTGGAATAGTGCAAACAGAAAATGAATAAATCCTTCTATAAAACAATATGTATGACATGGATACCAGGATAAAACTACAGCCCTCTTATTAAATTTCACAATTTTATTAAAATGCAAACCTCGAAGTAATTGACTAATTAAGTCAATTAACAAGGAAGCATATTTGATACTGCTAATTAGACAATGATGGCCTTGAGAGCAAACACACCATTGTCGGCATGTGGCCCTGCTGCCTGATAATAGCTTTGAGACCCTCCTGGTAAAATATTTAGGGCAATTTGGCACTTGACCAAATATAATAGTCTATCATAGGTTTTTACATTTTCTTGTCTTATTTCCCTATAGAAACGGTTTTATTGCAAGGAAAGCTGTGCGGATGAGATTAATGTGTTCCAAACTAGACTTTTGCATTCAGAATACATAAGGCTCCCTAGTATGAATGTAAAAATAATAATATATCTTTACAATTAGGAGAGACACTGTGATAACAGACATTATATACCATATACTTTAACATATATTTCATACATTTTTGGAAACCAGTTTATATTGGATACAGTTTACATTTTAATATTTAGATCATTATTTTATTTCTTTTCTTCAGTCAATTGTCTAGCTTAAATACCTTAAAAGGTAATTAATCTTTCTAAAATCACAATACTCCTGTCACGCCTGCAGGCTGCGCACTTGGTTCATGGACCCTCTGTGCCACAGGACCAGGCTTACCTTGGAAGGGGCATAGCTAAGCGGCTACCTGGTGTTCACTGGAGCTCTTCATGGTGGAGTCAGGCTTGAGCTGCAGGTAGCCACCAGATTTCACTCCTAGGCAGTCCCCGATACTGCTGAGCACAGGCGTCAGGTTCCCTGACACGGACTCAGGCTCCTTTCAGACTACGCAATTTCCGGATTCTCAGGCAGAGCGATACTGACATGGAATCATAGACAGGACTAGCTGTAGCATTCAGAATATACGGAGTACACGTTCAGACACTGGCCGCACAAGGACTGGGGGGGTGAGCTTCAGACACTGACCACACCACATACAGACCAGAGGACATGGTTCTGGCATTGGACATACACTCACCAGGGGACAAGGTTCAGGCACTGGTCGCACAAGGACCAGGGGAGCACATTCAGACACTGGCCGCACAAGGACCAGGGGAGCATGTTCAGGCACTGACCACACAAGGACCAGAGGTTCGAAGTCAGGACCTAGCCACACAAGGACCAGGGGAGCTAACAGCTTACTAGTTCCACTCAAACTAACTAATGAATCCATATGGCTTAAGCACCTCCCTATTGGGGAAGGTGCCTTTTTTACAATATGCCTCCAAGCTATTGGCTGGGGGAATCTTAGCAGCTGCACACACTGGCCCGTTTAAGAGCTGGGGAGTGTGAGCACTAGGCACGCTGCCAGAAGTCAGTGTGCAAGGAGCAGGGAGATGTGCTGAGCAAAGGGAAGGTGACCGTGCAGCCACAATGGTGAGTGTGTCGGCTGCCCTGCATGGAGGGAGAAGGGGAATCGTGCAGAGGCGCCGGCAAGTCTGTTAGATCTCCCTTAGCTAGCTGTAGAAATGCAGTTTCCGTTTCTACATTTCTGTTAACAGAGAACATTTTACAGTTTTTTTTTATTATTTAAACAAAGTACTTCCTCCAATTGTTGCTGCTCCACTGATTCTGGAACATTTTTTATTTTTCTTCGGTGCCTCTCCGTTCCAAAGTTATGCCCTCTGGTAATAATCCTGCAGGCCCAGGAGTTTTGAGGACATTTACAGAGGGCTTGCACGTAAGGAAATAGAAATAAGCGGTTGAGAATGATACCACTTCATCCTAATATTAGATTTATTACATTTAATTTTATGTTTCATGTTTCATATACATTTGTTTATTTTTCCTCAAAAAATGCAGGTATGTTTTAAAGTGCTTATCTGACAAAATGTTTAAGGGGTTTGTCCATGTTTCCTCGCAATAAAAAAGAGAAAGAAATACAAATGTTATCAAAGAAGAAAAAAAACTACTTTCCACTTCAGTCCTCTTTCGAACCCGCACTGGAGCTCTTGTGGTCCCATTGCTTACAAGTTGTTACCCACCATACTGCTGGTATCACTGCTTAGTGCTGAGCCATGATTCCAGTATGGCACGTGATCATTGTCGGCAGTGTCTGGTTGCAGAGGTCACAAAAATTGTCAGGGGCCCCCAGAGTATCTGTGCTGGATCACTAGTAAATAAAAGAGGTGCCCATTTTTTTTTTAGTAAAATGTGTGGAACTTTCTAGTTTTTTTCTGAACTTGTACATTCCTAGCCTGTAAAAGTTTGATGATGTTCTTCTACTTTCACTGAAATGTAATTGACCAAGTTCAGCTGGGATCCAATATCTATTGTCCCCATAATTATCAAGAATGAGGGGCATCACTCTCAGCCAGTCAATGTTCTCTGAATAAGATACATCCAAGCAGGGTGGGACTGGCCTGGCGGGGTATCGGGGAAATCCCCTTTGGGCCCTTGCCGAGGAGAGAGGGAAAAAAAATAGAAATATACACAGATATATGATCCAAGTATAGGTAGAAGAAGTGTGAAATAAATCCCATGGCCCATTTCAGGTATTAAAATAAAGCTAGGGCTCCAGAGCAGCAATCAAGTCTTGTGATTGTCAGGAAACTTAAATCCCCATATTTAAATATTGCAGTCCTAGATTTACAGTCAGGAAACACTTTTGTATAGAAAGAGCTTTACCAGTCAGCATCAGAATTGCTAGAATCACAGAAGCCCCCCCCCCCCCCCCCAAAAAAAAATAAGACTACAAATAACAAAGCAATAACTCTCAGTACAGCTAATGTAGTAGATGGTACCTGCAGTCCTATGTAACACCACAGACAACACAGTGATAACTCTCCGAGTACAGATAAATGTATTAGATGTTACCTGCAGTCCTATGTAACACCACAGACAACACAGTCATAACTCTCCGAGTACAGATAATGTAGTAGATGTTACCTGCAGTCCTATGTAACACCACAGATAACATAGTGATTACTCTCTCAGTACAGATAATGTAGTAGATGTTTACCTGCAGGTAACGTGGTGCAGGGCGGTAGCCGTGGGCAAGGCGCTCATCTCCCGTGCACCGGCACGTTACAGGAAAATGGGGTCCCTGGGTGTGTGTGTGGTATTGTTGCTGTGGACACCTTCAGGTTCAGCTCTGCCACGATCTGTTTTTCCCCTTTAACCACTGTCACGCCCCAGGATAGCTCCAGGTTTTTCTAGGCCCGGGCGAAAGAGTTTCAGTGTGCCCCTTTAACACATACCACGATTCATGATGCACAGATACTGCAGAGAAATATATATATATATATAGTACAATGCAAAGATTTAACTTCTTACATTACATGAGTGATATCTATAGTAAATTCTACAATAGCTCAGAAACCGGCGAATTCTCTCAACGCACAGTGCAGATCTGACAGTATAGTCCTCCATACAGTATTATGGGCCCCATATATTGCTCCATGCAGAATACTGGTCCCCATATAACGCTCCATACAGGATACTGGTCCCCATATAACGCTCCATACAGGATACTGGTCCCCATATAACGCTCCATACAGGATACTGGTCCCCATATAACGCTCCATACAGGATACTGGTCCCCATATAACGCTCCATACAGGATACTGGTCCTCATATAACGCTCCATACAGGATACTGGTCCCCATATAACGCTCCATACAGGATACTGGTCCCCATATAATGCTCCATACAGGATACTGGTCCTCATATAACGCTCCATACAGGATACTGGTCCCCATATAACGCTCCATACAGGATACTGGTCCCCATATAACGCTCTATACAGGATACTGGTCCCCATATAACGCTCTATACAGGATACTGGTCCCCATATAACGCTCTATACAGGATACTGGTCCCCATATAACGCTCCATACAGGATACTGGTCCCCATATAACGCTCTATACAGGATACTGGTCCCCATATAACGCTCTATACAGGATACTGGTCCCCATATAACGCTCCATACAGGATACTTGTCCCCATATAATGCTCCATACAAGATACTGGCCCCCATATATCGCTCCATAGAGGATACTGGCCCCCTTATAACGCTCCATACAGAATACTGGCCCCCCCCATAATGCCCCATGCAGGATGTCACCCCCCCCTTGTAATGCCCCATGCAGGATGTCACCTCTCCCCCATATAATGCCCCATGCAGGATGTCACCTCTTCCCCCCATATAATGCCCCATGCATGATGTCACCTCTCACCCCCTTATAATGCCCCATGCAGGATGTCACCTCTCCCCCATATAATGCCCCAATATTAGATTTATTACATTTAATTTTATGTTTCATATACATTTGTTTATTTTTCCCCAAAAAATGCAGGTATGTTTTAAAGTGCTCATCCGACAAAATGTTTAAAGGGTTTGTCCATGTTTCTTCGAAATAAATAAGAAAAAGAAATGCAAATGTTATCAAATAACAAAAAAAACTACTTTCCACTTCAGTCCTCTTTCGAACCCACACAGGAGCTCTTGTGGTCCCATTGCTTACAAGTTGTTACCCACCGTACTGCTGGTATCACTGCTTGGTGCTGAGCCATGATGCCAGTATGGCACGTGATCATTGTCGGCAGTGTCTGGTTGCAGAGGTCACAAAAATTGTCAGGGGCCCACAGATTATCTGTGCCGGATCGATAGTGAATAAAAGAGGTACCCCCCCATATAATGTCCCATGCAGGATGTCACCTATCCCCCCCTTATAATGTCCCATGCAGGATGTCACCTCCCCCCACATATAATGAACTATACAGGATGTCACCTCTCCTCCCATATAATGCCGTATGCAGGATGTCACCTCTCCCCCCATATAATGCCCCATGCAAGATGTCACCTCTCCACCGCATATAATGCCCCATGCAGGATGTCACTTGTCCCCCCCCCTATATAATGCCCCATGCAGGATGTCACGTGTTCCCTCTCCCCCATATAATGCCCCATGCAGGATGTCACTTGTCCCCCCCCATGTAATGCCCCATGCAGGATGTCACCTCTCCCCCCCATATAATGCCCCATGCAGGATGTCACTTGTTCCCCTCCATCATATAATGCCCAATGCAGGATGTCACCTCTCCCCCCATATAATGCCCTATGCAGGATGTCACCTCTCCCCCCATATAATGCCATATGCAGGATGTCACCTCTCCCCCCCATATAATGCCCCATGCAGGATGTCACCTCTACCCCCCCAGAGAATGCAACATGCAGGATGTCACTTGTTCCCCCTCCCCCATATAATGCCCCATGCAGGATGTCACTTGTTCCCCCCATATAATGCCCCATGCAGGATGTCACTTGTCCCCCCCATATAATGCTCCATGCAGGAAGTCACTTGTTCCCCCCCATATAATGCTCCATGCAGGATGTCACTTGTCCCCCCCATATAATGCCCCATGCAGGATGTCACTTGTTCCCCCCCACCATATGATGAACCATGACTCCATACATATAAAAAAAATGAAATACTGTCCTCACTTCCCACCTGCTGCCGCTGCTCCGGACCCCTCACCCGCGCCGGCGTCTTCCTGCTCTGCGCTACCTGTGACAGCTCAGGAGAGAGCATGGTGTAAAGACGGTGGTCTCCGCGCCCTCTGACCTGAGACGTCACAGTGCAGCAGCCGCGGAAGAGACCGGAACTGCTGCGGAGGCACGGGGAGAGTTAAATATTGTGGCAGGGCCCTTAGCAATTGGGGGGGAGCGGGCGCTGACACCGGCACTGTCCCATAGCATGCAGGAGTGCCCGACGGTGAGTGGGCCCCCTGCCTGCTCAGGGCCCCGGCACTTGCACAGGTGTGCCGGGTGCTGACGCTGGCCATGGTCATGCCTAACTAGTAGGAATTGCAGCCTCCAGGAGGATAACACATAAGATATAGTACATTTAAAATAACAGGGGTTTTCAGAGAGGTGCAACATCATCATCTCCACCCCCACACGCAGTCCTATGTAACACCACAGGTAGCTCACAGTGACAACTCTCTGAGTACAGATAATGTAATAGACAGTCCTATGTAACATTACATGTAATAAAATGATAACATTCTGAGTACAGATAACATAATAAATGTTTCCTGTAGTCAGGGCCGGCTCCAGGTTTTTCTGGGCCCCGGGCGAAAGAGTCTCAGTGGGCCCCTTTAACACATACCACGATTCATGATGCAGAGATACGGCGGAGAAATATATATATATAGTACAATGCAAAGATTTCACTTCATGAGTGATATCTATTGTAAATTCCACAATAGCTCAGAAACCGGTGAATCGCTCCACACAGAATAGTGGCCCCCATATAAGGCTCCATACGGAATACTGGTCCCCATATAACGCCCATACGGAATACTGGCCCCCATATAACGCTTCATACGGAATACTGGCCCCCATATAAGGCCCCATACGGAATACTTGCCCCCATATAAGACCCCATACGGAATACTGGCCCCCATATAAGACCCCATACGGAATACTGGCCCCCATATAAGGCCCCATACGGAATACTGACCCCCATATAAGGCTCCATGCGGAATACTGACCCCCATATAAGGCTCCATGCGGAATACTGACCCCCATATAAGGCTCCATGCGGAATACTGGCCCCCATATAAGGCTCCATACGGAATACTGACCCCCATATAAGGCCCCATATGGAATACTGGCCCCTATATAAGGCTCCATATGGAATACTGGCCCCCATATAAGGCTCCATAAGGAATACTGGCCCCCATATAAGGCTCCATACGGAATACTGGCCCCCATATAAGGCTCCATACGGAATACTGGCCCCCATATGGAATACTGGCCCCCATATAAGGCTCCATATGGAATACTGGCCCCCATATAAGGCTCCATACGGAATACTGGCCCCCATATAAGGCTCCATACAGAATACTGGCCCCCATATAACGCTCCATACAGGATACTGGCCCCCATATAACGCTCCATACAGGATACCGGTCCCCATATAATGCTGCATGCAGGCTGTTACCCCCCACATAATGCCCCATACAGGCTGTCCCCCCCCTTATAATGCTCCATGCAGGCTGTTACCCCCCACATAATGCCCCATACAGGCCCCTCCCTTTTAATGCTCCATGCAGGCTGTTACCCCCCACATAATGCCCCATACAGGCTGCCCCCCCCTTATAATGCTCCATGCAGGCTGTTCCCCCCCACATAATGCCCCATACAGGCCCCCCCTTTTAATGCTCCATGCAGGCTGTTACCCCCCACATAATGCCCCATACAGGCTGCCCCCCCCCTTATAATGCTCCATGCAGGCTGTTCCCCCCCACATAATGCCCCATACAGGCCCCCCCCTTTTAATGCTCCATGCAGGCTGTTACCCCCCACATAATGCCCCATACAGGCTGCCCCCCCTCTTTATAATGCCCCATGCAGGCTGTCACCCCTCCTCTTTATAATGCTCCATGCAGGCTGTCACCCCTCCTCTTTATACTGGCCCCATGCAGGCTGTCACCCCTCCTCTTTATAATGCCCCATGCAGGATGTCCCCCCCTCTCTTTATAATGCCCCGTGCAGGCTGTTCCCCACCTTATAATGCCCCATGCAGGCTGGTCCCCACCTTATAATGCCCCATGCAGGCTGTCACCCCTCCTCATTATAATGCCCCAAGCAGGAATCCCCCCCTCTTTATAATGCCCCATGCAGGCTGTTCCCCACCTTATAATGCCCCATGCAGGCTGTCACCCCTCCTCTTTATACTGCCCCATGCAGGCTGTCACCCCTCCTCTTTATACTGCCCCATGCAGGCTGTCACCCCTCCTCTTTATACTGCCCCATGCAGGCTGTCACCCCTCCTCTTTATAATGCCCCATGCAGAATGTCCCCCCCTCTCTTTATAATGCCCCGTGCAGGCTGTTCCCCACCTTATAATGCCCCATGCAGGCTGGTCCCCACCTTATAATGCCCCATGCAGGCTGTCACCGCTCCTCATTATAATGCCCCAAGCAGGAATCCCCCCCCTCTTTATAATGCCCCATGCAGGCTGTTCCCCACCTTATAATGCCCCATGCAGGCTGTCACCCCTCCTCTTTATAATGCCCCATGCAGGATGCCCCCCCTCTCTTTATAATGCCCCGTGCAGGCTGTTCCCCACCTTATAATGCCCCATGCAGGCTGGTCCCCACCTTATAATGCCCCATGCAGGCTGTCACCCCTCCTCTTTATAATGCCCCATGCAGGATGCCCCCCCTCTCTTTATAATGCCCCGTGCAGGCTGTTCCCCACCTTATAATGCCCCATGCAGGCTGGTCCCCACCTTATAATGCCCCATGCAGGCTGTCACCCCTCCTCATTATAATGCCCCAAGCAGGAATCCCCCCCTCTTTATAATGCCCCATGCAGGCTGTTCCCCACCTTATAATGCCCCATGCAGGCTGTCACCCCTCCTCTTTATACTGCCCCATGCAGGCTGTCACCCCTCCTCTTTATAATGCCCCATGCAGGCTGTCACCCCTCCTCTTTATACTGCCCCATGCAGGCTGTCACCCCTCCTCTTTATAATGCCCCATGTAGGATGTCCCCCCCTCTCTTTATAATGCCCCGTGCAGGCTGTTCCCCACCTTATAATGCCCCATGCAGGCTGGTCCCCACCTTATAATGCCCCATGCAGGCTGTTACCCCTCCTCATTATAATGCCCCAAGCAGGAATCCCCCCCTCTTTATAATGCCCCATGCAGGCTGTTCCCCACCTTATAATGCCCCATGCAGGCTGTCACCCCTCCTCTTTATACTGCCCCATGCAGGCTGTCACCCCTCCTCTTTATAATGCCCCATGCAGGCTGTCACCCCTCCTCTTTATAATGCCCCATGCAGGCTGTCACCCCTCCTCTTTATACTGCCCCATGCAGGCTGTCACCCCTCCTCTTTATAATGCCCCATGCAGGATGTCCCCCCCTCTCTTTATAATGCCCCGTGCAGGCTGTTCCCCACCTTATAATGCCCCATGCAGGCTGGTCCCCACCTTATAATGCCCCATGCAGGCTGTCACCCCTCCTCATTATAATGCCCCAAGCAGGAATCCCCCCTCTTTATAATGCCCCATGCAGGCTGTTCCCCACCTTATAATGCCCCATGCAGGCTGGTCCCCACCTTATAATGCCCCATGCAGGCTGTTACCCCTCCTCATTATAATGCCCCAAGCAGGAATCCCCCCCTCTTTATAATGCCCCATGCAGGCTGTTCCCCACCTTATAATGCCCCATGCAGGCTGTCACCCCTCCTCTTTATACTGCCCCATGCAGGCTGTCACCCCTCCTCTTTATAATGCCCCATGCAGGCTGTCACCCCTCCTCTTTATAATGCCCCATGCAGGCTGTCACCCCTCCTCTTTATACTGCCCCATGCAGGCTGTCACCCCTCCTCTTTATAATGCCCCATGCAGGATGTCCCCCCCTCTCTTTATAATGCCCCGTGCAGGCTGTTCCCCACCTTATAATGCCCCATGCAGGCTGGTCCCCACCTTATAATGCCCCATGCAGGCTGTCACCCCTCCTCATTATAATGCCCCAAGCAGGAATCCCCCCTCTTTATAATGCCCCATGCAGGCTGTTCCCCACCTTATAATGCCCCATGCAGGCTGTCACCCCTCCTCTTTATAATGCCCCATGCAGGATGCCCCCCCTCCCCTCTTTATAATGCCCCATGCCTCCATACATTAAAAAAAAAAAAAAAAATCAAATAGTCACCTCCCTTCTCCTCACCTGCTACCTGCTGCCCGCTGCCTGCTGCCCGCCGCTCGCTGCTCGGCTCCGAACTCCAGCGTTGTCGGCATCTTCCCGCTCAGTGCTCCCTGTGACGGCTCAGGGGAGGGCGCGGTGTAAAGACGTCACCGCGCCCTCTGACCTGAGACGTCACAGGGAGCGCAGAGCAGGAAGACAGCTGATCTGCGGAGGCACGGGGAGAGGTAAGTATCGGGCTGCCGGGGCCCTGAGCAAGCGGCGGAGAAGGGCGGGCGCTGACACCGCTCTCCTCCGCCCATAGCCCAGCGGGGTGCGCGACCGCCAGTGGGCCCCTCTGCCTGCTCAGGGCCCCGGCATTTGCCCGGGTGCGCCGGGTGCTGACGCCGGCCCTGCCTGTAGTCCTATTTAACACCACACATAACACAGTGATAACTTTCTCAGTACACATAATGTGTCAATTGTTACCTGCAGTCCTATGTAACACCACAGACAATACAGTGATAACTCTTTGAGTACAGATAATGTAGTACATGGTACCTTCAGGCTGTGCGCCCACTATGCATTTTTTAAAAAAATGCTTGATAGAAGGTCTGCCATGTTCCCCAATGATAATCCGCATCTGCTGTGCACATGCTGCGGAAATTTTCGCTGCGGAGTATCACTGAGTAAAAATCCGCAGCACTACCAATTACTTTGCGTAATCGCGGCGTTTTCACCACCATTGACTTGCATTGAATCGCTTAATATCCGCATGACTACATGTGCACATGCGGATATTAAGCGATTCAATGTGCAGATGGTACCCAGGTCTGGAGAAGAGGAGACTCTCCTCCAGACCCGGGTACCATAGTACCTGTAAAAAAAAGAATTAAAATAAAAAATATACGCTATACTCACCTTCTGATGGCCCCCAGTCTCCATAGTGATGCGTCCTGGCTCCCCGGCAGCTTGCAATGGTCTAAAAGGACCTGCCATGACGTAATTTAGTCATGTGATGGGTCACGCGACCTCTGACGTCGGCGTCCCGTGACCTGTCACATGACTAAATGGCATCATGGAAGGTCCTTTTACACAACCGCGAGACACCGGGAAGACCGGACGCATCGGATAAGGAGACTGGGGGCCATCGGAAGGTGAGTATATGGTTTATTTTTATTTTTTACTATTTGTATTCTTTTTTTTTTAACTAACTTAGTCACACTATATAAAATCCATGCCGGTTGCATGGATTTATATAGTGTGACCAAGTTGTCAAGCACTTTCCAAGTGATGCTAAAACCGCTTGGAAAGTGCTTGTCAACTCGCATGCGGAAATGCATGTGAAGAACGCTTCATATCTGCATGTCCCTGGCAGGAAAAACGCATGTACAATCCGCATGTGTTTTTTTCTGCCAAGGAGATGCAGAAACGCTCAGGAAAAATCCGGAGAATTTCTGCATCGTCACTCCTATTCCCACTATATCTTCCTGTGTACTGTTTGGGCAAGGCACAGCAGGCAAGCTATCTCAGCACAATGAACAGCGGTGACACATTTCCCCAGCTTAGTTGCTGACTGTGCTTTGACTTGCTTGACAGAAGATCACTGTGACCTGAGTGCTGAGAGAAGAGCAGGCAGTAGAATTGAGCAAAAATATTTGCAGAACCCTGGTCCAGCAGTCACATTGGCAGTCCATGGTGGCTGGAACAAGTGCCCTGCGAACCTCTCCCTTCTTGCCGGTATCCCCATTGTCTCTCCATGCATCATCACAGGTGCATCACTCTACAATGATGACGTTCTACATGGACTACTAAACAGAAGAAGCTCCGGGATAGTTGGCAGATAGCAGGAGGTTTGCAAGGCTCTGGTCCAGCAGTCACATTGGTAGTCCTTGGCGTCTGGAACAAGTATCCTGCGAACCTTTCCCTTCTTGCCAGTATCCCGATTGCTCACCATGCATCATCATGTGTGTATCACTCTAGAATGATGATGACTACTAATCAGAAGAGGCACCAGGATTGCTGGCAGGTAGTAGGAGGTTTGAAGGGCTCTGGTCAAGCAGTCACATTGGTAGTCCTTGGCGTCTGGAACAAGTGTCCTGCGAACCTCTCCCATCTTGCCGGTATCCCAATTGCCTCTCCATGCATCATCATGTGTGTATCACTCTAAAATGATGATGACTACTAATCAGAAGAGGCTCCGGGATTACTGGCAGGTAGGAGGAGGTTTGCGAGGCTCTGGTCCAGTGGCCATGGACCAGTGTCCTCCGCATCTTTTTGCTCAATTCTAAAAAGCATCCCATCAATGCTAATCTTACTTCTTGCATTGTGATGCCCCTGACAGTTTATCAATTGATCTTTATCACTGCCAATTATATCTTCCCACATACTCTTCGAAATGAAGGCAAGTGGCTTGGTCACGTTTAGCTATCAGCCATGCTTACTTTTTACTAGTCTTCATTAGTAAACTGTATTATAGACAGACTGTTCCGTAGAGTTCAGTGTTCAAACCCCAAGGTTCGATATAGTCCATTAATGATCTCCAACAAATTTTCTGCATTGAGGTTTCTGGCTGTTTCGACTTATTAAAGTCTGCGAATGAAATGTAATTTTATTTTCATAGAGCAATTACTTTGGGATCTTCATTTTTTATTAGTAGATTCAAGTAAAGAGTTGGAGACTTTTGGTACTGCATGAATTGTAAATATCAAGTGACTTAACACCATTACTGGTCCTCCATAGGCACATACCATGCGATCATACAGTTTGATAATAAAAATCAAAGAAGGAAAGTGTAAAAATGAAGTGTAATGCAATATACGGTTTGGGAATTAGTACTTGTAATATTTAGGCAGTAAATGGTACATCATAAGGACGACGTGGCAATAGAAGACACTACACAGTGGACAATCCAAACTATGGCCAGCGTTGCTTAAATACAGTACATGTTCTCAACAAGTCCTATTTGTTATTCATAATTGAGCTCATTTTGGTTTCCTCAGGGGAGGGACAGAGTCTGGTGAGGAGCCTTGCCTGAATGTAATTGGTTTCTTTTCCTACTGATGACCAATGAGACCTTAGTAGTTGAATCCAATCACAATTGCATGTCTGGCAGACTATAAAGAAGCAAAGAGCTGGACTCCTGTAGTATTTCTTGCATATCCTCCAAACTTGTCTCTTTTCAGCACAGATAAGCCACAGATGACAAGATTGCCAAACCAGATCTCATGCTTTGCACTGAGGAGGGGCAGTACTCTGAAACACAGTGTCTGCAAACTGAGATTTTGGCTTTAGCTTTTATCCTAAGTTACGTGTCAATGCTCGTTAGAGAGTCAATACTGACTTTTAGGATGGCTACTTCCAATTGGTGGCGCTAGAGTTCTAGTCCTCTTCCTTTCTGAAGAGACAATTTACAGATGACACATGTCATGTTAATTGAGCACCATCTTGTCTGTTGAATACATCGAGAAGATCAGATTATATACATTAATATCATCATTTTTCTTATATACATAATTTTAGTTTTAAGCATTATCGAGTTTGTGCTTGTCGAGCAGTGTAAGTAGAAATATTTTAGTAGGAAAATCAGCATGATCTTTTCTTCAAACTCATTTTACAGCCAAACGTGCAAAAATAAAAAGTACAAAATGTATTTCAATTCCTAATTAAAACTTATGGCAAAACCTCTCAAAGTATTCACTCGGTAGGGAGGAAAGAAGGAGCCAAACTTCTCAAGTAACAACCAAAAGCAAAGTTATATTTTTAAATGAACCTTCTCTACCGACATGCTGTTCAAACTGCATTTACAATAAGGTAAGTGCGTTGTTATTAAAAAAAATCCCTTTTGTATGGGGGCAATGAGCCATTAGAGGACTTTTACAGGTATTGTCCAGTTTGTACTTACTTTATGATGCTGTAAGTCGGTGCATAATAAATACAAAGAAACTGAGAATAAAAGAGAGATGCTCATGGATAATAAAGTTATATAAAGGAAAAGATAGAACTAAACGGGACTATAATATAATAGTGTCATAAAGTTTTAAGCAATATATTTCTATCCGTTACTTAAATATTTGAGCCTCAGCCAAATAGCACATCGAGTCTCAGCAGTACTAAACAACCATAGAGACGACAGTTCCTAAAAGCTTTTAAGCCAGAAAAATGTTGCGAATTTTGGAGTTTTTACACAAGTTTGAAGTAGCTCCGCCAAAATAGGTGGTGTTGGGAAAGAGCCGAATGGGACGGGGTGCGACTACACCTTTCAAATTAAGCAAAATGTCTGCATTTTTTACACCAGAAAAGTTACTCCAGTCACTGACTATAGTAGCATTTCTGGTGAGGTGCATGGAGGAATGCACCACTAATGAGATGCTCCAAATTCATTAGGTGTTGGGCGCCTCTTAAGGAATTTGGTGGTGTTCAAGGCAGGTATTCATTAAGATTGGAATGTGCAATGACAGTCTTAATGAGTTGATCCTAATGTGAGATGCCATATAAGTCCTCTATCTGGTACTGTTTTCTGAAGACATTCTGTAGGGGATGCCATTTTTCTGTTATGAACTTGTTCACACACTTACATGAGTAACAGCGGAAGGAAAACACTTACAAAGAGAGATGCCGTACCTGCACCAAACTGGTCCCTGTACAGGCTAGGAACATCCCTAATCACACAACTGAAAAATACTTGCTCAGACCTGGCTTCCTAAAAGGCCTTCAAGGGGATTCTCATACCTCCTGAGGAATCAGAGAGGAGGTTGAGACACAAATCCTACAAAGGGAAAGGAGAGTGTACTGGGAGACACGAGAACCCAGATTAAGTAACTAAGCATGTTCAGACAGGGATAAAAACAGAGAACCAAATAATAAGCGGACTAAGCAAAAAAACCTCCCAGACCTCCAAACATAAAAGAAAGGCAAAAGGTGCTGGAAGGAGGACTCACAGTCAGACTGCAGGAAAAGTAACTGGGGTTAATCAAGCAAGATAATCCCTAGTTGAGGAGCTGGAATTCCTATCACCATCTACATAGAGGTATAGCCAGCAAAGAAAGTCAGTGAGTGGTGATTATATAAAACCCATCCCTGTATGTGATAGGACAGAACCAAAAGAGAAAATGGAAAACACCTGAAGTGAAACAAGCCAAGAAAAGGAAAGCAAGGTCAAAAGAACCATCAACATTTAGACAGAGATAAATCGGGATGTGGCTCAACAGAGAGGGAAACAAACCACACAGCAAAAGGTCACCGGATCGAGTCCCGAAACCGACATTTTCACAAATTTAATATGTACATATATGGTGTATATATGCTTAGATGTGTCCATTGTTACCTCTTTTGTGGCTTGACATATCCCAAGATGAGTGGAGAAATTTGACTAACTCTGAAAAAAAAGATATAGAAATCCTCTGTTTGGAGACGTCTATACTATATGTAACCACATAGAGGTTGTGATGTGGATTGCAGCCTGTTGAGGGTTTTGACAGACTGGATTGAGGCAGAGCACTGTATCAGGGTTTTTATCTGAATCCCGTTTTTGGACTCTGTTAGGCCTTTGCATCGGCAATATCTATCTTCTTCATCTGCCTCATTGTACAGACTTGTAAAAGGCTGTGGGAACAATTCAAGTGCAATAGAGTTTTATGAAAAGTAACAATAAAGTGGTACTGCTCACCTAGTGTGGTTGTGTGAGGTACAACATTAATAGAGGTTTTCCAGCTGCTACAATTTAACCGGCGAGAAAGCAGCCGTTGTCGATGTGTGCATCTGCGCCCCCGCCACGCTACACGAAAATGGGGATACTGACTCAGTGTTTGTGCTGCTGTTACCTTGGCAATATGCCTCTACAGAAAACATGCTTCTTCTTGACATAGTGTGATATCTCACAAAGTGGCCATCTCCATGGGATACCACATGTATAGTGTGTTCAATGCAAATACTGTGATTTCTGTGTAAACTGTATGTTGTAGCATATTGTGAGTCTTGCTGACAGATAGCACTCAAAGGTTTAATCTTCTCTTTCAGGGGCTTGTTTACATGACTTAGCTTTGCTAGGTATGCAGAACTTTCTGGAAAGAGCTGAAACAAGCTTCCTCTGACAGTCAGCCAATGAACGCAGCTGTAAGAGTCACATGGGAGTGGGAGGCACTAACTCCTATGAGATTGTTGAAAAAAAAGTTCATCCATGAGAAGAGGGAGAGCAGCCATTAGAGGGAAGGACCTAACTCCCCCTTGATCCTCATCCTGTCAAGAAGGGACCGATAAAAAGGATTTCTATTGCACCTCTAGGAGGAAAAGTCACCTCAAAAGAAAATCTCTGCTCAGCCCTAACCAAGGAGTACTGACTGAGAATTTCCAGAGAGACAGCCTGAGAGTGGGTGAACTGATTTGATAAGACAAGTATCCCACAGAGATCTGCCTGTCTGCATGTTTTGGGTCAATTTTCAGGTGTGAGGGTAAACTTGATCACCAACCACCTATTATATGTATGTAGTTATTTACTCCATTATCATTAATAAAGATACTATTGTTTTTCAAGTTAATGCTGCTTCTTCATGATTGGAGACTAGCTGCACAAACAACTACCACCACCATCATACACTACTTAAAGAGGCAGTTACTGTGCAAAACATCATTCTCCACATTATCCTCTATGAGGTGCACAGATTTGGAATTCATCATCAGCCCTGCGCCCAAACTGTCTGATACACACCTGGTTAGGCAACAAACTATTTCCTACTGTCACTATTATATTTTTGATTTTTTTATATATATAAATTGAGGGCCTTTGTGTGTGTAATTAGGAAGAAGGGAAACTCATCGTGACAGAAAGCTTGGCCACCATAACACAGATTACAGACCACCAGGAGCTCAAACCCTCCCGCATCCATAACACCACATGAGGTTACAGCAATAGCAGGCCGGGATCAGATGGAATAGAGATGAATGAGGGAAACCAAAGTCCAAAAATAAACTTTCTTTGCTAAACAACTTAATGAGAAGTTTATACATCAGATAGCAGGAACATCACTTTAAGAATACTTCTACTGCACAGTCCAGAGACTGGAACTTCACGGTTACACATGGCGCTACATTACTTCCATTACATTAATCCAGCGAACCATTATGGGAATCTCCATCTATTCCCGTCCGTACGCGCATGTGTCGAGGTGTGTGATTACGGCCCCTCACAGCTACTCTCAACTTCCAGCTGATTCGTGAGGACCTCACTGGCTGAGGTGCATTGGAACAACTCCTCACTACTATTCTCAGAGTCCATTTAATGAGGGCCAAATGCTCCTTGGTGTACCACTGCATCATAAATTCCCTGTAGGAGAACTCATGTCCCAGCCTGGCCATCTTCTCCTCTATGTCCCTCAGGTCTAGCTACACTTCTGCTTCTTATCTAGTATAGATATCCTTTGCTGTGGGTCCCCACTTGCCTGAGGTAAGGAACCCTTCTGCCACTTAGTCCTTATTACCTTCAGAACTTGCCATCTATTATATGGTCTCCCCTCTTTGCATACAAAGACCCATTTCAATGCCGGTCTGATACATTAGCACCATAGGTCCTTCTACTTCTCAATACTCTTTCCTATCTGACTAACACAAGAACTAAGTTCCTTTTGCACACTTAATTCCTCCCACCATGGACTGGCCCCAGTAGTTAACCCTGTCTGCATCTAACTAAGTGTTGCTGGCCACATCATACCACGACATTCAAAACAAGATAAGACGACATTCAAACATGGAAATGCATTATATAACCATAGAATCTTCAATGGGGGTGTCGACAGCTTCTCTACTCCTTTTTAGCAACTCCACAGATTGGCCGATACAATGTGGTATTCAGGTAATCTGAGACGTGGGTAACCTGAGCTGATGGTGGTATGTCCACAAATAATTCCATTATGCGGTGTAGAGGTAACGTTTTGAAATTCTCAGACTTCTTCTTCAAGAGTACTACAAATATTTTGATCTTTGTGGTTCTCCTGAAGAAGAAGTCTGAGAACTTTGAAACGCGCAACCACCCTGTTACCTCTACACCGCATTTTGGAATTATTTATAGTCATGGTACAGAATGACTCCATTGGGGGATCTGTATGAATCCCATTATTTGGCGATTAACATGGAAACCCCAACGCAGTGCTCAGCGAGGAGCGATATATGAATGTGAACCCATCCTTAGCATGTTGTTATGTTGTATTGAATTTATAAAATAAGTGTGGATATGTATGTACTTTAAATCTTTAGTATTATACATAGAATCATAGAATCATAGAATCATAGAATGGTAGAGTTGGAAGGGACCTCCTGGGTCATCTGGTCCAACCCCTTGCTCAAAGCAGGATTCACTAAATCACCTCAGACAGATGTCTGTCCAGCCTCTGTTTGAAGACGTCCATTGAAGGGGAACTCACCACCTCTCGTGGCAGCCTGTTCCACTCATTAATCACCCTAACTGTCAAAAAGTTTTTTCTAATATCT
The DNA here is from genome assembly GCF_046119375.1 of Phyllobates terribilis. Taxonomy (NCBI): domain Eukaryota; kingdom Metazoa; phylum Chordata; class Amphibia; order Anura; family Dendrobatidae; genus Phyllobates; species Phyllobates terribilis. The sequence goes on from NW_027362768.1 coordinate 329,840,613, forward strand.
AATCTGTGTCTCCTCCCATTTAGTTTCATCCCATTGCTTCTAGTCTTTCCTTGTGCAAATGAGAATAAAGATGATCCTTCTACAATGTGACAGCCCTTGACATATTTGTAGACAGCTATTAAGTCTCCTCTCAGTCTTCTTTTTTGCAAGCTAAACATTCCCAAATCCTGCAACCGTTCCTCATAGGACATGGTTTGCAGACCAGTCACCATTCTGGTCGCTCTTCTCTGAACTTGCTCCAGTTTGTCTATGTCTTTTTTAAAATGTGGGGCCCAAAACTGTACACAGTATTCCAGATGAGGTCTGACCAAAGAGGAGTAAAGACCAATAATGACTTCACGTGATCTAGACTGTATGCTTCTGTTAATACATCCCAGAATTGTATTTGCCTTTTTTGCTGCTGCATCACACTGTTGACTCATGTTCAGTCTATGATCTATTAGTATACCTAAATCTTTTTCACATGTACTGTTGCTTAGCTCTATTCCTCCCATTCTGTATATGCTTTTTTCATTTTTATTGCCCAGATGTAGTACTTTGCATTTTTCCCTGTTAAAAACCATTCTGTTGGTTGCTGCCCACTGCTCCAGTTTACTTAGGTCTTTTTGAATCCTCTCTCTCTCTTCTCTAGTATTAGCTATCCCTCCTAGCTTTGTGTCATCAGCAAATTTAATCAGTTTACCCTCAATTCCTTCATCTAAATCATTGATAAAGATGTTGAACAATACAGGTCCCAGGACGGAGCCCTGTGGTACCCCACTTGAGACATTCATCCAGCTGGATGTGAAGCCATTTACAATCACCCTTTGAGTCCGATCACTAAGCCAGTTATGAATCCACCTAACAGTTGCCTGGTCCATTGCATACTTGGTCATTTTTTCAATAAGGATGGTGTGAGATACTTTGTCAAATGCTTTGCTGAAGTCAAGATATACTATATCTACAGCATTTCCCTGATCCACCCAGTCAGTGATTCTGTCATAGAAGGAAATTAAGTTAGTCTGACATGACTTGTTAGTTATAAACCCATGCTGACTCTGGTTAATCACTTCATTCTTATCCAGGTACTTACATACATGTTGTTTAATAATTTGTTCAAAGATCTTTCCTGGTATAGAAGTCAGACTCACCGGCCTATAGTTCCCTGGGTCCACCTTCTTCCCCTTTTTGAAGATAGGAACAACATTTGCTCTTCTCCAGTCTTCTGGGACTTCTCCTGTTCTCCAAGAATTTTCAAAGATTATGGAGAGTGGTTCTAAAATTTCTTCTACGATCTCCTTCAGTACTCTGGGGTGTAATTCATCTGGACCTGGAGACTTGAACTCATTTATGTTAGCTAAATATTCCCTCACAATCTTTCTTTAGAAACCAGGGTGCCACTGAGCAAGAATAAAAATTAGGCCCTATTCAGGAGCTGCCTGACACCACCACATACCTAACCAGTTTCTTGGTGGCTAGTATTGCAGTAACTATGAAGACCATGAACTCATCCAAAAACAGCAAAGACCAACTTGGAATGACACCACTTTACTTGATAGTAGGTATATAGTTAGCTTTTAGAAAATGGAAATTCTTGCATATACCAGCTTTTTTTAAGCTATCAGATATACTTTACCTGTGAACTTTCCTCTGCCATTACTTAGATATTTCCAAGGATTTTTCCGTTTTCCGAGGTGATTCTTGCACGCCTGCTGGAAGCTTATTTGACGTTATTAAAAAAGCCTGCAGGACTGCGCTTCATTGTAGCACATTACCATGGCAGGCGAGGAATGTGCAGATACATTTATACCTTGTACTCTGTTAAGGAAGCTTAAAACTATGACCCTTACCGGAAAGCGCTGTGCTCCGAGACTTCTCCCTCTACGTGGTATTATAACAACATAACAAGTTAGCAGCATAATTATCTTCTACCATTGCCAAAACTGTCTCACTTAGCTGAGAATGCATGAAAGGGAGGAGAAGAGATAAGGAAAAGTGGCACAAACCAATATGGTGGTGACGATATTAAATTCACAAGCCAGCAGTGATATATGAAGGTGCGAGAGTTGCAAAAAGAAAGTCTAACTTTAGAAGATTTGGATCCATTATTATTCACCTTGGCTTGAGTCATATCTGGATTGTAAATTTCATTACAAAAAATAAACTTTACACCTACAGTATAAGAATCTCTATCACTTCCAGATGACTAATTAAAAATTCTATACTTGTACTTTCAGGTTTTAATATAGAGTGTTTGGTCATGAGGATGGCTTTCTCAAATATTTTATTGGCGAACTGCTGGATACACCACAGCTTGAGAATGATTTTTCATTTGGACCCTTAGATTTCGTCTTCAATTTTGTGATGGAATCTAAAATGGATCTGGTAGGTCTCGTTTTGCTCCCTATCTGCGGGTGGCATATGGTAAATAGGCATGACACACAAGGCTTTTGTGTTATGCAAATTTTGGTACAACATTTTGCGATTATACAACCCCTTTGCCACTTTTGAAAACTGTCACTTCTCAAATCTAAACTGCCTGCCACCATTTAATAAGAGCAACTCTATTACCTAAATAAAGAAATAAAAACACAAAGTTGGTGTAATGCTGGGGTTTGGCCACTGATTTTATTACAAGGAACCAACTTTTTTGCATAAAATTTTAGATTTTTATCGACATATAATTGATAATACTGTAAAAAATTTTTACCATGATGCCAAGAGACCATTTTTGGTCATGCTTGTGGCTTAAACCATATTTGCAAACTGTCACGCAAGGTGAGGGTTGGAATAAGTGTACAACAAAGGGAAGAGGGGGAAGGGAGCCCAACAACTAGGGAAAGGGAGAGTGGAGACCCTAGGCAGATCTAATATCACCCTGCCTACCCTATCATCCCTATATAGGTTCTGCATCTATCGCCGAGCAGGAACCTAAACCCTGAATGTCCCTAGAGCTAGGCCCTAGATAGGGAAGGGACGGGGTGGGCACTAGTCAGGCCCCACTACAAACTAAAGACAACAAGGTAAACAAACAAAGGGGATACACTTAAATTTAGCAGATACCAGAGAGATAACGCCAACTGTCCTCCAAGGGCACCAAAGACGAGACTAGCCGACTGCCAGTACTCCAAGTCTGCACAGAGGTACATAGAACTAACACCGGCGACTCTCTGGAGAAACTGAGAGTTTTTAACTACCATGCAAGGGTGTGTCAATCAGCAGCAGAAGGTGGAGGTTACTGCTGGGTCCTAAAGGAAGAAGGATATAACTATACTACAGAGATGAGAGAAAGCATCTGCAATGCCAAGCACAGTAACCTTCTACTGCCAGATCCAGAGCGACTGTCTCTCACACCTGACACCCGTGACATAAGCCCAATAGGGCGGCATACCACCTCAAGAAGATTGCACAAATCTATGCAAAGTTTTTGCGGCCACTAAGAAGGTAAAGGGCTCTTTCTATGCCAGGCTGCATACCCAAAATAAAGATGTTGACACCAATTTCCGTTAAATGTAGCGCATCTGAGAGAAAGAGGCTATGAATATCATTCTCAAGCTGTCTGTATCTGAACACAACTCCACTCTGGGCCCAATAAAACAGGAGACTTTATTAGTATGCACACCCGACCTGGACTGGTTTATGGAAAAAACCTTGGAAATTTTATAATGTCTGACTTAACTAGGGATATTGATTCTGCTATAGAATGTGGCATGGTCGTTTGTTGAGAAGCTGGTGCACGCATTACCACTCTCTGTGGATGGAGCCCTGCATGCTAACAACGACCATGCCGGGGGGAAAATGAGGGACTATTTCGGGCGAGAGGTGTGGGTAGGCCAGCATGGCACATCGGCATATGCAGCAAGAGCCCATGTCAGCCATCACTCCCTGGAGCCAGCTGGAATCTTGGGAAGTTCAACGGGACTGCAACCCAGCCATGAAGAGATCACTGGAGGTCATAGTACAGAAGTATCAGCACCAACAGCACAAGAGGCAGGCTGGATCACTTGCTGAAAGAATGGCTCCTCATGGGGAGGACTATATATTTTCGTTAGACCAGGCAATAGGGAAAAAGCCTAGGAAATTGCAGTGAACCTAGATCCACTAAATGCTGACTCCCTTCCTACTAAAAACCACAGAATTATCTATGAAGTTAGTAGCCATGGCCCCTTTTGTTGAAACTCTTGAGGTGTCTAAAATGTGGGAGGCAACATGGGCATGGTTAGCTATGCAAATGGGTCTAAGTCAGATTTTTAAATTTCAACTATTAAAAAAAATCACCAATAAGTTGCAATTCTCACTCCAGTAGGGAAGAGGAGTGGAGAGAAATTGGAGAAGATCTAAAGGTCCAGCGAATGTTTCAAACATTGATAAATTTAGCGCAAATTAAGGTTGTGCAGCTGAAAGAAAAACTGATTTAAAAATTCCCTTCATGATTATTTTCCCCAATATTATTATGATTTTTATGATCTTCATAAAAAAAAATATATATATATATATATATAAAAAAAAATACATTTTAGAAAAAAATTATGAATCTTGACTCTCCCACCCACATAAACTGACTGACTATTCCCCTTTATATAATATACCTCCAAAACTAAAGTGAGTTGAAAACAAAAAGGCACAATACTTATTGAGGGTGACTTTCCAGGAGAACCCTAAATGCTCAATTCATCACTGGTGGTCACACCTTCTTTAAAGTGCAATTAGACAACAGGCACAAGAAACCTTATGAAAATTTTTGTGTCCAGGTTTTTTTTAGGGAGTTTAGGTGGCGACCAGATTTGTTAATTCCTCGGGGAGCCTGAGAGGTCATCCTCTTTTCTGTAGAGTTTCCTAGATATGCCAGTAGAGTTGGCAATAGACAAGCGGATAATGCAAAATTCGAATTGTCCTGTTTGCTCAGGTTTTTTCTGGAAATTCAATTAGTGGAAAAGCTATTCTCCACAACTTTAATGCTCCGTGTTCTCTCCAGATCCCAGAGCATAATAAAAGTAACATATTTATATATAAAAAAAATACTTATACTCACCTCACTTCTCACCTCTCTGGCCACTCAGTTCCTCACTTGACACCCATCCGATCTTTGTCACATTTTCAGACTGCCTCCGCTCACGTTGAATTACCTAGGAGGGTTCTGCGCAAGCGCTCCAAAGGTTATGACTTCATGATGTCTTTGGGTAAACCAGGAAGCCCAGCATGAGAGGCTCAGGGAACTCAACACGAGCGGCAGCAATCTGAAAGTGTAACATGGAATGGATGTGACGCGCGCCCTGGGCCTGTGTTGTGCAGGGGAACCCGGAACCGGGCCTGTTGTAGAATGCTGGGGGTTGTAATCTCCGTGTGGCAGTAACCCGGTCCATGCCCAGGGTGGTCAAACCAGTGGCAGTCTTAATGTATAGCAAATATCCGACTACGCCACTCGTGGATTGCGGTCAGTGGGGACTGCCGCTGCGCTGCCGACCGCTGAGGCTGATGTTGTTTGCGCAGCCGAGTATGGGATAACTCCCCACGGGAGAAGTATTGCCTCAGGGCAGCTAATGTGAGAGATGATGGGAGTGATGGTGTGAGGGTCCCAGTGCTAATGGTGCTGGTGCGGCAAGGAATCACAGAGACGTGAGGTGCAGTTCAGGGTCTTTACTGATGGTACAAGGCAGACCCTCCCGGGAGTACTGGCTAGTATAAGGGGCCTGGTCAGTCTGCGAGCAAGCAGGAGTTCCCCTGGCCAGGTGGAGTTGTAGGCCTCCCCGTTTATCTGCACTCTTCCTGGCTACCTTGCTGTCAGCGGTTACAAGTAGCCCACGTCCCTGAGTATACCGTGTGGTGCTCACCCGTATGGCTGGTGACTTGGGGCCTTCTGTTAGCCTCCGCTCCTGGATGGCGGCGCTGGTCCCTTCTTTGTGACTGAGCCTCCGGGCTTCTATGGCCAGAGGACCTGGAATCCCCTGCCGGCTGGTTTCTGCTGCAGGGTATATATCAGTCCCCACAGCCTCGGACTCCTGTGTCCGGTTTTAGTAACTTCAGCCAGGGCGAGCTATATCTCTGCTCACAGCCCCTGGCCTTCTGCCTCTGCTCCTACAGAGCTCCTGATGTATCTTTTCCTGTGTCTGGAACTTTACTCCAGGCTCTGACTGCTCTGCTTGTTCTGCAGGCTCTGTCTCCAGCTTCACTCACTAATCCCGCCCCAGACCCAGTTTATAAGGGCAGATTCCTCCCCTCCCAGGTCTGGGCAGACCGTGTTGCATGCTTAGGGCTGCTGACCAGAGAAACCTCCCACTTGCTCTCAGACATAATATCTCTATTACTGTGGCAACCAGACCCCTGGGGTGTCACATTCCCCCCTATTAAATTTTAGTACTCTGGGACTAAACACATTTTTAAAACATAATAACAGGGTATAACAATAACACAATAACATATTTACAAGAAGCTTTAGTTCTTTAAAGGTCACGGCGTGTCCGCAACCGGGTGTCCATATCACCCAAGGTGAAACTTTAAGCAAAGTAGGGGACCTGTCCAAAGCAAACCCCTTGCGTTGGCCTTGGGCGTGGCTGCAAGGGTAGACTAACTACTTTGGGCCGCAAGGAGGCCATGCCAGACAGGTTTTCTCTTCCGCGGCCGTCTTCGCAAGAGGCACCAAGGTGCAACTATCTACAAAACTGTTCCGGTTATCCAGCGTCCATAACCTGTTAGTCCATAAAAATCTGCAGGGTAACTGAGAAACATAATTAATAACAGGCAACAAACATAAACCATAAACAGTTAACAGATAAATTCACAGTGCATTAGTTTAGATTCTCCAGCGAGCGGGCATCTGACCTCTAGTGACTCTAGTGGACCTACGGAGCTCACTAACTGGTTCTGCACTACAGGGTGTAGGAGGTGTTATGGGTAAGCTGGGCAGCTGTCTGCGCACTCTTTGGCTCACTAGGGGCATGGCAGGCTCACTACTAGCAGAGGGCTGATCCTCCTGTACTGCTGGTGTGGACTCTTCTGCTTCTTGGGCCGGCTGCTCCTCCAGCTCTACCGGTTCCTCTGTAGGCACTTGCGGGGCTGGCTGGAGAAAGGTGAGGATGGGTACCACGACAGCGCCGTTTACTTGTGTCCAAGACCGGGGGAAGTCTCCGAGTGCGGTACTGATCATTTCTTCCCTTTCCTCTGCGGGTTGAGGGTTTTCTTGATCTTCTTCAGGGCTTTGCAGCTGCTCGGGACACTTCTTCAGGTGGTCTCTGGAGACAATGGCTGTGGTTTCTCCTCCATCCTTACTGATTACTCAGATTTTTGGGTTCTCATGGCTTGATGGCAGTACGGTGTACGGGTCCTTCTCCCACTGGTCGTCCAACTTGTGGAGCCGCCTCTTCCTCTTCAAGACCTGCTCTCCAGGTACCAGGGGAACAGCGGGAGCATACTGGTTATAAGCCTTCTCTTGCCTTTCTCTAGCTTGAGACAGACTTCGCTCGACGCTCTCCTGTACTTTCCGATACTGCTGCTGCCGTTCTGTATCCCAGTCTGCCTCTGGCGAGGTGTCCTCAGGTGTCAGGACTCCCATATCCAGGTCAATAGGCAGCTTACCAGGTCTTGCTCTCATTAGGTAAGCCGGGGTACAGTTGGTGGAACCTACAGGGATGTGGTTATACAGGTCCACCAGATTGGGCAGTTTCTCAGGCCACAGACTGCGTTCTTCCAGGGGCAATGTTTTTAGCAGATCTATCACCACCTGGTTAATCTTCTCGCAGAGTCCATTGGTTTGAGGGTGATAGGGCGTTGTTCTTATCTTCTTGCAGCCATACAGGTTGCAGAACTCCTGGAAAACCTCCGCTTCGAAGGCTGGTCCTTGGTCTGTCAACATTTGGTCCGGGTACCCGTGTGGACGGCAGAAGTGCTGCTGGAAGGCTCTAGCTGCTGTTTGAGCCGTTAAGTCCTTGACCGGGACCACCACCAGGAACCGGGAGTAATGATCTACGATTGTGAGGGCGTAGACATACCCAGATCTGCTTGGAGCCAGTTTCACATGGTCCAGGGCTACCAGTTCCAGTGGCTGTCTGGTGATGATGGGCTGCAGGGGAGTCTTCTGGCTGGCTCAGTCTTTTCTTCTCAGGTGGCACGGGCCACAGTCTCTGCACCACCTCTCGATCGCTCCTCTCATGCCTACCCAGTAGAACCGTTCACGCAACAAGAACTCCAGCTTCTTCCATCCGAAATGCCCTGCTTCGTTGTGGTATGCCTCCAGAACCATAGCCGCGTCTCGTCTTGGGACCACTACCTGCCAGGTCAACTCATGTGTTCGAGAGTTAACCATTCTCCGGCACAGCTTCTCCCTGTAGAGGAACAGCTTACTTTTCTCCTTCCACAGTTGCTTGGTCTCCTCCGGAGCATCTGGGTCAAGACGGGCATCAGCCTGGGTCAGCATTTCCTTCACCAAATGGACTGCGGGATCACTGTCTTGCGTCTCCGCCCAGTTGTAGTGGGGCAAGGGATTGAACGTCACGGAGCGCCTGTCCTTCACACGGTGGGAATACAGGGTAATCCCATGATGGTGGAACGCAGGGAGCTCAACTTCTTCCAGATCTTCTGGATCTTCCCCTACGTCCGGTAAGTTCGGCATTCTAGACAGGGCATCCGCGTTGGCATTTGAACGTCCCGCCCGGTATTTGATGGTGAATTCAAAGTTGGACAGGCGGGCCATCCATCTCTGTTCCAGGGCACTGAGCCTTGCAGTGTCCAGGTGTGTCAACGGGTTGTTATCCGTGTATACGGTGAATTTGGAGGAGGCAAGGTAATGCTTGAAACGTTCGGTCACAGCCCACACTACTGCCAGGAACTCCAGCTTGAATGAGCTATAATTCTCAGGGTTCCTCTCCGTGGGCCGTAGCTTTCGGCTGGCGTAAGCGATTACCCGTTCTTTCCCTTGCTGGATCTGGGACAGTACGGCTCCTAGCCCGATGTTGCTTGCGTCCGTGTGGAGGATAAAGGGCTGGCTGTAGTCTGGATATGCCAGTATTTCATCCCCCGTGAGGGCCATCTTCAGCTGGCAGAAGGACTCCTCTTCCAGCTTTTCCCACCTAAAGGGCGGCTTCTGGTTTTTGGCTTTCCGAGATTGACCTATCAGGAGGTCCTGCATAGGGGCTGCCATTTTGGTGAAACCGGGAATGAATCTTCGGTAGTAGCCTACCAACCCGAGGAACTGCCGCACTTCCTTTATGCTGGAGGGTCTTGGCCAGTCCTTAATCACGGTGATCTTATCAGGGTCAGGAGCCACTTCGTCAGCACTCACCATGTGTCCCAGGTATTGCACCTTTGGTTTCAGGAGGTGACACTTGGAGGGTTTCACCTTTAGGCCGTAGCTTGCCAGAGCTTCGAACACTTCTGCCAGGTGTTTCAGGTGGTCCTCGTAGGTCTTGGAATAGACGATGAAATCGTCCAGGTATAACAGGACCGTCTCGAAGTTCCGGTGTCCCAGACAGCATTCCATCAACCGTTGGAAGGTTCCTGGTGCATTGCAGAGCCCGAACGGCATACAGTTAAATTCGCTGAGACCCATCGGGGTGGTGAATGCGGTCTTCTCCCGGTCCTCCTCTGCTACAGGAACCTGCCAGTACCCGCTAGTGAGATCCAAAGTAGAGAAGAAGTTAGCAGATTTTAATGCAGCTAAGGACTCTTCTATCCTTGGTAACGGGTACGCATCTTTGTGTGTAATACGGTTGACCTTCCTGTAGTCTACACACATTCTCATGGTGTTGTCTTTCTTTTTCACTAAGACTAGTGGAGCTGCCCAGGGGCTACAGCTGTCCCTGATTACCCCAGCCTCCTTCATGTCTCTAAGCATCCCCTTGGCGTGTTGGTAGTGTGCCGGGGGTACGGGTCGGTATCTCTCCTTTATGGGAGGATGGTCTCCCGTGGGGATGTGGTGTTCTACCCCCTTTACTCGCCCGAAGTCTAGCGGGTGTTTACTAAACACTCTCTCGTACTCTCGAACCACCCGATAGACTCCCTGTTTCTGGTGTGAGGGAGTGGAGTCAGTACCCAAATGCAGTTGCTGACACCAGTCCTCCATTGGTTTCTTAGAGCCGTTACCTTCCTCTGGTTGAGATGGAGGCAAGGGTTCCACGGCCTGTACAGAGTTCTGGTTGATGGTGAACAATTTGGCTAGCGTGGCATACCGGGGCAGGTGTACTTCTCTCTCCCCGATATTTATGATGCGAACGGGCACCCTCCCATGGAGTACATCGACCACCCCCCGTGTCGTCAAAATGGTGGGCCTACTGTCTGAGTAGACGGGTTCTACCATTGCTTGGTAGTCTCTACCTCTTAGACCAATAGCTGCCCGGCACCAAATCATCATCTCACTTTTTGGGGGCATGGCAATAGGGAACGGGTCACACATTCTCACGCTACCTATCTCACCACCAGATAGTTCCACCTGTTGCCGCTTCATCAGTGCCCGGATCTCTTTTTGGAGCACACGCTGCTGGCCGGAACTGGCGTTCTTGGCAACCTGCTGTAAAATGAGAATCACCTCTGCAAGACAATTTTCAATCACATTAGTTCCCAAGGTTATTCTAGGGTGACTCTCATGACGGTCTATGTCCACTATAATCAGTCCTTGTGCCGCCAGTTCGACTTTACCGATCTTAATGGTCACCTCTTTGAATCCCACCTGCGCCACGGGCTGACCATTGCTGGCGATGATACTCAGGTCATCATCTGAGTAGCGGGTTATGTCCGAGTCATTCCAGTACTGTTTAAAGAGCACGTACGGGATGGTGGTCACCTGTGACCCAGTGTCTAGTAGGGCACTCATAGGAATACCATCCAGTACCACAGGCAAGATTGGACGTCCCCCTACGTATTTATCACGCCAGTTTGATGGGCCTGATGGTCTTATGCCTGGGGGTTGGCCCTCTACCCCAGGTTGTGCCCGTTTAAATGACAGTACCTTGCCACATATCCGGGTTGATTGCAGCGGCGGCAGATGGGTCGTCCGTCCTCGTTGTATCTGTCGCTGGGTCTTCCTCTGGCCGGTGGGGTCCTCCTCAGTCGGTGCCACGGGACGTCCTCCGGTCCGGATGCCAGCTGGATCTTTCCTGGAGAAGAGACCTGTAAAGACTGCATAGTTCTGGTTAGCGCGGCAACGCTCTTAGTCAGCTCTTGGACCTGATGGTGCAGGTCTGTAGCCGGGTCACTGTTTAAAGCCTGCGCTTCAGCTCCCACAGGCCCTGCAGACAAGGGCGCCGTCTCCTGGTGGTAAGTGATAGCAGGGCGCCTGTGGGTCACAGCGCCACCTGGTGCCGGTTCTCGGAGCACCCGGATGGCTCTGTCCTTGAACTGTGCAAAGTCCAGGTCAGGGTCCTGTAAGGCCATTGCCCGCAACTGGGTTCGGTGGGCATTGCACAGTAGACCCTCAATAAATTGTTCAGTCAACAGCTTATCTTCATTTCCCACGCTGTCAGGGTCTGCCTGCTTAATGGCTCTCAGGGCCTCTTGTAGGTTTAGAGCATAGTCTCTTATACTCTCATGTGCCCGCTGTTTACACCCGTAAAATCTGAGCTTTATTTCGGCTGAGGTGCGGGTATCAAATGTGTCTTTCAGCCGGGCTAGTATTTCTCTGACAGTCCTCTTCCTCCCAGGTGGCCAGGACTTTACCTCCCTTTGGGCTGCCCCGATTAATTGGGCCACCAGGATGCTCACTTTTTGCTCTTCTGTGAGGGGGTACACCTGGAAGAGGCTATCCAGTCTTTCTCTAAAGTCATTTAGAGTATGTGACTCCCCTGAGTACTGGGGTAGCCAGGTTGCCCCCGGTATATAGGGCATGGTGAATGGCATGACTGCTGCAGCGGTTGCGCTGGCGGTGGCTGTGGCAGTGGAGCTCCCCTCGGTATCCGGCATTCTCCTCCCCCCTAGTGGACCGTGGCCTACCTTGCTATGCTCTTCTTCCGTAGGCCGCGGCTCCGCAGTCGATCGTCGGGGTTGAGGACCTGGCGTCGCGCTCCGATTACGTCAGCGTCTCTATTCCTCCCCTCCAGGACCTTGCGCAGCGTCAGAGCGTGGGGCGGAGCGTGGGGCGGAGCTTCGGATCTCGCGCGCTTTCGGCGTCCACGCCCCTCTTCTCCCCGTGCGGCGTCCCGAAGATGGCGTCCGAAGGCGGGAAGCAGCTGCGGATGGCGGGAAGAAGGCAGAAGACGGCGGGAAACGGTCCAAGATGGCGTCTGATGGCGGGAATCGGCTCCGGATGGCAGGAAACTTCACCACAGGTAAGTATAAAAGTCTCTCTTTCAGGCACGCAGTACCCGGTGATTGCGGGCACGAAATTCTGCCGACTACGCCAAAGTTGACGCGCCCCCTGGGCCTGTGTTGTGCAGGGGAACCCGGAACCAGGCCTGTTGTAGAATGCTGGGGGTTGTAGTCTCCGTGTGGCGGTGACCCGGTCCGTGCCCAGGGTGGTCAAACCAGTGGCAGTCTTAATGTATAGCAAATGTCCGACTACGCCACCCGTGGATTGCGGTCAGTGGGGACCGCCGCTGCGCTGCCGACCGCTGAGGCTGATGTTGTTTGCGCAGCCGAGTATGGGATAACTCCCCACGGGAGAAGTATTGCCTCAGGGCAGCTAATGTGAGAGATGATGGGAGTGATGGTGTGAGGGTCCCAGTGCTAATGGTGCTGGTGCGGCAAGGAATCACAGAGACGTGAGGTGCAGTTCAGGGTCTTTACTGATGGTACAAGGCAGACCCTCCCGGGAGTACTGGCTAGTATAAGGGGCCTGGTCAGTCTGCGAGCAAGCAGGAGTTCCCCTGGCCAGGTGGAGTTGTAGGCCTCCCCGTTTATCTGCACTCTTCCTGGCTACCTTGCTGTCAGCGGTTACAAGTAGCCCACGTCCCTGAGTATACCGTGTGGTGCTCACCCGTATGGCTGGTGACTTGGGGCTTTCTGTTAGCCTCCGCTCCTGGATGGCGGCGCTGGTCCCTTCTTTGTGACTGAGCCTCCGGGCTTCTATGGCCAGAGGACCTGGAATCCCCTGCCGGCTGGTTTCTGCTGCTGGGTATATATCAGTCCCCACAGCCTCAGACTCCTGTGTCCGGTTTTAGTAACTTCAGCCAGGGCGAGCTATATCTCTGCTCACAGCCCCTGGCCTTCTGCCTCTGCTCCTACAGAGCTCCTGATGTATCTTTTCCTGTGTCTGGAACTTTACTCCAGGCTCTGACTGCTCTGCTTGTTCTGCAGGCTCTGTCTCCAGCTTCACTCACTAATCCCGCCCCAGACCCAGTTTATAAGGGCAGATTCCTCCCCTCCCAGGTCTGGGCGGACCGTGTTGCATGCTTAGGGCTCCTGACCAGAGAAACCTCCCACTTGCTCTCAGACATAATATCTCTATTACTGTGGCAACCAGACCCCTGGGGTGTCACAGATGGTTGACGGCGAGGAGCAGAGGAGCCGGAGAAGTGAGCGTATGGCGAGTATTAGAATTTTTTTTCTGTTTTATGTTTTGATGGCCTTTTACAATTCAGAAAAAATCGGCCCACTATTTTGCCAAATCTTTACGGAGGCAAATTACAAATAAATCTGCATTTTGGCGAATGCAGATTTTTGTGAAATTGGAGTAGAAATTCCACTTGAATATATATGCGCATCTCAAGTTGATAAGTATGGTGTTACGACAGCATCCGTGAACAATATATAAAGCATTAATAGAATGACATGACTTGATCAAACTGCACATAATTTGCCTTGGAGCCAAGGATCCAACATTTTATAAACAGCAAACTCATAGACCTGAATATAGAACTTAACTTACTATAGAGACTCTTAGGGAAAGTGAGCTCAAACTGCAGAACGAGAAGTTTTACAATAGACACACCGGTTTCCCATGAGCTTTGCAATGACGGACTACCTTCTGTGCTCTACTGACCTCATACAAAGCCTCAGATCTCTCTAGTTTCTCAGCCTCCCCCCTGCTAGTCCGACAAGGCAACCCAGCCTGAAAGGTGCCACCCTCCTTCCTCACTTTGTATTATTCAGCATTATCAAAGTATTTCAGACCACTGAGCTTTAATAAGCAGAGCACACAATCCAGTTTGTAGAGCCGTGTGTCAAACATCTATTATGGCATCACGCTGCGTATGCCACACACGGAGAATCCCATTTACTTAATAATCCTTTATTTTTTTTGTGTGCCGAGTTTCAAAGAGCGTTGGCTTTTATCATGCCACACTTTAGGTATGATACTGCCTTAAAAGCCACATACTTACAGAAATTAGCCTCGGCAAATAAATTGTATGTTGAACTTTTAAATATAAATCAGATACATCCCCAGGATTCCTTTTTAACTACACACCTTCAAAGAAATTATATTTTTTACTCCCAGCAAATTACCTCGGAGAGAAAAAAAATGACAAGTGTAATCTATTTTTTTTCACAGCTGGTCGGTTGGCCAGGGTTTCTCATCAAAGTGTACATGCTGTTTGCTCCCCAGATGGACAGCCTGGATGAGTAGAAACTCTGCAGAGCCCAGGACACAAGGTGGAAATTACACTGTCTGCGCTTTTAATCTTGCACAGCACTGCACAGTGGTAATTGCGAGTGGACCATTTCCAAATGAGTCTCTATTGGGACAATTTCCTGTGTCTTGTCGGAATGAGTCCCATTAAATTCTCCGCTGGAATTAAACCAAAAACATATAATTATTACTGGAAACTTAATCAAAAGTTGATGCTGTAGATTGTGGCAAATCTATCAAGAGTTCGGAGCTTTGCTCTAACAGATACAGGCGCACTGCTGGAAGTTTTTATGGCTTTGCAAAATACTTCTTTCCTTATCGTGTCTTTTGATACGACGTGAAATGGCAGAAAAAAGAAATAAATGTCTTTCACTGGAATAAAGTTACAAACTGATAGGTCCTTTAGCTCTATATTTGAGTGTGACACATTTCACCATTACCATTGTAAATGCGAACCATAAGCCAGAAAATTCCATTACGTAAAGCCAAAAGGAGAACAATTAGCTTTTGACAGACCAGCTAAGGTCAGGGAAGATGGAATTGTCTTGAAACAGTTGACGGACAAAGAGGTCAGGGCAAGCAGAGTTCTTCCAAATTAGTAGACAGGGTCTGGGTAGGCAGCAGACAGGAACTAAGGTTAGGATACAAGCCAGGTGTTAAGGCTCACCACGTGAGGTGAATCCTCTTACACTTTGGTCCAGGTAGGCACAGAGGCCCAAGGCATTGATGCAGAAAGCAGGAAAGCACATGGTCAGCGAGGACTGAAAAGGCTCACCATAAATCTCAGAATCAGCAGAACGAATGAAGTGCAACCCAGAATGGATGAATGCCAGAACAAACATAAAACACAATAGCACAGATGGTGGAGCACTCCAAACATAGGACTAGGGGTCATAATCCCAAGACACAGGTGTGTGTGTAAATGAAACTTAAATGGGTCTAGGGAGATGATGTCATTGATCCATGCAGGGTAACTTGCAAAAACCCGATGTGGAGCACAACAGAGGGCTGCGGACCCAGGGGAAGGAAGCAGAGACCAGTATACCCGGAACAAGTCAGTAACATGAAAAACAACTCAGAAACATGACTTAGAATGGCTGAAGGTAAAGAACTTTATTACCCAGGCAATGAGCAAGGTCCTTCAAGTATCTTGGATCGCCTGGACTTTGGGTGGGGAGCATAAACTTGTGTGTGTGCTGTCATGCTAAGATACCAAGAGTAAATGCATGTGCCCAAGAGTCAGTACCAAATGCCTAAAGAGGAGGTGACCAATAATGAGCAGGAAACCTCAGATGGAGAGCATGAGGAGAACACACAGAAAAAGGTGGTCAGCAGATAAGTACAGGATGGGGAGGAATCATGAGATTTGCCACCACATGGTGCCACCATGAAGCATCATAATTTTGGAAGATAACCTCAATAATTGACAAAACCAAAAACACTGTGGGTCTAAAGTAGATTTTCTTTTTTCCAGGCGTTTATGTACGGTTGTCCTGAAGAAGGAGTCGGTGGTCTCTGAAACGTGTTGACAATAAACCTACAATTTTATTTTACCACTAATTGTGTCGTATTCTTGAGAGGGCAGAAACATTTCCAATCCCGCCACCTAAATCTATTTGTTCACACTGGTATAATGGATAAAATTTTTCAGAAAAGCTATTAAATATATGACTTGACTTGACGTGTAAGGTTTAAATTTTTGATTTTTCTAAAAAAGATATGCCAATATAAGGAAATAGACACTTACTGGCCACTAAATATCTTCTTTTCATTCAGAAGACTGTGAAAAGAGGTTTTTCAATCCAATAAAGTGAATTAAAAGCAAAAATACTTTATTGTGACTTCATTAAATTATGTGAAAAAGGGGCAATTAGCTCACCTTTCCGGGTGCATGGCAAAATACTCCAGTAATAGCAACAGTCCAAACGATAGCCGGCACTCACATCTTCTCAAAAGAGTTGCTTTATTAATCCAGTAGTATAAAAGGCACAAAAATCGTTGAACACTACAGCACAAAAATTAAAAAGGCAGAAAAGAAATATCCACTGCGCTCCCAGGCAACATGTTTCAGATCGGCATGGTCCTTCCTCAAGCCATCTGAAACATGTTGCCTGGAAGCACAGTGGATATTTCTTCTCTGCCTTTTTAGTTATTGTGCTGAAGATGGGAATGCTATCGTTTGGACTGTTACTTCATTAAAATAAAAGCATGGGCATAAAAAATATTTGACGCGTTTCGAGTCTGGCTGACTGTTAATCGTAGTTATAGTTCACAGCAGACCTGTATTAATTCTAAGTGTGCACCTGGTTGATGTCAGTTCACACTGACCCTGCTGCATTTTCTCTGCAGTAGCTAATTAGCAATGATAGTGCACAACAGGGTCACTTTAATGTAGAGTGTTCACAAAAGAAATTTGATGTCAGTGTATAATGACACGATGCAGTGGATATGGTTGACAGTTTTGGTCCATTAATGTTTCTGTATTGATGCGGAATTCTCGTAGGAGAATATTTTGTCATTTTATACTGACACCATACAATTTCTATATATTTTTTCTACAATAGCTACAATTAACTAATGTAATGTGTAACAGCTTCACACTGATACAAAGTATTAACAAGAGATGGTTGATTTCAGTTTATCCTTTTTGAACTATATGATGAAGAGTCAGCTAGACTCGAAACGCATCAGATATATTTTTTATGCCCATGCTACTATTTTAATGAAGTCACAATAAAGTATTTTTGCTTTTCATTCACTTTTCTGGATTGAAAAACCTCTTTTCACGACTTTAAACAAAGCTGCTCACAAGCTTTATCCATGCACAGTGGAGTGGATTGCCCAGAAAACCAGGCTGAACAACATACAAATATTGGATGGGGTGAGCTGTATCTACAAACTATCTTGTATTACAGATCAGGAGACTCTTGAATGCCATCTCTATCTGACCATTGGCAGTCCATAGTGGCTGGAAAGTGGAAATTCCATAAAGTCATATATATGCAAATTGCCTCTTCAGAGAGGAAGAGGACTAGAACTCTATAGCACCCCCTGTTGGAAGCAGCGATCCTACAAGTCACTATCAACCCTTTAACAAGCCTTACAATATGTCTTAAGATAAAAGCCAAATGAGGATCTCAATTTGCAGACAATTTGCTTCCAACAGGTGGCACTATAGAGTTCTAGTCATCTTCCTCTCTGAAGAGGCAATTTGCATATTTAATTTTCCAGAGGAGCATTGCACAGAAAATAAGCCTGCTTATATTGGCATGCCAAGGCTGGCATGTCACTCTCCACAAGGAGAAACGTTATCCCTCAGACCTCAGTCCAGAGCCTCTCACCTAGCCAAATCAGATCTCATGTTTTGCACTGATGAGAGGCAACACCCCAAAACACTATCTGCAAATTGAGATTCTGATTTGGCTTTTATCCTAAGTCATATTGCAAGGGTCAATAGTGACAAGTAGGATCACTGCTTTTGACAGGTAGCGCTATAGAGTTATATTCCTCTTGCTCTCTGAAGAGGAAATTTGCATATTTAATTTCCTGGAGAAGTATTGCAAGGCGAATAAGTCTCCTTACATTGGCATGCCTTGGCTGGTATGTCACTTTCCACAAGGAGAAACGTTACCCCTTAGACATAGAGTCACTGATGTTTGCAACTTTAAAGAGTAAAATAAATCTATTCAATCTGTCGAATAAGCATACTCTCTGAGATGGGGGCTACAATGGAAGAGGAAATGACTGTATTGGAAGAAGTGGTGAGGAGTAGTAATAGAGTAACAAGGGGACTTCAGCTGCGCTAACAATCAGAGATGTAAAATTGGGGAATATGCATTATTGTTTTACAAGAAATGGCATGCCATAGCATTTACATGGAGAAGAAGTGGAGTGAACTAGTATTACACATGTAAATGTTGGTCTCAGATGGCATAGTCATATACAGAGTTGCTAACCATTGCTGATAACCATAGATATGATAGGTTTAGCTCAAGGTCATGGTTGCCATTGGTTGTTAACATACCATTTTGTTATTTGAACAGCAGGGTGTACCTGCAGCCTGGTTTATAGATGTCATTGTTGGATAATTAAAGGGAATCTTTCAGCATGTTTGCTATTTAATCTGAGTGCAGCATAATATAGGGTCAGATAGCCTGATTACAGCGATGTGTCACTTATTAGACTACGTATTGTAGTTTCAATATAATCAGTGTTTTATCAGCAGGAGATTATCAATATAGGACGAGGTATCATATGCCAGGAAGTCAGGCTAATCTGTGTAACCCCGCACCCACCACTGATTGGCAGCGTACACAGGAGGCTACCAATCAGAGGTGTGGGCGGGGTTATACACAGCTCAGCATTCTGACCACTTCTACATTAGAGAAAACAGGGATTCTATAAAAACTGCAACAAGCAGCCAAGAAAGTGACACATCACTGAAATCAGGCTCTCCCTCCATACATCATATTGCTCTGTTATTACATAGTAAAAAAGATTCCCTATAAAAGTTTAACTTTAAGGTTCTTGGTGGAGTTTTCTGTCAAACTATTGAGTAAGGCTGGGTGTGTGAATAGTGTTGAAGAGCCAGTTGACCATAGCCAAGTCTCGCCTGATAGAAAAGGAGTCACACATCGAAAAATAATGGTTTACACACTGTATACTAATAACTACAGATTGTGGGACTGACTTCCTCACCTCTGTTTGAACCCAACCGATTATACTCAAGAAGCAATTAATTTTCTCGGCAAAACTATACATTTTTAGAAGAAAACCTGGCTCTATCTCAAGAGTAGCTGTAAATGAGGTTTAGCAGATTGTAGGAACAGCATTCCAAATTCTAGTAAGAAAAAAAAAAACTTTATCCCAAAGCCTCAGCTCTGAAGCATAGCGGATAAAAGATCTCATACCTGAATTATTTTAGTGGTTTTTAATTAATACCTTTCTATTACATTAGCTCCAAGATCAAGACACTTGCCTGTGGTTTTGCTATTAGATATATTAGGCGAGGTTTTAAGTGCTAATCAATTACATGATATTTTGTGAGGAATGAATAGAAAACATAAAGCCGTATTTTAGGAATTAAATTTACAAAAACAGAATGCTTTTTTTATTCCCAGTTGTAGCTAATATCCATGGTAACTTAATTTACTACTTTAATGTGCTCAGCGAATACAATAATATATCATTTTTATTCCACTTTGCATTAAAGTGCGTCTAAGAAAATGCTGCACACACATAAACAGTACCGGTAATTTATGTTTCCGACAGCTGGAAGCAGGTGAAGAGATACATTGTATCCTGTTTAGATATTATTGTCGCCTGTGGCGAATTTCGGAAGTGACATATGTTTGCTCTAAACGCCACAGTGCACACAACCATTTCACACAATGGCCGGCTCTTTATAGCCACAATAAATAACTTGAAGGTCATTTCAATATCAGCCCTTATGCGCATGACTTGGTTATATTATTCGAGATATATAGTCTCATAAGATGGTTTCCTTAGACATCTACGAGGCAATACTACAATGGCGTAGCTCGGGGTAGAGCACAGTATGTGCTCCGAGTGTTGGTTGCCAAAAGTTGAGCTACTTAAGATAAAGGACTAAAAGTCTCCATACACATTAGATGAAAGTCGGCTAATTACGACAATTTCAACCAAACCGGAAGACAATCTGATATGTATGGAGGTCTCTCAACTCTTCCCCAATGGGCAGATGATGTTGGGGGAGAGGAGGATTGAGCAATTGGAATTTTAGTGACCAAACCCTTTACTTTCAGGGATGATAAGTCTTTGTCAGCAGTGTCTGGCAACGACTGTCTCCCTTCTACCCATTGGGGCAAGCATGGGGAAGTTGGAAACGATAGCTGTCTGCTGACCAAATCTTTGTGTTATACACCTGTCCTGAGTAGCAAGCTCTCCATCCTTCACCTTGGTCAGCTGCCCTCTGTTGGGCTCCACGAATAGTTTTGCAGGTTATCCGGCGTGGCTCAATGACATCATCTCCCTAATCTTATTTAAGGCTCATTAGGACACACACCTGTGTTTTAGGATGGACTCTCAATACTTTTGCTTGGTGTGCTCCACCTTTTGTGAACACCGTGCTTTAACTTGCTTCCGTCCCTGCTGAATTCCACTGCATCCATCCTGCTGCTCCCAAAATTCCTGAGTGTGCCAAGTCCTCGCTTCCCATATGCCTTCCTGCTTGCCTCACAAATGCCTGAGGTCCATGTGACCTCCTGGACTTGAGGCTTTGAGGATCCACCTCACCAGGTGAGCCTAAACACTTTGGCCAACAGCCATTTCCTGTGTATGGGCACCTTAAAGATTCCTTTCGGAGATACTGTTTTGACCAGTAATATGGGCATTCAGGAGTCCAGGTGGTCTTTATTTTTTACGGGGAGTCTCCCAGATGTCCTTGGATAGTTAGGAATTAACAGATAGATAAAAGATCTAACTCATATTTAACTGTTCTTTCTATCTATCTATTAGAGATAGAGATAAGCGAACAAATTCGCAGGTACAATGGTCCAGGTCATCATTCCATGGCCACTTGGCGGGAGCCCTGCAAACCACCTCTTACCCGCCAGCATGTCCTGCTACTCTTTTGATTAGCCAGTCTGGGACGTCATTATCATTGAAGGATGACACACACAACGACGTACCTGGCCGGCAAATCAAAAGAGGAGCTAGAGATGTTGAAGGTAGGAGGCGGTTCAGAGGGCCACAGAATACTGACCTACCGGTTGGACCAGGGTCCTGGGAATCGATTTGCTCTTCTCTTCTTTGTAGCCATTTTTCTTTAGTTCTAGCTATATAACTTTACTACCTATCTATTTATCGATCCATTTATCTCACCACCTTCAAAACAACTTCTTTATAAAACACAGCTTTGCTTTACTAGATATAAAACTGGCCATCTCTGTCATATCGTTACTGGATTTAGGAATGTGCCACATGAACGCAAGATCAAATATGCTCACACAATGCTAGAGTGACAATTGATTTTTCTGGCACTTGTGACAGTGAAAGTACCACAGCGGGACTTCGGGCCCTTTCCAATAGACAAGAAACCTCTAAAGACAAGTCTGGCAATGAGACAGATTGCCATTTCTCAGAGCCCGCTGTTCAGTGTATAGAAGAGAGAGAATTTTAATATATATATATATATTTTTTTTATATTTCAAGAATATATATATATTTTTTCCATTATTGGATATTCTTGTATCTGGATCGGCAGGTCTAAAAAGTTGGATAAAACATTCATGAACGAAATGGTATTGTTTTGTAGATCACCTATGAGAAATATAAATTGTGGGATAAATGAAATGTGAAGTATAGTAGGAGTCAAGCGAGCTTCAAAGGAAAACTTTTAAATAGACCTGAATGTGTCAAGAGAGCAAAAGAAAGAGAACAATCTGTGCCATTATATGGATTTTACAGACATATAGAAAGTTACAGCTAATGGGAACCACTGACTGACTCTATAAGAAAGGGGAATTATAAAGACATCATATCTGTAGTCAAAGGGTGTACATAAAAAAGAAGCGGGTCAAAAGCAAAAATTAAAATGCCCAATCGGCAGTACGGTATCAGGTGTTGGCATCTTCGGCAGAAAGGTTTAGAATTTATTTACTGTCCCCTCAACTGCCAATGCAGATGGATTTCTGTACAGGTTTTTATTTAAATTGCCTCTTCAGAGAGGAAGAGGACTTGAACTCTTGCGCCACCTATTGAAATTAGCAATCCTAAAAGTCAATATCAATCCTTTAACAAACCTTGTTGCCACATTACTTAGGAATAAAGCCAAACCATAATCTCAATTCTGACAAGTGTTTCGGGGTGTTGTCCCTCCTCAGTGCAAAGCATGAGATTTGACTATAGGAGAGACCTCTGATTCTAACTAAGAAGTAAGTAACCCTTGCTAAAGGGTCGATATTGATTTTTAGGATTATTACATCCAATAGATGGCACCAGAGATCAAATCCTTTTCCTTCTGACGAGGCTATTTGCATATTTAATTTTCCAGAGCCTGTAAGTCTCCTTATATCAGCATGTCAATCTCCACAAGGAGAAACATTCCCCTTTAAATCCTCTGTCAGAGGCCTCTCATATACACAATTCAGATATCCTGCTTTACACTAAGGAGGGGCAATACCCTGAAAAATGTGTCTACAAATTGAGTTTCCGATTTGGCTTCTTATTCTAAGTCATGTAGAAAGGCTCGTTAAAGGGTTGATTTTGACTTTTAGGCTTGTTACATCCAATAGATGATGCCAGAGATCAAATCCTCTTTCTTCTGAAGAGGCTATCTCCATCTTTATGGAGTTTGACATGCCTGACATTCTAGGGTAAGGAGACTTATAGGCCTTTCAATGCTCCAAATTTCCATAAGTCTCCTTACACTAGCACGTCAGGCATGTCACTCTCCATAACAAGAAATGTTACCCCTTAGACTCCAGTCAGAAGCCTCTCATTCAGCCAAATCAGATCTCATGCTTTGCACTGAGGAGGGGCAACACAACCGAAACACGTGTCTGTAAATTGACATTTGATTTTTATCCTACGTCATGTGGCAAGGTTCGTTACAGGGTCGATATTGACTTTAAGGATTGCTATTTCGAATAGGTGGCACTAGAGCCCAAGTCCTCTTCCTCTTTGAAGAGACAATTTGCATATTTAATTTCCCAGAGGAGCATTGAATGGCCAATAATTCTCCTTACCCTAGCATGTCAGGCATTAAACTGCATCTCGGAGACATGGGGTTTACTGAAATTGTAAAACCTTTAAGTTTCACACTGTGTCGTGTGTATGAATATGAAGTCTATCAGCTTTACATGTTTGTCTGCATAGTGTGGAAATGGAGAAGAACATATTTGATTTAATTTTTAATAATCTGCCTTTTATTCAATTTCCACTTTGACAAGCAGTTGTTTTTGCTAAGGGAGGCCGCTGCCAGCAAGCAATTAGCTTGTAGCCAAATGTGTTGTAGGTGTAGCAGCTGCCAACATGATGGCTGCAATATACTGCCGCGATAGTGAAGGATGCCTGTGCTAGCTGCATAGCAAAACTCGCCTGCAGAGGAAATGTAGTATTCCAGGTCGGCCATTCCCAAGAATGACGCTCCAGAAGATACAGAGATGACGTGAGTCTGCAAGAGCAAAAATGTTCCCAATGGGCACAAGCTCCTTCAGCCATGGGTCATTATCACAAGTGGAAGGCTAAGGTGTACCAGATATTTTTTTTGCAGTGGAAATATAATTTTACATGTATACATCATTAAATAGATTTATCAGACCTGGTGAGGCTGGTGTACTTACTTTGAAAATCCATGTCAGAATGACTGTATGGTCGTCAAATTAAATAGTTATTCCTATCTTCTGAAGGAGGTGCGTACAGCTTCTCCACCACCTATCTTCCAAGTTTTTCGGGGGGGCGGCGCTCTTGCTTGAGTGACAGATGATGTCAGTGGGATTGGCCTGGCCCTGTGCAGTGCAGATGAGGCAGTTTTGCCTCTGCAGGATCGGAAGTTCATTGGGGCTGGAGCTGACCAGGGTTAGGAGCTAGCTGTGCACTCCGGCAATTCCCCCCGGGCTCAGTGCTTACAAGCTCAATTGGAAAGAGCTTGTAAGCACTTCTTATGTTTGACCATTTCTGTGAGACAACGGCAGGTCTCCATAGCAAAGAGCAGAAAAAAAAAAAAAAATAGAATGTTATTAAAATCAGGAGAAC
This sequence comes from Phyllobates terribilis, assembly GCF_046119375.1. Classification (NCBI taxonomy): domain Eukaryota; kingdom Metazoa; phylum Chordata; class Amphibia; order Anura; family Dendrobatidae; genus Phyllobates; species Phyllobates terribilis. Next base: position 329,864,818 of record NW_027362768.1, read on the forward strand.
TGGGGGCGTGGCCTGGCTATGGAGGAGTGAAGTCGCAGGGTTGTTTGCTCCCGTCCCTGGCCCAGCTTCAGGGCATGCCTATCACATCAAATCAAGCCAAAATACTGCCAATGCCAGCAAAAAAGAAACGGAACATAACACAGACCAGTGTGAGTACCCAGCGGGCATCTCCAACGAACATTACACGCTATCTGAGAAGCACTGCACCTGCTTCCCCTGCACAAGCGGGATCTAAGATGGTGTCGGCGGGCCCTGCACAGCGCTCCTCGGCTCCTTCATCGGAGGCTCTGAGCCCATGTGGTAAACGCTCCCCATCAAGATCAACAGACCGGACGATGCCTTCGTCGGCGGAGGACTCTCAGATGTGGGAGAATACAGGAGGCCTCACTGTCGCAGCTACGGAGGACCCCCCCCAGTCCAAGATGGCGGACCCTGGTTTCGCGCCTCCGGGATTCAGGTGCGTGGTGGGGGATAGCTCCGTGCTCCAACCCACAGACACTTCAGACTCGGCAGAGCTTACCTCTGCTGTGGGTCCGGACTTACAGAGACCCCAATGGTCCACCGATGACCAGAGATCCCCTGAGAGAGGCTCCTTTCACACATTATTACGCTCCCCCTCTCCTGGCTGCTCAGAGGAGAGCTAACAGGATGATTTATCTCAGCATGAGGCAGTGTGGAGAGATCTCAAAGCTCGGATACGAGCTATTCCAACCAGGGAGGACATGGAGTCCTATATGTCCAGACTGGAGTCCTCCTACAGAGCTGAAACTGCTGCCATTAGAGGGGACATGCAAGAGTTAACAGAAAAAGTGTCCGCTGCTGAGTCACACACAGCATCCATCGCCCAACAAGTTAAATCTCATGAACAAACTTTGTCCTCCCACTCATACCAATTGGAATACCTAACCGATTTGATAGACGATATTGAGAACAGAGAAAGGCGCAATAATATTAGGATTAGAGGACTTCCAGAGACAATTGAGCACAATAAATTGGATGAGACACTGCGCCATTTGTTCAATTCTATTCTGGGTCGGCCCTTAGAGAGTGAGTTGGAATTAGACAGGGCCCATAGATCCCTGGGTCCCAGACCCTCTGACATGTCAAAACATCGAGATGTGATTTGCCGGGTTCATAAATACAAAATCAAAGAAAGCATCTTAATAAGGGCCAGAAAAATGGATTCTATTCTTTATCAAGATCATTCTGTACAACTCATGTCTGATTTATCACGTCACACACTTCAGAAGAGGAGGACTTTAAGACCTCTATTAGAGGTTTTGAGACAGCAGAACATATTATATTCTTGGGGTTTCCCTTTCCGCCTACAAGTCCGCCATTCTGGGGTTTTACATGTGGTACGCTGCCCTGGAGACATCCCGGCTTTTGTTAAGGGCTTGGGGATCCCCCACGTATCTATATCATCCGAGGATTGGCCAAGTCTCCCAGGAGGCCCCAAGTCGGATCTCAACCCACAATCACAAAAAGTGACAAGAAACAAAGCTAGAGAAGAATCTAGAAGAGAGATCAACAGGAAACACGTTTCGCATCCCCCAGATTGAAACATCTCTCACAATAAGGACCTGTGGTCAATTCTCTAGCCCTCAGTGCTAGTCAAGCTGGTGAAAGACATTAGAATGTTATATTCCTCTAAAATGTTCTCAACGTAGTTGATGTTTTGAATACCTCACATATGTGACTGGTTATCAGTGACAAAACTAATTGTACTATGTCAATGGTATTCAGTTCTTGGGAGATGCACATATTATCTCACAAGGTTATGTGATATATTGATTTGAGATTTAATATAGCGATAAGCAGATGTTAACCTATGTCAGTTTTTGGCTGCCTTTATATCAAAGTTTTAGTACGAAGGGTTTGGCCTGTTGTTTGGGCTTGGGGGGGACGGCTCCTCGGTAGAAAGCCCATTCTCTCAAGGGGTTTACACACTGCTGGCAGGTGTAAAATAGACTCATTTCCCCTCATCAGACTGTTTTCTTTATTCTAATTTTATTTTTGTTCCCCTTTCACTTTCTCGTCCCTTTCTTTATCTTTCCGTCTCCCATCTTACTCCACCCCCTTCCTCACCATTGGTAATCATGTCATCTATTAAAGTAGGTTCATTGAATGTAAGAGGCTTTAATGTCCCACAGAAACGTTCTCAAATTTTATACTCTATGCACAAACAAAAAGTTCAGGTTCTTATGTTACAAGAGACGCATTTTAAAATGGGGCATGTGCCTGTTCTTGGTGATAGGTATTACTCTCGATGGTTTCACAGCACTAATCCGGAATCACGCTCTAAGGGTGTATCCATAGCCATACACAAATCGTTGGCTTACACCTTCATAGATTCCCTCATTGATGATAAAGGCAGATATGTGTTTTTAAAACTTAAAATAGGGGAATCAATATATACAATAGCAAATTGGTACCTCCCTAACAAAGACCAGATCCCCACGTGTAGGTCCTTTCTAACATCCCTCTCTGAATTTGCAGAAGGTATTCTGATTGCAGGTGGAGACTTTAACTTCACATGGAATCCCGCGCTAGATTCATCCTCAGGAAGGGGTGTTGTCCCTTCAAGAAGGCTCCGATCACTGAAGCGGGCCATCCACGCCCTCAGATTGACAGACGTTTGGCGAATCTTAAATCCTCAGGGTAAGGACTACACATATTTTTCTCCTGCGCATGGTTCATATAGTCGCATTGATTTCTTCCTGTTGAGTCATCACGCTCTTTCTTTAAACCCATCTGCCACAATAGGCGACATGTTGTGGTCTGATCATGCTCCAATTTTTCTATCCCTATCTATTCCTTCCTCTGTCCGACGCTCGTGGACATGGAAAATGAATGATCACCTTCTCAAGGATAGTATCTGCATAACGGAATTAAAAGATTCTGTTGATTCTTTTATGCAAGTTCACAAAACAGATCAGACCTCAACTCCTCTGCAATGGGAAACTCTAAAATGTGTCATGAGAGGCGTGTTGATTAAACATGGTTCAAGACTCAAAAAAGAAAGAACACAGAGGGTGAATGACCTGTTGAGACAGATACACATATTGGAGACATTGCACAAACATACATTGTCACCTAATACACTTGCAGAACTATCAAAAAAAAGGAATGATCTTAAGATCTTGCTTGAGCAAAAGTATCTAAGACATAGGGAGCAAACTAAAAGTTTTTTTTATGAATCGTCAGATAAATGTGGACGGGCACTCTCAAGATTGCTTCATCCTCGTTCTGTGGCAATGTAAGGTGCCCCAGCGAGGTAGTCGTGGGCGAGCTGTAGCCCCCTCTCGCTATGGCACCCTACAGACAATACGTGTCCTCTCTCTGAAGTGTGGCTGTGTATGTAGTGCTCTTCACTTACTTCACGCCATCCGATCGCGGCTGTCTCCAGGCAATTTTCTTCTGGGACCAGGGCAGCAATAATTTCAGAGGACACGAGGTTCTTAACCAGAACTTGGACTTTACTTGGGGAAGAGGAATATTTACAGTATTTACAGTCAGATATAATGGATAAGGCCCGACAGGTAATCATCTCCCTCACAGGCGCCGTTAACTGCTTCAGCCCTGGTTCCCTCTTTAAGCGGAGCATCTCTGTGGCTATAATTCCTGGCCCTAGAGACTCCTCTGTATTAACAGTGAACGGATCCGATATCTCTCCCCCACGTCTTGGCTTGGAGTACTGTTTAGCTTCCTCTGCTGCCTGCAGACCAGAAGTGCCCCGTGTCCTCACTACGCTTTGGTGAGTTTCTACGGCGAGCGAACAGGACTCGTGCTATTGCGTGGGGAGAACTGCGCACTGGGATCTCACTGTCTGAGGGTTCGGAGCTCCCGTCTACCCTAGCAGCCACTATAGTAAGGCTGTCTCATCAGGTCGCAATCCCTTCTTGTACTACTCTATCACTTCCTGATTCAGGAAATTAAAACAGAGACTTTCCTAATATGCCCACCCTCAGTGAGCTGTCATCACAGAACCTTAACCCATCACTGTCTATAGCTCGGCTAGCAGACTCATCCTGACATCTGCACCCCGAACAGTGGCATCTTGTGGCTGTTTTCAGGTACTACAGCCCAGAAGGAACTATACCAGGAACAAGCTCTATATCTCTCTAGGCTTGATAAGGGCACTAAGTTCCCCCTCTGCTCTACCAACCGGACCACTAAAGCTAACCCCCTTAGCTTGGCCTACCACAGTTGGGGAGGTCTGTCTTCAGGAACTCTTCCTTTTACTCTCTCAGTCTCAAGGGAAGGCTACGCCCTTCCCCACTATTACAGCAACATACGTTCCACATATCAAGAAACAGAATGGGGAGGATGCTCATAACCCTACAGAAATTATCGAGATATTTCGCTCATACTATGAGAAGTTATATAATATTAAAGGGCAATATTCTGATCTCTCTCCTTGTGACCTAACTGCCCGAATTAAAGAGTATATACAGGATACTTCTTTATCATCCTTAGATAGCCAGGTCTCTGGGGAACTGGAAAAAGACATCACGGAGGAGGAGGTCAATCTTGCTATTCAATCTACACCATCTGGTAAAAGTCCTGGTCCAGACGGATTTACCCCAGCATTCTATAAGTCCCTTAAAACTCAACTATCCCCTATTATGCATAAAACATTTAACTCACTAAATGATAAGACGTGTTTCGTCCCCCAATCATTGGAAGCCCATATTAGTATCCTTCCTAAACAGGGTAAAGATCTTACAAACACGGCTAATTATAGACCCATATCATTAATAAACGTAGACATTAAAATACTCTCCAAAATTCTAGCAGAGAGACTGGCCCCATTGTTACCCTCCCTTATAAACACAGATCAAGTAGGATTTATTCAGGGCCGAGAGGCAAGAGATAACACCATTAAGACTATGTTGCTAATCTCCAAAGCTAAAAGCAATTCCGTATCTATGGGCCTTCTATCTGTTGATGCAGAGAAGGCTTTTGATAGGGTTCATTGGCAATTTATGAAGGAAGCACTAAACCAAATAGGCATTGGACCACGATTTTTACAGTTGATTTTCTCCTTGTATTCAGGTCCTACTGCCAGAGTTAGAGTTAATGGAGCCCTGTCCTCACCCTTTAAGATACAAAATGGGACTAGACAGGGGTGCCCTCTGTCCCCCCTTCTGTACGTGAGAGTGATGGAACACCTGGCCAACGCTATAAGGAAAAATAGTAGTATTCAAGGGGTTAAAATAGGTACAAGGACTTATAAGACAGCATTATATGCAGATGATCTCCTCCTCTATGTATCTCAACCTCAGACATCTCTTCCTTCATTAATGAAGGAGTTTGACAGATTTGGGTTCCTGAGTAATTTCAAAGTTAATTACTCAAAATCGGAGGCATTAAACGTGTCGTTGCCGCAGGGAGAGGTTAAACAGGTAATGGACAACTTCCCTTTTAAGTGGAAATCGGAGGCGATAAAATACTTGGGAGTGCTCGTTTCTTCTGACTTGTCAAAAATGTATGCGCTAAACTACCAGTCTCTCTTGGACCGTACATGTAAAGATTTACTAAATTACAGTAAACTGAGAATGTCCTGGTTTGGCAAAATGAATGCTGTAAAAATGGATATACTTCCCCGCTTTTTATATATTTTTCAAACTGTCCCTATCTCTCCCCCATGCAGCTTTTTCAGCAGATTACGTACAGTATTAACTAGGTTTGTGTGGGGTAAAGGTAGACCTAGGATAAGTATGCAGACTTTGAACCGCCCTAAGGCAGCTGGTGGAGCTGGATTTCCGAATTTTAAAACATACTTTCAAGCCTCTGCTTTGGGTCGCCTTCTAGACTGGCACTATAATTCTTTGACAAAGCAATGGGTCACTGTTGAGCAGGAGGGAGTAGTTGTTCCTTTGAAGCACCTTCCTTGGCTCCTCGCCTCAGATGTTTCCTCAATCGGAGTTTTGTCTGAACTGACTAGGGGTACAATCAAAATTTGGCATGCAATTATGAAAAAATACTTTTCCTCTAGTACAATCAGCCCTCTTATGCCATTATTCTCCAATCCCTCCTTCCCTCCTGGATATTTGAGGGATTCTTTTATGGGATGGAGAGCTAGGGAGGATGTTCGCCTTCTGCAGATATTCGAAAATGGTAGATTTCCGTCATTCAATACAATACAAGATAGGTGTCCGTCTAGAAAACTCCAGTGGTTGGAATATCTACAGTTACAATCGTATTTATCGTCCAGGGGGGCAGTGCCCCTGTTCCAGTGTACACCATCTTCCTTTGAGAGACTGTTTTTGCAGGAAGCTCCTCCCAACCATGTAATATCCATGCTTTATAATTGTCTGATAGGGGTAAATATCTCAGGAAAGCTTAATTTTCAACATAAGTGGGAACAGGAATTGGGACATATCATACCCTCGTCAGACTGGGAAAAAAGTTTCTTGTTTACACACAAAATGTCGGGTGCGAATTATGCGCAGGAGAAAAATTTCAAAATTATGGCAAGATGGTATCGGTATCCTGTGAAACTCCACTCCATGTTTCTGGCAACTTCAGACATGTGTTGGCGATGTGGAGTGGAAAAGGGATCTATGCTCCACATCTGGTGGGGATGTAGTCGGATCAAACCTCTGTGGGATAAAATATTCTCTAACTATAACCTAATTACTGGAAATAGGGTTGAGAATTGCCCTGAGATAGCCCTACTGTCCATTCTGCCTTCATCGATTAGATCCCAAAAAAAAGATATTTTAAGATTTTGTTTAACGGCAGCTCGAGCGGTGATTCCACGTTATTGGAGGTCACCTCAAATCCCCCCAATCTCAGAGTGGTATAATGAAATGGCTAATATCTGCAGAATGGAGGAGCTTTCTGCTGATTTCAATGATTGTGCGGATAAATTCATGAAGATCTGGAGTGTTTGGATCTTGTTTCAAGACTCGTCGGAGTTCCATGGGCTATTTGGGTAAAAACTGATGAATAGGCGAATTGGATCCGGATTGGTGCTGGAGATGATTAGTGAAATTAAAATAGAACCTTAGCTCAGATTCCCCTGCCCCGTTCCCATTCCTTAAATCCTTCTCTCCTTTCCTATTTTCACTTTCTTATTACTTCTTCTCCTGCTCCCCCCCTTCCCCCCCCTTTTTTTTTTTCTTTTTTTTCCTCTCTTTTCTTTTTTTCTCTTTCTTTTTTTTCTTTCTTCTTTTCTCCCGTTTTGGCATTGTTGATATTTGATATATGCTCTTGGTTCCATTGTTGGTGTGGCACCCCAGGGGTCTGGTTACCACAGTAATAGCAATATTACGTCTGAGAGCAGGTGGGAGGTCTCCTGGTCAGGAACCCTAAGCATGCAACACTTCCTGCCCAGTCCTGGGAGGGGAAGAACTTCCCCTATATAAACTGGGGCTGAGGCGGGGTTAAGAGAGAAGAAGAGGAGTCCCAGACAGAGACACAGTCTGGTCTGGAGTGGAGCAGATACAGGGAGAGCAAGATCAGGAGCTATGTGGGAGCAGTGATAAAAGGGGTCAGAGACTGGAAGCTATAGAGCTCGTCCTGACTGAAGAGATCTCACTGGACACGGAGTCCAAGGCAGTGGGACTGATCCATACCCAGCAGCAGAAACCGACCGGCAGGGGATTTCAGGTCCTCTGGCCAAGAAACCCGAAGGCACGGTCACATGCAAGGGACCAGCACCGCTGTTGTGGAGCGGAGGCTACCAGAAGGCCCCGAGTCACCGGCCATACGGGTGAGCACCACACGGTACACTCAGGGACGTGGGCTACTTTTACCCGCTTCTAGCAAGGTAGCCAGGGAGAGTACAATAAGTTGGGGAGGCCTACAACTCCGCCTGGCCGGGGGAGATCCTATCTGCTCACGGACTGACCAGGCCCCGATCGCTAGCCAGTACTCCCGGGAGGGTCTACCTTTGCCACCAGTAAAGACCCTGAACTACACCGCACCGTCTCTGAGTGGTTCCTGGTGCCTGCGTGCAATTCTGCTATCCCCATCATCCACGTCCGCTGCCCTGAGGCCATACCCCTCCCGTTGGGGGTTATACTATCCACGCTGCACAACTGTACCACCGGCCTCAGCGGTCTGCCCTGCAGCGGCGGCTTCATAACCGCATTCAACGGGTGGCGTAGTCGAACACTATAACATCTTCTACTAAATTCTGCCACTTGGTTTGACACCCTGGGCACGGACCGGATCGTCGCCACGAGGACTACTACCCCTATCAGATCCGGCTCCGGGTAGTCCCCACGTGCGCAACGCTACACAACAGAGGCCCAGGGGGCGCGTCAACTTTGGCGTAGTCGGCAGGATTCCGTGCCCGCAACCACCGGGTACTGCGTGCCTGAAAAAAAAAAAAAAAAAAGAGACTGTTAAACTTACCTGTGGTGAGGATTCCCGCCATCCGTGGAGTTTTCCCGCCATCCGACGCCATCTTCTGCCTTCTTCCCGCCATCCGTGGAGTTTTCCCGCCATTGGACGCCATCTTGAGGACGCCGCGCGGGAAGAAGAGGGGCGTGGACTCCGAAAGCGCGCGAGAACTGAAGCTCCGCCTCACGTCCGGACGTTGCGTAAGGTCCTGGAAGGAGCCCAGCAGACGCCGACGTCACAGGAGCGCGAGGAAGGTCCTCAACCCTGACGATCCACTGCGGAGCTGCGGCCTACGGAAGAGGATCATCGCAAGGTAGGCCACGGTCCACTAGGGGGGAGGAGGATGTCGGATACAGAGGAGAGCTTCACTGCCACAGCCACCGCCAGCGCCACCGCTGCTGCGGTCATGCCTTTCACTATGCCCTATATCCCGGGGGCAGCCTGGCTACCCCAGTACTCAGGGGAGTCACATACCCTAAATGACTTCAGAGAAAGGCTGGATAGCCTCTTCCAGGTGTACCCCCTCACAGAGTAGCAAAAAGTGAGCATCCTGGTGGCTCAATTAACAGGGGCAGCCCAAAGGGAGGTAAAGTCCTGGCCACTCGGGAGGAGGAGGACTGTCGCAGAGATACTAGCCCGGCTGAAGGACACCTTTGATACCTGTACCTCAGCCGAGATCAAGCTTAGATTCTACGGGTGCAAGCAGCGAGCACATGAGAATATAAGGGACTATGCACTAAACCTACAAGAGGCCCTGAGAGCCATTAAGCAGGCCGACCCTGACGGCGTGGGAAACGAAGACAAGCTGTTGACTGAACAATTTATAGAGGGTCTACATTGCAATGCCCACCGAACCCAGTTGCGGGCAATGGCCTTACAGGACCCTCATCTGGACTTTGCACAGTTCAAGGACAGAGCCATCCGGGTGCTCCGAGAACCGGCACCAGGTGGCGCTGTGACCCACAGACGCCCTACTACCACTTACCACCAGGAGACGGCGCCCTTGTCGGCAGGGCCTGTGGGAGCTGATGCGCAGGCTTTAAACAATGACCCGGCTACAGACCTGCACCATCAGGTCCAAGAGCTAACTAAAAGCGTTGCTGCGCTAACCCGAACTGTGCAGTCTTTACAGGTTTCTACTCCAGGGAAGATCCAGCTGGCATCCGGACCGGAGGACATCCCGTGGCGCCGACCAAGGAGGACCCCACCGGCCAGAGGAAAACCCAGCGACCGATACAACGAGGACGGACAACCCATCTGCCGCCGCTGCAATCAACCCGGACATATGGCAAGGTACTGTCCTTTAAACTGGCACAACCTGGGGTAGAGGGCCAACCCCTAGGAATAAGATCACCAGGCCCATCGAACTGGCGTGACAAATACGTGGGAGGACGTCCAGTCTTGCCTGTGGTACTGGATGGCATTCCTATGAGTGCCCTACTGGACACCGGGTCACAGGTCACCACCATCCCGTACGTGCTCTTCAAGCAGTACTGGAATGACTCGGATATAACCCGCTACCCTGACGACGACTTGAGTATCATCGCCAGCAATGGTCAGCCCGTGCCACAGATCGGATTTAAAGAGATGACCATTAAAATCGGTAAAGTCGAACTGGCAGCACAGGGACTGATCATTGTGGACATTGACAAGCGCGAGAGTCACCCAAAGATAACTCTAGGAACTAATGTGATTGAAAATTGTCTTGCAGAAGTGATTCTCATTTTACAGCAGGTTGCCAAGAACGCCAGTTCCGGCCAGCAGCGAGTGCTCCAAAAAGAGATCCGGGCACTGATGCGACGGCAACAGGTGGAACTCTCCGGTGGTGAGATTGGTAGCGTGAGAATGTGTGACCCTTTCCCTATTGCCATGCCCCCGAAAAGTGAAATGATGATTTGGTGCCGGGCAGCTATTGGTCTGAGAGGTAGAGATTACCAGGCAATGGTGGAACCAGTCTACTCAGACAGTAGGCCCACCATTTTGACAGCACGGGGGGTGGTCGATGTACGCCATGGGAGGGTGCCCGTTCGCATCATAAATATCGGGGAGAGAGAAGTACACCTGCCCCGGTATGCCACGCTAGCCAAATTGTTCACCATAAACCAGAATTCTGTACAGGCCGTGGAACCCTTGCCTCCATCTCAACCAGAGGAAGGTAACGGCTTTAAGCAACAAATGGAGGACTGGTGTCAGCATTTGGGTACTGACTCCACTCCCTCACACCAGAAACAGGGAGTCTATCGGGTGGTTCAAGAGTACGAGAGAGTGTTTAGTAAACACCCGTTAGACTTCGGGCGAGTAAAGGGGGTAGAACACCACATCCCCACGGGAGACCATCCTCCCATAAAGGAGAGATACCGACCCGTACCCCCTGCACACTACCAACACGCCAAGGGGATGCTTAGAGACATGAAGGAGGCTGGGGTAATCAGGGATAGCTGTAGTCCCTGGGCAGCTCCACTAGTCTTGGTTAAAAAAAAAGACAACACCATGAGAATGTGTGTAGACTACCGGAAAATCAACCGTATCACACACAAAGATGCGTACCCCTTACCAAGGATAGAGGAGTCTTTGGCTGCTTTAAAATCTGCTAACTTCTTCTCCACTTTGGATCTCACTAGCGGGTACTGGCAGGTTCCTGTAGCAGAGGCGGACCGGGAGAAGACCGCATTCACCACCCCGATGGGACTTAGCGAGTTTACCTGCATGCCGTTCGGACTCTGCAACGCACCAGGAACCTTCCAACGATTGATGGAATGCTGTCTGGGACACCGGAACTTTGAGACGGTCCTGCTGTACCTGGACGATGTTATAGTTTATTCCAAAACCTACGAGGACCACCTGAAACACCTGGCAGAAGTGTTTGAAGCCCTGGCAAACTACGGTCTGAAGGTGAAACCGTCGAAGTGTCACCTGCTAAAACCAAAAGTGCAGTACCTGGGACACGTGGTGGGTGCTGACAGAGTGGCTCCCGACCCTGATAAGATCACCGCGATTAAGGAATGGCCAAGACCCTCTAGCGTAAGGGAAGTACGGCAGTTCCTCGGGTTGGTAGGCTACTACCGAAGATTCATTCCCGGTTTCACCAAAAAGGCAGCTCCTATGCAGGACCTCCTGATAGGCCAGTCCAGGAAGGCCAAGAACCAGAAGCCGCCCTTCAGATGGGAGAAGCTGGAAGAAGAGTCCTTCCGCCAGCTGAAGATGGCCCTCACGGGGGATGAAATCCTGGCATACCCTGATTACAGCCAGCCCTTTATCCTCTACACCGACGCAAGTAACATCGGGCTAGGAGCCGTACTGTCCCAGATCCAGCAGGGGAGAGAACAGGTAATTGCTTACGCCAGCCGAAAACTGCGACCCACCGAAAGAAACCCTGAGAATTACAGCTCATTCAAGCTAGAGTTCCTGGCAGTGGTGTGGGCAGTCACCAAACGCTTTAAGCACTACCTCGCCTCTTCCCGGTTCACCGTGTACACGGATAACAACCCGTTGACACACCTGGACACTGCAAGACTCGGTGCCCTGGAGCAGAGATGGATGGCCCGCCTGTCCAACTATGAATTCACGATCAAATACCGGGCAGGATGCTCCAATACCAACGCGGATGCCTTGTCCAGAATGCCAAACCTACCGGACGTAGGGGAAGATCCAGAGGAACTGGAAGAAGTTGAACTCCCCGCGTTCCACCGTCATGGGACTACCCAGTATTCCCACCGTGTAAGGGGTAAGCAATCCGCTACGTTCAACCCCTTACCTCATTACAACTGGGCGGAAACGCAAGACAGTGACCCCGCCGTCCGACTGGTGAAGGAGATGCTGACTCAGCCAGATGCTCGCCTTGACCCAGACGCTCCGGAGGAAACCAAGCAACTGTGGGCTGAGAAGAGTCGACTTTTCCTTTACAAGGGGAAGTTGTGCCGTAGAATGGTTAACTCCCGGACGCATGAACTGATCTGGCAAGTAGTGGTGCCAAGAAGAGACGCGGCTATGGTACTGGAGGCATACCACGACGGAGCTGGGCACTTCGGATGGAAGAAGCTGGAGTTCCTGCTGCGCGGGCGGTTCCACTGGGTAGGCATGAGAGGAACCATCGAGAGGTGGTGCAGAGACTGTGGCCCATGCAACCTAAGAAGGAAGGACCGTGCCAGTCAGAAGACTCCCCTGCAGTCCATCGTCACCAGGCAGCCGTTGGAACTGGTAGCCTTGGATCATGTAAAACTGACCCCCAGCAGAAGTGGCTACGTCTATGCGTTAACCATCATGGATCACTACTCCCGGTTCTTGGTTGTAGTCCCCGTCAAGGACTTAACGGCTCAAACAGCAGCTAGAGCCTTTCAGCAGCACTTCTGCCGTCCACACGGATACCCAGAGCAGGTGCTGACGGACCAGGGACCTGCTTTTGAAGCGGAAGTCTTCCAGGAGTTCTGCACTCTGTATGGCTGCCGGAAGATAAGAACAACACCCTATCATCCGCAAACCAATGGACTCTGTGAGAAGATGAACCAGGTGGTGATAGACCTTCTGAAAACGTTGCCCCTGGAAGAACGCAGTCTGTGGCCTGAGAAACTGCCTGATCTGGTGGACCTATACAACCACATCCCTGTAGGTTCTACCAACTGTACCCCGGCTTACCTAATGAGAGCAAGACCTGGTAAGCTGCCTGTTGATCTGGATATGGGAGTCCTGACACCCGAGGACACTTCACCAGAAGCAGACTGGGACACAGAGAGGCAGCAGCAGTACCGGAAAGTACAGGAGAGCGTTGAGCGAAGTCTCTGTCAAGCAAGAGAAAGACAGGAGAAGACTTACAACCAGTATGCTCCCGCTGTTCCCCTGGTACCTGGAGAGCAGGTCTTGAAAAGGAAGAGACGGCTCCACAAGTTGGACGACCAGTGGGAGAAGGACCCGTACACCGTACTGCCATCAAGCCATGAAAACCCAAAAATCTGCACAATCAGTAAGGATGGAGGAGAAACCACAGCCATTGTCTCCCGAGATCACCTGAAGAAGTGTCCCGAGAAGCTACGAAACCCTGAAGAAGATCAAGAAAACCCTCGACCCGCAGAGGAAAGGGAAGAAATGGTCAGTACTGTACTCGGAGACTTCCCTCGGTCTTGGACACAAGTAAATGGCGCTGTTGTGGTACCCGTCCTCACCTTCCTCCAGCCAGCATCCCAAGTGCCTACGGAAAAACAGGTAGAGCTGGAAGAGCAGCCGGTCCAGGAGGCAGAAGACCCCACACAAGCAGACCAGGAGAATCGACCCTCTGCTTATAGTGAGCCTGCCGTGCCCCTAGTGAGCCAAAGAACCCGTAGACAGCTGCCCAGCTTACCTTTGACAGCTCCTACACCCTGTAGCTTAGGACCGGTCAGTAAGCTCCGTAGGTCTACTAGGGCCACTAGAGGCCAGTTGCCAGTACGTTGGAGGATCTAAAGTGTTCAGACTGTTTTATTGGTATTTACCTGTTTACTGTTGCTTGTAAATAATTATGTTTTTCCAGTTATTTTATAGGTGTCTTTTGTGGATTAACCGGAATTCTTTGTACATATGTTTGGAGCGTAACCCAGGAATGGACTAAGATTGCTAAAGACTCGGGGTAGGACAGACCCCCACCTGGTTACGGCTCCCTGTTCTTTGGTGAAATGGACACCCTTATTGCTTCAAAAACTGCACCCGGTTGCGGACACGCTGTGACCGCCCTAACGTGTTTTCCCTTATTGTATTGTTCCTGTTTATACCCTGTTATGTTTTCAAAAATATGTTTAGTCCCGGAGTACTAAATTTTACTAGGGGGGAATGTGGCACCCCAGGGGTCTGGTTACCATAGTAATAGCAATATTACGTCTGAGAGCAGGTGGGAGGTCTCCTGGTCAGGAACCCTAAGCATGCAACACTTCCTGCCCAGTCCTGGGAGGGGAAGAACTTCCCCTATATAAACTGGGGCTGAGGCGGGGTTAAGAGAGAAGAAGAGGAGTCCCAGACAGAGACACAGTCTGGTCTGGAGTGGAGCAGATACAGGGAGAGCAAGATCAGGAGCTATGTGGGAGCAGTGATAAAAGGGGTCAGAGACTGGAAGCTATAGAGCTCGTCCTGACTGAAGAGATCTCACCGGACACGGAGTCCGAGGCAGTGGGGACTGATCCATACCCAGCAGCAGAAACCGACCGGCAGGGGATTTCAGGTCCTCTGGCCAAGAAACCCGAAGGCACGGTCACACGCAAGGGACCAGCACCGCCGTTGTGGAGCGGAGGCTACCAGAAGGCCCCGAGTCACCGGCCATACGGGTGAGCACCACACGGTACACTCAGGGACGTGGGCTACTTTTACCCGCTTCTAGCAAGGTAGCCAGGGAGAGTACAATAAGTTGGGGAGGCCTACAACTCCGCCTGGCCGGGGGAGATCCTATCTGCTCACGGACTGACCAGGCCCCGATCGCTAGCCAGTACTCCCGGGAGGGTCTACCTTTGCCACCAGTAAAGACCCTGAACTACACCGCACCATCTCTGAGTGGTTCCTGGTGCCTGCGTGCAATTCTACTATCCCCATCATCCACGTCCGCTGCCCTGAGGCCATACCCCTCCCGTTGGGGGTTATACTATCCACGCTGCACAACTGTACCACCGGCCTCAGCGGTCTGCCCTGCAGCGGCGGCTTCATAACCGCATTCAACGGGTGGCGTAGTCGAACACTATAACATCTTCTACTAAATTCTGCCACTTGGTTTGACACCCTGGGCACGGACCAGATCGTCGCCACGAGGACTACTACCCCTATCAGATCCGGCTCCGGGTAGTCCCCGCGTGCGCAACGCTACACAACAGAGGCCCAGGGGGCGCGTCATTGGAACAGACAAAAGTAAGTTTATACTGCTGGATAAAGGTGCCTCAGTCTTATAAGAAAAATAGTAGATATGTGAATGTGTAGTATTTTGATCATCGAGACTGAGCACTGGCTCCTACTGATGTTGATTTTGTATGTTTATGTCTTTTATTATTTCAATAAAAAGAGATTACACTAAAATCAGGAGAACTGCTCAAATTTTAAATAAAATGGAAATTGCAAAGGTGTTGGTTTTAACAAGAACTATCCAACCAACCCCATCTATAAAGATGTGAATACTAATTTTTAAAGGCTGGACTCATAACATACTCATTTTCATATTAGGCACAGAAACTTTCACAAAGGATTATACAGCCATTACAACATGAATTTTCAAAGTAAGTACACCAGCCTCATCAAGTCCAAGAGATCTGTTTAATAATGTATGCAGCTTGCACTGTGAAATATGGTGACACGTCCACTTTAACCCCTTAATAACATCTGACATACTAATACGCGTCTGTGCCCTGGGACTTAAGAGCCAGACCCGTATTAGTACGTCATCGCGATCGCGCGCGCACACAGGCTGTGCGGGCGCGATCGCCGCCGGGTGTCAGCTGATTGTCACAGCTGACACCCGGTACTATGTGCAGGGAGCGGTCACGCACCGCTCCCAGCACATTAACCCCCGCGATGCTGCGATCGAAGTCGATCGCGGCATTGCGGGGGCAAGGGGAGGTGATCGGCGATACTCACCTCCTCTTCCGGCTTCCAGCGCAGTCTGCAAAGGCTTCCCGGGTGTTGCCATGACGACCCGATGTCGTCATGACAACATCCGGGTCACCAGAGAGCAGGAAGATTGCTTGGACATGCGCAGTGCATCTCCAAGCAATCTTCACACTGTGCACTTCTGACAGCCTTCATGGCATAGGGATGGTGCTCCATTCCTGTGCCATGTAGGCGATCAGAAAAAAAAAAGTGAAAGTCCCAGAGTGGGACAAAGTAATAAAGTGTATAAACTGTGTGAAAGTGGAAAAAAAAAAAAAAAATGTGCAAAAATATTATAAAAAAATAAAAAAAATAATACACCAAAAATAAAAATATAATGTACCCATCAATAAATATTATTATAAAAAAAATAAAAAAAACAATAAAAGTACACATATTTGGTATCGCCGCGTCCAGAACAACCTGACCTATAAAACTGTCCCACTAGTTAACCCCTTCAGTGAACACGGTAAAAAAAAAAAAAAAAAAACCAAGCAAAAAACAATGCTTTATCACCATACCGCCAAACAAAAAGTGGAATAACACGCGATCAAAAAGACGCATATAAATAAAAATGATACCGCTGAAAACGTCATCTCGTCCCGCAAAAAACAAGCCGCCATATAGCTCCATCAGCCGAAAAATAAAAAAGTTATAGCTCTCAGAATAAAGCGATACTAAAAAATATTTTTTTCTATAAAATAGCTTTTATTGTGTATAAGCGCCAAAACATAGAAAAATGATACAAATGTGGTACCGCTGTAAACGTACTGACCCGAAGAGTAAAGCTGCCTCATCAATTTTACCACACGCGGAACAGAATAAAAAAAAAAAAAAAAAACAATTCCTGAATTGTTGGTTTTTGTTTATTCTGCCTCCCAAAAATCGGAATAGAAAGCGATCAAAAAATGTCACGTGCCTGAAAATGGCACCAATAACAACGTCAAGTCATCCCGCAAAAAACGAGCCGTCACATGACTGTCTGCCAAAATCTGGAAAAATTATAGCTCTCAAAATATGGCGATGCAAAAACTAGATTTTACAAAAAATGCGTCTTTTAGTGTGTGACAGCTGTCAGTCATAAAAACCCCATATGATTCTGGCATTGCTGTAATCACACCGACCCGAAGAATAAAGTCGTCTAATCACTTATACCGCACAAGGAACGGCGTCAAAAATAAACTCTTGAGTTAGGATTGGGCTAGGGCTAGGGTTGTGCTGGGGCTAGGGTTGTGCTGGGGCTAGGGTTGTGCTGGGGCTAGGGTTGTGCTGGGCCTAGGGTTGTGCTGGGGCTAGGGTTGTGCTGGGGCTAGGGTTGTGCTGGGGCTAGGGTTGTGCTAGGGTTAGGGCTGGGGTTGGGATTTTTTTCAAAAGTAAGAAAAAAAGATGACGATATGGCGACTAGTGTTGAGAGCAAGTGCTCGCTACTTGAGTTTGCATCGGGTGCTCTGGTATGCATTTAGTATCGTGGGTATTTGAGTGACATGCTCGAGTCTCTGCCCCATATGCTTCGCGGCCAAAAAACTTTACGGGGATTGCCTGCCATGCACGAGCGATCCCCGCATGTTTTTTTTTGGGTGTATAATAACCGTGAAACATGCGGAGCAGGGACTCGAGCATGTCACTCGAGCACACGCTGTACATGGTGCATACCTGAGTACCCGATGCAAACTCAAGTAGCGAGCACTTGCGCTCAAGAATAATGACAACTTATTCAATATGATGACCTAATGTAAACAAATAATGTGCCGTACCTCTGGGTTCAAAATGTTCACTATACACCTTAATAAAATCTTTGAGGGGTATAGTTTCCAAAATGGGGACACTTGTGGGGGAGCTCCACTGTTTAGGCACATCACGGGCTCTCCAAACGCGACATGGTGTCCGCTAACAAATTGAATGGAAAATCGGCTCAAATTGTTAGCGGACGCCATGTTGCGTTTGGAGAGCCCCTGTGTGCCCAAACATTGGAGCTCCCCCACAAGTGACCCCATTTTGGAAACTAGACCCCCCAAGGCACCTATCTAGATGCATAGTGAGCACTTAGAACCCCCAGGTGCTTCACAAATTGATTCGTAAAAATGAAAAAGTGAAAATAAAACACTTTTTCATTTTTATGAATCAATTTGTGAAGCACCTGGGGTTCCAAGTGCTCACTATGCATCTAGATAGGTGCCTTGGGGGGTCTAGTTTCCAAAATGGGGTCACTTGTGGGGGAGCTCCAATGTTTGGGCACACAGGGACTCTCTAAATGCAACATGGTGTCCTCTAACAAATTTAACGGAAAATCGGCTCAAATTGTTAGCGACACCATGTTGCGTTTGGAGAGCCGCTGTGTGCCCAAACATTGGAGCTCCCCCACAAGTGACCCCATTTTGGAAACTAGACCCCCCAAGGCACCTATCTAGATGCATACTGCGCACTTGGAACCCCTAGGTGCTTCACAAATTAATTCGTAAAAATGAAAAAGTGTTTTTTTTTTCACTTTTTCATTATTACGAATCAATTTGTGAAGCACATGGGGGTTCCAAGTGCTCACTATGCATCTAGAAAGGTGCCTTGGGGGGTCTAGTTTCCAAAATGGGGTCACTTGTGGGGGAGCTCCAAAGTTTGGGCACAGAGGGGCTCTCCAAACGCAATGTGGCGTCCGCTAACAATTTGAGCCGATTTTCCATTCAATTTGTTAGCGGATACCATGTTGCATTTAGAGAGTCCCTGTGTGCCCAAACATTGGAGCTCCCCCACAAGTGACCCCATTTTGGAAACTAGACCCCCCAAGGCACCTATCTAGATGCATAGTGAGCACTTGGAACCCCTAGGTGCTTCACAAATTGATTCGTAAAAATGAAAAAGTGTTTTTTTTTTCACTTTTTCATTATTACGAATCAATTTGTGAAGCACCTGGGGGTTCCAAGTGCTCACTATGCATCTAGAAAGGTGCCTTGGGGGGTCTAGTTTCCAAAATGGGGTCACTTGTGGGGGAGCTCCAAAGTTTGGGCACAGAGGGGCTCTCCAAACGCAATGTGGTGTCCGCTAACAATTTGAGCCGATTTTCCATTCAATTTGTTAGCGGATACCATGTTGCATTTAGAGAGACCCTGTGTGCCCAAACATTGGAGCTCTCCCACAAGTGACCCCATTTTGGAAACTAGACCACCCAAGGCACCTATCTAGATGCATAGTGAGCAGTTGGAACCCCAGGTGCTTCACAAATTGATTCATAAAAATGAAAAAGTGTTTTTTTTTTCACTTTTTCATTGTTACGAATCAATTTGTGAAGCACCTGGGGGTTCCAAGTGCTCACTATGCATCTAGATAGGTGCCTTGGGGGGTCTAGTTTCCAAAATGGGGTCACTTGTGGGGGAGCTCCAATGTTTGGGCACACAGCAGCTCTCCAAACGCAACATGGTGTCGCTAACAATTTGAGCCAATTTTGCGTTAAATTTGTTAGCGGACACCATGTTGCATTTAGAGAGCCGCTGTGTGCCCAAATATTGGAGCTCCCCCACAAGTGACCCCATTTTGGAAACTAGACCCCCCAAGGCACCTATCTAGATGCATAGTGAGCAGTTGGAACCCCCAGGTGCTTCACAAATTGATTCATACAAATGAAAAAGTGTTTTTTTTTTCACTTTTTCATTGTTACGAATCAATTTGTGAAGCACCTGGGGGTTCTAAGTGCTCACTATGCATCTAGATAGGTGCCTTGGGGGGTCTAGTTTCCAAAATGGGGTCACTTGTGGGGGAGCTCCAATGTTTGGGCACACAGGGACTCTCTAAATGCAACATGGTGTCCTCTAACAAATTTAACGGAAAATCGGCTCAAATTGTTAGCGACACCATGTTGCGTTTGGAGAGCCGCTGTGTGCCCAAACATTGGAGCTCCCCCACAAGTGACCCCATTTTGGAAACTAGACCCCCCAAGGCACCTATCTAGATGCATTGTGAGCACTTGGAACCCTCAGGTGCTTCACAAATTGATTCATAAAAATGAAAAAGTGTTTTTTTTTTTTCACTTTTTTATTGTTACGAATCAATTTGTGAAGCATCTGGGGGTTCCAAGTGCTCACTATGCATCTAGAAAGGTGCCTTGGGGGGTCTAGTTTCCAAAATGGGGTCACTTGTGGGGGAGCTCCAAAGTTTGGGCACACATGGGCTCTCCAAACACAACATGGCGTCCGCTAATTATTCAAGCAAATTTTACAATCAAAAAGTCAAATGGCGCTCCTTCCCTTCCGAGCCCTGCCGTGCGCCCAAACAGTATTTTTTCCCCAAATATTGGGTATCTGCGTGCCCAGGGGAAATTGCACAACAAATTTTGGGGTCCATTTTTTCTTGTTACCCCTGTGAAAATAAAAAAAATTGGGTCTAAAGTAACATTTTTGTGAAAAAAGTTAAATGTTCATTTTTTTCTTCCACATTCAAAAAATTCCTGTGAAGCACCTGAAGGGTTAATAAAGTTCTTGAATGTGGTTTTGAGCACCTTGAGTGGTGCAGTTTTTAGAATGGTGTCACTTTTGGGTATTTTCTGTCATAAAGACCTCTCAAAGTGACTTCAAATGTGATGTGGACCCTAAAAAAATGGTTTTGTAAATTTTGTTGGAAAAATGAGAAATCGCTGGTCAACTTTTAACCCTTATAGCTCCCTAACAAAAAAAAATTTTGGTTCCAAAATTGTGGTGATGTAAAGTAGACATGTGGGAAATGTTATTTATTAACTCTTTTGTGTGACATATCGCTCTGATTTCAGGGCTTAAAAATTCAAATTTTGAAAATTGCAAAATTTTCAAAATTTTCGCCAAATTTCCATTGTTTTCACAAATAAACGCAAGTGATATCGAAGAAATTTTTCCACAATCATGAAGTACAATATGTCACGAAAAAACAATCTCAGAATCAGGGGGATCCGTTGAAGCGTTCCAGAGTAATTACCTCATAAAGTGACAGTGGTCAGAATTGTAAAAATTGGCCTGGTCATTAACGTGCAAACCACCCGCGGGGCTTAAGGGGTTAAAGAATATGTCCGATATTAAAAATCATTTCGAGACATGAATATTTAATGGATAAGCAAGTATAAGAGAACTCTGCAAGGTCAGAGCATATAAAGTTTGTTGTAGTTTGTAACCAAGTAAACACATAGGTATAAGAACTGTAAATGCAAAATGATGGGAGATGTTTCATCAAGTCATTTTGCAAAGTATTTTTTTTTAGATTGGGAATGCATTAGAGACATAAAAAAATGGTTGCAAATGTGAATATAGCTTAAAGGTAAAATATGATAATGAAAATAAAATGTTCAATTATTATTGATAAGAATCAAGGAAGCAACTAAACAAATAATAGTTTGTAGGCTAATGTCTGCCAATCACTTGGTTAGGTCTGCGTAGATTTGAGAAATGGTTAGGTGTCATTTCTATTTACCAATGGAGTATTATCCAAGAGTCTCGAGCCACTAATGTTAGGCAGGTCAATTACAGTCAAGTCTGAATAAAAGTCTGTAATCTTAAAGGGGTTGTCCACTTTAAGGAAAGTGGACCCTACAAGCTGTAAAATACCTAAAATAACAACCACAACATGTACTCACCCTCACTGGGTCCAGTGATACCTCCTCTGGTCCCAGCTCTGGTCTCAGTGTTTTGACTGCAGCAGTGCTGTCACATAAAAAGTGTGCATCACTGATGTAGCCAATCAAGTAGCTCATGCCCTCTGAGCTCTGTGATTGGCTACATAGATGATGTAAGCCGTCGATATGAGGTCACCACTGCAAAACACCAGAGCAGCAACAGCAGAGAGCTGTGAATATCTGCTGTGTTTGTTATTTTAGGTATTTTACATTTGATGTCCACTTTTCTGAAAGTGGACAACCCCTTTAATCTGGCACCTCCCCTAAAATCAGTAGACTTGCTCCATTTGAGTATAATGTTTCTATCCTGCCTCATCTAAATCTTCAGTGGTACAATAGAGCTGTTGTGAAAAATTCAACCTCAGCTGACTCTGTCCCAGCCTGTACAGTAAAGCTACAGAAAAAAGTCAGAAGCGCCTCTAGTGGCCCGTGAGAAAAATATATTTTTTACAAGTACTTCTGCATAATTAAAGAGACAGTAATAAAAAAAAAATACACAAAGTATAAGTACGTTTTAAGATGATATATTCCCTTTAAGGATATATTTAAACTTGAAACCATAATACCATAAAGGACCTGGCCTGCCTGACCTTTATCTTATTATCACATACAGAACTTCTATCCACAACTATTACTAAATATATAGGCAGAATTTATTATAAACTTAGATATTAAATAAAACAGGAAATATTCTTCCATCCCACATAGTCGCCACTTATTTGTCAGTAGATATATTATTTATTTGAGTTTAGTCAGTAGATTTGCAAATGAGCTGCCAAACAAGATTATTAAATGTTTTCCTGCTGCTTTAGAGACGTTAACTGGCATAAATAAAACATTTTATCTTAAGCATCACAGACTTTAAAATGCATAAAGCTCGGGAAGACTGGCAAGAGATCCTCTATAAAATTGGAAAGTAGCTTAATATTCGGCTGTGCAGTCTCTGACTGACTCAGATCACATCTCAGATCTTGTACGGCTGTTCTGATGTACTGTCATGAAGAGTTCTTCTGCTGTTCTACATATTTTATGTTGTCCTTAGCTGTTTTTAGTTCATGTCTAGTCTCTCGTATTTGGATTACCCATCTCTTTTACATTGTACAGTTGTGGCCAATTTTATTGCATAGAATTTTTTTTTTTTATTGCTATGATTCCTCTTTAACCCCTTCACGCCATGGCCATTTCAATTTTTTTTTTTCCATTTTTTCTCCCCTTTTCCCAAAGCCATAACTTTTTTTATTTTTCAGTCAACATAGCCGTATGGGGGCTTGTTTTTCGCGAGACAAGCTGTACTTTTGAATGCCACCATTCATTTTACCATATAGGGTACTTGTAAAACAGTAAAAAAAATTCCAAGTGCATTAAAATTGCAAAAAAAAAGTGCAATTGTTTTTTTGGGTTTTTTCATTTACCGGTATGGTAAAACTGACCTGCCAATATGATTCTCCAGGTCAGTATGAGTACGCCGATACCAAACATGTATAATTTATTTTTCTATTTAAGTGGTTAAAAAAATCCAAAATTTGTGTGAAAAAAAAGTTTTTGCGTCTGTCGCCATCTTCCGAGACCCATACCGTTTTCATTTTTCAGGATCTGTGGTTGTGTGGGGGCTTATTTTTTGCACCCTGAGCTGACGTTTTTATTGATACAATTTTGGGGTAGATATAATGTTTTAATCGCCTCTTATTGCTTTTTATTGCAATGTTGCGGTGACCCAAAAAAACAAAATTCTGACATTTCGATTCATTTCCTCATTACACCGTTTACCGATCTAATTTACTTTATATTTTGTTAGATCTGAAATTTCTGAATGCAGAGATACCAAATATGTCTACTTTTTTGTTTGTTTTATTTTCAATAGGGCAAAAAAGATGGTAATTTGAACTTTTTATTTTATTTTTTTCATATTTTTAAAAACTTTTATTTCACTTTTTACTGTATATCTCTGATATTTTCTGCGGACCACTCGGTCCAAGGAAAACATTTGGACATGTGCACAGTCCCATAGAATATCACAGATACAAGTGCTATCCATGGACAGCACTTGTACGAGAAAAAGGGTCATGTGAATGAGCCCTTCGTCTGTCCCATATGCAGGTTTTATGGAATCAGAAGACCCATATATTGTACTAGCAGCCCGAGATCCGAAACAAATACGTTTCAGAAGCTAGAAAAGTGTGCTCTACATAATAAAAACTAACTCAAATTACCCATGTCTATTTACCGTATATACTGTACTCGCATATAAGCTGACCCGAATATAAGCCAAGGCACCTAATTTTACCACAAAAGACTGGGAAAACTTATTGACTCAAGTATAAGCCTAGGGTGGGAAATGCAGCAGCTACTGGTAAATTTCCTGATCCTGGTAAGCATGGCCCACTCATCCCCAATCCTGGTATGCAAGGCACCGCTCATCCCCAATCCCGGTATGCATGGCACCCCTCATCCCCAATCCCTGTATGCATGGCAGCCCTCGTCCCCAATCCCGGTATGCATGGCAGCCCTCATCCCCAATCCCGGTATGCATGGCACCCCTCATCCCCAATCCCGGTATGCATGGCAGCCCTCATCCCCAATCCCGGTATGCATGGCAGCCCTCATCTGTAATCCCGGTAAGCATGGCACCCCTCATCCCCAATCCCGGTATGCATGGCATCCCTCATCCCCAATCCCGGTATGCATGGCACCCCTCATCCCCAATCCAGATATGCATGGTACCCCTCATCCCCAATCCTGGTATACATGGTACCCCTCATCCCTATCCTGGTATGTATGGTACCCCTCATCCCTATTCTAGTATGTATGGTACCCCTCAGTCTGGAATGCATGGCACCCAATCCCTCATCCTGGTATGCATGGCACCCCATCCCTCATCCTGGTATGCATGGTACCCTGCATTCCTATCCTGGTATGTATGGTACCCCTTATCCCTATTCTGGTATGCATGGGCCCCTCATCCCCAATCCTGGTATGCATGGCACCCCTCATCCCAATCCTGGTATATATGGCACCCCTTATACTAATCCAGGTATGTATGACACCCCTCATCCCCAATCCTGATATGCATGGCACCCATCATCACAATCCTGGTATGCATGGCACCCCTCATCTCAATCCTAGTATGCATGGAATCCATCATCCCAATACTAGTATACATGGCACCCCTCATCCCTAATCATGGTATGCATTGCACCCCTCATCCAATCCTGGTATACATGGCACCCCTCATCCCCAATCCTGGTATACATGGTGCCCCTCATCACAATCCTGGTATGCATGGCACCCCACATCACAATCCTAGTATGCATGTCACCCCTAATCCCCAGTCCTGGTATGCATGGCACCCCTCATGACAATCCTAGTATGCATGACACCCCTCATCCCCCAATCCTGGTATGCATGGAACCCCTCATCCCAATCCTGGTATGCATGGCACCCCTCATCCCAATCCTAGTATGCATGGCACCCCTCATCCCAATCCTGGCATGCATGGCACCCCTCATCCCAATCCTGGCATGCATGGCACCCCTCATCCCTATCCTGGTATGCATGGCACCCCTCATCCAAATCCTGGTATGCATGGCACTACTCATCCCAAACCTAGTATGCATGGCACCCTCCATCCCAATCCTAGTATGCATGGCACCCCTCATCCCAATCCTGGTATGTATGGCATCCCTCATCCCAATTCTGGTATGCATGGCCCCCCATCACTGCACACATGAAAAAATAAACACTTCTACTCACCTTCCTCCTGTATACTCCAGCACTGAATCCTGTTTGCCAGCAGCAGCTCACCTCCGCATCTGAGCAGCGCATGACGTCACTGCCATGCGCCCTCAGACGCCGAGGTGAGCTGTAGAGACATTCACTCCTCTCCACATCAGGCTATGGTAGTGGAGAGGAGAGAATATCCATGTTCTTTAGTAGCGGGCACACAGTGTCAGCAGCACGCAGCTCCCGCTGCGGCTCAGCTATAGTCCGTGCCCGCTACTAAAGAGAATGAATATTCACCCTTCTCCACGCCCCGCAATTCTAGATACCACTTTTATCCTCCATCCTTGATCTACCAGTGGCACAGAATTAACCCTTTCATTCTATTTTATTTGATCATGAAAGAGGCGGTCCTTACAACCCCCCCGTCCAGTGGCCGAGACTACTGTCTTGGCCGATGGACCGGGTCATATGAATCGATTCGCACCAACTCTACCGGAATTGTATTTTAATGAAAACAAGTGGTGTTGCCCTTTAAAAAAATAAGCTATAATTGCAGAAAAACAAATAAGTAAATGCATAAAACAGTAGATAAAAAAACCCCACCAAAACTGTTAGTGTGACCTGTTAATTTCTTCGAGGTCAAAGAGACAAGCTCTTAATGAGTCCACAAACATCGGCCTCGCACAGGAACATTACCATTAAGCCCCATAAAAACAAATACGTGTAATTAACACGGATTTTGTAACGTTGCCAATTCGGTAAGCCAAATGCCGCCCAATCTACATAACTGTATAATAACTATACGCTCGCATTCCTGTAATTCAGAATAACACTGGACATTCCAATAATCCAAACCTTTGCTTAACCATTTGTTTATGGCGGTAATTATGTGAAGTTCTGTGCGATCATTCTGTAATTCTATGTGTATTGCAGGAGATTTATCGCGTGCTTTTTCTAAGTGACTCACAAGCAATAAATCCCACGGCTAAGTGTAATTAGCGTCGACGTTCTCATCGAAAATGATAATTATATCTGATATAAGTTCTACAGTTTGGCTTTATTAAAACAGATACTTTCTCATAAAATGAGAAGTTAATATAAGGATTATAGAGGGGGATTTAATAGCTGAGCCACGACTCGATGTTCCCGGAGAAATCAGACACTATAATTAAGTGTAAACACACTTCTAAACACTGATTAATAGCACCTAAGGAAAGGTTTGTCAATGCAAGTGTAATAATTGGGGATAATTTCTGCACCCATGAAAAATGGACCATTAACCGAGGGATCTAATGATCCTTGTGATCTCAGATGAGTCTGAAACCTAATAAGCAGCCCACAGGCAAAAAAAAAAAACCTTTTGTACTTACCTTGATTAAGAGGCAAAAGGGAAAAATAGTTATCAATCAGCTCCGGAATTTTATTTAAGCACAATTAAAGCCATGCTTTGTTAGCTTAGCCGTAATTGTAATCTTCCACTGCTAACGGAATCGTTTTCTTCCTCTACAAAAGATATATTGCAAATTGGAAAAAGTGTTGTTTTTTTATTTTAATTTATCCCCCAGTGTTTCTCTTTATAGGAATAAATCTTTGAAAGTAAAAAAAAAATATATATGTCCTACAAATTAACCTCTTCCCAACAAGGCAAATTTTTATTATTGTGTTTTTTTCCCCTCTTCTTTTTCCAAGAGCCGTAGCGTTTTTTTAAAAAAATTCTGTCGATATAACCCTGTGTGGGCTCTTTTTTTCATGGGACATGTTGCAGTTTTGAATAACACCGTTCATTTAATGTGCTGAACAATGGGTAAAAATTTTTAATTGGGGTGAAATGATGAAAAAAATACTGTAATTCCGCCATTGTTTTTCGGGGTATTGGATTTATGACATTCGTTGTGTGGTACAAATGATTTGGCAAAATGAATCTCCAGATCAGTGTGATTATGGCAATACCAAACTTGTTTAGTTTTATTTTTTTTATTTAACTGGTGTGGTAAAGCGACTTGCTCGTCTTTCCAGAGGTAGACACAGGACACATGGTTCGGGTAAACTTCCTGCGGGTTTATTGTGTGGCATAAACTCCAGCAGTGTCCCCTAAAAATAAACATTCCCTCTCGGGGTTAACGGGAAAACAAAAGATAAAGTATAACAGAGTCCTTAAGCCAGCGAGGCTTTGCCCGCTCCAGGTAGCACAGCGAAGTCTCAGCAACACCAGTCCTCTGGTGTTGCTCTCTGACTTCAGCACAACACAGCTGAAGTCTGATTGTGGGTGGACAGCAGCTTTCTAGCGATGCTGGCCAGTGCTTACAAGCTCGGCTGAAAAGTACTTGTAAGCACGGTACATGTTTGATCAGTGCTCACGACAGCAGAGGTGGAGGAGGAGGAGAATGGAGGCATATAGAAACAAGTACATTTCAAATTTGCTTAATTTGTCACTGCCTACTATTCTCTTCCTAT
Organism: Phyllobates terribilis; assembly: GCF_046119375.1. Classification (NCBI taxonomy): domain Eukaryota; kingdom Metazoa; phylum Chordata; class Amphibia; order Anura; family Dendrobatidae; genus Phyllobates; species Phyllobates terribilis. The sequence goes on from NW_027362768.1 coordinate 329,892,560, forward strand.
TTTAGGGATAACCCCTTAAAGTGTTAACGATAAAAAAAAAGACTCAAGACTGGACATTCACATAGATACTAATGTGTATTGTGTCAGTGCTGTAGGTTTATTGGCAGTCTTATTAGTTGTGACCCAGCTTTTCCAGTAACAGGTAGTGTCAAGAAAAGTTGAAGAAAAATTTTAAAGAGTCTTCAGGAATATTATATTTTATATTTACTGACGATTTTGATCAATTTTCTGCAGAAATGCTCTCCCACCAGTTATTTATGTCATAGGCTTCAGACTCATAAAATCCCTTCATCTGTCTTTCTTTGCTCTGAGTGTGAATCCTTCAGCTGCATAAAGATCTACGAAGACTGGATGATTTGATGCCATGTCCATACTGAATGTTCTGAGCCATTAATAGGCTGATATCATTCAGCATCTTGCATGCGCTGAACATAATAGGGTCAAAACTGGAAAGATAGCGGCTCATTAGCCGACCTGTGCCTTGCATGGCTTAATCCTGATCACAACTACTTTTTATTTATGAATGTATCTCTCGAGGTGAAATGAGGATAGAGCGAAAATGTTCAGAAGTAACGTTCTGTTAGTTAAGTTGCTACTGCCCAAGGAAATAGCTTATGCCGAAGACCTTGCCTTCCTCCTATCTAAGTCTAATTCATGTGTTATTTTTTAAGGTAAGAAACAGTTACAATATTCTTCAGCAGTACGTCACCATAGATGTATAGAGGCTAGTTAAAGGGCGAACATTCCATTGGTGCAACCTTTGCAGCCACGCAGGGACCCTCTCCTGTTGGTGTCTGCTCCTGGGCTTGTTGGCTCTTTGTTATGGCTACATGGTCTGGCACCACAACGTCTAGTTTTTATTATTTATTTTTAGAGCCTCATTGATTCCATGGTGCTATACATGAGAAGGAGTTACAAAATACATTACGATCAACTAACTAAGACAGAGTGATACGGAAAGGAAAGGATCTGTCCCTTGCGGGCTTACATTCTACAGGATAATGGGGAAGGAGACAGTTGGTTGGGGGGTTGCAGCAGCTCTGGTGGTGGTGAGGTGGTCGGGGGTCATTACAGTCTGTAAGCTTTCTTGAAGAGATGAGTTTTCAAGTTCCATCTCAAAGTTCCGAGTGTGACGGATTCCAAGTGTTACGGTAGAGAATTCCAGAGGATATGGGATAGTCGGTAGAAGTCTTGGAGGCAATTGGGTGAGGAATGTATGAACGTGGAGGAGGGAAAGTGGTCTTGGGAGGATCGGAAGTTGCGTGTTGGAAGATATCGGGAGATTAATACTGAGATATATGGAGGAGACAGGTTACGGATGGCTTTGTAGGTCAGTGTTGGCAGTTTGAACTGGATACGTTGGGGGATTGTGAGGCAGTGAAGGTATTTGAAGAGGAGTAGCATGGGGAGAGGTGAATTAGTCATTAGGTCATTGACCTTTATGACTGCATACAGGTCACTTAACGAGCAATACATGGATTAATGTAAATTATGTGTATTGAACCCCACGTGGTACCATTGAGTCAAGTGACGAAGAGCAGATATGGATACCCAGAAGGAAGAAGATAGAAGAAAGATGAGCCAATCGAAGAATCGGTGGTGCAGGTAAAGGTATGGAGAGGGCAAAGGGGAGGCCAGAATAAGATTTTTTTACCCCTTTCCTGCCATTGGAATCTTGAAAAATTTTGTAAGGTCACCATTTTGCTGGAATTTACGTGACTCAAATAGCTCATCTCTACTCGTTGTTTGTCTCTGTCTTGCCTGTTGCTTCTGGGCTCGTAAAAATGCACATTATTTCACAGTCCTTTGATGAAAAAAGTTTCAGTTTGTCAGGCTCTTGTATGATAATATGCTAGAAGAATGACATTTTTATTGTATATTTACTTTTTACAGTGATTGCTGCTGTTTAGCTTGTTACAGTATCAACACATAAAGGCAACACGAATAAAACATTCAGCTGAGTGCAGTCTTGTAAAAACTATTTTAATTCCTCTCCCAGTCTTTTTCTTTCTTTCCTCACTTTACTTTTAAGCAGAGATTTTTTTTCCCAGAGAAAGATATTTCCACTGAAACCCACATTGTCAGTAAAGTCAATCAAGCGAGGTAGCTTTTAAGATGTTATTTTAGTGAAGACTCCCATGTGAGCTGACTCTGAGAACCAAGAAATTGTACAAATCTTAATTTTGCAGCAAAATCCTGAGATGTAGCAAAAGATTGATGAGACTGTGCGGCACGAGGTGAAATCCGCTGGCTGCCGGGGTCGCTTCCTTTGGTGAAAAGTTTTCTGGGCTCTGTTCCCTGGAGACAAAGAGAAGTACTGATTCCGCTCCAAAGTGACTTTGTCATCTGCTATTTGGCTCAGGAACTGATTTAAAAGCTTCGCTAAATTTATTTTACAAATCTATAGTCTGCTACTTGTGGAAAAATATGAACTGCGTTGGATTAACTGTCCCAAAAGTGATTGAGAGGAATATCACTGCTGGATAGGTTCAATAGTTGCCATAAATAAGGTCATAGAGTATGGGACTCTTTAAAAAAAAGCAAAAAAAAACAACAAATCATAAAGCAAATATTGGCAACATAAATAAAAAATGTAAACTTAATATTTTTTTAAATATTTATTGCATATATCACATCAATATATTTTAGAATACATATATTATACATGCTATAATTATATTATTCACATCTGTCCCTGTCAATTACAGGGACTCATAATATACAATAATATACATAATAGCTTAGATCTCTTGATAAATTTGTTGCATCTCTGCCTGTCCATGCACCAGAAAGGAAAATCTACTCCTGCTCTGAACATAGATTCAGGCTGTGCGCCCACTATGCATTTAAGTGTTTCCGCAGCTGCAATTCCACCACAGAAATGCTTAAAAAACGCTTGGTAGAAGGTCTGCTATGTTCCTCAATGATAATCCGCATATGCTGTGCACATGCTGCGGAAATTTCCACTGCGGATTATCATTGCGGAAAAAGACGCAGCACTGCCAATTATTTTGCGTAATTGAGTTGCATTGAATCGCTTAATATCCACATGACTATATGTGCACATGCGGATATTAAGCGATTCAATGTGCGGATTGTACCCGGGTTTGGAGAAGAGGAGACTCTCATCCAGACCCGGGTACCATAGTACCTGTAAAAAAAAGAATTTAAAATAAAAAAAATACATTATACTCACCTTCTGATGGCCCCCGGTCTCCTTAGTGATGTGTCCTGGCTTCCCGGCGGCTAGCGATGGTCTAAAAGGACCTTCCATAACGTCATTTAGTCATGTGACAAGTCACGCGACCGCTGACGTTGGCGGTCACGTGACCTGTCACATGACTAAAAGACATCATGGAAGGTCCTTTTAGACCACCGCGAGCTGCCCAGCACACTGGCCCCCGGTCTCCTCCGGTGTGTTTGGTGTGTTGGGCGTCTAAAAGGACCTTCCATGAAGTCATGTGACGGGTCATGCGACCGCCGACTAAATGACATCATGGAAGGTCCTTTTAGACCACCGCGAGCCGTCCAACACACCAAACGCACCGGAGGAGACCGAGGGCCATGGGAAGGTGAGTATAATGTTTATTTTTTATTTTTTACCATTCTTTTACTATAACTTGGTCACACTATTTAAATCCATGCCGGTTGCATGGATTTATATAGTGTGACCAAGTTGTCAAGCACTTTCCAAGTGATTCTAAAATCGCTTGGAAAGCGCTTGACAACCCGCATGCGAAATCGCATGTGAAAAACGCTTCACTTCCGCTTGTCCCTGGCAGGAAAAACGCATATAAAATCCACATGCGTTTTTTTCTGCCAGGGAGATGCAGAAACGCCCAGGAAAAATCCGGAGCATTTCTGCATCGTGGGCACATAGCCTTACTCTTTCATTTACATCACATTCTGGAACAAATTATATGAAATCTTGATTAACAATGGAGGCCTCACCCAACTAAGGGCTAAGCGATGGCCAATTTTTGATCAAGTGTTATAAAAATGGGAAAGTTTGAGCAAAACAGACCCAAGACAAATTTTTTACCCCCCAAAAATTGGTGCAAATTATTTAAAAAAATCTTCTCCCAATATGCTTAATGTTTTGTAGGAAGATATTGTTCTTGGTTGGATTCAAGGCGACAGCAACAACGTTGATCACAAAGCCAAATCTCTGTGATGGAAAAAGTAGAGTTGTTGACCACAGCTAGCATTCATGACACTCCAACGATGAGCAAAGTGATTCTAAAAGAAATTGAATCTGTTTAGAATTTCTTAAGAGTTGCGAATTCTAAAGACTCCAAATTTTGGGAAAAATTCAATTTGTGCAAATCCAGAATTTTACTTGGTTTCTATGAACCAGATAAGAAGTTAGAAAACCAATAAAATAAAAAATTCATACTCGCCTTACCCCACACTTTTCTCATTTTCCGCAATTTCTCAATCGCTCCAAATGACAACAGCTCCAAACTCACTTTTGACTCTTCATCGGTGCATCCAGCGTAACTAGTTCTCAATGTATGTCATAAAGCCCTAACCTGCATCGAGACCTAGTTGTGTCAAAAGCACTGGACAAGAGTGAAGAGAAGACTGGAGCGGTTGTCTTATGGAGCAAGCGGAGGACAGGAGGGGAGCTGTAGCAGCCGAGACATATGAAAGGTGAGGCAAGTATGATATCTATTCATATACAGTGATCAGCTTATATGAGTACACGCCCTTAAAAAAGTAAGATTTTATTATCTCACTGAACACAAGAACAATTTCCAACAGACTGAGTTTCATAAAACATTTTTTTAACCCATAACATGAAAGTAAAGTCAATAATATAACTTTCATTGCAAAATCTTCAGTTTTACTCAAATCACGTTGATGCAAAAATGAATACACCCCACATCAAAAACTACTACATCTAGTCTTTTGTATGGCCTCCATGATTTTTAAGGGCAGCACCAAGTCTTCTAGGCCAAGTTGGCGACATATTGCAACATCTATCTTTTTCTATTCTTCAAGAATGACCTCTTTTAGAGCCTGGATGTTGGATGGAGAGTGAAGAGAACTTGTCTCTTTAGAATTCCCCATAGGTGTTCGATTGGGTTCAGATCAGGAGACATACTTGGCCACTGAATCACTTTCACCCATTTTTTCTTCAAAATTACAACAAATGTATGTTTTGGATCATTGTCATGTTGGAAAAGTTCACGTCTACTAAGGGCACAGAGTGATGGGAGCATCTTCTCTTTCAATATAGAGCAGCACATCTGTGAATTCATGATACCATCAATGAAATGTAGCTCTTGACACTAGCAGCGCTCATGCAGCCCCACATAAGGACACAGCTACCACCATGTTTCACTGTAGGCATCATGAATTTTTCTAAATTAATTTTTATAAATGTATGGTAAGTATAGCAGCTGTTTGTATTGTGAATTTTTTTGACAGAACCACTTTAAATCAACCTAGTATCTTTTTCTTAGTACTATGTTCTTCCATTCTACTATAGATAAAACAGTCATATTCCTGTACAGCAGCACACAGAACCACTTGTCCTTTAACATAGATCTGTTCACATTCAATGTGCTGCCATGTGGAGCATCATACAGCAGACTCTCTACACTTGCTTCTGCTATGATTCTAGGGAAAAATACCTTTGCATTACAATTTTTGGTGTTCTTGCAACATAGATTCAATGCAAATGCTTGGAAAAAAATTGTGGTTACCTTTGTCTGAAATCCAAGGAACTCAAAGAAAAAGTATTCAGTGAACTATTACAATGAGTGCCTATAAAACAGATCCATATTGAGGACAAGCCCTAAGGGGATGTGCACACAGCGTCTTTTAGACGCCAACATACTTTGATATTTTTTTAAGCAGAAGATGCTTCAGGACAATGCAAGTGATGTTTCCCCAGAAAAGTGTTTTCTGACATCTTCCTGGACAACTTTTGCACTGGCTTTGTTGTCGCCATTTTTTAAAATTAATTCTATATATAACATAGTGAAAGCCAACAGAAGAATGAACCGGTCACTTTTTTTAGCCACTTCCCGGGCCCCGGCTTTCGAAGCGTGAAGTAATTTAAAAAAAAAGTGATAACAGACCCAACAGGTGCACAATAAGTAGTTTTCACATTGCTGATCACAAGTTCGCTATCTTAGGCTTTTTTTTAGCGTTTTTCAGGCTGAATCCGAATCAGAGTTTGATCCATTTTTCTCCAATGTGGAGAATAAAAAAAAAAAACAATTAGGACCACACTTGGATGTCATCCGATTATTGGAGGCAAATCGTGAACGCTGCCAAGTGGTCAGAGGAAGAAAATAGGACATGTTGTTCATAGCTCTATTGAATAACATTGGTCTTTGCGCGATCCGATGTTTTGACAGATCACGTTCGGACTGAAATTGCAATCGTCTACAAATGCCATAAGAGTGGGAAAAGTCGATGCAGAAATCATTACATTGAGTGACTGTAAGGCTAGGTGTAGACAACCATGTATTCTCTCATTTGGGAGAATCGGGTCGATTATGAACAGAGCTTGATCAGAGTGTGATTAGATTTTCTTGGATGAGAAGATGGAGAAAAAATGTCTCCATCTTCTTCATTTTGTCAGTGCACGGAAATCGGACTGCACTCTGATGTCATCGGAGTGCAGTTCGATGTTTTCCATGGATTCATTGACTTGCATCGTCGAGTGTGATCCAAATATCGGATCAAACTTGGGCATGCAGAGATTCTTTTCCTGACATGTGTACGGCCCCATAGGATAACATGGGGACAAGTCCTATCCATCAAAACGACTGATCGCACTTGTCTGTATATTACGGTCATCTGAACATGGCCTGACACAGATTCATAATGAGAACAAGCCCTAAGGAAATATGCACACAGCGTCTGTTAGACGCCAACGTACTTGGAAAATTTTTTAAGCAGAAGATGGTTCAGGAAAACGCAGGTGATTTTTTCTATGAAACATCTTTTCTGACGTCTTTCCAAGAGGAAACCAACAGAAGAATGAACTGGTAATTTTTGTCAAAGCCTTAAGTAATTTAAAAGAAATGACAATTGAAGGAATATGTGCGCAACAAATCGTTTTGTCTTTGCTGTTCGCATGTTAGTTGTTTTTGGAATTTTTCGAGCACTTTTTCAGGTGGGTTTCAGGCGGATGACTTGTGCACATACCATAAGGGTGAGAAAACTCGATTCTCCAAACTCAGCATTGTATGATTCCAGGCTAAACTAAGTGAACGACGTAGTTATATTTTTGCGGGTTTTGTAAAAATGTACTTGGCGGCCACTCATGAATTGAAGAATAAACCAACTACGTTCTTGAAAAATGGAGCAAAGGCAAGAGTACAAATTTCATTTATATTTGTAAACTGTCGACCAAGCCGGAAATTTTTGGACTCCACCGATTATGGTTCTGACTCATCTACCTTCAAATGACCACGTTTAATCGCCACCATATAAACCGGTCACCAGCTTCACTACTTCGTAGAGAGATAATTGAATTATCCACCCAATTCACTTTTATGCATCAACCGTTTTGGTTAATAAAACTGAATATAATTAAATTACAAAAGAATAGCATTGTTTTATCTGTTAATTACAAGTCTGCCATCACGTAAAACGGGCACTGAAATGTAATTAGTTATATCGTCACGTGTTCCGTATGCCTTTTCCTGTAAAAATAAATGAGTTGCAGATGGGTTCTCATTTGTCCCTTCCATTGAGATAAACGTTTTCCGTGCATGCCTCATGAATGCTGTTCTGATAGAATGCACTATAATAGTTTGTGAAATGTTCAAAGATAGATGGCTGTGTTCTTAAATGGGATCAGTAAACAGGAAATGAATCTCTGTCGGTGGTTAAAATGCAAGGTCATGTCTAGTATAATGGCCATGGGGAAAAAAAAACATTTTCTGAAATGTAGAGTTCAGGCTCGGCATTACTTTCTTGTATTTAGATGGCTTAAAAACCAATGCAACATATATGCAATTGGGTGTAATTTACAAAAAAGTTGTGATGTTTTCATAAAATAACTTATCTAAGTTTAAAGGACTTGTACCAGTATTCTTAAAAAAACAGATTCCTTCATTTATTGTGAATGAATATTACCTGTGCATTTACTATTTCCTTGTAGATAGGAACACTTGAAGGAACTTCAGTAATGAAACAATATTTACCATGTGCAAGAGCCGTCACATACAGTGGACGTGCAATGGAACTGCGCATGCTTGGCCAATGCTGTGAGAATGCGCTGCCTCATTTTACAGGGAGAAGAGACCAACATGGTGAAGATCTGTGCAGATAGGAACACATGAGGGAGTTTCAGTAATGAAAACAACATTTACCATGTGCAAGAGCCGTCACATACAGGGCACATGCAATGGAACTGCGCAAGCTTGGCCAATGCTGTGGGAATAGTGAGAATGCGCATGTGATGCTTCATTTTACAGGGAGAAGAGACCAAAATGGTTAAGATCTGAGCATCTGAGCAGATAGGAACACGTGAAGGAGCTTCAGTAATGAAAACAACATTTCCCATGTGCAAGAGCCATCACATACAGGGCATGTGCGATGGAACTGCGCAAGCTTGGCCAATGCTGTGGGAATAGTGAGAACGCGCATGTGATGCTTCATTTTACAGGAAGAAGAGACCAAAATGGTGAATATCTGAGCAGATAGGCACACGTGAAGGAGCTTCAGTAATGAAAACAACATTTCCCATGTGCAAGAGCAGTCACATACAGGGCATGTGCGATGGAACTGCGCAAGCTTGGCCAATGCTGTGGGAATAGTGAGAATGCGCATGTGATGCTTCATTTTACAGGAAGAAGAGACCAAAATGGTGAAGATCTGAGCAGATAGGCACACGTGAAGGAGCTTCAGTAATGAAAACAACATTTCCCATGTGCAAGAGCAGTCACATACAGGGCACATGCGATGGGACTGCGAATGCTTGGCCAATGTTATGGGAATAGTGAGAATGTGCATGTGCTGCTTTACTTCACAGGGAGAAAAGACCAAAATGGCCAAGATCATGTGCATGCTCAATATTTTAGATAATAAGACACTTTAGGACATTACCAGGGACAACAGTAAAAAACAAAACAAAAAAGAAATGAATATGGCATACCTGCAGGGCTGAGATCTCTTCATTTTTACAATTTTTTTGGACCGATTCATCATTGCTTTTCTGACAGAAAAGTGGCATAAAAGCTTTGAAAAGTTGGAAAATGTTTGCCCGATGCCCATCCAATTAATTAGAGAGAGAAGGGGATACAACAATGTTGCGCACACCTGGAATACAATACTAAAAAAGATGAATTTTATTAACAACACTCTAAAAACATTAAAACATCATACAAAGCCTGAGGCTCATGTGGTGGATACAACAATGGTTCATATATAATCATGGTATGGGGAAACAGACCAATACTAGCCAGAGTTGATGCCCATCCAATTCAACAAAATGACCGCCATTTTGTATGGCAGAAATGCTACTCCAGACCCTGACTAGAGTAGCATTGCTGGTGCGACTCATGGAGGCTCACGCCACTCAGAAGAAAAGCCGAATTCATTAAGTAGTGTGCGTCTCTTAATGAATTTGGTGCCCTGTACTCCATCAAGACTGGTGTACTGCGAGCGTGCATTTCACCAGTCTTGATGAATCGGACCTATTGTTTTTGAAAATATTCAGAATTTGATGCAATAGAGCATTAATATAACCTTTATGTTGTTATTACCATTGTACATGCAGAACATGTCATCAAAAAGTTATACTAAGGTCCCATTAAAAATAGACTGTAGGAATTGTTAATTAGACTTTAAGTCTCCTCCAAATGAGTTGACTCTTCCTGGACTTTTGGAAAGAGATAATGTAATTGGATAGTCTTTTGTTTTTATCTCTTTAAGATCTTAATATTAAAATAAAGTATATCACATGATGTGCCTATAGGGTATACATTTGCATACATCAGTGCTTTAAATGGGAGATGTACTTTCAACAAATTTTGCATAAATCAATAGTATAGGGGAGTATTTCTTGTCAGGAAAAGTTGCTTACTTCTCCACTTATCAGAATGATCGGACACTGGTTACTCTCCCCCGCCTCCTGAACTTATCATCCGCTCTGATAAGAAACAGCACAAATTCATCTTGCTTAGAAAAAATGGCCTGCCAGCTAGTGATGAGCAAGCATTAAAATGCTCAGGTACTCGTTGCTCGAGTCGAGCAAATTGGAATTCTCGGGTGCTCGACCCGAGCAACGAGCCCTATGTAAGTCTATGGGAAACTCGAGCATTTTTCAGGCGGCTCCCCTCGGCGGTCTGCAGAGGGCCTAAAAATTGCCCAAATCGATGGGAAAAGTGCTCAAATGACATGACATGGGAACAGCATGGGGAAGACCCCTGGAAGCATTTTTTGACTACCAGGTCACTGCTGTCAACAATGTTGTCAGAGGTATTACGCCACTTTTACGGACTCACAACGAAACATACAAAAACGAAGCCAAAATGGATTTTCTTGGGAAATACAGTTATATGAAAAAGTTTGGGCACCCCTATTAATCTTAAGCTTAATGTTTTATAAAAATTGGTGTTTTTGCAACAGCTATTTCAGTTTGATATATGTAATAACTGTTGGACACAGTAATGTTTCTGCCTTGAAATGAGGTTTATTGTACTAACAGAAAATGTGCAATCTGCATTCAAACAAAATTTGACAGGTGCATAAGTATGGGCACCCTTATCATTTTCTTGTTTTAAATACGCCTACCTACTTTTTACTGACTTACTAAAGCACTTTTTTTGGTTTTGTCACCTCATTGAGCTTTGAACTTCAGAGCCAGGTGTATGCAATCATGAGAAAAGCTACTTAAAGTGGCCACTTGCAAGTTGTTCTCCTGTTTGAATCTCCTCTGAAGAGTGGCATCATGGGCTTCTCAAAACAACTGTCAAATGACCTGAAAACAAAGATTATTCAACATAGTTGTTCAGGGGAAGGATACAAAAAGCTGTCTCAGAGTTTTAACCTGTCAGTTTCCACTGTGAGGAACATAGTAAGGAAATGGAAGAACATAGGGACAGTTCTTGTTAAGGCCAGAAGTGGCAGGCCAAGAAAAACATCAGAAAGGCAGAGAAGAAGAATGGTGAGATCAGTCAAGGACAATCCTCAGACCACCTCCAGAGAGCTGCAGCATCAACTTGCTGCAGATGGTGTCACTGTGCATCGGTCAACTATACAACGCACTTTGCACAAGGAGAAGCTGTATGGGAGAGTGATGCGAAAGAAGCCGTTTCTGCAAGTACGCACAAACAGAGTCGGCTGAGGTATGCAAAAGCACATTTGAAGAAGCCTATTTCTTTTTGGAAGAAGGTCCTGTGGACTGATGAAACCAAGATTGAGTTGTTTGGTCATACAAAAAGGCGTTATGCATGGTGGCAAAAAAACACAGCATTCCAAGAAAAACACTTGCTACCCACAGTAAAATGTGGTGGAGGTTCCATCATGCTTTGGGGCTGTGTGGTCAATGCCGGCACTGGGAATCTTGTTAAAGTTGAGGGACGCATGGATTCCACTCAGTATCAGCAGATTCTTGGCAATAGTGTTCAAGAATCAGTGATAAAGTTGAAGTTACGCAGTGGATGGATCTTTCAGCAAGACAATGATCCAAAACACCGCTCCAAATCTACTCAGGCATTCATGCAGAGGAACAATTACAATGTTCTGGAATGGCCATCCCAGTCCCCAGACCTGAATATCATTGAACATCTGTGGGATCATTTGAAGAGGCTGTCCATGCTCGGCGACCATCAAACTTAACTGAACTGGAATTGTTTTGTAAAGAGGAATGGTCAAAAATACCTTCATCCAGGATCCAGGAACTCATTAAAAGCTACAGGAAGTGACTAGAGGCTGTTATTTTTGCAAAAGGAGGATCTACTAAATATTAATGTCACTTTTCTGGTGAGGTGCCCATACTTATGCACCTGTCAAATTTTGTTTGAATGCAGATTGCACATTTTCTGTTAGTACAATAAACCTCATTTCAAGGCAGAAACATTACTGTATCCAACAGTTATTACATATATCAAACTGAAATAGCTGTTGCAAAAACACCAATTTTTATAAAACATTAAGCTTAAGATTAATAGGGGTGCCCAAACTTTTTCATATGACTGTATGTTAAGGAACATCCTTTCCAGGGAAATGACTAGTATATAAGGCAAAATAAATATACAAAAACAAAAATACTCCTCCACAACTTGGGTCATGTTCACGCGTTTTTGATGCGTTTTTGCACTTTTGCATTGCTTTCAACTGTGACAAATGCATTCACTGGGAAATGTCATTTTAACATTTTACAACCTTATCTGGCCATGTGGTGTGTGAGACATGATCAGACTCATCCTGTTTCATTTATGAAGGAGGACTCTGAAAGAAACAAAGCTTATTTTTTAGGGCCATCAGTTGGCCCTCACTATTTTTAGAGAGCCATCAGTCGGCTATGCTTTGTTGTTCCCATTACTATAGAGTGGGTCACCTATACTGTTATTGCGTATGCAGTGAGTGGCAGAGCTGCCCAAAATTTGTACGCACCCCAAAACTCCTTTGAAAATTTGGACACACCCCAATACCCCTTTGAAAAGACTTAGAGGAGTTACTACTGAAAACAATGTTCCCATTAATAGGAAGTGGGTCTCCCACACTGTTTGCCTATGCAGTGAATGCAAGGGCTGCCAAAAATTTGGACCTACTCCAATGACCCTTGGAAGAGACGTAGAGGAGGGCCTCCTGAAAAAAAATGTTCCCATTATTAGGAAGTGGGTCTCCCATAGTGTTGGCCTATGCAGTGAATGCAAGGGTTGCCAAAAATTTGGAGGCACTCCAATGCCCCTTGGAAGAGACGCGGAGGTCAGGGGGCCTCCTGAAAACAATGTTCCCATTATTAGGAAGTGGGTCTCCCATTGTGTTTGCCTATGCAGTGAAAGCAAGGGTTGCCAAAAATTTGGAGACACTCCAATGCCCCTTGGAAGAGACGTAGAGGGCCTCATGGAAAAATGTTCCCATTATTAGGAAGTGGGTTTCCCATAGTGTTGGCCTATGCAGTGAATGCAAGGGTTGCCAAAAATTGGGAGGCACTCCAATGCCCCTTGGAAGAGAAGTAGAGGGCCTCATGAAAAAATGTTCCCATTATTAGGAAGTGGGTCTCCCATAGTGTTGACCTATGCAGTGAATGCAAGGGCTGCCAGAAATTGGGAGGCACTCCAATGCCCCTTGGAAGAGACGTAGAGGGCCTCATGAAAAAATGTTCCCATTATTAGGAAGTGGGTCTCCCATAGTGTTGGCCTATGCAATGAATGCAAGGGCTGCCAAAAATTGGGAGGTACTCAAATGCACCTTGGAAAAGACGTGGAGGAGGGCCTCATAAAAAAATGTTCCCATTAGAAAGGAGCGGGTCTCCTATACTTGTAATGCCCATGCAGTGTATGGGCTGACAAACATTTACCCCTGGGGATTTGAGTTTATGTTACGCTGCTATCATTCGGTGTTGTTCAGAAGTTTGGCCCAATCCAGCCCTTGTTCATTTTTATACGAGTCAGCCTGTCAGCATTTTCAGTTGACAGGCGGATGTGCTTATCAGTTATAATTCCATCAGCCGCACTAAAAACCCGCTCTGATAAAACGCTAGCGAGAGGGCAGGCCAGGACCTCCAAAGCGTAGAGAGCCAGTTTATTCCACGTGTCCATCTTGGATACCCAATAATTATAAGGCACAGAGGAATCACAGAGGACGTTGGTACGGTCGGCAAGGTACTCCGTCAGCATCTTCTCAAACTTTGCACTCCTTTTGAGAGATCCTCGCGCCTCAGAGCCTGTGCGATGGGAGGGGCTGAGAAAACTCTCCCAGAACTTTGACAGTGTTCCCCTGCCTCTGCTGGATTGGAGTTGTGTCTCTCTCGCCTGTACTCCTTGGTTGTCCAACGAACTGTGATCTCTGCCGCCAGCGTTTTCAGATGGGAATTTTTTTAATAGTTCCGCAACAAGGGCCTTCTGGTACAGCCCCATTTTTGTAGACCTGTCCGCCTCGGGAATAAGAGATATAAAGTTCTCCTTGTAGCGTGGGTGTAGTATCACCAACCAGTAATGACTGTCAACCAAAATTTTGAGAACGCGAGGATCACGGGAAAGGCAGCGTATCATAAACTCAGCCATGCGTGACAGACTGCTAACAGGCAAGACTTCCGTGTCCTCACCAAGAGGACGACTGGCCATGCTCTCCTCCTCCTCCACCTCCTCCTCCCTGTCCTCATGCCATTCACGCGGAACAGACGGTATGACAGTTGTGCAGGTAGTACCGTCTATAGCGCATGAAATTAGCTCCTGTTCTTCCTCCTCCTCCTCCTCTTCCTCATTGTCACCCAATCCACGTTGGGATGAGATGAGGCTGGGCTGTGTGTAATCACCCTGTATGGTTCCATGCTCCATGTCATCATGCTCCGCTTGCAATGCATCCTCTTTGTTTGTGAGCAGAGAGCATTTCAGAAGACAGAGAAGCGGGATGGTGATGCTAATTATGGCTTCATCGCCGCTCACCATCTTGCTGGAATCCTCAAAGTTTTGGAGGATGGTACATATGTCTGACATCCATGTCCACTCCAGAGGTCTTATGTGTGGAGTCTGAGCAGAATACCGACGGCCTTGTTGATGCTGGTAGTCAACAACTACCCTCTTCTGCTCACAAATCCTTCCCAACATCTGCAGTGTAGAGTTCCAACGTATGGGACATCACACACCAGTCTGTGAGCCGGAAGCTGCAAATGCTGCTGATGCACGGCAAGGGCGGTGGAAGCTGTAGCTGACTTTCTAAAATGGGCACACAGGTGGCATATTTTGACAAGCGGATTCGGCAGCTCCGGGTAGGTTTTGAGAAACCGCTGAACCACGAGGTTAAGCATATGGGCAGGCATGGTACATGTATGAGCTCGCCTTGCCTCAGAGCCGCCACAAGGTTCAGGTCATTGTCACACATGACCATGGCTGGCTGTATGTTCAGCGGTGTCAGCCACAGATATGCCTGCTCTTTCAGAGCTGTCCACAAGTCTTCAGCATTGTGTGTTTTGTCACCTAAGCATATTAGCTTCAGCACAACCTGTTGCCGCTTGGCTGAGGCAGTGCTGCAGTGCTTCCAGCTTGTGACTGATGTGGTAATTTCGGAGATGGAGGCTGAAGAGGAGGAGGAGGCTGAGGAGGATAAGGTGCAGGAGCTGTCGACTGTGGGGGCAACCCTGATTGACCTAGGGATCGCAATCATCGGCGTCGGAAGGATGTGGTCCGTCCTAAGGTCCGACTGGGTCCCGGCTTCCACTATGTTAACCCAGTGTGCCGTCAGCGAGATGTACCATTCCTGCCCACAAGCACTTGTTCACGTGTCCGTGTTTAGGTGTGCTTTCACAGTAACTGCATTGTTGAGGGCACGGCTAATGTTGTGGGACACGTGCTTGTGTAATGCAGGGACAGCACACCGGGAGAAATAGTGACGGCTGGGGACCGAGTACCGAGGGACGGCCACCGCCATCAGGTTGCGGAAAGCTTCCGTCTCCACGAGCCTAAAAGGCAACATTTCAAGCTCAAGCAGTCGCGAAATGTGGGAATTTAGTACTGTGGCCTGTGGGGCGTTGGCTTCTTGTGTTCGAAGGACTGGGGTATGGACAACTGAATGCTGCGCTGGGACAAGGACATGCTTGCTGATGGTGCTTGTTGATACTGTGCAACGACAGGTGCAGGACAGGAGGCATCTTCGCATGCACTATGGACAGGAGATTGGCTTTCACGCACAACATCGGAAGAAGCAGTGGTGTCAACCGCAGACACTGTTCCTGGACCCTGGGGTTCGGCCCACAAAGTTGGGTGCTTTGTGGGCCGCAACCTGGTCCTCCTCCTGACTTTCTGGCAATTGTGTCTCATCATCGTCCACCTCTTGTGACTCTTTCTCACCGTCGCCTTCATATGACCGTGGCTGCGCAAATATTTGAGCATCGCTACATACGATCTCCTCTTGCCCCGCTTCAAGTGGAAAAGACGAGAGGCCGAATCTATAAATGGAAAAGTGAACAGCTCTTCGGAGTGTCCAAGTGTGGGATCAGTTGTCTCTGGGCACTCGGCATGGTGGGAGGAAGGAGGATCAGGGTGAGAAATATGCAGTCCATACTCACGGCTACTGAGACTTGACCATGTGGAAGACAGGATGGTGGTGGTGGCTAAGTGACTGGAAGCATTGTATGCTATCCAACCAATAACCTTTTGACACTGCTCTGTGTTCAATAGTGGTGTTCTGTGGTCCCCTATTACTTGACACAGGAAGGTTGAGCGAGAAAATATGGGGGTTTGTTGTGGCACAATTTCAGCTTGCCCACGGCTTTGGCCTCTGCATGCACCATCGCCATCACGTCCAGTTCCCCATCGCTTGCCACATGCCTTGCCCATTTTAAATGGAGGACAATATTTTCCACGCTCACTACAAATGGCTGAATTTGGAGCGAACTTATATGTGATCTGTGTGACGGATAAACCACAATTTTAAATAGCTGGGCTGTAGGTAACTATTTTTAACAGCAAACTGGTGTCAATAACTTCACTGACACACTGAAACAAAGTTTTAATGGAGGCCAGAAATGGCAGAATTTTCAGCGCAATTATATGTGATCCGTGTGACGGACAAACCACAGTTTTAAATAGCTGGATTTTTAGCGCTGTAATATGAAAAGGATCTGGCTGTATTCTGCAATGCCAACATGCAAATGGCGCAGAACAACGTTGTTCTCTGGATTGCTTTTTAAGCAAATAATCAGGATTAAGATGCAAAAAAAAATTATTCCTGGCCCCTGATACCTGGGCCTATTTCTACAAATATCTGTAAGAGCACCAGCAGACAGAACTGAAATGGACCAACTTGATATGTTCACTGCAGTCTGCTATATACCCTACCTGCCTAGCACTGATATCTCTGCATCTGGATTAGTCCTCAGAAGGACTGTTAGTTGAGATGGATATGTAGAGAATCTTGTAGAATATCTACACTAACTAATAAACATCCGAATCTCTCCCTAGCTCAGCAGCACCTCTCCCTACACTGCCTGATTGCTGAGTAGACTGTGACGATCATGGAGGCGCCAGGTCTGATATAGACCTGATGATGCTGTGAAGCCAGCCAATCACTGTAATGCCACAACCAACATGGCTACGGCATTACAGTGTGTGGCAGACAATCCCTGCATGTTGATTGGTGCTCTAAAGAGCGCCAAACATGCAGGGAGGGGACCCGAGCTCCCGCCGAGCAACCCCGGAAATACTCGGCGAGCGCCGAGCATCTCGAGCAGTGAGATGCTCGGGAGAGCACCGAGCAGTAGCGAGCATGCTCGCTCATCACTACTGCCAGCCCATCATTGTGTCATGTGACACAGCCCATTATACTCTAAGGAGAGAGGAGGAGAGATGAGCAGGAAGAGGAAACAGGCAGAGGAAGACACATAAAGATCATGTTGAGCTTTCTCACAAGTCTTTTATCTCACTCTAAATCTGGATTACATCTCCACTGATTTCCACTGCTGTGTAATTTCCTACATGCTACTGTTCTTTGAGTCCTGAAATAAGTAATGAGAAGCAGGAATCCCTCTCTGTGCATACTGTGTATGGAGACATCATACAGCTAATCTTCTCCCACCTGTTCATATTAGATTTCAAATTAACGATTGAGTCTGCAGAAGAAGAAACTTGTGAAAATGTAGTATGCAAGGCATATAATTCCCAGATGTAGTGTTAACTCTCATATATACACAGAGGACAGCTTATTTTGTAAAGTTACTTGAAAATATAGTTACACTTTAAATGTCTTAATTAGACATTTTAGGCCCTAAAAAATCTTTCTTTGCAAAGTTAGGGTCCTTCATTATGTTCTAATATCATTTAGGTTTCATTCGGACGTCATCAGTGTTTTTGAGCCGAGTATCCTCAGTGTTTGGTCAGTGAGTTTTACCATCAGTTTTTTTCATGGATAGATAGAGAAATAAATAAAATACTAAATTTCTCCTTTTCTTTGCAATGTTAATCACGGACAGCACCTTCACGGACCTTCCTCTTCACATAATATTTCCTATGATGGTGCCCTACGTGGCTTCCCCTCCAACTCTTACCACCCTGTCTTCGACTTCCTTCTCAGTCCTTTTCCTCTCTCTCAGCTAGCTTGGCTATGACACTAGCAGTTTTTCTAATTCGCTATGCAAATGTTCCATAATGACACCAATTAACCAAATCTCCCATTTAATGCATAAAATATATATATTTTTATATTTTTTTCATTTTGTTTTTGTTATTATTTTTATTTTATCGGACTGACAATAACAAGTATTATTCAGATAGTGGGTATTTTTGAAATCTTTCTTCTCCGTCCTCTGAATGTCTTAATCGATCTTTGAGGCATTTTCTTAATTACTTATACGGATAACAAATGAGATTCTTAATAAATTGCTATTGACAACTCTCGGCCGGCGGAGGGAGAAAACAACAATGATTTATGTCACTAAGATTTGGCAAGCAAACAATTTAGTAGATCAGGAATCAAAATGATCTTCATGTATAAACAGAGGATGATCATGGTTTAGGGTAATATCCGACTGGTGAACTATTAGCTGAATTTAGTTTAATCAGTATTTTTTTTTTTTAGAATGTGCTGCACTATCCAATGGAAACATATCCTGAAGGGTTAGAACTAGTTCATGATACTATCCTCTTTTCTGGGGTCACACATTGCTGTAGTGTTGCCCATGTCCTCCCCCAATTTTTTTTTCAGTGGTGTGAGTTTTTGCCAGGTGACGCATGTAAATACGTTTTCTCCTAAAAGCAAATGGTCATCAACTGCATTGCAAATATGTGTGCAGTTTTGTTCCACGCTGAAATTAGAGAGGTTGTCCTACCGGTCTATACTTCCTGCTGACGCAATGACATTTTGACTCAGTGACATGTGATGGCTACAGCCAATCATTGGATCTAACAATTATTGTTGCAGCAGAATATATTATTCCATCAGGGAACAGATGTGTCAGAACTGGTATGGTAGAGAACTGTGAAGGTCAGCATAGATTCTTTATTTTTATCAAAACTTAACATTCGCTAAAAAAAATAATTAACTAGCTGGCAACCCCTCTAAGTGATCACTGTTGTTTCAACAAACTTTGAATAAATCAATAGCATAAGTTAATATAAGAAACTTTGTAATATAACTTATTAGATAAATAATCTTCACTTCTTCCTCTTCTTCTATCTCTTGAACTCATCATTCATTTAAAAAAAACTAGCTCAAATTCACAATCAAGACAGTGCTTTTCCAGCTCAGTGAGGTGTCAGGTTAAACCTCATATTAAACACTATGGACAAGAGGAAGGAGGAGCACTCAGGACAGTGAGAGACAGAAAGATCGTGCTGCAGCTTCATGCAACTGTTTTACCTCATTACAGAGCTGGATTAACAGCTATACAGCTAAGTTCCATTGTATATCGTCCTCCATGCCTCTGCTGCCCCTACTTTTTCTTTCTGCGTGGTACAGAGTAAAATAAGAGCAAGATACCACTTTTTTCTGGAACTTTATAGCAGCTAGTCTTTACCCACTAGTTCAGAAAGAAGGGAAAATTAGGCATAGTGCCTGTAAGGAGATAAACTAGCAGAAATTCAGGACACAAGACATTTAATGTCCAGAAATAGTATTAATCTTCATGTACGCACATGTGACAACTTATTCTGAAAAGTTACCTAAAAGACAAATGCATTTTAAGACTTTTCCTTGGCAACTTTCATTTTTTTTTAGTGCCCAAATTCAATGACAGCGAAGGCAGTGGAGATAACTAGTGTTGAGCGAGCACTAAAATGCTCGGGTGCTCGAAGCTCGGGCCGAGCTCACTGTGATACTCGGGTGCTCGACCCGAGCAACGAGCCCAATGTTAGTCTATGGGAGACCCGAACATTTTTGCGGCGGCTCCCCCGGCAGTCTGTAGAAAGCCTAAAAAGTGCCCAAAACGATAGTGAGAGTGCTCAAATGACATAGGGACAGCATGGGGATCGCCCCTGGAAGCATTTCTGACCCCCAGGTCACTGCTGTCAACAACGTGGTCAGAGGTATTAAGCCACTTTTACAGGCTCACAATAAAACGTTCAAAAACGAAAGTGAAAGTGCTTTCCTGTGAAATATGTTAACCCCTTAACGACCATGGGTCTTTCTGTTTTTGTGTTTTCCTTTTTTGCTCCCCTTCTTCCCAGAGCTAGAACTTTTTTAATTTTCATTCAATATGGCCATGTGAGGGCTTATTTTTTGCGGGACGAGTTGTACTTTTAAACACCATCACTGGTTTTACCATATCGTGTGCTGGAAAATGGGAAAAAAATTCCAAGTGCAGTGAAACTGCAAAAAAAATGCAATTCCACAGTTGTTTTTTGGGTCCTTTTTCTACCACGTTCACAGATTGCTAAAACTGACCTGCCATCATTATTTTTCAGGTAGTTACGAGTTCATAGACACCAAACATGTATAGGTTCTTTTTTATTTAAGTGGTGAAAAAAAAATCCAAAGCTTGCTAAAAAAACAAAAAAAAATGACGCCATTTTCCGAGACCCTTAGCTTCTCCATTTTTCGGGATCTGGGGCCAGGTGAGGGCTTATTTTTTGCGTGCCGGGCTGACGTTTTTATTGATACCATTTTGGGGTAGATCCGATGTTTTGATCGCCCGTTATTGCATTTTATTGCAAAGTTGTAGCGACCAAAAAAACTTAATTCTGGCGTTTAAAATTTTTTTCTCGTTACGCCATTTACTGATTGTATTAATTCTTCTTTTATATTGATAGATCGTGCGATTCTGAACGCGGCGATACCAACTATGTGTATGTGGTTTTTTTTTTATATATATATATTTTATTTTGAATGGGGCGAAAGGGGGGTGACTTAAACTTTTATATATTTTTTATTTTTTTTAAAAACTTTTTTTTACACTTTCTGCTTGCTTCTATAGTCTCCAGAGGAGACTAGAAGCAGCAGTTGTCTGATTGCTTCTACTGCATACAAGCGATGAGCAGATCGCTTGTATGCAGGAGAAATGCTCACTTGCTATGAGCGCTGACCACTAGGTGGCGCTCATAGCAATTGAGACATGACAACCACAGGCGTTTGCTGCAGACCCTGAGTTGTCATGCCCACCCATTGGTGACCAGCGATCACGTGACGGGGTCACTGATGGGCGGGGCTTAGGACTCCCGGAAGCGCGAGTTAAATGCCACTGTCAGAGATTTAACATGTTAACAGCCGCGGGTGGATTGCGATTCCAATAATCAGCTGACATGTGCTCGCTTCAGTGCGGGCTCACCACCGGAGCCCCCGCTGAACCAGTTTTCCCGACCTGGTGCGTACTATTACTGACCAGGTCGGAAAGGGGTTAAGGAACATCCTTTCCAGGGTAAAGACTTGTGTATAAGGTAAAATAAATAACCAAAAACAAAAATACTCCTCCACACCTTGGGCTATGTTCACAAGTAGCATTTTTTATGCGTTTTTGCATGTTTGTATTGCTTTCAACCGTGACAAATGCATTCACCGGGAAATGTCATTTTAACATTTTACAACCTTATCTGGCCATGTGCTGTGTGACACATGCATACAGTGCTAAAAAGACATGGGAACAGCATGGGGAAGACCCCTGGAAGCATCTCTGACACCCAGGTCACTGCCTAAAAGTGTGCCCATCAGAAGTGATCCTTGCCGCATCAGAAGATGCAGACTTGCAACTATCCCTGTGCAAGTCCTTGTCCCAGGGCAGTGTTCAATTGTACCTCCCCCATAACTTGCAATACAAGCGCAAGTATGCAGCCTGCCACCCACCCACCCCCAGGCTGCAATACCATACTGCTAGCTTGCTTGCACTTGAAATTGGGCCTTTTAGGCATGTGGAGGTGGAATCTGGCCGCCACGTCATGGCTGCGTCGGTAGCCTAGTATTCATACTCAGTCCCCAGCCGCCCGGCGGCCGGGTGTCCATGCTTGGTCCCCAGCCGCCAGGGGGCGGCCGGGTGTCCATACTCAGTCCCCAGCCGCCCCACGGCTGGGTGCCCACACACAGTCTCCAGCTGCGTGGGGGTGGCCGGATGTCCATAAACGGTCCCCAGCCGCCCCTATTTGTCCAGGTGCGCCTTATACACAAGCGCGCATACCAAAACATTACCTGTGCCCTCACCAGTGCATTTAGTGGGAAGGACAGCCTAACCACAAACACGTGGACAAGTGAATGTGGCCAGGAATGGTCCATCTCACTGACGCCTTCACACTGGGTTAATATTGTGGAAGCCGGGACACAGTTGGACACTGGGATGCAACACGTCCTCCAGACATAGAGGATTGCGGGTCCTGGGTCAATCAGGCTTCAACACAAAGTTCAGAAGGTAGACAGCAGCAGTGGTCGGCCTCCTACACAACGAGTAAATTATTCATGATCATGAGGCCATCCACCTCCTTAGCTTTCTGTTCCTTGGAATGCAAGCGCATGTATGTAGTAGCAGCTAGGCCTGAGGTAGTCAGCGTTTTGGCGCATATTTTACCTCCTTCGAGGATAGCTGGGTGTTTTCCTGCTACTATCCCAGTTCTATGACTCCCGTTAAAACAAAGCTTCAGGTGATGAATGATGGATGAGGTGGTGGCAAAGGAGAAAGAGCAGGAGGAACAGGGACCATTCACATCAATATCAGGCCAGCCAACCACACATGTCTTGTAGGATATGTTTCTGTACCAAAAGGAGCGGTTCAGCTACACAGTTATAAGGCATACAGTGAATGCAATGCCTACCAAAAATTTTGAGCCACTCCAATGCCCCTTGGAAGTGACATGGAGGTCAGAGGGCCTTAACTAAACCGTTTTTTCCATTTATAGCAACTGGGTCTCCTGTACACTGTTGGCCTAAGCAGGGAATGAAAGGCTTTCCAAAAATTATTAGGCACTGCAATGCCCCTTGAAACAGACGTGGATTACAGCGTATTAAAAACCTTCTACCCATTATTGGGGAGTGGGTCTCCCTTAGTGTTCGCCTATGCATTGAAAAGCAAAAGCTGACAAAAATTAGGAGGAAATGCAATGCCCGTTGCAAGAGTCGTGGAGGTTAGAGGTAATTAAAAACAACATGTCAATGCCCCTTGGAAGAGCTGTGGAGTTCAGAGTGGTTTAACAAGACGGTTTTAATGCCCCTTAGAAGAGACGTGGAGTTCAGAGTGGTTTAACAAGACAGTTTTAATGCCCCTTGGAAGAGATGTGGAGGTCACAGTAGCTTAACAAGATGGTTTTAATGCCCCTTGGAAGAGACGTGGAGTTCAGAGTGGTTTAACAAGACAGTTTTAATGCCCCTTTGAAGAGTGGTGGAGGTTACAGTGGAATAAAAAGACAATATCAATGCCCCTTGGAAGAGTGGTGGAGGTTACAGTGGAATAAAAAGACAATATCAGTGCCCTGTGGAAGAGACGTGGAGGTCACAGTAGCTTAACAAGACGCTTTTAATGCCCCTTGGAAGAGTGGTGGAGGTCGCAGTGGAATAAAAAGACAATATTAACGACCCTTGGAAGAGACGTGGAGGTCACAGTAGCTTAACGAGACGATTTTAATGCCCCTTACAAGAGCCATGCAGTACAGCATATTAAAAACATTATTCCCATTATTGGGGAGTGGGTCTCCCATAGTCTTTGCCTATGCCTTCCAAGCAAAAGCTGCTAAAAATTAGGAAGGGGGAACTTGCAATGTCCCTTACAAGAGCCATGCAGTACAGCATATTAAAAACATTATTCCCATTATTGGGGAGTGGGTCTCCCACAGTCTTTGCCTATGCCTTCCAAGCAAAAGCTGCCAAAAAATAAGGACAGAGGAACTTGCAATGCTGGCAACATGGACTACGGTCACCCTGGTGGTATAGTGGTCGTGGAGGCTGAGGATAAGGAGAAGAGCAAAAAACAGCCGAAATGAGGAAGCGTATACCCATGTGTGGGTGTGAAGCGATGCAAGTGAATACACCTCCCGAAATAACACAGTGGATTTGACTTTATGTTACTCTGCTGTCATTTGGTGGTGATGAGAAGTCTGGCCCAATCCAGCCCTTGTTCATTTTGATAAGGGTCAGCTTGTCAGCATTGTCAGTTGACAGGCGAGTGCGCTTATCAGTTATAATTCCCCCAGCGGCACTAAAAACACGCTCCGATAACACGCTAGCGGCAGGGCAGGCCAGGACCTCCAAGGCATACAGAGTGAGTTCATTCCAAGTGTCCGGCTTGGATACCCAATAATTAAAAGGCACAGAGGAATCACGGAGGACGCTGGTACTCCCTCACCATCTTTTGAAACTTTCCACTCCTTGTGAGAGTACCCTGCGCCTCAGGGCCTGTAAGCTGGGCAGGTCTCAGAAAACTGTCCTAGAACATTGACAGTGTTCCCCTGCCTCTGCTGGATTGGAGTTGCGTCTCTCTCGCCTGTATGCCTTAGTTGGGCAGCGAACTGTGACCTCTGCCGCTACCGTGTTCAGATGGGAATTTTTTTAATAGTTCTGCAGCAAGGGCCTTCTGGTACTGCCCCATTTTTGTAGACCTCTCCAACTCAGGAATAAGAGAGTGAAAGTTCTCCTTGTAGAGGGGGTCTAAAAGTGTCATCAACCAGTAATGACTGTCACCCAACATTTTGACAATGCGAGGGTCACGGTTAAGGCAGCGTAACATAAAGTCAGCCATGGGTGCCAGACTGGTAACGGGCAAGACTTCCGTGTCCTCACCAAGATGACGACTGATAGTGTTGAGCGATCACTAAAATGCTCGGGTGCTCGAAGCTCGGGCCGAGCTTACCGTGATACTCGGGTGCTCGACCCGAGCAACGAGCCCAATGTTAGTCTATGAGAGACCCGAGCATTTTTGCGGCAGCACCCCCGGCAGTCTTTAGAAAGCCTAAAAAGTGCCCAAAACGATAGTGACAGTGCTCAAAAGACATGGGGGCAGCATGGGGATCGCCCCTGGAAGCATTTCTGACCCCCAGGTCACTGCTGTCAACAACGTGGTCAGAGGTATTAAGCCACTTTTGCGGGTTCACAATAAAACGTTCAAAAACTAAACTGAAACGGTTTTCCTGTGAAATATGTTAAGGAATTTCCTTTCCAGGGTAAAAACTTGTGTATAAGGTAAAATAAATAACCAAAAACAAAAATACTCCTCCACACCTTGGGCTATGTTCACAAGTAGCTTTTTTCATACGTTTTTGCACTTTTGTATTGCTTTCAACCGTGACAAATGCGTTCACCGGGAAATGTCATTTTAACATTTTACAACCTTATCTGGCCATGTGCTGTGTGACACATGCATACAGTGCTGAAAAGACAAGGGATCAGCATGGGGAAGACCCCTGGAAGCATCTCTGACCCCCAGGTCACTGTCTAAAAGTGTGCCCATCAGAAGTGATCCTTGCCGCATCAGAAGATGCAGACTTGCAACTATCCCTGTGCAAGTCCTTGTCCCAGGGCAGTGTTCAATTGTACCTCCCCCATTCCTTGCAATGCAAGCGAAAATATGCAGCCAACCACCCGCCCACCCGCAGGCTGCAATACCATACTGCTAGCTTTCACTTGAAATGGGGCCTTTTAGTTTGGAGGAGGCCGAAGCTGGCCACTACCTCATGGCCACTTCGGCAGCGAGGTATCCATACTCTGTCCCCAGCCGCCCGGCGGCCGGGTGTCCACGCTCGGTCCCCAGCCGCCAGGTGGCGGCCAGGTGTCCATACTCGGTCCCCAGCCGCCCTGATTTCTCCTGTCACCTTCCCCCACACTTTTCTTAGCCTGGCCTGCTTTAGGGCAGCATTGGACAAGCCCACCAGAGAACCAGACTCCTCCGGTGGGCCCTGGCTTCTCCATCAGGGGAGTTGAGAGTGCCTAGGTGAGGAGCATGATGATGATGATAGAAGTTAGCATCTGCTTTGTTTTCTTGGAATGCAAGCGCATGTATGTAGTAGCGGCTAGGCCTGAGGTGGTCCGCGTTTTGGCGCATATCTTACCTCCTCCGAGGATTGCTGGATGTTTTCCTGCTACTATCCCTGTTCTATGACTCCCGTTAAAACAAAGCTTCAGGTGATAAATTATGGATGAGGTGGTGGCAAAGGAGAAAGAGCAGGAGGAACAGGGACCATTCACATCAATATCAGGCCAGTCAACCAGATATGTCTTGTAGGATATGTTTCTGTAACAAAAGGAGCGGTTCGGCTACACAGTTATAGGGCATACAGTGAGTGCAATGTCTACCAAAAATTTCGAGCCACTCCAATGCCCCTTGGAAATGACATGGAGGTCAGAGGGCGTTAACTAAACCTTTTTTTCGATTTATAGCAACTGGGTCTCCCGTGCACTGTTGGCCTAAGCAGTGAATGGAAGGCTTTCCAAAAATTATGAGGAACTGCAATGCCCCTTACAAGAGCCATGTGTGGCACCCCAGGGGTCTGGTCACCACAGTAATAGAGATATTACGTCGGAGAGCAAGTGGGAGGTTTCCTGGTCAGGATCCCTTAAACATGCAACATCCTCCTGCCCCAGTCCTGGAGGGGAGAATTCTGCCCTTATAAACTGGATCTGGGGCGGGGTTGAGTGAGTCAGAGAACAGTCAGAGTCAGAGTGAGAGCAAGGGAAAGTAACAGCAAGGAGCTCTGTAGGAGCTAGGAGCTAAAGACCAGGGGCTGGAAGCTGAGCAGAGCTCGCCCTAGCAGAAGACAATAGGAACCGGACACAGGAGTCCGAAGCTGTGAGGACTTATATATCCAGCAGCAGAAACCAGCCGACAGGGGATTTCAGGTCCTCTGGCCATAGAAGCCCGGAGGCTCAGTCACAAGCAAGGGACCAGCACCACCGTCGTGGAGCGGAGGCTAACAGAAGTCCCCAAGTCACCAGCCATACGGGTGAGCACTACACGGTACACTCAGGGACGTGGGCTACTTCTACCCGCTTACAGCAAGGTAGCCAGGAAGAGTGCAGACAGACGGGGAGGCCTACAACTCCACCTGGCCAGGGGAACTCCTGCTTGCTCACAGACTGACCAGGCCTCTTATGCTATCCAGTACTCCCGGGAGGGTCTACCTTATAATCATCAGTAAAGACCCTGAACTGCACTGCAAAGACTCTGAGTCGTTCCTGCTGCGCTCGTGCACCATCACCCCCATCATCCACACTCACTGCCCTGAGGCTATACTCCTCCCGAGGGGAGTTATCCCATTCTATGCTGCGCACACAACACCAGCCTCAGCGGTCTGCCTTGCAGCGGTAGTACTCCCTGACCGCAATCCACAGGTGGCGCAGTCGGACAATTAACCTCAAAACCTAAGAAAGACTGCCACTGGTTTGACCAGCCTGAGCCACAGGACCGGGTCACCGCCACGGAGACTACAGACCCCAGAGACCCGGCACCGGGTATCCCACACACGTGTACACACGGCCCAGGGGGTGCGTCACATGCAGTACAGCATATTACAAACATAAGTCCCATTATTGGGGAGTGGGTGTCCCATAGTATTTGCTTATGCCTTGCAAGCAAAAGCTGCCAAAAATTAGGACGGAGCAACTTGCAATGCCCCTTACAAGAGCCATGCAGTACAGCATATTACAAACATAAGTCCCATTATTGGGGAGTGGGTCTCCCATAGTATTTGCTTATGCTTTCCCAGCAAAAGCTGCCAAAAATTAGGACGGAGCAACTTGCAATGCCTCTTACAAGAGCCATGCAGTACAGCATATTACAAACATAAGTCCCATTATTGGGGAGTGGGTCTCCCATAGTATTTGCTTATGCTTTCCCAGCAAAAGCTGCCAAAAATTAGGACGGAGCAACTTGCAATGCCCCTTACAAGAGCCATGCAGTACAGCATATTACAAACATAAGTCCCATTATTGGGGAGTGGGTGTCCCATAGTATTTGCTTATGCCTTGCAAGCAAAAGCTGCCAAAAATTCGGACGGAGCAACTTGCAATGCCCCTTACAAGAGTCATGCAGTACAGCATATTACAAACATAAGTCCCATTATTGGGGAGTGGGTCTCCCATAGTATTCGCTTATGCTTTCCCAGCAAAAGCTGCCAAAAATTAGGACGGAGCAACTTGCAATGCCCCTTACAAGAGCCATGCAGTACAGCATATTACAAACATAAGTCCCATTATTGGGGAGTGGGTGTCCCATGGTATTTGCTTATGCTTTCCCAGCAAAAGCTGCCAAAAATTAGGACGGAGCAACTTGCAATGCCCCTTACAAGAGCCATGCAGTACAGCATACTACAAACATAAGTCCCATTATTGGGGAGTGGGTCTCCCATAGTATTTGCTTATGCTTTCCCAGCAAAAGCTGCCAAAAATTAGGACGGAGCAACTTGCAATGCCCCTTACAAGAGCCATGCAGTACAGCATATTACAAACATAAGTCCCATTATTGGGGAGTGGGTGTCCCATGGTATTTGCTTATGCTTTCCCAGCAAAGGCTGCCAAAAATTAGGATGGAGGAACTTGCAATGCTGACACCCTGGTGGTATAGTGGTGGTGGAGGCTGAGGATAAGGAGAAGAAGATTAAACAGCCGAAACGAGGAAGCGTATACCCATGTGTGGGTGTGAAGCGGTGCATGTGAATACACCTCCCAAAATAACACAGTGGATTTGACTTTATGTTACTCTGCTGTCATTTGGTGGTGATGAGAAGTCTGGCCCAATCCAGCCCTTGTTCATTTTGATAAGGGTCAGCTTGTCAGCATTGTCAGTTGACAGGCGAGTGCGCTTATCAGTTATAATTCCCCCAGCGGCACTAAAAACACGCTCCGATAACACGCTAGCGGCAGGGCAGGCCAGGACCTCCAAGGCGTACAGAGCGAGTTCATTCCAAGTCTCCAGCTTGGATACCCAATAACTAAAAGGCACAGAGGAATCACGGAGGACGCTGGTACGATCGGCAAGGTACTCCCTCACCATCTTTTGAAACTTTCCACTCCTTGTGAGAGTACCCCGCGCCTCAGGGCCTGTAAGCTGGGCGGGTGTCAGAAAACTGTCCCAGAACATTGACAGTGTTCCCCTGCCTCTGCTGGATTGGAGTTGCATCTCTCTCGCCTATACGCCTTGGTTGGGCAACGAACTGTGACATCTGCCGCTAGCGTGTTCAGATGGGAATTTTTTTAAGAGTTCTGCAGCAAGGGCCTTCTGCTATTGCCCCATTTTTGTAGACTTCTCCACCTCAGGAATAAGAGAGTGAAAGTTCTCCTTGTAGCGGGGGTCTACAAGTGTCACCAACCAGTAATGACTGTCACCCAACATTTTGACAACGCGAGGGTCACGGTTAAGGCAGCGTAACATAAAGTCAGCCATGCGTGCCAGACTGGTAACGGGCAAGATTTCCGTGTCCTCACCAAGATGGCGACTGACCATGCTCTCCTCCTCCTCCTCTTCCTCCTCCCCCCTGTCCTCAGGCCACCCACGCTGAACCGACGGTATGACACTTGTACAGGTACTACCATCTACAACGCATGATAGCAGCTCCTGTTCTTCCTCCTCCTCCTCCTCCTCCTCCTCCTCCTCTCCCTCATTGTCCCCCATTGCACGTTGGGATGATATGAGGCTGGGCTGTGTGTAATCGCCCGCTACGGCTTCTTGATCCATCTCATCATACTCTGGCTGCAATGCCTCCTCTTTAATTCTCTGCAGAGAGCGTTGCAAAAGACTGACAAGTGGGATGCTGACACTAATGATGGCGTCATCGCCACTCACCATCTTGGTGGCCTCCTCAAAGTTTGTCAGGATGGTACATATGTCAGACATCCAGGTCCACTCCTGAGGTCTTATGTGTGGAGTCTGACCTGAATATCGACTGCCTTGCTGCAGCTGGTACTCCACAACTGCTCTCTTCTGCTCACAAATCCTTTGCAACATGTGGAGGGTAGAGTTCCAACGTGTGGGGACATCACACACCAGTCGGTGTGCCGGAAGCTGCAAACGCTGCTGCAACACAGCAAGGGCGGCGGAAGCTGTAGCCGACTTGCGAAAATGAGCTGACAGGCGGCGTACTTTCACGAGCAGATCTGGCAACTCGGGGTACGATTTAAGAAACCGCTGAACCACGAGGTTAAGCACATGAGCCAGGCATGGTACGTGTGTGATCTCACCTCGCCTCAGAGCCGCCACCAGGTTACGGCCATTGTCACACACGACCATGCCGGGATGTAGGTTCAGCGGTCTCAGCCACAGGTCTGCCTGCTCTTTTACAGCTGTCCACAACTCACAAGCAGTGTGAGGTTTATCACATAAGCTTATGAGTTTCAGCACAGCCTGTTGCCGCTTGGCAGAGGCAGTACTGCAATGCTTCCAGCTTGTAACTAATGTGGTGATATCTGAGATGGAGGCTGAACATGAGGAGGAGGAGGAGGATGCGCAGGAGCTGTACACTGTGGGCGCAACTCTGACTGACATAGGGCCCGCAATCCTCGGTGTGGGGAGGATGTGTTCCGTCCCAAGGTCCGACTGGGTCCCGGCTTCCACTATGTTTACCCAGTGTGCCGTCAGAGAGATGTACCATCCCTGGCCACAAGCACTTGTCCACGTGTCCGTTGTCAGGTGGACTCTCCCAGTAACTGCGTTGTTGAGGGCACGGCAGATGCTTTGGGACACGTGCTTGTGTAGTGCGGGGATGGCACACCGGGCAAAATAGTGTCGGCTGGGGACCAAGTACCGAGGGACGGCCACCGCCATAAGATTGCGGAAGGATTCCGCCTCCACCAGCCTAAAAGGCAGCATTTCCAATGCAAACAGTCGTGAAATGTGCGAATTTAGGACTGTAGCTGCGAATTTCCGCTTTTGTTCAAAGGTCTGGGATATGGACAATTGAACGCTGCGGTGGGACGTGGACGTGGATGCTGTTTCTTGAGAAACTGCCTTAACAAGTGAAGACTGAGAGGAGGGGGCATCTTTACATGCAGTATGGACAGGGGATTGCCTTGCACACACAACAGGGGGTTCTATTGCACACACAACAGTGGAAGAAGCAGTGGTGACACCCGCTGACACTGGTCGTGAACCCTGGGTTTCGCCCCACAAAGTCGGGTGCTTTGCTGCCATGTGCCTGATCATGCTGGTGGTGGTCAGGCTGGTAGTTTTGTCACCCCTGCTGATGCTGGCATGGCAGGTGGAACATATGGCCTTTTTGGGGTTATCAGTAGTGTTGAGCCACCCCCGTAGTGTTCGAGTTCGGTTCGGTTCGTCGAACACCCGTGTGTTCGCCGAACTGTCCGTCGAACTGTTCGTCGAACACCTTCGAACACCGTTAAAACCAATGGCAGGCAAACAAAAACACATAGAAACACATAGAAAACACCTTCAAAGGTGTCCAAAAGCTGACAAACTGCTCAGAAGACATAACTAACACATGGAAAAGTGACAAGTACATATAGTCATGCGAAAATAAAAGAGGTGGAGGAGTAAAAGGAGGGGGAGACACAGATATAGGCATGTCATGCCCTTCTAAAATCCAAAAAGTGAGAAGCCGACACGGCCAGTCCGCTCCTGCCCGTGCCACCTCCGTGTCGCCTGGTTTGTGCCAGAGCCGCGGTGAACCCTGATGGCCAGCCCCCCTCTCCCAATACTGGTGCCTGTCCGCTGGTGGGTCGAGCGAGCCCCCCTGTGGTGGAGGCAGCTCTAAGCTTTTTAATTTAAATTGTCTCTCTAATTTGAATGAATACACTTTAAATCCATTTACAAGGATCTATTGGAGGGCAAGTCTCATGCCAGCAGCCGCATAATTCCAGCTCCAGTAGCGTCCACTAAAGCTGCTGCAGTTAAAAAGCTTTTATAAGGATCGAGCTCAGCTGTCCACCGCAAGGCATCCTACTGCCAGTCCCAGCCCCTATGCCTTGGGGTGCCTCCTGATGCTCTTCACTGAGTATCCCATGGTCCCGAAGCATTTCCTTTGAAAAAATTAAGTGTCTAAACTACAAGTGGTGTAGCTTGCTTAACAGCCGGGATAATCCGCTGACTAGCAGACACTGCTACTAGGCACAAAGTATTTCCTGGGCTAGATGCAGTTAAAAATTTGTAATTAGATACTCTCGTTGGATGCTGAGAAAGCATTCCATAGAGTCTCCTGGCACGCCATATATGATTCTCTTAAAAAGCTTGGGGTAGGGGTCTAGGGGACCCTTTTATAGCCAAAATCACGGCCCTGTATCACAATACGTCACCTAGGCTGAAGATAAATGGAACTGTAGCACCCTGAGGGCTCGGTTGCTACAGAGGTATTGCACCTCACCCAGAGGTGTGATATCTCACTCTCAGGTAAGGATGGAGTGTGGATCAGGACCCGACACCTGCATGCATTACACCACATTGCCGTGGGGCAGGGCGACCAATATGCCTCTGAGATGGGCACGACAGTCCCTGTCCCTGGCTGGAGTGGGGGGAGGGAACACTGAGGAAGGGGAACCCTGTAGTGCAGGAGCAGGGAGGAAGCAGTTCCTGGGTGCATTGAGAAGGGAGTATAAAAGGTGGGCACCATCTTAGTTCAGTGCAGAGAAGTCTGAGCAGAAGTGGCAGGGAGCAGGGGCTCTGCATGAGCTCTGCTCCGGAGGCGGGCCTAGTAACAGAGGCCCAGGCCTGGAAGAGGGAGAAGGAAGGAAGAGGAGCGGAGAAGGCTCCAGGAACGAGGAATGAAGGGATCCCAGGGGTGCGGACGGGCGAGTCGCCACCGCACGCCCGAATCCACCTGCGTGGAGGGGTCAGGCCAAAGGGGGAGACCAGTCCCCGAAACTAGTGGAGGCAGGAAACGACCCTCAGCTAGAAACCGGAGGCTGTGACATTTTATGTGGCGCAGCCCCTCGCTACACCCGCTAGGAAGGCACCACATAGGGTCAGGGAAACTGGCGCCAAGTTTACCAAGAGGAGGCCCGAGGCAGCCGGACAGAAGGGTTGGTAAGAAAGGCCAGACAAAGGACACACAAAGGGGGTCCTGTGAAGCGCTCCAAAGTTATCTGGGAGTTGTCTGAGCCCCTCACCTGGTGAGCACAGTACGACGTGGGCAGCCGTTACCTGCAGACGTGGTCTGGATAATAAGAACTGTGAGTAAAGGCCCTGGACTGCATCACTGACTCCGTGTCGTTACTGCTGCTGCCCTGCACCATCACCCCCATCCTCCGCATACACTGCCCTGGGGCTATACTCATCCCGTGGGGAGTTATGCTACGCTCTGCTGCACCCACAACACCAGCCTCAGCGGTCTGCCCTGCAGCGGCGGTTCACTCTGACCGCAATCCACGGGTGGCGTAGTCGGACATTTAAACATCAAAACCACATAAATAGTTCCACCACTGGTTTGACCACCCTGAGCCACGGAACCGGGTCGCCGCCACGAAGACTACAACCACCAACATCCACCAAAAAGGGTCCGGCTCCGGGTGTCCCAAGGCCCAGGGGGTGCATCAGAACATTTTCATCACCTTTCACAATCACCAATGGGACAAGGCAGGGATGTCCTCTGTCCCTTCTCTTATACATCCTAGTGACGGAGCACCTGCTCTCATCAATTCGCCATAACCCCAATATTAGGTGGATTGAGGTGGGAGGCACCGAGTACAAGTGCTCTCTATTTGCTGATGATGTCCTAGTATATATCACTCAATCACATATATCCATCCATGCTGTTATGGCTGAAATAGATCACTTTGTTACATGGTCAAATTTTAAAATCAATGCAGCGAAGTCTGAGGCCCTCGATGTCTCCCTCCCCAAATCCATATAGGATTCCATCCAGTCCAACTTTCCCTTTGCCTGGCCCTCACAGGGTATCAAATACTTAGGAATTCCTATTCATAGAGACCTCTCCCATCTATGTTATCTTAATTTTGGGCCCTTTATTGAACAACTCCATACAGACCACGGTTGGCAAGTTAGAACTGTAAGATTCACTACGTGAACCACTGGTGTTTTGTGGAAAAGCACATGTACACTGCGTTCCAAATTATTATGCAAAAAGTGTTTAGGAGTGATAAGGGAAGAATTTGTTTGTTTGTCAGTTAAACTCATTGATGGTGATGTGTGTCAGGGCTCTTTATATCACTGTAAGCAATTGCAGACACCTGTGCTAATTAGTTTGGCAGGTGTGTCCAATGAAAGGCAAGACTACTTAAGAAGGCTGTCTCACATTATTAAGCAGCCTACATTTTCTGCCAAAATGGGAAAGAAAAAGGATGTGTCGGCTGCTGAGAAGCAACAAATTGTGGAGTGTTTAGGTCAAGGCATGACTACAATCAACATTGTGCGATGATCAGGATGAAGTGTCTTGGCAATCAAGAAGTATGTAGCTGTTTCACAGTACACACGTGTGCGTGCTGATAAGGGCAAATTGAGGACTCTTTCCTACAGGCAATTACGTCAGGTTGAAAGAGCAGCGGCAAAAAAGCCTTGTCATAGCAGCAGACAAGTTTTTGAAGCTGCTTGTGCCTCCAACGTCCCCCAAACAACAAGATGCAGGGTCCTTCAGAGGTTTGCAGCTGTGCATACGCCATCCTGTCGACCTCCTCTATCCACTTCACACAAGCAGAAACGGCTCCAGTGGGCCAAACATTACATGAAGACTGATTTCAAAACTGTTTTGTTCACGGATGAGTGCCGTGCAGCGCTCGATGGTCCAGATGGATGGAGTGGAGGATGGCTGGTTGATGGACACCCCACGCAAACACGGCTACAGCGCCAACAAGGAGGAGGTGGAGTAATGTTTTGGGCTGGAATCATGGGGAGAGAGATTGTCGGCCCCTTTAGGATCCCTGAAGGCGCTAAAGATGAACTCCATAATGTATGTGGATTTTCTCAAACAGCACTTCCTGCCATGGTTCAAGAAGAAGAACCGTGTATTTCACAGCAAGATCATTTTTCTGCATGATAATGCACCATCTCATGCTGCACATAAAACATCTGCATCTCTGGCTGATATGGGCATAAAAGGGGACAAACTTATGGTGTGACCCCCATGCTCCCCTGACCTGTACCCCATTCAGAACCTTTGGAGCATCATTAAAAGGAGTGTCTATGATGGCGGGAGGCAGTTCACATCTAAGCAACAGCTCTGGGAGGGTATTCTGTCCTCATGCAAAACAATTGAAGCAGAAACCATCCAAAACCTGACAAATTCAATGGACGAGAGAGTTCAGAAGCTCCTTTCGAACAAGGGGTCCTATGTGAAAATGTAACATCACCTAGAATAAAGTTTTGAGTTGAAAACTGTTTGATTTCAGTTTCTAACAACCTGCTAATGCTTATAATTTCAAAAATGACCATTTTTTTGGTCTTTATTAAAATGAAAAGGTTGATCGAAAAGTTTGGGGGATCTAAGAATGTGGCAACCCAGTAGTCATGATTACTTCGAATTCTGACAATATGAGGGTCATGCTGCAGGTAGTGCAGCAAGAAGGCACTTATGTGTCTTGCGCATCTCGGAGCCCCAAAATTATTTTCCGGGCTAGATGCAGCTAAAAATTATTATTAATTTTAAATCTGGTGAAGCTTTAGTATAGATGGCCTAATAGGATCAGTGCTGCACACTGCTACAAAGCCCAAATTATTTTCCAGCCAAGATACAGATAAACATGATTAGTAATTTAAAAGCTTAAAACGGTTGGTAGGGTGATTTTAACCAATCATCAAGCTTTTACTCTCCCCAGGATGACACAGGGGTAGAAAAGTCATTTCGGATCCATGATTTGTTCATCTTTATGAACGTGAGTCTGTCTACATTATCAGTGGAGAGCCGCGTGCGCTTATCTGTCAGCACACCACCAGCAGCGCTGAACACACGTTCAGACAGAACGCTGGCTGCGGGGCATGACAAGATCTCCAAGGCGTAAGTGGCTAGCTCCGGCCATTTATCCAGATTGGAAGCCCAAAAAGAGCAAGGGTCCAGTGACACAGTCGTGGCTTCAATGTTTACTTGGAGATACTCCTGTACCATCGTCTCTAGGCGTTGACTATGTGTCAGACTTCTTGTCTCCTGTGGCCTTGCAAAGGATGGGCTAAAAAAGTGGTGAAATGATTCCGCAAAATTGATGTTACCAGCAGATACTGTGGTTCTGTTACGGTTTGAGTGCTGAACACTTGACGGTCCCACGGTTGGCAAGTTGGAACTGTGAGATTCACTAAGTGCACCACTGGTATTTTGTGGAAAAGCACATGTAAGATTCTGCAACAGTCTCTGCTGATACTCCTGCATGCGTGCATCCCTTTCTATGGCAGGAATAATTTCTGCAAATTTACTTTTGTACCGGGGATCTAACAGTGTGGCAACCCAGTAGTCAGGATTATTTCTAATTCTCACAATTCGAGGGTCATGTTGCAGGTAGTGCAGCAAGAAGGCACTCATGTGTGTTGCGCATCCAGGAGCACCAAGTCCCTGTTGTGTTGGTGGCGAGGTAACAATCATGCTTCCTTCCTCTGTCCTCTCCCCCCAACCTCGCACAAAAGAAATGTGATCAAGGTCTCCCTCATCTGATGAGTCTTCCATCAGTTCGTCCTCCACTTCTTCCTGGGCTCCTGCACCTTCCTCACTAGTTTGGCTGCTACCATGCGCCCTGGTAAAACCATCTCCCCCACCCTCACATGCCTGCCGCCTTGGTGCTGCCGACAGTCTGGACCTTGCAGATGTTAGCCCTTCCGCATACAACTCCTCCTCCTCTACTTCCTCCACCTCCTCTTGTGCCACCACCTGACTCCGAATTCTGTTTAACATGTGCTCCAGCATGTAAATCACCGGAATAGTCATGCTGATAATGGCATCGTCAGTACTAAACATCTTCGTCGCCATTTCAAAACTGTGCAGAAGGGTGCATAGGTCCCTGCTCTGAGACCACTCCTCCAGCGTGATTTGCCCCACCTCTGAATCTCATGGCCCAGGCTATACGTCAGAACGTATTGCACCAGGGCTT
The DNA here is from genome assembly GCF_046119375.1 of Phyllobates terribilis. Classification (NCBI taxonomy): domain Eukaryota; kingdom Metazoa; phylum Chordata; class Amphibia; order Anura; family Dendrobatidae; genus Phyllobates; species Phyllobates terribilis. The sequence goes on from NW_027362768.1 coordinate 329,929,562, forward strand.
GTCGGTGCTGCCACAGTCGCTGCAACATGTGCAGAGTTGAATTCCACCGGGTAGGCACATCGCATTTTAGCCGGTGAAGTGGCAGGCCCAACGACTTCTGTAGAGATGTAAGTCGCTGAGCTGTGGGATGCGAACGGCGGAAGTGAGCACACAGCGACCGTGCCCTCTGCAGAAGGCCATCTAGTCTGGGATAGTGGACTAAAAATTGCTGGACAACCAGGTTCAACACGTGAGCCATACAAGGCACGTGTGTGACATTGCCCCGGCGAAGGGCCGCACCCAGGTTTGCAGCATTGTCGCACACGGCCTTCCCTGGTTTCAGGTCCAGTGGAGACAACCATTCATGAAATTGGTTCTCCAGAGCTGACCACAACTCCTCAGCTGTGTGACTCACATTTCCCAGACATTTCAATGTAAAAACCGCCTGATAACGTTGAGCCCTACTGCCAGCATAGTAAGGAGGTGTGCAGGATCCCTTCTGCGCAGTTAGAAAGCTTGTGGCATGACCAGACAGGCTTTGGGTGCAGGTGGAAGACCGAGAGGAGGTTGAGGAGGCAGAAGCAGTGGAGGAACTTTGACATAAAGAGGATTGACGCACAACTCGTGGGGACGGCAAGACTTGGACAGCAGCCCCTTGTCCTGCTGTCACCATAGTTACCCAGTGCCCAGTCAGCGACATGTAACGCCCCTGTCCATGCCTACTCATCCAAGTGTCTGTGGTGAAATGCACCCTGTCACACACAGAGTTTCTCAAAGAAGCGGTGATGTTGTGTGCGACATGCTGGTGGAGCGCAGGCACACCTTTCTTTGAGAAGTAGTGCCGACTGGGCATCTGGTACTGGGGCACTGCGACGGACATAAGGTCTCGAAAATCCTCTGTGTCCACCAGGCGAAAAGGCAGCATTTCTGTAGCCAAGAGCTTGCAGATGGTGAAATTCAACCTCTTAGCTTTCTCATGGCTAGGAGGAAATGGTCTTTTACTTGTCCACATCTGAGGGACCGAGGGCTGGCTATTGTGCTTAGACGGGGTTGATAAGGGTGTCCCCGGCAAACTGCCGGTCTGTGAGGAAGATGCAGGCGGACATGTTAGGTTGCCTTGATCCAAAGGTGGTGCTATCGATGTCGGACAGCGCTCAACACCAGCTGGTGTTACCACCTCCAAAGAAAATGATGACCTGCCAATCACGCTGGCTGTTGCGGGTAAAGAGGTGGCAGGTCTGCGCCCCAAAACAGGTGTGACTGCTGTCCCCCCAGTCACAGAGGATGAAGAGGCCGCGGATGCACAAGATATGGCAGACGGTGGTTGGCCCGGCCGGCTAGGCCGCATTGTAGCACACTGAGCTTCCCACTGCAACTTATGCTTCATGTCCATGTGCCGGTTCATGCATGAAGTACTCAAACTATGTATTTTTTGGCCTCTACTTAGCTTTTGCTGACAAATGTTACAGATAACACGAGTTGGGTCATCTTTATCGATCTGAAAAAATGCCCAGGCTATGCAAGGCTTAGCACCCATGCGACCTGAAGAGCCACCACGACTTGTGGTGAGAGGCAGAGTTGTGTTTGAGGATGCAGTTGTTGACGTGCTTCCAGTACTATGTCTCTGTCCAGGAAGGCGCAACCTGACCTCGTCGTCACTAGCATCTTCCTCCACCTCCTCTGCTGACCTCATCTCTTGGCTGACTGTGGGTTGACAGTAAGTGGGATCTCCAACCTCATCATCATCACCCTGTGCGTTATCACACCCGTCGTCCTCAGAGCCAACCTGTTCCTGCCCTGACAAAAAACTAAAGTTGTCGCTCCAATCAGGTATTTGAGTCTTATCATCGTCTTCCTCATTGTCTCCACCAACAGGAGTTACAGTTTGGGAATGAGGGTCTACATTATGGTCAGAACCTTCTGCGTCTGGTCCTGGATCCGACTCATAAAGATTCTGGGCATCAGTGCAGATCATTTCCTCGTCTGGATTCACAGAAGCGCTGGAGTCGACCTCTGATTCCCAGGCTATAGTATGAGTAAACAGCTCTGCAGACTCAACCATCTGTTCTACCTCATACTCAGACGGGCAGCTGGAGATTTGGGAGCTGTGAGGAAGCAAGTGCGATTGGGGTGACACCTTTGAGGACTGGAGTATTTGTGATGTTGAAGTTGATGTGGAGGAGAGCCCACTTAAAGGAGCACTTGATATCCGTTGAAGCACCTGCTGTTTTTGTGCCTCATCTGGAATTTGTAGCGATTGGCGTGGCCGTAAGAAAGGGATCTTATCACATTGTCCGCTAAAAGAAGTAGACATTTTAGTTTGGCTGGAAGATGGTCTTTCTTCTGCAGATGTTACTGTTGCTTTAACACCTACCCCACGGACACAACCTTTTTTCCCCTTCCCAACACGCCTATTCCCCTTTCCACCAGCAGCAGGCCCTTTTCCACTCATTTTGGTGGTTAACTAATTCACAACTCTGGAGTTGTTTGCACAAAAAAACAATGGATGGGAACCGAGCAGAGCTGAGTGGCCAAACTGTGGTATTAGGCCAAAACTATTGGCTGGGTTAGATGCAGAAAAAAATTATATTCAATTTGCAACCTGATGGAGGTCTGTATAGATGGATTAATAGAACAAGTCCCACACACAGCTAGAAGCCCAATATTTTTTCAGAGGTAGATGCAGAAAAAAATATATTCAGTTTGCAACCTGATGGAGGTCAGTATAGATGGACTAATACAACAAGTCCCACACACAGCTAGAAGCCCAATATTTTTTCAGAGGTAGATGCAGAAAAAAATATATTCAGTTTGCAACCTGATGGAGGTCTGTATAGATGGATTAATAGAACAAGTCCCACACACAGCTAGAAGCCCAATATTTTTTCAGAGCTAGATGCAGAAAAAAATATATTCAGTTTGCAACCTGATGGAGGTCTGTATAGATGGATTAATAGAACAAGTCCCACATACAGCTAGAAGCCCAATATTTTTTCAGAGGTAGATGCAGAAAAAAATATATTCAGTTTGCAACCTGATGGAGGTCAGTATAGATGCACTAATACAACAAGTCCCACACACAGCTAGAAGCCCAATATTTTTTCAGAGGTAGATGCAGAAAAAAATATATTCAGTTTGCAACCTGATGGAGGTCAGTATAGATGGACTAATACAACAAGTCCCACACACAGCTAGAAGCCCAATATTTTTTCAGAGGTAGATGCAGAAAAAAATATATTCAGTTTGCAACCTGATGGAGGTCTGTATAGATGGATTAATAGAACAAGTCCCACACACAGCTAGAAGCCCAATATTTTTTCAGAGGTAGATGCAAAAAAAAATATATTCAGTTTGCAACCTGATGGAGGTCAGTATAGATGGATTAATAGAACAAATCCCACACACAGCTAGAAGCCCAATATTTTTTCAGAGGTAGATGCAGAAAAAAATATATTCAGTTTGCAACCTGATGGAGGTCTGTGTAGATGGATTAATAGAACAAGTCCCACACACAGCTAGAAGCCCAATATTTTTTAAGAGGTAGATGCAGAAAAAAATATATTCAGTTTGCAACCTGATGGAGGTCAGTATAGATGGACTAATACAACAAGTCCCACACACAGCTAGAAGCCCAATATTTTTTCAGAGGTAGATGCAGAAAAAAATATATTCAGTTTGCAACCTGATGGAGGTCTGTATAGATGGATTAATAGAACAAGTCCCACACACAGCTAGAAGCCCAATATTTTTTCAGAGGTAGATGCAGAAAAAAATATATTCAGTTTGCAACCTGATGGAGGTCTGTATAGATGGATTAATAGAACAAGTCCCACACACAGCTAGAAGCCCAATATTTTTTCAGAGGTAGATGCAGAAAAAAATATATTCGGTTTGCAACCTGATGGAGGTCTGTATAGATGGATTAATAGAACAAGTCCCACACACAGCTAGAAGCCCAATATTTTTTCAGAGGTAGATGCAGAAAAAAATATATTCAGTTTGCAACCTGATGGAGGTCTGTATAGATGGATTAATAGAACAAGTCCCACACACAGCTAGAAGCCCAATATTTTTTCAGAGCTAGATGCAGAAAAAAATTATATTCAATTTGCAACCTGATGGAGGTCAGTATAGATGGACTAATAGAATGATGCTATGCCCAAAAGATTTTACTTCACTAGGTGCAGTAAAAAAATTGGTATTCTATACACAGGTGGTATATCTTGCAACACAGATAGGCTACTCCACTGACTAACACACTCTGCAATAGGCCAAAAAGGATTAGCTTTGCTAGATTCAGCCAAATGCTGTGAAAAAAAACTTGCACAGCACTGGCACAGACCTGCCTGGCAAAAACTGATAGGAACTGATGTAACCTAGTCCTGAAAAGGACTCCAATTACAATTAGTCTTTACTCCCACAATCTATCTATTTAAGAGCACAGACCTGCCTGATAAAAGTCGTAGGAAATGCTGTAACCTAGTCCTTAAAAGGACTGCAATCACAACTATTCCCTACTCCCAAGCTATCTGTAGATTTGTGTGAAAATTGGCTTGAAATTAACAAGGTATAGCGCACACAGCAACAGCGGTGCCGTCTAACACGCAGCTGCAGCAGTGAGAAAATGGTGGCGACGGGGAAAATGGCTTGGTCTTATAGGGCAAGGACATGTGACATACACTGCCAATGACACATGCCCTTGCTTGTGTGAAAAAAAGCACTTCGCTCCGTGTGTGCGCTGCTGATAGGCTGACAGATTGCACCTCCCCACTGCAAATGCAGGAAAGAGAAAAAAAAATGGAGATCTTCATTGTTCCTGCAGAGATCCATCCCCTGCCCCTCCCCCCACTCCGCTGTACACTCAAACTGCGTATTAACATTAATTTTCATCATTACTGAGAAAAAATCCAGTTATGATTTTGGTGCACGAACAGTTATCGAACATAACCTCGAACAGCCGAATTTTTCTCAAATTGTTCGTGTTCGCCGAACGGCTCGAACACCGCCCAAAACAGCTCGAATTTGAGATTGGCGAACAGTTCGAGTAGAACAACGCTCATCTCTAGTTATCAGCAGAGTCTTTAAAAGAACTCCAGACTCTGGAAGACCTACCGCTTGTACAGGCAACGTCCCTCGTGTTGGTGTTACGGGGAACGGTTGCCTGCCTTCTGTCTGCGGCCACCACACTGCTTCTTCCTGCCTGTTGGGGTACTCTGCCTCCCTCCCCCTGTGTGCTGCTGGCCTCACTCTGCATGTCCTCCTTCCACATTGGGTCAGTTACTAGATCATCCACCACCTCCTCCTCTTCCACTTGCGCACCACGATCCTCCTCCTCACTTCCTGGCAATTGTGTCTCGTCATCGTCCTCCTCTTGTGACAGATTGCCAACGTCGACTTCCTGTGGCCGTGGCTGTTCAAATATTTGGGCATCGCAACATGGGATCTCCTCTTCCACCACTTCAAGCGTATCAGGCGAGGGGCCCAAATATGGAAATGGACCAGTGAACAGCTCTTCAGAGTGTCCAAGTGTGGGATCACTTGCTGTCTGACGACACTCGGCATGGTGGGAGGAAGGAGCATCAGGGTGAGGAGGAGTATGCGGTCGAGACTCATTGCTACTAAGAGTTAACCGTGTGGAAGACAGACCGGAGGTGGTGGTGCCCAGGTAACTGGAAGTATTGTCTGCTATCCAATTAATAACCTGTTCACACTGATCAGTTCTCAATACTGGTGTTGTTCTGTGCTTCCCTAGTAATTCAGTCAAGAAGTGGGAGCGAGAAGATGTGGCTGTTGGTTGTGGCACATTTTCACCTTTGCCACGGCCCGGTCCTCTGCACGAACCATCACCAGAACGTCCACTTCCACGTCCCTTGCCACGCGCCTTGCCCATTGTAAATGAAGTAAAATAGCTTACACTTGCACTATCAATGGAAAAAGGGTAATAAAGAGTAGATTAGAACCGTGGAAGAGGAAAACCACAGTTATTGTTTACTGGGGTATACCACACTTTTTTAAATAGAGACATTTGCGGCTGAACAGTGAGCGACACACTTAAATTGCTTTTTTTTTTAGATACCAAAGGCCCAAAACTGGATAGGACAGCGATTTGACCCGTGGAACTGCGAAACCACACTGGGATGTCGGGCCTACACAAGACTATTTTCAACAGATATATTTTTGTGTCACAACAGTCAGGAGACACTACTGTTTTTCTTTACGGAAAAAACTACCAAAACCTGAATAATAGAGATTTTTTACCGTGGGATGACAAAACCACAGTTATTGTTTACTGGGGTATACCACACTTTTTTAAATAGAGATATTTGCGGCTGAACAGTGAGCGACACACTCAAACTGCTTTTTTTTTATATACCAAAGGGCCAAAACTGGATAGTACAGCGATTTGACCCGTGGAACTGCGAAACCACACTGGGATGTCGGGCCTACACAAGACTATTTTCAACAGATATATTTTTGTGTCACAACAGTCAGGAGACACTACTGTTTTTCTTTACGGAAAAAACTACCAAAACCTGAATAATAGAGATTTTTTACCGTAGGATGGCAAAACCACAGTTATTGTTTACTGGGGTATACCACACTTTTTTAAATAGAGATATTTGTGGCTGAACAGTGAGCGACACACTCAAACTGCTTTTTTTTTTAGATACAAATGGCCCAAAATGGATAATACAGAGGTTTGAACCGTGGAAGTGCAAAACAACACTTCTGTTTCTCTAGCCTACACCAGACTATTTTCAACAGCTATATTTGTGTCTGAAAAATCAGAGACATGCTTTTTTTTTTGGGGGGGGGGGGAGGGGGGACACACCAAGAGGTTAATAAGATGGGTATTTGTACAGTGTGAAGGAGGAAAAAAAAAGGAGGATTTAGATGTAAAAAAAAGGATTTTTCCTGGCCCCCGACACCTGGTGCTAAGTCCAGCAATTTGAGCAACAGGAGCACACAGGACTGTAATGCAGCGTTTGCTGGTATAACCACTGTGTCTCCTATACAGCCTGCCTGCCTGGTATCTGGGATGGATATTAGTCCTGAAAAGGACTGTTTGTTCTGGCGGCCTTTACAGACCTTACACTAGCTATTTCGCAGTTTATATCTCTCCCTAAATCAGCAGCGCTGTCCCTACACTGTCTAATCCGGAGCGACTGGGTCCAAGATGTCGGCGACCGGTTTTAAATACTCGAGGTGACGCTGTGCGGCAAGCCAATCACTGTAATGCCCACAACCAACATGGCTGCAGCATTACAGTGACTGGCTGGCAATCCCTGCATGTTCATTGGCTCTGTAAAGAGCGCCAAACATGCAGGGCGGAGACCCGAGCTCCCGCCCGAGTAACCCGGAAATGCTCGGTGCTCGCCGAATATCCCGAGTAGCGTGATGCTCAGGCGAGTACCGAGCAGTGTCGAGCATGTTCGCTCAACACTACAGATAACCATAAAATATGGCCACTTGATACCACTGTAGATTAATGTACTGAAACTACACATTGCAAGAGACTATGTCTGTACATATGGAAACATTATATTTGCAGAATTATTTTTTGGTACTTAGTCAATCTAAAGTAGGGCTTCCTAAAGATTCACCCTTCCCCTATTGTTGGTTATCTGCAGCCAGGGAGGCAGATGTGATAGAAGTAATAATTTGCTACACAAGTCTTATTCTGGCATTAATAGTTTAGGCGCATGATTAACTTTTTTGTTACATTGGAGCCAAAAGATAAAAAAAAGATCAATGTAGCAATGTTTCTAATTTTGGGCACAGGCATCATTATGTTTTGGCAAGTCAAAAAAAGTTGAGAATCCCGGGTCCTAAATATTGGTCTGCAACATGTGTCTCTTCAGCTGTTGGAAAACTTCCAGCATGTCCTGACACCTTGTATTTTCAGCCTATTCTAGGAGTTATTTTTTCAGCTGTAGAGTAATTTGTTAAGTACCTATCTTAATCCCCGTGACTCCAATATTGGTGGTTTGGTATTCCTTATTGGAATCTGGATGGTGACATCCTATCTATAGTATTAACTGACTGCTGAGGTCACTGATGGGCATCTGGGTCAGTTAACTGATGGACTGGGCATTAGGGTCAGTTAACTGATGGACTGGGCATTAGGGTCAGTTAACTGATGGACTGGGCATCAGGGAAGTTAACTGATGGGCTGGGCATCAGTGTTAGCTAACTCATGGACTGGGCATCAGGGTCAGTTAACTGATGGACTGGGCATCATTGCTTCCAATTCCAATAGATTCTTTATTTTACAATGATCACTTCCTTCTGTCAACTTTTGAAAAGGAGGGGAGAATACCCATTTGACTTTTTTCTAGGGGATTTGTTTGAAATCAATACTAATCCCCTCATGATGCTGATGCATTGCCTCATTGATTCCAGACATTTCTTTACACTATTTGGACAACCCATTCTTTAATGAAAAAGGGCCACATTGAAAATATAAAGAGCTGATACTCACCTGCCAGACCAACGTCATACTAGTGATGTCAGTACCACACCTGCCAGCACTCTTATGACATTGTTATGTCATGTGAGTGATGCAACCAATCAATGGCCGCTAACTGGCTGCAGTGCTCACACCTTCTCCAGATGTCCAAGTTACGTTTGAAAGTAATATTAGTTAAAAAGCCCACCAATGGCAGTTGATGTTAGAACCTTGCTCTTAGGTTTTTTTTCCTTTGCTGGTCACATGGCCTTGTTGGCCTATTTAATCCTGCTCCGCCCTTCTGGCTTTGCTGGACTTCATTGTATAACTACTTTCTAGCTAGCCTGTGCTCTGTATCTAACTCTGTTAGTTTGCTTGGTCTACGGACCTCTATGTTCTATTTATTTTGTTTGTTCGTCTGTCTGCTACTATTTCTGTTAGGAGGTGTCCCATTTTCCTCCCAGTCCTTAGTACTTGTAGAGATTCCTTCCCCACATCTATAGGTCTCCGTACAGACTAGCTTAGGACTTTAGCAGGTCTGATCGCAGGATCAGGTTCCCTGTTACATCGTAGGGATTCAGCTGAGTTCTATCGTAGGGACAGATCTCCTCTCTTTCCTTAGCTCTGGTAGCAGAACATAACAGTAAGTCCAGCCTGCAAATTCTCTAAGGAAAGATTTTTCTGTTCCACCATGGTGTCGGTTCAGGATTTGGCTCATCGCCTGCAGGGACTCTCTCTGGAGGTGGCCGAGCTCCGTCAGCACGTGAGTAACTGTCCTGGAGCACATTTCTTGGAGCCTAAGGTATGTTTGCCAGATTTATTTTTTGGTGAACACCGAGAATTTTTTTCATTTAAAAATGCTTGCTTATTGTATTTTCGTTTGAGACCCAAGTCCTCTGGGGATGAATCCCAGCGCATAGGGTTCATTATGTCACTTTTGCGCAAAGAGCCTCAGGAGTGGGCCTTTTCTTTGCAACCTAGTGATACATGCTTCAGATCAGTGGATAGTTTTTTTTCTGCTTTGGGACTATTATATGATGATCCTGACCGTGTCACATCAGCTGAGACTGAGTTGAGACGTTTGAAACAGGGATCAGGTAATGTGGAAAAATATTGTACTCATTTCCGTCGTTGGTCTACTCAAACAGGGTGGAACGATTCTGCTCTGAAAAGTCTATTTCTTGCTGGGCTCAATGAAAGGGTTAAAGACCTGCTAATTGCTTATCCTACACCTGAAGATTTGCAACAGGCTATGCAATTAGCTATACGGGTGGATAGGAGACTGTGTGCAAGGGTTAATGAGAGCAAATCCTCTGCTATGTCAGTTTCTGGTTATGAGAATGTGTGTACTAACAGTGGTGAACCGATGGAGATTGGATCGGTGGCACCTCGCTCTCAAGAAAAAGACCGTCGATTTTCTGAAGGCTTGTGTTTCTATTGCGGAAAATCTGGTCATTTGATTAAAGGCTGTGAGCTTCGTATGAAGAAAGAAAAAAAAAATGGTCAGTCATGCCCGTATTGCCTGTTTAAATTCCAAGGGTGTATTTTTAGCTGCTTCCACCATTGCTCAGGAAAAATTAATGGAATTTCGGGTGTTTGTTGATTGTGGGTCTACTCTGAATGTAATTGATGGGGGATTCTTGGAAAGACTCAATTTAAAACCCGAACCTTTATCATCCCCCATTGCTGTGGTTTCTGTGGATGGTTCCCCTTTGAAGAATATTACTCTCAAGGTCTGTGAATTTCCTCTCACTATTAATGGTGTTTACCATGAGAAAATGGATTTGGTAGTTTTGAATAACTTGCCTTCTCCAGTAATATTGGGATTGCCCTGGTTAAAATTTCACAATCCTGTACTGGATTGGTCTACCAGTGAAATTAAATCCTGGAGCCATAAATGTTATGACAAGTGTTGTAACGGGCGTATTGCAGCTTTGGATAGGGGAGAATTGCCTGTTCCTATTCAGGATTTTTGGAGAGTTTTTTCTGAGAAGGAATCGCAGGTTTTGCCTCCCCATAGAGACTATGATTGTTCTATTGAATTTGTCCCTGCAGCGACTCTTCCTAAAAGTCGTTTATTTAACCTTACTATTCCTGAGAGGAAAGCTTTGGAGGAATACATACAGAGAAGTTTGGCCGCCGGTCACATTAGGCCCTCTAAGTCTCCTGTGGCGGTTGGATTTTTTTTTGTAAAAAAAAAGGACGGCGGTTTTACGTCCTTGTCTGGATTTTCGTGAGATTAACAAAATTACTGTACGCAATCCTTACCCACTGCCATTAATTCCTGATCTGTTTAACCAGTTAATGGGGGCCAAGTGGTTCTCTAAAATTGACCTTAAGGGGGCATACAATCTGTTGCGCATGAAGGAGGGTGACGAATGGAAGACTGCTTTTAACACTCCTGTGGGTCATTTTGAGAGTCTGGTTATGCCTTTGGGTCTTACTAATGCTCCTGCATTTTTCCAGAATCTTATTAATGACATCCTTAGACCTTTGATCGGCAAAAATGTGGTTGTGTATTTGGATGACATTTTGATTTATTCGCCGGATCTGGAGTCTCATTGGCGGAGCGTACGTGAGGTATTACAGTTATTAATGGACAATTCGCTTTTTGCTAAGCTGGAGAAATGTGAGTTCGCTGTACAGAGAATTAGTTTTTTGGGTTACATTATCTCCAGTGAAGGTTTTGAGATGGACCCGGTTAAAGTTCAAGCTGTACAGGAATGGCCTAGGCCTATTGGTTTGAAATCGATACAGAGGTTTTTAGGTTTCGCCAATTATTACAGAAAATTCATAAAAATTTTTTCTAGTATTGTCAAACCTCTGACCGATCTCACCAGGAAAGGTGCTGATGCGGTTCAGTGGTCTTCTGAGGCCATTGAAGCTTTTGTGTATCTCAAGGAGAGGTTCACCTCTGCTCCCATCCTTATGCAGCCTGATGTGACTAAGCCGTTTTTGGTTGAGGTTGATGCTTCCTCTGTGGGGGTTGGCGCAGTATTGTCTCAGGATAACGGGGATGGATTACATCCTTGTGTCTTTTTTTCAAAAAAATTTTCGGAGACTGAACTGAATTATGATATTGGTAATCGGGAATTATTGGCTATTAAACTCGCATTTGAACACTGGCGCCACTTCTTGGAAGGTGCGGAATTTCCCGTTCAGGTTCTTACGGATCATAAAAATCTGATATATCTTGATGCTGCCAAGTGCCTGAATGCCCGTCAGGCTAGGTGGGCACTGTTTTTCTCGCGGTTTAATTTCTCCGTTACTTACATCCCTGGTACTAAGAATGTTAAGGCGGATGCCTTGTCTCGCAGTTTTTCTCCCATAGTCGGTGCTGAGAAAGAGGAGAACATTTTACAAGAAGGTGTTGTGATAGCTGCTTTGGACTCCGTTTTGGAAGATGAGATTCTTAAAGCACAGGAGAATGCCCCATCTAACACTCCTCATGGGAGGTTGTTTGTGCCTGGGACCTTTAGGAGAGATTTGTTTGTTGAGTGTCACGAATCTCGGTTGGCAGGTCATCCCGGAATCTCTGAGACCAAGAGACTGGTGGGTCGCAGTTTTTGGTGGCCTGGATGGCAGAAGGAAGTCATTAAGTGGGTGCGTCAATGTACTATATGTGCTAGATCTAAGTCCTCACATACTCCTGCTGCAGGGTTGCTTTGTCCTTTGGAGGTTCCCAGTGCTCCTTGGACACATTTGGCTATGGACTTTATAACTGACCTTCCCCCCTCTGAGGGTTTTACTGTCATCTGGGTGGTCGTGGACCGTTTTAGCAAGATGTGTCACTTGGTTCCCTTCGTCAAACTGCCCTGCGCTAAAACTCTCGCTAAGGCCTTTGTCAAGGAAATTGTCAGACTTCATGGCGTTCCTACTGACATTGTTTCTGATAGGGGTCCTCAGTTCGTGGCTCGTTTTTGGCGTGCCTTTTGTGACAGGTTGGGAGTTCATTTGTCGTTCTCGTCCGGATATCATCCTGAATCTAATGGCCAGACAGAAAGGAAAAACCAGGATGTTGAGCAGTTCTTGCGTTGTTTTTTGGCAGACAATCAAGAGGGGTGGTCTGAGTTTCTGCCACTTGCTGAATTTGCTCTGAACAATCATACATCTTCTTCTGCTGGTTGTTCGCCTTTTTTTTGTTGTTCTGGGAGACATCCGTCGTTTGGGTCGTTCTCCAAGTTGGGATCTGCCGTGCCTGAGGAGGAGAATTTTTCCGGTCATTTGGAGAGAGTTTGGACGGATGTGCGTGGTAATCTTCAGGAGGCCAACAGAAAATCTAAAGACTACTTTGATAGGAAACGACAGGAGGTTTTGTTCGCTGTTGGTGACATGGTTTGGTTGTCCTCTAGGAATCTGCGGTTGAGGATTCCTTCTAAGAAATTGGGTCCCAAGTTTGTAGGGCCCTTTAAGGTGCTTCAGGTTGTCAACCAATCTGCTGTTAGGTTGGAGGTTCCTACCTCCTGGAGAATTAATCCGGTATTTCATGTCTCTCTGTTAAAAAAAGCTGTTGTGTCGGATGGTGACGCCTCTGCCTCTGTTCCTCCGGTGGTGGAGGACGGGGAATATGAAATTTCTCGCATCCTTAACTCTAGACGGTATAGAGGTAGTTTGCAGTATCTTGTGGCCTGGAAAGGTTTCGGACCCGAGGATAACTCTTGGGTGAGGTCAGATGATGTTTCCGCGTCCAGACTTATCAGAGCGTTTCACAGGAGATTTCCCGATAAGCCTGGTCCTAGGGGATCCGGAGGATCCTCTTAGAAGGGGGGGTACTGTTAGAACCTTGCTCTTAGGTTTTTTTTCCTTTGCTGGTCACATTACCTTGTTGGCCTATTTAATCCTGCTCCGCCCTTCTGGCTTTGCTGGACTTCATTGTATAACTACTTTCTAGCTAGCCTGTGCTCTGTATTTAACTCTGTTAGTTTGCTTGGTCTACGGACCTCTATGTTCTATTTATTTTGTTTGTTCGTCTGTCTGCTACTATTTCTGTTAGGAGGTGTCCCATTTTCCTCCCAGTCCTTAGTACTTGTAGAGATTCCTTCCCCACATCTATAGGTCTCCGTACAGACTAGCTTAGGACTTTAGCAGGTCTGATCGCAGGATCAGGTTCCCTGTTACATCGTAGGGATTCAGCTGAGTTCTATCGTAGGGACAGATCTCCTCTCTTTCCTTAGATCTGGTAGCAGAACATAACAGTTGATTAGCTGGAGCACTCATGGCACAAGTCCCGGAGATGAGTATAAGCTGCTTTTATTTTTCATGGGGTCCTCTTTCATTTAAGAAGAGGTTATATAAGTAGTGGACAACCCTTTTAATTATTTACTAAAGGAAGGGGGCAGACAATAATGACCCCACTGTAACAACCTTGGGCAGGGCTAGGTTGACCTTGACCCTACCTCATTCTATGTTTCATAGAAACCCACACAGTCCATTAATTCAGTGCAGACTGGAATTATACACATTTATCACTGTGGTTATAAGACAATATGCTGAACGCAACCAATCCTTTCTGATTACGATTTCTTTTCATATATCTTTTAACTGCAGATATCTTACCCTCCGGTGTTAATACAGTAATAGGCATTAAATTACAAATTGAATTTTTATCAACAGTAAGTAAATGTTGAAACCGCAGCGCCGGTGTTTTTCTGATATTTGATAAAGCTGACTTTTAAAATTCTCAGGTAGTTGCTTCCAATCGTCTAGAAAATGCATTGAGAATAAATTAGTGAGCAGAGCCTAAAATCCTATTTCTAGATCAATTTAATGGATTCATCCTTTTGACTTTTCAAGTTTTTAATCATTTTTTTTTTTAAAGTTTGTTAATAACATTCAGTACAAAAAAAACGATGACTCTAAGGATGCAGAAAATGGTAATGTCATCCTTGTCCCTCGTTTAATTTGTATATTAATCTTGTATATCCGACTGCTGTAGGGGCTGTTCACAGATATTTCAGCTCAGATCACTTTCACTTCAACAGGAGCAGAGCGACAAAAGCCGAGAATGGTCCCTATACAATGTACGGTGCTGTGGTGTTCTGGCTCCATATACCAAGCACTTCTTGAAGCCATGGTTCCAGGTTTTAGTGGAGTGGTGGGGGAGCTAACTGTTGGACCCCCACTGATCTACTATTCATGATTTCTTATAGGGATAGTTTAACATGTGTGCTGGTTTCTTCTTCGGCTGCTAGGCAGTGTCACACCTTTTTTGCGGGTGGTGCTTGAAATATTAATCCTATATTATTCTTGGACTTATGATTCTGACCAGTCCAGAAGCTACCGGGTCAATATTGTTAATTTAGGTTTCTATCCGCTTTCAGCACTGGGTGGGGCTGTTACAATATAAACCCCTGAGAGCCAGTTCCAACTACCAGTCAATAGTTCTACTCTCCTGGTATATGGGGCAATGCTCCTGTATTTTGTCCTGATTATTCCCGTTCTTTGACCTTAACTTGACATTTGATTACCTGCTTGTTTTATGATTCTGTTACTGATATGACCTAATGGATCTGACCTGCCTACCTTACTATCCACCTTTCCAGCTTGCGCCACCAGACAGCAGCTGACTTTGTGGCCCTTGCCCAGGGACCTTATGTTATGTACATGTACTATTACTATTTTTTCTTTACTTACTACAGGGTATATGCTCATTGTTAGGTTTTGTCAGTTAAATGGCCATAGTGTGAACATGCTCTTACGCATTGCATGTATATTATCTTATGCTGTGGCTCATTTCTTTGGTTTTGCTGTATTTTCTTGTACTTTGTAGAAACAATGGCATGGCTGCCCCTATTAGGGTTCTACATTTTATCTATATAGTTTTCCATGGGCAGGTGTCTGAACAGTAGGCCTGCTCTATCCCCATCTTAATTGAGGTTGGTTGACACAAGGTTGAAGTTTTAATAGAGATAGGACTGTCCTTATTTGGTGCACCTTGTCGTTGTGGGATAGCTTTTCCACTTTTTTTTTAATCAAAATAGTGTTAACTAAGTACCCAATGTTATTTGCATGTACTATTACTAGTATTTACTTACTGCAGGGTATATGCTCATTTTGTTTTTTTCTTGGGTTTTGGCCACAGTGTGAACGCACTCCTAGACATTGCAAGTATTCCAACTTATACTCCGGGTCAATTTCTTTGGTTTTCATTTTTATAATAGTAGCGCTTGTTCTGACGATTCACATATTCTTGTGGCCTACTCACTCAGTTTCTGCCTCAAAGTTCCTCACATGCAGTACATGCAGTTGACTGTGGCTGTCTCTGATGTAGTAGTACTTCTTTCCGCACTGAGATGTTTTTTGTGTGTCAATCCTCACAATAATGGAAGAAGCTTCTATGCTACCTTCTGCTGTATTTAATCTTCGCTCTGTGAAGACTAAACTTCACCGTGTCATTGGCACATTCTTCAATCTCAGGCATAATGTAATGGTGGCTCTCTTATCTAGGAGGTTTAATCTCTTCCTTTTTGGATAGACTAAATCAACTGCAGTACAATGCTTCTCTTTGACTCATCTAGTCTTTTTGCACACCAGTTGGCAAATTTTTCACATTCCCACTTTCCAGCTACCTATCGTGAAAAATAGTCCCTTATTCAGCCTACAGTTTGTCTACAAATTCTTCTGAGCTTTAGCTAAAAACAATCCAGAAGTTCCTTTCTGAGCATAACTATAGGATGTGGGCAGACAAGCCAATGGTAAATCCACACTGCTCATGACTATAGCCATCACTTCACACATTACTCCAGCTATTCTCCAGCATTAGACTTAGGGCATCTCCTACAAAATGTGTTGGTGCAAACATCACTAAACCGTTGCATCACATATGCGGCACTTCAATGAATCTTTCCCACAAGTAGCAGCATAGACATAAACACATGGCATAGTATACAACATTGCATAACCTAAAACATTTCATGACACTAGCACAGAACTTGATAGCTTAAAAGTTGGTAGTAGGCAGGTTTGGACTGGCCCACAGGAGAACAGGAGTATCCTCCGGTGGGCCCCCTCTTATGTGACACAATATACTTGAATCACTATGTACAGACAAAGGCAACATCTTAGTCATGTAACAATCTACACAGTTCATTGTTATATAAATTTGTGATTGAGGATAATGTTACATTTGCATGTAGCTGAAAAGTGCAGCCCTGGAGTTGGTTAAGGTGGGCCCTTGGCACCCCAGTCCAACACTGGTAACAAGGGTTCACATTAACTTTCTTACCATTAGCCTTTTCTTTGACTTTATTTGGTCTCAAACTAAGAAATAATGTATATAAATTTTTTTTCCCATCCATGTCCCACTACTAACTGTACAATATCTGGCCACAATACAACTGGCTACAGCAGGAACATCCATTTTCTAACCTATATTCGGCAAGTAAAATGATTGCAAGGCCCAAACCTCTTAAATAAAGAGTAGGGTTATAGCAATAGAATAACCCGTGTTCTTTGCAGAATTTCGACACAATTGTATCAGGCTCAAGTAGAAATACTGCAGGATAGCAAACAGGACGACAACTATTATACTTGTTAATGTTCCTTTAAGAGGAGCATTTCTACTCTCATCGCTGAGTTACTTAGCTTCAAAAATAGACAACCTTTAATATAGATTCAGTCCTTGTTTCTATATAACATAGAAATGTGATTCTTAAACAGTATATTCTGGAGTATCAGTCCCATTCCAAGTAAATAATCCCAAGGGCTGCCTTGGTGATGTGTCCGCAGTGGCGGGATCATGCTGTCATGTTGACATGTCAAAGAGGCTCAATTCTTTAAGAATAGAAGCATCTATTTCAGCAAACTGTGAATACCAGGGAATCCGATTGTGGTTATTGGATTTATGACATAAAATAAAACCTGAGACTAAAGAGTCATGTTAGTGTCACATTTTCAATATGATTACACATAACTAGAGTATTCATGCATTCTGCTTATCCAATGTCTTGATAGTTGATGTAAGGGTTTCTTAGAAAAATCTGTTAGTTAAATGTCTAACTAAAATGGGAAATGTTTACTAGCTCGGACTAAAACTACAAATCTGCTATCACTCTATGGGGCTGCAGACTTATTAATACTCAGATAGTGCGCGGTACACCTGATGAAGGCTGGATAACCGAAACGTGTTGTGTTTTTATTCTACTGTTTTTAACTGAATAATCCAAATGTATCATTGGAGTTAAACACTCCGCTGTTCTATCTACGAATCCTTGGAATTTATTCATATTTACATAATTTGAGTCCTCATCGTATAGTGGAAGCGCCTATATCCTATTTTTTCTTTATTTATCTACTCCAAGTTGGAACCTCGGGAAGGAATCATCCATGGCCAACCACATTGACAGCAAGCCACCATTGAAGATTTCCATTGGATATACCTATTTCTAGAGTTGTGCCAATTTGCACAACTCCATCAGGTGAGCACAATTCTTTTCTCAACTACAATTGTTCCTGATATTTTTAATACTACGCTTAGATAGCGCTCCCTTTATCCCTTTAATTCCAGGTAATACTCTATAGCCACATCATACGCACTGTGAGCTGTAAGGATTCACTGGTGTGAACGACGGTCATGCGACAGCAAGTATGCGACAGGCATCCTGTTGGCCACATACAGACTAGATGTGAGCCACATACCGACTGGTGTGAGCAGCGGTTATGTGACCGAAAGTATGCGACATGCATTCTGCTGGCCACATTCCGACTAGATGAAAGTAGAGATTCCAGCTGATATAGTATAATTAAAAGTCCATTTATTAGAAAGAATTAAAAGGCACGCAAGCAACACAATCCAGCAGGTATAAAAACCAACGCGTTTCGACCTATCCAGTCTTACTCATGGTTCATTGTTCCGACTAGATGGACACAGCCTCGCTCAATGCAAGGTTATTGAGCGAGGCTGGAAACAGTCTAGTCGGATTGTGGCTGGGGGTATGCATATTACATTCTTGTGGTCTCATAACCACCGCTCCCGATGCCGGCACAGGAGAATCCACACATCTCACAGTGCGCATGTTGGGAGGACTCACAAGTCTGCAGTCACATTGTACTGTGTGTTACGGATCCGGGTGGTGGAACCTCTGTGCTGCGGTGCAAGGAGGGACCAGAGGGGCATAACTAGGTATCAACTCGGACTGACCAAGGTCGTACGGCGGCTCAATCGACTCCGTGACCAGGGAAGGACCGAGCAGAGGGACCAGGTGCTACTCTGGGCCAGACCTTGTATGAGAGCAGGTGACTTCCACGGGTCAGAAGGCAGGGACTGACCGGTACAGCAGATGAGTATGGCAGGCAGGCTGACGGGTGATCTGGGTAGACGGACTGGCAGACACAGCAGGTAACAAGCCGGAGCCTCCAAGTTGGCTGGCTGGTAGTCACGGCAGGTAACAGGCAGGTGCTTCCAGGTAAGCAGGCGGGCAGGGCCCATAGACAGACTGGCGGACTGGACTGTATACAGACTGTTGGGCTGGAGAGTAGACAAGCTGGCGGACAGGACTGGTAGTCAGGCTGGTGGACAGGACAGGAAGTCAGGCTGGCGGACTGGACTGGTAGTCAGGCTAGTGGACTGGACTGGTAGTCAGGCAGGCGGACAGAACTGGTAGTCAGGCTGGCGGACAGAACTGGTAGTCAGGCTGGCGGACTGGACTGGTAGTCAGGCTGGCGGACTGGACTGGTAGTCAGGCTGGCAGACTGGACTGGTAGTCAGGCTAGCATCGGGACCTGAGGGCTGAAGCAGAGTTTAACACACAAAGCTACAACCTTGCACGGGCACCTCCATTTTGGAGGAGGTGCCTTTTATATGACAGGTCCTCTGGCCATTGGCCGGGGACTCCTTACGACGACGCGCACGGCCAATTAAGAGGGAGGGAGCGCGCGCGCGCCCTAAGCACAGTGCCCGGGAAGCTGTGCGCGCTGGCAGCAGCAGAAGCAGGAGCGCCGGAGGACGCCGGGCGGGGAGCGCGGCGGTAAGAGGGATGGCGTCTCTGCCTGTCAGGGGGCAGAGATGCCGATACTACAGTACCCCCCCTTTACGCCCCCTCTTTTAGGCCTGAAAGAAATTTTTTAAGGAGAAGCGGGGCGTGGATGTTCTCCCTGGGTTCCCAAGTTCTCTCCTCCCCTTCCAATCCACCATAAAAACGGTTTTTCCTCTTACCCTCTTGGTGGCCAGAATGTTCTCTACCTCATAGACGTCCTCAGCAGAGACCGGAGCTGGGGAGGTACCTGGATTGTCGGAAAAAGAATTAAGCACAACTGGTTTGAGGAGAGATACGTGGAAGGAGTTGGGAATCCGTAAGGTGGCTGGGAGTTTTAACTTGTAGACTACTGGGTTGATTTGCTTGAGAACTTCAAATGGACCGATGAACCGTGGACCCAACTTATAGGAGGGTATTTTGAGATGAACATGTTTGGAGGAGAGCCAAACCTTGTCTCCCAGATGGAGTTGATGAAGATCCTGACGTCTCTTATCAGTATGTTTCTTCATCCGCTCGGAGGATTGAAGAAGTGTGGATCTAGTGTCCTCCCAAATAGTGGAAAATTCGCTGACCAGAGACTCCGCAGCAGGGTTGTCCACTGAAGCGGAAATGAGAAACGGAATCCAGGGATGTTGACCGTAGACCACAAAGAACGGGGACTCGGAAGAAGATTCGCTCTCATGGTTGTTATAGGAGAACTCGGCCCATGGTAGGAGCTCCACCCAAGCGGTATGGTGAGCGTTGACGAAGTGCCGGAGGAAGCTGGTAAGGATCTGGTTGATACGATCCACTTGGCCATTGGACTGCGGATGGTAAGCAGAGGAGAAATCCAGGGTGACATCCAGCAGCTTACACGTAGCTCTCCCGAAGCGCGAAGTGAACTGGACCCCTCGATCAGACACAATGTGGAGGGGTAGGCCGTGGAGACGAAAGATGTGATGGATGAAGTCCTTAGCCAGCACATATGCAGACGGGAGACCAGGCAGAGGGATGAAGTGGGCCATTTTAGAAAAGCGGTCAGCGACCACCCAAATGACCGTACAACTGGCAGAAACAGGGAGATCTGTAATAAAGTCCATAGAAATGTGTTGCCATGGGGCAGCAGGTACGGGAAGAGGCAGGAGACGGCCGGCTGGAAGTTGTATGGGAACCTTGTTGCAGGCACAGGACGAACAGGCCGTGACGAAGTCTACCACATCCTGGCACAGGGTAGGCCACCAGTAATGCCGGGTAATGAGCAGGAAGGTCTTCTTCTGGCCAGAATGGCCGGCTAGTTTTGATGAATGGCCCCAGTGAAGGACCTTCTTACGATCCGGAACCGCTACAAATGTCTTAACGGGTGGGAGACGAGACAGGTCCAAGGGGGCCACATTCATCACTTTGAAGAGATCGATGATATGCATAGGCTCCTCCTCTTGATCGGAAGACAGGAAGGACCGGGACAAGGCGTCGGCTTTAACGTTCTTGTCCGCCGGGCGGTAATGTAGGGTAAAGTTGAAGTGGGCGAAGATCAAAGACCACCGGGCCTGACACGGATTGAGTCTTTGGGTATTCTGTAGATATACCAGGTTTTTGTGGTCAGTATAGATGACCACTGAGTGCAGAGTCCCCTCGAGCAGGTAACACCATTTCTCCAGCGCCAATTTGATGGCTAGCAGTTCTCAGTCTCCTATGGAGTAGTTGCGCTCTGACGAGGAGAAGAGCTTGGAGAAGAAGCCGCAGGTTACCATTCTCCCAGATGGAGATTTCTGGGTGAGCACCGCTCCGGCTCTGGAAGAGGAAGCATCAACCTCCAGAAAGAACTGTTTGTTGCTATCCGGACGGTGCAGCACAGGGGCAGAAGAGAAGGCTTGTTTTAAGAAGAGGAAGGCCTCCTCCGTTTCAGACGACCATTCCTTAGGATTTGCTCCCTTTCGGGTGAGCGCAGAGATGGGAGCAGTCCAGGAAGAGAAATGTGGGATGAAGAGACCGCAGTTTAAGACGGCAGAGACCTTCTTGGGGTCCACCCGTAGACCTGTCTTAGAGATAATATAGCCCAGGAACGGAAGAGAGGTCTGCTCGAAGAGGCATTTCTCAAATTTTGCATATAGGTGATTCTGCCTGAGCCTAAGCAGGACCTGACGAACATCCCTCTGGTGTGTAGGAAGATCCGTAGAGAAGACCAAGATGTCGTCCAGGTACACCACCACGCAAGAATATAAGAGGTCACGGAAGATGTCGTTAACTAATTCTTGGAAGACGGCGGGAGCATTACAGAGACCGAAGGGCATCACACGGAGTTCATAGTGACTGTCCCGGGGATTGAATGCCGTCTTCCACTCATCTCCTTGGCGGATCCGAACCAAGTTGTAATCCCCACGAAGATCGAGCTTGGTGAAGATCTTCACGCCTTTAAGGCGGTCGAACAGCTCAGAGATGAGCGGCAGGGGGTATTTGTTTTTGATAGTAATTTGGTTGAGTCCTCTATAATCGATACAGGGGCGTAGTGAACCGTCTTTCTTTTTTACGAAGAAGAATCCGGCTCCAGCCGGGGAGGAAGATTTCCGGATGAATCCCCTAGCCAGATTTTCTTCGATGTACTCCGACATGGCCCGGGTTTCGGGCAACGACAACGGGTAAATATGCCCACGGGGTGGAGTGGCACTGGGTCCCAGGTCGATAGGGTAATCATATGGCCTATGAGGTGTCAGTGTCTCTGCCTCCTTCTTGTCGAAGACATCAGTATAGGACCAGTATGGTGCCGGTAGACCAGGTAAATTAGCCGGAGTAGATGGAGGTCGAGCCGGGCGAACCGGAATCAGGCAGGTCTCATGGCAATCCTGCCCCCAATGGAGCACCTCACCGGATTGCCAATTCAGAACGGGTTCATGTCTCTGTAGCCAGGGTAGACCTAGCAAAAGGGGGTGAGAGAGTCCGGAAAGCACATGGAAGGAGATGCTCTCTGAGTGCAGCATTCCCACCTGCAGGGTTACGGGCTCTGTGACGAGCAAGATGGTCACCGGAAGGAGTCTTCCATCCACGGAAGCGACTGCCAATGGTTCAGCCAGAGGTTTGGTAGGAATCTGATACTTCTCTACAAGGGACTGGGAAATGAGATTCCCAGTGGCTCCGGAATCCAGATGTGCGGTTTCAAAGAAGCGGTTCTCTCCACAGGAGATAGAGACAGACAAAGTCAAGAATGGAGAGGATTTACTCTTGCCTAGGATGACCTCTCTGAGCGGTCCTAGACACTGATGTTTCCCGGCTTCACCGGACAGGAACGGATCAGATGCTCCTTACTACCACAGTAGAAACAACTCCCCTCGGCTCGGCGTGTTTCTTGGCGAGACTTGACCATCTTGGTCTGGTCGATCTGCATAGGTTCGTGCGAGCGTGCCCGGGAGTTGCTGGTTGGGAAGCCAGTTTCTGGAAAACAGGAGCAAGACGAGGAAATCTTCTCTCCCGGGTAGTCTCCTTAGCACGTTCTAGGAAACGGATGTCAATCCAGGTAGCTAGTGACACCAGGTCATCCAGTATGGTAGGAATGTCCCGTCCGGCTAACTCGTCCTTAATCCGACTGGAAAGACCCTCCCAGAAGGTGGACACCAGCGTTTCGTTGTCCCAGGCAAGCTCAGAAGTGAGGGTACGGAACCGTATGGCATACTGGCCCACGGTGAGACTCCCTTGGCGGAGAGGGAGCAATGAGGAGGCAGTAGAAATCCTTCATCCGGGTTCATCGAAGACCCTCCGGAAGGCAATGAGGAAAGCCGGAAGATCGGACACCAGGGAATCCCCTCTCTCCCATAGAGGGTTTAGCCATGCCAATGCTTCCCCGGTGAGGTGAGACATGATGAACGCCACCTAGCCCGGTTGGAGGGAAACTGATGTGCGAGAAGTTCAAAGTGCAGCGTGCACTGGTACAGAAATCCCCGACATAAGACGGGGTCACCTCCAAAATGAGGAAGCGCAGAAAGCCGGGGTCCTAGGCTGGATGCCGTGGTATTGGTAGGCAGCGACGCTGCTGAAGCGGGTGTCGCTCGACTCGAGGCGGGCACAGGTGGGACAGACAGCGTGTCCAGGCGAGAGTTGACAGAAAGCAGGTAGGTCAGGATGGTTTCCTGTTGGGATCTCTGATGAGAAACCTCCTTGTACAGGTCAGCAAGCAAAGGAGCCTGGGGGCCACCGGGATCCATGGCCCGTGCAAACTGTTACGGATCCGGGTGGTGGAACCTCTGTGCTGCAGTGCAAGGAGGGACCAGCGGGGCGTAACTAGGTATCAACTCGGACTGACCAAGGTTGTACGGCGGCTCAATCGACTCCGTGACCAGGGAAGGACTGAGCAGAGGGACCAGGGGCTACTCTGGGCCAGACCTTGTATGAGAGCAGGTGACTCCAATGGGTCAGAAGGCAGGGACTAACCGGTACAACAGATGAGCACGGCAGGCAGGCTGACGGGTGATCCGGGTAGACGGACTGGCAGACACGGCAGGTAACAAGCAGGAGCCTCCAGGTAGGCTGGCTGGTAGGCACGGCAGGTAACAAGCAGGAGCCTCCAGGTAGGCTGGCTGGTAGGCATGGCAGGTAACAGGCAGGTGCTTCTGACTTGCCCTCTGGGCCGTGGGGTCGGATCCGGGCAATAGGGGAACGATGGGGGTAGTAGTGGCAACCCGGTTCCGTGGCTCAGGGTGGTCAGGCCAGTGGTAGTCTGTTATGCGCTGATGATTATGTCCGACTACGCCACCCGTGGATTGCGGTTATTAGGAACCGCCGCTGCATGCAGACCACTGGGGCTGATGAGGTGTGCAGCTAGGGTAGTGTGACTCCCCACGGGAACAGTGCGGCCCCAGGGCAGTATAATGGATGGTGGGAGTGATGGTGGTGAGAGTCCCAGTACCGGTAGTGCTGGAGGCGCGAAGGAGCACACAGAAAACAGGTTGCAGTCCAGGTAAACTGACCCATAAACAGTCCCGGCTAGGAGGGGACCTGGATGTCTGAGAGCAATGGGGAAATTGGCCCTGGTCAGGGTGAGGGTGTAGGCCTACCGTGCTTTCTGTGCTCCTTCTGGCTATCTCCTCCTTATAGGGTAACAGCCCACGTTTCCGAGCTTTCCGTGTACTCTCGCCTGTATGGCCTGCGACGTGGGTTCCTTTCTGCTCCCGGCCTGGTACGGCTTTACTGGTCCCTTCTGTTGTGGCAGAGCCTCCAGGTTTCTTAGGCCAAGGAACATACAGTCCCCTGCGGACTGGTTATCTGCTGTGGGATGTGGAATCCTCCCAGCCTCAGACACCAAAGTCTGGTAAATTAAGTCCTTTATCTGCCAAGACAGGCTCACTTCGCCTCTTGTCTCTGGCTTGTGGCTCTCCTCCTGCCACACTTCCTCTTAGGTGCAATACAACTTTCTGTCCCTGCTCTGCTCCGGGACACGTCTCAGTACTGAGACAGGTCATCCAGTTCTCCCTAACCCTGCCCCCAGCACCAGCTTTTATAGGGGCAGCCAGCTTCCCCTACTGGCCTGAGACAGGAGGCATTGCATGCTAATGTTCCCCTGACCAGAGAACCTCCCCCCTGCTCTCAGACACAGCTTTATTACATTTTGAGACCAGGCCAGGGTGACACATTCCCCCCTAGTAAAATTTAGTACTCCGGGACTAAACAGTAAACAAAGACAATATGCATGACCATAAAACATTAACAGACAGACGACGCACAGCTTGAGTTCTTAAGGTCACAGTGTGGTCTGTGACCGGGTGTCCATATCACCAATACAACGGGGCGCCTTAACCAGGTGGGGGTCTGTCCTACCCCAAGTCCTTCACAGTCTTAGTTCATTCCTTGGTTAGGCTTCGAACGCAGTCCATACAAGGTCCCAGTTATAAAAAGTCCATAACTTTTGAGTCCTTACGGTAGCTGCAAGAAACTGAAACACGCTATTAATAATCACGCAGGTAACTTGGCAAACATTTCAACATTTGGCAACAGGGTTATTTACAATTTTAGTGCACTCTATATTCTCCAGCGAGCGGGTATCTGTCCCTTTGTGCTCCTGGTTGATCTCCTTAACCCACTGTCTGGTGGTGGACCGACTTGGCTTTCCCCACTAGCGTTAGGGGTACAGCTACCAGCTGAGTGTACAGGTAGGGCAGGCAGCTGTCTGCGGGTTCTTTGGCTTACCGCAGGCATGGCAGGCTCACTGTCAGCAGAGGGTTGACTCTCCTGGGCTGCTGATACAGGCTCTTCTGCCTCTGGAACCGCTTGCTCCTCTTCACCTTCCGGCTCTGGTGTTGGTTGTTGCTGTGCCGGTTGCAGGAAATGCAGGACGGGTACCACTATGGCATCATTTATTCGAGTCCAGGACTGAGGGAACTCTCCGAGAACGGCGCTGATCATTTCTTCCTTGTCCTCTGTGGGTTCAAGGTCACTCTGATCCTCTTCTGCACTATGGAGTTGCTCGGGGCACCTTTTGAGGTGGTCTCTGGAGACGGTATTAGTGGTTTCCCCTCCGTCCTTGGTGATCACGCACACCTTCGGGTTGTCGTGGTCAGACTGCAGTACGGTGTAGGGTTCCCTTTCCCACTGGTCGTCCAACTTATGTAGCTTTCTCTTCCGCTTCAGGACCTGCTCACCAGGTTCCAGAGGACCAGCAGGAGCGTGTTGGTTGAAGAGTTTTTCTTGCCTCTCTCTCACCTGGGCCAGGCTCTTCTCCACACTCTCCTGTACCTTCTTGTACTGCAGTTGCCTTTCCGTATCCCAGTCCGCATCCGGGGAGGTGTCCTCAGGCATTAGGACTCCCATCTCCAGGTCTATGGGCAGCTTACCTGGTCTGGCTCGCATCAGGTAAGCCGGGGTGCAGTTTGTAGCATTCACCGGGATATGGTTGTATAGGTCTATCAGGTCCGGCAGTTTTTCTGGCCACAGGCTGCGTTCCTGCAGGGGCAACGTCTTCAGGAGGTCAATGACTATATTGTTCATTTTCTCACACATCCCGTTGGTTTGTGGGTGGTAAGGCGTTGTCCGAATCTTCTTACAGCCATAGAGGTTGCAGAACTCTTGGAAGATTTCAGCTTCGAACGCTGGACCCTGGTCTGTCAGGACCTGTTCCGGATACCCGTGTGGACGGCAGAAGTATTGTTGGAAGGCTCTGGCCGCTGTTTGGGCTGTCAAGTCTTTTACCGGGACCACCACGAGGAAACGGGAATAGTGGTCAACGATTGGCGTAGATGTACCCTGACCGGCTTGGAGCCAAATTGACGTGGTCTAGAGCTACCAGCTCAAGAGGCTGCGTGGTGACGATGGGCCTCAAGGGTGTCTTCTGGCTGGCACAGTCCTTCCTCCTTAGGTGACAAGGACCACAGTCTCTGCACCACTTCTCTACAGTCCCCCTCATGCCGACCCAAAAGAACCGTCCTCTTAGCAGGAACTCCAGTTTCTTCCAACCGAAGTGCCCCGCTCTGTCATGGTAAGCCCCCAGGACCATAGCTGCATCCCGCCTTGGGACCACGACTTGCCAGGTCAGCTCGTGCGTCCGGTGGTTGACAATCCTTCTGCACAGCTTGCCTTCGTAGAGGAACAGCTTGCTCTTCTCTTTCCATAGCTGCTTGGCTTCCTCTGGAGCATCCGGATCTATGCGGGCATCTTCCTGGGTCAGCAGATCTTTCACCAGGCGGATGGCAGGGTCACTATCTTGGGTCTCGGCCCAGCTGTGGTGAGGTAGGGGATTGATCATCACGGTTGTTAGATCCTCCTCCTTCACGCGGTGGGAGTATTGAGCGGCTCCATACCGGTGAAACGCGGGGAGTTCTACCTCCTCCAGCTCTTCTGGGTCTTCGTCGCCTTCAGGTAAGTGAGGCATCCTCTATAGGGCGTCAGCGTTGGCATTGGTTTTGCCGGGCCGGTACTTGATCACGAAGTCATAGTTGGAGAGACGGGCCATCCACCGCTGTTCTAGGGCACCCAGTCTTGCATTGTCCAGGTGTGTCAACGGGTTGTTGTCCATGTACACGGTGAACTTTGCGGAGGCCAGGTAATGCTTGAAGCGTTCTGTCACGGCCCACACCACCGCCAAGAATTCTAGCTTGAAGGAGCTGTAATTCTCCGGGTTCCTCTCGGTGGGCCTCAGCTTCCGGCTGGCGTACGCGATCACCCTTTCTCTGCCCTGTTGGTTTTGGGACAGTACTGCTCCCAGTCCCACATTACTGGCGTCCGTGTGGAGAATAAAAGGCTGACCATAATCAGGGTAGGCGAGGATCTCATCCCCCGTGAGGGCCATCTTCAACTGGCGGAAGGACTCCACTTCCGGTTTACCCCACTTGAAGGGCGACTTTTGGCTCCTGGACTTAGACTGTCCGATTAGGAGGTCCTGCATAGGAGCTGCCATCCTAGTGAACCCGGGGATAAACCTTCGGTAGTAGCCTACCAATCCGAGAAACTGTCTCACCTCTTTGATGTTCGAGGGGCTTGGCCAGCTCTTGATTGCCGTGACCTTGTCAGGGTCGGGGGCCACTACTTCCGCGCTTACCACGTGCCCTAGGTACTGGACCTTTGTTTTCAGCAGGTGACACTTCGATAGTTTCACCTTCAGGCCATAGCCTGCCAGGGCTTCGAACACCTCGGCCAGGTGCTTTAGATGGTCCTCGTAGGTTTTCGAATAGACGATCACGTTGTCCAGGTAAAGGAGGACCGTCTCGAAGTTTCGGTGCCCTAGACAGCATTCCATCAGCTGCTGGAAGGTCCCTGGTGCGTTGCAGAGCCCGAAAGGCATACAGTTGAACTCGCTCAGTCCCATCGGGGTGGTGAAGGCGGTCTTCTCCTTGTCAGCCTCTGCCACAGGAACCTGCCAGTACCCGCTAGTAAGGTCCAAAGTAGAAAAGAAGTTAGCTGATTTTAGTGCGGCTAAAGACTCCTCTATTCTAGGCAGCGGGTATGCGTCTTTATGGGTGATACGGTTGATTTGTCTATAGTCTACGCACATTCTCATTGTGCCGTCCTTCTTTTTCAACAGAACCAAGGGGGCTGCCTAGGGGCTACAGCTATCTCTAATGACCCCAGCTTCTTTCATTTCTTTTATCATGCCCTTTGTGTTCTGATAATGTGCAGGGGGTACAGGTCTGTGTCTTTCTTTTATCAGTGGGTGGCTCCCTGTGGGGATGTGGTGTTCTATCCCCTTTACTCTGCCGAAGTCTAGCGGGTGCTTACTAAAGATTCTCTGGTACTCCTGTACCACCCGGTAGACTCCTTGTTTTTGGTGCAGGGGAGTGGAGTCAGCACCCACATGGAGTTTCTGGCACCAGTCCTCCTTTTGTTTCTGGGAGCCATTACCCTCCGCCTGTGGAGATGGAGGCAAGGGTTCCACGGCCCTGATAGCTTTGTGTTCGACAACAAACAGTTTGGCGAGTGTAGCGTACCTGGGTAAGTGTACTTCCCTCTCCCCAATGTTGAGGATGCGGACGGGCACCCTCCCATGACGGACATCAACCACCCCCCGGGCTGTCAAAATGGTGGGCCTGCTGTCTGAGTACACGGGTTCTACCATGGCTTGGTAGTCTCTACCTCTCAACCCGATTGCAGTCCGACACCAGATCATCATTTCACTTTTAGGAGGCATGGAAATGGGGAATGGGTCACTCAGTCTTACGCTACCGATCTCACCACCAGACAGTTCTACCTGCTGCCGTCTCATCAGGGCTTTTATCTCCTTGTTGAGGACTCTCTGTTGGCTGGAACTAGCATTCACCGCCACCTGTTGTAGAATTACAATTACCTCTGAAAGACAATTTTCAATCACGTTAGTACCCACAGTTATTTTAGGGTGACTTTCACGACGGTCAATGTCCACAATAATCACTCCCTGTGCCGGCAGTTCAACTTTACCAATTTTAATGGTCATCTCCTTGAACCCCATCTGCGGCACGGGTAAGCCATTACTGGCGATGATGCTCAAGTTACTGTCTGGATACCGTGTGATATCAGCATCAGTCCAATACTGCTTAAAAAGTACATAAGGGATAGTGGTTACTTGCGACCCAGTATCCAGCAAGGCGTTCATGGGGATACCGTCCAGCACCACGGGTAAAACCGGGAGCCCCCCAATGTACTTATTACGCCAATTATAAGGGCCTGGTGATCTTATGCCTGGGGGTTGGCCCTCTGCCCCAGGTTGGACCCGTTTAAATTACAGTACCTGGAAATGTGTCCGGGCTGGTTGCTTCGGCGGCAAATGGGCTGTCCATCCTCTGCGTAGCGGTCTGTGGGCCTCCCTCGGAACGACGGGATCCTCCTCTGTTGACGCCACGGGACATCCTCCGGACTTGAAGCCAGCTCGATGGGTCTTGACGGGTCCACTTGTAACGCCTGGACGGTCCTGGTCAACGCCGCAACGCTCCTGGTCAGCTCCTGGACTTGGTGGTGCAGATCTTTCGACGGGGCTTGGTTCAGGGCCTGTGCATCAGCCCCCACGGAGTCCATAGAGGAGGGCGCCGCCTCCTGGTGGTAGGTGAGAGCAGGGTGCCGGGGGTTTATAGCGCCACTTGTTGCGGATTCACGGAGCACTCTTATGGCCCTGTCCTTGAATTGGGCAAAGGTCAGATCAGGGTTCTGAAAGAACATGAGGCGCAGCTGGGTCCTGTGGGCGCTAGACAGCAGACATTCTATAAACTGTTTTGTTAGTAGCTTATCCGTTTCCTGCACGCTGCCAGGGTCAGCTTGTTGGATGGCCCTCAAGGCTTCCTGCAAATTTAGGGCATAGTCTCTGATGCTGTCCTGTGCCTGCTGCTTACATCCATAGAACCTCATTTTAATTTCAGCGGAGGTGCGTGTGTCAAAGGTACCCCGCAGCCGGGCCAGAATACCCTTCATGGTCCTTTTCTCCTCAGTGGGCCATGATTTTACCTCCCTTTGGGCTGCGCCAGTTAACTGCCCTGTTAATATGCTGACCTTCTGTTCCTCTGTCAGGGGGTAGACTTGGAACAAACTGTACAGCCTTTCCTTAAAGTAAGTTAGGACATGGGGCTCCCCTGAGTACTTGGGCAGCCAGGCCGCTCCAGGGATGTAGGGCAGGGAAAATGGCATCACCGCTGCTGCAGCTGCGTTGGTGGTAGTGCGCGCCTCTGTATCTGACATCTTCCTCCCCCCTAGTTAAGCGTGGCCTACCTTCCGACGATCCTCCTCTTTAGGCCGCGGCTCCGCTGCTGCTGCTCTGGACGAGGACCTTGCGTCGCGTCCTGGTGACATCAGCGTCGCTCTCTCTCCCTTCCAGGACCTTGCGCAGCGTCGGTGCGTGGGGCGGAGCTTCGGGTCTTGCGCGGTTTGGACGTCCACGCCCCTCTTCTTCCCGCGCGGCGTCCTGAAGATGGCGTCCGATGGCGGGAAAACGGCTGAAGATGGCGGGAACCGATGGAAGATGGCGGGAGACGGCTGGAAATGGCGGGAAACGGCTCGTGAGGGCGGGAAACCTCTTTTCAGGTAAGTGCAAAGTCTTTTTCAGGCACGCAATACCCGTTTGTGGCGGGTTGGTTGCAATCCTGCCGACTACGCCAAAGCTGACTCGCCCCCTGGGCCATGGGGCACTCGGATCCGGGCGATAGGGGAACGATGGGGGGTAGTAGTGGCAACCCGGTCCCGTGGCTCAGGGTGGTCAGGCCAGTGGTAGTCTGTTATGCGCTGATGATTATGTTCGACTACGCCACCCGTGGATTGCGGTTATTAGGAACCGCCGCTGCATGCAGACCGCTGGGGCTGATGAGGTGTGCAGCTAGGGTAGTGTGACTCCCCACGGGAACAGTGCGGCCCCAGGGCAGTATAATGGATGGTGGGAGTGATGGTGGTGAGAGTCCCAGTACCGGTAGTGCTGGAGGCGCGAAGGAGCACACAGACAACAGGTTGCAGTCCAGGGCCTTTACTAAAACAGGTAAACTGACCCATAAACAGTCCCGGCTAGGAGGGGACCTGGATGTCGGAGAGCAATGGGGAAATTGGCCCTGGTCAGGGTGAGGGTGTAGGCCTACCGTGCTTTCTGTGCTCCTTCTGGCTATCTCCTCCTTATAGGGTAACAGCCCACGTTTCCGAGCTTTCCGTGTACTCTCACCTGTATGGTCTGCGACGTGGGTTCCTTTCTGCTCCCGGCCTGGTACGGCTTTACTGGTCCCTTCTGTTGTGGCAGAGCCTCCAGGTTTCTTAGGCCAAGGAACATACAGTCCCCTGCGGACTGGTTATCTGCTGTGGGATGTGGAATCCTTCCAGCCTCAGACACCAAAGTCTGGTAAATTAAGTCCTTTATCTGCCAAGACAGGCTCACTTCGCCTCTTGTCTCTGGCTTGTGGCTCTCCTCCTGCCACACTTCCTCTTAGGTGCAATACAACTTTTTGTCCCTGCTCTGCTCCGGGACACGTCTCAGTACTGAGACAGGTCATCCAGTTCTCCCTAACCCTGACCCCAGCACCAGCTTTTATAGGGGCAGCCAGCTCCCCCTACTGGCCTGAGACAGGAGGCATTGCATGCTAATGTTCCCTTGACCAGAGAACCTCCCCCCTGCTCTCAGACACAGCTTTATTACATTTTGTGGCATCCAGGCCAGGGTGACACATTTCCAGGTAAGCAGGCGGGCAGGGCCCATAGACAGACTGGCGGACTGGACTGTAGACAGATTGTCGGGTTGGAGAGTAGACAAGCTGCCAGACAGGACTGGTAGTCAGGCTGGCGGACAGGACAGGTAGTCAGGCTGGCGGACTGGACTGGTAATCAGGCTGGCGGACTGGACTGGTAGTCAGGCTGGCGGACTGGACTGGTAGTCAGGCTGGCGGACTGGACTGGTAGTCAGGCTGGCAGACAGAACTGGTAGTCAGGCTGGCGAACTGGACTGGTAGTCAGGCTAGCGGACTGGACTGGTAGTCAGGCTGGCGGACTGGACTGGTAGTCAGGCTAGCAGCGGGACCTGAGGGCTGAAGCAGAGTTTAACACACAAAGCTACAACCTTGCACGGGCACCTCCATTTTGGAGGAGGTGCCTTTTATATGACAGGTCCTCCGTCCATTGGCCGGGGACTCCTTAGGAAGAGGCGCGTGGCCCCTTTACGAGGGAGGGAGCGCGGGCACGCGCCCTAAGCACAGTGCCCAGGAAGCTGCGCGCGCCGACAGCAGCAGAAGCAGGAGCACCGGAGGACGCCGAGAGGGGAGCGCAGCGGTAAGAGGGACGGCGTCTCTGCCTGTCAGGGGGCAGAGACGCCGATACTACACTGTGCCACTGCTTATCTCTTTTATATATTTTTTATACTGCATTCTTAATTTATTATCTGCACATGTGTTTTGCAGTTTTTTCATTAATGAATCCTATTTTATATCACTTTACGAATAGTGTTGATTTATATCTATTTTAGATATTCATTTTATTTATATAGCTCTATTCGTTATCATGCTGGTCATTTAGGTTGTCTCCCAGTGCCAAATTTTGGCCTTGGGAAACAGTTTCTTGCGCAATTTCAACTTTTATAAATGTTTTTATTTGTCTTCTCTACAGTTTTTTGTTGCTTTATAATAAAGATATATATTGTATATAATTTCCACATGGTTGCTTCTACTTTTCCAGACTAGCTTAAGGAATCAGCCTAGTCTTTCTTGAATAAATCCCAGACAGAAAATCCTTTCACGAGTCTACAGTATAGCAAGTAGAAGATTTTCTTCATTCCCTATTAGGGTAAAACATACATGTGCAAAAAACAACCGAGGAAGAGATAGACATTAATGCTTAGCAACAATTCCTATGAGAGAGAGTTGCGGTTGTGATCATATTGCTTGTCATCCATCATTTCAAGTGAAAGTTACAAGTAACAAATGTCTGAAAATATTTTTAACAAATGCATTTAAGAAGCCAAATTAAGTTATACTAAATTGTTTGCAACAAATCTACAAATCAACCTTCTTAGCGCCTCCTGTGCAATAACATGCTGCCGCAGATCAGATACCATGTCCAATGTGACAGGTTCCCTATAGAAAATGAGTTAAAATATTATTGCATGTTGATATAAAAAAATTGTTCTGAAAATACAAATGAAACATTCCTGCTGTAAGTCACATTTGCTTTCAGTCTTCATACACTTAGGCCCTGATTTATCAAGAACGTCTATTTTCTCGCTGGTCTTAATGAGGGGACGTGTTACTGTCAGATACGCCTGATTTACTATTTATTGTACGCCCTTTAAGGAATATGGATTATCTTATGAGTCGCGTGCACCTACTTGCGCCATGCCAGAAATCTTAAGATCTGCCTCTTTTTCCGAGAACACATCTCTGAAGTCTTTCAGGTATGCAGGCAGACCCTCCAGACTAGTGGAGCAAATTTTCACCAAATCAATACATCTTTCGTGGCAGTTGGGGCTCCATTTAATAATATACTTTTGCCACCATTCGATAACAGGATTATGAACATGAAGCCAAGTCCCCAACACCAACCCAGCAGGTAAATTATCTAACACATAACAGGAGATGGACAGGAGATAGTGCAGTGTTCCCACTCTTAGTGTGAATTCCACCGTTACCAGCTGGACAAAGTTCTGGAGTAACGGTGTCTTGTCAATGGCGACCATCTGGATGGGTCTTTCCAATCTAATCCAGAATCAATAAAGTTTGCAGCAGACCCACAGTCAATGAAAGCAAGTACAGATAGCCATAAGTTCTGAAAACATAGTTCCACTTTCAACAGTACTTTATCTGAGGACTAAAAAGGTACCTGGAAGCCTGGTGACCTCCTTGACAATCACCCAGGCTTAGGCGTTTCCCGATGACTTATTTGCTTGAGGGCGAGTTGAGCAGTCCTTGAGAAAATGTCCAGCGCGACCACAGTAGAAGCCGAGTCCGAGATCGCGCCAACGTTTCTTCTCCACGGTCCGAGAGCTGGCTGCTCCATCCTCCATTAATTCCGTCTCAGGTAAGGAAAAAGGCTCAGAAGGAATGACCGAAACCCCTTTTCGCTCATCAGCTCTCTCTCGAATTCTGCGATCCATACAAATGGCCTGAGTCATTGCCTCCCCCAAAGACAGGGGTGGAAGATGCAAGGCCAGAGCATCCTTAAGAAAATCCATAAGGCCACGGCGAAACTGCCACCTGATAGCAGCATCGTTCAAAAAAACCTCAGAGGACAATTGCCGGAACTCCGAACTATAATCCTCAGCGGTGCGGCCCCCCTGCGTCAGGTTCGTGATCTTCGCCTCTGCGACCTGGACCCTGTCAGGTTTGTCATTAATCACCCCTAAAGTGTCAAAAAAGGCGTTGACAGAAGACTATTCTGGGGCTAGTGGGGACAAAGAAAATGCCCAAGTCTGAGGACTCCCACGCAATAGGGATATGATTATACCCACCCGCTGGGACTCTTCCCCAGAAGACCAGGGTCGCAGAGTAAAAAATAATTTACAGCTCTCCTTGAACACCCTAAATTGATCCCTGCCCCCCAAGAATTTGTCAGGAAGTGCCACAACTGGTTCGGGGGAGGTCAACTGTACGTCAGTGGGTCCAGAAGACATAACTACTGTCGCTGGCGGAGAGCTTTGGGACACACTCAGAGTACTAAACTGACCCTGCAGCTGGGACTGTGAGGATTCTAGCCTCTGCAGATTCCTGGCCAGATCCTGAACCATCTGGGTCAGACTCGTCACCTGATCACACAGTGCACAAACTGGATCCATTGGTGAGAGGAAAAAAAAAAAGTATGGCCAGATGTAGTGTGACACTAGTGACTAACTCACGGAGTGACCGTGAGGCGGATAGTCAGATGTTCCGAGCTCAATACTAAGAGAGCCCGTAGATACCAAGGGAAAAGACAGATGCGTAAGTCAGGTCACAGTCCAGGGTCAGGCAGCAGAAGACAGAACACAGAACAACAGAATGAGGCATACACTCACCAGGAAGCATAAACTACACCTGGCAGGGAACAGGGGCTGTCAGCTCAGTTAAATAGCTTGGGCAATCTCCAGAACATGGAACACCTGGAGACTGCCCTGCAAATCCCAGACAAAGATTGGACAGCCGAGCTGTCAATCAAAGCACCGAGAGCTCAACTTGCCACCCACAGGATTGGACAGCCAAGCAGTCATATCATATATGACTGCTTGGCAAACATATACTAATCATATACTAATCATATACTAATGGTAACCCGGGGTGCTATCGCCTAATATATATCTTTATGAAATATCATCTGCACATTAGCGTCTCCCACCCCTGATGAAGCCAAAACATTGGGGAAACATGTTGTGGGGACATATGCTATTTTTCTAATACTTTTTACATATCCATAGATTGCTGATGAATCATGTACTTATGGTACCCAGGGATGCTGTCTCCTAGTATACAGGGTTAAACTGTTTATATAGTATTTAGAGTTCATTTACAAACTAATACTGGCAAATATTATTTTTAATTTAATCTATTACCCCATTGAAATGAATCTGTGTAAATTATTATTTTTTTTAAATTAATTAGATTAAAGGTTAAGTTTTACTGTCCTGTTAGAGAGGGATCCATATTTAGAGAGGCTTTGCCCTTTTAGGGTTTATTATATACCTTCAGCAAGTGTTCAGTTTTCGACCAGTGCCACCACAGTGTTTTGCCAGTTATAACAGCTAGGATTAGAAAAATTAGACCACTGACGACTTGCTGATCATTTCACAACCCCTTTAAGACGAGGTTTTACAGTTATTTCAAGCACTTATGACACCAACACTGCAAGTTAATTTTTGAGAAAAATCATTAGTGTGTTATGAAGAACATCACTTGGCTCACTCTTCGATGTACAATGCAAAATAATGATCCGTATTTGTGGTTAGCAGCACAGTGAATGATCTAAAGTACGACTTAGGCTTAAACAGATTGTTCCTGTTTTTCTCACTCGTATTCATCATCAAGAAAATTGAAAGAAAATTCGAAGAATAATTATCCCCCCTTGAGCATAATGCTGTTAATCTATATCAGCTATTAAAATCATAGGTATGATGACTAGGGAAGGATACAATCTGCAAGATTTCCTCTCCTATAGGCAGAATCTCCAATATAACACACTGACTCCACATCCATCATAATAATTACCGTGTCATAATTCTCGCTCGTCTTGGCACGGCCACAGTAAGATAAAGGAGGCATTTAAGATAAAAATGCTTCTTACTCAGGAACTTACATCAACATATTCTGCATGTCTTATTTATTCGCTGTGTTATTTATTAAAATATGATTTCTGTTATCTGTTGGCGAAATGTAAATGATCTTTTATAAAATGCTGTGTATGGGAATACTATTCACATGATGTCACCTATAAATTAAAACAATGTATTTGCATTTACCGAAGGTTATACATTTTTGGCTTAGACTTTAGAGGCTGAAAGAATCTGCTTTTCCTTAGATAAAGCCAGTACAAGTCGTCCTTTCTTAGGAATTTAATTAATGGAAGTTTCTAGAGTTGAGCAAATATATTCTAGTGGAATTCAATTCTACTCGTATTTTACAAAAATTCACATTCGCCAAAGTGGGCATATGGCAGCTGAACAACAAAGGGCCATCAAAAGGTAAAAAATGTATTAAAACATACTTATACTCACCTTACTGCTCATCTCTCTGGCCCCTGCGCTCCTCACCATCATATGTCTTCCGGGTGGGTGGTCACGCCAGATACTGCCATGCATGGCGTTCCCCTAACACCGGGCACATTCACTATTTCATTGGCTAACAGCCCTACAAAAACCCATATCAATCATACTTACAGTATCCTCATCAAAGTATCGGCGAAACGCGCATCAGATGAGCGGTGGTGTCGCTGGGGGTCAGTACCATCTTTCTTCTACCTCTCTCATTACATGTTTACATAACACTTTCTGGGCTTTTGTATTTAACTGTGTAGGTTTACCTGGACACTGTAAGAAGCAAAATGAACAAAACCCTGCTGTAAATAAATAAAAAGCAGGTGCATTTAAATAAAATAGGGTTCTTAGCAACACTGATCAAAAATAGTATAAAAGCTATCCCACCACGACAAGGTGAACCCATTTGGGATAGAGCTAGACTGTCTAATATTAAAAACCTCACCATGTGTCAAAGTTGACCTCAGTGTGAATGATTTTTGATCAAAACAGTGTTACTAAGAACCCTATTTTATTTAAATGCACTTGCTTTTTATTTATTTACAGCAGGGTTTTTGTTCATTTTGCTTCATGCAGGTTTTTCAGATTCATGGCCATTGTGAAACATGCATTTATGTGCTGTATGTATACCATCTTAAACCGAGCTCAAATTGTGTTGTTGTTTTTTACCTAGACACTGTATAGCAATTGATACTGTGGAGATATATTGTGGCACTTTGCACCTTACTTGTTTCACTATGATATACTTTTGTTTCATGCCTTTGGTACCTTGGTTATACCTATATTGAGTTATCTTCTTTGCTAGAATGTAATAGGATGGTATTTGTTACAATTAACAATTAATATCTCTACCTTGTACCCCTAGTGCTCCCCCTTTAGTTGGACACTCCACCCCAATTTCCCTTGTTCCTTTAAAATAGCTATAGCAAGTTGACATTTTTTTTCCCTATTATGGTAAAAACCATACATATGGAGGACACAATCACAGAGAAGATAGCTCGTCATAAAATTGAGCATGCTTGGTAACAATTCCTATGAGATACGTAGTTGTGATCGTGTTTTTTGCCATCCATCATTTTCAGAAAAATGTCCAATTAACAAAGGTCTGAATAGAATTTTCACAACTGCATGTTAGAGGTCGAACTAAGCAAATGTATTGCTATTTGATTTCCCAATGACCCATCAATGTGTATCTGGAATAAGTGTGGAATAACCCTTGAAATATTTTTACTTTTCGTGTCAATGCCATGCAAGTTGATGCACAATACTTCCTCCTCACACAGTTGTAGATGCTGCCAGAAATTATGATGCCTTGTGCTCAGCAAGCGTGCACACCTGATGGAAGCTCTGGCGTGAGTAATTATTCACCAGCATGGTAGTCTTTTTACACATATAGAAATCTTCCAAATGTAAGATTTCAGGAAACATAGTAAAAACTTGGTTGCACCCACAGAAAGGACAATGGCAGCGCTCTTTGCTAAGAGCATGATTTGCAATATGGTGGCAACTTTTCGTGGGAACATGGTAGACAACATGGTGGTGCCCCTTAGTGGCACAATAGTTTTTCCTGTCTACTGCCCTTCTGCTCTGTTGAGTGCTTCTGCTTTCTGGGCAGTGCTGTACCAGATCCCCTTGCTTAGTCATATGCAGGTGGCAACATGGTAGACAACATGGTGGTGCTTCTTAGTGGGCCAAAACTTTTTCCTGTCTAATGCCTTTCTACTCTGTCGAGTATTTTTGCAGTCCAGGCAGTGCTGTACCAGATCTCCTTGCTTAGTCATATGCAAGTGGCAATTTTTGGTGGCAACATGGTGGGGCTTCTTAGTGGCCCAACAGTTTTTTCTGTCTACTGCCTTTCTGCTCTATCGAGCACTTTTGCAGCCCGGGCAGTGCTGTACCAGATCCCCTTGTTTAGTCATATGCAGGTGGCAATTTTTGGTGGGAACATGGTGTGCAACACAGTGGTGCACCTTAGTGGCACAACAGTTTTTCCTGGCTGCTGTCCCTCTGTCCTGTAAAACGCTTCTGCAGCCTTAGTCAAATGCAGGAGGATCCTATCCTCAGGTACTTGCAGACTTATGGCAAGCTCTTTCAGCGCCCAACTTAGTGCTTTTATCTTTCTCCTTCTCCCTGAGTGGCAGCGAGATTCACACTCAGGTGGCTACCATCCTAAGTGCTTAAGAGAGGCACAGCACCTCCTCCTTTTCTTACGCTTTGCTACAACAGCTATGACCACCATAGCCTTTATCATGATCATCTTGCTCTCCTAAAAAAATGCTAAGTCATGTTTCAGTAAGGATAGGCCCTCCATTTCTTATTAGTTCTTTTTGGTGTAATTTCGGAGCTGTTCTGTATGTCGTAAGACAATTTGCTTTTATAATATAAACTTGGGGTACAAAACATTTGACAAATATCATCATCACATATGAAACCTACCAGTCTCTTCCCTTTTGAGTCCTTTGTGCCTTTTATTTCATTCTTCATGGTTGCAGTATATTAAAAAAAAATCAGCTAATAATTGCATAAAATGGTCTAACTTAGCAGCACCCTTTGAAGGAAGGTTCCTATTTTTTGCCGAACATTACATACTTTACATTTTCTTCACAAATGATAGATTTCACAACTTTTAGAATCAATATTATAACCTTATGTCAAGTTGACTACTCAATTTTAGCCCAATGTAATAAAATTGCCTTCTTCACTTCCAATAAGAAATTAAGTATAGATGATTCTTTTTTAATAGAATTTTTTTTCTCTCCAAAATAAAAGAAACATAACCATAAATTGAGAGGAAATCTGACACTTGCATTATAGTAAATTATGCCTCGCATCTTTACTCCAAAAGTTTTAATGGCTCCCAAAGACGAGGACTAAGAAATTCCATCACTTGCTCACATTCAGGACATTGACTTTTATAATCCAAAATATACCTCTCCAAAGGAATATGATAATCATAATCTGTCCTGTTGATAACATTAAAAAACATTTCTCCCCAGTTCTTTGACACAATAACTTTGCTTAATATATTCATACCTTTTTTTTTTCCAAAAAGCCCTGTGATGTCTTGTAACGAGAGGTCGGAATTGATATCTTTCTTTCAACCCTCTGCAGCTAAATATTCCCCTCGTACAGACTCATTCATTTTCTGACAACTATAGATATATGAAAGGGACAATGAAAACCCCTAAGGAGGACAATGTGTCAAATTCACTTATCCCGATCAAATGACATCCATCATCGCTCCAGGTTCTATTAAACTTTGCTAACTGGAGCAATACAATATGTAAAATAAGACTGTTTTTAATTCTAAATTCTTGTTTTAACTTTACAAAGATATTTGGATGGAAAATGTGTTTGGGTGGGTTTCCTCTGAGTTCTCCAGTTTCCTCCCACACTCCAAAGACATACTAATAGGGAATATAGATTGTGAATGATGATAATTGTAGCGTCGGCGTCCCTGCCTCCTGCTAGGCAGGGACGCTGTTCCCCTCACCTCTCCGCTCCGTGCCCGGCGTCTTCCTCCCGCTCTGCTGGCAGCGCGCGCTCCTTCCCGGCCACTGTGCTTAGGGCGCGCACGCGCGCGCTCCCCCTCTCTTAAAGGGGCCGCACATGCCGTCCTAAGGAGTCCCCGGCCAATGGCCGGAGGATCTCTCCATATATAAGGCACCTCCTCCAAAATGGAGGTGCCCGAGCAATGTTGTAGCATAGTTCATCACTCTGCTTCAGCCCTCAGGTCCCGTTACCAGTTACCTGCCAGTTTCCTGCCAGTTTCCTGTCTGATACCTGCCTGACTCGTGTCTATCTGCTGTTATTCCTGCGGTCCGACAGTCTGCCTACCAGCCCTGCCAGTCTGTCTATGGATCCGTCTGCCTGCTCACCTGGGAGCGCTCACCTGCTACCTGCCTGCTAGCCTACCTGGAGGCTCTGCCGTCACGTTCTGTGACCACCTGCCTGTCCAGAGAATCTTACCCGCTCACCTGGGAGCGCTCAGCTGCTACCTGCCCGCTAGCCTACCTGGAGGCTCTGTCGTCACGTGCTGTGACCACTTGCCCGTCCAGAGACTCTTGCCCGCTCACCTGGGAGCGTCCACCTGTTACCTGCCTGCTTGCCTACCTGGAGGCTCAGCCGTCACTTGCTGTGACCACCCGCTTGTCCAGAGACTCTCGCCCGCTCACCTGGGAGCGTCCACCCGCTACCTGCCTGCTTGCCTA
This sequence comes from Phyllobates terribilis, assembly GCF_046119375.1. Taxonomy (NCBI): domain Eukaryota; kingdom Metazoa; phylum Chordata; class Amphibia; order Anura; family Dendrobatidae; genus Phyllobates; species Phyllobates terribilis. The sequence goes on from NW_027362768.1 coordinate 329,970,764, forward strand.
CCTGGAGGCTCAGCCGTCACTTGCTGTGACCACCCGCTTGTCCAGAGACTCTAGCCCGCTCACCTGGGAACGTCCACCTGCTACCTGCCTGCTAGCCTACCTGGAGGCTTAGCCATCACTTGCTGTGACAACCCGCCTGTCAAGAGACTGCCCCCGTCACTTGCCGTGACCTCCTGCCCTCTTACCCAGAGACTGTCCCTGTCACTGGCCATGATCTCCTGCCCTCTTACCCAGAGACTGTCCCCGTCACTAGCCGTGACTGCCTGCCCGCCTTCCCTGGGTGTCACCTGCTTCCTTACAAGGACTGCCCCTTTGTATAGTTGCTCTGTGGTTCCACCTCCCAGACCCGTTACAGTTTTCTCGGGCCATGGAACCCGGTGGCACCCAAGCTCCCTCGCTCTCGGACCTATGTCATGAACTGTCCCGTCAGAGGTCCCAACAGGAGTCCATCCTGAGTCACCTGCGGAATGTCAACTCTCGCCTGGACACTCTGACTGCTCCACCAGCAACCACCGCTAGTGTCATGACTCGCAACCCGGCAGCGCCGCTGCCCACCAATACCATGGTATCCTGCCCCGGACCCCGGCTTTCTGCACCTCCTCGCTTCAGAGGCGACCCCGCTCAAGCTCGGGGCTTCATAAACCAGTGCACCCTGCACTTTGAACTCTTGTCCCACCAGTTTATCTCCGACCGGGCCAAAGTAGCCTTCATCATGTCCCATCTCACAGGGGAGGCACTGGCTTGGCTAAATCCTCTATGGGAGAGAGGAGATCCCCTGGTGACCGACCTGCCAGCCTTTCTCGCGGCTTTCCGGAAAGTCTTCGACGAACCCGGACGGAAGACCTCATCCGCATCATCTCTGCTACGCCTCCATCAAGGAAATCTCACCGTGGGCCAATTTGCCATACGGTTCCGTACCCTTGCTTCGGAGCTGGCCTGGGATAACGACGCCCTGGTGTCTGTCTTTTGGGAGGGTCTGTCCGGCCGTATTAAAGATGAACTCGCCGGTCGGGACATTCCTACCACTCTCGACGACTTAATAACTCTTGCCACCCGGATTGACATCCGGTTCCAGGAGCGCGCCAAAGAGGTCACCCGTGAGAAGAGGTTTCCACGTCTAGCCCCTACCTTTCAGAAACCCGTCTCTTCTCCCGCTACTCCCCAGGCGCACTCATCCAAACCTATGCAGGTCGACCAGACCAAGAAGGTCAAAACCCGTCAAGAGTTACGCCGAGCTGAGGGGAGCTGCTTCTACTGTGGCAGTAAGGAGCACCGGATCTGTACCTGCCCGGAGAGGTCGGGAAACGCCTGTGTCTAGGATCGCTCAGAGAGGGCGTCCTAGACAAGAATAAACCCTCTCCATCTCTGTTGCTGTCGGTCTCTATCATCTGCGGGGAGAACCGTTCTTTTGAACTAGCCCAACTTGACTCTGGAGCTGCCGGAAATCTCATTGTTTAGTTCCCGTCCATCCTGTCCATCCTTCTCCTACCCCTGCTAATCTACCTGGACTTCCGATTCCTTATTGGTCTTATGCGGACGTCTTTAATAAAAAGGAGGCAGAGACATTACCCCCTCATAGACCATACGACTGCCCAATCGACCTGTTACCCGGCGCTACTCCTCCCCGTGGGCGTATTTACCCTTTGTCCGCTGCTGAGACCCGGTCCATGTCTGAATATATTGAGGAGAATCTGGCCCGGGGATTTATCCGGAAATCTACCTCCCCGGCGGGAGCAGGCTTCTTCTTCATTAAAAAGAAGGACGGCTCACTCCGTCCCTGTATAGATTATAGAGACCTTAACCAGATCACGGTGAAGAATAAATACCCCCTTCCGCTCATTCCGGAATTATTTGACCGTCTGAGGGGGGCTAGAATCTTCACCAAGCTGGACCTCCGTGGGGCCTATAACCTGGTCCGTATCCGTCAGGGGGATGAATGGAAGACGGCATTCAACACCCGGGACGGCCACTATGAATACCTGGTAATGCCCTTTGGTCTCTGTAACGCTCCTGCCGTCTTTCAAGAGTTGGTCAATGACATCTTCCGGGACCTTCTCTCCTCCTGCGTAGTGGTGTACCTGGACGACATCATGTAGTTGCTCTGTGGTTCCACCTCCCAGACCCGTTACAATAATGTCTGTAAACCGCTGTGAAAATTAATGGCGCTATATAAGCAAGTAAAATAAATAAATATTTAATATTAATTATATATTTTTGGCCAGCAGAAAAAGAAATATATATCCTTGATATCCTTGCAGCAATAGAAAAAGTAAGACATGAACTGGGAAAATAGGTAAGTCTCCTCTTTTTATTGTTTAGATGAGTTAAATCGATAAAAATGATTAGTAATTTTAGTTTGCGATAACTTTTAAAGATTATGTTCATTTAACAGAACTATAATAGGCTGGGAAAATAATGGCCTAAAAAAAATACTTTTTCTAAATTACTATAGAGTGGAAGCTGTTATAGATACAAAAGGAGAACAACCTCCATATTAATATCTATAGTTTAAGAATAGAAAGTCATAAAAGCTTCCGAAGGTGCAATGTGGGGTTAATGGGGGTGCACAAAACTTTAGTCCATTTAGTATTGCAGGTGAATTCTGTTTTGGCCTCCGAGAAGGAAATTTCAGTTGTTCTCCTGGACTTACAGACAGAGACAGAACTGTCTACCTGATCACAATAGCCTAGGAGGGATAATTTTTGGACTTGTTTTAATTTATTTTAAACAATTAAATTAAACAAGCTTTTGATTACAACCAAGTACCATCTCGTTATATGGAGAGGTGACTTTGACATGAGGCTATGTTTATATAGAAAAGTTTGAAAAGAGTTGCATATAGGCCTAACAGTTAAAGTACGAGGGTCAGTCAATAAGTAATGCCTCCTATTTTTTTTCTCCTTAAATAAGGTAGTTATGTTAAATATTCGAATTTGGCACAATTCCTCAAACCTTCTCCAATCCACAGCAATTGCAACTTCCTGCACCAACAGGTGGCAGGACTGTATCCGTTTGCAAAATGTCTGACATCGATGTTCGTATTAGACAACGTTCTGTGATTGAATTCTTGCATGCAGAAAGTGAAACGTCCATTCGAATTCATGAGAGACTGAAAAATGTGTACGGTGATGCAACAGTGGATGTCAGTACTGTTAGACGATGGGTTCGTCGCTGTAACACAGCTGAAGGGCCATCACCGTTGGCTGACAAAATGCGGAGTGGCAGGCCAGTGACCTCAGTGACTCCAAGCAACATTCAGCGAGTCGATGACATCATTCGTTTGGACCGCCGGGTGACTGCAGATGAATTGTGTGGCATTATCTGCCTCAGTAAAGGCAGTGTGATGAAAATTATTGGACAACTGGGATACAGAAAGGTTTGTGCACGGTGGGTCCCAAGAATGCTTTTTACCATGCTGGAATACATGCCCTTGTTAAATGGTGGACCAAGACTGTGGAAATGGATGGAGATTATATTGAAAAGTGCCAAATTAATCGCTAATGTTGTGGTTTTCAACCTATGTAATTGCATTTGAATTTCTTGCCAATTAAAAGGAGAAAAAAAATAGGAGGCATTACTTATTGACTGACCCTCGTATTACACATTTTTTAAGGGCAATTAGACCTTTTCAGTAGTTTCAGTTTTGTTGCAAATCAGTCTCCGCTATTTAAATAGTCATGGAGGATGCAATCTTCTATAATGGGTAAAATGACAATTGTCATTTTAAGCGATTCATATGAAGTGCCAGCACCATTCCAGTGGTGTCTACCCTCGCTCTCCCAGGACTTGCATCACATTATTACGCAACACGAGCCCTGCACTGACTTCACTCTCCCAGCCTTGGGACGATTCAAACATCAAGAGGAAGTGAACGTCCAGTCGCCTCTCTGACTTCCACTTAATGCCTTTTTTTGTCTGAAGGCAGGGAGAGTGAAGCCAGTGCTGATTGGCTGCAGGGTTCGTGTGGCATAATAATGTGATGCAAGCCCTGGGAGAGCGAGGGTCGACTTCACTGGAATGGTGCAGGCACGGGAAGTGAGTATAAGTGTCATTATGTAACTCTGGGCAAACATACTGATTGAGAAGGGGATGTCCGAGTAGTGGACAACACCTTTAAAGTGTATTTATAATGGAAGCACCTACTTATGTAATCATAATGTTTATATTGTACAGATGGGCAAATTGAGTCCATGCAAAACAAGTTCATGCTGGATTTTCAGGAATTTGGTAAGCCAGGCAAATTCAAACAAATACAAGTCACTTCATATAAATCACTTAAAATGGCAGCTGTCATTTTACCCATTATAGAAGATTGCATAAGTCTCACATGACTACGGGGGCGGGCGGACAGGCTTTCTCATACTGCCTTGCGGTATGCGGTATTCACATAGCATGGTATAGTGCAGTCAATCAGGAGGGAATATCATAGCCTGTATAAAAGCAGAAGCAGAGAATGCAGCTGCCATAATGTGGCAGTCAATCAGAAGGGACTATCATAGCCTGTATAAAAGCAGAAGCAGGGAATGCAGCTGCCATAATGTAGTGATTAGCTCACAGCTTAACTATAGCGATAAGTAGAGAAATCCATAAAACACTAAAGAAACTGTACAGATAGTGCATGGCAGCACAGCAGTGAAGAAGATTTGTGTGTGAGGAAATGGGAATAGTGTCATACGCATCTTTGAAGGAGACTTTGGTGTACATTTGTTTTGTTGCAAATTTGTAGAGGCTCCAGCTAAACACTTCTATCCCTGCCTGTGACATCTGCTTTAGCCCTTAACAGGTTTGGCGGTCAGTGAGATCTCCTTTTCCTCTATACTACACATAGATTTGGCATAATAAACTTTTAAGTAAAGAAATAAAAACACCTTCCCATATCTATCAGGAAAAAAATAAAATGCCCGGAGCAATAATCTGCATTAGTCTCGGTAACATGACAGCTACAGAAAGGCCGGGCGCTGTGGATCAATACAGTAATCTGTAATTCAGCCAATCACAAAGGGAGCTTCAGAAACGATCAATGTCTTATCATTTACCGGTAAGAAATATGTCTGACTAAAGGTCTTATTTCTAGCGTGATACCTCCGATACCTCACTGGAAGCAGTTGAGGAATAGGATTTATAGTGACATTTAACAAGATTACAGACGCGGTTTTAGTGACTAACCTCCCTGTATTATACCTAAACTCTAGGTAGCGTTACCCTTCAGAGCTGACTTTAACCATTCGATGATCAGGCTACTTTTAGAACTATACGACCAAACGTTTATCAATTTTTAGAACATGATGGTTTAACGGAGCGATGATCAACCCAACAAATTGTGGTGGCTTCCAATGCAGCATCAGGACGTAATCAAAGGGCGAAGTCAAGGGGTAGGAAAACTAGTTCTTCTAGTTCTTATGACTTTTTTTTACATATACTTCCTCATAGTATATATTTTAATCATCACATGTCCAACTCGTGCAGCTGTACTGTGTCTTACCCAATATAAAGAAAACAAGAATATATGGGCGTTGTGTGTCCAAAATCATAACTACCAAAAATACTTGACACGTTGTTGTAACATGTCATCCATCTATTTTTGATAGCTGTACTGTGTCGTCAACTCAAGTATTTTTTATTGAGCTAAACATCAACTTGAGAGATGAGCAAATCAATTTGAGGTAAATCGAATTTTCTTTAACCCCTTAATGACCGGTGCATTTTCCGTTTTTGCGTTTTCGTTTTTTGCTCCCCTTTTACCAGAGCCAGAACTTTTTTTTAGCTTTTGTTCAATATGGCCATGTGAGGGCTTATTTTTTGCGGGACGAGTTGTACTTTTAAACGCCATCACTGGTTTTACTATATCGTGTACGGGAAAACAGGAAAAAAATTCCAAGTGCGGTGAAATTGCAAAAAAAATGCAATTCCACAGCTGCTTTTTTTTTTTTTTTACCACGTTCACTGAATGCTAAAAGTGACCTGCCATTATTATTCTCCAGGTCATTACAGGTTTGTAGACACCAAACATGTACAGGTTCTTTTTTATTTAAGTGGTGAAAAAAAAAAGTTTGCTAGAAAAAAAATGGCGCCATTTTCCAAGACCCGTAGCGTCTTCATTTTTTGGGATTTGGAGCCGGGTGAGGGCTTATTTTTTGCGTGCCGAGCTGACGTTTTTATTGATACCATTTTGGGATAGATATGATGTTTTGATCACCCGTTTTTGCATTTTATTGCAATGTTGCGGCGACCAAAGAAATTTAATTCTGGCGTTTGGAATTTTTTTCTCGCTACGCAGTTTACCGATCGGATTAATTCTTTTCTTATATTGATAGATCGGGCCATTCTGAATGCGGCGATACCAAATATGTGTATGTGGGGTTTATTTTTATTATTTTATTTTGAATGGGGCAAAAGGGGGGTGATTTAAACGTTTATATTTTTTATTTTTTTTTTTATTATTTTTAAAAACATTTTTTTTACACTTTTTGAAAGCTTCAATAGTCTCCATAGGAGACTAAAAGCAGCAACTGTCCCATTGCCTCTAGTAGAAATGCTCACATGCTATAAGCGCCGACCACTGGGTGGCGCTCATAGCAAGCGAGACATGACAACCACACGGGTCTGCTGCAGACCCCGGGTTGTCATACCCACGCATCGGTGACCCGCGATCACGTGACGGGGTCACCGATGGGCGGGGCTAATGCCGCGCTTCCGGCGCAGCGCTGTTAAATGCAGCTCTCAGAGATTGAGAGTGGCATTTAACTGGTTAACAGCCGCGGGTGGATCGTGATTCCACTCGCAGCTGTTACGGGCACATGTCAGCAGTAAGAATCAGCTGACATGTGCCCGGTTCAGTGCGGGCTCACCGTTGGATCCTCCGCTAAACCGGCCTTCCGATGTGGTGCGTACTATTACTGACCACGTCGGAAAGGGGTTAAATTTCATAAAAATTTGGATTTGTGCAAATCAAGCAAAAATGTGGCCACCATTTTCATACTTTTAAAGCTTATGAAGAGATTAAAAAATATATATTTTTTATAAACACCTTACTTGTCATCTGCATTGGCGTTGCAGCTCCAAATCCGGTCCTCCGCTGGCTTTCTTGGTCCCTCAACCGGTTAAGGAGATAGAAATGAAAAACACACAGCAGGATTGCCAACTTGACTTCTTATTTTTTCTGGACAGCTTACCAAAAAATCACGGACAGACTATGTTTTTTACTGACACATTGGATAACAATAATAAATTGTTATGATTATCAGTGATCCCTGTCTACATCTCATAATTCTGATATGAGACTTCAGCTGCGTTCATTATAAACTGTAAAATGATAATAATTGCAATCAAACTAATCTGTATACATTCCTTCATCTTCAAAAAAATCTCAGACACTTTAAAAATTTTTACGGACAGGGTTAAAAAAATGCCCTTTTTTTATTGACTGTCCTGAATTTTCAGGATCGTTGGCAACCGTGGAACAGAGTTGGATGCAAGGAGTCAATGAGCTAGTGGAGGACTGAGCGAGGAGTTGCAATGTCATAAGAGGTGAGGGACAAGGTGAGTGTATATACAGTATATATATTTCAGTGGCATGACATGGTTGAATTCATTTCTTTATACTCACCCTCCATAATCAAGGATGTCACTTTTAAGGGTCTCTTAGAAATAGAGAAGCAGCCCTTGTTGGTTCCATGCCGTTTGCAAATAATTTTTGAGACCATGTGCAGACTCCCCTCTACCCAAGGGACTGCCTGGGTAGCAAACTATGTGGGTATAGAATTGTCCAAATATTATGCACCTGCCTTGGCTCGGCAGAGCTCCACCACCTTCCCCTATGGTCGCTGCCCTTTGCTGTGCTCCACATCTGGTTTTACAAGTTGCCCAGTGTGCTTTCATGACATCATCTGCCTTGGCCTATCTAAGGACTACCAAGACACAAATCTGTGTATTAATATTAAGTCTCCTAGTCCTGTGTTCTGTTTGTTTCCTGATCTAATATATCAGCTCCTGGTCTGCATCTTGCATACCTGCTCTGGATTTTCCTGATTACTCTCTGTACCTGTCTTCCGGTGGTCTCCAGTGTACCAAGTCCTCGCTCCACACGTGACTTCCTGCCTGCTACACCAACACCCGGGGTCTGTGTGCCCACCCAGACTTGGGGCTCAGTAGGTGACACGCCTAACACCTTAGAGTCATGGAAAGGATATGTAGGGGCAAACAAAGGGGGGGAATAACATCCTAACACGAGGGGGTCCCATTTGCTTTGGTTTCCCTCATCTCTTTGATCCCCCAATATCTTGGACGATTATGTAGCTTTGGAGTTAAAAGCTTGTCTATCATTCTTTCTTCCATTTCACAACTGTCTTTTTCTGGTAGAAATAATGAAGCAATAATAACTAAATAGACTTCCCACCCCGTCAGATTTTCTTGTCTGTGAGTTATGCACAGCATCTCGCCATTCCCCGTATCTATCATTTTTAATATTATAAGATAGGAAAGAGACCATTGCATCCTGACCTTCTCTTGCTCCTTCAGAATTTTCTAATCTTTCATTTCACAAACTAATGTTTCGTACGCTCCTTCCGTGTTTGAGAACGAGAAGAGGAGAAAGAGGGAGCAGTGCGGCCGAGCAGTGATGAACAGGGATGCTTAGGAAGAAAGAAAATTAAAAGCATCTGCTGAAAGGTTTAGAACAATGTTTAAAAGAAACTTCAAAGATTCTTTTTCCTGCAGAAAGTCACCTTGTCGCACAATGGCACATGTGAATGTTCTCTCAGGGCTGCGCCAGCATTTATTTTTGGCAGCAAAAATAATAAGAATATATATATGAAACATACTCTATGTGCAGATTGCATATGTGCATCATTTTTTCCACACATTTTTTTGCACAGCAGTATATATGGAGGAAGGTTATATTCACATTACAGTACTGCGCAAAAGTAGTAGGCAGATGTGGGGCCCAATTGATGTTCGGCATTCCCACTGATCAGCTGTTATCTATCCTATATATCGATTATCATCAATTTACTTTGCCTGTCAAATCCCTTTAAAGGGAATCCGTCAGCAGGGTTTTGTTTTTAGATCTCAGAGCAGCATGATTTAGGGGCTGAGAGCCTGATTCCAATGATATATCATTTACTAGGGTGTGTGCTGTTTCAATAAAATCAGTGTTTTATCAGCAGGAGATTATTACTACAGGACTAGGTGTCTCGTACCTTCTGGTCCAACCACACCTCTAACACTGATTGGCAGCTTTTTGTCAATATACAGTGTACACAGAAAGCTGCCAATCAGTGGTGTGGGCGGGGTTATAGAGAGCTCAGCATTCTGAGCTCTGCTAAAGTTGCAGCTGAGAAATCTGTGATTGTATCACAACTGCTGCACCCAGTAAGATAAGGGATACATCGCTGGAATCAGGGCCTCTGCCCCTACATCATGCTGCACTCAGATGAGGTAGAAAAAAACTATTTAGGTAGCTAAAACTATTAGCAGAGCTTTATCTCAGCTAATAACACTACAGTATCTCTCTCATATTCCATATAAGGATGTAAAATCGCCACTTTTGGCCCACTTGGAAGAACAATGGACCAAATTTATTAACCCATTAGTGAGTGGTGGAACGAAGGTATTTTTTGGCATTTTTATAAATAGTGGAATTATGCTACTGCACCGACATTCATAGGTCCATATTTGTCTGCATTGTAAATAATGGAGAATTGGCCTAATTGCTGTTTAACAAATCAATCAAGGGCTTTGGTCACATAGAGAGAATCGGGCCAATTATGCTAATCCCACTCTGATCAAGCTCTGATCACAGTTTGATTTGAGTTTGAGCATAGTGTGATCCAATTCTCTTAGATGATGGAGAAGATGGAGAAAAAAAATTCTCCATCTTCTCCATTGTGTGGATTTCATCCGAGTGCAGTTCGATTGTTTCCACACACTCATTGACTTGCATGGCAGAGTGTGATCTGAATATCAGGTCAAACTCGGACAAGCTGAGATTTTTTTCACAAACTGGCTCTATATGAGGAAAAAATCTAGTGCACAGCCCCATAGCATAATATTGGTCTGGGTTCGATCTGATGTTTTGTCGGATTGCATTCGGACCAATAATAATATGCTCGTCTGCACTAGTGTTGAGCCACCCCCGTAGTGTTCGAGTTCGGTTCGGTTCGTCGAACACCCGTGTGTTCGCCGAACTGTTCGTCGAACTGTTCGTCGAACACCTTCGAACACCGTTAAAACCAATGGCAGGCAAAAAAAAAAAGAAAGAAACACATAGAAAACACCTTCAAAGGTGTCCAAAAGCTGACAAACTGCTCAGAAGACATAACTAACACATGGAAAAGTGACAAGTACATATAGTCATGCGAAAATAAAAGAGGTGGAGGAGTAAAAGGAGGGGGAGACACAGATATAGGCATGTCATGCCCTTCTAAAATCCAAAAAGTGAGAAGCCGACACGGCCAGTCCGCTCCTGCCCGTGCCACCTCCGTGTCGCCGGGTTTGTGCCAGAGCCGCGGTGAACCCTGACGGCCAGCCCCCCTCTCCCAATACTGGTGCCTGTCCGCTGGTGGGTCGAGCGAGCCCCCCTGTGGTGGAGGCAGCTCTAAGCTTTTTAATTTAAATTGTCTCTCTAATTTGAATGAATACACTTTAAATCCATTTACAAGGATCTATTGGAGGGCAAGTCTCATGCCAGCAGCCGCGGTAATTCCAGCTCCAGTAGCGTCCACTAACGCTGCTGCAGTTAAAAAGCTTTTATAAGGATCGAGCTCGGCTGTCCACCGCAAGGCATCCTACTGCCAGTCCCAGCCCCTATGCCTTGGGGTGCCTCCTGATGCTCTTCACTAAGTATCCCATGGTCCCGAAGCATTTCCTTTGAAAAAATTAAGTGTCTAAACTACAGGTGGTGCAGCTTGCTTAACAGCTGGGATAATCCGCTCACTAGCAGACACTGCTACTAGGCACAAAGTATTTCCTGGGCTAGATGCAGTTAAAAATTTGTAATTAGATACTCTCGTTGGATGCTGAGAAAGCATTCCATAGAGTCTCCTGGCACGCCATATATGATTCTCTTAAAAAGCTTGGGGTAGGGGTCTAGGGGACCCTTTTATAGCCAAAATCACGGCCCTGTATCGCAATACGTCACCTAGGCTGAAGATAAATGGAACTGTAGCACCCTGAGGGCTCGGTTGCTACAGACGTATTGCACCTCACCCAGAGGTGTGATATCTCACTCTCAGGTAAGGATGGAGTGTGGATCAGGACCCGACACCTGCATGCATTACACCACATTGCCGTGGGGCAGGGCGACCAATATGCCTCTGAGATGGGCACGACAGTCCCTGTCCCTGGCTGGAGTGGGGGGAGGGAACACTGAGGAAGGGGAACCCTGTAGTGCAGGAGCAGGGAGGAAGCAGTTCCTGGGTGCATTGAGTAGGGAGTATAAAAGGTGGGCACCATCTTAGTTCAGTGCAGAGAAGTCTGAGCAGAAGTGGCAGGGAGCAGGGGCTCTGCATGAGCTCTGCTCCGGAGGCGGGCCTAGTAACAGAGGCCCAGGCCTGGAAGAGGGAGAAGGAAGGAAGAGGAGCGGAGAAGGCTCCAGGAACGAGGAATGAAGGGATCCCAGGGGTGCGGACGGGCGAGTCGCCACCGCATGCCCGAATCCACCTGCGTGGAGGGGTCAGGCCAAAGGGGGAGACCGGTCCCCAAACTAGTGGAGGCAGGAAACGACCCTCAGCTAGAAACCGGAGGCTCTGACATTTTATGTGGCGCAGCCCCTCGCTACACCCGCTAGGAAGGCACCACATAGGGTCAGGGAAACTGGCGCCAAGTTTACCAAGAGGAGGCCCGAGGCAGCCGGACAGAAGTGTTGGTAAGAAAGGCCAGACAAAGGACACACAAAGGGGGTCCTGTGAAGTGCTCCAAATTTATCTGGGAGTTGTCTGAGCCCCTCACCTGGTGAGCACAGTACGACGTGGGCAGCCGTTACCTGCAGACGTGGTCTGGATAATAAGAACTGTGAGTAAAGGCCCTGAACTGCATCACTGACTCCGTGTCGTTACTGCTGCTGCCCTGCACCATCACCCCCATCCTCCGCATACACTGCCCTGAGGCTATACTCCTCCCGTGGAGAGTTATGCTACGCTCTGCTGCACCCACAACACCAGCCTCAGTGGTCTGCCCTGTAGCGGCGGTTCACTCTGACCGCAATCCACGGGTGGCGTAGTCGGACATTTAAACATGAAAACCACATAAATAGTTCCGCCACTGGTTTGACCGCCCTGAGCCACGGAACTGGGTCGCCGCCACGAAGACTACAACCACCAGCATCCACCAAAAAGGGTCCGGCTCCGGGTGTCCCAAGGCCCAGGGGGTGCGTCAGAACATTTTCATCACCTTTCACAATCACCAATGGGACAAGGCAGTGATGTCCTCTGTCCCCTCTCTTATACATCCTAGTGACGGAGCACCTGCTCTCATCAATTCGCCATAACCCCAATATTAGGTGGATTGAGGTGGGAGGCACCGAGTACAAGTGCTCTCTATTTGCTGATGATGTCCTAGTATATATCACTCAATCACATATATCCATCCATGCTGTTATGGCTGAAATAGATCACTTTGTTACATGGTAAAATTTTAAAATCAATGCAGCGAAGTCTGAGGCCCTCGATGTCTCCCTCCCCAAATCCATATAGGATTCCATCCAGTCCAACTTTCCCTTTGCCTGGCCCTCACAGGGTATCAAATACTTAGGAATTCCTATTCATAGAGACCTCTCCCATCTATGTTATCTTAATTTTGGGCCCTTTATTGAACAACTCCATACAGACCACGGTTGGCAAGTTAGAACTGTAAGATTCACTACGTGAACCACTGGTGTTTTGTGGAAAAGCACATGTACACTGCGTTCCAAATTATTATACAAAAAGTGTTTAGGAGTGATAAGGGAAGAATTTGTTTGTTTGTCAGTTAAACTCATTGATGGTGATGTGTGTCAGGGCTCTTTATATCACTGTAAGCAATTGCAGACACCTGTGCTAATTAGTTTGGCAGGTGTGTCCAATGAAAGGCAAGACTACTTAAGAAGGCTCTCTCACATTATTAAGCAGCCTACATTTTCTGCCAAAATGGGAAAGAAAAAGGATGTGTCGGCTGCTGAGAAGCAACAAATTGTGGAGTGTTTAGGTCAAGGCATGACTACAATCAACATTGTGCGATGATCAGGATGAAGTGTCTTGGCAATCAAGAAGTATGTAGCTGATTCACAGTACACACGTGTGCGTGCTGATAAGGGCAAATTGAGGACTCTTTCCTACAGGCAATTACGTCAGGTTGAAAGAGCAGCGGCAAAAAAGCCTTGTCATAGCAGCAGACAAGTTTTTGAAGCTGCTTGTGCCTCCAACGTCCCCCGAACAACAAGATGCAGGGTCCTTCAGAGGTTTGCAGCTGTGCATGCGCCATCCTGTCGACCTCCTCTATCCACTTCACACAAGCAGAAACGGCTCCAGTGGGCCAAACATTACATGAAGACTGATTTCAAAACTGTTTTGTTCACGGATGAGTGCCGTGCAGCATTCGATGGTCCAGATGGATGGAGTGGAGGATGGCTGGTTGATGGACACCCCACGCAAACACGGCTACAGCGCCAACAAGGAGGAGGTGGAGTAATGTTTTGGGCTGGAATCATGGGGAGAGAGATTGTCGGCCCCTTTAGGATCCCTGAAGGCGCTAAAGATGAACTCCATAATGTATGTGGATTTTCTCAAACAGCACTTCCTGCCATGGTTCAAGAAGAAGAACCGTGTATTTCACAGCAAGATCATTTTTCTGCATGATAATGCACCATCTCATGCTACACATAAAACATCTGCATCTCTGGCTGATATGGGCATAAAAGGGGACAAACTTATGGTGTGACCCCCATGCTCCCCTGACCTCTACCCCATTCAGAACCTTTGTAGCATCATTAAAAGGAGTGTCTATGATGGCGGGAGGCAGTTCACATCTAAGCAACAGCTCTGGGAGGGTATTCTGTCCTCATGCAAAACAATTGAAGCAGAAACCATCCAAAACCTGACAAATTCAATGGACGAGAGAGTTCAGAAGCTCCTTTCGAACAAGGGGTCCTATGTGAAAATGTAACATCACCTAGAATAAAGTTTTGAGTTGAAAACTGTTTGATTTCAGTTTCTAACAACCTGCTAATGCTTATAATTTCAAAAATGACCATTTTTTTGGTCTTTATTAAAATGAAAAGGTTGATCGAAAAGTTTGGGGGATCTAAGAGTGTGGCAACCCAGTAGTCATGATTACTTCGAATTCTGACAATATGAGGGTCATGCTGCAGGTAGTGCAGCAAGAAGGCACTTATGTGCCTTGCGCATCTCGGAGCCCCAAAATTATTTTCCGGGCTAGATGCAGCTAAAAATTATTTTTAATTTTAAATCTGGTGAAGCTTTAGTATAGATGGCCTAATGGGATCAGTGCTGCACACTGCTACAAAGCCCAAATTATTTTCCAGTCAAGATACAGATAAACATGATTAGTAATTTGAAAGCTTAAAACGGTTGGTAGGGTGATTTTAACCAATCATCAAGCTTTTACTCTCCCCAGGATGACACAGGGGTAGAAAAGTCGTTTCGGATCCATGATTTGTTCATCTTTATGAACGTGAGTCTGTCTACATTATCAGTGGAGAGCTGCGTGCGCTTATCTGTCAGCACACCACCAGCAGCGCTGAACACACGTTCAGACAGAACGCTGGCTGCGGGGCATGACAAGATCTCCAAGGCGTAAGTGGCTAGCTCCGGCCATTTATCCAGATTGGAAGCCCAAAAAGAGCAAGGGTCCAGTGACACAGTCGTGGCTTCAATGTTTACTTGGAGATACTCCTGTACCATCGTCTCTAGGCGTTGACTATGTGTCAGACTTCTTGTCTCCTGTGGCCTTGCAAAGGATGGGCTAAAAAAGTGGTGAAATGATTCCGCAAAATTGATGTTACCAGCAGATACTGTGGTTCTGTTACGGTTTGAGTGCTGAACACTTGACGGTCCCACGGTTGGCAAGTTGGAACTGTGAGATTCACTACGTGCACCACTGGTATTTTGTGGAAAAGCACATGTAAGATTCTGCAACAGTCTCTGCTGATACTCCTGCATGCGTGCATCCCTTTCTATGGCAGGAATAATTTCTGCAAATTTACTTTTGTACCGGGGATCTAACAGTGTGGCAACCCAGTAGTCAGGATTATTTCTAATTCTCACAATTCGAGGGTCATGTTGCAGGTAGTGCAGCAAGAAGGCACTCATGTGTGTTGCACATCCAGGAGCACCAAGTCCCTGTTGTGTTGGTGGCGAGGTAACAATCATGCTTCCTTCCTCTGTCCTCTCCCCCCAACCTCGCACAACAGAAATGTGATCAAGGTCTCCCTCATCTGATGAGTCTTCCATCAGTTCGTCCTCCACTTCTTCCTGGGCTCCTGCACCTTCCTCACTAGTTTGGCTGCTACCATGCGCCCTGGTAAAACCATCTCCCCCACCCTCACATGCCTGCCGCCTTGGTGCTGCCGACCATCTGGACCTTGCAGATGTTAGCCCTTCCGCATACAACTCCTCCTCCTCTACTTCCTCCACCTCCTCTTGTGCCACCACCTGACTCCGAATTCTGTTTAACATGTGCTCCAGCATGTAAATCACCGGAATAGTCATGCTGATAATGGCATCGTCAGCACTAAACATCTTCGTCGCCATTTCAAAACTGTGCAGAAGGGTGCATAGGTCCCTGATCTGAGACCACTCCTCCAGCGTGATTTGCCCCACCTCTGAATCTCGTTGGCCCAGGCTATACGTCAGAACGTATTGCACCAGGGCTTGTCGGTGCTGCCACAGTCGCTGCAACATGTGCAGAGTTGAATTCCACCGGGTAGGCACATCGCATTTTAGCCGGTGAAGTGGCAGGCCCAACGACTTCTGTAGAGATGTAAGTCGTTGAGCTGCGGGATGCGAACGGCGGAAGTGAGCACACAGCGACCGTGCCCTCTGCAGAAGGCCATCTAGTCTGGGATAGTGGGCTAAAAATTGCTGGACAACCAGGTTCAACACGTGAGCTATACAAGGCACGTGTGTGACATTGCCCCGGCGAAGGTCCGCACCCAGGTTTGCAGCATTGTCGCACACGGCCTTCCCTGGTTTCAGGTCCAGTGGAGACAACCATTCATGAAATTGGTTCTCCAGAGCTGACCACAACTCCTCAGCTGTGTGACTCACATTTCCCAGACATTTCAATGTAAAAACCGCCTGATGACGTTGAGCCCTACTGCCAGCATAGTAAGGAGGTGTGCAGGATCCCTTCTGCGCAGTTAGAAAGCTTGTGGCATGACCAGACAGGCTTTGGGTGCAGGTGGAAGACCGAGAGGAGGTTGAGGAGGCAGAAGCAGTGGAGGAACTTTGACATAAAGAGGATTGACGCACAACTCGTGGGGACGGCAAGACTTGGACAGCAGCCCCTTGTCCTGCTGTCACCATAGTTACCCAGTGCCCAGTCAGCGACATGTAATGCCCCTGTCCATGCCTACTCGTCCAAGTGTCTGTGGTGAAATGCACCCTGTCACACACAGAGTTTCTCAAAGAAGCGGTGATGTTGTGTGCGACATGCTGGTGGAGCGCAGGCACACCTTTCTTTGAGAAGTAGTGCCGACTGGGCATCTGGTACTGGGGCACTGCGACGGACATAAGGTCTCGAAAATCCTCTGTGTCCACCAGGCGGAAAGGCAGCATTTCTGTAGCCAAGAGCTTGCAGATGGTGAAATTCAACCTCTTAGCTTTCTCATGGCTAGGAGGAAATGGTCTTTTACTTGTCCACATCTGAGGGACCGAGGGCTGGCTATTGTGCTTAGACGGGGTTGATAAGGGTGTCCCCGGCAAACTGCCGGTCTGTGAGGAAGATGCAGGCGGACATGTTAGGTTGCCTTGATCCAAAGGTGGTGCTATCGATGTCAGACAGCGCTCAACACCAGCTGGTGTTACCACCTCCAAAGAAAATGATGACCTGCCAATCACGCTGGCTGTTGCGGGTAAAGAGGTGGCAGGTCTGCGCCCCAAAACAGGTGTGACTGCTGTCCCCCCAGTCACAGAGGATGAAGAGGCCGCGGATGCACAAGATATGGCAGACGGTGATTGGCCCGGCCGGCTAGGCCGCATTGTAGCACACTGAGCTTCCCACTGCAACTTATGCTTCATGTCCATGTGCCGGTTCATGCATGAAGTACTCAAACTATGTATTTTTTGGCCTCTACTTAGCTTTTGCTGACAAATGTTACAGATAACACGAGTTGGGTCATCTTTATCGATCTGAAAAAATGCCCAGGCTATGCAAGGCTTAGCACCCATGCGACCTGAAGAGCCACCACGACTTGTGGTGAGAGGCAGAGTTGTGTTTGAGGATGCAGTTGTTGACGTGCTTCCAGTACTACGTCTCTGTCCAGGAAGGCGAAACCTGACCTCGTCGTCACTAGCATCTTCCTCCACCTCCTCTGCTGACCTCATCTCTTGGCTGACTGTGGGTTGACAGTAAGTGGGATCTCCGACCTCATCATCATCACCCTGTGCGTTATCACACCCGTCGTCCTCAGAGCCAACCTGTTCCTGCCCTGACAAAAAACTAAAGTTGTCGCTCCAATCAGGTATTTGAGTCTTATCATCGTCTTCCTCATTGTCTCCACCAACAGGAGTTACAGTTTGGGAATGAGGG
Source organism: Phyllobates terribilis (assembly GCF_046119375.1). Taxonomy (NCBI): domain Eukaryota; kingdom Metazoa; phylum Chordata; class Amphibia; order Anura; family Dendrobatidae; genus Phyllobates; species Phyllobates terribilis. Next base: position 329,988,506 of record NW_027362768.1, read on the forward strand.
TCTACATTATGGTCAGAACCTTCTGCGTCTGGTCCTGGATCCGACTCATAAAGATTCTGGGCATCAGTGCAGATCATTTCCTCGTCTGGATTCACAGAAGCGCTGGAGTCGACCTCTGATTCCCAGGCTATAGTATGAGTAAACAGCTCTGCAGACTCAACCATCTGTTCTACCTCATACTCAGACGGGCAGCTGGAGATTTGGGAGCTGTGAGGAAGCAAGTGCGATTTGGGTGACACCTTTGAGGACTGGAGTATTTGTGATGTTGAAGTTGATGTGGAGGAGAGCCCACTTAAAGGAGCACTTGATATCCGTTGAAGCACCTGCTGTTTTTGTGCCTCATCTGGAATTTGTAGCGATTGGCGTGGCCGTAAGAAAGGGATCTTATCACATTGTCCGCTAAAAGAAGTAGACATTTTAGTTTGGCTGGAAGATGGTCTTTCTTCTGCAGATGTTACTGTTGCTTTAACACCTACCCCACGGACACAACCTTTTTTCCCCTTCCCAACACGCCTATTCCCCTTTCCACCAGCAGCAGGCCTTTTTCCACTCATTTTGGTGGTTAACTAATTCACAACTCTGGAGTTGTTTGCACAAAAAAACAATGGATGGTAACCGAGCAGAGCTGAGTGGCCAAACTGTGGTATTAGGCCAAAACTATTGGCTGGGTTAGATGCAGAAAAAAATTATTTTGAATTTGCAACCTGATGGAGGTCAGTATAGATGGACTAATACAAATAGTCCCACACACTGCTAGAAGCCCAAATATTTTTTCAGAGGTACTGTAGATGCAGATAAAAATTATTTTTAATTTGCAACCTGATGGAGGTCAGTATAGATGGACTAATAGACCAAGTCCCACACACTGCTAGAAGCCCAAATATTTTTTCAGAGCTAGATGCAGAAAAAAATTATTTTTAATTTGCAACCTGATGGAGGTCAGTATAGATGGACTAATAGACCAAGTCCCACACACCGCTAGAAGCCCAACTATTTTTTCAGAGCTAGATGCAGAAAAAAATTATATTCAATTTGCAACCTGCTGGAGGTCAGTATAGAAGGACTAATAGAACAAGTCCCACACACTGCTAGAAGCCCAAATATTTTTTCAGAGCTAAATGAAGAAAAAAAATATTTTTAATTTGCAACCTGATGGAGGTCAGTATAGATGGACTAATAGACCAAGTCCCACACACTGCTAGAAGCCCAAATATTTTTTCAGAGCTAGATGCAGAAAAAAATTATTTTTAATTTGCAACCTGATGGAGGTCAGTATAGATGGACTAATAGACCAAGTCCCACACACCGCTAGAAGCCCAACTATTTTTTCAGAGCTAGATGCAGAAAAAAATTATATTCAATTTGCAACCTGCTGGAGGTCAGTATAGAAGGACTAATAGAACAAGTTTCACACACTGCTAGAAGCCCAAATATTTTTTCAGAGCTAAATGAAGAAAAAAATTATTTTTAATTTGCAACCTGATGGAGGTCAGTATAGAAGGACTAATAGACCAAGTCCCACACACTGCTAGAAGCCCAAATATTTTTTCAGAGCTAGATGCAGAAAAAAATTATATTCAGTTTGCAACCTGATGGAGGTCAGTATAGATGGACTAATAGAATGATGCTATGCCCAAAAGATTTTACTTCACTAGGTGCAGTAAAAAAATTGGTATTCTATACACAGGTGGTATATCTTGCAACACAGATAGGCTACTCCACTGACTAACACACTCTGCAATAGGCCAAAAAGGATTAGCTTTGCTAGATTCAGCCAAATGCTGTGAAAAAAACTTGCACAGCACTGGCACAGACCTGCCTGGCAAAAACTGATAGGAACTCATGTAACCTAGTCCTGAAAAGGACTCCAATTACAATTAGTCTTTACTCCCACAACCTATCTATTTAAGAGCACAGACCTCCCTGATAAAAGTCGTAGGAAATGCTGTAACCTAGTCCTTAAAAGGACTGCAATCACAACTATTCCCTACTCCCAAGCTATCTGTATATTTGTGCGAAAATTGGCTTGAAATTAACAAGGTATAGCGCACACAGCAACAGCGGTGCCGTCTAACACGCAGCTGCAGCAGTGAGAAAATGGTGGCGACGGGGAAAATGGCTTGGTCTTATAGGGCAAGGACATGTGACATACACTGCCAATGACACATGCCCTTGCTTGTGTGAAAAAAAGCACTTCGCTCCGTGTGTGCGCTGCTGATAGGCTGACAGATTGCACCTCCCCACTGCAAATGCGGGAAAGAGAAAAAAAAAATGGAGATCTTCATTGTTCCTGCAGAGATCCATCCCCTGCCCCTCCCCCCACCCCGCTGTACACTCAAACTGCGTATTAACATTAATTTTCATCATTACTGAGAAAAAATCCAGTTATGATTTTGGTGCACGAACAGTTATCGAACATAACCTCGAACAGCCGAATTTTTCTCAAATTGTTCGTGTTCGCCGAACGGCTCGAACACCGCCCAAAACAGCTCGAATTTGAGATTGGCGAACAGTTCGAGTAGAACAACGCTCATCTCTAGTCTGCACCTGCACAAACTTGAAGCTCCTCATCCCCAATGCATAACATATAACTTATAAGTATAAGATAACCTCAACTCCATGTGACACTTATAATACAGGTATCTACCATGTATGGCAGAGATGCCTGTGGACATCCTCAGGCACCGGGGACAGGGGTGACTCCTACTTCTGCGCCCCTGGCATTTATGGTCGGCTGTGATGACTCCTAGGCCACGGCCCCACTATCAGTATTTGGTCAGTATTTGGTCAGTATTTTTACTCAGAAGTGGGAGCCAAAACCAGGTGAGGAACAATCAGAGAAAAGGTAGAATAGAAACAAGTCACCAATTCTGTATTTATCACCCACTCACGAGAAAAAATACTGACCGAACACTGACCAAATACTGATAGTGGGGCTGTGGCTTTATAATGTAATACACAGTATGTGCTAATTTGATCATGGGATACAATTTCTTCTACTCTCTTGAAGGAAATATTCGATACAAATCTGGATTATAGATCATGTAAGAAGTTACAGGTCTCGTCAGATGCAACTGTAGGATTTAGTCCTCACATCTAATATTGAAAATTGCCTCTCATTTCGTTTTCTACTATGCTTTAATGCCTGCAGATTTTAACCCTAGTGATCTGTACAATAAATAGCATTATATATTTAGGAAGTCAGAGGCAGTAATTTATGACCATGGGAAATTGTAGTGGTGAAAGGTAAAAGCTGTCTGTTTCCATTCTATGTCATTAGATGCATAAATTGTTGCATTTTTAGAATTGGTCTAAAACTTATCCCTTCTAGAAGAGGAAAATTGTGTCTGCAGAATAGTCTTTAAAGGAGCACACTGGCATTATTTTTTTTATTTGCTCTCTCCGTAATATGTTTAATGATTGCATTAAGATTAGTGATGTGCGAGCCCTAAAATGCTCGGGTGCTCGTTGCTCAGGTCGAGCACATTGGAATACTCGGGTGCTCGAACCGAGCAATGAGCCCAACGTAAGTCTATGGGAAACTCGAGCATTTTTCAGGCGGCTCCCCCCCGGCGGTCTGCAGAGGGCCTAAAAATTGCCCAAATCAATGGGAACAGTGCTCAAATGGCATGGGAACAGCATGGGGAAGACCCCTGGAAGCATTTCTGACTCCCGGGTCACTGCTGTGAACAATGCTGTCAGAGTATTAAGCCACTTTTTTTGGACTCACAAGAAAACATACAAAAACAAAAACAAAATGGATTTTCCTGGGAAATATGTTAAGGAACATCCTTTCCAGGGTAATGACTTGTACATGAGGCAAAATAAATATACAAAAACAAAAATGCTCTTCCACACCTTGGGCTATGTTCACACGTAGCGTTTTTGATGAATTTTTGCACTTTTGCATTGCTTTCAACCAAGACAAATGCATTCACTGGGAAATGTCATTTTAACATTTTACAACCTTATCTGGCCATGTGGTGTGTGACACATCATCAGACACATCCTGTTTCATTTATGATGGAGGGACTCTGAAAGTCACAAAGCCTATTTTTATCAGGCGGCCCTTACTATTCTTAAAGGGCCAGCAGTCGGCCCTCGCTATTGTTAGAGAGTCATCAGCAGGCTATGCTTTGTCGTTCCCATTATTAACGAGTGAGTCTCCTATACTGTTACTGCGTATGCACTGACTGCAAGGACTGCCAAAAATTTGGATGCACTCCAATGCCCCTTGCAAGAGACATAGAGGTCGGAGAGCCTCCTAGAAACATTGTTCCCATTATTAAGAAGTGGATCTCCCATAGTGTTTGCCTATGCAGTGAAGCAACGGCTGCCAAAAATTTAGAGACACTGCAATGCCCCTTGCAAGAGACATAGAGGTTGGAGAGCCTCCTAAAAACAATGTTCCCATTATTAGGAAGTAGGTCTCCCATTGTGTTTGCGTATGCAGTGAAGCAATTTCTGCCAAAAATTTGGAGGAACTCCAGTGCCCCTTGCAATAGACGTAGAGGTCGGAGAGCCTCCTAAAAACAATGTTCCCATTATTAGAAAGCGTATCTCCAATTGTGTTTGCCTATGCAGTGAATGCAAAAGCTGCCAAAAATTTGGAGGAACTCCAATGCCCCTTGCAAGAGACATAGAGGTCAGAGAGAACTATTGTTAAAGGGCCAGCAGTCGGCCCTCGCTATTGTTAGTGAGCCATCAGACGGCTATGCTTTGTTGTTCCCATTATTAACGAGTGGGTCTCCTATACTGTTATTTCGTATGCAGTGACTGCAAGGGCTGTCAAAAATTTGGAGGTACTCCAATGCCTCTTTCAAGAGACGTAGAGGTCAGAGAGCCTCCTAAAAACAATGCTCCCATCATTAGGAAGTGGGTCTCCCATAGTGTTTGCCTATGCTGTGAAGCAACGGCTGCCAAAAATTTGGAGGCACTCCAATTCCCCTTGGAAGAGACATAGAGGTCGGAGAGCCTCCTAAAAACAATGTTCCCATTAATAGGAATTGGGTCTCCCATAGTGTTTGCCTATGCAGTGAATGCAAAAGCTGCCAAAAATTTGGAGGCACTCCAATGCCTCTTGGAAGAGATGTAAATGTCGGGGAGCCTCCTAAAAACAATGTTCCCATTATAAAGAAGTGGGTCTCCCATAGCATTTGCCAATGCAGTGAATTCAAAAGCTCCCAAAAATTTGGAGGCACTCCAATTCCCCTTGAAAGAGACATAGAGGTCGGAGAACCTCCTAAAAACAATGTTCCCATTGTTAGGAAGTGGGTCTCCCATAGTGTTTGCCTATGCAGTGAATGCAAAAGTTGCCAAAAATTTGGAGGCACTCCAATGCCCCTTGGAAGAGACGTAGAGGTTGGAGAGCCTCCTTAAAACAATGTTCCCATTATTAGGAAGTTGGTATCCCATAGTGTTTGCCTATGCAGTGAAAGCAAAAGCTGCCAAAAATTTGGAGGAATTCCAGTGCCCCTTGCAAAACACATAGAGGAGGTGATATGGTAGATATGATGATGAATGATATTGTAATGGAGGATGTGGAGAAGGAGGAGGACAAGAGGAAAAGACAAAATCAGGAAGCATATACCCATGTGTGGGTGTGAAAAGGTGCATGGGAATAGACCTCCCAAAAAAAGACACTGTATTTGAGTTTAAGTTATGCTGCTATCATTCGGTGGTGTTGAGAAATCTGTCCCAATCCAGCCTTTGTTCATTTTTATAAGAGTCAGCCTGTCAGCATTTTCAGTTGACAGGCGGATGCGCTTATCAGTTATAATTTCACCCGCCGGCGCTAAAACTCCGCTCTGTTAAAAAGGTAGCGGCAGGGCAGGCCAGGACCTCAAAGGCGTAGAGAGCCAGTTCATTCCACGTGTCCAGCTTGGATACCCAATAATTATAAGGCACAGAGGAGTCACATAGGACGTTGGTACGGTCGTCAAGGTACTCCCTCACCATCTTCCCAAACTTTGCACTCCTTGAGAGAGAACCCCGCATCTCAGGGCCTGTGCGATGGGAAGGACTGAGAAACTGTCCCAGAACTTTGACAGTGTTCCCCTGCCTCTGCTGGATTGGAGTTGTGTCTCTCTCGCCTGTACTCCTTGGTTGTCCAACGAACTGTGACCTCTGCCATCAGCGTATTCAGATGGGAATTTTTTTAACAGTTCTGCAACAAGGGCCTTTTGGTACTGCCCCATTTTTGTAGACCTGTCCGCTTTAGGAATAAGAGATATAAAGTTCTCCTTGTAGCGGGGGTCTAGAAATGTCACCAACCAGTAATGACTGTCACCCAAAATTTGGAGAACGCGAGGGTCACGGGAAAGGCAGCGGAACCTATACTCAGCCATGCGTGCCAGACTGCTAACAGGCAAGACTTTCGTGTCCTCACCAATAGGACGACTGACCATGCTCTCCATCTCCTCCTCATTGTCCTCAGGCCATTCACGCTGAACAGAAGGTATGACAGTTGTGCAGGTAGTACCGTCTATAGCGCATGAAACTAGCTCCTCCTCCTCCTCTGTCTCATTGTCACCCAATCCACGTTGGGATGAGATGAGGCTGGGCTGTGTGTAATCACCCTGCATGGTTCCATGCTCCATCTCATCGTGCTCCGTCTGCAATGCATGCTCTTTGATTGTGAGCAGAGCGCGTTTCAAGAAACAGAGATGGTGATGCTAATTATGGCGTCATCGCCGCTCACCATCTTGGTGGAGTCCTCAAAGTTTTGGAAGATGGTACATATGTCTGACATCCATGTCCACTCCTGAGGTCTTATGTGTGGAGTCTGAACTGAATACTGATGGCCTTGTTGATGCTGGTAGTCAACAACTACCCTCTTCTGCTCACAAATCCTTCCGAACATCTGCAGTGTAGAGTTCCAACGCGTGGGGACATCACACACCAGTCAGTGAGCCGGAAGCTGTAAACACTGCTGAAACACTGCAAGGGCGACAGAAGCTGTAGGTGATTTTCTAATATGGGCACACAGGTGGCGTACTTTGACAAGCAGATCCGGAAGCTCCGGGTAGGTTTTGAGAAACCGCTGAACCACGAGTTTAAGCACATGGACCAGGCATGGTACGCGTGTGAACTCGCCTCGCCTCAGAGCCGAAACCAGGTTCCGGCCATTGTCACACACGACCATGCCTGGCTGAAGGTTCAGCGGTGTCAGCCACAGGTCTGCCTGTTCCTTTAAGAGCTGTTCACAACTCATCAGCGTTGTGTGGTTTGTCACCTAAGCATATTAGCTTCAGCACAGCCTGTTGCCGCTTGGCCGAGGCAATGCTGCAGTGTTTCCATCTTGTAACTGATGTGGTCATTTCGGGGATGGATGCTGAAGAGGAGGAGGAGGTGCAGGAGCTGTAGAACGTGGTGGCAACCCTGATTGACCCAGGGCCTGCAATCCTCGGTGTAGGGAGGACGTGTTCCGTCCCAAGGTCTGACTGGGTCCAGGCTTCCACTATGTTAACCCAGTGTGCCCTCAGCGAGATATACCATCCCTACAAGCACTTGTCCATATGTCTGTAGTTAGGTGGACTTTCCCAGTAACTGCGTTGTTGAGGGCACGGCTAATATTGTGGGACACGTGCTCGTGTAATGCGGGGACGGCACATCGGGAAAAATTGTGGCGGCTTGGGACTGAATACCGAGGGATTGCCGCCGCCATGAGGTTGCGGAAAACTTCCGTTTTCACGAGCATAAAAGCCAAAATTTCGAGCGCAAGCAGTCGAGAAATGTGTGAATTTAGTAGTGAGGCCTGTGGGGCGTTGGCTTCGTATTTGCACTTGCGTTCCAAGGACTGGGGTAGAGACAACTGAACACTGCGCTGGGACAAGGACGTGGACGTGCTTCCTGATGCTGCTACTTGAGAGTGTGCAACGACAGGTGCAGGGCAGCAGGCATCTTCCCATGCGCCATGGACAGATGATTGGCTTGCACGCACAACAGCGGAAGAAGCAGTGGTGCCACCCGCAGACACTGTTCCTGGACCCTGGGATTCGGCCCAGTTAGTCGGGTGCTGCAATGTGCCTGATCATGCTGGTGATGGTCAGGCTGCTAGTTTTGCTACCCCTGCTGATGCTGGCCTGGCAGGTGATGCAAATGGCCTTTTTGGGGTTATCGGTAGAGGCTTTAAAAAACAACCAGACTCGGGAAGACCTAACAGTTGTACTGGCAACTTCCGTCATTTTGATGTTACGGGGAAAGGTTACCCGCGTTCTGCTTGCGGCCACTACACTGCTTCTTTAAAAGTTTTTTAAAACCACAGTTTTAAATAGCTGGCCTGTTGGTAACTATTTTTAACAGCACCGACCTCGTGTCAATAACTTTGCTGACACACTGCAACAAAATTTCAATGGAGGCCAGAAATGGCAGAATTTTTACCGCAATTATATGTGATCCATGTGACGGACAAACCACAGTTTTAAATAGATGGATCGTTGTAATATAGAAAGGATCTGACTGTATTCTGCAGTGCCAACAAGCAAATGGATCAGAAAAAATGTGTTCTCTGGATTGATTTTTAAGCAAATCAGGGTTAAGATCTAAAAAAAAATTATTCCTGGCCTCTGATACCTGGGGCTATTTCGAGAAATATCTGTAAAAGCACCAGCAGACAAAACTGGAATGGACCCTCTTTCTATATGCACTGCATGCTGCCACATACACTGTCTGCCTGCCTAGCACTGATATCTATGCAGCTGTATTAGTCCTCAGAAGGACTGTCAGTTGAGATGGATATGTGTAGAATATGTTGTGGTATACCTACACTAACTAAGAAACAAGCGAATCTCTCCCTAGCTCCACAGCACCTCTCCCTACACTGCCTGATTCCAGAGTAGACTGTGATGAGCACAGCGGCGCCAGGTCTGATATAATCCTGATCACGCTGTGCAGCCAGCCAATCGCTGTAATGCCACAACCAACATGGCTGCGGCATTACAGTGTGTGGCAGACAATCCCTGCATGTTCATTGGCGCTCTAAAGAGAGCCAAACATGCTGTTAGGAGGGCGGTTGCAGACAACTTTATTTTAATGGAACGCAACCGACCCCGGGGTCCGCGATGCAGCCTGGAGGACTGCTGCCGAACACTTTCCGGGTGGAAAGGCAAGCGACAACTTAAATGTTAAATCCTTCTGTGTTTCTTCACACAGGAACGGGTAAAGCGGTACGCTCTATCTCCGTTAACTGCACGGAGGGAGAGCGACCGGCGACGCACCTATCAGCTATCTTAGCCCTTTGTGTTAATGTACACGGAAGGGTAAGATGGTTCGCACAATCTCCAAGAACCGCAGGGAGACGTGCGACCGTGGGAGAAGCAGTAGCCCTGTCTTCGATACAGGCGCTACGCTATGGGAGTTGGCGCTAGCATGCGGGTGTGATTCCCGCCGGGTATTCGTGCACTCAGCCGGCGTGCTACCGGACTGAGCAAACCCGCTCTATATGGCTCACAGGCGGAAAAGGGAGAACGGCTACTGCAGATGGCTCTGGGTGTAAGGCGAACCCCCTGGTCAGAGCCAGTCTGCAAGGCAAAGCTACCTGCCTACTTTTTCTAACCTGCCTAACTAAAGCTATGGCTCTTCAAGAGTAAGCGTGCACACCACAAACAGCCAGCTCAAATGATCTGAGCGCGTCGCCATCTTTGTGGGCGGGCCTTTTAAAGACTAAGCCCTGCCCACCGACGCGCCATTGGTGACGTTACCCGTGGACCAATCAGGTGGTGCCAGGTCACCGGGTCAGGTGGGTGCCAACCCACCAATCATGATCCGCCAGGTCACGGACATGCTCAGTGCGGCAAATCCTGGACTTAGATTCCACAAGCCCTGTCTCCCTCTGCAACCCATGAAAGACAAAAAAGGGGGTGGGGTGGAAAAGCGCAGTGCTTGTGTGAACCTGTATGGAAGTGGAATATACGTGCAGATACAGTGGTCTGCTCACCTGAGTGGGTTGTGCAGACCGCACAACCCAGGTTAAACAGCTACTGGCGCTGATAGCGCTGCCACAATGCCTTCAGTGTCTCCTCTGGATTAGCAGATGGAGCTTCCAATCATGTGATTCCGGGTGGGGTCACATGGGTGATGACATCATCGCAGGTCCTACAGGTCCTGCAGCTGAAATTGTATCCTGTTCTCTGCAGCCTCCAGCCACAACTCCCAATGGAAAAGTGAACAGTGTGCAAATTGAAGTGGTCAGTGGGGCGCTAGAAACTGGATAAGGCGCTGAAAAAGGATAAAACAAACCTCTTTATTGAAGTTCTAATGCCCACAACGCGTTTCTGCAGCGGTCTGCTGCCTTCATCAGGTGGAGTTATGGGAAAATGGCAGAAACAGGCACTTTTATACATAAAGCAAAGGAACTCAATGGGAGGTGCCAAGGGAGAATTTGGTACTTAACCCCTTAATCACCATTAAAAAAGACAATTACAATTTAATAATAAAGGGGACTTAAAAAAGCATTACGGGTCAATAACTACACATTATAAACTTACTATGAAGATGCAAGATGCAAGATGCAGACATTAACGGCAATGCTTTAAAAATACATACATATAAAAATGCATATATAAATGAGGGTAAATAAGCATATTACATAAAAATTGGTGAGGCATATCCTGAGTATACCCCTCAACCAGTTTGTATCCCCCCAAAAAATATATAAATATTAATAAATCATCTGCACACATTATCAATCGCTAAATTCAAACCTTCTGGATAAAATGTACCCAATTTAAAAATCCAAAAATTCTTTCTCTTCATAAGATAATTAAGCCGATTTGTTACATTATCAGGTACTTGTTCTAAAATCGTGAGTTTCAAGCTAATGGGATCTCTCTGGTGGGCAGTCAGAAAGTGCTTAGAAACACTATGCTGCACATACCCATTCTTAATATTAGAGCGATGTTTATTAAGGCGGGCCTGCATTCTTTGTATAGTTCGGCCCACGTATTGCAAACCACATCCACACTGCAACAAGTAGACCACATAGTCAGAATGACAGTCTACTTTACAGGTGATGGGGAATTGTTCACCAGTGGTTTGCGAGCAGAAGGATACTGCCCCATGATTAATGGTACTACAGCATAAACAGCCCGGAGATCTGCAAGCAAAACAACCTACTCCTTCTTGCCTTTGCCTCCCATATCTCCGTACTGAAGCTGCAGATTTCAATGTCGTGTTACTGGGCGATATGAAGGACCGTAAATTCCGATTCTTCCTATAAACAATCCTGGGTTTACATGGCAAATGTTTGGACAAAAGCGGATCCCCCAACAGGACGCACCAATAACGACTTAATAGTTCCTGTATGTACACTCTAGATTTATTGAAAGTAGTCACTAAACTCCAATCTTTATATCCTGTATTCGTATGCTCACAGTTAGGGCCAGAAAATCGAGCCAGACATGATTCCTGACTGAGCTGCTTAATTCTTTTATGTGCATCCCTAATCAATTTCTTAGGATACCCCTTCCTCAAGAATCTTTTTTCAAGGACATCAGCCTCCTTTTCAAAATCTTCATCCTGCGTACAATTTTTCTGTATACGCCAATACTGGCCATACGGAATGTTCTTAATTCACCTTGGAAGATGGCCACTGTCAAATCTGAGGTAGCTATTCACATCCACAGTTTTGAAATGGGTGGATGTGAGAACCCTCCCCGAATCATCCAGCTTCAAAACTAAGTCAAGAAACTGTATGGAGTCACTTGACATGGATACAGTAAACTTAAGACCCCATGGGTTATTATCCAAAATTTCAAAGAAATCCTGGGCTGATTTTTCCGTCCCTTCCCAGATGAAGAACAGATCATCAATGTAACGACGATATAATCGTATATGGTCTTGGGTCTTGGGTTAGAGGAGAAGACGTGATGAGCAAAGATTCAAAGCGTCCCATGAAGATATTTGCGTAGCTGGGAGCTACCCTCGTCCCCATTGCACAGCCTTTTATTTGCTTATAAAAATTATCTTCGAATGAGAACACATTATTATTAAATATGAATTCTATTGATTTCAAAATAAACTCTACCATCTTCCATTAAGTAATGGCGCACCGCTTCTATACCTAGTTCGTGGGAGATATTACTGTAAAGAGCTGCAACGTCTGCTGTGATAAGGATACAGTTCTTCACAGACGGCAAACTTCTAACTGTGGCAATTAAAGTTGAAGAGTCTTTAAGATAGGACCCCAATTCACATACATATTTCTGAAGAAACAAGTCGATGAAGTGTGATAGATTGGATGTAATGGAATTTATCCCGGATATGATGGGGCGCCCAGGCGGATTACAAGGATCCTTATGTAATTTAGGTAAAAAATAAAAAATGGGGGTCCGGTAACTTGAGATATCTAAGAACCTTTTTTCATTCTTATTCAGAATGCCCTTTTCATAACCTTCCTTAATCAAATAATTATAATTAACAAAGATGGAGATAGAAGGATCAATGTTTGACAGCTTTTATACATGTGAGGAATGCCTAAGAAACAGGCATTCCTCACATGTATTAAAGCTGTCAAACAGTCACAAATCATGAGCACGGAGTGACTAAAACATAACACCCGTGCACGCTGAAGATACTCGGAAAGCTCCCGAGCATGCTCGTAAATCCTGACTAAAGAGCATGCTTGCTCATCACTAATAGCTACAGTACTTGTGATCTACAATATATTGTAAAATTATGTGGTTTGGGACTTTTGTATTTCTCTAAGGTTGGATAATGTTTTTAACCTTAATCTTAAAAGGCCCAAAATAAGCAAGAGTTAAGGCAATTTAAGGGTTCTTTTACAAAGGCAGATAAATTGTTCTTGAATTATTGATATATCATGTCAATCAGTACTTCTTAGAGCAGGTGTAGATGACGGTGTATTCTCTCATCTGAGAGAATTGGATGAATTATACAAATCACACTTTGATTAAACTCTGATCAGACTGTGATCATAGCGTGATCCAAATCTCTCGGACGAGGGGAAGATGGAGAAAAAAATATCTACATCTTCTCCAGTTTCTTCTGCCAGTTTGTTGAAATTGGAACGAACTCAGATGTCATCTGAGAGAACTCCAAAGGATTCACTTGCATGGCCGAGTGCAATCTGAATATCGGATTAAATTTGGGCATGCTGCGTTTTTTTTCTTGAACAGATACTGCCAGAGGACAAAATGGAACAGGTGCACGGCCCCATAGACTAACATTATTCCGAGTGCAATCCAATGGTTTGTCGGATCGCGCTCGGACCAAAAATGCGGCCATGTGCACAATCTATGACGTGCAACTTTAATATGTGACAACTAGTGATGATCGAGCATGCTCGTTGCTCGAGATTTACGAGCATGCTCAGGCGAGCACCTATTATCTTCAGCGTGCTCGGGGGTTAAGTTTTCGTCGCTCTATGCTCATGATTTGCGACTGTTTGACAGCTTTAATACATGTGAGGAATGCTGGAAAAACAGGCATTTCTCACATGTATTAAAGCTGTCAAACAGTCGCAAATCATGGTCACGGAGCGCCGAAAACTTTACCCCCGAGCACGTTGAAGATAATAGGTGCTCGTCCGAGCATGCTCGTAAATCTCGAGCAACGAGCATGCTCGATCATCACTAGTGACAACCACTTACTGTTTTTGCCTGAACTGTCATTCGACGGATCATAAATTCCATTCTCCCATGAACTTACATCATTTTTAGCACAAAGTCCTTCATACTTGAGGGGGTGTGCTACAGACAAATTATTTGTACGTATTAATAAGATGCATTGAATGGTAAATGAGCATTTGTGTCTTTCTTTTTGGATCTTAGAGCTTGTTTACACTGGAAAATAGTTGAGTACCGACATTTGGGCAATCTTTACCCAATGTAAAAGGAACCTAAAGAATTATAAATATATAGATAATTTCAAATATAATTATTTATGGGGAAATAATATAAATTATGACATAATAAAAACATTGGTTATTTATTTGGAAATAATGTCCATTGGTCCATTCGAAAACACAAATGGACTCATTGTTTTTAGAAAATGAAGAAATAAAGATGGTGGTGCTCTCCATTAAAAACCTTTACTTCTTATTTTATGACCTGTCTTCATGCTACTTAATTTCCTTATTTACAAAGGAATCTATAACAAGAAATCACCTTATTTCTTCACGTCGATGTTCTGTAGACACGGCGGTAAGACGGGAAGCAAACACGCTCAGCATAGACGTTTATTCAATTGAACGATGGACTATGAAGTGACGGAGTTCAGAAACGTTGCAGACTTGGATTTACAGACTGCTTTTCTTTTCTTGATCAATTGCTGAAAAACAATTCAACACAAATGGAAGTTTACATACAAGGCTAGGGCATCAAATTAAATGTTTGCACCAGGTGAAGAAAGTGTAAGTTGCATGCTATGTATAGAGGGATGAGTCCAGTCCAACAGAAGATTTAGGGGGAGCAGAGGTAACAGCCTGAACATAGGGATCTAGGACCACAGTTAAAAGGGATTTTAGAACTAAATACTTATATTCACATGTAAAGCGCTATAACAATAAATAATAATAATAATAATGGTGGTGGTCCTACCACTGAGATCTGAACCAATCCCATGAACGAGGGTCCCAAAGTCACTTCTGTAAATGAAACCATAGTATCCATGCATGACCACTGCTCCAATAACCTTTATGGAACTGATCAGTCTCATAAAAGTGAATGGAGTGGTGGTCGCCCATGTGCAGTACCGATTCATTCACACACAGGACATTGGGACCCCTATTGTTCTGATCGTTGGTGGTCCCAGACCCCCAGTGAACAAACATTTATCACCTGTTTTATTGTTAGGTGATAAATGTATTTAATAAAAAATCCCTGTAATCTTTCTTTCTTTCTTTCTTTCTTTCTCTCTTTATTTTTTTCTATTGCTCTTTGTCTCTCTCTTTCTTTCTTTCTGTCTATCAGTCTTTCTTCCTCTCTTGCTCTTTGTCTCTCTCTTTTTTTGCTGCTCTTTGTCTCTTTCATTCTTTCTGTCAGTCCTTCTTTCTTTCTCTGTTACTCTTTGTCTCTCTCTTTCATTCTTGCTCTTCCTTTCTTTCTCTTTCTTTTTTTATCCTATTGCTTTGTCTCTCTTTCTTTCTCTTTGTCTCTTTCTTTCTTTCTTTCTCTGTCTTTCTTTCTCTCTTGATCTTTGTCTCTTTGTTTCTTGCTCTTTGTCTCTTTCTTTCTGTCAGTCCTTCTTTCTTTCTTTGTTGCTCTTTGTCTCTCTCTTTATTTATTTCTTGCTCGTTCTTTCTTTCTTTCCTTTTTTTAACCTGTCAGCTCTCCAGAAAAAAAAAATATATAAATTTATAAATTTAACTGTTGTCATGGATTCTTATATCGGTTTTAGAAAATGCTGTTGTAACCTGTTGTAAACTCAAGAAAAAAAATTATAATTCTGAATTATTTTTTTGTTCTGTTCTAATACTCCTCGAAATATATTGAAAAAAGATTTGGCTCCTTACATACCGTACCACTGTCCAACACTGCTGACAAAACAAAGCTGTGTAAGGGCACACAATAGAATGATTATGCCCATTTGTCAATTTAGTGATATGTTTCCAGGAGGAATAACATAGAAAGGATGCTTCAGGAGGATTATTTCATGTGAAATTCAAGTATACGGGTAGATGTATTTAGTAAGAGCCGATGGAGACAACTGCAGATTCTCTCATCCGAGAGACCCTGGTCAATTATGCAAATGGCAATCTTATCAAACTCTGATCAGAATGTGATCATAGCGTGATTTGATTCTCTCGGATGTGGAGGAGATGTAGAAAAAATGTATTCATCTTCTTTATACTGTCATTCTGTCAGTGCGTGAAAATTGAACTACACTCAGATGTCATCAAAGTGCAGTTTGATGGTTTCCGTGAACTCACTAACTTGAATGGTCGAGTGCGACCAGAATATCAGATCAAACTCGGGCATACTGAGATTCTTTCCTTGAAATTACTCTGTCTGAGAAAAAAATCGGACATGTGCATGGCCCCATAGCATTGGTCTCAGTGTGATCCGATGTTTTATTGAAGCCCACTCAATCTGATAATATGGTCGTCTGCACGAGCCCTAACATAGATTTATCATGAGAGGTGACAGGTTCTCTTTAATGACTGTGCTTTATATATAATACATACTGTAATAATCATTGAATTGTATTGCACGATTCACACATTACTTTATCCGGACTTTCTTTTTTTTTTTCATTATCTAAAGTAATTAATTATAAGTTTTAAAAGCGGATGAAAAATATATATTTTTTTAATCTTGCAAAAAAAAGACAATATTTTGATCCAAAGAAATCAGTATTTAATGACAACATGAAAGACGTGGCTTTCGGTGGCTTCTGTTTTTTTTTTTTTGGAATCTAATGAACTATTCAGACTGATATTCTAGCGTTGCTTTATCATGAAAGGATAAGAGAACTCTGTAATAAACTCAATGTCTCTAATCATGTTTTCCCATCAATTCTATTTATGATCCATTTTCTGATAGAATCGCAAAAGAGAATTATGCATAATTAAAGAGGATATTATGAATAGTGTTCTCTTTTATCAAATGTGAATAGAAGTGGATAAGGGGCGAGATACCCAATTATGGACAGTTCAGTTAACAAGAACCAAACATTGAGAGGCGAGAACTATTTTCTATTTCAACATCCATCTGTAGATAAGACTCATGCAATTTATTATTTAATTCAGGGTTTTCTCCTGATATCGCTTTATTTGTGTTTTCAGAATGAAAATTTTATTGACCGCACTTTATAAAATTCCACAGCACGCATCTAAATGAAGGTCCTCCTTGCTGTGAACCGCTCATAGATTTTTAATTATGGGACTTCACATTTGATTTTTTTTTATCCTGTTGGAGGTACAGTACAGACCAAAAGTTTGGACACACCTTCTCATTTAAAGATTTTTCTGTATTTTCATGACTTTGAAAATTGTACATTCACACTGAAGGCATCAAAACTATGAATTAACACATGTGGAATTATATACTTAACAAAAAAGTATGAAACAACTGAAAATATGTCTTATATTCTAGGTTGTTCAAAGTAGCCACCTTTTGCTTTGACTGCTTTGCACACTCTTGGCATTCTCTTGATGAGCTTCAAGAGGTAGTCACCGGAAATGGTTTTCACTTCACAGGTGGGCCCTGTCAGGTTTAATAAGTGGGATTTCTTGCCTTATAAATGGGGTTAGGACCATCAGTTGTATTGTGCAGAAGTCTGGTGGATACACAGCTGATAGTCCTACTGAATAGACTGTTAGAATTTGTATTATGGCAAGAAAAAAGCAGCTAAGTAAAGAAAAACGAGTGCCCATCATTACTTTAAGAAATGAAGGTCAGTAAGTCCGAAAAATTGGGCAAACTTTGAAAGTGTCCCCAAGTGCAGTTGCAAAAACCATCAAGCGCTACAAAGAAACTGGCTCACATGAGGACCGCCCCAGGAAAGGAAGACCAAGAGTCACCTCTGCTTCTGAGGATAAGTTTATCCGAGTCACCAGCCTCAGAGATCGCAGGTTAACAGCAGCTCAGATTAGAGACCAGGTCAATGCCACACAGAGTTCTAGCAGCAGACACATCTCTACAACAACTGTTAAGAGGAGACTTTGTGCAGCAGGCCTTCATGGTAAAATAGCTGCTAGGAAACCACTGCTAAGGACAGGCAACAAGCAGAAGAGACTTGTTTGGGCTAAAGAATACAAGGAATGGACATTAGACCAGTGGAAATCTGTGCTTTGGTCTGATGAGTCCAAATTTGAGATCTTTGGTTACAACCACCGTGTCTTTGTGCGATGCAGAAAAGGTGAACGGATGGACTCTACATGTCTGGTTCCCACCGTGAAGCATGGAGGAGGAGGTGTGATGGTGTGGGGGTGCTTTGCTAGTGACACTGTTGGGGATTTATTCAAAATTGAAGGCATACTGAACCAGCATGGCTACCACAGCAACTTGCAGCAGCATGCTATTCCATCGGGTTTGCGTTTAGTTGGACCATCATTTATTTTTCAACACGACAATGACCCCAAACACACCTCCAGGCTGTGTAAGGGCTATTTGACCAAGAAGGAGATTGATGGGGTGCTACGCCAGATGACCTGGCTTCCACAGTCACCAGACCTGAACCCAATCGAGATGGTTTGGGGTGAGCTAGACCGCAGAGTGAAGGCAAAAGGGCCAACAAGTGCTAAACATCTCTGGGAACTCCTTCAAGATTGTTGGAAGAGCATTTCCGGTGACTACCTCTTGAAGCTCATCAAGAGAATGCCAAGAGTGTGAAAAGCAGTTATCAAAGCAAAAGGTGGCTACTTTGAAGAACCTAGAATATAAGACATATTTTCAGTTGTTTCACACTTTTTTGTTAAGTATATAATTCCACATGTGTTAATTCATAGTTTTGATGCCTTCAGTGTGAATGTACAATTTTCAAAGTCATGAAAATACAGAAAAATCTTTAAATGAGGTGTGTCCAAACTTTTGGTCTGTACTGTATATGTCAGGAGAACCCCCTGATGTATACTGGACCATGGAACCCTTCAATGTAGATCAACTGTTCATTTTTACATTGAATGGGCGGCATGCTACGTAAACTGTGTAGAGTCTCTACGCCAAGCTGGCAGCTGCTTTGTTTATATGCCTGAAGGACTGCATCTTGACATACATTGGGTGCTTGGGATAAATGGATACTTTTGAAGTCTCTCCTGAATGTATCAAAAAAGCAAGCTGTGGACAGATCCTAACAGCACTCTATGTGCTTGGGAGGGGTATTGCAAGGAACACTAACCAATGGTATTTTTGTGGCAAAAGGTTATTAACAAAATTAGCAAGTTATGCCCTATTCATAGGATAGGGAATAACTTGCTGATTGCTAAAAGTCTCACTGTTGGGACCAGCACCAATCCTGAGAAAAGGGGTCTGCAGAATGGAGTGGAAGGGCGCATGCTCCATTAAAAATCTATGAGACTGCTGGAGAAAGGTGAGTACAGCGCTAGGCTATTTCTAGCAGTCCCATAGATTATGATTTAAAGCAGCAGCACTACTTCTGCATGTCACAATAACCCTTTATTTGAAGTATCTTGCTAAGTACATTGAATAATTTTCTTTATCCTGTTCCTAAATTTATTATCATTATTATTATTTATTAGTATAGCGCCATTTATTCCATGGCATTTTACATGTGAAAAGGGGTATACCTGATAAAAAGCAAGTACAATAATCTTGAACACAATGTGACAGCGACTGGTACAGGAGGAGAGAGGACCCTGCCCGCGAGGGCTCACAGTCAACAGCTTGTTTTAAAGTCCAGAGCTGTTTTTACAATACCACCGGCTTCAGAGCTGAAATTTTAAAGCATTCTTTGCAGGTTCAGTGTCTGTACATGGCTTTTTTGGCTTATTTTCAAATATATACTGAAAACATGCAGATAACTATGTGCCAATCACTGCGTTAGTGCATCAGTGCACCAGGCAAGGCCACCACAGATGACTCCAGGGATCCGATCCATGCCCGGAGTACTGGGTTCCTCTGCGTATTGCTTGGCACATGCCTTTCTCTTGTTATATCCTCGTCTATTGGAGAGGGGGGATTTTCCGTCACTTTCTGGAGACTGGGATCCAAGGGGTAACGTTTCTCCTTGCGGACAGTGACATGTCAAGCCTGACATGCCGAAGTGAGGAGACTTTTAAGCCACAATGCCCCTGGAGACTGTAATGCACATTCCCATTTCCATTGGAATTACCTCCCATTAATTTCAGCTGCCACACACAACTTTGTGCCCTGTCTACAGTAGTCATTACAGGAAACAAAAAGTGTCTCCAGTATGATCTACTATCCACAGAAAGTTTGTAAAACCAAAAAAAAGTTGCTTTCAACAGTTATTCCAAATGAATGATCACATTATTTCTATTCTTCAGACTGACATCTAACTAATGAGAATAAAACTTCAATTCATCACACATTCCCTTTAAATGAAAAAGAAAAAAAAGCCTACAGATGCCGACCGATCATCACAATGTGCAAGAACAGTGTATGCAATTTTCCGAGCATCAAGGTCATGTAATGTTTAGTATGTATGCTGCATTGTTTTGCCTGAAAAGGTTTTAATTAACATTTCAGCTCATTGTAATGATAATATAAAGCTTTAAACTTTGATATTGACCATATATTTTGATAATTACTAACTTGATTAAAAAAAAAATCTTACAAGGTCAAAGAAAAACATGAAAAAAACAATTGAAAAAAGAAAGTTTGATGAAGTTCTATAGTCAAAGTGAACAGACTGAAGAACAATTTACCAATGGGTAAAATAACGTATCTAATAGAGATGGACAGTTTTATATCTAGCAAAGCAAAGCTGTCTTTTATAAAGACGTTGCTTTGAGGGTGGACAAATAAATGGATTGATAAATACAGTAGATAGGTAGTAAGATATAGAGAGAAAGAAAGATAGATAATAAAGATGAGCAAATCGATTCACAGGATCCTGTCCAGCCAGTGGGTCAGTATTCTGCGGCTGCTGGACGGCGCCCTCTGAGCCACCTCCTACCGCCGACATCTCCGGCTCCTCTTTTAATTAGCTGTCCTGGTATGACATCATCTTAGATGCACATATGATGTAATGCCAGACTGGCTAATTAAAAAAGGAGCCGGGGACACTGGCAGGAAAGAGGTGGTGTGCGAGGCACCCATCCAGCAGCCATGGAATACTGAACTGACTGTTCAGCCGAGTCCTGCAAATTTATTCACTGTTTTCTAATAGTTAGATAAAAGGATAATTAGATATATAGTTACATAGTTACATAGTTTATAAGGCCGAAAAAAGACAAGCGTCCATCCAGTTCAGCCTATTTCTTGTGCACTGCAGCTATTCCGCAGCGTTGATCCAGGGGAAGGCAACAAAAAACCATGCGGTATAGGTCAATTTACATCATTGAGGAAAAATTCACTTCCCGACACCAATCTGGCAGTCAGATTAAATCCCTGGATTAATTAACTAAGAATAAGATGTAATTTTATTGTTCTCAAGAAAGGCGTCCAGGCCTCTCTTGAACTCATTAAGTGAGTTGGACATCACCACTTCCTCTCCCAGAGAGTTCCAGAGTCTCACGGCTCTGACCGTAAAGAATTCCCTTCTATGCTGGTGCAGGAACCTCCTTTCCTCCAGACGCATAGTGTGACCCCTCGTCTTTGTCACCATCCTTGGTATAAACAGGTCATGGGAGAGATCTCTGTACTGCCCCCTGATGTATTTATACATGTTTATGAGGTCTCCCCTAAGCCTTCTCTTTTCCAACGTAAATAGGCCTAATTTTGATAACCTCTCTGGGTATTCTAGTCCCTCCATTCCCTTTATTACCTTAGTCGCCCTCCTTTGTACCCTCTCTAGCTCCAATATGTCTTTCCTGAGCACCGGAGCCCAGAACTGTGCACAATATTCTAAGTGCGGCCATACCAGCGCTTTATACAGAGGAAGAACAATGTTCTCATCATATGCCCCTATTCCTCTTCTGAAGCATGCCATGACTCTATTTGCCTTCGCAGCTGCTGCCTGACACTGGGCACTCCAATTTAATTTGCTATTAACCAAGACGCCCAGGTCCTTCTCCATGTCAGATTTCCCCAACGGTTTCCCATTTAATATGTATGGGTGACTGCTGTTTTTCTTTCCCATGTGCATGACATTACATTTATCGGCATTGAACCCCATTTGCCATTTTTTGGCCCAACTCCCCAATTTATCTAAATCCTCCTGTAGCTGTGCCCTATCCTCATCTGTATTAACTACTTTACAAAGTTTAGTATCATCTGCAAATATTGCTATTTTACTATGCAACCCTTCCACTAGATCATTAATAAATATATTAAATAATATAGGGCCCAAGACAGACCCTTGAGGCACCCCGCTAGTAACCCTGACACACCCTGAGCTTACTCCATTGATAACCACCCTCTGCTTTCTATCACTCAGCCAGCTATTTACCCACTTGCACACATTATCCCCCAGACCAAGCATTCTCATTTTATATACCAACCTTTTGTGTGGCACGGTATCAAACGCTTTGGAGAAGTCAAGGTATACAACATCTGTGACACCCCAGGGGTCTGGTTGCCACAGTGATAGAGATATTACGTCTGAGAGCAGGTGGGAGGTCTCTTGGTCAGGGATCCTATGCATGCCACACCTCCTGCCCAGTCCTGGGAGGGGAAGAACTTCCCCTATATAAACCTAGGGCTGAGGCAGGGTTAGGGAGTAGAGAAGAAGTAGAGAAGAGAAGCAGCATAGGAAGAAACAACAGGAGCTCTGTGGGAGCAGTGCTACAAGGAGTCAGGGGCTGGCAGCTGCAGAGCTCGCCCTGACTGAGAAGTTATCACCGGACCCGGAGTCCGAGGCTGTGGGGACTAACTCCTACCCAGCAGCAGAAACCGACCGGCAGGGGATTGCAGGTCCTCTGGCCCAGAAACCCGAAGGCACGGTCACACGCGTGGGACCAGCACCGCCGTCATGGAGCGAAATCTACTAGAAGGCCCCGAGTCACCGGCCATACGGGTGAGCACCACACGGTACACTCAGGGACGTGGGCTACTTATACCCGCCTCTAGCAAGGTAGCCAGAAGAGTATCGTTAGTTTGGGAGGCCTACAACTCCGCCTGGCCAGGGGAGATCCCATCTGCTCAAGGACTGACCAGGCCCCAATCGCTAGCCAGTACTCCGGGAGGGTCTATCTTTGTCACCAGTAAAGACCCTGAACTACACCGTACCGTCTCCGAGTGGTTCCTGCTACCCCCATCATCCACGTCGGCTGCCCTGAGGCCATACCCCTCCCGTTGGGGGTTATACTATCACGCTGCACAATCCTACCACCGGCCTCAGCGGTCTGCCCTGCAGCAGCAGCTCCTCAGCTGTACTCAACGGGTGGCGTAGTCGTCCAACATCTACCGCTAATACAGCGCCACTTAGTCTAACTCCCTGGGCACGGACCGGATCACCGCCACGAGACTACAACCCTCAAGAGATCCGGCTCCGGGTAAGCTCCCGCGTGCGCAATGCAGCGCGACACAGGCCCAGGGGCGCGTCAACTTTTGGCGTAGTCGGCAGGATCTCGTGCCCGCAACCACCGGGTACTGCGTGCCTGAAAAAGACTGTTCAAACTTACCTGTGGTGAAGATTCCCGCCATCCGGCGCCATCTTCCGCTTTCTTCCCGCCATCGGTGGAGTTTTCCCGCCATCCGGCGCCATCTTCAGCCTTCTTCCCGCCACACGTGGAGTTTTCCCGCCATTGGACGCCATCTTGAGGACGTGGACTCCGAAAGCGCGCGAGAACTGAAGCCCCGCCTCACGTCCGGACGTTGCGTAAGGTCCTGGAAGGAGCCCAGCAGACGCCGACGTCACAGGAGCGCGACGGAAGGTCCTCAACCCTGACGATCCACTGCAGAGCTGCAGCCTACGGAAGAGGATCATCGCAAGGTAGGCCACGGTCACTAGGGGGGAGAAGGATGTCGGATACGGAGGAGAGCTTCACCGCTTCAACCCCCGCCAGCGCCACCGCTGTTGCGGTCATGCCTTTCACCATGCCCTATATCCCGGGGGCAGCCTGGCTACCCCAGTACTCAGGGGAGTCACATACTCTGCATGACTTTAGAGAAAAGCTGGATAGCCTCTTCCAGGTGTACCCCCTCACAGAGGAGCAAAAAGTGAGCATCCTGGTGGCCCAATTAACCGGGGCAGCCCAAAGGGAGGTAAAGTCCTGGCCACCTGGGGGGAGGACTGTCGCAGGGATACTAACCCGGCTGAGGGACACCTTTGATACCCGCATCTCAGCCGAGATCAAGCTTAGATTCTACAGGTGCAAACAGCGGGCACATGAGAGTATAAGGGACTATGCCCTGAACCTACAAGAGGCCCTGAGAGCCATTAAGCAGACCGACCCTGACGGCGTGGGAGACGAGGACAGGCTGTTGACTGAACAATTTATAGAGGGTTTATATTGCAATGCCCACCGAACCCAGTTGCGGGCAATGGCCTTACAGGACCCTCATCTGGGATTTGCACAGTTCAAGGACAGAGCCATCTGGGTGCTTCGAGAACCGGCACCAGGTGGCGTTGTGACCCACAGACGCCCCACTACCACTTACCACCAGGAGGCGGCGCCCTTGTCAGCAGGGCCTGTGGGAGCTGATGCGCAGGCTTTGAACAATGACCCGGCTCCAGACCTGCACCATCAGGTCCAAGAGCTAGCTAAAAGCGTTGCTGCGCTAACCCGAACTGTGCAGTCTTTACAGGTTTCCACTCCAGGGAAGATCCAGCTGGCATCCGGACCGGAGGACATCCCGTGGCGTCGACCAAGGAGGACCCCACCGGCCAGAGGAAGACCCAGCGACCGATACAACGAGGACGGACGACCCATCTGCCGCCGCTGCAATCAACCCGGACATATGGCAAGGTACTGTCCTTTAAACTGGCACAACCTGGGGTAGAGGGCCAACCCCCAGGAAAAAGATCACCAGGCCCATCGAACTGGCGCGACAAATATGTGGGAGGACGTCCAGTCTTACCCGTGGTACTGGATGGCATTCCTATGAGTGCCCTACTGGACATCGGGTCACAGGTCACCACCATCCCGTACGTGCTCTTCAAGCAGTACTGGAATGACTCGGATATCACCCGCTACCCTGACGACGACTTGAGTATCATCGCCAGCAATGGTCAGCCCGTGCCACAGATTGGATTTAAAGAGGTGACCATTAAAATCGGTAGAGTCGAACTGGCAGCACAGGGACTGATCATTGTAGACATTGACAAACACGAGAGTCACCCAAAGATAACTCTAGGAACTAATGTACTTGAAAATTGTCTTGCAGAGGTGATTTTCCTTTTACAGCAGGTTGCCAAGAACGCCAGCTCCGGCCAGCAGCGAGTGCTCCAGAAAGAGATCCGGGCACTGATGCGACGGCAACAGGTGGAACTCTCCGGTGGTGAGATTGGTAGCGTGCGAATGTGTGACCCTTTCCCTATTGCCATGCCCCCGAAAAGTGAAATGATGATTTGGTGCCGGGCAGCTATTGGTCTGAGAGGTAGAGATTACCAGGCAATGGTAGAACCAGTTTACTCAGACAGTAGGCCCACCATTTTGACAGCACGGGGGGTGGTCAATGTACGCCATGGGAGGGTGCCCGTTCGCATAATAAATATCGGGAAGAGGGAAGTGTACCTGCCCCGGTATGCCACGCTAGCCAAATTGTATACCATCAATCAAGATTCCATACAGTCCGTAGAACCCTTGCCTCCATCTTCCCCGGAGGAATGTAACGGCTTTCAGAAAACAATGGAGGACTGGTGTCAGCAACTACATTTGGGTACTGACTCCACTCCCTCACACCAGAAACAGGGAGTCTATCGGGTGGTTCAAGAGTACGAGAGAGTGTTTAGTAAACACCCGTTAGACTTCGGGCGAGTCAAGGGGGTAGAACACCACATCCCCACGGGAGACCATCCTCCCATAAAAGAGAGGTATCGACCCGTACCCCCTGCACACTACCAACACGCCAAGGGGATGCTTAGAGACATGAAGGAGGCTGGGGTGATCAGGGATAGCTGTAGCCCCTGGGCAGCTCCACTAGTCTTAGTCAAAAAGAAAGACAACACCATGAGGATGTGTGTAGATTACCGGAAAATCAACCGTATCACACACAAGGATGCGTACCCCTTACCAAGGATAGAGGAGTCTTTGGCTGCTTTAAGATCTGCTAACTTCTTCTCTACCTTGGATCTCACTAGTGGGTACTGGCAGGTTCCTGTAGCAGAGGCGGACCGGGAGAAGACCGCATTCACCACCCCGATGGGACTTAGCGAGTTTACCTGCATGCCGTTCGGACTCTGCAACGCACCAGGAACTTTCCAACGATTAATGGAGTGCTGTCTGGGCCACAGAAACTTCGAGACGGTCTTGTTGTACCTGGACGATGTCATCGTATATTCCAAGACGTATGAGGACCACCTGAAACACCTGGCGAAAGTGTTCGAAGCTCTGGCAAGCTACGGCCTAAAGGTGAAACCCTCCAAGTGTCACCTCCTGAAACCAAAGGTGCAGTACCTGGGACACGTGGTGAGCGCTGATGGAGTGGCTCCCGACCCTGATAAGATCACCGCAATTAAGGAATGGCCAAGTCCCTCCAGTGTAAAGTAAGTGCGGCAGTTCCTCGGGTTGGTAGGCTATTACCGCAGATTCATCCCCGGTTTCACCAAAAAGGCAGCTCCTATGCAGGACCTCCTGATAGGCCAGTCCCGGAAGGCCAAGAACCAGAAGCCACCCTTCAGATGGGAGAAGTTAGAAGAAGAGTCCTTCCGCCAGCTGAAGATGGCCCTCACGGGGGATGAAATCCTGGCGTACCCTGATTACAGCCAGCCCTTTATCCTCTACACAGACGCAAGTAACATCGGGCTAGGAGCCGTGCTGTCCCAGATCCAGCAGGGGAAAGAACGAGTAATCGCTTACGCCAGCCGAAAACTGCGACCCACCGAGAGAAACCCTGAGAATTACAGCTCATTTAAGCTAGAGTTCCTGGCAGTGGTGTGGGCAGTCACCGAACGCTTTAAGCACTACCTCGCTTCTTCCCGGTTCACCGTGTACACGGATAACAACCCGTTGACACACCTGGACACGGCAAGGCTCGGTGCCCTAGAGCAGAGATGGATGGCCCGTCTGTCCAACTACGAATTCACAATCAAATACCGGGCAGGATGCTCCAATACCAACGCGGACGCCCTGTCCAGGATGCCAAACCTACCGGACGTAGGAGAAGATCCAGAGGGACTGGAAGAAGTTGAACTCCCCGCGTTCCACCGTCATGGGACTATCCAGTATTCCCATCGGGTAAGGAGTAAGCAAGCCGCTACGTTTAACCCCTTGCCTCACTACAACTGGGAGGAAACGCAAGACAGTGACCCTGCCGTCCGACTGGTGAAGGAGATGCTTACTCGGCCAGAGGCTCGCCTTGACCCAGACGCTCCGGAGGAAGCCAAGCAACTGTGGGCTGAGAAAAGTCGACTGTTCCTTTACAAGGGGAAGTTGTGCCGCAGAATGGTTAACTCCCGGACGCATGAACTAATCTGGCAAGTAGTGGTGCCACGGAGAGACGCAGCCATGGTGATGGAGGCATACCACGACGGGGCTGGACACTTCGGATGGAAGAAGCTGGAGTTCCTGCTGCGCGGGCGGTTCCACTGGGTAGGCATGAGGGGAACCATCGAGAGGTGGTGCAGAGACTGTGGCCCGTGCAACCTAAGAAGGAAGGACCGTGCCAGTCAGAAGACTCCCCTGCAGTCCATCGTCACCCGGCAGCCGTTGGAACTGGTAGCCTTGGATCATGTAAAACTGACCCCAAGCAGAAGTGGCTACGTTTACGCACTAACCATCGTGGATCACTACTCCCGGTTCTTGGTTGTCTTCCCCGTCAAGGACTTAACAGCTCGAACAGCAGCTAGAGCCTTCCAGCAGCACTTCTGCCGTCCACATGGGTACCCGGACCAAGTGCTGACGGACCAGGGACCTGCCTTTGAAGCGGAGGTCTTCCAGGAATTTTGCAATCTGTATGGCTGCCGGAAGATAAGGACGACACCCTATCATCCGCAAACTAATGGACTTTGTGAGAAAATGAACCAGGTGGTAATGGATCTTCTGAAAACGTTGCCCCTGGAAGAACGCAGTCTGTGGCCTGAGAAGCTGCCCGATCTGGTGGACCTATACAACCACATCCCGGTAGGTTCCACCAACTGTACCCCGGCTTACCTGATGAGGGCAAGGCCTGGTAAGCTACCTGTTGACCTGGAGATGGGAGTCCTGACACCCGAGGACACTTCACCAGAAGCAGACTGGGACACAGAGAGGCAGCAGCAGTACCGGAAAGTACAGGAGAGCGTGGAGCGAAGTCTCTGTCAAGCTAGGGAAAGACAAGAGAAAACTTACAACCAGTATGCTCCCGCTGTTCCCCTGGTACCCGGAGAGCAGGTCTTGAAGAGGAAAAGGCGGCTCCACAAGTTGGACGACCAGTGGGAGAAGGACCCGTACATCGTACTGCCCTCAAGCCACGACAACCCAAAGGTCTGTACCATCAGTAAAGACGGAGGGGAAACCACAACTATTGTATCCTGGGATCACCTGAAGAAGTGTCCCGAACAGCTACGGAACCCTGAAGAGGAACAAGAAGACCCTCGACCCGTAGAGGAAAGGGAAGACATGGTTAGTACTGTGCTCGGAGACTTCCCTCGGTCTTGGACTCAAGTCAATGGCGCAGTTGTGGTACCCGTACTCACCTTCCTCCAACCAGCATCCCAAGCACCTACGGAGCAACAGGTAGAGCTGGAAGAACAGCCGGTCCAGGAGGCAGAAGACTCCACACAAGCAGAACAGGAGGATCAACCCTCTGCTTATAGTGAGCCTGCCGTACCCCTAGTGAGCCAAAGAGCCGGTAGACAGCTGCCCAGTTTACCCTTGACAGCTCCTACACCCTGTAGTTCAGGGCTAGACAGTCAGCTCCGTAGGTCCACTAGGGCCACTAGAGGCCAGTTACCCGCACGTTGGAGGATTTGAAATGTATAAATTGTTTTATTTGTGGTTACCTGTTTTTCTTGTTGCTTGTAAATAATTATGTGTTTCTAGTTATTTTTAGGAGTCCTTGGTGGATTTACCGGGAATCCTTGTACAATTAGTTGGAGCGTAACCCAGGATGGACTAAAAGACTGATAAGGACTCGGGGCAGGACAGACCCCTACCTGGTTACGTCTCCCTGTTTTGGTGAAATGGACACCTTTGTTTTCTTCAAAACTGCACCCGGTTGCGGACACGCCGTAACCATCTTTATGTGTTTTTCTTATTGTATTATTATTGTTTATACCTTGTTATGTTTTTCTAAAAATATGTTTAGTCCCGGAGTACTAAATTTCACTAGGGGGGAATGTGACACCCCAGGGGTCTGGTTGCCACAGTGATAGAGATATTACGTCCGAGAGCAGGTGGGAGGTCTCTTGGTCAGGGATCCTATGCATGCCACACCTCCTGCCCAGTCCTGGGAGGGGAAGAACTTCCCCTATATAAACCTAGGGCTGAGGCAGGGTTAGGGAGTAGAGAAGAAGTAGAGAAGAGAAGCAGCATAGGAAGAAACAACAGGAGCTCTGTGGGAGCAGTGCTACAAGGAGTCAGGGGCTGGCAGCTGCAGAGCTCGCCCTGACTGAGAAGTTATCACCGGACCCGGAGTCCGAGGCTGTGGGGACTAACTCCTACCCAGCAGCAGAAAACCGACCGGTAGGGGATTGCAGGTCCTCTGGCCCAGAAACGCGAAGGCACGGTCACACGCCTCTAGCAAGGTAGCCAGAAGAGCATCGTTAGTTTGGGAGGCCTACAACTCCGCCTGGCCAGGGGAGATCCCGTCTGCTCAAGGACTGACCAGGCCCCAATCGCTAGCCAGTACTCCGGGAGGGTCTATCTTTGTCACCAGTAAAGACCCTGAACTACACCGTACCGTCTCCGAGTGGTTCCTGCTACCCCCATCATCCACGTCGGCTGCCCTGAGGCCATACCCCTCCCGTTGAGGGTTATACTATCACGCTGCACAATCCTACCACCGGCCTCAGCGGTCTGCCCTGCAGCAGCAGCTCCTCAGCTGTACTCAACGGGTGGCGTAGTCGTCCAACATCTACCGCTAATACAGCGCCACTTAGTCTGACTCCCTGGGCACGGACCGGATCACCGCCACGAGACTACAACCCTCAAGAGATCCGGCTCCGGGTAAGCTCCCGCGTGCGCAATGCAGCGCGACACAGGCCCAGGGGCGCGTCACATCCACTGACTCTCCCCGGTCCAGCTGTGAGCTCACCTCCTCGTAGAAGGCGATCAGGTTTGTTTGGCAGGAGCGATCCCTCATGAATCCATGTTGATATGGAGTTAGACAGTTATTATCATTAAGATATTCTACAATAGCATCTCTAAGAAATCCTTCAAACAATTTACCCACAACAGACGTTAACCTGACTGGTCTATAGTTCCCAGGGTCACTTTTAGACCCCTTTTTGAATATTGGTACCACATTTACTTGGCGCCAGTCTAGTGGGACAGTCCCTGTCCATAAAGAGTGCTTGAATATAAGATACAGCGGTCTGTCTATCACATTACTTAATTCTTTTAGTACCCAGGGGTGTATGCCATCTGGGCCTGGTGACTTGTCTATTTTGATATTATTTAGGCGTTTCTGAACTTCCTCCTGGGTTAGGTGGGTGATATTTAGCGGAGGGTTTACTTTATCACTCTGCATTTCCTCCGATAAATTGTTTTCTTTTGTGAAAACAGTGGAGAAGAAGCTATTGAGTAGGTTTGCTTTACCCTCATCGCCCTCTATGATTTTACCCAGGTTATTTTTCAATGGGCCAACTCCATCAGTTTTAATCCTTTTACTGTTTATATAGTTAAAGAACAGTTTGGGATTCGTTTTACTTTCCTTGGCAATTAGTCTCTCTGTCTCCTCTTTTGCTATTCTTATTTGTTTCTTACAGATTTTGTTTTTTTTTCCCTATAAGATATTAGCGCTTCCTCGCTGCCTTCTTGTTTAAGTTTACCGAAAGCCCTTTTTTTGTTTTTCATTGCCCTCTTGACTTCCTTATTTAGCCACATTGGCTTCCTCCTATTCCTAGCCCTTTTATTCCCATAAGGTATGTACCTTCTACAGTGACTATGTAGGACTGTTTTGAAAATTTCCCATTTTCTATCCGTGCTCCTATTACTGAAGAAACTATCCAAGTCTATAAGGTGAAGGGCATCTCTTAGCTGATCAAACTTTGCCCTCCTGAAGTTCAGTGTTTTTGTGAGTCCCTTGCTGGGCACCCTACTGAAGCACATGTGGAATTGTATAATGTTGTGGTCACTATTTCCCAGGTGCCCCCCGACCTGCACCTCAGTTATTCTGTCTGGCCTGTTAGTTAATATTAAGTCTAAAAGGGCCGTCCCTCTAGTTGGTTCCTGCACAAGTTGTGACAAATAATTGTCTTTGATAATTGACAGAAAGCTGTTTTCTTTCTGAGATCTACAGCTTTCGGTTTCCCAGTCTATATCGGGGTAGTTGAAGTCCCCCATAATAATCACCTCGTTATTTTTTGCTACTTCGTCTATTTGTCTCATTAATAGACTTTCCGTGGCTTCTGCTATATTTGGTGGTTTATAACAGACTCCTATGATAATTTTATTATTGTTTTTTGCCCCATGTATCTCCACTCATAAGGACTCGACCTCCTCATTTCCCTCCCATACATCCTCCCATATTGTAGGCTTTAGACACATCTTTACATATAGACAGACTCCACCCCCTTTCCGACTTCTTCGATCCCTTCTAAACAGACTGTAACCCTGTAAGTTAACTGCCCAGTCATAACTTTCATCTAACCATGTCTCGGTTATTCCCACTATGTCATAGTTACCTGTAGATATTTCTGCTTCCAGTTCATCCATCTTGTTTGTCAGGCTTCTGGCATTTGCTAGCACGCAGTTTACACGATTTTGTTTTCTTCCAATCTTCTCCCTGTGGATTGTATTAGAAATTTACTTACCTCCCTTCCAAGTATCTTGTCTTGGACCTTCTTTGTCGCACTTCATATCTTTCATTAGTATGTTCTCTGGTTGCATGTTCGTGTCCGGCGTTTTTCTTCCCATCCACTCTTCTTCTAGTTTAACGCCCTCCTGATGAGTGTTGCGAGTCTCCTGGCGAGATAGATAGATATTGTATAGATAGATATTGCATCTATCTGATCGATCTATCTATCTATCATCTATCTATCTATCATCTATCTATCTATCTATCTATCATCTATCTATCTATCTATCTATCTATCTATCTATCTATCTATTATCTATCTATCTATCTATCATCTATCTATTATCTATCTAACTATCATCTGTCTACAGTATTATCTATCTATCATCTATATATCTATTATCTATCTATCTATCTATCTATCATCTATCTATCTATCTATCTATCTATCTATCTATCCAATATCTCTATCTATCTATCTATCTATCCATTATCTATTATCTTTCTATATATATATCTATATATCTATCTATCCATCATCTAACTATTATCTATTTATCTATCTATCTATAGATAAACTTTACTAGGGGGGAATGTGTCACCCCAGGCCTGGATGCCACAAATTATTAAAGGCTGTGTCTGAGAGCAGGAGGGAGGTTCCCTGGTCAGGGACCATTAGCATGCAGCACCTCCTGTCCCAGGCAAGTAGGGGGAGCAGGCTGCCCCTATAAAAGCTGGAACTGGGGCTTTTAGAGAGACCAGAACCCACTTCTGAAGTGACCAGAAGGGTTCCTTAGAGGAGGGGACAGGTCAGCCGCAGCTGAGGAGTCCGTGAGGCAGAGGAAAAACTGCAAGCCAGGGACAGAGGTGACGAGAGCCGGTCCTGGCTGAGAGAAGCACACAACCGGACATTGGGTTCTGAGGCTGTCAGGGTTACAAGCCCAGCAGCAGAGAACCAACCCGCAAGGGATTTCAGGTCCCTTGGCCTAAGAAGTCTGGAGGCTCCGCCACACAGAGGGACCAGTACAGCAAGGAGAAGCAAAGGTACCCAAGGCCCGAGTCGCAAGCCATACAGGCAAAGTACACGGCCAGCTCAGGGACGTGGGCTATTACACCACGAAAAGGGGGATAGTCAGCAAGAGCATAGAGAGAGAACGGTAGGCCTACACACTCACCCTGACCAGTGGGGCTCACCCGAATGCTCTCAGATACCCAGGTCCACTCCTAACCGGTATTCCTGTTGGGTCAGTAATAACATCTGCAATAAAGACCCTGGACTGCTTGAAGCGGACTCTGAACTCTTACTATTGCGGCCTGCACTATCACCCCCAGCATTCACCTACACTGCCCTGAGGCTACACTCTTCCCGTGGGGAGTTATCCTATCCCTGTGCTGCACACCAACACCAGCCTCAGCGGTCTGCCTAGCAGCGGCGGTTATCCCTGACCGCAATCCACGGGTGGCGTAGTCGGACATTCCCAAATCTATAAATAGACTGCCACAGCATTTGGTCTGACCACCCTGAGCCATGGGATCGGGTTGCCACTACTACCCCCAGCATCGCACAGAAGCCCAGTTCCGGGTGCCCCACGGCCCAGGGGGCGAGTCAGCTGTGGCGTAGTCGGCAGGATTGTGACCAACCCGCCACAAACGGGTATTGCGTGCCTGAAAAAGACTGTATACGCACCTTAAAAAGAGGTTTCCCGCCATCCGGAGCCATTTCCCGCCATCTTCAGCCATTTCCCGCCATCCTCAGCCGCTTTCCCACCATCGGGCGCCATCTTCGGGAAGAAGAGGGGCGTGGACGTCCAAACCGCGCGAGACCTGAAGCCCCGCCCTACGCACCGACGCTGCGTAAGTTCCTGGAAGGAGAGAGAGCGACGCTGACGTCACCAGGACGCGACGCAAGGTCCTCGCCCGGAGCAGCACCAGCGGAGCCGCGGCCTACGGAAGAGGATCAACGGAAGGTAAGCCACGGTTAACTAGGGGGGGAGGAAGACGTCGGACGCGGAGGGACCTTCTACCACCAGCGTGGCTGCAGCAGCAGTGATGCCGTTCTCCATGCCCTACATCCCCGGAGCGGCCTGGCTGCCCCAATACTCAGGGGAATCCCATACATTAACTGAATTTAAGGAAAGACTGCACAGTTTATTTAAAGTTTATCCTCTGACAGAAGAACAGAAAGTAAACATTCTGACGGGGCAGCTAACCGGTGCAGCCCAGCGGGAAGTGCAATCATGGTCAGATGAGGAGAAAAGGACTGTGAAGGACATTCTGACCCGGCTGCGGGGTACCTTTGACACCCGTACCTCAGCAGAGATCAAAATGCGGTTCTATGGCTGTAAGCAGCGAGCCCAAGATAGTATCAGAGACTATGCCTTGAACCTGCAAGAAGCTCTGGGAGCAATCAAACAAGCTGACCCTGGCAGCGTGCAGGATACCGATAAACTGTTGACTGATCAGTTCATAGAAGGTCTGCTGTCCAGTGCCCACAGAACCCAGCTGCGCCTCATGGCCCTACAGAACCCCGATTTGACTTTTGCGCAGTTCAAAGATAGGGCCATCCGGGTGCTCCGAGAACCTGCACCAGGTGGCGCTGAGGCTTCCAGGCGCCCTGCCATCACTTACCACCAGGGGGCGGCGCCCTACCCCGCAGACCCTGTGGGGGCTGATGCACAGGCCCTAAATCCATCCCAGCCTGCAAACCTGCACCATCAGGTTCAAGAACTGACAAAGAGTGTTGCTGCATTGACCAGGACCGTACAGTCATTACAGATGGACCCGTCAGGACCAATCAAGCTGGCTTCCAGTCCGGGGCGTTGACGGAGGAGGATCCCGCCGTTCCGAGGGAGGCCCGCCGATCGTTACTCTGAGGATGGACCGCCGATTTGCCGCCATTGCAGCCAGCCGGTACACGTAGCCAGGTACTGTACTTTAAATGGGTCCGACCTGGGGCAGAGGGCCAACTCCCAGGCATAAGGTCATCAGACCCATCTAATTGGCGTGATAAGTACATAGGGGGGACGCCCGATTTTACCCGTAGGGCTGGACGGTATCCCCATGAGTGCACTGCTGGACACCGGGTCCCAAGTGACTACCATCCCCTATGTACTTTTCAAGCAGTACTGGAGTGACACTGACATAACCCGCTATCCAGACAGTGACTTGAGCATCATCGCCAGCAATGGCCAGCCCGTGCCGCAGGTGGGGTTCAGAGAGATGACCATCAAGATTGGTAAGGTTGAACTGCCGACACAGGGAGTGATCATTGTAGACATTAACCGTCGAGAAAGTCACCCTAAAATAACCTTGGGTACTAACGTGATTGAAAATTGTCTTTCAGAAGTGATTGTAATTTTGCAGCAGGTGGCGATGAATGCGAGCTCCAACCAACAGAGAGTCCTCCAGAAAGAGATAAGAGCTCTGATGAGACGGCAACAGGTAGAACTGTCTGGTGGTGAGATCGGTAGCGTGAGGATGTGACTCACCCCCTGGGCCGTGGGGCACTCGGGACCGGGCTTCAGGCCAATGCTGGGAGTAGTAGTGGCGACCCGGTCCCGTGGCTCAGGGTGGTCAGACCAGTGGCAGCCTTTTATATGCTTTAAGTAATGTCCGACTACGCCACCCGTGGATTGCGGTCAGGGAGGACCGCCGCTGCAAGGCAGACCGCTGAGGCTGGTGTTGGGGATGCAGCAGGGAATAGGACAACTCCCCACGGGAGGAGTGTAGCCTCAGGGCAGTGTAATAGGATGTTGGAGGTGATGGTGCAGGCGCCGCAGTAATCACACAGAGTCCAATAATGCAGTCCAGGGTCTTTTACTGCAGAACTTATCACAAACCCACCAGGAGTACAGGGTAGGAAAGGACCTGGGTGTCTGAGGGCATTCGGGTGAGCTCCACTGGCCAGGGTGAGTGGGTAGGCCTACCGTTCTCTCTCTGCCCTTGCTGACTATCTCCCCCTTTAGTGGTATGAGCTTGCCGTGTACTACGCCTGTATGGCTTGTGACTCGGGCCTTAGGTACCTGTAGCTTCTTCGTGCTGTACCGGTCCCTCTGTGTGGCAGAGCCTCCAGGCTTCTTAGGCCAAGGGACCTGAAATCCCTTGCGGGTTGGTTATCTGCTGCAGGACATGCAACCCTGACAGCCTCGGACCCCAGTGTCCGGTTGTGTAGTCTCTCTCTGCCAGGACCCGCTCTCGTCGCCTCTGCCCCTGACTTTCTGTTCCTCCTTTGCCTCCTGGACTCCTCAGCTGCGGCTGACCTGTCCCTCTCTTCTGGGAACCCTTCTGGATGCTTCAGAAGTGGGTCCTGGTCTCTCTAACCCTGCCCTCAGTACCAGTTTTTATAGGAGCAGCCTGCTCCCCCTACTGGCCTGGGACAGGAGGTGCTGCATGCAAATGGTCCGTGACCAGAGAACCTCCCTCCTGCTCAGACACAACCTTACAAGTTTGTGGCATCCAGGCCTGGGGTGACACATTCCCCCCTAGGAAAGCTTAGTACTCCTGGACTAAACAAGAAACACGATACAGGGTATAAATTATAACATAAACATAACAGAGAAGAAAACAACAAACAACACCACATATTGAGTTCTTTAGGTCACAGTATGTCCTGTGACCAGCTGTCCATTTCACCCAATAAGGCGAAGTCTCAACCGGTGCCGGGACCTGTCCAAAGCAAACCCCAAACGTTGGCCCAGGGCGTGGCTGCAAGGCGAAGCAAACTACTTTGGACCACTCGGGACCACGCCAGACAGGTTTTTCTTACGTGGCCGTCTTCGCAAGAGGCACCAAGTGCAACTATTTACAAGGTAGTTCCGGTTATCCAAAGTTCATAACCTGTCAGTCCATATATCTAGACAAACTGGAGAAAACACTATTAGTTACAGGTAACAAACATTAAATATATACATGGTTCATTTAGATCTTGTACCTATATCCTCCAGCGAGCTGGTGTTTGACCCCAAGTGCTCCTGGTTGACCTCCTTAACCCACTGTCTGGTGGTGGACCAACCTGGCTTTTCCCACTATCATTGAGGGTACAGCTACTAGCTGGGTGTACAGGCAGGGCAGGCAGCTGTCTGCGGGTCCTTTGGCTTACCGCAGGCATGGCAGGCTCACTGTCAGCAGAGGGTTGACTCTCCTGGGCTGCTGGCGTGGGTTCTTCCGCCTCTGGGGCCGCTTGTTCTTCTTGTTCATCCTGTCCTCCTGTAGGCTCCTGCTGGGTAGGCTAAAGGAAGTGTAGGACGGGTACCACTATTGCGCCATTTATCTGAGTCCAGGTCCGGGGGAACTCTCCGAGAACTGTGCTGATCATCTCTTCCTTGTCCTCTGCGGGTTCAAGGTCATCTTGATCTTCACTTGGACTCTGTAGTTGCTCGGGGCACCGTTTTAGGTGGTCTCTGGAGATGGTGCTAGTGGTTTCTCCTCCATCCTTGGTAATTACACATACCTTCGGGTTGTTGTGGTCGGACTGCAGTATTGTGTACGGGTCTCTCTCCCATTGGTCGTCCAGCTTGTGAAGCCTTCTCTTCTGCTTCAGGACCTGCTCACCAGGTTCCAGGGGACCAGCAGAGGCGTGTTGGTTGAAGAGCCTCTCTTGCTTTTCTCTCGCTTGAGCTAGACTCCTCTCCACAGTCTCCTGTACCTTCTTGTACTGTAGCCGCCGTTCCGTATCCCAGTCCGCGTCTGGGGAGGTGTCCTCAGGTGTCAGGACTCCCATTTCCCGGTCAATCGGCAGCTTACCTGGTCTTGCTCACATCAGGTAAGCCGGGGTGCAATTTGTAGCATTCACCGGGATATGGTTGTACAAGTCAATCAGGTCTGGCAGCTTCTCCGGCCACAGGCTGGGTTCTTCCAGGGGTAACGTCTTGAGGAGATCAATGACGATATTGTTCATCTTCTCACACAGCCCGTTGGTTTGCGGGTGGTAAGGCGTTGTCCAAATCTTCCTACAGCCGTAGAGGTTGCAGAACTCCTGAAATACTTCAACCTCAAACGATGGACCTTGATCTGTGAAGACCTGTTCCGGATACCCATGTGGACGGCAGAAGTGTTGCTGGAAGGCTCTGGCCGCTGTTTTGGGCTGTCAGGTCTTTAACAGGAACCACTACCAGGAACCGGTAGTAATGGTCCACAATTGTCAGGGCATAGACGTAGCCCGACCGGCTTGGAGCCAATTTCACATGGTCTAGCGCTACCAGCTCAAGAGGCTGCCTGGTGACGATGGGCCTCAAGGGTGTCTCCTGGCTGGTACGGTCCTTCCTTCTGAGGTGACATGGGCCGCAGTCCCTGCTCCACTTCTCGATGGCCCTTCTCATGCCGACCCAGTAGAACCGCTCTCTCAGTAGGAACTCCAGTTTCTTCCACCCGAAGTGTCCCGCTCTGTCATAGTTGGCTTCCAGGACCATTGCTGCATCTCGCCTTGGGACCACTATCTGCCAGGTCAGCTCGTGCGTCCGGTGGTTGACAAGCCTTCTGCACAGCTTACCCTCGTAGAGGAATAGCCTGCTTTTCTCCTTCCATATCTGCTTGGCTTCCTCTGGAGCATCCGGGCCAGGGTTAGCGTCTTCCTGGGTTAACATGTCTTTCACCAGGCGTATTGCAGGGTCGCTATCTTGCGTTTCAGCCCAGCCGTGGTGGGGTAAGGGGTTGAACATGACGGTGGTTAAGTCTTTGTCTCTTACCCGGTGAGAATGCTGAGTGGCCCCATACCGGTGGAATGCAGGGAGCTCTATTTCCTTCAGCTCTTCCGAGTCGTCTTCTCCTTCAGGTAGGTGGGGCATTCTTGATAGGGCATCTGTGTTGGCGTTGGTTCTGCCCGCCCGGTATTTGATTGTGAAGTCATAATTGGATAGCCGGGCCATCCACCGCTGTTCTAGGGCAGCTAGTCTTGCATTGTCCAGATGTGTCAACGGGTTGTTGTCCGTGTACACGGTGAACTTTGCAGAGGCCAGGTAATGCTTAAACCGTTCTGTGATGGCCCATACCACTGCCAAGAATTCTAGCTTGAAGGAGCTGTAGTTCTCTGGGTTTCTTTCAGTGGGCCTCAGCTTCCGGCTGGCAAACGCGATCATCCTTTCTCTGCCCTGTTGGTTCTGTGACAGTACGGCTCCCAGCCCCACATTACTGGCATCTGTGTGGAGGATAAAAGGCTGGCCATAATTGGGGTAGGCCAGGATCTCATCCCCCGTGAGGGCCATCTTCAACTGGCGGAAGGACTCCTCTTCCGGCTTGTCCCACTTGAAGGGTGGCATGTGACTTCTGGATTTAGATTGCCCTATCAGGAGGTCCTGCATAGGGGCTGCCATCTTAGTGAACCCGGGTATGAACCTTCGGTAGTAGCCTACCAACTTGAGGAATTGCCTCACTTCCTTGATGTTAGAGGGGCTTGGCCAGCTCTTGATGGCTGTAACTTTGTCGGGGGCTACTCCCTCTGCACTCACCACGTGTCCTAGGTACTGGACCTTCAGTTTTAACAGGTGGCACTTTGAAGGCTTCACTTTCAGACCGTAGCCTGCCAGGGCTTCGAACACCTCGGCCAGGTGCTTTAGATGGTCCTCGTAAGTCTTCGAATAGACAATCATCCAGGTAAAGTAGGACCGTCTCAAAGTTTCAGTGCCCTAGACAGCATTCCATCAGCCTCTGGAAGGTCCCGGGCGCATTGCAGAGCCCGAATGGCATACGGTTGAATTCACTTAATCCCATCGGGGTGGTGAAGGCGGTCTTCTCCTTGTCAGCCTCTGCCACAGGAACCTGCCAGTACCCGCTAGTAAGATCCAAAGTAGAGAAGAAGTTAGCTGATTTTAGTGCAGCTAAAGACTGCTCTACCCTAGGTAACGGGTATGCGTCTTTATGGGTGATTCGATTGATTTGTCTATAGTCCACGCACATTCTGATATTACTATCTTTCTTTTTTACCAGAACCAAGGGGGCCGCCCAGGGGCTACAGCTATCTCTAAAGACCCCGGCTTCTCTCATTTCTCTCAGCATGCCCTTTGCGTTCTGATAATGTGCAGGGGGTACAGGTCTGTATCTCTCTTTTATTGGTGGGTGGCTCCCCGTGGGGATGTGGTGTTCTACCCCTTTCACCCTGCCGAAGTCTAGCGGATGCTTACTAAAGATTCTCTCGTACTCCTGAACCACCGGGTAGACTCCTTGTTTTTGGTGCAAGGGAGTGGAGTCAGCACCCAAGTGGAGTTTCTGGTACCAGTCCTCCTTAGGTTTCTGGGAGCCATTACCCTCCGCCTGGGGAGATGGAGGCAAGGGTTCCACGGCCCTGACAGCATTGTGTTCAGCAGCAAACAATTTGGCTAATGTAGTGTACCGGGGCAAGTGTACTTCCCTTTCCCCAATGTTTAAGATCCGGACGGGCACCCTTCCATGGCGGACATCAACCACCCCCCGTGCTGTCAAAATG
Organism: Phyllobates terribilis; assembly: GCF_046119375.1. Taxonomy (NCBI): domain Eukaryota; kingdom Metazoa; phylum Chordata; class Amphibia; order Anura; family Dendrobatidae; genus Phyllobates; species Phyllobates terribilis. The sequence continues at coordinate 330,028,508 of NW_027362768.1, forward strand.
GTGGGCCTGCTGTCTGAGTACATGGGTTCTACCATGGCTTGGTAGTCTCTCCCTCTTAACCCGATTGCAGTCCGACACCAGATCATCATTTCATTTAAAACTGAAGGTACAGTACCTAGGGCACGTGGTGAGTGCTGAGGGAGTAGCCCCTGACCCCGACAAGGTTACAGCCATCAAGAGCTGGCCAAGCACCTCTAACATCAAAGAAGTGAGGCAATTCCTCGGGTTGGTAGGCTACTACCGAAGGTTCATCCCCGGGTTCACTAAGATGGCAGCTCCAATGCAGGACCTCCTGATAGGTCAGTCTAAATCCAGAAGTCACAAGCCACCCTTCAAGTGGGACAAGCCGGAAGAGGAGTCCTTCCGCCAGTTGAAGATGGCCCTCACGGGGGATGAGATCCTGGCCTACCCCGATTATGGCCAGCCTTTTATCCTCCACACAGACGCCAGTAATGTGGGGCTAGGAGCTGTACTGTCCCAAAACCAACAGGGCAGAGAAAGGGTGATCGCGTACGCCAGCCGGAAGCTGAGGCCCACTGAAAGGAACCCGGAGAATTACAGCTCCTTCAAGCTAGAATTCTTGGCAGTGGTGTGGGCCGTCACAGAACAGTTTAAACATTACCTGGCCTCCGCAAAGTTCACTGTGTACACGGACAACAGCCCGTTGACACACCTGGACAATGCAAGACTAGGTGCCCTAGAACAGCGGTGGATGGCCCGGTTATCAAATTATGACTTCACAATCAAATACCGGGCAGGCAGAACCAACGCCAACGCAGACGCCCTATCAAGAATGCCCCACCTACCCGAAGGAGAAGAAGACTCGGAATAGCTGGAGGAAGTAGAGTTCCCTGCGTTCCACCGGTATGGGGTCGCTCAGTATTCTCACCGGGTAAGAAACAAGGACCTAACCACCGTCATGTTCAACCCCTTACCTCACCACGGCTGGGCTGAAACGCAAGATAGCGACCCTGCAATACGTCTGGTGAAAGACATGTTAACCCAGGCAGACGCTAGCCCTGGCTCGGACGCTCCAGAGGAAGCCAAGCAGTTATGGAAGGAGAAAAGCAAGCTATTCCTCTATGAAGGTAAGCTGTGCAGAAGGCTTGTCAACCACCGGACGCACGAGCTGACCTGGCAGGTAGTGGTCCCGAGACGGGATGCAGCAATGGTCCTGGAGGTCTACCATGACAGAGCGGGACACTTCGGGTGGAAGAAACTGGAGTTCCTACTGAGAGAGCGGTTCTACTGGATTGGTATGAGAGGGGCCATAGAGAAGTGGAGCAGGGACTACGGCCCATGTCACCTCAGAAGGAAGGACCGTACCAGCCAGAAGACACCCTTGAGGCCAATCGTCACCAGGCAGCCTCTTGAGCTGGTAGCTCTGGACCACGTGAAACTGGCTCCAAGCCGGTCGGGCTACGTCTATGCCCTGACAATAGTGTACCACAATCCCCGGTTCCTGGTGGTGGTTCCTGTTAAAGACTTGACAGCCCAAACAGCGGCCAGAGCCTTCCAGCAACACTTCTGCCGTCCACATGGGTATCCGGAACAGGTCTTGACAGATCAAGGTCCAGCGTTTGAGGCAGAAGTCTTCCAGGAGTTCTGCAACCTCTACGGCTGTAGGAAGATTCGGACGACGCTTCACCACCCACAGACCAACGGGCTGTGTGAGAAAATGAACAATATCATCATTGATCTCCTCAAGACTTTGCCCCTGGAAGAACGCAGCCTGTGGCCGGAGAAGCTGCCAGACCTAATAGACTTGTACAACCATATCCCGGTGAATGCTACAAATTGCAGCCCGGCTTACCTGATGTGAGCAAGACCAGGTAAGCTGCCGATAGACCTGGAGATGGGAGTTCTGACACCCGAGGATACCTCCCCAGATGCGGACTGGGATACGGAACGGTGGCTACAGTACAAGAAGGTACAGAAGAGTGTGGAGAGGAGTCTGGCTCAAGCGAGAGAAAAGCAAGAGAGGCTTTTCAACCAACACGCCCCTGCTGGTCCCCTAGAACCTGGTGAGCAGGTCCTGAAGCGGAAGAGAAAGCTTCACAAGCTGGATGACCAGTGGGAGAGAGACCCGTACACAGTACTGCCGTCCGACCACAACAACCCGAAGGTATGTGTAATTACCAAGGATGGAGGAGAAACCACTAGCACCGTCTCCAGAGACCACCTAAAACGGTGCCCCGAGCAACTGCAGAGCCCAAGTGAAGATCAAGATGACCTTGAGCCCGCAGTGGACAAGGAGGAAATGGTCATCACCGTTCTCGGAGAGTTCCCGCGGTCCTGGACTTGGATAAACGATGCCATAGTGGTACCCGTCCTACACTTCCTTCAACCTACCCAGCAGCAGCCTACAGGAGAGCAGGAAGAACAAGATGAACAAGCAGCTCCGGAGGCAGAAGAACCCATGCCAGCAGCCCAGGAGAGTCAACCCTCTGCTGACAGTGAGTCTGCCATGCCTGCGGTAAGCCAAAGGACCCGCAGACAGCTGCCTGCCCTGCCTGTAAACCCAGCTAGTAGATGTACCCTAAATGATAGTGGGGAAAGCCAGGTTAGACCACCACCAGACAGTGGGTTACGCAGGTCAACCCGGAGTACTAGGGGTCAAATACCTGCTCGCTGGAAGATCTAAGTACAAAGTCTACATTTACCTGTAAATATTTAATGTTTTATGGCTGTTACCTGGTTACTAATAATGTTTTTCCAGTTTTTCCTAGTACAATGGACTAACAGGTTATGAACTTTGAGTAACCGGGACTTCTTTGTAAAATATGTTCGGAGCCTAACCAAAGGGATGAATAAAGACTGTCAAGGACTCGGGGCAAGGACAGACCCCCACCTGGTTAAGGCTTCCGTTGTGTTGGTGAAATGGACACCCGGTCACAGACCACACTGTGACCTAAAGAACTCAATTGTGTTTTGTTTGTTGCCATGTATTAATGTTGTCTTTTATACCCTGTTTGTTTTTGGCCAAAAAGGCTTAGTCCCGGAGCACTAAACTTTACTAGGGGGGAATGTGTCACCCCAGGCCTGGATGCCACAAATTATTAAAGGCTGTGTCTGAGAGCAGGAGGGAGGTTCCCTGGTCAGGGACCATTAGCATGCAGCACCTCCTGTCCCAGGCCTGTAGGGGGAGCAGGCTGCCCCTATAAAAGCTGGAACTGGGGCAGGGTTAGAGAGACCAGAACCCACTTCTGAAGTGACCAGAAGGGTTCCTTAGAGGAAGGGACAGGTCAGCCGCAGCTGAGGAGTCCATGAGGCAGAGGAAAGACTGCAAGCCAGGGACAGAGGCGATGAGAGCCGGTCCTGGCTGAGAGAAGAACACAACCGGACATTGGGGTCTGAGGCTGTCAGGGTTACAAGCCCAGCAGCAGAGAACCAACCCGCGAGGGATTTCAGGTCCCTAGGCCTAAGAAGCCTGGAGGCTCCGCCACACAGAGGGACCAGTACAGCAAGGAGAAGCAAAAGTACCCAAGGCCCGAGTCGCAAGCCATACAGGCAAAGTACACGGCCAGCTCAGGGACGTGGGCTATTACACCACGAAAAGGGGGATAGTCAGCAAGAGCATAGAGAGAGAACGGTAGGCCTACACACTCACCCTGACCAGTAGGGCTCGCCCGAATGCTCTCAGATCCCCAGGTCCACTCCTAACCGGTACTCCTGTTGGGTCAGTAATAACATCTGCAATAAAGACCCTGGACTGTTTGAAGCGGACTCTGAACTCTTACTATTGCGGCCTGCACTATCACCCCCAGCATTCACCTACACTGCCCTGAGGCTACACTCTTCCCGTGGGGAGTTATCCTATCCCTGTGCTGCACACCAACATCAGCCTCAGCCGTCTGCCTAGCAGCGGCAGTCATCCCTGACCGCAATCCACGGGTGGCGTAGTCGGACATTCCTAAATCTATAAATAGACTGCCACAGCATTCAGTCTGACCACCCTGAGCCACGGGATCGAGTTGCCACTACTACCCCCAGCATCGCACAGAAGCCCGGTTCCGGGTGCCCCACGGCCCGGGGGCGAGTCATATCTATCTATATATAGAGAGAGGATAGATATATAGATAATAGATAGATATTATCTATATATCTATCCTTTCTCTATCTATCTATCTATCTATCTATCTGTCTATCTATCTAAATAAAAGTATTGACTACTGCTGAGTAATAGATAACCTATCTTCTAAGATTAGCTGACACCTGGTTGTTCTGCAGCCAAAAGTACACAGTGTACAGAGTCAGAACATGACAGCACCGCACACTGTGTAGTGGCCGTTCATGGGTATTGCAGCTCATCTCTCATTGGAATGAATATGATCTGAGCTGCAGTACTCAAGAATGGCCACTACACAATGTACGGAGCTGTGCTATTCTAACACCATAGACTCTGTGCTGCTGGCACCCACGTTACCAGGCATCAGTTGATTGGTGAAGGCACTGGACTTACCCCCAATCTAATATCCTATGGATAGGTCATTAATTTCCCGATCTCAATCTCTCTGTGATGATACGTGCCCTTTGATAGACTTCAGCTTGCAGTTAGACAGCCTCTTTCTGTTGATAGACTTTCAAGTCAGAAGTAACTTTCTTGAGTAATTGCTGCTCTCGCAGTTTCTCAATAATATTCCTATTCACCCAAGATGAATCTATAAAAAAAACAATAAGAAAAAAGAGAAATACATAGGTATAAATTTCTATGTGCGTGCATCAAAAAAGGACTTTTCGATGGGAATTCAGTAACGTCTTGTGAAATGCGTTGCCTCCTCTGACAACCAGGGCGTATAAAGATTACGTTTCAGGATCCTTTCAGCTCCCTTTCCAGTTAATTAGGCATCTTCTCTATTTAGAAACCTTCCAGTCGTACGGCAAGAAGCATTAACGTGAAGATCAACAGGATTTTTGTCCTTCGTAAATTAAAGCAGATTTTTTTTTTATAACCTGGGAACTTTGATGAATGACTCTGTAGAAGCTTTACCAAAATGAATGTCTAATTGAATCTATTAGTTGCGGCGATGCACGACACTGCCTATGTGCACGCGTTTGATCAAGTTGTCAGCATTAGAGGCTAAAAAATATCCAAGACTCTACGTATTGCCTTGACTTCTCTCACAGTTTCCAACTTCCTTGTGAAAAGCATGAAAATCATTTCACACTCGCTTTCTGCTCGCTTGGAATGTATCTTTTTATTAGAATTCTTGTGAAGTACTTTGCTTCAGGGAACTTAAGAATTTTAACAAGTTTAGCTGTGATGGATCCCCCTCGAGGGACGGATAGGTATTAGGAAGCCAAAGATGCTGAAGATTTTAACCTTTGATTTAAATTTTGGTGAGAAACGTATAATCCCTTCATTCAGTGGGCACAGATTGGTCGGCTTAGCGTAGCCATTTTACAAACTGATGTCATTGTTTTTCAAATTAAAATAAATATTTACAATTTATTAAATAAAAACTGATACACTGTGTTATGCTTTATGCAGAGCCTGATTTCTGCAATTGTTTTTTTTTTTATATATATATATATATATATATATATGATAAAACTGACCTGGCAATATGATTCTGCCGTTCAGTACAATTACACACATACCAAACGTTTAGTTTTTTTTTTAATTAAGTGGTGAAAAAAAATTCAGAAATTTGTAAAAAAAAAAAAAAAAGTTCTTGTGTCACCGTTTTTTGAGACCCGCAATGTTTAAAGATTTTGGTCGATGGGATTGTGTGAAAGTTTGTGTCTTGAGCTGATGTTTTTACTGGTACCACTCTTGAGCTGATGTTTTGATCGCCCGTCATTGCGTTTTATTGCAATGTTGTAATGGCAAAAAAAAGTACAAATCTGGTGTTTCAATTTTTTTTTCTTGTCACACCGTTTACCAAACGGGTAAATTTATTTTGATAGATCTGACTTTTATGAATGTAGCGATACCAAATATGTGTGTTTTTTTTATTTCTTTATTTTTAATTGGGGAAAAGGGTTTTGATTTGAACTTTTAGCTTTATTTAGTTGTATTTTTTTCATATATATATTTTTTTAATTTCACTTTCTACTGTATTTGTTAGTCCCATTAGGGGACTTGAACCTGAGATTGCCTGGTCACTTCTACTATACATAGCGATACCAGAGCACTGCGATGTATAGCAAAAATTATGGTCTATGAATGCCAGCTACAAGCCGGCTTTCACAAGAGAACTGTCATGACAGGCACAAAGGTCTTCAGCAGATCCCCGGCTGTAATAGCAACTAGCCCATCAGCGATCTTGTAACAGGCGGGCCGATGGGTGCATAAAACAATGCACCCCCCCTGCCGGTGTGCTTTAAATGCTGCTGTCACAGATTGACAGCGGCATTTAGCAGATCAACAGCCATCGGTGGAGCTCCCCTTCACCTGCGGATGTTAGAGGCAGCTGATGGCTGAATTATTCAGCCATCATCTGCCAGGAAAGATTTGGGCTCGGCTTTCCAGTATGTCATATACTGGTAAAAGGTAAAAAAAAAATAGAACTCTTGCAATTTTCATACTGGCCCCTAGGACTATTTTAGACTCATAATTCCTATTCCTTACAAAAGACTTCTCTGAAGTCTCTTTATCATCAAAGAAAGTATTACAATGTCAGGTAACACTTCTATACACAGCTGATAACACAGGATCCACCAATCACAATAGGTGATGTCACAGCTCACCCTTCTCCCCTTCCCTTCTCGATGCCTTTTGTACATACTTAGTTCAATGCAAAAAGAGTCCTCCTGTTGCTGCTAATGTACATTTCTACTTCCTGAAATAATAAGTAGTATAAGTCTAGCATAGCCCGTATGACCAGAGTTAGAATTTGCAAGATTTCTCCATGAAACGAAAATTAACAAGAAATTACCAAAAATCAAATAAAAATACATTTAATGTAAAAAACAGGTTCCCTTCAGGTTGCCCGGCTTTCTGTGAGTTACTTTTCTTCATCCTGAACTTCAACAAGCTTCATCATCCGATTTCTAATTTCCTCTATTTTCTGTTACATTCTGCACTGTGCAATAATATTTAATATTTCATTTGTTTCTTATTTATTTTTAATTTACTAATTTGAATACAATATTTGAAATGTAAATGTTGCTTTTCTTCCTTTTAATAATAATCTTCATTTGCTTAAGTTACTTTCTCAGTTATACAAGACTTATGAATAATTCTTTCCTAAGGTAATATGAATGTATTTATTGTATTCAATATCTTAAAACTTTTCTTAAGAGTGCTTCTTTTATTTTGTGATCCCTATTATACATTAATTTATTCCTTGATCTTCTATTGATATTCTTTTTTTTAGCAATCCTTAAATCGTCACTTTGACAGGTGAACCAAAAAGAAAGAAAGACACATTAGACCATAATTGTTAGAGCTGAGCAAAAACATTTGAAGTACTTGGTCCAGCTGCCTCGTTGATATCCCATGGCCGCCGGACCAGAGCCATGTGATGGATGGATGATGCTATCCATGTCATGTCTCCTACCTATAGAAAGGTAAATAGGATACGTGATAGGAAACATGACAGTAATATCTCCTGCCTGGGACCTCCAGGAGCGAAGATATCTTTGAAGTTGGGGATCCCATAATTGCTGACTAGCCTTGTTATGAGTCACCAGAGGGGAGATATGTGGTTGTAATTTGTGTTAATAAAAGCAAATACCGAACTATGATCAGTATCAGTCCCGGGAGACACAGTGCCCCCCCAAAAACGAAGAGATCCCCTTCATAAGAGTTAGAGCACACTCTGCGACATCAGGTTTAGTACATTTCTTCTATTTATCTTTTTTATTCAATGCAATTGTTCATACTGTATTGTTTTGCCCATTTTGTAACATCTTTGTATATTTTTGTAAACACTGCCTAATTTTTGGATTAAATATATAAAAATGTAATAGCTTCATTCTTCTTACTCAATAAACTGCACCCCTGAAGTCATACTTTATCTGTAACGGGTATTCAATCGACCTGTATAAATAATTGGTGGTGGCAGCAAGTTCCTTTTGTTATTGTGGAGTTAAAGTTGGCATATAGACAAGCAGGCACCTAGATGCAGCAAACCTGAATGCATGATTATTCAGCAGCACATACCTTGAAGTAGCAGAGCTGAGTGTGGGGAGAGCACTTTGGAACAGCAGATCTTCCTCAAGAGACAGACACTTGGAAGTAGCAGAGCCAAGTGTGCAGATAGGTAAAGTTGCGCTTGTGAGGTTGAATATTTTAGGGGAACTGAAGTAGAACCTAGCAAAAACAGAGCTGGGTAATATTCTCAAATAAACAAAGTTCAAGCAAAGTAGTAGTTAGCATGGACGCTGAACTACCTTAATACTCCAGCAGCATGTAGCCACCTGAGCCAGCTTTGAAAGATCCGAGGTGCATGATAGATTACTATGACAATCCAACACACACTAGCATACATTTAGCCAGCTTCTAGGGATGGAGGAAGCAGAGACCAAGCCCTAGAGCTGCGACAGGTAAGTAACAAATGTCCATAGTAGGATGAGCTGTTTCTGCATCGTCAATAAAGTCCCTATTGGTCAGATACATATTATGCACAATAATATGGGATGCTATTTCTCTAGATTCTTGGGGTCAAAGTAGTAGGGACCACAAAAAATCAAAAAAGATTTCCTGAATATCCTCTAGAAAGGAAAAACAAAACATTTTAACAATATAAATGTTACTTTCTGTATGATACTTTGTATTTGTTATCTTTACCATCCCTGGAGGAGCTCCGTACACCAGACTGGAATTGTAAGCATATTTGAAATAATAATTATTTGCTTTAGGGATTTAGCAAATCTTGTCCTCATTGATTTTTTAAGTAGCTTCTGGCAGATGCAAATTGTCTCTGTGTTCATGATTATGACCTCTTGGATATTTGTTAATAGTTTTTCCCAGAAAAATAAGTAATTTTTTAAAGTAGAATATATTGACTTCACATGTGGCATATAGATTATAACATTTTTAGGGGGCAACAAATCATTATTTTTTATTTTACTTATGTTCTATAAACTTAGTTCTCACCTGAATTCTTTTTCTTCAGGTTTGTATAGCTCCTTGATGACCAGAATAGAGCAGTATGCTGTGATAAAGAAAACTAAAAGCTGGCAGAATCACTATAAGCATATATGCACACGATGCAGTTTTAATGCATTTCCGCAGTGTTTTTTCCTCCCACAGAAAAGCATAAAAACCGCTTGTTAATAGGTCTGCCATGTATAGCAATGGTAATCCGCATGTACTGTGCACATGATGCAAAAATTTCCTCTCCGGATTACCATTGTGGCAAAAAACGCAGCAGGACCATTTATTGCATGATTCCGCCTCAAATTTGCGCCCATTGACTTGCATTGAATCGCAGGAAAACCGCAAGTATAATATCTATAAATGCGTATTTGCTGTGTTTCAATGAAAATCAATAGGCGCAAAATTACTCCGGAATCGCGCTGTGGGTGGTACCCGGGTCGGGAGAGGAGGCTGCTACTCCTCTAATTCGACCGCTGCTCTGGCTGAGAACAGCGAAAGCAGCGTGGATGGGAAGAGCAGCAGTCTGCTCCTCCCAGCTTGCGTGCCCGCGGCAGTAAGAAAAAGAAAAGAAAAAAGTAAAAAAAAAAAAAACCTGTATACTCACCTGTCCGCGGCACCCCGGTGATGGTCGCATGACCATCAGGTGATCAGTTACATCAGCGGTCAGCTGACGGTCACGTGACCATCAGCTGATTGATGACGCCGGTAATCAGCTGATCGGTCTTGTGACTGATCAGCTGATGCTCACCCTGGGATGGGAACATTCGCAAGAATGTTTCCACGGTGTCTAGCTCACCGGGGTTCATCAGCTGATCTTCAGCTGATGAACTTCAGTGACCTCTTGCAGCCTGGATACTCACAGGGGGTGATTTTACACCCCTGTCAGTATACAATACTGTATTCTACAGCTGTGACATCAGTGATTTCTGATGTCACAGCTGTAGAAGTGACCCGGATTGTCGTGGCACACTCAGCGGTGATCGTGGACTGCGTAGTTGACGGCGGACAGGTGAGGGATACGGTTGCTTGTTATTTTACGTTTTTGTTCAGGAGATCGAGGGCTTCGCAGTGGTGTGCAATAAAATTACAAAAAAAAAAACGTGTGTTTTTTATTTCATTAAAATACTTTATTCTGGCCGTGTTTTTATTGAAAAAGCGTCGACAACTTTACTACGCGGTTAGTAATCTGAGCATCTTATAGACTAGGCTGACGTGAACCCCAACCCCATTACCCCATTGTCTAATAGTATTGTCCTATCTCCAGCTTACCATATTCATTAATTCACCCAACTTCCCCATCAGTATATACGCATCTTCATAGCTGTTTGCTAGGCCTTATGCTAATGGACCAAGTTGTCAACAATCTGTGAACCACACATCATGGGTTCGTGAAACACATATGGCTTTTGAACCACAGGCTGGAGACTCCTGCTCTAGCATATGACTTCAAGCGAATAATCTCCAGGAATCTCATCTGTAGGACCACCACAATCAGGCTTGGATTGACCCACAGGGGAATAGGAGAATCCTCCGGTAGGCCGCCCCTCTGAAGGAGTGCTGATGAGCAGTGCTATTACACTTGATTCACAATTTGCAGAAAAGGTATCATCTAATCATTCAATAAACAAGCTAGCCAACTTAATATTACATCGAAGTAAAAGTAAATTTGTGTATTAGGGTCAGGTTAATTTTGTATGAAGCTGAACAGTGGACCCCAAGAATCAATGTTACTGGTGAGCCTTTGCCAATCCAGTCCAACACTGACCACAATTCTAAAAATCAACAGACTATAGGGCCAGGGGTGGACATAAATTGGTGCAACCTGTGCAGCTGCACAGGGGTCCAACATGTAATTGGGCCCACTTCCACGTCTAGAATGGCAAAGCAGTTTCTGTCACAGGTATATAAATGAGTGCAGTATGATGCACCATTGGACTACAAAGACCCCTGCACAGAGACCCTCTTCTGTCTGTATCTGCCCCTGAGAAAAGATTAAAGAGAACCTGTCAGGTGATGCATGCTGCCCAAACCATGGAGAGTCCCAGAGGTCTGTGCCCCAGCAATCATTAAAGAGTTATTAATGGAAATATATTTTTCTATTTGTGGTTGGGTCCATGGAAACACTCAAGTGATAGAAGTGAAGCCCGGCAGTTGACAGCTTTCATTTGGCTGTTTCCAGTTTCCTTACTTCTTGTGGACCGGAACGTTGAGATGAAGATTCATGAATTCTTGGATTCCTGGATAATCCTTTAAATGATGGCATAACTTAGCAATATTAAGTATGATTTATAAATTAAACTGGGCATGATGTCGATGATGAAACTTAGTCATTCCTTCAAGACCTGCTCTACAGCTGCTGTGTCTTTCTAATTCCACACTGCGATGTTGAAGCTGACACTACGTGTTGTCGAGAACTCACCAGAGATCGCCCTGATCATGATTACTAATCATAAGAAAACAATGAATTTCCCCCGTCAGCCGGTCCCACAGCAGAACCTCAGATATCAAGTTCAACATCACAGTTAAAATGAAGGCATGAGTTAAAGCCTCATTGTATGACTCTGAAGATCAATTTATGGATTTTTATTCACAGTCTTCAGCAGAAAAAGTGTTGGATTCATTTACTGGTAAACGTGTCTCATCTTGTAAATTATCAGATCGTTAACCTTAACAATGTCATCTGATTGTCTCAGTTTCAAACGGTTAAGATGCAGGCAAGCGTTTATAATATATGAAAAGTCACTAGAAAATTAGTAAACTCTGTAGGAAGACTAAACGGAAATTATCTTAAAGGGGTTTTCCCATGAACAAAAGTTCATTTTAATCAATAGATCTTGGAATAATAATAAGTTCCATAATTGGATGTGCTTAAATAAAATGTTCCTGTGATGAGATAATCTTATAAATGTGCCCCTGCTGTGTACTGTGTAATGGCTGTGTCTGACCGTGCAGGAACATGGTCTGATCATACCACATCTCCTGGGTAGGGGGCAGGGAGGGTGTGTACAGACATTACAGCAGAGGATCGCAAATAATTCTTTCTCTGAAGTAAAACATTGATTAAAATCAGGCAGGGAAATGTTTTATCTCAAAAAGAGAATCAGCTGTGATCCCCTGCTGTAATGTCTGTATACTCTTTTCCTTCCTCCCCTGCCCAGGAGCTGTGGTATGATCAGACCATGTTCCTGTACGGTCAGACACAGCCATTACACAGTACACAGCAGGGGAACATTTATAAGATTATCTCAGCACAGGAACATTTTATTTAAAACCATCCAATTGTGGAACTTATTATGATTCCAAAATCTATTGATTAAAATTAACTTTTGTTCACAGGAAAACCCCTTTAAAGAAAGTCCATCACCCCTAGGGATGAGTGATTCCGAACTTAAACATTCGGGGTTCATACCAGGTACTTAGTGTCCCATGCTAAACGCCGAACACCGACTTCTCCCTGAAGTCTGTTGCAATGTTCAGAGTTCCGGGAAGTCTGGGAGAGAGAAAGAGAGAGACAAAATATTTTCCAGCTCAAAAGATCGGGTCCCTATTGTTTTCAATGGGGTTCAGGTTCTCGTTCAAGTTTGGGTACAGTTTTGGTACCAAAACCAAACTTTGGAATAAAGATCAGGTCGGGTACCAGAACCTGAACTTCCACCACGGGTCTGCTCATCCCTAGTCACCCCCAAAATGCATTTTAAATGAGCTGTACGGTGATATAAGGGATTTAGCCCTCATAAAAATCATACTAAAAAGTGTACCTGTTACTGGTACAGTGCCTGAGAAAATAACTTTTAATTTGTATGGAAATAAGGGGGCCTTGGTGCACCCTTGACAGGGCCAAGAGATCAGTGCACCGTTACGCCTCCTTATTTGCATAATAGGCACATTCCCCGTCTTCTGATTGGCCGTGCTCACTTCCCAGAATGAGCACTGTCCGAATGCTGTCAGCATGTGTGCGCATGTGCACTCACACTGGCTGTGCCTGGCTGTGCGCAAAAAAATGCAAATGATGGATCGGAGTTTTAGTCTTTTACTCTTGGTCATTTTTGCTTTTTATTTTTGTTTCTTCATTAAAAAAAAAGCAATTCTTATATTTCTGAAGTCATCCAATGGCATTAGCATCACAATTATCTTTCTGCTTTCCCATTTGGCATATCAGCTGCGAACATAGTCTCGGATCAAGCTTGTTAACTATGTAGGACTTGCTTTGTTATACTGGCCCATTACAACATGTGTCCTTTTTGATTCTTTGGCATCTCTTTGCATTATTTCATTTTTTTAAACATTGATTGGACAACTTGCATATCACTGGCTGTTTTATCCTGAGCCTTTATACAAAAACTCATTTGAACTATAAAAACCTTTAATGTTTTATCAAGCAGCCTTTTTTTTTTTTTCTTTACTGAGTTACAGAAAAGACCCGGAGAATGACACAGTAAGTAATTTGTGCAGAATACTAGTAGGACAGTGTGTTTTCTCTTTTTTGGTTCTTTGCTCATGTAAAGTTGAAAAATGAAAGGTGCGCTTCAAAAATGCTGTAGCTATCAGGTTGGCGGCTGGTAAAGCTGTAAAGGTGGCCTAAATGAGTCATCATTCTTGTCCACTTCGAAGCTGAAGTCACCCTATAGATGGCAATCATGGCCACACACCCTGGACTCATAAAAGCCAGTAGAGAATTTCCCAAATTGCCAGTCCATTGTCCCAAGGACAGAGACAATGTCCCAATGCTAAAGACTACGTATCTCAACCTGTGCACAGTTTCGCTGTGACTTTCCCGAAAAGGGTTGTCTGGTCTAGAAAACCCATTTCCAATTGCCGTACCGGGCAATTTTGCAATTTTTAGTCAAGTGAAGGGGGTTGATAATTCAGAACCTGCATATTTTCATTAGAACAAAGGACAGATACAAAGAGCATCTCTCACTCAACCTGGAACATTTATACATTACATGGACTGGACATCGACTTCAATAGTAACTGGGTAAAGCATAGTCTTCCCGGCAGCAGGGTTATAGAAAAATCAGTTCTTGCACAGATTACAACTGATCTATGGGGGTCCCAGCAGCAGGACGCCTTGTGATTAGCTAGGGACCCTACTAACAAAAGGGATGTGTTCAATATCAACATCCCCTTTAAAGCGTAATTGTAAAATCCCACCCCGTGCTTGCTTCGGACACTAGGTGGCACCGTGACTTTGTTGCATGTGATATGTGATTTTTAGGCAGAATCTAGTGTGTGCAAAGGTCACTGCTAGTGATGAGCGAGCATGCTCGCCACTGCTCGGTACTCGCCCGAGCATTTCAGTACTCGAGGTGCTCGGAGCTCGCCGAGTACTTTTGAGATGCTCGGGCAGGAGCTCGGGTCCCCGTCCTGCATGTTTGGCGCTATTTAGAGCACCAATCATGCAGGGATTGTCTGCCACTCACTGTAATGTCACAGCCATGGTGGTTGTGGCACTACAGTGATTGCCCAAATCGATGGGAACAGTGCTCACAGTGAAACATGAAAAGCCGGCAATTCATCAGCGGCATACACCGGTACCCGACAATTTAGAACCGAAAGAATAGAGCTTCACACATAGATTAGATAGATAGAAACATGTCAGTCACATATATAATAAGTAGAGTGACAGTGATGGTTACTGTACTTGTCATTTAGTGTTAAAATAAAGGATTTATTAAAAAAAAAAATTGGCGTAGGGTTCCCCGTAATTTTAGTCTCTAGCGGAGGTTAAGCAGACGGCTGGGGCAGATGTTTGAAGCCTGGGAAGGGGGTAATACCCACGGAGCTTCCCAGGCTACTAATATCAGCCCCCAGCTGAATACCTAGCCTTTACCAGCTATTAAAATGGGGGACCCCCCCAAAAAATGACGTGGGGTCCCCCCTATTTTAATAGCAAGCAAAGGCTAGGCAGACAGCTGGGGGCTGATATTAATAGCCCAGGAAGGGTGCCATGAATATTGGCCCCCTCCCAGGCTAGAAACACCAGCCATCAGCCGCCCCAGAAATGGCGCATCCACAGGATGCGCCAATTCTGGCACTTAGCCTCGCTCTTCCCACTGCCCTGTAGCGGTGGCAGTGGGGTAATAAGGCTGGGGTTGATGTCAGCTTATAATGCCAGCTGACATCAAGCCCAGATTAGTAATGGAGAGGCGTCTATAAGACACCCCCATTACTAACCCCATAGTCAAAGTTAAAAAAAAACACAAACACCCAGAATAAAGTCCTTTAATTGAAATAAACACACAATTCTTTAATGTTCTAAATTAAA
This sequence comes from Phyllobates terribilis, assembly GCF_046119375.1. NCBI lineage: Eukaryota > Metazoa > Chordata > Amphibia > Anura > Dendrobatidae > Phyllobates > Phyllobates terribilis. Next base: position 330,043,825 of record NW_027362768.1, read on the forward strand.
CCATACTTACTATCACGTCCATTCCAGCTGAAGCCAACGATCTCCTGCAATAAAAATAAAATAATAAACCAACCTCATCCTTACCTTTCCATGGTTCCCAGGACGGCTCCAACTCTGCTACATTCACATGACAGGCTGGATCGCAGCCGAAAGCTGCCATCCATCTTGCCATGACGCAGACACTGAGAAGTGCAGGCATGCTTGCGCTCCTCAGTGTCTGGCTGTGATGGCATCCAGATGAGCCGAGTTCATGTCCAATGAAGTGCCAGAATTGGCGCATCCTATGGATGCGCCATTTCTGGGGCGGCTGAGAGGCTGGTGTTTCTAGCCTGGGAGGGGGCCAATATTCATGGCACCCTTCCTGGGCTATTAATATCAGCCCCCAGCTGTCTGCCTAGCCTTTGCTAGCTTTTAAAATAGGGGGGACCCCACGTCATTTTTTTTTGGGTCCCCCATTTTAATAGCTAGTAAAGGCTAGGTATTCAGCTGGGGGCTGATATTAGTAGCCTGGGAAGCTCCGTGGGTATTACCCCCTTCCCAGGCTTCAAACATCTGCCCCAGCCGTCTGCTTAACCTCCGCTAGAGACTAAAATTACGGGGAACCCCACGCCAATTTTTTTTTAATAAATCCTTTATTTTAACACTAAATGACAAGTACAGTAATCAACACTGTCACTGTACTTATTATATATGTGACTGACATGTTTCTATCTATCTAATCTATGTGTGATGCTCTATTCTTTCTGTTCTAAATTGTCTGGTACTGGTGTATGTCGCTTTTTTAAAGAGACAAAAAACACTATTATTTTTTTTAATAAATCCTTTATTTTAACACTAAATAAAAAGTACAGTAACCAACACTGTCACTGTACTTATTATATATGTGACTGACATGTTTCTATCTATCTAATCTATGTGTGATGCTCTATTCTTTCTGTTCTACATTGTCGGGTACCGGTGTATGTCGCTGATGAATTGCCGGCCGGCTTTTTTAAAAAGGTGGGTGCATGAAAATCAGAGGGCACTAATGTGTTCCAAGTGCCCTGCTATGTTTTTCATGCTCCCTCCTATATACCCTGCCTGCCTGTCTGCCTATATATTCTGCCTGCCTGACGTTTAATTGAGCACCGTTCCCATCGATTTGGGCAATTTTTGACCTTCTGCAGACCGCCGGGGGGGACCACCAGAAAAATGCTCGACTTTCCCATAGACTTACATTGGGCTCGTTGCTCGGGTCGAGCACCTGAGTATTCCAATGTGCTCGGCCCGAGCTTCGAGCACCCGAGCATTTTAGTGCTCGCTCATCACTAGTCACTGCACAGGGAGAGGAAGAAGGAGGTGAGCTGTGACATCACCTATTGTGAATGGTAGATCCAGTGTCATCTACTGTATATAGAGATGTTATCAGTCATTGTACAGGAGGGTGAGGAGGTGAGCTGTGACATTACCTATTGTGAACGGTGGATCCTGTGTTATCCATTGCATATACAGGTGTTATCAGTGATTGTACAGGAGGAGGAGGAGGTGAGCTGTGACATCACCTATTGTGAATGGTGGATTCTGTGTCATCTACTGTATATAGAGATGTTATCAGTCATTGTACAGGAGGGTGAGGAGGTGAGCTGTGACATCACCTATTGTGAACGGTGGATCCTGTGTTATCTATTGTATATACAGGTGTTATCAGTGATTGTACAGGAGGAGGAGGAGGTGAGCTGTGACATCACCTATTGTGAGTGGTGGATCCTGTGTTATCTATTGTATATAGAGATGTTTTCAGTCATTGTACAGGAGGAGGAGGAGGTGAGCTGTTACCAACTATTATGAATAATTAATCCTGTAATATCTACTGTATAAAGGTGTTATCTGTTATTGTACAAGAGGGAGAGGAGGTGAGCTGTGACATAACTTATTGTGAATAGTGGACCCTGTGTTATCTATTGTATATAGAGATGTTTTCAGTCATTGTACAGGAGGAGGAGGAGGTGAGCTGTTACCAACTATTATGAATAATTAATCCTGTAATATCTACTGTATAAAGGTGTTATCTGTCATTGTACAAGAGGGAGAGGAGGTGAGCTGTGACATCACTTATTGTGAATAGTGGACCCTGTGATATATACTGTATATAGAGGTGTTATCAGTCATTGTACAGGAGGAGAAGGAGGTGAGCTGTGACCAACTATTATCAATAGTTAATCCTGTGATATCCACTGTATATAGAGGTGTTATCTGTCATTGTACAGGAGAAGGAGGAGGTGAGCTGTGACATCACTTATTGTGAATGGTGGATCCTATGTTATCTATTGTAAATAGAGGTGTTACTAGTCATTGTACAGGAGGGGGAGAAGGTGAGCTGTGACATCTCTTATTGTGAATGGGGGATCCTGTGTTATCTACTGAATATAGAGGTGTTATCAGTCAATGTACAAGAGGAGGAGGAGGTAAGCTGTGACATCACTTATTGTGAATGGTGGACCCTGTGATATCTACTGTACGTAGAGGTTTTATCAGTCATTATAGAGGAGGAGGAGGTGAGCTGTGATATCACCTATTGTGAATGGTGGATCCTGTGCTATCTACTGTATATAGAGGTGTTATCAGTCATTATACAGGAGGAGGAGGTGAGCTGTGGCATCACCTATTGTGAATGGTGGATCCTGTGTTATCTACTGTATATAGAGGTGTTATCAGTCATTATACAGGATGAGGAGGTGAGCTGTGACATCGCTTATTATGAATGGTGGATCCTATGTTATCTACTGTAAATAGAGGTGTTACTAGTCATTGTACAGGAGGAGGAGGTGAGCTGTGATATCACTTATTGTGAATCGGGGATCCTGTGTTATCTGCTGTATATAGAGGTGTTATCAGTCATTGTACAGGAGGAGGAGGTGAGCTGTGATATCACTTATTGTGAATGGGGGATCCTGTGTTATCTGCTGTATATAGAGGTGTTATCAGTCATTGTACAGGAGGAGGAGGTGAGCTGTGACATCACTTACTGTGAATGGTGGACCCTGTGATATCTACTGCATGTAGAGGTTTTATCAGTCATTATAGAGGAGGAGGTGAGCTGTGATATCACCTATTGTGAATGGTGGATCCTGTGTTATCTACTGTATATAGAGGTGTTATCAGTCATTATACAGGATGAGGAGGTGAGCTGTGACATTGCTTATTGTGAATGATGGATCCTATGTTATCTACTGTAAATAGAGGTGTTACTAGTCATTGTAGAGGAGGAGGACGTGAGCTGTGACATCACTTATTGTGAATGGGGGATCCTGTGTTATCTACTGTATATAGAAGTGTTATCAGTCATTGTACAGGAGGAGGAGGAGGTGAGCTGTGACATCACTTACTGTGAATGGTGGACCCTGTGATATCTACTGTATGTAGAGGTTTTATCAGTCATTATAGAAGAGGAGGAGGTGAGTTGTGATATCACATATTGTGAATGGTGGACCCTGTGATATCTAATGTATTTAGAGGTTTTACCTTTCACTTTAATCTTATCTGTGATGATACTGTAGAGAAGAGAAATTGTGTGTTCAGTATTAGGCTTAGTGGCAGGTGTGATAATTTTGAAAGCTTTCTGAACTTTTTTTTCAGTTATACATCTAAAGATAGTGTTATGGAAAATTGTGAAAAATCAAATATTTAAAAAAAATTCATTTAAAAGATTTGTCCAGTCTTGGGGCTCAATTCTTCAGTCACTCTATGTCATTTCAGACTTGTGAATCCTTACAGTATGCAGTGTGCGCGCTGGCAGGATTTTCTGGTGCCAGCACAAGGAGCGGTCAGGTGTGTGACCCCCAAGTATTTGCATACTTCCTGCCACATTCCAACTAGATATGTCTGGCCTCACTCAATACACTTGTCACGTGCCGACTAGACGTGTGTAGCCTAACTGAATACAATTGAATTGAGCAAGGCTGACTACGTCTAGTTGGAATGTGGCCAGAAGTATGCAAATCATAAACTTGACCACCCGCTCCTGACGCTGGCCTTGGAGAATCCTGACAGCGCGGACTCTGCATGCTGTGAGGATACACAAGTCTGCAGTCACATAGAGTAACTGCAGACTTCAGCCCTAAGCCTTGGGCAACCCCTTTAACATAGCAAATGGAAATAAACAAAAGGTCATTTTCTGACCACTGTAATGCAGCGGATTGCTGCATTGCTAAAATGTCCAGGGGGTGTGTTCTGGCTGACCATTTACCTCCCCCTCAGGTGACTGATCATGTGACTGTGGAATCATCACAGGTCCTGTGTGCACAGAAGGATATATAAATCCTGGTGGTTTTTGAATTAGGGAGAGAGGCCTGGTGAAGCCTGGTGAGGCAAGAAGCCTGGTCCCTGCATTTTGGACTCCACTAGCCTGGAAGGCAGAGGCTGGATCCCTGTGTCTGAGATACCAGTAGCCTTGGAAGGCAAGAAGCCTGGTCCCTGTGTCTGGGACTCCACTAGCCTGGAAGGCAGAGGCTGGATCCCTGTGTCTGAGATACCAGTAGCCTTGGATGGCACGTGGCCTGGAGACTATGTCTGGGAAGCCTTAAAGCCACAGCTGTGGCAGAACCGAGCTGATAGAAGCAGCTGAGACCCGGCAAAGGTAAATTGGCGCTTTAAGTGAATATTGTTGCTGTACCTTGCTGAAGTCTGTATTTGAAGTCAAGCGGGCATAGCTGCCACTGAAAAGGCTCTAGGATACATGTGTAACATTCCTGCGAGCCACTGATATGGACTATGTTATGAGCGGTTTATGATGTGTAATAAACTGCTGGTCTTCATATTACCGGAAAACGTTGCATGTGTGCTTTAATTGACCCGGTGAAGCGAGTACCCCCAGCGTGATGAATAGCGCTACCTTACAATTGGTGGAGAATGTGGGCAACTGCAGCCTGGTTGCTAGGGGTAACGGCACAGGACGACGATTGTGGATGCAAGCATCTTGCTGTGGCTCGGCGGGGTCACGAAGATTAAAGCATCTGGCTGTAACTCGGCAGGGTTACGAAAATTGTCTTCGCACTCAAACCTGGTTTGCTGTGGCTTGGTGGGGTCACGAAAATTTTCCGGGGAGAGCGGTGTGAAGTGTCTAGTGTGAACAGTGTACCGCGATGGCTATGAATGGAGCAGTATCCCCAGTCGGAATGGAGAAGTGGTTAGATGACCGGCTGCAAATGCTCTTCAGCAAAATAGAGTTTTCTGAAGAAATGCAGGAGCTGATAAAGATGGCTGTGAAGGGAGCAGCAGATGAGACTGAAGCTGCTGAGCGGTTAAGGTACCTGTTAAAGTTACAGCAACAGGACATGATGCAGGAACGGCAGGAGCTGTTGGCACCGTATAGAATGGCGGCAGCGGACCATTCTGTGAGTTCTCCTGGGGTGCCGGTATTGTCCCAGAGTGCCCGGGGAGGTGGTAAGAGATGTTGTTAACTGGGTCCTAAGACTATCGCACGTTTTTTTTTTTAAAAATCCACCTACAGGTGTGGGTGTCCAAAAGGGGGCGGAGTCTCAAAAGGGGCGGAGTTTCAAAAGAGCGTGGAGTATAGAAAACTAAAATTGGTTACTGGTTGTGGGTTGGTACCGCCTAAAAATTACAATTTGACCGTTGATAACGGGGTAGCTCCAGTAGAAGGGGTTGACGTCAAAGTGGAAGGTGACTTGTTGGTCCACAACACCATGGGGAGTGACACAGACCCTATAGCTGATGGTGACACTACGAAAGTAGAAAGAGAGTTCAGTCAGGAGGAGCTAGACAAGGTGAGAAAGTCCCCCTCTCGTCGTCGACGGCGCAAGGGTCACAAAAAAGTTGCTCCTGTAGCCTTTGCTGTAAGGGCAAATAAAGAAAATGCAATGTTGTGTGCCTTTATTCCGAGTGTGGATCCTCCTTTAGAAGCAGAAGAGATCAGGAGGGAAGAGAAGGTGACATTGCCAGTAGCAATGATCCGGTACAGTATCAGACAACAATTAAGATTAGGAGGAAGAGTTGGATGCAGTTCTGCAGATTAGTTACAAACAGGATGATCTACTGAGACAGAAGGATCAGGAATCGACAGCCCTGAAAGAGGAGGTGGCCAATCCTGACCAAGAGCTGGAGCCTGTCAAGCAGCAGTATCAGAGTGACGTGCAGCAACAAGGGAAAAACCTGGAGAACGTGTCCTCAGACCAGCTGAGCCTGGAGTCTGAACGGCAGAAAATAAAGCCGTTTGCGAGGAACGTACAGCGAGAACTGGAGGAAAGCAGCAAGGAAGTCAACAATTGGAAGGAAAAGTTTCAGAAAAATAAAGAGGAGGTTTTTCAGTTGGAGCTTGACAAAGCGGAGTTTGAAGATGAGCTGTTCGAGATGAAAGATCGTTTCTCCCTGGTACAGTTAGAGCTGATGCAGGTGAAGCAAAAGCTGGATGAGGGTCTACACCAGAGGGATAGGGAGCTGTGTGCCTTAAAAGAGGCGCTGCAGGATGAAGTTTCTGGACGTGATCAAAACCTACAACGACTGCGCGAACAGTTCAACCGGGAGCTGTGTGAATCCAAGAAGGAGTATGGTGAACTCAGTAAGGAACTGCAACAAATTAACAGAGACTATGAGGATCTCCTCAAGGTTAAGGAAAAACTAGAGGATGATAAGGCGGATGCAGAACACATGCGCCAAGTGATTGAGACCACTCTACAGGACACCCGGGATGAGAATGATGATCTCCGCAGAAAGATCCCAGGACTGGAAGTTCAGGTGAAGGAGCTGCAGACGTTCTGTGGTGATCTCCAGAGGGCAGAGACGTGCCTTAAGGATAGAATCTGCAGGATGGAGGAATCTATCGGAGAAGGGAGGTATGAAGCAAATGCCTCATCGAATAATGCGAGCTTGGGTGATTCGGTGGATGTAGGAGCCAAGATAAGGGCGCTCAAGGAGTCGCTACAAGCCCATTTGAAGCAAGAGAAGCTTGAGAGACTGGCTGTTGAGAGCCGAGTGGGAGCATTAGAGACAGAGAGGTCTGAGAAAATTCTGCTGATAAAGGAGCAGTTGATGCCCGAAGAGCTTCAGAGATGGGTTGCAGAGAGGCGAGTTTCTGAGCTAGAGGAAGAAGTTGTCGAGCTCAAAGGTCGCCTAACAAAGTACCAATCAGTTAAGGAGGCCTCCTTGGAGAAGGAGAAGGGCAAACAAATTGCGCTTAATCCATTAAACCATGAGAAGGTGGACCCGAGGAGAGCTGAGAGAGTGTTCAAAGAAGATAAGTATGGAATGGAAGTTGTCAAGATGAGAATTCTTGAATTCATAGCTGTGAGTCAGCTCAGGGGAAGCATACAAGGTGAAGAAGCTGAAAGTCAGTTGTCCCTGAAACCTGAGCCAGATGATCATTTGGAGACCACTGGTGAGACAGAAACGTCTCGGTATAAGTGCCTCATAGATGTACCCGAAGATTTGAGAGAAGAATGCACCAGAGAGTCAGTGCATGAAGAGTTTAAGAAGGCCGTGGGAGCCTGTAAGGTGTACTTGACCTCAGAAGCTAAACAGCTGGTGGTCCTGTCCACAACCGAAGTCACAGTGAAGAGGGTGGCTATCCTAAGTGACATGCACTGGCGATGTGTTCGCACAAAGCGGTTTGTCTGGTTGAAGATGGAACAAGCCATTAGACAACTGGGGCTTATGAGAAAAGCTCAAAGTCGGCGGGAAGAAGTCATCCGGGTGCCTCATGCTTTGGTAAGAAAGCTCAATGGGAGAAATGTCCGAACCATGCAAATGATGGTAAAGAAATCTGGTGTGATGAAAGTAAGCAGTCCACGTGATCGTCAGGACTGGATACCAGATGAAGACGGCATGGTGTCATTCTCCGCTGTAGGAACGGAAGAAAATCTTGCATATATACGCATGTGTGAGAGTGTGAAATGTGATAAATGCAGGAGAGCACTAGGACCCTGTGACTTTTGCCTGGCTGAGCTCAGAGGAGGGGCAGTGCAAGAAACTGTGTGTGTTCTAAGAGTGTCTGATGTGTGACAGTCTAGACAGGAAGTCTGTGAGAAGGAGCTGCCACAAGATGCTGTCTTTACACTCTTCCCTGTGGAGTTTGTTTACCCCTTTCTCTGTTTAAGAACAAGTGCTGAGCTGGGAGAGCTGTGCGGCTCTGTGGAGTTTTGCGGAAGTCCATGATAAGTGGATTAGAGACTTTGTGCTGAAGGAGTCACGTGTCGAGTGATAAAGGAAGGGACTTAGGAATCCATTTCTGTGACGGAGCACATGGTTGGTGTACTGGATAAGAGTGAGAGACTTCGGGAGGAAAGAAGGTTTCTGGTGCCATTTCCACTAAGAGGATATTGACAAGACTTTGTGAAGAGATCTTCCCAGACCTTAATCTGAGGCTACAGGACTAAAGTCCCCGGTGTGTGGGCTCGGCATCGGCCGACAAGACAAGGAATTTTTGCTGTTTTTGTGAACTTTGTTTTTGTTTTGGCGCCAAAGTTTTCCGGGACTAGCTGCAGCCACCGCGATTCACAGGCCTGTGATAGACTGAATCTGAGGTTAATGGTACCATAACTTTAAGATACCCAGGTATACTGATAATAAGGGTATAAGAGCAATTGGTATAGTTTCATGCATTACTATTGTTATAGTGGTAGGATTGTATTCAGTGTGCCATCTCAGGGGGTCCCCATATACCGCCCTCACTAGACCGACACTGTGTTTAGGTAAAATTGTTCCAGATCACTAGAATAATTCACATAAGCTGGGAACCTTGATATTGGCACATTGATTTCAGCTTTTGCTGATTGTGTGTATTTAGTAGAGACAGTGTCCCAGGCAGAACCTGAGACTGATTCATTCAATACTGAATTTTAGTCTAATCCCTGTTTTAGTAAAGAAAGTATTGTTTATTTCTGTCTCTGTCTCAGTTTGTGACTCATTGGATCTCTCTCGGACCTCCGGTCATTACATTTTTGGCGTAGTCGGCAGGCTCCTGTGCTTGTCATGGACGGAGGCGAGGGAAGAAATGACTCTGCCGCACCAGCAGCCCCCCCGCTGGTAGCGAAACCCCTGGCAGCCACGACGACTGTGGGAGGATATGTGCCGGAAGGAGCTTTACTCCAGCACATGCCGAAGTACGACGGGCGTAACATGCCGTTGCAGGATTGGGCTGAGAAGGTTCGGAGTGTGCTGCGGATGTGTAATCTGGCTCCCGCATTACGAGCAGAGTTGGCATTAAATGCACTAGAGGGCGACGCTAGGTGGATGGTGATGCTACATCCAGAGTCAGAGAGGAGCACGTTAGAGAAAATCTTGGAGCTGTTAGAGGGGAGTTCAGGAGGCTGGGCTCGTGTGGCCCAGCTTCGTTCCTTGTTTTTCAATCGGCCCCAAAGGGAATGTGAGACTTTGATGCAGTACTCGAACACTTTACAGGAAACGTTGCATGAGGTGCAGCGACTAGCCCCAGGGGCCATGGGGGCATTCCGAGAGGTAGACCACTTACTCTGGGATCAATTCATAACGGGGTTAGCCAATAGACTCCTTCGAGACAAACTGATGGAGATATCCTGAGCTACCCCGGAATTATCCTTCTGGCAGATTTATCGGGCAGCGGTGGAGAGGGAGGAGGAGTCTACTCTGGTGGCCGAGGGGGCAGTGGACAGTGCACAGCAGGAAGGAGGTCTGGCGCCAGTTTCAGGAGGGGGCGGACTGGTAAACATTGTACAGGCTCTGCGTGCCAAACTGAAGGAGCTAAAGCTGGAGGTGTCTAAACTCAGAGCTGGGCTGGTCCCTACTCCTACGGAATGGCCACCCGCCCCATCCTCTGGAATGGTGGTTCCACAGTCTGCCAGGTCGCACCCCTTGAATGATCCAAGTTCTCGCCCACGAGGAGCAGTCACCTGCTGGAGGTGTGGGCATCAGGGACGCAGGATGTCTGCAGCCCCGGAGCCTCCTTCGCCGGCGTTAATTTCCCAGCCGCTGCCATGAGAGTGCGAGCAGCAGCGGCCCACCCCCCACAAAGCCCTCGATGGGAAGAACAAGATTTGTTCGCATGAAGTCCAGTGCTGGAAGCAGAGTTTGAAGGGCGGAAGATGAGATGCTTGGTCGACACAGGATCCGAATGTACCATAATGCCCTTAGAGGTGTACGAAAGGCACTTCAGTCAACTCGTGGTTCCCGAGGATGGCCGAGTGATAAGGCTTACAGCCGCTAACAATGGCAAACTGACGGTGAAGGGGATCGTGTGGATGCAACTGAAAATGTTTGGTCAAGAGCTGGGTCAGAATGGGATAGTGCTGGTGGACCACCCTGCCAGAGGAGGGATGGAGGTGATGCTCAGAATGAACGTTCTGCGAGATTTAAATCATCAGATGTATGCCAGTAAGGGACCCCGATACTGGGCGCGTGCTACCCACCATACACCCACCCAGAGAATGTTACACCGTCTAGTGCTGAGTTGCAATCTCCTGAAGAGTGCGGTCCCTGGGGGTCGGGTGGGCCTGGTCCGAGTGCCATCGTGGACCACGATCTCGCTAGCGCCCCGGCGTGAAGAACTCTTACTGCTACCAGTGGGGGCTGCGCAGAGACTAAATGGGCTTGAAGTACTCATCGAGCCAGCCCCAGAGAAGTCCTCGTTCGCCAAGGCGCATGTGGCCCGGTCTCTGGCGATTGTGAAGAATAGACGGGTGCCAGTCAGATGTATCAATGTTTTAGATGAGGCTGTTACAATTCCTGCTGGGACCATTCTGGCTGAATTGTTCATGCCCACAGGGAAGGTGCCTGATAAGACAGTGTTTGAACTTCGCCCAGATGAACAGTCTTCCTGGACATTCGCGGTCGAAGTAGGCCAGACCGAATCTCCTACCGAAGAATGGAATGATCGTGTGATCATGGACCAGATGGGAGTGGATCGGGAGAAACTGACCCCCGTGCAATTGGAGCAGCTGGAGAAGGTCTTGTGGGAACATCAAGAGACCTTTTCGCGACATGCGGAAGATTTCGGTTGTTCTCGGACGATTGAGCATGAGATTCCCACAGGAGATACTCCTCCTATTAGGGAACGTTATCGTCAAATCCCCCCAACGCTCTATCAAGAGGTGAAGCGCATGGTGGCCAGTATGTTTGACAACCAAGTGATCCGAGAGAGCCAGAGCCCCTGGGCGGCCCCTGTGGTCTTGGTGCAGAAGAAGGATGGGACCCTCCGGTTTTGTGTGGACTATCGCAAATTGAATGCTCACATGGTGAGGGACGCATATCCATTACCTCACATAGAAGAGTCACTGTCGGCATTGGGTCGGGCCAAATATTTCTCGACGTTGGATTTAGCAAGTGGCTATTGGCAGGTACCAATGGCCAAAAAAGATCGAGCCAAGACGGCGTTTGTCCCACCAATGGGGCTCTTTTAATTCAACCGGATACCCTTCGGGCTCACTAACGCCCCGGGAGCTTTTCAGCACCTGATGGAACATTGCTTAGGTGATATGAATTTTGAATCAGTCCTGATATGCCTAGATGACATTGTGGTGTTCGGGGCCTCATTTGAAGACCATCTTGAGAAGTTACGTCAAGTTCTCCGGCGGCTCAGTTGTTATGGCCTAAAAATAAAACCAAAGAAGTGCCAACTGTTACAGAGTCAGATTGAGTATCTAGGTCACATGGTGACTCCGGACGGGGTTCTGCCCGCGACCAGTAAGGTCATGGTTGTGCAGCTTTTGCTGATTGTGTGTATTTAGTAGAGACAGTGTCCCAGGCAGAACCTGAGACTGATTCATTCAATACTGAATTTTAGTCTAATCCGTGTTTTAGTAAAGAAAGTGTTGTTTATTTCTGTCTCTGTCTGAGTTTGTGACTCACTGGATCTCTCTCGGACCTCCGGTCATTACACATGCTGATGGAGTACCGAGTGACCTACCTGTGAGAGGTAGAACAGTTAAATCTCGCCAGACTGCGAATGGAAAGACTGCATCGTCTGAGCAGCAGAAGATGTCAGCCTTCTAGAAATTGTGAGACCAGACAGACAAAGGGCCCTTCAAATAATAGGACGGCTACAGTAGAAGTTAGAGACCTTTCAAGATGTCCTGAGGATAGTGGGAGTGAGTTTAGAGTTAGTGAGACCTCCAGTAACTCAGGTCTGAGAGGCCCATACAAATGACCCAATAGAGTAAGGGACAGTACGAAGTCAGACCTGGCCTTAGATACAAGGGCAAGTGAGTCACACTGCTGTATTGACCGCTGGGAGCGAGGGAGCTCTGACAAGGTTACGACTCGGAAATGTGACTTGACAAAGTTAGTGTCAATGACAGATGGTAGGCCCCTAAGGAATGGGCTAATGTTGATGACTAATGTTCCAGGGGCTGAGCAGCGCAATTGTCAAGTACATGGTCTCCCTGTGAACCGTGGGTTATAATGTGATTGTGTATATTATGTGTTCAACCCCACAAGTTTGAACAAGGGGGGGATATGTAATGCAGCGGCTTGCTGCATTGCTATAATGTCCAGGGGGTGTGTTCTGGCTGACCATTTACCTCCCCCTCAGGTGACTGATCACGTGACTGACATCACCACAGGTCCTGTGTGCACAGAAGGATATATAAATCCTGGTGGTTTTCGAATTAGGGAGAGAGGCCTGGAGAGAGGCCTGGTGAGGCCTGGTGAGGCAAGAAGCCTGGTCCCTGCATCTGGGACTCCACTAGCCTGGAAGGCAGAGGCTGGATCCCTGTGTCTGGGATACCAGTAGCCTTGGAAGGCAAGAAGCCTGGTCCCTGTGTCTGGTACTCCACTAGCCTGGAAGGCAGGGGCTGGATCCCTGTGTCTGAGATACCAGTAGCCTTGGAAGGCACGTAACCTGGAGACTACGTATGGGAAGCCTTAAAGCCACAGCTGTGGCAGAGCCGAGCTGATAGAAGCAGCTGAGACCCGGCAAAGGTAAATCGGCGCTTTAAGTGAATATTGTTGCTGTACCTTGCTGAAGTCTGTATTTGAAGCCAAGCGGGCATAGCTGCCACTGAAAAGGCTCTAGGATACATGTGTAACATTCCTGCAAGCCACTGAGATGGACTATGTTATGAGCGGTTTATGATGTGTAATAAACTGCTGGTCTTCATATTACCGGAAAACATTGCATGTGTGCTTTAATTGACCCGGTGAGGCGAGTACCCCCAGAATGATGAATAGCGCTACCTTACACCACAAATTAAAATGAACTTTTTTTGTATTTTCACATCAAGTATTTCGGAATCTTTAACAAAGGTTCAGAACAATGAAGCAGAGAGTTTTTCTCAGTTTCCTAAAATTGGATGAAGCTTAAAGTTCCACAAACATATTCATTTGCAGTAAAACAAATAAGCATTGTTTTCTTTTCTCCGAGTCAGTATTTAGGCCTCCAGCCCGACAAAGTATTTGAAGAGCTTTAGTCCTAGATCAATCCGAGAGGAAAAAAAAACTCTGCATAACCAACAAGTCTACAACTTGAAAGCAAAGCAAGTCTAGTGTAAAATTCTGTATGCCAGTCATCGTTCAGTCAGACCAGAGATAAATTTGTTTAATACCAATCTCCCAGGATCTGATCTTTATAGCATAGTTATTAAATGCATTGAAATGAAACAAACAGCTGACTTGAGTTTTTTTTTTCCTGTCCTCGGGCTGTTGTAGGAATAAGGAAAAAAAATTATGTATGCAGTGTTTACTTTTATAAAACAAAAGCCGCCAAGAAAGCTTCAAACCCAGACGGCATTTACAAGTTAACAAGTCAATGGCCAATTTCATGTTTTGCTGCCGGATTTCAGCTGCAGTTAAACTTAACAAGTGGAGAAGTCATCTCAATCAGAGGCCAGCAAGTGGGGTCAGAAATCACACTTTTAGACATTTTGTATCATTTGAATTCTGAAAACGATGAAGAAGTTTCTATGGCCTCATGCACACTTATGGAGGTAGAATGGTGGCGCATAGTCCTCATGGCACAGTGCTATGAAGTTGAGAATGATCCATTTATCGCCTTTCTGAGTGAAAATAGCTCAGTTTTTGAGTAAGTTGCAATTTTTGTCATACAGAAACTGACAGAATTGAACACTGTATGAAAGAAAGGACAAAGGTAACAGTTGGAGACATGGTTCTCTGGCTGCTGTTCTGTAGAGTCTCCCTGCAGAAGGACAGAGGTACCTTTTTATACCCACATCTATCCTCTAGGCCATCATCCACAGGTCAGGAAGAAGATGGGATGAGGTCATCTCTCATTGTTCAATATATTCAATGAATCTGCATAGTTTGTCAATGTTTGCAGGTCAACAAGCTGCATGGATTGATACAATGGGTAATCAACATATTAGCAAATGTTAATTGTTCAATTACCCTGCATCCCTGTCCTCCAAGGATAGCAGTACAATAAGCTGCAACAAACATCAATGCAAGAGTCACTGTTCAGGCTCATATGAACAATGGCCTATGTCTACTTACCTACTGAAAAATACATCTGTCTTAATTAAGAATAAATGCTGTGTCGTCACACTCCCCATATATCAGCTCATTATCTTCTGGAAAGGCTTTCTAATAGATTTTGGAAGTGTCCAGTTGGAATTTTTGTCCATTTATTCAGAAGAGCATTTGTCAGATACTGATGTTGGCAGAAAGGCTAGGCTCACAATTTCCATTCTAGTTTATTTGAAAAGGCGTCGGATAGTGTCCAAGTTTGGGCCCTATGTCAAGTTCTTCCACGCCAAACACCCCCAACCATGTCTTTATGGACCTTTGTTTGTGCACTCCCAGAAAAATCATGAGGAATAGAAAAATGCCTTTCCCAAACTGTTCCCACAAAGTTGGCAGCTACAATTGTCCAAATTGTCTTGTACATGTTACATGATCTTTCGTCTCCACACAGTTGGCATTGACTTATGTAAAAGGTCTTTAAATGAATGCTACTCAACATATTATATAGTCAATTGTGGCTTGTTTGGGCAGGACTGTATCTAAGTTAAAAGAACATGAAAGAATTGCTTTTTTACGATAGGTTTGCAAGAGAATAATTTTTAATATGAATGAAAAAATTGAAAGTGATTCGGTATTACTAATATGAAAAAATTAGTTCTCTGATTCCCGGTATCTGTGCAGAAATAATAAGAATAAATAGTAATAATAAAGCACTGAAGTCAAGCCGCCAGCCTCATTTGGATAATAAGGTATTAGCGTAAAAAATAACATTAATCTTAAAAACCAGCCAAACAGAAAACCGAAGCCGAAGGGTAATTATTTATCTAAGTGCATAAAAGACTAAAAGTAAGACTTGCATTGAGATGTATAAAAGAGAAAACCTCGCAATCCATACATAGACCATCTCCAACCAAATATATAAGCCACTAAATGATACGTTGTAATCAATGCTATCATTTACTGTGGTGTAGTGTAAATTGAAGAATTTCTGGTGCTGCTAACTATACTTCTTGCACAGTTTATGGCTCTTTCCATGTTCCTGTGTCATCAGCAGCTGCAAATTAAGAGTTTTGTCAGCGGTAGGTCGATCCAAACTTAGTATTCTCATTTACAATCTGTCTGAGTTTTACATAATCAATCATGAGCACTGGAGATATACTGTGACAATCAAACTCATCGCGGATAGGATGCAGCTACTGCTCCATTTTATTACAGTTCAATGGTCAACAAAATCATAAATTTAACATTTCTATCTAACACTGAAATATATATTGATATGTGAAGATGTGGAACGAGAAATGTTTTAAGTCTTGCCTTGTTTGCTTTGCACAACTGCTCTTCTTATGCTCTACTAGGGCATTATACACCATATAGATAAACCATGCACCTGCAATATGGGGTCATTAGTGAAAGGGAGGTTGAAGTCCTGGTTAGACCCATCTCCTTTGCAGAATTTTTCCGGTAAACCCCTCCCTAGAGGAACTGCATTGTTAGCAAGGATGTGAGGAATTGACCCAATTGGCATGGAAAGAGCTTAGAGTTAGGAAAAGTGGCAATCTTAGCATTCATAATAGTCAGGCAATTTTGATTTCTCATATAAACTCTTCTCTTCTGGGCATGTTGCTGTAAACCACAAGTACTTGATGAAGAAGGAGAATTACTTCAAAATGTGTTGATAATGAATTGCACTGAAAAATCTTTGGTCTCCTGGCTTCTTCAATTGGTATCATCAGCAGCGCAGTTAACCCATTTTTTTCGATGAATTGTTTCCATCGGTTTTCATGGGTCTACGGTAGCTGACATTCTGAGCACTTTAGTTGTTGTGTATCACACAACCTGATCAGGTGAGCAGCTCCTCGCACCCTGATACCTTCCATCACCGTATAAGACCGGATTGCACTTTATTGTTTTTCCAGCCTTTTTCACTTAGTATTAGAACTAAGCTCCATTAAACTAAATTACGCTGAGCTACAATAAAACACAACCTGTGGTGAAACCACATCTTGGTGACATCACTAGAATAAAGCAAGCTTCTCTAATGCTTGGGTTCAGACAAAATCTAAACCTTCATTACGGACTCCATTGGTGGCTTCCATCTGAAGCACCCAACAAACAGATTTCATACATGCCCCTGTTGAAGCTTTAGACTTCAGTTTGAAAAATGGAATCTACAACATGCAACTTTGTTTTAATTTTTTTTCTTTTAAGCTAGACAAAATAACTTAGTTGCCCATGGATACTGGCAAAAAAGTAGAGTCAAAGTTGCATGTTTTGGACTCCATTTGCCCAACTGAAATCAATGGCCCCATTGGATGTATTTCGGAATACCGTTTGTTGGAGTTTGAGATAGATGACCCCCATGAAGTCAGGGACTTAGATTCGACCAGCCTTACCCCAGACAAACTCTGTAATATTTCAAAGGAGGAAATTCACATTCAATGGTCACCTATATTATAAGAACAAAGTTTAACTCAATTTAAAACATTGAAATACAGTTATATGAAAAAGTTTGGGCACCCCTATTAATCTTAAGCTTAATGTCTTCTTAAAATTGGTGTTTTTGCAACAGCTATTTCAGTTTGATATATGTAATAACTGTTGGACACAGTAATGTTTCTGCCTTGAAATGAGGTTTATTGTACTAACAGAAAATGTGCAATCTGCATTCAAACAAAATTTGACAGGTGCATAAGTATGGGCACCTCACCAGAAAAGTGACATTAATATTTAGTAGATCCTCCTTTTGCAAAAATAACAGCCTCTAGTCGCTTCCTGTAGCTTTTAATGATTTCCTGGATCCTGGATGAAGGTATTTTTGACCATTCCTCTTTACAAAACAATTCCAGTTCAGTTAAGTTTGATGGTCGCCGAGCATGGACAGCCCTCTTCAAATGATCCCACAGATGTTCAATGATATTCAGGTCTGGGGACTGGGATGGCCATTCCATAACATTGCAATTGTTCCTCTGCATGAATGCCGGAGTAGATTTGGAGCGGTGTTTTGGATCATTGTCTTGCTGAAAGATCCATCCCCTGCGTAACTTCAAGTTTGTCACTGATTCTTGAACATTATTGTCAAGAATCTGCTGATACTGAGTGGAATCCATGCGTCCCTCAACTTTAACAAGATTCCCGGTGCCGGCATTGGCCACACAGCCCCAAAGCATGATGGAACCTCCACCAAATTTTACTGTGGGTAGCAAGTGTTTTTCTTGGAATGCTGTGTTTTTTTGCCGCCATGCATAACGCCTTTTTGTATGACCAAACAACTCAATCTTGGTTTCATCAGTCCACAGGACCTTCTTCCAAAAAGAAATTGGCTTCTCCAAATGTGCTTTTGCATACCTCAGCTGACTCTGTTTGTGGTGTGCTTGCAGAAACAGCTTCTTTCGCATCACTCTCCCATACAGCTTCTCCTTGTGCAAAGTGCGTTGTACAGTTGACCGATGCACAGTGACACCATCTGCAGCAAGTTGATGCTGCAGCTCTCTGGAGGTGGTCTGAGGATTGTCCTTGACTGATCTCACCATTCTTCTTCTCTGCCTTTCTGATGTTTTTCTTGGCCTGCCACTTCTGGCCTTAACAAGAACTGTCCCTGTGTTCTTCCATTTCCTTACTATGTTCCTCACAGTGGAAACTGACAGGTTAAATCTCTGAGACAGCTTTTTGTATCCTTCCCCTGAACAACTATGTTGAATAATCTTTGTTTTCAGATCATTTGACAGTTGTTTTGAGGAGCCCATGATGCCACTCTTCAGAGGAGATTCAAACAGGAGAACAACTTGCAAGTGGCCACTTTAAGTAGCTTTTCTCATGATTGCATACACCTGGCTATGAAGTTCAAAGCTCAATGAGGTTACAAAACCAAAAAAAGTGCTTTAGTAAGTCAGTAAAAAGTAGGTAGGAGTATTTAAAACAAGAAAATGATAAGGGTGCCCATACTTATGCACCTGTCAAATTTTGTTTGAATGCAGATTGCACATTTTCTGTTAGTACAATAAACCTCATTTCAAGGCAGAAACATTACTGTGTCCAACAGTTATTACATATATCAAACACCAATTTTTATAAAACATTAAGCTTAAGATTAATAGGGGTGCCCAAACTTTTTATATAACTGTATAGTCTTGGCTATTGGGATGCAGGGATCCTGCAGCTTAGCTTTGTTTTAGATGCGTCCTGACGACCAAAAATACAGACACAGCTGTAGAGAAACTGAGTTTCTTTAACTTTAATACTCTCTTGCCAGAAGAAGAGACAAAAGTGTAAACACATATGGAAAAAAGTGGCCTCACTTATATATCCTGTCATAATAAACTTTCTAAAAAAGGATTTTCCATGGTGGTACATGACTCACTACTTCAAAGCAACAATGGTTGAAATATTCGATGCCAAAAAAGGACAAACTTTGAGCTGAGACACTAGTGGTTCATTGGGTATCTCAGCTGTGCACACTGGTGGCCTTTATTAACTCCACAGCTTACTAATGTATTGGGGGGCCCTAAAACAAAAGGAGGAGCCAGATACCATGAATGTGTTCACCTTTTTCAGTCAATAGGTACCCACAGTTAAATTTAGTACTTCCTCTTTCAATTTTCTTTGCTTTAACCTTACATATTGTGTAGGGAAAAATAATATTATGACATCATGGAAGTAGAGTATATGACTAAGGCTAGGGTCTCATCCCAGAAAATTGGGTCGATTACGCTAGTCACACACTCTGATCAGAGTTTGATTACAGTGTGATCTGATTCTCTTCGATGAGGAGAAGATAGAAAAAAAATGTCTCTATCTTCTCCATTCTGTCCGTCAGTGGATATCAGACCCCACTTAGATGACATCCGAGTATAGTCCAATTTTTCCCATGGACTCCTTGACTTGCATGGCCAAGTGGGATCCGATTTACGGGTGCAAATAGTCCATACCATTTTTTCCCTTGGAAGACTATGTCCAAGGAAAAAATCGAACTTATGCACACCCCAATAGAATAACATTGGTCTTAGTGCGATCCGATGTTTTGCTGTTGTCTTGTATGGCCG
This sequence comes from Phyllobates terribilis, assembly GCF_046119375.1. Taxonomy (NCBI): domain Eukaryota; kingdom Metazoa; phylum Chordata; class Amphibia; order Anura; family Dendrobatidae; genus Phyllobates; species Phyllobates terribilis. The sequence continues at coordinate 330,063,246 of NW_027362768.1, forward strand.
CACTAAGTACTAGTCTGGCACATTGAGCTGGTAAGGGATCTATCTCCATAAATAAATAAGTTACACATGATCATTGCTTAAATGCATCTTGCCACATGCTCATTTATGCATTGTCTCTAGGGGGCTTTAATCCGGCAAGTGAAATGAATGTGGCTGACTTACAGATCATTGATGAGGTTCCGCCGAGACCCAAGACAGCCACAAAATGGAACATTTGTAAGATATGTTCTCTGAAAGAAAAATGCACAATTTTTTTTTTCTTATTCTAAGTGAGACGGGAAGTAAAGCAATAATTCCAAACAATACTGATTTATTACTAATGTGCCGCAGTACAAATGATCCCCAAGCGCCTTTCTGTAAATACAATACCATTCACTCATTTTCTGCAGATTCTGCTGTACGAAAGGTGAACGTTTCACCGTAATTGGCTGCTACGGCTTTATCAATGGAGTTTGGCATGATCCTAATAACTGTTAAGAACTTGGAAAAAAAAAAGAAAAGAAAAAGGGCAGGAAGAATTGTTTAACTTAGACTGTATTAAAACCTGGCTGAGCTTGTGCTTTTTGTGCAAAGAGGCTAGACAGTCTGAAAATTCGCCAAATTTATCACAATGGCTCAGGCTGGATGATAAATTTGGCGCATCATTAGATACTGTTGTCTCATTTTAAATAATTGTTTGATTGGCTTAGATTGTGCTGCTTTTTGAGCGCCTAAATTTTGGTGCAAAAATAGAACAAGCAATCCCCTCTGGAAAGTGAAAAATACAGTTATACATTTTTAAAAATACATACGGTATATAAAAATTTATTTTTTTTAATCTTAAAAAAGACGTCAGTCCGGCGCCGAAATACGCTGGTGTAATAAAAACCTTAATTTTATACCTTTGAGGATTCTTCATTTCTGCAAGGGCAGCCCAGGTAGTGGGATATCTTTACTAAAGTAAATTGCTATCTGGAAGAATTTTTCCTCCAGTCACAGGGTGTCATGCAAGGTGTGGGAAAGACTAAGTGCAACACGAAGGGAAGAGGGGGAGGAAGCCCAAACACTAGGGAAAGCGGGAGTGGAGACGCCTAGGCAGATCCAATAACACCCTGCCTACCCTACTGTCCCTATATAGGCTCCACAACTATTGTCGAGCAGGACCCTAAACCCTGTATGTCCCTAGAGTTTAGACCTAGATAGGGAGGAGGAGGGGTGAGCACTGGTCAGGCCCCACTACAAACTAAAGACAGCAAGGTAGACAAACAAAGGGGATACACTTAGCTTGAGCAGACACCAGAGGGGTAAAGCCAACTGTACTCCAAGGGCACCAGAGAAGAAGCCAGCCAACAGCTAGTGCTCCAAGTAAGCTGCCTTGAGCAAACTGAGTGTTTTTAACTCCCATGCAAGGGTATGTCAATTAGAAGCAGGAGGGAGGTTGCCACTGGGTCTTAAAGGAAGAAGGATTAAGAATGCCAAGCGCTGTGATCTTCTACAGCCAGATCCAGAGAGACTGTCTATTACACCTGACACACCCATGACACAGGGCTTCTGACACAGATTCTAAGGCTCTTATTGGTGTTGTATTTATAAATAACCACCCCAGGTGAACATTACCATCACTCTCACCTTCTAGCATTTTTCTTGCGGTATTGTCCCATTGTGCGCTTTTGTTCCAAGCAGACCTTGGCAAAAAAAAAAACATACAAATTCTTATAACTGTCTTTTCCCCATTTAAAGTTAAAAAAGTAAAAAATAAGCATATTCTGTATTGCTGTAAAAATTGTAAATGCCAAAAGGATGCCACACTCTCCCCCCACCCAAAAAAATGTAATTAAAAGAGATCAAAATGCCATATGTACCCCAAAATGTTGTCATTAAGAACATCTGCTCATCTTGGAAAATGTAGGCTATCATTATGAAAAAAGTTATAGGTCTCGGAAAATGGTAACACAAAAATTAATATATGTTGGATATCGCCGTATTTGTACTGACCTGAAGAATAAAGCTGCCAGGTAATTTTAACCACACAGAGCGCTGTAAAAACAAAACCCATAAAACAATGGTGGCATTGGGTTTTTCACCATTTCACTAGATTTGGATTTTTTTTTCAGTGCATCATATGGTAAAATAAGTGGTGTCATTCGAAACAACTTGGTAGTTCGAGGGGGAAGAGGGGAAAAAAAAGAAAGTGCAAAATTGAAAAATGGCTGCGTCATTAAGAGGCTAAAGCGGAAATATAAATTTTCTCTATACTGATAAAGTGGACCGTTGAAAATAGTCGTGGGCCCAAGGTAGCTCAATCCAGTGCTTGCTGTTTACTACATTGATATATTCTGCAAATGTACACAATGAAAACTTTGCGTCTAGGCAATTATTCGTGCCTTCATAAATTAATCTATGTTTTTCTCCATACTAAAGCAAATCGTATTACTCCTATAAGGTCATTTAGTTACTAAGCGAGCTTTGTCTTGGGGGTCAAACATTTCCACAACTTTATAATTGACCTTTAGTATTTATCTAAATTCTTGTAATTAACTAGCCTATTATCTATGCAGTGAACAATAGGTAGACGCCGGCATTACCGCGAGGCTACGATGGCTATTGAATAAATGTAGACTATTCCTAGGCCACTGTAATAAGATAATTATTTCAATAATCGTTCAGGCTGATTTTAGTGATAAATGGTTATGGGCCATGAAAGGCCTTGTACCTTTCAGTCAATTAAATTTCTTTCACGCTAAGGAATGGTTCTACCTTGATACATCAAACAACATTAGATTAGAAGATTAATAGTGAAATAAATGGTATTCATTAGAAATGCAACATTACGTTATATTGTTCTGTGGAAGCATTATTATAGTTTACCAACAATGAGCAAACTTATTATTGATGCAAATTATGGCTGAATACATGACCTCATGCATTGTAAATGTATTACTATTGAAAAATATAATTATAAATGTTTTTATTATTTAAGTTGTCATTTTAGACCCAATTAGTCCAGTTATTCATTATTTAACGGCCTAGAGCTTAATCTTGAGACATGGAGACTTGATGGATGATTGAGACATGGAGACTTGTAGGAAGATTGATCTTGAGGAAACCTAGAAACGTTCACCAGGGTCTTCTCTGCCATTATCTTGATAGTATTAAGCCATCAAGTTGCTGGTCTACCTTTTCACCTTGTTTCTTCTATTCTTCCAACCATGATATCCTTCTCTATTGATCGCTTTCTTCATATGATGTGTTCAAATAGACAAGTCGTAGCTTTGTGACCCTTGCTTCGAGTGACATGTCTGCCTTGATTTTTTCTAAACTTTATATGTTTGTTCTTGCCATCCATGGTATTGATAACATCCTTCGCGAGCACCACATTATAAAGGCGTCAATTCTACTTCTGTCTTGATTCTTTATGGTCCAGATTTGGCATCCATATGTAACCACTGAAAGGACCAAACTGTTCTATAAGCCATGTCTTCATCAACAGTGAAATGTTTCTTGATTTGAAGACCTAGCCAAGTGACTTCATTGTTGATTTGCCCATAGCTATTCTATTAACTTTCTGTGTTGTCGCTCATCACTTATCAAAGTATTGATGGGAAGCTACCCACTTCTTGCTCTTCAAAAATTGAAAATGGTCATTTTGAAAAGGATCTAATATTGCCCATATACATAACAGCTGGCCATAGCCTCATTTAGATGACATAAAAGTTTGGCGGACACAGACAGAAAAGGGCCCCTGTGTAAGAACAGTATATGAGCCATTTCCAGTCCAATAGCTCATCATAATGCATAATTCCCCATGTTTTCGAGGCGATATTGGCCCCTTACCACCAGGGTCCCTGTGTGACTGCACAGGTTGCATCAATGATATGTGGGATTTGTGGGATACAAGTGGGACACAGCAGGATCCTGCAGGATCTGAGCGCGCCTCCCATATCCAGGTGGAGATTCTCTAGGAGCACAAGACAGCTCAGGGAGATGGTCTGATGCTGGGGAAGCAGAGTGGTGAACCCAGTGACTAGGGTGGCACTGAGAAGACATGAGAGACACCAGCGTGAGAAGCACATTTGTGGCTATTGTACAATTTTGACATTTACTTTAATTAATAAGTGAATTTGTAAATATTGATGTCCCATGACCCAACATTGTGGCTTTCTAATTTAAGGACTAGTTGGGCTTTTACTTTTTACTTGTAACATGTCAGACAATGGATGTCAGCTATGAATATCTGCCGATGTTATTCTTCTCATTTACATACCAGTCAAAATATGTTGCTGCCATTGTACTTTGCATTACTTTGAAATAACAGCTAAAGGAAAGAGCTGAGCATAGTTCAATGGTATTGTGCAGTGCATGATGCTTGAAATTCATTTTATTCAAAGCCAGTGGGGTGAGAAATCATTTTTGCAATGCAAAAAGAAAAAAATACCATCGTCTATATCGGATAACAATATGTGCTCTGATTTCTCCCTCTTTTCTGGGTCATAAAGTAAAAGAAATTTATATGTTAAAAATCTTGCAAAATAACTTTAGTAGGTCAATTCTATCAGAAAGTCAATGGTCCGCATTCACTTAGAAGTATTAGGAGACTTCTGCAGGTTGTATGTATTAGAGTCAACCGGTGCTTATTCAGAGTAAGCTTCGTATTTAGCATTAATGCTTAATGTTCTTATGTAAATTGCTCATAAGCTGTAATGCCATTTTCAGAAATTTAGGATTTCAACACTGTAGAGTGAAAATTGTTAAATCAGATTAATTACTACAGATTGCACATGGAAACATAAATTACTATTGGAAAAAAATATCAAATTGATACGGGATGCATTGGAATAGTGTCACATTGTGTCATTCATGCATCCTATCAATTAATATAATGTTCTATATTAAAACCTCTAATAATTTTACTTGCAGTGCCATGCCTGACCACACGGAGTGCTGTTAACAGATGATTTACAACTTCCTACACATTTGTATGGATTATGTAAGAGCTCTGTAATTTCTGCAATTACTGCTAAACTTTGTGAAAGCCACATTTGCAGAAAAAAATGAATACAATTTTCAAGACTATGTACTTCCTTTACCACATTTCAAAAACGACAGAAGTGAACAGGGTTTAGAGGGTGGGATTGGATTTTTTAGCAGGTCTTCAGATTTTTTTTGCAAGTTACTCTAGATCTTAGCTGGTACAGATTTTATTTTTTGACACCTGAACAGACTAAGATTTTAATAAAGTCAGAAGACCCACATACGTATTGTGTATGTGGGTCTTCTGACTTTATTAAAAACACATCAAAATAGTCGCGTTCGACCACCTTTAATGTTTGTAGCAGCTATAAGATTCTACACTTACCTTGTTCAAGACCAGGCTCATTTTCTGGTGTTTTCAACAAAGTGGTTTAAATAGGTTTACAATTCAAATTATTTTGTCTTTTTTTTCCCACCGTGATTCAAGAGACCTTATTTTTATGCTGTTTTTATATTCTTTTTATTACTGATATCAGGGGAAAGATGTAAAGAGAAAAACAGGAAATATGTGTCTACTTTTCCCTTTTTTTTACGAATACAAGGGACCACTAAAAAAACAATTTAAATTGTGTTCCATAGAATTTGTTTTTAGATTTAACACATTTTTTTTACAGGGACGGAGCTGGAAACAGTCATTTTAACTGGCAGCGGCTGTCTTTTTATCCATTTTGTTTTATTTATCCTTTTTTAATTTATTTCAGATACTATGCCCCCCTTATGGTCACAAAAAACCTTTATTAGGCATTTCAACATTTAAATACATTTTTATATTGCTGACTTCCTCTGTAATTGGCAAATTAGCCCCGTTTACATAGCAAATTCAGCCTCTTGCTTGAGCTTCAGCTCCTGATCCCTCTCGCCACCTCAAGATCACATTTTTACAGGATCCAGAGGAGGAAGTGCTGTCAGCACTTCCTATACATCGATCAGTAAGGCAGTGATGGTTATAAACCATCTCTGTCTTATATATGGGGAGTTCAACTGTGTTTGACATAATTTTCCTCCCCGGTCCTGTACCTGCCAGATCTTGTTTGCTGGGTCTGGAGGAGGAATCACTGTCAGTGATTCTGATAATTCCTATACAGTGATCAGGAAGACAGAGATGGTAATAAACCATCTCTGCCTTCCCTATGGGGAGTTTGGCTGTGTCTAACAGCATTATCCTCCTCAGTCCTGCAGCTGCATGATCTTGTGCAGCTGCTTACTCTGTAATTTTAGAATGTTTAAAGTCTCTTGTCTAAGAACTGTGTCAAGAGTAGGTAGGGCATAACTACAGTGTCAGACACTTTGTCTAGTCTAATATAGTCTCTTTAAAAAATTACTTAAGGGTGATCTGCCACCAGATTTCAAAATGCAAAGTTCATATATTACTACATAGTTCTATTAGACCTGATAAGGATGCTGTGTTTACTTTGAAAATCCATGTCATAATGGCTGTATAATACGTTATAAAAAGTTCAACTCAATCTCTGCCCACCTAGCTTGATTGATGGCTCATTATTGTTTCTCCTACTAGATGAGATCTCACCCTGCTCAGTACCAGCTGCAGCTTTCAGTCAGACTGGGTGAGGGGAGGCTGAAGGAACATGGACACATGAGCTATTTCCTGTCATAGATGGACTCATAAAGTGTTCATGTTAACATCAGGATTATACAACCATTCTGACATATAAATTTGAAGTAAATACATCAGCCTCATCAAGTCTAAGAGATCTACCTAATAATCTATGCATTTTTTATTGTAAAATCTGAAGACAGATCTAGTTTAAAGTATGCTGCTATTTAATATTCACATAAAACTAGAGACATTTCAGTTTGTCAAGGTTCTGAAATATTCTCCAACTTTATGAAAACCACAAAAGTCATCTTAAACTTTTTTTTTGGCTGAGCAAGCGTAAAAGTGGTCACAACGTAATTACAGCCGACTCTAGTCAGGTAGAGTATAATGAGATCTCACTCTTTCCATTCCTCTCCTCTAGTCATTCTCCATCCATCATTATAAAAGTGATTATAAGGATCTTGTCGTTTTCAAAATTATTTATCTTTCCTGCTGATTTCCTTCTGTTGACATGCTTCATTTCCTCTCACACTATTGGTTTATGCTATTTATCTTGATCAGTATTACATTATAATGCAATTACAATTTTTCTCAAATAAAATAATAATTTTTCTCGGATTGCTATTAAAGGGGTTGTCCAGCAGGGAAAAAAATAACAATGGCTCAGAGAGGTTTAAGAAAAAAAGTAGGGATTCTCACCACACCAATCCCTCACCTTTCCTGTCCGACATTTACCTCCTTCCGGCTGCTACTTCCTGGTCTCATCTTGAGTAAAAAAATGATAGAAAGTGCTTAGTCAATGACTTGTTACAGACGGACCCTCCTTAGCCAGTGATTCTGGCATGAAGAGACAGGACCATGAAGAAGAGATCAACAGGAACTGAGTAAGCTTCGTAATGAGAGCAGGAGAGAATTGGTGATCTAGATATCGTTACTTTTGTTTTCTTCTTATTAAACCAATTGTTGTCAGTTGTTCTTTTTTATTGAACCGTAGGGGGCCAAGCAAACGGATAAAAAAAACCAGCCTGCCGTCAGGTCCTCCTCGCCTCTTTTTTCTCCCTGCCACCATTGCATGCATCCTTTTTGTCCTATTCAACCAAGATGTTGGCTTCTAGCTCAATTAGGCCACAAACATCACTGTGCTGTGTGCCATTGCGGTACACTTTTTGACTTTGGTGAGTGTCTCCTGAGTGGAGGTATGGTACACAGTGATTCCTGAGTCCTAGTCAAGCTGTAAGGCACATCTTGGACTGAAAAGGTTGAAAAGGATGCATGCAATTGGGAAAGGACTAAAGAAGAGACACAGAGGACCAGATGGCGGTCCATGTAGATTGTGGGAAAACTTGTTTGGTGGGTATTCATTTTCTTATTTTCATCCTACATTTTTGTATGATCTGGGGATACTCCAGACCATAATAATGAATATTTAATCCACTTAAAATAACTTTTCTGCAAATCGAATTTTATAGTAGATTCGACCAGCCCTAATGTACATGGTACAATGGTATGCCATATAGTTGGGTTGTCCAAAAAAAATACACACAGTGCTTTATAGAATGGACACCGGTTCTAAAACTCAGCCTCTTATTAAGGAAATTTCGGCATAGAGTTGATGTGATCAAAGTTGATTACTTAGAAAAGGATTGGTACATTTTTTTCTCCATTTTTTATCATGCTCACAAAGTTAATCACAAAATAACTATGTACATTGATCAATCCCATCTTCAGCTCTGTTGTGACTTTATTATTTTTCCTGCGAATTGTGCTCCTTAATAATGTCACAGGTAAATGGCGGTGGCATTTACTTCTAATCTCTTGTCTTCAGGTTGTTCTTTAACAGGGTTTATTAAAGATAATGATATGGCAGTTTAGACAGCAGTTATCTTTGATTAATTCTTTTTGTTCCCTTTGCCAAAAAAGGAGTATTTCATTTGTTCTTTACTCAACTTGAACATAATATATAACACGGACTGAAAGTAAAGAAATGACTTTTTTTCTCCGAAAACATGGAGTTTTGCGTCTGGATCTGATAACAGAAGTAGTATTTTCTCCTTTTCATTACAAGAAAGATTCTTAAAATAGAAACCATGACATGAGACTGTGAACAGGAGGGACCTGTACTCAGATTAGAAATATTGCAAAATCTTCTGTATAAAAGAAAATGTATAACAGAACAAATGTGAAAAAAGTGCATAACAAGTAATAGATCAGCTGGGTTTGTAGACGACTGTCGCATTAAAGTATATTCATCACCTTCTTGGTGGTGAATTTATCCTTCTCTTTCTGAAGGACTAGATGTATCACCGAGGCATGAGGTCTCATGAACATTTGTTAATACCGTAAATGAAATGTTACCTGCCAAATGGGTTTTCGTCAATTGAGTTTTATGGGAAGGTGCTTCTCTGGATTGTACATGACTATCATGTTTTTTTGTTTATCTAGGAGGATGAATGTCCTTATGAAAGTATTTCTCAGAGCCCAGATAAAACATCCCATAGTTTATCACTAGAAGAACTGTGTGTTGTTTGGAAATGTCCCTGTAGATATGAGGGCAGATGTCAGATATGTTTCTAATATGATAGGCACAACTCACAATAATCTTATCAACTGCAAAAGTTGAGAGGTTAAAACACAACTTCTACTTCAACGTTAAAATATATACAATATTTTGATCAAACATGACAGTGGTCAGAGCTATTTGAATATATGTCAAAAATAAAAAAATTCACATGATGACATCAGAAAGATGATATAGACAGTAGTGTTGAGCCACCCCCATAGTGTTCGAGTTCGGTTCGGTTCGTCGAACACCCGTGTGTTCGCCGAAATGTTCGTCGAACTGTTCGTGGAACACCTTCGAACACCGTTAAAACCAATGGCAGGCAAACAAAAACACATAGAAACACATAGAAAACACCTTCAAAGGTGTCCAAAAGCTGACAAACTGCTCAGAAGACACAACTAACACATGGAAAAGTGACAAGTACATATAGTCATGCGAAAAGAAAAGAGGTGGAGGAGTAAAAGGAGGGGGAGACACAGATATAGGCATGTCATGCCCTTCTAAAATCCAAAAAGTGAGAAGCCGACACGTTCAGTCCGCTCCTGCCCGTGCCACCTCCGTGTCGCCGGGTTTGTGCCAGAGCCGCGGTGAACCCTGACGGCCAGCCCCCCTCTCCCAATACTGGTGCCTGTCCGCTGGTGGGTCGAGCGAGCCCCCCTGTGGTGGAGGCAGCTCTAAGCTTTTTAATTTAAATTGTCTCTCTAATTTGAATGAATACACTTTAAATCCATTTACAAGGATCTATTGGAGGGCAAGTCTCATGCCAGCAGCCGCGTAATTCCAGCTCCAGTAGCGTCCACTAAAGCTACTGCAGTTAAAAAGCTTTTATAAGGATCGAGCTCGGCTGTCCACCGCAAGGCATCCTACTGCCAGTCCCAGCCCCTATGCCTTGGGGTGCCTCCTGATGCTCTTCACTGAGTATCCCGTGGTCCCGAAGCATTTCCTTTGAAAAAATTAAGTGTCCAAACTACAGGTGGTGTAGCTTGCTTAACAGCCGGGATAATCCGCTGACTAGCAGACACTGCTACTAGGCACAAAGTATTTCCTGGGCTAGATGCAGTTAAAAATTTGTAATTAGATACTCTCGTTGGATGCTGAGAAAGCATTCCATAGAGTATCCTGGCACGCCATATATGATTCTCTTAAAAAGCTTGGGGTAGGGGTCTAGGGGACCCTTTTATAGCCAAAATCACGGCCCTGTATCACAATACGTCACCTAGGCTGAAGATAAATGGAACTGTAGCACCCTGAGGGCTCGGTTGCTACAGAGGTATTGCACCTCACCCAGAGGTGTGATATCTCACTCTCAGGTAAGGATGGAGTGTGGATCAGGACCCGACACCTGCATGCATTACACCACATTGCCATGGGGCAGGGCGACCAATATGCCTCTGAGATGGGCACGACAGTCCCTGTCCCTGGCTGGAGTGGGGGGAGGGAACACTGAGGAAGGGGAACCCTGTAGTGCAGGAGCAGGGAGGAAGCAGTTCCAGGGTGCATTGAGAAGGGAGTATAAAAGGTGGGCACCATCTTAGTTCAGTGCAGAGAAGTCTGAGCAGAAGTGGCAGGGAGCAGGGGCTCTGCATGAGCTCTGCTCCGGAGGTGGGCCTAGTAACAGAGGCCCAGGCCTGGAAGAGGGAGAAGGAAGGAAGAGGAGCGGAGAAGGCTCCAGGAACGAGGAATGAAGGGATTCCAGGGGTGCGGAAGGGCGAGTCGCCACCGCAACGCCCGAATCCACCTGCGTGGAGGGGTCAGGCCAAAGGGGGAGACCGGTCCCCGAAACTAGTGGAGGCAGGAAACGACCCTCAGCTAGAAACCGGAGGCTGTGACATTTTATGTGGCGCAGCCCCTCGCTACACCCGCTAGGAAGGCACCACATAGGGTCAGGGAAACTGGCGCCAAGTTTACCAAGAGGAGGCCCGAGGCAGCCGGACAGAAGGGTTGGTAAGAAAGGCCAGACAAAGGACACACAAAGGGGGTCCTGTGAAGCGCTCCAAAGTTATCTGGGAGTTGTCTGAGCCCCTCACCTGGTGAGCACAGTACGACGTGGGCAGCCGTTACCTGCAGACGTGGTCTGGATAATAAGAACTGTGAGTAAAGGCCCTGGACTGCATCACTGACTCCGTGTCGTTACTGCTGCTGCCCTGCACCATCACCCCCATCCTCCGCATACACTGCCCTGAGGCTATACTCCTCCCGTGGGGAGTTATGCTATGCTCTGCTGCACCCACAACACCAGCCTCAACGGTCTGCCCTGCAGCGGCGGTTCACTCTGACCGCAATCCACGGATGGCGTAGTCGGACATTTAAACATCAAAACCACATAAATAGTTCCGCCACTGGTTTGACCACCCTGAGCCACGGAACCGGGTCGCCGCCACGAAGACTACAACCACCAGCATCCACCAAAAAGGGTCCGGCTCCGGGTGTCCCAAGGCCCAGGGGGTGCATCAGAACATTTTCATCACCTTTCACAATCACCAATGGGACAAGGCAGGGATGTCCTCTGTCCCCTCTCTTATACATCCTAGTGACGGAGCACCTGCTCTCATCAATTCGCCATAACCCCAATATTAGGTGGATTGAGGTGGGAGGCACCGAGTACAAGTGCTCTCTATTTTCTGATGATGTCCTAGTATATATCACTCAATCACATATATCCATCCATGCTGTTATGGCTGAAATAGATCACTTTGTTACATGGTCAAATTTTAAAATCAATGCAGCGAAGTCTGAGGCCCTCGATGTCTCCCTCCCCAAATCCATATAGGATTCCATCCAGTCCAACTTTCCCTTTGCCTGGCCCTCACAGGGTATCAAATACTTAGGAATTCCTATTCATAGAGACCTCTCCCATCTATGTTATCTTAATTTTGGGCCCTTTATTGAACAACTCCATACAGACCACGGTTGGCAAGTTAGAACTGTAAGATTCACTACGTGAACCACTGGTGTATTGTGGAAAAGCACATGTACACTGTGTTCCAAATTATTATGCAAAAAGTGTTTAGGAGTGATAAGGGAATAATTTGTTTGTTTGTCAGTTAAACTCATTGATGGTGATGTGTGTCAGGGCTCTTTATATCACTGTAAGCAATTGCAGACACCTGTGCTAATTAGTTTGGCAGGTGTGTCCAATGAAAGGCAAGACTACTTAAGAAGGCTGTCTCACATTATTAAGCAGCCTACATTTTCTGCCAAAATGGGAAAGAAAAAGGATGTGTCGGCTGCTGAGAAGCAACAAATTGTGGAGTGTTTAGGTCAAGGCATGACTACAATCAACATTGTGCGATGATCAGGATGAAGTATCTTGGCAATCAAGAAGTATGTAGCTGATTCACAGTACACATGTGTGCGTGCTGATAAGGGCAAATTGAGGACTCTTTCCTACAGGCAATTACGTCAGGTTAAAAGAGCAGCGGCAAAAAAGCCTTGTCATAGCAGCAGACAAGTTTTTCAAGCTGCTGGTGCCTCCAACGTCCCCCAAACAACAAGATGCAGGGTCCTTCAGAGGTTTGCAGCTGTGCATATGCCATCTTGTCGACCTCCTCTATCCACTTCACACAAGCAGAAACGGCTCCAGTGGGCTAAACATTACATGAAGACTGATTTCAAAACTGTTTTGTTCACGGATGAGTGCCGTGCAGCGCTCGATGGTCCAGATGGATGGAGTGGAGGATGGCTGGTTGATGGACACCCCACGCAAACACGGCTACAGCGCCAACAAGGAGGAGGTGGAGTAATGTTTTGGGCTGGAATCATGGGGAGAGAGATTGTTGGCCCCTTTAGGATCCCTGAAGGCGCTAAAGATGAACTCCATAATGTATGTGGATTTTCTCAAACAGCACTTCCTGCCATGGTTCAAGAAGAAGAACCGTGTATTTCACAGCAAGATCATTTTTTTGCATGATAATGCACCATCTCATGCTGCACATAAAACATCTGCATCTCTGGCTGATATGGGCATAAAAGGGGACAAACTTATGGTGTGACCCCCATGCTCCCCTGACCTCTACCCCATTCAGAACCTCTGGAGCATCATCAAAAGGAGTGTCTATGATGGCAGGAGGCAGTTCACATCTAAGCAACAGCTCTGGGAGGGTATTCTGTCCTCATGCAAAACAATTGAAGCAGAAACCATCCAAAACCTGACAAATTCAATGGACGAGAGAGTTCAGAAGCTCCTTTCGAACAAGGGGTCCTATGTGAAAATGTAACATCACCTAGAATAAAGTTTTGAGTTGAAAACTGTTTGATTTCAGTTTCTAATAACCTGCTAATGCTTATAATTTCAAAAATGACCATTTTTTTGGTCTTTATTAAAATGAAAAGGTTGATCGAAAAGTTTGGGGGATCTAAGAGTGTGGCAACCCAGTAGTCATGATTACTTCGAATTCTGACAATATGAGGGTCATGTTGCAGGTAGTGCAGCAAGAAGGCACTTATGTGTCTTGCGCATCTCGGAGCCCCAAAATTATTTTCCGGGCTAGATGCAGCTAAAAATTATTATTAATTTTAAATCTGGTGGAGCTTAGTATAGATGGCCTAATAGGATCAGTGCTGCACACTGCTACAAAGCCCAAATTATTTTCCAGCCAGGATACAGATAAACATGATTAGTAATTTTAAATCTGGTGGAGCTTATTATAGATGGCCTAATAGAATCAGTGCTGCACACTGCTACAAAGCCCAAATTATTTTCCAGCCAACATAAAGATAAACATGAATAGTAATTTGAAAGCTTAAAATGGATGGTAGGGTGATTTTAACAAATCATCAAGCTTTTACTCTCCCCAGGATGACACAGGGGTAGAAAAGTCGTTTCGGATCCATGATTTGTTCATCTTTATGAACGTGAGTCTGTCTACATTATCAGTGGAGAGCCGCGTGCGCTTATCTGTCAGCACACCACCAGCAGCGCTGAACACACGTTCAGACAGAACGCTGGCTGCGGGGCATGACAAGATCTCCAAGGCGTAAGTGGCTAGCTCCGGCCATTTATCCAGATTGGAAGCCCAAAAAGAGCAAGGGTCCAGCGACACAGTCATGGCTTCAATGTTTACTTGGAGATACTCCTGTACCATCGCCTCTAGGCGTTGACTATGTGTCAGACTTCTTGTCTCCTGTGGCCTTGCAAAGGATGGGCTAAAAAAGTGGTGAATAGTGTTGAGCCACCCCCGTAGTGTTCGAGTTCGGTTCGGTTCGTCGAACACCCGTGTGTTCGCCGAACTGTTCGTCGAACTGTTCGTCGAACACCTTCGAACACCGTTAAAACCAATGGCAGGCAAACAAAAACACATAGAAACACAGAGAAAACACCTTCAAAGGTGTCCAAAAGCTGACAAACTGCTCTGAAGACACAACTAACACATGGAAAAGTGACAAGTACATATAGTCATGCGAAAAGAAAAGAGGTGGAGGAGTAAAAGGAGGGGGAGACACAGATATAGGCATGTCATGCCCTTCTAAAATCCAAAAAGTGAGAAGCCGACACGTTCAGTCCGCTCCTGCCCGTGCCACCTCCGTGTCGCCGGGTTTGTGCCAGAGCCGCGGTGAACCCTGACGGCCAGCCCCCCTCTCCCAATACTGGTGCCTGTCCGCTGGTGGGTCGAGCGAGCCCCCCTGTGGTGGAGGCAGCTCTAAGCTTTTTAATTTAAATTGTCTTTTTAATTTGAATGAATACACTTTAAATCCATTTACAAGGATCTATTGGAGGGCAAGTCTCATGCTAGCAGCCGCGTAATTCCAGCTCCAGTAGCGTCCACTAAAGCTGCTGCAGTTAAAAAGCTTTTATAAGGATCGAGCTCGGCTGTCCACCGCAAGGCATCCTACTGCCAGTCCCAGCCCCTATGCCTTGGGGTGCCACCTGATGCTCTTCACTGAGTATCCCGTGGTCCCGAAGCATTTCCTTTGAAAAAATTAAGTGTCAAAACTACAGGTGGTGTAGCTTGCTTAACAGCCGGGATAATCCGCTGACTAGCAGACACTGCTACTAGGCACAAAGTATTTCCTGGGCTAGATGCAGTTAAAAATTTGTAATTAGATACTCTCGTTGGATGCTGAGAAAGCATTCCATAGAGTATCCTGGCACGCCATATATGATTCTCTTAAAAAGCTTGGGGTAGGGGTCTAGGGGACCCTTTTATAGCCAAAATCACGGCCCTGTATCGCAATACGTCACCTAGGCTGAAGATAAATGGAACTGTATTACCCTGAGGGCTCGGTAGCTACAGAGGTATTGCACCTCACTCAGAGGTGTGATATCTCACTCTCAGGTAAGGATGGAGTGTGGATCAGGACCCGACACCTGCATGCATTACACCACATTGCCGTGGGGCAGGGCGACCAATATGCCTCTGAGATGGGCACGACAGTCCCTGTCCCTGGCTGGAGTGGGGGGAGGGAACACTGAGGAAGGGGAACCCTGTAGTGCAGGAGCAGGGAGGAAGCAGTTCATGGGTGCATTGAGAAGGTAGTATAAAAGGTGGGCACCATCTTAGTTCAGTGCAGAGAAGTCTGAGCAGAAGTGGCAGGGAGCAGGGGCTCTGCATGAGCTCTGCTCCGGAGGCGGGCCTAGTAACAGAGGCCCAGGCCTGGAAGAGGGAGAAGGAAGGAAGAGGAGCAGAGAAGGCTCCAGGAATGAGGAATGAAGGGATCCCAGGGGTGCGAACGGGCGAGTCGCCACCGCACGCCCGAATCCACCTGCGTGGAGGGGTCAGGCCAAAGGGGGAGACCGGTCCCCGAAACTAGTGGAGGCAGGAAACGACCCTCAGCTAGAAACCGGAGGCTGTGACATTTTATGTGGCGCAGCCCCTCGCTATACCCGCTAGGAAGGCACCACATAGGGTCAGGGAAACTGGCGTCAAGTTTACCAAGAGGAGGCCCGAGGCAGCCGGACAGAAGGGTTGGTAAGAAAGGCCAGACAAAGGACACACAAAGGGGGTCCTGTGAAGCGCTCCAAAGTTATCTGGGAATTGTCTGAGCCCCTCACCTGGTGAGCACAGTACGACGTGGGCAGCCGTTACCTGCAGACGTGGTCTGGATAATAAGAACTGTGAGTAAAGGCCCTGGACTGCATCACTGACTCCGTGTCGTTACTGCTGCTCCCCGGAACCATCACCCCCATCCTCCGCATACACTGCCCTGAGGCTATACTCCTCCCGTGGGGAGTTATGCTACGCTCTGCTGCACCCACAACACCAGCCTCAGCGGTCTGCCCTGCAGCGGCGGTTCACTCTGACCGCAATCCACGGGTGGCGTAGTCGGACATTTAAACATCAAAACCACATAAATAGTTCCGCCACTGGTTTGACCGCCCTGAGCCACGGAACCGGGTCGCCGCCACGGAGACTACAACCACCAGCATCCACCAAAAAGGGTCCGGCTCCGGGTGTCCCAAGGCCCAGGGGGCGCGTCAGAACATTTTCATCACCTTTCACAATCACCAATGGGACAAGGCAGGGATGTTCTCTGTCCCCTCTCTTATACATCCTAGTGACGGAGCACCTGCTCTCATCAATTCGCCATAACCCCAATATTAGGTGGATTGAGGTGGGAGGCACCGAGTACAAGTGCTCTCTATTTGCTGATGATGTCCTAGTATATATCACTCAATCACATATATCCATCCATGCTGTTATGGCTGAAATAGATCACTTTGTTACATGGTCAAATTTTAAAATCAATGCAGCGAAGTCTGAGGCCCTCGATGTCTCCCTCCCCAAATCCATATAGGATTCCATCCAGTCCAACTTTCCCTTTGCCTGGCCCTCACAGGGTATCAAATACTTAGGAATTCCTATTCATAGAGACCTCTCCCATCTATGTTATCTTAATTTTGGGCCCTTTATTGAACAACTCCATACAGACCACGGTTGGCAAGTTAGAACTGTAAGATTCACTACGTGAACCACTGGTGCTTTGTGGAAAAGCACATGTACACTGTGTTCCAAATTATTATGCAAAAAGTGTTTAGGAGTGATAAGGGAAGAATTTGTTTGTTTGTCAGTTAAACTCATTGATGGTGATGTGTGTCAGGGCTCTTTATATCACTGTAAGCAATTGCAGACACCTGTGCTAATTAGTTTGGCAGGTGTGTCCAATGAAAGGCAAGACTACTTAAGAAGGCTGTCTCACATTATTAAGCAGCCTACATTTTCTGCCAAAATGGGAAAGAAAAAGGATGTGTCGGCTGCTGAGAAGCAACAAATTGTGGAGTGTTTAGGTCAAGGCATGACTACAATCAACATTGTGCGATGATCAGGATGAAGTGTCTTGGCAATCAAGAAGTATGTAGCTGATTCACAGTACACACGTGTGCGTGCTGATAAGGGCAAATTGAGGACTCTTTCCTACAAGCAATTACGTCAGGTTAAAAGAGCAGCGGCAAAAAAGCCTTGTCAAAGCAGCAGACAAGTTTTTGAAGCTGCTGGTGCCTCCAATGTCCCCCGAACAACAAGATGCAGGGTCCTTCAGAGGTTTGCAGCTGTGCATACGCCATCCTGTCGACCTCCTCTATCCACTTCACACAAGCAGAAACGGCTCCAGTGGGCCAAACATTACATGAAGACTGATTTCAAAACTGTTTTGTTCACGGATGAGTGCCGTGCAGCGCTCGATGGTCCAGATGGATGGAGTGGAGGATGGCTGGTTGATGGACACCCCACGCAAACACGGCTACAGCGCCAACAAGGAGGAGGTGGAGTAATGTTTTGGGCTGGAATCATGGGGAGAGAGATTGTCGGCCCCTTTAGGATCCCTGAAGGCGCTAAAGATGAACTCCATAATGTATGTGGATTTTCTCAAACAGCACTTCCTGCCATGGTTCAAGAAGAAGAACCGTGTATTTCACAGCAAGATCATTTTTCTGCATGATAATGCACCATCTCATGCTGCACATAAAACATCTGCATCTCTAGCTGATATGGGCATAAAAGGGGACAAACTTATGGTGTGACCCCCATGCTCCCCTGACCTCTACCCCATTCAGAACCTCTGGAGCATCATCAAAAGGAGTGTCTATGATGGCGGGAGGCAGTTCACATCTAAGCAACAGCTCTGGGAGGGTATTCTGTCCTCATGCAAAACAATTGAAGCAGAAACCATCCAAAACCTGACAAATTCAATGGACGAGAGAGTTCAGAAGCTCCTTTCGAACAAGGGGTCCTATGTGAAAATGTAACATCACCTAGAATAATGTTTTGAGTTGAAAACTGTTTGATTTCAGTTTCTAATAACCTGCTAATGCTTATAATTTCAAAAATGACCATTTTTTTGGTCTTTATTAAAATGAAAAGGTTGATCGAAAAGTTTGGGGGATCTAAGAGTGTGGCAACCCAGTAGTCATGATTACTTCGAATTCTGACAATATGAGGGTCATGTTGCAGGTAGTGCAGCAAGAAGGCACTTATGTGTCTTGCGCATCTCGGAGCCCCAAAATTATTTTCCGGGCTAGATGCAGCTAAAAATTATTATTAATTTTAAATCTGGTGGAGCTTAGTATAGATGGCCTAATAGGATCAGTGCTGCACACTGCTACAAAGCCCAAATTATTTTCCAGCCAAGATACAGATAAACATGATTAGTAATTTTAAATCTGGTGGAGCTTATTATAGATGGCCTAATAGAATCAGTGCTGCACACTGCTACAAAGCCCAAATTATTTTCCAGCCAAGATACAGATAAACATGATTAGTAATTTGAAAGCTTAAAACGGTTGGTAGGGTGATTTTAACCAATCATCCATCTTTTACTCTCCCCAGGATGACACAGGGGTAGAAAAGTCGTTTCGGATCCATGATTTGTTCATCTTTATGAACGTGAGTCTGTCTACATTATCCGTGGAGAGCCGCGTGCGCTTATCTGTCAGCACACCACCAGCAGCGCTGAACACACGTTCAGACAGAACGCTGGCTGCGGGGCATGACAAGATCTCCAAGGCGTAAGTGGCTAGCTCCGGCCATTTATCCAGATTGGAAGCCCAAAAAGAGCAAGGGTCCAGTGACACAGTCATGGCTTCAATGTTTACTTGGAGATACTCCTGTACCATCGTCTCTAGGCGTTGACTATGTGTCAGACTTCTTGTCTCCTGTGGCCTTGCAAAGGATGGGCTAAAAAAGTGGTGAAATGATTGCGCAAAATTGATGTTACCAGCAGATACTGTGGTTCTGTTATGGTTTGAGTGCTGAACACTTGACGGTCCCACGGTTGGCAAGTTGGAACTGTGAGATTCACTACGTGCACCACTGGTGTTTTGTGGAAAAGCACATGTAAGATTCTGCAACAGTCTCTACTGATACTCCTGCATTCGTGCATCCCTTTCTATGGCAGGAATAATTTCGGCAAATTTACTTTTGTACCGTGGATCTAACAGTGTGGCAACCCAGTAGTCAGGATTATTTCTAATTCTCCAAATTCGAGGGTCATGTTGCAGGTAGTGCAGCAAGAAGGAACTCATGTGTGTTGTGCATCCAGGAGCACCAAGTCCCTGTTGTGTTGGTGGCGAGGTAACAATCATGCTTCCTTCCTCTGTCCTCTCCCCCCAACCTCGCACAACAGAAATGTGATCAAGGTCTCCCTCATCTGATGAGTCTTCCATCAGTTCGTCCTCCACTTCTTCCTGGGCTCCTGCACCTTCCTCACTAGTTTGGCTGCTACCATGCGCCCTGGTAAAACCATCTCCCCCACCCTCACATGCCTGTCGCCTTGGTGCTGCCGACCGTCTGGACCTTGCAGATGTTAGCCCTTCCGCATACAACTCCTCCTCCTCTACTTCCTCCACCTCCTCTTGTGCCACCACCTGACTCCGAATTCTGTTTAACATGTGCTCCAGCATGTAAATCACCGGAATAGTCATGCTGATAATGGCATCGTCAGCACTAAACATCTTCGTCGCCATTTCAAAACTGTGCAGAAGGGTGCATAGGTCCCTGATCTGAGACCACTCCTCCAGGGTGATTTGCCCCACCTCTGGATCTCGTTGGCCCAGGCTATACGTCAGAACGTATTGCACCAGGGCTTGTCGGTACTGCCACAATCGCTGCAACATGTGCAGAGTTGAATTCCACCGGGTAGGCACATCGCATTTTAGCCGGTGAAGTGGCAGGCCCAACGACTTCTGTAGAGATGTAAGTCGCTGAGCTGCGGGATGCGAACGGCGGAAGTGAGCACACAGCGACCGTGCCCTCTGCAGAAGGCCATCTAGTCTGGGATAGTGGGCTAAAAATTGCTGGACAACCAGGTTCAACACGTGAGCCATACAAGGCACGTGTGTGACATTGCCCCGGCGAAGGGCCGCACCCAGGTTTGCAGCATTGTCGCACACGGCCTTCCCTGGTTTCAGGTCCAGTGGAGACAACCATTCATGAAATTGGTTCTGCAGAGCTGACCACAACTCCTCAGCTGTGTGACTCACATTTCCCAGACATTTCAAAGTAAAAACCGCCTGATGACGTTGAGCCCTACTGCCAGCATAGTAAGGAGGTGTGCAGGATCCCTTCTGCGCAGTTAGAAAGCTTGTGGCATGACCAGACAGGCTTTGGGTGCAGGTGGAAGACCGAGAGGGGGTTGAGGAGGCAGAAGCAGTGGAGGAACTTTGACATAAAGAGGATTGACGCACAACTCGTGGGGACGGCAAGACTTGGACAGCAGCCCCTTGTCCTGCTGTCACCATAGTTACCCAGTGCCCAGTCAGCGACATGTAACGCCCCTGTCCATGGATACTCGTCCAAGTGTCTGTGCTGAAATGCACCCTGTCACACACAGAGTTTCTCAAAGAAGCGGTGATGTTGTGTGCGACATGCTGGTGGAGCGCAGGCACACCTTTCTTTGAGAAGTAGTGCCGACTGGGCATCTGGTACTGGGGCATTGCGATGGACATAAGGTCTCGAAAATCCTCTGTGTCCACCAGGCGGAAAGGCAGCATTTCTGTAGCCAAGAGCTTGCAGATGGTGAAATTCAACCTCTTAGCTTTCTCATGGCTAGGAGGAAATGGTCTTTTACTTGTCCACATCTGAGGGACCGAGGGCTGGCTATTGTGCTTAGACGGGGTTGATAAGGGTGTCCCCGGCAAACTGCCGGTCTGTGAGGAAGATGTAGGCGGACATGTTAGGTTGCCTTGATCCAAAGGTGGTGCTATTGATGTCGGACAGCGCTCAACACCAGCTGGTGTTACCACCTCCAAAGAAAATGATGACCTGCCAATCACGCTGGCTGTTGCGGGTAAAGAGGTGGCAGGTCTGCGCCCCAAAACAGGTGTGACTGCTGTCCCCCCAGTCACAGAGGATGAAGAGGCCGTGGATGCACAAGATATGGCAGACGGTGGTTGGCCCGGCCGGCTAGGCCGCATTGTAGCACACTGAGCTTCCCACTGCAACTTATGCTTCATGTCCATGTGCCGGTTCATGCATGAAGTACTCAAACTATGTATTTTTTGGCCTCTACTTAGCTTTTGCTGACAAATGTTACAGATAACACGAGTTGGGTCATCTTTATCGATCTGAAAAAATGCCCAGGCTATGCAAGGCTTAGCACCCATGCGACCTGAAGAGCCACCACGACTTGTGGTGAGAGGCAGAGTTGTGTTTGAGGATGCAGTTGCTGACGTGCTTCCAGTACTACGTCTCTGTCCAGGAAGGCGCAACCTGACCTCGTCGTCACTAGCATCTTCCTCCACCTCCTCTGCTGACCTCATCTCTTGGCTGACTGTGGGTTGACAGTAAGTGGGATCTCCAACCTCATCATCATCACCCTGTGCGTTATCACACCCGTCGTCCTCAGAGCCAACCTGTTCCTGCCCTGACAGAAAACTAAAGTTGTCGCTCCAATCAGGTATTTGAGTCTCATCATCGTCTTCCTCATTGTCTCCACCAACAGGAGTTACAGTTTGGGAATGAGGGTCTACATTATGGTCAGAACCTTCTGCGTCTGGTCCTGGATCCGACTCATAAAGATTCTGGGCATCAGTGCAGATCATTTCCTCGTCTGGATTCACAGAAGCGCTGGAGTCGACCTCTGATTCCCAGGCTATAGTATGAGTAAACAGCTCTGCAGACTCAACCATCTGTTCTACCTCATACTCAGACGGGCAGCTGGAGATTTGGGAGCTGTGAGGAAGCAAGTGCGATTGGGGTGACACCTTTGAGGACTGGAGTATTTGTGATGTTGAAGTTGATGTGGAGGAGAGCCCACTTAAAGGAGCACTTGATATCCGTTGAAGCACCTGCTGTTTTTGTGCCTCATCTGGAATTTGTAGCGATTGACGTGGCCGTAAGAAAGGGATCTTATCACATTGTCCGCTAAAAGAAGTAGACATTTTAGTTTGGCTGGAAGATGGTCTTTCTTCTGCAGATGTTACTGTTGCTTTAACACCTACCCCACGGACACAACCTTTTTTCCCCTTCCCAACACGCCTATTCCCCTTTCCACCAGCAGCAGGCCTTTTTCCACTCATTTTGGTGGTTAACTAATTCACAACTCTGGAGTTGTTTGCACAAAAAAACAATGGATGGGAACCGAGCAGAGCTGAGTGGCCAAATTGTGGTATTAGGCCAAAACTATTGGCAGGGTTAGATGCAGAAAAAAATTATATTCGATTTGCAACCTGATGGAGGTCAGTATAGATGGACTAATAGAACAAGTCCCACACACAGCTAGAAGCCCAAATATTTTTTCAGAGGTAGATGCAGAAAAAAAATATATTCAGTTTGCAACCTGATGGAGGTCAGTATAGATGGACTAATAGAGAAAGTCCCACACACTGCTAGAAGGCCAAATATTTTTTCAGAGGTAGATGCAGAAAAAAATTATATTCAGTTTGCAACCTGATGGAGGTCTGTATAGATGGATTAATAGAACAAGTCCCACACACAGCTAGAAGCCCAATATTTTTTCAGAGGTAGATGCAGAAAAAAAATATATTCAGTTTGCAACCTGATGGAGGTCAGTATAGATGGACTAATAGAGAAAGTCCCACACACTGCTAGAAGGCCAAATATTTTTTCAGAGCTAGATGCAGACAAAAAATTATTTTTAATTTGCAACCTGATGGAGGTCAGTATAGATGGACTAATAGAGAAAGTCCCACACACTGCTAGAAGGCCAAATATTTTTTCAGAGCTAGATGCAGATAAAAATTATTTTTAATTTGCAACCTGATGGAGGTCAGTATAGATGGACTAATAGAGAAAGTCCCACACACTACTAGAAGGCCAAATATTTTTTCAGAGCTAGATGCAGAAAAAAATTATATTCAGTTTGCAACCTGATGGAGGTCAGTATAGATGGACTAATAGAACAAGTCCCACACACAGCTAGAAGCCCAAATATTTTTTCAGAGGTAGATGCAGATAAAAATTATTTTTAATTTGCAACCTGATGGAGGTCAGTATAGATGGACTAATAGAGAAAGTCCCACACACTGTTAGAAGGCCAAATATTTTTTCAGAGCTAGATGCAGAAAAAAATTATATTCAGTTTGCAACCTGATGGAGGTCTGTATAGATGGATTAATAGAACAAGTCCCACACACAGCTAGAAGCCCAATATTTTTTCAGAGGTAGATGAAGAAAAAAAATATATTCAGTTTGCAACCTGATGGAGGTCTGTATAGATGGATTAATAGAACAAGTACCACACACAGCTAGAAGCCCAATATTTTTTCAGAGGTAGATGCAAAAAGAAAATATATTCAGTTTGCAACCTGATGGAGGTCAGTATAGATGGACTAATAGAGAAAGTCCCACACACTGCTAGAAGGCCAAATATTTTTTCAGAGCTAGATGCAGAAAAAAATTATATTCAGTTTGCAACCTGATGAAGGTCAGTATAGATGGACTAATAGAACAAGTCCCACACACAGCTAGAAGCCCAAATATTTTTACAGAGGTAGATGCAGATAAAAATTATTTTTAATTTGCATCCTGATGGAGGTCAGTATAGATGAACTAATAGAGAAAGTCCCACACACTGCTAGAAGGCCAAATATTTTTTCAGGGCTAGATGCAGATAAAAATTATTTTTAATTTGCAACCTGATGGAGGTCAGTATAGATGGACTACTAGAGAAAGTCCCACACACTGCTAGAAGCCCAAATATTTTTTCAGAGCTAGATGCAGAAAAAAATTATATTCAATTTGCAACCTGATGGAGGTCAGTATAGATGGACTAATAGAATGATGCTATGCGCAAAAGATTTTACTTCACTAGGTGCAGTAAAAAATTGGTATTCTATACACAGGTGGTATATCTTGCAACACAGATAGGCTACTCCACTGACTAACACACTCTGCAATAGGCCAAAAAGGATTAGCTTTGCTAGATTCAGCCAAATGCTGTGAAAAAAACTTGCACAGCACTGGCACAGACCTGCCTGGCAAAAACTGATAGAAACTGATGTAACCTAGTCCTGAAAAGGACTGCAATTACATTTAGTCTTTACTCCCACAATCTATCTATTTAAGAGCACAGACCTGCCTGATAAAAGTCATAGGAAATGCTGTAACCTAGTCCTTAAAAGGCCTGCAATCACAACTATTCACTACTCCCAAGCTATCTGTAGATTTGTGCGAAAATTGGCTTGAAATTAACAAGGTATAGCGCACACAGCAACAGCGGTGCCGTCTAACACGCAGCTGCAGCAGTGAGAAAATGGTGGCGACGGGGAAAATGGCTTGGTCTTATAGGGCAAGGACATGTGACATACACTGCCAATGACACATGCCCTTGCTTGTGTGAAAAACAGCAGTTCGCTCCGTGTGTGCGCTGCTGATAGGCTGACAGACTGCACCTCCCCACTGCAAATATGGAGATCTTCATTATTCCTGCAGAGATCCATCCCGTGCCCCTCCCCCCACCCCGCTGTACACACAAACTGCGTATTAACATTAATTTTCATCATTACTGAGAAAAAATCCAGTTATGATTTTGGTGCACGAACAGTTATCGAACATAACCTCGAACAGCCGAATTTTTCTCAAATCGTTCGTGTTCGCCGAACGGCTCGGACACCGCCCAAAACAGCTCGAATTTGAGATTGGCGAACAGTTCGAGTAGAACAACGCTCATCTCTAATAGACAGTGGTCATCTATCACGACTAACAAAAGATGGCATTCTTATTCATAAAGGATCCGGTTGGATGAAACGCGTTAGGTGGGCTTCGTTGCTACAGTAAATTGATTCTTCAACAATGATAATAATAAGGTTTTCATATTCATAACGCGTTTCAACAATACCGTACTAATGTATTTATCAAGTGGAAAAAAAGCATTTGACCTTTGTTCTTTTTTCTCACTTGATAAAGACACCAATACGGTGTTGAAACGCGTTGTAAATATAAAAAACCTTATTATCATCATTAAAACCAAAGAAATGAGCTGGAGCGTAAGTAGGTATGTGTGCAATTCGTAGGAGAATGTTCACACTGTGGCCATTTCACAGGCAAAACATAAAAAAACAAAACAAAGCAAAAACACAAAACAAAATGAGCATATACCCTATAGTAAGTAAATAGGTAAATAGTAAAAGTACATGTGAACAATAGTGTTGAGCGAACATGCTCGACACTGCTCGGTACTCGCCCGAGCATCACGCTACTCGGGATGTTCGGCGAGCACCAAGCATTTCCGGGTTACTCGGGCGGGAGCTCGGGTCTCCGCCCTGCATGTTTGGCGCTCTTTACAGAGCCAATGAACATGCAGGGATTGCCAGCCAGTCACTGTAATGCTGCAGCCATGTTGGTTGTGGGCATTACAGTGATTGGCTGGCCGCACAGCGTCACCTCGAATATTTAAAACCGGGCGCCGCCATCTTGGACACAGTCGCTCCGGATTAGACAGTGTAGGGACAGCGCTGCTGATTTAGGGAGAGATATAAACTGCGAAATAGTTAGTGTAGGGTCTGTAAAGGCTGCCAGAACAAACAAACAGTCCTTTTCAGGACTAATATCCATCCCAGATACCAGGCAGGCAGGCTCTATAGGAGACACAGTGGTTATACCAGCAAATGCTGCATTACAGTCCTGTGTGCTCCTGTTGCTCAAATTGCTGGACTTAGCACCAGGTGTCGGGGGCCAGGAAAAATCCTTTTTTTCCATCTAAATCCTCCCTTTTTTTTCCTCCTTCACACTGTACAAATACCCATCTTATTAACCTTTTGGTGTCCCCCCCCCCCCCCCCAAAAAAAAAGCATGTCTCTGATTTTTCAGACACAAATATAACTGTTGAAAATAGTCTGGTGTAGGCTAGAGAAACAGAAGTGTTGTTTTGCACTTCCACGGTTCAAACATATTATCCATTTTGGGCCATTTGTATCTAAAAAAAAAAACAGTTTGAGTGTGTCGCTCACTGCTCAGCCGCAAATATCTCTATTTAAAAAAGTGTGGTATACCCCAGTAAACAATAACTGTGGTTTTGCCATCCCACGGTAAAAAATCTCTATTATTCAGGTTTTGGTAGTTTTTTCCGTAAAGAAAAACAGTAGTGTCTCCTGACTGTTGTGACACAAAAATATATCTGTTGAAAATAGTCTTGTGTAGGCCCGACATCCCAGTGTGGTTTCGCAGTTCCACGGGTCAAATCGCTGTACTATCCAGTTTTGGGCCTTTGGTATCTAAAAAAAAAGCAGTTTGAGTGTGTCGCTCACTGTTCAGCTGCAAATATCTCTATTTAAAAAAGTGTGGTATACCCCAGTAAACAATAACTGTGGTTTTCCTCTTCCACCATTCTAATCTACTCTTTGTTACCCTTTTTCCATTGATAGTGCAAGTGTAAGCTATTTTACTTCATTTACAATGGGCAAGGCGCGTGGCAAGGGACGTGGAAGTGGACGTTCTGGTGATGGTTCGTGCAGAGGACGGGTCCGTAGCCAAGGTGAAAATGTGCCACAACCAACAGCCACATCTTCTCGCTCCCACTACTTGACCGAATTACTAGGGAAGCACAGAACAACACCAGTATTGAGAACTGATCAGTGTGAACAGGTTATTAATTGGATAGCAGACAATACTTCCAGTTACCTGGGCACCACCACCTCTGGTCTGTCTTCCACACGGTCAACTCTTAGTAGCCGTGAGTCTCGATCGCAAACTCCTCCTCACCCTGATGCTCCTTCCTCCCACCATGTCGAGTGTCGTCAGACAGCAAGTGATCCCACACTTGGACACTCTGAAGAGCTGTTCACTGGTCCATTTCCATATTTGGGCCCCTCGCCTGATACGCTTGAAGTGGTGGAAGAGGAGATCCCATGTTGCGATGCCCAAATATTTGAACAGCCACGGCCACAGGAAGTCGACGTTGGCAATCTGTCACAAGAGGTGGACGATGACGAGACACAATTGCCAGGAAGTGAGGAGGAGGATCGTGGTGCGCAAGTGGAAGAGGAGGAGGTGGTGGATGATCTAGTAACTAACCCAACGTGGAAGGAGGACATGCAGAGTGAGGCCAGCAGCACACAGGGGGAGGGAGGCAGAGTACCCCAACAGGCAGGAAGAAGCAGTGTGGTGGCCACAGACAGAAGGCAGGCAACCGTTACCCGTAACACCAACACGAGGGACGTTGCCAGTACAAGCGGTAGGTCTTCCAGAGTCTGGAATTTTTTTAAAGACTCTGCTGATAACCCCAAAAAGGCCATATGTTCCACCTGCCATGCCAGCATCAGCAGGGGTGACAAGACTATCAGCCTGACCACCACCAGCATGATCAGGCACATGGCAGCAAAGCACCCGACTTTGTGGGGCGAAACCCAGGGTCCACGCCCAGTGTCAGCGGGTGTCACCACCACTGCTTCTTCCACTGTTGTGCGTGCAATAGAACCCCCTGTTGTGTGTGCAAGGCAATCCCATGTCCATACTGCATGTAAAGATGCCCCCTCCTCTCAGTCTTCACTTGTTATGGCAGTTTCTCAAGAAACAGCATCAACGTCCACGTCCACGTCCCACCACAGTGTTCAATTGTCCATATCCCAGACCTTTGAACGAAAGCGAAAATTCGCAGCTAACGCCCCACAGGCCACAGTCCTAAATTCGCACATTTCACGACTGCTTGCATTGGAAATGCTGCCTTTTAGGTTGGTGGAGACGGAATCCTTCCGCAATCTTATGGCGGTGGCCGTCCCTCGGTACTCGGTGCCCAGCCGACACTATTTTGCCCGGTGTGCCATCCCCGCACTACACAAGCACGTGTCCCAAAGCATCTGCCGTGCCCTCAACAACGCAGTTACTGGGAGAGTCCATCTGACAACGGACACGTGGACAAGTGCTTGTGGCCAGGGACGGTGCATCTCTCTGACGGCACACTGGGTAAACATAGTGGAAGCCGGGACCCAGTCGGACATTGGGACGGAACACATCCTCCCCACACCGATGATTGCGGGCCCTATGTCAGTCACAGTTTCCCCCACAGTGTACAGCTCCTGCACATCCTCCTCCTCCTCATGTTCAGCCTCCATCTCAGATATCACAACATCAGTTACAAGCTGGAAGCATTGCAGTACTGCCTCTGCCAAGCGGCAACAGGCTGTGCTGAAACTCATAAGCTTAGGTGATAAACCTCACACTGCTTGTGAGTTGTGGACAGCTGTGAAAGAGCAGGCAGATCTGTGGCTGAGACCGCTGAACCTACATCCCAGCATGGTCGTGTGTGACAATGGCCGTAACCTGGTGGCGGCTCTGAGGCGAGGTGAGATCACACACGTACCATGCCTGGCTCATGTGCTTAACCTCGTGGTTCAGCGGTTTCTTAAATCGTACCCCGAGTTGCCAGATCTGCTCGTGAAAGTACGCCGCCTGTCAGCTCATTTTCGCAAGTCGGCTACAGCTTCCGCCGCCCTTGCTGTGTTGCAGCAGCGTTTGCAGCTTCCGGCACACCAACTGGTGTGTGATGTCCCCACACGTTGGAACTCTACCCTCCACATGTTGCAAAGGATTTGTGAGCAGAAGAGAGCAGTTGTGGAGTACCAGCTGCAACAAGGCCGTCGATATTCAGGTCAGACTCCACACATAAGACCTCAGGAGTGGACCTGGATGTCTGACATATGTACCATCCTGACAAACTTTGAGGAGGCCACCAAGATGGTGACTGGCGATGACGCCATCATTAGTGTCAGCATCCCACTTGTCTGTCTTTTGCAACGCTCTCTGCAGAGAATTAAAGAGGAGGCATTGCAGCCAGAGTATGACGAGATGGATCAAGAAGCCATAGTGGGCGATTACACACAGCCCAGCCTCATCTCATCCCAACGTGCATTGGGGGACAATGAGGGAGAGGAGGAGGAGGAGGAGGAGGAAGAACAGGAGCTGCTATCATGCGTTATAGACGGTAGTACCTGTACAAGTGTCATACCGTCGGTTCAGCGTGGGTGGCCTGAGGACAGGGGGGAGGAGGAAGAGGAGGAGGAGGAGAGCATGGTCTGTCGTCATCTTGGTGAGGACACGGAAATCTTGCCCGTTACCAGTCTGGCATGCATGGCTGACTTTATGTTACTCTGCCTTAACCGTGACCCTCACGTTGTCAAAATGTTGGGTGACAGTCATTACTGGTTGGTGACACTTGTAGACCCCCGCTACAAGGAGAACTTTCACTCTCTTATTCCTGAGGTGGAGAGGTCTACAAAAATGGGGCAATACCAGAAGGCCCTTGCTGCAGAACTCTTAAAAAAATTCCCATCTGAACACGCTAGCGGCAGAGGTCACAGTTCGTTGCCCAACCAAGGCGTACAGGCGAGAGAGATGCAACTCCAATCCAGCAGAGGCAGGGGAACACTGTCAACGTTCTGGGACAGTTTTCTGACACCCGCCCAGCTTACAGGCCCTGAGGCGTGGGGTACTCTCACAAGGAGTGGAAAGTTTCAAAAGATGGTGAGGGAGTACCTTGCCGATCGTACCAGCGTCCTCCGTGATTCCTCTGTGCCTTTTAATTATAGGGTATCCAAGCTGGACACTTGGAATGAACTCGCTCTGTACGCCTTGGAGGTCCTGGCCTGCCCTGCCGCTAGCGTGTTATCGGAGCGTGTTTTTAGTGCCGCTGGGGGAATTATAACTGATAAGCACACTCGCCTGTCAACTGACAATGCTGACAAGCTGACCCTTATCAAAATGAACAAGGGCTGGATTGGGCCAGACTTCTCATCACCACCAAATGACAGCAGAGTAACATAAAGTCAAATCCACTGTGTTATTTCGGGAGGTGCATTCACATGCACCGCTTCACACCCACACATGGGTATACGCTTCCTCGTTTCGGCTGTTTAATCTTCTTCTCCTTATCCTCAGCCTCCTCCACCACTATACCACCAGGGTGCCAGCATTGCAAGTTGCTCCGTCCTAATTTTTGGCAGCTTTTGCTGGGAAAGCATAAGCAAATACCATGGGACACCCACTCCCCAATATTGGGACTTATGTTTGTAATATGCTGTACTGCATGGCTCTTGTAAGGGGCATTGCTAGTTGCTCCGTCCTAATTTTTGGCAGCTTTTGCTGGGAAAGCATAAGCAAATACTATGGGAGACCCACTCCCCAATAATGGGACTTATGTTTGTAATATGCTGTACTGCATGGCTCTTGTAAGGGGCATTGCAAGTTGCTCCGTCCTAATTTTTGGCAGCTTTTGCTGGGAAAGCATAAGCAAATACCATGGGACACCAACTCCCCAATAATGGGACTTATGTTTGTAATATGCTGTACTGCATGGCTCTTGTAAGGGGCATTGCAAGTTGCTCCGTCCTAATTTTTGGCAGCTTTTGCTGGGAAAGCATAAGCAAATACTATGGGAGACCCACTCCCCAATAATGGGACTTATGTTTGTAATATGCTGTACTGCATGGCTCTTGTAAGGGGCATTGCAAGTTGCTCCGTCCTAATTTTTGGCAGCTTTTGCTGGGAAAGCATAAGAAAATACCATGGGAGACCCACTCCCCAATAATGGGACTTATGTTTGTAATATGCTGTACTGCATGGCTCTTGTAAGGGGCATTGCAAGTTGCTCTGTCATAATTTTTGGCAGCTTTTGCTTGCAAGGCATAAGCAAATACTATGGGACACCCACTCCCCAATAATGGGACTTATGTTTGTAATATGCTGTACTGCATGTGATGCGCCCCCTGGGCCGTGTGTACACGTGTGTGGGATACCCGGTGCCGGGTCTCTGGGGTCTGTAGTCTCCGTGGTGGTGACCCGGTCCCGTGGCTCAGGCTGGTCAAACCAGTGGCAGTCTTTCTTAGGTTTTGAGGTTAATTGTCCGACTGCGCCACCCGTGGATTGCGGTCAGGGAGTACCACCGCTGCGAGGCAGACCGCTGAGGCTGGTGTTGCGTGCGCAGCATAGAATGGGATAACTCCCCTCGGGAGGAGTATAGCCTCAGGGCAGTGAGTGTGGATGATGGGGGTGATGGTGCACAAGCGCAGCAGGAACGACTCAGAGTCTTTGCAGTGCAGTTCAGGGTCTTTACTGATGATTATAAGGTAGACCCTCCCGGGAGTACTGGCTAGCATAAGAGGCCTGGTCAGTCTGTGACAAGCAGGAGTTCCCCTGGCCAGGTGGAGTTGTAGGCCTCCCCGTCTGTCTGCACTCTTCCTGGCTACCTTGCTGTAAGCGGGTAGAAGTAGCCCACGTCCCTGAGTGTACCGTGTAGTGCTCACCCGTATGGCTGGTGACGTGGGGCCTTCTGTTAGCCTCCGCTCCATGACGGCGGTGCTGGTCCCTTGCTTGTGACTGAGCCTCCGGGCTTCTATGACCAGAGGACCTGAAATCCCCTGCCGGCTGGTTTCTGCTGCTGGATATATAAGTCCTCACAGCTTCGGACTCCTGTGTCCGGTTCCTATTGTCTTCTGCCAGGGCGAGCTCTGCTCAGCTTCCAGCCCCTGGTCTTTAGCTCCTAGCTCCTACAGAGCTCTTTGCTGTTACTTTCCCTTGCTCTCACTCTGACTCTGACTGTTCTCTGACTCACTCAACCCCGCCCGAGATCCAGTTTATAAGGGCAGAATTCTCCCCTCCCAGGACTGGGGCAGGAGGATGTTGCATGTTTAAGGGATCCTGACCAGGAAACCTCCCACTTGCTCTCCGACGTAATATCTCTATTACTGTGGTGACCAGACCCCTGGGGTGCCACACATGGCTCTTGTAAGGGGCATTGCAGTTCCTCATAATTTTTGGAAAGCCTTCCATTCACTGCTTAGGCCAACAGTGCACGGGAGACCCAGTTGCTATAAATCGAAAAAAAGGTTTAGTTAACGCCCTTTGACCTCCATGTCATTTCCAAGGGGCATTGGAGTGGCTCGAAATTTTTGGTAGGCATTGCACTCACTGTATGCCCTATAACTGTAGCCGAACCGCTCCTTTTGTTACAGAAACATATCCTACAAGACATATCTGGTTGACTGGCCTGATATTGATGTGAATGGTCCCTGTTCCTCCTGCTCTTTCTCCTTTGCCACCACCTCATCCATCATTTATCACCGGAAGCTTTGTTTTAACGGGAGTCATAGAACTGGGATAGTAGCAGGAAAACATCCAGCAATCCTCGGAGGAGGTAGGATATGCGCCAAAACGCGGACCACCTCAGGCCTAGCCGCTACTACATACATGCGCTTGCATTCCAAGAAAACAAAGCAGATGCTAACTTCTATCATCATCATCATGCTCCTCACCTAGGCACTCTCAACTCCCCTGATGGAGAAGCCAGGGCCCACCGGAGGAGTCTGGTTCTCTGGTGGGCTCGTCCAATGCTGCCCTAAAGCAGGCCATGCTAAGAAAAGTGTGGGGGAGGGTGACAGGAGAAATCAGGGTGGCTGGGGACCGAGTATGGACACCTGGCTGCCACCTGGCGGCTGGGGACCGAGCGTGGACACCCGGCCGCCGGTCGGCTGGGGACAGAGTATGGATACCTCGCTGCCGAAGCGGCCATGAGGTAGTGGCCAGCTTCGGCCTCCTCCAAACTAAAAGGCCCCATTTCAAGTGAAAGCTAGCAGTATGGTATTGCAGCCTGCGTGTGGGTGGGTGGTTGGCTCCATATTTTCGCTTGCATTGCAAGGAATGGGGGAGGTACAATTGAACACTGCCCTGGGACAAGGACTTGCACGGGGATAGTTGCAAGTCTGCATCTTCTGATGCGGCAAGGATCACTTCTGATGGGCACACTTTTAGACAGTGACCTGGGGGTCAGAGATGCTTCCAGGGGTCTTCCCCATGCTGATCCCTTGTATTTTCAGCACTGTATGCATGTGTCACACAGCACATGGCCAGATAAGGTTGTAAAATGTTAAAATCACATTTCCCGGTGAACGCATTTGTCACGGTTGAAAGCAATACAAAAGTGCAAAAACGCATGAAAAATGCTACTTGTGAACATAGCCCAAGGTGTGGAGGAGTATTTTTGTTTTTGGTTATTTATTTTACCTTATACACAAGTTTTTACCCTGGAAAGGAAATTCCTTAACATATTTCACAGGAAAACCGTTTCAGTTTTGTTTTTGAACGTTTTATTGTGAGCCAGCAAAAGTGGCTTAATACCTCTGACCACGTTGTTGACAGCAGTGACCTGGGGGTCAGAAATGCTTCCAGGGGCGATCCCCATGCTGCCCCCATGTCTTTTGAGCACTGTCACTATCGTTTTGAGCACTTTTTAGGCTTTCTGCAGACTGCCGGGGGTGCTGCCGCAAAAATGCTCGGGTCTCTCATAGACTAACATTGGGCTCGTTGCTCGGGTCGAGCACCCGAGTATCACGGTAAGCTCGGCCCGAGCTTCGAGCACCCGAGCATTTTAGTGATCGCTCAACGCTATTGTAGCACCCTGAGGATTCGGCTGCTACAGGGGTATTACACCTCAAGCCAGAGGTGTGGTATTCCACTCCCGGGTAAGGATGGAGTGTGGAACTGAGCTCAGTTAGCTGCATGCACTACACACATCCCATTTCCGAGGAACAGACCAACGGTACTCCCACTTAGAAATGTGCAGGTACGACCGAGTCTGTTCCTGGCTGGAGTGGGAGGGGGGTGGTACATCCCAGTAGTGTAGGGGCAGATAGGGGGAGCAGCCTGGGTAAGGTTAGGAGCTCATTGGGTGCTGGTCACCTGAGCTCACACATAGAGGGAGTATATAAGGTGGGCACCATCTAAGATCAGGGTCAGTCTGTGAGAAGTCAGTCAGTCAGTAAGTCTTTGCAGAGGAGTGGAAGAGAGCAGAGGAGCAGAGCAGCCCCAGAGCCAAGAGTGAGAGAGGAGAGAGAAAGACCCAGAGGGGGAGAAAGAAGGAACTCTGAGAGCCCAAACTAAATCAAAGGGTGAAGAGTTGGCAACAGGGTACCGGATCCCAAGCTGGCAGAGGCTACAGCACACCTTAGCCAGGAACCGGAGGCCGTGGGCAGAATCTGCCACGGCCACCCACTATATCCACCCGGAAGGCAGACCACGCATAGGGTCAGGGAACCCAGAGACAAGGGTTCGCCAACAAGAGGCCCGAGGGAGCCGGACATAGGTGGATCCCTGGTGGGGAAGGCCAGAGAAGAGGACAGGACAGAAAGGGAGCTCAGAACCACGCTCCAGAACTACTTGGGGGTTGGCCGAGTCCAGGACCTGGTGGACGCAGCGCGGCTCGGGTGGTCACTCAAGGCCGGAGTGACCGGTACAAGAACAGCAGTAAGTAAAGAACCCTGAACTGCACAACCCGACTCTGACTCTCATTACCATCATCCCTGCACTTCCACAACCACCATCCTCTGCACCTGACCCCCTGAGGCTATACCCCTCCCGTTGGGGGTTATACTACCTAAGCTGCACAAACACCATCAGCCTCAGCGGACCCTGCTGCAGCGGCGGCCGTAGTGACCGCAATTCAACGGGTGGCGTAGTCGACATAAAGAACTTTAGTAACATCAGTAAGGACTGCCACACACTGAGCTTGACACCCTGGGCACGGACCGGGTCACAGCCACTCGGAGACTACAACCCCCATCTGATCCGGCTCCGGGTATCCCCCAAACAACACTGGCCCAGGGGGCGCGTCACTATCAGTCATCATCTTGGTGAGGACACGGAAGTCTTGCCCGTTACCAGTCTGGCACCCATGGCTGACTTTATGTTACGCTGCCTTAACCGTGACCCTCGCATTGTCAAAATGTTGGGTGACAGTCATTACAGGTTGATGACACTTTTAGACCCCCTCTACAAGGAGAACTTTCACTCTCTTATTCCTGAATTGGAGAGGTCTACAAAAATGGGGCAGTACCAGAAGGCCCTTGCTGCAGAACTATTAAAAAAATTCCCATCTGAACACGGTAGCGGCAGAGGTCACAGTTCGCTGCCCAACTAAGGCATACAGGTGAGAGAGACGCAACTCCAATCCAGCAGAGGCAGGGGAACACTGTCAATGTTCTAGGACAGTTTTCTGAGACCTGCCCAGCTTACAGGCCCTGAGGCGCAGGGTACTCTCACAAGGAGTGGAAAGTTTCAAAAGATGGTGAGGGAGTACCAGCGTCCTCCGTGATTCCTCTGTGCCTTTTAATTATTGGGTATCCAATATGAACACTTGGAATGAACTCACTCTGTATGCCTTGGAGGTCCTGGCCTGCCCTGCCGCTAGCGTGTTATCGGAGCGTGTTTTTAGTGCCGCTGGGGGAATTATAACTGATAAGCGCACTCGCCTGACAACTGACAATGCTGACAAGCTGACCCTTATCAAAATGAACAAGGGCTGGATTGGGCCAGACTTCTCATCACCACCAAATGACAGCAGAGTAGCATAAAGTCAAATCCACTGTGTTATTTCGGGAGGTGTATTCCCATGCATTGCTTCACACCCACACATGGGTATACGCTTCCTCATTTCAGCTGTGTTTTGCTCTCCTCCTTATCCTTAGCCTCCACGACCACTATACCACCAGGGTGAATGTGGTCCATGTTGCCAGCATTGCAAGATCCTCTGTCATAATTTTTGGCAACTTTTGCTTGGAAGGCATAGGCAAAGACTATGGGAGACCCACTCCCCAATAATGGGAATAATGTTTTTAATATGCTGTACTGCATGGCTCTTGTAAGGGACATTGCAAGTTCCCCTTCCTAATTTTTGGCAGCTTTTGCTTGGAAGGCATAGGCAAAGACTATGGGAGACCCACTCCCCAATAATGGGAATAATGTTTTTAATATGCTGTACTGCATGGCTCTTGTAAGGGGCATTAAAATCGTCTGGTTAAGCTACTGTGACCTCCACGTCTCTTCCAAAGGTCGTTAATATTGTCTTTTTATTCCACTGCGACCTCCACCACTCTTCCAAGGGGCATTAAAAGCGTCTTGTTAAGCTACTGTGACCTCCACGTCTCTTCCACAGGGCGTTGATATTGTCTTTTTATTCCACTGTAACCTCCACCACTCTTCCAAGGGGCATTGATATTGTCTTTTTATTCCACTGCGACCTCCACCACTCTTCCATGGGGCATTAAAACCGTCTTGTTAAGCTACTGTGACCTCCACGTCTCTTCACAGGGGCATTGATATTGTCTTTTTATTCCACTGCGACCTCCACCACTCTTCCATGGGGCATTAAAACAGTCTTGTTAAACCACTCTGAACTCCACGTCTCTTCCAAGGGGCATTAAAACCATCTTGTTAAGCTACTGTGACCTCCATATCTCTTCCAAGGGGCATTAAAACTGTCTTGTTAAACCACTCTGAACTCCACGTCTCTTCCAAGGGGCATTAAAACCATCTTGTTAAGCTACTGTGACCTCCATATCTCTTCCAAGGGGCATTAAAACTGTCTTGTTAAACCACTCTGAACTCCACGTCTCTTCTAAGGAGCATTAAAACCGACTTGTTAAACCACTCTGAACTCCACAGCTCTTCCAAGGGGCATTGACATGTTGTTTTTAATTACCTCTAACCTCCACGACTCTTGCAATGGGCATTGCATTTCCTCCTAATTTTTGTCAGCTTTTGCTTTTCAATGCATAGGCGAACACTAAGGGAGACCCACTCCCCAATGATGGGTAGAAGGTTTTTAATACGCTGTAATCCACGTCTGTTTCAAGGGGCATTGCAGTGCCTAATAATTTTTGGAAAGCCTTCCATTCCCTGCTTAGGCCAACAGTGTACAGGAGACCCAGTTGCTATAAATGGAAAAAACGGTTTAGTTAAGGCCCTCTGACCTCCATGTCACTTCCAAGGGGCATTGGAGTGCCTCGAAATTTTTGGTAGGCATTGCATTCACTGTATGCCTTATAACTGTGTAGCTGAACTGCTCCTTTTGGTACAGAAACATATCCTACAAGACATGTGTGGTTGGCTGGCCTGATATTGATGTGAATGGTCCCTGTTCCTCCTGCTCTTTCTCCTTTGCCACCACCTCATCCATCATTCATCACCTGAAGCTTTGTTTTAACGGGAGTCATAGAACTGGGATAGTAGCAGGAAAACATCCAGCAATCCTCGAAGGAGGTAGAAAATGCGCCAAAACGCTGACCACCTCAGGCCTAGCTGCTACTACATACATGCGCTTGCATTCCAAGGAACAGAAAGCTAAGGAGGTGGATGGCCTCATGATCATGAATAATTTACTCGTTGTGTAGGAGGCCGACCACTGCTGCTGTCTACCTTCTGAACTTTGAGCTGAAGCCTGATTGACCCAGGACCCGCAATCCTCTATGTCTGGAGGACGTGTTGCATCCCAGTGTCCAACTGTGTCCCGGCTTCCACAATATTAACCCAGTGTGAAGGCGTCAGTGAGATGGACCATTCCTGGCCACATTCACTTGTCCACGTGTTTGTGGTTAGGCTGTCCTTCCCACTAAATGCACTGGGGAGGACACAGGTAATGTTTTGGTATGCGCGCTTGTGTATAAGGCGCACCGGGACACATAGGGGTGGCTGGGGACCGTTTATGGACACCCGGCCACCGCCACGCGGCTGGGGACTGTGTGTGGGCACCCGGCCGCGGGGCGGCTGGGGACTGAGTATGGACACCCGGCCGCCCCCTGGCGGCTGGGGACCAAGCGTGCACACCCGGCCGCCGGGCAGCTGGGGACTGAGTATGAATACCAGGCTACCGACGCAGCCATGACGTGGTGGCCAGATTCCACCTCCACATGCCTAAAAGGCCCAATTTCAAGTGCAAGCAAGCTAGCAGTATGGTATTGCAGCCTGGGGGTGGGTGGGTGGCAGGCTGCATACTTGCGCTTGTATTGCAAGTTATGGGGGAGGTACAATTGAACACTGCCCTGGGACAAGGACTTGCACGGGGATAGTTGCAAGTCTGCATCTTCAGATGCGGCAAGGATCACTTCTGATGGGCACACTTTTAGGCAGTGACCTGGGTGTCAGAGATGCTTCCAGGGGTCTTCCCCATGCTGTTCCCATGTCTTTTTAGCACTGTATGCATGTGTCACACAGCACATGGCCAGATAAGGTTGTAAAATGTTAAAATGACATTTCACAGTGAATGCATTTGTCACGGTTGAAAGCAATACAAACGTGCAAAAACGCATAAAAAATGCTACTTGTGAACATAGCCCAAGGTGTGGAGGAGTATTTTTGTTTTTGGTTATTTATTTTACCTTATACACAAGTCTTTACCCTGGAAAGGATGTTCCTTAACCCCTTTCCGACCTGGTCAGTAATAGTACGCACCAGGTCGGGAAGGCCGGTTCAGCGGGGACTTCGGCGGTGAGCCTGCACTGAAGCGAGCACATGTCAGCTGATTATTGGAATCGCAATCCACCCACGGCTGTTAACATGTTAAATCTCTGACAGTGGCATTTAACTCGCGCTTCCGGGAGTCCTAAGCCCCGCCCATCAGTGATCGCGGGTCACCAATGGGTGGGCATGACAACTCAGGGTCTGCAGCAGACGCCTGTGGTTGTCATGCCTCAATTGCTATGGGCGCCACTTAGTGGTCAGCGCTCATAGCAAGTGAGCATTTCTCCTGCATACAAGCGATCTGCTCATCGCTTGTATGCAGTAGAAGCAATCAGACAACTGCTGCTTCTAGTCTCCTCTGGAGACTATAGAAGCAAGCAGAAAGTGTAAAAAAAAGTTTTTAAAAAAATAAAATAAATAAAAAATATATAAAAGTTTAAGTCACCCCCCTTTCGCCCCATTCAAAATAAAATATATATACATAAAAAAAAAACCACATACACATATTTGGTATCGCCGCGTTCAGAATCGCCCGATCTATCAATATAAAAGAAGAATTAATACAATCAGTAAACGGCGTAACGAGAAAAAAATTTTAAACGCCAGAATTACGTTTTTTTGGTCGCTACAACTTTGCAATAAAATGCAATAACGGGCGATCAAAACATCGGATGTACCCCAAAATGGTATCAATAAAAACGTTAGCCCGGCACGCAAAAAATAAGCCCTCACCTGGCCCCAGATCCCGAAAAATGGAGAAGCTAAGGGTCTCGGAAAATGGCGTCATTTTTTTTTGTTTTTTTAGCAAGCTTTGGATTTTTTTTTCCATCACTTAAATAAAAAAGAACCTATACATGTTTGGTGTCTATGAACTCATAACGACCTGGAAAATAATGATGGCAGGTCAGTTTTAGCAATCTGTGAACGTGGTAAAAAAAGGACCCAAAAAAACAACTGTGGAATTGCATTTTTTTTGCAGTTTCACTGCACTTGGAATTTTTTTCCCATTTTCCAGCACATGATATGGTAAAACCAGTGATGGTGTTTAAAAGTACAACTCGTCCCGCAAGAAATAAGCCCTCACATGGCCATATTGAACGAAAATTAAAAAAGTTCTGGCTCTGGGAAGAAGGGGAGCAAAAAAGGAAAACACAAAAACAGAAAGACCCATGGTCGTTAAGGGGTTAACATATTTCACAGGAAAGCACTTTCACTTTAGTTTTTGAACGTTTTATTGTGAGCCTGTAAAAGTGGCTTAATACCTCTGACCACGTTGTTGACAGCAGTAACCTGGGGGTCAGAAATGCTTCCTGGGGCGATCCCCATGCTGTCCCCATGTCATTTGAGCACTGTCACTATAGTTTTGGGCACTTTTTAGGCTTTCTACAGACTGCCGGGGGTGCCGCCGCAAAAATGCTCGAGTCTCCCATAGACTAACATTGGGCTCGTTGCTCGGGTCGAGCACCCGAGTATCACAGTGAGCTCGGCCCGAGCTTCGAGCACCCGAGCATTTTAGTGCTCGCTCAACACTAGTGAACAACATAGGGTACTTGGTTA
Source organism: Phyllobates terribilis (assembly GCF_046119375.1). Lineage (NCBI taxonomy): Eukaryota > Metazoa > Chordata > Amphibia > Anura > Dendrobatidae > Phyllobates > Phyllobates terribilis. The sequence goes on from NW_027362768.1 coordinate 330,103,546, forward strand.
ACACTATTTTGATCAAAAAACATTCCATCGCGATAAGGTTTAAACATTATTAAAACATTAACTTGTGTCAGCTAACCTCAATGTGAATAAGGGCAGAGCAGGACAGGGGCTCAACTGTTCAGCCACCTATCCATGGGAAGTTATATAGATGAAATGCCTAGCTCAGAAAGGGCGGCCATGCCCCATGTTTCTACAAAGTACAAGAAACTACAAAAACTATAGCAGTTCTATCAGTGACTGACAGCTTCCCTTGTGTAAATATGTATACAGAAATGGCTGTCAGTCACTGTTAGGACCGCCCACTGGACCAAAAATCACAGAAAATGCAGAGGTTTAAATGATTAAAACACAGGTTATACTGAATATTTTCTTATAAATTGATATATCAATCTACTCCAGTCTTCCTACTCTATAACATGCTGCCTGCAGATTGGACTGCATTTTCTTGGTGACAGGTACACTTTCATATTTATAAATGTTCTACTCACTTGATTCCTTATGTAAGAAGAATAAATTCTGGGTTTTCCATTTTAGCAGAAATATGGACTGCAAATGTATCCTTCATTTTTGGCTACTGTTTTTTCAAAATGGACTGACTTCTGAGCTAGGAGACTGGTCAGAACAGTTATTTTTTTAGTTTGTGTGTAAACATGGATATTATCATGTGGCTCTGTCAGTGGTCGCCTGGCAGCTGTAAAATGGCTACCACGGACAGGCTTAGCGCAAGCCACTAAGGTTACCAGATCCCAGGAGTCGCCCCTTTAACAGCTAAACAGGGATCTGGATTTAAATAGGGGCTCTTGGACTAGGGCAATGGAATCAGCTGCTGTACAGTGATGCAGGCTGGCAAGAGTGGTCAGGTAGCTGGGTCAGAACCAAGAGGGCAGGAAAAGTATAAATTCGGAAGGCGCATGAATAGTCAATAGAACAAGACGAGGTCAAAAACAGGAAGCAAACAATATGCAGGAGCCGAACTAACAGGACTGAACCAGAGGAACACAAGACCATACCTGGCAGCTATCAGCAGTAAGCTGGAAGCTTGAATAGGGTGTGATATGCTCCATTTGACTGGAGCAGAGAGCTGATAACTCCAGGTGGACAGCACACGCAACCATACTGTCAGACTGGACGACACTGCAGGTCCCAGTCACCCTAATCTTACTGGCTGGACAGAGCTCGCACTCTCCAGAACTTCTGGAACCAATATCTCTTCTATCACCAGCACCTCCTGCAGAATGAATATGATGGCACCTGGCGACAGAAGCAGACATTGCAGGAGCAGGTCCTGGTGGAGATGTGACAAGTATAAAGATATTGTCTACAGTATGTGTTGCTCTGCTGTTCTTACTCACAAGTAGCTTGAACACTGGTGTTTGGTTGCAACTAGACAGTCTTTTTGGCTGCTTGCCATACATGGGGAGGCACGACAGCTGGGTCAGCCCAAGAAGAAACTGGTGTTGCAGGGGAAAGATGCACACAGTGCTCTGAATCACCACACTAGAAGCAATGATGAAGGTGAATGAAAGGGTAGGTTTGGTGCTGATAGAAGAAGAGTATGTGCGGACCTTTTGCAATGCCAATAGGCGACAGTAATGGCCAACATTGGGTCTCTAGGGTTTATTACATTATTGGAAACACCCTTTGCTGTAGCATGTAAATGTCTAAGTATAATTTTTAGCGTGAGGTATGATTTTGGTCTTCAGAAGGCTGGGCAAAGAAACCAGCTAGAGTTCCAAGGTGAACCTCTAAAAGGGAGATCTAACAAGACAAACCGAGTCAACACAGTAGGAGATGGTGAGTTAATTCAGTATTTGCTATATAGACTGTGGGATGGGTTGGCAAACTGGCTTAATGTGCATACAGCCACTAAGCATTGCTGGCCTGAATTGAGTTAGTCTTGATGGAAGCATCTGCTCTGGGGATGGAAACAGCTTGAGGGATAGAAGTGACAATAGTGTTGAACAACAACCAAGGAAAGACATTTGAAGGTCCAGTCAAAGTGTATGCTATCTCTGGAGGTGTTGAGGGAGAGCTGTAGCTTAGGACTGGTTTCACGATGGTCATAGCTCAACTGGACTGAATCAACCTCATTACACTATTGGAAACTAATAATTCAGTTCCTTGGTGTTTTCAAACTACTGTATGTGCACTGAGATTCAGTGCAAAGCTAGTTTGAAGTTGAAAGTAGAGATGAACAAACCCGAAATGTAAAGTTCGGGGTTCGTACATGACACCTAGTGTCTGGTGCTGAACTCCCAACACAGACCACTCCTGGAAGTTTGTTTTACAGTTCTGGAGTTCGGAGAGGAGAGAGAGAGAGACACAGATAGACTTTTTCCAGTACCAAAGTTCGGGTCACTATTATTTTCTAAGGAGTTTGGGTTCAGGTTCTAGTTCGATTACAGTTCTGATACCCGAACTGATCGGTTGAACCTGACGATCCTGATCATCCACTGGTCCGCTCATCCCTAGTTGAAAGGCCTTTATAACAGGCTTACTGTGGAGCAAACAGAAGCTTAGGATGGGAGATTGTAATGTTGTTTTTCGCTTGGTCAAACTCGGCAATGTTCAAGCTAAAGCCACCTAATGTGCATATGCAACCACCAAGGTTCTGTGCCTCTGACCTTGCAGTAAAGCTGAATTGTGTGCACTTAGTCTAGTCTCTGATCACCTTCTTTAGAGAAAACATGTGCTAGACGTGATCTAACAGCAGAGTATCCTATATAAACCCCCTTGATGTGGTTAAGTAGTTAAATCATTAGCATAATTTCTTCTTCCTAATTTAATTCCCTGACACCCTATCCATTCTAGTTGGGGCAAATTATTGATCGACATGCCTGGTAATATTTTAGATTACTATTGCATATCTACATGTATTGGCTCAGATTTTTCTTTCCCCCACTTAACATTACCTATGATAAATGTTCAGTTTTCTTGATATGAATATTGATAATTCCATTAAATCTCTACGGTTTCCATGGGGATTTATATGCATAATTTGAAAATGCCATAAAGATCATTAAGTTAAAATATAGGCTTCATTGTACAATAATGGATGCATGGTATGAGGAAGAGTGTTATATACCGTACATATTGATAGTCAGGAGCTGAGAGGTTACGATTGCTTTTCTATCGGGACTTATGAGGGTGGTAATTGATTGTCACTGTGGTTATCGATTCGTTAGTTTTTCTTCGAATTTCTATATATATATATTTCTCTTTTTTGTACAGAAAGTGTATAATAGTAGGAGCTAATAAATGGTACGAATTCACCATTCAGAACTATTTTGTTATTCTGTAGTTGCAGGATGAAAATTTTTAGATAGCTGTAAAGGTTTATCCAATCCATTTCTATGGCACAGAACCACAAGGGGTTCAGGTGTTGCGGGTACGGATCCTAAAATAAAACCACATTGAAAAGAAAGAAAGAAAGCTTCACTCTGTATTCCTTATGAAACGATCCAATTTGTTTCTTCAACGCATATGAAACCATTACAATCACAAATGTGCAGACACTGACGCATTTCGGAAATGACAGCAATGGTTAAGCAAATGTAATTTCAGAAACGCGTCAGTGTCAGCATATTCGTTTCTCTTATTGGCTTCTTGAGGCCTATGGTTTGAAGTCCTGTAAAACAAGATTCAGTTATATCCGCCAACACGACCATTGAGTTTATTGACGTAGACAGAGTTTGAACTCTGTCTGACCTAATTTTCTGCAGTGTCCGTCTTTTTCAGGGGGTTACAAAAACATGGTCAACTGCATTTTGCAGATACTGCAGAAAATGAGGTCAGTCAGAGCACAGAGCAACTCCGTCTCTTTCACTGAATACACATTTTATCAGAGAATTGAGAATTTTGAAAACTACTGATCCGTTCTTGCATAGAAAGAAGCAGATTTCTCTGATAAAATATATTGCAAAGTTGCTAATTTTCATGTGAACTATTGATTTATAAAAATAAAAATTAAAACTACAGTTACACTTGCTTGTAGTGATGGGCGAACCCGAACAGTTAAGTTCGGCATTCGTACCGAACACCTACTGTTCGGTCATGGCCCCCGAACACGGACTTCCTCAGGAAGTCCATGTTACTGTTCGGGTTTGGGTGCTACCCACGCTGTGACAGCACAGGAAACACAGGCTCTGACCATCGGTAATAGCATTACCACAGTCAGAGCGCTGTGGCAGTGACCCACGGTAAAAAGCTTACCACGGGTCATAGGCGCCGGCTGATGGTACAACTACCACCATCAGCCGGCGCCTCCTGCCATAGGAAACAGCGAGTGCAGGCACTGCTGTATGGGAGCAGTAGTCTTCCATCCGCTGGCGCCTGTGCTGTGCTGAAAGTAAAAAAAAAAAAAGGTAAAATGAATAAAAAAATGTTGAAATAAAAATAAAACACATTATACTCACCTACACCTTGTCCCCGATGTTCGCAGCCCCTGCAAAAAATAAAAAAACACCATATACTCGCCTTACACCTAGTCCCTTAAGCCCACGATCACCTGTAATAAAAGTGAAATAATAAACCAACCTCACCTTTACCTTTCCGACACAGTCCAAATAATGAGGGTCCCACGAAGATCTCATGAACAGAGCGGGCACATTGTAACATGCACCCGCTCTGTTCAGCAGCCGGCAATACACTGAGTCATTGGCAAGCGTGGGAAAATACTCACTGCGCATGAGCTGACCTCATATGTCGGCAATACACTGAGTCCGAGTATTGCCGGCAGCTAAACAGTGCATTTTACAATGTTTTTACAATTTTATAGGAATATATTTATATATTGGGTTAAAGCTTTGCATTAACCCCCAAAAAATAGCTGCCAGCATCAGTCGTTTATTTTAAGCCAATTGGACACCCGATACTGATATTGAGCCTCACGAGACTTCAAGGGGTTCTGTTTGTAGCGCAAGAAGAACAATCCTATTAAATTTTATATATTTAATCCAACAATTAGGCAGTGTTTATAAAAGTATACAAGAGATGTTACAAAGGGAACAAGACAGTACAGTATATACAGCCAGGATAAAAGTAGATAGTGTCCAATTCAGGGTGTTCAATCAAATAGTGAAATTTATTCTACCATCAATAGATACAGATACAACGTTTCGACCTGTTATAGGTCTTTATCAACTACACGTGTAGACCTATAATAGGTCGAAACATTGTATCTGTATCTATTGATGGCGGAATTAATTTCACTATTTGATTGAACACCCTGGATTGGACGCTGTCTTCTTTTATCCTGTTAGGCACCTGATGAAGACTTATATAGTTGAAACCCATTGTGCAAAGGTTTTTTAACCAGTCTAGTTTTAATATGTTTTAATTAGATCATTTCATTAGCATGTGTATATACTATTTTGCACTTTGAGTGCTGGATCATAATCACAGCATATAAATACGAAAATGTTTCTTCAAGTTTGCTGTCATTTTTTACATCTTAAATATGAATTGGGATCCTCACTATAAACGGAAGCACCTTCGGATTTCCATTCCTCACGAGACGCCTACGTGGTGGAGTTTTTTTGGGCAAGGAAAGCTTATTCCTCACCATCCTCTGATGAGCATCTTTCAGTTGAGAGGATTTTCACCAGCCAAAAGCGATTCCTAGTGTTGTGTCTACATTGCACAACCTGCTCAGGTGAGCAAGATTTATTTAAGATCTATTATACCACTACTTACTATGCTCAGATAGCGCTTTCCCTTTTATTTCCCCACACATTTTCTGCCTCGGTTTTATTCTACAGTCACATAAAATAAAATGGATAGACAAAAGAAAGTTACAAGACCTGTTGTCATAGGAATGGTGCAGATCTTGTAAAGGGGAGCACTCCGTTTAGAAAATGGCACAGTCCTTACAGCACTCTGTATGCCCCAGCACTGAAAAATGGTTCTAGATCAGAACCTGCCTTTAATAAATAGGAGAGTGTGATCCAGCTCACCCATGTTGAAGTAGCCAGCGATGATCGATGAGTAAGGACTGAGATTTAGTTTGAAACATGTTTATTGTTTTTTATTGTTTTCTATAGTACTTGGAATGTTCTGTTTTTATTGAATTCTACTAATAAAAGTTTTTTTTTTTTTATCCAAAGCAGGAGTCAATATCCCTACCTTTTCTCTTCAATTTAACAGAACCTGCTTTTACCAGGTACCAGCAAATCCCACCTACCTCCTCTGGTGACCTCAGGTGGGGACTGATAAATGAGATGCCCCCATAATTATGAAATCCTTGATCTTAAGTATTTCTGCCCCACTGGAGGTCTCAGGTGGAAGATATTACTGCCATATTTCCTATCACAATTTTAGCTTTCTATAAATATGAGACATACTGTTGAATTTACAACTTTAGCCACCTGGCCGATAATAATTCTGGGCTAAAGGACATGAGTTCGACACCGTGGCATGATTCCAAAAATATGTCTCCCATATCTTTAGAACCTACACCTTTCACATAAAAACCCAATCTGCATATCTTATACACTAAGTCTGAGACATTGCCTGTGTTACTTTGAAGTCAGGAAGCCTAATTACACAGGGACAGAAAAGTATCACCACACCAGCCTGTTGTTTCATATTCATGATGACCACTTTAAAGGATTTGGCTACATCACAGACACTCTGCTCGGTGGAGGGTCATGGAGCAAATGGGAAGAAGCGAGTGTCAGCTCTTCCTTCCATGGCCCTGATTCATAATTCATAATGAAACCATGCTCTTATGGTTGATATGAGGGTGACAAGGTATAACATTTTTTACATTGATGCCATTAGGTAATTGGTAGTGATGAGAAAGAATGCTTGCTACTGCTCGGTGCTCGTCCGAGCATCTCACTGCCCCAGATGCTTGGCACTCGCCTAGTATTTCCGGGGTTGCTCGGCGGGAACTCGGGTCCCCTCCCTGCTTGTTTGGCGCTCTTTACAGAGCCAATGAACATGCAGGGACTGCATTCCATTCACTGTAATGCCACAGCCATGTTGGTTGTGGCATTACAGTGATTGGCTGGCTGCACAGCGTCATCAGGTCTATATCAGACCTGGCGCCGCCATGCTCGTCACGGTCACTCCGGAATCAGACAGTGTAGGGAGAGCTGCTGCTGAGCTAGGGAGAGATTTTCTTGTTTATTAGGTAGTGTAGGTAGAACAGAAGAATATTACACATATCCGTCTCAACAAACAGTCCTTCTGAGGACTAATTCATCTGCAGAGATATAAGGCAGGCAGTGTATATGACGCGCCCCTGGGCCTGTGTCGCGCTGCGTTGCGCACGCGGGAGCTTACCCGGAGCCGGATCTGTTGAGGGTTGTAGTCTCGTGGCGGTGACCCGGTCCGTGCCCAGGGAGTCAAACTGAGCGGCGATGTATCAGCGGTAGATGTTGGACGACTACGCCACCCGTTGAGTACAGCTAAGGAGCTGCTGCTGCAGGGCAGACCGCTGAGGCCGGTGGTAGGATTGTGCAGCGTGATAGTATAACCCCCAACGGGAGGGGTATGGCCTCAGGGCAGCCGACGTGGATGATAGGGGTAGCAGGAACCACTCGGAGACGGTACGGTGTAGTTCAGGGTCTTTACTGGTGACAAAGATAGACCCTCCCGGAGTACTGGCTAGCGATTGGGGCCTGGTCAGTCCTTGAGCAGATGGGATCTCCCCTGGCCAGGCGGAGTTGTAGGCCTCCCAAACTAACTGTACTCTTCTGGCTACCTTGCTAGAGGTGGGTATAAGTAGCCCACGTCCCTGAGTGTACCGTGTGGTGCTCACCCGTATGGCCGGTGACTCGGGGCCTTCTAGTAGCTTCCGCTCCACGACGGCGGTGCTGGTCCCATGCGTGTGACCGTGCCTTCGGGTTTCTTGGCCAGAGGACCTGGAATCCCCTGCCTGACGGATTCTGCTGCTGGGTAGGAGTTAGTCCCCACAGCTTCGGACTCCGGGTCCGGTAAGAAATCTTCTCAGTCAGGGCGAGCTCTGCAGCTGCCAGCCCCTGACTCCTTGTAACACTGCTCCCACTGAGCTCCTGATGTTCTGTTCCTATATTTGCTTCTTTTCTCTGTCTCTACTTCTTCTCTACTCACTAACCCTGACTCAGCCCTAGGTTTATATAGGGGAAGTTCTTCCCCTCCCAGGACTGGGCAGGAGGTGTGGCATGCATAGGATTCCTGACCAAGAGACCTCCCACCTGCTCTCAGACATAACATTGCTGTTACTGTGGAAACCAGATCCCTGGGGTGCCACATTCCCCCCTAGTGAAATTTAGTACTCCGGGACTAAACATATTTTAGAAGAACATAACAAGATATAACAATAACAATACAATAAAGAAACACATAAAGGTGGTCACGGCATGTCCGTAACCGGGTGCAGTCTTTGAAGAAAGCAAGGTGTCCATTTCACCAAAACAGGGAGACGTAACCAGGTAGGGGTCTGTCCTGCCCCGAGTCCTTAACAGTCTTTAGTCCGTCCTGGGTTACGCTCCAACTATGTACACAGGATTCCCGGTAAATCCACCAAAGACTCCTATAAACAACTAGAAACACATAATTATACACAAGCAACAAGAAAAACAGGTAACCACAAATAAAACAATTTATACACTTCAAATCCTCCAACGTGCGGGTAACTGGCCTCTAGTGGCCCTAGTGGACCTACGGAGCTGACTGTCTGGCCCTGAACTACAGGGTGTAGGAGCTGTTAAGGGTAAACTGGGCAGCGGTCTACGGGCCCTTTGGCTCACTAGGGATATGGCAGGCTCACTGCAAGCAGAGGGTTGATCCTCCGGGTCTGCTGGTGTGGGGTCTTCTGCCTCCTGGACCGGCTGTTCTTTCAGCTCTACCTGTTGCTCCGTAGGTGCTTGGGATACTGGTTGGAGGAAGGTGAGTACGGGTACCACAACTGCGCCATTGGCTTGAGTCCAAGACCGAGGGAAGTCTCCGAGCACAGTACTAACCATATCTTCCCTTTCCTCTACGGGTCGATGGTCTTCTTGTTCCTCTTCAGGGTTCCGTAGCTGTTCAGGACACTTCTTCAGGTGATCCCGGGATACAATGGCTGTGGTCTCCCCTCCGTCTTTACTGATGGTACAGACCTTCGGGTTCTCGTGGCTTGAGGGCAGTACGGTGTACGGGTCCTTCTCCCACTGGTCGTCCAACTTGCGGAGCCGTCTTTTCCTCTTCAAGACCTGCTCTCCGGGCACCAGGGGAACAGCGGGAGCATACTGGTTGTAAGTTTTCTCTTGTCTCTCCCTAGCCTGACAGAGACTTCGCTCCACGCTCTCCTGTACTTTCCGGTACTGCTGCTGCCTCTCTGTGTCCCAGTCTGCTTCTGGTGAAGTGTCCTCGGGTGTCAGGACTCCCATTTCCAGGTCAACAGGTAACTTACCAGGTCTCGCCCTCATTAGGTAAGCCGGGGTACAGTTGGTGGAACCTACCGGGATGTGGTTGTATAGGTCCACCAGATCGGGCAGCTTCTCAGGCCACAGACTGCGTTCTTCCAGGGGCAACGTTTTCAGAAGATCCATTACCACCTGGTTCATTTTCTCACAAAGTCCATTAGTTTGCGGATGATAGGGTGTCGTCCTTATCTTTCGGCAGCCATACAGATTGCAGAATTCCTGGAAGACCTCCGCTTCAAAGGCAGGTCCCTGGTCCGTCAGCACTTGGTCCAGGTACCCGTGTGGACGGCAGAAGTGCTGCTGGAAGGCTCTAGCTGCTGTTTGAGCCGTTAAGTCCTTGACGGGGACGACAACCAAGAACCGGGAGTAATGATCCACGATGGTTAACGCGTAGACGTAGCCACTTCTGCTTGGGGTCAGTTTTACATGATCCAAGGCTACCAGTTCCAATGGCTGCCGGGTGACGATGGACTGCAGGGGAGTCTTCTGGCTGGCACGGTCCTTCCTCCTCAGGTTGCACGGGCCACAGTCTCTGCACCACGTCTCGATGGTTCCCCTCATGCCTACCCAATGGAACCGCCCGCGCAGCAGGAACTCCAGCTTCTTCCATCCGAAATGCCCAGCTCCATCGTGGTATGCCTCCATCACCATGGCTGCGTCTCGTCGTGGCACCACTACTTGCCAGATTAGTTCATGCGTCCGGGAGTTAACCATCCTGCGGCACAACTTCCCCTTGTAAAGGAACAGTCTACTCTTTTCTGCCCACAGTTGCTTGGCTTCCTCCGGAGCGTCTGGGTCAAGGCGAGCCTCTGGCTGAGTCAGCATCTCCTTCACCAGCCGGACAGCAGAGTCACTGTCTTGCGTTTCCGCCCAGTTGTAGTGAGGTAAGGGGTTAAGCGTAGCGCCTTGCTTACTCCTTACCCGATGGGAATACTGGATAGTCCCATGACGGTGAAACGCGGGGAGTTCGACTTCTTCCAGTCCCTCTGGATCTTCTCCTACGTCCGGTAGGTTTGGCATCCTGGACAGGGCGTCCGCGTTGGTATTGGAGCGTCCTGCCCGGTATTTGATGGTGAACTCATAGTTGGACAGGCGGGCCATCCATCTCTGCTCTAGGGCACCGAGTCTTGCCGTGTCCAGGTGTGTCAACGGGTTGTTATCCGTGTACACGACGAACCGGGAAGAAGCGAGGTAGTGCTTAAAGCGTTCGGTGACTGCCCACACCACTGCCAGGAACTCTAGCTTAAATGAGCTGTAATTCTCAGGGTTTCTTTCGGTGGGTCGCAGTTTTCGGCTGGCGTAAGCGATTACTCGCTCTTTCCCCTGCTGGATCTGGGACAGCACGGCTCCTAGCCCGATGTTACTTGCGTCGGTGTAGAGGATAAAGGGCTGGCTGTAATCCGGGTACGCCAGGATTTCATCCCCTGTGAGGGCCATCTTCAGCTGGCGGAAGGACTCTTCTTCCAACTTCTCCCATCTGAAGGGCGGCTTCTGGTTCTTGGCCTTCCGGGACTGGCCTATCAGGAGGTCCTGCATAGGAGCTGCCTTTTTGGTGAAACCGGGGATGAACCTGCGGTAGTAGCCTACCAACCCGAGGAACTGCCGCACTTCCTTTACACTGGAGGGACTTGGCCATTCCTTAATTGCGGTGATTTTATCAGGGTCGGGAGCCACTCCGTCAGCGCTCACCACGTGTCCCAGGTACTGCACCTTTGGTTTCAGGAGGTGACACTTGGAGGGTTTCACCTTTAGGCCGTAGCTTGCCAGAGCTTCGAACACTTCCACCAGGTGTTTCAGGTGGTCCTCATAAGTCTTAGAATATACGATGACATCGTCCAGGTACAACAGGACCGTCTCGAAGTTTCTGTGGCCCAGACAGCACTCCATTAATCGTTGGAAGGTTCCTGGTGCGTTGCAGAGTCCGAATGGCATGCATGTAAACTCGCTAAGTCCCATCGGGGTGGTGAATGCGGTCTTCTCCCGGTCCGCCTCTGCTACAGGAACCTGCCAGTACCCACTAGTGAGATCCAAGGTAGAGAAGAAGTTAGCAGATCTTAAAGCAGCCAAAGACTCCTCTATTCTTGGTAAGGGGTACGCATCCTTGTGTGTGATACGGTTGATTTTCCGGTAATCTACACACATCCTCATGGTGTTGTCTTTCTTTTTGACTAAGACTAGTGGAGCTGCCCAGGGGCTACAGCTATCCCTGATCACCCCAGCCTCCTTCATGTCTCTAAGCATCCCCTTGGCGTGTTGGTAGTGTGCAGGGGGTACGGGTCGATACCTCTCTTTTATGGGAGGATGGTCTCCCGTGGGGATGTGGTGTTCTACCCCCTTGACTCGCCCGAAGTCTAACGGGTGTTTACTAAGCACTCTCTCGTACTCTTGAACCACCCGATAGACTCCCTGTTTCTGGTGTGAGGGAGTGGAGTCAGTACCCAAATGTAGTTGCTGACACCAGTCCTCCATTGTTTTCTTAGAGCCGTTACCTTCCTCCGGGTGAGATGGAGGCAAGGGTTCCACAGATTGTATAGCATTTTGGTTAATGGTATATAATTTGGCTAGCGTGGCATACCGGGGCAGGTACACTTCCCTCTTCCCGATATTGATTATGCGAACGGGCACCCTCCCATGGCGTACATTAACCACCCCCCATGCTGTCAAGATGGTGGGCCTACTGTCTGAGTAAACTGGTTCTACCATTGCCTGGTAATCTCTACCTCTCAGACCAATAGCTGCCCGGCACCAAATCATCATTTCACTTTTTGGGGGCATGGCAATAGGGAAAGGGTCACACATTCTCACGCTACCAATCTCACCGCCGGAGAGTTCCACCTGTTGCCGTCGCATCAGTGCCCGGATCTCTTTTTGGAGCACTCGCTGCTCGCCGGAGCTGGCGTTCTTGGCAACCTGCTGTAAAAGGAAAATCACCTCTGCAAGACAATTTTCAATTACATTAGTTCCTAGAGTTATCTTTGGGTGACTCTCGTGTTTGTCAATGTCTACAATGATCAGTCCCTGTGCTGCCAGTTCAACTCTACCAATTTTAATGGTCACCTCTTTAAATCCGATCACCATTGCTGGCGATGATACTCAAGTCGTCGTCAGGGTAGCGGGTAATATCCGAGTCATTCCAGTACTGCTTGAAGAGCACGTACGGGATGGTGGTGACCTGTGACCCGGTGTCCAGTAGGGCACTCATAGGAATGCCATCCAGTACCACAGGCAAGACTGGACGTCCTCCCACATATTTGTCGCGCCAGTTCGATGGGCCTGATGATCTTTTTCCTAGGGGTTGGCCCTCTACCCTAGGTTGTGCCAGTTTAAAGGACAGTACCTTGCCATATGTCCGGGTTGATTACAGCGGCGGCAGATGGGTCGTCCGTCCTCGTTGTATCGGTCGCTGGGTCTTCCTCTGGCCGGTGGGGTCCTCCTTGGTCGACGCCACGGGATGTCCTCCGGTCCGGATGCCAGCTGGATCTTCCCTGGAGTAGAAACCTGTAAAGACTGCACAGTTCGGGTTAGCGCAGCAACGCTTTTAGCTAGCTCTTGGACCTGATGGTGCAGGTCTGGAGCCGGGTCATTGCTCAAAGCCTGCGCATCAGCTCCCACAGGCCCTGCCGACAAGGGCGCCGCCTCCTGGTGGTAAGTAGTAGTGGGGCGTCTGTGGGTCACAACGCCACCTGGTGCCGGTTCTCGGAGCACCCGGATGGCTCTGTCCTTGAACTGTGCAAATCCCAGATGAGGGTCCTGTAAGGCCATTGCCCGCAACTGGGTTCGGTGGGCATTGCAATATAAACCCTCTATAAATTGTTCAGTCAACAGCCTGTCCTCGTCTCCCACGCCGTCAGGGTCGGTCTGCTTAATGGCTCTCAGGGCCTCTTGTAGGTTCAGGGCATAGTCCCTTATACTCTCATGTGCCCACTGTTTGCACCCGTAGAATCTAAGCTTGATCTCGGCTGAGGTGCGGGTATCAAAGGTGTCCCTCAGCTGGGTTAGTATCCCTGCGACAGTCCTCCCCCCAGGTGGCCAGGACTTTACCTCCCTTCGGGCTGCCCCAGTTAATTGGGCCACCAGGATGCTCACTTTTTGCTCTTCTGTGAGGGGGTACACCTGGAAGAGGCTATCCAGCTTTTCTCTAAAGTCATGCAGGGTATGTGACTCCCCTGAGTACTGGGGTAGCCAGGCCGCTCCCGGGATATAGGGCATGGTGAAAGGCATGACTGCAGCAGCGATGGCGCTGGCGGGGGTTGAAGCAGTGAAGCTCTCCTCCGTATCCGACATCCTCCTCCCCCCTAGTGGACCGTGGCCTACCTTGCGATGATCCTCTTCCGTAGGCCGCGGCTCCGCAGTAGATCGTCAGGGTTGAGGACCTTCCGTCGCGCTCCTGTGACGTCGGCGTCTGCTGGGCTCCTTCCAGGACCTTACGTGAAGTCTGGACGTGAGGCGGGGCTTCAGTTCTCGCGCGCTTTCGGAGTCCACGCCCCTCTTCTTCCCGCGCGACGTCTTTAAGATGGCGTCCAACGGCGGGAAAACTCCACGGAAGGCGGGAAGAAGGCTGAAAATGGCGCCGGATGGCGGGAATCTTCACCGATGGCGGGAAGAAGGCTGAAGATGGCGCCGGATGGCGGGAATCTTCACCACAGGTAAGTTTGAACAGTCTCTTTCAGGCACGCAGTACCCGGTGGTTGCGGGCACGAAATCCTGCCGACTACGCCAAAGGTTGACGCGCCCCTGGGCCTGTGTCGCGCTGCGTTGCGCACGCGGGAGCTTACCCGGAGCCGGATCTGTTGAGGGTTGTAGTCTCATGGCGGTGACCCGGTCCGTGCCCAGGGAGTCAAACTGAGCGGCGATGTATCAGCGGTAGATGTTGGACGACTACGCCACCCGTTGAGTACAGCTAAAGAGCTGCTGCTGCAGGGCAGACCGCTGAGGCCGGTGGTAGGATTGTGCAGCGTGATAGTATAACCCCCAACGGGAAGGGTATGGCCTCAGGGCAGCCGACGTGGATGATGGGGGTAGCAGGAACCACTCGGAGACGGTACGGTGTAGTTCAGGGTCTTTACTGGTGACAAAGATAGACCCTCCCGGAGTACTGGCTAGCGATTGGGGCCTGGTCAGTCCTTGAGCAGATGGGATCTCCCCTGGCCAGGCGGAGTTGTAGGCCTCCCAAACTAACTGTACTCTTCTGGCTACCTTGCTAGAGGCGGGTATAAGTAGCCCACGTCCCTGAGTGTACCGTGTGGTGCTCACCCGTATGGCCGGTGACTCGGGGCCTTCTAGTAGCTTCCGCTCCACGACGGCGGTGCTGGTCCCATGCGTGTGACCGTGCCTTCGGGTTTCTTGGCCAGAGGACCTGGAATCCCCTGCCTGACGGATTCTGCTGCTGGGTAGGAGTTAGTCCCCACAGCCTCGGACTCCGGGTCCGGTAAGAAATCTTCTCAGTCAGGGCGAGCTCTGCAGCTGCCAGCCCCTGACTCCTTGTAACACTGCTCCCACTGAGCTCCTGATGTTCTGTTCCTATATTTGCTTCTTTTCTCTGTCTCTACTTCTTCTCTACTCACTAACCCTGACTCAGCCCTAGGTTTATATAGGGGAAGTTCTTCCCCTCCCAGGACTGGGCAGGAGGTGTGGCATGCATAGGATTCCTGACCAAGAGACCTCCCACCTGCTCTCAGACATAACATTGCTGTTACTGTGGAAACCAGATCCCTGGGGTGCCACATATATAGGCAGGCAGGCAGTGTATATAGCAGACTGCAGTGCACATAGCACAAGAGGTTCCATTCCAGTCCTGTCGGCTGCTGTTGCTGTTAGACAATTCTAGACATAGGCCCTGGTCTCAGGAGCCAGGAAAAATATTTTTTTTGGATCTTAATCCTCATTATTTGCTTAAAAAACAATCCAAAGAACACAGTTTTTCTGCGTCATTTGCTTGTTGGCAATACAGCCAGGTCCTTTCCATATTACAGTGCTAAAAATCCAGGTATTTAAAACTGTGGTTTGTCCGTTACACAGATCACATATAATTGCTCTGAAAATATTGCCATTTCTGACCTCTATTGAAATTTTTTTTCAGCGTGTCAGCGAAGTTTTTGACACCGGTTTGCTGTTCAAAGTAGTTACCTACAGGCCAGGTATTTAAAACTGTGTTTTCTCCGTCACACGGATCACATATAAATTTTCAGAAAATACTGCCATTTCTGGCCTCCATTAAAAATTTGTTTCAATGTGTCAGTGAAGCTTTTGACACCGGTTTGCGGTTCAAAATAGTTACCTACAGGACAGCTATTTAAAACTGTGGTTTGTCCATCACACGGATCACATATAAGTTTGCTCCAAATTCAGCCATTTCTAGTGAGCGTGGAAGATATTGTCCTCCATTTAAAATGGGCAAGGCACGTGGCAAGGGACGGGGGACTGGACGTGATGATGATGGTGCATGCAGAGGCTGAGGCCGTGGGCAAGCTGAAATTGTGCCACAACAAACACCCATATCTTCTCGCTCGACCTTACTGTTACAATTAATAGAGGACCACAGAACACCACTATTGAACACAGAGCAATGTGAAAATGCTATTGTTTGGATAGCAGATAATGTTTCCACTCACTTAGCCACCACCACCCTGTCTTCCACACGGTCAAGTCTCAGTAGCCGTGAATCTGGACCGCATATTTCTCACCCTGAACCTCCTTCCTCCCACCATGCCGAGTGCCCAGAGACAACTGATCCCACACTTGGACACTCCGAAGAGCTGTTCACTTTTCCATTTATAGATTGAGGCCTCTCACCCGGTCCACTTGAAGTGTGGCAAGAGGAGATTGCATGTAGCGATGACAAAATATTTGAGCAGCCACGGTCACACGAAGGCAAGGGAAAGTGTCACAAGAGGTGGACGATGATGAGACACAATTGCCAGAAAGTCAGGAGGAGGAGGACCAGGGTGTGGAAGTAGAAGACGAGGTGGTGGATGATATAGTAACAGACCCAACCTGGCAGGAGGACATGCAGAGTGAGGACAGCAGCACACAGGGAGAGGGAGGCAGAGCACCCTAACAGGCAGGAAGAAGCAGTGTTGTGGCCGCAGACAGAAGGCGGGCAACCATTCCCCGTAACAACAACACGACAGAAGTTGCCAGTACAACTGTTAGGTCTTCCTGAGTCTGGTTGTTTTTTAAAGACTCTGCCGATAACCCCAAAAAGGCCATTTGCACTATCTGCCAAGCCAGCATCAGCAGGGGTGGCAAAAGTACCAGCCCGACCACCACCAGCATGATCAGGTACATGGCAGCAAAGCACACGACTTTGTAGGCCGAGCCCCAGGGTCCAGGAACAGTGTCTGCGGGTGGCACCACTGCTTCTTCTGCTGTTGTGCATACAAGCCAATCCCTGTTCATGGTGCATGCGAAGATGCCTCCTGCCCTGCACCTGTCGTTGCACACTCTCAGCTAGCAGCATCAGGAAGCACATCCACGTCCTTGTCCTAGCGCAGCGTTCAGTTGTCCATACCCCAGTCCTTGGAACGCAATCGGAAATATGCAGCCAACGCCCCACAGGCCATACTACTAAATTCCCACATTTTGTGACTGCTTGCGCTCGAAATGTTGCCTTTTAGGCTCTTGGAGATGGAAGCATTCCGCAACCTGATGGCGGCGGCCGTCCCTCTGTACTCGGTCCCCAGCCGCCACTATTTCTCCCAGTGTGCCGCCCCCGCATTACACAAACACGTGTCCCAAAACATTAGCCATTCCCTCTACAACGCAGTTACCGTGAAAGCCCACCTAACCATGGACACGTGGACAAATGCTTGTGGGCAGGGACGGTACATCTCGCTGATGGCACACTGGGTTAACATAGTGGAAGCCAGGACCCAGTTTGACCTTGGGACGGAACACGTCCTCTCAACACCAAGGATTGCGGGTCCTAGGTCAATCAGGGTTGCCCCCACAGTCTACTGCTCCTGCACCTCATCCTCCTCAGCCTCCTCCTCCTCTTCAGCCTCCATCTCCGAAATGACCACATCAGTCACAAGCTGGAAGCACTGCAGCACCGCCTCAGCCAAGCGGCAAGAGGCTGTGCTGAAGCTAACATGCTTAGGTGGCAAACTGCACAATGCTGAAGAGTTGTGGACAGCTCTGTATGAGCAGGCAGATCTGTGGCTCACACCGCTGAGCCTACAGCCAGGCATGGTCGTGTGTGACAATGGCCGGAACCTGGTGGCGCCTCTGAGGCGAGGAGAGCTCACACACGTACCATGCCTGGCCCATGTGCCTAACCTCATGTTTCAGCGGTTTCTGAAATCCTACCCGGAGCTGCTTGTTAAAGTAGCCTGTGTGCCAATTCTAGAAAGTCGCCTAAAGCTTCCGCCGCCCTTGCCGTGTTTCAGCAGCGTTTGCAGCTTCTGGCTCACAGACTGGTGTGTGATATCCCCATGCGTTGGAACTCTAGATGATGAGCGGCGATGACACCATAATTACCGTCACCATCTTTCTTCTCTGTCTTCTGAAACGCTCTCTGCTCACAATCAAAGAGAATGTATTGCAGACAGAGCATGATGAGATGGAGCAAGGAACCATACAGGGTGATTATACACAGACTAGTCTCATCTCATCCCACCGTGGATTGGGTGACAATGAGGAAGAGGAGGAGGAAGAACAGGAGCTAGTTTCCTGCACTATAGACGGTACTACCTGCACAACTTTCATACCATCTGTTCAGCGTGGATGGCCTGAGGACAGAGAGGAGGAGGAGGAGGAGAGCATGGTCAGTCGTCCTCTTGGTGAGGACACGGAAGTCTTGCCTGTTAGCAGTTTGGCATGCATGGCTGAGTTTATGTTACGCTGCCATTCCCGTAACCCTTGCGTTCTCAAAATTTTTGGTGACAGTCATTACTGGTTGGTGACACTTCTAGATCCACTCTACAAGGAGAACTTTATATCTCTTATTCCTGAGGCGGACAGGTCTACAAAAATGGGGCAGTAGCAGAAGGCCCTTGTTGCAGAAAAAATTCCCATCTGAAAACGCTGGCGCAGAGGTCACAGTTCATTGGATAACCAATGACTACAGGCGAGAGAGACACAACTCCAATCCATCAGAGGCATGGGAACACTTTCAAAGTTCTTGGAGAATTTTCTCAGCCCCTCCCATCGCACAGGCCCTGAGGCGCGGGGTACTCTCACAAGGAGTGCAAAGTTTGGGAAGATTCTGAGGGAGTACCTTGCTGACCATGCCAATGTCCTCCGTGATTCCTTTGTGCCTTATAATTATTGGGTATCCAAGCTGGATACGTGGAATGAACTGGGTTTCTACGCCTTGGAGGTCTTGGGCTGCCCTGCCGCTAGCGTTTTATCAGAGCGGGTTTTTAGTGTCGCTGGTGGAATTATAACTGATAAGTGCATCTGCCTGTCAATTGAAAATGCTGAAAGGCTGACTCTTTTAAAAATGAACAAGGGCTGGATTGGGCCAGACTCCCCAACACCACCGAATGATAGCAGCGTAACATAAACTCAAATACAGTGTCTTTTTTTAGGAGGTGTATTACATTGCACCTTTTCACACCCACACATGGTTATACACTTCCTGATTTTATCTCTTTGCTCTTGTCCTCCTCCTTCTCCTCATCCTTATCCTCCAAAACCATATCAACAGGGTGACCGTGATGCAACACCCACATAATTTTTTTAAAGGGTGTTTATGATGCCCGTAAAAAAAAAAAATTATACAGTATGTTCCTGTATGCCCCCCCGGGGGTAAATGTTTGTCAGCCCATACACTTAGTGCATGGGCATTACAAGTATAGGAGACCCGATGCTTTCTAATGGAAACATTTTTTTATGAGGCTGTCTACGTCCCTTCCAAGGGGCATTGGAGTGCCCCCAAATTTTTGGCAACCTTTGCAATCACTGCATAGGCAAACACAGTGGGAAACCCACTTCCTAATAATGGGAACATTGTTTTCAGGAGGCCCTCCTCTAAGTCTCTCCAAAGAGGTATTGGGGTGTGTTCAAATTTTGGGCAGCCCTGCCACTCACTTCATGCGCAATAACAATATAGGAGACCCACTCTTTGGTAATGGGAATAACAAAGCCTATTATGGCTCTCTAAGAATAGTGAGGGCCGACTGCTGGCTCTTTAAGAATAGTAAAGGCCACCTGATGGCCCTATAAAAATAGGCTTTGTGACCTTTAGAGTCCCTCCTTCATAAATGAAACAGTATGTGTCTGATCATGTCTCACACACCACATGGTGAAATAAGGTTATAGAATGATAAAATGACAATTCCCGGTGAATGCATTTGTCATGGTTGAAAGCAATGAAAAAGTGCAAAAACGCATCAAAAACACTATGTGTGAACATAGCCCAAGGTGTGGAGGAGTATTTTTGGTTTTGGTTATTTATTTTGCCTTATATACAAGTCATTACCCTCGAAAGGATGTTCCTTAACATATTTCCCAGGAAAATCCATTTTGGTTTTGTTTTAGTATGTTTTATTGTGAGTCCGTAAAAGTGGCATAATACCTCTGACAACGTTGTTGACAGTAGTGACCTAGGAGTCATAAATCCTTCCAGGGGTCTTCCCCATGCTGTCCCCATGTCATTTGAGCACTGTTCCCACCGATTTGGGCAATTTTTAGGCCCTCTGCAGACTGCCGGGGGAGCCGCCTGAAAAATGCTCGAGTTTCCCATAGACTTACATTGGGCTCGTTGCTCGGGTCGAACACTCGAGTATTCCAATGAGCTTGACCCGAGCAACGAGTACCCGAGCATTTTAGTGTTCGCCCATCACTAGTAATTGGCCTTTATAACTACATATTTAATGCTTTATAATGATCTTAGTTACTGATTTAAAAATTAAATCTTCCCTTGGTTAGGGGGGAAGTCTGCCCTTTGACTATGGAAAATATCATACAGCAAGATTTTTCTCTAAATGTGGACAATATAGAAATTTCCCAGTGGATTGCTCATATTTAGAACTCAGAAATGATGGTTTTGATAATTGTGTTGTTTTTGTTTAGAGAGGTGCATTGGGCCAACATTTATTTTATATGCTGCCATAACGCTATTATTCGCCTGACAATGGATCTGCTCACAATTAGTGTTGAGCCACCCCCGTAGTGTTCGGGTTCGGTTCGGTTCGTCGAACACCGGGATGTTCGAGGAACTGTTCGTCGAACTGTTCGTCAAACACCTTAGAACACCGTCGAACACCGTTAAAACCAATGGCAGGCAAACAAAAACACATAGAAACACATAGAAAACACCTTCAAAGGTGTCCAAAAGCTGACAAACTGCTCAGAAGACGCTTTCTTTAAAAAAGCCGGCCGGCAATTCAGCAGCGGCATACACCGGTACCCGACAATTTAGACAAGAAGGAATAGAGCCTCACACATAGATTAGATAGATAGAAACATGTCAGTCACATATATATGAAGTACAGTGACAGTGTTGCTTACTGTACTTGTCATTTAGTGTAAAGGATTTATTAAAAAAAATAATAGTGTTTTCATGCACCGTCTCTTTAAAAAAGCCGGCCGGCAATTCAGCATCTGTACCCGACAATTTATAACAGACAGAATAGAGCTTCACACATAGATTAGATAGATAGAAACATGTCAGTCACATATATATGAAGTACAGTGACAATGTTGCTTACTGTACTTGTCATTTAGTGTAAAGGATTTATTAAAAAAAATAATAGTGTTTTCATGCACCGTCTCTTTAAAAAAGCCGGCCGGCAATTCAGCATCTGTACCCGACAATTTATAACAGACAGAATAGAGCTTCACACATAGATTAGATAGATAGAAACATGTCAGTCACATATATATGAAGTACAGTGATAGTGTTGGTTACTGTACTTGTCATTTAGTATTAAAATAAAGGATTTATTATTAAAAAAAATTGGCGTGGGGTTCCCCTTAATTTTAGTCTCTAGCGGAGGTTAAGCAGACAGCTGGGGCAGATGTTTGAAGCCTGGGAAGGGGGTAATACCCACGGAGCTTCCCAGGCTACTAATATGAGCCCCCAGCTGAATACATAGCCTTTACTAGCTATTAAAATGGGGGACCCCCCCAAAAAAAATGACGTGGGGTACCCCCTAATTTAATAGCTAGCAAAGGCTAGGCAGACAGCTGGGGGCTGATATTAATAGCCCAGGAAGGGAGCCATGAATATTGGCCCCCTCCCAGGCTAGAAACACCAGCCGTCAGCCGCCCCAGAAATGGCGCATTCATAGGATGCGCCAATTCTGGCACTTAGCCTCGCTCTTCCACGCTGCCCTGTAGCGGTGGCAGGGGGTAATAGGGCTGGGGTTGATGTCAGCTTATAATGCCAGCTGACATCAAGCCCAGGTTAGTAATGGAGAGGCGTCTATAAGACACCCCCATTACTAACCCCATAGTCAAAGTTAAAAGAAAACACAAACACCCAGAATAAAGTCCTTTAATTGAAATAAAGACACAATCC
Organism: Phyllobates terribilis; assembly: GCF_046119375.1. Lineage (NCBI taxonomy): Eukaryota > Metazoa > Chordata > Amphibia > Anura > Dendrobatidae > Phyllobates > Phyllobates terribilis. Next base: position 330,125,404 of record NW_027362768.1, read on the forward strand.
TTTATTGTTCTAAATTAAACCATACTTACCATCACGCCCATTCCAGCTGAAGCCAACGATCTCCTGCAATAAAATAAAATAATAAAGCAACATCATCCTTACCTTTCCATGGTTCCCACGACAGCTTCAGCTCTGCTACATCGAGATGACAGGCTGGACCGCAGCAGAACGCTGCCATCCAGCCTGTCATCCCGCAGACACTGAGAAGCGCAGGCATGCTTGCGCTCTGCAGTGTCTGGCTGTGACGGCATAAAGATGAGACGAGTTCATGTCCAATGAACTCGGCGCACCTCATGCACGTCACTGACAGCGTGGGAAAATTCTCACGCTGAAGCGCTGAGTGCAGGAGAATTCTCCCACGCTGTCAGTGACGTGGATAAGGTGAGCTCATGTCCAATGAACTCAGCTCACCTCCTGCACGTCACTGACAGCGTGGGAGAATTCTCCTGCATTCAGCGCTTCAGCGTGAGAATTCTCCCACGCTGAAGCGCTGAGTGCAGGAGAATTTTCCCACGCTGTCAGTGACGTGCATAAGGTGAGCTCATGTCCAATGAACTCAGCTCACCTCCTGCACGTCACTGACAGCGTGGGAGAATTCTCCTGCACTCAGCGCTTCAGTGTGAGAATTCTCCCACGCTGAAGCGCTGAGTGCAGGAGAATTTTCCCACGCTGTCAGTGACGTGCATGAGGTGAGCCGAGTTCATTGGACATTAACTCGGCTCATCTGGATGCCCTCACAGAGAGACACTGTGGAGCGCAAGCAAGCCTGCGCTTCTCAGTGTCTGCGGGATGACAGGCTGGATGGCAGCGTTCTGCTGCGGTCCAGCCTGTCATCTCGATGTAGCAGAGCTGAAGCTGTCATGGGAACCATGGAAAGGTAAGGATGATGTTGCTTTATTATTTTTCTTTTATTTCAGGAGATCGTTGGCTTCAGCTGGAATGGGCGTGACGGTAAGTATGGTTTAATTTAGAACAATAAAGAATTGTGTGTTTATTTCAATTAAAGGACTTTTTTCTGGGTGTTGTGTTTTTTTTAAATACTTTACTAGAAATTCATGGTGGTCATGTCTAATATTGGCGTGACCCCATGAATTTTGGGCTTAGGGCCAGCTGATAATGCCAAGCTGGCCCTAACCCCTTTATTACCCAGTGAGCCACCGCATCAGGGCCCTGGATGAGTTGGGTACAGCGCCAGAAGATGGCGCTTCTATGAACGCGCCATTTTCCGGGGTGGCTGCGGACTGCAATTTGCAGCGGGGGTGGCCCAGAAAGCTTGGGCCTCCCTGCGCTGCGGATTCCAGCCCCCAGCTGCATAGTTGTTCCTGGCTGGACACAAAAACAGGGCGAAGCCCCACGTCAATTTTCTTTAAATTATTTCATGAAATAATTAAGAAAAAAAGGGCTTCTCTATATTGTTGTGTCCGGCCAGGTACAAATAGGCAGCTGGTGGTTGGGGGCAGCCCGTTCCTGCCTGCTGCACCTGACTGGACACAAATATAGTGCGAAGCCCCACGTCAATTTTTTTTTAATTATTTCATGAATTTCCTGAAATAATTAAAAAAAATTGAAGTGGGGCTTCGCACTATATTTGTGTCCAGCCAGGTACAGCAGGCAGGAACGGGCTGCCCCCAACCACCAGCTGACTATTTGTACCTGGCCGGACACAACAATATAGGGAAGGCCTTTTTTTCTTAATTATTTCATGAATTTCATGAAATAATTAAAAAAAAAATACGTGGGGCTTCGCCCTATTTTTGTGTCCAGCCAGGTACAACTAGGCAGCTGGGGGCTGGAATCTGCAGCGCAGGGAGGCCCAAGCTTTCTGGGCCCCCCCCCGCTGCAAATTGCAGTCCGCAGCCACCCCGGAAAATGGCACGTTCATAGAAGCGCCATCTTCTGGCGCTGTACCCAACTCATCCAGGGCCCTGGTGCGGTGGCTCACTGGGTAATAAAGGGGTTAGGGCCAGCTTGGTATTATCAGCTGGCCCCAAGCCCAAAATTCATGGGGTCATGCCAGTATTAGACATGACCGCCATGAATTTCTAGTAAAGTATTTAAAAAAAACACAACACCCAGAATAAAGTCCTTTAATTGAAATAAACACACAATTCTTTATTGTTCTAAATTAAACTATACTTACCATCATGCCCATTCTAGCTGAAGCCAACGATCTCCTGCAATAAAAGAATATTAATAAACCAACCTCATCCTTACCTTTCCATGGTTCCCACGACAGCTTCAGCTCTGCTACATCGAGATGACAGGCTGGACCGCAGCAGAACGCTGCCATCCAGCCTGTCATGCCGCAGACACTGAGAAGAGCAGGCATGCTTGCGCTCCTCAGTGTCTCGCTGTGACGGCATCCAGATGAGCCGAGGTCATGTCCAATGAACTCAGCTCACCTCATGCACGTCACTGACAGCGTGGGAAAATCCTCACGCTGAAGTGCTGAGTGCAGGAGAATTCTACCACGCTGTCAGTGACGTGCATGAGGTGAGCTCATGTCCAATGAACTCAGCTCACCTCATGCACCTCACTGACAGCGTGGGAAAATTCTCCTGCACTCAGCGCTTCAGCGTGAGAATTCTCCCACGCTGTAAGTGACGTGCATGAGGTGAGCCGAGTTCATTGGACATGACCTCGGCTCATCTTTATGCCGTCACAGAGAGACAATGTGGAGCGCAAGCAAGCCTGCTCTTCTCAGTGTCTGCGGCATGACAGGCTGGATGGCGGCGTTCTGCTGCGGTCCAGCCTGTCATCTCGATGTAGCAGAGCTGAAGCTGTCGTGGGAACCATGGAAAGGTAAGGATGAGGTTGCTTTATTATTTTATTTTTATTACAGGAGATCGTTGGCTTCAGCGGGAATGGGCGTGACGGTAAGTATGGTTTAATTAGAACAATAAAGAATTGTGTCTTTATTTCAATTAAAGGACTTTATTCTGGGTGTTTGTGTTTTTTTTAACTTTGACTATGGGGTTAGTAATGGGGGTGTCTTATAGACGCCTCTCCATTACTAACCTGGGCTTGATGTCAGCTGGCATTATAAGCTGACATCAACCCCAGCCCTATTACCCCCTGCCACCGCACCAGGGCAGCGTGGAAGAGCGAGGCTAAGTGCCAGAATTGGCGCATCCTATGAATGCGCCATTTCTGGGGTGGCTGACGGCTGGTGTTTCTAGCCTGGGAGGGGGCCAATATTCATGGCTCCCTTCCTGGGCTATTAATATCAGCCCCCAGCTGTCTGCCTAGCCTTTGCTAGCTATTAAATTAGGGGGGACCCCACGTCATTTTTTGGGGGGGGTCCCCCATTTTAATAGCTAGTAAAGGCTATGTATTCAGCTGGGGGCTGATATTAGTAGCCTGGGAAGCTCCGTGGGTATTACCCCCTTCCCAGGCTTCAAACATCTGCCCCAGCCGTCTGCTTAACCTCCGCTAGAGACTAAAATTAAGGGGAACCCCACGCCAATTTTTTTAATAATAAATCCTTTATTTTAATACTAAATGACAAGTACAGTAACCAACACTATCACTGTACTTCATATATATGTGACTGACATGTTTCTATCTATCTAATCTATGTGTGAAGCTCTATTCTGTCTGTCATAAATTGTCGGGTACAGATGCTGAATTGCCGGCCGGCTTTCTTAAAGAGACGGTGCATGAAAACACTATTATTTTTTTTAATAAATCCTTTACACTAAATGACAAGTACAGTAAGCAACACTGTCACTGTACTTCATATATATGTGACTGACATGTTTCTATCTATCTAATCTATGTGTGATTCTCTATTCCTTCTATTCTAAATTGTTGGGTACAGATGCTGAATTGCCGGCCGGCTTTTTTAAAGAGACGGTGCATGAAAACACTATTATTTTTTTTGATAAATCCTTTACACTAAATGACAAGTACAGTAATCAACACTGTCACTGTACTTCATATATATGTGACTGACATGTTTCTATCTATCTAATCTATGTGTGATTCTCTATTCCTTCTATTCTAAATTGTCGGGTACCGCTGCTAAATTGCCGGCCGGCTTTTTTAAAGAGACGGTGCATGAAAACACTATTATTTTTTTTGATAAATCCTTTACGCTAAATGACAAGTACAGTAAGCAGCACTTTCACTGTACTTCGTATATATGTGGCTGACATGTTTATATCTATCTAATCTATGTGTGAAGCTCTATTCTTTCGGTTCTAAATTGTCGGGTACCGGTGTATGCCGCTGCTGAATTGCCGGCTTTTCGTGTTTCACTGTGAGCACAGTTCCCATCGATTTGGGCAATCACTGTAATGCCACAACCACCATGGCTGTGGCATTACAGTGAGTGGCAGACAATCCCTGCATGATTGGTGCTCTAAATAGCACCAGACATGCAGGACACGCTTTAGGTGCACGAACAGTTATCGAACATAACCTCGAACAGCCTAATTTTTTGCAAATCGTTCGGGTTCGTCGAACAACTAGAACACCGCCCAAAACAGCTCGAATTTGAGATTGGCGAACAGTTCTAGTCGAACACCGCTCATCTCTACTCACAATATCACAGCTACTGATTCATTACAGCGATGCTGACAAAGGTTACATTCCACTACATCAAATATGTTCATTTTCCTAGCAGAGCGTGACTTGACGGTCAACACGTTTTGCTATTGTACCGAGCAGGTTGTTGCAGTGATAGAGCTCTGTGTACACATCTGATCTAAAGTACTTTTTGTTTCCCCTTTTCATTTTACAGAGTTAAATTGCCTAAACTGTAATTGTGCTTGAAAATACCAACTTGAGTACTTGATGCCTGCGTGCCTTTTATCTCAGCTATAGCACAAAATATAGATAGCGGTTTAGACATCAGCAGATGTTGCAGTTGTTATCATTATTTTGGCAATTACTTTGATTCATGGAAAAAAAAAAGTACTTGATAAACTGAAAAAGACAATGTGATATTTTTTAAAGGTTTTCATGGAAGAAAGAAAATGAAAAGGACAAAAAAATAAATAATGAAATGCTTTTTTTTGCACTTGAAATAATGATTCTTTTCTAATAATTACTGTTTTATACTTTTAATGCAATAGCATGATGTGTGTCTGGTGTATTTGTATCCTTTGGGTCAGTAAAGTGAGAACCAGAGTTAGAAGTCTAGTTTTAAAGTTCACAGACTTGTGATGTCAGTAATGCAACGTATTTTTCGCTCTATTATCTACCTGAGCAGAATGTATGCTGAGTGCACTTGCTTGTGTTTGAATAGTTGGCCGGAACAGCTCGGTTGTGGAGCTGCACAGCACAGCTCCGTTGACAGAATAGTGGCAGCGGCCGGGTACTGCACATTCGCTTTCTATTGATTTAAATAGGAGGCAGATGTGCAGTACCCTGACATAGCCACTATGCAGTCAATGTATCTGTGCTGTGCAGCTGTCACGCAAGGTGTGGGAAAGACTTAGTGCAACATCAAGGGAAGAGGGAAAGGGAGCCCAGACTCTAGGGAAAGGGGGGAAGTGGAGACCACCTAGGTTGATCTAGCATCATCCTGTCTCCCCTAACATCCCTGTATTGGCTCTTCACCAATCACAGCACGCGTGCCTCACCCTGTCTTTCCCTGGCGTATGGCTAAGGCTAGGGAAGGGAGGAGATGAGCACTAGTCGATCTCCACTAAACACTATTGACAACAGGGGTGGAGAAACAGGGGGAAATTGCTTAGCTTTAGACAAACTCCAGACAAATGCGCACACGTCCTCAAGCTCCAGAGAGGATGAAGTACTGCTCTTGCTAAAGCTTTCACAAGTAGTAATGAATATCTCCGGCACCTTCCTCTGAAACACAGCAGGTATTTATACACCCAGGCAGGGTGTTAATTAGCTAGAGGGAGGTAACCGCTGGGTCCCAGAAACAGCCTCTAGGAAGATGTCTATAATGCCAAACATAGAGATCTCCTGCAACCTACTGCAGAGCGACAGTTTGTCACCTCTGACACACCCGTGACAGCAGCTCCGTAACTGAGCAGAACAGCTGATCAGCTGGGGTGCCAGGTATCGCACCCCCACCGATCAGACATTGATGACCTATAGTAACGATAGGTCATCAACGTTAATGTAGTGGACAACGTCTTTAACTGTGTTTATAATGGATAATACCTATGTGAATATTCTAGTAAGAGAGGGCTGTGTATGTCCATAATGAAAGGAGGAGAAGCTGACAAGTGAGGAGACAGGAAGGTGTAGTTATCAGGAGCAGCAGCGTAACTACAGTAAGTGCAAAGGTTGCAGTCTCACCAGGGCCCTGGAGCCTAAGGCATCCAAACAGAACCTTCTGTTCATAAAAGAAGACCAATAATATTACAGACTCTTGATAGTTGGAGGCTCTGTTGGAGTTTATGCATTGGGACCCACAAGCTTCAAGTTACGCCACTGGCCAGGAGAGAGAGGCAAGTTCATGCTGAATAAAGTAGCTGTAACAGCCAAAGTCTGGATAAAAAAAATGGCTAGAGGACAATAAAAGTGCAATAGGGGGTTATCCAGATAACAACGTTAAGCAAAAGACGGTAGAGCTCACCTGATGGGATTGTGTAAGACACAACTCTGTTTTGGTTTCAAAGCTAAGATACCAGCTGCTGCAACCCCACAGGTTGGCAGATCCCGTGTTATATTTCAATAATTAGGAAGATGCAGGTAACCTGCAATGTTGGTATGTTATTCAGTAAAGGAGTCCAATTCAAGAGAGGGTAACTGTGCGGTTTATTCTTGACACATTTCAAAACATTCTTACTTCTCCTTCAGGAGATCCAATATACAGTGGGGAAAATAAGTATTTGATACGCTGCCAATTTTGAAAGTTTTCCTACCTACAAAGAATGGAGAGGTCTGTAATTTTTATTGTAGGTAGACTTCACCTGTGAGAGACAGAATCTAAAAAATAAAAAACAGAAAATCACATTGTATGATTTTTAAATAATTAAATTATATTTTATTGCATGAAATAAGTATTTGATCACCTATGGTGATGAGTGAGCATGTTCGTTACTCGAGATTTACGAGCACGCTCGGGTGTTTTCTGAGTGTTAGGATCATTCAGCCATGGAGGGTCCTTGTTGGAGTCGGGGTATCCCCGTAACAAGAAATACACAGACACGCAGTGTATAATCAAGTTCTGGGAAGCCCCTGAGCGCGCCTGCCTCTATAAGTGCTGTCCCTTTATTTATACTAATAATCATAATTTTTTGTCAGACATGCGCAGTAAAATGCCTTTGTTTCACAAGCAGTGAAGTGATGATTCATAACAGTGGAATGTTGATAAGAAAGTTTCATAAACAGAAAAGTGATAATTCATAGCAGTAGAAGGTTGCTGAGACAGCTAAAAACAAGTTACAATCTAATTTCTGGGCGTCAGTCCAAATGTCCAGATAAGGGAAGAATAACTTCATCTGTGTCTTACATCGTAGTCTTGGGTGAAGTATAACTCCTATCATCCTCTCAGTCCCCCCTTTGATTCTTCCTTATGGACTTTTGGTAGAAGACCTGGTCCGGGAGTTCTTTTCTTTCATATTCTTGAATCCGTGTTACAAAGCTTATTTATGCATATTAAAATAATTTTTAATCCTATTTTAAACACTACATATATGACTACTATAATTAGCACAATCTGTAATATACCTTGCAGAATTCCAGCCACCCAACCTCCAATACCCTTAAACCAGTTCTTTGGGTTGAGAAAGGAGAAGGTGTCTGACCACCAGCTATCTTTATTTTGGTCATTGTGTCTGTCATATTCATCCCGTAATCGTTGTATATCTGCCAGCTTGAACCTCATACTCATTGTACTGTTTGGATCTATGTAATGACAACAGGTTGGACCAATAATTTGACACATTCCTCCCTGGGCCGCAGTTAGGTAGTCTAACACTACAGTATGTTGATTAGTAACAATTATAAGTTGATTTTGGACAGCTATACTAGTATTAAGTATATCCATAATATCCCATATCTGATCATCTAGATAGTCGGTGGCCTGAACTAATTTATCCCACATCTGCATCAACATTGGATACACAAAGAAAGTGCTGAATATTTTATTAGGAATTCCCATTTGGACCACATGTGGCCTACCCGAAGGTCTAGGCGAGTTGTCGGCTGCTCTTTTGTATAGTGTGTGTTTAGGTACTGCTTGCATATCTACCTGCTGATTCTGAACTATAAATGTGGCCGGTGTTAAGCGTCCTAGAGTACATGCACCTTTTATTCCTACTGGGAGCCATTTGTATGCTCCATTTCCACAAATCCAGAAGGTTCCTTCAGGCAGATCCCATATTGCAGAGTGTTGGAGCACCAACCTATGTACCAAATCTAAAAATTTAGATACATTCTGAAGTATACACCAAGGGGGTTTTTGACCTAATGGACTACAGTATCCTGCATCTGGATTTTCACAAGTCGGTGTACCTGGGTCATATGCACTTGACTCATTACATAATATATTACCTGGTATTTTTGAACATGTATCATTGTTTCCATCGGGGAATAATTGTGAATATTTCCAACCATTATTGTGTATGTATTTTTCTACTATATCAGGTTTAAAAGGTTGAGAAGAAGATACTGTGCTACTAAAACTGAGTTGTATATTTTCTGTAGGAATTAACCCTAAGTCTGTTAGTCCCGTCTTATTTCTAGGAACCCATACACCTCCTTTAAACGCTAAATATTGTAAGTTGTTTATTTTTCCGGTCATATTACCTTGCCACCAGGGAAATCCCACCCACCCCACAACTGGGATGGCAACAGTGGTGTTCCATAATCTAGAATTAACGGTTTGGTTATTTGCTAATTTGTCTGAGCAATTAGTCCATGTAAACACTTCCTCAGGGGTCATGGGTACGGCCAGGAAGGGTATGCTCGTGGCTGATATTGGAGAATGCGTACAAATCCAACAGTCTGCTATTTTCTGTCCGCCATCGAGCAGCCCGTTTACCAATGTCTCATGATGTTTTATAAATTTATTATCTGTAGGTTTTGGGGAACTTAGTTTATCCCACAGGTCTCCCTGATCTATCGTTATAGCTAACACAAGTACAATCACCACTATTTCTTTTTGCAATGGCTTGCATGTACCCATGCTGATTTTCCTTCCAATTTTACTGCAGTTGGAGTTGTCAATAACACCTGATATGGACCCTCAAATCTGGGTTCTAGCGTTCTTCTGTTATGTTTTTTTACGTAAACTTCGTCTCCTGGTTGCAGCTTGTGCGTTCCCTCGATGGAATCTGGATCTGGAATGGAAGAGAACACTAAAGAGTGTATTTTAGACACATGCTTACATAAATTTTGTACATAAGCAGTTAAGCTTTCAGTTTCTAACATTAAAGTCTGTGGGAAATACAATCCTGTATTGGCAACTCTACCAAACAATATTTCATGGGGGGTGAGTTTGCTCTTTCCCTGGGGGGTGTTTCTGACTGAATACAATGCTATTGGGAGACACTCAGTCCATGGTTTCTGTGTTTCTGCCATGGCTTTCTGTATTTTTAACTTAAGTGTTCCATTCATTCTCTCAACCTTACCAGAACTCTGTGGGTGGTAAGGGGTGTGTAGTTCACTTTTTATACACAACATTTTCATTACATTCTGAAAGATCTCTCCAGTAAAATGTGTACCTCTATCTGACTCGATCACTTCTGGGATACCATAACGGGGTACCAGTTCATGTGCTATTTTTACTGCAGTGGCTTTAGCCGTGGCTGTATGAACTGGATAAGCCTCTGGCCACCCCGAAAACATGTCCACACATACCAGTACATACTCATAGTGTCCATGCTTAGGCATCTGGATGTAATCGATCTGAAGTCTCTGGAACGGATATAGTGGTCTTACATGGTGCTTCTGGGGGATCTTAACAGTCTGTCCTGGATTGTGGGCTAAACAGATTTCACAAGAACCACATTTTGCTCGAGCTACCTGGCCGAACCCTGGGGCTAACCACTTCTGTCTGACCCTCTGTATCATACCGTTTGCAGACACATGTGTAGGTCCGTGGGCTTCACTGACCACAACAGGGTACCACGCTCGGGGGAGACAAAGCTCATCTCCTTTTCTCCATAGTCCTTCTTTTTCTTCTGCCCCCTGTTTCTGCCACTCTTCTTTTTCTTCTCTACTCACCTGCTGGTGGGCTTCTTTGAGCCGTGTAATTAAGTCAAATTCTGATACTGCACTAATAGTGTGGTCAGTTGTCAGAGGTTTTACTGCAGCTCGCTTAGCAGCCTTGTCGGCTCGGTCATTACCCCTAGCTATCTCGGTGTCGAGTCTTACATGTGCAGGTACTTTTATTACTGCTACTTGTTTGGTTGAGGCAGCTGATTCTAGGATTTGTCTAATCATTTGTCCATGTTTTACTGGTTGACCTGAAGCTGTCATGTAACCTCTAGCTCTCCATATACATCCAAAATCATGTACAATACCATATGCATATCTAGAATCAGTAAAAATATTAGCGTTTTTTTCTTTTGCTAACTGTAATGCTCGTATTAGAGCTAATAGTTCAGCTTCCTGGGCTGAACAGCTGGCCTGCATTGGCTCAGCTTCAATAACATCATAATCTGATACAATGGCATAACCTGTGTGAAAGTTACCAGTTTCATCTGCATACCTACTTCCATCTATATACATATGTAGGTCTGGATTGTCAAGAGGGGTGTCCTGTACATTAGGTAGCCCTTGTGTTTCTTGTTCTATACACTGTAAGCAATCATGTATTATATTGTCTTGTTCGTGGTATTGTAAAAAATTTTCATCTTCGTCTTCCTGACCTCCTTCCACTCCCCCCTTTGTCTCTAGTGGTAACAGAGTGGCTAAATTTAGAGACAATATGCGGCGAAAAGTGAGGTTTGGTGGCATTAGTAAGGAGCATTGTAATCTAAGATGTCTAGCCATTGAAATGTGTTTTGGCAATACCTGATTCAGTATGCCATGTACATCATGTGTAGTTTGTACTATTAGGGCATGGTCTAGTACTATTTCTGAGGCTTTTTCTACCAAAAGAGAGACAGCTGCTACTACTCTGACACATGATGGTGCAGCTTTGGTAACATTATCTAATTGAGCAGAATAGTATGCGACAGGTCTTTGTTTATTTTCATGTTTCTGTGTTAGTACTCCTGTAGCATGATTAGACATTTCCGCAGCCATTAATTGGAATGGTTTGGCGTAGTCTGGGATTCCCAAGGCCGGGGCTGACATGAGACCTTTCTTGAGGTCTTGAAAGGCTATGAGCGCTGATTCAGTTAACTGAAAAGGCTCGATTTTTAAACAATCATATAGAGGTTGCATAAGCTGAATAGCATGTATAACCCATTGTCTGCAGTGTGATACTATTCCCAAAAATGCTCTTAATGTTTTGTAGTTCTTGGGAGGAACAAGATCTCTAATGATTTTTAGTCTGTCGGCGGTGAGGTGCCGAATACCTTGTGAAATGCAGTGTCCTAGAAATACTACCGTAGTCATACAAAGTTGTACTTTTTTCTTGTTAACTTTACAGCCCATGTCTGCTAGAAATATTAACAACCTTATTGTGTTGCTGTTTGCGGACTCTTGAGCAGGGGCACATAACAATAGGTCATCAACATATTGAAGAATTACAACCTCATCTGTAGGTTTGAAATTTTGAAGAACTGATCTCATAGCTTCTGAGTACAAGGTAGGTGAATGTATCATACCCTGTGGTAATCTTGTCCATGCTAATTGTCTATTCTTAAATGTAAATGCAAACAGTTTGTAACAGTCTGGGTGTAATGGTACTGAAAAAAATGCATTTGATAAGTCTATGACAGAAAATACTCGTGCTGTTGCTGGGATCTGTGATAGCAACGTGTGTGGATTTGGCACAACAGGAGTAATAGGTTCCAAAATTTTATTTATCTCTCTTAAATCATGTACCATCCGGTACCTAGCAGCTGACTCCTCAGTAGATTTCTTTTTTACGGGGTACAACGGTGTATTGGCTGGTGACTTTACTTCTATCAGTACTCCAGTTTTTAGATAATCTTTTATCTGTTCTCCTATGGCGTGTTCTTGTTGGGCACTAATAGGATACTGTCTCAATTGGGGTAGTGTCACACCTGGAACAGGAGTGACTTTTACTGGAGCTATTGGCATTAGTCCTACATCGGTGTCATGTTGTGCCCATAATTTTTCTGGTACCTCAGAAAGATCTAAAATAATTTGGGTAGGGACAGGATCTTTCTCATCCTCTAAGGCTTGGACTTTTACAATGTTTTCTAGAGACTCTTGGTCATCAGACACCAAAATTTGGACTCTACCATCCTCCAAAAATTGGATATTCATTTCTGTCTGCTTTAATAGGTCTGTACCTAGAAGACAAGTAGGTGCCCCTTTGACAAAAAGAAATTTAGATAAAAATATTTTAGATCCTATCTTTGTTTCAAGGGAAATACTATATGGGAGTGGCCTGATTCCTCCATCATACCCTTCGGTATAGGTTACATCATCTGATAAACAATCAGCATTTGGTAAGGCGTCTTCATTGAGGACGGAGGAAGTTGCTCCGGTATCTATTAGAAAAGGGCATTGTTTTCCTGCTACTTTTACCTGAATTATTGGGCGCCTTCCAGTCAAAGTGGTTTGCATCACGTCTAGTCACTCGCTTGCTGCAGGAGCAGAAGCCTGTACTGTCTTTTCTTGTGATTCTCTTGGGACATAGGTACCATCTTCTATATCCCTGGCTTTTTTCCTGCATTCTCTAATCCAATGTCCTGGTTTCTTACAGTAGTGACATGGATTAGTTTTCTTATCCAAGTTCCCTTTGTCATAGGTCTGATTTGATCTGTTGTTTTTATTGACCAGACTATTATTTGCTGCTACTCTGATGGGTTTGGATGCTGCCTCACGCATATCCATTTCTATCCCTAATAGTTTTTGTCTGACTATCTGGGGATCATCTAGGGTTCTCCAATCAGGAGTTGCAGCCTTGAACTTTTCCCTAAGTTTTGGGTTAAGATTCTCTATAAAAGTTTTTGTCATCAGTCGAATGACTCCTTCATTGGTAAGGTCCATTCCCTCGTCTCTGTAACTGTTTTCTACCGCTAAGTAGTATTCATCTACAGGCTGTCCTGACTTCTGGGAGACAGTTCCTGAAGTCCCTCTCATTCGTTGTTTAGTTCTCATAAACTCCATAAGTCTGATCATAAAATTCTGTCCTGACAGTGCGGTATTTGGATCCTCACCATCTACTGGTTGAGGTCTATGAGGTTCTATAACTGTCATCAATTCCTGATACAACCCTGGTGTCATTTTCATTCTACATAATTCTGTCCCATCTGACCATGTTCCATTATGGGTGTGTATTATCTGCTGTATGTACGTAGCAAATCTTAGTGGGCATTGTATTGGATCTGGTGCATTCTGAAGTAGGGACATTCCCTCAGCGGGGGTCCATGGAAAATATTGTCTAGTCTGATGGTATCTAGTTACTCTACGCGGTGGATTGCCACCATCTTCTTCTCTGTATGGTCGACTGAGGATACGCACTGGTGCCAACATATCATGTGGTCGTGGTGCTCCACATCCTGCACATGTGTCTCTCCAGTCTGGATTCTGGAGTCCACAGTTTGTACATGTCCATCCACCCGGACCCCGAAAATCAGGATACAGTGTGGGTTCTGACCTGGGCTGATATGGTGGTGCCAATGGGTTCATTTGTTTACTGTTTTCTGTTTGTACAATGGGACCCTGTCTGACTGGAGTTCTCCATAATCCATTGTCTTTATTAAAAGTCCAATGGTCTGTCTCTGCTGTTTTTGATAGTTCGACCATGGCCTCTACTTGTTCCTGCCATCCTTTGTCTCTTATCACTCCTGCTTTTCTAACCCGAATGTCCTCCCATAGTTTCCTGTTAAACCTGTCATGCCTTGCTACCTAAAAAGTTTTGCAAACTTTCCCTAAATTCTTAGTTGCTTCTACACCACACCTTTCTTTCACGATCGTATAGACATCTTGTTCATCATTTGTGGTCTTAGTCTGTTTGTTGCCCATTTTTCCTGACTATTCCTACCTTAGGAGGCTTTTTGGGTTAGATAAAATATATTCTATATTTTACCTTTCCTCGTTACCTATTCTGTCCTAAGGAGCCAGTATCTGAAACGGTTTCTCTGGACCGTTTTGTCTGAAGTGTAGAGTAATTCTAACACACATATATATGGCAACAAGGGCAAGACCAACAATACATAAAATGAACCATACAGTCTCCATTATATATCGTGTCCCTGGAGTATTATCATTACTTCCATGGGCTCATTCTGTCAATCTCTTATCCGTCAAAAAGGAGGACAAAGGTTCGGGAGTTAAGCGTGAGCGAAGGTTTCCCCGAAAGGACACAACCTTATGACTCAGTTAGGCAATCTCCGTAATACTTATGTCATCTACCTTAGTGCGGCTTATGAGGCTATTCCCGACATCCACATCTCTTTCATACCATCCGTTTCATAACCTTCTCTGACCTCTCCTTCGGCAGATCCTACAGTATATACATGAATGACCCGAGTTATAGGTATCCTTCTCTACTAGTTCCTCAATCCCAACACAAGATATGCATGAAATTTACGGACTATCGCAGAGCAGATGTAAGAGAACTAACAGTGTCTCTTACCTGGCCAGGTTTGTCATCTGCTGTTCCGATGTCCCAATCTCAGCGGTTACTCGTGCCGGTCGATGAACTTGAAGGAATACGCAGACCTCGGGTCCCTGTTTCGGGCGCCAGGAATTGTTAGGATCATTCAGCCATGGAGGGTCCTTGTTGGAGTCGGGGTATCCCCGTAACAAGAAATACACAGACACGTAGTGTATAATCAAGTTCTGGGAAGCCCCTGAGCGCGCCTGCCTCTATAAGTGCTGTCCCTTTATTTATACTAATAATCATAATTTTTTGTCAGACATGCGCAGTAAAATGCCTTTGTTTCACAAGCAGTGAAGTGATGATTCATAACAGTGGAATGTTGATAAGAAAGTTTCATAAACAGAAAAGTGATAA
This sequence comes from Phyllobates terribilis, assembly GCF_046119375.1. Lineage (NCBI taxonomy): Eukaryota > Metazoa > Chordata > Amphibia > Anura > Dendrobatidae > Phyllobates > Phyllobates terribilis. Next base: position 330,140,435 of record NW_027362768.1, read on the forward strand.
TTCATAGCAGTAGAAGGTTGCTGAGACAGCTAAAAACAAGTTACAATCTAATTTCTGGGCGTCAGTCCAAATGTCCAGATAAGGGAAGAATAACTTCATCTGTGTCTTACATCGTAGTCTTGGGTGAAGTATAACTCCTATCATCCTCTCATGAGTATCTTCAGCGTGCTCGGGTGTTATGTTTGAGTCACGCAGTATGCATGATTTGCGACTGTTTGACAGCTTTAATACATGTGAGGAATGCCTGTTTCTTAGAAACCTTGAGAAGATCTGTATGGAGGAGTGGGCAAAAATCCCTGCTGCAAAATTGGTCATGAACTACAGGAAACGTCTGACCTCTGTAATTGCAAACAAAGGTTTCTGTATCAAATATTAAGTTCTGTTTTTCTATTGTATCAAATACTTATTTTATGCAATAAAATGCAAATTAATTATGTAAAAATCATGCATTGTGATTTTCTGGATTTTTTTTAAGATTCTGTCTCTCATAGTTGAAGTGTACCTTTGATAAAAATTACAGATCTCTCCATTCTTTGTAGATGGAAAAACTTGCAAAATCAGAAGTGTATCAAATACTTCTTTTCCCCACTGTATATATAATATATATATATCCATAGGTGATGAGCAGAGAAGAGAGAATTGATTCGTAGGACCCTGGTCCAGTGGCCACATCAATATTCCATGGCAGCGAGATGGAAGTCCTGCCAACCGCCTCCTACCTGCTGAAACCTTTGGCTACTCTTTTGATTAGCCAAGTTGGTTCAATGACATTATTATGGCATGACGCACACAGGAGGTAATTCAAGGCCAGCCTATCAAAAAAGGAGCCGTGAATAACAGGAGGTAGAAGGCATTAAGAAGGGTTCCGACCTAGCAGTCATGGAATACTGACCATGCCGTTGGACCAAGATCATGCAACTTGATTTTGCTATTTCTAAGTGTTAGACTGGCCAAGGTCTAACTATTTGGACAAACGGTGATACATTTTCTTGACCAGTCCTCCCCTTTTCAGCATTGGTATATCATTTACAGAAATCATACCTTCAACCATTTCTTTATTGACTAGAGTGACTAAAACGAATTAAAGTTACAGATTTTCTTTCAAAAATGTTCTTCTCTTAGTCTTTCTCAATGTATCCTGGCTTCAGAATTTAAACTTTGTTTTGTTAGGACTTTTATTATTTTTGGGTATGGGGCTAAGATTACGAACAGGCGGGTAATTAATAACTACTTGCCTGTTCTGTATGGGGACACTCTCTTCCAGCTCAGCCAGTGATTTCTCTGCTTCATTTCCTCACTCGTCAACAGAGCAGCACCTTCTTTTTAGCTCTACTCTGTCGATGGGTTGTCACTGTCAATATCATGCTGATTGTATATAAAACTATCGCACTCCTTGTAGAGATCAGTGCACAGGTAGGGTCCCAGGCCAATAATATATAATAAAATAAACCTGGCACTCGTATGACTCAATAATTGCTTTTTTAGATTTTAATGAAGAAAGATGTAGAACAGAAAACAAACGTTTCGGTCACACATGACCTTCATCAGTGTACTAAAATAAATAACAAACAAGAACAAAATATAAGGACAAAACATAGTCATGTACAGGCATGAACAAAAATTAGAAAATTTTAAAATTAAACAGTGGACATTGTAAGTGAAAGGTATATATGGATGGGAAAGGAAGGGAAGGGGAACATAGGGTAGGGAAAAACACGAGGATGGAAAGAGGACAAAAATGGAAAAAAGGAAGGAAGAAAACATACCAGTACTCTGTAGTCTGTGAGTTTATGGTGGACAATGTCCACAAGTATGGTAGCTGTGGAAAAGAAGGAGCACTAAGTAAAGGGAATTAGGCAAGAGATCCCGGTGAATAGACAGAAATGTAAGCACATACCTCAGGTGCAGATACAATGAAAAGAGGAGATCTTGAACGTGGGAACATGGTATCCACCTTTAGTTCCCGATGGCGTCAGGTGGAGGGTGCTGAGAAGGTGTTTAAATAAGTGGTGGGTGGAACCTGAAGCCCAAAAGAGTCAGGGTTTTGGTGGCAGTGTGGTGCTGTTATCGTGTTCACATGTATAGAAGGATCTGCCAGACCGGAAATTATATTGTGGAGGCATCATAAGGTCCTTTAGCACACAGGCGGTCACATGGGCAGAAGTGACGCGCCGGGTGCGTTCCACCACCATGGATGTGCGTTCCACTGCAAAATAGACAGCGTGCAGAACTAAGGATAAGTGGCATGAATAGAACAAAGATTGGGGAAGATGGTCCACTAAAGGAGGCATCGGATGGATGGGATAAGAGCGAGGATCTTAGGATTGATTCTAGAAAATAAGAAAAATGATGTTAGAAACATGTTAAGCGATAAGACTTTATGCAAACATCATACTCTAGATTATTATTCACCAAAGAGATAATGAAGCAAATCAACAATCTGTATATATTGTAAACTAGTAGTCAGAAACATCTGCTGTTTACCAGTAGTAAGAAACCTAAAATAATGTGAATCTGACCGAAATACGACAAAAAGGATCAGTTACAATAATAGGTCTGTAAAATAAAGAACCGCTATATGGGAAAATTTTGGGACTGTCCTATATAAATGAAATTCATTAAGGGAAAAAAAATGTTTTCACTGCTTTAGATGATAGAGAGAAGGTCATACTCCCGATTGATACCCCTCGGGCTAAGAGATTGCAATTCGTGTATCCAGCAGGCCTCACAGTTAGAAATGAGCGGTGTTCGAATCGAACTGTTCGCCAATCTCAAATTCGAGCTGTTTTGAGCGGTGTTCGAGCCGTTCGACGAACTCGAACGATTTGAAAAAAATCCGGCTGTTCGAGGTTATGTTTGATAACTGTTCGTGCACCAAAATCATAACTGGATTTTTTCACAGTAATGCTGATAATCAATATTAATACACAGTTTGAGTGTACAGCGGGGCGGGGGGAGGGGCATGGGATGGATCTCTGCAGAAATAATGAAGATCTCCATTTTTTTTTTCTCTTTCCCGCATTTACAGTGGGGAGGTGCAATCTGTCAGCCTATCAGCAGTGCACACACGGAGCGAAGTGCTTTTTTTCACACAAGCAAGGGCATGTGTCATTGGCTGTGTATGTCACATGTCCTTGCCCTATAAGACCCAGCCATTTTCCCCGTCGCCACCATTTTCTCACTGCTGCAGCTGAGTGTTAGACGGCACCGCTGCTGCTGTGTGCGCGCTATACAGTATAACTGTGTGAATTGCAAGCAAATTTTATCTGAAATAGACAGATAGCTTGGGAGTAGGGACTAGTTCTAATTGCAGCCCTTTTGAGGGCTAGGTTACAGCATTTCCTACGACTTTTAGCAGGCAGGTCTGTACTCTTAAATAGACAGATAGGTTGGGAGTAGTGACTAGTTGTAATTGCAGTCCTTTTGAGGGCTAGGTTAAATCAGTTCATATCACTTTTTGCCAGGCAGGTCTGTTTTAGTGCTGTGCAAGTGTTTTTCACAGCATTTGGCTAAATCTAGCTAAGCAAATCCTTTTGGGCCTCTTGCAGTGTGTGTTAGTCAGTGGAGTAGCCTATCTGTGTTGCAAGCTACACCAGCTGTGTATGTAATACAAATTTTTTACTGCACCTAGCCAAGTAAAACCTTTTGGGCATATTAGCAGTGTGCGGTACTCATTCTATTAGGCCATCTATACTAAGCAACACCAGCTTTCAAATTACTAATAATTTTTAGCTGCATCTTGCCTGGAAATTAATTTTGGGCATAGTAGCAGTGTGTGGTACTCATTCTATTAGGCCATCTATACTAAGCTCCACCAGCTTTCAAATTACTAATAATTTTTAGCTGCATCTTGCCTGGAAAATAATTTTGGGCCTGTAGCAGTGTGTGGTACTCATTCTATTAGGCCATCTATACTAAGCTCCACCAGCTTTCAAATTACTAATAATTTTTAGCTGCATCTTGCCTGGAAAATAATTTTGGGCCTGTAGCAGTGTGTGGTACTCATTCTATTAGGCCATCTATACTAAGCTCCACCAGCTTTGAAATTAATAATAATTTTTAGCTGCATCTAGCCCGGAAAATAATTTTGGGCATAGTAGCAGTGTGTTGTACTCATTGTATTAGGCCATCTATACCAAGCTCCACCAGTTTTGAAATTACTAATAATTTTTAGCTGCATCTTGCCCGGAAAATAATTTTGGGCATAGTAGCAGTGTGTGGTACTCATTGTATTAGGCCATCTATACCAAGCTCCACCAGCTTTGAAATTAATAATAATTTTTAGCTGCATCTAGCCCGGAAAATAATTTTGGGCATAGTAGCAGTGTGTGGTACTCATTGTATTAGGCCATCTATACCAAGCTCCACCAGCTTTGAAATTAATAATAATTTTTAGCTGCATCTAGCCCGGAAAATAATTTTGGGCATAATAGCAGTGTGTGGTACTCATTGTATTAGGCCATCTATACCAAGCTCCACCAGCTTTGAAATTAATAATAATTTTTAGCTGCATCTAGCCTAGAAAATAATTTTGGGCATAGTTGCAGTGTGTGGTACTCATTGTATTAGGCCATCTATACCAAGCTCCACCAACTTTGAAATTAATAATAATTTTTAGCTGCATCTTGCCCGGAAAATAATTTTGGGCATAGTAGCAGTGTGTGGTACTCATTGTATTAGGCCATCTATACCAAGCTCCACCAGCTTTGAAATTAGTAATAATTTTTAGCTGCATCTAGCCCGGAAAATAATTTGGGCATAGTAGCAGTGTGGTACTCATTGTATTAAGCCATCTATACCAAGCTCCACCAGCTTTGAAATTAGTAATAATTTTTAGCTGCATCTAGCCCGGAAAATAATTTTTCTTCCCAATAGTGGTAACAATAGAAATATGGGGCGCGCGCCTGGCTAACAAAAATATACGCTTCATAACAAAAAACACCAGCCTAGCGCACTGCATTAATAAGATAGCATCATCGTCTCTCCCAGTGCTAGGACTACTACGCCGTCTAGCATTCCTGTGCATAAAACAAAATATATGGGTCCGCGCTAGCCACGATGCTGAGGGGTCTAACGCTGCTGCTAACGCTTTATCACAATTCATTTGGCAGATTTTCACAGAGCTCCTCCCCAACGCCCACCCATCGGACAACAGTTGCCCACCCTCCCTATGGGATCTAGTGGCGAATAGTTAATGCCATTAATCAGAGCGTCAGTTGCCCCGTCGACGTGGCAAGCATACGGTAAGGCATGGGAAGAGTGGACACGACTAGTAGCAGGCAGACGGGTTGACCAATGTGAACAAGCCAGATTACAAGTCACCATAGAATTTCTCCACCAGCTAATGATGAGGGGCATATCAGGGGCGTGAGCGCAGCGGTGTCTGACCGGAGTAGCATTTCACTTCCATCTACTGAATTGGGGAGATGTGACAAAGAGATTCATCATCAGACAATCTATAAAAGAGTGGAAAAGGGGTGAGCCAAGTCTGGAGTGTAGACGTCCCGTCCCGTTTCACTAAAACTGATTTATCACATCATATCCCTAACACCATTAACATGACACTCACAATTTGAAGCAACACTACTGTCTACTGCATTTGCGATCGCCTTCTTCGGGGCGCTATGCATAAGCGAATTAGTCCCTCAATCCCAAATTACCCCCAGTGGAGGCTTATTACACCAGGACGTAGTCATAACCAATAATGCAATACGTCTACGCATACGCAAATTGAAAACGGTTCCAGTTGGCAGGGGCACTTGGGTACTTCTACAACCCACAAACGGTACACTGAGTCAGGTACCAATAGTAAAAACATATATAACCATCAGATCACAAAGTAATTTCTTCCTATCACACATTGATGCAACGCCATTATCAAGATACCAGTTCCAAGCTATATTTAATAAATGCCTAATATCGGCATGGAACCACCCCAAAGATCACGGGACACAATCATTCCGCATAGGCACGGCCACGGAAGCAGCAAGAGCAGGACTGTCAGAAACGGAAGTTCAGAGGATAGGGAGATTGCGATCCATGTGTTTGGCGAGATACATAAGACCGGACTTGTTATCCTAACGTGGTTTGTTTCTTTTACAGGTAACGCTAAGCCAACAGTGTGGGTGATAGGCCACTCGTATATATATTGGGCAGAAAAAAGGGCGAAAGTCCGCCCAGGCGGGAGGAAATTAAAGTTTCATAACACATATTTCAACTGGACAGTTATTAGAGGCCTGCAATGGCCACAGGTACTAATGGAGGTTATCAAGGTAGGGAGAGAGGCAAGAGGTCCGGTCATCTTAGTTATACAGGCCGGGGGAAACGACCTAGGTCATCACAAGAGCGCATAACTAATGGCAATAATGAAACTAGACACTGAGCGCTTCAGAGAATTTTTCACAAAACTAACGATAGTATGGTCAGAGATTGTGCCGATAGCGGTATGGAAAGGTGTGCAAGACATCACGGCCATCGAACGGACAAGGCGGGTAATAAATATTCGGATGGCAAAATTTAGAAGAGACAGAGGCGGTGTAGTGTTACGACACCAACAACTGGAAGGAGATAAAGCAGGCCTCATACGGCCCGATGGTGTTCACTTAATGGATATTGGACTGGACATATTCCTGTCAGGACTCCAGGATGGAGTGGAACAAGCATTAAGAGTGATGGATGGGGGTCAGAGTCCTGCATACGAGTACGCAGGATCCTCCGTGGACTGGAAATAGAAAGGACATGTTGGAGAGTTACACTTGTTGGCCAACTTGCCGGTGTGGAGACCCAGGGCATGCTGCAACAAGCTGAATTATTTTAGAAATAAAATGCCTTTCTAATGGAATGAGTATAAAGAGTTAATAAAGCTGTGACCGATCCTCACCCATCCAGTTGTAAGAGTTACATTATTGTATTGTCAAGGAAAGGGGGGCGGTAGGGGGGCTGAGCGTCTGGGTTTGGTTGGGGGTCCCCATAGTCTGCCTAGGCTAGATGCAGTTAAAAATTCTTATTAGATACACAGGCGGTGTAGCTTGCTTCAGGGCTGGGCTGCTACGCTGACTAGCAGACACTGAAGCTTTGGAGCAGACCTCTGAGTAAACAGCTCTTCAGACTCAACCATCTGTGTTACCCCAAGCCATAGTGTATGTAGTTTCTTGCGGTTAAAAGGGGGAGGGGAGCGACCCAACCCACCTGGAATTGACGATGCTAACGTCACGTAAAACACAGCAAGGGGACTCCAAAAAGAGTCTCCATTTTTTCCAAAAATTGTAGCACAGACACCACTTAAGTGGCATCAATTGCCCCAGAGTTGCTTAAAACGGTTGGTGAAGTGATTTTACCAAATCCTCAAGCTTTTAGTCTCCCCAGGATGACACAGGGGTAGTAAAGTCCTTGCGGATCCATGATTTGTTCATCGTTATGAACGTGAGTCTGTCTACATTCTCAGTGGACAGCCGCGTGCGCTTATCTATCAGCACACCACGAGCAGCGCTGAACACACGTTCAGAGAGAACGCTGGCTGCAGGGCATGACAAGATCTCCAAGGCGTGAGTGGCGAGCTCCGGACATTTTTCCAGATTAGAAGCCCAAAATGAGCAAGGGTCCAGTGACACAGTCATGGCTTCGATGTTCACTTGGAGAAACTCCTGTACCATCCTCTCTAGGCGTTGACTATGTGTCAGACTTCTTGTCTCCTGTGGCCTTGCAAAGGATGGTCTAAAAAAGTGGTGAAACGATTCCACGAAATTGCTGTTACCAGCAGATACTGTGTTATTGTTACGGTTTGAGTGATGAAGACTCGACAGTCCCACGGTTGGCAAGTTAGAACTGTGAGATTCACTACGTGCACCACTGGTGTTTTATGGAACAGCACATGTAAGATTCTGCAACAGCCTCTGCTGATACTCCTGCATGCGTGAATCCCTTTCTATGGCAGGAATTATTTCGGCAAATTTACTTTTGTACCGGGGATCTAAGAGTGTGGCAACCCAGTAGTCGGGATTACTTCGAATTCTAACAATCCGAGGGTCATGTTGCAGGTAGTGCAGCAAGAAGGCACTCATGTGTCTTGCGCATCCAGGAGGACCAAGTCCTTGTTGTGTTGGTAGCGAGGTAAGAATCATGCTTCCCTCCTCTGCCCTCTCCCCCCAACCTCGCACAACAGAAATGTGATCAAGGTCTCCCTCATCTGATGAGTCTTCCATGCCCATCGCCAGTTCGTCCTCCACTTCTTCCTCGGCTCCTGCACCTTCCTCAACAGTTTGGCTGCTACCATGCGCCCTGGTTAATCCCTCTCCCCCACCGTCCCATGCTTGCTGCCTTGGTGCTGCCGGCCGTCTGGACCTTGGAGATGTTATCCCTTCCGCATACGACTCCTCCTCTACTTCCTCCACCTCCTCTTGTCCCACCACCTGACTCCGAATTCTGTTTAACGTGTGCTCCAGCATGTAAATCACCGGAATAGTCATGCTGATAATGGCATCGTCAGCACTAAACATCATCGTCGCCATTTCAAAACTGTGCAGCAGGGTGCATAGGTCCCTGATCTGAGACCACTCCTGCAGCGTGATTTGCCTCACCTCTGGTTCTTGTTGGCCCAGGCTATACGTCAGAACGTATTGCACCAGGGCTTGTCGGTGCTGCCACAGTCGCTGCAACATGTGCAGAGTTGAATTCCAACGTGTCGGCACATCGCATTTCAGCCGGTGAACTGGCAGGCCCAACTACTTCTGTAGAGATGTAAGTTGTTGAGCTGCGGGGATGCGAACTGTGCCGTCTGCAGAAAGCCATCTAGTCCGGGATAGTGGGCTAAAAATTGCTGGACAACCAGGTTCAACACGTGAGCCATACAAGGCACGTGTGTGACATTGCCCCCGCGAAGGGCCGCACCGAGGTTTGCAGCATTGTCGCACATGGCCTTCCCTGGTTGCAGGTCCAGTGGAGACAACCATTCATGAAACTGGGTCTCCAGAGCTGACCACAACTCCTCAGCTGTGTGACTCACATTTCCCAGACATTTCAAAGTAAACACCGCCTGATGCCGTTGAGCCCTGCTGCTAGAATAGTAAGGAGGTGTGCAGGATTCCTTCTGCGCAGTTAGAAAGCGGGTGGCATTACCAGACAGGCTTTGGGTGCAGGTGGAGGACCGAGAGGAGGTTGAGGAGGCAGAAGCAGTGGAGGAACTTCTAGATAAAGAGGATTGACGCACAACTCGTGGGGACGGCAAGACTTGGACAGCAGCCCCTTGTCCTGCTGTCACCATAGTTACCCAGTGCCCAGTCAGCGACATGTAACGCCCCTGTCCATGCCTACTCGTCCAAGTGTCTGTGGTGAAATGCACCCTGTCACACACAGAGTTTCTCAAAGAATCGGTGATGTTGTGTGCGACATGCTGGTGTAGTGCAGGCACACCTTTCTTTGAGAAGTAGTGCCGACTGGGCATCTGGTACTGGGGCACTGCGACGGACATAAGGTCTCAAAAATCCTCTATGTCCACCAGGCGGAAAGGAAGCATTTCTGTAGCCAACAGCTTGCAGATGGTGAAATTCAACCTCTTAGCTTTATCATGGCTAGGAGGAAATGGTCTTTTACTTGTCCACATCTGAGTGACCGACGGCTGGCTGTTGTGCTTAGACGGGGTTGAGTAGGGTGTCCCCGGCAAACTGCTGGTCTGTGAGGAAGATGCAGGCGGAAAAGTTAGGTTGCTTTGATCCAAAGGTGGTGCTCTCGATGTCCGAGAGCTCCCAACACCAGCTGGTGTTTCCACTTCCAAATGAAATGATGACCTGCCAATCACACTGGCTGTTGCGGGTAAAGAGGTGGCAGGTCTGCGTCCAAAAACATGTGTGACTGCTGTCCCCCCAGTCACAGAGGATGAAGAGGCCGCGGATGCCCAAGATGGGGCAGACGGTGGTTGGCCTGGCCCACTAGGCCGCATTGTAGCACAGTGAGCTTCCCACTGCAACTTATGCTTCATATCCATGTGACGGTTCATGCATGAAGTACTCAAACTATGGATTTTTTGGCCTCTACTTAGCTTTTGGTGACAAATATTACAGATAACACGAGTTGGGTCATCCATATCGATCTGAAAAAATGCCCAGGCTATGCAAGGCTTAGAGCCCATGCGACCTGAAGAGCCACCACGACTTGTGGTCAGAGGCAGAGTTGTGGTTGAGGATGCAGTTGTTGACGTGCTTCCAGTACTACGTCTCTGTCCAGGAAGGCGCAACCTAACCTCGTAGTCAATAGCATCCTCCTCCACCTCCTCTGCTGACCTCATCGACTAGCTGACTGTGGGTTGACAGTAAGTGGGATCTCCAACCTCGTCATCATCACCCTGTGTGTTCTCACACCCGTCGTCCTCAGAGCCAACCTCTTCCTGCCCTGACCGAAAAGTCAAGTTGTCGCTCCAATCAAGTATTTGAGTCTCATTATCGTCTTCATCATTGTCTCCACCAACAGGAGTTACAGTTTGGGAACGAGGGTCTACATTATGCTCAGAACCTTCTTCATCTGGTCCTGGATCCGACTCATAAAGATTCTGGGCATCAGTGCAGATGATTTCCTTGTTTGATTTAACAGAAGCTCTGGAGCAGACCTCCATTTCCCAGGCTATAGTATGAGTAAACAGCTGTGCAGACTCAACCATCTGTGTTACCCCATACTCAGACGGGCAGCTGGACACTTGGGAGCTGTGAGGAATCAAGTGCGATTGGGGTGACACCTCTGAGGACTGGAGCATTTGTGATGTTGAAGTTGAGGTGGAGGAGAGCCCACTTGAAGGAGCACTTGATATCCTTTGAAGCACCTGCTGTTTTTGTGCCTAATCTGGAATTTATAGCGATGGGCGTGTCTGTAAGAAAGGGATCGTATCACATTGTCCACGAAAAGAAGTAGACATCTTAGTTTGGCTGGAAGATGGTCTTTCTTCTGCAGATGTTACTACCCCCGCACCGCGGGGGGGCTCGACCCACCAGTGGACAGGCACCAGTATTGGCAGAGGGGGGCTGGCCGTCAGGGTCCACCGCGGCTCTGGCACAAACCCGGCGACACGGAAGTCGCACGGGCAGGAACGGACTGGCCGTGTCGGCTTCCTACTCCAGCATAGTCCCTCTGCCCGCTCGCGCCCATAACCTCAAAGGGATGCGAAAGCGGCTTTTCTTCCCAGGGCTGTTCCCCACCCAGCAGGAACGTGGGGGAGCTCAGGTCGGCCTTCCACTGTACTCCCTTACCTCCCTGGCCCTCTTTCCTTCTTCCGTTCTCCATCTAACCCTTCGGCTCTGTGGTGTCCGCTCTCCCTCCAGCTCTCTCCTTCTCACAGGTGGACTACCGCGTGTATTCACACTGTGGCAAATATTTTTGGCCCAGGCATAAGAAGTTGTTGAGGTAATGGATAATATGTACCCCCTTAGAAATGTACATTACAACCCATTCGAGGAAGCAACTAAACGCCTCAAATAGTGAGCAGGATCTGGACCACCCCATGGGCAAACAGCGATCTATATAGTATGCTCCTTCCCAGAAGCTGCCTAATAGGTGGACACTATTCAGAGGCACAGGTAGTAAGTAACCGGAACGCCGCATCAATGTCTGTTTTGGTCATTAGGGTGACCCTTCCCAACTTGTCAAAGGATGTACAGTATATACTACTGTACTTGGTTCCGCGTTGATGTTGTCGTTTACTGACCTGCCCCTTGGATATGACAAATGGTGGATTAGTCCGAATGTATTGGGTTCCGTTTTTGGCACAACTCACAACGGGGATACCACTACGTCGTGTAAGGAAAGTGTTCTGAATGGAACCGTCATTCTACCTAAAGATATTTCTTTTTTTAATTTTCTTGTCACGACGTCTGGGTGTTGGTAGGCTGATTTTAGATTTTTACTCCAGCCTTTGTTGATTTTAGAAGGGCATGACATGCCTATATCTGTGTCTCCCCCTCATTTTACTCCTCCACCTCTTTTCTTTTTGCATGACTATATGTACTTGTCACTTTTCCATGTGTTAGTTGTGTCTTCTGAGCAGTTTGTCAGCTTTTGGACACCTTTGAAGGTGTTTTCTATGTGTTTCTATGTGTTTTTGTTTGCCTGCCATTGGTTTTAACGGTGTTCGAAGGTGTTCAACGAACAGTTCGACGAACAGTTCGGCGAACATACGGGTGTTCGACGAACCAAACCGAACTCGAATCTGGAGAATTGAGCAACTGTGAGTAAAGCCTGAGGACTGCACCCCACTGTGTCCTTGAAAAATTGCTGCGCCATCACCAGCCCAGCACTACACAGCACCAGCAACATCTACCTCATACAATTCATCATTTTCTGCCCTGGAGCTAAGCTCTGCCTGTGGAGAGCTGAACCGGCTACCGAGTACCCCACGGTCCAGGGGGCGTGTTATAAACACTGCCGGATGATAGGTATGCACAAATGGAATATGATTAGGCTTTGTGGTGCGTGTACGGGTAGGGAGTTGCATGGATTGTTGTAGCACATCAGGGGGGTAACCCCTTTCTTCAAACTTTTTTTGCATCTCCTTGAGTCTGAGGTCACAAGTAACTGGATTGCTGACAATACGTCTGACACGGTGAAATTGGGGTTTGGGAACTGATGTGATAGTAGATTTGGGGTGTAGACTATTGAAGTGTAATAGTCCGTTCCGATCTGTAGGTTTAATGTAGAGATCGGATGAGAGTAGACCATCTTTGTTTTTAAGGATCACGGTGTCAAGAAAATGTATTGAATCCGTGTTGAAGGAAATGGTAAATCTCAACCTGTCCCAAGCTGAGTTAACAGTATTAAAATATTCATTAAGGGTCTCAGGCATGCCCCCCATGTGCAAAATATATCGTCTATATATAGTTTCCACAAGATGGCATGTTTTTTGAATAAAGAATTGGGGTAGATATCTCTATCCTCAAATGTGGCCATGTAGCAATTAGCATATGGGGGGTAACATTGGAGCCCATAGCGGTCCCCTGTTTTTGGAGAAAGTAGGAGTCCTGAAAAAGAAAAAAATTCTTGGTGAGTACCAAGGTGAGAAGATCTATGCAAAGGTCCCATATTTCTAATGATATGTTTGACTTTTCAAGTTAACTTTGTACGCACTGAATACCGAGTTCGTGTGGAATGGAGGTGTAGAGATTATTCACATCCAGGGTCACCAGAAGGGCATCTGGATGCACTTTTTTTATTTGGCGAATCATGGCAAGGAAGGCTCCAGTATCGAGGATAAATGACGTACTCTCTTTGATGAATGTAGTGAGTACTTTTTCTAGGAAGATAGATAGAGGGGCCAATATGGAATCAGAAGATGCCACAATTGGATGTCCTGGTGGGTTGTTGAGGCATTTATGGATTTTAGAGAGCATATAAAACACAGGAGTTATGGGAAATTTTTTAATAAGGTATTCCTGGGTTTTGGGGTCAATTATACCTTTCTTAAGATGATGATCCACAGTCTCTTATTTTAGTACACTGATGAAGGTCACGTGTGACCGAAACGTTTGTTTTCTGTACTACATCTTTCTTCATTAAAATTTAAAAAAGCAATTATTGAGTCATACGAGTGCCAGGTTTATTTTATTAAATATCATGCTGATTGACAGCCGGCTCCCTGCAATTTTTTATTGTTGTAATACTTTGGACTACTAATTAAAAAATCCTGAGGATATAACTTTGGTACATTTCCATTTATTTCTGAAGATATTGTACAGTCTATGTAAAAAATTAAGGGGTGCCAATAATTGACTGCTGGAAAATCCTCTTTATAATGTTACTCTCGTGATCATGCCATAACCAGATGTCCCAGATGGAACAACCTTTTTAAGTCTCCATCTACTTTTTAGCACATAGTGGTGGAGTAAAGATTTTCTTTATCATACCTTGTTTTACCCATACTTCTGAGTAAAGTTCAAAACATTTTGGATTTGTCATGGAAGAGACCACATGTTCTCACTGCTGAATGTAAGAAGCTGACTTGTTCATGGGAGGGGTTATCTGTTTCTAGTTGCAGCATGGGAGGGGTTAATTAATCCTGGCTACAGCTTAGCTAGGGTTTACTGTTTATGTCTGCTCAATAGAATGAGTTATTGTTTTACAAAATTAAGATTTCTAGGGTAAAAAGGCATACCTTTCCACACCTCTCTATGATTGTGCTTTTGTGCCTTCCCTAGATATTTTTTGTTATTGTTTTTTTCAGTTTGCCTATTCTACACCTTCTACTACTATGACTACTAGCCTTCTAATATGCATTTTCCATAACTTGGTTACTTTATGCGTAAAATCCAAGAAATTAATTTCCATTAGAGATGAGTGGAACTTTTGAAGTTCAAATTCACCAACTTCACCAATTTCTCCACCATAAATTTAATTTGTGTTTATCTCAATACTGGAAAGATTATAATTATACACACAGAGGAGAAGAAAAAGAAAGAGGGAGAGAGAGGATTCTGCTGACTATAAGACCTTATACTCTACAGGAGAAAGAGGGAGGACCCCATTGATCAAAAGAGCATACACTCTACAGAAAAGAAAGAACCTGCTGACTGTAAGACCTTACATTCCACAGGAAAGAGAGGACTTTGGTCACTATAAGAACTTTCACTTTTCAGGTGAGAGGTGACGTTACTGATAATAAAAGCTTACACTCTATATGAGAGAGAGAACCCCGCTGACCGTAAGAGCTTACACTCTACAGGGAAGAGAGATATAGAGATCCCCACTGACCATAAAAGCTTGCTCTTTATAGAAGAGAGACCAAAAAAAGTGGATTCTGCTGTTCATATGAGCTTACACTCTACCAGTGAGAGAGGACCCTGCTGACCATAAGAGCTTACACTCTACAGAAGAGAGAGACTTACTCAGTATCTCTGGAGATGCGAAATGACTCTACTGTGCAAATTGAACTCCACTGGGAACCACTGATCAATGATAGCCACCACTGTACAAGGCATGATAATCTATTAGATGTCATAGCTGAAGGAAATTATGGGGAGGCCGATGCAGCAACACAAAATTATGTTAGTCCGATATCTGATGCTACCGCCTATATAAGGCCTCCCAAGACACACACACCTGTGTCTTGGTATTAAGACTTTTCTAGTAAGACTTTTAGTTTGTCTCTGCACAGTTCCTGTATACCGTCTCCAGGACATCTTCTGGCTGCCTGTGGCATCCAGTTTCTGAATTACCCATCTCTGGCTTCCAGAACCACTACTACTTGCCTGTGCTCTCCAGGACGTCTCCTGCCCGCCTGTGGCTTACATGATATTCAGACTTTCTAGTTACTCTGGAATACTCATCTGTATGCTGCACTGATGCCAGTGGTCCATGTGCCCACCTGGACCTTGGGCTTAGAGGATCCACCTCCATGGTATTCAGACTTTCTAGTCACTCCGGAGTTTTGTCTGCTACCTGTCCTCGGTCTTCCAGGATCTCTGCTAAATGTCTGTCTGTGGCTTCCAGGACGTCTTCTGTCCGCCTGACGCTTACATGGTATTAAGACTTTCTAGTTACTAGTAGTGTTGAGCCTCCTCCATAGTGTTCGGGTTCGGTTCGGTTCCTTCGAACACCGGGATGTTCGTGGAACTGTTCGTCGAACACCTTAGAACACCATCGAACACAGTCGAACACTGTTAAAACCAATGGCAGGCAGGCAGGCAAACAAAAACATATAGAAACACATAGAAAACACCTTCAAAGGTGTCCAAAAGCTGACAAACTGCTCAGAAGACACTCTCTTTAAAAAAGCCGGCCGGCAATTCAGCAGCGGCATACACCGGTACCCGACAATTTAGACAAGAAGGAATAGAGCATCACACATAGATTAGATAGATAGAAAAATGTCAGTCACATATATAAGAAGTACAGTGACAGTGTTGGTTACTGTACTTGTCATTTAGTGTTAAAGGATTTATTTAAAAAAATATTAGTGTTTTCATGCACCGTCTCTTTAAAAAAGCCGGCCGTCAATTCAGCATCGGTACCCGACAATTTATAACAGAAAGAATAGAGCTTCACACATAGATTAGATAGATAGAAACATGTCAGTCACATATATAAGAAGAACAGTGATAGTGTTGATTACTGTACTTGTCATTTAGTGTTAAAATAAAGGATTTATTAAGAAAAAAATTGGCGTGGGGTTCCCCGTAATTTTAGTCTCTAGCGGAGGTTAAGCAGACGGCTGGGGCAGATGTTTGAAGCCTGGGAAGGGGGTAATACCCACGGAGCTTCCCAGGCTACTAATATCAGCCCCCAGCTGAATACATAGCCTTTACTAGCAATTAAATTGGGAGACCCCCAAAAAAATGACGTGGGGTCCCCCTATTTTAATAGCTAGCAAAGGCTAGGCAGACAGCTGGGGGCTGATATTAATAGCCCAGGAAGGGTGCCATGAATATTGGCCCCCTCCCAGGCTAGAAACACCAGCCGTCAGCCGCCCCAGAAATGGCGCATCCATGGCACTTAGCCTTGCTCTTCCCACTGCCCTGTAGCGGTGGCAGTGGGGTAATAGGGTTGGGGTTGATGTCAGCTTATAATGCCAGCTGACATCAAACCCAGGTTAGTAATGGAGCGGCGTCTATAAGACACCCCCATTACTAACCCCATAGTCAAAGTTTAATAAAAAACACAAACACCCAGAATAAAGTCCTTTAATTGAAATAAACACACAATTCTTTATTGTTCTAAATAAAACCATACTTACCATTACGCCCATTCCAGCTGAAGCCAACGATCTCCTGCAGTAAAAGTAAAATAATAAAGCAACATCATCCTTACCTTTTCATGGTTCCCACGACAGCTTCAGCTCTGCTACATTCACATGACAGGCTGGACCGCAGCAGAACGCTGCCATCCAGCTTGCCATGCGGCAGACCCTGAGCAGCGCAGGCATGATTGCGCTCCTCAGTGTCTGGCTGTGATGGCATAAAGATGAGCCGAGGTCATGTCCAATGAACTCAGCTCACCTCATGCACGTCACTGACAGCGTGGGAAAATTCTCCTGCGCATGCGGTGAGTGCAGGAGAATTTTCCCACGCTGTCAGTGACGTGCATGAGGTGAGCTCATGTCCAATGAACTCAGCTCACCTCATGCACGTCACTGACAGTGTGGGAAAATTCTCAGCGCTCAGCGCTTGAGCAGGAGAATTCTCCCACGCTGGGATGGCATTGAGATGACAGGCTGGATCACAGCTGAGTGCTGCCATCCAGCTTGTCATCCTTCAGAGACACTGCAGAGCGCAAGCATGCCTACACCATGTTTTTCTGCTGAATCATGGTATGTAATGCATTGCTTTTAACGTTAACGTTTACTGCATCAGTCGGTCAATCATCCTCTATAATTTCAGAAAACATGGAAGTCCAATTTATTATGCCTCTTCCATAAGATTTGGGTAACATTAATGGGCACATCTGCCAAAATACTTTTGAGTTTGACTTATAGCAGGGGTGTAATATAAGATGATTAATATAAGATGGTTTTCCAAAAAGTAGATTTGATTTGCTTCTGGATGTTTCTATCAACAGATTTTTGTGTTAACCTCAATTTTATGCAAAGCAAGATACAGGTATGTGACATATAAAATGAAAGTGCTCATCTTGCTCACCATAAAATAAAATAACTGAGTGGTTGTTAAAAAGTTAATAGTCATGTTTTGTACCAACCTTTTTCTCTATAGGTTGTCTAATAGAAAAAATAGATGATATTGCTGTTTTTTTTGCAGATCACTATATATTTGTAGAATTAATACATATATGAGTCCTCACTGGCTAAACATGAAAGAGAAACTTGTAGCCAGTCATTGGCAAATGAACCAAGCTTCGAGAAGGTTTTCATGTATTATAAAGGGTTTCTCCAAGGATATACACGTTCCAGACAGTTTGGATTTGAAGCCTGTGTTCCTTGTGTTAAAAAAAAAACAACTAGTACTGCCTGAAACAATCTTTTAATGCTGAGCCAGATGGCAAAGAAACCCAATGTTATGAATTCTATGAATTTTACTAAAGGAAATTAGTTATATGTGTATTACTAATGTTTGCTAATGCTTCTGTTAGCTAGAAAATGCATAAAACAATAAAGGATATTGGATGGTATTGTATAGGTATATGGGGACTAGAGTCAACCAGTGCATTTCTTAGTATTAAATATGATATTTTCATGTTTGTTAATATATTTAGCTAAAGTCGAAAGTTCAGATCGAAAATAGTTAGCTAGAGCAATGACTTTGGGGTCCAGCATCTAAAAAGTGAGGTGTAGTAAATGATAGCATTGGATGATGGAAAGAAAAAGTGGAAAATAGATATAGATTACCAAGAAATGGAGGGAAAAAGACATGGCATAAAATGGAGACAAAATATTGAAAATCATTTCATGCCCTGGTGAAGAGAGTTTCCATTTCAAATATTGATATAGTGCCCTATGATTACATGTGATGTCAATGGCTGTTGGGCTAGATATGAGTAAACTATGTTTTTTGGAATATATATGCAAAGACCTAGGCTACTGGGCTAGATATGAGAAGAATATGGCTGTTGGTTTCGATATAAGAAGAAAATGGTTGTTGCGATAGATATAAGAAGACTTTAGCTGTTGGCGTAGGTATGAGAAGAACAGGGCTGTTGTGATAGATGTGAGAAGACCATGGCTGTTGGCATATAAATGATAAGACCATGGCTGTTGTGATAGATATTAGAAAACCAAGGATTTTGGGATAGATATGGGAAGACCATGGCTGTTGGGATAGATATGAGAAGACCTTGGCTGTTGGACTAGATATGAGAAGAACATCGCTATTGGCATAGTTATGATAAGAACATGGCTGTTGGTATAAATATGAGAAGACCATGGCTGTTGGGATAGATATAAGAAGACCTTGGATGTTGGCATAGATATGAGAAGAACATGGCTGTTATGGTAGATATGAGAAGACCATGGCTGTTGGGATAGATATAAAAAGACCTTGGATGTTGGCATAGATATGAGAAGAACATGGCTGTTATGGTGGATATGAGAAGACCATGGGTGTTGGGATAGATATGAGAAGACCATGGCTGTTGGACTATATAAGAGAAGATCATGATTGTTGGCCTACATATGAGAGGACCTTGATTGTTTGGCTAGATATGAGAAGAAAATTACTGTTAGCATAGGTATGAGAAGAGAATGGCTGCTAGGATAGATATGAGAAGACCACTGCTGTTGGACCAAATATGAGACTATATGAGAGGACCATGGCTGTTCAGCTATATATGATAAGGCTACAGCTGTTGGACTAGATATAAGAAGACTATGACTGTTGGGATAGATATTAGTGATGAGCGAGCATGCTTGCTATTGCTCAGTTCTCGTCCGAGCATCTCACTGCGTGTGGCAAGGGACGGGGAACAGGACGTGATGGTGATGGTGCATGCAGAAATTGAGGCCGTGGGCAAGCTGAAATTGTGCCACAACAAACACCCACATCTTCTCGCCCAACCTTCCTGTCCCAATTCCTAGGGGACCGCAGCACACCACTATTGACCCCAGAGCAGTGTCAAAAGGTTGTTGGTTGGATAGCGGATAATGCTTCCAGTCACTTTGCCACCACCACCACCATCACCCTGTCTTCAACACAGTCAAGTCTCAGTAGCCGTGAGTCTGGACTGCATATTCCTCACCTTGATCCTCCTTCCTCCCAGCATGCCGAGTGCCCGGAGACAACTGATCCCACACTTGGACACTCTGAAAAGCTGTTCACTTTTCCATTTATAGATTCTGGCCTCTCACCCGGTCCACTTGAAGCGGGGCAAGAGGAGATCGCATGTAGTGATGCCCAAATATTTCAGCAGCCACGGTCACACGAAGGCAATGGTGGGAAAGTGTCACAAGAGGTGGATAATGATGAGACACAATAGCCAGAAAGTCAGGAGGAGGACCAGGGTGCGGAAGTGGAAGAAGAGGTGGAGGATGATATAGTAACAGACCCAACTTGGCAGTAGGACATGCAGAGCAAGGAGAGCAGCACACAGGGGGAGGGAGGCAGAGCACCCCAACAGGCAGGAAGAAGCAGTGTGGTGCCTCAGACAGAAGGCGGGCAACCCTTCCCCGTAGCACCAACATGACGGAAGTTGCCAGTACAACTGTTAGGTCTTCCCGAGTCTGTTTGTTTTTTAAAGACTCTGCCGATAACCCCAAAAAGGCCATTTACACCACCTGCCAGGCCAGCATCAGCAGGGGTAGCAATACTACCAGCCTGACCACCACCAGCATGATCAGGCACATGGCAGCAAAGCACTCAACTTTGTAGGCTGAACCCAAGGGTCCAGGAACAGTGTCTGCGAGTGGCACCACTGTTTCTTTCGCTGTTGTGCATGAAAGCCAATCCCCTGTCCATGGTGTATGCGAAGATGCCTCCTGCCCTGCACCTGTCATTGCACATTCTCAAGTAGTAGCATCAGGAAGCACGTCCATGTCCTTGCCCCAGCGCAGCGTTCAGTTGTCCATGCCCCAATCGTTGGAACGCATGCGCAAATACGCAGCCAACGCCCCACAGCCCACACTACTAAATTCCCACATTTCACGACTGGTTGCACTCGAAATGTTGCCTTTTAGGCTCGTGGAGATGGAAGCATTCCACAACCTGATGGCGGTGGCCGTCCCTGGGTTCTCGGGTCCCAGCCGCCACTATTTCTCTGCATAACACAAGCACGTGTCCCAAAACATTAGCCGTGCCCTCAACAACGCAGTTACCGGGAAAGTCCACCTAACCACGGACACGTGGAAAAGTGCTTGTGGGCAGGGACGGTACATCTCGCTGACGGCACACTGGGTTAACATAGTGGAAGCAGAGACCAAGTTGGACCTTGGCACGGAACACGTCCTCCCGACGCCAAGGATCGCGAGCCCTAAGTCTATCAGGGTTGTCCCTACTGTCTACAGCTTCTGCACCTCATCCTCCTCAGCCTCCTCCTCCTCTTCAGCCTCCATCTCCGAAATGACCACATCAGTCACAAGCTGGAAGCACTGCAGCACTGTCTCGGCCAAGAGTTGTGGACAGCTCTGAAAGACCAGGCAGATCTGTGGCTCACACCGCTGAACCTACAGCCAGGCATGGTCGTGTGTGATAATAGCCAGAACCTGGTGGCGACTCTGAGGCAAATTGAGTTCACACAGGTGATCATACCGCTTCTCTGTCTTCTGAAATGCTCTCTGCTCACAATCAAAGAGGATATATTGCAGGCGGAGCACGATGAGATGGAACATAGAACCATACAGGGTGATTACACACAGCCCAGCTGTTATGATCTGCAGCTAGTTCTAAGGAAAGATAGGAGAAACCTATCCCTACAGTAAGACTAAGCTTAATCCCTACGATGTAGCGGGCTGCCTGTTCCCAGCGAACAGACCCGCCTTAGTCTTCGGCTAATCTGAACGAAGACCTATAGCATAAGGGGAGGGGTCCCTAAAAGAACTAAGGACTGGGACAAAAAATGGGACACCTCCTAAACAGTGAAGTTGTTGCAGAACACAAAAAGACAAACTGACAAAAAGGTACTAGAGGTCCCAGAAGGACCAAGCGAACTGACAGAGAAAGGCACTGAAGCACCTGGCTAAAGAAACAGTCAAACACTGAAGTCCAGCACAGCCAAAAAGGCGGAGCTGGAATATAAAGGCAGATGGTCATGTGACCGCAAAACACAAGATGGAAAAAACAAACAGGAGGGTTCTAACAGTACCCCCTCTTTTATGAGGATCCTCCGGATACTCCAGGCCTAGGCCTATCTGGAAACCTCTTGTGGAAAGCTTTAACAAGCCTAGGAGCAGAGACATCATCCGTCCTTACCCAGGAGTTGTCTTCGGGACCAAAACCCTTCCAGGAGACAAGATACTGTAATCTCCCTCTATGCCATCTAGAATTCAAGATACGAGAAATTTCATATTCGCCGTCTTCCACCACAGGAGGAACTGTGACAGTGGCATCCCTATCTGATACATCAGCCTTTTTCAACAAGGAAACATGAAACACAGGATTAATCTTCCAGGAAGTAGGGACATCCAACCTAACAGCAGACGGGTTAATAACCTGAAGCACTTTAAATGGACCCACAAACTTAGGACCCAGTTTTTTAGAGGGATTCCTCAACCGCAGGTTCTTTGAGGAGAACCAAACCATGTCGCCCACAGTAAACAAAACCTCCTTACGTTTCCTGTCAAAATACTTCTTGGACTTCTTGTTAGCCTTTTGTAGGTTGCAATGTACATTAGTCCAAACTCTCTCCAAATCACCCGAAAAAATTCTCCTCCTCCGGCACCGCTGACCCCAATTTGGAGAACGAACCAAAAGACGGATGTCTCCCAGTACAAAAACACCCAGCAGAGGAAGATGTATGATTGTTAAGAGCAAATTCTGTGAGAGGCAGAAACTCAGACCACACCTCTTGATTATCCACCACAAAACAACGCAAAAACTGTTCTACATCCTGATTCTTTCTTTTAGTCTGTCCATTAGACTCAGGACGATACCCAGACGAAAATGACAAATGGACTCCCAACCTGTCACAAAAAGCACACCAAAAACGAGCCACAAACTGAGGTCCTCTATCAGAAACAATATCCGTGGGAACGCCATGAAGCTTGACAATCTCCTTAACAAACGCCTTAGCGAGAGTCTTGGTGCAGGGCAACTTAATGAATGGAACCAAATGACACATTTTACTAAAACGGTCCACGACCACCCAGATGACAGTAAAACCCTCGGACACAGGATGATTAGTAATAAAATCGATTGTGAGATGCGTCCAATCCAAGGCGCACTAGGAACCTCCAGAGGGCAAAGCAACCCTGCAGCAGGAGTATGTGAAGCCTTTGACCTAGCACACACAGTACTTTGACGCGCCCACTTGATGACTTCCTTCTGCCATCCACGCCACCAAAAACTGCGACTGATAAGTCTCTTAGTCTCAGAAATTCCTGGATGACCTGCCAACCGAGACTCATGACACTCCACAAACAAATCTCTCCTAAAGGTTCTAGGCATGAACAACCTCCCATGGGGAGTGTTAGATGGGGCATCATCCTGAGCTTTCAGAATCCCATCCTCCAAAATGGAGTCCAATGCCGCCACACAACTCCTTTCTGTAAAATGCTCTCCTCCTCTTCACCGACAGTAGGAGAGAAGCTGCGAGATAAAGCATCGGCTTTAATATTCTTAGTACCAGGGATACAGGTAACAGAAAAATGAAACCGAGAAAAAAAAAGTGCCCACCTAGCTTGACGGGCATTCAAGCGCTTGGCAGCATCCAGATAGATCAAATTCTTATGATCTGTGAAAACCTGAATAGGAAATCTAGCGCCTTCCAAAAAATGATGCCAATGCTCAAATGCAAGTTTAATAGCCAGCAACTCCCGATTCCAACATCATAATTCAGTTTGGTTTCCAAAATTTTTTTCGAAAAGAAGGCACAAGGATGTACTCCATCCCTGTTCTCCTGAGACAAAACTGCTCCGACCCCCACCGATGAAGCATCGACCTCGACCAAAAAAGGCTTGGTCTCATCAGGCTGCATAAGGATAGGGGCAGAACTGAACCTCTCTTTGAGATACTCAAATGCTTCAATGGCCTCATTAGTCCACTGGACCATATTCGCACCTTTCCTGGTGAGATCGGTTAGAGGCTTAACATTTACAGAAAAATTCTTAATGAATTTCCTGTAATAATTGGCAAAACCCAAAAATCTCTGTATAGATTTCAAACCAATAGGCCTAGGCCATTCCTGCACAGCCTGAACCTTCACAGGGTTCATCTCAAAGCCCTCGCTGGAGACAATGTATCCCAAAAAACTAATTTTATGCACAGCGAACTCACATTTCTCCAGATTAGCAAAGAGTGAATTATCACTCAATAACTGCAAAACTTCACGTACACTCTGCCAATGGGACTCTAGATCTGGTGAATAAATCAAAATGTCATCCAAATACACAACCACATTCTTACCAATCAAAGGTCTCAGGATGTCATTAATAAGGTTCTGAAAAAATGCAGGTGCATTGGTAAGACCAAAAGGCATCACCAGATTCTCAAAATGACCTACCGGAGTGTTAAAAGCAGTTTTCCATTCATCACCCTCCTTCACTCGTAACAAATTGTATGCTCCCCAGGAGATCAATTTTAGAGAACCACTTGGCCCCCACTAACCGGTTAAACAAGTCAGGAATTAACGGCAATGGGTAGGAATTGAGTACGGTAATCTTATTAATTTCACGAAAATCCAGACATGGACGTAAACCCCCGTCCTTTTTATTAACAAAGAAAAATCCAACTGCCACAGTCGACTTAGAAGTAGAGATGAGCGGTGTTCGACTAGAACTGTTCGCCAATCTCAAATTCGAGCTGTTTTGGGTGGTGTTCGAGTTGTTCGACGAACCCGAACGATTTGCAAAAAATTCGGCTGTTCGAGGTTATGTTCGATAACTGTTCGTGCACCAAAAGCGTGTCCTGCATGTCTGGCGCTATTTAGAGCACCAATCATGCAGGGATTGTCTGCCACTCACTGTAATGCCACAGCCATGGTGGTTGTGGCATTACAGTGATTGCCCAAATCGATGAGAACAGTGCTCACAGTGAAACATGAAAAGCCGGCAATTCAGCAGCGGCATATACCGGTACCCGACAATTTAGAATAGAAAGAATAGAGCATCACACATAGATTAGATAGATAGAAACATGTCAGTCACACATATAAGAAGCACAGTGACAGTGTTGCTTACTGTACTTGTCATTTAGTGTAAATGATTTATCAAAAAAAATAATAGTGTTTTCGTGCACCGTCTCTTTAAAAAAGCCGGCTGGCAATTCAGCGTCTGTACCCGACAATTTAGAATAGAAGGAATAGAGAATCACACATAGATTAGATAGATAGAAACATGTCAGCCACATATATACGAAGTACAGTGACAGTGTTGCTTACTGTACTTGTCATTTACTGCAAAGGATTTATTAAAAAAAATAATAGTGTTTTCATGCACCGTCTGTTTAAAAAAGCCGGCCGGCAATTCAGCATCTGTACCCGACAATTTATAACAGAAAGAATAGAGAATCACACATAGATTAGGTAGATAGAAACATGTCAGTCACATATATATGAAGTACTGTGACAGTGTTGCTTACTGTACTTGTCATTTACTGCAAAGGATTTATTAAAAAAAATATTAGTGTTTTCATGCACTGTCTCTTTAAAAAAGCCGGCCGGCAATTCAGCATCTGTACCCGACAATTTATAACAGACAGAATAGAGCTTCACACATAGATTAGATAGATATAAACATGTCAGTCACATATATAATAAGTACAGTGACAGTGTTGGTTACTGTACTTGTCATTTAGTATTAAAATAAAGGATTTATTATTAAAAAAAATTGGCGTGGGGTTCCCCATAATTTTAGTCTCTAGCGGAGGTTAAGCAGACAGCTGGGGCAGATGTTTGAAGTCTGGGAAGGGGGTAATACCCACAGAGCTTCCCAGACTACTAATATCAGCCCCCAGCTGAATACCTAGTCTTTACTAGCTATTAAAGTGGAGGACCCCCCCCAAAAAAAATGACGTGGGGTCCCCCCTAATTTAATAGCTAGCAAAGGCTAGGCAGACAGCTGGGGGCTGATATTAATAGCCCAGGAAGGGAGCCATGAATATTGGCCCCCTCCCAGGCTAGAAACACCAGCCGTCAGCCGCCCCAGAAATGGCGCATCCATAGGATGCGCCAATTCTGGCACTTAGCCTCGCTCTTCCACGCTGCCCTGGTGCGGTGGCAGGGGGTAATAGGGTTGGGGTTGATGTCAGCTTATAATGCCAGCTGACATCAAGCCCAGGTTAGTAATGGAGAGGCGTCTATAAGACACCCCCATTACTAACCCCATAGTCAAAGTTAAAAGAAAACACAAACACCCAGAATAAAGTCCTTTAATTGAAATAAAGACACATTCCTTTATTGTTCTAAATTAAACCATACTTACCACCACGCCCATTCCAGCTGAAGCCAACGATCTCCTGCAATAAAAGAAAAATAATAAAGCAACCTCATCCTTACCTTTCCATGGTTCCCATGACAGCTTCAGCTCTGCTACATCGAGATAACAGGCTGGACCGCAGCAGAACGCTGCCATCCAGCCTGTCATCCCGCAGACACTGAGAAGCGCAGGCATGCTTGCGCTCTGCAGTGTCTGGCTGTGACGGCATAAAGATGAGACGAGTTCATGTCCAATGAACTCGGCGCACCTCATGCACGTCACTGACAGCGTGGGAAAATTCTCCTGTACTCAGCACTTCAGCGTGAGAATTCTCCCACGCTGTCAGTGACGTGCATGAGGTCAGCTGAGTTCATTGGACATGAATGAGCTCACCTCATGCACGTCACTGACAGCGTGGGAGAATTTTCACGCTGAAGTGCTGAGTGCAGGAGAATTCTCCCACGCTGTCAGTGACGTGCATGAGGTGCGCCGAGTTCATTGGACATGACCTCGGCTCATGTGGATGCCGTCACAGCCAGACACTGAGAAGCGCAAGCATGCCTGCGCTTATCAGTGTCTGCGGGATGACAGGCTGGATGGCAGCTTTCTGCTGCGGTCCAGCCTGTTATCTCGATGTAGCAGAGCTGAAGCTGTCGTGGGAACCATGGAAAGGTAAGGATGAGGTTGCTTAATTATTTTACTTTTATTGCAGAAGACATTGGCTTCAGCTGGAATGGGCGTGACGGTAAGTATGGTTTAATTTAGAACAATAAAGAATTGTGTGTTTATTTCAATTAAAGGACTTTATTCTGGGTGTTGTGTTTTTTTAAATACTTTACTAGAAATTCATGGTGGTCATGTCTAATATTGGCGTGACCCCATGAATTTCGGGCTTAGGGCCAGCTGATAATGCCAAGCTGGCCTTAACCCCTTTATTACCCAGTGAGCCACCGCACCAGGGCCCTGGATGAGTTGGGTACAGCGCCAGAAGATGGCGCTTCTATGAACGCGACATTTTCTGGGGCGGCTGCGGACTGCAATTTGCAGCGGGTGGGGCCCAGAAAGCTTGGGCCTCCCTGCGCTGCGGATTCCAGCTCCCAGCTGCCTAGTTGTACCTGGCTGGGCACAAAAATAGGGCGAAGCCCCACGCATTTTTTTTTTTAATTATTTCATGAAATTCATGGAATAATTAAGAAAAAAAGGGCATCCCTATATTGTTTTGTCTGGCCAGGTACAAATAGGCAGCTGGTGGTTGGGGGCAGCCCGTTCATAACTGCTGTACCTGACTGGACACAAATATAGGGCGAAGCCCCACGTCAATTTTTTTTTTAATTATTTCAGGAAATTCATGAAATAATGAAAAAAAATTGATGTGGGGCTTCGCCCTATATTTGTGTCCAGTCAGGTACAGCAGGCAGGAACGGGCTGCTCCCAACCACCAGCTGCCTATTTGTACCTAGCCGGACACAACAATATAGGGAAGCCCTTTTTTTCTTAATTATTCCATGAATTTCATGAATTTAAAAAAAAAATACGTGGAGCTTCGCCCTATTTTTGTGTCCAGCCAGGTACAACTAGGCAGCTGGGGGCTGGAATCTGCAGCGCAGGGAGGCCCAAGCTTTCTGGGCCCCACCCGCTGCAAATTGCAGTCCGCAGCTGCCCCGGAAAATGGCGCGTTCATAGAAGCGCTATCTTCTGTCGCTGTACCCAACTCATCCAGGGCCCTGGTGCGGTGGCTCACTGGGTAATAAAGGGGTTAAGGCCAGCTTGGCATTATCAGCTGGCCCTAAGCCCGAAATTCATGGGGTCACGCCAATATTAGACATGACCACCATGAATTTCTAGTAAAGTATTTAAAAAAAACACAAACACCCAGAAAAAAGTCCTTTAATTGAAATAAACACACAATTCTTTATTGTTCTAAATTAAACCATACTTACCGCCACGCCCATTCCAGCTGAAGCCAATGATCTCCTGCAATAAAAGTAAAATAATAAAGCAACATCATCCTTACCTTTCCATGGCTCTCACGACAGCTTCAGCTCTGCTACATCGAGATGACAGGCTGGACTGCAGCAGAACGCTGCCATCCAGCCTGTCATCCCGCAGACACTGAGAAGCGCAGGCATGCTTGCGCTACTCAGTGTCTGGCTGTGACGGCATCCAGATGAGCCGAGGTCATGTCCAATGAACTCGGCTCACCTCATGCACGTCACTGACAGCGTGGGAAAATTCTCACGCTGAAGCGCTGAGTGCAGGAGAATTTTCCCACGCTGTCAGTGACGTACATGAGGTTAGCCGAGTTCATTGTCGGCTCATCTGGATGCCGTCACAGTCAGACACTGAGGAGCGCAAGCATGCCTGCGCTTCTCAGTGTCTGCGGGATGACAGGCTGGATGGCAGCGTTCTGCAGGTCCAGCCTGTCATCTCGATGTAGCAGAGCTGAAGCTGTCCTGGGAACCATGGAAAGGTAAGGATGAGGTTGCTTTATTATTTTTCTTTTATTGCAGGAGATCGTTGGCTTCAGCTGGAATGGGCGTGATGGTAAGTATGGTTTAATATAGAACAATAAAGAATTGTGTCTTTATTTCAATTAAAGGACTTTATTCTGGGTGTTTGTGTTTTTTTTTAACTTTGACTATGGGGTTAGTAATGGGGGTGTCTTATCGACGCCTCTCCATTACTAACCTGGGCTTGATGTCAGCTGGCATTATAAGCTGACATCAACCCCAACCCTATTACCCCCTGCCACCGCACCAGGGCAGCGTGGAAGAGCGAGGCTAAGTGCAAGAATTAGCGCATCCTATGGATGCGCCATTTCTGGGGCACCTGACGGCTGGTGTTTCTAGCCTGGAAGGGGGCCAATATTCATGGCACCCTTCCTGGGCTATTAATATCAGCCCCCAGATGTCTGCCTAGCCTTTGCTAGCTATTAAATTAGGGGGGACCCCACGTCATTTTTTTGGGGGGGTCCTCCATTTTAATAGCTAGTAAAGGCTAGGTATTCAGCTGGGGGCTGATATTAGTAGCCTGGGAAGCTCCGTGGGTATTACCCCATTCCCAGGCTTCAAACATCTGCCCCAGCTGTCTGCTTAACCTCCGCTAGAGACTAAAATTACGGGGAACCCCACGCCAATTTTTTTAATAATAAATCCTTTATTTTAATATTAAATGACAAGTACAGTAACCAACACTGTCACTGTACTTATTAAATATGTGACTGACATGTTTCTATCTATCTAATCTATGTGTGAAGCTCTATTCTGTCTGTTATAAATTGTCGGGTACAGATGCTGAATTGCCGGCCGGCTTTTTTAAAGAGACGGTGCATGAAAACACTAATATTATTTTTAATAAATCCTTTGCAGTAAATGACAAGTACAGTAATCAACACTGTCACAGTACTTCATATATATGTGACTGACATGTTTCTATCTATCTAATCTATGTGTGAAGCTCTATTCTGTCTGTTATAAATTGTCGAGTACCGCTGCTGAATTGCCGGCCGGCTTTTTTAAAGAGACGGTGCACGAAAACACTATTATATTTTTTAATAAATCCTTTACACTAAATGACAAGTACAGTAAGCAACACTGTCACAGTACTTCGTATATATGTGGCTGACATGTTTCTATCTATCTAATCTATGTGTGATTCTCTATTCCTTCTATTCTAAATTGTCGGGTACAGATGCCGAATTGCCAGCCGGCTTTTTTAAAGAGACGGTGCATGAAAACACTATTATTTTTTTTAATAAATCCTTTGCAGTAAATGACAAGTACAGTAAGCAACACTGTCACAGTACTTCATATATATGTGACTGACATGTTTCTATCTATCTAATCTATGTGTGAAGCTCTATTCTGTCTGTTATAAATTGTCGGGTACCGCTGCTGAATTGCCGGCCGGCTTTTTTAAAGAGACGGTGCACGAAAACACTATTATATTTTTTAATAAATCCTTTACACTAAATGACAAGTACAGTAAGCAACACTGTCACTGTACTTCATATATATGTGACTGACATGTTTCTATCTATCTAATCTATGTGTGATGCTCTATTCCTTCATGTCTAAATTGTCGGGTACCGGTGTATGCCGCTGCTGAATTGCCGGCCGGCTTTTTTAAAGAAAGCGTCTTCTGAGCAGTTTGTCAGCTTTTGGATACCTTTGAAGGTGTTTTCTATGTGTTCCTATGTGTTTTTGTTTGCCTGCCATTGGTTTTAACGGTGTTCGACGGTGTTCTAAGGTGTTCGACGAACAGTTCGACGAACAGTTCCTCAAACATCCCGGTGTTCGACGAACCGAACCGAACCCGAACACTACGGGGGTGGCTCAACACTACTCACATTTCTCCAGCTTAGCAAAAAGCGAATTGTCCATTAACAACTGTAATACCTCACGTACGCTCCGCCAATGAGACTCCAGATCCGGCGAATAAATCAAAATGTCATCCAAATACACAACCACATTTTTGCCGATCAAAGGTCTAAGGATGTCATTAATAAGATTCTGAAAAAATGCAGGAGCATTAGTAAGACCAAAAGGCATAACCAGATTCTCAAAATGACCCACAGGAGTGTTAAAAGCAGTCTTCCATTCGTCACCCTCCTTCATGCGCAACAGATTGTATGCCCCCTTAAGGTCGATTTTAGAGAACCACTTGGCCCCCATTAACTGGTTAAACAGATCAGGAATCAATGGCAGTGGGTAAGGATTGCGTACAGTAATTTTGTTAATCTCACGAAAATCCAGACAAGGACGTAAACCGCCGTCCTTTTTTTTTACAAAAAAAAATCCAATTTCTCATGGTGAACACCATTAATAGTGAGAGGAAATTCACAGACCTTGAGAGTAATATTCTTCAAAGGGGAACCATCCACAGAAACCACAGCTATGGGGGATGATAAAGGTTCGGGTTTTAAATTGAGTCTTTCCAAGAATCCCCCATCAATAACATTCAGAGTAGACCCACAATCAACAAACACCCGAAATTCCATTAATTTTTCCTGAGCAATCGTGGAAGCAGCTAAAAATACACCCGTGGAATTTAAACAGGCAATACGGGCATGACTGACCATTTTTTTTTCTTTCTTGATACGAAGCTCACAGTCTTTAATTAAATGACCAGATTTTCCGCAATAGAAACACAAGCCTTCAGAAAATCTGCGATCTTTTTCTTGAGAGCGAGGTGCCATCACTCCAATCTCCATCGATTCACCACTGTTAGTACACACATTCTCATAACCAGAAACTGACATAGCAGAGGATTTGCTCTCATTAACCCTTGCACGCAGTCTCCTATCCACCCGTATAGCTAATTGCATAGCCTGTTGAAAATCTTCAGGTGTAGGATAAGCAATTAGCAGGTCTTTAACCCTTTCACTGAGCCCAGCAAGAAATAGACTTTTCAGAGCAGAATCGTTCCACCCTGTTTGAGGAGACCATCGACGGAAATGAGTACAATATTTTTCCACATTACCTGATCCCTGTCTCAAACGTCTTAACTCAGTCTCAGCTGATGAGACACGGTCAGGATCATCATATAATAGTCCCAAAGCAGAAAAAAAACTATCCACTGAACTGAAGCATGTATCACTAGTAGTGTTGAGCCACCCCCGTAGTGTTCGAGTTCGGTTCGGTTCGTCGAACACCCGTGTGTTCGCCGAACTGTTCGTCGAACTGTTCGTCGAACACCTTCGAACACCGTTAAAACCAATGGCAGGCAAACAAAAACACATAGAAACACATAGAAAACACCTTCAAAGGTGTCCAAAAGCTGACAAACTGCTCAGAAGACACAACTAACACATGGAAAAGTGACAAGTACATATAGTCATGCGAAAAGAAAAGAGGTGGAGGAGTAAAAGGAGGGGGAGACACAGATATAGGCATGTCATGCCCTTCTAAAATCCAAAAAGTGAGAAGCCGAGACGGCCAGTCCGCTCCTGCCCGTGCCACCTCCGTGTCGCCGGGTTTGTGCCAGAGCCGCGGTGAACCCTGACGGCCAGCCCCCCTCTCCCAATACTGGTGCCTGTCCGCTGGTGGGTCGAGAGAGCCCCCCTGTGGTGGAGGCAGCTCTAAGCTTTTTAATTTAAATTGTCCCTCTAATTTGAATGAATACACTTTAAATCCATTTACAAGGATCTATTGGAGGGCAAGTCTCATGCCAGCAGCCGCGTAATTCCAGCTCCAGTAGCGTCCACTAAAGCTGCTGCAGTTAAAAAGCTTTTATAAGGATCGAGCTCGGCTGTCCACCGCAAGGCATCCTAGTGCCAGTCCCAGCCCCTATGCCTTGGGGTGCCTCCTGATGCTCTTCACTAAGTATCCCGTGGTCCCGAAGCATTTCCTTTGAAAAAATTAAGTGTCCAAACTACAGGTGGTGTAGCTTGCTTAACAGCCGGGATAATCCGCTGACTAGCAGACACTGCTACTAGGCACAAAGTATTTCCTGGGCTAGATGCAGTTAAAAATTTGTAAGTAGATACTCTCGTTGGATGCTGAGAAAGCATTCCATAGAGTCTCCTGGCACGCCATATATGATTCTCTTAAAAAGCTTGGGGTAGGGGTCTAGGGGACCCTTTTATAGCCAAAATCACGGCCCTGTATCACAATACGTCACCTAGGCTGAAGATAAATGGAACTGTAGCACCGAGGGCTCGGTTGCTACAGACGTATTGCACCTCACACAGAGGTGTGATATCTCACTCTCAGATAAGGATGGAGTGTGGATCAGGACCCGACACCTGCATGCATTACACCACATTGCCGTGGGGCAGGGCGACCAATATGCCCCTGAGATGGGCACGACAGTCCCTGTCCCTGGCTGGAGTGGGGGGAGGGAACACTGAGGAAGGGGAACCCTGCAGTGCAGTAGCAGGGAGGAAGCAGTTCCTGGGTGCATTGAGAAGGGAGTATAAAAGGTGGGCACCATCTTAGTTCAGTGCAGAGAAGTCTGAGCAGAAGTGGCAGGGAGCAGGGGCTCTGCATGAGCTCTGCTCCGGAGGCGGGCCTAGTAACAGAGGCCCAGGCCTGCAAGAGGGAGAAGGAAGGAAGAGGAGCGGAGAAGGCTCCAGGAACGAGGAATGAAGGGATCCCAGGGGTGCGGACGGGCGAGTCGCCACCGCACGCCCGAATCCACCTGCGTGGAGGGGTCAGGCCAAAGGGGGAGACCGGTCCCCGAACTAGTGGAGGCAGGAAACGACCCTCAGCTAGAAACCGGAGGCTCTGACATTTTATGTGGCGCAGCCCCTTGCTCCACCCGCTAGAAAGGCACCACATAGGGTCAGGGAAACTGGCGCCAAGTTTACCAAGAGGAGGCCCGAGGCAGCCGGACAGAAGTGTTGGTAAGAAAGGCCAGACAAAGGACACACAAAGGGGGTCCTGTGAAGCGCTCCAAAGTTATCTGGGAGTTGTCTGAGCCCCTCACCTGGTGAGCACAGTACGACGTGGGCAGCCGTTACCTGCAGACGTGGTCTGGATAATAAGAACTGTGAGTAAAGGCCCTGAACTGCATCACTGACTCCGTGTCGTTACTGCTGCTGCCCTGCACCATCACCCCCATCCTCCGCATACACTGCCCTGAGGCTATACTCCTCCCGTGGGGAGTTATGCTACGCTCTGCTGCACCCACAACACCAGCCTTAGCGGTCTGCCCTGTAGCGGCGGTTCACTCTGACCGCAATCCACGGGTGGCGTAGTCAGACATTTAAACATCAAAACCACATAAATAGTTCCGCCACTGGTTTGACCGCCCTGAGCCACGGAACCGGATCGCCGCCACGAAGACTACAACCACCAGCATCCACCAAAAAGGGTCCGGCTCCGGGTGTCCCAAGGCCCAGGGGGTGCGTCAGAACATTTTCATCACCTTTCACAATCACCAATGGGACAAGGCAGGGATGTCCTCTGTCCCCTCTCTTATACATCCTAGTGACGGAGCACCTGCTCTCATCAATTCGCCATAACCCCAATATTAGGTGGATTGAGGTGGGAGGCACCGAGTACAAGTGCTCTCTATTTGCTGATGATGTCCTAGTATATATCACTCAATCACATATATCCATCCCTGCTGTTATGGCTGAAATAGATCACTTTGTTACATGGTAAAATTTTAAAATCAATGCAGCGAAGTCTGAGGCCCTTGATGTCTCCCTCCCTAAATCCATATAGGATTCCATCCAGTCCAACTTTCCCTTTGCCTGGCCCTCACAGGGTATCAAATACTTAGGAATTCCTATTCATAGAGACCTCTCCCATCTATGTTATCTTAATTTTGGGCCCTTTATTAAACAATTCCATACAGACCACGGTTGGCAAGTTAGAACTGTAAGATTCACTACGTGAACCACTGGTGTTTTGTGGAAAAGCACATGTACACCGCGTTCCAAATTATTATGCAAAAAGTGTTTAGGAGTGATAAGGGAAGAATTTGTTTGTTTGTCAGTTAAACTCATTGATGGTGATGTGTGTCAGGGCTCTTTATATCACTGTAAGCAATTGCAGACACCTGTGCTAATTAGTTTGGCAGGTGTGTCCAATGAAAGGCAAGACTACTTAAGAAGGCTCTCTCACATTATTAAGCAGCCTACATTTTCTGCCAAAATGGGAAAGAAAAAGGATGTGTCGGCTGCTGAGAAGCAACAAATTGTGGAGTGTTTAGGTCAAGGCATGACTACAATCAACATTGTGCGATGATCAGGATGAAGTGTCTTGGCAATCAAGAAGTATGTAGCTGATTCACAGTACACACGTGTGCGTGCTGATAAGGGCAAATTGAGGACTCTTTCCTACAGGCAATTACGTCAGGTTGAAACAGCAGCGGCAAAAAAGCCTTGTCATAGCAGCAGACAAGTTTTTGAAGTTGCTTGTGCCTCCAACGTCCCCCGAACAACAAGATGCAGGGTCCTTCAGAGGTTTGCAGCTGTGCATATGCCATCCTGTCGACCTCCTCTATCCACTTCACACAAGCAGAAACGGCTCCAGTGGGCCAAACATTACATGAAGACTGATTTCAAAACTGTTTTGTTCACGGATGAGTGCCGTGCAGCGCTCGATGGTCCAGATGAATGGAGTGGAGGATGGCTGGTTGATGGACACCCCACGCAAACACGGCTACAGCGCCAACAAGGAGGAGGTGGAGTAATGTTTTGGGCTGGAATCATGGGGAGAGAGATTGTCGGCCCCTTTAGGATCCCTGAAGGCGCTAAAGATGAACTCCATAATGTATGTGGATTTTCTCAAACAGCACTTCCTGCCATGGTTCAAGAAGAAGAACCGTGTATTTCACAGCAAGATCATTTTTCTGCATGATAATGCACCATCTCATGCTGCACATAAAACATCTGCATCTCTGGCTGATATGGGCATAAAAGGGGACAAACTTATGGTGTGACCCCCATGCTCCCCTGACCTCTACCCCATTCAGAACCTTTGGAGCATCATTAAAAGGAGTGTCTATGATGGCGGGAGGCAGTTCAAATCTAAGCAACAGCTCTGGGAGGGTATTCTGTCCTCATGCAAAACAATTGAAGCAGAAACCATCCAAAACCTGACAAATTCAATGGACGAGAGAGTTCAGAAGCTCCTTTCGAACAAGGGGTCCTATGTGAAAATGTAACATCACCTAGAATAAAGTTTTGAGTTGAAAACTGTTTGATTTCAGTTTCTAACAACCTGCTAATGCTTATAATTTCAAAAATGACCATTTTTTTGGTCTTTATTAAAATGAAAAGGTTGATCGAAAAGTTTGGGGGATCTAAGAGTGTGGCAACCCAGTAGTCATGATTACTTCGAATTCTGACAATATGAGGGTCATGCTGCAGGTAGTGCAGCAAGAAGGCACTTATGTGTCTTGCGCATCTCGGAGCCCCAAAATTATTTTCCGGGCTAGATGCAGCTAAAAATTATTTTTAATTTTAAATCTGGTGAAGCTTATTATAGATGG
Organism: Phyllobates terribilis; assembly: GCF_046119375.1. NCBI lineage: Eukaryota > Metazoa > Chordata > Amphibia > Anura > Dendrobatidae > Phyllobates > Phyllobates terribilis. The sequence goes on from NW_027362768.1 coordinate 330,176,358, forward strand.
CCTAATAGGATCAGTGCTGCACACTGCTACAAAGCCCAAATTATTTTCCAGTCAAGATACAGATAAACATGATTAGTAATTTGAAAGCTTAAAACGGTTGGTAGGGTGATTTTAACCAATCATCAAGCTTTTACTCTCCCCAGGATGACACAGGGGTAGAAAAGTCGTTTCGGATCCATGATTTGTTCATCTTTATGAACGTGAGTCTGTCTACATTATCAGTGGAGAGCCGCGTGCGCTTATCTGTCAGCACACCACCAGCAGCGCTGAACACACGTTCAGACAGAACGCTGGCTGCGGGGCATGACAAGATCTCCAAGGCATAAGTGGCTAGCTCCGGCCATTTATCCAGATTGGAAGCCCAAAAAGAGCAAGGGTCCAGTGACACAGTCGTGGCTTCAATGTTTACTTGGAGATACTCCTGTACCATCGTCTCTAGGCGTTGACTATGTGTCAGACTTCTTGTCTCCTGTGGCCTTGCAAAGGATGGGCTAAAAAAGTGGTGAAATGATTCCGCAAAATTGATGTTACCAGCAGATACTGTGGTTCTGTTACGGTTTGAGTGCTGAACACTTGACGGTCCCACGGTTGGCAAGTTGGAACTGTGAGATTCACTACGTGCACCACTGGTATTTTGTGGAAAAGCACATGTAAGATTCTGCAACAGTCTCTGCTGATACTCCTGCATGCGTGCATCCCTTTCTATGGCAGGAATAATTTCTGCAAATTTACTTTTGTACCGGGGATCTAACAGTGTGGCAACCCAGTAGTCAGGATTATTTCTAATTCTCACAATTCGAGGGTCATGTTGCAGGTAGTGCAGCAAGAAGGCACTCATGTGTGTTGCGCATCCAGGAGCACCAAGTCCCTGTTGTGTTGGTGGCGAGGTAGCAATCATGCTTCCTTCCTCTGTCCTCTCCCCCCAACCTCGCACAACAGAAATGTGATCAAGGTCTCCCTCATCTGATGAGTCTTCCATCAGTTCGTCCTCCACTTCTTCCTGGGCTCCTGCACCTTCCTCACTAGTTTGGCTGCTACCATGCGCCCTGGTAAAATCATCTCCCCCACCCTCACATGCCTGCCGCCTTGGTGCTGCCGACCGTCTGGACCTTGCAGATGTTAGCCCTTCCGCATACAACTCCTCCTCCTCTACTTCCTCCACCTCCTCTTGTGCCACCACCTGACTCCGAATTCTGTTTAACATGTGCTCCAGCATGTAAATCACCGGAATAGTCATGCTGATAATGGCATCGTCAGCACTAAACATCTTCGTCACCATTTCAAAACTGTGCAGAAGGGTGCATAGGTCCCTGATCTGAGACCACTCCTCCAGCGTGATTTGCCCCACCTCTGAATCTCGTTGACCCAGGCTATACGTCAGAACGTATTGCACCAGGGCTTGTCGGTGCTGCCACAGTCGCTGCAACATGTGCAGAGTTGAATTCCACCGGGTAGGCACATCGCATTTTAGCCGGTGAAGTGGCAGGCCCAACGACTTCTGTAGAGATGTAAGTCGCTGAGCTGCGGGATGCGAACGGCGGAAGTGAGCACACAGCGACCGTGCCCTCTGTAGAAGGCCATCTAGTCTGGGATAGTGGGCTAAAAATTGCTGGACAACCAGGTTCAACACGTGAGCCATACAAGGCATGTGTGTGACATTGCCCCGGCGAAGGGCCGCACCCAGGTTTGCAGCATTGTCGCACACGGCCTTCCCTGGTTTCAGGTCCAGTGGAGACAACCATTCATGAAATTGGTTCTCCAGAGCTGACCACAACTCCTCAGCTGTGTGACTCACATTTCCCAGACATTTCAATGTAAAAACCGCCTGATGACGTTGAGCCCTACTGCCAGCATAGTAAGGAGGTGTGCAGGATCCCTTCTGCGCAGTTAGAAAGCTTGTGGCATGACCAGACAGGCTTTGGGTGCAGGTGGAAGACCGAGAGGAGGTTGAGGAGGCAGAAGCAGTGGAGGAAAAATGACATAAAGAGGATTGACGCACAACTCGTGGGGACGGCAAGACTTGGACAGCAGCCCCTTGTCCTGCTGTCACCATAGTTACCCAGTGCCCAGTCAGCGACATGTAACGCCCCTGTCCATGCCTACTCGTCCAAGTGTCTGTGGTGAAATGCACCCTGTCACACACAGAGTTTCTCAAAGAAGCGGTGATGTTGTGTGCGACATGCTGGTGGAGCGCAGGCACACCTTTCTATGAGAAGTAGTGCCGACTGGGCATCTGGTACTGGGGCACTGCGACGGACATAAGGTCTCGAAAATCCTCTGTGTCCACCAGGCGGAAAGGCAGCATTTCTGTAGCCAAGAGCTTGCAGATGGTGAAATTCAACCTCTTAGCTTTCTCATGGCTAGGAGGAAATGGTCTTTTACTTGTCCACATCTGAGGGACCGAGGGCTGGCTATTGTGCTTAGACGGGGTTGATAAGGGTGTCCCCGGCAAACTGACGGTCTGTGAGGAAGATGCAGGCGGACATGTTAGGTTGCCTTGATCCAAAGGTGGTGCTATCGATGTCGGACAGCGCTCAAGACCAGCTGGTGTTACCACCTCCAAAGAAAATGATGACCTGCCAATCACGCTGGCTGTTGTGGGTAAAGAGGTGGCAGGTCTGCGCCCCAAAACAGGTGTGACTGCTGTCCCCCCAGTCACAGAGGATGAAGAGGCCGCGGATGCACAAGATATGGCAGACGTTGGTTGGCCCGGCCGGCTAGACCGCATTGTAGCACACTGAGCTTCCCACTGCAACTTATGCTTCATGTCCATGTGCCGGTTCATGCATGAAGTACTCAAACTATGTATTTTTTGGCCTCTACTTAGCTTTTGCTGACAAATGTTACAGATAACACGAGTTGGGTCATCTTTATCGATCTGAAAAAATGCCCAGGCTATGCAAGGCTTAGCACCCATGCGACCTGAAGAGCCACCACGACTTGTGGTGAGAGGCAGAGTTGTGTTTGAGGATGCAGTTGTTGACGTGCTTCCAGTACTACGTCTCTGTCCAGGAAGGCGCAACCTGACCTCGTCGTCACTAGCATCTTCCTCCACCTCCTCTGCTGACCTCATCTCTTGGCTGACTGTGGGTTGACAGTAAGTGGGATCTCCGACCTCATCATCATCACCCTGTGCGTTATCACACCCGTCGTCCTCAGAGCCAACCTGTTCCTGCCCTGACAAAAAACTAAAGTTGTCGCTCCAATCAGGTATTTGAGTCTTATCATCGTCTTCCTCATTGTCTCCACCAACAGGAGTTACAGTTTGGGAATGAGGGTCTACATTATGGTCAGAACCTTCTGCGTCTGGTCCTGGATCCGACTCATAAAGATTCTGGGCATCAGTGCAGATCATTTCCTCGTCTGGATTCACAGAAGCGCTGGAGTCGACCTCTGATTCCCAGGCTATAGTATGAGTAAACAGCTCTGCAGACTCAACCATCTGTTCTACCTCATACTCAGACGGGCAGCTGGAGATTTGGGAGCTGTGAGGAAGCAAGTGCGATTTGGGTGACACCTTTGAGGACTGGAGTATTTGTGATGTTGAAGTTGATGTGGAGGAGAGCCCACTTAAAGGAGCACTTGATATCCGTTGAAGCACCTGCTGTTTTTGTGCCTCATCTGGAATTTGTAGCGATTGGCGTGGCCGTAAGAAAGGGATCTTATCACATTGTCCGCTAAAAGAAGTAGACATTTTAGTTTGGCTGGAAGATGGTCTTTCTTCTGCACCTACCCCACGGACACAACCTTTTTTCCCCTTCCCAACACGCCTATTCCCCTTTCCACCAGCAGCAGGCCTTTTTCCACTCATTTTGGTGGTTAACTAATTCACAACTCTGGAGTTGTTTGCACAAAAAAACAATGGATGGTAACCGAGCAGAGCTGAGTGGCCAAACTGTGGTATTAGGCCAAAACTATTGGCTGGGTTAGATGCAGAAAAAAATTATTTTTAATTTGCAACCTGATGGAGGTCAGTATAGATGGACTAATAGACCAAGTCCCACACACCGCTAGAAGCCCAAATATTTTTTCAGAGCTAGATGCAGAAAATTTTTTTATTCAATTTGCAACCTGATGGAGGTCAGTATAGATGGACTAATAGACCAAGTCCCACACACTGCTAGAAGCCCAAATATTTTTTCAGAGCTAGATGCAGAAAAAAATTATTTTTAATTTGCAACCTGATGGAGGTCAGTATAGATGGACTAATAGACCAAGTCCCACACACTGCTAGAAGCCCAAATATTTTTTCAGAGCTAGATGCAGAAAAAAATTATTTTTAATTTGCAACCTGATGGAGGTCAGTATAGATGGACTAATAGACCAAGTCCCACACACTGCTAGAAGCCCAAATATTTTTTCAGAGCTAGATGCAGAAAAAAATTATTTTTAATTTGCAACCTGATGGAGGTCAGTATAGATGGACTAATAGAACAAGTCCCACACGCTGCTAGAAGCCCAAATATTTTTTCAGAGATAAATGAAGAAAAAAATTATTTTTAATTTGCAACCTGATGGAGGTCAGTATAGATGGACTAATAGACCAAGTCCCACACACTGCTAGAAGCCCAAATATTTTTTCAGAGCTAGATGCAGAAAAAAATTATTTTTAATTTGCAACCTGATGGAGGTCAGTATAGATGGACTAATAGAACAAGTCCCACACGCTGCTAGAAGCCCAAATATTTTTTCAGAGATAAATGAAGAAAAAAATTATTTTTAATTTGCAACCTGATGGAGGTCAGTATAGATGGACTAATAGACCAAGTCCCACACACTGCTAGAAGCCCAAATATTTTTTCAGAGCTAGATGCAGAAAAAAATTATTTTTAATTTGCAACCTGATGGAGGTCAGTATAGATGGACTAATAGACCAAGTCCCACACACCGCTAGAAGCCCAAATATTTTTTCAGAGCTAGATGCAGAAAAAAATTATATTCAATTTGCAACCTGCTGGAGGTCAGTATAGAAGGACTAATAGAACAAGTCCCACACACTGCTAGAAGCCCAAATATTTTTTCAGAGCTAAATGAAGAAAAAAATTATTTTTAATTTGCAACCTGATGGAGGTCAGTATAGATGGACTAATAGACCAAGTCCCACACACTGCTAGAAGCCCAAATATTTTTTCAGAGCTAGATGCAGAAAAAAATTATTTTTAATTTGCAACCTGATGGAGGTCAGTATAGATGGACTAATAGACCAAGTCCCACACACCGCTAGAAGCCCAAATATTTTTTCAGAGCTAGATGCAGAAAATTTTTTTATTCAATTTGCAACCTGATGGAGGTCAGTATAGATGGACTAATAGACCAAGTCCCACACACTGCTAGAAGCCCAAATATTTTTTCAGAGCTAGATGCAGAAAAAAATTATTTTTAATTTGCAACCTGATGGAGGTCAGTATAGATGGACTAATAGACCAAGTCCCACACACTGCTAGAAGCCCAAATATTTTTTCAGAGCTAGATGCAGAAAAAAATTATTTTTAATTTGCAACCTGATGGAGGTCAGTATAGATGGACTAATAGAACAAGTCCCACACGCTGCTAGAAGCCCAAATATTTTTTCAGAGATAAATGAAGAAAAAAATTATTTTTAATTTGCAACCTGATGGAGGTCAGTATAGATGGACTAATAGACCAAGTCCCACACACTGCTAGAAGCCCAAATATTTTTTCAGAGCTAGATGCAGAAAAAAAATATTTTTAATTTGCAACCTGATGGAGGTCAGTATAGATGGACTAATAGACCAAGTCCCACACACCGCTAGAAGCCCAAATATTTTTTCAGAGCTAGATGCAGAAAAAAATTATATTCAATTTGCAACCTGCTGGAGGTCAGTATAGAAGGACTAATAGAACAAGTCCCACACACTGCTAGAAGCCCAAATATTTTTTCAGAGCTAAATGAAGAAAAAAATTATTTTTAATTTGCAACCTGATGGAGGTCAGTATAGATGGACTAATAGACCAAGTCCCACACACTGCTAGAAGCCCAAATATTTTTTCAGAGCTAGATGCAGAAAAAAATTATATTCAGTTTGCAACCTGATGGAGGTCAGTATAGATGGACTAATAGAATGATGCTATGCCCAAAAGATTTTACTTCACTAGGTGCAGTAAAAAAATTGGTATTCTATACACAGGTGGTATATCTTGCAACACAGATAGGCTACTCCACTGACTAACACACTCTGCAATAGGCCAAAAAGGATTAGCTTTGCTAGATTCAGCCAAATGCTGTGAAAAAAACTTGCACAGCACTGGCACAGACCTGCCTGGCAAAAACTGATAGGAACTGATGTAACCTAGTCCTGAAAAGGACTCCAATTACAATTAGTCTTTACTCCCACAATCTATCTATTTAAGAGCACAGACCTGCCTGATAAAAGTCATAGGAAATGCTGTAACCTAGTCCTTAAAAGGACTGCAATCACAACTATTCCCTACTCCCAAGCTATCTGTATATTTGTGCGAAAATTGGCTTGAAATTAACAAGGTATAGCGCACACAGCAACAGCGGTGCCGTCTAACACGCAGCTGCAGCAGTGAGAAAATGGTGGTGACGGGGAAAATGGCTTGGTCTTATAGGGCAAGGACATGTGACATACACTGCCAATCACACATGCCCTTGCTTGTGTGAAAAAAAGCACTTCGCTCCGTGTGTGCGCTGCTGATAGGCTGACAGATTGCACCTCCCCACTGCAAATGCGGGAAAGAGAAAAAAAAATGGAGATCTTCATTGTTCCTGCAGAGATCCATCCCCTGCCCCTCCCCCCGCCCCGCTGTACACTCAAACTGCGTATTAACATTAATTTTCATCATTACTGAGAAAAAATCCAGTTATGATTTTGGTGCACGAACAGTTATCGAACATAACCTCGAACAGCCGAATTTTTCTCAAATTGTTCGTGTTCGCCGATCGGCTCGAACACCGCCCAAAACAGCTCGAATTTGAGATTGGCGAACAGTTCGAGTAGAACAACGCTCATCTCTAATCACTAGGTTGCAAAGAAAAGGCCCACTCCTGAGGCTCTTTGCGCAAAAGTGACATTATAAACCCTATGCGCTGGGAATCATCCCCAGAGGACTTGGGTCTCAAACGAAAATACAATAAGCAAGCATTTTTAAATGAAAAAAATTCTCGGTGTTCACCAAAAAATAAATCCGGCAAACGTACCTTAGGCTCCAAGAAATGTGCTCCAGGACAGTTACTCACGTGTTGACGGAGCTCAGTCACCTCCAAAGAGAGTCCCTGCAGGTGTTTAGCCAAATCCAGAACCGACACCATGATGGAACAGAAAAAATCTTTCCTTAGAGCATTTGCTGGGCTGGACTTACTGTTAGGTTCTGCTACCAGAGCTAAGGAAAGAGAGGAGATCTGTCCCTATGATAGAACTCAGCTTAATCCCTACGATGTAACAGGGGACCTGATCCTGCGATCAGACCTGCTAAAGTCCTAAGCTAGTCTGTACGGAGACCTATAGATGTGGGGAAGGAATCCCTACAAGTACTAAGGACTGGGAGGAAAATGGGACACCTCCTAACAGAAATAGTAGCAGACAGACGAACAAACAAAATATATAGAACATAGAGGTCCGTAGACCAAGCAAACTAACAGAGTTAGATACAGGGCACAGGCTAGCTAGAAAGTAGTTATACAATGAAGTCCAGCAAAGCCAGAAGGGCGGAGCAGGATTAAATAGGCCAACAAGATCATGTGACCAGCAAAGGAAAAAACCTAAGAACAAGGTTCTAACAATTATAGTCCAAATTGTGTGAGAAAAATATCCCAAAGTGGAGAGAGTCCATGAATCCAGGGTCATATCCATAGTTTCAGCCTACGTTTCCAATTAACGTTTTATCATTATTTTTAGACATTTTAGGCAGTGTCCCAGACTTTCACATTATGGGTCGAGAAGCCTATGTAAAGATGGAATTATCCGCTCTGATTTACACCCTGGATCACATTTGAGTTACCTTGGGATTTGCACGTCTCACTCACCTCTGCTCTGTGCATCACAATGAAAGAATCCCATGGACCATTATTTTGTCTCCGGGAGTACAATTAAAATGACACGGACATGAATATCTTAAGTCTATTTCCCTCTGGCAAACTGTCCATTCCACAGTGTAAAGATAGAGCACATAATTGTTTTATGTTGCCTGAAATACATCTCACAGAATATATGAAATATTAAAATAAAAGATCAGAGACGCATAAAACATTCATGCGTAAAAAACTATTGAAATTGATAATAACGCAAATGACTAAAGGCATTGTGGAGCTAAATGCAATTTAGGACTAAATATTAAAAGATGTAAACATAATTGAGTTTTTATTGTATGTTTTCGAGAAGGTCTGTTTAAGAAAATTGCTTCATTTAATCATTGCCTTTGAAGTTGGGGGATAATTCAATTTATAAGTATGGTAAAGCATAATACCATTAGGAATCCATAGTAAAATATGTAATGAATTGCTACTCTTAAGTTACAAGGGTTACCTTGTTGAAGGGAACATAGGGATGGTTTTGTGATGATCACAACGAAACTCAACATTTCAAACACATATTTCCTCATTGTAGAGATCAGTAGTGGGTTCCTTATGTTGACCAGAAAATATGATATCTGCCTATAGAGAACATTTCTAATAATACCAAGTAACAATCAGTTAAGGACGAGTGGGTGGGAGTAACCTTCAGTGGTGCCCAAATCAAATAGAGGGCTGCACCAAAATGACTATATATCAAGTGCCAGACTTCTTACCTCAGTAGGCAGAAGAAAATTATCATTAGTCATTTACCAGTGTCCATGGCTGGACCTAAGATGGTCTAACCTTGAACATTACTTTAAAGAGCTGAAGTGGTGCTCCCAAAAAAGTGACGCCTGACAGATTTTCTTTCTACATTGGCAAGAGATTTTATTCATTGGGAAAAGAAATGTTTTCATTTTCTTTCTAGATCCCCTTCACTTGTAATAAATAGAATACAATATAACACAATTTTTGTGAATAATCCTTATGTTTACTTTCCAATTCTATGTCAACATTTTATTCAAAGACATTTTTCTACGGGAAAAAAAAAGTAGAAAAAAAAAAAACCTGTCCTGGTTTTCTCATGGGTTTTCTATACTCATCGAAGCTCTATACATGAGAAGAGACCCCAAGTGCCTGATTCTATATTTGACGTGTCCTTATAACCAGCCTAACCTCATATTTCTTTGCACATCGTGATTCATTGTGATCTATTGTTATCTAAACATAATAGATGTTACTCTGCGGAACGAGATATTTTAGCAGCATACAAATGTCCCTGTAGCGCAGGGTGTCAGGGGAGCAGCCATTAAACACATTCTCATGGGAGATGCGATATCTCTACCTAGATTTCCTTGAATAACATTACTTTGGCAGATGTAGTACTGGGTGAAAGTTTCACAATAACAGTTGGGAATGAACCTTTGAGTCTTAAGATCAAAAAAGGTTGCATGCATCTCAGTAGGTTACAGTTGTCTCATGCATGGAAGATAGAGGTCAAAAAGGTAAGAAAGGTCAAAACGAGCCCCCCCATTACAGTGACGGACTGAGCCAACAAGAGCGCCAGGTGCTTTTTACTTTCTCTTCCATATTTCTGTGAACATTGAGCCTCATCTTGCTTGCTAAAAATGCAATTCTTTTGATGACTATTGTAGTAAAGTAGATGGGACTAGTTAGATCTCCTTCCTCCAGGGACCCAATAGTCAGCCTTTAGGATATGGTAAGATGGGAAAACACACAGTTGGATGTGGCAACTTAAAACAAAGTCAAACATTAAGACTTATCTGACCTGTCTCTAAGACTTATCAGAATGTCATTGGTGATGGTTGTGCCCTGTTTACCACCGAAAAGGGTCATAGCTTTACTCCGAGAGCCATCTCCTGAATATATTGTCTTTGGCTCTCAAGGTCTTTAAAGAAGTCCTCCTCCTCCCATTAAAGTTTTTATCCTCTTAATATATTGCAGTCATCATATTATATAGCACTGTGTACTTACAATTGCTCATTTTGCCTTTCTACCCAGCTAATTCTTCTCTTTTCCATTAGATCTATGACATTATGTAATTAAAAACATATTATAGTATGGATTATCCCTGCAGGAGAGGGATAAAGGATGGCACTTTTTGAGCACAGTAAGTTGGTGATCAATATGGCACTAAAATGAGAGAACTATTTCACCTGTCTAGCTTGTGCAAATAGTGCACAACTCCATATGACTATATATTGGAAGTAAGAGTATGCTGTTGGGATAGCCTCCAGAAGGGATTCCAGTAGAGTGCAATCCAAGATGAAAAATCCAGGTACTCAGCCCTCTCAACCAAGTAATTTCCAAATGTTCACCAGGAATAAACAAAAATAATTCAAAATACAGTGTATTGAAATCACAATGCATTTCGACTGTGACCAGCCTTCTTCAGGTGTCTGAAGTGTATGTATTCATTGTTCTCCAGATACCTGAAGAAGGCTGGTCACAGCCGAAACGTGATATGGTTTTAAATGCTTTTGAACATTTTTGTTCATTCCTGGTGAAGATTTGGAACTTCATTGGTTCACCAGGAATGAACAACATTTGGAACTTCATTGGATTTTTCTTCTTAAATAAAAAATATTGTTATAATTTATTAATGCAATTAAAATGTAATGCCAAAATCCATTTTTTCCCAATACCAGATGTTACAGTCATTGGTTGGATAGGCTGTCAACCATATCAGTGCTCTCATGAGTGTTCACATGGGCACATTTTCATTACCATTCAATGCAGGAACAAAAAAAAATGAAAAAAAGCTATTCTATAGAAATATCCCCTTATATATTGTGTTAGTAGCCTTCCTTTAATCATCAGTATACACCGTACCATTCACAGTATTGACCTTTCCTCACCCACAAGAACATGTGCCAATGGGATTTGTAACCATTTATTTATCCCATCGCCTCAAGATTCTCCACTGTGGGGGTCACTAATGATCAGAATTATAATGGAACAGCTATAATAGTCAACGGGATTATCTAAGCAATGAGAAGAGAACAGGTAGCGGGGCTGTATCTTCAAACAGGAGGGGAAGGGGACCTGAGGAGCTTTTAAGAGACAAGTACAATGTTTATGAAGAGCCATGGATAATGTATAAGAGGAATTACACTAAGATGCATCAAAAGCATTATTCTGTTTTAAGTCTTTACATGAAATCTCATTTAGCATACGTTCACATCTAGATGAGATAACGGTCTATTACATGGTATGTATTCAGGTATTCCTCTGTGTAGAAATTAATTCTATCTGCTGGGGTACATTGATGTGGTGAGATACTAAAAATAGAATTCCTTTTTTTGCCACATTTTATTCATTTAACTCACATATCACCGTCATATTCCGCAAACATCATCGCTGTCCCCATTGGAGCTTACACTCTACATTCCCTATCAGTATCTCTTTGGAGTGTAGGAGAAAACTTGAGAACCTGGAGGAAACCCATGCAAACACAGTGAGAACTTACAAACTTCTTGCAAATATTGTCCATGGTGAGATTTAAACCCATTTTTACTCATTTTCTTTGACCAACATTCATTCAGCCAATGTAAGTAAAAAAGGGATTGGGCATTTTGAACTTTAAAAAGAGAAATAATCTTACAACAGAAGTGTATTACCCTCTATTTATTTGGAACATGAAAAAAAAACCTTGGAAGAAGCTAACGCAAAACGCGCGTTGGGGTTCTGACCCTTACCTTCCCAGTTCGCTTAGGTCTCTACTACTTACTTACAGCAGTACATTTTTACTTATGTTATTTCTGCCACTATGGGTCATTATTGACATGTATATACAGTATGTGTCCAGATAAATTTGTATATGCTTCTTATTCTTTTTATCTCTGCCATATTTTGCTTTATTGATACAGTACATTTGGTATTATCACATTTGAGATTGTGAATATATATTCAAATATTTATTTGAACCTTGAATCTCAGTATCGCACACACCCATCTTAATCGTTTTAACTCCAACATGTTTGTTAACTAATCAATAATGATTGTAATTTGTATTTGGTTATTCGGATTCCATTTTTATCGGTTGTTTGCTTTTTATTTAGAACACAAGGTAGCTCGGCCGAATTGAACATGCATGTGTATGGTGGGAGGTTTGTTAGGAGTGGCAGTCAGCCAAAGGATTGTTCAGACTGGCAGCAATTGAAAGTGTATGGTCAGTTTAACCCAAGAACGCATACCTGGGGCCTTGCAGGCCCGCCCTGTTAATTGTTTTCTATTTTCTGCAAGATTACTTTAGCTAGAATTTTGAAACTCTAGGTATTCCTCAGGTATATAGTTGCTTGTCATTTTTGTTTGCGTTATTCCATGTTATTTGCACACGGGCCTAAAAGGCCCCAGGTATGTGAAAGTGTAGATTTTTATGGTCATGCGTTCTAGGGTTAAAGGGACTAAGATACGGATGAGTAATAATTCTTAATTCTTAGTCATTAATTCTTATGTTTTCTTCAATATCATATCAATGGGGGTCCGATTGACACTCTCACTGCTCAGATGATACTTGGAGCTGTGGCTGGCGGAACACTTGATTGTAGTGTTTCATTGGTGCCATTTTTGGAAAATCCATCCTTGAAGTTTCTTTTGCAAGTGCAGTGGGGCGGGAACCACACTTCCAGCTCTGCTCTCTTCTCTCCCCCCCACCACTTACAGTCTTTGATTGACAGGTCACTCTTCTTTCAGTGACTTGTCTCCACCTGTCTGAGATTCTGTGCAGACGACGTCATTGCCTTGAGTTCGTCTTATCAGAAATGGCGGCATATGCGCAGAAAGCTATTGATGGTGTTGCAGGAGCCGATGTATTGATCTTACAATGCCCCTTCTGATGAAGCGAACACGGGCAATGATGACACCTGCACAGAGGAGACAGGTCACTGAGAGAAGAATTATCTGTCAATCAAAGACTGGATGTTTGATGGATAAAGAAAAAGGTATAGAGACCAGAAGTGTGTTGCCCCCCCCCCCCCCGCTGCACTTGTGATTAAAACTTTCAGGAGGGATTCCTCAAAAATGCTCCAACATAATTTCAAAAGCAAGATATGAATGTAACAAGCATTAAAGGGGCTTTACACTTATACATTTAGTTCAGGGTCCAATATTCTGTTGTCAGATGCCCTTTAAATATGACGTATTATGTCCCAAGAGCTTTAAGTTCTATGGCCACGGCCCCACTATCAGCATTCGGTCAGTATTTTTTCTCAGGAGTGGGAGCCAAAAGCAGGTGAGGAACAATCAGAAAAAAGGTAGAATAGAAAAGAGAAGCAAGTAACTAATTCTGTTTCAATCACCCACTCCTAGTTTTTGCTCCCACTCCTGAGAAAAAATACTGATCGAATACTGACCAAATACTGATAGTGGGGCCTTGGCCTAACTCTGAGATTTAATGCCCCAATACACATTAGATTAAAGTTGGTAGAACCATCAATATTATCAGTCTAATGCCTATGGGTGCCTGATAGAAATGAGCGAATATGTTTTGTTAACCCTTTCGCCGAGTATGCTTGGGCGAGCACCGAGTAGTTACAGCTGCTCGGTGATATGTTTGAATCACTCCCGTGAGCATGATTTGCGATGGTTTGACAGCATTAATACATGTGCGGAATGTGTAAGAAATAGACATTCCTCACATGTGTTAAAGTTGTCAAACAGTCGCAAATCATGCACACGGGAGTGATTCAAACATATCACCAAGCAGCTGTAAATACTCGGTGCTCGCCCGAGCATACTCGGCAAAAGGGTTAACAGAACATACTCGCTCATCACTAGTGCCTGAAACTCTTCCCCGACAGATGATATCAGGGAAGAAGAGGATCTGGCCTGCTGAATTTGAGTAGCCGATCTTTTTGTTCTCTCTGGATATAAGCCAGTGCTGCAAAGAATATTCTGGCAGCAGCTCTTTCATAGGGAACAGAAGAGCTGAGTGTTCCTGTGCATGGGGGTGTCAGGAGAGATAGATGCCGGACAAACAATTGTGCGGATGACAGTTATCTCTGATGAGTGTGTGGGCCATTAAAGGGAATCAGTCAGTAGGATCAATCCTCCTATGCCGTCTACATGGGCATGCAGGTCAAGTTGGATAAAATGATACCTTCATATCTGTGATCCAATGTCTTATTCATGAGAAATCCACATTTTTCTCAATATGTAAAATAGCTGCTAAGATCTATGAGCCGGACATAGATCTCCCTGAGAATCTGCATCCATAGGTTATATTAAATGAAAGGGCGTAACCAGTGTGAGACATGTAATGACTAACACTCTGTTTTCTTGATCTACATGTCCAACAGTACACCCACCAATCAATAGGAGTTCACAGAGTATGGAGCCGGAACTCTACAGCGCTGTAAAACTATGTAGTGGCCGTTCTCAGGTACTGCTGCTCAGATCATCCTCATTTCAATGGGAGCTGAGCTACAATACTCCAGAATGGTCACTACTCAGTGAATGCCGCTGTGGTGCTCCTGTACTGGAGAATTAAAGGGGCTTTACGCTCATGGTTTTATTTAGGGGTCCTCTTTAACAAATTAGTAATATTTAGCTAAACTTTTTTTTATCTCAATTCTCAGATCTCTCATAATTTTTATCTTCGAGGTATGCAAAATGGCCTCTTCAGAGAAAAAGAGGACTTGAACTCTACAGCGCCACCTATTGGAAGCAGCAATCCTACAAGTCACAATCAACCCTTTAACGAGTCATGCAATATGACTTAGGATAATAGCCAAATCACGGTGTGTCACTGTCCACAAGGAGAAACGTTACCCCTTAGATATCTTAGATTCAGCCTCTGTGTGCACAAAGAGCAAAATCAGCATGTGAATAAAACAGGTTTATTTAGTCGTTCCGTCGTAAATAGTTCTTACGTCTGTATTCGCTCTACTAGAGTTGCTGGTGATATACTAAAAGTCACATGTAGGGGGCGTTGTTTAATCACAATTTGTCCAAAATAGCATTTTATCACCTTTGCACATACATCTTAGAAGCAACATTGCAAGCGGCTGGAGTTAATGTCCTCGGTTTCTCGCATTTTCAGCTTACTGCAGTAGATGCTGAGATACATTGTAATTTAATATGGTAATTATCGGCCAGCGATGTTTATATCTGGGGGCTCTCTGTACTGTAGCACTGCAGATTCATCTTTTTAGCATTACATGCTTCGGGGTAATATGAAGCAAACAGCGTGTGCAGCCGGCTAGTTTTTTTTAAAGGCCAGCATTGTATATCACACCCATTGATAGATTAAAGAACTGCGCGCACCCTGGAGTTTGCATTCCATTTTCCGAGGCTTTTAATATTAGCGCATAAACAAAGCCACCTTGTGAACCGCGATTATATTAACTTTTTGCAGAGCATAATGTCACATTTGTAGCTGAGATGAATTTACCATTTGTGTTATCATTTAACTCTTTACAGGTGTTTTCCAGGGATTTTTTATACATTTTTTTTTTATAAATTAATATTAGTGATTAATGAATCTGCCGAAATTAAAATTCAACAAATTTACTCTAGTGATGAGCGAACGTGCTCGGATATGGGGTTAACCGAGCACGAGTATCTTCAGCGTGCTCGAAAACTATGTTCAATTCGCCTCGGCTGAATGTCTTGCCGCTGTTAGACAGCCGCGACACATGCAGGGATTGCCTAGCAAACAGGACATGCAGCCGCGACGACTCGAACATAGTTTTTGAGCACGCGAAGGTTGTTATTCTCACCTCTTCTGGGCAATCTCTGACTATTTTCCATTTTCCAATAGGCTCCCCTGCCTTCTCTCTTCTTGTTCCGGTCGTCCGCCATTGTTATTCCTTGCAAGGCTTCATGTCATCACGTGGAGCGCAGCGCACATCATTGACATTAATGATGGATGTCGCACCGCACGTGGTCAAGCAGGATGAGACGCAAGTCATTGACATCAATTAAGTGCGTCTTGCCCCATATGATGACGTTGAGAATAGTGAAGAATAATAGTGTTGGTTGCCCGGAAAGGAAAGAAGACCAAAGAGGAGTGATTGGAGAAAAGTCAACGGGACACCTATGGGGAAAGGTGAGTATGATAGTTTTTTTTTTTTTACCACTTCCCAGCATTCAAAATCCATCAAAACAGAGACTGGTTGACCTCCATTTTGCTGGATTCATGTAAATCAAATAAAAAATAATCGTATTTATTAGAATCCAATTTTTTTGTGGGGAAATTTGGAGTGATTTTGTTTCATTTTGAATCGTTTCGCTCACCTCTAATTAAAACAGAAGAGATACTCGCCCTCACCGATTACTAGTAGATCCCAACCTGATGAATAATCAGCTTATTACATCAATCATTATATTAGTAAAGGGAAACCCATCACCAGGTTTGCCCCATATGAGATACGGCCACTGCCTTTTAGCCCTCATATACAGCATATTAATATGTTGTATATAAGCCCCCGATCTGGACTGCAACAAAAGAATAACGCCTTTTATTATATTCACCTGTGGGGGCGGTTATGTCCAATGGGTGTCTCTGGTCCTGGTCCGACGCTTCCCTTCTTCTTTCGACTCCTTCTGTGCTTCATGTGGATGAGGCATCCGCACAGTCTCCCTGGCATCGCGCTCCTGCGCAGGCATACGTTTCTGCCCTGACCAGGACAGAGCAAAGTACTGCAGTGCGCATGCACCGTGAAAGGTCAAAGAGCCCTGGCGCATGCGTACGGCAGTACTTTTGCGCTTTTTTAGTGCATTTTTTCTCCTAATAAACTTCTATCCAAAGCCTGAAAAGTGTATGCAAAACATGCAATTGTACTTTTAAGAGCAGAATTCCAATATTTCAGTACTGAAAAACAAATTGAAAAATGCAGTGTAAAGTTTGCACCAAAAATGCATCAAAAGAAAGGATAAGCAATAAGCACATAAAAAAAATGCCGCAAAATACAATATTTTCATTACATATTTTGGTACAGTCACCTGCAGAAATACAGGAGTAAAAAATGCAGTATTTCCGCATATGGGAACGTGGCCTTGTGCATGATTTCTACACTTGTCAATCACAGAGGCAGTTCGGAATATTTTCATGAATTAGTAAACTTTACCAATATAATGTCCAGTGTGTAACCCATAATTGACTTGTTATTATAATTTCATTTATTTATGTAGTGCAGATTATTAAGCAATCTGAAATTGTTCTGTAATTTAGACGGTGACACTGATGGATGAGATCTGGCTGAGCCCCAGCGCCAAAGCTGCTGACTGGCTGTATGTTTTATTCATTTGGCTAAGGGCTGGAGTAGACACCGTAGATTTTAGAATATTTTAGAAGCTCTCTGGGATGTCAGAAGCGATGTCAGTGTCGTTCAGCTCAGACGCCTAAAGTACAGCAAAAAAATCAAATCAAACCCAAATTGTGCTATTCCTTCCTAGAAAAATTCTTTGCAGCCGTGAGTCTGTGATTGAATCTACATTTCGGGAAGGATTTCATCCTTTTGTTTTTGGATGAATTTTAAAACATATGGCAATTGATGTGAATGACATGAAAAAAAGTGAATTATTAAACTGGACAATGGATCTACAATGAACATATCCCTCCAACTTATCTCTCCAAATTATGACCTTCTTCCCTTCTTGAGCATGGTGCCATGAACGTAGTATGATCGGACAAGGAGATGTAGGGCTGAAGTAAGTTGTAAGATTCTCCATCTGAAATTCTTTGTACAAGATGAATCAAATGTATTGTCTATAAGCAATAATTGTAAAATGATGTCATAATTAGGGATGCTCGGACCTGTGGAAGTTCGGGCTCTGGTACCCGACCCAAATCTTAATCCAAAGTTCGGTACGGGTATCAGAAATATACCCGAACTTGAAACAGAACCCGAACCCCATCGAAAACAGTGAGGACCCGAATTTTGGAGCTGGAAAATCTCTCTCACTCCTCCAGAACTTCGAACATTAATATGGACTTCAAGTAGAATTTCGTGTTCGGAGTTTAGCACCGAACACTAACTTTTCGGTACAAACACCAAATTTTTAAGTTCGGGTTCGCTCATCTCTAGTCATAATAGTCAATGTGCATTCGATCCTTCATCTTGAAAAAAGAGAATCTGGATTAGCTTCGAATGGCTCTGTTTCTACAAACAAAAAACCTTTTTGGAAACCTCTTTTTGGAAACATACCAATTGGGGGCGGTTCATCAAAACTGTTATGCCAGAAAACTGTCGAAACTGCTTTGAAGAGTCACAATTTTTTGTCGTTTTCATGTAATTTTAAATCAGCTACGCTAAAATTGGCAGAGCTGGGGCAGAGAGGCGTGTTGAGGGAGTCACGGGGATATGGTGGGGAGTGCCAGCACGCCAGCACCATGCCTATTCAGCCAGCACCTGCCTTTGATAGCAGCAATTGGAGATAGTGATCGAGTGGTGCCAATCAGTTACTATTAGAGATGGGAGGATCGATTTGCGCAACTCTGATCTATTGGCCAGGTCTGGCCGATGTACGGAAGCTCTGCGATTTTTTACCTTTCTGGATTCCTGGTATATCATGTCAAAAGCTGCACCAGATATCATGTAAGGTAGGAGATTCACAAAGTGCCCACCCAGTGGCAAGGCACTGCTGACCTGTCCAATAGACTGGACTCACACAAATGGATCCCACCATCATTAGTTATTATGGC
Organism: Phyllobates terribilis; assembly: GCF_046119375.1. Lineage (NCBI taxonomy): Eukaryota > Metazoa > Chordata > Amphibia > Anura > Dendrobatidae > Phyllobates > Phyllobates terribilis. The sequence continues at coordinate 330,195,062 of NW_027362768.1, forward strand.
CTTCATAGAAGATCTTAATTTTTTGTTTATGCTGCAGCACTATAGTTTTGCGGTACATAGAAGTATTGTGGAATGCAGAAGTTTATAAAATAGGTGCAAGTCCCCTAAGGATATATGTACAAAAAGTTTTCTGAAGAGTTTTAGCAGCAGATTCACTCAGAAAAACCCCTGCAAATTTGCTCAAAAAGACTCTTCCTAATCATTTCCTCTGTGAAAACATTTTGCTGGTCGTATATTAAGTCTTTTGAGTGTTTCATTGAGAAAAGAAAGTGCTTGTTATTTGTTTGAAACTGGGCACTGTCCAACAAGAAGGCTATAAAAAAAATTCAGGAAAAAAAAATTTTCAAAACTGTTTCAAAAACTTTTCAAACCATCACAGAAGATACTACAGGAAACAAAAAACTCCTCCAAAAACTCCCCAAAGAAGGAGCACTTCCTACAGCACTTTTCATTAGAAAACTCTGAGATTTTGATAGTGTATAAAAAAAATGAAAACGTAACCTAAAGGGGACCAAAAGATAAAGTAAAAATGAAGAAAGAAGATAATGATAAAATTTAATATCTGTACATTTACACACATATATACAGTATATATGTACAGTATATGTACAGTTGAAACCAGAAGTTTACATACACTATATAAAAAGACACATATGCATGTTTTTCTCAATATCTGACATGAAATCAGAATAAACCTCTCCCGTTTTAGGTCAATTAGGATTACCATAATTTTTAATATTTACCAAATGCCAGAATAATGAGAGAGAGAATGTTTACATACACTAAGATTACTATGCCTTTAAACAATTCTGGACTGCCCATATGATGATGTCATGTGTTTGGAAGCTTCTGGTAGGCTTTTGGCAACATCTGAGTTAATTAGAGACACATCTGTAGATGTATTTTAATGCACACCTGAAACACACTGCTTCTTTGTGTAACATCATGGGAAAGTCTAAAGAAATGAGCCAAGATATCAGGAAGAAAATTGTGGACTTGCACAAGTCTGGCTCATTCTTGGGTACAATTTCAAGATACCTGAAGGTGTCTCATTCTTCTGTACAAACAATTATATGCAAGTATAAACAAGATGGGAATGTCCAGCCATCATACCGCTCAAGAAGGAGGTGGGTTCTGTGTCCTAGAGATGAACGTGCTTTGGTCCGACATGTGCATATTAACTCACGGACAAAAGCAAAAGACCTCGTGAAGATGATGGCGCAAGCTGGTAAGATTGTGTCAATATCCACATTCAAACGAGTATTGTATCAACATGGGCTGACAGGCCACTCTGCCAGGAAGAAGCCATTACTGCAAAAGAGACATTAAAAAAACAGATTAATGTTTGCAAATGCACACAAGAACAAAGACCTTCATTTTTGGAGACATGCCCTGTGGTCTGATGAAACTAAAATTGAACTTTTTGGGCATAATAACCATCATTACGTTTGGAGGAAAAAGGGAGAAGCTTGGAAGCCTAAAACCACCATCCCAACTGTGAAACACAGGGGTGGCAACATCATGTTGGGGGGTTGTTTTGCTGTAGGAGGGACTGGTGCACTTCACAAAATAGATGGCATCATTAGAAAAGAAGACTATGTGGGAATACTGATGCAACATCTAAAGCCATCAGCCAGGAAGTTAAAGCTTGGGCGGAAATGGATCTTCTAAATGGACAATGACCCGAAACATACTGTCAAAATGTTAACAAAGTGGCTTAAGGATAACAAAGTCAATGTTTTGGAGTGGCCATCACAAAGCCCTGATCTCAATCCTATTGAAAATTTATGGGCAAAACTGAAAAGGCAGGTGCGAGCAAGGCGACCTACAAACCTGGATCAGTTACACCAGTTTTGTCAGGAGGAATGGGCCCAAATTCAAAGCAACTATTGTGAGAAGCTTGTGGAAGGATATCCCAAATGTTTGACCCAAGTCATTCAGTTTCAGGGCAATAATACCAAATACTAATAAAATGTATGTAAAATTTTGACTTTGCAGTAAGTAATAAAAATGCCTTAAAACATTCTCTCTCTCTCATTATTCTGGCATTTGGCAAATATTAAAAATTATGGTAATCCTAACTGACCTAAAACGGGAAAGGTTTATTCTGATTTCATGTCAGATATTGAGAAAAACATGCAGATGTGTCTTTTTATATGGTGTATGTAAACTTCTGGTTTCAACTGTACATAGAAAAAATAAAAATAGAAGCAGCACCAGCATCCAACGTTTGGGTGCAAAGCCCCCCTGGCAATGATCAATCTTCAATATAATACAAAAAATAGGAGGCAGCACACCATATTGAGTGAAGAAAAAAGTGCTGTTTAATGGCCCATCATGGCGACGTTTTGGTTCTGCAGTGAAAACCTTTCTCAAGGCTTGAGAAAGGTTTTCACTACAGAGCTGAAATGTAGCCATGATGGGCCATTAAACAGCACTTTTTTTCTCACTCAATATGGTGTGCTGCCTCCTATTTTTTGCATTGTATATGTACATAGATATATATATACATATTTGTAAGCATTTCAATCACTCATCCTTTCCAGTCCAAAAACAAAGAAATGAAAAAATAAATAAATAAATAAAAAATATATATATATATATATATTTGTTATTGCCACATCCATAACATTTTTATTTATGAAAATAATAAATTAATTAACCTGTAAAGTTAAATCATTAAGCAGAAAAAATGTAAATGCCAAAATTGTAATTTTTCGGTCACCACACCTCTCCCAAAGGTGCAATTAAAAACAATCAAAATGTTGAATATACTCCAAAATTGTATCAAAAAAACCATCAGCACGGCAAACGAAAAACAAGATCTAAAATCTTAAAAAAAATATATACAAGTTTAGTACCACCGTAATAGTGACTGGCAGAATCATGCCATAGGTCATTTGAATGCTGTAAGAATGAAAATCAAAAAACAATGGCATTTTTTGTTTTTAATTTTTCACCATTTATATGGCAAAGTGAATGGTGTCATTCAAAAGTACAACTCCTGCGAAGAAAACAAATGACCCCACAAAGCCTTGCCTAGGGAAAAATTAAACAGTTATGGCTCTGGGAAGAAAAGAAGGAAAAAAAATCAAAACTTCAAAAATTAAAAATTGCTCAGTCATGAAGATGCTAATACGTTGTTCCATTTAACAATAATAACACTAAAGTGGGCCGTATAGATTAGATGGCTGCCAGCTGAATAATGCTTTGGCCAATCGTTCACCCGACAGCCATGTCTGCTGATTCTCCCATGCACAGGAGCCCTCACTTGACCGTTCCGTCCTGTGTTCTCTACGCGAAAGCCACCAACAGATGCGTTGGTTGGTACCTTATCTCCAGTAGAACAACACTATCAGCAGTCCTCAATCCGACATGTCCGATTGACATCTCTTCTAGTGATGAGCGAGCATGCTCGCTACTGCTCAGTGCTCAACCGAGCATCTCACTGCTCGAGATGCTTGGCGCTCACTGAGTATTTCCGGGGTTGCTCGGTGGGAGCTTGGGTCTCCTCCCTGCATGTTTGGTGCTCTTTACAGAGCCAATGAACATGCAGGGATTGCCTGCCATGCACTGTAATGCCATAGCCAGCGTCATCAGGTCTATATCAGACATGGCGCCGCCATGCGCATCACAGTCACTCCGGAATCAGACAGTGTAGGGAGAGATGCTGCTGAGCAAGGGAGAGATTTGCTTGTTTCTAGTTAGTATAGGTGTGCCAAACTATATTTGAGACACATATCCATCTCAACAAACAGTCCTTCTGAGGACTAATCCATCTGCAAAGATATCAGGCAGGCAGATTACATAGGCAGGGTATATAGCAGACTGCAGTGCACATAGCACAAGAGGCTCCATTCCAGTTTTGTCTGCTGCTGCTGGTAGATATTTCTAGAAATAGGCCCAGGTCTCAGGAATAATTTTTTTTTGGATCTTAATCCTCATTATTTGCTTAAAAAGCAATCCAGAGAACACCGTTGTTCTGCGCCATTTGCTTGTGTATTTCATAGCCGTGAGTCTGGACTGCATATCCCTCACCCTGATTCTCCTTCCTCCCACCATGCCGAGTGCCCAGAGACAACTGATCCCAACACTTGGATGCTCCGAAGAGCTGTTCACTTTTCCATTTATAGTTTCGGGCCTCTCGCCTGGTCCACTTGAAGCGGGGCAAGAGGAGATCACATGTAGCGATGCCCAAATATTTGAGCAGCCACGGTCACACGATGGTGACGGTGGGAAAGTGTCACAAGAGGTGGACGATGACGAGACACAATTGCCACAACCTGGCAGGTGGATATGCAGAGCGAAGAGAGCAGCACACAGGGGGAGGGAGGCAGAGCACCCCAACAGGCAGAAAGAAGCAATGTGCTGGCCGCAGACAGAAGGCAGGCAACCGTTCCCCGTAACACCAACACAAAGGAAGTTGCTAGCACAACTGTTAGGTCTTCCCGAGTCTGGTTGTTTTTTAAAGACTCTGCCGATAATCCCAAAAAGGCCATTTGCACCACCTGCCAGGCCAGCATCAGCAGCCTGACCACCACCAGCATGATCAGGCACATGGCAGCAAAGCACCCGACTTTGTGGGCCGAACCCCAGGGTCCAGGAACAGTGTCTGCAGGTGGCACCATTGATTCTTCTGCTGTTGCGCATGCAAGCCAATTTCCTGTCCATGGAGCATGCGAAGATGCCTCCTGCCTTGCACCTGTCGTTGCACACTCTCAAGTAGCAGCATCAGGAAGGACGTCCACGTCCTTGTCCCAGTGCAGTGTTCAGTTGTCCATACCCCAGTCCTTGGAACGCAAGCGCAAATATGCAGCCAACGCCCCACAGGCCACACTACTAAATTCCCTCATTTCACTACTGATTGTGCTCGAAATGTTGCCTTTTAGGCTCGTGGAGATGAAAGCATTCCGCAACTTGATGGTACTCGGTCCCCAACCACCACTATTTCTCCCGATGTGCCATTCCCGCATTACACAAGCACGTGTCCCAAAACATTAGCTGTGCCCTCAACAACGCAGTTACCGGGAAAGTCCACCTAACCACGGACACGTGGACAAGTGCTTGTGGGCACGGACGGTACATCTCGCTGACGGCACACTGGGTTAACATAGTGGAAGCCGGGACCCAGTCGTACCTTGGGACGGAACACGTCCTCCCGACGCCAAGGATTGCGGGCCCTAGGTCAGTCAGGGTTGCCCCCACAGTCTACAGCTTCTGCACCTAATCCTCCTCAGCCTCCTCCTCCTCTCCAGCCTCCATCTCCGAAATGACCACATCAGTCACAAGCTGGAAGCACTGCACTGCAGCACTGCCTCGGTCAAGCGGCAACAGGCTGTGCTGAAGCTAATATGCTTAGGTGACAAACCACACAATGCTGAAGATTTGTGGACAGCTCTGAAAGAGCAGGCAGATCTGTGGCTCACACCACTGAACCTACAGCCAGGCATGGTCGTGTGTGACAATGGCCGGAACCTGGTGGCGGCTCTGAGGCGCGGCAAGCTCACACACGTACCATGCCTGGCCCATGTGCTTAACCTCATGGTTCAGCGGTTTCTCAAATCCTACCCGGAGCTGCCGGATCTGCTTGCTAAAGTATGCCACCTGTGTGCCCATTTTAGAAAGTCACCTACAGCTTCCGTTGCCCTTGCCGTGTTTCAGCAGCATTTGCAGCTTCCAGCTCACAGACTGGTGTGTGATGTCCCCACGCATTGGAACTCTACACTGCAGATGTTGGGAAGGATTTGTGAGCAGAAGAGGGCAGTTGTTGAGTACCAGCATCAACAATGCCGTCGGTATTCAGTTCAGACTCCACACATAAGACCTCAGGAGTGGACATGGATGTCAGACATATGTACCATCCTCCAAAACTTTGAGGACTCCACAAAGATGGTGAGCGGCGATGACGCCATAATTAGCGTCACCATCCCGCTTCTCTTTCTTCTGAAATGCTCTCTGCTCACAATCAAAGAGGCTGCATTGCAGGCGGAGCACGATGGGATGGAGCAAGGATCCATACAGGGTGATTGCACACATCCCAGCTGTTATGATCTGCAACGAAGAACTAAGGAAAGATAGGGGAAAGCTTTCCCTACAGTAAGACTAAGCTGAATCCCTGCGATGTAGTGGGCTGCCTGTTCCTAGTGAACAGACCGGCCTTTGTCCTCAGCTAGTCTGAACGAAGACCTATAGAATTAAGGGAGGGGTCCCTAAAAGAACTAAGGACTGGGACAAAAAATGGGACACCTCCTAAACAGAAGTTGTTGCAGAACACAAAAGACAAACTGACAAAAAGTACTAGAGGTCCCAGAGGACCAAGCAAACTGACAGAGATAGGCACCGAAGCACCAGTCTAGGAAGACAGTCAAACAACACTGAAGTCCAGCAAAGCCAGAAGGGCGGAGCTGGAATATTTAGGCAGATGGTCACTTGACCTCAAAACACAAGGTAGAAAAAACTAACAGGAGGATTGTAACAGTACCCCCTCTTTTATGAGGATCCTCCGGATCCTCCAGGCCCAGGCCTATCCGGAAACCTCCTGTGGAAAGCTTTAACAAGCCTAGGAGCAGAGACATCATCCGCCCTTACCCAGGAGTTGTCTTCGGGACCGAAACCCTTCCAGGAGACAAGATACTGTAATCTCCCTCTATGCCATCTAGAATTCAAGATACGCGAAATCTCAAATTCGCCGTCTTCCACCACAGGAGGAACTGTGACAGTGACATCACTATCAGAAACACCAGCCTTTTTCAACAAGGGAACATGAAACACAGGATTAATCTTCCAGGAAGTAGGGACATCCAATCTAACAGCAGACGGGTTAACAACCTGAAACACTTTAAATGGACCCACAAAATTAGGACCCAGTTTTTTAGAGGGAATCCTGAACCGCAGGTTCTTCGAGGACAACCAAACCATGTCACCCACAGTAAACAAAATCTCTTTACTTTTCCTGTCAAAATACTTCTTGGATTTCTTGTTAGCCTCTTGAAGGCTGCAACATACATTAGTCCAAACTCTCTCCAAATCACAGGAAAAATTCTCCTCCTCCGGCACCGCCAACCCTAATTTGGAGAACGAACCAAAAGACGGATGTCTCCCAGTACAACAAAAGAAAGGAGAACACCCAGCAGAGGAGGATGTATGATTGTTAAGAGCAAATTCTCCGAGAGGCAGAAATTCAGACCACACCTCTTGATTGTCTGCCACAAAACACCGCAAAAACTGTTCAACATCCTGGTTCTTTCTTTCAGTCTGTCCATTAGACTCAGGATGATAACCAGACGAAAATGACAAATGGACTCCAAGACTTAATCACATTAGTAGACCAGTCCAATAAAGGATTGTGCAGTTTTAGCCAAGGCAATCCTAGAACAACTGGAGAGGGCAAATTATTCAAAACAACCAAGTCCAAAATTTCTTGGTGAACTCCATTGATAGTGAGGGAAAATGCAGCAGTCTTGTGAGTAATACATTTCAAAGGAGTGTTATCAATTGCAACCACAGAAATAGGTGATGACAAAGGTTTGGATTTCAATTTAAGGTTCTCCAAAAACCCTTTATCAATCACATTAAGCGTTGAACCATAACCCACAAATACCTGAAATTCAATCAAATCTCCCTGCAGAGTGGTACTCCCAGAAAGAAATACTCCTGCAGAGCGTAAACAAGCTATACTGGCATAACTGACCTTTTTTTTTTCTTTACTTAAACGACGCTCACAATACTTAATCAAATGGTCAGCTTTACCACAAAAAAGACACAAACCTTCGGCGAATCTCCGGTCTCTTTCCTGAGAGCGGAGTGACATTACCCCCACCTCCATTGGTTCTCCGCTGTCAGAGCAGATTTTCTGGGAACTAGGACCTGACGTTACAGGAGTTTTTACATCATTCACCCTGGACCTCAGTCTCCTGTCTATACGAACAGCTAACTGCATAGCCTCCTGCAGTGTCTCAGGTGCAGGGAATGCAATTAGCAAATCCTTAACCCTTTCACTCAGACCAGCAAGAAATAAATATCTCAGCGCAGAAACATTCCATTTAACTTCTGAGGCCCATCTCCTGAAGTGTGTGCAATAATTTTCAACATCATCTGACCCCTTATTCAAACGTCTAAGTTCTGATTCAGCAGATGAGATTCAATCAGGATCGTCATATAATAGCCCCATAGCAGAAAAAAATCCTCAACAGACCCCAAACACGGATCATTAGGTTGGAGAGAAAAGGCCCGCCCCTGTGGTTCCTTGCGCAAAAGTGACATAATAAAACCAATGCGCTGTGATTCATTCCCAGAGGATCTTGGTCTCAAACGAAAATATAACAAACAAGCATTTTTAAAGGAAAAAAAATCTTGCTGTTTACCACAAAAAACATCCGGCAATCCTACCTTGGGTTCGACAAAATGTGCTCCAGAACAGCTACTCACGTGTTGCTGGAGCTCGGCCACCTCCAGAGACAATCCCTGCAAGCGTTGAGCAAACTCCTGGACGGAAACCATACTGATCCCCAAATTTCTTTCCTTTAAGTTTTTTTTTTGGGCTGGACTTAGTGTTATGATCTGCAACAAGAACTAAGGAAAGATAGGGGAAAGCTGTCCCTACAGTAAGACTAAGCTGAATCCCTACGATGTAGCGGGCTGCCTGTTGCTAGTGAACAGACCTGCCTTCGTCCTCGGCTAGTCTGAACGAAGACCTATAGAATTAAGGCAGGGGTCCCTAAAAGAACTAAGGACTGGGACAAAAATGGGACACCTCCTAAACAGAAGTTGTTGTACTGTAGAACACAAAAGACAAACTGACAAAAAGTACTAGAGGTCCCAGAGGACCAAGCGAACTGACAGAGATAGGCACCGAAGCACAAGGCTAGCAAGACAGACAAACAACACTGAAGTCCAGCAAAGCCAGAAGGGCGGAGGTGGAATATATAGGCAGATGGTCACGTGACCGCAAAACACAAGGTAGAAAAAACTAACAGGAGGGTTCTAACATCAGCCTCATCTCATCCCAACGTGGATTGGGTGACAATGAGGAAGAGGAGGAGGAGGAGGAAGAACAGGAGCTAGTTTCATGCGCTATAGATGGTACTACCTGCACAACTATCATACCGTCTGTTCAGCATGGACAGCCAGAGGACAGAGAAAAAGAGGAGAGCATGGTCAGTCGTCCCCTTGGTGACGACACGGAAGTCTTGCCTGTTAGCAGTTTGGCACGCATGTCTGAGTTTATGTTACGCTGCCTTTCCCATGACCCTTGTGTTCTCAAAATTTTGGGTGACGGTCATTACTGGTTGGTGACACTTCTAGACCCACGCTACAAGGAGAACTTTTTATCTCTTATTCCTGAGGCGGACAGGTCTACAAAAATGGGGCAGTACCAGAAGGCCCTTGTTGCGGAACTGTTAAAAAAATTGTCATCTGAAAACAATGGTGGCAGAGGTCACAGTTCATTGGACAACCAAGGAGTACAGGTGAGAGAGACACAACTTCAATCCAGTAGAGGCAGGGGAACACTGTCAAAGTTCTGGGAGAATTTTCTCAGCCCCTCCCATCACACAGGCCCTGAGGTGTGAGGTACTCTCACAAGGAGTGCAAAGTTTGGGAAGATGCTGAGGAAGTACCTTGCCAACTGTACCAACGTCCTCTGTGATTGCTCTGTGCCTTATAATTATTGGGTATCCAAGCTGGATACATGGAATGAACTGGCTCTCTACCCCTTGGAGGTCCTGGGCTGCCCTGCCGCCAGCATTTAATCAGAGCAGGTTTTTAGTGCCGCTGGTGGAATTATAACTGATCAGCGCATCCGCCTGTTCACTTAAAATGCTGACAGGCTGACTCTTCTAAAAATGAACAAGGGCTGGATTGGGCCAGACTTCTCAACACCACCGAATGATTGCAGCGTAACATAAACTCAAATCCAGTGTCTTTTTTTGGGAGGTGTATTCCCATGTAACTCTTCACACCCATACATGGGTATACGCTATTTGCTCTGGTCCTCCTCCTTCTCCTCATCCTCATCCTCCACCACCATATCACCAGGATGACCGTGGTTCGTGATGCAACACCCACATAATTTTTTAAAGGGTGTAAAAAAATAAATTATACAGTATGTTCATGTATACCCCCCAGGGGTAAATGTTTGTCAGCCCATACTCTTAGTGCATGGGCATTACAAGTATAGGAAACCTGCTCCTTTCTAATGGGAACATTTTTTATGACGCCCTCCTCCACGTCTCTTCCAAGGTGCATTGGAGTGCCGCCAAATTTTTGGCTACCCTTGCATTCACTGCATAGGCAAACACAATGGGAGACCTACTTCCTAATAATGGGAACATTGTTTTCAGGAGGCCCTCCTCTAAGTCTCTTCAAAGGGGTACTGGGGTGCATCCAAATTTTCAAAGTGGTATTGGGGTGCGTCCAAATTTTCAAAGTGGTATTGGGGTGCGTCCAAATTTTGGGCAGCCCTGCCACTCACTGCATACGCAATAACAGTACTGGAGACCCACTCTTAAGTAATGGGAACAATAAAACATAGCCGGCTGATGGCTCTCTAAGAATAGTGAGGGCCGACTGCTGGCCCTTTAAGAATAGTAAAGGCCACCTGATGTCCCTATAAAAATAGGCTTTGTGACTTTCAGAGTCCCTCCTTCATAAATGAAACATGATGTGTCTGATGATATCTCACACACCACATGGCCAGATAAGGTTGTAAAATGATAAAATGACTTATAGACTTAAATTGGGCCCGAGCATCGAGCACCCGGGCATTTTAGTGCTCGCCCATCACTAATCTCTTCCAAACATCAGTCAGCCGGCTACCCCATAAGACAGTCAGCCGAACCCGTCAATATTGGCTAGTTCAGCCGATATTAGTCCAATATGTATGGCCAGCTTTACTGTAGACCAGGGAAGTTCTACTCTAGGAGATCTGGCATTTCACAAACTGACTTGTGGCAAAGGTGCCATAGTATGATAATGCAATGCAATCAGCTTTTAAGTATGCTCAAACTACTGCCAGTGCATTTCTATGGAGATTCATTCCATGACTTTGTGCTTGATTTTAACCATTGTTTGAGATGGTTGAGATACTTGAACTCAATAATTAGGAGAGATCTCCACATACAGTTGGCTATAGGTTGTACGACTCAGTAAAAGGCAACATCACTCAACATCACATAACTTGGTTGTCAATAAATACCATCCAGGCCATGACACCACCCGCATTGTTGTTTCCTCTTTTCTTTTTCTCGCTACTGCAAACTTTTACAATGCAAAATAAAAAAAATAATAATTATATTAAGTTCCAAAGATTAAAATATATAACAATTAAATGTAATTACAATCTTCCCAACAAGAGCCCTCATTTTGAAACCCAAAAGAAGTTGATTTTACAATGAAATCTCAGTGTCACCTCCTCTCGAGGATATTAGAAATCTTGGGTGTTTTGCCAACTTTTTGAAGGGATGAGTGTTTTGAATATTTCATCATTTATATTAATAACTTATCTTAAGTGGCTGCAGCCTTGTAAGTGTTCATCAAATGGACTCTTCGTAGAACAGAAGCTGTCAGTGGGAAATGGCACCTCTATTACCATTCTGTGCGACCTGTCATTTCGATGACACAGTGCTCAGATCTTGAAAGAGTTAAGTGACAGCCGAGCGAGAAAGATGCTGAATATATCCTTGATTGGAGTATTAATATCAGAACCTGATGAAAAATTCAGCAGTCTGTCTGACCATTTGATGAGTGTCTGAGTATATCTGGGGAGAAAGTCTGGGATGTTGTTTTAAAATGAAATCTTGTATGGTGGCAGTAAAAGTAATGTCAAAAACAGTCACGAAATATAAAACATCTTGCTGTATAACAAGTCTCCAACAGGTCTTAGCAATTTATTATTTCCAATGAAGACTCGGGATGACAGCTGTAATACTGGACCGAGTCTTGTTGCGGTATAAAACCTGCGACATATATAACAGCCAGATTCATAATCAGGGTGATAGTAAAAAGAGCATTTTCTATTTCGTAAAAACACAAATAAACTCTGCCTTGAATATACATATTAATATCTTAAGAGGAGAAGCCGATCCATTACCTGCTAACATTGATGTTGACGACATAAGAATATTTAAAGGGTTTTTCCCATCTCCAAGATCCTATCCCATTATGTAGGAGGCGTACTATTAATAATATTAAAAAATGCCTCCAATTAGAAATTACTAAGGGTTCAGTCTCTATGCCCTTATCCATATGTATGTCACTTGACAAATGGTAAGGTTTTAATATTAGAGTTAGGACTGTCCCATAACGGTTGCCATGACGTGGCAGGATGGCTTTTACATTATTTTGATCAAAATTTATGTTAACTAAATACCCTTTATTATTTATCATTATTTTTATGCACTGTGCGATTTATCCATTTACTTTTAGGTATTTGTGTATTTTGCTTATGTCTTTGTTTTTTTTCTGTCTTATGGCCTTATGTGAACATGCATTTACATTTTGCATGCACATCAATTTATGTTTCAGTTCAGACTCCCAGGTTTTTTCTTTGTAGTTTAATGCCCTTTAGTGTATATAAGGGTGTGGCCGCCCTTTGTCTGAGCTGAAGGGTTCATTCTGCTTCTCAGGTCCATGCTTCTACTAAAGGTTCAGTCTCTCTGCCCTTATCCATATGTATGTCACTTGACAAATGGTAAGGTTTTAATATTAGAGTTAGGACTGTCCCATAAGGGTTGCCGTGATGTGGCGGAATGGCTTTTACATTATTTTGATCAAAATTTATGTTAACTAAATACTAGTGTTGAGCGAGCACTAAAATGCTCGGGTGCTCGAAGCTCGGGCCGAGCTCGCCGTGATACTCGGGTGCTCGACCGGAGCAACGAGCCCAATGTTAGTCTATGGGAGATCCGAGCATTTTTGCGGCGGCACCCACGGCAGTCTTTTAGAAGCCTAACAAGTGCCGAAAACGATAGTGACAGTGCTCAAATGACATAGGGACAGCATGGGGATCGCCCCTGGAAGCATTTCTGACCCCCAGGTCACTGCTGTCAACAACGTGGTCAGAGGTATTAAGCCACTTTTAAGGGCTTACAATAAAACGTTCAAAAGCGAAACTGAAACTGCTTTCCTGTGAAATATGTTAAGGAAGTTCCTTTCCAGGGTAAAAACTTGTGTATAAGGTAAAATAAATAACAAAAAAAAAAATACTCCTCCACACCTTGGGCTATGCTCACAAGTAGCATTTTTTATGCGTTTTTGCACTTTTGTATTGCTTTCAACCGTGACTAATGCATTCACCGGGAAATGTCATTTTAACATTTTACAACCTTATCTGGCCATGTGCTTTGTGACACATGCATACAGTGCTGAAAAGACATGGGAACAGCATGGGGAAAACCCCTGGAAGCATTTCTGACACCCAGGTCAATGCCTAAAAGTGTGCCCATCAGAAGTGATCCTTGCCGCATCAGAAGATGCAGACTTGCAACTATCCCCGTGCAAGTCCTTTTCCCGGGGCAGTGTTCAATTGTACCTCCCCCATTCCTTGCAATGCAAGCGCAAATATGCAGCCAACCACCCACCCACCCGCAGGCTGCAATACTATACTGCTAGCTTGCACTTGAAATGGGGCCTTTTAGTTTTGAGGAGGCCGAAGCTGGCCACTACCTCATGCCACCTTCCCACACACTTTTCTTAGCCTGACCTGCTTTAGGGCAGCATTGGAGGAGCCCACCAGAGAACCAGACTCCTCCGGTGGGCCCTGGCTTCTCCATCAGGGGAGTTGAGAGTGCCAAGGTGAGGAGCATGATGATGATGATAGAAGTTAGAATCTGCTTTGCTTTCTTTTAATGCAAGCGTAAGTGTGCAGTCTGCCACCCACCCACCCCCAGGCTGCAATACCATACTGCTAGCTTGCACTTGAAATGGGGCCTTTTAGTTTGGAGCAGGCCGAAGCTGGCCACTACCTCATGGCTGCTTCGGCAGCGAGGTATCCATACTCAGTCCCCAGCAGCTCGGCGGCCGGGTGTCCACGCTCGGTCCCCAGCCGCCAGGGGGTGGTTGGGTGTCCATACTCGATCCCCAGCCGCCCCGCGGCCGGGTGTCCACACACGGTCCCTAGCCACCTGGGGGCGGCCGGGTGTCCATAAACGGTCCCCAGCCGCCCCTAATTCTCCTGTCACCTTCCCACACACTTTTCTTAGCCTGGCCTGCTTTAGGGCAGCATTGGACGAGCCCACCAGAGAACCAGACTCCTCCCGTGGGCCCTGGCTTCTCCATCAGGGGAGTTGAGAGTGCCAAGGTGAGGAGCATGATGATGATGATAGAAGTTAGCATCTGCTTTGCTTTCTTTTAATGCAAGCGTAAGTGTGTAGCCTGCCACCCACCCACCCCCAGGCTGCAATGCCATACTGCTAGCTTGCACTTGAAATGGGGCCTTTTAGTTTGGAGGAGGTCGAAGCTGGCCACTACCTCATGGCTGCTTCGGCAGCGAGGTATCCATACTCAGTCCCCAGCCGCCCGGCGGCCGGGTGTCCACGCTCGGTCCCCAGCCGCCAGGGGGCGGCCGGGTGTCCACACTCGGTCCCCAGCCGCCAGGGGGCAGCCGGGTGTCCATATTCGTTCCCCAGCCGCCCCTATTTCTCCTGTCACCTTCCCACACACTTTTCTTGCAAAAGAAAAGGGAAAGGGCGCATGTGTAGACTCACAGGGCTATTTATATAAATTAAAAAGTGCCAGTGCACTCACCTGTGATGGTTGTGTACGTCTACACAACCAAGATTAAGCGTGTGATTAATGAGGCTCCGGGTCGCCTCTCTCTATTTGCAATACCGTCCTGTCGGTGTTTGCATCGCAACTCCGTGCTCCTCGAGTGGTCACGCAATCCTGCTGGACCGAATAACACGTCACCGCAGGTCCTCAGCTGTTTATCCCGGTGGCTGGATAACCGCAGGTCCTCAAATATCCAAATATGCCAGGCTGCTCCTGCCGCTTTGGCTCCGTATGGAGATATTTCACATGTAAACAATGGTGCAGCGGTCTCAGGGAGCGCCAAAGGAATACTGGACAATTTACTAGATGATAACCGACCTTTATTCTTCCTCCAATACCACTGCCACAACGCGTTTCGACGGTCTAAGCCGTCTTCATCAGGTGAGGTAAAGGAGAATGTTACAATGACAGCATTATAAAGGGGTGGTATTTTACATAATTTAGACCACGTGTTGTAATCAATTAACCCTTTCATTGAAAAACTCCATATAATGCATTCTTTACCAATTAACCTCTTATTTTCCCTTGAAACAGCATTGTGCACTCATATTTAAAAATCCCTACATAAATCATAAACTCACAATTCTTAATAAAAACTTCCTATTTGTGTTTAAGAAAAAATAAAAAATTATTATTATTATTATTTTTTTTATATACATGTATTAGCAATTATTAAAATCACCCTGGGGACCTTCTTAGGGTGTCTTGACAGTGCTATACTGTGATTTCCAGCCCCCAATTCAAAAGTTAAGTTTCTTAATGAGACAGTACACTTTTAAATAAAATGGCCGAAAATAACCTTGTACCGTTGCCCACTACGATTATAAACCCCATACATTTTTAAAATTACCCTGTGAACCTTCCCAGGATGCCCTGACAATGCTACACTGCGATTATCAACCCCCAATTCAAAAGTTAAGTTTCTTAAAGAGACAGTACACTTTCATATAAAATGGCCAAAAATAACCTTGTACGGTTGCCCACTACTATTATAAAGCTCCTAAAACCCAATACTATCCATTATTATGAACGGAACCTGTGCTTCCAGTAAACCAAGTAACCGACGACAATAGGAAAACTGAGCTAAATGACAACCCGAAAGGGCGAGCAAGTCTCCTGCTAGGCTGCCTCATACCATACCTTCAATCCTGTGCAGGTAACCCCGCAAGCCGTCATTAAACGGCTGATGACAACCCGGGAAAGATATGAGAGGGACAACATTAAACCTTCTCTGACTTAATGGTTTGATGTGTTTTCAATCGTAAGTTTCAAACCCTCAGGGTACAAAGTACCCATTTTGTATATCCAAAAACTTTCTTTCTTTATAAGTGTACTCAATCGTTATTGTCCATTATCCACAAAATGGTCAATGATGATTATTTTCATTTTACTCGGGTCTTTGTGGTGATGGTTTGCATAGTGTCTGGAGACACTATGTAATTGATATCCTGCCCTTATATTAGATCTGTGTTTATTTAATCGGGCATGGGCCATTTGAATTGTCCGGCCTATGTATTGCAAGCCACAAGGGCACTCCAACAGGTATACTACATAGGTGGATTGGCATGTTAATCTCTGTTTGATCTGAATAACCTCATTAGTGGCATTAGATTTAAAGGTTTTTGCATTATTGGTTAAAATAATAATATTTTTTTTAAACACAAATAGGAAGTTTTTATTAAGAATTGTGAGTTTATGAATCCATGTAGGGATTTTTAAATATGAGTGTACAATGCTGTTTCAAGGGGAAATAAGAGGTTAATTGGTAAAGAATGCATTATATGGAGTTTTTCAATGAAAGGGTTAATTGATTACAACACATGGTCTAAATTATGTAAAATACCACCCCTTTATAAAGCTGTCATTGTAACATTCTCCTTTACCCCACCTGATGAAGACGGCTTAGACCGTCGAAACGCGTTGTGGCAGTGGTATTAGAGGAAGAATAAAGGTCGGTTATCATCTATTAAATTGTCCAGTATTCCTTTGGCGCTCCCTAAGACCTCTGCACCATTGTTTACACACACTTTTCTTAGCCCGGCCTTCTTTAGGGCAGCATTGGACGAGCCCACCAGAGAACCAGACTCCTCCGGTGGGCCCTGGCTTCTCCATCAGGGGAGTTGAGAGTGCCAAGGTGATGAGCATGATGAGGATGATAGAAATTAGCATCTGCTTTGTTTTCTTGGAATGCAGGCGCATGTATGTAGTAGCGGCTAGGCCTGAGGTGGTCAGCGTTTTTGCGCATATCCTACCTCCTCTGAGGATTGCTGGATGTTTTCCTGCTACTATCCCAGTTCCATGACTCCTGTTAAAACAAAGCTTCAGGTGATAAATGATGGATGAGGTAGTGGCAAAGGAGAAAGAGCAGAAGTAACAGGGACCATTCACATCAATATCAGGCCAGTCAAACACATATATCTTGTAGGATATGTTTCTGTAACAAAAAGAGCGGTTCGGCTACACAGTTATAGGGCATACAGTGAGTGCAATTGTGGCGCCCTGCTGTGCATTAGTGCCACAGATCCTAGAGGGGTGCATGGATGGATTCCTCCACAAGAGGCCCTCACAGCATTCACACACCTCCACCTTCCACCTCAGACCACCAGAGGGAGCCGGTTAGGGATATAAATAGGGAAGGTGGAGCTAGGAGTCGAGTCTGGTCTGGAGTCTGGAGTAAGTCTGAAGTCCAGTTTCCTCAGGGGACAGAGCTAGTTCCAGTCTGTGAGAATCCAGTCTGTAGAAGGAAGCCTGTTGAGAGGAGCTCCTGCAGAAGCCATCCTGCAGTGGAGCACAGTCCAGACTCAGAGAGCTCAGGTTAGTGAGCCCAAGGCGTGCCGACGCCATAAGAGCAGTGAAGAGTAGCGAGGCCTACTGCCAGAGTGAAGCCTAATGAGGGCCCCGAGCGGCCGAAGGCAAGCGGAGTAGTGAGCTACATAGGGGGCAGAGGAGCTTAACCAGCTCACCCCATAACCATATACCGGACACTGGGTCCGTGTCTGCAAGGATCTCTAGGACCAGCAGAAACCACCGGAACTCTTGGCGAACTCCAACAGAAGGCCCTATCACCGGGATCAGCAGATGCAAGACAGAGACAAGGTTAGGCCTAGCTCCAGGCAGGTCAGAAACTTATTAAGGAAAAGGCAAGAAACAGGAGGCCCCACATCCGCTTACTGGGGAGAGTCCTGAAATGCACCCTTCACCCTACAGTGCCCTGGATTGTGACTGAAACACCACCAGTAAAGGTACTGAAGTGAACTATCGTGTGTGTGCTTATTCTTCCTCCGACCCGGCTGGGTCACCTCTGTCCTGCATCCCTTCTGCTATGCTGCCCTGAGGCCCTGCTCCACCTGTGGGGAGCTACACCATCTTAGCTGCCAGAACACCGGCCTCAGAGGACTGCTGCAGCCCTGGTGGTCCTCACCAGAGACCACAGGTGGCGTCACGAACATTTCCCTATCCGTATAACTCCCCCCCCCTTTTTAAGAGTGACCCCAGGGTATGGGCCCGGGAGCCGACCACCACGACATCCCCCAAGGTCAGGCAGCAACAAGGCCCAGGCGCCGAGTCGTCCCCATCCCCTGGGTGCGTCACAATGCCTACCAAAAATTTCGAGGTACTCCAATGCCCCTTGGAAATGACATGGAGGTCAGAGGGCCTTAACTAAACCATTTTTTCCATTTATAGCAACTGGGTCTCCTGTACAGTGTTGGCCTAAGCAGTGAATGGAATGCTTTCCAAAAATTATGAGGAACTGCAATGCCCCTTGAAACAGACGTGGATTACAGCGTACTAAAAACCTTCTACCCATTATTGGGGAGTGGGTTTCCCTTAGTTTTCGCCTTTGCATTGAAAAGCAAAAGCTGACTAAAATTAGGAGGAAATGCAATGTCCGTTGGAAGAGTCGTGGAGGTTAGAGGTAATTAAAAACAACATTTCAATGCCCCCTGGAAGAGCTCTGGAGTTCAGAATGGTTTAAGAAGATGCTTTTGATGCCCCTTTGAAGAGACGTGGAGGTCACAGTAGCTTAACAAGATGGTTTTAATGCCCCTCGGAAGAGACGTGGAGGTCCCAGTAGCATAACAAGACGGTTTGAATGCCCCTTGGAAGAGATGTGGAGGTCACAGTAGCTTAACAAGATGGTTTTAATGCCCGTTGGAAAAGTGGTGGAGGTCACAGTAGCTTAACAAGACGGTTTTAATGCCCCTCAGAAGAGACGTGGAGATCCCAGTAGCTTAACAAGACGGTTTGAATGCCCCTTGGAAGAGACGTGGAGGTCCCAGTAGCTTAACAAGACGGATTTAATGCCCCTTACAAGAGCCATACAGTACAGCATCTTAAAAACATTATTCCCATTATTGGGGAGTGGGTCTCCCATAGTCTTTGCTTATGCCTTCCAAGCAAAAGCTGCCAAAAATTAGGACGGAGGACCTTGCAATGCCCCTTACAAGAGCCATGTAGTACAGGATATTACAAACATTATTCCCATTATTGGGGAGTGGGTCTCCCATAGTCTTTGCTTATGCCTTCCAAGCAAAAGCTGCCAAAAATTAGGACGGAGGAACTTGCAATGCCCCTTACAAGAGCCATGCAGTACAGCATATTACAAACATTATTCCCATTATTGAGGAGTGGGTCTCCCATAGTCTTTGCTTATACCTTCCAAGCAAAAGCTGCCAAGAATTAGGACGGAGGAACTTGCAGTGCCCCTTACAAGAGCCATGCAGTACAGCATATTACAAACATTGTTCCCATTATTGGGGAGTGGGTCTCCCATAGTCTTTGCTTATGCCTTCCAAGCAAAAGCTGCCAAAAATTAGGACGGAGGAACTTGCAATGCTCCTTACAAGAGCCATGCAGTACAGCATATTACAAACATTAATCCCATTATTGGGGAGTGGGTCTCCCTTAGTCTTTGCTTATGCCTTCCAAGCAAAAGCTGCCAAAAATTAGGAGGAAATTCAATGCCTGTTCGAAGAGTCATGGAGGTTAGAGTTAATTAAAAACAACATTTCAATGCCCCTTGGAAGAGCTGTGGAGTTCAGAGGGGTTTAACAAGACGCTTTTAATGCCCCTCGGAAGAGACGTGGAGGTCTCAGTAGCTTAACAAGACGGTTTTAATGCCCGTTGGAACAGAGGTGGAGGTCGCAGTAGCTTAACAAGACGGTTTTAATGCCCCTTGGAAAAGTGGTGGAGGTCACAGTAGCTTAACAAGACGGTTTTAATGCCCCTTGGAAAAGTGGTGGAGGTCACAGTAGCTTAACAAGATGGTTTTAATGCCCCTCGGAAGAGACGTGGAGGTCACAGTAGCTTAACAAGATGGTTTTAATGCCTCTTGGAAGAGACGTGGAGGTCCCAGTAGCTTAACAAGACGGTTTTAATACCCCTTGGAAAAGTAGTAGAGGTCACAGTAGCTTAATAAGATGGTGTTATTGCCCCTCGGAAGAGACGTGGAGGTCACAGTAGCTTAACAAGACGATTTTAATGCCCCTCGGAAGAGACGTGGAGGTCGCAGTAGCTTAACAAGAAGGTTTTAATGCCCCTTACAAGAGCCATACAGTACAGCATCTTAAAAATATTATTCCCATTATTGGGGAGTGGGTCTCCCACAGTCTTTGCTTAAGCCTTCCAAGCAAAAGCTGACAAAAAGAAGGATGAAGGAACTTTCAATAATGGCAACATGGACCACGGTCACCCTGGTGGTATAGTGGTGGTGGAGGCTGAGGATAAGGAGAAGAACATAAAACAGCCAAAATGAGGAAGCGTATACCCATGTGTGGGTGTGATGCGGTGCATGTGAATACACCTCCCGAAATAACACAGTGGATTTGACTTTATGTTACTCTGCTGTCATTTGGTGGTGATGAGAAGTCTGGCCCAATCCAGCCCTTGTTCATTTTGATAAGGGTCAGCTTGTCAGCATTGTCAGTTGACAGGCGAGTGCGCTTTTCAGTTATAATTCCCCCAGCGGCACTAAAAACACGCTCCGATAACACGCTAGTGGCAGGGCAGGCCAGGACCTCCAAGGCATACAGAGCGAGTTCATTACAAGTGTCCAGCTTGGAAACCCAATAATTAAAAGGCACAGAGGAATCACGGAGGACGCTGGTACGGTCTGCAAGGTACTCCCTCACCATCTTTTGAAACTTTCCACTCCTTGTGAGAGTGCCTCGCGCATCAGGGTCTGTCCGAAGGGAGGGTCTGAGAAAACTGTCCCAGAATGTTGACAGTGTTCTCCTGCCTCTGCTGGATTGGAGTTGCGTCTCTCTCGCATGTACGCCTTGGTTGGGCAACGAGCTGTGACCTCTGCCGCTAGCGTGTTCAGATGGGAATTTTTTTAACAGTTCTGCAGCAAGGGCCTTCTGGTACTGCCCCATTTTTGTAGACCTCTCCACCTCAGGAATAAGAGAGTGAAAGTTCTCCTTGTAGCGGGGGTCTAAAAGTGTCACCAACCAGTAATGACTGTCACCCAACATTTTGACAACGCGAGGGTCACAGTTAAGGCAGCGTAACATAAAGTCAGCCATGCGTGCCAGACAGGTAACGGGCAAGACTTCCCTGTCCTCACCAAGATGACGACTGACCATGCTCTCCTCCTCCTCCTCCCCCCTGTCCTCAGGCCACCCACGCTGAACCGACGGTATGACAGTTGTACAGGTACTACCGTCTACAGCGCATGATACAAGCTCCTGTTCTTCCTCCTCCTCCTCCTCCTCTCCCTCATTGTCCCCCAATGCACGTTGGGATGAGATGAGGCTGGGCTGTGTGTAATCGACCGCTACGGCTTCTTGATCCATCTCATCATACTCTGGCTGCAATGCCTCCTCTTTAATTCTCTGCAGAGAGCATTGCAAAAGACAGACAAGTGGAATGCTGATGCTAATGATGGCGTCATCGCCACTCACCATCTTGGTGGACTCCTCAAAGTTTGTCAAGATGGTACATATGTCAGACATCATGGTCCACTCCTGAGGTCTTACGTGTGGTGCCTGACCTGAATATCGACGGCCTTGTTGCAGCTGGTACTCCACAACTGCTCTCTTCTGCTCACAAATCCTTTGCAACATGTGGAGGGTAGAGTTCCAACGTGTGGGGACATCACACACCAGTCAGTGTGCCGGATGCTGCAAACGCTGCTGCAACACAGCAAGGGGGGCGGAAGCTGTAGCCGACTTGTGAAAATGAGCTGACAGGCGGCGTACTTTGACGAGCAGATCTGGCAACTTGGGGTACGATTTAAGAAACTGCTGAACCACGAGGTTAAGCACATGAGCCAGGCATGGTACGTGTGTGATCTCGCCTCGCCTCAGACCCGCCACCATGTTACGGCCATTGTCACACACGACCATGCCTGGATGTAGGTTCAGCGGTCTCAGCCACAGATCTGCCTGCTCTTTCACAGCTGTCCACAACTCACAAGCAGTGTGAGATTTCTCACCTAAGCTTATGAGTTTCAGCACAGCCTGTTGCCACTTGGCGGAGTCAGTACTGCAGTGCTTCCAGCTTGTAACTGATGTGGTGATATCTGAGATGGAGGCTGAACATGAGGAGGAGGCGGAGGATGATGCGCAGGAGCTGTACACTGTGGGGGCAACTCTGACTGACATAGGGCCCGCAATCCTCGGTGTGGGGAGGATGTGTTCCGTCCCAAGGTCCGACTGGGTCCCGGCTTCCACTATGTTTACCCAGTGTGCCGTCAGGGAGATGTACCGTCCATGGCCACAAGCACTTGTCCACGTGTCCGTTGTCAGGTGGACTCTCCCAGTAACTGCATTGTTGAGGGCACGGCAGATATTTTGGGACACGTGCTTGTGTAGTGCGGGGATGGCACACTGGGCAAAATACTGTCGGCTGGAGACCGAGTACCGAGGGACGGCCACCGCCATAAGGTTGCGGAAGGATTCCGTCTCCACCAGCCTAAAAGGCAGCATTTCCAACGCAAGCAGTCGTGAAATGTGCGAATTTAGGACTGTGGCCTGCGGGGCGTTAGCTGCGAATTTCCGCTTTCGTTTAAAGGTCTGGGATATGGACAATTGAACACTGCGGTGGGACGTGGACGTTGATGCTGTTTCTTGAGAAACTGCCATAACAAGTGAAGACTGAGAGGAGGGGGCATCTTTGCATGCAGTATGGACAGGGGATTGCCTTTCACACACAACAGGGGGTTCTATTGCACGCACAACAGCGGAAGAAGCAGTGGTGACACCCTCTGACACTGGTCGTGGACCCTGGGGTTCGCCCCACAAAGTTGGGTGCTTTGCTGCCATGTGCCTGATCATGCTGGTGGTGGTCAGGCTGGTAGTTTTGTCACCCCTGCTGATGCTGGCATGGCAGGTGGTACAAATGGCCTTTTTGGGGTTATCAGCAGAGACTTTTAAAGGTTGTACTGGCAACGTCCCTCGTGTTGGTGTTACGGGGAACTGTTGCCTGCCTTCTGTGTGCGGCCACCACACTGCTTCTTCCTGCCTGTTGGGGTACTCTGCCTCCCTCACCCTGTGTGCTGCTGGGCTCGCTCTGCGTGTTCTCCTGCCACGTTGGGTCAGTTACTAGATCATCCACCACCTCCTCCTCTTCCACTTGCGCACCACGATCCTCCTCCTCACTTCCTTGCAATTGTGTCTCGTCATCGTCCACCTCTTGTGACAAATTGCCAGCGTCCACTTCCTGTGGCCGTGGCTGTTCAAATATTTGGGCATCGCTACATGGGATCTCCTCTTCCACCACTTCAAGCGGAGCAGGCGAGGGGCACAAATCTGGAAATGGACCAGTGAACAGCTCTTCAGAGTGTCCAAGTGTGGGATCAGTTGCTGTCTGATGACACTCGGCATGGTGGGAGGAAGGAGCATCAGGGTGAAGAGGAGTATGCAGTCGAAACTCACGGCTACTAAGATTTGACCGTGTGGAAGACAGACCGGAGGTGGTGGTGCCCAGGTAACTGGAAGTATTATCTGCTATCCAATTAATAACCTGTTCACACTGATCAGTTCGCAATACTGGTGTTGTTCTGTGTTTCCCCAGTAATTCAGTCAAGAAGTGGGAGCGAGAAGATGTGGCTGCTGGTTGTGGCACATTTTCACCTTTGCCACGGCCCCGTGCTCTGCACGCACCATCATCAGAACGTCCAGTTCCACGTCCCTTGCCATGCGCCTTGCCCATTGTAAAGGAAGTAAAAAAGTAAAATAGCTTACACTCGCACTATCAATGGAAAAAAGGTAATAAAAAGTAGATTAGAACCGTGGAAGAGGAAAACCACGGTTCTATTTCTCTGGCCTACATCCGACTCTTTTAAACAATCTGAACAATCAGGGAGAAACTATTACTGTTTTTTTTTACGGAAAAAATAACAAAAGCTGGATAATAGAGATTTTTTACCGTGGAACGGCAAAAGTACAGTTATAATTTACTGGTGTATACCAGACTTTTTTAAATATATATATTTGCAGCTGAACAGTGAGCGACACACTCAAACTGTTTTTTTTTTAGATACAAATGGCCCAAAA
Organism: Phyllobates terribilis; assembly: GCF_046119375.1. Taxonomy (NCBI): domain Eukaryota; kingdom Metazoa; phylum Chordata; class Amphibia; order Anura; family Dendrobatidae; genus Phyllobates; species Phyllobates terribilis. The sequence continues at coordinate 330,219,325 of NW_027362768.1, forward strand.
GTGGATAATACAGATGTTTGAACTGTGGAACTGCAAAACCACACTTCTGTTTCTCTGGCCTACACCAGACTATTTTCAACAGATATATTTGTGTCTGAACTGTCACAGGCACACTTTTTTTTTTTTTTTTGGGGGGGGACACCAAAAGGTTAATAAGACGGGTATTTGTACAGTGTGAAGGAAGAAAAAAAAAGAGGATTTAGATGAAAAAAAAAAAGGATTTTTCCTGGCCCCTGAGACCTGGAGCTAAGTCCAGCAATTTCAGCAACAGGAGCACACAGGACTGTAATGCTGCGTTTGCTGGTATGACCACTGTGTCTCCTATACAATCTGCCTGCCCGCCTGATATCTGGGATGGATATTAGTCCCGAGAAGGACTGTTTGTTTGATCTGGCAGCCTTTGCAGACCCTACACTAACTATTTCGCAGTATATATCTCTCCCTAAATCAGCAGCGCTGTCCCTACACTGTCTGATCCCAGCCGTCTGTGTCCAAGATGGCGGTGCCCGGTTTTAAATACTCGAGGTGACGCTGTGCGGCCAGCCAATCAATGTAATGCCCACAACCAACATGGCTGCGGCATTACAGTGACTGACTGGCAATCCCAGCATGTTCATTGGCTCTGTAAAGAGCCCCAAACATGCAGGGCGGAGACCCGAGCTCCCGCCTGAGTAACCCGGAAATGCTCGGTGCTCGCCGAACATCCCAAGTAGCGTGATGCTCGGGCGAGTACCGAGCAGTGTCGAGCATGTTCGCGCAGCACTACTAAATACCCTTTATTATTTATCATTATTTTTATGCACTGTGCGATTTATCCATTTTACTGTTAGGTATTTGTGTATTTTGCTTTTGTCCTTGTTTTTTTCTGTCTTATGGCCTTATGTGAACATACATTTACATTTTGCATGTACATCAATTTACGTTTCAGTTCAGACTCCCAGGATTTTTCTTTGTAGTCTAATGTGCTTTAGTGCATATAAGGGTGTGGCCGCTCTTTGTCTGAGCTGAAGGTTTCATTCTGCCTCTCAGGTCCATGCTTCTACTAAGGGTTCAGTCTCTCTGCCCTTATCCATATGTATGTCACTTGACAAATGGTAAGGTTTTAATATTAGAGTTAGGACTGTCCCATAAGGGTTGCCGTGACTTGGCGGGATGGCTTTTACATTATTTTGATCAAAATTTATGTTAACTAAATACCCTTTATTATTTATCATTATTTTTATGCACTGTGCGATTTATCCATTTACTTTTAGGTATTTGTGTATTTTGCTTTTGTCTTAGTTTTTTTTTTCTGTCTTATGGCCTTATGTGAACATGCATTTACATTTTGCATGCACATCAATTTAAGTTTCACTTCAGACTCACAGGTTTTTTCTCCAACTGGAAATGTAGTATAGTTCTACTGATTAGCTATATCACTTACCCCATGTGCAGGGCATTGCAGTAGCTTAGGTATCCATGGTTATGACCACTCATTTAGTGACAGCTAGTTGTTAGTGATCGTAACCATGAGTATGACGCGCCCCCTGGGCCGTGGGGTACTCGGTAGCCGGGCCGGTTGTTGCTAGGGAAGATGTCACAGTGGCGGTGACCCGGTCCGTGACCCAGGGCGGTCAATAAAAGGGGCAATTACAGTTTTTAAAGTTTACTGTTCGTGACGCCACCTGTGGTATGCAGCTAAAGGGAGCCGCCGCTGCAGAGAAGGTCCTCTGGAGCTGTTGTTAATGCAGCAGAGTTGGTTTAGCTCTCCACAGGTAGAGCTTAGCTCCAGGGCAGAGCAGTAGGGATGTAATAGATGTTTCTGTTGCAGTGTGGTGCAGGCAGGTGATGGCGCAGCAATTATTCACAGAGACAGTGGGGTGCAGTCTTCAGGGTTTTACTCACAGTTTGCCAAGACTCCAGGTTACAGTTACCGGTGTATAACCTCCCACATCGTCATGTGTTTACTCAGGGAGGGGTTCAGCAGACCCTCAGGTAATTCCAGAGCACCTAGCGGGACCCCGTTCTGTGTGCCTTTTCTGGTCGACTTCCTGCGCTGGCTCTCACCCTCCTGCCCTGCGCCTCACACCCAGTGTCCCAAGCCAGTGACCGCGGACCTTGTCGGGCGACGTCTTCTCTGTCCCCTGGGTCCTCTATGGCCACCTTTTTGGCGATTTAGATGTGGCTACTGGCTGCAGGACCTGAAATGCTGCACCCTCCGGTTTCTAGTTGAATATTGCAATTCTCACTAGTTAGGGGCCGGTCCCCTCTGCGGCCTGATCCTTCCACTCCTGGTAGATTCGGGCGCACTGGTGGCATCCGCACTGCCCGTGCCCCTGGGATTCTTTCTGTTCTGGAGCCTTCCTTCCTGCTCCTCTCCTCTCTTCAGTCTGTCCTGGGCCTCTCTCACTAGGCCCTCCTCCTGAGCAGAGAGCTCCTGCTCCTTTCACTGTCCTGGCTCACTTGACTCTCTCAACGGACTGAACTCACAAGATGGCTTCTCTTTTTATATCCTCCTTCTCAAGTGCTCCCCTGACTGCTTCCTCCACCCACACCCACTACATGGTTCCCCCTCTCTTGGTTCCCCACACTCCAGCCAGGGACAGGGCTCAGCCGCGGAGCAGTGCATCTTACCCCTCCTGCTGGTCTGGAGTAGTGTAGTGTTGGATGCAGGTGTTAGGGTCCTGGGCAGTACTCCATCCTTACCTGAGAGTGAGATACCACATCTCTGGGTGAGATGCAGTACCTCTGTGGCGACTGAACCTGCAGGGGCGCCACAGACATCTAAGCTTCTGCAATGCCCTGTACATGGGGTAAGCTACATAAAATGAATGTAAACAAGAATTTGGATTTAGATGGGCTGCATCCAAGAACTCTGGAGGAACTCATCTCAGTTATTGCTGTGTCCCTGTACATACATACATCTGGTAAGGTGACAGACGTCTGGTACAAGGCTAATGTGGCACCCATTTTCAAAAAACTCTAGGTCTTTTTCAGGTAATTATATTCCTGGTAAACTTAATATCCATTGTGGGAAAAATGTTAGAGGGGCTTGTAAAAAGATATATACATGAGTATATGTTGGCTTACGGATTCAACTCCCCAAAATTCTGCTAATGTAACAGTATGGGAGCATCAACAACAACATTATAAATGCGAAAGTTCTGCATGCTGCACTATTTTTCTGGTAAGATAACTGACCCCATGATGAAAACCAGACAGACCCAAAGAGTAAATTGGGTTCTTCTGGTTCCATTTGAATCCATTATGTAACAGATTTATCATCCGTATGAATTCCATTTCACTGTTCCAAGGATGAAACAGGGATGGTAAATTAAAAGATGCAGGTGTAAACAAAGCCTTACTGGGTGAATCAGAGCTTAAGTGAGTCAGCCGATTGATTGTCCATCCATAAGATAGTATATTGAGCTCCATCGATGTAAGTGAAGGGAGCACATTGTAAAACTCTTAGCTTGGAAACTCACACAACCATTTTACTCTCATCTGAACAAATCAGTCCTATTATGTTGGTTACACTCTGATCAGCCTCAGCGTTTGATCAAAGGGTGATCAGAGTGGGATTCGATTTTCTCTGAGGTGGACAAAAATAAAAAAGAGTTTCTCCGTCTTCTCCATTCAGTCTGTCCATGAAAATTCGACCGCTCTCAGAGGACATCGAAGTTCAGTCCGATATTTTCCACTGATGCATAGACTTCAATGGCTGAGTGTGATTTTAAAATCCGATGCAACTTGTGCATGGTGCGATTTCTTTCCTCGGAAAGCTCGGTCCGAGGAAAAAATTGGACATGTGCACAACCTAATTGAATAACATGGTCAAAATGACGTCCAAGTTATACAGTCTTCTGCACAAGCCCTATCAGTGATTGTTTGACTTCTACAAGATCCATAAGCAGAACAAAATGAGTGCTCCTTCGCATACTGGGTGCCTTCAAGCAAGTTTAGGGGACTTGTAAAAAGGTCCTGCTTGGGAGATTGGCCGAGTGGGACCTCATTGCTACATCTACGGCACATTACAAACTAAAGACTGTAATGTATTAGACGATTATGAGTTTATCCCATCTCATAATTTCCTGCTCTTGATAATTTAGCAGTCAGAACATGTACATCTCACAAACACTTAAAAAAAAATCAAAAAAAGAAACTTTGACTGGGACATCACGTTTGAGTGAACGGATTACGGCCTCGATTGACCTTGTGGAAATTCAATCTATTCCTTTGGGACTATCTTTAATTTACTGGACAAATAACAAGTTCAAAGTTCACAAAAGCCATAGCTGAATAAATTAAAAAGATAATTGACTGGAATGTAAATCGAGTAACATGTTCAAGCATTCTGCATCTTTCAGGGTAATCAAAGACAGAATGAATGGAAGATGAATGGAAAGGATCTATGCAAAGGAACGGACATGAATTTAATTTTTCAATTTGCATTTAAAGATTTTTCGGAGCTTGTAAAAAACAGACACGTTCCTACAGTATGTAAGTCTAAAAACTCACAATGTTATTCAAACTTAGCTTAAAAGTATTTACTTTTAATTTTTAGTATTTTTCCCAACACTGAATAGCATCTTTGTTTTTATGCTTCCAGAACATGATGTGGATTGGATTGACATGTAAAGAGCCATAGATTCTTTGAATTATTTTCCCTTTGAAGACTATGGCCCTGATTTATACAACAAAAATCTGTTGTAAAACACTTTGAAAAATTGCAAAAGTTTTGTGGAACAAAGCTCTTTAATGGACGGAGTTGGAATGGAACGAGGCCTGGCAACACCTGTTTGTCTAATTCTTGGTGAGCTGTGGCATACCTTACATCACAAATCTTCCCCCAGTTTGTGACTGAATTAAGATTTGGATCAAGATGCCACTTTTAAAACGTGCCTGATTGATTAAGACCCTGATTAAGACCCTGGTCATGCCATTCTTAATTAAATGGGGCCATAGTATAGCTAGTAATTCATTAGTCTTGGTTCTCTCACTGGACACTGCACAATCTACTGCCCAGCATGGAAACATGATGCTTTCAAAGACATTGAAGGGAGAGCTGGGTCAGTGGAGAAAAGAGACATGTTATGTTCATGTTCAATACTAAGGAAGGGAAAGATACCCATCTATTCATTGCATAGGATGTTGTACAAGCAGGGGATAAACATCTGGAGCATGCTTGTGTCAATGCACCTGAAACTGGTTACATGCAAAGCTCTAGTAAATTATTAATCTTGCCAAATTAAAGTGATTTGAACTCAGTTTTTAAAGATGAACTTCTACCAAAATTAGCATTTTTTTTCTTAAAAATTCTCTCCTTTCACAAGAATTTTTATTTTTGTAGTTTAATGCTCATTGCCTATATTACTGGCCACTTCTGCAGTATCAGAGTGCCCGGGTTCCTATTGCCTGCAAATGCTGCTCTGAAGCTGGCCAGATAAGTGTATCCAGCCAACTTAAGTCTCCCTGTGCTTCTGTGATGCTGCAGATTCAAGGCTGCCTTTACTAACAGTATGGGAAGGTATAGTCATGTCTCTGGTCCATTCTGTCAATTTTCAGGAGAGCAGAAGAAAGATAGGAAAACTTCTGGTGCAAGAAAACTCGTAATTTATTTTGTGCAATTTCAACTATTTGAGGCACAGCTTATGCAAAAATCTTAAGAACTTCAATCGGTAAGCTTTCGCTTACATGTACAGTACAGACCAAAAGTTTGGACACACCTTCTCATTTAAAGATTTTTCTGTATTTTCATGACTATGAAAATTGTACATTCACACTGAAGGCATCAAAACTATGAATTAACACATGTGGAATTATATACTTAACAAAAAAGTGTGAAACAACTGAAAATATCTCTTAGATTCTAGGTTCTTCAAAGTAGCCACCTTTTGCTTTGATGACTGCTTTGCACACTCTTGGCATTCTCTTGATGAGCTTCAAGAGGTAGTCACCGGAAATGGTCTTCCAACAATCTTGAAGAAGTTCCCAGAGATGCTTAGCACTTGTTGGCCCTTTTGCCTTCACTCTGCGGTCCAGCTCACCCCAAACCATCTCGATTGGGTTCAGTTCTGGTGACTGTGGAGGCCAGGTCATCTGGCGTAGCACCCCATCTCTCTCCTTCTTGGTCAAATAGCCCTTACACAGCCTGGAGGTGTTTGGGGTCATTGTCCTGTTGAAAAAGAAATGATGGTCCAACTAAACGCAAACCGGATGGAATACCATGCCTCTGCAAATGCTGTGGTAGCCATGCTGGTTCAGTATGCCTTCAATTTTGAATAAATCCCCAACAGTGTCACCAGCAAAGCACCCCCACACCATCACACCTCCTCCTCCATGCTTCACAGTGGGAATCAGGCATGTAGAGTCCATCCGTTCACCTTTTCTGCGTCGCACAAAGACACGGTGGTTGGAACCAAATTTGGACTCATCAGACAAAAGCACAGATTTCCACTGGTCTAATGTCCATTCCTTGTGTTCTTTAGCCCAAACAAGTCTCTTCTGATTGTTGCCTGTCCTTAGCAGTGGTTTCCAAGCAGCTATTTTACCATGAAGGCCTGCTGCACAAAGTCTCCTCTTAACAGTTGTTGTAGAGATGTGTCTGCTGCTAGAACTCTGTGTGGCATTGACCTGGTCTCTAATCTGAGCTGCTGTTAATCTGCGATTTCTGAGGCTGGTGACTCGGGTAAACTTATCCTCAGAAGCAGAGGTGACTCTTGGTCTTCCTTTCCTGGGGCGGTCCTCATGTGAGCCAGTTTCTTTGTAGTGCTTTATGGTTTTTGCAACTGCACTTGGGGACACTTTCAAAGTTTGCCCAATTTTTCGAAATGACTGACCTTCATTTCTTAAAGTAATGATGGCCACTCGTTTTTCTTTACTTTGCTGCTTTTTTCTTGCCATAATACAAATTCTAACAGTCTATTCAGTAGGACTATCAGCTGTGTATCCACCAGACTTCTGCACAACACAACCCAATTTATAAGGCAAGAAATCCCACTTATTAAACCTGACAGGGCACACCTGTGAAGTGAAAACCATTTCCGGTGACTACCTCTTGAAGCTCATCAAGAGAATGCCAAGAGTGTGCAAAGCAGTCATCAAAGCAAAAAGTGGCTACTTTGAAGAACCTAGAATATAAGACATATTTTCAGTTGTTTCACACTTTTTTTGTTAAGTATATATTTCCACATGTGTTAATTCATAGTTTTGATGCCTTCAGTGTGATGGTACAATTTTCAAAGTAATGAAAATACAGAAAAATCTTTAAATGAGAAGGTGTGTCCAAATTTTTGGTCTGTACTGTTTATATATTTTTTTTTTGCGGGGGGGGCTGTTGTCACTTTGAAGGCCAATCGCCAGCACAGTAGGGACACCAGATAAGTCAAAACTTCAATGCTGTTGCCAATAGATAAGTTACCTTAGTCAAGTGTAAGGAAACATGTCATAGCTTCTGCGCCATAAAAAAAGACCAGAGGGGGGTCAGAGACATCAGCAAAGGAAATTTGAAGGGCAAGTCCATTGCGGCAAGTTGGTAAAACTTGTCTAAAAGTTGTTGACACTTTCCCTTCTCAATAAAACTTTTGACTAGTGTTGTGAAAAAAAAGAACATTTTTGTGTGATTTTCAGTATTTAGCAACTTTTTGCATGAATTTGAGCCTTTTTGGGGGATTAGTTGACCACTTAAAATGGCACAATTAATTAATTATGTGAAATATTTTAATTTATTATTTGCTATTTTAACCACTTCGCACAAGAGCCTGTTTTTGCCTTCGTGACCGGGCCAATTTTTTCAATTCTGACCACTGTCACTTTATGAAGTAATTACTCTGGAACGCTACAACGTGTTCCCCTGATTCTGAGAATGTTTTTTCGTGACATATTGTACTTCATGATACTGGTAAAATTTCTTCGATATAACTTGCGTTTATTTGTGAAAAAATCGGAAATTTGGCAAAAATTTTGAAAATTTTGCAATTTTCTAACTTTGAATTTTCATGCCCTTAAATCAGAGAGATGTGTCACACAAAACAGTTAATAAATAACATTTCCCACATGTCTACTTTACATCAGCACAATTTTGGAACCAACATTTTTTTTTGTTAGGGAGCTATAAGGGTTAAAAGTTGACCCGCGATTTCTCATTTTTCCAACAAAATTTACAAAAATATTTTTTTAGGGACCACATCATATTTGAAGTCACTTTGAGGGGTCTTTATGACAGAAAATACCAAAAAGTGACACCATTCTAAAAACTGCACCCCTCAAGGTGCTCAAAACCACATTCAAGAAGTTTATTAACCCTTCAGGTGCTTCACAGGAAGTTTTGGTATGTGGAAGAAAAAAATTAACATTTAACTTTTTTCACAAAAATGTTATTTTAGACCCAATTTTTTCTATTTTCACAGGGGTAACAGGAAAAAATTGACCCCAAATTTTTTTGTGCAATTTCTCTTGAGCGTGCTGATACCCCATATGCGAGGGAAAACCACTGTTTGGGCGCACTGCAGGGTTCGGAAGGGAAGGAGCGCCATTAGACTTTATGAATATAAAATTTGTCTGAATAATTAGCAGACGCCATGTTGTGTTTGGAGAGCTCCTGATGTGCCTAAACAGTGGAAACCCCCCACAAGTGACACCATTTTGGAAACTAGACCCCTTAGGGAACTTATCTAGATGTGTGGTGAGCACCTTGAACCCCAAGGTGCTTCACAGAAGTTTATAATATTGAGCTGTAAAAATAAAATTTTCACATTTTTCCCACAAAAACGTTTTTCATCCCTTAATTTTGCATTATCATAAGGGTAATAGGAAAAATTGCACCATGAAATTTGTTGTGCAATTTATCCTGAACACGCTAATACCCCATATGTGGAGGCAAACCCCTGTTTGGGCGCACGGCAGGGTTTGAAATAGAAGGAGCGCCATTTGACTTTTTGAATGTAAAATTTGTTTGAATAATTAGCGGACGCCATGCTGCATTTGGGGAGCCCCTGATGTGCCTAAACAGTGGAAACCCCCCACAAGTGACACCATTTTGGAAACTAGACCCCTTAGGGAACTTATCTAGATGTGTGGTGAGCACCTTGAACCCCAAGGTGCTTCACAGAAGATTATAATATTGAGCTGTAAAAATAAAATTTTCAAATTTTTCCCACAAAACTGTTTTTCATCCCTTAATTTTGCATTATCATAAGGGTATTAGGATAAATTGCACCATGAAATTTGTTGTGCAATTTCTCCTGAGTACGCCGATACCCCATATGTGGGGGAAAACCACTGCTTTGGTGTACGGCAGTGTTCGGAAGAGAAATGAGCGCTATGTTGGCTGGGATAGGTGGCAGACACCATGTCACATTTGAAGAGTCGCTGACATGCCGAAACAGCAGAAACCCCCACAAGTGACCCCATTTTGTAAACTACACCTCTCAAGGAATTCATCTAGGGAAGTAGTGAGTATTTTTAAATTTTTAAATTTATACCATTGGACAGTGAAAAAAGCATAATTATATTTTTACCACAAAAATATATTTTACCCTCAGATTTTACATTTTCACACAGGGCAATGGGTTAAAATGGTGCCGAAATGTGTCACACAATTTCTTCTAAAAGTGTCAATACCCCATATGTGGCTGTATCGTACCGCTTAGCCATACGGCAAGATCTGGGAGGGACGGAGCGCTATTTGACAATTGGAGAACAAATTATTGTAGAATAGGCATTTGGATTTGGGAGCACAAAATTTTCTGAATTTCTTTTGGGGGGCAAGGGCCATTTCGCTTTTCCAGAGCCTTTCTGCTATCAGTCACTTGGAAGTCCCTTCTATTTTTAACAGATGACAGACCTGAGTGGGGACTAGCTTTTTTGAGGACTGAGTTTAAGCTTTTATAGGGAACATTTTATGTAACATTTATCAGGCGCTCTAGGCTGAGCACTTACATCGGGGTTTCCATCTAAATTTCCAAGTGATATAATTCAGATGAAACCCCTGCGGGATTCAATCACTGTAATGAGGCAGCAGAGTTACTCTTGACTCCGTCTGGCCTCTGTTTAGCGGTGTCCTTTTTTTCAGAAGTGCACAAAACTGGCCAACCGCACTTTTATGCACGCCTAAAACAAATGACACCGTGGGATCCCAGGCTAGACGGCGTCCACAGTGGTCTATATCTGCCTCATTACAGGGAATCTTCCGTCATCGGTTCTGGCTGAATCACGTATTTCAGAGATTTACACGGAAACTCTGGTGTAAGTGCTCAGCGCAGAGCGCAGGATAAATGTGAGCAGAGCCTTACTGCGATCTTTCGGAGACATAATAAACAAATCAGTAGCAGGTGAAGAATTGGTTTTATTTATTTTTTACGCCGCTCCTCGTGCGGTGTAAGTGATGAGATTACTTTATTCTTCGGGTCGGTGCGATTACAGAGATACCAGATTTATATCGGGTTTTTATGACTGACAGCTGTCACACACTAAAAGACGCTTTTTTTTGCAAAATCTAGTTTTTGCATCACCATATTTTGAGAGCTATAATTTTTCCATATTTCGGCCGACAGTCATGTGATGGCTTGTTTTTTGCGGGACGAGTTGACATTTTTATTGGTACCATTTTTGGGTACGTGAAATTTTTTGATCGCTTTCTATTCCGTTTTTTGGGAGGTAAAATTAACAAAAACCAATTCAGGAATTGTTCTTTGAGGCTTTTTTTATGCCGTTCTGCGTGTGGTAAAAGTGATCAGGCAGCGTTATTCTTCGGGTCAGTACATTTACAGCGATACTACACTTACTGTATATTTTTTTATGTTTTAGCGCTTTTACACAATAAAACAAATTTATAGAAAAAAATATTTTTTTTGCATTGCTTTATTCTGAGCACTATAACTTTTTTATTTTTCGACTGATGGAGCTGTATGGCGGCTTGTTTTTTGCGGAACAAGATGACGTTTTCAGCGGTACCATTTTTATTTCTATTTTGCTTTTTGATCGCATTTTTTTCCACTTTTTGTTTGGCGATATGATGAAAAAGCATATTTTTTTGCTCCGTTTTTTTATTTATTTTTATTACGGTGTGCACAGAAGGAGTTAATTAGTGTGACAGTTTTATAGCTCGGGTTGTTTTGGACGCGGCGATACCAAATATGTGTTCTTTTTTTGATTTTGTAAAAATATACGGATTTATTGGTTTAATATTTTATTTATTTATTTTTATTTATTTTGTGATTTTTTTTAACAGTTTAAAAACTTTTTTTTACTTTGTCCCTGTATGGGACATTAATTTTTATTTTTCTGATCTCTGATCTCATGTAATGTAATAGACATATATTACATTACATTACATGAGATCTTCCCTTTTTCAGTCAGAGTCTCCTGTCTGGCTCAGCTTGCAGGCTGAGCCAGACAGGACACCATATATGGCAGAGCTGGAGGCGGTCATGTGACCTCCAGCTGCCATAGCAACCCCAGGTCCTGGAAGGAATCGGAGGTCTTCGGAGAGGTAAGTAAGACGACCCCCTCTCCTCCTGCTGTCTCCTATATGCCGCGATCACTATAGATCGCAGCATATAGAAGACAGCAAAGGGTTAACATCACTGGGACCTGATCCAATCAGGTCCCGATGATGTTCCCTGTCAGAGCTAACGCTCTGCACCGGAATCGCAGCGCTTGCAGGACCCCTGAGCGCTGCGAGACCACCCACCGTTTTTAAACGTCCGCGCCTCACAGAGCCCAGGCAGCGCGGACGTTTATGTACAGTGGGCGGTCGGGAACCGGTTAAAAACTCTTTTTGTTACTAAAACTTTTACTTAAAGAGGATTTTTCACAAATTGTGATCTGATAAACTGTATATGTTACACGCACCCCACTAGGTTCAGATAGGGGCGAGACAGGGTACATATATTCTTTGGAATCATGGGAAAACCGTTACTCAAGGCGACCATAGACCATGTGCTGCAGCTTCTCTCAGGCACACAGGGGTATTGACCCTCATTCACAGACTTGTAAGTTGTTTCACTTGCTGACCAGACACACTTGACAAGAGTCCTCATAAACGGTAGAACAGTAGCATTTAATAAGAAGCCGCACAGCCAGTGCAAGTTAAGTCTTATGAGCAATAGGCTCCAGTGACAAACAGTACAGTTTCCTTAGCAGCACAGCAGTTCACAGTCTTCCCAGTAGTACAGGACAGTACAGTTCTAATGCAAAGGCACATTAATGAACACAGCATTCTTTACAGCACAGTGAGATGGAGGAGGGGAGAAGGGTTTGCTGAGGGATATAATCCCTGTGACACCATTTCTTCCAGTCCTTATCTTTCTGCCTGACAATACTCTGCACTGCTTGTTCAGGAACTCTACCTTACCTGTGCTTAGCTTCACTCCTGACTTGAATCCTTCTCACTTGCAGGGGCGCTTCTGTGAGATACAGAGCACACACACCACCTTTCTCTTCAGCTCCAGACAGAAAGTAAACAACTTCCCTACAATCCCCCTGGGGCTCTGCTAAAACCCTCCCTGTCTCCTCTCCTGTGACTGTGTTAACCCCTCTAGTTGCTGGATGCTTCTGGATCACAACAATTCCTGTCTCCTGTGTTTGTGTTACTTCTAATAGTTGCTAGATATTTTTAAAGCAACAGCGCTACTTCTGCATGTCACATATATTCCTGCACATAAAAGCAGGAATGTAGATAAAAACATTCCCCCACTCCCATTTTTATTCTCCCTTCCATTGTGGAGATATAGTGAACCAAAATTAGTGGTGCCAAATATACCAATTTTCTTATCATTCAACACATTTTATTTTGTTTATATCTTTGGGCATGTTCTTTCAATGACGCTGTTCAATCATAAAAAGTCTATGTCATAGGGAGGATAAAGTAGGAGATCATAAATCTCACCAGATTAAAAGTCCGATAGACAAGTGCTAGACTTTATCTTTTGTCACGTGACCACGCTATAACTCCTCCTTCCTTACACTTTCTGTTAGTAAAGCGTCAGGAGAGGAGGCAGACAGCAGCATCAGAGACTTGGAGCAGTTGGAAGAGTGAGGAGTGTCGGGAGAGCAGCTAAGGTTCGAGGATGGCACGCCTTATGGGTTAAGCATTATTGTTAACATTCCACTAGTCCGCAAGTTAAATCCGCCAAGATGGTAGCCATCCTGATTGTCAGTTGCATAGAGTAGAGCAGGGATCCCCAACCAGTGGCTCGTGAGCCACATGTGGCTCACAAGCACCTCAAGTGTAGCTTGAGGCTGAATGTTCAAGCAAGTACCATTGTCAACTTTATTGGGGTCCACAAGGGGCATTATTGCTAGCTGGGGGGACACTCAGGACACAAGACAATATTACTCTATAAAGGGGCCCCTGGGGCCAATAAGTCTGTATATAAAGGGACTCTCAAGGCATTATTACTTTTTAGAGGACTCTCACAGCAATATTACTTTATAATGTGGTCTCAGGTCGTTATTACTTTTTAAGAAGGCACTAGGTGCATTACTACTCGATAATGTAGCTCTTGGAGTGTTAGGTGGTGCTTGAAGCATTACTACTTTATCAATAGCCAATTCAAATGGGCACTAGAGACTTCTAAAATTTCTTTGCACAGAATGTGACTCATGACCATCTCTCAGAGGCGAATGTGGGTCTCAAGGTAAAAAAAAGTTTGGGGACCGATGGAGTAGAAGAATGCTAAGAGTAATACTGATCCCTAGTAGGTGTCACGTCCTTGGTCCTCAGCTGCTCCTACGATGCTTCTCACTCTTCCAGCTTATTCAACACTCTGAATCTGCTGCCCGGTTCCTCTCCCAACGCTTTACTTAAAGAAAGTGTCAAGAAGGAGGAGTTGTCAGCGTGGTCTCGTAAGACAAAGTCTCGCGCGATCATACAGGCTCAGTTATGACCTTCTATATAGGAGTTTCATTACAGTCAGAACTTTGGGCGTCCTCTTTTTTTGCGTCCATATGATGCTGACTTTTTACAAATGGGTTGAAAGCACACACTCACAATGCTGATGGAAATGAAATGCCTTGTTGATGATAAGAAAATTAACATATTTGGGTCTAGTAATTTCAACGCACTCTATCTCCACAACAGAGTGGAGGAAAAAAAAGCTATTATCTACATTCCTACTACTATGTACAGAAATATACAGTTTATAAGGTCACAATTTGTGAAAGGTCCTATATTATATTTTTCAGTAGCAGAGAAGAAGCTCCTGAGCGCCCAAAAATCTGTAACAATATGATGTGTCTGTCATTCATAATCCTGCAGAGATACCTTATGGCCCCACCAAGCTACTGCTTACCTCTAGACCCCCCCATAGCTACATATCTGAAGGATAGGATCTCCAAAGATTCTGGTACCTTTTTTTCTTTTTTAATTTTGATGAATTGATATTTTCCATCCAAACAGACTCTCTTAGCAATTCATAAAAGTAACATCCGACATATGTTTTTTTAATGATATGCCGAACACTTACGGTAAATATTTTTGCTTTCTGAACGCTAATTTATAGTGATAGTAAAGTGCATTTCTCCAGACAGCTTGCATTTCAATAATTTCCGTCAGCTTAATTAATGAGAACGTCACAACATATTTTGACCTGCAAACCGCGATGCAATGATGGAGCCTGACAGAGATCAAGGTGCCCTTTTACAGCATTTCCAGATGGATATTTTAACTCATTTAGGGCTCGGGATGTGACAGCCGTTTAAAAGACTGGAATCTGTTATAATAATTAGAGAAAAGGAGAAAAGGAAGGAGCTTGTGATTACTTTTACAATGCTGACTGCTGCACTATCTCCAGATACCGCGCTGTATTTACTGAGATTTATTTGTTCTCCAAACTTCTGATTCTTCATTAGTTTTCTTACATTGTATTTTGCCTGTAAAATATAGAAAACCTGGTCAGGTGCAATTACAACATTTTTAATTTTTAAGTGTAAGCAAGATACTCATATAAAATGGGAAAACATGGTGTAGCATAGCCGAATTTGTCATTTATAGTGACTATCCAGTTAAAAGCTGAAAATGCGTATTTCTTTTGCCCTAAGTCTGGCCTATATAAGTCCTTTGTGATGTCTCATAAGTAGAGATGAGTGTGAAATTCAAGGTTCGTACCATAGCCCTTACTACGACCATTTTACAGCACCAAAGCTCAGGTCCTCATTGACTTTTATGGGGTTCAGGTCCTGGTTCAAGTTCGACTGGACTTCTTGTACCCGAACCAAACTTTAAACTAAAGTTCGGTCGAACTCGAAGCACCCAAACATCCACAGGTCCACTCATCCCTACCAATAAGGTGAGGTGGGTCCTCATAGCCCCTGGTCCGGAATAGTAGTTTTGGAGCACTATGGACAAGTGGTACTGGTGCGTCAGAAGGGGGGGGCTGTAGAGGAGAGGTCAAACCGAGCTGGAACAGAGATAACTGCAATAAATTGGCAACAACAGAAGCAAATTATATAGCAGAATTACTACTATGGCATCTGATGTAGCAGAGTTAGATCAATGGCAACTGATGTAGTAGAGTTAGATCAACGGCAACTGATGTAGCAGAGCTGTAATCCTCAGTATAGCAGAGTTGTAGAAGTCCTGAAACCATGATGTAGTAGATTTATAGTAGAGCTCAAACTACTATGTAATGTTGAGTCTAAGAAGCAGTGCTCGAATAAAAATATAACAGATTGTCACTAACACTGAGAAGTAGCAGATCTCAAAATACTTAAATACTCAGGTGGCATTTTGTATTATCCTTTATTACCCTTTGAATATATCTACTCTATATCATTTAATGGAGTTAGGGTTTCAGAACGAGTTTTAATATTTCTTCCTAGGTGTATGCATGCTACTACAGGTAAGCCTGATTCAAGGTCCCGCTAATTTGCTGATTGTCAAGGTTCATGGGGACAGACCTCTATCAATCCAATATTAGTGGCCTGTCCTAATGATAGACCATGAATGTTTTACTTCCAGAAAGCTCCCCTAAGGGGTTATTCTCAAAATTACAAGTTGTCCCCTGTGCAGAAGGATGACTTTCTAATTGCTGGGGTCCAACTGTTAGCATGGACAGCACTCCAGTGATCCAAAGGCTCATTCAGATGTCCATACAATCAGTCTGAGATTGGAACGCAATGCACGGAGTGGCATTGACTCTCCAGACCCGAGCAGGATAGCCTCTCAGAAATACATGAAGCAGCCTCGCTTGGGTCGGGAGACCCGAGGCCAGTCCGATGTGCATGCATAGGCGGATTATAATGAGGGCAATCTGGGCTACCGCCCTTGGCCCGGGGCTCCGGGAGCCCGGGGCTCCAGGGGGTCCATGGCCAGATTGCCCTCATTATAATATATGCGGCACCGCGGCACATACCGGCAGTCAGAGGCGGAATGGCCCCTGGACCGCTCCCCCAGCAGCAGCGCACGGCCGCTACTTCTTCTTCGGCCGGGCCAGCACTGCACCTGTTAACTTCCCTGTGTGCTGGCTCGGCCGCGTCACTGCTAGGAGACATGGCCCTGTGCGCGGCTGTGTCTGCTAGTGTGACGTCACGCAGTGTGCGCTGCAGAGCTGCACCGGAGAGGAGCTGGAGGACTGGAGCCGAGCCGGGGGATGGTGAGTGTGTGTGTGTGTGAGAGAGTGTGTGTGTGTGTGAGAGTGTGTGTGAGTGTGTGTGTGTGTGAGTGTGTGTGTGTGTGTGTGTGAGTGAGTGTGTGCAGGCAGATAGCATTTTGTGATGTCTGTTTATATGTATTTTTGCGTTTCAAATGTGTTTATGCGTGTATGTATATGTCTGTATATGTTTGTGTGTGTGCGTGACTGCGTGCGGCCTCCCGCTGTGTATAGATGGTGCCATGCGGCCTCCTGCTGTGTATAGATGGTGCCGTGCAGCCTCCTGCTGTGTATAGATGGCTACATGCGTCTTCCTGCTGTGTATAGATGGCGCCGTGCGTCCCCCTGCTGTGTATAGATTGCTACGTGTGGCTTCCTGCTGTGTAAAAATGGCTACGTGCAGCCCCCTGCTGTGTATAGATGGCTACATGGGGCCTCCTGCTGTGTATAGATGGCTACGTGCAGCCTCCTGCTGGGTATAGATGGCTACGTGCGGCCTCCTGCTGTGTATAGATGGCTACATGCGGCCTCCTGCTCTGTACAGATGACTACGTGCGGCCTCCTGCTGTGTATAGATGGCTACGTGCGGCCTCCTGCTGTGTATAGATGGCTACATGCGGCCTCCCGCTGTGCATAGATGGTTATGTGCGGCCTACCGCTGTGTATAGATGGCTACGTGCGCCCTCCTGCTGTGTATAGATGGCTACGTGTGGCCTCCTACTGTGTATAGATGGCTACGTGTGCTCAATATTAAGCCATACAATAAATGTAAGGCTATGTGCCCACGATGCAGAAATGCTCCGGATCTTTTTTGAGCATTTCTGCTCTCCCTGGCAGAAAAAACGCATGCGGATTGTACATGCGGATTGTACATGCGTTTTTACTGCCAGGGACAAGCGGATGTGAAGCGTTCTTCACATGCATTTCCGCATGCGGATTGTCAAGTGCTTTCCAAGCGATTTTAGCATCACATGGAAAGTGCTTGACAACTTAGTCACACTATATAAATCCATGCAACCGGCATGGATTTATAAAGTGTGACTGTAAAAGAATGGTAAGAAATAAATAAAAAATAAATATATACTTACCTTCTGATGGCCTGCCGATGTCAGCGGTCGCGTGACCCGTCACATGACTAAATGACGTCACCACAGGTCCTTTAGTCTACCGCGAGCTGCCGGCAAGCCATGACGCATCGGATAAAGACAACGGGGGCCATCAGAAGGTAAGTATAATATTTATTCTTTATTTTATTCTTTTTTTACAGGTTCTCTGATACCCGGGTCCGGAGGAGAGACTCCTCTTCTCCAGACCCGGGTACCATCCGCACATTGAAACGCATAGATTCTGCATGTACAGATGCAGTGATGCGGATTCCATGCGTTACAATGCAAGTCAATGGCGGCGAAAATGCTGCGCTTCTGCAAAACAATTGGTAGTGCTGCGGACTTTTCCGCAATGATAATCCGCAGCGGAAATTTCCACAGCATGTGCACAGCACATGCGGATTATCATTGGGGAACATGGCAGACCTTCTACCAAGAGTTTTTTAAGCGTTTCTGCAGCAGAATTGCCACTGCGGAAACGCTTAAAAAACGCATAGTGGGCACACAGCCTAAAAAAATTATTATAATTAATATATCAATATTGTGCCAAATTAATTTCACGTGAACTATCACATGATATATCACAGGGGATCATGTGACATGTGAAACATCAGGTGTGTGTGTGTGTGGGGGGGGGGGGCTCGCGCCTTCTAAACTGCTCGGGGCCCTTGCTGCTCTTAATCCACCCCTGTGTGCATGGACATCTGAATAAGCCTTTACAGTGGGGCTCTGCAGACTCCTCTCAATTTGGGAGATGGTGTGCATGCTCGCCCATCACTATTTTCAGAAAACCCTTTGACAATGAATGGCGTGGAGGCCAAGCATGCACACCTGCTCTCCATTCAAGACAATACTGCGGAGCCCCATTCTTGGAGTTCCATAATACTGATATCAGGATCGCTGGAGGTTATACTAGTCAGCTCTCCACAAACCAGCAAATTTATCTACTTTCTTATGGATAGGGTATAATATGTGTTTTTGGGAATAACCCTTTAACTACCCATGGGGAAGTTCTGGAGGTTCTAGGTAAGACCTGCAATAAATGGCTGGACACTAGAGAGCCTCTCATTTATTTAGATGAACAGTTCTGGTGGACTGAATTTTTTTTTTCTTCAACCCAACTCGCTTTGTGTTTTTTCAGTCTTGTTTTTTATATTGTAGCTTTATATTTCTTTAACGGCAAGCCAAAAAAGCTACGATTTTATGGTAGCACATTGCAGCAACATATTTAATGCCCATCAAAAATATTACTGTTCTGTCTGTTCCTTTCCCACGTTCCTTGGGATAATTTGCAAGCAATCACTTTTACACGTGGAGCTGATAAGTGCGGTAAAAGTCTTATTATGTCTATAAACAAATAGACTGTGATAACTGATGGGAGGCTTTTGCAGTACAATTTTACATAATGGTAAATACAAGCAAGATAATGATGCAGAAGAAACGGAAAGTACAATAAGTTTTCTCCATGTTGTTCTAGACAATTTGCCGTCTTCGTTTTATGCGATTATTTAGAGTTATTTTCTTCTACTCTGGTTATTAATGGAATCAGATGAAGAGATAAACTTGACAGCGCACTTTGAAGACAGTTTGTAATGAGGAATGTGGGAAGATACTTTGCAATGTTAACATTAATGTTTCACTTCATCTGATATGTTGTTCTTTATATAAACCAGGTAAACAGCACGGTAAGTGGAAATTATCTACTGAAGCCATAATTAAAGAGTTTTTAAAAATTGTAGTTGGATATGAAAGTCATGTAAAGTTCTACTTATGGAGGAGCTGTCACCTCTCCTGAGATGTCTGTTTTAGTAACTACTTGTGTTCCAAAGAAATTTAACCGAAAAAAAATCAACTGGAGTATAAGTTGGTATGTAGGAGCATGTTCACACTGACCATTAAACAGACAAAACCTAAGACAGAAACAAACTGAACATATACCCTGCTGTATGTAAATAAGTTAAAGCAATAGTGCATATAAATAATATAGGGTACTTGGTAAACATCGCTTTTAATAAAAAAAAAGCGTAAAGGCCATCCCACCAGCGTCAAGGTGTACCCAAATATGGATGGTCCTAAACTCTAATATTAAAACCTTACCATGCGTCAAGTGACGTCAATGTGAATAAGGGCCGAGCAGGACAGGGTCCCGAATATGAATACCCAGCAAAATGGGAAGCTATATAAACGTAATGTCCGCTCAAAGTGCAGAGACCTGAAACTTAACTGAAAAAAATGAACTGGAGTATAAGTAGGCATCACTATGACACATGGTAAGATTTTAATACTAGAGGTTAGGACCATCCGGATTTGGGTACACCTTGACGTTGGTTGGATGAATTTTATGCTTTTTCTGATCAAAAATGGTGTTTACAAAACTCCATATGTTATTTATGCGCACTATTGCTTCTACTTATTTACTTCCAAATAAATTGCCAAATCTGGAATATATTCTATATTGTCTCAGAATTGGAAAAGTGTTAACATAACACTTGTCAATAGCTGCTGCACCTTGATGGGCAAGTGTCAGATGTTCATATAACTCGGACAAGGATTGCAACACAATGCACGCTCTCCCGACCTGAGCATGACAGGTGCATAGAAATATATACTGTCACGTTTGGGTTGGGAGAGTCGACGGCCAGTCTGAGCACTGTGCTGCGTTCCTCGTCCTAGTTATTTGGCCATCTGACTCTTCCCTCAGACTGTGAAGGTTCTATTGACAAAGCAAATGATAACATCCAATCAGAAGTGGATATACCATTAGAGCAGTCATACAGGGGCCCAGGAGGTAAGGGGGCCAATTAGACTTTCAAAACAGGTGGAATCGTGCATTATGATGACCTATTGGACTGCGAAGAGCCCATATATTGTTCTTTCACAGGGGTCCTCTTCTGTCTGTGTCCGCCTCTGCACACTATTGTCAATTAAGTCACACATTTCCAAGGGAAAAAAGATGCTCCAGCATTAGTGATGAGCGACCATTAAAATGCTCGGGTACTCGTTATTCGGGATGAGCAAATTGAAATGCTCGAGTGCTCTGTCCGAGTAACGAGCCCAATGTAAGTCTATGGGAAACTCGAGCATTTTTCCGGCGGCTCCTCCCGTCAGTCTGCAGAGGGCCTAAAAATGACCCAAATCGATAGGAACCATAGGCGGATTATAATGAGGGCAATCTGGCCTACCGCCCTGGGCCCGGAGCTCTGGGGGGGGCCCCATGGCCACATTGCCCTCATGATAATGTTATGTGCGCACTCCGTCCGCATGACAATGTAGCAGACGTGAACATGCAGTGCGCTCTGCGTGCCCACGTCTGCTATGCTCACTTTTAGAGCCCCTGGGATTCTGCTCCTGCACTGCAGCTCTGTGTGGTGCTCAGTGCTGGCTTCGCCCCCTGCTTGTCTTCTGCTGCCTTGCTTCCTGTTCCCTCCTGCTGGCAGCTCCTGGTGATGGTAAGAAGCAAATAGCAGCATCCTGTTATGTGAGAGAGTGACTTGAGCATGTCACCCTGAGGGCTGAAGGGTATGTGACCATGAGGGGCAGCAGGGAATGTGACCATGGGGGGGACAGCAGAATATGTGACCATGGGGGAGCCACAGGGTATGTGACCATGGGAGGGCTGCAGGGTATGTGACCATAGGAGGGAGCGCAAGGTATGTGACCATGGAGGGCAGCAGGGTATGTGACCATGGGGGGGCCGCAGGGTATGTGACCATGGGGGGGCCTCAGGGTATGTGACCATGGGGGGGCTGCAGGGTATGTGACCGTGGGGGCGGCTAGTGGCTGCATAGTATATTATCTTGGGGCTACAGATTATTATTATCCTGTGGGTTTGGGGGCTGCAAGGAGCTATGTGGGGGCTCATACTATATCTTGGGAGCTATGTGAGGACTCATACTGTATGTATATGGCTGTGTGGGGGCTCATGTTGTATGTAGGGGGCTATGTTGGGAGCTCATACTGTATATTAGGGGACTGTGTGGTGTCATTGTATGTAGGAGACTTTGTGTGGATTCATACTTTATAAAGGGAGTTATGTGGGTGGTCATACTGTATCCCTGGAGCTGTGTGAGGGTTCTTACAGTCTATGTAGGGGCTCATACTGTACAGTTGTGCTCAAAAGTTTACACACCCTGGCAGAATTTTTCCTTTCTTGGCCTTGTTCCAGAGAAAATGAATAATAACAAAAAAAACTTTTTCTCCACTCATGGTTATTGGTTGGGTGAAGCCATTTATTGTCAAACTACTGTGTTTTCTCTTTTTAAATCTTAATGACAACCAAAAACATCCAAATGAACCTGATCAAAAGTTCACATACCCTGGTGATTTTGGCCTGATAACATGCACAGAATTTGACACAAATGGGTTTGAATGGCTACTAAAGGTAACATCCTCACCTGTGACCTGGTTGCTTGTAATCAGTGTGTGTGCATAAAAGCTGAGTGAGTTTCTGGGATCCAGACAGACTCTTGCATCTTTCATCCAGCCACTGACGTTTCTGGATTGTGAGTCAGGGGGAAAGCAAAAGAATTGTCAATGGATCTATGGGAAAAGGTAGTTGAACTGTAAAACACAGGAAAGGGATACAAAAAAATATCCAAGGAATTCAAACAGCATTCAAACTGTGATTAATAAATGGAAAATTAGGGGCTCTGTAAAAACCAAACCACGGTCAAGTAGACCAACAAAAATTTCGGCCACAACTGCCAGGAAAATTGTTCGCGATGCAAAGAAAAACCCACAAATAACATCAGCTGAAATTCAGGAGTCTCTGAAAACTAGCGGTGGGGCTGTTTCAACATGCACAATAAGGAGGCACTTGAAGAAAAATGGGCTGCATGGTCAAGTCGCTAGAAGAAAGATATTACTGCGCAAATGCCACAAAGTATCTCGCCTACAATACGCCAAACAGCACAGAGACAAGCCTCAAAACTTGTGGACCAAGGTAATTTGAAGTGATGAGACCAAAATTGAACTTTTTGGCCACAACCATTAACATTACATTTGTAGAGAGGTCAACAAGGCCTATGATGAAAGGAACACCATTCCTACAGTAAAGCATGGAGTTGGATCACTGATGTTTTGGGGATGTGTGAGCTACAAAGGCACAGGAAACTTGGTAAAGTTGAAGGAAAGATGAATGCAGCACGTTATCAGCATATACCGGAGGCAAATTTGCATTCAACAGCCCGGAAGCTGCGCATGGGACGTACTTGGACATGCAATGATCCACAACACAAGGCCAAGTCGACCTGTCATTGGCTACAGCAGAACAAAATGAAGGTTCTGGAGTGGCCATCTCAGTCTCCTGACCTCAATATCATTGAGCCACTCTGGGGAAATCTCAAGCGCGCAGATCATGCTAGACAGCCCAGGAATTTACAGGAACTGGAGGCTTTTTGCCAAGAAGAATGGGCAATTTTACCATGTGAGAAAATAAGAACCTCATCCACAACTACTACAAAAGACTTCAAGCTGTCATTGATGTTAAAGGGGGCAATACACGGTATTAAGAACTGAGGTATGTGAACTTTTGATCAGGGTCATTTGGAAGTTCTTGGTTGTCATTAAGATTTAAAAAAAGAAAACACACAGTAGTTTGGCAATAACTGGCTTCACCCAACCAATAACCATGAGTGGAGAAAAAGTTTTTTTTGTTATCATTCATATTCTCTGAAGCAAGGCCAAGAAAGCAAAAATTCTGCTGGGGTATGTAAACTTTTGAGCACAACTGTATATTGGGGCTCTGTGAGGGCTCATACTGTATGTACAGGGCTATGGGGGGCTCATTCTGTATGTAGGGGGCTTTGTGTGGGCTCCTATTGTATATGGGGGCTGTGTGGGGGCTCATATTGTATATATAGACTTAGTGGGGGCATATTGCCTGGACCTGTGAGCTGTTATTCTCATTGCCGTTTGGCTTATAGTCTCATTTTCTTGTCCTGATTGAAGGAATTCCCTGATGGATCCCTGAAGGACCAAAGGAGGAGAAAAAGCATCGGAAGAAGACAACTGTTCAGGCCCTTATAGGGTCTATGTACTCTGCTCAAAAAAAATAAAGGGAACACTCAAATAACACATCCTAGATCTGAATGAATGAAATATTCTCATTGAATACTTTGTTCTGTACAAAGTTGAATGTGCTGACAACAAACTCACACAAAAATCATCAATGGAAATGAAATTTATTAACCAATGGAGGCCTGGATTTGCAGTCACCCCCAAATTAAAGTGGAAAAACACACTACAGGCTGATCCAACTTTGATGTAATGTCCTTAAAACAAGTCAAAATGAGGCTCAGTATTGTGTGTGGCCTCCACGTGCCTGTATGACCTCCGTACAACGTCTGGGCATGCTCCTGATGAGGATGCGGATGGTCTTCTGTGGGATCTTCTCCCAGACCTGGACTAAAGCATCCGTCAACTTCTGGACAGTCTGTGGTGCGACGTGACGTTGGTGGATGGAGCGAGACATGATGTCCCAGATATGCTCAATCGGATTCAGGTCTGGGGAATGGGCGAGCCAGTCCATAGCTTCAATGCCTTCATCTTGCAGGAACTGCTGACACACTCCAGCCACATGAGGTCTGGCATTGTCCTGCATTAGGAGGAACCCAGGGCCAACCGCACCAGCATATGGTTTCACAAGGGGTCTGAGGATCTCATCTCGGTACCTAATGGCAGTCAGGCTACCTCTGGCGAGCACATGTAGGGCTGTGCGGCCCTCCAAAGAAATGCCACCCCACACCATTACTGACCCACTGCCAAACCGGTCATGCTGAAGGATGTTGCAGGCAGCAGATCGCTCTCCACGGCATCTCCAGACTCTGTCACGTCTGTCACATGTGCTCAGTGTGAACCTGCTTTCATCTGTGAAGAGCACAGGGTGCCAGTGGTGAGTTTGCCAATCCTGGTGTTCTGTGGAAAATGCCAAGCGTCCTGCACAGTGTTGGGCTGTGAGCACAACCCCCATTTGTGGACGTCGGGCCCTCATACCACCCTCATGGAGTTAGTTTCTAACCGTTTCTGCAGACACATGCATATTTGTGGCCTGCTGGAGGTCATTTTGCAGGGCTCTGGCAGTGTTCCTCCTGTTCCTCCTTGCACAAAGGAGGAGGTAGCGGTCCTGCTGCTGGGCTGTTGCCCTCCTATGGCCCCCTCCACGTCTCCTGGTGTACTGGCCTATCTCCTGGTAGCGCCTTCAGCCTCTGGACACTATGCTGACAGACACAGCAAACCTTCTTGCCACAGCTCGCATTGATGTGCCATCCTGGATGAGCTGCACTACCTGAGCACCTTCTGTGGGTTGTAGAGTACTTCTCATGCTACCACGAGTGTGAAAGCACAACCAACATTCAAAAGTGACCAAAACATCAGCCAGAAAGCATTGGTACTGAGATGTGGTCTGTGGTCCCCACCTGCAGAACTACCCCTTTATTGAGTGTGTCTTCATAATTGCCAATAATTTCCATCTATTGTCTATTCTATTTGCACAACAGCATGTGAAATTGATTGTCAATCAGTGTTGCTTCCTAAGTGGACAGTTTGATTTCACAGAAGTTTGATTTACTTGGAGTTATATTCTGTTGTTTAAGTGTTCCCTTTATTTCTTTTGAGCAGTGTATATAGTGTTGCATCTGCAGATGCAGCACATGCGGATATTGCCTGTTTGTTAAGTGTTGTGGTTGTCTAACAGACAAAAACAAACCATGCAGCTGCAGGGACTCGAATAGATGGGAATTGGATGTTTCACCCCCAGCAGTTCGCCCCCAGCAGTTCGCCCCCAGCAATTCGCCCCCGGGTACATTTCGCCCCCGCACATTTCATCCCCAGCATTTGGCCCCCACTATGTTTTGCCCCCGCACATTTCACCCCCGCACATATCGCCCCCAGTTCGCCCCGGTCCAGGGGTGAAACGTGCGGGGGCAAAATGTGCGGGGTCGAATCTTCCTGGGGGCGAAATGATAGGGGCGAAATGTGCGGGGGCGAAATGTGCCTGCGGGCGAACTGATGGGGGCGAACAGCTGAGGGCAAATTGTTGGGGGCGAACTGCTAGGGGCGAAACTTTCTATAACCCGAATATATTATCCGAGCACTACAAGATACTCTGATAACACCCGAGTGTGCAGGGATAACAAGTATCTGAGCACGTTCGCTCATCACTAATGTCTTTATGAACTGAGTTTTTAAAATAAAGATTTTTTTTTTTATGGTTTACATGTATGAAGGCCCCATAGGTTGATTGCTTTGGTTGTTGATTGAGGGGGCTATGTGGGGGCTCGTACTGTATATAGGGAATGTCAACATATTAATTCTGCTCAATATTAAGTGATACAAATAATATTAAAAATAATTATAATTAATATCTTAATATTGAACAGAATTAATTTCAGCCTATTGTTCGGTCTCCACAACAGTCACGGTCTGTCATGTGGCCCCTTCTGAAAGTTAATCTACCACCCTTGCCCCATTATGTTTGGCGCTATGTTATATATAGTTCTGTACATAAGGGATAAATGTGTGCGCCGCGATACGCTCACCGCAATTTCTGTCAGCGGGTGGGGGGGGGGGCTTCTGAACTTCACTGGGCACTGGTTACTCTATATCCACCCCTGATGGGAACAGTGCTCAAATGACAGGGGAACAGCATGGGGAAGACCCCTGGAAGCTTCTCTGACACAATAAATCAAACAAAAAATAAAAATAAAATGGAATTTCCTGTGAAATATGTTAAGGAACATACTTTCCAGGGTAATGACTTGTATATAAGGCAAAATAAATAACCAAAACAAAAATGCTCCTCCACACCTTGGGCTATGTTCACACACAGGGCCGGCTCCAGGTTTTTGTGGGCCCTGGGCGAAGAGTCTCAGTGGGCCCCTTTAACACATACCACGATTCATGATGCACAGATACCGCAGAGAAATATAGATATAGTACAGTGCAAAGATTTCACTTCTTACATTACATGAGCGATATCTATTGTAAATTCTACAATAGTTCAGAAACCGGCGAATCGCTCCATACAGAATACTGGCCCCCATAAAATGCTCCATACGGAATACTGCCCCCCATATAACGCTCCATACAGAATACTGGCCCCCATAAAATGCTCCATACGGAATACTGCCCCCCATATAACACTCCATACAGAATACTGGCCCCCATAAAATGCTCCATACAGGATACTAGCCCCCATATAACGCTCCATACAGGATACTGGCCCAATATAACGCTCCATGCAGGCTGTTCCCCCCACATAATGCCTCATGCAGGCGGTTCCCCCCCACATAATGCCCCATGCAGGCTATTCCCCCACATAATGCCACATACAGGCTGCTCACCCCACATAATGCCCCATGTAGGATGTCACCCCCCTTATAATGCCCCATGCAGGATGTCACCCCCACCTCCCTTATAATGCCCCATGCAGGCTGTCACACCCCCATATAATGCCCCATGCAGGATGTCACACCCCCATATAATGCTCCATGCAGGATGTCACCTCCCCCCCATAAAATGCCTCATGCAGCATGTCACACAGCTCCCCTCCCTTATAATGCCCCATGCAGGATGTCACCTCCCCCCTCCCTTATAATGTCCCATGCAGGATGTCACCCCCCCTTATAATGCCCCATGCAGGATGTCACCCCCCCTTATAATGTCCCATGCAGGATGTCACACCCTCCCTCCCTTATAATGCCCCATGCAGGATGTCACACCCCCTCCCTTATAATGCCCCATGCAGGATGTCATCCCCCATTTTAATGCCCCATGCAGGATGTCACCCCCACCTCCCTTATAATGCCCCATGCAGGATGTCACCCCCCCTTATAATGCCCCATGCAAGATGTCACCCCCCTCCCTTATAATGCCCCATGCAGGTTTTCACACCCCCCCTCCCTTATAATTCCCCATGTAGGATGTCACCCTCACTCCCTTATAATGCCCCATGTAGGATGCCACACCCCCATATAATGCCCCATGCAGGATGTCACCCCCACCTCCCTTATAATGCCACATGCATGATGTCACCCCCCCTCCCTTATAATGCCCCATGCAGGATGTCACACCACCTGCATTATTATGTCCCATGCAGGATGTCACCCCCCCTCCCTTATAATGCCCCATGCAGGATGTCACCCCCCTTTTAATGCCCCATGCATGTTGTCACCTCCCCCCCTCCCTAATAATGCCCCATGCAAGATGTCACCCCCCTCCCTTATAATGCCCCATGCAGGTTTTCACACCCCCCCTCCCTTATAATTCCCCATGCAGGATGTCACCCCCCCTCCCTTATAATGCCCCATGCAGGATGTAACAACCCCCCTCCCTTATAATGTCCCATGCAGGATGTCACCCACCCACTCCCTTATAATGCCCCATGCAGGATGTCACACCCCCACTCCCTTATAATGCCCCATGCAGGATGTCACACCCCCACTTATAATGTCCCATGCAGGATGTCACCCCCCCTCCCTTATAATGCCCCATGCAGGATGTCACCCCCCCGTATAATGTCTCATGCAGGATGTCACCCCCCCTCCCTTACAATGCCCCATGCAGGATTTCACACACCCCCTCCCTTATAATGCCCCATGCAGGATGTCACCCCCCCTCCCTTATAATGCCCCAAGCAGGATGTCACATCCCCACTCCCTTATAATACCCCATGCAGGATGTCACACCCCCACTCCCTTATAATGCCCCATGTAGGATGTCACCTCCCCTTATAACGCCCCATGCAGGATGTCACCCCCGCTCCCTTATAATGCCCCATGCAGGATTTCACACACCCCCTCCCTTATAATGCCCCATACAGGATGTCACCTCTCCTTATAATGCCCCATGCAGGATGTCACTGTTATGCACACGCCCGGGCTAAGCGGCGTGTGCGTGTGATTGGTAGTGATTCCACTGGACCGTGCCGGAGAGTGAATGCCTGGAGGGGCGTGACTAAGTATTCACCCGATCCGACCAGGGTCGCACGACGGCATACGACGCCAGTGCACCAAGGAGGAACCGAGCAGAGGGACCAGGTGCTACTCCAGGACAGACCCCGGACACGGCTGTTGACCCACACAGGGGAATACAGGAACAGGCTGGTAGGCTGGCACACAGACTGGTGGGTATAGGCAGGCACGACTGGTATGCAGGCAGGCGGGTATGCAGGCAGGGGGGTAAAGGCAAGCACAGCTAGAGTGCAGACAGGGAGGCACTAGCAGGTAGGAACACAGGCGGGATAGGACCCAGTACACACCGGGACTCAGGAACAATACAGGCAGAGGGTTACAGGCAAGCACAGCTAGAGTGCAGACAAGGCTGAGCAGGGAGGACAGGGCTCTGTTCACACGGAACAGACAGGAAGGGAAAGACAGAGCCAGATACTCACACAGTACTTGCAGAGACAACAAGCAGGAGTTAGGTACGAGTTCAGACTCTGCAGAAAAAGGAAGGGAACGGACATAGAGGCAAAACAGGTAAAGGACAGGAGAGAGTTCAGACTGGAACTGAGTGTACGGAGGAGACCGACACTGCAGAGGGATACAGGAGCGGGTCTGGGAATACGGCCCCCAGAGAGGCGGAACGAACAGGCAAGGAGCGTGTTCAGACAGGACAGACCAGACGCAGGAGCGGGTCTAGGAAATCGGCCACTAGAAGGCGGAACGAACAGGCAAGGAGCGTGTTCAGACAGGACAGACCAGACGCAGGAGCGGGTCTAGGAAATCGGCCACTAGAAGGCGGAACGAACAGGCAAGGAGCGTGTTCAGACAGGACAGACCAGAGAACACAAAAAGGACACAGTTCAGACACGGGAGCTGAAACCGCAAAGCAGGAGACATACAGGACTCAGTTCAGACACGGGAACTGATACAAAAAGCAGGAGACAAGAGACGGGACCTGGCACCTTCAGAGTGCAAGCACACACTGAAGGAAACACTATGCTCAGGCAGGGATAGAAGGGAGCTGCTGAGCTATATACCAAGTGACAGACAGCAATAGGCTGAGGACGCACAAGGGGTGTGACCCACAGCAGGTACAAAAGGCAGGAAGTGATCGGGCGCCGCCCTTAAGCAGCAGAAACAGACACAAACAGACAGCATGGAGGGAAGCCAGAGAGACATTCTGGACTGGAGATCAAGTGCGCGCTCTTGCACAGTGGGAGATGGACCACCATGCAAGGACGCCGCCAGGTATGTTACAGTCACACACCCCCTCCCTTATAATGCCCCATGCAGGATGTCACACCCCCCCTTCCTTATAATGCCCCATGCAGGATGTCACACCCCCCTCCCTTATAATGCCCAATGCAGGATGTCACACCCCCCCTCCCTTATAATGCCCCATGCAGAATATCATCACTTCCCCCCCATATAATGGCCCATGCCTCCATACAAAAAAAAAAAAAATCAAATACTCACCTCACTTCTCCTCACCTGCTGCTGCTGCTCCAGACTCCTCGCACGTGCCTGCGTCTTCCCACTATGCCCTGTGACGGCTCAGGGGAGGGTGCGGTGTAAAGATGTCACCGCGCCCTCTGACCAGAGACGTCACTGTGCAGCAGCCGCGGAAGAGACAGGACCTGCTGCGGAGGCATGGGGAGGTGTAAGTATTGTGCCAGGGCCCTAAACAAGCAGGGGGGAGCGGGCGCTGGCTGGTCCAATAGCGCAGCGGGGTGCACGACGGCAGGTG
Source organism: Phyllobates terribilis (assembly GCF_046119375.1). Taxonomy (NCBI): domain Eukaryota; kingdom Metazoa; phylum Chordata; class Amphibia; order Anura; family Dendrobatidae; genus Phyllobates; species Phyllobates terribilis. The sequence continues at coordinate 330,249,692 of NW_027362768.1, forward strand.
GGCCCCCCGCCTGCTCAGGGCCGCGGCACTTGCCCGGGTGCGCCGGGTGCTGACGCATGCCCTGTTCACACATAGCGTTTTTGATACACTTTTGCACTTTTTCCTTGCTTTCAACCAAGACAAATGCATTCACTGGGAAATGTCATTTTAACATTTTACTACCTTATCTGGCCATGTGGTGTGTGACACATCGTCTGACGCATCCTGTTTCATTTATGAAGGAGGGATTGTGAAAATCACAAACACTATTTTTACAGCCTTACTATTCTTAAAGGGCCAGCAGTCGGCTATGCTTTGTTGTTCCCATTACTAAAGAGTGGATCTCCTATACTGTTATTGCATATGCAGTGACTGCAAGGGCTGCCAAAAATTTGGACGCACCGCAATACCCCTTTGAAGAGACGTAGAGGAGGGTCTCAGTAAAAAAATGTTCCCATTATAAAGGAGTGGGTCTCCTATAGTGGTAATGCCCATGCTGTGACTGCAAGGGCTGCCAAAATTTGGGAAAAACCCCACTTACAATTTAAAGACACATAGAGCTGGTCCACAGTAACGACATGTTCCCATTAGAAAAGAGAATGTCTGCTATCCAGTTATTGGGTATGCAGTGAGTTCAATGGCTGCCAAAATTTAGAAAAAAAACCACTAACAATTTAAACACACATAGAGCAGGGCCACAGTAACGACATTTTCCTGTTAGAAAGGAGAGGGTCTGCTATACAGTTATAGGGTATTCAGTGAGTCCAACGGCTGCCAAAATTTAGGAAAAACCCCACTAACAATTTAAGCACACATAGAGCTGGGCCACAGTAACGACATGTTCCTATTAGAAAGGAGAGGGTCTGCTATCCAGTTATAGGGTATGCAGTGAGTCCAATGGCTGGGAAAATTTTGGAAAAACCCCACTAACAATTTAAGCACACATAGAGCTGGGCCACAGTAACAACATATTAATAATAGAAAGGAGAGGGTTTGCTATACAGTTATAGGGTATGCAGTGAGTCCAATGGCTGCCAAAATTTAGGAAAAACCCCACTAACAATTTAAAGACACAGAGAGCTGGGCTAGAGTAATGATCATGACATGTTTCCATTAAAAAGGAGTGGGTCTCTTATAATGTTTGACTATGGAGTGAATGCAATGGCTGCCAAAAATTTGGACAAACTCCAATGCCCCTTGAAAGAGACATAGAGGTTGGAGTGCATCCTGAAAACAATGTTGCCATTATTAGGAAGTGGGTCTCCCATATTGTTTGCCTATGCAGTGAATGTAATGGCTGCCAAAAATTTTGAGGAACTCCAATGCCCCTTGCAATAGACATAGAGGTCGGAGGGCCTCCTGAAAATATTGTTCCCGTTATTAGGAAATGGGTCTCCCATACCGTTTGCCTATGCAGTGAATGCAACGGCTGCCAAAAATTTGGAGGAACTGGAATGGAAAGGTGGCGTAACAAACTCAGCCATGTGTGTCAGACTGCTAACAGGCAAGACTTCCGTGTCGTCAAGATGACGACTGACCATGCTCTCCTCCTCATCCTCCTCCTCCTCCCTGTCCTCAGGCCATCCACGCTGAACAGACGGTAAGACAGTTGTGCAGCTAGTACCATATATAGTGCAGGAAACTAGCTCCTCTTCTTCCTCCTCCTCCTCCTTTTCCTCATTGCCACCCAATCCATGTTTGGATGAGATGAGGCTGGGCTGTGTGTAATCACACTGTATGGTTCCTTGCTCCATCTCATCGTGCTTCACCTGCAATGCATCCTCTTTAATTGTGAGCAGAGAGCATTTCAGAAGACAGAGAAGTGGGATGGTGACACAAAGTTTTGGAGGATGGTACATATGTCTGATAGCCATGTCCAATCCTGAGGTTTTATGTGTGGAATGTCTAAACTGAATTCTGATGGCCTTGTTGATGGTGGTAGCTAACAACTGCCCTCTTCTGCTCACAAATCCTTCCCAACATCTGCAATGTAGAGATCCACTGCATGGGGACATCGCAGTTCAGTCGGTGAGCTGGAAGCTGCAAACACTGCTGAAGCACGGCAAGGTCTGCGGAAGCTGTAGCTGAATCTCTAAAATAGGCGCACAGGTGGCGTACTTTGACAAACAGATTTGTCAGATCCAGGTAGGTTTTGAGAAACCACTGAACCACGAGGTTAAGCACATGGGCCAGGCATGGTAAGTGTGTGAGCTCGCCTCCCCCCAGAGCCTCCACCAGGTTCCGGCCATTGTCACACACAACTATGCCTGGCTGTAGGGTCAGCGGTGTCAGCCACAGATCTGCCTGCTTTTTCAGAGCTGTCCACAACTCTTCAGCATTGTGCGGTTTGTCACTTAAGCATATTAGCTTCAGCACGGCCTGTTGCCACTTGGCCAAGGCAGTGCTGCAGTGCTTCCAGCTTGCAACTGATGTGGTAATTTCGGAGATGGAGGCTGAAGAGGAGGAGGAGGTGCAGGAGCTATAGAATGTGGGGGCAACACTGACTTGACCCAGGGCCCGCAATCCTTGGCGTCGGGAGGACATGTTCCATCACAAGGTCCGACTGGGTCCGGGCTTCCACTATATTAACCCAGTGTGCCGTCAGCGAGATGTACCGTCCCTGCTCACAAGCACTTGTCAACATGTCCGTGGTTAGGTGGACTTTCCCAGTAACTACATTATTGAGGGCACGGCTAATGTTGTGGGACACGTGCTCGTGTAATGCGGGGACGGCAAACCAGGAGAAATAGTGGCGGCTGGGGACTGAGTACCGAGGGACGGCCGCCGCCATCAGGTTGCGTAAATCTTCCATCTCCATGAGCCTAAAAGGCAACATTTCAAGCACAAACATTGGCGAAATGTGTGAATTTAGTAGTGTGGCCGGTTTCTGGACCCTGGGTTCGGCCCACTTAGTCGGGTGATTTGCTGCCATGCGACTGATCATGCTGTTGGTGCTCAGGCTGCTAGCTTTGCGTTTTTTCTACCCCCACTGAAGCTGGCCTGGCAGGCAGTGCAAATGGCCTTTTTGGGGTTATCTGCAGTCTTTAAAAAACAAACAGTTGTACTGGCAACTTCCGTTGTGTTGGCGTTACAAGGAATGCTTTCCCACCTTGTGTCTGTGGCCAACACACTGCTTGTTCCTGCCTGTTGTGGTGCTACGCCTCCTGCCCCTGTGTGCTGCTGTCCTTGCTCTGTATGTCCCCCTGCCAGGTTGGGTCACTTACTATATCATCCACCACCTCGTCTTCCACTTCCGCACCCTGGTCCTCCTCCTGACTAGAGATGAGCGTTGTTCTACTCGAACTGTTCGCCAATCTCAAATTCGAGCTGTTTTGGGCGGTGTTCGAGCCGTTCGGCGAACACGAACAATTTGAGAAAAATTCGGCTGTTCGAGGTTATGTTCGATAACTGTTCGTGCACCAAAATCATAACTGGATTTTTTCTCAGTAATGATGAAAATTAATGTTAATACGCAGTTTGAGTGTACAGCGGGGTGGGGGGAGGGGCAGGGGATGGATCTCTGCAGGAACAATGAAGATCTCCATTTTTTTTTCTCTTTCCCGCATTTGCAGTGGGGAGGTGCAATCTGTCAGCCTATCAGCAGCGCACACACGGAGCGAAGTGCTTTTTTTCACACAAGCAAGGGCATGTGTCATTGGCAGTGTATGTCACATGTCCTTGCCCTATAAGACCAAGCCATTTTCCCCGTCGCCACCATTTTCTCACTGCTGCAGCTGCGTGTTAGACGGCACCGCTGTTGCTGTGTGCGCTATACCTTGTTAATTTCAAGCCAATTTTCGCACAAATATATAGATAGCTTGGGAGTAGGGAATAGTTGTGATTGCAGTCCTTTTAAGGACTAGGTTACAGCATTTCCTACGACTTTTATCAGGGAGGTCTGTGCTCTTAAATAGATAGGTTGTGGGAGTAAAGACTAATTGTAATTGGAGTCCTTTTCAGGACTAGGTTACATGAGTTCCTATCAGTTTTTGCCAGGCAGGTCTGTGCCAGTGCTGTGCAAGTTTTTTTCACAGCATTTGGCTGAATCTAGCAAAGCTAATCCTTTTTGGCCTATTGCAGAGTGTGTTAGTCAGTGGAGTAGCCTATCTGTGTTGCAAGATATAACACCTGTGTATAGAATACCAATTTTTTTACTGCACCTAGTGAAGTAAAATCTTTTGGGCATAGCATCATTCTATTAGTCCATCTATACTGACCTCCATCAGGTTGCAAACTGAATATAATTTTTTTCTGCATCTAGCTCTGAAAAAATATTTGGGCTTCTAGCAGTGTGTGGGACTTGGTCTATTAGTCCATCTATACTGACCTCCATCAGGTTGCAAATTAAAAATAATTTTTTTCTTCATTTAGCTCTGAAAAAATATTTGGGCTTCTAGCAGTGTGTGGGACTTGTTCTATTAGTCCTTCTATACTGACCTCCAGCAGGTTGCAAATTGAATATAATTTTTTTCTGCATCTAGCTCTGAAAAAATAGTTGGGCTTCTAGCGGTGTGTGGGACTTGGTCTATTAGTCCATCTATACTGACCTCCATCAGGTTGCAAATTAAAAATAATTTTTTTCTGCATCTAGCTCTGAAAAAATATTTGGGCTTCTAGCGGTGTGTGGGACTTGGTCTATTAGTCCATCTATACTGACCTCCATCAGGTTGCAAATTAAAAATAATTTTTTTCTGCATCTAGCTCTGAAAAAATATTTGGGCTTCTAGCGGTGTGTGGGACTTGGTCTATTAGTCCATCTATACTGACCTCCATCAGGTTGCAAATTAAAAATAATTTTTTTCTGCATCTAGCTCTGAAAAAATATTTGGGCTTCTAGCAGTGTGTGGGACTTGGTCTATTAGTCCATCTATACTGACCTCCATCAGGTTGCAAATTAAAAATAATTTTTTTCTTCATTTAGCTCTGAAAAAATATTTGGGCTTCTAGCAGTGTGTGGGACTTGTTCTATTAGTCCTTCTATACTGACCTCCAGCAGGTTGCAAATTGAATATAATTTTTTTCTGCATCTAGCTCTGAAAAAATAGTTGGGCTTCTAGCGGTGTGTGGGACTTGGTCTATTAGTCCATCTATACTGACCTCCATCAGGTTGCAAATTAAAAATAATTTTTTTCTGCATCTAGCTCTGAAAAAATATTTGGGCTTCTAGCAGTGTGTGGGACTTGGTCTATTAGTCCATCTATACTGACCTCCATCAGGTTGCAAATTAAAAATAATTTTTATCTGCATCTACAGTACCTCTGAAAAAATATTTGGGCTTCTAGCTGTGTGTGGGACTATTTGTATTAGTCCATCTATACTGACCTCCATCAGGTTGCAAACTGAATATATTTTTTTCTGCATCTACCTCTGAAAAAATATTTGGCCTTCTAGTAGTGTGTCGGACTTTCTCTATTAGTCCATCTATACTGACCTCCATCAGGTTGCAAATTAAAACTAATTTTTATCTGCATCTACAGTACCTCTGAAAAAATATTTGGGCTTCTAGCTGTGTGTGGGACTATTTGTATTAGTCCATCTATACTGACCTCCATCAGGTTGCAAATTCAAAATAATTTTTTTCTGCATCTAACCCAGCCAATAGTTTTGGCCTAATACCACAGTTTGGCCACTCAGCTCTGCTCGGTTACCATCCATTGTTTTTTTGTGCAAACAACTCCAGAGTTGTGAATTAGTTAACCACCAAAATGAGTGGAAAAAGGCCTGCTGCTGGTGGAAAGGGGAATAGGCGTGTTGGGAAGGGGAAAAAAGGTTGTGTCCGTGGGGTAGGTGTTAAAGCAACAGTAACATCTGCAGAAGAAAGACTATCTTCCAGCCAAACTAAAATGTCTACTTCTTTTAGCGGACAATGTGATAAGATCCCTTTCTTACGGCCACGCCAATCGCTACAAATTCCAGATGAGGCACAAAAACAGCAGGTGCTTCAACGGATATCAAGTGCTCCTTTAAGTGGGCTCTCCTCCACATCAACTTCAACATCACAAATACTCCAGTCCTCAAAGGTGTCACCCAAATCGCACTTGCTTCCTCACAGCTCCCAAATCTCCAGCTGCCCGTCTGAGTATGAGGTAGAACAGATGGTTGAGTCTGCAGAGCTGTTTACTCATACTATAGCCTGGGAATCAGAGGTCGACTCCAGCGCTTCTGTGAATCCAGACGAGGAAATGATCTGCACTGATGCCCAGAATCTTTATGAGTCGGATCCAGGACCAGACGCAGAAGGTTCTGACCATAATGTAGACCCTCATTCCCAAACTGTAACTCCTGTTGGTGGAGACAATGAGGAAGACGATGATAAGACTCAAATACCTGATTGGAGCGACAACTTTAGTTTTTTGTCAGGGCAGGAACAGGTTGGCTCTGAGGACGACGGGTGTGATAACGCACAGGGTGATGATGATGAGGTCGGAGATCCCACTTACTGTCAACCCACAGTCAGCCAAGAGATGAGGTCAGCAGAGGAGGTGGAGGAAGATGCTAGTGACGACGAGGTCAGGTTGCGCCTTCCTGGACAGAGACGTAGTACTGGAAGCACGTCAACAACTGCATCCTCAAACACAACTCTGCCTCTCACCACAAGTCGTGGTGGCTCTTCAGGTCGCATGGGTGCTAAGCCTTGCATAGCCTGGGCATTTTTTCAGATCGATAAAGATGACCCAACTCGTGTTATCTGTAACATTTGTCAGCAAAAGCTAAGTAGAGGCCAAAAAATACATAGTTTGAGTACTTCATGCATGAACCGGCACATGGACATGAAGCATAAGTTGCAGTGGGAAGCTCAGTGTGCTACAATGCGGCCTAGCCGGCCGGGCCAATCACCGTCTGCCATATCTTGTGCATCCGCGGCCTCTTCATCCTCTGTGACTGGGGGGACAGCAGTCACACCTGTTTTGGGGCGCAGACCTGCCACCTCTTTACCCGCAACAGCCAGCGTGATTGGCAGGTCATCATTTTCTTTGGAGGTGGTAACACCAGCTGGTGTTGAGCGCTGTCCGACATCGATAGCACCACCTTTGGACCAAGGCAACCTAACATGTCCGCCTGCATCTTCCTCACAGACCGGCAGTTTGCCGGGGACACCCTTATCAACCCCGTCTAAGCACAATAGCCAGCCCTCGGTCCCTCAGATGTGGACAAGTAAAAGACCATTTCCTCCTAGCCATGAGAAAGCTAAGAGGTTGAATTTCACCATCTGCAAGCTCTTGGCTACAGAAATGCTGCCTTTCCGCCTGGTGGACACAGAGGATTTTCGAGACCTTATGTCCGTCGCAGTGCCCCAGTACCAGATGCCCAGTCGGCACTACTTCTCAAAGAAACGTGTGCCTGCGCTCCACCAGCATGTCGCACACAACATCACCGCTTCTTTGAGAAACTCTGTGTGTGACAGGGTGCATTTCACCACAGACACTTGGATGAGTAGGCATGGACAGGGGCGTTACATGTCGCTGACTGGGCACTGGGTAACTATGGTGACAGCAGGACAAGGGGCTGCTGTCCAAGTCTTGCCGTCCCCACGAGTTGTGCGTCAATCCTCTTTATGTCAAAGTTCCTCCACTGCTTCTGCCTCCTCAACCTCCTCTCGGTCTTCCACCTGCACCCAAAGCCTGTCTGGTCATGCCACAAGCTTTCTAACTGCGCAGAAGGGATCCTGCACACCTCCTTACTATGCTGGCAGTAGGGCTCAACGTCATCAGGCGGTTTTTACATTGAAATGTCTGGGAAATGTGAGTCACACAGCTGAGGAGTTGTGGTCAGCTCTGGAGAACCAATTTCATGAATGGTTGTCTCCACTGGACCTGAAACCAGGGAAGGCCGTGTGCGACAATGCTGCAAACCTGGGTGCGGCCCTTCGCCGGGGCAATGTCACACACGTGCCTTGTATGGCTCACGTGTTGAACCTGGTTGTCCAGCAATTTTTAGCCCACTATCCCAGACTAGATGGCCTTCTGCAGAGGGCACGGTCGCTGTGTGCTCACTTCCGCCGTTCGCATCCCGCAGCTCAGCGACTTACATCTCTACAGAAGTCGTTGGGCCTGCCACTTCACCGGCTAAAATGCGATGTGCCTACCCGGTGGAATTCAACTCTGCACATGTTGCAGCGACTGTGGCAGCACCGACAAGCCCTGGTGCAATACGTTCTGACGTATAGCCTGGGCCAACGAGATTCAGAGGTGGGGCAAATCACGCTGGAGGAGTGGTCTCAGATCAGGGACCTATGCACCCTTCTGCACAGTTTTGAAATGGCGACGAAGATGTTTAGTGCTGACGATGCCATTATCAGCATGACTATTCCGGTGATTTACATGCTGGAGCACATGTTAAACAGAATTCGGAGTCAGGTGGTGGCACAAGAGGAGGTGGAGGAAGTAGAGGAGGAGGAGTTGTATGCGGAAGGGCTAACATCTGCAAGGTCCAGATGGTCGGCAGCACCAAGGCGGCAGGCATGTGAGGGTGGGGGAGATGGTTTTACCAGGGCGCATGGTAGCAGCCAAACTAGTGAGGAAGGTGCAGGAGCCCAGGAAGAAGTGGAGGACGAACTGATGGAAGACTCATCAGATGAGGGAGACCTTGATCACATTTCTGTTGTGCGAGGTTGGGGGGAGAGGACAGAGGAAGGAAGCATGATTGTTACCTCGCCACCAACACAACAGGGACTTGGTGCTCCTGGATGCGCAACACACATGAGTGCCTTCTTGCTGCACTACCTGCAACATGACCCTCGAATTGTGAGAATTAGAAATAATCCTGACTACTGGGTTGCCACACTGTTAGATCCCCGGTACAAAAGTAAATTTGCAGAAATTATTCCTGCCATAGAAAGGGATGCACGCATGCAGGAGTATCAGCAGAGACTGTTGCAGAATCTTACATGTGCTTTTCCACAAAATACCAGTGGTGCACGTAGTGAATCTCACAGTTCCAACTTGCCAACCGTGGGACCGTCAAGTGTTCAGCACTCAAACCGTAACAGAACCACAGTATCTGCTGGTAACATCAATTTTGCGGAATCATTTCACCACTTTTTTAGCCCATCCTTTGCAAGGCCACAGGAGACAAGAAGTCTGACACATAGTCAACGCCTAGAGACGATGGTACAGGAGTATCTCCAAGTAAACATTGAAGCCACGACTGTGTCACTGGACCCTTGCTCTTTTTGGGCTTCCAATCTGGATAAATGGCCGGAGCTAGCCACTTACGCCTTGGAGATCTTGTCATGCCCCGCAGCCAGCGTTCTGTCTGAACGTGTGTTCAGCGCTGCTGGTGGTGTGCTGACAGATAAGCGCACGCGGCTCTCCACTGATAATGTAGACAGACTCACGTTCATAAAGATGAACAAATCATGGATCCGAAACGACTTTTCTACCCCTGTGTCATCCTGGGGAGAGTAAAAGCTTGATGATTGGTTAAAATCACCCTACCAACCGTTTTAAGCTTTCAAATTACTAATCATGTTTATCTGTATCTTGACTGGAAAATAATTTGGGCTTTGTAGCAGTGTGCAGCACTGATCCTATTAGGCCATCTATACTAAAGCTTCACCAGATTTAAAATTAAAAATAATTTTTAGCTGCATCTAGCCCGGAAAATAATTTTGGGGCTCCGAGATGCGCAAAGCACATAAGTGCCTTCTTGCTGCACTACCTGCAGCATGACCCTCATATTGTCAGAATTCGAAGTAATCATGACTACTGGGTTGCCACACTCTTAGATCCCCCAAACTTTTCGATCAACCTTTTCATTTTAATAAAGACCAAAAAAATGGTCATTTTTGAAATTATAAGCATTAGCAGGTTGTTAGAAACTGAAATCAAACAGTTTTCAACTCAAAACTTTATTCTAGGTGATGTTACATTTTCACATAGGACCCCTTGTTCGAAAGGAGCTTCTGAACTCTCTCGTCCATTGAATTTGTCAGGTTTTGGATGGTTTCTGCTTCAATTGTTTTGCATGAGGACAGAATACCCTCCCAGAGCTGTTGCTTAGATGTGAACTGCCTCCCGCCATCATAGACACTCCTTTTAATGATGCTCCAAAGGTTCTGAATGGGGTAGAGGTCAGGGGAGCATGGGGGTCACACCATAAGTTTGTCCCCTTTTATGCCCATATCAGCCAGAGATGCAGATGTTTTATGTGCAGCATGAGATGGTGCATTATCATGCAGAAAAATGATCTTGCTGTGAAATACACGGTTCTTCTTCTTGAACCATGGCAGGAAGTGCTGTTTGAGAAAATCCACATACATTATGGAGTTCATCTTTAGCGCCTTCAGGGATCCTAAAGGGGCCGACAATCTCTCTCCCCATGATTCCAGCCCAAAACATTACTCCACCTCCTCCTTGTTGGCGCTGTAGCCGTGTTTGCGTGGGGTGTCCATCAACCAGCCATCCTCCACTCCATCCATCTGGACCATCGAGCGATGCACGGCACTCATCCGTGAACAAAACAGTTTTGAAATCAGTCTTCATGTAATGTTTGGCCCACTGGAGCCGTTTCTGCTTGTGTGAAGTGGATAGAGGAGGTCGACAGGATGGCGCATTCACAGCTGCAAACCTCTGAAGGACCCTGCATCTTGTTGTTCGGGGGACGTTGGAGGCAAAAGCAGCTTCAAAAACTTGTCTGCTGCTATGACAAGGCTTTTTTGCCGCTGCTCTTTCAACCTGACGTAATTGCCTGTAGGAAAGAGTCCTCAATTTGCCCTTATCAGCACGCACACGTGTGTACTGTGAATCAGCTACATACTTCTTGATTGCCAAGACACTTCATCCTGATCATCGCACAATGTTGATTGTAGTCATGCCTTGACCTAAACACTCCACAATTTGTTGCTTCTCAGCAGCCGACACATCCTTTTTCTTTCCCATTTTGGCAGAAAATGTAGGCTGCTTAATAATGTGAGAGAGCCTTCTTAAGTAGTCTTGCCTTTCATTGGACACACCTGCCAAACTAATTAGCACAGGTGTCTGCAATTGCTTACAGTGATATAAAGAGCCCTGACACACATCACCATCAATGAGTTTAACTGACAAACAAACAAATTCTTCCCTTATCACTCCTAAACACTTTTTGTATAATAATTTGGAACGCAGTGTACATGTGCTTTTCCACAAAACACCAGTGGTTCACGTAGTGAATCTTACAGTTCTAACTTGCCAACCGTGGTCTGTATGGAGTTGTTCAATAAAGGGCCCAAAATTAAGATAACATAGATGGGAGAGGTCTCTATGAATAGGAATCCCTAAGTATTTGATACCCTGTGAGGGCCAGGCAAAGGGAAAGTTGGACTGGATGGAATCCTATATGGATTTGGGTAGGGAGACATCGAGGGCCTCAGACTTCGCTGCATTGATTTTAAAATTTTACCATGTAACAAAGTGATCTATTTCAGCCATAACAGCATGGATGGATATATGTGATTGAGTGATATATACTAGGACATCATCAGCAAATAGAGAGCACTTGTACTCGGTGCCTCCCACCTCAATCCACCTAATAATGGGGTTATGGCGAATTGATGAGAGCAGGTGCTCCGTCACTAGGATGTATAAGAGAGGGGACAGAGGACATCACTGCCTTGTCCCATTGGTGATTGTGAAAGGTGATGAAAATGTTCTGACGCACCCCCTGGGCCTTGGGACACCCGGAGCCGGACCCTTTTTGGGGGATGCTGGTGGTTGTAGTCTTCGTGGCGGCGACCCGGTTCCGTGGCTCAGGGCGGTCAAACCAGTGGCGGAACTATTTATGTGGTTTTCATGTTTAAATGTCCGACTACGCCACCCGTGGATTGCGGTCAGAGTGAACCGCCGCTACAGTGCAGACCTCTGAGGCTGGTGTTGTGGGTGCAGCAGAGCGTAGCATAACTCCCCACGGGAGGAGTATAGCCTCAGGGCAGTGTATGCGGAGGATGGGGGTGATGGTGCAGGGCAGCAGCAGTAACGACACGGAGTCAGTGATGCAGTTCAGGGCCTTTACTCACAGTTCTTATTATCCAGACCACGTCTGCAGGTAACGGCTGCCCACGTCGTACTGTGCTCACCAGGTGAGGGGCTCAGACAACTCCCAGATAACTTTGGAGCACTTCACAGGACCCCCTTTGTGTGTCCTTTGTCTGGCCTTTCTTACCAACACTTCTGTCCGGCTGCCTCGGGCCTCCTCTTGGTAAACTTGGCGCCAGTTTCCCTGACCCTATGTGGTGCCTTCCTAGCGGGTGTAGCGAGGGGCTGCGCCACATAAAATGTCAGAGCCTCCGGTTTCTAGCTGAGGGTCGTTTCCTGCCTCCACTAGTTCGGGGACCGGTCTCCCCCTTTGGCCTGACCCCTCCACGCAGGTGGATTCGGGCGTGCGGTGGCGACTCGCCCGTCCGCACCCCTGGGATCCCTTCATTCCTCGTTCCTGGAGCCTTCTCCGCTCCTCTTCCTTCCTTCTCCCTCTTCCAGGCCTGGGCCTCTGTTACTAGGCCCGCCTCCGGAGAAGAGCTCATGCAGAGCCCCTGCTCCCTGCCACTTCTGCTCAGACTTCTCTGCACTGAACTAAGATGGTGCCCACCTTTTATACTCCCTTCTCAATGCACCCAGGAACTGCTTCCTCCCTGCTCCTGCACTACAGGGTTCCCCTTCCTCAGTGTTCCCTCCCCCCACTCAAGCCAGGGACAGGGACTGTCGTGCCCATCTCAGGGGCATATTGGTCGCCCTGCCCCACGGCAATGTGGTGTAATGCATGCAGGTGTCGGGTCCTGATCCACACTCCATTCTTACCTGAGAGTGAGATATCACACCTCTGGGTGAGGTGCAATACGTCTGTAGCAACCGAGTCCTCAGGGTGCTACAGTTCCATTTATCTTCAGCCTAGGTGACGTATTGCGATACAGGGCCGTGATTTTGGCTATAAAAGGGTCCCCTAGACCCCTACCCCAAGCTTTTTAAGAGAATCATATATGGCGTGCCAGGAGACTCTATGGAATGCTTTCTCAGCATCCAACGAGAGTATCTAATTACAAATTTTTAACTGCATCTAGCCCAGGAAATACTTTGTGCCTAGTAGCAGTGTCTGCTAGTGAGCGGATTATCCCGGCTGTTAAGCAAGCTGCACCACCTGTAGTTTAGACACTTAATTTTTTCAAAGGAAATGCTTCGGGACCATGGGATACTTAGTGAAGAGCATCAGGAGGCACCCCAAGGCATAGGGGCTGGGACTGGCAGTAGGATGCCTTGCGGTGGACAGCCGAGCTCGATCCTTATAAAAGCTTTTTAACTGCAGCAGCTTTAGTGAACGCTACTGGAGCTGGAATTACCGCGGCTGCTGGCATGAGACTTGCCCTCCAATAGATCCTTGTAAATGGATTTAAAGTGTACTCATTCAAATTAGAGAGACAATTTAAATTAAAAAGCTTAGAGCTGCCTCCACCACAGGGGAACTCGCTCGACCCACCAGCGGACAGGCACCAGTATTGGGAGAGGGGGGCTGGCCGTCAGGGTTCACCGCGGCTCTGGCACAAACCCGGCGACACGGAGGTGGCACGGGCAGGAGCGGACTGGCCGTGTCGGCTTCTCACTTTTTGGATTTTAGAAGGGCATGACATGCCTATATCTGTGTCTCCCCCTCCTTTTACTCCTCCACCTCTTTTATTTTCGCATGACTATATGTACTTGTCACTTTTCCATGTGTTAGTTATGTCTTCTGAGCAGTTTGTCAGCTTTTGGACACCTTTGAAGGTGTTTTCTATGTGTTTCTATGTGTTTTTGTTTGCCTGCCTTTGGTTTTAACGGTGTTCGAAGGTGTTCGACGAACAGTTCGACGAACAGTTCGGCGAACACACGGGTGTTCGACGAACCGAACCGAACTCGAACACTACGGGGGTGGCTCAACACTACTCCTGACTTTCTGGCAATTGTGTCTTATCATCATCATCCACCTCTTGCAAAAGTAATTGCACTTTCCCACCGTTGCCTTCGTGTGACCGTGGCTGCTCCAATATTTGGGCATCGCTCCAGGCGTTCTCCTCCTGACTCGCTTGAAGCTGACTGGACGAGAGGCCCGAATCTACAAATGGAAAAGAGAACAGCTCTTCTGAATGTTGAAGTGTGGGATCAGTTGTCTCCGGGCACTCGGCATAGTGGGCGGAAGGAAGATCAGGGTGAGGAATATGCGGTCCAGACTCACGGCTGCTGAGACTTGACTGTGTAGAAGACAGGCTGGTCGTGGTGGTAGCAAAGTGACTGGAAGCATTATCTGCTGTACAACCAACAACCTTTTGACACTGCTCTGGGTTCAATAGTGGTGTACTGCGGTCCCCTAGTAATTGGGACAGGAAGGTCAAGCGACAAGACATGGCCGTTTGTTTTGGCACAATTTCAGCTTGCCCACGGCCACATCCTCGACCTCGGCCTCTGCATGCACCATCCCCATCACGTCTACATCCCCATCCCTTGCCACACACCTTGCCCATTTTAAATGGAGGACAATATTTTCCACGTTCACGAGAAATGGCTGATTTTGGAGCGCAGTTATATGTGATACGTTTGACAGAGAACAACGGTTTTAAGTAGCAGGGCTGTAATTTACTATTACTACTCTTCATAGACACCTAGTGTGAATAGCTTGACCGACACACTGCAACAAAATGAAAATGGAAGAAATGTCTCATTTTGAAACACTGTTATAGGTGATATGTCTGACAGAGGACCACGGTTTTAAATAGCAGGCCTGTAATTTACTAAGATTATTCTACACAAAGACCTAGTGTGAATAGCTTGACTGACACACTGCAACAAAATGAAAATGGAAGAAATGACTGATTTTAGAACACTGTTATAGGTGATATGTCTGACAGAGAACCACGGATTATAATAGCAGGCCTGTAATTTACTATTACTATTCTTCACAGACACCTAGTGTGAATAGCTTGACTGACACACTGTAACAAAATGAAAATGGAAGAAATGGCTGATTTTGGACACTGTTATAGTTGATATGTCTGACAGAGAACCACGGTTTTAAATAGCAGGCCTGTAATTTACTAATATTATTCTACACAGAGACTTAGTGTGAATAGCTTGAACGACATACTGCAAAGAAATGAAAATGGAAGAAATGGCTGATTTTGGAACACTGTTATAGGTGATATATCTGACAGAGAACAACGGTTTTAAATAGCAGGCTTGTAATTTACTAATATTATTCTTCAAAGACACCTAGTGTGAATAGCTTGACCGACACACTGCAAAGAAATGAAAATGAAGAAACATATTCCAGAGGCATAAATTAATCATCACGGCTGGAGATTTTTTGAAAATTCATATCTCCCCATTATTTGTAAATAGACAAAAATATGCAGTGGGTCTACATGTAGGCAACCTATACTTGGATAAGAAAATCCAAAAACCACTTGCAATAATATAAAACAAATTTTTATTGAAAAATATTAAAAAAACACCAATAATATTTCTACAAATAGGTGAAACAGGAGATTCAAGACGTTTGTGGAAAGCGTGGTCAGAAGTGTGGCCCTGCAATAATTTAAGAGTAATATGCAGGATTCCAACACAAAGTGAGAGAAAAAATGCCCTGTCAGTAAAAGGCATCCATTTCTCACACTTATCGAGAAATAGGGAGATTTTCCCAAGCAGGAAGGGAGAAGTTACTGCAAGGGTAAAGCCCATATACATAGTAGGAAAAAGTCAAATGAGATCATTGAAAGTTTATCCCATATACATAGGGGGAAGAAATCAAATGAAATCATTAAAGGTCAGGACTTACCCATTAGTAGCCCTGCTATACCCGGACCGCCGCCACACCAAGCACCCCGACGCTCGTTTCGCAATCAAATGGGCTTTCTCAAGGGGAGTGTGTGTAAAGTCAGAGGTCGTCGTCTTTATACCCATCCTTATCGCCCAAGCGCCAATGAGTGCAGCGATTGTTCGCATCACGCCAGAGCCACGGAAGTGCAGGGATTCGGCGCTCTGTTCCAGCAAGCGTCAGGGGAAATCCCCATTAGACGTTATCAGCGCATACCGGAAGTGAAGGAGGCCTTCAACCAAGCACGGGAGCACTGTTGAAGTGTGCATGCGTCTGCTGGCGCCATGTTATTGGAGTCCCGTCCCTCGTACCTGATCGTCAGATAGCTGTCCAGGTATATATATGGTCCATACACTTGTTCACCCAAATGAACACATGCAAAATGTAATTGTCCACATAGTAATAGTGTATGTAGATTAAAGGTCAGGTATAGCAATATGACAGCACATATTATAGTGAGAATCTACCTTATAAAACACGTCCCATTCTAATTGTAAATAATGCAACCAGGATGTAAGTACAGGTAGTCACAAAATATGCTCAAAATACATATGCACTCCAAAGAGGGAAAGAAAAAAGTGAAATAGAAAAGAAAAAAAGAAACGAAAGAAAGAAAAAAAAAAAGAAAAAAAGAAAGAGAGAAGGAAGGAGAAGAGAGAGGAAGATAACAAAAAAAGAAGGGAAAGGAAGGAACATCCATACACAAACAATACTATTAAATAGAGACATAAGGATATTCAAGTCCCATATGTCTAAATAAATTGAGACAGAAATAATTCTGACAATATTTCCAGAACATAAAAACACACACAATAAAAATACAGAGATTATAAGAAAGGAGAGAAGCTTATTTTCTCATTTAGTCCATTTGGGAACATAGTTCCCAAATTGATAATCCATTTTAACTCAAGCTGAGCCAGGGTATTCTTGGTATCATCCCCCAGTGGAGCCTATCAATTCCTCTAATTTGAAGCCCCGAAGATCAGAGTTGTGAAAAAGCTTGAAGTGTTTTGGAACTGTTTTCAGCGTCATCAGGTCCTCCACCTCTCCTGCCGCTATGATGTCCCTGACGTGTTCACGAACCCGTATAAGTAATTCTCTGGATGTAAGTCCAATGTAGATCTTTCCACATGGACAGACACCATAATATATAACAAAGGACGTACTACAGGACAAGTAGTTAGTGACCGCGAAAGTCCGAGTCCCATCAGCCGAAACAAAGGAATTAATTCTGATGATATAGCCCTTTCTGCAGGCAAGGCAGTCCCCGCAAGGGAAGCAACCCCATCTCTGTCTGCTGTTAGCAAAAAAATTTTTTGGTGTTGCCACATAGTGGCTCTTCACCAAATGGTCACTGAGGTTCCTACTGCATCTTGCAGTCAGGAGAGGTGTTTCAGGTATCTCCCTCTGAAGAACCGGATCAGTGAGTAGAATGGGCCAATGTCATTTTAAGATGTTTTTCATCAGATCCCGCTCACAATTAAAAGTAGAGATAAACCTCACCTTTGGATTGGTATCTGATTTCTTTTTGACAGAGGTGAGCAGCTTCACCCACGGAGTTGCCCTTGCTCTGCTATATCCATTTTTAATTGTTTCACGACTATACCCTCTACTAATGAACCTATCCATAAGGTCACGTGCCTGTTGTTCAAATCCAGATATTGTAGAACAAGTTATTTTAGCCTTCAGGAACTAACCCGTAGGGATGGCTCTAATGGTAGAGGGCAAGTGTGCTGATGAAGCATGTAACACAGCGTTTACAGAGGTGGCCTTACGGTAAATGTCAGTCTGGATCAGACCCATGCAGGAAACCGATATGGCAATGTCCATGAAGTCTATCTCCTTTTTGCTACATTTATATACCAGTTAAATATTGTATTTATTTACGTTTAACCCTCTCATGAAGTTATCCAGTTCAAATTCGGCTCCCTGCCAAATAATCAAAAGATTGTCAATATATCAGAGCCAGCACTGCACATGGTCGGCGGCGCATGCCCCGTCGCCACGAAATATCTCCCTCTCCCAAAGGCCGAGGAAAAGAATTGCGTACGACGGGGCACACGCCGCCCCGATGGCAGTGCCCCGTGTCTACAGGTAGAATCGATCCTTGAAAACAAAAAAGTTGTGTTCCAGGATAAACTCCAATAATTCCATTATCAAGTTAATCAAGGGTCTGTACAGACTGCTCATCTCAAGAAAAAAATGGGTTGCTTTAATCCCATTGCAGTGATCAAAACATCTATATAAGGACTCCACGTCCGCGGTCACCAACCACATATCCTTGTCCAAAGTAATCCCATCGATCCTCCCCAGGACATCCGAAGAGTCCCTGACATAGGAGGGCAACGTCTGAACCAATGGTTTGAGATAATAGTCAATAAATTTACATATTGGTTCACATAGCCCTCCAATGCCAGAGACTATTCGTCGACCCGGGGGGTCCACCAGATCCTTGTGGACTTTAGGAAGCAGGTAAAAAGTTGGAATTTTGGGAGACTTGACCGTTAGTCCTTCAAGCACTTTTTTAAGAATAATCCCTGCTTCAAAAGCTCTCACGAGGATGTTCTAGAGCTCACTACAAAAATTAGATACGGGATTACTAGACAAAGCAATGTAGTTGTCCTTGTTCCTAAGCTGTTTATATGCTTCTTTCTCATATTTAACAGTAGGCCAGATTACGACGTTCCCTCCCTTGTCGGCTGCTTTTATTACAACATCATCTAATGCCTTAAGCTCTTTAAGGGCTCTTCTCTGCTGAGGGTATAAATTATCTCTCCTTATGCCTTGAGGGATCTTACCAAAGTCCTGCAAAACCAACTTGGCAAAAATTTCAATCTGTGAGCAAGCCGACAGGGGAGGGAAAGTAGTTGATCTGGGCATAATTATACTAGGGACATGACTTGTGGATGTTGATTCCTGTTCAAATAATAGGTCTTCCAAGGCACCAAGTGCCTCCAACTCAATATCACTCTCAAGAACTACATCCTGTCTTGGCCGATGATGCAGTTTTTTTAAGATTAATTTACGGAAGAAGAGGTGGAGATCCTTCACCGCTGAAAAATAGTCAAAGCCACTAATTGGCGAAAAAGATAGCCCTAATTTAAGGAGATCACAGTGCACCGGAGATAGTTTATGTGTGGAGAGATTAATTACCTCCATATTGTTGCTCCTGGTTTTCTTGGTATATTGATACGGAGGAGTAGTTTTTCTTTTGGGGTAGGTAGAAATGAAAATGGAAGAAATGTCTGATTTTGGAACACTGTTATAGGTGATATGTCTGAAATAGAACCACGGATTTTAATATCAGGCCTGTAATTTACTATTACTATTCTTCACAGACACCTAGTGTGAATAGCTTGACTGACACACTGTAACAAAATGAAAATGGAAGAAATGGGTGATTTTGGACACTGTTATAGGTGATATGTGTGACAGAGAACCACAGTTTTAAATAGCAGGCCTGTAATTTACTAATACTATTCTACACAGAGACCTAGTGTGAATAGCTTGACCGACATACTGCAAAGAAATGAAAATGGAAGAAATGGCTGATTTTGGAACACTTTTATAGGTGATATATTTGACAGAGAACAACAGTTTTAAATAGCAGGCCTGTAATTTACTAATATTATTCCTCAAAGACACTTAGTGTGAATAGCTTTACTGACATACTGCAAAGAAATGAAAATGAAAGAAATGTCTGATTTTGGAACAGTCTTATAGGTGATATGTCTGACAGGGAACCACGGTTTTAAATAGCAGGCCTGCAATTTACTAATACTGTTCTTCACAGACACCTAGTGTGAATAGCTTGACCGACACACTGCAACACAATGGAAAAGGAGGCCAATATTTTCCACGTTCAGTTCAAATTTCTGGATTTTTATCGCTGAAATATGGAACAGATCTGGCTGTATTCTGCAGTGCTAACAAGCAAATGGAGCAGAAAAATTATGTACTCTGGATTACTTTTTAAGCAAATAACCAGGATTAAAGTAAAAAAAAATGCCCAGGCCCCTGATATCTGAGGCTATGTCCACAAATATCTGTAATTATTACAGCAGCAGCAGACAGGACATTCAATGGACCCTTTTTATGCACTGCAGTCTGCCACATACACTGCTTCCCTGCCTAACTCCTGCCTAGCACTGATTATATGCATTAGTCCTGAGAAGGACTCTTAGTTCAGATGGATATATACGAGGGGTGATCCAAAAGTAATGATAATTAATACTAAACACAATGAATATAGTCAAAAAAAAATATTTTTCTACATAGTCTCCTAACAAGTCTATACATTTAGTCCATCTCTTTTCTAAACTTAGAATTCCCTTCGAAAAAAATTCTTGATCTTGACCCTCAAAAAAATCCCCAACAGCGGTTATCACGTCGCTATTGTCGTCAAATTTCTTGCCCCAGAGGTGTTCCTTGAGCCGAGGAAAGGGAAAGAAGTCACTGGGGGCTAGATCTGGCGAATAGGGGGGGTGTTCCACCAGTTCAAAGCCCGCTTCTTGAATGGTAGCCATGGCAACTGCAGCTTTGTGAGCCGATGCGTTATCTTGGTGAAACAGCACTCCAGCCCGCAGTTTGTCACGCCTTTTCTCCTTGATAGCCTCCCGCAATCTTCTTATTTGTTCTGCGTAGTAGGAGCCCGTAATAGTGGCTCCCTTCTCCAAATAGTCCACCATAATAATTCCTTCAGCGTCCCAAAAAGCGGATGTCATAACCTTCCCTGCTGAGCTTGACACTTTGAATTTCTTCGGCGTCAGTTCGTTGGCTCGTTTCCATGTCATCGATTGTTGTTTTGTTTCGGGATCAAAGTGGTGGATCCAGGTCTTGTACATGGTCAAAAAACGTGACAAAAAATTCTCCTTGTCTGCTTGGAACTTTTCGAGATTTGCTATTGAAATGTCAACTCGTTTCTTCTTTTGCTCGTTTGTTAACATTTTTGGCACCCAACGCGCCGAGACCTTTCTCATATGCAATTCTTTTGCAAGGATTCTTTGAATACTGCCATATGAGATCCCTGTGACCTCAGCTACATGCTTGATAGTCACTCTTCGATCGGCCAATACAACTTCTTCAACTTTTTTCACGTTTTCTTCATTGAGGGACGTGGATGGGCGTCCTTCATGATGTTCATCTTCCGTCGATGTTCTTCCCAGCTTAAATTCCTTGACCCAGCGTGCAACTGTGGAATATGGAGGAGAAAAGTCCCGCAATGTTTCCACCAAGTCGCTGTGTATGTCTTTGGTAGTCATTTTTTTCAAGCAGAGGTATTTGATGACAGCTCTGAGCTCATTTTTTTCCATTTTGATGTTCACTCCTCGGCAGTTCCTATTCAAATGAATGTAGCTCCCGGGAATTGTGGCCTATTTAAGTGATTTTTTTTTCCTGGACTAGTGGGTACCTAAGAGAGAAGAAAACATTTTATTTTAATTTCTGTGTGCAATAGAAATAACCGATTATCATTACTTTTGGATCGCCCCTCGTATATATATATATATATATATATGTTGTGGAATACCTATACTAATAGGACGTTCAATGGACCCTCTTTATGCACTGCAGTCTGCCACATACACTGCCTGCCTGCCTAACCCCTGCTATCACCACTGAATATATGCAGCTGGACTAATCCTTCTAACCGCTATATAGAAACAGGAGGTAAATTTCCCTGCATGAGTCCTCATTCGAACTACAACCCTACTTCATTGCAAAGTTAAATTTTTCTGCATGAGTCATAAATCACTGCAAAAGTCCCTGGCAGGGGGGAGGAAGCAGCAGCTGTGTCAGGAGTTGAAGAGAAGAATGATAAATGCAGGGACAAGAGACTTTCTGTTTCTACATAGAGCAGAGAAAAGAGAAGCATTAATTGGGTAAAAAAGCAAAATGAGCAATTGTAAGTACACAGTGCTGTATAATATGAAAACTGATATATATAAAGAGGAAAAAACTTTGATGGGAATAAAATAAGCAACATGTGCATGAGCCTCCAGAAATCTCATTCACTTTGCTGGGACAGTAAAAAGCTGTGTATTTCCTGCAGCAAATCTGTCTGAAGATACGCAACAAAATGTTCTAACTCTTCTAACTCTTCACTCTCATTGGATAATTTCTGCGTCTATCCTATTAGGCATGTACATCCATTGATGGTGCTCTCTAATCCGAAGGCCCCTTCTTTTAGTTAGAATGAAGAGTCACTGGATTATTTAAAAAATTCTCTATACACTAACCACCTAAAAACTAGTCTTTAGACCTATCTGTCTCAAATTACTGTAACCTTAACCTCAAAGCTATGGTTACACAGAGATTTGTGGTAGCACTGCTAACTGATTTATCAAACTACAGCTTCAGTCCTAAGGCATAGCCTATTGTATATCATCTTGTGATAGCTAGAAACAATGAGTAACACTAGAAAAAGTCATTGTGTAGTCCTAGCTTGAAAGCCCCTATACAAATTAGATTTTGGTTGTCAAAAACCTACTATTTTTGTTGGTAAGGCTTACCATCTAATGTGTGTGGGAGCCTCCCGTCAACTGTTGGGGGATAGTTCTGTTGTCCCCATACAAATGGCCCAATAATTCCTAATCTGTGTGGCTGGCCACCATTTTGCTGAATTCTGGAGGGCTGGAAAAAAAGAATCTTCACCTTGCCATTCTGCTATCCTGCTGCTGCAGTCCACCGTCCTCTTTGGCTCTTCCGTCATCTTAATCCGGCCCTGGGGATCTGTGCATCAAGTAGGACTCAGATATCCCAATGTCATGTTTCGAGTTGCCACAGGCATTGAATAGGCTTTGCCCCAATGCATTTCATGATGTCTGAGGCCTATTCAAAACCAGGAGACCCGGCATCAATCAAAGCTGATGGAAGAGCCAAAGATGTATCATGGAGAACCGGATGCATGAGGAACCAGGCATGGGGCTACGGTGGCGTCATAGGTCACTGTCAAAGTGAATTGATTATGTAGGCCAAATCCAAGTGAACTGCCAAATTTAAATTTTGGTAAATTCACTCATTACTACTCACTACATGAGAAATGGAAAAAGGGTCCATGATGACCAGGCTCCAGCACCAAGATGACCTTTTTGTCTACCCTACTTCAAAGGTCACAAGAGCTGATCTTTTCCACATGCTTTAGATACGTCAAAGGTCCTGCCCTGTTTGAGACACATGACAGCTGATTAAATCAGCTGTCATGTGCCGGGAAAGATGCAGGCTCAGCGCCGGAGCCTGCATCTTTCACGGCACATGACAGCTTATTTGTTCAGCTGTCATGTGCCTCTAACAACCGTGGGTGGAATCGCGATCCACCCACAGCTGTTAATTTGTTAAATGCCACTTTCAACCACTGACAGTGGCATTTAACTTGAGCATGCCAGGAGCACGTCATAAGACCTGTCCATTGGCTCCCCTTTCACCTGATTATGGGGCACCGATTGGTTGGGATGGCAGAAACCCCCATGCTTGTCAATGGAGATCTCCTATGAAAGCCGACAAGTGGCCGGCGTTCATAGGAGATGATGGTTTCTGCTACACATAGCAGGATGAAGCTCTGCTATGTGTAGCTGAAGCCCTGCTAGGTGTAGCACAAGCGATCAGAGGATCGCAGTTTCAAGTCTCCTAAGGGGACTATTGAAGCAAGTGAAAAGTAGAAAAAAGTGTTTTAAAAAATATTTTAAAACTTAAAAAAATATAAAATTTCAAATCGCTCCCCTTTTGCCCCATTAGAAATAAAACAATAAAAAATAACAAATGCACATATTTGGTATTGCTGCATTCAGAAATCTCTAATCTATCAAAATATAAAGTAAGTTAATCCAATCAGTAATGAGAAAAAAATAAAAAACGCCAGAATTACGTTTTTTGGTTGTCACAACATTGCAATAAGATGCAATAACGGGAAATCAAAACATCATATTTACCCCAAAATTGTATCAATAATAACATCATCATGGAGCTAAAAAAAATAAGCTTTCACTCGGCCCCAGACCCCGAAAAATGGAGACGCTACGGGTCTCGGAAATTGGCGCCTCTTTTTCAAAAACTTTGGATTTTTTTTAACCACTTAAATAAAAAAATATATACATGTTTGCTATATACATACTCATACTGACCTAGAGAATCATAATAGCAGGTCAGTGTTAGCATTTAGTGAACATAGTAAAAAAAAAAAAAACATTGTCGAATTGCACTTTTTTTTGCAATTTCACCACACTTGGAATTTTATTCCTGTTTTACAGTACACTATATGGTAAAACCAATGGTATCAATCAAAAGTACAACTCGTCCCGTAAAAAACAAGCCCTCACACGGCCATATTGATGGAAAAATAAAAAAGTTATGGCTCTGGGAAGAAGGGGAGCAAAACATGAAAACGCAAAAATGGAAAATCGCAAGGACATGAAGGGGATAATGATATTGGGGATGTTGGCCATTTAGTTGTCAGCATTATGTCCGAGGTTACTTTTAAGAACATGCTATATGTCAAAAACACTTAAAAAATTACATTAATTTGAGAGAAGATGTAAATGTTTTGCCTTCACCTTGATCTTTTGAGTTCCCAGATGGCTCTGAACTGACCTTAAAACATCTTTTCCAACTCATATTTGAACTAGTAATAAAACATTTATGAGTTGATTTGCCCAAAATAGGAACAGTGTCCTAAAATTGTCACATAAACTTAAAAAAAAATCTGAAAGTTGACAAATCATAAGAGAATTATTCTACTTAACTAAACGGGCTCAAGTATGGAGTGAAAAGATTCCTCGCATATCCAGCAATAAATATGTTTTTTCACAGGAAAGTGAACATTATTGGCAGCCAATTTGCTCCTGACATATACAATAATGTTACATCTGTTACTAGAGGAAGGAATATTGTACAATGGGGATTTTACTGTCCCATTTAAACAAATAATAAGAAAAAATATGTGCCTGGTTTCATTGGATGCTGCCCTGTTGTTTTTCCCTACCTTGGTGCAATTTAGTGGCACAAAGAAGGTCTATAAGACTAGGTGTATACGACCGTGTACTCTCTAATCTGAGAGAATCAGGCCGATTATACAAATCACACTCTGATCAAAATCAGATCAGAGTTTGATCAGAGTGTGAGCATAGTGTGATCCGATCCTCTAGGATGAGGAGAAGATGGAGAAAAAAATGTCTCCATCTTCTCCATTCTCCAATCGACTGCTCTCGGATGTCATCCGAGCGCAAAGAAAAAACACAAAATTTGAGCTTGGTATGAGTTGGTATACATGCAGCGCATAAACGCATGTTTCACAATGGACAGAAAAAACCTACTAAAAAGCAAAATTGAAATAAGCCCTGTTGTAAATAAATAAATTAAAAATAAAAGTGCATTTAAATAAGAAGGGTTCTTAGTAATACTGATTTTGATCAAAAATAGAATGAAGCTATCCCACCACGACAAGGTGACCCCGTTCAGGTTCAGTCGCAACTCCATGACTGAAAGCCCAAGGCTTCCAGGAGGAATAAAGTTAATTTCCTCCAGGTAGCTGATCATTCCGTGTGGGAACAGGGCAGCTTTAGAATGTTATTAACCTGCAGATTAATCCCATATCAGTAGGTTAATAGCATTAGTTCACGACAGGTTCCTTATAAAATAATGATACCCCTTGAGTGTCCCTACAAAAGTAATGATGCCTCCTTCATGCCATCTCCCCGCAACAAATAAAGTTAATACCCACTCTATCCTAGTGACCTAGTGCTCTTCTATTTTGCATACAAAAAAGTGATGTCAGTGTGTCACCTGCATCGGGATATTGATTTTAGGTCTACAGAACAGAAAGTGGAGAGGCAGGGAGCCTATTGCTCCTTGCTCTGTCCCATGATCCAATTGTACGGCTATGTGCACACGTTGAAAATTTGCAGATTTTTCTTGTTTCTTGAGTTTTGGCAGGAAAAATGCTGCAAAAAATATGTTCATTTTTTATGCACTTCTGATGTGTTTTTATGTTTATTTTTACCAGAATTTTTTTCTCCTTTATTTGAATGGGTGAAAAATGAAACTGCTTCAAATCTGCAAGTAAAAAATAAGCAGCATGTGCAGGAGATTTCATAAATCTAATTCACTTTTCTGGTACTATAAAACCCTGAATTTTTTCCACAAGTAAAAAACGAGCAGAAAAATGCCGAGTGTGAACAATCCCTATAGGTGCTATATTGACAAGAGTTTAAAGTAGTGCTAGGAGAGAGATATGGGCACTTAGACACAAGGATGTGCACTGCCCCAGATTTGTGGCACTAGCAGGACTGCGGTTGCTTTTTTTTAAAAAATTTTGCCCAAGGCAATTGCCTTTGTGACCCTCCACCCCTACACACACACGCTATGGCTATGTGTCAATGAATAATTGATCCACATAGCCAATAAGTTCCCATTGTATGAAAAACTTAGACCGCACAGTACAGTTGAAGCCCAGTTTACCTAAAGGCTCATCCACATGTTGGATTTTTCCACGTACGAGAAAAAACGACTGATCATACTTTGATCAGAGTTTGATCAGAATGTGGTCTGAGTGTCATCAGTTTTTCTAGTCTGTAGAGAAAGAAAGAAAAAAAGTTTCTCCATCATCTCCATTCTGACAACTCTTGAAAAATTGGAAAATTGGACCTATTGACTTGCATTGACGATTTTGAGCAGACCCCTAGATCAAAATCGAAGATGTCTCCACGATTTTCAGCAGACGTCTCGGTTTGCAAAAAATTACATACATTAGAAGGGCCCCATAGACTTTCTCAGGTATGAGCGCTATCCGCAAAATCCACAGATAACGCTTGTAAAAATTGGACTCCAGAATGAGCCCATGATCAGCAATGTTGATTATTCTTTTTTTAAAACATTCAATCCACGATTATCTTGAGTTTGTCTCAATTTACCGCTAAAATTCTTTATAAGAATAGAAGCAATGAGTCAAGGTCGCTGCAGAAACAGGTCAAGTCTTGAGTTGTTTTTGTCATTTTTGTATCCATAAGTTTGATATTAACCTTCGCTAACAAAATTGTCCTAGACGTGATTACAAAACAGCTCTGGATGGCACATTTGCATAACATTGTCTTAGTTTTGTGGGATATATTTAAGCCGCGAGAAGCCGAGCATAAGGTTTCACCTCGCTCAAACTGATTACCATGTGTTTACTCTACAAGGTACTATTTCCGATGACAAGTCTGATAAGCGAAAGAATTTAGCATAAATATGAAGCAGATGAACCACCTGAGTGCTCCAGATGTTGTCTCCTAAACACGCAGCATATTAGAGCCACTTGATTTATCGACGAACAGAGAAAATGGGAAACACTACAGAAGAAAAACAACCCATGCACGACTGTAATGGGACACTTGACCTGACCACGGTGCCGACAAGCTGCTTGGCTGATGACGAACCACATGAGTTGTTTTGGGAAATGGAACGAAAAGTTTACAGGTAATGAAAATATGACTACAGTGGAAATCTAGACTAATGACAAACATACTGTCCTTTTAGGAAACCACTGACCCACCAATTCATCAATTGTATGTGTTATTTAAAAAATGCTATAAAATTAAAATCGCCAAAAATTTTATTCTATCTACAGCATACAGATATTACGCACCTGTCCCGCCTAGGCTGGAATCCGCTCTCTTCCCCTATTGCCGCTGCCCTTTGCTGTACTCCACATCAGGTTTTACAAGTTGCTGGGCTTGTCTCTGTGACAGCATCTCCTTAGGTTTCTTAAAGGAAACCTGTCAGTAGGATCAACTCTCCTACGCTCCGATGTCTTAGTTCAGAGAAATCCATAATTTTCTTAATATGTAAATGAGCTTTTAAGATCTATGGGCCGGACATAGATCTCCCTGAGAATCTGCCTCTAGAGCTTATTTTAAATGAAAGGAGGTGTAACCAGTGTGAGCATAGGCGGATTATAATGAGGGCAATCCGGGCGACCGCCCGGGGCCCCGAGCCGGCAGGGGGCCCTCGGCTCCAGGCGGGGTGTCTAATGCCGGATTGCCCTCATTATATGTGCGGGCCGCCGTGGCACATAGCGGTAGCAGTGGCGGGAGGGGGGCGGCCCGGACCGCTCCCCCAGCAGCGGCCGCCGCTACTTCTTCATTGGCCGGGCCAGCACTGCAGCAGTTAACTTCCCTGTGCTGGCCCGGCAGCGTCACTGCTAGGAGACAAGGCCCTGTGCGCGGCCGAGTCTCCTAGCTGTGACGTCACGCAGTGCGCGCCCGGCCTGCACTGCTGCAATGGAGAAGTCAGAGCATGCAGGAAGAATGCAGCCAGGGGATGGTGAGTGTGTGTGTATGTGTGTGTGTGTGTGTGGGCAGATGTGTGTGTGGGCAGGTGTGTGTGTGTGTTTGTGGGCAGGTGTCTGTGTGGGCAGGTGTGTGTGGGCAGGTGTGTGTGTGTGTGGGCAGGTGTGTGTGTGTCTGTGTGGGCAGGTG
Organism: Phyllobates terribilis; assembly: GCF_046119375.1. NCBI lineage: Eukaryota > Metazoa > Chordata > Amphibia > Anura > Dendrobatidae > Phyllobates > Phyllobates terribilis. The sequence goes on from NW_027362768.1 coordinate 330,277,927, forward strand.
TGTGTGTGTGTGGGCAGGTGTGTGTGTGTGGGCAGGTGTGTGTGTGTGTGGGCAGGTGTGTGTGTGTGTATATGTATGTGTGTGGGCAGGTTTGTGTGTGTGGGCAGGTATGTGTGTGTTTGTGGGCAGGTGTCTGTGTGGGTAGGTGTGTGTGTGTGTATATGTGTGTGTGTATATGTGCGTGTGTGTATGTGGGCAGGTGTGTGTGTGTATATGTGTGTGTGTGTGTGTGGGCAGGTGTGTGTGTGTTTGTGGGCAGGTGTCTGTGTGGGCAGGTGTGTGTGTGTGTGGGCAGGTGTGTGTGTGTGTGGGCAGGTGTGTGTGTGGGGGCAGGTGTGTGTGTGTGTGTGGGCAGGTGTGTGTGTATATGTGTGTGTGTGTGGGCAGGTGTGTGTGTGTGTGGGCAGGTGTGTGTGTGTGTGGGCAGGTGTGTGTGTGTGTGGGCAGGTGTGTGGGTGTGTGTGTGTGGGCAGGTGTGTGTGTGTGTGTGTGTGAGCAGGTGTGTGTGTGTGTGTGTGGGCAGGTGTGTGTGTGTGTGTGGGCAGGTGTGTGTGTGTGTGAGGGCAGGTGTGTGGGCAGGTGTGTGTGTGTGGGCAGGTGTGTGTGTGTGTGTGGGCAGGTGTGTGTGTGTGTGTGTGTGTGGGCAGGTGTGTGTGTGTGTGTATATGTGTCTGTGTGGGCAGGTGTGTGTATATGTGTGTGTGTGTGTGTGTGTGGGCAGGTTAGAAAGTCTTGCCCTGTTGAACACTACACCTGACTTGAGGCCACCACCTCTTGGTTGTCCAATGTTCTTGCTTCTCTAAGGCTCTTCTCAGATATTCATTATACCAGCTCCCCAGAATACCAAAGCTAGGGTGGGTGACCGCGAGCCCTGGTGGTGGTCATAACTGCGGCCACCCAGGGGCAATACTCCATAACAACAATCCCCTGAGGTGGTGTAGGATGTAAGGACCTATTCACACTACATTCAGCGCTGCATTCAGGTCTTTACACAAGGCTTACAACTGAATCCCTGAAATTCAGGATTGTGCTGTCTGAAATGAGACATCTGAAAGCAGAGCAAATGGAGCCTAAAGATTCAGACTTTAGCCTCGGTTTGCCTTTGTTCAAATCAATGGCTATGTCAAGGCCCATCTGAATGCCATTTTTCAGGGATTTAGATAGAAGCCTGGAAAGAGGAGATGAATGCATTGCAAAATTCAGTGTGAATAGGCCCTTATATCTGGAGTCTTGATATTGATGCCACATGCATTTTACTTGTTTTTAACTTAAAAAAAAAATACGCACACACAAATTATACACACACACACACTATACATACACACACACTATACATACACACACACTATACATACACACACATTATACACACTATACATACACACACTATACATACACACACATTATACACACTATGCATGCACACACTATACATACACACACACTATTCATACACACACATTATACACACACACACAATATACATACACACACATTATACACACACACACACACACACTATACATACACACACACAGATGTGTGTGTGGGTAGGTGTGTGTGGGCAGGTGTGTGTGTGTGTGGGCAGGTGTGTGTGTGTGGGCAGGTGTGTGTGTGTGTGATGTCTGTCTGTTTGTGTGTGTGTGTGTGGGCAGATGTCATTGTGTGATGTCTGTTTGTATGTATTTTTGTGTTTCAAATGTGTTTATGCGTGTCTGTATATGTTTGTGTGTGTGTATGACTGCATGCGGCCTCCTGCTGAGTATAGTTGGCGCCGTGCGGCCTCCTGATGTCTCTGGGGGGGGCGCCGTGCGGCCTCCCGCTGTGTATAGATGGCTATGTGCGGCCCCCCGTTGTGTATAGATGGCTACGTGCGGCCCCCCGCTGTGTATAGACGGCGCCGTGTGGCCCCCCGCTGTGCATAGATGGCTACGTGCGCCCCCCGCTGTGTATAGATGGCTACGTGCGGCCCCCCGCTGAGTATAGATGGCGCTGTGTGGCCTCCTGCTGTCTCTGGGGGGAGAGCCGTGCAGCATCTATACTCAGCAGGAGGCCACACATAGCCATCTATACACGTATACTCAGCAGGAGGCCGCACGTAGTCATCTATACGGTGCCATCTATACACAGCGGGAGGCCGCACGGTGCCATCTATACACTGCGGGAGTCTCAGGGCTTTGCAACAGCAGTCAATAAATTCTGCTTGACTAATTCTGAGCACCATAAAGTCTGGTTCGCTTCTAACCTGCTGTCTTCATTTTCAGCTTGCTGAATTGTAACTCATTTACTGTCATTCGAGACGATGCCTTTGCTGGTCTCTTTCACCTTGAATACCTGTAAGTGCTCCACTTAATGTCATATTTTTGATTCTGTTCTTCTTCATCTTTTGGCATGTGCAATTGTATGAGCAAGTATTCATATAAATTTATGACCTACTTAAACCTTGGAGGACCTTAAATTTTATTCAATCAAATTTTTTTCCAGTTTAAAACTATGGGACATATATGTGCCTTGGTCCTCAAAGGGTTTTTAAAGGGGCTGCAAACATAAATACGAAAAAAATAATTCAATTAGTGCTTTTTGTGTTCATTTAATTTTTATTTGAAGTCCATTTTTTTTATACCTTGAAATTAAGCCCTACCCCATGGAATGAAGCCCTACCTACATGACATCTGAGAGCTACATGGATCCCGCTTGTGAGGTGCCTGTCCATCACTACTATTCAGTTTTAGGGTCCACTCACTAAGCCATATATTCTCTCATGCAAGAGAATAGGGCCAATTATGCTAATGACACTCGGCTCAAACTCTGTCAGAGCTTCAACTGAGTGTGATCCGATTCTCTCGCAGCACAGATATGGAGAAGATGGAGAACTTAATTTCTCCATCTTCTCCATAGTCTCTGTGAGTGTTCATCGGACTGCACTTGGATGACATCTGAGTGCAGTCCAATGTTTTACGTGCACCCATAGACTTGTATGGGTGCACATGGTCCGAATATCGAATGAGATTATTTTCTCATGCCAATAATCGCAGATCTGCACTGTCCCATAGTATAACATAGGGCCGAGTCCTATCCGATAAAACATCACATCGCATTCGGCCGTGTTATACGACAGTGTGAGCGAGCCCTTAGAGTCAAGGAATATTTACATGCAGATGATGATATTACTCTCCAAGTGTATATTTTTTAGGTGAGTTCATAGTAAATGCTTTGCCTTTTTGACATGTGATCAACTAAAGAACAAGAAAGATTTAGGACCTCCACTATAGAGAAACGGAAAATAGTTTGGAGGACTTGCATGTCCTTTTTTATTTATTATGAGAAAATCATAAAAGATCCCGTTTTTTAACCATGCTGTGACTTTCTGCTGAGGGAGAGGGAGAGAGCTGCCCTATTCAGAGTCTGTAATAAGACCTGCTGACAAAAGTGTTGAAGATACTGTCTAATGTGAATTAACAATGAAAAAAAGTTAATTTCACAAATGGCTTGTATTTTTTTTAATACAAACTTTTTTGTGTTTACAGCTCCTTTAAAGGGAATCTGTCATCAGGTTTTTGCCACCTAATCTGAGAGCAGCATAATGTAGGGTTAGAGGCACTGATTCCAGTAATGTGTCACTTACTGGGCTGCTTAGTGTTGTTTTGATAAAATCATTGATTTGTCAGAAGGTAATTATCACTAGATGACTAGTAAGTTCTGTAGGACCCCACCCCCATCACTGATCAGTAGATTTCTGTGTACACTGAGCATGGGCAGAAAGCTGCCAATCAGTGGTGTGGGCGGGGCTATACAGAGCGCAGCATTCAGAGAGCTGCTAGATCTGCAGCAGATAAAACGGTGATTTTCTCAAAATGACAACAAGCAGCTGAAAAAGTGACACATCGCTGGAATCAGGGTATCTGCCCCTATATTGTGCTGCTCTCAGATGGGGCAGCACAATTAATATTGTGCCAAATTAATTTCCCGTGAACTATCACATGATCTATCACAGGGGATCATGTGACATGTCACGTGATAAATCAGGTGGGGGGGGGGCCGCGCCTTCTAAACTGCCCGGGGCCCTTGCTACTCTTAATCCACCCCTGAGTGTGAGACATATAATGACTGACAGTCTGCTCTCCTGATCTACATGTCTCATACTGGGAATGCTTCATTTCATTTATAAGCTCTGGAGACAGATTCTCGGGGAGATCTATGTCTGGCCCAGAGATCTTAACAGCTCATTTACATATTGAGAAAAACATGGATTTCTCTGGAATAAGACATCGGATTACAGATACCAAGGTACCATTTGATTCAACGTTCAATGACCTACATGCCCATATAGACGGCTTAGAAGGATTGATTCTACTGACAGGTTACCTTAAAGGCCCAATTAGAGACACACCAATGTTTAGCATTGAGACTCCACAGTTCAGTTTTGGTTTGGAGTACTCCACAACCCGTTTAAACTGTGCAGTCAGCATGCAATTCTCCAGCCATTCCTGCATACCTTCAGTCGTGCCAGTCAGCAATCTACTAACCCCCTCCTGAATTATCCCAATAATTGCAGTAACTGCTATTGGACTCTGTTCATATTCAGCATTCATCTTTGCAATATGCATTGTATGGTGCCATGTAGTAATGAGCGAGCATGCTCGCTACTGCTCGGTGCTCGCCCGAGTATCTCACTGCTCGAGATGCTCGGCGCTCGCCGAGTATTTCCGGGTTGCTCGGGCGGGAACTCGGGTCCCCTCCCTGCATGTTTGGCACTCTTTAAAGAGCCAATGAACATGCAGGGATTGCCTGCCATGCACTGTAATGCCGTAGCCATGTTGGTTGTGGGCATTACAGTGATTGGCTGGCCGCACAGCGTCATCAGGTCTATATCAGAACTGGCGCCGCCATTCTCGTCACAGTCACTCCGGATCAGACAGTGTAGGGAGAGCTGCTGCTGTGTCAGGGAGAGATTTGATCGTGTATTAGGTAGTGTAGGGAGAAAAACCGTACAGTACACATATCTATCTTAACAAACAGTCCTTCTGAGGACTAATCCATCTGCAGAGATATCAGGCAGGCAGGGTGTATAGGCAGGCAGTGTATATAGCAGACTGCAGTGCACATAGCACAAGAGGCTCCATTCCAATTCTGCCTTCTGCAGCTGTTAGATATTTCTATACAAAGGTCCAGGTCTCAGGGGCCAGGAATACTTTTCTTTGGACCTTAATCCTCATTATTTGCTTAAAAAGCAATCCAGAGAACGCAGTTTTTCTGCGCCATTTGCTTGTTGGCACTGCCGAATACAGCCAGGTCCTTTCCATATTACAGCGCTAGAAATCCAGCTATTTAAAACTGTTTTCTCCGTCAAACGGATCACATATACATTGTCAGAAAATACTGTCATTTCTGGCCTCCATTAAAAATTTCCTTTAGTGTGTCAGTGAATCAATTCACACCAGTTTGCTCTTCAAACCAGTTACCTACAGGCCAGGTACGTAAAACCCTGTTTTCTCCGTCACACGTATCACATATACGTTGTCAGTAAATACTGCCATTTCTGGCCTCCATTAAAAATTTCTTTCAGTGTGTCATTGAAGCAATTCACCGCAGTTTGCTGTTCAAACTACTTACCTACAGGCCAGGTATTTAAACCTCTGTTTTCTCTATCACACGGATCATATGTAAGTTCGCTCCAAACTCAGTCATTTGTAGTGAGCGTGGAAGATACTGTCCTCCATTTAAAATGGGCAAGGCACGTGGCAAGGGACGGGGAACTGGAAGAGATGGTTATGGTGCATGCAGAGGCTGTGGGCAAGCCGAAATTGTGCCACAACAAACACCCACATCTTCTCGTCTGACCTTCCTGTCCCAATTTCTAGGGGACCACAGCACACCACTATTGAACCCAGAGCAGTGTCGAAAGGTTGTTGGTTGGATAGCGGATAATGCTTCCAGTCACTTAGCCACCACCACCACCACCCTGTCTTCCACACGGTCAAGTCTCAGTAGCAGTGAGTCTGGACCGCATATTCCTCACCCTGATTCTCCTTCCTCCCATCATGCTGAGTACCCAGAGACAACTGATCCAACACTTGGACACTATGAAGAGCTGTTCACTTTTCCATTTATAGATTCGGGCCTCTCGCCCGGTCCACTTGAAGGGGGCAAGAGGAGATCGCATGTAGCGGTGCCCAAATATTTGAGCAGCCACGGTCACATAAAGGCGATGGTAGGAAAGTGTCACAAGAGGTGGACGATGATGACACACAATTTCCAGAAAGTCAGGAGGAGGACCAGGGTGCGGAAGTGGAAGTCGAGGTGGTGGATGATAAAGTAACTGACCCAACCTGGCAGGAGGACATGAAGAGCGAGGACAGCAGCACACAGGGGGAGGGAGGCAGAGCACCCCAACAGGCAGGAAGAAGCAGTGTGGTGGCCACAGACAGAAGGCAGGCAACCTTGCCCCGTAACACCAACACGAAGGAAGTTGCCAGAACAACTGTTAGGTCTTCCCGAGTCTGGTTGTTTTTTAAAGACTCTGCCGATAACCCCAAAAAGGCCATTTGCACCACCTGCCAGGCCAGCATCAGCAGGGGTGGCAAAACGACCAGCATCCGACTTTGTGGGCCGAACTCCAGCGTCCAGATACAGTGTCTGTGGGTGGCACCATTGCTTCTTCCGCTATTGTGCATGGAAGCCAATCCCCTGTCCATGGTGCATGCGAAGACACCTCCTGCCCTGCACCTGTCGTTGCACACTCTCAAGTAGCAGCATCAGGAAGCACGTCCATGTCTTTGTCCCAGCGCAGCGTTCAGTTGTCCATACCCCAGTCCTTGGAACACAAGCGGAAATATGCAGCCAATGCCCCACAGGCCACATTACTAAATTCACACATTTCACGACTGCTTGCGCTCGAAATGTTGCCTTTTAGGCTCGTGGAGACGGAAGCATTCTGCAACCTGATGGTGGTGGCCGTCCCTTGGTACTCGGTCCCCAGCCGCCACTATTTCTCCCTGTGTGCCGTCACCGCATTACACAAGCACGTGTCCCAAAACATTAGCCGCGCTCTCAACAACGCAGTTACCGGTAAAGTCCACCTAACCACGGACACGTGGACAAGTGCTTGTGGGCAGGGACGGTACATCTCGCTGACGGCACACTGGGTTAACATAGTGGAAGCGGGGACCCAGTCGTACCTTGGGACGGAACACATCCTCCCGACGCCAAGGATAGCGGGCCCTAGGTCAATCAGGGTTGCCCTCATGGTCTACAGCTACTGCACATCAGCCTCCTCAGCCTCCTCCTCCTCTTCAGCCTCCATCTCCGAAATGACCACATCAGTCACATGCTGGTAGCACTGCAGCACTGCCTCGGCCAAGTGGCAACAGGCTGTGCTGAAGCTAATATGCTTAGGTGAAAAACCACACAATGCTGAAGAGGTGTGGATATCTCTGACAGAGCAGGCAGATCTGTGGCTCACATCGCTGAACCTACAGCCTGGCCCATGTGCTTAACCTCGTGGTTCAGCGGTTTCTCAGATCCTACCCGGAGCTGCTGGATCTGCTTGTTAAAGTACGCCGCCTGTATGCCCATTTTAGAAAGTCAGCTACAGCTTCCGCCGCCCTTGCAGTGTTTCAGCAGCATTTGCAGCTTCCGGCTCTCAGACTGGTGTGTGATGTACCCACGCATTGGAACTCTACACTGTAGATGTTGGGAAGGATAAGTGAGCAGAAGAGGGCAGTTGTTGAGTCCCATACGCGGCACCCCTCGCCGATCAGCTGGTACTGGTGCCGGAAGTGCTCACCTGGGGGCTCCGCCGTCAAGTGGTAGTGGCCGCCGCGGTGTACTGCACATCACATTCACATTCAATGGAATGGGAGGCCGATGTGCAGTACACCGCGTCGGCCACTATCACTTGACGGCGGAGCCCCCAGGTGAGCACTTCCAGCTGGCGGCCGCCGCCACCGGCACCGTTAACAGCTGATCGGCGGGGGTGCCGCGTGCGGGAGCCTGGCCAATCATACATTGATGCCTTATCCTTTGGATAGGGCAGCAATGTAAAAGTAGTGGACAACTTCTTTAATACAAGAAGGTATTGAATATTTCCAACATGGCCGTCTCCAGACGTTTTTTTTTCTAAAAACTAAAACACAAATAGCTACAACCTTTTCTAGTAGAGCAAACACATTACTTCTCTTCTGCAGATTTCCTATAACTAATAAAACTAAAATGAAACACGTGACAATTTCCTCTAAACTTCCCATTAACTGTAATGAACAAAGAGACAAGAAATTTGAAGATATTTTTTTTTCAATCAAACCATTGTTAACCTTTTCTATAATAAATGATAGATCACTGGTTCTCGATTTCGTGTCGTTCATTAGACTCAGAGTGTGAAGTCACATTCAGAGACAAAACATATCTTACCAAATTCATTTACAAATCATTTTATTTCAACTCGTAAAAGAATCACAAGACCCATAGAGCACATCACGACCAAGGTAATGAGCTCCAGATGGGATTTAAATGTACTAATTAATTGTACCGATGTGTTAACTATTCACATCTGTGAGTAACGCTTGTAATTGACCTGACAACCTTGAGCGTCACAACCAAACTGATATTAGCAATGTTCTCTTAGAAAATTATGATTAAAATGATGCTTTAAATTAATTACATCTAAGGCAAATGATGATGATACAATATGCGGTACTCAGGGTTTAACACTTCTGTTAAATGAGTGATTATGAGATCAGTTATTTATAAATTCAAAATATACATATATATCAGAAAATATAGGGGTTGCCATACTTGGTGACAATTTTTTTTTTCTTTACTAAAATGCATGTTTTTGGCGTAAAAATTCATTTTTGCAATTAGGTTTTATTAAACATTTGTCAGTTTTCCTTTTATAGCCTCTGTGTTGCGCCGTCTATTGCTGGCTGCAGAATGGACTAACTGAGAATTCATCAGTGAGCTCATTCTGACAGTTTGATCGGAGAGTTTGTAGCTCTTTTACCTGTTTTTGGGCAGGTGCAGATGACCGTATTTTCTCTCATCTGTTAGAATCTGGTCGATTTATGCAAATCACACTCTGATCAGACTCTGATTAGACTGATCAGAGTGTGATCTCAGTGTGATCTGATTCTCTCAGATGAGGAGATGATGGAGAAAAAAATATCTTCATCTTCTCCAGAATGGGATCCGTTTTTCTCAGAGGAGGAGAGGAGAGCTAAAAAAAAACAAAACTCAATCTTCTTCATTCTGTTATTCCGTGGAAATCGGACTGCAATCAGATGTCATCCGAGTGCACTTCAATACTTTCCATGGACTCATTGATTGCATGGCGAAGTGCGATCCGAATATAGGATCAAACTCAGGCATGGTGCGATTTTTTCCTCGGATCAATGCGGTCATAGACTAACATTGCAATCCGATGTTTTTTTGGATCGCATTCGTACTGAAAACGTGGTGGTCTCCACCTTTCCATTATCTCAACTCTCTTAGCTGATTTATGACCACAGACCACATCAAAGTTGATTGTGCATAGAAACAAAGAGCATATAAAAATAAAAATGGTGCAAAATTTTTAAGAAATACAGTTGAAAATATTATTTTTTTGACCTAAATGCATGCATCTAAGTAAGAAACATGTCCCCAAAGGTGGACAATACCTTTAAGGAAAAACTTTAGACACAAGTTATTTACTCTACTTTCTTATTGCAGAGGCTGCATTGAAAAACCTCCAATGAGAAAATGTTGTTGTCATGTACCATCCCTCCATCAAATAAGAAAACTGTCAAAAAGAAAAACTTTTTGTTGTCTGTAGCAATCAATCAAAGCTGAGCTTTCTCTTTGTAACTTACCCTGGTAAAATGAAGGTTGTGCTGTTATAGGTCGCCTGGATATCAAAGACAGTTTTGGTAATTGTACACCACCGTTTCAGCCTTGGCTGGAGTGAATCTGCTTTTTAAACTTTTCAAGAATGTTAGGAAATTTTTGAGAAAAGCATCGGTTTGTAAGCTATTTTTGTAAGAAATTAGGTAATGAAAACTCTTTATCTCCTAACAACAAACCAAAAAGTTTCAAAAGGCTATATGAACACAGAGTTTTTGGAGCAGATCCGCTTAAAAAAAATGCCTGAAAAAATTGCTTCAAAAATGCTTGATAGACTCTCCATGTTAATTATTTTTATTTGTAAAACCCCTTTGAAGTCCATATTTTTAGTCTTTTGAGCATTTTGTTTCTGACTTCAGGTTTTGAAAAACTTCTAATGGGAAAAAAATAAAGCGCATGAGACTTCTTTGAAGTGTCTCCAAAACTAAACGCTATCCAATCAAAAGGCTGCAAAAACATTTAAGGAAAAAAAAAATCTCTTCCAAAATGCTTCAAAAACTCTTCAAAACTGCATCAGGAGATGCTTCAGGAAATGAAAAACTCCTCCAAAAACTCTGCAAAGGTATGTGGACACAATCTCTTTAAGACACTGGGGAAACAGGCAAAAAGGTTTCAGGAAAACGATGGTGGTCATTTTCTTGAAGCATCTTCACTGGAATCCTTGCTCAATACTTTCAAAAATATAGAGCCAAAAGAATGTGCCCGAAGAATGAACATGTTACTTTTTTTAACAGCTTCATGATTTCTGAACCTTTCCGACATAAGACGGAACTTGTACACAGCAGTGCCTTTTTGACAATGCTGTGCATTATATTCATTTTTACAATGCTTTTGTGACTCTTTTACGGTCGGATTCCAGGAGGATTATGCCTGAAAAAGTCTGTGTGCAAGTCACAAAGATGGAAGGTTTCCTGAGTGCTTTCTACTAGAAAATTCCTCTCTTTTGACCGCCTCAAAAAATCTTGTGTGTACCTGCTTCAGTTGACCTTTTATGCATATGTTTTTATTTATGTTCCTATGTCCCTCCTGTCTACATTCTGTTTATTCCTTCCCTTTTCCTCCAATTTTTCATGTCATATATACTATTTACATGTATATTTCCTTATGTGTGTATTGTAACCCTTCCCTTAAAAAATAATAAAAATAATTTGACGAAAAAATCTTATGTGTGCCAAACTATGGGTGTCCTGGTGGCCTGTCAAGTAATGGATTCTGCAAGCCCTCTAAAAGTGTCCTATGGTATTGGGCACCAGCACTTCAGCAGTAGGTTATTTAAAGGGAACTTGTCCCATTAGATAACTCTACTAACCTGGAGATATAGTGGTTAACATGCAGATTAATAACATTAGAAAGGAGCCCAACCAATATATTGAAAGTGCGGCACCGAGGAGAATATAAACTTTATTCCTTTCAAAAGCCGCCGGCTTTCAGTCATTCAAGCATGCCAATGTGGCTACAGTCACTGATCAGCGGCTATGAGCATGCCTTGGCACTTTGACTGACAGCCGGCTCTGCACTGATGCCGTCAAAGATCCGGGGCGTGATTACAGCCACCGCTCTCAACGTTTTGAACGTTAACTGTAGCCATGCCGGGACGCCTACATAACTGAAAGCCAGCAACTTCTGGGAGCAGAAAATTTCATTTCATGAACTTTTTCTCCCGGATGAACTCTCATTTTTTCTCATCTTTATTAAATCTTTGGCACTCATAATAGTTGTCCTCTCTTGGACCACACTTGGTAGGTGCTAACAGTGCACCCACAAGACCTGCCATTTTGAAGTTATTGAATATTGAATAGTTATTGAAGGTAGTCGCTTTGTTTTGCCATCACAACACTGGTCCTTGCTAAAGTTGCTCAGATCCTTACGCTAGCCCATTTTTCTTCTTGCAATGAATCAACGTAAAGAACTGACTGTGTACTTGGTGCCTAATATTTTTCACCCTTTGACAGGTTCCATTGTCATAAAATAAACAGTATTGTTTTTTTTTTCAATAGATTTTATGGCTAATTGCTTTACGCTACAGAAAAGACCAAAATTGCCACCTGTTGACCACCTCCTTTCAGCACCCACTAATGGTGGAAATTATCAATGTGGAAATGCCATTGTGTCATAAAACCAAAAAAAAATATATAGATTTTTTTAAAACTTCTGTTAACAAAAACTTCCTAAATTGAATAAAGGATTTTTACTGATACTTTCCCGTTTGACAAAGCAGATGATTTTCTCTAATCATAGAAACAACAGCCCGGAGCTGCGTACAGTACAGAATAGTGTAATGGATTAAACTAAATTACCTGAGTAAAAGATCATTTCAGTGGCAATGATAAATGACTACTCTTGGACCCAATTTCTGGAACGTCCTGCGGCAGTACGACACAAGGTCAGAAATAACATCACATTGCCGCTAATTGAGTTTATTACTAAACTTTAATTAGTAAATAAAGCAAAATTACAGCGCGTTTGTGGATCTAAACAACCGCGGAGCGCGTGTGATGTATTCCCTATCCGGAGGACTCTCTCTAATAACAAAAGGCTTTCTCATTATAAAGTGTTGCTATCCTCTGTACACCATCATTTTTCCATGATGCCTCTATAAGCTTTGTAAACCACTTATGCTTGACTGATGGAAAGTCTTGGGTTTGCATAGAAAAATGACCAGGAGATCAGTGGGGTTTGGTGGGTTCTCTCCAATTTCCTTTGCAAAAACCTTTAAAAATGACCAGCAGAAGCAATGGCTTAAACAAGCTTTCTAACATTACAAAAATATGCCTGTTGTCTTATAAAACAGCGCCACACCTGTCCACAGGTTGTTTCTGGTACTGCAGCTCCATTTCGTTGTATTTGCTTTAATATAATTGAGTTACGGAAACAGTGTAACTCAGGAGTACGGAGTTACAAATACAACACTCGTGGCCCCCATATAAAGATTTTCCTATCTTAGGCTATGTTCACATTACATTTTAGACTACCGTCAATGGCTCAGTCAATGTTTATTTATTTGATTTGGCTATTTATGTTGATGGGGCCATTAACTTGTTGCAGAAGACGGAGTCACATTGTGCTCCGTCGGACATCATTTTCCTCAGTATCCGACTATTTCAGGCGGGTACCAAAATGGGGTCAGCTGCGTCTTGGTGTGCACCTCAAATAGACGGATATTGACCAAAATTATGTCCGACAGAGCATAATGTGATTCCGTCTCCTGCATCATTAAGGAAGCACTCCTCCCAGCAAAGTTTTATTCTCTTCATATATTGCAGTCATCATATTATATAGCACTGTGTACTTACAATTGCTCATTTTGCTCTTCTACCCAGTTAATTCTTCTCTTTTCCATTAGATCTATGACGTCACGTGATTAAAAGCAGACTAGCTGAATTCTTCTAAGCTCTATGTAGAAACAGGAAGTTTCATTTCGCTGCATGAGTCATCATTAGAACTACAATGCTACAATATTGCCATGCCTCTGGCAGGGGAGAGTAGAGGAGCAGCTGGGTAAGGAGTTGAAGAGGAGGTAGAGCTGAGCTGCCAGGTACTTTGCAGTGTTGTAGAATTGTAGATCTAACGATGACTCAGGCAGCGAAAATAGACCTCCTGTTGCTAGATAGTGCTAAGAAGGATTCAGTTAGTCTGTTTTTAATCATGTGATGTCATAGAACTTATGGAAATGATTAAAATTAATTGGGTAGAAGATCAAAATGAGCAATTGTAAGTGCACAGTTCCAGGTAATATGATGACCGCAATATATTAAGAGGATAAAAACTTTGATGGCAGTCCTTTAAAGTCAATGGAATTGTCAACACAAACATCCGAATCCCCGTTTTCCAGGGATTCAGACATATGTCCCGACAGAGCCACCGACATGAGGGTAAAACACAATGTGCACATAGCCTTAGCCATGAATGACTGAGATGGGAATATACTTTTTTAAATTGAAAACATTTTCAATTTAAAGGTTACTACATCTGTAATTATGGCGCTTACATTTCATAACGATCCGCACTTTTCCAATACGCATTTCACTCTTATTTCCTGAGCTCTACTATAATCGTAGCTGAAATAAACCCAACTGGTGTAGTGTCTTCCTTGTCCAAAACCAGACTGATTATATTGATAGCCTCCATGTTGAAAATGCTGCTCAAATTGATCCCTTTGGTTATAGCTTTGTGCTCTTTGAACACCTCAACCACCACTTGTTCCTCCACTTCCACAAAGGCCACCACGCCCTACTCCTCCAACTGACCTGGCACCATATTGGAAAAGGTATGCAAAGATGCTCCAGTCTAAGCCGTCTGTTGGGCCATAGAGTGTAAAGTAATCCATGTTGTATGTTACTTACTTATGAAGAGTCATGTTGGTGGTCCCGGTCTCCTGAAAGTCATGCAGTCTACAGCCATGACGTTAATGAGACAAGACCTTACGAGCCAGCATCTGGAACATGCACTGTGCATGAATAAAGTCAAGCTCTGTACACCAAGCTTTAAAGGGGCATCTTTAAAAGCCTCTTGCAGTCAGGTACAAAACAGTGTTGACAGTTTATGGGCAGAAAATATGGTGACAGGGTTCTTTTAAACTGTTTTGAAGAAATAAAAGCTTCACCTCTCTACTCCTTTTCCACATCTCCCAAAAGACCTTTTTTTTCCACTACAAAGATGAGCCACCTCCATAAATCAAAAAGTTCAGAATGACAGAGTTAACCAGCGCCGCTGCTCCCTTATAAACATTCTCTGCACAGCGATGCTCTTGTTTTACCGTGGAGCAGAAAAATCGTGATATAGTCATTAACTGGAACAGAGCTGTGTTTCGGTTTCCTGCACAGAGGGTGGATGGGAGCATCGCTGTGCAAAAAAGAAGTTGAAAATCATTTGGTCCCTTTGTCATTGATTTCGCTGGGGCTTTCAGAGTAAAACCCTTAGTCCTACTACTAGTAGGTTTTTTCCATTTTATGTCCAGTTAGTTTTTGATTATTTTTAGCCTATGCTTCATTTCATAAATGGCTTTCCAGAAAAAAAATTATATTTTAATGTGCAATAAATTATGCAACTTAGGCTAAGTTCACACCTGTGTTTGAGCATGCTGTGCTATTTCTTCCATGATGAACATCCTCATGGAAAAGTTTTTTTCTGTTGACGTTTATGACTTTCATCTGATGGTTCCATTTCTTACATCAGTGTTCCCCAACTCCGGTCCTCAAGAGCCACCAACAGGTCCATTTCTTACATCAGTGTTCCCCAACTCCGGTCCTCAAGAGCCACCAACAGGTCATGTTTTCCGGATTCCCTAAGCTTTGCCCAGGTGATAATTGCATCACACTAAGGAAATCTTAAAAACATGGCCTGTTGGTGGCTCTTGAGGACCAGAGTTGGGGAACACTGTCTTACATGGGAGTCGTTTCTGTTTTATAACTTCTAAAAGTAGTTGTGAACATAAACTTACTAATATACTTGGTGTAGAAAAGTCTCCAAACCTTTAGCTACAAACTCGAGTCCTGGGCCCCGACAGATCCTCTTTTGGTTTGAGAACGATATAGGACAGATCTGTGTCTTCAGGTGGCATAGCTGACTGTTCATCTCAGTATCTAAGCCAGCCCCGTTCTCTGTCATGGGATTGGGGGATTGGTTTAGCTATTGAAATAAGCAGTCAACCAGCTCCCTTCACACATTGCTCTGGATGATTACCAGCATAGGAAGTGCAAACTTGTGTAAGATAAAATTATGTCCTGCAGAAACCTAGAACTATATCTTGTATCTGAAAATTAGGGCGCATTGTAGGCATCAAGTATTAGTTGCAAATGAAGTGTTTCTCACTTCTCCTGGCTCCAGTGCTATGCTCCATATCTTCCTTTTCAAGCAGCCAGCTCCCTTTGCTCTTAAGCACCTCAGGTTACCATGGTAGCCTGATGCACACCTGTGATATTACTTCCTTGGCTTTTTTCAGCCAGAACAGCATCCCGCCAGAGTATTCTGGTAGTTCGGCATATGCTGGCTAATGGGTATTTTGACTAAGTATGTGTTCCTGAAGAACTCTCCTCCGCTATCTACACAGTTGGCTGTGCTATACCAAAGTCCCTGTCTGCTAACATGGCTCTAGTGTTTTAAGGTACTGTCCTCCACTCAGCTCTGCTATACCAAGTGCCTGTCTGCCAGCACAGCTCTACTATTCCAAGGTGCTGTCTGCACACTTGTCTCGTTTATACCAATGTGCCTGTGTCCGAATACAGCTCTATTTTTCCAAGGTGCTGTCCACACACTCGGTTCTGCTATGTCAAGGTGCCTGTCTGCTTACTTGACACTACTGTATCAAGGTGCCTGTCTGCACACCTGGCTCTGCCAAACCAAGTTGCTTCACTACTTACATGACTCTGCTGTACCAATCTGCTTGACTACCTACACGGCTCTGCTATACCATGGTGCTTGACTACTTAAAGGGTTTAGCTGCTCCAAGGTGCCTTTCGGCACACTCGGATTTGCTGTTTCAAGGTTCCTGTCTCCATATCTTGCTCCAATGATTCACGGCTCACTTTTGTTTCTGGTTCAAGCAGGTCAGCTTAACCCATTGGTTAGCGAACACACCTCCCCAAGTGAGCAATGGGAGGAAGCACTGCTACATTAACATATTATTTGCCGCTTGAAGAAAACATGGCACGTGACTTGCATAGTGCAATAGTTTCTATAAATCTCACCTAATGTTGTGGGAATCCGCTAAAATATTGTTTAGTATTATTTATAAAGCCATTCATATCCCATAGTAATGTATCATGCGTCCACGGCATAATTGTATTTATTACACATCTGCATTTTACTTCCTTTCCAGCAATATAACTTTAGATTAAAAAGGATACCCACTCCTTTATTACATCTCTGCTACATTAGTTTTGCAATAGGATTTCATTCCCCCGCAGCCACAATTTTGTGCGAAGCAAAAGAAATAATTGTGTTTCCACATAAACAAGAAATGAAAGACGCTATTTTACAATTCAATGATACAATGTATAGGAGCTGCACAATACATGAGTGTCAAGACATGGAAAGAACCATAAGAGTCCATCTACGTCCCTGCCCCTATTATATATCCTATAAAGTGAAAGTCAGAGGTTTCATCATTGAAATAATGAAACTCACCGGGACTTTATAATCAAGCTGCACTGAGAACATGACAAAACAGCTAAAAGCTCAATGACCCTGGACGTGTGCCCATGAAAATTATAATTTATTTTTAGAATATTTTATTTTCAAATGGAGTAAAATTCAATAGGATCCGGAGAGCACAGATGGGCGTCTAATTTGCACTATTATTTAGAATGAACTGGTGGCGGGGGGTGAGTGATGGAAGTCATTTCATATGTACAGAAAGAAGTCTGAGGAGCAAAAAGAGGAGACTGCATTGCTCCCGAGGCTCCGTAGTCTGATGTACTAATGGAGTTGTGAATATAATAAATGAGCAACCTAAAAAAATAGCTGAATTAATTTAAATTTAAAAAAAAAATTGGAAAATAAAGCAAACATCTATTAACCTGTTGAAGACCTCTTAACAGTTGGTTAAAACCAAGGAATGGGGGGGACCAATCTGAGCACTTGGAGAGAAGTCCACTGGGCAGCTCCCTTTGGCTTGAATGACGGGTCTTGCCATTTGTAGGAAAAGACCTGTCAATCAATCCTAATGGGGCTGAAAGGGAGCCCATTCTCCCAATTCCTGGGTCATTTTTCAAGCTATGGAACTTTTGACATTCCAAAGCATTTGCGATGAGTAAGCCTGACCTAAAAGGTTTTCTAGTGCTTTTGATTATTTTTTATTCCATTCACCAACCTCCTTAAGTAATGAAATAGACTTATAAAAACAGGCTCTTATGGTGATGCTAATACCTAATACGCATATTTTTTCGCAAAAATTGTATAAATGAACAATGAATTAGAGTCTTATTGGTATTGTATTACATGGGGAAATGAATAATGTTCAATGTATACTCCAAGGATAGACAGGGATTCCTTAGGGTACTAAGATGGTGGAAGCACAAGCCTTCACCAGCCATGGTAATCCATTTTCACCCCACGATTGTGTTGGGGGCTATCGGTGACCCCAATCGTTCCTCAAAATTTAACCACTTAAAGCACCACTCCAGCGTTTTTTTTTTTATTGCATCACTGGAGTGGTGATTCTAATCTAAGGTCCCTGCCCTTACTCTTATACTCACCTTCTGCCGTGTTCACGTTCTGTCAGCCGCCACTCCTGTTGGTCTCCGGCAGTTTGTGACCTGCCGGATACACTGAAGCGAACCGGGGGTCACTTTTTCCATGCAAATCTGTGACAACTTTGTTCTGGCTCACATAGATTTGCATTGAGCACTTGTGACCGTTACTTCTGACTTCCAGTCAGTCAAAAGTTGGCGCCAAGTGACCGAAGTGGCGCCCATAGAAGGTGAAGACGCCGGCGAGTAAGTATGAGAGTAGGGGCAAGGACCTTAAATTAGAAGCATCACTCCAGCACTAAAAAAAAAAGAAAAAAATGCTGGTCATATTTTAAATGCAGGTAGTCAACATTAAGGGCCAAATTCATCATTTGCTGGGTTTTTTGGTTTACTTTTTTTTGTCTTTTGCCATTTTTTGATTTTTTTTTGCACCAAATTCTTCTCAATGTAGGATTTAGTTCATGAATTTTGCATAAAATGCTAAAAAAGTCCTTTTTGTTTTTGTCTTTTGCCTTTTTTGCACCTTTTTAGAACAAAAAGTCACATGGTCCGCTAAAATGTCAGGCATGCAGAAAAATTATTCAAGGGAGGGGGTGGACAGGAATACATTTTCAAAAAATGAATTGTGACTATTCATAAAGACGTAACTGATAACTTGCCTCCAACATTTGGAAAATAAAAACCACGCCCCAGTGGCAAACAAAAAAAAGGCTGCGAATGCAATAATGAATCGGGTCCTATTTACGTTCTATTTAAGTTACTTTCTGGGTTCATGAGTTTTACACAAAATTAAAATGCTATTTTTTTTGCAACTTTTTAGAGCAAAATTGGCATTTTTCATTAAAATATTGCAAATAAAAAATAGGCAAAAAACACCAAACACTAGAAAAGAAAATCAGCTGCAAATGTAAAAATTATTCAGTTTCTTATAACACCAGACTAAATAAGTAGACAGCTCTATTGGCCATTCTATGTCCCCAGGACAGATAGCGCAAGGATCACTTGGCCAGCAATTGTGTCACAGAAGAGTTTGATGATCCTATTAAATAACGTGATTCAGCTGGCTAATGAGCCCCCCTTCTAGGACATTAGACCCCCAGTGTAGGACTTACTATACAGTGCTATAAAAACACCGACATATAGGATAGTATCTATGTATGACCACCATAAAAAGTCACATTTGCAGTTAAGGTGGTTGAATAGTAAAATTCCAGCTGGTCTACAGGTATCAAAGGAGGAATTTAGGAGTTTAATTCATACTGCTTATATTGAACTCAGTATTAAAACATAATGCAGTAGCTCCCTCTGGTTAGGACAGCAAAAATTTTATTATTTAACAATTTTGCAGAGAAGTTTTATATCAAAAAAACATACTGTAGCTCTGACTCCTGTAAAGATAATATTCCAGTTGGCCGCATTAATAGAACATGCAATGACGGCAAAGAATATGCCAATATTTTGTATGGATACATTATTCCCTCTCAGCCTTCCTACCTTTTCTTGCCTTAATTATATTTAAAGAGATGTTATCATCAGAAAATGTCGTTTTGTTTATTTCAAGCTTTTGTGTTAAATATTTTCTAATTTTCTTTTTTAAACATATAACAATCTTTATTACAAATAAAAAAATGAAATCTTGCATTTTTCATACCGGCCACTGGGACTTTTTTAGACTCTAATTTCCTTGTGTTTTAGGAAACAACACATGTAAATAGCCACAATGGTCCGACGCTGATCTTCTTTATTGATGCATCTAATGAGCTTGGAACTTCTTCTGTTGTGATTGGTGGATCCTATATTATCAGCTGTGCATACGGTGTTATATGCTATTGTTTAGGAGGAGGAGGTGAGCTGTGACATCACCAATTGTGAATGACTGATCTTGAGTTATCTACTGTATATACAGGTGCTCTCCGTCATTGTACAGGAGGAGGGGAGCTGTGATATCACCTATTGTGAATGGTGGATCCTGTGTTATCTACTGTATATACAGGTGCTCTCCGTCATTGTACAGGAGGAGGGGAGCTGTGACAGCACCAATTGTGAATTGTGGAGCTTGTGTTATCTACTGTATATGACGCGCCCCTGGGCCTGTGTCGCGCTGCGTTGCGCACGCGGGAGCTTACCCGGAGCCGGATCTCTTGAGGGTTGTAGTCTCGTGGCGGTGACCCGGTCCGTGCCCAGGGAGTCAAACTGAGCGGCGAGGTAACAGCGGTAGATGCAGGACGACTACGCCACCCGTTGAATGCAGCTATGGAGCTGCCGCTGCAGGACAGTCCGCTGAGGCCGGTGGATGGATGGTGCAGCGTAGATGGTATAACCCCCAACGGGAGGGGTATGGCCTCAGGGCAGCAGATGTGGATGATGGGGGTAGCAGGAACCACTCAGAGACGGTGCGGTGTAATTCAGGGTCTTTACTGGTAACAGCGATAGACCCTCCCGGAGTACTTGCTAGTGAACGGGGCCTGGTCAGTCCTTGAGCAGATGGGATCTCCCCTGGCCAGGCGGACTTGTAGGCCTCCCAAACTGACTGTACTCTTCTGGCTACCTTGCTAGAAGCGGATATAAGTAGCCCACGTCCCTGAGTGTACCGTGTGGTGCTCACCCGTATGGCCGGTGACTCGGGGCCTTCTAATGGCTTCCGCTCCACGATGGCGGTGCTGGTCCCACGCGTGTGACCGTGCCTTCGGGTTTCTGGGCCTGAGGACCTGAAATCCCCTGCCGGTCGGCTTCTGCTGCTGGGTAAGAGTTAGTCCCCACAGCCTCGGATGCCGGGTCCGGTAAGAAAGCTTCTCAGTCAGGGCGAGCTCTGCAGCTGCCAGCCCCTGACTCGTAGTAGTATTGCTCCCACTGAGCTTCTGCTGTTTCTTCCTGTGACTGTTTCTTGTCTCTACTCTCCTTGACTGACTAACCCTGCCTCAGCCCAGGGTTTATACAGGGGAAGTTCTTCCCCTCCCAAGACTGGGCAGGAGGTGTGGCATGCACAGGATCCCTGACCAAAGGACCTCCCACCTGCTCTCAGACATAACATTACATTACTGTGGAAAACCAGACCCCTGGGGTGCCACATTCCCCCCTAGTGAAATTTAGTACTCCGGGACTAAACATATTTTAGAAAAAACATAACAAGATATAACAACAATAATAGTACAATAAGAAGAATCACATAAAGGTGGTCACGGCATGTCCGTAACCGGGTGCAGTCTTTGAAGAAAAGCAAGGTGTCCATTTCACCAAAACAGGGAGACGTAACCAGGTAGGGGTCTGTCCTACCCCGAGTCCTTAACAGTCTCTAGTCCATCCTGGGTTACGCTCCAACTATGTACAAGGATTCCCGGTAAATCCACCAAGGATTCCTAAAAATAACTGGAAACACTAAATTATACACAAGCAACAATACACAGATAAACATAAATAAAACAATTTATACACTTCAAATCCTCCAGCATGCGGGTAACTGGCCTCTAGTGGCCCTAGTGGACCTACGGAGCTGACTGTCTGGCCCTGAACTACAGGGTGTAGGAGCTGTCAAGGGTAAACTGGGCAGCTGTCTACCGGCTCTTTGTCTCACTAGGGGTACGGCAGGCTCACTATAAGCAGAGGGTTGATCCTCCTGTTCTGCTTGTGTGGAGTCTTCTGCCTCCTGGACCGGCTGTTCTTCCAGCTCTACCTGTTGCTCCGTAGGTGCTTGGGATGCTGGTTGGAGGAAGGTGAGTACGGGTACCACAACTGCACCATTGACTTGAGTCCAAGACCGAGGGAAGTCCCCGAGCACAGTACTAACCATATCTTCCCTTTCCTCTACGGGTCGATGGTCTTCTTGTTCCTCTTCAGGGTTCCTCAGTTGTTCGGGACACTTCTTCAGGTGGTCCCGGGATACAATGGCTGTGGTTTCCCCTCCGTCTTTACTGATGGTACAAACCTTCGGGTTCTCGTGGCTTGAGGGCAGTACGGTGTACGGGTCCTTCTCCCACTGGTCATCCAACTTGTGGAGCCGTCTCTTCCTCTTCAAGACCTGCTCTCCGGGTACCAGGGGAACAGCGGGAGCATACTGGTTGTAAGTTTTCTCTTGTCTTTCCCTAGCCTGACAGAGACTTCGCTCCACGCTCTCCTGTACTCTCCGGTACTGCTGCTGCCTCTCTGTGTCCCAGTCTGTTTCTGGTGAAGTGTCCTCGGGTGTCAGGACTCCCATTTCCAGGTCAACAGGTAACTTACCAGGTCTTGCCCTCATTAGGTAAGCCGGGGTACAGTTGGTGGAACCTACCGGGATGTGGTTGTATAGGTCCACCAGATCGGGCAACTTCTCAGGCCACAGACTGCGTTCTTCCAGGGGCAACGTTTTTAGAAGATCCATTACCACCTGGTTCATTTTCTCACAAAGTCCATTAGTTTGCGGATGGTAGGGTGTCGTCCTTATCTTCCGGCAGCCATACAGATTGCAGAATTCCTGGAAGACCTCCGCTTCAAAGGCAGGTCCCTGGTCCGTCAGCACTTGGTCCGGGTACCCGTGTGGACGGCAAAAGTGCTGCTGGAAGGCTCTAGCTGCTGTTTGAGCCGTTAAGTCCTTGACGGGGACGACAACCAGAAACCGGGAGTAATGATCCACGATGGTTAACGCGTAGACGTAGCCACTTCTGCTTGGGGTCAGTTTTACATGATCCAAGGCTACCAGTTCCAACGGTTGCCGGGTGACGATGGACTGCAGGGGAGTCTTCTGGCTGGCACGGTCCTTCCTTCTCAGGCTGCACGGGCCACAGTCTCTGCACCACTTCTCGATGGTTCCCCTCATGCCTACCCAGTGGAACCGCTCGCGCAGCAGGAACTCCAGCTTCTTCCACCCGAAGTGTCCAGCTCCATCGTGGTATGCCTCCATCACCATGGCTGCGTCTCTTCGTGGCACCACTACTTGCCAGAGTAATTCATGCGTCCGGGAGTTAACCATTCTGCGGCACAACTTCCCTTTGTAAAGGAACAGTCGACTCTTCTCTGCCCATAGTTGTTTGGCTTCCTCCGGAGCGTCTGGTTCAAGGCGAGCCTCCGGCTGAGTCAGCATCTCCTTCACCAGTCGGACGGCAGGGTCGCTGTCTTGCGTTTCCGCCCAGTTGTAGTGGGGTAAGGGGTTCAACGTAGCAGCCTGTTTACTCCTTACCCGGTGGGAATACTGGATAGTCCCATGACGGTGGAATGCAGGGAGTTCAACTTCTTCCAGTCCCTCCGGATCTTCTCCCCCGTCCGGCAGGTTGGGCATCCTGGACAGGGCGTCCGCGTTGGTATTGGAGCGTCCTGCCCGGTATTTGATTGTGAACTCGTAGTTGGACAGACGGGCCATCCACCTCTGCTCCAGGGCACCGAGTCTTGCCGTGTCCAGGTGTGTCAACGGGTTGTTATCCGTGTACACGGTGAACCGGGAAGAAGCGAGGTAATGCTTAAAGCGCTCGGTGACTGCCCATACTACGGCCAGGAACTCTAACTTAAATGAGCTGTAATTCTCGGGGTTCCTTTCGGTGGGTCGCAGTTTTCGGCTGGCGTAGGCAATTACTCGTTCCTTCCCCTGCTGGATCTGGGACAGTACGGCTCCTAGCCCGATGTTACTGGCATCGGTGTAGAGGATAAAGGGCTGGCTATAATCCGGGTACGCCAGGATTTCGTCCCCCGTGAGGGCCATCTTCAGCTGGCGGAAGGACTCTTCTTCCAGCTCCTCCCATTTGAAGGGCGGCTTCTGGTTCTTGGCCTTCCGGGACTGGCCTATCAGGAGGTCCTGCATAGGTGCTGCCTTTTTGGTGAAACCGGGAATAAACCTTCGGTAGTAGCCTACCAACCCGAGGAACTGCCGCACTTCTTTTACGCTGGAGGGGCTTGGCCATTCCTTAATTGCGGTGATCTTATCAGGGTCGGGAGCCACTCCGTCAGCGCTCACCACGTGTCCCAGGTACTGCACCTTTGGTTTCAGGAGGTGACACTTGGAGGGTTTCACCTTTAGGCCGTAACTTGCCAGAGCTTCGAACACTTCCGCCAGGTGTTTCAGGTGGTCCTCATACGTCTTGGAATATACGATGACATCGTCCAGGTACAACAGGACCGTCTCGAAGTTTCTGTGGCCCAGACAACACTCCATTAGTCGTTGGAAAGTTCCCGGTGCGTTGCAGAGTCCGAACGGCATGCAGGTGAACTCGCTAAGTCCCATCGGGGTGGTGAATGCGGTCTTCTCCCGGTCCGCCTCTGCTACAGGAACCTGCCAGTACCCGCTAGTGAGATCCAAGGTAGAGAAGAAGTTAGCAGATCTTAAAGCAGCCAATGACTCCTCTATCCTTGGTAAGGGGTACGCATCCTTGTGTGTGATACGATTGATTTTCCGGTAATCTACACACATCCTCATGGTGTTGTCTTTCTTTCGGACTAAGACTAGTGGAGCTGCCCAGGGGCTACAGCTATCCCTGATCACCCCAGCCTCCTTCATGTCTCTAAGCATCCCCTTGGCGTGTTGGTAGTGGGCAGGGGGTACGGGTCGATACCTCTCTTTTATAGGAGGATGGTCTCCCGTGGGGATGTGGTGTTCTACCCCCTTGACTCGCCCGAAGTCTAACGGGTGTTTACTGAACACTCTCTCGTACTCCTGAACCACCCGATAGACTCCTTGTTTCTGGTGTGCGGAAGTGGAGTCAGTACCCAGATGTAGTTGCTGACACCAGTCCTCCATGTTTTTCTTAGAGCCGTTACCTTCCTCCGGGTGAGATGGAGGCAAGGGTTCCACAGATTGTATAGAATTTTGGTTAATGGTATATAATTTGGCTAGCGTGGCATACCGGGGCAGGTACACTTCCCTCTCCCCGATATTTATTATGCGAACGGGCACCCTCCCATGGCGTACATCAACCACCCCCCGTGCTGTCAAAATGGTGGGCCTACTGTCCGAGTAAACTGGTTCTACCATTGCCTGGTAATCTCTACCTCTCAGACCAATAGCTGCCCGGCACCAAATCATCATTTCACTTTTTGGGGGCATGGCAATAGGAAAAGGGTCACACATTCTTACGCTACCAATCTCACCGCCGGAGAGTTCCACCTGTTGCCGTCGCATCAGTGCCCGGATCTCTTTCTGGAGCACCCGCTGCTCGCCGGAGCTGGCGTTCTTGGCAACCTGCTGTAAAAGGAAAATCACCTCTGCAAGACAATTTTCAATTACATTAGTTCCTAGAGTTATTTTTGGGTGACTCTCATGTTTGTCAATATCTACAATGATCAGTCCCTGTGCTGCCAGTTCGACTCTACCGATTTTGATGGTCACCTCTTTAAATCCGATCTGTGGCACGGGCTGGCCATTGCTGGCGATGATACTCAAGTCGTCGTCAGGGTAGCGGGTAATATCCGAGTCATTCCAGTACTGCTTAAAGAGCACGTACGGGATGGTGGTGACCTGTGACCCGGTGTCCAGTAGGGCACTCATGGGAATGCCATCCAGTACCACAGGCAAGACTGGACGTCCTCCCACATATCTGTCGTGCCAGTTCGATGGGCCTGGTGATCTTTTTCCTGGGGGTTGGCCCTCTACCCCAGGTTGTGCCCGTTTAAAGAACAGTACCTTGCCATATGTCCAGGTTGATTGCAGCGGCGGCAGATGGGTCGCCCGTCCTCGCTGTATCGGTCACTGGGTCTTCCTCTGGCCGGTGGGGTCCTCCTTGGTCGACGCCACGGGATGTCCTCCGGTCCGGATGCCAGCTGGATCTTCCCTGGGGTGGAAGCCTGTAAAGACTGCACAGTTCGGGTTAGCGCAGCAACGCTCTTAGCTAGCTCTTGGACCTGATGGTGTAGGTCTGGAGCCGGGTCATTGTCCAAAGCCTGCGCATCAGCTCCCACAGGCCCTGCCGACAAGGGCGCCGCCTCCTGGTGGTAAGTGATAGCAGGGCGCTTGTGGGTCACAACGCCACCCAGTGCCGGTTCTCGGAGCACCCGGATGGCTCTGTCCTTGAACTGTGCAAAGCCCAGATGGGGATCCTGTAAGGCCATTGCCCGCAACTGGGTTCGGTGGGTATTACAATACAGTCCCTCTATAAACTGTTCGGTCAACAGCCTGTCCTCGTTTCCCACTCCATCAGGGTCGGTCTGCTTAATGGCCCTCAGGGCCTCTTGTAGGTTTAGTGCATAGTCCCTTATACTCTCATGCGCTCGCTGCTTGCACCCGTAGAATCTAAGCTTAATCTCGGCTGAGGTGCGGGTATCAAAGGTGTCCTTCAGCCGGGTTAGTATCCCTGCGACAGTCTTCCTCCCAGGTGGCCAGGATTTTACTTCCCTTTTGGCTGCCCCGGTTAGTTGGGCCACCAGGATGCTCACTTTTTGCTCTTCTGTGAGGGGGTACACCTGGAAGAGGCTATCCAGCTTTTCTCTAAAGTCATGCAGGGTATGTGACTCCCCTGAGTACTGGGGTAGCCAAGCTGCTCCCGGGATATAGGGCATGGTGAAGGGCATAACTGCAGCAGCGGTAGCGCTGGCGGGGGTTGAGGCAGTGAAGCTCTCCTCCGTATCCGACATCTTCCTCCCCACTAGTGGACCGTGGCCTACCTTGCGATGATCCTGTTCCGTAGGCCGCGGCTCCGCAATGGATCGTCAGGGTTGAGGACCTTCCGTCGCGCTCCTGTGACGTCGGCGTCTGCTGGGCTCCTTCCAGGACCTTACGCAACGTCCGAACGTGAGGCGGGGCTTCAGTTCTCGCGCGCTTTCGGAGTCCACGCCCCTCTTCTTCCCGCGCGGCGTCCTCAAGATGGCGTCCAATGGCGGGAAAACTCCACAGATGGTGGGAAGAAGGCAGAAGATGGCGCCGGATGGCGGGAAACTTCACCGATGGCGGGAAGAAGGCTGAAGATGGCGCCGGATGGCGGGAATCTTCACCACAGGTAAGTTTGAAAAGTCTCTTTTTCAGGCACGCAGTACCCGGTGGTTGCGGGCACGAAATCCTGCCGACTACGCCAAAGTTGACGCGCCCCTGGGCCTGTGTCGCGCTGCGTTGCGCACGCGGGAGCTTACCCGGAGCCGGATCTCTTGAGGGTTGTAGTCTCGTGGCGGTGACCCGGTCCGTGCCCAGGGAGTCAAACTGAGCGGCGAGGTAACAGCGGTAGATGCAGGACGACTACGCCACCCGTTGAATGCAGCTATGGAGCTGCCGCTGCAGGACAGTCCGCTGAGGCCGGTGGATGGATGGTGCAGCGTAGATGGTATAACCCCCAACTGGAGGGGTATGGCCTCAGGGCAGCAGATGTGGATGATGGGGGTAGCAGGAACCACTCAGAGACGGTGCGGTGTAATTCAGGGTCTTTACTGGTAACAACGATAGACCCTCCCGGAGTACTTGCTAGTGAACGGGGCCTGGTCAGTCCTTGAGCAGATGGGATCTCCCCTGGCCAGGCGGACTTGTAGGCCTCCCAAACTGACTGTACTCTTCTGGCTACCTTGCTAGAAGCGGATATAAGTAGCCCACGTCCCTGAGTGTACCGTGTGGTGCTCACCCGTATGGCCGGTGACTCGGGGCCTTCTAATGGCTTCCGCTCCACGATGGCGGTGCTGGTCCCACGCGTGTGACCGTGCCTTCGGGTTTCTGGGCCTGAGGACCTGAAATCCCCTGCCGGTCGGCTTCTGCTGCTGGGTA
Organism: Phyllobates terribilis; assembly: GCF_046119375.1. Taxonomy (NCBI): domain Eukaryota; kingdom Metazoa; phylum Chordata; class Amphibia; order Anura; family Dendrobatidae; genus Phyllobates; species Phyllobates terribilis. The sequence goes on from NW_027362768.1 coordinate 330,305,632, forward strand.
AGAGTTAGTCCCCACAGCCTCGGACGCCGGGTCCGGTAAGAAAGCTTCTCAGTCAGGGCGAGCTCTGCAGCTGCCAGCCCCTGACTCATAGTAGTATTGCTCCCACTGAGCTTCTGCTGTTTCTTCCTGTGACTGTTTCTTGTCTCTACTCTCCTTGACTGACTAACCCTGCCTCAGCCCAGGGTTTATACAGGGGAAGTTCTTCCCCTCCCAAGACTGGGCAGGAGGTGTGGCATGCACAGGATCCCTGACCAAAGGACCTCCCACCTGCTCTCAGACATAACATTACATTACTGTGGAAAACCAGACCCCTGGGGTGCCACATATACACAGGTGTTATCAGTCATTGTACAGGAGGAGGGGAGCTGTGATATCACCTATTGTGAATAGTGGATCCTGTGTTATCTACTGTATATAGAGGTGTTATCAGTCATTGTACAGGAGGAGGTGAGCTGTGACATCACCTATTGTGAATAGTGGATCCTATGTTATCTACTATATATAGAGGTGTTATCAGTATGGGCTCAATGGGAATCAATCATGGTACCAGTCTCCAAATTTCCATAAGTTTTGTCTTCTAAATTTTTTTATTCCTGACTAGGGAATCGTGTTAACTTTGTGCTTTCGATTGAGGTTAATATCTCAGGCAAATTGGCCTTAGTAGTGACAATAGACATGAAACATTCAGAGCATTGACAATGTACGAATTAGTAAGATCAATCCAAATGATACCAAAGTTTGTAAAACAGTTTATCACACGTGATGTTATTCCAGAGAGTTCCCAAAGGTGATATTGCCAAGGACTAAACTTCAAACCTCAATTAACTTCTTTATTAAATGTAAGAGGAGATTTAGGGACGTAAACATTCACTGTCATATCTAAGCCCCAGCACAAAATCCATTATTTATTACTTTCTTTTTATTACTTTCTCTTCTGATCTTAAAAAGTTCACTAAAGTTATCTTTTCTAGGCAGCTGCTTAACACTTTTAAATATTTTTGTAGGGACCCATACTTTGACCCCATTCAACTACTGAACTTTCCTCTGATTCATCTAAAATGACGTGTCATTTTCATTACATTTTTTTCTTTTCTATGTTCCATTATTAAACAAAGTTATCTTTATATATGTGTAATTTTCATTTTGGGGCAATCATAGTTGCCAACACAGTATCCACCATTGATAGTAGGCTATATCACAGATACTTTAGGGTTGCAAATAGAGATGAACGATCCTTTAAAAATTGAATTTGCCAACTTTTACAAATGTTCCCTTAAAAAATTGATTTGTGGTGAATAAATTTGCTCAAATCTCAATACAGGAAATCTTGTAATTGCCCAAAAAACAATTGTGAGGGAGAGAGAGCAAAAATGAGAGGGGACCCCACTGAACGTAAGAGCTTACACGCTACAGAAGAGTGAGAGAGGACCCTGCTGACCATAAGAGCTTACACTCTACAGGAGAGAGAGTGAGGACCCTGCTGACCATAACAGCTTACACTGTACAGGGGTGAGGGGTACCTGCTGACTATAAAAGCTTACACTCTACAGGAGAGTGAGAAGACCTCGCTGACAATCAAAGCTTAGTCACTACAGGAGAGTGAGAAGACCTTGCTGACCATAAGAGATTACACTTTACAGGAGAGGAAGATGACCTGGCTGACCATAAGAACTTATACTTTACAGTAGAGAGTGAGAGGACCACACTGATCATAAGAGCTACACTCTACAAGAGAGTGAGAAGACCTTGTTGACCATAAGAGCTTACACTCTACAGGAGAGGAAGACGACCTGGCTGACCATAAGAACTTACAATTTACAGTGGAGAGAGAGGACCCCACTGATCATAAGAACTTACACTCTACAGGAGAGATAGAGAGAGAGAGAGAGGACCCCACTGATCATAAGAGCCTACAATCTACAGTAGAGAGAGAGAGAAAGAGGACCCTGCTGACCATAATAGCTTACACTCTACAGAAGAGAGAGAGAAAGAGGACCCCTCTGATCATAAGAGCTTGCACTCTAAAGGAGAGAGAGATACATACCCAGTGACACTGGAGATGGAAAACGACTCTGCTGTGCAAACTTTGCTCTCCTTGGAAACAATGATCTGTGATGTCCCAGGTACTGACCACCACTGTTCAAGGTATCATAATCCGCACATTAAATGTGCAATGCAAACAATTGACCTCTTAGGTTGGAAGATAACAGTGAAGGAGGGGGACAATATGCATCAGAGGAGAGAGAACATGGGGACTATTTCATCCTCCATCCTTCTCACTCTCTGACTACATTTGTTTTCTCAGTCAATTCCACTCACCATCCCACCGACATACCAAATATAGACTAACACAAAGTTTGAGTTGTACATTTAATACATAGAATATGCTTAGAAAAACTATTGTCATGAACATTAAAAATTTGTACTGGTATTTTTTTTTACTCAGTTAGCTTTCTGTACTAAAATAACCAACAACTATTTCCACTCACTGCTGTTCCCACATGTGAGTGAAAACAACTCTCTTCTATGCCTTTTGAACTCCAAATATTAATAGACTATGTGTTCATTTCTGAGACTAGCATTTAAATACAATAACAAAAAAAATAAAACTTCCTGCCGAAAGATGTAGCCAATAGGAGTTTCGCGGCAATATTGGTATGGATGACACCAGACCACTCAAGCAAGTGATTGACTGCAGTGCTCACCTGATTTCGATGTGACATCACTGCTGCAAAGGTATCAACAAGGACTCAAGGTTACATTTGGAGAACAGGCAAGGGAGTGTCAGTGGGTGAGTACAACTGTCTTTGTTATTTTTAAGTAAACATAGTTAAATTAAAATTAAATCGGACAACCAACTTAAAAATATATCTGTTGGCATCCATTCACCTATTGGAGGCCAAAAGGACACCTTTGAGATGCTTCTTTATACCTTCATGTATACATACGACCAGTTACTTGTAGGAATGGAAAGCACTCGTAAGAGTGCATAAAGTCTGCTGAAGATGCATCTATATGGTAGTTTCTTATATCTAGAACTAATAAAATTAATTATATAGTTAAATAAATAAATTATAAACAATTCAAATGCAATGATATGAAGACTCCAAAAGCTAAAGTATATCAGTATTCAGTGACTGTAGAACCTATGCGCATTGTTATATACTCATAGCGATAAAGTTGACATATCAAAAACAAACTTGCATGATTTGATGGAGACATGAAATGATGCCTCTTCTGACTTTAGGAAAGATTCACTAGGTTATCAGGAATTTGTAAGATCATTGTACACCCTGAGGCTGATCACAGACACATCAGGTAGCTTGTGTTGGAGCCGCTCTGCCTATATAATCGCTGCTGGGTATTTTCTATCAATTCTCTCTACAATTTCAGCCGTCAATTTCACTGGCTGTTGAGTCTTCTTTCCATATTAATGTGCATAAAAAGATCACTGTCACGGTAGCAACGATTGTCAAGAACTAGTTGGGTTTTTAGATACTCCTATATGACAACTAAATTTTTAAAGTGAAGTAGGCCTGGCGATCAGGTGGTCATCATGGATTGTGCTTGAGAAGCTCCTGTTGGCCATATTTTTTTCTGTAGTGGCCACTAGAGGGGAGTTCTATTATTGCATTCCAGACATGTAATACAGAGCTGCTCTACTGTGATTCCAAAAGGGTTCACCCCCTCTATAATATTCCATGTGCACTAATAATATGCAGGAAAAATTGTTTTCTTAATGGGACAAACACTTTTCATTTCAAACTCAGTTTCCACCACCTTTCTACACAATAATCCATCTGTCACTTGTACTCTCACTGATAATGATCAAATTTGCTGAAATTCGAATTCAATATGAATCAAATAGGTCTTATTAAGTTCAAGGGTTTCTCCAGACCTCGGGGCATAAAAATTGTAGGGGTTAAAAATAAAAATAAAAAATATATATATATAGTACGTTCACTTCACTACTTTCTCACCACCACAGCACCCCACTCAGTTCTTTGTAGCCTCCCTACAGCTTTGGTATCTCCTACTCATCTTTTACTCTACGATGGTCCTTCCTGTTTTGATTGCTTGAGATGATGCATGTTGTAATATCATGACATCTAGGGTGTAACGACATGGTTTTCCTGAGTGAAGGAAGACCTCAAGAGACCAGAGTCGGATGGAGTCAACGGACAACTGAGTTAAGAGACATATTTTCTTTTACCCCCTTTACTGTCCTTCTAAAACCTAGAAAAATGTCGGCCTGCATTCCACCATTTTACTGTTTTTCTACAAAATTAATGAAAAAAACAATTGGATTCGGTAAATTTGGTAAATTTTGGATTGACAAATTTTTTTTGATAAATTGCAAAAGTGAAAACAATTCGCCTCGAACCGATTTACTGAACTCTACTTATTTTATCAAAAACCTTTATTGGGTTTCAGAAGACCCATTTGTCTTGGGATATATCAGATAGTTCTTTTCCTTCAAAGATCAAGAAAAGTGGTCACAAGAAATGATTCCTTACTCGACTTCCCATATTCTCTGTAATGACTGTCCAAGTCTTTACTGTTACTTCTATCCAGTCTCAAAAATCTGCTTTCATGACTCGCATCTAACATCCCATGCTTAGATTGGATCAATGATGTGGCGTCAGTGAATCACCAAGAAGTAGATTTGAGAAACTTTGTTCATCTCTTTTCCCACTTTTGTTTTAACGTTGCAACGTTGCAACAAAATTCGGCAAATAAAAGAAAAGAAAAATGAAAAGTGGACCCGTTTAGTTCTTTCACAAATACAAAGTGCACAGGGAAGAGTGGGCAAAACACCACCTCGCAATAAAGTAAGCTAAAAATAATGAACTGAAAGGCAGTTTGCCAAAAAAAGAAGAAAACTTAAAAGGTGAAGCTAACAAAGGATTGGAACTGTGTGTACTTTTTTGCTTCCAAGTTTTATATATAAAACCGTATAAACTTTCTACAGAAAATCATTTGTGAAAATGGCCAATACGCACATGCAGCTATGTAATTTCATCATTGTTTAATAGAAATAGTCATAAAAGTCTTTTCACAAAAAGCAATATTCAGTTATTTTGTGCAAAGTGCAGTCTTTACATGGAAAAACAGTTAAGAAAAAGAAAAGCATTTTAGAAAAATGAATGTTTTTTTTATTACTTTGTAACCTTACAATAAAATGATTCTATTATTCAAGTTCTTGGGGACATTGTATCCATCCTGATTTTATGCCATTCATACCTGTTATTAGTGCCCTTTTCTGATTTCTAACTTTCACTAAGAAAAGAAAATGTTTACTAAAAATTATTTTCCATTTTATTGCTTAGTCAATAGTAAGAGGGTGGTCTTGTTAGTTATAATTATGCCTGTGTTTATTTCAAGTTTCAACAAATTCTTCATTATTCCAGCTCCACCAAAGCTTGAGGGGTTCAAATGACCCATAAACTAGCAGGAAATGCAGGAGCCTTTTTGCTTTTTGGGATGAATCTGGATAGTGAGGGGACGTCACAGCTCACAGTTTAGTCTAATTTGACATGTATACAGCACACCATTACTGCTGCCTGCTGCTTGTTGCTACTGTTATTTTTTTTGTGCATTTTCTAGCATTTTTTGGCTGCCCCTTTTTGGGAAGGGGAATATTGTGTTTACAGAAAGAGTGGTGGGTTCTGTTCTCTGCAGTCTTGGGATAGGTCATCAATATTACAGACTCCGAAAACCACTTTAAACTAATCATCCTGTTTTGGACAATTTTGTTTTAGGAGCTCTCCATGATAATTGTTTGATCACAGGGTCTCCTGCTGCTGGAACCACTATTGACCAGTTGAAATCTTTGGGCAAATCTGACTTAAAATTATCAATTACCCTGCTGCACTGTGACAGGCCAAATGAAGCATTACACTATTGGCATTGTAATCTAAGGCCTGTCACTATTATGCATGAATTTACTGTTTCCTACAGAATGAGAATGCAAATTGTCTCTTCAGAGAGGAAAAGGGCTTGAAGCGCTTCTTATTGGAAGTAGTGATCCTAAAAAGTCAATATCGACCTTTAACGCGTGTCTTAAGATAAAAACCAAACCAGAATCTCAAGTTGCAGACACATGTTTCGGGATATTGCCTCTCTTCAGTGCAAAGAATGAGATCTGAATTGGCTATGTGAGAGGCTCTGGCTGGGGTCTAAGGGGTAACATTTATCCTTATAGAGAGTGACACACCTGACATGCCAGGATAAGGAGGCTTATAGGCCATGCAATGTCTACAAATTGAGATTCTGGTTTGGCTTTTATCCTAAGTCATGTGGCATGGCTCGTTAAAGGGTCAATATTGACTATTGGGATTGTTAATTCCAGTAGGTGGTGCTAGAGTTCAAGTCCTCTTCTTCTCTGAAGAGACAATTTACATATTTAATTTGCATGGCCTATAAGTGTCCTTACCCTGGAATGTCAGACATATCACTCTCCGCATGGAGAAATATTACCCCTTAGACCTACAGAATGCAATAATCTCTTTGAAGATTTTTTCCACTATAACTCAGGTTATGTTCACACTGCATCTTTTTCTGGTGGTCAGAAAACATTAATTTCTTAAGCAGAATATGCTTCAGGAATCGCTCTTTTTCTCTAGAATTTGGTAAGCCTGAAGTACCATTTTTTCAGCCTTTTTAGTCATTCCCTGAGTGTTTGTTTTTACTTTTTTTACCTCTTTATTGCATTATTTTGGTATTGCCTTTGTTGGCACATACGCAGATCTCCGGCTGCCATTTTCCTGGAGACCACCACAGGGAAATCAATGGGAATGGGACTCCGCTCACTGCCGACATTTTATGAAAGCCTAGGGCCTGCAGCCTTGCACCACCCGGACACCCCCTCCTCCCAGCCCGAGGCCCACAGCATCGTCCCACTCCTTGCGCCGACGGCCTCCTGCAGCAGTGACCCTGCCTCCTCTTACCCCACTTCACCGCAGTCACCCCCATCCTCAGTAACCTTCGAATTATAAGACGCACCCCCATTTTCCTCTATTTGGAGTATGTCTTATAATCTGAAAAATACGATACTTCTTTTATACACTTTTCATCTTTGAAAGCCTGAAGCTTTAAACGATTTTAAAAAGTCTGAACATTTGAACAAATAATTTTCCATGCATATTATTATTTATAAACATTCTTTTGATCATTTTGTTAGCACTTTTTCTCCCGCTCAAAAAATAGTGGAAAACAGTGTGAGCACACCATTAAAGTAGGAATTGAACATGAAAACCACGATTTGGTCTATATATTTAGAATTCTCAAATATAGGCATCTGCCAATTTTTTTTTAAAAAAGGTACCAAATATTGATTTCAAACTTTCATTACATTATTTATATATTTGTAGCTCAAAACCTGGTGTAGTTGTACTGTATGGTGACAAAGACATTTCTAGAATAGCTCTGAAGAGACTTGAACAATGAGGGATCTGAGTATCACGATGGGTGGGATGTGAGTAGTACATTTTTTTATTTTTTAACCCTACATTTATTATGCTCTATGGTTTGGAGAGACATTGTTAGATGGCAAGTTTGATTCTTATGAAATAAATTTGGTGTAAAGTAAAGTTCTGAGACAAAATCAAGTAAATCTGCCGAATTCGAATTTTGGCAAATTTTCTTATCTCTAGCCTGATTACTTCCGAAACCTTTGGCTTCATTCACATTGTTGAAGTGTTTATCCAGAACTATTTTTTTTTTTACTATGGGCCTAAAAACTAACAGATGGGTAATTGCTACCTACCAGCTTGTGATTTTGCCGATCTTTACCGACACAGAGCTTTCATAGACCGCTTCTGCTGGAAATTCTTTGGCTTCCGCTGACATCACGTTGACAGGGCAGCTGTTCTCTTCCGGGCTGCTCTGTTGACAGGGTGTGACTGCCAACATCATTCTGCTAGGATGCACCTGTCAATCAGGATTTCGGCAGTCATGACTCATTGACAGAGCAGCCAAAAAAAGAAGAAGAGCTGCTCTGTTGACATTGAGGAGCTGAGTCGCCGGCAGGAGCAGTCAATGACAGCTCTTTGCCGGCACTGAGTAGAACAGGCAGGTAGTTGGTAACTACTACTTGCCTGTTAGGTTTTAGGCCTATGGTAAAATAATTGTCCCGAATAAACCCTTTAAGGTGAAAAAACATTTTACTCAAAGTTAGGGCTCATTCAGGCATCCATTTTTCGTGTATGTGTTCTATCCATGTAGGGATCCAATTGGGGGAGAATTGTTAAACTTGATGGACCTAGGTCTTTATTCAACCTACGTTACGTTACCTATTATAGTCTATGTGGTTGTTCACATGCCAGATTTTTTTTGCAAACTGAGCAGTCTGTGCAAAAGCAGGGAGACATTTTGAATATTGTCCAATATTGAATCGAGTGTTGGGTCAACAACGCAAGTCTTTGGGTCTGTGAAACAATTAGGTAGCACTCGGAGACTATCTGAGTGCGGGCCACTTTTCACAGATTGATATATAACAGAAGGTGGAGAAACGTATTTTTCATATCCAAGAAATCTGATGAAACTCACCAAATTTAGATGAAACTTGGATGACACCAATGAATATCTGGTGAAAATCGGAACAAAGGAAGAGTTTTTCTCGTACGTGAAAAAAAACGAAAGTCTGACTGAGCCTTAAAGCTTCATTATATGTAACACCTTGTTGACACCTTTTGAATTATTTATTTTTTTGTTATATTGTCGATAAAACTAGAGCTTCAGTGATTGCATAGGCAGCAATCTAGAATGTTGCGGAGTTCTTCATTTCATGCTCACTTCTGTTATTCTTTGAAATGTTGTAAAATGAAGCAAATTATGCACTTGCGGTGTCTCGTCATTTTCGAGAGTGAATTAATGGAATATGAAATTAAATAATTTCATTAGGCTCAGAGTATATTAAGGGTAATTTGTTTGGCTGGTTGCATTAAAATTGTCGATAATGTCATTCTGTTCTGAATCATACAGCAAGCAGTCTGGCCTTCCGAATCACATTTAATAATGTTTTTCACAGATCTCAGATTTAGAAATAATATAGGCTCCATGGATGCCCCTTATACAGTATGGTGCCCAGTTCATTCATTTTCTAATTTAACGGTATTATTTGGCCATAATTAGGTAATGTTCGACCCATGGGACCACCTAATCTCACGCTGTATTCCAGAGTATGGGGATTTATCACAGATCTTTTTGTGTCCTCAGCCAAAAACCTGTGGGTTACTTATAATCTCTTTATTACAACAAGATTTTCCCACTATGAACAATCTGGACAAGATAATAATAATTTGTCCATATTTTAAAGGAGCGCTGAATATCGACAGTTAAAAAAGAATACAAAACAAATACAAAAAACCTAAAAAACTATTTCTAGCAATTTCTCCTTTTATCTCCTTTCAACCTAGGTTGTCTCATATTACAATTAAAAATAAGAATTATTTAGAAAAAATCTATTTGTGTCTCAGGAGCTCAGCTATGTCCTGTTCCTTCACCTCAATGTCTTATTTCTGGCTGAAAAACAACTGGCTGCAGCAAGAGTCTCCGCCTTTTGCCTTGCTTGCCATAGGGCAAAAGATTGGTAAACTCAACCCCTTTGAGGACTAACAATGCCCCCTGGGCTAAAAAGTGGAATAGATCAGTGGGAGATAACACCCCCCTTTTTTTTGCAAGATTTTTACAATGTTTTTGGAACATTCAGAAAATCCGGCAGACTAACAAACAGTTGGGAAATACTTATCTTCTGTGTATTTGTAACATTCATTTCCAGGTTTAGTGTTTGTTTTTTCCTTTTTTTAACAACATGGTCTTTTTTTATAATTAATTTCAGAATAAATTTCATGTGCGCAGTTTTATTTTTCTGATACAGAACTACAAATTCCTTGATGATTAAATTGTGTTTGTCTGCCACTAGCACAGTTATGAGCTAAGCTCCCTCTAGTGGTCGCTTTAACCAAGTAGAATTTTATCAATCAGGAAGCATTTGTTGCACACAATAAAGTATTGAGTGTGTATGCACCTTAAAGGGGTGGTCTGAAGTCCAAATTAATTTTCATCCTAAATTCTGATCTATTAGTAATAGTGATGAGCGAGTATGTTCTGTTAACCCTTTCGCCTAGTATACTCGGGCGAGCACCAAGTATTTACAGCGTGCTCGGTAATATGTTTGAATCACTCCCGTGTGCATGATTTGTGACGGTTTGACAGCTTTAATACATGTGAGGAATGTGTAAGAAGCAGACATTCCTCACAAGTATTAAAGCTGTCAAACAGTTGCAAATCATGCACACGGTAGTGATTCAAACATATCACCGAGCAGCTGTAACTACTCGGTGCTCACCCGAGTATACTCGACGAAAGGGTTAACAAAACAAACTCACTCATCACTAATTAGTACCATAATCTAAACTATTTTCTAATATACTTGGATTAAAAATTCCCTACCCTTCCCTAACTACACTATTTAACTACTTTTCTATATTTTTTACAACTTCCTTTTTGACGGCGCTTCATTTGAGAATACCACTGCATGCTCAGATACTCAAGCAAAGCGTCATCAGGTGGCAGAGGCTGTGGTCACTGCTGCAACCCCTGTCCTCTCCCTGAAATGAAGTGTTATCAGTAATGTTCATTTCAGTGACTGGGCTAGCTCCTGCACTGTGAGTTGTGCACAATGACATCGCTCTCTCTGTTGTTGGCTCAGATTAGCAGTAACAAGCCAGCATCAGAACATGTTGTCAGAATACCCGGCTTGCAGAGACCAGTGAGGTCACTTGTGGGGGCAGCACTAGTGTCTACTCGCTAGATATTCAGACACTGCACTGCTACTGGCTCGTTACTGCTGGTCTGAGCTGGCAACAGAGAGCGCACTGTCATTGTGCACATCACTCAGTGCACATTGTGCAGTGACTAACCCAGCCACTGAAACAAGTGTCATTGATGACACTTCATTTCAGGAAGGGGCAGGGTCTGCAACAGTGACCACAGCCTCTGTACCCCGATAACGCTTCATTTGAGTATTCCAGCATGCACTGGGATTCTCAAATGAAGCATCATCAAAAAGGAAGTAGGAAAAAAAAGCAGTAGATAGTGTAGTTAGGGAATTTTTACTTGAAGTTTATTAGAAAATAGTTTAGATTATGGCATTAAATAGATAGGGATTTAGGCTGAAAATTCATTTGGACTTCCGATCACCCCTTTAGGTTTTGTATTAACACAAGCGATATAGTCTTCTGTGGAAACAAAATGGATTAGACTGGGCAAATAGGAATGTAATCAAAATATACATAAAGTTCCCCAATAAACAATAAAACAAACTATCTCTGTCACTCTAGGCCATAAACATGCAAGCTCTATGGCATGCTTGTTTACACTGGAGACAGGGAGATTGCTAACGACCAACAAATATATAAAGTGTGTTCTTAAGAGCTTAAGAGTCAGTAAAAAGTTTTTATGTATCTATGCCACTTTAATTGTAAGTAGATCCATGGTTATTCTGAGATTCCCACTGATTGCTCAACTCCCCCAAGATGTGTGCAAGCAGATCATGGGGATCTGGGTCTTAAGACCCCCACTGATCAGTTGGAAATATTCCTGAGATGTGCGCAGCTCAGGAGACAGGAGCACATAGTTCCTGCCTGAGTGTGCATATAGAGTGTACTCTACCGTGGCGCGCGCTCAGACAGGAGCTGTGTGCTCCTGTCTACTGACCTGCTTACAAAATGTTTCTGACCGATCGATGGGGGTCTCAAGACTCAGATCCCCACCGAAAGGGCACACATGTATAAAAAAAGTATCAATAGTTCAGTTTCTCTTTAATAATAATGGGCCAGTGGCTGACATCTTATTGGTGCAGCCTGTCAAACAGCACAGGGGCCCAAAAAGTAAGGAGGACCACATAAAGATACATAGCAGGTGGAATTTTGCATTTTGATGAATTATTAGACTGAAAAGGACCCATATACCGTTCTTGCACAGGGACCCTCTTCTGTCTGTGTCCGCCAGTGTAATGGGCATTTATGATCGAAATTGGAGCGGTGCTGGGGGCGGCATAAAAATGATCCTAAACGACCACCGTGATTGGATACTATTTGGTTACAGTCTAAAAGCCAACTCATCTATGCTCTGCTTATTGTTACATATATTTGTTTGGAATTTATACTAATAAATGATACAATGACTCTACTTTCTATGGACGTTTCCGATCAGTCAGTCGGCTTTGTTGCCTAATATCCCTCCTTTAGGCTCATTATTAGTGTAATGCACTAATACGCTACTTTCACAAGTGAATTACATAGAAGTAAATCTTCAGCCCACAATACGAGACAGCGCTTGTCTTGCACGGCATCTACAGTAATTACAATCCATCATTAACTAATACTGACTAACTACATTCCCATATAATTATTGCTATCTGTTTCCTTGCAAATATAACTGCTGCACTGAGCTAAAAGACTAATGGCATATTTACAGAAGGCAGCTAATTAAAATGAACTTCAATTGCTCTCAGTTTGCCAGAAGGAGCCATTTTCACAGCTAAAATGGTGCAGAATCTTCCGGGCTTGCTCCAAACATCTAGATTAGACATAATTCAAGGTTCCCAAGATAAAAATTCCCATCAAGACAAATTTACACTGACAATAAAATACTCATTAAAAGAGAGGTGGAGTTTTATCTGTTTCTGCACGGCAAATAAATCCGCAAACAATTTTACGATTCTTAGAAAAAGAAAACCTGTTTTGTGCTTTGAAAATGTTTTTATTTCAAACCTAATTTCTGTTTAGGGCTTTGATGTTATAGGGGCTTTTTACTTTTTAAAAAAACTGGACCCCAAATGTTTTGTGTAATGTAAAATAACAAAATCAGATCCCTTCCTGGTTCCAGCATCAACTTTCCACCACTGTTCCAGCTCTCAGTATTTTGGGTGCAAACGATGACATCAATTAAACAGATCGTATCACCTCTGCAGCCAATCATTGAGCTTGGCGGCTTATGTTGTTTTGTATATTGGCGAGCCATCGAGCTCAGTCAAAACACTCAGACCTGAGCAGGTGTTGGGCCCATTGAGGGTTACATTACAGGTTTACAAAAGTGGAAAACCATTTTAACCCCTTTCCGTTTTTTGCTTTTGCTCCCCTTCTTCCCAGAGCCATAACTTTTTTTATTTTTCCATCAATATGGCCATGTGAAGACTTGTTTTTTGCGGGACGAGTTGTATTTTTGAACTGTTAAAATAAATTCTAAGTGCGGTGAAATTGCAAAAAAAAGTGCAATTCCAAAATTGTTGCTGTTTTTTTTTGCCATGTTCACTAAATGCTAAAACTGACCCGGTACTATGATTCTCCAGGCCATTATGAGTTCTTAGATAGCCAACATGTATATGTTCTTTTTTATTGAAGTGATGAAAAAAAAATCTAAGGTTTGTTAAAAAAATGGCACGATTTTCCGAGACTCGTAGTGTCTCCATATTTTGGGATCTGGGACCAGGTGAGGATTTATTTTTTGTGCCCTGAGCAGATGTTTTTATTGATACCATATTAGGGTAGATCCGATGTTTTGATCGTCTGTTATTGCAATGTTGCGTCGACCAAAAAAAGTAATTCTGGCATTTTGATTTTTTTTCTCGTTACATCGTTTACCGATCTGATTAATTTTGTTTATATTTTGATAGAACGGGCATTTCTGAATGCAGTGATTACAAATATGTGTATTTTTTTAATAATGTTTTATTTTGAATGGGGCAAAAGGAGGGTGATTTGAACTTTTCTATTTTTTTTATTTTTTTAATAGTTTTAAAAACATTTTTTTCTACTTTTTATTTGCTTCAATAGTTTTCTGAGGAGACTTGAAGCTTCTTTCGAGCCAAGGGGATGGGGATGACTCGGCGCCCGGGCCTTGTTGCCTGATTTTGGGGGATGTCGCGGTAGTCGGCTCCCGGGCATGTACCCTGGGCCTCTCTTTAAAAGAAAGGGGTGGATAATTATGGTTGTAAGTTTGTGACGCCACCTGTGGTGTCTGGTGAGAATCACCAGCGCTGCGGCAGCCCACTGAGGCCGGTGTCAAAGCAGCTTGCGTGGTATAGCTCCGCACAGATGGGGCTAAGCCTCAGGGCAGCGGGGAAGAAAGGATGCAGGACAGATGTGACCCAGCCGGGTCAGAGCATGAACAGGGACAGACACGATAGTCACTTCAGTACCTTTTACTGATGTTATTCAAGGCACATTCCGGAGCACTGTAGGGTGAAGGGTGCATATCAAGATCCTCCCCAGTGAACGGGTATTGGGCCTCCTGTTTCTTGCCTTTGTGTATTAAGTTTCTGACCTGCCTGGAGCTAGGCCTAACTTTGTCTCCGTCCTGCACGGGCTGACTTTGTGGTAGGGCCTTCTCTTGGAGTACGCGCTTCCAGCTCCTTGACTCCTGGCTCTGGTACGTATCAGCTCTTGGGTGATCCTGGGACTTGAAGTCTTCCAGGGGTCTCCGGTTGTCTCTACAGGGGGGTATGCGGCCCTGTAGATGCGGACACGGTGTCCGGTATATGTTTTCTGGGGTGAGCTTGTACAGCTCCTCTGCCCCCGATGCTACTCACTCCTCTAGCCTTCGGCCTACTCGGTGCCCTCACTAGGCTATACACACTGGCAGCTAGCGGGCCGCTTCTTCTGCCGCTCTCTGAGCGTCGGCAACGCTCCTAGCTCTCTAACTTGAGCTACTTGAGTCTAGCTTGCAGGAGCCTGGTGCTCCACTGCTGAACCTTTAGCCGTGTTCTGGTTAGACTGCAAACTGAAACTAGGCTGAGCTCCACTGCAGACTGACCTGTTTCTGTGTCTCACTCTGCATGAACTGACTGCCTAACTCCACCCTCAGTATTTATATCCCTATCCGGGCTCCCTCTGGTGGTCTGAGGTGGAAGGTGGAGGTGAGTGTGTGCTGTGGGGGCCTCTTGTGGAGGAATCTGTTCATGCACCCCTCTAGGATCTGTGGCACTCGTTCGCAGCAGGGGCGCCACACTTCGATCTTCTGATCGCTTGTGCTACACGATGGAGTGAGAAGCAGAGTGAGTGAGAGGGCAGAGAGAAAGGGCTACTGCTTTCTAGTAAGTGTTTTATATCACCCCAGTGATAGATTCACAGCTACACTGTTCAGTACTGCTGTATAATGTCCTCAATGCTGCTGCTGTTTCTGTCTGTTTTTAAAGACTTTGGGCCCAATACATCAAAGCTTTTACGCCAGTATTCTGGCATAAAAAGCTTTGAAAAATCACATAATTTTGGTGCAATTCGAGGCTGGATAAAATTTTGTGACTTTTTGCCTTTCTCATGTCATTTCTGCCCAGCTCTGACATAGTAGGCAGAGATGCGATGAGATGGGGGCATGGTGACCACTGCTCAAATTGATGATGAGCAGTGGGGTTCGCTACACCCCAATCTTACATAAGCAGGAACTGTAGTAGAATTTGTGGCGAGGCACACACAGAGGAGTACGCCATTTGTCTGATGCTCCTGAGGCATTGGCCACTTCATGGACCAAGAGCATCTGACTAAAAGAGATCTCATCTTCAGTCTTCATGATTCATGTCAATTGGGTATCAGGAATTCCTTAGGTATCTGAGTTCTGTGTAGGGCAGACACCATAGCAGCTTGTCTCCAACCTCTAGATAACCGAAAATTAGAGAAGAAGCCTGAGAAGAACTGATGGAAAATTCAGGATACAAGATATATTATTATATTGTTATACACAGACAAGACATCTTATTCCAAAAAGTCACTTGAAACAACTAGTACACTTTAAGGAAAAATCTACTGTAAATTGACCGCAACTAAGCAAAACTATTTGTCCCCGTGGCAACCGACTACAAACTCTCTCTAGCCCGGTTATGCACAAAATTGACCATCCATCAGTTTCTTAGAGGAGTTTTCTTGAAATTTGATATCAATGTCGTATCCTCAGTATAGACCATCCATCAATATCAGTACTGTGATGGTCCAACTTGATCAGCTGATTATAGTTCCATGATTCTTAGTCCTATTGCAATGCATGCTACAAAATGTATGGAGCTGTGGCTTATAAATACAGGCAGTACCAGGGTCAAAAATTACGTTCTTTAGGTTTGTTCGTAACCTAAATTTGTATGTAACTTAGAACCGGTGGATCGCCGGCAAGAGAAAACAAGAAAAAAACTAATTTGCACCTCATCACTAATCTCTTTAGAAACATTTCTGCTCGCTACCCGTTGTCTTGTCTTCTTTTTTTTGCCGCTGCTTATTCACTATAGGCTAGGACTTCTGGTTGAGTACAGGCCTCGCAGGTCACTGCCTCTTGTAAGGTTACAATGTCGTGATGTCATGACATGCGCTGTAAACTTATGGTTCATAATGACTTCTGAGGCCTGGACACGGCAAGACATCCTGGCCTATAATGAAGAGGGCAGAGATGCGGCATCCAACCATGGAAAGAAGAGGAATGGACGGTGATCAGCAAATTGCGGGGAGGACGGAGAGGTATTAATGTATTAGTTTTTTTTTTTTTTACCAATGCTCACCTCATCTCTCACCTCTCCAGCCACCTTGTTGCTTGCTATCCGGTTCTCTTCTTTCCAATGTCATGTGTCACATCTCTGTTCTCTACAATAAAGCCAAGGACTAAAACCCACGTCCTGGCCTTGGAGGTCATTGCACATCAAAAGTTTGCTTCGCATATCTTGATGTCACAACTTTGTAACCATACAACATACAGTGACCTCCGAGTTCAGGATGTACAGTACAAACCAAAAGTTTGGACACACCTTCTCATTTAAAGATTTTTCTGTATTTTCATGACTATGAAAATTGTACATTCACACTGATGGCATCAAAACTATGAATTAACACATGTGGAGTTATATACTTAACAAAAAAGTGTGAAACAACTGAAAATATGTCTTATATTCTAGGTTCTTCAAAGTAGCCACCTTTTGCTTTGATGACTGCTTTGCACACTCTTGGCATTCTCTTGATGAGCTTCAAGAGGTAGTCACCGGAAATGGTCTTCCAACAATCTTGAAGGAGTTCCCAGAGATGCTTAGCACTTGTTGGCTCTTTTGCCTTCACTCTGCGGTCAAGCTTACCCCAAACCATCTCGATTGGGTTCAGGTCTGGTGACTGTGGAGGCCAGGTCATCTGGCGTAGCACCCCATCACTCTCCTTCTTGGTCAAATAGCCCTTACACAGCCTTGAGGTGTGTTTGGGGTCATTGTCCTGTTGAAAAATAAATGATGGTCTAACTAAACGCAAACCGGATGGAATAGCATGCCGCTGCAAGATGCTGTGGTAGCCATGCTGGTTCAGTATGCCTTCAATTTTGAATAAATCCCCAACAGTGTCACCAGCAAAGCACCCCCACACCATCACACCTCCTCCTCCATGCTTCATGGTGGGAACCAGGCATGTAGGGTCCATCCCTTTACCTTTTCTGCGTCGAACAAAGACACCGTGGTTGGAACAAAAGATCTCAAATTTGAACTCATCAGACCAAAGCACAGATTTCCACTGGTCTAATGTCCATTCCTTGTGTTCTTTTGCCCAAACAAGTCTCTTCTGCTTGTTGCCTGTCCATAGCACTGGTTTCCTAGCAGCTATTTTACCATGAAGGCCTGCTGCACAAAGTCTCCTCTTAACAGTTGTTGAAGAGATGTGTCTGCTGCTAGAACTCTGTGTGGCATTGACCTGGTCTCTAATCTGAGCTGCTGTTAACCTGCGATTTCTGAGGCTGGTGACTCGGATAAACTTATCCTCAGAAGCAGAGGTGACTCTTGGTCTTCCTTTCCTGGGGTGGTCCTCATGTGAGCCAGTTTCTTTGTAGCGCTTGATGGTTTTTGCAACTGCACTTGGGAACTCTTTCAAAGTTTTCCCAATTTTTCGGACTGACTGACCTTTATTTCTTAAAGTAATGATGGGCACTTATTTTTCTTTACTTAGCTGCTTTTTTCTTGCCATAATACAAATTCTAACAGTCTATTCAGTAGGACTATCAGCTGTGTATCCACCAGACTTCTGCACAAAACAACGGATGGTCCCAACCCCATTTATAAGGCAAGAAATCCCGCTTATTAAACCAGACAGGGCACACCTGTGAAGTGAAAACCATTTCTGGTGACTACCTCTTGAAGCTCATCAAGAGAATGCCAAGAGTGTGCAAAGCAGTCATCAAAGCAAAAGGTGGCTACTTTGAAGAACCTAGAATATAAGACATATTTTCAGTTGTTTCACACTTTTTTGTTAAGTATATAATTCCACATGTGTTAATTCATAGTTTTGATGCCTTCAGTGTGAATGTAAAATTTTCATAGTTATGAAAATACAGAAAAATCTTTAAATGAGAAGGTGTGTCCAAACTTTTGGTCTGTACTGTAGGTAGAGAGAGTCATGGCCTATAGTGATGGTAGAAAGAAGAGGACCGGATGGTGGGCAGCAAGCAGTAAGGCGGCTGAAAGGTGAGCGATGAGTTGAGTATTAGTTTGTTTTTTTTTACATCTTTACGTTCCCAACTATGAGTCGTATGTAAATCGGGGACTCCCTGTAACGAAGAAGAGGCCCAAACAATTATCTGATCCATTGGGATGCCAAAAGGATAGACCATCAATATAGATTCCAACTTGTGTAACTCATGGATTAGGAATAGTTAAAGAATATATTTTGGTTTAGCCAACTCATAACGCTAACGAGAAAACACTGATTCACTTACTCCTAACACTGAAATAATGATCCGGTCTATATTTTATTTAATAAACAATTTCATTTTTAATGATTTGTTGAACAAAAAAGTACAAAAAAGTAATTTATTTTCCTGCTTTGCACAGCCCATAAAGCTGCATCATTAAAACATTCACTCTTAATAAAATCCTATAATTGCTCTCCGTTTCTAGCGGGTCTACAATGATATGTGGTACGCACACTCCGTGGTTATTTGTGATTTCCTAATTGTTTTCGCTTTTTCCTGCTATCGGAAAGGATCTGTTTGGCTGAAGATGCCCCTTTTACATGTTTAATTAATCCATTTAATTCTGTGCTAAATTAAAATAATGGGTCTTAATTTTAGTCTTCATGTAAAACTGATTGGTAATTATGGAGAGCACAAGAGATTTAGACTTACAAATGAATATTAAATGACCTCTGCTAGGCAGACCTGGCATTTGCATTCATTCTCGGTGAAAGAATGCTCAGAGTTTTTGCAAATAATAATAACATGCCTCGCAAAAAAAAATTAACTTATGCACAATAAAATAGTACAATCTAAGTCTTTGATAGGGACATTATATCACCAAGTGATCACAATGACCTTGATACTGTTTGTACCCAATGTTGAACTAGAGTGGCAAGGTCCCACCAGTCACTATGAACTGGTCGATTGGTAAATTAATAAGATGCTGCCTTTGTACATAGTGCTTCAAATATATTGTACCAAGTACTGCTCATCAAGAGGGGGCCCACCGGAGGATTCTCCTCCTCTCCCGTGGGCCAGTCCTAGCCTGTTTGTACCTCTGATGCATAAAGAATTGATCGTTATAAGGCACAGATCACCATGGATCAAGGCAAGCACCAATGCTTGGGCAAGCAGCCAGGTCATGTAGGTGCTTGTATTATTCGACATAATACCATTTTCTCCTATTCAGAATTATCTTGGCTTTCTTCATAGATGAGGAGCGACAACTACAAAGCCTAGCTATTAGGCTACGTGCACATTAAGCTTTTGGATTGGGTTTGCGTCTAAAAACACCTGAAAAATTGCTCAGATGCTTCAAAGACTCTTCCTGTTTATTTTGCCGTCCACATGTTCAGTCTTTTCAGCCTTTTTTTATTCCGCTTCACATTTAAAAAAATCCCTGAATGAGATAAAAGAAATGGTGAGTCCTCCTTTGAAGCAGATCCTGATGGAATCCGCTCCAAACAAGGCACTGTTCTATTAAAAGATTGAGAAAAAAAAAGATTCTGGAAAAAAAGCTTTGAAAAATCACTTCAAATCCTCTTCAAGAAATAAATAGCTCCTAAAAAAAATTGTAGGAAGAGTATTTCCTAAAGTGGTTTCCATTAAAAAAAAATTGTCATTTTTTGACAGTCTGGAAAAAACTTTTTACATTGCTCATAAAAGATGTCACTTAACTTTCTCTATCTCCCAAAATACTAAATAGGATAAAAATGTAGAAAAGTGCACAGTGTTAGGCTATGTTCACACATCATGTTTTTTTTTGCCATCAGTTTTCTGCAGCAAAACCTGATCTTCAAGGGCATTTTGTTCAGGATTTTTCTTGCAGTTTTGGTGCTTTTTTTGATGCATTTTTGGGGCATTTTTTTCTGAGTTTTTTCAGCGTTTTTTTTCACTGTCTTTCTGTCTCTTTTTATGCATGTACATAAAGTTCTGTGAAAAAAAAGAACCCCATTCTATTTTGGCATCAAAAACTCATTTTTTTCACTACTCATTACTTCCTATGGGTGAAAAAACACTGAAAAAACGCTGAAAGGAGTGACATGCTCTATTTTCCAAATAAACATGCAAGGCACAAAATCCTGAACAAAAAAACCCATGATGTGTAAACTGAGAATTCTGGTTTCTCATAGACTTTGCTGGTACTGCAAAAGGCAGCTGAAAATTTGCATAAAAATCTGCATCAAAAAACGTTGAAAAAACTATGATGTGTGAACATAACCTTATAGTCCTTTCCCTCTATTTCCTGCTGTACCAATTATGTGGTGTCTCTTCTATCTATCTATCTATCTATCTATCTATCTATCTATCTATTATCTATGTATCCATCTATCTATCATCTATCTATCAATTATCTATCTATCTATTTATCTATACGTCTATCTATCTATCTATTATCTATCTATCTATCATCTATCTATTATCTATCTATTTATCTCTATCTCTTGATTTCATTATATATCTATTATCTATCTATCATCTATTATCTATCTATCTATCTATCTATTATCTATCTATCTATCATCTATCTATCTATTTATCTATTATCTATCTATCATCTATCTATTATCTATCTATCTATTATCTATCTATTATCTATCTATCATCTATATATCCATCATCTATCTATCTATCTATCTATTATCTATCTACCTATTATCTATCTATCATCTATCTATCATCTATCTATCTATCTATCTATTATCTATCTATAATCTATCTATCTATCTATTTTCTATCTATCTATCTATCTATCTAACATCTATCTATCTATCTATTGTCTATCTATCTGCCTATTATCTATCTATCATCTATCTATCTATCTATCTATCTAAGTATGTATCTATCTATAATCTATCTATTATCTGTCATCTATCTATCTATCTATTATCTATCTATCCGTCTATCTATCAATCTATCTATTTATCTATCATCTATCTATCCGTCTATCTATCTATCTATCTATCTATCTATCTATCTATCTACAGTATCTATCTGTCTATCTATCTATCTATCTATCATCTATTATCTATCTATTATCTATCTATCTATCATCTATCTATCTATCTATCATCTATCTATCTATCTATCTATCATCTATCTATCTATCATCTATCTATCTAACTATCTATCTATCTACAGTATCTATCTGTCTATCTATCTATCTATCTACCTATCATCTATTATCTATCTATCTATCTCTCTATCTATCTATCTATTATCTATCTATCATCTATCTATCTATCTATCTATCTATCTATCTATCTATCTATCTACAGTATCTATCTATCTATCTATCTATCTATCTATCTATCTATCTATCTATCTATCTATCTATCTATCTATCTATATATCTACAGTATCTATCTCTCTATCTATCTATCTATTATCTATCTATCTATCTATCTATCTATCTCTCTATCTATCTATCTATCTATCTACCTCTATCCATCTATCTCTGCACCATTTCTATAATCGTTTTTTCCTTTCCAGTTTACAGTTCCTTTGTGTTCCTTCAGCATAGAAAGTTCAATATGAGAATAATGCTATCTTCATTATACACGTATGACCTTGGCATTTAAATCTAAATTGCTCATCCTTTTTAAACAGAGACAATTAAGATGATCTTATACATCTTTTAAATTAGTTTTTTTTTTTACTCTTAGATGGTACTTTTTTTTTTTTCAATTCTTGTTAAACAGCCAAATAGTTCGATGTGAAATATAGACTGTGGTAGGTCCTTATCTGAATAAACTTAAGACACTGCTTTAATAACTTTGATCAAATGTAATAAGATGATTTGCCCATGCTGTATGAGTTAAAGATTTTGTTAATTGGGATTTTTCAGCCATCTCAAACTGCCGAAATTACTTTATACAACCCGATTCTACAATTCCAGCCATGTCCTTCATATCCCAATCCAAGTCAATGTTCACACGTTCAGTGTTTGGTCAGTATTTTACATCAGTATTTGTAGCCAAAACCAGGAGTGGAACAATCAGAGGAAAAGTATAATAGAAACACGTCACCACTTCTGTATTTATTACCCACTCCTGGTTTTGGCTTACAAATACTGATGTGTAATACTGACCAAATACTGTACGTGTGAACGTGGCCTTATATGGATGTGTACAAAAATACTTTATTCTGGTCACTCGGCACATACTAGTGACTTAATTCTAGTCCCTCGAGGTATCGCTTAGACTCAGAACAGTCTGACATCTGAAACTCTAATCCTGCCCACATCAGCATCATTATTGGCTTCACTTAATGCGCTGCCGGGATGACAATGGTAAGTGAGGAGACCATCATTCATGCACATGTAACATGGTGCGGTATGGTAGCCAAGGGTGAGGTACTCATATTTTACGCCCCCGGCACGTTACATGAAAGTGAGGGTCCTGGCTGAGTGTGTTGACTTGTACTATTGGGGTGCTATGCCCTTACAGGCAGCATGTTACCGATGTCTTAGGTTGGCCAGGACAAGATGTTGAACAGTTCAATGAGGGAGACCACCAGTGGAAAATAAACTTTTGACTGAATGATAACTTGGTGGGGAGTGCCACCCTATTTTTGTTCATGGACCCAATGACTGGCATGGCCGAGTGCAATACGATAATCTGATCCAGCTCGGGCATGAAGCCAGAAGTCAGAGGAAAAAAATCAGACATGTACACAACCCCATAGGCTAACATTGGTCCAATGTTTTATCGGATAAAAAATGTGGTCATCTGCATAAGCCCTTATAGTAAGAAAGTGAAGGGAAGAGGCCATTTACATAAATCAGTGACTGTATATTACATGGCACTGTGAAGTCACCCAGAGAGGTCACACTGATCACTCTTCTGTGCAGTATCTTTGGCTCTTTTTATTTGAAAGTGCCCAAAGCAGTCATCCTATTTTATAATGAGCATATACAGTACAGGTCCTAGTATAGCAATAAAAATTATACCTGTCTTGTAGTAATCCATTGAGAAATTAAAGGGTTTTTTCCCACAAACAAAGTTCATTTTAATTTTCATAGATCTTGAAATAATAATTTCCACAATTGGATGTGTTAAGAAAAAATGTTCCTGTGCTGAGATAATCTTATAAATGTGCCCCTGCTGTGTACTGTGTAATGGCTGTGTCTGACTGTGCAGGAACATGGTCTGATCATACCACATCTCCTGGGCAGGGGAGGAAGCAAAACAGTATACAGACCGGACAGCACGGGGATCTCAGCTGATTCTTTTTATGAGGAAAAACATTTTACTGCCTGTTTTTAAGCTTTGCTTTACCTCACAGAAAGAATCATCTGTGATCCCCGTGCTGTCCTGTCTGTATACTCTTTTGCTTCCTCCAGGGTCCAGGAGCTGTGGTATGATCAGACCATGTTCCTGTACGGTCAGACACAGCCATTACACAGTACACAGCAGCGGCACATTTATAAGATTATCTCTGCACAGGAACATTTATTTAAACACATCCAATTGTGGAAATTATTATTATTCAAAGAACTTGTGATTAAAATGTTGATTAAAATTAACTTCATTCGTACGAAAACCCCCTTAAGCTTTGAAGTCACATGCCTGAAAGTGTATGGCTTGTGGGATGTTGATAGACTCTGAGCGTATTGACAGGCCCCCAATGCACTTTTAGGCAATTTTGCATGTGGCTTTAAAACTTGATTTCTTAGGGCTGACAGTTTGGATTATTATGAGACAGGTATAATTTCTATTGATGTAAAACCAAAAAATGAGCTGGACATAAGTTGGTATACATGCATGTAGCAGTATGTTCACACTGTGGCCATTTAACAGACAAAGCCTAAGATAGAAACAAAATGTGCCTAAATCTGACTCTTCAGATTATAGGATAGGAATCCAAGGGGAACGTTTTTCCTTGCAGAGAGTGACATGTCAAGCCTGACATGCCGAGGTGAGGAGACTTTTAACCCACAATTCTCCTCTGGGAAATATGCAAATTGTCTCTTTAAAGAAGAAGAGTACTAGGACTCTAGTGCCTTTTGGTCTGACGCCTCTCACCCAGCCAAACCAGATCTCACACTTTGCGCTGAGGAGGGGCAGTACCCCGAAACACAGTGTCTGCAAATTGAAAATTTTGGTTTTGGCTATCATCCTAAGTCTTTAATTCTTAGGCTCGTTGGAAAGTCAATATTGACTTTTAGGATTGCTACTTCCTGTAGGTGGCGCTAGAGTTCAAGTCCTCTTCCTCTCTGAAGAGACAATTTATCTATGCCTGATAAAGAGGCCTGAGTAATCTCGAAAGCTTGAAATTTGTTACCTTCTTTTCAGTTAGCCAATAAAAGGTTAAAAGGTATCAACCACTGAGGACTCTCAAATTTTGATATTTTTCCATATATTGTAAAGTAAGTGTAATGCAGCGGCTTGCTGCATTGCTAAAATGTCCAGGGGTTGTGTTCTGGCTGACCATTTACCCCCCCCCTCAGGTAACTGATCACATGACTGTGACATCATCACAGTTTCTGTGTGCACAGAAGGATATATAAATCCTGGTGGTTTTGAAACAGGGGGAGAGAGGCCTGGTGAGGCAAGAAGCCTGGTCCCTGTGTCTGGGACTTCACTAGCCTGGAAGGCAAGAAGCTGGATCCCTGTGTCTGGGATACCAGTAGCCTTGGAAGGCAAGAGGCCTGGTCCCTGTGTCTGGGACTCTACTAGCCTGGAAGGCAAGAAGCTGGATCCCTGTGTCTGGGATACCAGTAGCCTTGGAAGGCAAGAGACCTGGTCCCTGTGTCTGGGACTCTACTAGCCTGAAAGGCAAGAGGCTGGATCCCTTTGTCTGGGATACCAGTAGCCTTAGAAGGCAAGAGGCCTGGTCCCTGTGTCTGGGACTCCACTAGCCTGATAGGCAAGAGGCTGGATCCCTGTGTCTGAGATACCTGTAGCCTTGGAATGCACGTGGCCTGGAGAGCTGATAGAAGCAGCTGAGACCCGGCAAAGGTAAATCGGCGCTTTAAGCGAATATTGATGCTGTACCTTGCTGAAGTCTGTATCTGAAGCCAAGCGGGCATAGCTGCCACTGAAAAGGCTCTAGGATATTACATGTGTAATATTCCTGCTAGCCACTGAGTTGGACTATGTTATAATCAGTTTATGAGGTGTAATAAACTGCTGGTCTTCATATTGCCGGAAAATGTTGCATGTGTGCTTTGATTGACCCGTTGAAGCGAGTGCCCCTCAGCGTGATGAATAGCGCTACCTTACATAAGTAATAAAAAAGTAATAGAACATATAAATAGCATGGGGGACTTAGTAAACATTGTTTTTGATCAAAAAAGTGTAAAATGCGCAACAATTTGTACCCCAGTTGGGACAGCAGGGTATATACTCTTTTTCTTTCTATCTTAGGTTTTATTTTTTTTATTAATGTACTACGTCCTATACAGTCAGGCCACTATTCTATTTTCAGTAGTAAAATTCTCCTGCAGATTTCTTTTAGCAAAAAAAAAAATTCTATTTCTGCCTAAAAAGAAAAAAAGAAGAAATTATGTTTGCAGGATCTTTGGATGTAAATGTCAGCCATCCCCTCAGTGGTCTTGTTCGGCATTGTATGCAAAGTCCATTATTATAAAAAGCTTTGCAAACATTACTTCTATAGACAGGCAGCCAGAATTAGTCTGAATTATTTTTCGGAGTTTTATACTGAAGGTCCTGGATTGCCCACAGCGGTAAAGTTCAGCAGTCCTTGAAATTATATTCTTTGGATTATTGTAGGTTTTGTAAAGTAGTGGGGACACGGGAAACAATCTCAATTTCTCTTCAGCAAGGTTTTCTCAATATTTTCCAGATATGCATAGCATTAAACATAGCACTGAGCACAGCCGAGCGTGCATGAGCCTCCAGTCTGCCAGCTAGTCTGTATCTGGGAGATTAGCAGCGTTTGCTGGCGAGAATAAGGCAAGCTGCTAATGTGCGTCCTATGCTCAAAAACTGTGACCTGAAGTACTGGTACCAACAAGTCTGCTCAGCCTAGTTTAGATTAATTGCCTGAGCCGTAAACATGTTTTCATGCGGCAATCAACTCTTTTCCTCTTCTCATTAGTAAAAAGCAATCAACTGGTAAAGATTCATTTCAGAATTTTCAAGTGTCGTTTTAATATCATTTAATACATTAATGATCCGTTTATTTATACATTGTCGCGATGAAATTCAAAATTGTATAGAGCTTAGAAAAGTCAGAAGTAGGGATGAGCGGACCCGTGGAAGTTTGGGTTCTGGTACCCGACCGAACTTTATGTCCAAAGTTCGGTCCGGGTACCTGGACTTTACCCGAACTTGAACATGAACCAAAACCTCATTGAAATGTATAGAGACTTGAACTTCGGAGCTGGAAATTTCTCTCTCTCCTCCAGAACTTCTCCTGGAACTCCAAACATTAAAGTGGACTTCCAAGAGAAGTTCATGTTCGGAGTTCAGCACCGGACAAAGTTTGGGTTCGCTCATCTCTAGTCATAAGACTCTGCTTAAAAGTATAACTATAGTTTCACCTGATTCTCAGCTACACAAGGAATGTCATCATTTCTGGCCATTAAATGACTTATGCATCTTTGACCAGTTTTCCTCTCTTTGAGTCTTTTTTTCAGTTGTTACTGAGCTAGTGAGTGGAGAGTAGTTGCTATGATGTAGTCCATACATTGTCCTCCCAGGCAGGAGGATGTCCTGCTCTCTTGTGTCTTGCATAGCACATGTTCTGGAGCAATAGCAGTATGGAGGTCTTTTGAGCAGTGTACCGGTGAATCCAACACTGGGGTGAGATAAAACACTTACTATAAAGCAGCAGCACCATCTGAGCATCTCTGCTTCTGCTGCTTCACCTCTTATTTTTATAGATTTAAATATGCAGAAGTAATCTGATCCCTATAACCATGTAATCTGATTTGATGGAGTCACGTGGGGCATGACATACATCATTGACGTGCGTTGCTCCCATGTGACCACCTGAGGCTTTATTAGCGCCAAAAGATCCATACACCGAAGAGTGAAGGGTGATCCCAAGTGAGCAGAGGACTGGGCAGGGAACTGCAATGGCAATATAGACGAGAGACGGTCCAGGTGAACATAGTCTTCTTCTTATGTTTTATGATCTAGAGAGACCTTGGACCATAATAAATGACTTTTAGGGCATATATTGGATATTCGGGCAAACCTGTTGAAAATATTGGTAGATTTGCTCATCTCTAGCCTGTAACATAGGTTTCCAAGGGAGCCGAAACACAAAAAGATATAATTTATTCAAATCAAGACTGAAAGTTGCTTTATTTTTTATGTATTAGCATTAGTGATGAGCACAAGTGCTCGTTTTTTGAGTTTGCCTAGGGTGCTTGGGTATGTACCGAGTATCGCGGGTGCTCGAGTGAGATGTTCGAGTGCTCGCGCCAGCATGTTTTGAGGCTGTTAGACACCAAAAAAACATGTGGGGATTGCCTGACATACACAATCAATCCCTGCATGTTTTGTGGCTGCCTAACAGCCGTGAAACATGTGGGCGCGGGGACTTGAACATGTCACTTGAGCTCATCAATACTCGGTGTATACCCGAGCACCCTCTGCAAACCCAAGTAAAGAGCATTTGTGCTCATCACTACAGAAGACCCATCATGCAAGAATAGAGTATGGGTCCACGTACTTGCTAAGGGCAGGTGCAGATGGCCGGAGACTCTCTCATCCAAGAGAATCGGGCTGATTATGAAAATCACACTCTGATCAAAATATGCTCAGTGTGATCACAGTTTGCTCCGATTCTATCGGATGAGGAGAAGATGGAGAAAACAATTCTCCATCACCTACATTATTTCAGTCCGTTCAAATCGGACTGCACTCAGATGTCATCAGAGTGCAGTGTCATATTTCCCACACACTCATTGACTTGAATGCCTGCGTGTGATCCAAAAATCGGGCATGCGGCGACTTTTTCCTTGGACAGACGCGTCTCCATGAAATAACATTGGTCCGATGTTTTGTCGAATCGCAATCGAACCAAAAATACGCTGCTCTGCACCTGTTCTAATAGTTTATCATCCCATTAAGTCTTTATTATTCTATCAGTAATTGGGATCTGTGACATTCATTAGCCCCTTCCATGCAATCCAGGCCGTAGAAAGGATGTACAGTAGAAGGTTGCATTAAAGGTGACAAGCAAATCCGAACCTTGTATAAAGGCAATTTCTTTACTTGGTTACATACATTTATCAAAAGTCTAGAGGACATGCAAAAATAGAATGTCACGCTGCATTGTATCGAAATTCCAGGAGTCATTGGAAGAAATGTGCTCTCTGATCTGTTATTTGCAATGCAGCTTATTGTAGCAGACAGGGTT
This sequence comes from Phyllobates terribilis, assembly GCF_046119375.1. Lineage (NCBI taxonomy): Eukaryota > Metazoa > Chordata > Amphibia > Anura > Dendrobatidae > Phyllobates > Phyllobates terribilis. The sequence continues at coordinate 330,334,435 of NW_027362768.1, forward strand.
TTGCAGATAAGCACTGGAAGCCTGAAACACATTGTGATCCGAAGCTGACTATCTGTCATATTTAACTATACTCAGGTGGGAGCTTGTGGCCACAGATCGCTTTTGGCAAGCACTCACTATCCCCACTCATTGTTTGTCTGAGAGATGCTTTTGGGTGACCACTGAGCCATTTCTGCAGGGAGGATAATTGAATAAAAACAGATTTTACTTGGCTCTTCCATCAATTTCATTTAGGCTTGTGAGATAAATGAAAAATAACAGCATCTTAAATAAATGGAAGAGTCAGGGCGTTGGATGCGCTCTGCAATTTTGAGGGTTTGGCATGAAAGCCACTTTCAAACCAGCTCATGAAATCAACGGCACGGACTGACCTTTCTCTGGGAAATATTTGCGCACCTGTTTATAGGGATCTGAACTTTGCTTTTCATTCGGAGAGATTTATTTTCAATAAACTTTTCAGTTGCCGAGACTGGACACAATATCAAACAAACATTGGCGATTACAAAAAGGCTAAAAAAAAAAGATTGTAGCTTATCAAACATATCCAGAGCTGGAACTCTGAGAGTGGTAGATCAGAGATGGCTTTAAAGGAATACATTAGTATTATTTTTGTTATCACTTTCATCTCTGATCTTAGTTTTACTAATGCAAATTAGGTATCTCCAAAAAGGAAAGAACACTATGTCGCAAGTGCCCCTGCTACAGCTTAGGGCAGTGTTCCCCAACTCCAATCCTCAAGAACCACCAACAGATCATGTTTTCAGAATTTCCAAAGTCTTCCAAGAGCCACCAACAGATCGCGTTTTCAGGATTTCTAAAGTTTTCGAGAGCCACCAACAGATCATGTTTTCAAAATTTCCAAAGTCTTCAAGAGCCATCAACAGATCATGTTTTCAGAACTTCCAAAGTCTCCACGAGCCACCAACATGGTTTCATGAATCGGATTTCCAAGGTCTTCAAGAGCCACGAACAGATCATGTTCGATTAGAATGCAATTAGTGATGAGCAAGCATGCTCGCTACTGCTCGGTGCTCGCCCAAGCATCTCACTGCTCGAGATGCTCGGCGCTCGCAGAGTATTTCCGGGTTGCTCGGGCGGGAACTCGGGTCCCCTCCCTGCATGTTTGGCGCTCTTTAGAGAGCCAATGAACATGCAGGGATTGCCTGCCATTCACTGTAATGCTGTAGCCATTTTGGTTGTGGGCATTACAGTGATTGGCTGGCCGCACAGCGTCATCAGGTCTAAATCAGACCTGGCGCCGCCATGCTCGTCACAGTCACTCCGGATCACACAGTGTAGGGAGAGGTGCTGCTGCGTCAGGGAGAGATTTGCTTGTGTATTAGGTAGTGTAGGGAGAAAAACCGTACATTACACATATCCATCTTAACAAACAGTCCTTCTGAGGACTAATCCACCTGCAGAGATATCAGGCAGGCAGGGTGTATAGGCAGGCAGTGTATATAGCAGACTGCAGTGCATATAGCACAAGAGGCTCCATTCCAATTCTGCCTTCTGCTGCTGTTAGATATTTCTATACAAAGTCCCAGGTCTCAGGGGCCAGGAATACTTTTATTTGGATCTTAATCCTCATTATTTGCTTAAAAAGCAATCCAGAGAACGCCGTTTTTCAGCGCCATTTGCTTGTTGGCACTGCAGAATACAGCCAGGTCCTTTCCATATTACAGCGCTAGAAATTCAGCTATTTAAAACTGTGTTTTCTCTGTCAAACGGATCACATATACGTTGTCAGAAAATACTGCCATTTCTGGCCTCCATTAAAAATTTCCTTTAGTGTGTCAGTGAAGCAATTCACACCAGTTTGCTGTTCAAACTACTTACCTACAGGCCAGGTATTTAAAACTCTGTTTTCTCTGTTACACGGATCACATATAAGTTCACTCCAAACTCAGTCATTTGTAGTGAGCATGGAAGATACTGTCTTCCATTTAAAATGGGCAAAGCATGTGGCAAGGGACGGGGAACTGGACGTGGACGTAATGGTGCATGCAGAGGCCGAGGACACCGCCGTGGGCAAGCCGAAATTTTGCCACAACAAATACCCACATCTTCTCGCCTGACCTTCCTGTCCCAATTTCTAGGGGACCGCAGCACACCACTATTGAACCTAGAGCAGTGTCAAAAGGTTGTTGGTTGGAAAGCGGATAATGCTTCCAGTCACTTAGCCACCACCACCACCCTGTCTCCCACACGGTCAAGTCTCAGTAGCCGTGAGTCTGGACCGCATATTCCTCACCCTGATCCTCCTTTCTCCCACCATCCCGAGTACCCAGAGACAACTGATCCCACACTTGGACACTCTGAAGAGCTGTTCACTTTTCCATTTATAGATTCGGGCCTCTCGCCCGGTCCACTTGAAGAGGGGCAAGAGGAGATCGCGTGTAGCGGTGCCCAAATATTTGAGCAGCCACGGTCACACGAAGGTGACGGTGGGAAAGTGTCACAAGAGGGGGACGATGATGAGACACAATTGCCAGAAAGTCAGGAGGAGGACCAGGGTGCGGAAGTAGAAGACGAGGTGGTGGATGACATAGTAACTGACCCAACCTGGCAGGAGGACATGCAGAGCGAGGACAGCAGCACACAGGGGGAGGGAGGCAGAGCACCCCAACAGGCAGGAAGAAGCAGTGTGGTGGCCGTACACAAAAGGCAGGCAACCGTTCCCCGTAACACCAACACGAAGGAAGTTGCCAGTACAACTGTTAGGTCTTCCCGAGTCTGGTTGTTTTTTAAAGATTCTGCCGTAACCCCAAAAAGGCCATTTGCACCACCTGCCAGGCCAGCATCAGCAGGGGTGGCAAAACGACCAGCCTGACCACCACCAGCATGATCAGGCACATGGCAGCAAAGCACCCGACTTTGTGGGCCGAACCCCAGGGTCCAGGAACAGTGTCTGCGGGTGGCACCATTGCTTCTTCCGCTGTTGTGCATGCAAGCCAATCCCCTGTCTGTGGTGCATGCAAAGATGCCTCCTGCCCTGCACCTGTCATTGCACACTCTCAAGTAGCAGCATCAGGAAGCACGTCCATGTCCTTGTCTGAAGCGCAGCGTTCAGTTGTCCATACCCCAGTCCTTGGAACGCAAGCGCAAATATGCAGCCAATGCCCCACAGGCCACACTGCTAAATTCTCACATTTCACGACTTCTTGCTCTCTAACTGTTGCCTTTTAGGCTCGTGGAGATGGAAGCATTCCGCAACCTGATGGCGGCGGCCATCCCTCGGTACTCGGTCCCCAGCCGCCACTATTTCTCGCCGTGTGCCATCCCCGCATTACACAAGCGCGTGTCCCAAAACATTAGCCGTGCTCTCAACAACGCAGTTACCGGTAAAGTCCACCTAACCACGAACACATGGACAAGTGCTTGTGGGCAGGGACGGTACATCTCGCTGACGGCACACTGGGTTAACATAGTGGAAGCCGGGACCCAGTCGGACTTTGGGACAGAACACGTCCTCCCGACGCCAAGGATTGCGGGCCCTAGATCAATCAGAGTTGCCCCCACGGTCTACAGCTCCTGCACCTCCTCCTCAGCCTCCTCCTCCTCCTCAGCCTCCATCTCCGAAATTACCACACCAGTCACAACCTGGAAGCACTGCAGCACTGCCTCGGCTAAGTGGCAACAGGCTGTGCTGAAGCTAATATGCTTAGGTGAAAAACCGCACAATGCTGAAGAGTTGTGGACAGCTCTGAAAGAGCAGGCAGATCTGTGTCTCACACCGCTGAACCTACAGCCAGGCATGCTCGTGTGCGACAAAGGTCAGAACCTGGTGGCGGCTCTGAGGCGAGGTGAGCTCACACGTACCATGCCTGGCCCATGTGCGTAACCTTGTGGTTCAACGTTTTCTCAAATCCTACCCGGAGCTGCTGGAACTGCTTGTTAAAGTATGCCGCCTGTGTGCCCATTTTAGAAAGTCAGCTACAGCTTCCGCCTCCCTTGCAGTGTTTCAGCAGCGTTTGCAGCTTCCGGCTCACAGACTGGTGTGTGATGTCCCCATGCATTGGAACTCTACACTGCAGATGTTGGGAAGGATTTGTGAGCAGAAGAGGGCAGTTGTTGAGTACCAGCATCAACAAGGTCATCTTTATTCAGTTCAGACTCCACACATAAGACCTCAGGAGTGGACATGGATGTCAGACATATGTACCATCCTCCAAAACTTTGAGGACTCCACCAAGATGATAAACAGCGATAACGCCATAATTAGCATCACCATCCCACTTCTCTGTCTTCTGAAACGCTCTCTGCTCACAATCAAAGAGGATGCATTGAAGGCGGAGCAGGATGAGATGGAGCAAGGAACCATACAGGGTGATTACACACAGCCAAGTGACAATGAGGAAGAGGAGGAGGAGGAGGAAGGACAGGAGCTAGTTTCATGCACTATAGACAGTACTACCTGCACAGCTGTCATACCGTCTGTTCAGCGTGAATGGCCAGAGGACAGAGAGGAGGAGGAGGAGAGCATTGTCAGTCATCCTCTTGGTGAGGACACTGAAGTCTTGCCTGTTAGTAGTCTGGCACGCATGGCTGAATTTATGTTACGCTGCCTTTCCCATGACCCTCGCGTTCTCAAAATTTTGGGTGACAGTCATTAATGGTTGGTGACACTTCTAGACTCACACTACAAGGAGAACTTTATATCTCTTATTCCTGAGGCGGACAAGTCTACAAAAATGGGGCAGTACCAGAAGGCCCTTGTTGCAGAACTATTAAAAAAATTTCCATCTGAAAACGCTGGCGGCAGAGGGCACACTTCGTTGGACAACCACGGAGTACAGGCGAGAGAGACACAACTTCAATCCAGCAGAGGCAGGGGAACACTGTTAAAGTTCTGGGAGAGTTTTCTCAGACCCTCCCATCGCACAGGCCCTGAGGCACGGGGTACTCTCACAAGGAGTGCAAAGTTTGGGAAGATGCTGAGGGAGTACCTTGCCGACCGTACCAACATCCTCCGTGATTCCGCTGTGCCTTACAATTATTGGGTATCCAAGCTGGATATGTGGAATGAACTGGCTCTCTATGCATTGGAGGTCCTGGCCTGCCCTGCCGCCAGCGTTTTTTCAGAACAGGTTTTTAGTGCCGCTGGTGGAATTATAACTGATAAGTGCATCCGCCTGTCAACTGAAAATGCTGAAAGGCTGACTCTTATAAAAATGTACAAGGGCTGGATTGGGCCAGACTTCTCAACACCACCGAATGATAGCAGCGTAACATAAACTCAAATCCAGTGTCTTTTCTTGGGAGGTGTAATCCCATGCACCTTTTCACACCCACACATGGGTTTACGCTTCCTGATTTTGGCTATTTGCTCTTGTCCTCCTCCTTCACCTTATCCTCAACCACCATATCACCAGGGTGACTGTGGTCCGTGATGCAACACCCACATAATTTTTTAAAGGGTGTTTATGATGCCTGTAAAAAAATTTTTTTATACAGTATGTTCATGTATACCCCCCAGGGGTAAATGTTTGTCAGCCCATACACTTAGTGCATGGGCATTACAAGTATAGGAGGCCCGCTCCTTTCTAATGGGAACATTTTTTTATGAGGCCCTCCTCCACGTCTTTTCCAAGGGGCATTGAAGTGCCTCCAAATTTTTGGCAACCCTTGCATTCACTGCATAGGCCAACACTACGGGAGACTCTCTTCTTTCTAATGGGAATTTGTCGTTACTGTGGCCCTACTTTATGTGTCTTTAAATTCTTAGTGGGTTTTTTCCTAAAATTGGTCAGCCGTTAGACTCACTGCATATCCTATAACTGTATAGCAGACTCTCTCCTTTCTAATTGGAACATGTCGTACCTTGTTATTGTGGCCCTGCTCTATGTGTATTTAAATTCTTAGTGGGGTTTTTCCCAAATTTTGGCAGCCCTCGCAGTCACAGCATGGGCATTACTACTATAGGAGACCCGCTCCTTTATAATGGGAACATTTTTTTACTGAGACCCTCCTCTATGTCTCTTCAAAGAGGTATTGGGTTGCGTCCAAATGTTTGGATACGCAATAACAGTATAGGAGGCCCACTTGTTAATAATGGGAACAACAAAGCATAGCCGGCTGATGGCTCTCTAACAATAGCTAGGGCCGACTGCTGGCCTTTTAAGAATAGTAAGGGCCGTCTGATGTCCCTATAAAAATAGGCTTTATGACTTTCAGAGTCCCTCCATCATAAATAAAACAGGATGTGTCTGATGATGTGTCACAAACCACATTGCCAGATAAGGTTGTAAAGTGTTAAAATGACATTTCCTGGTGAATGCATTTGTCTTGGTTGAAAGCAATGCAAAAGTGCAAAAATGCATCAAAAATGCTACGTGTGAACATAGCCCAAGGTGTGGAGGAGTATTTTTGTTTTTGGTTATTTATTTTGCTTTATATACATTGTACATGTCATGGAAAGGATGTTCCTTAACATATTTCCCAGGAAAATCCATTTTGGTTACGTTTTGGTATGTTTTATTGTGAGTCCCTAAAAGTGGCGTAATACCTCTGACAACGTTGTTGACAGCAGTGATCTGGGAGTCAGAGATGCTTCCAGGGTCTTCCCCATGCTGTTCCCATGTCATTTGTGCACTGTTCCCATCGATTTGGGCAATTTTTAGGCGCTCTGCAGACCGCCGGGGGGAGCCGCCTGAAAAATGCTCGAGTTTCCCATAGACTTACATTGGGCTCGTTGCTCGGGTCGAGCACCCGAGTATTCCAATGTGCTCAACCCGAGCATCGAGCATCCGAGCATTTTAGTGCTCGCTCATCACTAAATGCAATTCATTACCCAGTGTATGCTGTATTTTTTTATGGTATTTATAATATATGGAAGTTGGTATGAGCCATCATAGGTAAGAGAAAAGTGTGAAAAATGTCTCTTTGGATCTGATCTTGCAGATAAAATCTTCTTTATATTGATACTGTAACTATAAAGACTTGAAAAACAAGTGACATTAATGTCACAGCTTGGCATCACTTACTGTATATACATTCAAGTCAGACGAGATCTATCTATAAAGCCTGATTATCCAGATGATTGCACATCCCATAACAGGGTATTTACTTAGTATTAAGTAAGGTCCACAAACACAGTCTGATAGCTTGTCTTCCAACATTTTTCGCCCAACCTTAGGGCTCTTTCACACGTCAGTGTATCCTCTACGTGTGGTGTCCATTTTCAAACGTACTGGAGACACTCATGTAGACTCATTCAAATAAATGAGTCTGCCCACATGTCAGTGTGTTTCCACGGACCGTGTCTGTTTTCTTATACTCTGCACAGGCCACGAAACGTCCCACACTGATGACACACGGATGACATCAGTGTGACACGTATCGGTGACTGGGAATCAGCGGTATAGTTAGCACTGTTCCCAAGCGCCGGGTGCTGAAGGAATCACTCATCATTGTCCCCTGCTGGTGCAACAATAGTTAGCAATACAGGTAGCTTAAAAATTAAAAGGTTAACATTGATTTCTAATAGTGTTGAGCGAGCACTAAAATGCTCGGGTGCTCGAAGCTCGGGCCGAGCTCACCGTGATACTCGGGTGCTCGACCCGAGCAATGAGCCCAATGTTAGTCTATGGGAGACTCGAGCATTTTTGCGGCGGCACCCCCGGCAGTCTGTAGAAAGCCTAAAAAGTGCCCAAAACGATAGTGACAATGCTCAAATGACATGGGGACAGCATGGGCATCGCCCCCAGGAAGCATTTCTGACCCCCAGGTCACTGCTGTCAACAACGTGGTCAGAGGTAATAAGCCACTTTTACGGGCTCACAATAAAACGTTCAAAAACGAAACTGAAACTGCTTTCCTGAGAAATATGTTAACCCCTTAACGACCTTGGGTCTTTCTGTTTTTGTGTTTTCATTTTTTGCTCCCCTTCTTCCCAGAGCCAGAACTTTTTTAATTTTCGTTCAATATGGCCATGTGAGGGCTTATTTTTTGCGGGACGAGTTGTACTTTTAAACGCCATGACTGGTTTTACCATATCATGTGCTGGAAAACGGGAAAAAAATTCCTAGTGCGGTGAAACTGCAAAAAAAAATGCAATTCCACAGTTGTTTTTTTGGGTCCTTTTTTTACCACGTTCACTGATTGCTAAAACTGACCTGCCATCATTATTCTCCAGGTAATTACAAGTTCGTAGAAACCAAACATGTATAGATTCTTTTATATTTAAGTGGTGAAAAAAAATCCAAAGTTTGCAAAAAAAATGACGCCATTTTCCAGGACCCGTAGCGTCTCCATTTTTCAGGATCTGCGGCTGGGTGAGTGCTTATTTTTTGCGCGCCGGCTGACGTTTTTATTGATACCATTTTGGGGTAGATCTGATGTTTTCATTGCCCATTATTGCATTTTATTGCAATGTTGCAGCGACCAAAGAAACGTAATTCTGGCGTTTAGAATTTTTTCTCGCGGCGATATCAAATATGTGTATTTGTTTGTTATTTTATATATATATTTTATTTTGAATGGGGCTAAAAGGGGGTGATTTAAACTTTTACATTTTTTTATTTTTTTAATATTTTTAAAACTTTTTTTTTACACTTTCTGCTTGCTTTTATAGTCTCCATAGGAGACTAGAAACAGCAGTTGTCTGATTGCTTCTACTGCATACAAGCGATGAGCAGATCGCTTGTATGCAGGAGAAATGCTCACTTGCTATAAGCGCTGACCACTAGGTGGCGCTCATAGCAATTGAGACATGACAACCACAGTCGTCTGCTGCAGACCCTGGGTTGTCATGCCCACCCATTGGTGACCCGCGATCACGTGACGGGATCACCGATGGGCGGGGCTTAGGACGCGCTTCCCGGAAGCGCGAGTTAAATGCCGCTGTCAGAAATTGACAGCGGCATTTAACATGTTAATAGCCGCGGGTGGATCGCGATTCCACCCGCGGCTGTTGCGGGCACATGTCAGCTGTAATAATCAGCTGACATGTGCTCGGTTCAGTGCAGGCTCACCGCCGGAGCCCCGCTGAACAGGCCTTGCCGACCTGGTGCGTACTATTACTGACCAGGTCGGAAAGGGGTTAAGGAACATCCTTTTAAGAGTAAAGACTTGTGTATAAGGTAAAATAAATAACCAAAAACAAAAATACTCCTCCACACCTTGGGCTATGTTCACAAGTAGCATTTTTTATGTGTTTTGCACTTTTGTATTGCTTTCAACCGTGACAAATGCATTCACCGGGAAATGTCATTTTAACATTTTATAACCTTATCTGGCCATGTGCTGTGTGACACATGCATACAGTGCTGAAAAGACATGGGAACAGCATGGGGAAGACCCCTGGAAGCATCTCTGACACCCAGGTCACTGCCTAAAAGTGTGCCCATCAGAAGTGATCCTTGCCGCATCAGAAGATGCAGACTTGCAACTATCCCCATGCAAGACCTTGTCCGAGGGCAGTGTTCAATTGTACCTCCCCCATTCCTTGCAATGCAAGCGCAAATATGCAGCCAACCACCCTCCCACCCACAGGCTGCAATACTATTCTGCTAGCTTGCACTTGAAATGGGGCCTTTTAGTTTGGAGGAGGCTGAAGCTGGCCACTACCTCATGGCTGCTTCAGCAGTGAGGTCTCCATACTCAGTCCCCAGCCGCCACTATTTGTCCCGGTAACCTTCCCCACACTTTTCTTAGCCTGGTCTGCTTTAGGACAGCATTGGACGAGCCCACCAGACAACCAGACTCTTCTGGTGGGCCCTGGCTTCTCCATCGGGGGAGTTGAGAGTGCCAAGGTGAGGAGCACGATGATGATGATAGAAGTTAGCATCTGCTTTGTTTTCTTGGAATGCAAGCGTAAGTGTGCAGCCTGCCACCCACCCACCCCCAGGCTGCAATACCATACTGCTAGCTTGCTAGCACTTGAAATGAGGCCTTTTAGGCCTGTGGAGGCAGACGCCGGCCACCATGTCATGGCTGCGTCGGCGGCCTGGTATCCATACTCAGTCCCCAGCCGCCCGGCAGCCGGGTGTCCACAATCGGTCCTCAGCCGCCAGTGGGCGGCTGGGTGTCCATATTCGGTCCCCAGCCGCCCCTATTTGTCCCGGTGCGCCTTATACACAAGCGCGTTTACCAAAACTTTACCTGTGCCCTCCCCAGTGCATTTAGTGGGAAGGACAGTCTATTCCGCTGTAGTGTGTGCACGCCATGTTCATGGCACATGCGAAGATGCCTCCCGCCCTGCACCTGTCGTTGCAAACTTGCAACTATCCCCGTTCAAGTCCTTGTCCCAGGGCAGTGTTCAATTGTACCTCCCCTATTCCTTGCAATGCAAGCGCAAGTATGCAGCCTGCCACCCACCTACCCCCAGGCTGCAATACCATACTGCTTGCTTGCTTGCACTTGAAATTGGGCCTTTTAGGCATGTGGAGGCGGAATCTGGCCAACACGTCATGGCTGCGTCGGCGGCCTGCTATCCATACTCAGTCCCCAGCCGCCTGGTGGCGGCAGGGTGTCCATAACCGGTCCACAGCCGCCCCTATTTGTCCCAGTGCGCCTTATACACAAGCGCGCATACCAAAACATTACCTGTGCACCTCCCGGTGCATTAAGTGGGAAGGACAGCCTAACCACAAACACGTGGACAAGTGAATGTGGCCAAAATGGTCCATCTCACTGACGTCTTCACACTGGGTTAATATTGTGGAAGCCAGGACACAGTTGGACACTGGGATGCAACACGTCCTCCAGACATAGAGTATTGCGGGTCCTGGGTCAATCAGGCTTCATCACAAAGTTCAGAAGGTAGACAGCAGCAGTGGTCGGCCTCCTACACAATGAGTAAATTATTCATGATCATGAGGCCAACCATCTCCTTAGCTTTCTGTTCCTTGGAATGCAAGCGCATGTATGTAGTAGCGGCTAGGCCTGAGGGGGTCAGCGTTTTGGCGCATATCCTACCTCCTCCAAGGATTGCTGGATGTTTTCCTGCTACTATCCCAGTTCTATGACTCCCGTTAAAACAAAGCTTCAGGTGATGAATGATGGATGAGATGGTGGCAAAGGAGAAAGAGCAGGAGGAACAGGGACCATTCACATATCAGGCCAGTCAACCACACATGTCTTGTAGGATATGTTTCTGTACCAAAAGGAGCAGTTCGGCTTCACAGTTATAGGGCATACAGTGAGTGCAATGCCTACCAAAAATTTTGAGGCACTCCAATGCCCCTTGGAAGTGACATGGTGGTCAAAGGGCCTTAACTAAACCGTTTTTTCCATTTCTAGCAACTGGATCTCCTGTACACTGTTGGCCTAAGCAGTGAATGGAAGGCTTTCCAAAAATTATGAGGAACTGCAATGCCCCTTGAAACAGACGTGGATTGCAGCATACTAAAAACCTTATACCCATCATTGGGGAGTGGGTCTCCCTTAGTGTTTGCCTATGCATTGAAAAGCAAAACCTGACTAAAATTAGGAAATGCAATGCCCGTTGGAAGAGTCGTGAAGGTCACAGTAGCTTAACAAGACAGTTTTAATGCCTCTTGGAAAAGTGGTGGAGCTCACAGTAGCTTAACAAGACGGTTGAATGCCCCTAGGAAAAGTGGTGGAGGTCACAGTAGCTTAACAAGACGGTTTTAATGCCCCTCGGAAGAAACGTGGAGGTCGCAGTAGCATAACAAGACGGTTTTAATGCCCCTTGGAAAGTGGTGGAGGTCGCAGTAGCTTAACAAGACGGTTTGAATGCCTCTTGGAAAAGTGGTGGCGGTCGCAGTAGCTTAACAAGACGGTTTTAATGCCCCTTACAAGAGTCATACAGTGCAGCATCTTAAAAACATTATTCCTATTATTGGGGAGTGGGTCTCCCATAGTCTTTGCTTATGCCTTCCAAGCAAAAGCTGCCAAAAATTAGGATGGAGAAACTTACAATGCCCCTTACAAGAGCCATGCAGTACAGCATATTACAAACATTATTCCCATTATTGGGGAGTGGGTCTCCCATAGTCTTTGCTTATGCCTTCCAAGCAAAAGCTGTCAAAAATTAGGATGGAGGAACTTGCAATGCCCCTTACAAGAGCCATGCAGTACAGCATATTACAAACATTATTCCCATTATTGGGGAGTGGGTCTCCCATAGTCTTTGCTTATGCCTTCCAAGCAAAAGCTGCCAAAAATTAGGAGGAAATGCAATGTCCGTTCGAAGAGTCGGGGAAGTTAGAGTTAATTAAAAACAACATTTCAATGCCCCTTGGAAGAGCTGTGGAGTTCAGAGTGGTTTACCAAGATGCTTTTAATGCCCCTCGCAAGAGACGTGGAGGTCGCAGTAGCTTAAAAAGACGGTTTTAATGCCCCTTGGAGAAGTGGTAGAGGTCGCAGTAGCTTAACAAGACTTTTTTAATGCCCCTTACAACAGTCATACAGTACAGCATTTTAAAAATATCAATCCCATTATTGGGGAGTGGGTCTCCCACAGTCTTTGCTTATGCCTTCCAAGCAAAAGCTGGCAAAAATAAGGACGGAGGAACTTTCAATAATGGCAACACGGACCATGGTCACCCTGTTGGTATAGTGGTGGTGGAGGCTGAGGATAAGGAGAAGAACATAAAACAGCCGAAATGAGGAAGCATATACCCATGTGTGGGTGTGAATCTGTGCATGTGAATATGACGCGCCCCCTGGGCCAGTGCTGTTTGGGGATACCCGGAACCGGATCAGATGGGGGTTGTAGTCTCCGAGTGGCGGCGACCCGGTCCGTGCCCAGGGTGTCAAACTCAGTGTGTGGCAGTCTTTACAGATGTTGTTAAAGGTCCTTAGTGTCGACTACGCCACCCGTTGATTTGAGGTCAAAAGGCCGCCGCTGCAGAAGGGTCCGCTGAGGCTGTTGGTATGTGTGCAGCTGTGGTAGTATAACCCCCAATGGGAGGGGTATAGCCTCAGGGGGTCAGATGTAGAGGATGGTGGTTGTGCAGGTGCAGGATGATTAGGCAAGAAGACTCAGAGTCGGGCTGTGCAGTTCAGGGGTTTTTACTTACGGGTGTTCTTATGGTCACTCTGGCCTGAAGCGACCACCCGAGCCGTGCTGCGTCCACCAGGTCCTGGACTCGGCTAACCACCAAGCAATTCTGGAGCGTGGTCCTGAGCTCCTGTCTGACTTTCCCTCTCTTCTGGCCGTTCTCACCAGGGATCCACTTATGGCCGGCTCCCTCGGGTCTCTTGGTGGGTACACCTCTTCTGGGTTCCCTGACCCTATACTTGGTATGCCTTTCTAGTGGATTTGGTGAGGGTCGTGGCAGATCCTGCCCACGACCTCCGGTCTCTGGCTGAGGATTAGTGGCCTCCACCAGCTTGGGATCCGGTACCCTGGGTGCCAACCCTTCACCCTGCTGTTTGTATTCTGGGGTCTTGGGGTTCCTTCTTCTTCTCTCTGGGTCCTTCTGACTCCTCTCTCTCTCTCAGACTTGGCCTTGGAGCTGGGCCCAGCCGGAACCACAACTCCCTGTCAGCCCTTCTGGCTGAGCTTCTCTGCTCTGCTCCTCTGACTCTACAAAAGACTGACCCTGATCTAAGATGGTGCCCACCTTATATACTCCCTCTATGTGTGAGCTCAGGTGACCAGCACCCAATGAGCTCCTAGCCTTACCCAGACTGCTCCCCCTATCTGCCCCTACACTACTGGGATGTTCCACCCCCCTCCCACTCCAGCCAGGGACAGACACTATCGTACCTGCACATAAACTGGTGGGAGTACCGTCGATCTGTCCCCCGGAAATGGGATGTATGTAGTGTATGCAGCTAACTGAGCTCAGTTCCACACTCCATCCTTACCCGGGAGTGGAATACCACACCTCTGGCTTGAGGTGTAATACCCCTGTACAGCCGAGCCCTCAGGGTGCTACAAATACACCTCCCGAAATAACACAGTGGATTTGACTTTATGTTACTCTGCTGTCATTTGGTGGTGATGAGAAGTCTGGCCCAATCCAGCCCTTGGTCATTTTGATAAGGGTCAGCTTGTCAGCATTGTCAGTTGACAGGCGAGTGCGCTTATCAGTTATAATTCCCCCCGCGGCACTAAAAAGACGCTCCGATAACACGCTAGCGGCAGGGCAGGCCAGGACCTCCAAGGCGTACAGAGCGAGTTCATTCCAAGTGTCCAGCTTGGATACCCAATAATTAAAAGGCATAGAGGAATCACAGAGGATGCTGGTACGGTCGGCAAGGTACTCTCTCACCATCTTTTGAAACTTTCCACTCCTTGTGAGAGTACCCCGCGCCTCAGGGCCTGTCCAAAGGGAGGGTCTGAGAAAACTGTCCCAAAACATTGACAGTGTTCCCCTGCCTCTGCTGGATTGGAGTTGCGTCTCTCTCGCATGAACGCCTTGGTTGGGCAACGAACTGTGACCTCTGCTGCTAGCGTGTTCAGATGGGAATTTTTTTAACAGTTCTGCAGCAAGGGCCTTCTGGTACTGCCCCATTTTTGTAGACCTCTCCACCTCAGGAATAAGAGAGTGAAAGGTCTCCTTGTAGCGGGGGTCTAAAAGTGTCACCAACCAGTAATGACTGTCACCCAACATTTTGACACAGTGAGGGTCACGGTTAAGGCAGCGTAACATAAAGTCAGCCATGCATGCCAGGCTGGTAACGGGAAAGACTTCCGTGTCCTCAACAAGATGACGACTGACCATGCTCTCCTCCTCCTCTTCCCCCCTGTCCTCAGGCTACCCACGCTGAACCGACGGTATGACAGTTGTACAGGTACTACCGTATACAGCGCATGATACAAGCTCCTGTTCTTCCTCCTCCTCCTCCTCTCCCTCATTGTCCCCCAATGCAGGTTGGGATGAGATGAGGCTGGGCTGTGTGTAATCGACCGCTACGGCTTCTTGATCCATCTCATCATACTCTGGCTGCAATGCCTCCTCTTTAATTCTCTGCAGAGGGCGTTGCAAAAGACAGGCAAGTGGAATGCTGACGCTAATGATGGCGTCATCGCCACTCACCATCTTGGTGGACTCCTCAAAGTTTGTCAAGACGGTACATATGTCAGACATCCAGGTCCACTCCTGAGGTCTTATGTGTGGAGTCAGACCTGAATATCGACGGCCTTGTTGCAGCTGGTACTCCACAACTGCTCACAAATCCTTTGCAACATGTGGAGGGTAGAGTTCCAACGTGTGGGGACATCACACACCAGTCGATGTGATGGAAGCTGCAAACGCTGCTGCAACACAGCAAGGGCGACGGAAGCTGTAGCCGACTTGCGAAAATGAGCTGACAGGCGGCGTACTTTGACAAGCAGATCTGGCAACTCGGGGTACGATTTAAGAAACCACTGAACCACGAGGTTAAGCCCATGAGCCAGGCATGGTATGTGTGTGATCTCGCCTCAGAGCCGCCACCAGGTTACGGCCATTGTCACACACGACCATGCCTGGATGTAGGTTCAGCGGTCTCAGCCACAGTTCTGCCTGCTCTTTCACAGCTGTCCACAACTCACAAGCAGTGTGAGGTTTCTCACCTAAGCTTATGAGTTTCAGCACAGCCTGTTGCCGCTTGGCGGAGGCAGTACTGCAGTGCTTCCTGCTTGTAACTGATGTGGTGATATCTGAGATGGAGGCTGAACATGAGGAGGATGATGATGATGCGCAGGAGCTGTACACTGTGGGGACAACTCTGACTGACATAGGGCCCACAATCCTCGGTGTGCGGAGGATGTGTTCCGTCCCAAGGTCCGACTGGGTCCCGGCTGTGTTTACCCAGTGTGCCGTCAGGGAGATGTACCGTCCCTGGCCACAAGCACTTGTCCACGTGTCCGTTGTCAGGTGGACTCTCCCAGTAACTGCGTTGTTGAGGGCACGGCAGATGTTTTGGGACACGTGCTTGTGTAGTGCGGGGATGGCACACCGGGCAAAATAGTGTCGGCTGGGGTCCGAGTACCGAGGGACGGCCAACGCCATAAGGTTGCGGAAGGATTCCGTCTCCACCAGCCTAAAAGGCAGCATTTCCTATGCAAGCAGTCGTGAAATGTGCGAATTTAGGACTGTGACCTGTGGGGCATTGGCTGCAAATTTCCGCTTTCGTTCAAAGTTCTGGGATATGGACAATTGAACGCTGCAGTGGGACGTGGACGTAGACGTTGATGCTGTTTCTTGAGAAACTGCCATAACAAGTGAAGACTGAGAGGAGGGGGCATCTTTACATGCAGTATGGACATGGGATTGCCTTGCACACACAAAAGGAGGTTCTATTGGACACACAACAGCAGAAGAAGCAGTGGTGACACCCGCTGACACTGGTTGTGGACCCTGGGGTTCACCCCAAAAAGTCGGGTGCTTTGCTGCCATGTGCCTGATCATGTTGGTGGTGGTCAGGCTGGTAGTTTTGTCACCCCTGCTGATGCTAGCATGGCAGGTGGTACAAATGGCCTTTTTGGGGTTATCAGCAGAGTCTTTAAAAAAATTCCAGACACTCTGGAAGACCTACAGGTTGTACTGGCAACGTCCCTCGTATTGGTGTTACGTGGAACTGTTGCCCGCCTTCTGTGTGCGGCCACCACACTGCTTCTTCCTGCCTGTTGGGGTACTCTGCCTCCCTCACCCTGTGTGCTGCTGGCCTCGCTCCGCATGTCCTCCTGCCACGTTGGGGCAGTTACTAGATCATCCACCACCTCCTCCTCTTCCACTTGCGCACCACGATCCTCCTCCTCACTTCCTGGCAATTGTTTCTCGGCATCGTCCACCTCTTGTGACAAATTGCCAGCGTCGACTTCCTGTGGCCATGGCTGTTCAAATATTTGGGCATCGCGACATGGGATCTCCTCTTCCACCACTTCAAGTGGGCACAAATCTTGAAATGGACCAGTGAACAGCTCTTCAGAGTGTCCAAGTGTGGGATCAGTGGCTGTCTGACGACACTCGGCATGGTGGGAGGAAGGAGCATGAGGGTGAGGAGGAGTATGCTGTCGAGACTCACGGCTACTATGATTTGACCATGTGTAAGACAGACCAAAGTTGGTGGTGCCCAGGTAACTGGAAGTATTATCTGCTATCCAATTAATAACCTGTTCACACTGATCAGTTCGCAATACTGGTGCTGTTCTGTGCTTTCCTATTAATTCGGTCAAGAAGTGGGAGCGAGAAGATGTGGCTGTTGGTTGTGGCACATTTTCACCTTGGCCACGGCCCCGTCCTCTGCACGCACCATCACCAGAACGTCCAGTCCCACGTCCCTTGCCACGCGCCTTGCCCATTGTAAAGGAAGTAAAATAGCTTACACTCGCACTATCAATGGAAAAAGGGTAATAAAAAGTAGATTAGGACCGTGGAAGAGGAAAACCGCAGTTCTATTTCTCTGGCCTATACCCGACTCTTTTAAACAATCTGAACAATCAGGGAGAAACTATTACTGTTTTTCTTTACGGAAAAAATACCAAAAGCTGAATACTAGAGATTTTTTACCGTGGAATGGCAAAACCACAGTTATTGTTTACTGGGGTATACCAGACAATTTTAAATAGATATATTTGCGGCTGAACAGTGAGCGACACACTCAAACTGTTTTTTTTAGGTAAAAATCGCCCAAAAGTGGATAATACAGAGGTTTGAACCGTGGAACTGCAAAACCACACTTCTATTTCTCTGGCCTACACCAGACTATTTTCAACAAATATATTTGTGTCTGAACAATCAGGGAGACTCTATTAATTTTTTTTTTAACAGCAAAAAATGGCAAAAGCAGGATAATAGA
This sequence comes from Phyllobates terribilis, assembly GCF_046119375.1. NCBI lineage: Eukaryota > Metazoa > Chordata > Amphibia > Anura > Dendrobatidae > Phyllobates > Phyllobates terribilis. The sequence goes on from NW_027362768.1 coordinate 330,352,138, forward strand.
GATTTTTTTACTGTGGAACGGCTAAACCACAGTTATAATTTACTGGTGTATACCAGACTCTTTTAAACAGATATATTGGTGTCTGAACAATCAGGAGACACTATTACTGTATTTCTTTATGGAAAAAATACCAAAAGCTGGATAATAGAGATTTTTTACCGTGGGACGGCAAAACCACAGTTATAATTTACTGGTGTATACCAGACTCTTTTAAACAGATATATTTGTGTCTGAACAATCAGGAGACACTATTTCTGTTTTTCTTTACGGCAAAAAATGCCAAAAGCAGGATAATACAGAGATTTGACCCGTGGAACTGCAAAACCACAGTTCTATTTCTCGGGCCTACACCAGACTATTTTCAACAGATATATTTGTGTCTGAAAAATCAGGAGACACTATTACTGTTTTTCTTTACGGAAAAAATACCAAAAGCTGAATAATAGAGATTTTTTACCGTGGAACGGCAAAACCGCAGTTATAATTTACTGGTGTATACCAGACTTTTTGAAATAGATATATTTGCGGCTGAACAGTGAGCGACACACTCAAACTGTTTTTTTTTTGTAAAAAATACAAAAAGCAGGATAATACAGAGATTTGACCCGTGGAACTGCAAAACCACACTTCTATTTCTCTGGCCTACACCAGGCTATTTTCAACAAATATATTTGTGTCTGAACAATCAGGGAGACACTATTACAGTTTTTTTTTTACGGCAAAAAATGCCAAAAGCAGGATAATAGAGATTTTTTACCGCGGAACAGCAAAACCACAGTTATAATTTATTGGTGTATACCAGACTTTCTTAAATAGATATATTTGCCGCTGAACAGTGAGCGACACACTCAAACTATTTTTTTTTTTAGGTAAAAATGGCCCAAAAGTGGATAATACAGAGGTTTGAACCGTGGAACTGCAAAACCACACTTCTATTTCTCTGGCCTATGCCAGACTCTTCTAAAAATATATATTTGTGTCTGAACTGTCACAGACACACATTTTTTTTTTTGGGGGGGGGGGACAAAAGGTTAATAAGATGGGTATTTGTACAGCGTGAAGGAGGAAAAAAAAAAAAAAGAGGATTTAGATGAAAAAAAAAGGATTTTTCCTGGCCCCGAGACCTGGAGCTAAGTCCAGCAATTTCAGCAACAGGAGCACACAGGACTGTAATGCAGCGTTTGCTGGTATAACCACTGCGTCTCCTATACAGCCTGCCTGCCTGGTATCTGGGATGGATATTAGTCCTGAGAAGGACTGTTTGTTTGATCTGGCAGCCTTTACAGACCCTACACTAACTATTTCGCAGTATATATCTCTCCCTAAATCAGCAACGCTGTCCCTACACTGTCCGATCCCAGCCGTTTGTGTCCAAAATGGCGGCGCCCGGTTTTAAATACTCGAGGTGACGCTGTGCGGCCCGCCAATCAATGTAATGCCCACAACCAACAAGGCTGCGGCATTACAGTGACTGGCTGGCAATCCCTGCATGTTCATTGGCTCTGTAAAGAGCGCCAAACATGCAGGGCGGAGACCCGAGCTCCCACCCGAGTAACTCAGAAATGCTCAGTGCTCGCCGAACATCCCGAGTAGCGTGATGCTCGGAAGAGTACCGAGCAGTGTCAAGCATGTTCGCTAAACACTAATCTCTAACAAAGTGATGAGTAATCCCCTTGTCGCGAAAGCAATCTCCATGGACTCTTTGGTACTGCTATTATGAACATGGCCAATAATGGTGGGGCACATAACCAGATAAATCATACACTGAAAACATTGCTGTAAGGACTCACCAGGTGAGGTGGATCCACTAAGCCTTTGGTCCAGGTGGGCACATGGACCCCAGATTTTGATGCAGTTTTGGGAGAACATGTGGGAGAAATTTAGGAACTAGGACTAAAAGAAAACTCCAGAGATGACAGACAGATGGAGTGGAACCCTGCAGGGATGCTAGGGTCTCAATCCAAAAGCACCAATGTGTGTCAATGGGCCTTGTGGGGAAATTATGTCATTGACCCATGATGGGCAACCTAAAAAGCTCCACGTGGAGCATAATAGAGGGCAGTGCACCCAGGGGAAGAAAATTGAGCCTGGGATACCTAGGACAGATATGTAACAATAGCTTTTAACAATTCGCTTGGGGTAAGGAGTAGTATTCATAGCTAAAATCAAATAGAAAAATGATTTGTCTCTTTATTTTGATCACTGTATATCCAGACATTGGTCTAATTTGATTATGTAATAATTCTGTAAATCTCTTTATTTTTAAAATATGTTGTCTTATAGTGGAAAAATTACCCAAAAGTGTAGTCTACAAGGTATCACCATGACTGTATAACTTGCTTTCCATTGACTATTGTCAAGTGGAATCTGTCTCTAGCAACAGAAACACAAAGACTGATTATAGGAAGTGGGTTTGGTGCATGATTTTGTCCCTAAAGGAAGGGGGGAGCAGGGCTTTGTCTCTCTATAGGAAGTGAGAGCAGGGCTTTGTCTCTCTACAGGAAGTAGGAGCAGGGCTTTGTCTCTCCACAGGAAGTGGGAGCCGGGCTTTGTCTCTCTACAGGAAGTGGGAGCAGGGCTTTGTCTCTCTACAGGAAATGGGAGCCAGGCTTTGTTTCTCTACAGGAAGTGGAAGCAGGGATTTGTCTCTCTATAGGAAGTGGGAACAGGAATTTTTCTCTCTATAGGAAGTGGGAGCAGGGCTTTGTCTCTCTATAGGAAGTGGGAGCAGGGCTTTGTCTCTCTACAGGAAGTAGGAGCAGGGCTTTGTCTCTCTACAGGAAGTGGGAGCAAGGCTTTGTCTCTCTACAGGAAGTGGAAGCCTGACTTTGTCTCTCTATAGGAAGTGGGATCCGGGCTTTGTCTCTCTACAGGAAATGGGAGCCAGGCTTTGTCTCTCTACACGAAGTTGGAGCCGGTATTTGTCTCTCTACAGGAAGTGGGAGCAGGGATTTGTCTCTCTATAGGAAGTGGGAGCAGGGCTTTGTCTCTCTACAGGAAGTGGGAGCCGGGCTTTATCTCTCTACAGAAAGTGGTTGCAGGGATTTGCCTCTCTATAGGAAGTGGGAGCAGGAATTTGTCTCTACAGGAAGTGGGAGCAGGGATTTGTCTCTCTATAGGAAGTGGGAGCAGGGATTTGTCTCTCTATAGGAAGTGGGAGCAGGGCTTTGTCTCTCTACAGGAAGTGGGAACCGGGCTGTGTCTCTCTACAGGAAGTGGGAGAAGGGATTTGTCTCTCTATGGGAAGTGGGAGCAGGAATTTGTCTCTACAGGAAGTGGGAGCAGGGATTTGTCTCTCTATAGGAAGTGGGAGCAGGAATTTGTCTCTACAGGAAGTGGGAGCAGGGATTTGTCTCTCTATAGGAAGTGGGAGCAGGGATTTGTCTCTCTATAGGAAGTGGGCGCAGGGCTTGTCTCTCTACAGGAAGTGGGAACAGGGCTTTGTCTCTCTACAGGAAGTGGGAGCAGGAATTTGTCTCTCTATGGGAAGTGGGAGCAGGAATTTGTCTCTCTATAGGAAGTGGGAGCAGGGATTTGTCTGTCTACAGAAAGTGGGAGCAGGGATTTGTCTCTCTATAGGAAGTGGGAGCAGGAGTTTGTCTCTACAGGATGTGGGAGCAGGGATTTGTCTCTCTATAGAAAGTGGGAGCAGGAATTTGTCTCTCTACAGGAAGTGGGAGCAGGGATTTGTCTTTCTACAGGAAGTGGGAGCAGGAATTTGTTTCTCTATAGGAAGTGGGAGCTGGGCTTTGTCTCTCTACAGGAAGTGGGAGCAGGGTATTGTGTCTCTATGGGAAGTGGGAGCAGGGATTTGTCTTTCTACAGGAAGGGGGAGCAGGGTTTTGTGTCTCTATGGGAAGGGGGAGCAGGGATTTGTTTCTCTATAGGAAGTGGGAGCAAGGCTGTGTTTCTCTAAAGGAAATGGTACAAGGCTTTCTCTCTGTTTCCCTGTTCTCCTGTCTGTTCAATTGCATACGAGCATAATAGAGAGACAGGGTGTTAGTTTAGGGCAGACAAACAATTGGACTGTAGTAGGCAGTGGTTTACACAGACAGAAATGGGCCCCTGTACAAGAACAGTATATTGGTCCTTTGCAGGCCAATAGTTCTGAGTGTGAGACTTGCTGATTTGGAGGTGGTAGTGGGCCCACTTTCCTCTTGGACCCCTTTAAGGCTACACAGGCGGCACCAACGATATGTCAGCCCCTGGTGGTAACACCATTGCACATTGAGAAGTGAGGAAGAGAAAGTACCAGCTCCTATAGTGATGGCAGAATGCTGATTATGAGGAACTACCCACTCAAAAAATGACAGATCATGAGAATCTGGTAAGATCCTAAATCTATTAGACTGGTATGTGCACCAAAATCAGTTTAATTTGTTCTAAAGAAGGTATGCACTAAGAAGACTAAAATTAGTTTTGTACATGAGAGGTTAATAATCATAATACAATATAGTACAAAAACTTTGTTTCAAATCAAAATGTTACAATTTTATATTATAGGTTTATTCACACATAGATAACCTCTTGCTCAAGATTTACTTGAACTGTGGCTATATATTATCTGTAAAGGTTGTATAAATTGGAATAAATTACAAGGTCCTTTCAGAGCAGCAGTCAGTAACACTAAAGACACAATTTCTTTATACAGTCGAAAGTACAACATTAAGGTCAAGCCAGCGGCTCACTGCTTACACAATCCTTCATTCACTTTGTTTCTGAAAACTCAAAAAAACATATCCAGCAATAAGTAGAAATAGAACTGACTATTATTTTTGTATGGAATTATGAATACACACTATATGAACAATAGGATTAGGACACATGTCTTAATTATTGAATTCAGCTTTGATATTCAATCCTATTGGCCCCAGTGTATATCATCTGTCCCCTCTCCCCTGGTGTATAATATCTGGCCCCATTGACCCTAGTGTATAACATCCATCCCCCCGCCCCTGGTGTATAACATCCGGCCCCATTGCCCCCAGCGTATAACATCTGGCCCCATTGCCCCCAGTGTATAACATCCGTTCCCCCACCCCCGGTGTGTAACATCCAGCCCCTTTGCCTCGGTGTATAACACCCTGCCCACTGCCTTTGGTGTATAACATCAGGTACCATTGCCTCAGTGGATAACATCCGGCCCTTCATTGACCGATGTATAACACCCCGCCCTTAATCCCCCGGTGTATAATATCGGGCCCCGCACCCCCCAGTGTATAACATCCAGACCTATTGCATCTGACATATAACATCTGGCCCCTTGCTTGCCGTCTGCCATAGCAAATGTATGTGACAGAAAAGCTGGAAGTAAAGAGCTCACTGATACCAACGCGGTCCTGTAATAGGAGCCACCGGGGTAACAAACCCGATCATAATAACATTTCTTCCCTCCAAAATTTTCCCCTATCATCTGTGACTGACATTATTGAGAAATAGAAGGAACCACAGCAACTCAGCCACGCAGTGGAGACCCAGTAACGTTACAGAGCGGAGGGCTGAGTGCTGAGGGCAAAAATATCACCATCGCTCTGTTGACCCCATAACTGCAGAGTCCAAACCTCCTCTAGTACTAAAACTGCGCTCTCGTCGGAATCTTCATGGCCCAGCAGCATGCACGTTCTGTGCAGTGATGGATCACATGTCTCTATCTGGCATCTCATGGACAAGTCTGGGTTTGGTGAATGTCAGGAGAACGTTACCCACCTTACAGCATTGTGCCAAATGTAAAGTGCTAGAGGAGATTTGATATCGCTAGGGGTTTGATTTTCAGGGGCCAACCCAGGCCCCTTCCTGTGAAGAGAAATATTACTGCTTCAGCATACCAATATCCAGAGATCATTTACTCATTACCCTGTGGATAGGCCAGAAGTGTATTAATGAAGTTGTCCGGGACTTTAATATTGATGGCCTATCGTTAGGAGAGGTCATCAATGTCTGATCGGTGGGAGAGTTACACCCATCTGCTGTTCCCTGGGCCGGCAGTGTCCGGAACTGCTCAGTTGTGAACCTGCACAGCTTCATCGACGGAATAGCGGCCACAGATGGGTAAGGCACATCCATGCCTATTGATTTGGATAGGTGGTGGCCACTATACAGTTGACAGAGCTGTGCTGTGCAGCTCCACAACTGATCAGTACCTGCGGCCGCCGACACTGCGAACAGTTGATCCGCAGGGGTAAGGATAGCCAATCAATTTTGAAGACCCGGACAATCCCTTTAAGTGGTAAAAACCCTTTAGATTTGGGTACTGGTATCTGTTTTGGCCTATTACAGTCCCTTTGTAATAACCTGTAAATTAAGCAAGTCAACAAAAAGGGGTCCTACTCCTGAAAATCCTACCCTTAGTCCCTTTTCTTAGATGGAGAGCAGGAGGAGCATGAGGTCTCAATTGACTTGAATGGGGACATTTGAAGGAGTTAGTCATAGTCATTCAGTTATTTTTGACATCAACACTCAGATATATGGAGGACTGCATAAGCTCCTCTCCAGCTGCAAACGGAAAACCATGGTTCCCTCATTTACAGCAACAGTGATGGCCCCAGAAGTCAAAACCATACTGTTGTTACTTTAATAGCCTGCTTCACTGAAGCTTGCACAGATTGTCCATCTAATTAGCTGTTTTTCCTAAAATACCCTGAACAAGAACCAAGTATAGCATCTGCAAATTAAATACTGACTATGACAATTTATAAAAGTAAAAAAAAAAATATTCAAAAAAGGATATAATCATGAATAGTCCGGTGGTTGTAACTCTATAAAGAATCTCCGAGTGAGGACAATGCTCTATATCTTCATTAAACTGGTTATTTTGGCAAGAAAAATGGTGGCGCTTAGATGTCACTGGATGTCCCTTTGTCTTCTATCCAGAATATATATAGTAGTACAATTCATTTCTGTGTAATTGTTGCTGACTTCGTACAAAATGTCACTGACACAATACTAAAAATACAGAGGGGAACTTGAGAAAAATAATGTTCCGCAGCTTTACCATAGGGACATGAAATAAATACATTGCACGAGTTCCGGAGGTCAGCGCAGAGCTAGTGAGAGGTCTGGATAGGAAGCTTCAACATGAATGCTACTCATTAAAATTCTTGTGTTTGTAAGCCAGGGAGAATGGTCTTTAATGGCATATAGCCATGGCGGAACGTAAGAAAGCATACAATAGACAAGGTTGATGCATCTGACCTTCACAAACATTACAACCTGACTCCTGGCCAACTTGCTTTTCTCTTGTCATTTACAATGCGGAGCCAGAGTGAAAGGTCAAACGAGAAAATGCTATGCTTTATATAATGTGAAATAAACAATTTGTTTAGAGATAGAGCCGATCCTCACCTGGATTACATTTCTCTAATGCCCGGGCTATATAATTCTAGGAAAGGACATGTAAACATATGCAACTCGTAAAAATTCTGCCACCATTATTGCATACTAGTATTTGGGATAGTCTGAAGCAAAGGCGTAATAAAAGCTCATGGGCCCAAAATAAAAATATACAACAGGACTCCCATCTACCTCGGCCATTAATTATACTAGTATCAAACAATTGGGCAATGGGGCCTTAAACTCTCCTACAGCACGAGGACCTGAGTTCAATTGCTACCTCATATCTGTCAACAGTGCCGAATTTCCAAGAACAGTCCCAACTGGTCAGCTGAAATCCTAGAAAATTTGGCATTCCCCCAAAAAGTATAAAATCTCCACCTATACATGGCAGAACCCAGGGGGCATTCAGGAGCTTAAACATCCTTATACTACTAATACTAATGTATTAAGAATTGTGAAAATTTGTAGTCCTTAAAACGGTTGTCCACTACTGGAGAACTCCCTCCAGTAGTGGACAACTGCTTTAAGGACTACAAATTTGGGAATTATTATTTTTGGATACAATTTTGAAGCATTAGCCTATAATACTTGGTCTGCTTGGGGATAAACATACCATTCCCAAGTCTAACTTTTCATATTTCTTGTATCTTCTGTTCATGTTATTAGGGGAGAGTCACACGACCATATAACTTAGACAAGGATTGCAACACAATGCTCAGACTGGTTGTTTGCTCTACCGACTGGAGCATGACAGCATGTATTTCTATGCAGCTGTCAAGCTCGGGTCGGGAGAGCTGACAACCAGTCCAAGCATTACGTTGCGATTCTCATTCGAGTTATACTGCTGTCTTACTCTCCCCTTAGAAGAATAATCCACTCCTTAAGGTATCACTTTACCCATGACTATTTCCACTTAAAACTATTTCTCTTCCCCTTCTGCACAGATTATTCACTTGGAAAGTAATGATCAAGTCCTTACATGAAACTGTGTGCATCTGTCCTTACACCAAATGTCTGAAAAAAGGGAGGTAATATGCTAACAACTATTGAAGTCTATGAAGAGGGGAGGGAAAAAGATGTAAGAGCTTCTGGAGCCAGACACGGGCAGAGAACCACACACAAATGGTGGCTTTCTAGTAAGTGTTTTAGTGCTGGATTCACAGCTATACTGCTCAGTACTGATGCATATCCTCCAAATTGTTGCTGCTTCTGGGAGAGATACAGCGAGATAGGATTAAAATATTTCCTCTTCTCTATATGAAGTCCATGGCATACTTCATAGCAGCTAGACTTTACCTCCCCTCGAGATGAACTAATGGAAAACTGAGAGAACGCCCACATTCCCTTTCCATGGCATCACAGTCTTTGTGGTTATGATTGTACACAGGGGACAAATTATCAAAAAGATCAATTAGATTATTGCTAAGTTGCAAGCGATTGGTTCCAATGTTTGGATCCTCTGAATGATTCTCTAGACATAAGACACTCTGGTGGATTAGCTCAACCCTTGCGAAGCCCTTTTTTTAACCCTATAGTGAAAACCAGTCAGGATATTTATTGATGAGATTTGCTTTCAAAGGGAATATCTTATCAGAAATTACCTACTGTTAAAAACAGGTTTTTATGTTAACTTTATTTTTTATTTTTTTATTTTTTCCATATCACAGTCTGTATTTAAAAAATGTACAACGCAAAATATAATTTAAACAATTGGTCATTTACGTTCCATTTATTGTACTACTGGTGTCCCGTAGTTTTAGTCCACTTCTATTATGGACATTAACCCCTGCTGTACTTGATTGTTGATGAACTATTGGGGACCATTTTTCTCTCGCTTTTATGTGTGTGTTCTGAAAATGATTTCACCTATGCATTTTGCATTTAGCCATTAATCCTACAGTTAAAATGCAAATCTTAACTTTCAACTTCAAGCTAATGACACTTTTTAAATATTTTTAATAAAACAGAGCTTTGATCTCCTGGTTCACCCACAAGAGACTTCAGCTTTTTAGTCGTGTTTGACATCTCTTCACCAAGTCGACTTGTTCTTTCATCAGATAGATATTTGTTCATAATTGAAAAGCATGCGTTAAATATCACAGTTCTGTAGTGCATAAATTAAATGAAAAATGCAGGTTTGGTGTACTCAATTATCAATCAAAAAGAAGCTATCTGAGCTAGAAAATTAGGTTGAGTTTTTTGTCACCAGTAACAGCGCCGTTTTAGTTGATGGGCCTCTGTGCATGGTATTGCAGATCAAGAGAAACAGCCCATTTCCGAATTCATCAGCTGTGGCATCCATCTCTCTGCCATTCCACACCTGATTTTGCCAGGGGAATTCGTACACAGGAAATGTAATAGTACATGGCAGCCATTGAGGTACATGACCATCCATGTAATGGTTTACATGGATGAATGGAGTCTGCTCTCGCAGAGTGGCTCTTTACTCTGGCTGATAGAGGATGCCTAGCGCTGGGGACTCCCTTCTTGACATATATATGAGATTATGAGACAACTCCTTAAATATTTAGCAATTAGTATAGCATTGGGGCTGTCTATTTGAACCTCATAATATATCACATTGGAAATTGCAAATGATACATAGATTGATCTTTGCCTTGTGTTGTGGTCAAGTACCGAACTGTGGACTTTCTGAGCTGTAATCTATGTGAGTAGGCTAGACTGGTATGAGGAGTCTAGAGATTTTTCTGGGGGTTGCACTTACTTCTTCAGGAAAAGTGAGAATTAGTCCTCAAGTTATGGACACCAGAATAGTCATGGAAATAAGAATAAGTCAGGAATAAATTTTGGAGCACACCTGAGGCCAGAACCAGACCATGAGTTGAATTACAGATACCAGTCTTAGTATTCGAGGGTCTAGGCAGTAAGTTAGTCAAGCATAGCCATGAGTCAGGACCAGGAGTAATGCTTCAAATGCCAGGTGTTAGGATCAAAAGGAATAATCAAAGTAGAGGATGTGAGGTGTATGGAGGATGTGGAGTCATAATCAGAAAGAGTGATGGTAAAGAAATTCAAAGGCACGTGATCACAAGGCTAGAAGGATTAACCTAAACCACTGGCCAATGAGTGGGGGACCTGGCTAGCAGTGGTAGAATAGAGTTCTCACCGAGGAATAGATTCTCGGGGGCTCCTTCCATCTCTACAGAATATATAGTATACTCACCCACTTGTAATTGTATTGTTATCAGCTATCATTGAAAACTAAAGACTAGGGATAAGCAAATCGATTCGTAACACAAAGTCATGGATGTACCAAAAATTTCCAATTCTGGTGAATCCAACATTTTTGGGATTTGATCCACATTATTTAGCAAAAGGAAGATTAGATGGTCACCATCTTGCTATCTGATTTTGAGGACTTAGAAGGTATTATAAAAATAGTCCTTATATACTTATCTGTCCTATGCCCACCCTTCTGTAGACCATGAACCAGGGTGGTCTCTCCCAGAATACAGTGGGTCAAGGACAAGGAACACAACCAGGTAATTTATTAAGGAACTAGTTTTTACTAACAACGGAAACTGAGTTACCTAAGAAATGCTAGAAAGAAACACAGATAACTATCACACACACCTAACACAGGACAGCTAGGACCCCTGCGCTGCACAACCGATAGGCCCAGCATACTCTATCAGATACACTAAAATTTTCCTGAACAGTGGTTCCGCCTAATGCAGTAACCAGGAGTTACCCAGGGCAAGGATGTAATTAGATGAGTGCAAGTGGCGGCCCCTGCAGTGGTGCAGCGCAGAGATTCACAAAATTACAATTCTATTATGCTATGTATACACAAGCTCACCCACTGAGGGGAGTATCTAGCTAAGGTTCTCACAGCCCTATTAGCAAACAATGTCTCTAACTGAGAATCTGCTTGGTGCCAAACTGTCTCTGTAGTCTGTGTGCATGCTCCCACCAGGATCCCTGTGGTGGGGCCTGAGCTCAGGACTTACCGGCTGCTAACTGATCACTGAAGAGGCTGCCTGATTGTCTGATCGTCCGTTTAGCTGGGAGACCAAGGAGTGGATCCTGGGCTTGTCACCTGGAGAGTATTTTTAGCCTGATAGGCTAGCAGAAGGCCATTCATGGCACAGCAGATGCTTTGGGGGGAATCCAACTCTGCATCCAACCGTAGTCGTCCCCTGTTCATCATCCTGTTCATTTCAGATATAACAGAGCCAGATACGTATATTTTGCACTTGTGATTGGTAATTTATTGTAACCCTAGTAAGGCTTTCCTTATGAAAGCCCTATTTATTTTTAGCTCATTTTTTTTATATTATATATTATATATATATATATATACATATATATATATATATATATATATATATATTTTTTTTTACGTAAAAAAATATATGTATATATTTTTTTACTTTTTTATTTATTTATTTATTTTCAATCTCAAGATGACGATAAACTATGCAAACATAGTATTATCCAACTGTTATTTACTAGCCATTATCAAAGCAAAACAGTTTTACATTTGCAATGTTCTTTATTCACAGATGGAATATATAAAATATCAGGGGCGGACACAGAATGTAGTGGGCCCCTGTGCAAGAATTTTTTTTGGGGCCCCCCCCCTGCCCTTCATAGGGGGCATGCATGCCCCCCCCCCGTGCATCTCTCATTCCCCCGTGCATCTCTGATTCTCCCCACTCCTAGTTAATTAATTGTATTTAAAAAAAATAAAACTTGTTATACTTACCCCCAGGGCCGGCTCCAGGTTTTCGTGGGCCCTGGGTGACAGAGTTTCAGTGGGCCCCTTTAATACATACCACGATTCATGATGCAAAGATACCGCAGAGAAATATATATGTATAGTACAAGGCCAAGGATTTCACTTACTACATTACATGAGCGATATCCATTGTAAATTCTACAATAGCTCAGAAACCGGCGAATCCTCACAGCGCACAGTGCAGACCGGACAGTATAGTCCTCCATACAGTATTATGGGCACCATATGATGCTCCATACAGCATACTGACTCCTTATAATGCTCCATACAGGATACTGGTCCCCATATAACGCTCCATACAGGATACTGGTCCCCATATAACACTGCATACAGAATACTGGCCCCCATATAACGCTCCATACAGAATACTGTCCCCCATATAACGCTCCATACAGAATATTGGCCCCCATGTAAGGCTCCATGCAGGCTGTTCCCCCCTTATAATGCCCCATGCAGGATGACACCCCCCTTTTAATGCCCTATGCAGGATGTCACCTCTACCCCCCATAAAATGCCCCATGCAGGATGTCACCTCTCCCCCCATATAATGCCCCTTGCAGGATGTCACTTCCCCCCTTTTCAATGCCCCATGCAGTATGTCAGACCACCCCCTCCCTTATAATGCCCCATGCAGGAAGTCACACCCCCCCTCCATATAATGCCCCATGCAGTATGTCACACACCCACCCTCCTTATAATGCCCCATGCAGGATGTCACTTCCCCCTTCCCCTCTTATAATGCCTCATGCAGGATGTCACACCCCCACCCACCCCCATATAATGCCCCCATGCAGGATGTCAATTCCCCCCTCCCCCTACCCCATATAATGCTCCATGCAGGATGTCAATTCTCCCCTTCCCCTCTTATAATGCCCCATACAGGATGTCACACCCCCTCCCTTATAATACCCCATGCAGGATGTCACCCCCCCCTTATAATGCCCCATGCAGGATGTCACACACCCCTTCCCTTATAATGCCTCATGCAGGATGTCACACACACCCCCTCCCTTATGATGCCCCATGCAGGACGTCACTTCCCCCCTTCCCCTCTTATAATGCCCCATGCAGTATGTCAACCCCCCCCATATAATGCCCCATGCAGTATGTTACACCCCCTCCCTTATAATGCCCCATGCAGGATGTCACCTCTCCCCCCATATAATGCCCCATGCAGGATGTCACCTCTCCCCCATATAATGCCCCATGCAGGATATCACTCCCCCCATATAATGCCCCATGCAGGATGTCACCCCCCCATATAATGCCCCATGCAGGATGTCATCCCCCCCCATATACTGCCCCATGCAGGATGTCACCTCTCCCCCATATAATGCCCCATGCATGATGTCACCCCCCCATATAATGCCCCATGCAGGATGTCACCCCCCCATATAATGCCCCATGCAGTATGTCACACCCCCCTCCCTTATAATGCCCCATGCAGGATGTCACCTCTCCCCCCATATAATGCCCCATGCAGGATGTCACCTCTCCCCCCCATATAATGCCCCATGCAGGATGTCACCTCTCCCCCCATATAATGCCCCATGCATGATGTCACCCCCCCATATGATGCCCGATGCTGGATGTCACCCCCCCATATAATGCCCCATGCAGGATGTCACCTCTCCCCCCATATAATTCCCCATGCAGGATATCACCCCCACATATAATGCCCCATGCATGATGCCGCCCACTCATATAATGCCCCATGCAGGATGTCACACCACCCCCCCCCATATGCCCCATGCAGGATGTCACCCCCCCATATACTGCCCCATGCAGGATGTCACACACACTCTCCCCCCACCATATAATGCCCCATGCCCCCATACATAAAAAAAAAAATCAAATACTCACCTCACTTCTCACCTGATGCTGATCCGGACTCCAGCGTTGCGCGCGTCTTCCCGCTGTGACAGCTCAGGAGAGATCGTGCGCGGTGTAAACATATCACCGCGCCCTCTGACCTGAGATGTCACAGTCAGAGGACGCGGAAGGCGTTGCGGAGGCACGGGGAGGGGTAAGTATTGTGCCGGCTGCCGTCACATGACCGGAGATGTCCCTGCGCTCAGAATGGGGCCGGTCATGTGACGGCGGGGGGTCCTGCAGGGGGGCCACATGAGGAGACGCACAAGAGGGGGGCCCCAACGGGGCTCCGAGGGGGCCCCGACCGGCCGGGCCCCATGCTGGAGTCAGAGCAGTCATGCCCTGATGGCGGCCCTGCTGGAGGCTGGAGGGGCCACCTCTCCCTCGGGGGCCCCCGTTCAATGAACCGGCTGCACGGGCGGTAGGTCCGCCCCTGTAAAATATATACAAATACGTATAGCTAATGGTTTGAATTCACATCGGAAGAAAGGCTTTCAGACTTGAGGGGGGGTCATCTCATTTTATTATATTTATTCTATTGCAATTTTTTATTTTATATACTATCATTCCTTTTTTATAATACATACATATATTTTTCTACATAACTAAAGGCCAACTATACAAAACATGAATCTATTTATGAATGAATATGAAGTAAATGGGGAATGCAAATGTAAAACTAAAAATCAAAAATGTTTTTTTTTAGAGATCTATTTTATCAATCCAATACATCACATTGGGTTGTGAGAATTTCATTTTCTCCTTGGTTATTCTCTAGGTTTTATTTGTGTATAGAATCCTTTCAATTAATGGTGTATTTCATGTGTATGTGGGTCATTTTTTGGATACTGGCAGGCTTTTTAAAAAAAAAAAAATGTGGTTGGGATGGAGTGTTCTTGCAGCCTGTGTGTGGGTGGGAAGGTGGAGGATGTTTGATATAATGAAGATCTGCTCAATGCAGGGGGAGAGAGCCCCACCCCTTACTATACAAATAGGGTATTTAAAGCTTGTATATTGTATAGCTCAAAATGCACCTGATGAAGGCTCCTTGAGAGCAGAAACGCATTGTACCTTTATATGCTATTATATGTTAACCACTCATCTCTTGAGTGGTTTTTAATTCAAAATAAATTTTTATATCTTGAACCTATGCGCTTTTGAGCAGTCACCTGCGAGCCTATTGGAACGTTTCCACTAAACTTACAGTGGAGTCTCTATCATTATCCACGGGAGCGCCTCCGGTAATCTCTTGTCACATCCATGTCTTGCTCAGGCAACTTCCTGTTCCAACTGACTAAACCGCCATCCTCCCAGCCATAGAGATCAAGTCAGCCATAGAGTGTCTTCCAGAGGCAACAGTGACCTCTTGTTGTCGGAGTCCGATGCTACCACAATGTTGAAACATTTCCCTCTCACACTTCATCCTTTCTTTATGCTGTCAAAGCTCCTTGTCCTCTTTGCTAATCTTTGGACCTTCCTGCACTCTCTCAAAGGACCTTTTGGGATTCATTATTGTAGAAAAGCTTGGGGAATCTGGATAATTCCCTAGTACTACTATGGGTCAGTCCAATCCTTTTTCCAAATTAGTCAGTGATTGCACTTGACAACTTTTTTAACAGAATTCCTATTTTGCTCATTACAACAATCTAAACTGACCCTTACAATCATCTAAGTTCACTAATGCTGCAGGAGGTTCAATTATGGTAAGTTGTGCAGTGCTCCTCTGTCTCGCCATGCAGCCCTGCACTGGTCCATTTACCGGTGTGGTCTCTTCAAAGGCATCCTCAGTGTCTCTGGTGTGGACTATGTCATGATATTGCAGGCCTAGTCCATGTCGGAGTCGCTGAATAGTCTAGTCTCTGGAGGAGACGAAGATGGCTTTGCAGAGACCAAACCAGTGACAGAACAGAAGAAGAAGACAATAGAAGAGCTTCTTGGTAGGAAAGGAATTGGGAAGATAGGTATAATTAAAAAAAAGTAATTACAAACGTCACCTTCCTAGCCCTCAATAATTCAGCAAAACAGTGGTCATCTATGTGAATTTCATTGTTAAATTTGTGTAAATTTTGATCACCTCGAACCAAATTGCTCAGCTCTGTTTTTATCCCATTTTTAGTAATTTCACAGATAACCTTAGCCTTTAATAATAATTTTGGCCTGTCTATGTCTCTACATGGGCATATACTTGTACAGAACTGTGAGTTCGTATAAAAATTACTTCTTGTGGACCCCCCAAAAATCCACAAAAAAGTGGTGGGCTGGATCTTTTGAGGTCTACAAGAAATAATTTTCATACAAACCCATAGTTCAGAACAAGTCCATGCAATCGTATTACACCAGTTACTGTTGCAACTTTCTCTATCTTGGTATGACAAATACCCATGTGAGATGTAGGTCAACCTCTTATGTACAAGCCGGCAATGAAACGTGCAGTGATATTATTAGTGTTTATAATTTACCAGCCATCGGAAAAGCTAACATCAAGCCTGATTGTCCACTTCTGAGAATGCCTCTGATGTTGTCACTACTAATTTCATTATATTCGGCGTGATTACAACTTCATAATGTCAAAGTCTAATCTGTTTTGACAACGTTTGCACTGATTTTATGATTAAAAAGCTTGTCTGGTCTTTTGTTTCTAATTAAGCATTAAGCCCTTTCCAATTTTACATTTTGTCAATAAATAACCAAAGGAAAATGTCAGCTAAATAAATAAATTATTAATTTGCTGATGAATAAATGAGTGAAATCTTAGAAAAGGTATGATCTGCCTGAAAGTCACCATTAATTAATGTGGATTTTCAAAACTCAAAACTTAAGAAAAGAAAAAAAACTAGAATGCTATAAAATAATAGAATTAATAATAGTAACTTTAGTGACACCCGCCTCTCCAGTTCCAACGCTGCACTGGTCCCCCGCCAGTCTCCTTACTTCCTGTTAGGTGGGAATGTGACTGTTGCAGCCAATCAGTGATAGCCTGCAAAGGTCACATGGTTCCCTGGACTGAGCAGGAATTACAGAACATTCTGTTCCATCCTGGAGAATGGAGACACATTTATCACTACTTTGACCAGTGAGACCTGGTTAGGACTGGAACATCCAAAGACTTGAGGGAGCAAGAGGAGAACAAGGCGGGGAGTTGCAGTGGTAGTACGGGTGAGTGGAAGGCCTTGAAGAAGCAAGCATAATTTATTTTTTATTTGTAACCTCTCTAAGAAACCAGCAAAGTGTAAGTTGCCCGGCTTGCATAAATCACATTCTAAAAATTACTGTAGGAAATTTGCAACAAATTTGATTTATTAATTAATTCATTGTGTGTGCCACCATTATATGCTAACATTGCTGAAAGGGAATATCCAGGATTATAAATGTTTTTTTTTTTTTCCAAGATCAGGACTATTGCAGCTCAGTCCCAGTGATGTCAATCTGCACAAACTGCAGTACCATACACATCCTATGGACAAAAGTGGTGCTATTTCTGGGAGGAAAAAGGCAGTCTGAAATCCTCCTCCTCCTTCTTCTTGTTTTTTTAAAGTAATCTAAAAGGTATAAAAGGGATCTCCATGGAAGTTCTGTAGTTAAGAAGGTTAGGATAGATGTAGGGACAGACTTAGATTGCATTTGCACTGCCATAATAAGTAGTAGATCCTAAAACGGAAATCTGCATGCCTAACCATCAGCAATTTTTCATGCAAAGACATATTTTTTGCTTGCTATATCTTTTCAGTGAAAATGCATTTTCTGGTGTGATTCTAAAGTGCTCAACCAATCTGATATCTCAGAACTTCTACATGCAGTCTTAGAGGCACAAAACTGCAGCTGCATCCCCCTCCTTCCCTTTTTAATAGTCCACAATCTGAATCCTTTTCAGTGAAGTGCAAACATGCACCAAGTATTGTTTCCCAGCTCATTGCACAACAATACTCACCAGATTGCCTTACACATAGGCAGGTATTAGTTGTGCATTCGTTTTAGAGATCAGCAGATTTTTTTTTAATCAAATTTGCTGACTCCACAGAACTTTCTGCAAAAATGTGACTTGCTGCAAATAATTTGCATGAATCCCAATACTGAAAAGTTTCTAATTGCTTGGAAAATTTAAGTAGGGAAGAAGAGAGTGAGAGATAACCTTGCTGACCATAAAGACTTATACGTTACTGAAGAGAGAGAGGATCCCACTGATCATAAGAGCATACACACAATATTCTACAGGAAAAAGAGAACCCTGCTGACCATAAGAGTTTATACTCTACAGGAGAGAGAGGACCCCACTGACCATAAAGACTTACACTGTTCAGAAGAGAGAGAGGCCCCTTCTGACCATAAGAGCTTACACTCTACAGGAGAGAGAGAGGACCCTGCTGACAATAAGAACTTACACTCTACAGGAGAGAGAGAGAAAGACGATAAGAGCTTACACTCTACAGGATAGAGAGACGACCCATAAGAGCTTACATTTTACAGGAGAGAGAGAGACCATGAGAGCTTACACTCTACAGGAGAGAGCAAGAGGGAGGGAGAACTCTGATGACTATGAGAGCTTATACTCTATAGGAGAGAGAGAGTGGACCCTGCTGACCATAAAAGCGTGTGTGACATGCAGAAGTAGTGCTTTTGCAGAGTGTGACATTCAGAAGTAGTGCTGTTGCTTTAAAAGCATTCAGCAACTATTAGTAGTAACACAAGCACAGGAGACAGGAAGTGTTGTGCTCCAGAAACATCCAGCAACTAGAGGGGTTAACACAGTCACAGGAGAAGGGGAGTGTTTTTAGCAGAGCCCCTGGGGGATTGTGGGGAAGTTGTTTACTCTCTGGCTGAAGCCCAAGAGAAAGGTGGCTTATGATCTGTATCTCACAGAAGGCAAGGGAACAGAATTCAGGTCAGGAGGGTAGTTAATCAAAGGTCAGTTAGACTTCCTGAGCTATCAGTGTTGAGTATTATTGGCCAGGAAGATAAGGACTTGAAGGAAGCCTGTCATAGAGATCATCTCCCTCATCACACCCTTCCCCCCTCCATCTCCATGCAGGATAAGGAATGCTGTGTACTATTGAGTCCTTGTGAAGGAAAAGCCTGTGGTTGTGTATGCATTAAAACTGTGCTGTACTGTGTTACCAGATAATAGACTGTGTACTGCTGTGCTGAAAAGGAGACTGTATTGTTATTACTGGAGCCTGTTACTCAAAGAGACATTTGCATTGCACTGGCCATGCCTCATTAAAGGTTACTGTTCTACCGTTTATGAAGACTCTTGTCAGATGTGTCTGGTCAGCAACTGAATTTAACGTGTGCCTGAGAGAAGATGCAGCCTATGGTCGCCCTGAGTAATGTTTCCCCCAGGATTCCAATGAATTCATCTAACCGGTCTTGCCCCTATCTGAACTTAGGTGGCATACGTGTAACATTGGTGGGGAATCCTGAGCGGGAATTAGCGTGTAGAGGGAGAAAAGGAAAAGAGTCTGGAAAAACACAGCAGCACAGCACCTCAACTCAACTCTGCTACACCAGTTAAAGGGGACCAGACCTAAAGAAAAACTCACTAGCAGCAATGGATGTGGAAATACAAATGGACAGAATTAATGAGCTGTTTCCTCAGTTAAACTGTGAAGAATTGAGAACAGTAGCAGAACATATAAAGATGTCAGTAGAACTGATTTTCAAAGCACACAACCGCAGGCAAGTGTTAGCTGCCACTAATGCAAAAATGGATGAGCTGGGGGAGAAAGAAGCTGAAGACATCATGGGAACATTCCTCCAGGAACTAAAACAGTTTCTAACCAGGTTGAAGTTGGAGGATGAAGGGGCGGCACCAATTACCAAAAGCGGGAATCTCCGTCCGCAGACAGAACTACAGGAATTGAAAGAACAATTCAAAGCCCTAACAACAGCCCTGCAGAAATTGACCAAAACCTCTGAACAGGTGATAGACTCAGACATGACCTTTAATCTGCTCAGGTTAGAGAAATCAGGGAGACAGTCCTCTCTAAGACCACAAATCACCATAAGGAGAGAATTCAAGATTCTGGGACAGATTGGAGAGTGTAAACAGAAAGAGAGACTGTCTTATAGGAACTTGTTGCACCAGATCGATGCAGGCTTACAGAAAGGCTACCAGCAAGATGAGATCATTGAGGGGGTGGTTAAAGCGATCAGCCCAGGACTGGACCTCCGTAGTATGCTAGAAGTGAAAAGTGAATTGACCTTGCAACAGCTGAAGATGATTTTAAAAGGCCACTATAGAAAGAGAGTACTTCAGAATTGTTCCACCGACTCATTAAACTCTCACAGAAAAATAATGAATCACCCCAAAGTTTCTTGTTCAGAGCAATTGAACTGAAGGACAGACTGTTGTTTACATGCAGAGATGCAGAAGCGGAAGAGTAGTTTGATGCTGGACTAGTCCAGAAGAAGTTCTTGAGATCATTGGGAATGGGATTAATCAGCAAAGATATCAAGTTGCAGCTGAAACAGTACCTAGAATATTCTGGCATTTTGGACGAAGTCCTAATTGAAAAAATGAATGAGGCTGCTAGTTTGGAGTCAGAGAGCGAACAGAAGTTAAAGAAAGGCTCTGCTCCTAAAATCACCAAAATGAGTCAGCTAAAGTTGGAGACCCCCGGTGGCCAGTCCGAAGATCATTATAGAGTCCCTCCAGTGCCACCTCCGAGAGGGAACCTTAAATCACCAACAAAGAGAGGACCACCAGCGCTGACTGGGAGGAAGTAATAGGAGAACTGCGAGCCGAGTTGATTAGTTCCAGGCCAGAACCGGTATCCCTCAGACGCAGGAGTGGGTTCCAAAACAGAAGATACCCGGCTTGTCAAGCGTGCCGTTCATCAAATCAGAGTACAGTGTGTGTTCACTGTCTAAGATGTGGTGAGGAAGGACATTATGCCAAGGAATGCCAATGGTCATGGGCGTTTGGGGTAAAAGAATGGAGGTTACCAGTGAGGGGCGACTGGTAACCGTGACACGGAGGAGGCCCCAGAAGCAAATCCAAATCTTACCAAACCCCAGAACGTCGCATGAGATAAAACGGCTGTGTCAGTACAATCCCCAAGTGTGTTCCCGTCTACAACAGCTGCAAGGGAGACAGGGGCATCAGTTACTTAATGGCCAGTGTGGGGTCAAACGATGTACTCCTGGGAAGAGGATTCCTTGGTCAGTAAAGATAGCCTCATCAGCCTAATCGGTGAAAGGTGCTTTATACAGTGCTAGCTAGAAGGACTCCTAGTAAAATCACTGTGGGACACAGGAGCCCAAGCGAGCCTTTTAAATGAAGAATGGAGAAGGCACTACCTGCCACACACTTGCCTTCGGTCACTAAAAGAACCCTTGGGACCAGTGGAACTCCACGGCAAAGCCATCAACCAGACCACAATCCCTTGCATAGGTTGGGTGGAAGTGATTTTCCAACTCAGGGCCACGAAGAACAGCAACACCATCGAGCTTTCGGTACCTTTTCTCGTGACCAGTGATCAGAACGTGGCAGAGCATCCTATCCTGGGTTATAATGTAATCAGTGAGGTCATCATGAAACACAAGGCAGGGGCGCTGGTGGTGGATGCAATCGCCATATCGCTCGCCATACCCAACGCCGTGGCAGAAAATGTGATTCATAGAGTAAAGAAAGCACAGAATACAATGGACCTAAAAGAAGTCAAGGTAGGCTTGTGCCCAACCATCATCCCTGCAAACCAAATGGTGGGGGTGAGGTGTGGAGTCCGGGTAGAAACGGGAAGAAAAGTCCAGAAAAGACTGTTCGTGCCAAAAGACTCCTCAGAACATCCGGAAGGCCTAGTTCTAGGTGAGACTGTGCTTACGATTCCTACTGGTGGGTTTGCTCGAGTGACAGTACCTGTGATGAATACTACGAAACACAAAATTAGACTGGATCCAAAACCTGTGTTAGGTCACATCAAAACCGTTAAAACGGTATATCCAGTCAGTGTGAGACCAGCCCAGGGGTCTACAGTGAATTCAGTCTCCCTACAAAGGAACAGGAGTTGCCCAGGGGAGGAAATTGCACAACCCACCTCGGGGTCCTTGGATCCCTCAGTACCCCTTGAACACTTGTGTGCTGAAGATCTAGCGGTATCAAATGAGATGCTGAGAGAAGAGTGTTATGCATTCTCCAAAGATGACTCTGATATAGGCTGTATCCCGTTGTTGCATTTGAAAATCAATTTGAAAGACACGACCCCATTAACCAGAAGTTACATGTCTGTGCCAAAACCATTACATCGTGAAGTGAAAGAATATTTACAAGATCTCATCAACAGAGGTTGGGTCCAAAAGTCAAAGTTGTCTTATTCCTCTCCTATTGTCTGGGTTAGGAAGAAGGACGGCACGTTGAGACTCTGCTGTGATTACTGGGAACTAAACCGAAAGTCAGTACCTGATCGACACCCGATATCAAAGATCCAAGATATGCTGGATAGCCTGTCAGGAAGCACCTGGTTCTCTGTCCTCGATCAGGGTAAAGCATACCACCAAGGGTTTGTCGAAGAGTCCAGTAAACCCTTGACAGCATTCATCACACTGTGGGGATTATATGAGCGGATCCGCAAACAATTTGGGCTCAGTTCAGCTCCAGCAGAATTCCAGAGGAGCATGGAGACATGTTTAGAAGGATTGAGGGATGATATCTGCCAGCCGTACTTGGATGACAATGTGGTACACAGCAAAACCTTCCGGGAGCATATTGAACACGTGAGGACCGTATTACAATGGTATCAACAACACGGAGTTAAGTTGACCCCAAAGAAGTGTGAACTGTTCAAAAGACAAGTCCGATTTCTAAGGAAAATTGTGTCCAGAGAAGGATATACCATGAACCCAGCAGAAATCGATCCGCTACTGGTCTTAAAAGACAAGCGGCCCTCTACCGTCGGGGAGTTGAGGCGGATATTAGGATTCCTCTCCTACTATCGTACTTACGTTCGGAACATCTCCAGAATTGCCGCCCCACTTTACCTCCTCTTTGGGATGACGACAGAGATAACAACACCCACAGAGAAAAAGAAGAACGCGGGTAGGACCGGGCTTAAAAGAAACAACGCCATTTCGTCCCAACAGCCAATTATCTGGACAGCAGACCACCAGGAGGTATTGGAAAAACTAGTAGACTACCTGGTAAAACCATCCATCTTGGGATATCCTGATTTCAATTTACCATTTATTCTTCATTGTGACGCTTCTCAAGTTGGACTGGGAGCTGCCCTGCATCAGCATCAAGAAGGAAAATTGAGAGTCATCGGTTACGGTTCTCGAACGTTGACAGACGCCGAGAAGAATTATCATCTACATTCTGGAAAATTGGAGTTCCTGGCATTGAAATGGGCTATCTGTGAACGATTTAGAGATTATCTCTACTACAACAAAGAGTTTGAGGTATACACTGACAACAACCCTTTGGCATATGTCCTTACTACAGCCAAACTGAATGCAACGGGTCAGAGATTGGTCGCTGAACTAGCTGACTTCAATTTCAGCATCAAGTACAGGCCAGGAAAATGTGGATACTGGCGGATTGTCAAGAATGCCACTAGAGCCTGAGGAGTTCATGCAAGAATGCTTGGAGGAAGTCAGTCTGGAAGCAATTGAGAGCACTACCCAAGCAGTACAAGCTTATCAGGAGGAAGACACACCATTGTGGTGTCCGTTGACGGTGGAAACCACCATAAAAGTGAGAGAATAAGATCACCCCCGGTCTATTCAACAACTATCAAAAGGGAAAATCCGTAAAGCATCACAGGAAAATCAGATAATTGGTAGAATACCACTTTACGTGGACCAAAATCGGTTTCCAAGTAAATGGGAGAGAGACAATGAGTCACCAGCAGTATCTGTTTTAATTAAAGAATGGACGAAGCTCTACTTCAGTGAAGACGGTATCCTGTATCGTAAAGGAGGACAAAAACGGAAGATGGTACTACCCAGAATATTCCGTAGGTTGGTCTTCAAAGAACTCCATGAAAACATGGGACACCTGGGAGTGGAAAGGATGCTTCCGTGAACATTTCTTCTGGCCGTACATGAAGAGAGATATTGTACGTGACCAGGGAGTGTAGGTGTCTGAAAGATAAACGTCCCAACACATCAACCTGGACACCTATGGGCAACATCCAAACTATGTATCCGTTTGAGATGGTCTCTATAGACTTTCTACATCTCGAGACAGGCAAGGGTGGTTCTGAATACATTTTGGTGGTGATGGACAATTTCGCTCGATTTGCTCAAGCATATTCCACCACCAATAAATCGGGTCGAACAGCGGCAGAGAAGATCTTCAATGATTTTGCTTTGAGGTTTGGGTTCCCTACAGGGTTACACCACGACCAAGGAAGAGAATTTGATATCCAGCTCTATGTCAAGCTAGGAAAGCACTGTAGAATTCAGAGATCCCACACAACGCCCTATCACCCAGAGGGTAATGTACAAGTGGAACATTTTAACCGGACATTATTGTCGATGTTGCGCACTTTAACAGCTAATGAGCAGAAAGACTGAAAGAGGTCTCTTTCAAAGTGGTACATGCGTATAACTGTACAAAGAGCGATGCAACGGGTTACTCACCCTTTTTACTATTGTATGGACGGTCGCCAAGGCTGCCAATCGACATCATGTACGATACTCCGGTGTCAGAGACTTACAGAACGTATCCGGAGTACGTTAGGAAATGGAAGGAACGGATGACAGAGCCATATAACATAGCGTCCAAAGTGGTTACGCAAGGACAGAGCAAGAGTAAGGAGTAGTATGATCGAAAATGTTATGGAGCAGAATTGGCACAGGGAAGCCCGGTGCTAGTCAAGAACGTATGTGAGAAAGGCGGTCCAGGAAAACTTTGTTCGGAAAGTGAAGACAAGGTGTATGTGGTCGTAAGAGGGAAAGCTGATGACAGCCCAGTATTTGAAATCCGATTGGA
This sequence comes from Phyllobates terribilis, assembly GCF_046119375.1. Lineage (NCBI taxonomy): Eukaryota > Metazoa > Chordata > Amphibia > Anura > Dendrobatidae > Phyllobates > Phyllobates terribilis. The sequence continues at coordinate 330,377,031 of NW_027362768.1, forward strand.
AATGGGAGGCAAGAATACCAGAATAGTCCATCGGAATTTACTACTACCCTGTGATTATCTCCTACCACAACAAGACTTCCCAGAAGTAGACCGACATCGTCTGAGATCGACTAAGGGACCACCACAGACTGAAGCTCTGGAGGTGGATAGTGACCTTGAAAATTCCATTGGAGAAGAACACACCATTGTATTTCTCGGACCCACAAGGAGAGGGATGTATGATCAACAGGAGAGTGAACTAAGTCCTGAGGCTCCAGAGTCAGTACCAAGGAGTACAGATGAAGTCCAATTCAGATTTGATGATCGAACACCGGCCCCTGAAGAGACCGATCGACACTCAGGAGGAGCGGAATTACCAGACCGTACGGAAACAAGTGACTCAGGAGAAGTACAGGAACTTACAGAGGCAGCTCCAAGAGCATCTGAAGAAGCACGGGAAATGAGTGCAGCGGAAAAAGCTTCTGTGACTGAAGAACCGGGGTTTGTGAGGAACAACCCACCAGGAGGATGTAGACTCGAGAAGTGAGGGGGCCTGTAATGCTGATGTATGAGACACTTGGTGAACCGAGTCAAGTGCCAAGGACTGTAGACTGGAAACAGGTATCTCTGCCTATGGACCAGGTAAGCCCACATGAGTGGTATTCACCACTGAGAGGCAGTATGGAAGATGTTGCCTACTGGAAAGACTTGTTTTCATGCTTTTATTTTCCTTAAAACACTTTATGAAACGAGGAACTGTTAAAGCATAGAAAGAGAGAGCTGGTTGAAGACGTATGAAAAGCTCCAGCTGAAGAGATGCTGATTGTTTTAATTGTGTTAACTATTTATTACTTACAGGCATCCTACAAGAAAAAGGTCATAAAATGAGGTTGTTATCAATGTTTCTGAACGTTATACCAATTTCACAATGCCAATTTGTATATAAAGTTATCCAACTTTCACCACTGTCTCAGAATTGGTTAGATTGACCAATTAAGACGAATGTCGAGGACGACATTCAAAAAGGAGGGAAGAGTGTGACATGCAGAAGTAGTGCTTTTGCTTTAAAAGCATTCAGCAACTATTAGAAGTAGCACAAGCACAGGAGACAGGAAGTGTTGTGCTCCAGAAGAAACCAGCAACTAGAGGGGTTAACACATTCACAGGAGAAGGGGAGTGTTTTTAGCAGAGCCCCTGGGGGATTGTGGGGAAGTTGTTTACTCTCTGGCTGGAGCTGAAGAGAAAAGTGGCTTATGATCTGTATATCACAGAAGGCAAGGGAACAGAATTCAGGTCAGGAGGGAAGCTAAACAAAGGTCCGTTAGACTCCATGAGCTAAAAGTGTGGAGTATTATTGGCCAGGAAGATAAGGACTGGAAGGAAGCCTGTCATAGAGATCATCTCCCTCATCACACCCTTCCCCCCTCCATCTCCATGCAGGATAAAGAATGCTGTGTACTATTGAGTCCTTGTGAAGGAAAAGCCTGTGGTTGTGTATGCATTAAAACTGTGCTGTACTGTGCTACCCGATAATAGACTGTGTACTGCTGTGCTGAAAAGGAGACTGTATTGATATTACTGGAGCCCGTTACTCAAAGAGACATTTGCATTGCACTGGCCTATGCCTCATTAAATGCTACTGTTGTACCGTTTATGAAGACTCTTGTCAGATGTGTCTGGTCAGCAACTGAATCTATCGTGTGCCTGAGAGAAGCTGCAGCCTATGGTCACCCTGAGTAACAGTTCCCCCAGGATTCCAACAAATTAATGTAACCGGTCTTGCCCCTATCTGAACTTAGGCGGCGTGCCTGTAACACTTGCAATCTACAGGAGAGAGAGGACTCCACTGACCATAAGAACTTACACTCTAAAAGAGAGAGCGAGCCCCAATGACCATAAGAGCTTCCATTCTATAAAAGAGAGAGAGAGCCCCAATGACCTAGACATATTACATTCTACAAGAGAGAGAGAGGACCCCGCTGACCATAACATCTTATACTCTACAAGAGAGAGAAGACCCCACTGACTATAAGATCTTATACTCTACAGGAGAGATAGAGGACCTTGCTGACCATAAGATCTTATACTCTACTGGAGAGAGAGAAGACCCCGCTGACCAAAAGAGCTTACAATATACAGGAGAGCGAGACTTTTCCCATAACTCTGGAGATGGAATATGACTCTGCCGTACAAATGTGCACCACTGGGAATAGCTGATCTTTGATGACCCAGGTACTGACCATTAGAGATGAGCCGTGTTCGACTCGAACTGTTCGCCAATCTCAAATTCGAGCTGTTTTGGGCGGTGTTCGAACCGTTCGGCGAACACGAACAATTTGAAAAAAATTCGGCTGTTCGAGGTTATGTTCGATAACTGTTCGTGCACCAAAATCATAACTGGATTTTTTCTCAGTAATGCTGAAAATTAATGTTAATACGCAGTTTGAGTGTACAGCGGGGCGGGGCAGGGGATGGATCTCTGCATAAATAATGAAGATCTCCATTTTTTTTTCTCTTTCCCGCATTTACAGTGGGGAGGTGCAATCTGTCAGCCTATCAGCAGCGCACACACGGAGCGAACTGCTTTTTTTCACACAAGCAAGGGCATGTGTCATTGGCAGTGTATGTCACATGTCCTTGCCCTATAAGACCCAGCCATTTTCCACGTAGCCACCATTTTCTCACTGCTGCAGCTGCGTGTTAGACGGCACCGCTGTTGCTGTGTGCGCTATACTTTGAGTGTTAATTTCAAGCCAATTTTCGCACAAATCTACAGATAGCTTGGGAGTAGGGAATAGTTGTGATTGCAGTCCTTTTGAGGACTAGGTTACATAATTTCCTATTACTTTTATCAGGCAGGTCTGTGATCTTAAATAGATAGGTTGGGAGTAAAGACTAATTGTAATTGCAGTCCTTTTGAGGGCTAGGTTACATCAGTTCCTATCACTTTTTGCCAGGCAGGTCTGTGCCAGTGCTGTGCAAGTTTTTTTCACAGCATTTGGCTAAATCTAGCAAAGCAAATCCTTTTTGGCCTCTTGCAGTGTGTGTTAGTCAGTGGAATAGCCTATCTGTGTTTCAAGCTACACCACCTGTGTATAGAATACAATTTTTTTACTGCACCTAGTGAAGTAAAACCTTTTGGGCATAGCATCATACTATTAGTCCATCTATACCAACCTCCACCAGGTTGCAAATTCTAAATAATTTTTATCTGCATCTAGCTCTGAAAAAATATTTGGGCTTGTAGCAGTGTGTGGTACTCATTGTATTAGGCCATCTACACCAAGCTGCACCAGCTTTGAAATTAATAATAATTTTTAGCTGCATCTTACCTGTAAAATAATTTTGGGCATATTAGCAGTGTGTGGTACTCATTGTATTAGGCCATCTATACCAAGCTCCACCAGCTTTGAAATTAATAATAATTTTTAGCTGCATCTTGCCTGTAAAATAATTTTGGGCATATTAGCAGTGTGTGGTACTCATTGTATTAGGCCATCTATACCAAGCTCCACCAGCTTTGAAATTAATAATAATTTTTAGCTGTATCTTGCCTGTAAAATAATTTTGGGCATATTAGCAGTGTGTGGTACTCATTGTATTAGGCCATCTATACCAAGCTCCACCAACTTTGAAATTAATAATAATTTTTAGCTGCATCTAGCCCAGAAAATAATTTTGGGCTTAGTAGCAGTGAGTGGTACTCATTGCATTAGGCCACCTATACCAAGCTCCACCAGCTTTGAAATTAATAATAATTTTTAGCTGCATCTTGCCTGTAAAATAATTTTGGGCATATTAGCAGTGTGTGGTACTCATTCTATTAGGCTATCTATACTAAGCTCCACCAGCTTTCAAATTACTAATAATTTTTAGCTGCATCTTGCCTGTAAAATAATTTTGGGCATATTAGCAGTGTGTGGTACTCATTCTATGAGGCCATCTATACTAAGCTCCACCAACTTTGAAATTAATAATAATTTTTAGCTGCATCTTGCCTGTAAAATAATTTTGGGCATAGTAGCAGTGTGTGGTACTCATTGTATTAGGCCATCTATACCAAGCTCCACCAGCTTTGAAATTAATAATAATTTTTAGCTGCATCTAGCCCGGAAAATAATTTTTCTTCCCAATAGTGGTAGCAATAGAAATTTGGGGCGCGCTCCTGGCTAACAAAAATATACGCTTCATAACAAAAAACACCAGCCTAGAGCACCGCATTAATAAGATGGCATCATCGTCTCTCCCAGTGCTAGGCCTACTACGCCGGCTAGCATTCCTGTGCCTAAAACACAATGTATGGGTCCGCGCTAGTCACGATGCTGAGGGGTCTAAAGCTGCTGCTAACGCTTTATCACAATTCAATTGGCAGATTTTCACAGAGCTCCTCCCCAACGCCCACCCATCAGGCAACAGTTGCCCACCTTCCCTATGGGATCTAGTGGCGAATAATTGATGCCATTAATCAGAGCGTCAGTTGCCCCATTGACGTGTCAAGCATACGGTAAGGCATGGGAAGAGTGGACAAGACTAGTAGCAGGCAGACGGGTTGACCAATGTGAACAAGCCAGATTACAAGTCACCATAGAATTTCTCCACCAGCTAATGATGAGGGGCATACCAGGGGCGTTAGCGCAGCGGTGTCAGACCGGAGTAGCATTTCACTTCCAACTACTGAATTGGGGAGATGTGACAAAGAGATTCATCATCAGACAATCCATAAAAGGGTGGAAAAGGGGTCAGCCAAGTCAGGAGTGTAGACGTCCCGTCCCGTGTCACTAAAACTAATTTCTCACATCATATCCCTAACACCATTAACATGACACTCACAATTTGACGCAACACTACTGTCTACTGCATTTGCGATCACCTTCTTCGGGGCGCTATGCATAAGCGAATTAGTCCCTCAATCCAAAATTACCACCAGTGGAGGCTTATTACACCAGGACGTAGTCATAGCCAATAATGCAATACGTCTACGCATACGCCAATCGAAAATGGTTCCAGTGGGCAGGGGCACTTGGGTACTTCTACAACCCACAAACGGTACACTGAGTCGGGTAACAATAGTAAAAACATATATAACCATCAGATCACAAAGTAATTTCTTCCTATCACACATTGATGGAACGCCATTATCAAGATACCAGTTCCAAGCTATATTTAATAAATGCATAACATCGGCAGGGAACCACCCCAAAGATTACGGGACACACTCATTCCGCATAGGTGCGGCCACGGAAGCAGCAAGAGCAGGACTGTCAGAAACGGAAGTTCAGAGGATAGGGAGATGGCGATCCACGTGTTTGGCGAGATACATAAGACCGGACTTGTTATCCTAAAGTGGTTTGTTTCTTTTACAGGTGACGCTAAGCCAACAGTGTGGGTAATAGGCCACTCGTATATATATTGGGCAGAAAAAAGGGCGAAAGTCCGCCCAGGTGGGAGGAAATTAGCGTTTCATAACACATATTTCAACTGGAGAGGTATTAGAGGCCTGCTATGGCCACAGGTACTAATGGAGGTAATCAAGGTAGGGAGAGAGGCAAGAGGTCCGGTCATCTTAGTTATACAGGCCGGGGGAAACGACCTAGGTCATCACAAGAGCGCATAACTAATGTCAATAATGAAACTAGACACTGAGCGCTTCAGAGAATTTTTCACAAAACTAACTATAGTATGGTCAGAGATTGTGCCGATAGCGGTATGGCAAGGTGCGCGAGACATCACGGCCATCGAACGGACAAGGCGGGTAATAAATATTCGGATGGCAAAATTTAGAAGAGACAGAGGCGGTGTAGTGATACAACACCGACAACTGGAAGGAGATAAAGCAGGCCTCATACGGCCCGACGGTGTTCACTTAATGGATATTGGACTGGACATATGCCTGTCAGGACTCCAGGACGGAGTGGAAGAAGCGTTAAGAGTGATGGATGGGGGTCAGAGTCCTGCATACGAGTACGCAGGATCCTCCGTGGACTGGAAATAGAAAGGACATGTTGGAGAGTTACACTTGTTGGCCAACTTGCCGGTGTGGAGACCAAGGGCATGCTGCAGCAAGCTGAATTATTTTAGAAATAAAATGCCTTTCTAATGGAATGAGTATAAAGAGTTAATAAAGCTGTGACCGATCCTCACCCATCCAGTTGTAAGAGTTACATTATTGTATTGTCAAGGAAAGGGGGGCGGTAGGGGGGCTGAGCGTCTGAGTTTGGTTGAGGGTCCCCAAAGTCTGCCTAGGCTAGATGCATTTAAAAATTCTTATTAGATACACAGGCGGTGCAGCTTGCTTCGCAGCTGGGCTACTACGCCCAAAGTTTTGCCTAGGCTAGATGTAGTTAAAAATTCTACGCTGACTAGCAGACACTGAAGCTTTGGAGCAGACCTCTGAGTAAACAGCTCTTCAGACTCAACCACCTGTGTTACCCCAAGCCATAGTGTATGTAGTTTCTTACAGTTAAAAGGGGGGGGGGAGCGACCCAACCCACCTGAAATTGACGATGCCAACGTCACGTAAAACACAGCAAGGGGACTCCAAAAAGAGTCTCCACTTTTTCCAAAAATTGTGGCTCAGACGCCACTTAAGTGGCATCAATTGCCCCAGAGTTGCTTAAAACGGTTGGTGAGGTGATTTTACCAAATCCACAAGCTTTTAGTCTCCCCAGGATGACACAGGGGTAGAAAAGTCCTTGCAGATCCATGATTTGTTCATCTTTATGAACGTGAGTCTGTCTACATTCTCAGTGGACAGCCGCGTGCGCTTATCTGTCAGCACACCACCAGCAGCGCTGAACACACGTTCAGAGAGAACTCTGGCTGCAGGGCATGACAAGATCTCCAAGGCGTGAGTGGCGAGCTCCGGCCATTTTTCCAGATTGGAAGCCCAAAATGAGCAAAGGTCCAGTGACACAGTCATAGCTTCGATGTTCACTTGGAGATACTCCTGTACCATCCTCTCTAGGCGTTGACTATGTGTCAGACTTCTTGTCTCCTGTGGCCTTGCAAAGGATGGTCTAAAAAAGTGGTGAAACGATTCCACAAAATTGCTGTTACCAGCAGATACTGTGTTACTGTTACGGTTTGAGTGATGAAGACTCGACAGTCCCACGGTTTGCAAGTTAGAACTGTGAGATTCACTACGTGCACCACTGGTGTTTTGTGGAAAAGCACAGGTAAGGTTCTGCAACAGCCTCTGCTGATACTCCTGCATGCGTGAATCCTTTCTATGGCAGGAATTATTTCGGCAAATTTACTTTTGTACCGGGGATCTAAGAGTGTGGCAACCCAGTAGTCGGGATTACTTCGAATTCTGACAATCCGAGGGTCATGTTGCAGGTAGTGCAGCAAAAAGGCACTCATGTGTCTTGCGCATCCAGGAGGACCAAGTCCTTGTTGTGTTGGTAGCGAGGTAAGAATCATGCTTCCTTCCTCTGCCCTCTCCCCCCAACCTCGCACAACAGAAATGTGATCAAGGTCACCCTCATCTGATGAGTCTTACATGCCCATCGCCAGTTCGTCCTCCACTTCTTCCTCGGCTCCTGCACCTTCCTCAACAGTTTGGCTGCTACTATGCGCCCTGGTTAATCCCTCTCCCCCACCCTCCCATGCCTGCCGCCTTGGTGCTGCCGACCTTCTGGACCTTGGAAATGTTATCGCTTCCGCATACGACTCCTCCTCTACTTCCTCCACCTCCTCTTGTCCCACCACCTGACTCTGAATTCTGTTTAACGTGTGCTCCAGCATGCAAATCACCAGAATAGTCATGCTGATAATGGCATCGTCGTCAGCACTAAACATCTTTGTCGCCATTTCAAAACTGTGCAGAAGGGTGTGTGGCGCCCCTGAGGGTTCAGTCGCCACAGAGGTACTGCATCTCACCCAGAGGTGTGGTATCTCACCCTCAGGTAAGGAAGGAGTATGGCACGGGACCATAACACCTGCATCCAACACATACCCGCAGTGGGGGTAGGGCGAGATTGCTCCTAAGGGAGAGCACAGTCCCAGGTCCCTAGCTGGTGGGAGGGTCCTATGTAGTGGGTGTGGGTGGAGAAAGCAGCTTACGGGAGCACATGACAGGGAGAGTATAAATAGGAAGCCATCGTAGAAAGAGCAAGCCAGTCAGAGGAGAAGTGACAGGAGCAGAGGCTCTGCATGAGCTCTTCTCCGGAGGCGGGCCTAGCCTGGGAGGCCCAGGGCTGAAGGAGAGAAGAGAGGAGTGAGAGCAGGAAGGCTCCAGGAACCGAAGGGACCCTAGGGGTACGGGCCGTGCAGAAGGCCACCCGTACGGCCTCTGCTACCAGGAGGTAGAGGGGTCAGGCCAGATAAGGGGAACCGGTCCCTCAACTAGCGGAGAAACAGCAAGGCTCAACTAGAAACCGGAGGCTGCAGAATTTCATGTACTGCAGGCCAAAGTCCACACCAGTCTCACTAAGAAGGTAGCCACATAGGTCCCAGGGGACGGAACACACGTTGCCCGCCAAGGCCCGAGGATACCGGATAGAAGTGTCACTGGGTGTGAGGTGCAGGGAGAAGGCCAGAGAAAGGACACACAGAAGGGGGTCCTGCTAAGTACTCCGGAGCTATCTGGGCGTGGACTGAGCCCCTCACTGAGTACGCACAGCACGACGGGGAAGATTGCTCTGGTACCTGTAATCTGGACTGCAACAACTGTGAGTAAAGATCTTGGGACTGCATCACACGGACTCTGTGTTCATTACTGACTCCCTGCACTACAACCACCATCATCCACCCACACTGCCCTGAAGCTACACTCTTCCTGTGGGGAGTAATAATACCATTGCTGCAAAACCACCAGCTTCAGAGGACTGTTCCGCAGCGGCGGCCCCTTTGGCCGCACTCCACAGGTGGCGTAGTCGGACATTATAAAACCCATATATACAAATTACCCTTGGATTGACCGCCCTGGGTCACGGACCGGGTCACCGCCACAGTGACTACAACCCCCAGCGTCTACCGGCCCGGCTCCGGGTACTCCACGGCCCAGGGGGCGCATCAACTTCATAGGTCCCTGATCTGAGACCACTCCTGCAGTGTGATTTGCCCCACCTCTGGATCTCGTTGGCCCAGGCTATACGTCAGAACGTATTGCACCAGGGCTTGTCGGTGCTGCCACAGTCGCTGCAACATGTGCAGAGTTGAATTCCACCGTGTCGGCACATCGCATTTCAGCCGGTGAACTGGCAGGCCCAACGACTTCTGTAGAGATGTAAGTCGTTGAGCTGCGGGATGCGAAAGGCGGAAGTGAGCACACAGCGACCGTGCCCTCTGCAGAAGGCCATCTAGTCCGAGATAGTGGGCTAAAAATTGCTGGACAACCAGGTTCAACACGTGAGCCATACAAGGCACGTGTGTGACATTGCCCCCGCGAAGGGCCGCACCCAGGTTTGCAGCATTGTCGCACATGGCCTTCCCTGGTTGCAGGTCCAGTGGAGACAACCATTCATGAAACTGGGTCTCCAGAGCTGACTACAACTTCTCAGCTGTGTGACTCACATTTCCCAGACATTTCAAAGTAAACACCGCCTGATGCCGTTGAGCCCTGCTGCCAGCATAGTAAGGAGGTGTGCAGGATTCCTTCTGCGCAGTTAGAAAGCAGGTGGCATTACCAGACAGGCTTTGGGTGCAGGTGGAGGACCGAGAGGAGGTTGAGGAGGCAGAAGCAGTGGAGGAACTTCGAGATAAAGAGGATTGACGTACAACTCGTGGGGATGGCAAGACTTGGACAGCAGCCCCTTGTCCTGCTGTCACCATAGTTACCCAGTGCCCAGTCAGCGACATGAAACGCCCCTGTCCATGCCTACTCGCTCAAGTGTCTGTGGTGAAATGAACCCTGTCACACACAGAGTTTCTCAAAGAAGCGGTGATGTTGTGTGCGACATGCTGGTGGAGCGCAGGCACACCTTTCTTTGAGAAGTAGTGCCGACTGGGCATCAGGTACTGGGGCACTGCGACGGACATAAGGTCTCGAAAATCCTCTGTGTCCACCAGGCGGAAAGGCAGCATTTCTGTAGCCAACAGCTTGCAGATGGTGAAATTCAACCTCTTAGCTTTGTCATGGCTACTTGGAAATGGTCTTTTACTTGTCCACATCTGAGGGACCGAGGGCTGGCTGTTGTGCTTAGACGGGGTTGAGTAGGATGTCCCCGGCAAACTTGCTGGTCTGTGAGGAAGATGTAGGCAGAAAAGTTAAGTTGCCTTGATCCAAAGGTGGTGCTCTCGATGTCGGAGAGCGCTCAACACCAGCTGGTGTTTCCACTTCCAAATGAAATGATGACCTGCCAATCACACTGGCTGTTGCGGGTAAAGAGGTGGCAGGTCTGCGTCCAAAAACATGTGTGACTGCTGTCCCGCCAGTCACAGAGGATGAAGAGGCCGCGGATGCACAAGATGGGGCAGGCGGTGGTTGGCCCGGCCCGCTAGGCCGCATTGTAGCACAGTGACCTTCCCACGGCAACTTATGCTTCACATCCATGTGACGGTTCATGCATGAAGTACTCAAACTATGGATTTTTTGGACTCTACTTAGCTTTTGGTGACAAATATTACAGATAACACGAGTTGGGTCATCCTTATCGATCTGAAAAAATGCCCAGGCTATGCAAGGCTTAGAGCCCATGCGACCTGAAGAGCCACTACGACTTGTGGTCAGAGGCAGAGTTGTGGTTGAGGATGCAGTTGTTGACGTGCTTCCAGTACTCCGTCTCTGTCCAGGAAGGCGCAACCTAACCTCGTCGTCAATAGCATCTGTGACGCCCAGCTGCGCTTGGTATCACAGATCCTAGAAGAGTGCATTGATGGAATCCTCCAAAAATGGCCCCCGTAAACATTCACACATCTCCACATTCCACCTCAGACCAGCAGAGGGAGCCTGTTAGGGATATAAATAGGGAAGGTGGAGCTAGGCAGTTCAGTTCCTCTGAAGAGTTCCTGCAGTAGAGAAGCCTAAGAGAGGTCAGTCTGCAGTGGAGCTCAGTCTAGTCGAGAGAACTCAGTTAATAGTTCAGCAGTGGAGCACGAGGCTCCAGTTAGCTAGATTCAGGGAGCCCAGTTAGAGCTTAAGGTGTGCCGGCGCCATAAGATCGGTGAAGCACGGCAAGCTGCCGTTAGTGTGTATAGCCTAGTGAGGGCCCGAGTAGGCCGAAGGCGAGTGGAGAGTTAGTACATAGGGGGCAGAGGAGCTCAACCAGCTCACCCCGAAGCATTTACCGGACACCGGATCCGAGCTTACCAGGATCTCTATGACCCAGTAAGGCATAACCGGAATCCCTGGAGAACTACAAGTCCCAGGATTGCTAAGGTGCTGATACGTAACAGAGCCAGGAGACGCTTAGGCCCCGCATACTGGGAGCGTGAACTCCAAGACAAGGCCCTACCACAAGGTCAGCCAGCGCAGGACAGAGACAAAGTTAGGCCTAGCTCCAGGCAGGTCAGAAACTTACTACGCAGAGGCAAGAAACAGGAGGCCCTACATCTGCTCATTGGGGAGGATCCTGATATGCACCCTTCACCCTACAGTGCTCCGGGATGTGCCTGAATTTCCTCCAGTAAAAGGTACTGAAGTGACTACCGTGTCCGTTCCCATTCTTGCTCTGACCCAGCTGGGTCTCGCCTGTCCTGCATTCCCCCTGCATACGCTTTTCTGAGGCCTAGCTCCAAGTGTGGGGAGCTATACCATTGAGCTGCCTTATCACCGGCCCCAGTGGACTGCTGCAGCGCTGGTGCTTCTCACCAGATACCACAGGTGGCGTCACAAACTCTTATAAAATTAACAATTATCCACCCTTTTAAAGAGTGACCCCAGGGTACGGGCCCCGGAGCCGACCACCACGACATCCCCAAGGACAGGCAAAGGCCCGGGTACCGAGTCATCCCCATCCCCTGGGCCAGTCACATCCTCCTCCACCTCCTCTGCTGACCTCATCAACTGGCTGACTGTGGGTTGACAGTAAGTGGGATCTGAAACCTCGTCATCATCACCCTGTGTGTTCTCACACACGTCGTCCTCAGAGCCAACCTCTTCCTGCCCTGACCGAAAAGTCAAGTTGTCGCTCCAATCAGGTATTTGAGTCTCATCATCGTCTTCATCATTGTCTCCACCAACAGGAGTTACAGTTTGGGAACGAGGGTCTACATTATGCTCAGAACCTTCTTCATCTGGTCCTGGATCCGACTCATAAAGATTCTGGGCATCAGTGCAGATCATTTCCTCGTCTGGATTAACAGAAGCTCTGGAGCAGACCTCCATTTCCCAGGCTATAGTATGAGTAAACAGCTCTGCAGACTCAACCATCTGTGTTATCCCATACTCAAACGGGCAGCTGGAGACTTGGGAGATGTGAGGAAGCAAGTGCGATTGGGGTGACACCTCTGAGGACTGGAGTATTTGTGATGTTGAAGTTGAGGTGGAGGAGAGCCCACTTGAAGGAGAACTTGATATCCGTTGAAGCACCTGCCGTTTTTGTGCCTCATCTGGAATTTGTAGCGATGGGTGTGTCCGTAAGAAAGGGATCGTATCACATTGTCCACGAAAAGAAGTAGACATCTTAGTTTGGCTGGAAGATGGTCTTTCTTCTGCAGATGTTACTCCCCCCCACCGCGGGGGGGCTCGACCCACCAGCGGACAGGCACCAGTATTGGGAGAGGGGGGCTGGCCGTCAGGGTCCACTGCTGCTCTGGCACAAACCCGGCGACACGGAGGTCGCACGGGCAGGAACGGACTGGCCGTGTCGGCTTCGCACTCCAGCGTAGTCCCTCTGCCCGCTCGCGCCCGTAACCTCAAAGGGATGCGCAAGCGGCTTTTCTTCCCAGGGCTGTTCCCCGCCCAGCAGGAATGTGGGGGAGCTCAGGTCGGCCTTCCACTGTACTCCCTTACCTCCCTCGCCCTCTTTCCTTCTTCCGTTCTCCATCTAATCCCTCGGCTCTGTGGTGTCCGCTCTCCCTCCAGCTCTCTCCTTCTCACAGGTGGACTACCGTGTGTATTCACACTGTGGCGAATCTTTTGGGCCCAGGCATAAGAAGTTGTCGAGGTAATGGATAATATGTGCCCCCTTAGTAAACGTCCATTACAACCCATTCGAGGAAGCAACTAAACGCCTCAAATAGTGAGCAGGATCTGGAGCACCCCATGGGCAAACAGCGATCTATATAGTATGCTCCTTCCCAGAAGCAGCCCAATAGGTGGACACTATTCGGAGGCACAGGTAGTAAGTAACCGGAACGCCGCATCAATGTCTGTTTTGGCCATTAGGGTGACCCTTCCCAACTTCTTGATCCGCCTGATTGCCTTGTCAAAGGATGTACAGTATATACTACTGTACTTGGTTTCTGCGTCTATGTTGTCATTTACGGACCTGCCCCTTGGATATGACAAATGGTGGATTAATCCGAATGTATTGGGTTCCGTTTTTGGCACAACTCACAACGGGGATACCACTACGTCTTGTAAGGAAAGTGTTCTGAATGGAACCGCCATTCTACCTAAAGATATTTCTTTTTTTAATTTTCTTGTCACGACGTCTGGGTGTTGGTAGGCTGATTTTAGATTTTTACTCCAGCCTTTCTTGATTTTAGAAGGACATGACATGCCTATATCTGTGTCTCCCCCTCCTTTTACTCCTCCACCTCTTTTCTTTTCACATGACTATATGTACTTGTCACTTTTCCATGTGTTAGTTGTGTCTTCTGAGCAGTTTGTCAGCTTTTGGACACCTTTGAAGTGTTTTCTATGTATTTTCTATGTGTTTCTATGTGGTTTTGTTTGCCTGCCATTGGTTTTTAACGGTGTTCGACGGTGTTCGACGAACAGTTCGACGAACAGTTCGGCGAACATACGGGTGTTCGACGAACCGAACCGAACTCGAACACTACGGGGGTGGCTCAACACTACTGACCATCACTGTACAAGGTATGATAATCTGTAAGATGCTATAGCTGCAGGGTATTATGGAGAGGCCCGCATGGCAACGCAAATTGACGTTAGCCCAATCTCTGATGCTGCAGCACTGTGAGAAAAGGTGACGGACAATTTTTTTTGGCGAACCTTGAATCGAATCTCAAAATTTTCAAATTCACATGAAAGCAGGAATTTCAGGAAATTCGACTCATACTCGATCCACCGTGGATGAATGATCGTATCTCTCTTTATATTATTATTAATCATTATTAACTATTTGTTTCATTTTGACAAGTTTGTTTTTCTTCCTGTTCCTTTTTCCAATAGCAATAAACTTTTTTTTTTTGTTTGTTTTTTCCAAACTCTAATCTCCATTTTGTGTTTTGCCAGTAAAAGATTTTTTTGTCAGCACTCTGCTCTTTTCTGCTGTAACTCTGGCGGACTCTCCTTAAGACTATTATACAAATTGCTTACATTTTTACTCACCCTGGAAGGACGAGTGATTGATGGTCTCATTACTTTGGTGACCAAGACTGTAACAAAATGTGACAAATAACTGCCATTGCCTCACTCTAAACCAGTGGAAACAGTCAGTGAATTACAGTAAATAAAGTTACAGAAGTTTTATGATGTCTAGGAAATTGCTCCGTGCACTTTTACCGTGACCATACGTGAGTGTGGGCTTTTTTTTGCAACACAGGTTACTGGGAAATATTTTGCAATAGGCAATATTCAGAATTTATATAAAGCTCAGATTATTATACTGAGGTACATAGAAACAAACTGTATTGTTTTCAGCAGAAGCAAATAAATGATGCCACTGTATGATATCACCAATATTTGCCTGTTGACTTCTAAAAAATACTAGATTTCCTAAGGGGTTTCTAAGGGGCAAAGTTATAGGCCATACAATGCTCTTCTGGATATTTATATATTATAATAACCTCTTCAGAGAGAAAGAGAACAGAAACTCTAGTGCCACTTACTGAAGGGAGCAGTCTTAAAAATCATTATTGACCTTTTAAACAGCATCCGCAATGAGAAACTTTACTCCTTAGACGCCTGTCGGAGGCCTCTCACCCAGTAAAACCAGTCTTCCTATATTGCACTGATGAGGGTCAAACATCTCAAAACAGTTATCTGCAAATGGGATTTCTTGTTTAGCGTCTTATCCTAAGTAATTTGGTAAAGTTCTTTAGGGATTGATATTGCATTGCTATTTCCAATTAGTGGCACTAGAGTTCATAAGATCTTCCGTTCTGAAGAGGCTATTTCCATAGATTCCTATAAAACAGGACTTATTGTACGTGTATCCAAGATAGCAATATTAATAAAATTGTCCAACAATAACAAATTATCAGTTACCACCTCTACACAGGATAAAGGATAAGCTGTGGATCACTGGGAGCCGACTGCACTCAGCTATCTCCGTCATGGATAGTGAATAAAGCGCTGAGTTGCATGTTCGATCATCAAAGGTCTCGTGCAGACAACTGTGATAATCGGACAAGTGCTAGCCATCATTTTGAGAGATAGCACTCCTCCTCATGTTATTCTATGGGGCTGCCCGCTTGTCTAATTTTTTCACTGGACAGAGCCATTCCGAGGAAAAAAAAAGCTGCATGCCTGAGTTTGATCTGATATTTGGACCACTCTAGACCATCAAGCAAGTCAATGAGTGCGTGGAAATTGTTGGACTGCATTCGGATAATATCTGAGTACAGTACGATTTCCACGGCCTCACAGAATGAAGAAGATGGAGAAATGTTTTTCTTCATCTTCTCCTTATCCAAGAGAATCAGATCAGAGTTTGATCAGAGTGTGATTTGAATAATTGACCCCATTTTCTCTGATGAGAGAATATACGCTTGTTTGACCCCAGCCTAATTCAAACAAATTTCTTTATGCTTCAAGATTGGGTTGCTCTCTGCATTTGGAACCTAATCGGCTGTTTATCAGATAACTTTATTTGGGTGGCCAAAGAGCAAACAAGCTATGATTTGTTGCCTACTGGCTGAGTTTCAGGCACCAAACCATTGGTGCCTAAAGGACCCTATCATATTAATCTAAAATTGTTACTTTGAATAATTCCTTTCATGCTGTTACCATGATCATAAGGAAAAAGCCAGTGGATAGGGATGAGCGGACCCAAGGAAGTTCGGGTTCTGATACCTTACCCTTAAGTCCAAAGTTCGGTTCGGGTACCAGAACTGTACCCGAACTTGAACCTAAGCCCCAACCCCATTGAAAAAAATTGGCACCAGAACTTTGGAGCTGGAAAATTTTCTCTCTCCTCCTGGACTTCCCGCGTAACTCTGAACATTAAAACGGACTTCCAGAGGAAGTCCGTGTTGGGAGTTTAGCACCAGCCACGAACTCTGAACTTTTAAGTTCGTGTTCGCTCATCTCTACCAGTGGATCTTTAGACATAAGTAAGATGGGTATACATTTTATACCTTGACCTGGGATCCTTTACATCAGCATAGAGTATACTTGAAAACTAGAGAGTGTCACAGGTGCCTACCCTGCCGTCATTGGCCACTGAAGTTCAATTGAGGGCTTTAATCTTCTCCCCTTTATACATGCAGCTCTTTATGTTCAAATTGACTTCTGTGTACAAGCACAAACCCAGCACCAGAATTCATGAAAGTCAGTGCATCTGGGGATGATTTATTGTGCACTAAGGAAAGACTGGGACTAAGCATTTTGAACCCTAATGGGGCTCTTAGTCATGAGATCATGGAGATTGCAACACTCAAAAGAGCTCTCTGGACCCCCTCAAATAACTGATTGGGAGGGATTACAAGAGTTGGAACCCCACCAATCTGATACATATTGCCTATATTATGGATTAGTTAACCATATTGTAGTCTCGGAAGACCCTATTTAAGTTACTTATTCTACAGTACTATGTTAAGTCCTTTTATTCAACTTCAACTCTTATCAAATTACCGTTCTCTGCATGTTTTGTCAATTAGGGAAAATCAGGGCATGCTGAGAGTAGTAGTCACAACAGTCCTTATTGATATTTTAATTCATTAATCTACTTTTCTACCAAGAGGACTAGTTAATTTACTCGACGGTCATGCTTCAGTGCGTAAGTAAAGCAGTCTATGTGCCACAATGATAGAATATTAACACCTTGCTTGAATTATCCAGATGACTACACCCTTTACGCTCCTTGAATTTAAGCAAATTTCATCCTGTGCACTTAATTTTCTCAAATGCTTCAGCTTCCTTCTCACACTAAGACCATTTTCATGTATATATTTACTTCAAACAAAATAAATTCACAAATGAAATCCTAACTCAGATGTGATACACATAACTGTGAAAAATTACCCAACAAGCAGCTACACAGATCTAATCTTCTCTTCTCAAAGGTCATGAATTAGAGTCTATCCACAATGTAAACTGTTACAAAGAATACTACTCTCATCGAAGTAGAGAATGAATATAGAGTGTATGCATGTGAAAAGAATGATAAAGATGCAATAGGATATCTTGTTTATTTTACTCACATAGGTTTATAGACATCATCACTGTCTCCATTGGGGCTCAAAATCTAAATCCCCAATCAATATGTCTTTGGAGTGTGGGTGGAAACCGGAGAACCCGGAGGAAACCCACGCAAACAAGGTGGTACAAACATTCAAACTCCTTGCAGATGTTGTCCTTGATGGGTTTTGAATCAAGGACCACAATGCTGTAAGGCAACAGTTTTAGATACTGAACTGCACTTTCTCTTCTTCTCAAGAGTAATTACTAATTACCAAAGTGGAAGTTCTGGTGAACTCTACATGGATTTGACAAAGGAGAGTTCTAAGCACATGGTGGTCTAATACCCTCTCCTTCGTCAGTGCCTAGGGGAGTAGCTATAGTGGGTAACAAGTTAGCAGCTATAGTAGACAGACTGTCACAATAGGAATAATTGTGCTATTGAATGCTGTTCCATGCTCAAGCAATGCTCTCCCATGTCCTCTACCTTCTCCAACAAACGTGTTGTGTCCATCAGATTTGCTTGGAGAGTGTTAAGTTATTCTTCCTTGCATGAGACCTTGCATGTACTCAGTGGTGTAACTTAAAGCTTGTAGACCCCAATCTAAAATATGCAACAGGGACTCAAAATTTTAAAGGGAGTTCTGGGCTTGCCTTAGGCACCATGGGTGTTATTGCAACTGTTGCTCCAACAATAGTTATGCTGCTGCTTCTTCTATGCTGCATTGTGTTGCTTTACAGGAATATCTTGCATTGGTTGCTTCTGTAGCACCCTGAGGATTCGGCTGCTACAGGGGTATTGCACCTCAACCCAGAGGTGTGATATTCCACTCCCGGGTAAGGATGGAGTGTGGAACTGAGCTCAGAAAGCTGCATGCACTACACACATCCCATTTCCGAGGAGCAGACCAACGGTACTCCCACTTAGAAATGTGCAGGTACGACCGAGTCTGTTCCTGGCTGGAGTGGGAGGGGGGTGGTACATCCCAGTAGTGTAGGGGCAGATAGGGGGAGCAGCCTGGGTAAAGTTAGGAGCTCATTGGGTGCTGGTCACCTGAGCTCACACATAGAGGGAGTATTTAAGGTGGGCACCATCTAAGATCAGGGTCAGTGTGTGAGAGGTCAGTCAGCCAGTCTTTGCAGAGAAGCCAGAGGAGAGGAAGAGAGCAGAGGAGCAGAGCAGCCCCAAGGCCCAGAGAGAGAGAGAGGAGCGAGAAAGACCCAGAGGGGGAGAAAGAAGGAACTCTGAGACCCCAAATACAATCACAGGGTGAAGAGTTGGCAACAGGGTACCGGATCCCAAACTGGTGGGGGCTAAAGCATACCTCAGCCAGAGACCGGAGGCCGTGGGCAGGATCTGCCACGGCCACCCACCACATCCACCCTGAAGGCAAACCACGTGTAGGGTCAGGGAACCCAAGGCCAAGGGTCTCCCAACAGAAGGCCCGAGGGAGCTGGACCTAGGTGGATCCCTGGTGGGGACGGCCAGAAGAAAGGACAAGAAGGAGGGCTCAGGGACACGCTCCGGACTTGCTTGGGGGTTGGCTGAATCCAGGACCTGGTGGACGCAGCACGGCTCGGGTGGTCACTCAAGGCCGGAGTGACCGGAATATCTGCAGTAAGTAAACACCCTGAACTGCACAACCCGACTCTGTCTTTAATTATCATCTACGCTGCACCACCACAACCCCCATCCTCTGCACCTGACCCCCCTGAGGCCATACCCCTCCCGTTGGGGGTTATACTATCTAAAGCTGCACCAACACCATCAGCCTCAGCGGACCCTGCTGCAGCGGCGGCCGTAGTGACCGCAATCCAACGGGTGGCGTAGTCGACATAACGAACTTTGTAACATCTGTAGGACTGCCACATACTCTGAGCTTGACACCCTGGGCACGGACCGGGTCACAGCCACTCGGAGACTACAACCCCCATCTGATCCGGCTCCGGGTATTCCCCTAAAGAATATGGCCCAGGGGGCGCGTCAACTTTGGCGTAGTCGGCAGGATAACGTGCCCGCAACAACCGGGTACTGCGTGCCTGAAGAAAAGAACAAGTTTACCTCAAAAAGAAGTCTCCCGCCGGTTCCGGAGGGTCCCCGCCATCGGACTCCATCACAGATCGATTCCCGCCGGTTGTCCGCCATTAACAGCTTTTTCCCGCCATCTGCAGAGTTTCACGCCACTGGGAGACGATTCCCGCCATTTCCAAAGGTTTTCCGCCTTGGAAGAGCGGACGCCATTATGGGCGTGCCAGAGGGTGGCAAGAGGCCGCCTCCCATCGTGGGCCAGGACCGAAAATGGCGCCAAAAGTGGAAACCGCCCCCACCAACAGAGACTGTGATGCTAGAGGTGTCTGTCAGCGTGAAAGAACTGCCCCTGGAGCTGACAATCACCAAGTGGCCCCGGGACCGCCCTCGAAGTGGGAGGACTGAGAACAAGAGAGCAAAGATGGGTGTCGCCTGGAGCAGTCTGGAGAGAGCGCACCCGGAGACAAGAAGCCTAGAGCTGAGTCCAGAAGAAGCTTACCCGGAGATGGAAGAAGAGCAGAGCAGCACCGGCCCGCTGGCCAGGAGCCTGCTGGAGACAACGGAAGGAGAGCAGAGCAGCACCGACCCGTTGGTCAGGAGCCTGCTAGAAGCAACGACCCCACTAGGCTTAGTGGAGGTCTTGGCACAGCTCCCCCGAGATCGGGAGTGTGCACAGACCGCGCTGGAGGGCCTCGCACGGAGGATGGCCCGGGTGCAGCGAGAGACGTTGGCGGAGTGGAGCCATGAGATGGCCCAGCAGACAAGAACCCGTCAGCGGAGCACGCCACCCGAGACGAGGAGACAGACCGCCTCTGAGGATGGCGCAGGAGGACTGAAGGCCGGAGACGGCGCCGAGAAGGGAGCCGAACGAAAGGAGGCAGGTAAAGGGGACGTCTCTACCCCAAGCCGGGAAACCGCGTACCTGCCCCAGCTCCCCGTCGCAGAGCCCGAAGTATCCCCTGCCGTGCCCGTCGCTGCAACGTCACCGCCGCAGACTAGGCCTCAAACGGGAGCCGCGACCCCTGTGACGTCATACGCCTCGACCCCGAGCGTGACCAAGCAGGAAGTACCATCGGCCTGGTCGCAAGGCCTAGTACCCCCGGGTGCCGCAATACCAACAGCGCCCCCTACCTCCGCGGAGCCACCGGCCTGGTCGCAGGGCCAAGTAGCCCAGGGCGCCGCCGTCCTTACGGTGCCCTTCACTTTCCAGGTACCCCAGGCCTGGCCGCAAGGCCTGGGCAACCCGGGCGCCACCACCACCGCGCCCATAAAACCAAGAGTGCCGCATCTGGGAGAAGATCTGTTCGCCCAACATACGTGCCCGGATGGGCAGCCCTTTATATGGCCACCGGAGTTTCACCATCCCCGACTCCGGAAAGAGAGACCCCTAGACGAACCCCTGATTCCGGTTCCAAAGCCCGTAACAAGGACCTCGCCCCCGCTAGAGGAGGCACAGTTTGAGTGGGACCCCACCGGAGAAGACCTCATGGGGTTCACTCAGGAGACCCGGGCAGCCGCAGCGGAGCGCGCAGAGTGCTGCCGCCAGCAGCTCGAGGTCTTCGAGAGGGAGCGGAGAGAGAGGCGGGTCCGGGAACAACAAGCCCAAATAAAGAGCGCGGAGCAGAAGAGCCGGGCCAGGAGGAGTCCCCGTGCAGCTCATGGTCCCCCTTCCACCGGGACTGTGATCAAGTTCAATATGCAGCACGGGTGGGGCTTCATCCGAGATCACCGCACCCCAGGCGACGTCTTCGTGACAAGAAGAGACGTTGAGTCCCACCTACCGGAGGGACACAGAGGACGTGACCTGTATATAGGGGACGAGGTCACCTTCACTCGGCACAAGTGTGCCAAAGGACCCTACGCCCTCCATGTGCATCGCCTGACGGAGGAGGAGCTGCGGTGTGAGGAGGAGCAAGAGGACCCGGATGGGTCTGAACCAGAACCTGGAACCAATCACAAAGAAAGAGCAGGAGGACGTCGTCGTTGAGTACAGCAGAGTAGAAGCTGTATATAGTTGCCCGTCGGGGCACAGTGAACCGTTGCTGCTAATATAGTCCCCGTTGGGACCAGAGAACTGAACTGTTAACCCGTGTGTCCCTTAACCCCACTGACCGAGGACTGAGAGCGGTCATCCCTTTCCTAATACCTGGCCGAGGACTGAGAGCGGCCATATCCCTTGTATATAGTTGCGCTTCCTAAAGCGCCCCCTACCGGTTTTATAGGAAAACCATTTTTCTAGAGAAACTGTTGCACTTTTCCCGGGCACACGTTGCACAGTGTCCGGAGGAGGAGCTAGAAGCAAGAGAAGTCTACGAGAATGTTATTTATGAAAAAAAAAAAAAGTTTTATTGCTGATATATATGTTTTATATGTTTTTATTATGTTGTTTATGCAAAAATTGTATGTTTTGGTGTTTTTATATCTTACAGCCCGAGGACGTGCTGTGATTTACCAGGGGGGAATGTAGCACCCTGAGGATTCGGCTGCTACAGGGGTATTGCACCTCAACCCAGAGGTGTGATATTCCACTCCCGGGTAAGGATGGAGTGTGGAACTGAGCTCAGAAAGCTGCATGCACTACACACATCCCATTTCCGAGGAGCAGACCAACGGTACTCCCACTTAGAAATGTGCAGGTACGACCGAGTCTGTTCCTGGCTGGAGTGGGAGGGGGGTGGTACATCCCAGTAGTGTAGGGGCAGATAGGGGGAGCAGCCTGGGTAAAGTTAGGAGCTCATTGGGTGCTGGTCACCTGAGCTCACACATAGAAGGAGTATTTAAGGTGGGCACCATCTAAGATCAGGGTCAGTGTGTGAGAGGTCAGTCAGCCAGTCTTTGCAGAGAAGCCAGAGGAGAGGAAGAGAGCAGAGGAGCAGAGCAGCCCCAAGGCCCAGAGAGAGAGAGAGGAGCGAGAAAGACCCAGAGGGGGAGAAAGAAGGAACTCTGAGACCCCAAATACAATCACAGGGTGAAGAGTTGGCAACAGGGTACCGGATCCCAAACTGGTGGGGGCTAAAGCATACCTCAGCCAGAGACCGGAGGCCGTGGGCAGGATCTGCCACGGCCACCCACCACATCCACCCTGAAGGCAAACCACGTGTAGGGTCAGGGAACCCAAGGCCAAGGGTCTCCCAACAGAAGGCCCGAGGGAGCTGGACCTAGGTGGATCCCTGGTGGGGACGGCCAGAAGAAAGGACAAGAAGGAGGGCTCAGGGACACGCTCCGGACTTGCTTGGGGGTTGGCTGAATCCAGGACCTGGTGGACGCAGCACGGCTCGGGTGGTCACTCAAGGCCGGAGTGACCGGAATATCTGCAGTAAGTAAACACCCTGAACTGCACAACCCGACTCTGTCTTTAATTATCATCTACGCTGCACCACCACAACCCCCATCCTCTGCACCTGACCCCCCTGAGGCCATACCCCTCCCGTTGGGGGTTATACTATCTAAAGCTGCACCAACACCATCAGCCTCAGTGGACCCTGCTGCAGCGGCGGCCGTAGTGACCGCAATCCAACGGGTGGCGTAGTCGACATAACGAACTTTGTAACATCTGTAGGACTGCCACATACTCTGAGCTTGACACCCTGGGCACGGACCGGGTCACAGCCACTCGGAGACTACAACCCCCATCTGATCCGGCTCCGGGTATTCCCCTAAAGAATATGGCCCAGGGGGCGCGTCACTTCCATGATGTGGTCATCAATATTGACAATATAAACCATGTCACCCCTCTCACCTATTGCCTGAGTGTCAGTGCAATTACTTCTGGCTCTGTTCCAGTCCCTGTCATGCCTGCCACCTTATGTAAGTTGATATCTGAAGTGCTACTTCCAGCTTGTTCTTGGTCTCCATGTTCCTAGCTTTCTTCCACAGCTGACAAAATTCCTGTGGCATGATCCATGTTCTTGTCCTGCCTCCATTGTATTGTTTCTGTCCAATCATTATTGCTGTGTCTAGTTAGTAATTGGTGAACATTTTGGGAACCATGATCTGGGGATCGAACTATTGAAGGGATCCCAGAACTTAAGGTGGGTAAGGGTAGAATACTTAACCCTGTCTAACCAGAGCACGTTGTGAAGTCACGGACGTGTGACACACAGGAACCTCTGAAACCTGGTCATAGCCAAAAATACCAACCTAAACTGAACAGGTTGAAGATACAACAGTGGCAACAAAAGGGAGGTAAGGTGAGAAGCACCTGCTGCCCAGTCATCAGGGCCTCTTTTTTCTGCCTATTCATTCTATGATCAAGCCTCAGAGGGTACTGCACTTTGCACACCCGTGACATCACGACGTGCGACATGCAGTGATCTCCAAGGCCTGGCTGTGACCGGAAATCATGGCCTAGAGTGAGATGCAGCTTATGATGGGGCAAAGAAGAAGTATTGAGCAGTGGAGGGGCCAGAGAGGTGAGCGGTAAGGTGAGTATACGTTTTTTTTACATCTTATGTTTCTTATGCTCTTGGGTCTAAAGAGACCCCAGAGAATAATAACAAACAGTCAATTCACGAAGAATAATGTTCCTTTGAATTTCAAGTGAAAATCTGCATGCTTTGGCCAATTCAAATTTTGTGAAATCCAGTCATCTCTAGTTACCAGTGCTGCATGCCAGTAGGAGGGATTGACATGTGGTTGTAGCCAAGGCTACTTTAACATTGATGATACAGCAAAGTGATAGCATGGCGCAAAATCTTTAATTCGAGTCTGAACCTGACATCGATCAATGTGTTGTGCAATGTTAAAGGGAAATGTGCTAGGAGGATTCGCTGGTTTCTGAGCCAGGAATGGCGGTATTGTGTGCGATAAGCATACTCCTGGGCAGAACCGGTCTAGTGGGCGCGGCCTCACTTCATACAAGTGTATAGAGTGAGGCCGTGCCCACTAGATGGTCATGCCAACTGGATGGCTGCGCCCTTACTCCATACACTTGGAGGCCATGGCCACTAAATGGCTCCTGCCTGGGAGTATGCATATGCATATTTTCCCAGCTCACGAACTGGCAAATCCTCGCAGCGCACAGTGCATGTGCTGGGGAAATTCAAAAATCTGCAGTCACACAAGGTGTAGGAAAGACTAAGTGCAACACAAAGGGAAGGGAGAAAAGGGGGCCCAGACTCTAGCGAAAAGGGGTAGTGGAGACCTCCTAGGCTAACCTTATATCACCCTGTCCCTCCTAACATCCCTATATTGGTTCCGCACCAATTGCCGAACACGAACCTCGCCCTGTCTTTCCCTGGTGCTTGGCCCTGGCTTGGGAAGGGAGGGGATGAGCGCTAGTCGATCCCCACTGACAACTAAAGACAGCAAAAGGAACAAACAAGGGAAGATAGCTTAGCCTTAGTCAACTTAAGAGAGATGAACATACGTCCTTTTAGCACCAGAGAGAAAGAAGTAACGCACTTGCTCCAAGCCTTCACATGGGGTCATGTGAGTATCGACGGCACCTCCCTCTAGCAAACAGCTTGTATTCATACACCCAGGCCAGGGTGTTAATTAGTAAGAGAAAGGTAGCCGCTGGGTCCTAGAGAGACAGCTTTTAAGAAGGTGTCTGTAATGCCAAATGAAGAGATCTCCTGCAACCAACTGGAGGGCGACTGTCTGTCACTTCTGATGCACCCGTGACACTTAATCCTTATAAGTGAAATAACATTCTGTGACAAGTTATCCGGATGGCGCATTATTTGTCATTTTACGCTTGACTATATCTTTAGCACTTTTTTCCTGGTTATCTTGGGCAGCAAACTGAACCTTTTCCCTGGTTGAAGCGAAATCTAGCTACACATTTTCATACATTTTTGTAAATATTCATCCTTATCACTCCCAAAAAAAATCAGAAGGTAAAATTCTCAATTCTTTGTTTCTCCAGCGCCTGTATTTGTAGCGGTTTTGTAATGACCATGTGTTGTGTTTTTCTCCTTTTTTTTAGTGCTGTTTAAATTTGTCACTGCCTTTGATGTTTTAGTTTGTCTGGTTTCAAAGTACAGGGGGAATATAAATACATTAGGTTTATATATGTGTATGCTTGAAAGATCGCTGTCATCGTGTTTCCTTTTTCTTTGTGGAAATTGTATTCTTCTTGATAAGGTACCCTGGTGACTCACTGACACATCAAAGTTACAGCCTGGAGCTGCTTAGTGAACTGCCATTACCACAGCTATTCTAAAAACCAACATGAAGGACTTGTCCTGCTTCTGACGTCTGCTCCTTTCTTCTTCCTTGCCCAAATCAGTCTAGCAGAGAATTGTATCACTCAGGCGTTAACCTCCCTTCACATTGTACAAGGATCTGACATATTTCTTAGCATTACTTCACATTTATTATCCATCACATACCATTGGGGCATCCTGTGCAGTCACACAGGGGCCCAAGACGTAAAGGAGGCCCATGTCAACCTCCATAACTGATGGAATTTTACATTTTGATGAGTTACTAGACTGAAAAGAGCCCATATATTGTTCTTGCACAGGGGTCCTCTACTGTCTGTGTCTGCCATCAGTTTAATTTTCCAATGATAAAACATCTCCCAGTGATTAGAATGCAAGCTCCATGTCTCAGACACACCATGATACTTCCATTAATAGGGTCGAACAGTGGCAGAATGTTGTCAACAAGAGCATCCAGGAAGGACCTTTTGTGCAACAGCTTTTACATCAAGAATGAATGGCTGACTGGTACCAGGGGCCTCTTGTCACTCAACAGCTTTCACATCAATAATGAATGCCCGACTGGTACCAGAGGCCTCTTGACTAGTGTTGAGCGATACCTTCCGATATCGGGAAATATCGGATCGGATTGGATTGGACCAATACCCAAAAAGTATCGGATATCACCAATGCAAGTCAATGGGACAGAAATATCGGAATAAAAATAAACCCTTTCTTTCCTTGTAGGTTAATTCTACATGAAGGAAACAACTAAGAATAATGTAGAATGTATTAGGGGAGGTGGGGGAGACAATAAAGGCATAGAGGTTTAGCCCAATCAAATGGAATAGTAGGAATTAATATTTTTTTTAAGACGTTCTGAGTTACGGAAATATTGACTATGTTAAGTTTTTTTATATTTTGTCAGATATTTATGTTTCACTACTTCCATGCTCTTCACCTTCTTTTTTACTTCTCCCACACTTTCTCCTTCATCATCCTCAGCATCAGCATCTTTTTCATCAACTTCTTCTTCACCTTCTTCATCTTCTTCTTCTTCACCTTCTTCATATTATTCTTTTTTTTTACATTCTTCATATTCTTATTATTCAACTATTATCCTTCTTAATATTCTACTTCTTCATCTTCTTCACATTTTTCTTCTTCATCATATTCTTATTTGTGACAGGCATTCCTGTAGTTGTTATCTATAAAAGTTTGAACATTACACCTTTCGTTCTGCCCGTCACAAAAGATTTACAACAGGATTTGTCCGCGTTCAGTTTGGCCTGCAGCAGCAGGTCTTTTCCAGGGGCACCACGAGGAGGAACGGACTCACCCCCATACACTGCTTAGTCATCTTCTGCTTATAATTTAGATAATATCTTTTGCTCTGATTTTTAGTCTTATGCTTAATGTTCTTCCGCTTTTTGTTCTGCAGCTTCTTGTACTTCTGCTTATTGGTTTTCTGTCTCTTCTTCTTCTGTATCTTGGTGGTTGTCTTCTTGTTCTTTGTCCTCTTGGTCATCTTCTTCAGGGTCATCTTCTTGGTCTTCTTCGGGGTGGTCTTCAGGGTCGTCATCTTCAGGGTCATCGTCTTCGGGGTCCCCGTCTTCTTTGGGGTGGTCTTCAGGGTCCTCATCTTCTTTGGGGTGGTCTTCAGGGTCGTCGTCTTCAGGGTCGTCATCTTCGGGGTCCTCGTCTTCTTCGGGGTGGTCTTCAGGGTCCTCGTCTTCAGGGTCGTCGTCTTTGGTGTCCTCGTCTTCTTTGGGGTGGTGTTCAGGGTCGTTGTCTTCGGGGTCCTCGTCTTCTTCGGGGTGGTCTTCAGGGTTGTCGTCTTCGGGGTCGTTGTCTTCGGGGTCCTCGTCTTCTTCGGGGTGGTCTTCAGGGTCCTCGACTTCAGGGTCCTCATCTTCGGGGTCCTCGTCTTCTTCGGGGTGGTCTTCAGGGTCCTCGTCTTCAGGGTCCTCATCAGGGAGATCCAGAGTGATTACCAAGAACCATTTCAAAAACCTTGAACTTGGAAATGTAGCAGAAGGTACAAGAAGGCTGAGGAACTGCCGAGAACCAGCTGATGGTACTGGAACCCGGATGGGTAGCAGAAGGTACAAGAGCCAATGTAACTACCGAGGACCAGCTGACGGTACTGGAACCCGGTTACTAAGCAGGAGGTACCTGTGCCAGAAAGCACTACCAAGGACCAGCAGACGTTGGTGGAACTTGGATACCGAGAAGGAGGCACCTAAGCCAAAGGCACTGCCGAGAACCAGCTGACGGTACTGGAACCCGGATGGGTAGCAGAAGGTACAAGAGCAAATGGAACTACCGAGGACCAGCTGACGGTACTGGAACCCGGATGGGTAGCAGAAGGTACAAGAGCCAATGGAACTACCGAGGACCAGCTGACGGTACTGAAACTCGGTTACTAAGCAGGAGGTACCTGTGCCAGAAAGCACTACCAAGGACCAGCAGACGTTGGTGGAACTTGGATACCGAGAAGGAGGCACCTAAGCCAAAGGTACTGCCGAGAACCAGCTGACGGTACTGGAACCCGGATGGGTAGCAGAAGGTACCCATGAAAAAAAAAGTTGCAAGGCCGCGAGCCGGCCGCAGTTACCAAAACCCACAGTCCTACAGGGGGTGCTTGTCTTATTAGCACTATGGAACCAGCCTTCATTGCCAGATCCCGCCGCCCACATAGGAGTCACCTAAACTGCAGGCACCATAGAGACGGCTAACCCGACCGCAACACGACAGGACAACACATTCGAGGCAAAGTGACGTTGACACTACCCGGAAACAGCTGGCTTGCTGGAACCAGGCTGGGCAGGAGGGAGTACCCGTGCCAAAGACACTGCTGGGAAACAGCTGATGGTGCTGGAACCCAGGGTAAATAGTAAAAACAGAGTGGAGCCAGAGGCCTAATTGGAACAAGTTTAAAATCTGTAGTAGTGTGAATGTGGACAGAGCAGGAGAAATTGCCGTACACACAGAAGGGAACAGCTGACATTACTGAACCCCAATAACACGGCAGCAAGTGTTGACTGTGCAGACGGCACTTCTGAGTAGCAACTAGCGGTGTTGGAGCCCAAGGTAAATACTAAAAACAGAGAAGCCAGAGATGTAATTGGAGCAAGTTTTAAATCTGTAGTACAGTGGATGTGGACAGAGCAGGAGAATTTGCCGGACACACAGCTGGGGATCAGCTGACGTTACTGAACCCCAATAACACTGGAGCAAGCGTTGACTGTGCAGACGGCACTTCTGAGCAGCAACTAGCGGTGTTGGAGCCCAGGGTAAATACTAAAAGCAGAGGTGTAATTGGAGCAAGTTTTAAATCTGTAGTACAGTGGATGTGGACAGAGCAGGAGAATTTGCCGGACACACAGCAGGGGATCAGCTGACGTTACTGAACCCCAATAACACTGGAGCAAGCGTTGACTGTGCAGACGGCACTTCTGAGCAGCAACTAGCAGTGTTGGAGCCCAGGGTAAATACTAAAAGCAGAGGAGCCAGAGGTGTAATTGGAGCAAGTTTTAAATCTGTAGTACAGTGGATGTGGACAGAGCAGGAGAATTTGCCGGACACACAGCTGGGGATCAGCTGACGTTACTGAACCCCAATAACATGGCAGCAAGCATTGACTGTGCAGACGGCACTTCTGAGCAGCAACTGGCGGTGTTGGAGCTCAGGGATTACAGTTCAGGTGGTAGAAACATGAACACAACAGGAGACCTGGATACTGTTGCCAACCAATTATTTATTCTGGATGAGGACTGGCAAATTCATGCGAGATCCAGGCCTTGTTCATTTTCAAAAAAGGAAGCCGGTCAACATTATCGGAGGATAGTCGCATGCGACGGTCTGTTAGTACACCACCTGCGGCAGATAATACACTAGCAGGAGGGCAAGCTAGCACCTCTAATGCATACTGGCTAAGCACTGGCCATGTATCCAGCTTAGAGACCCAAAACTTGAAGGGGGAAGAGCTGTCTGGGAGTACACTGAGAGGGCAAGACATGTAGTCTGTCACCATCTGACGGAAACGTTGCCTCCTGCTGACTGGCGCCGTCTGTGATGGTGTAGACATTTGTGGCGGCGGGGACACAAAACTTTGCCACATTTGGGCCATGCTGGTCTTGCCTTGTGCTGAGGCGCTGCTTCTGCTCCCTCTTTGTGCAGAGCTTCATCCACTGCCTCGACGCACTGAGCTGCTTTGTAAAGCACTAGCAGCACTGCTCTCGGTTGGAATGTAGAACATGATGGAATGCACCAGTGTGTCTTGGTACTCCGGCATTTTACGCTCCCGGTTCAACGGTGTTATGAGGCTTTGTAAGTTGTCACGGTAGTGAGGATCTAGGAGGGTTGACACCCAATAATCAGCCGTGTTGAGAATGTGGGCGATGCGGCGGTCGTTTCTTAGGCACTGCAGCATGAAATCAACCATGTACTGCAGAGTGCCAACTGGCCAAGAAACGTTGTCCCCTGCTTGAGGCGTGATCTCTGCCTGCTTTGCATCACCCCACCCTCGCGCTAGATACTGACTACTAGAGCACTGTGTACCTCCCTCCTCTGGACAGATGTCTTCCTCCTCCATTGACTCCTCCTCATCCTCCTCACAAAGTGTCCCCTGCCTAGGCCTTTGTGAGGAACCACGTTGCGCAGACTGAACAGAAGCACATGGCATTTGTGACTCCTCATCCTCCACCTCTTCCAAAACCTCGTCCCTTAGTGCTTGCAGTGTTTTTTCAAGCAGGCAGATAAGGGGGATAGTCATGCTGACTAGTGCATCATCTGCACTCGCCATCCGCGTGGAATAATCGAAGGCACGCAAAATGTGGCAAATGTCCTTCATAGAGGCCCACTCAGTGGTGGTGAAGGGTGAATGGCGCGCACTGCGACTTGTTTGCGGCTGCTGCAGCTGGTACTCCATTACTGCTGCCTGCGGCTCACACAACCTCTCCAACATATGTAACGTTGAATTCCACCTGGTGGGTAGGTCACATATGATGCGATGTTCCGGAAGACGTAATCGGCACTGCAGAGCTGCAATGTGCGATCTTGCGTTGCTGGAACGCCGCAAGTGAGCACACTCTATGCGGACCTTGTGAAGCAGTGCATCAAGATCCGGATAGTCCCTCAAAAAACTCTGCACGACCAAGTTGAGCACATGTGCCAGACATGGGATGTGAGTGAGATTGCCTAGGCCCAGAACTGCCACCATAGTTCGGCCATTGTCACACACTACCATGCCTGGCTGGAGATTCGCTGGCACAAACCACACGTCGCTCTGCTGCTTGATGGCATTCCAGAGCTCCTGCGCTGTGTGGCTTCGATTCCCCAAATAAATTAATTTTAATACAGCCTGTTGACGTTTGGCCACGGCTGTGCTCATATCGGTCATCATAACAGGTAACCGTTCACGGGTCGATGTGGAGGTAGACCGTGACGGCTCCTGCAGCGCTGATTCAGAGGAACTGGAGTATGAGGAGGAGTCAATGTGTACAGACTGGATTCCTGCAATCCTTGGAGTTGGCAGAACACGTACAGCGCCACTCTCAAGATCTATACCCGGCTCCACAACATTTACCCAATGGGCAGTGAGGGAAAGGTATCGTCCCTGTCCATGCTTACTGGTCCTCGCATCGGTGGTCAGGTGGACCTTGCTACTGACGGTGTTTTGTAGCGAATGTTTAATTTTTCCCTCCACATGCTGTTGCAGGGCAGGGATGGCTTGCCTGCTGAAATAAAAGCGGCTGGGCGAGTTGTATTGTGGGACTGCCAATGCCATAAAGTTACGGAAGGTGTCAGTCTCCACCAGCCTGAATGATAGCATTTCAATGGCCAATAGTTTAGCAATGCCAGCATTCAGAGCCTGTGCTCGGGGGTGGTTTGCCGAGTATGGGCGCCTTTTCTCCCATGCCTGTGCTAACGATGGCTGTAGACTGGCCTGGGAGTGTGAGGATGACAGGGAAAGTGGTGCTGTGGGTGGAATTACACTGTGTCTCTGTATAACAGTGCCAGAGGTTCTTCCATGGTGATCCTGTGAGGAAGCTGAACCAGCTGTGTGTGAGCTGGAGGAAGAGGCTACAACACGAGCTGAAGAGGTGGTAGGTGGCGCTGTAGGTTGGCCTAGGTCTTCAGTGTGTTTTTGTAACTCCACCACGTGCTTGGTCCGCATATGTTTCCACATATTTGTTGTATTGAGGTTGCTGACACTTTTCCCTCTTTTCACCTTCTGATTACACAGCTTGCATTTGACAAAGCAAATGTCATCTGCAACTGTGTCAAAAAAGGACCAGGCACTGCAAGTCTTGGGAGCACCCGCTTTGGATTTTGGAAGAGCCATGCTCCTAATGGGTGCCGAAGTGGAGGCTACAGGCAACCAAGTCTGCCCCCTCCCTCTCCCTCCTTTTTGGGCCATTCGGGGAATCTCTTCCTCAGAGCTGCTCCCACCACCTTCCTGTCCCTCACGCCATGATGGGTCAAGGACCTCTTCATCTACACCACCCTCTTCAAACAACTGCTTCTCCTGGGTAGTTTCGACAGCACAGTACGCACCAGAAAGTGGCACCTGAGTCTCATCATCAGATGCGTACTGAGGTGTGCTGCTGACCATAGGCACTGGTCCACCCGCCTCTTCAGATTCAGAGAGACAAAACGGTTGCGCATCCCTGCATACTACCTCTTCTTCAAATTCTAGAATTCTGCTTGGCTGGCCCCCTCTTTCCAAGCCAAGAGATTCAGAGAACAGAAGTAGAGATGGCTCCTGTCCAGGGCTCTCTGACTGCCTGGGCAATTTGGCAGGTGGTGAAGAGACAGATGGGTGCTCTTCAGTGCTCAGGACCTGAGAGGATCTGGAACTAATTGAAGTCGATGCGTTAGCTGCCATCCATCCGACAATGGCTTCAATTTGGTCCTCCCGCAGCAGTGGGGTACGGCTAGCTCCTACAAAGCTGCGCATAAAGGACTGTTCCCTGGTAAAACTGGGGGATGCTGAGTCACTGGTGCCGGCAGCAGGCACAGAATTCCCACGTCCTCTCCCTGCAGGCACAGAATCCTCACGTCCTCTCCCTGCAGAAACTCCACGCCCACGCCCACGACAACGACCACATGCCTTACTCCCTGCCTTCTTCATCTTGGTAGATTGATAAAGATAGGCAGAAAAGTACTAAGGGCTTAGTGTGCTTATTCCTGAACAGATGCTAACAGGTATAAGAAACACTAATTTTATAAAGTGTGGACTAGACTTTAATATGAGCTAATGTGGCCTACACAACTGTAAAGTGGAGTGCTTGGTGAACTTTATTTAGTTTTTTTTGTCACAAAAAGACACTGGATGTGCCCAAAGATGTAATACCAATAGTATCACAAACTTTTTGTAGCTATTACAATGCAGGAAGGTAACCTACAATGCAATAGATGAGGCTACAAAAAATAGGCTAATACTAATCTGGCTGGGGCTGCAGGGCACAATGCTGCAGAAAGGCTCCTCTATCTACTCCTATATAATTGTGTTTGGAACCAATGTAGCTGAATACGGATGGAACCACCACACTAATAGGAGAAATCAGTAAAAATGATCAATTAGCAATAAAGGACAATGTATGAGGCAGTGACGCATGGTAAGCGCACTGCAACCAGACGTGGCTGAAGCACACACTACAGCGTGAGCTGCACTCACACACAGAGAGCTTGCAGACAGGCGTGAACAGTGCAGATGCAGAGCATTGTGCACTAGCGCTGCAAGACAAAAAAAAATTCTCTATCTATTCCTATAGAGTGTGTTTGGAACCAATTTAGCTGAATACGGATGGAACCACCACACTACTAGGAGAAATCAGGAGAAATTATCAATTAGCAAAAAAGGACAATGTATGAGGCAGTGACGCACGCTAAGCACACTACAACCAGACGTGGCTGAAGCACACACTACAGCGTGAGCTGCACTCACACACAGAGAGCTTGCAGACAGGCGTGAACAGTGCAGATGCAGAGCACTGTGCACTAGCGCTGCAAGACAAAAAATAAAATTCTCTATCTACTCCTATATAGTGTGTTTGGAACCAATTTAGCTGAATACGGATGGAACCACCACACTAATAGGAGAAATCAGGAAAAATGATCAATTAGCAAAAAAGGACAATGTATGAGGCAGTGACGCACACTGAGCGCACTACAACCAGACTTGGCTGAAGCACACACTACAGCGTGAGCTGCACTCACACACACAGACCTTGCAGACAGCGGTGAACAGCACAGAGAACTAAGCACTAGCGCTTCAAGGCACAGCGATTTATAAAGTAGCTTGGGTAAAGCAGAATAGACCAAATAGGTAGCTAAAACTGTCCTTCAGAACAACAGCGTCCTATCCCTATCTGAATTCACAGCAGAGTGAGCTCAAAATGGCGGCGGCGGCTTTTATAGTGCATCATGACATCATTTCAGCAGCCAATCACAGCCATGCCATTAGTTAACATGCCTACATGTCTAACAGGATGTGCCCACACTTCTTAGGATCCTCATTGGCTGAATAAAATGAAACTGGCTCATTGCATTATGGTAACTTCCGATTCCGGTATACGATATTCTAAAAGTATCGGAATTAAGTATCGGAATATCGGTCGATACCCGATATTTCAGTATCGGAATGCTCAACACTACTCTTGACACGCAACAGCTTTTACATCAAGAATGATGACCTTTGGTATCAGTGGTCAGGTTTCCACTGAATGAAAAATAAAGACATATTGTAGTTTGTGCCATTCTGAAAAAGAACCCCAAAAGGTTGAAAATCTGCTTTTTTGTAGTTGTCAGTTGACCATCATTACTGTAGCAGCCCAGCAAAATTTTGCTGGTCATTTAATGCTTACTCACCAGGTTTACACCTGAAGAAGGCTGGATGCAGCCGAAAAGCATAGTGTTTTTTTAAATAAAACGTTTATATTTTTATGTAACTTTTAATCTATATGCACTCCTTGGATCAATTTGCCCCTTTTCCTTACATTGGGAAAGCCCTCTTTCTGTTTTTTTTCATTCTGAAACTTTTATTAACTAAAATTAATTATTTGCATGCGGAAAAATAATTTTTCAATCTCAAAGAAGCTCATTGCGTTTTATTTCTCAATTATGAGGAACCTCATGTAAGAGCGGGGACCTCTTGGACTCTAGGGAGAGTTGGCAAATCTACTAGGTGCCCAGAAAAGTCTCTCAGAACCTTCTAAAATATCAGAGTTTTCCAAATGTTCTATTACTTATGATACAAAATCCACGTGTCCGAAAGTACAAAAAGGGGTGAGTACATTGTAGCGCCCCGAGGGTTCGGCCACTACAGGGGTATTGCACCTCTGCCAGAGGTGTGGTATTCCACTCCCGGGTAAGGATGGAGTATGGACCAGGGCTCAGTTAGCTGCATGCATCACACACACCCCATTTCCGGGGGACAGCTCAACGGTGCTCCCATTTAGACAGTAATGCAGGCACGACAGACCATGTCCCTGGCTGGAGTGGGGAGGAAAACCCAGTGATGTAGGAGCAGAAGGGGACGGTTTCTGAGCATAGGTAGGAGCTCATTGGGTGCTGGTCACCTGAGCTCACAGTCAGAGGGGAGGTATAAAAGGTGGGCACCATTTTAGGACAGTGGTCAGTTCAGAGTGAGAGGAGAAGACAGGGAGTGGAGGCTCTGTAGGAGCTCTGCAGAAAGGCAGGCCTAGAGAAAAGGCCGGAGCCTGGGAGGAGAAGGAGAAGTAGGCCTGGAGAAGAGGCCGAGGGAAGGAGGAGAAGAAGGAACAGGAAAGGAGGAGTGACGGAGAAACAGAAAGGCTCAGAAACAAGAAGGCAGAAGGGACCCTAAGGACCCAGGAAATTACGGGTGACGGGTCAGGCAAGAAAAGGGTACCGGATCCCAAGTTGGTGGAGGCAAATAATCCTCAGCAAAGAACCGGAGGTTGTGATCATCACTTGGTGCGACCCCCTGCTAAACCTTGCTAGGAATGCACCATATAGGATAGCGGGAAACGGGGCCCACGTTTACCCGCATAGATCCGCGGCAGCTGGACAAAAGCTTGGTCACTGGTGGGGCACGAGCCAGAGGAAGGATAGAAGGGAGTCCTGTGCCATACTCCGGAATTGCCGGGGGGTTGACCGAGCCCCTCGCCTGGTGGACACGGCACGGCTTGGGCAGTCACTACTGGTACCGAAGTGGCTTGGAGTATACTAACTGTGAGTAAAAGACCCTGGACTGCAACACGTTGTCTTTGTGCTTCTTACTTCGCCAGTACTAAAGGTACTGGGACTCCCTGCACCATCACCCCCACCATCTACTACATTGCCCTGAGGCTACACTCTTCCCGTGGGGAGTTATACTAACTCAGCGGCACACACCATCAGCCTCAGGGGACTGCCTTGCAGCGGCGGTTCATGATAGCCGCAATCCACGGGTGGCGTAGTCGGACATTACCTAAAACATATAAAAGACTGCCACTGGTCTGACCACCCTGAGCCACAGGACCAGGTCGCCACTACTACTCCCAGCATTGCCCTGAAGCCCGGTCCCGAGTGCCCCACGGCCCAGGGGGCGAGTCAGCTTTGGCGTAGTCGGCAGGATTGTGACCAACCCGCCACAAATGGTTATTGCGTGCCTGAATAGAGACTGTTTCACTGTACCAAAGATGGCGCCCGCCCCAGAAGAACGAGTGCCATAATGTGAGCGCCAAAAGACAACAGGAAGCCACCTCCCATCGTGGGCCAGGTCCCAGAATGGCGCCAAAGAAGGAGCCCACCCCCAGCAGCCATGAGTGCGGCGGTAGAGATGTCCATCAAGGTGGGGGGGCTGCCCCGGAAAGTGATTGTCAGCAAATGGCCTCAAGACCACCCCCAGTGGGGGCGGAAAGAGAAGAAAACTGTGGGGCAGGGTGCGGTCTGGATCAGTCTGTATGGACCGCACCCGGGAATGGAAGAAGGGAACAGCACCAGCACCCTGGCGCGTGGCCTGCTGCAGGCCGAGCCACCCTGCAGCTTCGCGGAGCTGCTAGCACAGCTCCCCAAGAACCCGGAGCGTGCGCAAGCCGCGTTAGAAGATCTGGACCGGAGGATGGTCCGGGCGCAGCGGGATGTGATCGCCGGGTGGAAGGAGGAGTTGGCCCGGGAAGCCGTGGCCCGACTGCAGGAGGCGCTACCACGGCCCAGCAGCACGCCTGACTCCGAGGGCAGTGAAGGTGGACCGGAGTCCGGGGACGATGCCGCGGAGGAGACCGCAACGACTGAGGCAGGTAACGGGGACGTCACCACCCCCAGCACTGAAGCCGCGAGTCTGCCTCAGCCTCCCGTTGCGAGGCCCGAAGCCCCGGGAACTGTACATGTCACCTCGCCTCCGCCACTACCAGCTAGGCCTCAGGCTGCAAGCGCTGCGGTCACGCCCCGCGCCGTGCCTTCTAGCCCCGGGCGTGATTAAGAAACAGACGCCACAGGCCGGGTCGCAAGGCCTAGTATTTCTGGGCGCCGCTACCCCGCCAACGTCCCTTGCCTATGCTGTGCCACTCCCGGGCATGACTGGAAGACGACCACCTGCCTGGTCGTAAGGCCGAGTACCCACCGGTGCCCCCTGCCATACAGCCCCTGGGCGTGGACCTGTTCGCCCAGCACACCGGTCCGGATGGGCAGCCCTTCATCTGGCCGCCCGAGTATGTCAACCCCCGCCTCCAGAGAAGCCTGTCTGCGGAGGCCGGAGCCGCACCTGAACCCCTAATACCTGCTCCGGAGCCTATGGACGTTGCCCAGCCCCCGCTCGAGGATGCTCAGTTCGAATGGGACCCCACCGGAGAACATCTGATGGGGTTCACCCAAGAAACCAGGGCAGACGCAGCCCGTCGACGAGAGTCCTGCCGTCAGCAGTTGGCGATGTTTGAGAGAGAGCGGCGGGAGCGGCATGTCCAGCAAGAGCGGCTCCAAGTACAAAGTGCGGAGCAGAAAAGGAGAGCCCGACAGAACCCCCGAGCCGCCAGCGGTCCCAGAGTCACCGGGACCGTGGTGAAATTTCAAATGGAGCACGGCTGGGGCTTCATCAAAGTTCCTGGGACCATCAGCGACGTCTTTGTGACCCGGAGGGACGTCGAGAGTCACCTGCCAGAGGGACATCGAGGACGAGACCTATACCCAGGTGACGTGGTGACCTACACCCGGCATAAGGGTGTAAAAGGGTGGTACGCCCTCCACGTCCACCGGCTAACAGAGGAGGAGCTGCAGTATCATCAAGAAGGGAGTCAAGAGGGTCCGGACGGGCCTGAAGATGACCAGGAGGAGCTAGGCGCGTATGGAGGACGACTGTAGAGAGCAAGGAGAAAGCACCAATGTACATAGTTACCCGTCAGGGTAGAAAGAACTGTTGTGGGACTGTTTTCCACTGAGAGTGTGGTCCCCGTTGGGACTGTTACCTGTCAAAGTTGCCCCCTTTCCTAAACCTGGCTGAGGACTGAGAACAGCCGCCCCTTTTCCTTAACCTGGCCGAGGACTGAGAGCAGCCATTCCCCTTCCCTACCTGGCCGAGGACTGAGAGCGGCCATCCTGTAAATAGTTGCGCTTCCTAAAGCGCCCCCTATTGGTTTTATAAAAGAACTGCAACGTCTACCTCAGGACAAATTTGCTGGACTGTTGCACCTTTAAGAAGAATGAACACCTGGTCGCAAGTTGCACCGCGGCCAGTACACAAGAATATGTTTTACTTAAAAATGTTTTATATGAAAAGTTTTATATGCTGCTATATGATAATGAGAATGTTTTATATGACAAAAGAGTTCTGGTAGTATTAACAGTAACAAAGAAATTGTTTCCCATAAAGGGAATTGAACAATGTCGTCCGTTTTCTAATGTGAAAAGTTTTGAAAAAGTTGTGCATGTCTTGTAATCAATTGTCTTTGATCTTTTCCAGCCCGAGGACGTGCTGTGGTTTACCAGGGGAGAATGTAGCGCCCCGAGGGTTCGGCCGCTACAGGGGTATTGCACCTATGCCAGAGGTGTGGTATTCCACTCCCGGGTAAGGATGGAGTATGGACCAGGGCTCAGTTAGCTGCATGCATCACACACACCCCATTTCCGGGGGACAGCTCAATGGTGCTCCCATTTAGACAGTAATGCAGGCACGACAGACCATGTCCCTGGCTGGAGTGGGGAGGGGGAGGAAAACCCAGTGATGTAGGAGCAGAAGGGGACGGTTTCTGAGCATAGGTAGGAGCTCATTGGGTGCTGGTCACCTGAGCTCACAGTCAGAGGGGAGGTATAAAAGGTGGGCACCATCTTAGGACAGTGGTCAGTTCAGAGTCAGAGGAGAAGACAGGGAGCGGAGGCTCTGTAGAAGCTCTGCTCAAAGGCAGGCCTAGAGAAAAGGCCGGAGCCTGGGAGGAGAAGGAGAAGTAGGCCTGGAGAAGAGGCCGAGGGAAGGAGGAGAAGAAGGAACAGGAAAGGAGGAGTGACGGAGAAACAGAAGGGCTCAGAAACAAGAAGGCAGAAGGGAACCTAAGGACCCAGGAAATTACGGGTGACGGGTCAGGCAAGAAAAGGGTACCGGATCCCAAGTTGGTGGAGGCAAATAATCCTCAGCCAAGAACCGGAGGTTGTGATCATCACTTGGTGAGACCCCCTGCTAAACCTTGCTAGGAAGGCACCATATAGGATAGCGGGAAATGGGGCCCACGTTTAGCCGCATAGATCCGCGGCGGCTGGACAAAAGCTTGGTCACTGGTGGGGCACGAGCCAGAGGAAGGATAGAAGGGAGTCCTGTGCCATACTCCGGAATTGCCTGGGGGTTGACCGAGCCCCTCGCCTGGTGGACACGGCACGGCTTGGGCAGTCACTACCGGTACCGAAGTGGCTTGGAGTATACTAACTGTGAGTAAAAGACCCTGGACTGCAACACGTTGTGTTTGTGCTTCTTACTTCGCCAGCACTAACGGTACTGGGACTCCGTGCACCATCACCCCCACCATCTACTACATTGCCCTGAGGCTACACTCTTCCCGTGGGGAGTTATACTAACTCAGATGCACACAGCATCAGCCTCAGGGGACTGCCTTGCAGCGGCGGTTCATGATAGCCGCAATCCACGGGTGGCGTAGTCGGACATTACCTAAAACATATAAAAGACTGCCACTGGTCTGACCACCCTGAGCCACGGGACCAGGTCACCACTACTACTCCCAGCATTGCCCTGAAGCCCGGTCCCGAGTGCCCCACGGCCCTGGGGGCGAGTCAACATGGTTTGGAAGAATCATTACCTGATGGAAATTGATGTTATTATGCAAATAAAAATTTTGTCATCTCTCCCAAACTTCCATCTAAAGCAGACCTATTTGGAAAAATTGGCAAGTATGACGTTTTGTAAACCACCAGATGACATCATCTTTTTAATTCATCCTGGCAGATGTAAGACACCTCTCCACGGAGCTCTACCCTCCCTGATTCTCTGAATCTCTCTCATGTAGCTGTAGATATCAGATCTGCTTTATAAATGAGAGCAATGACATAGTAAGTAAGGCTATACAGTGATTAGAGTGAATTATAAAAGTATCTTAACTCACATTGACTGTCTATAGTATTTATGATTGTTAGGTACTGAATCTTCATTGGATCCTGTGAAATGATACTTCAGTCTCTCTCCCTGCCTCCTGCTTGTAGGAGCTGACAGGCAGAAACCAATTACAAGCAGGATACAGGGGAGACAGGAGAAAGCTATATTACATAGAATACATTGTGATTCTCCATTGCAAGTCTAAGAACATTACTTACATGTCACTGCTTTATCTATGTTACTGTTACATAGGACCCGGTGCAAAGGAAGTTAAGTTTGATTAGATTTTGCCCTTTGCAAAGCCAATGTGGGAAGTGTAGTCTGCATTACGGGAAATATATCAAAATTTAGAGATTTAGAAGAAATATGATATCCCATAAATGGCACATCAACTAAAACAGGTATGCACAAGATATACAGTACATAATAGGCTCTACATCATTCTTTATTAATAGCCTATGCTGCAAAACAAATTATGGACTGTTGCTCCAAGCTATTTGAAGCAGAGAATTATTAGTTCAGTATGAAAGAAACCCTTCATCTCCAGCCTTTATAAAGAAAATTACTAAATAAATTGGCACCAGATTTTGTAGTTTAATTCAATTAGATGAAAAGGCAGCAACGTTTAACAGGTGGCGGCTGCCTTCCCTCATGCTCACAGGCTTTCTGTATCATATGCTGGAGTTGCCATCACATTGCGCATAGGATTTTGTTCTAACTTCCCCAGACTCCGATTGACATGAAATTGCCATTTGTCCAAAAGTAATAAAATGAAAAATAACCAACTGCCACATTAGAAAAACTACTAAATTACAGACTCAGATTTGCTACCTCTATATGTAAAAATGTGGATAAAAACATAAAGCCAGGCATTAAAATGCTCATTTCTTTTGATTATTAAAGTATATGACATCAGATTAAAGCTTTCGAAAAATTAGGTGCTTTGTAGATCAGCTCTTCCATGAACGAAGGAAAGTTTCCTAGCGCTATGTTCGTTTCCACTTTGAAATAATGCATCTGAGTTTTTCCATTATGACCCTGCCAAATTTCATCTTCAAAGCTCATGTCTGTTTGGAGCACACAGGTGTTTCACGCTGCTGCAACAATCCGGATAAACTGTCTGCATCTCAACACCGCCTTTAATTAAATGTCTTCAATGCTCAGTTTGCCTTGCATGAAAATATGTTTTAAAGACTGACTTGAAAAGATTTCCTAGTTAGTTAACGACTTTTAAAAGCGTTTGGTAAAGAATATGAAATATGCGCATAAAGGAAAATCATTGTCCAATTCAGTAACAGTCTGGCTGCCATGTTTCTTCACTTTAAACAATACAATGGTGAAATAAAGGGGGAATAAATCATCTAAAGCTTCAGACGATACAACTTTGAATGTTGTCTCGTAGTTAAACCATTAATCTGTAAAGTCTGGCAATGACCTACTTACAGGTTGGTTTAATATGGACACATTTTAGCAACCATATTACGGCTGAAACACCTGTGCATCCTGCAGTTCCTGAGTGTTACAGCCTTAGGGTATGTTCATATGTTTGCATCCTATATACAGTATGAGAATTGGGTTTTCCCGACCCCATTCATATGCATCTGAAATTCTCTGCTCTGATTTTTGATGCAGCCGCAGAAAATAATTCCACTGTGAAAATTCAAGGATAAGTACAATTCGCTTACATGGGATTTCTGGCAAGGGTCCAAGGTCTGAGTTCTGGAGGACACAACTGGGTGTCTACTTCCAGCAAATGTTTCTACTCAGTCGCTCACATGAGACTGACTTTGGCTTGTCATTGCTAGTTGGCATTTACAGTAATCGGCGATGACATTCTCTCTAAGAGCTCATGCTGAGAAAAACCTCGGCATTTGGTATAGCTCTTTTGTACTTCAAGATTTTAATATCATAATGTAAGTGCAGTCCAGGAAAACAACAAATGTTTCGGCCTACATGGCCTTCATCAGTGTAATCTGACTGCTTATGAAGATCAGTGAAACCGGGGAATGGGCTAGACTCTATATCTCAAAGGTGAAAGGTCAGTAGGGCTTGTGTCACCTGCCAATACCGTGTGGGTCTCAAATGCAGTGTCCACTGCTAGTTCCAGTGTCTGCCCTCTTTAGACAGAGAGTCCAGCCCATCCCCCATTTTCACTGATCTTCATAAGCGGTCGGATTACACTGATGAAGGCCATGTAGGCCGAAACGTTTCTTGTTTTCCTGGACTGCACTTACATTATGATATTAAAATCTTGAAGTTCAAAAGAGCTATACCGAGTGCCAAAGATTTTCTCAGACTGTACTTGGGTTTGGACCCTACTCGAGCACCTTTCCGATAGTACTGCGGTTTTCTTTAAACACTCATTCTGACGTCAGTTTTTCACACATGCGTTCTATCCGTCTTTTTCATGGACAGAGCTCATTCCTACCATTGTCTATATGGCTGATCACATGTCCGCATATTTTGCAGACTAAGTAGTCTACTAGTGCACTAATGATTAGTGCAACTGCTCATTACTCGAGTTTGCCTAGTGTGCTTGGGTATTCACAAAGTATCATGGGTGCTTGAGTAACATGCTTGAGTCCCCACGACCACATGTTTTTTGGCTGTTAGACAGCCACAAAACATGGGGGATTGCACATGTTTGCAAGGCAATGCCTGCAAGTTTTGTGGCTGTCTACCAGCCTCGAGACATGTGGGTGCGGGGACTTGAACTTGTCACTTGAGCACCCAAGATACTCAGTGCATACCCGAGCACCCTAGACAAATTCGAGTAAGGAGCACTTGCGCTCATCACTATAGTCTTCACAAAATAATGGAGGCAGAGATTTTTCTTCGACT
Organism: Phyllobates terribilis; assembly: GCF_046119375.1. Lineage (NCBI taxonomy): Eukaryota > Metazoa > Chordata > Amphibia > Anura > Dendrobatidae > Phyllobates > Phyllobates terribilis. The sequence goes on from NW_027362768.1 coordinate 330,419,999, forward strand.
CACAGATCAAACTCGACAATGCAAGTCTACAGATCAGTGAAAAAATCGGACAGCATTCAGACGCCATCCATGTGCTGTCCGTTTTCACTGATTGTTTGATATGAGAAGCTTCAGAAACGTCCATAATTTTTTATTGTTTTCCATAAAAGTAGAACTGATGAAATGCTCATTGCAAAACCTGACACCCCAACCAAACTCTAATGAAACTCTGATAATTTTTTGCATAGGAGAAAAATTACAGACATCTGATTGAGCCTCAAGGCTTGCAGTGTGAGTTTCATTGGTGTTTTTGATCAGATTTCATCATTGTCAATTTATCCTGTATGCCAAAAACAAAGAAATGATAGAAGTTTTTTAAGCTTCTGCTATCAGTCAGTGAAAAATAGATGGAACATGGATGGCATCCAAGTGCTGTCCGATTTTTTTCATGGACACATCTCTGTGTTTTGGTGTGGATAAAACAGACAGCGCAAGGACCAATGCAAGTCATTGTGGTGGCTTAACATTTTTACTAGTGATGAGCGAGCACTAAAATGCTCGTGTGCTCGAAGCTCGGGTCGAGCACATTGGAATACTCGGGTGCTCTTTGGGGAAAGTCGAGCCTTTTTCTGGCGGTCCCCCCTGGCGGTCTGCAGAAGGTCAAAAATTGCCCAAACCGATGGGAACAGTGCTCAATTAAACGTCAGGCAGGCAGAATACATAGGCAGACAGGCAGGCAGGGTATATAGGAGGATGCATGTAAAACATAGCAGGGCACTTGGAACACACTAGTGCCCTCCGATTTTCATGCACCCGTCTCTTTAAAAAAGCCGGCCGGCACTTCAGCAGCGGCATACACCGGTACCCGACAATTTAGAACAGAAAGAATAGAGCATCACACATAGATTAGATAGATAGAAACATGTCAGTCACATATATAATAACTATAGTGACAGTCTTGGTTACTGTACTTGTCATTTCGTGTTAAAATAAAGGATTTATTTTAAAAAAAATTGGCGTTGGGTTCCCTGTAATTTTAGTCTCTAGCGGAGGTTAAGCAGACAGCTGGGGCAAATGTTTGAAGCCTGGGAAGGGGGTAATACCCACGGAGCTTCCCAGGCTACTAATATCAGCCCCCAGCTGAATACCTAGCCTTTACTAGCTATTAAAATGGGGGACCCAAAAAAAAAATGACGTGGAGTCCCCCCTATTTTAATAGCTAGCAAAGGCTAGGCAGACAGCTGGGGGCTGATATTAATAGACCAGGAAGGGTGCCATGAATATTGGCCCCCTCCCAGGCTAGAAACATCAGCCGTCAGCCGCCCCAGAAATGGCGCATGTGACTGACATGTTTCTATCTATCTAATCTATGTGTGATGCTCTATTCTTTCTGTTCTAAATTGTCGGGTACCGGTGTATGCTGCTGCTGAATTGCCGGCTTTTCATGTTTCACTGTGAGCACTGTTCCCATCGATTTGGGCAATCACTGTAATGCCACAACCACCATGACTGTGACATTACAGTGAGTGGCAGACAATCCCTGCATGATTGGTGCTCTAAATAGCGCCAGACATGCAGGACGGGGACCCGAGCTCCCGCCCGAGCATCTCGAAAGTACTCGGCGAGCTCCGAGCATCTCAAGTACTGAGATACTTGGGCGAGTACCGAGCAGTGGCGAGCATGCTCGCTCATCACTAATTTTTACACTTAGACCTATGGTTTGCATGTATAAAATCATAGCATGCATTACATTAATCCATATTCTGGATTAGGCTCGCCCATTATAAGTCAATGGGTGCGAAAAAAAAAAATTGCATACTGGTTACCATCCATATGTCATGCGATTTTTACGCACACATTACAATTATAAAGATAGTAAATGGCTCCAGACAGAATCTCTTTATATGTATTTCTGCAATATCCAAAGTAATATATGTAAGTGTTGTAGTAGTTGTTTGGGGCTAGTGTTGCATGAAAATGTGTAAAGATTCCTTGGAGCTGAGTTTCATGTGGCTCAGATAGGAAGGGCTGTGCCGATGGAAAGCATACCCTAGAGAATAAAAATATGTGTTTTCCACCACCTAGGGGCAAATGGAGTGGGTAGGGACTATGTTACCGAAGAAGATCTTGCGACCTATAGGTGCAGGTCAGACTCGTGTCTAAGGGTGATGTTTCACCTCAGACGACATCTCTAGAGGAAGTCTGCCTCACATTACTGGAAGACAAGCCATTTGTGAGTTTCTCTGCCATAAAGAGAGAGTGTTGTTAAAGTAAAACTCAGAGAAATTAATGTGTCTGTACCCGGTAAAAGTCAAGTAGAATCAAAACCAAAGATGGAGAGGAGAGGCCACCATGTGAGGAGTAAGGAATAAAGGCAGAAGTGCCAAGTCTTTGAGGCCATAAAAGTGAGGTGGTTATGTGAGGCTACAAGGCGTGGAGAGCACAGATAGAAAAAAGTATGAGCAGGAAAGTAACTCATGAATCTAACAGAGCATCTGTGAGAGAGAGTGAAATATACAGAGAGAAGTGTAAGAGTGTAACCAGAGAGCTGTGGCTTAGGTAGGCATAAAAGTGCCAGAAGGTACCATGCCTACCTAAGGTACCATGCCTTCCTATAGGGTCGTCACCTGCGCGAGTGCACCCAAAAGAAGAGTAGAAGTGAGTCAGAGAGAGAGACTGTTTTTCCGTCTTCTAACTGTATAAAGGGATTGAAACAGGATTCAAGATTGTGCCTCAATGTAGAAGCTCAAGAAAAGTTATTGAACTGTTCTCCATTGTTTCAATGTTTCCTGTCGAGGCTCTCGCCATACTGTCTGGTTCTTAGTACATATAGGACGTACCAAAGACTAGGGAACTTCTTAGATGCTAAAAAAAATGCAAAAAGCGCCATAAATGTCTTTGACGGTAGTTCAACAATGACAACCAACCAACCAACATGGCTCTCTGATACTAAAAAATATAAATGTTAAAGAATGAGAAACGAGAATATACAGACATTTGCATACACTGATGGATATTGCCCTACATGTGCAGTTAGCAGTTAGTAGATACATTTTTGATCCCTGGTAAAAGAATAAAAAAAAAGTACCATATGGAGTTAGACCATTTACAATATGTGTCTTCTATTCAACAGCTCTAGGGATGAATATAGATAGTTGGATTTTTTTCCCTGAAATTTCAACATTTCTATCCATGAAATTGAGGCCGAATTACTAAGAAAAAAGTTCAGTCTTGACATAATTCCTCTTGTAATGCCCTTACTATTGATGATATCATCATAAATGAGCTTCAATCATCAAATATTTACCCAGGATATTTTTTTTTCCACATTCAATGTTAAATAAATTGAGACTTCTAGATATTAAGAAAAGATTTGCTAAGGGAACATAGAGGAATGAGAACACAACCTCTGCATATTGAGTGCTCTATTTTCTTAAAATTGGATTCCGCTCTTTTCTTTTTTTTTTGTCTTCTTACATCTTTGTTTCGGAAAGTCAGGATAACAGGTTTCCTTGTTCTGCTGTGTTTTTTTTTGCTGTTCATTGACACTCTTCTAACAGTGCCTGAGATACAGTACCTATTTATGAGATCGGTGCACAAAGACAACATCATTAAAGGGAACCTGTCACTAGTTTTTGTGTCTCTGAATAAATGCCACCATCTTTATCTGCTCCTGCGCTGCATTCCACAAACGTGTCCATCATCTCCTGACCCTCCCTATAATCCCCCGAGAATACCATTTTAATTGCTCCCGCATTATATTTAAATGAGGATGGTCCGGTCCGATGGGCATCCTTGCTGCTGCATCCGTAGCTCCCCTCTGCTCCTAGTCACCGTCCTTCAGCTTTAATTATGTGGATAATGTATCATGTGTCATCCACATAGTGAAACAAGATTTTACACCTGTGCAGTAGCCTCGATGGCCCACACAAGTGCACTTTTTCTCTGCCCTACTGCGGGCAGAGCTTAAAACATCACTGCACAAGTGCCGAGCGACTGTTAAGCACTACGGAGAGAGCCCCAGCAAGGCTGACACCAAACCAGCAAAGGCGCAGCCACAGGTGCACTTGGTGCAAGCTGCCAAGCTAGGCGAGCCATTGTGGACCAGGAATACTCTTCACCCAGCTCCCAGTAAATGAAAGGGGGACTTTGGCAGAGCCCTTCCCTTCCAATGTCGCTGGACACCTGGCGTCTAGTGACACGGCTGCTGCCTAGTCAAGGACCAGGTGAGTACCTCTTCAAGAACCCCAGAAAGTGTAAACAGAAAAGAATACTACACTAATGCTAGCATCACTCACCACCAAAACACATAGGAACTGCAATAAACAGCAAAGGACTGAGCAGGGAACAGGATTAAATAGCCTGTCTAATGATCAGGTGTTGAATACCTCCCAATCATCCCCCGACAGCCACTCCCTGCTAGCTTGAACAGCAGATTGGACAACATCCCTCCACTGCCTAGTGCCAGACAAAGCAGCATCCTGTGTTGCCTGGCACCCGGGGAATTCAGTGAGAGACTCAGTCCTCACACATCCTCCAACACCATACCGCGATGCTCCATAAGATTGGGATGGTTTCCTTGCACGTGTAGTAGCTTTGCCTCCAGGGTCAGTACAATGGTGACACCTACGACCGGAGTAGCATAGTACCAGACCTGATCCATTCCCAGGTGGGAGCACAGAACCAAGATTCCTAACAGCAACGTTATTATAGCTCCAACATACCCTGCCACTGTAAAAGACACCACTCGGCCACTTGGCTTGACTAAAACTAAGGAACGGAAAACCTTTGGATCTCCTTGGTATCCAGGGACCTGGCCCTTACTGTAAGTTTTCCCACGATAGTATTTAAGATTAGTGTTGGGCAAACTCGAACAGTAAAGTTCAGCGTGCGTATCGAGCCTCTACTGTTCGGTCCTCTGGAAGTCCGTGTTACTGTTCGGGCTCGGGTTTGGGTGTTTCCCGCACTGTCACTTGCGTGACAGCGCGGGAAACACAGGCTCTGATCGCGGTAATTGCATTACCGCGATCAGAGCGCTGTGGCATCATGCTGACAGGTGAGAGATGTCTATAAGACTCCCCCATTACTAACCCCATAGTGTAAGTAAAACGTGAAATAAAACACCCACACCCAGAATAAAATATTTTATTTGAAATAAAGACAGGATTCCTTTAATATTTTAAATTAAACCATACTTACCGTCACACCCATTCCAGTTGAAGCCCTTGATCCCCTGTAATAAAAATAAAATAATAAACCAACCTCATCCTTACCTTTCCAACATCCAAATAATGAGTGTCCCATGAAGATTTCTTGAACAGAGCAGCCACATAATTTGTGACTGCTTTGTTCATTTGCCGGCAATACACTGACTCATGGTATAGCCGGCAAAACAGGTCACCGCATGTGCACTGAGTATTTTCCCACACTTACCAATGAGTTCAACTGAGTTCAACTCATTGGCATGCGTGGGAAAATACTCACTGCGCATGCGTAGCCTCATTTGCCGGCTATACACTGAGTTAGTGTATTGCCGGCGAATGAACAGACCACTAAGGTTGATCTAGCGTCACCCTGTCTCCCCTAATGTCCCTGTATTGGCTCTTCACCAATGGCCACACACATACCTCAACCTGTCTTTCCCTGGCATTTGGCTTATGCTAGGGAAGGGAGGAGATGAGCACTAGTCAATCTCCACTAAACACTATAGATAACAAGGAAGGACAAACGGGGAAATTGCTTAGCTTTAGACGACTCCAGACAAATGAGCACACGTCCTCAAGTTCTAGAGAGGACAAAGTACTGCTCTTGCTAAAGCCTTCAACAGTAGTAATTATTATCACCTGCACCTCCCTCTAGAACACACCAGGTATTTATACACCCAGGCCAGGGAGTTAATTAGCCATAGGAAGGTAGCCGCTGGGTCCTAGAGACAGCCTCTAAGAAAATGTCTTTAATGCAAACGTAGAGATCTCCTGCAGCCCACTGCAGGGCAACTGTCTGTCACTTCTGACACACCCGTGACAGTACTCCGCCTTTACGAGTGGCCTCCAGACACTCAGGACCGGGATTTTGAGGATAAGAGGTGTGGAATGAGTGAACCAACCTGGCAGTATTCATATATGACACTGAAACCCACATCCTCTCTTCTGGGCCATAACCTTTCCAGTCCACCAAGTATTGTAGAGAACGACGTTGAAGATGAGAATCTACAATCCTCGAAATCTGGAACTCCAGATTTCCATCAACCATTATTGTGGGCGGTGGTAGAGGTGGGGGCTTAAGAGGTTCCACATACTTTTTGAGTAAGGACCTGTGGAACATGTGGACCTTAAGGGCCAGAGGAAGTTCAAGATGAAATGCTGCTGAGTTAATGACAGTGGTTATTTTAATGGGACCAATAAACCTAGGTCCCAGATTCCAAAAAGGAGCTTTCAATCTTATATTCCTGGTAGACAACCACACAAAGTCATTCACATTCAGGTCTGGACCTGGCAAGCGTTTTCTGTCAGCCATACGTTTATACCTGTCTCCCATGATCTTTAAATTACTCAGAACACATTGCCATACCGAGGAGAGTGACAAAGAAAACTGTTCCTCTTCAGTAACTCCTGAAGCTCCTCCCCCACTAAAGGTACCAAACTGTGGGTGATAACCGTATGCACCAAAAAATGGTGACCTGCCAGTGCATTCTTGACTGTGATTATTAATGGCAAATTCAGCCAGCGGTAAGTAGGATGCTCAATTCACCTGATTTTCGGAGACAAAACACCTGAGGTAGGTCTCCAAATTCTGATTGACACATTCGGTCTGTCCATTCGACTGAGGGTGGAAGGAAGAGGAAAAGGACAGCTGCACCCTCAGTGCCTTCCAGAACTTGGAAACAAACTGAGTTCCCTGATCTAACACCACATCAGAGGTAACCCCGTAAAGCTTCACGATCTCATTTATGAACACCTGAGCAAGTGTCTTGGCATTTGGAAGTACAGGCAATGAGACGAAGTGAACCATTTTACTGAACCTATCTACTACCACCAAAATCACCATTTTGCCTGCAGAAAACGGTAGATCAGTAATAAAATCCATGGACAAGTGTGTCCATGGCCTGCTAGGGATAGGTAGCGGAAGAAGAATACCAGACGGACGGGTATGTGAAACCTTAGAACGCGCGCAAATATTACAAGCAGCTACGTGTTCAATCACATGCCGATGCAACCCCGGCAACCAAAAACGACGAGAGAGGAGGTCTGCACTTGCCTTTCCACCTGGATGCCCAGCAAGCACAGAGTTATGATGTTCCTTAATTACTTTGTGGCGTTGATTAGATGGTACAAATAACCTTCCTGAAGGGCAGGAGGCAGGGGTGTCCCCCTGAGCCTCCAACACCTCACCTCCAGTTCAGGATACAGTGCCAAAATGACTATCCCTTTCTGTAAAATCACGGCAGGGTTCTCATGGTCACCACAACCAGGGAAGCTCCGGGACAAAGCATCAGCCTTGACATTTTTGACCCCTGGATGAGAAGTGATAATAAATTGAACCTAATAAAAAACAGGGACCATCTGGATTGCCTAGGGTTGAGACATTTAGCTGACAGGAGATATGACAGGTTCTTATGGTCAGTAATAACAGTAATAGGATGGATAGCCCCCTCCAACCAATGTCACCATTCTTCGAACGTCATTTTGATGACCAAAATTTCCCTATTACCCACGTAATAATTTCTCTCAGCCAAAGACAATTTTTTAGAAAAGATGTCACATGGACGCCATTTACCAGATGACGGACCCTGAGACAGTACAGCCCCGGCATCACACGCATCAACCTCCAAAATAAAGCATTGGGAAACATCGGGTTGACTGAATATAGGTGTAGTAACAAAATGATACTTTAAGGAAGAAAAAGCCTGGAGGGAAGCATCCGACCTTTTGGAAAAATTAGACCCCTTCTTAGTCATGTCAGTAAGGGGTTTCACAATAATAGAGTCATTTTGGATTAATTTTCTGTAAAAATTAGTAAAGCCCAGAAAACGTTGTAGAGCCTTCAGGTTCTCGGGACATTTACAATCAAGGACTGCACCGATCTTCTCCGGATCCATCCGAAAACCCGAAGATGACAACAAGTACCCCAAAAACTGCACCTCCTGAACAGTGAAAACACATTTTTCCAGTTTGGCATAAAGTTTGTTATCCCTTAATATCTGGAGCATCTGCTTAACATGCCCCCGATGGGTCTCAAAATCAGGTGAGTAAACCAAAATATCGTCCAGATAGACCACCACAAACCTCCCCACCAAATAATGGAAAATATAATTTATGAAATGCTGGAATACCGCAGGTGTGTTGGTCAAACCAAAAGGCATAACCAGACTCTCGAAATGTCCTTCCGGGTATTGAGCTCTGTTTTCCATTTGTCCCTTTCCCTGATTTTAACCAGATTGTAGGCTCTCCTTAAATCCAAATTGGAGAATAACTTAGCTCCCACAACCTGGCTGAACAAATCATGAATCAGAGTAACACGGTATGGACCATGGATGGTAATTTGATTTAATTCCCGGAAATCTAAACAGGGACGTAGACCGCCATCTTTTTTCTTCATAAAGAAGAACCCTCCCGCCACTGGTGAAGATGAGGGTCTTATATGTCCCTTCTCCAGACTTTTCGCAATGAAATCCTTCATGGCTTGTCTCTCAGGGCCAGTCAGATTATACAGTCTGGACTTCGGTAGTTTAGCTCCGGGGGTCAGGTTTATAGGACAGTCATAAGCATGATGAGGAGGCAAATCCTGACACCCCCTCTCAGAAAAAATGTCCTTAAAACCAGACAGAAAAGCAGGCAATATTTCCGTAGCAAGGGAAATATCTAAACAGTTCTCATGGCATTAATCTTCCCATTCAATAATCTCCCCGGTGTGCCAATCCACCAATTGATTATGTAAAACAAGCCAAGAAATACCCAAAACAATCAGTGTGAGAAGATTTTCCAGGACATAGCAAGGGATTATTTCACAATGAACTGACCCCACCCTCAGTTTTACATTATGCACAATCTGAGTAAATGATTTCTGTTCAAGTGGCGTCAAGTCGATGGCAAAGATGGAAATATGTTCAGCTAAAGCACAGCAAGCAAGACCATGAGTTCTCATAAACTCAGCATCAACCATGCTGACTTCGGCTCTACTGTCAACAAACACAGAAATGTTCTCAGTTTTGCTCTCTAGCACCACCTCTGCTGACAGGACAAAGCGGGAACTGCAGGTTGGAAACAAATGAACGCCTTGTTTATCCAACTCCAGAATACCAAGAGTTAATTGAGACTCCTTTTGTTTAGGAATTGAAAGACAGGTCCCGACAAAATGTCCCTTTTTCTCACAAAAAAAACATACGCCTTTTTTCCTGCGAATCTCCGGGGAGATGTATGATGTAGAGACACCCCCTAACTGCATGGGTACCTCCACCTCCCCCAGTACTGGCTCAACCCCAGACCACTCCCCTGGCAGAGGTACACAACCCTGAGAAGAAGACCCCCGAGAAGATGGTCTCACCCGTCTATGCTGAAGGTGTCTATCAAGACGTATGGCCAACGACATGGCAGTCTCCAAGGACTGAGCTGTTTCATATGCTGCCAAGTCATCTTTCAACCTTTCAGTAAGCCCCTCACAAAACTGACTTCTAAGGGCTGAGTCATTCCATTTGGAATCCGTTGCCCATCTATCAAATTCCGAACTGTACGTCTCCACTGACCGATTCCCCTGCTGAAGGCAATGTAGTCTAAACTCAGCCAAGGTGACTCGGTCGGGGTCATCATAGATGAGGGCCAGAGCCCCGAAAAACCCCTCCACAGACAAACCAAGTCCTGCAGTAAAGAAAACGCCCATGACTGAGGATCTCCCTGCAGTACAGAGATCACAATTCCAACCCGATTCTCCTAATTTCCAGAGGAATAAGGAAGAAGTTTAAAATACAGTTTGCAGGCCTTCTTGAATACTAAAAACTGGTCCCTACCTCCTGAAAACCTGTATGGGAGGGCACCCTTGGGTTCAGGCTGGACAGGCCTACCTGCAGAGACTCCCACATTGGCGACCTGCAGCCGCCAATGTTACTGCTGAACCTTACAGCGGAGGTCATTTACCTCCAGAGACATGCTGTGCAGCCGCTCTGCGAGCTTTGTAACTGAACCCATACCAAAGGAGAAAGGAAAAAAAAAGGTCCACGCCCAAAAACACACAGAGAAAAATAAAACAAAGTACCAGTTTTCTTTTTTCCTTTTCAAAATGTGCTAGACCGGCGATAATGTCACACAAGGTGTGGGAAAGACTTAGTGCATACAAAGGGAAGAGGGAAAGGGAGCTCAGACTCTATGGAAAGGTGGGTGGGGGAGTGGAGACCTTCTAGGTTGATCTAGCGTCACCCTGTCTCCCCTAACGTCCCTGTATTGGCTCTTCACCAATGGTCGCACGCGTACCTTACCCTATCTTTCCCTGGCGTTTGGCTCAGGCTAGGGAAGGGAGGAGATGAGCACTAGTCGATCTCCACTAAACACTATATAGACAACAAGGAAGGACAAACAGGGGGAAATTGCTTAGCATTAAATAACTCCAGACAAATACGCACACGTCCTCAAGCTCCAGAAAGAACAAAGTACTGCTCTTGCTAAAGCTTTCACCAGTAGTAATGAATACCGCCGGCACCTCCCTCTAGAACACACCAGGTATTTATACACCCAGGCCAGGGAGTTATTTAGCCAGAGGAAGGTAGCTGCTGGGTCCTAAAGACAGCCTCTATGAAGATGTCTGTAATGCTAAATGTAGAGATCTCCTGCAACTAACTATCTGTCACTTCTGACACACCCGTGATAGGTTAAAAGAAGTAACATGTTCATTCTTCGGGCAGCTTCTCTCTAATAGAAATTATAGGTAAAAGATAGGGGTGGCAGAGGAACTGTGAAAATATGTGCAAAAATGCTGGTGAAGCCGCTTCAAGAAAAACTTGCGATTTTTCATGTAGTGGCATTATGAAAGCTGCTTTACGGTCATATTTAAGTCATTGTGTGCACATAGTCTTGTAAGTGTGACAGTACCTATGACTGTGTTTGATGATTATTCACAGTTTATTCCATCAGCAAATATGAAAACAAGAGTTTCTACCCTCACATGGGTATTCATCAACTTCAATTATAGTTTTCTTTACCCTGTAAGGGTTGAAATGTTGTTTAGAAAGATGAGCGAATCTGCCAAAATTGAAATTTTGCAGATTCACTTAAATTCGGCATGAAAAAAATCAATTTGCATTATATTTATTTGATGCAAATTGAACATGCCTTGCTATGATCTGAGGACTATTGCAGGCCACAAAACATAATGAACATAGGATTTAAAAATATATATGCTCACCTCTCCTTGTCCTCATCCGTCACTCTGTGCAGCCCACCACAAGGTTCTCTCCTTCTCCTCTAGGAGCATCCCATCCTCTTTTGTCTTCAAGGTGATCGTTAGTGCTTTTTGTCTGAGATCAAGCCTTATGCAATGTCATGATGTCCATCAACCCATCATGAGTTGTAATCAGTGGCAAAGGCACCGAAGACCACTGTGAAGATGGAAAAGGACAGGTGGCACTGGGAAGTCGACCAGAGGGCACCTAGGCGAGAACTACAAGACAGTGAGTGAGGTGCGCAAAGAGACAAGTAAAGGACGAGGATAGGCATTATATTTAAAAAGATTGTAACCCCTTCTGAGCCTTTTAGAATCCAGAGAATTGAAAGCCTGCCAGCCCAAATTTTTTGGGATTGGCCAATAGCAAATTGCAAAAAGAAAAAAAATCAGATTTGGACAAATGATTTTTCTCATCAATAGCTATATATACATATTTTTTTTTTGCTGATGGAATAAATTGGTTAATCTTTGAAGAACCACTTGGATGTTGTCACACTTTTTTTACTATGGGCTTTATATAGACCCAGGTAGATTAGTGAACTTTTCATTGAAATTGGTTGAATTTTGCATTATTTGAATTGACAGATCTGACAACTCTGATTAGTACAGCGTCGATTTTAGGACATGATCAGATATCAAAATCAAACATCATAAAATGGACACTGTAGATTAGGGAATTGGCCATATTTGGCAATAGAATTTTACAAACAGCTTTTTTGGATGTAAGTGGAGAAGAAACAATCAAATAACAAAATTGGTAAAAAAATAAGTAACTTTTAGTATCTAAATTGTCAAATCTAATTACAGTTTAAACTTTAAATTGTTATTAGCATTTTAGTATTTCTTAGTAGCTTTGTACATTTCTGTGTTGGCACTTGAAATGAATACTATGTATTTCAATAATCTTGGAAATATAAATACATTGTCAGAGCAAATATTTTGATATGAAATATCAGTGTTAATGCAATTACACAGTAAATTTACATTACTGCGCAACATGAAGGGGATAAAGAAATCTAGTGACCCTGAAGCAGGGTGCAAAGCTTCAGTCCTTCTCAACCAAATCAAGGCAGACAAAATAATTATTCTAAATAGCAATCAGCCAAAATGAAATTCTGCAGTTTAAAATTATAAGGCTTCTTAATTTTAATCTCCTTGACAGTTTTTATCTTATTTTAATAACCTTGAAACAGTTTCAAGTTCAGGAGTTGATATTAAATGAAATGCTTTGATTGAGCCGCTCTCCATACATTATGCACCGAGAAGTTTTATTTAGTAGCAAGAGTAGCCATGCGGATACTTTACTTAAAGAAGCGCTCCTCTCATCAAAGTTTTTATCCACTTAATATATTACAGTCATCATAATATGTGTACTTACAATTGCTCTATTTGCCTTTTTACCCAGCTAATTCTTTTAGTTTCCATTAGGCCTATGACTAGCTGAGTTATTCTAAGCTCAATATAAGTCTCCTCACCCTGACATGCTTAAGATGTAACTCTCCGAAGGGAGAAAGGTTAACCCCTAGATACCGGTCTGACGCCTCTCACCCAGCCAAACCAGAACTCACACTTTGCACTGACGAGAGACAGTACCACAAAACACACTGTCTGCAAATTGAGTTTCTGGTTCTGGCTTATACACTAAGTCATGTGATAGGGCTCGTTAAAGGGTCACTATTGACTTTTATGATTGCTACTTCCCATAGGTGGCACTAGAGTTCTAGTCCTCTTCCTCTCTGAAGAGACAATATAGAAACAGATAGTCTCTTTTTCATGCATGAGTCATCATTAGAATTACAATTCTACATCACTGGAAAATCCATAGCAGAGGGGAAGAGCGCAGCAGCTGGGTCAGGAGTTGAAAAGGGGGATGACTCATGCAGAAAAAATTGTTATTGATGATCAGCAGCACTGCTGATAACCGTGACTATTGCCTTAATTATCCAGTGTCTAAAGAATAATTGTTTCTCTAATATATTCTTCAAACAGGGATAACTTCTCATACTCCAGTGTATGAAATATATTATAAAAAAAGACTCTAAGCATCTACAACTGACGATTTAGGTTTGGAGGGAGGGAAGTATCAGTCATTCTTATTCTTATGTTGAAAAAGGAGGAGAGATGAGTATTGCGGCAAAGAAAACATAATTTTAATAAATAGAAATTACATAATAGCATGTGCAAAACATTACATAGAAAGGGCTATAAAGTGCATGGTGCCAGATATCAGTGGGTCACATGGATGAGAGGGTAAATAAAGTATGTGGATATGGGTAGTTGCATGTACATACAGTTATATGAAAAAGTTTTGGCACCCCTATTAATCTTAAGCTTAATGTTTTATAAAAATTGGTGTTTTTGCAACAGCTATTTCAGTTTGATATATATAATAACTGTTGGACACAGTAATGTTTCTGCCTTGAAATGAGGTTTATTGTACTAACAGAAAATGTGCAATCTGCATTCAAACAAAATTTGACAGATGCATAAGTATGGGCACCCTTATCATTTTCTTGTTTTAAATACTCCTACCTACTTTTTACTGACTTACTAAAGCACTTTTTTTGGTTTTGTAACCTCATTGAGCTTTGAACTTCATAGCCAGGTGTATGCAATCATGAGAAAAGCTACTTAAAGTGGCCACTTGCAAGTTGTTCTCCTGTTTGAATCTCCTCTGAAGAGTGGCATCATGGGCTCCTCAAAACAACTGTCAAATGATCTGAAAACAAAGATTATTCAACATAGTTGTTCAGGGGAAGGATACAAAAAGCGGTCTCAGAGATTTAACCCGTCAGTTTCCACTGTGAGGAGCATAGTAATAAAATGGAAGAACACAGGGACAGTTCTTGTTAAGGCCAGAAGTGGCAGGCCAAGAAAAACATCAGAAAGGCAGAGAAGAAGAATGGTGAGATCAGTTAAGGACAATCCTCAGACCACCTCCAGAGAGCTGCAGCATCAGCTTGCTGCAGATGGTGTCACTGTGCATCGGTCAACTATACAATGCACTTTGCACAAGGAGAAACTGTATGGGAGAGTGATGCGAAAGAAGCCGTTTCTGCAAGCACGCCACAAACAGAGTCGGCTGAGGTATGCAAAAGCACATTTGGAGAAGCCAATTTCTTTTTGAAAGAAGGTCCTGTGGACTGATGAAACCAAGATTGAGTTGTTTGGTCATACAGAAAGGCGTTATGCATGGCGGCAAAAAACACAGCATTCCAAGAAAAACACTTGCTACTCACAGTAAAATTTGGTGGAGGTTCCATCATGCTTTGGGGCTGTGTGGCCAATGCCGGCACCGGGAATCTTGTTAAAGTTGAGGGACGCATGGATTCCACTCAGTATCAGCAGATTCTTGACAATAATGTTCAAGAATCAGTGACAAAGTTGAAGTTACGCAGGGGATGGATCTTTCAGCAAAACAATGATCCAAAACACCGCTCCAAATCTACTCAGGCATTCATGCAGAGGAACAATTACAATGTTCTGGAATGGCCATCCCAGTCCCCAGACCTGAATATCATTGAACATCTGTGGGATCATTTGAAGAGGGCTGTCCATGCTCGGCGACCATCAAACTTAACTGGACTGGAATTATTTTGTAAAGAGGAATGGTCAAAAATACCTTCATCCAGGATCCAGGAAATCATTAAAAGCTACAGGAAGCGACTAGAGGCTGCTATTTTTGCAAAAGGAGGATCTACTAAATATTAATGTCACTTTTCTGGTGAGGTGCCCATACTTATGCACCTGTCAAATTTTGTTTGAATGCAGATTGCACATTTTCTGTTAGTACAATAAACCTCATTTCAAGGTAGAAACATTACTGTGTCCAACAGTTATTACATATATCAAACTGAAATAGCTGTTGCAAAAACACCAATTTTTATAAAACATTAAGCTTAAGATTAATAGGGGTGCCCAAACTTTTTCATATAACTGTATATATATATATATATATATATATATATATATATATATATACATACACACTGCTCAAAAAAATAAAGGGAACACTCAAATAACACATCCTAGATCTGAATGAATGAAATATTCTCATTGAATACTTTGTTCTGTACAAAGTTGAATGTGCTGACAACAAAATCACACAAAAATCATCAATGGAACTCAAATTTATTAACCAATGGAGGCTTGGATTTGGAGTTACCCCCAAAATTAAAGTGGAAAAACACACTACAGGCTGATCCAACTTTGATGTAATGTCCTTAAAACAAGTCAAAATGAGGCTCAGTATTGTGTGTGGCCTCCACGTGCCTGTATGACCTCCCTACAATGCCTGGGCATGCTCCTGATGAGGTTGCAGATGGTCTCCTGTGGGATCTCCTCCAAGACCTGGACTAAAGCATCCGCCAACTCTTGGACAGTCTGTGGTGCAACGTGACGTTGGTGGATGGAGCGAGACATGATGTCCCAGATGTGCTTAATCGGATTCCGGTCTGGGGAATGGGCGGGCCAGTCCATAGCTTCAATACTTTCATCTTGCAGGAACTGCTGACACACTCCAGCCACATGAGGTCTAGCATTGTCCTGCATTAGGAGGAACCCAGGGCCAACCGCACCATCATATGGTCTCACAGGGGGTCTGAGTATCTCATCTCGGTACCTAATGGCAGTCAGGCTACCTCTGACGAGCACATGGAGGGCTGTGCGACCCTCCAAAGAAATGCCACCCCACACCATTACTGACCCACTGCCAAACCGGTCATGCTGAAGGATGTTGCAGACAGCAGATCGCTCTCCATGGCGTCTCCAGACTCTGTCACGTCTGTCACATGTGCTCAGTGTGAACCTGCTGTCATCTGTGAAGAGCACAGGGCGCCAGTTGCGACTTTGTCAATCCTGGTGTTCTGTGGCAAATGCCAAGCGTCCTGCATGGTGTTGGGCGGTGAGCACAACCCCCATCTGTAGACGGGCCTTCATACCACCCTCATGGAGTCGGTTTCTAACCGATTGTGCAGACACAAACTCTCTTTTGCACTATACCTTGTCTTACCCTCCAAATCTAAAGAATTCCATACCTATAGGGCAGTTCTTGAGAGCCCGGAGGATTTGTTCGACCGAGAAGAAATTTTTAGATCAGTCACAGGAACTATCTATACGGTTTCAAGACAGAGGATATAGGAAGCAAGATATCGAGAGAGGCTTTACCAGAGCCTTACAAGCTGACAGGCAAATATTATTGAGTAAACCAGGATGGAAAAATAATAGGTACAACAACATGCAGTGGAATACAACCCCTAGGTTTATTTCTAAATTTAATACTAATTGGTCAGCAATTAAATCAATTATTTCCAGACACTAGCCGATTCTTCTCACAGACAAAGACTTGCGCTACAATTTAACAGCACATCCTTCTATCACGTGGCGTAAGTCTAGAACGTTAGGGGACTTACTGTCCAGAAGTCACTATATCCCTCCAGGAAATGAATTCATCTTTGGAAGTAAGGGCCCAGCATGGGGTAGTCACTCATGTGGTAGATGCTCTATTTGTAAATATGTTCCTAGAGCTACAGAATTTTGTGGCTCTGGTAACAATAAATCATATCAAATAGTGCATCATATTTCCTATGAGACCGAGGCGGTCGTGTACCATTTAACATGTCCCTGCGGACTCATTTACATAGGGATGACGACGAGATCATTAAAAGTCCGTATTCAGGAACATATCCGCGACATAAAAAATTCTAACACATGCCTCGACCAACAATTATTAAAAACCATTCCAAGACATTACTGGGAAGTACATAAAGGTGACCCCAAAGGTACCATCATTTGTGGGATTGATCATGTCTATTTGGAGATCAGAGGTGGCAATGTGAAACAAAAACTCTTACAAAAAGAGACCCGTTGGATCATTGTTCTGAATACAGTAGCTCCCCTCGGACTTAATGAATACGTAAGCTTTAAATCTTTTTTGGCTTAGGATATCGGCAGGTGGTTTTGTCGATCTCTTTTTTAATTGGCGATTGGTTTTATTAGTTTTTAATTGTCATATTTGTTTTCTAGATACCTTTTCGCATTTTCACTAAGTTGGTGTCCATTGTGGGAGAGTGTTGAGTGCATCCGTTCATCAATCATCTTCAATATCTATGAACTTATTGCATTTGTAATCGAAAGATGAAGAGGGGACCCATATATACATCATTATTTTCACTTTTTGAATTTATTTATTTATTCATTTTTTTTTTTTTTGCAATGTGTATTAGTGACTACTAGTTATTTATATCTGAGTGGTGCAGTTCTAATATATATATATTTATTTAGTAACTATTTATATTTAATATTTAATATTTATTTATTATTTATTTATTGGTTCTTTTTATATAGATATTGTAGTCATATACTTTCTTTATATATGTTCTCGCTTGTATGCATTCAATGTCATTCAGATTTATGTATTGTCTTTAGTCACCGTTATTATAATTTTTTTTTCATTTCTTTATTTATTTATTTTATTTCTTTTTTTATTTATTTTTATTATTATTTTATTTTGATTTTTTCATTTATTTCTGTTTTGTTATATGGATCTTATAAGTTGGCCTCATTCATTATTGTTCCCTTCTTCATATCTTCTATTGTATTATTCATATTTACTGATGTACTTCGATTTTATTATTCATGCGGGTCTGAACGACTCTCTCGCGGCTTGTGGACTGGCCACCCACTCACCGATCGATGACTAGTTCATGACTGCGCTAATTGACTTATGCCTCCTGGTCTGCCTCTGACTTCTGCTGTCCTCCGCTTGTGTGTTGCAGCCTGAGCGTCCTGGGCATGCCCACGGTTGCCCGGATGATGGGGAGGTGACGTTGTTCCTCTTCCTGTCTTGCCAGGTGGCGGTGGGCTCGCCCGGACGCCTTAAGGGGCGGACCGCTGCAGCTGGAGGCACACCCATTGGACGGCATTTGGTGCCATTCCATATAAATACATTTACCAGCCCTGTCTGGCCACGCCTCCTGACGAAGCCATTCAGGTGAAACGCGCGTCGAGGCGCGCTGTTCTTTACCCGTACTACAGATTTTGCATCTCCTTCATCTGACATGTCCCAAGGTAATGTGTGGCTATGCTGAATATCTACGTATATGCTATTTTATTATATATATTGTTGTACTTATCAGCTAGCCCACCTACCCTCTATTTATATTTACTTTCTTAGACCCCCATTGCCTCCTACACCCTTGGATACAGGCTGGGGCTCTGGGATTCATTCTTAGGCATTTTTTATGGAGTGCTTTCTGTAGCAGGGTATGAGCCTTCTTTTTCTCTTTGTTGGGGTTCTTTTTCCATCTTACCCCTCACCGTTCATCTCACCTTAGCCATTCTTTATCATGCTTTTTGATATTTGCACTTATTTTAAATTGCTGGAATATCGTGTACAATGAAAATAAATACAATTTGCACTTTAAGCGGTATTTCTGTTATTTATCAGTGTGAGCAGTGTGAGCGGTGCCTTCCACACACTATTTAGTTGATACTGGCTTTACTTCTCCACTTATCTTTCCTTTTATTGGATATACATGCACATTTGTGGCCTACAGGAGGTCATTTTGCAGGGATATGGCAGTGCTCCTCCTGTTCCTCCTTGCACAAAGGCAGAGGTAGCTGGATTGTTGCCCTCCTACGGCTCCCTCCACATCTCCTGGTGTACTGGCCTGTTTCCTGGTAGCGCCTCCAGCCTCTGGACACTACGCTGACAGACACAGCAAACCTTCTTGCCACAGCTCGCATTGATGTGCCATCCTGGATGAGTTGCACTACCTGAGCAACTTCTGTGGGTTGTAGAGTCCGTCTCATGCTACCACGAGTGTGAAAGCACAACCAACATTCAAAAGTGACCAAAATATCAGCCAGAAAGCATTAGTACTGAGATGTGGTCTGTGGTCCCCACAAGGGAACCACTTCTTTATTGAGGGTGTCTTGATAATTGCCAATAATTTCCATCTATTGTCTATTCCATTTCCACAACAACATGTGAAATTGATAGTCAATCAGTGTTGCTTCCTAAGTGGACAGTTTGAGTTCACAGAAGTTTGATTTACTTGGAGTTATATTCTGTTGTTTAAGTGTTCCCTTTATTTTTTTGAGCTGTGTATATTAGAGGTGGCGCCGCCTTCATCACTACCTTTGCTGGGGGGGTCCCAGGGACCTGAGGGCTTCTTGGACAATATCCTGGGTGAGTTGCATACTTGACTATAATAGGGGGGTGGACTGGGCAAGAGTTGGATCACTCATACACCTTGACCTAACTGTATGTTTGAGTAGTAAGCAGTATACTACTGAACAGTGGTCTCAGCCACTATTCCTTTGATAAATGATCCTATGCCCACCTCTAATATATATATATGTACATGCAACTACCCATATCCACATACTTTATTTACCCTCTCATCCATGTGACCCCCTGATATCTGGCACCATGCACTTTATATCCCTTTCTATGTAATGTTTTGCACATGCTATTATGTAATTTCTATTTAATAAAATTATGTTTTCTATACCACAATACTCATCTCTCCTCCTTTTTCAACATATTAAATATGTGAGTAGGCAACAATCAGCCCAGGGTCTGACAACTTTGTACAGATACCATTGTCCGTTAAGCTTTATATGGTGGGCCACTGTTTGTTAATTCTTATTCTTATGCCTGAGCTTACCTTAAAGGGGTTTTCCCATGAACAAAGTTAATTTTTATCAGCATTTTAATATATATTGCAACTTTTAAAGCTGATTTCTGAATTTCTACCAGTATCCTTAACCCCTTCACGACCTTTGTCGTATAGGTACGTCAAATATCATGTCCCTGCCATTGATGCGGGCTCCGATGCTGAACCCACATCTTTCCCCGCACATGACAGCTGATCTGAGTCACTGATGTGACTGCTCTCTAAACCATCCGGATCGTCTTGGGCAGATATGGATAATCTTCTCGTCAGACAGTTGAGGAATATGGTGTTTTACTATTTTTTGTCTTTTACAGTGGGACATGGGCATCAGAGGAAACATGAGTATAACTTTGCTTTTTTATCTTCATTTTTTGTGATTAAATGGGTAAAAGAAGGGGAGTTTTTATTTCAAATAAAGGAGTCTATGTGTTTATTTCAATTAAAGGACTTTACTCCGTCTCTGTCTTTATTATATTTGACTTTGGGCTACTAATGGGGGAGTCTGATAGACGCCTCTCCATTACTAACCTGTGGGCTTGATGTCAGCTCACATTACAAATCTGACATCAACTCCACAACTATTACTCCATTTTCTACAGCACCAGGGCAAGTGGGAAGAGAATGGCAAAGCACCAGAATTGGCGCATCTAATACATGAGCCTTTTCTGGGGCAACTGCTATTTTTAGGCTAGGGAGGACCAATATCCATGGTCCCTTCCCTGTCCTAGAATACCACCCCCCAGCTGTCTGCTTCAGCTTGGAAGGGGACCCCACACTGTTTTTTAAATAATTTATTTACATAATTAAAAAATATGTGATCCCTCTATTTTTGATAACCAGCCAACGTAAAGCTGACAGCTGAGGGTGGAAGCCTGCAGCTGTCAGCTTTAGCTGTGCTGGTAATCAAAAATAGAGGTAAATCCACACCATTTTTTTTTATTTATTTATTGCACAGGTGCCGGCTGATAAATACTCTCATCAGCCTCCCTGCTCTTGTTCCTATCAGTGAGAGCAGGTGTAGGATGATGAGAGTAGTACTCTCATCAGCTGACGCCTGTTACCGGCGGTAGCCGTGTAACGGCAATCAGAGCTGTTGGGTCACATGCTGTCATCTGACAGCATGGGACCAGCAGCGCTCTGACCGGTGGTAATGAACTTATCGACGATCAGAGCCCATGTTTCCTGCGCTGTCGCGCAGATAACAGTGTGAGAAACAAAGGATGTTCAAGCTCTCCATTCGCCTGAATGTGGTCTGGGATTCGTGTTCGAGTTCGGGTACCTGAACCAAACGTTTTTCAAATGTTAGGCTAAACCCGAAGATCCACGGATTCGCACATCACTAGTAATGACTGACAGGCTGCTGTCATGATCTACATGTCTCACACTGGTAACGCCCCCTTTCATTTAACATAATCTCTGTAGGCAGATTCTCAGGGAGATCTATGTCCGGCCCATAGATCTTAGCAGCTCATTTACATATTAAGAAAAATATGGTTTCTCTGGAATAAGACATCGGATCGCAGATATCAAGGTACCATTTTAATCAACGTTCTATGATCTATATGTTCATATACATGGCTTAAAAGGGTTGATCCTACCAACAGATTCCCTTTAACACAAGAACTTTCATAAACTAAGCCTTCCAGAAACTCTTGACTCTTTCCATCAGAGTACCGGAACATAGAAAACCACTCTCTACTCTTTTACTACTAATGTGAACTGCCATACACAAGATAGTTTCTTGACTTTAGCATTACATTTCTAACATTTTCCCATTTATTTTTTATTTATTCATCTCTGCATAAAAGTATACTATTAGTTTCAGATACAAACCTTGGACATAACGTAAATTGCTTATTTTTATTTTCTCGCATGCCGTCTGCAAATTTACACCAGTCAATTGATTGTCCGTGAGAAAACAGACCATTTCTGAATGAAAAGGAAAAATAACCCTTTTCTTAATTTTGGTCCTTGATATTAATTGCTGTTTGCAAAGTGAGTCTAATATTTCTTTAAATGTAAACTCCGAAGATCAGTTTCTATGTAGCCGCTGCAAATCTATCTATATGAAAATTTTAGACTGCTCCTCCACCTCCACAATACACGGCATTGCATTTTAGCCTAATGCTTAGAATATAGTATGACATATCTAGTTTGAAAATGTAATGAGATGATTTGGAAGCAGTCCTAACAAATGAAATAGGCATTTGCAATGTTATTCTTCTTTTTCTATTTTACATGCCATTGACTGGAAATAGAAAAGTTAAGTAAATGATTCATACATACATTCACTGAATATTTGCATTTTTCATTTTAGTAGAACAAGACCTTTAAAAAGCAAAACTGCTGTATAATCTATTACATTGGTTGTAGCTCATGAACCCAAGCTCGACACAATGCAATTGACAGTATGGGGGACATTATTTACCATTTTCTTCCAGAACTTTGCTTATTAAGTGACAAAATAATAATACATAATAATCAAAAAGTATTATAGTCAACATAAAATTGAGAATTCACAGGTGTGTCTACCCGTTCCTTTCCTTAAAGAATTGTTCATCCTTATGCTACAAGTCTGCAGTCACTATATGTGACTGCAGACTTGTGAATCCTCACATCGCGCACACTTCATGCTGTGATTTTCCGGTTCCTGCTCTGGTAGCAGCGGGTGAGTGACAGCAAGTATGAAATTTGCATACACGTGACGATTAGATGAGTGCAAGTGTATTGAACAAGGCTGGACAAGTCTAGCCAGAATGTAGCTGAAAGAATGCAAATCACATACTTTTGGTCATGCACCCGCCACTTCTATCTCCGGCATCGGAGAATCCTCACAGCGCATAGTACAAGCGATGTGAGGATTCCTAAGTCTACAGTCATATAGAGTGACTGGAGGCTTGTAGCCAATCCCTTAAAAATTCTATTAGAACGTCAATATCTCACAATACAAACTTAAAGGGAATCTGTCAATAGAATCAATCCCCCTAAGCCGTCTACATGGGCATACAAGTCATAGGAAGCGGAATAAAATGATACCTTGATGTCTGTAATCCGATGACTTATTCCAGAGAATCCATGTTTTTCTTAGTATGTAAATGAGTTGTTAAGAAGATCTATGGGAGGG
This sequence comes from Phyllobates terribilis, assembly GCF_046119375.1. NCBI lineage: Eukaryota > Metazoa > Chordata > Amphibia > Anura > Dendrobatidae > Phyllobates > Phyllobates terribilis. The sequence continues at coordinate 330,443,213 of NW_027362768.1, forward strand.
AAATAGATTTGCTTGGGAATCTACCTCCAATAAATTGGACTCCCAATAAAGAAGACAGAGATGTTGTATTACCATATCTGCCTTCCTGATTGCTGTGTTCACAGCACCTAATGAGGGCTGAGTATACAATTTAGAAAGCACTTACAGGGCTTCCTCTTCTTGTCCCATCGATCATGTGATCACAGGGTGCAGGGAGAGCACGAGCTACAGGTGTTGTTTTTTGGTCCTTTGTGGTCATTACAGAAATTAAAAAAATATATATATATGTATGTGTATATATTTATAAATAATGAATATACATAGATATATAAATATGCAAATAAAAACACACAATGCATAGCACCTATTATATACCATATATACAGTGCATTGTGAAAGTATTTGGCCCCCTTGAACTTTTCTACCTTTTGCCACATTTCTGGCTTCAAACATAAAGATATAAAATTCTAATTTTTTGGGGAAGAATCAACAACATGTGGGACACAATCGTGAAGTGGAATGAAGTTTATTGGATATTTTAAACGTTTTTAACAAATTAAAAACTGAAAAGTTGGGCTTGCAATATTTTTCGGCCCCCTTGAGTTAATACTTTGTATCGCCATCTTTTTCTGCGATTACAGCTGCAAGTTACTTGGGATATGTATCTATCAGTTCTGCGCATCGAGAGGCTGAAATTCTTGCCCATTCTTCCTTGCAAAACAGCTCGAGCTCAGTGAGATTGGGTGGAGGGCGTTTGTGAACAGCAGTTTTCAGCTCTTTCCACAGATTCTCGATTGGACTCAGGTCTGGACTTTGACTTGGCCATTCGAACACCTGGATACGTTTATTTTTGAACCATTCCATTGTAGATTTTGCTTTATGTTTGGGATCATTGTCTTGTTGGAATATAAATCTCCGTCCCAGTCTCAGGTCTTTTGCAGACTCCAACAGGTTTTCTTCCAGAATTGTCCTGTATTTGGCTCAGTCCATCTTCCCATCAATTTTAACCATCTTCTCTGTCCCTGCTGAAGAAAAGCAGGCCCAAACCATGATGCTGCCACCACCATGTTTGACAGTGGGGATGGTGTTTTAAGGGGGATTAGCAGTGTTGCTTTTAAGCCAAACATATCGTTTTGCATTGTGGCCAAAAAGTTCAATTTTGGTTTAATCTGACCAGAGCACCTTGTTCCACGTGCTTGGTGTGTCTCCCAGGTGGCTTGTGGCAAACTTAAAACGATGCTTTTTATGGATATCTTTGAGAAATGGATTTCTTCTTGCCACTCTTCTATAAAGGCCAGATTTGTGCAGTGTATGACTGATTGTTGTCCTATGGACAGACTCTCCCACCTCAGCTGTAGATCTCTGCAGAGTGATCATGGACCTTTTGGCTGCATCTCTGATCAGTCTTCTCCTTGTTCGAGATGCAAGTTTAGAGGGACGGCCGGGTTTTGGTAGATTTGCAGTGGTCTGATACTCCTTCCATTTCAATATGATCGCTTGCACAATACTCCTTGAGAAGTTTAAAACTTGGGAAATGTTTTTGTATCCAAATCCGGCTTTAAACTTCGCCACAACAGTATCTCTGACCCGCCTGGTGTGTTCCTTGGTCTTCATGATACTCTCTGCACTTGAATCAGAACCCTGAGACTATCACAGAGCAGGTGCATTTATATGGAGACTTGATTACACACAGGTGGATTTTATTTATCATTACCAGTCATTTAGGACAACATTGGATCATTCAGAGATCCTCACTGAACTTCTGGAGTGAGTTTGCTGCACTGAAAGTAAAGGGGCCGAATAATATTGCAAGCCCCACTTTTCAGTTTTTAATTTGTTAAAAAAGTTTAAAATATCCAATAAATTTCGTTCCACTTCACGATTGTGTCCCACTTTTTGTTGATTCTTCCCCCAAAAATTAGAATTTTATATCTTTATGTTTGAAGCCAGAAATGTGGCAAAAGTTAGAAAAGTTCAAGGGGGCCAAATACTTTCACAATGCACTATATATATATATATATATATATATATATATATATATATATATATATATATACATATATACTGTATGTATAATATATATATATATATGTGTAATAGATAATAAATATATGTATTTTATATATACATATATATTTCAATATGTATATATATATATATATATATATATATATATATATATATATATATAGTACAGACCAAAAGTTTGGACACACCTTCTCATTTAAAGATTTTTCTATATTTTCATGACTTTGAAAATTGTACATTCACACTGAATGCATCAAAACTATGAATTAACACATGTGAAATTATATACTTAACAAAAAAGTGTGAAACAACTGAAAATATGTCTTATATTCTAGGTTCTTCAAAGTAGCCACCTTTTGCTTTGATGACTGTTTTGCACACTCTTGACATTCTCTTAATGAGCTTCAAGATGTAGTCACCTGAAATGGTTTTCACTTCACAGGTGTGCCCTGTCAGGTTTAATAAGTGGGATTTCTTGCCTTATAAATGGGGTTGGGACCATCAGTTGTGTTGTGCAGAAGTCAGGTGGATACACAGCTGATAGTCCTACTGAATAGACTGTTAGAATTTGTATTATGGCAAGAAAAAAGCAGCTAAGTAAAGAGTAAACGAGTGGCTATCATTACTTTAAGAAATGAAGGTCAGTCAGTCTGAAAAATTGGGCCAACTTTGAAAGTGTCCCCAAGTGCAGTTGCAAAAATCATCAAGCGCTACAAAGAAACTGGCTCACATGAGGACCACCCCAGGAAAGGAGGACCAAGAGTCACCTCTGCTTCTGAGGATAAGTTTATCCGAGTCACCAGCCTCAGAAATCGCAGGTTAACAGCAGCTCAGATTAGAGACCAGGTCAATGCCACACAGAGTTCTAGCAGCAGACACATCTCTACAACAACTGTTAAGAGGAGACTTTGTGCAGCTGGCCTTCATGGTAAAATAGCTGCTAGGAAACCACTGCTAAGGACAGGCAACAAGCAGAAGAGACTTGTTTGGGCTAAAGAACACAAGGAATGGACATTAAACCAGTGGAAATCTGTGCTTTGGTCTGATGAGTCCAAATTTGCGATCTTTGGTTCCAACCACCGTGTCTTTGTGCGACGCAGAAAAGGTGAACGGATGGACTCTACATGCCTGGTTCTCACCGTGAAGCATGGAGGAGGTGTGATGGTGTGGGGGTGCTTTTCTGGTGACACTGTTGGGGATTTATTCAAAATTGAAGGCATACTGAACCAGCATGGCTACCACAGCATCTTGCAGCGGCATGCTATTCCATCCAGTTTGCATTTAGTTGGACCATCATTTAATTTTCAACAGGACAATGACCCCAAACACACCTCCAGACTGTGTAAGGGCTATTTGACCAAGAAGGAGAGTGATGGGGTGGTTTGGGGTGAGCTGGACCGCAGAGTGTAGGCAAAAGGGCCAAAAAGTGCTAAGCATCTCTGGGAACTCCTTCAAGATTATTGGAAGACCATTTCCGGTGACTACCACTTGAAGCTCATCAAGAGAATGCCAAGAGTGTGCAAAGCAGTCATCAAAGCAAAAAGTGGCTACTTTGAAGAACCTAGAATATAAGACATATTTTCAGTTGTTTCACACTTTTTTGTTAAGTATATAATTCCACATGTGTTAATTCATAGTTTTGATGCCTTCAGTGTGAATGTACAATTTTCATAGTCATGAAAATACAGAAAAATCTTTAAATGAGAAGGTGTGTCCAAACTTTTGGTCTGTACTGTATATATATATATATATATATATATATATATATATATATATATATATATATATATATATATATATATACACTGCTCAAAAAAATAAAGGGAACACTGAAATAACACCTCCTAGATCTGAATGAATGAAATATTCTCATTGAATACTTTGTTCTGTACAATGTTGAATGTGCTGACAACAAAATCACACAAAAATCATCAATGGAAGTCAAATTTATTAACCAATGGAGGCCTGGATTTGGAGTCACCCCCAAAATGAAAGTGGAAAAACACACTACAGGCTGATCCAACTTTGATTTAATGTCCTTAAAACAAGTCAAAATGAGGCTCAGTATTGTGTGTGGCCTCCACATGCCTGTATGACCTCCCTATAATGCCTGGGCATGCTCCTGATGAGGTTGCGGATGGTCTCCTGTGGGATCTCCTCTCAGACCTGGACTAAAGCATCCGCCAACTTCTGGACAGTCTGTGGTGGATGGAGCAAGACATAATGTCCCAGATGTGCTCAATCGGATTCAGGTCTGGGGAACGGGCGGGCCAGTCCATAGCTTCAATGCCTTCATCTTACAGGAACTGCTGACACACTCCAGCCACATGAGGTCTGGCATTGTCCTGCATTGGGAGGAACCCAGGGCCAACCACACCAGCATATGGTCTCACAAGGGGTCTGAGGATCTCATCTCTGTACCTAATGGCAGTCAGGCTACCTCTGGCGAGCACATAGAGGTTTCTGCAGCCCTCCAAAGAAATACCACCCCACACCATTACTGACCCACTGCCAAACCGGTCATGCTGAAGGATGTTGCAGACAGCAGATCGCTCTCACGGAGTCTCCAGACTCTGTCACGTCTGTCACATGTGCTCAGTATGAACCTGCTTTCATCTGTGAAGAGCACAGGGTGCCAGTGGCGACTTTGCCAATCCTGGTGTTCTATGGCAAATGCCAAGCATCCTGCACGGTGTTGGGCTGTGAGCACAACCCCCATCTGTGGACGTCGGGCCCTCTTACCACCCTCATGGAGTCGGTTTCTAACCGTTTGTGCAGACACATGCACATTTGTGGCCTGCTGGAGGTCATTTTGCAGGGCTCTGGCAGTGCTCCTCTTGTTCCTCCTTGCACAAAGGCGTAGGTAGTGGTTCTGCTGCTGGGTTGTTGCCCTCCTACGGCCCCCTCCACGTCTCCTGGTGTACTGGCCTGTCTCCTGGTAGCGCCTCCAGCCTCTGGACACTACGCTGACAGGCACAGCTCGCATTGATGTGCCATCCTGGATGAGCTGCACTACCTGAGCAAAACAAATTAATTGTACCTCATTATGAATGGGGGAAAATGTCCTGATCTTGAGCTGGCTATTAATAATAATAATAATAATAATAATTATTGTTATTATTTTATTTTCAGCATTTAGTAGTGTCATCTCCCTTTAAATCTAGACTTCCTTTAGATATTTCTCCACATATATTTCACAACAGTTCTTACACTTATTTTTAAGCAAATGTAGTCATTATGAAGGCTGGGAGATCTAAAAAAATAATCTCTGTGATGATTTACTGTTGAAATCTTATTATCACACTCTATCTGCATGGCTATGAGTACATCATGATTAATACTGTTCCAAAGCCATTATATTGTAAGGAAGAGCGATGTGACATTGTTGCAAATGTATAATCATTATCACCTCCACTGGAATCCATTTGAATCAAATTAAGTGTGATACATTATTTTTATAATCAAGTACACATAATAAATAAAACCAATTTTGCTCAGTTTTTCTTTTCAATACATGGAAAATAAGCAGGGTATAAAAAGAGAAAATCTATCCGTGGTGACGGGACACCCTTCAATATGCACAGATAGCTTTTTTGATATTCAAAAGAACCTGAAAGAGCTTTTTTTATAATTCATCTCATGGTGCCAACCTGTGAAGCGGAGGAAATTTCAATATATTCTGGAAAACTCCCTGCTGCATGTTTGACATAGTCTATGGCCTGTTTCTTCCGTGGGAGTTTTTATATACAAAATATCACATTAGGCTTTTGGTCTCTTTTAGAGATGAACGGATCGATCCCTGGAGGATTGAGTTTGAGTCAAATTGTTTCTGAAATTTGCGGCTTCACCCGAATTCTAACATGTTGAGTTTCAATTTTCAGTTAAAAAAAAACCCTTTCCCGGCACCATTTCCCTAACTGCTTAAGTGTAAGTTTGCATTGACGCGCAGGCCTCACCATAATGCCCCGCAGCTATGACATCTAGCGGATTATCATACCTTGTACAGTGGTGGTCAGTACCTGGGCCATCACCGATCAATGGTTCACAGTGGAGCATAGTTTGTACGACAGAGTCGTTTTCCATTGACATTGACACTGGGTAAATCTCTCTCCTATAGAGTGTATAGAGTGTAAGCTCTTATGATTAGCAGGATGGTCTCGCTCTTGAGAAAGGCCATTTGGCCAAAATGTTGCTCTATTTTTGTCTCCTCACTGCTATGATGTTTTAAATATTTTGGAATGTTTTTGCCTTGGATATCTTTGGACTCCTGTAGAATGTAAGCTCTTATGGTCAGTGGGGTCCTCTCTCTCTCCGTGCTGTAGAGTATAAGCTCTTATAGTCAGTGGGGTCCTCTCTCTCTCTGTAGACTGAAAGCATGTATAGTCAGCAGGGTCTCACTTTCTCTTAAACTCTCCTGTAGACAGTGGCATAACAAGAGTCCAATGGGTACCGATGCAAAATTTGGACCTGAGCCCCCTACTGCATGTTGATCAGATGTATGGGCCCTATATACTGTATGTCAGTCCATCCTGTGCCTCTTTCTGGTATATACTGTATGTCCCCCATCCTAGGCCCCTTTTTGGTATATGTTCCCCATCCTGCACTTATTTTGGTATATATGTCCCCCTTCCTGGTATATATGTCCTCCATCCTGGTATATATGTCCCCCTTCTTGGTATATATGTTTCCATCCTGGTATATACAGTATGTCCCCCATTCTGGTATATATGTCCCACTTCTTGGTATATATGTTTCTATCCTGGTATATATGTCCTCCATCCTGGTATATATGTCCCCCTTCTTGGTGTATTTGTTTCCATTCTGGCATATACATTATGTCACCCATCCTGGTATATATGTCCTCCATCTTGGTATATATGTCCCCCTTCTTGGTATATATGTTTCCATCCTTGTATATAGGTCCCCCATCCTGGTATATATGCCCCCTTCTTGGTATATTTGTTTCCATCTGGTATATAGAGTATGTCACCCATCATAGTTTATATGTCCTCCATCCTGGAATATATGTCCTCCATCCTGATATATATGTTCCCAATCCTTGGCTCATCCTGCTACATACAGTACAGACCAAAAGTTTGGACACACCTTCTCATTTAAAGATTTTTCTGTATTTTCATGACTTTGAAAATTGTACATTCACACTGAAGGCATCAAAACTATGAATTAACACATGTTGAATTATATACTTAACAAAAAAGTGCGAAACAACTGAAAATATGTCTTATATTCTAGGTTCTTCAAAGTAGCCACCTTTTGCTTTGATGACTGCTTTGCACACTCTTGGCATTCTCTTGATGAGCTTCAAGAGGGAGTCACCAGAAATGTTTTTCACTTCACAGGTGTGCCCTGTCAGGTTTAATAAGTGGGATTTCTTGCCTTATAAATGTGGTTGGGACCATCAGTTGTGTTGTGAAGAAGTCAGGTGGATACACAGCTGATAGTCCTACTGAATAGACTGTTAGCTGCATTTTTATTGCCATAATACAAATTCTAAGTAAAGAAAAACAAGTGGCCATCATTACTTTAAGAAATGAAGGTCAGTCAGTCCGAAAAATTGGGAAAACTTTGAAAGTGTCCCCAAGTGCAGTTGCAAAAACCATCAAGCACTGCAAAGAAACTGGCTCACATGAGGACCGCTCCAGGAAAGGAAGACCAAGAGTCACCTCTGCTTCTGAGGATAAGCTTATCCGAGTCACCAGCCTCGGAAATCGCAGGTTAACAGCAGCTCAGATTAGAGACCATGTCAATGCCGCACAGAGTTCTAGCAGCAGACAAATCTCTACAACAACTGTTAAGAGGAGACTTTGAGCAGCAGGCCTTCATGGTAAAATAGCTGCTAGGAAACCACTGCTAAGGACAGGCAACAAGCAGAAGAGACTTGTTTGGGCTAAAAAACACAAGGAATGGACATTAGACCAGTGGAAATCTGTGCTTTGGTCTGATGAGTCCAAATTTGAGATCTTTGGTTCCAACCACCGTGTCTTTGTGCGACGCAGAAAAGGTAAACGGATGGACTCTACATGCCTGGTTCCCACCGTGAAGCATGGAGGAGGAAGTGTGATGGTGTGGGGGTGCTTTGCTGATGACACTGTTGGGGATTTATTCAAAATTGAAGGCATACTGAACCAGCCTGGCTACCACAGCATCTTGCAGCGGCATGCTATTCCATCCGGTTTGCGTTTAGCTGGACCATCATTTATTTTTCAACAGGACAATGACCCCAAACACACCTCGAGGCTGTGTAAGGGCTATTTGACCTAGAGGAAGAGTGATGGGGAGCTACGCCAGATGACCTGGCCTCCACAGTCACCAGACCGGAACCCAATCGAGATGGTTTGGGGTGAGCTGGACCGCAGAGTGAAGGCAAAAGGACCAACAAGTGCTAAGCATCTCTGGGAACTCCTTCAAAATTGTTGGAAGACCATTTGCGGTGACTACCTCTTGAAGCTCATCAAGAGAATGCCAAGAGTGTGCAAAGCAGTCATCAAAGGAAAAGGTGGCTGCTTTGAAGAACCTAGAATATAAGACATATTTTCAGTTGTTTCACACTTTTTTGTTAAGTATGTAATTCCACATGTGTTAATTCATAGCTTTGATGCCTTCAGTGTGAATGTACAATTTTCATAGTCAAGAAAATAAAGAAAAATCTTTAAATGAGAAGGTGGTCTGTTCAGTATGTCTCCCATCCTGGGCCCCTTTCTAGTAGATATATTCCGCGTTCTGCCTCTGCATAAAAAAAAAAACCCAAACATTCTACTCACCTTTCTTCGGTCCCTCGAAGTGCGATGCCATTTTCTGTATCCAGCAGAGAGGCAAATTTGGCACCCCAGGGGTCTGTTTACCACAGTAATAGAAATATTACGTCTGGGAGCAAGTGGGAGGTTTCCTGGTCAGGAGCCCTTAACCATGCAACACCTCCTGCCCAGTCCTAGGAGGGGAGGAATCTGCCCTTATAAACTGGGTCTGGGACGGGGTTAGGTTAGACAGTCAGAGTCTGGAGTTAGTTGCAGACACAGGGAAAGTAACAGCATGGAGCTCTGTAGGAGCAGGAGCTGAAGACCAGGGGTTGGAGCTAAGCAGAGCTCGCCCTGGCAGAAGAATCTAAGAACCGGACACTGGAGTCCGAGGCTGCAAGGATCTTTAAGTCCAGCAGCAGAAACCAGCCGGCAGGGGATTCCAGGTCCTCTGGCCATAGAAGCCCGGAGGCTCAGTCACGAGCAAGGGACCAGCACCGCCATCAAGGAGCGGAGGCTATCAGAAGGCCCCAAGTCACCAGCCATACGGGTGAGCACTACACGGTACACTCAGGGACGTGGGCTACTTCCACTCACTTACAGCAAGGTAGCCAGGAAGAGTGCAGACAGACGGGAGGCCTACAACTCCACCTGGTCAGGGGAACTCCTGTTTGCTCACAGTCTGACCAGGCCTCTTATGCTAGCCAGTACTCCCGGGAGGGTCTGCCTTATTATCATCAGTAAAGACCCTGAACTGCACTGCAAAGCCTCTGAGTCGTTCCTGCTGCGCTCGTGCACCGTCACTCCCATCATCCACGTTCCCTGCCCTGAGGCTATACTCTTCCCGTGGGGAGTTTTCCCATCCTTTGCTGTGCACACCACACCAGTCTCAGCGGTATGCCTCGCAGCGGCGGTACACCCTGACCGCCATCCACGGGTGGCGTAGACGGACATTAAACCACAAAAACCCTATAAAGACTGAATCATAGAATCATAGAATCATAGAATGGTAGAGTTGGAAGGGACCTCCTGGGTCATCTGGTCCAACCCCCTGCTCAAAGCAGGATTCACTAGATCATCTCAGACAGATGTCTGTCCAGCCTCTGTTTGAAGACGTCTATTGAAGGGGAACTCACCACCTCTCGTGGCAGCCTGTTCCACTCATTAATCACCCTAACTGTCAAAAAGTTTTTTCTAATATCTAATCTGTGTCTCCTCCCATTTAGTTTCATCCCATTGCTTCTAGTCTTTCCTTGTGCAAATGAGAATAAAGATGATCCTTCTACAATGTGACAGCCCTTGACATATTTGTAGACAGCTATTAAGTCTCCTCTCAGTCTTCTTTTTTGCAAGCTAAACATTCCCAAATCCTGCAACCGTTCCTCATAGGACTGCCACTGGTTTGACCACCCTGAGCCACGGGACCGGGTTGCCGCCACAGAGACTACAACCCCCAGAGAAGCGGGTCCGGGTAACCCACACACGTGCACACACGGCCCAGGGGGCGCGTCAACTTTGGCGTAGTCGGCAGGATTGTGACCAACCCGCCACAAACGGGTATTGCGTGCCTGAAAAAGACTTTGCACTTACCTGAGTGAAGTTTCCCGCTATCCGGAGCCGTCTCCCGCCATTTTCCGTCAGTTCCCGCCATCTTCAGCCGTTTTCCTGCCATCGGACGCCATCTTCAGGACGCCGCGCGGGAAGAAAAGGGACGTGGACGTTCAAACCGTGTGAGACCTGAAGCCCCACCCTACGTACCGACGCTGCGCAAGGTCCTGGAAGGAGAGGGAGCGACGCTGACGTCACCAGGACGCGGCGCAAGGTCCTCGCCCGGAGCAGCACCAGCGGAGTCGCGGCCTATGGAAGAGGATCGACGGAAGGTAGGCCACACTTAACTAGGGGGGAGGAAGATGACGGACACGGAGGGACCCTCTACCACCAGCGCGGCCACTGCCGCAGTAATGCCGTTCACAGTGCCATACATCCCCGGAGCGGCCTGGCTGCCCCAATACTCAGGGGAGTCGCATACCCTAAGCGACTTTAAAGAGAGACTGTACAGCCTATTTAAAGTATACCCCCTGACGGAGGGACAAAAAGTGAGCATATTGATAGGCCAGTTAACCGGCGCAGCCCAACGTGAAGTAAAGTCCTGGTCAGTCCGGGACAAGGAGACCGTAAAGGAGATCTTAGCCCGTCTGAAGGACACTTTTGATACTCGCACCTCAGCAGAGATCAAAATGAGATTTTATGGGTGCAAGCAGCGGGCCCAAGACAGTATAAGAGACTATGCTTTGAGTTTGCAAGAGGCCCTGGGAGCCATTAAACAGGCAGACCCTGACAGTGTGCGGAATGCAGATGAACTGTTAACTGAGCAATTCATTGAGGGTCTGCTGTCCAACTCCCACTGAACCCAGTTACGTGCAATGGCCTTGCAGAACCCTGGTTTAGACTTTGCAAAGTTCAAAGACAGGGCCATCCGGGTGCTCCCAGAACCGGCACCGGGTAGCGCTGTAACCCACGGCGCCCGGCTATTACCTATCACCAGGAGGTGGCGCCCTTGTCTGCAGAGCCTGTAGGAGCTGGTGCGCAGGCTTTGGACAGCAACCCGGCTACAGACCTGCACCATCAGGTCCAAGAGCTGACTAAAAGCGTAGCCGCGCTAACCAGAACTGTGCAGTCTTTACAGGTCTCTCCTCCAGGAAAGATCCAGCTGGCATCCGGACCGGATGACGTCCCGTGGCGCCGACAGAGGAGGATCCCATCATCCAGAGAAAGACCCAGCGACATACAACGAGGACGGACAACCCATCTGCCGCCGCTGCAATCAACCTGGACATATGGCAAGGTACTGTCATTTAAATGGGCACAACCTGGGGCAGAGGGCCAACCTCCAGGCATAAGATCATCAGGCCCCTCAAACTGGCGTGATAAATACGCAGGGGGACGTCCAGTCTTGCCTGTGGTACTGGATGGCATTCCTATGAGTGCCCTACTAGACACCGGGTCACAGGTAACTACCATCCCTTATGTGCTCTTTAAGCGGTACTGGAATGACTCGGACATAACCCGCTACCCAGATGACGACCTGAGTATCATCGCCAGCAATGGTCAGCCCGTGCCGCAGATGGGATTCAAAGAGGTCACCATTAAAATCGGTAAAGTCGAACTGGTGGCACAAGGACTGATTATTGTGGACATTGACCGTCATGAGAGTCACCCTAAAATAACCTTGGGAACTAACGTGATTGAAAATTGTCTTGCAGAGATAATTCTCATTTTACAGCAGGTTGCCATGAACTCCAGTTTCAGCCAGCAGCGGGTCCTCCAAAAAGAGATCCGGGCACTGATGAAACGGCAACAAGTGGAATTATCTGGTGGTGAGATCGATAGCGTGAGAATGTGTGACCCGTTCCCTATTGCCAAGCCCCCGAAAAGTGAGATGATGATCTGGTGCCGGGCAGCTATTGGTCTAAGAGGTACAGACTACCAAGCAATGGTAGAGCCCGTCTACTCAGACAGTAGGCCCACCATTTTGACAGCACCGGGGGTGGTCGATGTACGCCATGGGAGGGTACCTGTCCGCATCATAAATATCGGGGAGAGAGAAGTACACCTGCCCCGGTATGCCACGCTAGCCAAATTGTTCACCATAAATCAAAATTCTGTAAAGGCCGTGGAACCCTTGCCTCCATCCCAACCAGAGGAAGGTAACGGCTCTAAGAAACAAATGGAGGACTGGTGTCAGCAACTGCATTTGGGTACTGACTCCACTCCCTCACACCAAAAGCAGGGAGTCTACCGGGTGGTTCAGGAGTACGAAAGAGTCTTTAGTAAACACCCGCTAGACTTCGGGCGAGTAAAGGGGGTAGAACATCACATCCCCACAGGAGACCATCCACCCATAAAGGAAAGATACCGACCTGTACCCCCTGCACACTATCAGCATGCAAAGGGGATGTTGTGAGACTTGAAGGAGGCTGGGGTAATCAGGGACAGCTGTAGCCCCTGGGCAGCTCCACTAGTTCTAGTGAAAAAGAAGGACAATACAATGAGAATGTGTGTAGACTACAGAAAGGTCAACCGTATCACACACAAAGATGCGTACCCGTTACCTAGAATAGAAGAATCTTTAGCTGCATTAAAATCTGCTAACTTCTTCTCCACTTTGGATCTTACTAGAGGGTACTGGCAGGTTCCGGTAGCAGAGGCAGACAAGGAGAAGACTGCATTCACCACCCCAATGGGTCTCAGCGAATTCAACTGTATGCCGTTCGGGCTCTGCAACGCACCAGGAACCTTCCAGCGGTTGATGGAATGCTGTCTGGGACACCAGAATTTCGAGACGGTCCTGTTATACCTGGACGATGTCATCGTTTATTCCAAAACCTACGAGGACCATCTGAAACACCTGGCAGAAGTGTTTGTCCACAATAATCAGTCCTTGTGCCACCAGTTCGACTTTACCGATTTTAATGGTCACCTCTTTGAATCCTACCTGCGGCACGGACTGACCATTGCTGGCGATGATACTCAGGTCATCATCTGGGTAGCGGGTTATGTCCGAGTCATTCCAGTACCGCTTAAAGAGCACATAAGGGATGGTAGTTACCTGTGACCCGGTGTCTAGTAGGGCATTCATAGGAATGCCATCCAGTACCACAGGCAAGACTGGACGTCCCCCTGCGTATTTATCACGCCAGTTTGAGGGGCCTGATGATCTTATGCCTGGAGGTTGGCCCTCTGCCCCAGGTTGTGCCCATTTAAATGACAGTACCTTGCCATATGTCCAGGTTGATTGCAGCGGCGGCAGATGGGTTGTCCGTCCTCGTTGTATCTGTCGCTGGGTCTTCCTCTGGATGATGGGATCCTCCTCTGTCGGCGCCACGGGACGTCCTCCGGTCCGGATGCCAGCTGGATCTTTCCTGGAGGAGAGACCTGTAAAGACTGCACAGTTCTGGTTAGCGCGGCTACGCTTTTAGTCAGCTCTTGGACCTGATGGTGCAGGTCTGTAGCCGGGTTGCTGTCCAAAGCCTGTGCACCAGCTCCTACAGGCTCTGCAGACAAGGGCGCCACCTCCTGGTGATAGGTAATAGCCGGGCGCCGTGGGTTACAGCGCTACCCGGTGCCGGTTCTCGGAGCACCCGGATGACCCTGTCTTTGAACTTTGCAAAGTCTAAACCAGGGTTCTGCAAGGCCATTGCACGTAACTGGGTTCGGTGGGCGTTGGACAGCAGACCCTCAATGAATTGCTCAGTTAACAGTTCATCTGCATTCCGCACACTGTCAGGGTCTGCCTGTTTAATGGCTCCCAGGGCCTCTTGCAAACTCAAAGCGTAGTCTCTTATACTGTCTTGGGCCCGCTGCTTGCACCCATAAAATCTCATTTTGATCTCTGCTGAGGTGCGGGTATCAAAAGTGTCCTTCAGACGGGCTAAGATCTCCTTTACGGTCTCCTTGTCCCGGACTGACCAGGACTTTACTTCACGTTGGGCTGCGCCGGTTAACTGGCCTATCAATATGCTCACTTTTTGTCCCTCCGTCAGGGGGTATACTTTAAATAGGCTGTACAGTCAGTCTTTAAAGTCGCTTAGGGTATGCGACTCCCCTGAGTATTGGGGCAGCCAGGCCGCTCCGGGTATGTATGGCACTGTGAACGGCATTACTGCGGCAGTGGCCGCGCTGGTGGTAGAGGGTCCCTCCGTGTCCGTCATCTTCCTCCCCCCTAGTTAAGTGTGGCCTACCTTCCGTCGATCCTCTTCCATAGGCCGCGGCTCCGCTGGTGCTGCTCCAGGCGAGGACCTTGCGCCGCGTCCTGGTGACGTCAGCGTCGCTCCCTCTCCTTCCAGGACCTTGCGCAGCGTCGGTGCGTAGGGTGGGGCTTCAGGTCTCACGCGGTTTGAACGTCCACGCCCCTTTTCTTCCCGCGCGGCGTCCTGAAGATGGCGTCCGATGGCGGGAAAACGGCTGGAGATGGCGGGAACTGACGGGAAATGGCGGGAGACGGCTCCGGATGGCGGGAAACTTCAATCAGGTAAGTGCAAAGTCTTTTTCAGGCACGCAATACCCGTTTGTGGCGGGTTTGTCACAATCCTGCCGACTACGCCAGAAGCCGCCCTTCAGGTGGGAAAAGCTGGAAGAGGAGTCCTTCCGCCAGCTGAAGATGGCCCTCACGGGGGATGAAATCCTGGCGTACCCTGACTACGGCCAGCCCTTTATCCTCCACACGGACGCGAGCAACATTGGGCTAGGAGCCGTACTGTCCCAGATCCAGCAGGGGAAAGAACGGGTAATCGCTTACGCCAGCTGAAAACTACGGCCCACAGAGAGAAACCCTGAGAATTATAGCTCATTCAAGCTAGAGTTCCTGGCAGTGGTGTGGGCAGTGACTGAACCTTTCAAGCATTACCTTGCCTCTTCCAAGTTCACCGTGTACACGGATAACAACCCGTTGACACACCTGGACACTGCAAGACTTGGTGCCCTGGAGCAGAGATGGATGGCCCGCCTGTCCAACTATGAATTCACCATCAAATACCAGGCGGGACGCTCAAATGCCAACATGGATGCCCTGTCCAGAATGCCAAACTTACCGGACGTAGGGGAAGATCCAGAAGAACTGGAAGAAGTCGAACTCCCTGCGTTCCACCGTCATGGGATTACCCTGTATTCCCACCGTGTAAGGGACAGGCGCTCTGCTATGTTCAATCCCTTACCCCACTACAGCTGGGTGGAGACACAAGACAGTGATCCCGCAATCCGTCTGGTGAAGGAAATGCTGACACAGGCTGATGCCCGTCTTGACCCAGACGCTCTGGAGGAGACCAAGCAACTGTGGAAGGAGAAAAGTAAACTGTTTCTTTACAAGGAGAAGCTGTGCCGGAGAATGGTCAACTCTAGAACACATGAGCTGACCTGGCAGGTAGTGGTCCCAAGACGAGACGCGGCTATGGTTCTGGAGGCATACCACAACGGAGCAGGACACTTCGGATGGAAGAAGCTGGAGTTCTTGTTGCGTGGACGGTTCTACTGGGTAGGCATGAGAGGAGCCATCGAGAGGTGGTGCAGAGACTGTGGCCCGTGCAGCCTAAGAAGAAGAGACCGTGCAAGCCAGAAGACTCCCCTGCAGCCCATCATCACCAGGCAGCCACTGGAACTGGTAGCCCTGGACCATGTGAAACTGGCTCCAAGCAAATCTGGGTATGTCTACGCCCTCACCATCGTAGATCACTACTCCCGGTTCCTGGTGGTGGTCCCTGTCAAGGACTTAACGGCTCAAACAGCAGCTAGAGCCTTCCAGCAGCACTTCTGCCGTCCACACGGGTATCCGGAGCAAGTGTTGACGGACCAAGGACCAGCCTTCGAAGCGGAGGTCTTCCAAGAGTTCTGCAATCTGTATGGCTGCAGGAAGATAAGAACAACGCCCTATCACCCTCAGACCAATGGACTATGTGAGAAAATGAACCAGGTGGTGATAGACTTGCTAAAAACGTTGCCCCTGGAAGAACGCAGTCTGTGGCCTGAAAAACTGCCTGATCTGGTGGACTTGTATAATCACATCCCCGTAGGTTCCACCAACTGTACCCCGGCTTACCTAATGAGAGCAAGACCTGGTAAGCTGCCTATTGACCTGGATATGGGAGTCCTGACGCCTGAGGACACCTCGCCAGAGGCAAACTGGGATACAGAACGGCAGCAGCAGTATCGGAAAGTACAGGAGAGCATCGAGCGAAGTCTGTCTCAAGCAAGAGAAAGGCAAGAGAAGACTTATAACCAGCATGCTCCCGCTGTTCCCCTGGTACCTGGAGAGCAGGTCTTGAAGAGAAAGAGGCGGCTCCACAAGTTGGACGACCAGTGGGAGAAGGACCCGTACACAGTACTGCCCTCAAGCCATGATAATCCAAAAGTCTGCATAATCAGTAAGGATGGAGGAGAAACCACAGCCATTGTTTCCAGAGACCACCTGAAAAAGTGTCCCGAGCAGCTGCAAAGCACTGACGAAGATCAAGAGAACCCTCAACCCGCAGAGGAAAGGGAAGAAATGATCAGTACAGTACTCGGTGACTTTCCCCAGTCCTGGACACAAATCAATATCGCTATCGTGGTGCCCGTCCTCACCTTTCTCCATCCAGCCCCTCAAGGGCCTACAGAAGAACAGGTAGTGTCAGAAGAGCAGCCGGCCCAGGAGGCAGAAGAATCCATACCAGCAGCCCAGGAGAATCAACCCTCTGCTAGTAGTGAGCCTGCCGTGCCCCTAGTAAGCCAAAGAGTACGCAGAAAGCTGCCAGGCCTACCCGCAACACCTCCTACACCCTGTGGTGCAGAATCAGATAGTGGGTTACGTAGGTCCACCAGGAGCACTGGAGGACAGATGCCCGCTCGCTGGAGAATCTAAACTGTAAAGTGAATTTACCTGTAAACTGTAAATGTTGAAAATGGTTTATGTTTGTTGCCTGTTTATTAATTATGTTTCTCTAGTTACCCTTCAGGTTTATTTGGACTGACAGGTTATGGACGCTGAATAACCGGAACTACATTGTAGATAGTTACACTTGGTGCTTCTTGCGAAAACGGCCACGGAAGAAAAACCTGTCTGGCATGGCCCCGTGTGGTCCAAAGTAGTTAGCTTCGCCTTGCAGCCACGCTCAGGGCCAACGTTTGGGGTTTGCTTTGGACAGGTCCCCTACTCCGTTCTAAAACTTCACCTTGGGTGATATGGACACCCGGTTACGGAAGTGCCGTGACCTTAAAGACAAAACGTCCTTGTACATATGTTATGCTATTGCTATACCCTGTATTTGTGTTTCCTTAAAAATGTGTTTAGTCCCGGAGTACTAAAATTTACTAGGGGGGAGTGTGGCACCCCAGGGGTCTGGTTACCACAGTAATAGAAATATTACGTCTGGGAGCAAGTGGGAGGTTTCCTGGTCAGGAGCCCTTAAGCATGCAACACCTCCTGCCCAGTCCTGGGAGGGGAGGAATCTGCCCTTATAAACTGGGTCTGGGGCGGGGTTAGGTTAGACAGTCAGAGTCTGGAGTTAGTTCCAGACACAGGGAAAGTAACAGCAAGGAGCTCTGCAGGAGCAGGAGCTGAAGACCAGGGGCTGGTGCTAAGCAGAGCTCGCCCTGGCAGAAGAATCTATGAACCGGACACTGGAGTCCGAGGCTGCAAGGATCTTTAAGTCCAGCAGCAGAAACCAGCCGGCAGGGGATTCCAGGTCCTCTGGCCATAGAAGCCCGGAGGCTCAGTCACGAGCAAGGGACCAGCACCGCCATCGAGGAGCGGAGGCTATCAGAAGGCCCCAAGTCACCTGCCATACGGGTGAGCACTACACGGTACACTCAGGGATGTGGGCTACTTCCACTCGCTTACAGCAAGGTAGCCAGGAAGAGTGCAGACAGACGGGGAGGCCTACAACTCCACCTGGTCAGGGGAACTCCTGTTTGCTCACAGACTGACCAGGCCTCTTATGCTAGCCAGTACTCCTGGGAGGGTCTGCCTTACTATCATCAGTAAAGACCCTGAACTGCACTGCAAAGCCTCTGAGTCGCTCCTGCTGCGCTCGTGCACCGTCACTCCCATCATCCACGTTCCCTGCCCTGAGGCTATACTCTTCCCGTGGGGAGTTATCCCATCCTTTGCTGCGTACACCACACCAGCCTCAATGGTCTGCCTCGCAGCGGCTGTACACCCTGACCGCAATCCACGGGTGGCATAGTCGGACATTAAACCACAAAAACCCTATAAAGACTGCCACTGGTTTGACCACCCTGAGCCATGGGACCGGGTCGCCGCCACGGAGACTACAACCCCCAGAGACCCGGCTCCGGGTAACCCACACACGTGCACACACGGCCCAGGGGGCACATCACAAACGGTGGACATCGGCTTGCCTGCTAAGGTAATGCATGATGTCACTGTCATGTGACCCCAATGCCTGGCACACTGACGTCAGCTGCCAGCCTCAAATTGGCCGGTGGCATGTATTGCAGAGCTGGGAGCCAAAGGGTCCCTATGCTGCAATACACTTCAGCTGGATATATGCCCAAGGAGGCACATCCAGCTGAAATAGGCGTTGGCATCTGCAGGCTCCTCTCACGAACGGGACCGGTCATGGTCGCATCCTCTGCGACCATGATTATTACGCCTCTACCTGTAGATTGTAAATTCTTATGGTCAGTGGGGATCTCTCTCTCCTCTAGAGTGTAAGCTTTTATGTTCAGCAGGGTTCTTTCATTTTACCACTCTCGCTATCTCTCTCCTTTCCACCTTGTGTATTTTCTGAGCAATTATAAGCATTACAATATTGAAATTCGTTCAAATTTATACTCTGGGAATCAAATTTTTAAATTCACCTCCGTGTTCACCTTCCTCTCCATCATCCTCAAGCCGTCTTGCCACAGCAGCTTGCTGATCCTTCAGTGCTCTACTCATCCTAACTTACACTTCTGAGTAGGCCTCAGATTTCACTAAGTGCGTCACACGAGGCCTAGTCATCAGGTGGTCTGCTTGTAGCTTTATCCACATCTATCTATCTATCTATCTATCTATCTATCTATCTATCTATCTATCTATCTATCTATCTATCTATCTCAGGAATAAATTTGCTGCCATCCTCTAGTCCTTCATGTCTTATGGAAAATACATGTGCTCTCCTTACAATATATGTTTCTCAAGAATATTGTCACTGATGTCTGCCGTCCCAGCTTTGCCTGATAAATGACTTTTTTATCTCTTGCCTCAAGCAGAAAAGGCACTTTTGCCAGTAATCTCTGACTGTCAGTTTTGATTACTTCGAGTCCTTTGAATATTTCTACTTGTGCAAAGTGTTTCTTTTCTCACACATATCTCCCAGAGTGAGATAGTTTTCTGGCTTGACAGCTGAGGAATATGGAATTTTATTAAAGTTCCCACTTCCATGGCCTTGGAAAGAGTCTAAAATCTTATCACCTCCATCCTTCTGGCGATCTCTTATAAAATACTCACAGCTTTAGTCTACTTTTTTTTGCCTTCCTCTTTGGATGGATTGTGGACATTTCTCTTCTTTCACAATGTCTTATAATTTACGGGTTGGTATTTTGAGAATATTATTTATTGGCAAAAGCCTATCTATCATCTATTTATAATCTGTTTATTATTTATCTATGTTGTATCTATTTACCCATTACTTCACTATCTATCTACAGTTGTTCTCAAAAGTTTACATACCCCGGCAGAATTTTTCCTTTCTTGGCCTTGTTTCAGAGAATATGAATTATAACAAAAAAATTTGTTTGTTTCTGTGATTTGTTCATGTTGTTCCTCCAGACGCTGAGATATTCCTCTTTGCCTTTGTGTACTATCTTCCGGATTTCGCCTTTTGTAAGGCCATGCAGGTTGGTAGCTTGGTCAGGCTGGTTTGTGGTGATTTGTGTTGGGGGGCTTTGTTCTCCTAGGGCTTCCTGGTGTAGCAGGGCTTTGTGATGGGATGAGCTGGGACTACTACTTTGTAGATGAGCCTTGAATGATAGCGCCTTCTTCTGGATTGCAAGGTGTAGTGGTAATCTGCCCAGCTCTGCTCGGCAGGCACTGTTTTATGTTCTCCGATGGACTTGGAGGAGGTGTTTGCAGAACTCTAGGTGGAATATTTCTGTTGGTCCAGCGTCCCACTTTGACCAGCTTGGGTATGAGACTGGACCCCAGACTTCACTGCCGTACAGAATGATTGGGGCAATGATGGTATCAAAGATTTTTAGCCAGACTGTTACAGGTGCCTTGAGATGGTACAGACGTCTTCTGATGGCATAGAAGGCCTTGCATGCCTTGTCTTTCAGCAACTCTATGGCTTGCTTAAAGCTCCTTGATTGGCTGAGTTCTAGGCCCAGGTAGGTGTACTTGTTGGTTTCCATAAGTGGATAGCTGTCTTTTATGAAGGAGAGATGGCCTGCTGGTTTCTGCTTTCTTTTTTGGAACACCATGATATTAGTTTTCTTCCGGTAGATTGGCAGTGCCCATGTGGTGCTGAAGGTCTCTAGGATTTTCAGATTATCCTGGAGACCTTTCTCAGTTGGAGATAACAGCACGAGTTATCTATCTATCTCATATCTACCTATCCCTCTATCTATCTATCTATCTATCTACACACATGGTCAAAATTGTTGGTACCCCTCGTTTAATGAAAGAAAAACCCACAATGGTCACAGAAATAAGTTGAATCTGACACCAGTAATAATAAATAAAAAATCTATGAAAATGAACAAATGAAAGTCAGATATTGCTTTTCAACATTGCTTCCACAGAATTTTTAAAAAATTTAACTCATGAAATAGGTCTGGACAGAAATGATGGTACCCCTGAAAATAATGTGACAAAAGGGACATGTTAAATCAAGTTGTGTCCATTAATTAGCATCACAGGTGTCTACAATCTTGTAATCAGTTAGTGGGCCTGTATATAGGGCTACAGATACTCACTGTGCTGTCTGGTGACATGGTGTGTACCACACTCAACATGGACCAGAAGAAGCAAAGGAAAGAGTTGTCTCAGAAGATTAGAAAGATAATTATATAATTATAGACAAGTATGTTAAAGGTAAAGGTTATAAGACCATCTCAAAGCAGCTTGATGTTCCTGTGACTACAGTTGCACATATTATTCAGAAATTTATGATCCATGGGACTGTAGCCAACCTCCCTGCACGTGGCTGCAGGAGGAAAATTGATGACAAATCAAAGAGACGGATAATACGAATTGTAACAAAAGAGCCCGAGATAACTTCTAAATAGATTAAAGGTGAACTTCAAGCTCAAGGAACATCAGTGTCAGATCGCACCATCCATCCTTGTTTGATCCAAAGTGGACTTCATGGGAGACAACCAAGGAGAACACCATTGTTGAAAAAAAATCCTAAAAAAGCCAGACTGGAATTTGCCAAACTACATGTTGACAAGCCACAAAGCTTCTGGGAGAATGTCCTATGGACAGATGAGACAAAAATGGAAGTTTTTGGCAAGGCACATCGGCTCTATGTTCACAGACGGAAAAATGAAGCATATCAAGGAAAGAACACTGTCCCTACTGTTAAACATGGAGGAGGCTCTGTTATGTTCTAGGGCTGCTTTGTTGCATCTGGCACAGGGTGTCTTGAATCTGTGCAGGGTACAATGAAATCTCAAGACTATCAAGGGATTCTAGAGAGAAATGCGTTGCCCAGTGTCAGAAAGCTTGGACTCAGTCGCAGGTCATGGGTCTTGCAACAGGATAATGACCCAAAACACTTTCTATCCCTCTATCTATCTCATATCTATCTATCTATCTAGAAAAAATCAAGGCAGGACCAGCAAAAAGGGGAGCAGGGGTGCAGAGCCTCCTAGGCATAATCCAATCCTCCAATATACGTATAAAAATAAAGGCCAACGTTTCGGTCCAATTGAGGACCTTTCTCTAACCAAGCTAGCTTGAGAAAGGTCATCAATTAGACTGAAACAATGCCGTCACTATTGGCCATTACATTTTTCACTTTTTCTATTTTGGGAGTGCTGTCTTCATTTTTGTACATATCTATCTATCTATCTATCTATCTATCTATCTATCTATCTATCTATCTATCTATCTATCTATCCAGTCTTATACTGTATTATATTTGCAAACTGCCTCCGCAGAGAGGAAGAGGGCTTGGAATTCTAGTGCCGCCTTTTAGAAGTAGTAATCCTAAATGTCAATATTGATTCTTTAACAAGCCTTGCCATATGATATAGGATAGCATATTTAATTTCCCAGAAGAGCATTGAAGGACCTATAAGCCTCCTCAAACTGGCATGTCAGGCATGTTACACTCCAAAAGGAGAATAGTTGCTCCTTAGGCCCCAGTCAAAGGCCTCTCATACAGCCAAATCAGATCTCATTCTTTGCACTAAGGAGAGGCAACACCTCGAAACAAGTTTCTGCAAATTGAGATTCTGGCTTACGAAAGTCCCACAATGGAATCCCATATGTAAAGTGATATTGATCACAAAAACTCTAACGATATGTAGCAACTACTTGTATATAGGATATTAATCCCAAGAACAAGAAAAATGAGTAAATAGGATCATAAAATTTAACTTTTATTACATAAAGTCACAGCACTAAAAAAATAGTTAAAACAACATCAGTAACTTCATAAGATGGGTATCGTCATAAAAAGACATAGAATAATGTATTTCCCATATATATTAATCATAAGGCAATAATGATAACAAAATTAGAAGATATAGACGTATGCAAGGGTAGACATAAGATCCTGATGGTTATGACATACCAGTACAAGTACTTAGAGCTGCACAGCAATCTAGAAAAGTAAAGCCGGTGCTATTAAATCGCACCCAGGATCTGATATAAGCCCAACCTGCATACAAACACATTAAGCCCATTAAGTACCCTATGGGCTTAATGAAAATTTTGGCTTTGGTTCATTTCTGTAGGTTCTGTGTAGTTTTGGAGCGGCGGGTCGTTCCTTTTGTTTATTTCCCCATCTCATCAGGTAATGGAGACCATGGCGTACACACGTGTTTATATGCAGATTGGGCTTATAAAATGGGAAATGGCGGCTTCATCGTGTTCATTGACATTTAATGAAATCATTAACGAAAAGAACAATACTATATTGGGAGAAATAGATCAAGAACTTGATCAAATCTATAAACAAATGTCTCGTGACATTTCAGTTGAACTTTTGGATACATTTTTTCTGGATATGAACAAAGAAATGGAAAAGTGGGAGGACAATATCAGTAAAATAAAATCTAAAAAATACTTACGTGATGTTGGTGATTATGAGAATAAGAGAGTATTCCGCTGGCAATATAAAACTACGGAGGATAAAAATAAGATGATGAGAAATTCTTCCAAGTCGTCCATTTCATCAGTAGCCAATAATGCTACTTCTGGCTTTGAGAATGAAATTTCCACCAGTCGACCGATTCGGACAAGATATGGTGGAAAGAATAAATCATGCGACGATTATGGATCTGTTCATAGCCATAAACGTAATAATCAACCAAAGGTAATAAATCTATCTACCCATGTCCTTACACAACAACAAATCCATGTGTTAGAAAAAGGCTTAATGTTTTCTCCCCCTCAACCCCTAGATGCCTTTACGGCTGTAAAGGATGTACATCTTTTTGCAAGAAAGCTCATATTTAAAAGATTTCATGAAAAAATGAACTTGGGTCTTACATTAAGTACTGAGGAGGAGAAAGCTGCCTTGGCTATCCTTGAATCGTTGGCTGACGATGAACCTGAACTGGTAAGCACTTTCCCTATCCATCTACTTAATAAGTCAAATAAATTTCCCAATTTAAATACATGCCCCGCTGTGGACATTTTTGTTAGATTGGTTTCTAGAGATATAGAACAACTAAAAACTACTGGTTTCCATTATAATGGTAATAAACAATTTATGAAAGTCATTCAAGAAATTGGGAAATGAGATGATTGCATTTTAAAAACCGCCGATAAGGGTGGGAATTTGATTATTTGGCCTAACAGTTTATATGAAAAACAGGCGTATAAATTGTTACTTGATCATCACTGCTATAAAAAATGATCTCAAAATCCTTTAAATAAATTCCAATCACAATTGATTGAAATACTTGAAAAAGCATATGACAACGGCATTATTCCCCAAAATTTTTTGGACAGTATACAAAAATTAAAACCACGCATGCCTACCCTATATTTAATCAAAAAATAACACAAAGACATAGTAGATCCCCCAGGCAGACCAATTGTGTCGGGCAATGGGGGATTATGTGAGTTAATATGTCTAATGATTGACCACTACCTCAAACCCATTGTGGCCACCCTTCTGTCTTATGTGCAGGACACTACTGCAGCGCTCAAATGTCTAGATCAGCTGTATCTTGAGAGCCAAATGATACTGGTGACTGCTAACGTTGAAGAGCTTTATACGTCTATCATGCACACACACGGATTGAGGGCCACTTCTTGGTTCCTCAATAACAGCAATCTTGATGCTGAGCTTGTTGATTTGATTATGGTGTTGCTTGAGTTTGTCCTGACACATAATTGTTTTTTATTCAAGGATGACGTTTTTTTGCAAATACAAGGGACAGCAATGGGGGCGGCGTGTGTCCCTTCATATGCCAATTTGTTCTTAGGTGCCTGGGAGAGGGAGATCTTTCAAAGCTCTCCCCTCCCTAGAAGTGAGAATATCTATAACTGGGCAAGATACATTGATGACGTCCTATTTGTATGGGATGGTAGTATCAATGATCTTCATGACATTATGCGTTTGATGAACAACAACGATCTCAATATCAAATTGACTTATACCTATGGACGCAAAGTCAATTTTTTGGATATTGTTATCGAGGTGTCCTCAGAGGGGGTAATTCATATGGATATATTCCGTAAGCTCACAGCTACTAATTCCATTCTCAGGGGGGATTCATCCCATCTCCCTTCTACCATTCGCAGCATACCAGTTGGGCAATATTTAAGGGCCAGAAGGATCTTTTCTACTGACGAGGCATTTGAGCAACAGGCTTCTGAACTTTATGTCCGTTTTAGAGAGAGGGGATACGGACATAGACAGATCCGGCGTGGATATTGGCAGGCTAAGAAAACTTGTAGGAATCAGCTACTTTATTCCACACATATCCCCAAAGTAAAATCCAGTTCTAATCAAGTGAGACTGATCACTCCATATAATTGCCAGTGGAAGGACTTCTCTGAAATTATCCATAAACATTGGTCGGTTTTACAAACCGATCCAATACTGGGTAAGATATTATCTGGAAAACCATGCATCACTGCAAAAAGATCGAAAAATTTGAAAGATTTCTTGATACGTAGTGAACATCAACCTGTCAGGACAAAGCACATCTCATTCAGTGAACAAATTCAGGGTTTTTGCCATTGTGGTCAATGTAAGGCTTGTCTGAACATTGTTCGGAGTAAGGAATTTTTTAATTCAACTCGTGATCGAAAATTTGTGATAAGACAGTTCCTTACTTGTTCCACAAGAGGTGTGATTTACGTGGCTGAATGCCCATGCCATAAAATATATGTGGGTATGACCACCAGGGAGTTCAGGATTCATGTAAGAGAACATGTGCGCGATATCGAAAAAGCCAAAAATTCGGATGAAGAGGACCAGTTAAAGACCCTCCCTAGACACTTCAAACGCTTTCACAACGCTGATGCAACATTTTTGAGAGTGAAAGCTATTGACAAGATATCCATGGGAAGTAGGGGGGGTGATTTGTTTAAGTCTTTATCCCGTGTTGAGAGTAGGTGGAGTTATCGATTAAATTCTATAGTACCCTATGGGCTTAATGAAAATTTTGGCTTTGGTTCATTTCAGTAGGTTCTGTGTAGTTTTGGAGCGGCGGGTCGTCCCTTTTGTTTATTTCCCCATCTCATCAGGTAATGGAGACCATGGCGTACACATGTGTTTATATGCAGATTGGGCTTATATCAGATCCTGGGTGCGATTTAATAGCACCAGCTTTACTTTTTTAGATTGCTGTGCAGCTCTAGGTACTTGTACTGGTATGTCATAACCATCAGGATCTTATGTCTACCCTTGCATACGTCTATATCTTCTAATTTTGTTATCATTATTGCCTTATGATTAATATATATGGGAAATACATTATTCTATGTCTTTTTACGACGATACCCATCTTATGAAGTTACTGATGTTGTTTTAACTATTTTTTTAGTGCTGTGACTTTATGTAATAAAAGTTAAATTTTATGATCCTATTAACTCATTTTTCTTGTTCTTGGGATTAATATCCTATATACAAGTAGTTGCTACAAATTGAGATTCTGGTTCGACTTTTATCCTAAGTCATATTGCAAAGCTTGTTAAAGGGTCGATATTGACTGTTATGATTGCTACTTCCAATAGGTGACAAGTCCTCTTTCTCTTTGAAGAGGCAATTTGCATACTAAATATCTTGGAGGAGCATTGCATGGCCTATAAGTCTCCTTACACTGACATGTCAGGACTGGCATTTCACTCTCCACAAGGAGAAACGTTACTCCTTAGCCTGTATTATATGACATGTCATATATGTCTGTAATGTATAGTCCTTTAAAAACATTAAATACTATAAAACCTATATGGCTCATTGTATATATTGATTGCAGATTAAATAACGCTTCTGAACTATATCTTAGATTTCCAGTACTGCGGATTAACTTGTTAGTAGATCACTAGCTCCTTAAGGTATGAATCACAAATAGCATTATTCACTTACTCTACATGAACCTGTCCGCAGCTGTGATAACTACATATTACAGATAAACATTCAAACTTAATTATATAGAAACACCAGCGAAAAAAAAAGCCTGGATAAAGCTGTACGGTAGGAGCTCAGTGAGAATCTCTGCTGAAAAAGCTTTAGATAAGTTATGGACACAGTGGTATGAAATGGAAAGTTACATGCGAAAAGTGAATAAAAATATTTTAAAAGCATTGTCATGGATGAGCAGGTAACAATGAGAATTTATAAGGAAATAAGGATATAGCCTTGAATGTGTATGTTATATAGACTGTTGGTATCAAGAACGACAAGGTCTCGTGATACAATACAGGTTACTGCTAATGGCAAATATTGTGTAACATTGACAGGAGTGATACGGAAGTTTAGAAAAACCTTATCTATAATATAACGCTACAAGCGTCCCTCTGTCTGAAGCCCTTATAGGCTGCACAAGCGCGAGACGCCTGCACAGTCTGGCTCCAGACAGAAGAACGCATGGAGCCGTTACAGGTAAGAGGAGTTTATGGCGCCGGAGATTGCGGTATGCGTAGACACTGAACACATGCCGCGATCTCCGGCGCCATACTTACATACTTACCTGACCGAGAGGAGCGTTGCCGCGGCGCCTCTCTTCTCGCCGGAGACCGGGGCAGGAGTGAAGGCGTCGGAATCGGTTCATGCGCCTAGCGCTATCCGGCGCCGTTTTACTTAAGACACATTTGCAGTGTGTCTTCAGCAAAATGGCGCCGGACAGAGCGGTATGGGCACACGCGCACCCCGGCGCCACACTCCTCCCCCGGCCTCTGGCAGAACAGGACACAGCAGCGCTGGAGCACAGGGAAGAAAGGTGAGTATAAGTGTTTATTTTTTTGTATGTGTGCAGCGTGAAAGGGATGAGGGGCACCATGCATGCCAGAATTGGGGGGTGAGGGGGCCACACATACCAGGATTGGGGGATGAGGGGTACCAAGCATACCAGGATTGGGGGATGAGAGGTACCAAGCTTACCAGGATTGGGGGATGAGGGGGCCACACATACCAGGATTGGGAGGTGAGGGGGCCACACATACCAGGATTGGGGGATGAGGGGGCCACACATACCAGAATTGGAGGATGAGGGGGCCACACATATCAGGATTGGGGGGTGAGGGGGCCACACATACCAGGATTGAGGGGTGAGGGGACCATGCATACTAGGATTGAGGGGTGAGGGGACCATGCATACTAAGACTGAGGGGTGAGGGGACCATGCATACCAGGATTGGGGGATGAGGGGACCATGCATACCAGGATTGGGGGTGAGGGGACCATGCATACCAGGATTGGGGGATGAGGGGTACCATGCATATCAGGATTGGGGATGAGGGGTGCCATGCATACCAGGATTGGGGGGTGAGGAGTACCATGCATACCAGGATTGGGGGTTGGGGGGTGAGGGGACCATGCATACCAGGATTGGGAGGTGAGGGTGGGCCATGCATACTAGGATTGGGGATGAGGGGTGCCATGCATGCTAGGATTGGGGGGTGAGGGGTGCCATGCATACCATCATTGGGGATGAGGGGTGCCATGCATGCCAGCATTGGGATGAGGAGTACCATGCATACCAGGATAGGAATGCGGGGTACCATGCATACCAGGATGATGGGTGGGGTGCCATGCATACCAGGATGAGGGGTACCATGCATACCAGAATAGGGATGATGGGTACCATGCATACCAGAATAGGAATATGTGGTGCCATGCATACCAGGATTGGGGGATGAGGAGTGCCATGCATACCAGGAAAGGGATGAGGTGGCCATACATACCAGGATTGGTATAATGTGATAATGTGTGCAAGTGGGTAAATAGCTGGCTGAGTGATAGAAAGCAGAGGGTGGTTATCAATGGAGTAAGCTCAGGGTGTGTTAGGGTTACTAGCGGGGTGCCTCAAGGGTCTGTCTTGGGCCCTATATTATTTAATATATTTATTAATGATCTAGTGGAAGGGTTGCAGAGTAAAATAGCAATATTTGCAGATGATACTAAACTTTGTAAAGTAGTTAAAACAGATGAGGATAGGGCACAGCTACAGGAGGATTTAGATAAATTGGTGAGTTGGGCCAAAAAATGGCAAATGGGGTTCAATGCTGATAAATGTAAGGTCATGCACATGGGAAAGAAAAACAGCAGTCACCCATACATATTAAATGGGAAACCGTTGGGGAAATCTGACATGGAGAAGGACCTGGGCGTCTTGGTAAATAGCAAATTAAATTGGAGTGCCCAGTGTCAGGCAGCAGCTGCGAAGGCAAATAGAGTCATGGCATGCATCAGAAGAGGAATAGGGGCATATGATGAGAACATTGTTCTTCCTCTGTATAAAGCGCTGGTAAGGCCGCACTTAGAATATTGTGCACAGTTCTGGGCTCCGGTGCTCAGGAAAGACATATTGGAGCTAGAGAGGGTACAAAGGAGGGCGACTAAGGTAATAAAGGGAATGGAGGGACTAGAATACCCAGAGAGGTTGTCAAAATTAGGCCTATTTACGTTGGAAAAGAGAAGGCTTAGGGGAGACCTCATAAACATGTATAAATACATCAGGGGGCAGTACAGAGATCTCTCCCATGACCTGTTTATACCAAGGATGGTGACAAAGACGAGGGGGCACACTATGCGTCTGGAGGAAAGGAGGTTCCTGCACCAGCATAGAAGGGGATTCTTTACGGTCAGAGCCGTGAGACTCTGGAACTCTCTGGGAGAGGAAGTGGTGATGTCCAACTCACTTAATGAGTTCAAGAGAGGCCTGGACGCCTTTCTTGAGAACAATAAAATTACATCTTATGCTTAGTGATAGTTAATTAATCCAGGGATTTAATCTGACTGCCAGATTGGTGTCGGGAAGTGAATTTTTCCTCAATGATGTAAATTGGCCTATACCGCATGGTTTTTTGTTGCCTTCCCCTGGATCAACGCTGCGGAATAGCTGCAGTGCACAAGAAATAGGCTGAACTGGATGGACGCTTGTCTTTTTTTCGGCCTTATAAACTATGTAACTATGTAACTATGATGAGGGAGCCATGCATACCAGGATTGGGGGGTGAGGGGTGCCATGCATACCAGCATTGGGGATGAGGAGTACCATGCATACCAGGATAGGAATGCAGGCTACCATGCATACCAGGATGATGGATGGGGTGGCATGCATACCAGGATGAGGGGTTGGGTGCCATGCATATCAGGATTGGGGGATGAGGAGGCCATACATAAAAAAGGTTTGGGGGATGAGGGGTGCCATACAAACCAGAATAGGGATGTGGGGTACTATGCATACCAGGATGAGGTATGGTGTGCCATGCATACCAGGATGAGGGATGGGGTGCCAAGCATACCAGAATAGGGATGAGGGGTATCATGCATACCAGGATAGGAATGCAGGGTACCATGCATACCAGGATGAGGGATGGAGTGCCATGCATACCAGGATTGAGGGATGAGGAGGCCATACATACCAGATTTGGGATGAGGTGTGCCATGTATATCAAATTTGGGATGAGGGGGCCATACATAACAGGATGAGAGATGGGGTGCCATGCATACCAGGATTGGGGATGAGGAGTGCCATGCAAACTAGGATTGGGGATGAGGAGTGCCATGCATACCAGGATTGGGGATAAGGGGTGCCATGCATACCAAGATTGGGGATGAGGGGTGCCATGCAAACCAGGATTGGGGATGAGGGGTGCCATGCAAGCCAGGATTGGGGATGAGGGGTGCCATGAATCCCAGGATTGGGGATGAGGGGTGCCATGCATACCAGGATTGGGGATGAGGGGTGCCATGCATACCTGGATTGGGGATGAGGGGTGCTATGCATACCAGGATTGGGGATGAGGGGTGCCATGCATACCTGGATTGGGGATGAGCAGTGCCATGCATACCAGAATTTGGGATGAGGGGTGCCATGCATACCAGGATAGGGATGAGGGATGGGGTACCATGCATACCAGATTGAGGGGTACCATACATACCAGGATAGGGATGAGGGATGGGGTGCCATGCATACCAGCATGAGGAGCGCCATGCATGCCATGATTGGGGATGAGGGATGCTATGCATACCAGGATTGGGGATGAGGGGTGCCATGCATACCAGGATTAGTGGTGAGGGGTGCCATGCATACCAGGATTAGTGGTGAGGGGTGCCATGCACCTATCTATCTAAAAAACAAAGTGAGTAAATGCAATGAAGCAAATAAATAGCAATAGTGCATGAAAATAATATAGGGTGCTTAGTTAAAAACGTAAAGGCCATCCCAACACGTCAAGGTGACCCTATTCAAGACAGTCCTAACCTCTAGTATTAAAACCTTACCATAAGTCAAATGACATAAATGTGAATAAGGGCCGAGCAGGACAGAGACCCAGCTAATGGACATCCAGCCATGAGGAGCTATATAATATTTATATTATCCTGTAAGCCCTTATTCACATTTACGTTATTTGACATATGGTAAGGTTTTAATACTAGAGATTACAATTGTCCCGAATAGGGTTACCTTAACGAGGTGGGATGGCTTTTAGTTTTTTTTATTAAAAGTATGTTAACTAAATACCCTACGTTACTTTCATGCACTATTGATATTTATTTACTGCAAGGTATTTGCTCACTTTGCTTTTATCTCACGTTTTATTATTTTAGTGGCCAATGTGAACATGCGCCTACAAATTGCATGTATGCCAACTTATATTACAGTTCATTTCTTTAGGTTTTCTATCTATCAATCTATCTATCTATCTATCTATCTATCTATCTATCTATCTATCTATCTATCTATCTTCCCATCGATCCATCGACCCATCTATCTGTATACCCAGAAGAAACCAAAATAGAAGCAGCACCAACAAAAATCAGGGTGCTAAGCCTCCCAGGCAGAGACCAAACCTTCAATATAAAATGAACAAATGGAAGCAGCACACCAGTTTGAAAAAGTGAAGAAACTTTGTGCGATTTAATAGCTCATAATGGTGACGTTTCGGTTTTATTGAAAACCTTTCATCTACAGTGCTGGCCAAAAGTATTGGAACCCCTGCAATTCTGTCAGATAATACTCAGTTTCTTCCTGAAAATGATTGCAATCACAAATTCTTTGGTATTATTATCTTCATTTAATTTGCTTGCAAGGAAAAAACACAAAAGAGAATGAAGCAAAAATCAAATCATTGATCATTTCACACAAAACTCCAAAAATGGGCCAGACAAAAGTATTGGCACCCTCAGCCTAATACTTGGTTGCGCAACCTTTAGCCAAAATAACTGCGAACAACCACTTCCGGTAACCATCAATGAGTTTCTTACAATGCTCTGCTGGAATTGTAGACCATTCTTCTTTGGCAAACTGCTCCACGTCCCTGATATTTGAAGGGTGCCTTCTCCAAACTGGCATTTTGAGATCTCTCCACTGGTGTTCTATGGGATTCAGGTCTGGACTCATTGCTGGCCACCTTAGAAGTCTCCAGTGCTTTCTTGCAAACCATTTTATAGTGCTTTTGGAAGTGTGTTTTGGGTCATTGTCCTGCTGGAAGACCCATGACCTCTGAGGGAGACCCAACTTTCTCACACTGGGCCCTACATTATGCTGCAAAATTTGTTGGTAGTCTTCAGACTTCATAATGCCATGCACACAGTCAAGCAGTCCAGTGCCAGAGGCAGCAAAGCAACCCCAAAACATCAGGGAACCTCCGCCATGTTTGACTGTAGGGACCGTGCTCTTTTCTTTGAATGCCTCTTTTTTTTTCCTGTACACTCTATGTTGATTCTTTTTCCCAAAAAGCTCTACTTTTGTCTCATCTGACCAGAGAACATTCTTCCAAAACGTTTTAGGCTTTCTCAGGTAAGTTTTGGCAAACTCCAGCCTGGCTTTTTTATGTCTCGGGGTAAGAAGTGGGGTCTTCCTGGGTATCCTACCATACAGTCCCTTTTCATTCAGACGCTGACGGATAGTACTGGTTGACAATGTTGTACCCTCGGACTGCAGGGCAGCTTGAACTTGTTTGGATGTTAGTCGAGGTTCTTTATCCACCATCCGCACAATCTTGCGTTGAAATCTCTCGTCAATTTTTATTTTCCGTCCACATCTAGGGAGGTTAGCCACAGTGCCATGGGCTTTAAACTTCTTGACACTGCGCACGGAAGATACAGGAACATTCAGGTCTTTGGAGATGGACTTGTAGCCTTGAGATTGCTCATGCTTCCTCACAATTTGGTTTCTCAAGTTCTCAGACAGTTCTTTGGTCTTCTTTCTTTTCTCCATGCTCAATGTGGTACACACAAGGACACAGGACAGAGGTTGAGTCAACTTTAATCCATGTTAACTGGCTGCAAGTGTGATTTAGTTATTGCCAACACCTGTTAGGTGCCACAGGTAAGTTACAGGTGCTGTTAATTACACGAATTAGAGAAGCATCACATGATTTTTCAAAGTGTGCCAATACTTTTGTCCACCCCCTTTTTTAGGTTTGGTGTGGAATTATATTCAATTTGGCTTTAGGACAATTCTTTTTGTGTTTTTTTCATTGAAGACAAATTAAATGAAGAGAATAATAGCAAAGAATTTGTGATTGCAATCATTTTCAGGAAGAAACTGAGTATTATCTAACAGAATTGCAGGGGTGCCAATACTTTTGGCCAGCACTGTATATACCCATATATCCATCTATCTAACTATGTATCTATCTGTTGCACAGTTATAAAATCCATGTAAGGGAACTTACTTTCTGCCTACCTCTATTATCTATCTATCTATTGTAGGGTTTTGTACTCACTCGGCTGTGGTTGAGGTAGGCACACAAAACGTTTTCGTCAGAGAATTCAAGCTGGTTTATTTTGGCAGCGTAAACCGCTCATTAAGCAAACAAAAAACAGCCTTTTCCGGCACAAAAAGATATAACAGAACCAAACTCAAAATAACAAGTC
The DNA here is from genome assembly GCF_046119375.1 of Phyllobates terribilis. Lineage (NCBI taxonomy): Eukaryota > Metazoa > Chordata > Amphibia > Anura > Dendrobatidae > Phyllobates > Phyllobates terribilis. The sequence goes on from NW_027362768.1 coordinate 330,477,189, forward strand.
CATATACTGCACGAACTCAGCCATTTAAATGAAATGCTTTTCCTGCACTTCAGCAGGACTGAGCAGCCCATGCAAGGCCTGCTCACCTTGCAAAACACTCACAGACAGCCTGAGACAGGCCCAGCTGTCTTAAATCAGGCCCTTCAAGACCTGCGCTGGAGGTAAGTGAGCAGCTGATCCCCCCCAGCTCTTTCAGCTGCTCGTAAAACCCGGCCCTATAATCCGGGCCCATTAAACGCCTCTCAGCACTATGTGTGCTGGAGCCTGCTTTTCCGAGTCCTACATCACCAAGGCTTGGCACCTTGGGGACACATACCTCCCGTCCACGACCTGTCCGGCTGCAACCTTACATACCCCCCCTCTGCCCAAAGCCGGGGAGCTTGGCACCTTCTGCCAACATACAATAGACCCTTGACAAGGCATCAGCATTCCCATGTTGTTTCCCAGGCCTATCTCTATCTATCTGTCTATCTTCCCATTCATCAATCCACCCATCGATCTATCTATCCTAGACTGGTACAGTACAGAGAGTTAGAGTTACTTTCTCTATCTTTCCTATTGTGCCAATGATGTCTATCTATCTATCTATCTATCTATCTATCTATCTATCAATCTATCATCTATCAATCGATTTATCATCTATCAATCTATTTATCTATCATATATTATTTATTCATGTATCATCTATCTATTCCATACCTTTCTAACTATCTACAAGTGCTTTTCACTAAATTAGAATATCATCAAAAGGATAATTTATTTCCGTTCTGCAATACAAAAAGTGAAACTCCTATATTATATCAAGTCATTACAAGCAGAGTGATCTATTTCAAGTGTTTATTTCTGTTAATGTTGATGATTATGGCTTACAGCCAATGAAAGCACAAAAGTCATTATCTCAGTAAATTAGAATACTTTATAACAACAGCTTGAAAAATGTTTTTAAAATCCGAAATGTTGTCCTACTGAAATGTATGTTCAGTAAATGCCCTCAATACTTGGTCGGGGCTCCTTTTGCATCAATTACTGCATCAATGCGGCATGGCATGGAGGTGATCAGCCTGTGGCACTGCTGAGGTGTTATGGAAGCCCAGGTTGCTTTGATAGCAGCCTTCAGCTCGTCTGCATTGTTGGGTCTGGTGTCTCTCATCTTCCTCTTGACAATACCCCATAGATTCTCTATAATAGCTTCTCTATGGGGTTAAGGTCAGACAAGTTTTCTGGTCAATCAAGCACAGTGATACTGTTGTTTGTAAACCAGGTATTGGTACTTTTGGCAGTGTGGACAGGTGCCAAGTCCTGCTGGAGAATGAAATTTCCATCTCTAAAAAGCTTATCGGCAGAGGGAAGCATGAAGTGCTCTAAAATTTCCTGGTAGACGGCAGCACCGACTTTGGTCTTGATAAAACACAGTGGACCTACACGAGCAGATGACATGGCTCCCCAAACCATCACTGATTGTGGAAACTTCACACTAGACCTCAAGCAGCTTGGATTGTGGCCTCTCCACACTTTCTCCAGACTCTGTGACTCTGATTTACAAATGAAATGCAAAATATACTTTCATCTGAAAACACCTTGGACCACTGAGCAACAGTCCAGGTCTTTTTCTCCTTGGCCCAGGTAAGACGCTTGTGGCTTGACACAAGGAATCTGACACTTGTAGCCCATGTCCTGGATACGTCTGTGTGTGGTGGCTCTTGAAGCAATGACTCCAGCAGCAGTCCACTCCTTGTGAATCTCCGTCAAATTTGAATGGTCTTTTCTTAACAATACTTTCAAGGCTGTGGTTATCCCAGTTGCTTGTGCACCTTTTTCTACCACACTTTTTCCTTCCACTCAGCTTTCCATTAATATGCTTGGATACAGCACTCTGTGAACAGGCAGCTTCTTTAGCAATGACCGTTTGTGGCTTACCCTCCTTGTGGAGTGTGTCAATGACTGCCTTCTGGACATCTGTCAAGTCAGCAGTCTTCTCCATGATTGTGGAGCCTACTAAAACAGACTAAGGGACCTTTTTAAATGCTTCGGAAGCCTTTGCAGGTGTTTTTGTTAATTATTCTAATTTACTGAGATAATGACTTTTGTGTTTTCATTGACTGTAAGCCATAATCATCAACATTAACAGAAATAAACACTTGAAATAGATCACTCTGTTTGTAATAACTCTATATACTGACTCTATCGTGGTAGATGGACTCACTTGGCAGCTTCCAGAGGTAGACACAGGAACATTTTCCTCTGTAGGTTTATTTAATATAGCATAAAACATAAAACACTGCAGGTTTAACAAAATAAACACGTCCTTGCTGGCATAACAGCAAACAAAAAGTATAGCACAGTCCTTATGCATGCGGGATTCGCCCACTAAGGTTATCACAAACTTCAGCTCTCCCTGAAGTTCCACACAGAAGACTTCATGGTTTCCAACCAGACAGCAGAAAAAAAACTGAGTAGCTGGAGATTTAACTTCTTCAGCAACACCATTGAGGTGGAGATATGGTGAGTGGCCTTTCTGCCAATCTTTTACAAAAAACCCAACCCAAAGCCTAACATGCTGGAGGCAAGCTTCTGGGTTTCACATCACGGAAAATAGCAACCTCCATGACACATATCTCCCCTCACATATATCGCAAGTGACCCTGTCACACTATATAGAATAAAAAATTCCAGAACAGCACCAAATAAGCAAAAAATGGGAGCAAGGCCTCTCAAACAACTATCGCATTGTCATATAAATATTATATAAGAACAGCATGCAGATCTCCATAAATTATAAGTTAAAAAGTGGACTTTATTAGCCCATCATTTCGGCTGTGAACAGCCTTTCTCATGCCTCTATCTATCTATCTATCTATCTATCTATCTATCTATCTATCTAGCTATCTATCTATCTATCTATCGTTATAATATATCTAAAATGGTGCCTGCAGTCCTATTTTTTTCTGATCATTTCCTTTTTTATGCATTGCTTCAAGTGTATGCTCGGCTGGTAGCCCATTAGTCCTGCCATGTGAAATTTATATTTAAAAAAGTATTTGAGTAGTGCAAAATTTCAAAAACTATGACCCACATTAAATAAGACTGGCATTTCACATACCAGTCTATATAAAAATCTATAGAGTGAATTTTTTAAAAGAATTGAATTTCTCAATACATTTAGAACATTTAGGATTCCGCTAAGGTTAAAAAATGAAATCTACACATGGATTTGCACCAAAATTTGCTTGATTTTAGGACTACGGTTGTACACATTTTTTTTACAGAAATTTTCCTTTTGTTTATTGACAATTACAATGTAGAATTGAATCATCCTGGACATGTTTCTGCTACTACATTACAATGTTACAATGTTATGGTTGTTTTTCTTTTGATGCCGCTACAGGCCAAGAAATCATTGTGGTCCTTCAAAAATACAGCACTGACAGGCTAATCATACATTGCCTACAGCTCTTGTGCTTAGGTGAAGGGAGTGGGCGTTCAGAGTGTTTACTAAACATATAATCAAATTAATTTTTAATAGAGGTTGTTCAAAGGTGGATAACCTCATTATTTGTTAGTCGAGATGTGACGCTATTCTGTTTTTTTCTGTTCAGAATGATGAATCAGTCGCGTGTGCTTAGGTTCTCAGAAATAATTAATTTTTAATATAGCGCAAAAACAACTGCATAGTCTAAAATTGAATAAAAGGGACACTTTGGGGCTTTTTGGATTGGCAAATACCCCCAAAAAATGCAAAAACACCACATCTAAAATATTGGGCTGTATAGTTGTATGAAAAAGGTTCCGGATGATCATACAACTTTTCTGGTGAGGTGCCCATACTTATGCACCTGTCAAATTTTGTTTGAATGCAGATTGAACATTTTCTGTTAGTACAATAAACCTCATTTCAAGGCAGAAACATTACTGTGTCCAACAGTTATTACATATATCAAACTGAAATAGCTGGTGCAAAAACACCAATTTTAAGAAAACATTAAGCTTAAGATTAATAGGGGTGCCCAAACTTTTTCATATAACTGTATGTTACCAGTAGTGATGAGCGAGCATGCTCGCTACTGCTCGGTGCTTGCCCGAGCATCTCACTGCTCGAGATGCTTGGCGCTCGCCGAGTATTTCCGAGGTTGCTCGGCGGGAGCTCGGGTCCCCTCCCTGAATGTTTGGCTCTCTTTAGAGGGATTGCCTGCCACTCATTGTAATGTCGCAGCCATGGTGGTTGTGGCATTACAGTGACTGGCTGGCCACACAGCGTCATCAGGTCTATATCAGACCTGGCGCCGCTGTGCTCGTCACAGTCACTCCAGAATCAGGCAGAGTAGGGAGAGGTGCTGCTGCATCAGGGAGAGATTTGCTTGTGTACATTACACATATCCATCTTAACAAACAGTCCTTTTGAAGACTAACTAATCCATCTGCAGAGATATCAGGCAGGCAGTGTATATAGGCAGGCAGTATATATAGCACAGGAGGCTCCATTATAACTCTGCCTTCTGCTGCTGTTAGATATTTATATATAAAGGCCCACGTCTCAGGGGCCAGGAATACTTTTTTTTTATCGTAATCCTCATTATTTGTTTTAAAAGCAATTCAGAGAACACCGTTTTTCTGCGCCATTTGCTTGTTGGCACTGCAGAATACAGCCAGGTCCTTTCCATATTACAGCGCTAGAAATCCAACTATTTAAAACTGTGTTTTCTCCGTCAGACGGATCGCATATACGTTTTCAGAAAATACTGCAATTTTTTGCCCCCATCCCAATTTTTTTCACTGTGTCAGCGACATTTTTGACACCGGTTTGCTGTTCAAACTAGTTACCTACAGGCCAGGTAAATAAAACTCTGTTTTCTCCGTCATACGGATCACATATACGTTGTCAGAAAATACTGCCATTTCTGGCCTCCATTAAAAATTTCCTTTAGTGTGTCAGTGAACCAATTGACACCAGTTTGCTGTTCAAACTACTTACCTACAGGCCAGGTATGTGAAACTCTGTTTTCTCCGTCACACGGATCACATATAAGTTCGCTCCCAACTCAGTCATTTGTAGTGAGCATGGAAGATACTGTCCTCCATTTAAAATGGGCAAGGCACATGGCAAAGGACGGGGAACTGGACGTGATGGTGATGGTGCATGCAGAGGCCGAGGACAAGGGTGTAGGCAAGCTGAAATTGTGCCACAACAAACACCCACATCTTCTCGCCCGACCTTCCTGTCCCAATTCCTAGGGGACCACAGCACACCACTATTGAACCCAGAGCAGTGTCAAAAGGTTGTTGGTTAGATAGCGGATAGTGCTTCCAGTCACTTAGCAACCACCACCACCACCACCCTGCCTTCCAAACGGTGAAGTCTCAGTAACTGTGAGTCTGGACCGCATATTCCCCACCCTGATCATCCTTCCTCCCATCATGCCGAGTGCCCGGAGACAACTGATCCCACACTTGGACACTCTGAAGAGCTGTTCACTTTTCCATTAATAGATTCGGGCCTCTCGCCCGGTCCACTTAAAGCAGGGCAAGAGGAGATCGCGTGTAGCAATGCCCAAATATTTGAGCAGCCACGGTCACACGAAGACGACGGTGGGAAAGTGTCACAAGAGGTGGACGATGATGAGACACAATTGCCAGAAAGTCAGGAGGAGGACCAGGGTGCGGAAGTGGAAGATGAGGTGGAGGATGATATAGTAACTGACCCAACCTGGCAGGAGGACATGCAGAGCGAGGACAGCAGCACACAGGGGGAGGGAGGCAGAGCACCCCAACAGGCAGGAAGAAGTATTGTGGTGGCCGCAGACAGAAGGCAGGCAACAGTTCCACGTAACACCAACACGAAGGAAGTTGCCATTACAACTGTTAGGTCTTCCCGAGTCTGGTTGTTTTTTAAAGACTCTGCCGATAACCCCAACAAGGCAATTTGCACCACCTGCCAGGCCAGCATCAGCAGGGGTGGAAAAACGACCAGCCTGACCACCACCAGCATGATCAGGCACATGGCAGCAAAGCACCCAACTTTGTGGGCCGAACCCTAGGGTCGAGGAACAGAGTCTGCGGGTGGCACCATTGCTTCTTCCGCTGTTGTGCATGCAAGCCAATCCCCTGTCCATGGTGCTTGCGAAGATGCCTCCTGCCCTGCACCTGTCGTTGCGCACTTCAAGTAGCAACATCAGGAAGAACGTCCGTGTCCTTGTCCCAGCGCAGCGTTCAGTTGTCCATATCTCAGTCCTTTGAACGCAAGCGCAAATATGCAGCCAATGCCCCAAAGGCCACACTACTAAATTCTCACATTTCACGACTGCTTGTGCTCGAAATGTTGCCTTTTAGGCTCGTCGAGATGGAAGCATTCTGCAACCTGCTAGCGGCGGCCATCCCTTGGTACTTGGTCCCCAGCCGCCACTATTTCTCCTGGTGTGCCGTCCCCGCATTGCACAAGCACGTGTCTCAAAACATTAGCCGTGCCCTCAACAACGCAGTCACCGGGAAAGTCCACCTAACCACGGACACCTGGACAAGTGCTTGTGGGCAGGGATGGTACATCTCGCTGAGGGCACACTGGGTTAACATAGTGGAAGCCGTACCCAGTTGGACCTTGGGACGGAACACGTCCTCCCGACGCCAAGGATTGTGGGCCCTAAGTCAATCAGGGTTGCCCCCACAGTCTACAGCTCCTGCACCTCCTCCTCCTCAGCCTTCTCCTCCTCTTCAGCCTCCATCTCCGAAATGACCATATCAGTCACAAGCTGGAAGCACTGCAGCACTGCCTCGGCCAAGCGGCAACAGGCTGTGCTGAAGCAAATATGCTTAGGTGACAAATCGCACAATACTGAAGAGTTGTGGATAGCTCTGAAAGAGTAGGCGGATCCTTGGCTCACACCGCTGAACCTACATCCAGGCATGGTCGTGTGTGGCGGCTCTGAGGCGAGGCGAGCTCACACACGTACCATGCCTGGCCCATGTGCTTAACCTCGTGGTTCAGTGGTTTCTCAAATCCTGCCCAGAGCTGCCGGATCTGTTTGTTAAAGTACGCCGCGTGTGTGCCCATTTTCGAAAGTCAGCTACTGCTTCCACCGCCCTTGCAGTGTTTCAGCAGTGTTTGCAGCTTCCGGCTCACAGACTGGTGTGTGATGTCCCCACACGTTGGAACTCTACACTGCAGATGTTGGGAAGGATTTGTGAGCAGAAGAGGGCATTTGTTGAGTACCAGCATCAACAAGGCCGTCGGTATTCAGTTCAGACTCCACACATAAGACCTCAGGAGTGGACATGGATGTCAAACATATGCACCATCCTCCAAAACTTTGAGGACTCCACCAAAATGGTGAGCGGCGATGACGCCATAATTAGCATCATCATCCCGCTTCTCTGTCTTCTGAAATGCTCTCTGCTCACAATCAAAGAGGATGCATTGCAGGCGGAGCACGATGAGATGGAGAAAGGAATCATACAGGGTGATTACACACAGCCCAGCCTCATCTCATCCCAACGTGGATTGGGTGACAATGAGGAAGAGGAAGAGGAGGAAGGACAGGAGATAGTTTCATGCACTATAGACGGTATTACCTGCAAAGCTGTCATACCGTCTGTTCAGCGTGGATGGCCAGAGGACAGAGAGGAGGAGGGGGAGAGCATGGTCAGTCATCCTCTTGGTGAGGACACGGAAGTCTTGCCTGTTAGTAGTCTGGCACGCATGGCTGAATTTATGTTACGCTGCCTTTCCCATGACCCTCGCATTCTCAAAATTTTGGGTGACAGTCATTACTGGTTGGTGACACTTCTAGACCCACGCTACAAGGAGAACTTTATATCTCTTATTCCTGAAGCGGACAGGTCTACAAAAATGGGGCAGTACCAGAAGGCCCTTGTTGCGGAACTATTAAATAAATTCCCATCTGAAAATGCTGGCAGCAGAGGGCACACTTCGTTGGACAACCAAAGAGTACAGGCGAGAGAGACACAACTCCAATCCAGCAGAGGCAGGGGAAAACTGTCAAAGTTCTGGGAGAGTTTTCTCAGACCCTGACATCGCACATGCCCTGAGGCACGGGATATACTCACAAGGAGTGAAAAGTTTGGGAAGATGCTTAGGGAGTACCTTGCCGACAGTACCAACATTCTCCGTGATTCCTCTGTGCCTTATAATTATTGGGTATCCAAGCTGGATACGTGAAATGAACTGGCTCTCTATGCCTTGGAGGTCCTGGCCTGCCCTGCCGCCAGCGTTTTATCAGAGTGGGTTTTTAGTGCCGCTGGTGGAATTATAACTGATAAACGCATCCGCCTGTCAACTGAAAATGCTGACAGGCTGACTCTTATACAAATGAACAAGGGCTGGATTGGGCCCGACTTCTAAACACCACCCAATGATAGCAGCGTAACATAAACTCAAATCCAGTGTCTTTTCTTCGGAAGTGTATTCCCATGCACCTTTTCACACCCAGACATGGGTATACTCTTCCTGATTTTGGCTATTTGCTCTTGTCCTCTTCCTTCTCCTCATTCTCCACCATCATATCACCAGGGTGACCGTGGTCCGTGATGCAACACCCACCTAATTTTTTTAAAGGGTGTTTATGATGCCCGTAAAAAAAAAATTATACAGTATGTTCATGTATACCCCCCAGGGGTAAATGTTTGTCAGCCCATACAGTTAGTGCATGGGCATTACAAGTATAGGAGGCCCGCTCCTTTCAAATGAGAACTTTTTTTATGAGGCCCTCATCCATGTCTCTTCCAAGGGGCATTTCAGTGGCTCCAAAATTTTTGGCAGCCCTTGCATTCACTGCATAGGCCAACACTATGCGAGACTCTCTCCTTTCTAATGGGAATTTGTCATTACTGTGGCACTGCTCTATGTCTCTTTAAATTGTTAGTGATGTTTTTCCTAAATTTGGTCAGCCGCTGGACTCACTGCATACCCTATAACTTTATAGTAGACCCTCTCCTTTCTAATGGGAACATGTCATACTTGTTACTGTGGCAATGCTCTATGTGTCTTTAAATTCTTAGAGGGGTTTTTCCTAAATTTGGTCAGCCGTTGGACTCACTGCATACCCTATAACTGTATAGCAGACCCTCTACTTTCTAATGGGAACATGTCATACTTGTTACTGTGGCCCTGCTCTATGTGTCTTTAAATTCTTAGTGGGGTTTTTCCTAAATTTGGTCAGCCGTTGGACTCACTGCATACCCTCTAACTGTATAGCAGACCCTCTCCTTTCTAATGGGAATATGTCGTACTTGTTACTGTGGCCCTGCTCTATGTGTCTTTAAATTTTTAGTGGGTTTTTCCTAAGTATGGTCAGCCGTTGGACTCACTGCATACCCTATAACTAGATAGCGGACTCTCTACTTTCCAATGGGAACATGTCGTACTTATTACTGTGGCCCTGCCCTATGTGTCTTTAAATTTCTAGTGGGGTTTTTCCTAAATTTGGTCAGCCGTTAGACTCACTGCATACCCTATAACTGTATAGCAGACTCTCTCCTTTCTAATGGGAATTTGTCGTTACTGTGACCCTGCTCTATGTCTGTTTAAATTGTTAGTGGGGTTTTCCTAAATTTGGTCAGCCGTTGGACTCACTGCATACCCTATAACTGTATAGCAGACCATCTCCTTTCCAATGGGAACATGTCGTACTTATTACTGTGGCCCTGCTCTATGTGTCTTTAAATTGTTAGTGGGGTTTTTCTTAAATTTGGTCAGCCGTTGGACTCACTGCATACCCTATAACTGTATAGTAGACTCTCTCATTTCTAATGGGAATTTGTCTTTACTGTGGCCCTGCTTTATGTCTCTTTAAAGTGTTAGTGGGATTTTTCCTAAATATGGTCAGCTGTTAGACTCACTGCATACCCTATAACTGTATAGCAGACCCTCTCCTTTCTAATGGGAACATGTCATACTTGTTACTGTGGCAAAGCTCTATGTGTCTTTAAATTCTTAGTGGGATTTTTCCTAAATGTGGTCAGTTATTGGACTCACTGCATACCCTATAACTGTATAGCAGACCCTCTCCTTTCTAATGGGAACATGTCGTACTTGTTACTGTGGCCCTGCTCTATGTGTCTTTAAATTCTTAGTGGGGTTTTTCCTAAATTTGGTCAGCCGTTGGACTCACTGCATACCCTATAACTGAATAGCAGACCCTCTCCTTTCTAATGGGAACATGTCGTACTTGTTACTGTGGCCCTGCTCTATGTGTCCTTAAATTCCTAGAGGGGTTTTTCCTAAATTTAGTCAGCCGTTATACTCACTGCATACCCTATAACTGTATAGCAGATTCTCTCCTTTCTAATGAGATTTTGTCGTTACTGTGGTACTGCTCTATATCTCTTTAAATTGTTAGTGGGGTTTTTACTAAATTTGGTCAGCCGTTGGACTCACTGCATACCCTATAACTTTAGAGCAGACCCTCTCCTTTCTAATGGGAATATGTCATACTTGTTACTGTGGCCCTGCTCCGTGTGTCTTTAAATTCTTAGTAGGGTTTTTCTTAAAATTGGTCAGCCGTTGGACTCACTGCATACCCTATAACTGTATAGCAGACCCTCTCCTTTCTGATGTGAACATGTCGTACTTGTTACTGTGGCAATGCTCTATGTGTCTTTAAATTTTTAGTGGGGTTTTTCCTAAGTATGGTCAGCCGTTGGACTCACTGCATACCCTATAACTAGATATCAGACTCTCTACTTTCCAATGGGAACATGTCGTACTTATTACTGTGGCCCTGCCCTATGTGTCTTTAAATTTCTAGTGGGGTTTTTCCTAAATTTGGTCAGCCGTTAGACTCACTGCATACCCTATAACTGTATAGCAGACTCTCTCCTTTCTAATGGGAATTTGTCGTTACTGTGACCCTGCTCTATGTCTGTTTAAATTGTTAGTGGTGTTTTTCCTAAATTTGGTGAGCCGTTGGACTCACTGCATACCCTATAACTGTATAGTAGACTCTCTCCTTTCTAATGGGAATTTGTCGTTACTGTGGCCCTGCTTTATGTCTCTTTAAAGTGTTAGTGGGGTTTTTCCTAAATATGGTCAGCTGTTAGACTCACTGCATACCCTATAACTGTATAGCAGACCCTCTCCTTTCTAATGGGAACATGTCATACTTGTTACTGTGGCAATGCTCTATGTGTCTTTAAATTCTTAGTGGGATTTTTCCTAAATGTGGTCAGTTATTGGACTCACTGCATACCCTATAACTGTATAGCAGACCCTCTCCTTTCTAATGGGAACATGTCGTACTTGTTACTGTGGCCCTGCTCTATGTGTCTTTAAATTCTTAGTGGGGTTTTTCCTAAATTTGGTCAGCCGTTGGACTCACTGCATACTCTATAACTTTATAGCAGACCCTCTCCTTTCTAATGGGAACATGTCGTACCTTGTTACTCTGGCCCTGCTCTGTGTGTCTTTAAATTCTTAGTGGGGTTTTTCCAAAAATTGGTCAGCCGTTGGACTCACTGCATACCCTTTAACTGTATAGCAGACCCTCTCCTTTCTAATGGGAACATGTCATACTTGTTACTGTGGCAATGCTCTATGTGTCTTTAAATTCTTAGTGGGATTTTTCCTAAATGTGGTCAGTTATTGGACTCACTGCATACCCTATAACTGTATAGCAGACCCTCTCCTTTCTAATGGGAACATGTCGTACTTGTTACTGTGGCCCTTCTCTATGTGTCTTTAAATTCTTAGTGGGGTTTTTCCTAAATTTGGTCAGCCGTTGGACTCACTGCATACCCTATAACTGAATAGCAGACCCTCTCCTTTCTAATGGGAACATGTCGTACTTGTTACTGTGGCCCTGCTCTATGTGTCTTTAAATTCCTAGAGGGGTTTTTCCTAAATTTAGTCAGCCGTTATACTCACTGCATACCCTATAACTGTATAGCAGATTCTCTCCTTTCTAATGAGATTTTGTCGTTACTGTGGTACTGCTCTATATCTCTTTAAATTGTTATTGGGGTTTTTACTAAATTTGGTCAGCCGTTGGACTCACTGCATACCCTATAACTTTAGAGCAGACCCTCTCCTTTCTAATGGGAACATGTCATACTTGTTAATGTGGCCCTGCTCCGTGTGTCTTTAAATTCTTAGTAGGGTTTTTCTTAAAATTGGTCAGCCGTTGGACTCACTGCATACCCTATAACTGTATAGCAGACCCTCTCCTTTCTGATGTGAACATGTCGTACTTGTTACTGTGGCAATGCTCTATGTGTCTTTAATCTCTTAGTGGGGTTTTTCCTAAATTTGGTCAGCCGTTGGACTCACTGCATACCCTATAACTGTATAGCAGACTCTCTCCTTTCTAATGGGAATTTGTCGTTACTGTGGCCCTGCTCTATGTCTCTTTAAATTGTTAGTGGGGTTTTTCCTAAATTTGGTCAGCCGTTGGACTCACTGCATACCCTATAACTGTATAGCAAATCCTCTCCTTTCTAATGGGAACATGTCTTGCTTGTTACTGTGGCCCTGCTCTATGTGTCTTTAAATTCTTAGTGGGGTTTTTCCTAAATTTGGTCAGCCGCTGGACTCACTGCATACCCTATAACTTTATAGCAGACTCTCTCCTTTCTAATGGGAATTTGTTGTTACTGTGGCCCTGCTCTATGTGTCTTTAATTTCTTAGTGGGTTTTTTCCTAAATTTGGTCAGCCGTTGGACTCACTACATACCCTATAAGTGTATAGCAGACTCTCTCCTTTCTAATGGGAACATGACGTACTCGTTACTGTGGCCCTGCCCTATGTGTCTTTCAGAGTCCCTCCATCATCAATGAAACAGGATGTGTCTGATGATATGTCACACACCACATTGCCAGACAAGGTTGTAAAATGTTAAAATGACATTTCCTGGTGAATGCATTTGCCTTAAAAAATAACATAAAAAAAGAAAACTAGTAGGATCTTTCTTTAGTATAAAAACAGAGTCGCCAATTTAACCTCAATGTAATCACATTGTTCAGCTCCTGCACCTCCTCCTCCATCTCCGAAATGACCACATCAGTCACAAGCTGAAAGCACTGCAGCACTGCCTTGGCCAAGCGGCAACAGGCTGTGCTGAAGATAACATGCTTAATGCTTAGGTGACAAACCGCCCAGCGCTGCAGAGTTGTTTAAAGCTGTAACACAGCAGCTTGATCTGTGGCTCTCACCGCTGAACATACAGCCAGGCATGGTCGTGTGTGACAATGGGCGGAACATGTTGATGGAGAAATGACAGCCAGAGTATATACAATTTCCCTCTCTGCCAGTCCTTTCACTGAGCTAAAGAATATGGCTGTGGTGAAATACAACTCCCACTGAGAAGCTGTTTCAGATTGAAAAACCAGAGGATTTGATTCTGAGGGCTCACCTTTCTCCCTTGCTCAAGAGCCCCATAGCAGCTGCAAAGTTAGCGCTATCATGAACTCTCCTGATGTAGAAGCCAGGGCACACCAGAGGATTCTCTGGTGGGACCGCCCAACCCTGCCGAGAAGCAGTCCTGGCTAAGAAAAGTGTGTGGGAAGGTTTACGGACACTCTATGGCTGCTTTTTTACTGAGGTACTGAGGTGGAAATCCACGCAAACATGGAGAGAACATACAAAGTCCTTGCAGATGTTGTCCTTGCTGGGATTTGAACCCAGGATCCGAGCACTGCAAGGCTTCAGTGCTAACAACTGATACAATGTGCTGCCGTTCACCCTCTAATATCTAACAGGCTGGAGAAACTTGCACCTACTGCCATTCTATCTTCAGCTCCTTTGTGAGAAAATAATGTATTTGGGCAGCAACTCAGTCTACCAAATAAAATTCCTGAGAAGGAAATTGGGGATAGCTTCGCTACTGGTACAGGGGGCAGTGCTAATACCATGGCGTCGTACCATAGCTTACTGGAAATATTCCAGACTGGTAGGAGGCAAGCAAATTCCCACAGAAAAGTACCAGCAGTAATGTTCAGGGACCCGCGCTTGTAGAAGACGGAGACAACACCGGGAGAAATAGTGATGGCTGGGGACTGAGTATGGACACGAGGCATGAGGCATGAGATTCTGAAAAGCTTCCACCTCCACAAGCCTAAAAGGCCACATTTCAAGTGTAAGCAGCTGCCCAGAAATCTGGCAGTTTAGTATTGCAGCCTGTGGGTGGGTGGCTGGCTGCATACTTGTGCTCGCATTCCAAGTAACAGAAAACTAAGCAGATGTGGCCTCTATCATCATCATGGCCTCACCTCGGCACTATGAACTCCAGTATCCGGTTTTCTCGTGGGTCCATCCAACCCTGCCGAGAAGCAGCACTGGCTAAGAAAAGTGTGGGGGAAGGTTCCCGGACACTCTATGGCTGTTTTTTCAATGTGGATTGGACGTGCTTATGCATGTTATTTCTCAAACCGGATTGCAAATCAGGCCCTTGCCCAACTCCGTATTCATGAAATTAAATGCGCAAAGAAAGATGTTTGTGTGTCAAAGCACCACCGAGAAGTGCGAATTGATGTTGGACCGGTTGCCATTGCTTCTGCAAAAGCTGCTTTAGAGGACTTCCTGGGAGAAATGACACCCAGAGTAGATACGGTTTCCCTCTATGCCAGTCCTTTCACGGAGCTAAAGAATATGGCTGTGGTGAAATACGACTCTCAGGAAAAAAAGCTGTGGACTGGCTCCGTACCGTCCCTGGCCACATTCACCTGTCCACGTGTTTCTGATTAGGCGGTCCTTCCCAGTAAGTGCACTGGAGAGGGCACGGGTAATATTGTGGGACCAGTGCTTGTGGAAGGTGGAGACGACACCGGGACAAATAGTGGCGGCTAGGGACCGAGTATGGATACCTGGTCGCCGCCACCATAAGATTGTGGACAGGTTCCGCCTCCACGAGCCTAAAAGGCCACATTTCAAGTGCAAGCAGCTGTCAAAAATTTGGCAGTATAGTATTGCAGCCTGTGGGTTGATGGGTAGCTGGCTGCATACTTGCACTTGCATTCCAAGGAATGGGGTAGGGACAACTGAACGCTGCACTGGGACAAGGACGTGTACAGTACAGTGATTGTTGCAAGTCTGCAACGACAGGTGCATGGCGGGAGGCATCTTCGCATGCGCCAAGGATCACTTATGATGAACAAACTTTTAGGCAGTGACGTGGGAGTCAGAGATGCTTCCAGAGGTCTTCCCCATGCTATTCCCATGTCTTTTCAGCATTGTATGCATGTGTCTGATGATGTGTCAAACACCACATGGCCATATAAGGTTGCAAAAATGTTAAAATGACATTTCTTGGTGTATGCATTTGTCTTGGTTGAAAACAATGCAAAAGTGCACAAACGCATTAAAAACGCTACGTGTGAAAATAGCCCAAGGTGTGGAGGAGTATTTTTGGTTTAGGTTATTTATTTTGCCTTATATGCAAGTCATTATCCTGGAAAGGATGATCCTTAGCATATTTCCCAGGAAAATCCATTTTGGTTTTGTTATTGTATGATTTATTGTGAGTCCGCAATAGTGGCATAATACTCCGACAACGTTGTTGATAGCAGTGATCTGGGAGTCAGAAATGCTTCCAGTTGTCTTCCCCATGCAATTACTATTTCATTTAAACACTCTTCCCATTGATTTGAGCAATTTTTAGGCCCTCTGCAGACCGCCGGGGGGAGCCGCTTGAAAAATGCTCGAGTTTCCCATAGACTTACATTGGGCTCGTTGCTCGGGTCGATCACCCGAGTATTCCAATGTGCTCGACCCGAGCAACGAGTACCCGAGCATTTTAGTGCTCGCTCATCACTAGTTACCAGATTTTTGCCACCTAATCTGAGATTTTAATTCTAGTAATGTGTCACTACTGGGCTGTTTGCTGTAGTTTTTATAAAATCTTTGTGTTATCAGCAAGAGATTATTACTGCATAAGCAGAAAGAAGCCAAACAGTGTTCGGGGCGTGGTTGGACTAGTAAACCTGCTGTCATGTAGTCCAACCACGCCCCCACCACTGATTGGCTGCTTTCTGCCTATGCACAGTGTACACAAAAAGCTGCCAATTAGTGGTGTGGGTGTGGTTATGGAGAGCTTAGCAATCAGAGAACTGATAGATCTGCAGTAGATAAAACATTGATTTTATCAAAACTGCAGCAACCAGTAAGATAAGTGATACATCACTGAAATAAGGGTATGTGATCATACATCATGCTGCTCTCAGATGGGGGTTATAAAAAAAATTGAGACAAATTCCCTTTAAAGATGACATTCTATTTATGTATCAGATTTTTTTTCCTACATTTATTTTATTTTATATTTTTGGTAAGTTTTTCTATTTTTATATTATAATATGTATTTAAAAAAAATAGAAGCTAGCCAATTTCACACTAGTAAATGGTGGTCTCCTAGACTCATACTTCAAGTTTTTTTCAGGACATTGTAAAGTAAGATGGAGGAAGGGAGTTGTAACATCACTTATTGTGAATGGTTGGTTGATACTGTTTTAGCAGCTGTGAATGTAATCCTGCCTCTGATGATAATGAGACTTCCGAAAAGTCTACAGTAAAAATCATGAAGTTTATGAATCTAAAATAACCCAAGTGGCCAGTGTGAAAATTGCAAGTTTACTCTTTCATTTTTAAAATACAGATTCAATATGCAAATTGTCTTTTCAGAGAGGAAGAGGACTTGAACTCTATTGGAAGCAACAATCCTAAAAATCTGTATTGACTCTTTAGCAATACTTGCCACATAGTTTGGAATTAAAGCCAAACCAGACACTCTATTTTATCCTAAGTCATATAGCAAGGCCTGATAAAGGGTCGATATTGGATTTTAGGATTGCTACCCCCAATAGGTGGCACTAGAGTGTCAGGCGTCGGGCGTTTGCTGGATTCAAAATGGGTCCAGAACCTTCTGTTGTCTCCCATTCCGGTCCAGCTGGGGCTGATGCTGCTCAGCATCATCATCAGTCCCAACACCTAGCTGGTCCACAAGACGTACAGATTGTCTCTTGTGTCTTTGTTCCTAGCAACATGAAGGGTATGTTGCGGAGGGAGACAGGGCTGCTGAAGCCTAAGTCCAGGATTCTCTGTACTGAGCATGCCCGTGACATGGCAGACCGTGATTGGTGGTTTGGGAGTCAGCTGATCCGGTGACCTGGCACCGCCTGATTGGTCGCGGGTGACGTCACCAATGGTGCGACGGTGGGCAGGGCTTAATCTTTAAAAAGTCCGCCCACAAACATGGCGGGGCGCTCTGATGTTTGAGCTGTGATGGTGTTGTTTGGACGCTTGGTCTCTTGGGCTCCACGTGTGCTTTAGTTTCTGGCAGGCAGGTGTAGTGGAAATAGGCAGGCTAGATGAAATAGGCAGGTAGCTTCATCTGACAGTCTGGCTCTGACAAAGGGGTCACCTTACACCCTGAGCAGTCTGCAGACGCCCTATTCCCGGTACCACCTGTAAGCCACGTGGAGAGATACTCCTCAGTCCAGTAGCACGCCGGCTGGGAGCACGTATACGCCGGCGTGTATCACACACGCATCCTAGCGCCAACAGTGTAGTCCCTGTGCTGCAACAGGACTACAGATATATTATTTATCGCACATCTCTCGTGCAGTTAACGGAGATAGTACGAATCCCTATTCCCGTTCCAGTGTGCTGTAAAACGGAGGGGATTGCTATTTAAGTTGGTTGTTTCCTTCTCACCTGGAAGGTGTTCAGCCGCAGTCCACCAGGCTGCATCGCGGATCCCGGGTTCAGTTGCGTTCCATTATAATAAATTTGTTTGCAACCGTCCCCTAAACAGTATCAGAGCGCCAGGGTCTTGCCGAACATGGCTGACAACCAGCAACTGCAGCGCTATATACAGCAACTTGAGGCCAGACTTAGGACTCTGGAACAAGCTGACCCGGTAGCTGATATCACTGCAGTAGCTACCCAAGCGGCTTCTCAAGCAGCCAATCTGGTTAATTCGGCTGCGGCAGCTGCAATTGCTCCATTACCCCGTTTTGATCTCCAGGAAAAATTTTCTGGTGACAGCAGATTCTGCAGAGGTTTCATTAACCTATGCTCCATTCAATTGGAGATGATGGAGGGACGGTTCCCCTCCGAAAGGGCCAAAGTGGATTATGTCATCTCGTTACTCTCCCACAGGGCTCTGGAGTGGGCTACTCCTCTGTGGGAGCGCAATGACCCGGTAGTGGCTAATGCGGGTCTCTTTCTTAATGCCCTAAAAAGTGTTTTCCTAGGTCCTCAGGTCACACATGATACGGCTCTTAAGCTTCTTGCGTTGGTCCAGGGTTCGGTCACCGCCAGCCACTACGCCATCCAGTTCAGAACCTTAGCGGCTGAATTGGATTGATCTGAGCGGTCTTTAATCCCGGTGTTCTGGAAGGGTCTGGCTGGGCATATTAAAAATGCTCTATCTACCAGAGAGATTCCAACCTCCCTGGAGGAGTTAATCTCTCTCGCTAACCGAATAGATTTGCGTCATGCAGAACACAAGTTAGAGCTGGAGGTCCCCAGACCTCAGTGTCGGTTGGCACCATCCTTCTCTAGACCCATTTCCAAACCTGCGACTCCCGACTCGGAGCCTGAGGCTATGGATATATCCCGAACTGAGTCTAGCTCCTCTTATTCCCGACCTGCACATCTCTTGGAGTTCCCCATTAATAAGGGTTCCAAGCAGTCGGGAAAACGAGTGTGTCTAACCACCGTTGGAGGAGGTGTGCTAGATTCTGGGGCTTCTTCCTCCAAATTATTGTATAAGGTGACATTGTCCTTCGGAGCATCCGCAGTTACTGCCAAGGCGTGGGTGGATTCTGGCGCCGATGGCAATTTTTTGTCATCTACGTTTGCCTGGAGGCATGCCATCCTTATAGAGTTACTGCCAAGACCAATGAACATTAGGGTAGTCAACGGTTCACTCCTGGACACACAGATCACCCACCAGTCGATTCCCCTCACCATGTCATTTCCTCAGGGTCACCGGGAGGTTATCTCCTTTCTTATTATTCCCGGTGGATTAGATGAGGTGTTATTGGGTCTTCCATGGTTACGTTGTCACACTCCACACATTGACTGGAATACGGGGAGAATTTCTTCCTGGAGTGAGAATTGTGTGTCTCAGTGTATGGTTACAGTCACCCGGAGGGTAGTCTCTGACCCTTCTACCGATGTGGCCCCCGGCACAGATCCTCTGTCTGTCCCCAAGACCCAGGTCTTGTCAGATTATGTCAAAAAGAACCCTCGGGTAGACCTTTTGTCCCAGTCCATGGATACGGCTGAGGACGATGACGAGCCCAGGCTCACCGTTCCTTCGGGAAGTATGTGGAGGGTGGCCCCAGAGTCCTTAAACCAGGTTCCTTCGGGGAGGACGTTCGTTCCCCCTAATCTACAAAATGAGGTGCTCTCCTGGGCTCATGCCCCTAAGATCGGAGCCCATCTTGGGGTCAAATGTACCACAAAGTCCCTTCAACGGTCCTTTTGGCGGCCCCGGTAGCGCCAGGATGTTAAGGAATATGTTCTTACGTGTGCCTTCTGTGCGAGAGATAAATCATCCCATCAAAGTCCGGCTGGCCTTCTCCACCTGTTACCCGTGGCGGACTCCACAGATAGAGAGTCGGCTGACACTCTTCGTCGTCCTGCTCCCGTATTCTATCCGGGCGACAGAGTGTGGCTCACGGCTCACAATACTAAAGTATGAGGGGAATCTGCTAAGTTTGCCCCCCACTTTATTCGTCCTTTCAAAATTTTGGCCCAAGTAAACTCTGTAATGTACTGGTTACAGTTACCACGACACCTGAGGAGTCACGACACTTTCCATGTGTCGCTCCTTAGACCCATTCACCTGACAGAACTCGCTGAACTCCAACCTGCTACAGACACCAGGGGTGATAATCTCGAGGTGCAGGCTATTATGGGGTCTAAGATGGTTCGTGGGAAAAAAGGTTACCCAGTACACTGGAGGAACCATGGATCTGAGGATCATCCCTGTGAACCGGTGGACCACATTCATGCTCCCCTTCTCGTTGAGAAAAATGAGCGTCAAGTGGAGGGGGATGTTAGAAGGGGGGATAATGTTAGGCGTCGGGCATTTGCAGGATTCAAAATGGGTCCTGAACCTTCGGCGTGAGTCACACACACATCATAGCGCCAACAGTGTAGTCCCTGTGCTGCAACAGGACTACAGATATATTATTTATCGCACATCTCTCGTGCATCGCGGACCCCGGGTTCGGTTGCGTGGCCTGATTTAGGGCAGCATTGGACGAGCCCACCAGAGTACCAGACTCATCCGGTGGGCCCTGGCTTCTCCATCAGGGGAGTTGAGAGTGCCAAGGTGAGGAGCATGATGATGATGATAGAAGTTAGCATCTGCTTTGTTTTCTTGGAATGCAAGAGTAAGTGTGCAACCTGCCACCCACCCACCCCCAGGCTGCAATACCATGCTTGCTTGCACTTGAAATTGGGCCTTTTAGGCATGTGGAGGCAGACGCCTGCCACCATGTCATGGCTGCGTCGGCGGCCTGGTATCCATTCTCAGTCCCCAGCCGCCCGGAGGCCGGGTGTCCACGCTCGGTCCCCAGCCGCCAGGGGGCGGCCGGGTGTCCATACTCGGTCCCCAGCCGCCCCGCGGCCGGGTGCCCACACACGGTCCCCAGCCACCTGGGGGCGGCCGGGTGTCCATAAACGGTCCCCAGCCGCCCCTATTTGAAGGACAGCATAACCACAAACACGTGGACAAGTGAATGTGGCCAGGGATTGTCCATCTGACTGACGCCTTCACACTGGGATAAAATTGTGGAAGCCGGGACACAGTTGGACATTGGGATGTAACACATCCTCCAGACATAGAGGATTGCAGGTCCTGGGTCAATCAGGCTTCAACACAAAGTTCAGAAGGTAGACAGCAGCAGTGATCGGCCTCCTACACAATGAGTAAATTATTCATGATCATGAGGCCACCCATCTCCTTAGCTTTCTGTTCCTTGGAATGCAAGCGCATGTATGTAGTAGCGGCTAGGCATGAAGTGGTCAGCGTTCTGGCGCATATCCTACCTCCTCCGAGGATTGCTAGATGTTTTCCTACAACTATCCGAGTTCTATGACTCCCATTAAAACAAAGCTTCAGGTGATGAATGATGGATGAGGTGGTGGCAAAGGAGAAAGAGCAGGAGGAACAGGGACCATTCACATCAATATCAGGCCTGTCAACCACACATGTCTTGTAGGATATGTTTCTTTACCAAAAGGAGCAGTTTGGCTAAACAGTTATAGGGCATACAGTGAGTGCAATGCCTGCCAAAAATTTCGAGGCACTCCAATGCCCCTTGGAAGCGACATGGAGGTCAGAGGGCCTTAACTAAACCGTTTTTTCCATTTATAGCAACTGGGTCTCCTGTACACTGTTGGCCTAAGCAGTGAATGGAAGGCTTTCCAAAAATTATGAGGAACTGCAATGCCCCTTGAAACAGACGTGGATTACAGCATAATAAAAACCTTCTACCCATTTATGGGGAGTGGGTCTCCCTTAGTGTTCGCCTATGCATTGAAAAGCAAAAGGTGACTAAAATTAGGAGGAAATGCAATGCCCGTTGGAAGAGTCGTGGAGGTTAGAGGTAATTAAAAACAACATTCCAATGCCCCTTGGAAGAGCTGTGGACTTCAGAGTGGTTTAAATAAACGGTTTTAATGCCCCTTGGAAGAGACGTGGAGGTCGCAGTAGCTTAACAAGACGGTTTTAATGCCCCTTGGAAGAATGGTGGAGGTCGCAGTGGAATAAAAAGACAATATCAATGCCCCTTGGAAAAGTGGTGGAGGTCGCAGTAGCTTAACAAGACGGTTTTAATGCCCCTTGGAAGAATGGTGGAGGTCGCAGTGGAATAAAAAGACAATATCAATGCCCCTTTGAAGAGTGGTGGAGGTCGCAGTAGCTTAATAAGACGGTTTTAATGCCCCTTGGAAAAGTGGTGGAGGTCACAGTAGCTTAACAAGACGGTTTTAATGCCCCTTGGAAGAATGGTGGAGGTCGCAGTACTTAACAAGACGGGCTTAATGACCCTTGGAAACGTGGTGAAGGGCGCAATAGCTTAACAAGACAGTTTTAATGCCTCTTGGAAGAGACGTGGAGGTCGCAGTAGCTAAACAAAAACGGTTTTAATGCCCCTTGGAAAAGTGGTGGAGGTTGCAGTAGCTTAACAAAACTGTTTTAATGCCCCCTGGAAGAATGGTGGAGGTCGCAGTGGAATAAAAAGACAATATCAATGCCCCTTGGAAAAGTGGTGGAGGTCGCAGTAGCTTAACAAGACGGTTTTAATGCCCCTTGGAAGAGACGTGGAGGTCGCAGTAGCTTAACAAGACGATTTTAATGCCCCTTGGAAGAATGGTGGAGGTCGCAGTAGCTTAACAAGACGGTTTTAATGCCCCTTGGAAGAATGTTGGAGGTCGCAGTGGAATAAAAAGACAATATCATTGCATCTTGGAAGAATGATGGAGGTCGCAGTAGCTTAACAAGATGGTTTTAATGCCCCTTGGAAAAGTGGTGGAGGACGCAGTAGCTTAACAAGACGGTTTTAATACCCCATGGAAAAGTGGTGGAGGTCGCAGTAGCTAAACAAGACGGTTTTAATGCCCCTTGGAAGAATGGTGGAGGTCGCAGTAGCTTAACAAGACGATTTTAATGCCCCTTGGAAAAGTGGTGGAGGTCACAGTAGCTTAACAAGACAGGTTTAATGCCCCTTGGAAGAATGGTGGAGGTCGCAGTGGAATAAAAAGACAATATCAATGCCCCTTGGAAGAGTGGTGGAGGTCGCAGTACCTTAACAAGATGGTTTTAATGCCCCTTGGAAGAATGGTGGAGATCGCAGTAGCTTACCAAGACGGTTTTAATGCCCCTTGGAAGAATGGTGGAGGTCAAAGTGGAATAAAAAGACAATATCAATGCCCCTTGGAAAAGTGGTGGAGGTCGCAGTAGCTTAACAAGACACTTTTAATGCAACTTGGTAGAGACGTGGAGGTTGCAGTAGCTTAACAAGATGGTTTTAATGCCCCTTGGAAGAATGGTGGAGGTTGCAGTGGAATAAAAAGACAATATCAATGCCCCTTGGAAGAGTGGTGGAGGTCGCAGTAGCTTAACAAGACGGTTTTAATGCCCCTTGGAAGAGATGTGGAGGTCGCAGTAGCTTAAAAAGATGGTTTTAATGCCCCTTGGAAAAGTGGTGGAGGTTGCAGTAGCTTAACAAAACGGTTTTAATGCCCCTTGGAAGAGAGGTGGAGGTTGCAGTAGCTTAACAAAACTGTTTTAATGCCCCCTGGAAGAATGGTGGAGGTCGCAGTGGAATAAAAAGACAATATCAATGCCCCTTGGAAAAGTGGTGGAGGTCGCAGTAGCTTAACAAGACGGTTTTAATGCCCCTTGGAAGAGACGTGGAGGTCGCAGTAGCTTAACAAGACGATTTTAATGCCCCTTGGAAGAATGGTGGAGGTCGCAGTAGCTTAACAAGACGATTTTAATGCCCCTTGGAAGAATGTTGGAGGTCGCAGTGGAATAAAAAGACAATATCATTGCATCTTGGAAGAATGATGGAGGTCGCAGTAGCTTAACAAGATGGTTTTAATGCCCCTTGGAAAAGTGGTGGAGGACGCAGTAGCTTAACAAGACGGTTTTAATACCCCATGGAAAAGTGGTGGAGGTCGCAGTAGCTAAACAAGACGGTTTTAATGCCCCTTGGAAGAATGGTGGAGGTCGCAGTAGCTTAACAAGACGATTTTAATGCCCCTTGGAAAAGTGGTGGAGGTCACAGTAGCTTAACAAGACAGTTTTAATGCCCCTTGGAAGAATGGTGGAGGTCGCAGTGGAATAAAAAGACAATATCAATGCCCCTTGGAAGAGTGGTGGAGGTCGCAGTAGCTTAACAAGATGGTTTTAATGCCCCTTGGAAGAATGGTGGAGATCGCAGTAGCTTAACAAGACGGTTTTAATGCCCCTTGGAAGAATGGTGGAGGTCAAAGTGGAATAAAAAGACAATATCAATGCCCCTTGGAAAAGTGATGGAGGTCGCAGTAGCTTAACAAGACAGTTTTAATGCAACTTGGTAGAGACATGGAGGTTGCAGTAGCTTAACAAGATGGTTTTAATGCCCCTTGGAAGAATGGTGGAGGTCGCAGTGGAATAAAAAGACAATATCAATGCCCCTTGGAAGAGTGGTGGAGGTCGCAGTAGCTTAACAAGACGGTTTTAATGCCCCTTGGAAGAGATGTGGAGGTCGCAGTAGCTTAAAAAGATGGTTTTAATGCCCCTTGGAAGAGACGTGGAGGTCGCAGTAGCTTAATAAGACGATTTTAATGCCCCTTGGAAGAATGGTGGAGGTCGCAGTAGCTTAACAAGACGGTTTTAATGCCCCTTGGAAGAATGTTGGAGGTCGCAGTGGAATAAAAAGACAATATCAATGAATCTTGGAAGAGTGATGGAGGTTGCAGTAGATTAACAAGATGGTTTTAATGCCCCTTGGAAAAGTGGTGGAGGTCGCATTAGCTTAACAAGACGGTTTTAATGCCCCTTGGAAGAATGGTGGAGGTCGCAGTAGCTAAAAAGACGATTTTAATGCCCCTTACAAGAGCCATTCAGTACAGCATATTAAAAACATTATTCCCATTATTGGGGAGTGGGTCTCCCATAGTCTTTTCCTATGCCTTCCAAGTAAAAGCTGCCAAAAATTAGGATGGAGGAACTTGCAATGCTGGCAACATGGACCACGGTCACCCTGGTGGTATAGTGGTGGTGGAGGCTGAGGATAAGGAGAAGAGCAAAAAACAGACAAAATGAGGAAGCGTATACCCATGTGTGGGTGTGAAGGGGTGCATGGGAATACACCTCCCGAAATAACACAGTGGATTTTACTTTATGTTACTCTTCTGTCATTTGGTGGTGATGAAAAGTCTGGCCCAATCCAGCCCTTGTTCATTTTGATAAGGGTCAGCTTGTTATCATTGTCAGTTGACAGGCGAGTGCGCTTATCAGTTATAATTCCCCCAGAAAAACTAAAAACACGCTCCGATAACACGCTAGAGGCAGGGCAGGCCAGGACCTCCAAGGCGTACAGAGCGCGTTCATTCCAAGTGTCCAGCTTGGATACCCAATAATTAAAAGGCACAGAGGAATCACGGAGGACGCTGGTACGGTCGGCAAGGCACTCCCTCACTATCTTTTGAAACTTTACACTCCTTTTGAGAGTACCCCGCGCCTCAGGGCCTGTAAGCTGGTTGCGTTTCAGAAAACTGTCAAAGAATGTTGACAGTGTTCCCCTGCCTCTGCTGGATTGGAGTTGCGTCTGTCTCGCCTGTACGCCTTGGTTGGTCAACGAACTGTGACCTCTGCCGCTAGCGTGTTCAGATGGGAATTTTTTTAACAGTTCTGCAGCAAGGGCCTTCTGGTACTGCCCCATTTTTGTAGACCTCTCCACCTCAGAAATAAGAGAGTGAAAGTTCTCCTTGTAGCGGGGGTCTAAAAGTGTCACCAACCAGTAATGACTGTCACTCAACATTATGACAACGCGAGTTTCACGGTTAAGGCAGCGTAACATAAAGTAAGCCATGCGTGCCAGACTGGTAACGGGCAAGACTTCCGTGTCCTCACCAAGATGACGACTGACCATGCTCTCCTCCTCCTCTCCCCTGTCCTCAGGCCACCCGCGCTGAACCGACTGTATGACAGTTGTACAGGTACTACTGTCTACAGTGCATGATACCAGCTCCTGTTCTTCCTCCTCCTCCTCCTCTCCCTCATTGTTCCCCAATGCACGTTGGGATGAGATGAGTCTGGGCTGTGTGTAATCGCGCATTACGGCTTCTTGATCTATCTCATCATACTCCGGCTGCAATGCCTCCTCTTTTATTCTCTGCAGAGAGCGTTGCAAAAGACAGACAAGTGGGGTGCTGACGCTAATGATGGCGTCATCGCCACTCACCATCTTGGTGGACTTCTCAAAGTTTGTCAGGATGGTACATATGTCAGACATCCAGGTCCACTCCTGAGGTCTTATGTGTGCAGTCTGACCAGAATATCGACAGCCTTGTTGCAGCTGGTACTTCACAACTGCTCTCTTCTGCTCACAAATTCTTAGAAACATGTGGAGGGTAGAGTTCCAACGTGTGGGGACATCACACACCAGTCGGTGAGCCGGAAGCTGCAAACACTGCTGCAACACAGCAAGGGCCGCGGAAGCTGTAGCTGACTTGCGAAAATGAGCTGACAGGCAGCGTACTTTGACGAGCAGATCTGACAACTCAGGGTACGATTTAAGAAACCGCTGAACCACGAGGTTAATCACATGAGCCAGGCATGGTACGTGTGTGATCTCGCCTCGCCTCAGAGCCGCCACCAGGTTACGGCTAGAGATGAGCGGTGTTCGACTAGAACTGTTCGCCAATCTCAAATTCGAGCTGTTTTGGGCGGTGTTCGAGTTGTTCGACGAACCCGAACGATTTGCAAAAAATTCGGCTGTTCGAGGTTATGTTCGATAACTGTTCGTGCACCAAAAGCGTGACCTGCATGTCTGGCGCTATTTAGAGCACCAATCATGCAGGGATTGTCTGCCACTCACTGTAATGCCACAGCCATGGTGGTTGTGGCATTAGAGTGATTGCCCAAATCGATGGGAACTGTGATCACAGTGAAACATGAAAAGCCGGCAATTCAGCAGCGGCGTACACCGGTACCCGACAATTTAGAACCGAAAGAATAGAGCTTCACACATAGATTAGATAGATAGAAACATGTCAGTCACATATATATGAAGTACAGTGACAGTGTTGCTTACTGTACTTGTCATTTAGTGTAAAGGATTTATTTAAAAAAATAATAGTGTTTTCATGCACTGTCTCTTTAAAAAAGCCGGCCGGCAATTCAGCAGCGGTACCCGACAATTTAGAATGGAAGGAATAGAGCATCACACATAGATTAGATAGATAGAAACATGTCAGTCACATATATAATAAGTACAGTGATAGTGTTGATTACTGTAATTGTCATTTAGTGTTAAAATAAAGGATTTATTTAAAAAAAAAATTGGCGTGGGGTTCCCCTTAATTTTAGGATCTAGCGGAGGTTAAGCAGACGGCTGGGGCAGATGTTTGAAGCCTGGGAAGGGGGTAATACCCACGTAGCTTCCCAGGCTACTAATATCAGCCCCCAGCTGAATACCTAGCCTTTACTAGCTATTAAAATGGGGGACCCCCCCAAAAAATGACGTGGGGTCCCCCCTATTTTATTAGCTAGCAAAGGCTAGGCAGACAGCTGGGGGCTGATATTAATAGCCCAGGAAGGGTGCCATGAATATTGGCCCCCTCCCAGGCTAGAAACACCAGCCGTCAGCCGCCCCAGAAATGGCGCATCCATAGGATGCGCCAATTCTGGCACTTAGCCTCGCTCTTCCCACTGCCCTGTAGCGGTGGCAGTGGGGTAATAGGGCTGGGGTTGATGTCAGCTTATAATGCCAGCTGACATCAAGCCCAGGTTAGTAATGGAGAGGCGTCTATAAGACACCCCCATTACTAACCCCGTAGTCAAAGTTAAAAAAAAACACAAACACCCAGAATAAAGTTCTTTAATTGAAATAAAGACACAATTCTTTATTGTTCTAAATTAAACCATACTTACAATCACGCCCATTCCAGCTGAAGCCAACGATCTCCTGAAATAAAAGAAAAATAATAAACCAACATCATCCTTACCTTTCCATGGTTCCCATGACAGCTTCAGCTCTGCTACATCGAGATGACTGGCTGGACCGCAGCAGAACGCTGCCATCCAGCCTGTCATCCCGCAGGCACTGAAAAGCGCTGGCATGCTTGCGCTCCTCAGTGTCTCGCTGTGACGGCATCCAGATGAGCCGAGGTCATGTCCAATGAACTCAGCTCACCTCATGCACGTCACTGACAGCGTGGGAAAATTCTCCTGCACTCAGCGCTTCAGCGTGAGAATTCTCCCACGCTGTAAGTGACGTGCATGAGGTGAGCTGAGATAATTGGACATGAACTCACCTCATGCACGTCACTGACAGCGTGGGAAAATTCTCACGCTGAAGCGCTGAGTGCAGGAGAATTTTCCCATGCTGTCAGTGACGTGCATGAGGTGAGCTGAGTTCATTGGACATGAGCTCACCTCATGCACGTCACTGACAGCGTGGGAGAATTCTCCTGCACTCAGGGCTTCAGCGTGAGAATTTTCCCACGCTGTCAGTGACGTGCATGAGGTGAGTTCATGTCCAATGATCTCAGCTCACCTCATGCACGTCACTGACAGCGTGGGAAAATTCTCCTGCACTCAGCGCTTCAGCGTGAGAATTCTCCCACGCTGAAGCGCTGAGTGCAGGAGAATTTTCCCACGCTGTCAGTGACGTGCATGAGGTGAGCCGAGTTCATTGGACATGACCTCGGCTCATCTGGATGCCGTCACAGCGAGACACTGAGGAGCGAAGCAAGCCTGCTCTTCTCAGTGTCTGCGGGTTGATAGGCTGGATGGCAGCGTTCTGCTGCGGTCCAGCCTGTCATCTCGATGTAGCAGAGCTGGAGCTGTCCTGGGAACCATCGAAAGGTAAGGATGAGGTTGCTTTATTATTTTTCTTTTATTGCAGGAGATCGTTGGCTTCAGCTGGAATGGGCGTGATGGTAAGTATGGTTTAATTTAGAACAATAAAGAATTGTGTGTTTATTTCAATTAAAGGACTTTATTCTGGGTGTTGTGTTTTCTTTTAACTTTCACTATGGGGTTAGTAATGGGGGTGTCTTATAGACGCCTCTCCATTACTAACCTGGGCTTGATGTCAGCTGGCATTATAAGCTGACATCAACCCCAACCCTATTACCCCACTGCCACCGCTACAGGGCAGTGGGAAGAGCGAGGCTAAGTGCCAGAATTGGCACATCCTATGGATGCGCCATTTCTGGGGCGGCTGACGGCTGGTGTTTCTAGCCTGGGAGGGGGCCAATATTCATGGCACCCTTCCTGGGCTATTAATATCAGCCCCCAGCTGTCTGCCTAGCCTTTGCTAGCTATTAAATTAGGGGGGACCCCACGTCATTTTTTGGGGGGGTCCCCCATTTTAATAGCTAGTAAAGGCTAGGTATTCAGCTGGGGGCTGATATTAGTAGCCTGGGAAGCTCCGTGGGTATTACCCCCTTCCCAGGCTTCAAACATCTGCCCCAGCCGTCTGCTTAACCTCCGCTAGAGACTAAAATTACGGGGAACCCCACGCTAATTTTTTTTTTAATAAATCCTTTATTTTAACACTAAATGACAAGTACAGTAACCAACACTATCACTGTACTTATTATATATCTGACTGACATGTTTCTATCTATCTAATCTATGTGTGATTCTCTATTCTTTCTGTTCTAAATTGTCGAGTACAGATGCTGAATTGCCGGCCGGCTTTTTTAAAGAGACAGTGCATGAAAACACTATTATTTTTTTAAATAAATCCTTTACACTAAATGACAAGTACAGTAAGCAACACTGTCACTGTACTTATTATATATGTGACTGACATGTTTCTATCTATCTAATCTATGTGTGAAGCTCTATTCTTTCTGTTCTAAATTGTCGGGTACCGCTGCTGAATTGCCGGCCGGCTTTTTTAAAGAGACGGTGCATGAAAACACTAATATTTTTTTTAATAAATCCTTTACACTAAATGACAAGTGCAGTAACCAACACTGTCACTGTGCTTCTTATATGTGTGACTGACATGTTTCTATCTATCTAATCTATGTGTGATGCTCTATTCCTTCTTGTCTAAATTGTCGGGTACCGGTGTATGCCGCTGCTGAATTGCCGGCCGGCTTTTTTAAAGAGAGTGTCTTCTGAGCAGTTTGTCAGCTTTTGGACACCTTTGAAGGTGTTTTCTATGTGTTTTTGTTTGCCTGCCATTGGTTTTAACGGTGTTCGACGGTGTTCTAAGGTGTTCGACGAACAGTTCCTCGAACATCCCGGTGTTCGACGAACCGAACCGAACCCGAACACTATGGGGGTGGCTCGACACTAGTTACGGCCATTGTCACACACGACCATGCCTGGATGTAGGTTCAGCGGTCTCAGCCACAGATCTGCCTGCTCTTTCACAGCTGTCCACAACTCACAAGCAGTGTGAGGTTTATCACCTAAGCTTATGAGTTTCAGCACAGCCTGTTGCCGCTTGGCTGAGGCAGTACTGCAGTGCTTCCAGCTTGTAACTGATGTGGTGATATCTGAGATGGAGGCTGAACATGAGGAGGAGGAGGATGCGCAGGAGCTGTACACTGTGAGGGCAACTCTGACTGACATAGGGCCCGCAATCCTTGGTGTGGGGAGGATGTGTTCCGTCCCAAGGTCCAACTGGGTCCCGACTTCCACTTTGTTTACCCAGTGTGCCATCAGGGAGATGTACCGTCCCTGGCCACAAGCACTTGTCCACGTGTCCGTTGGCAGGTGGACTCTCCCAGTAACTGCATTGTTGAGGGCACGGCAGATGTTTTGGGACACGTGCTTGTGTAATGCGTTGATGGCACACCGGGCAAAATAGTGTCGGCTGGGGACCGAGTACCGAGGGACGGCCACCGCCAAAAGGTTGCGGAAGGATTCCGTCTCCACCAGCCTAAAAGCAGCATTTCCAACTCAAGCAGTCGTGAAATGTGCGAATTTAGGACTGTGGCCTGTGTGTCGTTGACTGCAAATTTGCGCTTTCGTTCAAAGCTCTGGGATATGGACAATTGAACGCTGCGGTGGGACGTAACAAGTGAAGACTGAGAGGAGGGGGCATCTTTGTATGCAGTATGGACAGGGGATTGCCTTGCACGCACAACAGGGGGTTCTATTACATGCACAACAGCGGAAGGAGCAGTGGTGACACCCGCTGACACTGGTCGTGGACCCTGGGGTTCGCCCCACAAAGTCAGGTGCTTTGCTGCCATGAGCCTGATCGTGCTGGTGGTACAAATGGCCTTTTTGGGATTATCAGCAGAGACTTTAAAAAAAATTCCAGACTCTGGAAGAACTACCGGTTGTACTGGCAACGTCCCTCTTGTTGGTGTTACGGGGAACTGTTGCCCGCCTTCTTTGTGCGGCCACCACACTGCTTCTTCCTGCCTGTTGGGGTACTCTGCCTCCCTCCCTCTGTATGCTGCTGGCCTCGCTCTGCGTGTCCTCCTGCCGCATTGGGTCAGTTACTAGGTCATCCACCACCTCCTCCTCTTCCACTTGCGCACCACGATCCTCCTCCTCACTTCGTGGCAATTGTGTCTCGTCATCGTCCACCTCTTGTGACAAATTGCCAGCGTTGAATTCCTGTGGCCGTGGCTGTTCAAATATTTAGGCATCGCTACATGGGATCTCCTCTTCCACCACTTCAAGCGGAGCAGGCGAGGGGCACAAATATGGAAATGGACCAGTGAACAGCTCTTCAGAGTGTCCAAGTGTGGGATCAGTTGCTGTCTGATGACACACGGCATGGTGGGAGGAAGGAGCATCAGGTTGAGGAGGAGTATGCGGTCAAGACTCACGGCTACTAAAACTTGACCGTGTGGAAAACAGACCGGAGGTGGTGGTGCCCAGGTAACTGGAAGTATTATCTGCTATCCAATTAATAACCTGTTCACACTGATCAGTTCGCAATACTGGTGTTGCAGTGTGCTTCCCTAGTAATTCGGTCAAGAAGTGAGAGCGAGAAGATGTGGCTGTTGGTTGTGGCACATTTTCACCTTGGCCACGGCCAAGTCCTCTACACGCGCCATCACCAGAACGTCCAGTTCCACTTCCCTTGCCACGCGCCTTGCCCATTGTAAATGACGTAAAATAGCTTACACTCGCACTATCAATGGAAAAAGGGTAATAAAAAGGAGATTAGAACCGTGGAAGAGGAAAACCACAGTTCTATTTCTCTGGCCTACACCAGACTCTTTTAAACAGATATATTTGTGTCTGAACAGTAAGGGAGACACTATTACTGTTTTTTTTAACGGAAAAAATGACAAAAGCAGGATAATACAGAGATTTGAACCGTGGAACTTCAAAACCACAGTTCTAGTTATCTGGCCTACACCAGACTCTTTTAAACAGATATATTTCTGTCTGAACAGTCAGGGAGACATTATTACTGTTTTATTTTACGGAAAAAATGCCAAAAGCAGGATAATACAGAGATTTGACCTTGGAACTGCAAAACCACAGTTCTAGTTATCTGGCCTACACCAGACTCTTTTAAACAGATATATTGGTGTCTGAAAAGCCAGGGAGACACTATTACAGTTTTTTTTACGGAAAAAATGCCAGAAGCAGGATAATACAGAGATTTGACCGTGGAACTGCAAAACCACAGTTCTAGTTATCTAGCCTACACCAGACTCTTTTAAACAGATATATTTGTGTCTGAACAGTCAGGGAGACACTATTATTGTTTTTTTTTACGGAAAAAATGCAAAAAGCAGGATAATACAGACATTTGAACCGAGGAACTGCAAAGCCACAGTTTTATTTCTCTGGCCTCCACCAGACTCTTTTAAACAGATATATTTGTGTCTGAACTGTCAGGGACACACTATTACAGTTTTTTTTTGCGGAAAAAATTCCAAAAGAAGGATAATACAGAGATTTGAACCGTGGAACTGCAAAACCACAGTTCTGTTTCTCTGGCCTACACCAGACTCTTTTAAACAGATATCATAGAATCATAGAATGGTAGAGTTGGAAGGGACCTCCTGGGTCATCTGGTCCAACCCCCTGCTCAAAGCAGGATTCACTAGATCATCTCAGACAGATGTCTGTCCAGCCTCTGTTTGAAGACGTCCATTGAAGGGGAACTCACCACCTCTCGTGGCAGCCTGTTCCACTCATTAATCACCCTAACTGTCAAAAAGTTTTTTCTAATATCTAATCTGTGTCTCCTCCCATTTAGTTTCATCCCATTGCTTCTAGTCTTTCCTTGTGCAAATGAGAATAAAGATGATCCTTCTACAATGTGACAGCCCTTGACATATTTGTAGACAGCTATTAAGTCTCCTCTCAGTCTTCTTTTTTGCAAGCTAAACATTCCCAAATCCTGCAACCGTTCCTCATAGGACAGGGTTTGCAGACCAGTCACCATTCTGGTCGCTCTTCTCTGAACTTGCTCCAGTTTGTCTATGTCTTTTTTAAAATGTGGTGCCCAAAACTGTACACAGTATTCCAGATGAGGTCTGACCAAAGAGGAGTAAAGACCGATAATGACTTCACGTGATCTAGACTGTATGCTTCTGTTAATACATCCCAGAATTGTATTTGCCTTTTTTGCTGCTGCATCACACTGTTGACTCATGTTCAGTCTATGATCTATTAGTATACCTAAGTCTTCTTCACATGTACTGTTGCTTAGCTCTATTCCTCCCATTCTGTATATGCTTTTTTCATTTTTATTGCCCAGATGTAGTACTTTGCATTTTTCCCTGTTAAAAACCATTCTGTTGGTTGCTGCCCACTGCTCCAGTTTATTTAGGTCTTTTTGAATCCTCTCTCTCTCTTCTCTAGTATTAGCTATCCCTCCTAGCTTTGTGTCATCAGCAAATTTAATCAGTTTACCCTCAATTCCTTCATCTAAATCATTGATAAAGATGTTGAACAATACAGGTCCCAGGACGGAGCCCTGTGGTACCCCACTTGAGACATTCATCCAGCTGGATGTGAAGCCATTTACAACCACCCTTTGAGTCCGATCACTAAGCCAGTTATGAATCCACCTAACAGTTGCCTGGTCCATTGCATACTTGGTCATTTTTTCAATAAGGATGATGTGAGATACTTTGTCAAATGCTTTGCTATAGTCAAGATATACTATATCAACAGCATTTCCCTGATCCACCCAGTCAGTGATTCTGTCATAGAAGGAAATTAAGTTAGTCTGACATGACTTGTTAGTTACAAACCCATGCTGACTCTGGTTAATCACTTCATTCTTATCCATGTACTTACATACATGTTGTTTAATAATTTGTTCAAAGATCTTTCCTGGTATAGAAGTCAGACTCACCGGCCTATAGTTCCCTGGGTCCACCTTCTTCCCCTTTTTGAAGATAGGAACAACATTTGCTCTTCTCCAGTCTTCTGGGACTTCTCCTGTTCTCCAAGAATTTTCAAAGATTATGGAGAGTGGTTCTAAAATTTCTTCTACGATCTCCTTCAGTACTCTGGGGTGTAATTCACCTGGACCTGGAGACTTGAACTCATTTATGTTAGCTAAATATTCCCTCACAATCTTTCTGTTTACTGATAACTTGGATTCCTCTATTCCTTTAAAAGGACAGTGAAGATCAGTTGATGTTACATTTTCTTTCTGAGAGAAAACAGATGCAAAATAGGAATTAAAAAGTTCGGCCTTCTCAACATCCTCTCTTACCATTTCTCCATTTTCATCCTGTAAAAATCCTATAGCATCTTTGACTTTTCTTTTACTTTTGACATACCCCCAAAATCCTTTTTTATTGCTTTTGACATCTCTTGCAAGCCTTAATTCATTGTCAGCTTTAGCTAACCTGATACATGCCCTGCAGGATCTGCAGACTGCATTATAATCTTCTTTAGATATGCCTCCCTCTTTCCATTTAATAAACATTTCATTCTTTCTTTTTAGCATGTGTTTAAGTTCTGTGTTCATCCATCCTGGTTTCCTTAAATGCTTCCCATTCTTCCTACTTTTCGGGATTGTTAACGATTGTGCTTTGAGAATCTCATTTTTAAAAATTTCCCATCCTTCCTGGACATTTTTGTCCTTAAGGACATCCAGCCATTGGATCCCTCCTATTCTCTTTCTGAGTCTCTTAAAATCTGCCTTTCTAAAATCTAACCTTGAAGTTTGAGTCTTCACATGTCTTCCTCCTCTAGTTATCCAAAATTCTATAATAGCATGATCGCTGCCTCCTAGGGTCCCAGCCACCTTTACCTCCTCAACCATTTCCTCCCTGTTTATAAGGATTAGATCCAAAGTAGCAGATCCCCTTGTTTTCTCCCCTACCTTTTGGAAGATAAAGTTGTCAGCAAGAGAGGATAAGAATTTGCTTGACCTGTTAGTTTTACTTGAGAGAGATTCCCAACAAATGTCTGGATAGTTGAAATCTCCCATGACCACTACGTCATATTTTTTGGAGAACTTGGTCATTTGATACATAAAGAGTTCATCCATATCTTCAGCTTGCCCAGGTGGCCTGTAGTAAATGCCTACAATGGTGTCCTTTCCGTTGTTCTCTCCTTGTATTCTTACCCAAAAAGTTTCCACAGAACTCCCAGTCTCTGAAGCTTCAATCTCTGTGCAGATATACGCTTTTCTAACATACAATGCAACACCTCCTCCTCGTTTATCAAGTCTGTTTCTTGCAAATAAGTTGTATCCTTTTAGCCTTTTATTCCAATCATGTGTATCGTCCCACCAAGTTTCAGTGATTCCAATGACATCATATTCCTTTTCCTGCATTAGTAGTTCCAATTCTCCTTGTTTGTTGCCCATGCTTTGTGCATTTGTATAAAAACATTTTAGTTTGTGATTGGTTTCTCTTCCTCCCATATTTTTATTATTTAGATTTTTTTGTCTTTGTTCTTCTTTTCCACTTCCAGTAGCAGAGATCTCAATAGTATTTGTCAGCTGTATGGCTTTTTCTCGCCTTTTGCTTCCCTTCCCACATTGTTCTAGTTTAAAGCTCTTCTGATGAGTGTAGCAAGGCGACTTCCAAATACATGTTTTCCAGTCTTCGTAAGGTGCACCCCATTTCTAGCAAGTAGTCCATCGTATAGGTAATTCATTCCGTGATCCAGAAATCCAAATCCTTGTTGACGGCACCATCGACGTAGCCAGTTGTTCACCTGTAGAATCTTATTCCACCTCATTGTTCCATGGCCATCCACTGGGAGGATGGATGAGAAGACCACCTGCGCTCCCAATTCTTTCACTTTCTTGCCTAAGTCTTCAAAGTCACTGCAGATGGTTTCCAGGTCCTTTCTTGCGGTGTCATTTGTCCCCACATGTATTAGCAGGAATGGGTAGTGATCTGTAGGTCTGAAGAGTCTTGATATCCTGTCAGACACATCTTTAATTTTTGCTCCTGGAAGACAGCACATTTCTCTTGAGGTTATGTCTGGTCTGCAGATAGCGACCTCTGTTCCTCTTAACAGGGAATCCCCCATGACCACCACTCTCCGTTTTTTCTTCACAACATTCTTCTTTCTCCATCCAGGAGGATTCTGAGGGCTTACAAGGTTATTCATTGCTGGCAAAGTCTTATCTTGCTGTATTTCTTCATGGTTCTCCTGTGTGAGAGCCTGGTACTGGTTCCTGAGCAGTATGGGTGCTGACTGCCTCTCGATCCTCCTGCTTCTGTGGGTCACATGCTTCCATTCCTCTGTTTCGTCAGGTGCAGTTCGAATTTCTTCTCTTTCTGAATCATGAAGAGATAATTCTGCTCTGTCTAAGAACTCTTCACCTTCCTTAATGATTTTCAAGGTAGTTAACCTCTCTTCTAGATTTCGCAACTTTTCCTCCAACAGGGACACAAGCTTGCATTTCTGGCATGTGAAGTCTGGCTTTTCCACTGGCAAGTCTGTGAACATGTAGCAGGATATGCAGCTCACCAAATGGCTCCTGGACTCTTCCATGTTCTTATTGTTAATGTTCTGAAAACAGTGAAAAAAGCTTAAAAAAAAAGCTTCAAAATGCGCGCGCCGGTAGGCGCGCGGTTTACCGATGTCCTCTTTTCAGCTCCAACAGCCAAAATCCAGTGTTCTTTGAGCTCGCGGAGACTCTTCACTTACCCCAAAATGCAGTGGGAATATGCAAATTATCTCCTCAGGACTCCTCCCCTGGCTTACCGATGTCCTCTGTTCAGCTCCAACAGCCAAAATCCAGTGTTCTTTGAGCTCGCGGAGACTCTTCACTTACCCCAAAATGCAGTGGGAATATGCAAATTATCTCCTCAGGACTCCTCCCCTGGCTTACCGATGTCCTCTGTTCAGCTCCAACAGCCAAAATCCAGTGTTCTTTGAGCTCGCGGAGACTCTTCACTTACCCCAAAATGCAGTGGGAATATGCAAATTATCTCCTCAGGACTCCTCCCCTGGTTTACCGATGTCCTCTTTTCAGCTCCAACAGCCAAAATCCAGTGTTCTTTGAGCTCGCGGAGACTCTTCACTTACCCCAAAATGCAGTGGGAATATGCAAATTATCTCCTCAGGACTCCTCCCCTGGTTTACCGATGTCCTCTTTTCAGCTCCAACAGCCAAAATCCAGTGTTCTTTGAGCTCGCGGAGACTCTTCACTTACCCCAAAATGCAGTGGGAATATGCAAATTATCTCCTCAGGACTCCTCCCCTGGTTTACCGATGTCCTCTTTTCAGCTCCAACAGCCAAAATCCAGTGTTCTTTGAGCTCGCGGAGACTCTTCACTTACCCCAAAATGCAGTGGGAATATGCAAATTATCTCCTCAGGACTCCTCCCCTGGCTTACCGATGTCCTCTGTTCAGCTCCAACAGCCAAAATCCAGTGTTCTTTGAGCTCGCGGAGACTCTTCACTTACCCCAAAATGCAGTGGGAATATGCAAATTATCTCCTCAGGACTCCTCCCCTGGTTTACCGATGTCCTCTTTTCAGCTCCAACAGCCAAAATCCAGTGTTCTTTGAGCTCGCGGAGACTCTTCACTTACCCCAAAATGCAGTGGGAATATGCAAATTATCTCCTCAGGACTCCTCCCCTGGCTTACCGATGTCCTCTGTTCAGCTCCAACAGCCAAAATCCAGTGTTCTTTGAGCTCGCGGAGACTCTTCACTTACCCCAAAATGCAGTGGGAATATGCAAATTATCTCCTCAGGACTCCTCCCCTGGTTTACCGATGTCCTCTTTTCAGCTCCAACAGCCAAAATCCAGTGTTCTTTGAGCTCGCGGAGACTCTTCACTTACCCCAAAATGCAGTGGGAATATGCAAATTATCTCCTCAGGACTCCTCCCCTGGTTTACCGATGTCCTCTTTTCAGCTCCAACAGCCAAAATCCAGTGTTCTTTGAGCTCGCGGAGACTCTTCACTTACCCCAAAATGCAGTGGGAATATGCAAATTATCTCCTCAGGACTCCTCCCCTGGTTTACCGATGTCCTCTTTTCAGCTCCAACAGCCAAAATCCAGTGTTCTTTGAGCTCGCGGAGACTCTTCACTTACCCCAAAATGCAGTGGGAATATGCAAATTATCTCCTCAGGACTCCTCCCCTGGTTTACCGATGTCCTCTTTTCAGCTCCAACAGCCAAAATCCAGTGTTCTTTGAGCTCGCGGAGACTCTTCACTTACCCCAAAATGCAGTGGGAATATGCAAATGATCTCCTCAGGACTCCTCCCCTGGTTTACCGATGTCCTCTTTTCAGCTCCAACAGCCAAAATCCAGTGTTCTTTGAGCTCGCGGAGACTCTTCACTTACCCCAAAATGCAGTGGGAATATGCAAATTATCTCCTCAGGACTCCTCCCCTGGTTTACCGATGTCCTCTTTTCAGCTCCAACAGCCAAAATCCAGTGTTCTTTGAGCTCGCGGAGACTCTTCACTTACCCCAAAATGCAGTGGGAATATGCAAATTATCTCCTCAGGACTCCTCCCCTGGTTTACCGATGTCCTCTTTTCAGCTCCAACAGCCAAAATCCAGTGTTCTTTGAGCTCGCGGAGACTCTTTACTTACTCCAAAATGCAGTGGGAATATGCAAATTATCTCCTCAGGACTCCTCCCCTGGTTTACCGATGTCCTCTTTTCAGCTCCAACAGCCAAAATCCAGTGTTCTTTGAGCTCGCGGAGACTCTTCACTTACCCCAAAATGCAGTGGGAATATGCAAATTATCTCCTCAGGACTCCTCCCCTGGTTTACCGATGTCCTCTTTTCAGCTCCAACAGCCAAAATCCAGTGTTCTTTGAGCTCGCGGAGACTCTTCACTTACCCCAAAATGCAGTGGGAATATGCAAATTATCTCCTCAGGACTCCTCCCCTGGTTTACCGATGTCCTCTTTTCAGCTCCAACAGCCAAAATCCAGTGTTCTTTGAGCTCGCGGAGACTCTTCACTTACCCCAAAATGCAGTGGGAATATGCAAATTATCTCCTCAGGACTCCTCCCCTGGTTTACCGATGTCCTCTTTTCAGCTCCAACAGCCAAAATCCAGTGTTCTTTGAGCTCGCGGAGACTCTTCACTTACCCCAAAATGCAGTGGGAATATGCAAATTATC
Source organism: Phyllobates terribilis (assembly GCF_046119375.1). Lineage (NCBI taxonomy): Eukaryota > Metazoa > Chordata > Amphibia > Anura > Dendrobatidae > Phyllobates > Phyllobates terribilis. The sequence continues at coordinate 330,516,374 of NW_027362768.1, forward strand.
TCCTCAGGACTCCTCCCCTGGTTTACCAATGTCCTCTTTTCAGCTCCAACAGCCAAAATCCAGTGTTCTTTGAGCTCGCGGAGACTCTTCACTTACCCCAAAATGCAGTGGGAATATGCAAATTATCTCCTCAGGACTCCTCCCCTGGTTTACCAATGTCCTCTTTTCAGCTCCAACAGCCAAAATCCAGTGTTCTTTGAGCTCGCGGAGACTCTTCACTTACCCCAAAATGCAGTGGGAATATGCAAATTATCTCCTCAGGACTCCTCCCCTGGTTTACCGATGTCCTCTTTTCAGCTCCAACAGCCAAAATCCAGTGTTCTTTGAGCTCGCGGAGACTCTTCACTTACCCCAAAATGCAGTGGGAATATGCAAATTATCTCCTCAGGACTCCTCCCCTGGAGTCCTATTTGTGTCCTATATTTGTGTCTGAACAGTCAGGGAGATACTATTACTGTTTTTTTTACGGAAAAAATACCAAAAGCAGGATAATACAGAGATTTGACCCGTGGAACTGCAAAGCCACAGTTCTATTTCTCTGGCCTACACCAGAGTCTTTTAAACAGATATATTTGTGTCTGAACAGTCAGGGAGACACTATTACTGTTTCTATTTTACGGAAAAAATGCCAAAAGCAGGATAATACAGAGATTTGAACCGTGGAACTGCAAAGCCACAGTTCTAGTTATCTGGCCTACACCAGACTCTTTTAAACAGATACAGTGGTGGCCAAAAGTATTGGCACCCCTGCAATTCTGTCAGATAATACTCAGTTTCTTCCTGAAAATGATTGCAATCACAAATTCTTTGGTATTATTATCTTCATTTAATTTTCTTGCAAGGAAAAAACACAAAAGAGAATGAAGCAAAAATCAAATCATTGATCATTTCACACCAAACTCCAAAAATGGGCCAGACAAAAGTATCGGCACCCTCAGCCTAATACTTGGTTGCACAACCTTTAGACAAAATAACTGCGAACAACCGCTTCCGGTAACCATCAATGAGTTTCTTACAATGCTCTGCTGGAATTGTAGACCATTCTTCTTTGGCAAACTGCTCCAGGTTCCTGATATTTGAAGGGTGCCTTCTCCAAACTGCCATTTTGAGATCTCTCCACAGGTGTTCTATGGGATTCAGGTCTGGACTCATTGCTGGCCACCTTAGAAGTCTCCAGTGCTTTCTCTCAAACCATTTTATAGTGCTTTTGGAAGTGTATTTTGAGTCATTGTCCTGCTGGAAGACCCATGACCTCTGAGGGAGACCCAGCTTTCTCATACTGGGCCCTACATTATGCTACAAAATTTGTTGGTAGTCTTCAGGCTTCATAATGCCATGCACACGGTCAAGCAGTCCAGTGCCAGAGGCAGCAAAGCAACCTCAAAACATCAGGGAACCTCCGCCATGTTTGACTGTAGGGACCGTGTTCTTTTCTTTGAATGCCTCTTTTTTTTTCCTGTACACTCTATGTTGATACTTTTTCCACAAAAGCTCTACTTTTGTCTCATCTGACCAGAGAACATTCTTCCAAAACATTTTAGGCTTTCTCAGGTAAGTTTTGGCAAACTCCAGCCTGGCTTTTTTATGTCTCAGGGTAAGAAGTGGGGTCTTCCTGGGTATCCTACCATACAGTTCCTTTTCATTCAGACGCCGACGGATAGTACGGGTTGACACTGTTGTACCCTCGGACTGCAGGGCAGTTTGAACTTGTTTGGATGTTAGTCGAGGTTCTTTATCCACCATCCGCACAGTCTTGCGTTGAAATCTCTCGTCAATTTTTCTTTTCCGTCCACATCTAGGGAGGTTAGCCACAGTGCAATGGGCTTTAAATTTCTTGATGACACTGCGCACGGAAGACACAGGAACATTCAGGTCTTTGGAGATGGACTTGTAGCCTTGAGATTGCTCATGCTTCCTCACAATTTGGTTTCTCAAGTCCTCAGACAGTTCTTTGGTCTTCTTTCTTTTCTCCATGCTCAATCTGGTACACACAAGGACACAGGACACAGGTTGAGTCAACTTTAATCCATGTTAACTGGCTGCAAGTGTGATTTAGTTATTGCCAACACCTGTTAGATGTCACAGGTAAGTTACAGGTGCTGTTAATTACATGAATTAGAGAAGCATCACATGATTTTTTAAACAGTACCAATACTTTTGTCCACCCCCTTTTTTAGGTTTGGTGTGGAATTATATCCAATTTGGCTTTAGGACAATTCTTTTTGTGTTTTTTCATTGAAGACAAATTAAATGAAAATAACAATACCAAAGAATTTGTGATTGCAATCATTTTCAGGAAGAAAGTGAGTATTATCTGACAGAATTGCAGGGGTGCCCATACTTTTGGCCACCACTGTATATTGGTGTCTGAACAGCCAGGGAGACACTATTACTGTTTTCTTTTACGGAAAAAATGCCAAAGCAGGATAATACAGAGATTTGAACCGTGGAACTGCAAAACCACAGTTCTAGTTATCTGGCTTACACCAGACTCTTTTAAACAGATATATTTCTGTCTGAACAGTCAGGGAGACACTATTATTGTTTTATTTTATGGAAAAAATGCCAAAAGCAGGATAATACAGAGATTTGAACTGTGGAACTGCAAAACCACAGTTCTAATTATCTGGCCTACACCAGACTCTTTTAAACAGATATTTTGGTGTCTGAAAAGCCAGGGAGACACTATTACAGTTTTTTTTACGGCAAAAATGCCAGAAGCAGGATAATACAGAGATTTGACCATGGAACTGCAAAACCACAGTTCTAGTTATCTGGCCTACACCAGACTCTTTTAAACAGATATATTTGTGTCTGGACAGTCAGGGAGACACTATTATTGTTTTTTTTTACGGAAAAAATGCAAAAAGCAGGATAATACAGACATTTGAACCGAGGAACTGCAAAGCCACAGTTTTATTTCTCTGGCCTACACCAGACTCTTTTAAACAGATATATTTGTGTCTGAACTGTCAGGGAGACACTATTACTGTTTTTTTTTACGGAAAAAATGCCAAAAGAAGGATAATACAGAGATTTGAACCGTGGAACTGCAAAACCACAGTTCTGTTTCTCTGGCCTACACCAGACTCTTTTAAACAGATATATTTGTGTCTGAACAGTCAGGGAGACACTATTACTATTTTTTTTACGTTAAAAATACCAAAAGCAGGATAATACAGAGATTTGACCCATGGAACTGCAAAACCACAGTTCTATTTCTCTGGCCTGCACCAGAGTCTTTTAAACAGATATATTTGTGTCTGAACAGTCAGGGAGACACTATTACTGTTTTTATTTTACGGAAAAAATGCCAAAAGCAGGATAATACAGAGATTTGAACCGTGGAACTGCAAAACCACAGTTCTATTTCTCTGGCCTACACCAGACTCTTTTAAACAGATATGTTTGGGTCTGAATAGTCAGGGAGACACTATTACTGTTTTTTTTTTACTGAAAAAATGCCAAAAGCAGGATAATACAGAGATTTGAACCGTGGAACTGCAAAACCACAGTTCTAGCTATCTGGCCTACACCAGACTCTTTTAAACAGATATATTTGTGTCTGAACAGTCAGTGAGATACTATTACAGTTTTTTTTTACGGAAAAAATGCCAAAAGCAGAATAATACAGAGATTTGAACCGTGGAACTGCAAAACCACAGTTCTATTTCTCTGGCCTACACCAGACTTTTTTAAACAGATATATTGGTGTCTGAATTGTCACAGACACACTCAATTTTTTTTTGGGGGGGGGATATCAAAAGGTTAATAAGACGAGTATTTGTACAGTCTGACTGAGGAAAAACTAAAAAATACAGGATTTAGATGAAAAAAAAAAAGGATTTTTCCTGACCCCTGAGACCTGGGGATAAGTCTATCAGTTTGACCAACAGGAGCACACAGGACTGTAATGCAGCGTTTGCTGGTATAACCACTGCATCTCCTATACAGCCTGCCTGCCTGCCTGATATCTGCGATGGATTTTAGTCCTGAGAAGTACTGTTTGTTTGATTTGACATGCTTTAGAGACCCTACACTACCTATTTCGCACTATATATCTCTCCCTAACTCAGTAGCACTCTCCCTACACTGTCTGATCCGGAGCGACTGTGTCCAAGATGGCGGCGCCCGGTTTTAAATACTCGAGGTGATGCTGTGCGGCCAGCCAATCACTGTAATGCCCACAAACAACATGGCTGCGGCATTACAGTGACTGGCTGGCAATCCCTGCATGTTCATTGGCTCTGTAAAGAGCTCCAAACTTGCAGGGCGGAGACCCGAGCTCCCGCCTGAGTAACCTGGAAATGCTCGGTGCTCACCGAACATCCCGAGTAGTGAGATGCTCGGGCGAGTACCGAGCAGTGTCGAGCATGCTCGCTCAACACTACTATTAATTTATAGGCAAATTCAAGTTTTTGAAGTTTTTTTCTGACCAAATTATAGAAACATAGTTTTCAATCATGATCACAAATTTTGTTCACTTTTTTACCAATTAAACACATTCTGCAAGGAGTTTTTGAATTAAGTGTATAAAAGTTATTGCAGTAGAACAGGAGTTATTTCATTAGCTTCTGAATTCACCTCGTATTCTGCTTCGAAGAGTCCTGAGCGGCATTTAGTCTCTAGGTAATTTCACAAACACTCATAACTACAGCTGACTGATGTGAAAAGGTACATGTACTGTTCCTTCAAAATGTCTAAGCGCCTCACGTACAGAACCTGCCTCTGGGCTGCTGGGGACTCCTCATGCTGATCTATTCCAAAAGATTTCTGTTTTCGAAAAATAGGTTCATGTGCCTTAGAGTAACTATTGCATCGACGTCTATTCACTGACCACTGAATGCTCTCAATTAATGATTTATTATAGATTTAATTATTCTTTTTTTTACTTTTTTTAACCTAAAATTAATAATTTTTTATCCTTGATCTTCATCAGTCTTACTGGAACGGACATGCAGTGTCATAGACATGTGTGAATAAATCCAAAGGCGGTGAAAGTAGAGATATACGTCCGCGCCGCTGAAAGATCCTCAAGTCAGGAACATGTAATAATATCCTTGTTTACTGGTAAATGCCTACGCGTTTCTGGGTGTTCCACACCCCTTCATCAGGGCACCAACTGATATATCTGTTGGTGCCCTGATGAAGGGGTGTGGAACACCCAGAAACGCGTGGGCATTTACCAATAAACAAGGATATTATTACATGTTCCTGACTTGAGGATCTTTCAGCGGCGCGGACGTATATCTCTACTTTCACCGCCTTTGGATTTATTCTGGTCCTGTGGGACACCCATTGGAGATCCGCTGCAGCTGCTTTTTATACGTTATGGTGGTTGTGTCCTTACACAACCAAACCAGGTGAGCACCACCTTTTTATTATTCATTCCTATATCTACAGGTGAAACTCTATTGGTCTTTGCGCTCTCTCTCTCTTTGTATTCAGACATGTGTGAATAACATACGCTTCTCTAGCAGCTACATTTTTGTTTTTGACACAGCCATTGAGGGTTTGTTTTTTTTCAGAACTATTTATATTCTTAATAGCATCATATAATTAACTGTACAAAGTATTTAAAATAATTGGAAAACAAAAGTAAAATAAGGGGGGAAAATACATATACATACACAGTTTATATGTATATATATATAGTCTCACCAGATGTCAGTAACAACTAGAGATGAGCGAATATTTCAATATTCGGTTCGGAAATGTTCGCTGACTATATAATAAACATTTGCTGAATTTATTGGTTAAACATTCGCCGAACACTGCCAAAACACTTTAAATTGGGGTAGACACCAGGAAAGTGCCATCAATTAATCCAGAGTACAAGTACTATAATTATTATTACTATTACGGCTACATTTATTCCGTGGCGCTTTACATGTGAAAAGGGGTCACCGTCAGTGACTCACCGACTGGTACAAAAAAATCTGGGCAGTGAGAAGGATAAAAGCTGGGAAAAGAAAGGAGCGCTATCTGAGCGCAGTAAATAACATTACATATAGAATTTTGAAAAGGAAACAGAGAGGCTCAACTTTGTGGGTTGTGCAGATCCAGGCACAACTCTAGTAGAGATTTAATAAAATGTTTTACAGGGTCTCCACCAACGGTCTGCCGCTCATCCGAAAGCCATGGTTGCACACCTTGTCCTGGCCCAACAGGTTGCCTCCACGTGGGTTTGTGACAAGAGATTACCGGAGGCGCTCCCGTGGATAATGATAGAGACTCATCTGTAAGTTTAGTGGAAACGTTCCAATAGGATCGCAGGTGACTGCTCAAAAGCGCATAGGTTCAAGATATAAAAATTTATTATGAATTAAAAACCACTCAAGGGATGAGTGGTTGACATATAATAGCATATAAAGGCACAACGCGTTTCTGCTCTCAAGGAGCCTTCATCAGGTGCAGCTGTCAACCACTCATCCCTTGAGTGTTTTTTAATTCAAAATAAATTTTTATATCTTGAACCTATGTGCTTTTGAGCAGTCACCTGGAAGCCTATTGGAACGTTTCCACTAAACTTACAGTGGAGTTTCTATCATTATCCACTGGAGCGCCTCCGACTGGTACAAGAGGAGAGATTACCCTGCCTGCGAGGGTGCACAAACAATCTACAAGGGATGGGTGAGGATACAGTAGGTCAGGGTACAGCTATTCGTGCAGTGGTATGCTGGAGCGAGGGTTACGGCAGATTGTACGCTTGTCAGAATAAGTGGGTCTTCAGCTTCCTTTTCAAGGTTTCCATGGTAGGCGACAGTCTGATGTTTTGGGGTACAGCGTTACACAGTAGGTGAGATGCATGGAATAAATCTGCTGAGAGCCTAAATCACGGTAAGATTCCAGGAGCTCACAACTGAGCAGATTAACCCCTGCACCGATTAATATGAAGGTGAAAGGCTTATGATGACTGCAGGATTGGGAGGAATGAGACGCTGTGGTCTTCTGGCTCCTCTCTGTTATGGTAAACCCGTAACACCTTGCAAGTTTTAACACAATGTTCACAAGGTAGACAGCAGTGGTGGTTGGTCTCCTAGACAACGAGCTAATTCCTTTATGATGATAGAGGCCACCATCTCCTTAGCTTGCTGCTGGTACTTTTCTGTGGGAATGAGCTCATCTCCAACCAGCCTGGAATATTTAAAGTGAATTATGGCACGATGCCATGGTATTAGCAGTGCACCCAGTAACAGATGCGAAGCCATCCACAATTTCCTTCTCAGGAATTTTATTTGGTAGAATGAGTGGCTGCCCAAACATTAGCTTCTCACAAAGGAGCTGAAGACACTGAGTGGCAGTAGGTGCAAGTTTCTCCAGCATGTTAAATATCAGAGCTGGGAGAACAGAGAGAGGAGCATGGTGGCTAAGTGGTTAAGCACTGCAGCCTTGCAGCGCTAGAGTCCTGGGTTCAAATCCCAGCAAGGACAACATCTGCAAGTAGTTTGTATGTTCTCTCCATGTTTGCAGGGGTTTCCCCCAGGTTCTCTGGTTTCCTACTCAGTAAAAAAGCAGCCTACAGAAGTGTTCACAGTTCAAAAAATTAGGGCCTGACACCACCATTTCCATGGCTATCAGATTGAAGATGGTGGAGTTCAACCTCTTAGCTTTGTCATGTGTAGGAGGAAACAATCTTTTATGTGACCACAACTGCGGGAGCGATGGCTGGCTGCAGTGCTGAGAGAGGGCAGAGTATGGTGAAATGGACAAACTGCTGGACCGTGAGTGGAAGAAGCAGCGGATGATGGGGTATCTGATGGTTGTTGAGGTCTACTGGTCCGCATTTCAGGGCTGTGAGATTCCCAGCGTAATGCATGTTGTTTGCGCATGCGAACGTTCATGCATGTAGTAGTCAAATTATTGCAGTTTTTCCCTCTACTGAGTTTTTTATCGCAAAGTTTGTAGATAACATAAATTGGCTCATCAGTTGCGGTAACAAAAAAAGGCCCAGGCTAGGCAACCCTTGCCATCCCAGCGAGCTGCAGACCGCTGCTGGCCACAGCCACAGTTGTGGCTAAGGATGCAGTGCTTCTCTTGTTTGCATCACTCCATGTCTGCGCTGCAGGGCGAAACGTAACCTCCTCATTTTCCTCCTCCTCCACCTCTTTAGATGAGCTACTCGGCTGCATGACTCTGGGTTCACACCAAGTAGGATCTTCAACCTCGTCATCATCTAATGTGTTATCCCATTCCTTGACCTCAGAGTGAACCTTCTCCTCTTGTTTCCCTGACAGCATATTACAGTGCACATGAGCCTCAGGTATCTGAGTCTCATCAGGATTAGTGATGAGCGAGTATGTTTTGTTAACCCTTTCGCCGAGTATACTCGGGTGAGCACCGAGTATTTACAGCGTGCTCGGTGATATGTTTGAATCACTTCCGTGTGCATGATTTGCGACTAGTGATGTGCGAGTATGTTTTGTTAACCCTTTCGCAGAGTATGCTCGGCCGAGCACCGAGTATTTATAGCGTGCTCGGGCTTTAAGTTTTCGTCGCTCCGCGAACATGATTTGCGACTGCTTGACAGATTTAATATATGTGAGGAATGCCTGTTTTTCCAGCATTCCTCACAAGTATTAAATCTGTCAAACAGTTGCAAATCATGTTCAAGGAGCGACGAAAACTTAAAGCCCGAGCACGCTATAAATACTCGGTGCTCGGCCAAGCATACTCGGCGAAAGGGTTAACAAAACATACTCGCTCATCACTATTTGCGACTGTTTGACAACTTTAATACATGTGAGGAATGTCTGCTTCTTACACATTCCTCACATGTATTAAAACTGTCGAACAGTCGCAAATCATGAACAAGGGAGTGATTCAAACATATCACCGAGCAGCTGTAACTACTCTGTGCTCGCCCTACTATACTCGGCGAAAGGGTTAACAAAACATACTCGCTCATCATTAATAAGGATCACCTCCCTCACCGGTGGTTAACGTCTGGTGATAAGGGTAGGAACCAGCTTGGTCCTACTTCGTCCTGCCCCGAATCCAACCATAAAAAAATTTTGGGCATCGGTGCAGATTAGTGATGAGCGAACGTGCTCGCCACTACTCGGTACTCGCCCGAGCATCATAGTGCTTGACAAGCTCGGCGCTCGGCGAGTATTTCCGGGTTGCTAGGGCGGGAACTCGGATCCGCTCCCTGCATGTTTGGCGCTCTTCAGAGTGCCAATGAACATGCAGGAATTGCCTGCCATGCACTGTAATGCCGTAGTCATGTTGGTTGTGGGCATTACAGTGATTGGCTGGCCGCACAGCGTCATCAGGTCTATATCAGACCTGGCGCCGCCATGCTCGTCACAGTCACTCCAGATCAGACAGTGTAGGCAGAGCTGCTGCTGAGCTAGGGAGAGATTTGCTTGTGTTTTAGGTAGTGTAGGGAGAAAAACCGTACATTACACATATCCATCTTAACAAATAGTCCTTTTGAGGACTAACTAATCCATCTGCAGAGATATCAGGCTGGCAGTGTATATAGACAGGCAGGCAGTGTATATAGCAGACTGCAGTGCACATAGCACAAGAGGCTCCATTCCAGTTCTGTCGGCTGCTGCTGTTAGATATTTCTGGAAATAGGCCCAGGTCTCAGGGGCCAGGAATAATTTTTTTTGCATCTTAATCCTCATTATTTGCTTAAAATACAATCCAGAGAAAACGATTTTTCTGCGCCATTTGCTTGCTGGCACTGCAGAATAAAGCCAGGTCTGCTGTTTGCTGTTCAAACTATTTACCTACTCACCAGGTATTTAAAACTGTGTTTCCTCCGTCACACGGATCACATATACGTTTTCATAAAATACTGCCATTTCTGGCCTCCATTAAATTTTTTTTCAGTGTGTCAGCAAAGTTTTTGACACTGGTTTGCTGTTCAAAACAGTCACCTACAGGCTAGGTATTTAAAACTGTTTTTTTTCCTCCGTCACACGGATTACATATATGTTTTCAGAAAATACTGCCATTTCAGGCCTCCATTAAAAATTTTTTTTAGTGTGTCAGTGAAGCAATTGACACCAGATTGCTGTTCAAAATAGTTACCTACAGGCCAGGTATTTAAAACTGTGTTTTCTCCGTCACACGGCTCACATATACGTTGTCAGAAAATACTGCCATTTCTGGCCTCCATTAAAAATTTCTTTCAGTGTGTCAGTGAAGCAATTCACAGCAGTTTGCTGGTCAAACTACTTACCTACAGGCCAGGTATTTAAAACTCTGTTTTCTCCGTCACACGGATCACATATAAATTCGCTCCAAACTCAGTCATTTGTAGTGAGCGTGGAAGATACTGTCCTCCATTTAAAATGGGCAAGGCACGTGGCAAGGGATGGGGAACTAGACGTGATGGTAATGGTGTATGCAGAGGCCGAGGACAAGGCCGTGGGCAAGACGAAATTGTGCCACAACAAACACCCACATTTTCTCGCCTGACCTTCCTGTCCCAATTTCTAGTGAACCGCAGCACACCACTATTGAACCCAGAGCAGTATCAAAAGGTTGTTGGTTGGATAGCGGATAATGCTTCCAGTCACTTAGCCACCACCACCACCACCCTGTCTTCCACACGGTCAAGTCTCAGTAGCCGTGAGTCTGAACCGCATATTCCTCACCCTGATCCTGCTTCCTCCTACCATGCCGAGTACCCAGAGACAACTGATCCCACAGTTGTCTCTGGGTACTGTTCACTTTTCCATTTATAGATTCCGGCCTCTCGCCCGGTGCACTTGAAGCGGGGCAAGAGGAGATTGCGTGTAGCAATGCCCAAATATTTGAGCAGCCACGGTCACACAAAGGCGACGGTGGGAAAGTGTCACAAGAGGTGGACGATGATGAGACTCAATTGCCAGAAAGTCAGGAGGAGGACCAGGGTGCGGAAGTGGAAGATGAGGTGGTGGATGATATCGTAATTGACCCAACCTGACAGGAGGACATGCAAAGCGAGGACAGCAGCACACAGGGGGAGGGAGGAAGAGCACCCTAACAGGCAGGAAGAAGCAGTGTGGTGGCCGCAGAAAAAAGGCAGGCAACCGTTCCCCGTAACACCAACACAAAGGAAGTTGCCAGTACAATTGTTAGGTTTTCCCGAGTCTGGTTGTTTTTAAAAGACTCTTCCGCTAACCCCAAAAAGGCCATTTGTACCACCTGCCAGGCCAGCATCAGCAGGGGTGGCAAAACGATCAGCCTGACCACCACCAGCATGATCAGGCACATGGCAGCAAAGCATCTGACTTTGTGGGCAGAACCCCAGCGTCCAGGAACAGTGTCTGTGGGTGGTACTATTGCTTCTTCGCTGTTGTGCATGCAAGCAATTCCACTGTCCATGGTGCATGAGAAGATGCCTCTTGCCCAGCACCTGTCATTGCACACTCTCATGTAGCAGCATCAGGAAGCACGTCCGTGTCCTTGTCCCAGCGCAGCATTCAGTTGTCCATACCCCAGTCCTTGGAACGCAAGCGCAAATATGCAGCCAACTCCCCACAGGCCACACTACTAAATTCTCACATTTCACGACTGCTTGCGCTCAAAATGTTGCCTTTTAGGTTCGTAGAGATGGAAGCATCCCACAACCTGATGGCGGCGGCCGTCCCTCGGTACTCGATCCCCAGCCGCCACTATTTCTCCTGGTGTGCCGTCTCCGCATTACACCAGCATGTGTCCCAAAACATTAGCTGTGCTCTCAACAACGCAGTTAGCGGTAAAGTCCACCTAACCACGGACAGGTGGACAAGTGCTTGTGGGCAGGGATGGTACATCTCACTGACGGCACACTGGGTTAATATAGTAGTAGCCGGGACCCAGTCGGACCTTGGGACGGAACACGTTCTCTCGACACCAAGGATTGAGGGCCCTAGGTCAATCAGGGTTGCCCCCACAGTCTACAGCTCCTGCACCTCATCCTCCTCCTCTTCTTCAGCCTCCATCTCCGAAATTACCACATCAGTCACAAGCTGGAAGCACTGCAGCACTGCCTCGGCCAAGCGGCAACATGCTGTGTTGAAGCTAATATGCTTAGGTGAAAAACCGCACAATGCTGAGGCTCACAACGCTGAACCTACAGCCAGGCAAGGTCATTTTTGACAATGGCCGGAACCTGGTGAAGGCTCTGAGATGAGGCGAGCTCATACACGTACCATGCCTGGCCCATGTGCTTAACCTCGTGGTTCAGCGGTTTCTCAAATCCTACTCGGAGCTCTCGGATCTGCTTGTTAAAGTATGCCGCCTTTGTGCCCATTTTAGAAAGTCAGCTACAGCTTCCGCCGCCCTTGCAGTGTTTCACCAGCGTTTGCAGCTTCCGGCTCACAGACTGGTGTGTGATGTCCTCAAGCATTGGAACTCTACACTGCAGATGTTGGGAAGGATTTGTGAGCAGAAGAGGGCAGTTGTTGAGTACTAGCATCAACAAGGCTGTCGGTATTCAGTTCAGACTCCACACATAAGACCTCAGGAGTGGACATGGATGCCAGACATATGTACCATCCTCCAAAACTTTGAGGACTCCACCAAGATGATGAGCGGCAATGACGCCATAATTAGCATCACCATCCCGCTTCTCTGTCTTCTGAAAAGCTCTCTGCTCACAAACAAAGAGGATGCATTGCAGGCGGAGCACGATGAGATGGAGCAAGGAACCATACAGGGAGATTACACACAGCCCAGCCTCATCTCATCCCAACGTGGATTGGGTGATAATGAGGAAGAGGAGGAGGAGGAAGGACAGGAGCTAGTTTCATGCACTATAGACGGTACTACCTGCACAGCTGTCATACCGTCTGTTCAGCGTGGATGGCCAGAGGACAGAGAGGAGGAGGAGGAGGAGAGCATGGTCAGTCATCCTCTTGGTGAGGACATGGAAGTCTTGCCTGTTAGTAGTCTGGCACGCATGGCCGAGTTTATGTTACGCTGCCTTTCCCATATCCCTCCCGTTCTCAAAATTTTGGGTGACAGTTTTTACTGGTTTGTGACACTACTAGATCCACGCTACAAGGAGAACTTCATATCTCTTATTTCTGAGGCGGACAGGTCTACAAAAATGGGGCTGTACCAGAAGGCCCTTGTTGCTGAACTATTAAAAAAATTCCCATCTGAAAACGCTGGCGGCAGAGGACACACTTTGTTAGACAACCAAAGAGTACAGGCGAGAGAGACAAAACTTCAATCCAGCAGAGGCACGGAAACACTGTCAAAGTTCTGGGAGAGTTTTCTCAGACCCTGACATCGGACAGGTCCTGAGGCGCGGGGTACTCTCACAAGGAGTGCAAAGTTTTGGAAGATGCTGAGGGAGTACCTTGCCGACCGTACCAACGACCTCCGTGATTCCGCTGTGGCTTATACTTATTGGGTATCCAAGCTGGATACGTGGAATGAACTGGCTCTCTATGCCTTGGAGGTCTTGGCCTGCCCTGCTGCCAGCGTTTTATCAGCGAGTTTTTAATGCCGCTGGTGGAATTATAACTGATAAGAGCATCCGCCTGTCAACTGAAAATGCTGACAGGCTGACTCTCATAAAAATGAACAAGGGCTGGATTGGGCCAGACTTCTCAGCACCACCGAATGATAGCAGCGTAGCATAAACTCCAATCCAGTGTCTTTTCTTGGAAGGCGTATTCCCATGCACCTTTTCACACCCACACATGGGTATACGCTTCCTGATTTTGGCTATTTGCTCTTGTCCTCCTCCTTCTCCTCATCCTCCATCACCATATTACCAGGGTGACCGTGGTCCGTGATGCAACAGCCACCTCATTTTTTTAAAGGGTGTTTATGATGCCCGTAAAAAAATTATTTATAAAGTATGTTCATGTATACCCCCGAGGGGTAAATGTTTGTCAGCCCATACACTTAGTGCATGGGCATTACAAGTATAGGAGGCCCGCTCCTTTCTAATGGGAACATTTTTTATGAAGCCCTCCTCCACATCTCTTCCAAGGGGCATTGAAGTGCCTCCAAATTTTTGGCAGCCCTTGCATTCACTGCATAGGCCAACACTATGGGAGACTCTCTCCTTTCTAATGGGAATTTGTCGTTACTGTGGCCCTGCTCTGTGTGTCTTTAAATTCTTAGTGGGGATTTTCCTAAAATTGGTCAGCCGTTGGACTCACTGCATACCCTATAACTGTATAGCAGACTCTCTCCTTTCCAATTGGAACATGTCGTACCTTGTTACTGTGGCCCTGCTCCATGTGTCTTTAAATTCTTAGTGGTGTTTTTACTAAAATTGGTCAGCTGTTGTACTCACTGCATACCCTATAACTGTATAGCTGTATAGCAGACCCTCTCCTTTCTAATGAGAACATGTCGTACCTTGTTACAGTGACCTTGCTCCGTGTGTCTTTAAATTCTTAGTGGGGTTTTTCCTAAAATTGGTCAGCCGTTGGACTCACTGCATACCATATAACTGTATAGCAGACCCTCTCCTTTCTAATGGGAACATGTTGTACCTTGTTACTGTGGCCCTGCACTGTGTGTCTTTAAATCTTAGTGAGGTTTTACCTAAAATTGTCAGCCGTTGTACTTACTGCATACCCTATAACTGTATAGCAGACCCTCTCCTTTCTAATGGGAACATGTCGTACCTTGTTACTGTGGCCCTGCTCTATGTGGCTTTAAATTCTTAGTGGGGTTTTTCCCAAATTTTGGCAGACCTTGCAGTCACAGCATGGGCATTACCACTATAGGAGACCCAATCCTTTATAATGGGAACATTTTTTTTACTGAGGCCCTCCTCTATGTCTCTTCATACGGGTATTGTGTTGTGTCCAAATTTTTGGCAGCCCTTGCAGTCACTGGATACGCAATAACAGTATAGGAGACCCACTTGTTAATAATGGGAACAACAAAGCATAGCCGGTTGATGGTTCTCTAACAATAGCTAGGGCCGACTGCTAACATTTTAAGAATAGTAAGGGCCGTCTGATATCCCTATAAAAATAGGCTTTATGACTTTCAGAGTCCCTCCATCATAAATTAAACAGGATGTGTCTGATGATGTGTCACACACCACATTGCCAGATAAGGTTGTAAAATGTTAAAATGACATTTCCTGGTGAATGCATTTGTCTTTAAAAAAAACGTAAAAAAAACAAAACAATAGGATCTTTCTTTAGTATAAAAAACAGCGTCACCAATATAACAACAATGTAATCACATTGTTCAGCTCATGCACCTCCTCCTCCATCTCCGAAATGACCACATCAGTCACAAGCTGACAGCACTGCAGCACTGCCTTGGCCAAGCGGCAACAGGCTGTGCTGAAGATAACATGCTTAATGCTTAATTGACAAACCGCCCAGCGCTGCAGAGTTGTTGAAATCTGAAACTCAGCAGCCTGATCTGTGGCTCTCACCGCTGAACATACAGCCAGGCATGGTCGTGTGTGACAATGGGCGGATCCTGGTGACGGAGAAATGACACAAGGGGTACATACGGTTTCCCTCTATGCCACTCCTTTCACCGAGCTAAAGAATATGGCTGTGGTGAAATACAACTCCACTGAGAAGCTGTTTCAGATTGAAAAATATTGTGCCCACCAGAGGATTTGATTCTGAAGGCTAACCTTTCTCCCCCTCACAAGAGCCCCTTAGCAGCTGCAAAGTTAGAGCTATCATGAACTCTCCTGAGGTAGAAGCCAAGGCACACCAGAGGAGTCTCTTGTGGGACCGTCCAACCCTGCCAAGATGCAGTCCTTGCAAAGAAAAGTGTGTGGAAAGGTTCCTGTACACTCTATGGCTGCTTTTTTACTGAGGAGGAAACACACGCAAACATGAGGAGAACATACAAAGTCCTTGCAGATGTTTTCCTTGCTGGGATTTGAACCCAGGATCCCAGCGCTGCAAGTCTTCAGTGCTAACCACTGATCCAATGTGCTGCCGTTCACCCTCTAATTTCTAACAGGCTGTAGAAACTTGCACCTACTGCCACTCTATCTTCAGCTCCTTTGTGAGAAAATGTATTTGGGCAGCCACTCAGTCTACCAAATAAAATTCCTGAGAAGAAAATTGGGGATTGCTTCACTACTGGTACTTGGGGCAGTGCTAATACCATGGCATAGTACCATAGTTTGCTTGAAATATTCTAGGCTGGTAAGAGGCAAGCAAATTCACACAGAAAAGCACCAGCAGTAATGTTCAGGGACCCGCGCTTGTAGAAGATGGAGACAACACCGGGAGAAATAGTGACGGCTGGGGACCGAGTATGGACACGAGGCATGAGGCATGTGGTTGTGAAAAGCTTCCGCCTCCATGAGCCTAAAAGGCCACATTTCAAGTGAAAGCAGTTTTACAGAACTTCCTGTGAGAAATGACATGCAAGGTAGATAGGGTTTCCCTCTATGCCAGTCCTTTCACCGAGCTAAATACAACTGTCAGCAAAAAAAAGTTGTTGACTGGCTCTGTACCGTCCCTGGCCACATTCACCTGTCCACGTGTTTGTGGTTAGGCGGTCCTTCCCAGTAAGTACACTGGGGAGGGCACGGGTAATGTTGTGGGACCCGTGCTTGTGGAAGGCGGAGGCGATACCGGGAAATATAGTGGCGGCTGGGGACCGAGTATGGACACCCGGCCGCCACCGGCATGAGGTTGTGAAAAGCTTCCGCCTCCACTTGCTTAAAAGGCCATATTTCAAGTGCAAAAAGCTGCCCAGGAATCTGTCAGTTTAGTGTTGCGGCCGGTGGGTGGGTGGCTAGCTGGCTGCATACTTGCACTTGCATTCCAAGTAACAGAAAACTAAGCAGATGGTGGCTTCTATCATCATCATGGCCTCACCTCGGCACTATGAACTCTTCTGAAGGAGAAGCCAGGGCCCGCCGGAGGAGTCTCAGGTTTTCTGATGGGCCCGTCCAACCCTGCCAAAAAGCAGCCCTGGCTAAGAAAAGTGTGGGGGAAGGTTCCCACTTTCACGAGCCTAAAAGGCCACATTTCATGTGCAAGCAACTGTCAAAAATTTGGCAGTATAGTATTGCAGCCTTTGTCTGCCTGCATACTTGTGCTTGAATTCCAAGGAATGGGGTAGAGACAATTGAATGCTGCAGTGGGACAAGGACGTGGACGGTGATTGTTGCAAGTCTGCAATGACAGGTTCATGGCGGAAGGCATCTTCGCATGCGCCAAGGATCACTTTTGATGGGCACACTTTTAGGCAGTGACTTGGGATTCAGAGATGCTTCCAGAGGTCTTCCCCATGCTGTTCCCATGACTTTTCAGCACTGTATGCATGTGTCACACACCACATGGCCAGATAAGGTTGTAAAATGTTAAAATGAAATTTCCTGGTGAATGCATTTGTCTTGGTTGAAAGCAATGCAAAAGTGCAAAAACGCATCAAAAACGCTACGTGTGAACATAGCCCAAGGTGTGGAGGAGTATTTTTGTTTTTGGTTGTTTATTTTGCTTTATATATATTGTGCATGTCATGGAAAGGATGTTCCTTAACATATTTCCCAGGAAAATCCATTTTGTTTTCATTTTGGTATGTTTTATTGTGAATCCGTAAAAGTGGCGTAATACCTCTGACCACGTTGTTGACAGAAGTGACCTGGGAGTCAGAAATGCTTCCAGGGGTCTTCCCCATGCTGTCCCCATGTCATTTGAGCACTGTTCCCATCGATTTGGGCAATTTTTAGGCTCTCTGCAGAACGCCAGGGGGAGCCGCCTTAAAAATGCTCGAGTTTCCCTTAGACTTACATTGGGCTTGTTGCTCGGGTCGAGCACCCGAGTATTTCAATTTGCTCGACCCGAGCAACGAGTACCCGAGCATTTTAGTGCTCGCTCATCACTAGTGCAGATGCTTTCCTCCTCTTGACTCTGTGAATGTTTGGAGTACACTTCTGATGCCCATGGTATTGAATGGGTGAACAGTTCTACAGACTCACCCATCTGTGGTTCCTTAAATTCAGTTGGGCAGTTGGACAGTTGTGACACGGGTGGAAGCAAAGGTAATTGGAGTGCCACCTCTGTAGATTGTACTGTGTGTGATGTTGAGGTGGAGGAAGAAGAGGAGAGGCCACTTAAAGCAGCGCTTGCCATCCACTGGAGCACCTGCTCTTTCTGGCCCTTACCAACAAGGCGTATCGCTGTGTGGGTGCCAAAGAAAGGGAGTGGAGTAGCCCGTCCAGTAACAGAAGTTGTCAGCTGTCTTCGGATTGGACATGCCGGTATTAGTTCATCAGTGCTTTCACCAACATTACCACCTAACCCACGTATACCTTGAACACCAAGCCTATCCCCCCTTCCACCATGACCTCTCTTTTTCCCACTCATGTTGCTCAGATACTTTGGTAGGAGCACGCTTTTAGCAAAACAAAATTAGATTTTTTTCCTCTGCAACATCTATGCACACACCTGAATTTCAGCAGCACTAAATGACAAAGTAAGATATGGCTTTCTGTATAACACTACTAACAGAATAAACAATTTTTTTAGTGTGGATGAGGCCGATTTAACATGCGTGATATTCTCCAAACTATTTCAAACTGAGATGTCCCCGGCTGTATAACATTAGGAACCAAACAAAGTAACTTTTTAGTGTGGATGAGGCCTGTATAACATACACGATATTCTCCAAACTACTTCAAACTCAGATCTAACCTGCTGTATCACGTTAGGAACAGCAAAAAAATATATTTTTTTACTCTGCATAAGCTCTGCATACAGCTGAATTTCACCGCCACTAAATGAATAGGTGATTTATAGGAGAGTGTAACACGTTTGCCACAGAAAAATTTTTTTTTTTGTACTCTACCTAGCAAGAGAAAAAATCTATTTTTTTACTCTGAAAACATCTGAACTTCAATGCCACTAAAATAGTAGGTGTCTTTTATCAGAGTGTATCACATTTGCGACACAAAACAATTTTTGGTGGACTCTGGCTAGCAAGAGAAAAAATTATTTTTTTTACTGTGCATACAGCTGAATTTCACCCACCAAAAATATGACAAAATGGGCTGCTATAGCTTGCACTATCACATTAGCAAATGAAAAAAAAGTTTTTTGTGCTGTGCACTGAGAAGCTCTGCAGAGGCTGCATACAGCTCAATTTCAACTCCACAAAATCAAAAGGTGGGCTGCAAGGGCTTGCTTGCTTTATCACATTAGCAAGTGAAAAAATAGATTGAAGGCATACTTGTGCATGGAGCACAATTCAAGTAGTGCACAACACAGCTCTATGCCATAGACCCTGCTGTTTCTGTCAGAATATCAGTAATTGCACAAGATAAAAAATGTGCTGCAACATCAATTTCACAGGTACACAGGACAGGACTTATCTACACTATCTGACTTCCACACAAGCGCCCATCTATCGACAATCTCTCAGTACACAGAAGCACACTCAGGGTATGTGCACACGATGCAGAAATGAAGCAGAAAATTTCTGCATCATTTCTGCATCTCCCTGGCAGAAAAAACGCATGCAGATTGTGCATGCGTTTTTCCTGCGGAATACATGCGGATTCACATGCGTTTCCACATGACTTTCCACATGTGGATTGACAAGCGCTTTCCAGGTGATTTTAGCATCACCTGGAAAGTGCTTGACAACTAGGTCACACTATATAAACCCATGCAAACGGCATGGATTTATATACTGTGACCCGAGAGAATGGTAAAAATAAAAAATAAATGTATACTTTACCCTCTGATGGTCCGTGCTGTCCTGCTCAATCCGTTCTCCCTCGCCGGCAACTTTGAATTGAAAGACCTGCCGACGTCAGTGTCACGTGACCCATCACATGACTCTGACGTCAGCGCAGGTCCTTCAACTCACTGCCAAGTGCCGGGAACCAAGCAGCAGCAGTGCGCGGGCCGACAGAAGGTAAGTATACATTTATTTTTTATTTTATTCTTTTTTTACAGCTTTTTTAATGGTACCTGGGTGTGGATGAGACTCTCATCTTCTCTACACCCGGGTACCATCCGCACATTAGAACGCGCCAATAGCGCAAGTACAAATGCAGTCTTGCGGAATTGGTGCGTTCTAATGCAAGTCAATGGCGGCAAAAACGCCGTGTTTACGCAAAATTAATTGACATGCTGCGGATTTTTGAACGCAGCGTTTACGCTGTGGAAAAATCCGCATCATGGCCACAGCACATGCGGATTTCAATTGGGGAACATTGCTGCCCTTCTACCATGCGTTTTTAATGCGTTTCCGCGGCGTTTCCGCAACTGCAAAAACGCCGCGGAAACGTATTAAAAACGCATCGTGTGAACTCAGCCTCAGAGGGAGAGTCTGGCAGCAGTGACATGCAAAAAATAGCGTTGAGGGAACATGGCCGCTCTTTATATAGAGAGGACATGTGATTTTAGCAGCCAATGGCAGAAGCCCTTGTGTCTGGACAGTGTGGATGCTTCCTCTGCTCTGATATGCTAGCCTCGCTTTCCTTACTTAAAGTTACAGGGAAAAAAAAAAAGATTACAAGTGCGCCACTGCTCTGACCTCTTCTGAGCTCTCCCCAGCCTCTCCACTCATCTAACACGTCCGCCTACTCACCATAAACAGGCACTATGCTAGCCAAACTGTTCAAAACACTGTAGTTGCCCCGCAATCACGTTCCCGCACTTATTCGCCAAACATTGCAGATTTTCCTGAATTTAAGAAAAAATACTTACCTTTCCAATTACGAATCCGAATGTGCCATATTCATGTCGAATTTAAGTTGTAAGTTCGGATTTAGAACAAATTCGCTCATCAATAGTAACAACTAGTGTTGAGCGAGCACTAAAATGCTCGGGTGCTCGAAGCTAGGACCGAGTTCGCCGTGATACTCGGGTGCTCGAACCGAGCAACGAGCCCAATGTTAGTCTACTGGAGACCCGAGCATTTTTGCGGCGGCACCCCAGGCAGTCTTTTAAAAGCCTAACAAGTGCCCAAAACGATAGTGACAGCGCTCAAATGACATGGGGACAGCATGGAGATTGCCCCAGGAAGCATTTCTGACCCCCAGTTCACTGCTGTCAACAACGTGGTCAGAGGTATTAAGCCACTTTTAAGGGCTCACAATAAAACGTTCAAAAACGAAACTGAAACTGCTTTCCTGTGAAATATGTTAAGGAAGTTCCTTTCCAGTGTAAAGATGTGTGTATAAGGTAAAATAAATAGCCAAAACAAAAATACTCCTCCACACCTTGGGCTATGTTCACAAGTAGCATTTTTTATGCATTTTTGCACTTTTGTATTGCTTTCAACCGTGACAAATGCATTCACCGGGAAATGTCATTTTAACATTTTACAACCTTATCTGGCCATGTGCTGTGTGACACATGCATACAGTGCTGAAAAGACATGGGAACAGCATGGGGAAGACCCCTGGAAGCATCTCTGACACCCAGGTCACTGCCTAAAAGTGTGCATATCAGAAGTCATCCTTGCCGCAACAGAAGATGCAGACTTGCAACTATCCCCATGCAAGTTCTTGTCCCAGGGCACTGTTCAATTGTACCTCCCCCATTCCTTGCAATACAAGCGCAAATATGCAGCCAACCACCCACCCACCCCCAGGCTGCAATACCATACTGCTAGCTTGCACTTGAAATTGGGCCTTTTAGGCATGTGGAGGCGGAATCTGTCTGGGGGCAGCTGGGTGTCCATAAACGGTCCCCAGCCGCCCCTATTTCTCCTTGGAACATCCCCCCCCACACTTTTCTTAGCCCGTCCTGCTTTAGGGCAGCATTGGACGAGCCCACCAGAGAACCAGACTCCTCCGGTGGGCCCTGGCTTCTCCATCAGGTGAGTTGAGAGTGCCAAGGTGAGGAGCATGATGATGATGATACAAGTTAGCATCTGCTTTTTTTCTTGGAATGCAAGCGTAAGTGTGCAGCCTGCCACCCGCCCACCCCCAGGCTGCAATACCATACTGCTTGCTTGCACTTGAAATTGGGCCTTTTAGGCATGTGGAGGCGGAATCTGGCCACCACATCATGGCTGCTTTGGCGGCCTGGAATCCATACTCAGTCCCCAGCCGCCCGGCGGCCGGGTGTCCACACTCGGTCCCCAGCCGCCAGGGGGCGGCCGGGTGTCCATACTCGGTCCCCAGCCGCCCCACGGTCGGGTGTCGACACACGGTCCCCAGTTTTAGGGCAGCATTGGATGAGCCCACCTGAGAACCAGACTCCTCCGGTGGGCCCTGGCTTCTCCATCAGGGGAGTTGAGAGTGCCAAGGTGAGGTCCATGATGATGATGATGATAGAAGTTAGCATCTGCTTTGTTTTCTTGGAATGCAAGCGCATGTATGTAGTAGCGGCTAGGCTTGAGGTGGTCAGCGTTTTGGCGCATATCCTACCTCCTCCGAGGATAGCTGGATGTTTTCCTGCTACTATCCCAGTTCTATGACTCCCGTTAAAACAAAGCTTCAGGTGATAAATGATGGATGAGGTAGTGGCAAAGGAGAAAGAGCAGGAGGAACAGGGACCATTCACATCAATATCAAGCCAGTCAACCACATATGTCTTGTAGGATATGTTTCTGTAACAAAATGAGCAGTTAAGCTACACAGTTATAGGGCATACAGTGAGTGTAATGCCTACCAAAAATTTTGAGGCACTCCAATGCCCCTTGGAAATGACATGGAGGTCAGAGGGCCTTAGCTAAACCGTTTTTTCCATTTATAGCAACTGGGTCTCCTGTACACTGTTGGCCTAAGCAGTGAATGGAAGGCTTTCCAAAAATTATGAGGAACTGCAATGCCCCTTGAAACAGACGTGGATTACAGCGTACTAAAAACCTTCTACCCATTATTGGGGAGTGGGTCTCCCTTAATTTTCACCTTTTCATTGAAGAGCACAAGCTGACTAAAATTAGGAGGAAATGCAATGCTCGCTGGAAGAGTCGTGGAGGTTAGAGATAATTAAAAACCACATTTCAATGCCTCTTGGAAGTACTGTGAAGTTCAGAGTGGCTTAAGAAGACGCTTTTAATGCCCCTTTGAAGAGACGTGGAGGTCACAGTAGCTTAACAAGACGGTTTTAATGCCCCTCGGAAAAGACGTGGAGGTCCCAGTAGTTTAACAAGACAGTATGAATGCCCCTTGGAAGAGACTTGGAGGTCACAGTAGCTTAACAAGACGCTTTTAATGCCCCTCAGAAGAGACGTGGAGGTCCCAGTAGCTTATCAAGACGGTTTTAATGCCCCTCGTAAAAGTGGTGGAGGTCCCAGTAGCTTAACAAGATGCTCTTAATGCCCCTCAGTAAAGACGTGGGGGTCCCAGTAGCTTAACAAGAAGATTTTATTGCCCCTCGGAAAAGTGGTGGAGGTCACAGTAGCTTAACAAGACGGTTTTAATGCCCCTCGGAAAAGTGGTGGAGGTCCCAGTAGCTTAACAAGATGCTTTTAATGTCCCTCAGAAGAGACGTGGAGGTCCCAGTAGCTTAACAAGACGCTTTTAATTCCCCTCAGAAAAGTGGTGGAGGTCACAGTAGCTTAACAAAACGCTTTTAATGCCTCTCAGAAGAGACGTGGAGGTCCCAGTAGCTTAACAAGACAGTATGAATGCCCCTTGGAAGAGACTTGGAGGTCACAGTAGCTTAACAAGACGGTTTTAATGCCCCTCTGAAGAGACGTGGAGGTCCCAGTAGCTTAACAAGACGGTTTTAATGCCCCTCGGAAAAGTGGTGGAGGTCCCAGTAGCTTAACAAGATGCTTTTAATGCCCCTCAGAAAAGATGTGGGGGTCCCAGTAGCTTAACAAGAAGATTTTATTGCCCCTCGGAAAAGTGGTGGAGGTCACAGTAGCTTAACAAGACGGTTTTAATGCCCCTCGGAAAAGTGGTGGAGTTCCCAGTAGCTTAACAAGATGCTTTTAATGCCCCTCAGAAGAGACGTGGAGGTCCCAGTAGCTTAACAAGACGCTTTTAATTCCCCTCAGAAAAGTGGTGGAGGTCACAGTAGCTTAACAAAACGCTTTTAATGCCTCTCAGAAGAGACGTGGAGGTCCCAGTAGCTTAACAAGACAGTATGAATGCCCCTTGGAAGAGACTTGGAGGTCACAGTAGCTTAACAAGAAACTTTTAATGCCCCTCAGAAGAGACGTGGAGGTCCTAGTAGCTTAACAAGACGGTTTTAATGTCCCTCGGAAAAGTGGTGGAGGTCCCAGTAGCTTAACAAGATGCTTTTAATGCCCCACAGAAGAGACGTGGAGGTCCCAGTAGCTTAACAAGACGCTTTTAATGCCCCTCGGAAAGTGGTGGTGGTCACAGTAGCTTAACAAGACGCTTTTAATGCCCCTCAGAAGAGATGTGGAGGTCCCAGTAGCTTAACAAGACGGTTTTATTGCCCCTCGGAAAAGTGGTGGAGGTCCCAGTAGCTTATCAAGACGCTTTTAATGCCCCTCAGAAGAAACGTGGAGGTCCCAGTAGCTTAACAAGATGATTTTAATGCCCCTCGGAAAAGTGGTGGAGGTCACAGTAGCTTGAAAAGACGCTTTTAATGCCCCTCGGAAAAGTGGTGGAGGATGCAGTAGCTTAACAAGACGCTTTTAATGCCCCTCGGAAAAGTGGTGGAGGTCGCAGTAGCTTAGCAAGACGCTTTTAATGCCCCTTACAAGAGCCATACAGTACAGCATCTTAAAAACATTATTCCCATTATTGGGGAGTGTGTGTCCCATAGCATTTGCTTATGCCTCCAAGCAAAAGCTGCCAAAAATTAGGATGGAGGAACTAGCAATGCCCCTTACAAGAGCCATGCAGTACAGCATATTACAAACATTATTCCCATGATTGGGGAGTGGGTCTCCCATAGTATTTGCTTATGCCTTCCAAGCAAAAGCTGCCAATAATTAGGATGGAGGAACTTGCAATGCCCCTTACAAGAGCCATGTAGTACAGCATATTATAAACATTATTCCCATGATTGGGGAGTGGGTCTCCCATAGTATTTGCTTATGCCTTCCAAGCAAAAGCTGCCAAAAATTAGGACGGAGGAACTTGCAATGCCCCTTACAAGAGCCATGCAGTACAGCATATTACAAACATTATTCCCATGATTGGGGAGTGGGTCTCCCATAGTATTTGTTTATGCCTTCCAAGCAAAAGCTGCCAAAAATTAGGACGGAGGAACTTGCAATGCCCCTTACTAGAGCCATACAGTACAGCATTTTAAAAATATTATTCCCATTATTGGGGAGTGGGTGTCCCACAGTCTTTGCTTATGCCTTCCAAGCAAAAGCTGACAAAAATAAGGACGGAGGAACTTTCAATAATGGCAACACGGACCACGGTCATCCTGGTGGTATAGTGGTGGTGGAGGCTGAGGATAAGGAGAAGAACATAAAACAGCCGAAATGAGGAAGCGTATACCCATGTGTGGGTGTGAAGCGGTGCATGTGAATACACCTCCCGAAAAAACACAGTGGATTTGACTTTATGTTACTCTGCTGTCATTTGGTGGTGATGAGATGTCTGGCCCAATCGAGCCCTTGTTCATTTTGATAAGGATCAGCTTGTCAGCATTGTCAGTTGACAGGCGAGTGCGCTTTTCAGTTATAATTCCCACAGCAGCACTAAAAACACGCTCCGATAGCACGCTAGAGGCAGGGCAGGCCAGGACCTCCAAGGCATACAGAGAGAGTTCATTTCAAGTGTCCAGCTTGGATACCCAATAATTAAAAGGCACAGAGGAATCACGGAGGACGCTGGTACGGTCGGCAAGGTACATCTTTTGAAACTTTCCACTCCTTGTGAGAGTACCTCGCGCCTCAGGGCCTGTAAGCTAGGCGGGTCTCAGAAAACTGTCGCAGAACATTGACAGTGTTCCCCTGCCTCTGCTGGATTGGAGTTGCCTCTCTCTCGCTTGTGCGTCTTGGTTGGTCAACGAACTGTGACCTCTGCCGCTAGCGTGTTCAGATGGGAACTTTTTTAACAGTTCTGCAGCAAGGGCCTTCTGGTACTGCCCCATTTATATAGACCTCTCCACCTCAGGAATAAGAGAGTGAAAGTTCTCCTTGTAGAGGGGGGTCTAAAAGTGTCACCAACCAGTAATGACTGTCACCCAACATTTTGACAACGCGAGTGTCACGGTTAAGGCAGCGTAACATAAAGTCAGCCATGCGTGCCAGACTGGTAACGGGCAAGACTTCTGTGTCCTCACTAAGATGACGACTGACCATGCTCTCCTCCTCCTCCTCCTCCTCCTCCCCCCCCCGTCCTCAGGCCACCCACGCTGAACCGACGGTATGACAGTTGTACAGGTACTACCGTCAACAGCGCATGATACAAGCTCCAGTTCTTCCTCCTCCTCCTCCTCCACCTCTCCCTCATTGTCCACCATTGCACGTTGGGATGAAATGAGGCTGGGCTGTGTGTAATCGACTGCTATGGCTTCTTGATCCATCTCATCATACTCTGGCTGCAATGACTTCTCTTTAATTCTCTGCAGAGAGCGTTGCAAAAGACAGACAAGTGGAATGCTGACGCTAATGATGGCATCATCGCCACTCACCATCTTGGTGGACTTCTCAAAGTTTGTCAAGACGGTACAGATGTCAGACATCCAGGTCCACTCCTAAGGTCTTATGTGTGGAGTCTGACCTGAATATCGACGGCCTTGTTGCAGCTGGTACTCCACAACTGCTCTCTTCTGCTCACAAATTCTTTGCAACATGTAGAGGGTAGAGTTCTAACGTGTGGGGACATCACACACCAGTCGGTGTGACGGAAGCTGCAAACCCTGCTGCAACACAGCAAGGGCGGGGGAAGCTGTTGCCGACTTGCGAAAATGAGCTGACAGGCGGCGTACTTTGACAAGCAGATCTGGCAACTCGGGGTACGATTTAAGAAACCGCAGAACCAAGAGGTTAAGCACATGAGCCAGGCATGGTACGTGTGTGATCTCACCTCGCCTCAGAGCCGCCACCAGGTTACGGCCATTGTCACACACGACCATGTCTGGATGTAGGTTCAGCGGTCTCAGCCACAGATCTGCCTGCTCTTTCACAGCTGTCCACAACTCACAAGCAGTGTGAGGTTTCTCACCTATGCTTAGGAATTTCAGCACAGCCTGTTGCCGCTTGGCGGAGGCAGTAGTGCAGTGCTTCCAGCTTGTAACTGATGTGGTCATATCTGAGATGGAGGCTGAACATGAGGAGGAGGAGGATGATGATGCGCAGGAGCTGTACACTATGGGGGCAACTCTGACTGACATAGGGCCCGCAATCCTCGGTGTGGGGAGGATGTGTTCCGTCCCAAGGTCCGACTGGGTCCCGGCTTCCACTATCTTTACCCAGTGTGCCGTCAGGGAGATGTACCGCCCTTGGCCACAAGCACTTGTCCACGTGTCCGTTGTCAGGTGGACTCTCCCAGTAACTGCGTTGTTGAGGGCACGGCAGATGTTTTGGGACACGTGCTTGTGTAGTGTGGAGATGGCACACCGGGCAAAATAGTGTCGGCTGGGGACCGAGTACCGAGGGACGGCCACCGCCATAAGGTTGCGGAAGGATTCCGTCTCCACCAGCCTAAAAGGCAGCATTTCCAACGCAAACAGTCGTGAAATGTGCGAATTTAGGACTGTGGCCTGTGGGGCATTAGCTGCGAATTTCCGCTTTCGTTCAAAGGTCTGGGATATGGACAATTGAACACTGCTGTGGGACGTGGACGTGGACGTTAATGCTGTTTCTTGAGAAACTGCCATAACAAGTGAAGACTGAGAGGAGGGGGCATCTTTGCATGCAGGGGATTGCCTTGCACACACAACAGGGGGTTCTATTGCAAGCACAACAGTGGAAGAAGCAGTGGTGACACCCACTTACACTGGTTTTGGACCCTGGGGTTCACCCCACAAAGTCGGGTGCTTTGCTGCCATGTTGCCTGATCATGCTGGTGGTGGTCAGGCTGGTAGTATTGTCACCCATGCTTATGCTGGCATGGCAGGTGGTACAAATGGCCTTTTTAGAGTTATCTGCAGAGGCTTTAAAGAAATTCCAGACTCTGGAAGACCTACCGGTTGTACTGGCAACATCCCTCGTGTTGGTGTTATGGGGAACGGTTGCCCGCCTTCTGTCTGCGGCCACCACACTGCTTCTTCCTGCCTGTTGGGGTACTCTGCCTCCCTCACCCTGTGTGCTGCTGGCCTCGCTCTGCGTGTCCTCCTGCCACGTTGGGTCAGTTACTAGATCATCCACCACCTCCTCCTCTTCCACTTGCGCACCACGATCCTCCTCCTCACTTCCTGGCAATTGTGTCTCGTCATCGTCCACCTCTTGTGACAAATTGCCAACGTTGACTTCCTCTGGCCGTGGCTGTTCAAATATTTGGGCATCACTACATGGGATCTCCTCTTCCACCACTTCAAGCGGAGCAGGCGCGGGGCACAAATATGGAAATGGACCAGTGAACAGCTCTTCAGAGTGTCCAAGTGTGGGATCAGTTGCTGTCTGACGACACTCGGCATGGTGGGAGGAAGGAGCATCAGGGTGAGGAGGAGTATGCGGTCGAGACTCACGGCTACTAAGAGTCGACCGTGTGGAAGACAGGCCGGAGGTGGTGGTGCCCAGGTAACTGGAAGTATTATCTGCTATCCAATTAATAACCTGTTCACACTGATCAGTTCGCAATACTGGTGTTGTTCAGTGCTTCCCTAGTAATGCGGTCAAGAAGTGGGAGCGAGAAGATGTGGCTGTTGGTTGTGGCACATTTTCAGCTTGGCCACGGCCCCGTCCTCTGCACGCACCATCACCAGAACGTCCACTTCCACGTCCCTTGCCACTCGCCTTGCCCATTGTAAAGTAAGTAAAATAGCTTACACTCGCACTATCTATGGAAAAAGGGTAATAAAAAGTAGATTAGAACAGTGAAGAGGAAAACCACAGTTCTATTTCTCTGGCCTACACCCGACTCTTTTAAACAATCTGAACAATAAGGGAGAAAATATTACTGTTTTTCTTTACGGAAAAAATACCAAAAGCTGAATAATAGAGATTTTTTACCGTGGAATGGCAAAACCACAGTTATAATTTACTGGTGTATACCAGACTTTTATAAATATATATATATTTACGGCTGATCAGTGAGTGACACACTCAAACTGTTTTTTTTAGATACAAATGGCCCAAAAGTGGATAATACAGAGGTTTGAACCGTGGAACTGCAAAACCACACTTGTATTTCTCGGGCCTACACCAGACTATTTTCAACAGATATATTTGTGTCTGAACAATCAGGAGACACTATTATTTATTTTTTACGGCCAAAAATTGCGAAAAGCAGGATAATACAGAGATTTGACCAGTGGAACTGCAAAACCCCACTTGTATTTCTCGGGCCTACACCACACTATTTTCAACAGATATATTTGTGTCTGAACAATTAGGAGACACTATTTATTTTTTACGGCAAAAAATGCCAAAATCAGGATAATAGAGATTTTTTACCGTGGAACAGCAAAACCACAGTTATAATTTACTGGTGTATACCAGACTTTTTTAAATATATATATATTTGCGGCTGAACAGTGAGCGACACACTCAAACCGTTTTTTTTTAGATACAAATGGCCCAAAAGTGGATAATACAGAGGTTTGAACCGTGGAACTGCAAAACCACACTTGTATTTCTCGGGCCTACACCAGACTATTTTCAACAGATATATTTGTGTCTGAACAATCAGGAGACACTATTATTTAGTTTTTACGGCCAAAAATTGCAAAAAGCAGGATAATACAGAGATTTGACCCGTGGAACTGCAAAACCACACTTGTATTTCTCGGGCCTACACCAGACTATTTTCAACATATATATTTGTGTCTGAAAAATCAGGGAGACACTATTATTTTTTTTTTTACAGCAAAAAATGCCAAGAGCAGGATAATAGAGATTTTTTACCGTGGAACAGCAAAAGCACATTTCTGTCTCTCTGTCCTACACCAGTCTATTTTCAACAGATATATTTGTGTCTGAAAAATCAGGGAGACACTATTATTTTTTTTTTTACGACAAAAAATGCCAAGAGCAGGATAATAGAGGTTTTGTTACCGTGGAACATCAAAAGCACACTTCTGTCTCTCTGTCCTACACCACACTATTTTCAACAGATATATTTGTGTCTGAATAATCAGGGAGACACTATTATTTTTTTTTTACGGCAAAAAATGCCAAGAGCAGGATAATAGAGATTTTTTACGGTGGAACAGCAAAAGCACACTTCTGTGTCTCTTGCCTACACCAGGCTTTTTTCAACAGATATATTTGTGTCTGAAAAATCAGGGAGACACTATTATTTTTTTTTTTACGGGAAAAAATGCCAAAAACAGGATAATAGAGATTTTTTACCGTGGAACAGCAAAGCCACAGTTATAATTTACTGGTGTATACCAGACTTTTTTAAATATATATATTTGCGGCTGAACAGTGAGCGACACAGTCAAACTGTTTTTTTTAGATACAAATGGCCCATGGAACTGCAAAAGCACACTTCTATTTCTCTGGCCTACACCAGACTATTTTCAACAGATATATTTGTGTCTGAAAAATCAAAAATCAGAGACACTTTTTTTTTGGGGGGGGGGGGAACCAAAAGGTTAATAAGACGGGTATGACACGCTGGCGGCAGAGGGCACACTTTGTTAGACAACCAAAGAGTACAGGCGAGAGAGACAAAACTTCAATCCAGCAGAGGCACGGAAACACTGTCAAAGTTCTGGGAGAGTTTTCTCAGACCCTGACATCGGACAGGCCCTGAGGCGCGGGGTACTCTCACAAGGAGTGCAAAGTTTTGGAAGATGCTGAGGGAGTACCTTGCCGACCTCCTTGATTCCGCTGTGGCTTATAATTATTGGGTATCCAAGCTGGATACGTGGAATAAACTGGCTCTCTATGCCTTGGAGGTCTTGGCCTGCCCTGCTGCCAGCGTTTTATCAGAGCGAGTTTTTAATGCCGCTGGTGGAATTATAACTGATAAGAGCATCCGCCTGTCAACTGAAAATGCTGACAGGCTGACTCTCATAAAAATGAACAAGGGCTGGATTGGGCCAGACTTCTCAGCACCACCGAATGATAGCAGCGTAGCATAAACTCCAATCCAGTGTCTTTTCTTGGGAGGCGTATTCCCATGCACCTTTTCACACCCACACATGGGTATACACTTCCTGATTTTGGCTATTTGCTCTTGTCCTCCTCCTTCTCCTCAT
Source organism: Phyllobates terribilis (assembly GCF_046119375.1). Classification (NCBI taxonomy): domain Eukaryota; kingdom Metazoa; phylum Chordata; class Amphibia; order Anura; family Dendrobatidae; genus Phyllobates; species Phyllobates terribilis. The sequence continues at coordinate 330,547,480 of NW_027362768.1, forward strand.
CCTCCATCACCATATTACCAGGGTGACCGTGGTCCGTGATGCAACAGCCACCTCATTTTTTTAAAGGGTGTTTATGATGCCCGTAAAAAAATTATTTATAAAGTATGTTCATGTATACCCCCCAGGGGTAAATGTTTGTCAGCCCATACACTTAGTGCATGGGCATTACAAGTATAGGAGGCCCGCTCCTTTCTAATGGGAACATTTTTTATGAGGCCCTCCTCCACATCTCTTCCAAGGGGCATTGAAGTGCATCCAAATTTTTGGCAGCCCTTGCATTCACTGCATAGGCCAACACTATGGGAGACTCTCCTTTCTAATGGGAATTTGTCGTTACTGTGGCCCTGCTCTGTGTGTCTTTAAATTCTTAGTGGGGTTTTTCCTAAAATTGTCAGCCGTTGGACTCACTGCATACCCTATAACTGTATAGCAGACCCTCTCCTTTCTAATGGGAACATGTCGTACCTTGTTACTGTGGCCCTGCTCCATGTGTCTTTAAATTCTTAGTGGTGTTTTTACTAAAATTGGTCAGCCGTTGGACTCACTGCATACCCTATAACTGTATAGCTGTAAAGCAGACCCTCTCCTTTCTAATGAGAACATGTCGTACCTTGTTACTGTGACCTTGCTCCGTGTGTCTGTAAATTCTTAGTGGGGTTTTTCCTAAAATTGGTCAGCCGTTGGACTCACTGCATACCATATAACTGTATAGCAGACCCTCTCCTTTCTAATGGGAACATGTTGTACCTTGTTACTGTGGCCCTGCACTGTGTGTCTTTAAATCTTAGTGAGGTTTTTCCTAAAATTGTCAGCCGTTGTACTCACTGCATACCCTATAACTGTATAGCAGACCCTCTCCTTTCTAATGGGAACATGTCGTACCTTGCTACTGTGGCCCTGCTCTATGTGTCTTTAAATTCTTAGTGGGGTTTTTCCCAAATTTTGGCAGACCTTGCAGTCACAGCATGGGCATTACCACTATAGGAGACCCACTCCTTTATAATGGGAACATTTTTTTTACTGAGGCCCTCCTCTATGTCTCTTCATAGGGGTATTGTGTCGTGTCCAAATTTTTGGCAGCCCTTGCAGTCACTGGATACGCAATAACAGTATAGGAGACCCACTTGTTAATAATGGGAACAACAAAGCATAGCCGGTTGATGGCTCTCTAACAATAGCTAGGGCCGACTGCTGACCTTTTAAGAATAGTAAGGGCCGTCTGATATCCCTATAAAAATAGGCTTTATGACTTTCAGAGTCCCTCCATCATAAATTAAACAGGATGTGTCTGATGATGTGTCACACACCACATTGCCAGATAAGGTTGTAAAATGTTAAAATGACATTTCCTGGTGAATGCATTTGTCTTTAAAAAAAACGTAAAAAAAAACAAAACAATAGGATCTTTCTTTAGTATAAAAAACAGCGTCACCAATATAACAACAATGTAATCACATTGTTCAGCTCATGTAACTCCTCCTCCATCTCCAAAATGACCACATCAGTCACAAGCTGACAGCACTGCAGCACTGCCTTGGCCAAGCGGCAACAGGCTGTGCTGAAGATAACATGCTTAATGCTTAATTGACAAAACGCCCAGCGCTGCAGAGTTGTTGAAATCTGAAACTCAGCAGCCTGATCTGTGGCTCTCACCGCTGAACATACAGCCAGGCATGGTCGTGTGTGACAATGGGCGGATCCTGGTGACGGAGAAATGACACATGGGGTACATACGGTTTCCCTCTATGCCACTCCTTTCACCGAGCTAAAGAATATGGCTGTGGTGAAATACAACTCCACTGAGAAGCTGTTTCAGATTGAAAAATATTGTGCCCACCAGAGGATTTGATTCTGAAGGCTAACCTTTCTCCCCCTCACAAGAGCCCCTTAGCAGCTGCAAAGTTAGAGCTATCATGAACTCTCCTGAGGTAGAAGCCAAGGCACACCAGAGGAGTCTCTTGTGGGACCATCTAACCCTGCCAAGATGAAGTCCTGGCAAAGAAAAGTGTGTGGAAAGGTTCCCGTACACTCTATGGCTGCTTTTTTACTGAGGAGGAAACACACGCAAACATGAGGAGAACATACAAAGTCCTTGCAGATGTTTTCCTTGCTGGGATTTGAACCCAGGATCCCAGCGCTGCTAGTCTTCAGTGCTAACCACTGATCCAATGTGCTGCCGTTCACCCTCTAATTTCTAACAGGCTGGAGAAACTTGCACCTACTGCCACTCTATCTTCAGCTCCTTTGTGAGAAAATGTATTTGGGCAGCCACTCAGTCAACCAAATAAAATTCCTGAGAAGAAAATTGTGGATTGCTTCACTACTGGTACTTGGGGCAGTGCTAATACCATGGCATAGTACCATAGTTTGCTTGAAATATTATAGGCTGGTAGGAGGCAAGCAAATTCACAAAGAAAAGCACCAGCAGTAATGTTCAGGGACCCGCGCTTGTAGAAGACGGAGACAACACCGGGAGAAATAGTGACGACTGGGGACCGAGTATGGACACGAGGCATGAGGCATGTGGTTGTGAAAAGCTTCCGCCTCCATGAGCCTAAAAGGCCACATTTCAAGTGAAAGCAGTTTTACAGGACTTCCTGTGAGAAATGACATGCAAGGTAGATAGGGTTTCCCTCTATGCCAGTCCTTTCACCGAGCTAAATACAACTGTCAGCAAAAAAAGTTGTTGACTGGCTCCGTACCGTCCCTGGCCACATTCACCTGTCCACGTGTTTGTGGTTAGGCGGTCCTTCCCAGTAAGTACACTGGGGAGGGCACGGGTAATGTTGTGGGACCCGTGCTTGTGGAAGGCGGAGGCGATACCGGGAAATATAGTGGCGGCTGGGGACCGAGTATGGACACCCGGCCGCCACCGGCATGAGGTTGTGAAAAGCTTCCGCCTCCACTTGCTTAAAAGGCCATATTTCAAGTGCAAAAAGCTGCCCAGGAATCTGTCAGTTTAGTGTTGCGGCCGGTGGGTGGGTGGCTAGCTGGCTGCATACTTGCACTTGCATTCCAAGTAACAGAAAACTAAGCAGATGGTGGCTTCTATCATCATCATGGCCTCACCTCGGCACTATGAACTCTTCTGAAGGAGAAGCCAGGGCCCGCCGGAGGAGTCTCGGGTTTTCTGATGGGCCCGTCCAACCCTGCCAAAAAGCAGCCCTGGCTAAGAAAAGTGTGGGGGAAGGTTCCCACTTTCACGAGCCTAAAAGGCCACATTTCATGTGCAAGCAACTGTCAAAAATTTGGCAGTATAGTATTGCAGCCTTTGTCTGCCTGCATACTTGTGCTTGAATTCCAAGGAATGGGGTAGGGACAACTGAATGCTGCAGTGGGACAAGGACGTGGACGGTGATTGTTGCAAGTCTGCAATGACAGGTTCATGGCGGAAGGCATCTTCGCATGCGCCAAGGATCACTTTTGATGGGCACACTTTTAGGCAGTGACTTGGGATTCAGAGATGCTGCCAGAGGTCTTCCCCATGCTGTTCCCATGACTTTTCAGCACTGTATGCATGTGTCACACACCACATGGCCAGATAAGGTTGTAAAATGTTAAAATGAAATTTCCTGGTGAATTCATTTGTCTTGGTTGAAAGCAATGCAAAAGTGCAAAAACGCATCAAAAACGCTACGTGTGAACATAGCCCAAGGTGTGGAGGAGTATTTTTGTTTTTGGTTGTTTATTTTGCTTTATATATATTGTGCATGTCATGGAAAGGATGTTCCTTAACATATTTCCCAGGAAAATCCATTTTGTTTTCATTTTGGTATGTTTTATTGTGAATCCGTAAAAGTGGCGTAATACCTCTGACCACGTTGTTGACAGAAGTGACCTGGGAGTCAGAAATGCTTCCAGGGGTCTTCCCCATGCTGTCCCCATGTCATTTGAGCACTGTTCCCATCGATTTGGGCAATTTTTAGGCTCTCTGCAGACCGCCAGGGGGAGCCGCCTTAAAAATGCTCGAGTTTCCCTTAGACTTACATTGGGCTCGTTGCTCGGGTCGAGCACCCGAGTATTTCAATTTGCTCGACCCGAGCAACGAGTACCCGAGCATTTTAGTGCTCGCTCATCACTAGTGCAGATGCTTTCCTCCTCTTGACTCTGTGAATGTTTGGAGTTCACTTCTGATGCCCATGGTATTGAATGGGTGAACAGTTCTACAGACTCACCCATCTGTGGTTCCTTACATTCAGTTGGGCAGTTGGACAGTTGTGACACGGGTGGAAGCAAAGGTAATTGGGGTGCCACCTCTGTAGATTGTACTGTGTGTGATGTTGAGGTGGAGGAAGAAGAGGAGAGGCCACTTAAAGCAGCGCTTGCCATCCACTGGAGCACCTGCTCTTTCTGGCCCTTACCAACAAGGCGTATCGCTGTGTGGGTGCCAAAGAAAGGGAGTGGAGTAGCCCGTCCAGTAACAGAAGTTGTCAGCTGTCTTCGGATTGGACATGCCGGTATTAGTTCATCAGTGCTTTCACTAACATTACCACCTAACCCACGTATACCTTGAACACCAAGCCTATCCCCCCTTCCACCATGACCTCTCTTTTTCCCACTCATGTTGCTCAGATACTTTGGTAGGAGCACGCTTTTAGCAAAACAAAATTAGATTTTTTTCCACTGCAACATCTATGCACACACCTGAATTTCAGCAGCACTAAATGACAAAGTAAGATATGGCTTTCTGTATAACACTACTAACAGAATAAACAATTTTTTTAGTGTGGATGAGGCCGATATAACATGCGTGATATTCTCCAAACTATTTCAAACTGAGATGTCCCCGGCTGTATAACATTAGGAACCGAACAAAGTAACTTTTTAGTGTGGATGAGGCCTGTATAACATACACGATATTCTCCAAACTACTTCAAACTCAGATCTAACCTGCTGTATCACGTTAGGAACAGCAAAAAAAAATATTTTTTTACTCTGCATAAGCTCTGCATACAGCTGAATTTCACCGCCACTAAATGAATAGGTGATTTATAGGAGAGTGTAACACGTTTGCCACAGAAAAATTTTTTTTTTTGTACTCTACCTAGCAAGAGAAAAAATCTATTTTTTTACTCTGAAAACATCTGAACTTCAATGCCACTAAAATAGTAGGTGTCTTTTATCAGAGTGTATCACATTTGCGACACAAAACAATTTTTGGTGGACTCTGGCTAGCAAGAGAAAAAAATATTTTTTTTACTGTGCATACAGCTGAATTTCACCCACCAAAAATATGACAAAATGGGCTGCTATAGCTTGCACTATCACATTAGCAAATGAAAAAAAAGTTTTTTGTGCTGTGCACTGAGAAGCTCTGCAGAGGCTGCATACAGCTCAATTTCAACCCCACAGAATCAAAAGGTGGGCTGCAAGGGCTTGCTTGCTTTATCACATTAGCAAGTGAAAAAATAGATTGAAGGCATACTTGTGCATGGAGCACAATTCAAGCAGTGCACAACACAGCTCTATGCCATAGACCCTGCTGTTTCTGTAAGAATATCAGTAATTGCACAAGAAAAAAAATGTGCTGCAACATCAATTTCACAGGTACACAGGACAGGACTTATCTACACTATCTGACTTCCACACAAGGGCCCATCTATCGACAATCTCTCAGTACACAGAAGCACACTCAGGGTATGTGCACACGATGCAGAAATGAAGCAGAAAATTTCTGCATCATTTCTGCATCTCCCTGGCAGAAAAAACGCATGCAGATTGTGCATGCGTTTTTCCTGCGGAATACATGCGGATTCACATGCGTTTCCACATGAGTTTCCGCATGTGGATTGACAAGCGCTTTCCAGGCGATTTTAGCATCACCTGGAAAGTGCTTGACAACTAGGTCACACTATATAAACCCATGCAAACGGCATGGATTTATATACTGTGACCCGAGAGAATGGTAAAAATAAAAAATAAATGTATACTTTACCCTCCGATGGTCCGCACTGTCCTGCTCAATCCGTTCTCCCTCGCCGGCAACTTTGAATTGAAAGACCTGCCGACGTCAGCGTCACGTGACCCATCACATGACTCTGACGTCAGCGCAGGTCCTTCAACTCACTGCCAAGTGCCGGGAACCAAGCAGCAGCAGTGCGCGGGCCGACAGAAGGTAAGTATACATTTATTTTTTATTTTATTCTTTTTTTACAGCTTTTTTAATGGTACCTGGGTGTGGATGAGACTCTCCTCTCCTCCACACCCGGGTACCATCCGCACATTAGAACGCGCCAATAGCGCAAGTACAAATGCAGTCTTGTGGAATTGGCGCGTTCTAATGCAAGTCAATGGCGGCAAAAACGCCGCGTTTACGCAAAATTAATTGACATGCTGCGGATTTTTGAACGCAGCGTTTACGCTGCGGAAAAATCCGCATCATGGCCACAGCACATGCGGATTTCAATTGGGGAACATTGCTGTCCTTCTACCATGCGTTTTTAATGCGTTTCCGCGGCGTTTCCGCAACTGCAAAAACGCAGCGGAAATGCATTAAAAACGCATCGTGTGAACTCAGCCTCAGAGGGAGAGTCTGGCAGCAGTGACATGCAAAAAATAGCGTTGAGGGAACATGGCCGCTCTTTATATAGAGAGGACATGTGATTTCAGCAGCCAATGGCAGAAGCCCTTGTGTCTGGACAGTGTGGATGCTTCCTGTGCTCTGATATGCTAGCCTCGCTTTCCTTACTTAAAGTTACAGGGAAAAAAAAAAGATTACAAGTGCGCCACTGCTCTGACCTCTTCTGAGCTCTCCCCAGTCTCTCCACTCATCTAACACGTCCGCCTACTCACCATAAACAGGCACTATGCTAGCCAAACTGTTCAAAACACTGTAGTTGCCCCGCAATCACGTTCCCGGACTTATTCACCAAACATTGCAGATTTTCCTGAATTAAAAAAAAAATACTTACCTTTCCAATTACGAATCCGAATGTGCCATATTCATGTCGAATTTAAGTTGTAAGTTCGGATTTAGAACAAATTCGCTCATCAATAGTAACAACTAGTGTTGAGCGAGCACTAAAATGCTCGGGTGCTCGAAGCTAGGACCGAGCTCGCCGTGATACTCGGGTGCTCGAACTGAGCAACGAGCCCAATGTTAGTCTATGGGAGACCCGAGCATTTTTGCGGCGGCACCCCAGGCAGTCTTTTAAAAGCCTAACAAGTGCCCAAAACGATAGTGACAGCGCTCAAATGACATGGGGACAGCATGGGGATCGCCCCAGGATGCATTTCTGACCCCCAGTTCACTGCTGTCAACAACGTGGTCAAAGGTATTAAGCCACTTTTAAGGGCTCACAATAAAACAGTTCAAAAACGAAACTGAAACTGCTTTCCTGTGACATATGTTAAGGAAGTTCCTTTCCAGGGTAAAGATGTGTGTATAAGGTAAAATAAATAGCCAAAACAAAAATACTCCTCCACACCTTGGGCTATGTTCACAAGTAGCATTTTTTAATGCATTTTTGCACTTTTGTATTGCTTTCAACCGTGACAAATGCATTCACCGGGAAATGTCATTTTAACATTTTACAACCTTATCTGGCCATGTGCTGTGTGACACATGCATACAGTGCTGAAAAGACATGGGAACAGCATGGGGAAGACCCCTGGAAGCATCTCTGACACCCAGGTCACTGCCTAAAAGTGTGCCCATCAGAAGTCATCCTTGCCGCAACAGAAGATGCAGACTTGCAACTATCCCCATGCAAGTTCTTGTCCCATAGCACTGTTCAATTGTACCTCCCCCATTCCTTGCAATGCAAGCGCAAATATACAGCCAACCACCCACTCACCCCCAGGCTGCAATACCATACTGCTAGCTTGCACTTGAAATTGGGCCTTTTAGGCGTGTGGAGGCGGAATCTGTCTGGGGGCAGCTGGGTGTCCATAAACGGTCCCCAGCCTCCCCTATTTCTCCTTGGAACATCCCCCCCCCACACTTTTCTTAGCCTGTCCTGCTTTAGGGCAGCATTGGACGAGCCCACCAGAGAACCAGACTCCTCCGGTGGGCCCTGGCTTCTCCATCAGGTGAGTTGAAAGTGCCAAGGTGAGGAGCATGATGATGATGATACAAGTTAGCATCTGCTTTTTTTCTTGGAATGCAAGCGTAAGTGTGCAGCCTGCCACCCACCCACCCCCAGGCTGCAATACCATACTGCTTGCTTGCACTTGAAATTGGGCCTTTTAGGCATGTGGAGGCGGAATCTGGCCACCACATCATGGCTGCTTTGGCGGCCTGGAATCCATACTCAGTCCCCAGCCGCCCGGCGGCCGGGTGTCCACACTCGGTCCCCAGCCGCCAGGGGGCGGCCGGGTGTCCATACTCGGTCCCCAGCCGCCCCACGGCCGGGTGTCGACACACGGTCGAAACAGACGTGGATTACAGCGTACTAAAAACCTTTTACCCATTATTGGGGAGTGGGTCTCCCTTAATTTTCACCTTTTCATTGAAAAGCACAAGCTGACTAAAATTAGGAGGAAATGCAATGCTCGCTGGAAGAGTCGTGGAGGTTAGAGATAATTAAAAACCACATTTCAATGCCCCTTGGAATTACTGTGGAGTTCAGAGTGGCTTAAGAAGACGCTTTTAATGCCCCTTTGAAGAGACGTGGAGGTCACAGTAGCTTAACAAGACGCTTTTAATGCCTCTCAGAAGAGACGTGGAGGTCCCAGTAGCTTAACAAGACAGTATGAATGCCCCTTGGAAGAGACTTGGAGGTCACAGTAGCTTAACAAGATGCTTTTAATGCCCCTCTGAAGAGACGTGGAGGTCCCAGTAGCTTAACAAGACGGTTTTAATGCCCCTCGGAAAAGTGGTGGAGGTCCCAGTAGCTTAACAAGCTGCTTTTATTTCCCCTCAGAAAAGACGTGGGGGTCCCAGTAGCTTAACAAGAAGATTTTATTGCCCCTCGGAAAAGTGGTGGAGGTCACAGTAGCTTAACAAGACGGTTTTAATGCCCCTCGGAAAAGTGGTGGAGGTCCCAGTAGCTTAACAAGATGCTTTTAATGCCCCTCAGAAGAGACGTGGTGGTCCCAGTAGCTTAACAAGACGCTTTTAATTCCCCTCAGAAAAGTGGTGGAGGTCACAGTAGCTTAACAAAATGCTTTTAATGCCTCTCAGAAGAGACGTGGAGGTCCCAGTAGCTTAACAAGACAGTATGAATGCCCCTTGGAAGAGACTTGGAGGTCACAGTAGCTTAACAAGAAACTTTTAATGCCCCTCAGAAGAGACGTGGAGGTCCCAGTAGCTTAACAAGATGGTTTTAATGTCCCTCGGAAAAGTGGTGGAGGTCCCAGTAGCTTAACAAGATGCTTTTAATGCCCCTCAGAAGAGACGTGGAGGTCCCAGTAGCTTAACAGGACGCTTTTAATTCCCCTCAGAAAAGTGGTGGAGGTCACAGTAGCTTAACAAAACGCTTTTAATGCCTCTCAGAAGAGACGTGGAGGTCCCAGTAGCTTAAAAAGATGCTTTTAATGCCCCTCGGAAAAGTGGTGGAGGTCACAGTAGCTTAACAAAACGCTTTTATTGCCCCTCAGAAGAGACGTGGAGGAACCAGTAGCTTATCAAGACGGTTTTAATGCCCCTAGGAAAAGTGGTGGAGGTTCCAGTAGCTTAACAAGACGCTTTTAATGCCCCTCAGAAGAGACGTGGAGGTTCCAGTAGCTTAACAAGACGGTTTTAATGCCCATCGGAAAAGTGGTGGAGGTCTCAGTAGCTTAACAAGATGGTTTTAATGCCCCTCGGAAAAGTGGTAGAGGTCCCAGTAGCTTAACAAGATGTTTTAATGCCCCACAGAAGAGACGTTGAGGTCCCAGTAGCTTAACAAGACGCTTTTAATGCCCCTCGGAAAAGTGGTGGAGGACACAGTAGCTTAACAAGACGCTTTTAATGCCCCTCAGAAGAGATGTGGAGGTCCCAGTAGCTTAACAAGACGGTTTTATTGCCCCTCGGAAAAGTGGTGGAGGTCCCAGTAGCTTATCAAGACGCTTTTAATGCCCCTCAGAAGAAACGTGGAGGTCCCAGTAGCTTAACAAGATGGTTTTAATGCCCCTCGGAAAAGTGGTGGAGGTCGCAGTAGCTTAACAAGACGCTTTTAATGCCCCTTACAAGAGCCATACAGTACAGCATCTTAAAAACATTATTCTCATTATTGGGGAGTGTGTGTCCCATAGCATTTGCTTATGCCTCCAAGCAAAAGCTGCCAAAAATTATGATGGAGGAACTAGCAATGCCCCTTACAAGAGCCATGCAGTACAGCATATTACAAACATTATTCCCATGATTGGGGAGTGGGTCTCCCATAGTATTTGCTTATGCCTTCCAAGCAAAAGCTGCCAATAATTAGGATGGAGGAACTTGCAATGCCCCTTACAAGAGCCATGCAGTACAGCATATTACAAACATTATTCCCATGATTGGGGAGTGGGTCTCCCATAGTATTTGTTTATGCCTTCCAAGCAAAAGCTGCCAAAAATTAGGACGGAGGAACTTGCAATGCCCCTTACAAGAGCCATACAGTACAGCATCTTAAAAATATTATTCCCATTATTGGGGAGTGGGTGTCCCACAGTCTTTGCTTATGCCTTCCAAGCAAAAGTTGACAAAAATAAGGACGGAGGAACTTTCAATAATGGCAACACGGACCACGGTCACCCTGGTGGTATAGTGGTGGTGGAGGCTGAGGATAAGGAGAAGAACATAAAACAGCCAAAATGAGGAAGCGCATACCCATGTGTGGGTGTGAAGCGGTGCATGTGAATACACCTCCCGAAAAAACACAGTGGATTTAACTTTATGTTACTCTGCTGTCATTTGGTGGTGATGAGATGTCTGGCCCAATCCAGCCCTTGTTCATTTTGATAAGGATCAGCTTGTCAGCATTGTCAGTTGACAGGCGAGTGCGCTTTTCAGTTATAATTCCCCCAGCGGCACTAAAAACACGCTCCGATAGCACGCTAGAGGCAGGGCAGGCCAGGACCTCCAAGGCATACAGAGAGAGTTCCTTCCAAGTGTCCAGCTTGGATACCCAATAATTAAAAGGCACAGAGGAATCACGGAGGACGCTGGTACGGTCGGCAAGGTACATCTTTTGAAACTTTCCACTCCTTGTGAGAGTACCTCGCGCCTCAGGGCCTGTAAGCTAGGCGGGTCTCAGAAAACTGTCGCAGAACATTGACAGTGTTCCCCTGCCTCTGCTGGATTGGAGTTGCCTCTCTCTCGCTTGTACTTCTTGGTTGGTCAACGAACTGTGACCTCTGCCGCTAGCGTGTTCAGATGGGAACTTTTTTAACAGTTCTGCAGCAAGGGCCTTCTGGTACTGCCCCATTTTTATAGACCTCTCCACCTCAGGAATAAGAGAGTGAAAGTTCTCCTTGTAGAGGGGGGTCTAAAAGTGTCACCAACCAGTAATGACTGTCACCCAACATTTTGACAACGCGAGTGTCACGGTTAAGGCAGCGTAACATAAAGTCAGCCATGCGTGCCAGACTGGTAACGGGCAAGATTTCTGTGTCCTCACTAAGATGACGACTGACCATGCTCTCCTCCTCCTCCTCCTCCTCCCTCCCCTGTCCTCAGGCCACCCACGCTGAACCGACGGTATGACAGTTGTACAGGTACTACCGTCTACAGCGCATGATACAAGCTCCAGTTCTTCCTCCTCCTCCTCCTCCACCTCTCCCTCATTGTCCACCATTGCACGTTGGGATGAAATGAGGCTGGGCTGTGTGTAATCGACCGCTACGGCTTCTTGATCCATCTCATCATACTCTGGCTGCAATGACTTCTCTTTAATTCTCTGCAGAGAGCGTTGCAAAAGACAGACAAGTGGAATGCTGACACTAATGATGGCGTCATCGCTAGAGATGAGCGTTGTTCTACTCGAACTGTTCGCCAATCTCAAATTCGAGCTGTTTTGGGCGGTGTTCGAGCCGTTCGGCGAACACGAACAATTTGAGAAAAATTCGGCTGTTCGAGGTTATGTTCGATAACTGTTCGTGCACCAAAATCATAACTGGATTTTTTCTCAGTAATGATGAAAATTAATGTTAATACGCAGTTTGAGTGTATAGCGGGGTGGGGGGAGGGGCAGGGGATGGATCTCTGCAGGAACAATGAAGATCTCCATTTTTATTTTTCTCTTTCCCGCATTTACAGTGGGGAGGTGCAATCTGTCAGCCTATCAGCAGCGCACACACGGAGCGAAGTGCTTTTTTTCACACAAGCAAGGGCATGTGTCATTGGCAGTGTATGTCACATGTCCTTGCCCTATAAGACCAAGCCATTTTCCCCGTCACCACCATTTTCTCACTGCTGCAGCTGCGTGTTAGACGGCACCGCTGTTGCTGTGTGCGCTATACCTTGTTAATTTCAAGCCAATTTTCGCACAAATCTACAGATAGCTTAGGAGTAGGGAATAGTTGTGATTGCAGTCCTTTTAAGGACTAGGTTACAGCATTTCCTACGACTTTTATGAGGCAGGTCTGTGCTCTTAAATAGATAGATTGTGGGAGTAAAGACTAATTGTAATTGGAGTCCATTTCAGGACTAGGTTACATCAGTTCCTATCAGATTTTGCCAGGCAGGTCTGTGCCAGTGCTGTGCAAGTTTTTTTCACAGCATTTGGCTGAATCTAGCAAAGCTAATCCTTTTTGGCCTATTGCAGAGTGTGTTAGTCAGTGGAGTAGCCTATCTGTGTTGCAAGATATACCACCTGTGTATAGAATACCAATTTTTTTACTGCACCTAGTGAAGTAAAATCTTTTGGGCATAGCATCATTCTATTAGTCCATCTATACTGACCTCCATCAGGTTGCAAATTGAATATAATTTTTTTCTGCATCTAGCTCTGAAAAAATATTGGGCTTCTAGCTGTGTGTGGGACTTGTTGTATTAGTCCATCTATACTGACCTCCATCAGGTTGCAAACTGCATATATTTTTTTCTTCATCTACCTCTGAAAAAATATTGGGCTTCTAGCTGTGTGTGGGACTTGTTCTATTAATCCATCTATACAGACCTCCATCAGGTTGCAAACTGAATATATTTTTTTCTTCATCTACCTCTGAAAAAATATTGGGCTTCTAGCTGTGTGTGGGACTTGTTGTATTAGTCCATCTATACTGACCTCCATCAGGTTGCAAACTGAATATATTTTTTTATGCATCTACCTCTGAAAAAATATTGGGCTTCTAGCTGTGTGTGGGACTTGTTGTATTAGTCCATTTATACTGACCTCCATCAGGTTGCAAACTGAATATATTTTTTTCTGCATTTACCTCTGAAAAAATATTGGGCTTCTAGCTGTGTGTGGGACTTGTTCTATTAATCCATCTATACAGACCTCCATCAGGTTGCAAACTGAATATATTTTTTTCTGCATCTACCTCTGAAAAAAAATTGGGCTTCTAGCTGTGTGTGGGACTTGTTGTATTAGTCCATCTATACTGACCTCCATCAGGTTGCAAACTGAATATATTTTTTTCTGCATCTACCTCTGAAAAAATATTGGGCTTCTAGCTGTGTGTGGGACTTGTTCTATTAATCCATCTATACAGACCTCCATCAGGTTGCAAACTGAATATATTTTTTTCTGCATCTACCTCTGAAAAAATATTTGGCCTTCTAGCAGTGTGTGGGACTTTCTCTATTAGTCCATCTATACTGACCTCCATCAGGTTGCAAATTAAAAATAATTTTTATCTGCATCTAGCTCTGAAAAAATATTTGGCCTTCTAGCAGTGTGTGGGACTTTCTCTATTAGTCCATCTATACTGACCTCCATCAGGTTGCAAATTAAAAATAATTTTTATCTGCATCTAGCGCTGAAAAAATATTTGGCCTTCTAGCAGTGTGTGGGACTTTCTCTATTAGTCCATCTATACTGACCTCCATCAGGTTGCAAATTGAATATAATTTTTTTCTGCATCTAACCCAGCCAATAGTTTTGGCCTAATACCACAGTTTGGCCACTCAGCTCTGCTCGGTTCCCATCCATTGTTTTTTTGTGCAAACAACTCCAGAGTTGTTAATTAGTTAACCACCAAAATGAGTGGAAAAAGGCCTGCTGCTGGTGGAAAGGGGAATAGGCGTGTTGGGAAGGGGAAAAAAGGTTGTGTCCGTGGGGTAGGTGTTAAAGCAACAGTAACATCTGCAGAAGAAAGACCATCTTCCAGCCAAACTAAAATGTCTACTTCTTTTAGCGAACAATGTGATAAGATCCCTTTCTTACGGCCACGCCAATCGCTACAAATTCCAGATGAGACACAAAAACAGCAGGTGCTTCAACGGATATCAAGTGCTCCTTTAAGTGGGCTCTCCTCCACATCAACTTCAACATCACAAATACTCCAGTCCTCAAAGGTGTCACCCCAATCGCACTTGCTTCCTCACAGCTCCCAAATCTCCAGCTGCCCATCTGAGTATGAGGTAGAACAGATGGTTGAGTCTGCAGAGCTGTTTACTCATACTATAACCTGGGAATCAGAGGTCGACTCCAGCGCTTCTGTGAATCCAGATGAGGAAATGATCTGCACTGATGCCCAGAATCTTTATGAGTCGGATCCAGGACCAGACGCAGAAGGTTCTGACCATAATGTAGACCCTCATTCCCAAACTGTAACTCCTGTTGGTGGAGACAATGAGGAAGACGATGATAAGACTCAAATACCTGATTGGAGCGACAACTTTAGTTTTTTGTCAGGGCAGGAACAGGTTGGCTCTGAGGACGACGGGTGTGATAACGCAGAGGGTGATGATGATGAGGTTGGAGATCCCACTTACTGTCAACCCACAGTCAGCCAAGAGATGAGGTCAGCAGAGGAGGTGGAGGAAGATGCTAGTGACGACGAGGTCAGGTTGCACCTTCCTGGACAGAGACGTAGTACTGGAAGCACGTCAACAACTGCATCCTCAAACACAACTCTGCCTCTCACCACAAGTCGTGGTGGCTCTTCAGGTCGCATGGGTGCTAAGCCTTGCATAGCCTGGGCATTTTTTCAGATCGATAAAGATGACCCAACTCGTGTTATCTGTAACATTTGTCAGCAAAAGCTAAGTAGAGGCCAAAAAATACATAGTTTGAGTACTTCATGCATGAACCGGCACATGGACATGAAGCATAAGTTGCAGTGGGAAGCTCAGTGTGCTACAATGCGGCCTAGCCGGCCGGGCCAACCACCGTCTGCCATATCTTGTGCATCCGCGGCCTCTTCATCCTCTGTGACTGGGGGGACAGCAGTCACACCTGTTTTGGGGCGCAGACCTGCCACCTCTTTACCCGCAACAGCCAGCGTGATTGGCAGGTCATCATTTTCTTTGGAGGTGGTAACACCAGCTGGTGTTGAGCGCTGTCCGACATCGATAGCACCACCTTTGGATCAAGGCAACCTAACATGTCCGCCTGCATCTTCCTCACAGACCGGCAGTTTGCCGGGGACACCCTTATCAACCCCGTCTAAGCACAATAGCCAGCCCTCAGTCCCTCAGATGTGGACAAGTAAAAGACCATTTCCTCCTAGCCATGAGAAAGCTAAGAGGTTGAATTTCACCATCTGCAAGCTCTTGGCTACAGAAATGCTGCCTTTCCGCCTGGTGGACACAGAGGATTTTCGAGACCTTATGTCCGTCGCAGTGCCCCAGTACCAGATGCCCAGTCGGCACTACTTCTCAAAGAAAGGTGTGCCTGCGCTCCACCAGCATGTCGCACACAACATCACCGCTTCTTTGAGAAACTCTGTGTGTGACAGGGTGCATTTCACCACAGACACTTGGACGAGTAGGCATGGACAGGGGCGTTACATGTCGCTGACTGGGCACTGGGTAACTATGGTGACAGCAGGACAAGGGGCTGCTGTCCAAGTCTTGCCGTCCCCACGAGTTGTGCGTCAATCCTCTTTATGTCAAAGTTCCTCCACTGCTTCTGCCTCCTCAACCTCCTCTCGGTCTTCCACCTGCACCCAAAGCCTGTCTGGTCATGCCACAAGCTTTCTAACTGCGCAGAAGGGATCCTGCACACCTCCTTACTATGCTGGCAGTAGGGCTCAACGTCATCAGGCGGTTTTTACATTGAAATGTCTGGGAAATGTGAGTCACACAGCTGAGGAGTTGTGGTCAGCTCTGGAGAACCAATTTCATGAATGGTTGTCTCCACTGGACCTGAAACCAGGGAAGGCCGTGTGCGACAATGCTGCAAACGTGGGTGCGGCCCTTCGCCGGGGCAATGTCACACACGTGCCTTGTATGGCTCACGTGTTGAACCTGGTTGTCCAGCAATTTTTAGCCCACTATCCCAGACTAGATGGCCTTCTGCAGAGGGCACGGTCGCTGTGTGCTCACTTTCGCCGTTCGCATCCCGCAGCTCAGCGACTTACATCTCTACAGAAGTCGTTGGGCCTGCCACTTCACCGGCTAAAATGCGATGTGCCTACCCGGTGGAATTCAACTCTGCACATGTTGCAGCGACTGTGGCAGCACCGACAAGCCCTGGTGCAATACGTTCTGACGTATAGCCTGGGCCAACGAGATCCAGAGGTGGGGCAAATCACGCTGGAGGAGTGGTCTCAGATCAGGGACCTATGCACCCTTCTGCACAGTTTTGAAATGGCGACGAAGATGTTTAGTGCTGACGATGCCATTATCAGCATGACTATTCCGGTGATTTACATGCTGGAGCACATGTTAAACAGAATTCGGAGTCAGGTGGTGGCACAAGAGGAGGTGGAGGAAGTAGAGGAGGAGGAGTTGTATGCGGAAGGGCTAACATCTGCAAGGTCCAGACGGTCGGCAGCACCAAGGCGGCAGGCATGTGAGGGTGGGGGAGATGGTTTTACCAGGGCGCATGGTAGCAGCCAAACTAGTGAGGAAGGTGCAGGAGCCCAGGAAGAAGTGGAGGACGAACTGATGGAAGACTCATCAGATGAGGGAGACCTTGATCACATTTCTGTTGTGCGAGGTTGGGGGAAGAGGACAGAGGAAGGAAGCATGATTGTTACCTCGCCACCAACACAACAGGGACTTGGTGCTCCTGGATGCGCAACACACATGAGTGCCTTCTTGCTGCACTACCTGCAACATGACCCTCGAATTGTGAGAATTAGAAATAATCCTGACTACTGGGTTGCCACACTGTTAGATCACCGGTACAAAAGTAAATTTGCAGAAATTATTCCTGCCATAGAAAGGGATGCACGCATGTAGGAGTATCAGCAGAGACTGTTGCAGAATCTTACATGTGCTTTTCCACAAAACACCAGTGGTTCACGTAGTGAATCTTACAGTTCTAACTTGCCAACCGTGGTCTGTATGGAGTTGTTCAATAAAGGGCCCAAAATTAAGATAACATAGATGGGAGAGGTCTCTATGAATAGGAATTCCTAAGTATTTGATGCCCTGTGAGGGCCAGGCAAAGGGAAAGTTGGACTGGATGGAATCCTATATGGATTTGGGGAGGGAGACATCGAGGGCCTCAGACTTCGCTGCATTGATTTTAAAATTTGACCATGTAACAAAGTGATCTATTTCAGCCATAACAGCATGGATGGATATATGTGATTGAGTGATATATACTAGGACATCATCAGCAAATAGAGAGCACTTGTACTCGGTGCCTCCCACCTCAATCCACCTAATATTGGGGTTATGGCGAATTGATGAGAGCAGGTGCTCCGTCACTAAGATGTATAAGAGAGGGGACAGAGAACATCCCTGCCTTGTCCCATTGGTGATTGTGAAAGGTGATGAAAATGTTCTGACGCGCCCCCTGGGCCGTGGGACACCCGGAGCCGGATCCTTTTTGGTGGATGCTGGTGGTTGTAGTCTCCGTGGCGGCAACCCGGTTCCGTGGCTCAGGGCGGTCAAACCAGTGGCGGAACTATTTATGTGGTTTTGATGTTTAAATGTCCGACTACGCCACCCGTGGATTGCGGTCAGAGTGAACCGCCGCTCCAGGGCAGACCGCTGAGGCTGGTGTTGTGGGTGCAGCAGAGCGTAGCATAACTCCCCACGGGAGGAGTATAGACTCAGGGCAGTGTATGCGGAGGATGGGGGTGATGGTGCAGGGCAGCAGCAGTAATTACACGGAGTCAGTGATGCAGTCCAGGGCCTTTACTGACAGTTCTTATTATCCAGACCACGTCTGCAGGTAACGGCTGCCCACGTCGTACTGTGCTCACCAGGTGAGGGGCTCAGACAACTCCCAGATAACTTTGGAGTGCTTCACAGGACCCCCTTTGTGTGTCCTTTGTCTGGCCTTTCTTACCAACCCTTCTGTCCGGCTGCCTCGGGCCTCCTCTTGGTAAACTTGGCGCCAGTTTCCCTGACCCTATGTGGTGCCTTCCTAGCGGGTGTAGCGAGGGGCTGCGCCACATAAAATGTCACAGCCTCCTGTTTCTAGCTGAGGGTCGTTTCCTGCCTCCACTAGTTTCGGGGACCGGTCTCCCCCTTTGGCCTGACCCCTCCACTCAGGTGGATTCGGGCGTGCGGTGGCGACTCGCCCGTCCGCACCCCTGAGATCCCTTCGTTCCTCGTTCCTGGAGCCTTCTCCGCTCCTCTTCCTTCCTTCTCCCTCTTCCAGGCCTGGGCCTCTGTTACTAGGCCCGCCTCCGGAGCAGAGCTCATGCAGAGCCCCTGCTCCCTGCCACTTCTGCTCAGACTTCTCTGCACTGAACTAAGATGGTGCCCACCTTTTATACTCCCTTCTCAATGCACCCAGGAACTGCTTCCTCCCTGCTCCTGCACTACAGGGTTCCCCTTCCTCAGTGTTCCCTCCCCCCACTCCAGCCAGGGACAGGGACTGTCGTGCCCATCTCAGGGGCATATTGGTCGCCCTGCCCCACGGCAATGTGGTGTAATGCATGCAGGTGTCGGGTCCTGATCCACACTACATCCTTACCTGAGAGTGAGATATCACACCTCTGGGTGAGGTGCAATACCTCTGTAGCAACCGAGCCCTCAGGGTGCTACAGTTCCATTTATCTTCAGCCTAGGTGACGTATTGCGATACAGGGCCGTGATTTTGGCTATAAAAGGGTCCCCTAGACCCCTACCCCAAGCTTTTTAAGAGAATCATATATGGCGTGCCAGGAGACTCTATGGAATGCTTTCTCAGCATTCAACGAGAGTATCTAATTACAAATTTTTAACTGCATCTAGCCCAGGAAATACTTTGTGCCTAGTAGCAGGGTCTGCTAGTCAGCGGATTATCCCGGCTGTTAAGCAAGCTACACCACCTGTAGTTTGGACACTTCATTTTTTCAAAGGAAATGCTTCGGGACCACGGGATACTCAGTGAAGAGCATCAGGAGGCACCCCAAGGCATAGGGGCTCGGACTGGCAGTAGGATGCCTTGCGGTGGACAGCCGAGCTCGATCCTTATAAAAGCTTTTTAACTGCAGCAGCTTTAGTGGACGCTACTGGAGCTGGAATTACGCGGCTGCTGGCATGAGACTTACCCTCCAATAGATCCTTGTAAATGGATTTAACGTGTATTTATTCAAATTAGAGAGACAATTTAAATTAAAAAGCTTAGAGCTGCCTCCACCACAGGGCGGCTCGCTCGACCCACCAGCGGACAGGCACCAGTATTGGGAGAGGGGGGCTGGCCGTCAGGGTTCACCGCGTCTCTGGCACAAACCCGGCGACACCTAGGTGGCACGGGCAGGAGCGGACTGAACGTGTCGGCTTCTCACTTTTTGGATTTTAGAAGGGCATGACATGCCTATATCTGTGTCTCCCCCTCCTTTTACTCCTCCACCTCTTTTCTTTTCGCATGACTATTTGTACTTGTCACTTGTGTTAGTTGTGTCTTCTGAGCAGTTTGTCAGCTTTTGGACATCTTTGAAGGTGTTTTCTATGTGTTTCTATGTGTTTTTGTTTGCCTGCCATTGGTTTTAACGGTTTTCGAAGGTGTTCGACGAACAGTTCGACGAACAGTTCGACGAACACACGGGTGTTCGACGAACCGAACCGAACTCGAACACTACGGGGGTGGCTCAACACTAGTCATCGCCACTCACCATCTTGGTGGACTTCTCAAAGTTTGTCAAGATTGTACAGATGTCAGACATCCAGGTCCACTCCTAAGGTCTTATGTGTGGAGTCTGACCTGAATATCGACGGCCTTGTTGCAGCTGGTACTCCACAACTGCTCTCTTCTGCTCACAAATTCTTTGCAACATGTAGAGGGTAGAGTTCTAACGTGTGGGGACATCACACACCAGTCGGGGTGACGGAAGCTGCAAACCCTGCTGCAACACAGCAAGGGCGGGGGAAGCTGTAGCCGACTTGCGAAAATGAGCTGACAGGCGACGTACTTTGACAAGCAGATCTGGCAACTCGGGGTACGATTTAAGAAACCGCAGAACCAAGAGGTTAAGCACATGAGCCAGGCATGGTACGTGTGTGATCTCGCCTCGCCTCAGAGCCGCCACCAGGTTACGGCCATTGTCACACACGACCATGTCTGGATGTAGGTTCAGCGGTCTCAGCCACAGATCTGCCTGCTCTTTCACAGCTGTCCACAACTCACAAGCAGTGTGAGGTTTCTCACCTATGCTTAGGAATTTCAGCACAACCTGTTGCCGCTTGGCGGAGGCAGTAGTGCAGTGCTTCCAGCTTGTAACTGATGTGGTCATATCTGAGATGGAGGCTGAACATGAGGAGGAGGAGGATGATGCGCAGGAGCTGTACACTGTGGGGGCAACTCTGACTGACATAGGGCCCGCAATCCTCGGTGTGGGGAGGATGTATTCCGTCCCAAGGTCCGACTGGGTCCCTGCTTCCACTATGTTTACCCAGTGTGCCGTCAGGGAGATGTACCGCCCCTGGCCACAAGCACTTGTCCACGTGTCCGTTGTCAGGTGGACTCTCCCAGTACCTGCGTTGTTGAGGGCACGGCAGATGTTTTGGGACACGTGCTTGTGTAGTGCGGATATGGCACACCGGGCAAAATAGTGTCGGCTGGGGACCGAGTACCGAGGGACGGCCACCGCCATAAGGTTGCGGAAGGATTCCGTCTCCACCAGCCTAAAAGGCAGCATTTCCAACGCAAACAGTCGTGAAATGTGCGAATTTAGGACTGTGGCCTGTGGGGCGTTAGCTGCGAATTTCCGCTTTCGTTCAAAGGTCTGGGATATGGACAATTGAACACTGCGGTGGGACGTGGACGTGGACGTTGATGCTGTTTCTTGAGAAACTGCGTTAACAAGTGAAGACTGAGAGGCGGGGGCATCTTTGCATGCAGGGGATTGACTTGCACACACAACAGGGGGTTCTATTGCAAGCACAACAGTGGAAGAAGCAGTGGTGACACCCACTTACACTGGTTTTGGACCCTGGGGTTCACCCCTCAAAGTCGGGTGCTTTGCTGCCATGTTGCCTGATCATGCTGGTGGTGGTCAGGCTGGTAGTATTGTCACCCATGCTGATGCTGGCATGGCAGGTGGTACAAATGGCCTTTTTAGAGTTATCTGCAGAGTCTTTAAAGAAATTCCAGACTCTGGAAGGCCTACCGGTTGTACTGGCAACATCTCTCGTGTTGGTGTTATGGGGAACGGTTGCCCGCCTTCTGTCTGCGGCCACCACACTGCTTCTTCCTGCCTGTTGGGGTACTCTGCCTCCCTCACCCTGTGTGCTGCTGGCCTCGCTCTGCGTGTCCTCCTGCCACGTTGGGTCAGTTACTAGATCATCCACCACCTCCTCCTCTTCCACTTGCGCACCACGATCCTCCTCCTCACTTCCTGGCAATTGTGTCTCGTCATCGTCCACCTCTTGTGACAAATTGCCAACGTCGACTTCCTCTGGCCGTGGCTGTTCAAATATTTGGGCATCACTACATGGGATTTCCTCTTCCACCACTTCAAGCGGAGCAGGCGCGGGGCACAAATATGGAAATGGACCAGTGAACAGCTCTTCAGAATGTCCAAGTGTGGGATCAGTTGCTGTCTGACGACACTCGGCATGGTGGGAGGAAGGAGCATCAGGGTGAGGAGGAGTATGCGGTCGAGACTCACGGCTACTAAGAGTCGACCGTGTGGAAGACAGGCCGGAGGTGATGGTGCCCAGGTAACTGGAAGTATTATCTGCTATCCAATTAATAACCTGTTCACACTGATCAGTTCGCAATACTGGTGTTGTTCTGTGCTTCCCTAGTAATGCGGTCAAGAAGTGGGAGCGAGAAGATGTGGCTGTTGGTTGTGGCACATTTTCACCTTGGCCACGGCCCCGTCCTCTGCACGCACCATCACCAGAACGTCCACTTCCACGTCCCTTGCCACTCGCCTTGCCCATTTTAAAGTAAGTAAAATAGCTTACACTCGCACTATCTATGGAAAAAGGGTAATAAAAAGTAGATTAGAACAGTGGAAGAGGAAAACCACAGTTCTATTTCTCTGGCCTACACCCGACTCTTTTAATCAATCTGAACAATAAGGGAGAAAATATTACTGTTTTTCTTTACGGAAAAAATACCAAAAGCTGAATAATAGAGATTTTTTACCGTGAAATGGCAAAACCACAGTTATAATTTACTGGTGTATACCAGACTTTTATAAATATATATATATTTACGGCTGATCAGTGAGTGACACACTCAAACTGTTTTTTTTAGATACAAATGGCCCAAAAGTGGATAATACAGAGGTTTGAACCGTGGAACTGCAAAACCACACTTGTATTTCTCGGGCCTACACCAGACTATTTTCAACAGATATATTTGTGTCTGAACAATCAGGAGACACTATTATTTATTTTTTACGGCCAAAAATTGCGAAAAGCAGGATAATACAGAGATTTGACCCGGGGAACTGCAAAACCACACTTGTATGTCTCGGGCCTACACCATATTATTTTCAACAGATATATTTGTGTCTGAACAATCAGGAGACACTATTTATTTTTTACGGCAAAAAATGGCAAAAGCAGGATAATAGAGATTTTTTACCGTGGAACAGCAAAACCACAGTTATAATTTACTTGTGTATACCAGACTTTTTTAAATATATATATATTTGCGGCTGAACAGTGAGCGACACACTCAAACCGTTTTTTTTTTAGATACAAATGGCCCAAAAGTGGATAATACAGAGGTTTGAACCGTGGAACTGCAAAACCACACTTGTATTTCTCGGGCCTACACCTGACTATTTTCAACAGATATATTTGTGTCTGAACAATCAGGAGACACTATTATTTAGTTTTTACGGCCAAAAATTGCAAAAAGCAGGATAATACAGAGATTTGACCCGTGGAACTGCAAAACCACACTTGTATTTCTCGGGCCTACACCAGACTATTTTCAACAGATATATTTGTGTCTGAAAAATCAGGGAGACACTATTATTTTTTTTTACAGCAAAAAATGCCAAGAGCAGGATAATAGAGATTTTTTACCGTGGAACAGCAAAAGCACACTTCTGTCTCTCTGTCCTACACCAGACTATTTTCAACAGATATATTTGTGTCTGAATAATCAGGGAGACACTATTATTTTTTTTTTTACGGCAAAAAATGCCAAGAGCAGGATAATAGAGATTTTTTACGGTGGAACAGCAAAAGCACACTTCTGTGTCTCTCGCCTACACCAGGCTTTTTTCAACAGATATATTTGTGTCTGAAAAATCAGGGAGACACTATTATTTTTTTTTTTACGGCAAAAAATGCCAAAAACAGGATAATAGAGATTTTTTACCGTGGAACAGCAAAGCCACAGTTATAATTTACTGGTGTATACCAGACTTTTTTAAATATATATATTTGCGGCTGAACAGTGAGCGACACAGTCAAACTGTTTTTTTTAGATACAAATGGCCCATGAAACTGCAAAAGCACACTTCTATTTCTCTGGCCTACACCAGACTATTTTCAACAGATATATTTGTGTCTGAAAAATCAAAAATCAGAGATACTTTTTTTTTGGGGGGGGGGGGACCAAAAGGTTAATAAGACGGGTATTTGTACAGTGTGAAGGAGAAAAAAAAAAGAGGATTTTGATGAAAAAAAAAGGATTTTTCCTGGCTCCCGAGACCTGGAGCTAAGTCCAGCAATTTCAGCAAGAGGAGCACACAAGACTGTAATGCAGCGATTGCTGGTATAACCACTGCATCTCCTATACAGCCTGGCTGCCTGCCTGATATCTGGGATGGATATTAGTCCTGAGAAGGACTGTTTGTTTGATATGGCAGCCTTTATAGACCCTACACTAACTATTTCGCAGGATATATCTCTCCCTAAATCAGCAGCGCTGTCCCTACAATGTCTGATCCGGAGTGACTGTGTCCAAGATGGCGGCGCCCGGTTTTAAATACTCGAGGTGACGCTGTGCGGCCAGCCAATCACTGTAATGCCCACAAACAACATGGCTGCGGCATTACAGTGACTGGCTGGCAATCCCTGCATGTTCATTGGCTCTGTAAAGAGCGCCAAACATGCAGGGCGGAGACCCGAGCTCCTGCCCGAGTAACCCAGAAATGCTCGGTACTCGCCGAACATCCCGAGTAGCGTGATGCTCGGGCGAATACCGAGCAGTGTCGAGTTATGTCTAATAATGAGAAATGACAGAGACAGAAGTATTGAACATGTTTACTGAAAGTTAATTAATACTTTATACGTACAAAGGCCTGTATATATATATATATATACATATATATATATATATATATATAGTACAGACCAAAGGTTTGGACACACCTTCTCATTTAAAGATTTTTCTGTATTTTCATGACTATGAAAATTGTACATTTACACTGAAGGCATCAAAACTATGAATTAACACTGCTTTGCACACTCTTGGCATTGGGTTCAGGTCTGGTGACTGTGGAAGCCAGGTCATCTGGCGTAGAACCCCATCACTCTCCTCAAGAGAATCCCAAGAGTGTGCAAAGCAGTCATCAAAGCAAAAGGTGGCTACTTTGAAGAACCTAGAATATAAGACATATTTTCAGTTGTTTCACACTTTTTTGTTAAGTATATAATTCCATATGTGTTAATTCATAGTTTTGATGCCTTCAGTGTGAATGTACAATTTTCATAGTCAAGAAAATACAGAAAAATTTTTAAATGAGAAGGTGTGCAAACTTTTGGTCTGTACTGTATATACACTGCTCAAAAAAATAAAGGGAACACTCAAATAACACATCCTAGATCTGAATGAATTAAATATTCTCATTGAATACTTTGTTCTGTGCAAAGTTGAATGTGCTGACAACAAAATCACACAACAATCATCAATGGAAATGTATCAACCCATGGAGGCCTGGATTTGGAGTCACCCCCAAAATTATAGTGGAACAACACACTACAGGCTGATCCAACTTTGATGTAATGTCCTTAAAAGAAGTCAAAATGAGGCTCAGTATTGGGTGTGGCCTCAACGTGCCTGTATGACCTCCCTACAATGCCTGGGAATGCTCCTGATGAGGTTGCGGATGGTCTCCTGTGGGATCTCCTCCCAGACCTCGACTAAAGCATCCGCCAACTCCTGGACAGTCTGTGGTGCAACGTGACGTTGGTGGATGGAGCATGATGTTACAGATGTGCTCAATCGGATTCAGGTCTGGGGAACAGGCGAGCCAGTCCATAGCTTCAATGCCTTCATCTTGCAGGAACTGCTGACACACTCCAACCACATGAGGTCTGGCATTGTCCTGCATTAGGAGGAACCCAGGGCCAACCGCACCAGCATATGGTCTCACAGGGGATCTGAGGATCTCATCTCGGTACTTAATGGCAGTCAGGCTGCCTCTGGCGAGCACATGGAGGGCTGTGCAGCCCTCCAAAGAAATGCCACCCCACACCATTCCAGACCCACTGCCAAACCGGTCATGCTGAAGGATGTTGCAGGCAGCAGATCGCTCTCCACGGCGTCTCCAGACTCTGTCACGTCTGTCACATGTGCTCAGTGTGAACCTGCTTTCATCTGTGAAGAGCACAGGGCACCAGTGGCGACTTTGCCAATCCTGGTGTTCTGTAGCAAATGTCAAGCATCCTGCACGGTGTTGGGCTGTGAGCACAACCTCCATCTGTGGACGTCGGGCCCTCATACCACCCTCATGGAGACACATGTGCAGACACATGTGTGGCGCCCCGGAGGGTTTAGTCGCCACAGGGATACTGCACCTCAGTAGAGGTGTGGTATCTCCTCTTCCAGGTAAGGATGGAGCATCTCTCAGGACACCACTTCACCATTCAACACTACACCACTCCTGTCCTGTAGGGGGCCTAAATGCACCAGGGTGCTGCCCCGTCCCGGGATATAGGAGGTGGGGGGAACCGAAGTTAGGGGGAACCATGTAGTGGTTGAGGGTGGATGACACACTTTTAGGGTACACTTACCCATTCATATTTAATCTACAGCCATCTTAGGTTCAAGGTTCTTTGATTGTGATCTTCATCGCTGAATGTGGCTTTCTGCTATGAACCTGCAGCCTATTGAAGATACATGGTCCTCGTTCTCTGGCCTTGAGATGAGGAGCGGGTCAGAGTTAACCACTGCCTCTACCCGGTCAAGGTCCCTACCTAAGAAGGCCTGGAAGAGAGCAGAGGAGACAAGCTCCACAGGCAAAAGGATCCCAGGGGGATGCAGACGGAGCGGCACACGCCACCTGTATTTCTTACTCTGACCTAGTCAGAGGGACTCCTGCTGCAAGAGGGGTGACCGGCCCCCGATATCTGACTTTGCTACTTCACGTCTCAGTCAGAAAAGCCCAGAGGCTTAGTGGATCCCAGGAGGGATACGGACGGAGCGGCATACGCCACCTGTATCTCTCTACCTGCGTTTATCCAGTGGGACCCGGCCTTACACCTAGTTCTAACCACACAAATAGTCAAGTGAAGACTGAGTGGGAGAACTCACCTAGGAGAGGAACACACACACCAGAGGGGTCTCGACAGGTGCTCCTGATCTATCTGGAAAGTGCTGGACCCCCCTTCCTGGTGGCCGCAGTACGTCGTGAGGAGCAGAGGGAAGCTTGGCGGCTGAAACTTCATCAAGTGAGTAAAATACCCTGGATGATTTCACACCCCGCTTCAGCCTGTTATTTCCTGCGAGGGAATGCACCCACCATCCTTCCTCATCACACTGCCCTGAGGTCCGCTGTGCCTGCGGGGAGCCGTCCCATCTAAGATGTCCCTTTAACACCGGCCTCAGTGGACTGAAGCAGTGCTGGTGTCCATCACCGTGAACCGTAGGTGGCGTAGTCGGAAAATACCACTCAACCCTGAAAGCCCATTAAATCTGTGACCGCCCTGGGCACTGACCGGGTCCGGACCACGACTTCAACCCCGAGACATCAACACTGACCCGGCTCCGAGTAACCCCTTTTCTCAGGGAGGGTCTCACACATGCACATTTGTGGCCTGCTGGAGGTCATTTTGCAGGGCTCTGGCAGTGCTCCTCCTGTTCCTCCTTGCACAAAGGTGGAGGTAGCGGTCCTACTGCTGGGTTGTTGCCCGCCTATGGCCCCCTCCACGTCTCCTGGTGTACTGGCCTGTCTCCTGGTAGGGCCTCCAGCCTCTGGACACTACGCTGACAGACACAGCAAACCTCTTTGCCACAGCTCACATTGATGTGCCATCCTGGATGAGCTGCACTACCTGAGCAACTTCTGTGGGTTGTAGAGTCCGTCTCATGCTACCACGAGTGTGAAAGCACAACCAACATTCAAAAGTGACCAAAACATCAGCCATAAAGCATTGGTACTGAGATGTGGTCTGTGGTCCCCACCTGCAGAACCATTTCTTTATTGAGGGTGTCTTGATAATTGCCAATAATTTCCATCTATTGTCTATTCCATTTGCACAACAGCATGTGAAATTGATTGTCAATCAGTGTTGCTTCATAAGTGGACAGTTTGATTTCACAGAAGTTTGATTTACTTGAAGTTATATTCTGTTGTTTAAGTGTTCCCTTTATTTTTTTTAGCAGTGTATGTATATATATATACAGTACAGAGCAAAAGTTTGGACACACCTTCTCATTTAAAGATTTTTCTGTATTTTCATGACTACGAAAATTGTACATTCACACTGAAGGCATCAAAACTATTAATTAAGACATGTGGAATTATATACTTAACAAAAAAGTGTGAAACAACTGAAAATATGTCTTATATTCTAGGTTCTTCAAAGTAGCCACCTTTTGCTTTGATGACTGCTTTGCACACTCTTGGCATTCTCTTGATGAGCTTCAAGAGGTAGTCACTGGAAATGGTTTTCACTTCACAGGTGTGCCCTGTCAGGTTTAATAAGTGGGATTTCTTGTCTTATAATGGGGTTGGGACCATCAGTTGTGTTGTGCAGAAGTCTGGTGGATACACAGCTGATAGTCCTACTGAATAGACTGTTAGAATTTGTATCATGGCAAGAAAAAAGCAGCTAAGTAAAGAAAAACAAGTGGCCATCATTACTTTAAGAAATGAAGGTCTGTCAGTCCGAAAAATTGGGCAAACTTTGAAAGTATCCCCAAGTGCAGTTGCCAAAACCATCAAGCGCTACAAAGAAACTGGCTCACATGAGGACCGCCACAGGAAAGGAAGACCAAGAGTCACCTCTGCTTCTGAGGATAAGTTTATCCGAGTCACCAGCCTCAGAAATCGCAGGTTAACAGCAGCTCAGATTAGAGACCAGGTCAATGCCACACAGAGTTCTAGCAGCAGACACATCTCTACAACAACTGTTAAGAGGAGACTTTGTGCAGCAGGCCTTCATGGTAAAATAGCTGCTAGGAAACCATTAATAAGGACAGGCAACAAGCAGAAGAGACTTGTTTGGGCTAAAGAACACAAGGAATGGACATTAGATGAGTGGAAATCTGTGCTTTTTGTCTGATGAGTCCAAATTTGAGATCCTTGGTTCCAACCACCGTGTCTTTGTGCGATGCAGAAAAGGTGAACGGATGGACTCTACATGATTGGTTCCCACCGTGAAGCATGGATGAGGAGGTGTGATGGTGTGGGGCTGCTTTGCTGGTGACACTGTTGGGGATTTATTCAAAATTGAAGGCATACTGAACCAGCATGACTACCACAGCATCTTGCTGTGGCATGCTATTCCATCCGGTTTGCGTTTAGTTGGACCATCATTTATTTTTCAACAGGACAATGACCCCAAACACACCTGCAGGCTGTGTAAGGGCTATTTGACCAAGATGGAGAGTGATGGGGTGCTACGCCAGATGACCTGGTCTCCACAGTCGCCAGACCTGATCCCAATCGAGGTGGTTTGGGGTGAGCTAGACTGCAGAGTGAAGGCAAAAGGGCCAACAAGTGCTAAGCATCTCTGGGAACTCCTTCAAGATTGTTGGAAGACCATTTCCGGTGACTACCTCTTGAAGCTCATCAAGAGAATGCCAAGAGTGTGCAAAGCAGTCATCAAAGCAAAAGCATATTTTCAGTTGTTTCACACTTTTTTGTTAAGTATATAATTCCACATGTGTTAATTCATAGTTTTGATGCCTTCAGTGTAAATGTACAATTTTCATAGTCATGAAAATACAGAAAAATCTTTAAATAGGAAGGTGTGTCCAAACTATTGGTCTGTACAGTGTATATATATATATATATATATATATATATATATATATGTATATATATATATATATATATATATATATACATATATATATATATATTTTTTTTTTTTTTTTTTCGTTTTATGTTTCTACTTGTTCTGCTTTTGTTTTGTTTTTTTGCAAAATTGTTCCAGAAAATGAAGTATTCCTCCCAGAAAAGTATTGCAATTACATATGTTTTGTTATACACATCTTTATTTCCTTGGAGAATGGAGATGAATAGTGATGAGAGAGTACTAAAATGCTCGGGTACTCATTGCTTGGGTCGAGCAAATTGGAATACTCGGGTGCTCGACCCGAGCAACGAGCTCAATGTAAGTCTAAGGGAAACTCGAGCATTTTTCAGGCGGCTCCCCCTGGCGGTCTGCAGAGGGCCTAAAAATTTCCCAAATCGATGGGAACAGTGCACAACTGACATGGAAACAGCATGGGGAAGACCCCTGGAAGCATTTCTGACTCCCAGGTAACTGTGGTCAACAAGGTTGTCAGAGTATTACGCCACTCATATTTACGGACTCACAATAAAACATACAAAAACAAAAACAAAATGGATTTTTATGGGAAATATATTAAGGAACATCCTTTCCAGGGTAACGACTTGTATATAAGGGAAAATAAATGACCAAAACCAAAAATACTCCTCCACACGTTGGGCTATGTTCACAGGTACTGTTTTTGATGTGTTTTTGCACTTTTGCATTGCTTTCAACAAAGACAAATGCATTCACTGGGAAATGTCATTTTAACATTTTACAACCTTATCTGGCCATGTGGTGTCTGACACATCATCAGACACATGCATACAGTGCTAAAAAGACATGGGAACAGCATGGGGAAGACCTCTGGAAGAATTTCTGACTCCCAGGTCACTGCCTAAAAGTGTGCCCATCATAAGTGATCCTTGGCGCATGCAAAGATGCCTCCCGCCATGCACCTGTTGTTGCAGACTTGCAACAATCAACGTCCACATCCTAGTCCCAGTGCAGCGTTCAGTTGTCCCTACCCCATTCCTTGGAATGCAAGCACAAGTATGCAGTCAGCCACCCACCTACCCACAGGCTGCAATACTATACTGCCAAATATTTGACAGCTGCTTGTACTTGAAATGTGGCCTTTAGGCTCGTGGAAGCGGAAGCTTTTCATAACCTCATGCCGGCAGCGGCTGGGTGTCTATACTCGGTCCCCAGCCGCCACTGTTTCTCCTGGTGTCGTCTCCGCCTTCCACAAGCACGGTCCCACAACATTACCCGTGTCCTCCCCAGTGCACTTACTGGGAAGGACCGCCTAACCACAAACACGTGTGAATGTGGCCAGGGACGGTATGGAGCCAGTCCACAGCTTTTTTTGCTGAGAGTTGTATTTAGCTTGGTGAAAGGACTGGCATAGAGGGAAACCGGATCTACCCTGGCTGTCATTTCACCCAGGAAGTCCTGTAATTCAGCTTGTTGCAGAAGCAATGGCAGCCCGTCCAACATCAACTCGCACTTGTCGGTGGTGCTTTGACACACAGACATCTTTCTTTGTGCATTTAAATTCATGAATACAGAGTTGGACAATGGCCTGATCTGCAATGCGGTTTAAGAAATAACATGCATAAGCATGTCCGATCCACATTAAAAAAGCAGTCATAGAGTGTCCGGGAACCTTCCCCCACACTTTTCAGGGCTGCTTCTCGGCAGGGTTGGACGGGCCCAACAGAGAACCAGAGACTCCTCCGGCGGGTCCTGGCCTGGCTTCTGCTTCAGGAGAGTTCATAGTGCCAAGGTGAGGCCATGATTATGATAAAGGCCACCATCTGCTTAGTTTTCTGTTATGCAGCCAGCCACCCACCCACCCACAGACCGCAACACTAAACTGCAAGATTTCTGGGCAACTGCTTGCACTTGAAATATGGCCTTTTAGGCTCGTGGAGGTGGAAGCTGTCCACAATCTTATGGCGGCGACCGGGTATTCATACTCGGTCCCCAGCCGCCATTATTTTTCCCGGTATCGTCTCCGCCTTCCACAAGCATGGGTCCAAGAACATTACCCGTTCCCTCCCCAGTGCACTTACTGGGAAGGACCGCCTACCCACAAGCACATGGACAGGTGAATGTGGCCAGGGATGGTATGGAGCCAGTCCACAACTTTTTTTCTGAGAGCTGTATTTAGCTCAGTGAAAGGACTGGCATAGAGGGAAACCGTATCTACTCTGGGTGTCATTTTTCCGTCACTAGGTTCCGCCCATTGTCACACACGACCATGCCTGGCTGTATGCTCAGCGGTGAGAGCCACAGATCAGGCTGCTGAGTTACAGCTTTCAACAACTCTGCAGCGCTGGGCGGTTTGTCAATTAAGCATTAAGCATGTTATCTTCAGCACAGCCTGTTGCCGCTTGGCCAAGGCAGTGCTGCAGCGCTGACAGCTTGTGACTGATGTGATCATTTCGAAGAAGGAGGAGGAGGTGCATGAGCTGAACAATGTGATTACATTGTTGTTATATTGGTGACGCTGTTTTTTATACTAAAGAAAGATCCTATTGTTTTGTTTTTTTTACGTTTTTTTTAAAGACAAATGCATTCACCAGGAAATGTCATTTTAACATTTTACAACCTTATCTGGCAATGTGGTGTGTGACACATCATCAGACACATCGTGTTTTATTTATGATGGAGGGACTCTGAAAGTCATAAAGCCTATTTTTGTAGGGCCATCAGACGGCCCTTATTATTCTTAAAAGGCCAGCAGTCGGCCCTCGCTATTGTTAGAGAGCCATCAGCCGGCTATGTTTTGTTGTTCCCATTATTAACAAGTGGGTCTCCTATACTGTTATTGCGTATCAAGTGACTGCAAGGGCTGCCAAAAATTTGGACGCAACCCAATACCGCTTTGAATAGATATAGAGGAGGGTCTAAGTAAAAAAAATGTTCCCATTATAAAGAAGCGGGTCTCCTATTGTGGTAATTCCCATGCTGTGACTGCAAGGGCTGTCAAAATTTGGGAAAAACCCCACTAAGAATTTAAAGACACATAGAGCAGGGCCACAGTAACGACAAATTCCCATTAGAAAGGAGAGAGTCTGCTATACAGTTATAGGGTATGCAGTGAGTCCAACGGCTGACCAATCTTAGGAAAAACACAACTAAGAATTTAAAGACACATAGAGCAGGGCCACAGTAACGACAAATTCCCATTAGAAAGGAGAGAGTCTGCTATACAGTTATAGAGTATGCAGTGAGTCCAACGGCTGACCAATTTTAGGAAAAACCGCACTAAGAATTAAAAGACACATAGAGCAGGGCCACAGTAACGACAAATTATCATTAGAAAGGAGAGAGTCTGCTATACAGTTATAGGGTGTGCAGTGAGTCCAACGGCTGACCAATTTTAGGAAAAATCCCACTAAGAATTTAAAGAAACATAGAGCAGGGCCACAGTAATGACAAATTCCCATAAGAAAGGAGAGAGTCTGCTATACAGTTCTAGGGTATGCAGTGAATCCAACGGCTGACAAATTTTAGGAAAAAACCCTCTAAGAATTTAAAGACACATAAAGCAGGGCCACAGTAACAAGTACGACATGTTCCCATTAGAAAGGAGAGGGTCTGCTATACAGTTATAGGGTATGCAGTGAGTCCAATGGCTGACCACATTTAGGAGAATCCCCACTAAGAATTTAAAGACACAGAGCAGGGCCACAGTAACAAGGTACGACATGTTCCCATTAGAAAGGAGAGAGTCTGCTATACAGTTATAGGGTATGCAGTGAGTCCAACGGCTGACCAAATTTAGGAAAAACCCCACTAACAATTAAAAGAGGCATAGAGCAGGGCCACAGTAACAACAAATTCCCATTAGAAAGGAGAGAGTCTCCCATAGTGTTTGCCTATGCAGTGAATGCAAGGGCTGCCAAAAATTTGGAGACACTTCAATGCCCCTTGAAAGACACATGGAGGAGGGCCTAATAAAAAAATGTTCCCATTAGAAAGGAGCGGGCCTGCTATACTTGTAATGCCCATGCACTAGTGTTCGGGCTGACAAACATTTACCCCTGGTGGGTATACATGAACAAACTGTATAATTTTTTTTTTTACAGGCATCATAAACACCCTTTAAAAAAATGATGTGGGTGTTGCATCACGGACCACGGTCACCCTGGTGATATGGTGGTGGAGGATGCGGAGAAGGAGGAGGACAAGAGCAAACAGTCAAAATCAGGAAGCGTATACCCATGTGTGGGTGTGAAAAGGTGCATGGGAATACACCTCCCAAGAAAAGACATTGGATTTGAGTTTATGTTACGCTGCTATCATTCGGTGGTGTTGAGAAGTTTGGCCCAATCCAGCCCTTGTTCATTTGTATAAGAGTAAGCCTGTCAGCATTTTCAGTTGACAGGCGGATGCGCTTATCAGTTATAATTCCACCAGCGGCACTAAAAACCCGCTCTGATAAAACGCTGGTGGCAGGGCAGGCCAGGACCTCCAAGGAATAGAGAGCCAGTTCATTCCATGCATCCAGCTTGGATACCCAATAATTATAAGGCACAGAGGAATCACGGAGGATGTTGGTGCGGTCGGCAAGGTACTCCCTCAGCATTTTCCAAAACTTTGCACTCCTTGTGAGAGTACCCCGCGCCTCGGGGCCTGTGCGATGGGAGGGTCTGAGAAAACTCTCCCAGAACTTTGACAGTGTTCCCCTGCCTCTGCTGTATTGAAGTTGTGTCTCTCTCGCCTCTACTCCTTGGTTGTCCAACAAAGTGTGCCCTCTGCCGCCAGCGTTTTCAGATGGGAATTTATTTAATAGTTCCGCAACAAGGCCCTTCTGGTACAGCCCCATTTTTGTAGACCTGTCGGCCTCAGGAATAAGAGATATAAAGTTCTCCTTGTAGCGTGGGTGCATAAAATTAGCTCCTGTCCTTCCTCCTCCTCCTCTTCCTTATTGTCACCCATCCACGTTGGGATGAGATTAGAGATGAGCGTTGTTCTACTCGAACTGTTCGCCAATCTCAAATTCGAGCTGTTTTGGGCGGTGTTCGAGCCGGTCGGCGAACACGAACAATTTGAGAAAAATTCGGCTGTTCGAGGTTATGTTCGATAACTGTTCGTGCACCAAAATCATAACTGGATTTTTTCTCAGTAATGATGAAAATTAATGTTAATACGCAGTTTGAGTGTACAGCGGGGCGGGGGGAGGGGCAGGGGATGGATCTCTGCAGGAACAATGAAGATCTCCATTTTTTTTTCTCTTTCCCGCATTTGCAGTGGGGAGGTGCAATCTGTCAGCCTATCAGCAGCGCACACACGGAGCGAAGTGCTTTTTTTCACACAAGCAAGGGCATGTGTGATTGGCAGTGTATGTCACATGTCCTTGCCCTATAAGACCAAGCCATTTTCCCCGTCGCCACCATTTTCTCACTGCTGCAGCTGCGTGTTAGACGGCACCGCTGTTGCTGTGTGCGCTATACCTTGTTAATTTCAAGCCAATTTTCGCACAAATATACAGATAGCTTGGGAGTAGGGAATAGTTGTGATTGCAGTCCTTTTAAGGACTAGGTTACAGCATTTCCTACGACTTTTATCAGGCAGGTCTGTGCTCTTAAATAGATAGATTGTGGGAGTAAAGACTAATTGTAATTGGAGTCCTTTTCAGGACTAGGTTACATCAGTTCCTATCAGTTTTTGCCAGGCAGGTCTGTGCCAGTGCTGTGCAAGTTTTTTTCACAGCATTTGGCTGAATCTAGCAAAGCTAATCCTTTTTGGCCTATTGCAGAGTGTGTTAGTCAGTGGAGTAGCCTATCTGTGTTGCAAGATATACCACCTGTGTATAGAATACCAATTTTTTTACTGCACCTAGTGAAGTAAAATCTTTTGGGCATAGCATCATTCTATTAGTCCATCTATACTGACCTCCATCAGGTTGCAAACTGAATATAATTTTTTTCTGCATCTAGCTCTGAAAAAATATTTGGGCTTCTAGCGGTGTGTGGGACTTGGTCTATTAGTCCATCTATACTGACCTCCATCAGGTTGCAAATTAAAAATAATTTTTTTCTGCATCTAGCTCTGAAAAAATATTTGGGCTTCTAGCAGTGTGTGGGACTTGGTCTATTAGTCCATCTATACTGACCTCCATCAGGTTGCAAATTAAAAATAATTTTTTAATTCATTTATCTCTGAAAAAATATTTGGGCTTCTAGCAGCGTGTGGGACTTGTTCTATTAGTCCATCTATACTGACCTCCATCAGGTTGCAAATTAAAAATAATTTTTTTCTGCATCTAGCTCTGAAAAAATATTTGGGCTTCTAGCAGTGTGTGGGACTTGGTCTATTAGTCCATCTATACTGACCTCCATCAGGTTGCAAATTAAAAATAATTTTTTTCTGCATCTAGCTCTGAAAAAATATTTGGGCTTCTAGCAGTGTGTGGGACTTGGTCTATTAGTCCATCTATACTGACCTCCATCAGGTTGCAAATTGAATAAAAAAAATTTCTGCATCTAGCTCTGAAAAAATATTTGGGCTTCTAGCGGTGTGTGGGACTTGGTCTATTAGTCCATCTATACTGACCTCCATCAGGTTGCAAATTAAAAATAATTTTTTTCTGCACCTAGCTCTAAAAAAATATTTGGGCTTCTAGCAGTGTGTGGGACTTGGTCTATAAGTCCATCTATACTGACCTCCATCAGGTTGCAAATTAAAAATAATTTTTTTCTTCATTTAGCTCTGAAAAAATATTTGGGCTTCTAGCAGTGTGTGGGACTTGTTCTATTAGTCCTTCTATACTGACGTCCAGCAGGTTGCAAATTGAATATAATTTTTTTCTGCATCTAGCTCTGAAAAAATATTTGGGCTTCTAGCGGTGTGTGGGACTTGGTCTATTAGTCCATCTATACTGACCTCCATCAGGTTGCAAATTAAAAATAATTTTTTTCTGCATCTAGCTCTGAAAAAATATTTGGGCTTCTAGCAGTGTGTGGGACTTGGTCTATTAGTCCATCTATACTGACCTCCATCAGGTTGCAAATTAAAAATATTTTTTTTCTGCATCTAGCTCTGAAAAAATATTTGGGCTTCTAGCATTGTGTGGGACTTGGTCTATTAGTCCATCTATACTGACCTCCATCAGGTTGCAAATTAAAAATAATTTTTTTCTGCATCTAGCTCTGAAAAAATATTTGGGCTTCTAGCAGTGTGTGGGACTTGGTCTATTAGTCCATCTATACTGACCTCCATCAGGTTGCAAATTGAATAAAAAAAATTTCTGCATCTAGCTCTGAAAAAATATTTGGGCTTCTATCGGTGTGTGGGACTTGGTCTATTAGTCCATCTATACTGACCTCCATCAGGTTGCAAATTAAAAATAATTTTTTTCTGCATCTAACCCAGCCAATAGTTTTGGCCTAATACCACAGTTTGGCCACTCAGCTCTGCTCGGTTACCATCCATTGTTTTTTTGTGCAAACAACTCCAGAGTTGTGAATTAGTTAACCACCAAAATGAGTGGAAAAAGGCCTGCTGCTGGTGAAAAGGGGAATAGGCGTGTTGGGAAGGGGAAAAAAGGTTGTGTCCGTGGGGTAGGTGCAGAAGAAAGACCATCTTCCAGCCAAACTAAAATGTCTACTTCTTTTAGCGGACAATGTGATAAGATCCCTTTCTTACGGCCACGCCAATCGCTACAAATTCCAGGTGAGGCACAAAAACAGCAGGTGCTTCAACGGATATCAAGTGCTCCTTTAAGTGGGCTCTCCTCCACATCAACTTCAACATCACAAATACTCCAGTCCTCAAAGGTGTCACCCAAATCGCACTTGCTTCCTCACAGCTCCCAAATCTCCAGCTGCCCGTCTGAGTATGAGGTAGAACAGATGGTTGAGTCTGCAGAGCTGTTTACTCATACTATAGCCTGGGAATCAGAGGTCGACTCCAGCGCTTCTGTGAATCCAGACGAGGAAATGATCTGCACTGATGCCCAGAATCTTTATGAGTCGGATCCAGGACCAGACGCAGAAGGTTCTGACCATAATGTAGACCCTCATTCCCAAACTGTAACTCCTGTTGGTGGAGACAATGAGGAAGACGATGATAAGACTCAAATACCTGATTGGAGCGACAACTTTAGTTTTTTGTCAGGGCAGGAACAGGTTGGCTCTGAGGACGACGGGTGTGATAACGCACAGGGTGATGATGATGAGGTCGGAGATCCCACTTACTGTCAACCCACAGTCAGCCAAGAGATGAGGTCAGCAGAGGAGGTGGAGGAAGATGCTAGTGACGACGAGGTCAGGTTGCGCCTTCCTGGACAGAGACGTAGTACTGGAAGCACGTCAACAACTGCATCCTCAAACACAACTCTGCCTCTCACCACAAGTCGTGGTGGCTCTTCAGGTCGCATGGGTGCTAAGCCTTGCATAGCCTGGGCATTTTTTCAGATCGATAAAGATGACCCAACTCGTGTTATCTGTAACATTTGTCAGCAAAAGCTAAGTAGAGGCCAAAAAATACATAGTTTGAGTACTTCATGCATGAACCGGCACATGGACATGAAGCATAAGTTGCAGTGGGAAGCTCAGTGTGCTACAATGCGGTCTAGCCGGCCGGGCCAACCACCGTCTGCCATATCTTGTGCATCCGCGGCCTCTTCATCCTCTGTGACTGGGGGGACAGCAGTCACACCTGTTTTGGGGCGCAGACCTGCCACCTCTTTACCCGCAACAGCCAGCGTGATTGGCAGGTCATCATTTTCTTTGGAGGTGGTAACACCAGCTGGTCTTGAGCGCTGTCCGACATCGATAGCACCACCTTTGGATCAAGGCAACCTAACATGTCTGCCTGCATCTTCCTCACAGACCGGCAGTTTGCCGGGGACACCCTTATCAACCCCGTCTAAGCACAATAGCCAGCCCTCGGTCCCTCAGATGTGGACAAGTAAAAGACCATTTCCTCCTAGCCATGAGAAAGCTAAGAGGTTGAATTTCACCATCTGCAAGCTCTTGGCTACAGAAATGCTGCCTTTCCGCCTGGTGGACACAGAGGATTTTCGAGACCTTATGTCCGTCGCAGTGCCCCAGTACCAGATGCCCAGTCGGCACTACTTCTCAAAGAAAGGTGTGCCTGCGCTCCACCAGCATGTCGCACACAACATCACCGCTTCTTTGAGAAACTCTGTGTGTGACAGGGTGCATTTCACCACAGACACTTGGACGAGTAGGCATGGACAGGGGCGTTACATGTCGCTGACTGGGCACTGGGTAACTATGGTGACAGCAGGACAAGGGGCTGCTGTCCAAGTCTTGCCGTCCCCACGAGTTGTGCGTCAATCCTCTTTATGTCATTTTTCCTCCACTGCTTCTGCCTCCTCAACCTCCTCTCGGTCTTCCACCTGCACCCAAAGCCTGTCTAGTCATGCCACAAGCTTTCTAACTGCGCAGAAGGGATCCTGCACACCTCCTTACTATGCTGGCAGTAGGGCTCAACGTCATCAGGCGGTTTTTACATTGAAATGTCTGGGAAATGTGAGTCACACAGCTGAGGAGTTGTGGTCAGCTCTGGAGAACCAATTTCATGAATGGTTGTCTCCACTGGACCTGAAACCAGGGAAGGCCGTGTGCGACAATGCTGCAAACCTGGGTGCGGCCCTTCGCCGGGGCAATGTCACACACGTGCCTTGTATGGCTCACGTGTTGAACCTGGTTGTCCAGCAATTTTTAGCCCACTATCCCAGACTAGATGGCCTTCTGCAGAGGGCACGGTCGCTGTGTGCTCACTTCCGCCGTTCGCATCCCGCAGCTCAGCGACTTACATCTCTACAGAAGTCGTTGGGCCTGCCACTTCACCGGCTAAAATGCGATGTGCCTACCCGGTGGAATTCAACTCTGCACATGTTGCAGCGACTGTGGCAGCACCGACAAGCCCTGGTGCAATACGTTCTGACGTATAGCCTGGGCCAACGAGATTCAGAGGTGGGGCAAATCACGCTGGAGGAGTGGTCTCAGATCAGGGACCTATGCACCCTTCTGCACAGTTTTGAAATGGCGACGAAGATGTTTAGTGCTGACGATGCCATTATCAGCATGACTATTCCGGTGATTTACATGCTGGAGCACATGTTAAACAGAATTCGGAGTCAGGTGGTGGCACAAGAGGAGGTGGAGGAAGTAGAGGAGGAGGAGTTGTATGCGGAAGGGCTAACATCTGCAAGGTCCAGACGGTCGGCAGCACCAAGGCGGCAGGCATGTGAGGGTGGGGGAGATGGTTTAACCAGGGCGCATGGTAGCAGCCAAACTAGTGAGGAAGGTGCAGGAGCCCAGAAAGAAGTGGAGGACGAACTGATGGAAGACTCATCAGATGAGGGAGACCTTGATCACATTTCTGTTGTGCGAGGTTGGGGGGAGAGGACAGAGGAAGGAAGCATGATTGTTACCTCGCCACCAACACAACAGGGACTTGGTGCTCCTGGATGCGCAACACACATGAGTGCCTTCTTGCTGCACTACCTGCAACATGACCCTCGAATTGTGAGAATTAGAAATAATCCTGACTACTGGGTTGCCACACTGTTAGATCCCCGGTACAAAAGTAAATTTGCAGAAATTATTCCTGCCATAGAAAGGGATGCACGCATGCAGGAGTATCAGCAGAGACTGTTGCAGAATCTTACATGTGCTTTTCCACAAAATACCAGTGGTGCACGTAGTGCATCTCACAGTTCCAACTTGCCAATCGTGGGACCGTCAAGTGTTCAGCACTCAAACCGTAACAGAACCACAGTATCTGCTGGTAACATCAATTTTGCGGAATCATTTCACCACTTTTTTAGCCCATCCTTTGCAAGGCCACAGGAGACAAGAAGTCTGACACATAGTCAACGCCTAGAGACGATGGTACAGGAGTATCTCCAAGTAAACATTGAAGCCACGACTGTGTCACTGGACCCTTGCTCTTTTTGGGCTTCCAATCTGGATAAATGGCCGGAGCTAGCCACTTACGCCTTGGAGATCTTGTCATGCCCCGCAGCCAGCGTTCTGTCTGAACGTGTGTTCAGCGCTGCTGGTGGTGTGCTGACAGATAAGCGCACGCGGCTCTCCACTGATAATGTAGACAGACTCACGTTCATAAAGATGAACAAATCATGGATCCGAAACGACTTTTCTACCCCTGTGTCATCCTGGGGAGAGTAAAAGCTTGATGATTGGTTAAAATCACCCTACCAACCGTTTTAAGCTTTCAAATTACTAATCATGTTTATCTGTATCTTGACTGGAAAATAATTTGGGCTTTGTAGCAGTGTGCAGCACTGATCCTATTAGGCCATCTATAATAAGCTTCACCAGATTTAAAATTAAAAATAATTTTTAGCTGCATCTAGCCCGGAAAATAATTTTGGGGCTACGAGATGCGCAAGACACATAAGTGCCTTCTTACTGCACTACCTGCAGCATGACCCTCATATTGTCAGAATTCGAAGTAATCATGACTACTGGGTTGCCACACTCTTAGATCCCCCAAACTTTTCGATCAACCTTTTCATTTTAATAAAGACCAAAAAAATGGTCATTTTTGAAATTATAAGCATTAGCAGGTTGTTAGAAACTGAAATCAAACAGTTTTCAACTCAAAACTTTATTCTAGGTGATGTTACATTTTCACATAGGACCCCTTGTTCGAAAGGAGCTTCTGAACTCTCTCGTCCATTGAATTTGTCAGGTTTTGGATGGTTTCTGCTTCAATTGTTTTGCATGAGGACAGAATACCCTCCCAGAGCTGTTGCTTAGATGTGAACTGCCTCCCGCCATCATAGACACTCCTTTTAATGATGCTCCAAAGGTTCTGAATGGGGTAGAGGTCAGGGGAGCATGGGGGTCACACCATAAGTTTGTCCCCTTTTATGCCCATATCAGCCAGAGATGCAGATGTTTTATGTGCAGCATGAGATGGTGCATTATCATGCAGAAAAATGATCTTGCTGTGAAATACACGGTTCTTCTTCTTGAACCATGGCAGGAAGTGCTGTTTGAGAAAATCCACATACATTATGGAGTTCATCTTTAGCGCCTTCAGGGATCCTAAAGGGGCCGACAATCTCTCTCCCCATGATTCCAGCCCAAAACATTACTCCACCTCCTCCTTGTTGGCGCTGTAGCCGTGTTTGCGTGGGGTGTCCATCAACCAGCCATCCTCCACTCCATTCATCTGGACCATCGAGCGCTGCACGGCACTCATCCGTGAACAAAACAGTTTTGAAATCAGTCTTCATGTAATGTTTGGCCCACTGGAGCCGTTTCTGCTTGTGTGAAGTGGATAGAGGAGGTCGACAGGATGGCGTATGCACAGCTGCAAACCTCTGAAGGACCCTGCATCTTGTTGTTCGGGGGACGTTGGAGGCACAAGCAGCTTCAAAAACTTGTCTGCTGCTATGACAAGGCTTTTTTGCCGCTGCTCTTTCAACCTGACGTAATTGCCTGTAGGAAAGAGTCCTCAATTTGCCCTTATCAGCACGCACACGTGTGTACTGTGAATCAGCTACATACTTCTTGATTGCCAAGACACTTCATCCTGATCATCGCACAATGTTGATTGTAGTCATGCCTTGACCTAAACACTCCACAATTTGTTGCTTCTCAGCAGCCGACACATCCTTTTTCTTTCCCATTTTGGCAGAAAATGTAGGCTGCTTAATAATGTGAGAGAGCCTTCTTAAGTAGTCTTGCCTTTCATTGGACACACCTGCCAAACTAATTAGCACAGGTGTCTGCAATTGCTTACAGTGATATAAAGAGCCCTGACACACATCACCATCAATGAGTTTAACTGACAAACAAACAAATTCTTCCCTTATCACTCCTAAACACTTTTTGCATAATAATTTGGAACGCGGTGTACATGTGCTTTTCCACAAAACACCAGTGGTTCACGTAGTGAATCTTACAGTTCTAACTTGCCAACCGTGGTCTGTATGGAATTGTTCAATAAAGGGCCCAAAATTAAGATAACATAGATGGGAGAGGTCTCTATGAATAGGAATTCCTAAGTATTTGATACCCTGTGAGGGCCAGGCAAAGGGAAAGTTGGACTGGATGGAATCCTATATGGATTTAGGGAGGGAGACATCGAGGGCCTCAGACTTCGCTGCATTGATTTTAAAATTTTACCATGTAACAAAGTGATCTATTTCAGCCATAACAGCAGGGATGGATATATGTGATTGAGTGATATATACTAGGACATCATCAGCAAATAGAGAGCACTTGTACTCGGTGCCTCCCACCTCAATCCACCTAATATTGGGGTTATGGCGAATTGATGAGAGCAGGTGCTCCGTCACTAGGATGTATAAGAGAGGGGACAGAGGACATCCCTGCCTTGTCCCATTGGTGATTGTGAAAGGTGATGAAAATGTTCTGACGCACCCCCTGGGCCTTGGGACACCCGGAGCCGGACCCTTTTTGGTGGATGCTGGTGGTTGTAGTCTTCGTGGCAGCGATCCGGTTCCGTGGCTCAGGGCGGTCAAACCAGTGGCGGAACTATTTATGTGGTTTTGATGTTTAAATGTCCGACTACGCCACCCGTGGATTGCGGTCAGAGTGAACCGCCGCTACAGGGCAGACCGCTAAGGCTGGTGTTGTGGGTGCAGCAGAGCGTAGCATAACTCCCCACGGGAGGAATATAGCCTCAGGGCAGTGTATGCGGAGGATGGGGGTGATGGTGCAAGGCAGCAGCAGTAACGACACGGAGTCAGTGATGCAGTTCAGGGCCTTTACTCACAGTTCTTATTATCCAGACCACGTCTGCAGGTAACGGCTGCCCACGTCGTACTGTGCTCACCAGGTGAGGGGCTCAGACAACTCCCAGATAACTTTGGAGCGCTTCACAGGACCCCCTTTGTGTGTCCTTTGTCTGGCCTTTCTTACCAACACTTCTGTCCGGCTGCCTCGGGCCTCCTCTTGGTAAACTTGGCGCCAGTTTCCCTGACCCTATGTGGTGCCTTCCTAGCGGGTGGAGCAAGGGGCTGCGCCACATAAAATGTCAGAGCCTCCGGTTTCTAGCTGAGGGTCGTTTCCTGCCTCCACTAGTTCGGGGACCGGTCTCCCCCTTTGGCCTGACCCCTCCACGCAGGTGGATTCGGGCGTGCGGTGGCGACTCGCCCGTCCGCACCCCTGGGATCCCTTCATTCCTCGTTCCTGGAGCCTTCTCCGCTCCTCTTCCTTCCTTCTCCCTCTTGCAGGCCTGGGCCTCTGTTACTAGGCCCGCCTCCGGAGCAGAGCTCATGCAGAGCCCCTGCTCCCTGCCACTTCTG
This sequence comes from Phyllobates terribilis, assembly GCF_046119375.1. Classification (NCBI taxonomy): domain Eukaryota; kingdom Metazoa; phylum Chordata; class Amphibia; order Anura; family Dendrobatidae; genus Phyllobates; species Phyllobates terribilis. The sequence goes on from NW_027362768.1 coordinate 330,591,315, forward strand.
CTCAGACTTCTCTGCACTGAACTAAGATGGTGCCCACCTTTTATACTCCCTTCTCAATGCACCCAGGAACTGCTTCCTCCCTGCTCCTGCACTGCAGGGTTCCCCTTCCTCAGTGTTCCCTCCCCCCACTCCAGCCAGGGACAGGGACTGTCGTGCCCATCTCAGGGGCATATTGGTCGCCCTGCCCCACGGCAATGTGGTGTAATGCATGCAGGTGTCGGGTCCTGATCCACACTCCATCCTTATCTGAGAGTGAGATATCACACCTCTGGGTGAGGTGCAATACGTCTGTAGCAACCGAGCCCTCGGTGCTACAGTTCCATTTATCTTCAGCCTAGGTGACGTATTGTGATACAGGGCCGTGATTTTGGCTATAAAAGGGTCCCCTAGACCCCTACCCCAAGCTTTTTAAGAGAATCATATATGGCGTGCCAGGAGACTCTATGGAATGCTTTCTCAGCATCCAACGAGAGTATCTACTTACAAATTTTTAACTGCATCTAGCCCAGGAAATACTTTGTGCCTAGTAGCAGTGTCTGCTAGTCAGCGGATTATCCCGGCTGTTAAGCAAGCTACACCACCTGTAGTTTGGACACTTAATTTTTTCAAAGGAAATGCTTCGGGACCACGGGATACTTAGTGAAGAGCATCAGGAGGCACCCCAAGGCATAGGGGCTGGGACTGGCAGTAGGATGCCTTGCGGTGGACAGCCGAGCTCGATCCTTATAAAAGCTTTTTAACTGCAGCAGCTTTAGTGGACGCTACTGGAGCTGGAATTACGCGGCTGCTGGCATGAGACTTGCCCTCCAATAGATCCTTGTAAATGGATTTAAAGTGTATTCATTCAAATTAGAGGGACAATTTAAATTAAAAAGCTTAGAGCTGCCTCCACCACAGGGGGGCTCTCTCGACCCACCAGCGGACAGGCACCAGTATTGGGAGAGGGGGGCTGGCCGTCAGGGTTCACCGCGGCTCTGGCACAAACCCGGCGACACGGAGGTGGCACGGGCAGGAGCGGACTGGCCGTCTCGGCTTCTCACTTTTTGGATTTTAGAAGGGCATGACATGCCTATATCTGTGTCTCCCCCTCCTTTTACTCCTCCACCTCTTTTCTTTTCGCATGACTATATGTACTTGTCACTTTTCCATGTGTTAGTTGTGTCTTCTGAGCAGTTTGTCAGCTTTTGGACACCTTTGAAGGTGTTTTCTATGTGTTTCTATGTGTTTTTGTTTGCCTGCCATTGGTTTTAACGGTGTTCGAAGGTGTTCGACGAACAGTTCGACGAACAGTTCGGCGAACACACGGGTGTTCGACAAACCGAACCGAACTCGAACACTACGGGGGTGGCTCAACACTAGATGAGATGAGGCTTGGCTGCCTATAATCACCCTGAGATGATCTAGTGAATCCTGCTTTGAGCAGGGGGTTGGACCAGATGACCCAGGAGGTCCCTTCCAACTCTACCATTCTATGATTCTATTATTCTATGATTCTATGTATGGTTCCTTGCTCCATCTCATTGTGCTCCGCCTGCAATGCATCCTCTTTGATTGTGAGCAGAGAGCGTTTCAGAAGACAGAGAAGCAGGATGGTGATGCTAAATATGGCCGCTCACCATCTTGGTGGAGTCCTCAAAGTTTTGGAATATGGTACATATGTCTGACATCCATGTCCACTCTTGAGGTCTTATGTGTGGAGTCTGAACTGAATACCGACGGCCTTGTTGATGCTGGTACTCAACAACTGTCCTCTTCTGATCACAAATCCTTCCCAACATCTGCAGTGTAGCGTTCCAACACGTGGGGACATCACGCACCAGTCCGTGAGCCGGAAGCTGCAAACGCTGCTGAAACACTGCAAGGGCGGTGGAAAGCTGTAGCTGACTTTATAAAATGGGCACACAGGCGGCGTACTTTAACAAGCAGATCCGGCATCTCTGGGTAGGATTTGAGAAACCGCTAAACCACAAGGTTAAGCACATGGGCCAGGCATGGTACGTGTGTGAGCTCGCCTCGCCTCAGAGCCGCCACCAGGTTCCGGCCATGGTCACTCATGACCATGCCTGGCTTTAGGTACAGTGGTGTGAGCCACAGATCTTCCTACTCTTTCAGAGCTGTCCACAACTCTTCAGCATTGTGCGGTTTGACACCTAAGCATATTTGCTTCAGCACAGCCTGTTGCCACTTGGCCGAGGCAGTGCTGCAGTGATTCCAGCTTGTGACTTATGTGGTCATTTTGGAGATGGATGCTGAAGAGGAGGAGGAGGCTGATGTGTAGGAGCTGCAGACCGTGGGGTCAACCCTGGTTGACCTAGGGCCCGCAATCCTTGGCGTCAGGAGGACGTCTTCCGTCTAAAGATCCGACTGGGTCCCGGCTTCCATGATGTTAACCCAGTGTGCCATCATTGAGATGTATCGTCCCTGCCCACAAGCACTTGTCCACGTGTCCGTGGTTAGGTGGACTTTCCTGGTAACTGCGCTGTTGAGGGCACGGCTAATGTTTTGGGACACGTTCTTGTGTATTGCGGGGACGGCACACTGGGAGAAATAGTGGCAGATGGGGACCGAGTACCGAGGGACAGCCGCCATCAGGTTGCGGAATGCTTCCGTCTCCACAAGCCTAAAAGGCAACATTTCGAGCTCAAGCAGTCGTGAAATGTGAGAATTTAGTAGCGTGGCCTGTGGGGCGCTGGCTGCATATTTGCGCTTGGGTTCCAAGGACTGGGGTATGGACAACTGAACGCTGCACTGGGACAAGGACATGGACGTGCTTCTTGATGCTGCTACTTGAGAGTGCGCAACGACAGGTGCAGGGCAGGAGGCATCTTCCCATGCACCATGGACAGGGGATTGGCATGCATGCACAACAGCAGAAGAAGCAATGGTGCCACCTGCAGACACTGTTCCTGGACCCTGGGGTTCGGCCCACAAAGTCGGGTGCTTTGCTGCCATGTGCCTGATCATGCTGGTGGTGGTCAGGCTGGTCATTTTGCCACCCCTGCTAATGCTGGCCTGGAAGGTGGTGCAAATGGCCTTTTTAGGGTTATCGGCAGAGTCTTTAAAAAACAACCAGACTCGGGAAGACCTAACAGTTATACTGGCAACTTCCTTCGTGTTGGTGTTACGGGGAACAGTTGCCTGTTTTTTTTCTGCGGCCACCACACTGCTTTTTCTTGCCTGTTAGGGTGCTCTGCCTCCCTCCCCCTGTGTGCTGCTCTCCTCGCTTTGCATGTCCTCCTGTCAGGTTGGGTCAGTTACTATATCATCCACCACCTCGTCTTCCATTTCCGCACCCTGGTCCTCCTCCTGACTTTCTGGCAATTGAGTCTCATCATCGTCCACCTCTTGTGACACTTTCCCACCGTCGCCTTTGTGTGACCGTGGCTGCTCAAATATTTGGGCATCGCTACACGCGATCTCCTCTTGCCCCGCTTCAAGTGGACCGGGCGAGAGGCCCGAATCTATAAATGGAAAAGTGAACAGCTATTCACAGTGTCCAAGTGTGGGATAAGTTGTCTCCGGACACTCGGCATGGTGGGAGGAAGGAGGATCCGGATGAGGAATATGCGGTCCAGACTCACGGCTACTGAGACTTGACCATGTGGAAGACAGGGTGGTGGTGGCTAAGTGACTGGAAGCATTATCCGCTATCCAACCAACAACCTTTTGACACTGCTCTGGGTTCAATTGTGGTGTGCTGCGGTCCCCTAGAAATTGGGACAGGAAGGTCAGGCGAGAAGATGTGGATGTTTGTTGTGGCACAGTTTCAGCTTGCCCACGGCCTTGTCCTCGGCCTCTGCATGCACCATCACCATCACGTCCAGTTCCCCGTCCCTGGCCACGTGCCTTGCCCATTTTAAATGGAGGACAGTATCTTCCACGCTCCCTACAAATGACTGAGTTTGGAGCAAACTTATATGTGATCCGTGTGACGGAGAAAACACACTTTTAAATACCTGGCCTGTAGGTAAGTAGTTTGAACAGCAAACTGGTGTGAATTGCTTCACTCACACACTGAAAGAAATTTTTAATGGAAGCCAGAAATGGCAGTATTTTCTGACAATGTATATGTGATCCGTTTGTCGGAGAAAACATCGTTTTAAATAGCTGGATTTCTAGCGCTGTAATATGGAAAGGAGCTGGCTGTATTCTGCAGTGCCAACAAGCATATGGCTCAGAAAAACAGTGTTCTCTGGATTGCTTTTTAAGCAAATAATGAGGATTAAGATCCAAAAAAAAGTATTCCTGGCCCCTGAGACCTGGACCTTTGTATAGAAATATCTAACAGCAGAAGAAGGCAGAATTGGAATGGAGCCTCTTGTGCTATATGCACTGCAGTCTGCTATATACCCTGCCTGCCATATCTGCACAGTGAAGCAGTGTAGGCCGCAGCTCCGCATCGCACGGGTGGCAGCAGACATTCTTTTTTTTCTTCACATATCCAATGCCTGCCTGATATCTCTGCAGATGGATTAGTTAGTCCTCAAAAGGGCTGTTTGTTAAGATGGATATGTGTAATGTACGGTTTTTCTCCCTACACTACCTAATACATAAGCAAATCTCTCCCTGATGCAGCAGCTCCTCTCCCTACTCTGCCTGATTCCGGAGTGACTGTGATGAGCACAGCGGCACCAGGTCTGATATAGACCTGATGACGCTGTGAAGGCAGCCAATCACTGTAATGCCACAACCAACATGGCTACGGCAATACAGTGAGTGGCAGGCAATCCCTGCATGTTGATCGGTGCTCTAAAGAGCGCCAAACATGCAGGGAGGGGACCCAAGCTCCTGCCGATCAACCCCGGAAATACTCGGCGAGCGCCGAGCATCTCGAGCAGTGAGATGCTCGGGCGCGCACCGAGCAGTTGCGAGCATGCTGGCTTATCACTAATGGAGAACAGAAAAAGGAGACGAGAACTATTTGAGGACTTGAGACCCAAAATTGTTGAAAAATATCAACAATCTCAATCGGCCACTGCGTTTACGGTACTGGTGCACAGCGGTCCCAGTGCTGGTCAGGCTCGACCGGGGGCGCGCGACAGTCTTTGTCAATTGTGAGGTTAATAATAAAATAATTATAAGGTTCGTGACGCCAGTTCAGATGGTCGGCCTGGTATGGCCAGGCACTGATGAAGGCCCCTGGGAGTTAGGTGGTGATGAGCAGTGCCAGATGATTAACCCTTCCCAACCAGGGCTGGTTCCCAGGGGAGCTGGAACAGGTATGGTGCAGCAGAAAATAATCAGCATTAGACAGAGTAATAATCAGTTTGTACCTTTTACTGAAGTTCTGCAAACAGTTTCAAAAGATTCCATACAACTCACACAAAGGGTTTTGGTCAGACCTGCATGCTGAGGGTTCATTTTCTCTGCTGTGATGTAGTGTAACCTTCCTGCTGCTAATCATATCTCTGGTAAAAGACTCCTTGAATCCCAGGGATCCATGATAGACAGGTAATGGATCATTGATCCATTCCTGCTAGCAGGCAGCTAAAATCCTGTGGAAAACACTTACTTTCTCTTGCAGTAGTGTCCCTGACTTTTGCGCTGCTGAGCTCCAGGGCAAAGCACTTTACTGCTCGTTATATGAAGACTGAGCAGTCTCTCAGTTTCACCACGGACTCTGGAAGTCTCTGTGGCTCTAGGGACAGACACCTTGCCTTCTGCAGCTTGTCCTTGAAGAAAGCACACTGCACCTCTTCATTCAGACCTCCATGTTACTACTTCTCTTCACATCTTCATTGCTCAGAAGCACCTCCTCTCCCCTGAGGGATCGTGCACACTTCCTGGTTCAGGCAAAAGTGCACAATCCTCCAGTTAGGGATCACATACAATGTGTGGATGCAGTTTTACCAGCAGAGAAACCAGCCTTCACCACATGTTGGTAATACATATAAAAGTATATCACAAATGCAGGCATTTTGTGGCACTAGAGACACGGGTGCCACAAGTATACGTTACTTTGACACACAGGAAGGTTTTAATACTAGAAGTTAGGACTAGTAATGAGTGAGCATGCTTGTTACTTGAGATTTACGAGCATGCTCGGGTGTTTTCCGAGTATCTTCAGCATGATTGGGTGTTATGTTTTAGTCACTCTGTGCTCATGATTGGCGACTGTTAGACAGCTTTAATACATGTGAGGAATGCCTGTTTCTTAGGCATTCCTCACATGTATAAAAGCTGTCAATCAGTTGCAAATCATGTGCACAGGGGTGACTAAATCATAACACCCAAGCAAGCTCAAGATACTCGGCGAGCACCCTAGCATGCTCACGGAAAGTATTAATAGTACATACTTGCTCATCACTAGTTAAGACCATCCCGATTGTGGTACACCTTGATGCTGGTGGAATGGCTTTTACATCTTGTTTTAAATTAAAAACAATGTTTGATAAGTACCCTATTTTGTATATGCACTATTGCTTTTACTTATTTGCTTACAGCAGGGTTTATGTTCAATTTGTCTCTGTCTTACACTGTGTCTGTTTAATGTCCAGTGTGAACATGCTACTATTTTGCATGCATACCAACTTATACTCCAGTAAATTTTTTTCAGTTAAGTTTCAGGTTTCTGCATTTAGTGCAGGTAAAGGTGTGGCCTCTCTTCCTTTGACCTGGACATTATATTTATATAGCTTCCCATTTGCTGTTTGTCCATGTTCGAGAACCGGTCCTGCTTGGCCCTTATTCACACAGAAATCACTATGACGCATGGTAAAGTTTTAATACTAAAGGTTAGGAACATCCCAATTTTGTGTACACCTTAATGCTGGTGGGATGGCTTTTACATTTTCTTTTTAATGAAAAACAGTATTTACTAAGTACCCTATATTATTTATGTGCACTATTGCTTTTATTTATTTACTTACAGCAGAGTATATGTTTATTTTGTTTCTGTCTTAGGTTTTGTCTGTTTAATGGCCAGTGTGAACAAGCTCCTATTTTGCATGCATACCAACTTGTACACCAGTTAATTTTTTTTCGGTTTAGTTTTAGGTTTTTACTTACATATTGGTACTATGCAGCTGTCCCTTACTATACCCATACTACAGAATGAATTTTCATGAACAATCTTTCCTAGAAATCATCTTGTGAATTATTTATTATTTATTTACACCCTGTTTTTGCCGATGGAAACGTTATTCATGAGTTATTCAAACTTAAATGAAAATCTCAGAAATTGAAAATAAAAATATTCCCAAATGTTGAAGCATCTGTTCGGATCTAGACGCAGCCTTGACAGAGGTTGACAAGTGTCAGGCTTATTATTAATAGACGAGCCTGGGTAATACGAGGGGAATTACTCATTTATTTAGTATCTAAATATTTAATCCTTATTCTCAAATGTAGAGTTGAAATCTCAGAGTCCATCCATTGTAGAATTTCAATATGTGATTTGCTATTCCAAGTTGCTAAATGCTTAGGATTTTTAGTAACAAAAATATTGAATTTCATCCATTACATATGATAGAGAAAAATGAGGAAAATGAGAAAATTAGTTTATGATTTCAGGAGTAAGGAGGTATCATGGAACTGTACACTCAATGAATGAATCCATAATACAGCTGTCATAGACTTCTATTGGGTCTTAATTAGTGTTGAGCGAGCACTAAAATGCTCGGGTGCTCGAAGCTCGGGCCGAGCTCACCGTGATACTCGGGAGCTCGACCCGAGCAACGAGCCCAATGTTAGTCTATGGAAGACCCGAGCATTTTTGCGGCGGCACCCCTGGCAGTCTGTACAAAGCCTAAAAAGTGCCCAAAACGATAGTGACAGTTCTCAAAAGACATGGGGGCAGCATGGGGATCGCCCCAGGAAGCATTTCTGACCCCCAGGTCACTGCTGTCAACAACGTGGTCAGAGGTATTAAGCCACTTTTACGGGCTCACAAGAAAACGTTCAAAAGCAAAACTGAAACGGTTTTCCTGTGAAATATGTTAAGGAATTTCCTTTCCAGGGTAAAGACTTGTGTATAAGGTAAAATAAATAACCAAAAACAAAAATACTCCTCCACACCTTGGGCTATGTTCAAAAGTAGCATTTTTCATGCCTTTTTGCACTTTTGTATTGCTTTCAACCGTGACAAATGCATTCACAGGGAAATGTAATTTTAACATTTTACAACCTTATCTGGCCATGTGCTGTGTGACACATGCATACAGTGCTGAAATTACATGGGAACAGCATGGGGAAGACCCCTGGAAGCATTTCTGACACCCAGGTCAATGCCTAAAAGTGTGCCCATCATAAGTGATCCTTGCCGCATCAGAAGATGCAGACTTGCAACTATCCCCATGCAAGTCTTTCTCCCAGGGCAGTGTTCAATTGTACCTCCCCCATTCCTTGCAATGCAAGTGCAAATATGCAGCCAACCACCCACCCACCGGAGGCTGCAACACCATACTGCTAGCTTGCTTGCACTTGAAATTGGGCCTTTTAGGCATGTGGAGGTAGAGGCCGGCCACCATTTCATGGCTGCGTCGGCGGCATGGTATCCATACTCAGTCCCCAGCCGCCAGGGGGCGGCCGGGTGTCCACACTCGGTTCCCAGCCGCCCCGCGGCCGGGTGTCCACACACGGTCCCCAGCCGACTGGAGGCGGCGGGGTGTCCATAAATGGTCCCCAGCCGCACCTATTTCTCCTGTTACCTTCCCACACACTTTTCTTAGCCTGGCCTGCTTTAGGGCAGCATTGGACGAGCCCACCAGAGAACCAGACTCCTCCGGTGGGCCCTGGCTTCTCCATCAGGGGAGTTGAGAGTGCCAAGGTGAGGAGCATGATGATGATAGAAGTTAGCATCTGCTTTGTTTTCTTGGAATGCAAGCGTAAGTGTGCAACTTGCCACCCACCCACCCCCAGGCTGCAATACCATACTGCTAGCTTGCTTGCACTTGAAATTGGGCCTTTTAGGCATGTAGAGGCAGACGCCGGCCACCATGTCATGGCTGCGTCGGCGGCATGGTATCCATACTCAGTCCCCAGCCGCCCGGCGGCTGGGTGTCCAAGCTCGGTCCCCAGCCGCAAGGGGGCGACCGGGTGTCCACACTCGGTCCCAAGCTGCCCCGCGGCCGGGTGTCCACACACGGTCCCCAGCTGCCTGGGGGCGGCTGGGTGTCCATAAACGGTCCCCAGCCACCCCTATTTCTCCTGTTTCCTTCCCACACACTTTTCTCAGCCTGGCCTGCTTTAGGGCAGCATTGGACGAGCCTACCAGAGAACCAGACTCCTCCGGTGGGCCCTGGCTTCTCCATCAGGGGAGTTGAGAGTGCCATGGTGAAGAGCAGGATGATGATGATAGAAGTTAGCATCTGCTTTGTTTTCTTGGAATGCAAGCGCATGTATGTGGTAGCGGCAAGGCCTGAGCGACTATCCTACCTCCTCCGAGGATTGCTGGATGTTTTCCTGCTACTATCCCAGTTCTATGACTCCCGTTAAAACAAAGCTTCAGGTGATAAATGATGGATGAGGTGGTGGCAAAGGAGAAAGAGCAGGAGGAACAGGGACCATTCACATCAATATCAGGCCAGTCAACCACACATGTCTTGTAGGATATGTTTCTGTACCAAAAGGAGCGGTTCAGCTACACAGTTATAGGGCATACAGAGAGTGTAATGCCTGCCTACCAAAAATTTCGAGGCACTCCAATGCCCCTTGGAAGTGACATGGAGGTCAGAGGGCCTTAACTAAACTGTTTTTTTCATTTATAACAACTGGGTCTCCTGTACACTGTTGGCCTAAGCAGTGAATGGAAGACTTTGCAAAAATTATGAGGAACTGTAATGCCCCTTGAAACAGACGTGGATTATAGCGTATTAAAACCCTTCTACCCATTACTGGGGAGTGGGTCTCCCTTAGTTTTCACCTTTGCATTGAAAAGCAAAAGCTGACTAAAATTAGGAGGAAATGCAATGCCCGTTGGAAGAGTCGTGGAGGTTAGAGGTAATTAAAAACAACATTTCAATGCCCCTTGGAAGAGACGTGGAGGTCACAGTAGCTTAACAAGACGGTTTTAATGCCCCTTGGAAAAGTGGTGGAGGTCACAGTAGCTTAACAAGATGGTTTTAATGCCCCTCTGAATAGACGTGGAGGTCACAGTAGCTTAACAAGACAGTTTTAATGCCCCTTGGAAGAGACGTGGAGGTCACGGTAGCTTAACATGACGGTTTTCATGCCCCTTGGAAAAGTGGTGGAGGTCACAGTAGCTTAACAAGATGGTTTTAATGCCCCTCGGAAGAGACGTGGAGGTCACAGTAGCTTAACAAGATGGTTTTAATGCACCTTGGAAGAGACGTGGAGGTCACAGTAGCATAACAAGATGGTTTTAATGCCCCTTGGAAAAGTGGTGGAGGTCTCAGTAGCTTAACAAGACGCTTTTAATGCCCTTCGGAAGAGACGTGGAGGTCACAGTAGCTTAAGAAGACAGTTTTAATGCCCCTTGGAAGAGACGTGGAGGTCACAGTAGCTTAACAAGACGGTTTTAATGCCCCTTGGAAAAGTGGTGGAGGTCACAGTAGCTTAACAAGACAAATTTAATGCACCTTGGAAAAGTGGTGGAGGTCGCAGTAGCTTAACAAGACGGTTTTAATGCCCCTCGGAAGAGACGTGGAGGTCAAAGTAGCTTAACAAGACGGTTTTAATGCCCCTCGGAAGAGACGTGGAGGTCAAAGTAGCTTAACAAGACAGTTTTAATGCCCCTTGGAAGAGACGTGGAGGTCACAGTAGCTTAACAAGACGGTTTTAATGCCCCTTGGAAAAGTGATGGAGGTCACAGTAGCTTAACAAGATGGTTTTAATGCCCCTTGGAAAAGTGGTGGAGGTCGCAGTAGCTTAACAAGACGCTTTTAATGCCCCTTGGAAAAGTGGTGGAGGTCGCAGTTGCTTAACAATACGGTTTTAATGCCAATGGAAAAGTGGTGGAGGTCACAGTAGCTTAACAAGACGGTTTTAATGCCCCTTGGAAGAGACGTGGAGGTAACAGTAGCTTAACAAGATGGTTTTAATGACCCTTACAAGAGCCATACAGTGCAGCATCTTAAAAATATTATTCCCATTATTGGGGAGTGGGTCTCCCATAGTCTTTGCTTATGCCTTCAAAGCAAAAGCTGCCAAAAATAAGGACGGAGGAACTTTCAATAAAGGCAACACGGACCAAGGTCACCCTGGTGTTATAGTGGTGGTGGAGGCTGAGGATAAGGAGAAAAGCATAAAACAACCGAAATGAGGAAACGTATATCCATGTGTGGGTGTGAAGCGGTGCATGTGAATACACCTCCCTAAATAACACAGTGGATTTTACTTTATGTTACTCTGCTGTCATTTAGTGGTGATGAGAAGTCTGGCCCAATCCAGCCCTTGTTCATTTTGATAAGGGTCAGCTTGTCAGCATTGTCAGTTGACAGGCGAGTGCGCTTATCAGTTGTAATTCCCTCAGCGGCACTAAAAACATGCTCCGATAACATGCTAGCGGCAGGGCAGGCCAGGACCTCCAAGGCATACAGAGCGAGTTCATTCCAAGAGTCCAGCTTGGATACCCAATAATTAAAAGGCACAGAGAAATCACGGAGGACGCTGGTACGGTCGGCAAGGTACTCCCTCACCATCTTTTGAAACTTTCCACTCCTTGTGAGAGTACCCCGCGCCTCAGGGTCTGTCAGAAGTGAGGGTCTCAGAAAACTGTCCCAGAATGTTGACAGTGTTCCCCTGCCTCTGCTGGATTGAAGTTTCGTCTCTCTCACATGTACGCCTTGGTTGGGAAACGAACTGTGACCTCTGCCGCTAGCGTGTTCAGATGGGAATTTTTTTAACAGTTCTGCAGCAAGGGCCTTCTGGTACTGCCCCATTTTTGTAGACCTCTCCACCTCAAGAATAAGAGAGTGAAAGTTCTCATTGTAGCGGGGGTCTAAAAGTGTCACCAACCAGTAATGACTGTCACCCAACATTTTGACAATGCGAGGGTCACGGTTAAGGCAGCGTAACATAAAGTCAGCCATGCGTGCCAGACTGGTAACGTGCAAGACTACCGTGTCCTCACCAAGATGACGACTGACCATGCTCTCCTCCTCCTCCTCCCCCCTGTCCTCAGGCCACCCACGCTGAACCAACGGTATGACAGTTGTACAGGTACTAACGTCAACAGCGCATGATACCAGCTCCTGTTCTTCCTCCTCCTCCTCCTCCTCCTCCTCCTCCTCCTCTCCCTAATTGTCCCCAATGCATGTTGGAATGAGATGAGGCTGGGCTGTGTGTAATCGCCCGCTACGGCTTCTTGATCCATCTCATCATACTCTGGATGCAATGCCTCCTCTTTAATTCTCTGCAGAGAGCGTTGCAAAAGACAGACAAGTGGAATGCTGACGCTAATGATGGCGTCATCGCCACTCACCATCTTGGTGGACTCCTGAAAGTTTGTCAAGATGGTACATGTTTCAGACATCCAGGTCCACTCCTGAGGTCTTATGTGTGGAGTCTGACCTGAATATCAACGGCCTTGATACTGGTACTCCACAACTGCTCTCTTCTGCTCACAAATACTTTGCAACATGTGGAGGGTAGAGTTCCAACGTGTGAGGACATCACACACCAGTTGGTGTGACGGAAGCTGCAAACGCTACTGCAACACAGCAAGGGCGGCAGAAGCTGTAGCCGACTTGCGAAAATGAGCTGACAGGCGGCGTACTTTTGTCGAGCAGATCTGGCAACTCGGGGTACGATTTAAGAAACCGCTGAACCATGAGGTTAAGCACATGAGCCAGGCATGGTACGTGTGTGACCTCGCCTCGCCTCAGAGCCGCCACCAGGTTACGGCCATTGTCACACACGACCATAACTGGATGTAGGTTCAGCGGTCTCAGACACAGATCTGCCTGCTCTTTCACAGCTGTCCACAACTCACAAGCAGTGTGAGGTTTATCACCTAAGCTTATGAGTTTCAGCACATGAGGAGGAGGAGGAGGATGATGCGCAGGATCTGTACACTGTGGGGGCAACTCTGACTGACATAGGGCCCGCAATCCTCGGTGTGGGGAGGATGTGTTCCGTCCCAAGGTCTGACTGGGTCCCGGCTTCCACTATGTTTACCCAGTGTGCCGTCAGGGAGATGTACCATCCCTGGCCACAAGCACTTGTACATGTGTCCATTGTCAGGTGGAATCTCCCAGTAACTGCGTTGTTGAGGGCACGGTAGATGTTGTGGGACACGTGCTTGTGTAGTGCGGGGATGGCACACCGGGCAAAATAGTGTCGGCTGGGGACCGAGTACCGAGGGACGGCCACCGCCATAAGATTGCGGAAGGATTCCATCTCCACCAGCTTAAAAGGCAGCATTTCCAACGCAAGCAGTCGTGAAATGTGCGAATTTAGGACTGTGGCCTGTGGGTCGTTGGCTGCGAATTTCCGCTTTCGTTCAAAGGTCTGGGATATGGACAATTGAACGCTGCGGTGGGACGTGGACGTGGACGTTGATGCTGTTTCTTGAGAAACTGCCATAACAAGTGAAGACTGAGAGGAGGGGGCATATTTGCATGCAGTATGGACAGGGGATTGCCTTGCACACACAACAGGGGGTTCTATTGCACGCACAACAGCGGAAGAAGCAGTGGTGACACCCACTGACACTGTTGGTGGACCCTGGGGTTCACCCCACAAAGTCGAGTGCTTTGCTGACATGTGCCTGATCATGCCGGTGGTGGTCAGGCTGGTAGTTTTGTCACCCCTGCTGATGCTGGCATGGCAGGTGGTACAAATGGCCTTTTTGGGGTTATCAGCAGAGTCTTTAAAAAAATTCCAGACTCTGGAAGACCTACAGGTTGTACTGGCAACGTACCTCGTGTTGGTGTTACGGGGAACTGTTGCCTGCCTTCTGTGTGCGGCCACCACACTGCTTCTTCCTGCCTGTTAGGGTACTCTGCCTCCCTCACCCTGTGTGCTGCTGGCCTCGCTCTGCATGTCCTCCTGCCATGTTGGGTCAGTTACTAGATCATCCACCACCCCCTCCTCTGCCACTTGCTCACCACGATCCTCCTCCTCACTTCCTGGCAATTGTGTCTCGTCATCGACCACCTCTTGTGACAAATTGCCAGCGTCGACTTCCTGTGGCCGTGGCTGTTCAAATATTTGGGCATCGCTACATGGGATCTCCTCTTCCACCACTTCAAGCGGAGCAGGCGAGGGGCACAAATATGGAAATGGACCAGTGAACAGCTCTTCAGAGTGTCCAAGTGTGGGATCAGTTGCTGTCTGATGATACTCGGCATGGTGGGAGGAAGGAGCATCAGGGTGAGGAGGAGTATGCGGTCGAGACTCACGGCTACTAAGATTTGACCGTGTGGAAGACAGACCGAAGCTGGTGGTGGCCAGTTAACTGGAAGTATTATCTGATATCCAATTAATAACCTGTTCACACTGATCAGGTCGCAATACTGGTGTTGTTCTGTGCTTCCCTAGTAATTCGGTCAAGAACTGGGAGTGAGAAGATGTGGCTGTTTGTTGTGGTACATTTTCACCTTGGCCACGGCCCCATCCTCTGCACGCACCATCACCAGAACGTCCAGTTCCACGTCCCTTGCCACGCGCCTTGCCCATTGTAAATGAAGTAAAATAGCTTACACTCGCACTATCAATGGAAAACGGGTAATAAAAAGTAGATTACAACCGTGGAAGAGGAAAACCACAGTTCTATTTCTCTGGCCTACACCAGACTCTTTTAAACATCCTGAACAATCAGGGAGAAACTATTACTGTTTTTCTTTACGGAAAAAATATCAAAATCTGGATAATAGAGATTTTTTACCGTGGGACGGCAAAACCACAGTTATAATTTACTGGTGTATGCCAGAATCTTTTAAACAGATATATTGGTGTCTGAACAATCAGGAGACACTATTACTGTTTTTCTTTACAGCAAAAAATGCCAAAAGCAGGATAATACAGAGATTTGACCCGTGGAACTGCAAAACCACAGTTCTATTTCTCGGGCCTACACCAGACTATTTTAAACAGATACTGTATATTGGTGTCTGAATAATCAGGAGACACTATTACTGTTTTTCTTTACGGCAAAAAATGCCAAAAGCAGGATAATACAGAGATTTGACCCGTGGAACTGCAAAACCACAATTCTATTTCTCGGGCCTACACCAAACTATTTTCATCAGATATATTTGTGTCTGAACAATCAGGAGACACTATTACTGTTTTTCTTTACGGAAAAAATACCAAAAGCTGGATAAAAGAGATTTTTTACCGTGGGACGTCAAAACCACAGTTATAATTTACTGGTGTATACCAGACTTTTTTAAACAGATATATTGGTGTCTGAACAATCAGGAGACACTATTACTGTTTTTCTTTACGGCAAAAAATGCCAAAAGCAGAATAAAACAGAGATTTTTTACCGTGGAACAGCAAAACCACAGTTATAATTTACTGGTGTATACCAGACTTTTTTAAATAGATATATTTGCGGCTGAACAGTGAGCGACACACTCAAACTGTTTTTTTTTAGGTAAAAATGGCACAAAAGTGGATATTACAGAGGTTTGAACCGTGGAACTGCAAAACCACACTTCTGTTTCTCTGGCCCACACCAGACTATTTTCAACAGATATATTTGTGGCTGAACAATCAGGAGACACTATTATTGTTTTTCTTTACGGCAAAAAATGCCAAAAGCAGGATAAAACAGAGATTTTTTACCGTGGAACAGAAAAACCACAGTTATAATTTACTTGTGTATACCAGACTTTTTTAAATAGATATATTTGCGGCTGAACAGTGAGCGACACACTCAAACTGTTTTTTTTTAGGTAAAAATGGCACAAAAGTGGATAATACAGAGGTTTGAACCGTGGAACTGCAAAATCACACTTCTGTTTCTCTGGCCCACACCAGACTATTTTCAACAGATATATTTGTGTCTGAACAATCAGGAGACACTATTACTGCTTTTCTTTACGGCAAAAAATGCCAAAAGCTGGATAATAGAGATTTTTCACTGTGGAACGGCAAAACCTCAGTTATAATTTACTGGTGTATACCAGACTTTTTTAAATATATATATTTGCGGCTGAACAGTGAGCGACACATTCAAACTGCTTTTTTTTAGGTAAAAATGGCCCAAAAGTGGATAATACAGAGGTTTGAACCGTGGAACTGCAAAACCACACTTCTGTTTCTCTGGCCTACACCAGACTATTTTAAACAGATATATTTGTGTCTGAACAATCAGGGAGACACTATGACAGTTTTTTTTACGGCAAAAAAAGCCAAAAGCAGGATAATAAGAGATTTTTTACCACGGAACAGCAAAACCACAGTTATAATTTACTGGTGTATACCAGACTTTTTTAAATATATATATTTGCGGCTGAACAGTGAGCGACACACTCAAACTGTTTTTTTTTAGGTAAAAATGGCCCAAAAGTGGATAATTCAGAGGTTTGAACTGTGGAACTGCAAAACCTCACTTCTATTTCTCTGGCCTACTCCAGACTCTTTTCAACAGATATATTTGTGTCTGAACTGTCACAGACACACTTTTTTTTTTTTTTTTTGGGGGGGGGGGTGGACAGCAAAAGGTTAATAAGACGGGTATTTGTACAGTGTGAAGGAGGAAAAAGAAAGAGGATTTAGATGAGAAAAAAAGGATTTTTCCTGGCCCCCGAGACCTGGAGCTAAGTCCTGAAATTTAAGCAACAGGAGCACACAGGACTGTAATGCAGCGTTTGCTGGTATAACCACTGCGTCTCCTATACAGCCTGCCTGCCTGTCTGATATCTGGGATGGATATTAGTCCTGAGAAGGACTGTTTGTTTGATCTGGCAGCCTTTAGAGACCCTACACTACCTATTTCGCAGTATAAATCTCTCCCTAGCTCAGCAGCACTTTCCCTACACTAGCTAATCCCGGGCGTCTGTGTCCAAGATGGCGGCGCCCGGTTTTAAATACTCAAGGTGACGCTGTGCGGCCAGCCAATCAATGTAATGCCCACAACCAACATGGCTGTGGCATTACAGTGATTGGCTGGCAATCCCTGCATGTTCATTGGCTCTGTAAAGAGCGCCAAACATGCTGGGCGGAGACCCGAGCTTCCGCCCGAGTAACCCGGAAATGCTCGGTGCTCGCAGAACATCCCGAGTAGCGTGATGCTTGGGCGAGTACCGAGCAGTGTCGAGCATGTTCGCTCAACACTAGTCTTAATATATCACCAAAATAAGATTTAGATCGGTAATTTAAGTGTACCTGTCATAGCCCCAAAGATTGATAGACTCAGGCTAGGGTCACACGACCATATTTTGTCTCATCCGAGAGAATCGGATCGATTCTACTAATCACACTCTGATCAGAGTGTGATCAGAGTGTGATCAGATTTTCTCGGATGACGAGAAGATGGAAAAAAAATGTCTGCATCTTCTCTATTCTGTCAGTCCATGAAAATTGGACTGCATTTGGATATCATCCGAATATGGTCCAATTTTTCAATTTTTTTCCATGGGCTCATTGACTTGCATGGCTGAGTACGTTCTGAATATTGGATGCAAATCGAGCATACTGTGATTTTTTTCCTTGGACAGACTCGGTTCGAGGAAAATATCAGACATGTGCACGGCCCTATAGAATAACATTGGTCTGAGTGTGATCCGATGTTTTGTCGAATCGCACTTAGACCAAAAATGCGGTCGTGCACACAAGCCCATAGAAGAAGATGTTCTCAGTTAAATACTGTGTCCCATTTGTTCCTGATTGGCTCTGCTTGGTACTGCTCAGTGAGTAGAATGAGTATTGTACAGGTTTGTAAATACATACACGGACTTGACTCTCCGAGGAGTTTGGAGCAGAACCGACACAAGGAAGCTGTAAGGTCATAGAATCATAGAATGGTAGAGTTGGAAGGGACCTCCTGGGTCATCTGGTCCAACCCCCGGCTCAAAGCAGGATTCACTAGATCATCTCAGACAGATGTCTGTCCAGCCTCTGTTTGAAGACGTCCATTGAAGGGGAACTCACCACCTCTCATGGCAGCCTGTTCCACTCATTAATCACCCTAACTGTCAAAAAGTTTTTTCTAAATTTTTTCTCCTGGGAAGGGAGGAGAGCCAGGCGGAGGTGACCGAGCGGACCGGGAGGACCAGTAGGAGGCGACCGGAGGGACGAGCGCAAGAGAGCGCTGTGGCAGCGTGCAGTGCCGGCCAGCGGAGGGTGCCAGGTGGTGGTGACCAGGAGGTGATCAGGAGGACCGGTAAGAGGCGACCGGAGGGACAAGCGCGCTGTGATAGCGTGCAGCGTCCCTAGAGGAGGTGAGTGAGGGGCAGGAGGCCGTGATAAGCGGCCCTACTGAACCCAAGTGTGTACTGTACTGTATTGTATTTGTATCTGTATTGTAATTGTATTGTATTCCCTAGTCCATATTTAATTGATTACCCCCCAGTCCATATTTAATTGATCACCCCCGTCCATATTTAAATTGATTCCCCTGAACACCCCCGTCCATATTTAACTGATCCCTCTGACCACATTAAATTGACCCCCCCGTCCTCATTTAATTGATCCCCGACCACCCCCCGTCCATATTAAAGTGATCCCCCTGACCACATTTAAATGATTGACCCCCCCAGCCCATAATTGATTGATCCCCCTTGTCCTATTTAATAGATTCCCCTTGTCCACTTTTACTCATCCCCAGTCCCTATCTATTTGCCTTATCCCCCACCATATTTAATTAACCCCTGTCCATAATTAATTGATTGATTCCCCAGACCACAATTAATTATTTCCCCAGTCCATATTTATTGATATTATTGATACTTATTGATCCCCAGTCCTTAATTAATTGACCCACCGTCCATACCTATTTATTTGCTTTACCCCCCATCCTATTTAATTAAACCCCCTGTCCATAATTAATTGATTGATTCCCTAGTCCACAATTAATTATTTCCCCAGTCCATACTTATTGATCCCAGTCCATAGTTAATTGACACACCGTCCATACTTAATTAATCCACCTGACCCACTCAGCTGATCCCCCGTCCATACTTAATTGATACTTAATTGATCCCCCGTCCATACTTAACTGATCCCGCGCCGATATCTAATCGATACACTTGCACATCCCTAATTGATCCCCGTCCATACACCTATATATAAATAATTGTGTTTTGTACTTGTACATATATACTGACTGTATCCCCATATTTAGAATGACGTCCATGTTGGCCGGAGCCGTGCAGTGTACATCTTGCGCAATGTATGCATTCCCTGAGCTACCGCTCAGGGATCCATACTGCTGCGAGAGATGTGAGCATATCGTGCACTTGGAAGCCCAAATCCTGGATCTAAGTGCTCAGATAGCGGTACTGAGGAGCATCGACAACATGGAACGGAGTTTGCTGCTCACCGACCAGACACTCAATGGGTCAACACTGGGGGTGGAGCTTAGTGGGGAAGCGCAGGGTGAACAGGCAGGGAGCTGGGTAACAGTTAGAAGGGATAGAGGGAAGAAGTATAGGAAGGCTGGTTCAGAACCAGCATTATTGGAGCACGACAGATCCTCTGACCGCCGGGGGAGTGTATGCTCCAGTAATGAGGGGGAGGGGGGAAGTGTAGGGCAGGCTAGACAGGTCCTGGTAGTGGGTGACTCTATTATTAGGGGGACAGACAGGGCAATCTGTCACAAAGACCGGGATCGCCGAACGGTGTGCTGCCTCCCTGGCGCTCGAGTCCGGCACATCGCGGATCGGGTTGACAGGTTACTGGGTGGGGCTGGCGAAGACCCAGCGGTCATGGTCCACATTGGCACCAATGACAAAGTGAGTGGTAGATGGAGGGTCCTTAAAAATGATTTCAGGGATCTAGGTAGGAAGCTTAGGGCAAGGACCTCCAAGGTAGTTTTCTCAGAAATACTACCAATCCCGCGAGCCACACAGGAGCGCCAACGGGAGGTTAGGGAGGTGAATAAGTGGCTAAAGAGTTGGTGCAAGGCAGAAGGGTTTGGGTTCATGGAGAACTGGGCCGACTTCGCTGTCGGCTACAGGCTCTACCGTAGGGACGGGCTGCACCTCAATGGGGAGGGTGCAGCGGTGCTGGGGAAGAAGATGGCTAATAGGTTGGAGGAGTTTTTAAACTAGAGACGGGGGGGGAAACCAAGGAAATAGGTGGGATGTGAGGCAAGCAAGGGGGAAGGGGAGAAGTGAATATAATGAGGGTGGAGAGGGGGGTGGGAATAGTACAGTTAGATCATTAGAGAAGAATAGGATGCTAAATAACCCCAAAGTTTTATCTTGCATGCTGACCAACGCAAGAAGCCTGACCAATAAGGCGGATGAGTTGCGGGCGCTTATATCGGAGGAGAGGTATGACATCGTAGGTATAACAGAGACTTGGCTAGACGATAGCTACGACTGGGCGGTAAATTTAACAGATTATAGTTTATTTAGAAGGGACCGGAAACAGGGGAAGGGCGGAGGAGTCTGCTTATATGTAAGGTCACGTCTAAAGCCCAGACTAAGGGAAGATATAGGAGAGGGAGAAGAGGGGGTCGAGTCCATGTGGGTAGAGATAGAGGGGGCAAAAAATAAAAATAAAATATTACTGGGGGTCTGCTATAAGCCACCTAATATAACAGAGGAGAATGAGAAACTGCTATTAGGACAAATAGACAAAGTAGCAAAACATAATGAGGTGATTGTAATGGGGGACTTCAACTACCCGGATATTGACTGGGAAACAGAAACCTGTAGATCGCAGAAAGGAAAAAGGTTCTTGACAAATATCAAGGATAATTATCTCTCCCAACTAGTGCAGGAACCAACGAGAGGGAAGGCAGTGTTGGACTTAATATTGACTAATAGGCCTGATAGAATAACTGAGGTACAGATAGGGGGGCACCTAGGTAATAGCGATCATAATATTATCAATTTCAAAATGCCCTTCAGTAGGGTTATCAATAAGGGAACAACTAAAACATTAAACTTTAGGAGGGCGAAGTTTGATCAGCTGAAAGAAAACCTTCAACTTATAGACTGGGACAAAGTTCTTAATCAAGGAAATACGAATAGTAAATGGGAAACCTTCAAAATAATTCTGAATACTCAGTGCGAGAGGTATATACCGTATGGGAATAAAAGGGCCAGAAATAAGAGGAAACCAATATGGTTGAATAAGAACTAGAGATGAGCGGTGTTCGACTAGAACTGTTCGCCAATCTCAAATTCGAGCTGTTTTGGGCGGTGTTCGAGTTGTTCGACGAACCCGAACGATTTGCAAAAAATTCGGCTGTTCGAGGTTATGTTCGATAACTCTTCGTGCACCAAAAGCGTGTCCTGCATGTCTGGCGCTATTTAGAGCACCAATCATGCAGGGATTGTCTGCCACTCACTGTAATGCCACAGCCATGGTGGTTGTGGCATTACAGTGATTGCCCAAATCGATGGGAACAGTGCTCACAGTGAAACATGAAAAGCCGGCAATTCAGCATCGGCATACACCGGTACCCGACAATTTAGAACAGAAAGAATAGAGCATCACACATAGATTAGATAGATAGAAACATGTCAGTCACATATATAATAAGTACAGTGACAGTGTTGCTTAATGTACTTGTCATTTAGTGTAAAGGATTTATCAAAAAAAATAATAGTGTTTTCATGCACCGTCTCTTTAAAAAAGCCGGCCGGCAATTCAGCATCTGTACCCGACAATTTAGAATAGAAGGAATAGAGAATCACACATAGATTAGATAGATAGAAACATGTCAGCCACATATATACGAAGTACAGTGACAGTGTTGCTTACTGTACTTGTCATTTAGTGTAAAGGATTTATTAAAAAATATAATAGTGTTTTCGTGCACCGTCTCTTTAAAAAAGCCGGCCGGCAATTCAGCAGCGGTAACCGACAATTTATAACAGACAGAATAGAGCTTCACACATAGATTAGATAGATAGAAACATGTCAGTCACATATATATGAAGTACTGTGACAGTGTTGCTTACTGTACTTGTCATTTACTGCAAAGGATTTATTAAAAAAAATAATAGTGTTTTCATGCACCGTCTCTTTAAAAAAGCCGGCCGGCAATTCAGCATCTGTACCCGACAATTTATAACAGACAGAATAGAGCTTCACACATAGATTAGATAGATAGAAACATGTCAGTCACATATATAAGTACAGTGACAGTGTTGGTTACTGTACTTGTCATTTAGTATTAAAATAAAGGATTTATTATTAAAAAAAATTGGCGTGGGGTTCCCCGTAATTTTAGTCTCTAGCGGAGGTTAAGCAGACAGCTGGGGCAGATGTTTGAAGCCTGGGAAGGGGGTAATACCCACGGAGCTTCCCAGACTACTAATATCAGCCCCCAGCTGAATACCTAGCCTTTACTAGCTATTAAAATGGGGGACCCCCCAAAAAAATGACGTGGGGTCCCCCCTAATTTAATAGCTAGCAAAGGCTAGGCAGACAGCTGGGGGCTGATATTAATAGCCCAGGAAGGGTGCCATGAATATTGGCCCCCTCCCAGGCTAGAAACACCAGCCGTCAGCCGCCCCAGAAATGGCGCATCCAAAGGATGCGCCAATTCTGGCACTTAGCCTCGCTCTTCCCACTGCCCTGTAGCGGTGGCAGTGGGGTAATAGGGTTGGGGTTGATGTCAGCTTATAATGCCAGCTGACATCAAGCCCAGGTTAGTAATGGAGAGGCGTCTATAAGACACCCCCATTACTAACCCCATAGTCAAAGTTAAAAGAAAACACAAACACCCAGAATAAAGTCCTTTAATTGAAATAAAGACACATTCCTTTATTGTTCTAAATTAAACCATACTTACCGTCACGCCCATTCCAGCTGAAGCCAACAATCTCCTGCAATAAAAGAAAAATAATAAAGCAACCTCATCCTTACCTTTCCATGGTTCCCACGACAGCTTCAGCTCTGCTACATCGAGATAACAGGCTGGACCGCAGCAGAACGCTGCCATCCAGCCTGTCATCCCGCAGACACTGAGAAGCGCAGGCATGCTTGCGCTCTGCAGTGTCTGGCTGTGACGGCATAAAGATGAGACGAGTTCATGTCCAATGAACTCGGCGCACCTCATGCACGTCACTGACAGCGTGGGAGAATTCTCCTGCACTCAGCACTTCAGCGTGAGAATTCTCCCACGCTGTCAGTGACGTGCATGAGGTCAGCTGAGTTCATTGGACATGAATGAGCTCACCTCATGCACGTCACTGACAGCGTGGGAGAATTCTCACGCTGTAGCGCTGAGTGCAGGAGAATTTTCCCACGCTGTCAGTGACGTGCATGAGGTGAGCTGAGATCATTGGACATGAATGAGCTCACCTCATGCACGTCACTGACAGCGTGGGAAAATTCTCCTGCACTCAGCGATTCAGCGTGAGAATTTTCCCACGCTGTCAGTGACGTGCATGAGGTGAGCTCATTCATGTCCAATGAACTCAGCTGACCTCATGTACGTCACTGACAGCGTGGGAGAATTTTCACGCTGAAGTGCTGAGTGCAGGAGAATTCTCCCACGCTGTCAGTGACGTGCATGAGGTGTGCCGAGTTCATTGGACATGAGCTTGTCTCATCTTTATGCCGTCACAGCGAGACACTGAGGAGCGCAAGCATGCCTGCGCTTCTGAGTGTCCGCGGGATGACAGGCTGGATGGCAGCGTTCTGCTGCGGTCCAGCCTGTCATCTCGATGTAGCAGAGCTGAAGCTGTCGTGGGAACCATGGAAAGGTAAGGATGAGGTTGCTTTATTATTTTACTTTTATTGCAGAAGACATTGGCTTCAGCTGGAATGGGCGTGACGGTAAGTATGGTTTAATTTAGAACAATAAAGAATTGTGTGTTTATTTCAATTAAAGGACTTTATTCTGGGTGTTGTGTTTTTTTAAATACTTTACTAGAAATTCATGGTGGTCATGTCTAATATTGGCGTGACCCCATGAATTTCGGGCTTAGGGCCAGCTGATAATGCCAAGCTGGCCTTAACCCCTTTATTACCCAGTGAGCCACCGCACCAGGGCCCTGGATGAGTTGGGTACAGCGCCAGAAGATGGCGCTTCTATGAACGCGCCATTTTCCGGGGCGGCTGCGGACTGCAATATGCAGCGGGTGGGGTCCAGAAAGCTTGGGCCTCCCTGCGCTGCAGATTCCAGCCCCCAGCTGCCTAGTTGTACCTGGCTGGGCACAAAAATAGGGCGAAGCCCCACGCATTTTTTTTTAAAATTATTTCATGAAATTCATGGAATAATTAAGAAAAAAAGGGCTTCCCTATATTGTTGTGTCCAACCAGGTACAAATAGGCAGCTGGTGGTTGGGGGCAGCCCGTCCCTGCCTGCTGTACCTGGCTGGACACAAATATAGTGCGAAGCCCCACGTCAATTTTTTTTTCATTATTTCATGAAATAATTTTTTTAAAAAAGGGCTTCCCTATATCCCTATATTGTTGTGTCTGGCCAGGTACAAATAGGCAGCTGGTGGTTGGGGGCAGCCCGTTCCTGCCTGCTGTACCTGACTGGACACAAATATAGGGCGAAGCCCCACGTCAATTTTTTTTAAATTATTTCAGGAAATTCATGAAATAATGAAAAAAAAATTGATGTGGGGCTTCGCCCTATATTTGTGTCCAGTCAGGTACAGCAGGCAGGAACGGGCTGCTCCCAACCACCAGCTGCCTATTTGTACCTAGCCGGACACAACAATATAGGGAAGCCCTTTTTTTCTTAATTATTCCATGAATTTCATGAATTTAAAAAAAAAATACGTGGAGCTTCGCCCTATTTTTGTGTCCAGCCAGGTACAACTAGGCAGCTGGGGGCTGGAATCTGCAGCGCAGGGAGGCCCAAGCTTTCTGGGCCCCACCCGCTGCAAATTGCAGTCCGCAGCCGCCCCGGAAAATGGCGCGTTCATAGAAGCGCCATCTTCTGGCGCTGTACCCAACTCATCCAGGGCCCTGGTGCGGTGGCTCACTGGGTAATAAAGGGGTTAAGGCCAGCTTGGCATTATCAGCTGGCCCTAAGCCCGAAATTCATGGGGTCACGCCAATATTAGACATGACCACCATGAATTTCTAGTAAAGTATTTAAAAAAAACACAAACACCCAGAAAAAAGTCCTTTAATTGAA
Source organism: Phyllobates terribilis (assembly GCF_046119375.1). NCBI lineage: Eukaryota > Metazoa > Chordata > Amphibia > Anura > Dendrobatidae > Phyllobates > Phyllobates terribilis. The sequence goes on from NW_027362768.1 coordinate 330,616,447, forward strand.
ATAAACACACAATTCTTTATTGTTCTAAATTAAACCATACTTACCGCCACGCCCATTCCAGCTGAAGCCAATGATCTCCTGCAATAAAAGTAAAATAATAAAGCAACATCATCCTTACCTTTCCATGGCTCCCACGACAGCTTCAGCTCTGCTACATCGAGATGACAGGCTGGACCGCAGCAGAACGCTGCCATCCAGCCTGTCATCCCGCAGACACTGAGAAGCGCAGGCATGCTTGCGCTACTCAGTGTCTGGCTGTGACGGCATCCAGATGAGCCGAGGTCATGTCCAATGAACTCGGCTCACCTCATGCACGTCACTGACAGCGTGGGAAAATTCTCACGCTGAAGCGCTGAGTGCAGGAGAATTTTCCCACGCTGTCAGTGACGTACATGAGGTGAGCCGAGTTCATTGTCGGCTCATCTGGATGCCGTCACAGTCAGACACTGAGGAGCGCAAGCATGCCTGCGCTTCTCAGTGTGTGCGGCATGGCAAGCTGGATGGCAGCGTTCTGCTGCGATCCAGCCTGTCATCTCGATGTAGCAGAGCTGGAGCTGTCCTGGGAACCATGGAAAGGTAAGGATGAGGTTGCTTTATTATTTTTCTTTTATTGCAGGAGATCGTTGGCTTCAGCTGGAATGGGCGTGATGGTAAGTATGGTTTAATTTAGAACAATAAAGAATTGTGTCTTTATTTCAATTAAAGGACTTTATTCTGGGTGTTTGTGTTTTTTTTTTAACTTTGACTATGGGGTTAGTAATGGGGGTGTCTTATAGACGCCTCTCCATTACTAACCTGGGCTTGATGTCAGCTGGCATTATAAGCTGACATCAACCCCAACCCTATTACCCCCTGCCACCGCTCCAGGGCAGCGTGGAAGAGCGAGGCTAAGTGCCAGAATTGGCGCATCCTATGGATGCGCCATTTCTGGGGCGTCTGAGGGCTGGTGTTTCTAGCCTGGGAGGGGGCCAATATTCATGGCTCCCTTCCTGGGCTATTAATATCAGCCCCCAGCTGTCTGCCTAGCCTTTGCTAGCTATTAAATTAGGGGGGACCCCACGTCATTTTTTTGGGGGGGTCCTCCATTTTAATAGCTAGTAAAGGCTAGGTATTCAGCTGGGGGCTGATATTAGTAGCCTGGGAAGCTCCGTGGGTATTACCCCCTTCCCAGGCTTCAAACATCTGCCCCAGCTGTCTGCTTAACCTCCGCTAGAGACTAAAATTACGGGGAACCCCACGCCAATTTTTTTTAATAATAAATCCTTTATTTTAATACTAAATGACAAGTACAGTAACCAACACTGTCACTGTACTTATTATATATGTGACTGACATGTTTCTATCTATCTAATCTATGTGTGAAGCTCTATTCTGTCTGTTATAAATTGTCGGGTACAGATGCTGAATTGCCGGCCGGCTTTTTTAAAGAGACGGTGCATGAAAACACTATTATTTTTTTTAATAAATCCTTTGCAGTAAATGACAAGTACAGTAAGCAACACTGTCACAGTACTTCATATATATGTGACTGACATATTTCTATCTATCTAATCTATGTGTGAAGCTCTATTCTGTCTGTTATAAATTGTCGGGTACCGCTGCTGAATTGCCGGCCGGCTTTTTTAAAGAGACGGTGCACGAAAACACTATTATATTTTTTAATAAATCCTTTACACTAAATGACAAGTACAGTAAGCAACACTGTCACTGTACTTCGTATATATATGGCTGACATGTTTCTATCTATCTAATCTATGTGTGATTCTCTATTCCTTCTATTCTAAATTGTCGGGTACAGATGCTCAATTGCCAGCCGGCTTTTTTAAAGAGACGGTGCATGAAAACACTATTATTTTTTTAAATAAATTCTTTGCAGTAAATGACAAGTACAGTAAGCAACACTGTCACAGTACTTCATATATATGTGACTGACATGTTTCTATCTATCTAATCTATGTGTGAAGCTCTATTCTGTCTGTTATAAATTGTCGGGTACCGCTGCTGAATTGCCGGCCGGCTTTTTTAAAGAGACGGTGCACGAAAACACTATTATATTTTTTAATAAATCCTTTACACTAAATGACAAGTACAGTAAGCAACACTGTCACTGTACTTCATATATATGTGACTGACATGTTTCTATCTATCTAATCTATGTGTGATTCTCTATTCCTTCATGTCTAAATTGTCGGGTACCGGTGTATGCCACTGCTGAATTGCCGGCCGGCTTTTTTAAAGAAAGCGTCTTCTGAGCAGTTTGTCAGCTTTTGGACACCTTTGAAGGTGTTTTCTATGTGTTCCTATGTGTTTTTGTTTGCCTGCCATTGGTTTTAACGGTGTTCGACGGTGTTCTAAGGTGTTCGACGAACAGTTCGACGAACAGTTCCTCGAACATCCCGGTGTTCGACGAACCGAACCGAACCCGAACACTACGGGGGTGGCTCAACACTAATAAGAACGTAAAAGGGGCGTTAAATAGCAAAAAAGAGGCATTCAAGAGATTAAAACAGGAAAACAGCAAGGAGGCACTAATGTGTTACAAGGAAAAAACGAGAACCTGCAAAAAACAAATAAAAATAGCAAAGGAGGAAACAGAGAGACGTATTGCTAGGAAAAGTAGATCAAATCCCAAACTGTTCTTTACGTATATAAATAGTAAAAGGATTAAATCGAATATTATTGGACCGATAAAAAGTGATGAAGGCAAAATCATAGAGAAAGATGAGGATAAAGCTAATCTATTAAATAAATTTTTTTCGTCAACTTTCACAAAGGAAAAAGAACTAACAGGCGAAATGAGAAGTGACAAGCTTAATCCTCCACTAAGTATGACAAATCTAACCCAAGCTGGGGTACAGAAACGCCTCAGTAACATTAAAATAAACAAATCACCAGGACCTGATGGCATACACCCACGGGTACTAAGGGAACTAAGTAATGTGATAGACAGACCGTTATATCTTATATTTAAGGACTCTGTTGAGACTGGGTCTGTACCACTTGATTGGCGACAGGCAAATGTAGTGCCAATATTCAAAAAGGGAGCAAAAAGTAACACCGGAAACTATCGGCCGGTGAGTCTGACGTCCGTTGTGGGCAAAATTTTTGAAGGCTTTATTAATGAGGCAATCATGGAGCATCTTGATGCTAATAATCTATTAACCCCGAACCAACATGGATTCATGAGGAATCGCTCCTGCCAAACAAACCTGATTGACTTCTACGAGGAGGTTAGCTCTCGAGTAGATCAGGGGGAACAAGTGGATGTCGTGTATCTCGACTTCTCAAAAGCGTTCGATAGCGTGCCACATAATAGGTTGGTATACAAAATGAGAATGATGGGGCTGGGGGAAAATGTCTGCAAGTGGGTAGCTAACTGGCTAAAGGATAGAAAGCAGAGGGTGGTTATAAATGGAATGTAGTGCCGGCGTCCCTGCCCTCTGCTAGGCAGGGACGCTGTTCCCCTCACCGCTCTGCTCCGTGCCCGGCGTCCCTCTCCCGCTCTGCTGGCAGCGCGCGCTCCTTCCCGACCACTGTGCTTAGGGCGCGCGCGTCCTCCCTCCCTCTTAAAGGGGCCGCGCGCGCCGTCCTAAGGAGTCCCCGGCCAATGGCCGGAGGACTTTACCATATATAAGGCACCTCCTCCAAAATAGAGGTGCCCGAGCAATGTTGTTGCACCGTTCTACTCTGCTTCAGCCCTCAGGTCCCTTGCCAGTTACCTGCCAGTTACCTGCCAGATTCCTGCCAGCTTGCTGTCCTAATCCTGCCTGATTTCCTGTTACCTGCCTGCCTGCCTGAGGTCCGACGGTCTGCCTTACAACTCCGGTCAGTCTGTCTAAGGACCAACTTGCCCGCTCACCTGGGAGCGCACATCAGCTACCTGCCTGCTTGCCTGAGGTCCGACGGTCTGCCTTACAACTCCGGTCAGTCTGTCTATGGACCAGCTTGCCCGCTCACCTGGGAGCGCTTCTCCGCTACCTGCCTGCTTGCCTGCCCGGAGGCTCCGCTGTCACGTGCTGTGACCACCAGCTATTCCAGACTCTTGCCCGCTCACCTGGGAGCGCTTCTCCGCTACCTGCCTGCTTGCCAGCCCGGAGGCTCCGCTGTCACGTGCTGTGACCACCAGCTATTCCAGACTCTTGCCTGCTCACCTGGGAGCGCTTCTCCGCTACCTGCCTGCTTGCCTACCTGGAGGCTCCGCCGTCACGTGCTGTGACCACCTGCTATTCCAGAGACTCTCGCTTGCTCACCTGGGAGCACACATCCTCCATCTGCCTTGCTAGCCTACCTGGAGGTTCAGCCATCACAGGTCGTACCTACCCTTTACCTAGAGACTGCCCCGGTCACTTGCCGTGACCTCCAGCCCATTCTTCCAGAGACTGCCCCGGTCACTTGCCGTGACCTCCAGCCTGTTCTTCCAGAGACTGCCCTGATCACTTGCCGTGACCTCCTGCCCGTACACCCAGAGACTGTCCCGGTCACCTGCTGTGACTGCCTGCCTGGTCGCCACCCGCTCCCTTACAAGGACCGCTCCCTTGTATAGTAGCCCAGAGGTTCCGCCTCCCAGACCCGTTACATGGAATATACTCAGATTGGGTAAGCGTCACTAGTGGGGTACCACAGGGGTCTGTACTAGGCCCAATGTTATTTAATATCTTTATTAACGACATAGTCAACGGGATAAATAGTAAAATATCAATATTTGCAGATGACACAAAGTTATGTAAAACAATTAATACAAAAGAGGATAGTGAAGACCTACAGAGGGATTTGGATAAGCTGGGTAGGTGGAGCATTAAATGGCAAATGAGGTTTAACGAGGAGAAATGTAAGGTCATACATATGGGAAGGAAAAATGGAAGTCACCAGTACTCACTGAATGGGAAATCATTGGGGAATTCAGAGATGGAGAAGGACTTGGGCATCTTGATTGATAGCAAACTAAATTGGAGTGCCCAAAGTCAGGCCGCTGCTGTAAGGGCAAACAGGGTAATGGGATGTATCAGAAGAGGTATAGCTGCAAAGGATGAGAACATTGTTCTTCCACTGTACAAAGCACTGGTCAGACCACACTTGGAATACTGTGCTCAGTTATGGGCCCCAATATATAGAAAGGATATAAATGAGCTTGAAAAGGTACAAAGGAGGGCAACAAAATTAATAAGGGGAATGGAGGGACTGCAATACCCAGAGAGGTTGGCAAAACTAGGACTATTCAGCCTGGAAAAGAGAAGGTTGAGGGGGGACATAATAAATGTGTACAAATATGTTAGGGGACAGTATAGAGACCTTGCCCGAGATTTGTTCAAAAGGAGGGATATTACGGTAACAAGAGGGCATTCACTAAGACTGGAAGAGAAAAGGTTTCAGCACCAGCATAGGAAGGGGTTCTTTACGTTAAGAGCAGTGAGAATATGGAATTCACTGAGTGAGGAGACGGTAATGTCGGATTTACTAAACCAGTTCAAGCGGGGACTGGATGCTTTTCTAGATACCAGGCAGATTTCTGCATATACTTAAAAATAGAATAAAATAGTAGGTTGATACAGGGATTTATTCTGACTGCTGGTTTCAGAGTCGGGAGGGAATTTTTCCTCAGGTGAAGATTGGCCAAATCATTTGGGGTTTTTGCCCTCCTCTGGATCAACTTTAGCAATTACAGAACTAACAGGTCGAACTTGATGGACGCAAGTCTTTATTCGGCTTTACTAACTATGTAACTATGTAACTATGTAACTAATATCTAATCTGTGTCTCCTCCCATTTAGTTTCATCCCATTGCTTCTAGTCTTTCCTTGTGCAAATGAGAATAAAGATGATCCTTCTACAATGTGACAGCCCTTGACATATTTGTAGACAGCTATTAAGTCTCCTCTCAGTCTTCTTTTTTGCAAGCTAAACATTCCCAAATCCTGCAACCGTTCCTCATAGGACATGGTTTGCAGACCAGTCACCATTCTGGTCGCTCTTCTCTGAACTTGCTCCAGTTTGTCTATGTCTTTTTTAAAATGTGGTGCCCAAAACTGTACACAGTATTCCAGATGAGGTCTGACCAAAGAGGAGTAAAGACCGATAATGACTTCACGTGATCTAGACTGTATGCTTCTGTTAATACATCCCAGAATTGTATTTGCCTTTTTTGCTGCTGCATCACACTGTTGACTCATGTTGAGTCTATGATCTATTAGTATACCTAAGTCTTTTTCACATGTACTGTTGCTTAGCTCTTTTCCTCCCATTCTGTATATGCTTTTTTCATTTTTATTGCCCAGATGTAGTACTTTGCATTTTTCCCTGTTAAAAACCATTCTGTTGGTTGCTGCCCACTGCTCCAGTTTATTTAGGTCTTTTTGAATCCTCTCTCTCTCTTCTCTAGTATTAGCTATCCCTCCTAGCTTTGTGTCATCAGCAAATTTAATCAGTTTACCCTCAATTCCTTCATCTAAATCATTGATAAAGATGTTGAACAATACAGGTCCCAGGACGGAGCCCTGTGGTACCCCACTTGAGACATTCATCCAGCTGGATGTGAAGCCATTTACAACCACCCTTTGAGTCCGATCACTAAGCCAGTTATGAATCCACCTAACAGTTGCCTGGTCCATTGCATACTTGGTCATTTTTTCAATAAGGATGGTGTGAGATACTTTGTCAAATGCTTTGCTGAAGTCAAGATATACTATATCTACAGCATTTCCCTGATCCACCCAGTCAGTGATTCTGTCATAGAAGGAAATTAAGTTAGTCTGACATGACTTGTTAGTTACAAACCCATGCTGACTCTGGTTAATCACTTCATTCTTATCCATGTACTTACATACATGTTGTTTAATAATTTGTTCAAAGATCTTTCCTGGTATAGAAGTCAGACTCACCGGCCTATAGTTCCCTGGGTCCACCTTCTTCCCCTTTTTGAAGATAGGAACAACATTTGCTCTTCTCCAGTCCTCTGGGACTTCTCCTGTTCTCCAAGAATTTTCAAAGATTATGGAGAGTGGTTCTAAAATTTCTTCTACGATCTCCTTCAGTACTCTGGGGTGTAATTCATCTGGACCTGGAGACTTGAACTCATTTATGTTAGCTAAATATTCCCTCACAATCTTTCTGCTTACAGATAACTTGGATTCCTCTATTCCTTTAAAAGGACAGTGAAGATCAGTTGATGTTACATTTTCTTTCTGAGAGAAAACAGATGCAAAATAGGAATTAAAAAGTTTGGCCTTCTCAACATCCTCTCTTACCATTTCTCCATTTTCATCCTGTAAAAATCCTATAGCATCTTTGACTTTTCTTTTACTTTTGACATACCCCCAAAATCCTTTTTTATTGCTTTTGACATCTCTTGCAAGCCTTAATTCATTGTCAGCTTTAGCTACCCTGATACGTGCCCTGCAGGATCTGCAGACTGCATTATAATCTTCTTTAGATATGCCTCCCTCTTTCCATTTAATAAACATTTCTTTCTTTCTTTTTAGCATGTGTTTAAGTTCAGTGTTCATCCATCCTGGTTTCCTTAAATGCTTCCCATTCTTCCTACTTTTCGGGATTGTTAACGATTGTGCTTTGAGAATCTCATTTTTAAAAATTTCCCATCCTTCCTGGACATTTTTGTCCTTAAGGACATCCAGCCATTGGATCCCTCCTATTCTCTTTCTGAGTCTCTTAAAATCTGCCTTTCTAAAATCTAACCTTGAAGTTTGAGTCTTCACATGTCTTCCTCCTCTAGTTATCCAAAATTCTATAATAGCATGATCGCTGCCTCCTAGGGTCCCAGCCACCTTTACCTCCTCAACCATTTCCTCCCTGTTTATAAGGATTAGATCCAAAGTAGCAGATCCCCTTGTTTTCTCCCCTACCTTTTGGAAGATAAAGTTGTCAGCAAGAGAGGATAAGAATTTGCTTGACCTGTTAGTTTTACTTGAGAGAGATTCCCAACAAATGTCTGGATAGTTGAAATCTCCCATGATCACTACGTCATATTTTTTGGAGAACTTGGTCATTTGATACATAAAGAGTTCATCCATATCTTCAGCTTGCCCAGGTGGCCTGTAGTAAATGCCTATAATGGTGTCCTTTCCGTTGTTCTCTCCTTGTATTCTTACCCAAACAGTTTCCACAGAACTCCCAGTCTCTGAAGCTTCAATCTCTGTGCAGATATACGCTTTTCTAACATACAATGCAACACCTCCTCCTCGTTTATCAAGTCTGTTTCTTGCAAATAAGTTGTATCCTTTTAGCCTTTTATTCCAATCATGTGTATCGTCCCACCAAGTTTCAGTGATTCCAATGACATCATATTCCTTTTCCTGCATTAGTAGTTCCAATTCTCCTTGTTTGTTGCCCATGCTTTGTGCATTTGTATAAAAACATTTTAGTTTGTGATTGGTTTCTCTTCCTCCCATATTTTTATTATTTAAATTGTTTTGTCTTTGTTCTTCCTTTCCACTTCCAGTAGCAGAGATCTCAATAGTATTTGTCAGCTGTATATCTTTTTCTGGCCTTTTGCTTCCCTTCCCACATTGTTCTAGTTTAAAGCTCTTCTGATGAGTGTAGCAAGGCGACTTCCAAATACATGTTTTCCAGTCTTCGTAAGGTGCACCCCATCTCTAGCAAGTAGTCCATCGTATAGGTAATTCATTCCGTGATCCAGAATTCCAAATCCTTGTTGACGGCACCATCGACGTAGCCAGTTGTTCACCTGTAGAATCTTATTCCACCTCATTGTTCCATGGCCATCCACTGGGAGGATGGATGAGAAGACCACCTGCGCTCCCAATTCTTTCACTTTCTTGCCTAAGTCTTCAAAGTCACTGCAGATGGTTTCCAGGTCCTTTCTTGCGGTGTCATTTGTCCCCACATGTATTAGCAGGAATGGGTAGTGATCTGTAGGTCTGAAGAGTCTTGATATCCTGTCAGACACATCTTTAATTTTTGCTCCTGGAAGACAGCACATTTCTCTTGAGGTTATGTCTGGTCTGCAGATAGCGGCCTCTGTTCCTCTTAACAGGGAATCCCCCATGACCACCACTCTCCGTTTTTTCTTCACAACATTCTTCTTTCTCCATCCAGGAGGATTCTGAGGGCTTACAAGGTTATTCATTGCTGGCAAAGTCTTATTTTGCTGTATTTCTTCATGGTTCTCCTGCGTGAGAGCCTGGTACTGGTTCCTGAGCAGTATGGGTGCTGACTGCCTCTCAATCCTCCTGCTTCTGTGGGTCACATGCTTCCATTCCTCTGTTTCGTCAGGTGCAGTTCGAATTTCTTCTCTTTCTGAATCATGAAGAGATAATTCTGCTCTGTCTAAGAACTCTTCACCTTCCTTAATGATTTTCAAGGTAGTTAACCTCTCTTCTAGATTTCGCAACTTTTCCTCCAACAGGGACACAAGCTTGCATTTCTGGCATGTGAAGTTTGGCTTTTTCACTGGCAAGCCTGTGAACATGTAGCAGGATATGCAGCTCACCAAATGGCTCCTGGACTCTTCCATGTTCTTATTGTTAATGTTCTGAAAACAGTGAAAAAGGCTTAAAAAAAAAGCTTCAAAATGCGCGCGCCACTCGGCGCGCGGTTTACCAATGTCCTCTTTTCAGCTCCAACAGCCAAAATCCAGTGTTCTTTGAGCTTGCAGAGACTCTTCACTTACCCCAAAATGCAGTGGGAATATGCAAATTATCTCCTCAGGACTCCTCTCCGACTTACGGTTTCCTCTCAGACTCCTCTCAGACTTACGGTTTCCTTGTACGAGTGCTATCCATAGTTTTCACGGTTAGTACTTGTATCTGTGATAGTCTATGGGGCCATTCACATGTCCATGATTTTCACTCAGTCCCCTGAAAATCCCAAAGACATGTTCGATTTTGATCTGAGCGTGGGATCAAAATTGGCAATGCAAGTTAATGGGTCTGTGGAAAAATTGGACCATACTCGGAAGACATCCGAGGTTGTTCCAATTTTTGTGGACTGACAAAAAGGGCAAAGTGGAGAAAGGTTTTTTTTCCTCCATGTATAAAAAAAATGATGACACTCAGACCACACAATGGTCAACTCTGATCTCATCAAATCGATCCATTTTTCTTGCACGTGAGAAAATCAGACGTCTGAATGAGGCCTAAGAGCTGAAAACTTTTGCCCCCTCATTTTAGGAATCAGTAGGGATCTTAGCATCTAGTTTCCTACTGATCAAAAATTATGTTACATGAAAAGATTTTTTTTTTAATGACGTATCCTTTACACAAAGTAAACGGTTTAATACTAATATTCATTTTAGCTTTTTGTAAGAGTTTTTATCCATTTTCAAGTGAAATACGGCCTTATTTAGGAGCAACGAGAGAGAATTCTTGTTACATTTAATAAATCCCAGTGAGCACAGCAGTTAACTTTTATCACAAGTGCCAGTACATAAGAAAAATATATGGAGCTCCTGCCTTGGCCTGATGTACGAAGCACAATATTTCTGCTTATGACCTCTGTGACCTTCATAATGTCCCTTTATGGCTAGTCTCTTCTATAAAATACCAGGAAATATTGAATAAAACTCTTTCGTACATATATATTTTTTTGTATTGAGAAAATACCAGGAAATCCATAAGAAAGCATAATTGGCATAAAATGGAATCCATGCAGTATTTGAAATCTATGAACACCTTTCACATGGAAAAAATGATTTTTTCATATGTTAGTGGTTATCTTTAGCTAACAAGTTTTAGCCCGTAATCATTCCTGTAATAATTTTAAGAACCTTCATATGTAGTGTGCACCCTGATTCAGGTTTCATATTTTTTTTTTTGTAGGAGTGTCTCTCTAAGGAATATAGGCAGGATGTGAGGGCTATGTGTATCCACTGTGCTGCAGTTTTCAGTAGTTCATATCCTACATGTATTTTCTGCACTTATCTCCTCCTTATGTTCCACTTCAAGCTCTTTCTTTCTTTTCTATGTTTTTGTCTGTTTTGTCTGCCCTCCTTGAGTTATTTTCTCCCCTCTCCATGCTGTGGAATTCTGAGTAAAATGTCTTCTCAGCTGCAATATCTAACACTAAGAGAAGGGAGGCAGGAGAGCAGATATAGCCATCAGGAGTAGAAGTTAAGAAGTCGGACAGAGTTGTTCCATTTTTGCAGAGCACCCAGCTAGTTAAATGACTTATTAACAATCTGCAGTAGCTAAATGGTAGAAAATGCAATAAAAGATATTTACAAAGTTGCTGAAAGAGTCACTAAACTTTCTCCATGTTTTTCATATTTTGCGGGCACTTTAATTGCCTGCAGATTGATGGGGATCCAAGTTCTAAGACCTCTCTGATCACTTGGAAGACCCCTGAGAAGTGGACAAGTCAGGAGACTGCAGAGCACAGCTCCTGCCTGAGTGCACACAGAGTGGAGGGAAAGCATAGATTATAAAGACTATGAAAAAAAATGTTTAAAATTTAGCTACTCTTTAACTTTACATCAGCAAAAAAAAAATTCAAAGTTGTACGAAGGCAGCTGTGCGGAAATGCACGTCGGGTTGTGCGCCATTGATGAGTGTGCTCAATCCATAGCGGATGTAAGTATTCATTAGGTGCTACATGCATGTATGTTTTGGAGGCTATTTTGACTCTTCTTGTGCTATGTGTCGTATACTACAAGATCACCAATTGATTTTATTTTTTTTTTTTGCTGGTTGATTAGCATTACTGACCACACTCTTTCTCTGGTGCCCCTCTACCGCTATGTTTTTAATTACTCCTGTGTCTGTTATTCATTATTTCCCTTATAATTATTAATAAAATTAAAACTTTTTTAAATGATCCCTTGGACTTTGGTGCGTAGTTTTTCCTCTTGTTTTTCCATCTGAGAACCTGCATAAGGACTGGCTGAGTGGTCACGCAGGGTGGAGAGATACGATAACTTAGCGATTCTATACTTTGCATCGTGCCATTCCTCTTATTACTACTGGAAATGTTTAAAAATTAACAATACGATCAGTATTACACTGTCAGTACAGCTTGGAGTGTTTAGGTTCACCCACATCTGGTAACAACAAGCTGTCAATTTCCAGGAGGAATGCCAGAGGAACTACACAACGCAGAGTTGAAAGAAAAGATGCTTCAGAATAGTTATTTCATAGAGAAAATAAGTATATTACTAAATATTTACTTAGGAGAGACGAGGAAGAGAGATGCTCCAGCATAACTGATCTTTTGTTCCCCAAATGTAAGTAGACTAAAGATGGGCGAATCTGTCAAAATTCTAATTTGACAGATTCGCTCGAATTAGACCAAATATTGGATTTTCATGCTATGTAAATTAAATGTGCAGGGACCATAATAAAACAAAATAAAAAAAAAAATATATATAGTCACTCGACCCTCATCTGGCCCACTGCGAAGCCCTGCTCTGGTCCGATGGTCTTCTTTGGTCTAGGGAGGTCTCTTCTTCTATTAAGTGAGGTGTCTTACTCCAGCTTCTGATATGTCTGGTATTATCATCCTGGTATTTTCTTAAAGGGGTTATCAGGAATTTTAACATTAATGGCCTGTCCTAAGGATAGGTCATCAATATATGCTCAGTGGGAGTGTGACACCCCCGACCATCAGCCATCAGCTGTTCCCGGTGTTGGCCAGGACTGCTCAGTTCCAGAGGCGCATAGCTCCATTAACCCCTTTCTGACGTATGACCTAATAGTACATCTTGGTGACCTGGGCCGATTGGACCAATGACGTACTCTTAGGTCATATGGCAATCGCGCTGCACACAAGCGGTGCGGGGCGATCGCCGCCGGGTGTCAGCTGATAGTCACAGCTGACACCCCGTACTATGTGCAGGGAGCTGTCTCGCACCTCTCCCGGCACATTAACCCCCTCAATACTGCGATTGAAGTCGATCGCAGCATTGCGGTGGCAAGGGGAGGTGATCGGAATACTCACCTCCTCTTCCGGCCTCCAGCGCTGTCTGCCGCGGCTTCCCGGATGTTGCCATGACGACCCGATGTCATCATGACAACATCCGGGTCACCAGACAGCAGGAAAATTCTTTGGTCATGCGCAGTGCATAACCAAACTATCTTCTCCCTGTGCAGCACTGACAGCCTGTATAGCACAGGGATGGTGCTGCATTCCTGTGCTATATAGGCGATCAGAAAAAAAAAAGTGAAAGTCCCAGAGTGGGACAGAGAATAAAAGTCAAAAAACTGTTAAAAAATGAAAAATAAAAAAAATTGTAAAAATATAAAAAAAAATAATAATAATAATCCACAAAAAATAAAAATATTATGTACCAATCAATAAATATTATTATGAAAAAAAAACAAAAAAAACAATAAAAGTACACATATTTGGTATTGCCACGTCCGGAATGACCTGACCTATAAAACTGTCCCACTAGTTAACCCCTTTAGTGAACACGGTAAAAAAATAAATAAAAAACAAAGCAAAAAACAATGCTTTATCATCATACTGCCAAACAAAAAATGAAATAACACGGGATCGAAAAACAAAAATAAATAAAAATGGTACCGCTGAAAATGTCATCTTGTTCCGCAAAAAACAAGCTGCCATACAGCTCCATCAGCCGAAAAATAAAAATGTTATAGCTCTCAGAATAAAGCGATGCAAAAAATATTTTTTTCTATAAAATAGCTTTTATTGTGTAAAAGCGGCAAAACATAAAAAAAAATATAAATGTGGTACTGCTGTAAACGTACTGACCCGAAGAATAATGCTGCCTTATCAATTTTACCACACACGGAACAGCATAAAAACAAACCCATAAAAAAATTCTGGAATTGCTGGTTTTTGTCTATTCTTCCTCCCAAAAATCGGAATAGAAAGCGATCAAAAAATGTCACGTGCCTGAAAATGGCACCAATAAAAACGTCAAGTCATCCCGCAAAAAACAAGCCATCATATGACTCTGTCGGCCAAAATATGGAAAAATTATAGCTCTCAAAATATGGCGATGCAAAAACTAGATTTTGCAAAAAATGTGTCTTTTAGTGTGTGACAGCTGTCAGTCATAAAAACCTGATATGATTCTGGCATCACTGTAATCGCACTGACCCGAAGAATAAAGTCATCTAATCACTTATACCGCGCGAGGAACGGCGTAAAAAATAAACTCTAGGGTTAGGGTTGTGTTTAGAGATGAGCGGTGTTCGACTCGAACTGTTCGCCAATCTCAAATTCGAGCTGTTTTGGGCGGTGTTTGAGCCGTTCGGCGAACACGAACAATTTGAAAAAAATTCGGCTGTTCGAGGTTATGTTCGATAACTGTTCGTGCACCAAAATCATAACTGGATTTTTTCTCAGTAATGATGAAAATTAATGTTAATACGCAGTTTGAGTGTACAGCGGGGCGGGGGGAGGGGCAGGGGATGGATCTCTGCAGGAACAATGAAGATCTCCATTTTTTTTTCTCTTTCCCGCATTTGCAGTGGGGAGGTGCAATCTGTCAGCCTATCAGCAGCGCACACACGGAGCGAAGTGCTTTTTTTCACACAAGCAAGGGCATGTGTGATTGGCAGTGTATGTCACATGTCCTTGCCCTATAAGACCAAGTCATTTTCCCCGTCGCCACCATTTTCTCACTGCGGCAGCTGCGTGTTAGACGGCACCGCTGTTGCTGTGTGCGCTATACCTTGTTAATTTCAAGCCAATTTTCGCACAAATATACAGATAGCTTGGGAGTAGGGAATAGTTGTGATTGCAGTCCTTTTAAGGACTAGGTTACAGCATTTCCTACGACTTTTATCAGGCAGGTCTGTGCTCTTAAATAGATAGATTGTGGGAGTAAAGACTAATTGTAATTGGAGTCCTTTTCAGGACTAGGTTACATCAGTTCCTATCAGTTTTTGCCAGGCAGGTCTGTGCCAGTGCTGTGCAAGTTTTTTTCACAGCATTTGGCTGAATCTAGCAAAGCTAATCCTTTTTGGCCTATTGCAGAGTGTGTTAGTCAGTGGAGTAGCCTATCTGTGTTGCAAGATATACCACCTGTGTATAGAATACCAATTTTTTTACTGCACCTAGTGTGACACCCCAGGGGTCTGGTTGTCACAGTGATAGAGATATTACGTCTGAGAGCAGGTGGGAGGTCCTTTGGTCAGGGATCCTGTGCATGCCACACCTCCTGCCCAGCCTTGGGAGGGGAAGAACTTCCCCTGTATAAACCCGGGGCTGAGGCAGGGTTAGTGAGTCCAGGAAGAGTAGAGACAAGAGCAGCATAGGAAGCAGCAGAGTCACAAGGAGTCAGGGGCTGGCAGCTAAAGAGCTCGCCCTGACTAAGAAGATTCTTTACCGGACCCGGAGTCCGAGGCTGTGGGGACTAACTTCTACCCAGCAGCAGAATCCGTCAGGCAGGGGATTTCAGGTCCCCTGGCCCAGAAGCCCGAAGGCCCGGTCACACGCGTGGGACCAGCACCGCCATCGTGGAGCGGAAGCCATTAGAAGGCCCCGAGTCACCGGCCATACGGGTGAGCACCACACGGTACACTCAGGGACGTGGGCTACTTACATCAGCTTCTAGCAAGGTAGCCAGAAGAGTACAGTCAGCTTGGGAGGCCTACAACTCCGCCTGGCCAGGGGAGATCCCATCTGCTCAAGGACTGACCAGGCCCCGTTCGCTAGCAAGTACTCCGGGAGGGTCTATCGTTGTTACCAGTAAAGACCCTGAACGCTACCATACCGTCTCTGAGTGGTTCCTGCTACCCCCATCATCCACGTCGGCTGCCCTGAGGCCATACCCCTCCCGTTGGGGGTTATACTATCACGCTGCACCATCCTTCCACCGGCCTCAGCGGTCTGCCCTGCAGCAGCAGCCCCCTGGCTGCATTCAACGGGTGGCGTAGTCATCAACCATTTTCTACCGCTAACAGACTGCCGTCCAGTTTGACTCCCTGGGCACGGACCGGGTCACCGCCACGAGACTACAACCCTAAACAGATCCGGATCCGGGTAAGCTCCCGCGTGCGCAACGCAGCGCGACACAGGCCCAGGGGCGCGTCAGCTTTGGCGTAGTCGGCAGGATCACGTGCCCGCAACCACCGGGTACTGCGTGCCTGAAAAGCAAAGACTGTTCAAACTTACCAGTGGTGAAGATTCCCGCCATCGGTGAAGATTCCCGCCATCCGGCGCCATCTTCAGCCTTCTTCCCGCCATCGGTGAAGTTTCCCGCCATCCGGCGCCATCTTCAGCCTTCTTCCCGCCATCCGTGGAGTTTTCCCGCCATTGGACGCCATCTTGAGGACGCCGCGCGGGAAGAAGAGGGGCGTGGACTCCGAAAGCGCGCGAGAACTGAAGCCCCGCCTCACGTCCGGACGTTGCGTAAGGTCCTGGAAGGAGCCCAGCAGACGCCGACGTCACAGGAGCGCGACGGAAGGTCCTCAACCCTGACGATCCACTGCGGAGCCGCGGCCTACGGAACAGGATCATCGCAAGGTAGGCCACGGTCCACTAGGGGGGAGGAAGATGTCGGATACGGAGGAGAGCTCCACTGCCTCAACCCCCGCCAGCGCTACCGCTGTTGCAGTTATGCCCTTCACCATGCCCTATATCCCGGGAGCAGCTTGGCTACCCCAGTACTCAGGGGAGTCACATACCCTGCATGACTTTAGAGAAAAGCTGGATAGCCTCTTCCAGGTGTACCCCCTCACAGAAGAGCAAAAAGTGAGCATCCTGGTGGCCCAACTAACTGGGGCAGCCAAAAGGGAAGTAAAATCCTGGCCACCTGGGAGGAAGACTGTCGCAGGGATACTAACCCGGCTGAAGGACACCTTTGATACCCGCACCTCAGCCGAGATTAAACTTAGATTCTACGGGTGCAAGCAGCGAGCGCATGAGAGTATAAGGGACTATGCACTCAACCTACAAGAGGCCCTGAGGGCCATTAAGCAGACCGACCCTAATGGAGTGGGAAACGAGGACAGGCTGTTGACCGAACAATTTATAGAGGGTTTATATTGCAATGCCCACCGCACCCAGTTGCGGGCAATGGCCTTACAGGACCCTCATCTAGAATTTGCACAGTTCAAGGACAGAGCCATCCGGGTGCTCCGAGAACCGGCACCAGGTGGCGTTGTGACCCACAGACGCCCCACTACCACTTACTACCAGGAGGCGGCGCCCTTGTCAGCAGGGCCTGTGGGAGCTGATGCGCAGGCTTTGGACAATGACCCGGCTCCAGACCTACACCATCAGGTCCAAGAGCTAGCTAAAAGCGTTGCTGCGCTAACCCGAACTGTGCAGTCTTTACAGGTTTCCACTCCAGGGAAGATCCAGCTGGCATCCGGACCGGAGGACATCCCGTGGCGTCGACCAAGGAGGACCCCACCGGCCAGAGGAAGACCCAGTGACCGATACAGCGAGGACGGACGACCCATCTGCCGCCGCTGCAATCAACCCAGACATATGGAAAGGTACTGTTCTTTAAACGGGCACAACCTGGGGTAGAGGGCCAACCCCCAGGAAAAAGATCACCAGGCCCATCGAACTGGCGCGACAGATATGTGGGAGGACGTCCAGTCTTGCCTGTGGTACTGGATGGCATTCCCATGAGTGCCCTACTGGACACCGGGTCACAGGTCACCACCATCCCGTACGTGCTCTTCAAGCAGTACTGGAATGACTCGGATATTACCCGCTACCCTGACGACGACTTGAGTATCATCGCCAGCAATGGTCAGCCCGTGCCACAGATCGGATTTAAAGAGGTGACCATCAAAATTGGTAGAGTCGAACTGGCCGCACAGGGACTGATCATTGTAGATATTGACAAACATGAGAGTCACCCAAAAATAACTCTAGGAACTAATGTAATTGAAAATTGTCTTGCAGAGGTGATTTTCCTTTTACAGCAGGTTGCCAAGAATGCCAGCTCCGGCGAGCAGCGGGTGCTCCAGAAAGAGATCCGGGCACTGATGCAACGGCAACAAGTGGAACTCTCCGGCGGTGAGATTGGTAGCGTAAGAATGTGTGACCCTTTTCCTATTGCCATGCCCCCAAAAAGTGAAATGATGATTTGGTGCCGGGCAGCTATTGGTCTGAGAGGTAGAGATTACCAGGCAATGGTAGAACCAGTTTACTCAGACAGTAGGCCCACCATTTTGACAGCACGGGGGGTGGTCAATGTACGCCATGGGAGGGTGCCCGTTCGCATAATAAATATCGGGGAGAGGGAAGTGTACCTGCCCCGGTATGCCACGCTAGCCAAATTATATACCACTAATCAAAATTCTATACAATCTGTGGAACCCTTGCCTCCATCTCACCCGGAGGAAGGTAACGGCTCTAAGAAAGACATGGAGGACTGGTGTCAGCAACTACATCTGGGTACTGACTCCACTCCCTCACACCAGAAACAAGGAGTCTATCGGGTGGTTCAAGAGTATGAGAGAGTGTTTAGTAAACACCCGTTAGACTTCGGGCGAGTCAAGGGGGTAGAACACCGCATCCCCACGGGAGATCATCCTCCCATAAAAGAGAGGTATCGACCCGTACCCCCTGCACATTACCAACACGCCAAGGGGATGCTTAGAGACATGAAGGAGGCTGGGGTAATCCGGGATAGCTGTAGCCCCTGGGCAGCCCCACTAGTTTTAGTCAAAAAGAAAGACAACACCATGAGGATGTGTGTAGATTACCGGAAAATCAACCGTATCACACACAAGGATGCGTACCCCTTACCAAGGATAGAGGAGTCATTGGCTGCTTTAAGATCTGCTAACTTCTTCTCTACCTTGGATCTCACTAGCGGGTACTGGCAGGTTCCTGTAGCAGAGGCGGACCGGGAGAAGACCGCATTCACCACCCCGATGGGACTTAGCGAGTTCACCTGCATGCCGTTCGGACTCTGCAACGCCCCAGGAACCTTCCAACGATTAATGGAGTGCTGTCTGGGCCACAGAAACTTCGAGACGGTCCTGTTGTACCTGGACGATGTCATCGTATACTCCAAAACTTATGAGGACCACCTGAAACACCTGGCGGAGGTGTTCGAAGCTCTGGCGAGTTACGGCCTAAAGGTGAAACCCTCCAAGTGTCACCTCCTGAAACCAAAGGTGCAATACCTGGGACACGTGGTGAGCGCTGACGGAGTGGCTCCCGACCCCGATAAGATCACCGCAATCAAAGGATGGCCAAGCCCTTCCAGCGTAAAAGAAGTGCGGCAGTTCCTAGGGTTGGTAGGCTACTACCGAAGGTTTATTCCCGGTTTCACCAAAAAGGCGGCGCCTATGCAGGACCTCCTGATAGGCCAGTCCCGGAAGGCCAAGAACCAGAAGCCGCCCTTCAAATGGGAAGAGCTAGAGGAAGAGTCCTTCCGCCAGCTGAAGATGGCCCTCACGGGGGATGAAATCTTGGCGTATCCGGACTATAGCCAGCCCTTCATCCTCTACACCGACGCCAGTAACGTCGGGCTAGGAGCCGTACTGTCCCAGATTCAGCAGGGGAAAGAGCGAGTAATCGCCTATGCCAGCCGAAAACTGCGACCCACCGAAAGGAATCCCGAGAATTATAGCTCATTTAAGCTAGAGTTCCTGGCCGTGGTATGGGCAGTCACCGAGCGCTTTAAGCATTACCTCGCTTCTTCCCGGTTCACCGTATACACGGATAACAACCCGCTGACACACCTGGACACGGCAAGACTCGGTGCCCTGGAGCAGAGGTGGATGGCCCGTCTGTCCAACTACGAGTTCACAATTAAATACCGGGCAGGGCGCTCCAATACCAACGCGGACGCCCTGTCCAGGATGCCCAACCTGCCGGACGGAGGAGAAGATCCGGAGGGACTGGAAGAAGTTGAACTCCCTGCGTTCCACCGTCATGGGACTATCCAGTATTCCCACCAGGTAAGGAGTAAGCAGGCTGCTACGTTGAACCCCTTACCTCACTACAACTGGGCGGAAACGCAAGACAGCGACCCTGCCGTCCGACTGGTGAAGGAGATGCTGACTCGCCCGGAGGCTAGCCTGGAATCAGACGCTCCAGAGGAAGCCAAACAACTATGGGCAGAGAAGAGTCGACTGTTCCTTTACAAGGGGAAGTTGTGCCGCAGAATGGTTAACTCCAGGACGCATGAACTACTCTGGCAAGTAGTGGTGCCACGAAGAGACGCAGCCATGGTGATGGAGGCATACCACGACGGAGCTGGACACTTCGGGTGGAAAAAGCTGGAGTTCCTGCTGCGCGAGCGGTTCCACTGGGTAGGCATGAGGGGAACCATCGAGAAGTGGTGCAGAGACTGTGGCCCGTGCAATCTGAGAAGGAAGGACCGGGCCAGCCAGAAGACTCCCCTGCAGTCCATCGTCACCCGGCAACCGTTGGAACTGGTAGCCTTGGATCATGTAAAACTGACCCCCAGCAGAAGTGGCTACGTCTACGCGTTAACCATCGTGGATCATTACTCCCGGTTTCTGGTTGTCGTCCCCGTCAAGGACTTAACGGCTCGAACAGCAGCTAGAGCCTTCCAGCAGCACTTTTGCCGTCCACACGGGTACCCGGACCAAGTGCTGACGGACCAGGGACCTGCCTTTGAAGCGGAGGTCTTCCAGGAATTCTGCAATCTGTATGGCTGCCGGAAGATAAGGACGACACCCTACCATCCGCAAACTAATGGACTTTGTGAGAAAATGAACCAGGTGGTAATGGATCTTCTAAAAACGTTGCCCCTGGAAGAATGCAGTCTGTGGCCTGAGAAGTTGCCCGATCTGGTGGACCTATACAACCACATCCCGGTAGGTTCCACCAACTGTACCCCGGCTTACCTAATGAGGGCAAGACCTGGTAAGTTACCTGTTGACCTGGAAATGGGAGTCCTGACGCCCGAGGACACTTCACCAGAAACAGACTGGGACACAGAGAGGCAGCAGCAGTACCGGAAAGTACAGGAGAGCGTGGAGCGAAGTCTCTGTCAGGCTAGGGAAAGACAAGAGAAGACTTACAACCAGTATGCTCCCGCTGTTCCCCTGGTACCCGGAGAGCAGGTCTTGAAGAGGAAGAGACGGCTCCACAAGTTGGACGACCAGTGGGAGAAGGACCCGTACACCATACTGCCCTCAAGCCACGAGAACCCGAAGGTCTGTACCATCAGTAAAGACGGAGGGGAAACCACAGCCATTGTATCCCGGGACCACCTGAAGAAGTGCCCCGAACAACTGAGGAACCCTGAGGAGGAACAGGAAGACCATCGACCCGTGGAAGAAAGGGAAGATATGGTTAGTACCGTGCTCGGGGACTTCCCTCGGTCTTGGACTCAAGTCAATGGTGCAGTTGTGGTACCCGTACTCACCTTCCTCCAACCATCATCCCAAGAACCTACGGAGCAACGGGTAGAGCTGGAAGAGCAGCCGGTCCAGGAGGCAGAAGACTCCACCCAAGCGGAACAGGAGAATCCACCCTCTGCTTATAGTGAGCCTGCCGTACCCCTAGTGAGACAAAGAGCCGGTAGACAGCTGCCCAGTTTACCCTTGACAGCTCCTACACCCTGTAGTTCAGGGCCAGACAGTCAGCTCCGTAGGTCCACTAGGGCCACTAGAGGCCAGTTACCCGCACGTTGGAGGATCTAAATGTTTAAGTTGTTTTACAATGTTTACCTGTTTATTGTTGCTTGTGTGTAATTTTGTGTTTCTAGTTGTTTTTAGGAGTCTTCGGTGGATTTACCGGGAATCCTTTGTATATAGTTGGAGCGTAACCCAGGATGGACTAGAGACTGTTAAGGACTCGGGGTAGGACAGACCCCTACCTGGTTACGTCTCCCTGTGTTGGTGAAATGGACACCTTTGCTTTTCTTCAAAGACTGCACCCGGTTGCGGACATCCGTGACCATCTTATTGTGTTTCCTTATTGTATTTTATTGTTCTTTGATATACCTTGTTATATTTTTCTAAAAAGTGTTTAGTCCCGGAGTACTAAATTTCACTAGGGGGGAGTGTGACACCCCAGGGGTCTGGTTGTCACAGTGATAGAGATATTACGTCTGAGAGCAGGTGGGAGGTCCTTTGGTCAGGGATCCTGTGCATGCCACACCTCCTGCCCAGCCTTGGGAGGGGAAGAACTTCCCCTGTATAAACCCGGGGCTGAGGCAGGGTTAGTGAGTCCAGGAAGAGTAGAGACAAGAGCAGCATAGGAAGCAGCAGAGTCACAAGGAGTCAGGGGCTGGCAGCTAAAGAGCTCGCCCTGACTAAGAAGATTCTTTACCGGACCCGGAGTCCGAGGCTGTGGGGACTAACTTCTACCCAGCAGCAGAATCCGTCAGGCAGGGGATTTCAGGTCCCCTGGCCCAGAAGCCCGAAGGCCCGGTCACACGCGTGGGACCAGCACCGCCATCGTGGAGCGGAAGCCATTAGAAGGCCCCGAGTCACCGGCCATACGGGTGAGCACCACACGGTACACTCAGGGACGTGGGCTACTTACATCAGCTTCTAGCAAGGTAGCCAGAAGAGTACAGTCAGCTTGGGAGGCCTACAACTCCGCCTGGCCAGGGGAGATCCCATCTGCTCAAGGACTGACCAGGCCCCGTTCGCTAGCAAGTACTCCGGGAGGGTCTATCGTTGTTACCAGTAAAGACCCTGAACGCTACCATACCGTCTCTGAGTGGTTCCTGCTACCCCCATCATCCACGTCGGCTGCCCTGAGGCCATACCCCTCCCGTTGGGGGTTATACTATCACGCTGCACCATCCTTCCACCGGCCTCAGCGGTCTGCCCTGCAGCAGCAGCCCCCTGGCTGCATTCAACGGGTGGCGTAGTCATCAACCATTTTCTACCGCTAACAGACTGCCGTCCAGTTTGACTCCCTGGGCACGGACCGGGTCACCGCCACGAGACTACAACCCTAAACAGATCCGGCTCCGGGTAAGCTCCCGCGTGCGCAACGCAGCGCGACACAGGCCCAGGGGCGCGTCACTAGTGAAGTAAAATCTTTTGGGCATAGCATCATTCTATTAGTCCATCTATACTGACCTCCATCAGGTTGCAAACTGAATATAATTTTTTTCTGCATCTAGCTCTGAAAAAATATTTGGGCTTCTAGCAGTGTGTGGGACTTGTTCTATTAGTCCTTCTATACTGACCTCCAGCAGGTTGCAAATTGAATATAATTTTTTTCTGCATCTAGCTCTGAAAAAATATTTGGGCTTCTAGCGGTGTGTGGGACTTGGTCTATTAGTCCATCTATACTGACCTCCATCAGGTTGCAAATTAAAAATAATTTTTTTCTGCATCTAGCTCTGAAAAAATATTTGGGCTTCTAGCAGTGTGTGGGACTTGGTCTATTAGTCCATCTATACTGACCTCCATCAGGTTGCAAATTAAAAATAATTTTTTTCTTCATTTATCTCTGAAAAAATATTTGGGCTTCTAGCAGCGTGTGGGACTTGTTCTATTAGTCCATCTATACTGACCTCCATCAGGTTGCAAATTAAAAATAATTTTTTTCTGCATCTAGCTCTGAAAAAATATTTGGGCTTCTAGCAGTGTGTGGGACTTGGTCTATTAGTCCATCTATACTGACCTCCATCAGGTTGCAAATTGAATAAAAAAAATTTCTGCATCTAGCTCTGAAAAAATATTTGGGCTTCTAGCGGTGTGTGGGACTTGGTCTATTAGTCCATCTATACTGACCTCCATCAGGTTGCAAATTAAAAATATTTTTTTTCTGCATCTAGCTCTGAAAAAATATTTGGGCTTCTAGCAGTGTGTGGGACTTGGTCTATTAGTCCATCTATACTGACCTCCATCAGGTTGCAAATTAAAAATAATTTTTTTCTTCATTTAGCTCTGAAAAACTATTTGGGCTTCTAGCAGTGTGTGGGACTTGTTCTATTAGTCCTTCTATACTGACGTCCAGCAGGTTGCAAATTGAATATAATTTTTTTCTGCATCTAGCTCTGAAAAAATATTTGGGCTTCTAGCGGTGTGTGGGACTTGGTCTATTAGTCCATCTATACTGACCTCCATCAGGTTGCAAATTAAAAATAATTTTTTTCTGCATCTAGCTCTGAAAAAATATTTGGGCTTCTAGCAGTGTGTGGGACTTGGTCTATTAGTCCATCTATACTGACCTCCATCAGGTTGCAAATTAAAAATAATTTTTTTCTGCATCTAGCTCTGAAAAAATATTTGGGCTTCTAGCAGTGTGTGGGACTTGGTCTATTAGTCCATCTATACTGACCTCCATCAGGTTGCAAATTGAATAAAAAAAATTTCTGCATCTAGCTCTGAAAAAATATTTGGGCTTCTAGCGGTGTGTGGGACTTGGTCTATTAGTCCATCTATACTGACCTCCATCAGGTTGCAAATTAAAAATAATTTTTTTCTGCATCTAACCCAGCCAATAGTTTTGGCCTAATACCACAGTTTGGCCACTCAGCTCTGCTCGGTTACCATCCATTGTTTTTTTGTGCAAACAACTCCAGAGTTGTGAATTAGTTAACCACCAAAATGAGTGGAAAAAGGCCTGCTGCTGGTGGAAAGGGGAATAGGCGTGTTGGGAAGGGGAAAAAAGGTTGTGTCCGTGGGGTAGGTGCAGAAGAAAGACCATCTTCCAGCCAAACTAAAATGTCTACTTCTTTTAGCGGACAATGTGATAAGATCCCTTTCTTACGGCCACGCCAATCGCTACAAATTCCAGATGAGGCACAAAAACAGCAGGTGCTTCAACGGATATCAAGTGCTCCTTTAATTGGGCTCTCCTCCACATCAACTTCAACATCACAAATACTCCAGTCCTCAAAGGTGTCACCCAAATCGCACTTGCTTCCTCACAGCTCCCAAATCTCCAGCTGCCCGTCTGAGTATGAGGTAGAACAGATGGTTGAGTCTGCAGAGCTGTTTACTCATACTATAGCCTGGGAATCAGAGGTCGACTCCAGCGCTTCTGTGAATCCAGACGAGGAAATGATCTGCACTGATGCCCAGAATCTTTATGAGTCGGATCCAGGACCAGACGCAGAAGGTTCTGACCATAATGTAGACCCTCATTCCCAAACTGTAACTCCTGTTGGTGGAGACAATGAGGAAGACGATGATAAGACTCAAATACCTGATTGGAGCGACAACTTTAGTTTTTTGTCAGGGCAGGAACAGGTTGGCTCTGAGGACGACGGGTGTGATAACGCACAGGGTGATGATGATGAGGTCGGAGATCCCACTTACTGTCAACCCACAGTCAGCCAAGAGATGAGGTCAGCAGAGGAGGTGGAGGAAGATGCTAGTGACGACGAGGTCAGGTTGCGCCTTCCTGGACAGAGACGTAGTACTGGAAGCACGTCAACAACTGCATCCTCAAACACAACTCTGCCTCTCACCACAAGTCGTGGTGGCTCTTCAGGTCGCATGGGTGCTAAGCCTTGCATAGCCTGGGCATTTTTTCAGATCGATAAAGATGACCCAACTCGTGTTATCTGTAACATTTGTCAGCAAAAGCTAAGTAGAGGCCAAAAAATACATAGTTTGAGTACTTCATGCATGAACCGGCACATGGACATGAAGCATAAGTTGCAGTGGGAAGCTCAGTGTGCTACAATGCGGTCTAGCCGGCCGGGCCAACCACCGTCTGCCATATCTTGTGCATCCGCGGCCTCTTCATCCTCTGTGACTGGGGGGACAGCAGTCACACCTGTTTTGGGGCGCAGACCTGCCACCTCTTTACCCGCAACAGCCAGCGTGATTGGCAGGTCATCATTTTCTTTGGAGGTGGTAACACCAGCTGGTCTTGAGCGCTGTCCGACATCGATAGCACCACCTTTGGATCAAGGCAACCTAACATGTCCGCCTGCATCTTCCTCACAGACCGGCAGTTTGCCGGGGACACCCTTATCAACCCCGTCTAAGCACAATAGCCAGCCCTCGGTCCCTCAGATGTGGACAAGTAAAAGACCATTTCCTCCTAGCCATGAGAAAGCTAAGAGGTTGAATTTCACCATCTGCAAGCTCTTGGCTACAGAAATGCTGCCTTTCCGCCTGGTGGACACAGAGGATTTTCGAGACCTTATGTCCGTCGCAGTGCCCCAGTACCAGATGCCCAGTCGGCACTACTTCTCAAAGAAAGGTGTGCCTGCGCTCCACCAGCATGTCGCACACAACATCACCGCTTCTTTGAGAAACTCTGTGTGTGACAGGGTGCATTTCACCACAGACACTTGGACGAGTAGGCATGGACAGGGGCGTTACATGTCGCTGACTGGGCACTGGGTAACTATGGTGACAGCAGGACAAGGGGCTGCTGTCCAAGTCTTGCCGTCCCCACGAGTTGTGTGTCAATCCTCTTTATGTCATTTTTCCTCCACTGCTTCTGCCTCCTCAACCTCCTCTCGGTCTTCCACCTGCACCCAAAGCCTGTCTGGTCATGCCACAAGCTTTCTAACTGCGCAGAAGGGATCCTGCACACCTCCTTACTATGCTGGCAGTAGGGCTCAACGTCATCAGGCGGTTTTTACATTGAAATGTCTGGGAAATGTGAGTCACACAGCTGAGGAGTTGTGGTCAGCTCTGGAGAACCAATTTCATGAATGGTTGTCTCCACTGGACCTGCAACCAGGGAAGGCCGTGTGCGACAATGCTGCAAACCTGGGTGCGGCCCTTCGCCGGGGCAATGTCACACACGTGCCTTGTATGGCTCACGTGTTGAACCTGGTTGTCCAGCAATTTTTAGCCCACTATCCCAGACTAGATGGACTTCTGCAGAGGGCACGGTCGCTGTGTGCTCACTTCCGTCGTTCGCATCCCGCAGCTCAGCGACTTACATCTCTACAGAAGTCGTTGGGCCTGCCACTTCACCGGCTAAAATGCGATGTGCCTACCCGGTGGAATTCAACTCTGCACATGTTGCAGCGACTGTGGCAGCACCGACAAGCCCTGGTGCAATACGTTCTGACGTATAGCCTGGGCCAACGAGATTCAGAGGTGGGGCAAATCACGCTGGAGGAGTGGTCTCAGATCAGGGACCTATGCACCCTTCTGCACAGTTTTGAAATGGCGACGAAGATGTTTAGTGCTGACGATGCCATTATCAGCATGACTATTCCGGTGATTTACATGCTGGAGCACATGTTAAACAGAATTCGGAGTCAGGTGGTGGCACAAGAGGAGGTGGAGGAAGTAGAGGAGGAGGAGTTGTATGCGGAAGGGCTAACATCTGCAAGGTCCAGACGGTCGGCAGCACCAAGGCGGCAGGCATGTGAGGGTGGGGGAGATGATTTTACCAGGGCGCATGGTAGCAGCCAAACTAGTGAGGAAGGTGCAGGAGCCCAGGAAGAAGTGGAGGACGAACTGATGGAAGACTCATCAGATGAGGGAGACCTTGATCACATTTCTGTTGTGCGAGGTTGGGGGGAGAGGACAGAGGAAGGAAGCATGATTGCTACCTCGCCACCAACACAACAGGGACTTGGTGCTCCTGGATGCGCAACACACATGAGTGCCTTCTTGCTGCACTACCTGCAACATGACCCTCGAATTGTGAGAATTAGAAATAATCCTGACTACTGGGTTGCCACACTGTTAGATCCCCGGTACAAAAGTAAATTTGCAGAAATTATTCCTGCCATAGAAAGGGATGCACGCATGCAGGAGTATCAGCAGAGACTGTTGCAGAATCTTACATGTGCTTTTCCACAAAATACCAGTGGTGCACGTAGTGAATCTCACAGTTCCAACTTGCCAACCGTGGGACCGTCAAGTGTTCAGCACTCAAACCGTAACAGAACCACAGTATCTGCTGGTAACATCAATTTTGCGGAATCATTTCACCACTTTTTTAGCCCATCCTTTGCAAGGCCACAGGAGACAAGAAGTCTGACACATAGTCAACGCCTAGAGACGATGGTACAGGAGTATCTCCAAGTAAACATTGAAGCCACGACTGTGTCACTGGACCCTTGCTCTTTTTGGGCTTCCAATCTGGATAAATGGCCGGAGCTAGCCACTTACGCCTTGGAGATCTTGTCATGCCCCGCAGCCAGCGTTCTGTCTGAACGTGTGTTCAGCGCTGCTGGTGGTGTGCTGACAGATAAGCGCACGCGGCTCTCCACTGATAATGTAGACAGACTCACGTTCATAAAGATGAACAAATCATGGATCCGAAACGACTTTTCTACCCCTGTGTCATCCTGGGGAGAGTAAAAGCTTGATGATTGGTTAAAATCACCCTACCAACCGTTTTAAGCTTTCAAATTACTAATCATGTTTATCTGTATCTTGACTGGAAAATAATTTGGGCTTTGTAGCAGTGTGCAGCACTGATCCTATTAGGCCATCTATAATAAGCTTCACCAGATTTAAAATTAAAAATAATTTTTAGCTGCATCTAGCCCGGAAAATAATTTTGGGGCTCCGAGATGCGCAAGACACATAAGTGCCTTCTTGCTGCACTACCTGCAGCATGACCCTCATATTGTCAGAATTCGAAGTAATCATGACTACTGGGTTGCCACACTCTTAGATCCCCCAAACTTTTCGATCAACCTTTTCATTTTAATAAAGACCAAAAAAATGGTCATTTTTGAAATTATAAGCATTAGCAGGTTGTTAGAAACTGAAATCAAACAGTTTTCAACTCAAAACTTTATTCTAGGTGATGTTACATTTTCACATAGGACCCCTTGTTCGAAAGGAGCTTCTGAACTCTCTCGTCCATTGAATTTGTCAGGTTTTGGATGGTTTCTGCTTCAATTGTTTTGCATGAGGACAGAATACCCTCCCAGAGCTGTTGCTTAGATGTGAACTGCCTCCCGCCATCATAGACACTCCTTTTAATGATGCTCCAAAGGTTCTGAATGGGGTAGAGGTCAGGGGAGCATGGGGGTCACACCATAAGTTTGTCCCCTTTTATGCCCATATCAGCCAGAGATGCAGATGTTTTATGTGCAGCATGAGATGGTGCATTATCATGCAGAAAAATGATCTTGCTGTGAAATACACGGTTCTTCTTCTTGAACCATGGCAGGAAGTGCTGTTTGAGAAAATCCACATACATTATGGAGTTCATCTTTAGCGCCTTCAGGGATCCTAAAGGGGCCGACAATCTCTCTCCCCATGATTCCAGCCCAAAACATTACTCCACCTCCTCCTTGTTGGCGCTGTAGCCGTGTTTGCGTGGGGTGTCCATCAACCAGCCATCCTCCACTCCATTCATCTGGACCAACGAGCGCTGCACGGCACTCATCCGTGAACAAAACAGTTTTGAAATCAGTCTTCATGTAATGTTTGGCCCACTGGAGCCGTTTCTGCTTGTGTGAAGTGGATAGAGGAGGTCGACAGGATGGCATATGCACAGCTGCAAACCTCTGAAGGACCCTGCATCTTGTTGTTCGGGGGACGTTGGAGGCACAAGCAGCTTCAAAAACTTGTCTGCTGCTATGACAAGGCTTTTTTGCCGCTGCTGTTTCAACCTGACGTAATTGCCTGTAGGAAAGAGTCCTCAATTTGCCCTTATCAGCACGCAAACGTGTGTACTGTGAATCAGCTACATACTTCTTGATTGCCAAGACACTTCATCCTGATCATCGCACAATGTTGATTGTAGTCATGCCTTGACCTAAACACTCCACAATTTGTTGCTTCTCAGCAGCCGACACATCCTTTTTCTTTCCCATTTTGGCAGAAAATGTAGGCTGCTTAATAATGTGAGAGAGCCTTCTTAAGTAGTCTTGCCTTTCATTGGACACACCTGCCAAACTAATTAGCACAGGTGTCTGCAATTGCTTACAGTGATATAAAGAGCCCTGACACACATCACCATCAATGAGTTTAACTGACAAACAAACAAATTCTTCCCTTATCACTCCTAAACACTTTTTGCATAATAATTTGGAACGCGGTGTACATGTGCTTTTCCACAAAACACCAGTGGTTCACGTAGTGAATCTTACAGTTCTAACTTGCCAACCGTGGTCTGTATGGAATTGTTCAATAAAGGGCCCAAAATTAAGATAACATAGATGGGAGAGGTCTCTATGAATAGGAATTCCTAAGTATTTGATACCCTGTGAGGGCCAGGCAAAGGGAAAGTTGGACTGGATGGAATCCTATATGGATTTAGGGAGGGAGACATCGAGGGCCTCAGACTTCGCTGCATTGATTTTAAAATTTTACCATGTAACAAAGTGATCTATTTCAGCCATAACAGCAGGGATGGATATATGTGATTGAGTGATATATACTAGGACATCATCAGCAAATAGAGAGCACTTGTACTCAGTGCCTCCCACCTCAATCCACCTAATATTGGGGTTATGGCGAATTGATGAGAGCAGGTGCTCCGTCACTAGGATGTATAAGAGAGGGGACAGAGGACATCCCTGCCTTGTCCCATTGGTGATTGTGAAAGGTGATGAAAATGTTCTGACGCACCCCCTGGGCCTTGGGACACCCGGAGCCGGACCCTTTTTGGTGGATGCTGGTGGTTGTAGTCTTCGTGGCGGCGATCCGGTTCCGTGGCTCAGGGAGGTCAAACCAGTGGCGGAACTATTTATGTGGTTTTGATGTTTAAATGTCCGACTACGCCACCCGTGGATTGCGGTCAGAGTGAACCGCCGCTACAGGGCAGACCGCTAAGGCTGGTGTTGTGGGTGCAGCAGAGCGTAGCATAACTCCCCACGGGAGGAGTATAGCCTCAGGGCAGTGTATGCGGAGGATGGGGGTGATGGTGCAGGGCAGCAGCAGTAACGACACGGAGTCAGTGATGCAGTTCAGGGCCTTTACTCACAGTTCTTATTATCCAGACCACGTCTGCAGGTAACGGCTGCCCACGTCGTACTGTGCTCACCAGGTGAGGGGCTCAGACAACTCCCAGATAACTTTGGAGCGCTTCACAGGACCCCCTTTGTGTGTCCTTTGTCTGGCCTTTCTTACCAACACTTCTGTCCGGCTGCCTCGGGCCTCCTCTTGGTAAACTTGGCGCCAGTTTCCCTGACCCTATGTGGTGCCTTCCTAGCGGGTGGAGCAAGGGGCTGCGCCACATAAAATGTCAGAGCCTCCGGTTTCTAGCTGAGGGTCGTTTCCTGCCTCCACTAGTTCGGGGACCGGTCTCCCCCTTTGGCCTGACCCCTCCACGCAGGTGGATTCGGGCGTGCGGTGGCGACTCGCCCGTCCGCACCCCTGGGATCCCTTCATTCCTCGTTCCTGGAGCCTTCTCCGCTCCTCTTCCTTCCTTCTCCCTCTTGCAGGCCTGGGCCTCTGTTACTAGGCCCGCCTCCGGAGCAGAGCTCATGCAGAGCCCCTGCTCCCTGCCACTTCTGCTCAGACTTCTCTGCACTGAACTAAGATGGTGCCCACCTTTTATACTCCCTTCTCAATGCACCCAGGAACTGCTTCCTCCCTGCTCCTGCACTGCAGGGTTCCCCTTCCTCAGTGTTCCCTCCCCCCACTCCAGCCAGGGACAGGGACTGTCGTGCCCATCTCAGGGGCATATTGGTCGCCCTGCCCCACGGCAATGTGGTGTAATGCATGCAGGTGTCGGGTCCTGATCCACACTCCATCCTTATCTGAGAGTGAGATATCACACCTCTGGGTGAGGTGCAATACGTCTGTAGCAACCGAGCCCTCGGTGCTACAGTTCCATTTATCTTCAGCCTAGGTGACGTATTGTGATACAGGGCCGTGATTTTGGCTATAAAAGGGTCCCCTAGACCCCTACCCCAAGCTTTTTAAGAGAATCATATATGGCGTGCCAGGAGACTCTATGGAATGCTTTCTCAGCATCCAACGAGAGTATCTACTTACAAATTTTTAACTGCATCTAGCCCAGGAAATACTTTGTGCCTAGTAGCAGTGTCTGCTAGTCAGCGGATTATCCCGGCTGTTAAGCAAGCTACACCACCTGTAGTTTGGACACTTAATTTTTTCAAAGGAAATGCTTCAGGACCACGGGATACTTAGTGAAGAGCATCAGGAGGCACCCCAAGGCATAGGGGCTGGGACTGGCACTAGGATGCCTTGCGGTGGACAGCCGAGCTCGATCCTTATAAAAGCTTTTTAACTGCAGCAGCTTTAGTGGACGCTACTGGAGCTGGAATTACGCGGCTGCTGGCATGAGACTTGCCCTCCAATAGATCCTTGTAAATGGATTTAAAGTGTATTCATTCAAATTAGAGGGACAATTTAAATTAAAAAGCTTAGAGCTGCCTCCACCACAGGGGGGCTCTCTCGACCCACCAGCGGACAGGCACCAGTATTGGGAGAGGGGGGCTGGCCGTCAGGGTTCACCGCGGCTCTGGCACAAACCCGGCGACACGGAGGTGGCACGGGCAGGAGCGGACTGGCCGTCTCGGCTTCTCACTTTTTGGATTTTAGAAGGGCATGACATGCCTATATCTGTGTCTCCCCCTCCTTTTACTCCTCCACCTCTTTTCTTTTCGCATGACTATATGTACTTGTCACTTTTCCATGTGTTAGTTGTGTCTTCTGAGCAGTTTGTCAGCTTTTGGACATCTTTGAAGGTGTTTTCTATGTGTTTCTATGTGTTTTTGTTTGCCTGCCATTGGTTTTAACGGTGTTCGAAGGTGTTCGACGAACAGTTCGACGAACAGTTCGGCGAACACACGGGTGTTCGACGAACCGAACCGAACTCGAACACTACGGGGGTGGCTCAACACTACTAATAACCATGAAACATGCGGGCGGGGACTCGAGCATGTTACTCGAGCACCCGTGATACATGGTGCATACCTGAGTACCTGATGCAAACTCATGTAGCGAGCACTTGCGCTGAAGACTAATGACAACTTATTCAATATGATGACCTAATGTTATCAAATTCTGTGTCGTACCTCTGGATTCAAAATGTTCACTATACCCCTAGATAAAATGCTTGAGGGGTGTAGTTTCCAAAATCGGGTCACTTGTGGGGGGGTTTCCACTGTTTAGGCACATCAGGGGCTCTCCAAAAGTGACATGGCGTCCGCTCTCAATTCCAACCAATTTTGCTTTCAAAAAGTCATACAATGCTCCTTCCCTTCTGAACTCTGTCGTGCGCCCAAACACTGTATTTTCCCCACATATGGGGTATTGGGGTACTCAGGAGAAATTGCTCAACAGTTTTTGGGGTCCATTTTTTCCTCTTATCCTTGTGAAAATAAAAAAATTTGGGCTAAAACATTATTTTTGTGGAAAAAGTTAGATTTTTTTATTTTCACGGCTCCATGTTATAAACGTCTGTAAAGCACTTGGGGGTTCAGGGCGCGAACCACACATCTATATAAGTTCCCTGAGGGGTCTAGTTTCCAAAATAGTGTCACTTGTGGGGGGTTTCCACTGTTTAGGCACATCAGGAGCACATCCGCTAAGTATTCAAGAAAATTTTACATTCAAAAAGTCAAATGGCGCTCCTTCCCTTCCGAACCCTGCTGTGTGCCCAAACAGTGGTTTTCTCCCATATATGGGGTATCTGCTTACTCAGAAGAAATTGCATAACAAACTGCATGGTGCAATTTCTCTTGTTACCCTTATGAAAATGAAAAATTGGGGGCTGAAAAACATTTTTGTGGGAAAAATGTGAAAATGTTATTTGTACGGCTCAATGTTCTAAACTTCTGTGAAGCATCTGGGGGCTCAAGGTGCTCACCACACATCTAGATAAGTTCCCTGAGGGGTCTAGTTTCCAAAATGGTGTCACTTGTGGGGGTTTCCACTGTTTAGGCACATCAGGGGCTCTCCAAACGCAACATGGTGTCCGCTAATTATTCAAGCAAATTTTACATTCAAAAAGTCAAATGGCACTCCATCTCTTCCGAGCTCTGCCGTGTGCCCAAACAGTGTTTTTTCCCAACGTATTGGGTATCTGCATGCTCAGGGGATATTGCACAACAAATTTTGGGGTCCATTTTTTCCTGTTACCCCTGCAAAAATAAAAAAAATTGAGTCTAAAGTAACATTTTTGTGAAAAAAGTTAAATGTTAATTTTTTTCTTCCACATTCCAAAAATTCCTGTGAAGCACCTGAAGGGTTAATAAAGTTCTTGCATGTGGTTTTGAGCACCTTGAGGGGTGCAGTTTTTATTATGGCATCACTTTGGGTATTTTCTGTCATAAAGACCCCTCAAAGTCACTTCAAATGTGATGTGGTCCCTAAAAAAATGGTCTTGTAAATTTTGTTGTAAAAATGAGAAATTGCTGGTCATCTTTTAACCCTTATAGCTTCCTAATAAAAAAAATTTTGGTTCCAAAATTGTGCTGATGTAAAGTAGACATGTGAGAAATGTTATTTATTAACCATTTTGTGTGACATATCTCTCTGATTTAAGGGCATAAAAATTAAAATTTTGAAAATTGCTAAATTTTCAAAATTTTTGCCAAATTTCCAATTTTTTCACAAATAAATGCAAGTGATATCAAAGAAATTTTATCACTATCATAAAGTACAATATGTCACGAAAAAACAGTCTCAGAATCAGCGGGATCCGTTGAAGCGTTCCAAAGTAATTACCTCATAAAGTGACAGTGGTCAGAATTGTAAAAATTGGCCCGATCATTAACGTGCAAACCACCCTCGGTGGTAAAGGGGTTAATAGAATAGTGGCTTCGGCCAAGTACTGCACATCCAGCCCCTATTGATTTGAATAGGTGGCGAATATGCAGTACCAAGTCTCGGCCACTAAACGGTGAACGGAGCTGTGCTGTGTAGTTCAGCATCTGAGCAGTTCAGACACTGGGAATATTTGATCAGTGAGGGTATCGGGTGCCACACCCCCACCAAGCAGATATTGATGACCTATCCTAAGGATAGGCCATCAATGTTAAAGTCCTGGACAACCACTTTAACACTTAATAAATACCCAAGAGAGTATTACCCAAAATTTCCTGCTACTTTATAAAAGAGACAAGTCCTTACGAGGGGCTGAGTTAGTACTGAAGATGCCATAAGCCAGAGGAAGACACCATAATCGCAACGGGTAGAAGAATAGGCAGCATCGGAGCAAAGAAGACCACTGGACCTGTGCAGGTGGGACATGAGGGTGTCAGGTGGGTATACATTTTTTATAATGGATGTTCTGAAAAAATGAGGGGTCCTATATTTTGCATTACGTTTACTTAAAGTAGTTCTGTCTACAATGAAAATGATTAGCATTGAAATGGGTAAAAAATAAAAAGTGCTGAGCAGTATAAATCACATTTCATCAGCCGTCTGACACCACCATGAATTTTTTAAGGCCTCTGCAAATGAAAAAAAAAAGTAATTTTAACCTAGAACAGGCAGCATCCTAAAAAGTGTGTTACATAGATTATTAATAGCCACGCTTATGATGCTGACATTTGCATAGTTACTGTGTACATTTATTTCTGAGCGTAATGTAACTCACAGGCTGTGAACATTCACCTTCAAAAACTTCAACCTTCTGAAATTCATAATTATACTGTTTTAATGTTAATTATCTGTGTGATACAGAAAATAAACTCTACAGTGATGTTTAAAAGTTTGTGAACCCTTAAGAGATTTCTATATTTCTACATAAATTTGACTTAAAGCTACATCAGATTTTCACACAAGTCCTAAAGGTAAATAAAGAACTAATCTAAACTGATAATTAAAAAATATTAAACATTGTCATTTTTTTATTGAGGAAAATTACTCGATATCACATGTTTGTGAGTGGCAAAAGTATGTGAACCTTTGCTTTTAGTAACTGGCGTGAACATTGTGCAGCAATTGCATCTAAATGTTTCCAGTAATTTTTAATTTGCACTGCACACCAGCTTCACCTCTGTTATGCTGGTGGATTTCCTCCCATGAATTTGCCTTCCTCAATATTTCTATAGGATTAAGGTCAGGACTTTGACTTGGCCATTCCAAAACTTTAACTAAATTATTATTTAACAATTCTTTTGTAGAACAACTTATGTACTTTTAGTTGTTGTTTTACTGTAAAGCTAATGTTAGTGAGGCCTTTAGTTGCTTAGAGGTTTCCTTGGGATCCTTTGTGACTTTGCAGGCTATTATATGCTTTGCTCTTGGAGTGATCTTTATTGGTTGACCATTCCTGGGGTGGGTAATAATGGTTTTGAATTTCCACCATTTGTACACAATCTGTCTGACTGTGGAGTGATGAAGTCCAAATTCTTTAGATATGTTTTTTTTAACCTTTTCCAGCCAGATGAACATCAACAACTCTTCTTCTGAGATCCTAAGGAATCTCATTTGTTCATGGCATAATGTACTTCCTCAAATGTGTTGCAAAAATCAGACTATGATAGATCCTTCAACAATAAACCCAGAAAAACGTGTATTAAACTGAGAAAAGAAGCTGGTGGCAAAACGCGCGTCGGGGTGAGAGGATGCTGACTTCTAACCTCCATTTTCCCAGGGAATTCTGCTAATAATGGTATTTGGACCCTGTAGAATTTTTAAGAATTAAAAAAAAATCATAAACAATATTTTTAACTTAAATACTCTACTATCGTTCGGCACAAAACAATTACTTTTTTGGGTACTGGTTATTATTTTTGTCAATCCTAAGTAACTATTATTTAAAGCTTAAAGCATCAGATGCCACTGTCTATCTATGTGCAACATCCAATCCTTTAGTAGAAGTTGCTAAAGGATTGGATGAAGTGCCAACTTTACTAAACCAAACAATATACATACAGAACATTAGTTCTTTTCCTCATTTACGTTAGCTGCTTTTTTGTCATCTGTTAACGTCTCAGTGCATTGTACTCTACAGTAATGGGTAACTGTTTTACCTATAATTTCAGAAAATTTTCACACTTTTGAAAATGTTGTGATCAAAGGGAGAAAGTCTACAGTTAGTATAGTTGAAGCTGACTCCAGTAAAAAGTATTTTATATGTTATTACTGTCTCTTAGAATCAATAAAGTCACATATTACACTGTGTGCAGAATTATTAGGCAAGTTGTATTTTAGAGGATTATTTTTATTATTGATCAACAACTATGTTCTCAATCCACCCAAAAGACTCATAAATATCCAAGCTTAATATTTTTGGAAGTTGGAGTGGGTTTTTTTTTAGATTTGGCTATCTTAGGAGGATATCGGTTTGTGCAGGTAATTATTGTGTGCAGAATTATTAGGCAACTTAATAAAAACCAAATATAATCCCATCTCACTTGTTTATTTTCACCAGGTAAACCAATATCAGGGCACAAAATTTAGAAATAAACATTTCTGACATGCAAAAACAAAAAACAAAAAAATTAGTGATCAATATAGCCACCTTTCTTTATGATGACTCTCAGCAGCTTTCCATCCATAGATTCTGTCAGTTGCTTGATCTGTTTTCGATGAACATTGCGTGCAACAGCCACCACAGCCTCCCCAGCCTCCGAGAGGTGTACTGTTTTCCCTCCCTGTAGATCTCAGATTTTATGATGGACCCACAGGTTCTCTATGGGGTTCAGATCAGGTGAACAAGGTGGCTATGTCATTATTTTTTCTTCTTTTAGACCTTTACTGGCCAGCCACGCTGTGGAGTAGTTGGATGCATGTGATGGAGCATTCTCTTCCTGAAAATTCAGGAAAATGGGAGCCAGCAGGCATTTTGCTGAACTGTAGACAACATGAAAAAAATACCTTGTTTTTCACTTGTCCCGCCAAAGCAGCACACTGTTTAGTATTTCATCCATAATCTTCAGCTTTTCCATCATCTTCACCTTAAGAACTCATGCAGTCATCCATGGATCTTGGTGTAATAATGGACTACAATGCACGGACTGGCAGTGGAACTTCTGAACGGAACATAACATGGCTGCCATGCTTGGAACCAGAGACCTGCGGCTAGCCCTTGCATTGCGGTCCGTGATAAGAATGAGATCCATCAATGTCAACCTGAACCCCTTTGACATGAAAAACATGTCTTGACATCCCAGCATCACGTCATTCATTTCCAGAGGTATTATCTAGGCCTTGAATCATGTATGTCATGAGATTTGAGGACCATTTGGCTCTGGAAGCTCTGTCACAAATTGAAGATGACCAAATAGGAAAGAGCCATAAAAAAGATTACAAAACAACATAAAAAACAATTGTTAACCTGAAAAGAGACCTTTGAAAGGTTGACTATTGAACCTTTTAGCTTATTTTTACAAAACTTTTCTATTGATATTATTTTATTATTAAGGTGATATAACAACACTTTATTTTAGATACATTGTTAACGATCTTTTGTGCTTCCCACATTGTGCACAATGACTCAAAAGTCAAGGACCCATTAAACACATGCAGGAAAGACAAATGATCAGTGCCAGAGAGAGTCAAGGGACAAATTTTATTATGCATTTATAATATAAGTTCTGTGTTCAGTGATGGAAGCACATTGGGAAGAATGAAACACATGAACTGCTGAATTTCATATGCCATCTTGACAGCCGACGTCTGCTTTCACAGTTACTTATGTAATGCACCGTCTGTGTTACCAGATGGCGCTGTGATTTCTAGAAGTATCACTTCCTCCTTAAGAATTTGTTTGGGGGCCTTCCATTTTTTTCTTCAGATACTGTATAATTGAATATTTTTTTATAACTATGTCGCTATTTTAACGCTTTTTTAAGAGTTGAGTTGCAAATTAGGCAAGTGTGAAAAAAATTATGTAGAGTTAAAATGCTTTACAAAATAGAAGTGTTAACAGTTTATTTTTATCAATTAACAAAAAGAAAAGTGAATGAGCAAAAGGGAAATCTAAATCAAATCAATATTTGGTGTAACCAACATTTTCTTCAGAAACAACGTCAATTCTTCAAAGTACTTACACATAGTTTTTGAAGGAACCTTTGCAGGAAGGTTGTTCCAAGCATCACGGAGAAGTAACCACAGCTTTTTTGTGGATGTCACTTGTGCAAATCCTTCTGGCTATTCATGTCATCCCAGATAGACTCAATTATGTTGAGATCAGGGCTCTGTTTGGTTCATATCAGGTTGTTCCAAACATCTTGGAGAACCAATCATAGCTCTTCTGTGGATGTCACTTGTACAAATCCTTTTGGCTATTCATGTAATCCCAGACAGACTCAACTATGTTGAGATCAGGGCTCTGTTTGGTTGATATCATGTTGTTCCAAACATCTTGGAGAACCAACCACAGATCTTCTGTGGATGTCACTTGTACAAATCCTTCTGGCTATTCATGTAATCCCAGACAGACTCAATTATGGTGTGATCAGGGCTCTGTTTGGTTCATATCATCATTTCCAGGACTCCTTACTCTCAATAAATGCTTCAATGCAAATAATAAGGTCTGAGGCAGTCTATTGCTGCTAACATACCTGTGAATTTCCTGAAAAAAAAAAATTGAGTCTAGAAAAGCCCCAGTGGACAGTGTGAAAGATTTCTAACTTATTTTTAATTTAGATTGTGATTTGAAACACCCCCCAATTTTTTTTTAATATTATTTTATATACAGTACATTTAACACAAAATCCTGTTATAAACTTTATTTTTTTTGAAGACACAATCCCTATAAATATTATTATTATTATTAATAATAAAAATTAATATACACAAAGAGAAATATACAGTTATAAAAAGTTAGATTTAAACCCCATAGTATAAAAAAATATTTGTTATTTATTTTATCTAAACACCTTTATCAAATGCTAACTGAGCATTGCTGTAAAGTATTACTTTGTAACAGTACTTGATAAGGTAACTTGAACTGGCAGTAGATAATAGAATGGTGTATTTAACAAGCTATTGTTCTCTAGCACCGCTCAAGTCTTACATTATTCTGCATTCATATTTTACTTGCTTCTTGTTCTGTTGATCATAATGCTTCTCCAGCAGAGTCTCCTAATTGATATTGTTCTACTTGAACTGGAGAGTTGTAGAAAATTGAGTTGTAGATAATGTATCTTCCTGCTAATAGGAGGAAATGCAGACAAATCATTTAATTATCTGCTCATTCTTTCACCCCTTCCCACCCTTGTTTAGTTATTAAACCATTGAGCTTGTGTAATGTGTTATTGTGTAATCAAAATTAGAGTTTTCTTCTCTTTAACTGCATCGAATACATTGTTAGATACTATATCTTCCTATATATTGTTCAGCATGCTTTCTGACAACATAGACCTGGTTGTTTGATTTTCATCATTTATGCTGTTTATACACTGGCCAACAGGGCCGTTATACAACCACCGATTGACTTCATGTAAGCCGATCGGCAGGCGTTTAATTAAACATGTTGTCTGCACTTTCATGCACAATGACCTTTAGTACAATCTTCATGTGCACATAAAATATTGCTATCGGCAGCGCATGTTCAGTTTGCACAGAATGATGTGCTGCCGAGAACGATAATTTTTGAGCATGCTTAAAAATAATTGCTCTCGATGAACAAGCATTTTGCTCATTCATCTTTGTTTGGCAGCCTAATTCAACATGTTGATAATCAGGAAATGAGTGTGCCTAGGAATGCTCATTCATGATCACCAGATATTGCAAGGATAATATCCTAAATAAAATATCAAAAGTCTTCCACTAACATATGTTTGCAAATACAGTTTTGTCCACCTTCTACTTTCAGATTTGGTGAGAAGTGCAATTTCCTGCAATAAAAATTCAATTCATCATAGTAATACATAATTGCAAAGCCCTCCACAAGCTGTCGCTCACATCAAAACCACTAGGTGGCCACATACAGACAAGTAAACATTGGTGATGAGCGAGCATGCTCGCCACTGCTCGGTACTCGCCCAAGCATCTCAGTACTCGAGATGCTCGGAGCTCATCGAGTACTTGCGCGATACTCGGGCGGGAGCTCGGGTCCCCGTCCTGCATGTTTGGCGCTATTTAGAGCACCAATCATGCAGGGATTGTCTGCCACTCACTGTAATGTCACAGCCATGGTGGTTGTGGCATTACAGTGATTGCCCAAATCGATGGGAACAGTGCTCACAGTGAAACATGAAAAGCCGGCAATTCATCAGCGGCATACACCGGTATCCGACAATTTAGAACAGAAAGAATAGAGCATCACACATAGATTAGATAGATAGAAACATGTCAGTCACATATATAATAAGTACAGTGACAGTGTTGGTTACTGGCACTTAGCCTCGCTCTTTCCGCTGCCCTGTAGCGGTGGCAGTGGGATAATAGGGCTGGGGTTGATGTCAGCTTATAATGCCAGCTGAAATCAAACCTAGGTTAGTAATGGAGAGGCATCTATAAGACACCCCCATTGCTAACCCCATAGTCAAAGTTTAAAAAAAAACACAAACACCCAGAATAAAGTCCTTTTTTATTATATGATTTAATATTACAGTATACAGTACAAGTGGCTCAGATGACCCGTAATGCCTTGTAACTATTATATCACATGGTGAACCCACCACTTATACGGTCAAGACCACATTGTAGAGGGCATATACGGCAGTGAATAAGCACAGTGGGCCAAAATAAATTGTATGCTATGCTGTGCTACTTTGTAAGTTTACTGTATACATCTTATTTCTTTTTTTCATGGGCTACTAATAATATAAGTTAAAAAAATCTAGGATGAACTTTTACGTGATATAAAAATTTTTGAACTGAACATCCAACAAATCCACCGCACATGATGCCTTTGATGGAAAAAAGAAGACATCACCTTATATTTTTTCAGATTAAGATACTTCACATTTTCCATAACCACAAACAATTCAATTAAACATAGAACAGTTGCAGGAGCTAAGATAATGGCAAGGAAGACAATGATTCATTTGGTAATGACATTGAAGGTCTATTAAGTGTGTACGGTAAGCCAGTTCCTTATAGTGTATAGATCACGGGTATTCCATTACCACCGATTAGGTTTTCAGTGTGAATTATTAACAATATATATACCAAGTCAGGAAAAAAGTGTATACTGTGTATTGAAAGTCTTGTGGATTTTTTAGATACTTTAGAAAACTTGAAAATAAGTCTATACTTTACGTTTGAAGTGTGTCACTTGTTTGGTAGGTTCATTGTATGTTACGATAACACGTTGTCCTTGATGAACGTGTTCTGGTATCATGAAATTTAACATACTGTTATTAAAAAACTTGAGACATCCTTATCAGAAAACTTTGTTTTTTAGAATAATAATTTGATTCTAAGAGTAATAAATCATTTTTTGGGGATTTTTAGTTGCACAGCATTGATTACAAGGGAACTATATATTTAACAAACTTTGTATTAATCAATAGTACAGGTGAGTATAAGAAAACTAATAATATACAGTACAGACCAAAGGTTTGGACACACCTTCTCATTTAAAGACTTTTCTGTATTTTCATGACTATGAAAATTGTACATTCACACTGATGGCATCAAAACTATGAATTACCACATGTGGAATTATATACTTAACAAAAAAGTGTGAAACAACTGAAAATATGTCTTATATTCTAGGCTCTTCAAAGTAGCCACCTTTTGCTTTGATGACTGCTTTGCACACTCTTGGCATTCTCTTGATGAGCTTCAAGTGGTAGTCACCGGAAATGGTTTTCACTTCACAGGTGTGCCCTGTCAGGTTTAATAAGTGGGATTTCTTGCCTTATAAATGGGGTTGGGACCATCAGTTGTGTTGTGCAGAAGTCTGGTGGATACACAGCTGATAGTCCTACTGAATAGACTGTTAGAATTTGTATTATGGCAATAAAAAAGCAGCCAAGTAAAGAAAAATGAGTGGCCATCATTACTTTAAGAAATGAAGGTCAGTCAGTGCGAAAAATTGGGCAAACTTTGAAAGTGTCCCCAAGTGCAGTTGCAAAAACCATCAAGCACTATAAAGAAACTGGCTCACATGAGGACCGCCCCAGGAAAGAAAGACCAAGAGTCACCTCTGCTTCTGAGGATAAGTTTATCCGAGTCACCAGCCTCAGAAATCGCAGGTTAACAGCAGCTCAGATTAGAGACCAGGTCAATGCCACACAGAGTTCTAGCAGCAGACACATCTCTTCAACAACTGTTAAGAGGAGACTTTATGCAGCAAGCCTTCATGGTAAAATAGCTGCTAGGAAACCACTGCTAAGGACAGGCAACAAGCAGAAGAGACTTGTTTGGGCTAAAGAACACAAGGAATGGACATTAGACCAGTGGAAATCTGTGATTTGGTCTGATGAGTCCAAATTTGAGATCTTTGGTTCCAACCACCGTGTCTTTGTGCGACGCAGAAAAGGTGAACGGATGGACTCTACATGCCTGGTTCCCACCGTGAAGCATGGAGGAGGAGGTGTGATGGTGTTGGGGTGCTTTGTTGGTGACACTGTTGGGGATTAATCCAAAATTGAAGGTATACTGAACCAGCATGGCTACCACAGCATCTTGCAGCAGCATGCTATTCCATCCGGTTTGCGTTTAGTTGGACCATCATTTATTTTTCAACAGGACAATGACCCCAAACACACCTCCAGGCTGTGTAAGGGCTATTTGACCAAGGGGGTGAGTGATGGGGTGCTACGCCAGATGACCTGGCCTCCACAGTCTCCAGACTTGAACCCAATCGAGATGGTTTGGGGTGAGCTGGATCGCAGAGTGAAGGCAAAAGGGCCAACAAGTGCTAAGCATCTCTGGGAAATCCTTCAAGATTGTTGGAAGACCATTTCCGGTGACTACCTCTTGAAGCTCATCAAGAGAATGCCAAGAGTGTGCAAAGCAGTCATCAAAGCAAAAGGTGGCTACTTTGAAGAACCTAGAATATAAGACAAGACAATATACCTTTTTGTTAAGTATATAATTCCACATGTGTTAATTCATAGTTTTGATGCCTTCGGTGTGAATGT
The DNA here is from genome assembly GCF_046119375.1 of Phyllobates terribilis. Classification (NCBI taxonomy): domain Eukaryota; kingdom Metazoa; phylum Chordata; class Amphibia; order Anura; family Dendrobatidae; genus Phyllobates; species Phyllobates terribilis. The sequence goes on from NW_027362768.1 coordinate 330,660,101, forward strand.
ACAATTTTCATAGTCATGGAAATACAGAAAAATCTTTAAATGTGTCCAAACTTTTGGTCTGTACTGTACATTTTCAGAAAAATACTCCTATTTTTTTATTTCAGCTTCCACGCTGAAAAACTGCTTAAATATATCTTGGTCAATACAATAATAGTGAGGCATCAGGTTACACCTCCTAGTATACTCTGTGAACATGGGAGATGGGAAAGGGCAGAAGTTGTGAGTAGCAGAGTAAGAAAACAGACAGAGAAAGACACAGAAAGATTGTGCTGAGCTTTTTAACACACCAGAGATGGAGTCACATCTACATTGCTCAGTACTGCCGTATAACTTCCTCCATACTACTGCTACTTCTGTTTGAGTGTTAAATAAGGAAAGGAGAGCAGGAATCCATCTCTGTGTGCTGTGGGAAAAATCATAGCAGGTATCCTTCCACTAGCTGAGAGTCAATTAAAAGATAAGAAACAGAGCCCACAGTGAAGAAAATGGATTATATTGCAAGATATAAGCAATATAATGGCTAGAAGTAGTGTTATTTGTCACACACATGATGGCTTGTTCTGAAACGTTACTCAATAGTGTAATTACTCTGTAAATCATGAGTCTCCAGATAAGAAATTTGGTCCAAAAAGAAGGCAATAAATTGTATAGGCCAAGTGTGAGAAATGTTAAAACAGTTGGACAAAGCATTAGTAAATTTGGCTGTAGCTCCTACAGGCAGTACACTGCTAAGAGTCCTACAGGCAGTACACTACTAAGAGGAGCTGCTCGAAGAGGTCTACTTGTCTTTCAATGAGATGCACAGGGACAATGTTTGCAAACTCAAGGGAAATGACTCCTCTTCCCTCATTTGCTGAGTTACTCCAGCTCTTTTTCAGGCTCCTCCCACTACAAAAATAGTGCTGAAATCAGTAAAGGAAATGTGTTACAATTAAGTTATGCGTGAAGTTTTGTAAGACAGAAAGAGCTGAACAGATTCAGTTAAACTAGTAATTTATTAAATTAAATTATTGCTAACTATGGACTTAGGAGTAGAGATGAGCGGTGTTCGACTTGAACTGTTCGCCAATCTCAAATTCGAGCTGTTTTGGGCGGTGTTCGAGTTGTTCGACGAACCCGAACGATTTGCAAAAAATTCGGCTGTTCGAGGTTATGTTCGATAACTGTTCGTGCACCAAAAGCGTGTCCTGCATGTCTGGCGCTATTTAGAGCACCAATCATGCAGGGATTGTCTGCCACTCACTGTAATGCCACAGCCATGGTGGTTGTGGCATTACAGTGATTGCCCAAATCGATGGGAACAGTGCTCACAGTGAAACATGAAAAGCCGGCAATTCAGCAGCGGCATACACCGGTACCCGACAATTTAGAACCGAAAGAATAGAGCTTCACACATAGATTAGATAGATATAAACATGTCAGCCACATATATACGAAGTACAGTGAAAGTGCTGCTTACTGTACTTGTCATTTAGCGTAAAGGATTTATCAAAAAAAATAATAGTGTTTTCATGCACCGTCTCTTTAAAAAAGCCGGCCGGCAATTCAGCAGCGGTACCCGACAATTTAGAATAGAAGGAATAGAGAATCACACATAGATTAGATAGATAGAAACATGTCAGTCACATATATAAGAAGTGCAGTGACAGTGTTGATTACTGTACTTGTCATTTAGTGTAAAGGATTTATTTAAAAAAATAATAGTGTTTTCATGCACCGTCTCTTTAAAAAAGCCGGCCGGCAATTCAGCAGCGGTACCCGACAATTTATAACAGACAGAATAGAGCATCATACATAGATCAGATAGATAGAAACATGTCAGCCACATATATACGAAGTACAGTGACAGTGTTGCTTACTGTACTTGTCATTTAGCGTAAAGGATTTATCAAAAAAAATAATAGTGTTTTCATGCACCGTCTCTTTAAAAAAGCCGGCCGGCAATTCAGCAGCGGTACCCGACAATTTATAACAGACAGAATAGAGCATCATACATAGATTAGATAGATAGAAACATGTCAGCCACATATATACGAAGTACAGTGACAGTGTTGCTTACTGTACTTGTCATTTAGCGTAAAGGATTTATCAAAAAAAATAATAGTGTTTTCATGCACCGTCTCTTTAAAAAAGCCGGCCGGCAATTCAGCAGCGGTACCCGACAATTTATAACAGACAGAATAGAGCTTCACACATAGATTAGATAGATAGAAACATGTCAGTCACATATATATGAAGTACAGTGATAGTGTTGGTTACTGTACTTGTCATTTAGTATTAAAATAAAGGATTTATTATTAAAAAAATTGGCGTGGGGTTCCCCTTAATTTTAGGCTCTAGCGGAGGTTAAGCAGACGGCTGGGGCAGATGTTTGAAGCCTGGGAAGGGGGTAATACCCACGGAGCTTCCCAGGCTACTAATATCAGCCCCCAGCTGAATACATAGCCTTTACTAGCTATTAAAATGGGGGACCCCCCAAAAGAAATGACGTGGGGTCCCCCCTAATTTAATAGCTAGCAAAGGCTAGGCAGACAGCTGGGGGCTGATATTAATAGCCCAGGAAGGGACCCATGAATATTGGCCCCCTCCCAGGCTAGAAACACCAGCCGTCAGCCGCCCCAGAAATGGCGCATTCATAGGATGCGCCAATTCTGGCACTTAGCCTCGCTCTTCCACGCTGCCCTGGTGCGGTGGCAGGGGGCAATAGGGTTGGGGTTGATGTCAGCTTATAATGCCAGCTGACATCAAGCCCAGGTTAGTAATGGAGAGGCGTCTATAAGACACCCCCATTACTAACCCCATAGTCAAAGTTAAAAAAAACACAAACACCCAGAATAAAGTCCTTTAATTGAAATAAAGACACAATCCTTTATTGTTCTAAATTAAACCATACTTACCATCACGCCCATTCCAGCTGAAGCCAACGATCTCCTGCAATAAAAGAAAAATAATAAAGCAACCTCATCCTTACCTTTCCATGGTTCCCACGACAGCTTCAGCTCTGCTACATCGAGATGACAGGCTGGACCGCAGCAGAACGCTGCCATCCAGCCTCTCATCCCGCAGACACTGAGAAGCGCAGGCTTGCTTGCGCTGCTCAGCGTCTCTCTGTGACGACATCCAGATGAGCCGAGTTCATGTCCAATGAACTCGGCTCACCTCATGCACGTCACTGACAGCGTGGGAAAATTCTCAAGCTGAAGCGGTGAGTGCAGGAGAATTCTCCCACGCTGTCAGTGACGTGCAGGAGGTGAGCTGAGTTCATTGGACATGAGCTCACCTTATGCACGTCACTGACAGCGTGGGAGAATTCTCCTGCACTCAGCGCTTCAGCGTGAGAATTCTCCCACGCTGTCAGTGACGTGCATGAGGTGAGCCGAGTTCATTGGACATGAACTCGGCTCATCTGGATGTCGTCACAGAGAGACGCTGAGCAGCGCAAGCAAGCCTGCGCTTCTCAGTGTCTGCGGGATGACAGGCTGGATGGCAGCTTTCTGCTGCGGTCCAGCCTGTCATCTCGATGTAGCAGAGCTGAAGCTGTCATGGGAACCATGGAAAGGTAAGGATGATGTTGCTTTATTATTTTTCTTTTATTTCAGGAGATCGTTGGCTTCAGCTGGAATGGGCGTGATGGTAAGTATGGTTTAATTTAGAACAATAAAGAATTGTGTGTTTATTTCAATTAAAGGACTTTTTTCTGGGTGTTGTGTTTTTTTTAAATACTTTACTAGAAATTCATGGTGGTCATGTCTAATATTGGCGTGACCCCATGAATTTCGGGCTTAGGGCCAGCTGATAATGCCAAGCTGGCCCTAACCCCTTTATTACCCAGTGAGCCACCGCATCAGGGCCCTGGATGAGTTGGGTACAGCGCCAGAAGATGGCGCTTCTATGAACGCGCCATTTTCCGGGGTGGCTGCGGACTGCAATTTGCAGCGGGGGTGGCCCAGAAAGCTTGGGCCTCCCTGCGCTGCAGATTCTAGCCCCCAGCTGCCTAGTTGTACCTGGCTGGACACAAAAACAGGGCGAAGCCCCACGTCAATTTTCTTTAAATTATTTCATGAAATAATTAAGAAAAAAAGGGCTTCCCTATATTGTTGTGTCCGGCCAGGTACAAATAGGCAGCTGGTGGTTGGGGGCAGCCCGTTCCTGCCTGCTGTACCTGGCTGGACACAAATATAGTGCGAAGCCCCACGTCAATTTTTTTTAAATTATTTCATGAATTTCCTGAAATAATTAAAAAAAATTGAAGTGGGGCTTCGCACTATATTTGTGTCCAGCCAGGTACAGCAGGCAGGAACGGGCTGCCCCCATCCACCAGCTGCCTATTTGTACCTGGCCGGACACAACAATATAGGGAAGCCCTTTTTTTCTTAATTATTTCATGAATTTCATGAAATAATTTAAAAAAAAGTACGTGGGGCTTCGCCCTATTTTTGTGTCCAGCCAGGTACAACTAGGCAGCTGGGGGCTGGAATCTGCAGCGCAGGGAGGCCCAAGCTTTCTGGGCCCCCCCCCGCTACAAATTGCAGTCCGCAGCCACCCCGGAAAATGGCGCGTTCATAGAAGCGCCATCTTCTGGCGCTGTACCCAACTCATCCAGGGCCCTGGTGCGGTGGCTCACTGGGTAATAAAGGGGTTAGGGCCAGCTTGGTATTATCAGCTGGCCCCAAGCCCAAAATTCATGGGGTCACGCCAGTATTAGACATGACCGCCATGAATTTCTAGTAAAGTATTTAAAAAAAACACAACACCCAGAATAAAGTCCTTTAATTGAAATAAAGACACAATTCTTTATTGTTCTAAATTAAACCATACTTACCATCACACCCATTCCAGCTGAAGCCAACGATCTCCTGCAATAAAAGAAAAATAATAAACCAACCTCATCCTTACCTTTCCATGGTTCCCACGACAGCTTCAGCTCTGCTACATCGAGATGACAGGCTGGACCGCAGCAGAACGCTGCCATCCAGTATGTCATCCCGCAGACACTGAGAAGCGCAGGCATGCTTGCGCTCCTCACTGTCTCGCTGTGACGGCATCCAGATGAGCCGAGGTCATGTCCAATGAACTCGGCTCACCTCATGCACGTCACTGACAGCGTGGGAAAATTCTCACGCTGAAGTGCTGAGTGCAGGAGAATTCTCCCACGCTGTCAGTGATGTGCATGAGGTGAGCTCATGTCCAATGAACTCAGCTCACCTCCTGCACGTCACTGACAGCGTGGGAAAATTCTCCTGCAATCAGCGCTTCAGCGTGAGAATTTTCCCACGCTGTCAGTGACGTGCATGAGGTGAGCCGAGTTCATTGGACATGAACTCGGCTCATCTGGATGTCGTCACAGAGAGACGCTGAGCAGCGCAAGCATGCCTGCGCTTCTCAGTGTCTGCGGGATGACAGGCTGGATGGCAGCGTTCTGCTGCGGTCCAGCCTGTCATCTCGATGTAGCAGAGCTGAAGCTGTCGTGGGAACCATGGAAAGGTAAGGATGAGGTTGCTTTATTATTTTTCTTTTATTGCAGGAGATCGTTGGCTTCAGCTGGAATGGACGTGATGGTAAGTATGGTTTAATTTAGAACAATAAAGGATTGTGTCTTTATTTCAATTAAAGGACTTTATTCTGGGTGTTTGTGTTTTTTTTAACTTTGACTATGGGGTTAGTAATGGGGGTGTCTTATAGACGCCTCTCCATTACTAACCTGGGCTTGATGTCAGCTGGCATTATAAGCTGACATCAACCCCAACCCTATTACCCCCTGCCACCGCACCAGGGCAGCGTGGAAGAGCGAGGCTAAGTGCCAGAATTGGCGCATCCTATGAATGCGCCATTTCTGGGGCGGCTGACGGCTGGTGTTTCTAGCCTGGGAGGGGGCCAATATTCATGGCTCCCTTCCTGGGCTATTAATATCAGCCCCCAGCTGTCTGCCTAGCCTTTGCTAGCTATTAAATTAGGGGGGACCCCACGTCATTTTTTTGGGGGGGTCCCCCATTTTAATAGCTAGTAAAGGCTATGTATTCAGCTGGGGGCTGATATTAGTAGCCTGGGAAGCTCCGTGGGTATTACCCCCTTCCCAGGCTTCAAACATCTGCCCCAGCCGTCTGCTTAACCTCCGCTAGAGCCTAAAATTAAGGGGAACTCCACGCCAATTTTTTTAATAATAAATCCTTTATTTTAATACTAAATGACAAGTACAGTAACCAACACTATCACTGTACTTCATATATATGTGACTGACATGTTTCTATCTATCTAATCTATGTGTGATGCTCTATCTTTCTGTTCTAAATTGTCGGGTACCGCTGCTGAATTGCCGGCCGGCTTTTTTAAAGAGACAGTGCATGAAAACACTATTATTTTTTTAAATAAATCCTTTACACTAAATGACAAGTACAGTAAGCAACACTATCACTGTACTTATTATATATGTGACTGACATGTTTCTATCTATCTAATCTATGTGTGAAGCTCTATTCTTTCTGTTCTAAATTGTCGGGTACAGATGCTGAATTGCCGGCCGGCTTTTTTAAAGAGACGGTGCATGAAAACACTAATATTTTTTTTAATAAATCCTTTACACTAAATGACAAGTGCAGTAACCAACACTGTCACTGTGCTTCTTATATGTGTGACTGACATGTTTCTATCTATCTAATCTATGTGTGATGCTCTATTCCTTCTTGTCTAAATTGTCGGGTACCGGTGTATGCCGCTGCTGAATTTGCCGGCCGGCTTTTTTTAAAGAGAGTGTCTTCTGAGCAGTTTGTCAGCTTTTGGACACCTTTGCAGGTGTTTTCTATGTGTTTCTATGTGTTTTTGTTTGCCTGCCATTGGTTTTAACGGTGTTCGACGGTGTTCTAAGGTGTTCGACGAACAGTTCGACGAACAGTTCCTCGAACATCCCGGTGTTCGACGAACCGAACCGAACCCGAACACTACGGGGGTGGCTCAACACTACTTAGGAGTCCAGTGGGTGGTCTAAATCACTGATTGACAGTTCTCTTTGTGTACACACTTAGGCAGGCAATCACTGATTATGACTAGTGTTGAGCGAGCACTAAAATGCTCGGGTGCTCGAAGCTCGGGCCGAGCTCACTGTGATACTCCGGTGCTCGACCCGAGCAACGAACCCAATGTTAGTCTATGGGAGACCCGAGCATTTTTGCGGCGGCACCCCTGGCAGTCTGTAGAAAGCCTAAAAAGTGCCCAAAACGATAGTGACAGTGCTCAAATGACATGAGGACAGCATGGGGATCCCCCAGGAAGCATTTCTGACCCCCAGGTCACTGCTGTCAACAACGTGGTCAGAGGTATTAAGCCACTTTTAGGGTTCACAATAAAACATACAAAAGCGAAACTGAAACTGTTTTCCTGTGAAATATGTTAAGGAACATCCTTTCCAGTGTAAAGACTTGTGTATAAGGTAAAATAAATAACCAAAAACAAAAATACTCCTCCACACCTTGGGCTATGTTCACAAGTAGCATTTTTTATGCGTTTTTGCACTTTTGTATTGCTTTCAACCGTGACAAATGCATTCACCGGGAAATGTCATTTTAACATTTTATAACCTTATCTGGCCATGTGCTGTGTGACACATGCATACAGTGGTGAAAAGACATGGGAACAGCATGGGGAAGACCCCTGGAAGCATCTCTGACACCCAGGTCACTGCCTAAAAGTGTGCCCATCAGAAGTGATCCTTGCCGCATCAGATGATGCGGAATTGCAACTATCCCCGTGCAAGTCATTGTCTATCTGGGATGGATATTAGTCCTCAGAAGGACTGTTTGTTTGATTTTGCAGGCTTTAGAGACCCTATACTACCTATTTCGGAGTATAAATCTCTTCCTAGCTCAGCAGCACTCTCCCTACACTGTCTGATCCGGAGCGACTGTGTCCAAGATTGCGGCGCCTGGTTTTAAATACTCGAGGTGACGCTGTGCGGCCAGCCAATCACTGTAATGCCCACAACCAACATGGCTGCCCCATTACAGTGACTGGCTGGCAATCCCTGCATGTTCATTGGCTCTGTAAAGAGTGCCAAACATGGAGGGCGGAGACCCGAGCTCCCGCCCGAGTAACCCGAAAATGCTCGGTGCTTGCCCACAACCAACATGGCTGCCCCATTACAGTGACTGGCTGGCAATCCCTGCATGTTCATTGGCTCTGTAAAGAGCGCCAAACATGCAGGGCGGAGACCCGAGCTCCCGCCCGAGTAACCCGAAAATGCTCGGTGCTCGCCGAACATCCCGAGTAGTGAGATACTCGGGCGAGTATCGAGAAGTGTCGAGCATGCTCACTCAACACTAATTATGACCATTCACTGACACCTAAACCCAGAATGAACAGAGGTGTTGGTAAGTAGTTGACCTTGGATATTTTTGGCAGACAAAAATAAATATATATAAAGTATTCATTTTGACAAATGCACGTTCTAAGTTTTAGTAGAAAACTTTGTTATTTTTGATATTGTGGTTGGAAAAAGTTAACCGTGTCAGGTGAAGTTTGCAACTTCAGCAAAATTGAGTTTTGTTTTGTCATAAAAGGGGATATCCAGGACTTTGTGAAAAACAAGAAATGCGACTAAGCACTAACAAGCAGGTACAAACTAAAATAAAATTCACATAGCACAAATCATGTATCCAGGTGAGAACACATCCATAGTGATAAAAGGTGTCCTCCCTCTATTTAATGATAGCAAAAAACGAATGGTGGAGTACTCCTATACATATTAAAACAATGGTGCCACCCCGAGGTGGAGTAACAATAAACCACCAAGCAGCAATAAAGATAAAAAATAACAAGTTTATTGAAAATTGCTTAAAAAGATATATATATAGAGAGAGAGAGAGACCATAAACAGTATCTAGGTCTCATAAGAAGGAAACATGAAAAACATGCACAGATGGGCTAAGGTTAAATATGGGGTTTGGGAGCAGCACATGGGAACACCTATACATGCGTAGCAATATTATATACATCAGAAAAAGACATCAATGTGCTGATATGGATCCCCAAAACACATCAAAGTACATAAGGGTAGTAAATCAATGTATCAGGATAGGATTGGTGCTGCTTACCCATGGAATCCCCGGAGCAGAAACACCCTCTTTGCAACCCCAACACGCATTTCGCGTGACCTCTTTTTCAAGGGAATGTCAACATTCAACAGTTGCACCCTACCTCCTTTTTATGCCTGGCATCGTTCTTCAGTCACAGACCACTCCTGACAGCAGTTCAGCTGCCTCTACTGATGTCATCTTTTCCTTTCTACTCTGTTGACAGGGCGAGACTTCTGACATCATGCAGATTGACAATCGATTCCCCCAGTTAGGCAGTGGGAGTCCAGCTGTCAATCAGAATGATGTTGTCAGTCCCGCCCTGTCAACAGAGTGGAGCCACTCTGTCGACAAAGGCAAAGGAAGATGAATCTCCGGCAGGAGTGGTCTGCCTGCTAGTGCTTAGGCACATTTTTTGTTTTTCACAAAGTCCCAGATATCCCCTTTAAGTATGTGTTTGAGAAAGGACTGTCTGCTACAGAAATTTATGATCACATGTCAAAAACATTAAGAGATCAATGTCCATCTTATTCAACTATTAAAAACTGTGTTGCTGATTTTAAGTATGGAAGAAAAGATGTTATGGACGAGAAGAGGAGTGTCTAAGAAGTGAAAAGATTCAGGTACTCATTGGCCCAAAAAGTTTGGTTGCAGAAGTCTGCTGGAAAAGCTCTTCCCTCCTTTTTCTGGGATGAGCATGGCATAATATTACTTATCTCTATTAACCAGACTTTGGACCAAAATTGTGGAAACACAGTGAGGAAAACTTTACAAAGTTGTCTACTGTTTGCAGAATAATGCGCCCACCCATAAGTCTCATATTTCCCAGCAAAAATGCATTGATTTTGAAATTGTCTATGAACTGCCATATTTTCCTTATCTGACCCATCTGATTATTATTTCTTTCCAAAAATCAATAAAATGGACAGAAAATTAAGACAAATGAGATGGTAATTGATACGATGGAGTCGTGGTTTGCAGAATAAGAAAACAATTATTTTTCTAAAATATTAGATTGAGTTTTTGAACGATGCACTAAGTTTATAAAGTTCAAAGGTGATTCTATTGAATAAAATAGTATTACTTCAAAAAAAATGTAGGCCCGAATTATCAAAGTATTTCCACCAGAAATTTGGCATAAAACACTTTGACCCTCTGAAGAATCTAAATTTCAGCAATACACGTGGGAATTTCTTTATCACTTAACTCCCTTATCCTCTCCCCTAGATTGGTATTTATCCAGTGTGTTAATTCACATTTTTCTTATTACTGGTACTGATCATGTTTTATTTGATGCTGTGCTATTTTTTTCATTATTGTTTATATCTATATAAACATATATTATTGTAATTTTTTTACATTTGTTGGTCAACTGTTTGCCTAAAAGGTCCAGGTGGTTTTTCTTGGATATTTACTGATATCTCCTGTAAGGGAATCTCTTGTTTCATTATTTGAGCTTAGACTGTTATTCTCATCGTGGCATATTGGCTTTGTGCATGGTTTTAATTTGTCTGTATCTGGTGTTTTTTGCATTATTGAATAAAAATATTACACTTTGGAAAGTGCCTGTCCAAGCATAGTTTCCTTTTCTCCTTCTTAAAACAGTTTGAAAAGTCACTAGTGATGAGCGAGTATGTTTTGTTAACCCTTTCGCCGAGTATACTCGGACGAGCACCGAGTATTTACAGCGTACTCGGTGATATGTTTGAATCACTACCGTGTGCATGATTTGCGACTGTTTGACAGCTTTAATACATGTGAGGAATGTCTATTTCTTACACATTCCTCACATGTATTAAAGCTGTCAAACAGTTGCAAATCATGCACATGGGAGTGATTCAAACATAACACCGTGCAACAGTAACTACTCGGTGCTTGCCTGAGCATACTCGGCGAAAGGGTTAACAGAACATACTCGCTCATCAAGTCACACATTTTTTGTGCAATTCCAGGTTGTGCAAAAATGTTGCTAATTTTGGCATTTTCACCCTAGTTTCAGCCAGATACATGCCAATTTTATCACCCACATGATTAATAGTAGTGCGCCTCTTAATGATTCAGGCCCCTTTGACTCCAACATGCCCCATCATCAAGATTGGTGAGTACAATGTCGGTAATAGTTTTTTCTAGACTCGGCCAACTATATATCAATACATAGGTATAAATCTGCCTGAAAAGACACATTTTCAGATGCCATAAATTATTATTACATTATGTAAATATCATCTTATTACCCTGCATGAATTTTACTGTCCCTCATTGTACACATAAACCATGCTGCTGTTTTACTGATAGCAGGATTGTATTTTCATTACAGGATATCACATCTGAGCCTCGAGGGCTTTCAAGACTCTTTTAATAATAACAAAGGAACCATCTGGAAGTTACACAGTGGACTCATTTATGTGATTTTCTTTTACATGGTTAAAAGAACATGACATCCTTGAAACGGCAGCACCGCTTTTCAGAAACTGGGTGAAACTTGTCATGGAGTCAAATGCATTCAGCCTTTGGAAGAAAATAAGTTACGGCTGCTTTTTCTGTTTTATTGAAGGCACGCACAAGGACAATGGGAACTAGGGAGACATTGGAGTCGTACACGAGCAAAGTACAAATGTGTAAATGTTTGGTAATAATAATAATAACCATTTTTATTCCTTGTATAGAAATATCAACGCTAAATGCAAAATTCTTGTATTAATTCTTTGCTAGTGATGAGTGAGTGTGCTCGCTACTGCTCGGTGCTCGCCCGAGCAACTCACTGCTCGAGATGCTGGACGCTCGCCGAGTATTTCCGGGGTTGCTCGACGGCAGCTTGGGTCCCCTCCCTGCATGTTTGGCGCTCTTTAGAGCACCACTGAACATGCAGGGATTGTCTGGCACACACTGTAATGCTGCAGCCATGTTGGTTGTGGCATTACAGTGATTGGCTGGCCGCACAGCGTCATCAAGTGTATATACGACCGGGTGCCGCCATGATTGTCACAGTCTACTCCGGAATCAGGCAGTGTAGAGAGAGGTGCTGCTGAACTAGGGAGAGATTTGCTTGTTTCTTAGTGTAGGTATACCACAATATATTATACACATTATACACATATAACAGTCCTTCTGAGAAATAATCCAGCTGCATAGATATCAGTGCTAGGCAGGCAGGCATTGTATGTGGCAGACTGCAGTGCACATAGAAAGAGGGTCCATTCCAGTTCTGTCTGCTGCTGGTGCTTTTACAGATATTCCTAGAAATAGACCCAGGTATCAGGGGCCAAGAATAATTTTTGCTTGGATCTTAATCCTGATTATTTGCTTAAAAAGCAATTCAGAGAACACTGTTTTTCTGCTCCATTAGTTTGTTGGCACTGCAGAATACAGCCAGATCCTTTCAATATTACAGCAATATAAAAACATCTATTTAAAACTGTGGTTTATCCGTCACACGGATGACAAATAAGTGCGCTGTAAATTCTGCCATTTCTGGCCTGCATTGAAATTTTGTTGCAGTGTGTCAGAAAAGTTATTGACAGCAGTTCGCTGTTAAAAAGAGTTACCTACAGGGCAGCTATTTAAAACTGTGGTTTGTCCGTCACATGGATCACATATAAGTGCACTGAAAATTCTACCATTTCTGGCCTCCATTGAAAATTTGCTGCAGTGTGGTAGCGAAGTTATTGACAAGAGGTCGCTGTTAAAATTTGTTACCTACAGGCCAGCTATTTAAAACTGTGGTTTGTCTGTCACATGGATCACATATAAGTGCGCTGAAAATTCTGCCATTTCTGGCCTCCATTAAAATTTTGTTGCAGTGTGTCAGTGAAGTTATTGACAAGAGGTCACTGCTAAAAATAGTTACCTACAGGCCAGCTATTTAAAACTGTGGTTTGTCCGTCACACGGATCACATAAAAATGCGCTGAAAATTCTGCCATTTCTGGCATCCATTGAAATATTGTTGCAGTGTGTCAGTGAAGTTATTGACAAGAGGTCGCTGCTAAAAATAGTTACCTACAGGCCAGCTATTTAAAACTGTGGTTTGTCCATCACACGGATCACATGTAAGTGCGCTGAAAATTCTGCCATTTCTGGCCTCCATTGAAATTTTGTTGCATTGTGATAGTGAAGTTATTGAGACGAGGTCGCTGTTAAAAATAGTTACCTACAGGTCAGCTTTTTAAAGCTGTGTTTTTTCCGTCACACGGATGACATAAAAGTGCGTTGAAAATTTTGCCATTTCTGGCCTCTATTGAAATTTTGTTGCGGTGTGGTAGCGAAGTTATTGACACCAGTTTGCTCTTAAAAAGAGTTACCTACAGACCAGCTATTTAAAACTGTGGTTTGTCCGTCATATGGATCACATATAAGTGCGCTGAAAATTCTGCCATTTCTGGCCTCCATTAAAATTTTGTTGCAGTGTGTCAGTGAAGTTATTGACAAGAGGTCACTGCTAAAAATAGTTACCTACAGGCCAGCTATTTAAAACTGTGGTTTGTCCGTCACACGGATCACATAAAAATGCGCTGAAAATTCTGCCATTTCTGGCATCCATTGAAATATTGTTGCAGTGTGTCAGTGAAGTTATTGACAAGAGGTCGCTGCTAAAAATAGTTACCTACAGGCCAGCTATTTAAAACTGTGGTTTGTCCATCACACGGATCACATGTAAGTGCGCTGAAAATTCTGCCATTTCTGGCCTCCATTGAAATTTTGTTGCATTGTGATAGTGAAGTTATTGAGACGAGGTCGCTGTTAAAAATAGTTACCTACAGGTCAGCTTTTTAAAGCTGTGTTTTTTCCGTCACACGGATGACATAAAAGTGCGTTGAAAATTTTGCCATTTCTGGCCTCTATTGAAATTTTGTTGCGGTGTGGTAGCGAAGTTATTGACACCAGTTTGCTCTTAAAAAGAGTTACCTACAGACCAGCTATTTAAAACTGTGGTTTGTCCGTCATATGGATCACATATCAGTGAGCTGAAAATTCTGCCATTTCTGGCCTCCATTGAAATTTTGCTTCACTGTGTCAGTGAAGTTATTGACACGAGGTCGCAGTTAAAAATAGTTACCTACAAGCCAGCTATTTAAAACTATGGTTTGTCTGTCACACGGATCACATATAAGTGGGCTGAAAATTCTGCCATTCATGACCTCCATTGAAATTTGGTTGCAGTATGGTAGCAAAGTTATTGACACCAGCTCGCTGTTAAAAATAGTTACCTACAGGCCAGCTATTTAAAACTGTGGTTTGTACGTTACACGGATCACATACAAGTGCGCTGAAAATTCTGCCATTTCTGGCCTCCATTGAAATTTTGTTGCAGTGTGTTAGTGAAGTTATTGATACCAGTTCGCTGTTAAAAATAGTTACCTACAGGTCAGCTATTTAAAACTGTGGTTTGTCTGTCACATGGATCACATAGAAGTGCGCTGAAAATTTTGCCATTTCTGGCCTCCATTGAAATTTTGTTGCAGTGTGGTAGTGAAGTTATTGACACAAGTTCGCTGATAAAAATAGTTACCTAAAGGCCAGCTATTTAAAACTGTGGTTTGTCCATCACACGGTTCACATATAAGTGCGCTGAAAATTCTGCCATTTCTGGCCTCCATTGAAATTTTGTTGCAGTGTGGTAGCGAAGTTATTGACACAAGCTCGCTGATAAAAATAGTTACCTAAAGGTCAGCTATTTAAAACTGTGGTTTGTCCGTGACATGGATCACATATAAGTGGCTGAAAGTTCTGCCATTTCTGGCCTGCATTGAAATTTTGTTGCAGTGTATTAGCAAAGTTATTGACACCAGTTTGCTGTTAAATATAGTTACCTACAGGCCAGCTATTTAAAACTATGGTTTGTTTGTCACACAGATCACATATAAGTGCACTGAAAATTTTGCCATTTCTGGCCTCCATTGAAATTTTGTTGCAGTGTGTCAGTGAAGTTATTGATACGAGGTCGCTGTTAAATTAGTTACCTACAGACCAGCTATTTAAAACTGTGTTTTTTACGTCACACGGATCACATGTAAGTGGCTGAAAATTCTGCCATTTCTGGCCTCCATTGAAACTTTGTTGCATTGTGTCAGTGAAGCTATTGACATCAGTTCACTGTTAAAAATAGTTACCTACAGGCAAGCTATTTAAAATTGTTGTTTGTCCTCCATTTAAAATGGGCAAGGCGCGTGGCAAGGGATGGGGAAGTGAACATGATGGTGATGATGGTGCATGCAGAGGATGAGGCCGAGGCCGTTGGCAAGCTGAAATTGTGCCACAACAAAGATCCAAACCTTCTCGTTCGACCTTCCTGTCCCAATTAATAGAGGACAGCAGAACACCACTATTGAACACAGAGAAGTGTTAAAAGGTTATTGGTTGGATAGCAGATTATGCTTCCAGTCACTTAGCCGCCACCACCACCACCCTGTCTTCCACACAGTCAAGTCTCAGTAGCCGTGAGTCTGGACTGCATATTCCTCACCCTGATCCTCCTTCCTCCCACCATGCCGAGTGCCCGGAGACAACTGATCGCACATTTGGACACTCCAAAGAGCTGTTCACCTTTCCATTTATAGATTCAGGCCTATAGCCCAGTCCACTTGAAGCGGGGCAAGAGGAGATCGCGTGTAGCGATGCCCAAATCTTTGAGCAGCCACGGTCACACGAAGGCGATGGTGGGAAACTGTCAAAAGAGGTGAACGATGATGAGACACAATTGCCAGAAAGTCAGGAGGAGGACCAGAGTGCGGAAGTGGAAGACGAGGTGGTGGATGATATAGTTACCGACCCAACCTGGCAGGGGGACATACAGATCGAGGACAGCAGCACACAGGGAGAGGGAGGCGTAGCACCCCAACAGGCAGGAAGAAGCAGTGTGGTGGCCACAGACAGAAGGTGGGAAACCATTCTCAGTAACATCAACACGAAGGAAGTTGCCAGTACAACTGTTATGCCTTCCCAAGCCTGGTTGTTTTTTAAAGACTCTGCCGATAACCCCAAAAAGGCCATTTGCACCACCTGCCAGGCCAGCATCAGCAGGGGTAGTAAAACTACCAGCCTGACCACTACCAGCACTATCAGGCACATGGCAGCAAAGCACCTGACTAAGTTTGCCGAACCCCAGGGTCCAGGAACAATGTCTGCGGGAGGCACCACTGCTTCCAATCCTCTGTCCATGGCGCATGTGAAGATGCCTCCTGCCCTGCATCTGTCATTGCACACTCTCAACCAGCACCATCAGCAAGCATGTACATGTCCTTGTCCCAGCACAACGTTCATTTGTCCCTACCCCAGTCCTTGGAACGCAAGTGCAAATTACGCAGTCTATGCCCCACAGGCCACACTATTAAATTCACACATTTCGCGACTGCTTGCACTCAAAATGTTGCCTTTTAGGTTCGTGGAGAAGGAAGCTTTCCGCAACCTGATGGTGGAGGCCATCCCTTGGTACTTGGTCCCCAGTCGCCACTATTTCTCCAGGTGTGCCGTCCCCGTATTACATGAGCACGTGTCCCACAAACATCAGCTGTGCCTTCAAAAACGCAGTTGCTGGGAAAGTCCACCTAACCACGAACACATGGACAAGTGCTTGTGGGCAGGGACGGTACATCTCGCTGATGGCACACTTGGTTAACATAGTGGAAGCCGGGACCCAGTTGGACCTTGGGACGGAACACGTCCCCCGACTCCGAGGATTGCAGGCCCTGGCTCAATCAGGGATGCCCCCACAATCTTCAGCCCCTGCACCTCCTCCTCCTCTTAAGCATCCATCTCCGAAATGACCACATCAGTCACAAGCTGGAAGCACTGCAGCACTGCATCGGTCAAGCGGCAACAGGCTTTGCTGAAGCTAATATGCTTAGGTGATAAACCACACAACGCTGAAGAGTTGTGGACATTTCTGAAAGAGCAGGCAGATCTGTGGCTGACACCGCTGAACCTACAGCCAGACATCATCATGTGTGATAATGGCCAGAACCAGGTGGCGACTCCGAGGCGAGGCAAACGCACACATGTGCCATGCCTGACCCATGTGCTTAACCTCATGGTTTAGTGGTCTCTCAAAACCTACCTGGAACTGCTGGATCTCCTTGTCAAAGTAAGCTGCCTGTGTGCCCATTTTAGAAAGTCACCTACAGCTTCCGTCGCCCTTGCCGTGTTTCAGCAGTGTTTGCAGCTTCTGGCTAACCGACTGGTGTGTGATGTCCACACGCATTGGAACTCTACACTGCAAATGTTGGGAAGGATTTGTTAGCAGAAGAGGGCAGTTGTTGACAACCAGCATCAACAAGGCCACCAGTATTCAGTTCAGACTCCACACATAAGACCTCGGGAGTGGACATGGATGTCAGACATCTGTACTATCCTGCAAAACTTTGAGGACTCCACCAAGATGGTGAGTGGCGATGACGCCATAATTAGCATCACCATCCCACTTCTCTGCCTTCTGAAATGCTCTCTGCTCACAATTAAAGAAGATGCATTGCAGGCGGAGCACGATAAGATAGAGCAAGGAACCAAACGGTGATTACACACAGCCCAGCCTTATCTCATCCCAACATTGTTTGGGTGACTATGAGGAGAAGGAGGAAGAAGAGGAGCTAGTTTACTGCGCTATAGATAGTACTACCCGGCACAACTTTCATACCGTTTGTTCAGCGTGGATGGCCTGAGGACAGGGAGTAGGAGGAGGAGAGCATGGTCAGTCATCTTCTTGGTGAGGACACGGAAGTCTTGTCTGTTAGCAGTCTGGCACGCATGAGTGAGTTTATGTTATGCTGCCTTTCCCGTGCTTCTCATGTAAGGTGCCCCAGCGAGGTAGTCGTGGGCGAGCTGTAGCCCCCTCTCGCTCTGGCACCCTACAGACAATTTGTGTCCTCCCTCTGATGTGTGGCTGTGTATATGGGGCTCTCCACTTACTTCAAACCATCCGATCGCGGCTGTCTCCAGGCATTTCTCTTCTGGGACCAGGGCAGCAATAAATTCAGAGGACACGAGGTTCTTAACCATAACTTGGACTTTACTTGGGGAAGAGGAATATGTACAGTATTTACAGGCAGATATAATGGATAAGGCCCGACAGGTTATTATCTCCCTCACAGGCGCTGGCAACATCTTCAGCCCTGGTTCCCTCTTTAAGTGAAGCATCTCTGTGACTCTAATCTCTAGCCCAAGAGACTCTTCTTCAATATCAACAGTGTTCTGGATCCGATATCTCCCCCACGTCTTAGCCTGGAGTCCTATTATCTTCCTCTGCTTCCTGCAGACTAGAAGTGCCCTGGGTTCTCAATACCTCTGTTGAGTTTCTCCGGCCGGCTAACAGCACTCTTGTGTAGGGAGACTTTCACACTGGTGATCCCACTGTCTGAGGGTATAGAGCTCCCGTCTACCATAGCAGCCACCATATAGACAGGCAGCCCGTACAGTTCACTGTCCTATCTCTTACTAATCATCACTTCCTGCTTCTGGAAACTAAGCAGAGATTTTCCTAATGTGCCCATCCTCTGTGGACTGTCATCACATAGCATTAACCCCATCACTGTCTGTAACACTGCTAGCAGACTCAACCTAACATCTGCACCCAGGACAGTGGCATCTTGTGGCTGATTACAGGTACTGCAGCCCACAAGGCATTATGCCAGAACCAAGCTCTATAACACTTAAGGCTTGGTCAGGGCACTAAGTTCCCCCTCTTCTCTACTGACTGGACCACTGATGCTAACCTCTTAGCTTGGCCCACCAACAGTTCTGAGAGGTTTAACTACGGGAACACTCCCTTCAACTACTTCAGTGCCAAAAGGAAGGCTACGTCCTTCCCCACTATTACACTCGCATTCTCCAAATTTTGGGTGACAGTCATTACTGGTTGGTGACACTTCTAGAACTACACTAGAAAGAGAACTTCCGATCTCTTATTCCCTAGGCGGACAGGTCTACTAAAATGGGGCAGTACCAGAATGCCCTTGTTGCGGAATTATTAGAAAAATTCCCATCTGAAAATGCTGGCGGCAGAGGTCACAGTTCGTTGGACAACCAAGGAGTACAGGCGAGGGAGACACAACTCCAATCCAGCAGAGGCAGGGGAACACTGTCAAAGTTCTTGGACAGTTTTCTCAGACCCTCCCATTGCACAGGCTCTGAGGCGCGAGGATCTCTCACAAGGATTCCAAAGTTCGGAAAGATGATGAGGGAGTACCTTGCTGACCGTACCAACGCCCTCCATGATTCCTCTGTGCCTTATAATTGATGGGTATCCAAGCTGGACAAATGGAATGAACTTGCTCTCTAAACCTTTTAAGTCCTGGCCTGCCCTGCCGCCAGCTTTATATCAGAGTGGGTTTTTAGTGCTGCCGGTGGAATTATAACTGATAGGCGCATCCGCCTGTCAACTGAAAATGCAGACTCTTATAAAAATGAACAAGGGCTGGATTAGGCCAGACTTCTCAACACCACCGAATGATAGCAGCGTAACCTAAACTCAAAAACAGTGTCTTTTTTTGGGAGGTCTAATTCTATTCCCATGCACCTCTGTCTTCACACCCAGACATGGGTATACGCTTCCTGATTTTGTCCATTTGCTCTTGTCCTCCTCCTTTTCCTCATCCTCCATCACCATATCATTCACCACCATATCTACCATATCACCTCCTCTACGTGTCTTGCAAGGGGCACTGGAGTGCCTTCAAATTTTTGGCAGCTTTTGCATTCACTGCATAGGCAAACACTACGGGAGACCCACTTCCTAATAATGGGAACATTGTTTTAGGAGGCTCTCCAACCTCTACGTCTCTTCCAAGGGGCATTGGAGTGCCTCCAAATTTTTAGCAGCTTTTGCATTCACTGCTCAGGAAAACACTATGGAAGACCCAGTTCCTAATAATGGGAACATTGTTTTTAGAAGGCTCTCCAACCTCTACGTCTCTTCCAAGGGGTATGGGAGTGCCTCCAAATTTTTGGCAGCTTTTGCATTCACTGCATAGGCAAACACTATGAGAGACCCACTTCCTAATAATGGGAACATTGTTTTTAGGAGGCTCTCCGACCTCTACGACTTTTCCAAGGGGCATTGGAGTGCCTTCAAATTGTTGGCAGTTTTTGCATTCACTGCATAGAAAAACACTAAGGGAGACCCACTCTATGGCTCTCTAACAATAGCGAGGGCCGACTGCTGGCCCTTTAAGAATAGTAAGGGCTGCCTGATGGCCCTATAAAAATAGGCTTTGTGACTTTCAGAGTCCCTCCATCATAAATGAAACAGGTTGTGTCTGATGATGTGTCACACACCACATGGCCAGATAAGGTTGTAAATGTTAAAATTACATTTACCAGTCAATGCATTTGTCTTGGTTGAAAGCAATGCAAAAGTGCAAAAAAGCATTAAAAACTCTACGTGCGAACATAGCCCAACTTGTGGAGGAGCATTTTTGTTTTTGGTTATGTATTTTGCTTTATATACAAGTCATTACCCTGGAAAGGATGTTCCTTGACATAATTTTCCAGGAAACTCCATTTTGATTTAGTTTTTGTATGTTTTATTGTGAGTCTGTAAAAGTGGCGTAATACTTCTGACAACGTTGTTGACAGCTGTGACCTGGGAGTCAGAAATGCTTCTAGAGGTTTTCCCCATGCTGTTCTCATGTCATTTGAGCACTGTTCTCTTAGATTTGGGCAATTTTTAGGCCCTCTGAAGACTGCCGGGGGGAGCCTGAAAAATGCTCGAGTTTCCCATAAACTTACATCGGGCTCATTGCTCAGGTTGAGCACCCGAGTATTCCAATTTGCTCGAACCAATCATCAAGCACCCAAGCATTTTAGTGCTTGCCCATCACTATTCTTTGCATTTTCCAAACAGTAAGAATGGGCCATCAATATGCAATTTTGAAAAAATCCTTTTCGGTAAGCTAAATATTTCTCATTTTCATAATAATAATAATTTCCATTCCTATTTACAAATGTCTTTTCCATGTTTTTAATAGGATTTAAGAACTTATTACCAATGCATGCATCATGGACAACTTAAAGGGGTTGGCCACTTTATTTTACCAAATGTTTTTCAAACATGATTTTACAGTACTAACTAGTATATAAGTATTACAGGTTTTCTTCCTGCACTTCTTAGTGCAGCTTTAGCAAAGATTGCAAAGCACTTCTTTCCATATAATGGCTGCTGATGGAGGATCATGTGACCAGACCTGTCCATCGGCCTCTTCCAATTAAAAAAGCACTGCACACAGGAAAGCTGCTTTACAATATCACCCCAAAAAATACCATACCCACAGTAAAGTTTGGAGGTGGGGACATCATGTTGTGGGGCTGTTTTTCAGCATACGGCACTGGCAAACTTTATATAATTTAAGGAAGGATGAAAGGACAAATGTACCGAGACATTCCTGATAAAAATCTGCTGCCATCTACCAGGATGATGAAGATGAAATGAGGATGGACATTTCAGGAAGACAATGATCCCAAACACACAGCCAAGGAAACTCTCAATTTGTTTTGGAGAAAGAAAATAAAGCTGCTAGAATGGCTTAGCCAATCACCGGACAGGAATCCAATAGAAAGTGTATGAAAAGAGCTAAAGCTCAGAGTTCATAGAAGGAAGATTGTGAAGGTTGAGAAGATTGTTTGTGTGGAAGCATGGATCAAAACTAAACCTGGGCAATGCCTGCGACTAGTTTCTCCATACAGAAGACATCTTGAATCTGTCATCACCAACAAAGGTTTTTGCAAGAAGTAATTAAATTTCAGTAAGCATGTTCAATACTTTTTTTCTGTGTCAAATCTCATTATTGCACATAACTTAATTTGTGGACATCTATGGTTGGATTTCTTTGCCTTTGTGGATTGGATGGGTTGTTACCGATATCTGATGAGAATTTCATGTCAATAGCACCTTTAGAAATATATTTACTTAGAAAATTGGGGACATGTTCAATATTTATTTCACCCACTGTATGTGCAGAAAAAAATTATGTTGTCCAAACATGAGGTGTCTCCCTTCTGTTTAACTTACTGTCCACTGCCTGTTGTTAAGTTTAATCCATCTTCAGCAGCAGAGATATTAAGATAGATTATAAGAAGTATGGGAAGGTCTTTGTTTCTCTGCTCTTCTGTCCAACTACATAAAGACATAACAAAAAGACGAGCTTTAAGGTCAGAGTAAGCCATTATACAAGCAGGGCCCAATGAATTCTGGGACTTTATGGAAAGGAAGTTCCAGTCCAGGTAGTGCTAACAGAAGTATGCTGATGAAGTGGAATTGTCCATTATTGAGGAAACTGCATTACTGGACAGTTCTGGATAATTTAAATTGGTACCCATCAAAAGCAGTTGTAACTTTCTGTGGCAGGTAAACCATACTTTTTCCACAGATTTTGAAAGAACAGGATGTTTTAAATAAATCATTTCTGTCACCAGGTCAAAAGCAGACAGCTTTTGCTTTCTTATTATCCCCACTGCTCTATTGACTTTTCAGTTGCTTTTTCTTTCTAAATCTGCCATATGGCTCCAGGGATATGGGCTTTTTTATTTAGTGTTTATTTATATGGTCTTTTCCAACAGGGTGTGGTTTACAGGATCCTCTAAGGCGTGTGTTTAGACTGATCTGTATAATTATCATGTGATCCATACCCCCTCAGAACAGACCATATAAATTTGCACTAAATAATAAGGTCCATATCTCTGGAAACATATGGTGTATTTAAATAAAACAAAAAACTGAATACTATGGGAAGCAGAAGGAACTAGAATGGACACTTTTTGCCTTGCGACAGGTCCTCTTTAAAAGGTTCTTTACTTTAGGCAATCCCTACATGTGTCCCTCTGTTGGGACCTACAGTGAAAAGCTGTTACCATGCAGCAATTATTCAATTTCTCTGCAGCGCCACCATAGGGAGAAAGAAGCATTTCAAAGTGCCCAGTCATATTAATGTGCTGTCTGTGTATTGCAGGACAGGTCAGTTCTAATGTTGAGCGAGTATGTATCCTTAACTCTTTCGGCGAGCACACTTGGGTGCTCGCCGAGTATTTTGGCATGCTCAGCATTTCATTCACTGTTGCCACGCCTGCAACTGTCATGGCTGTTAGACAGCTGTGACACTTGCAGGCATGACGACAGTGAATGAAACGCCGAGCATGACAAAATACTCGGCGAGCACCTGAGCGTGCTCGCCGAAAGAGTTAATGATACATGCTCGATCAACACTAGTCAGGTCCTCCAGAAAGAGACAATGCTTTTATAAATACTCTGGAGGTAACGATCCTAGGGAATAAGACCATTATGAATAAGAGGATATAGTCATAAGACCATCATTCTCGCTATAAATAAGGGTCTTAGAACCAAGCAATACCCCTTTTACCTAATAAAAAATACTTAGCTAGAATTGAGTGAACATTAGAGTTGAAAGTAAGTTCTTTCGAGCTTGACGTTATGCCCAAGTCACAGAAATGATTACCTTCGAAAAACTGTGTGAAATTTTATTACTTAAGAGACACGGTCAGGCCATTAACTTTCACTTTTAGTCTATAAGAGAAAACTGCTGAACATTCAATGTAATAACAGTACAGAGCAACTAAGACACAAACTTTACAGCGACTCAGCTGCAAAAAAAAGAAGAAAAAGCTTCCAGATGGTCCAAATATGAAGCAATAAATTGACTCAATAGTAAAGTAATTATGTATAAATGGATTAAATACATTTTTATGCTGCTAAACACGTTAACATGTTTGTTTTAGTAATTTATTTTATAACACCCAAAGTTACATGAAGATTCAACATAATTTTATGATTGCTTTATTTTTTTTTGTTAGTTGAATCATATTGCACTTTCAGTACTGGAGTAGAGGGATGATAAATCCCCTCCCCCCCACAGTGAACTTCACATTGTAATTGAGCAATAATTAAGTTTAATGTATTATCAGTATTAGAGATGAGCGTTGTTCGACTCGAAATGTTCGCCAATCTCAAATTCGAGCTGTTTTGGGCGGTGTTCGAGCCGTTCGGCGAGCACGAACGATTTGAGAAAATTTTGGCTGTTCGAGGTTATGTTCGATAACTGTTCGTGCACCAAAATCATAACTGGATTTTTTCTCAGTAATAATGAAAATTAATGTTAATACGCAGTTTGAGTGTACAGCGGGGCGGGGGGAGGGGCAGGGGATGGATCTCTGCAGGAATAATGAAGATCTCCATTTTTTTTTCTCTTTCCCGCATATACAGTGGGGAGGTGCAATCTGTCAGCCTATCAGCAGCGCACACACAGAGCGAAGTGCTTTTTTTCACACAAGCAAGGGCATGTGTCATTGGCAGTGTATGTCACATGTCCTTGCCCTATAAGACCCAGTCATTTTCCCCGTCGCCACCATTTTCTCACTGCTGCAGCTGCGTGTTAGACGGCACCGCTGTTGCTGTGTGCGCTATACCTTGTTACTTTCAAGCCAATTTTCGCACAAATCTACAGATAGCTTGGGAGTAGGGAATAGTTGTGATTGCAGTCCTTTTAAGGACTAGGTTACAGCATTTCCTACGACTTTTATCAGGCAGGTCTGTGCTCTTAAATAGATAGGTTGGGAGTAAACACTAATTGTAATTGCAGTCCTTTTCAGGACTAAGTTACATCAGTTCCTATCACTTTTTGCCAGGCAGGTCTGTGCCAGTGCTGTGCAAGTTTTTTTCACAACATTTGGCTGAATCTAGCAAAGCTAATCCTTTTTGGCCTATTGCAGAGTGTGTTAGTCAGTGGAGTAGCCTATCTGTGTTGCAAGCTACACCACCTGTGTATAGAATACCAATTTTTTTACTGCACCTAGTGAAGTAAAACCTTTT
This sequence comes from Phyllobates terribilis, assembly GCF_046119375.1. NCBI lineage: Eukaryota > Metazoa > Chordata > Amphibia > Anura > Dendrobatidae > Phyllobates > Phyllobates terribilis. The sequence goes on from NW_027362768.1 coordinate 330,684,970, forward strand.
GGGCATAGCATCATTCTATTAGTCCATCTATACTGACCTCCATAAGGTTGCAAATTGAATATAATTTTTTTCTGCATCTAGCTCTGAAAAAATATTTGGCCTTCTAGCGGTGTGTGGGACTTGTTCTATTAGTCCATCTATACTGACCTCCATCAGGTTGCAAACTGAATATAATTTTTTTCTGCATCTACCTCTGAAAAAATATTTGGGCTTCTAGCAGTGTGTGGGACTTGTTCTATTAGTCCATCTATACTGACCTCCATCAGGTTGCAAATTAAAAATAATTTTTATCTGTATCTAGCTCTGAAAAAAATATTTGGCCTTCTAGCTGTGTGTGGGACTTGTTCTATTAGTCCATCTATACTGACCTCCATCAGGTTGCAAACTGAATATAATTTTTTTCTGCATCTACCTCTGAAAAAATATTTGGGCTTCTAGCTGTGTGTGGGACTTGTTCTATTAGTCCATCTATACTGACCTCCATCACGTTGCAAATTGAATATAATTTTTTTCTGCATCTAGCTCTGAAAAAATATTTGGGCTTCTAGCTGTGTGTGGGACTTGTTCTATTAGTCCATCTATACTGACCTCCATCAGGTTGCAAACTGAATATAATTTTTTTCTGCATCTACCTCTGAAAAAATATTTGGCCTTCTAGCAGTGTGTGGGACGTTCTCTATTAGTCCATCTATACTGACCTCCATCAGGTTGCAAATGAAAAATAATTTTTATCTGCATTTAGCTCTGAAAAAATATTTGGCCTTCTAGCAGTGTGTGGGACTTTCTTTATTAGTCCATCTATACTGACCTCCATCAGGTTGCAAATGAAAAATAATTTTTTGTCTGCATCTAGCTCTGAAAAAATATTTGGCCTTCTAGCAGTGTGTGGGACTTTCTCTATTAGTCCATCTATACTGACCTCCATCAGGTTGCAAATGAAAATAATTTTTATCTGCATCTAGCTCTGAAAAAATATTTGGCCTTCTAGCAGTGTGTGGGACTTTCTCTATTAGTCCATCTATACTGACCTCCATCAGGTTGCAAATTAAAAATAATTTTTATCTGCATCTAGCTCTGAAAAAATATTTGGCCTTCTAGCAGTGTGTGGGACTTGTTCTATTAGTCCATCTATACTGACCTCCATCAGGTTGCAAATTGAATATAATTTTTTTCTGCATCTAGCTCTGAAAAAATATTTGGCCTTCTAGTAGTGTGTGGGACTTTCTCTATTAGTCCATCTATACTGACCTCCATCAGTAGCAAATTCAAAATAATTTTTTGTCTGCATCTAGCTTTGAAAAAATATTTGGCCTTCTAGCAGTGTGTGGGACTTTCTCTATTAGTCCATCTATACTGACCTCCATCAGGTTGCAAATGAAAAATAATTTTTATCTGCATCTAGCTCTGAAAAAATATTTGGCCTTCTAGCAGTGTGTGGGACTCATTGTATTAGGCCATCTATACCAAGCTCCACCAGCTTTTAAATTAATAATAATTTTTAGCTGCATCTAGCCCTGAAAATAATTTTTCTTCCCAATAGTGGTAGCAATAGAAATATGGGGCGCGCGCCTGGCTTACAAAAATATACGCTTCATAACAAAAAACACCAGCCTAGCGCACTGCATTAATAAGATGGCATCATCGTCTCTCCCAGTGCTAGGCCTACTACCCAGGCTAGCATTCCTGTGCCTAAAACACAATGTATGGGTCCGCGCTAGCCACTATGCTGAGGGGTCTAAAGCTGCTGCTAACGCTTTATAACAATTCAATTGGCAGATTTTCACAGAGCTCTTCCACAACGCCCACCCATCGGGCAACAGTTGCCCACCTTCCCTATGGGATCTAGTGGCGAATAGTTGATGCCATTAATCAGAGTGTCAGTTGCCCCGTCGACGTGGCAAGCATACGGCAAGGCATGGGAAGAGTGGACACGACTAGTAGCAGGCAGACGGGTTGACCAATGTGAACAAGCCAGATCTCAAGTCACCATAGAATTTCTCCACCAGCTAATTATGAGGGGCATATCAGGGGCGTCAGCGCAGCGGTGTCTGACCGGAGTAGCATTTCACTTCCAACTACTGAATTGGGGAGATGTGACAAAGGCTCATCATCAGACAATCCATAAAAAGGTGGAAAAGGGGTCAGCCAAGTCAGGAGTGTAGACGTCCCGTCCCGTGTCACTTAAACTGATTTCTCACATCATATCCCTAACACCATTAACATGACACTCACAATTTGAAGCAACACTACTGTCTACTGCATTTGTGATCGCCTTCTTCGGGGCGCTATGCATAAGCGAATTAGTCCCTCAATCCAAAATTACCACCAGTGGAGGCTTATTACACCAGGACGTAGTCATAGCCAATAATGCAATACGTCTACGCATATACAAATCGAAAACGGTTCCAGCGGGCAGGGGCACTTGGGTACTTCTACAACCCACAAACGGTACACTGAGTCGGGAAACAATAGTAAAAACATATCTAACCCTCAGATCACAAAGTAATTTCTTCCTATCACACATTGATGGAATGCCATTATCAAGATACCAGTTCCAAGCTATATTTAATAAATGCATAACATCGGCAGGGAACCACCCCAAAGATACGGGACACACTCATTCTGCATAGGCGCGGCCATGGAAGCAGCAAGAGCAGGACTGTCAGAAACGGAAGTTCAGAGGATAGGGAGATGGCGATCCACGTGTTTGGCAAGATACATAAGACCGGACTTGTTATCCTAACGTGGTTTGTTTCTTTTACAGGTGACGCTAAGCCAACAGTGTGGGTGATAGGCCACTCGTATATGTATTGGGCAGAAAAAAGGGCGAAAGTCTGCCCAGGCGGGAGGAAATTAGAGTTTCATAACACATATTTCAACTAGAGAGGTATTAGAGGCCTGCTATGGCCACAGGTACTAATGGAGGTAATCAAGGTAGGGAGAGAGGCAAGATGTCCGGTCATCTTAGTTATACAGGCCGGAGGAAACAACCTAGGTCATCACAACAGCGCATAACTAATGGCAATAATGAAACTAGACACTGAGCGCGTCAGAGAATTTTTCACAAAACTAGCTATAGTATGGTCAGAGATTGTGCCGATAGCGGTATGGCAAGGTGCGCGAGACATCACGGCCATCGAACGGACAAGGAGGGTAATAAATATTCAGATGGCAAATTTTAGAAGAGACAGAGGCGGTGTAGTGGTACGACACCGACAACTGGAAGGAGATAAAGCAGGCCTCATACGGCCCGACGTTGTTCACTTAACGGATATTGTACTGGACATATTCCTGTCAGGACTCCAGGACGGAGTGGAACAAGCGTTAAGAGTGATGGGTGGGGGTCAGAGTCCTGCATACGAGTACGCAGGATCCTCCGTGGCCTGGAAATAGAAAGGACATGTTGGAGAGTTACACTTGTTGGCCAACTTGCCGGAGTGGAGACCCAGGGCATGCTGCAACAAGCTGAATTATTTTAGAAATAAAATGCCTTTCTAATGGAATGAGTATAAAGAGTTAATAAAGCTGTGACCGATCCTCACCCATCCAGTTGTAAGAGTTACTTTATTGTATTGTCAAGGAAAGGGGGGCGGTAGGGGGGCTGAGCGTCTGAGTTTGGTTGGGGGTCCCCACAGGCTGCCTGGGCTAGATGCATTTAAAAATTCTTATTAGATACACAGGCGGTGCAGCTTGCTTCGCAGCTGGGCTACTACGCCCAAAGTATTGCCTAGGCTAGATGCAGTTAAAAATTCTACGCTGACTAGCAGACACTGAAGATTTGGAGCAGACCTCTGAGTAAACAGCTCTTCAGACTCAACCATCTGTGTTACCCCAAGCCATAGTGTATGTAGTTTCTTACAGTTAAAAGGGGGGGGGGAGCGACCCAACCCACCTGGAATTGACGATGCCAGCGTCACGTAAGACACAGCAAGGGGACTCCAAAAAGAGTCTCCATTTTTTCCCAAAATTGTGACACAGACACCACTTAACCCTAGAACGCATACCTGGGGCCTCGCAGGCCCGCCCTGTTAATTGTTTTCTATTTTCTGCCAGATTACTTTAGTTCGAATTTTGAAACTCTAGGTATTCTTCATGTATATAGTTGTTTGTCATTTGAGTTTGAGTTATTCCATGTTATTTGCACAAAGGCCCCAGGTATATGAAAGTGTAGATTTTTATGGTCATGCGTTCTAGGGTTAAGTGGCATCAATTGCCCCACAGTTGCTTAAAACGGTTGGTGAGGTGATTTTACCAAATCCTCAAGGTTTTAGTCTCCCAAGGATAACACAGGGGTAGAAAAGTCCTTGCGAATCCATGATTTGTTCATCTTTATGAACATGAGTCTGTCTACATTCTCAGTGGACAGCCGCGTGTGCTTATCTGTCAGCACACCACCAGCAGCGCTGAACACACATTCAGAGAGAACACTGGCTGCAGGGCATGACAAGATCTCCAAGGCGCGAGTGGCGAGCTCCGGCCATTTTTCCAGATTGGAATACCAAAATGAGCAAGGGTCCAGTGACACAGTCATGGCTTCGATGTTCACTTGGAGATACTCCTGCACCATCCTCTCTAGGCATTGACTATGTGTCAGACGTCTTGTCTCCTGTGGCCTTGCAAAGGATGGTCTAAAAAAGTGGTGAAACGATTCCACAAAATTGCTGTTACCAGCAGATACTGTGTTACTGTTACGGTTTGAGTGATGAAGACTCGACAGTCCCACGGTTGGCAAGTTAGAACTGTGAGATTCACTACGTGCACCACTGGTGTTTTGTGGAAAAGCACATGTAAGATTCTGCAACAGTGTCTGCAGATACTCCTGCATGCGTCAATCCCTTTTTATGGCAGGAATTATTTCGGCAAATTTACTTTTGTACCGGGGATCTAAGAGTGTGGCAACCCAGTAGTCGGGATTACTTCGAATTCTGACAATCTGAGGGTCATGTTGCAGGTAGTGCAGCAAGAAGGCACTCATGTGTCTTGCGCATCCAGGAGGACCAAGTCCTTGTTGTGTTGGTAGCAAGGTAAGAATCATGCTTCCTTCCTCTGCCCTCTCCCCCCAACCTCGCACAACAGAAATGTGATCAAGGTCTCCCTCATCTGATGAGTCTTCCATGCCCATCGCCAGTTCGTCCTCCACTTCTTCCTCGGCTCCTGCACCTTCCTCAACTGTTTGGCTGCTACCATGCGCCCTGGTTAATCCCTCTCCCCCACCCTCCCATGCCTGCCGCCTTTGTGCTGCCAACCGTCTGGACCTTGGAGATGTTATCCCTTCCGCATACGACTCCTCCTCTACTTCCTCCACCTCCTCTTGTTCCACCACCTGACTCTGAATTCTGTTTAATGTGTGCTCCAGCATGTAAATCACCGGAATAGTCATGCTGATAATGGCATTGTCGTCAGCACTAAACATCTTCGTCGCCATTTCAAAACTGTGCAGAAGGGTGTGTGGCGCCCCTGAGGGTTCAGTCGCCACAGAGTTACTGCATCTCACCCAGAGGTGTGGTATCTCACCTTCAGGTAAGGAAGGCATATGGCTCGGGACCCTAACACCTGCATCCAACACATACCCGCAGTGGGGGTAGGGCGAGATTGCTCCTAAGGGAGAGCACAGTCCCAGGTCCCTAGCTGGTGGGATGGTCCTATGTAGTGGGTGCTTAGAGGAGCAGCTTAGCGGAGCACATGACAGGGAGAGTATAAATAGGAAGCCATCTTAGAAAGAGCAAGCCAGTCAGAGGAGGAAAAGTGACAGGAGCAGAGGCTCGGCATGAGCTCTGCTCCAGAGGCGGGCCTAGCCTGGGAGGCCCAGGACTGAAGGAGAGAAGAGAGGAGTGGGAGCAGGAAGGCTCCAGGAACCGAAGGGACCCTAGGGCTACAGGCCATGCAGAAGGCCACCCGTACTCCTGCTGCTACCAGGAGGTAGAGGGGTCAGGCCAGATAAGGGGAACCGGTCCCTCAACTAGTGGAGAAACAGCAAGGTTCAACTAGAAACCGGACGCTGCAGCATTTCATGTACTGCAGGTAAAAGTCCACACGAGTCTCATTAAGAAGGTAGCCACATAGAACCCAGGGGACGGAACACAAGTCGCCCGCCAAGGCCCGAGGATACCGGATAGAAGTGTCACTGGGTGTGAGGCGCAGGGAGAAGGCCAGAGAAAGGACACACAGAAGGGGGTCCTGCTAAGTACTCCGGAGATATCTGGGGGTGGACTGAGCCCCTCACTGAGTACACACAGCACGACGGGTGAGATTGCTCTGGTACCTGTAATCTGGACTGCAACAACTGTGAGTAAAGATCTTGGGACTGCATCACACGGACTCTGTGTTCATTACTGACTCCCTGCACTACAACCACCATCATCCACCCACACTGCCCTGAAGCTACACTCTTCCTGTAGTGAGTAATAATACCATTGCTGCAAAACCACCAGCTTCAGAGGACTGTTCCGCAGCGGCGGCCCCTTTTGCCCCACTCCAGAGGTGGCGTAGTCGGACATTATAAAACCCATATATACAAATTACCCTTGGATTGACCGCCCTGGATCACGGGGATCACGGACCGGGTCACCTCCACAGTGACTACAACCCCCAACGTCTACCGGTCCGGCTCAGGGTACCCCACGGCCCAGGGGGCGCGTCAACTTCATAGGTCCCTGATCTGAGACCACTCCTGCAGCGTGATTTGCCCCACCTCTGGATCTCGTTGGCCCAGGCTATACGTCAGAACGTATTGCACCAGGGCTTGTCGGTGCTGCCACAGTCGCTGCAACATGGTCAGAGTTGAATTCCACCGTGTCGGCACATCGCATTTTAGCCGGTGAACTGGCAGGCCCAACGACTTCTGTAGAGATGTAAGTCGTTGAGCTGTGGGATGCGAACGGCGGAAGTGAGCACACAGCGACCGTGCCCTCTGCAGAAGGCCATCTAGTCCGGGATAGTGGGCTAACAATTTATGGACAACCAGGTTCAACACGTGAGCCATACAAGGCACGTGTGTGACATTGCCCCGGCGAAGGGCCGCACCCAGGTTTGCAGCATTGTCGCACACGGCCTTCCCTGGTTGCAGGTCCAGTGGAGACAACCATTCATGAAACTGGGTTTCCAGAGCTGACCACAACTCCTCAGCTGTGTGACTCACATTTCCCAGACATTTCAAAGTAAACACTGATGCCTTGAGCCCTGCTGCCAGCATAGTAAGGAGGTGTGCATGATTCCTTCTGCGCAGTTAGAAAGCAGGTGGCATTACCAGACAGGCTTTGGGTGCAGGTGGAGGACCGAGAGGAGGTTGAGGAGGCAGAAGCAGTGGAGGAACTTCGAGATAAAGAGGATTGACGCACAACTCGTGGGGACGGTAAGACTTGGACAGCAGCCCCTTATCCTGCTGTCACCATAGTTACCCAGTGCCCAGTCAGCGACATGTAACGCCCCTGTCCATGCCTACTCGTCCAAGTGTCTGTGGTGAAATGCACCCTGTCACACACAGAGTTTCTCAAAGAAGCGGTGATGTTGTGTGCGACATGCTGGTGGAGCGCAGGCACACCTTTCTTTGAGAAGTAGTACCGACTGGGCATCTGGTACTGGGGCACTGTGACGGACATAAGGTCTCGAAAATCCACTGTGTCCTCCAGGCGGAAAGGCAGCATTTCTGTAGCCAAGAGCTTGCAGATGGTGAAATTCAACCTCTTAGCTTTCTCATGGCTAGGAGGAAATGGTCTTTTACTTTTCCACATGTGAGGGACCGAGGGCTGGCTGTTGTGCTTAGACGGGGTTGAGTAGGGTGTCCCCGGCAAACTGCCAGTCTGTGAGGAAGATGCAGGCGGACATGTTAGGTTGCCTTGATCCAAAGGTGGTGCTCTCGATGTCAGAGAGCGCTCAACACCAGCAGGTGTTTCCACTTCCCAATGAACTGACGACCTGCCAATCACACTGGCTGTTGCAGGTAAAGAGGTGGCAGGTCTGCATCCAAAAACATGTGTGACTGCTGTCCCCCCAGTCACAGAGGATGAAGAGGCCACGGATGCACAAGATGGGGCAGACGGTGGTTGGCCGAGCCTGCTAGGCCGCATTGTAGCACAGTGAGCTTCCCACTGCAACTTATGCTTCATATCCATGTGACAGTACATGCATTAAGTACTCAAACTATGGATTTATTGGCCTCTACTTAGCTTTTGGTGACAAATATTACAGATAACACGAGTTGGGTCATCCTTATCATTCTGAATAAATGCCCAGGCTATGCAAGGCTTAGAGCCCATGCGACCTGAAGAGCCACTACGACTTGTGGTCAGAGGCAGAGTTGTGGTTGAGGATGCAGTTGTTGACGTGCTTCCAGTACTCCGTCTCTGTCCAGGAAGGCGCAACCTAACCTCGTCGTCAATAGCATCTGTGACGCCCCGCTGTGCTTGGTATCACAGATCCTAGAAGAGTGTATTGATGGAATCCTCCACAAGAGGCCCCCATAAACATTCACACATCTCCACCTTCCACCTCAGACCAGCAGAGGGAGCCCGTTAGGGATATAAATAGGGAAGGTGGAGCTAGGCAGTTCAGTTCCTCTGAAGAGTTCCTGCAGTAGAGAAGCCTAAGAGAGGTCAGTCTGCAGTGGAGCTCAGTCTAGTCTAGAGAACTCAGTTAATAGTTCAGCAGTGGAGCACGAGGCTCCTGCTAGCTAGATTCAGTAAGGCATAACCGGAATCCCTGGAGAACTACAAGTCCCAGGATCGCTAAAGTGCTGATACGTAACAGAGCCAGGAGACACTTAGGCCCCGCATAGTGGGAGCGTGAACTCCAAGAGAAGGCCCTACCACAAGGTCAGCCAGCGCAGGACAGAGACAAAGTTAGGCCTAGCTCCAGGCAGGTCAGAAACTTACTACGCAGAGGCAAGAAACAGGAGGCCCTACACCCGCTCATTGGGGAGGATCCTGATATTCACCCTTCACCCTACAGTGCTCCGGGATGTGCCTTAATTTCCTCCAGTAAAAGGTACTGAAGTGACTACCGTGTCCGTTCCCGTTCTTGCTCTGACCCAGCTGGGTCTCGCCTGTCCTGCATTACCCCTGCATACGCTGCCCTGAGACCTAGCTCCACCTGTGGGGAGCTATACCATCGAGCAGCCTTATCACGGGTCTCAGTGGACTGCTGCAGTGCTGGTGCTTCTCACCAGATACCACAGGTGGCGTCACGAACTCTTATAAAATTAACAATTATCCACTCTTTTAAAGAGTGACCCCAGGGTACGGGCCAGGGAGCCGACCACCGCGACATCCCCAAGGCCAGGCAAAGGCCCGGGTACCGAGTCATCCCCATCCCCTGGGCTAGTCACATCCTCCTCCACCTCCTCCGTTGACCTCATCGACTGGCTGACTGTGGGTTGACAGTAAGTGGGATCTCCAACCTCGTCATCATCACCCTGTGTGTTATCACACCCGTCGTCCTCAAAGCCAACCTCTTCCTGCCCCGACCGAAAAGTCAAGTTGTCGCTCCAATCAGGTATTTGAGTCTCATCATCTTCATCATTGTCTCCACCAACCGGAGTGACAGTTTGGGAATGAGGGTCTACATTATGCTCAGAACCTTCTTCATCTGGTCCTGGATCTGACTTATAAAGATTCTGGGCATCAGTGCAGATCATTTCCTCGTCTGGATTAACAGAAGCTCTGGAGCAGACCTCCGTTTCCCAGGCTATAGTATGAGTAAACAGCTCTGCAGACTCAACCATCTGTGTTACCCCATACTCAGACGGGCAGCTGGAGACTTGGGAGCTGTGAGGAAGCAAGTGCGATTGGGGTGACACCTCTGAGGACTGGAGTATTTGTGATGTTGAAATTGAGGTGGAGGAGAGCCCACTTGAAGGAGCACTTGATATCCGCTGAAGCACCTGCTGTTTTTGTGCCTCATCTGGAATTTGTAGCGATGGGCGGGTCCGTAAGAAAGGGATCGTATCACATTGTCCACAAAAAGAAGTCAACATCTTAGTTTGGCTGGAAGATGGTCTTTCTTCTGCAGATGTTACCCCCCACCCCACCGCGGGGGGACTCGACCTACCAGCGGACAGGCACCAGTATTGGGAGAGGGGGGCTGGCCGTCAGGGTCCACCGCGGCTCTGGCACAAACCCGGCGACACGGAGGTGGCACGGGCAGGAACGAACTGGCCGTGTCGGCTTCTCACTTTTTGGATTTTAGAAGGGCATGACATGCCTATATCTGTGTCTCCCCCTCCTTTTACTCCTCCACCTCTTTTCTTTTCGCATGACTATATGTACTTGTCACTTTTCCATGTGTTAGTTATGTCTTCTGAGCAGTTTGTCAGCTTTTGGACACCTTTGAAGGTGTTTTCTATGTGTTTCTATGTGTTTTTGTTTGCCTGCCATTGGTTTTAACGGTGTTCGAAGGTGATCGACGAACAGTTCGACGAACAGTTCGGCGAACACACGGGTGTTCGACGAACCGAACCGAACTCGAACACTACGGGGGTGGCTCAACACTAATCAATATGCAGTAAGCATATTTTTGGTAGCCAGAAGCAACATATTTTCTTATCATTTAATACTATGTCTATTAGAGATGAGTAGATCACTTTGCACACCCCTGATCGAGTCAGTGCCCTCTGACTGTGGACAGGATCTGTGAGCGTCTCAGTTCCCCGGTGCGGCATTTGATTTGCCAGCTTGACGTGACGTCATCTGTGCAGCATGTGACGCACAGGTGATGTCTCACCAGCCCGGGTAATAATAAGCCAAGACTTGGATCCCGGAGGGTAAGGAAATTTTCACAGCTCCCATCTGCGATCGGAGAGAACTGACCTGGACTGGAGTTGCGTGAAGCGATCCGCTCATCTCTGAATTCTATGCAGGTTATTTAAGCTCTATCATAGTAAAAAATAGAGCTGACCAAAATAATAAGAATAAAATACTTCATTGTGAACTTTTTTTTGCTTAAAATAATTAATTGGTATTCAGTAGCAAGCAATGATTTTATGTATTTTGTGATATTTTAGCCTTGTTGTCTTTTTACTGCTTTTAGATTTTCTTTAAAGAGAATCCCTTGTTTTTTTTATCTAAGGGGTAACATTTCTCCTTGTGGAGAGCGACATGTTAAGCATGTCACAGTGAGGAGACTTTTAAAGCCGCAATGCTCCTCTGGGAAATATGCAAATTGTCTCTTCAGAGAGGAAGAGGACCAGAACTCTAGTGCCACCTAGAGGAAGTAGCAATCCTAAAAGTCAATATTGATCCTCTAATGAGCCTTATCACATGACTTAGGATATAAGTCAGAACCAGAAACTTAATTTTCAAATACTGTGTTTCGGGGTACTGCCCCTCTTCAGTGCAAAGTGCGAGTTCTGGTTTGGCTGGGTGAGAGGCGTCAGACCGGTATCTAAGGGGTAACATTTCTCCTTGCAGAGAGCGACATTGTTTTTTTTACTAATTAAAACTAGAGACAGATAAGTATTTTTCTGTTCTGTTTTTATCTGTTCTTAGTTCATTTGAACTACTATTAAAACATTTTTAACATCATCTACATGGACCAAAAGGAACAATATACTGGATAAGTTTATTTCTATGGGCAAGTATTGTGTGGATGCTTTAGCAAATGTGCGGAGATCACTTTTTGCAGTGAAGGGGAAGAGGTGAGCTGTGAAAGGTGGATTCTGTGCTATCTATTTATAGGTGTTACCTTTCTGCCTGTGATGATAATGAGACTACTGAAAAGTGATCTGTAAAAAACAGGAAGTTTTGGTTTATTATTCGGCTTTGAGGCCAGAGTAAAAATATGATCAAAAAACTTGATTCAAACAATATTTTTTTTCCCATGACACATTTTTAAGTCGTTCTTGCCCTCTTCATTTTATGATCAGGAATAAGATCAACTCTGCAACATATTTTCTGGAAAGGGAACGTCTGAGGTCTTCATTGCTTTTTGTCAGTTTTCTAATGTTTGTCAAGGCAGTCTAATAAAAAATTCTCCTAAACTCGTTCTTTTCTTTTAAAATCCATTCCCCAATTATATATAGTACAGACCAAAAGTTTGGACACACCTTCTCATTTAAAGATTTTTCTGTATTTTCATGACTATGAAAATTGTACATTCACACTGAAGGCATCAAAACTATGAATTAACACATGTACATATAATTAACATATACTTAACAAAAAAGTGTGAAACAACTGAAAATATGTCTTATATTCTAGGTACTTCAAAGTAGCCACCTTTTGCTTTGATGACTGCTTTGCACACTCTTGGCATTCTCTTGATGAGCTTCAAGAGGTAGTCACCGGAAATGGTTTTCAGTTCACAGGTGTGCCCTGTCAGGTTTAATAAGTGGGATTTCTTGCCTTATAAGTGGGGTTGGGACCATCAGTTGTGTTGTGCAGATGTCTGGTGGATACACAGCTGATAGTCCTACTGAATAGACTGTTAGAATTTGTATTATGGCAAGAAAAAAGCAGCTAAGTAAAGAAAAACGAGTGCCCATCATTACTTTAAGAAATGAAGGTCAGTCAGTCCGAAAAATTTGGAAAACTTTAAAAGTGTCCCTAAGTGCAGATTCAAAAACCATCAAGCGCTACAAAGAAACTGGCTCACATGAGGACCGCCCCAGGAAAGAAAGACCAAGAGTCACCTCTGCTTCTGAGGATACGTTTATCCGAGTCACCAGCCTCAGAAATCGCAGGTTAACAGCAGCTCACATTAGAGACCAGGTCAATGCCACACAGAGTTCTAGCAGCAGACACATCTCTTCAACAACTGTTAAGAGGAGACTTTGTGCAGCATTCCTTCATGGTAAAATAGCTGCTAGGAAACCACTGCTAAGGACAGGCAGCAAGCAGAAGAGACTTGTTTGGGCTAAAGAACACAAGAAATGGACATTAGACCAGTGGAAATCTGTGCTTTGATCTATTGAGTCCAAATTTGAGATATTTGGTTCCAACCACCGTGTCTTTGTGCGACGCAGAAAAGGGGAACGGATGGACTGTACATGCCTGGTTCCCACCGCGAAGCATGGAGGAGGAGGTGTGATGGTGTGGGGTTGGTTTGCTGGTGACACTGTTGGGGATTTATTAAAAATTGAAGGCATACTGAACCAGCATGGCTATCACAGCATCTTGCAGCGGCATGCTATTCCATCCGGTTTGCACTTAGTTGGACCATCATTTATTTTTCAACAGGACAATGACCCCAAACACACTTCCAGGCTGTGTAAGGGCTATTTGACCAAGCAGGAGAGTGATGGGGTGCTACGCCAGATGACCTGGCTTCCGCAGTCACCAGACCTGAACCCAATCGAGATGGTTTGGGGTGAGCTGGACTGCAAAGTGAAGGCAAAAGGGCCAACAAGTGCTAAGCATCTCTGGGAACTCCTTCAAGATTGTTGGAAGACCATTTCCGGTGACTACCTCTTGAAGCTCATCAAGAGAATGCCAAGAGTGTGCAAAGCAGTCATCAAAGCAAAAGGTGGCTACTTTGAAGAACCTAGAATATAAGACAAATTTTCAGTTGTTTCACACTTTTTTGTTAAGTATATAATTCCACATGTGTTAATTCATAGTTTTGATGCCTTCAGTGTGAATGTACAATTTTCAAAGTCATGAAAATACAGAAAAATCTTTAAATGAGAAGGTGTGTACAAACTTTTGGTCTGTACTGTATATATATTACTTCAATTCTATTTTGTCTCCTACTTGCAGTCATTTAATACCTTATTATATTTAGGAATTCATATCTAGACTTGTCGCAACTCAATTTACTTCTCAAGCTGCTTTTGATTTCTGTCACTAAATCTTTTATGGAGATAAAAACTAATTCTTGATTTTTTTGCTTATATTCTAAGAATGTAGCTAGTTTTATCCAAAATTACATTCCTCAAACTAACTTGCATTGCATTTCAAATTTTGTTTTTTGTGACCTCATATTTTAATTTTTTAGTTAAAAAAAAAAGAAAATAAGAGGATTTTGTAGTTTAATGGAAAAAAAAACCTTACACTGTGTAGACTTAAAGTTTCCTAACTTATATACAAAAAGAAAATGGAAAATTTATTTATTTTAAAAGGGTTTCCCTATCTCATCTACAGTATTTTCTATGCATGTCTGATAGTTTAGAAAGTCATCTGTGAGAACTCCAGTGGGAGAACAGCGAGTCCCATGGCCATAGTCACACCAGGTGAGATATCCATATCAAGGCACAGTCTTGACAAGTTGGACGTGTCAGTGTGCTTGGCAGAATGACAATAAAGCCGGATGCCCTAGAGATAAGAATTCTACCTAAGATATATTTATGATATATATTTGTATTTTGTAAAACAACTTTATTGTAGAAAATGTAAAATTCTGTTATCTGGAAGTAATATTTTGCCATTGAATAAAGAAATTGTAACACTTCCTAAATACCCTTATAACACTAAATATTTTTAGAACCAAGGTATACAAATATTTAGTATGATGAAGTAAAATATGTATTTTTATCTAAACAGGGGAGTAACAGAAATCATGATATGGCCACTGATGTAGATCTACCTGAGGGTCACACATTACATTTCATTTCTTTTATCATCCATGTGTACAGTGGAGAGTTAGTTGAGTAAGGTTTGGGCAAAGAATTTCCCAAACTTATGTGCAATGTTTCTTCATGTAAGCTTAAAGAAATGTTCTTGTTTGTGTTACTCATGTTGGGTGGAATGGCCATAATGTAAATTTGATTGGTTTTGACTAGATATATTAAGGGCTCATGCACATGGCTGTATTTTTGGTCCGAGTGTGATCCGATAAAACATCTGATTGCACTCATATCAGTGTTATACTATGGGGCCGTGCACAAAGTCTGTCAGAGGAAAAAATCATAACATGCACGAGTTACATCCAGTATTTGGAACCCATTTGGCCATGCAAGTCAATGAGTCCGTACAAAAAAATCGGACCACACTTGGACATCATCTGAGTTTGATCTGATTTTCACGGATAGACAAAATGCAGAAGATGGAGAATTTTTTTTTCCATCTTCTCATTCTAGAAAATTGTATCAAACTCTGATCAAACTGTGAACAGAGTGTGATCAGCATAATTGGACCAAATTTCTCGTATGAGAGAAAATATGGTCGTGTGACTCTAGTCTAAAGGTGTACAAGTTATTTTAGTTATTGTGTGTGATTGATATGCAGGATTGAATGAGTGGGAATAATTGTCTCTAGCAATAAGAGTCTGCTTACGGGACGTTTTCCACTCTGTGGGGTAAAACTTGTTAGTAGAGTTGATCATATCCATCCACGACAAATCTAATTTCCTGAAATTCATAGGTTCCTGCGAATTCAAACAGTTTGCAATTTGGTTCATAAGGATCAACCAAAAATAAACCTGGGACCATTTCACTTATTGCTGAAAAGTCACAGAGCAGGGTGATAGGCGTGGCCAGGTGGACTTCCCCATAATGTCCTGCAGCTCTCACATCACATGGTCTAGTGCAGCCAATCATGGGGAGACTATCACAGCCTGTAAGAAGCATGAGAGGCAACTAAGCAGCACTATTTCATGCTTTTATAGCATTGGGAAGGAAATGAGAGCGTGCGGCAAATGTAGAAGCAAACTGAAAGTCTCAAAAAGGCCCTCAAAGCTGTAAGCGGTCAGGAGACATCCTGAAAGCCGCAGGTAGACACGTAGAGAAAAACTGATAGTCTTAAAAAGGCCCTGGAAGCTGCAAACAAGCATGTGAAGTCCTCCACAAATGGGTAGCAAGGTTACTGGAAACCATAGACAAACAGGTGATATCCTCCACTGACAGGTAATCTTAAAAAGGTCCTGGAAGCCGAAAACGAACATGTGACGTCCTCCACTAAGAGGTAGCAAGGTTACTGGAAATCGCAGACAAGCAGGTGTAGTCCTGAAGACCACTGGCAGATAAAAGGGTTACTGGACACTTCAGATACGCAGGTGAAATCATGAACACACCTAGCAGATAGCAGGGTTACTGGAAATCACAGAAAAACAGGTGAAGTCCTCAACAGGTCACAAAGTTACTGGAAACCGCAGACAAGCAGTTGAAGTCCTGAATACCACTGGCAGGTAGCAGGGTTACTGGAAACAACAGACAAGTAACTCAGGGACTGGAAAGCACAGGCCACCAGGATTCTGACGTAATAAAGATTGAACTAAAATTTGATATAACACGGTAGATACCCTTTATGATCTACTTGGTGGTAATAGTCATAACACCAGGAGACATGAACATGAATCACAGGCAACCTAAAAGAATTACTAGAAAGTCTTAATACAATACCAAGATGCAGGTGTGTGTCTTGGGAAGCTTTTTAAATGCCTAGGAAATACAACACATAGGAACACGACAGACAACTTGCAAAACCCGATGTGGAGCACAAGAAAATCTAGTGGACCTGGGCAGGTGCATAACAGAGATATGATAGGTGACAGCAGCAGTGTTAATGTAATTGATTACTTAATTCAAGTTACACAGATTTCTCCTGACTTTTGCAACTTGAAAGTTTGGAGTCTCCCTTTCTAACCCTTAGGATATATTATTAATAAAACAGAGTGGATACAGTATTGGGATATGGCAAAATGTTCTACACACAGTTCAAAGACAATTGGACCATTTGAGATTTGCCGTGAATGGCTTAGCAGCAAATCAAATTTTGGTAAAAAAAAAATACCAAAACTGACGAATTCGAATTTCAAAGGGTATGATCATCTCTTTGATCCTAATGTGACCTAATGTGAGGTGGGATGCTAGCAAGCTAAGACAGAATTGGCATGGAGCACTTGATGAGAGAGTAAGGAAACGAAGAATCATGAAGCCATGGTTGCTTAAGAAAGGCCTCAAGAGGTCAAGTATCGGGGCGGAGATATTAGCTAAGTTTTGGGATTTCTATATTATTCTTTGCAACTTTGTTCAAATTTTGTGCCTTACAGAGAAGTTAATAAAGAAATGTCTGCTCTTCTGAGTTTCCTACACGAGTAGAACATCTCCAGTACAACCTGCCCTACTAATCACTACTTTGGTCAACTTATGGCAGAACAGTTGAGTAAATTTGACAGTCCTATCTTTCTGAACAGAAACAAACCAACAGAGGAGACAAAATTACAGAACTTTGGGCTTACAAGGTGGTTGTGTATCAAAGACATAATCTAATCTCACCCAACTTCTTGAGCATTCAAAAAAATATATATTCTGGTTCCAGCAAAATTTTACAGTTTATGTTTAAATTACTCATGGTCTCCAAGTTATCTGCTTGCAGAAATATTCATTGCTTACTTCCCATGCTTCCAAAATATGTTATTTCTACCTATATAAGAGTTCAAGGACATTCAATCTACTGTAACATCTTATAAGTAGTGTTGAGCATTCCGATACTGAAATATTGGGTATCGGCCGATATTCGCGGTATCGGAATTCCGATACTTAATTCCGATACTTTTACAATATCGAATACCGGAATCGGAAGTTCCCATAATGCCTGCGCTCTGCAGTGTCTCTGAAGGATGACAAGCTGGATGGCAGCGCTCAGCTGAGATCCAGCCTGTCATCAGAATGCCATCCCAGCGTGGGAGAATTCTCCTGATCGTTTAAAAGCCGGCGGGCGGTAAAAAGCCGCCAGCTTTTAAACAATCACACAGCCTCATACTGCTTCCCCGCAGCCTCCCACCCCGATCCTCCGCTCCCCTCGCCACCTCCCATCCCGATCGTAAGTTAGGACCGGGCGGGGAGCGCAGCACCAAGGAGCGGGGAGCGAAGGACCCGGGCGGGGAAGCCGGCAGTGAAAAGACTTCACCGCCGGCTTTCTCGTTCTGTGCTGCGCTTTCCCGCCGGTTATTTCAAATGAACAGCTGAGGTATCAGGTGATGCTGATCAGCTGTTCATCTGAAGTAGCCGCTATGCCCTCAGAGGGTTCACGTGAGTTCATGCTTGACTGCATTGCATGAACTCACATGAACTTTCCCACGGCCGCACAGGTCAGCCTCACCTCCCAGACGATCAGCCCGTCATGATTGGTGTGTGTGGGTGTCTGTGCGTGTGTCTGCGAGTGTGTGCGGGGTGTCGTGCGATGTCTGCGGGTGTGTGCGCGGTGTCTGTGCGATGTCTGCGGGTGTGTGCGATGTCTGCGGGTGTGTGCGGGTGTGCGCGGTGTCTGTGCGATGTCTGCGGTGTCTGTGCGATGTCTGAGAGTGTGTGCGGTGTCTGTGCGATGTCTGCAGGTGTGTGTGCGTGCAGGCAGACATAGGCCGATGTGACACTACTACTCCCATCGGCCTATGTCTGTCCCCGGTCGACTCGTGCCAGCAGGATTAGCTCGATGGGAGCAGTAGTTCCCATAAGCCTGATACTGCTATTTAAATTGCCCTACTGTGTCCCCAATAAATT
The DNA here is from genome assembly GCF_046119375.1 of Phyllobates terribilis. Classification (NCBI taxonomy): domain Eukaryota; kingdom Metazoa; phylum Chordata; class Amphibia; order Anura; family Dendrobatidae; genus Phyllobates; species Phyllobates terribilis. Next base: position 330,703,337 of record NW_027362768.1, read on the forward strand.
TTAAATACATGTCATTGGTGGCCAGTGGTTGCCTACAATAAATTAGTTCATACATTACCTGTCCCCACCGATCGCCACCTAAAATAAAGTAAAAAATAAAAAACTACACCTATACTCACCTAGACACCTAATTCCCCGAAGCCATCGATCTCCTGTAATAAAATATAAAATAATAAACCACAACCTTATCCTTACCCCTCCGTAGTAGTCCACGAGTGTCCCACAATGATCTCCAGTTTAGAGCAGCCACATAGAATGTGACCGCTCTGAACCGCTGCCACCGCTAGAATGTTGGGGCCGTAAAGCAGCCCCGTCATTGCATAAGCGGGTTCGCCGGAGTTCAGGCAGCGCTGCTCCGGTTAGCTCCTTTACGGCCCTGCTGTATCGTGAGAAATTCCCACGGTACAGCAGTGCCGTAAAGGAGGTCTCCGGAGCTGCGCTGCCTGAATGCACTCCGGTGACCTCAGTCAGTGGCTCCCGCTGCCGGGAGCAGATGTGTTCCCGGCAGTGTGAGCTTACAGCAGCCATGCACAGCTGTCACCATCTCCAGATGTGACAGCTGTGCATGGGAGATCAGCGCAGGAACGTGGACAGGTAACTATTTTTTTTTAGTAAACTAAGAATTAAATAAAATGGTGTGTTTTATTTCAAATAAATTATTTTTTTCTGGGTGTAGTGTGTTTTTTCTTTTTAACACTTTGTAGGTTAGTAATGGCGGTGTCTTATAGACGCCCATCATTACTAACCTGGGCTTCATGGCAGCTGGAGCTGACATGAACCCCAACCCTATTACCCCCTGCCACCGCACCAGGGCAGCGTGGAAGAGCGAGGCTAAGTGCCAGAGTTGGCGCATCCTATGGTGTTTCTAGCCTGGGAGGGGGCCAATATTCATGGCACCCTTCCTGTGCTATTAATATCAGCCCCCAGCTGTCTGCCTAGCCTTTGCTAGCTATTAAATAGGGGGTACCTCTCCATTACTAACCTGGGCTTGATGTCAGCTGGCATTATAAGCTGACATCTACCCCAACCCTATTACCCCACTGCCACCGCTACAGGGCAGTGGGAAGAGCGAGGCTAAGTGCCAGAATTGGCGCATCCTATGGATGCGCCATTTCTGGGGCGGCTGACGGCTGGTGTTTCTAGCCTGGGTGGGGGCCAATATTCATGGCACCCTTCCGAGGCTATTAATATCAGCCCCCAGCTGTCTGCCTAGCCTTTGCTAGCTAATAAATTAGGGGGGATCCCACGTCATTTTTTTGAGGGGGTCCCCCATTTTAATAGCTAGTAAAGGCTAGGTATTCAGCTGGGGGCTGATATTAGTAGCCTGGGAATCTCCGTGGGTATTACCCCCTTCCCAGGCTTCAAACATCTGCCCCAGCCGTCTGCTTAACCTCCGCTAGAGACTAAAATTAAGGGGAACCCCACGCCAATTTTTTTGAAAATAAATCCTTTATTTTAACACTAAATGACAAGTACAGTAATCAACACTTCATATATATGTGACTGACATGTTTCTATCTATCTAATCTATGTATGATTTTCTATTCCTTCTATTCTAAATTGTCGGGTACAGATGCTGAATTGCCGGCCGGCTTTTTTAAAGAGACGGTGCATGAAAACACTATTATATTTTTAAATAAATCCTTTACACTAAATGACAAGTACAGTAAACAACACTGTCACTGTACTTCATATATATGTGACTGACATGTTTCTATCTATCTAATCTATGTGTGAAGCTCTATTCTGTCTGTTATAAATTGTCGGGTACTGCTGCTGAATTGCCGGCCGGCTTTTTTAAAGAGACAGTGCATGAAAACACAATTATTTTTTTAAATAAATCCTTTACACTAAATGACAAGTACAGTAAGCAAAACTGTCACTGTACTTCATATATATGTGACTGACATGTTTCTATCTATCTAATCTATGTGTGAAGCTCTATTCTTTCTGTTGTAAATTGTCGGGTACCGGTGTATGCCGCTGATGAATTGCCGGCTTTTCGCGTAATACATTCTACATTATTCTTAGTTGTTTTACTTCATGTAGAATTAACCTACAAGGAAAGAAAGGGTTTATTTTCATTCCGATATTTGTGTCCCATTGACTTGCATTGGTTTCCGGTATCGGAATCGGCGATATCCGATACTTTTTGGGTATCGGTCCGATCCAATCCGATACGATATTTCCTGATATCGGAAGGTATCGCTCAACACTACTTATAAGATGTTAACTTTCCAAAAAGTCAACTTCTTAAAATTCTAAACTCTACTTTTTCTATAGCTCTTAGGTTTTTTGTTCTGTATATATCACATTTTATATTTTCTAGTAGATTTTTATTTACATTTATATCTATTATACTGATGTGTGTATTATTTATTATTTTCATATTGCTTTTTATTGTTAATTATATCTAACTAGATCAAATATATACCAAATCTATTCATATCTACTAAATTAATGAAGACTGTATCTAACCCAATAAAATCTACTGTTTTCCCATCTTCTTAAGGTCACCTTTTAAATCAAGTTATAGATGAGCCAATATCTTAAATGCAGTAATTATTTTCAATGGGACATAGAAATTACTAGAGGAATAATGTCTTTTATGGACTGTGGGACTAATGAGATATATTTAAAGAATATCTTCTCTAATATATTAATGGACTATTAAGTAGAAAAGTTATTCTCTTTACAATGAGTTGCCGCCTCATTTTATCTTTGAAATACCCCTATCTAACTATGTTTAATACCTACTCATTTTACTAATAGGTTATTCCAGATTTTTCACCTAGTCTGGATTTTAATTTCAAGGGGGTTTCCACTGATAAGGTCAGTTAGAAAAATAGTTATTTTAGGGTGACTATATAAATTAGATGGAACTTGGCCAAACCTACATATTTCAGTGGGAATGGCCATCAAAACAATGTACCTAAGGGCTCGTTGAATCTTCTCCAATAGCTGATGTTGAAGGAATGAAGAATCGGACAAGTTGGATTTCAACAAGCCCTCATACTAAATTGAACAAAACAATTCATTGGTTTTGGACAAAACAATTCACAGTTGAACAAAACGATTCTCAGGTACTCCGTAGTAGCCGTCATCTTGAGCAGATTTGTAACCCCAGCGATGTTATGACTATACATGAGATGTATCAACATAAAATGGTAAAGTATGTAATCTTCTTAGTACCAGTCAATACACAAAAAAAATAAAGAGGGAAAGCACACTTTTTTATTCAAAAGAGTCACGGAGGATGCCGTAAGTAGCAGGAAGTTTTCAGTGCTTTTGGTCAGGCTGCGATGGAGTATCATTGTGGCCATTGGGCTGGGGTCTTGTAAATACTTTTGCTCAACTCTACTTCATACACATTAACGAAAAGTTTTCTGAACCATCGGATTTCAGCTGGACTGGCTGACCATGTATTTAGGACCTTTTCAGTCTTTCCATGACATGATCATTGTGGCTTCTATTTTTAATGGAACACAACATCATGGGGTCTATTACTCAGATGAGTCATCCAGGATGGCAGCAAGTACTGTAGTAGGAAGTTGGCAGTGTTTTGGTTAGGAGGCCAAGAAGAATCAACATAGTCTTTCCATGACATGTAGCTTATATTTTTAATGGAACATGACATCATGTGGCCTAATAAACAGAGGACTCGCCGAGGATGCCTACAAATAGTAGGAAATTCTCAGTGCTTTGATTGGGCTGCCATGGAGTATCAACATGGCACTTGGACCATGGTCCTGCAAATCCCTTTCCTCAACTATTCTCCATACATATTAATGAAAAGTTGTCCTAACCCTGTGATATCAGCTGGACTGGCCAACCATCTAGTTGGGGCCACTTTAGTCATTCCGTGACATGATTGTAGTAGTTTCTTTTTTTAATGAAACTGGAAGTATATGTGAAGAGCCCAATAGAACAAAAAAAATGTTGGAGGGCTGTCCATAGAAATAACGAGCAGCAAACATATACCAAACATTGACATATATTAAAGGCAATAGACTCCAATGAAAGTTTTATGTGAATGAAAAGAATTAGAATGTAGAGAGCTCATATGATGAAGTACCCTTGGATATAGACATGGTGTCATTCAAGTTAATTACCACCCATACCTTACAGTAGTCAATGTCCATTTTGTGGAAAGCACAGTATGAATACCATACATCATATCTATTCATAGCATCTATTTCTAAGCATCCCTTTATAAAGTCCTCCAGCTGTAATACATATCTAATTCCACAACCTACTTACTGTTTCATATTTCCTGACCATTAAATACATTCCTTGACTCACGTATTTGTAGTGATGACCTACATTCTTGCATTACTAGATATCCAGTGTATATTATCACAGCGAGCGAGGAATTCTTCCTCAGTTACCAATAAAGACTATTTTTTATTGTCATGTTTTACCTTATACATGGAGAACTTTAGTAGTGAAAGGGGTCACAATGACATCTCACCCAGATCTGCCTTTTTTGTGTGTCTATTACAAACCAAAAAACCTATGTTAGCAAGACCTCTTGTCACTTTAGATACGGTACACATGTACATTCATATTATTTTGTAATAAAAAAAATATTGTAGAAGCAAATCAATTCGGTGCAAATCAAATTTGTGTTAAAATTTAAACATTTTACCTGAGCCGAGAAATTTGAAAAATTTTTGATTCGATTTACGCCAATCGCCAAAAAAACTGCCTACTGTTATATTTCACAAAGCAGAAGATTGCATGAATCAGAAAATGCTAACATGACCATCAGTTACATAAGCTTCAACATAAAGCCTGGCAGCTATTACATTACATGGTATAGTACAGCCAGTCAGGGGAAACTATCATAGACTGTATAAAAGCAGAGGTAGGGAATGCAGCAGATATTTTGTGATGAATCTGGGAAGTGAAAGGAAATCATAGCTCACAGCTAAGCAATAGAGATAAGGAGATAAAGATTTTAACACTGAACAGTACATAAAGCTTGTGACAGAACAACAGTGAAGAACAGTTACCTTCGTTTACCCACAACCTTATATGTTGAGATCACTTAGACAATACTAAAGCTGTGATTGCATTAAAGAGGCAGTCCACTACTTTTACATTGATATCCTATCCTTAGATCATCATAGATAGATCATTAATGTTTGATCGGTAGGGGTGCAACAGCCAGTGCCTTCTTTGATCAGCTGTTCCCATTGTCGGCAGCGGCCGGTACTGCTTGATTACGGAGCTTCACAGAAAAACTTTGTCTACGGAATAGTGGCTGTGGCCGGGTAATGCACATCCATCAACTATTGTTTTGAATAGAGGGCGGATGTGCAATTCTTCTCCGCAGCCACTATAGAGTTGACGAAGTGGGCTGTGCAGCTCAGTAACTGAGCTGTTCTGGTCGCCACCAGTACCGGGAACACCTGATCGGTGGGGATGCCGGCTGTTGCCCCTTAGCTGATCAGAAGTTGATGACTTATCCTAAGGATAGGCAATCAATGTAAAAGTAGTGGACAATCTCTTTAAGGAGTTTGAAAAGTGTAAAATACAGTCCTAGGAGCCAAATTGTTACACACGTCTTTTTGGGGCAATTGGATGCTTTGAAGTATTTGAGATTCACAGGGAATTAAGTGCCTGTGAATCAAATTTTGGGGGAAAAAATTACTAAGCTGGCAAATTTGAATTTCAAAAGATTCACTCATTTCTAGCAGTCAAGTATTCAAAAATTGCTCAAAATTTGGGACATTATGTTAGAACAGTTTCCTCTAGAACAACTACAATTTTTATTAAGTATTAAAAAGTAGGGTAATAAATGGCTGCTGAACAAGGGAAGCTGTATACAAGAGTTAAAAAATATGAAGTTGACATTTTTTCATAATGAGCGATTGCAACTGCAATAAATTAAATGATATGAAATGATTATAAGTCAAGGGACTAAGGTGCTCAAAGACAATTACCAACTAAACATTCCATTAATGAAATAATGATTAATTATAATTACTAATTAAAATTTAGGATTATGATGTTGGTTTGAAGCATTTACATTGCATGAAGAGTAGACATTACCATTTTTTAATCAAAGTTTTTTTTTATAAAGAAAAGCAAGACAGAAAAAAAGTGGGGGCTTTTCATCTCGGTAATTAGATGATATTGCTAAACCCTTGGGTGTAGATTCTCCCCCCTTCTGTTGAACTTAGGCTAAGTAAGTTTAATGCAGTGTAATTTAATTACTCATTAAGTTTTTTTCTTAATGGATACTGAGAGTCAATTTAAATGTCAAAAAAAGTTAAGCAAAGTTTTGGAATTGCTAGATTAGTAAAATGAGAAAAAAAATATTGCTTCTGAGAAAAAAAAAATTGTGCTCTTGTGGAAGTCAAATAACATCAAAATGAATACTTTATCATCAAACTAAATTTCAACACGCCTCTAAAATGTCAATTTTTTTTACAAGATATATAATATCATCTTCTTCTTGGTCCATTTTTTTTCCAAATCTACTCTGATACTTTTTTCCTCTTTAGTAGACCTCTACAGTATGTATTAATGTACATTTTTTTATATTTTTTCAGTAAAATTATCTATTCTTGATGGATTTTGGCTATTCCAGCAGTGGTTTCTTTGGGTATATAATCCCCTTTTAGTATAGTAGAGAATGTAACTGCATCCAATCCAGCTAATCTTCAATAGGTTTGGGTACAAACTTAAAATAAATGTCTATAAGCGAATCTTTTGAAATTCAAATTTGCCAAAATTTGCAGCAAATAAATTCCCCTCAATTCTCAATCTGCAAAGCCTTTGATTGCCCAGAAATGATGTGTATAACAATCCGAGGTCTCCTAGGACTGTATTGAAGCTGAAGCAATTTTGAGCTCTAGAATGCAAACAGGGCGTTATTAATGTCCAAGTGACCTCAACCTTTCTTGCTAGGGGAAAATGGATGGAAGTTGGTGGTGACCAACAGTCTATTTAGCAGCACACTGCAGTAACAGACTTAAATTTTAAATTTGCAACAGGCTTCTGAATTCGAGTGGTGTGTACTGGTCTAAAGTTGGACTATTACAACAATGAGCATAATCACAGTACATAGTTATATAGGTTGAAAAAAAGACACAGGTCCATCAAGTTCAACCTTTCTCCACTAGTTAAATATTCTCTATCGCTAACTTATTTATGACCCACAAAGTCATTTGTTGTGAGAAAAGCATCTCAACTTTTTTTAAATGCCACTATTATGTCTACCAATACTACCTCTTGCGGTAGGGCATTCCACAGTCTGACTGCTTTAACTGTAAAGAACCCTTTCCTATTTAGCTGCCAGAATCGCCTTTAGGGTATGTGCACACGGTCAGGAGCCGCTGCGGATTTGAAGCTGCATGTTATGTAGCTTCAAACCCGCAGCGGCCAGATGTTACAGCATAGTGGATGGGAGTTCTAGAAATCCCATGTCCACTATGTGTCTGTGGCTCACCTGCGGAAACTGACATGCTGCGAGTCTTTCCAGACCGCAGCATGTCAATTTCTCTTGTGGGTCCACATGCGGGCTTTCCCCATAGACCTAATCTCTATGAGGAAAGTCTGCAGGTGAAAAAAAAATGGCGCCTAAAATGAGCGGAAGCTGCCGGCGGCTATTCCGCTGTGTCGGGGGCTACAGGCGGCTCTGGACAGTGTGCACATAACCTTATTCCACCCATAATGAATGCCCCTTTGTACTTTGTAAGGTCTTTGGAAGGAATAAGACATTTTCCATATGCAAATATATGCTTTGCGAGCTAGACAGTTGTGTTTAAATTTCTGGAATGTGGAGATTTTTCTTAGGTCTTTAAAAATAAAAAAGGAAAAGAGATGCAAAAAAATATAGCTTAGGGCTTGTCTGTCTCACATGCCAAATTTTTTTTACTCCCTAAATCCAAGTAAATGTTAGTGTAGAGAATGTGTTAATATACTCACCTTCCGCCCTTTTCTCCGGTATTCCGCGCCTTTTCTGAGTCACTTGATGGTGACTCAGGCTCCCCAGGTCACAATGCGCTTTGTGCATGAGCCAGAAGTCTCTTTTACAACGTAAGCAAATGGAACCTTGTACATCCAGGTCTCATAGAGCACAATGTGATCCGAAGAGTCTGAATTACTGTTAAGAGACTCAGAATAAGAGCGAAACGAAACTACCCTACACTAATGTTTACACAGGACTAGGGAGGAAAAAAATTAACAATAGTGCTCCTCTGAAGACCTGCCCTCCTCAAGCACACTCCAGAAAGTCCCATCTCTGACCAGTCTGCCATGGCTGTGTGTTAAAAAATGACAAAGAAAAATATCACATCAGATCACCCTGTCCAGGCATCATCCAATCTAATAAGGGTGCAGTGCATGGACAGAGACCACCAGCCGGCTCCCGGATGAAAATGATCAGGTAGAAGGCAACCGCAATGGAAAAAGACTATAAAACATTATTTATTAGTAACTATTAAAATATCAAAAGGGAAAAAGATAAAAAGTCACACACCAGACCTACGCGTTTCGAGCACTAAGGCTCTTAGTGCTTGAAACGTGTAGGCATAGCGCGCTTGTTTTTTTCCCATTTGATATTTTAATAGTTGCTAATAAATAATGTTTTTATAGTCCTTTCATTGTGGATGCTGGATGTTTTTCTGCATTCTACCTGTTAAATAAAGCCACATGCAGAGTAGAACAATACTGCGCAACCCTCCTCTCACCAAAGTTACAGTAAAGATTAACTTGTCTGGTTTATTATTGAGCTCATCAATGGTTAATTGCTCAAAAAGACAGAATGAGGATGAGTATGCACCATTACAGTGACTGCTATACTGTATGCTAGCAACTAGTCGTCCACTAACCTGAATTTTATGACATATAGCTCTAAGAAAAGTTTAGACTCATTTAAAGCAGTTGCAAACAACCTGTCAATCATATAGGCACGGTAATACAGTCACACACTGGCAAAGGCAATTTAAAAATCTACTATCCATCTAAAAGAGCATAATCCATATAAGTGACCATAAACTGCACAATTTGAGCAATGGCGATAAGTTACACTCATGGCACTAGTGTGCAATTTTCTGCAATTTCAGACCCAAAGAAATTCTAGCTTTTGCGTCTATGGTAGATGGATGGAGATCGTTCTTTGTTAAAGACCACAATTTTGGCACATCTTTGTAGGATTTATAAGTATGTGTTTCAAAGGAGCAGAGCTCATATTATATACAAGGACAAAATATACAGATTCCCTCATGGACTGTTGAATATTTATACACAGTGGGCAAGGCCAGCTGATTTGAATGATTGGAAGCAGAAGAAAAGAACAAGACACCTAAATTTTATCTAGCTTTTTATCTTCAGTAATGTAACTTAAAGTTCCGAGACCCCAATTCAAAATATGTACCAGTACTCCCCAAAGTGTAATTTATAAATAGCAGAGCTACTGTCTTTCCTCTGCTAGAAATGAAAATATGTGAATCAACCGTCACCAGTTTTACATGCACAGAGAGTAAAGTTGAGTGAATCGATTCGATGCAAAATTGATTTGTATCAAAGTTTAGGAAAGACGATGGACCTGGTGAACTTGAACAACTTGTGAATCGATTTGCGCGAATCGACAGAAATGCCTTCCGCTATTTTGCGGAGATTGCATCAGCCAAAGAAATTTACATGACCTCTTGTGCAACCGAACTGTCTTGCAGCTATCACATTACATAGTACATCACAACCATCACATAGTATAGCACATCGCACAGTATAGCACAGTTTATCATATCATGTATAAAAATCAAGGCAGGGAATGCAGCAGCTATTTTGTGGTGAATCTGCTACAGAGGGGAAGTCACAGTTTAGCGATACAAATATGGAGGAAAAAAGAATCTGAATTCACTGTACATATACTGCGTGTGACCATACTGCAGTGAAAAGTAGTTATCATAAATTTATTCATAGCCATATATGTGGAGATCACTTTAACAGCTTGCATTAATCTGCTTGGAACAGGTTTGATACAGTCCTATCAAACTTTCTAGTATTAAGCACATCTTTTCAGGGCAGTTGGAGTATCTGAAACTTGCATTTATTCTTCATGAAACAAATTTTTTTTAAAAATTCTTCACCAAAGATGGCAAATTCAAATTTCAAAAGATTCGCTCATCTCTAATAGGAAGTCACCAGAAAAGTATAAATCTGGCCAAACATTGTATTTTTAAGACATTTCACCAACATCAAGTTCCCACGACAAAACTCAGAATATACCCCCTACTTACGCCAACAATATGAATAAAATTACAAAACCTTTATATAAAGGTTCATAGACACTAATCCATTTTTATAGGAAATTTTGGTACATAGGGGGAACATTTTTATGTCTTTATAAGTAGAAAAATTCTAGTTTTATTTAGGCAGCACTAGTGGGGCTGTATGTTTTTTTAAAATCTTAAGGAGAGTTCTATAAATACTGTTTGAAATGAGGTCTCTCTAGTGAAAGTTGAGTAGTACAGAGTCTGAACTCCTACAGTTTCAGTTATGATGTTGGTACCAGGAGTGGACATATCATTGGTGCAACCGGTGCAGTATCACAGGGCCCCACTTCTAGGATTGGGGATGAGGGAGCGATGCATACCAGGATTGGTGATGAGGGGGTCATGCATATCAGGATGGGGTATGAGGGGGGCCATGCATACCTGGATTGGGGATGCGGGAGCCATGCATACCGGGATTGGGGATGAAGGGGCCATGCATACCAGGATTGGGGATGAGGGGGCCATGCATACCAAGATTGGGATGAGTGGTGCCATGCATACCAGGATTTGGGGATGAGAAGGCCATGCTTACCAGGATTGAGGATGAGGGGGCCATTCATACCAGGATTGGGGATGAGGGGGCCATGCATACCAGGATTGGGGATGAGGGGGCCATGCATACCAGAATTGGGATGAGTGGTGCCATGCATACCAGGTTCGGGGAAGAGGGGGCCATGCATACCAGGATTGGGATGAGTGGTGCCATGCATACCAGGATCGGGGATGAAGGGGCCATACATACCAGGATTTTGGAAGAGGGGGCCATGCATACCAGGATTGGGGAAGAGGGGGCCATGCATACCAGGATTGATGATGAGTGGGCAATACTTACCAGGATGGGGAAATGTACCAGTCGCTGCTGCATTTCCCACCCTAGACTTATACTAGAGTCAATAAGTTTTCCCTGTTTTCTGTGGTAAAATTAGGTGCCTCGGCTTATATTCGGGTCAGCTTATAATCGAGTATATACGGTTTATAGGTTGAAAAAAGACTTAAGTCCATCAAGTTCTCCATCAGTTATATATTCTCTATCGCTAGTTTATTTATATCCTACAATACCAATTGTTATAAGAAAAGCCTCCAGTTCTTTTATAAATGCTGATATAGTATCTGCCATTACTGAGTAATAAAGGAGGAAATCCAGCTCTTCAAATAGATTCTTCTTTATTTAAACAAAGTTTATACAGAGGACATAGGAGAGTGTGAAGGCAAATAGATTAGCGCTGGTATTACACAGACATCTACACGTTTCAGGTGTAAACACACCCTTAATCAATTAAGTGGATTTCCTCCTTCATTACTCAATTATCAAAGCCAGTGTCTGAGCCCCAAAACGGAATGGGTTAACATCAACGGTGAGCTGTAATCCAAGTAACTTATCTGCCATTACTACCTCTTGTGGTTGGCATTCCACAGTCTGACTGCTCTAACTGTAAAGAACCTTCTACCAAATAAAGTTGCTACAATCGCCTTTCCTCCACCAATTTTGAGTGCCCCTTGGTTCTTTGTATGGTCTTTGGAAGGAATAACTTATGATTATGTACCATTCCTTTGTATTGATCACACATGTATTTATACATATAAATGAGCTTGCCTCTGAGACATCTTTTTTCTAAGCTAAACAAGCCCAACTTTTCCAACGTCTCATCTTATGAGAGGCCTTCCATCCATTGCAATAATCTAGTTGCTGCCTTTGAAATTACTCTAATTTTTTAATAATCTTTTTAGAATGTGGAGCCCAAAACTGGATCCCATATTCTAGACGTGGCCTTAAAAGTGATTTATAAAGGAATAACAATACGTTGGGATCGTGGGATTTTATCTCTCTTTTAATACATCCTAAAATCTTGTTTGCGTTTGTGGCTGCTGCTTGACATTGAGTGCTGCTGCTCAGCTTTTTTGTAACCAGAATACCCAAGACCTTCTTCTTTTCAAATTATTTGGATGAGCTGAGATGTGCTTCAAGTGGACTATAAGGCCATTTTCACAGGTCCTAAGCCATCTTTGTAGCCTCCTACCACACATGGACAACTTTTTCCTTCTCCGAAAACAGTAGGAAAGATATATCTAAGTTTTTCCACTTTGGATAAGTTAATCACAAAATACTTCTTGCTAGTATACTTGGTCTTTCGCCAAAGTCTGGGGTGGAAACCCACCGTTTCAACAGAGGTAGAATTAGGTATTTATGCCTAATTAGGCCCATTCAAATCAATAGGTTACCTTTTCAATGCAAAACAGGATTTTAGAGCAGCTGCTCTCTACTCAGGTCAAGAGATAATGACCCTGAATGGGGGGTCAACCCTCCATTAACGTAAGAATATTTTCTTTGCTAGGTTTTACTATTTTTGTTGCTATGCCAGGAATTAGGATAAAGTTTCATAGTATTAAGGTCTAAAGACGTCCCTTGAGTTCAACTTATAACCTAATGTTAAAACAGAGGAAGGCAAAAATAAAAAGTGAAGCAGATGTTAATTGCCCCATATTGAAGCACCACTCCAGTGTTTTTTTTTGTTTATTGCAGCGCTGGTGTGATGCTTCTAATCGAAGGTTCTTGACCCTAGTCTTATTCTTACCCATTGCCATCTTTACCTTCTATCGTCGCAGCTCCCGTCGGTCTCCAGCAATTTGTGACCTGCCAGATCAGTGTTTGCTGGAGCGAACCACAGGTCACTTTACAATGCAAATCTATAAGAGCCTCATTCTGGCTATCGTAGACTTGCATTGAGAGCTTGTGACCGTTACCTTTAACTTATGGACAGTCGAGAGTCAAAATGGTGCCGCGGGACCGGAGCGGCGCTTATAAATGGTGAAGACGCCGGTGGCAAAGAATTTGAGTAGGACCTTAGGTTAGAAACACCACTCCAGCGCTGATGATAAAAATCAGTTTTAGCCCGCTTCCTCTCTGAAGAGGCAATTTGCAGATGAAAAACAAACACTGGAGTGGGGCTTTTAAAGAAAAAATCCTTTCCAGCTCCAGATATGGAAACCAGACTAGTTCCCTGGATCGTTGCAGAATCCTGTGCTCTTAAACTACAATATTTTTCAATTAGTTATTAGTTATTTAATCCCACTTGAAATATTTTACATTGTAATGGAACCATTAATTTTTTAGCTACTTTATACCCGACCATCCGGCTGCTCGGAGGGATTTAAATGGAGGTCTATTGCCTATTGGCAATCTTTGTTTTAAGTTACAGCTCATTGTTACATAACACAGCAAATCCCGTAGATGGGAAGTAATGGAGTGATCCTAATACTATTTTATTTTCATGATTCAAATATTTCCCATTGCTCTTGAAATGATTATATTTACAGTTCTCTCCTGGTGTACATGGCGGCAGTTTGATACTGCTATTTATCTGATTTTTCATTTGGTAAATTGCTGAAGCATAACACAAATAAATAGGAAAGCTTAAAAGTCCTGGCCGCTAAAAGCCTTTTTTTTTCCGCGTTAGAGGGAGGAAAATGCATTGCTCGGCTATCTGGACTAAAGCAAAGGAAAACACTTTAGCTCTATCAGAAGAACAAAAACTTTAATTTTATGACATAGTCAGATGACCGTGATCTGCCAAGATGGAGGAGGAGATGATTCTTCAAATTCATCGTTCTGTGCTGCAATTTCTATTACAAAATTAAACCCTTTTATAGTAGAAAAAAAAAGAAATTTTGGTGTCTTGACCTCTTCCACATATTGATTCATCAGGAGGTGGTAGACCAGCGTGGTAATGGTACAGGAGCTTGATTACAGGGCAGTTCTAGAAATCCATTTATAGCTCGGAAATAGGTTCCACTGTTTTCAGAAAAAGCTATTAAATAATGGTGCTAGAAATGATTGTAATATTTTATAGACTTGGAAAAAAAAGAAACCCAAACAAAATCCTTCTACACTCATCATCTACAACTATAATCTGGTGTGGGTTCCTTGGTGCCATTAATGCGGTTCTTCTGACCCATCAAGATATTGATACCTCTAAAAGTGCTCTGTGGAATCTGGAAACATGATCTTAGCAGTAGATCCTTTAAAGGGAATCATCAAAATTTTGCTACCTATTTTGAGAGAAGAATAAGGAAGGGGCAGAGACCCTGATTCCAGTGATATGTCACTTGCTGGGCTGCTTGCTGTAGTTTTTATAAAATCACTGTTTTATCAGCAGGAGATTATCACTAGATTAACCACGTCTCCACCACTGATTGGCCGATTTTTGCCTCTGCATAGTGTACACAGAAATCAGTGTTAATCAGTGGTGTGGGCAGGGTTATACAGAGCTCAGCATTCAGAGAACTGCTAGATCTCCAGCAGATAAAACAGTTTTTAATCAAATCTGCAGCACCCATTAAAGTAAGTGACACATCCCTGGAATCAGGATCTCTGGCTCTACTTCATGTTGCTCTCTGATGGGGTAGCAAAATCCTGGTGACAGATTCCCTTTAAGCCCTATAAATTGTGAGATAGGGACTTTATGGATTAGATTAATGGATTATATATGCTGGATCACATTTAAATTAAGGGAATTTAGAGATCAAATCAACATCGTGACCTCTTTGTCATGTTCTTTAAAAAATTCTTATACAAATCTTGCAGTGTGGCGGGGCACATTATCCTACAAAACCAGGCCATTGCCAACTGCAAAAATGCCAGAGCATCACACTACATCTGCCAACCTACCTTTTACCCATTGCGCACCTTTAAAAAACAAGAGCAAAAAATAAAAAAGCTAATATTTATCTAAAATATAACTAAATACATTTGGATTTAATTTTAAAATTCCAAAGAAACTCATGAGTACATGAGATACAGAAAAGACATTGGTGGGAAAACACATGAGTATGAGCAAAATTCAGCAAAGGAGTTCTACTTTGTATATATCCCACCCATGTGTTTTTGTGTATGAATTCTCTGTATGAGCTTCTACCTATTGTGTTTCGAAGAAAAAATTTTTACTACCTATTTATATTTTACTCCTTTGTTGAATTTTATTCATATTTTGCATATATCCCACCCACCTATGTGTTTCTGTGTCTCATGCACTTATGGATTCCTTTGGAATTTTCAACTTAAATCCAAATAAAATTTGTTATATTTTGGCTTATTATTTCTATTTTTGGGGGGTTTTGGTGTTTGATGATGTCATGGAACAAGTCACCTTGTTGGCAGTTGCATGGACTTATCCTTAGTTCACCTGGATTTGATCTCTTCCATAGGTAAGAGACACAAGGAGATGTCCACTTGATGTAATAGAAAATGGGAATAATTTGACTAGGTTATCTTCTTCCATTGGGTTATGCTCAAGATTTGATGCTCTTGTGCCCATCGTAAGCATTTTTGGCAATGGACAGGTCTTACCGCGTCTGGTAATTTGTGCTACAGTGGTATGGTACCAGATAGCTTCAAAATTTTCATAGTTTTTAAGGTTGAAGGTAGACTTAAGTCCATCGAGTTCAACCTATAGCCTAATATGTTAATCCAGAGGAAGGCGAAAACCCCACGGGGCAGAGCCTAATAGCGACATATTAGGGGAAAAATTACTTCCTGGCTACACATACGGCAATCAGTCTAGATCCCTAGATCAAAGCCCCTTATGATGATCTACCCTTCCCTCCCCATCAATGAGCCTTAGAAGTTCGTAACTCTGTTCTCAGTTGTTCCACTACAGTTATGTGTAAAATATAAGGAACACTCGACATTTCGATCCTTTGGCCAGTCGTCTAGCCATCACAATTTGGTCCTTACATTTGCTCATTTTGCAAGAACTGACTTTTTTACTTGGTATCTAATTTATCCCACCTCTATTCGAAGTTACTTACTTCTACTGTAAGTGGTTTTAATGTTATGCTTGATGACAGTGTACCATCTACCTTATTTTTTTCACATTTCCTAGTGACCATTTAAACATCTCCTGTCAGCTCTCCTAACATTTGTTTTGTTAAATGCTTGTCTTCTTCAATCCGTCAAAATTCTATGTTGTGACATTTTTTTGTTATTCCTCCTTGAAATGTACAATTAAATTGATAACTTGGCGTTACCATTCCTCTGTTCACTCAGACGTGTTCCTACACGCTGACACTGTCCAATAAGAATTAACTGTTTCAAATGGTTTAGTATCAAAAATAGAAAAGATTCTCCAGAATTAGTATTTTAGAGAGAAAGTAAGTTTATAAGGGTATGTCCGCTTGCCAAGGATGTGTTGTGGAGTTAACATAGTGGAAAATTCTTAGAAAAATCTGCATTAGCAAAAAAAAAAAACAGCTGCAGATTTTGTTGCCGATTTGCAGCCAATTTCAATAATTTTTGTTTTTGCAAAGTGCTAGAGCCCAAGTTCACGTGTTGCATTTTTGCTGCAGATTATGTTGCACATCGATTGCAAATGTCCCATTATCTGAAAAAAACAAAGTTAAACATTCACATGAATAGTATCAATTTTCCGTTAAGAAACTTTTGCAACAAAATCTGCAGTTTGGAAATTCTCCCCAGATATCTACAGCATAAATTGACATGTTAAAGAAGTTGTCCAGTACTTGGACAACTCCTTGTCATACCCCACGCTTGACCCCGATAAAATAAAAAAGCCTATAGTCACCTCCCATGCCGGTGCCGTTCTAGCTTCCCGTACACAAAGAGTAAATGTCACATCCACATCCGCTGCTAAAATTTCCACACTGCGAATACCAATACTGCAGATTTTATTTTCAATTTATTCTGGCAATACATTTTAAAGTATGTTTCATGAGTTTTGGCTGCGTTTTCATCATATGTCAATTTACTGTAAATCTGCACGGCATGAAGTTTGTGATAACGTGTGGATACAATTTTTGAGAATCTCATCCCCAATGCTTCTACTGATACACACCGCAGATAATCCAGCACCAGCTTTTCTGAATAGGAACTAACCCTATAGTTAAATTCTAACTTTTATTAACCTTATTTTACTATAAACTGGAAAATATTTGTAATATATTAATTATATTTTTTTTCCAGTGTTTCAGTCAGAGGTTTCTTACTTTGTGGTATGAAGAAATAAAATCAATACCACCTAGAGCCACATACTAAAGGTAAAAAAAAAGGCCCTCCCAATTTTTTTCTGTATTTTGCCATCGAGGACTGACAGACCTAGTATTGGCATGACTTTCTGCACCATTTCTATGAGCCATAGGTCAGTTTCCGAAAAGGGAGTAGTCCTGCAATATTAACCAGTCAACAGCAAAGTAGAAGAGACCAACCAGGGTACAGCCTTCTGTTTTCCATGGACCTCATAGTAGTCACCTGGATTACCTTGGTGCAGAATTTGACTTTTTTAGCATTGTATTGCAAAAAAGAGCAGGGGAGGGCTCCTTCGGCATTCAGTTGCATAAGGCCACGTTCACACGTTCAGTATTTTACATCAGTATTTGTAATCCAAAACCAGGAGTGGGTGATAAATACAGAAGTGGTGACGTGTTTCTATTATACTTTTCCTCTGATTGTTCCACTCCTGGTTTTGGCTTACAAATACTGATGTAAAATACTGACTGTGTGAATGTGGCCTCAGTCTACATGTCCTAGTGCTATCTGTTTTTTTTCTCAAACAGCACACTGACCCATAGAATTTCATTAAGCCATATACACGTCAGTTTTCAAAACGGATCCATGTCTCCGACTCGTGAGACTCAGAGCAGGTCCTGTTCTCAACTGTTTTGTGGATCAGACTCAGACATGAAAATCTATGGGAATCTATAAAAAAAAAATGACTGAAACACAAAAAACAGACTTTGAAACTTCAGAGATCCATGTGAGTTGTATCCAATTTTCACTGATCCATTGCTAAGAGTGAATGGATAAAAAACATTCTGACAGTCTGGCTAAGGCCACATTCACACGTTGAGTGTTTGGTCAGTAACCATTTCAAGGAGTGCCGTACTTCTTTACTATACCATGTAAAACATCCACTGAATTTGCTGAATTTGAATCTCGTCAGATCCGCTCTTCTCTTCGGATTATCCTTTTCAGAATACATGAATATCAGACTTGATTGTTGACTGATAAATTACACTAGCTACTCAGACAATCCTTTCACATTCAGCATGTTTACCCCAAGTAAAATAATACCTATACTCATCCTCGGTACTGGCAATGTTCTAGCAGTTTCGGCACTGGCTCTCCTGGGGCTCAAGGGGCCAATAGGACGAATCAGACATCAAGAGGAAGTGAGATCTGCGGCAGGTCGCTAAATTTCTCTTGAAGTGTGATACATTCAAAGTTGGGGAGAGTGAAGCCAACGCTGATTGGGTGCAGGGCTTGCATGATATAAATATGTAACGCAAGCCCCAAGAAAGCGAGTGCCAACATCGCTGGAATGGCGTCGGCACCGGTGGTGAGTGTAAGTGTTATTATTTTACTGGGGGCATATTTAGAACTTTGATTGATTGAAAAGGAATTGTCTGAGTAGTAGAGTAATAGCTAAAAATAGTTGTTATATACAGTGGAGTATAAGTATTTGATCCCTTGCTGTTTTTGTATGTTTTCCCACTGACAAAGACATGAACAGTCTATAATTTTAAGGGTAGGTTAATTTTAACATTGAGAGATAGAATATCCCCAAAAAAATCAAGAAAATCACATTGTATAAATTCGATAATTTTTTTGCATTTTGCAGTGAGAAATAAATATTTGATCCCTCTGGCACACAACACTTAATACTTGATGGCAAAACCCTTGTTGGCAAGCACAGCAGTCGGATGTTTTTTGTAGTTGATGATGAGGTTTGCACACATGTCAGGAGGAATTTTGGTCCACCCCTCTTTGCAGATCATCTCTAAATCATTAAGATTTTGAGGCTGTCGCTTGGCAACTCCGAGCTTCAACTCCCTCCGTAAGTTTTCTATGGGATTAAGGTCTGGAGAATGACTAAGCCACTCCACGACCTTACTGTTCTTCTTTTTGAGCCACTCCTTTGTAGCCTTGGCTGTACGTTTTGGGTCATTGTCTTGCTAGAAGACCCAGCCACGACCCATCTTCAATGCTTTTACTGAGAGGAGGTTGATGGCCAAAATCTCGCGATACATGACCCCATGCATCTTCCCTTCAGTACAGTGCAGTCGTCATGTCCCTTTTGCAGAAAAGCACCCCCAAAGTATAATGTTTCCCTCACCATGCTTCACGGTTGGGACGATGTTCTTAGGGTTGTACTCATCCTTCTTCGTCCTCCAAACACGTTAATGCCAAAGAGCTCAATTTTTGTCTCATCTGAACACAGCACCTTCTCCCAATAACTCACAGAATCATCCAGCTGTTCATTGGCAAACTTCAGATAGGCCTGCACATGAGCCTTCTTGAGCAGGGGAACCTTGCTGGCACTGCAGCATTTTAAACCTTTAAAGCCTAATGTGTTACCAATGGTTTTCTTGGTGACTGTGGTCCCAGCTGCCTTGAGATCATTAACATGTTCCCCCTGTGTCTTTTTAGGCTGATCTCTCACCTTCCTCATGATCAAGGATACCCCACGAGGTGAGATTTTGCATGGTGCTCCAGATCGATGTCGATTGACAGTGATTTTGTATTTCTTCCATTTTCTTACTATTGCACCAACAGTTGTCTACTTCTCACCCAGCGTCTTACTTATGGTTTTGTAGCCCATTCCAGCTTTGTGCAAGTCTATGATCTTGTCCCTGACATCCTTAGAAAGCTCTTTGGTCTTGACCATGTTGTAGAGGTTAGAGTCTGACTGATTAATTGAGTCTCTGGACAGGAGTCTTTTATACAGGTGACTATGTAAGACAGCTGTCTTTAATGCAGGTAACGAGTTGATTAGGAGCGTCTAACTGGTCTGTAGGAGCCAGAACTCATAATGGTTTGTAGGGGATGAAATACTTATTTCTCTCTGCAAAACGCAAATAAATGTATCTAATTTATACATTGTGATTTTCTTCATTTTTTGGGGATATTCTATCTCTCAATGTTAAAATTAACCTACCCTTAAAATTATAGACTGTTCATGTCTTTGTCAATGGGCAAACTTACAAAAACAGCAAGGGATCAAATAATTATTTCCCCCACTGTAGTTTTGTTGCCAGGACCCATTGAAGCTTAGTCTAGTGTGAAACGGTCGTCGTCCTCCAGACATGCTCTCTTCCTCCCTGCAACCGATTTTAATGTCTCATTAAATAAAGACTTTGGATTTTAAAAGGTCCGGTGAGTGCCACTATTTTCTCTATTTCATTCAATTCATGTATCTATTTTGGTGAGCACCCGGTACCACCAGGTTGAGTTGCTCAAGTCCAGGATTGGAACGGTTCAATACACATTGGTATTTGGTGCCAGCTAGTTTCTCTTTTTTCAAAAAATAGTTTCTGTTATTAAACACTATGGGGGGAAATGTATTACATTTTTGCCAAAGTTTATGCTAATTCCTGGTGCAAATGATAGAAAAATTTCTTGGGAATTGGGAAGCCTATCTTTACAGCTAAGACCTGTCTACGTTTTAAAAAAAATCAGAGCAGAGAAAAAGAAAGAAAAAAAAAATCTGAGATTTTTGAGCAAATACGGTATACACCAAAATGTGCATTTTCTTTAGCTAGCGCACAGGCTTGCCGAAACCCCCAGGGCACTGAAAGCATCCGCACAATACACAAATCCAACTTTTTTTCTTTGCTTTTTGATCTGCCGAGCTTGTATTATGAGACTTATAAATGTTAAACGGTCAGACGGAGCATCTCAGAGGGCATCAGACGTCAACGTGTGACACAATGTATATTTCTTTGCAGTTCGGCTATAAGTCTTTAACAGTTTTTCTCCACTATGATGTACAAATCCTGCTTCAGGGAAACTAGGATTCGTCTTGAAGTTAGAACGTTCCTGTTATCTCACAATGTTTCCCAAATCACACAGAGTCGTATTTTTTTTCGACGTGTGGCAGGTGAAATATGTCAAGAAACGTATTGTAAACTGATAGCACAACATCAACAGACGGAAACAGATGGCCGATCTTACTGAACCTCTGGCACATTTCCAGATTGTATCTCCAAAGAGCTATTACATTTAGTTTTGAGTTGTCATAGCAACCAAAAACTTACAACAGAGTTTGCAGTATTGCTAATAGCATCCATTACAATGTAAAAAAAAAACAGAGTTATATATAGGTTCATGGAATGTAACGCAATACTGAAGGCTAACAGGAACCATTGTCACGCGGGATCTTAATCTTATTTAATACCAGTGGTTAAGGGTTATTTACAGCTTTATAACTGTTTTTATACTTTCAATACATTTAAAATAAATTGTCAAGGAAATTAGAAAAGAGTTTTCACGGGAAATTGGATACAAGTTTTTGTTTACAGCTCCAATGCAGACTTCTGTGTCTTCATGGTAACAGACTACAAACAAACTCTTTGTAGTCTGATACTGGAAACATTCTGCTTTTTATCTGTTGGCTACTGTTGGTTAGCCCTTCATTCGTTTAAGAGGAAGCCTATGAGAGATTCTTCAACTAGGAGAACTCTGAAAGGCAAAAAAACAATAGCAAAAAGTAGTTAAAAAAATGTCTTCAACTCCAGAGGACTAAATACATACATCTATTTAATTGATGACCTATCTATCTATCTATCTATCTATAGCAGTGTGTTCAAAAACATGAGTTAAGCGCAAAATCTTTCTACTAGTTTTTATTTCCATGCATTGGGGACATTGCACACTGTTTTCTAATTCAAAACATGAAGAGAAATGTATATAATGTTTAACTACTTTACAGAAAATAACAAACAATGAACATTGGGTTGTTCTAAAAAATAGCACTGTCTGCATTTGTCTTTACAAACTCACAATATGTACTCTTTGTTATTTAGGATTTAACATTCCGGTGAATGACTAACCTAATATTTAGCTGTATAAGCACAGGTTTTTAGAGCTGCTTCACATCTATGTTGCATAGAGTCAACCAACTTCTGGCACCTGTCAACTGTTATTTCAGCCCATGATGCTTTGACTACATTCCACAATTTTTGGGCGTTTGTTAGCTTTGCCTCAGAAATGGTATTTTTGATGTCACCCTACAAGTGTTCTATCGGATTAAAGTCCGGGGATTGGGATGGGCACTCCATAACCTCAATTTTGTTGGACTGGAACCAAGATTTTGCTCGTTTACTGGTGTGTTTAGGGTCGTTGTTTTGTTGAAACAACCATTTCTAGGGCATATACTCTTCAGTGTTAGGCAATGTGACCTCTTCAAGAATTTTAATATATACAAACTGGTCCATGATCCCTGGTATGCAGTAAATAGGTCTGGCACCATAGTAAGAAAAACATGCCCATATCATGATGCTTGCACCACCATGCTTCACTGACTTCAGAGTGTACTGTGGCTTGAATGCAGAGTTTGGGGGTCGTCTGACAAACTTTCTGTGGCATTTGGACCCAAAGAGAACAATTTTACTTCCATCAGTGCACAAAATGTTTCTCCTTTGTGGGAATGTAACTAAGGCTCCATGAACATCCATTAACCACCAAACCTCAGAGTCCTGCTCGGCTCTGGAAGCCCAAGAGGATGGAGGAATGTGTTGTGACTGTTTGAGCAGTAAAAAAGAGGCTGGAGGGAACTGTGCAGAGGAGCGGATTGGGAGGTTGCAACAGTGGGCCAAGTTAGGAGCAAGTTGAGTATTATTATTTTTCAACCCTGTTCAGGGCCTTTACAAATCAGTAAAATGACAGTCGGCTGATATTTTCCTGAATTCACAAAAAGCAAATCACCAAAAAAATCAGATTCAGGAGAATCAAAATTTTTGATAAAATTTGAGGCAACCTTAATTTGATTTGAACTAGTTCACTCATCTTTAGTGATATCCATAATTAATTGCACACAGATAGGATCCATGCAGATGACCGTAGTTGCGATCCAATGTTTTGACGGATCGCACTCGGACCAATGTTATTCAATGAGGACATGTCCGAAAAATCACAGCATGCATGATTAGCCTCCGAAAATCGGATTGCACTCGGCCATTCAAGTCTATGGGTCCATGAAAATCGGACTGCACTCAGATGTCATCCGAGTGTGGTCTGATTTTTTTCATGGACTGACAGAATCGAAAAGATGAACTTTTTTTTTTTTTAATTCTTCACATCTGAGAAAAATGGATCCCACTCCGATCATACATTGATCAAAGTCTGATCAGAGTCTGATCAGCATAATCGGACCATTTTTCTTGGACGGAGAACATACTGTGGTGTGACCCTAGTCTTAAGATGAGTCACCACTTACTTCACCTACACTCCTGTAACATATCACATGTAACAGTTGACATCAACCCAAAAACAAACATATTAAACCTAGTTGAACCCATAAGATTGAGGCAGGACTGCCCTTTAAATCCAGTTTCTAATAAAAAGTATTTTTAAAAAGTTTGTTTGTTTGTTTGAGCAGCTAAAAGTCAGAACATGCCCTTCTGAAAATGATAATTTGTAATGAAAAGGTGACTCGACTTCACATCTGCCATCACTGCCTCTGAAGGTGTCGGAAAATTACAGTCATATATTTTCTCAAATACAAAATTGCCATTTAATTTGAACAGAAAAGTACGCTGACATAGATGAATGTTTTGCCAGGATTTCTCGTATGCAATTAATTAAATTGCTGATAATCAAATATGGTGTAATTAATGCTCGGTAGATGTAAAAGGAAATAATCAAGGAATAATGTAAAAAAAAAAATCATTTAGCCTGCAGTGTGTTTAAACTATCTGAGGAAATGAGAACTGAGATATAATTCTATAACAAATTAATAAAATACCTGCTATTATAATTAAAAATATGATTTTTGATACTCTGCAGGGAAATGTTTATGCTATATGAAGCCGTGCAGTTGTTGTGATGCAAATTGCAGTCTGGCAAGGGATTTGCTGGGATATCAGGACAGTATTGAATATGAATTGGGAGAAATTAAATTCTTTGATTACATTTTTAAAAATGTAATATAAAACACATCTGTATTTTTTTTTAACTCCAAATAACAAAGATATAAAATAAACAATATAAATTGAAAAGTTTGGGGGATTGGTTATTCCTCTGCTACATAGTATCATGCATTTTGATATATAAACCCTTCTTGTAAAGTAATCAGTAAGACATGGTGATCTTGTCGCGACAGAAGCAGATCCCCTGTGGGAGGGCAGCATTAATTGACAGCTAAGATCAGCCATTGATTGTGCAGTGAATGGGAGGGAGTTAAAGGGGTTGTCTGAGATGATAAAAAAAATCCCTCTCTGGATACAATGCTGCCTCTCAGATGCTGCTTTGTTCATTGTTGACAGGCTGCAATAGTGATATCACCTGAGCGCTGCAGCCAATCACTTGACTAAGTGTAGATTAATTTTTCTATCCAATATAGTGTCGTATACCATGACACCTAGCCCATGCTACATATAGTAATGCATGGCTAGATTACATCTGTCAGAAGCCATTGTACTGCAAATCATCCCATATTGAGAACTGGATGCTAGAGAGAAAGGGATGCAAGTGTAGAAAAATACCCAAGAGAGGATTCAGACTGTGCCCTGAGTAGCCGCATTCATGTCACAGGCAGGGTGCAAACCCAGCCCACTGCAGGGAGAGACAGAGATGAATGTGCAATGAATGATGAAACATCCTCAACAGAAATAATAGATTCAGTGACAACAGCAAACTACAAAGGGATGAGAAATGCGGCAGTTTTTATCTAGAGCTCTACTGGATTATTCATATACTTCCAAGAGAAGGAGTGACATCATAAGCTGAAAAAGTAAGGATTTCTGGTATGGCAGCCATGGCCTATTGAAGGATTTGTCTGGGATATATGTGACATATTAGGATATTCCATGAAAATTTTATAGATGGGGATCTCTTGAGAGTACAGGACCTGGAATGTAGGGAAGGCTGACTACACTTGGGTAACTCTCTGCATCATTTTTTTATAGGGGCTCCGAGAAATATCCTTAAATATTGTGACAATATTCCATAAATTAATTTTAGTGGAGATATTACGGTACCTGGGATGAGATTGTGAAAAAGAAGAATCCTTGATGGTATAAAATTAAGGTTTTTACTAGGTTAAAATTTTTTACTACACTGCACCAATGCGTTTCGGATCCGGTCTGGAACCTTTTTCAAGGTAAAAAAAAAATGTCCCTACTCAATACCCCCTCTTCCCCCAGGTGACACAACATCTCCCCTTTCCCCAGGTGATACAACATCCCTCCTTGTCCCAGGTGACACAACATCTCCCCTTTCCCCAGGTGATACAACATCCCTCCTTGTCCCAGGTGACACAACATCTCCCCTTCCCCCAGGTGACACAACATCCCCTCTTCCCCCAGGTGACACAACATCTCTCCTTCCCCCAGGTGACACAACATCCCCTCTTCCCCCAGGTGACACAACATCTCTCCTTCCCCCAGGTGACACAACATCCCCTCTTCCCCCAGGTGACACAACATCTCCCCTTTCCCCAGGTGATACAACATCCCTCCTTGTCCCAGGTGACACAACATCTCCCCTTCCCCCAGGTGACACAACATCCCCTCTTCCCCCAGGTGACACAACATCCCCTCTTCCCCCAGGTAACACAACATCTCCCCTTCTCCCAGGTGACACAATATCCCCCTTCTCCCAGGTGACACAACATCCCCCCTTCTCCCAGGTGACATAATATCCCCCTTCTCCCAGGTGACACAACATCCCTGCTTCTCCCAGGTGACACAACATCCTTTCCCCCAGGTGACATAACATCTCCCCTTTCCCTAGGTGACAGAATATCCCCCTTTCCACCAGGTGACACAATATCCCCCCTTTTCCCAGGTGACACAACATCCCCCTTCCCCCAGGTGACACAACATTCCCCCTTCCCCCAGGTGACGCAACATCCCCCGCTTCTTCCAGGTGACACAATGTCCCCCCTTCTACCAGGTGACACAACATCCCCCCTTCCCCCAGGTGACACAATATCCCCCCTTCCCCCAGGTGACACAACACCCCCCTTCCCCCAGGTGACACAATATCCCCCTTCCCCTAGGTGACACAATATCCCCCCTTCCCCCAGGTGACAAAACATCCCCCTTCCCCCAGGTGACACAACATCCCCCCTTCCCCCAGGTGACGCAACACCCCCCCTTCTTCCAGGTGACACAATATCCCCCCTTCCCCCAGGTGACACAACACTCCCCTTCCCCCAGGTGACACAATATCCCCCTTCCCCTAGGTGACACAATATCCCCCTTCCCCCAGGTGACACAATATCTCCTCTTCCCCCAGGTGACACAACATCCCCCTTTCCCCCAGGTGACACAACATTCCCCCTTCCCCCAGGTGACACAACATCCCCCCTTCCCCCAGGTGAGCACTATCATAATTCCCACCCTCTCTTACGGTATTGCCCTATTGTGTTCTTCTGGCTCAACCAGTCTTCAGTAATATTCCATAAATGTCACAGATGGAAACCATCCATTCAAAGTAAATTGTGGCTCAATAGTCATCGACAGAAAGTAGAGCTGTATCCAAAACAGTCATTTTTATTTTCTAATCTCAAACAACTCTCTGCACTGAGTGAGGCTACTCGTACCATTTTAGTATGAGGCTTCATTCCTCCCACAATTATCTTTTCGAGAGTTTTTGATGTTGCAGATTTTCTGCCATATTCCTGCACCTACTAAGTAAATTAGGTTACTTTGCTTTTTTTTTTACATACATTTTGCGATTTTGATGCTGTGATTTTTTATTCTGTTTGGTGTGTGTCATATTTTGCTTTTGTTTTTGATACATCTTGGTATTTGGCTTTGACAAAACGTCATATGCAGATTATGTGTAGACTGTGAGCCCTCGCGGGCAGGGTCCTCGCTCCTCCAGTACCAGTTGCCGTCATGTTTTGTTAAAGATCATTGTAATTGTTCTTGTATGTATCCCCCTTTTTTCACATGTAAAGCGCCATGGAATAAATGGCGCTATAATAATAATAATAATAATGTGTGTTTTGATGTGTTAACACCATAGAAACGCACTAAAAACACATGTACGTTTAACTGAGGAATTTCTGCATCTAATGCAAGTCTATGGGAAAAATCTGCACATTTAATTCAGTGTACCTGTAAGAGAAATGGACATATTGCAGATTTGTAACACACACAGCAGGTCAGTTTACACTGATTAAAAAAAAAAGCACAGTGGGCAAGAGATTTGTATAAATCCCATCTACTTTGCTGGAATTGTGAGACGCTGCATTTTTAATGCAGCGAAAATTTGAAAAAACTCTCCAAAAACTCATCGTGGGCACACAGTCTTATTAAAACCTCTAAGGCCACATTCACACATTCAGTATTTGGTCAGTATTTTACATCAGTATTTGTAAACCAAAATCGGGAGTGGAGCGATCAGAGGAAAAGTATAATAGAAACACGTCACCACTTCGGTATTTTTCACCCTCTTCTGGTTTTGGCTTACAAATACTGATGTAAAATACTGACCAAATACTGGACGTGTGAACGTGGCCTTAGGCCAAAGCTCATAGGCATAGTGAATCCAGTGGTTGCAAACATATCCAGATGCTGGTGAAGGAAGTAGCCCCTCTGCCACATAACAAAACACCAGTATTATAAATGGTCAGCATTGAGATACAGTAGCTTCACGCTACCACTCTGGTTAATCCCAAAGCCACTAACAAATGTCTAAAAGGGAATGTGCTATCAGAAAATTGTCTATTGTTTAAATAATGTTTTTATGTAAAATTGATTTTAAAAACATTTGATTTTTTTTGTTCCTATCCTAAGTCACTATCCATGATCTATAAAGAAATAAAAAAGTCTTATAATTCTCACATTGGCCACTAGACCTAATTTAAGATTCCTTCTTATTGTTGGTCACATGAATATTAAAATCAATTCATAGAATCCTAGAATGTTATGGTTGGAAGGGACCTCCAGGGTCATCGTGTCCAACCCCCTGCTCAATGCAGGAGTCACTAAACCATCTCAGACAGATGTCTGTCCAGCCTCTGTTTGAAGACTTCCATTGAAGGAAACCTCACCACCTCTCGTGGCAGCCTGTTCCACTCACTGATCACCCTCACTGTCAAAAAGTTTTTTCTAATATCTTATCTGTATCTTCTCCCTTTCAGTTTCATCCCATTGCTTCTCGTGTTTCCATGTGCAAATGAGTATAAAGATGATCCCTCTACAATGTGACATCCCTTCAGATATTTGTAGACTGCTATTAAGTCTCCTCTCAGTCTTCTTTTTTGCAAGCTAAACATTCCCAGATTCTTTAATCGTTCCTCGTAGGACATAGTTTACAGACCGGTCACCATTCTGGTCGCTCTTCTCTGAACTTGTTCTAGTTTCTTTATGTCTTTTTCAAAACGTGGTGCCCAGAACTGGACACAGTATTCCAGATGAGGTCTGACAAAGGAGGAGTAGAGGAGGATAATTACTTCACGTGATCTAGACTCTATGATTCTCTTAATACATCACAAAACTGTGTTTGCCTTTTTTTTGCTGCTGCATCATACTGTTGACTAATGTGCAGTCTGTCATATATTAGTATACCCAAGTCTTTTTCACACTTGCTGTAGTTTAGTTCTATTCCTCCCATTCTGTAGATGTAATTTTTATTTTTCTTGCCCAGATGTAGAATCGTGCATATCTGTTAAAGACCATTCTATTAGTCGCTACCCTTTATTTAAGCTTATCTAGACCCTTTTGACTCTTTTCTCTGTCTTCTCTAGTGTTAGCTATCCATAATCTGGAAAATCGAAGGTATCAAAGTTGATTTTTACTTAACAAGGCCACATCCAGGAGGCATGCAGGTATGACAAATTTCACCCGTATACAATCTGTATGGTCATATTCATAGCTCAAAAGGGTGACAGATTCCCTTTAAATAGCCACTGTGTGAATGCACACCCATGCATTGCACTTATGCCAACATATGGTCCTGCTCAATTTTTTAGGTTTTGGTTGAGTATTAGGCTTAGTGGCTACCTTAAAAAATGCAAAATTTAAGATTATTTTTCTTAAATATAAATAGTGATACAGAAAATCTGGTATAAACATTTTCTGACAATATATTCAATATGAGATGGTCTTCACATATGAGTTCCATACGTTTATAGCCAGTGAAAACAAACATGGAAGATAAAAAAAAAAACATATTAGACTATTCCCAGTATCAAAAGACAAAATAATCATTGACTTGATGTGGAAATATCCATAATAGCTTAACCTAATAAGTATGCCAATTCATGTCAATGAACTGCAGTCAATTTTGATACAGTACACATGACTGAGGAAGGTAGACTGAGACGAAAATGATATGATCTATTATAATCGTGTTATGTTAGTGATCTATACTGTGGGTGTGTAAATCAAGCTGTCAAGAATGGCACAAAGTAGTCATTAAATGTAAATGAAGAAAAATTCCCATTTTTTAAGACCCTGAATTATTCGTTTTCTCCTTCTGAGAATCACAAAGTAATTATTATAGTTTCTTGAAAAGACTGCTGATTATTTCATGCACTAAAATTCCTGAGACAGGCCTTTCATCTCCACCTTCCATCCACGTTACTTGTGCAAACGTATACTTGTTACCATGAAAAATGACAAATTTGCCATCTGATCAAAATGTTAACAAGGTAAGTGTCACTGAGATGGATTACTGACTGTCACTGCAAGCAAGTACATGAGGATACATTGATATTTCTCATTATACCCAGTGCTTCCCCAACGTTCACTAACAACATTTCCGCTGTGAGTGCAATAAATCACATACAAATAACAAGCTCTGAAGAAAGGGTACTGTGTGATAGATTTCTTCTAATAGAACTACCTGCAAGGTATAACATTTTTGAAAATCATCTATCAATACACCTTGTCGTGTCATCCGAGATGTCTGCGGCTATAATTTAATAAAGTGTAAAGTGCTATTTGACCACGGTGTATTTTTACACGTAGACATATCATTTCCAACGGAATCCTAAAATGTGATGGATTAAAAGCAAGACAACCTATATAAAGAAAACATAATCACCTATCAAAAAAAAGGTTGTCAGGGATAAAAAAAAACTGATTTTTTTTCCAGAAACAGAGTTAGTCTTGTCCATGTTTGGTATTTAGCCCTGATTAAAGGGAATCGGTCACTAGGATTTTGCCACCTAATCTAAAGAGAGTAGTATAATATAGAAATAGAGATTCTGATTCCAATGATGTGTCACTTACTGGGCTGCTTGCTGTAGTTTTGATAATATCACAGTTTTATCAGCAGGAGATTATCACTAGAGGTTTCAGGATTCTGGTGTCCTTCTTCGGATTGACCACTAGTGGCTGCTATTATTCACTTTGCTAAATTGTGCTGCAATTCCACGCCTTACCACTGGAGGCTGTTATTGTGTTTCTGCAATCGCCCTTTACCAATATAACGATGTTGGACCGGAGGAAGCTATCTTGCTTCCTGATTGGGCCTACTTAAAACCACATGAAACATTCACTCATTGCTTGAGTATTGTGTCTAGCTGTTGCCTAAATTCAGTCTCCAGCTCCTAGTCTGTATTAAGCCATGTTCACACTTTCAGCATTTTGTCAGTATTTTACATCAGTATTTGTAAGACAAGACCAGGAGTGGGTGAAAATTACAGAAGTGGTGACATGTTTCTATTATAATTTTCCTCTGATTGTTCCACTCCTGATTTTGGCTTACAAATACTGATGTAAAATACTGACCAAATACTGAATGTGTGAACGTGGCCTTACCCAGACTGTTCCCACTTATCTCCGAACTGTTTCTAAGCTGAAAAAAAGAGAATGGACAGCATCTTCAAAAATCATACATTGATCGGCAAAAATATACAGTGGTGGCCAAAAGTATTGGCACCCCTGCAATTCTGTCAGATAATACTCAGTTTCTTCCTGAAAATGACTGCAATCACAAATTCTTTGGTCTTATTATCTTCATTTAATTTTCTTGCAAGGAAAAAACACAAAAGAGAATGAAGCAAAAATCAAATCATTGATCATTACACACAAAACTCCAAAAATGGGCCCCAGACAAAAGTATTGGCACCCTCAGCCTAATACTTGGTTGCACAACCTTTAGACAAAATAACTGCGAACAACCGCTTCCGGTAACCATCAATGAGTTTCTTACAATGCTCTGCTGGAATTGTAGACCATTCTTCTTTGGCAAACTGCTCCAGGTCCCTAATATTTGAAGGGTGCCTTCTCTAAATTGCCATTTTGAGATCTCTCCACAGGTGTTCTATGGGATTCAGGTCTGGACTCATTGCTGGCCACCTTAGAAGTCTCAAGTGCTTTCTCTCAAACCATTTTATAGTGCTTTTGGAAGTGTGTTTTGGGTCATTGTCCTGCTGGAAGACCCATGACCTCTGAGGGAGACCCAGCTTTCTCACACTGGGCCCTACATTATGCTGCAAAATTTGTTGGTAGTCTTCAGACTTCATAATGCCATGCACACGGTCAAGCAGTCCAGTGCCAGAAGCAGCAAAGCAACCCCAAAACATCAGAGAACCTCCACCATGTTTGACTGTAGGGACCGTGTTCTTTTCTTTGAATGCCTCTTTTTTTTTCCTGTACACTCTATGTTGATGCTTTTTCCCAAAAAGCTCTACTTTTGTCTCATCTGACCAGAGAACATTCTTCCAAAACGTTTTAGGCTTTCTCAAGTAAGTTTTGGCAAACTCCAGCCTGGCTTTTTTATGTCACGGGGTAAGAAGTGGAGTCTTCCTGGGTATCCTACAATACAGTCCCTTTTCATTCAGACGCCGACGGATAGTATGGGTTGACACTGTTGTACCCTCGAACTGCAGGGCAGCTTGAACTTGTTTGGATGTTAGTCGAGGTTCTTTATCCACCATCCGCACAATCTTGCATTGAAATATCTTGTCAATTTTTCTTTTCCATCCCCATCTAGGGAAGTTAGCCACAGTGCCATGCGCTTTAAACTTCTTGATGACACTGCGCACGGAAGACACAGGAACATTCAGGTCTTTGGAGATGGACTTGTAGCCTTGAGATTGCTCATGCTTCCTCACAATTGGGTTTCTCAAGTCCTCAGACAGTTCTTTGGTCTTCTTTCTTTTCTCCATGCTCAATGTGGTACACACAGGGACACAGGACAGAGGTTGAGTCAACTTTAATCCATGTTAACTGGCTGCAAGTGTGATTTAGTTATTGCCAACACCTGTTAGGTGCCACAGGTAAGTTACAGGTGCTGTTAATTACACGAATTAGAGAAGCATCACATGATTTTTCAAACAGTGCCAATACTTTTGTCCACCCCCTTCTTTAGGTTTGGTGTGGAATTATATCCAATTTGGCTTTAGGACAATTCTTTTTGTGTTTTTTCACTGAAGACAAATTAAATGAAGATAATAATACCAAAGAATTTGTGATTGCAATCATTTTCAGGAAGAAACTGAGTATTATCTGACAGAATTGCAGGGGTGCCAATACTTTTGGCCACCACTGTATATAACTGAACATAAGGTTCTTAGTTTAACATTCTGATCAGACTGTATGAAGCCCACTGCTAAGTAACGGCAAAGCCTATGCACAATGCACACAGAAAACTGCCAATCAATGGTGTTGGTGTGGTTATACACAGCTCAGCACTTAGGGAACTGGTAGATCTACAGCAGATAAAACAGGGATTTTATTAAAAAAACACAAAAAAAGGTCCAGCAAGTGACACATCCCTGGAATTAGAGAATCTGCCCCTTCATTATACTACTCTCACATTAAACATATGGGAAAGAGAGAAAACTAATTATATCAGAGAGAAAGCTAACAGTTCAGCTCCTTTTGATGCAGAGATCTCCTGCCATGGACGGGTGATTAAAACAGGATCTCTGCTGTGAAAAAAATAGTGAGCTTGAGATGTTGCGTAGAGGAGAAGAAGTGCAGGGATTGCCCTTGATCCAAGGAAGAAGAATCTGTGGTTCAAAGGATTTTTCTGAGAGTGTTCTATACTTGGTGTCCCCATTGTCCAGATATAAATATTGGGGTTTTGTATCGACCTGATATTTATGGGATAGATTTTTGGTGTCATAGTGAAGAGAAGAACAGAACACATTCACTCACGTCACTGTAGGGTCATTAGAACCCATCCAACTTAATAACAGTCCAAGGGATGGTGCTAAACATGTCATGTCTCATCTCTATAAAAAATTTAAATTATGATAGTGATTATGACGACAATATCTCCTGCCTGGAACCTCTGAGGGCAAAGATATCCTGTAAGTTTGGGATCTCATAAAATTCTGAAGGTCCAAACACCTCCCACAATCAGCCTCCACATGAAGTCCTCAAAGGGAAGTATGTGTGCATAACCTTGAGCTAATAAAAGGCAGTATTTGGGTTGGGGTCATTTGTCAGTCCTTGGAAGACATAGTTCACTGTGGGTTCTGTCCTTTTTTCCAATCGGAGTGCTTCCTTTCGCTAAGCTCTGAGTCATTTCTGTGACCAGGTTTAGTAGTTTTCTTTCGGTATTCCTTTTAATTTAATGCAATTGTATATATATTCTAGTGTTTTTTCCCATTTTGTATCATGATGTATATTTTTTAGATACACTGCCTATCTTTCTGGATGAAACATGCAAAATTCTATAGTTCTGTTCCTCTTGCTCTGTAAACAGCACCCCTGAAGCCATATGCTACCTGTAACGGGTGTCCAATCAGCCTGTATAAACGATTGGTGGTGGCAGCTTGTAGTTCTTTTGCTATTGCAGAGCTGGCAGTGACTTAATAGAGGGTATATACATATATTCCATTCGTTGGATTCGGAGGTGTTTATACCATATTCTCACTGTTAGTTCCCCAATAACCAGCCTAGTGGTGGAAACAGCCGTGGTCTTGTCCATCACTCATTAGCCAATTGTGTAATTGCCCTGACAATCGGAGGCAGCAGAGTTGCGTTTCCTTGACAACTGGTGGCAGCCCATAGGGAGATACCACAATTATAACAATCTTGCTCACGTCTCTTCGCGTTTCATCACCACCACTCAGTGCGACTCATTAGGAGACTCATATATTTAGATCCAATCTTAATTGAATTAGAGACACAATATTTAATTAAAACCAAAGGGCAATATATGCCTATAAGGAAAAGGGCCCTCATTGTATGCCTTTTGGAAGTGGACACTCAGACAAGTATACTGCATCTGAATGTCCATCTCCAATAGGTGCACACCCCAGAAAATTATGCACGAAAGAGCGCTGTTGGCAACATATAGTCTATGGCCCAGTCGGTGCATACGCCTGAACCCCGTTTTGTGCTAGGTTCAGACATAAGCCCCTAGAGGACCAACGAATGGGTGCCAAAACTCAGTGTGAAAACACTCTAACTCCTTCTGATTTTGTGTCTCAAGTGTTGCCATTGTTCACTAAACAAACATGATCATGTGGTGCGCCATTCACGTAATCGATGCCAATGACATGCGTCATTCCCCACATGATGGCATTGGATCTAGTGAATAAAGAAAGCACCTGAGACCCAAAATCAAAAGAAGATAAAAGATAGAAGACAGAGGAGTCAATCGAAACAGTGGCAGCAGGACAGATATATGGAAGGCTGAGGAGAGGTGAATATAAGATTTTTTTTTAACCCACTAAGCTCACATGGTCATGTGGGGAGGGACTCACATCACCGATGTCAATGACACACGTCACTCCCCACACAATGGCATGGGGGCTAAAATCAGAAGACTAAGGAACCAAACGAAAGACAACTGGCAGTGGGACAGGTATACAGAAGGCTGGGGGATGAGGTGAATATAAAAATAAATTTAACCCCTTCCTGGCCCTCATCATCCAGCAGTGGGCTGTAATTTTGCTAGAAATCAAAAAAATTTAATTACAAAAAAATGTAATCCTGGAGAATCTAAATTATTCAGAAAATGTATAACAAATTTGATTTGTTATGAACTAATTCACCCATCTATAGTCTATGAGCAAGCTGCGTTAGAAGTTCATATCAAACATCAGATTTCTTGTGCTGATTTGTGGTCTTTTTAGAGAAGATAGAATGCATTTAGATTAATGGACT
Source organism: Phyllobates terribilis (assembly GCF_046119375.1). Classification (NCBI taxonomy): domain Eukaryota; kingdom Metazoa; phylum Chordata; class Amphibia; order Anura; family Dendrobatidae; genus Phyllobates; species Phyllobates terribilis. The sequence continues at coordinate 330,738,664 of NW_027362768.1, forward strand.
TGGTTCTTGTAAAGGTTTAGAATTTTTTTACTATTATTCTTGAACTTTTGGAGTCACCTTCTTTTAATAATGCAAAGGTGAGACTGTCAGTCACCAATGAGATCATTAAATCATCTTTTTTTGCCCTTGTGTCCTGATGCACAAGTCAGTTATGATGAAGAGCAAGGTGATTAAAACTTACACATCATATAGCAGGAAAAGCGCTGCTTATGCTGATATTTACGTGGTCTCTGGAAGGTCAAAAATGGTGTTCCCTACTGAGGAAAATTAGAAGAAAAGATAAGCGTAAAGTCATATTTATGTTCAAGTTCAAGGGTGTAAAAAAGGTCATAAAAATATGTATTATACCTCTCAAATGATAAATCTAGTCGTATGCTGGTGGATGAAGACCACAGAGGTCACTTGCTCTGTTCTCACAGAAATACTCAGTTAAGCAATACTAATAATTCAATGAAATATTATATGAAGTATTATGTGGGTTTGTGTAATATATCTGTATGGTCATACTAAAAAAATATATCTATAAAATTTTAAGTCAAATTTACTCTAAAGATAGCGATGAGTGAAACTGCCAAAAAAACTCAATGTCAACATTTTTTTTAATTTGGCCAGGAAAATTCGATTCTCACCTAATGTATATGATGCAAATCAAATGCACATTATTATGCTCTCAGATCTCACTGGACTCCAGAATAAACATATGTAAAACAAAATAAATAAATACAAAATGTAAAAATTATTCTCACCTCACATTCACCTTTCCCACCCTGCTTTGGTCCCGTTGTCTTTTAAATCTCAGTCACCAATGCAGTCTTCAGTAGACCATCTTTGGCATCTTCCAGAGCCTGGCATCTTCCAGAGTCCGGCATCTTTGGCATCTTCCAGTGTTCTGCATCTTCGGTATCTCCTGCGCAGACTAAACTGTGATGTTATGACGTTACATAACACACGTCATGGCTTTGCGTCCTTGTCAGTATGGGAAAGGACATGCCAAAGATGTCGAATGCCAGAAGGTGCCAGTGAAGGTTACACCAGTTTCTAACCCTTTGCAGGCTTTTTTTTTAATGAATCAATCTCAAAATATGTGGATTTTTGCAAATCCAAAATTGTCTGTGAAATTTGAGGAAAATTAATTGTTTCTCAATGGAAATCGCTCATCTCTATAAGCAACACTCAGATATGGGAGTGAATGTCTGCTGTTTTGCAGATAAATATCATGCTACTATGGGATTTGAAAAACTTGTAGTTCTGGGGAAAAAAGTATGAATGCATCACAAAATCTTGTGACTGGATACAATCTCTCACATTGGCAGTAATCAACTTGTTAAAAGCTTTGTATGACAACCAGAGATGAGCAGATCAACTTGAGGCAAATTGAATTTTCTTTGTATTTCACAAAAATTTGGATTTGATCAGAATGTGAATTATTTTTGCAATTTAATTCACTTGAGTCAAGCAAAATGGCGGCAGGTTTGCATTTTGCTTGATTCATTTAAGGGCCATGTGCGATTAAGACATAAAAATAACGTGATAGCTCCATGGCTCCTCACTGCTCTGCTGGGGTAGCTCCTTGCTCACTTCTCTGCTGGCTCCTTCCCTCCATTCGCTGTGGGTTTTTGTCCATTTCTACTCTTCTGTGCCTATGGCACAGACTAGACGTCAAGCAATATTATAATGTCACTCGAGGCATAGTCAGTGCCTGAGGTGAATGAGGTTGGAGATGGAGAAGACCAGATTTGACAATAGTAGAGTGCCAGTAGAGGACCAGGTGGAGAATTTCTGCAGACTTGTGAAACCTCACAGCATGCACAGTATGAACTGTCAAGATTCTCCAATGTCAGCCCCGGGAACGGGTGGTCTTGTGACGCGATTTGTACACTTTCCACTGTCAAGGTAAAATATATATATTATACAAAATCAATTAGTGTCTTTTAATAGATTACCTAATCAGCGTGAATCAATATAGCGATGATGGAATAATCTATGTGTATGTATGTATACAAATGTGTATATGCACATGCATTATGTTAATAGTTAATGAATATATAACTTACAGCTTCTGTTCTAATTTGTAGACATGAACAACTAAATGATTTCCTGGGAATGACATATGCATGTGCACGGCTGATAACAGAGAGATTCATGTCGAGTTGGCAAATATGGCGCTGAGGGGCGAACTCACCCCCTCCATTAGAATTCCTAAGGCGTTACTGAGACTAAGAGATACATGGACGAACAAATTACAGCGTGCCAAGTTATCAGAAAAGAGCAATAAATTTTACTAATCCCACCTAGAAGGAGAATGCTATTTAACCCCATGTCTACGTAATAAAGTATGCCATTTTGCGTGGTTCAGTTTCTGAGTGAAGTTTTTCAACCAGATTAGCAGATTTGGTTAATTAGCTTCTCTGCATGCACTCGGACATCTTTAATTTGGAGGAGAGCAGTTACCTAGTGTATCTTAAATTGGTGTAACCTTCACACCACCACATTTCAACTAGACATGTCTGGCCTCTTCTAATTCACTTGTATTGAGCTAGGCTGCACAGGTCTACTCTGCACATGTATGTTCAACATGCGTGGAAATCTCATAATTGCAGTCACACACCCACCTGCTCCCGCCATCGGCACCTAAGAATCCTGACCATTCATAGTGAAGACTCACAAGTCTACAGTCATATACAGCAGTGTGACAACAGACTTGAACCCGGAGCATGGACAACCCCTTTTAGGTTAAGAGAAGGGCCATGGCTTAGATAATGAACTGAGCTTGACAATCAGACTCTTCATCAACTACCGGCACAAATGGAGGATAAGGAGGCTCCCTGCATGTGTCAAAATTTCATGAGACCCTTATGGAACTATGCAACTGATTTTAAATTAGTGGTCCATTGGTGGACTTAAGAAGATAAATGCATTTTTTAATATTTAATTGATTTACATTTTTAAAAGACTTAAAAACTTTTATATCTCGGACAACTCTTTTAACATTCGTCTGAGAGCAAGAGTTGCAACTGTGGAAATCTCCATAAGCGATGCTGGGACAAATATTGATAAAAAGAAAAAATGTAAAGTGCATTTTGTTCTACAAGTCAACACTAATTGTTGTTGTACCTCTCAAGATATATTTAATTTGTCCTAGAGAACAGTCATCCAGCATTTAATGCAACCTAAGATTATTAGGGTGGAGTAGTTGTCACTTATTTTCTTGTCATTAGTTTTATGCTACTTTCATGTCGAATTAAATTTGTCTCTCCATGCTTGAGAGGATCAGACAGTCTTAACAAGAGTCAAGAGGAGAAAACAAGATTATTAGAAGAACGAATCATTGTACTTCCTAACAAACATAGCAACCAGTAATTGGGTTTTGGCAATATCCAAGGTGGTGCTTAGAGAAGAGAGCCAGACTTGGCATTCTGTCCACCTTTCCTTTAATTACATCACCCTAACGAGACACATTCTGTTCCCTTAAAGCTAAGTAGTTACGGGAAGCTGAGCTATTAAAGACACAACAAGAAAAATCAATGGGGTGGGAACATTGCATAAAAACAAATACAGGAGAAAAAGGGAAGCTTTTCTTGTGTTTTGTTTCCTTTTCTTTCAAACAATCAACATAATAAAAAGGAATATGTTTTTGCTCAAGGTGTGTAATAATTTTTAGACCATAAGTAAAATCTGCAGAAAAAAAAATAAATAATAATAAAAACTTGCTCATTTGAGAGTCTTTGGTGGCTTTTCTGGGTATAAGATTAACACTAAAAACTGAAACTTTTCTTTTGCAAATACAGATCTAGCAAAGGTTATCTTGACTTAAGATGCAACGACTCCATTTTGATAACTTGTTGCAGAAAATTATCTAATTTAAGAGAAATAAGATCATGGTACAAGCCATTGACCAATGTCAAGTTAACTGTCGAATTACACTTTGTGCTATCATATCCCGATGCTGTGCTATCTGAAGCAAGATACACTTTTCTAGATCAGCACTCGATACAGAATTTAAAACTCTTGAGCTTTAAAACTCATTCTCGTACCTATGCTAATACTGATAAAAATGATGGAATCTGCACACCAAGACAGCTCACTGAAATCCTGGGTTTCTTCACACTAGACCAGGACTTCCATGCATGGCTGACTTTACACAGGGAAGTTCTGTGATGGAAACCTAGAGTTGTGGTGTGGCACCCTGCTACCACAGGTACCACAGGACCCAAAATGTGCATGGACGGACTTCTCCACTAGAGGCCCTCACTACAAACAGACACCTCCACCCTTCCACCTCAGACCACCAGAGGGAGCCCTGTTAGGGATATATATATGGAGGGTGGAGTCAGCCAGTTAGTTTTTAGTCAGTAAGTGCAGTCAGAGAGCAGTGAAGACGCAGCACGTTTGCTGCTGTTCTGAGGGCCACGAGTGTGGCCGAGGCAAGGAGAGAGGAGAAAGGAGTTAAGGGGGCAGAGGAGCATCACAGGCTCACCCCAAGACACAATCCGGACACCAGGTCCGTGCCTACAGGGTCCTCTATACCCAGTAGGGAATACCGGCATACCAGGTGCTTCCAGACCACTGGTCATCCTGAAGCTACCATCAAATACAGGACTAGGAACCACGAAGGCCCCGGATTTCAGGATAGTGGTTGCCAAAGAAAAGTCCTACTACCAAGCGGTCAGGCGAGAGAGCAACACAACACAGAAGCTAGGCTAAGTTCCAGGCTGGCCAGAAGCTTAGAGAGAGGAAGACACGGATCAGGAGGCCTTATACCCGCTCACTGGGGAGAAGTCCAGAAGTGCACCCTTCCTATCAAGTACCCTGGACCATACCTGCCGTTACACCAGTGAAGGTACTGAAGCGAATCCCCTGTGTGTGTGTCCGTCATTCCCCCTGACCCAACCGGGCGATCTCTCACCTGCATCCCATCCATCAACCCTGCCCCGGGGGCTTGCTCCACCTGTGGGGAGCAGAAACATCCCAGCTGCCATTCCATCACCCCTGGAGTTCCACAGCAGAGCCGGTAACCATTACCAGAAACCACAGGTGGCGTCACGAGACAAACTGTACACTAAAACCCCCTTTTAAAGAGTGACCCCAGGGTACGGGCCCGGGAGCCAACTGCCATGACATCCCACAGAAGGTCAGGGCCCGGGTACCGAGTCTCCCCCATATATCCCTCTGGGCGAGTCATCTCTTCCTGGCGTCACGAACAGGATTTCGTGCCCGTTGCCACTGGGTACTGTGTGCCGTATTGAACTGTGTTTTAACTGTGGTGAACATCGCCACCATTACCGCGTCGCCACGCGGGAAGAAGAGGGGCGTAACCGCGGGAACCAGAGAGATGTGACCGTTGGTAGCACGCGAAGCTCAAGCCCCGCCTCGCGCTCTGACGCAGCATCAGGAAGCGTCAGGTCCTGGAAGGAGACCATCGTCTGCGGAGCTGCGGCCTACCCAAAAAAGAAAGAGAAGGTAGGCTATGGTTTACTAGGGTGGCGCAACCATGGCCGACGACCAGCAAGACGTCGGAGCACCGGTTAACGTTCTCGATGCTCAACTTGCGCCCAGCGCTGCTCAGGCCGGAGCGGCTGCCCCACCAGCAGGGGTCGTGACTCCATTGATACCCATGGCCCTGCCGTATATGCCCGGAGCGAAATGGCTTCCCCAGTATGATGGCAGACCAGGCACCCTGTCTGGATTCAAAGGGAAAATATGCGGTGTACTGGATATGTACTCAATGACTGGTAAACAGAGAGCCGCTGTTGTGTTGGGACAATTGACTGGTACCGCAGAGCGGGAAGTTGAAACCTGGCCAGCCGCAGACCAGGAATCAGTATCCATTATATTTAAGAGACTGCAAACTGTCTTTGAAAACCTCACTGAGACAGATCTTCAGATGAGTTTCTACCACTGTACCCAGAAACCTGAGGACAGTATCCGGGACTATGCCTGGCGTCTACAAGAGGCACTGCGGGACCTGAAAAAGGTTAGTCCAGCCAGCATACATGATGAGAACAAAATGCTGACAGAACAATTCATCCGGGGGTTGAGGTCCCAGGAGGAGAGCAGAACTGTACGGTGGTGGGCCTTAGATCATCCAAATGCCACCTTTGACACCCTGAAGGACATGGCTATTAACGGCCTTCAGCCCCTGGAAACATCAGATACTGCTAACAGGTGGTGAGATTGGTAATGTACGGGTGACAGACCGTAAAAGGAAAATGAAGACTTTCTGGACAGAACAGAAGCGTCACTACTGGTCACGGAAAGTGAAGGAAGCGTCAGAGAACCTCCAGAGGCAGACAAGTGGAGGCAAGTGACCAAAAGAAGCAAGAAGACCATGGAGACACCACCAACCACACAACTGAGAAAAAGATTCCAAGGACTTGTGGAGGATGAAGATGGCACACCTAAGGATGAGGAGCTACCAGCAAGCAAAAAAGAAAAGAGTACCCAGAAACACCCAGAAGCGACAAGAAAAAGGACAGCCAAGAAGGGAAGAAGAGTGGTGGTGGTGGGAGACTCACTACTGAGAGGAACAGAAGCAGCTATCTGCAGACCTGACATAACCGCAAGAGAAGTCTGCTGCCTCCCAGGGGCGAAGATCAAGGAAGTTACCGATAGGATACCGAAGCTCATCAGTTCCAGGGATGTCCACCCATTTCTTCTGATACATGTTGGCACCAATGACACGGCAAAGAAGGACCTACCGACAATCTGCAAGGACTTTGAAGTATTGGGGAAGAAAGTAAAAGAACTGGATGCGCAGGTAGTTTTTTCTTCTATCCTTCCAGTAGACGGGCATGGCGTCAGGAGATGGAACAGGATCCTTGATGTGAACAACAGGCTGAGACAATGGTGCAGACAACAAGAATTTGGATTCCTGGACCACGGTGTGAATTACCTCTATGACGGACTCCGTGCCAGAGACGGACTACACCTCAACAAACCCGGGAAACACAAATTCGCCAGGAGACTCGCAACACTCATCAGGAGGGCGTTAAACTAGAAGAAGAGGGGATGGGAAGAAAAAAGCAGGACACGAACATGCAACCAGAGAACATACTAATGAAAGATATGAAGTGTGACAAAGAAGGTCCAAGACAAGATACTTGGAAGGGAGGTAAGAAAATTTCTAATACAATCCACAGGGAGAAGATTGGAACAAAACAAAATCGTGTAAACTGCGTGCTAGCAAATGCCAGGAGCCTGACAAACAAGATGGATGAACTGGAAGCAGAAATATCTACAGGTAACTATGACATAGTGGGAATAACCGAGACATGGTTAGAAGAAAGCTATGACTGGGCAGTTAACTTACAGGGTTACAGTCTGTTTAGAAGGGATCGAAGTAGTCGGAAAGGGGGTGGAGTCTGTCTATATGTAAAGACGTGTCTAAAGCCTACAATATGGGAGGATGTATGGGAGGGAAATGAGGAGGTCGAGTCCTTATGGGTGGAGATACATGGGGCAAAAAACAATAATAAAATTATCATAGGAGTCTGTTATAAACCACCAAATATAGCAGAAGCCACGGAAAGTCTATTAATGAGACAAATAGATGAAGTAGCAAAAAATAACGAGGTGATTATTATGGGGGACTTCAACTACCCCGATATAGACTGGGAAACCGAAAGCTGTAGATCTCAGAAAGGAAACAGGTTTCTGTCAATTATCAAAGACAATTATTTGTCACAACTTGTGCAGGAACCAACTAGAGGGACGGCCCTTTTAGACTTAATATTAACTAACAGGCCAGACAGAATAACTGAGGTGCAGGTCGGGGGGCACCTGGGAAATAGTGACCACAACATTATACAATTCCACATGTGCTTCAGTAGGGTGCCCAGCAAGGGAGTCACAAAAACACTGAACTTCAGGAGGGCAAAGTTTGATCAGCTAAGAGATGCCCTTCACCTTATAGACTGGGATAGTATCTTCAGTAATAGGAGCACGGATAGAAAATGGGAAATTTTCAAAACAGTCCTACATAGTCACTGTAGAAGGTACATACCTTATGGGAATAAAAGGGCTAGGAATAGGAGGAAGCCAATGTGGCTAAATAAGGAAGTCAAGAGGGCAATGAAAAACAAAAAAAGGGCTTTCGGTAAACTTAAACAAGAAGGCAGCGAGGAAGCGCTAATATCTTATAGGGAAAAAAACAAAATCTGTAAGAAACAAATAAGAATAGCAAAAGAGGAGACAGAGAGACTAATTGTCAAGGAAAGTAAAACGAATCCCAAACTGTTCTTTAACTATATAAACAGTAAAAGGATTAAAACTGATGGAGTTGGCCCATTGAAAAATAACCTGGGTAAAATCATAGAGGGCGATGAGGGTAAAGCAAACCTACTCAATAGCTTCTTCTCCACTGTTTTCACAAAAGAAAACAATTTATCGGAGGAAATGCAGAGTGATAAAGTAAACCCTCCGCTAAATATCACCCACCTAACCCAGGAGGAAGTTCAGAAACGCCTAAATAATATCAAAATAGACAAGTCACCAGGCCCAGATGGCATACACCCCCGGGTACTAAAAGAATTAAGTAATGTGATAGACAGACCGCTGTATCTTATATTCAAGCACTCTTTATGGACAGGGACTGTCCCACTAGACTGGCGCCAAGCAACTGTGGTACCAATATTCAAAAAGGGGTCTAAAAGTGACCCTGGGAACTATAGACCAGTCAGCTTAACGTCTGTTGTGGGTAAATTGTTTGAAGGATTTCTTAGAGATGCTATTGTAGAATATCTTAATGATAATAACTGTCTAACTCCATATCAACATGGATTCATGAGGGATCGCTCCTGCCAAACAAACCTGATCGCCTTCTACGAGGAGGTGAGCTCACAGCTGGACCGGGGAGAGTCAGTGGATGTTGTATACCTTGACTTCTCCAAAGCGTTTGATACCGTGCCACACAAAAGGTTGGTATATAAAATGAGAATGCTTGGTCTGGGGGATAATGTGTGCAAGTGGGTAAATAGCTGGCTGAGTGATAGAAAGCAGAGGGTGGTTATCAATGGAGTAAGCTCAGGGTGTGTCAGGGTTACTAGCGGGGTGCCTCAAGGGTCTGTCTTGGGCCCTATATTATTTAATATATTTATTAATGATCTAGTGGAAGGGTTGCATAGTAAAATAGCAATATTTGCAGATGATACTAAACTTTGTAAAGTAGTTAATACAGATGAGGATAGGGCACAGCTACAGGAGGATTTAGATAAATTGGGGAGTTGGGCCAAAAAATGGCAAATGGGGTTCAATGTCGATAAATGTAAGGTCATGCACATGGGAAAGAAAAACAGCAGTCACCCATACATATTAAATGGGAAACCGTTGGGGAAATCTGATATGGAGAAGGACCTGGGCGTCTTGGTTAATAGCAAATTAAAATGGAGTGCCCAGTGTCAGGCAGCAGCTGCGAAGGCAAATAGAGTCATGGCATGCTTCAGAAGAGGAATAGGGGCATATGATGAGAACATTGTTCTTCCTCTGTATAAAGCGCTGGTAAGGCCGCACTTAGAATATTGTGCACAGTTCTGGGCTCCGGTGCTCAGGAAAGAGATATTGGAGCTAGAGAGGGTACAAAGGAGGGCGACTAAGGTAATAAAGGGAATGGAGGGACTAGAATACCCAGAGAGGTTGTCAAAATTAGGCCTATTTACGTTGGAAAAGAGAAGGCTTAAGGGAGACCTCATAAGCATGTGTAGCACCCCGAGGACTCGGCTGCTACAGGGGTATTGTACCTCGAACCAGAGGTGTGATATTCCACTCCCGGGTAAGAATGGAGTGTGGACCGGGGCTCAGTAGGCTGCATGCACCACACACACCCCATTTCCGAGGAACAGACCAACGGTGCTCCCACTAGACAGAGTGCAGGCACGACAGCTTCTGTTCCTGGCTGGAGTGGGGAGGGGGAGGAAAACCCAGTGGTATAGGAGCAGATAGGGGTGGGTTTCTGGGCATAGGTAGGAGCCCATTGGTTGCTAGTCACCTGGGCTAGGGTGTCAGAAGGAGGTATATAAGGTGGGCACCATCTTAGGTCAGTGTTCAGTTCAGGCAGGAGGAGAAGAGGAGAGGAGCTCAGCCAGAGAGGGCTGACAGGGAGCTGTGGCTCAGTCTAGGCCCAGCTCCAGAGGCAAGCTTGGAGTGGAGGCCTGAGACAGCAGAGAGAGAGGAGGAGGAACAGAAAGGAAAGTAAGAAAGGAACTGGAACAGAGGAGAAAGGAAGCAAAGAACACAGAGAAAGGCCCAGAGACACGAAGGCAGAAGGAACCCCATATGCCCAGAGGAGATACTGGGTGAAGGGTTGGCAGAGCAGGGTACCGGAACCCGAATTGGTGGAGGCGACTAATCCTCAGCCAAAACTGGAGGTTGTGACCACATCTTGGTGCGACCCCTCACTACATCTACCAGAAAGGCATACCACATAGGGTCAGGGAGACCGGAGAGAGGTTTCACCAACAGAAGGCCCGAGGAAGCTGGACAAAGGTGGGTCACTGGTGGGGACGGCCAGTAGAAAGGAAGAGAGGGGAGCTTTCAGCCACACTCTGGAATTGCTTGGGAGTTGACCGAGTCCCTCACCTGGTGGACGCAGCACGGCTCGGGCGGTAACTGCTGGCCAAAGTGACCGGAGCAACAACTGTGAGTAAAGCTTTGGAAACTGCACCACACATCTCTGATTCCTTGCCGCTCCAGCACCACTAGCACTGGGACCCTCACACCATCACTACCACCATCATCCACATTAGCTGCCCTGAGGCAATACTTCTCCCGTGGGGAGTCATCCCATACTCGGCTGCACAAACAACATCAGCCTCAGCGGTCTGCAGCGCAGTGGCGGTCCCCACTGACCGCAATCCACGGGTGGCGTAGTCGGACACTTATTACAATACAAATAGACTGCCATTGGTTTGACCACCCTGGGCACGGACCGGGTCACCACCACATGGAGACTACAACCCCCAGCATTCTACAACAGGCCCGGTTCCGGGTTCCCCTGCACAACACAGGCCCAGGGGGCGCGTCAACTTTGGCGTAGTCGGCAGGATCATTACCAACCCGCCACAAGCGGGTATTGCGTGCCTGAAGAAAACTGCACATGTACCTTGAAAAGAAGTCTCCCGCCATTTCCAGAAGTTTCCCGCTGTCCGGAGTCGTTTCCCGCCATCCGGAGCCGATTCCCGCCATCAGACGCCATTTTGGACCGTTTCCCGCCATCTTCATCCGTTTTTCCCGCCCTGGCACAGCGGACGCCATTATGTGCGCACCAAAGGACAGCAGGAAGCCACCTCCCATCGTGGGCCAGGTCCCAGAGTGGCGCCAAAGAAGGAGCCCACCCCCACCAGACATGAATGCAGCAATGGAGATGTCCATCAACGTGGGGGGGCTGCCCCTGAAGGTGATTGTCAGCAGATGCCCCCAAGACCAACCCCCATGGGGGCGGATAGAAAAGAAAACTGAGGGGCTGGGTGCGGCCTGGATCAGTCTGGACCTGCTGCACCCGGAGATGGAGGGAGCAGAAAAATCCACCAGCACCCTGGCCCGCAGCCTGCTGCAAGCGAAGCCACCCTGCAGCCTGACAGAACTGCTGGCCCAACTGCCTAGAGACCCGGACCGTGTGCGCACAGCGCTGGAAGATCTGAACAGGAGGATGGTCCGGGCGCAGCGGGATGTGTTTGCCGGGTGGAGAGAGGAGATGGCCCGGCAGCACGGAGGTGACCAGCAGAGGACCCCGCCGGAACCGGGCAGCGCGCTTACCACTGGGCGCGGAGAAGAGAGACCGGCAGCTGCAGATGACGCCGCGGAGGAGGCCACGGAGACCGAGGCAGGTAATGGGGACGCCACCACCCCAAGCCCGGGGAACACCAGCCTGCCCTCACCCTCCGTTGCGGGACCCGAAGCCGCGGGGAACGTACCTGACACCACGCCTCCACCGCCACCAGCTAGGCCTCAGGCAGCAAGCACCGTCATCACACCCCGCCCCACGCTGTGCCCTCTGAACCCTGGCGCCGTACAGCGTGAGACGTCACGGGCCAGGACGCAAGACCCAGCACACCCGGGCGACGCTGCCTCACCAGCGCCCCCTACCTTGGCGGTGCCACCCCCGGGCGCGACCAACAAGCGACCACCGGCCTGGTCGCAAGGCCGAGTGCCCCCGGGCGCTGCCACCTGTCCGAAGCCCACAGTGCCACCCTTGGGCGCAGACCTGTATGCCCAATATACCAGCCCGGACGGGCTACCCTTTCAATGGCCGCCGGAGTTCGCCAACCCCCGTCTCCGGAAAGAGCGACCCCTGAGTGAGCCTTTGATCCCGGCCCCGGAGACCGCCAACATCGCTCCACCCCTGCCGGAGGATGCCCAGTTTGCATGGGACCCCACTGGCGAGAACCTCATGGGCTTCACCCAGGAGACCCGGGCGGAAGAAGCCCAGCGCCTGGAGTGTTGCCGTCAGCAGCTAGCCACCTATGAAAGAGAGCGGCGGCAGAGGCGCATCAGGGAGCAGCGACTCCAGGCCAGGAGCGCAGAGCAAAAGAGGAGGGCCCGACAAGACACCCACGCCATCCGCGGACCCAGAGCCACCGGGACCGTAGTCAAGTTCCAGCTGGAGCATGGCTGGGCTTCGTCAGAGACCCGGAGGCTGACACCGACATCTTCGTCACTAGAAGGGACGTTGAAAGCCACCTGCCAGAGGGACATCACGGACGTGACCTGTATCCCGGCGACGTGGTCACCTACACCCGGCACAAGGGCGCAAAGGGACTGTACGCCCTCCACGTTCACCGGCTCACGGAGGAGGAACTGCAGTACCGCCCAGACACGGAATACACTGAGGATCCGGACGGACCAGAAGATTACCCGGAAGAGCGAGAAGGACACCGTTACCAGTAAACGGTAAAATGGAACTGTATATAGTTACCCGTCAAGGTACAAGAACTGTTACTAGATTGAAGTGTGGTCCCCGTTGGGACTAGTGTGGAACTGTTTCTTGATAAAAAGTTTCCTGTGTGCGTGTTACCCCAATATCCTTTACCAGGCTGAGGACTGTGAGCAGCCACTCCCTTATTCCCACTGGCCGAGGACTGAGAGCGGCCATCCCTTGTACATAGTTGCGCTTCTTAAAGCGCCCCCTACTGGTTTTATACAAGAACCGCAACGTCTACCTCAAGGTGGATTAAAATGGACTGTTGCACCTTTACCTGGTCGCAAGTTGCACAGCGGCCAGAGCTCAAGAATATGTTTTGAAAATGTTTTATTTGAAAATGTCTTATAATGGAAAGTTTAATATGCTGCTAAAATAGTAATGCCAAAAGTTTTATATGGTGTTTTGTAAAAAAGAGTCCCAGTGGCTTTAGTAGAATGTTTTATAAAAAAAAAAAAAAAAAAAAAATGTTTTATACCAGTAACGTTAAGAAGAAAAGGGTACCTCCCATAAAGGGATGAGTGAAAAGTTAATGTCTTATATATGAGTGCACTTTAAAAATTTGTATGTTTTAAATTGTCTTTGCTCTTTTCCAGCCCGAGGACGTGCTGTGATTTACCAGGGGGGAATGTAGCACCCCGAGGACTCGGCTACTACAGGGGTATTGCACCTCGAACCAGAGGTGTGATATTCCACTCCCGGGTAAGGATGGAGTGTGGACCGGGGCTCAGTAGGCTGCATGCACCACACACACCCCATTTCCGAGGAACAGACCAACGGTGCTCCCACTAGACAGAGTGCAGGCACGACAGCTTCTGTTCCTGGCTGGAGTGGGGAGGGGGAGGAAAACCCAGTGGTGTAGGAGCAGATAGGGGTGGGTTTCTGGGCATAGGTAGGAGCCCATTGGTTGCTAGTCACCTGGGCTCGGGTGTCAGAAGGAGGTATATAAGGTGGGCACCATCTTAGGTCAGTGTTCAGTTCAGGCAGGAGGAGAAGAGGAGAGGAGCTCAGCCAGAGAGGGCTGACAGGGAGCTGTGGCTCAGTCTAGGCCCAGCTCCAGAGGCAAGCCTGGAGTGGAGGCCTGAGACAGCAGAGAGAGAGGAGGAGGAACAGAAAGGAAAGTAAGAAAGGAACTGGAACAGAGGAGAAAGGAAGCAAAGAACACAGAGAAAGGCCCAGAGACACGAAGGCAGAAGGAACTCCATATGCCCAGAGGAGATACTGGGTGAAGGGTTGGCAGAGCAGGGTACCGGAACCCGAATTGGTGGAGGCGACTAATCCTCAGCCAAAACCGGAGGTTGTGACCACATCTTGGTGCGACCCCTCACTACATCCACCAGAAAGGCATACCACATAGGGTCAGGGAGACCGGAGAGAGGTTTCACCAACAGAAGGCCCGAGGAAGCTGGACAAAGGTGGGTCACTGGTGGTAACGGCCAGTAGAAAGGAAGAGAGGGGAGCTTTCAGCCACACTCTGGAATTGCTAGGGAGTTGACCGAGTCCCTCACCTGGTGGACGCAGCACAGCTCGGGCGGTCACTGCTGGCCGAAGTGACCGGAGCAACAACTGTGAGTAAAGCTTTGGAAACTGCACCACACGTCTCTGTGATTCCTTGCCGCTCCAGCACCACTAGCACTGGGACCCTCACACCATCACTACCACCATCATCCACATTAGCTGCCCTGAGGCAATACTTCTCCCATGGGGAGTCATCCCATACTCGGCTGCGCAAACAACATCAGCCTCAGCGGTCGGCAGCGCAGCGGCGGTCCCCACTGACCGCAATCCACGGGTGGCGTAGTCGGACACTTATTACCATACAAATAGACTGCCACTGGTTTGACCACCCTGGGCACGGACCGGGTCACCGCCACAGAGAACTACAACCCCCAGCGATCCGGCTCCGGGTATTCCCCCTGCACAGCAGCAGCAACACAGGCCCAGGGGGCGCGTCACATGTATAAATACATCAGGGGGCAGTACAGAGATCTCTCCCATGACCTGTTTATATCAAGGATGGTGACAAAGACGAGGGGGCACACTCTGCGTCTGGAGGAAAGGAGGTTCCTGCACCAGCATAGAAGGGGATTCATTACGGTCATAGCCGTGAGACTCTGGAACTCTCTGGGAGAGGAAGTGGTGATGTCCAACTCACTTAATGAGTTCAAGAGAGGCCTGGACTACTTTCTTTTTGAACAATAAAATTACATCTTATGCTTAGTAAATTATTCCAGGGATTTAATCTGACTGCCAGATTGGTGTCGGGAAGTGAATTTTTCCTCAATGATGTAAATTGGCCTATACTGCATGGTTTTTTTTTTGCCTTCCCCTGGATCAACGCTGCGGAATAGCTGCAGTGCACAAGAAATAGGCTGAACTGGATGGACGCTTGTCTTTTTTCGGCCTTATAAACTATGTAACTATGTAACTATGTATACCCATTGTGATTCCCCCAATGAGTGAAATGCTGATTTGGTGTAGGGCAGCAATAGGTCTCAAGGGACAGAACTACCAGGCGGTAGTAGAGCCCATCAACTCAGAACACAGACCTACACTCCTAACTGCTAGAGCGGTAGTTGATGTACGTAATGGAAGGGTACCGGTACGTCTCCTAAATTGTAGGGAGGAGGAAGTTAAATTGCCACGATACGCCACTATTGCCAGACTGTATACTGAGAATAATGATGCCATATGACGCGCCCCTGGGCCTGTGTCGCGCTGCGTTGCGCACGCGGGAGCTTACCCGGAGCCGGATCTCTTGAGGGTTGTAGTCTCGTGGCGGTGACCCGGTCCGTGCCCAGGGAGTCAGACTAAGTGGCGGTATATTAGCAGTAGATGTAGGACGACTACGCCACCCGTTGAATGCAGCTTTGGAGCTGCCGCTGCAGGGCAGACCGCTGAGGCCAGTGGAAGGATGGTGCAGCGGGGATGGTATAACCCCCAACGGGAGGGGTATGGCCTCAGGGCAGCCGACGTGGATGATGGGGGTAGCAGGAACCACTCAGAGACGATGCGTGTAGTTCAGGGTCTTTACTGGTGACAAAGATAGACCCTCCTGGAGTACTTGCTAGCGATCGGGGCCTGGTCAGTCCTTGAGCAGATGGGATCTCCCCTGGCCAGGCGGAGTTGTAGGCCTTCCCAGCTAACTGTACTCTTCTGGCTACCTTGCTAGAGGCGGGTAAAAGTAGCCCACGTCCCTGAGTGTACCGTGTGGTGCTCACCCGTATGGCCGGTGACTCGGGGCCTTCTAATGGCTTCCGCTCCACGACGGCGGTGCTGGTCCCATTCGTGTGACCGTGCCTTCGGGTTTCTTGGCCAGAGGACCTGGAATCCCCTGCCTGACGGATTCTGCTGCTGGGTAGGAGTTAGTCCCCACAGCCTCGGACTCCGGGTCCGGTAAGAAATCTTCTCAGTCAGGGCGAGCTCTGCAGCTGCCAGCCCCTGACTCCTTGTAACACTGCTCCCACAGAGCTCCTGTTGTTTCTTCCCATAGCTGCTTCTCTTCTCTGTCTCTACTTCTGGCATGGCCCAGGAGCTGGGCCCAGCCGGAGCCACAGCTCCCTGTCAGCCCTCCTGGCTGAACTCTCCCTCTGAACTCTCTAACCCTGCCTCAGCCCTAGGTTTATATAGGGGAAGTCCTTCCCCTCCCAGGACTGGGCAGGAGGTGTGGCATGCATAGGATTCCTGACCAAGAGACCTCCCACCTGCTCTCAGACATAACATTGCTGTTACTGTGGAAACCAGACCCCTGGGGTGCCACACATACACACAGTGGAATCTTTGACCCCACCAGATACAGTGGAGGACAATGACTCCGAAGCTCAGCTGGAGGAATGGTGTCAACAGCTCCATGTTGGGACTGACGCCACTCCTGTCCATCAGAAACACGGTGTTTACAGGGTGGTTCTTGAATATGAACAGGTGTTTAGTAAACACCCACTTGATTTTGGAAGGGTTAAAGGGGTACAACACCACATACCCACCGGTAAGCATCCACCAATTAAGGAGCGTTACAGACCCATACCACCAGCACATTACCAAAAAGCCAAAGAAATGTTTCATGACATGAAAAAGGCAGGGGTAGTAAGGGATAGCTGTTGCCCCCGGGCAGCTACCCTGGTCCTGGTCAGAAAGAAGGATGGTAGCATGAGGATGTGTGTAGATTACAGACAAATTAATCGAATAACATATAAAGATGCATACCCTTTGCCCCGTATAGAGGAATCCCTGGCTGCACTAAAATCTGCCAATTATTTCTCTACATTGGATCTCACTAGCGGGTACTGGCAAGTATCTGTTGCTGAGGAAGACCGGAAGAAGACAGCCTTCACCACCCTGATGGGATTATGTGAGTTCAACAGCATGCCATTTGGACTCTGCAATGCACCCGGAACGTTCCAGAGGTTGATGGAGTGTTGATTGGGACACCGGAACTTTGAGACAGTGCTGCTATACCTAGATGATGTTATCGTGTACTCGAGGACGTATGAAGACCATCTGAAGCACCTGGCGGAGGTATTTGAGGCATTGTCCCGGTATGGGATGAAACTAAAACCTTCTAAGTGCCACCTGCTCAAGCAGAAGGTTCAGTACCTGGGACACGTGGTCAGCTCAGAGGGAGTAGCACCAGACCCGGAGAAGGTCACTGCCATCCAGAAGTGGCCTGAACCAAGGAAAATCAAAGAAGTACGTCTCAATTTCTGGGACTGGTCGGGTACTACAGGAGGTTCATTAAGGACTATACCAAAAAGACAGCACCTCTACAAGATCTCCTGGTAGGACAGTCCAAAAGAGAAAAAGTCCCCCATTCCAGTGGGGCAAAGAGCAGACTGAGTCCTTTGCATCAATGAAGGAAGTCCTACCGCAACTACAGACAACCTTTCCTGTTGTACACCGACGCCAGCAACGAGCGACTGGGAGCTGTGTTGTCCCAGAAGCAAAACGGCAGCGAGAAGGTAATTGCCTATGCCAGTAGGAAGCTTCGCCCTACTGAAAGGAACCAGGAGAATTACAGTTCCTTCAAGCTGGAGTTCCTGGCCTTGGTCTGGGCTATCACTGAAAGTATTACCTAGCCTCAACCAAATTCACAGCCTTTACCGACAATAATCCCTTGACACACCTGGAGACAGCCAGGTTGGGAGCCATGGAACAGCGTTCGGTGGCCAGACTGTCGAATTATCAGTTCACAATCAAGTACCGGGCAGGTCACAAGAACACCAACGCTGATGTTCTGTCAAGAATGCCCCACCAGTCAGACACCGAGGATGAAGTGGATGACCTAGAAGAAGTTGAATTACCTGCTTTCCGCAGAAGCGGAGTGGTCCACGAGCAACAAGCCTCCAGAAGACATCATGGTAGGACGCTGAATCCTTTACCTCATCACAGTTGGAAGGAGACCCAGGACAGTGACCCGGTTTTCAGCCTCATCAAAGGACTGATAACCCAAGAAGGTTCTCACCTGGAGAAGGATGATCCTCCACAAGCCAAACACCTGTGGAATGAGAGAAGCCGGCTGTTCATCTACAGAGAAAAGCTGTGCAGAAGGTATGTCAACCCCAGAACCCATGAAATGATGTGGCAGATTGTTGTACCCAGGACGGATATCCAGATAGTGTTAGAGGCCTACCACGACCAAGCAGGTCACTTTGGCTGGAAGAAGCTGGAACCCCTGCTGAAGGACCGATTCTATTGGGTTGGAATGCGGAGTTCCATGGAAAGGTGGTGCCGGAATTGTGGGCCCTGTAGCCTCAGAAGGAAAGACTACGACAGCCAGAAAGCACCCTTGCAGTCCATCAAAACAACCCAACCCCTGGAGATTGTCGCTCTGGATCACGTCAAACTGTCGCCAAGCAGATCAGGCTATTCCTATGCCCTGACCTTGGTGGATCACTATTCCCGGTTCCTGGTGGTAGCCCCTGTCAAGGATCTGACAGCAGAAACTGCAGCAAGAACGTTCCAAGCCTACTTCTGCAGGCCCCATGGATATCCGGACAAGGTGCTAACAGATCAAGAAGTAATAAGGTAACACCAGCTCACCTGAGCAATGACGTCCTGAAGCAAGGTGTGATGAACCATTCGCAGTAGTTCCACAGCATAAGGAGAAAGGATTACCAGCTTCATGAATAGTTCAAAAAATAGGTTTCTTTATTGTGAAAAAAGCTCTTTAAAAACAGATTCCATAGTCACATAGTGTAGCCAGGGCAACGCGTTTCGAACGCTAAAGATGCGTTCTTTGTTAAGACCCGATCAATAGATCAAGGCCCTGCTTTTGAAGCTGAGCTATTCAAGGAATTCTGTTACCTGTATGGATGCAAGAAGATCCGGACTACGCCATATCATCCGCAAACCAACGGTATGTGCGAGAAAATGAATAACATCGTTATAGACCTGCTAAAAACCCTACCTTTGGAAGAGAGGAACCTGTGGCCAGACAAGCTATCTGACCTAGTGGACCTGTATAACCACATACCTGTGAGTTCTACTAATTGTACCCCAGCGTACCTCATGAGAGCAAGACCTGCAAAATTGCCCATGGACCTGGAGTTCGGAGTGGTGGAACCTGCTGCAGATACGTCCACTGAAGATTGGGACACAAGTCGGCAAGAGCAGTACAGGAAAGTACAGGCCTGTGTCGAAGACAGTCTAAACAAGGTGAGGGAAAGACAAGAAGAGCAGTATAACAAACATGCACCAGCAGAACCCTTGGCACCAGGAGAAATAGTGATCAAGCGGAAAAGAAGAGGTCACAAGCTCGATGACCAGTGGGAAAGAGAGCCCTACACAGTGTTGAATTCTAAATTTGACAACACCAAAACCTGCCTGATCAGCAAGGATGGAGGTAAAACAACTGCAACAGTCTCAAGAGACCATTTGAAATTGTGCCCAGGTCTACTGAAGACACAGGAAGAAGAAGCACCTCTTGTAATACCGGAGAAACCCAAGGAAGATGTACTTCATACAGTTCTAGGAGACTTCCCTGCAGACTGGCCTCAACTTGATGGAGCAGTTATTATACCAGTAATACACTTCTGTCAACCACAAGAAGAACCTGTGAGCGCCCTAGAAGAACCTGCTCAGGAACAGGAAGAGTCCCCAGTAAGAGGAGGATCACCCGTTGAAGCAGAGCCTGAAGGCCCAGTAATCAGTGCACTTGCCAGTCCCATAGAGAGATTGAGGCAGTTTTATAATCTACCAGCACGTACACCTGATAGGTTAACAGAGAGTGCATGCACATACACCAGTATCACCCCAGTGCTACGAAGGTCCACACGCAGCACACAAGGCCAAATCCCTGCCAGGTATAGGGAATAAATACAGAATGCCTACATTGTAAATAGTTACCCAGTTGGGTATTGCCTACTGTTATTTATTTGTGTAAACTGAAAATAGAATGTGTTTATTTAGTTACCCGTAATGGTATAGAGACTTGTAGGCTGAGGACTGTGAGCAGCCAAAAACTTTCCATTGCAAATAGTTGCACTTATCAAAGTGCTTCCTTATTTGTTTCATAAAAAGACCACAGAACAAAAACCAGTTTGGCATGGCCGAAGACGTGGTCCCACACCTGGATCACTTATGCCCTGTAGCCACGCCCAGGGCCTACGTTGAGGGCTTTCAGGCGGGTCCCTCATGTTACTCTTGTTACACCTTCATCAGTGAAATGGACACCTGGTGACGGGACTTACTGTAACATTGTTATTGTTATTGGTATTACTCTTGTTACTTTTTGTTACCTTTTTAAAATGCTTCAGTCCAGGAGTACTGAATTGTACTAGGTGGGAATGTGGCACCCTGCTACCACAGGTACCACAGGACCCAAAAGGGTGCATGGACGGACTTCTCCTCAAGAGGCCCTCACTACAAACAGACACCTCCACCCTTCCACCTCAGACGACCAGATGGAGCCCTGTTAGGGATATATATATGGAGGGTGGAGTCAGGCAGTTAGTTTTTAGTCAGTAAGTGCAGTCAGACAGCAGTGAAGACGCAGCATGTCTGCTGCTGTTCTGAGGGCTCCGAGTGTGGCCGAGGCAAGGAGAGAGGAGAAAGGAGTTAAGGGGGCAGAGGAGCATCACAGGCTCACCCCAAGACACAATCCGGACACCGGGTCCGCACCTACAGGGTCCTCCATACCCAGTAGGGAATACCGGCATACCAGGAGGCTTCCTGACCCCTGGTCATCCTGAAGCTACCATCAAATACAGGACTAGGAACCACGAAGGCCCCGGCGTCCAGGGATAGTGGTTGCCAAAGAAAAGTCCTACTACCAAGCGGTCAGACGAGAGAGCAACACAACACAGAAGCTAGGCTGGCCAGAAGCTTAGAGAGAGGAAGACATGGATCAGGAGGCCTTATAACCGCTCACTGGGGAGAAGTCCAGAAGTGCACCCTTCCTAGCAAGTACCCTGGACCATACCTGCCGTTACACCAGTAAAGGTACTGAAGCGAATCCCCTGTGTGCGTGTCCGTCATTCCCCCTGACTCGACCAGGCCATCTCTCACCTGCATCCCATCCATCAACCCTGCCCCGGGGGCTTGCTCCGCCTGTGGGGAGCAGAAACATCCCAGATGCCATTCCATGACCCCCGGAGGCCTGCAGCAGCGCCGGTAACCATTACCAGAAACCACAGGTGGCGTCACGAGACAAACTGTACACTAAAACCCCCTTTTAAAGAGTGACCCCAGGGTACAGGCTCGGGAGCCGACTGCCGTGACATCCCACAGAAGGTCAAGGCCCGTGTACCGAGTCTCCCCCATATATCCCCCTGGGCGAGTCAGTGGCACATTTCCTGATGGTCACATCATCAATGCAAACTTATGATGAGCATGTGAAGACATGATCTGGGCCTGGTCACAGCCGGAAGTTCCTCCCTAGCGTAAAGAGGACCGGGATTTCAGCAAGTGGTGGTAAGTAGAGGCATTGAGGACCATATGGAAGAGAGCTAGCAGTAGAGGTGGCCAGAGAGATGAGTACTCAGCTGGCCACCATTTTTGCGGAATTCATGCGAATGACAAACAAAATCAGCATTCTGGAGAATATGGATTTTTGTAATATTTTAACAAACTTCAATTCAACTTGAATAAATTTAACTAAATCTACTCAGTTCTAAAATATCCAAATTCTGCTTTTTGAAAATACTTTTTTTTTTGGTAATAATCTAGCATTTATTTATTTATTATGGGTTGCTTATATAGCACCATCATATTCTGCAGCACTTTACATACATAATCATTACTGTACTCTTGTGGCTCACAATCTAGATTCTTTATCAGTATATCTTTGGAGTGTGGGGAGAGACAGTAGAACCCGGAGGAAACCCATGCAAACACGGGGAGAACATACAAACTCCTGGCAGATGTTGTCCTTGGTGGAATTTGAACCCAGAACCCCAGCGCTGCAAAGCAACAGTGCTAACCACTGAGCCACTGTGCTGCCCAGTATGTTCTGCTACAGTTTTTGATGGGCTGCACAAGGCAAGTAGTTCCATTTGGACTTCCTCTCCTGAAATATGGAAAAAAAGCAGTTAAAGCATTTAATTTGAGTATATGATTATTTTCTCATTAAAATATATTTTGTCTTACTGTGCAGCACAACACTGGGTTCAAATTGTGCCAAGGACAACAGCTGCAAGGCGTTTGTAGGTTCTCCTTCTCGGGTGCTTTAGTTTCCTACAGGAATATATTAATATGGAATTTAGATTGTGAACACAAATTTCTTTACCCTCTGGAATCCCTGTCTTGGCTTATAATTAGCCAGGCTGGCCAGTCATTACCTATACGCCACTCAGAAGGTGTCATGGTATGCCGGTGAATAAAACAGTGTCAGAGAACCTGGACGCTAAGGAAATTTCCACTGCAGATAATTGTCTCATGGCAAGTCACCCAGAACGTTTTCTGCCATACTAAGAAACTGTGGATGTACAGGAGCCACAGTAACATTTGATTTTGCATTGACCATCACACATCAAAAATTGCTCACCGTGCCGACATTAGATGGCAGAATATTAATTTGAGCTATAGCTATTTCTCCTGGTTCTCCCAAACACATAAACACTCAGCTGAGTATCCATCTGAGAAAGGAGAAAGTTGATTTGAGTCTCCTATGACAGTCCACTATGTCCTTTAAAAATGAAATGATTGAACTTTTGTAGAGATGATCGAATTTATTTGAGAAGAATTGTTTTCTTCTTGAGTTTAACAAAAACCTAGGATTCTCCAGGATCCGAAGTTTTGGCAATTTGTTTTGTGTCAATTCAGCAAAATGGCAGCCAACTGGCCACCATTTTGCTTAATTGTGTAGGAACAGGAAAGGGTTAGCAAAAAATATGTAATACTGACCTTGCTACTCACCTGTCCCGCCATTGTCATTGCCCTTCGTTCAACTCTCTGTGCAGTCCAGCCCTTTCTTTCCAATATCCCTTGATGCACATCATCCATCTCAGCCTTCTTCACTCAACGCCGGGCCCATGGTGCACGGCATTACAAAACACGTGATGCCTTGGATTTTGAGTGAAAAAGGCTGAAGAGGTTGATGAGCCCCAGGAAAGATGAAGAGCGAAACAGGTGAAAGACAAGGCGAGTATTGTTTTTTTTTCTTTACAGGATGCAGTTGTCTCACCAAACCCCAGAGCATAATAAGGAACATTCAATTTGCATCAAATAGCTACAATAAGAATTGAATTTCCCTTCCAAATTCGAGCGATCCGCCAAAATCTAAATTTCAGCTTGTTCACTCATCTCTAGGCTTTCAAACTCAAATGTCCAAAGTGAATTAGGGGACTACATACGCATTAAATATTTGGCTAAAGAGCAGATATTACTTTCAAGTGAAGCTGGATATGTCCATTGATTATGGTATCAAGTCAAAGAACTAGTTGACAATGTAATGCAGTGTATGGTCATGTTGAATCTGCAACAAGTAGAACACTTTCTTTATCATGTCAGTATGTTTTATTAGGCTATTTGAAAAGTAAGTCTTAGGACAACATAATTATTATTGACATTTTTTTTTCAGCATGGGATTTAGACCAAGTTTAAACCAAAGGACAAGTCCCAAAAGTCCAAAAAGTCAAAAGAGTGTATAGAGTGTCTAAAGATGGGGAAATGCAAAAGTCTAAATTTACACTTCGGAAAACTGCAATCACCACCCTATCAGTCATGAATCTTCTGCTGGGTACCGTCGTGTACACTTGTATTATTTTGTTTATTTGCTCAACAGATAATGATTTTACTAATCATGCACACTTTCTTTGTTTTATGTATTTACAAATATCCATTAAAAGGCACTATAAAAAGATTAAACAAACACATACATGCTGATTATTCTTGCTAGAGCCTGGGTTTCGCCCATTTTGTAGTCTTCTGGGGAATAATTGTGAAAGACGAGTAAACTGCAGTTTACTTAAGTGTAAATTAAGACTTTCACATAAACCCCTATTTGATAAACATTTAGATACTCTAAAAAGACATACCTATATTTTTATGTAATTACTGGATTCATAATCCTGTTTCATGGCTTACCAGACGCATTACCATAACATACCGTAAATCTTCAAGAATTTCACAAGAACGCAGAAGACAGCAAAAAAAATCAGTACTTCAAATTAGCTACTGCCATTTCAACAGTAGTATTAGAAAGAACAAAAACATAAAACTTTTAGCAAATGGACTTTTAAATTGAACATTTCCACAAAGTTGGTGTTTGCAATTTTTTTTTTAACAATCAATTCTGTAAAAACTGTCAAAAATAAAAACAAATTGAATGTACGCGCATCACAAACAACTAAGCTCTGCCCTTCGAATTTCTTTTAAAGCTTTTTTTTGTTTGTTTTTGTTGAATTCAAAGTAGAACAATCACAAATTGATTCCCTAAAAAATAACTATTGACCTAATACGGCAAATTGTTCTACTAAATAAACTGTGGGCGATTTTCTCATCTCTATGAATAATATTTGGAAGTGTCACAGGGCGATATTTGGACAGTTTGTCAGTAGACAATGCTTGCCTTCATGTTTCGTCTGTATATGCATTTCTGTATCTGTATCTGACAATATCCCTGACCATTTATAAACACTAGCCCAGAAATGCATGTAAATTTATGGAAATGTGTCTCCTGTGGGCGTCTGCTAATAGTTCAGAAGCTAATAAAATGCAGCTATTCATATTCACAGAAATACTCCTTAATGTGATATTGATTTAAAATGTATTTCAGTTTAATGCTAAAATAGAGAGCTTATTATATTATGAAAGAGAGGAATAATCATCTCTTTCTGGTGTAATATCAAATGTCACTCTCTTTCCATCTTGAATCTTTGAGTTAGTAGTCACATGAAATTCTTTATTCTGAAATGTTCAACTGGGAGATCTTATTAAGTATTTTACAGTTCTGTCATTTGATGTAAAATGCAGTGCCATATATACTTAACAATGCCATCAAATTTTTATTAATACTGATAGTAGTAGTAGTTGCTCCAGTATTAGTAGTCATAGTAGTTTTGTGCAATGTTAGGACCTTACAGATACAGCAGGATATAAGCAGTTTATACAAAAAATTAACAAATAGAAAATGAAAAAAGAGGTATTAAAAAAATACCAGAAATTCCTAAAGGAGTTGGCCACTTAAAAAAAAAAGAAATTTCAAATGTGTTTAAAGGGAATTTGTCAGTAGGATCAACCCTCTAAACAGTCTATATGGCCATGCAGGATATAGAAAGCTGAATAAAATGATACCTTGATATCTGCGATTCGATGTCTTATTTGGTACATACCTGTCCCGTGTATTCCGGGCTTGGCTTCCTTTATCTCAGTCCATTGCCCTCTGTTGTGCTCCACGTTGGGTTTTGCAGGTTGCCCAGTGTGGCTCAGTGATTTCATCCCTATAATGCTATTTAACTCCTTTACCCCCGAGGGTGGTTTGCACGTTAATGACCAGGCCAATTTTTACCATTTCTGACCACTGTCAATTTATGTGGTAATAACTCTGGAACACTTCAACGGATTCCCCTGATTCTGAGATTGCTTTTTCTTGACATATTGTATTTCATGACAGTGGTAAAATTTCATTGATATCACTTGAATTTATTTGTGAAAAAAAACGGAAATATGGCGAAAATTTAGAAAATTTCGCAATTTGAATTTTTATGCCCTTAAATAGAGAGATACAGTACAGACCAAAAGTTTGGACACACCTTCTCATTTAAAGATTTTTCTGTATTTTCATGACTATGAAAATTGTACATTCACACTGAAGGCATCAAAACTATGAATTAACACATGTGGAATTATATACTTAAGAAAAAAGTGTGAAACAACTGAAAATATGTCTTATATTCTAGGTTCTTCAAAGTAGCCACCTTTTGCTTTGATGACTGCTTTGCACACTCTTGGCATTCTCTTGATGAGCTTCAAAAGGTAGTCACCGGAAATGGTCTTCCAACAATCTTGAAGGAGTTTCCAGAGATGCTTAGCACTTGTTGGCCCTTTT
The DNA here is from genome assembly GCF_046119375.1 of Phyllobates terribilis. Taxonomy (NCBI): domain Eukaryota; kingdom Metazoa; phylum Chordata; class Amphibia; order Anura; family Dendrobatidae; genus Phyllobates; species Phyllobates terribilis. The sequence continues at coordinate 330,765,057 of NW_027362768.1, forward strand.
GCCTTCACTCTGCGGTCCAGCTCACCCCAAACCATCTCGATTGGGTTCAGGTCTGGTGACTGTGGAGGCCAGATCATCTGGCGTTGCACCCCATCACTCTCCCTCTTGGTCAAATAGCCCTTACACAGCCAGGAGGTGTGTTTGGGGTCATTGTCCTGTTGAAAAATAAATGATGGTCCAACTAAACGCAAACCGGATGGAATAGCATGCCGCTGCAAGATGCTGTGGTAGCCATGCTGGTTCAGTATGCCTTCAATTTTGAATAAATCCCCAACAGTGTCACCAGCAAAGCACCCCCACACCATCACACCTCCTCCTCTATGCTTCACGGTGGGAACCAGGCATGTAGAGTCCATCCGTTCACCTTTTCTGCATCGCACAAAGACACGGTGGTTGGAACCAAAGATCTCAAATTTGGACTCATCAGACCAAAGCACAGATTTCCACTGGTCTAATGTCCATTCCTTGTGTTCTTTAGCAAAAACAAGTCTCTTCTGCTTGTTGCCTGTCCTTAGCAGTGGTTTCCTAGCAGCTATTTTACCATGAAGGCCTGCTGCACAATGTCTCCTCTTAACAGTTGTTGTAGAGATGTTTCTGCTGCTAGAACTCTGTGTGGCATTGACCTGGTCTCTAATCTGAGCTGCTGTAACCTGCGATTTCTGAGGCTGGTGACTCGGATAAACTTATCCTCAGAAGCAGAGGTGACTCTTGGTCTTCCTTTCCTGGGGCGGTCCTCATGTGAGCCAGTTTCTTTGTAGAGCTTGATGGTTTTTGCAACTGCACTTGGGGACACTTTCAAAGTTTGCCCAATTTTTTGGACTGATTGACCTTCATTTCTTAAAGTAATGTTGGCCACTCGTTTTTCTTTACTTAGCTGTTTTTTTCTTGACATGATACAAATTTTAACAGTCTATTCAATAGGACTATCAGCTATGTATCCACCTGACTTCTGCACAACACAACTGATGGTCCCAACCCCATTTATAAGGCAAGAAATCCCACTTATTAAACCTGACAGAGCACACCTGTGAAGTGAAAACCACTTCCGGTGACTACCTCTTGAAGCTCATCAAGAGAATGCCAAGATTGTGCAAAGCAGTCTTCAAAGCAAAAGGTGGCTGCTTTGAAGAACCTAGAATATAAGACATATTTTCAGTTGTTTCACACTTTTTTGTTAAGTATATAATTCCACATGTGTTAATTCATAGTTTTGATGCCTTCAGTGTGAATGTACAATTTTCATAGTCATGAAAATACAGAAAAATCTTTAAATGAGAAGGTGTGTCCAAACTTTTGGTCTGTACTGTATGTCACATAAAATAGTTAATAAATAACATTTCCCACATGTGTACTTTACATCAGCACAATTTTGGAACCAAAATTTTTTTTCTTAGGAAGTTATAAGGGTTAAAAGTTGACCAGCGATTTCTCAATTTTCCCACAAAATTTACAAAACCATTTTTTAGGGACCACATCACATTTAAAGTCACTTTGAGGGGTCTATATGACAGAAAATACCCAAAAGTAACACCATTCTAAAAACTGCACCCCTCAAGGTGTTCAAAACCACATTCAATAAGCTTATTAACCCTTCACGTGCTTCACAGCAATTAATTGAACGTGAAAGGAAAAATTGAACATTTAACTTTTTTTCACTAAAATTTTACAATAGACCCCAATTTTTTATTTTCACAAGGGTAACAGGAGAAATTGGACCCCAAAAGTTGTTGTGCAATTTCTCCTGAGTACGCCAATACCTCATATTTTTGGGAAAGCTATTGTTTGGGCACAAAGCAGGACTTGGCACGGAAGGAGCTCCTTTTGACGTTTTCAGTGCAAAACTCGCTGGAATTGACAGCGGACCCCATGTTGCGTTTGAAAAGCCCCTGATGTGCCTAAACAGTGGAAACCCTCCAGAAGTGACCTCATTTTGTAAACTAGACACCTTACAGAACTTATTTAGATGTGTGGTGAGCACTTTGAACCCCTAAGTGTTTCGCAATAGTTTATAACATAGAGGCGTAAAAAAAAATCCTTTTTTTTCCACAAAAAAAATCTTTTAGACGCATCTTTTTTATTTTCACGAGGGTAACATGAGAAATTGGACCTCAAAAGTTGTTTGTCAATTTTTCCTGAGTACGCCGATACCTCATATATGGGGGAAAGCCATTGTTTTGGCGCACGGCAGGGCTTGGAAGGGAAGGAGCTCCTTTTGACGTTTTCAATGCAAAACTCGCTAGAATTGACAGCGGACTCCATGTCGTGTTTGGAGAGACCCTGATGCGCCTAAACAGTGGAAACTCCCCACAAGTGACCCCATTTTTCAAACTAGACCTTCCATCGAATTTATCTAGATGTGTTGTGAGCACCTTGAACCCCAAGTTTCTTCACAGAAAATTATAACGTTGACTTGTGAAAATAAAAAAAACATTTTTTTTCCACAAAAATGTAAAAAAAAATATTTTCTCAAGGGTAACAGGAGAAAGTGGACCTTAAAATTGGTTGTCCAATTTCTCCTGAGTATGCTGATACCCGATGTGTTGGAGAAAACTATTGTTTGGGCTCATATCAGGGCTCGGGAGGGAAGGAGTGACGCTTTGGAATGCAGACTTTGGTGGAATAGTCTGCGGGCATTCAGGGGGTTCAATCTGGGAATCCTTCCCTTCATAAACTCTGAACTTGTGAGTTTACCCGGAGGTACTCTCACACAGTTTATACGGCTTGATTCCGTACATGGCCCTCTTACTTGGCAGGTACTGCCGGAATCCAAGCCGCCCCTTAAAATGGATTAAGGACTCATCCACGCAGATTTCCTTTTGGGGCACGTACACTTCAGCAAACTTGTTGTTGAAGTGCTCGATGACCGGCCGAACTTTGAAAAGATGATCAAAGTTCGGGTCATCACATGAAGGACACCTTGCATTATCGTTGTAATGTCAGAATTTATGGATGGCCTCAAAACGTGTCTGGGCCATGGCCATTTGGAACACTGGAGTGTTATCCAAAATGTCAACACTCCAGTATTGCCGAACTTCTGGCTTCTTCAGGATCCCCATATGAAGGACCAGGCCCCAAAACGTCATCATTTCTACTGCGTCTACAGGAGACCAGTTTGAAAATGATGAAGAGGGGTTTTGTACCAAAAATGTATGAGTGTATAAATTAGTTTGGCCCACCATGAGGTGTATAAAATCCTCAGAGAAAAAGACTTTGAAAAAGTCTGTTTCTGTGAGGCCGGTGGTGTCAAACTTGTTTCCTGATTCTGCCACAAAATAAGGAATCAGTGGCTCATAATTTTCGGGGGGCGAGGTCCATACGGGGTCAGTAGTGGGGAACGCTGGTTCATTCTCTCTCCTGGGACGACTGCGGGGCGGTTCAGCAGCACCTGAGGAGGAAGAGGAGGACGACGATGAGGAATCAGAAAAATAAAGGAAGGTCCTCGCCCTTGCTGTCAGTGTCAGAGGAAAGCGTATGCCTCCTCCGTGGAATAGCTAGTTTGGGATGAGCGGGACATTTTTTGTTGTGTATGTGGTGCGCGTGTGTCAGTACTTTATTTAGTGTGTGTGTGCTTGGGTGTAAACTTTTTTTTTTCTGAAAAAAAAAAGGAACAACCGTTTGTGATGCAAACAGTGAGCACGAGTGTGGATCGGTGAACTATGTCACCATTCAATGCTCAGCAGATGCTGGGTTTGGGAGTGGATGTGGTGCAAAGGAGGGGGAGTGTAAAACAGCGAGCACGAGTGCGGATCAGTGATCTATGGTCACTAATCAGGGCTCAGCTGCTGCAGAAAGCACAAAAAAAACCTGACAAAAGTTGAGCGATTATATACTGATCAAGTAATGATCAGCACTTGGGGGCAGAAAGGGAGATGGGAAAGGGTAAGGGGGGAGAGGGGGAGATGGGGATTGTGGTGGATGAGGAGGGATCAAAAATCCTACTTACAGTTATTTTCTGTCAGATGTCTTCAGTCAGATGTCTTCTGTAGCAGCAACAGGAGCGGCGATTGTGGTGTCACAGGGTTCTGTGGCACTGCGAGGCCCAGCACGGCGCACAATAGGACAGTGCGACCGCCCTCTACAAAAGAAAAAAGGTTAGAAGAAAAAAAGTGTAAAGTAGCGAGCGCGAGTGCTGATCGGTGTTTTATCTCGTTGATCAATGTTCGGTAGCTGCTAGATGCACGCACGGAGGTGGTGAAAAGTGGGAGGGGGGGGAGAAAAAATGGACAGTGACAAAAAAAGTCCTGGAAAACAGTGAGCATGGATGTTGAACAGTGACGTAATCACTGGTCAGCGCTCGGCCGCTGCAGGACGCATGAAGAAAAAACCTGCCAAAAAAATGCGCAATCAAGTACTGACTTACTGACTACTTACCAAAGTCTTTTGTGTTCTTTTTTCAGCAGGATCAGGAGCAGGCTCAGCAGCAGGAGCAGGGTCAGCAGCAGGATCAGCAGCAGAAGCCCAGTAGAAACAGGAGACCAAAGACCCGAGCAGACCAGAGCAGGAGATCCAGGAAACCGCAGCAGGAGACAGGATCAGGACACCAGAGCAGCAGCAGGACACCGGAGCAGGAGATCCAAAAGACCGAAGACCGGAGCAGGTAGGAGAAAGGTATTGTAGTGTCAGAGAAGATTGTGTGGCACTGCAAGGCCCAGCACAGCGCAGATCTGAAGTGTGACCACTCTGTAGAAATTCTCACCAACTGTGAAGAGCTGCAGGGCATGTCACAGGGGGGTGACAGGCAGGACACAGGCCAATCACCACCTATTCACCTCTGGGTCAGGTACTCTGATTTGTGCGATTGATGATGACATTGATCGCACCAATCAGAGCTGGCTGGGGCCTTGGCTGACAGTACAGGGGGTCATGGAGTGGTGACAGACAGGTCACAAGCCGGTCACTGCCCTGTGACCACCCGGTCACCTATGGTCAGGAACTCTGATTGGAGCGATCAATGTCATCATCAATTGATCCAATCAGAGGTGGCCGGGGCCTGTGCCAACATCACAGGAGGTCACGGGGCAGTGACAGGCAGGTCACAAGCTAGTCACTGCCCCATGACTGCCCGGTCACCTATGGTCAGGAACTCTGATTGGAGCGATCAATGTCATCATCGATCACTCCAATCAGAAGTGGCTGGGGCCTGTGCAGACATAACAGGGGATCATGGGGCGGTGACAGGCATGTCACAGACCTGTCACCGCACGGTCGCGCTCTGATTGGTGTGATCGATGTAACTGGCAATCGCACCAACCAGAGTGGGTTGGGAAGAGGGCTGGGGTTACTAGGCAACAGCCTAGGATCGGTGCTTTTAGTAGCACCGATCCTAGGCTGCACATCACTGTTTCCAGCAATCTGATTGCCGGAAACAGTGAGAAATGCTGTGATTGGCTGTTCAGAATTGAACAGCCAATCACAGTGATCGTGGTTGCGGGGGGGGGGGGGCGGTGACTTCAGTCACGGGGCCGCATTAAAGATTGCGCGTGACAGTACGTAGCTGACCCATAAGGCCCAGGGCGTACTATTGCTAACATGGTCGTAAAGGGGTTAAAGCACGTTATTACAGTTGTGATTCAAGACTGTAGTTTTGTGTACTCCACCTCCTGTGCACATCATGCTTAATCTGCTTCTATTTTTGCATACTTCACTTTATCTTTCCAGCTGTTCCCAAGACTCCTATGTGTGCCATGTCCTCTCTCCTGACGTGCCATTCTACCAACTGCTCTGTGTAAGGATGCACTCACCTGAACATATGGCTTAGTGGGTCTACTTCACAAGGGGAGCCTAACATTATTCCAGACTAATCCGTGATTTTCTTAATTTGTAAATGAGCTCCTAAGATCTATGGGCCAGACACAGATTTTCCAGAGAGTTTGCCTCCAGAGCTTATTTTAAATAAAACAGGGCATTACCAGTTTGAAACATGTAGATCTCGAGAGCAGACTGTCAGTCAATACATGTCTCACACTGGTAATGGCCCCTTTCATTTAAAATAATCTGTGAAGGCAGATTCTCTGGGAGATCTATGTCCGGCTCATAGATCTTAACAACTCATTTACTTATTAAAAAAACCTTGGCTTTTTGGGGAATAGGACATCAGATTCCAGATATAACGGTTCCATTTTATTCAACTTTCTATGATCTGCATGTCCATATAGACAGTTTAGGAGGATTGGTCCTACTGACAGATTCTTTTTAAAAATACAAACTGGGACATGTGAAATAGCGAGCCAAGCTCCGTGGTTTAACACTGAGAAGGACCCAGACCTCTCAAAAAATGGCAGCAGAAAGACTAGAGAGATCAAGAGGCCTCTTGAGAAAGCCAAGGCACTTTACCGACGAAAAGCGCTTCGAGGCAATCCCTGGCCACCGCTCCTCTCCCGCACTGTCCCACGCTGGATTGGGCCCTCTTGTTTACTTGATGAGCAATGTGCTGATACTACTAAGATATAGCTGATAGATAGCTGATAGCTGAATTTGATTACATTGACATATACTGTATGTCTTATGATTATTTGACCTCTCTTGTCTTTCACATGTCACAGTTTTATGACTTTGTTGAATAATGATTTGATGTAACAATTTTTAACTATTTTCTACTAATAAAGTTTGTTATGCCATGATACTCATCTGTCCTCCAGTTGTTATATATTTCCGAGTAGGCATGTTCATGTGGAGGCGCGGGAGGAACTTTTCCTATCAGAGCCCTAATCAGTACTTTATATAAATGTTGGCCGCAGTTTGTTTATTGTATAAATAAAAGGCCCTGGACTCTATGTTTATCCTAACCAATCTCAGGTCTGGTGACTTCTCTCCATGTTGGGTTTGTCCCATGACAGTTTCCTGTGACTCCACACGACAAATTCCATGGAGGTGGTGTTTTTTGTGCCAATGCCTCATCATTACCCTTGAAGACTCTGGTTTCATTGTGTAACAATAAATTCAAGTTACCACTTGTCTACAGTATAGATGGTAGCTCGCTGATTGCTGATGGTCTCACTGTTTGGTTCTTTACTAATCCTGAGAAAGAGAATCTGGCCCCATATTAATGCAACAATGGTCCTGCATATGCAACATCACTGTATTCATTCAATGGGTCTGTCATATATAGCCAAGCACTGTACTTGGCTTTCTCTGGCAGTGTTAAGAAATTAATCAAGAATTGGTTATCATTGGTGCTCCATCTAATGGTACTTCTCATGATCCATTTATCTTGTGAATAGATGATTACTTGCATTTATATTCCATTCTCTTTAAGCTTTTGATGTCAACCTCTGTTCTTTAGGGTGCACTTTGAAAGTGCACGATAAGGTCTTCAGTGCAATATACAAATGTACAGCCGCCAACTTGATATCCAGTACCCTACGTTAATAGCCTAGCACAGCACAAAGATATACGCTATTTGTGGAATATGGACATTCACAAGACCCGCTGGCTTTGACCTTGGCCTGTTTCGGGCCCTAGTGGTTGTCTCGTTCCTTGCTGGCTGTGGTCTTGGCTAGTGTTGGGTCCTACTGGTTGTCTCGGGCCTTGCTGGCTTTGCCCTTGGCTTTTCTTGGACCCTACTGGTTGTTTCGGGCCCTACTAACTTTGGCTATGGCTTGTATCAGGCCCTACTGGTTGTCTCGGGCCCTGCTGGCTTTGGCCTTGCCTTTTCTCGGGCCCTACTTGTTGTCTCTGGCCCTGCTGGCTTTGACCTTGGCTTGTCTCGGACCCTACTTGTTGTCTAGGTCCTGCTTGCTTTGGCCTTGGCCTGTCTCAGGCCATAATGGTTGTCCCGGGCTCTAATGGCTTTGCACTTTGCTTTCTCGGGCCCTACTTGTTGTCTCTGGCCCTGCTGGCTTTGACCTTGGCTTGTCTCGGACCCTACTTGTTGTCTTGGGCTCTGCTGGTTTTGGCCTTGGCTGGTCTCTGGCCCTGTGGCTTTGACCTTGGCTTGTCTCGGGCCCTACTGGTTGTCTCGGGTCCTGATGGCTTAGCCTTGGCCTGTCTCAGGCCCTACTGGTTGTCTCGGGCCCTGTTGGCTTGGCCTTGGCCTGTCTCAAGCCTTACTGGTTGTCTTGGGCCCAGCTGGCTTTGGCCTTGGCTTTTCTCGGACCCTACTGGTTGTCTCATGCCCTGCTGGCAGTGGTCTTGGCTTGTCTCGTGTCCTACTAGTTGTATCGGGCACTGCTGGCTTTAGCCTTGGCCTGTCTCAGGCCCTAGAGGTCATCTCGGGCCCTACTGGTTGTCTCGAGCCCTGCTTGCTTTGTCCTTGGCCTATCGCAGGCCATTCTGGTTGTCTTGGGCTCTACTGACTCTGGCTTCTCTCGCTTTGAACTTGGCTGGTCTCGGGCCCTACTGGTTGTCTCGGGCCATGATGGCTTGGCCTTGGCCTGTCTCGGGCCCTTGTGGATGTCTCGGGCCCTGCTGGCTTTTGCCTTGGCCAACCTCTGGCCCTACTGGTTGTCTCGGGCCCTGGTGGCTTTGGCCTTGGCCGGTCTCAGGCCCTACTGGCTTTGGCCTTGGCCTGTCTCGGCACCTGCTGGCCTTAGACATCACCTGTCTTGGGCCCTGTTAGTTGTCTCGGATCCTGCTGTCTTTGAACTTGGCCTGTCTCAGGCCCTACTGGTTGTCTCGGACCCTGCTGGCTTTTTCCTTGGCCTGTCTCGGGCCCTACTGATTATCTCGGGCCCTGCTGGCTTTGGCCTTGCCATGTCTCAGGCCCTACTATTTGTCTCGGAACCTGCAGGCTTTATCCTTGGCCTGTCTCGGGCCCTACTGGTTGTCTCGGGCTCTGCTGACTTTGGCCTCGGCTTTTCTAGGGCCCTACTGGTTGTCTCGGGCCCTGCTGCATTTTGCCTTGGCCTATCTCGGGCCCTACTGGTTGTCTCGGGCCCTGGTGGCTTTGGTCTTGGCCTGTCTCAGGCCCTACTGGCTTTGGCCTTGGCCTTTCTCGGTACCTGCTGGTCTTAGAGATGACCTGTCTCGGGCCCTGCTAGATGTCTCAGACCCTGCTGACTTTGAACTTGGCCTGTCTCAGGCCCAACTGGTTGTCTCGAACCCTGCTGGCTTTTGCCTTGGCCTGTCTCGGGACTACAAGTTGTCCTGGGCCCTGCTGGCTTTAGCGTTGGCCTGTTTCAGGCCCTACTGGTTGTCTCGGGCTCTGCTGGATTTGGCCTTGGCCTGTCTCAGACCATTTTGGTTGTCTTGGGCCCTACTGACATTGGCTTTGTCTTGTCTCGGGCTCTACTGGTTGTGTCGGGCCTTGCTGGCATTGACCTTGGCTATTCTCGGGCCCTGCTGGCTTTTGCCTTGGCCTGTCTCGGGCCCTACTGATTATCTCGGGCCCTACTGGCTTTGGCCTTGCCATGTCTCAGGCCCTACTAGTTGTCTCGGAACCTGCTGGCTTTAGCCTTCGCCTGTCTCGGGCCCTACTGTTTGTCTCGGGATCTGCTGACTTTGGCCTCAGATTTTCTAGGGCCCTACTGGTTGTCCCAGGCCTTACAGATTGTCTCAAGCCCTGCGGGCTTTGGCCTTGGTCTGTGTCAGGACCTACTGGCTGTCTCGGGACTTGCTGGCTTGGGCCTTGGCTTGTCTTGGGTCCTACTGGTTGTCTCGGGTTCTGCTGGCTTTGGCCTTGGCCTGAAATATGCCCTGCTGGCTGTGGCCTTGGCCTGTCTCGGGCTCTACTGGTTGTCTCGGGCCCTGCTGGCTTTGACATTGGCTTGTCTTGAGCCCTACTGTTTGTCTTGGACCATGCTGGCTTTGACCTTGGATTGGCTTGGGCACTGCTGGTTGTCTCAAGACCCGCTGGCTTTGACCTCGGCCTGTTTCGGGCCCTAGTGGTTGTCTCGCGCCCTGCTGGCTGTGGCCTTGGCTAGTGTTGGGTCCTACTGGTTGTCTCGGGCCTTGTTGGCTTTGCCCTTGGCTTTTCTCGAACCCTACTGGTTGTCTCGGGCCCTGCTAGCTTTGGCTGTGGCTTGTATCAGGCCCTACTGGTTGTGTCAGGCCCTGCTGGCTTTGGCCTTGGCTTTTCTCGAGCCCTACTGGTTTTCTCGGGTCCTGCTTGCTTTGGCTCTCAGGCCATAATGTTTGTCCCGGGCCCTACTGGCTTTGCACTTTGCTTTCTCCGGCCCTATTTGTTGTCTCTGGCCCTGCTGGCTTTGACCTTGGCTTGTCTCGGACCCTACTGGTTGTCTCATGCCCTGCTGGCTGTGGCCTTGGCTTGTCTCGTGTTCTACTAGTTGTATCGGGCACTGCGGGCTTTAGCCTTGGCCTGTTTCGGGCCCTACTGGTCGTTTCGGGCCCTATTGTTTGTCTCGAGCCCTGCTTGCTTTGGCCTTGGCCTATCTCAGGCCATTCTGGTTGTCTTGGGCTCTACTGACTCTGGCTTGTCTCGGGCCCTGTGGCTTAGGTCTTGGCCTGTCTCGGGCCCTACTGGCTTTCACCTTGGCTTGTCTTGGGCCCTTCTGGATGTCTCGGGCCCTTCTGGCTTTTTCCTTGGCCTATCTCGGACCCTACAGGTTGTCTTGGACGCTGATGGCTTTGGCCTTGGCCTGTCTGGGATCCTACTGGTTGTCTAGGGCCCTGGTGGCTTTGGCCTTGGCATGTCTCAGGCCCTACTGATTTTCTTGGGCCCTGCTGGCTTTGGCCTTGACCGGTCTCGGGACCTACTAGTTGTCACAAATCCTGCAGGCTTTAGCCTTGGCATGTCTCGGGCCCAACTGGTTGTCTCAGGCCCTCCTGGCTTTGACCTTGGCTTGTCTCATTACTTACTGATTGTCTCAAGCCCTGCGGGCTTTGGCGTTAGCCTGTGTCAGGCCCCACTGGTTGTCTCGGGCCCTCCTGGCTTTGGTTTTGGCTTGTCTTGGGTCCTACTGGCTATCTGGGGCTGTGCTGGCTTTGGCCTTGGCCTGAAATATGCCCTGCTGGTTTTGGCCTTGGCCTGTCTCAGGCCCTAGTGGTTGTCTCAGGCCCTGTTGACATTGGCCTTGACCTATGTCGGGCCTACTGGTTGTTTTGGACCCTGCTGGCTTTGGAATTGGCCTGTCTCAGGACCTATTGGTTGTCTCAGGCCCTGCTGGCTTTGGCCTTGCCTTTTCTCGGACCCTACTGGTTGTCTCGGGCCCTGCTTGTTTGGCCTTGGACTGTCTCGGGCCATTCTGGTTGTCTTGGGCCCTACTGACTTTGGCCTTGGCTTGTCCCGGGCCCTGAGCCTTTGACCTTGGCTTGTCTCGGGCCCTAATGGTTGTCTTAGGCCCTGCTGGCTTTGACTTTGGCTTGTCTCGGGTCCTACTGAGTGTCTCAGGCCCTGTTGGCTGTGGCCTTGACTTGTCTCGGGTCCTACAAGTTGTCCTGGGCCCTGCTGGCTTTAGCCTTGGCCCGTCTCAGGCCATTCTGGTTGTCTTGGGCCCTGCAGGCTTAGGCCTTGGCCTGTCTCGGGCCCTTCTGGATGTCTCGGGCCCTGCTGGCTTTCACCTTGGCTCGTCTTGGGCCCTTCTGGATGTCTTGGGCCCTGCTGGCTTTTGGCTTGGCCTATCTCGGACTCTACTGGTTGTCTCGGACGCTGCTGGCTTAGGCCTTGGCCTGTCTGGGACCCTACTGGTTGTCTAGGGCCCTGGTGGCTTTGGCCTTGGACTGTCTCAGGCCATTCTGGTTGTCTTGGGCCCTAGTACTTTGGCCTTGGCATGTCTCGGGCCCGGAGCCTTTGACCTTGGTTTGTGTCAGGCAAGAATAGTTGTCTTAGGCCCTGCTGGCTTTGACCTTGGCTTGTCTCGGGTCCTACAAGTTGTCCTGGGCCCTGCTGGCTTTAGCCTTGGCCCGTCTCAGGCCCTACTGGTTGTCTCGAGCCCTGCAGGTTTTGGCCTTGGCCTATCTCAGGCTATTCTGGGTGTCTTGGGCCCTACTGACTCTGGCTTGTCCCGGGCCCTGTGGCTTTGAACTTGGCTTCTCTCGGGCCCTACAAGTTGTCTCGGGCCATGATGGCTTGGCCTTGGCTTGCCACAGGCCCTACTGGTTTTCTCAGGCCCTGCAGGCTTAGGCCTTGGCCTGTCTCGGGCCCTTCTGGATGTCTCGGGCCCTGCTGGCTTTCACCTTGGCTCGTCTTGGGCCCTTCTGGATGTCTTGGGCCCTGCTGGCTTTTGACTTGGCCTATCTCGGACCCTACTGGTTGTCTCGGACGCTGCTGGCTTAGGCCTTGGCCTGTCTGGGGCCCTACTTGTTGTCTCGAGCCCTGCTTGCTTTGGCCTTAGCCTATCTCAGGCCATTCTGGTTGTCTTGGGCTCTACGGACTCTGGCTTGTCTCGGGCCCTGTGGCTTTGAACTTGGCTTGTCTCGGGCCCTACTGGTTGTCTCGGGCCATAATGGCTTGGCCTTGGCCTGCAACAGGCCCTACTGGTTTTCTCGGGCCTTGCAGGCTTAGGTCTTGGCCTGTCTCGGGCCCTGCTGGCTTTCACCTTGGCTTGTCTTGGGCCCTTCTGGATGTCTCGGGCCCTGCTGGCTTTTGCCTTGGCCTATCTCGGACCCTACTGGTTGTCTCGGACGCTGATGGCTTTGGCCTTGGCCTGTCTGGGACCCTACTGGTTGTCTAGGGCCCTGGTGGCTTTGGCCTTGGCCTGTCTCAGGCCCTACTGACTTTGGCCTTGGACTGTCTCAGGCCATTCTGGTTGTCTTGGGCCCTACTGACTTTGGCCTTGGCTTGTCTCGGGCCCTGAGCCTTTGACCTTGGTTTGTGTCAGGCAAGAATAGTTGTCTTAGGCCCTGCTGGCTTTGACCTTGGCTTGTCTCGGGTCCCATTGAGTGTCTCCGGCCCTGTTGGCTGTGGCCTTGGCTTGTCTCGGGTCTTACAAGTTGTCCTGGGCCCTGCTGGCATTAGCCTTGGCCCGTATTAGGCCCTAGCTGTTGTCTCGGGCCCTGCTGGCTTTGGCCTTGGCCTGTCTCAGGACCTAGTTGTTGTCTCGGGCTCTGCTGGCTATGGCCTTGGCCTGTCTCAAGCCCAACTGGTTGTCTCAGGCCGTATTGGCTTTGGCCTTGACCTGTCTCGGGTCTACTGGTTGTTTTGGACCCTGCTGGCTGTGGTCTTGGCTTGTCTCGGGTCCTACAAGTTGTCCTGGGCCCTGCTGGCTTTCGCCTTGGCATGTCTCGGGCCCTACTGGTTGCTTTGGACGCTGATGGCTTTGGCCTTGGATTGTCTGGGACCCTATTGGTTGTCTCGGGCCCTGCTGGCTGTGACATTGGCTTGTTTAAAGACCTACTGGTTGTCTCGGGCCATGCTGGATTTGGCCTTGGCCTGTCTCAGGCCCTTCTGGCTTTGGCCTTGACCAGTCTCGGGACCTACTGGTTGTCTCGGGCCCTGCTAGCTTTTACCTTGGCTTGGGCACTGCTCGTTGTCTCAAGACCCGTTGGATTTGACCTTGGCCTGTCTCGGGCCCTAATGGTTGTCTTGGACCCTGCTGGCTTTCACTTTGGCTTGTCTCGGGCCCTACAGGTTGTCTCGGGCCCTGCTGGCTGTTGCCTTGGCTTGTCTGGGGTCCTACTTCTTGTCTCGGGCCTTGCTGGCTTTGGACTTGGCTTTTCTGGGACCCTACTGGTTGTCTCGGGCCCTGCTTGCTTTGGCCTTGGCCTGTCTCAGGCCATAATGGTTGTCCCGGTCCCTAATGGCTTTGCACTTTGCTTTCTCGGGCCCTACTGTTAGTCTCGAGCCCTGCTTGCTTAGGCCTTGGCCTATCTCAAGCCATTCTGGTTGTCTTGGGCCCTACTGACTCTGGCTTGTCTCGGGCCCTGTGGCTTTGAACTTGGCCTGCCACAAGCCCTACCGGTTTTCTCGGGCCCTGTAGGCTTAGGCCTTGGCTTGTCTCGGGTCCTACAAGTTGTCCTGGGCCCTGCTGGCTTTAGACTTGGCCTGTCTCAGGCCCTACTGGTTGTCTCAGGCTCTGCTGGCTTTGGCCTTGGCCTGTCTCGTGCCCTGCTGGTTTTGGCCTTGACCTGTCTCAGGCCCTAGTGGTTGTCTCAGGCCCTGTTGACATTGACCTTGACCTATCTCGGGCCTACTGGTTGTTTTGGGCCCTGCTGGCTTTGGCATTGGCCTGTCTCAGGACCTATTGGTTGTCTCAGGCCCTGCTGGCTTTGGCCTTGCCTTTTCTCGGACCCTACTGGTTGTCTCGGGCCCTGCTTGTTTGGCCTTGGACTGTCTCGGGCCATTCTGGTTGTCTTGGGCCCTACTGACTTTGGCCTTGGCTTGTCCCGGGCCCTGAGCCTTTGACCTTGGCTTGTCTCGGGCCCTAATGGTTGTCTTAGCCCCTGCTGGCTTTGACTTTGGCTTGTCTCGGGTCCTACTGAGTGTCTCAGGCCCTGTTGGCTGTGGCCTTGACTTGTCTCGGGTCCTACAAGTTGTCCTGGGCCCTGCTGGCTTTAGCCTTGGCCCATCTCAGGCCATTCTGGTTGTCTTGGGCCCTGCAGGCTTAGGCCTTGGCCTGTCTCGGGCCCTTCTGGATGTCTCGGGCCCTGCTGGCTTTCACCTTGGCTCGTCTTGGGCCCTTCTGGATGTCTTGGGCCCTGCTGGCTTTTGGCTTGGCCTATCTCGGACTCTACTGGTTGTCTCGGACGCTGCTGGCTTAGGCCTTGGCCTGTCTGGAACCCTACTGGTTGTCTAGGGCCCTGGTGGCTTTGGCCTTGGACTGTCTCAGGCCATTCTGGTTGTCTTGGGCCCTAGTACTTTGGCCTTGGCATGTCTCGGGCCCGGAGCCTTTGACCTTGGTTTGTGTCAGGCAAGAATAGTTGTCTTAGGCCCTGCTGGCTTTGACCTTGGCTTGTCTCGGGTCCTACAAGTTGTCCTGGGCCCTGCTGGCTTTAGCCTTGGCCCGTCTCAGGCCCTACTGGTTGTCTCGAGCCCTGCAGGTTTTGGCCTTGGCCTATCTCAGGCTATTCTGGGTGTCTTGGGCCCTACTGACTCTGGCTTGTCCCGGGCCCTGTGGCTTTGAACTTGGCTTCTCTCGGGCCCTACAAGTTGTCTCGGGCCATGATGGCTTGGCCTTGGCTTGCCACAGGCCCTACTGGTTTTCTCAGGCCCTGCAGGCTTAGGCCTTGGCCTGTCTCGGGCCCTTCTGGATGTCTCGGGCCCTGCTGGCTTTCACCTTGGCTCGTCTTGGGCCCTTCTGGATGTCTTGGGCCCTGCTGGCTTTTGACTTGGCCTATCTCGGACCCTACTGGTTGTCTCGGACGCTGCTGGCTTAGGCCTTGGCCTGTCTGGGGCCCTACTTGTTGTCTCGAGCCCTGCTTGCTTTGGCCTTAGCCTATCTCAGGCCATTCTGGTTGTCTTGGGCTCTACGGACTCTGGCTTGTCTCGGGCCCTGTGGCTTTGAACTTGGCTTGTCTCGGGCCCTACTGGTTGTCTCGGGCCATAATGGCTTGGCCTTGGCCTGCAACAGGCCCTACTGGTTTTCTCGGGCCTTGCAGGCTTAGGTCTTGGCCTGTCTCGGGCCCTGCTGGCTTTCACCTTGGCTTGTCTTGGGCCCTTCTGGATGTCTCGGGCCCTGCTGGCTTTTGCCTTGGCCTATCTCGGACCCTACTGGTTGTCTCGGACGCTGATGGCTTTGGCCTTGGCCTGTCTGGGACCCTACTGGTTGTCTAGGGCCCTGGTGGCTTTGGCCTTGGCCTGTCTCAGGCCCTACTGACTTTGGCCTTGGACTGTCTCAGGCCATTCTGGTTGTCTTGGGCCCTACTGACTTTGGCCTTGGCTTGTCTCGGGCCCTGAACCTTTGACCTTGGTTTGTGTCAGGCAAGAATAGTTGTCTTAGGCCCTGCTGGCTTTGACCTTGGCTTGTCTCGGGTCCCATTGAGTGTCTCCGGCCCTGTTGGCTGTGGCCTTGGCTTGTCTCGGGTCTTACAAGTTGTCCTGGGCCCTGCTGGCATTAGCCTTGGCCCGTATTAGGCCCTAGCTGTTGTCTCGGGCCCTGCTGGCTTTGGCCTTGGCCTGTCTCAGGACCTAGTTGTTGTCTCGGGCTCTGCTGGCTATGGCCTTGGCCTGTCTCAAGCCCAACTGGTTGTCTCAGGCCGTATTGGCTTTGGCCTTGACCTGTCTCGGGTCTACTGGTTGTTTTGGACCCTGATGGCTGTGGTCTTGGCTTGTCTTGGGTCCTACAAGTTGTCCTGGGCCCTGCTGGCTTTCGCCTTGGCATGTCTCGGGCCCTACTGGTTGCTTTGGACGCTGATGGTTTTGGCCTTGGATTGTCTGGGACCCTATTGGTTGTCTCGGGCCCTGCTGGCTGTGACATTGGCTTGTTTAAAGACCTACTGGTTGTCTCGGGCCATGCTGGATTTGGCCTTGGCCTGTCTCAGGCCCTTCTGGCTTTGGCCTTGACCAGTCTCGGGACCTACTGGTTGTCTCGGGCCCTGCTAGCTTTTACCTTGGCTTGGGCACTGCTCGTTGTCTCAAGACCCGTTGGATTTGACCTTGGCCTGTCTCGGGCCCTAATGGTTGTCTTGGGCCCTGCTGGCTTTCACTTTGGCTTGTCTCGGGCCCTACAGGTTGTCTCGGGCCCTGCTGGCTGTTGCCTTGGCTTGTCTGGGGTCCTACTTCTTGTCTCGGGCCTTGCTGGCTTTGGACTTGGCTTTTCTGGGACCCTACTGGTTGTCTCGGGCCCTGCTTGCTTTGGCCTTGGCCTGTCTCAGGCCATAATGGTTGTCCCGGTCCCTAATGGCTTTGCACTTTGCTTTCTCGGGCCCTACTGTTAGTCTCGAGCCCTGCTTGCTTAGGCCTTGGCCTATCTCAAGCCATTCTGGTTGTCTTGGGCCCTACTGACTCTGGCTTGTCTCGGGCCCTGTGGCTTTGAACTTGGCCTGCCACAAGCCCTACCGGTTTTCTCGGGCCCTGTAGGCTTAGGCCTTGGCTTGTCTCGGGTCCTACAAGTTGTCCTGGGCCCTGCTGGCTTTAGACTTGGCCTGTCTCAGGCCCTACTGGTTGTCTCAGGCTCTGCTGGCTTTGGCCTTGGCCTGTCGCGTGCCCTGCTGGTTTTGGCCTTGGCCTGTCTCAGGCCCTAGTGGTTGTCTCAGGCCCTGTTGACATTGACCTTGACCTATCTCGGGCCTACTGGTTGTTTTGGGCCCTGCTGGCTTTGGCATTGGCCTGTCTCAGGATCTATTGGTTGTCTCGGGCCATGATGGCTTGGCCTTGGCCTTCCACAAGCCCTACCGGTTTTCTCGGGCCCTGCAGGCTTAGGCCTTGGCTTGTCTCGGGTCCTACAAGTTGTCCTGGGCCCTGCTGGCTTTAGACTTGGCCTGTCTCAGGCCCTACTGGTTGTCTTAGGCTCTGCTGGCTTTGGCCTTGGCCTGTCTCGTGCCCTGCTGGTTTTGGCCTTGGCCTGTCTCAGGCCCTAGTGGTTGTCTCAGGCCCTGTTGACATTGGCCTTGACCTACCTCGGGCCTACTGGTTGTTTTGGACCCTGCTGGCTTTGGCATTGGCCTGTCTCAGGACCTATTGGTTATCTCAGGCCCTGCTGGCTTTGGCCTTGGCTTTTCTCGGACCTTACTGGTTGTCTTGGGCCCTGCTTGCTTTGGCCTTGGCCTGCCTCAGGCCATCCTGGTTGTCTTGGACCCTACTGACTTTGGCCTTGGCTTGTCTCAGGCCCTGAGCCTTTGACTTTGGTTTGTGTCGGGCAAGAATGGTTGTCTTAGGCCCTGCTGGCTTTGACCTTGGCTTGTCTCGGGTCCTACTGAGTGTCTCAGGCCCTGTTGGCTGTGCCCTTGGCTTGTCTCGGGTCCTACAAGTTGTCCTGGGCCCTGCTGGCTTTAGCCTTGGCCCATCTCAGGCCCTACTGGTTGTCTCGCGCCCTGCAGGTTTTGGCCTTGGCCTGTCTCGGGCCCTACTGGTTTTGGCCTTGGCCTGTCTCAGGACCTAGGTGTTGTCTCGGGCCCAGCTGGCTTTAGCCTTCGCCTGTCTCAGGCCCAACTGGTTGTCTCAGGCCCTGTTGGCATTGGCCTTGACCTGTCTCGGGCCTACTGGTTGTTTTGAACCATGCTGGCTGTGGTCTTGGCTTGTCTCGGGTCCTACAAGTTGTCCTGGGCCCTTCTGGCTTTGGACTTGACCAGTCTCGGGACCTACAGGTTGTCTCGGGCCCTGCTGGCTTTGGCCTTGGCTTTTCTCGAGCCCTACTGGTTTTGTCGGGTGCTGCTTGCTTTGGACTTGGCCTGTCTCAGGCCATAATGGTTGTCCCGGGCCCTACTGGCTTTGCACTTTGCTTTCTCGGGCCCTACTTGTTGTCTCTGGCCCTGCTGGCTTTGACCTTGACTTGTCTCGGACCCAAATTGTTGTCTCGGGTCCTGATGGCTTGGCCTTGGCATGTCTCGGACCCAAATTGTTGTCTCGGGTCCTGATGGCTTGGCCTTGGCCGGTCTCAAGCCCTACTGGTTGTCTTGGGCCCAGCTGGCTTTGGCCTTGGCATTTCTCGGACCCTACTGGTTGTCTCATGCCCTGCTGGCTTTGGCCTTGGCCTGTCTCAGGCCCTGTTGACATTGGCCTTGACCTATCTCGGGCCTACTGGTTGTTTTGGACCCTGCTGGCTTTGGCATTGGCCTGTCTCAGGACCTATTGGTTGTCTCAGGCCCTGCTGGCTTTGGTCTTGGCTTTTCTCGGACCCTACTGGTTGTCTCTGGCCCTGATTGCTTTGGCCTTGGCCTGTCTCAGGCCATTCTGGTTGTCTTGGGCCCTACTGACTTTGGCCTTGGCTTGTCTCGGGCCCTGAGCCTTTGACCTTGGCTTGTCTCGGGCCCTAATGGCTGTCTTAGGCCCTGCTGGCTTTGACCTTGTCTTGTCTCGGGTCCTACTGAGTGTCTCAGGCCCTGTTAGCTGTGGCCTTGGCTTGTCTCGGGTCCTACAAGTTGTCCTGGGCCCTGCTGGCTTTAGCCTTGGCCCGTGTCAGGCCCTATTGATTGTCTCGGCCCCTGCTGGCATTGGTTTTAGCTTGTCTCGGGTCCTACTGGTTGTCTGGGGCTGTGCTGGCTTTGGCCTTAGCCTGAAATATGCCCTGCTGGCTTTGGCCTTGGCCTGTCTCGGGCCCTGCTGGTTTTTGCCTTGGCTTGTCTCGTGCCCTACAGGTTGTTCCGGGCCCTGCTGGCTTTGGCCTTGACTTGTATCGGGCCCTGCTGGCTTTAGCCTTGGCCTGTCTTGGGCCCTACTGGTTGTCTCAGACCCTGCTGGCTTTGGATTTGGCCTGTATTGGGCCCTGCTGCTTTTGGCTTTGGCCTGTCTCGGGCCCTACTGGTTGTCTCGGACCCTGCTGACTTTGGCCTTGGCTTGTCTCATGCCCTACTGGTTGTCTCGGGCCCTGCTGGCTTTGGCTAGTCTCGCGTAATTTTGGTTGTCTCGGGACCTGCTGGCTGTGGCCTTGGATTGTCTCGATTCCTAATGATTGTCTCTGGCCCTGATGGCTTTAGCCTTGGCCTGTCTCGGGCCCTACTGGTTGTCTCGGGCCCTGCTGGCTTTGGCCTTGGCCTGTCTAAGGCCATATTGGTTGTCTCGGGCCCTGTTGGCTTTAGCCTTGGCCTGTCTCTGGCCACACTGGTTGTCTCGGGCCCTGCTTGCTTTGGCTTTTGCTTGTCTTGGTCCCTACTGGTTGTCTCAGGCCCTGCTGGCTTTGGCCTTGTCCTGTCTGGGGCCATACTGGTTCTCTCAGGCTCTGCTAGTTTTGGCCTTGGCCTGTCTCAGGCCCTACTGGATTTCTCGGGCAGTGCTGTCTTTGGCCTTGGGTTCTCTCGGGCCCTTTTGGTTGTCCCAGGCCCTGCTGGCTTTATCCTTGGCCTGTCTCGGGCCCTACTGGTTGTCAGGGGCCCTGCTGGCTTTGGCCTTGGCTTGTCTTGGGGCCTACTGGTTGTCTCGAGCTCCGCTGGCTTTGACCTTGGCTTGTCTTGGGTCCTACTGCTTGTCTCGTGCCCTGCAGGCTTTGGCCTTGGCCTGACTCGGGCCATACTAGTTGCCCCTGGCTTTTGGCCTTGGCCTGTTTTGGCCCTCCTGGTTGTCTCGGGTCCTGCTGGCTGTGGCCTTGGCTTGTCTCAGGTCCTACTGATGGTCATGGGCTCTGCTGGTTTTGGCCTGAAATGTGCCCTGCTACCTTTGGTCTTGGCCTGTCTCGGGCCCCACTAGTTCTCTCGGGCCCTGCTGGCTCTAGAAATGGCCTGTTTCAGGCCCTACTGGTTGTCTTGGGCCCTACTGGCTTTGGCTTGTCTCGTGCCCTACTGGCTGTCTCGGGCCCTGCTGGCTTTGTCCTTGGTCTGTCTTGGGCCCTACTAGTTGTCTCTGGCCCTGCTGGCTTTAGTATTGGCATGCCTCAGGCCCTAAAAATTTGTCTCAGGCCCTGCTGGTTTTTGCTATGGCTTGTCTCAGGCCATACTGGTTGTCTCAGGCCCTGCTGGCTTTAGCCTTGGCCTCTTTCGGACCCTACTGATTGTATTGGGCCTAGCTGGCTTTGTCCTTGGCTTGTCTTGGGCACTACTGCTTGCCTCATGCCCTGCTGGCTTTGGCCTCTCTCGGGCCCTACTGGTTATCTCCATCCCTGTTGGTTTTGACCTTGGCCTGTCTTGGGCCCTACTGTTTGTTTCAGGCCCTGCTGGCTTTGGCCTTGGCCTGTCTCAGGATCTACTGGTTTTCTTGGGCCCTGCTGACTTTGGCCTTGGCCTGTCTCGGGCCCTCCTAGTTGTCTCAGGCCCTGCTGGCTTTATCCTTGGCCTGTCTCGGGCCCTACTGGTTGTCTAGGGCCCTCCTGGATTTGACCTTGGCTTGTCTCGGACCCTACTGGTTGTCTAGGGCCCTGCTAGTTTTGGACTTGTCCTTTCTCGGACCCTAGTGGTTGTCTCGGGCCCTGCTGGATTCATCCTTGGCTTTTCTCGCGCCCTACTGGTTGTCTCGGGCCCTGCTGGCTTTGGCCTTGGTCTGTATCGGGCCCTATTTGTTGTATCAGGCCCTGCTGGCTTTGACCATGGCTTGTCTCGGGGCCTAATTGATGTTTCGGACCCTGCTGGTTTTGGCCTTGGCCTGTCTCAGGCCCTACTGGATTTTTCAGGCAGTGTTGTCTTTGGCCTTGGGTTCTCTCAGGCGCTTTTGGGTGCTCGGGCCCTGCTGGCTTTGGCCTTGGCCTGTCTCGGGCCCTACTGGTTGTCAGGGACTCTGTTGGCTTTGGTCTTGGCCTGCCTCGGGCCATGCTGGTTTTGACCTTGGCCTGTCTCGGGCCCTACTGGTTGTCTCGAGCTCCGCTGGCTTTGACCTTGGCCTGTCTCAGGCATGACTAGTTGTCTCAGGCCCTGATGGCTTTTGCCTTGGCCTGTCTCGGACCCTACTGGCTGTCTCAGGCCCTGCTGGCTTTGCCCTTGTCTTGTCTTGGACCCTACTGCTTGTCTTGTGCCCTGCTGGCTTTGGCCTTGGCCAGTCTCGGGCCCTACTGGTTGTTTCTGGCATTTGGCCTTGGCCTGTTTTGGCCCTCCTGGTTGTCTCGGGTCCTGCTGGCTGTGACCTTGGATTGTCTCGGGTCCTACTGATAGTCATGGGCTCTGCTGGCTTTGGCCTGAAATATGCCCTGCTACCTTTGGCCTGGGCCTGTCTTGGGCCCTACTAGTTCTCTCGGGCCCTGCTGGCTCTAGCCTTGGCCTGTTTCAGGCCCTACTGGTTGTCTTGGGCCCTGCTGGCTTTGTCCTTGGCCTGTCTCGGGCCCTACTAGTTGTCTCTGGCCCTGCTGGCTTTAGCCTTGGCATGCCTCAGGCCCTAATGATTTGTCTCGGGCCCTGCTGGCTTTGGACTTGGCCTGTATTGGGCCCTGCTGGTTTTGTCTTTGGCCTGTCTCGGGCCCTACTCATTGTCTCAGGCCTTTGGCCTTAGCCTGTTTTTGGCCCTACTGGTTGTCTCATGGCCTGCTGGCTGTGGCCTTGGCTTGTCTCGGGCCCTACTAGTTGTCTCGGGCCTTGATGGCTTTAGCCTTGGCCTGTCTCGAGCCCTAGTGGTTGTCTCGAGCCCCGCTGGCTTTGGACTTGGCCTGTATTGGGCCCTGCTGGTTTTGTCTTTGGCCGGTCTCGGGCCCTACTGGTTGTCTCGAGCTCGCTAGCTTTGACCTTGGCCTGTCTCTGGCCCTACTGGTTGTCTCTGGCCCTGTTGGCTTTAGCCTTGGCCTGTCTAGGACCCCACTGGTTGTCTCGGGCCTAGCTTTGGCTTTAGTCTGTCTCGGGCCCTACTAGTTGTCTTCGATCCTGCTGTCTTTAGCCTTGGCACGTCTCAGGCCCTACTGATTGTCTTGGGACCGGCTGGCTTTGGACTTGGCTTGTCTCAGGACCTATTGGTTGTCTCAGGCCTTTGGCCTTAGCCTGTTTTTTGCCCTACTGGTTGTCTCGGGCCCTGCTGGCTGTGGTCATGGCTTGTCTCGAGTCCTACTAGTTGTCTCAGGCTCTGCTCGCCTTGGCCTGTCTCGGGCACTAATGGTTGTTTCGGACTCTACTGGTTGTCTCATTCACTGTTGGCTTTGGCCTTGGCCTGCATTATGCCCTACCGGTTGTCTCTGGTTGTTTCGGGCCCGGCTGACTTGGGCCTTGGCCTGTCTTGGGCCCTGCAGGCTTTGGCCTTGGTCTGTCTCGGGCCCTACTGGTTGTCTCGTGCCCTGCTGGCTTTGGCTTTCGTCTGTCTCGGGCCCTACTAGTTGTCTCCGGCCCTGTTGGCTTTGGACTTGGCCTGTCTCGGGACCTACTGCTTGTCTCAGGCCTTTGACTTTAGCCTGTTTTAGGCCCTACTGGTTGTATCGGGCCTTGCTGGCTGTGGTCATGGCTTGGCTCTTACTAGTTGTCTAGGGCCCTGCTTGTGTAAGTCTTGGCCTGTCTTGGGCCCTACTGGTTGTTTCGAGCCCAGCAGGGTTTAGCCTTGGCTTGTCTTGGGTCCTACAGGATGTCTCTGGCGCTGCTAGCTTTGGCCTTGGCCTGTCTCGGGCGCTTCTCGCTTTGGCCTGTCTCGGGCCCTACTGGTTGTCTCGGGCTCTTCTGGCTTTGGCCTTGCCTTTTCTTGGGCCCTATGGGTTGTCTTGGGCCCTCCTGGCTTTGACCTTGGCTTTTCTTGGGCCCTACTGGATGTTTTGGGTGCTACGGCTTTGACCTTGGCTTGTCTCGGGCCCTCCTGGCTTTGACCTTGGCTTTTCTTGGGCCCTACTGGATGTTGTGGGCGCTACTGGCTTTAACCTTGGCTTGTCTCAGGCCTTACTGGTTGTCTCGGGCCCTGCTGGCCTTGGCCTTGTCCTCTCATGGGCCATACTGGTTCTCTCGAGCCATGCTGGTTTTGACCATGGCTTGTCTCGGGCCCTACTGGTTGTCTCGGATCATGCTGGCTTTGGCCTTGGCCTGTCTCAGACCCTACTTGTTGTCTTGGGCCCTGCTGGTTTTGGCCTTGGCTTGTCACGGGCCGTACTGATTTTCTCACGTCATACTGGCTTTGGCCTTGTCTGTCTCGGGCACTTCCAGTTGTTTCAGGCTTTTGGCCATGGCCTGTTTTGGACCCTACTGGTTGTCTCGGGCCCTTCTGACTGTGGCCTTGGCTTGTCTCGGGTCCTACTGGTTGTCTCGGGCCCTGCTGGCATTGGCCTTGGCCTGTCTAAGGCCATACTGGTTGTCTCGGGCGCTGTTGGCTTTAGCCTTGGCCTGTCTCTGGCCATACTGGTTGTCTCGGGCCCTGCTTGCTTTGGCTTTTGCTTGTCTTGGTTCCTACTGGTTGTCTCGGGCCCTGCTAACTTTGATCTTAACTTCTCTCGGGCCCTACTGGATGTCTCGGGAACTGCTGGCTTTGGCCTTGGCTTGTCTCGGGCCATACTGGTTGTCTCGGGCACTGCTGGCTTTAGCCTTGGCCTGTCTCGGGCCCTACTAGTTGTCTCGGGCCCTGCTGGCTTTGGCCTTGCCTTTTCTTGGGCCCTACTTGTTGTCTCGGGCCCTGCTGGCTATGGCTTTCGTCTGTCTCGGGCCTTACTAGTTGTCTCCGGCCCTGCTGTCTTTAGCCTTGGCATGTCTCAGGCCCTACTGATTGTCTCGGGCCCTGCTGGCTTTAGACTTGGCTTGTCTCAGGACCTATTGGTTGTCTCAGGCCTTTGGCCTTAGCCTGTTTTTTGCCCTCCTGGTTGTCTCGGGCCCTGCTGGTTGTGGTCATGGCTTGTCTCGAGTCCTACTAGTTGTCTCGGGCCCTGCTGGCTTAAGCCTTGGCCAGTCTCGGGCCCTAGTGGTTGTATCGGACCCTACTGGTTGTCTCGTTCCCTGCTGGCTTTGGCCTTGGCCTGTATTATGCCCTACTGGTTGTCTCAGGCCCTGCTGGCTTGGGCTTTGGCCTGTATCAGGCCCTTTTGGTTGTCTCAGGCCTTGCTGGCATTTGGCTTTTCTCGGGCCAATCTCGATGTTTCGGACTCTGCCGGCTGTTACCTTGGCTTGTCTTTGGCCCTACTGGTTGTCTCCGGCCCTGCTGGCTCTGGCTGAGACAACCAGTAGGACCTGAGACAGGTCAAGGCCAAAGCCAGCAGGGCCTGAGAAAAGCAGTAGGGCCCGCCATACTGCTTTTCTCAGGCCCTGCTGGCTTTGGCCTTGACCTGTCTCAGGTCCTACTGGTTGTCTCGGGCCCTTCTGGCTTTGCCTTTGGCCTGTGTCGGCCCTGCTGGCTTTGGCCTTGGCTTTTGTCGCACCCTAATGGTTGTTTCGGGCCCTGCTGGTTATGGGCTTGACTTGTCTCGCACACTACTGGTTGTCTCGGGCCTTGCTGGATTTGGCCTGGCCTGTCTCAGGTGCAACTGGTTGTCTCGGGCACTGCTGGCTTTGGCCTTGGCCTGTCTCGGGCCCTGCTGGCTTTGGCCTTGGCCTGTCTCGGGCCGTGCAGGATTTGGCCTGTCGCGAACCCTACTTGTTGTCTTGGGTCCTGCTGGTCTTGGCATTGGCTTGTTTCGGGCTCTACTGGTTTTCTCGTGCCCTACTTGCTTTGGCCTTGGCCTGTCTCAGGCACTACTACTTGTCTAATGCCTATGGCCTTGGCCTGTATTTGGCCCTAATGGTTGTCTTGGGCCCTGCAGGCTGTGGCCTTGGCTTGTCTCGGGTCCTACTGGTTGTCTTGGGCCCTGCTGGCTTTGGATTTTCTAGGATCCTACTGGTTGCCTCGGGCCCTGCATGCTTTGGCCTTGGCCTGTCTCAGGCCATCCTGGTTGCTTTGGGCCCTACTGACGTTGGCCTTGTCTTGTCTCGGGCTCTACTTGTTGTCTTGGGCTCTACTGGTTTTCTCGTGCCCTACTTGCTTTGGCCTTGGCCTGTCTCGGGCCCTACTAGTTGTCCCGTGCCTATGGCCTTGGCCTTTTTTTGGCTCTAATGGTTGTCGCGGGCCCTGCTGGCTGGGGCCTTGGCTTGTCTCTGGTCCAAATAGTTGTCTGGGGCCCTGCAGGCTTTGGCCTTGGCCTGAAACATGCCCTATACTAGCTTTGGCCTTGGCATGTCTCGGGACTACAAGTTGACCTGGGCCCTGCTGGCTTTAGCATTGGCCTGTCTCAGTCCCTACTGGTTGTCTTAGGACCTGCTGGATTTGGCCTTGGCTTGTCTCGGACCCTACTGGTTGTCTTGGACCCTACTGGCTTTGGTCTTTCTCGGACCCTACTGGTTGCCTCGGGCCCTGCATGCTTTGGCCTTGGCCTGTCTCAGGCCATTCTGGTTGTTTTGGGCCCTACTGACATTGGACTTGTCTTGTTTCGGGCCCTACAGGTTTGATTCGGGCACTGCTGGCTTTGGCCTTGGCCAGTCTCGTGCCCTACTAGTTGTCTCTCCCCTGCTGGCTTTAGCCTTGGCCTGTATCGGGCTCTACTGATTTTCTCGGACCTTGCTGTCTTTGGCCTTGGCCTGTCTCCGGGTCCTACTAGTTGTCTCGGGCCCTGCTGGCTTTGGCCTTGACTTTTCTTGGGCCCTACTGTTATCTTGGGCCCTGCTGGCTTTGGACTTGGCCTGTCTCGGGACCTACTGGTTGTCTCAGGCCTTTAGCCTTAGACTGTTTTTGGCCCTACTGGTTGTCTCGGGCCCTGCTGGCTGTGGTCATGACTTGTCTCGGGTCCTACCAGTTGTCTCAGGCCCTGCTCGCTTAAGACTTGGCCTGTCTCGGACCCTACTGGTTGTCTCGTTCACTGTTGGCTTTGGCCTGTATTCTGCCCTACTGTTGTCTCGGGCCCTGCTGGCTTGGGCCTTGACCTGTCTTGGGCCCTGCAGGCTTTGGCCTTGGTCTGTCTCGGGCCCTACTGGTTGTCTCGGGCCCTCCTGGTTTTGGCCTTGGCTTGTCTCGGACCCTACTGGTTGCCTCGGGCCCTGCTGGCTTTGGCCTTGTCCTGTCTCAGACCCTACTGGTTGTCTCGGGCCCTGCTGGCTTTGGCTTTCGTCTGTCTCGGGCCCTATTAGTTGTCTCCGGCCCTGTTGGCTTTGGACTTGGCCTGTCTAGGGACCTACTGGTTTTCTCAGGCCTTTGGCTTTAGCCTGTTTTTGGCCCTACTGGTTGTCTCGGGCCCTGCTGGCTGTGGTCATGGCTTGTCTCGGGTCCAAATAGTTGTCTGCGGCCCTGCTGGCTTTGCCCTTGGCCTGAAACATGCCCTGCTAGCTTTGGCCTTGGCATATCTCGGGACTACAAGTTGTCCTGGGCCCTGCTGGCTTTAGCGTTGGCCTATCTCAGGCCCTACTGGTTGTCTCAGGCCTTGCTGGCTTTGGCATTGGCCTATCTTGGGACCCTACTGGTTGTCTCGGGCCCTACTGGCTTTGGCTTTTCTCAGACCCTACTGGTTGCCTCGGTTCCTGCATGCTTTAGGCTTGGCCTGTCTCAGGCCATTCTGGTTGTTTTGGGCCCTACTGACATTGGCCTTGCCTTGTCTCTGGCTCTACTGGATGTCTTGGGCCCTGCTGGCTTTGACCTTGGCCCGTCTAATGCCCTACAGGGTTGTTTCGGGCACTGCTGGCTTAGGTCTTGGCCTGTCTCGTGCACTACTAGTTGTCTCTGCCCCTGCTGGCTTTAGCCTTGGCCTGTCTCGGGCCCTACTGATTGTGTCGGGCCTTGCTGTCTTTGGCCTTCGCCTGTCTCGGGCCCTACTAGTTGTCTCTGGCCCTGCTGTCTTTAGCCTTGGCATGTCTCGGAACCTACTGGTTGTCTCAGGCCCTGCTGGCTGTGGTCATGACTTGTCTCGAGTCCTACTAGTTGTCTCAGGCCCTACTCGCTTAAGCCTTGGCCTGACTCGGGCCCTAGTGATTGTTTCGGACCCTACTGGTTGTCTCGTTCACTGTTGGCTTTGGCCTTGGCCTGTATTATGCCCTACTGGTTGTTTCGGGCCCCGCTGGCTTGGGCCTTGGCCTGTCTTGGGCCCTGCAGGCTTTGGCCTTGGTCTGTCTTGGGCCCTACTGGTTATCTTGGGCCCTCCTGGATTTGGCATTGGCTTGTCTCGGACCCTACTGTTTGTCACGGGCCCTGCTGGCTTTGGCCTTGTCCTGTCTCGGACCCTACTGGTTGTCTCAGGCCATGCTGGCTTTGGCCTTGTCCTGTCTCAGACCCTACTGGTTGTCTCGGGCCCTGCTGGCTTTGGCTTTCGTCTGTCTCGGGCCCTACTAGTTGTCTCCGGCCCTGTTGGCTTTGGACTTGGCCTGTCTCAGGACCTACTGGTTGTCCCAGGCCTTTGGCTTTAGCCTGTTTTTGGCCCTACTGGTTGTCTCGGGCCCTGCTGGCTGTGGTCATGACTTGTCTCGGGTCCTACTAGTTGTCTTGGGCCCTGCTGGCTTAAGCCTTGGCCTGTCTTGGGCCCTGCTGATTGTTTCGAGCCCTGCTGGGTTTAGCCTTGGCTTGTCTTGGGTCCTACAGGTTGTCTCGGGCGCTGCTGGCTTTGGCCTTGGCCTGTCTCGGGCCCTTCTCGCTTTGGCCTGTCTCGGGCCCTGCTGGTTGTCTCGGGCTCTGCTGGCTTTGGCCTTGCCTTTTCTTGGGCCCTACGGGTTGTCTTGGGCCTTCTTGGCTTTGACTTTGGCTTTTCTTGGGCCCTACTGGATGTTTTGGGCGCTACTGGCTTTGACCTTGGCTTGTCTCGGGCCTCACTGGCTTTGACCTTGTCTTTTCTTTGGCCCTACTGGATGTCTTGGGCGCTACTGGCTTTAACCTTGGCTTGTCTCAGGCCTTACTGGTTGTCTTGGGCCCTGCTAGCTTTGGCCTTGTCCTCTCTCGGGCCCTACTGGTTCTCTCGGGCCATTCTGGTTTTCACCTTGGCTTGTCTCGCGCCCTACTGGTTGTCTCAGATCATGCTGACTTTGGCCTTGACCTGTCTCGGGCCCTACAGTTTGTATCGGGCCCTGCTGGCATTGGCCTTGTTCTCTCTCGGGCCCTACTAGTTCTCTCGGGCCATGCTGGTTTTGACCTTGGCTTGTCTCGGGCCCTACTGGTTGTCTCGGATCATGCTGGCTTTGGCCTCGGCCTGTCTCGGACCCTACTTGTTGTCTCGGGCCCTGCTGGTTTTGGCCTTGGCTTGTCACGGGCCCTACTGGTTTCCTCACGTTCTACTGGCTTTGGCCTTGTCTGTCTCGGGCACTTCCAGTTGTTTCAGGCTTTTGGCCATGGCCTGTTTTGGATCCTACTGGTTGTCTCGGGCCCTACTGACTGTGGCCTTGGCTTGTCTCGGGTCCTACTGGTTGTCTCGGGCCCTGCTGGCTTAGGCCTTGGCCTTTCTCGGGCCTTTCAGGTTGTCTTGCGCCCTGCTGGCTTTGGCCTTGGCCTGTCTCGAGCCCGACTGGTTGTCTCGGGCCTTGCTGGCTTCGGCCTTGGCTTTTCTCGGGCACTTCTTGTTGTCTTGGGCACTGGTGGCTTTGGTCTTGGCTTGTCTCGGGCCCTACTGGTTGTCTCGGAACCTTATAGGGATGGCTTTGTCTTGTCTCAAGTCCTACTGGTTGTCTCAGGCCCTGCTGGCTTTGACCTTGCCCTGTCTCAGGCCATAATGGTTTTCTCGGGCCTTACTAGCTTTGGACTTTGCTTGTTTTGGGCCCTACTGGTTGTCTCGGGCCCTACTGGATTTGACCATGGCTTGTCTCGAGCTCTACTGGTTGTCTTGGACCATGCTGATTTTGGCCTTGGCCTGTCTTGGACCCTACTTGTTGTCTCGGGCCCTGCTGGCTTTGGCCTTGGCTTGTCTCGGTCTCTACTGGTTTTCTCGCGTCCTACTCTCTTTAGCCTTGGCTTGTCTCAGGCCCTACTGGTTGTCTCGGGCCATGCTGGATTTAGCCTTGGCCTGTCTCGGGCCCTTCTGGCTTTGGCCATGACCAGTCTCGGGACCTACTGATTGTCTCAGACCCTGCTGGTTTTGACCTTGGCTTGTCTAGGGCCCTACAGGTTGTCTCGCGCCCTGCTGACTGTGGCCTTGGCTTGACTCGGGTCCTACTAGTTGTCTCAGACCCTATAGGCTCTGACCTTGGCCTGTCTCAGGCCATAATGGTATCTCATGCCCTACTGGCTTTGGACGTTGCTTGTCTCGGGCCCTTCTGGTTGTCTTGGGACCTGCTGGCTATGGCCTTAGCTTGTCCCTGCTGGCTTTGGCCTTGGCTTGTTTCGGGAACTACTGGCTTTCAAGCGCCCTACTGGCTTTAGCCTTGGCATATATCAGGCCCTACTGGTTGTCTCGGGCCATGCTGGATTTGGCCTTGGCCTGTCTTGGGCCCTGCTGGATATGACCTTGGCTTTTCTCGGGCTCTACTAGTTGTCTCAGGTTCAGCTGGCTTTGACTTTGGCATTTTTCGGGCCCTACTGGTTGTCTTGGGCCCTGCTGGCTTTGGCCTTGGCCTGTCTCGGGCCCTGCTGGCTTTGGCCTTGGCCTGTCTCAGGCCATACTGGTTGTCTCGGGCGCTGTTCGCTTTAGCCTTGGCCTGTCTCTGGCCATGCTGGTTGTCTCGGGCCCTGCTTGCTTTGGCTTTTGCTTGTCTTGGTCCCTACTGGTTGTCTCGGGCCCTGCTGGCTTTGACTTTGTCCTGTCTGGGGCCGTATTGGTTCTTTTAGGCACTGCTACTTTTGGCCTTGGCCTGTCTCAGGCCCTACTGGATTTCTCGGGCAGTGCTGTCTTTGGCCTTGGGTTCTCTCGGGCCCTTTTGGTTGTCCCGGGCCCTGCTGGCTTTATCCTTGGCTTATCTCGGGCCCTACTGGTTGTCAGGGGCCCTGCTGGCTTTGGCCTTGGCTTGTCTTGGGGCCTACTGGTTGTCTCGAGCTCCGCTGGCTTTGTCCTTGGCCTGTATCGGGCCCTACTGGTTGTTTTGAGCTCCGCTGGCTTTGACCTTGGCCTGTCTCGGGCCCTACTAGTTGTCTCAGACCAGGCTGGCTTGAGCCTTGGTCTGTCTCGGACCCTACTGGTTGTCTAGGGCTTTGCTGGCTTTGCCCTTGGCTTGTCTTGGGCCCTACTGCTTGTCTCGTGCCCTGCTAGCTTTGGCCTTGGCCTGTCTCGGGCTCTACTGGTTGACTCTGGCTTTTGGCCTTGGCCTGTTTTGGCCCTCCTAGTTGTCTCGGGTCCAGCCTTGGCTTATCTCGGGTTCTACAGATGGTCATGGGCTCTGCTGCCTTTGGCCTGAATTGTGCCCTGTTACCTTTGGCCTTGGCCTGTGTCAGGCGCCACTAGTTATATCGGGTCCTGCTGGCTCGAGCCATGGCCTGTTTCAGGCCCTACTGGTTGTCTTGGGCCCTACTGACTTTGGCCTTGGCTTGTCTCGTGCCCTACTGGTTGTCTCGGGCCCTGCTGGCTTTGGCCTTGGCCTGTCTCAGGCCCTACTATTTGTCTCTGGCCCTGCTGGCTTTAGTCTTGGCATGCCTCAGGCCCTACTGATTTGTCTCAGGCCCTGCTGGCTTTGGCTATGGCTTGTCTCAGGCGATGCTGGTTGTCTCAGGCCCTGTTGGCTTTAGCCTTGGTCTATTTCAGACCCAATTGGTTGTATCGGGCCATGCTGGCTTTGTCCTTGGCTTGTTTTGGGCCCTACTGCTTGTCTCCATCCCTGTTGGCTTTGTCCTGTCTTAGGCCCTACTGTTTGTTTCGGGCCCTCCTGGCTTTGGCCTTGGCCTGTCTCAGGCTCTATTGGTTTTCTCGGGCCCTGCTGACTTTGGCCTTGACTTGTCTCGGGCCTTACTGGTCGTCTAGGGCCCTGCTAGCTTTGGCTTGTCCTGTCTCGGGCCCTACAGGTTGTCTACGGCCTTGCTGGCTTTGCCCTTGGCTTGTCTTGGGCCCTACTGCTTGTCTCGTGACCTGCTAGCTTTGGCCTTGTCCTCTCTCGGGCCCTACTGGTTGCCTCTCGCTTTTGGTCTTGGCCTGTTTTGGCCCTCCTGGTTGTATTGGGTCCTGCTGGCTTTGGCCTTGGCTTGTCTTGGGTCCTACTAATGGTCATGGGCTCTGCTGGCTTTGGCCTGAATTGTGCCCTGCTATCTTTGGCCTTGGCCTGTCTCGGGCCCTACTGGTTGTCTAGGGCCCTACTGGATTTGGCCTTGGCTTGTCTCGGGCCCTACTGGTTGTGTAGGGCCCTGCTAGCTTTGGCCTTGTCCTTTCTTGGACCCTAGTGGTTGTCTCGGGCCCTGCTGGATTCATCCTTGACTTTTCTCGCGCCCTACTGGTTGTCTCGGGCCCTGCTGGCTTTGGTCTTGGCATGTATCGGGCCCTATTTGTTGTATCAGGCTCTGCTGGCTTTGACATTGGTTTGTCTCGGGGCCTACTTGATGTCTCGGGCCCTGCTGGTTTTGGCCTTGGCCTGTCTCAGGCCCTATTGGTTTTCTCGGGCAGTACTGTCTTTGGTCTTGGGTTGTCTCGGACCCTTTTGGGTGCTCGGGCCCTGCTGGCTTTATCCTTGGCCTGTCTCGGGCCCTACTGCTTGTCAGGGGCCCTGTTAGCTTTGGACTTCCTCGGGCCCTGCTGGTTTTAAGCTTGGCTTGTCTTGAGCCCTACTGGTTGACTCGAGCTCCGCTGGCTTTGACCTTGGCCTGTCTCGGGCCTGACTAGTTGTCTCAGGCCCTGATGGCTTTAGCCTTGGCCTGACTCGGACCCTACTGGTTGTCTCGGGCCTTGCTCGCTTTGCCCTTGTCTTGTCTTGGGCCCTACTGCTTGTCTCGGGCCCTGCTGGTTGTTTCTGGCATTTGGCCATGGCCTGTTTTGGCCCTCCTGGTTGTCTCGGGTCCTCCTGGCTGTGGCCTTGGCTTGTTTTGGGTCCTACTGATGGTCATTGGCTCTGCTGGCTTTGGCCTGAAATGTGCCCTGCTATCTTTGGCCTTGGCCTGTCTTGGGCCCTACTAATCCTCTCGGGCCCTGCTGGCTCTAGCCTTGGCCTGTTTCAGGCCCTACTGGTTGTCTTGGGCCCTACTGGCTTTGGCCTTGGCTTGTCTAGTGCCCTACTGGTTGTCTCGGGCCCTGCTGGCATTGTCCTTGGCCTGTCTCAGGCCCTACTAGTTGTCTCTGGCCCTGCTGGCTTTAGCCTTAGCATGCCTCAGGCCCTACTGATTTGTCTCGGGCCTTGCTGTCTTTGGACTTGGACTGTCTCGGGCCCTACTGGTTGTCTCAGGCCTTTGGCTTTAGCCTGTTTTTGACCCTACTGGTTGTCTCATGCCGTGCTGGCTGTGGCCTTGGCTTGTCTCGGGCCCTAGTAGTTGTCTCGGGCCTTGATGGTTTTAGCCTTGGCTTGGGCACTGCTGCTTGTCTCAAGACCCGCTGCCTTTGACCTTGGCCTGTCTCGGGCCCTACTGGTTGTCTTGGGCCTTGCTGGCTTTCGCCTTGGCTTGTCTTGGGCCCTACTGCTTGTCTCGTGCCCTGCTGGCTTTGGCCTTGACCTGTCTAGGGCCCTACTAGTTGTCTCGGGCCTTGCTTGCTTTGTCCTTGGCTTGTCTTGGGCCCTACTGCTTGTCTCGTGCCCTGCTGGCTTTGGCCTTGGCCTGTCTAGGGCCCTACTGGTTGTCTCTGGCCTTTGGCCTTGGCTTGTTTTTGGCCCTACTGGTTGTCTCGGGCCCTGCTGGCTGTGGCCTTGGATTGTCTCGATTCCTGAAGGTTGTCTCGGGCTCTGCTGGCTTTGGCCCTAAATGTGCCCTGCTATCTTTGGCCTTGGCCTGTCTCGGGCCCTGCTGGCTTTGGCCTTGGCCTGTCTTGGGCACTGCTGGCTTTGGCCTTGGCCTGTCTCAGGACCTGCTAGCTTTTGCCTTGGCCTGTCTCGGGCCGTGCAGGATTTGGCCTGTCGTGGACCCTACTTGTTGTCTTGGGCCCTGCAGGTTTTGGCATTGGCTTGCCTCGGGCTCTACTGGTTTTCTCGTGCCCTACTTGCTTTGGCCTTGGCCTGTCTCGGGCACTACTAGTTGTCTAGTGCCTATGGCATTGGCCTGTTTTTGGCCCTAATGGTTGTCTTGTACCCTGCTGGCTTTGATCTTGACCTGTCTCGGGTCCTGCTGGCTTTGACCTTGGCCTGTCTCAGGTCGTACTGGTTGACTCGGGCGCTGTTGGCTTTAGCCTTGGCCTGTCTCTGGCCATACTGGTTGTCTCGGGCCCTGCTTGCTTTGGCTTTTGCTTGTCTCGGTCCCTACTGGTTGTCTAAGGCCCTGCTGGCTTTGACATTGTTCTCTCTCGGGCCCTACTGGTTCTCTCGGGCCATGCTGGTTTTAACCTTGGCATGTCTCGGGCCCTACTGGTTGTCTCGGATCATGCTGGCTTTGGTCTTGGCCTGTCTCCGACCCTACTTGTTGTCTCGGGCCCTGCTGGTTTTGGGATTGGCTTGTCACGGGCCCTACTGGTTTTCTCGCGCCCTACTGGCTTTGGCCTTGTCTGTCTCGGGCACATCCAGTTGTTTCAGGCCTTTGGCCATCGCCTGTTTTGGGCCCTACTGGTTGTCTCGGGTCCTGCTAACTGTGACTTTGGCTTGTCTATGGTCCTACTGGTTGTCTCGGGCCCTGCTGGATCTAGCCTTGGTCTGTCTCAGGCCGTACTGGTTGCATCGGGCCCTGTTGGCTTTAGCCTTGGCCTGTCTCAGGCCCTACTTGATGCCTCGGGCCCTGCTGGCTTTGGCATTGGCCTGTCTCGGGCCCTGCTGGCTTTGGCCTTGGCCTGTCTCGGGCCCTGCTGGCTTTGGGCTTGGCCTGTCTCGGGCCGTGCAGGTTTTGGCCTGTCGCGGACCCTACTTGTTGTGTTGGGCCCTGCTGGTTTTGGCATTGGCTCCACTGATTTTCTCGTACCCTACTTGCTTTGGCCTTTGCCTGTCTTGGGCACTACTAGTTGTCTAGTGCCTATGGCCTTGGCCTGTTTTTGGCCTTAATGGTTGTCTTGGGCCCTGCTGGCTTTGGCCGTGGCCTGAAACATGCCCTGCTAGCTTTGGCCTTGGCATGTCTCGGGACTATAAGTTGTCTCGGGCCCTGCTGGCTTTGGCATTGGCCTGTCTCGGGACCTACTGGTTGTCTCGGGCCCTACTGGCTTTGGCTTTTCTCGGACCCTACTGGTTGCCTCGGGCGTTGCATGCTTTGGCCTTAGCCTGTCTCAGGCCATTCTGGTTGTTTTGGGCCCTACTGACATTGGCCTTGTCTAGTCTTGGGCTCTACTGGTTGTCTTGGGCCCAGCTGGCTTTGACCTTGGCCTGTCTAAGGCCCTACAGGGTTGTTTCGGGTCCTGCTGGCTTTGGCCTTGGCCTGTCTCATTCCCTACTAGTTCTCTCTGCCCCTGCTGGCTTTAGCCTTGGCATGTCTCAGGTCCTACTGATTGTCTCGGGCCTTGCTGTCTTTGACCTTGGCCTGTCTCGGGTCCTACTAGTTGTCTCGGGCCCTGCTGGCTTTGGCCGTGGCCTGAAACATGCCCTGCTAGCTTTGGCCTTGGCATGTCTCGGGACTATAAGTTGTCTCGGGCCCTGCTGGCTTTGGCATTGGCCTGTCTCGGGACCTACTGGTTGTCTCGGGCCCTACTGGCTTTGGCTTTTCTCGGACCCTACTGGTTGCCTCGGGCGTTGCATGCTTTGGCCTTAGCCTGTCTCAGGCCATTCTGGTTGTTTTGGGCCCTACTGACATTGGCCTTGTCTAGTCTTGGGCTCTACTGGTTGTCTTGGGCCCAGCTGGCTTTGACCTTGGCCTGTCTAAGGCCCTACAGGGTTGTTTCGGGTCCTGCTGGCTTTGGCCTTGGCCTGTCTCATTCCCTACTAGTTCTCTCTGCCCCTGCTGGCTTTAGCCTTGGCATGTCTCAGGTCCTACTGATTGTCTCGGGCCTTGCTGTCTTTGACCTTGGCCTGTCTCGGGTCCTACTAGTTGTCTCGGGCCCTGCTGGCTTTGGCCGTGGCCTGAAACATGCCCTGCTAGCTTTGGCCTTGGCATGTCTCGGGACTATAAGTTGTCTCGGGCCCTGCTGGCTTTGGCATTGGCCTGTCTCGGGACCTACTGGTTGTCTCGGGCCCTACTGGCTTTGGCTTTTCTCGGACCCTACTGGTTGCCTCGGGCGTTGCATGCTTTGGCCTTAGCCTGTCTCAGGCCATTCTGGTTGTTTTGGGCCCTACTGACATTGGCCTTGTCTAGTCTTGGGCTCTACTGGTTGTCTTGGGCCCAGCTGGCTTTGACCTTGGCCTGTCTAAGGCCCTACAGGGTTGTTTCGGGTCCTGCTGGCTTTGGCCTTGGCCTGTCTCATTCCCTACTAGTTCTCTCTGCCCCTGCTGGCTTTAGCCTTGGCATGTCTCAGGTCCTACTGATTGTCTCGGGCCTTGCTGTCTTTGACCTTGGCCTGTCTCGGGTCCTACTAGTTGTCTCGGGCCCTGCTGGCTTTGGCCTTGCCTTTTCTTGGGCAGTACTGGTTGTCTCGGGCCCTGCTGACTTTGGCCTGGGCTTTTCTCGAGCCATAATGGTTGTCTCGGGCCCTGCAGGCTTTGGCGTTGGCCTGTCTCAGGACCATCTGGATGTCTCGGGCCCTGCTGGCTTTTACCTTCGCTTGTCTCGAGCCCTTCTGGATGTCGCGGGCCCTGCTGGCTTTTGCCTTGGCTTGTCTCGGGCCCTACTGGTTGTCTCAGGCCATGCTGGATTTTTCCTTGGCCTGTCTCGGGCCCTACTAGTTGTCTCCGGCCCAGCTGTTTTTAACCTTGGCATGTCTCAGGCCCTACTGATTGTCTCGGGACCTGCTGGCTTTGAACTTGGCCAGTCTCGTGACCTACTGGTTGTCTCAGGCCTTTAGCCTTAGACTGTTTTTGCCCCTATTGGTTGTCTCGGGCCCTGCTGGCTGTGGTCATGTCTTGTCTCGGGTCCTACTAGTTGTCTCAGGCCCTGCTCGCTTAAGACTTGGCCTGTCTCGGGCCCTAGTGGCTGTTTCAGACCCTACTGGTTGTCTCGTTCACTGTTGGCTTTGGCCTTGGCCTGTATTATGTCCTACTGGTTGTCTCGGGCATTGCTGGCTTGGGCCTTGGCCTGTCTTGGGCCCTGCAGGCTTTGGCCTTGGTCTGTCTCGGGCCCTACTGGTTGTCTCGGGCTCTCCTGGTTTTGGCCTTGGCTTGTCTCGGACCCTACTTTTTGTCTTGGGCCCTGCTGGCTTTAGCCTTGTCCTGTCTCAGACCCTACTGGTTGTCTTGGGTCCTGCTGGCTTTGTCTTTCGTCGGTCTCGGGCCCAACTAGTTGCCTCCGGCCCTGTTGGCTTTGGACTTGGCCTGTCTCAGGATCTACCGGTTGTCTCAGGCCTTTGGCTTTAGCCTGTTTTTGGCCCTACTGGTTGTCTCGGGCCCTGCTGGCTGTGGTCATGGCTTGTCTCGGGTCCTGCTGGCTTTGACCTTGTCTTTTCTCTGGCCCTACTGGATGTCTTGGGCACTACTGACTTTAACCTTGGCTTGTCTCAGGCCTTACTGGTTGTCTCGGGCCCTGCTGGGGTTGGCCTTTTCCTTTCTCGGGCCCTACTGGTTCTCTCGGGCCATGCTGGTTTTGACCTTGGCTTGTCTCGGGCCCTACTGGTTGTCTCGGATCATGTTGGCTTTAGTCTTGGCCTCTCTCTGACCCTACTTGTTGTCTCGGGCCCTGCTGGTTTTGGCCTTGGCTTGTCATGGGCCCTACTGGTTTTCTCACGTCCTACTGGCTTTGGCCTTGTCTCTCTCGGGTCCTTCCAGTTGTTTCAGGCTTTGGGCCATGGCCTGTTTTGGACCATACTGGTTGACTCGGGCCCTGCTGACTGTGGCCTTAGCCTTTCTTGGGCCTTACTGGTTGTCTCATGCCCTGTTGGCTTTGGCCTTGGCCTGTCTTGGACCCTACTTGCTGTCTTGGGTCCTGCTGGCTTTGGCCTTGGCCTGTCTCGGGCTCTACTGGTTTTCTCGCATCCTACTGGCTTTAGCCTTGGCCTGTCTCAGGCCCTACTGGTTGTCTCAGGACATGCTGGATTTGGCCTTGGCCTGTCTCGGGCACTACTGGCTTTGGCCTTGACCAGTCTCGGGACCTACTGGTTGTCTCGGACCCTGCTGGCTTTGACCTTGGCTTGTCTAGGGCCCTACTGGTTGTCTCGCACCCTGCTGAATGTGGTCTTGAATTGTCTCGGGTCCTACTAGTTGTCTCAGGCCCTATAGGCTTTGACCAGGCCATAATGGTTGTCTCATGCCCTACTGGCTTTGGACGTTGCTTGTCTCAGGCCCTAATGGTTGTCTCGGGCCCTACTGGCTTTCACGTTGGCTTGTCACGGACCCTACTTGATGTCTCAGGCCCTGTTGGCTTTCGCCTTGGCTTGTCCCTGCTGGCTTTGGCCTTGGCTTGTTTCAGGAACTACTGGTTTTCACGCGCCCTACTGGCTTTAGCCATGGCCTGTATCAGGCTCTACTGGTTGTCTCGGGGCATGCTGGATTTGGCCTTGGCCTGTCTCGGGCCCTGCTGGCTATGACCTTGGTTTTTCTCGGGCTCTACTGGTTGTCTCGGGTCCTGCTGGCTTTGACTCTGGCATTTCTCGGGCCCTACAGGTTGTCTCGGGCCCTGCTGGCTATGACCTTGGTTTTTCTCGGGCCCTACTGGTTGTCGTGGGCCTTCCTGGCTTTGAACTTGACCTGTCTCGGGTCCTGCTGGCTTTGGCCTAGGCATGTCTCAGGCCGTACTGGTTGTCTTGGGTGCTGTTGGCTTTAGCCTTGGCCTGTCTCGGGCCATACTGGTTGTCTCGGGCCCTGCTTGCTTTGGCTTTTGCTTGTCTCCGTCCCTACTGGTTGTCTCAGGCCCTGCTGGCTTTGGCAGTGTCCTCTTTCGGGCCCTACTGGTTCTCTCGGGCCATGCTGGTTTTAACCTTGGCTTGTCTCGGGCCCTACTGGTTGTCTCGGATCATGCTGGCTTTGGTCTTGGCCTGTCTCGGACCCTACTTGTTGTCTCGGGCCCTGCTGGTTTTGGGATTGGCTTGTCACGGGCCCTACTGGTTTTCACGTGCCTTACTGGCTTTGGCCTTGTCTGTCTCGGGCACTTCCAGTTGTTTCAGGCCTTAGGCCATGGCCTGTTTTGGGCCCTGCTGTTTGTCTCGGGCCCTGCTAACTGTGACTTTGGCTTGTCTATGGTCCTAATGGTTGTCTCGGGCCCTGCTGGCTTTGGCCTTGGTCTGTCTCAGGCCGTACTGGTTGTCTCGGGCCCTGTTGGCTTTAGCCTTGGCCTGTCTCAGGCTCTACTTGTTGCCTCGGGCCCTGTTGGCTTTGGCCTTGGCCTGTCTCGGGCCCTGCTAGCTTTAGCCTTGGACTGTCTCGGGCACTGCTGGCTTTGGCCTTGGCCTGTCTCGGGCCCTGCTGGCTTTTGGCCTTGGCCTGTCTCGGGCCTTGCAGGATTTGGCCTGTCGGGGACCCAAATAGTTGTCTTTGGCCCTGCTGGCTTTGGTCTGAAACATGCCCTGCTAGCTTTGGCCTTGGCATGTCTCGGGACTAAAAGTTGTCTCGGCCCTGCTGGCTTTGGCATTGGCCTGTCTCGGGACCTACTGGTTGTCCCGGGCCCTACTGGCTTTGGCTTTTCTCGGACCCTACTGGTTGCCTCGGGCGTTGCATGCTTTGGCCTTAGCCTGTCTCAGGCCATTCTGGTTGTTTTGCGCCCTACTGACATTGGCCTTGTCTAGTCTTGGGCTCTACTGGTTGTCTTGGGCCCAGCTGGCTTTGACCTTGGCCTGTCTAAGGCCCTACACGGTTGTTTCGGATCCTGCTGGCTTTGGCCTTGGCCTGTCTCATTCCCTACTAGTTCTCTCTGCCCCTGCTGGCTTTAGCCTTGGCATGTCTCAGGTCCTACTGATTGTCTCGGGCCTTGCTGTCTTTGACCTTGGCCTGTCTCGGGTCCTACTAGTTGTCTCGGGCCCTGCTGGCTTTGGCCTTGCCTTTTCTTGGGCAGTACTGGTTGTCTCGGGCCCTGCTGACTTTGGCCTGGGCTTTTCTCGAGCCATAATGGTTGTCTCGGGCCCTGCAGGCTTTGGCGTTGGCCTGTCTCAGGACCATCTGGATGTCTCGGGCCCTGCTGGCTTTTACCTTCGCTTGTCTCGAGCCCTTCTGGATGTCGCAGGCCCTGCTGGCTTTTGCCTTGGCTTGTCTCGGGCCCTACTGGTTGTCTCAGGCCATGCTGGATTTTTCCTTGGCCTGTCTCGGGCCCTACTAGTTGTCTCCGGCCCAGCTGTTTTTAACCTTGGCATGTCTCAGGCCCTACTGATTGTCTCGGGACCTGCTGGCTTTGAACTTGGCCAGTCTCGTGACCTACTGGTTGTCTCAGGCCTTTAGCCTTAGACTGTTTTTGCCCCTATTGGTTGTCTCGGGCCCTGCTGGCTGTGGTCATGTCTTGTCTCGGGTCCTACTAGATGTGTCAGGCCCTGCTCGCTTAAGCCTTGGCCTGTCTCGGGCCCTAGTGGCTGTTTCAGACCCTACTGGTTGTCTCGTTCACTGTTGGCTTTGGCCTTGGCCTGTATTATGTCCTACTGGTTGTCTCGGGCCCTGCTGGCTTGGGCCTTGGCCTGTCTTGGGCCCTGCAGGCTTTGGCCTTGGTCTGTCTCGGGCCCTACTGGTTGTCTCGGGCTCTCCTGGTTTTGGCCTTGGCTTGTCTCGGACCCTACTTTTTGTCTTGGGCCCTGCTGGCTTTAGCCTTGTCCTGTCTCAGACCCTACTGGTTGTCTTGGGTCCTGCTGGCTTTGTCTTTCGTCGGTCTCGGGCCCAACTAGTTGCCTCCGGCCCTGTTGGCTTTGGACTTGGCCTGTCTCAGGACCTACCGGTTGTCTCAGGCCTTTGGCTTTAGCCTGTTTTTGGCCCTACTGGTTGTCTCGGGCCCTGCTGGCTGTGGTCATGGCTTGTCTCGGGTCCTGCTGGCTTTGACCTTGTCTTTTCTCTGGCCCTACTGGATGTCTTGGGCACTACTGACTTTAACCTTGGCTTGTCTCAGGCCTTACTTGTTGTCTCGGGCCCTGCTGGGGTTGGCCTTTTCCTTTCTCGGGCCCTACTGGTTCTCTCGGGCCATGCTGGTTTTGACCTTGGCTTGTCTCGGGCCCTACTGGTTGTCTCGGATCATGTTGGCTTTAGTCTTGGCCTCTCTCTGACCCTACTTGTTGTCTCGGGCCCTGCTGGTTTTGGCCTTGGCTTGTCATGGGCCCTACTGGTTTTCTCACGTCCTACTGGCTTTGGCCTTGTCTCTCTCGGGTCCTTCCAGTTGTTTCAGGCTTTGGGCCATGGCCTGTTTTGGACCCTACTGGTTGACTCGGGCCCTGCTGACTGTGGCCTTAGC
Organism: Phyllobates terribilis; assembly: GCF_046119375.1. Taxonomy (NCBI): domain Eukaryota; kingdom Metazoa; phylum Chordata; class Amphibia; order Anura; family Dendrobatidae; genus Phyllobates; species Phyllobates terribilis. Next base: position 330,805,702 of record NW_027362768.1, read on the forward strand.
CTTTCTTGGGCCTTACTGGTTGTCTCATGCCCTGTTGGCTTTGGCCTTGGCCTGTCTTGGACCCTACTTGCTGTCTCGGGTCCTGCTGGCTTTGGCCTTGGCCTGTCTCGGGCTCTACTGGTTTTCTCGCATCCTACTGGCTTTAGCCTTGGCCTGTCTCAGGCCCTACTGGTTGTCTCAGGACATGCTGGATTTGGCCTTGGCCTGTCTCGGGCACTACTGGCTTTGGCCTTGACCAGTCTCGGGACCTACTAGTTGTCTCGGGCCCTGCTGGCTTTGGCCGTGGCCTGAAACATGCCCTGCTAGCTTTGGCCTTGGCATGTCTCGGGACTATAAGTTGTCTCGGGCCCTGCTGGCTTTGGCATTGGCCTGTCTCGGGACCTACTGGTTGTCTCGGGCCCTACTGGCTTTGGCTTTTCTCGGACCCTACTGGTTGCCTCGGGCGTTGCATGCTTTGGCCTTAGCCTGTCTCAGGCCATTCTGGTTGTTTTGGGCCCTACTGACATTGGCCTTGTCTAGTCTTGGGCTCTACTGGTTGTCTTGGGCCCAGCTGGCTTTGACCTTGGCCTGTCTAAGGCCCTACAGGGTTGTTTCGGGTCCTGCTGGCTTTGGCCTTGGCCTGTCTCATTCCCTACTAGTTCTCTCTGCCCCTGCTGGCTTTAGCCTTGGCATGTCTCAGGTCCTACTGATTGTCTCGGGCCTTGCTGTCTTTGACCTTGGCCTGTCTCGGGTCCTACTAGTTGTCTCGGGCCCTGCTGGCTTTGGCCTTGCCTTTTCTTGGGCAGTACTGGTTGTCTCGGGCCCTGCTGACTTTGGCCTGGGCTTTTCTCGAGCCATAATGGTTGTCTCGGGCCCTGCAGGCTTTGGCGTTGGCCTGTCTCAGGACCATCTGGATGTCTCGGGCCCTGCTGGCTTTTACCTTCGCTTGTCTCGAGCCCTTCTGGATGTCGCGGGCCCTGCTGGCTTTTGCCTTGGCTTGTCTCGGGCCCTACTGGTTGTCTCAGGCCATGCTGGATTTTTCCTTGGCCTGTCTCGGGCCCTACTAGTTGTCTCCGGCCCAGCTGTTTTTAACCTTGGCATGTCTCAGGCCCTACTGATTGTCTCGGGACCTGCTGGCTTTGAACTTGGCCAGTCTCGTGACCTACTGGTTGTCTCAGGCCTTTAGCCTTAGACTGTTTTTGCCCCTATTGGTTGTCTCGGGCCCTGCTGGCTGTGGTCATGTCTTGTCTCGGGTCCTACTAGTTGTCTCAGGCCCTGCTCGCTTAAGACTTGGCCTGTCTCGGGCCCTAGTGGCTGTTTCAGACCCTACTGGTTGTCTCGTTCACTGTTGGCTTTGGCCTTGGCCTGTATTATGTCCTACTGGTTGTCTCGGGCCCTGCTGGCTTGGGCCTTGGCCTGTCTTGGGCCCTGCAGGCTTTGGCCTTGGTCTGTCTCGGGCCCTACTGGTTGTCTCGGGCTCTCCTGGTTTTGGCCTTGGCTTGTCTCGGACCCTACTTTTTGTCTTGGGCCCTGCTGGCTTTAGCCTTGTCCTGTCTCAGACCCTACTGGTTGTCTTGGGTCCTGCTGGCTTTGTCTTTCGTCGGTCTCGGGCCCAACTAGTTGCCTCCGGCCCTGTTGGCTTTGGACTTGGCCTGTCTCAGGATCTACCGGTTGTCTCAGGCCTTTGGCTTTAGCCTGTTTTTGGCCCTACTGGTTGTCTCGGGCCCTGCTGGCTGTGGTCATGGCTTGTCTCGGGTCCTGCTGGCTTTGACCTTGTCTTTTCTCTGGCCCTACTGGATGTCTTGGGCACTACTGACTTTAACCTTGGCTTGTCTCAGGCCTTACTGGTTGTCTCGGGCCCTGCTGGGGTTGGCCTTTTCCTTTCTCGGGCCCTACTGGTTCTCTCGGGCCATGCTGGTTTTGACCTTGGCTTGTCTCGGGCCCTACTGGTTGTCTCGGATCATGTTGGCTTTAGTCTTGGCCTCTCTCTGACCCTACTTGTTGTCTCGGGCCCTGCTGGTTTTGGCCTTGGCTTGTCATGGGCCCTACTGGTTTTCTCACGTCCTACTGGCTTTGGCCTTGTCTCTCTCGGGTCCTTCCAGTTGTTTCAGGCTTTGGGCCATGGCCTGTTTTGGACCCTACTGGTTGACTCGGGCCCTGCTGACTGTGGCCTTAGCCTTTCTTGGGCCTTACTGGTTGTCTCATGCCCTGTTGGCTTTGGCCTTGGCCTGTCTTGGACCCTACTTGCTGTCTCGGGTCCTGCTGGCTTTGGCCTTGGCCTGTCTCGGGCTCTACTGGTTTTCTCGCATCCTACTGGCTTTAGCCTTGGCCTGTCTCAGGCCCTACTGGTTGTCTCAGGACATGCTGGATTTGGCCTTGGCCTGTCTCGGGCACTACTGGCTTTGGCCTTGACCAGTCTCGGGACCTACTAGTTGTCTCGGGCCCTGCTGGCTTTGGCCGTGGCCTGAAACATGCCCTGCTAGCTTTGGCCTTGGCATGTCTCGGGACTATAAGTTGTCTCGGGCCCTGCTGGCTTTGGCATTGGCCTGTCTCAGGACCTACTGGTTGTCTCGGGCCCTACTGGCTTTGGCTTTTCTCGGACCCTACTGGTTGCCTCGGGCGTTGCATGCTTTGGCCTTAGCCTGTCTCAGGCCATTCTGGTTGTTTTGGGCCCTACTGACATTGGCCTTGTCTAGTCTTGGGCTCTACTGGTTGTCTTGGGCCCAGCTGGCTTTGACCTTGGCCTGTCTAAGGCCCTACAGGGTTGTTTCGGGTCCTGCTGGCTTTGGCCTTGGCCTGTCTCATTCCCTACTAGTTCTCTCTGCCCCTGCTGGCTTTAGCCTTGGCATGTCTCAGGTCCTACTGATTGTCTCGGGCCTTGCTGTCTTTGACCTTGGCCTGTCTCGGGTCCTACTAGTTGTCTCGGGCCCTGCTGGCTTTGGCCTTGCCTTTTCTTGGGCAGTACTGGTTGTCTCGGGCCCTGCTGACTTTGGCCTGGGCTTTTCTCGAGCCATAATGGTTGTCTCGGGCCCTGCAGGCTTTGGCGTTGGCCTGTCTCAGGACCATCTGGATGTCTCGGGCCCTGCTGGCTTTTACCTTCGCTTGTCTCGAGCCCTTCTGGATGTCGCGGGCCCTGCTGGCTTTTGCCTTGGCTTGTCTCGGGCCCTACTGGTTGTCTCAGGCCATGCTGGATTTTTCCTTGGCCTGTCTCGGGCCCTACTAGTTGTCTCCGGCCCAGCTGTTTTTAACCTTGGCATGTCTCAGGCCCTACTGATTGTCTCGGGACCTGCTGGCTTTGAACTTGGCCAGTCTCGTGACCTACTGGTTGTCTCAGGCCTTTAGCCTTAGACTGTTTTTGCCCCTATTGGTTGTCTCGGGCCCTGCTGGCTGTGGTCATGTCTTGTCTCGGGTCCTACTAGTTGTCTCAGGCCCTGCTCGCTTAAGACTTGGCCTGTCTCGGGCCCTAGTGGCTGTTTCAGACCCTACTGGTTGTCTCGTTCACTGTTGGCTTTGGCCTTGGCCTGTATTATGTCCTACTGGTCGTCTCGGGCCCTGCTGGCTTGGGCCTTGGCCTGTCTTGGGCCCTGCAGGCTTTGGCCTTGGTCTGTCTCGGGCCCTACTGGTTGTCTCGGGCTCTCCTGGTTTTGGCCTTGGCTTGTCTCGGACCCTACTTTTTGTCTTGGGCCCTGCTGGCTTTAGCCTTGTCCTGTCTCAGACCCTACTGGTTGTCTTGGGTCCTGCTGGCTTTGTCTTTCGTCGGTCTCGGGCCCAACTAGTTGCCTCCGGCCCTGTTGGCTTTGGACTTGGCCTGTCTCAGGACCTACCGGTTGTCTCAGGCCTTTGGCTTTAGCCTGTTTTTGGCCCTACTGGTTGTCTCGGGCCCTGCTGGCTGTGGTCATGGCTTGTCTCGGGTCCTGCTGGCTTTGACCTTGTCTTTTCTCTGGCCCTACTGGATGTCTTGGGCACTACTGACTTTAACCTTGGCTTGTCTCAGGCCTTACTTGTTGTCTCGGGCCCTGCTGGGGTTGGCCTTTTCCTTTCTCGGGCCCTACTGGTTCTCTCGGGCCATGCTGGTTTTGACCTTGGCTTGTCTCGGGCCCTACTGGTTGTCTCGGATCATGTTGGCTTTAGTCTTGGCCTCTCTCTGACCCTACTTGTTGTCTCGGGCCCTGCTGGTTTTGGCCTTGGCTTGTCATGGGCCCTACTGGTTTTCTCACGTCCTACTGGCTTTGGCCTTGTCTCTCTCGGGTCCTTCCAGTTGTTTCAGGCTTTGGGCCATGGCCTGTTTTGGACCCTACTGGTTGACTCGGGCCCTGCTGACTGTGGCCTTAGCCTTTCTTGGGCCTTACTGGTTGTCTCATGCCCTGTTGGCTTTGGCCTTGGCCTGTCTTGGACCCTACTTGCTGTCTCGGGTCCTGCTGGCTTTGGCCTTGGCCTGTCTCGGGCTCTACTGGTTTTCTCGCATCCTACTGGCTTTAGCCTTGGCCTGTCTCAGGCCCTACTGGTTGTCTCAGGACATGCTGGATTTGGCCTTGGCCTGTCTCGGGCACTACTGGCTTTGGCCTTGACCAGTCTCGGGACCTACTGGTTGTCTCGGACCCTGCTGGCTTTGACCTTGGCTTGTCTAGGGCCCTACTGGTTGTCTCGCACCCTGCTGAATGTGGCCTTGAATTGTCTCGGGTCCTACTAGTTGTCTCAGGCCCTATAGGCTTTGACCAGGCCATAATGGTTGTCTCATGCCCTACTGGCTTTGGACGTTGCTTGTCTCAGGCCCTAATGGTTGTCTCGGGCCCTGCTGGCTTTCACGTTGGCTTGTCACGGGCCCTACTTGATGTCTCAGGCCCTGTTGGCTTTCGCCTTGGCTTGTCCCTGCTGGCTTTGGCCTTGGCTTGTTTCAGGAACTACTGGTTTTCACGCGCCCCACTGGCTTTAGCCATGGCCTGTATCAGGCTCTACTGGTTGTCTCGGGGCATGCTGGATTTGGCCTTGGCCTGTCTGGGGCCCTGCTGGCTATTACCTTGGTTTTTCTCGGGCTCTACTGGTTGTCTCGGGTCCTGCTGGCTTTGACTCTGGCATTTCTCGGGCCCTACAGGTTGTCTCGGGCCCTGCTGGCTATGACCTTGGTTTTTCTCGGGCCCTACTGGTTGTCTTGGGCCTTGCTGGCTTTGAACTTGACCTGTCTCGGGTCCTGCTGGCTTTGGCCTAGGCATGTCTCAGGCCGTACTGGTTGTCTTGGGTGCTGTTGGCTTTAGCCTTGGCCTGTCTCGGGCCATACTGGTTGTCTCGGGCCCTGCTTGCTTTGGCTTTTGCTTGTCTCCGTCCCTACTGGTTGTCTCAGGCCCTGCTGGCTTTGGCAGTGTCCTCTTTCGGGCCCTACTGGTTCTCTCGGGCCATGCTGGTTTTAACCTTGGCTTGTCTCGGGCCCTACTGGTTGTCTCGGATCATGCTGGCTTTGGTCTTGGCCTGTCTCCGACCCTACTTGTTGTCTCGGGCCCTGCTGGTTTTGGGATTGGCTTGTCATGGGCCCTACTGGTTTTCACGTGACCTACTGGCTTTGGCCTTGTCTGTCTCGGGCACTTCCAGTTGTTTCAGGCCTTAGGCCATGGCCTGTTTTGGGCCCTGCTGTTTGTCTCGGGCTCTGCTAACTGTGACTTTGGCTTGTCTATGGTCCTAATGGTTGTCTCGGGCCCTGCTGGCTTTGACCTTGGTCTGTCTCAGGCCGTACTGGTTGTCTCGGGCCCTGTTGACTTTAGCCTTGGCCTGTCTCAGGCTCTACTTGTTGCCTCGGGCCCTGTTGGCTTTGGCCTTGGCCTGTCTCAGGCCCTGCTAGCTTTAGCCTTGGCCTGTCTCTGGCACTGCTGGCTTTGGCCTTGGCCTGTCTCGGGCCCTGCTGGCTTTTGGCCTTGGCCTGTCTCGGGCCTTGCAGGATTTGGCCTGTCGGGGACCCTAATGGTTGTCTTGGGCCCTGCTGGTTTTGGCATTGGCTTGTCTCGGGCTCTACTGGTTTTCTCTTGCCCTACTTGCTTTGGCCTTGGCCGGTCTCGGGCACTACTAGTTGTCTAGTGCCTATGGCCTTGGCCTGTTTTTGGCCCTAATGGTTGTCTTGGGCCCTGCTGGATGTGGCCTTGGCTTGTCTCGGGTCCTACTGGTTGTCTTGGGCGCTGCTGGCTTTGGATTTTCTAGGACCCTGCTGGTTGCCTCGGGCCCTGCATGCTTTGGCCTTGGCCTGTCTTAGGCCATCCTGGTTGTTTTGGGCCCTACTGACATTGGCCTTGTCTTGTCTCGGGCTCTACTGGTTGTCTTGGGCCCTGCTGGCTTTGACCTTGGCTTGTCTCGGGCTCTACTGGTTTTCTCGTGCCCTACTTGTTTTGGCCTTGGCCTGTCTCGGGCCCTACTAGTTGTCTCGTGCCTATGGCCTTGGCCTGTTTTTGGCTCTAATGGTTGTCTCGGGCCCTGGTGGCTGTGGCCTTGGCTTTTCTCGGGTCCTACTGGTTGTCTTGGGCCCTGCTGTCTTTGGATTTTCTAGGACCCTACTGGTTACCTCGGGCCCTGCATGCTTTGGCCTTGGCCTGTCTCACGCCATCCTGGTTGTTTTGGGCCCTACTGACATTGGCCTTGTCTTGTCTCGGGCTCTACTGGTTGTCTTGGGCCCTACTTGCTTTGGCCTTGGCCTGTCTCGGGCCCTACTAGTTGTCTCGTGCCTATGGCCTTGGCCTGTTTTTGGCTCTAATGGTTGTCTCGGGCCCTGCGGGTTGTGGCCTTGGCTTGTCTCGGGTCCAAATTGTTGTCTGGGGCCCTGCTGGCTTTGGCCTTGGCCTGAAACATGCCCTGCTAGCTTTGGCCTTGGCATGTCTCGGGACTACAAGTTGTCTCGGGACCTGCTGGCCTTGGCATTGACCTGTCCCTGCTAGCTTTGGCCTTGGCTTGTTTCAGGAACTACTGGTTTTCACGCGTGCTACTGGCTTTAGGCTTGGCCTGTATCAGGCCCTACTGGTTGTCTCGGGCCATGCTGGATTTGGCCTTGTCCTCTCTCGGGCCTTACTGGTTCTCTCGGGCCATGCTGGTTTTAACCTTGGCTTGTCTCGGGCCCTAATGGTTGTCTCGGATCATTCTGGCTTTGGTCTTGGCCGGTCTCGGACCCTACTTGTTGTCTCGGGCCCTGCTGGTTTTGGCCTTGGCTTGTCACGGGCCCTACTAGTTTTATCGCGCCCTACTGGCTTTGGCCTTGTCTGTCTTGGACACTTCCAGCTGTTTCAGGCCTTTGGCCATGGCCTGTTTCGGGCCATACTGGTTGCTGACTGTGACTTTGGCTTGTCTACGGTCCTACAGGTTGTCTCGGGCCCTGCTGGCTTTGGCCTTGGTCTATCTTAGGCCGTACTGGTTGTCTCGGGCCTTGTTGGCTTTAACCTTGCTCTGTCTCAAGCCCTACTTGTTGCCTCGGGCCCTGCTGGCTTTGGCCTTGGCCTGTCTCGGGCCCTGCTGGCTTTGGCCTTGGCCTGTCTCGGGCCCTGCTGGCTTTGGCCTTGGCCTGTCTCGGGCCCTGCTGGCTTTTGGCCTTGGCCTGTCTCGGGCCTTGCAGGATTTGGCCTGTCGGGGACCCTAATGGTTGTCTTGGGCCCTGCTGGTTTTGGCATTGGCTTGTCTCGGGCTCTACTGGTTTTCTCGTGCCCTACTTGCTTTGGCCTTGGCCTGTCTTGGGCACTACTAGTTGTCTAGTGCCTATGGCCTTGGCCTGTTTTGGCCCAAATAGTTTTCTTGGGCCCTGCTGGATGTGGCCTTGGCTTGTCTCGGGTCCTACAGGTCGTCTTGGGCGCTGCTGGCTTTGGATTTTCTAGGACCCTACTCGTTGCCTCGGGCCCTGCATGCTTTGGCCTTGGCCAGTGTCAGGCCATCCTGGTTGTTTTGGGCCCTACTGACATTGGCCTTGTCTTGTCTCGGGCTCTACTGGTTTTCTCGTGCCCTACTTGCTTTGGCCTTGGCCTGTCTCGGGCCCTACTAGTTGTCTCGTGTATATGGCCTTGGCCTGTTTTTGGCTCTAATGGTTTTCTCGGGCCCTGCGGGCTGTGGCCTTGGCTTGTCTCGGGTCCAAATAGTTGTCTTTGGCCCTGCTGGCTTTGGTCTGAAACATGCCCTGCTAGCTTTGGCCTTGGCATGTCTCGGGACTAAAAGTTGTCTCGGCCCTGCTGGCTTTGGCATTGGCCTGTCTCGGGACCTACTGGTTGTCTCGGGCCCTACTGGCTTTGGCTTTTCTCGAACCCTACTGGTTGCCTCGGGCCCGGCATGCATTGGCATTGGCCTGTCTCAGGCCATTCTGGTTGTTTTTGGCCCTACTGACATTGGCCTTGTCTAGTCTCGGGCTCTACTGGTTGTCTTGGGCCCTGCTGGCTATGACCTTGGCCTGTCTCATGCCCTACTAGTTGTCTCTGGCCCTGCTGGCTTTAGCCTTGGCCTGTCTCTGGCGCTACTAGTTGTCTCGGGCACTGCTGGCTTTGCCCTTGCCTTTTCTTGGGCAATACTGGTTGTCTCGGGCCCTGCTGGCTTTGGCTTTTGTCTGTCTCGGGCCCTATTAGTTGTCTCCGGCCCAGCTATCTTTAGCCCTGGCATGTCTCAGGCCCTACTGATTGTCTCAGGCCTTGCTGTCTTTGGCCTTGGCCTGTCTCGGGTCCTACTAGTTGTCTCGGGCCCTGCTGGCTTTGGCCTTGCCTTTTCTTGGGCACTACTGGTTGTCTGAGGCCCTGCTGGCTTTGGCTTTTGTCTGTCTCGGGCCCTACTAGTTGTCTCCGGCCCAGCTGTCTTTAGCCTTGGCATGTCTTCAGGCCCTACTGATTGTCTCGGGACCTGCTGGCTTTGGACTTGGCCTGTCTCGTGACCTACTGGTTGTCTCAGGCCTTTAGCCTTAGACTATTTTTGCCCCTACTGGTTGTCTCGGGCCCTGCTGGCTGTGGTCATGTCTTGTCTCGGGTCCTACTATTTGTCTCAGGCCCTGCTCGTTTAAGCCTGGCCTGTCTCAGGCCCTAGTGACTGTTTCGGACCCTACTGGTTGTCTCGTTCACTGTTGGCTTTGGCCTTGTCCTGTATTATGCCCTACTGGTTGTCTCGGGCCCTGCTGGCTTAGGCTTTGGCCTGTCTTGGGCCCTGCAAGCTTTGGCCTTGGTCTGTCTCAGGCCCTACTGGTTGTCTCGGGCTCTCCTGGTTTTGGCCTTGACTTGTCTCGGACCCTACTGGTTGTCTCGGGCCCTGCTGGCTTTGGCCTTGTCCTGTCTCAGACCCTACTGGTTGTCTCGGGCCCTGCTGGCTTTGTCTTTCGCCGGTCTCGGGCCCTACTAGTTGCCTCCGGCCCTGTTGGCTTTGGACTTGGCCTGTCTCGGAACCTACCGGTTGTCTCAAGGCTTTGGCTTTAGCCTGTTTTTGGCCCTACTGGTTGTCTCGGGCCCTGCTGGCTGTGGTCATGGCTTGTCTCGTGTCCTGCTGGCTTTGACCTTGTCTTTTCTGTGGCCCTACTGGATGTCTTGGGCGCTACTGGCTTTAACCTTGGCTTGTCTCAGGCCATACTGGTTGTCTCGGGCCCTGCTGACTTTGGCCTTGTCCTCTATCAGGCCCTACTGGTTGTCTCGGGCCATATTAGATTTGGCCTTGGTCTGTCTCGGGCCCTGCTGGCTATGACCTTGGATTTTCTCAGGTTCTACTGGTTGTCTCGGGTCCTGCTGGCTTTGCCCTTGGTCTGTCTTAGGCCGTACTGGTTGTCTCAGGCCTTGTTGGCTTTAGCCTTGCTCTGTCTCAAGCCCTACTTGTTGCCTCGGGCCCTGCTGGCTTTGGCCTTGGCCTGTCTCGGGCCCTGCTGGCTTTGGCTTTGGCCTGTCTCGGGCCCTGCTGGCTTTTGGCCTTGGCCTGTCTCGGGCCTTGCAGGATTTGGCCTGTCGGGGACCCTAATGGTAGTCTTGGGCCCTGCTGGTTTTGGCATTGGCTTGTCTCGGGCTCTACTGGTTTTCTCGTGCCCTACTTGCTTTGGCCTTGGCCTGTCTTGGGCACTACTAGTTGTCTAGTGCCTATGGCCTTGGCCTGTTTTTGGCCCTAATGGTTGTCTTGGGCCCTGCTGGATGTGGCCTTGGCTTGTCTCGGGTCCTACTGGTCGTCTTGGGCGCTGCTGGCTTTGGATTTTCTAGGACCCTACTGGTTGCCTCGGGCCCTGCATGCTTTGGCCTTGGCCAGTGTCAGGCCATCCTGGTTGTTTTGGGCCCTACTGACATTGGCCTTGTCTTGTCTCGGGCTCTACTGGTTTTCTCGTGCCCTACTTGCTTTGGCCTTGGCCTGTCTCGGGCCCTACTAGTTGTCTCGTGCCTATGGCCTTGGCCTGTTTTTGGCTCTAATGGTTTTCTCAGGCCCTGCGGGCTGTGGCCTTGGCTTGTCTCGGGTCCAAATAGTTGTCTTGGTCTGAAACATGCCCTGCTAGCTTTGGCCTTGGCATGTCTCGGGACTAAAAGTTGTCTCGGCCCTGCTGGCTTTGGCATTGGCCTGTCTCGGGACCTACAGGTTGTCTCGGGCCCTACTGGCTTTGGCTTTTCTCGAACCCTACTGGTTGCCTCGGGCCCTGCATGCATTGGCATTGGCCTGTCTCAGGCCATTCTGGTTGTTTTTGGCCCTACTGACATTGGCCTTGTCTAGTCTCGGGCTCTACTGGTTGTCTTGGGCCCTGCTGGCTATGACCTTGGCTTGTCTCATGCCCTACTAGTTGTCTCTGGCCCTGCTGACTTTAGCCTTGGCCTGTCTCGGGCTCTACTAGTTGTCTCGGGCACTGCTGGCTTTGCCCTTGCCTTTTCTTGGGCAATACTGGTTGTCTCGGGCCCTGCTGGCTTTGGCTTTTGTCTGTCTCGGGCCCTATTAGTTGTCTCCGGCCCAGCTATCTTTAGCCCTGGCATGTCTCAGGCCCTACTGATTGTCTGAGGCCTTGCTGTCTTTGGCCTTGGCCTGTCTCGGGTCCTACTAGTTGTCTCGGGCCCTGCTGGCTTTGGCCTTGCCTTTTCTTGGGCACTACTGGTTGTCTGAGGCCCTGCTGGCTTTGGCTTTTGTCTGTCTCGGGCCCTACTAGTTGTCTCCGGCCCAGCTGTCTTTAGCCTTGGCATGTCTTCAGGCCCTACTGATTGTCTCGGGACCTGCTGGCTTTGGACTTGGCCTGTCTCGTGACCTACTGGTTGTCTCAGGCCTTTAGCCTTAGACTATTTTTGCCCCTACTGGTTGTCTCGGGCCCTGCTGGCTGTGGTCATGTCTTGTCTCGGGTCCTACTATTTGTCTCAGGCCCTGCTCGTTTAAGCCTGGCCTGGCTCAGGCCCTAGTGACTGTTTCGGACCCTACTGGTTGTCTCGTTCACTGTTGGCTTTGGCCTTGTCCTGTATTATGCCCTACTGGTTGTCTCAGGCCCTGCTGGCTTGCGCTTTGGCCTGTCTTGGGCCCTGCAAGCTTTGGCCTTGGTCTGTCTCGGGCCCTACTGGTTGTCTCGGGCTCTCCTGGTTTTGGCCTTGACTTGTCTCGGACCCTACTGGTTGTCTCGGGCCCTGCTGGCTTTGGCCTTGTCCTGTCTCAGACCCTACTGGTTGTCTCGGGCCCTGCTGGCTTTGTCTTTCGTCGGTCTCGGGCCCTACTAGTTGCCTCCGGCCCTGTTGGCTTTGGACTTGGCCTGTCTCAGGACCTACCGGTTGTCTCAAGCCTTTGGCTTTAGCCTGTTTTTGGCCCTACTGGTTGTCTCGGGCCCTGCTGGCTGTGGTCATGGCTTGTCTCGGGTCCTGCTGGCTTTGACCTTGTCTTTTCTCTGGCCCTACTGGATGTCTTGGGCGCTACTGGCTTTAACCTTGGCTTGTCTCAGGCCTTACTGGTTGTCTCGGGCCCTGCTGACTTTGGCCTTGTCCTCTATCAGGCCCTACTGGTTCTCTCGGGCCATGCTGGTTTTGACCTTGGCTTGTCTCGGGCCCTACTGTTTGTCTCGGGCCCTGCTGGCATTGGCCTTGTCCTCTCTTGGGCCCTACTGGTTCTCTCGGGCCATACTGGTTTTGACCTTGGCTTGTCTCGGGCCCTACTGGTTGTCTCGGATCATGCTGGCTTTGGCCTTGGCCTGTCTCGGACCCTAATTGTTGTCTCGGGCCCTGCTGGTTTTCTCACGTCCTACTGACTTTGGCCTTGTCTGTCTCGGGCACTTCCAGTTGTTTCAGGCTTTTGGCCTTGGCCTGTTTTGGACCCTACTGGTTGTCTCGGGCCCTGCTGACTGTGGCTTTGGCTTGTCTCAGATCCTACTGGTTGTCTCGGGCCCTGCTGGCTTTGGCCTTTCTCGGGCCTTACTGGTTGTCTCACACCCTGTTGGTTTTGGCCTTGGCCTGTCTTGGACCCTCCTACTTGCTGTCTCGGGCCCTGCTGGCTTTGGCCTTGGCTTGTCTCGGGCTCTACTGGTTTTCTCGCGTCCTACTGGCTTTAGCCTTGGCCTGTCTCAGGCCTTACTGGTTGTCTCGGGCCATGCTGGATTTGGCCTTGGCCTGTCTCGGGCCCTTCTGGCTTTGGCCTTGACCAGTCTCGGGACCTACTGGTTGTCTCGGACCCTGCTGGCTTTGACCTTGGCTTGTCGAGGGCCCTACTGGTTGTCTCGCACCCTGCTGACTGTGGCCTTGGCTTGTCTCGGGTCCTACTAGTTGTCTCAGGCCCTATAGGCTTTGACTTTGGCCTGTGTCAGGCCATAATGGTTGTCTCATGCTCTACTGGCTTTGGACGTTGCTTGTTTCGGGTCCTGATGGCTTTCACCTTGGCTTGTCACGGGCCCTATTGGTTGTCTCGGACCATGCTGGTTTTGGCCTTGGCCTGTCCCTGCTGGATTTGGCCTTGGCCTGTATCAGGCCCTACTGGTTGTCACGGGCAATGTTAGATTTGGCCTTGGCCTGTCTCGGGCCCTGCTGGCTATGACCTTGGATTTTCTCAGGTTCTACTGGTTGTCTCGGGTCCTGCTGGCTTTGACTTTGGCATTTCTCGGGCCCTACTGGTTGTCTCGGGCCCTGCTGGATTTGGCCTTGGCCTGTCTCGGGCCCTGCCGGCTTTGGCCTTGGCCTGTCTCAGGCTGTACTGGTTGTCTCGGGCACTGTTAGCTTTACCCTTGGCCTGTCTCTGGCCATACTGGTTGTCTTGGGCCCGGCTTGCTTTAACCATGGCTTCTCTCGTGCCCTACTGAATGTCTTGAGTGCTACTGGCTTTGACCTTGGCTTGTCTCGGGCCATACTGGTTGTGTCGGGCCTTGCTGGCTTTGTCCTTGGCTTGTCTTGGGCCCTACTCCTTGTCTCGTGCCCTGCTGGTTTTGGCCTTGTCCTGTCTAGGGCCCTACTGGTTGTCTCGTGCCTATGGCCTTGTTGGCTTTAGCCTTGGCCTGTCTGAGGCCCTACTGGTTGCCTCGGGCCCTGCTGGCTTTGGCTTTTGTCTGTCTCGGGCCCTACTAGTTGTCTCCGGCCCAGCTGTCTTTTGCCTTGGCATGTCTAAGGTCCTACTGATTGTCTCGGGCCTTGCTGTGTTTGCCTTGGCCTGTCTCGGGTCCTACTAGTTGTCTCAGGCCCTGCTGGCTTTGGCCTTGCCTTTTCTTGGGCCCTACTGGTTGTCTCGGGCCCTGCTGGCTTTGGCTTTTGTCTGTCTCGGGCCCAACTAGTTGTCTCTGGCCCAGCTGTCTTTAGCCTTGGCATGTCTCAGGCCCTACTGATTGTCTCGGGCCCTGCTGTCTTTGGCCTTGGCTTGTCTCGGGTCCTACTAGTTGTCTCGGGCCCTGCTGGCTTTGGCCTTGGCTTGTCTCGGGCCCTAGTGGTTGTTTCAGACCCTACTGGTTGTCTCGTTCCCTGTTCGATTTGGCCTTGGACTGTATTACGCCCTACTGGTTGTCTCGGGCCCTGCTGGCTTGGGCCTTGGCCTGTCTTGGGCCCTGTAGGCTTTGGCTTTGGCCTGTATAAGGCCAATTTGGCTGTCTCAGGCCTTGCTGCCTTTGGCTTTTCTCGGGCCAATCTGGTTGTTTCGAACCTTGCCGGCTGTTGCCTTAGCATGTCTTTGGCCCTACTGGTTGTCTCTGGCCCTGCTGGCTTTGGCCTTGACCTGTTTCGGGCCCTACTGCTTTTCTCAGGCCCTGCTGGCTTTGGCCTTGACCTGTCTCAGGTCCTATTGTTTGTCTCGGGTCCTTCTGGCTTTGCCCTTGGCCTGTCTCAGGCCCTGCTGGCTTTGGCCTTGGCTTCTCTCGCGCGCTACTGGTTGTTTCGGGCTCTGCTGGTTATGGGTTTGACTCATCTCGCGCAATACTGGTTGTCTCGGGCCTTGCTGGATTTGGCCCTGGCCTGTCTCAGGTGCAACTGGTTGTCTCGGGCACTGCTGGCTTTGGCCTGTCTCAGGCTCCTCTCGCTTTGACCTTGGCCAGTCTTGGGCCCTACTGTTTTTTTCGAGCCCTGCTGGGTTTAGCCTTGGCTGGTCTTGGGTCCTACAGGTTGTCTCGGGCCCTGCTGGCTTCAGCCTTGCCCTGTCTGGGGCCCTGCTGGCTTTGGCCTGTCTTGGGCTCTTCTCGCTTTGGCCTCTCTTTGGCTCTACTGGTTGTCTCGGGCTCTGCTGGCTTTGGCCTTGCCTTTTCTTGGGCCCTACTGGTTGTGTTGGACCCTCCTGGCTTTGACCTTGGCTTTTTTTGGGCCCTACTGGTCGTCTCCGGCCCTGCTGACTTTGGCGTTAGCCTGTTATGGGTCCTACTGGTTGTCTCAGGCCCTGCTGGCTGTGGCCTTGGCTTTTCTCGGGTCCTACTAGTTGTCTCGGTCCCTACTAGCTCTTACCTTGGCCTTCTCATGCCCTGCTGGATTTGGATTTGGCCTGTCTCGGGCCCTACTGGTTGTCTGGGGCATGCTGGCTTTGACCTTTGCTTGTCTTCATGCCTACTGGTTGTCTCGGGTCCTGATGGCTTTAGCCTTGGCCTGTCTCGGGCCCTACTGGTTGTCTCGGGCCCTGCTCATTTTGACCTTGACCTGTCTCGGGTCCTGCTGGCTTTGGCTTTGGCCTGTCTGAGGCCGGACTGGTTGTCTCGGGCGCTGTTGGCTTTAACCTTGGCCTGTCTCTGGCTGCACTGGTTGTCTCGGTCCCTACTGGTTGTCTCGGGCCTTTGGCCTAGGTCTGTTTTGGGCCCCAGTGGTTGTTTCGGGTCCTACTGGTTGTCTTGGGATCTGTTGGCTTTGGTCTTGGCCTGTCTCGTATCCTGACGGCTTTGGCCTGCCTCAGGCCCTACTGGTTGTCTCGGGCCCTGCTGTCTTTAGCCTTAGCCTGTATCAGTTGTTTTGGGCCTTGCTGGCATTGGCTTTGACTTGTCCCGGGCCCTGCTGACTTTGGCCTTGGCCTGTCTCGGGCCCTGCTGACTTTGGCCTTGGCCTGTCTCGGGCCCTGTTGACTTTGGCTTTGGATTTTCTCGGGCCGTAATAGTTCTCTCGTGCCCTGCTTGTTTTGGCTTTGGCCTGTCTTTGGCCCTACTGGTTGTCTCGAGCCCTGTTGGCTTTAGTCTTGACCTGTCTCGGGCCTATTGGTTGTTTTGGGCCCTGCTGGATTTGGCCTTGGCTTCTCTCACGACAACTTTGGATTTGGCTTCTCTCAGGCGCTACTGGTTGTTTCTGGCCTTGTTGGCTTTGGCCTTTTATTTTCTCGGACCCTACTGGTTGTCTCGGACCCTGCTAGCTTTGGCTATGGCTTGTCTCAGCCCCTACTGCTTGTCTCGGGCCCTGCTAGCTTTGGCCTTAGCTTTTCTCGAGCCCTACTGGTTTTCTTGGGTCCTGCTTGCTTTGGCCTTGGCCTGTCTCAGGCCATAATGGTTGTACCGGGCCCTACTGGCTTTGCACTTTGCTTTCTCGGGCCCTACTTTTTGTCTCAGGCCCTGCTGGCTTTGACCTTGGCTTGTCTCGGACCCTACTTGTTGTCTTGGGCCCTACTTGCTTTGGGCTTGGCCTGTCTCAGGCCCTACTGGTTGTCTTGGGCCTTTGGCCTTGGCCTGTCTCGGGCCCTTTCAGGTGTTTCGGGCCTTTGGCCATGGCCTGTTTTTGGCCCTACTGGTTGTCTCGGGCCCTGCTGACTGTGGACTTGGCTTGTTCTCGGGTCCTAATGGTTGTCTGGGGTCCTGCTGGCTTTGGCCTTGGCCTGAAACATGCCCTGCTAGATTTGGCCTTGGTATATCTCAAGACTACAAGTTGCCCTGGGCCCTGCTGGCTTTAGCGTTGGCCTGTCTCAGGCCCTACTGGTTGTCTCAGGGCCTGCTGGCGTTGGCATTGGCCTGTCTCGGGACTTACTGGTTGTCTCAGGCCCTGCTGGCTTTGGCTTTTCAAGGATCCTACTGGTTGTCTCTGGTCCTGCATGCTTTGGCCTTGGCCTGTCTCAGGCCAGTCTGGTTGCTTTGGGCCCTACTGACATTGGCCTTGTCTTGTCTTGGGCTCTCCTGGTTATCTTGGGCCCTGCCGGATTTGACCTTGGCTTGTCTTTGGTGCTTCTGGCTTTGGCCTTGACCATTCTCGGACCCTACTGGTTGTCTCGGGCCCTGCTGGCTTTGACCTTTGCTTGTCTTGGGCCCTGCTGGTTGTCTCGAGCCCCGTATCGGGCCCTAATGGTTGTCTCGATCCCCGTATCGGGCCCTAATGGTTGTCTCGGGCCCTGTTGGCTGTCTCGGGTCCTACTGGTTGTCTGAGACCCTGCTGGCTCTGGCCTTGGCATGAAACATGCCCTACTAGCTTTGGCCTTCTTCTGTCTCGGGCACTACTGGCTGTCACGGGCCCTGCTGGCTTTTGGTATGGCTTGTCTTGCACCCTACTGGTTGTCTCGGGCCCCGCTGGCTTCGGCCTTGGATTTTCTCGGGCCCTACTTGTTGTCTCGGGTCCTGCTGGCTTTGGCCTTGGCTTGTCTCGGGTCCTACTGGTTGTCTCGGGCCCTACTGGCTTTGGCCTTGGCTTGTCTCGGGTCCTACTGGTTGTCTCAGTCCTTGCTGACTGTGGCCTTGGCTAGTCTCGGGTCCTACTGGTTGTCGCGGGCCCTGCTGGCTTTAGATTTAGCCAGTCTTGTGCCCTCCTGGCATTGGTCTTGGCCTGTCTCAGGCCCTACTACTTGTCTCGGGCACTGCTGTCTTAAGTCTTGGCCTGTCTCGGGCCGTATTGGTTGTCTCGGGCACTGTAGGCTTTGGCTTGTCTCAAGCCCTACTGATTGTCTGGGGCCCTGCTGGCTTTGGCTTGTCTAGGGCCCTCCTGGTTGTCTTGGGCCTTGCTGGCTTGGACTAGACCTGTCTCCGGCCCTACTGGTTGTCTCGGGACTTGCTGGCTTGGCCTAGACCTGTCTCCAGCCCTACTGGTTGTCTCGGGCTTTCCTGACTTTTGCCTTGTTCTGTCTCGGGCCTTACTGGTTGTCTCGGGCCCTGCTGGCTTTGGCCTTGGCCTGTCTCGCACCCTCCTGGTTGTCTCGGTCCCTGCTGGTTTTGGCCTTGGCCTGTCTCAGGCCCTACTGGTTTTCTTGATCCTGCTGGCTTAGGCCTTCTTTTGTCTCAGGCCCTACTGGTTGTCAGGGGCCCTGCTGGCTTTTGGCATGGCTTGTCTCTCACCCTACTGGTTGTCTCGGGCCCTGCTGGCTTTGGCCTTGGCTTTTCTCGGGCCCTACTTGTTGTCTCGGGCCCTGCTGGCTTTGGCCTTGCCTTGTCTCGAGCCCTACTGGTTGTCTCAGGCCCTTCTGGCATTGGCTTTAGCTTGTCTCGGGTCCTACTGGTTGTCTCGGACTCTGCTGGCTTTGACCTTGGCTTGTCTCAGTCCCTACTAGTTGTCTCGGACCCTTCATGGCTTGTCTAACACCCTCCTGGTTGTCTCGGTCCCTGCTGGTTTTGGCCTTGGCCTGTCTCAGGCCCTACTGGTTTTCTTGATCCTGCTGGCTTAGGCCTTCTTCTGTCTCAGGCCCTACTGGTTGTCAGGGGCCCTGCTGGCTTTTGGCATGGCTTGTCTCTCACCCTACTGGTTGTCTCGGGCCCTGCTGGCTTTGGCCTTGGCTTTTCTCGGGCCCTACTTGTTGTCTCGGGCCCTGCTGGCTTTGGCCTTGCCTTGTCTCGAGCCCTACTGGTTGTCTCGGGCCCTTCTGGCATTGGCTTTGGCTTGTCTCGGGCCCTACTGGTTGCCTCGGGCCCCGCTGGCTTTGGCATTCGCCTGTTTTGGGCCCTACTGGTTGACTCGGGCCTTTGGCCTAGGCCTGTTTTGGGCCCCAGTGGTTGTTTCGGGTCCTACTGGTTGTCTTGGGATCTGTTGGCTTTGGTCTTGGCCTGTCTCGTATCCTGCCGGCTTTGGCCTGCCTCAGGCCCTACTGGTTGTCTCGGGCCCTGCTGTCTTTAGCCTTAGCCTGTATCAGTTGTTTTGGGCCTTGCTGGCATTGGCTTTGACTTGTCCCGGGCCCTGCTGACTTTGGCCTTGGCCTGTCTCGGGCCCTGCTGACTTTGGCCTTGGCTTGTCTCGGGCCCTGTTGACTTTGGTTTTGGATTTTCTCGGGCCCTAATAGTTCTCTCGTGCCCTGCTTGTTTTGGCTTTGGCCTGTCTTTGGCCCTACTGGTTGTCTCGGGCCCTGTTGGCTTTAGTCTTGACCTGTCTCGGGTCTATTGGTTGTTTTGGGCCCTGCTGGCTTTGGCCTTGGCTTCTCTCACGACAACTTTGGATTTGGCTTCTCTCAGGCACTACTGGTTGTTTCTGGCCTTGTTGGCTTTGGCCTTTTATTTTTTCGGACCCTACTGGTTGTCTCCGACCCTGCTAGCTTTGGCTATGGCTTGTCTCAGCCCCTACTGGTTGTCTCGGGCCCTGCTAGCTTTGGCCTTAGCTTTTCTCGAGCCCTACTGGTTTTCTTGGGTGCTGCTTGCTTTGGCCTTGGCCTGTCTCAGGCCATAATGGTTGTACCGGGCCCTACTGGCTTTGCACTTTGCTTTCTCGGGCCCTACTTTTTGTCTCATGCCCTGCTGGCTTTGACCTTGGCTTGTCTCGGACCCTACTTGTTGTCTTGGGCCCTACTTGCTTTGGCATTGGCCTGTCTCAGGCCCTACTGGTTATCTTGGGCCTTTGGCCTTGGCCTGTCTCGGGCCCTTTCAGGTGTTTCGGGCTTTTGGCCATGGCCTGTTTTTGGCCCTACTGGTTGTCTCGGGCCCTGCTGACTGTGGCCTTGGCTTGTCTCGGGTCCTAATGGTTGTCTGGGGTCCTGCTGGCTTTGGCCTTGGCCTGAAACATGCCCTGCTAGATTTGGCCTTGGTATATCTCAAGACTACAAGTTGTCCTGGGCCCTGCTGGCTTTAGCGTTGGCCTGTCTCAGGCAATACTGGTTGTCTCAGGGCCTGCTGGCGTTGGCATTGGCCTGTCTCGGGACCTACTGGTTGTCTCAGGCCCTGCTGGCTTTGGCTTTTCTAGGACCCTACTGGTTGCCTCTGGTCCTGCATGCTTTGGCCTTGGCCTGTCTCAGGCCATTCTGGCTTTGACCTTTGCTTGTTTTGGGCCCTGCTGGTTGTCTCGAGCCCCGTATCGGGCCCTACTGGTTGTCTCGGGCCCTGTTGGCTGTCTCGGGTCCTACTGGTTGTCTGAGGCCCTGCTGGCTCTGGCCTTGGCATGAAACATGCCCTACTAGCTTCTTCTGTCTCGGGCACTACTGGCTGTCACGGGCCCTGCTGGCTTTTGGTATGACTTGTCTTACACCCTACTGGTTGTCTCGGGCCCCGCTGGCTTCGGCCTTGGATTTTCTCGGGCCCTACTTGTTGTCTCGGGTCCTGCTGGCTTTGGCCTTGGCTTGTCACGAGCCCTACTGGTTGTCTCGGGCCCTTCTGGCATTGGCTTTGGCTTGTCTCGGGTCCTACTGGTTGTCTCGGACACTGTTGGCTTTAACCTTGGCTTATCTCCGGCCCTACTGGTTGTCTCGGGCCCTTCTGGCTTTGGCCTTGGCTTGTCTTGGGTCCTACTGGTTGTCTCAGTCCTTGCTGACTGTGGCCTTGGCTTGTCTCGGGCCCTGCTGGCTTTAGATTTAGCCAGTCTCATGCCCTCCTGGCATTGGTCTTGGCCTGTCTCAGGCCCTACTACTTGTCTCGGGCACTGCTGTCTTAAGTCTTGGCCTGTCTCGGGCACTGTAGGCTTTGGCTTGTCTCAAGCCCTACTGATTGTCTGGGGCCCTGCTGGCTTTGGCTGGTCTAGGGCCCTACAGGTTGTCTTGGGCCTTGCTGGCTTGGACTAGACCTGTCTCCGGCCCTACTGGTTGTCTCGGGACTTGCTGGCTTGGCCTAGACCTGTCTCGAGCCCTACAGGTTGTCTCAGGCTTTCCTGACTTTTGCCTTGTTCTGTCTCGGGCCTTACTGGTTGTCTCGGGCCCTGCTGGCTTTGGCCTTGGCCTGTCTCGCGCTCTACTGGTTGTCTAGGACCCTGCTGGCTTTGGCCTTGGCCTGTCTCGGGCCCTACTGGTTTTCTTGGGTCCTGTTGGCCTTGGCCTTCTTCTGTCTCAGGCCCTACTGGTTGTCACAGGCGCTGCTGGATTTTGGCATGGCTTGTCTCGCACCCTACTGGTTGCCTCGGGCCCTGATGGCTTTGACCTTGGATTTTTTTTGGGCCCTACTTGTTGTCTCGGGCCCTGCTGGCTTAGGCCTTGGCTTGTCTTGAGCCCTACCGGTTGGCTCGGGCCCTTCTGGCATTGGCTTTCGCTTGTCTCGGGTCCTACTGGTTGTCTCAGACCCTGCTGGCTTTGACCTTGACTTGTCTCAGGCCCTACTGGTTGTCTCGGGCCCTTCTGGCATTGGTCTTGGATTGTCTCGGGCCCTACTGGTTGTCTTGGGTCCTGCTGGCTTTGACCTTGGCTTTTCTCGGGCCCTACTGGCTTCGGCCTTCACCTGTTTCGGGCCTTTGGCCTAGGCCTGTTTTGGGCCCCACTGGTTGTTTCGGGTCCTACTGGTTGTCTTGGGCTCTGTTGGCTTTGGTCTTGGCCTGTCTCGTGCCATGCTGGCTTTGGCATGTCTCAGGCCCTACTGGTTGTCTCGGGCCCTGCTGTCTTTAGCCTTGGCCTGTATCAGTTGTTTTGGGCCTTGCTGGCATTAGTTTTGGCTTGTCCCGGGCCCTGTTAGCTTTGGCCTTGGCCTGTCTCGGGCCCTGCTGACTTTGGCCTTGGTCTGTCTCGGGTTCTACTGGTTGTCTTAGGTCCAGCGGGCTTTGACCTTGGCTTTTCTCAGGCCCTACTGGCTTTGGCTTGTTTCGGGCCCTACCGGTTGTCTCGGGCCTTTGGCCTAGGCCTGTTTAGGGCCCCACTGGTTGATTCGGGTCCTACTGGTTGTCTTGGGCTCTGTTGGCTTTGGTCTTGGCCTGTCTCGTGCCCTGCTGGCTTTGGCCAGTCTCGGGCCCTACTGGTTGTCTCGGGCCCTGCTGTCTTTAGGCTTGGCCTGTGTCGGTTGTTTTGGGCCTTTCTGGCATTGGCTTGTCCCGGGCCCTGTTAGCTTTGGCCTTGGCCTGTCTCGGGCCCTGACTTTGGCCTTGGTCTGTCCCGGGCCCTGCTGGCTTTGGCCTGTGTCGAGCCCTTCTGGCTTTGGCTGTCACGGGCCCTACTGGTTTTCTTGGGCCCTGCTAGCTTTGGCCTTCTTCTGTCTCGGGCCCTACTGGTTGTCACGGGCCCTGCTGGCTTTTGGCATGGCTTGTCTTGCACCCTACTGGTTGTCTCGGGCCGTGCTGGCTTTGGCCTTGGCTTTTCACGGGCCCTACTTGTTGTCTCAGGTCCTGCTGGCTTTGGCTTGTCTCGAGCCAAACTGGCTGTCTCGAGCCCTACTGGCATTGGCTTGTCTCGGTTCCTACTGGTTGTCTCGGACCCTTCTGGCTTTAACCTTGGCTAGTCTCAGGCCCTACTGGTTGTCTCGGGCCCTTCTGGCTTTGGCCTTGGCTTGTCTCGGGTCCTACTGGTTGTTTCGGGCATTTGGCCTTGGCCTGTTTTGGGCCCTACTTGTTGTCTCAAACCCTGTTGACTGTGGCCTTGGCTTGTCTCGGGTCCTACTGGTTGTCGCGGGCCCTGTTGGCTTTAGCTTTAGCCAGTCTCGTGCCCTGATGGCTTTGGTCTTGGCCTGTCTTAGGCCCTACTACTTGTCTCGGGCACTGTTGGCTTTAGCCTTGGCCTGTCTCGGGCCTTATTGGTTGTCTCGGGCACTGTTGGCTTTGGCTTGTCTCAAGCCCTACTGATTGTCTGGGGCCCTGCTGGCTTTGGCTATGGCTTGTCTAGGGCCCTAGTGGTTGTCTTGGGCCTTGCTGGCTTGGACTAGACCTGTCTCGGGCCCTACTGGTTGTCTCGGGCCTTGCTGGCTTGGTCTAGACCTGTCTCGAGCCCTACTGGTTGTCTCGGGCTTTCCTGACTTTTGCCTTGTTCTGTCTTGGGCCTTACTGGTTGTCTCGGACCCTGCTGGCTTTGGCATTGGCCTGTCTCGGGCCCTACTGGTTTTCTTGGGCCCTGCTGGCTTTGACCTTCTTCTGTCTCGGGCCCTACTTGCTGTCACGGGCCCTGCTGGATTTTGGCATGGCATGTCACGCACCCTACTGGTTGGCTTTGGCCCTGCTGGCTTTGGCCTTGGCTTTTCTCGGGCCGTACTTGTTGTATCGGGCCCTGCTGGCTTTGGCCTTGTCTCAAGCCCTACCGGTTGGCTCGGGCCCCGCTGACTTTGGCCTTGGCCTTTCTTAGGCCCTACTGGTAGTCTCGGGCCCTGGTGGCTTTAGCCTTGGCTTGTCTCAGACCTTGCTGGCTTTGGCCTTGGCCTGTCTGTGGTCATACTGACTTTGACCTTGGCCTGCCTCGGGCCCTACTGGTTGCATCGGGCCCTGCTGGCTTTGGCCTGTTTTGGGCCCCATTGGTTGTCTGAGGCCCTGATGGCTTTCGCCTGTCTGTGGCCCTACTGGGATTGACCTTGGCTTGTCTCGGGACCTACTAGTTGTCTCGGGCACTGCTGACTTTGACCTTGGCTTGTCTCAGGCCCTACTGGATGTCCCAGTCCTGCTGGCTTTGGCCTTGGCTTTTCTCGGGTCCTACGTTTTGTCTATGGTCCTGCTGACTTTGGCCTTGGCTTGACTTGAGCCCTACTGGTTGTCTCGGGCCCCTCTGGCATTGGCTTCGGCTTGTCTTGGGTCCTACTGGTTGTCTCGGACCCTGCTGGCTTTAACCTTGGCTTGTCTCAGGCCCTAATGGTTGTCTCGGGGCCTTCTGGCTTTGGCCTTGGCCTGTCTCGGGCCCTACTGGTTGTTTCGGGCCTTTGGCCTTGGCCGGTTTTGGGCCCTACTGGTTGTCTCGGGCCCTGCTGACTGTGGCCTTGGCTTGTCTCGGGTCCTACTGGTTGTCGCGAGCCCTGCTGGCTTTAGCCTTGGCCTGTCTCAGGCCCTACTACTTGTCTAGGGCCCTGCTGGCTTTAGCCTTGGCCTGCCTCGGGCCCTATTGGTTGTCTTGGGCACTGTAGGATTTGGCTTGTCTCAAGCCCTACTAATTGTATGGGGCGCTGCTGGCTTTGGCCTTGGCTTGTCTAGGGCCCTACTGGTTGTCTTGGGCCTTGCTGGCTTAGACTAGACCTGTCTCGGACATTACTGGTATTTTCGGGCCTTGCTGGCTTGGCCTAGACCTGTCTCGAGCCCTACTGGTTGTCTCGGGCTTTGCTGACTTTTGCCTTGTTCTGTCTCGGGCTTTACTGGTTGTCTCGGGCACTGCTGGCTTTGGCCTTGGACTGTCTCGGGCTCTACTGGTTGACTCGGACCCTGCTGGCTTTGGCCTTGGCCTGTCTCAGGCCCTATTGGTTGTCTCTGGCCCTGTTGGCTTTGGCCTTGACCTGTCTCGTGTCAACAGGTTGTTTTGGGCCCTGCTGGCTTTGGCCTTGGCTTCTCTCAGGCCTTACTAGTTGTCTCAGGCCCTACTGGTTTTCTTGGGCCCTGCTAGCTTTTGCCTTCTTCTGTCTCGAGCCCTACTGGTTGTCACTGGCCCTGTTGGATTTTGGCATGGCTTGTCTCGCACCCTACTGGTTGCCTCGGACCCTGCTGGCTGTGGCCTTGGCTTTTTTCGGGCCCTTCTTTAGTCTTGGGCCCTGCTGGCTTTGGCTTGTCTCAAGCATAAACGGTTGGCTCGGGCCCTGCTGGCTTTGGCCTTGGCTTGTCTCGAGCTCTACCGGTTGGCTCGGGCCCTTCTGGCATTGGCTTTGGCTTGTCTCGGGTCCTACTAGTTGTCTCGGACCCTGCTGGCTTTGGCCTTCGCCTGTTTCGGGCCCTAACGGTTGTCTCGGGCCTTTGGACTAGGCCTGTTTTGGGCCCAACTGGTTGTTTCGGGTCTTACTGGTTGTCTTGGGCTCCGTTGGCTTTGGTCTTGGCCTGTATTGTGCCCTGCTGGCTTTGGCCTGTCTCGGGCCCTACTGGTTGTTTCGGGCCCTGCTGTCTTTAGCCTTGGCCTGTGTCGGTTGCTTTGGGCCTTGCTGGCATTGGCTTGTCCCGGGCCTTGCTAGCTTTGGCCTTGGCCTGTTTCTGGCTCTGCTGACTTTGGCCTTGGCCTGTCTCGGGCCCTGCTGGCTTTGGCCTTGGCCTGTGTCTGGCCCTTCTAGCTTTGGCTGTCTCGGGCCCTACTGGTTGTCTTGGGACGTGCTGGCTGTGGCCTGGGAATGTCTCGGGTCCTATTGGTTGTCTCGGGCCACCCTGGCTTTGACCTTGGCCTGTCTCGTGCCCTTCTGGCATTGGACTTGTCGTGTCTCGGGCAATAATGGTTGTCTCAGGCCCTGCTGGCTTTGACCTTTGCTTTTCTCGGGCCCTACTGGTTGTCTCGCGCCCTGTTGGCTTTTGCCTTGGCCTTTCTCGGGCCTTACTGGTTGTGTAGGGCATTTTTACCTTGGCCTGTTTTTGGCCCTACTGGTTGTCTCAGACCCTGCTAGCTGTGGCTTTGGATTGTCTCGGGTCCTACTGGTTGTCTCGGGCCATGCTGGTTTTGCCCTTGGCCTGTTTCGTGCCCTTCTGGCTTTGGCCTTGGCTTGTCTGGGGCCTTACTGGTTGTCTCAGGCCCTGCTGGCTGTGGATTTGGCTTGTGTCAGGTCATACTGGTTGTCTGGGGCCCTGCTAGCTTTGGCCTTGCCATGTCTCGGGCCCCACTAGTTGTCTTGGGCCCTGCTGGCTTTACCCTTGGCCTATCTCAGGTCCTACTGGTTGTCTCGGGCCCTACTAGCTTTGGCCTTGGCCTGACTCGGCCCCTACTGGTTGTCTCGGGCCCTGCAGGCTTTGGCCTTGGCCTGTCTCAGGCCCTATTGGTTGTCTCTGGCCCTGTTGGCTTTGGCCTTGACCTGTCTCGTGTCAACAGGTTGTTTTGGGCCCTGCTGGCTTTGGCCTTGGCTTCTCTCAGGCCTTACTAGTTGTCTCAGGCCCTACTGGTTTTCTTGGGCCCTGCTAGCTTTTGCCTTCTTCTGTCTCGAGCCCTACTGGTTGTCACTGGCCCTGTTGGATTTTGGCATGGCTTGTCTCGCACCCTACTGGTTGCCTCGGACCCTGCTGGCTGTGGCCTTGGCTTTTTTCGGGCCCTTCTTTAGTCTTGGGCCCTGCTGGCTTTGGCTTGTCTCAAGCATAAACGGTTGGCTCGGGCCCTGCTGGCTTTGGCCTTGGCTTGTCTCGAGCCCTACCGGTTGGCTCGGGCCCTTCTGGCATTGGCTTTGGCTTGTCTCGGGTCCTAATAGTTGTCTCGGACCCTGCTGGCTTTGACCTTGGCTTGTCTCAGGCGCTACTGGTTGTCTCGGGCACTTCTGGCTTTGACTTGTCTCGGGCCCTACTGGTTGTCTTGGGTCCAGCTGGCTTTGACCTTGGCTTCTCTCGGGCCTTACTGGTTGCCTCGGGCCCTGCTGGCTTTGGCCTTCGCCTGTTTCGGGCCCTAACGGTTGTCTCGGGCATTTGGACTAGGCCTGTTTTGGGCCCAACTGGTTGTTTCGGGTCTTACTGGTTGTCTTGGGCTCCGTTGGCTTTGGTCTTGGCCTGTATTGTGCCCTGCTGGCTTTGACCTGTCTCGGGCCCTACTGGTTGTTTCGGGCCCTGCTGTCTTTAGCCTTGGCCTGTGTCGGTTGCTTTGGGCCTTGCTGGCATTGGCTTGTCCCGGGCCCTGCTAGCTTTGGCCTTGGCCTGTTTCTGGCTCTGCTGACTTTGGCCTTGGCCTGTCTCGGGCCCTGCTGGCTTTGGCCTTGGCCTGTGTCTGGCCCTTCTAGCTTTGGCTGTCTCGGGCCCTACTGGTTGTCTTGGGACGTGCTGGCTGTGGCCTGGGAATGTCTCGGGTCCTATTGGTTGTCTCGGGCCACCCTGGCTTTGACCTTGGCCTGTCTCGTGCCCTTCTGGCATTGGACTTGTCGTGTCTCGGGCAATAATGGTTGTCTCAGGCCCTGCTGGCTTTGACCTTTGCTTTTCTCGGGCCCTACTGGTTGTCTCGCGCCCTGTTGGCTTTTGCCTTGGCCTTTCTCGGGCCTTACTGGTTGTGTAGGGCATTTTTACCTTGGCCTGTTTTTGGCCCTACTGGTTGTCTCAGACCCTGCTAGTTGTGGCTTTGGATTGTCTCGGGTCCTACTGGTTGTCTCGGGCCATGCTGGTTTTGCCCTTGGCCTGTTTCGTGCCCTTCTGGCTTTGGCCTTGGCTTGTCTGGGGCCTTACTGGTTGTCTCAGGCCCTGCTGGCTGTGGATTTGGCTTGTGTCAGGTCATACTGGTTGTCTGGGGCCCTGCTAGCTTTGGCCTTGCCATGTCTCGGGCCCCACTAGTTGTCTTGGGCCCTGCTGGCTTTACCCTTGGCCTATCTCAGGTCCTACTGGTTGTCTCGGGCCCTACTAGCTTTGGCCTTGGCCTGACTTGGCCCCTACTGGTTGTCTCGGGCCCTGCAGGCTTTGGCCTTGGCCTGTCTCAGGCCCTATTGGTTGTCTCTGGCCCTGTTGGCTTTGGCCTTGACCTGTCTCGTGTCAACAGGTTGTTTTGGGCCCTGCTGGCTTTGGCCTTGGCTTCTCTCAGGCCTTACTAGTTGTCTCGGGCCCTGCTGGCTTTGGCCTTGGCTTTTCTCATACCCTACTGGTTGTCTTGGGCCCTGATTGCTTTGACCGTGGCCTGTCTCAGGCAATTCTGGTTGTTTTGGGCCCTACTGACCTTGGCCTTGGCTTGTCTCGGGCCCTTCTGGCTTTGGCCTTGGCCTGATTCTGGTCCTACTGGTTGTCTTGGACCCTGATAGCTTTAGCCTTGGCATGTCTCGGGCCCTACTGGTTGTCTCGGGCCCTGCAGGCTTTGGCCTATCTCGGGCCCTACTGGTTGTCTCGGGCCCTGTTGGCTTTGGCCTTGACATGTCTTGGGAAAACTGGTTGATTTGGGCCCTGCTGGTTTTGGCCTTGGCTTCTCTCAGGCTTTACTGGTTGACTTGGGCCATGCTGGCTTTGGCCTTGGCTTTTCTCAGGCTTTACTGGTTGTCTTGGGCCCTGCTAGCTTTGACCTTGGCTTGTCTCGGGCCATACGGGATGGCTCGGTCTCTGCTGGCTGTGACCTTGGCTTGTCTAGAGCCCTACCGGTTGGCTCGGGCCCTTCTGGCATTGGCTTTGGCTTGTCTCGGGTCCTACTAGTTGTCTCGGACCCTGCTGGCTTTGACCTTGGCTTGTCTCAGGCGCTACTGGTTGTCTCGGGCACTTCTGGCTTTGGCTTGTCTCGGGCCCTACTGGTTGTCTTGGGTCCAGCTGGCTTTGACCTTGGCTTCTCTCGGGCCCTACTGGTTGCCTCGGGCCCTGCTGGCTTTGGCCTTCGCCTGTTTCGGGCCCTAACGGTTGTCTCGGGCCTTTGGCCTAGGCCTGTTTTGGGCCCCACTGGTTGTTTCGGGTCCTACTGGTTGTCTTGGGCTCCGTTGGCTTTGGTCTTGGCCTGTCTTGTGCCCTGCTGGCTTTGGCCTGTCTGAGGCCCTACTGGTTGTTTCGGGCCCTGTTGTCTTTAGCCTTGGCCTGTGTCGGTTGCTTTGGGCCTTGCTGGCATTGGCTTTGGATTGTCCCGGGCCCTGCTAGCTTTGGCCTTGGCCTGTCTCTGGCTCTGCTGACTTTGGCCTTGGCCTGTCTCGGGCCCTGCTGGCTTTGGCCTTGGCCTGTGTCTGGCCCTTCTAGCTTTGGCTGTCTCGGGCCCTACTGGTTGTCTCGGGCCTTGCTGGCTTTTCCCATGGCCTGCCTCAGGCCCTTCTGGTTGTCTTGGGACCTGCTGGCTGTTGCCTGTGAATGTCTCGGGTCCTATTGGTTGTCTCGGGCCACCCTGGCTTTGACCTTGGCCTGTCTCGTGCCCTTCTGGCATTGGACTTGTCGTGTCTCGGGCAATAATGGTTGTCTCAGGCCCTGCTGGCTTTGACCTTTGCTTTTCTCGGGCCCTACTGGTTGTCTCGCGCCCTGTTGGCTTTTGCCTTGGCCTTTCTCGGGCCTTACTGGTTGTGTAGGGCATTTTTACCTTGGCCTGTTTTTGGCCCTACTGGTTGTCTCAGACCCTGCTAGCTGTGGCTTTGGATTGTCTCGGGTCCTACTTGTTGTCTCGGGCCATGCTGGTTTTGCCCTTGGCCTGTTTCATGCCCTTCTGGCTTTGGCCTTGGCCTGTCTCGGGCCTTACTGGTTGTCTCAGGCCCTGCTGGCTGTGGATTTGGCTTGTGTCAGGTCATACTGGTTGTCTGGGGCCCTGCTGGCTTTGGCCTTGGCCTGAAACATGCCCTGCTAGCTTTGGCCTTGCCATGTCTCGGGCCCCACTAGTTGTCTTGGGCCCTGCTGGCTTTACCCTTGGCCTATCTCAGGTCCTACAGGTTGTCTCGGGCCCTACTAGCTTTGGCCTTGGCCTGACTCGGCCCCTACTGGTTGTCTCGGGCCCTGCAGGCTTTGGCCTTGGCCTGTCTCAGGCCCTATTGGTTGTCTCTGGCCCTGTTGGCTTTGGCCTTGACCTGTCTCGTGTCAACAGGTTGTTTTGGGCCCTGCTGGCTTTGGCCTTGGCTTCTCTCAGGCCATACTAGTTGTCTAGGGCCCTGCTGGCTTTGGCCTTGGCTTTTCTCATACCCTACTGGTTGTCTTGGGTCCTGATTGCTTTGACCGTGGCCTGTCTCAGGCAATTCTGGTTGTCTTGGGCCCTACTGACCTTGGCCTTGGCTTGTCTCGGGCCCTTCTGGCTTTGGCCTTGGCCTGACTCTGGTCCTACTGGTTGTCTTGGACCCTGATAGCTTTAGCCTTGGCATTGTCTCGGGCCCTACTGGTTGTCTCGGGCCCTGCAGGCTTTGGCCTATCTCGGGCCCTACTGGTTGTCTCGGGCCCTGTTGGCTTTGGCCTTGACATGTCTTGGGAAAACTGGTTGATTTGGGCCCTGCTGGTTTTGGCCTTGGCTTCTCTCAGGCTTTACCTTTGGCCTTGGCGTTTCTCAGGCTTTACTGGTTGTCTTGGGCCCTGCTAGCTTTGACCTTGGCTTGTCTCGGGCCGTACGGGATGTCTCGGTCTCTGCTGGCTGTGACATTGGCTTGTCTCGGGCCCTACAGGTTGTCTTGGGCCCTGTTGGCCTTGGCCTTGTCCTGACTCTGGCCCAACTGGTTGTCTCGGGCCCTGACTATAGCCTCAGATTTTCTCAGGGACCTACTAGCTCTCTCGTGCCCTACTTGATTTGGCCTTGGCCTGTCTCAGGCCATACTGGTTGTCTCGGGCCCTACTGGCTTTGGCTTGTCTCGGGCCCTGCTGGCTTTGGCTTGTCTCGGGCCCCACTGGTTGTCTCAGGCCCTGCTGGCTTTGGCCTTGGCCTGTCTCGGGCCCTGCTGGCTTTGGCCTTGACTTGTCTCGGACCCTACTGGTTGTTTCGGCCCTACTGACTTAGACTATGGCTTGTGTCGGGCCTTACTGGATGTCTCGGGCACTGCTGGCTTTGACCTTTCTCTGGCCGTACTGGCTGTCTCGGGCCCTGCTGACTTTGACTTTGGCCTGTCTCGGGCTTTACTGGTTGTCTAGGGTTTTGATGGCTTTACCCTTGGCCTGTCTCGTGCCCTACTGGTTGTCTCGGGCTCTGTTGGCCTTGGCCTTGTACTGTCTCGGGCCTTACTGGTTGTCTCGGATGGTTGACTTTGGCTTTGGCCTGTCTCGGGCCCCACTGGTTGACTCGGGCCCTGCTGGCTTTGGCCTTGGCCTTTCTTGGGCCCTACTGGTTGTCTCAGGCCCTGGTGGCTTTAGACTTGGCATATCTCAGACCCTGCTGGCTTTGGCCTTGGCCTCTCTGTGGCCAAACTGACTTTGACCTTGGCCTGCCTCGGGCACTACTGCCTCGGGCTTTGGCCTGTTTTGGGCCCCATTTTTTGTCTGAGTTCCTGCTGGTTTTGGCCTGTCTGTGGCCCTACTAGCATTGACCTTTGCTTGTTTCTGGCCTTACTGGTTGTCTCGGGCCCTGCTGGCTTTGGCCTTGGCCTGTCTCAGGCCCTGCTGGCTTTGGCCTGTCTCGGGTCCTACTTGTTGTCTCAGACCCTGCTGGCTTTGGCCTTGCTCTGTTTTTGGCCATACTGGTTGTCTCGGACCCCGCCGGCCTTTGCCTTGTACCGTCTCGGGCCCTACTGGTTGTCTTGTCCCTGCTGGTTTGGCCTGTCTCGGGTTCTACTGGTTGTCTCGGGCCCTGCTGGATTTAACATTGGCTTGTATCGGGCCCTACTGGTTGCCTCAAGCCCTGCTGGCTTTGGCCTTGGCTTGTCTAGGGCCCTACTGATTGAATCAGGCAGTATTGGTTGTCTCGGGCCCTGTAGGTTTTGACCTTGTCTTTTCTAGGGACTCGCTGGCTTTGGCCTTGGCTTGTCTCGGGCCCTGCTGGCTTTGGCCTTGGCCTGTTTGCGCCCTATTGGTTGTTTTGGGCCCTGCTGGCTTTGGCCTTGCCCTGTCTCGGGCCCTGCTGGCTTTGGCCTTGCCCTGTCTCGGACCCTACTGGTTGTCTCGGGCCCTGTTGGCCTTGTCCTGTCTCAGACCCTACTGGCTGTTTCGGGTCCTGCTAGCTTTGACATTGGCCTGTCTAGAGCCCTACTGGTTGTCTCGGGCGCTGTTGGCTTTTTGCCTTGGCCTGTCTCGGGGCCTATTAGTTGTCTCGCGCGCTGTTGGCTTTGGCCTTGGCCTGTCTTGGGCCATACTGGTTGTCTTGCACCCTGCTGACTTTAGTCTTGGCCTGTCTTGGGCCCTGCTAGTTGTCTCGGGCCCTGCTGGCTTTGGCCTTTCTTGGCCCTACTGGTTGTCTCGGGCCCTGCTGGCTTTAGCCTTGGCTTGTCTCCGGCCCTACTGGTTGTCTCAGGCCCTGCTGGCTTTGGGATTAGCCTGTCACGGGCCCCACTAGTTGTCTCTGGTCCTGCTGGCTTTAGCCTTGGCCTGTCTCAGGCCCTGATGGCTTTAGCCTTGGCCTGTCTCAGGCCCTACTGGTTTGGCCTTGGCCTGTCTGTGGCTCTACTGGCTTTGACCTTGGCCTGTCTCGGGCCCTACTGGTTGTCTCTGGCCCTGCTGGCTTTGGCTTGTCTCGGGACCTACTGGTTGTTTCGGTCCCTGCTGGCATTGACCTTGGCTTGTCTCGGGCCATGCTGGCTTTGGCCCTGGCCCGTCTCGGGCCAAACTGGTTGTCTCAAGCCCTGCTGGCTTTGGCCTTGGCTTGCCTTGGGCCCTACAGATTGTTACAAGCCCTGATGGCTTTGATTTTGGCTTGTCTTGGGTCTTACTGATTGTCTAGGGCCTTGCTGGCTTTATCCTTGGCCTGTCTTAGGCCCTACTGGTTGTCTTGGGTCCTGCTTGCTTTAGCATTGGCCTAGCTCGAGCCCTGCTGGCTTTGGCCTTCGCCTGTCTATGGCCCTACTGGTTGTCTCGGGCCATACTGGTTTTGGCCTTCGACTGTTTCGGGCCCTGTTTGTCTCGGGCCCTACTGGTTGTTTTGGGCCCTGCTAGCTTTGGCCTTGCCCTGTCTCGGGCCCCACTGGTTGTCTCAGGTGCTGTCAGCTTTGACCTTGGCCTGACTCGGGCCCTACTGGTTGTCTAAGGTGCTGTTGACTTTGGCCTGTCTCGGGCCCTACTGGTTGTCTCGGGCGCTGTCGGCATTAGCCTTGGCCTGACTCGGGCCCTACTGGTTGTCTTGAGCCCTGTTGGCATTGGCTTTTCTTGGGACCTACTAGTTGTCTCGGGCCCTGCTGGCATTACCCTTGACTTGTCTCCGGCCCTGTTGGTTGTCTTGGGCCCTGCTGGCTTTGGCGTTGGCCAGTCTTGGGCATCACTGGTTGTCTCTGGCCCTGCTGGTTTTGGCCTTAGCCTGTCTCAGGCCCTGCTGGCTTTGGCCTTGGCTTCTCTTTGGCCCTACTGGCTTTGACCTTGGCCTGTCTCGGGCACTGCTAGCTTTAACCTTGGCTTGTCTCGGGCCCTACTGGTTGTTTTGGGTCCTGCTGGCTTTGGCCTTGCCCTGTCTCAGGCCCTACTGGTTGTCTCGGGCCCTGCTGGTTTTGGCCACGCCCTGTCACGGGCTCTACAGGTTGTCTTGGGCCCTGTTGGCCTTGACCTGTCTCGGGTCCTTCTGGTTTCATCGGGCCCTGATGGATTTGGCCTTGTTGTGTCTCAGACCCTACTGGTTGTTTCGGTCCCTGCTAGCTTTGACCTTCGACTGTTTCGGGCCCTACACTTTGGCTCGCGTGCTGTTAGCTTTGGCATTGGCCTGTCTCAGGCCCTTCTGGTTATCTCAGGCGCTGGTGGCTTTGGCCTGTCTCGGCCCCTATTGGTTGTCATGGGCCCTGTTGGCTTTGGCCTTGGCCTGTCTCGGGCCCTAATGGTTGTCTCAGGCCTTGCTGGCTTTGGCCTCCGCCTCTTTCGACCCCTACTGGTCATCTCGGAGCCTGCTGTTGTTGGCCTTGGCCTTTCTCGGACCTTTCTGGTTGTCTCGGGCCCTGCTGGCTGTTGCCTTGGCTTGTCTCGGGCCCTACTGGACATCTCGGGCCCTGCTGGTTTTGGCCTGTCTCGGGCCTTACTGGTTGTCTCGGGACCTGCTGGCCTTGGTCTTTCTCAGGCCGTATGTCTTTTTTCGGGCCATGCTGGCTTTGGCCTTGACAGCCCCTAATGGTTGTCTCAGGGCTTGCTGGCTTTGGCTTTTCTTGGGCCCTACTGGTTGTCTCGGGCCCTGCTGACTTTAGCCTTGGCTTGTCTCCGGCCTTACTGGTTGTCTCGGGCCCTGCTGGCTTTGGCGTTGGCCTGTCTCGGGCATCACTGGTTGTCTCTAGCCCTGCCGGCCTTACCCTTGGCCTGTCTCAGGCCCTGCTGGCTTTGATCTTGGCCTGTTTCGGGCCCTACTGGTTGTCTCGGGCCCTGCTGACTTTGGCCTTGGCTTGTCTCGGGCCCGGTTGTCTCAGTCCCTGCTGGCTTTAACCTTGGCTTGCCTCGGGCCCTGCTGGCTTTGGTAGTGGCCCGTCTCAGGACCTACTAGTTGTCTCGGGCCCTGCTGGCTTTAGCCTTGGCTTTTCTCGGCCCTACTGGTTGTCTCGGGCCCTGATGGCTTTGGCCTTGGCCTGTCTCGGGCCCTATTGGTTGTCTTGGGCCCTGCTGCCTTTGGCCTTGGCCTGTCTCGGGCCCTACTGGTTGTCTCGGGCCCTGCTGGCTTTAGCCTTGGCTTGTCTCAGGCCCCACTGGATGTCTCAGGCTCTGCTGGCTTTAACCTTGGCCTGTCTCGGGCCCTGCTGGCTTTGGCCGTGGCCTCTCTTGGGCCCTGCTTGTTGTCCAGGCTCTGCTGGCTTTGGCCTTTCTCGGGCCATACTGGTTGTCTTGAGCCCTGCTGGCTTTGGCCTTGGCTTGTCTCGTCTCGGACCCTACAGATTGTTTCAGGCCCTGCTGGCTTTGACCTTGGCCTGTCTCGGGCCCTACTGGTTGTCTTGGGTCCTGCTGGCTTTAGCATTGGCCTACCTCAGACCCTGCTGGACTTGGCCTTTCTTGGGCCCTACTGGTTGTCTCGGGCACAGCTGGCTGTTGCCTTGGTTTGTCTCGGGTCTTACTGGTTGTCACGGGCCCTGCTGGCTTTGGCCTTGCCGGTCTTGGGCCCTGCTGGCTGTTGCCTTGGATTGTCTCAGGCCCTACTGGATCTCTCAGGCCCTGCTGGTTTTGGCCTGTCTCGGGCCCTACTGGTTGTCTCTGGCCTTGCTGGCTTTGGCTTTCCTTGGGCCCTACTGGTTGTCTCGGGCCCTGCTGGCTTTAGCCTTGGCTTGTCTCTGGCCTTACTGATTGTCTTGGTCCCTGCTGGCTTTGGCCTGTCTCAGGCATCACTGGTTGTCTCGGTCCCTGCTGGCTTTGGCCTGTCTCAGGCATCACTGGTTGTCTCTAGAAGCTGCTGGCTTTAGCCTTGGCCTGTCTCAGGCCCTGCTGTCCTTGGCCTGTCTGTGGCCCTACTGGCTTTGACCTGGGTCTGTCTCGAGCCCTACTGGTTGTCTCTGGCCCCGCTGGCTTTTGCCTTGGCTTGTCTCGTGCCCTACGAGTTGCCTAGGGCCCTGCTGGCTTTTACCCAGGCTTGTCTCGGGCCCTGCTGGCTTTGGCCGTGGCCCGTCTCAGGCCCTACTGGTTGTCTCGGGCCCTGCTGGTTTTGGCCGCGCCCTGTCACAGGCTCTACAGGTTGTCTTGGACCCTGTTGGCCTTGACCTGTCTCGGGCCCTACTGGTTTCCTCAGGCCCTGATGGATTTGGCCTTGTTGTGTCTCAGACCCTACTGGTTGTTTCGGTCCCTGCTAGCTTTGAACTTGGACTGTTTCGGGCCCTACAGTTTGGCTCGGGCGCTGTTAGCTTTGGCATTGGCCTGTCTCAGGCCCTTCTGGTTATCTCAGGCGCTGGTGGCTTTGGCCTGTCTCGGGCCCTATTGGTTGTCATGGGCACTGTTGGCTTTGGCCTTGGCCTGTCTCGGGCCCTACTG
This sequence comes from Phyllobates terribilis, assembly GCF_046119375.1. Lineage (NCBI taxonomy): Eukaryota > Metazoa > Chordata > Amphibia > Anura > Dendrobatidae > Phyllobates > Phyllobates terribilis. Next base: position 330,840,591 of record NW_027362768.1, read on the forward strand.
GTTGTCTCAGGCCTTGCTGGTTTTGGCCTCCGCCTCTTTCGGCCGCCACTGGTCATCTCGGGGCCTGCTGTTGTTGGCCTTGGCCTTTCTCGGGCCTTTTTGGTTGTCTCGGGCCCTGCTGGCTGTTGCCTTGGCTTGTCTCGGGCCCTACTGGATATCTCGGGCCCTGCTGGTTTTGGCCGTGGCATGTCTCGGGCCCTACTGGTTGCCTCGGGCGCTGTTGGCTTTGGCCTTGGCCTGTCTCGGGCCCTACTGGTTGCCTCGGGCGCTCTTGGCTTTGGCCTTGGCCTGTCTCGGGCCCTATTGGTTATCTTGGGCCCTGCTGGCTTTGGCCTGTCTGGGGCCCTACTGGTTGTCTCGGGCCCTGCTGGCTTTAGCCTTGGCTTGTCTTGGCCCTACTGACTTTGGTGTTAGCCTGTCTCCGGCCCCACTGGATGTCTCAGGCTCTGCTGGCTTTGGCCTGTCTGTGGCCCTACTGGCTTTGACCTTGGCCTGTCTCAGGCCCTACTGGTTGTCTCGGGCCCTGCTGGCTTTGGCCTTGGCTTGTCTCTGGCCTTAATGGTTGTCTTGGGCCCTGCTGACTTTAACCTTGGCTTGTCTTGGGCCCAAATGGCTTTGGCCGTGGCCTGTCTCGGGCCCTACTGGTTGCCTCGGGCGCTGTTGGCTTTGGCCTGTCTCAGGCCCTACTGGTTATCTCAGGCGCTGTCGGATTTGGCCTTGGCCTGTTTCGGGCCCCACTAGTTGTCTTGGGCCCTGCTGGCTTTGGCCTTGGCATGTCTCGGGCCCTACTGATTGTCTCGGGCCCTGCTGGCTTTAGCTTTGGCTTGTTTCGGGCCCTACTGACTTTGGTGTTAGCCAGTCTCGGGCCCCACTGGATGTCTCAGGCTCTGCTGGCTTTAACCTTGGCTTGTCTCGGGCCCTGCTGGCTTTTGCCGTGGCCTGTCTTGGTTCCTACTTGTTGTCTCAGGCTCTGCTGGCTTTGGCCTTTCTCAGACCGTACTGGTTGCCTCGAGCCCTGCTGGCTTTGGCCTTGGCTTGTCTCGGGCCCTGAGGATTGTTTCAGGCCCTGCTGGCTTTGACCTTGGCCTGTCTCGGGCCCTTCTGGTTGTCTTGGGTCCTGCTGGCTTTAGCATTGGCCTACCTCGGACCCTGCTGGATTTGGCCTTTCTTGGGCCCTACTGGTTGTCTCAGGCCCTGCTGGCTGTTGCTTTGGTTTGTCTCGGGTCCTACTGGTTGTCTCGGGCTCTGCAGGATTTAGCCTTGCCGGTCTCGGACCCTACTGGTCGTCTTGGGCCTTTCTGATTTTGGCCTCGACCTCTTTGGTCCTACGGTTCATCTTGGGCTATGCTGGTTTTGGTCTCGGCCTCTCTCAGGCCCTACTGGTCATCTCGAGCCCTGTTGGTTTTGGCCTCCGCCTCTCTCGGGCCCTACTGGTCATTTCGGGCCCAGCTGTTGTTGGCCTTGGCCTTTCTCGGGCCCTTCTGGTTGTCTCGGGCCCTGTTGGCAGTTGCCTTGGCTTGTCTCGGGCCCTACTGGTCATCACTGGCCCTGATGGTTTTGGCCTCAGACTCTCGGGCCCCACTGGTCATCTCAGGCCCTGCTGGTTTTGGCCTTGGCGTCTCTAGGGACCTACTGCTCGTCTTGGGCCCTGCTGGTTTTGGCCTCGGTTTCTCCCGGGCCCTACTGGTCGTCTCGGGTCCTACTACTTATCTCGGGCCCTGCTGGTTTTGGCCTTGGCATGTGTAGTTCACTGCTGGTTTTGGCTTTTCCTGTGTCAGGCCCTACTGGTCTTCTCGGGCCCCGCTGGTTTTGGCCTCAGCCTCTCTCTGGCCCTACTAGTCGTCTCAGGCCCAGCTGGTTTTGGCCTCGGCCTCTCTCAGTATGACGTTTACAGCTGTTTTGGCCTCGTCCTCTCTCGGCCCTACTGGTCGTCTCGGGCCCTGCTGGTTTTGGCCTCGGCCTCTCTTGGGCATTACTGGTCTTCTGAGGCCCTGCTGATTTTGGCCTAGGCCTCTCTCGAGTTCTGCTCGTTTTGGCCTTGGCCTCTCTCAGGTGCTGCTGGCCATCTCAGGCCCTGTGGTTTTGGCCTCGGCCTCTCTCAGACCCTACTGGTTGTCTCAGGCGCTGCTAGTTTTGATCTTGGCTTGTCTCGGGTCCTACTGGTTGTCTCAGGCCCTGCTGGCTTTGGCCTTGGCTTGTCTCGGGCCCTACTGTTTGTCTCGGGCCCTGCTAACTTTGACATTGGCCTGTCTCGGGCCCTACTGGTTGTCTCGGGCCCTGCTAGCTTTGGCCTTGGCCTGTTTCAGGCCATACTGGTTGCCCTGCTGGCTTTGGCCTTGGCTTGTCTCAGGCCCTGATGGCTTTGACCTTAGCTTCACTCAGGCTCTACTGGTTGTCTCCACCCAATCGAGATGGTTTGGGGTGAGCTGGACCGCAGAGTGAAGGCAAAAGGGCCAACAAGTGCTAAGCATCTCTGGGAACTCCTTCAAGATTGTTGGAAGACCATTTCTGGTGACTACTTCTTGAAGCTCATCAAGAGAATGCCAAGAGTGTGCAAAGCAGTCATGAAAGTAAAAGGTGGCTACTTTGAAGAACCTAGAATATAAGACATATTTTCAGTTGTTTCACACTTTTTTGTTAAGTATATAATTCCTCATGTGTTAATTCATAGTTTTGACGCCTTCAGCGTGAATGTACAATTTTCATAGTCATGAAAATACAGAAAAATCTTTAAATGAGAAGGTGTGTCCAAATTTTTGGTCTGTACTGTGTATATATATATATATATATATATATATATATATATATATATATATATATATATATATTCACACACATACAGATATATAAAAATACACACTGCACCCAAATATATATATGTATATATATATATATATATATATACACATATATATATATTTACATATATACACTGCATATATGTTTACATACAGTTCACAAACGCACCATACACACTCATGCATACACTTTTAACATATATGCAGCCATTTCACACATGTATACACACAATTACACATACACTAACCATATGAAATAAATAACGCCCCTCTTTTCTGGCACATACCGTACTTGTAGCTTCTTCAGCATTTAGTTTCTCTCTCATGTTGTGGTGACAAGGGGGAGGAGCACAATCACTACTCCAGCAGGCTTCAGTGCTTGATAGTGTGAGCAAGGGAAAGGGGGGGGGGTGAAGGAGGAAACACAGGAGAAGCCTCCAGCTCACTGAGTTATGGAGCAAAATCAGCACATACCCAGAGCTGCAGGCTGGACAGAACACATCCAGTTCAATCACAGTGCATGGGCTTAGACTGCCAGACTGCAGTTCACTTTCCTTGATGCACTGCATCATGGGAGAGTGACGTCAGCACAGCTGAGAAGCTGGGGAATCCCCATCCCTGCCTGGAGGTGACTTCAGCTGAAATCGCTCAGTTGGATCAGAGGCTCGTGGCCTCGTGCAAGAAAGCGAGTTATTCTCCTACCTACTTAATTTAAATATCCCCCACTGCACTTCCCTGCAGCAGTCTAGGTCTGGAGATCCAGCGCATGTGCAATGCGCCTAAGGCTGGGTGCCCACGTAGCGTTTTTCAAGCGTTTATGCTGCAGAACTTCCGCAGCATAAACGCTTGTGAAACGCTAGGTAATCCGCACCCCATGGTCCCCAAGGGGATTCCGCATGTTCTATGCACATGCTGCGGATTATTCCGCAGCGGTTATGCTGCGTACAAAAATCCGCAGCATGTCATTTAATTTTGCGGAAGCGCAGCGGAACTCCCGCCATTGACTTGCATTGAGACGCATAGAAACCGCGACTGTACATTTGTACAAGCGGCTTCTATGCGTCTCTATGTGAGGATGGTACCCAGTTCTGGAGGAGAGGAGACTCTCATCCAGACCTGGGTAACATTCTACCTGTAAAAAAAGAATAAAATAACAAATAAAGTTATATTCACCTGTCCGGCGTCTTCTCTCTGAATGCCGGCATCGCTTGAGGACCTGCGGTGACGTCACAGTCATGTGACCAAAGGCCCTTCACCGCTCTGTCTCGCGATGTGCCGGCAACCCGGAAGGAGCCACGACGACCGCTGCAGCACACGCCGGGGCCTCGGGGGTGAGTATAGCTTTATTTGTTTTAATTTGTACGGTTCACACTGTATAAATCCATGCTGTTTGCATGGATTTATACAGTGTGACCTAGTTGTCAAGCACTTTCCAAGTGATGCTATCGCATGGAAAGCGCTTGTCAATCTGCATGCGGAAACGCAAGTGAATCCGCATGTGGATCCGCATGTATTCTGCAGGAAAAACGCATGCATAGTCTGCATGCGTTTTTTCTGCCAGGGAGATGCAGAAATGCTGCAGAAATTTTCTGCTTCATTTCTGCATCGTGGGCACATAGCCTAAAACGTAAGGAGCATTTTTTTTCTCTCTGGCATATTTTACACTGCTGGTGCGCAGGCGTCGGGGAGTCACTGTGACTTCCACTCCAGTGACCTCCGGCATGCGCAACAATAAGGTTTGGTCCCCGCTTCCTCCCGACATCCTGATAGGAACTATGTTGTATATACACATGTATAAATATGTACAATATAGTTCCTAACTGTCAGGAGGAAGCGGGGACCAAACCTTATTGTTGCGCATGCCGGAGGTTACTGGAGCGGAAGTCACAGTGACTCCCCGGCGCCTGCGCACTAGAGCCCAGCAGTGTAAAATAGGGAAGGGAGAAAAAAGAACGCGACTTGCATTATAGGCGCATTGCGCATGCGCGGGTCCTGCAGACATAGATTTCACGTCACAGGGCAGGGGAAGGAGGGAATATTTAAATTAAGTAGGTAGGCAGGAATTTCTTGGCGTCCCCCAGACCCCAAGCATAGGTATTTTATAAAAAGATATTTGAAAGCAAGCAGACCTCTACTATGGGACATACAGGTAAGTATAGATTTACATTTCTATCACCTGTATGCCCATAGTAGAGGTCTGATAAGTCCTAGGGGGTCACAGATTCCCTTTAAAGCTTGTGTCCTGGTTGGTCTCTGGCCCCGTGTCTCATGTGTTGGGTTTGCCCACCCCGGGTCCTCCTGAAGGAGGGAGTAGGAGTGGTCTTTTTATTTTGTGCTTTTGGCTTCTTGTCCGGTGATAGGGGCAGATCTCATCCTCTCAGGTGCTTCCAAAGTTTCAGGAAAATCATATTACCGGTACGTTATTATCATTTTTTTGCATGAATGAAAAAAACATTTCCATATTGATGGTAGAAATAGAGACATGAACCAGGTTGAAAATTGGTCTGTCTGATTTTTTTCTTGGACGCCAAAAAAGCAAACCTGGTTGTCTGAATGAGGCCCAAGAGACATTTTCTTAGAAATGTATTTCTGTAAAGGGATCACTGTGCAAAGGCAAGTGATGTAATGGACTGCTGATGATGTCACGTGCCCTATGATGTCATCATTACTGTCACTGTCTTTTTATGGATCCATATTTCAAGATCAACAAGAAATTATTTTAATAAAAAGACAAAAAACCCTGCCCCCTTCTATAATTATAATACACATTTAAAGAGGCCTTTTTATTGTATGTATATTACCTACTGATCTATGTACTAAAAGAAAACACAGGACTTCTTACTGCCATTCTGACCGCATTAACCATTTAAGGACTATGGGATTTTTATTTATATATGTTTTTTATCCTCTTCTTCCCAGAGCCATAACTTTTTTGATTTTTCCATCAATATGGCCATGTGAGGCCTTGTTTTTTGTGGCACGAGTAGTACTTTTGAACTACACCATTGCTTTTACCATATTTTGTACTGGAAAACAGGAAAAAAATTCCAAATGCGGTGAAATTGCAAAAAAAAGTGCAATTCCACAATTGTTTTTTTTTTTACCATATTGCTGAAACTGACCTGCCATTATGATTCTCAGGTCATTATGAGTTCTTAGATACCAAACATATATAGGTTATTTTTTATTTAAATGGTGAAAATAAAATCCAAAGTCTGTAAAAAAAAAATGGCGCCATTTTCCGAGACCCGTAGCGTCTCCATTTTTTTGTGATCTGGTGTTTGGGGAGAGGTTATTTTTTGCGCGCAAAGCTGACGTTTTTATTGATACCATTTTAGGGTAGATACGATGTTTTGATCACCCGTTATTGTATTTTATTGCAATGTTGCGAAGACCAAAAAAACGTAATTCTGGCGTGTTGACTTTTTCCCCGTTATGCCGTTTACAGATCGGATTAATTCTTTTTATATTTTGTTAGATGGGGTGATTTTAAGCACAGCAATACCAAATATGTGTGTTTATTTTTTTAAATTGTATTTATTTTGAACAGGGCAAAAAGGGGTGATTTGAAATTTTTAAATATATTTTTTTTTTTACTTTTTACCTCCTCAAATAGTCTTCATGGGAGACTAGAAGCTGCGATCTTCTGATCGCTTATGTTACCATTTGCGTAACAAAAATGCTCATCTGCTATGAGCACCAACCACCGGGCAGTTTGGCAATGAGAACCACAGGTGTCATGCCAACCCATCAGTGCCCCGTGATCATTTGACAGGGACGCACATCCGGTTTGCTCGAGTTAAATGCCGCTGTCAGAAATTGACAGCGGCATTTAACTAGCTAACAGCTGCGGTTGGATCGCGAATCCAACTGTGGCTGTTAGGGGCCCATGATAGCTGATCAGATTAGTGATCAGCTGTAATGTGCCAGAAAAGGTGCGGGTTCATCGACGGAGCCCGCACCAAAGAGGGGGAGGCGACCTATGACATGTATGCACGTCATTGGTCGTTAAGGGGTTAAACTACAACTCCAATGTCAGCCCCTAATACAATAGGAACAAAAGAGCTGACAACAGAGCATGATAATAATATAATTTGTCCATGTAAATGGCAAAACTACCCAAAAATGGAGCCACATAAAGATGTCCCAACTTGATCACCCCCTTTCTACATGCCTTACTAGAGCATAGGGATTGCATAGAGGGTGAGCTACATTGAAGACTTACATAGTGCGGAGCCAGTGCACAGAGCTGGAAGACTCCTAAAAAACATGTTTTATTACATTGTCATCCTCCTACTATAGGTGTCCTGTAGGGGTTGTTACTTCCCCAGCAATATAGCAGCTAATTGCTAGGGTATTTAGCTGCCATACCCGTTAATATCAACTGATCGTCAGCAACTCCTCATTTAGGCAAGGAGTTATTCTGAAAATGTCTTATTACAGTGTTCCCGGCAATCCATGATAAATCCGGTGGATGCGCTATAAGTATACCAAAGCTTAAAAGTAAAGAGCGGCCTACCTGGAATTGTCCCCTTCCAGCTGTCAGGTTCTAGTGACACAAGATGGCTCCCGTGCAGAACTTTATAGATCCTACTCCAATTGTGATGTCTATGATTTCATGCTCCTTTTGTCTAAAGACAAAATAATTCAGGTTTAGAAATTTGTACATTCTATTCCAATTGTAATGTAATAGAATGTCAATGATGTCACATGACCTGTGATAGTGCAAAAAAACACTGCACTACTGTACCAAGGTGCACGAGTAGGGTCCAATAGCAGCTCACTGGGGTAGATGTGGGGGAGGGTGGTAGTCGGGAGCTGCAGGACAGTGAGGTCGCTAGTTGGGTGACAGTTAGAAGGGGTGGTAGAGGGAAGAGTGCCAGGGAGGCTAGTCTTGATCTGGCACACCCCAATAAGTTTGCAAAGTTGGCAGGTGAGGGGAGTGACGGTACAGGGGTAGCATTACTGCAGCAAGGCATGTCCCCTGAAAGCCGGAGGAGTGTCAGCTCCAGTAAAGAGGGAAATAGGAGAGTAGGGCAGGCCAGGCAGGTGCTGGTAGTGGGGGACTCAATTATTAGGGGAACAGATAGGGCAATCTGTCACAAAGACAGGGATCGTCGAACAGTGTGCTGCCTACCTGGCGCTCGAGTCCGGCACATCGCTGATCGGGTTGACAGATTACTGGGAGGGGCTGGTGAGGATCCAGCGGTCATGGTGCACATTGGCACAAATGACAAAGTTAGAGGTAGGTGGAAGGTCCTTAAAGATGATTTCAGGGAATTAGGCTGCAAGCTAAAAGCAAGGACCTCCAAGGTGGTATTCTCTGAAATACTACCAGTACCACGTGCCACACCAGAGAGGCAACGGGAGATTAGGGAGATAAATAAGTGGCTCAAGAACTGGTGTAGGAAGGAGGGATTTGGGTTCCTGGAGAACTGGGCCGACTTCTCAGTTGGCTACAGACTCTACGCTAGGGACCGGCTGCACCTTAATGGGGAGGGTGCAGCTGTGCTGGGGGAGAAAATGGCTAGAAGGTTGGAGGAGTGTTTAAACTAGGGATTGGGGGGGGAGGGTATTCATTTTATAGGTGGGGAAGATAGTGCAGATAGTGACCTGGGCACAAATAAAGAAATTGGGGGTGGGGTTAGAACAGTCAATAAAGTAAGAAGGAATAGAGGTACAGAGAGATACATAAAATGCATGTACACCAATGCCAGAAGCCTCACCAACAAAATGGAGGAATTAGAATTAATTTTGTTGGAAAATAATTATGACATGGTAGTGATATCTGAGACATGGCTGGACGAGAGCCATGACTGGTCAGTTAATTTACAGGGCTAAAGTCTGTTCAGAAATGACCGTGCAAACAAGCGAGGGGGGGTGTGTTTATATGTAAAATCATCCTTAAAACCTGTCCTGCGGGAGGATATATGTGAATCTAATGAAAATGTAGAGTCTCTGTGGGTGGAGATAAGGGGAGGGGGAAAAAATAATAAATTACTGATAGGGGTTTGTTATAAGTCTCCAAAAATAATGGAAGTAGCGGAGAATATCCTCGTAAAGCAAATAGATGAAGCAGCGACTCAAGGAGAAGTCATTATTATGGGAGACTTCAACTACCCTGAAATACATTGGGGGACAGAAACATGTAGTTCAAGCAAAGGAAATAGGTTTTTGACTACTATGAGAGACAATTACCTTTCACAACTGGTTCAGGACCCAACAAGAAGGGGGGCACTGCTAGACCTAATATTAACCAATAGGCCAGACCGCATATCAAATATACGAGTTGGGGGTCACTTGGGTAATAGTGGTCACAAAATAATACGTTTTCATGTAACCTTTAATAAGATGTGTAGTAGAGGGGTTACAAGGACACTAAACTTCAGGATGGCAAATTTCCAACGGTTAAGAGATGATCTTAGTGCAATAAACTGGGGCGATATCCTGAGACATAAAGCTACACAAAGCAAATGGGAGGCATTTATTAACATCCTGAATAGGACCTGTGCACAATATATACCCCTTGGGAATAAACGTGCTAGAAATAGGAGGAAACCACTATGGCTAAAGAGAGCTGTAAGGGGCGCAATAAGTGACAAAAAGAAAGCATTTAGAGAACTAAAGCAAGTAGGTAGTGATGAGGCATTAAATAAACATAGAAAATTAAATAAATTATGTAAAAAACAAATCAAGGCAGCAAAGATTGAGGCAGAGAGAATCATTGCAAGAGAAAGTAAAAATAACCCCAAAATATTCTTTAACTACATAAATAGTAAAAAACTAAAAAATGATAGCATTGGCCCCCTTAAAAATAGTCTGGGTGAAATGGTGGATGAGGATGAGGAAAAAGCCAGTATGCTAAATGATTTTTTTTCAACCGTATTTACACAAGAAAATCGCATGACAGAAAACATGATTAGTGATAACAACAATTCTCCAGTAAATGTCACTTGCTTAACCCAGCAGGAAGTACGGCGGCGTCTAAAAATCACTAAAGTTGACAAATCCCCGGGCCCGGATGGGATACACCCGCGAGTACTGCAGGAATTAAGTAACATCATAGATAGACCATTGTTTTTAATCTTTAAAGATTCCATAATAACAGGGTCTGTACCACAGGACTGGCATATAGCAAATGTGGTGCCAATATTCAAAACGGGGACAAAAACTGAACTTGGAAATTATAGGCCGGTAAGGGTAAGCTTAACCTCTACTGTGGGTAAAATCCTGGAGGATTTCCTAAGAGATGCTATACTAGAGTATCTGAAGAAGAATAACCTCATGACCCAATATCAACATGGGTTTACGAGGGACCGTTCCTGTCAAACTAATCTGATCAGTTTTTATGAGGAGGCAAGTTCTGGACTGGACCAAGGAAATGCAGTGGATGTTGTGTATATGGACTTTTCAAAAGCTTTTGATACGGTTCCACTCAAAAGGTTGATACATAAAATGAGAACAATGGGGATAGGGGAAAATATATGTATGTGGGTTAAGAATTGGCTCAGTGATAGGAAACAAAGGGTGGTTATTAATGGAAAACACTCAGACTGGGTCTCAGTTAACAGTGGGGTACCACAAGGGTCAGTATTGGGCCCCCTTCTTTTTAACATATTTATTAATGACCTTGTAGGGGGCATACAGAGTAATATTTCAATATTTGCAGATGACACTAAACTCTGCAGGGTAATCAATACAGAGGAGGACAATTTTATATTACAGGAGGATCTATGTAAACTAGAAGCTTGGGCTGATAAATGGCAAATGAGCTTTAATGGGGATAAATGTAAGGTAATGCACTTGGGCAGAGGAAATAAAATGTATAATTATATGCTTAATTGTAAAACACTGGGCAAAACTGTAACTGAAAAAGACCTGGGTGTATTGGTGGACGACAAGCTCACGTTTAGTGGCCAGTGTCAGGCAGCTGCTGCAAAGGCAAATAAAATAATGGGATGCATTAAAAGAGGCATAGATGCTCATGAGGAGAACATAATTTTACCTCTATACAAGTCATTAGTGCGACCACACTTAGAATACTGTGTACAGTAGAGCGGGTGCAGAGAAGAGCGACCAAGGTTATTAGAGGACTGGGGGGTCTGCAATACCAAGACAGGTTATTACACTTGGGGTTATTTACTGTGGGAAAAAGAAGGCTTAGGGGTGATCTTATTACTATGTACAAGTATATGAGGGGACAGTACAAAGACCTTTCTACTGATCTTTTTACTCTGAGGCCTGAGACGGGGACAAGGGGGCATCTTCTTTGTCTGGAGGAAAGAAGGTTTAATCATAATCACAGACGGGGATTCTTTACTGTAAGAGCAGTGAGACTAAGGAGCTCTCTGCCGCATGATGTTGTAATGAGTGATTCACTGTTAAAATTTAAGAAGGCATGGATCCTTTCTTGAAAAGTATAATATTACAGGTTATATATACTAGATCCCTTGATAGGGCGTTGATCCAGGGAACTAGTCTGATTGTCGTATGGAGTCAGGAAGGAATTTTTTTCCCCAATGGAGCTTGGTGTTTGCCACATGTTTTTTTTTTGCCTTCCTCTGGATCAACATGTTAGGCTATGGGTTGAACTAGATGGACTTAGTCTTCCTTCAACCTTAAAAACTATGTTACTATGTTACTAATACCGTACTTGTATAGAGAAAATCTCGGCATTCAAAGGCTTATGTTCATCAGAAAATATAATTTAATACCAGTCCACAGCAAAGAAAAGTGTTTCGGTCAACATGACCGTCATCAGTGACTGCAATATGAGAAAGAAATAAAACAAAACATGACATAAACAATTTTGTTATGTACATAATAGATAAATAAAAATTGGTCACAGTATCGAGTTCACGGGTCAAAAAACCATATGCAGGCGAAGATAATAAGATGTACAGAAGTAACACCTACCCAATACCTGGGAGTAGTATGGGCAAGACATTGCGTCCTCACTCTCCTTTGCCCATACTACTTCCAGCTATCGGGTAGGTGCTATTTCTGTACATCCTATTATCTTTGCCTACATATGTTTTTTTGACCCGTGAACTTGACACTTACCAATTTTTATTTAGCCATTATGTATATTGCGAAATTGTTTATGTCATGTTTTGTTTTTTCTCATATTACAGTCACTGATGAAGGTCTACTGTGGACTACTATTAAATTATATTTTCTAATGAACATAAGCCTTTGAGTCCCGAGGTTTTCTCTATACATGCCCTGTGATCTCATCAAAACGGTCACTGTTTTTTTTTTATGGATCCAATTTTTAACATTAACAAGAAATGAATAAAAAGACAAAACCCCCTACCTTGTTTTATAATTGTAAGACACACATTTAAAGAAACCCTTTTATTTTATCTATATTACCTACTGCTCTATGTACTAAAAGAAAATACAGCACTCCTTACTGCCATTCCTGACCGCAGTGAACTACAACTCCAATGTCAGCCCATAATTCAATAGGAACCAAAGATCTGACAACAGAGAATGAAAATAAAAAAATTGTCCACATAAATGGCAAAACTACCCAAAAATGGAGCCACATAAAGATGTCCCAACTTGACCACTCCCACCCACCTAATATCAACTGATCATCAGCAATTTCTCATTTAGGCAAGGGGTTGTCCTGAAAATGTCTTATTACAGAGTGTTCCCGGCAATCCATGATAAATCCGATGGATGCGCTATAAGTATACCAAAGCTTAAAAGTAAAGAGCTACTTAAGCCCCCGTCTCACATAGCGAGATCGCTAGTGAGATGGCTGCTGAGTCACGGTTTTGGTGACGCAACAGCGACCTCACCAGCGATGTCGCTATGTGTGACACTTTGCAGCGATCAGGCCCCTGCTGTGAGGTCGCTGATCGCTGCAAAATGTCCTGGACCATTGTTTGGTCTTTGCCCTCCCGCTGGTCAGCACACATCGCTGTGTGTGACCAGCGATCAGGCTGGTAACCATGATAAACAGCTGGTTACTAGGGGCGCACGCGCACTTAGTAACCCGCTGTTATCATGGTTACCACTCTGCTACGGTGAGCGGTAACCTCCCGCTCACCGTAGCAGAGTGGTAACCATGATAAACAGCGGGTTACTAGGTGCGCGCGTGCCCCTAGTAACCCGCTGTTTATCATGGTTACCAGCCTGCTCCTGCTTCAGCAGGCTGGTAACCAGGAGCAGGACATCGTGGAAAGATTCTTTCCACGATGTTGCTGCTCCCCTGATCGTTGGTGAGCCTGCCTGTTTGACAGCTCACCAGCGACCACATAGCGACTCAGCAACGATCCCTGACAGGTCGTATCGTTGTCGGGATCGCTGTAGCATCTCTAAGTGTGACAGGGCCTTTACCTGGACTCGTCCCCTTCCAGCTGTCAGGTCCTAGTGACACAAGATGGCTCCCGTGCAGAACTTTCTACATTCTATGTTCTATGTGATGCCTATGATGTCATGTGCCTTGTGATGCCATCATAGCTAACACTGTCATTTCAAATTTACAACCGCAAGAAAAAGTTGATTTCATTGCTTAAAAAAAAAAACATGGTGGGTAATTGCAGCCTGTGATTATTTTACATACTGTTATTAATATTATTGTGTCCTTCATTGCCGCCTCCTGCACTGCGCTTTATATACTGTTTATTTTAATAATGGACAACTCACAAGCCCTGCATGTAGAATATATAGTTAATGGCCTCTGATTAATGACTAGATGCCTATTAGAGCAATAAGATATACTTTAGCAACACCATCGCTATTTCTACAATCTTTTGGTTGAGTCTACACTATGCGTTTTTCAAGCGTTTTTGATGCGGAATTTTGGCAGCGGAAACACTTTAAAAACACTTTGTAATGCGTGCCCCATGATCCCCAATGAAAATCTGCATGTTCTGTGCCCATGCTGCGGAATTTTCCGCAGCGGATTTTCCTTGCGGAAAAATCCGCAGCATGTCCATTATTTGTGCGTTTCTGCATGCGGATTTGAGGTCCCAATGCACTTGAAAAACGCAAGTCAAATCCGCATGTAAAAATGCTGCAATAACGCGTCAAAAACGAGTGTAAAATCCGCAAGCGTTTTTGACTGCCAGGAACATGCAGAAACGCTGCAGAAATTTTCTGCTTCATTTCTGCATCGTGGGCACATACCCTAAGGGCTCATACTCATCTGCGTTTAAATCACACGAGTGCAATCCGATGAAAAAAAATCAGATTGCACTCTGACTCTTGTTATTGAATGATTATGTGTTCATCTGTGATTTTTTTTTTCCCAGCTCGGATCGGACTGAGAAAAAAAAAAATCGCAGCATGCTGCAAGTGACTGCATATATCAGACGAGACTCACCAATGCAAGTCAATGTGTGCGAGAAAAAAAAAGCACAGCACACGGACCAGGCTCATGCCATCCGAATAGCGTCCGTATAATACGCATCTATGTAACACCTTTCAGTGGCTGTGGCAGCATCTCAGCACACAAATCCTGTGTCTCAGATCTTTGTCTGGCCTTGTCTTCTGTGTTTTGGCCATCATGCCAACAAGACAAGGGTGATTGGGGCAAGAGTCATGCTGGTGAGAAGGTTGTTGGCTGCCATGATCCTGGCACTGGAGGTGGCTGCCGTGATGGTGTCACTGTAGGTGGTGGTGGCTGCTGTGATGCTGTGACTGGAGGTAGTGGTGATGGCTGCTGTGATGCTGGTACTGGAGGTGGTGGTGGTGACTGCCGTGTTGCTGGCACTGGAGGTGGTAGCTGCCGTGATGGTGGGTCTGCTGAGTGCCCTTCTTGGGGGTCATTTCACCGTTTTTTGTTGCCCTCAGAAAGCTGCTACCTTCTGAGGAATTAGAAGACGGCCATTGGTGAATTTGGTGGCGCGGCTTAAGACAAAACAATTTGGAGGGCAGCCCTGGTCTGCAGCCTCAATGAAAAGGGAACATGCCTGAAATAACGGGCCAGGCTCAGACAAAAACTCTCCTCCTCATCATCATCATCACTCACAGACATTCCCATGTCACGTACGCCAGTGATGGTGGGAGAACCCTCCTTCTGCGGTAGGGTTGCTGGCTTATTAGTGCATGAGGGGAGGTGTCGAGGGGCTGTGGTATACTGGTGCTCTCCGCAGGCTCTTCTTCTTTCTGGCCCCCAGCTCCGGCCTCCACTTCAGATTCCTCTCTGGCCTCCAGCACCTCCGAGCTAGAGATATTTCCCTTTTTGTCCCAGTTAGATCTGTAAGGTCAGCGATGACAGAGAAAAAAGCACTGAAAAAAAATTAGAATGGAGGCCAGAAATGGCAGTTTTCAGAAAACGTATATGTGATCCGTGTGATGGACAAACCACAGTTTTAAATACCTGGCCTGTAGGTAACTACTTTAAACAGCAAACCAGTGCCAAAAACTTTGCTGACACACTGAAAAAATATTTTAATGGAGGCGAAAAATGGCAGTATTTTCAGGGTAATTATATGTGATCCGTGTGATGGAGAAACCACAGTTTTAAATACCTGGTCTGTAGGTAACTATTTTGAACAGAAAACCGGTGTCAAAAACTTTGCTGACACACTGAAAAAAAATTTGAATGGAGGCCAAAAATGGCAGTATTTTCAGCGCAATTATATGTGATCCATGTGATGGACAAACCACAGTTTTAAATAGCTGGATTTTTAGCGCTGTAATATGGAAAGGACCTGACTGTATTCTGCAGTGCCAACAAGCAAATGGCGCAGAAAAATTGTGTTCTCTGGATTGCTTTTTAAGCAAATAATGATGATTACGATCCAAAAAAATGATTCCTGGCCCCTGAGACCTGTGCCTTTGTCTAGAAATGTCTAACAGCAGCAGAAGGCTGAACTGGAATGGAGCCTCTTGTGCAATATGCACTGCAGTCTGCTATATACACTGCCTGCCTGCCTATATACACTGCCTGCCTGATATCTCTGCAGATGAATTAGTCCTCAGAAGGACTGTTTATTGAGATGGAAATGTGTAATGTACTTGTTTTTTCCCTACACTACCTATTACACAACCAAATCTCTCCCTAGCTCAGCAGCACCTCTCCATACACTGCCTGATTGCGGAGTAGACTGATGAGCACAGCAGCACCAGGTCTGATATAGACCTGATGACGCTGTGCGGCCAGCCAATCACTGTAATGCCACAACCAACATGGCTGCTGCATTACAGTGAGTGGCAGGCAATCCCTGCATGTTGATTGGCGCTTTAAAGAGCGCCAAACATGCAGAGAGGGGACCCGAGCATCCGCCCGAGCATCTCGCATGTACTCGGCGAGCTCTGAGCATCTCGAGTACTGAGATGCTCGGGCAAGTACCGAGTACTTGCGAGTATGCTCGCTCATCACTGGAGACAATCTTTGTAGCTCTCATCTCTAGTTGTTTGAAGTTCTCAATATAGGATGTTCTCTATTTAGAGGGGAATTTGTCTATTGGGTTTTTACTAAGTTCTAGTTGTCTGGTTTATTTTGATATATTAGGACTAGTGATGAGCGAGCATGCTCGACACTGCTCGTTACTTGCCCGAGCATCACGCTACTCGTGATGTTCGGCGAGCACCGAGCATTTCCGGGTTACTCGGGCGGGAGCTCGGGTCTCCGCCCTGCACATTTGGCGCTCTTTACAGAGCCAATGAACATGCAGGGATTGCCAGCCAGTCACTGTAATGCCGCAGCCATGTTGTTTGTGGGCATTACAGTGATTGGCTGGCCGCACAGCGTCACCTCGAGTATTTAAAACCGGGTGCCGCCATCTTGGACACAGTTGCTCCGGATCAGACGGTGTAGGGAGAGTGCTGATGAGTTAGGGAGAGATATATAGTGCGAAATAGGTAGTGTAGGGTCTCTAAAGCCTGCCAAATCAAACAAACAGTCCTTCCCAGGACTAATATCCATCCCAGATATCAGGCAGGCTGTATAGGAGATTCAGTGGTTATACCAGCAAACGCTGCATTACAGTCCTGTGTGCTCCTGTTGGTCAAATTGCTAGACTTATCACCCCGGTCTCAGGGGCCAGGAAAAATTAGTATTTTTTTAATCTAAATCCTGTAATTTTTTTTTTCCTCAGTCAGACTGTCCAAATACGCATCTTATTAACCTTTTGGTATCCCCCCCCCAAAAAAAAAAAATTGAGTGTGTCTGTGACTGTTCCGACACCAATATATCTGTTTAAAAGAGTCTGGTGTAGGCCAGAAAAATAGAACTGTGGTTTTGCAGTTCCACGGGTCAAATCTCTGTATTATCCTGTTTTTGTCATTTTTGCCGTAAAAAAAAAACTGTAATAGTGTCTCCCTTACTGGTCAGACACCAATATATCTGTTTAAAAGAGTCTGGTGTACACCACATAACTATAACTGTGGTTTTGCAGTTCCACCGGTCAAATCTCTGTATGATCCTGCTTTTGGCATTTTTTGCCGTAAAAAATCTGTAATAGTGTCTCCCTGACTGGTCAGACACCAATATATCTGTTTAAAAGAGTCTGGTGTACGCCACATAACTATAACTGTGGTTTTGCTGTTCCACGGGTCAAATCTCTGTATTATCCTGCTTTTTGCATTTTTTGCCGTAAAAAACACCAGTAATAGGTTCTCCCTGACTGTTCAGACACCAATATATCTGTTTGAAAAAGTCTGGTGTAGAACAGAAAAATATAACTGTGGTTATGCAGTTCCACGGGTCAAATCTCTGTATTAACCTGTTTTTGGCATTTTTTGTCTTAAAAAAAAGACTGTAATAGTGTCTCCCTGACTGGTCAGACACCAATATACAGTACAGACCAAAAGTTTGGACACACCTTCTCATGTAAAGATTTTTCTGTATTTTCATGACTTTAAAAATTGTACATTCACACTGAAGGCATCAAAACTATGAATTAACACATGTGGAATTATATACATAACAAAAAAAGTGTGAAACAACTGAAAATATGTCTTATATTCTAGGTTCTTCAAAGTAGCCACCTTTTGCTTTGATGACTGCTTTGCACACTCTTGGCATTCTCTTGATGAGCTTCAAGAGGTAGTCTCCAGAAATGGTTTTCACTTCACAGATGTGCCGTGTCAGGTTTAATAAGTGGGATTTCTTGCCTTATAAATGGGGTTTGGGACAATCAGTTGTGTTGTGCAGAAGTCTGGTGGATACACAGCTGATAGTCCTACTGAATAGACTGTTAGAATTTGTATTATGGCAAGAAAAAAGCAGCTAAGTAAAGAAAAAAAATTAATAAAGGGAATGGAGGGACTGCAATACCCAGAGAGGTTGGCAAAACTAGGACTATTCAGCCTGGAAAAGAGAAGGTTGAGGGGGGACATAATAAATGTGTACAAATATGTTAGGGGACAGTATAGAGATCTTGCCCGGGATTTGTTCAAAAGGAGGGATATTACGGTAACAAGAGGGCACTCACTAAGACTGGAAGAGAAAAGGTTTCAGCACCAGCATAGGAAGGGGTTCTTTACGGTAAAAGCAGTGAGAATATGGAATTCACTGATTGAGGAGACGGTAATGTCGGATTCACTACACCAGTTCAAGCGGGGACTGGATGCATTTCTAGATACCAGGCAGATTTCAGCATATACTTAAAAATAAAATAAAATAGTAGGTTGATACAGGGATTTATTCTGACTGCTGGTTTCAGAGTTGGGAGGGAATTTTTCCTCAGGTGAAGATTGGCCAAATCATTTGGGGTTTTTGCCCTCCTCTGGATCAACTTTAGCAATTACAGAACTAACAGGTCGAACTTGATGGACGCAAGTCTTTATTCGGCTTTACAAACTATGTTACTAAGTGGCCATCGTTACTTTAAGAAATTAAGGTCAGTCAGTCTGAAAAATTGGGCAAACTTTGAAAGTGTCCCCAAGTGCAATTGCAAAAACCATCAAGCTCTACAAAGAAACTGGCTCACATGAGGACCGCCCCAGGAAAGGAAGACAAAGAGTCACCTCTGCTTCTAAGGATAAGTTTATCCGAGTCACCAGCCTCCGAAATCGCAGGTTAACAGCAGCTCAGATTAGAGACCAGGTCAATGCCACACAGAGTTCTAGCAGCAGACACATCTCTACAACAACTGTTAAGAGGAGACTTTGTGCAGCAGGCCTTCATGGTAAAATAGCTGCTAGGAAACCACTGCTAAGGACAGGCAACAAGCAGAAGAGACTTGTTTGGGCTAAAGAACACAAAGAATGGACATTAGACCAGTAGAAATCTGTGCATTGGTGTGATGAGTCCAAATTTGAGATCTTTGATTCCAACCACCATGTCTTTGTGCGACGCAGAAAAGGTGAACGGATGGACTCTACATGCCTGGTTCCCACCATGAAGCATGGATGAGGAGGTGTGCTGGTGTGGGAGTGATTTGCTGGTGACACTGTTGGGGATTTATTCAAAATTGAAGGCATACTGAACCAGCATGGCTACCACAGCATCTTGTAGCGGCATGCTATTCCATCAGGTTTGCGTTTAGTTGGACTATTATTTATTTTTCAACAGGACGATGACCCCAAACACACCTCCAGGCTGTGTAAGGGCTATTTGACCAAGAAGGAGTGTGATGGGGTGCTACGCCAGATGACCTGGCCTCCACAGTCACCAGACCTGAACCCAATCGAGATGGTTTGGGGTGAGCTGGACCGCAGAGTGAAGGCAAAAGGGCTAACAAGTGCTAAGCATGTCTGGGAACTCCTTCAAGATTGTTGGAAGACCATTTCCGGTGACTACCTCTTGAAGCTCATCAAGAGAATGCCAAGAGTGTGCAAAGCAGTCATCAAAGCAAAAGGTGGCTACTTTGAAGAACCTAGAATACAAGACATATTTTCAGTTGTTTCACACTTTTTTGTTAAGTATATAATTCCACATGTGTTAATTCATAGTTTTGATGCCTTCAGTGTGAATGTACAATTTTCAAAGTCATGAAAATACAGAAAAATCTTTAAATGAGAAGGTGTGTCCAAACTTTTGGTCTGTACTGTATATGTTTAAAAGAGTCTGGTGTAGGCCACATAACTATAACTGTGGTTTTGCAGTTCCATGGGTCAAATCTCTGTATTATCCTGTTTTTGGCATTTTTTGCCGTAAAAAAAAACTGCAATAGTGTCTCCCTGACTGGTCAGACACCAATATATCTGTTTAAAAGAGTCTGGTATAGGCCAGAAAAATATAACTGTGGTATTGCAGTTCCACGGGTGAAATCTCTGTATTATCTTGTTTTTGGCATTTTTTGCCGTAAAAAAAAAACTGTAATAGTGTCTCCCTGACTGGTCAGACACCAGAATATCTGTTTAAAAGAGTCTGGTGTACGTCACATAACTATAACTGTGGTTTTGCAGTTCCACGGGTCAAATCTCTGTATTATCCTGTTTTTGGCATTTTTTGCCGTAAAAAAAACAGTTTGAGTGTGTCGCTGACTGTTCAGCCCCAAATATATCTATTTAAAAAAGTCTGGTATATGCCAGTAAATTAGAACTGTGGTTTTGCAGTTCCATGGTTCACATCTCTGTATTATCCAACTTTTGGTATTTTTTCCGTAAAGAAAAACAGTAATAGTGTCTCCCTGATTGTTCAGACACAAATATATCTGTTTGAAAGATTCTGGTGTACGCCACATAACTATAACTGTGGTTTTGCAGTTCCAAGGTTCAAATCTCTGTAGTATCCACTTTTGGACCTTTTTTACATAAAAAAAATAGTTTGAGTGTGTCGCTGACTGTTCAGCCCCAAATATGTCTATTTAAAAAAGTCTGGTATACGCCAGTAAATTAGAACTGTGGTTTTGCAGTTCCACTGTTCAAATCTCTATATTATCCAGCTTTTGGCCTATTTTACGTAAAAAAAGGTAATAGTGTCTCCCTGTCTGTTCAGTCACAAATGTATCTGTTTAAAAGATTCTGGTGCAGGCCAGAGAAATAGAATTGTGGTTTTCCTCTTCCACGGTTCTAATCTCCTTTTTATTACCCTTTTTCCATTGATAGTGCGAGTGTAAGCTATTTTACTTCATTTACAATGGGCAAGGCGCGTGGCAAGGGACGTGGAACTGGATGTTCTGGTGATGGTGCATGTAGAGGACGGGGCCGTGGCCAAGGTGAAAATGTGCCACAACCAACAGCCACATCTTCTCGCTCCCACTTCTTGACCGAATTACTAGGGAAGCACACTACACCAGTATTGCGAACTGATCAGTGTGAACAGGTTATTAATTGGATAGCAGATAATACTTCCAGTTACTTGTGCACCACCACCTCCGGTCTGTCTTCCACACGGTCAAGTTTTAGTAGCCGTGAGTCTCGACCGCATACTCCTCCTCACCCTGATGCTTCTTCCTCCCACCATGCCAAGTGTCGTCAGACAGCAACTGATCCCACACTTGAACACTCTGAAGAGCTGTTCACTGGTCCATTTCCATATTTGTACCCCTCGCCTGCTCCGCTTGAAGTGGTGGAAGAGGAGATCCCATGTAGCGATGCCCAAATATTTGAACACCACGGACAGAGGAAGTCGTCGCTGGCAATTTGTCACAAGAGGTGGACGATGATGAGACACAATTGCCACGAAGTGAGGAGGAGGATCGTCGTGCGCAAGTGGAAGAGGAGGACTTGGCAGGAAGACATGCAGAGCGTGGCCAGCAGCACACAGGGGGAGGTAGGCAGAGTACCCCAACAGGCAGGAAGAAGCAGTGTGGTGGCCGCACACAGAAGGCGGGCAACAGTTCCCCGTAACACCAACACGAGGGATGTTGCCCGTACAACCTGTAGGTCTTCCAGAGTCTGGAATTTTTCTAAAGACTCTGCTGATAACCCCAAAAAGGCCATTTGTACCACCTGCCATGCCAGCATCAGCAGGGGTGACAAAACTACCAGCCTGACCACCACCAGCATGATCAGGCACATGGCATCAAAGCACCCGAATTTGTGGGGTGAATCCCAGGGTCCACGACCAGTGTCAGCGGGTGTCACAACTGCTTCTTCCGCTGTTGTGCATGTAAGAGAACCCCCTGTTGTGCGTGCAAGGCAATCCCCTGTCCATACTGCATGTAAAGATGCCCCCTCCTCTCAGTCTTCACTTGTTATGGCAGTTTCTTAAGAAACAGCATCAACGTCCACGTCCCACCGCAGCGTTCAATTGTCCATATCCCAGAGCTTTGAACGAAAGCGCAGATTCGTAGCCAACGCCCCACAGGCCACTGTCCTAAATTCACACATTTCACGACTGCTTGCGTTGGAAATGCTGCCTTTTAGGCTGGTGGAGACGGAATCCTTCCGCAACCTTATGGCGGTGGCCACTCAGTCTCCAGCCGACACTATTTTGCCTGGTGTGCCATCCACGCACTACACAAGCACGTGTCCGAAAACATCTGCCATGCCCTCAACAACACAGTTACTGGGAGAGTCCACCTGACAACGGACACGTGGACAAGTGCTTGTGGCCTGGGACGGTACATCTCCCTGGCGGCACACTGGGTAGCCATAGTGGAAACCGGGACCCAGTCGGACCTTGGGACGGAACACATCCTCCCCACACCGAGGATTGCGGGCCCTATGTGAGTCAGAGTTGCCTCCACAGTGTACAGCTCCTGTGCATCACCCTCCTCATGTTCAGCCTCCATCTCAGATATCACCACATCAGTTACAAGCTGGAAGCACTGCAGTACTGCCTCAGCCAAGCGGCAACAGGCTGTGCTGAAACTCATAAGATTAGGTGATAAACGTCACACTGCTTCTGAGTTGTGGACAGCTGTGAAAGAGCAGGCAGATCTGTGGCTGAGACCGCTGAACCTACATCGAGGCATGGTCGTGTGTTACAATGGCCGTAACCTGGTGGTGGCTCTGAGGCGAGGCGAGATCACACACGTACCATGCCTGGCTCATGTTCTTAACCTCGTGGTTCAGCGGTTTCTTAAATCATACCCCGAGTTGCCAGATCTGCTCGTCAAAGTACTCCGCCTGTCAGCTCATTTTCGGAAGTCGGCTACAGCTTCCGCCGCCTTTTCTATGTTTCAGCAGCATTTGCAGCTTCCGGCACACCGACTGGTGTGTGATGTCCCCACACGTTGGAACTCTACCCTCCACATGTTGCAAAGGATTTGTGAGCAGAAGAGAGCAGTTGTGGAGTACCAGCTGCAACCAGGCCGTCGATATTCAGGTCAGACTCCACACATAAGACCTCAGGATTGGACCTGGATGTCTGACATATGTACCATCCTGACAAACTTTGAGGAGTCCACCAAGATGGTGAGTGGCGATGACGCCATCATTAGCGTCAGCATCCCACTTGTCTGTCTTTTGCAACGCTCTCTGCAGAGAATTAAAGAGGAGACATTGCAGCCAGAGTATGATGAGATGGATCAAGAAGCCATAACGGGCGATTACACACAGCCCAGCCTCATCTCATCCCAACGTGCATTGGGGGACAATGAGGGAGAGGAGGAGGAGGAGGAAGAACAGGAGCTGGTATCATTCGCTGTAGACGATAGTACCTGTACAACTGTCATACAGTCGGTTCAGCGTGGGTGGCCTGAGGACAGGGGGGAGGAGGAGATCATGGTCAGTCGTCATCTTGGTGAGGACACGGAAGTCTTGCCTGTTACCAGTCTGGCACGCATGGCTGACTTTATGTTACGCTGCCTTAACTGTGACCCTCGCGTTGCCAAAATGTTGGGTGACAGTCATTACTGGTTGGTGACACTTTTAGACCCCCGCTACAAGGAGAACTTTCACTCTCTTATTCCTGAGGTGGAGAGGTCTACAAAAATGGGGCAGTACCAGAAGGCCCTTGCTGCGGAACTGTTAAAAAAAATTCCCATCTGAACACGCTAGCTGCAGAGGTCACAGTTCGTTGACCAACCAAGGCGTACAGGCGAGAGAGACGCAGCTCCAATCCAGCAGAGGCATGGAAACACTGTCAACGTTCTGGGACAGTTTTCTGAGACCCGCCCAACTTACAGGCCCTGAGGCGCGGGGTACTCTCACAAGGAGTGGAAAGTTTCAAAAGATAGTGAGAGGGAGTACCTTGCCGACCGTACCAGCGTCTCCGTGATTCCTCTGTGTCTTTTAATTATTGGGTATCCAAGCTGGACACTTGGAATGAACTTGCTCTGAACGCCTTGGACGTCCTGCCCTGCCCTGCCGCTAGCCTGTTATCGGAGCGTGTTTTTAGTGCCGCTGGGGGAATTATAACTGATAAGCGCACTCACCTGTTAACTGACAATGCTGACAAGCTGACCCTTATCAAAATTAACAAGGGCTGGATTGGGCCAGACTTCTCATCACCACCAAATGACAGCAGAGTAACATAAAGTCAAATCCACTGTGTTATTTTGGGAGGTGTATTCCCGTGCACCGCTTCACACCCACACATCGGTATACTCTTCCTCAATTCATTTTTTTTTTGCTCTTCTCCTTATCCTCAGCCTCCACCACCACTATACCACCAGGGTGACCCTGGTCCGTGTTGCCAGCATTGCATGTTCCTCCGTCCTAATTTTTGGCAGCTTTTGCTTGGAAGGCATAGGCAAAGACTATGGGAGACCCACTCCCCAATAATGGGAATAATATTTTTAATATGCTGTACTGCATGGCTCTTGTAAGGGGCATTAAAACCGTCTTGTTAAGCTAATGCGACCTCCACCACTCTTCCAAGGGGCATTAAAACCGTCTTGTTAAGCTAATGCAACCTCCATCACTTCTCCAAGGGGCATTAAAACCGTCTTGTTAAGATACTGCGACCTCCACAACTTTTCCATGGGGCATTAAAATCGTCTTGTTAAGCTACTGCAACCTCCACATCTCTTCCAAGGGGCCTTAAAGCTGTCTTGTTAAGCTACTGCGACCTCCACCACTTTTCCAAGAGGCATTAAAGCTGTCTTGTTAACCTACTGTGACCTCCACCACTCTTCCAAGGGGCATTAAAACCGTCTTTTTAAGCTACTGCGACCTCCACGTCTCTTCGAAGAGGCATTAAATCCGTCTTGTTAAGCTAATGCGACCTCCACCACTTTTCCAAGGGGCATTAAAACTGTCTTGTTAAGCTTCTGCTACCTCCACCACTTTTCCAAGGGGCATTGATATTGTCTTTTTATTCCACTGCGACCTCCACTTCTCTTCCAAGAGGCATTAAAACCCTCTTGTTAAGCTACTGCGACCTACACCACTTTTCCCAGGGTCATTGATATTGTCTTTTTATTCCACTGCAACCTCCACGTCTCTTCCAAGGGGCATTAAAACCGTCTTGTTAAGTTACTGCGACCTCCATCACTTTTCCCAGGGTCATTGATATTGTCTTTTTATTCCACTGCAACCTCCACGTCTCTTCCAACGGGCATTAAAACCGTCTTGTTAAGCTACTGCAATCTCCACAACTTTTCCCAGGGGCATTGATTTTGTCTTTTTATTCCACTGCAACCTCCAGCACTTTTCCAAGGGGCATTAAAACCGTCTTCTTAAGCTACTGCAACCTCCACGTCTCTTCCAAGGGGCATTAAAACCGTCTTGTTAAGCTACTGCAACCTCCATCACTTTTGCAAGGGGCATTAAAGCAGTCTTGTTAAGCTACTGCGACCTCCACCACTTTTCCAAGGGGCAATAAAGCTGTCTTGTTAAGCTACTGTGACCTCCACCACTCTTCCAAGGGGCATTAAAACCGTCTTGTAAAGCTACTGCGACGTCCACGTCTCTTCCAAGGGGCATTAAAACCCTCTTGTTAAGCTAATGCGACCACCACTTTTCCAAGGGGCATTAAAACCGTCTTGTTAAGCTAATGCGACCTCCACCACTTTTCCCAGGGGCATTGATATTGTGTTTTTATTCCACTGCGACCTCCACGTATTTTCCAAGGGGCATTTAAACAGTCTTGTTAAGTTACTGCGACCTCCACCACTCTTCCAAGGGGCATTAAAGCTGTCTTGTTAAGCTACTGCGACCTCCACCACTTTTCCAAGGGGCATTAAAGCTGTCTTGTTAAGCTACTGTGACCTCCACCACTCTTCCAAGGAGCACTAAAGCTGTCTTATTAAGCTACTGTGACCTCCACCTCTTTTCCAAGGGGTATTAAAACAGTCTTGTTAAGCTACTGCGACCTCCACGTCTCTTCCATGGGGCATTTAATCCGTCTTGTTAAGCTAATGTGACCTCCACCACTTTTCCAAGGGGCATTAAAACCATTTTGTTAAGCTACTGCGACCTCCACCTCTTTTCCAAGGGGCATTAAAGCTGTCTTGTTAAACTACTGTGACCTCCACCACTCTTCCAATGGGCATTAAAACCATCTTGTTAAGCTACTGTGACCTCCACCACTTTTTCAATGGGCATTGATATTGTCTTTTTATTTCACTGCGAACTCCACCATTCTTCCATCGGGCATTGCATTTCCTCCTAGTTTTAGTCAGCTTTTGCTTTACAATGCATAGGCGAACACTAAGGGAGACCCACTCCCCAATAATGGGTAGAAGGTTTTTAGTATGCTGTAATTCACGTCTGTTTCAAGGGGCATTGCAGATCCTCATAATTTTTGGAAAGCCTTCCATTCACTGCTTAGGCCAACAGTGCACAGGAGACCCAGTTGCTATAAATGGAAAATGGAAAAAACGTTTTAGTTAAGGCCCTCTGACCTCCATGTCACTTCCAAGGGGCATTGGAGTGCCACGAAATTTTTGATAGGCATTGCACTCACTGCATGCCCTATAACTGTGTAGCCAAACCTCTCCTTTTGGTACAGAAACATATCCTACTAGACATGTATTGTTTACTGGCTTGATATTAATGTGAATGGTCCCTGTTCCTCCTTTTCTTTCTCCTTTGCCACCACCTCATCCATCATTCATCACCTGAAGCTTTGTTTTATCAGGAGTCATAGAACTGGGATAGTAGCAGGAAAACATCCAGCAATCCTCGGAGGAGGTAGGATATGCGCCAAAACGCTGACCACCTCAGGCCTAGCCGCTACTACATACATGCGATTGCATTCCAAGAAAACAAAGCATATGCTAACTTCTATCATCATCATCATGCTCCTCACCTTGGCACTCTCAACTCCACTGATGGAGAAGCCAGGGCCCACCGGAGGAGTCTGGTTCTCTGGTGGGCTCGTCCAATGCTGCCCTAAAGCAATCCGGGCTAAGAAAAGAGTGTGGGGGTATGTTCAAAGGAGAAATAGGGGCGGCCTGGGACCGTTTATGGACACCCGGCCGCCCCCAGGCGGCTGGGGACTGTGTGTGGACACCCGGCCGCGGGGCGGCTGGGGACCGAGTATGGACACCCGGCCGCCCCCTGGTGGCTGGGGACCGAGCGCGGACATCCGGCCGCCGGGCGGCTGGGGACTGAGTATGGATACCAGTCCGCCGCTGCAGCCATGACATGGTGGCCGGCGTCTGCCTCCACTTGCCTAAAAGGCCCAATTTCAAGTGCAAGCAAGCTAGCAGTATGGTATTACTGCCTAGGGGTGGGTGGGTGGCAGGTTGCACACTTACGCTTGCATTCCAAGAAAACAAAGCAGATGCTAACTTCTATCATCATCATCATGCTCCTCACCTTGGCACTTTCAACTCCCCTGATGGAGAAGCCAGGGCCCACCGGAGGAGTCTGGTTCTCTGGTGTGCTCGGCCAATGCTGCCCTAAAGCAGGCCGGACTAAGAAAAGTGTGGGGGGATGTTCCAAGGAGAAATAGGGGCGGCTGGGAACCATTTATGGACACCCGGCCGCCCCCAGGCGGCTGGGGACCGTGTGCGGACACTCGGCCGCGGGGCGGCTGGGGACCGAGTATGGACACCCGGCCGCCCCCTGGTGGCTGGGGACCGAGCGTGGACACCCGATCGCCGGGTGGCTGGGGACTGAGTATGGATACCTAGCTGCCGAAGCAGCCATGAGGTAGTGGCCAGCTTCGGTCTCCTCATTTCAAGACCCCATTTCAAGTGCAAGCAAGCTAGCAGTATGGTATTGCAGTCTGGGGGTGGGTGGGTGGCATTGCAAGGAATGGGGGAGGTGCAATTGAACACTGCCCTGGGACAAGGACTTGCACGGGGATAGTTGCAAGTCTGCATCTTCTGATGCGGAAAGGATCACTTCTGATGGGCACACTTTTAGGCAGTGATCTGTGTGTCAGAGATGATTCCAGGGGTCTTCCCCATGCTGTTGCCATGTCTTTTCAGCACTGTATGCATGTGTCACACAGCACATGGCCAGATAAGATTGTAAAATGTTAAAATGACATTTCCCGGTGAATGCATTTGTCACGGTTGAAAGCAATACAAAAGTGCAAAAACGCATAAAAAATGCTACGTGTGAACATAGCCCAAGGTGTGGAGGAGTATTTTTGTTTTTGGTTATTTATTTTACCTTATACACAAGTCTTTACCCTGGAAAGGAAGTTCCTTAACATATTTCACAGGAAAACCGTTTCAGTTTAGTTTTTGAACGTTTTATTGTGAGCCCTTAAAAGTGGCTTAATACCTCTGACCACGTTGTTGACAGCAGTGACCTGGGAGTCAGAAATGCTTCCTGGGGCGATGCCCATGCTGTCCCCATGTCTTTTTAGCACTGTCACTATTGTTTTGGGCACTTTTTAGGCTTTCTACAGACGGCCGGGGGTGCAGCCGCAAAAATGCTCGGGTCTCCCATAGACTAACATTGGGCTCGTTGCTCGGGTCGAGCACCCGAGTATCACGGCGAGCTCGGCCCGAGCTTCGAGCACCCGAGCATTTAAGTGCTCGCTCAACACTAATTAGGACCTGGATGTTGTTAGCTTCATAAATAAACTAAGCAAAAAATTGTGCAATAGAAATAGATGGCTATGGAAAATGTAGAGTTCAGCTGACATTCCCTTTTAGCATGAAGGAAATATACCGAGCACAATTCACAAAGACTGATGACTCAGTATTGCACTTCCCGATCTGAAGAGGATGCAACTGATAATGGCACACTACCTTTGCCAAGTCCATAAATATAACACTGAATTGCTGCACAGCTGAGTAATACAAACTCAATGGCGTCTTTCATCTGAAAGAAATTGGATACATTTTTACATTCCAGACCACTTCTCTCTTAATTAAAGAGACCTCTTGAAAGACACAAAGACATCTGCTCTCATTTTGTTAGTATGTTATTTTATTATATACATCAATTGACTGAAGCTCATGTAAAATTTTAGATTTGAGATCCTTGGCTTGGAAGAGGAGTAGACAAAATACATAGCATCTAGTGATGGGCGAGCACTAAAATGATACTCTTTGATTTCCATACACTTCAATAAGCAGCTGTATTCCTTTGTGAGTTGACAGACCATTTTGTTTTTGACCAACACAAGTTTCTGAGGCATGAGGGGAGAAGAAATGGCTCATAAGTGGAGAAAAAAAATGCATATTTTTCTGAGAATACCATTAGTGATGAGCGAGCACTAAAATGCTCGGGTGCTCGTTGCTCGGGTCGAGCACATTGGAATACTCGGGTGCTCGACCCGAGCAACGAGCCCAATGTAAGTCTATGGGAAACTTGAGCATTTTTCAGGCAGCTCGCCCCGGCGGTCTGCAGATGGCCTAAAAATTGCTGAAATCAATGGGAACAGTGCTCAAATGGCTTGGGAACAGCATGAGGAAGACCCCTGGAAGCATTTCTGACTCCCAGGTCACTGCTGTCAACAATGTTGTCAGAGGTATTATGCCACTTTTACGGACTCACAATAAAACATTCTAAAACTAAACCAAAATGGATTTTTCTGGGAAATATGTTAAGGAACATCCTTTCCAGGGTAATGATTTGTATATAAAGCAAAATAAATATACAAAAACAAAAAAACTCCTCCAAACCTTGGGCTATGTTCACACGTAGCATTTTTGATGCGTTTTTGCACTTTTGCATTGCTTTCAACCGGGAAATGTCATTTTAACATTTTACAACCTTATTTGGCCATGTAGTGTGTGAAACATGATCAGTCACATCTTGTTTCATTTATGAAGGAGGGACTCTGAAAGTCGCAAAGCCTATTTTTATAGGGCCATCAGCTGGCCTTTACTATTCTTAAAGGGACAGCAGTCGGCCCTCACTATTCTTAGAGAGCTATCAGCTGGCTATGCTTTGTTGTTCCCATTGCTAAAGAGTGGGTCTACTATACTGTTATTGTGTATGCAGTGAGTGTCAGGGCTGCCCAAAATTTAGACGCACCCCAATACCCCTTTGAAAATTTTTATGCACCCCAATACCCCTTTGAAGAAACTTAGAGGAGGGTCTTCTGAAAACAATGTTCAAATTATTAGGAAGTGGGTCTTCCATTGTGCTTGCCTATGCAGTGAATGCAAAGGTTGCCAAAAATTTGGAGGCACTCCAATGCCCCTTGGAAGAGACATGGAGGTCAGAGGGCCTCTTGAAAACAATGTTCCCATTATTAGGAAGTGGATCTCCCATTATGTTTGCCTATGCATTGAATGCAAGGGTTGCCAAAAAATTGGAGGCACTCCAATGCCCCTTGGAAGAGACGTAGAGGGCCTCATAGAAAAATGTTCCCATTATTAGTAAGTGGTAGTGTTGAGCGAGCACTAAAATGCTCGGGTGCTCGAAGCTCGGGCCGAGCTCGCCATGATACTCGGGTGCTCGACCCGAGCAATGAGCCCAATGTTAGTCTATGGGAGACCTGAGTATTTTTGCGGCAGCACCCCCAGCAGTCTGTAGAAAGCCTAAAAAGTGCCCAAAACGATAGTGACAGTGCTCAAAAGACATGGGAACAGCATGGGCATCGCCCCAGGAAGCATTTCTGACCCCCAGGTCACTGCTGTCAACAATGTGATCAGAGGTATTAAGCCACTTTAATGGGCTCACAATAAAACGTTCAAAAACGAAACTGAAACTGTTTTCCTGTGAAATATGTTAAGGAACTTCCTTTCCAGGGTAAAGACTTGTGTATAAGGTAAAATAAATAACCAAAAACAAAAATACTCCTCCACACCTTGGGCTATGTTCACAAGTAGCATTTTTTATGCGTTTTTGCACTTTTGCATTGCTCTCAACCGTGACAAATGCATTCACTGGGAAATGTCATTTTAACATTTTACAATCTTATCTGGCCATGTGCTTGTGACACATGCATACAGTGCTGAAAAGACATGGGAACAGCATGGGGAAGACCCCTGGAAGCATCTCTGACACCCAGGTCACTGCCTAAAAGTGTGCCCATCAGAAGTGATCCTTGCCGCATCAGAAGATGCAGACTTGCAACTATCCCCGTGCAAGTCCTTGTCCCAGGGCAGTGTTCAATTGTACCTCCCCCATTCCTTGCAATGCAAGCGCCCGAATGCAGCCTGCCACCCACCCACCCCCAGGCTGCAATACCATATTGCTAACTTGCTTGCACTTGAAATGGGGCCTTTTAGTTTGGAGGAGGCTGAAGCTGGCCACTACCTCATGGCTGCTTCGGCAGCGAGGTATCCATACTCAGTCCCCAGCCGCCCGGCAGCTGGATGTCCACGCTCGGTCCCCAGCCGCCAGGGGGCGGCCGGGTGTCTATACTTGGTCCCCAGCCGCCCCGCGGCCGGGTGTCCACACACGGTCCCCAGCCGCCCCTATTTCTCCTTGGAACATCCCCCCACACTTTTCTTAGCCCGGCCTGCTTTAGGGCAGCATTGGACGAGCCCACCAGAGAACCAGACCCCTCCGGTGGGCCCTGGCTTCTCCATCAGGGGAGTTGAGAGTGCCAAGGTGAGGACCATGATGATGATAGAAGTTAGCATCTGCTTTGTTTTCTTGGAATGCAAGCGCATGTATCTAGTAGCGGCTAGGCCTGAGGTGGTCAGCGTTTTGGCGCATATCCTACCTCCTCCGAGGATTGCTGGATGTTTTCCTGCTACTGAGGAACCAGGAAGATCCAGCTGAACAAATCTTCTAAAATCCATATTTTATTGGGTCATGCAAAAAATATTTTAAAAGTCCACCTTGTTCAGCTGGATTTTCCTGGTTCCTCATTGTTCGTCTGGTAGCACTCCTGGCTCCGTGCTGTTGATCTTCTAGGTGGGTGAGCTGATTTTTCCTTTTCTTTTTCTGCCTTTTCCTGCTACTATCCCAGTTCTATGACTCATGTTAAAACAAAGCTTCAGGTGATGAATGATGGATGAGGTGGTGGTAAAGGTGAAAGAGCAGGAGGAACTGGGACCATTCACATCAATATCAGGCCAGTCAACCACACATGTACAGTAGGATATGTTTCTGTACCAAAAGGAGAGGTTCGGCTACACAGTTATAGGGCATGCAGTGAGCGCAATGCCTATCAAAAATTTCGAGGCACTCAAATGCCCCTTGGAAGTGAAATGGAGGTCAGAGGGCCTTAACTAAAACGTTTTTTCCATTGAGAGCAACTGGGTCTCCTGTGCACTGTTGGCCTAAGCAGTGAATGGAAGGCTTTCCAAAAATTATGAGGAACTGCAAAGCCCCTTGAAACAGACGTGGATTACAGCATACTAAAAACCTTCTACCCTTTATTGGGGAGTGGGTCTCCCTTAGTGTTCGCCTATGCATTGAAAAAGAAAAGCTGACTAAAATTAGGAGGAAATACAATGCCCGTTGGAAGAATGGTGGAGTTCACAGTGGAATAAAAAGACAATATCAATGCCCCTTGAAAAAGTAGTGGAGGTCGCAGTAGCTTAACAAGACGGTTTTAATCACCGTTGGAAAAATGGTGGAGGTCGCAGTGGAATAAAAAGACAATATCAATGCCCCTGGGAAAAGTGGTGGAGGTAGCAGTAGCTTAACAAGACAGTTTTAATGCCCCTTGGAAGAGACGTGGAGGTCGCAGTGGAATAAAAAGACTATATCAATGCCCCTGGGAAAAGTGGTGGAGGTCGCAGTAGCTTAACAAGATGGTTTTAATGCCCCATGGAAAAGTGGTGGAGGTCACAGTAGCTTAACAATACGGTTTTAATGCCCCTTGGAAGAGACGTGGAGGTCGCAGTATCTTAAGAAGATGGTTTTAATGCCCCTTGGAAGAGTGGTGGAGGTCACAGTAGCTTAACAAGACAGCTTTAATGCCCCTTGGAAAAGTGGTGGAGGTCGCAGTAGCTTAACAAGACAGCTTTA
Organism: Phyllobates terribilis; assembly: GCF_046119375.1. NCBI lineage: Eukaryota > Metazoa > Chordata > Amphibia > Anura > Dendrobatidae > Phyllobates > Phyllobates terribilis. Next base: position 330,873,419 of record NW_027362768.1, read on the forward strand.
ATGCCCCTTGGAAAAGTGGTGGAAGTCACAGTAGCTTAACAAGACGGTTTTAATGCCCCTTGGAAGAGACGTGGAGGTCGCAGTAGCTTAACAAGATGATTTTAATGCCCCTTGGAAAAGTGGTGGAGGTCGCAGTGGAATAAAAAGACAATATCAATGCCCCTGGGAAACGTGGTGGAGGCCACAGTAGCTTAACAAGACTGTTTTAATGCCCCTTGGAAGAGACGTGGAGATCGCAGTGGAATGAAAAGACAATATCAATGCCCCTGGGAAAAGTGGTGGATGTCGCAGTAGCTTAACAAGACGTTTTTAATGCCCCTTGGAAGAGTGGTGGAGGTCGCAGTAGCTTAACAAGACAGCTTTAATGTCCCTTGGAAAAGTGGTGGAGGTCGCAGTAGCTTAACAAGACAGCTTTAATGCCCCTTGGAAAAGTGTTGGAGGTCGCATTAGCTTAACAAGACGGTTTTAATGCCCCTTGAAAGAGACGTGGAGGTTGCAGTAGCTTAACAAGACGGTTTTAATGCCCATTGGAAGAGACATGGAGGTCGCGGTAGCTTAAGAAGACGGTTTTAATGCCCCTTGGAAGAGTGGTGGAGGTCACAGTAACTTAACAAGACAGCTTTAATGCCCCTTGGAAAAGTGGTGGCGGTCGCAGTTGCTTAACAAGACAACTTTAATGCCCCTTGGAAAAGTGGTGGAAGCCGCAGTAGCTTAACAAGACGGTTTTAATGCCCCTTGGAAAAGTGGTGGAGGTCGCATCAGCTTAACAAGACAGTTTTAATGCCCTTTTGAAGAGACGTGGAGGTTGCAGTAGCTTAACAAGACGGTTTAAATGCCCCTTGGAAGAGACGTGGAGGTCGCAGTAGCTTAATAAGATGATTTTAATGCCCCTTGAAAAAGTGGTGGAGGTCGCAGTGGAATAAAAAGACAATATCAATGCCCCTGGGAAAAGTGGTGGATGTCGCAGTAGCTTAACAAGATGGTTTTAATGCCCCTTGGAAGAGACGTGGAGGTAGCAGTAGCTTAACAAGATGGTTTTAATGCCCCTTGTAAGAGTGGTGGAGGTCACAGTAGCTTAACAAGACAGCTTTAATGCCCCTTTAAAAAGTGGTGGAGGTCGCAGTGGAACAAAAAGACAATATCAATGCCCCTGGGAAAAGTGGTGGAGGTCGCAGTAGCTTAACAAGACAGCTTTAATGCCCCTTGGAAAAGTGGTGGAGGTCGCATTAGCTTAATAAGATGATTTTAATGCCCCTTGGAAGAGACGTGGAGGTTGCAGTAGCTTAACAAGACGATTTTAATGCCCCTTAGAAAAGTGGTGGATGTCGCAGTAGCTTAAGAAGACGGTTTTATTGCCCCTTGGAAAAGTGGTAGAGGTCGCGTTAGCTTAACAATACGGTTTAAATGCTCCTTGGAAGAGACGTGGAGGTCAGAGTGGTTTAACAAGACGGTTTTAATGCCCCTTACAAGAGCCATGCAGTACAGCATATTAAAAATGTTATTCCCATTATTTGGGAGTGGGTCTCCCATAGTCTTTGAATATGCCTTCTAAGCAAAAGCTGCCAAAAATTAGGACGGAGGAACTTGCAATGCTGGCAACACGGACCACTGTCACCCTGGTGGTATAGTGGTGGTGGAGTCTGAGGATAAGGAGAAGAGCAAAAAAATCAAATTGAGGAAGCGTATACCCATGTGTGGGTGTGAAGCAGTGCATGGGAATACACCTCCCAAAATAACACAGTGGATTTGACTTTATGTTACTCTGCTGTCATTTGATGGTGATGAGAAGTCTGGCCCAATCCAGCCCTTGTTCATTTTGATAACGGTCAGCTTGTCAGCATTGTCAGTTAGCAGGTGAGTGCGCTTATCAGTTATAATTCCCCCAGCGGCACTAAAAACACGCTCCGGACCTCCAAGGCGTACAGAGCGAGTTCATTCCAAGTGTCCAGCTTGGATACTCAATAATTAAAAGGCACAGAGGAATCACGGAGAATGCTGGTACGGTCGACAAGGTACTCCCTCACCATCTTTTGAAATTTTCCACTCCTTGTGAGAGTACCCCGCGCCTCAGGGCCTGTAAGCTTTGTGGGTCTCAGAAAACTGTCCCAGAACGTTGACAGTGTTCCCCTGCCTCTGCTGGATTGGAGTTGCGTCTCTCTCGCCTGTACGCCTTGGTTGGTCAACGAACTGTGACCCCTGCCGCTAGCATGTTCAGATGGGAATTTTTTTAACAGTTCTGCAGCAAGGGCCTTCTGGTACTGCCCCATTTTTGTAGACCTCTCCACCTCAGGAATAAGAAAGTGAAAGTACTCCTTGTAGCGGGTGTCTAAAAGTGTCACCAACCAGTAATGACTATCACACAACATTTTGGCAACGCGAGGGTCACGGTTAAGGCAGCGTAACATAAAGACAGCCATGCGTGCCAGATTGGTAACGGGCAAGACTTCCATGTCCTCACCAAGATGACAACTGACCATGCTCTCCTCCTCCTCCTCCCCCCTGTCCTCAGGCCATCCACGCTGAACCGACTGTATGACAGTTGTACAGGTACTACCGTCTACAGCGAATGATACCAGCTCCCCACCTTCCTCCTCCTCCTCCTCTCCCTCATTGTCCCCCAATGCGTGTTGGGATGAGATGAGGCTGGGCTATGTGTAATCACCCATTACGGCTTCTTGATCCATCTCATCATACTCTGGCTGCAATGCCTCCTCTTTAATTCTCTGCAGAGAGCGTTGCAAAAGACAGACAAGTGGGATGCTGACGCTAATGATGGCATCATCGCCACTCGCCATCTTGGTGGACTCCTCAAAGTTTGTTAGGATGGTACATATGTCAGACATCCAGGACCATTCCAGCTTCCACTATGTTTACCCAGTGTGCCGTCAGGGAGATGTGCCGTCCCTGGCCACAAGCACTTGTCCACGTGTCCGTTGTCAGGTAGACCTTCCCAATAACTGTGTTGTTGAGGGCACGGCAGATATTTTGGGACACGTGCTTTTGTAGTGCGGGGATGGCACACCGGGCAAAATAGTGTCGGCTGGGGACCGAGTACCGAGGGACAGCCACCGCTATAAGGTTGCGGAAGGATTCCGTCTCCACCAGCCTAAAAGGCAGCATTTCCAACGCAAGCAGTCGTGAAATGTGAGAATTTAGGACTGTGGCCTGTGGGGCGTTGGCTGCGAATTTGCGCTTTCGTTCAAAGCTCTGGGATATGGACAATTGAACGCTGCGGTGGGACGTGGACATGGACGTTGATGCTGTTTCTTGAGAAACTGCCATAACAAGTGAAGAATGAGAGGAGGGGGCATCTTTGCATGCAGTATGGACAGGGGATTGCCTTGCACGCACAACAGGGGGTTCTATTACACTCACAACAGCGGAAGAAGCAGTGGTGACACCCGCTGACACTGGTCATGGACCCTGGGGTTCGCCCCACAAAGTCAGGTGCTTTGATGCCATGTGCCTGATCATGCTGGTGGTGGTCAGGCTGGTAGTTTTGTCACCCCTGCTGATGCTGGCATGGCAGGTGTTACAAATGGCCTTTTTGGGGTTATCAGCAGAGTCTTTAAAAAAATTCCAGACTCTGGAAGACCTACCGGTTGTACTGGCAAAATCCCTCGTGTTGGTGTTACGGCGATCTGTTGCCCGCCTTCTGTGTGTGGCCACCACACTGCTACTTCATGCCTGTTGGGGTACTCTGCCTCCCTTCCCCTGTGTGCTGCTGTCCTCGCTCTGCATGTCCTCCTGCCACGCTGGGTCAGTTACTAGATTATCCACCACCTCCTCCTCTTCCACATGCGCACCACGATCCTCCTCACTTCGTGGCAATTGTGTCTCATCATCATCCACCTCTTGTGACAAATTGCCAGCGTCGACTTCCTCTGGCCGTGGCTGATCAAATATTTGGGCAACGCTACATGGGATCTCCTCTTCCACCACTTCAAGGGGAGCAGGCGAGGGGCACAAATATGGAAATGGACCAGTGAACAGCTCTTCAGAGTGTCCAAGTGTGGGATCAGTTGCTGTCTGACGACACTCGGCATGGTGGGAGGAAGGAGCATCAGGGTGAGGAGGAGTATGCGGTCGAGACTCACGGCTACTAAAACTTGACCGTGTGGAAGACAGACCGGAGGTGGTGGTGCCCAGGTAACTGGAAGTATTATCTGCTATCCAATTAATAACCTGCTCACACTGATCAGTTCACAATACTGGTGTAGTGTGCTTCCCTAGTAATTCGGTCAAGAAGTGGGAGCGAGAAGATGTGGCTGTTGGTTGTGGCACATTTTCACCTTGGCCACGGCCCCATCCTCTACACGCACCATCAAATGATATTTAATGTATTTACTATGTGGCTATTGTATTGAGAAATATACTATGTTTCATATCATATAGGGACATTGTATTCCCTTGAACATATATATATATTTATTTATTGTGTGAGCGTCTCTTTATGCAGTGCCATTGATTTGGCCAAACCATGATTCATTAAAGGTTTTTTTAGTAACTTGTATACTTTTGATTTTCTTTGTTCGGTATTTCCTCTGTTGGTCTATTGTTACTGTCCGAATTGATCTAGTCCTATAGCGACACACTCAAACTGTTTTTTTTATGTAAAAAAGGCCAAAAACAGGATAATACCGAGATTTGACCCGTGTAACCGCAAAACCACAGTTATAGTTTTCTGGCCTACACCAGACTCTTTTAAACAGATATATTGGTGTCTGACCAGTCAGGGAGACACTATTACTGTTTTTCTTTACGGAAAAAATACCAAAAGCTGGATAATACAGAGATTTGACCCGTGGAACTGCAAAACCACAGTTATAGTTATGTGGCGTACACCAGACTCTTTTAAACAGATATATTGGTGTCTGACCAGTCAGGGAGACACTATTACAGTTTTTTTTTGCGGCAAAAAATGCGAAAAACAGGATAATACAGAGATTTGACCCGTGGAACTGCAAAACCACAGTTATATTTTTCTGGCCTACACCAGACTCTTTTAAACAGATATATTGGTGTCTGACCAGTCAGGGAGACATTATTACAGTTTTTTTTTACGGCAAAAAATGCTCAAAACAGGATAATACAGAGATTTGACCCGTAGAACTGCAAAACCAAAGTTATATTTTTCTGGCCTACACCAGACTCTTTTAAACAGATATATTGGTGTCTGAACAGTCACAGCTCACTCAATTTTTTTTTTTGGGGGGGGGGGGATACCAAAAGGTTAATAAGACGTGTATTTGGACAGTCTGACTGAGGAAAAAAAAAATACAGGATTTAGATGAAAAAAAAAATTTTTTTCCTGGCCCCTGAGACCGGGGTGATAAGTCTAGCAATTTGACCAACAGGAGCACACAGGACTGTAATGCAGCGTTTGCTGGTATAACCACTGCGTCTCCTATACAGCCTGCCTGCCTGCCTGATATCTGGGATGGATATTAGTCCTGAGAAGGACTGTTTGTTTGATTTGGCAGGCTTTAGAGACCCTACACTACCTATTTCGCACTATATATCTCTCCCTAACTCATCAGCACTCTCCCTACACCGTCTGATCCGGAGCGACTGTATCCAAGATGGCGGCACCCGGTTTTAAATACACAAGGTGACGCTGTGCGGCCAGCCAATCACAGTAATGCCCACAAACAACATGGCTGCAGCATTACAGTGACTGTCTGGCAATATCTGCATGTTCATTGGCTCTGCAAAGAGCGCCATCGTGCAGGGCGGAGACCCAAGCTCCCGCCTGAGTAACCAGGAAATGCTCGGTGCTCGCCGAACATCCCGAGTAGCGTGATGCTCGGGCGAGTAACGAGCAGTGTCGAGCATGCTCTTTGAACACTAGTAAGTGGGTCTACCATAGTGTTGTCCTATGCAGTGAATTGAAGGGCTGCCAAAAATTGGGAGGCACTCCAATGCCCCTTGGAAGAGACGTAGAGGGCCTCATGAAAAAATGTTCCCATTAAGTTGAAGTGGGTCTCCCATAGTGTTGGCCTATGCAGTGAATTGAAGGGCTGCCAAAAATTGGGAGGCACTCCAATGATCCTTGGAAGAGACATAGAGGGCCTCATGAAAATATGTTCCCATTATTAGGAAGTGGGTCTTCCATAGTGTTGGCCTATGCAGTGAATGCAAGGGCTGCCAAAAATTGGGAGGCACTCCAATGCCCCTTGGAAGAGACGTGGAGGAGGGCCTCATAAAAAAATGTTCCCGTTAGAAAGGAGTGGGTCTCCTATACTTGTAATGCCCATACACTAAGTGTATGGGCTGACAAACATTTACCCCTGGGGGGTATGCATGAACATACTGCATAAATTTTTTTTTTACGGGCATCCGAAATACCATTTAAAAAATGCATCTAACACAGTAAATCCTTTTGGGCATAGTAGCAGTGTCTCGTAGTCATTGAAGTAGCCCAGCTGTGAAGCAAGCTACACCGCCTGTGTATCTAATAAAATTGTTTTACTGCATCTAACCCAGCCAATCCTTTTGGGCTAGTACCACAGTTTGGCCACTCAGCTCTGCTCTGTTCCCATGCATCGTTTTTTGTGCAAACAACTACAGAGTTGCCAATTAGTTAACCACCAAAATGAGTGGCAAAAGGCCTGCTGCTGGTGGAAAGGGGAACAGGCGTGTTGGAAAGGGAAAAAAGGTTGTGTCCGTGGGGTAGGTGGTAAAGCAATAATAACATCTGCATAAGAAAGACCATCTTCCAGCCAAACTAAGATGTCTACTTCTTTTCGTGGACAATGTGATATGATCCCTTTCTTACGGACACGCCCATCGCTACAAATTACAGATGAGGCACAAAAACAGCTGGTGCTTCAACGGATATCAAGTGCTCCTTCAAGTGGGCTCTCCTCCACCTCAACTTCAACATCACAAATACTCCAGTCCTCAGAGGTGTCACCCCAATCGCACTTGCTTCCTCACAGCTCCCAAGTCTCCAGCTGCCCGTCTGAGTATGGGGTAACACAGATGGTTGAGTCTTCAGAGCTGTTTACTCATACTATAGCCTGGGAATCAGAGGACTGCTCCAAAGCTTCAGTGTCTGCTAGTCAGCGTAGTAGCCCAGCTGTGAAGCAAGCTACACCGCCTGTGTATCTTATAACAATTGTTTACTGCATCTAACCCAGGAAATCCTTTTGGGCTAGTAGCAATGTCTCATAGTCAGCGGAGTAGCCCATCTGAAGCAAGCTACACCATCTTTGTATCTAATAATTTTTAACTACATCTAGCCCAGGCAATACTTTGGGCCTAGTAGCAGTGTCTGCTAGTCAGCGGAATAGCCCAGCTGTTAAGCAAGCTACACTGCCTGTAGATCTAATTACAAATTTTTAACTGCATCTAGCCCAGGCAATACTTTGGGCCTAGTAGCAGTGTCTGCTAGTCAGCGGAGTAGCCCAGCTGTTAAGCAAGCTACACCACCTGTGCTTTGGACACTTGATTTTTTCAAAGGAAACGCTTCGGGCCCCCGGGACACTCAGTCAAGAGCATCGGGGAGGCGCCCCAAGGCAAAGGGGCTGGGACTGGTGGTAGCAAGCATTGCGGCCAAGCTCGATCCTTATAAAAGCTTTTTAACTGCAGCAGCTTTAGTGGATGCTACTGGAGCTGGAACTCTTTTTTGATTTCATATAAAAGTACAAAACACAACAAAAACAACAACATACAAATATAAGCCCCAGTAAACAAATCCCCAAGGAAACCCCCCAAAAAAAGCCCAAAGCACAAAGTCCCGCAATCTTTAGCAAGAAAAATGTCCACTAGAGCAATACCTCTTGCTCAAAACCTCCCTCAGCAAGGGAAGGCCTTGACCCTCCTCTTTGTCCTTTTTTCCTTTTTTTCCTTTACCCCTTCCTAACATACACACATTCACTCTTATGTACTCATGCTAAACCCCAAAAAAGAGAACTAAAACCCTGGCCCACTGCCAAAAAAGAGAAAAGTAGGCCTCTTGGCCGACACAACACTGCACACAAATTTTTTTATTTTTATTTATTTTTTTAAATTTTTACTTTTTTTTTTTTTAATAATATAACAAAACCTGAACTAAATACCCACACCCGACACCCAAGGTCCCACGAGAGTTTGTGGCCTTATCACATCACACAAGGGTCCCACTAAAGTTTGTGGCCCGAAAAAAACAGGTCCTTTTGCCTTTTCATCCACTTCAGGACATCCATGATACCACACCCCCCTCCACCGAACCCCAACTCCCCCTCCCCCCTGAAACCTCCCACCCAACCTAAACTAAACCCCCAACACACTTAATAATACACATACATACAAGAATAATATACCGTACATGATAACCATAAACATGCAAAATAATATACACAACTTTACAGCATCTTATAACAACACCTATTACATTATCATGAACCAGAATCAGACCCAAGTTTGGTGCCTGCAAGCCCTATATATGGATTCAAATACCAAAAACAAAAAGCTACAAAGTGAGGGTAACAGCCCACCACCGGGAAACTGGAAACTGCGGAGACCCTCACCCTGACCTACTTCACAACACCCTGACCCTCTCTAATAAAGAAAAATCTGTCCCTACCACCCTACCAATCTTTCCCTACCTGTCCCTCACTGGCCCTCACTACCAACCTAATACTAACTGCCTGACCCTAAAGACTATCCCTATCTGTCCCTCCCTGTCCCTACACATCTATCTGTCCCTACAAATAAATATAAAAAGGACTAAACTCACCCTATAAACAAGCACACAGGACCCTAACTATCCCTAGGGCACATTAAATGAGAATTCACTCCATAGAAGGTAGGCCCTCCCTGCACCCAGCCTCTCATACTCCAGCGAGCGCACCTTTGCCAGGTCACCCAGGATGTTCCTAATCCCCTCCTCCCTGGGGAGGGCTTTCTGCTGGGTGGACACTAAACACTGTGCGTTCCACGTGTAAAACCTAGTCACTAAGTCTAACTAAGAAAACCGTGCCCCGATCTCAGCCACCAAGGGACCTGAATGCCCCATAGGCCCATTCTGCATAGGAAAGGCTAGCCAGCCGAGGCCAGCCAATGGAAGCGCACACCCTGCTGTAGACCTAGGCATTAAAGCTACACTGAAGCAGGAAGTGCTCCATGCTTTCAAGCATGCTGCCACACTCCTCGCGGGGACAATCCCGGTCATCAGAGTTCCTGTACTTCAGGTTGTCCCTCACATACAGTCTCCCATGGAAGCAGCGCCAAGCCAAGTCCCAAAACTTCATGGGGATCTGTTTTGAGTTCAAAAGCCCGAGCCCCACCTCCAGATCCCAGCTTGAGCGCCAGGGGCTTCTGGAAGTGGGTCAACAGAACCCTATTGTCAAGTAGTTTTCTCGACAAGGTCCTGATCTCCCACACTCCCAGACCCCACCGGCGGATCACCTTCAGAACCGGGGTAACGTAAGCCGGAAGATGCCCATGAGGCGTTCGCAGGTCCTTCACCTGCCCTCCCGTCTCCCATTCCTGGAAGAAAGGCCGAAACCACCCCCTACAGGAGAATACCCACAGAGGAGCCCTCCCTAACCAGAGGTTGGTGATGTTAGCCTTAAGAAAGTTGTTTACTAAAAACACCACTGGGTTGACCATACCCAACCCTCCTAGTCTCCTCGTGCGGTACGTGACCTTCCTCTTGATCAGGTTCAGCCTATTCCCCACAATAGCTGGAAGAACAGGCTGTAGACCCATGTCCAAAGAGGCTCTGGCAAGATGCAAATGCTGCCCAGGTATATTAGTAAAGGGAGCAAATACCCCTTGGCCAGGCTAACCCTTTCCCTCAGGGTCAAGGACCAACCCTTCCACTGATCCACCTTCTGGGCGGCATCTTCAGTCTGCCCTCCCAATTTTGCTGGGGATAATCCCCCGGGCCGAAACTGATGCCGAGCATTTTTGCTGTGGCCTGAGGCCCTGGAAGGATGTCCGGGAGATCAAAACTTGAATCTCCCCCTCCCAGCCAGAGACTCTCACACTTATCCCGGTTGATCATGGACCCGGATGCCACCGAGTAGCGCTCAACCTCAGACATGACCCAATCCGTCTCCTCTCTCGAGGATACAAAAAGGGAAACATCGTCGGCGTACGCCACTACCCTCAAGGTGGCCTCTGACTCCGCCCGGTCCATCCCGACTCCCACCAATGGTCCGCGCTCCACCCTCCTTAGAAGGGGGTCAATCGCGAACACGTATAACAGTGGGCTCAGAGGACAGCCCTGGCGGACACCAGACTTCACCTCAAAAGGGTGTCCAACCCAACCGTTCACAAGCGGAAAAGTCTCTGCCCCATTGCATAACACTCTTAACCAATCAACAAACCGCCCGGGCAGATCGTACCTCAGAAGGACGGACCAGAGGTACTCATGGTTAACCCAGTCAAAGGCCTTCGCCTGGTCTAAAGACAGCAAGTACCCCTTCCAGTGACCTTGCCTACTCTGCTCCACTGCCTCTTGGACACCGAGCACAGCACTAAAAGTACTACGGCCTGGAACAGAGCAGTGCTGGGCCCCCAAAAGGAGCCGAGGCGCAAACTTCACCCACCGATTAAAAAGCACCTTTGCCAGAACCTTTTGGTCCTTATTGAGAAGCACTATGGGACGCCAATTCTCAATACGGGACGAGTCTTTACCCTTTGACAGAATAATCAGGGCAGACTTCCTAATTGAACCAGGCAGAATGTCGGAGGAGAGACATTCATTAAAGACCTCAGTCATGAGGGGCATCAACGAGTTCCTAAAAGTCCTGAAAAACTCGGATGTTAAGCCACCCGGACCAGGCTATTTCTTGGGCCGGAGCCCATCAATGGCCCGTCTCACTTCCTCTGTTAAAACATGAAGAGAGGGGTCATCCCCTGGCTCAGGGATGGCTTCAGCCAGGAAAGCCAACATCTCATCCCGATCAGGATCCCTCCTCCCCAAGAGGTGTGAGTAGAAGGATCTGACCACCTCCAGGATCCCTGATTTGGAACTGTTCAGGGATCCTGTACTGTCGATCAGTCCCGTTACCACTTTGCAATTCACTGACATCCTGCAGTTCCTGTAGGGGTCGGGCGAGCGGTACTTCCCGAAATCCCTCTCAAAAACCAAGGACGTGTGCCTATCATACTGACACCTCTTGAGCCAGGCCTTCACCCTGGAGATTTCCTCACGGTCCCATCCAGTCGAGACGAGCTGCTCGAGTTTCCTCCCCAGATCCCGATACAGGCGGTACCTGTTCAGGCCTCTGAGGCTCGAGACGGAAGAACCTTGCGACTAGTGTTGAGCGATACCTTCCGATATCAGGAAATATCGTATCGGATTGGATCGGACCGATACTCAAAAAGTATCGGATATCGCCGATTCCGATACCGGAAACCAATGCAAGTCAATGGGACACTAATATCGGAATGAAAATAAACCCTTTTTTTCCTTGTAGGTTAATTCTACATGAAGTAAAACAACTAAGAATAATGTAGAATGTATTATGCGAAAAGCCGGCAATTCATCAGCGGCATACACCGGTACCCGACAATTTACAACAGAAAGAATAGAGCTTCACACATAGATTAGATAGATAGAAACATGTCAGTCACATATATATGAAGTACAGTGATAGTGTTGCTTACTGTACTTGTCATTTAGTGTAAAGGATTTATTTAAAAAAATAATAGTGTTTTCATGCACCGTCTCTTTAAAAAAGCCGGCCGGCAATTCAGCATCTGTACCCGACAATTTATAACAGACAGAATAGAGCATCACACATAGATTAGATAGATAGAAACATGTGAGTCACACATATAAGAAGCACAGTGACAGTGTTGGTTACTGTACTTGTCATTTAGTGTAAAGGATTTATTTAAAAATATAATAGTGTTTTCATGCACCGTCTCTTTAAAAAAGCCGGCCGGCAATTCAGCATCTGTACCCGACAATTTAGAATAGAAGGAATAGAGAATCATACATAGATTAGATAGATAGAAACATGTCAGTCACATATATATGAAGTACAGTGACAGTGTTGATTACTGTACTTGTCATTTAGTGTTAAAATAAAGGATTTATTTAAAAAAAAATTGGCGTGGGGTTCCCCTTAATTTTAGTCTCTAGCGGAGGTTAAGCAGACGGCTGGGGAAGATGTTTGAAGCCTGGGAAGGGGGTAATACCCACGGAGCTTCCCAGACTACTAATATCAGCCCCCAGCTGAATACCTAGCCCCCCTATTTTAATAGCTAGCAAAGGCTAGGCAGACAGCTGGGGGCTGATATTAATAGCCCAGGAAGGGTGCCATGAATATTGGCCCCCACCCAGGCTAGAAACACCAGCCGTCAGCCGCCCCAGAAATGGCGCATCCATAGGATGCGCCAATTCTGGCACTTAGCCTCGCTCTTCCACGCTGCCCTGGTGCGGTGGCAGGGGGTAATAGGGCTGGGGTTCATGTCAGCGCCAGCTGCCATGAAGCCCAGGTTAGTAATGATGGGCGTCTATAAGACACCCCCATTACTAACCTACAAAGTGTTAAAAAGAAAAAACACACTACACCCAGAAAAAAATAATTTATTTGAAATAAAACACACCATTTTATTTAATTCTTAGTTTACTAAAAAAAAATAGTTACCTGTCCACGTTCCTGCGCTGATCTCCCATGCACAGCTGTCACATCTGGAGATGGTGACAGCTGTGCATGGCTGCTGTAAGCTCACACTGCCGGGAACACGTCCGCTCCCGGCAGCGGGAGCCACTGACTGAGGTCACCGGAGTGCATTCAGTCAGCACTGCTCCGGAGACCTCCTTTACGGCACTGCTGTACCGTGGGAATTTCTCACGATACAGCAGGGCCGTAAAGGAGCTGACCGGAGCAGCGCTGCCTGAACTCCGGCGAACCCGCTTATGCAATGATGGGGCTGCTTTACGGCCCCGTCATTCTAGCGGCGGCGGTTCAGAGCGGTCACATTCTATGTGGCTGCTCTGAACTGGAGATCATCGTGGGACACTCGTGGACTACTACGGAGGGGTAAGGATAAGGTTGTGGTTTATTATTTTATATTTTATTACAGGAGATCGATGGCTTCGGGGAATTAGGTGTCTAGGTGAGTATAGGTGTAGTTTTTTATTTTTTACTTTATTTTAGGTGGCGATCGGCGGGGACAGGTAATGTATGAACTAATTTATTGTAGGTAACCACTGGCCACCAATGACATGTATTTAAAATTTATTGGGGACACAGTAGGGCAATTTAAATAGCAGGATCAGGCTGATGGGAACTACTGCTCCCATCAAGCTGATCCTGCTGGCACGAGTGGACGGGGGACAGACATAGGCCGATGGGAGTAGTAGTGTCACATCGGCCTATGTCTGGCTGCACGCACACACCCCCAGACATCGCACAGACACCGCGCACACACACCCGCAGACATCGCACAGACACCGCGCACACCCGCACACATCGCACAGACACCCACACACCCGCAGACATCGCACAGACACCCCGCACACACTCGCAGACATCGCACAGACACCCCGCACACACTCGCAGACACCGCGCACAGACACCCACACACACCAATCATGACGGGCTGATCGTCTGGGAGGTGAGGCTGACCTGTGCGACCGTGGGAAAGTTCATGTGAGTTCATGCAATGCAGTCAAGCATGAACTCACCTGAACCCTCTGAGGGCACCGCGGCGACTTCAAATGAACAGCTGATCGGCATCACCTGATACCTCAGCTGTTCATTTGAAATAACCGGCTTCCCCGCCCGGGTCCTTCGCTCCCCGCTCCTTGGTGCTGCGCTCCCCGCCCGGTCCTAACTTACGATCGGGATGGGAGGTGGCGAGGGGAGCGGAGGATCGGGGTGGGAGGCTGCGGGGAAGCAGTATGGGGCTGTGTGATTGTTTAAAAGCCGGCGGCTTTTTACCGCCCGCCGGCTTTTAAATGATCAGGAGAATTCTCCCACGCTGGGATGGCATTCTGATGACAGGCTGGATCTCAGCTGAGCGCTGCCATCCAGCTTGTCATCCTTCAGAGACACTGCAGAGCGCAGGCATTATGGGAACTTCCAATTCCGGTATTCGATATTGTAAAAGTATCGGAATTAAGTATCGGAATTCCGATACCGCGAATATCGGCTGATACCCGATATTTCAGTATCGGAATGCTCAACACTACTTGCGACCCTTCTTTTGAAGATCTCCCACCACTCAGACTTACTGCTACAGAGACCCAAGAGAGGTACCTGGCTCTGAAGAAACTCCTCAAAGGATTGTCTCACCTCCGCTTCTTCCAACAGGGATGAATTTAGCTTCCATAGGCCTCTCCCCATCCAAGGGGTCTCTGTAACATTCAAGGAAAAGAAAATTAAACAGTGGTCGGAGAATTTCACCTCAACAGCGGACACTGCAGTAGAGACGGCCTCCTCCTTTAAAAAAAGCCTATCTATCCTGGACCTACTACTACCCCTATAAAAGGTGAATCCCCCGTGACCTGGGGTGTGCCGGATGTGGACATCCACCAGGTGAGCTTAACTCATTATACTATTCAGGGCTATACTATCATAAGCCAGCCGGTCTCTGGGGCCTCCCCTATCACGGGACCTAGTTACAGTGTTAAAGTCCCCACCGAAGACCACCTACCGGCTCGTAAAAAGATAGGGCTTGATCTTCAGGAAGAGACACTTACTGTCCCACTTAGACTGTGGGCCATAGATATTAATGAGCCGGAGCTCTTGTCCCCTCATGAAGACGTCAAGGACCAAGCACCTTCCCATTTCTACCTCAATCACCCGTCTGCATTCCACCGAAGTGGCCTTAAAAAGGACCGCTACCCCGCTATACGGCTCGGCCGCAAGAGACCAGTATGAGGGCCCGCACCTCCACTCCCTCCGTGCCTTGTAAATGGCCCCCATGTCCTTTAGTCTGGTCTCCTGCAAAAATAAAATATCAGCCTCAACTCGGGTGAAAAAATGAAAGACCTTGAATCTAGCCGCATCTGACTTAATACTGGCAACATTAATCGATGCCAGTGTCAACGAGGTAGGTTCCGCCATCATGCGTGATTGAGTTAAATGGCCTTCTTCTTTACCGTACCCCCAGATTTCTTCCCTTCACCATCCGAAGAGGAGCCCGAGTTTCCCCTCCTCTTAAGTGATACCGAGGTATCCATCTCTCCGGACACCTCCTTCCCCGTAATGGGTTCCTCACCTCCGGACCCTGGGGCAGTCCCCCGCCCAGGGGAAACTGAGTCCCCCGGAGGACGGACCCCACCATTCCCTGAAGGCACCCCAGATGTTACTGCCGGTCCCTCACCCTCGACCTCCGACCCTGCAGAGTCGTCAAGGGCTTGGAACCGGTTGGAGAGGGGGATCAGAGGGGAGCCGGTGAGCCCTTCTGTCGGCACCTTAGCGGCCAGGGGGGGGCTTTAGATGTTTTTGCCCCTTTTCTGCTCCTCCTCCTCCGACTCTTACCAGTCTTACTGTCACCTGATTTTTTAGGCTGCTCTATCACCTCCTCGTCCAGACTTTCATACTGGGAGGAGTCCCCGGGAGCTGCCACCTCCTCCCTCTTCATCCTCCTGATCGCCTCGCTCACCGCCTCCTCCCCCAGGGCCTCAGGTGCTCTGGCTGCCGCTTCTGGGGAGGGGACAGTCATCACCCCAGTTGCCTGAGGCTTATCCTGCCACCTACCCCCATGGCGCCTCACCTGCTGCCATTGGTGGGCGGATGTACCGGCCTCGCCATCCCTCACTGGCCCCTCAGCTCCTCTCCTGCCCCCACCTCCGGCTCCAGCAGAGGATGCACCACAAGGGACCACCCCATGGCTCTCCCCTGCCTGACCAGAGATGGTATTAGAAAAGGAGCAGGGGCAGCAGCTATACGGGTGACTTAGATCAACACACAGGTGACACCTAATGTCACCACAGGCCACGGCAAGATGACCTACCCCGCCACACAAGGCACATTTCTGCATCTTGCAGCCTGCGCTGAAGTGGCGGGGATCACCGCACCTGTGGCAGACCTTCGGTTGCCCCTGGTAGAAGACCAGGATCCTGTCCCTCCCCAGGAATGCTGAGGAGGGGATGTGGGTGACAGTACCACCTGAGACCTTCAACTTCACCATGAAGGTCCAGCCCCCTGACCAAATGCCAAACTCGTCCCTGTTCTTTTTTGGGACGTCCGTGACCTCCCCATAACGGGACAGCCATGTCATTATATCCACTCCAGAGAGTGACTCGTTGTTGGTCAGAACGGTCACTCTCTCAACACCATTTTGGCGAGACACCGCCTGTATGGCAAAGTCTCGCCAGCCGGGCTCCCCCTTCACGAGTTCAAAATTCGACCAGAAAAGCTCTAGGCCCTCTGGCCGAACCAAACTGATGTCGAAGATGGAGGTACCAAAAGGATGGATTAGGGCAAAGATGTCGGTCGCTCTGAAGTCCATCTTCAGGAGGAGCTCCATGACCCTTGCTCTCGGCGGGCACTCTTCACTGCCCCTCCACTGAAGATGGACCACATTCCTCCTGGCCACCCCCTGCACGGCTGTCGGGAGGGACCATACTGTCTCCCCCTCCCTTTTATCTTGGAAGGTGGCCAGGCCATGTCTATCCAGCCAAAAGGCCAGGTCCACCTCTCTTCCCTCTACCTCGATCGTCCGCTCTCCCTTTTTGTGGGCCTCGAAGAAACGGCGTCGCAAGTCACCGTTCCTGAGGTCCAGAGGTGGGGAACCCCCCCGAGAAACCCCCGAGGCCCTGGCTACCACCCCCGCAAAAGACCGGGGGCTCGCAGCTGGGGGGGGCAGATGGACAAGTCCCCTCCCCAAGCCCCCCACTACCACCAGCCACTCCACTCTCTCCCCCTGCCACAGACATACCAACACTCGTATCCCCAGCTGCAGACACATCCATCCCCACACCATCTACATCCATGTCAACATTCACCCCACTTCCCACTCCCATGCACACTGGGGTCACAATGTTCTTGTTTTCGTGAGGCTTTACCTCCAATTTGAACACCTTCCCTGCCAGGGGGTTCTGCTTGCCAGGTGCTACTGGCCCTTTAAGCACGACGCTACAAGGCTTTAGCAGCACAGTTCCTGCATCACTGGCAGAGCCTCCCTTTCCACCCACAGGAAGTGAGACGGGAAGTGAAACAGGAGTAACTCCGACCAGCCCTGCTTCTCCTGACACCCGTACAGCCGGAGCCCATGCCCCAGGTAAGCCCCCAGACGCAGGGGACTCCGACCGACAGGCACCTTCTTTGCGGCTTTCTGCTGTGGCTGTGGCACCACTGCTCCCAGCTAGCCGCACCGTTGGCGCAAAGCTCTGCCCCTTTTTGAGCGGAGCCACGCCCACAGGGGTGGGGCTTGTCCGTGAGGCCACGCCCCAGCCCCCGAAGGTACAGAGAGGTCCTCTGAGGCCACGCCCACTGGTACAGCAGACGCCATGGAGGCCACGCCCCCTGAAGCCTGCCGCGCCGGAGCCCCCGAAACCGGGTCTACTCACGGGGGCCCCTGGACTTGCGGCACCAGCTCCCAGGGGCTCAGCAACCCCCAGCGTCACACCTTTGACTGCAAAAAGCCTGGCTCCGGCGGCCGGCCCCGGGTTAGGCCACTCCCTCTTGGCATCCACCGGCGGCGGAGCCCCTCGCGCAGACCCATTACTGGTCCCCTTCGCAGGGGGCCCCGACCTTGCCGCCAGGGGAGCAGACCCCCACCTTTCTATGAGCCGGCTCTGCCGGAGCCGCAGGCCCCGCGCCTTTGAGTTTAGCAGGTACCTGGGCCCCCAAAAGCGATCCAGTTTTAGCGGATGCATGTGTGACGGACTCAGACACCCCAGCACGCACCGCCGAAGATGCTGCCCCGGCTGTCGATGCGCCGCCAGCAGTGCTAGGGGCAGCGGCAAATGTACCCGCCATCCCCCGCACACCGGCAGGCGCACCGGGTGCCAGACCAGACCCCCTTTTCACAGGAGGTCCAGCCTGAACACCACCACTGATGTTAACCACCGACGGGCCGCCCTTCGCGCCATGCTCCATGTCAGACACATCCGCCCTACTGCCTCCATTATTACCAACAGAGGCAGCGCTCTGCAAGCCATGGCCTATATTCTCCCCGCTCCCTTGCTGCGGACCCACAACAAGGCCCGTGCCAGGGTGGGTAGCGGGTGCCACACAACGGGACAGGGGGGCCCCAGGGAGGGGGACATACACAAACTTATGCGTGACCGGAGTTTTCTTCCGCCTTTTCTTCGCCTTCCTCTTCTTCCCCCTCCCGGGTGTCTCATCCCCGAACGTTAGCTGTCCAAAACGAAACAGGGACTCGACCTGCTGGATCTGCTTCATGATGAGGCAGCCCCCCTCACTACTACTCCCCTCCTCCTCATCCTCCCCCTCGCTCCCGCTGCCCTCTGAAGGGAAGGAATCAGACATGAGAGCCATCTGCTGGGGGGCTCTCCCGCTATGCGACGCCTGGAGATCACCTACCAGGCCACTAAACAGTGGGTAGGGCGCGACCTCCTCAGCGCATGCCTCCTCTTCCTCCATGTCCTCCACCGCCTGGCTGGGGCTCTGAGACCCCTCCAGAGCCCCACCAGTCATGGCTCTGAACCAGTCCTCATTCTTGAGCTTCTCCTTAAATGGTCCACTGCCTGCCAAGATGGTACATCTCCGATCCTCCAACTCATGGATGGCCCGCTTGATCTTCCTGACCGCAGCGGACAGCTCAGGTTTCTTGCTGCTGGAGGCCCTCTCGGACCTCCCCTGAGCTGCTCTCAACTCCCCCCAGAGGGATCTTAGCTTTTTTTAGGCTTCCTCATACTCACAGAGGTGCTCGTGGACACGGGTGATATAGCTGATGGTAGCCTCCTTTGCCACATTGGTGCCCCAATCACGGGGAACCTCCGCAGCACCTCTGCTCGCACTCGACCCACCTCTGGGGGAAGGAGCCACCGCGGTCATGGCCTCAGGGTTCCTCCTCAGCCGGGTCCTCATGCTGGACCCCTCGCCAGGTGCTTGGCCAGATCTTGCTGTCCTAGCCGAAGTGGTGTTCCTCCCACCCCCCGCAGGCATGGACCGGGAGGTGGGAGCCAGGGGCCCAGCCCCGGAGGCCTGTCCCCACGCAAGCCTGCTTTCCTGGGAAGGGGGCAGACAAATGTCCCAGATGGAAAAACAAAACCTCCCTTCCCAGGAGCTCTCTCCACACCTCAAACACAGCAGCACACTCCGCCTCTTCCTCTTCCTGCTGCCGCGGCTGCTGGCAGCAGACTTGCCCTCCAATAGATCCTTGTAAAAGGATTTAAAGTGTACTCATTCAAATTACAGAGCCAATTTAAATTACAGAGCTTAGACCTGCCTCCACCGCGGGGGGTCTCGACCCACCAGTGGACAGGCACCAGTATTGGGAGAAGGGTGCTGGCCGTCAGGGTCCACCGCGGCTCTGGCACAAACCCGGCGACACGGAGGTTGCACGGGCAGGAATGGCCTGGCCGTGTTGGCTTCGCACTCCAGCGTAGTCTCTCTGCCCGCTCGTGCCCGTAACCTCAAAGGGATGCGCAAGCGACTTTTCTTCCCATGGCTGTTCCCCGCCCAGCAGGAACGTGGGAGAGCTCAGGTCGGCCTTCCACCGTACTCCCTTACCTCCCTCGCCCTCTTTCCTTCTTCCGTTCTCCGTCTAACCCCTCGGCTCTGTGGTGTCCGCTCTCCCACCAGCTCTCTCCTTCTCACAGGTGGACTACCACATGTATTCACACTGTGGCGAATCTTTTGGGCCCAGGCATAAGAAGTCGTCGAGGTAATGGATAATATGTACCCCCTTGGAAACGTCCATGACGACCCATTCGAGGAAGCAACTAAACGCCTCAAATAGTGAGCAGGATATGGAGCACCCCATGGGCAAACAGCGATCTATATAGTATGCTTCTTCCCAGAAGCAGCCCAATAGGCGGACACTATTCGAAGGCACAGGTAGTAAGTAACCGGAACGCCCCCTCAATGTCTGTTTTGGCCATTAGGGTGCCCCTTCCCAACTTCTGAACCGCCTGATTGCCTTGTCAAAGGAAGTACAGTATATACTACTGTACTTGGTTCCACGTCGATGTTGTCGTTTACTGACCTGCCCCTTGGATATGACAAATGGTGGATTAGTCCGAATGTATTGGGTTCCGTTTTTGGCACAACTCCCAACAGGGATACCACTACGTCTTGTAAGGAAAGTGTTCTGGATGGAACTGCCATTCTACCTAATGATATTTATTTTTTTAATTTTCTTGTCACGATGTCTGGGTGCTGGTAGGCTGATTTTAGATTTTTACTCCAGCCTTTCTTGATTTTAGAAGGGCATGACATGAATATATCTGTGTATCCTCCTCCTTTTACTCCTCCACCTCTTTTCTTTTCGCATGACTATATGTACTTGTCACTTTTCCATGTGTTAGTTGTGTCTTCTGAGCAGTTTGTCAGCTTTTGGACACCTTTGAAGGTGTTTTCTATGTGTTTTCTATGTGTTTCTATGTGTTTTTGTTTGCCTGCCATTGGTTTTAACGGTGTTCGACGGTGTTCGAGTAACCGTTTGGCGAACATGCCGGTGTTCGACGAACCGAACCGAACCCAAACACTACGGGGGTGGCTCAACACTAGTAATCACCCTGTATGGTTCCTTGCTCCATCTCACCGTGCTCCGCCTGCAATGCATCCTCTTTTATTGTGAGCAGAGAACGTTTCAGAAGACAGAGAAGCGGGATGGTGACGCTAATTATGGCGTCATCGCCGCTCACCATCTTGGTGGAGTCCTCAAAGTTTTGCAGGATGGTACATATGTCTGACATCCATGTCCACTTCTGAGGTCTTATGTGTGGAGTCTGAACTGAATAAGGACATCCTTGTTGATGCTGGTAGTCAACAACTGCCCTCTTCCGCTCACAAATCCTTCCCAACATCTGCAGTGTAGAGTTCCAACGCATGGGGACATCACACACCAGTCTGTGAGCAGGAAGCTGCAAATGCTACTGAAACACGGCAAGGGCGGCGAAAGCTGTAGGTGACTTTCTAAAATGGGCACTCAGGCGGTGTACTTTAACAAGCAGATCCAGCAGCTCCGGGTAGGATTTGAGAAACCACTGAACCACGAAGCCTTCGTGTGACCGTGGCTACTCAGATATTTGGGCATTGTTACATGAGATCTCCTCTTGCCCCACTTCAAGTCGACCGGGCGAGAGGCCCAAATCTATAAATGGAAAAATGAACAGTTCTTCTGAGTGTCCAAGTGGGATCAGTTGTCTCTGGGCACTCGGCATGGTGGGAGGAAGGAGGATCAGGGTGAGGAATATGCCGTCCAGACTCACGGCTACTGATACTTGACCGTGTGGAAGACAGGGTTGTGGTGGTGGTGGCAAAGTGACTGGAAGCATTATTTGCTATCCAACCAATAACCTTTTCACACTGCTGAGTTCAATAGTGGTGTTCTGCGGTCCCCTATTAATTGAGACAGGAAGGTCAGTCGAAAAGATGTGGGTGTTTGTTGTGGCACAATTTCAGCTTGCCCTCGGCCTCTGCATGCACCATCACCATCACGTCCAGTTCCCCGTCCCTTGCCCATTTTAAATAGAGGACAATATCTTCCACGCTCACTGCAAATGGCTGAATTTGGAGCGAACTTTTATGTGATCCGTGTGACGGACAAACCACAGTTTTAAATACCTGGCCTGTAGGTAACTATTTTGAACAGCAAACACGTGTTAATAGCTTCACTGACACACTGAAAGAAATTTTTAATGGAGGCCAGAAATGGCAGTATTTTATGAAAACATATATGTGATCCGTGTGATGGAGAAAACACAGTTTTAAATAGCTTGCCTGTAGTTAATATTTTGAACAGCAAACTGGTGTCAATAGCTTCACTGACACACTGAAAGAAATTTTTAATGGAGGCAGAAATGGCAGTATTTTCAGCGCAATTATATGGGATCCGTGTGACGTACAAAGCACAGTTTTAAACAACTGTTTCTTTAGCGCTATAATATGGAAAGGACCTGGCTGTATTCTGCAGTGCCAACAAGCAAATGGCACAGACAAATTGTGTTCTCTGGATTGCTTTTTAAGCAAATAATGAGGATTAAGATCCCCCAAAAAATTATTCCTTGGCCCTGAGACCTGGGCCTATTTCTAGAAATATCTATCAGCACCAGCAGCAGACAAAACTGGAATGGAGCCTCTTGTGCTATGTGCACTGCAGCCTGCCTGCCTAGCACTGATATCTCTGCAGATGGATTAGTCCTCAGAAGGACTGTTTGTTGAGATGGATATGTGTCTCTAATATAGTTTGGTACACCTACACTAGAAACAAGCAAATCTCTCCCTAGCTCAGCAGCACCTCTCCCTACACTGCCTGATTGCACAGTAGACGGACGAGCACAGCGGCACCAGGTCTGATATAGACCTGATGATGCTGTGCGACCAGCCAATCACTGTAATGCCACAACCAAGATGGCTGCGGCATTACAGTAAGTGGCAGACAAACCCTGCATGTTCATTGGCTCTGTAAAGAGCGCCAAACATGCAGGGAGGGGACCCGAGCTCCCGTCGAGCAAACCCCGGAAATACTCGGCGAGCGCCTAGCATCTAGAGCAATGAGATGCTCGGGCGAGCACCAAGCAGTAGCGAGCATGCTCGCTCATCACTAATAGCATCTAAAATCTCTGCCTTGGAGAACCAAGACAACTTGTCCCTAGTCAATTGGAGACTTTAAGAAATAAAATGACCATTATAAGTTATCACCCATCCACAGTGGAGGTAATAGCATTGCGATTAATGTCGATCCAACTCCTGGGACTTCCTCATTTCGAGAATTGGGCCTTAAAATGTCCCATAGGAACGGTGCAGTGGCACACTTGCACGCCAGCGCTCTACTCATTGACTTTGGAACTACCGGACATAGCTGAGTGCAGCGTTTCACTTTTTTCTGTTTCCTATATGTAATGAATAGAACAGTGGCGGCCATTCGCTGCCAATGTTTCATTCAAAAAGGACAATTTAATGCTCAGTTTTCAGTAATGATGAGCGTCAGACTGCTAGGACCCCAATCATTCACAGAGTTATCATCTATCCAATGGATGGGCGGTAGCTTTTTATGTTGGGAGCGACTCTTTAATTTTAATATAAGGTTCAAGTTCAAAGCTACCCAAAAGTCCTCATTAGTAGTATACCTATTAAAATTGGCCATCCTTGTAAGTAAATGGAGATTGTGGGCTCAGGTAGTGATGTCATAGCGATAGATTGGATGGGGGTTCTGCACAGGGAAAAGAGCCGAAAAGTATTCTGTACTAAACAACCACTGTAGCCCCTTAATTTTCAGATTTGCTGGTGGTCCCAGAAGTCAGATGCCTACTAGTGATGAGCAAGTATGCACTTTACTCGAGATTTACGAGCATGCTCCAGTGTTTTCCGAGTATCTTCGGAGCGCTTGAATGTTATGTTTGAGTCACTCCATGTGCATGATTTGCGACTGTTTGACAGATTTAATACATGTGAGGAATGCCTGTTTTTTAGGCATTCCTCACATGTATTAAAGATGTCAAACAGTCGCAAATCATGCACACAAAGTCACTCAAACATAACATTCGAGCACGCCGCAAATACTCGGCGAGCACCCGAGCATGCTTGCCGAAAGGTTTAACAGAACATGCTCGCTCATCACTAATGCCTACCATTTCAAAATTGCAGTCATATACCATCACGTTATAAGAGAGGGCCCCACATTTAAAGGGGCATGTCCACCTTTCAATGCAACAATTTTATATCATACCTAGTAAAAAATATTCTGCTGTTTTATGTTTACAGCTTCTAGGCAGACTCATATATCTCCATGTATACAGTGAAGCCTGATCCTGCTGCCATGCTTCTTCCATTTGCTACTTGTACATGAATTAAGTAGTGAGTGGTGGAAGGAGTAAAAGGGAACCTGTTAGAATCTTTAAACCTTCCAAATTATTTATATAACTGTGTAGTCCTTTGAAAGATAAGAAAGTCTATCCCTTTATGACCCCAAAGTACTGCTCCAGCAAAGAGAAATTGCAATGCTAGACAAGATGCCTTCAGCTTTCATATGTTTTTTTGTATCATGATGTTTCTCATTTTATTTCAAGGTTCCATTCAAAGACTGAAAGCTGAGATCCAGAATGAAAAAAAAA
Source organism: Phyllobates terribilis (assembly GCF_046119375.1). Classification (NCBI taxonomy): domain Eukaryota; kingdom Metazoa; phylum Chordata; class Amphibia; order Anura; family Dendrobatidae; genus Phyllobates; species Phyllobates terribilis. Next base: position 330,897,567 of record NW_027362768.1, read on the forward strand.
ATGGTAAAGTTAATTTAAAATGGCAAAACATTCAATAATACAAGGATTAGGCTTTAGTTGTTAAAAACGAGATAAAGTCTGCAAGGATGAGGAAAAGCTACAAGTTTTAGCAAAGCTGATGGTGGTGATGAGCTACAGTGATGGTATCATTTATCCAAACTGACAAGTGAGACTGTCCCCCCGGAGTCAGCATTAGAGAAATTGCATATTGAAGTTGTGTCTGGAAGTACATTGAGACATGTCGATGCACTTACAGCTTCTTAGTCTCGTGCTCTATTTCCTACCTAGCAGCACCCTCCCCTGGACCACTGAAGGGTCAATGGATATTTACAAGAGCAAACAACATGTCAATCATCCAGGATAAGGTGGTGCTAAGTAGGAAATAAAGTGTGAGGCTGAGAAGCTGTAAGTGCATCGCCATGTCCCAATACACTTCCAAACACAACTTCAAAATGAAATTTCTTGCTGCTGGAACAGCGCTATGGGGTCCCAAAGGGATCGAGTGGCTCGTCTTTTACAGGGCTGCACAATCATATTAATGGTTGGGAGTGAGTAAAAGTTGCTGACAGGTTCCATTTAAAATTGCAATGCTAGACAAGATGCCTTCAGCTTTCATATGTTTTTGTGTATCATGATATTTCTCATTTTATTTCAAGGTTCCATTCAAAGACTGAAAGCTGAGATCCAGAATGAAAAAAAAATGGTAAAGTTAATTTAAAATGGCAAAACTTTCAATAATACAAGGATTAGGCTTTAGTTGTTAAAAACGAGAAAAAGCCTGTAAGGATGAGGAAAAGCTACAAGTTTTAGCAAAGCTGATGGTGGTGATGAGCTACAGTGCTGGTATCATTTATCCAAACTGACAAGTGAGACTGTCCCCCCGGAGTCAGCATTAGGGTCATTTCAGCACAATGACATCCTAACTGTTCGGAGGATGCTTACAGGGCAGTCATAAGTATAATTACCACGAACAATTAACATTTTATCTACTTGAAATAATGACATGTTTTTAACTCCTCTTCTGAGATACAAAATTCATGTTCTGGTTGGAGGCTGTTAGTGCAGTTCTAAGTGCAAAATGTAATATTTTTTTTTGGGTCACAAAGGATATGTAACGATGTGTAGAGCCTTGGGCCTCAGCATAGCATGTAACACGTTTCATCCAGACAATCATAAAAGCTCCCAAGCCTAAAAGGAAAACAAGAAGCAGGAGGGCCAGCTCTAGGATTATGCGGGACTTTAAGCGACAAAGTCCCAGTGGGCCTCTCTTTGCTTTAGATTTTTTTCTTCTCGCCTTCCAAGAGGTATAATTTTTTATTTTTCGGTCAATAGAGCTGTATCAGTGCTTGTTCTTTGTGCTACGAGCTGTACTTTTTATAATTACCATTTTAAGGTCCATATTCAATTTCACCATATCACAAGGATTTAAGGAGAAATTCGAATTACAGTTAATTTATTCTCCTCAAATTGAATGTCCCTTATTATGCTCAATGGTCTATTTCAGGGATGGCAAACTCAAACACACATAGGGCCAAAATGAAAAACTTGGGCAAAGTCGTGGGCCAACCAGTATACAGGATAATGGGCCCCACAAAGTCCTCCATACAGAATAATGTGCCCCACATAGTCCTCCATACAGTATAATGGGCCCCACATAGTCCTCCATACAGTATAATGGGCCCCACATAGTCCTCCTTACAGTATAATGGGCCCCACATAGTCATCCATACAGAATAATGGGCCTCACATAGTCCTCCATACAGAATAATGGGCCCCACATAGTCCTCCATACAGAATAATGGGCCCCACATAGTCCTCCATACAGTAGAATGGGCCCCACATAGCCCTCCATACAGTATAATGGCCACACATGGTCCTCTATTCAGTATAATGGGCCCCACATAGTCCTCCATACAGAATAATGGCCCCACAAAGTCCTCCATACAGAATAATGGGCCTCACATAGTCCTCCATACAGAATAATGGGCCCCACATAGTCCTCCATACAGAATAATGGGCCCCACATAGTCCTCCATACAGAATAATGGACCCCACATAGTCCTCCATACAGCATAATGGGCCCCACATAGTCCTCCATACAGTATAATGGGCCCCACATAGTCCTCCATACAGTAGAATGGGCCCCAGATAGTCCTCCATACAGTATAATGGGCCCCACATAGTCCTCCATACAGTATATTGGCCACACATGGACCTCTATTCAGTATAATGGGCCCTACATAGTCCTCCATACAGAATAATGGGTCCCACATAGTCCTTTATCCAGTATAATGCCCCCCCCCCACACACACATACAGTATAATGGGCCCCACATAGTCCTCCATACAGAATAATGGCCACACATGGTCCTCTATTCAGTATAATGGGCCCCACATAGTTCTCCATACAGTATAATGGGCCCCACATAGTCCTCCATACAGAATAATGGGCCCCACATAGTCCTTCATACAGAATAATGGCCCCACATAGTCCTCCATACAGAATAATGGGCCCCACATAGTCCTCCATACAGAATAATGGCCCCACATAGTCCTCCATACAGTATAATGGGCCCCACATAGTCCTCCATACAGAATAATGGGCCCCACATAGTCCTCCATACAGAATAATGGGCCCCACATAGTCCTCCATACAGTATAATGGGCCCCACATAGTCCTCCATACAGAATAATGGCCACACATGGTCCTCTATTCAGTATAATGGGCCCCACATAGTTCTCCATACAGTATAATGGGCCCCACATAGTCCTCCATACAGAATAATGGGCCCCACATAGTCCTTCATACAGAATAATGGCCCCACATAGTCCTCCATACAGTATAATGGGCCCCACATAGTCCTCCATACAGAATAATGGCCACACATGGTCCTCTATTCAGTATAATGGGCCCCACATAGTTCTCCATACAGTATAATGGGCCCCACATAGTCCTCCATACAGAATAATGGGCCCCACATAGTCCTCCATACAGTATAATGGGCCCCATATAGTCCTCCATACAGAATAATGGGCCCCACATAGTCCTCTATCCAGTATAATGCCCCCCCCCCCCCACACACATAGTCTCCCATTCAGAATAATGGCCACACATAGAGGTGGTGGTTCTGGTGTCACGGGCCAAATAAAACCACACCATGTGCCAGATTTGGCTCACGGGCCAGAGTTTGACATGTGTGATCTATTTGAACCCTAGAACATAATAAATGTAAGATGTAGAAAAAACCCGCCACAAATAATACTCAACTCATTGCTGACCTCACGGCCACCCCGTTGATTGCTGTCCCCACATGCTCCTTGGCGTCTCTTCTTACGGCTGCTGCTCACTTAAACACCGGGCCTCTTTAAGCTAGGCTGCGACTTCTGCACGTTGTATGTCATGGGCAGAAATTCTCACTTTAATAGATGAAAATAAACAATGGAGATGGGAAATTTTGTATTTTTCATATAGTTGCCCAATAATTCAGGACAGAGATATACTCCTAAGTAAAACAAAACTTAATTTTAACTTTCTTTAAAGGAATCTGTCAGTAGGATCAAACCGTGTTATGCCGTCTATATGTGCATGTAGGACATAGGAAGCTAAATAAAATAAAATGATACCTTGGTGCCTGTGATCCAATGTCTTATTCCAGAGAAATCAATGTTTACCGTATATTTAAATGAGCTGCTAAGATCTATGGGAGGGACATACATCTCCCTTTCCTTGTCTCTCCAAGTAACATTTGTCAGTCTTGTATGTTAGTTCCAGTCCTTGGATGACACACAGATGACAATACAGATGAAAATCATCCGAGTCCTCTGCATGAAAATCAGACCATTTTTCATTCTCTTGTTTGACCCTCTGAATAAGTGACGTGACCCCTGGGCTGTGGGGTACCCGGTGCCGGGCCGATAGATGCAGGGGGTGATATCACAGTGGCGGTGACCCGGTCCGTGACCCAGGGCAGTCAATAAAAAGGGGGCTTTCTATTTATAGGGGATTTATAGAGTTTGTGACGCCACCTGTGGTACCTGGTAAGGTTTACCAGCGCTGCTGCAGACCTCTGGGGGGTGATGGGATGGCAGCTGAGGTGTTTCTGCTCCCCACAGGTGGAGCGTGCCCCCGGGGCAGTGTGGAGTTTGATGGTGGGTGGTGATGCTGGGACTTGTAGTGCAGAGGGAGAGATGGCGCAGCTGAAATAATTGACGGAGGCAGTGCAGTGCAGTCATCCGAGTTTTTACTCACTGTTCTTATGTAAGTTCTACAGGTACACTGTACGGGTGTCAGCCTCCCACGTCGCGCAGCGTTCACCAGACCGGGGGTTCAGCTCTTCCTCAGATGTGTCAGGAGTGCTTGACGGAACTCCGCTTTCCTTATGTTCCTTTCCTTATGTTCCTTTCCTTGACCGACTTCACGCTGGGTCTTCTCCCTCCTGCCCTGTGCTTCCCCACTCACAGTCCCGCTCGGGTGCTCTGAAGTCCCTCTGGGCAACCTGGAGTTCCCGGACCTACTTGACCCTCACGGTGACTAGGATGAGGCTGTGGCAACTGCACTATAAAAGTCAGAAGCCTCCGATTTTTCTAGTCGAGACCTGGAGTAACACGGCTGGTCCAGGGGCCGATCCCCTTCTGCGGTCTGATCCCTCTGACACCTGGCAGATTCGGGGCGTATGGGTGCCGTCCTGCACTCGCCGTACCCCCTGGGATCCCTTCTATAGAACGGAGCCTTCCTCCTCTGCTCCCCTCCTGGGCCTCTATCAATAGGCCCACTTGTGGAGCATAGCTCCTAAAGAGACTCTGCTCCCTGACTGTTCTCACTCACTGATCTTACTGACTGACCTGCCACCCTAAGATGGCTTCCCTTTTTATATACCTCCTACTATGGTGCTCCCCTACTCTACTTCCTCCACCCACACCCACTACTGGTTCCCCCTACCTTTGGTTCCCCCCACTCCAGCCAGGGACAGGGCTCAGCAGGAAAACACAATGCATCTTGCCCTTCCAGCCGGCCTGGAGCAGTGTAGTGATGAATGCGGGTATTGGGGTTCTGGGCAGCACTCCCTCCTTACCTGAAAGAAGGAGATACCACACCTCTGGGTGAGGTGCAGTACCTCTGTGGCGAATGAACCCTCAGGGGCGCCACATATGGAACGTATGATGAAACCTATGGATAAGAGTAATGAAGCCATTGTTAAAACTTTTTTCTTACATTGCAGCAAACTAAACTGCAGTGGATATAATGCCATTTGTCTGATTTTGGTAAAACTGTTAACAGAGAGGTTTTTTTTTTAACTCTTTCATATTGGAGTAAGAAAGAGAGGAAGCTAGACAGCGGAAGACTGGTTGGAGAGATGCGGCACCAGGAAAGATGAAGGGTGAGTATAATATATATTTTAGAATATATAACCCCTTTGTTTGTTATGCTTTTCTGACACTTGAGAATGTCTGGCACCAGGTTTTTACTACCTCATCTGAGAGCAGCATGATGTACGGACAGAGACCCTGATTCCAGTGATGTGTCACTTAATTCCAGTGATGTGTCACTTAGTTTACTGTGTACTTCAGAGTTTTTAGATGTAGCATGTAGCAGAGCTCAGAAAGCTAATCCCACCCCAACCACAGCTTTCTGTTTAGAATTGTAAATATTGACAGTAAGCTGAAAATCAGTGCTGGTGATGTGGTTGGACCAGGACTCACATGGGTGTAGCGCCCCGAGGGTTCGGCCGCTAGAGGGGTATTGCACCTCAGACCAGAGGTGTGATATTCCACTCCCGGGTAAGGATGGAGTATGGACCAGGGCTCAGTTAGCTGCATACAGCACACACACCCCATTTCCGAGGGACCGCTTAACGGTGCTCCCACTAGACAGAAGTGCAGGCACGACCGACTATGTCCCTGACTGGAGTGGGGATCTGGGGTGGAACACCCAGTGCTGTAGGGGCAGATAGGGGTTGGTTCCTGAGCGTAGGTAGGAACCCATTGGTTGCTGGTCACCTGGGCTCATGGTCAGAGGGAGGTATAAAAGGTGGGCACCATCTTAGCTCTAGAGAGAGAAGTTCGTTCTGTCCAGTGAGGAGAAGACAGGGAGTAGAGGCTCTGTAGGAGCTCTACTCCAGAAGGGCCTAGTGAGAGGCCGAGGGGGAGGTGAAAGGGAGCTGAGATTGTGGCTCATCCCAGCTCCAAGAGAAAGGAACAGAAAGGAACAGCATGGAACAGAAAATGAGAAGAAGAGACAGAGAAACAGAAGGGCTCAGGAACAAGAAGGTGGAAGGGACCCTAAGAACCCACGAGAATCCAGGGTGAAGGGTCAGGCAGATTAAGGGTACCGGACCCCAAGTTGGTGGAGGAGAAACTACCCTCAGCCAAAGACCGGTCGTCGTGATCATTTATTGGTGCGACACCTCATCAAACCTGCTAGGAAGGCACCATATAGGACAGCGGAGGACGGGGCCCACGTTTACCCGCACAAGTTCGCGGCAGCTGGACAAAAGTGGGTCATTGGTGAGGCAGGCCAGAGAAAGGACAAAAGGGGGTCCTGAGCCATACTTCTGAACTGCCTGGGAGTTGACCGAGCCCCACATCTGGTGGACGCAGCACGGCTCGGGCGGTCACTACCGGTGCCGAAGTGACCCGGAGCACATGAACTGTGAGTAAAGACCCTGGACTGTAACTTGTTGTCTGTGTGCTCCTTTGCGCCTCCAGCACTACCGGTACTGGGACTCTCACCACCATCACTCCCACCATCTACTACACTGCCCTGGGGCCGCACTCTTCCCGTGGGGAGTCACACCACCTCAGCTGCACCCACCATCAGCCCCAGCGGTCTGCCCTGCAGTGGCGGTTCCTAATAACCGCAAATCCACGGGTGGCGAAGTCGGACATTATCATCAGTACGTAGTAGACTACCACTGGCCTGACCACCCTGAGCCACTGAACCGGGTTGCCACTACTACTCCCAGCGTCCCCCTACTGCCCGGTTCCGCGTGCCCCACGGTCCAGGGGGCGAGTCAGCTTTGGCGTAGTCGGCAGGATTTCGTGCCCGCTAACCACGGGTACTGCGCGCCTGAAAAGAGACTGTTTTACGGTACTAAAGATGGCGCCCGCCCCAGAAGAACGAGCGCCATAATGTGCGCGCCAAAAGACCACAGGAGGCCGCCTCCCATCGTGGGCCGGGTCCCAGAATGGCGCCAAAGAGGAAGCCCGCCCCCAACAACCATGAGCACGGCTGTGGAAATGTCCGTCAACGTGGGGGGGCTGCCCCTGAGAGTGATTGTCAGCAGAATGCCCCAGGACCACCCCCCATGGGGGCGGAAAGAGAAGAAAACTGCGGGGTAGGGGGTGGTCTGGATCAGTACAGACAGACCGCACCCGGGAATGGACGCCTTCAGCAGCACTAGCCTCCTGGCCCGAAGCCTGCTGCAGGCCGAACCGCTCTGCAGCCTAGCAGAAGTCCTAGCGCAGCTCCCCCGAGACCCGGAGCGTGCGCGAGCTGCACTGGAGGATCTGGAGAGGAGGATGGTCCAAGCACAGCGGGGTGCGCTCAGCGAGTGGAGAGGAGAGCTGACCCGGCAGGCTGGAAGCCACCAGCGACAAGCCTCAACCGCACCCCGGAGTCTGCCTGCCTCTGAGGACGGCGCAGGATGAGAGAGGACCGGAGACGACACCGCGGAGGGAGCCACGAGGACTGAGGCAAGTGAAGGGGACGTCACCACCCCAGGCCAAGCAACCGCCCAGCAACCGCAAGCCTGCCCCAGCCTCCCGTCGCAGCACCCGAAGCCCCACTCACCGCACCTGTTTCCGCGCCGCCACTGCTCCCAGCTAGGCCTCAAGCGGCGAGCGCCGCGGCCACGCCCCGCCCGGCGCCACGCCCCTTGACCCCGGGCGCCGTAAAGCGAGAAGCGTCATCGCCCCAGTCTCAAGGCCTGGATGACCCGGGCGCCATTACTAAGCTTGCGCCCCTGTCCCGGACGGGACTGCCACCTAGCGCAGCCGAGAGACCCCTGGCCTGGTCGCGAGTGCTCCCGGGCGCTGCTCCCAGATCAGGTCCCTCCACTATACCACGGCTGGGTGTGGACCTGATTGTACATCATACCGGTCCGGATGGACTGCCGCTGGAGTGGCCGGCTGAAGTAACCAGCAGTCAGCCATGGAAAATCCAGCCCCCGCGCGAGCCTCTGATACCGGCTCCAGAACCCGTAGAGGTCACCCTACCCCCACTGGAGGACGTCCAATTTGAGTGGGACCCCGCTGGCGAGAACTTGATGGGGTTCGCTCAAGAGACCTGGGCAGACGCGGTCCGTCGTCTGGAGGCCTGTCATCAACAACTGGCGACCTTTGAGCGGGAACGACGAGAGAGGCGCGTCAGAGAGGAGCGGCTGCAGGCCCAGAGTGCTGAACAAAAACGTAAGGCCCGCCAAGACCCCAGAGCAGCCCGTGGTCCCCGAATCACCGGGACCATAGTCAAATTCCACATGGAAAACGGCTGGGGTTTCATCAGGGGCCCAGAAACCGCAGGCAACGTCTTTGTGACCCGCAGGGACGTTGAGAGTCATCTACCTGAGGGACACCGTGGCCGTGACTTGTACCCTGGTGATGTGGTCACCTTCACCCACCACGTAGGCGCAAAAGGACCGTACTCCCTACATGTTCATCGGCTCACTGAGGAGGAACTACAACACCGCGGCTATGAGGAGAGCCAAGAGGACCCGGACGGGTCTGAAGAACCATATGAGGAGGAAGAAGGAGCATATGGAGGACACCGCTATTAGTAAGTAGCCACGTACCTGTGTACATAGTTACCCGTCAGGGTACAGAGAACTGTTTACTAGTGTTGAGCCACCCCCGTAGTGTTCGAGTTCGGTTCGGTTCGTCGAACACCCGTGTGTTCGCCGAACTTTTCGTCGAACTGTTCGTCGAACACCTTCGAACACCGTTAAAACCAATGGCAGGCAAACAAAAACACATAGAAACACATAGAAAACACCTTCAAAGGTGTCCAAAAGCTGACAAACTGCTCAGAAGACACAACTAACACATGGAAAAGTGACAAGTACATATAGTCATGCAAAAAGAAAAGAGGTGGAGGAGTAAAAGGAGGGGGAGACACAGATATAGGCATGTCATGCCCTTCTAAAATCCAAAAAGTGAGAAGCCGAGACGGCCAGTCCGCTCCTGCCCGTGCCACCTCCGTGTCGCCGGGTTTGTGCCAGAGCCGCGGTGAACCCTGACGGCCAGCCCCCCTCTCCCAATACTGGTGCCTGTCCGCTGGTGGGTCGAGAGAGCCCCCCTGTGGTGGAGACAGCTCTAAGCTTTTTAATTTAAATTGTCCCTCTAATTTGAATGAATACACTTTAAATCCATTTACAAGGATCTATTGGAGGGCAAGTCTCATGCCAGCAGCCGCGTAATTCCAGCTCCAGTAGCGTCCACTAAAGCTGCTGCAGTTAAAAAGCTTTTATAAGGATCGAGCTCGGCTGTCCACCGCAAGGCATCCTAGTGCCAGTCCCAGCCCCTATGCCTTGGGGTGCCTCCTGATGCTCTTCACTGAGTATCCCGTGGTCCCGAAGCATTTCCTTTGAAAAAATTAAGTGTCCAAACTACAGGTGGTGTAGCCGGGATAATCCGCTGACTAGCAGACACTGCTACTAGGCACAAAGTATTTCCTGGGCTAGATGCAGTTAAAAATTTGTAAGTAGATACTCTCGTTGGATGCTGAGAAAGCATTCCATAGAGTCTCCTGGCACGCCATATATGATTCTCTTAAAAAGCTTGGGGTAGGGGTCTAGGGGACCCTTTTATAGCCAAAATCACGGCCCTGTATCACAATACGTCACCTAGGCTGAAGATAAATGGAACTGTAGCACCGAGGGCTCGGTTGCTACAGACGTATTGCACCTCACCCAGAGGTGTGATATCTCACTCTCAGATAAGGATGGAGTGTGGATCAGGACCCGACACCTGCATGCATTACACCACATTGCCGTGGGGCAGGGCGACCAATATGCCCCTGAGATGGGCACGACAGTCCCTGTCCCTGGCTGGAGTGGGGGGAGGGAACACTGAGGAAGGGGAACCCTGCAGTGCAGGAGCAGGGAGGAAGCAGTTCCTGGGTGCATTGAGAAGGGAGTATAAAAGGTGGGCACCATCTTAGTTCAGTGCAGAGAAGTCTGAGCAGAAGTGGCAGGGAGCAGGGGCTCTGCATGAGCTCTGCTCCGGAGGCGGGCCTAGTAACAGAGGCCCAGGCCTGCAAGAGGGAGAAGGAAGGAAGAGGAGCGGAGAAGGCTCCAGGAACGAGGAATGAAGGGATCCCAGGGGTGCGGATGGGCGAGTCGCCACCGCACGCCCGAATCCACCTGCGTGGAGGGGTCAGGCCAAAGGGGGAGACCGGTCCCCGAACTAGTGGAGGCAGGAAACGACCCTCAGCTAGAAACCGGAGGCTCTGACATTTTATGTGGCGCAGCCCCTTGCTCCACCCGCTAGGAAGGCACCACATAGGGTCAGGGAAACTGGCGCCAAGTTTACCAAGAGGAGGCCCGAGGCAGCCGGACAGAAGTGTTGGTAAGAAAGGCCAGACAAAGGACACACAAAGGGGGTCCTGTGAAGCGCTCCAAAGTTATCTGGGAGTTGTCTGAGCCCCTCACCTGGTGAGCACAGTACGACGTGGGCAGCCGTTACCTGCAGACGTGGTCTGGATAATAAGAACTGTGAGTAAAGGCCCTAAACTGCATCACTGACTCCGTGTCGTTACTGCTGCTGCCCTGCACCATCACCCCCATCCTCCGCATACACTGCCCTGAGGCTATACTCCTCCCGTGGGGAGTTATGCTACGCTCTGCTGCACCCACAACACCAGCCTTAGCGGTCTGCCCTGTAGCGGCGGTTCACTCTGACCGCAATCCACGGGTGGCGTATTCGGACATTTAAACATCAAAACCACATAAATAGTTCTGCCACTGGTTTGACCGCCCTGAGCCACGGAACCGGATCGCCGCCACGAAGACTACAACCACCAGCATCCACCAAAAAGGGTCCGGCTCCGGGTGTCCCAAGGCCCAGGGGGTGCGTCAGAACATTTTCATCACCTTTCACAATCACCAATGGGACAAGGCAGGGATGTCCTCTGTCCCCTCTCTTATACATCCTAGTGACGGAGCACCTGCTCTCATCAATTCGCCATAACCCCAATATTAGGTGGATTGAGGTGGGAGGCACAGAGTACAAGTCCTCTCTATTTGCTGATGATGTCCTAGTATATATCACTCAATCACATATATCCATCCCTGCTGTTATGGCTGAAATAGATCACTTTGTTACATGGTAAAATTTTAAAATCAATGCAGCGAAGTCTGAGGCCCTCGATGTCTCCCTCCCTAAATCCATATAGGATTCCATCCAGTCCAACTTTCCCTTTGCCTGGCCCTCACAGGGTATCAAATACTTAGGAATTCCTATTCATAGAGACCTCTCCCATCTATGTTATCTTAATTTTGGGCCCTTTATTGAACAATTCCATACAGACCACGGTTGGCAAGTTAGAACTGTAAGATTCACTACGTGAACCACTGGTGTTTTGTGGAAAAGCACATGTACACCGCGTTCCAAATTATTATGCAAAAAGTGTTTAGGAGTGATAAGGGAAGAATTTGTTTGTCAGTTAAACTCATTGATGGTGTTGTGTGTCAGGGCTCTTTATATCACTGTAAGCAATTGCAGACACCTGTGCTAATTAGTTTGGCAGGTGTGTCCAATGAAAGGCAAGACTACTTAAGAAGGCTCTCTCACATTATTAAGCAGCCTACATTTTCTGACAAAATGGGAAAGAAAAAGGATGTGTCGGCTGCTGAGAAGCAACAAATTGTGGAGTGTTTAGTAGTGTTGAGCCACCCCCGTAGTGTTCGGGTTCGGTTCGTCGAACACCGGGATGTTCGAGGAACTGTTCGTCGAACTGTTTGTCGAACACCTTAGAACACCGTCGAACACCGTTAAAACCAATGGCAGGCAAACAAAAACACATAGAAACACATTGAAAACACCTGCAAAGGTGTCCAAAAGCTGACAAACTGCTCAGAAGACACTCTCTTTAAAAAAGCCGGCCGGCAAATTCAGCAGCGGCATACACCGGTAGCCGACAATTTAGACAAGAAGGAATAGAGCATCACACATAGATTAGATAGATAGAAACATGTCAGTCACACATATAAGAAGCACAGTGACAGTGTTGGTTACTGTACTTGTCATTTAGTGTAAAGGATTTATTAAAAAAAATATTAGTGTTTTCATGCACCGTCTCTTTAAAAAAGCCGGCCGGCAATTCAGCATCTGTACCCGACAATTTAGAACAGAAAGAATAGAGCTTCACACATAGATTAGATAGATAGAAACATGTCAGTCACATATATAATAAGTACAGTGAGAGTGTTGCTTACTGTACTTGTCATTTAGTGTAAAGGATTTATTTAAAAAAATAATAGTGTTTTCATGCACTGTCTCTTTAAAAAAGCCGGCCGGCAATTCAGCAGCGGTACCCGACAATTTAGAACAGAAAGATAGAGCATCACACATAGATTAGATAGATAGAAACATGTCAGTCACATATATATGAAATACAGTGATAGTGTTGGTTACTGTACTTGTCATTTAGTATTAAAATAAAGGATTTATTATTAAAAAAATTGGCGTGGGGTTTCCCTTAATTTTAGGCTCTAGCGGAGGTTAAGCAGACAGCTGGGGCAGATGTTTGAAGCCTGGGAAGGGGGTAATACCCACGGAGCTTCCCAGGCTACTAATATCAGCCCCCAGCTGAATACATAGCCTTTCCTAGCTATTAAAATGGGGGACCCCCCCAAAAAAATGACGTGGGGTCCCCCCTAATTTAATAGCTAGCAAAGGCTAGGCAGACAGCTGGGGGCTGATATTAATAGCCCAGGAAGGGAGCCATGAATATTGGCCCCCTCCCAGGCTAGAAACACCAGCCGTCAGCCGCCCCAGAAATGGCGCATTCATAGGATGCGCCAATTCTGGCACTTAGCCTCGCTCTTCCACGCTGCCCTGGTGCGGTGGCAGGGGGTAATAGGGTTGGGGTTGATGTCAGCTTATAATGCCAGCTGACATCAAGCCCAGGTTAGTAATGGAGAGGCGTCTATAAGACACCCCCATTACTAACCCCATAGTCAAAGTTAAAAAAAACACAAACACCCAGAATAAAGTCCTTTAATTGAAATAAAGACACAATCCTTTATTGTTCTAAATTAAACCATACTTACCATCACGCCCATTCCAGCTGAAGCCAACGATCTCCTGCAATAAAAGAAAAATAATAAAGCAACCTCATCCTTACCTTTCCATGGTTCCCACGACAGCTTCAGCTCTGCTACATCGAGATGACAGGCTGGACCGCAGCAGAACGCTGCCATCCAGCCTGTCATCCCGCAGACACTGAGAAGCGCAGGCTTGCTTGCGCTGCTCAGCGTCTCTCTGTGACGACATCCAGATGAGCCGAGTTCATGTCCAATGAACTCGGCTCACCTCATGCACGTCACTGACAGCGTGGGAAAATTCTCACGCTGAAGCGCTGATTGCAGGAGAATTTTCCCACGCTGTCAGTGACGTGCAGGAGGTGAGCTGAGTTCATTGGACATGAGCTCACCTCATGCACATCACTGACAGCGTGGGAGAATTCTCCTGCACTCAGCACTTCAGCGTGAGAATTTTCCCACGCTGTCAGTGACGTGCATGAGGTGAGCCGAGTTCATTGGACATGACCTCGGCTCATCTGGATGCCGTCACAGCGAGACAGTGAGGAGCGCAAGCATGCCTGCGCTTCTCAGTGTCTGCGGGATGACAGACTGGATGGCAGCGTTCTGCTGCGGTCCAGCCAGTCATCTCGATGTAGCAGAGCTGAAGCTGTCGTAGGAACCATGGAAAGGTAAGGATGAGGTTGGTTTATTATTTTTCTTTTATTGCAGGAGATCGTTGGCTTCAGCTGGAATGGGTGTGATGGTAAGTATGGTTTAATTTAGAACAATAAAGAATTGTGTCTTTATTTCAATTAAAGGACTTTATTCTGGGTGTTGTGTTTTTTTTAAATACTTTACTAGAAATTCATGGCGGTCATGTCTAATACTGGCGTGACCCCATGAATTTTGGGCTTGGGGCCAGCTGATAATACCAAGCTGGCCCTAACCCCTTTATTACCCAGTGAGCCACCGCACCAGGGCCCTGGATGAGTTGGGTACAGCGCCAGAAGATGGCGCTTCTATGAACGCGCCATTTTCCGGGGTGGCTGCGGACTGCAATTTGTAGCGGGGGGGGGGGGCCCAGAAAGCTTGGGCCTCCCTGCGCTGCAGATTCCAGCCCCCAGCTGCCTAGTTGTACCTAGCTGGACATAAAAATAGGGCGAAGCCCCACGTACTTTTTTTTTAATTATTTCATGAAATTCATGAAATAATTAAGAAAAAAAGGCCTTCCCTATATTGTTGTGTCCGGCCAGGTACAAATAGGCAGCTGGTGGTTGGGGGCAGCCCGTTCCTGCCTGCTGTACCTGGCTGGACACAAATATAGTGCGAAGCCCCACTTCAATTTTTTTTAATTATTTCATGAAATTCATGAAATAATTAAGAAAAAAAGGGCTTCCCTATATTGTTGTGTCCGGCCAGGTACAAATAGGCAGCTGGTGGAAGGGGGCAGCCCGTTCCTGCCTGCTGTACCTGGCTGGACACAAATATAGTGCGAAGCCCCACTTCAATTTTTTTTAATTATTTCATGAAATTCATGAAATAATTAAGAAAAAAAGGGCTTCCCTATATTGTTGTGTCTGGCCAGGTACAAATAGGCAGCTGGTGGATGGGGGCAGCCCGTTCCTGCCTGCTGTACCTGGCTGGACACAAATATAGTGCGAAGCCCCACTTCAATTTTTTTAAATTATTTCAGGAAATTCATGAAATAATTTAAAAAAAATTGATGTGGGGCTTCGCACTATATTTGTGTCCAGCCAGGTACAGCAGGCAGGAACGGGCTGCCCCCAACCACCAGCTGCCTATTTGTACCTGGCCGGACACAACAATATAGGGAAGCCCTTTTTTTCTTAATTATTTCATGAAATAATTTAAAGAAAATTGACGTGGGGCTTCGCCCTGTTTTTGTGTCCAGCCAGGTACAACTAGGCAGCTGGGGGCTGGAATCCGCAGCGCAGGGAGGCCCAAGCTTTCTGGGCCACCCCCGCTGCAAATTGCAGTCCGCAGCCACCCCGGAAAATGGCGCGTTCATAGAAGCGCCATCTTCTGGCGCTGTACCCAACTCATCCAGGGCCCTGATGCGGTGGCTCACTGGGTAATAAAGGGGTTAGGGCCAGCTTGGCATTATCAGCTGGCCCTAAGCCCGAAATTCATGGGGTCACGCCAATATTAGACATGACCACCATGAATTTCTAGTAAAGTATTTAAAAAAAACACAACACCCAGAAAAAAGTCCTTTAATTGAAATAAACACACAATTCTTTATTGTTCTAAATTAAACCATACTTACCGTCACGCCCATTCCAGCTGAAGCCAACGATCTCCTGAAATAAAAGAAAAATAATAAAGCAACATCATCTTTACCTTTCCATGGTTCCCATGACAGCTTCAGCTCTGCTACATCGAGATGACAGGCTGGACCGCAGCAGAACGCTGCCATCCAGCCTGTCATCCCGCAGACACTGAGAAGCGCAGGCTTGCTTGCGCTCCACAGTGTCTCTCTGTGAGGGCATCCAGATGAGCCGAGTTAATGTCCAATGAACTCGGCTCACCTCATGCACGTCACTGACAGCGTGGGAAAATTCTCCTGCACTCAGCGCTTCAGCGTGGGAGAATTCTCACACTGAAGCGCTGAGTGCAGGAGAATTCTCCCACGCTGTCAGTGACGTGCAGGAGGTGAGCTGAGTTCATTGGACATGAGCTCACCTTATGCACGTCACTGACAGCGTGGGAAAATTCTCCTGCACTCAGCGCTTCAGCGTGGGAGAATTCTCACGCTGAAGCGCTGAGTGCAGGAGAATTCTCCCACGCTGTCAGTGACGTGCAGGAGGTGAGCTGAGTTCATTGGACATGAGCTCACCTTATGCACGTCACTGACAGCGTGGGAGAATTCTCCTGCACTCACCGCTTCAGCGTGAGAATTTTCCCACGCTGTCAGTGACGTGCATGAGGTGAGCCGAGTTCATTGGACATGAACTCGGCTCATCTGGATGTCGTCACAGAGAGACGCTGAGCAGCGCAAGCAAGCCTGCGCTTCTCAGTGTCTGCGGGATGAGAGCCTGGATGGCGGCGTTCTGCTGCGGTCCAGCCTGTCATCTCGATGTAGCAGAGCTGAAGCTGTCGTGGGAACCATGGAAAGGTAAGGATGAGGTTGCTTTGTTATTTTTCTTTTATTGCAGGAGATCGTTGGCTTCAGCTGGAATGGGCGTGACGGTAAGTATGATTTAATTTAGAACAATAAAGGATTGTGTCTTTATTTCAATTAAAGGACTTTATTCTGGGTGTTTGTGTTTTTTTTAACTTTGACTATGGGGTTAGTAATGGGGGTGTCTTATAGACGCCTCTCCATTACTAACCTGGGCTTGATGTCAGCTGGCATTATAAGCTGACATCAACCCCAACCCTATTACCCCCTGCCACCGCACCAGGGCAGCGTGGAAGAGCGAGGCTAAGTGCCAGAATTGGCGCATCCTATGGATGCGCCATTTCTGGGGCGGCTGACGGCTGGTGTTTCTAGCCTGGGAGGGGGCCAATATTCATGGCTCCCTTCCTGGGCTATTAATATCAGCCCCCAGCTGTCTGCCTAGCCTTTGCTAGCTATTAAATTAGGGGGGACCCCACGTCATTTTTTTGGGGGGGTCCCCCATTTTAATAGCTAGTAAAGGCTATGTATTCAGCTGGGGGCTGATATTAGTAGCCTGGGAAGCTCCATGGGTATTACCCCCTTCCCAGGCTTCAAACATCTGCCCCAGCCGTCTGCTTAACCTCCGCTAGAGCCTAAAATTAAGGGGAACCCCACGCCAATTTTTTTAATAATAAATCCTTTATTTTAATACTAAATGACAAGTACAGTAACCAACACTATCACTGTACTTCATATATATGTGACTGACATGTTTCTATCTATCTAATCTATGTGTGAAGCTCTATTCTGTCTGTTATAAATTGTCGGGTACCGCTGCTGAATTGCCGGCCGGCTTTTTTAAAGAGACGGTGCATGAAAACACTATTATTTTTTTTGATAAATCCTTTACGCTAAATGACAAGTACAGTAAGCAACACTGTCACTGTACTTCGTATATATGTGGCTGACATGTTTATATCTATCTAATCTATGTGTGAAGCTCTATTCTTTCGGTTCTAAATTGTCGGGTACCGGTGTATGCCGCTGCTGAATTGCCGGCTTTTCATGTTTCACTGTTGGCACTGTTCCCATCGATTTGGGCAATCACTGTAATGCCACAACCACCATGGCTGTGGCATTACAGTGAGTGGCAGACAATCCCTGCATGATTGGTGCTCTAAATAGCGCCAGACATGCAGGACACACTTTTGGTGCACGAACAGTTATCGAACATAACCTCGAACAGCCGAATTTTCTGCAAATCGTTCGGGTTCGTCGAACAACTCGAACACCGCCCAAAACAGCTCGAATTTGAGATTGGCGAACAGTTCTAGTCGAACACCGCTCATCTCTAGTGTTTAGGTCAAGGCATGACTACAATCAACATTGTGCGATGATCAGGATGAAGTGTCTTGGCAATCAAGAAGTATGTAGCTGATTCACAGTACACACGTGTGCGTGCTGATAAGGGCAAATTGAGGACTCTTTCCTACAGGCAATTACGTCAGGTTGAAAGAGCAGCGGCAAAAAAGCCTTGTCATAGCAGCAGACAAGTTTTTGAAGCTGCTTGTGCCTCCAACGTCCCCCGAACAACAAGATGCAGGGTCCTTCAGAGGTTTGCAGCTGTGCATACGCCATCCTGTCGACCTCCTCTATCCACTTCACACAAGCAGAAACGGCTCCAGTGGGCCAAACATTACATGAAGACTGATTTCAAAACTGTTTTGTTCACGGATGAGTGCCGTGCAGCGCTCGATGGTCCAGATGAATGGAGTGGAGGATGGCTGGTTGATGGACACCCCACGCAAACACGGCTACAGCGCCAACAAGGAGGAGGTGGAGTAATGTTTTGGGCTGGAATCATGGGGAGAGAGATTGTCGGCCCCTTTAGGATCCCTGAAGGCGCTAAAGATGAACTCCATAATGTATGTGGATTTTCTCAAACAGCACTTCCTGCCATGGTTCAAGAAGAAGAACCGTGTATTTCACAGCAAGATCATTTTTCTGCATGATAATGCACCATCTCATGCTGCACATAAAACATCTGCATCTCTGGCTGATATGGGCATAAAAGGGGACAAACTTATGGTGTGACCCCCATGCTCCCCTGACCTCTACCCCATTCAGAACCTTTGGAGCATCATTAAAAGGAGTGTCTATGATGGCGGGAGGCAGTTCACATCTAAGCAACAGCTCTGGGAGGGTATTCTGTCCTCATGCAAAACAATTGAAGCAGAAACCATCCAAAACCTGACAAATTCAATGGATGAGAGAGTTCAGAAGCTCCTTTCGAACAAGGGGTCCTATGTGAAAATGTAACATCACCTAGAATAAAGTTTTGAGTTGAAAACTGTTTGATTTCAGTTTCTAACAACCTGCTAATGCTTATAATTTCAAAAATGACCATTTTTTTGGTCTTTATTAAAATGAAAAGGTTGATCGAAAAGTTTGGGGGATCTAAGAGTGTGGCAACCCAGTAGTCATGATTACTTCGAATTCTGACAATATGAGGGTCATGCTGCAGGTAGTGCAGCAAGAAGGCACTTATGTGTCTTGCGCATCTCGGAGCCCCAAAATTATTTTCCGGGCTAGATGCAGCTAAAAATTATTTTTAATTTTAAATCTGGTGAAGCTTATTATAGATGGCCTAATAGGATCAGTGCTGCACACTGCTACAAAGCCCAAATTATTTTCCAGTCAAGATACAGATAAACATGATTAGTAATTTGAAAGCTTAAAACGGTTGGTAGGGTGATTTTAACCAATCATCAAGCTTTTACTCTCCCCAGGATGACACAGGGGTAGAAAAGTCGTTTCGGATCCATGATTTGTTCATCTTTATGAACGTGAGTCTGTCTACATTATCAGTGGAGAGCCGCGTGCGCTTATCTGTCAGCACACCACCAGCAGCGCAGAACACACGTTCAGACAGAACGCTGGCTGCGGGGCATGACAAGATCTCCAAGGCGTAAGTGGCTAGCTCCGGCCATTTATCCAGATTGGAAGCCCAAAAAGAGCAAGGGTCCAGTGACACAGTCGTGGCTTCAATGTTTACTTGGAGATACTCCTGTACCATCGTCTCTAGGCGTTGACTATGTGTCAGACTTCTTGTCTCCTGTGGCCTTGCAAAGGATGGGCTAAAAAAGTGGTGAAATGATTCCGCAAAATTGATGTTACCAGCAGATACTGTGGTTCTGTTACGGTTTGAGTGCTGAACACTTGACGGTCCCACGGTTGGCAAGTTGGAACTGTGAGATTCACTACGTGCACCACTGGTATTTTGTGGAAAAGCACATGTAAGATTCTGCAACAGTCTCTGCTGATACTCCTGCATGCGTGCATCCCTTTCTATGGCAGGAATAATTTCTGCAAATTTACTTTTGTACCGGGGATCTAACAGTGTGGCAACCCAGTAGTCAGGATTATTTCTAATTCTCACAATTCGAGGGTCATGTTGCAGGTAGTGCAGCAAGAAGGCACTCATGTGTGTTGCGCATCCAGGAGCACCAAGTCCCTGTTGTGTTGGTGGCGAGGTAACAATCATGCTTCCTTCCTCTGTCCTCTCCCCCCAACCTCGCACAACAGAAATGTGATCAAGGTCTCCCTCATCTGATGAGTCTTCCATCAGTTCGTCCTCCACTTCTTCCTGGGCTCCTGCACCATCCTCACTAGTTTGGCTGCTACCATGCGCCCTGGCAAAACCATCTCCCCCACCCTCACATGCCTGCCGCCTTGGTGCTGCCGACCGTCTGGACCTTGCAGATGTTAGCCCTTCCGCATACAACTCCTCCTCCTCTACTTCCTCCACCTCCTCTTGTGCCACCACCTGACTCCGAATTCTGTTTAACATGTGCTCCAGCATGTAAATCACCGGAATAGTCATGCTGATAATGGCATCGTCAGCACTAAACATCTTCGTCGCCATTTCAAAACTGTGCAGAAGGGTGCATAGGTCCCTGATCTGAGACCACTCCTCCAGCGTGATTTGCCCCACCTCTGAATCTCGTTGGCCCAGGCTATACGTCAGAACGTATTGCACCAGGGCTTGTCGGTGCTGCCACAGTCGCTGCAACATGTGCAGAGTTGAATTCCACCGGGTAGGCACATCGCATTTTAGCCGGTGAAGTGGCAGGCCCAACGACTTCTGTAGAGATGTAAGTCGCTGAGCTGCAGGATGCGAACGGCGGAAGTGAGCACACAGCGACCGTGCCCTCTGCAGAAGGCCATCTAGTCTGGGATAGTAGGCTAAAAATTGCTGGACAACCAGGTTCAACACGTGAGCCATACAAGGCACGTGTGTGACATTGCCCCGGCGAAGGGCCGCACCCAGGTTTGCAGCATTGTCGCACACGGCCTTCCCTGGTTTCAGGTCCAGTGGAGACAACCATTCATGAAATTGGTTCTCCAGAGCTGACCACAACTCCTCAGCTGTGTGACTCACATTTCCCAGACATTTCAATGTAAAAACCGCCTGATGACGTTGAGCCCTACTGCCAGCATAGTAAGGAGGTGTGCAGGATCCCTTCTGCGCAGTTAGAAAGCTTGTGGCATGACCAGACAGGCTTTGGGTGCAGGTGGAAGACCGAGAGGAGGTTGAGGAGGCAGAAGCAGTGGAGGAACTTTGACATAAAGAGGATTGACGCACAACTCGTGGGGACGGCAAGACTTGGACAGCAGCCCCTTGTCACCATAGTTACCCAGTGCCCAGTCAGCGACATGTAACGCCCCTGTCCATGCCTACTCGTCCAAGTGTCTGTGGTGAAATGCACCCTGTCACACACAGAGTTTCTCAAAGAAGCGGTGATGTTGTGTGCGACATGCTGGTGGAGCGCAGGCACACCTTTCTTTGAGAAGTAGTGCCGACTGGGCATCTGGTACTGGGGCACTGCGACGGACATAAGGTCTCGAAAATCCTCTGTGTCCACCAGGCGGAAAGGCAGCATTTCTGTAGCCAAGAGCTTGCAGATGGTGAAATTCAACCTCTTAGCTTTCTCATGGCTAGGAGGAAATGGTCTTTTACTTGTCCACATCTGAGGGACCGAGGGCTGGCTATTGTGCTTAGACGGGGTTGATAAGGGTGTCGCCGGCAAACTGCCGGTCTGTGAGGAAGATGCAGGCGGACATGTTAGGTTGCCTTGATCCAAAGGTGGTGCTATCGATGTCGGACAGCGCTCAAGACCAGCTGGTGTTACCACCTCCAAAGAAAATGATGACCTGCCAATCACGCTGGCTGTTGCGGGTAAAGAGGTGGCAGGTCTGCGCCCCAAAACAGGTGTGACTGCTGTCCCCCCAGTCACAGAGGATGAAGAGGCCGCGGATGCACAAGATATGGCAGACAGTGGTTGGCCCGGCCGGCTAGGCCGCATTGTAGCACACTGAGCTTCCCACTGCAACTTATGCTTCATGTCCATGTGCCGGTTCATGCATGAAGTACTCAAACTATGTATTTTTTGGCCTCTACTTAGCTTTTGCTGACAAATGTTACAGATAACACGAGTTGGGTCATCTTTATCGATCTGAAAAAATGCCCAGGCTATGCAAGGCTTAGCACCCATGCGACCTGAAGAGCCACCACGACTTGTGGTGAGAGGCAGAGTTGTGTTTGAGGATGCAGTTGTTGACATGCTTCCAGTACTACGTCTCTGTCCAGGAAGGCGCAACCTGACCTCGTCGTCACTAGCATCTTCCTCCACCTCCTCTGCTGACCTCATCTCTTGGCTGACTGTGGGTTGACAGTAAGTGGGATCTCCGACCTCATCATCATCACCCTGTGCGTTATCACACCCGTCGTCCTCAGAGCCAACCTGTTCCTGCCCTGACAAAAAACTAAAGTTGTCGCTCCAATCAGGTATTTGAGTCTTATCATCGTCTTCCTCATTGTCTCCACCAACAGGAGTTACAGTTTGGGAATGAGGGTCTACATTATGGTCAGAACCTTCTGCGTCTGGTCCTGGATCCGACTCATAAAGATTCTGGGCATCAGTGCAGATCATTTCCTCGTCTGGATTCACAGAAGCGCTGGAGTCGACCTCTGATTCCCAGGCTATAGTATGAGTAAACAGCTCTGCAGACTCAACCATCTGTTCTACCTCATACTCAGACGGGCAGCTGGAGATTTGGGAGCTGTGAGGAAGCAAGTGCGATTTGGGTGACACCTTTGAGGACTGGAGTATTTGTGATGTTGAAGTTGATGTGGAGGAGAGCCCACTTAAAGGAGCACTTGATATCCGTTGAAGCACCTGCTGTTTTTGTGCCTCATCTGGAATTTGTAGCGATTGGCGTGGCCGTAAGAAAGGGATCTTATCACATTGTCCGCTAAAAGAAGTAGACATTTTAGTTTGGCTGGAAGATGGTCTTTCTTCTGCACCTACCCCACGGACACAACCTTTTTTCCCCTTCCCAACACGCCTATTCCCCTTTCCACCAGCAGCAGGCCTTTTTCCACTCATTTTGGTGGTTAACTAATTCACAACTCTGGAGTTGTTTGCACAAAAAAACAATGGATGGTAACTGAGCAGAGCTGAGTGGCCAAACTGTGGTATTAGGCCAAAACTATTGGCTGGGTTAGATGCAGAAAAAAATTATTTTTAATTTGCAACCTGATGGAGGTCAGTATAGATGAACTAATAGACCAAGTCCCACACACCGCTAGAAGCCCAAATATTTTTTCAGAGCTAGATGCAGAAATTTTTTTTATTCAATTTGCAACCTGATGGAGGTCAGTATAGATGGACTAATAGACCAAGTCCCACACACTGCTAGAAGCCCAAATATTTTTTCAGAGCTAGATGCAGAAAAAAATTATTTTTAATTTGCAACCTGATGGAGGTCAGTATAGATGGACTAATAGACCAAGTCCCACACACCGCTAGAAGCCCAAATATTTTTTCAGAGCTAGATGCAGAAAAAAATTATATTCAATTTGCAACCTGCTGGAGGTCAGTATAGAAGGACTAATAGAACAAGTCCCACACACTGCTAGAAGCCCAAATATTTTTTCAGAGCTAAATGAAGAAAAAAATTATTTTTAATTTGCAACCTGATGGAGGTCAGTATAGATGGACTAATAGACCAAGTCCCACACACTGCTAGAAGCCCAAATATTTTTTCAGAGCTAGATGCAGAAAAAAATTATTTTTAATTTGCAACCTGATGGAGGTCAGTATAGATGGACTAATAGAACAAGTCCCACACGCTGCTAGAAGCCCAAATATTTTTTCAGAGATAAATGAAGAAAAAAATTATTTTTAATTTGCAACCTGATGGAGGTCAGTATAGATGGACTAATAGACCAAGTCCCACACACTGCTAGAAGCCCAAATATTTTTTCAGAGCTAGATGCAGAAAAAAATTATTTTTAATTTGCAACCTGATGGAGGTCAGTATAGATGGACTAATAGAACAAGTCCCACACGCTGCTAGAAGCCCAAATATTTTTTCAGAGATAAATGAAGAAAAAAATTGTTTTTAATTTGCAACCTGATGGAGGTCAGTACAGATGGACTAATAGACCAAGTCCCACACACTGCTAGAAGCCCAAATATTTTTTCAGAGCTAGATGCAGAAAAAAATTATTTTTAATTTGCAACCTGATGGAGGTCAGTATAGATGGACTAATAGACCAAGTCCCACACACCGCTAGAAGCCCAAATATTTTTTCAGAGCTAGATGCAGAAAAAAATTATATTCAATTTGCAACCTGCTGGAGGTCAGTATAGAAGGACTAATAGAACAAGTCCCACACACTGCTAGAAGCCCAAATATTTTTTCAGAGCTAAATGAAGAAAAAAATTATTTTTAATTTGCAACCTGATGGAGGTCAGTATAGATGGACTAATAGACCAAGTCCCACACACTGCTAGAAGCCCAAATATTTTTTCAGAGCTAGATGCAGAAAAAAATTATTTTTAATTTGCAACCTGATGGAGGTCAGTATAGATGGACTAATAGACCAAGTCCCACACACCGCTAGAAGCCCAAATATTTTTTCAGAGCTAGATGCAGAAATTTTTTTTATTCAATTTGCAACCTGATGGAGGTCAGTATAGATGGACTATTAGACCAAGTCCCACACACTGCTAGAAGCCCAAATATTTTTTCAGAGCTAGATGCAGAAAAAAATTATTTTTAATTTGCAACCTGATGGAGGTCAGTATAGATGGACTAATAGACCAAGTCCCACACACTGCTAGAAGCCCAAATATTTTTTCAGAGCTAGATGCAGAAAAAAATTATTTTTAATTTGCAACCTGATGGAGGTCAGTATAGATGGACTAATAGAACAAGTCCCACACGCTGCTAGAAGCCCAAATATTTTTTCAGAGATAAATGAAGAAAAAAATTATTTTTAATTTGCAACCTGATGGAGGTCAGTATAGATGGACTAATAGACCAAGTCCCACACACTGCTAGAAGCCCAAATATTTTTTCAGAGCTAGATGCAGAAAAAAATTATTTTTAATTTGCAACCTGATGGAGGTCAGTATAGATGGACTAATAGAATGATGCTATGCCCAAAAGATTTTACTTCACTAGGTGCAGTAAAAAAATTGGTATTCTATACACAGGTGGTATATCTTGCAACACAGATAGGCTACTCCACTGACTAACACACTCTGCAATAGGCCAAAAAGGATTAGCTTTGCTAGATTCAGCCAAATGCTGTGAAAAAAACTTGCACAGCACTGGCACAGACCTGCCTGGCAAAAACTGATAGGAACTGATGTAACCTAGTCCTCAAAAGGACTCCAATTACAATTAGTCTTTACTCCCACAATCTATCTATTTAAGAGCACAGACCTGCTTGATAAAAGTCGTAGGAAATGCTGTAACCTAGTCCTTAAAAGGACTGCAATCACAACTATTCCCTACTCCCAAGCTATCTGTATATTTGTGCGAAAATTGGCTTGAAATGAACAAGGTATAGCGCACACAGCAACAGCGGTGCCGTCTAACACGCAGCTGCAGCAGTGAGAAAATGGTGGCGACGGGGAAAATGGCTTGGTCTTATAGGGCAAGGACATGTGACATATACTGCCAATCACACATGCCCTTGCTTGTGTGAAAAAAAGCACTTCGCTCCGTGTGTGCACTGCTGATAGGCTGACAGATTGCACCTCCCCACTGCAAATGCGGGAAAGAGAAAAAAAAATGGAGATCTTCATTGTTCCTGCAGAGATCCATCCCCTGCCCCTCCCCCGCCCCGCTGTACACTCAAACTGCGTATTAACATTAATTTTCATCATTACTGAGAAAAAATCCAGTTATGATTTTGGTGCACGAACAGTTATCGAACATAACCTCGAACAGCCGAATTTTTCTCAAATTGTTCGTGTTCGCCGACCGGCTCGAACACCGCCCAAAACAGCTCGAATTTGAGATTGGCGAACAGTTCGAGTAGAACAACGCTCATCTCTACTGTTTACTGCTATGGAACTGTTGACTGTGTGCAAGTTAACCGCCTCCATCCCCTACCAGACTGAGGACTGTGAGCAGCCATTCCCCTTCCCAAAACTGGCCCAGGACTGAGAGCTGCCATCCCTGTAAATAGTTGCGCTTCCTAAAGCGCCCCATACTGGTTTTATAAAAAGACTACCACGTCTACCTCGGGACAGCAAGTCCCTCGTGTTTACAAGTTTGCCAAAGTTCCTGCACTTACAAGAAGAGTGCACACCTGGTCGCAAGTTGCACCGCCGCCAGGATCCAAGAATGTGTTGTAAAAATGTTTTCCTGCAAATGTTTTATATGAAAAGTTTTTATATGCTGCTAGATAGTAATGTGAATGTTTTCTATAGTGTTTATTTGTCAAAAGAGTTCCAGAAGTATTAGTAAGCGTTTTATAATAGTGTGACAAGAAAAGAAAAGTGTTTCCCATAAAGGGAACTGAACTGTGTCGTCCGTTTCTAAACGTAAAAAGTTTGAAAAAGTTTTTGCATGTCCTGTAATCAACTGTTTTTGCTCTTTTCCAGCCCGAGGACGTGCTGTGCTTTACCATGGGGGAATGTAGCGCCCCGAGGGTTTGGCCGCTACAGGGGTATTGCACCTCAGACCAGAGGTGTGATATTCCACTCCTGGGTAAGGATGGAGTATGGACCAGGGCTCAGTTAGCTGCATACAGCACACACACCCCATTTCCGAGGGACCGCTCAACGGTGCTCCCACTAGACAGAAGTGCAGGCACGACCGACTATGTCCCTGACTGGAGTGGGGAGGGGGGGTGGAACACCCAGTGCTGAAGGGGCAGATAGGGGTTGGTTCCTGAGCGTAGGTAGGAGCCCATTGGTTGCTGGTCACCTGGGCTCATGGTCAGAGGGAGGTATAAAAGGTGGGCACCATCTTAGCTCTAGAGAGAGAAGTTCGTTCTGTCCAGTGAGGAGAAGACAGGGAGTAGAGGCTCTGTAGGAGCTCTACTCCAGAAGGGCCTAGTGAGAGGCCGAGGGGGAGGTGAACGGGAGCTGAGATTGTGGCTCATCCCAGCTCCATGAGAAAGGAACAGAAAGGAACAGGAAGGAACAGAAAAGGAGAAGAAGAGACAGAGAAACAGTAGGGCTCAGGAACAAGAAGGTGGAAGGGACCCTAAGAACCCACGAGAATCCAGGGTGAAGGGTCAGGCAGATTAAGGGTACCGGACCCCAAGTTGGTGGAGGAGAAACTACCCTCAGCCAAAGACCGGTCGTCGTGATCATTTATTGGTGCGACACCTCATCAAACCTGCTAGGAAGGCACCATATAGGACAGCGGAGGACGGGGCCCACGTTTACCCGCACAAGTTCGCGGCAGCTGGACAAAAGTGGGTCACTGGTGAGGCAGGCCAGAGAATGGACAAAAGGGGGTCCTGAGCCATACTTCTGAACTGCCTGGGAGTTGACCGAGCCCCACACCTGGTGGACGCAGCACGGCTCGGGTGGTCACTACCGGTGCTGAAGTGACCCGGCGCACATGAACTGTGAGTAAAGACCCTGGACTGTAACTTGTTGTCTGTGTGCTCCTTTGCGCCTCCAGCACTACCGGTACTGGGACTCTCACCACCATCACTCCCACCATCTACTACACTGCCCTGGGGCCGCACTCTTCCCGTGGGGAGTCACACCACCTCATCTGCACCCACCATCAGCCCCAGCGGTCTGCCCTGCAGCGGCGGTTCCTAATAACCGCAAATCCATGGGTGGCGTAGTCGGACATTATCACCAGTACGTAGCAGACTACCACTGGCCTGACCACCCTGAGCCACTGAACCGGGTTGCCACTACTACTCCCAGCGTGTCCCCCTACTGCCCGGTTCCGCGTGCCCCACGGCCCAGGGGGCGAGTCATGGGCACCAGTCCGGGAAATGATAATCTCCTGCTGATAAAACACTCATTGTGTTTAAGCAACAGCACATAGCCTAATAAGTGACAAATTGCTGAAATCAGTGTCTCAGACCCTACTTTATGCTGTGATTTGATTACATAGCAATAACCTGCTGACAGACTCCCTTTAAATTGTTGGTAAAAGCCATTCATTCAGTTTGGAAGTCTCACAAGACTCCAGAAAATATTAAGCAGACGGGTTAAAAAATATTTCTGGTTGAATTCAAACCTGGCAAGTCCAGTTTCAACAGATTCATTCATTTTTATTAAAAAACAAATTTTAGGCTCCAGCAATTATAATTTAATCTTCTCTTTAAATAAATTTTACCTTATCTTGCAGCCCAGATATCGACAGTCATTTATGGTTGTAATAAACTCCGGATAGAAAGTTACTCATAACTTATAAGACAAATACTTTTTAATTTCTGGAATAAAATGATTGCATTTCTAAGAAACGATGATAACTGCACCAAGACACCAAGACCATCCTTAATAAATGGTACATTCCGACATAATACATCTTTGAAGTGGCTGTTGAAGTAAATGTATTATTTTTAATAAAAAAAGTCAATGTGTTGTCTTAATGTGTAACGCTTTTTCAAATTTATTTTAATTGTTTTTAAAAAGTTTGAAAATAATTAAAAGCCAAAAAGTTTAAAAACTAGAAAAAATAATTTACTGATTCAGTATATCTAAGCAGCAACAATCAATATATTTTTATTTTGTTTTAATAGTAGAATTAGTTGTTAAGTTGTGCAATGACTTTATGATCAATGGGGGTCTCACTTCTGTGACCCCCATTGACCCTAATAGTTAAGGGGTAGCATCTAATCAACCACCACATTATTATTTTTTCGATGATGTAGCTACTTGGCGCTTTGTTTGAAGTTGATTTTTATTGTTTTCTGGTTACATATAAGTTTTTGCTTAATTTTTTTTTCATTTTCACTAATGCATATTGGTAAGTTTATTGTTCAGATTGCAAACCAAATAAAGTTACCAGAGTATTTTAACTATTCAGTGACCAAGTTAAATGCCATTACAGATATTTAGTTTTAGAGATTATTTAACTGTAATTAAACATTATTATTTTGCCTGAGCATATAAAATGCACGGGCATCTTTTAAGACATAGCTTTCATATATCGTAACAGGCATCATTACTGGACAACCCTGAAGCCTTTTTTACACAGAGAGAAAGTTTCTTAAAGGGAATCTATTAACCCCTTAAGAACATCTGACGTACTAATACGCGTCTGTGCCCTGGGACTTAAGAGCCAGACCCGTATTAGTACGTCATGGCGATAGCGCGCGCACACAGGCTGTGCGGGCGCGATCGCCGCCGGGTGTCAGCTGATTGTCACAGCTGACACCCAATACTATGTGCAGGGAGCGGTCCTGCACCGCTCCAAGCACATTAACCCCCACGATGCTGCGATCGAAGTCGATCGAAGTCGATCGCAGCATTGCAGGGGCAAGGGGAGGTGATCGCAGATACTCACCTCCTCTTCCGGCTTCCAGCGCTGTCTGCAAAGGCTTCCCGGGTGTTGCCATGACGACCCGTTGTCGTCATGACAACATCCGGGTCACCAGACAGCAGGAAGATTGTTTGGACATGCGCAGTGCATCTCCAAACAATCTTCTCCCTGTCCGGCGCTGACAGCCTGCATGGCACTGGGATGGTGCTGCATTCCTGTGTTGTGCAGGCGATCAGAGAAAAAAAGTGAAAGTCCCAGAGTGGGACAAAGTATTAAACTATATAAGCTTCCAGAAAGTGAAAAAAAACTAAAAAAAAAAATGAAAAAAATAAATAAATAAATAAAAAAAATAATCCACCAAAAATAAAAATATAATGTACCCATCAATAAATATTATTATAAAAAAAAAACAATAAAAGTACACATATTTCGTATCGCCGCGTCCCCAACAACCTGACCTATAAAACGGTCCCACTAGTTAACCCCTTCAGTGAACACGGTAAAAAAAAAAAAAAAAAAACGAAGCAAAAAACAATGCTTTATCACCATACCGCCAAACAAAAAATAGAATAACACGCGATCAAAAAGACAAATATAAATAAAAATGGTATCGCTGAAAACGTCATCTCGCCCCGCAAAAAACAAGCCGCCATACAGCTCCATCATCCGAAAAATAAAAAAGTTATAGCTCTCAGAATAAAGCGATGCTAAAAAATATTTTTTTCTATAAAATTGCTTTTATTATGTAAAAGTGCAAAACATAGAAAAACGATATAAATGTGGTACCGCTGTAAACGTACTGACCCGAAGAATAAAGCTACCTCAATTTTACCACACGCGGAACAGAATAAAAAAAACAAAAAAAACAATTCCTGAATTGTTGGTTTTTGTTTATTCTGCCTCCCAAAAATCGGAATAGAAAGCGATCAAAAAATGTCACGTGCCTGAAAATGGCACCAATAACAACGTCAAGTCATCCCGCAACATGGTGTCCGCTAACAATTTGAGCCGACAATTTGTTAGCGGACACCATGTTGCATTTGTAGAGTCCCTGTGTGCCCAAACATTGGAGCTCCCCCACAAGTGACCCCATTTTGGAAACTAGACCCCCCAAGGCAAATATCTAGATGCATAGTGAGCACTTGGATCCCCAGGTGCTTCACAAATTGATTCATAAAAGTGTAAAAGTGTTTTTTTTTTCACTTTTTCATTATTACGAATCAATTTGTGAAGCACCTGGGGGTTCCAAGTGCTCACTATGCATCTAGATAGGTGCCTTGGGGGGTCTAGTTTCCAAAATGGGGTCACTTGTGGGGGAGCTCCAAAGTTTGGGCACACAGGGGCTCTCCAAACGCAACATGGTGTCCGCTAACAATTTGAGCCGATTTTCCATTCAATTTGTTAGCGGATACCATGTTGCATTTGGAGAGTCCCTGTGTGCCCAAACATTGGAGCTACCCCATAAGTGACCCCATTTTGGAAACTAGACCCCCCAAGGCACCTATCCAGATGCATAGTGAGCACTTGGAACCCCTAGGTGCTTCACAAATTGATTCGTAAAAATGAAAAAGTGAAACAAAAAAACACTTTTTCATTTTTATGAATCAATTTGTGAAGCACCTGGGGGTTCCAAGTGCTCACTATGCATCTAGATAGGTGCCTTGGGGGGTCTAGTTTCCAAAATGGGGTCACTTGTGGGGGAGCTCCAATGTTTGGGCACACAGGGGCTCTCCAAACACAACATGGCGTCCGCTAATTATTCAAGCAAATTTTACAATCAAAAAGTCAAATGGCGCTCCTTCCCTTCCGAGCCCTGCCGTGCGCCCAAACAGTGTTTTTTCCCCAAATATTGGGTATCTTCGTGCCCAGGGGAAATTGCACAACAAATTTTGCGGTCCATTTTTTCTTGTTACCCCTGTGAAAATTGAAAAAATTGGGTCTAAAGTAACATTTTTGTGAAAAAAGTTAAATGTTCATTTTTTTCTTCCACATTCAAAAAATTCCTGTGAAGCACCTGAAGGGTTAATAAAGTTCTTGAATGTGGTTTTGAGCACCTTGAGGGGTGCAGTTTTTAGAATGGTGTCACTTTTGGGTATTTTCTGTCATAAAGACCTCTCAAAGTGACTTCAAATGTGATGTGGTCCCTTTTGTGTGACATATCTCTCTGATTTAAGGGCTTAAAAATTCAAATTTTGAAAATTGCAAAATGTTCAAAATTTTCGCCAAATTTCCGTTTTTTTTCACAAATAAACGCAAGAGATATCGAAGAAATTTTACCACAATCATGAAGTACAATATGTCATGAAAAAACAATCTCAGAATCAGGGGGATCCGTTGAAGCGTTCCAGAGTAATTACCTCATAAATTGACAGTGGTCAGAATTGTAAAAATTGGCCTGGTCATTAACGTGCAAACCACCCTCGGGGCTTAAGGGGTTAAAGGGAATCTGAGAGCAGCATAATGTAGAGGTAGAGTTCCTGATTTCTGTGATGTGTCACTTACTGGACTGTTTAGTGTAGTTTTTTTTTTTTTTTTTATAAAATAACAGTTTTATTTGCAGGAGATTATCACTAGAGGACTAATAAACCATCTGTCATGTATTATTCCATATTCATAAGCCCCGCCCCCCACCACTGATTGGCAGCTTTCTGCTTATGCACAGTGTATACAGAAAGCAGCCAATCAGTAGTGAGGGTGTTGCTATACAGAGGCCAAAAGTCCAATCCATGAAAAAATCCAACATTAGTTAACCCACACAAAAAAACCTGCAAAGAAATAAAATATTGAATCCTCAATACTGCCACATTTTTCATCCATCGCAGGAATGAAAAGCAATTAAAACAGTATATGTCCCACAAATTGTTATCAATAAAAACTATAGCTCACCATTCAA
This sequence comes from Phyllobates terribilis, assembly GCF_046119375.1. Lineage (NCBI taxonomy): Eukaryota > Metazoa > Chordata > Amphibia > Anura > Dendrobatidae > Phyllobates > Phyllobates terribilis. The sequence goes on from NW_027362768.1 coordinate 330,929,643, forward strand.
GCCCTCGAACAGTTCAATTGACAAAAAAAACGTTAAAAAAAAGTTATAGATCTCAGGAAAATGTTGACACAAAGCAATTTTTTCAGAATTTTTTAAAAATCACTAAAATAAAAAATGTAAGTTTTCTATCATATTAACTAAAGATGAATTCATCTTTTGAAATTTCAATTTGCAAGCTTTGTTTTCAGCGAATCAATTCACTGCAAGTCATAAGTATTCTAATTGCACTGAAAATGTTTGTATGTTCTTCTCTGGTCTTCTAGGATGTTATCCAGCCCCTTTTCAAGCTCTTTAACACAAACTCAGCATTAGTAATATCAAACCTCCACACATATAGCTATGGTAAAATGGATGGCAATCGTTCTTCACTGCTGTGCTGTCATACACTATCTGTAATAGTAGTCAGTGTTTTATTGATTTCTTTAGCTTTGATGTTCTTTAGCTATCCAGATTTGCCACAAAATGGCTGCTGCATTCTCCTCCTCTGCTTTTATACAGGCTATGATATTTCTTTCTGGTTAGCTGCTCTATACCATGTTATTTAATAGCTGTAGGCATTTTGGGGAGGCCAGCCCAGCTGTCCACGAAAATATTCTGCATTGTGTAAAATTCACAGAAATTCCTGGAATTCCTTGGGTTCAATTAATTTTTAAAAATTCAACACAAATTCAATTCATATCAAATTGATTCACTCATCTCTAGTAAAAACTAAAAATTTAACTAAACCAAAGATGTAACACCGAAATCAAAATAACAATGATGGAATTTAATTTTTTTTGCACAATTTCATTGTGCTTAATTTTTTTCCCACTATTTAATACTTTATATTATAAAGTGAATGATGACATTCAAAACTACAACTAATGAGCTCTCAGACTGAAAAATGTTAAAAATAATTTACGGCTCTTGGAAGAAGGGAAGGGCAAAAATCAAAAGCACAAAAGTGATTGGCTTCAATTTTAAGGGGATAAAATTTGGAACACCAAGGTTATAAGTAGAGATTAATGAATTTATTCGAGAGGAATTGAAATCTATTTTAATTTTTAGAAAAATACTCATTCTGGAAAATACAAAATTTTTGCAATTCGAATTCAGCAAAAATTACAGTAATCTGCGATCGCTATTTTGCTGATCAGTAGATGGCCGGCAAACGCTTAAGAAGTAAAGAAAAAACATACTCATCTCACCACTCATATCTTGGGTCGCTCCACTGCTACATACACACTGACTGGTCCTCCAGTCCTTCACGCATCTGTCGCGTCACATCTTCGGCATGGGGTTCACTCTAGGCTGGGGCCCCAGAGCTCACTGTACAGCCTAGGCCTAAAATGAACACCAGGCCGAAAATGAGACATGATGGAGGCTCGGAGGACTGGACAGCAGGCAGGGAGCAGAGGGAGTGGCTGGAGAGGGACAGGTAGGGCTGGTTTAACTATTTTTTTTATATTTGCATCCTATTCTTATTCTACTCTGGTGTCTGGAGGGACCCCTGTACATAATAAGAGATATTTAATTTATGGAGAATAACTTGTTGGCAAACTTAATTTTCTGGTAAAATCTGCGTGTAGAGGCGAATTCAAATTTTTTGCCTGATCTGCTCATTTCTAGTTATAAGCAGTAAAATTAATACAATACGACTTTGATAAAAACACACAAATCAAAAAAATGCCTACAATTGTAGCATAGTAGGACATCACTAGAGAGATTATTAGAAGTTGGAATAAGATCTGATGTAAGTGCTCCTTCCCGTAAAGACGAATATCAGGCCAAACAAAGCTTCTGCATGCAAATGGCTATAATCCACACTTTGTTCCCTGATAAACGATCCACACTTTTATGTTAGCTCTGTGCATAATTACAATTCCTTAATTTATGATTCAATAAAATACAAAATAAACATTTACAGCACCATGAATAAACATGGCAATAGAGCTTCCACCCAGGCTGCCTCGGTGAAGTATCTTCTTGGATTTACAGGAGCCTTTCTCTATATTTAATGAGACATTTCCATAATCTGTACATTATTGTTAAACATTTCCTTTAGGAATATTTTACAAAGTTCGAATTGAATAAAAGACAAGCCGATGAATTGAAAAAAAAAAAATTAAGGTAATTATGGCATTGTCCCATATTAAGAATGTGTCAAGCTTTTATCTGTCTCCAAAAGCACTGACACAATAATTGCTTAGATTGTAGTCGCTAATTATCCTATTTTTCTGAACGTACATTATCACCTAGTTCAAGTGGAATTTGTCTTAAATGATTTTTTTTTAAAGGAAAGCAATAAAAGGTCAAACATAAAGGGCAATAATATGTTAATTTACTTGACAATGGAAAAAAATAAAAAAAAATATATATAAAAGGCTCAATTAATAATCCTGTACAGTACAGAAAGCGAGCATGACGTACGTTGCAGCTAAATGCTGCAAATTGGATTAAGCTTTCATTAGTCTGTGCTACTAAGATTACTTTCATTTGGTTAAATAATATTAAAAGCTGGTGGCCGAATGCTCAGTCAGTTGACATCTTGTAATTATTTAATTTAGGAAGAATCATCATATTCTGCAGCACTTTACAGACATCATCACTGTCCCCATTGGGGCTCACATTCTAAATTCTGTACAAGTAGGTCTTTGAAGTGTGGGAGGAAAATCAAGCAACCATGGTGAGAACATACAAACTCCTTGCAGATGTTGTCCTTGGTGGAATTTGAACTCAAGATCCCAATGTTGCAAAGCAACAGTACTAACCACTGAGCCATCATTCTGCACTTCCGACCTTCTCCATCCACTTGAACTCTCAGTTCAGGTCAGTGTGCATGTGTTTTTAATGGGGCAGCCTATCTACTGGAAATAGAACCTGGGTATTGAAATAAAATAAAAAAACTAAACTTTTCATTCCTTCGTCATAACCTTTCAGAGATTGGATTTGACATGTCCTACCACTTGGGAATCAAACAGTATTGTATTGCATTGTCATTGTATTGTTGCTGTTTCACTGATATGTAATCAGGTTTGCCTTTAGAGGTTTGTCCTGTCTCTCTCCCTGTCTGTCTTCCCCAGCTCTGTCAGTAACTCCTCCCTTCTCCCTCCTGAGCCAGTGTACGTCAGCCATATTCATGTAAGGATCATCTCTATACACCTTCGGTTCAGAATAGTCTTTTTTAGCTACACCTTCGGTTCAGAATAGTCTTTTTTAACTACTGTAGCTGTTATAGCTACTGCAACTGTAATTGTGCATAAGTACTAGAATTCAGCTTGAAAATAAACCTTCTTCTGGAATCTTCATATATGCCTCTGCAGTTAAGTCAAGCTTTCTGATGAAATCTCTTTGTGTGTGTAATGGTTTAAAGAGAGTACAGTCATGGCCAAAAGTTTTGAGAATGACACCAAAATTATATTTTCACATGATCTGCTGGCCTCTGGTTTTTATTAGTGTTTGTCTGATGTTTATATCACATACAGAAATATAATTGCAATCATATTATGAGTACCAATAGGTTATATTGACAGTTAGAATGAGTTAATGCAGCAAGTCAATATTTGCAGTGTTGCCCCTTCTTCTTCAAGACCTCTGTAATTCTCCCTGGCATGCTCTCAATCAACTTTTGGACCAAATCCTGACTGATAGCAGTCCATTTTTGCATAATCAATGCTTGCATTTTGCCAGAATTTGTTGGTTTTTGTTTGTCCACCCGTCTCTTGATGATTGACCACAAGTTCTCAATGGGATTAAGATCTGGGGAGTTTCCAGGCCATGGACCCAAAATCTCTATGTTTTGTTCCATGAGCTATTTAGTTATCACCTTTGCTTTATGGCAAGGTGCTCCATCATGCTGGAAAAGGCATTGATGGGCGCCAAACTGCTCTTGGACGGTTGGGAGAAGTTGCTCTTGGAGGACATTCTGGTACCATTCTTTATTCATGGCTGTGTTTTTAGGCAAGACTGTGAGTGAGCCGATTCCCTTGGCTGAGAAGCAACCCCACACATGAATGGTTTCAGGATGCTTTACAGTTGGCATGAGACAAGAATGGTGGTAGCGCTCACCTCTTCTTCTCCGAATAAGCTGTCTTCCAGATGTCCCAAACAATCGAAAAGGGGATTCATCAGAGAAAATAACTTTGCCCCAGTCCTCAGCAGTCCACTCCCTGTACCTTTTGCAGAATATCAGGCGGTCCCTGATGTTTTTTCTGGAGAGAAGTGGCTTCTTTGTTGCCCTCCTTGAAACCAGCCCTTGCTCAAAGAGTCTCCGCCTCACAGTGCGTGCAGAAGCACTCACACCAGCCTGCTGCCATTCCTGAGCAAGCTCAGCACTGCTGGTAGTCCGATCCCGCAGCTGAAACAGTTTTAAGATACGGTCCTGGCGCTTGCTGGTCTTTCTTGGGCGCCCTGGAGCCTTTTTGACAACAATGGAAGCTCTCTCCTTGAAGTTCTTGATGATGCGATAGATTGTTGACTGAGGTGCAATCTTTGTAGCGGCGATACTCTTCCCTGTTAGGCCATTTTTGTGCAGTGCAATGATGGCTGCACGTGTTTCTTTAGAGATAACCATGGTTAACTGAAGAGAAACAATGATACCAAGAACCAGCCTCCTTTTAAAGTGTCCAGTGATGTCATTCTTACTTAATCATGACTGATTGATCGTCAGCCCTGTCCTCATCAACACCCACACCTGTGTTAATGGATCAATCACTAAAACGATGTTAGCTGCTCCTTTTAAGGCAGGACTGCAATGATGTTGAAATGTGTTTTGGGGGTTAAAGTTCATTTTCTGGGCAAATATTGACTTTGCAAGTACAGTAATTGCTGTTAAGCTGATCACTCTTTGACATTCAGGAGTATATGCAAATTGCCATTACAAAAAATGAAGCAGTAAACTTTGGAAAAATTACTATTTGTCTCATTCTCAATACTTTTGGCCATGACTGTAATGGTTGAAAGAGACATTTATAGAACGGGATCTCATGAGCTGCACGATCTCAGCCTAGTTTTGGAGTCAATAAGATTAGTCCATTAGACCAGTGGTGGGGAACCTCAGGCCCATGATCACCTTTTCTCTGTCTCCCTGGATGATTCCCAGAGACCTCAGTGCTCGGGTTCGCAGCTGCGTTTTGTTGGCCGCCAGCCTTTTATTTGCTTCTAACTTTGCGAGCAAAGGCCATCATTGATGGCCATCAAGGTCTGATCGGCTGAGGTCCAACACCCGGCACCCCTGCCGATCAGCTGTTATCAGTGTCAGCCGAGAGTAATTACTTGCCGAACTTGTCTGTCTACTTAAAGTGGCTGCCGCGGGGTAGTGCACATCTGCCTCCTATTGATTTGAACTGATAACAGCTGATCAGTGGGAGTGTCAATTGTCGGACCCCAGTCGATCAGACATTGATGGCCAATCCTAAGGATAGAAGTCCACTACTTTTACATTGATGGCCTATCCTTAGGATGGCCATCAATGTCTGATCAGCTGAGGTCCAACACCCTGCACCCCTGCCGATCAGCTGTTATCACTGTCGGCTGAGAGTAATTACTTTCTGAGCTTGGCTGTCTACTTAAAATGGCTACCGCGGGGTAGTGCATATCTGCCTCCTATTGATTTGAACAGATAACAGCTGATCGGTGGGGGTGCCGGGTGTCGGACCCCAGTCGATCATACATTGTTGGCCAATCCTAAGGGTAGACCATCAATGTAAAAGTAGTGGACAACCTTTTTAAGAGGGAAATAAACATTAGAATATCGTCACCGAGATCCAGCCATTAATGACTAAACAGCAACAGATAGGTATGGTGTCGTCACTATTGCCCTTGCTGTCTGGATTAGATGAAAAGGATAAAATAAGAAGATATTCAAAAAAGTGACCTGTAGTTGTATAGTGAATCTGAATATCAAGACAATTAAAAAATTAGGGACTTCATGTTTAGTTAATGAAAGAAACTATAGAGATTACACCTGGAGTTACTATAGGTCCTATAGAGAATAAAGTTAGTCATTCATCTCCAGCCCTTTATGACTAACAAGAGGATCTGTTAGAACCCTCCTGTTTGTTTTTTCCATCTTGTGTTTTGCGGTCACATGACCATCTGCCTTTATATTCCAGCTCCGCCCTTCTGGCTTTGCTGGACTTCAGTGTTTGACTGTTTCTCTAGCTTGGTGCTTCGGTGCCTTTCTCTGTCAGTTCGCTTGGTCCTTCTGGGACCTCTAGCACCTTTTTTCAGTTTGTCTTTTTGTGTTCTGCAACAACTTCTCTGTTTAGGAGTTGTCCCATTTTTGTCCCAGTCCTTAGTTCTTTTAGGGACCCCTCCCTTAATGCTATAGGTCTTCGTTCAGACTATCCGAGGACTAAGGCGGCTCTGTTCGCTAGGAACAGGCAGCCCGCTACATCATAGGGATTCAGCTTAGTCTTACTGTAGGGACAGCTTTCCCCTATCTTTCCTTAGTACATGTTGCAGATCATAACAGTAAGTCCAGCCCAAAAAACTAAAAGGAAAGAAATTAGGGGATCAGTATGGTTTCCATCCAGGATTTGGCTCAACGCCTGCAGGGATTGTCTCTGGAGGTGGCCGAGCTTCAGCAACACGTGAGTAGCTGTTCTGGAGCGCATTTTGTCGAACCCAAGGTAGGACTGCCTGATATTTGTTATGGTAAACAGCAAGATTTTTTTCCCTTTAAAAATGCTTGTTTGTTATATTTTCGTTTGAGACCAAGGTCCTCTGGGAATGAATCACAGCGCATTGATTTTATTATGTCACTTTTGCACAATGAACCACAAGGGTGGGCCTTTTCTCTCCAACCTAATCATCCGTGTTTAAGGTCTGTTGAAAAATATTTTTCTGCTATTGGGCTATTATATGACGATCCTGATCGAATCTCATCTGCTGAAGCAGAACTCAGGCGTTTGAATCAGGGGTCAGGTGATGTTGAAATTATTGCATACACTTCAGGAGATGGGCCTCAGAAGTTAAATGGAATGATCCTGTGCTGAAATGTTTATTTCTTGCTGGTCTGAATGAAAGGGTTAAGGATCTGCTAATTGCATTTCCTGCACCTGAGACTCCGCAGGATGCCATGCAATTAGCTGTTCATGTGGACAGGAGGCTGAGGTGCAGGCTGAATGAGGTAAAGTCTCCTGTAATGTCAGTTCCTAGTCCCCAGACAATCTGCTCAGACGGCGGAGAACCGATGGAGGTTGGGGCGATGTCACTCCGCTCTCAGGAAAGAGAACGGAGGTTCGCTGAGGGATTGTGTCTTTATTGTGGTAAAGCTGACCATTTGATTTAGTGATTAAGTATTGTGAGCATCATTTATGTAAAGAAAAAAAAAAGGTCAGTTACGCCCGTATAGCTTGTTTACGCTCTGCAGGAGTATTTCTTTCTGGGAGTAGTACTTTGCAGGGAGATTTGATTGAATTTCAGGTATTTGTGGATTGTTGTTCAACACTTAATGTGATTGATAGAGGGTTTTTGGACAACCTTAAATTGAAATCCAAACTTTTGTCTTCACCTATTTCTGTGATTGCAATTGATAACACTCCCTTGAAATGTATTACTGACACGGTTGCTACATTTCCCCTCACTATCCATGGAGTTCACCAAGAAATTTTGGACTTGGTTGTTTTAGATAATTTACCCTCTCCGGTTGTTCTAGGATTGCCTTGGTTAAAACTGCACAATCCTTTACTGGACTGGTCTACTAATGTGATTAAGTCTTGGAGTCCGAAGTGCTATGATAAATGTTGTAATGGTCGCATTGCGGCTGTGGAAAAAGGGGAATTACCTGTACCTATTCAAGATTTTTGGAGGGTTTTTTCGGAGGAGGAGTAGCAAGTTTTACCTCCTCATAGGGATTATGATTGTGCCATTGAGTTTGGTCTGGGAGCTACTCTTCCCAAGAGTCGCTTGTTTAATCTGACTATCCCTGAAAGAAAGGCCTTGGAGGAATACATACAGACTAGCCTGGCTGCTGGTCACATTAGACCTTCTAAGTCGCCTATGGCAGTTGGATTTTTCTTTGTTAAAAAAAAAGGATGGGGGCTTACGTCCATGTCTGGATTTTCAAAAAATTAATAAGATTACCGTACGCAATTCCTACCCATTGACGTTAATTCCTGACTTGTTTAACCAGTTAGTGGAAACTGCTTTTAACACTCCGGTAGGTCATTTTGAGAATCTGGTGATGCCTTTTGGTCTTACCAATGCACCTGCATTTTTTCAAAACCTTATTAATGACATCCTGAAACCTTTCATTGGTAAGAATGTGGTTGTGTATTTGGATGACATTTTAATTTACTCACCAGATGTAGAGTCCCATTGGCAGAGTGTACGTGAAGTTTTGCAGTTATTAAGTTATAATTCACTCTTTGCTAAGCTGGAGAAATGTGAGTTCGCTGTGCAGAAAATTAGTTTTTTGGGCTACATTGTCTCCAGCGAGGGCTTTGAGATGGACCCTGTGAAGGTTCCGGCTGTGCAGGAATGGCCTAGGCCTATTGGTTTGAAATCTATACAGAGATTTTTGGGTTTCGCCAATTATTACAGGAAATTCATTAAGAATTTTTCTGTAATTGTTAAACCTCTAACCGATCTCACAGGAAAGGTGCGAATACAGCCCAGTGGACTACTTAGGCCATTGAAGCGTTTGAGTATCTCAAAGAGAGGTTCAGTTCTGCCCCTATCCTTATGCAGCCTGATGAGACCAAGCCTTTTTTGGTCGAGGTCGATGCTTCATAGGTGGGGGTCGGAGCAGTTTTGTCTCAGGAGAACAAGGGTGGAGTACATCCTTGTGCCTACTTTTCGAAAAAATTTTCGGAAACCAAACTGAATTATGATGTTGGAAAATCGGGAGTTGCTGGCTATTAATCTCGCGTTTGAACATTGGGGTCATTTTTTGGACGCCGCTAGATTTCCTATTCAGGTTTTCACAGATCATAAGAATTTGATATTTCTGGATGCTGCCAAGCGCTTGAATGCCTGTCAAGCTAGGTGAGCACTTTTTTTTTCTCGGTTTCATTTTTCTGTTACCTATATCCCTGGTACTAAGAATGTTAAAGCCGATGCTTTATCTCGCAGCTTCTCTCCTACGGTCGGTGCCGAGGAGGAGGAGAACATTACTACGCTTTGGAGAATAGGATTCTGAAAGCTCAAGATGATGCTCCATCTAACACTCCCCATGGGAGGATGTTTGTGCCTAGAGCCTTTAGGAGATATTTGTTTGTGGAGTGTCATGAGTCTTGGTTGGCAGGGCATCGAGGAATTTCGGAGACTAAGAGACTTATCAGTCGCAGTTTTTGGTGGCCTGGATGGCAGAAGGAAGTCAACAAGTGGGTGCGTCAGTGTACTGTGTGTGCTAGGTCAAAGGCTTCACATACTCCTGCTGCGGGGTTGCTTTGCCCTTTGGAGGTTCCTAGTGCTCCTTGGACGCATCTCGCAATGGATTTTATTACTGATCTTCCTGTGTCCGAGGGATTTACTGTCTTCTGGGTGGTCGTGGACCGTTTTAGTAAGATGTGTCATTTGGTTCCATTCATTAAGTTGCCCTGCGCCAAGATACTTTCTAAGGTGTTTGTTAAGGAGATTGTCAAGCTCTATGGCGTTCCCACAGATATTGTTTCTGATAGAGGACCTCAGTTTGTGGCTCGCGTTTGGCGTGCTTTTTGTGACAGTTTGGGAGTCCATTTGTCATTTTCGCCATTTTTGTCATTTGGACAGACTGAAAGAAAGAACCAGGATGTTGTACAGTTTTTGCGTTGTTTTGTGGCGGACAATCAAGAGGTGTGGTCTGAGTTTCTGCCTCTCGTAGAATTTGCTCTTAACAATCATACATCCTCCTCTGCTTGGTGTTCTCCTTTTTTTGTTGTACTGGGAGACATTCGTCTTTTTGTTCGTTCTCCAAATTGGGGTCGTCGGTGCCGGAGGAGGAGAATTTTTCCGGTGATTTGGAGAGAGTTTGCACTAATTTACGTTGCAACCTTCAAGAGGCTAACAAAAAGTCCAAGAAGTATTTTGACAGGAAACGTAAGGAGGTTTTGTTTACTGTGGGTGACATGGTTTGGTTGTCCTCGAAGAACCTGCGGTTGAGGATTCCCTCTAAAAAACTGCGTCCTAAGTTTGTGCGTCCATTTAAAGTGCTTCAGGTTGTTAACCCGTTTGCTGTTAGGTTGGATGTCCCTACTTCCTGGAAGAATAATCCTGTGTTTCATGTTTCCTTGTTGAAAAAGGCTGATGTATCTAATAGGGACACCACTGTCACAGTTCCTCCTGTGGTGGAAGACGGCGAATATGAAATTTCTCGTATCTTGAATTCTAGATGGCATAGAAGGAGATTACAGTATCTTGTCTCCTGGAAGGGTTTCAGTCCTGAAGACAACTCCTGGGTAAGGACGGATGATGTCTCTGCTCCTAGGCTTGTTAAAGCTTTCCACAGGAGGTTTCCAGATAGGCCTGGGCCTGGAAGATCCGGAAGATCCTCATAAAAGAGGGGGTACTATTAGAACCCTCCTGTTAGTTTTTGCTATCTTGCGTTTTGCGGTCACGTGACTATCTGCCTTTATATTCCAGCTCCGCCCTTCTGGCTGTGCTGGACTTCAGTGTTTGACTCTTTCTCTAGCCTGGTGCTTCGGTGCCTTTCTCTGTCTGTTCGCTTGGTCCTTCTGGGACCTCTAGTACCTTTTTTCAGTTTGTCTTTTTGTGTTCTGCAACAACTACTCTGTTTAGGAGGTGTCCCATTTTTGTCCCAGTCCGTAGTACTTTTAGGGACCCCTCCCTTAATGCTATAGGTCTTCGTTCAGACTAGCCGAGGACTAAGGCGGGTGTGTTCGCTAGGAACAGGCAGCCCGCTACATCGTAGGGATTCAGCTTAGTCTTACTGTAGGGACAGCTTTCCCCTATCTTTCCTTAGTATATGTTGCAGATCATAACAGGATTGTGGGCACAATAAGCAGCAGGCCCAACAAAGAGAAAAGGAAGTAGACTGCGTCCAGACACCTCCAAAGGGTCAATAATAATAAAAATATATACACACCTCACGTAACATCATGATGTACTTTGCCCCATGTCATGACAAGCGTTGCATGAGGTCTAGCCAGTACTGGTGGTGCAGGAAACTGAAGACTGAAGAGAAGATTAAATAGAGGGAGCCAGTGGGAGACTGGTCAAGGAGGTGTGGCAGTGGGACCAGTGAAGGGTGAGGTGAGTAAAATATATTTTTGAACCTATTTTACCATATTTTTCCTGAAAACTAAAGGTATGTTGGGAACAGACTTTCTGATCCTTCTGTCCCTTGATATCGGTTGACAGAAGAAAATTGAGAGGTCTTCATGCACATTAGATGGTCAGCCAGTCTTGCCGAAATCGGTAGGTTCAGCTAACATTAAATTAATGTATATGGCCAACTCTATAGGGCAAGGAAATTAATAACTACAATGTCTTGGACTTTGGTTCTCAGTTCCTTTGTGAAAAATTGAAAGATTGAAAAATTAGATTCAAATGTTATTCCTAAAAAAGCAGATGACAATAAAAAGGGAACAAGCGAGAAAATTGTGTGACTGATTTCCACTTTGATCTTTCTATTTTCCAAGTTTAAAGCTAACTAACTTTAACATTTCAGCCTATGAACTATTCATAATAAGAGGCTTTACTTAACACAATGCCATTTAAAGTAATCTTGTGGTCCTTTTGTGTACCAGTATTGAATATATCCTCCCTGAGCAATGAGCTGCAGTGCATGTTATTGTGAATCAAGCTCTTTTAGTGTGTGTGGGAAAAAAAGTCTTAAAAATCATTAAACAAGATCAATAGAGGTTGTCTTCGACTAGGAAAAAGTTACGGGATATTGGAACTTCAGTCCCGCTCTGAATGGCAGATTAATGGGGGGAATGTTTCCTGACCAGTAATTACTACACAAGCCATAATTAAGAATAGCATTAAACATGGCACATATTACCTTACAATGATTTGAAGAACATTGCTTTCCTTATAAATTTGTAGAAAAAAAGACATATACGTCAGATAACTGGGATGAATAAAATCTGTGATTTCATTCATTAGTACTTTTGCAGTTATTCATATTTCTTTGAGGACTTGCGTACCATACAGGTAGACGAGATACTTTGACATAAGGGTTACAAAAAGGGCATGAAATGAAAAGCAAACAAAGCTTTAAGTATATTGTCTAGAGATGGGCAAATTTATTCAAGTGGAATTGAATTTTACTCAAATTTTACAAAAATCCACATTCTGGACAAAAAGGATTTTTTTGTAATTTACTCCTTGTAAATTAAGCAAATTGTCAGCCATCTTTTCTGAAAAGCAGTGAGCTGACAAAAGGTTAAAAAGAAGTAAAAAATATTTTTTATTTCACCACTCCCTCTGGCTGCCCCCAATGATACCTCATATTTGACAGGTTCTCCACACCATCGTTGCAAAACATTTCCAGCCTGATGATCACTCTTGGCCAGGACTTCTGGACATCAGGTTCCAGCCTGGTGTTCACTCTTTGCTAGGACTTCCAGCCATGTGCACAACCTGCATGGTCACTGCTCATGTACAGTGACCTCTGGAGCCTGTTCAAGTCTAGAAGTCCTGACCCAGAATGAACACCAAGCTAGAGATGGGGCATGATGGAGGGTGCAGAGAAAGTGGCAGCCAGCAGGGAGTAGTGGTGGCAGCTGGAGAGGTGAGCATTGAGTATGTTTTTTTTCTTTTAGCATCTTACATTTTTTATGGTCTGGATTCTAGAGAAACCCCAGAGCATAATAAGAAACATTGAATTAGCAGAGAATTACTTTGCTGTGAATCGAATTTCATGGCTAAATTTCGCATTATTTGTAAAACTTGAATTTTGTCAGATCTGATCATCTCTAGTCTTGTCAATAGCCACGACCCATAGAAGAAAAAGATGGTGAAGCAACCACGCCAACTCAGCATTTTAATGAGGGGCCACTTTGATAATTACTATGGAACCCCTTTCTATGTTAAACTTATTTCAATATAATGTTTACTGGTCAAAAACTTGAGACAATGACAAAAAATATAATAATTTAATTACTTGTTCTCTGTCATTTGGGAATCATAGTGATTTTGCTAAATTTATCTAGGATAGGTTTCCATCAAACCAATCGCATCATTAATAACAGCAGAACATAACTGAGTTCAACTTGTAGGAAATAGTGACCTGTCTAGTGACCTGTCTTCTTATTTCATTATGTTTGTATATAACTGTGGCTTTAGAATTGCTATAGGGAAGAATCATTAATTTGTATAAAAAATTTAGCAGTTAAACAGATCAGGTGAACAATGGCAGCAGCAGAAGTATGGGAGTTTTGCTATGTATCAGACAGTGACCTGAACTGACATTGTAATTATGTTAGCGAATACAGGGCTGTGTGTGACAGGTTCAAGATCATGATAAATTATCATGAATCTATGGTCAGCTAAATATTGGATAATGCAAGAAAAGAGAAAGGTAAAGTATTCTGAATGAAAATAATAAAATGCTCTTTGGGGCTTATAACAAATCAATCAGACCAAATCCCATCTTCGTTATAAGACAGATCTAAAAGCCCTTTTACATGGATGGACTGGGACATGATATGACCGCTGACCATTTACACAGGCAGAGCAAACTAAACAATGCACAAAGAGCCATCTACACTATATCGCTAAGTGAGCATAGGCTGCCATAGTTCTTGGTGCTGCCATGGTTCTTGGTGGTCGTGCCATGGTTCTTGGTGCTGCCATGGTTCTCGGTGGTCGTGCCATGGTTCTCGGTGCTGCCATGGTTCTCGGTGGTCATGCCATGGTTCTCGGTGCTGCCATGGTTCTCGGTAGTGCTGCGATTGTTCTTGGTGGTGCTGCCATGGTTCTTGGTGGCGCTGCCATGGTTCCCGGTGGTGCTGCCATGGTTCTCGGTGCTGCCATGGTTCTTGGTGGTCGTACCATGGTTCTCTGTGCTGCCATGGTTCTCGGTGCTGCCATGGTTCTCGGTAGTGCTGCCATGGTTCTTGGTGGTGCTGCCATAGTTCTCAGTGCTGCCATGGTTCTCGGTAATGCTGCCATAGTTCTCACTATGTACTGTGCAGTGACAGTGCCGCTCCTTGCATGCCTCTATGACTGAAAGCCGATGGCTCCAGGGAGGAATAAAGTTTTTTCACTGGTAGCTGCGCTTTCAGTATGGCGACTGTACAACATTGAATCACTATTATCCTGCAAATTAGCCCTATAGTATCTGCAGACTCCTAGCGCCAGGAGACATAACAAGTTCTCTTTAAGTGAAGACTCAAGTAAATATTTAAATGTCGCAGATCATCCTACGGACATTTTATAAGAAGAATCTTTTGGTCGATAGATCACATTTTATTACGAGTTTTTATTATCGATCAGCAGAATAAACCCTGTTTATGTTCTAGACTATGTGTTAAAAAATGGATAAAACCAAAGTGCTATCATGTTGTTATAATTGTCTCCTCATTGTCTCTCCAAGATCACTTCAGCACATTCTCTTTACAACACTCCCACACACGTTTGTCCCTGCAGGTGCAATCTCGCTTTTACATTTCTAACAGATGGTCATTTTCAGAAAACAGATTTTTTTGTTTTGTTTTGTTTTAAGAAAAACACAAGAGATCTTAATAAAGCCACATTCTGAAAATAGAGTGAAAGTAGATGACTGTTCCCGTTCAGTTGTTTATACATTTCTTTCCCGTATTTGTAAGAAATCTTTGAAAAAGATCCACTCAAAATCAATGTAATGAGAAAAAAAATCTCTATTGCAACTCAAGGGATGTGGAAAAATTTGGACAGTACTACAATGCCATGCAACCTTAACGGAATATCACCAGGATATGCCATCACTTAATGATCACTGGGGTGCAGCCTTCAACCCCTTACCAACATATGACATATTGGTTATGTCTTATACTGGCTCTATGACTTTGATGCGGGCTCACAAGCCGAGCCTGCTTCTTTGTCAGCAGATGATGGCTAAATCAGCTATCATCTGCCCTCTAGTAGCCGCGGGTGGAGCAGTGTTCCACCCAAAGCTGTTAACCTGTTAAATGCCGCTGTTAACCTGTGACTGTGGCATTTGTAGTGCACCAGCAGGGGAGAGTGTCATTTTATGCGCATTGGCGCTCTCATGACATGATCAAGGGTCATCAATGGGATGCCATGGCAGCCAGTGGTCTGCTGGTGTTATTTTTGCTCTACACAGCAATACTGTGGCATTGCTGTATGTAGCACAAGTGACTAAGACAACAATACCTGTCACGATGATACTCCAGATACGTATCCATTATTCAATACCATCGGGGAGGCTTCTGATTGGCTCCAAATTTATTCTTCAACCGGACAATGATCCCAAACATACAGCCTGTTAACCCACCTGGTGGAGCAAGTGGATTAGTGGACCCACTGTGCTGTAGTAGTGGTGGAGGTAATAGTCTGCCCCTGATACATAAAAGGGTTAAAAGTACGTTCCTGAAGTTAGAACCCTCCGGGGCTGCATTTTGGCCTAGGTGGGGTTAACTGTAACAGCCGGCCCAGTAGTGGGAGGGGGAACTGAATACTAATGTCAAGTGCAGGAAGGGAGTACAGTCAGTGTTGTGCAGTACAGCATTAACCAGCAGGCTCTGTAAGGGTTGCTAGGGTAGACATCGGCCTAGTATCCCGGACAGTGGATCACCAGAAAATCCCTCCTCAAGAGTCCCCTTAGTCGGCCCGGGAACCTTGAGATAGTCGTCAGGGACTGGGGGCACAATCTGTCTGTGAGGCTGCAGAAGAAGTCAGGACACAAGCTTTCAGAGGCGGAGTGAAATGGGATCCAGATATACTGTCATTGGTGAGGATGAATCCCTAGGGCTAGAGAAGAAAGCTGCAGGAATACTTCACATAGATTGGGAAACAGGGCTGAAGTTGTATCCGGTACCTGTGGAAAGATGACAACCCGTTGGGCCTTATCCTTTATACCTGCCTGTAAATACTATAAATACTGCCAGTTATCAAGTCAATTTCTGCTTGTTCGCACCAGGACCAGGGGACAATGTTTAGGATGCTGGCCACACCATGACCATGGGATAATGCTCCAAATTATTATGCACAGCAGAGTTTTCAACCTTTTCATTTTAATAAAGAACAAAAAAATGGTCATTTTTGAAATTATAAGCATTAGCAGGTTATTACAAACTGAAATCAAACAGTTTTCAACTCAAAACTTTATTCTAGGTGATGTTACATTTGCACATAGGACCCCTTGTTTGAAAGGAGCTTCTGACCTCTCTCGTCCATTGAATTTGTCAGGTTTTGGATGGTTTCTGCTTCAATTGTTTTGCATGAGGACAGAATACCCTCCCAGAGCTGTTGCTTAGATGTGAACTGCCTCCCGCCATCATAGACACTCCTTTTGATGATGCTCCAGAGGTTCTGAATGAGGTTTAGGTCAGGGGAGCATGGGTGCCGCACCATAAGTTTGTACAAAAACCTTTCAATTGTACTCTAATAGTTATTTGACTGGAAAATTACAATGACTGCAATTCATATAGGTAATTTAGGAAAATCTGAGAAAATATTATTTGCATAATAATTTGGAACACAGTGTAATCTGTATCTTCTCCCTTTCAGTTTCATCCCATTGCTTCTCGTGTTTCCATGTGTAAATGAGAATAAAGCTGATTCCTCTACACTGTGACACCCCTTCAGATATTTGTAGACAGCTATTAAGTCTCCTCTCAGTCTTCTTTTTTACAAGCTAAACATTCCCAGATCCTTTAACCGTTCCTCATAGGACATAGTTTGCAGTCCGCTCACCATCCTGGAAGCTCTTCTCTGAACTTGCTCCAGTTTTTCAATGTCTTTTTAAAATGAAGTGGACAGAGCTAGACACAGTATTCCAGATGAGGTCTGACCAAAGAGGAGAAGAGGGGGATAATTACTTCACGTGATCTAGACTCTATGCTTCTCTTAATACATCCCAGAAAATAAAAAAAGAAAGTTAATAATGTTCCGGCACTACAAAAATTAATCATTCCTAGAATGTAAATCATCTGGACATGCTCTGTGCAGACTTTAAGACACGAAGGAATACTGGGAGATTCCAGCTCTGAAGCCTAGAGCTTTGTAACTGCAGCTCTGCGCTGTAATACTGATGGGAAAGAAATCATTTCTCATGTAAATATAGGAATTAAGATTATTGTATTTAAAAATAGAAAAAAATTATTTCATAACTTCACAAATTAATGTGGGGATGTGTTATAGATGTTGTGGGGATGAACATATGTTTATCAGTAGGGGTTCATATTAAATGGTGTCTCACTACTCCAGTGCGCAATTTTATATGTTATAAGTATTTAAGCTTAGTAAAGAAACATATTTCGTCTGACAGATATGTTTACATGAAGCTTATCTTATCGTTTTTATTATGGCAATTATTTATGGTATTTTGAATCTCCGATCACTCCCACGCAACCTACGAGTTCATGTTCTAGGGGAAATGTGACACAATAAGATGAACACATTTTACACATATATAGGGTCTTCCAGTTTCAGTAAATGCAGATTATATATTTTGTAATGAAAAGTTATGAATATTTGTATTCATAAGGGTCCAGGCAACTTTATTAAAACTGACCGAGTGTTTAAATTAGGCTTATATGATAAATGTATTTTTTTTTTAATTATTCAGATTTTTTTCAACTTTCTATCTTAATGTATGTATATATATATATATATATATATATATATATATATATATATATATGTAACAGGAATCCTTGCAATTGTTCTATATGGAATACTTTTCAGCTATCTCACTATCATCACAGGCAGGATTATAGTGTTAGCTTTATATACTGTAGATAATACAGGATCCACCATTCACAATAGGTGATGTCACAGCTCACCTCCTTCTCCTGCACAATGACTGATAACACCTCTATAAACAGTACATAACATAGGATCCACCATTCACAATAGGTGATGTCACAGCTCACCTCCTCCTCCTATACAATCACTGATAACACCTCTATATACAGCAGATAACACAGGATCAACCATTCACAATAGCTGATGTCACAACTCACCTTTCCCTCTAGTACAATGACTAATAACACCTCTATATACAGTAGATAACTGAATATCGACCATTCACAATAGATGATGTCACAGCTCACCTCCTCCTCTTCCTGTACACTGACAGATAATGCCTCTATATATAGTAGATAACTGAATATCGACCATTCACAATAGATGATGTCACAGCTCACCTCTTCCTCCTCCTGTACAATGACTGATAACACCTCTATATACAGTAGATAACACAGGATCTGCCATTCACAATAGGTGATGTCACAGCTCACCTCTTCCTCCTCCTGTACAATGACTGATAACACCTCTATGTAGAGTAGATAACACAGGATCCACCATTCACAATAGAGGATCTCACAGCTCACCTCCTCCCCCTCACTGCACAATGATCTATGCACAGATTAGAGCATGCCCTCAACAGATCTCCTGTATAACCTGTATAACTAGATGAGTTAGAGACAGTCTCTTGCAGCTATGTCCGTATGACTGATAAGTCTAGTATTAGCTTTTTGACCAGTGTAAAAATTGCCAGATTGTAGTAGTGATATGGAAAATAAAGTAGTGATCTAGAAAATAGAAAATATTATCACAAATTTATTAAATAAAAACAACTGATCTAAACAATAAGCCATTCTCTGTTACGCATTACCTTTAAGGTCGCATCAATTTATTATGTTTTCCATTTCATCTACATTTCACCATAATTTTTTGGGGTAATATAACTGGATGATGATATGTAACGTCATATAACGTGCTGAATAAATATATCTATCACATCACCTTCACCAGGGCAGAAGTAGATAAGACATATTCTTATTCAATGACAACAAGCAGAGATCTCGGAAACTGTGAAGAATGTATACTGACAGTAGATTACAAAGTTGTATAACTTTTGATTACTCAATCAATAACCTTCATTTGCTAAAATCCTAAAATCCCTTTATTATCATTTTTGATTGAACAGAGCGCGATCACAATCTCTCGGTGCCTCTTTTGTGCTTTGTGGTGGACACAGAAGTGGATCCTTCTGTCTTCCCAACATTTCTGATCAGTCGTCGAGTGATTAACACCAGTTGGTATAATAAATCTTACATAAAGTGTTTAATGTCTACAGACAAAATGACTGTACTACGGAGAATTCATTTGTAGAACAGATGGCAAATGCATTAGATATATTCCCAGTAAAAACATTTTTTTACCAGGATGATTTCACTGGTGCTAAAACTGTTTTATTGAATTTATTTAGTCAGTTTCTAAGTATGTATCACATAAGTGGCTTATTTTATGGGGTTAAATTCCGAAGCTTCAGTAATTTCATGTGTCGATACCTGCAGATGTGTCAACTCTTATCTTTCTCAAATTAGGATCTATGGGGTAAAATTTCTCCTTGTGGAGAGGGACAAGGCAGGCCTGGCATGTCAGAGTAAGGAGACTTATATGCAATACATGCTCCACCTTTGTCAAATTACAGATGCAAGACATTATGGAATAGCAAAATTCTCAATGGGCTGCAATTGAAATCACATCAACTGGGCGGCCACATGAGCACACATATAGCATAAACATCTCCCAACAGAGTATCAAAAATTGGGTATCATTATGCAAGAGGTGTAAGTCGGAGTGATCTGCTTAATCCAATTCCAAGGAACCATGAAGGGACTCGAATGTGCGATATTTTTCGACCTATAATCATCAGTGGGAGACATTTCGAGGGATCCTTGCCAAACACTGGTTGATTCTTAAAACTGAACCAACCCTCTCTTGAGTTCTTCCTAATGCCCTATCTTTGACAGCCCGACGTGGTAATAATCTGAAGGACTTCTTGGCTGGAAGCCACTATGTGAATAAACCACCTAATATGTTCAATGTGGGTAGACATAAATGGGGATGCTATCCCTGTGGGAATTGCCTTGGGTGTAAAACAATAGTGCGTACAATCACATTTACATCAGCTGGTGGCTCGAGAGAATTTAAAATGACTGATTACCAAATTTTGCGGATTATAAGACGCACCGGTTTATAAGACGCACCCAGAGAATAGGAAAAAAAAGGTTTGTTTATAAACCGACGCGTGTTATAATTAGCTTCCCTGGGGGGCTGAGGCGTTGGTGGAGCGGGATCCCAGGTAGCAGGGTCGAGGCAGGACGGGGTGTTCGGAGGCAGGAGTCGGGAGATCGCTGCTGCCGGAAGCTTCTGCCATCCGACAGAGGCAGGAGTCGGGAGATGGCTGCAGGCCCCATGCTGCGGGCCCCATGCTGCAGGTCCCATGCTGCGGGTCCTATGCTGCGGGCCCCATGCTAACAGTAGGAGGGGTTCGGTGGTGTGGGGACTCCGCCGACATTTTGTAAAAGCCAGAGCCTTGCACCTTCAATACTTTCTAATGCGGCGGGCTCCGGGTAAATGGCCGCCAGAAGCTGCGCATGCACAATTGAGATCTCGGGAGTGGAGATCTCTGGGCCGAAATCTCGATTTGAGCATGCGGCAGCCATTTTCCCAAACTCCACCGCATAGAAGAGTATGGAAGGTGCGGGGCTCCGGCTTTTACAAAATGTCGGCAGAGCCCCCACACCACCAAACACCTTCTACTACAAGCATGGGGCCCGCAGCCATCTCCAGACTCCTGCCTCTGTCGGAAGGCAGAAGCTTCCTGCAGCAGCGACCCTGGGACCCCGCTCCACTAACGCTGGTAAGCGGATTATAAGCGGACAGCTTGGATTATAATACGCACCCCAATTTAACCCACAAATTTGAGGGGAAAAAAGTGTGTCTCATAATCCGAAAAATACCGTATATCTCATGTAGTACTTCTTTTGTCATCTGTGCAAAATGATCTATGTAGGTCTCACATCAAGAGAGTTATGTATTCGAACTCGTGAGATTTTAGCAGCTCGTGAGATTACTGATGTGGCAACACTCAAAACTATCCCCAGACACTTTAAGATCCGTCATGATTGTAACCCTAGCCATTTAAAAATTTGGGGCATTGATCGGCTACAGTGTGGTTCTAGGGGTGGTGATACTCAACGCCTTCTCACACAACTTGAGTATCACTGGATCGTTACATTATGGCATACATGTCAAACTCTGGCCCATGGGGCAAATCTGGCCTACAGGGTGGTTATATTTGGCACGCGACCCTACAACAGCCACCCCTATTTGGGGCCCATTATACTGTATGAAGAACTATATGGGGCACATTATACTGTATGGAGGACTATGTGGGGCCCATTATTCTGTAGGACTATGTGGGCCTCATTATACTCTATGGAGGACTATGTGGGGCCCATTATTCTGTATGGAGGACTATGTGGGGCCCATTATTCTGTATGGAGCACTATGTGGGGCCCATTATTCTGTATGGAGCACTATGTGGGGCCCATTATTCTGTATGGAGGATTATGTGGGGCCATTATTCTGTATGGAAGACTATGTGGGGCCCATTATTCTGTATAGAGGACTATGTGGGGCCCATTATTCTGTATGGAGGACTATGTGGGGACCATTATTCTTTATGGAGGATTATGTGGGGCCCATTATTCTGTATGGAGGACTATGTGGGGCCCATTATTCTGTATGGAGGACTATGTGGGGACCATTATTCTGTATGAAGGATTATGTGGGGCCCATTATTCTGTATGGAGGACTATGTGGTACCCATTATTCTGTATGGAGGACTATGTGGGGACCATTATACTGTATACTGGTTGGCCCGCGACTTTATCCAAGTTTTTCATTTTGGCCCTCTTTGTGCTTGAGTTTGACATCCATGCGTTAGGGTCCTTGTCATCGTCTGGTCTCAATGAAAAATTAAGCTTTGTCTTCTTCCTATGAGAGCTCTTCGGTTCCACCTCTGGATTTTAATTTGTGTTTTTTTTGTTACTGTTTCATCTCCATTATCTTTGATTATCTCTTGATGTCCATTGTGTCTCCTTCTATGTTGACGTCTATGGCAGCCTTGATATGAGTATATCGGACTACCACTTCACTTTACGTCAAAGTTATATGAACGCACTTTGCATCATTGTCCAGTATTCGGTGTTCCTAGACATAATTGATGTGCCCCCAGGGCATTGGGGTACTCGGTAGCAGGGTCGGTCGGTGCTGGGGGTGTCATAGTGGCGGTGACCCGGTCTGTGACCCAGGGCGGTCAATAAAAGGGGATGTTGAGAAAAGGGGAATTAAAGTTTTATATACAGTACAGACCAAAAGTTTGGACACACCTTCTCATTTAAAGATTTTTCTGTATTTTCATGTCTTTGAAAATTGTACATTCACACTGAAGGCATCAAAACTATGAATTAACACATGTGGAATTATATACTTAACAAAAAAGTGTGAAACAACTGAAAATATGTCTTATATTCTAGGTTCTTCAAAGTAGCCACCTTTTGCTTTGATGACTGCTTTGCACACTCTTGGCATTCTCTTGATGATCTTCAAGAGGTAGTCACCGGAAATGGTCTTCCAACAATCTTGAAGGAGTTCCCAGAGATGCTTAGCACTTGTTGGCCCTTTGGCCTTCACTCTGCGGTCCAGCTCACCCCAAACCATCTCGATTAGGTTCAGGTCTGGTGACCATTGGTCAAATAGCCCTTACACAGCCTGGAGGTGTGCTTGGGGTCATTGTCCTGTTGAAAATTAAATGATGGTCCAACTAAACGCAAACCGGATGGAATAGCATGCCGCTGCAAGATGCTGTGGTAGCCATGCTGGTTCAGTATGCCTTCAATTTTGAAGAAATCCCCAACAGTATCACCAGCAAAGCACCCCCACACCATCACACCTCCTCCATGCTTCTCGGTGGGAACCAGGCATGTAGAGTCCATCCGTTCACCTTTTCTGCGTCGCACAAAGACACGGCGGTTGGAACCAAAGATCTCAAATTTGGACTCATCAGACCAAAGCACAGATTTCCGCTGGTCTAATGTCCATTCCTTGTGTTCTTTAGCCCAAACAAGTCTCTTCTGCTTGTTGCCTGTCCTTAGCAGTGGTTTCCTAGCAGCTATTTTACCATGAAGGCCTGCTGCACAAAGTCTGCTCTTAACTGTTGTTGTAGAGATGTGTCTGCTGCTAGAACTCTGTGTGGCATTGACCTGGTCTCTAATCTGAGCTGCTGTTAACCTGCAATTTCTGAGGCTGGTGACTCGGATAAACTTATCCTCAGAAGCAGAGGTGACTCTTGGTCTTCCTTTCCTGGGGCGGTCCTCATGTGAGCCAGTTTCTTTGTAGCACTTGATGGTTTTTGCAACTGCACTTGGGGATACATTCAATGTTTTCCCAATTTTTCACACTGACTGACCTTCATTTTTTAAAGTAATGATGGCCACTCGTTTTTTTTACTTAGCTGCTTTTTTCTTGCCATAATACAAATTCTAACAGTCTATTCAGTAGGACTGTCAGCTGTGTATCCACCTGACTTCAGCACAACACAACTGATGGTTCCAACCCCATTTATAAGGCAAGAAATCCCACTTATTAAACCTGATACGGCACACCTGTGAAGTGAAAACCATTTCCGGTGACTACCTCTTGAAGCTCATCAAGAGAATGCCAAAAGTGTGCAAAGCAGTCATCAAAGCAAAAGGTGGCTACTTTGAAGAACCTAGAATATAAGACATATTTTCAGTTGTTTCACACTTT
Source organism: Phyllobates terribilis (assembly GCF_046119375.1). NCBI lineage: Eukaryota > Metazoa > Chordata > Amphibia > Anura > Dendrobatidae > Phyllobates > Phyllobates terribilis. Next base: position 330,953,346 of record NW_027362768.1, read on the forward strand.
TTTGTTAAGTATATAATTTCACATCTGTTAATTCATGGTTTTGATGCCTTCAGTGTGAATGTACAATTTTCAAAGTCATGAAAATACAGAAAAATCTTTAAATGAGAAGGTGTGTCCAAACTTTTGGTCTGTACTGTATATAACATTCGTGACGCCACCCGTGGTATGCGGCTATATGGGGCCGCCGCTGCGGTGAAGATTCTCTGGAGCTGATGATGATGCAGCAGAGTTGGTTCAGCTCTCCACAGGCAGAGCTTAGCTCCAGGGCAGGAAATGGTGATGTTATAGATGTTGCTGTGCAGTGTAGTGCAGGGGATGGCGCAGTTAATAATCAGTCCACAACTTAATGGCGGTTTCCTCTTATCTTTACTTGTGGTGGTTAGGCAGACCGGGGTACGGTACTAGCTGGTAGTAGAGGTCCGGGTGGCCTGGAAGCAAGTTGGGAATCCACCTCGCCAGGTGAAGTTGGAGGCCTTCCCTTTGCGCTAATCTCTTTGGCCCTGCTGCTTATAGCTGTGCTGCGGCCCTCGTCCCTGAGTAAAACGTCTTTGTGCTCACCCGCATGGCAGGCAGCTTGGGCCTTCCTGGAGTGTTTCTCCCACGTGGCGGTTCTGGGCCCTATGTGCTGCTGAGCCTCGGGGCGTCTGATGGGGCCAGGAGACCTGCAGTCTCCTGCCCTCCGGTTTCTGCTGCTGGGCCTTCAGTGCCCCACAACCTCGGACTCCAGTGTCCGGTTCTTCTGCTCTCCTCTTTGGGGTGAGCTGCCGTGCAGCTCCACTCCCCAGGTCTTTCCTCGTCGCTGTCCTGTATTCAACTCCTCTCACTAACTCTAACCCCGCCTCCATATCCAGTTGCTAAGGGGAGGAGCTCCCCTTGCTGGCCTGGAGCCAGGAAAGTGTTGCATGCTAGTATACCTGACTAGGGGACCCCTGCTTGGTTCCAGGCATGGCATCACCTCTTGTGAGGGAGGCAATGCCACTGTGGCAACCGGACCCCTGTGGTGCCACATAATCTTTCTTATTCCTGGCATTATATGCGTGTTATTGTTATATATTGTCTTTTCACACACTGCTTGTACACATATCTATATTATTTTGGTTTATATGTCATGTATTTTCATATATTTTATATGCCATATATTTTTCTGCATTTTTCACAATTTAGTGTGTTGACATGTATGAGATTTATTTATTTATTTATTTTACTTTACATTTCTTTTTTTTCCCTATTATTCAGGTTTCCCCTTTTTTCATTTTTTATTATTTAGGGCCACTATTAGATTTATTTGATAGATATGTCCTATTGCAGCATATTTGTATACATGTGGACCTCATGATGGTTGGATGTGTCCTGCCATTTTTCATGCACTGTCACTTTGTTATCCTCCTTTTTATTGTGCACCTGTCACTTTAAACATGCATTATCCATGTATTTATCATCTGTTTCTGGGCTTTGCTCTATTGCAAGATGGCACCTTATGTACCTCCTCCCGTACTTTTTATCCTTAACCACCATTCTGTCAGCCTAAGTTTTCATCTTTGATCTGGATTTTATATACCGTATATACTCAAGTATAAGCCAATCTGAATGTAAGCCGGGGCACCTAATATTACCACAAAACAACTCGGAAAACTTATTGACTCGAGTATAAGCCTAGGGTGGGAAATGCAGCAGCTACTGGTAAATTTCCCCATCCTGCCCACTCATCCCCAATCCTGGTATGCATGGTCCCCTCATCCCCAATCCTGGTATGCATGGCCCACTCATCCCCAATCCTGGTATGCATGGCCCACTCATTGTTATGATCTGCAACATAAACTAAGGAAAGATAGGGAAAGCTGTCCCTACAGTAAGACTAAGCTGAATCCCTACAATGTAGCGGGCTGCCTGTTCCTTGTAAACAGACCCGCCTTCGTCCTCGGCTAGTCTGAACGGAGACCTATAGAATAAAGGGAGGGGTCCCTAAAAGAACTAAGGACTGGGACAAAATTGGGACACCTCCTAACTAGTGTTGAGCCACCCCCGTAGTGTTCGAGTTCGGTTCGTTTCGTCGAACACCCGTGTGTTCGCCGAACTGTTCGTCGAACTGTTCGTCGAACACCTTCGAACACCGTTAAAACCAATGGCAGGCAAACAAAAACACATAGAAACACATAGAAAACACCTTCAAAGGTGTCCAAAAGCTGACAAACTGCTCTGAAGACACAACTAACACATGGAAAGGTGACAAGTACATATAGTCATGAGAAAAGAAAAGAGGTGGAGGAGTAAAAGGAGGGGGAGACACAGATATAGGCATGTCATGCCCTTCTAAAATCCAAAATGTGAGAAGCCGACACGTTCAGTCCGCTCCTGCCCGTGCCACCTCCGTGTCGCCGGGTTTGTGCCAGAGCCGCGGTGAACCCTGACGGCCATCCCCCCTCTCCCAATACTGGTGCCTGTCCGCTGGTGGGTCGAGCGAGCCCCCCTGTGGTGGAGGCAGCTCTAAGCTTTTTAATTTAAATTGTCCCTCTAATTTGAATGAATACACTTTAAATCCATTTACAAGGATCTATTGGAGGGCAAGTCTCATGCCAGCAGCCGCGTAATTCCAGCTCCAGTAGCGTCCACTAAAGCTGCTGCAGTTAAAAAGCTTTTATAAGGATCGAGCTCGGCTGTCCACCGCAAGGCATCCTACTGCCAGTCCCAGCCCCTATGCCTTGGGGTGCCTCCTGATGCTCTTCACTGAGTATCCCGTGATCCCGAAGCATTTCCTTTGAAAAAATTAAGTGTCCAAACTACAGGTGGTGTAGCTTGCTTAACAGCCGGGATAATCCGCTGACTAGCAGACACTGCTACTAGGCACAAAGTATTTCCTGGGCTAGATGCAGTTAAAAATTTGTAATTAGATACTCTCGTTGGATGCTGAGAAAGCATTCCATAGAGTCTCCTGGCACGCCATATATGATTCTCTTAAAAAGCTTGGGGTAGGGGTCTAGGGGACCCTTTTATAGCCAAAATCACGGCCCTGTTTCGCAATACGTCACCTAGGCTGAAGATAAATGGAACTGTAGCACCCTGAGGGCTCGGTTGCTACAGAGGTATTGCACTGTAATGCACACGCCCGGACTGACTGGCGTGTGCGTGTTTATGTAGTGATTCCACTGTGCCATGAACCGGAGAGTGCCTGGAGGGGCGAAACTAAGTATCTGCCCGATCCGACCAAGGTCGCACGACGGCATACGACGCCAGTGCACCAGGGAGGAACCGAGCAGAGGAACCAGGGTCTACTCCAGGTCAGACTCCGGACACGGCTGTTGACCCACACCGGGGAATACAGGAACAGGCAGACTAGAGCACAAGCTGGGTAGGGTCCAGTACAGACTGGGAGACAAATTCGAAACCGCAGACGCAGTAGACAGAGCTGAGCAAAGCGAAAACCACAGACGCGGTGGACAGAGCTGAGCAAAGCGAAAACCGCAGACGCGGTGGACAGAGCTGAGCAAAGCGAAAACCGCAGACGCGGTGGACAGAGCTGAGCAAAGCGAAAACCGCAGACGCGGTGGACAGAGCTGAGCAAAGCGAAAACCGCAGACGCGGTGGACAGAGCTGAGCAAAGCGAAAACCGCAGACGCGGTGGACAGAGCTGAGCAAAGCGAAAACCGCAGACGCGGTGGACAGAGCTGAGCAAAGCGAAAACCGCAGACGCGGTGGACAGAGCTGAGCAAAGCGAAAACCGCAGACGCTCTGGACAGAGCTGAGCAAAGCGAAAACCGCAGACGCGGTGGACAGAGCTGAGCAAAGCGAAAACCGCAGACGCGGTGGACAGAGCTGAGCAAAGCGAAAACCGCAGACGCGGCGGACAGAGCTGAGCAAAGCGAAAACCGCAGACGCGGCGGACAGAGCTGAGCAAAGCGAAAACCGCAGACGCGGCGGACAGAGCTGAGCAAAGCGAAAACCGCAGACGCGGCGGACAGAGCTGAGCAAAGCGAAAACCGCAGACGCGGCGGACAGAGCTGAGCAAAGCGAAAACCGCAGACGCGGCGGACAGAGCTGAGCAAAGCGAAAACCGCAGACGCGGCGGACAGAGCTGAGCAAAGCGAAAACCGCAGACGCGGCGGACAGAGCTGAGCAAAGCGAAAACCGCAGACGCGGCGGACAGAGCTGAGCAAAGCGAAAACCGCAGACGCGGTGGACAGAGCAGAGCAAAGCGAAAACCGCAGACGCGGAAGGAACAGGGCTCTGTTCACACGGAACAGACTAGAAGGGAAAGGCAGAACCAGATACCCACAGGGTACTTGCAGAGAAGTAGCGAGTGGACCACAAACTCACAAACGGAAGTACAGTGACAACGAGCAGGAGTAGGTACGAGTTCAGACTCTGCAGAAAAAGGAAAGGAAAAGACATAGAGAAAAAACAGGTAAAAGATAGGAGAGAGTTCAGACTGGAACTGAGTGTACGGAGGAGACCGACACTGCAGCGGTATACAGGAGCGGGTCTGGGAATACGGCCCCCAGAGAGGCGGGACAAACAGGCAAGGAGCGTGTTCAGACTGGCCTGGAAATACAGCCTCCAGGAAGGCGGAACGAACAGGCAAGGAACGAGTACAGACTGCAGGTTAAGGTACACAGATAGGACACAGTACAGACATGGGAACAGATACTGCAAGACAGGTAACATAGACAGGACCTGGCATGTCAGAGACAAAAAGCCAACTGACAGGGCAAGATGCTCAGGCATGGGTTAATGGGGCAGCTGGTTTAAATACCAGGTGACAGACAGCAATAGGCTGAGGACGCACAAAGGGTGTGCCTGCAGCAGGTACAAAAAGCAGGAAGTGATCGGGCGCCGCCCATAAGCAGCAGACACAGAAGCAAACAGACAGCATGGAGGGAAGCCAGAGAGACACCCTGGACTGGAGATCAAGTGCGCGCTCTTGCACAGTGGGAGATGGACCAATATGCAAGGATGCCGCCAGGTATGTTACAGTACCCCCCCCTTACGCCCCCTCTTCTTCAGGCCTGCCAGAATGTTCCGCAGGGAATTCGAGGGCCAATCCTTTACTTCAAGTAGATCACTTCCACTGTCCACTGGAGAAACTGGTCTCATCTGGGTAGCTAGGATGCTACCTCCTATCCAGCCATCCTCAGCAACAGACGAAACAGGTGGAGTACCAGGAACAGCACACAGGGAAGTCTCTCTCCACATATTATCAGGTAGCACCCCAGAGGGTTCAGGAGACAACTGGAAGTCCTCCGCCGGGTTGAAGGAGTGCAGAGACTCGGGGGTAACCTCTGCTTCGGGGTACATCTTGTAAAACTCACAGGATGAAATGGGCGAGGTATCAGGTACAAGGTGTAGAAAAGTCCCTGTTACCTTGTTATCTGGTGGTACCCAGGAGGATTCAGAAAACAACTGGGAGTCCTCCGCCGGGTCGGAATAGTGCAGAGACTCGGGGGTAACCTCTGCTTCGGAGTACACTAGGTCGGACTCGCTGGATGAAGCGGGCGAGGTATCAGGTACCGAATATAGAAGAGTACCTGTCCATTCGTTATCAGGTAGCACCCCGAAGGGTTCAGGAGACAACTGGAGGTCCTCCACCTGGTCGGAGGGGTGTAGAGACTCGGGGATAACCTCTGCTTCGAGGTACATCTTGTCAAATTCACAGGAAGAAATAGACAGGTTATCAGGTACAGGGTGAAAAAAAGTCACTGTCTCTTTGTTATCTGGTGGTACCCCGGAGGAGTCAGGAAACAACTGGAGGTCCTCTGCCGGGTCAGAAGAGTGCAGAGGCTCGGGGAAAACATCTGCTTCAGAGTACACTAGGTCGGACTCACTGGACGAAGCAGGTGAGGTATCGGGTACCGAGTATTGGAAAGTCTCTGTCCATTCACCACCAGGTGGCACCCCGAAGGGTTCTGGAGACAACTGGAGGTCCTCCGCCTGGTCAGAGGGGTGTAGAGACTCATGGGTAACCTCTGCTTCAGAGTACACTAGGTCGGACTCACTGGACGAAGCAAGCGAGGTATCAGATCCAGGATATAGGAAAGTCTCTATCCATTCACCACCAGGTGGCACCCCGAAGGGTTCTGGAGACAACTGGAGGTCCTCCGCCTGGTCGGAGGGGTGTAGAGACTCGGGAGTAACCTCTGCTTCGGAGTACACTAGGTTGGACTCACTGGACGAAGCGAGCGAGGTATCAGGTACAGAGTATAGGAGAGTCTCTGTCCTTTCGCTACCAGGTAGCACCCCGAAGGGTTCTGGAGACAACTGGAGGTCCTCCGCCTGGTCGGAGGGGTGTAGAGACTCGGAGGTAACTACCACTTTGGGGTACCCATTGTCAGGCTCACAGGACGAAGCGGACAAAGTATCGAGTACTGGGTGTAGAGAAGTCTCTCTCCATTTGTCATCGAGTGGTATCCCGGAGGATTCAGGAGGCAACAGGGGGTCCTCCGCCAGGTAGTAGAGGTGCACAGACTCTGAGGTAACCACAGCTTTGGAGCATCCTTGGACATGCACACCGGTTAAAGTGAGTGAAGCATCTGATGCCGGGTGCAGGAAGTTCTCCTGTGTGGAGTCTGGATGGGCAGAAGTCTCTTCGGGCAGGAGAACTGGTGCACTTCCCACGCACATTACCCGTTGGGGCTTCTCCGGGATACAGGGAGATGAAGCTTCAGTAGGGACTTCAAGGTTGGGGTCAGGAGGTCTCAGGGAGGACAGACCCTGGCGTGACGGCTTGCCTCTACGCCTAGCACGTCTGGACTGCCTCTTGAGGTTGGGAGAAGTATTCCGGAAAGCGTAGTCACCCTGTGAGGATTCTGGGTGGGCAGTAGTCTCATTGGGCTGGAGGACTATTGCGCTACCCACACACATTACCCATTGGGGCTGCTCCGGGATATTGGGAAGTGAAGCTTCAGCAGGAGCCTCCGGGTTAGGATCATCAAAGACCATTAGAAAGGCCACCAGGAAGGCCATTAGGTCCAGGAGGATCGGATCCTGTGTTTCATATAGGGGGTTGATCCATTCCAAGGCATCACCCGCCAGGTAAGACATAATGAATGCCACCTTAACCCGATCGGTGGGAAAACATAGAGGGTAGAACTTGAAGTGTAGCATGCATTGCTCCACAAATGCACGACTTTGTCTTGGATCCCCATAATAACGTAGCGGATCCGCAGGAACGAGAGTAGATAGATCCATCTGGACGGGTGCGTAATTCGCCTGGAACTCAGCTAAAGGGAAAAAAAAAAATTTTATTTATTTATTTTAATGCATGTATTCGCTGGAAAACTTCTCAGAGAGCGAAGGCCGTGGGGCTCAACGGGAACCATGGCCTGAGCATGCTGTAATGCACACGCCCGGACTGACTGGCGTGTGCGTGCTTATGTAGTGATTCCACTGTGCCATGAACCAGAGAGTGCCTGGAGGGGCGTAACTAAGTATCTGCCCGATCCGACCAAGGTCGCACGACGGCATACGACGCCAGTGCACCAGGGAGGAACCGAGCAGAGGAACCAGGGTCTACTCCAGGTCAGACACCGGACACGGCTGTTGACCCACACCGGGGAATACAGGAACAGGCAGACTAGAGCACAAGCTGGGTAGGGTCCAGTACAGACTGGGAGACAAATTCGAAACCGCAGACGCGGTAGACAGAGCTGAGCAAAGCGAAAACCGCAGACGCGGTGGACAGAGCTGAGCAAAGCGAAAACCGCAGACGCGGTGGACAGAGCTGAGCAAAGCGAAAACCGCAGACGCGGTGGACAGAGCTGAGCAAAGCGAAAACCGCAGACGCGGTGGACAGAGCTGAGCAAAGCGAAAACCGCAGACGCGGTGGACAGAGCTGAGCAAAGCGAAAACCGCAGACGCGGTGGACAGAGCTGAGCAAAGCGAAAACCGCAGACGCGGTGGACAGAGCTCAGCAAAGCGAAAACCGCAGACGCGGTGGACAGAGCTGAGCAAAGCGAAAACCGCAGACGCGGTGGACAGAGCTGAGCAAAGCGAAAACCGCAGACGCGGTGGACAGAGCTGAGCAAAGCGAAAACCGCAGACGCGGTGGACAGAGCTGAGCAAAGCGAAAACCGCAGACGCGGTGGACAGAGCTGAGCAAAGCGAAAACCGCAGACGCGGTGGACAGAGCTGAGCAAAGCGAAAACCGCAAACGCGGCGGACAGAGCTGAGCAAAGCGAAAACCGCAAACGCGGCGGACAGAGCTGAGCAAAGCGAAAACCGCAGACGCGGCGGACAGAGCTGAGCAAAGCGAAAACCGCAGACGCGGCGGACAGAGCTGAGCAAAGCGAAAACCGCAGACGCGGCGGACAGAGCTGAGCAAAGCGAAAACCGCAGACGCGGCGGACAGAGCTGAGCAAAGCGAAAACCGCAGACGCGGCGGACAGAGCTGAGCAAAGCGAAAACCGCAGACGCGGCGGACAGAGCTGAGCAAAGCGAAAACCGCAGACGCGGTGGACAGAGCAGAGCAAAGCGAAAACCGCAGACGCGGAAGTAACAGGGCTCTGTTCACACGGAACAGACTAGAAGGGAAAGGCAGAACCAGATACCCACAGGGTACTTGCAGAGAAGTAGCGAGTGGACCACAAACTCACAAACGGAAGTACAGTGAAAACGAGCAGGAGTAGGTACGAGTTCAGACTCTGCAGAAAAAGGAAAGGAACGGACATAGAGAAAAAACAGGTAAAAGATAGGAGAGAGTTCAGACTGGAACTGAGTGTACGGAGGAGACCGACACTGCAGCGGGATACAGGAGCGGGTCTGGGAATACGGCCCCCAGAGAGGCGGGACAAACAGGCAAGGAGCGTGTTCAGACTGGCCTGGAAATACAGCCTCCAGGAAGGCGGAACGAACAGGCAAGGAACGAGTATAGACTGCAGGTTAAGGTACACAGATAGGACACAGTACAGACATGGGAACAGATACTGCAAGACAGGTAACATAGACAGGACCTGGCATGTCAGAGACAAAAAGCCAACTGACAGGGCAAGATGCTCAGGCATGGGTTAATGGGGCAGCTGGTTTAAATACCAGGTGACAGACAGCAATAGGCTGAGGACGCACAAAGGGTGTGCCTGCAGCAGGTAAAAAAAGCAGGAAGTGATCGGGCGCCGCCCATAAGCAGCAGACACAGAAGCAAACAGACAGCATGGAGGGAAGCCAGAGAGACACCCTGGACTGGAGATCAAGTGCGCGCTCTTGCACAGTGGGAGATGGACCACTATGCAAGGACGCCGCCAGGTATGTTACATGCACCTCACCCAGAGGTGTGATATCTCACTCTCAGGTAAGGATGGAGTGTGGATCAGGACCCGACACCTGCATGCATTACACCACATTGCCGTGGGGCAGGGCGACCAATATGCCCCTGAGATGGGCACGACAGTCCCTGTCATGGCTGGAGTGGGGGGAGGGAACACTGAGGAAGGGGAACCCTGTAGTGCAGGAGCAGGGAGGAAGCAGTTCCTGGGTGCATTGAGAAGGGAGTATAAAAGGTGGGCACCATCTTAGTTCAGTGCAGAGAAATCTGAGCAGAAGTGGCAGGGAGCAGGGGCTCTGCATGAGCTCTGCTCCGGAGGCGGGCCTAGTAACCGAGGCCCAGGCCTGGAAGAGGGAGAAGGAAGGAAGAGGAGCGGAGAAGGCTCCAGGAACGAGGAACGAAGGGATCCCAGGGGTGCGGACGGGCGAGTCGCCACCGCACGCCCGAATCCACCTGCATGGAGGGGTCAGGCCAAAGGGGGAGACCGGTCCCCGAAACTAGTGGAGGCAGGAAATGACCCTCAGCTAGAAACCGGAGGCTGTGACATTTTATGTGGCGCAGCCCCTCGCTACACCCGTTAGGAGGGCAGCACATAGGGTCAGGGAAACTGGCGCCAAGTTTACCAAGAGGAGGCCCGAGGCAGCCGGACAGAAGGGTTGGTAAGAAAGGCCAGACAAAGGACACACAAAGGGGGTCCTGTGAAGCGCTCCAAAGTTATCTGGGAGTTGTCTGAGCCCCTCACCTGGTGAGCACAGTACGACGTGGGCAGCCGTTACCTGCAGACGTGGTCTGGATAATGAGAACTGTGAGTAAAGGCCCTGGACTGCATCACTGACTCCGTGTCGTTACTGCTGCTGCCCTGCACCATCACCCCCATCCTCCGCATACACTGCCCTGAGGCTATACTCCTCCCGTGGGGAGTTATGCTACGCTCTGCTGCACCCACAACACCAGTCTCAGCGGTCTGCCCTGCAGCGGCGGTTCACTCTGACCGCAATCCACGGGTGGCGTAGTCGGACATTTAAACATCAAAACCACATAAATAGTTCCGCCACTGGTTTGACCACCCTGAGCCACGGAACCGGGTCGCCGCCACGAAGACTACAACCACCAGCATCCACCAAAAAGGGTCCGGCTCCGGGTGTCCCAAGGCCCAGGGGGTGCATCAGAACAGGGAGGCACCGAGTACAAGTGCTCTCTATTTGCTGATGATGTACTAGTATATATCACTCAATCACATATATCCATCCATGCTGTTATGGCTGAAATAGATCACTTTGTTACATGGTCAAATTTTAAAATCAATGCAGCGAAGTCTGAGGCCCTCGATGTCTCCCTCCCCAAATCCATATAGGATTCCATCCAGTCCAACTTTCCCTTTGCCTGGCCCTCACAGGGTATCAAATACTTAGGAATTCCTATTCATAGAGACCTCTCCCATCTATGTTATCTTAATTTTGGGCCCTTTATTGAACAACTCCATACAGACCACGGTTGGCAAGTTATAACTGTAAGATTCACTACGTGAACCACTGGTGTTTTGTGGAAAAGCACATGTACACTGTGTTCCAAATTATTATGTAAAAAGTGTTTAGGAGTGATAAGGGAAGAATTTGTTTGTTTGTCAGTTAAACTCATTGATGGTGATGTGTGTCAGGGCTCTTTATATCACTGTAAGCAATTGCAGACACCTGTGCTAATTAGTTTGGCAGGTGTGTCCAATGAAAGGCAAGACTACTTAAGAAGGCTGTCTCACATTATTAAGCAGCCTACATTTTCTGCCAAAATAGGAAAGAAAAAAGATGTGTCGGCTGCTGAGAAGCAACAAATTGTGGAGTGTTTAGGTCAAGGCATGACTACAATCAACATTGTGCGATGATCAGGATGAAGTGTCTTGGCAATCAAGAAGTATGTAGCTGATTCACAGTACACACGTGTGCGTGCTGATAAGGGCAAATTGAGGACTCTTTCCTACAGGCAATTACGTCAGGTTAAAAGAGCAGCGGCAAAAAAGCCTTGTCATAGCAGCAGACAAGTTTTTGAAGCTGCTGGTGCCTCCAACATCCCCCGAACAACAAGATGCAGGGTCCTTCAGAGGTTTGCAGCTGTGCATATGCCATCCTGTCGACCTCCTCTATCCACTTCACACAAGCAGAAACGGCTCCAGTGGGCCAAACATTACATGAAGACTGATTTCAAAACTGTTTTGTTCACGGATGAGTGCCGTGCAGCGCTCGATGGTCCAGATGGATGGAGTGGAGGATGGCTGGTTGATGGACACCGCACGCAAACACGGCTACAGCGCCAACAAGGAGGAGGTGGAGTAATGTTTTGGGCTGGAATCATGGGGAGAGAGATTGTCGGCCCCTTTAGGATCCCTGAAGGCGCTAAAGATGAACTCCATAATGTATGTGGATTTTCTCAAACAGCACTTCCTGCCATGGTTCAAGAAGAAGAACCATGCATTTCACAGCAAGATCATTTTTTTGCATGATAATGCACCATCTCATGCTGCACATAAAACATCTGCATCTCTGGCTGATATGGGCATAAAAGGGGACAAACTTATGGTGTGACCCCCATGCTCCCCTGACCTCTTCCCCATTCAGAACCTCTGGAGCATCATCAAAAGGAGTGTCTATGATGGCGGGAGGCAGTTCACATGTAAGCAACAGCTCTGGGAGGGTATTCTGTCCTCATGCAAAACAATTGAAGCAGAAACCATCCAAAACCTGACAAACTCAATGGACGAGAGAGTTCAGAAGCTCCTTTCGAACAAGGGGTCCTATGTGAAAATGTAACATCACCTAGAATAAAGTTTTGAGTTGAAAACTGTTTGATTTCAGTTTCTAATAACCTGCTAATGCTTATAATTTCAAAAATGACCATTTTTTTGGTCTTTATTAAAATGAAAAGGTTGATCGAAAAGTTTGGGGGATCTAAGAGTGTGACAACCCATTAGTCATGATTACTTCGAATTCTGACAATATGAGGGTCATGTTGCAGGTAGTGCAGCAAGAAGGCACTTATGTGTCTTGCGCATCTCGGAGCCCCAAAATTATTTTCCGGGCTAGTTGCAGCTACAAATTATTATTAATTTTAAATCTGGTGGAGCTTAGTATAGATGGGCTAATAGGATCAGTGCTGCACACTGCTACAAAGCCCAAATTATTTTCCAGTCAAGATACAGATAAACATGATTAGTAATTTGAAAGCTTAAAACGGTTGGTAGGGTGATTTTAACCAATCATCAAGCTTTTACTCTCCCCAGGATGACACAGGGGTAGAAAAGTCGTTTCGGATCCATGATTTGTTCATCTTTATGAACGTGAGTCTGTCTACATTATCAGTGGAGAGCCGCATGCGCTTATCTGTCAGCACACCACCAGCAGCGCTGAACACACGTTCAGACAGAACGCTGGCTGCGGGGTATGACAAGATCTCCAAGGCGTAAGTGGCTAGCTCCGGCCATTTATCCAGATTGGAAGCCCAAAAAGAGCAAGGGTCCAGTGACACAGTCATGGCTTCAATGTTTACTTGGAGATACTCCTGTAACATCGTCTCTAGGCGTTGACTATGTGTCAGACTTCTTGTCTCCTGTGGCCTTGCAAAGGATGGGCTAAAAAAGTGGTGAAATGATTCCGCAAAATTGATGTTACCAGCAGATACTGTGGTTCTGTTACGGTTTGAGTGCTGAACACTTGACGGTCCCACGGTTGGCAAGTTGGAACTGTGAGATTCACTACGTGCACCACTGGTGTTTTGTGGAAAAGCACATGTAAGATTCTGCAACAGTCTCTGCTGATACTCCTGCATGCGTGCATCCCTTTCTATGGCAGGAATAATTTCTGCAAATTTACTTTTGTACCGGGGATCTAACAGTGTGGCAACCCAGTAGTCAGGATTATTTCTAATTCTCACAATTCGAGGGTCATGTTGCAGGTAGTGCAGCAAGAAGGCACTCATGTGTGTTGCGCATCCAGGAGCACCAAGTCCCTGTTGTGTTGGTGGCGAGGTAACAATCATGCTTCCTTCCTCTGTCCTCTCCCCCCAACCTCGCACAACAGAAATGTGATCAAGGTCTCCCTCATCTGATGAGTCTTCCATCAGTTCGTCCTCCACTTCTTCCTGGGCTCCTGCACCTTCCTCACTAGTTTGGCTGCTACCATGCGCCCTGGCAAAACCATCTCCCCCACCCTCACATGCCTGCCGCCTTGGTGCTGCCGACCGTCTGGACCTTGCAGATGTTAGCCCTTCCGCATACAACTCCTCCTCCTCTTCTTCCTCCACCTCCTCTTGTGCCACCACCTGACTCCGAATTCTGTTTAACATGTGCTCCAGCATGTAAATCACCGGAATAGTCATGCTGATAATGGCATCATCAGCACTAAACATCTTCGTAGCCATTTCAAAACTGTGCAGAAAGGTGCATAGGTCCCTGATCTGAGACCACTCCTCCAGCGTGATTTGCCCCACCTCCGGATCTCGTTGGCCCAGGCTATACGTCAGAACGTATTGCACCAGGGCTTGTCGGTGCTGCCACAGTCGCTGCAACATGTGCAGAGTTGAATTCCACCGGGTAGGCACATCGCATTTTAGCCAGTGAAGTGGCAGGCCCAACGACTTCTGTAGAGATGTAAGTCGCTGAGCTGCGGGATGCGAACGGCGGAAGTGAGCACACAGCGACCGTGCCCTCTGCAGAAGGCCATCTAGTCTGGGATAGTGGGCTAAAAATTGCTGGACAACCAGGTTCAACACGTGAGCCATACAAGGCACGTGGGTGACATTGCCCCGGCGAAGGGCCGCTCCCAGGTTTGCAGCATTGTCGCACACGGCCTTCCCTGGTTTCAGGTCCAGTGGAGACAACCATTCATGAAATTGGTTCTCCAGAGCTGACCACAACTCCTCAGCTGTGTGACTCACATTTCCCAGACATTTCAAAGTAAAAACCGCCTGATGACGTTGAGCCCTACTGCCAGCATAGTAAGGAGGTGTGCAGGATCCCTTCTGCGCAGTTAGAAAGCTTGTGGCATGACCAGACAGGCTTTGGGTGCAGGTGGAAGACCGAGAGGAGGTTGAGGAGGCAGAAGCAGTGGAGGAACTTTGACATAAAGAGGATTGACGCACAACTCGTGGGGACAGCAAGACTTGGACAGCAGCCCCTTGTCCTGCTGTCACCATAGTTACCCAGTGCCCAGTCAGTGACATGTAACGCCCCTGTCCATGCCTACTCGTCCAAGTGTCTGTGGTGAAATGCACCCTGTCACACACAGAGTTTCTCAAAGAAGCGGTGATGTTGTGTGCGACATGCTGGTGGAGCGCAGGCACACTTTTCTTTGAGAAGTAGTGCCGACTGGGCATCTGGTACTGGGGCACTGCGACGGACATAAGGTCTCGAAAATCCTCTGTGTCCACCAGGCGGAAAGGCAGCATTTCTGTAGACAAGAGCTTGCAGATGGTGAAATTCAACCTCTTAGCTTTCTCATGGCCAGGAGGAAATGGTCTTTTACTTGTCCACATCTGAGGGACCGAGGGCTGGCTATTGTGCTTAGACGGAGTTGATAAGGGTGTCCCCGGCAAACTGCCGGTCTGTGAGGAAGATGCAGGCGGACATGTTAGGTTGCCTTGATCCAAAGGTGGTGCTATCGATGTCGGACAGCGCTCAACACCAGCTGGTGTTACCACCTCCAAAGAAAATGATGACCTGCCAATCACGCTGGCTGTTGCAGGTAAAGAGGTGGCAGGTCTGCGCCCCAAAACAGGTGTGACTGCTGTCCCCCCAGTCACAGAGGATGAAGAGGCCGCGGATGCACAAGATATGGCAGACGGTGGTTGGCCCGGCCGGCTAGGTCGCATTGTAGCACACTGAGCTTCCCACTGCAACTTATGCTTCATGTCCATGTGCCGGTTCATGCATGAAGTACTCAAACTATGTATTTTTTGGCCTCTACTTAGCTTTTGCTGACAAATGTTACAGATAACACGAGTTGGGTCATCTTTATCGATCTGAAAAAATGCCCAGGCTATGCAAGGCTTAGCACCCATGCGACCTGAAGAGCCACCACGACTTGTGGTGAGAGACAGAGTTGTGTTTGAGGATGCAGTTGTTGACGTGCTTCCAGTACTACGTCTCTGTCCAGGAAGGCGCAACCTGACCTCGTCGTCGCTAGCATCTTCCTCCACCTCCTCTGCTGACCTCATCTCTTGGCTGACTGTGGGTTGACAGTAAGTGGGATCTCCAACCTCATCATCATCACCCTGTGCGTTATCACACCCGTCGTCCTCAGAGCCAACCTGTTCCTGCCCTGACAAAAAACTAAAGTTGTCGCTCCAATCAGGTATTTGAGTCTCATCATCATCTTCCTCATTGTCTCCACCAACAGGAGTTACAGTTTGGGCATGAGGGTCTACATTATGGTCAGAACCTTCTGCGTCTGGTCCTGGATCCGATTCATAAAGATTCTGGGCATCAGTGCAGATCATTTCCTCGTCTGGATTCACAGAAGCGCTGGAGTCGACCTCTGATTCCCAGGCTATAGTATGAGTAAACAGCTCTGCAGACTCAACCATCTGTTCTACCTCATATTCAGACGGGCAGCTGGAGATTTGGGAGCTGTGAGGAAGCAAGTGCGATTGGGGTGACACCTTTGAGGACTGGAGTATTTGTGATGTTGAAGTTGATGTGGAGGAGAGCCCACTTAAAGGAGCACTTGATATCCGTTGAAGCACCTGCTGTTTTTGTGCCTCATCTGGAATTTGTAGCGATTGGCGTGGCCGTAAGAAAGGGATCTTATCACATTGTCCGCTAAAAGAAGTAGACATTTTAGTTTGGCTGGAAGATGGTCTTTCTTCTGCAGATGTTACTGTTGATTTAACACCTACCCCACGGACACAACCTTTTTTCCCCTTCCCAACACGCCTATTCCCCTTTCCACCAGCAGCAGGCCTTTTTCCACTCATTTTGGTGGTTAACTAATTCACAACTCTGGAGTTGTTTGCACAAAAAAACAATGGATGGGAACCGAGCAGAGCTGAGTGGCCAAACTATTGGCCTAATGCAGAAAAAAATTATATTCAATTTGCAACCTGATGGAGGTCAGTATCGATGGACTAATAGAGAAAGTCCCACACACAGCTAGAAGCCCAAATATTTTTTCAGAGGTAGATGCAGAAAAAAAATATATTCAGTTTGCAACCTGATGGAGGTCAGTATAGATGAACTAATAGAGAAAGTCCCACACACTGCTAGAAGGCCAAATATTTTTTCAGAGGTAGATGCAGAAAAAAATTATATTCAGTTTGCAACCTGATGGAGGTCAGTATAGATGGACTAATAGAGAAAGTCCCACACACTGCTAGAAGGCCAAATATTTTTTCAGAGCTAGATGCAGACAAAAAATTATTTTCAGTTTGCAACCTGATGGAGGTCAGTATAGATGGACTAATAGAACAAGTCCCACACACAGCTAGAAGCCCAAATATTTTTTCAGAGGTAGATGCAGAAAAAAATTATATTCAGTTTGCAAGCTGATGGAGGTCTGTATAGATGGATTAATAGAACAAGTCCCACACACAGCTAGAAGCCCAATATTTTTTCAGAGGTAGATGCAGAAAAAAAATTTTTTCAGTTTGCAACCTGATGGAGGTCAATATAGATGGACTAATAGAGAAAGTCCCACACACTGCTAGAAGGCCAAATATTTTTTCAGAGGTAGATGCAGATAAAAATTATTTTTAATTTGCAACCTGATGGAGGTCAGTATAGATGGACTAATAGAGAAAGTCCCAGACACTGCTAGAAGGCCAAATATTTTTTCAGAGCAAGATGCAGACAAAAAATTATTTTCAGTTTGCAACCTGATGGAGGTCAGTATAGATGGACTAATAGAGAAAGTCCCACACACTGCTAGAAGGCCAAATATTTTTTCAGAGCTAGATGCAGACAAAAAATTATTTTCAGTTTTCAACCTGATGGAGGTCAGTATAGATGGACTAATAGAACATGTCCCACACACAGCTAGAAGCCCAAATATTTTTTCAGAGGTAGATGCAGAAAAAAATTATATTCAGTTTGCAACCTGATGGAGGTCTGTATAGATGGATTAATAGAACAAGTCCCACACACAGCTAGAAGCCCAATATTTTTTCAGAGGTAGATGCAGAAAAAAAATATATTCAGTTTGCAACCTGATGGAGGTCAGTATAGATGGACTAATAGAGAAAGTCCCACACACTGCTAGAAGGCCAAATATTTTTTCAGAGGTAGATGCAGAAAAAAATATATTCAGTTTGCAACCTGATGGAGGTCAGTATAGATGGACTAATAGAGAAAGTCCCACACACTGCTAGAAGGCCAAATATTTTTTCAGAGGTAGATGCAGATAAAAATTATTTTTAATTTGCAACCTGATGGAGGTCAGTATAGATGGACTAATAGAGAAAGTCCCAGACACTGCTAGAAGGCCAAATATTTTTTCAGAGCAAGATGCAGACAAAAAATTATTTTCAGTTTGCAACCTGATGGAGGTCAGTATAGATGGACTAATAGAGAAAGTCCCACACACTGCTAGAAGGCCAAATATTTTTTCAGAGCTAGATGCAGACAAAAAATTATTTTCAGTTTTCAACCTGATGGAGGTCAGTATAGATGGACTAATAGAACATGTCCCACACACAGCTAGAAGCCCAAATATTTTTTCAGAGGTAGATGCAGAAAAAAATTATATTCAGTTTGCAACCTGATGGAGGTCTGTATAGATGGATTAATAGAACAAGTCCCACACACAGCTAGAAGCCCAATATTTTTTCAGAGGTAGATGCAGAAAAAAAATATATTCAGTTTGCAACCTGATGGAGGTCAGTATAGATGGACTAATAGAGAAAGTCCCACACACTGCTAGAAGGCCAAATATTTTTTCAGAGGTAGATGCAGAAAAAAATATATTCAGTTTGCAACCTGATGGAGGTCAGTATAGATGGACTAATAGAGAAAGTCCCACACACTGCTAGAAGGCCAAATATTTTTTGAGGTAGATGCAGATAAAAATTATTTTTAATTTGCAACCTGATGGAGGTCTGTATAGATGGACTAATAGAGAAAGTCCCAGACACTGCTAGAATGCCAAATATTTTTTCAGAGCTAGATGCAGACAAAAAATTATTTTCAGTTTGCAACCTGATGGAGGTCAGTATAGATGGACTAATAGAACAAGTCCCACACACAGCTCGAAGCCCAAATATTTTTTCAGAGGTAGATGCAGAAAAAAATTATATTCAGTTTGCAACCTGATGGAGGTCTGTATAGATGGATTAATAGAACAAGTCCAACACACAGCTAGAAGCCCAATATTTTTTCAGAGGTAGATGCAGAAAAAAAATATATTCAGTTTGCAACCTGATGGAGGTCAGTATAGATGGACTAATAGAGAAAGTCCCACACACTGCTAGAAGGCCAAATATTTTTTCAGAGCTAGATGCAGACAAAAAATTATTTTTAATTTGGAACCTGATGGAGGTCAGTATAGATGGACTAATAGAGAAAGTCCCACACACTGCTAGAAGGCCAAATATTTTTTCAGAGCTGGATGCAGATAAAAATTATTTTTAATTTGCAACCTGATGGAGGTCAGTATAGATGGACTAATAGAGAAAGTCCCACACACTGCTAGAAGGCCAAATATTTTTTCAGAGCTAGATGCAGAAAAAAATTATATTCAGTTTGCAACCTGATGGAGGTCAGTATAGATGGACTAATAGAACAAGTCCCACACACAGCTAGAAGCCCAAATATTTTTTCAGAGGTAGATGCAGATAAAAATTATTTTTAATTTGCAACCTGATGGAGGTCAGTATAGATGGACTAATAGAGAAAGTCCCACGCACTGCTAAAAGGCCAAATATTTTTTCAGAGCTAGATGCAGACAAAAAATTATTTTCAGTTTGCAACCTGATGGAGGTCAGTATAGATGGACTAATAGAACAAGTCCCACACACAGCTAGAAGCCCAAATATTTTTTCAGAGGTAGATGCAGAAAAAAATTATATTCAGTTTGCAACCTGATGGAGGTCTGTATAGATGGATTAATAGAACAAGTCCCACACACAGCTAGAAGCCCAATATTTTTTCAGAGGTAGATGCAGAAAAAAAATATATTCAGTTTGCAACCTGATGGAGGTCAGTATAGATGGACTAATAGAGAAAGTCCCACACACTGCTAGAAGGCCAAATATTTTTTCAGAGCTAGATGCAGACAAAAAATTATTTTTAATTTGCAACCTGATGGAGGTCAGTATAGATGGACTAATAGAGAAAGTCCCACACACAGCTAGAAGCCCAAATATTTTTTCAGAGCTAGATGCAGAAAAAAATTATATTCAGTTTGCAACCTGATGGAGGTCAGTAGAGATGGACTAATAGAACAAGTCCCACACAGAGCTAGAAGCCCAAATATTTTTTCAGAGGTAGATGCAGAAAAAAATTATATTCAGTTTGCAACCTAATGGAGGTCTGTATAGATGGATTAATAGAACAAGTCCCACACACAGCTAGAAGCCCAATATTTTTTCAGAGGTAGATGCAGAAAAAAAATATATTCAGTTTGCAACCTGATGGAGGTCAGTATAGATGGACTAATAGAGAAAATCCCACACACTGCTAGAAGGCCAAATATTTTTTCAGAGCTAGATGCAGATAAAAAATATTTTTAATTTGCAACCTGATGGAGGTCAGTATAGATGGACTAATAGAGAAAGTCCCACACACTGCTAGAAGGCCAAATATTTTTTCAGAGCTGGATGCAGATAAAAATTATTTTTATTTTGCAACCTGATGGAGGTCAGTATAGATGGACTAATAGAGAAAGTCCCACACACTGCTAGAAGGCCAAATATTTTTTCAGAGCTAGATGCAGAAAAAAATTATATTCAGTTTGCAACCTGATGGAGTTCAGTATAGATGGACTAATAGAACAAGTCCCACACACAGCTAGAAGCCCAAATATTTTTTCAGAGGTAGATGCAGATAAAAATTATTTTTAATTTGCAACCTGATGGAGGTCAGTATAGATGGACTAATAAAACAAGTCCCACACACAGCTATAAGCCCAAATATTTTTTCAGAGGTAGATGCAGAAAAAAATTATATTCAGTTTGCAACCTGATGGAGGTCTGTATAGATGGATTAATAGAACAAGTCCCACACACAGCTAGAAGCCCAATATTTTTTCAGAGGTAGATGCAGAAAAAAAATATATTCAGTTTGCAACCTGATGGAGGTCAGTATAGATGGACTAATAGAGAAAGTCCCACACACTGCTAGAAGGCCAAATATTTTTTCAGAGCTAGATGCAGAAAAAAATTATATTCAGTTTGCAACCTGATGGAGGTCAGTATAGATGGACTAATAGAATGATGCTATGCCCAAAAGATTTTACTTCACTAGGTGCAGTAAAAAAATTGGTATTCTATACACAGGTAGTATATCTTGCAACACAGATAGGCTACTCCACTGACTAACACACTCTGCAATAGGCCAAAAAGGATTAGCTTTGCTAGATTCAGCCAAATGCTGTGAAAAAAACTTGCACAGCACTGGCACAGACCTGCCTGGCAAAAACTGATAGGAACTGATGTAACCTAGTCCTGAAAAGGACTGCAATTACAATTAGTCTTTACTCCCACAATCTATCTATTTAAGAGCACAGACCTGCCTGATAAAAGTCGTAGGAAATGCTGTAACCTAGTCCTTAAAAGGACTGCAATCACAACTATTCCCTACTCCCAAGCTATCTGTAGATTTGTGCGAAAATTGGCTTGAAATTAACAAGGTATAGCGCACACAGCAACTGCGGTGCCGTCTAACACGCAGCTGCAGCAGTGAGAAAATGGTGGCGACGGGGAAAATGGCTTGGTCTTATAGGGCAAGGACATGTGACATACACTGCCAATGACACATGCCCTTGCTTGTGTGAAAAAAAGCACTTCGCTCCGTGTGTGCGCTGCTGATAGGCTGACAGATTGCACCTCCCCACTGTAAATGCGGGAAAGAGAAAAAAAAATGGAGATCTTCATTATTCCTGCAGAGATCCATCCCCTGCCCCTCCCCCCACCCCGCTGTACACTCAAACTGCGTATTAACATTAATTTTCATCATTACTGAGAAAAAATCCAGTTATGATTTTGGTGCACGAACAGTTATCGAACATAACCTCGAACAGCCGAATTTTTCTCAAATCGTTCGTGTTCGCCGAACGGCTCGAACACCGCCCAAAACAGCTCGAATTTGAGATTGGCGAACAGTTCGAGTAGAACAACGCTCATCTCTACTCCTAACAGAAGTTGTTGCAGAGCTAAAAGACAAACAGACAAAAAGTACTAGAGATCCCAGAGGACCAAGCAAACTGACAGAGATAGGCACCAAAGCACCTGGCTAGAAAGACAGTCTAGAAAACACTGAACTCCAGCAAAGCCAGAAGGGTGGAGCTGGAATATATAGGCAGCTGGTCATGTGACCGCAAAACACAAGATAGCAAAAACTAACAGAAGGGTTCTAACAGTACCCCCTCTTCTATGAGGATCCTCCGGATCCTCCAGGCCCAGGCCTATCAGGAAACCTCCTGTGGAAAGCTTTAACAAGCCTAGGAGCAGAGACATCATCCGTCTTTACCCAGGAGTTGTGTTCGGGACCGAAACCCTTCCAGGAGACAAGATACTGTAATTTCCCTCTATGCCATCTTGAATTCAAAATACGAGAAATTTCATATTCGCCGTCTTCCACCACAGGAGGAACTGTGACAGTGGCGTCCCTATTAGAAACGTCAGCCTTTTTCAACAAGGAAACATGAAACACAGGATTAATCTTCCAGGAAGTAGGGACATCCAACCTGACAGCAGATGGGTTAACAACCTGAAGCACTTTAAATGGACCCACAAACTTAGGACCCAGTTTTTTAGAGGGAATCCTCAACCGCAGGTTCTTCGAGGACAACCAAACCATGTCACCCACAGTAAACAAAACCTCTTTACGTTTCCTGTCAAAATACTTCTTGGACTTCTTGTTAGCCTCTTGCAGGTTACAACGTACATTAGTCCAAACTCTCACCAAATCATCGGAAAAATTCTCCTCCTCCGGCACCGCCGACCCCAATTTGGAGAACGAACCAAAAGACGGATGTCTCCCAGTACAACAAAAAAAGGAGAACACCCAGCAGAGGAGGATGTATGATTGCTAAGAGCAAATTCTGCGAGAGGCAGAAACTCAGACCACACCTCTTGATTGTCTGCCACAAAACAATCCAAAAACTGTTCAACATCCTGGTTCTTTCTTTCAGTCTGTCCATTAGACTCAGGGTGATAACCAGACGAAAATGACAAATGAACTCCCAACCTGTCACAAAAAGCACGCCAAAAGCAAGCCACAAACTGAGGTCCTCTATCAGAAACAATATCAGTGGGAACGCCATGGAGCTTGACAATCTCCTTAACAAACGCCTTAGCGAGTGTCGTGGCGCAGGGCAACTTAATGAATGGAACCAAATGACACATCTTTCTAAAATGGTCCACGACCACCCAGATGACAGTAAAACCCTCAGACACAGGGAGATCAGTAATAAAATCCATAGTGAGATGCGTCCAAGGCGCACTAGGAACCTCCAGAGGTCAAAGCAACCCCGCAGCAGGAGTATGTGAAGCCTTTGACCTAGCACAGACAGTACACTGATGCACCCACATGATGACTTCCTTCTGCCATCCAGGCCACCAAAAACTGCGACTGATAAGTCTCTTAGTCTCCGAAACTCCTGGATGACCTGCCAACTGAGACTCATGACACTCCACAAACAAATCTCTCCAAAAGGCTCTAGGCACGAACAACCTCCCATGGGGAGTGTTAGATGGAGCATCATCTTGTAGCATTCAGAATCCCATTCTCCAAAACGGAGTCCAATGCCGCCACCACAACTCCTTTCTGCAAAATGCTCTCCTCCTCCTCGGCACCGACCGTAGGAGAGAAGCTGCGAGATAAAGCATCGGCTTTAACATTCTTAGTACCAGGGATATAGGTAACAGAAAAATGAAACCGAGAAAAAAAAAGTGCCCACCTAGCTTGACCGGCATTCAAGCGCTTGGCAGCATCCAGATCGATCAAATTCTTATGATCAGTGAAAACCTGAATAGGAAATCTAGCGCCTTCCAAAAAATGACGGCAGTGTTCAAACACAAGTTTAATAGCCAGCAACTCCCGATTTCCAACATCATAATTCAATTGGGTTTCCGAAAATTTTTTCGTAAAGCAGGCACAAGGATGTACTCCACCCTTGTTCTCTTGAGACAAAACTGCTCCGACCCCCACTGATGAAGCATCGACCTCGACCACAAAAGGTTTCGTCTCATCAGGCTGTATAAGGATAGGAGCAGAACTGAACCTCTCTTTGAGATACTCAAACGCTTCAATGGCTTCAGTAGTCCACTGGGCCGTATTCGCACCTTTCCTGGTGAGATCTGTTAGAGGTTTAACAATTACAGAAAAATTCTTAATGAATTTCCTGCAATAATTGGCAAAACCTAAAAACCTCTGTATAGATTTCAAACCAATAGGCCTAGGCCATTCCTGCACAGCCTGAACCTTCACAGGGTCCATCTCAAAGCCCTAGCTGGAGACAATGTAGCCCAAAAAACTAATTTTTTGCACAGCGAACTCACATTTCTCCAGCTTAGCAAAGAGTGAATTATCACTCAATAACTGCAAAACTTCACGTACACTCTGCCAAAGGGACTCTAGATCTGGTGAGTAAATCAAAGTGTCATCCAAATACACAACCACATTCTTACCAGTCAAAGGTCTCAGGATGTCATTAATGAGGTTCTGAAAAAATGCATTTGCATTGGTAAGACTGAAAGGCATCACCAGATTCTCAAAATGACCTACCGGAGTGTTAAAAGCAGTTTTCCATTCATCACCCTCCTTCACACGTATCAAATTGCATGCCCCTCGGAGATCAGTTTTTGAGAACCACTTGGCTCCCACTAACTGGTTAAACAAGTCAGGAATTAACGGCAATGGGTACGAATTGCGTACGGTAATCTTATTAATTTCACGAAAATCCAGACATGGACGTAAACCGCCATCCTTTTTTTTAACAAAGAAGAATCCGACTGCCACAGGCAACTTAGAAGGTCTAATGTGACCAGCAGCCAGGCTAGTCTCTATGTATTCCTCCAAGGCCTTTCTTTCAGGGATAGTCAGATTAAACAAGCGACTTTTGGGAAGAGTAGCACCCAGAACAAACTCAATGATGCAATCATAATCCCTATGAGGAGGTAAAACTTGCGACTCCTCCTCCGAAAAAACCCTCCAAAAATCTTGAATGGGTACTGGTAATTCCCCTTTTTCCACAGCCGCAATGTGACCATTACAACATTTATCATAGCACTTCGGACTCCAAGACTTAATCACATTAGTAGACCAGTCCAACAAAGGATTGTGCAGTTTTAACCAAGGCAATCCTAGAACAACTGGAGAAGGCAAATTATCCAAAACAACCAAGTCCAAAATTCTTGGTGAACACCATTGATAGTGAGAGGAAATGCAGCAGTCTTGTGAGTAATACATTTCAAAGGAGTGTTATCAATTGCAACCACAGAAATAGGTGATGTCAAAGGTTTAGACTTCAATTTAAGTTTTTCCAAAAACCATTTATCAATCACATTAAGTGTTGAACCACAATCCACAAATACCTGAAATTTAATCGAATCTCCCTGCAGAGTAGTACACCCAGAAAGAAACACTCCTGCAGAGCGTAAACAAGCTATACGGGCGTTACTGACCTTTTTTTTTTCTTTACTTAAACGACGCTCACAATACTTAATCAAATGATCAGCTTTACCAAAATAAAGAAACAAACCTTCGGCGAATCTCCGATCTCTTTCTTGAGAGTGGAGTGACATTGCCCCAACCTCCATTGGTTCTCCGCTGTCAGAGCAGATTTTCTGGAAACTTGGACCTAAAACTACAGGAGTTTTTACATCATTGACCCTGGACCTTATTCTCCTGTCCACACGAACAGCTAACTGCATAGCTTCCTGCAGAGTTTCAGGTGCAGGGACTGCAATTAGCAAATCCTTAACCCTTTCACTCAGACAAGCAAGAAATAAACTTTTCAGCGCCGAATCTTTCCATTTAACTTCTGAGGCCCATCTCCTGAAGTGTGTGCAATAAATTTCAACATAATCTGACCCCTGATTCAAACGTCTAAGTTCTGATTCAGCAGATGAGATTCGATCAGGATCGTCATATAATAGCCCCATAGCAGAAAAAAATTCTTCAACAGAACTTAAACACGGATCATTAGGTTGGAGAGAAAAGGCCCACCCCTGTGGTTCTTTGCGCAAAAGTGACATAATAAAACCAATGCGCTGTGATTCAATCCCAGAGGACCTCGGCCTCAAACGAAAATATAACAAACAAGTATTTTAAAGGAAAAAAACATCTTGCTGTTTACCACAAAAAATAACAGGCAGTCCTACCTTGGGTTCGACAAAATGCGCTCCAGGACAGCTACTCACGTGTTGCTGAAGCTCGGCCACCTCCAGAGACAATCCCTGCAGGCGTTGAGCCAACTCCTGGACGGAAACCATACTGATCCCCGAATTTCTTTCCTTTTAGTTTTTTTTTTTTTTTTGGGCTGGACTTACTGTTATGATCTGCAACATAAACTAAGGAAAGATAGGGAAAGCTATCCCTACAGTAAGACTAAGCTGAATCCCTACGCTGTAGCGGGCTGCCTGTTCCTTGTGAACAGACCCGCCTTCGTCCTTGGCTAGTCTGAACGGAGACCTATAGAATAAAGGGAGGGGTCCCTAAAAGAACTAAGGACTGGGACAAAATTAGAACACCTCCTAACAGAAGTTGTTGCAGAGCAAAAAGACAAACAGACAAAAAGTACTAGAGATCCCAGAGGACCAAGCAAACTGACAGAGATAGGCACCGAAGCACCTGGCTAGAAAGACAGTCTAGAAAACACTGAAGTCCAGCAAAGCCAGAATGGCGGAGCTGGAATATATAGGCAGCTGGTCACATGACCACAAAACACAAGATAGCAAAAACTAACAGGAGGGTTCTAACACTCATTCCCTCATTCCCTATCCTGGTAAGTATTGCTCATTCATCCCCAATCCTGGTAATAATAATCTTTAATAATAATCTTTATTCTTATATAGCTCTAACATATTCTGCAGCGCTTTACATGTATAATCATTCCCTCATTCCCTATCCTGGTATGCATGGCCCCATCATCCCCAATCCAGGTAAGTATTGCCCATTCATCCCCAATCCTGGTAATAATAATCTTTAATAATAATCTTTATTCTTATATAGCTCTAACATATTCCGCAGCACTTTACATGTATAATCATCGCTGTTCCCATTGGGGCTCACTATCTACATTCCCTATCAGTATGTCTTTGGAGTGTGGGAGGAAACCAGGGAACCTGAAGGGAACCCACGCAAATGTGGGGAGAACATACAAACTCCCTGCAGATGTTGTCCTTGGTGGGATTTGAACCCAGGACCCCAGCGCTGCAAGGCTGCAGTGCTATCCACTGAGCCACCGTGCTGCCCTATGCATGGCATGGCCCACTCATCACCAATCCAGGTATGCATGGCCCTCTCATCCCCAATCTTGGTATGCATGGCCCCCTCATCCCCAGTCCTGGTATGCATGCCCCCCCCCATCACTGCACACATGAAAAAAATAAACACTTCTACTCACCTTTCTTTTCTATGCTCCAGTGCTGCGTCCTGTTCTGCTGCCAGCAGCAGCTAACCTCAGCATCTGCCATGCGCCCTCAGACGCTGGGGTGAGCTGCGGGGATATTCACTACTCTCCATGCCGGGACTATGGGCATGGAGAAGAGTGAATAGTCATTTTCTTTAATAGCGCACACTGTAGCTGCAGCCGCCGGCTTTCTGCTGCCACTCAGCTATGCCGTGTGCCCGCTACTAAAGAGAGTGAATATTCACTCTCCTCCATGCCCATGGGATTGGAGAAGAGTGAATATTCATACTCTCTAATAGAGGGCATAGAGGATCGCTGAGCCGCAGTAGGAGCTGCGGCCGCTGCTGACACTTCGCGCTATTAAAGGAAATTAATATTCACTCCTCCCCACTCCCATGAGCGTGGAGAAGAGTGAATATTCATTTTCTTCAGCAGCGGGCACACGTAGTAGCTGCAGCAGTCGGCTACTGCCTGTGCACTGCTCCTCCATCACCGCAATTCCCCCACCACCCTTCACAGCCGGTATATACTATATATCTAAGTATATATAAGTATATACTAAAATGTGCTGAAAAAGTCAGCTTATACTCGAGTATATACGGTATTTATGTTTTTCGTATTGCATTTTTTCCAATAAAATTTGTATTTTCATAATTGGCGGACATATGACTTTTTGTTGTTACAGGATAAAATAGAGATAAAATATTATATTCACATATAACCTATACAGAAAAAATATATAAGTGTGGTAGCCATGGCTACCAGACTGAGCACAAAAATAAAAATAACTAACTAAATAGTTTATAAAATAAAATAACCTTTTATTTAATGATTTCTTTATTTAAAGAGAAAAAAAAGTTTACATCCCTTTAAATGAGAAAAAACTATGTTAGTGCCCTTTTAGTAGATAATTAATAAAACATCCTGACCCACCAGCTGTGCTTCATGCATTTGGTTTTCTACATCTAATTCCACCACATTAAACAGCTCTAGTAATAATATGCAGCTGGAGGTAATGGATCGGGTTTTCCCTAGAGCTTCAAGCTATGTGTATTATTTTAGTGTATATGATATATGATACATTATAAAGATTTACATACTCTAATCTCCGAAGTCTCATGTGATATGACATCTATGAGATCAACCCATCTCATTGATATTCATGAATAGAAAGTTAATCTGCTTGTGTACAAAATAATCTCGCACTGACGGCATAAATAAATGTACATTTATATACATACACACATCTGTGTAGGGGCGGATTTGTGAAGTCAATATATATAGGAAAGTCTTATGTTAATTTCAGCATATTATATGCTGAAAAGAAATGAAAGGATTGCAATGGAATTAACCATAGCTCATCTAACAGGTGCGGTCAAAGCTTGTATAATTTAAAGGTCTCCTGCTTATTTACCAGCAGATATAGGGTTAATCTGCAGGTAAATAACTTTACTGCACTGCACCTGTCGAAGATCCAGGCTTTGATCCCGTCATCCCAGTCCACTGAGCTCTATTGTGCTCCACGTCGGGTTTTGCAAATGGTTCGGCGTAATCCCATGTGATTATCTGCCTGGGTTTATATAAGGTCTACCAAGACACACAATGGTGTCTTGGTATTAAGACTTTTAAGTGCTTCAGAGTGCTATGCGGCTACAGTCTCCTGGACCTATGCTAACTTTTACCTGTCTCCAGGACCTCTGCTACCTGTTCCTGGTCTCCTGTCCGCCTGTGGTCTCCAGGACCTCTGCAACCTTTTCCCTGTCTCCAGTACCTCTGCTACCTGTTCCCTGTCTCCTTTCCAAAAGCCTGTGGTCCCAGAACTTCTGCTACCTTTTCCTTGTCTCCTGTCTGCCTGCAGTCCCCAGGACCTCTGTTACCTGTTCCTGGTCTCCTGTCCACCTGTAGTCTCCAGGACCTGTGCTACCTTTTCCAATCTCTGTCCACTTGCAGTCTCCAGGACCTCTGTTATCTGTTCCCTGTCTCCTGTCTGTCTGTGGTCTTTAGGACCTCTGCTACCTTTTCCCAGTCTCCTGTCCACTTGCAGTCCCTTGGACTTTTGTTATCTTTTCCTGGTCTCCTGTCTGCCTGTGGTCTCCAGGACTTCTGCTACCTTTTCCTAGTCTCCTGTCCGCCTGCAGTCCTTAGGACCTCTGTTACCTGTTCCCAGTCTCCTGTATGCCTGCAGTGTCAAGGACCACTGCTACCACTTAAGTCTCCAGTCTGCCTATAGTCTCCAGTACCTCTTCTACCTGTTAGCCTCACCTGGCTGCTGCACTGATGCTCATGGATCGTGTGCCCAATTAGACCTTTGACTTGGCGCACCCACCTCACCAGGTGAGTCTTACAGTTAAACTGCTATCTGGCTCTATTCTAAAAGTGAAATCTACTGGTAGAAAAATTAACTCACTTCCTCCCAGGAGTCACCGGCTTTCAGTCATAGATCCGTGCACAGAGCAGTTTCAGTTAATGGTCACAGCACCATTCACACCATGAGCGGCGGTTGTAAGCATGACTCTGAATTTGATTGACAGCTGACTCTGCGGAACTTCTGTGTAGCGCAAGCTGTCAAGCAAAGTGAGCGGTAACTGTAATCGGTCCTTGCAACACCCCCTTGACTGAAATCCGGCAGCTCCTGGTAGAAAGTAAATTAATTTTCTCCTGGTAGCCGTGCTTACAGCAAAATTATAGCACTATTTATCTGTAGATTAACCCAATATCTGTTGGTAAATAGTCCACCAATTATTGTATTGAACTGGAAGCAATGATTGGTAAATAGAAGTGAATGGATCTGTGAAGTTTGAGTTTTGGTACCAGACCCGAATTTTATTCCAAAGTTTGGTTCGGGTACTAGAACTGTACCCAAACTTGAACTAGAACACAAACGCCATTGAAAACAATGGGGATCCTAACTTTGTATCTGGAAAACCTCTCTCTCTCCCTCTCTCTCTCTTTCCCTGGAACTCTGAACTTTGCAACGGATTTCCGGGAGAAGTCCATGTTTGGCATTTAGCGCCGGACACTAACTGTCGGGTACGAACCCCGAACTTTTAAGTTTGGGTTCACTCATCTCTCCTAGGGTCCAATCTGATGATGTTTTCTCCTACTGATGAATGGTGGAGAGCACGGTGCACCGTACATGCAAACGTAACAACAGTCAGCAGGATCGCTTTGGCACTCTATGATTATAGTCAAGTTCACCAATCAATCATAGAGGATGAGAATGTCCGCATTATGTGAAAATAGTTTAGTAGTTGTGACTGTTTATCATTTCTTAAAAGTGCCACAAATTATTTCTTAAACAGTCCCTCTGTAGATGTACATAGATGTACACATGAACCTGAATATTTGCAGTCTTCTACTTTTTCTCGTCTGGTTTCTGTAAATTCATATTTTCTTTCTTTATACTTTCTGAGCTGCTATATTCTGTGCATACTAAACCAACCAGATCTCTTTTGTTTTGCAATCATTCTGATCTTTTCTCCTCTTCTTGCTTTATACCTGGACCTGCAGCTGAATCTCCCTCCTCTCTCTCTTCGTTTTAGGACTCATTCACATGTCCGTGTTTAAACACGTACGTGAAAAAATGGTACCGGTGTCATCAGTGTGTCTGTTTTTACAATTAGTCTCATCAGTGTTTTTCATGGATGGATAAATAAATAAATTACAAAGTTTCTTCTCTACTTTGCAATGTTAAACACTAGTGTTGAGCGAGTATGTTTTGTTAACCCTTTCGGCGAGTATGCTCGGGCCGAGCTCCGAGTATTCATAGCTGCTCGGTGATATGTTTGAATCACTCCCGTGTGCATGGTTTGCGACTGTTTGACAGTTTTTATACATGTGAAGAATGTCTATTTCTTACAGATTCCTCACATGTAATAAAGCTGTCAAACAGTTGCAAATCATGCACACGGGAGCGATTCAAACATATCACCGAGCAGCTGTAACTACTCGGAGCTCGGCCCGAGCATACTCGGAACAGAACATACTCTCTCAACACTATTAAACACATATAGCGCACGGATATCTTCCGTGTGCTGGATGTATCTTTCACTGACCCACAGACTTGTATTGGACATTGTCATCCGTGTTGATGGGAAAAAACGAACACATGAGTAATATGATAGACTATAATGTGAACAAACTGTATCTGTGAAAAAAACACATACCATATATATGTGCATTGTTATGCACATGCCCGGGCTGACTGGCGTGTGCGTGATTTAGTGATTCCACTGTGCCATGGACCGGAGAGTGCCTGGAGGGGCGTAACTAAGTATCAACCCGATCCGACCAAGGTTGCACGACGGCTACGACGCCGTGCACCTGGGAGGAACTGAGTAGAGGGACCAGGTGCTACTCCAGGCCAGACCCCGGACACGGGGTGAGAAAGACAGCAGGCAGGAACCACCGGAGTGGTGAGCAAGACAGAGCAGGCAGGAACCGCTGGAGCGGTGAGCAAGGCAGAGCAGGCAGGAACCGCCGGAGCGGTGAGCAAGGCAGAACAGGCAGAAACCGCCGGAGCGGTGAGCAAGGCAGAGCGGGCAGGAACCGCCAGAGCGGTGAGCAAAGGCAGAGCAGAGGGGACAGGGCTCTGTTCACATGGAACAGACTGGAAGGGAAAGGCAGAACCAGATACACACAAGATACTTGCAATGAAGTAGCGAGTGAACTCCAAACTCACAAACGGAAGTACAGTGACAATGAGTAGGAGTGAGGTGCAGGTACAGACTCTGCAGAAAAAGGGGAGGTACAGACCTAGAGAAAAACAGGTAACAGGCTAGGAGAGTGTTCAGACAGGAACTGAGTGTTCAGACAGGAACTGACACTGCAGCGAGATACAGGAGACGGTCTGGGTATGCGGCCCACAGAAGGGGGGACGAAAAGGCTAGGAGCGTGTTCAGACTGGCCTGGAAAAACAGCCTCCAGGAAGGCGGGACAAACAGGCTAGGAGGGTGTTCAGACTGGCCTGGAAATACAGCCTCCAGGAAGGCGGACAGACAGGCAAGAAAACACAGAAGAGGACCTGGCACATTCAGAGTCAATGAGCTCACTGAATGATAGAGTTGCTCAGGCACCAGTTTCCATGTGGAGCTGGTTTAAATATCCAGTGACAGACAGCAATAGGCTGAGGACGCATTAGGGGTGTGCCCACAGCAGCTACAAGAAAAAAGAAGTAACCGGGCCGCCGCTCTAAGCAGTCAGAACAGAGACAAACAGGCAGCATGAATAGAAGCCAGGCTAGCAGACTGGACTGAAGATTAGAGATGAGCGGTGTGCGACTAGAACTGTTCGCCAATCTCAAATTCGAGCTGTTTTGGGCGGTGTTCGAGTTGTTCGACGAACCCGAACGATTTGCAAAAAATTCGGCTGTTCGAGGTTATGTTCGATAACTGTTCGTGCACTAAAAGCGTGTCCTGCATGTCTGGCGCTATTTAGAGCACCAATCATGCAGGGATTGTCTGCCACTCACTGTAATGCCACAGCCATGGTGGTTGTGGCATTACAGTGATTGCCCAAATCGATGGGAA
The DNA here is from genome assembly GCF_046119375.1 of Phyllobates terribilis. NCBI lineage: Eukaryota > Metazoa > Chordata > Amphibia > Anura > Dendrobatidae > Phyllobates > Phyllobates terribilis. Next base: position 330,985,892 of record NW_027362768.1, read on the forward strand.
CAGTGCCAACAGTGAAACATGAAAAGCCGGCAATTCAGCAGCGGCATACACCTGTACCCGACAATTTAGAACCGAAAGAATAGAGCTTCACACATAGATTAGAAAGATATAAACATGTCAGCCACATATATACGAAGTACAGTGAAAGTGCTGCTTACTGTACTTGTCATTTAGCGTAAAGGATTTATCAAAAAAAATAATAGTGTTTTCATGCACCGTCTCTTTAAAAAAGCCGGCCGGCAATTCAGCAGCGGTACCCGACAATTTATAACAGACAGAATAGAGCATCACACATAGATTAGATAGATAGAAACATGTCAGTCACATATATATGAAGTACAGTGAAAGTGCTGCTTACTGTACTTGTCATTTAGCGTAAAGGATTTATCAAAAAAAATAATAGTGTTTTCATGCACCGTCTCTTTAAAAAAGCCGGCCGGCAATTCAGCAGCGGTACCCGACAATTTATAACAGACAGAATAGAGCTTCACACATAGATTAGATAGATAGAAACATGTCAGTCACATATATATGAAGTACAGTGATAGTGTTGGTTACTGTACTTGTCATTTAGTATTAAAATAAAGGATTTATTATTAAAAAAATTGGCGTGGGGTTCCCCTTAATTTTAGGCTCTAGCGGAGGTTAAGCAGACGGCTGGGGCAGATGTTTGAAGCCTGGGAAGGGGGTAATACCCACGGAGCTTCCCAGGCTACTAATATCAGCCCCCAGCTGAATACATAGCCTTTACTACCTATTAAAATGGGGGACCCCCCCAAAAAAATGACGTGGGGTCCCCCCTAATTTAATAGCTAGCAAAGGCTAGGCAGACAGCTGAGGGCTGATATTAATAGCCCAGGAAGGGAGCCATGAATATTGGCCCCCTCCCAGGCTAGAAACACCAGCCGTCAGCCGCCCCAGAAATGGCGCATTCATAGGATGCGCCAATTCTGGCACTTAGCCTCGCTCTTCCACGCTGCCCTGGTGCGGTGGCAGGGGGTAATAGGGTTGGGGTTGATGTCAGCTTATAATGCCAGCTGACATCAAGCCCAGGTTAGTAATGGAGAGGCGTCTATAAGACACCCCCATTACTAACCCCATAGTCAAAGTTAAAAAAAAACACAAACACCCAGAATAAAGTCCTTTAATTGAAATAAAGACACAATCCTTTATTGTTCTAAATTAAACCATACTTACCGTCACGCCCATTCCAGCTGAAGCCAACGATCTCCTGCAATAAAAGAAAAATAATAAAGCAACCTTTCCATGGTTCCCACGACAGCTTCAGCTCTGCTACATCGAGATGACAGGCTGGACCGCAGCAGAACGCTGCCATCCAGCCTCTCATCCCGCAGACACTGAGAAGCGCAGGCTTGCTTGCGCTGCTCAGCGTCTCTCTGTGACGACATCCAGATGAGCCGAGTTCATGTCCAATGAACTCGGCTCACCTCATGCACGTCACTGACAGCGTGGGAAAATTCTCACGCTGAAGTGCTGAGTGCAGGAGAATTCTCCCACGCTGTCAGTGACGTGCATAAGGTGAGCTCATGTCCAATGAACTCAGCTCACCTCCTGCACGTCACTGACAGCGTGGGAGAATTCTCCTGCACTCAGCGCTTCAGCGTGAGAATTCTCCCGCTGAAGCGCTGAGTGCAGGAGAATTTTCCCACGCTGTCAGTGACGTGCATAAGGTGAGCTCATGTCCAATGAACTCAGCTCACCTCCTGCATGTCACTGACAGCGTGGGAGAATTCTCCTGCACTCAGCGCTTCAGTGTGAGAATTCTCCCACGCTGAAGCGCTGAGTGCAGGAGAATTTTCCCACGCTGTCAGTGACGTGCATGAGGTGAGCCGAGTTCATTGGACATTAACTCGGCTCATCTGGATGCCCTCACAGAGAGACACTGTGGAGCGCAAGCAAGCCTGCGCTTCTCAGTGTCTGCGGGATGACAGGCTGGATGGCAGCGTTCTGCTGCGGTCCAGCCTGTCATCTCGATGTAGCAGAGCTGAAGCTGTCATGGGAACCATGGAAAGGTAAGGATGATGTTGCTTTATTATTTTTCTTTTATTTCAGGAGATCGTTGGCTTCAGCTGGAATGGGCGTGATGGTAAGTATGGTTTAATTTAGAACAATAAAGAATTGTGTGTTTATTTCAATTAAAGGACTTTTTTCTGGGTGTTGTGTTTTTTTAAAAACTTTACTAGAAATTCATGGTGGTCATGTCTAATATTGGCGTGACCCCATGAATTTCGGGCTTAGGGCCAGCTGATAATGCCACGCTGGCCCTAACCCCTTTATTACCCAGTGAGCCACCGCACCAGGGCCCTGGATGAGTTGGGTACAGCGCCAGAAGATGGCGCTTCTATGAACGCGCCATTTTCCGGGGTGGCTGCGGACTGCAATTTGCAGCGGGGGTGGCCCAGAAAGCTTGGGCCTCCCTGCGCTGCGGATTCCAGCCCCCAGCTGCCTAGTTGTACCTGGCTGGACACAAAAACAGGGCGAAGCCCCACGTCAATTTTCTTTAAATTATTTCATGAAATAATTAAGAAAAAAAGGGCTTCCCTATATTGTTGTGTCCGGCCAGGTACAAATAGGCAGCTGGTGGTTGGGGGCAGCCCGTTCCTGCCTGCTGTACCTGGCTGGACACAAATATAGTGCGAGGCCCCACGTCAATTTTTTTAAAATTATTTCATGAATTTCCTGAAATAATTTAAAAAAATTGAAGTGGGGCTTCGCACTATATTTGTGTCCAGCCAGGTACAGCAGGCAGGAACGGGCTGCCCCCATCAACCAGCTGCCTATTTGTACCTGGCCGGACACAACAATATAGGGAAGCCCTTTTTTTCTTAATTATTTCATGAATTTCATGAAATAATTAAAAAAAATTGAAGTGGGGCTTCGCACTATATTTGTGTCCAGCCAGGTACAGCAGGCAGGAACGGGCTGCCCCCATCCACCAGCTGCCTATTTGTACCTGGCCGGACACAACAATATAGGGAAGCCCTTTTTTTCTTAATTATTTCATGAATTTCATGAAATAATTAAAAAAAAAGTACGTGGGGCTTCGCCCTATTTTTGTGTCCAGCCAGGTACAACTAGGCAGCTGGGGGCTGGAATCTGCAGCGCAGGGAGACCCAAGCTTTCTGGGCCCCCCCCCCGCTACAAATTGCAGTCCGCAGCCACCCCGGAAAATGGCGCGTTCATAGAAGCGCCATCTTCTGGCGCTATACCCAACTCATCCAGGGCCCTGGTGCGGTGGCTCACTGGGTAATAAAGGGGTTAGGGCCAGCTTGGTATTATCAGCTGGCCCCAAGCCCAAAATTCATGGGGTCACGCCAGTATTAGACATGACCGCCATGAATTTCTAGTAAAGTATTTAAAAAAAACACAACACCCAGAATAAAGTCCTTTAATTGAAATAAAGACACAATTCTTTATTGTTCTAAATTAAACCATACTTACCATCACACCCATTCCAGCTGAAGCCAACGATCTCCTGCAATAAAAGAAAAATAATAAACCAACCTCATCCTTACCTTTCCATGGTTCCCACGACAGCTTCAGCTCTGCTACATCGAGATGACTGGCTGGACCGCAGCAGAACGCTGCCATCCAGTTTGTCATCCCGCAGACACTGAGAAGCGCAGGCATGCTTGCGCTCCTCACTGTCTCGCTGTGACGGCATCCAGATGAGCCGAGGTCATGTCCAATGAACTCGGCTCACCTCATGCACGTCACTGACAGCGTGGGAAAATTCTCACGCTGAAGTGCTGAGTGCAGGAGAATTCTCCCACGCTGTCAGTGATGTGCATGAGGTGAGCTCATGTCCAATGAACTCAGCTCACCTCCTGCACGTCACTGACAGCGTGGGAAAATTCTCCTGCAATCAGCGCTTCAGCGTGAGAATTTTCCCACGCTGTCAGTGACGTGCATGAGGTGAGCCGAGTTCATTGGACATGAACTCGGCTCATCTGGATGTCGTCACAGAGAGACGCTGAGCAGCGCAAGCAAGCCTGCGCTTCTCAGTGTCTGCGGGATGACAGGCTGGATGGCAGCATTCTGCTGCGGTCCAGCCTGTCATCTCGATGTAGCAGAGCTGAAGCTGTCGTGGGAACCATGGAAAGGTAAGGATGAGGTTGCTTTATTATTTTTCTTTTATTGCAGGAGATCGTTGGCTTCAGCTGGAATGGGCGTGATGGTAAGTATGGTTTAATTTAGAACAATAAAGGATTGTGTCTTTATTTCAATTAAAGGACTTTATTCTGGGTGTTTGTGTTTTTTTAACTTTGACTATGGGGTTAGTAATGGGGGTGTCTTATAGACGCCTCTCCATTACTAACCTGGGCTTGATGTCAGCTGGCATTATAAGCTGACATCAACCCCAACCCTATTACCCCCTGCCACCGCACCAGGGCAGCGTGGAAGAGCGAGGCTAAGTGCCAGAATTGGCGCATCCTATGAATGCGCCATTTCTGGGGCAGCTGACGGTTGGTGTTTCTAACCTGGGAGGGGGCCAATATTCATGGCTCCCTTCCTGGGCTATTAATATCAGCCCCCAGCTGTCTGCCTAGCCTTTGCTAGCTATTAAATTAGGGGGGACCCAACGTCATTTTTTTGGGGGGGTCCCCCATTTTAATAGCAAGTAAAGGCTATGTATTCAGCTGGTGGCTGATATTAGTAGCCTGGGAAGCTCCGTGGGTATTACCCCCTTCCCAGGCTTCAAACATCTGCCCCAGCCGTCTGCTTAACCTCCGCTAGAGCCTAAAATTAAGGGGAACCCCACGCCAATTTTTTTAATAATAAATCCTTTATTTTAATACTAAATGACAAGTACAGTAACCAACACTATCACTGTACTTCATATATATGTGACTGACATGTTTCTATCTATCTAATCTATGTGTGATGCTCTATCTTTCTGTTCTAAATTGTCGGGTACCGCTGCTGAATTGCCGGCCGGCTTTTTTAAAGAGACAGTGCATGAAAACACTATTATTTTTTTAAATAAATCCTTTACACTAAATGACAAGTACAGTAAGCAACACTATCACTGTACTTATTATATATGTGACTGACATGTTTCTATCTATCTAATCTATGTGTGAAGCTCTATTCTTTCTGTTCTAAATTGTCGGGTACAGATGCTGAATTGCCGGCCGGCTTTTTTAAAGAGACGGTGCATGAAAACACTAATATTTTTTTTAATAAATCCTTTACACTAAATGACAAGTGCAGTAACCAACACTGTCACTGTGCTTCTTATATGTGTGACTGACATGTTTCTATCTATCTAATCTATGTGTGATGCTCTATTCCTTCTTGTCTAAATTGTCGGGTACCGGTGTATGCCGCTGCTGAATTTGCCGGCCGGCTTTTTTAAAGAGAGTGTCTTCTGAACAGTTTGTCAGCTTTTGGACACCTTTGCAGGTGTTTTCTATGTGTTTCTATGTGTTTTTGTTTGCCTGCAATTGGTTTTAACGGTGTTCGACGGTGTTCTAAGGTGTTCGACGAACAGTTCGACGAACAGTTCCTCGAACATCCCGGTGTTCGACGAACCGAACCGAACCCGAACACTATGGGGGTGGCTCAACACTACTGAAGATCAAGTTTGCGATCTTGCATAGTGAGAGATTGTGCACCATGCAAGCCCGCCACCAGGTATGTTACATGCAACACAGACGTCTGAATGAGAATTTACAGTGTGTGGAAAGACGACTCGCTCGGCAGCTTCAGGAAGTAGACTCAGGAACCAGGTTTTCTCTGCAGGCTTTTTTATATGGCATAAAGCCCTGCAACTCCAGCAGAGATAAACATGGCCTTACTGGCAAAACAACAAAACAAAAGATAAACAATAGCACAGTCCATATATGTATGTGCGGTTTGCCTCTCCAAACATAACACAGAGAAAAAAAACAGGACTGAACATTTAAAGCTTGCTCAGCCACACCCTGAGGTGGAGTTATGGGGAATCACTTCCCTCCCATCTCTATGTCATTCCCATAAAACCACACCCTTTAAAAGAGCTAAACCCGCAGCATATAACATGCTGGCAGAAATTTAGTAGGTCTTAGTTCACATAGGAGACCATCCTGAGTGACACATACCTCCTCTTGCATATACTACCAGTGACTCTGTCACAAGTGCTATAATAGACTGCTTTTCTGTGACTGAGGAGATATAAGTATAAATAAATGCATATATATACAGTACAGACCAAAAGTTTGGACACACCTTCTCATTTAAAGATTTTTCTGTATTCTCATGACTATGAAAATTGTACATTCACACTGAAGGCATCAAAACTATGAATTAACACATGTGGAATTATATACTTAACAAAAAAGTGTGAAACAACTGAAAATATGTCTTATATTCTACGTTCTTCAAAGTAGCCACCTTTTGCTTTGATGACTGCTTTGCACACTCTTGGCATTCTCTTGATGAGTTTAAAGAGGTAGTCACCGGAAATTGTCTTCCAACTATCTTGAAGTTCCCAGAGATGCTTAGCACTTGTTAGCCCTTTTGCCTTCACTCTGCGGTCCAGCTCACCCCAAACCATCTCGATTGGGTTCAGGTCTGGTGACTGTGCAGGCCAGGTCATCTGGCGTAGCACCACATCACTCTCCTTCTTGGTCAAATAGCCCTTACACAGCCTGGAGGTGTGTTTGGGGTCATTGTCCTGTTGAAAAATAAACGATGGTCCAACTAAACGCAAACCGGATTCTGTGGTAGCCATGCTGGTTCAGTATGCCTTCAATTTTGAATAAATCCCCAACAGTGTCACCAGCAAAGCACCCCCACACCATCACACCTCCTCCTCCATGCTTCATGGTGGGAACCAGGCATGTAGAGTCCATCCGTTCACCTTTTCTGCGTCGCACAAAGACACGGTGGTTGGAACCAAAGATATCACATTTGGAGTCATCAGACCAAAGCACAGATTTCCACTGGTCTAATGTCCATTCCTTGTGTTCTTTAGCCCAAAGAAGTCTCTTCTGCTTGTTGCCTGTCCTTAGCAGTGGTTTCCTAGCAGCTATTTTACCATGAAGGCCTGCTGCACAAAGTCTCCTCTTAACAGTTGTTGTAGAGATGTGTCTGCTGCTAGAACTCTGTGCGGCATAGACCTGGTCTCTAATCTGAGCTGCTATTAACCTGCGATTTCTGACACTGGTGACTCAGATAAACTTATCCTCAGAAGCAGAGGTGACTCTTGGTCTTCCTTTCCTGGGGCGGTCCTCATGTGAGCCAGATTCTTTGTAGCGCTTGATGGTTTTTGCAACTGCACTTGGGGACACTTTCAAAGGTTTCCCAATTTTTCAGACTGACTGATCTTCATTTCTTAAAGTAATGATGGCCACTCGTTTTTCTTTACTTAGCTGCTTTTTTCTTGCCATAATACAAATTTTAACAGTCTATTCAGTAGGACTATCAGCTGTGTATCCACCTGACTTCTGCACAACACAACTGATGGTCCCAACCCCATTTATAAGGCAAGAAAAGCCACTTATTAAACCTGACAGGGCACACCTGTGAAGTGAAAACCATTTCCGGTGACTACCTCTTGAAGCTCATCAAGAGAATGCCAAGAGTGTGCAAAGCAGTCATCAAAGCAAAAGGTGGCTACTTTGAAGAACCTAGAATATAAGACATATTTTCAGTTGTTTCATACTTTTTTGTTAAGTATATAATTCCACATGTGTTAATTCATAGTTTTGATGCCTTCAGTGTGAATGTAACATTCTCATAGGCATGAAAATACAGAAAAATCTTTAAATGAGAAGGTGTGTCCGAACTTTTGGTCTGTACTGTATATAGATATATATATCTATATATATACATATATACATGCACAGACAATTGAGCAACTGTAACAGGATCTTTAGGCTATAACATGGTGAAAAAAATGAAACTTCATCCTAATAAAATACATTATAATGTTCACTGGTGCTATTAGTGCATACATGTCCTTCATTACCTCTGTTTTTAGAACAATGTATCACAAAAGATAAGTGGTGTAAAAAAAAATAATTTCATAGTACTCTGTTTGGAGATGTTTCTGCTTTATTTTTTTGTGTGGCCACCCAGTGGTGGTGATGTGAATTGCAGCTTTTTTTTTTTTTCCCTTCAGCATTTTACAACTTTGCAGTGAATATGCTTAGTAAGAAAACTGAGAAATGACGAAGGGGTGGGGTATATATGTCTGTATTAATTTATGAAAAGAAGAAAGCCGAGGATAGGAAGACTGTAATAGTGACAAGAGGATGGGAACTTGGCAGCTTGTCTTCAGCAGTGCCTAGTTGAGGTCATGACTACTTCAGTAACACAGGTATGGAAGTAACTACCTGATCTACTTTACAGCAGTAGATGTCATGCAGGATCGTAACGTTTTAGTCTCGGATTCTCCTTTGCTTTAGGGCTAAGTGCGAAATCTTTTTTTCATATAAATTTTAGCCTTTTTTTCAAAGTACACAACACACGGCTTACATTGTATAATGCATTCCCCACATTACCATGCATTAGAGAAGAAGCAAAGACTCTACACTGGGAATATATTTGCCAGAACAAAACTCAGCAGAGAAGGGAAATATTTGCTTAGCAAGAAAAAAAAGAAAAACCTGACATTTTCCTTTCATTTAGAAAAGAAAGTGAGAAATGCCAAGATCTAAAAAGTGTATAATATAATATATGGTAATCAGAGGTGGATATTGCTTGTGCAGCTGCATAGGGACCCTCGGGGAAGATGGAAGGGGGGAGTCTGTTTTCATAGGCTATCTGCCAGTTGGGGAATATCAGATTACTAACATCGATGGACGAGGCTGCGGCTCCTTACCGCTGTTTATGCTTTAGCGATGTGGAAGACGGGAGTGGGCTCTACTGTGTCAGTAGCGGCTCTCGTTCAGCGCTGGGTTGGCTGGAGACTTGTCGAAAACTAGAGGTCATTTTGGAAAAGAAAACAGGAGGCCAATTAAAAAAAATAATGTCTAACTAGATGGGAATGACAGACTTAAAGATTTTTCACCCCCATTGATATTAATATTAATCTAAAATAGAAACATTGCAAGCATTTTTATTTGGAATCGTAGGAATTTTCTTTTTCAAAAATTTCCTCCATTGATTTTAAAACAGTTCTCACCAAAGGTTAAGCGGTCCATTTAGATGCTGTATATAGTGATGAGCGAGTATGCCTCATTAACCCTTTCGGTGAGCACGCTCGGGTGCTCGCCGTGTATTTTGGCGTGCTCAGCGTTTCATTCATTGTCGCCGCGCCTGCAAATGCCATGGCTGTTAGATAGCTGTGACACATGCAGAGATAGCCTGGCGAACAGGCTATCTCTGCATGTGTCACAGCTGTCTAACTGCCGTGACACTTGCAGGCACGGTGACAATGAATGAAACGCTGAGAACGCCAAAATACTCGGCGAGCACCCGAGCGTGCTCACTGAAAGGGTTAATGAGGCATACTCGATCATCACTAGCTGTATACCTTAGTGACCATGGAATAAGGATTGAATGAGGATCGCCTGCAGACATTACTGTGAGGATTTTAGGAGTATACTAAGAAAAGATTTATTATGATTGGTAACACTTCAGGAAGATTGTACTACTGAAACTATTGGTCCTAATGCAACAATAAAAATGATACCTGACTTGTATTAAAGAAGCGCTCTTCCTCCCATCAAAGTTTTCATCCTCTTAATATATAGCAGTCATCATATTATATAGCACTGTGTACTTACAATTGCTCATTTTCCCTTTCTACCCAGATAATTCTTCTCTTTTTCATTAGGTCTATGACATCACGTGATTAAAAACTGATTATCTGACTCCTTCCAAGCTTTATGTAGAACAGGAGGTCAATTTTCTCTGCACGAGTCACTAGTCACTGCAAATGTCCCAGGCTGGAGGAAGCAGCTGGGTCAGGAGTTGAAGAAAGGAATGATTTCAGCAGGGAGAAGAAACCTCCTGTTTGTACATAAAGGAGAGAAAAGAGAATAATTTACTGGGTAGAAAGTTCAAAATTAGCAATTGTAAGTAAACAGTGCTATATCATGTGATGATTGCAATATATTAAGAGGATAAAAAAATTGATGGGAGGAGTGCTTCTTTAATCCAATATGCTGAGAAATCGAACTTTGAAGCCACATGCAAAATAGTCAAATAAGATAAAGCGCTAGTTACAGGGCAAAATGGACAGCGCTTTATTATGCCACCTGTGTGCACAACTCCCACTGACAGGTTTCAATGTTGGTAGAATATGGCATCTTGTGAGATCACTTCTGGGATAAGTGTCACTTATAGCTTCTACTGAAAGTATTGCTCAAAGCCCAATTTCTCATTATTGGTACTTGGGATTACTACTAGTGATGAGTGAGCATGCTCGCTACTGCTCGTGCTGGCCCGAGCATCTCACTGCTCGAGATGCTCGGCGCTCGCCGAGTATTTCCGGCTTGCTCGGGCGGGAACTCGGGTCCCCTCCCTGCATGTTTGGTGCTCTCTAGAGAGCCAATGAACATGCAGGGATTGCCTGCCATGCACTGTAATGCCGTAGCCATGTTGGTTGTGGGCATTACAGTGATTGGCTGGCCGCACAGCGTCATCAGGTCTATATCAGACCTGGCGCCGCCATGCTCGTCACAGTCACTCTGGATCAGACAGTGTAGGGTGAGGTGCTGCTGTGTCAGGGAGAGATTTAATTGTGTATTAGGTAGTGTAGGGAGAAAAACCGTACATTACACATATCCATCTTAACAAACAGTCCTTCTGAGGACTAATCCATCTGCAGAGATATCAGGCAGGCAGGGTGTATAGGCAGGCAGTGTATATAGCAGACTGCAGTGCATATAGCACAAGAGGCTCCATTCCAATTCTGCCTTCTGCTGATGTTAGATATTTCTTTACAAAGGCCCAGGTCTCAGGGGCCAGGAATACTTTTCTTTGGATCTTAATCCTCACTATTTGCTTAAAAAGCAATCCAGAGAACACCATTTTTTCTGCACCATTTGCTTGTTGGCACTGCAAAATACAGCCAGGTCCTTTCCATATTAAAGCGCTAGAAATCCAGCTATTTAAATCTGTGTTTTCTCCGTCAAACGGATCACATATACGTTGTCAGAAAATACTACCATTTCTGGCCTCCATTACAAATTTCCTTTAGTGTGTCATTGAAGCAATTCACCGCAGTTTGCTGTTCAAACTACTTACCTACAGGCCAGGTATTTAAAACTCTGTTTTCTCTATCACACGGATCACATATAAGTTCGCTCCAAACTCAGTCATTTGTAGTGAGTGTGGAAGATACTGTCCTCCATTTAAAATGGGCAAGGCACGTGGCAAGGGACGGGGAACTGGACGTGATGGTAATGGTGCATGCAGAGGCCGAGGACAAAGACCGTGGGCAAGCCGAAATTGTGCCACAACAAACACCCACATTTTCTCGCCTGACCTTCCTGTCCCCATTTCTAGGGGACCGCAGCACACCACTATTGAACTCAGAGCAGTGTCAAAAGGTTGTTGGTTGAATAGAGCATAAAGCTTCCAGTCACTTAGCCACTACCACCACCACCCTGTCTTTCCACACGGTCAAGTCTCAGTAGCCGTGAGTCTGGACCGCATATTCCTCACCCTGATCCTCCTTCCTCCCACCATGCCGAGTACCCAGAGACAACTGATCCCACACGTGGACACTCTGAAGAGCTGTACATTTTTCCATTTATAGATTCGGGCCTCTCGCCCAGTCCACTTGAAGCGGGGCAAGAGGAGATTGCGTGTAGCGATGGCCAAATATTTGAGCAGCCACAGTCACACAAAGACGATGGAGGGAAAGTGTCACAAGAGGCGGACGATGATGAGACACAATTGCAAGAAAGTCAGGAGGAGGACCAGGGTGCGGAAGTGGAAGACGAGGTGGTGGATGATATAGTAACTGACCCAACCTGGCAGGAGGACATGCAGAGCGAGGACAGCAGCACACAGGGGGAGGGAGGCAGAGCACCCCAACAGGCAGGAAGAAGCAGTGTGGTGGCCGCAGACAAAAGGCAGGCAATCGCTCCCCGTAACACCAACACAAAGGAAGTTGCCAGTACAACTGTTAGGTCTTCCCGAGTCTGGTTGTTTTTTAAAGACTCCGCCGATAACCCCCAAAAGGCCATTTGCACCGCCTGCCAGGCCAGCATCAGCAGGGGTGGCAAAACGACCAGCCTGACCACCACCAGCATGATCAGGCACATGGCAGCAAAGCACCCGACTTTGTGGGCCAAACCCCAGGGTCCTGGAACAGTGTCTGCGGGTGGCACCATTGCTTCTTCTGCTGTTGTGCATGCAAGCCAATCCCCTGTCCATGGTGTATGCGAAGACGCCTCCTGCCCTGCACCTGTCATTGCACACTCTCAAGTAGCAGCATCAGGAAGCACGCCCATGTCCTTGTCCCAGCGCAGTGTTCAGTTGTCCATACCCCAGTCCTTGGAACGCAAGCGCAAATATGCAGCCAACGCCCCACAGGCCACACTACTAAATTCTCACATTTCACGACTGCTTGCGCTCGTAATGTTGCATTTTAGGCCCGTGGAGACGGAAGCATTCCGCAACCTGATGGCGGCGGCCATCCTTCCGTACTCGGTCCCCATCCACCACTATTTCTCCCGGTGTGCCGTCCCTGCATTACACAAGCACGTGTCCCAAAACATTAGCCGTGCTCTAAAAAACGCAGTTACCGGGAAAGTCCACTTAACCACGGACACGTGGATAAGTGCTTGTGGGCAGGGACGGTACATATCGCTGACGGCACACTGGGTTAACATAGTGGAAGCCGGGACCCAGTCAGACCTTGGGACGGAACACGTCCTCCCGACGCCAAGGATTGAGGGCCCTAGGTCAATCTGGGTTGCCCCCATGGTCTACAGCTCCTGCACCTCATCCTCCTCCTCCTCTTCAGCCTCCATCTCCGAAATGACCACATCAGTCACAAGCTGGAAGCACTGCAGCACTGCCTCGGCCAAGCGACAACAGGCTGTACTGAAGCTAATATGCTTAGGTGAAAAACCGCAGAATGCTGAAGAGTTGTGGACAGCTCTGAAAGAGCAGGCAGATCTGTAGCTCACACCGCTGAACCTACAGCCAGGCATGGTCGTGTGTGACAATTGCCAGAACCTGGTGGCGGCTCTGAGGCGAGGTGAGCTCACACACGTACCATGCCTGGCCCATGTGCTTAACCTCGTGGTTCAGCGGTTTCTAAAAACCTACCCGGAGCTGCTGGATCTGCTTGTTGAAGTACGCCGCCTGTGTGTCCATTTTAGAAAGTCAGCTACAGCTTCCGCCGCCTTTGCAGTGTTTCAGCAGCGTTTGCAGCTTCCGGCTCGCAGACTGGTGTGTGATGTCCCCACGCGTTGGAACTCTACACTGCAGATGTTGGGAACGATATGTGAGCAGAAGAGGGCAGTTGTTAAGTACCAGCATCAACAAGGCCATCGGTATTCAGTTCAGACACCACACATAAGACCACAGGAGTGGACATGGATGTCAGACATATGTACCATCCTCCAAAACTTTGAGGACTCCACCAAGATGGTGAGCGGCGATGACGCCATAATTAGCATCACCATCCCGCTTCTCTGTCTTCTGAAATGCTCTCTGCTCACAATCAAAGAGGATGCTTTGCAGGCGGAGCACGATGAGATGGCGCAAGGAACCATACAGGGTGATTACACACAGCCAAGCCTCATCTCATCCCAACGTGGATTGGGTGACAATGAGGAAGAGGAGGAGGAGGAGGAGGAGGAAGGACAGGAGCTAGTTTCATGCACTAAAGACGGTACTACCTGCACAGCTGTCATACCGTCTGTTCAGCGTGGATGGCCAGAGGACTGAGAGGATGAGGAGGAGGAAGAGGAGGAGAGCATGGTCAGTCATCCTCTTGGTGAGGACATGGAAGTCTTGCCTGTTAGTAGTCTGGCACGCATGGCTGAGTTTATTTTACGCTGCCTTTCCCGTGACCTTCGCGTTCTCTAAATTTTGGGTGACAGTCAATACTGGTTGGTGACACTTCTAGACCCACGCTACAAGGAGAACTTTATATCTCTTATTCCTGAGGCGGACAGGTCTACAAAAATGGGGCAGTACTAGAAGGCCCTTGTTGCGGAACTATTAAAAAAATTCCCATCTGAAAAGGCTGGCGGCAGAGGGCACACTTCGTTGGACAACCAAGGAGTACAGGCGAGAGAGACACAACTTCAATCCAGCAGAGGCAGGGGAACACTGTCAAAGTTCTGGGAGAGTTTTCTCAGACCCTCCCATCGCACAGGCCCTGAGGCGCGGGGTACTCTCACAAGGAGAGCAAAGTTTGGGAAGATGCTGAGGGAGTACCTTGCCGACCGTACCAACGTCCTCCGTGATTCCTCTGTGCCTTATTATTATTGGGTATCCAAGCTGGATACGTGAAATGAACTGTCTCTCTATGCCTTGGAGGTCCTGGCCTGCCCTGCCGCCAGCGTTTTATCAGAGCGGGTTTTTAGTGCCGCTTGTGGAATTATATCTGATAAGCGCATCCGCCTGTCAACTGAAAATGCTGACAGGCTGACTCTTATAAAAATGAATAAGAGCTGGATTGGGCCAGACTTCTCAACACCACCGAATGATAGCAGCATAACATAAGCTCAAATACAGTGTCTTTTCTTGGGAGGTGTATTCCCATGCACCTTTTCACACCCACACATGGGTATATGCTTCCTGATTTTGTCTATTTGCTCTTGTCCTCCTCCTTCTCCTCATCCTCCAACACCATATCACCAGGGTGACCGTGGTCCATGATGCAACACCCACCTATTTTTTTTAAAGCGTGTTTATGATGCCCGTAAAAAAATTTTTTATACAGTATGTTCATGTATACCCCCCAGGGGAAAATGTTTGTCAGCCCATATGTTAAGGGGACGGTTACAAACAACTTTATTAATAATGGAAAGCAACCGAACCCGGGGTCCGCGATGCAGCCTGGAGGACTGCGGCTGAACACCTTCCGGGTAAGAAGGTAAAACATCCAACTAAAATAACAATCCCTTCCGTGTTACTGCACACCGTAACGGGAATAGGGATTCGCACTATCTCCGTTAACTGCACGAGAGATGTGCGACAAATAATGTATCCATAGCCCTGTTTACTGCACAGGGACTACGCAGCAGGCGCTAGGATGCGTGTGTGATTCATGCCGGCGTATACGTGCTCCCAGCCGGCGTGCTACCAGACTGAGGAGTATCTCTCCACGTGGCTAACAGGCAGTGCCGGAAATACAGAATCTGCAGTCTGCGCGGGGTGTATAGCGACCCCCTTGTCGGAGCCAGACTGTCAGACGAAGCTACCTGCCTACCTCCATCTAAGGCTGCCTATCCCTCGTTAAACCTGCCTGTCAGAAGCTATAACAGCAATAGCACACAAGGAGCCCAAACGACCAAGCGTCCACACAATAACACCATCTCAGCTCAATGATCAGAGCGCGCTGCCATGTTTGTGGGCGGGCTATTTAAAGATTAAGCCCTGCCCACCGTCGCATTATTGGTGACTTCACCCACGACCAATCAGGTGGTGCCAGGTCACCGGATCAGCTGACTCCCAAACCACCAATCACGGTCCGCCATGTCACGGGCATGCTCAGTGCAGTGAATCCTGGACTTAGGCTGTAGCAGCCCTGTTTCCCTCCGCAACCTATCCTTCATGTTGCTAGGAACAAAGACCCAAGAGACAACTTGTACATCTCGTGCACCAGCTAGGCGTTGAGACCGACGATGATACTGAGCAGTATCTGGCCTGGCTGGACTGGAATGGGAGACCACAGAATCCAGTGATGATTTTGAACCCATTTTGGATCCAGAAAACGCCCGACGCCTAACATTATCCCCCCTTCTAACATCTCCCTCCACTTGATGCTCATATTCCTCAATGAGCAGGGGAGCATGAATGTGGTCCACCGGTTCCCATGAACGATCCTCAGATCCATGGCCCCTCCAGTGTACTAGGTACCTTAGATCCCATAATTGCCTGCACCTCGAGATCATCACCAATGGTGTCTGTAGCAGGTTGGGGTTCAGCGAGTTTTGTCAGGCGAACGGGTTTAAGGAGCGACACATGAAAAGTGTCGTGACTCCTCAGGTGTCGTAGTAACTGTAAAGGGTACATTACTGGGTTTACTTGGGCCAAAATTTTGAAAGGACCTATAAAGCGGGGGGCAAACTTAGCAGGTTCCCCGCATACTTTAATATTGCGAGCCGTAAGCCACACTCTGTCGCCCGGATAGAATACGGGAGCTGGACGACGAAGAGTGTCAGCCGACTCTCTCATCCGATTCGTGGAGGCCAATATAGCATCCTGGGTATGGTCCCAAACCTCCCGCGCCTCCAGAGCTAAATCTCTGACCCCAGGTTCCATAGAGGGAACTGGCATAGGAACCGGAAGACGCGGATGTTGGCCATTATTCAGAAAAAGCGGAGTATGATCTGTGGAATCCGCCACGGGTAACGGGTGGAGAAGAACGGCCGGACTTTGAAGGGATGATTTATCTCTCGCACAGGAGACACACGCTAGAACATATTCCTTAATGTCCTGGCGCCACCGGGGCCATCAATACGACCGTTGAAGAAACTTTGTGGTACGTTTGACCCCAAAATGACCTCCGATCTTAGGGGCATGTGCCCAGGAGAGCACCTCATTTTGTAGATTAGGGGGAACGAACGTCCTCCCAGAAGGAACCTGGTTTAAGGACACTGGAGCCACCATCCGCATATTTCCCGAAGGAACGGTGAGCCTGGGCTCGTCATCGTCCTCAGCCGTATCCATGGACCGGGACAAAAGGTCTACCCGAGGGTTCTTTTTGATATAATCTGACAAGACCTGGGTCTCGGGGACAGACAGAGGATCTGTGCCCGGGGCCAAATCAATAGGACAGCCATACGGTCGGTGGCGAGGTAAAGTGTCTGCAGCCTTTTTGGGAAGACATCGGCAAAAGTCTGATATTGCACAGGGAGGGAGGCCAAGTCGGTAGAAGGCTCATAGACTACCCTCCGGGTGGCTGTAACCATACAATGAGACACACAATTCTCACTCCAGGAAGAAATTCTCCCCGTATTCCAGTCAGCGTGTGGAGTGTGACAACATAACCATGGGAGGCCCAATAGCACCTCATCTAATCCACCGGGAATAATAAGAAAGGAGATAACCTCCTGGTGACCCTGAGGAAACCACATGGTGAGGGGAATCGACTGGTGGGTGATTTGCATGTCCAGTAGTGATCGTTGACTACCCTAATGTTCATTGGTTTTGGCAGTAACTCCATAGGAATGGCGTACATCTGGGCAAACGTAGATGACAAAAAATTGCCATCGGCGCCAGAATCCACTCACGCCTTGGCAGTAACCATGGTTGTTCCGAAGAACAATGTCACCTTATACTATAATTTGGAGGAAGGAGCCCCGGAATCTAACACACCTCCTCCAACGGCGGTTAGACACACTCGTTTTCCCGACTGCTTGGAACCCTTATAAATGGGGTACTCCAAGAGATGTGCAGGTCGGGAACGAGAGGGGCTAGACTCAGTCCGGGATATATCCATAGCCTCAGGCTCCGGGTCGGGAGTCGCGGGTTTGGAAATGGGTCTAGAGAATGAAGGGCCAACCGACACTAAGGTCTGGGGACCTCTAGCTCTAACTTGTGTTCTGCATGACGCAAATCTATTTGGTTAGCGAGAGAGATTAACTCCTCCAGGGAGGTTGGAATCTCTCTGGTAGATAGAGCATTTTTAATATGCCCAGCCAGACCCTTCCAGAACACCGGGATTAAAGACCGCTCAGACCAATCCAATTCAGCCGCTAGGGTTCTGAACTGGATGGCATAGTGGCTGGCGGTGACCGAACCCTGGACCAACGCAAGAAGCTTAAGAGCCGTATTATGCGTGACCTGAGGACCTAGGAAAACTTTTTTTAGGGCTGTAAGAAAGAGACCCGCATTAGCCACTACCGGGTCACTCCGCTCCCACAGAAGTGTAGCCCACTCCAAGGCCCTGTGAGAAAGTAACGAGATGACAAAACCCACTTTGGCCCTTTCGGAGGGGAACTGTGCCTCCATCATCTCCAACTGAATGGAGCACAGATTAATAAAACCTCTGCAGGATCTGCTGTCGCCAGAAAATTTTTCCGGGAGAGCAAACTGGGGTAATGGGGCGATTGCAGCTGCCGCAGCATTCACCGCAGCCGTGTTAACCAGATTGGCTGCTTGAGAAGCTGCCTGGGTAGCTACTGCAGTGATATCAGCGACCGGAGCAGCTTGTTACAGAGTCCTAAGTCTGGCCTCAAGTTGCTGTATTGTCAGCCATGTTCGGCAAGACCCTGGCGCTCTGATACTGTTACTGCACACCGGAACGAGAATAGGGATTCGCACTATCTCCGTTAACTGCACGAGAGATGTGCGACAAATAATGTATCCGTTGCCCTGTTAACTGCACAGGGACTACGCAGCAGGCGCTAGGATGCGTGTGTGATTCACGCCGGCGTATACGTGCTCACAGCCGGCGTGCTACCGGACTGAGGAGTATCTCTCCACGTGGCTAATAAGTGGTGCCGGGAATACGGAATCTGCAGTCTGCTCGGGGTGTATAGCGACCCCCTTGTCGGAGCCAGACTGTCAGACGAAGCTACCTGCCTACCTCCATCTAAGGCTGCCTATTCCCCGCTAAACCTGCCTGTCAGAAGTTATAACAGCAATAGCACACGTGGAGCCCAAACGAACAAGTCTCCGGTTCTCTGGTAGGCCCGTCCAACCCCTCAGAAAAGCATCCCTGGCTAAGAATAGTGTGGGGGAAGGTTCCCGGACACTCTTTGGCTGCTTTTATAATGTGGATCGGCCATGCTTATGCATGTTATTTATCAAAACTAGTGTTGAGCGAGCACTAAAATGCTCGGGTGCTCGAAGCTCGGGCCGAGCTCACCGTGATACTCGGGTGCTCGACCCGAGCTACGAGCCCAATGTTAGTCTATGGGAGACCCGAGCATTTTTGCGGCGGCTCCCCTGGCAGTCTGTAGAAAGCCTAAAAAGTGCCCAAAAACGATAGTGACAGTGCTCAAAACACATTGGGACAGCATGGGGATCGCCCCAGGAAGCATTTCTGACCCCCAGGTCACTGCTGTCAACAACGTGGTCAGAGGTATTAAGCCACTTTTATGGGCTCACAATAAAACGTTCAAAAACTAAACGGAAACAGTTTTCCTGTGAAATATGTTAAGGAACTTCCTTTCCAGGGTAAAGACTTGTGTATAAGGTAAAATAAATAACCAAAAACAAAAATACTCCTCCACATCTTGGGCTATGTTCACAAGTAGCATTTTTTATGCGTTTTTGCACTTTTGTATTGCTTTCAACCGTGACAAATGCATTTACCGGGAAATGTCATTTTAACATTTTACAATCTTATCTGGCCATGTGCTGTGTGACACATGCATACAGTGCTGAAAAGACATGGGAACAGCATGGGGAAGACCCCTGGAAGCATCACTGACACCCAGGTCACTGCCTAAAAGTGTGCCCATCAGAAGTGATCCTTGCCGCATCAGAAGATGCAGACTTGCAACTTTCCCCGTTCAAGTCCTTGTCCCAGGGCTGTGTCCAATTGTACCTCCCCCATTCCTTGCAATGCAAGCGCAAGTAAGCAGCCTGCCACCCACCCGCCCCCAGGCTGCAATACCATACTGCTTGCTTGCACTTGAAATTGGGCCTTTTAGGCATGTGGAGGCAGAATCTGGCCACCACGTCATGGCTGCGTCGGCGGCCTGGTATCCATACTCAGTCCCTAGCCGCCCGGCGGCCGGGTGTCCACGCTTGGTCCCCAGCCACCAGGGGGCGGCCTGTTGTCCATACTCGGTCCCCAACCGCCCCGCGGCCGGGTGCCCACACACGGTCCTCAGCCACCTGGGGGTGGCCGGGTGTCCATAAACGGTCCCCAGCCGCCCTTATTTGAAGGACAGCCTAACCACAAACACGTGGACAAGTGAATGTGGCCAGGGATGGTCCAACTGACTGACGCCTTCACACTGGGTTAATATTGTGGAAGCCAGGACACAGTTGGACACTGGGATGCAACACGTCCTCCAGACATAGAGGATTGCGGGTCCTGGGTCAATCAGGCTTCAACACAACGTTCAGAAGGTAGACAGCAGCAGTGGTCGGCCTCCTACACAATGAGTAAATTATTCATGATCATGAGGCCATCCATCTCCTTAGCTTTCTGTTCCTTGGAATGCAAGCGCATGTATGTAGTAGCGGCTAGGCCTGAGGTGGTCAGCGTTTTGGTGCATATCCTACCTCCTCCGAGAATTGCTGGATGTTTTCCTGCTACTATCCCAGTTCTATGACTCCCGTTAAAACAAAGCTTCAGGTGAGGAATGATGGATGAGGTGGTGGCAAAGGAGAAAGAGCAGGAGGAACAGGGACCATTCACTTCAATATCAGGCCAGTCAACCATACATATCTTGTAGGATATGTTTCTGTACCCAAAGGAGCGGTTCGGCTACACAGTTATAGGGCATACAGTGAGTGCAATGCCTACCAAAAATTTCGAGGCACTCCAATGCCCCTTGGAAGTGACATGGAGGTCAGAGGGCCTTAACTAAACTGTTTTTTCCATTTATAGCAACTGGGTCTCCTGTACACTGTTGGCCTAAGCAGTGAATGGAAGGCTTTTCAAAAATTATGAGGAACTGCAAAGCCCCTTGAAACAGACGTGGATTACAGCGTAATAAAAACCTAATACCCTTTATTGGGGAGTGGGTCTCCCTTAGTGTTCGCCAATGCATGGAAAAGCAAAAGCTAACTAAAATTAGGAGGAAATGCAATGCCCGTTGGAAGAATCGTGGAGGTTAGAGGTAATTAAAAACAACATTTCAATGCCCCTTGGAAGAGCTGTGTAGTTCAGAGTGGTTTAACAAGATGGTTTTAATGCCCCTTGGAAGAGATGTGGAGGTCACAGTAGCTTAACAAGACAGTTTTAATGCCCCTTGGAGGAGTGGTGGAGGTCGCAGTGGAATAAAAAGATAATATCAATGCCCCTTGGAAGAGTGGTGGAGGTCACAGTAGATTAACAAGATGATTTTACTGCCCCTTGGAAGAGTGGTGGAGGTCACAGTAGCTTAAAAAGATGGTTTTAATGCCCCTTGGAAGAGACGGGGAGGACACAGTAGCTTAACAAGACAGTTTTAATGCCCCTTGGAAGAGTGGTGGAGGTCGCAGTGGAATAAAAAGACAATATCATTGCCCCTTGGAAGAGTGGTGGAGGTCATAGTAGCTTAAAAAGATGGTTTTAATGCCCTTTGGAAGAGTGGTGGAGGACACAATAGCTTAACAAGACAGTTTTAATGCCCCTTGGAAGGGAAGTGGAGGTCACAATAGCTTAACAAGATAGTTTTAATGCCCCTTGGAAGAGTGGTGGAGGTCGCAGTGGAATAAAAAGACAATATCAATACCCATTGGAAGAGTGGTGGAGGTCACAGTAGCTTAACAAGATGGTTTTAATGCCCCTTGGAAGAGTGGTGGAGGTCACAGTAACTTAACAAGACAGTTTTAATGCCCCTTGGAAGAGTGGTGGAGGTCACAGTAGCTTAACAAGATGGTTTTAATGCCCCTTGGAAGAGTGGTGGAGGTCACAGTAGCTTAACAAAACAGTTTTAATGCCCCTTGGAAGAGTGGTGGAGGTCACAGTAGCTTAACAAGACAGTTTTAATGCCCCATGGAAGAGTGGTGGAGGTCGCAGTGGAATAAACAGACTATATCAATGCCCCTTGGAAGAGTGGTGGAGGTCACAGTAGCTTAACAAGACGGTTTTAATGCCCCTTGGAAGAGACATGGAGGTCACAGTAGCTTAACAAGACGGTTGTAATGCCCCTTGGAAGAGTGGTGGAGATCGCAATGGAATGAAAAGACAATATCAATGCCCCTTGGAAAAGTGGTGGAGGTCACAGTAGCTTATCAAGACGGTTTTAATGCCCCTTGGAAGACTGGTGTAGGTCACAGTAGCTTAACAAGATGGTTTTAATGCCCCTTGAAAGAGACGTGGAGGTCACAGTAGCTTAACAAGACAGTTTTAATGCCCCGTGGAAGGGTGGTGGAGGTCGCATTGGAATAAAAAGACAATATCAATGCCCCTTGGAAGAGTGGTGGAGGTCACAGTAGCTTAACAAGACGGATGTAATGCCCCTTGGACGAGAGGTGGAGGTCACAGTAGCTTAACAATATGGTTTTAATGCTGCTTGGAAGAGACGTGGAGGTCACAGTAGCTTAACAAAACAGTTTTAATGCCCCTTGGAAGAGTGGTGGAGGTCGCAGTGCAATAAAAAGACACTATAAATGCCCCTTGGAAGAGTGGTGGAGGTCACAGCAGTTTAACAAGAAGGTTTTAATGCCCCTTGGAAGAGTGGTGGAGGTCACAGTAGCTTGACAAGACAGTTTTAATGTCCCTTGGAAGAGTGGTGGAGGTCACAGTAGCTTAACAAGGCAGTTTTAATGCCCCTTGGAAGAGTGGTGGAGGTCACGGTAGCTTAACAAGACGGTTTTAATGCCCCTTGGAAGATACATGTAGGTCACAGTAGCTTAACAAGACGGTTCTAATGCCCCTTGGAAGAGACGTGGAGGTCACAGAAGCATAACAAGACAGTTTTAATGCCCCTTGGAAGAGTTGTGGATGTCGCAGTGGAATAAAAAGACAATATCAATGCCCCTTGGAAATGTGGTGGAGGTCACAGTAGCGTAACAAGACGGTTTTAATTCCCCTTGGAAGAGACGTGGAGGTCACAGTAGCGTAACAAGACGGTTTTAATTCCCCTTGGAAGAGACGTGGAGGTCACAGTAGCTTAACAAGACAGTTTTAATGCCCCTTGGTAGAGTGGTGGAGGTCGCTGTGGAATAAAAAGACAATATCAATGCCCCTTGGAAGAGTGGTGGAGGTCACAGTATCTTAACAAGATGGTTTTAATGCCTCTTGGAAGAGACATGGAGGTCACAGTAGCTTAACAAAACAGTTTAAATGCCCCTTGGAAGAGTGGTGGAGGTCGCAGTGGAATAGAAAGAGAATATCAATGCCCCTTGGAAGAGTGGTGGAGGTCACAGTAGCTTAACAAGACGGTTTAAATGCCTCTTGGAAGAGAGGTGGAGGTCACAGTAGCTTAACAAGACAGTTTAATGCCCCTTGGAAGAGTGGTGGAGATCGCAGTGGAATAAAAAGACAATATCAATGCCCCTTGGAAGAGTGGTGGAGGTCACAGTAGCTTAACAAGACGGTTTTAATGCCCCTTGAAAGAATGGTGGCGGTCACAGTAGCTTAACAAGATGGTTTTAATGCCCCTTGGAAGAGTGGTGGAGGTCACAGTAGCTTTACAAGACGGTTTTAATGCCCCTTGGAAGAGACGTGGAGGTCACAGTAGCTTAACAAGATAGCTTTAATGCCCCTTGGAAGAGTGGTGGAGATCGCAGTGGAATAAAAAGACAATATCAATACCCCTTGGAAGAGTGGTGGAGGTCACAGTAGCTTAACAAGATGGTTTTAATGCCCCTTGAAAGAGACGTGGAGGTCACAGTAGCTTAACAAGACAGTTTTAATGCCCCTTGGATGGGTGGTGGAGGTCGCAGTGGAATAAAAAGACAATATCAATGCCCCTTGGAAGAGTGGTGGAGGTCACAGTAGCTTAACAAGACGGATTTAATGCCCCTTGGAAGAGTGGTGGAGTTCACAGTAGCTTAACAAGATGGTTTTAATGCCCCTTGGAAGAGACGTGGAGGTCACAGTAGCTTAACAAGACAGTTTTAATGCCCCTTGGAAGAGTGGAGGAGGTCGCAGTGGAATAAAAAGACAATATCAATGCCCCTTGGAAGAGTGGTGGAGGTCACAGTAGCTTAACAAGATGGTTTTAATGCCCCTTGGAAGAGTGGTGGAGGTCACAGTAGTTTGACAAGACGGTTTTAAAACCCCTTGGAAGAGTGGTGGAGGTCACAGTAGCTTAACCAGATGGTTTTAATGCCCTTGGAAGAGACATGGAGGTCACAGTAGCTTAACAAGACAGTTTTAATGCCCCCTGGAAAAGACGTGGAGGTCACAGTTGCTTAACAAGACAGTTTTAATTCCCCTTCGAAGAGTGGTGGAGATCGCAGTGGAATAAAAAGACAATATCAATGCCCCTTGGAAGAGTGGTGGAGTTCACAGTAGCTTAACAAGACGGTTTTAATGCCCCTTTGAAAGAGTGGTGGAGGTCACAGTAGCTTAACAAGACTGTTTTAATGCCCCTTGGAAGAGTGGTGGAGGTCACAGTAGCTTAACCAGACGGTTTTAATGCCCCTTGGTAGAGACATGGAGGTCACAGTAGCTTAACAAGACAGTTTCAATGCCCCTTGGAAGAGACGCGGAGGTCACAGTAGCTTAACAAGACAGTTTTAATGCCCCTTGGAAAAGTGGTGGAGGTCGCAGTGGAATAAAAAGACAATATCAATGCCCCTTGGAAGAGTGGTTGAGGTCACAGTAGTTTAACAAGATGGTTTTAATGCCCCTTCTAAGAGTGGTGGAGGTCACAGTAACTTAACAAGACGGTTTTAATGCCCCTTGGAAGAGCTGTGGAGTTCAGAGTGGTTTAACAAGACAGTTTTAATGCCCCTTGGAAGAGTAGTGGGAGTCGCAGTGGAATAAAAAGACAATATCAATGCCCCTTGGAAGAGTGGTGGAGGTCACAGTAGCTTAAAAAGACGGTTTTAATGCCACTTGGAAGAGTGGAGAAGGTCACAGTAGCTTAACAAGATGGTTTTAATGCCCCTTGGAAGAGACGTGGAGTTCACAGTAGCTTAACAAGACGGTTTTAATGCCCCTTGGAAGAGTGGTTGAGGTCGCAGTAGCTTAAAAAGACGGTTTAAATGCCTCTTGGACGAGTGGTGGAGGTCACAGTAGCTTAACAATATGGTTTAATGCCCCTTGGAAGAGATTCTGAGGTAACAGTAGCTTAACAAAACAGTTTAAATGCCTCTTGGAAGAGTGGTGGAGGTCGCAGTGAAATAAAAAGACAATTTCAATGCCCCTTGGAAGAGTGGTGGAGGACACAGTAGCTTAACAATACAGTTTTAATGCCCCTTGGAAGAGTGTTGGAGTTCGCAGTGGAATAAAAAGACAATTTCAATGCCCCGTGGAAGAGTGGTGGAGGTCACAGTAGCTTAACATTACGGTTTTAATGCCCCTTGGAAGAGACGTGGAGGTCACAGTAGCTTAACAAGACGGTTTTAATGCCTCTTGGAAGAGACGTGGAGGTCACAGCAGCTTAACAAGACAGTTTTATTGCCCCTTGGAAGAGACGTGGAGGTCACAGTAGCTTAACAAGACTGTTTTAATTCCCCTTGGAACAGACGTGGAGGTCACAGTAGCTTAAAGAGACAGTTTAAATGCCCCTTGGAAGAATGGTGGAGGTCGCAGTGGAATAAAAAGACAATATCAATGCCCCTTGGAAGAGTGATGGAGGTCATAGTAGCTTAACAAGACAGTTTTAATGCCCCTTGGAAGTGTGGTGGCGGTCACAGTAGCTTAACAAGACAGTTTTAATGCCCCTTGGAAGAGTGGAGGAGGTTGCAGTGTTATAAAAAGACAATATCAATGCCCCTTGGAAGAGTGGTGGAGGTCAAAGTAGCTTAACAAGACGGTTTTAATGACCCTTGGAAGAGACGTGGAGGTCACAGTAGCTTAACAAGACAGTTTTAATGCCCAATGGCAGAGTGGTGGATTTCGCAGTGGATTAAAAAGACAATATCAATGCCCCTTGGAAGAGTGGTGGAGTTCACAGTAGCTTAACAAGACGGTTTTAATGCCCCTTGGAAGAGATATGGAGGTCACAGTAGCTTAACAAGACAGTTTAATGCCCCTTGGAAGAGTGTTGGAGATCGCAGTGGAATAAAAAGACAATATCAATGCCCGTTAGAAAAGTGGTGGAGGTCACAGTAGCTTAGCAAGACGGTTTTAATGCCCCTTGGAAGAATGGTGGAGGTCACAGTAGCTTAACAAGATGGTTTTAATGCCCCTTGAAAGAGACATGGAGGTCACAGTAGCTTAACAAGACAGTGTTAATGCCCCTTGGAAGGGTGGTGGAGGTCGCAGTGGAATAAAAAGAAAATATCAATGCCCCTTGGAAGAGTGGTGGAGGTCACAGTTGCTTAACAAGACAGTTTTAATGCCCCTTGGAAGAGAAGTTGAGGTGACAGTAGCTTAACAAAACAGTTTTAATGCCATTTGGAGGAGTGTTGGAGGTCGCAGTGGAATAGAAAGGCAATATCAATGAGCCTTGGAAGAATGGTGGTGGTCACAGTAGCTTAACAAGATGGTTTTAATGCCCCTTGGAAAAGTTGTGGAGGTCGCAGTGGAATAAAAAGACAATATCAATGCCCTTTCGAAGAGTGGTGGAGGTCACAGTAGCTTAACAAGACAGTTTTAATGCCCATTGGAAGAGTGATGGAGGTCACAGTAGCTTAACAAGATGGTTTTAATGCACCTTGGAAGAGACGTGGAGGTCACAATAGCTTAACAAGACAGTTTTAATGCCCCTTGGAAGAGTGGTGGAGGTCGCAGTGGAATAAAAAGACAATATCAATGCCCCTTGGAAGAGTGGTGGAGGTCAAAGTAGCTTAACAAAACGGTTTTAATGCCCCTTGGAAGAGTGGTGGAGGTCACAGTAGCTTAACAAGACTGTTTTAATGCCCCTTGGAAGAGACGTGGAGGTCTCAGTAGCTTACAAGACAGTTGTAATGCCCCTTGGAAGGGTGGTGGACGTCGCAGTGAAATAAAAAGAAAATATCAATGCCCCTTGGAAGAGTGGTGGAGGTCACAGTAGCTTAACAAGATAGTTTTAATGCCCCTTGGAAGAGACGTGTAGGTCACAGTAGCTTAACAAAACAGTTTTAATGCCCTTTGGAGGAGTGTTGGAGGTCGCAGTGGAATAGAAAGACAATATCAAGGCCCCTTGGAAGAGTGGTGGAGGTCAAAGTAGCTTAACAACACGGTTTTAATGCCCCTTGGAAGAGTGATGGAGGTCACAGTAGCTTAACATGACGGTTTTAATGCTGCTTGGAAGAGAAGTGGAGGTCACAATAGCTTAGCAAGACAGTTTTAATGCCCCTTGGAAGAGTGGTGGAGGTCGCAGTGGAATAAAAAGACAATATCAATGCCCCTTGGAAGAGTGGTGGAGGTCACAGTAGCTTAACAAGACGGTTTTAATGCCCCTTGGAAGAGTGGTGGAGGTCACAGTAGCTTAACAAGACGGTTTTAATGCCCCTTTGAAAGAGTGGTGGAGGTCATAGTAGCTTAACAAGACGGTTTAATGCCCGTTGGAAGAGTGGTGGAGGTCACAGTAGCTTAACAAGATGGTTTTAATGCCCCTTGGAAGAGTGGTGGAGGTCACAGAAGCTTAACAAGACAGTTTTAATGCCCCTTGGAAGAGTGGTGGAGGTAGCAGTGGAATAAAAAGACAATATCAATGCCCCTTGGAAGAGTGGTGGAGGTCACAGTTGCTTAACAATACGGTTTTAATGCCCCTTGGAAGAGACATGTAGGTCACAGTAGCTTAACAAGACAGTTTAATGCCCCTTGGAAAAGTGGTGGAGGTCGCAGTGGAATAAAAAGACAATATACATGCCACTTGGAAAAGTGGTGGAGGTCACAGTAGCTTAACAAGATGGTTTTAGTGCCCCTTGGAAGAGTGGTGGAGGTCACAGTAGCTTAACAAGATGGTTTTAATGCCCCTTGAAAGAGACGTGGAGGTCACAGTAGCTTAAGAAGTCGGTTTTAATGCCCCTTGGAAGAGTGGAGAAGGTCACAGTGGCTTAACAAGACGTTTTTAATGCCCCATGGAAGAGACGTGGAGTTCACAGTAGCTTAACAAGACAGCTTTAATGCCCCTTGGAAAAGTGGTGGAGGTCTCATTGGAATAAAAAGACAATATCAATGCCCCTTGGAAGAGTTGTGGAGGTCACAGTAGGTTAATAATATAGTTTCAATGCCCCTTGGAAGAGTGCTGAAGGTCACAGTAGCTTAACAAGACGGTTTTAATGCCTCTTGGAAGAGTGGTGGAGGTCACAGTATCTTAACAAGATGGGTTAATGCCCCTTGGAAGAGACGTAGATGTCACAGTAGCTTAACAAAACAGTTTTAATGCCCCTTGGAAGAGTGGTGGAGGTCGCATTGGAATATAAAGACAATATCAATGCCCCTTGGAAGAGTGGTGGAGGTCAAAGTAGCTTAACAAAATGGTTTTAATGCCCCTTGGAAGAGTGGTGGAGGTCACAGTAGCTTAACATGACAGTTTTAATGCCCCTTGGAAGAGACGTGGAGGTCTCAGTAGCTTAACAAGACAGTTGTAATGCCCCTTGAAAGGGTGGTGGACGTCGCAGTGGAATAAAAAGACAATATCAATGCCCCTTGGAAGAGTGGTGGAGGTCACAGTAGCTTAACAAGATAGTTTTAATGCCCCTTGGAAGAGACGTGGAGGTCACAGTAGCTTAACAAAACAGTTTTAATGCCCTTTGGAGGAGTGTTGGAGGTCGCAGTGGAATAGAAAGACAATATCAATGCCCATTGGAAGAGTGGTGGAGGTCAAAGTAGGTTAACAACATGGTTTTAATGCCCCTTGGAAGAGTGGTGGAGGTCACAGTAGCTTAACATGACGGTTTTAATGCCCCTTGGAAGAGAAAAGAAGTTCACAATAGCTTAGCAAGACAGTTTTAATGCCCCTTGGAAGAGTGGTGGAGGTCGCAGTGGAATAAAAAGACAATATCAATGCCCCTTGGAAGAGTGGTGGAGGTCACAGTAGCTTAACAAGGCGGTTTTAATGCCCCTTGGAAGAGTGGTGGAGGACACAGTAGCTTAACAAGACGGTTTTAATGCCCCTTTGAAAGAGTGGTGGAGGTCACAGAAGCTTAACAAGAAAGTTTTAATGCCCCTTGGAAGAGTGGTGGAGGTCGCAGTGGAATAAAAAGACAATATCAATGCCCCTTGGAAGAGTGGTGGAGGTCACAGTTGCTTAACAAGACGGTTTTAATGCCCCTTGGAAGAGACATGTAGGTCACAGTAGCTTAACAAGACAGTTTAATGCCCCTTGGAAGAGTGGTGGAGGTCGCAGTGGAATAAAAAGACAATATAAATGCCCCTTGGAAGAGTGGTGGAGGTCACAGTAGCTTAACAAGATGGTTTTAGTGCCCCTTGGAAGAGTGGTGGAGGTCACAGTAGCTTAACAAGATGGTTTTAATGCCCCTTGAAAGAGACGTGGAGGTCACAGTAGCTTAACAAGTCGGTTTTAATGCCCCTTGGAAGAGTGGAGAAGGTCACAGTGGCTTAACAAGACGTTTTTAATGCCCCTTGGAAGAGACGTGGAGTTCACAGTAGCTTAACAAGACAGATTTAATGCCCCTTGGAAAAGTGGTGGAGCTCTCATTGGAATAAAAAGACAATATCAATGCCCCTTGGAAGAGTTGTGGAGGTCACAGTAGCTTAATAAGATGGTTTCAATGCCCCTTGGAAGAGTGGTGGAGGTCACAGTAGCTTAACAAAACGGTTTTAATGCCTCTTGAAAGAGTGGTGGAGGTCACAGTATCTTAACAAGATGGTTTAATGCCCCTTGGAAGAGACGTAGATGTCACAGTAGCTTAACAAAACAGTTTTAATGCCCCTTGGAAGAGTGGTGGAGGTCGCATTGGAATATAAAGACAATATCAATGCCCCTTGGAAGAGTGGTGGAGGTCAAAGTAGCTTAACAAAATGGTTTTAATGCCCCTTGGAAGAGTGGTGGAGGTCACAGTAGCTTAACATGACAGTTTTAATGCCCCTTGGAAGAGACGTGGAGGTCTCAGTAGCTTAACAAGACAGTTGTAATGCCCCTTGAAAGGGTGGTGGACGTCGCAGTGGAATAAAAAGACAATATCAATGCCCCTTGGAAGAGTGGTGGAGGTCACAGTAGCTTAACAAGATAGTTTTAATGCCCCTTGGAAGAGACGTGGAGGTCACAGTAGCTTAACAAAACAGTTTTAATGCCCTTTGGAGGAGTGTTGGAGGTCGCAGTGGAATAGAAAGACAATATCAATGCCCATTGGAAGAGTGGTGGAGGTCAAAGTAGGTTAACAACATGGTTTTAATGCCCCTTGGAAGAGTGGTGGAGGTCACAGTAGCTTAACATGACGGTTTTAATGCCCCTTGGAAGAGAAAAGAAGTTCACAATAGCTTAGCAAGACAGTTTTAATGCCCCTTGGAAGAGTGGTGGAGGTCGCAGTGGAATAAAAAGACAATATCAATGCCCCTTGGAAGAGTGGTGGAGGTCACAGTAGCTTAACAAGGCGGTTTTAATGCCCCTTGGAAGAGTGGTGGAGGACACAGTAGCTTAACAAGACGGTTTTAATGCCCCTTTGAAAGAGTGGTGGAGGTCACAGAAGCTTAACAAGAAAGTTTTAATGCCCCTTGGAAGAGTGGTGGAGGTCGCAGTGGAATAAAAAGACAATATCAATGCCCCTTGGAAGAGTGGTGGAGGTCACAGTTGCTTAACAAGACGGTTTTAATGCCCCTTGGAAGAGACATGTAGGTCACAGTAGCTTAACAAGACAGTTTAATGCCCCTTGGAAGAGTGGTGGAGGTCGCAGTGGAATAAAAAGACAATATAAATGCCCCTTGGAAGAGTGGTGGAGGTCACAGTAGCTTAACAAGATGGTTTTAGTGCCCCTTGGAAGAGTGGTGGAGGTCACAGTAGCTTAACAAGATGGTTTTAATGCCCCTTGAAAGAGACGTGGAGGTCACAGTAGCTTAACAAGTCGGTTTTAATGCCCCTTGGAAGAGTGGAGAAGGTCACAGTGGCTTAACAAGACGTTTTTAATGCCCCTTGGAAGAGACGTGGAGTTCACAGTAGCTTAACAAGACAGATTTAATGCCCCTTGGAAAAGTGGTGGAGCTCTCATTGGAATAAAAAGACAATATCAATGCCCCTTGGAAGAGTTGTGGAGGTCACAGTAGCTTAATAAGATGGTTTCAATGCCCCTTGGAAGAGTGGTGGAGGTCACAGTAGCTTAACAAAACGGTTTTAATGCCTCTTGAAAGAGTGGTGGAGGTCACAGTATCTTAACAAGATGGTTTAATGCCCCTTGGAAGAGACGTAGATGTCACAGTAGCTTAACAAAACAGTTTTAATGCCCCTTGGAAGAGTGGTGGAGGTCGCATTGGAATATAAAGACAATATCAATGCCCCTTGGAAGAGTGGTGGAGGTCAAAGTAGCTAAACAAAATGGTTTTA
This sequence comes from Phyllobates terribilis, assembly GCF_046119375.1. Lineage (NCBI taxonomy): Eukaryota > Metazoa > Chordata > Amphibia > Anura > Dendrobatidae > Phyllobates > Phyllobates terribilis. The sequence goes on from NW_027362768.1 coordinate 331,017,196, forward strand.
ATGCCCCTTGGAAGAGTGGTGGAGGTCACAGTAGCTTAACATGACAGTTTTAATGCCCCTTGGAAGAGACGTGGAGGTCTCAGTAGCTTAACAAGACAGTTGTAATGCCCCATGAAAGGGTGCTGGACGTCGCAGTGGAATAAAAAGACAATATCAATGCCCCTTGGAAGAGTGGTGGAGGTCACAGTAGCTTAACAAAATAGTTTTAATGCCCCTTGGAAGAGACGTGGAGGTCACAGTAGCTTAACAAAACAGTTTTAATGCCCTTTGGAGGAGTGTTGGAGGTCGCAGTGGAATAGAAAGACAATATCAATGCCCATTGGAAGAGTGGTGGAGGTCAAAGTAGCTTAACAACATGGTTTTAATGCCCCTTGGAAGAGTGGTGGAGGTCACAGTAGCTTAACATGACGGTTTTAATGCCCCTTGGAAGAGAAAAGAAGGTCACAATAGCTTAGCAAGACAGTTTTAATGCCCCTTGGAAGAGTGGTGGAGGTCGCAGTGGAATAAAAAGACAATATCAATGCCCCTTGGAAGAGTGGTGGAAGTCACAGTAGCTTAACAAGGCGGTTTTAATGCCCCTTGGAAGAGTGGTGGAGGCCACAGTAGCTTAACAAGACGGTTTTAATGCCCCTTTGAAAGAGTGGTGGAGGTCATAGTAGCTTAACAAGACGGTTTAATGCCCGTTGGAAGAGTGGTGGAGGTCACAGTAGCTTAACAAGATGGTTTTAATGCCCCTTGGAAGAGTGGTGGAGGTCACAGAAGCTTAACAAGACAGTTTTAATGCCCCTTGGAAGAGTGGTGGAGGTCGCAGTGGAATAAAAAGACAATATCAATGCCCCTTGGAAGAGTGGTGGAGGTCACAGTTGCTTAACAAGACGGTTTTAATGCCCCTTGGAAGAGACATGTAGGTCACAGTAGCTTAACAAGACAGTTTAATGCCCCTTGGAAGAGTGGTGGAGGTCGCAGTGGAATAAAAAGACAATATAAATGCCCCTTGGAAGAGTGGTAGAGGTCACAGTAGCTTAACAAGATGGTTTTAGTGCCCCTTGGAAGAGTGGTGGAGGTCACAGTAGCTTAACAAGATGGTTTTAATGCCCCTTGAAAGAGACGTGGAGGTCACAGTAGCTTAACAAGTCGGTTTTAATGCCCCTTGGAAGAGTGGAGAAGGTCACAGTTGCTTAACAAGATGTTTTTAATGCCCCTTGGAAGAGACGTGGAGTTCACAGTAGCTTAACAAGACAGCTTTAATGCCCCTTGGAAAAGTGGTGGAGGTCTCATTGGAATAAAAAGACAATATCAATGCCCCTTGGAAGAGTTGTGGAGGTCACAGTAGCTTAATAAGATGGTTTCAATGCCCCTTGGAAGAGTGGTGGAGGTCACAGTAGCTTAACAAGACGGTTTTAATGCCTCTTGAAAGAGTGGTGGAGGTCACAGTATCTTAACAAGATGGTTTATTGCCCCTTGTAAGAGACATAGATGTCACAGTAGCTTAACAAAACAGTTTTAATGCCCCTTAGAAGAGTGGTGGAGGTCGCATTGGAATATAAAGACAATATCAATGCCCCTTGGAAGAGTGGTGGAGGTCAAAGTAGCTTAACAAGATGGTTTTAGTGCCCCTTGGAAGAGTGGTGGAGGTCACAGTAGCTTAACAAGACGGTTTTAATGCCCCTTGGAAGAGTGATGGAGGTCACAGTAGCTTAACAAGACGGTTTTAATGCCCCTTTGAAAGAGTGGTGGAGGTCATAGTAGCTTAACAAGACGGCTTAATGCCCGTTGGAAGAGTGGTGGAGGTCACAGTAGCTTAACAAGATGGTTTTAATGCCCCTTGGAAGAGTGGTGGAGGTCACAGAAGCTTAACAAGACAGTTTTAATGCCCCTTGGAAGAGTGGTGGAGGTCGCAGTGGAATAAAAAGACAATATCAATGCCCCTTGGAAGAGTGGTGGAGGTCACAGTTGCTTAACAAGACGGTTTTAATACCCCTTGGAAAAGACATGGAGGTCACAGTAGCTTAACAAGACAGTTTAATGCCCCTTGGAAGAGTGGTGGAGGTCGCAGTGGAATAAAAAGACAATATAAATGCCCCTTGGAAAAGTGGTGGAGGTCACAGTAGCTTAACAAGATGGTTTTAGTGCCCCTTGGAAGAGTGGTGGAGGTCACAGTAGCTTAACAAGATGGTTTTAATGCCCCTTGAAAGAGACGTGGAGGTCACAGTAGCTTAACAAGACGGTTTTAATGCCCCTTGAAAGAGTGGAGAAGGTCACAGTGGCTTAACAAGATGTTTTTAATGCCCCTTGGAAGAGACGTGGAGTTCACAGTAGCTTAACAAGACAGCTTTAATGCCCCTTGGAAAAGTGGTGGAGGTATCATTGGAATAAAAAGACAGTATCAATGCCCCTTGGAAGAGTTGTGGATGTCACAGTAGCTTAATAAGATGGTTTCAATGCCCCTTGTAAGAGTAGTGGAGGTCACAGTAGCTTAACTAGACGGTTTTAATGCCTCTTGGAAGAGTGGTGGAGGTCACAGTAGCTTAGCAAGACGGTTTTAATGCCTCTTGGAAGAGTGGAGGTGGTCGCATTGGAATATAAAGACAATATCAATGCCCCTTGCAAGAGTGGTGGAGGTCACAGTAGCATAACAAGATAGTTTTAATGCCCCTTGGAAGAGCTGTGGAGTTCAGAGTGGTTTAACAAGACGGTTTTAATGCCCCTTGGAAGAGTTGTGGAGGTCACAGTAGCTTAACAAGACGGTTTTCATGCCCCTTGGAAGAGTGGTGGATGTCACAGTAGCTTAGCAAGATGGTTGTAATGCCACTTGGAAGAGAGGTGGAGGTCACAGTAGCTTAACAAGAGAGTTTTAATGCCCCTTGGAAGAGTGGTGGAGGTAGCAGTGGAATAAAAAGACAATATCAATGCCCCTTGGAAGAGTGATGGAGGTCACAGTAGCTTAACTAGACGGTTTTAATGCCCCTTGGAAGAGTGGTGGAGGTCACAGTAGCTTAACAAGACGGTTTAATGCCCCTTGGAAGTGTGGTGGAGGTCACAGTAGCTTAACAAGATGGTTTTAATGCCACTTGGAAGAGAGGTGGAGGTCACAGTAGCTTAACAAGAGAGTTTTAATGCCCCTTGGAAGAGTGGTGGAGGTAGCAGTGGAATAAAAAGACAATATCAATGCCCCTTGGAAGAGAGGTGGAGGTCACAGTGGAATAAAAAGACAATATAAATGCCCCTTGGAAAAGTGGTGGAGGTCACAGTAGCTTAACAAGACGGTTTTAATGCCCCTTGGAATAGTGGTGGAGGTCAAAGTAGCTTAACAAGATGGTTCTAATGCCCCTTGAAAGAGACGTGGAGGTCACAGTAGCTTAACAAGACAGTTTTAATGCCCCTTGGAAGAGACGTGGAGGTCACAGTAGCTTAACAAAACAGTTTTAATGCCCTTTGGAGGAGTGTTGGAGGTCGCAGTGGCATAGAAAGACAATATCAATGCCCCTTGGGAGAGTGGTGGAGGTCACAGTATCTTAACAAGATGGTTTTAATGCCCCTTGGAAGAGTTGTGGAGGTCGCAGTGGAATAAAAAGACAATATTAATGCCTTTTCGAAGAGTGGTGGAGGTCACAGTAGCTTAACAAGACGGTTTTAATGCCCATAGGAAGAGTGGTGGAGGTCACAGTAGCTTAACAAGACAGTTTTAATGCCCCTTGGAACAGTGGTGGAGGTCGCAGTGGAATAGAAAGACAATATCAATGGCCCTTGGTAGAGTTGTGGAGGTCAAAGTAGCTTAACACCACAGTTTTAATGCCCCTTGGAAGAGTTGTGGAGGTCACAGTAGCTTAACATGACGGTTTTAATGCCCCTTGGATGAGAAATGGAGGTCACAATAGCTTATCAAGACCATTTTAATGCCCCTTGGAAGAGTGGTGGAGGTCGCAGTGGAATAAAAAGACAATATCAATGCCCCTTGGAAGAGTGGTGGAGGTCACATTAGCTTAACAATACAGTTTTAATGCCCCTTGGAAGAGAAGTTGAGGTCACAGTAGCTTAACAAAACAGTTTTAATGCCATTTGGAGGAGTGTTGGAGGTCGCAGTGGAATAGAAAGGCAATATCAATGCGCCTTGGAAGAGTGGTGGTGGTCATAGTAGCTTAACAAGATGGTTTTAATGCCCCTTGGAAAAGTTGTGGAGGTCGCAGTGGAATAAAAAGACAATATAAATGCCCTTTCTAAGAGTGGTGGAGGTCACAGTAGCTTAACAAGATGGTTTTAGTGCCCCTTGGAAGAGTGGTGGAGGTCACAGTAGCTTAACAAGATGGTTTTAATGCCCCTTGAAAGAGACGTGGAGGTCACAGTAGCTTAACAAGACGGTTTTAATGCCCCTTGGAAGAGTGGAGAAGGTCACAGTGGAATAAAAAGACAATATCAATGCCCCTTGGAAGAGTGGTGGAGGTCACAGTTGCTTAACAAGTCGGTTTTAATGCCCCTTGGAAGAGTGGTGGAGGTCAAAGTAGCTTAACAACACGGTTTTAATGCCCCTTGGAAGAGTGGTGGAGGTCACAGTAGCTTAACATGACGGTTTTAATGCCCCTTGGAAGAGAAATGGAGGTCACAATAGCTTAGCAAGACAGTTTTAATGCCCCTTGGAAGAGTGGTGGAGGTCGCAGTGGAATAAAAAGACAATATCAATGCCCCTTGGAAGAGTGGTGGAGGTCACAGTAGCTTAACAAGACGGTTTTAATGCCCCTTGGAAGAGTGGTGGAGGACACAGTAGCTTAACAAGACGGTTTTAATGCCCCTTTGAAAGAGTGGTGGTCATAGTAGCTTAATAAGACGGTTTAATGCCCGTTGGAAGAGTGGTGGAGGTCACAGTAGCTTAACAAGATGTTTTTAATGTGCCTTGGAAGAGTGGTGGAGGTCACAGAAGCTTAACAAGACAGTTTTAATGCCCTTTGCAAGAGTGGTGGAGGTCGCAGTGGAATAAAAAGACAATATAAATGCCCCTTGGAAAAGTGGTGGAGGTCACAGTAGCTTAACAAGATGGTTTTAGTGCCCCTTGGAAGAGTGGTGGAGGTCACAGTAGCTTAACAAGATGGTTTTAATGCCACTTGAAAGAGACGTGGTGGTCACAGTAGCTTAACAAGACGGTTTTAATGCCCCTTGGAGGAGTGGAGAAGGTCACAGTGGAATAAAAAGACAATATCAATGCCCCTTGGAAGAGTGGTGGAGGTCACAGTTGCTTAACAAGACGGTTTTAATGCCCCTTGGAAGAGACATGGAGGTCACAGTAGCTTAACAAGACAGTTTAATGCCCCTTGGAAAAGTGGTGGAGGTCACAGTAGCTTAACAAGATGGTTTTAGTGCCCCTTGGAAGAGTGGTGGAGGTCAAAGTAGCTTAACAAGATGGTTTTAATGCCCTTTGAAAGAGACGTGGAGGTCACAGTAGCTTAACAAGACGGTTTTAATGCCCCTTGGAAGAGTGGAGAAGGTCACAGTGGCTTAACAAGACGTTTTCAATGCCCCTTGGAAGAGACGTGGAGTTCACAGTATCTTAACAAGACAGCTTTAATGCCCCTTGAAAAAGTGGTGGAAGTCTCATTGGAATAAAAAGACAATATCAATGCCCCTTGGAAGAGTTGTGGAGGTCACAGTAGCTTAATAAGATGGTTTCAATGCCCCATGGAAGAGTGGTGGAGGTCACAGTAGCTTAACAAGACGGTTTTAATGCCTCTTGGAAGAGTGGTGGAGGTCACAGTAGCTTAATAAGATGGTTTCAATGCCCCTTGGAAGAGTGGTGGAGGTCACAGTAGCTTAACAAGACGGTTTTAATGCCTCTTGAAAGAGTGGTGGAGGTCACAGTATCTTAACAAGATGGTTTATTGCCCCTTGTAAGAGACATAGATGTCACAGTAGCTTAACAAAACAGTTTTAATGCCCCTTAGAAGAGTGGTGGAGGTCGCATTGGAATATAAAGACAATATCAATGCCCCTTGGAAGAGTGGTGGAGGTCAAAGTAGCTTAACAAGATGGTTTTAGTGCCCCTTGGAAGAGTGGTGGAGGTCACAGTAGCTTAACAAGACGGTTTTAATGCCCCTTGGAAGAGTGATGGAGGTCACAGTAGCTTAACAAGACGGTTTTAATGCCCCTTTGAAAGAGTGGTGGAGGTCATAGTAGCTTAACAAGACGGCTTAATGCCCGTTGGAAGAGTGGTGGAGGTCACAGTAGCTTAACAAGATGGTTTTAATGCCCCTTGGAAGAGTGGTGGAGGTCACAGAAGCTTAACAAGACAGTTTTAATGCCCCTTGGAAGAGTGGTGGAGGTCGCAGTGGAATAAAAAGACAATATCAATGCCCCTTGGAAGAGTGGTGGAGGTCACAGTTGCTTAACAAGACGGTTTAAATGCCCCTTGGAAAAGACATGGAGGTCACAGTAGCTTAACAAGACAGTTTAATGCCCCTTGGAAGAGTGGTGGAGGTCGCAGTGGAATAAAAAGACAATATAAATGCCCCTTGGAAAAGTGGTGGAGGTCACAGTAGCTTAACAAGATGGTTTTAGTGCCCCTTGGAAGAGTGGTGGAGGTCACAGTAGCTTAACAAGATGGTTTTAATGCCCCTTGAAAGAGACGTGGAGGTCACAGTAGCTTAACAAGACGGTTTTAATGCCCCTTGAAAGAGTGGAGAAGGTCACAGTGGCTTAACAAGATGTTTTTAATGCCCCTTGGAAGAGACGTGGAGTTCACAGTAGCTTAACAAGACAGCTTTAATGCCCCTTGGAAAAGTGGTGGAGGTATCATTGGAATAAAAAGACAGTATCAATGCCCCTTGGAAGAGTTGTGGATGTCACAGTAGCTTAATAACATGGTTTCAATGCCCCTTGTAAGAGTAGTGGAGGTCACAGTAGCTTAACTAGACGGTTTTAATGCCTCTTGGAAGAGTGGTGGAGGTCACAGTAGCTTAGCAAGACGGTTTTAATGCCTCTTGGAAGAGTGGAGGTGGTCGCATTGGAATATAAAGACAATATCAATGCCCCTTGCAAGAGTGGTGGAGGTCACAGTAGCATAACAAGATAGTTTTAATGCCCCTTGGAAGAGCTGTGGAGTTCAGAGTGGTTTAACAAGACGGTTTTAATGCCCCTTGGAAGAGTTGTGGAGGTCACAGTAGCTTAACAAGACGGTTTTCATGCCCCTTGGAAGAGTGGTGGATGTCACAGTAGCTTAGCAAGATGGTTGTAATGCCACTTGGAAGAGAGGTGGAGGTCACAGTAGCTTAACAAGAGAGTTTTAATGCCCCTTGGAAGAGTGGTGGAGGTAGCAGTGGAATAAAAAGACAATATCAATGCCCCTTGGAAGAGTGATGGAGGTCACAGTAGCTTAACTAGACGGTTTTAATGCCCCTTGGAAGAGTGGTGGAGGTCACAGTAGCTTAACAAGACGGTTTAATGCCCCTTGGAAGTGTGGTGGAGGTCACAGTAGCTTAACAAGATGGTTTTAATGCCACTTGGAAGAGAGGTGGAGGTCACAGTAGCTTAACAAGAGAGTTTTAATGCCCCTTGGAAGAGTGGTGGAGGTAGCAGTGGAATAAAAAGACAATATAAATGCCCCTTGGAAAAGTGGTGGAGGTCACAGTAGCTTAACAAGACGGTTTTAATGCCCCTTGGAATAGTGGTGGAGGTCAAAGTAGCTTAACAAGATGGTTCTAATGCCCCTTGAAAGAGACGTGGAGGTCACAGTAGCTTAACAAGACAGTTTTAATGCCCCTTGGAAGAGACGTGGAGGTCACAGTAGCTTAACAAAACAGTTTTAATGCCCTTTGGAGGAGTGTTGGAGGTCGCAGTGGCATAGAAAGACAATATCAATGCCCCTTGGGAGAGTGGTGGAGGTCACAGTATCTTAACAAGATGGTTTTAATGCCCCTTGGAAGAGTTGTGGAGGTCGCAGTGGAATAAAAAGACAATATTAATGCCTTTTCGAAGAGTGGTGGAGGTCACAGTAGCTTAACAAGACGGTTTTAATGCCCATAGGAAGAGTGGTGGAGGTCACAGTAGCTTAACAAGACAGTTTTAATGCCCCTTGGAACAGTGGTGGAGGTCGCAGTGGAATAGAAAGACAATATCAATGGCCCTTGGTAGAGTTGTGGAGGTCAAAGTAGCTTAACACCACAGTTTTAATGCCCCTTGGAAGAGTTGTGGAGGTCACAGTAGCTTAACATGACGGTTTTAATGCCCCTTGGATGAGAAATGGAGGTCACAATAGCTTATCAAGACCATTTTAATGCCCCTTGGAAGAGTGGTGGAGGTCGCAGTGGAATAAAAAGACAATATCAATGCCCCTTGGAAGAGTGGTGGAGGTCACAGAAGCTTAACAAGACGGTTTTAATGCCCCTTGGAAGAGTGGTGGAGGTCACAGTAGCTAAACAAGATGGTTTTAATGTCCCTTTGAAAGAGTGGTGGAGGTCACAGTAGCTTAACAAGACAGTGTTAATGCCCCTTGGAAGGGTGGTGGAGGTCGCAGTGGAATAAAAAGACAATATCAATGCCCCTTGGAAGAGTGGTGGAGGTCACATTAGCTTAACAATACAGTTTTAATGCCCCTTGGAAGAGAAGTTGAGGTCACAGTAGCTTAACAAAACAGTTTTAATGCCATTTGGAGGAGTGTTGGAGGTCGCAGTGGAATAGAAAGGCAATATCAATGCGCCTTGGAAGAGTGGTGGTGGTCATAGTAGCTTAACAAGATGGTTTTAATGCCCCTTGGAAAAGTTGTGGAGGTCGCAGTGGAATAAAAAGACAATATCAATGCCCTTTCTAAGAGTGGTGGAGGTCACAGTAGCTTAACAAGATGGTTTTAGTGCCCCTTGGAAGAGTGGTGGAGGTCACAGTAGCTTAACAAGATGGTTTTAATGCCCCTTGAAAGAGACGTGGAGGTCACAGTAGCTTAACAAGACGGTTTTAATGCCCCTTGGAAGAGTGAAGAAGGTCACAGTGGAATAAAAAGACAATATCAATGCCCCTTGGAAGAGTGGTGGAGGTCACAGTTGCTTAACAAGTCGGTTTTAATGCCCCTTGGAAGAGTGGTGGAGGTCAAAGTAGCTTAACAACACGGTTTTAATGCCCCTTGGAAGAGTGGTGGAGGTCACAGTAGCTTAACATGACGGTTTTAATGCCCCTTGGAAGAGAAATGGAGGTCACAATAGCTTAGCAAGACAGTTTTAATGCCCCTTGGAAGAGTGGTGGAGGTCGCAGTGGAATAAAAAGACAATATCAATGCCCCTTGGAAGAGTGGTGGAGGTCACAGTAGCTTAACAAGACGGTTTTAATGCCCCTTGGAAGAGTGGTGGAGGACACAGTAGCTTAACAAGACGGTTTTAATGCCCCTTTGAAAGAGTGGTGGTCATAGTAGCTTAATAAGACGGTTTAATGCCCGTTGGAAGAGTGGTGGAGGTCACAGTAGCTTAACAAGATGTTTTTAATGTGCCTTGGAAGAGTGGTGGAGGTCACAGAAGCTTAACAAGACAGTTTTAATGCACTTTGCAAGAGTGGTGGAGGTCGCAGTGGAATAAAAAGACAATATAAATGCCCCTTGGAAAAGTGGTGGAGGTCACAGTAGCTTAACAAGATGGTTTTAGTGCCCCTTGGAAGAGTGGTGGAGGTCACAGTAGCTTAACAAGATGGTTTTAATGCCACTTGAAAGAGACGTGGAGGTCACAGTAGCTTAACAAGACGGTTTTAATGCCCCTTGGAGGAGTGGAGAAGGTCACAGTGGAATAAAAAGACAATATCAATGCCCCTTGGAAGAGTGGTGGAGGTCACAGTTGCTTAACAAGACGGTTTTAATGCCCCTTGGAAGAGACATGGAGGTCACAGTAGCTTAACAAGACAGTTTAATGCCCCTTGGAAAAGTGGTGGAGGTCACAGTAGCTTAACAAGATGGTTTTAGTGCCCCTTGGAAGAGTGGTGGAGGTCAAAGTAGCTTAACAAGATGGTTTTAATGCCCTTTGAAAGAGACGTGGAGGTCACAGTAGCTTAACAAGACGGTTTTAATGCCCCTTGGAAGAGTGGAGAAGGTCACAGTGGCTTAACAAGACGTTTTCAATGCCCCTTGGAAGAGACGTGGAGTTCACAGTATCTTAACAAGACAGCTTTAATGCCCCTTGAAAAAGTGGTGGAAGTCTCATTGGAATAAAAAGACAATATCAATGCCCCTTGGAAGAGTTGTGGAGGTCACAGTAGCTTAATAAGATGGTTTCAATGCCCCATGGAAGAGTGGTGGAGGTCACAGTAGCTTAACAAGACGGTTTTAATGCCTCTTGGAAGAGTGGTGGAGGTCACAGTATCTTAACAAGATGGTTTAATACCCCTTGGAAGAGACGTAGATGTCACAGTAGCTTAACAAAACAGTTTTAATGCCCCTTGGAAGAGTGGTGGAGGTCGCATTGGAATATAAAGAGAATATCAATGCCCCTTGCAAGAGTGGTGGAGGTCACAGTAGCTTAACAAGATGGTTTTAATGCCCATTGGAAGAGCTGTGGAGTTTCAGAGTGGTTTAACAAGACGGTTTTAATGCCCCTTGGAAGAGTTGTGGAGGTCACAGTAGCTTAACAAAACGGTTTTCATGCCCCTTGGAAGAGTGGTGGAGGTCACAGTAGCTTAACAAGACAGTTTTAATGCCCCTTGGAAGAGTGGTGGAGGTCGCAGTGGAATAGAAAGACAATATCAATGCCTTTTCGAAGAGTGGTGGAGGTCACAGTAGCTTAACAAGACGGTTTTAATGCCCCTAGGAAGAGTGGTGGAGGTCACAGTAGCTTAACAAGACAGTTTTAATGCCCCTTGGAAGAGTGGTGGAGGTCGCAGTGGAATAGAAAGACAATATCAATGCCCCTTGGAAGAGTTGTGGAGGTCAAAGTAGCTTAACCCCACGGTTTTAATGCACCTTGGAAGAGTGGTGGAGGTCACAGTAGCTTAACATGACTGTTTTAATGCCCCTTGGATGAGAAATGGAGGTCACAATAGCTTATCAAGACCGTTTTAATGCCCCTTGTAAGAGTGGTGGAGGTCGCAGTGGAATAAAAAGACAATATCAATGTTCCTTGAAAGAGTGGTGGAGGTCACAGAAGCTTAACAAGATGCTTTTAATTCCCCTTGGAAGAGTGGTGGAGGTCACAGTAGCTAAACAAGATGGTTTTAATGCCCCTTTGAAAGAGTGGTGGAGGTCACAGTAGCTTAACAAGACGGTTTAATGCCCCTTGGAACAGTGGTGGAGGTCACAGTAGCTTAACAAGACAGTTTTAATGCCCCAAGGTAGAGTGGTGGATTTCGCAGTGGATTAAAAAGACAATATCAATGCCCCTTGGAAGAGTGGTGGAGGTCACGGTAGCTTAACAAGATGGTTTTAATGCCCCTTGAAAGAGACGTGGAGGTCACAGTAGCTTAACAAGACAGTTTTAATGCCCCTTGGAAGAGTGGTGGAGGTCACAGTAGCTTAACAAGATGGTTTTAATGCCCCTTGGAAAAGTTGTGGAGGTCGCAGTGGAATAAAAAGACAATATCAATGCCCTTTCGAAGAGTGGTGGAGGTCACAGTAGCTTAACAAGACGGTTTTAATGCCCCTTGGAAGAGTGGTGGAGGTCACAGTAGCTTAACAAGATGGTTTTAATGCACCTTGGAAGAGATGTGGAGGTCACAATAGCTTAACAATACAGTTTTAATGCCCCTTGGAAGAGTGGTGGAGGTCGCAGTGGAATAAAAAGACAATATCAATGCCCCTTGGAAGAGTGGTGGAGGTCAAAGTAGCTTAACAAAATGGTTTTAATGCCCCTTGGAAGAGTGGTGGAGGTCACAGTAGCTTAACAAGACTGTTTTAATGCCCCTTGGAAGAGGCGTGGAGGTCTCAGTAGCTTAACAAGACAGTTGTAATGCCCCTTGGAAGGGTGGTGGAGGTCACAGTAGCTTACCAAGATAGTTTGAATGCCCCTTGGAAGAGACGTGGAGGTCACAGTAGCTTAACAAAACAGATTTAATGCCCTTTGGAGGAGTGTTGGAGGTGGCAGTAGAATAGAAAGACAATATCAATGCCCCTTGGAAAAGTGGTGGAGGTCAAAGTAGCTTAACAGCACAGTTTTAATGCCCCTTGGAAGAGTGGTGGAGGTCACAGTAGCTTAACATGACGGTTTTAATGCCCCTTGGAAGAGTGGTGGAGGTCGCAGTGGAATAAAAAGACAATATCAATGCCCCTTGGAAGAGTGGTGGAGGTCACAGTAGCTTAACAAGACGGTTTTAATGCCCCTTGGAAGAGTGGTGGAGGTCACAGTAGCTTAACAAGACGGTTTTAATGCCCCTTTGAAAGAGTGGTGGAGGTCATAGTAGCTTAACAAGACGGTTTAATGCCCGTTGGAAGAGTGGTAGAGGTCACAGTAGCTTAACAAGATGGTTTTAATGCCCCTTGGAAGAGTGGTGGAGGTCACAGAAGCTTAACAAGACAGTTTTAATGCCCCTTGGAAGAGTGGTGGAGGTCGCAGTGGAATAAAAAGACAATATCAATGCCCCTTGAGAGAGTGGTGGAGGTCACAGTTGCTTAACAAGACGGTTTTAATGCCCCTTAGAAGAGACATGTAGGTCACAGTAGCTTAACAAGACAGTTTAATGCCCCTTGGAAGAGTGGTGGAGGTCGCAGTGGGATAAAAAGACAATATAAATGCCCGTTGGAAAAGTGGTGGAGGTCACAGTAGCTTAACAAGATGGTTTTAATGCCCCTTGAAAGAGACGTGGAGGTCACAGTAGCTTAACAAGTCGGTTTTAATGCCCCTTGGAAAAGTGGTGGAGGTCTCATTGGAATAAAAAGACAATATCAATGCCCCTTGGAAGAGTTGTGGAGGTCACAGTAGCTTAATAAGATGGTTTCAATGCCCCTTGGAAGAGTGGTGGAGGTCACAGTAGCTTAACAAGACGGTTTTAATGCCTCTTGGAAGAGTGGTCAAGGTCACAGTATCTTAACAAGATGGTTTAATGCCCCTTGGAAGAGACGTAGATGTCACAGTAGCTTAACAAAACAGTTTTAATGCCCCTTGGAAGATTGGTGGAGGTCGCATTGGAATATAAAGACAATATCAATGCCCCTTGGAAGAGTAGTGGAGGTCAAAGTAGCTTAACAAAACGGTTTTAATGCCCCTTGGAAGAGTGGTGGAGGTCACAGTAGCTTAACAAGACTGTTTTAATGCCCCTTGGAAGAGACGTGGAGGTCTCAGTAGCTTAACAAGACAGTTGTAATGCCCCTTGGAAGGGTGGTGGACGTCGCAGTGGAATAAAAAGACAATATCAATGCCCCTTGGAAGAGTGGTGGAGGTCACAGTAGCTTAACAAGATAGTTTTAATGCCCCTTGGAAGAGACGTGGAGGTCACAGTAGCTTAACAAAACAGTTTTAATGCCCTTTGGAGGAGTGTTGGAGGTCGCAGTGGAATAGAAAGACAATATCAATGCCCCTTGGAAGAGTGGTGGAGGTCAAAGTAGCTTAACAACACGGTTTTAATGCCCATTGGAAGAGTGGTGGAGGTCACAGTAGCTTAACATGACGTTTTTAATGTCCCTTGGAAGAGAAATGGAGGTCACAATAGGTTAGCAAGACAGTTTTAATGCCCCTTGGAAGAGTGGTGGAGGTCGCAGTAGCTTAACAAGACGGTTTTAATGCCCCTTGGAAGAGTGGTGGAGGTCACAGTAGCTTAACAAGACGGTTTTAATTCCCCTTCGAAAGAGTGGTGGAGGTCATAGTAGCTTAACAAGACGGTTTAATGCCCGTTGGAAGAGTGGTGGAGGTCACAGTAGCTTAACAAGATGGTTTTAATGCCCCTTGCAATAGTGGTGGAGGTCACAGAAGCTTAACAAGACAGTTTTAATGCCCCTTGGAAGAGTGGTGGAGATCGCAGTGGAAGAAAAAGACAATATCAATGCCCCTTGGAAGAGTGGTGGAGGTCACAGTTGCTTAACAAGACGGTTTTAATGGCCCTTGGAAGAGACATGGAGGTCACAGTAGCTTAACAAGACAGTTTAATGCCCCTTGGAAGAGTGGTGGAGGTCGCAGTGGAATAAAAAGACAATATAAATGCCCCTTGGAAAAATGGTGGAGGTCACAGTAGCTTAACAAGATGGTTTTAGTGCCCCTTGGAAGAGTGGTGGAGGTCACAGTAGCTTAACAAGATGGTTTTAATGCCCCTTGAAAGAGACGTGGAGGTCACAGTAGCTTAACAAGACGGTTTTAATGCACCTTGGAAGAGTGGAGAAGGTCACAGTGGCTAAACAAGACGTTTTTAATGCCCCTTGGAAGAGACGTGGAGTTCACAGTAGCTTAACAAGACAGCTTTAATGCCCCTTGGAAAAGTGGTGGAGGTCTCATTGGAATAAAAAGACAATATCAATGCCCCTTGGAAGAGTTGTGGAGGTCACAGTAGCTTAATAAGATGGTTTCAATGCCCCTTTCAAGAGTTGTGGAGGCCACAGTAGCTTAACAAGACGGTTTTAATGCCTCTTGGAAGAGTGGTGGAGGTCACAGTATCTTAACAAGATGGTTTAATGCCCCTTGGAAGAGACGTAGATGTCACAGTCGCTTAACAAAACAGTTTTAATGCCCCTTGGAAGAGTGGTGGAGGTCGCATTGGAATATAAAGACAATATCAATGCCCCTTGCAAGAGTGGTGGAGGTCACAGTAGCTTAACAAGATGGTTTTAATGCAACTTGGAAGAGCTGTGGAGTTTCAGAGTGGTTTAACAAGACGGTTTTAATGCCCCTTGGAAGAGTTGTGGAGGTCACAGTAGCTTAACAAGACGGTTTTCATGCCCCTTGGAAGAGTGGTAGATGTCACAGTAGCTTAACAAGATGGTTGTAATGCCCCTTGGAAGAGTTGTGGAGGTCGCAGTGGAATAAAAGACAATATCAATGCCCTTTGGAAGAGTGGTGGAGGTCACAATAGCTTAACAAGACTGTTTAATGCCCCTTGGAAGAGTGGTGGAGGTCACAATGGAATAAAAAGACAATATCAATGCCCCTTGGAAGAGTGGTGGAGGTCAAAGTAGCTTAACAACACGGTTTTAAGGCCCCTTGGAAGAGTGGTGGAGGTCACAGTAGATTAACAAGGCGGTTTTAATGCTCCTTGGAAGAGACGTGCAGGTTGCAATAGCTTAACAAAACAGTTTTAATGCCCCTTGGAAGAGTGGTGGAGGTCGCAGTGGAATAAAAAGACAATATCAATGCCCCTTGGAAGAGTGGTGGAGGTCACAGTAGCTTAACAAGACGGTTTTAATGCAACTTGGAAGAGTGGTGGAGGTCACAGTAGCTTAACAAGACGGTTTTAATGCCCCTTTGAAAGAGTGGTGGAGGTCACAGTAGCTTAACAAGACGGTTTAATGCCCCTTGGAAGAGTGGTGGAGGTCACAGTAGCTTAACAAGATGGTTTTAATGCCACTTGGAAGAGTGGTGGAGGTCACAGTAGCTTAAGAAGACAGTTTTAATGCCCCTTGGAAGAGTGGTGGAGGTAACAGTGGAAAAAAAAGACAATATCAATGCCCCTTGGAAGAGAGGTGGAGGTCACAGTGGAATAAAAAGACAATATAAATGCCCCTTGGAAAAGTGGTGGAGGTCACAGTAGCTTAACAAGACGGTTTTAATGCCCCTTGGAAAAGTGGTGGAGGTCACAGTAGCTTAACAAGATGGTTTTAATGCCCCTTGAAAGAGACGTGGAGGTCACAGTAGCTTAACAAGACAGTTTTAATGCCCCTTGGAAGGGTGGTGGAGGTCACAGTGGTATAAAAAGACAATATAAATGCCCCTTGGAAAAGTGGTGGAGGTCACAGTAGCTTAACAAGACGGTTTTAATGCCCCTTGGAATAGTGGTGGAGGTCACAGTAGCTTAACAAGATGGTTTTAATGCCCCTTGAAAGAGATGTGGAGGTCACAGTAGCTTAAAAAGACAGTTTTAATGCCCCTTGGAAGAGACGTGGAGGTCACAGTAGCTTAACAAAACAGTTTTAATGCCCTTTGGAGAAGTGTTGGAGGTCGCCGTGGAATAGAAAGACAATATCAATGCCCCTTGGGAGAGTGGTGGAGGTCACAGTATCTTAACAAGATGGTTTTAATGCCCCTTGGAAGAGTTGTGGAGGTCGCAGTGGAATAAAAAGACAATATCAATGCCTTTTCGAAGAGTGGTGGAGGTCACAGTAGCTTAACAAGACGGTTTTAATGCCCCTAGGAAGAGTGGTGGAGGTCACAGCAGCTTAACAAGACAGTTTTAATGCCCCTTGGAAGAGTGGTGGAGGTCGCAGTGGAATAGAAAGACAATATCAATGCCCCTTGGAAGAGTTGTGGAGGTCAAAGTAGCTTAAAACCACGGTTTTAATGCCCCTTGGAAGAGTGTTGGAGGTCACAGTAGCTTAACATGACGGTTTTAATGCCCCTTGGATGAGAAATGGAGGTCACAATAGCTTATCAAGACCGTTTTAATGCCCCTTGGAAGAGTGGTGGAGGTCGCAGTGGAATAAAAAGACAATATCAATGCCCCTTGGAAGAGTGGTGGAGGTCACAGAAGCTTAACAAGACGGTTTTAATGCCCCTTGGAAGAGTGGTGGAGGTCACAGTAGCTAAACAAGATGGTTTTAATGCCCCTTTGAAAGAGTGGTGGAGGTCACAGTAGCTTAACAAGACGGTTTAATGCCCCTTGGAACAGTGGTGGAGGTCACAGTAGCTTAACAAGACAGTTTTAATGCCCCTTGGAAGAGTGGTGGAGGTCGCAGTGGAATAAAAAGACAATATCAATGCCCTTTGGAAGAGTGGTGGAGGTCACAGTAGCTTAACAACACGGTTTTAAGGCCCCTTGGAAGAGTGGTGGAGGTCACAGTAGCTTAACAAGGCGGTTTTAATGCTCCTTGGAAGAGACGTGCAGGTTGCAATAGCTTAACAAAACAGTTTTAATGCCCCTTGGAAGAGTGGTGGAGGTCGCAGTGGAATAAAAAGACAATATCAATGCCCCTTGGAAGAGTGGTGGAGGTCACAGTTGCTTAACAAGACGGTTTAAATGCCCCTTGGAAGAGTGGTGGAGGTCACAGTAGCTTAACAAGACGGTTTTAATGCCCCTTTGAAAGAGTGGTGGAGGTCACAGTAGTTTAACAAGACAGTTTAATGCCCCTTGGAAGAGTGGTGGAGGTCACAGTAGCTTAACAAGATGGTTTTAATGCCACTTGGAAGAGTGGTGGAGGTCACAGTAGCTTAACAAGACAGTTTTAATGCCCCTTGGAAGAGTGGTGGAGGTAACAGTGGAAAAAAAACACAATATCAATGCCCCTTGGAAGAGAGGAGGAGGTCACAGTGGAAAAAAAAGACAATATAAATTCCCCTTGGAAAAGTGGTGGCGGTCACAGTAGCTTAACAAGACGGTTTTAATGCCCCTTGGAAAAGTGGTGGAGGTCACAGTAGCTTAACAAGATGGTTTTAATGCCCCTTGAAAGTGACGTGGAGGTCACAGTAGCTTAACAAGACAGTTTTAATGCTCCTTGGAAGGGTGGTGGAGGTCACAGTGGTATAAAAAGACAATATAAATGCCCCTTGGAAAAGTGGTGGAGGTCACAGTAGCTTAACAAGACGGTTTTAATGCCCCTTGGAATAGTGGTGGAGGTCACAGTAGCTTAACAAGATGGTTTTAATGCCCCTTGAAAGATATGTGGAGGTCACAGTAGCTTAAAAAGACAGTTTTAATGCCCCTTGGAAGAGACGTGGAGGTCACAGTAGCTTAACAAAACAGTTTTAATGCCCATTGGAGAAGTGTTGGAGGTCGCAGTGGAATAGAAAGACAATATCAATGCCCCTTGGGAGAGTGGTGGAGGTCACAGTATCTTAACAAGATGGTTTTAATGCCCCTTGGAAGAGTTGTGGAGGTCGCAGTGGAATAAAAAGACAATATCAATGCCTTTTCGAATAGTGGTGGAGGTCACAGTAGCTTAACAAGACGGTTTTAATGCCCCTTGGAAGAGTGGTGGAGGTCACAGTAGCTTAACAAGACAGTTTTAATGCCCCTTGGAAGAGTGGTGGAGGTCGCAGTGGAATAGAAAGACAATATCAATGCCCCCTGGAAGAGTTGTGGAGGTCAAAGTAGCTTAACAAGACGGTTTTAATGCCCCTTGGAAGAGTGGTGGAGGTCACAGTAGCTGAACATGACGGTTTTAATGCCCCTTGGATGAGAAATGGAGGTCACAATAGCTTATCAAGACCGTTTTAATGCCCCTTGGAAGAGTGGTGGAGGTCGCAGTGGAATAAAAAGACAATATCAATGCCCCTTGGAAGAGTGGTGGAGGTCACAGAAGCTTAACAAGGCGGTTTTAATGCCCCTTGGAAGAGTGGTGAAGGTCACAGTAGCTAAACAAGATGGTTTTAATGCCCCTTTGAAAGAGTGGTGGAGGTCACAGTAGCTTAACAAGACGGTTTAATGCCCCTTGGAACAGTGGTGGAGGTCACAGTAGCTTAACAAGACAGTTTTAATGCCCCTTGGAAGAGTGGTGGAGGTCGCAGTGGAATAAAAAGACAATATCAGTGCCCTTTGGAAGAGTGGTGGAGGTCACAGTAGCTTAAAAAGACGGTTTTAATGACCCTTGGAAGAGACGTGGAGGTCACAGTAGCTTAACAAGACAGTTTTAATGCCCCATGGTAGAGTGGTGAATTTCGCAGTGGATTAAAAAGACAATATCAATGCCCCTTGGAAGAGTGGTGGAGGTCACAGTAGCTTAACAAGATGGTTTTAATGCCCCTTGAAAGAGACGTGGAGGTCACAGTAGCTTAACAAGAGAGTTTTAATGCCCCTTGGAAGGGTGGTGGAGGTCGCAGTGGAATCAAAAGACAATATCAATGCCCCTTGGAAGAGTGGTGGAGGTCACAGTAGCTTAACAAGACAGTTTTAATGCCCCTTGGAAGAGACGTGGAGGTCACAGTAGCTTAACAAAACAGTTTTAATGCCCTTTGGAGGAGTGTTGGAGGTCGCAGTGGAATAGAAAGACAATATCAATGCCCCTTGGAGGAGTGGTGGAGGTCACAGTAGCTTAACAAGATTGTTTTAATGCCCCTTGGAAGAGTTGTGTAGGGCGCAGTGTCATAAAAAGACAATATCAATGCCCTTTCGAAGAGTGGTGGAGGTGACAGTAGCTTAACAAGACGGTTTTAATGCCCCTTGGAGGAGTGGTGGTGGTAACAGTAGCTTAACAAGATGGTTTTAAAGCACCTTGGAAGAGACGTGGAGGTCACAGTAGCTTAACAAGACTGTTTTAATGCCCCTTGGAAGAGTGATGGAGGTCGCAGTGGAATAAAAAGACAATATCAATGCCCCTTGGAAGAGTGGTGGAGGTCAAAGTAGCTTAACAAAACGGTTGTAATGCCCCTTGGAAGAGTGGTGGAGGACACAGTAGCTTAACAAGACGGTTTTAATGCCCCTTGGAAGAGACGTGGAGGTCACAGTAGCTTAACAAGACAGTTGTAATGCCCCTTGGAAGGGTGGTCGACGTCGCAGTGGAATAAAAAGACAATATCAATGCCCCTTGGGAGAGTGGTGGAGGTCACAGTAGCTTAACAAGATGGTTTTAATGCCCCTTGAAAGAGATGTGGAGGTCACAGTAGCTAAAAAAGACAGTTTTAATGCCCCTTGGAAGAGACGTGGAGGTCACAGTAGCTTAACAAAACAGTTTTAATGCCCTTTGGAGAAGTGTTGGAGGTCGCCGTGGAATAGAAAGACAATATCAATGCCCCTTGGGAGAGTGGTGGAGGTCACAGTATCTTAACAAGATGGTTTTAATGCCCCTTGGAAGAGTTGTGGAGGTCGCAGTGGAATAAAAAGACAATATCAATGCCTTTTCGAAGAGTGATGGAGGTCACAGTAGCTTAACAAGACGGTTTTAATGCCCCTAGGAAGAGTGGTGGAGGTCACAGTAGCTTAACAAGACAGTTTTAATGCCCCTTGGAAGAGTGGTGGAGGTCGCAGTGGAATAGAAAGACAATATCAATGCCCCTTGGAAGAGTTGTGGAGGTCAAAGTAGCTTAACACCACGGTTTTAATGCCCCTTGGAAGAGTGTTGGAGGTCACAGTAGCTTAACATGACAGTTTTAATGCCCCTTGGATGAGAAATGGAGGTGACAATAGCTTATCAAGACCGTTTTAATGCCCCTTGGAAGAGTGGTGGAGGTCACAGTGGAATAAAAAGACAATATCAATGCCCCTTGGAAGAGTGGTGGAGGTCACAGAAGCTTAACAAGACGGTTTTAATGCCCCTTGGAAGAGTGGTGGAGGTCACAGTAGCTAAACAAGATGGTTTTAATGCCCCTTTGAAAGAGTGGTGGAGGTCACAGTAGCTTAACAAGACGGTTTAATGCCCCTTGGAACAGTGGTGGAGGTCACAGTCGCTTAACAAGACAGTTTTAATGCCCCTTGGAAGAGTGGTGGAGGTCGCAGTGGAATAAAAAGACAATATCAATGCCCTTTGGAAGAGTGGTGGAGGTCACAGTAGCTTAACAACTCGGTTTTAAGGCCCCTTGGAAGAGTGGTGGAGGTCACAGTAGCTTAACAAGGCGGTTTTAATGCTCCTTGGAAGAGACGTGCAGGTTGCAATAGCTTAACAAAACAGTTTTAATGCCCCTTGGAAGAGTGATGGAGATCGCAGTGGAATAAAAAGACAATATCAATGCCCCTTGGAAGAGTGGTGGAGGTCACAGTAGCTTAACAAGACGGTTTTAATGCCACTTGGAAGAGTGGTGGAGGTCACAGTAGCTTAACAAGACGGTTTAATGCCCCTTGGAAGAGTGGGGGAGGTCACAGTAGCTTAACAAGATGGTTTTAATGCCACTTGGAAGAGTGGTGGAGGTCACAGTAGCTTAACAAGACAGTTTTAATGCCCCTTGGAAGAGACGTGGAGGTCACAGTAGCTTAACATAACTGTTTTAATGCCCTTTGGAGGAGTGTTGGAGGTCGCAGTGGAATAGAAAGACAATATCAATGCCCCATGGGAGAGTGGTGGAGGTCACAGTATCTTAACAAGATGGTTTTAATGCCCCTTGGAAGAGTTGTGGAGGTCGCAGTGGTATAAAAAGAAAATATCAATGCCTTTTCGAAGAGTGGTGGAGGTCACAGTAGCTTAACAAGACGGTTTTAATGCCCCTAGAAAGAGTGGTGGAGGTCACAGTAGCTTAACAAGATGGTTTTAATGCCCCTTGTAAGAGACTTTTAGGTCACAGTAGCTTAACAAGACAGTTTTAATGCCCCTTGGAAGAGTGGTGGAGGTCGCAGTGGAATAGAAAGACAATATCAATGCCCCTTGGAAGAGTGGTGGAGGTCAAAGTAGCTTAACAACACGGTTTTAATGCCCCTTGGAAGAGTGGTGGAGGTCACAGTAGCTTAACATGACGGTTTTAATGCCCCTTGGAAGAGAAATGGAGGTCTCAATAGCTTAACAAGACAGTTTTAATGCCCCTTGGAAAAATGGTGGAGGTCGCAGTGGAATAAAAAGACAATATCACTGCCCCTTGGAAGAGTGGTGGAGGTCACAGTACCTTAACAAGACGGTTTTAATGCCACTTGGAAGAGTGGTGGAGGTCACAGTAGCTAAACAAGACGGTTTTAATGCCCTTTGAAAGAGTGGTGGAGGTCACAGTAGCTTAACAAGACGGTTTAATGCCCCTTGGAAGAGTGGTGGAGGTCACAGTAGCTTAACAAGATGGTTTTAATGCCCCTTGGAAGAGTGGTGGAGGTCACAGTAGCTTAACAAGACGGTTTTAATGCCCCTTGGAAAAGTGGTGGAGGTCACAGTAGCTTAACAAGACGGTTTAATGCCCCTTGGAAGAGTGGTGGAGGTCACAGTAGCTTAACAAGATGGTTTTAATGCCACTTGGAAGAGTGGTGGAGGTCACAGTAGCTTAACAAGACAGTTTTAATGCCCCTTGGAAGAGTGGTGGAGGTAACAGTGGAAAAAAAAGACAATATCAATGCCCCTTGGAAGAGAGGTGGAGGTCACAGTGGAATAAAAAGACAATATAAATGCCCCTTGGAAAAGTGGTGGAGGTCACAGTAGCTTAACAAGACGGTTTTAATGCCCCTTGGAAAAGTGGTGGAGGTCACAGTAGCTTAACAAGATGGTTTTAATGCCCCTTGAAAGAGACGTGTAGGTCACAGTAGCTTAACAAGACAGTTTTAATGCCCCTTGGAAGGGTGGTGGAGGTCACAGTGGTATAAAAAGACAATATAAATGCCCCTTGGAAAAGTGGTGGAGGTCACAGTAGCTTAACAAGACGGTTTTAATGCCCCTTGGAATAGTGGTGGAGGTCACAGTAGCTTAACAAGATGGTTTTAATGCCCCTTGAAAGAGATGTGGAGGTCACAGTAGCTTAAAAAGACAGTTTTAATGCCCCTTGGAAGAGACGTGGAGGTCACAGTAGCTTAACAAAACAGTTTTAATGCCCTTTGGAGAAGTGTTGGAGGTCGCCGTGGAATAGAAAGACAATATCAATGCCCCTTGGGAGAGTGGTGGAGGTCACAGTATCTTAACAAGATGGTTTTAATGCCCCTTGGAAGAGTTGTGGAGGTCGCAGTGGAATAAAAAGACAATATCAATGCCTTTTCGAAGAGTGGTGGAGGTCACAGTAGCTTAACAAGACGGTTTTAATGCCCCTAGGAAGAGTGGTGGAGGTCACAGCAGCTTAACAAGACAGTTCTAATGCCCCTTGGAAGAGTGGTGGAGGTCGCAGTGGAATAGAAAGACAATATCAATGCCCCTTGGAAGAGTTGTGGAGGTCAAAGTAGCTTAAAACCACGGTTTTAATGCCCCTTGGAAGAGTGTTGGAGGTCACAGTAGCTTAACATGACGGTTTTAATGCCCCTTGGATGAGAAATGGAGGTCACAATAGCTTATCAAGACCGTTTTAATGCCCCTTGGAAGAGTGGTGGAGGTCGCAGTGGAATAAAAAGACAATATCAATGCCCCTTGGAAGAGTGGTGGAGGTCACAGAAGCTTAACAAGACGGTTTTAATGCCCCTTGGAAGAGTGGTGGAGGTCACAGTAGCTAAACAAGATGGTTTTAATGCCCCTTTGAAAGAGTGGTGGAGGTCACAGTAGCTTAACAAGACGGTTTAATGCCCCTTGGAACAGTGGTGGAGGTCACAGTAGCTTAACAAGACAGTTTTAATGCCCCTTGGAAGGGTGGTGGAGGTCACAGTGGTATAAAAAGACAATATAAATGCCCCTTGGAAAAGTGGTGGAGGTCACAGTAGCTTAACAAGACGGTTTTAATGCCCCTTGGAATAGTGGTGGAGGTCACAGTAGCTTAACAAGATGGTTTTAATGCCCCTTGAAAGAGATGTGGAGGTCACAGTAGCTTAAAAAGACAGTTTTAATGCCCCTTGGAAGAGACGTGGAGGTCACAGTAGCTTAACAAAACAGTTTTAATGCCCTTTGGAGAAGTGTTGGAGGTCGCCGTGGAATAGAAAGACAATATCAATGCCCCTTGGGAGAGTGGTGGAGGTCACAGTATCTTAACAAGTTGGTTTTAATGCCCCTTGGAAGAGTTGTGGAGGTCGCAGTGGAATAAAAAGACAATATCAATGCCTTTTCGAAGAGTGGTGGAGGTCACAGTAGCTTAACAAGACGGTTTTAATGCCCCTAGGAAGAGTGGTGGAGGTCACAGCAGCTTAACAAGACAGTTTTAATGCCCCTTGGAAGAGTGGTGGAGGTCGCAGTGGAATAGAAAGACAATATCAATGCCCCTTGGAAGAGTTGTGGAGGTCAAAGTAGCTTAAAACCACGGTTTTAATGCCCCTTGGAAGAGTGTTGGAGGTCACAGTAGCTTAACATGATGGTTTTAATGCCCCTTGGATGAGAAATGGAGGTCACAATAGCTTATCAAGACCGTTTTAATGCCCCTTGGAAGAGTGGTGGAGGTCGCAGTGGAATAAAAAGACAATATCAATGCCCCTTGGAAGAGTGGTGGAGGTCACAGAAGCTTAACAAGACGGTTTTAATGCCCCTTGGAAGAGTGGTGGAGGTCACAGTAGCTAAACAAGATGGTTTTAATGCCCCTTTGAAAGAGTGGTGGAGGTCACAGTAGCTTAACAAGACGGTTTAATGCCCCTTGGAACAGTGGTGGAGGTCACAGTAGCTTAACAAGACAGTTTTAATGCCCCTTGGAAGAGTGGTGGAGGTCGCAGTGGAATAAAAAGACAATATCAATGCCCTTTGGAAGAGTGGTGGAGGTCACAGTACCTTAACAACTCGGTTTTAAGGCCCCTTGGAAGAGTGGTGGAGGTCACAGTAGCTTAACAAGGCGGTTTTAATGCTCCTTGGAAGAGACGTGCAGGTTGCAATAGCTTAACAAAACAGTTTTAATGCCCCTTGGAAGAGTGGTGGAGGTCGCAGTGGAATAAAAAGACAATATCAATGCCCCTTGGAAGAGTGGTGGAGGTCACAGTTGCTTAACAAGACGGTTTAAATGCCCCTTGGAAGAGTGGTGGAGGTCACAGTAGCTTAACAAGACGGTTTTAATGCCCCTTTGAAAGAGTGGTGGAGGTCACAGTAGTTTAACAAGACGGTTTAATGCCCCTTGGAAGAGTGGTGGAGGTCACAGTAGCTTAACAAGATGGTTTTAATGCCACTTGGAAGAGTGGTGGAGGTCACAGTAGCTTAACAAGACAGTTTTAATGCCCCTTGGAAGAGTGGTGGAGGTAACAGTGGAAAAAAAACACAATATCAATGCCCCTTGGAAGAGAGGAGGAGGTCACAGTGGAAAAAAAAGACAATATAAATTCCCCTTGGAAAAGTGGTGGCGGTCACAGTAGCTTAACAAGACGGTTTTAATGCCCCTTGGAAAAGTGGTGGAGGTCACAGTAGCTTAACAAGATGGTTTTAATGCCCCTTGAAAGTGACGTGGAGGTCACAGTAGCTTAACAAGACAGTTTTAATGCCCCTTGGAAGGGTGGTGGAGGTCACAGTGGTATAAAAAGACAATATAAATGCCCCTTGGAAAAGTGGTGGAGGTCACAGTAGCTTAACAACACGGTTTTAATGCCCCTTGGAATAGTGGTGGAGGTCACAGTAGCTTAACAAGATGGTTTTAATGCCCCTTGAAAGATATGTGGAGGTCACAGTAGCTTAAAAAGACAGTTTTAATGCCCCTTGGAAGAGACGTGGAGGTCACAGTAGCTTAACAAAACAGTTTTAATGCCCATTGGAGAAGTGTTGGAGGTCGCAGTGGAATAGAAAGACAATATCAATGCCCCTTGGGAGAGTGGTGGAGGTCACAGTATCTTAACAAGATGGTTTTAATGCCCCTTGGAAGAGTTGTGGAGGTCGCAGTGGAATAAAAAGACAATATCAATGCCTTTTCGAAAAGTGGTGGAGGTCACAGTAGCTTAAGAAGACGGTTTTAATGCCCCTTGGAAGAGTGGTGGAGGTCACAGTAGCTTAACAAGACAGTTTTAATGCCCCTTGGAAGAGTGGTGGAGGTCGCAGTGGAATAGAAAGACAATATCAATGCCCCCTGGAAGAGTTGTGGAGGTCAAAGTAGCTTAACACCACGGTTTTAATGCCCCTTGGAAGAGTGGTGGAGGTCACAGTAGCTGAACATGACGGTTTTAATGCACCTTGGATGAGAAATGGAGGTCACAATAGCTTATCAAGACCGTTTTAATGCCCCTTGGAAGAGTGGTGGAGGTCGCAGTGGAATAAAAAGACAATATCAATGCCCCTTGGAAGAGTGGTGGAGGTCACAGAAGCTTAACAAGGCGGTTTTAATGCCCCTTGGAAGAGTGGTGGAGGTCACAGTAGCTAAACAAGATGGTTTTAATGCCCCTTTGAAAGAGTGGTGGAGGTCACAGTAGCTTAACAAGACGGTTTAATGCCCCTTGGAACAGTGGTGGAGGTCACAGTAGCTTAACAAGACAGTTTTAATGCCCCTTGGAAGAGTGGTGGAGGTCGCAGTGGAATAAAAAGACAATATCAGTGCCCTTTGGAAGAGTGGTGGAGGTCACAGTAGCTTAAAAAGACGGTTTTAATGACCCTTGGAAGAGACGTGGAGGTCACAGTAGCTTAACAAGACAGTTTTAATGCCCCATGGTAGAGTGGTGAATTTCGCAGTGGATTAAAAAGACAATATCAATGCCCCTTGGAAGAGTGGTGGAGGTCACAGTAGCTTAACAAGATGGTTTTAATGCCCCTTGAAAGAGACGTGGAGGTCACAGTAGCTTAACAAGACAGTTTTAATGCCCCTTGGAAGGGTGGTGGAGGTCGCAGTGGAATCAAAAGACAATATCAATGCCCCTTGGAAGAGTGGTGGAGGTCACAGTAGCTTAACAAGACAGTTTTAATGCCCCTTGGAAGAGATGTGGAGGTCAGAGTAGCTTAACAAAACAGTTTTAATGCCCTTTGGAGGAGTGTTGGAGGTCGCAGTGGAATAGAAAGACAATATCAATGCCCCTTGGAGGAGTGGTGGAGGTCACAGTAGCTTAACAAGATTGTTTTAATGCCCCTTGGAAGAGTTGTGTACGGCGCAGTGTCATAAAAAGACAATATCAATGCCCTTTCGAAGAGTGGTGGAGGTCACAGTAGCTTAACAAGACGGTTTTAATGCCCCTTGGAGGAGTGGTGGTGGTAACAGTAGCTTAACAAGATGGTTTTAAAGCACCTTGGAAGAGACGTGGAGGTCACAGTAGCTTAACAAGACTGTTTTAATGCCCCTTGGAAGAGTGATGGAGGTCGCAGTGGAATAAAAAGACAATATCAATGCCCCTTGGAAGAGTGGTGGAGGTCAAAGTAGCTTAACAAAACGGTTTTAATGCCCCTTGGAAGAGTGGTGGAGGACACAGTAGCTTAACAAGACGGTTTTAATGCCCCTTGGAAGAGACGTGGAGGTCACAGTAGCTTAACAAGACAGTTGTAATGCCCCTTGGAAGGGTGGTCGACGTCGCAGTGGAATAAAAAGACAATATCAATGCCCCTTGGGAGAGTGGTGGAGGTCACAGTAGCTTAACAAGATGGTTTTAATGCCCCTTGAAAGAGATGTGGAGGTCACAGTAGCTTAAAAAGACAGTTTTAATGCCCCTTGGAAGAGACGTGGAGGTCACAGTAGCTTAACAAAACAGTTTTAATGCCCTTTGGAGAAGTGTTGGAGGTCGCCGTGGAATAGAAAGACAATATCAATGCCCCTTGGGAGAGTGGTGGAGGTCACAGTATCTTAACAAGATGGTTTTAATGCCCCTTGGAAGAGTTGTGGAGGTAGCAGTGGAATAAAAAGACAATATCAATGCCTTTTCGAAGAGTGATGGAGGTCACAGTAGCTTAACAAGACGGTTTTAATGCCCCTAGGAAGAGTGGTGGAGGTCACAGTAGCTTAACAAGACAGTTTTAATGCCCCTTGGAAGAGTGGTGGAGGTCGCAGTGGAATAGAAAGACAATATCAATGCCCCTTGGAAGAGTTGTGGAGGTCAAAGTAGCTTAACACCACGGTTTTAATGCCCCTTGGAAGAGTGTTGGAGGTCACAGTAGCTTAACATGACAGTTTTAATGCCCCTTGGATGAGAAATGGAGGTGACAATAGCTTATCAAGACCGTTTTAATGCCCCTTGGAAGAGTGGTGGAGGTCGCAGTGGAATAAAAAGACAATATCAATGCCCCTTGGAAGAGTGGTGGAGGTCACAGAAGCTTAACAAGACGGTTTTAATGCCCCTTGGAAGAGTGGTGGAGGTCACAGTAGCTAAACAAGATGGTTTTAATGCCCCTTTGAAAGAGTGGTGGAGGTCACAGTAGCTTAACAAGACGGTTTAATGCCCCTTGGAACAGTGGTGGAGGTCACAGTCGCTTAACAAGACAGTTTTAATGCCCCTTGGAAGAGTGGTGGAGGTCGCAGTGGAATAAAAAGACAATATCAATGCCCTTTGGAAGAGTGGTGGAGGTCACAGTAGCTTAACAACTCGGTTTTAAGGCCCCTTGGAAGAGTGGTGGAGGTCACAGTAGCTTAACAAGGCGGTTTTAATGCTCCTTGGAAGAGACGTGCAGGTTGCAATAGCTTAACAAAACAGTTTTAATGCCCCTTGGAAGAGTGATGGAGATCGCAGTGGAATAAAAAGACAATATCAATGCCCCTTGGAAGAGTGGTGGAGGTCACAGTAGCTTAACAAGACGGTTTTAATGCCACTTGGAAGAGTGGTGGAGGTCACAGTAGCTTAACAAGACGGTTTAATGCCCCTTGGAAGAGTGGGGGAGGTCACAGTAGCTTAACAAGATGGTTTTAATGCCACTTGGAAGAGTGGTGGAGGTCACAGTAGCTTAACAAGACAGTTTTAATGCCCCTTGGAAGAGACGTGGAGGTCACAGTAGCTTAACATAACTGTTTTAATGCCCTTTGGAGGAGTGTTGGAGGTCTCAGTGGAATAGAAAGACAATATCAATGCCCCTTGGGAGAGTGGTGGAGGTCACAGTATCTTAACAAGATGGTTTTAATGCCCCTTGGAAGAGTTGTGGAGGTCGCAGTGGTATAAAAAGAAAATATCAATGCCTTTTCGAAGAGTGGTGGAGGTCACAGTAGCTTAACAAGACGGTTTTAATGCCCCTAGGAAGAGTGGTGGAGGTCACAGTAGCTTAACAAGATGGTTTTAATGCCCCTTGTAAGAGACTTGGAGGTCACAGTAGCTTAACAAGACAGTTTTAATGCCCCTTGGAAGAGTGGTGGAGGTCGCAGTGGAATAGAAAGACAATATCAATGCCCCTTGGAAGAGTGGTGGAGGTCAAAGTAGCTTAACAACACGGTTTTAATGCCCCTTGGAAGAGTGGTGGAGGTCACAGTAGCTTAACATGACGGTTTTAATGCCCCTTGGAAGAGAAATGGAGGTCTCAATAGCTTAACAAGACAGTTTTAATGCCCCTTGGAAAAATGGTGGAGGTCGCAGTGGAATAAAAAGACAATATCACTGCCCCTTGGAAGAGTGGTGGAGGTCACAGTAGCTTAACAAGACGGTTTTAATGCCACTTGGAAGAGTGGTGGAGGTCACAGTAGCTAAACAAGACGGTTTTAATGCCCTTTGAAAGAGTGGTGGAGGTCACAGTAGCTTAACAAGACGGTTTAATGCCCCTTGGAAGAGTGGTGGAGGTCACAGTAGCTTAACAAGATGGTTTTAATGCCCCTTGGAAGAGTGGTGGAGGTCACAGTAGCTTAACAAGACGGTTTTAATGCCCCTTGGAAAAGTGGTGGAGGTCACAGTAGCTTAACAAGATGGTTTTAATGCCCCTTGAAAGTGACGTGGAGGTCACAGTAGCTTAACAAGACAGTTTTAATGCCCCTTGGAAGGGTGGTGGAGGTCACAGTGGTATAAAAAGACAATATAAATGCCCCTTGGAAAAGTGGTGGAGGTCACAGTAGCTTAACAAGACGGTTTTAATGCCCCTTGGAATAGTGGTGGAGGTCACAGTAGCTTAACAAGATGGTTTTAATGCTCCTTGAAAGAGATGTGGAGGTCACAGTAGCTTAAAAAGACAGTTTTAATGCCCCTTGGAAGAGACGTGGAGGTCACAGTAGCTTAACAAAACAGTTTTAATGCCCATTGGAGAAGTGTTGGAGGTCGCAGTGGAATAGAAAGACAATATCAATGCCCCTTGGGAGAGTGGTGGAGGTCACAGTATCTTAACAAGATGGTTTTAATGCCCCTTGGAAGAGTTGTGGAGGTCGCAGTGGAATAAAAAGACAATATCAATGCCATTTCGAATAGTGGTGGAGGTCACAGTAGCTTAACAAGACGGTTTTAATGCCCCTAGGAAGAGTGGTGGAGGTCACAGTAGCTTAACAAGACAGTTTTAATGCCCCTTGGAAGAGGAGTCGAGGTCGCAGTGGAATAGAAAGACAATATCAATGCCCCTTGGAAGAGTTGTGGAGGTCAAAGTAGCTTAACACCACGGTTTTAATGCCCCTTGGAAGAGTGGTGGAGGTCACAGTAGCTTAACATGACGGTTTTAATGCCCCTTGGATGAGAAATGGAGGTCACAATAGCTTATCAAGACCGTTTTAATGCCCCTTGGAAGAGTGGTGGAGGTCACAGTAGCTTAACAAGACAGTTTTAATGCCCTTGGAAGAGACGTGGAGGTCACAGTAGCTTAACAAAACAGTTTTAATGCCCTTTGGAGGAGTGTTGGAGGTCGCAGTGGAATAGAAAGACAATATCAATGCCCCTTGGAGAAGTGGTGGAGGTCACAGTAGCTTAACAAGATTGTTTTAATGCCCCTTGGAAGAGTTGTGTAGGGCGCAGTGTCATAAAAAGACAATATCAATGCCCTTTCGAAGAGTGGTGGAGGTCACAGTAGCTTAACAAGACGGTTTTAATGCCCCTTGGAGGAGTGGTGGTGGTAACAGTAGCTTAACAAGATGGTTTTAAAGCACCTTGGAAGAGACGTGGAGGTCACAGTAGCTTAACAAGACTGTTTTAATGCCCCTTTGAAGAGTGATGGAGGTCGCAGTGGAATAAAAAGACAATATCAATGCCCCTTGGAAGAGTGGTGGAGGTCAAAGTAGCTTAACAAAACGGTTTTAATGCCCCTTGGAAGAGTGGTGGAGGACACAGTAACTTAACAAGACGGTTTTAATGCCCCTTGGAAGAGACGTGGAGGTCACAGTAGCTTAACAAGACAGTTGTAATGCCCCTTGGAAGGTTGGCCGACGTCGCAGTGGAATAAAAAGACAATATCAATGCCCTTTGGGAGAGTGGTGGAGGTCACAGTAGCTTAACAAGATGGTTTTAATGCCCCTTGAAAGAGATGTGGAGGTCACAGTAGCTTAAAAAGACAGTTTTAATGCCCATTGGAAGAGACGTGGAGGTCACAGTAGCTTAACAAAACAGTTTTAATGGCCTTTGGAGAAGTGTTGGAGGTCGCCGTGGAATAGAAAGACAATATCAATGCCCCTTGGGAGAGTGGTGGAGGTCACAGTATTTTAACAAGATGGTTTTAATGCCCCTTGGAATAGTTGTGGAGGTCGCAGTGGAATAAAAAACAATATCAATGCCTTTTCGAAGAGTGATGGAGGTCACAGTAGCTTAACAAGACGGTTTTAATGCCCCTAGGAAGAGTGGTGGAGGTCACAGTAGCTTAGCAAGACAGTTTTAATGCCCCTTGGAAGAGTGTTGGAGGTCACAGTAGCTTAACATGACGGTTTTAATGCCCCTTGGAAGAGAAATGGAGGTCACAATAGCTTATCAAGACCGTTTTAATGCCCCTTGGAAGAGTGGTGGAGGTCGCAGTGGAATAAAAAGACAATATCAATGCCCCTTGGAAGAGTGGTGGAGGTCACAGAAGCTTAACAAGACGGTTTTAATGCCCCTTGGAAGAGTGGTGGAGGTCACAGTAGCTAAACAAGATGGTTTTAATGCCCCTTTGAAAGAGTGGTGGTGGTCACAGTAGCTTAACAAGACGGTTTAATGCCTCTTGGAACAGTGGTGGAGGTCACAGTAGCTTAACAAGACAGTTTTAATGCCCCTTGGAAGAGTGGTGGAGGTCGCAGTGGAATAAAAAGACAATATCAATGCCCTTTGGAATAGTGGTGGAGGTCACAGGAGCTTCACAACACGGTTTTAAGGCCCCTTGGAAGAGTGGTGGAGGTCACAGTAGCTTAACAAGGCGGTTTTAATGCTCCTTGGAAGAGACGTGCAGGTTGCAATAGCTTAACAAAACAGTTTTAATGCCCCTTGGAAGAGTGATGGAGGTCGCAGTGGAATAAAAAGACAATATCAATGCCCCTTGGAAGAGTGGTGGAGGTCACAGTAGCTTAACAAGACGGTTTTAATGCCACTTGGAAGAGTGGTGGAGGTCACAGTAGCTTAACAAGACGGTTTAATGCCCCTTGGAAGAGTGGTGGAGGTCACAGTAGCTTAACAAGATGGTTTTAATGCCACTTGGAAGAGTGGTGGAGGTCACAGTAGCTTAACAAGACAGTTTTAATGCCCCTTGGAAGAGACGTGGAGGTCACAGTAGCTTAACATAACTGTTTTAATGCCCTTTGGAGGAGTGTTGGAGGTCGCAGTGGAATAGAAAGACAATATCAATGCCCCTTGGGAGAGTGGTGGAGGTCACAGTAGCTTAACAAGATGGTTTTAATGCCCCTTGGAAGAGTTGTGGAGGTCGCAGTGGTATAAAAAGAAAATATCAATGCCTTTTCGAAGAGTGGTGGAGGTCACAGTAGCTTAACAAGACGGTTTTAATGCCCCTAGGAAGAGTGGTGGAGGTCACAGTAGCTTAACAAGATGGTTTTAATGCCCCTTGTAAGAGACTTGGAGGTCACAGTAGCTTAACAAGACAGTTTTAGTGCAACTTGGAAGAGTGGTGGAGGTCGCAGTGGAATAGAAAGACAATATCAATGCCCCTTGGAAGAGTGGTGGAGGTCAAAGTAGCTTAACAACACGGTTTTAATGCCCCTTGGAAGAGTGGTGGAGGTCACAGTAGCTTAACATGACGGTTTTAATGCCCCTTGGAAGAGAAATGGAGGTCTCAATAGCTTAACAAGACAGTTTTAATGCCCCTTGGAAAAATGGTGGAGGTCGCAGTGGAATAAAAAGACAATATCACTGCCCCTTGGAAGAGTGGTGGAGGTCACAGTAGCTTAGCAAGACGGTTTTAATGCCACTTGGAAGAGTGGTGGAGGTCACAGTAGCTAAACAAGACGGTTTTAATGCCCCTTTGAAAGAGTGGTGGAGGTCACAGTAGCTTAACAAGACGGTTTAATGCCCCCTGGAAGAGTGGTGGAGGTCACAGTAGCTTAACAAGATGGTTTTAATGCCCCTTGGAAGAGTGGTGGAGGTCACAGTAGCTTAACAAGACAGTTTTAATGCCCCTTGGAAGAGTGGTGGAGGTCGCAGTGGAATAAAAAGACAATATCAATGCCCTTTGGAAGAGTGGTGGAGGTCACAGTAGCTGAACAAGACGGTTTTAATGACCCTTGGAAGAGACGTGGAGGTTACAGTAGCTTAACATGACAGTTTTAATGCCCCATGGTAGAGTGGTGGATTTCGCAGTGGATTAAAAAGACAATATCAATGCCCCTTGGAAGAGTGGTGGGGGTCACAGTAGCTTAACAAGATGGTTTTAATGCCCCTTGAAAGAGACGTGGAGGTCACAGTAGCTTAACAAGACAGTTTTAATGCCCCTTGGAAGGGTGGTGGAGGTCGCAGTGGAATAAAAAGACAATATCAATGCCCCTTGGAAGAGACGTGGAGGTCACAGTAGCTTAGCAAAACAGTTTAATGCCCTTTGGAGGAGTGTTGGAGGTCGCAGTGGAATAGAAAGACAATATCAATGCCCCTTGGAAGAGTGGTGGAGGTCACAGTAGCTTAACCAGATGGTTTTAATGACCCTTGGAAGAGTTGTGGAGGTCGCAGTGGAATGAAAAGACAATATCAAAGCTCTTTCGAAGAGGGGTGGAGGTCACAGTAGCTTAACAAGACGGTTTTAATGCCACTTGGAAGAGTGGTGGAGGTCACAGTAGCTTAACAAGATGGTTTTAATGCACCTTGGAAGAGACGTGCAGGTCACAGTAGCTTAACAACGCTGTTTTAATGCCCCTTGGAAGAGTGATGGAGGTCGCAGTGGAATTAAAAGACAATATCAATGCCCCTTGGAAGAGTGGTGGAGGTCATAGTAGCTTAACAAAACAGTTTTAATGCCCCTTGGAAGAGTGGTGGAGGTCACAGTAGCTTAACAAGACGGTTTTAATGCCCCTTGGAAGAGACGTGCAGGTCACAGTAGCTTAACAAGAAAGCTGCAATGCCCCTTGGAACGGTGGTGGACGTCGCAGTTGAATAGAAAGACAATATCAATGCCCCATGGGAGAGTGGTGGAGGTCACAGTATCTTAACAAGATGGTTTTAATGCCCCTTGGAAGAGTTGTGGTGGTCGCAGTGGTATAAAAAGACAATATCAATGCCTTTTCGAAGAGTGGTGGAGGTCACAGTAGCTTAACAAGACAGTTTTAATGCCCCTAGGAAGAGTGGTGGAGGTCACAGTAGCTTAACAAGACAGTTTTAATGCCCCTTGTAAGAGTGGTGGAGGTCGCAGTGGAATAGAAAGACAATATCAAAGCCCCTTGGAAGAGTGGTGGAGGTCAAAGTAGCTTAACATGACGGTTTTAATGCCCCTTGGAAGAGTGGTGGAGGTCACAGTAGCTTAACATGACCGTTTTAATGCCCCTTGGAAGAGAAATGGAGGTCACAATAGCTTAACAAGACAGTTTTAATACCCCTTGGAAGAGTGGTGGAGGTCGCAGTGGAATAAAAAGACAAAATCAATGCCCCTTGGAAGAGTGGTGGAGGTCACAGTAGCTTAACAAGACAGTTTTAATGACCCTTGGAAGAGACGTGTAGGTGACAGTAGCGTAACAAAACAGTTTTAATGCCCTTTGGAGGAGTGTTGGAGGTCGCAGTGGAATAGAAAGACAATATTAATACCCCTTGGAAGAGTGGTGGAGGTCACAGTAGCTTAACAAGATGGTTTTAATGCCCCTTGGAAGAGTTGTGGAGGTCGCAGTGGAATAAAAAGACAATATCAATGCCCTTTCGAAGAGTGGTGGAGGTCACAGTAGCTGAACAAGACGGTTTTAATGCCCCTTGGAAGAGTGGTGGAGATCACAGTAGCTTAACAAGATGGTTTTAATGCACCTTGGAAGAGACGTGGAGGTCACAGTAGCTTAACAAGACAGTTTTAAGCCCCATGGTAGAGTGGTGGATTTCGCAGTGGATTAAAAAGACAATATCAATGCCCCTTGGAAGAGTGGTGGAGGTCACAGTAGCTTAACAAGACTGTTTTAATGCCCCTTGGAAGAGAAATGGAGGTCACAATAGCTTATCAAGACCGTTTTAATGCCCCTTGGAAGAGTGGTGGAGGTCGCAGTGGAATAAAAAGACAATATCAATGCCCCTTGGAAGAGTGGTGGAGGTCACAGAAGCTTAACAAGACGGTTTTAATGCCCCTTGGAAGAGTGGTGGAGGTCACAGTAGCTAAACAAGATGGTTTTAATGCCCCTTTGAAAGAGTGGTGGTGGTCACAGTAGCTTAACAAGACGGTTTAATGCCTCTTGGAACAGTGGTGGAGGTCACAGTAGCTTAACAAGACAGTTTTAATGCCCCTTGGAAGAGTGGTGGAGGTCGCAGTGGAATAAAAAGACAATATCAATGCCCTTTGGAATAGTGGTGGAGGTCACAGGAGCTTAACAACACGGTTTTAAGGCCCCTTGGAAGAGTGGTGGAGGTCACAGTAGCTTAACAAGGCGGTTTTAATGCTCCTTGGAAGAGACGTGCAGGTTGCAATAGCTTAACAAAACAGTTTTAATGCCCCTTGGAAGAGTGATGGAGGTCGCAGTGGAATAAAAAGACAATATCAATGCCCCTTGGAAGAGTGGTGGAGGTCACAGTAGCTTAACAAGACGGTTTTAATGCCACTTGGAAGAGTGGTGGAGGTCACAGTAGCTTAACAAGACGGTTTAATGCCCCTTGGAAGAGTGGTGGAGGTCACAGTAGCTTAACAAGATGGTTTTAATGCCACTTGGAAGAGTGGTGGAGGTCACAGTAGCTTAACAAGACAGTTTTAATGCCCCTTGGAAGAGACGTGGAGGTCACAGTAGCTTAACATAACTGTTTTAATGCCCTTTGGAGGAGTGTTGGAGGTCGCAGTGGAATAGAAAGACAATATCAATGCCCCTTGGGAGAGTGGTGGAGGTCACAGTAGCTTAACAAGATGGTTTTAATGCCCCTTGGAAGAGTTGTGGAGGTCGCAGTGGTATAAAAAGAAAATATCAATGCCTTTTCGAAGAGTGGTGGAGGTCACAGTAGCTTAACAAGACGGTTTTAATGCCCCTAGGAAGAGTGGTGGAGGTCACAGTAGCTTAACAAGATGGTTTTAATGCCCCTTGTAAGAGACTTGGAGGTCACAGTAGCTTAACAAGACAGTTTTAGTGCAACTTGGAAGAGTGGTGGAGGTCGCAGTGGAATAGAAAGACAATATCAATGCCCCTTGGAAGAGTGGTGGAGGTCAAAGTAGCTTAACAACACGGTTTTAATGCCCCTTGGAAGAGTGGTGGAGGTCACAGTAGCTTAACATGACGGTTTTAATGCCCCTTGGAAGAGAAATGGAGGTCTCAATAGCTTAACAAGACAGTTTTAATGCCCCTTGGAAAAATGGTGGAGGTCGCAGTGGAATAAAAAGACAATATCACTGCCCCTTGGAAGAGTGGTGGAGGTCACAGTAGCTTAACAAGACGGTTTTAATGCCACTTGGAAGAGTGGTGGAGGTCACAGTAGCTAAACAAGACGGTTTTAATGCCCCTTTGAAAGAGTGGTGGAGGTCACAGTAGCTTAACAAGACGGTTTAATGCCCCCTGGAAGAGTGGTGGAGGTCACAGTAGCTTAACAAGATGGTTTTAATGCCCCTTGGAAGAGTGGTGGAGGTCACAGTAGCTTAACAAGACAGTTTTAATGCCCCTTGGAAGAGTGGTGGAGGTCGCAGTGGAATAAAAAGACAATATCAATGCCCTTTGGAAGAGTGGTGGAGGTCACAGTAGCTGAACAAGACGGTTTTAATGACCCTTGGAAGAGACGTGGAGGTTACAGTAGCTTAACATGACAGTTTTAATGCCCCATGGTAGAGTGGTGGATTTCGCAGTGGATTAAAAAGACAATATCAATGCCCCTTGGAAGAGTGGTGGGGGTCACAGTAGCTTAACAAGATGGTTTTAATGCCCCTTGAAAGAGACGTGGAGGTCACAGTAGCTTAACAAGACAGTTTTAATGCCCCTTGGAAGGGTGGTGGAGGTCGCAGTGGAATAAAAAGACAATATCAATGCCCCTTGGAAGAGACGTGGAGGTCACAGTAGCTTAGCAAAACAGTTTTAATGCCCTTTGGAGGAGTGTTGGAGGTCGCAGTGGAATAGAAAGACAATATCAATGCCCCTTGGAAGAGTGGTGGAGGTCACAGTAGCTTAACCAGATGGTTTTAATGACCCTTGGAAGAGTTGTGGAGGTCGCAGTGGAATGAAAAGACAATATCAAAGCTCTTTCGAAGAGGGGTGGAGGTCACAGTAGCTTAACAAGACGGTTTTAATGCCACTTGGAAGAGTGGTGGAGGTCACAGTAGCTTAACAAGATGGTTTTAATGCACCTTGGAAGAGACGTGCAGGTCACAGTAGCTTAACAACGCTGTTTTAATGCCCCTTGGAAGAGTGATGGAGGTCGCAGTGGAATTAAAAGACAATATCAATGCCCCTTGGAAGAGTGGTGGAGGTCATAGTAGCTTAACAAAACAGTTTTAATGCCCCTTGGAAGAGTGGTGGAGGTCACAGTAGCTTAACAAGACGGTTTTAATGCCCCTTGGAAGAGACGTGCAGGTCACAGTAGCTTAACAAGAAAGCTGCAATGCCCCTTGGAACGGTGGTGGACGTCGCAGTTGAATAGAAAGACAATATCAATGCCCCTTGGGAGAGTGGTGGAGGTCACAGTATCTTAACAAGATGGTTTTAATGCCCCTTGGAAGAGTTGTGGTGGTCGCAGTGGTATAAAAAGACAATATCAATGCCTTTTCGAAGAGTGGTGGAGGTCACAGTAGCTTAACAAGACAGTTTTAATGCCCCTAGGAAGAGTGGTGGAGGTCACAGTAGCTTAACAAGACAGTTTTAATGCCCCTTGTAAGAGTGGTGGAGGTCGCAGTGGAATAGAAAGACAATATCAAAGCCCCTTGGAAGAGTGGTGGAGGTCAAAGTAGCTTAACATGACGGTTTTAATGCCCCTTGGAAGAGTGGTGGAGGTCACAGTAGCTTAACATGACCGTTTTAATGCCCCTTGGAAGAGAAATGGAGGTCACAATAGCTTAACAAGACAGTTTTAATACCCCTTGGAAGAGTGGTGGAGGTCGCAGTGGAATAAAAAGACAAAATCAATGCCCCTTGGAAGAGTGGTGGAGGTCACAGTAGCTTAACAAGACAGTTTTAATGACCCTTGGAAGAGACGTGTAGGTGACAGTAGCGTAACAAAACAGTTTTAATGCCCTTTGGAGGAGTGTTGGAGGTCGCAGTGGAATAGAAAGACAATATTAATACCCCTTGGAAGAGTGGTGGAGGTCACAGTAGCTTAACAAGATGGTTTTAATGCCCCTTGGAAGAGTTGTGGAGGTCGCAGTGGAATAAAAAGACAATATCAATGCCCTTTCGAAGAGTGGTGGAGGTCACAGTAGCTGAACAAGACGGTTTTAATGCCCCTTGGAAGAGTGGTGGAGATCACAGTAGCTTAACAAGATGGTTTTAATGCACCTTGGAAGAGACGTGGAGGTCACAGTAGCTTAACAAGACAGTTTTAAGCCCCATGGTAGAGTGGTGGATTTCGCAGTGGATTAAAAAGACAATATCAATGCCCCTTGGAAGAGTGGTGGAGGTCACAGTAGCTTAACAAGACTGTTTTAATGCCCCTTGGAAGAGACATGGAGGTCACAGTAGCTTAACAAGACAGTTTAATGCCCCTTGGAAGAGTGGTGGAGATCGCAGTGGAATAAAAAGACAATATCAATGCCCCTTGGAAAAGTGGTGGAGGTCACAGTAGCTTAACAAGAAGGTTTTAATGCCCCTTGGAAGAATGGTGGAGTTCACAGTAGCTTAACAAGATGGTTTTAATGCCCCTTGAAAGAGACGTGGAGGTGACAGTAGCTTAACAAGACAGTTTTAATGCCCCTTGGAAGGGTGGTGGAGGTCGCAGTGGAATAAAAATACAATATCAATGCCCCTTGGAAGAGTGGTGGAGGTCACAGTAGCTTAACAAGACAGTTTTAATGCCCCTTGGAAGAGACGTGGAGGTCACAGTTGCTTAACAAAACAGTTTTAATGCCCTTTGGAGGAGTGTTGGAGGTCGCAGTGGAATAGAAAGACAATATCAATGCCCCTTGGAAAAGTGGTGGAGGTCACAGTAGCTTAACAAGATGGTTTTAATGCCCCTTGGAAGAGTTGTGGAGGTCGCAGTGAAATAAAAAGACAATATCAATGCCCTTTCGAAGAGTGGTGGAGGTCACAGTAGCTTAACAAGATGGTTTTAATGCCCCTTGGAAGAGTGGTGGAGGTCACAGTAGCTTAACAAGATGGTTTTAATGCACCTTGGAAGAGACGTGGAGGTCACAGTAGCTTAACAAGACTGTCTTAATGCCCCTTGGAAGAGTGATGGAGGTCGCAGTGGAATAAAAAGACAATATCAATGCCCCTTGGTAGAGTGGTGGAGGTCACAGTAGCTTAACAAGACGGTTTTAATGCCCCTTGGAAGAGTGGTGGAGGTCACAGTAGCTTAACAAGACGGTTTTAATGCCCCTTTGAAAGAGTGGTGGAGGTCACAGTAGCTTAAAAAGACGGTTTTAATGACTCATAGAAGAGTGGTGGAGGACACAGTATCTTAACAAGACGGTTTAATGCCCCTTGGAAGAGAAGTAGATGTCACAGTAGCTTAACAAAACAGTTTTAATGCCCCTTGGAAGAGTGGTGGAGGTCGCAGTGGAATATAAAGACAATATCAATGCCCCTTGCAAGAGTGGTGGAGGTCACAGTAGCTTAACAAGATGGTTTTACTGCCCCTTGGAAGAGCTATGGAGTTCAGAGTGCTTTAACAAGACTGTTTTAATGCCCCTTTGAAGAGTGGAGGAGGTCACAGTAGCTTAACTAGACAGTTTACTGCCCCTTGGAAGAGAGGTGGAGATCGCAGTGGAATAAAAAGACAATATCAATGCCCCTTGGAAGAGTGGTGGAGGTCACAGTAGATTAACAAGACGGTTTTCATACCCCTTGGAAGAGTGGTGGAGGTCACAGTAGCTTAACAAGATAGTTTAAATACCCCTTGAAAGAGACTTGGAGGTCACAGTAGCTTAACAAGACAGCTTTCATGTCCCTTGGAAGAGACTTGGAGGTCACAGTAGCTTAGCAAAACAGTTTTAATGCCCTTTGGAGGAGTGTTGGAGGTCGCAGTGGAATAGAAAGACAATATCAAAGCCCCTTGGAAGAGTGGTGGAGGTCACAATAGCTTAACAAGATGGTTTTAATGCCCCTTGGAAGAGTTGTGGAGGTCGCAGTGGAATAAAAAGACAATATCAATGCACTTTCGAAGAGTGGTGGAGGTCACAGTAGCTTAACAAGACGGTTTTAATGCCCCTAGGAAGAGTGGTGGAGGTCACAGTAGCTTAACAAGATGGTTTTGATGCCCCTTGTAAGAGACTTGGAGGTCACAGTAGCTTAACAAGACAGTTTTAATGCCCTTTGGAACAGTGGTGGAGGTCGCAGTGGAATAGAAAGACTATATCAATGCCCCTTGGAAGAGTGGTGGAGGTCACAGTAGCTTAACATGACGGTTTTAATGCCCCTTGGAAGAGAAATGGAGGTCACAATAGCTTAACAAGACAGTTTTAATGCCCCTTGGAAGAGTGGTGGAGGTCGAAGTGGAATAAAAAGACAATATCAATGCCCCTTGGTAGAGTGGTGGAGTTCACAGTAGCTTAACAAGACGGTTTTAATGCCCCTTGGAAGAGAGGTGGAGGTCACTGTAGCTTTACAAGACGGTTTTAATGCCCCTTTGAAAGAGTGGTGGAGGTCATAGTAGCTTAACAAGACAGTTTTAATGACTCATAGAAGAGTGGTGGAGGTCACAGTATCTTAACAAGACGGTTTAATACCCCTTGGAAGAGACGTAGATGTCACAGTAGCTTAACAAAACAGTTTTAATGCCCAATGGAAGAGTGGTGGAGGTGGCAGTGGAATATAAAGACAATATCAATGCCCCTTGCAAGAGTGGTGAAGGTCACAGTAGCTTAACAAGATGGTTTTAATGCCCCTTGGAAGAGCTGTGGAGTTTAGAGTGCTTTAACAAGATGGTTTTAATGCCCCTTGGAAGAGTGGAGGAGGTCACAGTAGCTTAAAAAGACAGTTTAATGCCCCTTGGAAGAGAGGTGGAGATCGCAGTGGAATTAAAAGTCAATATCAATGCCCCTTGGAAGAGTGGTGGAGGTCACAGTAGCTTAACAAGACGGTTTTCATGCCCCTTGGAAGAGTGGTGGAGGTCACAGTAGCTTAACAAGATGGTTTAAATACCCCTTGAAAGAGACTTGGAGGTCACAGTAGCTTAACAAGACAGCTTTTATGTCCCTTGGAAGAGGAGTGGAGGTTGCAGTGGAATAAAAAGACAATATCAATGCCCGTTGGTAGAGTGGTGGAGGTCACAGTTGCTTAACAAGACGGTTTTAATGCCCCTTGGAAGAGTGTTGGAAGTCACAGTAGCTTAACAATACGGTTTTAATGCCCCTTGGAAGAGTGGTGAAGGTCACAGTAGCTTAACAAAACAGTTTTAATGCCCCTTGGATGACTGGTGGACGTCACAGTAGCTTAACAAGACAGTTTTAATGCCCCTTGGAAGAGTGGTGGAGGTCGCAGTGGAATAAAAAGACAATATCAATGCCCTTTCGAAGAGTGGTGGAGGTCACAGTAGCTTAACAAGACGGTTTTAATGCCCCTAGGAAGAGTGGTGGAGGTCACAATAGCTTAACAAGATGGTTTTAATGCCCCTTGTAAGAGACTTGGAGGTCACAGTAGCTTAACAAGACAGTTTTAATGCCCTTTGGAAGAGTGGTGGAGGTCGCAGTGGAATAGAAAGATAATATCAATGCCCCTTGGAAGAGTGGTGGAGGTCAAAGTTGCTTAACAAGACAGTTGTAATGCCCCATGGAAGGGTGGTGGACGTCGCAGTGGAATAAAAAGACAATATCAGTGCCCCTTGGGAGAGTGGTGGAGGTCACAGTAGCTTAACAAGATGGTTTTAATACCCCTTGGAAGCGACGTGGAGGTCACAGTAGCTTAGCAACACAGCTTTAATGCCCCTTGGAAAAGTGGTGGAGGTCTCAGTGGAATAAAAAGACAATACCAATGCCCCTTGGAAGAGTGGTGGAGGTCACAGTAGCTTAACAAGACGGTTTTAATGCCCCTTGGAAGAGTGGTGAAGGTCACAGTAGCTTAACAAGACGGTTTTAATGCCCCTTGGAAGAGTGGTGGAGGTCACAGTAGCTTAACAAGATGGTTTTAATGCCCCTTGGAAGAGACATGGAGGACACAGTATCTTAACAAGACAGTTTTAATTCCCCTTGGAAGAGACGTGGAGGTCACAGTAGCTTAACAAGATGGTTTTAATGCCCCTTGGAACAGTGGTGGAGGTCGCAGTGAAATAAAAAGACAATATCAATGCCTCTTGTAAAAGTGGTGGAGGTCACAGTAGCTTAACAAGACGGTTTTAATGCCCCTTGGAAGAGTGGTGGAGGTCACAGTAGCTTAGCAAGACAGTTTTAATGCCCCTTGGAAGAGTGG
This sequence comes from Phyllobates terribilis, assembly GCF_046119375.1. Taxonomy (NCBI): domain Eukaryota; kingdom Metazoa; phylum Chordata; class Amphibia; order Anura; family Dendrobatidae; genus Phyllobates; species Phyllobates terribilis. The sequence goes on from NW_027362768.1 coordinate 331,059,561, forward strand.
TGGAGGTCGCAGTGGAATAAAAAGACAATTTCAATGCCCCTTGTAAGAGTGGTGGAGGTCACAGTAGCTTAACCAGACGGTTATAATGCCCCTTGGAAGAGAAATGGAGGTCACAGTAGCTTAACCCACAGTTTTATTGCCCCTTGGAAGAGATGTGGAGGTCACAGTAGCTTAACAAGACAGTTTTAATGCCCCTTGGAAGAGTGGTGGAGGTCGCAGTGGAATAAAAGACAATATCAATGCCAATTGGAAGAGTGGTGGAGGTCACAGTAGTTTAACAAGACGGTTTTAATAGCCCTTGGAAGAGACGTGGAGCTCACAGTAGCTTAGCAAGACAGCTTTAATGCCCCTTGGAAAAGTGGTGGAGGTCACAATAGCTTAACAAGATGGTTTTAATGCCCCTTGTAAGAGACTTGGAGGTCACAGTAGCTTAACAAGACAGTTTTAATGCCCTTTGGAAGAGTGGTGGAGGTCGCAGTGGAATAGAAAGATAATATCAATGCCCCTTGGAAGAGTGGTGGAGGTCAAAGTTGCTTAACAAGACAGTTGTAATGCCCCATGGAAGGGTGGTGGACGTCGCAGTGGAATAAAAAGACAATATCAGTGCCCCTTGGGAGAGTGGTGGAGGTCACAGTAGCTTAACAAGATGGTTTTAATACCCCTTGGAAGCGACGTGGAGGTCACAGTAGCTTAGCAAGACAGCTTTAATGCCCCTTGGAAAAGTGGTGGAGGTCTCAGTGGAATAAAAAGACAATACCAATGCCCCTTGGAAGAGTGGTGGAGGTCACAGTAGCTTAACAAGACGGTTTTAATGCCCCTTGGAAGAGTGGTGAAGGTCACAGTAGCTTAACAAGACGGTTTTAATGCCCCTTGGAAGAGTGGTGGAGGTCACAGTAGCTTAACAAGATGGTTTTAATGCCCCTTGGAAGAGACATGGAGGACACAGTATCTTAACAAGACAGTTTTAATTCCCCTTGGAAGAGACGTGGAGGTCACAGTAGCTTAACAAGATGGTTTTAATGCCCCTTGGAACAGTGGTGGAGGTCGCAGTGAAATAAAAAGACAATATCAATGCCTCTTGTAAAAGTGGTGGAGGTCACAGTAGCTTAACAAGACGGTTTTAATGCCCCTTGGAAGAGTGGTGGAGGTCACAGTAGCTTAGCAAGACAGTTTTAATGCCCCTTGGAAGAGTGGTGGAGGTCGCAGTGGAATAAAAAGACAATTTCAATGCCCCTTGTAAGAGTGGTGGAGGTCACAGTAGCTTAACCAGACGGTTATAATGCCCCTTGGAAGAGAAATGGAGGTCACAGTAGCTTAACCCACAGTTTTATTGCCCCTTGGAAGAGATGTGGAGGTCACAGTAGCTTAACAAGACAGTTTTAATGCCCCTTGGAAGAGTGGTGGAGGTCGCAGTGGAATAAAAGACAATATCAATGCCAATTGGAAGAGTGGTGGAGGTCACAGTAGTTTAACAAGACGGTTTTAATAGCCCTTGGAAGAGACGTGGAGCTCACAGTAGCTTAGCAAGACAGCTTTAATGCCCCTTGGAAAAGTGGTGGAGGTCACAATAGCTTAACAAGATGGTTTTAATGCCCCTTGTAAGAGACTTGGAGGTCACAGTAGCTTAACAAGACAGTTTTAATGCCCTTTGGAAGAGTGGTGGAGGTCGCAGTGGAATAGAAAGATAATATCAATGCCCCTTGGAAGAGTGGTGGAGGTCAAAGTTGCTTAACAAGACAGTTGTAATGCCCCATGGAAGGGTGGTGGACGTCGCAGTGGAATAAAAAGACAATATCAGTGCCCCTTGGGAGAGTGGTGGAGGTCACAGTAGCTTAACAAGATGGTTTTAATACCCCTTGGAAGCGACGTGGAGGTCACAGTAGCTTAGCAAGACAGCATTAATGCCCCTTGGAAAAGTGGTGGAGGTCTCAGTGGAATAAAAAGACAATACCAATGCCCCTTGGAAGAGTGGTGGAGGTCACAGTAGCTTAACAAGACGGTTTTAATGCCCCTTGGAAGAGTGGTGAAGGTCACAGTAGCTTAACAAGACGGTTTTAATGCCCCTTGGAAGAGTGGTGGAGGTCACAGTAGCTTAACAAGATGGTTTTAATGGCCCTTGGAAGAGACATGGAGGACACAGTATCTTAACAAGACAGTTTTAATTCCCCTTGGAAGAGACGTGGAGGTCACAGTAGCTTAACAAGATGGTTTTAATGCCCCTTGGAACAGTGGTGGAGGTCGCAGTGAAATAAAAAGACAATATCAATGCCTCTTGTAAAAGTGGTGGAGGTCACAGTAGCTTAACAAGACGGTTTTAATGCCCCTTGGAAGAGTGGTGGAGGTCACAGTAGCTTAGCAAGACAGTTTTAATGCCCCTTGGAAGAGTGGTGGAGGTCGCAGTGGAATAAAAAGACAATTTCAATGCCCCTTGTAAGAGTGGTGGAGGTCACAGTATCTTAACCAGACGGTTATAATGCCCCTTGGAAGAGAAATGGAGGTCACAGTAGCTTAACCCACAGTTTTATTGCCCCTTGGAAGAGATGTGGAGGTCACAGTAGCTTAACAAGACAGTTTTAATGCCCCTTGGAAGAGTGGTGGAGGTCGCAGTGGAATAAAAGACAATATCAATGCCAATTGGAAGAGTGGTGGAGGTCACAGTAGTTTAACAAGACGGTTTTAATAGCCCTTGGAAGAGACGTGGAGCTCACAGTAGCTTAGCAAGACAGCTTTAATGCCCCTTGGAAAAGTGGTGGAGGTCTCAGTGGAATAAAAAGACAATGCCAATGCCCCTTGGAAGAGTGGTGGAGGTCACAGCAGCTTAACAAGACGGTTTTAATGCCCCTTGGAAGAGTGGTGGAGGTCAAAGTAGCTTAACAAAACGGTTTTAATGCCCCTTGGAAGAGTGGTGGAGGTCACAGTAGGTTAACAAGACGGTTTTAATGCCCCTTGGAAGAGAGGTGGAGGTCACAGTAGCTTAACAAGACAGTTGTAATGCCCCATGGAAGGGTGGTGGACGTCGCAGTGGAATAAAAAGACAATATCAATGCCCCTTGGGAGAGTGGTGGAGGTCACAGTAGCTTAACAAATTGGTTTTAATACCCCTTGGAAGAGACGTGGAGGTCACAGTAGCTTAGCAAGACAGCTTTAATGCCCCTTGGAAAAGTGGTGGAGGTCTCAGTGGAATTAAAAGACAATACCAATGCCCCTTGGAAGAGTGGTGGAGGTCACAGTAACTTAACAAGACGATTTTAATGCCCCTTGGAAGAGTGGTGAAGGTCACAGTAGCTTAACAAGATGGTTTTAATGCCCCTTGGAAGAGTGGTGGAGGTCACAGTAGCTTAACAAGATGGTTTTAATGCCCCTTGGAAGAGACATGGAGGACACAGTATCTTAGCAAGACAGTTTTAATTCCCCTTGGAAGAGACGTGGAGGTCACAGTAGCTTAACAAGACAGTTTTAATGCCCCTTGGAAGAGTGGTGGAGGTCGCAGTGAAATAAAAAGACAATATCAATGCCCCTTGGAAAAGTGGTGGAGGTCACAGTAGCTTAACAAGACGGTTTTAATGCCCCTTGGAAGAGTGGTGGAGGTCACAGTAGCTTAACAAGACGGTTTTAATGCCCCTTGGAAGAGCTGTGGAGTTCAGAGTGGTTTAACAAGACAGTTTTAATGCCCCTTGGAAGAGTGGTGGTGGTCTCAGTGGAATAAAAAGACAATATCAATGCCCCTTGGAAGAGTGGTGGAGGTCACAGTAGCTTAACAAGATGGTTTTAAAGCCCCTTGGAAGAGTGGAGAAGGTCACAGTAGCTTAACAAGACGGTTTTAAAGGCCCTTGGAAGAGACGTGTGTAATGCACACGCCCGGACTGACTGGCGTGTGCGTGTTTATGTAGTGATTCCACTGTGCAATGAACCGGAGAGTGCCTGGAGGGGCGTAACTAAGTATCTGCCCGATCCGACCAAGGTCGCACGACGGCATACGACGCCAGTGCACCAGGGAGGAAAAGAGCAGAGGAACCAGGGTATACTCCAGGTCAGACTCCGGACACGGCTGTTGACTCACACCGAGGAATACAGGAACAGGCAGACTAGAGCGCAGGCTGGGTAGGGTCCAGTACAGACTGGGAGACAAATTCGAAACCGCAGACGCGGTGGACAGGGCAGTGCAAAGCGAAAACCGCAGACGCGGTGAACAGAGCTGAGCAAAGCGAAAACCGCAGACGCGGTGAACAGAGCTGAGCAAAGCGAAAACCACAGACGCGGTGGACAGAGCTGAGCAAAGCGAAAACCGCAGACGCGGTGGACAGAGCTGAGCAAAGCGAAAACTGCTGACGCGGTGGACAGAGCTGAGCAAAGCGAAAACCGCAGACGCGGTGGACAGAGCTGAGCAAAGCGAAAACCGCAAACGCGGTGGACAGAGCTGAGCAAAGCGAAAACCGCAGACGCGGTGGACAGAGCTGAGCAAAGCGAAAACCGCAGACGCGGTGGACAGAGCTGAGCAAAGCGAAAACCGCAGACGCGGTGGACATAGCTGAGCAAAGCGAAAACCGCAGACGCGGTGGACAGAGCTGAGCAAAGTGAAGAGAAAACCGCAGACGCAGTGGACAGAGCTGAGCAAAGCGAAAACCGCAAACGCGGTGGACAGAGCTGAGCAAAGCGAAAACCGCAGACGTGGTGGACAGAGCTGAGCAAAGCGAAAACCGCAGACGCGGTGGACAAAGCTGAGCAAAGCGAAAACCGCAGACGTGGTGGACAGAGCTGAGCAAAGCGAAAACCGCAGACGTGGTGGACAGGGCTGAGCAAAGCGAATCTGCAGACGCGGTGGGGACAGGGCTCTGTACACACGGAACAGACTAGAAGGGAAAGGCAGAACCTGACACCCACAGGGTACATGCAGAGAAGTAGCGAGTGGACCACAAACTCACAAATGGAAGTACAGTGACAACGAGCAGGAGTTAGGTACGAGTTCAGACTCTGCAGAAAAAGGGAAAGTACGGACATAGAGAAAAACAAAACAGGCTAGGAGAGTATTCAGACAAGAACAGACACAGCAGCAAGATACAGGAGCGGGTTCACACAGGCCTGGAAATACAGTCTCCAGGATAGGCAGAAGACAACAGGCTAGAAGATAATACAGACAGGACACAGTTCAGACACGGGAACTGATACCGAAGACAGGAAACATAAACGGGACTTGGCATATCAGTGACCAAAGGCCAACTGACAGAACACAATGCTCAGGCAGGGATTCATTGGAGCAGCTGGGTTAAATACCAGATGGCAGACAGCAATAGGCTGAGGACGCACAAGGGGTGTGTCTGCAGCAGGTACAAAAAGCAGGAAGTGATCGGGCGCCGCCCTTAAGCAGCAGACACAGAGGCAAACAGACAGCATGGAGGGAAGCCAGGCTAGCAAACTGGACTGGAGATCAAGTGCGCGCTCTTGCACAGTGGAAGATGGACAACTATGCAAGGACGCCGCCAGGTATGTTACAGTACCCCCCCCCTTACGCCCCCTCTTCTTCAGGCCTGCCAGAATGTTCCGCAGGGAATTCGAGGGCCAATCCTTTACTTCATGGAGATCACTTCCACTGTCCACTGGAAAAACTGGTCTCCTCTGGTTAGCTAGGATGCTACCTCCTATCCAGCCATCCTCAGCAACAGATGAAACGGGTGGAGTACCAGGAATAGCACACAAGGAAGTCTCTCTCCACTTATTATCAGGTAGCACCCCAGAGGGTTCAGGAGACAACTGAAAGCCCTCCGACGGGTTGGAGGGGTGCAGAGACTCGAGGGTAACCTCTGCTTCGGGGTACATCTTCTCAAGCTCACAGGATGAAATGGGCGAGGTATCAGGTACAAGGTGTAGAAAAGTCACTGTCTCTTTGTTATCAGGTGGTACCCCTGAAGATTCAGGAAACAACTGGGGGTCCTCCGCCAGGTCGGAAGAGTGCAGAGACTCGGGGGTAACCTCTGCTTTGGAGTACACTAGGTCGGACTCACTGGAAGAAGCGAGCGAGGTATCAGGTACCGAGTATAGGAGAGTCTCTGTCCATTCGCTATCAGGTAGCACCCCAAAGGGTTCAGGAGACAACTGGAGGTCCTCCGCCTGGTCAGAGGGGTGTAGAGACTCGGGGATAACCTCTGCTTCAGAGTACACTAGGCCGGACTCACTGGAAGAAGCGGGCGAGGTATCAGGTACCGAGTATAGGAGAGTCTCTGTCCATTCGCTATCAGGTAGCACCCCAAAGGGTTCAGGAGACAACTGGAGGTCCTCCGCCTGGTCGGAGGGGTGTAGAGACTCGGGGGTAACCTCTGCTTCGGAGTACACTAGGTCAGACTCACTGAATGAAGCGGGCGAGGTATCAGATCCAGGATATAGGAAAGTCTCTGTCCATTCACCACCAGGTGGCACCCCGAAGGGTTCTGGAGACAACTGGAGGTACTCCGCCTGGTCGGAGGGGTATAGATACTCAGGAGTAACCTCTGCTTCGGAGTACACTAGGTTGGACTCACTAGACGAAGCGAGCAAGGTATCAGGTACAGAGTATAGGAGAGTCTCTGTCCTTTCGCTACCAGGTAGCACCCCGAAGGGCTCAGGAGACAACTGGAGGTCCTCCGCCAGGTCGGAGGGGTGAAGAGACTCATGGGTAACCTCTGCTTCGGAGTACACTAGATCGGACTCACTGGATGAAGCAGCCGAGGTATCAGGTACCGAGTATAGGAAAGTCTCTGTCCATTCGCTACCAGGTAGCACCCCTAAGGGTTCAAGAGACAACTGGAGATCCTCCGCCTGATCGGAGGGGTGTAGAGACTCGGGGGTAACCTCTGCTTCGGAGAACACTAGGTCGGACTCACTGGACGAAGCGGGCGAGGTAACAGGTGCAGAGTATAGGGAAGTCTCTCTCCAATAGTCATTAAGTGGTATCCCGGGGGATTCAGGAGGCAACAGGGGGTCCTCCGGTGTGGATTCTGGGTGGGCAGCAGTCTCTTCGGGCAGGAGAACTGGTGCACTACCCACGCACATTACCCGTTGGGGCTTCTCCGGGATACAGGAAGATGAAGCTTCAGTAGGGACTTCAAGGTTGGGGTCAGGAGGTCTCTGGGAGGACAGACCCTGGCGTGACGGCTTGCCTCTATGTCTAGCACGTCTGGACTGCCTCTTGAGTTTGGGAGAAGTATTCCGGAGAGAGTAGTCATCCAGAGACGATTCTGGGTGGGCAGTAGTCTCATTGGGCTGGAGGACTATTGCGCTACCCACACACATTACCCATCGGGGCTGCTCCGGGATATTGGGAAGTGAAGCTTCAGCAGGAGCCTCCGGGTTAGGGTCATCGAAGACCATTAGAAAGGCCACCAGGAAGGCCATTATGTCCAGGACGATAGGATCCTGTGCGTCCCATAAGGGGGTGATCCAATTCAAGGCATCACCCGCTAGGTAAGACATCATGAAACCCACCTTAGCCCGATCGGTGGGAAAACATAGAGGGTAGAACTTGAAGTGTAGCATGCATTGCTCCACAAATGCACGACTTTGTCTTGGATCCCCATAGTAACGTGGCGGATCCGCAGGAACGAGTGCTGCTAGATCCATCTGGACAGGTGCGTAATTAGCCTGGAACTCAGCTAAGGAAAAAAAAAAAATTTATTTATTTATTTTTAATGCACGTATTCGCTGGAAAACATCTCAGAGAGCGAAGGCCGTGGGGCTCAACGGGAACCATGGCCTGAGCATGCTGTAATGCACACGCCCGGACTGACTGGCGTGTGCGTGTTTATGTAGTGATTCCACTGTGCAATGAACCGGAGAGTGCCTGGAGGGGCGTAACTAAGTATCTGCCCGATCCCACCAAGGTCGCACGACGGCATACGACGCCAGTGCACCAGGGAGGAACCGAGCAGAGGAACCAGGGTCTACTCCAGGTCAGACTCCGGACACGGCTGTTGACCCACACTGGGGAATACAGGAACAGGCAGACTAGAGCGCAGGCTGGGTAGGGTCCAGTACAGACTGGGAGACAAATTCGAAACCGCAGACCCGGTGGACAGGGCAGAGCAAAGCGAAAACCGCAGACGCGGTGAACAGAGCTGAGCAAAGCGAAAACCGCAGACGCGGTGAACAGAGCTGAGCAAAGCGAAAACCGCAGACGAGGTGGACAGAGCTGAGCAAAGCGAAAACCGCAGACGCGGTGGACAGAGCTGAGCAAAGCGAAAACCGCAGACGCGGTGGACAGAGCTGAGCAAAGCGAAAACCGCAGACTCGGTGGACAGAGCTGAGCAAAGCGAAAACCGCAGAAGCGGTGGACAGAGCTGAGCAAAGCGAAAACCGCAGACGCGGTGGACAGAGCTGAGCAAAGCGAAAACCGCAGACGCGGTGGACAGAGCTAAGCAAAGCGAAAACCGCAGACGCGGTGGACAGAGCTGAGCAAAGCGAAAACCGCAGACGCGGTGGACAGAGCTGAGCAAAGCGAAGCGAAAACCGCAGACGCGGTGGACAGAGCTGAGCAAAGCGAAAACCGCAGATGCGGTGGACAGAGCTGAGCAAAGCGAAAACCACAGACGCGGTGGACAGAGCTGAGCAAAGTGAAAACCGTAGACGCGGTGGACAGAGCCGAGCAAAGCGAAAACCGCAGACGCGGTGGACAGAGCCGAGCAAAGCGAAAACCGCAGATGCGGTGGACAGAGCCGAGCAAAGCGAAAACCGCAGACGCGGTGGACAGAGCTGAGCAAAGCGAAAACCGCAGACGCGGTGGACAGAGCTGAGAAAAGCGAAAAGCGCAGACGCGGTGGACAGGGCTGAGCAAAGCGAAACCGCAGATGCGGTGGGGACAGGGCTCTGTACACACGGAACAGACTAGAAGGGAAAGGCAGAACCTGATACCCACAGGGTACATGCAGAGAAGTAGCGAATGGACCACAAACTCACAAACGGAAGTACAGTGACAACGAGCAGGAGTTAGGTACGAGTTCAGACTCTGCAGAAAAAGGGAAAGTACGGACATAGAGAAAAACAAAACAGGCTAGGAGAGTATTCAGACAAGAACAGACACAGCAGCAAGATACAGGAGCGGGTTCACACAGGCCTGGAAATACATTCTCCAGGATAGGCAGAAGTCAACAGGCTAGAAGATAATACAGACAGGACACAGTTCAGACACGGGAACTGATACCGAAGACAGGAAACATAAGCGGGACCTGGCATATCAGTGACCAAAGGCCAACTGACAGAACACAATGCTCAGGCAGGGATTCATTGGAGCAGCTGGGTTAAATACCAGATGGCAGACAGCAATAGGCTGAGGATGCACAAGGGGTGTGTCTGCAGCAGGTACAAAAAGCAGGAAGTGATTGGGCGCCGCCCTTAAGCAGCAGACACAGAGGCAAACAGACAGCATGGAGGGAAGCCAGGCTAGCAAACTGGACTGGAGATCAAGTGCGCGCTCTTGCACAGTGGAAGATGGACCACTATGCAAGGACGCCGCCAGGTAGGTTACAACGTGAAGATCACAGTAGCTTAACAAGACAGCTTTAATGCCCCTTGGAAGAGTGGTGGAGGTCTCAGTGGAATAAAAAGTCAATATCAATGCCCCTTGGAAGAGTTGTGGAGGTCACAGTAGCTTAATAAGACGGTTTTAATGCCCCTTGGAAGAGTGGTGGAGGTCACAGTAGCTTAACAAGAAGGTTTTAATGCCTCTTGGAAGAGTGGTGGAGGTCACAGTATCTTAACAAGACGGTTTAATGCCCCTTGGAAGAGACGTGGAGGTCACAGTAGCTTAACAAAACAGTTTTAATGCCCCTTGGAAGAGTGGTGGAGGTCGCAGTAGAATATAAAGACAATATCAATGCCCCTTGGAAGAGTGGTGGAGGTCACAGTAACTTAAAAAGATGGTTTTCATGCCCCTTGGAAGAGCTGTGGAGTTCAGAGTGGTTTAACAAGACAGTTTTAATGCCCCTTGGAAGAGTGGTGGAGATCGCAGTGGAATAAAAAGACAATATCAATGCCCCTTGGAAGAGTGGTTGAGGTCACAGTAGCTTAACAAGACGGTTTTCATGCCCCTTGGAAGAGTGGTGGGGGTCACAGTAGCTTAACATTATGGTTTTAATACCCCTTGAAAGAGACTTGGAGGTCACAGTAGTTTAACAAGACAGCTTTTATGCCCCTTGGAAGAGGAGTGGAGGTCGCAGTGGAATAAAAAGACAATATCAATGCCCCTTGGTAGAGTGGTGGAGGTCACAGTTGCTTAACAAGATGGTTTTAATGCCCCTTGGAAGAGCTGTGGAGTTCAAAGTGGTTTAACAAGACGGTTTTAATGCCCCTTGGAAGAGTGGTGGAGGTCATAGTAGCTTAACAAGATGGTTTTAATGCCCCTTGGAAGAGTTGTGGAGGTCACAGTAGCTTAACAATACGGTTTTAATGCCCCTTGTAAGAGTGGTGAAGGTCACAGTAGCTTAACAAGACGGTTTTAATGCCCCTTGGATGAATGTAGGAGGTCACAGTAGCTTAACAAGACAGTTTTAGTGCCCGTTGGAAGAGTGGTGGAGGTCGCAGTGGAATAAAAAGACAATATCAATGCCCCTTGGAAGAGTGGTGGAGTTCACAGTAGCTTAGCAAGACGGTTTTAATGCCCCTTGGAAGAGTGGTGGAGGTCACAGTAGCTTAACAAGACTGTTTAAATGCCCATTGGAAGAGTGTTGGAGGTCACAGTTGCTTAACAAGACGGTTTTAATGCCCCTTGGAAGATACGTGGAGGTCACAGTAGCTTAAGAAGACAGTTTTAATGCCCCTTGGAAGAGTGGTGGAGGTCGCAGTGGAATAAAAAGACAATATCAATGCCACTTGGAAGAGTGGTGGAAGTTACAGTAGCTTAACAACGGTTTTTAATTCCCTTTGGAAGAGACGTGGAGGTCACAGTAGCTTAACAAGACAGTTTTATTGCCCCTTTGAAGAGTGGTGGAGGTCACAGTAGCTTAACAAGACAGTTTTAATGCCCCTTGGAAGAGTGGTGGAGGTCACAGTGGAATATAAAGACAATATCAAAGCCCCTTGGAAGAGTGGTGGAGGTCACAGTGGAATAAAAAGACAATATCAATGCCACTTGGAAGAGTGGTGGAAGTCACAGTAGCTTAACAACGGTTTTTAATTCCCTTTGGAAGAGACGTGGAGGTCACAGTAGCTTAACAAGGCAGTTTTAATGCCCCTTTGAAGAGTGGTGGAGGTCACAGTAGCCTAACAAGACAGTTTTAATGCACCTTTGAAGAGTGGTGGAGGTCACAGTAGCTAACAAGACAGTTTTAATGCCCCTTGGAAGAGTGGTGGAGGTCACAGTGGAATATAAAGACAATATCAAAGCCCCTTGGAAGAGTGGTGGAGGTCGCAGTGGAATAAAAAGACAATATCAATGCCACTTGGAAGAGTGGTGGAAGTCACAGTAGCTTAACAACGGTTTTTAATTCCCTTTGGAAGAGACGTGGAGGTCACAGTAGCTTAACAAGGCGGTTTTAATGCCCCTTGGAAGAGTGGTGGAGGTCACAGTAGCTTAACAAGACGGTTTTAATGCCCCTTGGAAGAGCTGTGGAGTTCAGAGTGGTATAGCAAGACAGTTTTAATGCCCCTTGGAAGAGTGGTGGAGGTCACAGTAGCTTAACAAGACAGTTTTAATGCCACTTTGAAGAGTAGTGGAGGTCACAGTAGCTTAACAAGACAGTTTTAATGCCCCTTGGAAGAGTGGTGGTGGTCGCAATGGAATATAAAGACAATATCAAAGCCCCTTGGAAGAGTGGTGGAGGTCACAGTAGCTTAACAAGATGGTTTTAATGCCCCTTGCAAGAGCTGTGGAGTTCAGAGTGGTTTAACAAGATGGTTTTAATGCCCCTTGGAGGAGTGGTGGAGGTCACAGTAGCTTAACAAGACAGTTTAATGCCCCTTGGAAGAGTGGTGGAGGTCACAGTAGCTTAAAAAGACGGTTTTAATTCCCCTTGGAAGAGTGGTGGAGGTCACAGTAGCTTAACAATACGGTTTAAATGCCCCTTGCAAGAGTGGTGATGGTCACAGTAGCTTAACAAGACGGTTTTAATTCCCCTTGGATGAGTGGTGGAGGTCACAGTAGCTTAACAAGACAGTTTTAATGCCCCTTGGAAGAGTAGTGAAGGTCGCAGTGGAATAAAAAGACAATATCAATGCCCCTTGGAAGAGTGGTGGAGGTCACAGTAGCTTAACAAGACGGTTTTAATGCCCCTTGGAAGAGTGGTGGAGATCACAGTAGCTTAACAAGACGGTTTTAATGCCCCTAGGAAGAGTGGTGGAGGTCACAGTAGCTTAACAAGACGGTTTTAATGACCCTTGGAAGATACGTGGAGGTCACAGTAGCTTAAGAAGACAGTTTTAATGCCCCTTGGAAGAGTAGTGGAGGTCGCAGTGGAATAAAAAGAAAATATCAATGCCACTTGGAAGAGTGGTGGAAGTCACATTAGCTTAACAACGGTTTTTAATTCCCTTTGGAAGAGACGTGGAGGTCACAGTAGCTTAACAAGATGGTTTTAATGCCCCTTGGAAGAGTGATGGAGGTCACAGTAGCTTAAGAAGACTGTTTTAATACCCTTTGGAAGTGTGGTGGAGGTCACAGTAGCTTAACAAGATGGTTTTAATGCCCCTTGGAGGAGCTGTGGAGTTCAGAGTGGTATAGCAAGAGAGTTTTAATGCCCCTTGGAAGAGTGGTGGAGGTCACAGTAGCTGAACAAAACAGTTTTAATGCCGCTTGAAAGAGTGGTGGAGGTCGCAGTGGAATATAAAGACAATATCAATGACCCTTGGAAGAGTGGTGGAGGTCACAGTAGCTTAACAAGATGGTTTTAATGACCCTTGGAAGAGCTGTGGAGTTCAGAGTGGTTAAACAAGACGGTTTTAATGCCCCTTGGAAGAGTGGTGGAGATCGCAGTGGAATAAAAACACAATATCAATGCCCCTTAGAAGAGTGGTGGAGGTCACAGTAGCTTAACAAGACGGTTTTCATGCCCCTTGGAAGAGTGGTGGAGGTCACAGTAGCTTAATATTATGGTTTTAATACCCCTTGAAAGAGACTTGGAGGTCACAGTAGCTTAACAAGACAGCTTTTATGCCCCATGGAAGAGGAGTGGAGGTCGCATTGGAATAAAAAGACAATATCAATGCTCCTTGGTAGAGTGGTGGAGGTCACAGTTGCTTAACAAGACGCTTTTAATGCCCCTTGGAAGAGCTGTGGAGTTCAGAGTGGTATAGCAAGACAGTTTTAATGCCCCTTGGAAGAGTGGTGGAGGTCACAGTAGCTTAACAAGACAGTTTTAATGCCACTTTGAAGAGTAGTGGAGGTCACAGTAGCTTAACAAGACAGTTTTAATGCCCCTTGGAAGAGTGGTGGTGGTCGCAGTGGAATATAAAGACAATATCAAAGCCCCTTGGAAGAGTGGTGGAGGTCACAGTAGCTTAAGAAGATGGTTTTAATGCCCCTTGCAAGAGCTGTGGAGTTCAGAGTGGTTTAACAAGATGGTTTTAATGCCCCTTGGAGGAGTGGTGGAGGTCACAGTAGCTTAACAAGACAGTTTAATGCCCCTTGGAAGAGTGGTGGAGGTCACAGTAGCTTAAAAAGACGGTTTTAATTCCCCTTGGAAGAGTGGTGGAGGTCACAGTAGCTTAACAATACGGTTTTAATGCCCCTTGCAAGAGTGGTGAAGGTCACAGTAGCTTAACAAGACGGTTTTAATTCCCCTTGGATGAGTGGTGGAGGTCACAGTAGCTTAACAAGACAGTTTTAATGCCCCTTGGAAGAGTAGTGGAGGTCGCAGTGGAATAAAAAGACAATATCAATGCCCCTTGGAAGAGTGGTGGAGGTCACAGTAGCTTAACAAGACGGTTTTAATGCCCCTTGGAAGAGTGGTGGAGGTCACAGTAGCTTAACAAGACGGTTTTAATGCCCCTAGGAAGAGTGGTGGAGGTCACAGTAGCTTAGCAAGACGGTTTTAATGACCCTTGGAAGATACGTGGGGGTCACAGTAGCTTAAGAAGACAGTTTTAATGCCCCTTGGAAGAGTGGTGGTGGTCGCAGTGGAATAAAAAGAAAATATCAATGCCACTTGGAAGAGTGGTGGAAGTCACATTAGCTTAACAATGGTTTTTAATTCCCTTTGGAAGAGACGTGGAGGTCACAGTAGCTTAACAAGACTGTTTTAATACCCTTTGGAAGAGGGGTGGAGGTCACAGTAGCTTAACAAGATGGTTTAATGCCCCTTGAAAGAGCTGTGGAGTTCAGAGTGGTATAGCAAGACAGTTTTAATGCCCCTTGGAAGAGTGGTGGAGGTCACAGTAGCTTAACAAGACTGTTTTAATGCCCCTTGGAAGAGTGGTGGAGGTCACAGTAGCTTAACAAGATGGTTTTAATGCCCCTTGGAAGAGCTGTGCAGTTCAGAGTTGTTTAACAAGACGGTTTTAATGCCCCTTGGAGGAGTGCTGGAGGTCACAATAGCTTAACAAGACGGTTTTCATGCCCCTTGGAAGAGTGTTGGAGGTCACAGTAGCTTAACAAGATGGTTTTAATACCCCTTGAAAGAGACATGGAGGTCACAGTAGATTAAGAAGACAGCTTTTATGCCCCTTGGAAGAGGGGTGGAGGTCGCAGTGGAATAAAAACACAATATCAATGCCCCTTGGTAGAGTGGTGGAGGTCACAGTAGCTTAAAAATACGGTTTTAATGCCCCTTGGAAGAGTGGTGAAGGTCACAGTAGCTTAACAAGACGGTTTTAATGCCCCTTGGATGAGTGGTGGAGGTCACAGTAGCTTAACAAGACAGTTTTAATGCCCCTTGGAAGAGTAGTGGAGGTCGCAGTGGAATAAAAAGACAATATCAATACCCCTTGGAAGAGTGGTGGAGGTCACAGTAGATTAACAAGACGGTTTTAATGCCCCTTGGAAGAGTGGTGGAGGTCACAGTAGATTAAAAAGACAGTTTTAATGCCCCTTGGAAGAGTGGTGGAGGTCACAGTAGCTTAACAAGACGGTTTTAATGCCCCTTGGAAGATACGTGGAGGCCACTGTAGCTTAACAAAACAGTTTTAATGCCCCTTGGAAGAGTGGTGGAGGTCACAGTGGAATAAAAAGACAATTTCAATGCCCCTTGGAAGAGTGGTGGAGGTCACAGTAGCTTAACAAGACAGTTTTAATGCCCCTTGGAAGAGTGGTGGAGGTCGCAGTGGATTAAAAAGACAATATCAATGCCGCTTGGAAGAGTGGTGGAGGTCACAGTAGCTTAACTAGATGGTTTTAATGCCCCTTGGAAGAGTGGTGGAGGTTGCAGTGGAATAAAAAGACAATATCAATGCCCCTTGGAAGAGTGGTGGAGTTCACAGTAGCTTAACAAATGGTTTTAATGCCCCTTGGAAGAGATTTGGAGGTCACAGTAGCTTAACAAGAGAGTTTTAAAGCCTCTTGGAAGAGTGGTGGAGGTCACAGTAGCTTAACAAGATAGTTTTAATGCCCCTTGGAAGAGCTGTGGAGTTCAGAGTGGTTTAACAAGACGGTTTTCATGCCCCTTACAAGAGCCATGCAGTACAGCATATAAAAAACGTTATTCCCATTATTGGGGAGTGGGTCTCTCATAGTCTTTGCCTATGCCTTCCAAGCAAAAGCTGCCAAAAATTAGGACGGAGAAACTTGCAATGCTGGCAACACCGACCACGGTCACCCTGGTGGTATAGTGCTGGTGGAGGCTGAGGATAAGGAGAAGAGCAAAATACAGCCGAAATGAGGAAGCGTAAACCCATGTGTGGGTGTGAAGTGGTGCATGGGAATACACCTCCCGAAATAACACAGTGGATTTGACTTTATGTTACTCTGCTGTCATTTGGTGGTGATGAGAATTCTTGCCCAATCCAGCCCTTGTTCATTTTGATAAGGGTCAGCTTGTCAGCATTGTCAGTTGACAGGCGAGTGCGCTTATTAGTTACAATTCCCCCAGCGGCACTAAAAACACGCTCCGATAACACGCTAGCGGCAGGGCAGGCCAGTACCTCCAAGGCGTACAGAGCGAGTACATTCCAAGTGTCCAGCTTGGATACCCGGTAAATAAAAGGCACAGAGGAATCACGGAGGACGCTAGTACGGTCGGCAAGGTACTCCCTCACCATCTTTTGAAACTTTCCAATCCTTGTGAGAGTGCCTCGCGCATCAGGGTCTGTAAGCTGGGCGGGTCTCAGAAAACTGTCCCAGAACGTTGACAGTGTTCCCCTGCCTCTGCTGGATTGGAGTTGCGTCTCTCTCACCTGTACGCCTTGGTTATGCAACGAACTGTGACCTCTGCCGCTAGCGTGTTCAGATGGGAATTTTTTTAACAGTTCTGCAGCAAGGGCCTTCTGGTACTGCCCCATTTTTGTAGACCTCTCCACCTCAGGAATAAGAGAGTGAAAGTTCTCCTTGTAGCGGGGGTCTAAAAGTGTCACCAACCAGTAATGACTGTCACCCAACATTTTGACAACGCGAGGGTCACGGTTAAGGCAGCGTAATATAAAGTCAGCCATGCGTGCCAGACTGGTAATGGGCAAGACTTCCGTGTCCTCACCAAGATGACTACTGACCATGCTCTCCTCCTCCTCCTCCTCCCCCCTGTCCTCAGGCCACCCACGCTGAACCGACGGTATGACAGTTGTACAGGTACTACCGTCTACAGCGCATGATACCAGCTCCTGTTCTTCCTCCTCCTCCTCCTCTCCCTCATTGTTACCCAATGCACGTTGGGATGAGATGAGGCTGGGCTGTGTGTAATAACCCGTTATGGCTTCTTGATCCATCTCATCATACTCTGGCTGCAATGCCTCCTCTTTAATTCTCTGCAGAGAGCATTGCAAAAGACAGACAAGTGGGATGCTGACGCTAATGATGGCGTCATCGCCACTCACCATCTTGGTGGACTCCTCAAAGTTTGTCAGGATGGTACATACAGTACAGACCAAAAGTTTGGACACATCTTCTCATTTAAAGATTTTTCTGTATTTTCATGACTATGAAAATTGTACATTCACACTGAAGGCATCAAAACTATGAATTAACACATGTGGAATTATATACTTAACAAAAAAGTGTGAAACAACTGAAAATATGTCTTATATTCTAGGTTCTTCAAAGTAGCCACCTTTTGCTTTGATGATTGCTTTGTACACTCTTGGCATTCTCTTGATGAGCTTCTAGAGGTAGTCACCAGAAATGGTTTTAACTTCACAGGTGTGCCCTGTCAGGTTTAATAAGTGGGATTTCTTGCCTTATAAATGGGGTTGGTACCATCAGTTGTGTTGTGCAGAAGTCAGGTGGATACACATCTAATAGTCCTACTGAATAGACTGTTAGAATTTGTATTATGGCAAGTACAAAGCAGCTAAGTAAAGAAAAACGAGTGGCCATCATTACTTTAAGAAATGAAGGTCAGTCAGTCCGAAAAATTGGGAAACTTTGAAAGTGTCCGCAAGTGCAGTTGCAAAAACCATCAAGCGCTACAAAGAAACTGGCTCACATGAGGACCGCCCCAGGAAAGGAAGACCAAGAGTCACCTCTGCTTCTGAGGATAAGTTTATCCGAGTCACCAGCCTCAGAAATCGCAGGTTAACAGCAGCTCAGATTAGAGACCAGGTCAATGCCACACAGAGTTCTAGCAGCAGACACATCTCTACAACAACTGTTAAGAGGAGACTTTGTGCAGCAGGCCTTCATGGTAAAATAGCTGCTAAGGACAGGCAACAACCAGAAGAGACTTCTTTGGGCTAAAGAACACAAGGAATGGACATTAGACCAGTGGAAATCTGTGCTTTGGCGTACTTTGACGAGCAGATCTGGCAACGCGGGGTACGATTTTAGAATCCGCTGAACCACGAGGTTAAGCACATGAGCCAGACATGGTACGTGTGTGATCTCGCCTCGCCTCAGAGCCGCCACCAGGTTACGGCCATTGTCACACACGACCATGCCTGGATGTAGGTTCAGCAGTCTCAGCCACAGATCTGCCTGCTTTTTCACAGCTGTCTACAACTCACAAGCAGTGTGAGGTTTATCACCTAAGCTTATGAGTTTCAGCACAACCTGTTGCCGCTTGGCTGAGGCAGTACTACAGGGCTTCCAGCTTGTAACTGATGTGGTGATATCTGAGATGGTGGCTGAACATGAGGAGGAGGAGGATGATGCACAGGAGCTGTACACTATGGGGGCAACTCTGACTGACATAGGGCCCTCAATCCTCAGTGTGGGGAGGATGTGTTCCGTCCCTTGGCCCGACTGGGTCCCAGCTTCCACTATGTTTACCCAGTGTGCCGTCAGGGAGATGTACCGTCCCTGGCCACAAGCACTTGTCCACGTGTCCGATGTCAGGTGGACTCTCCCAGTAACTGCATTGTTGAGGGCATGACAGATGTTTTGGGACACATGATTGCGTAGTGCGGGGATGGCACACCGGGAAAAATAGTGTCGGCTGGGGACCGAGTACCGAGGGACGGCCACCGCCATAAGGTTGCGGAAGGATTCCGTCTCCACCAGCCTTAAATGCAGCATTTCCAACGCAAGCAGTCGTGAAATGTGCGAATGTAGGACTGTGGCCTGTGGGGCGTTGGCTGCGAATTTCCGCTTTCGTTCAAAGGTCTGGGATATGGACAATTGAACGCTGCGGTGGGACATGGACGTGGACGTTGATGCTGTTTCTTGAGAAACTGCCATAACAAGTGAAGACTGAGAGGAGGGGGCATCTTTGCATGAAGTATGGACAGGGGATTGCCTTGCACGCACAACAGGGGGTTCCCTTACACGCACAACAGCGGAAGAAGCAGTGGTGACACACGCTGACACTGGTTGTAGACCCTGGGGTTCGCCCCACAAAGTTGGGTGCTTTGCTGCCATGTGCCTGATCATGCTGGTGGTGGTCAGGCTGGTAGTTTTGTCACCCCCTGCTGATGCTGGCATGGCAGGTGGTACTAATGGCCTTTTTGGGGTTATCAGCAGAGTCTTTAAAAAAATTCCAGACTCTGGAAGACCTACCGGTTGTACTGGCAACGTCCCTCGTGTTGTTGTTACGGGGAGCTGTTGCCCGCCTTCTGTGTGCGGCCACCACACTGCTTCTTCCTGCCTGTTGGGGTACTCTGCCTCCCTCCCCCAGCTTGCTGCTGGCCTCGCTCTGCATGTCCTCCTGCCACGTTGGTTCAGTTACTACATCATCCACCACCTCCTCCTCTTCCACTTGCGCACCACGATCCTCCTCCTCACTTCGTGGCAATTGTGTCTCGTCATCGTCCACCTCTTGTGACAAATTGCCAGCGTCGACTTCCTGTAGCCGTGGCTGTTCAAATATTTGGGCATCGCTACATGGGATCTCCTCTTCCACCACTTCAAGCGGAGCAGGTGAGGGGCACAAATATGGAAATGGACCTGTGAATAGCTCTTCAGAGTGTCCAAGTGTGGGATCATTTGCTGTCTGACGACACTCGGCATGGTGGGAGGAAGGAGCATCAGGGTGAGGAGGAGTATGCGTTCGAGACTCACGGCTACTAAAACTTGACCGTGTGGAAGACAGAGCGGAGGTGGTGGTGCCCAGGTAACTGGAAGTATTATCTGCTATCCAATTAATAACCTGTTCACACTGATCAGTTCGCAATACTGCTGTTGTAGTGTGCTTCCCTAGTAATTCGGTCAAGAAGTGGGAGCGAGAAGATGTGGCTGTTGGTTGTGGCACATTTTCACCTAGGCCACGGCCCCGTCCTCTACACGCACCATCACCAGAACGTCCAGTTCTATGTCCCTTGCTACGCGCCTTGCCCATTGTAAATGAAGTAAAATAGCTTACACTCGCACTATCAATGGAAAATGGGTAACAAAAGGGAGATTAGAACCGTGGAAGAGGAAAACCACAGTTCTATTTCTCTGGCCTACACCAGAATCTTTTAAACAGATATATTTGTGTTGGAACACTGAGCGAGACACTCAATTTTTTTTTTTTATGTAAAAAAGGCAAAAAGGTGGATAATACAGAGATTTGAACGGTGGAACTGCAAAACCACAGTTCTAGTTATCTAGCCTACACCAGAATCTTTTAAACAGATATATTTGTGTCTGAACAGTCAGGGAGACACTATTACTGTTTTGTTTTATGGAAAAAAGGCCAAAGCTGGATAATACAGAGATTTGAACCGTGGAACTGCAAAACCACAGTTCTAGTTATGTGGTCTACACCAGAATCTTTTAAACAGATATATTTCTGTCTGAACAGTCAGGGAGACACTATTTCTGTTTTTTTTTACGAAAAAAAGGCCAAAAGCTGTATAATGCAGAGATTTGAACCGTGGAACTGCAAAACCACAGTTCTAGTTATCTGGCCTACACCAGAATCTTTTACACAGATATATTTGTGTCTGAACAGTCAGCGAGACACTATTACTGTTTTTTTTTACGGAAAAAAGCCCAAAAGCTGGATAATACAGAGATTTGAACCGTGTAACTGCAAAACCACAGCTATAGTTCTGTGGCCTACACCAGAATCTTTTAAACAGATATATTTGTGTCTGAACAGTCAGCGAGACACTATTACTGTTTTTTTTTATGGAAAAAAGGCCAAAAGCTGGATAATACAGAGATTTAAACCGTGGAACTGCAAAACCACAGTTATAGTTATCTGGCCTACACCAGAATATTTTAAACAGATATACGAGGGTCAGTCAATAAGTAATGCCTCTTATTTTTTCTCTCCTTAAATAAGGTAGTTATGTCAAATATTCAAATTTGGCACAATTCCTCAAACCTTCTTCTCCAATCCACAGCAATTGCAACTTCCTGCACCAACAGGTGTCAGGACTGTATCCGTTTGCAAAATGGCTGACATCGATGTTCGTATTAGACAACGTTCTGTGATTGAATTCTTGCATGCAGAAGGTAAAACGCCCATTCGAATTCATGAGAGACTGAAAAATGTGTACGGTGATGCAACAGTGGATGTCAGTACTGTTAGACGATGGGTTCGTCGCTGTAACACAGCTGAAGGGCCATCACCGTTGGCTGACAAAGTGGCAGGCCAGTAACTGCAGTGACTCCAAGCAACATTCAGCGAGTCGATGACATCATTCGTGGTGACTGCCGGGTGACTGCAGATGAATTGTGTGGCATTATCTGCCTCAGTAAAGGCAGTGTGATGAAAATTATTGGACAACTGGGATACAGAAAAGTTTGTGCACGGTGGGTCCCAAGAATGCTTTTTACCATGCTGGAATACATGCCCTTGTTAAACGGTGGACCAAGACTGTGGAAATGGATGGAGATTACATTGAAAAGTGACAAATTAATCGTTAATGTTGTGGTTTTCAACCTATGTAATTGCATTTGAATTTCTTGCCAATTAAAAGGAGAAAAAAAATAGGAGGCATTACTTATTGACTGACCCTCCTATTTGTGACTGAACAGTCAGGGAGACACTAATACTGTTTTTTAAAAAGAAAAAAGGCCAAAAGCTGGATAATACAGAGATTTGAACCGTGGAACTGCAAAACCACAGTTATAGTTATGTGGCCTTCACCAGAATCTTTTAAACAGATATACTGGTGTCTAAACAGTAGCAGACACACTCAATTTTTTTTTGGGGGGGGGGAATACCAAAAGGTTAATAAGACGCGTATTTGTACAGTCTGACTGAAGAAAAAAAAAAATACAGGATTTAGATAAAAAAAAAAAAGGATTTTTCCTGGCCCCTGAGACCGCGGGATAAGTCTAGCAATTTCTCCAGCAGGAGCACACAGGACTGTAATGCACTGTTTGTTGGTATAACCACTGCGTCTCCTATACAGCCTGCCTGCCTGCCTGATATCTGGGATGGATATTAGCCCTGAGAAGGACTGTTTGTTTGATTTGGCAGGCTTTAGAGACCCTACACTACCTATTTTGCACTATATATCTCTCCCTAACTCAGCAGCACTGACGCTACACTGTCTGATCCCGGGCGACTGTGTCCAAGATGGCGGCGCCGGTTTTAAATACTCGAGGTGACGCTGTGCGGCCAGCCAATCACTGTAATGCCCACAACCAACATGGCTGTGGCATTACAGTGACTGGCTGTTAATTCCTGCATGTTCATTGGCTCTGTAAAGAGCGCCAAACGTGCAGGGCGGAGACCCGAGCTCCCACCCGAGTAACCCGGAAATGCTCAGTGCTCGCCGAACATCCCGAGTAGTGAGATGCTCTGGCGAGTATCGAGCAGTGTCAAGCATGCTCGCTCAACACTACTCAAAATGCATTACAGATCAGCCAATTGTCCAACTCTGTATTCAAGAAATTAAATGCGCAAAGAAAGATGTGTGTGAGTGTCAAAGCACCACTGACAAGTGCGAGTTGATGTTGGACGGGCTGCCATTGCTTCTGCAACAAGCTCAATTACAGGACTTCCTGGGAGAAATGACACGCAGGGTACATATGGTTTCCCTCTATGCCAGTCCTTTCACCGAGCTAAATACAACTCTTAGCAAAAAAAGTTGTGGACTGGCTCCGTACCATCCCTGGCCACATTCACCTGTCCACTTGTTTGTGGTTAGGCGGTCCTTCCCAGTAAGTGCACTGGGGAGGGCACTGGTAAAGTTGTGGGACCCGTGCTTGTGGAAGGCGGAGGCGATACCGGGAAATATAGTGGTGGCTGGGGACCGAGTATGGACACCCGGCTGCCGCCGGCATGAGGTTGTGAAAAGCTTCCGCCTCCACAAGCCTAAAAGGCCACATTTCAAGTGCAAGCAGCTGTCAAAATTTTTGGCAGTATAGTATTGCAGTCTGTGGGTGGGTGGGTGGCTGCCTGCATACTTGCGATTGCATTCCAAGGAATGGGGTAGGGACAGCTGAACGCTGCACTTGGACAAGAACGTGGACAGTAATTGTTGCAAGTCTGCAACGACAGGTGCATGGCGGGAGGTATCTTCGCATGCGCCAAGGATCACTTATGATGGACACACTTTTAGGCAGTGACCTGGGAGTCAGAGATGCTTCCAGAGGTCTTCCTCATGCTGTTCCCATGTCTTTTCAGCACTGTATGCATGTGTCTGATGATGTGTCACACACCACATAGCCAGATAAGGTTGTAAAATGTTAAAATTACATTTCCTGGTGAATGCATTTGTCTTGGTTGAAAGCAATTCAAAAGTGCAAAAGTGCATCAAAAAGAATACGTGTGAACATAGCCCAAGTTGTGGATGAGTATTTTTGTTTTTGGTTATTTATTTTGCCTTATATACAAGTCATTACCCTGGAAAGGATGTTCCTTAACATATTTCCCAGGAAAATCCATTTTGGTTTCGTTTTTGTATGTTTTATTGTGAGTCCGTAAAAGTGGCGTAATACTCTGACCACGTTGCTGACAGCAGTGATCTGGGAGTCAGAGATGCTTCCAGGAGTCTTCCCCATGCTGTCCCCATGTCATTTGAGCACTGTTCCCATCGATTTGGGCAATTTTTAGGCCCTCTGCAGACCGCCGGGGGGAGCCGCCTGAATAATGCTCGAGTTTCCTATAGACTTACATTGGACTCGTTGCTCGGGTCAAGCACCCAAGTGTTCCAATTTGCTCGACCCGAGCAACGAGTACCCGAGCATTTTAGTGCTTGCTCATCACTAATTACTATAAAACAGATTTAACTGCATTTTTACTCTTGTACTTTGTTTTATATAGTCATATAGAGATGAATGAAATATTTGAATGGAATTGCGTTGTACTTGAATCTTACAAAAATCGCCATTCACCAAAAATGTGGATTTTCTCTATTTGCTTCCGAGAGGACTCAGTAAAATGGCAGCTGCTAACCACCATTTTTCTGAACTGTAAAGACCCTCAAATTATTTAAAAAAATGCTTATATTTACGTTATCGTTCACTTCACCAGCTCATCTGCTCTTCACCACCTGTCTGGTTCAATCCTCATCTTTTGATCGCCACCGCTCATGCTGAAATCCCCTGTGCAAGGTTATGATGTAGATCATTTTATCGTGACACCAATACCGTTTGTGAGCTTGTAGAGCACGACCAGTCATGATCAGAAGATGTGGCGATGACCAAGCAGATGACAGTGAGAGCAAAAGGAGCTGGAAAGGTGAACGTTAAAATGAGAATAAGAATTTTTTTTTTTTTACTATAGCTTATACTTAGTATGCTCTGGGGTCTGGAGTGACCCCAGATCGAAAAAAGGGCCATTAAATTCACGGAGAATAACTTCTCTGCAAATCAAATTTCCAGGGAAAATTTGCTCAAAAAGACAAATTTGAATTTTGCTTTATCTGTTCATCTTTGCTTGACAAAAGTTTTAGTAGTAAAACTGTCAATCGGTCACCAGATTTCACAATGTAATCTGCATATTTTATAGGTCTCCAAGACTTGATTTACTTACTTTGTAAAACCATGTCAAAATGACTGAATAAAACTTTTTCAAAGTTTAAACTCAATCTCTGCCCATCTAGTATGATTGACAGCTCCTCAGTGTCTCTCCTCTCACACTGTTCAGCACATGCTGCAGCTGTCAGTCAGGCTAGATGGATGTGTGGGAGACTGAAAGCACTTGGACTCTTGTGCTCTCTCCCTCTTTAGCTAGACATAGAAAATGATCATTTTGGCATGAGGATTACACAGTCATTCTCACATACATTTTTACAGCAAGTACACCAGTCTCATTAGGTCTAGGTGGTCTTTTTTTATTAAAGTATGCAGATTGTATTTTGAAATTTGGTGACAGATCTGCTTTAAAATAATAAATCTGTCATCAGTAAATCCCCCCCTATTGAAGGTTACAGGGCGTCTGAATATATCTTTTGACTTTGTAGCTGTGTGAAGGAATTTGGCTCTGTGAACTTACAGTCTTTGCCTTATTTATGTGTAAATAAACTCGAAAAGATAATGATAGGATTTTTTTCAATTTAATGCAAAAGACACATAACTTATATAACATATAATAAATATTTACTAATATGCGATTTGGAAATGGATTATTTAAACCGCTTCACCACCTTGGGTTTTCCCGTTTTTTATTTTTTTGGTCAATATTGCAATGCAAATTTTTTTGCGGAATGAGTTGTACTTTTGAATGACACCATTGGTTTTACAACATCGTGTAGTGGAAAACAGGAAAAAAATTCAAAGTGTGGTAAAATTGCAAAAAAATGTGCAATTCCACAATGTTTTTCTTTTACCTTGATCACTAAATGCTAAAACTGACCTGCCATTATGATTCTCTGGGTCATTACTACTTCGTAGATACTAAACATGTATTGGTTATTTTTTATTTAGGTGGTGAAAAAAAAATCCAAAGTTTGCACAAAAAAAATAAAAGTTGCCATTTTCCGAAACCCACAGCATCCCCATTTTTCAGGATATGGGGCCGGGTGAGGGCTTATTTTTTGCGTGCCAAGCTGACGTTTTTACTGGTATTATTTTGAGGTAGATACAATCTTTTGATTGTCTGTTATTGCATTTTATTGCAATGTTGCGGCGACCGAAAAAATGTAATTCTGGCGTTTTGATTTTTTTTCTTGTTGCGCCGTTACCAATCAGTGTTTGTACCGATCTGATTAATTATCGTTATATATTGATAGATCGGGCTATTCTGAACGCTGTGAAACCAAATATGTGTATATATTTTTTTTTATTATTGTTTTATTTTGAATGGGGCGAAAGGGGGGTGATTTGAACTTTTATATTTTTTTATTTTTTAAAATATTTTTAAAAACATTTTTTTTTTTACTTTACACTGGCTTCAATAATCACCATGGAAGACTAGAAGCTGCTATCATCCGTGTGCTGTGTGTAGCAGAAATACTCATTTGCCATGAGCGTTGACCGCTGGGTGACGCTCATAGCATCTCGGCAATGACAACTGCAGCTAGCTAGAGGCAATATATGATTACTAGAACAATGGTTATAGTATTGAAGCCATCCAGAACCGGTGTAATGCAATAAAATGCAAAGAAAAATCATCAAAATAGAAGAATTTGGCTGCCTCCTTCAGTTTCTCTATGCCTGTATATACATGTCTGCAATTTAACTGATGTATTGCACATAATAACATATTTGTTATTAAAAACAGTGAGGGTAGAGAGACATTGAGGGTAGAGTTCTAACCCCCTAATTGTCAGCTTTCTGCCTATTCACAGTGTACTCAGGAAACTGCCAATCAGTGGTGTTTGCTAGGTTGTACAGAGCTCAGCATTCAGAGAACTGGTAGCTGTTATGCCTCTGTTTAAGCACTCGATCCCGTGACCTCTTGCTGCATGGTCAGTTTTCCTCTCTGCTGAGCCACAGCCAATTTGGTCTCTGTCCAACCGTTGATGGTTATTTTGTTGTTTCTTTCCTTTCTTTGGTTTGCTTCTATTCACGTGTCTCTCACTTCCAATTTTTTTTCTGTCCTATCACTTCTTGGGAGGGGCTATTTGTGCTCACCTTGCACCTGCTTTCTTTGCTGGCTATATTTCAAGACAGATGGTGTTTGGAGATCCAGCTCCTCAGCTAGGGATTATCTTACCTGGTTTATCTCTGTTGCTTTTCTTATGGTTTGTTTGTGTGTCTTCCTCCCCAGCACCCTTTCCTTTCTTTTATGTATAAGGTCAGGGAGGTTTTCCACGTATTCTGTTTGTTGTGTGCTTCTTCTTATTTTCTTTCGTCCTTCCTGGGTGTCTGTGTGAACACGTTCATAGGCCTCTGCCTTTTCCTCAAATATTTGTGTAGTTCATTTTATAGTTATTACTGTTTTAGAGTTGCACATTATTTATAGAGAGGGTGCAGTTAAGGACATTCAGGGTAAGTAGATGTTGAGTGGGGGCGCCATTGCATATACTTAGGGTGCCAACCTCCATGGTCAGGCAGGGAAAAATCAGGGTCAGATTAGGGACTTTCTAAATAGGGACCTGTCATGTTCAGGTCCTGATTTGTACCTTACCCATGTGACCATACTTATAAAGTCATAACAATCAGACAAAACAGGGATTTTATCAATACTAAGTGATATATTGAAGGAATCATGGTGTCTGCCTCTACATAATGCTTCTCTTAGATTGGGTAGCAAAAACCTGTTGACAGATTCCCTTTAAAGGGGAAAAAAACAAGAAATAAGCATTATATAAAATATGATATTACCAAATGTAAAATCGTTTCTCACATTTTAATTGTTATTTCTTTTATGAAAAGAAACATATAAATCAGATTCACATTCATGCAAAAATACACATAATGACACAAAAGAAATTCTAGCAGCAGCTACTTTAATAAATTAACTTTAATCAACTATCTCCACATTCATCTATGAAACTGCTTACAACTGCACATTAGCCCTTAATTAATACGTTCTGTCTTTGTATGTCTGTACTTATAACTGCATCATTATCATGCTTGGCCAATAAATGAGCAATCCCATTAATTATGACCCATTCAAGCCCTCAGAGACAGTGTCGACTATAAAGCGCATTAGTCAAATATTATACTATTAAGGTATAATAATGGTCAGCAAATAAAATTTAACAATATAAGCATGTTTGTGGTTATAACACAGAAGATTTGCAGGTTAATCACTCAGGTCTCATTACTAAAACGTGCTGAAAGAATTTTGCAAAGGAATCACTTACTTTGCATAAATCAATAGCACAAGCAAATATAAGAAAATGTGTAATATAGATGGTATTTAGTGATGAGCGAGCATTCTCGCTACTGCTCGGTGCTCGCCCGAGCATCTCACTGCTTGAGATGCTCGGCGCTCGCCGAGTATTTCCGGGTTGCTCGGGCGGGAACTCGGGTCCCCTCCCTGCATGTTTGGCGCTCTTTAGAGAGCCAATGAACATGCAGGGATTGCCTGCCATGCACTGTAATGCCGTAGCCATTTTGGTTGTGGGCATTACAGTGATTGGCTGGCCGCACAGCGTCATCAGGTCTATATCAGGCCGGGCGCAGCCATGCTCGTCACAGTCACTCCGGATCAGACAGTGTAGGGAGATGTGCTGCTGCTGTTTCAGGGAGAGATTTGATTGTGTATTAGGTAGTGTAAGGATAAAAAACGTACATTACACATATCCATCTTAACAAACAGTCCTTCTGAGGACTATTCCATCTGCAGAGATATCAAGCAGGCAGGGTGTATAGGCAGGCGGTGTATATAGCAGACTGCAGTGCACATAGCACAAGAGGCTCCATTCCAATTCTGCCTTCTGCTTCTGTTTGATATTTTTATACAAAGACCCAGATCTCAGGGGCCAGGAATACTTTTCTTTGGATCTTAATCCCCATTATTTGCTTAAAAAGCAATCCAGAGAACACCGTTTTTATGCGCCATTTGCTTGTTTTGGGAGAGGTGCTGCTGCGTCAGGGACAGATTTGATTGTGTGTTAGGTAGTGTAGGGAGAAAAACCGTACATTACACCTATCCATCTTAACAAACAGTCCTTCTGAGGACTAATCCATCTGCAGAGATATCAGGCAGGCAGGGTGTATAGGCAGGCGGTGTATATAGCAGACTGCAGTGCATATAGCACAAGAGACTCCATTCGAATTCTGCCTTCTGCTGCTGTTAGATATTTCTATACAAAGGCCCAGGTCTCAGGGGCCATGAATACTTTTCTTTGGATCTTAATCCTCATTATTTGCTTAAAAAGCAATCCAGAGAACACCATTTTTCTGCGCCATTTGCTTGTTTTGGGAGAGGTGCTGCTGCGTCAGGGACAGATTTGATTGTGTATTAGGTAGTGTACGGAGAAAAACCGTACATTACACATATCCATCTTAACAAACAGTCCTTCTGAGGACTAATCTATCTGCAGAGATATCAGGCAGGGTGTATAGGCAGGCAGTGTATATAGCAGACTGCAGTGCATATAGCACAAGAGACTCCATTCCAATTCTGCCTCCTGCTGCTGTTAGATATTTCTATACAAAGGCCCAGATCTCTGGGGCCAGGAATAATTTTCTTTGGATCTTAATCCTCATTATTTGCTTAAAAAGCAATCCAGAGAACACCATTTTTTCTGCACCATTTGCTTGTTGGCACTGCAGAATACAGCCAGGTCCTTTCCATATTAGAGCGCTAGAAATCCAGCTATTTAAAACTGTGTTTTCTCCGTCAAACAGATCACATATACGTTGTCAGAAAATACTGCCATTTCTGGCCTCCATTAAAAATTTCCTTTAGTGTGTCATTGAAGCAATTCACAGCAGTTTGCTGCTCAAACTACTTACCTACAGGCCAGGTATTTAAAACTCTGTTTTCTCCATCAAACGGATCACATATACATTGTCAGAAAACACTGCCATTTCTGGCCTCCATTAAAAATTTCCTTTAGTGTGTCAGTGAAGCAATTCACAGCAGTTTGCTGTTCAAACTACTTACCTACAGGCCAGGTATTTAAAACTCTGTTTTCTCTATCACACAGATCACATATAAGTTCACTCCAAACTCAGTCATTTGTAGTGAGCGTGGAAGATACTGCCCTCCATTTAAAATGGGCAAGGTACGTGGCAAGGGACGGGGAACTGGACGTGATGGTGATGGTGCATCGCGAGGCCGAGGACATGGCCGTGGGCAAGCCGAAATTGTGCCACAACAAACACCCACATCTTCTCGCCTGACCTTCCTGTCCCAATTTCTAGGGGACCGCAGCACACCACTATTGAACCCAGAGCAGTGTCAAAAGGTTGTTGGTTGGATAGCGGACAATGCTTCCAGTCACTTAGCCACCACCCTGTCTTCCACACGGTCAAGTCTCAGTAGCCGTGAGCCTGGACTGCATATTCCTAACCCTGATCCTCCTTCCTCCCACCATGCCAAGTGCCCAGAGACAACTGATCCCACACTTGGACACTCTGAAGAGCTGTTCACTTTTCCATTTATAGATTCGGGGCTCTCACCCGGTCCACTTGAAGCGGGGCAAGAGGAGATCGCGTGTAGCGATGCCCAAATATTTGAGCAGCCACGGTCACACAAAAGCTACGGTGGGAAAGTGTCACAAGAGGTGGACGATGATGAGACACAATTGCCAGAAAGTCAAGAGGAGGACCAGGGTGCGGAAGTGGAAGATGAGGTGGTGGATGATATAGTAACTGACCCAACCTGGCAGGAGGACATGCAGAGCGAGCACAGCAGCACACAGGGCGAGGGAGGCAGAGCACCCCAACAGGCAGGAAGAAGCATTGTGGTGGCCGCAGACAGAAGGCAGGCAACCGTTCCACGTAACACCAACATGAAGGAAGTTGCCAGTACAACTGTTAGGTCTTCCCGAGTGTGGTTGTTTTTAAAAGACTTTGCCGATAACCCCAAAAAGGCCATTTGCACCACCTGCCAGGCCAGCATCAGCGGGGGTGGCAAAACAACCAGCCTGACCACCACCAGCATGATCAGGCACATGGCAGCAAAGCACCTGACTTTGTGGGCCGAACTCCAGGCTTCAGGAACAGTGTCTGCAGGTGGCACCATTGCTTCTTCTGCTGTTGTGCATGCAAGCCAATCCCCTGTCCATGGTGCATGCGAAGACACCTCTTGCCCTGCACCTGTCGTTGCACACTCTCAAGTAGCAGCATCAGGAAGCACGTTCATGTCCTTGTCCCAGCGCAGCGTTCAGTTGTCCATAC
This sequence comes from Phyllobates terribilis, assembly GCF_046119375.1. Lineage (NCBI taxonomy): Eukaryota > Metazoa > Chordata > Amphibia > Anura > Dendrobatidae > Phyllobates > Phyllobates terribilis. The sequence continues at coordinate 331,090,162 of NW_027362768.1, forward strand.
CCCAGTCCTTGGAACGCAAGCGCAAATATGCAGCCAACGCCCCACAGGCCACACTACTAAATTCTCACATTTCACGACTGCTTGTGCTCAAAATTTTGCCTTTTAGGCTCGTGGAGACGGAAGCATTCTGCAACGTGATGGCGGCGGCCGTCCCTCGGTACTCGGTCCCCAGCCGCCACTATTTCTCCTGGTGTGCCGTCACACAAGCACGTGTCCCAAACCATTAACCGTGCTCTCAACAACGCAGTTACCGGGAACGTCCACCTAACCACGGACACGTGGACAAGTGCTTGTGGGCAGGGACGGTACATGTCGCTGATGGCACACTGGGTTAACATAGTGGAAGCCGGGACCCAGTTGGACCATGGGACAGAACACGTCTTCCCGATGCCAAGGATTGCAGGCCCTATGTCAATCAGGGTTTCCCCCACGGTCTAGAGCTCCTGCACCTCATCCTCCTCAGCCCACTCCTCCTCTTTCGCCTCCATCTCTGAAATGACCACATCAGTCACAAGCTGGAAGCACTGCAGCACTGCCTCGGCCAAGCGGCAACAGGCTGTGCTGAAGCTAATATGCTTAGGTGAAAAACCGCACAATGCTAAAGAGTTGTGGACAGCTCTGAAAGAGCAGGCAGATCTGTGGCTCACAACGCTGAACCTACAGCCAGGCATGGTCGTATGTGACAATGGCCGGAACCTGGTGGCGGCTCTGAGGCGAGGTGAGCTCACACACGTACCATGCCTGGCCCATGTGCTTAACCTCGTGGTTCAGCGGTTTCTCAAATCCTAGCCGGAGCTGCCGGATCTGCTTGTTAAAGTACGCTGCCTGTGTGCGCATTTTAGAACGTCAGCTACAGCTTCCACTGCCCTTGCAGTGTTTCAGCAGCGTTTGCAGCTTCTGGCTCACAGACTGGTGTGTGATGTCCCCACGCATTGGAACTCTACGCTGCAGATGTTGGGAAGGATTTGTGAGTAGAAAAGGGCAGTTGTTGAGTACCAGCATCAACAAGGCCATCGGTATTCAGTTCAGACTCCACACATAAGACCTCAGGAGTGGACATGGATGTCAGACATATGTACCATCCTCCAAAACTTTGAGGACTCCACCAAGATGGTGAGCGGCGATGACGCCATAAATAGTGTCACCATTCCGCTTCTCTGTCTTCTGAAACGCTCTCTGCTCACAATCAAAGAGGATGCATTGCAGGCGGAGCATGATGAGATGGAGCAAGGAACCATACAGGGTGATTACACACAGCCAAGCCTCATCTCATCCCAACGTGGATTGGGTGCCAATGAGGAAGAGGAGAAGGAGGAGGACAGTTGCTAGTTTCATGCACTATAGACGGTTCTACCTGCACAGCTGTCATTCTGTCTGTTCAGCATGGATGGCCAGAGGACAGAGAGGATGAGGAGGAGTAGGAGGAGGAGAGCATGGTCAGTCATCCTCTTGGTGAGGACACGGAAGTCATGCCTTTTAGTAGTCTGACACGCATGACTGAGTTTATGTTACGCTGCCTTTCCCATGACCCTCGCGTTCTTAAAATTTTGGGTGACAGTCATTACTGGTTGGTGACTCTTCTAGACCCAAAGAGAACTTTATATCTCCTATTCCTGAGGCGGACAGGTCTACAAAAATGGGGCAGTACTAGAAGGCCCTTGTTGCGGAACTATTAAAAAAATTCCCATCTGAAAACTCTGGCGGCTGAGGGCACACTTCGTTGGACAACCAAGGAGTACAGGCGAGAGAGACACAACTTCTATCCAGCACAGGCAGGAGAACACTGTCAAAGTTCTGGGAGAGTTTTCTCAGACCCTCCCATCGCACAGGCCCTGAGGCGCGGGGTAGTCTCACAAGTAATGCAAAGTTTGGGGAGAAGCTGAGGGAGTACCTTGCCGACCGTACCAACGTCCTCCGTGATTCCGCTGTGCCTTATAATTATTGGGTATCCAAGCTGGATACGTGGAATGAACAGGCTCTCTATGCCTTGGAGGTCCTGGCCTGCGCTGCCGCCAGCGTTTTATCAGAGCGAGTTTTTAGTGTCACTGGTGGAATTATAACTCTTAAGCGCATCCGCCTGTCAACTGAAAATGCTCACAGGCTGACTCTTATAAAAATGAACAAGGGCTGGATTGGGCCAGACTTCTCAACACCACCGAATGATAGCAGCGTAACATAAACTCAAATCCAGTGTCTTTTCTTGGGAGGTGTATTCCAATGCACCTTTTCACACCCACACATGGGTATACACTTCCTGATTTTGTGGTCGTGATGCAACACCCACATAATTTTTTTAAAGGGTATTTATGATGCCCGTGAAATTTTTTTTTATACAGTATGTTCATGTATACCCCCCAGGGGTAAATGTTTGCCAGCCCATAAACTTAGTGCATGGGCATTACAAGTATAGGAGGCCCGCTCCTTTCCAATGGGAACATTTTTTTATGAGGCCCTCCTCCACGTCTCTTCCAAGGGGCATTGAAGTGCCTCCAAATTTTTGGCAGCCCTTGCATTCACTGCATAGGCCAACACTATGGGAAACTCTCTCCTTTCTAATGGGAATTTGTCGTTACTGTGGCCCTGCTCTGTGTGTCTTTAAATTCTTAGTGGGGGTTTTCCTAAAATTGGTCAGCCGTTGGACTCATTGCATACCCTATAACTGTATAGCAGACCCTCTCTTTTCTAATGGGAACATGTCGTACCTTATTACTGTGGCCCTTCTCCGTGTGTCTTTAAATTCTTAGTGGGTTTTTTCCTAAAATTGGTCAGCCGTTGGACTCACTGCATTCCCTATAACTGTATAGCAGACCCTCTCCTTTCTAATGGGATCATGTCGTACCTTGTAACTCTGGCCAAGCTCCATAACTCTTTAAATTCTCAGTGTGTTTTTTCCTAAAATTGGTCAGCCTTTGGACTCACTGCATACCCTATAACTGTACAGCAGACCCTCTCCTTTCTAATGGGAACATGTCGTACCTTGTTACTGTGGCCCTGCTCCGTGTGTCTTTAAATTCTTAGTGGAGTTTTTCCTAAAATTGGTCAGCCGTTGGACTCACTGCATACCCTATAACTGTATAGCAGACCCTCTCCTTTCTAATGGGACCATGTCGTACTTGTTACTGTGGCCCTGCTCTATGTGTCTTTAAATTCTTAGTGGGGTTTTTCCCAAATTTTGGCAGCCTTGTAGTCACAGCATGGGCATTACCACTATAGGAGACCAGCTCCTTGATAATGGGAAAATTTTTTTACTGAGACCCTCCTCTTTGTCTCTTCAATGGGGTATTGGGTTGCGTCCAAATTTTTGGCAGCCCTTGCAGTCACTGGATACGCAATAACAGTATAGTAGACCCCCTTGTTAATAATGGGAAAAACAAAGCATAGCCGGCTGATGGCTCTCTAGCAATTGCTACGGCTGACTGCTGGCCTTTTAAGAATAGTAGGGGCCGTCTGATGTTCCTGTAAAAATAGGCTTTATAACTTTCAGAGTCCCTCCATCATAAATAAAAAAGGATGTGTCTGTTAATGTGTCACACACCACATTGCCAAATAAGGTTGTAAAATGTTAAAATGACATTTCCCGCTGAATGCATTTGTCTTAAAAAATAACGTAAAAAAACCAAAACAATAGGATCTTTCTTTAGTATAAAAAACAGCGTCACCAATTTAACCTCATTGTAATCACATTGTTCAGCTCATACACCTCCTTCTCCATCTCCGAAATGATCACATCAGTCACAAGCTGACAGCACAGCAGCACTGCATTGGCCAAGCGGCAACAGGCTGTACTGAATACAACATGCTTAATGCTTAATTGACAAACCGCTTGTTGAAAGCTGTAACACAGCAGCCTGATGTGTGGCTCTCACCGCTGAACATAAAGCCAGGCAGGGTCATGTGTGACAATGGGCGGAACCTGGTGACGGAGAAATGACAGCCGGGGTAGATAAGGTTTCCCTCTATGCCAGTCATTTCACCGAGCTAAAGAATATGGCTGTGGTGAAATACAACTCCCACTGAGAAGCTGTTTCAGATTGAAAAACATTGTGCCCACCAGAGTATTTGATTCTGAGGGCTAACCTTTCTCACCCGCTCAAGAGCCCCATAGCAGCTGCAAAGTTAGTGCTATCACGAACTCTCCTGAGGTAGAAGCCAAGGAACACCAGAGGATTCTCTGGTGGGACTGTCCAATCCTGCTGAGAAGCTGTCCTGGCTCAGAAAAGTGTGTAGGAAAGTTCCTGGACACTGTATGGCTGCTTTTTTACTGAGGGGGAAACACATGCAAACACGGGGAGAACATACAAAGTCCTTGCAGATGTTGTCCTTGCTGGGATTTGAACCTACGATCCCAGTGCTGCAAAGCTTCAGTGCTAACCAGTGATCCAATGTGCTGCCGTTCACCTTCTAATATCTAACTGGCTGGAGAAACTTGCACCTACTGTCACTCTATCTTCACCTCCTTTGTGAGAAAATGTATTTGGGCAGCCACTCAGTCTACCAAATAAAATTCCTGAGAAGGAAATTTGGGATGGCTTCGCTACTGGTACTGGGGGCAGTGCTAATACCATGGCGTCGTACCATAGTTTGCTGGAAATATTCCAGGCTGGTAGGAGGCAAACAAATTCCCACAGAAAAGTACCAGAAGTAATGTTCAGGCCACATTTCAAGTGCAAGCAGCTTTAGAGGACTTCCTGGGAGAAATAACAAGCAGGGTAGATACGGTATCCCTGTCTGCCAGTCTTTTCACCGAGCTAAATACAACTCTTAACAAAAAAAGGTGTGGACTGGCTCTGTACTGTCCCTGGCCACATTCACCTGTCCACGTGTTTGTGGTTAGGCGGTCCTTCCCAGTAAGTGCACTGGGGAGGGCACGGGTAATGTTGTGGGACCCGTGCTTGTGGAAGGCGGAGGCGATACCGGGAAATATAGTGGCGGCTGGGGACCGAGTATGGACACCCGGCCGCCACCAGCATGAGGTTGTGAAAAGCTTCCACCTCCACGAGCTTAAAAGGCCATATTTCAAGTGCAAAGAGCTGTCAAGGAATCTGGCAGTTTAGTGTTGCGGCCTGTGGGTGGGTGGGTGGCTGGCTGCATACTTGCACTTGCATTCCAAGTAACAGAAAACTAAGCAGATGGTGGCTTCTATCATCATCATGGCCTCACCTCGGCACTATGAAGTCTACTGAAGGAGAAGCCAGGGCCCACCGAGGAGTCTCTGGTTCTCTGGTGGGCCCGTCCAACCCTGCTGAAAAGCAGCCCTGGCTAAGAAAAGTGTGGGGGAAGGTTCCCCCACACTCTATGTGTTAAGGGGACGGTTGCAAACAACTTTATTAATAATGGAAAGCAACCAAACCCGGGGTCCGCGATGCAGCCTGGAAAACTGGGGCCGAACACCTTCCAGGTAAGAAGGTAAAACAACCAATTAATATATAAATCCCTCCAGTGTTACTGCACACCGGGACGGGGAAAAGGGATTCGCACTATCTCCATTAACGGCACGGGAGATGTGCGACAAATAATGTAGCCGTAGCCCTGTTAACTGCACAGAGGCTACGCAGTAGGCGCTAGGACGTGTGTGTGACTCATGCCGGCGTATACGTGCTCTCAGCCGGTGTGCTACCGGACAGCGGAGTAACTCTCCACGTGGCTAACAGGCGGTGCCAGGAATATGGAGTCCGCAGTCTGCTCGGGGTGTATAGCGACCCCCTAGTCGGAGCCAGACTGTCAAACGGAACTACCTGCCTCCCTCCAGCTAAGACTGCCTATCCCCAACTATACCTGCCTGTCCGAAGCTAAAGCAGCAAGAGAGCACGTGGAGCTCAAACATACAAGCGTCCACACATGAACACAACCTTAGCTCAATGATCAGAGCGCACCGCCATGTTTGTTGGCGGGCTATATAAAGACTAAGCCCTGCCCACCGTCGCATTATTGGTCGCGCTACTGATGACGTCACCTGCGGCCAATCTGGTGGTGCCAGGTCACCGGATCAGTTGACACCAAACCACCAATCACGGTCCGCCATGTCATGGGCATGCTCAGTGCAGTGCATCCTGGACATAGGCTGTAGCAGCCCTTGTTCCCCTCCGCAACCTATGCTTAACACTACTAGGAACAAGGAACCAAGAGACAGCCTGTACTTCTTGTGCACTGGCTAGGTGTTGGGAATGATGGTGAAGCTAAACAGCATCTGCCCTGGCTGGACAAGAATGGGAGACCACAGATGATTCTGACCCAATTTCAGGTCCAGCAAACGCCTGACACCTCACATTATCCCCCCCTTCTAACAGCCCCCTCCACTTGATGCTCATATTCCTCAATGAGCAGGGGGGTATGAATGTGGTCCTCTGGTTCCCAGGAGCAATCCTTAGATCCATGACCCCTCCAGTGTATCAGGAAATATTTTTTTCCACGAACCATCTTAGACCCCACAATAGCCTGCACCTCGAGATCATCACCCCTGGTGTCTGTTGCAGGTTGGGGTTCAGCGAGTTTTGTCAGGCGAACGGGCTTAAGGAGTGACACATGAAAACTGTCGTGACTCCTCAGGTGTCGTGGTAACTGTAAATGGTACATTAAGGGGTTTACTTGGGCCAAAATTTTGAAAGGACCAATAAAGCGGGGGGGGGAAACTTAGCAGATTCCCCGCGTATTTTGATATTGCGATCCACACTCTGTCGCCCGGATAGAATACGGGGGCTGGACGACGCAGAGTGTAAGCCGACTCTCTCATCCGATTCTTGGAGGCCAATATAGTATCCTGAGTATGGTCCCAAACCTCCCGCGGCTCCAGAGCCAAATCTCTGACCCCAGGTTCCACAGAGGGAACAGGCATAGGAACCGGAACGCGCGGATGTTGGCCATTATTCAGAAGAAGCGGAGTCTGATCTGTGGAATCCGCCACGAGTAACGGATGGAGAAGACCAGCTGGACTTTGATGGGATGATTTATCTCTTGCACAGGAGACACACGCTAGAACATATTCCTTAATGTCCTGGCGCCACCGGTGCCACCAATACGACCGTTGGAGAAACTTCGTGGTATGTTTGACACCAAAATGACCTCCGATCTTAGAGTTATGTGCCCAGGAGAGCACCTCATTTTGTAGATTAGGAGGAACGAACGTCCTCCCAGAAGGAACCTGGTTTAAGGACACTGGAGCCACCATCCGCATACTACCCGAAGGAAAGGTGAGCCTGGGCTCGTCATCGTCCTCAGCCGTATCCATGGACCGGGACAAAGGGTCTATCTGAGGGTTCTTTTTGATATAATCTGACAAGACCTGGGTCTCGGAGACAGACAGAGGATCTGTGCCTGGGACCAATTTAATAGGACAGCCATACGGTCGGCGGCGAGGTAAAGTGTCTGCAGCCTTTTTGGGAAAGACTTCCGCAAAAGTCTGATATTGCACAGAGAGAGCAGCCCAGTCGGTAGAAGGCTCAGAGACTACCCTCCGGGTGGCTGTAACCATACACTGAGACTCACAATTCTCACCCCAGGAAGAAATTCTCCCCGTATTCCAGTCAATGTGTGGAGTGTGACAACATAACCATGGAAGACCCAATAGCACCTCATCCAATCCCGCGGGAATAATAAGAAATTAGACAACCTCGCGGTGACCCTGAGGGAACGACATGGTGAGGGGAATCGACTGGTGAGAGATTTGCGTGTCCCGCAGTGAACCATTGACTACCCTAATGTTCATTGGTTTTGGCAGTAACTCCATAGGAATGGCGTGCTTCTGGGCAAACGTAGATGACAAAAAATTGCCATCGGCGCCAGAATCCACCCACGCCTTGGCAGTAACCGTGGTTGTTCCGAAGAGCAACGTCACCTTATACAATAATTTGGAGGAAGAAGCCCCGGAATCTAACACACCTCCTCCAACGGCGGTTAGACACACTTGTTTTCCCGACCGCTTGAAACCCTTATTAATGGGGTACTCCAAGTGATGTGCAGGTCGGGGACAAGAGGAGCTAGACTCAGTCCAGGATATATCCATAGCCTCAGGCTCCGGGTCGGGAGTCGCGAGTTTGGAAATGGGTCTAGAGAATGAAGGTGCCAACCGAAACTGAGGTCTGGAGACCGCCAGCTCTAACTTGTGTTCTGCATGACACAAATCTATTCGGTTAGAGGGAGAGATTAACTCCTCCAGGGAGGTTGGAATCTCTCTGGTAGATAGAGCATTTTTAATATGCCCAGCCAGACCCTTCCAGAACACCGGGATTAACGACCGCTCAGACCAATCCAATTCAGCCGCTAAGGTTCTGAACTGGATGGCTTAGTGGCTGGCGGTGGCCGAACCCTGGACCAACGCAAGAAGCTTAAGAGCCGTATCATGCGTGACCTGAGGACCTAGGAAAACAGTCTTTAGGGCTCGAAGAAAGAGACCCGCATTAGCCACTACTCCCACAGAGGGGTAGCCCACTCTAAGGCCCTGTGAAAAAGTAACGAGATGACAAAACCCACTTTGGCTCTTTCGGAGGGGAACCGTGCTTCCATCATCTCTAACTGAATGGAGAACAGATTAATAAAACCTCTGCAGGATCTGCTGTCGCCAGAAAATTTTTCCGGGAGAGCAAAATGGGGTAATGGGGCAATTTTGGCTGCTGCACCATTCACCGCAGCCGTGTTAACCAGATTGGCCGCCTAAGAAGCTGCCTGGGTCGCTACTGCAGTGATATCAGCCACCGGGGCAGCTTGTTCCAGAGTCTTAAGTCTGGCCTCAAGTTGCTGTATATAGCGCTGCAGTTGCTGGTTGTCAGCCATGTTCGGCAAGACCCTGGCGCTCTGATACTGTTAAGGGGATGGTTGCAAACAACTTTATTAATAATGGAAAGCAACCAAACCCGGGGTCCGCAATGCAGCCTGGAAGACTGCGGCAGAACACCTTCCGGGTAAGAAGGTAAAACAACCAATTAATATATAAATACCTGCAGTGTTACTGCACACCGGGACGGGAAAAGGGATTTGCATTATCTCCGTTAACTGCATGAGAGATGTGTGACAAATAAAGTAGCCGTAGCCCTGTTAACTGCACAGAGGCTATGCAGTAAGCGCTAGGATGTGTGTGTCACTCACGCCGGCATATACTTGCTCCAAGCCGCTGTGCTACCGGACTGCAGAGTAACTCTCCACGTGGCTAACAGGCGGTGCCAGGAATATGGAGTCCGCAGTCTGCTCGGGGTGTATAGCAACCCCCTAGTCGGAGCCAGACTGTCAAAAGGAACTACCTGCCTCCCTCCAGCTAAACCTGCCTGTCCGAAGCTAAAGCAGCAAGAGAGCACGTGGAGCTCAAACATACAAGCGTCTACACAAAAACACAACCTTAGCTCAATGATCAGAGCGCACCGCCATGTTTGTGGGCGGGCTATTTAAAGACTAAGCCCTGCCCACCGTCGCATTATTGGTCGCGATACTGATGTCGTCACCCGCGGCCTATCAGGTGGTGCCAGGTCACCAGATCAGTTGACACCAAACCACCAATCACGGTCCGCCATGTCACGGGCATGCTCAGTGCAGTGCATTCTGGACTTCGGCTGTAGCAGCCCTTGTTCCCCTCAGCAACCTATGCTTAACACTACTAGGAACAAGGACCCAAGCGACAGCCTGTACTTCTTGTCTGCTGACTAGGCGTCGGGACTGATGGTGGTGCTAAGCAGCATCTGCCCTGGCTGGACCAGAATTGGAGACCACAGATGATTCTGACCCAATCTCAGGTCCAGCAACCACCTAACACTATGGCTGCTTTTTTAATGTGGATCGGCAATGCTTATGCATGTTATTTCTCACAACGCATTACAGATCAGGCCATTGTCCAACTCTGTATTCAAGAAATTAAATGTGCAAAGAAAGATGTGTGTGTGTGTCAAAGCACCACCGACAAGTGCGAGTTGATGTTGGACGGGCTGCCATTGCTTCTGCAACAAGCTGCATTACAGGACTTCCTGGGAGAAATGACACGCAGGGTACATACGGTTTCCCTCTATGTCAGTCCTTTCAACGAGCTAAATACAACTCTTAGCAAAAAAAGTTATCGACTGGCTCCGTACCATCCCTGGCCACATTCACCTGTCCACGTGTTTGTGGTTAGGCGGACCTTCCCAGTAAGTGCACTGGGGTGGGCACGGGTAATGTTGTGGGACCCGTGCTTGTGGAAGGCGGAGGCGATACCGGGAAATATAGTGGCGACTTCAGACCAAGTATGGACACTCGGCCGCCGCCGGCATGAGGTTGTGAAAAGCTTCCGCCTCCACGAGCTTAAAAGGCCACATTTCAAGTGCAAGCCTGTGGGTGGGTGGGTGGGTGGCTGGCTGCCTGCATACTTGCGCTTGCATTCCAAGGAATGGGGTAGGGACAACTGAACGCTGCAGTGGGACAAGGACGTGAACAGTGATTGTTGCAAGTCTGCAACGACAGGTGCATGGCGGGAGGCATCTTCGCATGCGCCAAGGATCACTTATGATGGGCACACTTTTAGGCAGTGACCTGGGAGTCAGAGATGCTTCCAGAGGTCTTCCCCATGCTGTTCTCATGTCTTTTCAGCACTGTATGCATGTGTCTGATGATGTGTCACACACCACATGGCCAGATAAGGTTGTAAAATGTTAAAATTACATTTCCTGGTGAATGCATTTGTCTTGGTTGAAAGCAATTCAAAAGTGCAAAAACGCATCAAAACTACTACGTGTGTACATAGCCCAAGTTGTGGAGGAGTATTTTTGTTTTTGGTTATTTATTTTGCCTTATATTCAAATCATTACCCTGGAAAGGATGTTCCTTAACATATTTCCCAGGAAAATCCATTTTGGTAACTTTTTTGTATGTTTTATTGTGAGTCCGTAAAAGTGGTGTAATACTCTGACCACGTTGCTGACAGCAGTGATCTGGGAGTCAGAGATGCTTCCAGGGGTCTTCCCCATGCTGTTCCCATGTCATTTGAGCACTGTTCCCATCGATTTGGGCAATTTTTAGGCCCTCTGCAGACCGCCGGGGGGAACCGCCTGAAAAATGCTCGAGTTTCCCTTAGACTTACATTGGGCTTGTTGCTCGGGTCGAGCACCCGAGTATTCCAATTTGCTCGACCCGAGCAACGAGTACCCGAGCATTTTAGTGCTCGCTCATCACTAATGGTATTCTCAGAAAAATATGCATGTTTTTAACCACTTATGAGCCATTTTTTCTCCCCTCATGCCTCAGAAACTTGTGTTGGTCAAAAACAAAATGGTCTTTCAACTCACAAAGGAATACAGCTGCTTATTGAAGTGTATGGAAATCAAAGAGTATCAAGGAGGTAATGAAAGGTGCAGATGCACACAGATGGTGTTTCTGGTTTTGAGCTGGATTCACAGCTACAATGATCAGTACTAGTGATGAGCGAGCATGCTCGCTACTGCTCGGTGCTCGCCCTGGCATCTCACTACTCGAGATGCTCGGCGCTCGCCAAGTATTTCCGGGTTGCTCGGCGGGAGCTTGGGTCTCCTCCCTGCATGTTTGGCGCTCTTTAGAGCTCTTTAGACATGCAGGGATTGCCTGCCACTCACTGTAATGCCGTAGCCATGTTGGTTGCGGCATTACAGTGATTGGCTGGCCGCTCAGCATCATCAGGTCTATATCAGACCTGGCGCCACCATGTTCATCACAGTCACTCTGGAATCAAACAGTGTAGGGAGCTGCTGCTACGTCAGGGAGAGATTTGCTTGTGTATTAGGTAGTAAAAACCATACATTACACATATCTATCTTAACAAACAGTCCTTTTGTGGACTAACTAATCCATTTGCAGAGATATCAGGCAGGCAGTGTATATAGGCAGGCAGGGTATATAGACTGCAGTGCATATAGCACAAGAGGTTCCATTCCAATTCTGCCTTCTGCTGCTGTTAGATATTTCTATACAAAGGCCCAGATCTCAGGGGCCAGGAATACTTTTCTTTGGCTCTTAATCCTCATTATTTGCTTAAAAAGCAATCCAGAGAACACAGTTTTTCTGCGCCATTTGCTTGTTGGCACTGCAGAATACAGCCAGGTCCTTTCCATATTATAGCGCTAGAAATCCAGCTATTTAAACTGTGTTTTCTCCGTCAAACGGATCACATATACGTTGTCAGAAAATACTGCCATTTCTGGCCTCCATTAAAAATTTCCTTTAGTGTGTCATTGAAGCAATTCTCAGCAGTTTGCTGTTCAAACTACTTACCTACAGGCCAGGTATTTAAAACTCTGTTTTCTCCATCACATGGATCACATATACGTTGTCAGAAAATACTGCCATTTCTGGCCTCCATTAAAAATTTCCTTTAGTGTGTCAGTGAAGCAATTCACAGCAGTTTTCTGTTCAAACTACTTACCTGCAGGCCAGGTATTTAAAGCTCTGTTTTCTCCGTCACACAGATCACATATATGTTGTCAGAAAATACTGCCATTTCTGGCCTCCATTAAAAATTTCCTTTAGTTTGTCAGTGAAGCAATTCACAGCAGTTTGCTGTTCAAACTACTTATCTACAGGCCATGTATTTAAAACTCTGTTTTCTCCGTCACACGAATCACATATAAGTTCGCTCCAAACTCAGTCATTTGTAGTGAGCGTGGAAGATACTGTCCTCCATTTAAAATGAGCAAGGCACGTGGCAAGGGACAGGGAACTGGACTTGATGGTAATGGTGCATGCAGAGGCCGAGGACAAGGCCGTGGGCAAGCCAAAATTGTGCCACAGCAAACACCCACATCTTCTCGTCTGACCTTCCTGTCCCATTTTCTAGGGGACCACAGCACACCACTATTGAACCCAGAGCAGTGTCAAAAGGTTGTTGGTTGGATAGAGGATAATGCTTCCAGTCACTTAGCCACCACCACCACCACCCTGTCTTCCACACAGTCAAGTCTCAGTAGCCGTGAGTCTGGACCACATATTCCTCACCCTGATCCTCCTTCCTCCCACGATGCCGAGTGCCCAGAGACAACTGATCCCACACTTGGACACTCTGAATACCTGTTCACTTTTCCATTTATAGATTCGGGCCTCTCGCCCGGTCCACTTGAAGCGGGGCAAGAGGAGATCGCGTGTAGCCATGCCCAAATATTTGAGCAGCCACGGTCACAAGAAGGTGACGGTGGGAAAGTGTCACAAGAGGTGGACGATGATGAGACACAATTGCCAGAAAGTCAAGAGGAGGACCAAGGTGCGGAAGTGGAAGATGAGGTGGTGGATGATATAGTAACTGACCCAACCTGGCAGGAGGACATGCAGAGCAAGGACAGCAGCACACAGGGGGAGGCAGGCAGAGCACCCCAACAGGCAGGAAGAAGCAGTGAGGTGGCCGCAGACAGAAGGCAGGCAACCATTCCCCGTAACACCAACACGAAGGAAGTTGCCAGTACAACTGTTAGGTCTTCCCGATTTGGTTGTTTTTTAAAGACTCTGCTGATAACCCCAAAAGGCCATTTGCCCCAACTGTCAGGCCAGCATCAGCAGGGGTGGCAAAACGACCAGCCTGACCACCACCAACATGATCAGGCACATGGCAGCAAAGCACCCGACTTTGTGGGCCGAACCCCAGGGTCCAGGAACAATGTCTGCAGGTGGCACCATTGCTTCATCTGCTGTTGTGCATGCAAGCCAATCCCCTGTCCATGGTGCATGCGAAGATGCCTCCTGCCCTGCACCTGTCGTTGCACACACTCAAGTAGCAGCATCAGGAAGTACGTCCATGTCCTTGTCCCAGCGCAGCGTTCAGTATTCTATACCCCAGTCCTTGGAACGCAAGCGCAAATATGCAGCCAACGTCCCACAGGCCACACTACTAAATTCTCACATTTCACGACTGCTTGCGCTTGAAATGTTGCCTTTTAGGCTTGTGGAGACAGAAGCATTCCGCAAACTGATGGCGACAGCCGTCCCTCGGTTCTCCGTCCCCAGCCGCCACTATTTCTCCCGGTGTGCCGTCCCCGCATTACACAAGCTTGTGTCCCAGTACATTAGCTGTGCCCTCAACAACACAGTTACCGGGAAAGTCCACCTAACCACAGACACGAGGACAAGTGCTTGTGGGCAGGGACGGTACACCTCGCTGTCGGCACACTGGGTTAACATAGTGGAAGCCGGGACCCAATCGGACCTTGGGACGGAAAACGTCCTCCCGATGCCAAGTATTGAGGGCCCTAGGTCAATCAGGGTTGCTCCCACGGTCTACAGCTCATGCACCTCATCCTCCTCAACCTCCTCCTCTACATCAGCCTCTATCTCCAAAATGACCACATCATTCACAAGCTAGAAGCACTGCAGCACTTCCTCGGCCAAGTGGCAACAGGCTGTGCTGATGCTAATATACTTAGGTGACAAACCGCACAATGCTGAAGAGTTGTGGACAGCTCTGAAAGAGCAGGCAGATCTATGGCTCACAATGCTGAACCTACAGCCAGGCATGGTCGTGTGTGACAATGGCCGGAACCTGGTGGCGGCTCTGAGGCGAGGCGAGCTCACACACGTACCATGACTGGCCCATGTGCTTAACCTCGTTATTCAGCAGTTTCTCAAATCCTGCCAAGAGCTGCCGGATCTGCTTGTTAAAGTACGCCGCCTGTGTGCCCATTTTAGAAAGTCAGCTACAGCTTCCGTCGCCCTTGCCGTGTTTCAGCAGCGTTTGCAGCTTCCGGCTCACAGACTGGTGTGTGATGTCCCCACGCGTTGGAACTCTACACTGCAGATGTTGGGAAGGATTTGTGTGCCCGTTAAAAAAATTTTTTTATACAGTATGTTCATGTATACCCCCCAGGGGTAAATGTTTGTCAGCCCATACACTTAGTGCATGGGCATTACAAGTATAGGAGGCCCTCTCCTTTCTAATGGGAACATTTTTTTATGATGCCCTCCTCCATGTCTCTTCTAAGGGGCATTTATGTGCTTCCAAATTTTTGGCAGTTCTTGCATTCACTGCATAGGCCAACACTATGGGAGACTCTCTCCTTTCTAATGGGAATTGGTCATTACTGTGGCCCTGCTCTGTGTGTCTTTAAATTCTTAGTGGGGTTTTTCCTAAAATTGGTCAGCCGTTGGAATCACTGCATACCCTATAACTGTATAGCAGACCCTCTCCTTTCTAATGGGAACATGTCGTACTTGTTACTGTGGCCCTGCTCTATGTGTCTTTAAATTCTTAGTGGGGCTTTTCCTAAAATTGTTCAGCCGTTGGACTCACTGCATACCCTGTAACTGTGTAGTAGGCCCTCTCCTTTCTAATGGGAACATGTCATCCTTGTTACTGTGGCCCTGCTCTGTGTGTCTTTAAATTCTTAGTGGGGGTTTTCCTAAAATTGGTCAGCCTTTGGACTCACTGCTTACCCTATAACTGTATAGCAGACACTCTCCTTTCTTATGGGAATTTGTCGTTACTGTGGACCTGCTGTATGTGTCTTTAAATTCTTAGTGGGGTTTTTCCTAAAACTGGTCATGCGTTGGACTCACTGCATACCCTATAACTGTATAGCAGACTCTCTCCTTTCTAATGGGAATTTGTCGTTACTGTGGCCCTGCCCTATGTGTCTTTAAATTCTTAGTGCTATTTTTCCTAAAATTGGTCAGCCTGTGGACTCACTGCATACCCTATAAATGTATAGCAGACTCTCTCCTTTCTAATGAGAATTTGTCGTTACTGTGGCCCTGCTCTATGTGTCTTTAAATTCTTAGTGGGGCTTTTCCTAAAATTGTTCAGCCATTGGACTCACTGCATACCCTGTAACTGTATAGCAGACCCTCTCCTTTCTAATGGGAACATGTCGTACTTGTTACTGTGGCACTGCTCTGTGTGTCTTTAAATTCTTAGTGGGGGTTTTCCTAAAATTGGTCAGCCGTTGCACTCACTGCATACACTATAACTGTATAGCAGACTCTCTCCTTTCTAATGGGAACATGTCATACTTGTTACTGTGGCCCTGCTCTGTGTGTCTTTAAATTCTTAGTGGGGTTTTTCCTAAAATTGGTCAGCCTTTGGACTCACTGCATACCCTATAACTGTATAGCAGACTCTCTCCTTTCTAATGGGAATTTGTCGTTACTGTGGCCCTGCCCTATGTGTCTTTAAATTCTTAGTGCTGTTTTTCCAAAAATTGGTCAGCCTTTGGACTCACTGCATACCCTATAACTGTATAGCAGACTCTATCCTTTCTAATGAGAATTTGTCGTTACTGTGGCCCTGCTCTATGTGTCTTTAAATTCTTAGTGGGGTTTTTCCCAAATTTTGGCAACCCTTACAGTCACAGCATGGGTATTACCACTATGGGAGACCCGCTCTTTTATAATGGGAACATTTTTTTTACTGAGACCCTCCTCTATAGGATGGAAGGCCCACTTGTTAGTATTGGGAACAACAAAGCATAGCCGGCTGATGGTTCTCTAACAATACTGAGGGCCCACTGCTGGCCTTGTAAGAATTAGTGTTGAGCCATCCCCGTAGTGTTCGAGTTCGGTTCGGTTCGTCGAACACCCGTGTGTTCGCCGAACTGTTCGTCGAACTGTTCGTCGAACACCTTCGAACACCGTTAAAACCAATGGCAGGCAAACAAAAACACATAGAAACACATAGAAAACACCTTCAAAGGTGTCCAAAAGCTGACAAACTGCTCAGAAGACACAACTAACACATGGAAAAGTGACAAGTACATATAGTCATGCGAAAAGAAAAGAGGTGGAGGAGTAAAAGGAGGGGGAGACACAGATATAGGCATGTCATGCCCTTCTAAAATCCAAAAAGTGAGAAGCCGAGACGGCCAGTCCGCTCCTGCCCGTGCCACCTCCGTGTCGCCGGGTTTGTGCCAGAGCCGCGGTGAACCCTGACGGCCAGCCCCCCTCTCCCAATACTGGTGCCTGTCCGCTGGTGGGTCGAGAGAGCCCCCCTGTGGTGGAGGCAGCTCTAAGCTTTTTAATTTAAATTGTCCCTCTAATTTGAATGAATACACTTTAAATCCATTTACAAGGATCTATTGGAGGGCAAGTCTCATGCCAGCAGCCGCGTAATTCCAGCTCCAGTAGCGTCCACTAAAGCTGCTGCAGTTAAAAAGCTTTTATAAGGATCGAGCTCGGCTGTCCACCGCAAGTCATCCTAGTGCCAGTCCCAGCCCCTATGCCTTGGGGTGCCTCCTGATGCTCTTCACTAAGTATCCCGTGGTCCCGAAGCATTTCCTTTGAAAAAATTAAGTGTCCAAACTACAGGTGGTGTAGCTTGCTTAACAGCCGGGATAATCCGCTGACTAGCAGACACTGCTACTAGGCACAAAGTATTTCCTGGGCTAGATGCAGTTAAAAATTTGTAAGTAGATACTCTCGTTGGATGCTGAGAAATCATTCCATAGAGTCTCCTGGCACGCCATATATGATTCTCTTAAAAAGCTTGGGGTAGGGGTCTAGGGGACCCTTTTATAGCCAAAATCACGGCCCTGTAACACAATACGTCACCTAGGCTGAAGATAAATGGAACTGTAGCACCGAGGGCTCGGTTGCTACAGACGTATTGCACCTCACCCAGAGGTGTGATATCTCACTCTCAGATAAGGATGGAGTGTGGATCAGGACCCGACACCTGCATGCATTACACCACATTGCCGTGGGGCAGGGCGACCAATATGCCCCTGAGATGGGCACGACAGTCCCTGTCCCTGGCTGGAGTGGGGGGAGGGAACACTGAGGAAGGGGAACCCTGCAGTGCAGGAGCAGGGAGGAAGCAGTTCCTGGGTGCATTGAGAAGGGAGTATAAAAGGTGGGCACCATCTTAGTTCAGTGCAGAGAAGTCTGAGCAGAAGTGGCAGGGAGCAGGGGCTCTGCATGAGCTCTGCTCCGGAGGCGGGCCTAGTAACAGAGGCACAGGCCTGCAAGAGGGAGAAGGAAGGAAGAGGAGCGGAGAAGGCTCCAGGAACGAGGAATGAAGGGATCCCAGGGGTGCGGACGGGCGAGTCGCCACCGCACGCCCGAATCCACCTGCGTGGAGGGGTCAGGCCAAAGGGGGAGACCGGTCCCCGAACTAGTGGAGGCAGGAAACGACCCTCAGCTAGAAACCGGAGGCTCTGACATTTTATGTGGCGCAGCCCCTTGCTCCACCCGCTAGGAAGGCACCACATAGGGTCAGGGAAACTGGCGCCAAGTTTACCAAGAGGAGGCCCGAGGCAGCCGGACAGAAGTGTTGGTAAGAAAGGCCAGACAAAGGACACACAAAGGGGGTCCTGTGAAGCGCTCCAAAGTTATCTGGGAGTTGTCTGAGCCCCTCACCTGGTGAGCACAGTACGACGTGGGCAGCCGTTACCTGCAGACGTGGTCTGGATAATAAGAACTGTGAGTAAAGGCCCTGAACTGCATCACTGACTCCGTGTCGTTACTGCTGCTGCCCTGCACCATCACCCCCATCCTCCGCATACACTGCCCTGAGGCTATACTCCTCCCGTGGGGAGTTATGCTATGCTCTGCTGCACCCACAACACCAGCCTTAGCGGTCTGCCCTGTAGCGGCGGTTCACTCTGACCGCAATCCACGGGTGGCGTAGTCGGACATTTAAACATCAAAACCACATAAATAGTTCCGCCACTGGTTTGACCGCCCTGAGCCACGGAACCGGATCGCCGCCACGAAGACTACAACCACCAGCATCCACCAAAAAGGGTCCGGCTCCGGGTGTCCCAAGGCCCAGGGGGTGCGTCAGAACATTTTCATCACCTTTCACAATCACCAATGGGACAAGGCAGGGATGTCCTCTGTCCCCTCTCTTATACATCCTAGTGACGGAGCACCTGCTCTCATCAATTCGCCATAACCCCAATATTAGGTGGATTGAGGTGGGAGGCACCGAGTACAAGTGCTCTCTATTTGCTGATGATGTCCTAGTATATATCACTCAATCACATATATCCATCCCTGCTGTTATGGCTGAAATAGATCACTTTGTTACATGGTAAAATTTTAAAATCAATGCAGCGAAGTCTGAGGCCCTCGATGTCTCCCTCCCTAAATCCATATAGGATTCCATCCAGTCCAACTTTCCCTTTGCCTGGCCCTCACAGGGTATCAAATACTTAGGAATTTCTATTCATAGAGACCTCTCCCATCTATGTTATCTTAATTTTGGGCCCTTTATTGAACAATTCCATACAGACCACGGTTGGCAAGTTAGAACTGTAAGATTCACTACGTGAACCACTGGTGTTTTGTGGAAAAGCACATGTACACCGCGTTCCAAATTATTATGCAAAAAGTGTTTAGGAGTGATAAGGGAAGAATTTGTTTGTTTGTCAGTTAAACTCATTGATGGTGATGTGTGTCAGGGCTCTTTATATCACTGTAAGCAATTGCAGACACCTGTGCTAATTAGTTTGGCAGGTGTGTCCAATGAAAGGCAAGACTACTTAAGAAGGCTCTCTCACATTATTAAGCAGCCTACATTTTCTGCCAAAATGGGAAAGGAAAAGGATGTGTCGGCTGCTGAGAAGCAACAAATTGTGGAGTGTTTAGGTCAAGGCATGACTACAATCAACATTGTGCGATGATCAGGATGAAGTGTCTTGGCAATCAAGAAGTATGTAGCTGATTCACAGTACACACGTGTGCGTGCTGATAAGGGCAAATTGAGGACTCTTTCCTACAGGCAATTACGTCAGGTTGAAAGAGCAGCGGCAAAAAAGCCTTGTCATAGCAGCAGACAAGTTTTTGAAGCTGCTTGTGCCTCCAACGTCCCCCGAACAACAAGATGCAGGGTCCTTCAGAGGTTTGCAGCTGTGCATACGCCATCCTGTCGACCTCCTCTATCCACTTCACACAAGCAGAAACGGCTCCAGTGGGCCAAACATTACATGAAGACTGATTTCAAAACTGTTTTGTTCACCAGGCGGAAAGGCAGCATTTCTGTAGCCAAGAGCTTGCAGATGGTGAAATTCAACCTCTTAGCTTTCTCATGGCTAGGAGGAAATGGTCTTTTACTTGTCCACATCTGAGGGACCGAGGGCTGGCTATTGTGCTTAGACGGGGTTGATAAGGGTGTCCCCGGCAAACTGCCGGTCTGTGAGGAAGATGCAGGCGGACATGTTAGGTTGCCTTGATCCAAAGGTGGTGCTATCGATGTCGGACAGCGCTCAAGACCAGCTGGTGTTACCACCTCCAAAGAAAATGATGACCTGCCAATCACGCTGGCTGTTGCGGGTAAAGAGGTGGCAGGTCTGCGCCCCAAAACAGGTGTGACTGCTGTCCCCCCAGTCACAGAGGATGAAGAGGCCGCGGATGCACAAGATATGGCAGACGGTGGTTGGCCCGGCCGGCTAGACCGCATTGTAGCACACTGAGCTTCCCACTGCAACTTATGCTTCATGTCCATGTGCCGGTTCATGCATGAAGTACTCAAACTATGTATTTTTTGGCCTCTACTTAGCTTTTGCTGACAAATGTTACAGATAACACGAGTTGGGTCATCTTTATCGATCTGAAAAAATGCCCAGGCTATGCAAGGCTTAGCACCCATGCGACCTGAAGAGCCACCACGACTTGTGGTGAGAGGCAGAGTTGTGTTTGAGGATGCAGTTGTTGACGTGCTTCCAGTACTACGTCTCTGTCCAGGAAGGCGCAACCTGACCTCGTCGTCACTAGCATCTTCCTCCACCTCCTCTGCTGACCTCATCTCTTGGCTGACTGTGGGTTGACAGTAAGTGGGATCTCCGACCTCATCATCATCACCCTGTGCGTTATCACACCCGTCGTCCTCAGAGCCAACCTGTTCCTGCCCTGACAAAAAACTAAAGTTGTCGCTCCAATCAGGTATTTGAGTCTTATCATCGTCTTCCTCATTGTCTCCACCAACAGGAGTTACAGTTTGGGAATGAGGGTCTACATTATGGTCAGAACCTTCTGCGTCTGGTCCTGGATCCGACTCATAAAGATTCTGGGCATCAGTGCAGATCATTTCCTCGTCTGGATTCACAGAAGCGCTGGAGTCGACCTCTGATTCCCAGGCTATAGTATGAGTAAACAGCTCTGCAGACTCAACCATCTGTTCTACCTCATACTCAGACGGGCAGCTGGAGATTTGGGAGCTGTGAGGAAGCAAGTGCGATTTGGGTGACACCTTTGAGGACTGGAGTATTTGTGATGTTGAAGTTGATGTGGAGGAGAGCCCACTTAAAGGAGCACTTGATATCCGTTGAAGCACCTGCTGTTTTTGTGCCTCATCTGGAATTTGTAGCGATTGGCGTGGCCGTAAGAAAGGGATCTTATCACATTGTCCGCTAAAAGAAGTAGACATTTTAGTTTGGCTGGAAGATGGTCTTTCTTCTGCACCTACCCCACGGACACAACCTTTTTTCCCCTTCCCAACACGCCTATTCCCCTTTCCACCAGCAGCAGGCCTTTTTCCACTCATTTTGGTGGTTAACTAATTCACAACTCTGGAGTTGTTTGCACAAAAAAACAATGGATGGTAACCGAGCAGAGCTGAGTGGCCAAACTGTGGTATTAGGCCAAAACTATTGGCTGGGTTAGATGCAGAAAAAAATTATTTTTAATTTGCAACCTGATGGAGGTCAGTATAGATGGACTAATAGACCAAGTCCCACACACCGCTAGAAGCCCAAATATTTTTTCAGAGCTAGATGCAGAAAATTTTTTTATTCAATTTGCAACCTGATGGAGGTCAGTATAGATGGACTAATAGACCAAGTCCCACACACTGCTAGAAGCCCAAATATTTTTTCAGAGCTAGATGCAGAAAAAAATTATTTTTAATTTGCAACCTGATGGAGGTCAGTATAGATGGACTAATAGACCAAGTCCCACACACTGCTAGAAGCCCAAATATTTTTTCAGAGCTAGATGCAGAAAAAAATTATTTTTAATTTGCAACCTGATGGAGGTCAGTATAGATGGACTAATAGAACAAGTCCCACACGCTGCTAGAAGCCCAAATATTTTTTCAGAGATAAATGAAGAAAAAAATTATTTTTAATTTGCAACCTGATGGAGGTCAGTATAGATGGACTAATAGACCAAGTCCCACACACTGCTAGAAGCCCAAATATTTTTTCAGAGCTAGATGCAGAAAAAAATTATTTTTAATTTGCAACCTGATGGAGGTCAGTATAGATGGACTAATAGACCAAGTCCCACACACCGCTAGAAGCCCAAATATTTTTTCAGAGCTAGATGCAGAAAAAAATTATATTCAATTTGCAACCTGCTGGAGGTCAGTATAGAAGGACTAATAGAACAAGTCCCACACACTGCTAGAAGCCCAAATATTTTTTCAGAGCTAAATGAAGAAAAAAATTATTTTTAATTTGCAACCTGATGGAGGTCAGTATAGATGGACTAATAGACCAAGTCCCACACACTGCTAGAAGCCCAAATATTTTTTCAGAGCTAGATGCAGAAAAAAATTATATTCAGTTTGCAACCTGATGGAGGTCAGTATAGATGGACTAATAGAATGATGCTATGCCCAAAAGATTTTACTTCACTAGGTGCAGTAAAAAAAATGGTATTCTATACACAGGTGGTATATCTTGCAACACAGATAGGCTACTCCACTGACTAACACACTCTGCAATAGGCCAAAAAGGATTAGCTTTGCTAGATTCAGCCAAATGCTGTGAAAAAAACTTGCACAGCACTGGCACAGACCTGCCTGGCAAAAACTGATAGGAACTGATGTAACCTAGTCCTGAAAAGGACTCCAATTACAATTAGTCTTTACTCCCACAATCTATCTATTTAAGAGCACAGACCTGCCTGATAAAAGTCGTAGGAAATGCTGTAACCTAGTCCTTAAAAGGACTGCAATCACAACTATTCCCTACTCCCAAGCTATCTGTATATTTGTGCGAAAATTGGCTTGAAATTAACAAGGTATAGCGCACACAGCAACAGCGGTGCCGTCTAACACGCAGCTGCAGCAGTGAGAAAATGGTGGCGACGGGGAAAATGGCTTGGTCTTATAGGGCAAGGACATGTGACATACACTGCCAATCACACATGCCCTTGCTTGTGTGAAAAAAAGCACTTCGCTCCGTGTGTGCGCTGCTGATAGGCTGACAGTTTGCACCTCCCCACTGCAAATGCGGGAAAGAGAAAAAAAAATGGAGATCTTCATTGTTCCTGCAGAGATCCATCCCCTGCCCCTCCCCCCGCCCCGCTGTACACTCAAACTGCGTATTAACATTAATTTTCATCATTACTGAGAAAAAATCCAGTTATGATTTTGGTGCACGAACAGTTATCGAGCATAACCTCGAACAGCCGAATTTTTCTCAAATTGTTCGTGTTCGCCGACCGGCTCGAACACCGCCCAAAACAGCTCGAATTTGAGATTGGCGAACAGTTCGAGTAGAACAACGCTCATCTCTAGTAAGAATAGTAAGGGCCGTCTGATGGCCCTATAAAAATAGGCTTTATGATTTTCAGAGTCCCTCCATCATAAATAAAACAGAATGTGTCTGTTAATGTGTCACACACCACATTGCCAAATAAGGTTGTAAAATGTTAAAATGACATTTCCCGCTGAATGCATTTGTCTTAAAAAATAACGTAAAAAAAACCTAAAACAATAGGATCTTTCTTTAGTATAAAAAACAGCGTCACCAATTTAACCTCAATGTAATCACATTGTTCAGCTCATGCACCTCCTCCTCCATCTCCGAAGTGACCACATCAGTCACTAGCTGAGAGCACTGCAGCACTGCTTTGGCCAAGCGGCAACAGGCTGTGCTGAAGATAACATGCTTAATGCTTAATTAACAAACCGCCCAGCGCTGCAGAGTTGTTGAAAGCTGTAACACAGCAGCCTGATCTGTGGCTCTCACCGCTGAACATACAGCCAAGCATGGTCGTGTGTTACGATGGGCGGAACCTGGTGACGGAGAAATGACACCCAGATTAGATACGGTTTCCCTCTATGCCAGTCCTTTCACCGAGCTAAATACAACTCTCATCAAAAAAAGCTGTGGACTGGCTCTGTACTGTCCCTGGCCACATTCACCTTTCCATGTGTTTGTGGTTAGGCGGTCCTTCCCAGTAAGTGCACTGGGGAGGGCACGGGTAATGTTGTGGGACCCGTGCTTGCGGAAGGCGAAGATGATACCGGGAGAAATAGTGGCGGCTGGGCACCGAGTATGGACACCCGGCCGCCGCCGGCATGAGGTTGTGAAAAGCTTCCGCCTCCACGAGTCTAAAAGACCATATTTCAAGTGCAAGCAGCTTCCCAGAAATCTGGCAGTTTAGTGTTGCGGCCTGTGGGTGGGTGGCTGCATACTTGCGCTTGCATTCCAAGTAACAGAAAACTAAGCAGATGGTGGCCTCTATCATCATCATGGCCCCACCTCGGCACTATGAACTCTCCTGAAGGAGAAGTCAGGGCCCACTGGAGGAGTCTTCGGTTCTCTGGTGGGCACGTCCAACCCTGCCGAGAAGCAGCCCTGGCTAAGAAAAGTGTGGAGGAAGGTTCCTGGACACCTTATGGCTGCCTTTTTAATGTGGATCGGACATGCTTATGTATGTTATTTCTTAAACCGCATTAAGGCCATTGTCCAACTCTGTATTCATGAAATAAATGTGCAAAGAAAGATGTTTGTGTGTCAAAGCACCACCGACAAGTGCGAGTTGATGTTGGACAGGCTGCCATTGCTTCTGCAACAAGCTGCATTAGAGAACTTCCTGTGAGAAATGACACCCAGATTAGATACGGTTTCCCTCTATGCCAGTACTTTCACCAAGCTAAATACAACTCTCAGCAAAAAAAGCTGTGGACTGGCTCCGTACCGTCCCTGGCCACATTCACCTGTCCACGTCTTTGTGGTTAGGCGGTCCTTCCCAGTAAGTGCACTAGGGAGGGCACAGGTAATGTTGTGGGACCCGTGCTTGTGTAAGGCGGAGAAGACACTGGGAGAAACAGTGGCGGCTGGGGACCGAGTATGGACACCCGTCCGCCGCCGGCATGAGGTTATGAAAAGCTTCTGCCTCCACGAGCTTAAAAGGCCACATTTTAAGTGCAAGCTGCTGTCAAAAATTTGGCAGTATAGTATTGCAGCCTGTGGGTGGGTGGGTGGCTGCATACTTGCGCTTGCATTCCATGGAATGGGGTAGGGACAACTGAACGCTGCACTGGGACAAGGACGTGGATGGTGATTGTTGCAAGTCTGCAACGACAGGTGCATGTCGGGAGGCATCTTCGCATGCACCAAGGATCACTTATTATTGGCACACTTTTAGGCAGTGACCTGGGAGTCAGAAATGCTTCCAGAGGTCTTCCCTATGCTGTTCCCATTTCTTTTTAGCACTGTATGCATGTGTCTGATGATGTGTCACACGCCACATTGCCAGATAAGGTTGTAAATTGTTAAAATGACATTTCCCAGTGAATGCATTTGTCACGGTTGAAAGCAATGCAAAAGTGAAAAAACGCATAAAAAACGCTACGTGTGAACATAGCCCAAGGTGTGGAGGAGTATTTTTGTTTTTGGTTATTTATTTTGCCTTATATACAAGTCATTACCCTGGAAAGGATGTTCCTTAATATATTTCCCAGGAAAATCTATTTTGGTTTTGTTTTTGTATGTGTTATAGTGAGTCCGTAAAAGTGGCGTAATACTCTCACAGCATTGTTGACAGCAGTGACTTGGGAGTCAGAAATGCTTCCAGGGGTCTTTCCAATGCTGTTCCCATGTCATTTGAGCACTGTTCCCATCGATTTGGGCAATTTTTAGGCCCTCTGCAGACCGCCGGGGGGAGCCGCCTGAAAAATGCTTGAATTTCCCATAGACTTACATTGGGCTTGTTGCTCGGGTCGAGCACCCGAGTATTCCAATTTTCTCGACCCGAGCAACGAGTACCTGAGCATTTTAGTGCTCACTCATCACTGCTGAGTACTTCTAAACATGTGCTACATAGAGACAGAAAGCTGCAATCGCTCACCTCTCCCATTTGTTTGTACAGTGCATGGGATACATCAGTAAAAAATAGAGAGAAAGTTTGACAAAATTGAAATCTTATGAAAATTACACACTATAATTTGCAAAGTATCAAAAAAAATAAGGTGCACTAGGGATGTACAATTCAACCTATTGATTATGCATAAACTGTGCGAAATTACATTACAGCACCAGCATGGCGTTTTTCTTTATTTTACAGCTGGAGTAGGCTACTAATCTA
Source organism: Phyllobates terribilis (assembly GCF_046119375.1). NCBI lineage: Eukaryota > Metazoa > Chordata > Amphibia > Anura > Dendrobatidae > Phyllobates > Phyllobates terribilis. Next base: position 331,116,319 of record NW_027362768.1, read on the forward strand.
AGTTCCCTGCACCTAATATCATACTTGCCAGCTGCACCCTTCATCTGTTACAGCGCCATTCCGGTTGGTCTTCTGCAGGATCGCTCCAGTGTTTATTGGGCGAGCCAGAAGTCACAACTTAATGTAAGTTTATGAGAGCCAGAATGAGGCCCTTATAGACTTACATTGAAAGCTTATGGCCATTACCTTTCACTTCCGGTCATTGAAATGTTGCGGTCACAAGATGGCAAGGGACCATAAAGGCGCTGGGAAGATCTGAAGAGAGCAGCTGGTAAGTATAATACGAGAGCCAGGGAACTTAGATTAGTGGTACCACTCTATCAGTGAAATAAAAAACCTACTGGAATGGGGCTTTTATAAAATGTGTAAATAGGTACGCAACGAAGAATTAGAGTGTTACGATACTGGTTGAGCACGACTGGAATCCAATGGCCTGAGGAGCAAGAGCAGGGACAACAAGTGGTAGTAGAAGTCCTTGAAAGGAGCAATAGGAGTTGAAGAAATAATCATGAGATGAGTGGAAACAGCCTGGGTAAGACAGTTCTCAGGAGCTGGAGACTGGGAGTAGACTAACAGCTAGTTATAATACTCAAGCAATGAATGAGTGTTCCATGTGGTTTTAAGTAGACTCAAACAGGAAACAAAGAGGCTTCCACATGGTTCAACATCGGCCATATTGGCAAAGGGAGATTGCAGAAGCAAAACAGGAGCCTTCAGTGGTAAAGAGTGGAAATGTAGCACAACGGATCAAAGTGAGTAACAGCAGCTACTAGTGATCAATCCACAGAATAACAATAGAATCCTGACACAGAGAACCTTTAAAAGGCCTTGAAGAAAAGTCATAATAAATATACAGTAATATTGGACCTCTCAAAATAAAAGGTAATTCAGATTTTAGTTTCCACTCAGGACCACTGTCAGGTGTTCTTATAGTCCATTTTTCAGGGGTCTCAAAAAAGTTATGGGGAACCAAATGGGGATATGGAAGAAACAAAAGCAGGCAAAGGCCATTAAATATAGTGACATTGCATTAGAAATATAGTCACATTTACTATGAGGGTGGGGAGTGATGGGTGGATGGCCACTTTAAGTATTTTGACAAGTAGAACAGATTTCCATTGGTCATAAATATGGTCATGATTTGGTCATGATTTGCCACTGTTTGACAGCTTTAATACATGTGAGGAATGCTTAAGAAACAACCATTCCTCACATGTATTAAAGCTGTCAAACAGTCACAAATCATGTTCACGGGAGTGATTCAAACATATCACCGAGCATGCTGAAGATACTCGGTACTCGCCTGAGTATACTCGCCGAAAAGGTTAACCGAACATACTCGCTCATCACTAGTCATAAATGAAACAGTCATAGATAATTATTAACTATTGTTTCTAGGGGGATATTTACAGTATATTTATTATTTATTATTTAAATGGCAACTGTAGCCCTACCAAATTTGCATAAATAATTAATAAAAGTGAATCTATAAATGTTTTTAATATATCTTATAAAAAATAATTTTTTGTTCTTCTTCCCTACTGAACTGATCATTTACTCTAAACTTACTGGTAAAATCAATTTTTGAGAAAGAAGATAGACTTTTGGTTTATTGAGGGATCAAATTACATGCAGTCCATAGAAGTCTTTGGAAAGGGGCGGAGGAAAGGGGACAGAAACACCTTGAGAAAGTGCTGATGCTTTCTAGTAAGTGTTTTATCTCACTTCAGCTCTGAATTCACAGCCTCACTGCTCAGTTCTGCACTATAATATCCTCCATGTTGCTTCTGCTTCTGAGGGTGGTACAGAGAGATAAGGGAACAGGATCTATCTTTTCTCTGTGTGCAGTATGGGAGATATCATTGCAGTTAGTCTTCTCTCACTAGCTTAGGAAAAATACACAGAAATATATTGGTGAAAGATGCAGCCAGAAATAGTGTTCAGGACATAAGATTGGACTTATTTAGATTAAAAAAATGGTGTTAAGTGTAGATGTTCAATTTGCTGTAAATTATTTTTGTTTTATGAAAATATCTTCCATAATTACATTTTTTTTTCTAAAAGTTTAACTTTTGTTAGGAAATTGATAATTCTTTTCTTCATATCAGTGGAAATGCTAGTGACATTATTGAAAAACCTCTAGAATATTAAGGAGACCATAACAATTGGGCAAAGAGTTGACAAAGCATTCTGAGCTGCAGTTACGCTGCTGTGAATGATCAATTAGATGCTCATAAATTAGCTTATCACAAATTACATGCCTGCTCTATCTATTAATGTAATGACCTTGAAAACCAAGTCATTTTCTGCCTTAACCAAATGAGCATGGTGTATGTAATCAATTAGGTCAATTAAAATAATAATTTGCCCTACAAACTCTCTGTGGCTGGAGAATAATTGCTTACGCTCATGTGTCCTTATAGGTCTATTGCATTATGTACAACCTATGAACTCTTTGTTTTATGCACCAGGACCACATCTTCAAGTAGACCACATCTTCTTCTCCGATTACTGTTACCTCCTTCCAAAGCACTTCTCTAAGGGAAACATGAATGCATTAATCAGCTTGGATGCATTATCAAGACAGAGTAAACACATTTACATGCCATAAAGAAAGAAATGTTAGCTTACCAATCTGTAAGTACAAAATGGCTGCTCAATCCAAGCCCACTCTATTCACCCTTGGCGTGGACGAGCAGTTCTGTGCTCCTTCCAACCTACTTGTTTTCTTTTTAACTTCTATGATGTTAGAGATGTCAATCAAAAACAGTTGGTTGGAAATAGATGAAAAACAAGTAGTTGGGAAGGTGCACTAAGCTGTTTGGTCATACCAAAGTTGCACTGAGCTCCAGTGCTTGGTTTGAAGAATACTTTTGTGCTGACAGATTCCCTTTAATTCTACAGGAATGGGAATTTTAGTTTATTTTCTGTTGATATAGCACCAATATATTTAAATATAGTTTCTAGAGATAGAGATAGAGATTATGCTCAGCGTTTTTTTTACTGTCGCCACGGCTGCAAGTGTGACAGCTGTTAGACAGCTGTGACACATGCAGATATTGGCTGTCGAACAGGAAATCTCTGCATGTATCACAGCTGTCTATCAGCCGTGACACTTGCAGCCACGGTGACAGTAAAAGAAATGTCGAGCATGCCAAAATACTCGGCGAGCACCCAAGCACGCTCGCCAAAAGAGTTTATGAAACATACTCGCTCAACACTAATAGTTACCATTAAAATGAGTTCCTGTCCTTATTATTTATGGAAACTGATAATGAATAGAAAATCCTCAAGGAACATACAAGTTCCATGCAGGTGTTAATGTGGCGCCCCTGAGGGTTCAGTCGCCACAGAGGTACTGCACCTCACCCAGAGTGGGGGGAACCCAAAGGTAGGGGGAACCAGTAGTGGGTGTGAGTGGAGGAAGCAGAGTAGAGGAGCACCATAGAAGGAGGGATATAAAGGGAAGCCATCTTAGGGTGACATGTCAGTTCAGTAGATGAGAAGAGAGTATTAGTCAGTCAGGGAGCAGAGTCTCTCTAGGAGCTCTGCTCCACAAGTAGGGCCTAGTGCTAGAGACCCAGGAGGGGAGCAGAGGAGGAAGGCTTCGTTCTATTGAAGGGATCCTAGGGGGTACGGCGAGTGCAGGACGGCACCCGTACGCCCCGAATCTGTCAGAAGACAGAGGGATCAGGCTACAAGAAGGGGACCGGCCCCTGGACCAGCCGTGTCACTTCAGGTCTCGGCTTGGAAAAACCGGAGGCTTCTGGCTTTTATAGTTCAGTTGCCAAAGCCTCATTCTAATCACCGTGAGGGTCAAGTACATCCAGGAACTCCTGTTTGACAGGAGGGACTTCAGAGCACCCGAGCGGGACTGTGAGTGGGGAAGCGCAGGGCAGGAGGGAGAAGACCCAGCGTGAAGTCTGTCTATAGAGGAACATAAGAAAGCAGGGTTCCGTCAGGTGCTCCTATCCTACCTGAGGAAGAGCTGAACCCCTGTTCTGGTGACCGCAGCGTGACGTGGGAGGCTGGCACCCGCGCAGTGTATCAGTGGAACGTACATGAGAACTGTGAGTAAAGACTCGGATGACTGCACCGCACTGCCTCCATCCATTATTTCAGCTGCGTCATATTTGCCCCTGCACTACAATGCCCAGCACAACCAACAATATCTACACTGCCCTGGAGCTAGGTCTTCCTGTGGAGAGACACACCATCCCTGCTGCAGTAACATCAGCGTCAGAGGACAGCTCCGCAGCGGCAGCTCCCTTTAGCCGCATTCCACAGATGGCGTCACAAACTTTCTAAATCCCTTATAAATAGAAAACCCCCTTTTTATTGGCCGCCCTGGGTCACGGACCGGGCCAGCCACCGTGATATCCTCCATCAGCGTCCATAGGCCCGGCTGCCGAGTTCCCCCCACGGCCCAGGGGGCTCGTCATTAACCTTTACTAAGATCCTATTTCTGCATCATTACAGTGGTGAGTTATCATGTTATAGGCAAATTTCGTTACTTGCTAAGAGCAGGTGAATTTAAAACCCTTTCTCCCCTGGGTGACATCTCATGCAAGCACCATTATTCCTGGTGGTGGCGCCTGTGTAGATGGTGGATAATTCGGCTCTTGCAACGACATCAGGCCATTACTGCGTATGCACTGTCCCAGAAATGATGGTGCCTGAGTGAGATGTCAGGTTGGGGGAGCAGGCCACTGAGACGAGTAACCTAACAGTAATTGGCAGGAGGCTGTCATGGCAGTCATAGGCAGGAGGCTGGTTCCAGGAGAAAGAAGCCGAAAAACCTGGAGAGATGTAAGAGCAGCCAATAAATTTTTCAATAAAAAAAAACATAAGGCTGCATTGCTTATGCTTTCTAGTGCATAAAGAATGAAGAAAAAAATGTGTAATTGTAACTGAAATGCAGCAGGTCATTTGCCAGCTCCACCATATCACTGATTAATCACACTGGTGCTGCTGCTTGCACCGCTCTTATCTCTCTCTACCTACCAGTTGAATCTCTGTATTATTTATAGACTACTACTTTCATCTTCTTCACTGCTGCAGTTGTACTGTTTTGAGTATTTGTCCAATGTTTAGGGCTTTCTCCTCCTGTCTCTATTTCCGAGACATGGGCTTTGACATATTCTTGCTATCCTAAAATCACCTTAATATGACTCCTGCATTCCCTTTCTCTGTTTTTATGCAGGCTACAATAGACACTCATGATTGGCTGCACTATAGCACGCTATGTGATAGCTTCAAGGCATTGTGTGGAAACCCACGTGGTCGCGTGTAAGGTCATTTCAGCCTTCTCTAACTGTGGCATTTTTTTGGCAGTTGAAACTCAAATTGTTCAAATTTGCCCGAAATCTGCAAATTTTATAAAGTTCGACTTGAATTTTATTTGTATCAAATCGATTTGAGGTATAATGACTGGATTCCTTTTTGGAGGATAAAACTATGGAAATTTTTAGAATATTTCAGAACATTTCTTAGGTTTTAACGGGGTATCTCCCTGTACACTCAACACCAGTGAACAGTTGTTTAGAAGTTTGGATTTACAAATCCCATCATGTAGGTAAACTGTCAAGTACTGTCAGATGTAACATTTCTGGTATGTGTCCTAAACATTGCAAAATAAGAGAATGACTGGAAAGACGCAAAGCGCAAAATAGGGTCTTATCTGGGTAACAATGTTAAGAGAGTTGTATAATGGTTCTCACCTGGTCGGATTGTGTGCACACAACCTCTGATAACACTTAGGCTGCTGCAGACACACATGGGGATGAAGGTGCAGGTAATTGAGAAACAAATGGTTAATTCTGCCATGTAGGATTGAAGAATGCCAATCCGAGTATAAGTGGTTTATTAGTCTAGACCAGGGATCTCAAACTCAGGTACATGGGCCGCACATACAAAAAAATTGAATATGAAGGACATTGTTCTTTGCAGGAGAAAATTACGTTTTCAGTGATACCATTACTTTTCTATATAACTTTTTGATTATCATCTTTTTTTTTTTTTAAAGGTCTTCTCTTTTATTTAAATTGTTACATGAAACAGCATTTGTAGTGCCCAAATATTATTCCATTATTTTTTCATTCTTAATTTTACTTTTTTTTTTTATAAATGTTTTGCTTTTTTGACTCTCAATCGGCACCATACAGTAATATAGTTTTACAATTAGCTCCATATAGTAATTCTGGCCTCTATTCTGTAATAATGTATCCAATCCTGTAATAATGTCCCCTGTACTGTATTAATATCCCCCATCATATAATAATGTCCCCTGTCCTGTAATAATGTCCTTCATCCTGTAATAAGGTCTCCAAGCTTGAAATAATATCCCTTGTCCTGTAATAATGTCCTTCAGCCTTGGATGCACATTCAGTTGAAAAGAAACACTGACGTCAGCGGCCCCTGGCTTGTTGGACACGACTGTCTCAGGGGCCCTCGGGCCGCAAAACAGAGCCTCAGGGACCACATGAGGCCCTCGGGCCATGTGTTTGAATCCCCTGGTCTAGACTAATAAACCACTTATACTCGGATTGGCATCCCTAAACACTGCAAAAGAAGATTCAGAAGTTTAATTTTACAGATATAATATCAAACTAGGGTCAAAAATACATTTTATGTACAAATTACATTCAGTACATATACAATACTTTGGCCTTTTAAGCCATGTTCAGATGGCCATATCTCAGAAAAGTCACCAATGCTTTTAAGATATTGCATCCTATCAATATTAGAACGTTTCAACTCTTGTACCACTTCCAAAGAAGAAATGCAATGTAAAGGATTATCATAGTCAATGCTGATGAATGTGACTAAAGGACTAAATAACGTCTTCTTATGTCAGGACATTCAACACTTTTGACAGCCGTGACCTCAGTATCTGTTATGTAGTGACCATGTGGCGCCCCTGAGGGTTCAGTCGCCACAGAGGTATTGCATCTCACCCAGAGGTGTGGTATCTCACTCTCAGGTAAGGAAGGAGTATGGCTCAGGACCCTAACACTACATCCACTACACCACATTTCCGGGGGACAGGGCGATAATGCTCCTACGGGAGAGAACAAGTGTCCCTGATCCCTGGCTGGAGTGGGGAGGAACCACTTAGAGAGGGGGAACTATGTAGTGGATGGGTGGAGGACGTAGATCCTGGGAGCACTGTGGTAAGAGATATAATAGGAAGGAACCATCTTGGTTCAGTGAGTCGGTGGGGGAGTTCCAGTCTGTCAGACTGAGGTGCTGACAGGGGGCAGAGGCTCTGTACGAGCTCTGCTCCACAGGCAGGCCCAGCCAAGAGGCCTGAGCCTGGGAGAGAGAAAGAGGGAGCAGGAAGGCTCGAGGAACCGAAGGGACCCTAGGGGTACGGACCGTACAGCAAGCCACCCGTACGCCCGCCGTTACTAGAAGAGTAAGGGGGTCAGGCCAGAGAAGGGGAACTGGGTCCCTGAACCAGCAGAGACTACAGGGCTCAGCTCGGAACTGGAGGCTGCAGCACTTCAAGTACAGCAGGACGTCCACACCAGCCACTAGGAATGTAGCCACATAGGGCCAGGGGACGGAACACACGTGGCCCGCCAAGGCCCGAGGACACTGGACAGAGGTGCCGCTAGGTGTGGGATACAAGGAGAGAGGCCAGAGAGGACACACAGAAGGGGGTCCTGTTAAGTGCTCCAGAGCTACCTGGGAGTCGACTGAGCTCCTCACTCGGTGAACACAGGACGACACGGGAAGTCATAAACCTGCAGTAATAACTTGGAGTGAAAGAACTGTGAGTAAAGACCCTGAGACTGCATTGCAAAGACTCCGTGTTGTCACTACTCATTCCCTGCACTATCACCACCATCATCCAGTCACGCTGCCCTGAAGCTATACTCCACCTGTGGGGAGTCACATCACCTTGCTGCACATACCACCAGCTTCAGCGGACTGCACCGCAGCGGCGGTTACCAATGACCGCAATCCACAGGTGGCATAGTCGGACATTAATATTTGTGCACATAGACTACTACCCTGGTTTGACCGCCCTAGGTCACGGACCGCGTCACCGCCATGGTGACTACAACCCCCAGCATCTACAAGGCCCGGCTCCGGGTATCCCCACGGCCCAGGGGGCGCGTCAACCACGACATGAGTTATTGCTGTAAAGTTCAATGTTCATTTTACCCTTTGGTGTTTTTTTTAAGATATTCTGTTTTTTATTTGACCTTCCTTAGTTTTCAACAAGAAGCCTATCCTTCCACCACCGAAACACCATGTCTGCAAATTGAGATTCTGATTTGGCTTTTATCCTAAGTCATATTGCACGACTCGTTAAAGGGTTGATTGTGACTTGTAGGATTGCTGCTTCCAATAGGTGGCGCTTTAGAGTACAAGTTCTCTTTTTCTCTGAAGAGGCAATTTGCATATTAAATTTCCCAGAGGAGCATTGCATGGCGAATAAGCCTCCTCCTTACCTTGACGTGCCAGGGCTGGTGTGTCACTCTCCATAAGGACCTAAATCCTGAATCTTTCATTAATTTTTCCCTCTGAAGCCTACATTTCTAAATATCAGTTGTCTTTGAGCTAGTGAGTGGATATTGACTAGATGCTATGATGTTTCCCATGCTCAGTGCACACAGAAACATGATGGACTCCTGCTCTTCTGTTTCTAAATATAACATGTTGAGAATTAACAGCTACAACACTATGGAGGACATTATACAGCAGTACTGAGCAGTGTAGCTGTGAATATAGCTCTGGAATGAGTTAAACACTTGTTATAAAGCATCTTCATGTGCGTCTCCTTGATTCTTTCTCACTATGCTCTTACAAAGTAGTGATAATTTAAGAATAAGAAAGTTTTTAAAGACTTTATGTTATACGTAAATAATCTATCTGACGTACCCCCTGGGCCATGTTCAGGGGATACCCGGAGCCGGATCTGGGTAGGGGTAGTAGTCCTTGTGGCGGTGACCCGGTCCGTGCCCAGGGTGTCAAACTAAGTGGCAGTCTATGGCAGTAGATGTTAACTTGATCGACTACGCCACCCGTTGAGTGCGGCTTTGAAGCCGCCACTGCAGAACAGTCCACTGAGGCCAGGTGTATAAGGATGTGCAGCGTGGTGGTATAACCCCCAACGGGAGGGGTATGGCCTCAGGGCAGCAGGTGTGGATGATGGGTGTAGTTATGTTGTAGAAAGGAGAGTCAGAGACTTGAGGTGCAGTTTCAGGGTTTTTACTCACGGTTGTTCTCTCAGTCACTCTGGCCTTGAGTGACCACCCGAGCCGTGCTGCGTCCACCAGGTCCTGGACTCGGCTAACCCCCAGGCAGTTCTGGAGCGTGGTCCTGAGCTCCCTTCTCCCTCTCTTTCTCCTGGCCGTTCCCACCAGGGATCCACCTTTGGCCGGCTCCCTCGGGTCTCTTAGTGGTCAAACCTCCTCTGGGTTCCCTGACCCTATGCTTGGTGTGCCTTTCTGGTGGATTTGGTGAGGGTCGTGGCAAATCTTGACCACGACCTCCGGTTCCTGGCTGAGGATAAGTGGCCTCTACCAGTTCGGGTTCCGGTACCCGTGTCCGCCAACCCTTCACCCTTTCTGGTCTGTTTCTGGGTTCTTAGGGTTCCCTCTGATCTTCCACTCTGGGCCTTTCTTTCTCCTCTCTCCGCTGCAGGCTTGGCTCTGGAGCTGGGCCCAGCCGGAGCCACAGCTCCCTGTCAGCCCTCCTGGCTGAGCTCCCCTGCTAAAAAGACCCTGTCCTAAGATGGTGCCCACCATATATACTCCCTCTATGTGTGAGCCCAGGTGACTAGCACCCAATGAGCTCCTAGCTTTACCCAGAGTACTCCCCCTATCTGCCCCTACACTACTGGGATGTTCCACCCCCCTCCCACTCCAGCCAGGGACAGACGCTGTCGTACCTGCACATATACTTGGTGGGAGTACCGTAGTTCTGTCCCCCGGAAATGGGATGTATGTAGTGCATGCAGCCTACTAAGCTCAGTTCCACACTCCATCCTTACCCGGGAGTGGAATACCACACCTCTGGCTTGAGGTGTAATACCCCTGTAGCAGCCGAATCCTCAGGGTGCTACATATCTATCTAAATGGAATAAATCAGGAAGCACTCCAGGTCAAGGAAAAATTGTGGACTTTAATCCAGCACCAAGTGGTGCAACTTTTCGTCCTCACAACACGGTCTTTGTCAAGCACTATTTCTATCTATTATCTATCTATCTATCTATCTATCTATCTATCTATCTATCGATCGATCGATCGATCGATCGATCTATCTATCTATACATCCATTTATCTATCTGTTTGTGGGAATTTTTGCCCATTAATCAAGAAGAGCATTTGTGTGGTCAAACACTGATGTTGGTCGAGAGGACCTGGCTCACAATCTCCATTTTCGTTCATCTCAATGGTGTTAGATAGGGTTGAGGTCAGGGCTCTGCATGGCCAGGAAGGTTCTTCCACAAACCAAATTCTCCCAACCATATCCTTATAAACCTTACTTTGTTCACTGAGGCACAGTTATGCTGGAACAGAAAAGGGCCTCCCCAAACTGTTCCCACAAAACTGGAACATACAATTGTTTGAAATATTTTGATATGATGAAGCATTAAGATTTCATTTTACTGGAATTAAGGGTTATAGACCCACCTTTAAAAAGACTAAGCACATAGAATTATAGCTCCTCCATCAAACTTTACAGTGGGCACAATTCAGTCTGGCACGTAACGTTCTCCTGGCTTTCACCAAACCAAAACTCATCCATCAAATGCCAGAAGGAGAAACTTGACTCTTCAGTCCATAGAACATGTTTCTACTGCTCCAAAGTCCAGCGGTGGTGGCTTTACACCACTCCATCTAACACTTGGTATCTGACACTTGGCGATGTAAGGCTGCATACAGCTTCTCAAACTTGGAAACTTATGCACAGTTTTGTGCTGATGTTAATGTCTGAAGAGGTTTATAGCTCTGAAGTTGAGTAAGCAAGTGTTAGCGATTTTGATGCACTATGTAACCTTACATGGTCTGAAATTTTGTGGCATAAATACGTACTTAACTGACCCATTACACTACCTGCTTGAATTCAGTGAACCATTTAGAACAAGCCATACTTTCATAAATGTTTGCAAAGTCGGACTACAAGGTTACCGGCTGGATTCTATATGACAGTGGAAATGGGACTGAATGAAAAACCTGAATTTAATGATTAAGAAGTGTGTCCCTACACCTTCTGCACATATCTATCTAATCATACATATAGCTTATAATATATAAACAACAAAGTTTAGCCTCAAAACAAAGCAGCATTCAAATGGCAGAGTTCATCCATTATGTAAAAAAGAAAAACAAGCTCGTAGAGAAAACAAAACTCTGCATGATATAAGACATTACAGTAAGTTTCTTATCTCATATACTCTCCGAGCAGTTGTCTTGTTCCTTCATCTCGAAGGAACTTTACAGCTAGCCAAGTTTGCGCTCCTTCCACAGACTTCTCTGGACATTATCATTAATACTCCTGACGTAAACCCGAGAGAGACCTTGGGCAATGTGTTTGAGAAATGAACCACTTGGACCACAATTCCTTTGACTTCGTGTTGTGGAACAAACAAGAAAAGAAATAATTACAGCTCTACGGTTGTTCTTTTATGTAGAAACTTTTTTTTTCATCAGCTCCCTCCCCTTAGATCCTCCAGGCCGTTGTTTTCAATTCCGTTACTGAACCAGAGTCACCCTAAGGGTTATGTGGCATGTTCGCCGTCTCTTAGTTAATGAAGGTTGACTACTGTGTCCCCAGCTCCGAAGAAATAAGAAATGCTAGATTACAATGTTGCTACCTGCTATGCCATTTCTTATACTTTTTTTTGTTTGTTTATAAAACTATAAATTTCTTACATATTTTCTACAATGAATCTAAAAAATTGGTTACTGACCATATAAGGGTACAATAAAATGGCCTAAGGAGATTCAAAATGTTATCAAAATGTTATCTAAAATTGCAGCAATTTCATTTGTAATAGTAATGATTGATGTACTCTTTTTCTAAGTGCTTGAGGCTTTTCATTGAAGAGTTGTCATAGTCTCTGTCTTCAGTTTTTTAGGAATTATCTAAGAGCTCAGAAGCAAATTTGGAATTACATAGCGCATTATCTACTCAGAAGTCCAAATAATCTATCTCAATTTGATAAAATTGCAGCAGTAATTTAATTAGAAATTGAATAGAGGAGCTGTCACAGCCCCTCTTTTAATATTTATATTAATTTTTATTATATAGTAATAATTAGTGATAAGCGAAATATGTCAAGGCGAATCAAATTTTGCAATTTTGCTGGATTCCAAAGGGCCTTGAAGGGGTTACAAAAATAATAAACATTAATACTCACCTTTCCCACACTCTTACCTTATCCATGCACATCCCAGCTTGGTCATTCCGGTGCAATCTTAATACACAGGGATTTAGTATTTTTCATGCAAGGGGTCTCATTGGGACAGTGGGTGCCTCCGGTTCCCACTAGGATTTCTACTTTGAATTTCGACAGATAAGCTTATCAAAAATGGTAGTACAATGCATTAATAAAAATGTATCAATGATGGTGTTGATACCCAATTAAAGCCCCCCCAAAACTTCCTGGAAATCACTGCTTCTGAAAGGCTTTCTGTGATGCTTGGTTGCTTTGTCTTCAGACAAAGCACTGGTATCCAGTTGCACAATTAGAGGGCAGGATATATACTGTATATTAAAATGAGTGTGGTCTTTAATAGGTGGAAGAAAAGTACTTAGCTTTGTATATGATTCCCATAAAAAATACAAAAATGATGACGATTGCTGGGCTAGTTGGAGAGGATGCACTGAAAGCGCTATCCATCCGCGCATGCGCCTTCCATGGGAATGATGGCACTTGAGCAAGATTTCAGCTTCTTTGATTTTCACCCCCGGTCAACATCTCATACAAGTGTCATCATTCCAGGCTGGCGCATGTACAGTAATGTCCTGTGAAACTGTGAGAGCCTGACTCTCCACCTGCTCACGCACCACCCCCGGGAATGATGGCGTCTGTGAGAGATGTAAGCACCTGCTCTCCTGACCAACATCTCTCACAGGTAACACCATTCCTGGGGGACGGCGCATGCGCAGATGGATATTCGGGCTCCTGCAATTTCACCAGGATGTTACTGTACATGTGTTATTTCCAGGAATAAAGACATCTGCTGTAGGTGTAAGTTTCTATGACTGCCCCGTGGCTGACATCTCGCGCAAGCGCCATCATTCCTAGTGGTGGCACATTGGCAGACAGATAATCCGGCTCTTGTAATGACATCAGGACATTACTGCACATGTGCTGCCCCCAAATGATGGCATCTGTGCGAGGTGTAAGTTTCTATGACCTGCTCCCCTTACCAGCATCACTAGCAAGTGCCATCATTCTGCATGCGCAGAAGGATATTCCGGCTCTTGCAATATCATCAGGAAGTTACTGTGCATACGCTATTTCCAGTTATGATGACATCTGCACGAGGTGTAAGTTTCGATTACCTGCTCCCCTGGCTGACATCTCCCACAAGCATCATCATTCCATCTTTCTTGGGGGTGGTTCATGGGCAGATGGATTATCCTGCTGTTGCAATGACATCAGGACATTATTGGTCATGGAAAGATGGCGTCTGAGCAAGGTGTAAGTTTCTGTGACCTGTTCCTTGTAGCCAATATCTTGCGCAAGTGCCATCATTCCTAGGGGCGACCCATGCACAGATGAATATTCCGGCTCTTGCAACACCATCAGAAAGTTACTGCACATGTGCCTACCCCGAAATGATGGCACCTGCATGAATTGTCAGCTGGGGGGGCAGGTCACAGAGACGAGTAACTTATCAGTGTTATGTTCTGCTACCAAAGCTAAGGAAAGAGAGGAGATCTGTCCCTACTATGAGACTCAGCTGAATCCCTACGATGTAACAGGGAACCTGATCCTGCGATCAGACCTGCTAAAGTCCTAATCTAGTCTGTACGAAGACCTATAGATGTGGGGAGGGAATCCCTACAAGTACTAAGGACTGGGAGGAATATGGGACACCTCCTAACAGAAATAGTAGCAGACAGACGAACAAACAAAATAGATAGAACATAGAGGTCCGTAGACCAAGCAAACTAACAGAGTTAGATACAGAGCACAGGCTAGCTAGAAAGTAGATATACAATGAAGTCCAGCAAAGCCAGAAGGGCGGAGCAGGATTAAATAGGCCAACAAGGTCATGTGACCAGCAAAGGAAAAAAAACCTAACAGCAAGGTTCTAACAGTACCCCCCCTTCTAAGAGGATCCTCCGGATCCCCTAGGACCAGGCTTATCAGGAAATCTCCTGTGAAACGCTCTGATAAGTCTGGACGCGAAAACATCATCTGACCTCACCCAAGAGTTATCCTCGGGTCCGAAACCTTTCCAGGCCACAAGATACTGCAAACTACCTCTATACCGTCTAGAGTCAAGGATGCGAGAAATTTCATATTCCCCGTCCTCCACCACCGGAGGAACAGAGGCAGAGGCGTCACCATCCGACACAACAGCTTTTTTTAACAGAGAGACATGAAAGACCGGATTAATTCTCCAGGAGGTAGGAACCTCCAACCTAACAGCAGATTGGTTGACAACCTGAAGCACCTTAAAGGGCCCTACAAACTTGGGACCCAATTTCTTAGAAGGAATCCTCAACCGCAGATTCCTAGAGGACAACCAAACCATGTCACCAACAGCGAACAAAACCTCCTGTCGTTTCCTATCAAAGTAGTCTTTAGATTTTCTGTTGGCCTCCTGAAGATTACCACGCACATCCGTCCAAACTCTTTCCAAATCACCGGAAAAATTCTCCTCCTCAGGCACGGCAGATCCCAACTTGGAGAACGATCCGAACGACGGATGTCTCCCAGAACAACAAAAAAAAGGCGAACAACCAGCAGAAGAAGATGTATGATTGTTCAGAGCAAATTCGGCAAGTGGCAGAAACTCAGACCACCCCTCTTGATTGTCTGCCACAAAACAACGCAAGAACTGCTCAACATCCTGGTTTTTCCTTTCTGTCTGGCCATTAGATTCAGGATGATATCCGGACGAAAACGACAAATGAATTCCCAACCTGTCACAAAAGGCACGCCAAAAACGAGCCACGAACTGAGGACCCCTATCAGAAACAATGTCAGTAGGAACGCCATGAAGTCTGACAATTTCCTTGACAAAGGCCTTAGCGAGAGTTTTAGCGCAGGGCAGTTTGACGAAGGGAACCAAGTGACACATCTTGCTAAAATGGTCCACGACCACCCAGATGACAGTAAAACCCTCAGAGGAGGGAAGGTCAGTTATAAAGTCCATAGCCAAATGTGTCCAAGGAGCACTGGGGACCTCCAAAGGACAAAGCAACCCCGCAGCAGGAGTATGTGAGGACTTAGATCTAGCACATATAGTACATTGGCGCACCCACTTAATGACTTCCTTCTGCCATCCAGGCCACCAAAAACTGCGACCCACCAGTCTCTTGGTCTCAGAGATTCCGGGATGACCTGCCAACCGAGATTCGTGACACTCAACAAACAAATCTCTCCTAAAGGTCTCAGGCACAAACAACCTCCCATGAGGAGTGTTAGATGGGGCATTCTCCTGAGCTTTAAGAATCTCATCTTCCAAAACGGAGTCTAAAGCAGCTATCACAACACCTTCTTGTAAAATGTTTTCCTCTTTCTCAGCACCGACTATGGGAGAAAAACTGCGAGACAAGGCATCCGCCTTAACATTCTTAGTACCAGGGATGTAAGTAACGGAGAAATTAAACCGCGAGAAAAACAGTGCCCACCTAGCCTAACGGGCATTCAGGCGCTTGGCAGCATCAAGATATATCAGATTTTTATGATCCGTAAGAACCTGAACGGGAAATTCCGCACCTTCCAAGAAGTGGCGCCAGTGTTCAAATGCGAGTTTAATAGCCAATAATTCCCGATTACCAATATCGTAATTCAATTCAGTCTCCGAAAATATTTTTGAAAAAAAGGCACAGGGATGTAATCCATCCCCGTTATCCTGAGACAATACTGCGCCAACCCCCACAGAGGAAGCATCAACCTCAACCAAAAACGGCCTAGTAACATCAGGCTGCATAAGGATGGGAGCAGAGGTGAACCTCTCCTTGAGATACACAAAAGCTTCAATGGCCTCAGAAGACCACTGAACCGCATCAGCACCTTTCCTGGTGAGATCAGTCAGAGGTTTGACAATACTAGAAAAATTTTTTATGAACTTTCTATAGTAATTGGCGAAACCCAAAAACCTCTGTATCGATTTCAAACCAATAGGCCTAGGCCATTCCTGCACAGCCTGAACCTTAACCGGATCCATCTCAAAACCTTTGCTGGAGATAATGTAGCCCAAAAAACTAATTCTCTGTACAGCGAACTCACATTTCTCCAGCTTAGCAAAAAGCGAATTGTCCATTAATAACTGTAATACCTCACGCACGCTCCGCCAATGAGACTCCAGATCTGGCGAATAAATCAAAATGTCATCCAAATACACAACCATATTTTTACCGATCAAAGGTCTAAGGATGTCATTAATCAGATTCTGAAAAAATGCAGGAGCATTAGTAAGACCAAAAGGCATAACCAGATTCTCAAAATGACCCACAGGAGTGTTAAAAGCAGTCTTCCATTCATCACCCTCCTTCATGCGCAACAGATTGTATGCCCCCTTAAGGTCAATTTTAGAGAACCACTTGGCCCCCAATAACTGGTTAAACAGATCAGGAATCAATGGCAGTGGGTAAGGATTGCGTACCGTAATTTTGTTAATCTCATGAAAATCCAGACAAGGACGTAAACCGCCGTCCTTTTTTTTTACAAAAAAAAATCCAACCGCCACAGGAGACTTAGAGGGCCTAATGTGACCGGCGGCCAAGCTTGTCTGTATGTATTCCTCCAAAGCCTTCCTCTCAGGAATAGTAAGGTTAAATAAACGACTCTTAGGAAGAGTCGCTCCAGGGACAAATTCAATAGAACAATCATAGTCTCTATGGGGAGGCAAAACCTGCGATTCCTTCTCAGAAAAAACTCTCCAAAAATCCTGAATAGGAACAGGCAATTCTCCCCTATCCAAAGCTGCAATACGCCCGTTACAACACTTGTCATAACATTTATGGCTCCAGGATTTAATTTCACTGGTAGACCAATCCAGTACAGGATTGTGAAATTTTAACCAGGGCAAACCCAATATTACTGGAGAAGGCAAGTTATTCAACACTACCAAATCCAATTTCTCATGGTGAACACCATTAATAGTGAGAGGAAATTCACTGACCTTGAGAGTAATATTCTTCAAAGGGGAGCCATCCACAGAAACCACAGCAATGGGGGATGACAAAGGTTCAGGTTTTAAATTGAGTTTTTCCACGAATCCCCCATCAATTACATTCAGTGTAGACCCGCAATCAACAAACACCCGAAATTCCATTAATTTTTCCTGAGCAATCGTGGAAGCAGCTAAAAATATACCCTTGGAATTTAAACAGGCAATACGGGCGTGACTGACCATTTTTTTTTCTTTCTTCATACGAAGCTCACAGCCTTTAATCAAATGACCAGATTTTCCGCAATAGAAACACAAGCCTTGCGAAAAACGACGGTCTTTTTCTTGAGAGCGAGGTGCCACCGATCCAATCTCCATCGGTTCACCACTGTTAGTACACACATTATCATAACCAGAAACTGACATAGCAGAGGATTTGCTCTCATTAACCCTAGCACGCAGTCTTCTATCCACCCGTATAGCTAATTGCATAGCCTGTTGCAAATCTTCAGGTGTAGGATAAGCAATTAGCAGGTCTTTAACCCTTTCACTGAGCCCAGCAAGAAATAGACTTTTCAGAGCAGAATCGTTCCACCCTGTTTGAGTGGACCAACGACTAAAATGTGTACAATATTTTTCCACATTACCCGATCCTTGTTTTAGACGTCTCAACTCAGTCTCAGCTGATGCGACACGGTCAGGATCATCATATAATAGTCCCAAAGCAGAAAAAAAACTATCCACTGATCTGAAGCATGAATCACTAGGTTGCAAAGAAAAGGCCCACTCCTGAGGCTCTTTGCGCAAAAGTGACATTATGAACCCTACGCGCTGGGATTCATCCCCAGAGGACTTAGGTCTCAAACGAAAATACAATAAGCAAGCATTTTTAAATGAAAAAAATTCTCGGTGTTCACCAAAAAACAAATCCGGCAAACATACCTTAGGCTCCAAGAAATGTGCTCCAGGACAGTTACTCACGTGCTGACGGAGCTCGGCCACCTCCAGAGAGAGTCCCTGCAGGCGATGAGCCAAATCCTGAACCGACACCATGATGGAACAGAAAAATCTTTCCTTAGAGAATTTGCTGGCTGGACTTACTGTTATGTTCTGCTACCAAAGCTAAGGAAAGAGAGGAGATCTGTCCCTACTATGAGACTCAGCTGAATCCCTACGATGTAACAGGGAACCTGATCCTGCGATCAGACCTGCTAAAGTCCTAATCTAGTCTGTACGAAGACCTATAGATGTGGGGAGGGAATCCCTACAAGTACTAAGGACTGGGAGGAATATGGGACACCTCCTAACAGAAATAGTAGCAGACAGACGAACAAACAAAATAGATAGAACATAGAGGTCCGTAGACCAAGCAAACTAACAGAGTTAGATACAGAGCACAGGCTAGCTAGAAAGTAGATATACAATGAAGTCCAGCAAAGCCAGAAGGGCGGAGCAGGATTAAATAGGCCAACAAGGTCATGTGACCAGCAAAGGAAAAAAAACCTAACAGCAAGGTTCTAACAATCAGTCATTGGCAGTAGGCTGTTTCCTCGAGGAGAAAGAAGTCAGAAAACCTGAAGAGCTGTAAGTAGAAAGTATAAGAAAAGCCCCTGCACTTACAAGCTCATGTGCACAAGAATTTGCAGATGAATTACAAGATACCGGAGATACGGATTTGTAATATAAAGATAGTGAAGTAATTATTATTATTGATAATTGACTGTGATTAAATTACTTTGGGGTCTAAATATCTGCTGAGAGGTTCCCTTTAAATTAATGATTGTCTGACAATTTGAAACTGCTTTGCACACCAACATAACTCATCCAATACCTGTCTATATGTCGTCCGGGTTGGCAGCTTGTAATAAACACCCTACAAAACTTATCTTCTAGTAATTTTAATCCAGATCTTTCTTTGATGACTTTTATATAGTTTGTCAAGATGCGTAGAGAGAATCGTAGCTGCAAAACAACCTTCAAAATATTTCAGGGAAGAAGAAAAAAAAAATCTCTTGCCTTCAAAATCGTTGAATATATTTTGAGAACAGTGAGTACTAGACAGTTTAATGACATATCTATAATGGGTTATGAAGAACGGGTTTCTGAGACAATGAAAACACTCATCAGACTTTTGCTCACAGTCCATTTTTTAACAGTCACACTCTCAATGAGAAAAGTGATTTTCATGCAAATACCGTACAATCTATAATATTTTCAATAGAGATAGAGGGAGAAAAAGTTTTCTGAATCTATTTAAATGTTGTCATTTCTCTGATGAAATGAACAGCTAAGTTTGCAGCTGTCAGGATCTCCATAGTAGACAGGGAAAAAGAGAAAAACGGAAAAAAATAAAATAAAGACAAAAAAATGAAAAAAAAAACCAAAAACAAAAGCAAATCACTCACCAAGACCTCTAAACAAGGAGCTGACAGCTCGGCAGTGGCAAGTCTCTGACACTTAATCTTCTGAGCATATTGCTGCTGCCTCTATTGTTGCAAGACTGTTTTGAAAATATGTATAAAGTAGATTTAATATGTATATTGTGTAGCAAAAGATGGACAAAACAGATTGTCTTTACAGAAAAACATGTAAAAAGAGGTGGCTAGGAAAACAGTGAATGGTGAGTGGTTTATCTGATATGAATTTTGTTTGTAAAAATTAAAAAATGCATAACAGTTTCAATTAATTTTATTTAAGTACAAGCCTTTTAAAGACACCTTGAACTATGAGGTTAAATATTTTATACACATTAATTTCATAACATATCTTTTTATTTTGGCAGAGTGTAGTCACGTTTACAGCCAGTTAAAGAAGATGTCCACTACTTGGACAACTCCTTCTCATACCCCACACATGGCCCTGATAAAATAAAAAAGCTCATGCTCACCTCCCGTGCTGGCACTGTTCCCACGGTATTGGCACTCGCGCTCCCCGGGGGTCCCGTGCGGTTGTTGTGACATGCGACCAATCAACGCCGGCTTCACTTTCCCCACCTCCTGTCGAATTGAACATGAAGAGGAAGTCAGAGATCAGCTGCAGCCTGGACTTTCCTCTTCATGTTTGATTTGTCCGTAGGCGGGGACAGTAATGCCAGCGCTGATTGGGCGCTGGAGTCACATGTCACAGCAACAGAACGAGAGGCCCGGAACTGCAAGTGCCGACACTGCTGGAATGGAGCACGGGAGGTGAGTATAGGCTGTTTTATTTTATTGAGGCCAAACATTTAGATTAAGAATGAGTTGTTCAAGTGGTGGACAACCCCTTTAACCCCTTAAGCCCCGCGGGTGGTTTGCACGTTAATGACCGGGCGAATTTTTACAATTCTGACCACTGTCACTTTATGAGGTAATTACTCTGGAACGCTTCAACAGATCCCCCTGATTCTGAGAATGTTTTTTCGTGACATATTGTACTTCATGATTGTGGAAAAATTTCTTCGATATCACTTGCGTTTATTTGTGAAAAAAACGGAAATTTGGCGAAAATTTTGAAAATTTTGCAATTTTCAAAATTTGAATTTTTAAGCCCTGAAATCAGAGCGATATGTCACACAAAAGAGTTAATAAATAACATTTCCAACATGTCTACTTTACATCAGCACAATTTTGGAACCAAAATTTTTTTTTGTTAGGGAGCTATAAGGGTTAAAAGTTGACCAGCAATTTCTCATTTTTCCAACAAAATTTACAAAACCATTTTTTTAGGGACCACATCACATTTGAAGTCACTTTGAGAGGTCTTTATGACAGAAAATACCCAAAAGTGACACCATTCTAAAAACTGCACCCCTCAAGGTGCTCAAAACCACATTCAAGAACTTTATTAACCCTTCAGGTGCTTCATAGGAATTTTTTGAATGTGGAAGAAAAAAATGAACATTTAACTTTTTTCACAAAAATGTTACTTTAGACCAAATTTTTTTTATTTTCACAGGGGTAACAAGAAAAAATGGACCGCAAAATTTGTTGTGCAATTTCCCCTGGGCACGCAGATACCCAATATTTGGGGAAAAACACTGTTTGGGCGCACTGTAGGGCTTGGAAGGGAAGGAGCGCCATTTGACTTTTTGATTGTAAAATTTGCTTGAATAATTAGCGGACACCATGTTGTGTTTAGAGAGCCCCTGTGTGCCCAAACATTGGAGCTCCCCCACAAGTGACCCCATTTTGGAAACTAGACCCCACAAGGCACCTATCTAGATGCATAGTGAGCAGTTGCAACCCCCAGGTGCTTCACAAATTGATTCGTAAAAATGAAAAAGTGTTTTTTTTTTTAACTTTTTCATTTTTACGAATCAATCTGTGAAGCACCTGGGGGTTGCAACTGCTCACTATGCATCTAGATAGGTGCCTTGGGGGGTCTAGTTTCCAAAATGGAGTAACTTGTGGGGGAGCTCCAATGTTTGGGCACACAGGGACTCTCTAAATGCAACATGGTATCCGCTAACAAATTGAATGGAAAATCGGCTCAAATTGTTAGCGGACACCACATTGCGTTTGGAGAGCCCCTCTGTGCCCAAACTTTGGAGCTCCCCCACAAGTGACCCCATTTTGGAAACTAGACCCCCCAAGGCACCTTTATAGATGCATAGTGAGCACTTGGAACCCCCAGGTGCTTCACAAATTGATTCGTAATAATGAAAAAGTGAAAAAAAAAACACTTTTTCATTTTTACGAATCAATTTGTGAAGCACCTAGGGGTTCCAACTGCTCACTATGCATCTAGATAGGTGCCTTGGGGGGTCTAGTTTCCAAAATGGGGTCACTTGTGGGGGAGCTCCAATGTTTGGGCACACAGGGACTCTCTAAATGCAACATGGTATCCGCTAACAAATTGAATGGAAAATCGGCTCAAATTGTTAGCGGACACCACATTGCGTTTGGAGAGCCCCTCTGTGCCCAAACTTTGGAGCTCCCCCACAAGTGACCCCATTTTGGAAACTAGACCCCCCAAGGCACCTTTTTAGATGCATAGTGAGCACTTGTAACCCTCAGTTGCTTCACAAATTGATTCGTAATAATGAAAAAGTGAAAAAAAAAACACTTTTTCATTTTTACGAATCAATTTGTGAAGCACCTAGGGGTTCCAAGTGCTCACTATGCATCTAGATAGGTGCCTTGGGGGGTCTAGTTTCCAAAATGGGGTCACATGTGGGGGAGCTCCAATGTTTGGGCACACAGGGACTCTCTAAATGCAACATGGTATCCGCTAACAAATTGAATGGAAAATCGGCTCAAATTGTTAGCGGACACCACATTGCGTTTGGAGAGCCCCTCTGTGCCCAAACTTTGGAGCTCCCCCACAAGTGACCCCATTTTGGAAACTAGACCCCCCAAGGCACCTTTTTAGATGCATAGTGAGCACTTGGAACCCCCAGGTGCTTCACAAATTGATTCGTAATAATGAAAAAGTGAAAAAAAAAACACTTTTTCATTTTTACGAATCAATTTGTGAAGCACCTAGGGGTTCCAAGTGCTCACTATGCATCTAGATAGGTGCCTTGGGGGGTCTAGTTTCCAAAATGGGGTCACTTGTGGGGGAGCTCCAATGTTTGGGCACACAGGGACTCTCTAAATGCAACATGGTATCCGCTAACAAATTGAATGGAAAATCGGCTCAAATTGTTAGCGGACACCATATTGCGTTTGGAGAGCCCCTCTGTGCCCAAACTTTGGAGCTCCCCCACAAGTGACCCCATTTTGGAAACTAGACCCCCCAAGGCACCTTTCTAGATGCATAGTGAGCATTTGGAACCCCCAGGTGCTTCACAAATTGATTCGTAATAATGAAAAAGTGAAAAAAAAAACACTTTTTCATTTTTATGAATCAATTTGTGAAGCACCTGGGGTTCCAAGTGCTCACTATGCATCTAGATAGGTGCCTTGGGGGGTCTAGTTTCCAAAATGTGGTCACTTGTGGGGGAGCTCTAATGTTTGGGCACACAGGGACTCTCCAAATGCAACATGATATCCGCTAACAATTTGAGCCGAGAATTTGTTAGCGGATATCATGTTGCATTTGGAGAGTCCCTGTGTGCCCAAACATTGGAGCTCCCCCACAAGTGACCCCATTTTGGAAACTAGACCCCCCAAGGCACCTATCAAGATTCATAGTGAGCACTTGGAACCCCAGGTGCTTCACAAATTGATTCATAAAAATCAAAAAGTGTTTTTTTTTTCACTTTTTCATTATTACGAATCAATTTGTGAAGCACCTGGGGGTTCCAAGTGCTCACTATGCATCTAGAAAGGTTCCTTGGGGGGTCTAGTTTCCAAAATGGGGTCACTTGTGGGGGAGCTCCAAAGTTTGGGCACAGAGGGGCTCTACAAACGCAATGTGGTGTCCGCTAACAATTTGAGCCGATTTTCCATTCAATTTGTTAGCGGATATCATGTTGCATTTAGAGAGTCCCTGCGTGCCCAAACATTGGAGCTCCCCCACAAGTGACCCCATTTTGGAAACTAGACACCCCAAGGCACCTATCTAGATTCATAGTGAGCACTTGGAACCCCAGGTGCTTCACAAATTGATTCATAAAAATGAAAAAGTGTTTTTTTTTTCACTTTTTCATTTTTACGAATCAATTTGTGAAGCACCTGGGGATTCCAAGTGCTCACTATGCATCTAGATAGGTGCCTTGGAGGGGTCTAGTTTCCAAAATGGGGTCACTTGTGGGGGAGCTCCAATGTTTGGGCACACATGGGCTCTCCAAACGCAACATGGCGTCCGCTAACAATTTGAGCCGATTTTCCATTCAATTTGTTAGCGGACACCATGTCGCGTTTGGAGAGCCCGTGATGTGCCTAAACAGTGGAGCTCCCCCACAAGTGTCCCCATTTTTGAAACTATACCCCTCAAGGATTTTATTAAGGTGTATAGTGAACATTTTGAACCCAGAGGTACGGCACAGAATTTGTTTACATTAGGTCATCATATTGAATAAGTTGTCATTATTCTTGAGCGCAAGTGCTCGCTACTTGAGTTTGCATTGGGTACTCAGGTATGCACCATGTACAGCGTGTGCTCGAGTGACATGCTCGAGTCCCTGCTCCGCATGTTTCACGGTTATTAGACACCCAAAAAAAAACATGCGGGGATCGCTCGTGCATGGCAGGCAATCCCCGTAAAGTTTTTTGGCCGCGAAGCATATGGGGCAGAGACTCGAGCATGTCACTCAAATACCCACGATACTCAATGCATACCAGAGCACCCGATGCAAACTCAAGTAGCGAGCACTTGCTCTCAACACTAGTCGCCATATCGTGATCTTTTTTTCTTACTTTTGAAAAAAATCCCAACCCCAGCCCTAACCCTAGCACAACCCTAGCCCCAGCACAACCCTAGCCCCAGCACAACCCTAGCCCCAGCACAACCCTAGCCCCAAACCCAGCCCTAACCCTAGCCCAATCCTAACCCAAGAGTTTATTTTTGACGCCGTTCCTTGTGCGGTATAAGTTATTAGACGACTTTATTCTTCGGGTCGGTGTGATTACAGCAATGCCAGAATCATATGGGGTTTTTATGACTGACAGCTGTCACACACTAAAAGACGCATTTTTTGTAAAATCTAGTTTTTGCATCGCCATATTTTGAGAGCTATAATTTTTCCAGATTTTGGCAGACAGTCATGTGACGGCTCGTTATTTGCGGGATGACTTGACGTTGTTATTGGTGCCATTTTCAGGCACGTGACATTTTTTGATCGCTTTCTATTCCGATTTTTGGGAGGCAGAATAAACAAAAACCAACAATTCAGGAATTGTTTTTTTTTTTTAGTTTTTATTCTGCTCCGCGTGTGGTAAAATTGATGAGGTAGCTTTATTCTTCGGGTCAGTACGTTTACAGCAGTACCACATTTGTATCATTTTTCTATGTTTTGGCGCTTATACACAATAAAAGCTATTTTATAGAAAAAAATATTTTTTAGTATCGCTTTATTCTGAGAGCTATAACTTTTTTTTTTTCGGCTGATGGACCTGTATGGCGGCTTGTTTTTTGCGGGACGAGATGACGTTTTCAACGGTATCATTTTTATTTATATGCGTCTTTTTTATCGCGTGTTATTCCACTTTTTATTTGGCAGTATGGTGATAAAGCATTGTTTTTTGCTTCGTTTTTTTTTTTTTTTTTTTACCGTGTTCACTGAAGGGGTTAACTAGTGGGACAGTTTTATAGGTCAGGTTTTTCCGGACGCAGCGATACCAAATATGTGTACTTTTATTGTTTTTTTTTTTTTTTATAATAATATTTATTGATGGGTACATTATATTTTTATTTTTGGTGTATTATTTTTTTTATTTTTTTATAATATTTTTGCACATTTTTTATTTTATTTTTTTCCACTTTCACACAGTTTATACACTTTATTACTTTGTCCCACTCTGGGACTTTTACTTTTTTTTTTCTGATCGCCTGCATGGCACAGGAATGGAGCACCATCCCTATGCCATGAAGGCTGTCAGAAGTGCACAGTGTGAAGATTGCTTGGAGATGCACTGCGCATGTCCAAGCAATCTTCCTGCTCTCTGGTGACCCGGATGTTGTCATGACGACATCGGGTCGTCATGGCAACACCCGGGAAGCCTTTGCAGACTGCGCTGGAAGCCGGAAGAGGAGGTGAGTATCGCCGATCACCTCCCCTTGCCCCCGCAATGCCGCGATCGACTTCGATCGCAGCATCGTGGGGGTTAATGTGCTGGGAGCGGTGCAGGACCGCTCCCTGCACATAGTCCCGGGTGTCAACTGTGACAATCAGCTGACACCCGGCGGCGATCGCGCCCGCACAGCCTGTGTGCGCGTGCGATCGCGATGACGTACTAATACGGGTCTGGCTCTTAAGTCCCAGGGCACAGACGCGTATTAGTACGTCAGATGTTATTAAGGGGTTAAAGGTTGTCCAGATGCATTTTTTTTTTCTATGGACCTAAAAACTAACAAGCAGGTAGAGGCTAACAGAGACAACTGCCTAACTGTTCTACTCGCCACCGGCTAAGAGCAGTCAGCAAGTACTGCCGGCGATTCAGCTGCTCCACGTCAACAGAGCAGCTTTTCTTCTTCCAGGCTGCTCCTGCTCTGTCAGTGGGGCATGACTAATGACATCATGCTGATTGACAGCCAGCTCCCTGCAGTTAGGCAGGCTGGAGCCAGCTGTCAATCAGCATGACGTCGGCACTCAACAGAGCAAAGGGGGTAAAAAGCTGCTGCTCTATTTAAGTGACATCTCTAGCAGGAGTGATCTATGAGCTCTCTGTGTCAGTAGACATCGTCATTAGGCATAAAAGGCAGGTATGTAGCAACTATCCGCCTGTTAGCTCTTCGGGCCATATTGAAAAAAAATTGTAGTTTTAATAGTTCTGGGTAACCACCATAAAGGGGTACTCAGAAACATATAAAAATGTAGCCATAGACAGGAAATGGGTTAAAGAGGTTGCCTGGTCTGCTGCTGTCCCTCTTTGTGACAGCAGATGTGGTACCCTGCTATGCACAGGTGCCACAGAACCCAGTAGGGTGCATGGATGAACTTCTCCACAAGAGGCCCTCACACATTCACACACCTCCACCTTACCACCTCACACCACTAGAGGGAGCTCGTTAGGGAAATATATATTGAAGGTGGAGTCAGGCAGCTCAGTTAGTTGTTAGAGAGTGTGCTGGCACTTAGACTAGTGAAGTCGCAGCACGCTGGCTGCTGTGCTTAGGCGAGCCAAGACCTACAGCACGTGTTGAGCTCTGCAGGCCCCGAGTGTGGCCAACAGCAAGGAGGAGAGGAGAGAGGAGTTGAGGGGGCAGAGGAGCGTACCAGGCTCACCCCGAGATATACACCGGACACCGAGTCCGCGCATACAGGGTCCCTTTACACCCAGTAGGGACCACCGGACACCTGGAGGACTCGACCAATGCTGACTACAGTACCAGGGCTTGGAGTCACGGAGGCCCCAGCGTCCAGGGAAAGTGATCTCCAAGAGAAGGCCCTATCACCAGGTCAGCAGGTGCAAGAGAGAGAGGCAGTAACTAAGGCAGGCCTAGCTCCAGGCAGGTCAGAAGCTTAGCAAGTGAAAGCAACGGATCAGGAGGCCCTATACCCGCTCACTGGGGAGAATCCAGAAGTGCACCCTGCCTACCGAGTACCCTGGACCATACCTGCATCTACACCAGTAAAGGTACCGAAGCGAACCCCCGTGTGAGTGTCCGTCATTTCTTCCTGAACCATCCTGGCCGTCTCTCCCCTGCACCACCATCCATTACCTCATGATGCCCTGAGGCCCGCTCCAGGGCCTGTGGGGAGCTGTTCCATCATAACCTGCCCTAACATTAGCCTCAGAGGACTGCTCCGCAGCGGCGACTCCCTTTAGCCACATTCCACAGGTGGCGTCACGAACACTTTACAAATCCCCTATAAATAATTCCCCTTTTTGTTGATCGCCCTGGGCAATGGACCAGGCCATCCACCGTGATATCCCCCATCAGCATTCATAGGCCCGGCTGCCGAGTACCCCACGGCTCTGGGGGCGAGTCATCTTCTGGTGTCACGAACAGGATTCCGTGCCCGTTGCCACCGGGTACTGTGCGCCTTAAAAGACTGTATCATTTACTGTGGTGAAGATTTCCCGCCATTTCCGAGATTTCCCGCCATTATCCGCCATTTTCCTGTCACCGCGCGGGAAGAAGAGGGGCGTAACCGCGGGAACCCGAGAGGCGTGACTGTGGAAGTGCGCGAAGCCCAGGACACGCCCCACCCTTGACGTTGAACCAGGAAGCGTCAGGTCCTGGAAGGAGTCCAGTGGAAGTTCTGACGTCAGACGCGAGCGACGCGAGGTCCTGGAAGAAGACCGTTGCCCGCGGAGCTGCAGCCTACCTGATAAAAAGTGAAGAAGGTAGGCTACGGTTTACTAAGGGGGCGCAACCATGGCCAATGACCAGCAAGCCGCCGGGGCACCGGTTAACGCTCCTGATGCCCAACTTGCGCCCGGCGCTGCACAGGCCGGGGCGGCCGCCCCACCAGCAGGGGTCGTGACTCCGTTGATACCCAAGGCCCTGCCGTATATCCCTGGAGCGAAATGGCTTCCCCAGTATGATGGCAAACCAGACACCCTGTCTGGGTACAAGACAAAAATATGTGGTGTACTGGACATGTATTCTATGACTGGTAAGCAGAGAGCCGCTGTTGTGCTGGGACAATTGACTGGTACCGCAGAGTGGGAAGTTGAAACCTGGCCAGCCACAGACCAGGAATCAGTATCCACTATCTTTAAGAGACTGCAAACTGTGTTTGAAAACCGCACTGACACAGATCTCCGGATGAGCTTCTACCACTGTGTCCAGAAACCTGAGGACAGTATCCGGGACTATGCCAGTCGCTTACAGGAAGCCCTGCGGGCCCTGAAACAGATTAGCCCAGCCAGCATACAAGATGAGAATAAAATGCTGATGGGGTTGAGGTCCCAGGAGGAGAGCAGAACTGTACGGTGGTGGGCTTTAGATCATCCAGAGGCCACCTTTGACACCCTGAAGGACATGGCTATTAAGGGTCTACAGCCCCTGGAAACAACAGGGACTGCTATCCAGCGTTACCAGGGTGGGGCCACCCCAGTGGCCGCAGCACCCACTGCTCCTTCATTGACGGCTGAAACAAAGAAGCAAACAGTGCCCCCTAGTGAGCTGGACAGCCTGCGCTCTGAAGTGCACCAGCTAAGTAAAACCCTGGCCACTGTCCTGAGCACCCTGCAGCTACAGACGGAGCCCGAGCCAGAAGGAAGGATCCTACTCGCCGATAGCCCTCAGGATGTCCCCTGGATGAGGAGAAGAAGGAGGACAACGCCACCCCGGAGGAGGACAACGCCACCCCGTGGGAGGACCAACGACCAACGTCGCCCTCCAGGAGACTTCATCTGCTACCGTTGCCACAAGGCAGGCCACACAGCGCGGAACTGTCCTTTAAACGAGCAAACCCTGGGGCCGAGGGCCGACACCCAGGAGTAAATCAACCAGGCCCATCAAGCTGGTAACATCGGTTTGTAGGAGGAAGGCCTTTCCTGTCCATCGTGCTGGACAGTATAGCCACACCTGCATTACTGGACACCGGCTCACAGGTAACCATCATACCTGATGTCCTCTACAAAAGGTACTGGTCCGTGGATGAACTCCAGCCGCCAGCCCCGAACCTCTCTGTGTATGCCTCTAACGACCTTCCTCTTAACCTAGTAGGGGTTATGGACATGACAGTGAAGGTGGGGAGAGAGGAACTAAAGGACCAAGGACAGATTGTAGTGGAATCTAACCCTGGTGATACAGACTTGTATATGATACTTAGTACAAATATTGTTGGTAACTGTTTGGGAGAAGTGTTGTTTTTACTCCAACAGATTGCTGACACTGCCAAACCAGGGCAGAGGAAAGTGCTCCAGAGAGAAATTCGAGCCCTCCTGTACCAGCAACAGGTAAAGCTAACAGGTGGTGAGATTGGTAATGTACGGGTGACAGACTCAACACCCATTGTGATTCCCCCAATGAGTGAGATGCTGATATGGTGTAGGGCAGCAATAGGTCTCAAGGGACAGAACTACCAGGCGGTAGTGGAGCCCATTCGCTCAGAGCACAGACCTACACTCTTAACTGCTAGAGGGGTAGTTTATGTACGCAATGGGAGGGTACCCATACGTCTCCTAAATTGTGGGGAGGAAGAAGTTAAATTACCAAGATATGCCACTGTTGCCAGGTTGTAAACTGTGAATGATGATGCCATACACACAGTGGAATCCTTGATCCCACCAGATACAGTGGAGGACAATGACTCTGAAGCTCAGCAGGAGGATGGTGTCAACAGCTCCATGTTGGGACTGACGCCACTCCTGTCCATCAAAAACAAGGTGTACACAGGGTGGTCCAGGAATACAAACAGGTATTCAGCAAACACCCACTTGATTTTGGGAGGATTAAAGGGGTACAACACCATATACCCACAGGTGACCATCCACCCATCAAAGAACGTTACAGGCCCATACCACCAGCACACTACCAGAAAACGAAGGAAATGTTGCATGACATGAAGAAAGCAGGGGTAATAAGAGATAGCTGTAGCCCCTGGGCAGCTCCCCTGGTCCTGGTCAGGAAAAAGGATGGAAGCATGAGGATGTGTGTAGATTACAGACAGGTAAACCGCATAACACATAAAGATGCATACCCTTTGCCCCGTATAGAGGAATCCCTGGCTGCACTAAAGTCTGCAAATTACTTCTCTACCCTTGACCTCACTAGTGGGTACTGGCAAGTAGCAGTTGCTGAGGAAGACCCGGAGAAGACGGCCTTCACTACCCCGATGGGACGCTGCGAGTTCAACAGTATGCCGTTCGGACTCTGTAACGCCCCTGGAACGTTGCAGAGATTGATTGAGTGCTGTTTGGGACACCGTAACTTTGAGACCGTGCTGCTATACCTGGATGATGTGATAGTGTACTCCAAAACGTATGAGGACCATTTGAAGCACCTGGCGGAGGTATATGAATCATTGTCCCGGTATGGGATGAAATTGAAGCCTTCCAGGTGCCACCTGATCAAACGGAAGGTTCAGTACCTGGGGCACATCCTCAGTCCAGAAGGAGAAGCACCAGACCCGGAGAAGGTCACTGCCATCCAGAAATGGCCGGAACCGAAGAATCTCAAGGAGGTACGTCAGTTCCTGGGACTGGTCAGGTATTACCGGAGATTTGTAAAGGACTACACCAAGAAGTTAGCGCCTTTGCAAGATCTCCTGGTAGGACAGTCCAACAGAGGCACCCCCCCTTCCAGTGGGGTAAAGAGCAGGCTGAGTCCTTTGCAGTGATGAAAGAGATCCTGACTGGCGAAGAAATCCTGGCCTACCCTGACTACAGCCAACCTTTCCTGCTGTACACTGATGCCAGCGACGAGGGACTAGGAGCTGTGTTAAGTAAGAAGCAGTATGGCAAAGAGAAGGTGATTGCCTATGCCAGCAGGAAGCTTTGTCCTACCGAGAGGAATCCAGAAAACTATAGCTCCTTCAAGTTGGAGCTCCTGGCCTTGGTCTGGGCCATCACTGAATGATTCAAGCACTACCTGGCCTCCACTAAGTTCACGGCCTATACTGACAACAACCCCTTGACACATCTAGAGACAGCCAAGTTGGGAGCCATGGAACAGTGTTGGATGGCCCGACTGTCAAACTATCAGTTCACCATCAAGTATCGGGCAGGCCACAAGAACGCCAACGCCGATGCCCTATCCAGAATGCCTCACCAGCTGGGAACTGAAGAAGAAGAGGATGACCTGGAGGAGATTGAGCTACCTGCCTTCCACTGAAATGTGAAGGTCCACGAGCAGCGCACCTCCAGGAGGTATCGTGGTAAGACACTAAACCCTTTACCTCATCACAGTTGGAAGGAGACCCAGGACAGCGACCCAGTTGTCAGCCGTATCAAAGAACTGATAACCCAGGAAGGTTCCTCCCTGGAGAAGGACGCTTCCCCACAAGCCAAGCAACTGTGGAATGAGAGAAGCCGGCTGTTCATCTATAGAGAGAAGCTGTGCCGAAGGTACGTCAACCCTAGGATCCATGAGATGGTATGGCAGATCGTAGTGCCCAGGACAGACATCCAGATGGTGTTGGAGGCCTACCACGATCAAGCAGGGCACTTTGGCTGGAAGAAGCTGGAAACCCTCCTGAAGAGTCGGTTTTATTGGGTTGGAATGCAGAGTTCCATAGAGAGGTGGTGCCAGGATTGTGGACCCTGTAATCTCAGAAGAAAAGACTACAGCAGCCAGAAAGCACCCTTGCAGTCCATCAAGACAACCCAGCCCCTGGAGATCGTCGCTCTGGATCCCGTCAAGCTGTCACCCAGCCGGTCAGGCTACTCCTATGCCCTGACCATGGTGGATCACTACTCCCGGTTCCTGGTTGTAGCACCCATCAAGGATCTTACGTCAGAAACTGCAGCAAGGACGTTTCAAGCATACTTCTACAGGCCCCATGGATACCCGGATTAGGTGCTGACGGATCAAGGCCCTGCCTTTGAAGCCGAGCTGTTCAAAGAGTTTTGCCATCTGTACAGGTGTAAGAAGATTCAAGCTACGCCGTACCACCCTCAAACCAATGGTCTATGTGAAAAGATGAACAATATCGTCATAGACCTGCTGAAGACCTTACCTCTAGAAGAAAGGAATCAGTGGCCAGACCAACTACCTGACCTGGTAGATCTGTACAATCACATACCTGTGAGTTCCACCAATTGTACTCCAGCGTACCTCATGAGAGCAAGACCCGGAAAGTTGCCCATGGACCTAGAGCTTGGAGTGGTAGAGCAAGAAGCAGATATGTCCACTGAAGACTGGGATACGACTCGACAGGAGCCGTACAAGAGAGTACAGGCCTGTGTCGAAAACAGTCTAAATAGGGTGAGAGATAAGCAGGAAGCACAGTACAACAAGAGTGCACCAGCAGAACCCTTAACACCTGGAGAAGTTGTGCTAAAGCAAAAGAGAAGAAACCACAAGCTTGACGACCAGTGGGAAAGAGAGCCTTACACTGTGTTGGGTTCCAGGTTCGACAATAGAAAAACCTGTCTAATCAGTAAAGATGGAGGAAAAACAACTGCAGCAGTCTCAAGAGACCACTTGAAGTTGTGCCAAGGCCTATTGAAGCCCCAGGAAGAAGTACCTCTTATAGTGACTGAAGAACCCAAAGAAGATGTACTCCATACTGTCTTAGGAGATTTCCCGGCAGATTGGCCTCAACTGGATGGAGCCGTAATAATACCTGTGATGCACTTCTACCAACAGCCAGAAGACCCTCCACTGCAAGTAAGACCTGTAAGTGCCCCAGAAGAGCTTGCTCAGGAAGAATCCCCAGAAGAAGGATCACCGGTAGAAGCAGAGCCAGAAGGCATGGTAACCAGTGTGCTTGCCAGTCCCATAGAGAGGTTAAGACAGTTCTTCAATTTACCCACACGTAGATCTGACAGGGTAGCAGGCAGTGCAAACACAGTCCTCAACAACACCCCAGTACTCCGTAGGTCAACACGCAGTACAAAAGGCCAGATCCCTGCCAGGTATAGGGAATAAGTAGAAATACCTGCAGTGTAAATAGTTACCCAGTCAGGTATTGCCTACTATTATTTATTATGCAAACTGAAATTAATGTGTGCCTTTAGCTACCCGTCAGGGTACAGAGACTTGTAGGCTGAGGACTGTGAGCAGCCCAAAAACTGTTCCTGTACATAGTTGCACTCCCTGGAGTGCCCCTTAAGTGACCACGGAACAAAAACCCGTTTGGCGTGGCCGAAGACGTGGTCCAGCACCTGGATCACCTATGCCCTGTAGCCATGCCCAGGGCCTACGTTGAGAGTTTTCAGGCGGGTCCCTCATGTTCTTTCATCAGTGAAATGGACGCCAGGTTACGGGACTTACTGTAACTTTATTAATGTTATCATACTTGTTGTTATTATAATTATTGTTATTATTGTTATAACCTGTTTAAAAAAATGCTTCAGTCCAGGAGTACTGAATTGTACTAGGGGGGAATGTGGCACCCTACTACGCACAGGTGCCACAGAACCCAGTAGGGTGCATGGATGGACTTCTCCACAAGAGGCCCTCACACATTCACACACCTCCACCCTACCACCTCACACCACCAGAGGGAGCCCGTTAGGGATATATATATGGAAGGTGGAGTCAGGCAGCTCAGTTAGTTGTTAGAGAGTGTGCTGGCACTTAGACCAGTGAAGTCGCAGCACGCTGGCTGCTGTGCTTAGGCGAGCCAAGGCCTACAGCAC
This sequence comes from Phyllobates terribilis, assembly GCF_046119375.1. NCBI lineage: Eukaryota > Metazoa > Chordata > Amphibia > Anura > Dendrobatidae > Phyllobates > Phyllobates terribilis. Next base: position 331,150,421 of record NW_027362768.1, read on the forward strand.
GTGTCGAGTTCTGAGGGCCCCGAGTGTGGCCGACGGCAAGGAGGAGAGGAGAGAGGAGTTGAGGGGGCAGAGGAGCGTACCATGCTCACCCAGAGAATACACCGGACACCGGGTCCGCACCTACCGGGTCCCTTTACACCCAATAGCGACCACCGGACACCTGGAGGACTACAAGTCCCAGGTCGACCAACGCTGACTACAGTACCAGGGCTAGGAGTTACGGAGGCCCCAGCGTCCAGGGAGAGTGATCTCCAAGAGAAGGCTCTACCACCTGGTCAGTAGGTGCAAGAGAGAGAGAGGCAGTAACTAAGGCAGGCCTAGCTCCAGGCAGGTCAGAAGCTTAGCAAGTGGAAGCAACGGATCAGGAGGCCCTATAACCACTCACTGGGGAGAGTCCAGAAGTGCACCCTGCCTACCGAGTACCTTGGACCATACCTGCATCTACACCAGTAAAGGTACCGAAGCGAAACCCCATGTGAGTGTCCGTCATTTCTTCCTGAACCGTCCAGGCTGTCTCTCCCCTGCACCACCATCCATTACCTCACGCTGCCCTGAGGCCCGCTCCAGGGCCTGTGGGGAGCCGTTCCATCATAAGCTACCCTAACATCTGCCTCAGAGGACTGCTCCGCAGCGGCGGCTCCCTTTAGCCGCATTCCACAGGTGGCGTCACGAACACTTTACAAATCTCCTATAAATAATTCCCCTTTTTTGTTGACCGCTCTGGGCCACGGACTGGGCCAGCCACCGTGATATCCCCCATCAGCATCCATAGGCCCTGCTGCCGAGTACCCCACGGCTCTGGGGGCGAGTCACAGACTTCTGAATCCTGACAACATGTGCACAGCATTCTGTCAGGATTCTCTGATATTGCTGCCGAGAGTGGTCGCATGACCCTAATTATGTGATTTGCATATTCTGACTACATTTCAACTAGAATTGCTCAGCATCGCTCAATCCACTTCTACTAAACATGGCCGAGCATGTCTAGTTGTAATGTGGCTGGAAGTATGCAAATCGCATACTTGCCTTCACTTGACTGCCCACTCTCGACAGCAATACCTTAGAATCCTGGCAGTGTGTGGTGCGCGTTATAAGGATTATGAAGTGTGCAGTCATACAGAATGATTACAGACTTTTAGCAGAAGACCAGACAACCCCTTTAAGTGAAAAAAAGCTATTCAATCCCCACCACTCCAGTACCACCACTCTGAAGGTTATACAGTAGATTGTCTCTGCTTTTTTCCTGCAATGATCATATGCTATATATTATTCACGTGACCACTGCAGCCAATCACTGAGGTTAGTGATTGACTGCTGTGAAGTAATAAATAATGCCCAGCATGTAATTGTTGCAGGATATTTTTGGTATATCAGAGATGGCTGGGAGATTGGTACTGGTGTGTAAGGAACTGATATGTGCCAACTGCGAGAGTAGAGCACAGGAATGCACAAAGTGGCCGACAAGATACAGAGTGCAACTGTAAGTAGAGCTGTGACAGCTGCGACCAAAACATTCCAAAATTTTTAATCAATCCCTAATTTTAATTGTTTTCTTAGTCTAAAATGCATGCATATAAAGGATGTCATTAGTGATGAGTGAGTATGTTCTGTTAACCCTTTCGTCAAGTATGCTCGGGCGAGCACTGAGTATTTACAGCGTGCTCGGTGATATGTTTGAATCACCCCCGTGTGCATGATTTGCGACTGTTTGACAGCTTTAAAAGATGTGAGGAATGTGTAAGAAGCAGACATTCCTCACATGTATTAAAGCTGTCAAACAGTCGCAAATCTTGCACACGGGAGTGATTCAAACATATCACCGAGCACGCTGTATACTCGGCAAAAGGGTTAACAGAACATACTCGCTCATCACTAGATGTCATCCTTGAGAGTTATTGAAACTCTCAATTGTTGTCCCTTATAGCAGATAACACATAATCCTCTATTCGCTTTACTGCATCTAAATCTGTCACTATATTGTTAGCTAATAATGAAATAACAGTCCAAGTCCGTCTGCTCAGGTAGAACTGCATAGATATGAGAATTGTCATGGGTTATAGATAAACAGAGATTTCCATTGGTGTTTCAGCCCGCGACTCTAAATCCCAATGATCCAACAAGTGATCCTTATCAAATGCTATGAAAAATATGAGCATCCGGCTCTCTTCACGGCTGTCCTAAACATGTATTAAATTGGCATTCCCTGCTTCAGCAGACAACCTATCTAAAAGTGTTAAAGGGATTGAGACACTTGGCCATTATTTATGGTTGACAGACAGTTTGGTAACACAACGATGCTCTAGTTATCTAGGGGAATATTTGTAACTGACTCGGGCCATAAAATGAACGCAATATACCACAGACTGTCACGAAAGACACTTCAAAGAAATATACTGTGAAGAGCTCAGCTGACTAAAGTAGACATAAAAAACAATTGAATAATTCATCCCTGTATCGTTTATCTGCACCAATGGCAATCATGTCCTGCTCCTGTTCACACGGTAATTTACAGTAAAATTTTATTTGGTTCCATAGGGAGATTTTTATGAATAGTATGTTATCTTACTGCCACTAAAAATAAGAGCTGCTCTGTTTATAAGTACGTGAGATATGATGGAACAATAGGAACGGGAGGCATTTATACAGACACAAAAATGCATATATATATATATATATATACAGTACAGACCAAAAGTTTGGACACACCTTCTCATTTAAAGATTTTTCTGTATTTTCTTGACAATAAAAATTGTACATTCACACTGAATGCATCAGAATTATGAATTAACACATGTGGAATTATATACTTAACAAAAAAGTGTGAAACAACTGAAAATACGTCTTATATTCTAGGTTCTTCAAAGTAGCCACCTTTTGCTTTGATGACTGCTTTGCACACTGTTGGCATTCTCTTGATGAGCTTCAAGAGGTAGTCACCGGAAATGGTCTTCCAACAATCTTGAAGGAGTGCCCAGAGATGCTTAGCACTTGTTGGCCCTTTTGCCTTCACTCTGCAGTCCAGCTCACCCCAAACCATCTCGATTGGGTTCAGGTCTGGTGACTGTGGAGGCCAGGTCATCTGGCGTAGCACCCCATCACTCTCCCTCTTGGTCATATAGCCCTTACACTGCCTGGAGGTAAGTTTGGGGTCATTGTCCTGTTGAAAAATAAATGATGGTCCAGCTAAACGCAAACCGGATGGAATAGCATGCCGCTGCAAGATGCTGTGGTAGGCATGCTGGTTCAGTGTGCCTTCAATTTTGAATAAATCCCCAACAGTGTCACCAGCAAAATGTAGCGCCCCTAGGGTTCAGCCGCTACAGGGGTATTGCACCTCTGCCAGAGGTGTGATATTCCACTCCCGGGTAAGGATGGAGTATGGACCAGGGCTCAGTTAGCTGCATACAGCACACACACCCCATTTCCGAGGGACAGCTCAACTGTGCTCCCACTAGACAGAAGTGCAGGCACGACCGACTATGTCCCTGACTGGAGTAGGGAGGGGGGTGGAACACCCAGTGCTGTAGGGGCAGATAGGGGTTGGTTCCTGAGCGTAGGTAGGAGCTCATTGGTTGCTGGTCACCCGGGTTCATGGTCAGAGGGAGGTATAAAAGGTGGGCACCATCTTAGTTCTGAGAGTAGAAGAAGAGAAGTCCAGTCAGAGAAGACAGGGAGCAGAGGCTCTGTAGGAGCTCTGCTCAGAGGCAGGCCTAGAGAAAAGGCCGGAGCCTGAGAGGAGAAGGAGAAGTGGGCCTGGAGAAGAGGCCAAGGGAAGGAGGAGAAGACAGAACAGAAAAGGAGAAGAAGAGACAGAGAAACAGAAGGGCTCAGGAACAAGAAGGTAGAAGGGACCCTAAGAACCCACGAGAATCCAGGGTGCAGGGTCAGGCAGACTAAGGGTACCGGATCCCAAGTTGGTGGAGGAGAAACAACCCTCAGCCAAAGACCGGAGGCTGTGACCATTTATTGGTGCAGCACCTCATCAAACCTGCTAGGAAGGCACCATATAGGACAGCGGAGAACGGGGCCCACGTTTACCCGCACAAGTCCGCGGCAGCTGGACAAAAGTGGGTCACTGGTGAGGCAGGCCAGAGAAAGGATTGAAGGGGTTCCTGTGCCATGCTCCTAAACTGCCTGGGGGTTGACCGAGCCCCTCACCTGGTGGACACTGCACGGCTTGGGTGGTCACTGCTTGCGCAGAAGTGACCCGGAGCACCTGAACTGTGAGTAAAAGACATTGGACTGCAGTACGTTGTCTGTGTGCTCTTTCGCTCCTCCAGCACTACCGGTGCTGGGACTCCCGGCACCATCACCCCCACCATCCACTACACTGCCCTGGGGCCGCACTCTTCCCGTGGGGAGTCACACCATCCCAGCTGCATACATCATCAGCCCCAGCGGTCTGCCCTGCAGCGGCGGTTCCTAATAACCGCAATCCACGGGTGGCGTAGTCGGACATCACTTAAAACATCTAAAAGACTGCCACTGGTCTGACCACCCTGAGCCACGGGACCGGGTCACCACTACTACCCCCATCGTCTCCCTATTGTCCGGTTCCGAGTGCCCTACGGCCCAGGGGGCGAGTCAGCTTTGGCGTAGTCGGCAGGATTACGTGCCCGCTAACAACGGGTACTGCGCGCCTGAAGAGAAAGAGACTGTTTTATTGAAATTGAATGTGTTGAAAAATGGCGCCCGCCCTAGAAGAACGAGCGCCATAATGTGTGCGCCAAAAGACCACAGGGGGTCGCCTCCCATCGTGGGCCAGGTCCCAGAATGGCGCCAAAGAAGGAGCCCGCCCCCAACAGCCATGAGCGCGGCTGTGGAGATGTCCATCAAAGTGGGGGGGCTGCCCCTGAAAGTGATTGTCACCAAGTTGCCCCGGGACCACCCCCAATGGGGGTGGGAAGAGAAGAAAACTGTGGGGCAGGGCGCTGTCTGGATCAGTCCAGACAGACCGCACCCGGGGATGGACGCCTTCAGCAGCACCAGCCTCCTGGCCCAAAGCCTGCTGCGGGCTGAACCGCCCTGCAGCCTAGCAGAGGTCTTAGCGCAGCTCCCTAGAGACCCGGAGCGTGCGCAAGCTGCACTGGAGGACCCGGAGCGGAGGATGGTCCGGGCACAGCGGGGTGCGCTCTCCGAATGGAGAGAGGAACTGGCCCGGCAGGCTGAAACCCACCAGCGGCAGGTACCACCCACACCCTGGAGTCCGCCTGCCTCTGAGGACAGAGCAGGAGAAGTGAAGGCCGAAGGCGGCGTCGCGGAGGAAGTTATGAGGACCAAGGCAGGTACAGGGGATGTCACCACCCCAGGTTCAGCAGCTGCAAGCCTGCCCCAGTCTCCCGTAGCAGAACCCGAGGCCCCACTTACCACACCGGTTGCCGCGCCGCTACTGCTCCTCGCTAGGCCTCAAGCGGCGAGCGCCACGGCCACGCCCCGCCCGGCGCCATGCCCCTCGACTCCGGGCGCCGTAAAGCGAGAAGTGTCATCGGCCCGGTCACAAGGCCTGGATGACCCGGGCGCCATTGCTAAGCCTGCGCCCCTGTCCCGGACGGGACTGCCACCAGACGTGACCAGAAGACCCCCGGCCTGGTCACAAGGCCGAGTGCCCCCGGGCGCTGCTCCCAGACCAGGTACCCCCATTATACCATCGCTGGACGTGGACCTATTTGCACATCATACCGGTCCGGATGGACTGCCGCTGGAGTGGCCGGCTGAAGTGACCAGCAGTCAGCCATGGAAGGCCCAGCCCCCGCGCGAGCCTCTGATACCGGCTCCAGAACCCGTGGAGGTCACCCTACCCCCACTGGAGGACGTCCAATTTGAGTGGGGCCCCGCCGACGAGAACTTGATGGGGTTCACTCAAGAGACCCGGGCAGACGCGGTCCGTCATCTGGAGGCTTGTCAGCAGCAACTGGCAACCTTTGAACGGGAGCGACGAGAGCGGCGCGTCAGAGAGGAACGGCTCCAGGCCCAGAGTGCCGAACAGAAACGTAAGGCCCGCCAAGACCCCCGAGCAGCCCGCGGTCCCCGCATCACCGGGACCATAATCAAATTTCATATGGAGAATGGCTGGGGCTTTATCAGGGGACCAGAAACCGCAGGCGACGTCTTTGTGACCCGCAGGGACGTTGAGAGTCATCTACCGGAGGGACACCGTGGCCGTGACCTCTACCCTGGTGATGTGGTCACCTTTACCTGCGACGTAGGCGCAAAAGGACCATATGCCCTACATGTTCATCTGCTCACTGAGGAAGAACTACAACACCACGGCTATGAGGAGAGCCAAGAGGACCCGGACGGGTCTGAAGAATAGTATGAGGAGGAAGAAGGAGCATATGAAGGACACCGCTACTAGTAAGTAGCAAAAGCATGTGTGTAAATAGTTACCCATCGGGGTAAAAGAACTGTTTCCAGAGAGTGTGTGGTCCCCGTTGGGACTGTTAAGAGACTGTTACCTGTGTGCCCCTCATCCCCTAACAGGCTGAGCACTGTGAGCAGCCATTCCCCTTCTCAAAACTGGCCGAGGACTGAGAGCGGCCATCCTTGTAAATAGTTGCGCTTCCTAAAGCGCCCCCTATTGGTTTTATAAAAAGACTACCACGTCTACCTCGGGACAGCAAGTCCCTCATATTTACAAGTTTGCCAAAGTTCCTGCACTTACAAGAAGAATGCACACCTGGTCGCAAGTTGCACCGCCGCCAGGATCCAAGAATGTGTTGTAAAAATGTTTTCTTGCAAATGTTTTATATGAATAAGTTTTATATGCTGCTAAATAGTGTTGTGAATGTTTTCTATAGTGTTTATATGTCAAAAGAGTTCCAGAAGTATTAGTATGTGTTTTATAATAGTGTGGCAAGGAAAGAAAAGCGTTTCCCATAAAGGGAATTGAACCATATTGCCTGTTTCCTGATGTGAAAAGTTTTAAAAAGTTTTGCATGTCCTGTATTTAATTGTTTTTGCTCTTTTCCAGCCCGAGGACGTGCTGTGGTTTACCAGGGGGGAATGTAGCGCCCCTAGGGTTCGGCCGCTACAGGGGTATTGCACCTCTGCCAGAGGTGTGATATTCCACTCCCGGGTAAGGATGGAGTATGGACCAGGGCTCAGTTAGGTGCATACAGCACACACACCCCATTTCCGAGGGACAGCTCAACTGTGCTCCCACTAGACAGAAGTGCAGGCACACCGACTATGTCCCTGACTGGAGTAGGGAAGGGGGTGGAACACCCAGTGCTGTAGGGGCAGATAGGGGTTGGTTCCTGAGCGTAGGTAGGAGCTCATTGGTTGCTGGTCACCGGAGTTCAAGGTCAGAGGGAGGTATAAAAGGTGGGCACCATCTTAGTTCTGAGAGTAGAAGAAGAGAAGTCCAGTCAGAGAAGACAGGAAGCAGAGGCTCTGTAGGAGCTCTGCTCAGAGGCAGGCCTAGAGAAAAGGCCGGAGCCTGAGAGGAGAAGGAGAAATGGGCCTGGAGAAGAGGCCAAGGGAAGGAGGAGAAGACAGAACAGAAAAGGAGAAGAAGAGACAGAGAAACAGAAGGGCTCAGGAACAAGAAGGTGGAAGGGACCCTAAGAACCCACGAGAATCCAGGGTGCAGGGTCAGGCAGACTAAGGGTACCGGATCCCAAGTTAGTGGAGGAGAAACAACCCTCAGCCAAAGACCGGAGGCTGTGACCATTTATTGGTGCAGCACCTCATCAAACCTGCTAGGAAGGCACCATATAGGACAGCGGAGAACGGGGCCCACGTTTACCCGCACAAGTCCGCGGCAGCTGGACAAAAGTGGGTCACTGGTGAGGCAGGCCAGAGAAAGGATTGAAGGGGGTCCTGTGCCATGCTCCTGAACTGCCTGGGGGTTGACCGGGCCCCTCACCTGGTGGACACTGCACGGCTTGGGTGGTCACTGCTTGCGCAGAAGTGACCCAGAGCACCTGAACTATGAGTAAAAGACATTGGACTGCAGTACGTTGTCTGTGTGCTCTTTCGCTCCTCCAGCACTACCGGTGCTGGGACTCCCGGCACCATCACCCCCACCATCCACTACACTGCCCTGGGGCCGCACTCTTCCGGTGGGGAGTCACACCATCCCAGCTGCATACATCATCGGCCCCAGCGGTCTGCCCTGCAGCGGAGGTTCCTAATAACCGCAATCCACGGGTGGCGTAGTCGGACATCACTTAAAACATCTAAAAGACTGCCACTGGTCTGACCACCCTGAGCCACGGGACCGGGTCACCACTACTACCCCCATCGTCTCCCTATTGCCCGGTTCCGAGTGCCCCACGGCTCCGGGAAGATCTCATGGCAGTGGGGACATTGGTTTCAGTCAATACCATAAGTAACGTACTCCACAGCAATGGTCTCCGTTCCAGACGAGCCCGTAAGGTACCTTTACTTTCAAAGCGTCATGTCAAGGCTACAGTTTGCTCATGATCACTTGGAGGACTCTGAGACAGACTGGTTCAAGGTTCTATGGTCTGATGAGACCAAGATCAAGATCTTTGGTGCCAACCACACACGTGACGTTTGGAGACTGGATGGCACTGCATACGACCCCAAGAATACCATCCCTACAGTCAAGCATGGTGGTGGCAGCATCATGCTGTGGGGCTGTTTCTCAGCCAAGGGGCCTGGCCATCTGGTCCGCATCCATGGGAAGATGGATAGCACGGCCTACCTGGAGATTTTGGCCAAGAACCTCCGCTCCTCCATCAAGGATCTTAAGATGGGTCGTAATTTCATCTTCCAACAAGACAACGACCCAAAGCACACAGCCAAGAAAACCAAGGCCTGGTTCAAGAGGGAAAAAGTCAAGGTGTTGGAGTGGCCTAGTCAGTCTCCTGACCTTAACCCAATTGAAAACTTGTGGAAGGAGCTCAAGAATAAAGTCCACATGAGACACCCAAAGAACCTAGATAACTTGGAGAAGATCTGCATGGAGGAGTGGGCCAAGATAACTCCACAGACCTGTGCCGGCCTGATCAGGTCTTATAAAAGACGATTATTAGCTGTAATTGCAAACAAGGGTTATTCCACAAAATAAGCTCCCCCACACCATCACACCTCCTTCTCCATGCTTCACGGTGGGAACCAGGCATGTAGAGTCCATCCGTTCACCTTTTCTGCGTCGCACAAAGACATGGTGGTTGGAACCAAAGATCTCAAATTTGGACTCATCAGACCAAAGCACAGATTTCCACTGATCTAATATCAATTCCTTGTGTTCTTTAGCCCAAACAAGTCTCTTCTGCTTGATGCCTGTCCTTAGCAGTGGTTTCCTAGCAGCTATTTTACCATGAAGGCCTGCTGCACAAAGTCTCCTCTTAACAGTTGTTGAAGAGATGTGTCTGCTGCTAGAACTCTGTGTGGCATTGACCTGGTCTCTAATCTGAGCTGCTGTTAACCTGCGATTTCTCAGGCTGGTGGCTCAGATAAACTTATCCTCAGAACCAGAGGTGACTCTTTGTCTTCCTTTCCTGGTGCGGTCCTCATGTGAGCCAGTTTCTTAGTAGCGCTTGATGGTTTTTGCAACTGCACTTGGGGACACTTTCAAAGTTTTCTCAAATTTTCGGACTGACTGACCTTCATTTCTTAAAGTAATGATGGCCACTCGTTTTTCTTTACTTAGCTGCTTTTTTCTTGCCATAATACAAATTCTAACAGTCTATTCAGTAGAACTATCAGCTGTGTATCCACCAGACTTCTGCACAACACAACTGATTGTCCCAACCCCATTTACAGTGCCTAGAAGTAGTATTCAACCCCCTGCAGATTTAGCTGGTTTGATAAGATGCAAATAAGTTAGAGCCTTCAAACTGCAAACGAGAGTAGGTTTTATGAACAGAAGCATAAATCTTACAAACCAAAAAGTTATGTTGCTCAGTTGAATTTTATTAAATTTTAAACATAAAAGTGTGGGTCAATTATTATACAACCCCTATGTTTAATATTTTGTGGAATAACCCTTGTTTGCAATTACAGCTAATAATCGTCTTTTATAAGACCTGATCAGGCCGGCACAGGTCTGTGGAGTTATCTTGGCCCACTCCTCCATGCAGATCTTCTCCAAGTTATCTAGGTTCTTTGGGTGTCTCATGTGGACTTTATTCTTGAGCTCCTTCCACAAGTTTTCAATTGGGTTAAGGTCAGGAGACTGACTAGGCCACTCCAACACCTTGACTTTTTCCCTCTTGAACCAGGCCTTGGTTTTCTTGGCTGTGTGCTTTGGGTCGTTGTCTTGTTGGAAGATGAAATTACGACCCATCTTAAGATCCTTGATGGAGGAGCGGAGGTTCTTGGCCAAAATCTCCAGGTAGGCCGTGCTATCCATCTTCCCATGGATGCGGACCAGATGGCCAGGCCCCTTGGCTGAGAAACAGCCCCACAGCATGATGCTGCCACCACCATGCTTGACTGTAGGGATGGTATTCTTGGGGTCGTATGCAGTGCCATCCAGTCTCCAAACGTCACGTGTGTGGTTGGCACCAAAGATCTTGATCTTGGTCTCATCAGACCATAGAACCTTGAACCAGTCTGTCTCAGAGTCCTCCAAGTGATCATGAGCAAACTGTAGCCTTGACATGACGCTTTGAAAGTAAAGGTACCTTACGGGCTCGTCTGGAACGGAGACCATTGCTGTGGAGTACGTTACTTATGGTATTGACTGAAACCAATGTCCCCACTGCCATGAGATCTTCCCGGAGCTCCTTCCTTGTTGTCCTTGGGTTAGCCTTGACTCTTCGGACAAGCCTGGCCTCGGCACGGGAGGACACTTTCAAAGGCTGTCCAGGCCGTGGAAGGCTAACAGTAGTTCCATAAGCCTTCCACTTACGGATGATGCTCCCAACAGTGGAGACAGGTAGGCCCAACTCCTTGGAAAGGGTTTTGTAACCCTTGCCAGCCTTGTGACCCTCCACGATCTTGTCTCTGATGGCCTTGGAATGCTCCTTTGTCTTTCCCATGTTGACCATGTGTCACGGGTGTGTTGCCACGAAGATCGTCACGAGTACACAGCCTGACTTCTCGCAGCTGACTTGTTGGTGCTTTGTGTTTCTCGGCAGTGAGGGAGTTAATTCTCTCTCTCTCTCTGGGCTAGATGAGGTCCAGCCTCGCCCAGCTGCAATCAATACTTCTGTAGTGAGACTCCTTCATATACCTGCTGGTCTGTTTGGGAGGTGTCGGTGAAAGCATTTCATTCAGACTGACAGAGCGGATCGTGGTGTTTGGAGTTGCTGAGATAAGTGTATTTGGAAGTGTTTTTTCCCTTTCCTCGCTTTATCATTTATCTCCTTTCCCGTTGGTTTTCCCTCTGTTGTAGTTGAGAAGTTGTTTGTATGCAAGGTGGTTTTGGTTTTTCCCTTGTACTGTCTCGTTCGTCTAAATACTGTGTTTGGGCATATTATTTCTTGTTCCCTTTGGTTGTGATCGGGGTCCTTCTCAGGACTAGATTACTGAGGTGCAGGGATCTTCAGGAGGTAGGGGTTACGCTGGCGGCCTGGACCTCTGTACCTTTAACAGTACCTCCAGGTTGAGGGATTAGTCAGGGCCCCAGCTTAGGGTCAGCTTAGGCCCCCTACCTCCAGTATACAGAGACAGTGTGACATTTTCACCGACCCCCTTAGTTTTTCTCCAGCTACTATGGATCCAGTAGCCGGTCTAGCTCGGCAATTGCAGAGTTTGTCCATGGAGCTGGCGGACGTTAGGTCCAAGGTTTGGCATCCTCAGGAGCAAGCCGGACCAGAACCTAAAGTAGCTCTCCCTGATAGGTTCACTGGGGGGCGGGACAAGTTTTTTGTTTTCCGGGAGGCATGTAAATTGTACTTTCGGCTGCGGCCTCGGTCATCGGGGAGTGAAGAACAAAGGGTGGGAATTGTCATCTCGCTCCTACAAGGGGACCCACAATCTTGGGCGTTCTCTCTTCCCCCGGGTTCCCCGGCTCTCCAGTCAGTGGATAGGTTTTTCGCTGCCCTGGGACTCGTATATGATGACCCAGATCGGATCTCCCTTGCTGAGTCTAAGTTACGTAGGATCCAGCAGGGAGATCGTCCGGCGGAGGAATTCTGTTCGGAGTTCCGTAGGTGGGCCACGGACACCCAGTGGAATGACCCGGCTCTTAGGAGCCAGTTTTGTCATGGTTTATCCGACAAATTACAGGATGTGTTGGCACAGTATGACTCTCCCGTGTCTCTGGAAGCCGCTATGGCCCTCGCTATTCGCGTGGACAGACGGCTTCGGGAGAGGTGCGGGATAACTCTACCCCCTGTGATGATTCCACCTCCTACAAGGTCCCCTCATATGGTGGTTCCCCTGGTCAGTCCAGAGGAGCCTATGCAATTAGGAGGGACATCATTTCGGGGGAGGGGACCGGTGGTGCGCCATAAGGCAGGAAGGTGTTTCTTCTGCGAGAGAAAGGGACATTTTATTGGGGGGTGTCCATCCCGTCCCTTGCAGAGTGAAGAGTCGTCGGAAAACTGTTGATCCCAGGTTGTGTGGTGGACGGCAATCTGGGAGTAGGTATTTCGTCCCTAGGTTCGTCTCAGTTTCTCGTACCGGCGGAGGTGGTGGTGGGTACGAGAACTGAGAGGATATCTGTTCTTCTGGATAGTGGGGCCGGGGCTAATCTGGTTGATGCTCGGTTTGCCCGGGTTCAAGGTATGCGGTTGAGTGAGTTGGCTAAACCCATCCCCATATTCTCGATCGATGCCAGGCCTCTCGGGCAGGGAAGTTTTTTGCAAGTTGTGCATGACGTAAAACTTCAAGTGGGGGCAATACATAAAGAACTGTTGTCTTGCTATGTGTTGGAGGGTCTTCCCACTCCTATTGTGTTGGGCCTTCCTTGGTTAGCTAAGCATAACCCGGTTATTAATTGGCAAACCAGGGAGATAAGCCAATGGAGTAAATTCTGTAATAAAAACTGCATGAACACGGTCATTGGTGCGGTTACTCCTTGGGTCTTACCTCCATTTCTGGCGGACTTTGAGGATGTATTCTCGGAGAAAGGGTGTCAGGAACTACCTCCTCATCGCGTGTATGACTGTTCTGTAAAACTGCTCCCTGAGGCCAAGTTACCTAAAGCTAGGTTGTATAACCTTTCTGGTCCTGAGAGGCAGGCCATGAAGGATTATATCTCAGAAAGTCTGGCTAAGGGGCGCATATTAGACCTTCATCTTCACCGGTGGCTGCGGGGTTCTTCTTTGTTAAGAAGAAAGATGGAGGCCTACGCCCTTGCCTGGATTTCCGTGAACTTAATCGGATTACGGTCCGAGATCCGTATCCGCTCCCACTTATTCCCGATCTCTTTAATCAGATCGTGGGCGCCAAATGGTTTTCTAAGTTGGATCTCAGGGGGGCGTACAATCTGATTAGGATGAAGGAGGGGGATGAGTGGAAGATGGCGTTTAACACTCCGGAGGGGCATTATGAGAACCTTGTCATGCCATTCGGTCTGACTAATGCCCCGGCGGTGTTCCAACACTTTGTTAATGACATTTTTCGCCGCTTGGTGGGACAGTTTGTTGTCATATATCTGGATGATATCCTAATTTACTCGCCGGATCTGGTGTCTCATCAGGAGCACGTTAGGCAGGTGCTACAGATCTTGCGGGATAATAAACTGTATGCCAAGTGGGAAAAGTGTGTGTTCGCCGTACAGGAACTCCAGTTTTTAGGCTTCCTGGTTTCAGCGTCCGGTTTTCGTATGGACCCTGGGAAAGTGCGGGCAGTTCTTGAGTGGGATCGGCCAGAGAATCTTAAGGCACTACAACGTTTCCTGGGGTTTGCTAATTATTACCGAAAGTTCATTCGTAATTTCTCGTCCATGGTTAAGCCTCTCACTGACATGACTAAAAAGGGGACGGATTTTTCTAGGTGGTCTGACAAGGCTTGTCAAGCATTCTCCTCTTTGAAAAAATGTTTTGCCTCGGCGCCCATACTCATTCAACCTGATGCGTCTCAGCCATTCATTGTAGAGGTAGACGCTTCCGAGGTAGGGGTGGGAGCAGTATTGTCACAGGGTTCGTCCCCTGGTAAGTGGCATCCGTGCGCCTTTTTCTCTAAAAAATTGTCGTCCGCTGAGAGGAATTACGATGTCGGCAATAGGGAACTCTTGGCCATTAAGTTAGCTTTTGAGGAGTGGCGCCATTTTCTGGAGCGGGCAGTTCATCCGGTCACCGTCATCACCGATCACAAGAACCTGCTATATCTGGAGTCCGCGAAACGTCTGAATCCCAGACAAGCTAGGTGGTCATTGTTTTTTACCAGGTTTAATTTTGTCGTTACATATCGTCCTGGGTCAAAAAATGTAAAGGCGGATGCCTTATCTCGTAGTTTCCCGGGGGCCGGGAATACGGACGACCCGATTCCTATCCTTCAGGAGGGGGTGGTGGTTTCGGCAGTATGCTCTGAGCTGGAGGAGGAGGTATTGGAGGCTCAGGGGGCGCCCCTGTTGGACCTCCAGGGAGATTGTTTGTTCCAGATCAGTTGCGACAAAAGGTGATCGAGGCACACCATAACTCAGTTTTTGCAGGACACCCGGGGAGTAAAGCAACTGTGGATCTCCTCTCGCGTCGGTTTTGGTGGCCTAATTTACATAAGGAGGTGGTAACTTTTGTCGCGTCCTGTGGGGTTTGTGCGCGCTCTAAGACCTCACATACCCGTCCGTCTGGGGCCCTCTTACCTTTGAAGATCCCGGAGCGTCCTTGGACTCATCTGTCTATGGACTTTATTACGGACCTCCCTCCGTCTTCGGGTAAAACGGTCATACTCGTTGTAGTGGACAGGTTCAGCAAGATGGCACATTTTATCGCTCTTCCGGCTCTCCCTAATGCTAAAACTCTTGCGCAGGTGTTCATTGGGGAGATTGTGAGGCTTCACGGGGTACCCTCCAAGGTGGTGTCTGATCGGGGGTCTCAGTTTGTGTCTAAGTTCTGGAAGGCGTTTTGTGCACGGCGGGGGATGCAGTTGTCATTCTCATCGGCTTTTCATCCTCAGACCAATGGTCAGACGGAACGTATGAACCAGAGCTTGGAGACATATCTCCGGTGTTTTGTGTCAGAGAACCAGGAGGACTGGGCTTCTTTCTTACCTCTGGCAGAGTTTGCTCTTAATAATAGGCGGAGCGAGTCCACTGGTAAGTCCCCGTTTTTTGGGGCATATGGTTTTCACCCCCAGTTTTGTACTTTCAGTGGGGGGGGCTCTTCGGGGGTTCCTGAGGAGGAACGATTTTCCTCATCACTCGCTTCAGTATGGAGAGGGGTGCTGAAGAATCTGAATACTATGGGGAACCGATACAAACGTATGGCTGATAGGAGGAGAGTGTCTGGTCCGGACCTAAGTGTGAACGATCGGGTATGGTCGTCTACCAGGAATATAAAGCTTAAGGTTCCCTCCTGGAAACTGGGTCCCAGGTTCATCGGGCCGTACAGAATCAGTTCTATTATTAATCCGGTGGCATTCCGTCTTGACCTCCCCCCTACGTTTAAAATTCACAACGTGTTTCACAGATCATTGCTTAAGAGGTATGTGGCGCCGGTGGTACCGTCACTTTTACCTCCCCCTCCAGTGGTTGTCAATGGTAACTTGGAGTTCCAGGTATCGAGGGTCATTGATTCACGCTTTAATCGCCGGTCCCTTCAGTACCTGGTTCATTGGAAGGGGTATGGTCCTGAGGAGAGGATGTGGGTTCCTGCGTCGGATATTAACGCAGACCGATTAGTTCGGGCCTTCCACACGACTCACCCGGATAAACCTGGCCCTGAGGGTCCGGAGGCCCCTCGTAGAAGGGGGGGTACTGTCACGGGTGTGTTGCCACGAAGATCGTCACGAGTACACAGCCTGACTTCTCGCAGCTGACTTGTTGGTGCTTTGTGTTTCTCGGCAGTGAGGGAGTTAATTCTCTCTCTCTCTCTGGGCTAGATGAGGTCCAGCCTCGCCCAGCTGCAATCAATACTTCTGTAGTGAGACTCCTTCATATACCTGCTGGTCTGTTTGGGAGGTGTCGGTGAAAGCATTTCATTCAGACTGACAGAGCGGATCGTGGTGTTTGGAGTTGCTGAGATAAGTGTATTTGGAAGTGTTTTTTCCCTTTCCTCGCTTTATCATTTATCTCCTTTCCCGTTGGTTTTCCCTCTGTTGTAGTTGAGAAGTTGTTTGTATGCAAGGTGGTTTTGGTTTTTCCCTTGTACTGTCTCGTTCGTCTAAATACTGTGTTTGGGCATATTATTTCTTGTTCCCTTTGGTTGTGATCGGGGTCCTTCTCAGGACTAGATTACTGAGGTGCAGGGATCTTCAGGAGGTAGGGGTTACGCTGGCGGCCTGGACCTCTGTACCTTTAACAGTACCTCCAGGTTGAGGGATTAGTCAGGGCCCCAGCTTAGGGTCAGCTTAGGCCCCCTACCTCCAGTATACAGAGACAGCGTGACACCATGTCTGAGTGCTGTTCACAAGTTTGGGGAGGGTCTTAAATATTCAGAAAAGGCTGGCAAAAGAGATCTTTAATCCACACATGTGAAGCTCATTATTCTTGGTGCCTGAACTACTTCTTAATACTTTAGGGGGACCAAACAGAATTCTTGTGGTTTGAGGGGTTGAATAATAAATGACACTCTGAATTAACTTTTAACGTTTAAAAAAAAAAAAAGAAAAATTTGCTGCAGTGCATTTCCCACTTCCAGGCTGATCTACAGTACAAATGTCACAATGCCAAGTTAATTCCGCATGTGTCAACCAGCTAAATCTGCAGGGGGTTGAATACTACTTGTAGGCACTGTATAAGGCAAGAAATCCCACTTATTAAACCTGACAGGGCACACCTGTGAAGTGAAAACCATTTCCGGTGACTACCTCTTGAAGCTCATCAAGAGAATGCCAAGAGTGTGCAAAGCAGTCATCAAAGCAAAAGGTGGCTACTTTGAAGAACCTAGAATATAAGACGTATTTTCAGTTGTTTCACACTTTTTTGTTAAGTATATAATTCCACATTCATAGTTTTGATGCCTTCAGTGTGAATCTACATTTTTCATAGTCATGAAAATACAGAAAAATCTTTAAATGAGAAGGTGTGTCCAAACTTTTGGTCTGTACTGTATATATATATATATATATATATATATACAGTATATACTATATATACAGTATGTGTGTATATATAGTAAAAAATAACAAATATTTATATTTAGGCAAAATTTTCATTTTTTAGAAGCGCTTTCATCCTTTCCTCTCAAACACTACCAATCGCAGCTCAGCAATATTTAAGACTAGAAAAGGCTGTGTGCCCACGATGCGTTTTTAAAGCGTTTCCGCAGCGGCAAAAACGCTGCAGAAACGCTTAAAAAACTCTTGGTAGAAGGTCTGCCATGTTCCCCAATGATAATCTGCATGTGCTATGCACATGCTGCGGAAATTTCCGCTGCGGGTTATCATGGCAGAAAAAAACGCAGCACTACCAATTATTTTGCGGAAGCGCTGCGTTTTCGCCGCCATTGACTTGCATTGAATCGCTTGGATTCCGCATCACTGGATCTGTACATGCGGAATCCAAGTATTTCAATGTGCGGATGGTACCTACGTGTGGAGGACAGGAGACTCTCCTCCGGACCCGGGTACCATAGAACTTGTAAAAAAAAGAATAAAGTAAAAAATAAATGTTATATTTACCTTCTGACGACCCCCCTCTGCGCTCGTCCTCCCATGCCGGCAGATCGCGGTGGACTGAAGGACCTGCGCTGACGTCATAGTCATGTGACGGCAGGTCCTTCAGTGCAGTGTACCGCGAGCTGCCGGCAAGGTAGGACGGAGCGAATAAAGACTCCGGGGGCCATCAGAAGGTAAGTATAGATTTATTTTTTTATTTTTAAACATTCTTTAAGGTCACAGTATATAAATCCATGCCGGTTGCATGGATTTATAAAGTGTGACCAAGTTGTCAAGCACTTTCCAAGTGATGCTAAAATCGCTTGGAAAGCGCTTGACAACCCGCATGAGGAAATGCATATGAAGAACGCTTAACTTCCGCTTGTCCCTGGCAGGAAAAACGCATGTACAATCCGCATGTACAATCCGCATGAGTTTTTTCTGCTAGGGAGATGCAGAAACGCTCAGGAAAAAATCCTGAGCATTTCTGCATCGTGGGCACATAGCCAAAATGCTAGTAGGTCTCATATGACATCAGCTGATAGGAAGGGATGAAAGCACTTACCCCCAGAGATACTCTGAAGAAATGCCCAGTTGGTGTGCAAGCAGAAAATTCACATGCTGCATGCCAAAACCAACAAAATGTGGATATCTCCACAATGGAATGACACAGCACAAAATGGAAAAGAGCAGCATAATCTGGGGAGCTCAGTAATATTTACAAGATATTTAAAGGGGTTATTCAGGACTATTTTTTTTTCTATGGGCCTAAGAACTAACATGCAGGTTGCTGCTGTAGTGCCAGCATCCCTGCACACTCCCCTCCTCCTCTGACAGGGACACCAATTTACTCACCACCGCGGCTCCCCTCTCATACGTCCTCTTCCTCTGACACCTGAATGGGGTCTGCGCATGGCTCACAGATCCCTGGGCACTTTATCCCTCTTAAAGTGACAGCGCGCCCTCCTAAAGTGTCCTCATCCAATGGTTGGGAGGCACCGATTATTTAAGGCACCTCCACTAGTTGGGAGGTGCCTGAGCAATGTTGTTTGTCTTTTCCCTGCATGCTTGCTAATTATCAGGTCCACAGTTTTTTAGTACCTGCCATTACCTGATACTTATCACTGGTGTCTACCTGTACCTGCCTGTACCCGCTTGTTCTTGCCTTGTCCGTGCCTGTCCTTGCTTGTGCCTTCAAGCGCACCTGCCTGCATCAGCCGTGCCACCTGTATACCATCTGTACCCACCTTCTTCTGCCTGTGCTCACCTGTATATCTGCCGCATGTATCTGCATCAACTGTGCCACCTGTATACCAGCTGTACCTGCATGAACTTGCCTGTTCCCACCTGTATTTCAGCTGTACCCACCTTCACCTGCCTGTGCCCGCCTGTATACAAGCTGCACCTTCCTGCACCTGCCTGTGACTACCTGTACTGTATATCAGCTGTACCTGCCTGCACCTGCCTTTGCCCAACTTTATACCAGCAATACATGCATGCACTTGCCTGTGCCTATCTATATACCAGCCGTACCAGCCTGCATCTGCCTGTACTCACCTGTACACCAGTTGTACCTGCCTTCACCTGCCGGTGCACACCTGTATACCAGCCTTACCTGCCTGCATCAGCCAGTGCCTGCCTGTCTACCAGCCATGCTTGCCAGTACCTGCCATTCCTGGGTTCCTGCCTGCCTGTACCAGCTGAACTTTGCCTTCTTGGCCGTTCCAGCTTCCTGGCCCTTGGGGGTCAGCTGCCGTGCAATCAAGGTCAGATCTGGTGTTGCACCTAGTTATGCCACTCCAGTCTCTCCTAGCATCATGGCACAGTGGTTCCACCACTCAGCTTACAGCTGCTAACAACCTGAATGTTGTTTCCGGCACCGATTTCTGCCAGACCAGAGCAATCATAGACCCCTCCTGCCAGCGATTCAGCGGCTTCTGCTGACATCATTTTGATAGAGCAGCGGCTTCACTTCCACTCTACTCTGTTGACGGGACGTGATTGCTAACTTCTTGCTGATTGACAGCTGGCTCCCCACTGCCTAAGTGCAGGAAGCTGGCTGTCAATTTGCATGATGTCGGCAGTCATACCCCATCAAAAGAACAGCCCAGAAGAAGAAGAGCTCTTCTGTTGATATGAAGCAGCCCAATCTCCGGCAGCAGCAGTCGGTGACCGCACTGAGTCTGCGCCGTAGATTACAGGTGGGTAGTTGCCATTGTTAGCAACTACCTGCCTGTTAGTTTTTAGTCTCGTAATAAAAAAATAAAATACTCCTAGACAACCCCTTTAGTTCCATTTTTTTGAGAAAGCTACTGGTCTTTAGCCACAGACTGCTTAAACTAACGGCAGTATTCACTTATAAACCTCAATATTAACGATATATATTAGCCAAGAGGAAAAACTTTTAAAATATAACCTTTATTTGATCCTTAAAATAATTAATTTTTGTACCTCCAATGTCCAATATAAATGGCTCATAAACCCCTATTGCATCATAGGCAAGCTCCCTATGCACTAAAGGGAGTCAGCACAAAATACTTCTAACCTTATTAAGGACACAGTAAACTAAAACAGGACACTGTGCAACCCTCTTATAAATCCCATTGGAAGGAACCAGAAATATATAGTGTCAATCCCATCTGGTCCATATAAAACTTAGACATAGTGATAAAAAAACTATAAATAATATGTGTAGATCTCACCCATTCTCTTGTCCATGGGCATCCTCCAGGATTTTTTTCTCCAGTTCAGTAATCTCCAAATATTAAGGATAAATCTACCCTGTCGTGCCCCTGGTGATTGCTCCCGCCCTGACAAGGGCAGTACCCAAGTGTACCTATTATCCCACAAAATGCCTCCCGATGCGTTTCTACCTCCTCAAAAAGGATTCATCAGGGGAGTGTAACTCGTATCTTGGGGAGCACTGCAAAAAAGTGACTAAGTGCTATAAAGTGCTATGTGGTTCAAAAAATATCGTCTAATGGACCTCACAATAGTGAGTGTCCATTTTTTGTGGTACAGAGTACTGTTACCACCTTCAAAAATGCAAATATGCAAAGAGAAAGGGGGAGTCTCCACATCTGTCTTCTCTGTTTAAATATACTCCTTTTCCCTCCATTTTTGGGCGTCCCATGTCACTTCCGAGGTGGGGCTTGGTTTATTTTATCATTATCACTAATTAACAGCCTTTTTGTTATAGAATATTGCCCCTTGATTTTCTTAGGTAATAGTTTTCATTTTCATAAAGGTCCCTTTCTACTTTTAATATCGCGGTGGCTTCCCATTCATCGCTTAAAAAATGCCCATGTGATCCTTTCCCTCCTATTATGTCCATCTCTTAAGGTCACCAAACTCCTACGTGTCAAAATGTGGGGGTCATCATATATTTATTTTATAGCGTTCATTATATGATTCTCTTTCCTTAGCGTTTGGAACGCATCTGCCATTTCCGGACGCCTGGAACGCAAGCCTCCTACGTCATTTCCGGGCGTTCTTTACTGCGTCACTTCCTGGCGTCTGGACCGCAGAGCCCCATGTGACCTTAACTATTTCCGGGCACATGGAACGCATAGTTCCCACGCCAGCCCGGAGTATGTGCTTCTCACAGCGCTTCCGGGGGTCTGGGCCGCAAACATCTTTCGGGCATTCACTGTGCGTGTCACTGATCTCATTTCCGCCTCAACGTAATTTAATGCATTTTTACACAGAATCCCTCCAAAAGAAGGAACTTCTCTCTTAGATAAAACAACTTTACATCACCAATCTCCTACTTCTATTTTACATTACCCTCTTTTATTGCAACTGGAGGGATCTATCGGTGCCACCTTAGATATAAAATTACTAGGGAACTTTTAATATTAGATCTCTACTCTGGCACTGAATCCAATTTCTTTTCAAATGAGGATCCCATGATTTTTCTTGTAAGATTGGCCAGTACACAAAGTTCTCACCCCAAAATCACATATCAGAGGTACCTATATATCGCCCTATTTATTTTTCTTTTCCAGGGCATGTAAACATTTGGCCTTCTTTTTTTCTATACAAGGCATCCATCTTTTTTTAAAAAATCTGACTTATAGCTGGTTTCGGTAGGTGGGTCTTTACACAAAAGCATGGCCGTCTGCGGATATTTCAGGGGGATTATCATCTATATAAAACAACTATAATTAAGCTGTTCATTTAAACCCCCCGGGGCCATGGTACCTAACCGCAAATCCATCTTGCTTCTTTCTGCTGTAGGATTTTGTCCATGTAACCCCCTCTAATATTGGTCTTCATACATTCAATTCCCATGAAGGAGATTGCTTTAGGATCTCCTCCATGCACCGAATTCACATGCTTCGCAATTGACGTCTCTTTTTTATTTAATATGTCATTTAAGTGCTCCCCTATGCATCGTCTCATTTCCCAAATAGTTTTTCCTACATATTTTTTTTTGCAGATACATGTTGCCTTATATATTACAAATTTAGTTCTCAAATAAAATTTCTAATCTCAAAATATTCTCCAGTGACATTACTCACAAAAGCCTTTGTATTTTTCACATTTGGGCATGCTACACAGCCACTACATTTGTAGCAGCCCTTAGGTCTTATTGGTAGCCATGACTTGTCTTTTTTTGGGGGCACATAATGACTCCTGATTGCTCTTTCTCCAATTGTTCTATTTTTACGGAACGTGACCTGTGGTGTAGTGCCCACAGTTCTCTTCAGATCCTCATCCATTGTTAGAATACCCCAGTACTGTTCTATAATCTTTCTAGCTTCCAAGGCACCGTTATCAAATGTGGCTATAAATCTTGTGCAATCCATATTTTCTTTTTCTTTTTCTTACTCCAAGATTTTAGGGGTAATTAAGGTCTCTCTCCTTTGTTTCAAAGCAAATTGGTACACCCTTCTAAGAACCCAGTCAGGATACCACCTCCTTTTAAATCTTTCTCTCATCTCTATTGCCTCCTGTATAAATTCCTCATCAGTGGAACAGTTCCTTTTAAGCCTTATATATTGGCCCTTTGGTATTCCCCTCCTCAGGGGGAGAGGATCATGGCTCAACGACCTGAGGAGGGAATTTGTGGCCGTAGGCTTTCGATAAATGGTGATATGCACCCCCCCCCCTCTTTTCTTTTGATCCGTACATCTAAAAAGGGCAGGCTCATCTGGTGTATCTCATGTGTAAATCTCAGTCCTATCTCATTTTTATTCAAAGCTTCCACAAAT
This sequence comes from Phyllobates terribilis, assembly GCF_046119375.1. NCBI lineage: Eukaryota > Metazoa > Chordata > Amphibia > Anura > Dendrobatidae > Phyllobates > Phyllobates terribilis. The sequence goes on from NW_027362768.1 coordinate 331,173,259, forward strand.
TTTTCAAAGTCCCTTTTGGGTCCCTTCCAGAATATTAGTATATCATCGATATGCCTTGTCCTCAATTCAATACATTGTGTGAAACGCTGATTCTCCTCTGTAAATACCACAGTTTCCTCCCACCAGCCCAGTAACAGATTAGCATAGGTGGGCGCACAAGAATTGCCCATAGCGGTGCCCCTGAGCTGGTGGAAGGTTTTAGCATTAAATAAAAATACATTGTTTGTAAGCACAAATTCAAGCAGGGTGAGTATCAGTACATTGTGTGCTTGAAACTGATTTCCTCTTGACCCCCAAAAAACCTCTACAGCCTCAATGCCCTTTATATGTGGTATCGAAGAATATAGGGCTTCGACATCAATGCTTGCTATCCAGACGTCTTTATCTAAATGTAGCCCTTCCAATTTCCACAAGAGGTCCGTAGTGTCTCTTGTGTAAGAGGGGAGTGCTTCCACAAAAGGTCGGAGTACCTGATCTAGGTAAATACCTACGTTTTGTCCCAAACTGTCAATGCCTGATACTATAGGCCTCCCTTTTAGGATGTCCAGACCCTTATGCACCTTCGGCAATGCATAGAATGTTGCCAGTTTGGGATATTGAGGTAGGAGAAAGTCTAATTCATTTTTACTTATCAAATCCTCTTCTCTAGCCTCCTTCAAAATCCTTTCCAATTTCGTTCTCATTTCTACAATGGGGTTATTTAACAATACAGTATAATTCACACTTTGTTAATATTGTGGAAGCCGGGACACAGTTGGACACTGGGATGCAACACGTCCTCCAGACATAGAGGATTTCGGGTCCTGGGTCAATCAGGCTTCAACATAAAGTTCAGAAGGTAGACAGCAGCAGTGGTCGGCCTCCTACGCAACGAGTAAATTATTCATGACAATGAGGCCATCCATCTCCTTAGCTTTCTGTTCCGTGGAATGCAAGCGCATGTATGTAGTAGCGGCTAGGCCTGAGGTGGTCAGCGTTTTGGCCCATATACTACCTCCTCCGAGGATTGCTGGAAGTTTTCCTGCTACTATCCCAGTTCTATGACTCCCGTTAAAGCAAAGCTTCAGGTGATGAATGATGGATGAGGTGGTGGCAAAGGAGAAAGAGCAGGAGGAACAGGGACCATTCACATCAATATCAGGCCAGTCAACCACACATGTCTTGTAGGATATGTTTCTGTACCAAAAGGAGCGGTTCGGTTACACAGCTATAGGGCATACAGTGAGTGCAATGCCTACCAAAAATTTTGAGGCACTCCAATGCCCCTTGGAAGTGACATGGAGGACAGAGGGCCTTAACTAAACCTTTTTTTCCATTTATAGCAACTGGGTCTCCTGTACACTATTGGCCTAAGCAGTCAAAAATTATGAGGAACTGCAATGGCCCTTGAAACAGACGTGGATTACAGCGTACTAAAAACCTTCTACCCATTATTGGGGAGTGGGTGTCCCTTAGTGTTCGCCTATGCATTGAAAGGAAAAAGCTGACTAAAATTAGGAGGAAATGCAATGCCCGTTGGAAGAGTCGTGGAGGTTAGAGGTAATTAAAAACAACATTTCAATGCCCCTTGGAAAAGCTGTGGAGTTCAGAGTGGTTTAACAAGACAGTTTTAATGCCCCTTGGAAGAGACTTGGAGGTCACAGTAGCTTAACAAGGCGGTTTTAATGCCCCTTGGAAGAGACGTGGAGTTCAGAGTGGTTTAACAAGACGGTTTTAATGCCCCTTGGAAGAGACGTGGAGGTCACAGTAGCTTAACAAGACAGTTTTAATGCCCCTTGGAAGAGACGTGGAGTTCAGAGTGGTTTAACAAGACGGTTTTAATGCCCCTTGGAAGAGACGTGGAGGTCACAGTAGCTTAACAAGACAGTTTTAATGCCCCTTGGAAGAGACGTGGAGTTCAGAGTGGTTTAACAAGACGGTTTTAATGCCCCTTGGAAGAGACTTGGAGGTCCCAGTGGAATAAAAAAAGAATATCAATGACCCTTGGAAGAGTGGTGGAGGTCCCAGTGGAATAAAAAGACAATATCAATGCCCCTTGAAAGAGTGGTGGAGGTCCCAGTGGAATAAAAAGACAATATCAATGACCCTTGGAACAGACGTGAAGGTCACAGTAGCTTAACAAGACGATTTTAATGCCCCTTGGAAAAGACGTGGAGTTTTGAGTGGTTTAACAAGACGGTTTTAATGCCCCTTGGAATAGACGTGGAGGTCACAGTAGCTTAAGAAGACAGTTTTAATGCCCCTTGGAAGAGACGTGGAGTTCAGAGTGGTTTAACAAGATGGTTTTAATGCCCCTTGGAAGAGACCTGGAGGTCCCAGTGGAATAAAAAGACAATATTAATGCCCCTTGGAAGAGTGGTGGAGGTCCCAGTGGAATAAAAACACAATATCAATGCCGCTTGGAAGAGTGGTGGAGGTCCCAGTGGAATAAAAAGACAATATCAATGCCCGTTGGTAGAGTGGTGGAGGTCCCAGTGGAATAAAATGACAATATCAATGCCCCTTAGAAGAGATGTGTAGTTCTTAGCAGCTTAACAAGATGATTTTAATGCCCCTTGGAAGAAACGTGGAGGTCACAGTGGAATAAAAAGACAATATCAATGCCCCTTGGAACAGATGTGGAGGTCCCAGTGGAATAAAAAGACAATATCAATGACCCTTGGAAGAGACGTGGAGGTCACAGTAGCTTAACAAGACGATTTTAATGCCCCTTACAAGAGCCATGCAGTATAGCATATTAAAAACATTATTCCCATTATTGGGGAGTGGGTCTCCCATAGTCTTTGCCTATGCCTTCCAAGCAAAAGCTGCCAAAAATAAGGACAGAGGAACTTGCAATGCTCCTTACAAGAGCCATGCTGTACAGCATATTAAAAACATTATTCTCATCATTGTGGAGTGGGTGTCCCACAGTCTTTGCCTATGCCTTCCAAGCAAAAGCTGCCAAAAATTAGGACGGAGGAACTTGCAATGCCCCTTACAAGAGCCATGCAGTACAGCATATTAAAAACATTATTCCCATTATTCGGGAGTGGGTCTCCCATAGTCTTTGCCTATGCCTTCCAAGCAAAAGCCGCCAAAAATTAGGACGGAGGAACTTGCAATGCTAGCAACACAGACCACGGTCACCCTGGTGGTATAGTGGTGGTGGAGGCTGAGGATAAGGAGTAGAGCAAAAAACAGCCGAAATGAGGAAGCGTATACCCATGTGTGGTTATGAAGCGATGCATGGGAATACACCTCCCGAAATAACACAGTGGATTTAACTTTATGTTACTCTGCTGTCATTTGGTGGTGATGAGAAGTGTGGCCCTATCCAGCCCTTGTTCATTTTGATAAGGGTCAGCTTGTCAGCATTGTCAGTTGACAGGCGTTTGCGCTTATCAGTTATAATTCCCCCAGCGGCACTAAAAAAACACGCTCCGATAACACGCTAGCGGCAGGGCAGGCCAGGACCTCCAAGGCGTACAGAGCAAGTTCATCCCAAGTGTCCAGGTTGGATACTCAATAATTAAAAGGCACAGTGAAAGTGAAAGTTCTCCTTGTAGCGGGGGTCTAAAAGTGTCACCAACCAGTAATGACTGTCACCCAACATTTTGGCAATGCGAGGGTCACGGTTAAGGCAGCGTAACATAAATTCAGCCATGCGTGCCAGACTGGTAACGGGCAAGACTTCCGTGTCCTCACCAAGATGATGACTGACCATGCTCTCCTCCTTCTCCTCCTCCTCCTCCTCCCCCCTGTCCTCAGGCCACCCACACTGAACCGACGGTATGACAGTTGTACAGGTACTACCGTCTACAGCGCATGATACCTGCTCCTGTTCTTCCTCCTTCTCCTTCTCCTCTCCCTCATTGTCCCCCAATGCACATTGTGATGAGATGAGGCTGGGCTGTGTGTAATCGCCCGCTACGGCTTCTTGATCCATCTCATCATACTCTGGCTGCAATGCCTCCTCTTTAATTCTCTGCAGAGAGTGTTGCAAATGACAGACAAGTGGGATGCTGATGCTAATGATGGCATCATCGCCACGGTGGACTCCTCAAAGTTTGTCAGGATGGTACATATGTCAGACATCCAAGCCCACTCTTGAGGTCTTATGTGTGGAGTCTGACCTGAATATCGACGGCCTTGTTGCAGCTGGTACTCCACAACTGCTCTCTTCTGCTCACAAATCCTTTGCAACATGTGGAGGGTAGAGTTCCAAAGTGTGGGGACATCATACACCAGTCGGTGTGCTGGAAGCTGCAAACGCTGCTGCAACACAGCAAGGGCGGTGGAAGCTGTAGCCGACTTCCGAAAATGAGCTGACAGGCGGCGTACTTTGATGAGCAGATCTGGCAACTCAGAGTACGATTTAAGAAACAGCTGAACCACGAGGTTAAGCACATGAGCCAGGCATGGTACGTGTGTGATCTCGCCTCGCCTCAGTGCCGCCACCAGGTTACGGCCATTGTCACACACGACCATGCCTGGATGTAGGTTCAGCGGTCTCAGCCACAGATCTGCCTGGTCTTTCATAGCTATGCACAACACACAAGCAGTGTGAGGTTTATCACATAAGCTTATGAGTTTCAGCACAGCCTGTTGCCGCTTGGCTGAGGCAGTACTGCAGTGCTTCCAGCTTGTAACTGATTTGGTGATATCTGAGATGGAGGCTGAACATGAGGAGGAGGAGGAGGATGATGCGCAAGAGCTGTACACTGTGGGGGCAACTCTGACTGACATAGGGCCCGCAATCCTCGGTGTGGGGAGGATGTGTTCCATCCCAAGGTCCGACTGGGTCCAGGCATCCACTATGTTTACCCAGTGTGCCGTCAGGGAGATGTACCGTCCCTGGCCACAAGCACTTGTCCACGTGTCCATTGTCAGGTGGACTCTCCCAGTACCTGCGTTGTTGAGGGCATGGCAGATGTTTTGGGACACATGCTTGTGTAGTGCGGTGATGGAACACCGGGCAAAATAGTGTCGGCTGGGGACCGAGTATCGAGGGACGGCCACCGCCATAAGGTTGGGGAAGGATTCCGTCTCCACCAGCCTAAAAGGCAGCATTTCTAACGCAAGCAGTCATGAAATTTGCGAATTTAGGACTGTGGCCTGTGGGGTGTTGGCTGCGAATTTGCCCTTTCTTTCAAAGCTCTGGGATATGGACAATTGAACGCTGCGGTGGGACGTGAACGTGGAATTTGATGCTGTTTCTTTAGAAACTGCCATAACAAGTGAAGACTTAGAGGAGGGGGCATCTTTGCATGCAGTATGGACAGGGGATTGCCTTGCACGCACAACAGGGGGCTCACTTTCATGCACAACATCGGAAGAAGCAGTGGTGACACCCGCTGACACTGGTCGTGGACCCTGGGGTTCGCCCCACAAAGTCGGGTGCTTTGTTGACATGTGCCTGATCATGCTGGTGTTGGTCAGGTTGGTAGTTTTGTCACCCCTGGTGATGCTGGCCTGGCAGGTGGTACAAATGGCCTTTTTGGGGTTATCAGCAGAGTCTTTAAAAAAATTCCAGACTCTGGAATACCTACCAGTTGTACTGGCAACGTCCCTCGTGTTGGTGTTACGAGGAACGGTTGCCCGCCTTCTGTCTGCGACCATCACACTACTTCTTCCTGCCTGTAGGGGTACTCTGCCTTCCCCCCTGTGTGCTGCTGGCCTCGCTCTGCATGTCCTCCTGTCACTTTGGGTCAGCTACTAGATCATCCACCACTTCTTCCTCTTCCACTTGCGCACCACGGTCCTCCTCCTCACTTCGTGGCAATTGTGTCTCGTCATCGTCCACCTCTTGTGACAAATTGCCAGCGTCGCCTTCCTGTGGCCGTGGCTGTTCAAATACACTGTGTGCAGAATTATTAGGCAAGTTATATTTTAGAGGATTATTTTTATTATTGATCAACAACTATGTTCTCAATCAACCCAAAAGACTCATAAATATCCAAGCTTCATATTTTTGGAAGTTGGAGTGTTTTTTTCTTAGATTTGGCTATCTTAGGAGAATATCTGTTTGTGCAGGTAACTATTACTGTGCAGAATTATTAGGCAACTTAATAAAAACAAAATATAATCCCATCTCACTTGTTTATTTTCACCATTTAAACCAATATCAGTGCACAAAATTTAGAAAAAAACATTTCTGACATGCAAAAACAAAAAAAATTGTGATCAGTATAGCCACTTTTCTTTATGATGACACTCAACAGCCTTCCATCCATAGATTCTATCAGTTGCTTGATCTGTTTTCGATCAACATTGCGTGCAGCAGCCACCACAGCCTCCCAGACACTGTTCCGAGAGGTGTACTGTTTTCCCTCCCTGTAGATCTCACATTTTATGATGGACCACAGGTTCTCTATGGGGTTCAGATCAGGTGAACAAGGGGGCCATGTCATTTTTTTTTCTTCTTTTAGACCTTTACTGGCCTGCCACGCTGTGGAGTAGTTGGATGCATGTGATGGAGCATTGTCCTGCATGAAAATCATGTTTTTCTTGAACGATACCGACTTCTTCCTGTACCACTGCTTGAAGAAGTTGTCTTCCAGAAACTGGCAGTAGGTCTGGGAGTTGAGCTTCACTCCATCCTCAACCCGAAAAGGTCCCACAAGTTTATCTTTGATGATACCAGCCCATACCAGTACCCCACCTCCAGCTTGCCGGCATCTGAGTCGGAGTGGAGCTCTCTGCCCTTTACTGATCCAGCCTCTGGCCCATCCATCTGGCCCATCACGAGTCACTCTCATTTCATCAGTCCATAAAACCTTTGAAAAATTAGTCTTGAGATATTTCTTGGCCCATTCTTGACGTTTTATCTTATGTTTCTTGTTCATAGGTGGTCGTTTTTCAGCCTTCCTTACCTTGGCCATGTCCCTGAGTATCGCACACCTTGTGCTTTTTGATACTCCAGTAACGTTGCAGCTCTGAAATATGGCAAAACTGGTGGTGAATGGCATCTTGGCAGCTTCACGCTTGATTTTCCTCAATTCATGGGCAGTTATTTTGCGCCTTTTTTGGCCAACACGCTTTTTGCGACCCTGTTTGCTATTTGCCATGAAACGCTTCATTGTTTGGTGATCACGCTGAAAAAGTTTGGAAATTTCAAGACTGCTGCATCCCTCTGCAAGACATCTCACAATTTTGGACTTTTCAGAGCCCGTCAAATCTCTCTTCTGACCCATTTTGCCAAAGGAAAGGAAGTTGCCTAATAATTAAGCACACCTTATATAGGGTTTTGATGTCATTAGACAATACCCCTCCTCATTACAGAGATGCACATCACCAGATTTACTTAATTGGTAGTTGGCTCTCAAGCCTATGCAGCTTGGAGTAGGACAACATGTATAAAAAGTATCGAAGTGATCAAAATACGCATTTGCCTAATAATTCTGCACGCAGTGTATTTGGCTATCGCTACATGGGATCTCCTATCCACCACTTCAAGTGGAGCAGGCGAGGAGCCCAAATATTGAAATGGACCAGTGAACAGCTCTTCAGAGTGTCCAACTGTGGGATCAGTTGCTGTCTGATGACACTCGGCATGGTGGGAGGAAGGAGCATCAGGATGAGGAGGAGTATGCGGTCGAGACTCACGGCTACTAAGACTTGACCGTGTGGAAGACAGACTGGAGGTGGTGGTGCCCAGGTGACTGGAAGTATTATCTGCTATCCAATTAATAACCTATTCACACTGATCAGTTGGCAATAGTGGTGTTGTGTGCTTCCCTAGTAATTCGGTCAAGAACTGGAAGCGAGAAGTTGTGGCTGTTAGTTGTGGCACATTTTCACCTTGGCCATGGCCCCGTCCTCTGCACGCACCATCACCACAACATCCATTTCCACGTCCCTTGCCACGCGCCTTGCCCATTGTAAATGAAATACACACAACACTGAATATAACAGCACAAGTCATTCGCCATATTCAGACCCGCAGATCAATAGGCCTATCGATCATTGTGTGCTTATTATATGGACCAGTAGAGAATGGCAGACCATTCGGTAAGACACATGAGAAAGGAGAATCACGTAATGATAGGTCCAATCCAATAGAATGATACAAGTAAAAAACCTTTATTAATATTATGTTTAAAATGGCACTACATGCACAAGGAAAGCTGCACTGTAGTGACCAAACAAAATTGTATACAATGTCATTACAATAAAATGTGTACTATCTTTCTTTCTTTCTTTCTAGCATGTACTAGACTCCAAATCATGCTAGTAAATAGCAGAGGCAGGTATATGTAAAACTGATAATCAGCATATTCATGGTAACAACATTTCTGACATAACCCAACAGACGGTCTAAGATAGGGCATCACATGAGTGGCCAGATCATATATGTAGATATTATGGAGGAGGAAGATCATGTACTCCATGTAATTGCCCACTCATGTGCCCCATATCTATTCATATAGTAGTCATAGATTAAACCAATGCTGACTCAACATAAAGAAGTATGAAATAAAGTACCTGCACACTAGTCAAGTATGTATGAATGGCACCACGTGGCGTAACCCCATTGTAAATGAAGTAAAATAGCTTACACTCGCACTATCAATGGCAAAAGGGTAATACAAAGGAGATTAGAACCGTGGAAGAGGAAAACCACAGTTCTATTTCTCTGGCCTACACCAGGATCTTTTAAATAGATATATTTGTGTCTAAACAGTCAGCGAGACACTGAAATTGTTTTTTTTTATGTAAAAAAGGCAAAAAGGTGGATTACACCCAGTATTGAACCGTGGAAGAGGAAAACCACAGTTCTATTTCTCTGGCCTACACCAGAATATTTTAAACAGATATATTTGTGTCTGTACAGTCAGAGAGACATTCAAACTGTTTTTTTTTTATGTAAAAAAGGCAAAAAGGTGGATAACACTCAGATTTGAACAGTGGAAGAGGAAAACCACAGTTCTATTTCTCTGGCCTACACCAGAACCTTTAAAACAGAAATATTTGTGTCTGAACAGTCAGCGAGACACTCAAACTGTTTTTTTTTAAGCAAAAAGGTGGATTACACCCAGATTTGAACTGTGGAAGAGGAAAACCACAGTTCTAGTTGTCGGGCCTACACCAGAATCTTTTAAACAGATATATTTGTGTCTGAACAGTCAGCGAGACACTGAAACTGTTTTTTTTTTTTTTTTTTTTAAAAAGGCAAAAAGGTGGATTACACCCACATTTGAACAGTGGAAGAGGAAAACCACAGTTCTATTTCTCTGGCCTACACCAGAATCTTTTAAACAGATATATTTGTGTCTGAACAGTCAGCGAGACACTCAAACTGTTTTTTTTTATGTAAAAAAGGCAAAAAGGTGGATAACACCCAGATTTGGACAGTGGAAGAGGAAAACCACAGTTCTAATTTCCTGGTGTATACCAGACTATTTTCAATAGATATATTTGTGTCTGAACAGTCAGCGAGACACTCAAACTGTTTTTTTTTAATGGAAAAAAGGCAAAAAAGTGGATAATGCAGAGATTTGAACCGTGGAACTGCAAAACCACAGTTCTAGTTATCTGGGTGAAACCAGACTCTTTTAAACAGATATATTTTGTCTGAACACTCACAGACACACTAAATTTTTTTTTTGGGGGGGGGGGGATACCAAAAGGTTAATAAGACGGGTATTTGCACAGTCTGACTGAGGAAAAAAAAAAAAAAGGAGGATTTAGATGAAAAAAAAGGACTTTTCCTGGCCCCTGAGACCAGGGGCTAAGTCTAGCAATTTGAGCAGCAGCACACCGGACTGTAATGCAGCGTTTGCTGGTATAACCACTGCGTCTCCTATACAGCCTGCCTGCCTGCCTGATATCTGGGATGGATGTTAGTCCTAAGAAGGACTGTTTGTTTGACTTTGCAGGCTTTAGAGACCCTACACTACCTATTTCGCAGTATAAATTTCTCTCTAGCTCAGGAGCACTCTACCTACACTGTGTGATCCGGAGCGACTGTGTCCAAGATGGCAGCGCCCGCTTTTAAATACTCGAGGTGACGCTGCGCGGCCAGCCAATCACTGTAATGCCCACAAACAACATGGCTACGGCATTACAGTGACTGACTGGCAATACCTGCATGTTAATTGGCTCTGTAAAGAGCTCCAAACATGCAGGGCGGAGACCCGAGCTCCCGCCCAAGTAACCTATAAATGCTCGGTGCTCGCCGAACTTCCCGAGTAGTGAGATGCTTGGGCGAGTACGCTCTCTCAACACTAGTGATGATGTTTTATTTTTTTTCTAATATTTTCAGCTGTTTTAACATTTTTTAAAAAGTTGGATAACCCCTTTAACTTAACTTCTTGAGGATCAAAATAAACTTGACCGTATAGAAGAAGATTTGAAACTCTGCCTAAATACATAATACTGAAGACTTAACTTACTGCTAGATGTGAGAATTTGCTCTTTAAGTACACCAAATGCCAAAAGATCATGCAGAGACATACAGAACCCCCTACCGTTATACATTTCATTATATATGGAATTTGAATTTAGGATTACAGTTCTTATTATAATCCAGCAGTGAAATGAAATCTTGACCTGGGATTTATATGTTTAATTTTCCTTTCAGGCTGCTTATCCAAGCATGGGTCTGACCTGAACTCATGTTTTGCAGATATGGCTGTCTACAATAAAGGAAATGTTATGGAGGCTTTAGAATTATTATATTGTAAGCTTTTTGAGCAAGATTCTGCTTTTCAAAGACAAGGAAAAATTTTTAATTTCTTTAAGTGTTAAATTTCTTGTTTAAATACATACCACCCAAACTGCAGGGAATATGCGTGGATTATAACAATTATTAATTTTTATTGTAATCCACCGAGGTCATAGCAAATACTGAAAATGAAATGGTTAGAAATGGCAGTTGAAGGAAAATCAGCAATATTTTTTCCAGAAGGGAAAAATGGCCTTTAGTCTATCAGATTAGTTAGATACAAATGAATGGTGAAGATTACAAAAGAACAGCTACCATAATCAGGTTTATAAGGTACTAGATGGTGGCCCGATTCAAACGCATCTGGTTTTCTAGAATATGTATGCGGTACACCGGGCACAATCAGCAGAGCGGTGTTTAAATTTGGCGCCAAAATCGGGGGCCGCGACTAATCAGCGAACCGTATTACTGAGGACCGGGCAGCGGTGCCGTCCCTCCCTTCACAGTTGCCGTCGGGAGATCAGCATCCCAAGCCGCTGATCTCCCGACGGTAGCCGCATGGGGGTCAGCGGCGCCGCAGGTCAGGGTACTTATGCTGCATCGCCGCTGACCTCCGTCCGGCAGATGAGCCGCTAACGGCCGCCATCTTTTTCTGAAATCCCGCGTCGCTGATTGGCCGCGGCCGGACCAATCAGCGACGCGGGATTTCCTGGACAGACAGACAGACAGACGGGATAAGATGATTATATATATTAGATTCTCGTTATCTCTTGAGCAACTCAAATCTCTGCAGTCTCTTTATTTTCTGGTTTCTGGGGGAGAGGCAGGAAGGCAATCCTTCTTGAGTGACAGTTCTTATCAGTATCAGAGCTTTAGCATTAGTAGTACTTGTGCTGAGTAGAGATGAGCGTTGTTCGACTCGAACTGTTCGCCAATCTCAAATTCGAGCTGTTTTGAGCGGTGTTCGAGCCGTTCGGCGAACACGAACGATTTGAAAAAAATCCGGCTGTTCGAGGTTATATTCGATAACTGTTCGTGCACCAAAATCATAACTGGATTTTTTCACAGTAATGCTGATAATCAATGTTAATACGCAGTTTGAGTGTACAGCGGGGCGGGGGGAGGGGCAGGGGATGGATCTCTGCAGAAATAATGAAGATCTCCATTTTTTTTTCTCTTTCCCGCATTTACAGTGGGGAGGTGAAATCTGTCAGCCTATCAGCAGTGCACACACGGAGCGAACTGCTTTTTTTCACACAAGCAAGGGCATGTGTCATTGGCTGTGTATGTCACATGTCCTTGCCCTATAAGACCCAGCCATTTTCCCCGTCGCCACCATTTTCTCACTGCTGCAGCTGCGTGTTAGACAGCACCGCTGTTGCTGTGTGCGCTCTACTTTCAGTGTTAATTTCAAGCCTATTTTCTCTGAAACATACAGATAGCATGGGAGTAGGGAATAGTTGTGATTGCAGTCCTTTTGAGGATTAGGTTACAGCGTTTCCTACGACTTTTAGCAGGCAGGTCTGTGCTCTGAAATAGATAGGTTGGGAGTAGGGACTAATTGTAATTGCAGTCCTTTTGAGGACCATTTTACAGCATTTCCTAGGACTTTTTGCCAGGCAGGCCTGTGCCAGTGCTGTGCAAGTGTTTTTCACAGCATTTGGCTAAATTTAGCTAAGCAAATCCTTTTTGGCCTCTTGCAGTGTGTGTTAGTCAGTGGAGTAGCGTATCTGTGTTGCAAGCTACACCACCTGTGTATAGAATACAATTTTTTTTACTGCACCTAGCCAAGTAAAACCTTTTGGGCATAGCATCATTCTATTAGGCCATCTATACTAAGCTCCACCAGCTTGCAAATTAGTAATAATTTTTATCTGCATCTAGCTCGGAAAATAATTTTGGGCTTGCAGCAGTGTGTGGGACTTATTCTTAGTCCATCTATACTAAGCTCCTCCAGCTTGCAAATTACAAATAATTTTTATCTGCATCTAGCTCGAAAAATAATTTTGGGCATAGTAGTAGTATGTGGTACTCATTGTATTAGGCCATATATACCCAGCTCCACTAGTTTTGAAATTAATAATAATTTTTTGCTGCATCTTGCCTGGAAAATAATTTTGGGCATAGTAGTAGTGTGTGGTACTCATTGTATTAGGCCATCTATACCAAGCTCCACCAGCTTTGAAATTAATAATAATTTTTAGCTGCATCTTGCCTGTAAAATAATTTTGGGCATATTAGCAGTGTGTGGTACTCATTCTAATGGGCCATATATACTAAGCTCCACCAGCTTTCAAATTACTAGTAATTTTTAGCTGCATCTTGCCTGGAAAATAATTTTGGGCATAGTAGCAGTGTGTGGTACTCATTGTATTAGCCCATCCATACCAAGCTCCACCAGCTTTGAAATTACTAATAATTTTTAGCTGCATCTTGCCTGGAAAATAATTTTGGGCATAGTAGCAGTGTGTGGTACTCATTGTATTAGGCCATCTATACCAAGCTCCGCCAGTTTTGAAATTTCTAATAATTTTTAGCTGCATCTTGCCTGGAAAATAATTTTGGGCATAGTAGCAGTGTGTGGTACTCATTGTATTAGGCCATCTATACCAAGCTCCACCAGTTTTGAAATTACTAATAATTTTTAGCTGCATCTTGCCTGGAAAATAATTTTGGGCATAGTAGCAGTGTGTGGTACTCATTGTATTAGGCCATCTATAGCAAGCTCCACCAGTTTTGAAATTAATAATAATTTTTAGCTGCATCTTGCCTGGAAAATAATTTTGGGCATAGTACTAGTGTGTGGTACTCATTGTATTAGGCCATCTATACCAAGCTCCACCAGCTTTGAAATTAATAATAATTTTTAGCTGCATCTTGCCTGTAAAATAATTTTGAGCAAATTAGCAGTGTGTGGTACTCATTGTATTAGGCCATCTATACCAAACTCTACCAGCTTTGAAATTACTAATAATTTTTAGCTGCATCTTGCCTGTAAAATAATTTTGGGCATATTAGCAGTGTGTGGTACTCAATCTATTAGGCCATCTATACTAAGCTCCACCAGCTTTCAAATTACTAATAATTTTTAGCTGAATCTTGCCTGGAAAATAATTTTGGGCATAGTAGCAGTGTGTGGTACTCATTGTATTAGGCCATCTATACTAAGCTTCACCAGCTTTCAAATTACTAATAATTTTTAGCTGCATCTTGACTTGAAAATAATTTTGGGCATAGTAGCAGTGTGTGGTACTCATTGTATTAGGCCATCTATACCAAGCTCCACCAGCTTTGAAATTAATAATAATTTTTAGCTGCATCTTGCCTGTAAAATAATTTTGGGCATATTAGCAGTGTGTGGTACTCAATCTATTAGGCCATCTATGCTAAGCTCCACCAGCTTTCAAATTACTAATAATTTTTAGCTGAATCTTGCCTGGAAAAAAATTTTGGGCATAGTAGCAGTGTGTGGGACTCATTCTATTAGTCCATCTATACCAAGCTCCACCAGCTTGCAAATTACAAATAATTTTTATCTGCATCTAGCTTGGAAAACAATTTTGGGCTTGTAGCAGTGTGTGGGACTCATTCTATTAGTCCATCTATACTAAGCTCCACCACCTGTGTATGTAATAAAATTGTTTTACTGCATCTAACCCAGCCAATCCTTTTGGGCTAATACCACAGTTTGGCCACTCAGCTCTGCTCGGTTCCCATCCATCATTTTTTGTGCAAACAACTCCAGAGTTGTCCATTAGTTAACCACCAAAATGAGTGGAAAAAGGCCTGCTGCTGGTGGAAAGGGGAATAGGAGTGTTGGGAAGGGAAAAAAAGGTTGTGTCCATGGGGTAGGTGTTAAAGCAACAGTAACATCTGCAGAAGAAAGACCATCTTCCAGCCAAACTAAGATGTCTACTTCTTTTAGCGGACAATGTGATACGATCCCTTTCTTACGGCCACGCCAATCGCTACAAATTCCAGATGAGGCACAAAAACAGCAGGTGCTTCAACGGATATCAAGTGCTCCTTTAAGTGGACTCTCCTTCACCTCAACTTCAACATCACAAATACTCCAGTCCTCAGAGGTGTCACCCAAATCGCACTTGCTTCCTCACAGCTCCCAAATCTCCAGCTGCCCGTCTGAGTATGAGGTAGAACAGATGGTTGAGTCTGCAGAGCTGTTTACTCATACTATAGCCTGGGAATCAGAGGTCGGCTACAGAGCTTCTGTGAATCCAGACGAGGAAATGATCTGCACTGATGCTCATAATCTTTATGAGTCAGATCCAGGACCAGACGCAGAAGGTTCTGACCATAATGTAGACCCTCGTTCCCAAACTGTAACTCTTGTTGGTGGAGACAATGAGGAAGACGATGATGAGACTCAAATACCTGATTGGAGTGACAACTTGAGTTTTTTGTCAGGGCAGGAAGAGGTTGGCTCTGAGGACGACGGGTGTGATAACACACAGGATGATGATGACGAGGTTGCAGATCCCACTTACTGTCAACCCACAGTCAGCCAGTCGATGAGGTCAGCAGAGGAGGTGGAGGAGGATGCTAGTGATGACGAGGTCAGGTTGTGCCTTCCTGGACAGAGACGTAGTACTGGAAGCACGTCAACAACTGCATCCTCAAACACAACTCTGCCTCTGACCACAAGTCGTGGTGGCATTTCAGGTCGCATGGGTGCTAAGCCTTGCATAGCCTGGGCATATTTTCAGATCGATAAGGATGACCCAACTCGTGTTATTTGTAACATTTGTCACCAAAAGCTAAGTAGAGGCCAAAAAATCCATAGTTTGAGTATTTCATGCATGAACCGTCACATGGATATGATGAATAAGTTGCAGTGGGAAGCTCACTGTGCTACAATGCGGCCTAGCGGGCCGGGCGAACCACTGTCTGCCCCATCTTGTGCATCCGCGGCCTCTTCATCCTCTGTGACTGGGGGGACAGCAGTCACACCTGTTTTGGGACGCAGACCTGCCACCTCTTTACCCGCAACAGCCAGCGTGATTGGCAGGTCATCATTTTCTTTGGAGGTGGAAACACCAGCTGGTGTTGAGCGCTCTCCGACATCGAGAGCACCACCTTTGGATCAAGGCAACCTTACATGTCCGCCTGCATCTTCCTCACAGACCGGCAGTTTGCCGGGGACACCCTTCTCAACCCTGTCTAAGCACAACAGCCAGCCCTCAGTCCCTCAGATGTGGACAAGTAAAAGACTAGCCATGAGAAAGCTAAGAGGTTGAATTTCACCATCTGCAAGCTACTGGCTACAGAAATGCTGCCTTTCTGCCTGGTGGACACAGAGGATTTTCGAGACCATTTGTCCGTCGCAGTGACCCAGTATCAGATGCCCAGTCGGCACTACTTCTCAAAGAAAGGTGTGCCTGCGCTCCACCAGCATATCGCACACAACATCACCGCATCTTTGAGAAACTCTGTGTGTGACAGGGTGCATTTCACCACAGACACTTGGATGAGTATGCATGGACAGGGGCGTTACATGTCGCTGACAGGGCACTGTGTAACTATGTTGACAGCAGGACAAGGGGCTGCTGTCAAAGTCTTGCCGTCCCCACGAGTTGTGGGTCAATCCTCTTTATCTCAAAGTTCCTCCACTGCTTCTGCCTCCTCAACTTCCTCTCGGTCCTCCACCTGCACCCAAAGCTTGTCTGGTCTGGTTTCTAACTGCGCAGAAGGGATCATGCACACCTCCTTACTATGCTAACAGCAGAGCTCATCGTCATCAGGCGGTTTTTACTTTGAAATGTCTGGGAAATGTGAGTCACACAGCTGAGGAGTTGTGGTCAGCTCTGGAGAACCAGTTTCATGAATTGTTGTCTCCACTGGACCTGAAACCAGGGAAGGCCGTGTGCGACAATGCTGCAAACCTCGGTGCGGCCCTTCGCTGGGGCAATGTCACACACGTGCCTTGTATGGCTCACGTGTTGAACCTGGTTGTCCAGCAATTTTTAGCCCACTATCCCGGACTAGATGGCCTTCTGCAGAGGGCACGGTCGCTGTGTGCTTACTTCCGCCATTCGCATCCCGCAGCTCAGCGACTTACATCTCTACAGAAGTCGTTGGGCCTGCCACTTCACCGGCTAAAATGCGATGTGCCTACCCGGTGGAATTCAACTCTGCACATGTTGCAGCGACTGTGGCAGCACCGACAAGCCCTGGTGCAATACATTCTGACGTATAGCCTGGGCCAACGGGATCCAGAGGTGGGGTAAATCATGCTGGAGGAGTGGTCTCAGATCAAGGACCTATGCACCCTTCTGCACAGTTTTGAAATGGCGACGAAGATGTTTAGTGCTGACGATGCCATTATCAGCATGACTATTCCGGTGATTTACATACTGCAGCACATGTTAAACAGAATTCGGAGTCAGGTGGTGCGACAAGAGGAGGTGGAGGAAGTAGAGGAGGAGTTGTATGCAGAAGGGATAACATCTGCAAGGTCCAGACGGTCGGCAGCACCAAGGCGGCAGGCATGTGAGGGTGGGGGAGATGGATTTACCAGGGCACATGGTAGCAGCCAAACTAGTGAGGAAGGTGCAGGAGCCCAGGAAGAAGTGGAGGACAAATTCATGGAAGACTCATCAGATGAGGGAGACCTTGATCACATTTCTGTTGTGCGAGGTTGGGGGGAGAGGGCAGAGGAAAGAAGCATGATTGTTACCTCGCCACCAACACAACAGGGACTTGGTGCTCCTGGATGCTCAAGACACATGAGTGCCTTCTTGCTGCACTACCTGCAACATGACCCTCGAATTGTCAGAATTCGAAATAATCCTGACTACTGGGTTGCCACACTCTTAGATCCCCGGAACAAAAGTAAATTTGCCGTAATAATTCCCGCCATAGAAAGGGATTCACTCATGCAGGAGTATCAGCAGAGACTGTTGCAGAATCTTACATGTGCTTTTCCCCAAAACACTAGTGGTGCATGTAGTGAATCTCACAGTTCTAACTTGCCAACCGTGGGACTGTCGAGTGTTCAGCACTCAAACCGTAACAGAAACACCGTATCTGCTGATAACAGCAATTTTGCGGAATCATTTCACAGCTTTTTTAGCCCATCCTTTGCAAGGCCACAGGAGACAAGAAGTCTGACACATAGTCAACGCCTAGAGACGATGGTACAGGAGTTTCTCCAAGTAAACATCGAAGCCATGACTGTGTCACTGGACCCTTGCTGTTTTTGGGCTTCCAATCTGGATAAATGGCCAGAGCTCGCCACTTACGCCTTGGAGATCTTGTCATGCCTCGCAGCCAGCGTTCTCTCTGAACGTGTGTTCAGCGCTGCTGGTGGTGTGCTGACAGATAAGCACACCCCGCTGTCCACTGACAATGTAGACAGACTCACGTTCATAATGATGATCAAATCATGGATCCGAAAGGACTTTTCTGCCCCTGTGTCATCCTGGGGAGAGTAAAAGCTTGAGGATTTCGTAAAATCACCTCACCAACCGTTTTAAGCTTTCAAATTACTAATAATTTTTAGCTGCATCTTGTCTGGAAAATTATTTTCCACAACGGCAAGTTGGCCAACAAGTGTAACTCTCCAACATGTCCTTTCTATTTCCAGGCCACGGAGGATCCTGCTTACTCGTATGCAGGACTCCGACCCCCATCCATCACTCTTAACGCTTGTTCCACTCTGTCCTGGAGTCCTGACAGGAATATGTCCAGTCCAATATCCATTAAGTGAACATCGTCGGGCCGTATGAGGCCTGCTTTATCTCCTTCCAGTTGTCGGTGTCGTATCACTACACAGCCTCTGTCTCTTATAAATTTTGCCATCCGAATATTTATTACCTGCCTTGTCCGTTCGATGGCCGTGATGTCTCACGCACCTTGCCATACCGTTCTCGGCACAATCTCTGACCATACTATAGTTAGTTTTGTGAAAAATTCTTTGAAGCGCTCAGTGTCTAGTTTCATTATTGCCATTAGTTATGCGCTCTTGTGATAAGCTATGTCGTTTCACCCTGCCTGTATAACTAAGATGACCGGACCTCTTGCCTATCTCCCTACCTTGATTACCTCCATTAGTACATAGTTACATAGTTACATAGTTACATAGTTAGTAAAGCCGAATAAAGACTTGCGTCCATCAAGTTCGACCTGTTAGTTCTGTAATTGCTAAAGTTGATCCAGAGGAGGGCAAAAACCCCAAATGATTTAGCCAATCTTCACCTGAGGAAAAATTCCCTCCCGACTCTGAAACCAGCAGTCAGAATAAATCCCTGTGGCCATTGCAGGCCTCTAATACCTCTTCAGTTCAAATATGTGTTATGAAACTCCAATTTCCTCCCACCTGGGCGGACTTTCACCCTTCTTTCTGCACAATATATATACGAGTTCTTAATCATTGCATAGCAAATAAACAGCAAGGAAGTGGTATTTATATGTCATGTCCTGCTATGCACCTGTTCAAGGCTGAGTTAATCAGAAATGTAAACACACATACCATGTTAAAATCGTATAGCATAGAAACAATGCATATAAATGTAAATAATCAAAAAGAAAAAGAAAAGAAGAAAAAAGGAACATCTACTATATAATTGTCTTATCCCATCTGTCTGTCTGTCTGTCTGTCTTTCTGTCTGTCTGTCTGTCCTGGAAATCCCGCGTTGCTCATTGGTCCGGCAGCGGCCAATCAGCGCCGCGGGATTTCTGAAAAAAGATGGCGGCCGTTGGCGGCTCATCTGGCGGACGGAGGTCAGCGGCGATGCAGCGGGGAGATGAGCGGCGCTAGCAGCACAACTACCCCGACCGGCGCCGCTGACCTCCATGCGGCTAACGTCGGAAGATTAGCGGCTTGGCCCGCTGATCTCCCGACAGCAAGTGTGAACGGAGGACCGGGGAGCGGCGCCGCCGGTCGGGATGCTTCTGCTGCGAGCAGCTGCTCATCTCCCGGCTTCTCGCAGCAGAAGGAGCCGCACAGGCAGCGCCGCTCCCCGGTCCTCACTAATACGGAGCCGCACAAGCAGCGCCGCTCCCGGACCCACACTAATACGACGCTGATTGGTCACGGCGGACGGACGCGACCAATCAGCGAGATGGGCGGCAAATTTAAACGCCGCTCTGCTGATTGGTAGCGTCCGGCCACCGCGACCAATCAGCGAGATGGGCGGCAAATTTAAACGCCACTCTGCTGATTGGTCGCGGTGGCCGTCCGTGACCAATCAGCGAGATGGGCGGCAAATTTTTTTCGCCGCTCTGCTGATTGGTCGCGGTGGCCGGCCGCGACCAATCAACGAGATGGAAGGCAAATTTAAACGCCGCTCTGCTGATTGGTCGCGGCCGGCCACCGCGACCAATCAGCGAGATGGCCGGCAAATTTAAACGCCGCTCTGCTGATTAATCGCGGCCGGCGACCGCGATCAATCAGCGATATAGGCTGCAAATTTAAATGCCGCTCTGCTGATTGGTCGCGGTGGCCGGCCAACCGCGACCAATCAGCGAGATTGGCGCCAAATTTGAACAACGCTCTGCTGATTGGTCGCGGATGCCAGACGCGACCAATCAGCGAGATTCGCGCCAAATTTAAACAACGCTCTGCTGATTGCTCGCGGTCGCCGGCCGCGACCAATCAGCAGTATTGGCACCAAATTTAAACCTCGCTCTGCTGATTAGTCGCAAACACCGGCCGTGACCAATCAGCGATTTTGGCGCCAAATTTAAACACCGCTTTGCTGATTGGTCGCGGTTACCGGTCACGAATAACCAGCATTATTGGCGACAAATTTAAACACCGCTCTGCTGATTAGTAGTGTTGAGCCACCCCCGTAGTGTTCGAGTTCGGTTCGGTTCGTCGAACACCCGTGTGTTCGCTGAACTGTTCGTCGAACTGTTCGTCGAACACCTTCAAACACCGTTAAAACCAATGGCAGGCAAACAAAAACACATAGAAACACATAGAAAACACCTTCAAAGGTGTCCAAAAGCTGACAAACTGCTCAGAAGACACAACTAACACATGGAAAAGTGACAAGTACATATAGTCATGCGAAAAGAAAAGAGGTGGAGGAGTAAAAGGAGGGGGAGACACAGATATAGGCATGTCATGCCCTTCTAAAATCCAAAAAGTGAGAAGACGACACGGCCAGTCCGCTCCTGCCCGTGCAACCTCCGTGTAGCCGGGTTTGTGCCAGAGCCACGGTGAACCCTGACGGCCAGCCCCCCTCTCCCAATACTGGTGCCTGTCCGCTGGTGGGTCGAGCGAGCCCCCCTGTGGTGGAGGCAGCTCTAAGCTTTTTAATTTAAATTGTCTCTCTAATTTGAATGAATACACTTTAAATCCATTTACAAGGATCTATTGGAGGGCAAGTCTCATGCCAGCAGCCGCGTAATTCCAGCTCCAGTAGCGTCCACTAAAGCTGCTGCAGTTAAAAAGCTTTTATAAGGATCGAGCTCGGCTGTCCACCGCAAGGCATCCTGCTGCCAGTCCCAGCCCCTATGCCTTGGGGTGCCTCCTGATGCTCTTCACTGAGTATCCCGTGGTCCCGAAGCATTTCCTTTGAAAAAATTAAGTGTCCAAACTACAGGTGGTGTAGCTTGCTTAACAGCCGGGATAATCCGCTGACTAGCAGACACTGCTACTAGGCACAAAGTATTTCCTGGGCTAGATGCAGTTAAATATTTGTTATTAGATACTCTCGTTGGATGCTAAGAAAGCATTCCATAGAGTCTCCTGGCACGCCATATATGATTCTCTTAAAAAGCTTGGGGTAGGGGTCTAGGGGACCCTTTTATAGCCAAAATCACGGCCCTGTATCGCAATACGTCACCTAGGCTGAAGATAAATGGAACTGTAGCACCCTGAGGGCTCGGTTGCTACAGAGGTATTGCACCTCACCCAGAGGTGTGATATCTCACTCTCAGGTAAGGATGGAGTGTGGATCAGGACCCGACACCTGCATGCATTACACCACATTGCCGTGGGGCAGGGCGACCAATATGCCCCTGAGATGGGCACGACAGTCCCTGTCCCTGGCTGGAGTGGGGGGAGGGAACACTGAGAAAGGGGAACCCTGTAGTGCAGGAGCAGGGAGGAAGCAGTTCCTGGGTGCATTGAGAAGGGAGTATAAAAGGTGGGCACCATCTTAGTTCAGTGCAGAGAAGTCTGAGCAGAAGAGACAGGGAGCAGGGGCTCTGCATGAGCTCTGCTCCGGAGGCGGGCCTAGTAAGAGAGGCCCAGGCCTGGAAAAGGGAGAAGGAAGGAAGAGGAGCGGAGAAGGCTCCAGGAACGAGGAACGAAGGGATCCCAGGGGTGCGGACGGGCGAGTCGCCACCGCACGCCCGAATCCACCTGCGTGGAGGGGTCAGGCCAAAGGGGGAGACCGGTCCCCAAAACTAGTGGAGGCAGGAAACGACCCTCAGCTAGAAACCGGAGACTGTGACATTTTATGTGGCGCAGCCCCTCTCTACACCCGCTAGGAAGGCACCACATAGGGTCAGGGAAACTGGCACCAAGTTTACCAAGAGGAGGCCCGAGGCAGCCGGACAGAAGGATTGGTAAGAAAGGCCAGACAAAGGACACACAAAGGGAGTCCTGTGAAGCGCTCCAAAGTTATCTGGGAGTTGTCTGAGCCCCTCACCTGGTGAGCACAGTACGACGTGGGCAGCCGTTACCTGCAGACGTGGTCTGGATAATAAGAACTGTGAGTAAAGGCCCTGGACTGCATCACTGACTCCGTGTCGTTACTGCTGCTGCCCTGCACCATCACCCCCATCATCCGCATACACTGCCCTGAGGCTATACTCCTCCCGTGGGGAGTTATGCTACGCTCTGCTGCACCCACAACACCAGCCTCAGCGGTCTGCCCTGAAGCGGCGGTTCACTCTGACCGCAATCCACGGGTGGCGTAGTCGGACATTTAAACATCAAAACCGCATAAATAGTTCCGCCACTGGTTTGACCGCCCTGAGCCACGGAAACGGGTCGCCGCCACGGAGACTTCAACCACCAGCATCCACCAAAAAGGGTCCGGCTCCGGGTGTCCCAAGGCCCAGGGGGTGCATCAGAACATTTTTATCACCTGTCACAATCACCAATGGGACAAGGCAGGGATGTCCTCTGTCCCCTCTCTTATACATCCTAGTGACGGAGCACCTGCTCTCATCAATTAGCCATAACCCCAATATTAGGTGGATTGAGGTGGGAGGCACCGAGTACAAGTGCTCTCTATTTGCTGATGATGTCCTAGTATATATCACTCAATCACATATATCCATCCATGCTGTTACGGCTGAAATAGATCACTTTGTTACATGGTCAAATTTTAAAATCAATGCAGCGAAGTCTGAGGCCCTCGATGTCTCCCTCCCCAAATCCATACAGGATTCCATCCAGTCCAACTTTCCCTTTGCCTGGCCCTCACAGGGTATCAAATACTTAGGAATTCCTATTCATAGAGACCTGTCCCATCTATGTTATCTTAATTTTGGGCCCTTTATTGAACAACTCCATACAGACCACGGTTGGCAAGTTAGAACTGTAAGATTCACTACGTGAACCACTGGTGTTTTGTGGAAAAGCACATGTACACTGTGTTCCAAATTATTATGCAAAAAGTGTTTAGGAGTGATAAGGGAAGAATTTGTTTGTTTGTCAGTTAAACTCATTGATGGTGATGTGTGTCAGGGCTCTTTATATCACTGTAAGCAATTGCAGACACCTGTGCTAATTAGTTTGGCAGGTGTGTCCAATGAAAGGCAAGACTACTTAAGAAGGCTGTCCCACATTATTAAGCAGCCTACATTTTCTGCCAAAATCGGAAAGAAAAAGAATGTGTCGGCTGCTGAGAAGCAACAAATTGTGGAGTGTTTAGGTCAAGGCATGACTACAATCAACATTGTGCGATGATCAGGATGAAGTGTCTTGGCAATCAAGAAGTATGTAGCTGATTCACAGTACACACGTGTGCGTGCTGATAAGGGCAAATTGAGGACTCTTTCCTACAGGCAATTACGTCAGGTTAAAAGAGCAGCGGAAAAAAAGCCTTGTCATAGCAGCAGACAAGTTTTTGAAGCTGCTGGTGCCTCCAACGTCCCCCGAACAACAAGATGCAGGGTCCTTCAGAGGTTTGTAGCTGTGCATATGTGGCACTCCAGGGGTCTGGTTTCCACAGTAACAGCAATGTTATGTCTGAGAGCAGGTGGGAGGTCTCTTGGTCAGGAATCCTATGCATGCCACACCTCCTGCCCGGTCCTGGGAGGGGAAGAACTTCCCCTGTATAAACCTGGGGCTGAGGCAGGGTTAGAGAGTTGAGAGGGAGAGTTCAGCCAGGAGGGCTGACAGGGAGCTGTGGCTCCGGCTGGGCCCAGCTCCTGGGCCATGCCAGAAGTAGAGAAGAGAAGCAGCATAGGAAGAAACAACAGGAGCTCTGTGGGAGCAGTGTTACAAAGAGTCAGGGGCTGGCAGCTGCAGAGCTCGCCCTGACTGAGAAGATTTCTTACCGGACCCGGAGTCCGAGGCTGTGGGGACTAACTCCTACCCAGCAGCAGAATCCGACCGGCAGGGGATTGCAGGTCCTCTGGCCCAGAAACCCGAAGGCACGGTCACACGCGTGGGACCAGCACCGCCGTCGTGGAGCGGAAGCTACTAGAAGGCCCCGAGTCACCGGCCATACGGGTGAGCACCACACGGTACACTCAGGGACGTGGGCTACTTATACCCGCTTCTAGCAAGGTAGCCAGAAGAGTATCGTTAGTTTTGGGAGGCCTACAACTCCGCCTGGCCAGGGGAGATCCCATCTGCTCAAGGACTGACCAGGCCCCAATCGCTAGCCAGTACTCCGGGAGGGTCTATCTTTGTCACCAGTAAAGACCCTGAACTACACCGTACCGTCTCCGAGTGGTTCCTGCTACCCCCATCATCCATGTCGGCTGCCCTGAGGCCATACCCCTCCCGTTGGGGGTTATACTATCACGCTGCACAATCCTACCACCGGCCTCAGCAGTCTGCCCTGCAGCAGCAGCTCCTTAGCTGTACTCAACGGGTGGCGTAGTCGTCCAACATCTACCGCTAATACAGCGCCACTTAGTCTGACTCCCTGGGCACGGACCGGATCACCGCCACGAGACTACAACCCTCAAGAGATCCGGCTCCGGGTAAGCTCCCGAGTGCGCAACGCAGCGCGACACAGGCCCAGGGGCGCGTCACATACGCCATCCTGTCGACCTCCTCTATCCACTTCACACAAGCAGAAAAGGCTCCAGTGGGCCAAACATTACATGAAGACTGATTTCAAAACTGTTTTGTTCACGGATGAGTGCCGTTCAACGCTCGATGGTCCAGATGGATGGAGTGGAGGATGGCTGGTTGATGGACACCCCACGCAAACACGGCTACAGCGCCAACAAGGAGGAGGTGGAGTAATGTTTTGGGCTGGAATCATGGGGAGAGAGATTGTCGGCCCCTTTAGGATCCCTGAAGGGGTAAAGATGAACTCCATAATGTATGTGGAGTTTCTCAAACAGCGCTTCCTGCCATGGTTCAAGAAGAAGAACCGTGTATTCCACAGCAAGATCATTTTTATGCATGATAATGCACCATCTCATGCTGCACATAAAACATCTGGATCTCTGGCTGATATGGGCATAAAAGGGGACAAACTTATGGTGTGACCCCCATGCTCCCCTGACCTCTACCCCATTCAGAACCTCTGGAGCATCATCAAAAGGAGTGTCTATGATGGCAGGAGGCAGTTCACATCTAAGCAACAGCTCTGGGAGGGTATTCTGTCCTCATGCAAAACAATTGAAGCAGAAACCATCCAAAACCTGACAAATTCAATGGACGAGAGAGTTCAGAAGCTCCTTTCGAACAAGGGGTCCTATGTGAAAATGTAACATCACCTAGAATAAAGTTTTGAGTTGAAAACTGTTTGATTTCAGTTTCTAATAACCTGCTAATGCTTATAATTTCAAAAATGACCATTTTTTTGGTCTTTATTAAAATGAATAGGTTGATCGAAAAGTTTGGGGGATCTAAGAGTGTGGCAACCCAGTAGTCAGGATTACTTCGAATTCTGACAATATGAGGGTCATGTTGCAGGTAGTGCAGCAAGAAGGCACTTATGTGTCTTGCGCATCTCGGAGCCCCAAAATTATTTTCCGGGCTAGATGCAGCTAAAAATTATTATTAATTTTAAATCTGGTGGAGCTTAGTATAGATGGCCTAATAGAATCAGTGCTGCACACTGCTACAAAGCCCAAATTATTTTCCAGCCAAGATACAGATAAACATGATTAGTAATTTGAAAGCTTAAAACGGTTGGTGAGGTGATTTTAACAAATCATCAAGCTTTTACTCTCCCCAGGATGACACAGGGGTAGAAAAGTCGTTTCGGATCCATGATTTGTTCATCTTTATGAACGTGAGTCTGTCTACATTATCAGTGGAGAGACGCGTGCGCTTATCTGTCAGCACACCACCAGCAGAGCTGAACACACGTTCAGACAGAACGCTGGCTGCGGGGCATGACAAGATCTCCAAGGCGTAAGTGGCTAGCTCCGGCCATTTATCCAGATTGGAAGCCCAAAAAGAGCAAGGGTCCAGTGACACAGTCATGGCTTCAATGTTTACTTGGAGATACTCCTGTACCATCGTCTCTAGGCGTTGACTATGTGTCAGACTTCTTGTCTCCTGTGGCCTTGCAAAGGATGGGCTAAAAAAGTGTTGAAATGATTCCGCAAAATTGATGTTACCAGCAGATACTGTGGTTCTGTTACGGTTTGATGCTGAACACTCGACGGTCCCACGGTTGGCAAGTTGAAAATGTGAGATTCACTACGTGCACCACTGGTGTTTTGTGGAAAAGCACATGTAAGATTCTGCAACATTCTCTGCTGATACTCCTGCATGCGTGCATCCCTTTCTATGGCAGGAATAATTTCTGCAAATTTACTTTTGTACCAGCGATCTAACAGTGTGGCAACCCAGTAGTCAGGATAATTTCTAATTCTCACAATTCGAGGGTCATGTTTCAGGTAGTGCAGCAAGAAGGCACTCATGTGTGTTGCGCATCCAGGAGCACCAAGTCCCTGTTGTGTTGGTGGCGAGGTAACAACCATGCTTCCTTCCTCTGTCCTCTCCCCCCAACCTCGCACAACAGAAATGTGATCAAGGTCTCCCTCATCTGATGAGTCTTCCATCAATTCGTCCTCCACTTCTTCTTGGGCTCCTGCAACTTCCTCACTAGTTTGGCTGCTACCATGCGCCCTGGTAAAACCATCTCCCCCACCCTCACATGCCTGCCGCCTTGGTGCTGCCGACCGTCTGGACCTTGCAGATGTTAGCCCTTCCGCATACAACTCCTCCTCCTCTACTTCCTCCACCTCCTCTTGTGCCAAAACCTGACTCCGAATTCTGTTTAACATGTGCTCCAGCATGTAAATCACCGGAATAGTCATGCTGATAATGGCATCGTCAGACTAAACATCTTCGTCGCCATTTCAAAACTGTGCAGAAGGGTGCATAGGTCCCTGATCTGAGACCACTCCTCCAGCGTGATTTGCCCCACCTCTGGATCTCGTTGGCCCAGGCTATATGTCAGAACGTATTGCACCAGGGCTTGTCGGTGCTGCCACAGTCGCTGCAACATGTGCAGAGTTGAATTCCACCGGGTAGGCACATCGCATTTTAGCCGGTGAAGTGGCAGGCCCAACGACTTCTGTAGAGATGTAAGTCGCTGAGCTGCGGGATGCGAACGGCGGAAGTGAGCACACAGCGACCGTGCCCTCTGCAGAAGGCCATCTAGTCCGGGATAGTGGGCTAAAAATTGCTGGACAACCAGGTTCAACACGTGAGCCATACAAGGCACGTGTGTGACATTGCCCTGGCGAAGGGCCGCACCCAGGTTTGCAGAATTGTCGCACACGGCCTTCCCTGGTTTCAGGTCCAGTGGAGACAACCATTCATGAAATTGGTTCTCCAGAGCTGACCACAACTCCTCAGCTGTGTGACTCACATTTCCCAGACATTTCAAAGTAAAAACCGCCTGATGATGTTGAGCCCTACTGCCAGCATAGTAAGGAGGTGTGCAGGATCCCTTCTGCGCAGTTAGAAAGCTTGTGGTATGACCAGACAGGCTTCGGGTGCAGGTGGAGGACCGAGAGGAGGTTGAGGAGGCAGAAGCAGTGGAGGAACTTTGAGATAAAGAGGATTGACGCACAACTCGTGGGGACGGCAAGACTTGGACTGCAGCCCCTTGTCCTGCTGTCACCATAGTTACCCAGTGCCCAGTCAGCGACATGTAACGCCCCTGTCCATGCCTACTCGTCCAAGTGTCTGTGGTGAAATGCACCCTGTCACACACAGAGTGTCTCAAAGAAGTGGTGATGTTGTTTGCGACATGCTGGTGGAGTGCAGGCACACCTTTCTTTGAGAAGTAGTGCCGACTGGGCATCTGGTACTGGGGCACTGCGACGGACATAAGTTCTCGAAAATCCTCTGTGTCCACCAGGCGGAAAGGCAGCATTTCTGTAGCCAAGAGCTTGCAGATGGTGAAATTCAACCTCTTAGCTTTCTCATGGCTAGGAGGAAATGGTCTTTAACTTGTCCACATCTGAGGGACCGAGGGCTGGCTATTGTGCTTAGACGGGGATGATAAGGGTGTCCCCGGCAAACTGCTGGTCTGTGAGGAAGATGCAGGCGGACATGTTAGGTTGCCTTGATCCAAAGGTGGTGCTATCGATGTCGGACAGGGCTCAACACCAGCTGGTGTTACCACCTCCAAAGAAAATGATGACCTGCCAATCATGCTGGCTGTTGCGGGTAAAGAGGTGGCAGGTCTGCGCCCCAAAACCGGTGTGACTGCTGTCCCCCCAGTCACAGAGGATGAAGAGGCCGCGGATGCACAAGATATGGCAGACGGTGGTTGGCCCGGCCGGCTAGGCCGCATTGTAGCACAGTGAGCTTCCCACTGCAACTTATGCTTCATGTCCATGTGCCGGTTCATGCATGAAGTACTCAAACTATGTATTTTTTGGCCTCTACTTAGCTTTTGCTGACAAATGTTACAGATAACACGAGTTGGGTCATCTTTATCGATCTGAAAAAATGCCCAGGCTATGCAAGGCTTAGCACCCATGCGACCTGAAGAGCCACCACCACTTGTGGTGAGAGCCAGAGTTGTGTTTGAGGATGCAGTTGTTGACGTGCTTCCAGTACTAAGTCTCTGTCCAGGAAGGCGCAACCTGACCTCGTCGTCACTAGCATCCTCCTCCACCTCCTCTGCTGACCTCATCTCTTGGCTGACTGTGGGTTGACAGTAAGTGGGATCTCCAACCTCATCATCATCACCCTGTGCGTTATCACACCCGTCGTCCTCAGAACCAACCTGTTCCTGCCCTGACAAAAAACTAAAGTTGTCGCTCCAATCAGGCATTTGAGTCTCATCATCGTCTTCCTCATTGTCTCCACCAACAGGAGTTACAGTTTGGGAATGAGGGTCTACATTATGGTCAGAACCTTCTGCGTCTGGTCCTGGATCCGACTCATAAAGATTCTGGGCATCAGTGCAGATCATTTCCTCGTCTGGATTCACAGAAGTGCTGGAGTCGACCTCTGATTCCCAGGCTATAGTATGAGTAAACAGCTCTGCAGACTCAACCATCTGTTCTACCTCATACTCAAACGGGCAGCTGGAGATTTGGGAGCTGTGAGGAAGCAAGTGCGATTGGGGTGACACCTTTGAGGACTGGAGTATTTGTGATGTTGAAGTTGATGTGGAGGAGAGCCCACTTAAGGGAACACTTGATATCCGTTGAAGCACCTGCTGTTTTTGTGCCTCATCTGGAATTTGTAGCGATTGGTGTGGCCGTAAGAAAGGGATCTTATCACATTGTCCGCTAAAAGAAGTAGACATTTTAGTTTGGCTGGAAGATGGTCTTTCTTCTGCAGATGTTACTGTTGCTTTAACACCTACCCCACGGACACAACCTTTTTTCCCCTTCCCAACACGCCTATTCCCCTTTCCACCAGCAGCAGGCCTTTTTCCACTCATTTTGGTGGTTAACTAATTCACAACTCTGGAGTTGTTTGCACAAAAAAACAATGGATGGGAACCGAGCAGAGCTGAGTGGCCAAACTGTGGTATTAGGCCAAAACTATTGGCTGGGTTAGATGCAGAAAAAAAATTATATTCAATTTGCAACCTGATGGAGGTCAGTATAGATGGACTAATAGAACAAGTCCCACACACAGCTAGAAGCCCAAATATTTTTTCAGAGGTAGATGGAGAAAAAAATTGTATTCAGTTTGCAACCTGATGGAGGTCAGTATAGATGGGCTAATAGAACAAGTCCCACACACAGCAAGAAGCCCAAATATTTTTTCAGAGGTAGATGCAGAAAAAAATTGTATTCGGTTTGCAACCTGACGGAGGTCAGTATATATGGACTATTAGAAGAAGTCCCACACACAGCTAGAAGCCCAAATATTTTTTCAGAGCTAGATGCAGACAAAAAATTATTTTGAATTTGCAACGTGATGGAGGTCAGTATAGATGGACTAATAGAACAAGTACTACACACTGCTAGAAGTCCAAATATTTTTTCAGAGCTAGATGCAGAAAAAAATTATATTCAGTTTGCAACCTGATGGAGGTCAGTGTAGATGGACTAATAGAACAAGTCCCACACACTGCTAGAAGCCCAAATATTTTTTCAGAGCTAGATGCAGAAAAAAATATATTCAGTTTGCAACCTGATGGAAGTCAGTATAGATGGACTAATAGAACAAGTCCCACACACAGCTAGAAGCCCAAATATTTTTTCAGAGGTAGATGCAGAAAAAAAATATATTCAGTTTGCAACCTGATGGAGGTCAGTATAGATGGACTAATAGAGAAAGTCCCACACACTGCTAGAAGGCCAAATATTTTTTCAGAGCTAGATGCAGACAAATAATTATTTTTAATTTGCAACCTGATGGAGGTCAGTATAGATGGACTAATAGAGAAAGTCCCACACACTGCTAGAAGGCCAAATATTTTTTCAGAGCTAGATGCAGATAAAAATTATTTTTAATTTGCAACCTGATGGAAGTCAGTATAGATGGACTAATAGAAAAAGTCCCACACACTGCTAGAAGGCCAAATATTTTTTCAGAGCTAGATGCAGAAAAAAATGATATTCAGTTTGCAACCTGATGGAGGTCAGTATAGATGGACTAATAGAGAAAGTCCCACACACTGCTAGAAGGTCAAATATTTTTTTCAGAGCTAGATGCAGACAAAAAATTATTTTTAATTTGCAACCTGATGGAGGTCAGTATAGATGGACTAATAGAGAAAGTCCCACACACTGTTAGAAGGCCAAATATTTTTTCAGAGCTAGATGCAGATAAAAATTATTTTTAATTTGCAACCTGATGGAGGTCAGTATAGATGGACTAATAGAGAAAGTCCCACACACTGTTAGAAGGCCAAATATTTTTTCAGAGCTAGATGCAGATAAAAATTATTTTTAATTTGCAACCTGATGGAGGTCAGTATAGATGGACTAATAGAACAAGTCCCACACACTGCTAGAAGGCCAAATATTTTTTCAGAGCTAGATGCAGATAAAAATTATTTTTAATTTGCAACCTGATGGAGGTCAGTATAGATGGACTAATAGAGAAAGTCCCACACACTGTTAGAAGGCCAAATGTTTTTTCAGAGCTAGATGCAGAAAAAAATTATATTCAGTTTGCAACCTGATGGAGGTCAGTATAGATGGACTAATAGAACAAGTCCCACACACAGCTAGAAGCCCAAAGATTTTTTCAGAGGTAGATGCAGATAAAAATTATTTTTAATTTGCAACCTGATGGAGGTCAGTATAGATGGACTAATAGAGAAAGTCCCACACACTGCTAGAAGGCCAAATATTTTTTCAGAGCTAGATGCAGACAAAAATTATTTTGAATTTGCAACGTGATGGAGGTCAGTATAGATGGACTAATAGAACAAGTCCCACACACTGCTAGAAGCCCAAATATTTTTTCAGAGCTAGATGCAGAAAAAAATTATATTCAATTTGCAACCTGATGGAGGTCAGTATAGATGGACTAATAGAATGATGCTATGCCCAAAAGATTTAACTTCACTAGGTTAGGTAAAAAAATTGGTATTCTATACACAGGTGGTATATCTTGCAACACAGATAGGCTACTCCTCTGACTAACACACTCTGCAATAGGCCAAAAAGGATTAGCTTTGCTAGATTCAGCCAAATGCTGTGAAAAAAACTTGCACAGCACTGGCACAGACCTGCCTGGCAAAAACTGATAGGAACTGATGTAACCTAGTCCTGAAAAGGACTGCAATTACAATTAGTCTTTACTCCCACAATCTATCTATTTAAGAGCACAGACCTGCCTGATAAAAGTCGGAGGAAATGATGTAACCTAGTCCTTAAAAGGACTGCAATCACAACTATTCCCTACTCCCAAGCTATCTGTAGATTTGTGCGAAAATTGGCTTGAAATTAACAAGGTATAGCGCACACAGCAACAGCGGTGCCGTCTAACACGCAGCTGCAGCAGTGAGAAAATGGTGGTGACGGGGAAAATGGCTTGGTTTTATAGGGCAAGGACATGTGACATACACTGCCAATGACACATGCCCTTGCTTGTGTGGAAAAAAGCACTTCGCTCCGTGTGTGCGCTGCTGATAGGCTGACAGATTGCACCTCCCCACTGTAAATGCGGGAAAGAGAAAAAAAAATGGAGATCTTCATTATTCCTGCAGAGATCCATCCCCTGCCCCTCCCCCCGCCCCGCTGTACACTCAAACTGCGTATTAACATTAATTTTCATCATTACTGAGAAAAAATCCAGTTATGATTTTGGTGCACGAGCAATTATCGAACATAACCTCAAACAGCCGAATTTTTCTCAAATCGTTCGTGTTCGCCGAACGGCTCGAACACCGCCCAAAACAGCTCGAATTTGAGATTGGCGAGAAGTTCGAGTCGAACAACGCTCATCTCTACTGATTAGTCGCGGCCGTGACCAATCACCATTATTGGCGCCAAATTTAAATAACGCTCTGCTGATTGGTCGCGACCGCCGGCCGCATTGTAAGTAAGAAGTAAGATCTTTATGGAGTTGTACAATAAAGGGCCCAAAATTAAGATAAAATAGGCGGGAGATGTCTCTATGAATACGAATTCCTAAGTATTTGATACCCTGTGAGGGCAAGGCAAAGGGAAAGTTAGACTGGATGGAATCCTGTATGGATTTGGGGAGGGAGACATCGAGGGCCTCAGACTTCGCTGCATTGATTTTAAAATTTGACCATGTAACAAAGTGATCTATTTCAACCATAACAGCAGGGATGGATATATGTGATTGAGTGATATATACTAGGACATCATCAGCAAATGCAGAGCACTTGTACTCGGTGCCTCCCACCTCAATCCACCTAATATTGGGGTTATCGCAAATTGATGAGAGCAGGTGCTCCATCACTAGGATGTATAAGAAAGGGAACAGAGGACATCCTTGCCTTGTCCCATTGGTGATTATGAAAGGTGACGAAAATGTTCCATTTATCTTCAGCATAGCTGACGGATTGCGATACAGGGCCATGATTTTGGCTATAAAAGGGTCCCCTAGACCCCTACCCCAAGCTTTTTAAGAGAATCATATATGGCGTGCCAGGAGACTCTATGGAATGCTTTCTCAGCATCCAACGAGAGTATCTAATTACAAATTTTTAACTGCATCTAGCCCAGGCAATACTTTGGGCCTAGTAGCAGTGTCTGCTAGTCAGCGGAGTAGCCACCGCCTGTAGATCTAATTACAAATTTTTAACTGCATCTAGCTCAAGAAATAATTTGGACCTAGTAGCAGTGTCTGCTAGTCAGCGGATTATCCCACCTGTTAAGCAAGCTACACCACCTGTAGTTTGGACACTTAATTTTTTCAAAGGAAATGCTTCGGGCCCCCGGGACACTCAGTGAAGAGCATCGGGGAGGCACCCCAAGCCACAGGGGCTGGGACTGGCGGTAGGACGCCTTGTGGTGGACCGCCAAGCTCGATCCTTATGAAAGCCTTTTAACTGCAGCAGCTTTAGTGGACGCTACTGTAGCTGGAAATCCCGCGGCTGCTGGCATCAGACTTGCCCTCCAATAGATCCTTGTAAAAGGATTTAAAGTGTACTCATTCAAATTACAGAGACAATTTAAATTAAAAAGCTTAAACCTGCCTCCACCGCAGGGGGGGTCGCTCGACCCACCAGCGGACAGGCACCAGTATTCGGAGAGGGGGGCTGGCCATCAGGGTCCACCGCAGCTCTGGCACAAACCCGGCAACACGGAGGTCGCACGGGCAGGAACGGACTGGCCGTATCAGCTTCGCACTTTTTTGGTTTTAGAAGGGCATGACATGCCTATATCTGTGTCTCCCCCTCCTTTTACTCCTCCACCTCATTTCTTTTCGCATGACTATATGTACTTGTCACTTTTCCATGTGTTAGTTGTGTCTTCTGAGCATTTTGTCAGCTTTTGGACACCTTTGAAGGTGTTTTCTATGTGTTTCTATGTGTTTTTGTTTGCCTGCCATTGGTTTTAACGGTGTTCGAAGGTGTTCGACGAACAGTTCAACGAGCATATGGGTGTTCAACGAACTGAACCGAACTCGAACACTATGGGGGTGGCTCAACTCTAGTGTTGAGCTTTATAGTTTTATTCTGTAACACATTCAGCTGCCAGTGGTATGTTGTGAAGTGTACATTGTTATATTTGTATTTACTAATAGAGATAACAATGTATTTGAACAACCACACAGCTCGGGAAAGTGAGAGCCATGATTATAAGAACTGCTCTGGAAGCTGCCCATAGTTAGGGATGATTATTTTGCAAGATATCTCACATTAGCTTGTCAGGAGCTGAGAGGGAGAGGATGAGTAACAGCTGACTGGTCTATAGAAATCAATGGGTTGGAAAGAGCTGACTTGGATGTTAGGAGTTAACTTCTCTCCTGGAATGTAATGAGTGCACATATTCAGCAAGGGTCTGGTGGCCAAGCTCCATGAAAACAAACTGTACACTATGTAAGATAAAAGCTCTCACAGCAGATAGAAAAGGCAAGTCAATTGCAAACTTGATTATTTTAATTCGGTCGAACAAAAGCAAATTAACAGCATGAGAAACCTTTTAAGAAAAGAAATCTAATATCAAAATGAATTTAAATAGTCTTGTGATTTTAAAGGGGAATCTCATGATATGTGCTGTATTCATTGCAATTCTTATGCAGGCGACATAAATATCTGCACCATTACTTCTTTTTTTTATATGAAATCCTGACAATCATTGGGGAAGTTTCAGCCAACTACATATTTTTCCTGTAATGATTACTTAATATCCATGTGCCCAAAAGGATATAAAATTCTTAAACTAGGCATAGTGACCATTGTTATAATTGCTAAAATGTTTGCTTATTTAATGTATTTTTTTAAATCGTGAAATGACAAAAATAGTAGGAAAAAAATGATCATAAGAACATGATTTAAACAATATTTTATTTTCTTATAATAAATTTTCTTTGAAAAAACATCCATGAAACATATGGACCGGCTGAGTCACAGATGGAGGTACTGACTCTTATTTTTTACTTTCAAGTACCCTATTCCACTATCTTGGAATTGACTGTGAATCCAACATCTATGGGACTGTCCACATACCTACTTTCTAGTTTAACTGGTTCCTGACCATAGACGAAAATGAACATCGCAGCCGGGTATCAGTTCCCGCTCTGAACACACACATATTCTTAATGCAAGGTTCATTAAAATGACTATGAGCATTTTGCTTATAGGCATAATACACTGCAAAAATGACCTTTGCAAAAAATGCTGCAAATCAGAACACTTTCAAAAATACTGTAAAAGTATGAATAGATCATTTTTATTAATTACAAAAATGAAAGTGAATGAACAAAAGAGAAATCTAAATCAAATGCCTTCAAGGCAGCATGAATTCTTTTAGCTATCCTTGTACGCGCACACAGTTTTTGAAAGAACTCAGCAGGAAGATTTTTCCAAACATCTTAGAGAACTAACCACAGAACTTCTGTGGATGTCGCTTGTTCAAATTCTTCTGCCTCTTCATGTATTCACAGATGGACTTGAAAATGTCAAGAGTAGGGATTTGTGGGGGCCATTTCTTCTCTTCCAGGACTCCTTGGTCTTCTTCAGGGCTCAATCACACAACAGTTTTTGTCATATACAAGAATGGACCGATTTTCATCAGAATTTCATTAGACTTCATCAGTGTCATCTGAGTTTTCATAGTTTAGTCCAATTTTGATCAGTTTCATTTGTATCTGAAAGAAAAAAAAATTCTCTATCTTATCCTATCTAGCAGTCCATGAAAATTTGAAAAGCACTCAGATGTTACATGAGTAATGTCCAATTTTTTCAAGGACCTATAGCCTTGCATTGTAGATTTTGATCCCACTCTATGACATGTGAAAGTCCCATTCACTATTATAGATATGAGCGCTATCCATATAAAACATGTGATATAGGGAAGATCTGGACCTGCATAGTCAGTTTGACTGTGAATTGATCAATCTGTGATATACTGTGACTCGCCCCCTGGGCCGTGGGGCACTCGGAGCCGGGCAATAGGGAGACGATGGGGGTAGTAGTGGCAACCCGGTCCGTGGCTCAGGGTGGTCAGACCAGTGGCAGTCCTTTATAAGTTTTAAGTAATGTCCGACTACGCCACCTGTGGATTGCGGTCAGTGCTAACCGCCGCTGCAGTGCAGACCTCTGGGGCAGATGTAAGTGTGCAGCTCTGAATAGTACAACTCCCCACGGGAAGAGTAGGGCCCCAGGGCAGTGTATGATGGATGATGGAGGGGATGATTCCGACCACGTTAGCCAGGAAACGGAGGCCTCTTAAACAGTTCAGGGTCTATATTAGAACAGGTAAAACGACCCAGAAACAGGCCCGGCTAGGAGGGGGCCTGGATGTCTGAGAGCAAGTGGGAAGCCGGCCCTGGTCAAGGTGAGGGTGTCGGCCTACCGTGCTCTTTGTGCTCCTTCTGGCTATTTCCCTTCTGGTAATGTAACAGCCCACGTTCCTGAGCTCACCGTGTCCTCTCGCCCGTATGGCTTGCAGCTCGGGTGCCTTGCTACTCCCGGCCTGGTACAGCTCTGCTGGTCCCTTCTGCTGTGGTGGAGCCTCCGGGCTTCTTAGGCCAAGGAACATACAGTCCCCTGCGGACTGGTTATCTGCTGTAGGATGTGGAATCCTCACAGCCTCAGACACTAAAGTCTGGTCGATTAGTTTCTTTATCTGCCAGGACAGACTCACTTCGCCTTTTGTCCCTGGCTCGTGGCTCTCCTACTGCCACACGTCCTCTTAGTCTGCAACACAACTGTCTGTCCCTGCTCTGGTACACCTCTCAATCCAGAGACAGGTTGTCCAGTTCTTCCTAACCCTGCCCCCAGTTCCAGCTTTTATAGGGGCAGCCTGCTCCCCCTACTGGCCTGTGACAGGAGGTATTGCATGCTAATGGCCCTTGACTAGAGGACCTCCCCCTTGCTCTCAGACACAGCTTTATTATACATTTGTGGCATCCAGGCCAGGGTGACACATTCCCCCCTAGTAAAATTTAGTACTCCGGGACTAAACAATAAACAAAGACAATATGCATGACCATAAAACATTATCAGGCAAGTGACGCACAGATTGAGTTCTTAAGGTCACAGTGTGGTCTGTGACCGGGTGTCCATTTCACCAACACAACGGGGAACCTTAACCAGGTGGGGGTCTGTCCTATCCCCAAGTCCTTTACAGTCTTAGTTCATTCCTTGGTCAGGCTCCGAACGCAGTCCATACGAAGTCCCGGTTATTAAAAGTTCATAACCTTTGAGTCCGTACGGTAACTGTAAGAAACTGAAATACACAATTATTAATCATGCATGTAACTTTGCAAACATTTCAACACTTGGCAACAGGGTTATTTACAGTTTTAGCGCACCCTATATTCTCCAGCGAGCAGGTATCTGCCCCTTTGTGCTCCTGGTTGACCTGCGTAACCCACTGTCTGGTGGTGGACCGACCTGGTTTTCTTCACTAGCGTTAGGGGTAGAGCCACCAGCTTGGTGTACAGGTAGGGCAGGCAGCTGTCGACGGGTAATTTGGCTCACCGCAGGCATGGCAGGCTCACTGTCAGCAGAGGGTTGATTCTCCTGGCTGCTGGTACCGGCACTTCTGCCTCTGGAACTGCTTGCTCTTCTTCACCTTCCGGCTCTGGTGCAGGTTGTTGCTCAGTCGGTTGCAGGAAATGCAGGACGGGTACCACTATGGCATCGTTTATTCGAGTCCAGGACTGAGGAAACTCTCCGAGAACGGTGCTGATCATTTCTTCCTTGTCCTCTGCGGGTTCAAGGTCACTTTGATCCTCTTCTGCACTACGGAGTTGTTCGGGGCACCTTTTTAGGTGGTCTCTGGAGACGGTACTAGTGGTTTCTCCTCCATCCTTGGTGATCACGCACACCTTCGAGTTGTCGTGATCAGACTGCAGTACGGTGTAGGGTTCCCTTTCCTACTGGTCGTCCAACTTATGAAGCCTTCTCTTTCGCTTCAGGACCAGCTCACCAGGTTCTAGGGGACCAGCAGGGGCGTGTTGGTTGAAGAGTCTTTCTTGCCTTTCTCTCACCTGGGCCAGGCTCTTCTCCACAATCTCCTGTACCTTCTTGTACTGCGGTCGACTCTCCGTATCCCAGTCCGCATCCGGGGAGGTGTCTTCATGTGTTAGGACTCCCATCTCCAGGTCTAGGGGCAGCTTACCTGGTCTGGCTCGCATCAGGTAAGCCGGGGTGCAGTTTGTAGCGTTCACCGGGATATGGTTGTATAAGTCTATCAGGTCCAGCAGTTTTTCTGGCCACAGGCTGCGTTCCTCCAGGGGCAACGTCTTCAGGAGATCAATGACTATATTGTTCATTTTCTCACACATCCCGTTGGTTTGTAGGTGGTAAGGAGTTGTCTGAATCTTCTTACAGCCATAGAGGTTGCAGAACTCTTGGAAGATTTCGGCCTCGAACGCTGGACCCTGGTCTGTCAGGACTTGTTCCGCATACCTGTGTGGACGGCAGAAGTATTGCTGGAAGGCTCTGGCCGCCGTTTGGGCTGTCAAGTCTTTTACCAGGACCACCACTAGAAAACGGGAATAGTGGTCCACGATTGTCAGGGCGTAAATGTATCCTGACCGGCTTGGAGCCAATTTGACGTGGTCCAGAGCTACCAGCTCAAGAGGCTGCTGGGTGACGATGGGCTTCAAGGGTGTCTTCTGGCTGGTGCGGTCTTTTCTCCTTAAGTTACAAGGGCCACAGTCCCTGCACCACTTCTCTACAGCCCCTCTCATGCCGACCCAAAAGAATCGTCCTCTTAGCAGGAACTCCAGCTTCTTCCAACCGAAGTGCCCCGCTCTGTCATGGTAAGCCCCCAGGACCATAGCCCCCAGGACAATTGGCGTACTTATTACGCCAATTGTAAGGGCCTGGTGATCTTATGCCTGGGGGTTGGCCCTCTGCCCCAGGTTGGACCCGTTTAAATTACAGTACCTGGAAATGTGTCCGGGCTGGTTGCATCGACGGCAAATGGGCTGTCCATCCTCTGCGTAGCGATCTGTGGGCCTCCCTCGGAACAACGGGGTCCTCCTCTGTCGACGCCACGGGACATCCTCCGGACTTGAAGCCAACTCGATGGATCTTGACGGGTCCACTTGTAAGGCCTGGACGGTCCTGGTCAACGCCGCGACGCTCCTGGTCAGCTCCTGGATTTGGTGGTGCAGATCTTTCGACGGGGCTTGGTTCAGGGCCTGTGCATCGGCCCCCACTGAGTCAATAGAGGAGGGCGCCGCCTCCTGGAGGTAGGTGAGAGCAGGGCGCCGGGGGTTTATAGCGCCACTTGTTGCGGGTTCACGGAGCACCCTTATGGCCCTGTCCTTGAATTGGGCAAAGGTCAGGTCAGCGTTCTGAAAGAACATGAGGCGCAGCTGGGTCCTGTGGGTGCTAGACAGCAGAACTTCTATGAACTGCTCTGTTAGTAGCTTATCCGTATCCTGCAAGCTGCCAGGGTCAGCTTGTTTGATGGCTCTCAAGGCTTCCTGCAAATTTAGGGCATAGTCTCTGATACTGTCCTGTGCCCGCTGCTTACATCCATAGAACCGCATTTTAATTTCAGCGGAGGTACGGGTATCAAAGGTACCCCGCAGCCAGGCTAAAATGTCCTTTACGTTCCATTTCTCCTCAGTGGGCCATGACTTTACCTCCCGCTGGGCTGCGCCAGTTAACTGCCCTGTCAGTATGCTAATCCTCTGTTCCTCTGTCAGGGGGTAAACTTGGAACAAACTGTACAGCCTTTCCTTAAAGTCAGTTAGTGCATGGGGCTCCCCTGAATACTTGGGCAGCCAGGCCGCTCCAGGGATGTAAGGCAGGGAGAATGGCATCACCGCTGCTGCAGCTGCGCTGGTGGTAGTGGGCGCCTCCGTGTCCGACATCTTCCTCCCCCCTAGTTAAGCATGGCCTACCTTCCGACGATCCTCTTCTGTAGGCCGCGGCTCCGTATGAGGACCTGCGTCGCGTCCTGATGACGTCAGCGTCGCTCTCCCTTCCTTCCAGGACCTTGCGCAGCGTCGGTGCGTGGGGCGGAGATTCGGGTCTCGCGCGGTTTGGACGTCCACGCCCCTCTTCTTCCCACGCGTCATCCTGAAGATGGCGTCCAATGGCGGGAAAACGGCAGAAGATGGCGGGAACCGATGGAAGATGGCGGGAGACGGCTGAAAATGGCGGGAAACGGCTCCGGATGGCGGGAAAACTCTTCTTCAGGTACGTGTACAGTCTTTTTCAGGCACACAATACCCGTTTGTGGCGGGTTGGTTTCAATCCTGCCGACTACGCAAAAGCTGACTCGCCCCCTGGGCCGTGGGGCACTCGGAGCCGGGCTATGGGGAGACGATGGGGGTAGTAGTGGCAACCCGGTCCGTGGCTCAGGGTGGTCAGACCAGTGGCAGTCCTTTATAAGTTTAAAGTAATGTCCGACTACGCCACCCGTGGATTGCGGTCAGTGCTAACCGCCGCTGCAGTGCAGACCTCTGGGGCAGATGTAAATGTGCAGCTCCAAAAAGTACAACTCCCCACGGGAAGAGTAGGGCCCCAGGGCAGTGTATGATGGATGATGGAGGGGATGATTCCGACCACGTTAGCCAGGAAACGGAGGCCTCTTAAACAGTTCAGGGTCTTTATTAGAACAGGTAAAACGACCCAGAAACAGGCCCGGCTAGGAGGGGGCCTGGATGTCTGAGAGCAAGTGGGAAGCTGGCCCTGGTCAAGGTGAGGGTGTCGGCCTACCATGCTCTCTGTGCTCCTTCTGGCTATTTCCCTTCTGGTAATGTAACAGCTCACGTTCCTGAGCTCACCGTGTCCTCTAGCCCGTATTGCTTGCAACTCCGGTCCCTTGCTACTCCCGGCCTGGTACGGCTCTGCTGGTCCCTTCTGCTGTGGTGGAGCCTCCGGGCTTCTTAGGCCAAGGAACATACAGTCCCCTGCGGACTTGTTATCTGCTGTAGGATGTGGAATCCTCACAGCCTCAGACACTAAAGTCTGGTAGATTAGTTTCTTTTTCTGCCAGGACAGACTCACTTCGCCTTTTGTCCCTGGCTCGTGGCTCTCCTACTGCCTCTCGTCCTCTTAGGCTGCAACACAACTGTCTGTCCCTGCTCTGGGACACCTCTCAATCCAGAGACAGGTTGTCCAGTTCTTCATAACCCTGCCCCCAGTTCCAGCTTTCATATACATTTGTGGCATCCAGGCCAGGGTGACTCATACTGCAGTAACAAAACTTTAATAGCAGCATTTTTATTGTTTAAACACTGCAACAAGGAGGGCAGTTTAATACCCCTCTGTCCTAAATTTGCTATAAACATAAATCCTGAAACCAAGGCTTGTGTGACACAGAAAGTGTACTTCCTGCATTGTGAGACGAGCAAGCATTTTTTTAAGACAAAGGATAAATAACCAATATCCAGAAATTTAACCACAATTTAACCACAACTGCCTACATCATGAAGTGTTAATTTTGTAAAAAAAATAAAGTTTCAAACTTCGTTGTTGTAATACAATATTAGGCTCATACATGTGACCCAACTACAGTGGCTTGTTGCAGGTGCGTTATAACCGGACAGGTTTTACATTTTTTCTGGTTGCAAGGAAAGGTACCTGTAGCTGGTGGAGATGACAGTGAGCTTCTGACAATGATGCTTCTTAGATTTGGGGGCTGTCTGAAACACAGAAGTGGGGGGTCTGGAAATATGTATTGTAATCGGGCATCTTTTTGTAGTAAGGGTTATAGTTTTCGTGCAGCTCTCCTTAGCGCCTCCAGATTTGGATTGTAGGTGACTACTAGAGGCACCCGGTTGCTTTCTTCTTTGGTTTTGTAATGTAGGAGATGATTCCTTGATCTCCTTGATCTCTTCCAGCTACAGGTACCTTTTCTTGCAACCAGAAAAAATGTAAAACCTGTCTGTTTATAAAGACCACTGACAAGATAAAGATCCCCAATTCACATCAGGACTACAAGATCCCAGGTACTTTCAGCTGTATCACATCTAATGTAGTGTACTTAATTTTATGTACCAAATGTCCAGCTGGGGATCTTTATGTAGGGGAGACAGGGCAAAAACTTAGGACAAGGATGAATCATCATCGCCACACAATAAAAGAAAAAAGAATAGATCTACCTGTAGTCATGCATTTTTGTTCCCCTGATCATAGCATCAAAGACATGAAATGACTGGTATTAAAAGGTCATTTGAAATCTCAAAGAGAAAGAAGATTCTCGGAATATAAAGTGGTGGTGACCTTTGACACTTTTAGAGCAGGAATGAATGTGCCGCATGGATTTAAGTCATTCTACATCAACTAAGGAATGTGCCCATCAGACTTGTGAGGTGATCATAACACTGGACCTAGTCAGAAGACAATAAAACCTTTATGCTCCTTATCTATTAACTGCTAAAATATTTATAGCCAGAACTGTTTATCTCTCCCATAGTAATAACTCTGTTTTCCATCACCTGTCTCATCTATTGCATTATTTCTGTGACTTATTGAGTATAATTTTGTGACTCTTCAGATTTTGCATTATACTAACCTGATGAAGAGACCTGCATAGTCTCGAAAGCTTGCAACTTGTTATCATCTTTTCAGTTAGCCATTAAAAGGTATCAACCACTGAGGGCTCTCAAATCTAAATATTTTTGTAAAAATTTTGAAAATTTCTCAATTTTCAAATTTTGATTTTTATGCCTTTAAATAAGAGAGATATGTCACACAAAATAGTTAATGAATAACATTTCCCACAAGTCCACTTTACATCAGCACAATTTTGGAACTAACATTTTTTTGTTAGGTAGTTATAAGGATTAAAAGTTGACCAGCAATTTCTCATTTTTACAACAAAATTTACAAAACCATTTTTTTAGGGACCATATCACATTTGAAGAGACTTTGAGGGGCCATTATGACATAAAATACCCCTCAAGGTGCTCAAAACCACATTCAAGATGTTTATTAACCCTTCAGGTGCTTCACAGGAATTTTTGGAATGTGGAAGAAAAAAATGAACATTTAACTTTTTTCACCAAAATGTTACTTTAGACCCCAATTTTTTTATTCTTTCAAGGGTATCAGGAAAAAATGGACCCCAAAATGTGTTGTGCAATTCCTCCTGAGCACGCTGATATCCTATATCTGGGGTAAAACCACTGTTTAAGAGTAATAGGAAAAATTGTGCCATACCATTTGTTGCGGAATTTCTCCTGATTAAACAGATGCCCCATATGTGGGGGAAAAACCCTGTTTG
The DNA here is from genome assembly GCF_046119375.1 of Phyllobates terribilis. Classification (NCBI taxonomy): domain Eukaryota; kingdom Metazoa; phylum Chordata; class Amphibia; order Anura; family Dendrobatidae; genus Phyllobates; species Phyllobates terribilis. Next base: position 331,216,802 of record NW_027362768.1, read on the forward strand.
GGCGCACGGCAGGGTTCGGAAGGGAAGGAGTGCCATTTGACTTTTTGAATGTAAAATTTGCTTGAATAATTAGCAGACGCCATGTTGCATTGGGGAGCCCCTGATGTGCCTAAACAGTGGAAACTCCCCACAAGGGATCCCATTTTGGAAACTTGACTCCTCAGGGAACTTATCTAGGTGTGTGGTGAGCACATTGAACCCTCAGGTACTTCACAGAAGTTTATAACATTGAACCATTAAAATAAAATTTTCACATTTTTCCCACAAAAATGTTTTTCAGCCTCCAATTTTGCATTTTCATAAGAGTAATAGGAAAAATTGTGCCATACCATTTGTTGTGGAATTTCTCCTGATTAAGCAGATACCCCATATGTGGGGGAAAATCACTGTTTGGACGCACGACAGGGCTCAGAAGGAAAGGAGCGCCATTTGACTTGAAAAATTTGCTTGAAAAATTAGCGGACGCCATTTTGCGTTTGGGGAGCCCCTGTTGTTCCTAAACAGTGGAAACCCTCCACAATTTACTCCATTTTGGAAACTACACCCCTCAAGGATTTTATCATGGGGCATAGTGAATATTTTGAACCCAGAGATACAACACAGAATTTGATAACATTAGGTCATCATATTGAATAAGTTGTCATAAGTCTTGAGTGCAAGTGTTCACTACTTGAGTTTGCATCGGGTACTCGGGTATGCACCAAGTATCGCGGGTGCTCGAGTGACATGTTCGAGTCCCTGCCCGCATGTTTCACGGTTGTTAGACACCCAACAAAAGACATGCAGGGATCGCTTGTGCATGGCAGGCAATCCCCGCAAGGTTTTTTTGGCTGTGTAACAGCTGCAAAACATATGGGGCAAAGACTCGAGTATGTCACTCGAGCACCCGCGATACTCGGTGCATACCCGAGCACCTGATGAAAACTCAAGTGGTGAACACTTGCGCACAACACTAATCATCATATCATCATCATTTTTTATTTTTTTTCTTTACTTCTGAAAAAATCCCAATTCCAACACAACCCTAACCCTAGCCCTAACCCCAACCCTCGCTCTAACCCTAACCCAAACCTAGCCTTAACCCTAGCCCAACCCCAACCCTAACCCTAGCCAAACCCTAACCCTAGCCCAACCCTAACCCTAGCACAACCATAACCCTAGCACAACCCTAACCTTAGCACAACCATAACCCTAGAGTTTATTTTTTATGCCGTTCCTCGTGCGGAATAAGTGATTAGATGACTTTATTCTTCGGGTCAGTGTCATTACAGCCATTACAGCAATACCAGATTGATGTCGGGATTTTATGACTGACAGCTGTCACAAACTAAAAATCCCTTTTTTCTGCAAAGACTAGTTTTTGCATCACCATATTTTGAGAGCTATAATTTTTTCATATTTCGGCCGACAGAGTCATGTGATGGCTTGTTTTTTGCGGGACCAGTTGACGTTTTTATTGGTACCATTTTGGGGCACGTGACCTTTTTTGATTGCTTTATATTCTGATTTTTGGGAGGCAGAATAAACAAAAACCAACAATTCAGGATTTTTTATTTTTTTTTTATGCTGTTCCACGTGTGATAAAATTGATAAGGCAGCTTTATTCTTCGGGTCAGTACATTTGCAACGGTACCACATTTATATTTTTTTATGTTTTGGTGTTTTTACACAATAAAAACTATTTTATAGAAAAAATAATTGTTTTTGCATCGCTTTATTCTGAGAGCAATAACTTTTTTATTTTTTCGGCCGTTGGAGCTGTATGGCAGCTTTTTTCTTGTGGGACAAGATGACGTTTTCAACCGCACCATTTTTATTTACATTCGTCTTTTTGATCATGTTTTATTCCATTTTTTGTTTGTCGGTATGATGGTAAAGTATGTTTTTTTGCTTTTTTTTTATTTAATTTTTTTACTGTGTTCACTAAAGGGGATAACTAGTGGGGCAGTTTTATAGGTCAGGTTGTTCTGGATGCGGTAATACTAAATATGTGTACTTTTATTGTTTTTTTTCCAGAAGAATATTTATTTATGGGTACAATATATTTTTCTTTTTTAGGGATTATTTCTTTCATTTTTTTAATATTTTTACAATTATTTTTTTTTCACTTTCTGACACTTTTTGATATTTTACACTTTGTCCTACTATGGGACTTTCACTTTTTACATTCTGATCGCCTGTATAGCACAGGAATGCAGCACCACCCCTGTGCTATACAGCCTGTCAGCGCTGCACAGGGAGAAGTTACTTTGGTCGCGAACTGTGCATGACCAAAGTAACTTCTTGCCTCCTGGTGGCCAGGATGTTGTCATGACGACATCGGGTCACCATGACAACATGCGGCACCACTCCTTGCACATAGTACTGGGTGTCAGCTGTGACTATCAGCTGACAACCGGCGGCGTTCGCACAGGCTGTGTGTGCAAAATCGCCAGGGCGTATTAATATGTATCTGGCCCATAAGGCCCAGGGCGCAGATACGTATTAGTACGCCTTGGGTCAGAAAGGGGTTAATCAATAGATCTTGGAGTAATAATAATTTCAACAATTGGATGTGTTTAAATAAAATGTTCCTGTGCTGAGATAATCTTATAAATGTTCCCCTGCTGTGTACTGTGTAATGGCTGTGTCTGACCGTACAGGAACATGGTCTGATCATACCACAGCTCCTGGGCAGAGGAGGATGCAAAAGAGTATACAGACAGGACAGCAGGGGATCACAGCTGATTTTTTCTCTGAAGTAAAACATTGTTTGAAAACAGGAAGGGAAATGTTTTACCTCACAAAAAGAATCAGCTGCGATCCCCTGCTGTAATGTCTGTATATTCTTTTGCTTCCTCTCCTGCCCAGGAGATGTGGTATGATCAGTCCATGGTCCGTACATGGTCAGACACAAACATTACACAGGGGCACATTCATAAGAATAGCACAGAAACATTTTAATTAAACACATCCAATTGTGGAACTTATTATTATTCCAAGATTTATTGATTAAAATTAACTTTTGTTATTGGGAAAACCCCTTTAAGCACACATATAGGTGTACACATTATACATGTATACAAATTACACATACACATTAATATACATAGAAATTAAGCGCATAAATATTACATAAACCTTCACTCACATAATTCAGATACTATACTATACTCATGCTGTATTTATACACGTTAGATACACATAAATTTCTGTTGCATCTTAATAACGATGAGAAGCTGTTGTGAAAGGAGGGCAGAGCCTCTATAGAGACCCCTTCCCTTTCTCTTGCTTTTTCTACAAAGCTGCTATGCTGCTACCTAATTCAGATTACAGACATAGAAGCGTGTGAACCGAACAATATGGCCGAAAAATTTCACCATAATTAGAGGATCAGTATATACCGGTACTCGTAATATGAATAGAACCGACAAGAAAATGAAGTAATAATACCCTCAATAGAGTCATAACAGTAACAAATTGGTTTGTAATAAAAACGTCAATCTTTATTAAATATGAATAAATATAAAAACACAACAGTGACATTAAATTAGCAGATCATTGGTGGCGATAACACAAGCCAGAGCGGTGACTAATTCAGTCCATATGGGGAATATACATATGGAGATACCAGTATGCCTATTCCCCACAATGTCAATATAGCAAAAAACCCATGCACAAGAAAATCCACAAAAAAGATCCAACTGGATATGTACTGCAGAAAGGCTGTCAAGAGTGAAATAGAGAAAAGTGCATGGACATCAGTCCAGGTGAACTAGTGTTGCTATAATCAGATGGGGAATGATAGGAGGAATTCAAGTGACACTCCAAGGAGCTAGGTCCAGGACTCACCCATATTGATTATCAGGACCGGTACCGAGCTGAGGCCCCGATGCACGTTTTGCGTTTGCTTCATCCCCCAACGATGAGCGTTGTGGTCATGTGTGCAGGAGCTACCATTAAATACCCATCTAACAGGTGTTTTGCTGAATGCACGCTAGCATCACAGTGCATGGTGATTTCCCCTCCATCTGCCGCGTCATTTCCGGCCTATTCCTGGCAGTGGTGTGGGCGGGAACAATTGTTCCCATGACGTCAGTGTCCCACACCACCGCCATGTGGACAGCTTGTGTGACGCGGCCGGACCGGAGTCGCACCGTGCATGTGCAGCTAGGAGCGGTCATTTGTAATGAGGGACAGTTAAAGGGCAAAACCCAGTGTATTGGTAAGTATGCAAAGGAAAAGGTGCTAAAAAGGGGGGAGAGAGAAAAGGAGAGAAGAACTGAGAAAGAGATGAACATAAGAAGCCCCACATAATGTAGGTTGAGGCATAAATAAATAATTATGTATCAAAAATACTATGTCTACATAACCATGTATCTATTAAACACACAAAATACATGAATAATTCACATGTTCTTCCATTTCATGTGGAATATTGCAACAGATGAATAAATAGCAGGATGAAAGAGTTGTTGTCATATAGGTGGAGTTAAGATGATAATCCCTCGATGGCCATAGGCTTCAGAATATCCTGAAGATGAGCCAGGTACAAAGGGTAGAGGTCTCAGATGTATAACATTACTAAAAATAAAATGTGAACACAGAACTAAAAACAGGAAAGAAGGAATGACCATAATACTAAGAAATTATAAGAATGGGGTAAAACTAAGTTTTTCATTGAGGCCATGTGGGGTCATTGTATCCAAAGTAGCTATCCAACAGCATTCAAGCTGTGCCAAGGTCTGTTTATAATCACCACCCCTGGTGCCAAGATGCACTTTGTTGATACCCCTAAATTTCAGGTCAATGGGGTTACAATTGTGACACTGCCTAAAATGCCGTGGAATAGTCTTTAGTATTGTCACATCATCTACCTCCCGTGCTGCCGCAATATCCCTAATGTGTTCCAGCACCCGGATGCAGAATTCGATGTTAGTCCCACATAACTGAGATTGCAGGAACACGTGGCCAGAAAGACAATATATGTGGAGCTACAGGAGATGTAGCTAGTAATTTTGTAGTCCCTGGTTCCATCTACGGATGTAAATGAAGTAGCACGAACTATATTCCTGCAGGCCAAACATGACCCCCCAGGATTAACATCACCTAACCCCACCAGGGCCAAACAGAGTAGGGGGAGGACGAGCGACATAGTGGCTCCTTACCAAAGAATGATTCAAATTTCTACCTCTTCTTGTGGTCATCATTGGTCTGTCAGATAAAATTAGATTACAACAGCTGATAACAAGCTCTGAACACTGTGACTTTAAGTAATCAGATTTTTCAGAACAGCCCACCAATTTGTTAAGCAAATGTGGTGTTTATTAATCCTAAAGGATAGTGAACAAGGGGAAAGGACCATGGTGATTAACTAGGTGATTCTCCCCTACTTTTGCTCACTATGAGCTCCCAAGGGTGAGAAGATGTCTATTGGCCAATTTTTTTAGGTCTGCAAAAATCATACTTAAACATTAAAGGTTAAAATGTGTACTTCAAATGACAGTAAGCTGTTGTCAGTGCTATAAACTATGGTCCTGAACAGCAAGGATTACAATGAGATGCTTCTGAAAGGTAATCTGTCAGGAGGATCAACCTTTCTAAGCCGTCTATATGGGCATGTAGATTAGTGTTGAGCCACCCCCCGTAGTGTTCGAGTTCGGTTCGGTTCGTCGAACACCCGTGTGTTCGCCGAACTGTTCGTCGAACACCTTCGAACACCGTTAAAAACAATGGCAGGCAAACAAAAACACATAGAAACACATAGAAAACACCTTCAAAGGTGTCCAAAAGCTGACAAACTGCTCAGAAGACATAACTAACACATGGAAAAGTGACAAGTACATATAGTCATGCGAAAATAAAAGAGATGGAGGAGTAAAAGGAGGGGGAGACACAGATATAGGCATGTCATGCCCTTCTAAAATCCAAAAAGTGAGAAGCCGACACGGCCAGTCCGCTCCTGCCCGTGCGACCTCCGTGTCGCCGGGTTTGTGCCAGAGCCGCGGTGAACCCTGACGGCCAGCCCCCCTCTCCCAATACTGGTGCCTGTCCGCTGGTGGGTCGAGCGAGCCCCCCTGTGGTGGAGGCAGCTCTAAGCTTTTTAATTTAAATTGTCTCTCTAATTTGAATGAATACATTTTAAATCCATTTACAAGGATCTATTGGAGGGCAAGTCTCATGCCAGCAGCCGCGTAATTCCAGCTCCAGTAGCGTCCACTAAAGCTGCTGCAGTTAAAAAGCTATTATAAGGATCGAGCTCGGCTGTCCACCGCAAGGCATCCTAATGCCAGTCCCAGCCCCTATGCCTTGGGGTGCCTCCTGATGCTCTTCACTAAGTATCCCATGGTCCCGAATCATTTCCTTTGAAAAAATTAAGTGTCTAAACTACAGGTGGTGTAGCTTGCTTAACAGCCGGGATAATCCGCTGACTAGCAGACACTGCTACTAGGCACAAAGTATTTCCTGGGCTAGATGCAGTTAAAAATTTGTAATTAGATACTCTCGTTGGATGCTGAGAAAGCATTCCATAGAGTCTCCTGGCACGCCATATATAATTCTCTTAAAAAGCTTGGGGTAGGGGTCTAGGGGACCCTTTTATAGCCAAAATCACGGCCCTGTATCGCAATACGTCACCTAGGCTGAAGATAAATGGAACTGTAGCACCCTGAGGGCTCGGTTGCTACAGACGTATTGCACCTCACCCAGAGGTGTGATATCTCACTCTCAGGTAAGGATGGAGTGTGGATCAGGACCCGACACCTGCATGCATTACACCACATTGCCGTGGGGCAGGGCGACCAATATGCCCCTGAGATGGGCACGACAGTCCCTGTCCCTGGCTGGAGTGGGGGGAGGGAACACTGAGGAAGGGGAACCCTGTAGTGCAGGAGCAGGGAGGAAGCAGTTCCTGGGTGCATTGAGAAGGGAGTATAAAAGGTGGGCACCATCTTAGTTCAGTGCAGAGAAGTCTGAGCAGAAGTGGCAGGGAGCAGGGGCTCTGCATGAGCTCTGCTCCGGAGGCGGGCCTAGTAAAAGAGGCCCAGGCCTGGAAGAGGGAGAAGGAAGGAAGAGGAGCGGAGAAGGCTCCAGGAACGAGGAATGAAGGGATCCCAGGGGTGCGGACGGGCGAGTCGCCACCGCACGCCCGAATCCACCTGCGTGGAGTGGTCAGGCCAAAGGGGGAGACTGGTCCCCGAACTAGTGGAGGCAGGAAACGACCCTCAGCTAGAAACCGGAGGCTCTGACATTTTATGTGGCGCAGCCCCTCGCTACACCCGCTAGGAAGGCACCACATAGGGTCAGGGAAACTGGCGCCAAGTTTACCAAGAGGAGGCCCGAGGCAGCCGGACAGAAGTGTTGGTAAGAAAGGCCAGACAAAGGACACACAAAGGGGGTCCTGTGAAGTGCTCCAAAGTTATCTGGGAGTTGTCTGAGCCCCTCACCTGGTGAGCACAGTACGACGTGGGCAGCCGTTACCTGCAGACGTGGTCTGGATAATAAGAACTGTGAGTAAAGGCCCTGGACTGCATCACTGACTCCGTGTCGTTACTGCTGCTGCCCTGCACCATCACCCCCATCCTCCGCATACACTGCCCTGAGGCTATACTCCTCCCATGGGGAGTTATGCTACGCTCTGCTGCACCCACAACACCAACCTCAGCGGTCTGCCCTGTAGCAGCGGTTCACTCTGACCGCAATCCACGGGTGGCGTAGTCGGACATTTAAACATCAAAACCACATAAATAGTTCCGCCACTGGTTTGACCGCCCTGAGCCACGGAACCGGGTCGCCGCCACGAAGACTACAACCACCAGCATCCACCAAAAAGGGTCCGGCTCCGGGTGTCCCAAGGCCCAGGGGGTGCGTCAGAACATTTTCATCACCTTTCACAATCACCAATGGGACAAGGCAGGGATGTCCTCTGTCCCCTCTCTTATACATCCTAGTGACGGAGCACCTGCTCTCATCAATTCGCCATAACCCCAATATTAGGTGGATTGAGGTGGGAGGCACCGAGTACAAGTGCTCTCTATTTGCTGATGATGTCCTAGTATATATCACTCAATCACATATATCCATCCCTGCTGTTATGGCTGAAATAGATCACTTTGTTACATGGTCAAATTTTAAAATCAATGCAGCGAAGTCTGAGGCCCTCGATGTCTCCCTCCCCAAATCCATATAGGATTCCATCCAGTCCAACTTTCCCTTTGCCTGGCCCTCACAGGGTATCAAATACTTAGGAATTCCTATTCATAGAGACCTCTCCCATCTATGTTATCTTAATTTTGGGCCCTTTATTGAACAACTCCATACAGACCACGGTTGGCAAGTTAGAACTGTAAGATTCACTACGTGATCCGCTGGTGTTTTGTGGAAAAGCACATGTACACTGCGTTCCAAATTATTATGCAAAAAGTGTTTAGGAGTGATAAGGGAAGAATTTGTTTGTTTGTCAGTTAAACTCATTGATGGTGATGTGTGTCAGGGCTCTTTATATCACTGTAAGCAATTGCAGACACCTGTGCTAATTAGTTTGGCAGGTGTGTCCAATGAAAGGCAAGACTACTTAAGAAGGCTCTCTCACATTATTAAGCAGCCTACATTTTCTGCCAAAATGGGAAAGAAAAAGGATGTGTCGGCTGCTGAGAAGCAACAAATTGTGGAGTGTTTAGGTCAAGGCATGACTACAATCAACATTGTGCGATGATCAGGATGAAGTGTCTTGGCAATCAAGAAGTATGTAGCTGATTCACAGTACACACGTGTGCGTGCTGATAAGGGCAAATTGAGGACTCTTTCCTACAGGCAATTACGTCAGGTTGAAAGAGCAGCGGCCAAAAAGCCTTGTCATAGCAGCAGACAAGTTTTTGAAGCTGCTTGTGCCTCCAACGTCCCCCGAACAACAAGATGCAGGGTCCTTCAGAGGTTTGCAGCTGTGCATACGCCATCCTGTCGACCTCCTCTATCCACTTCACACAAGCAGAAACGGCTCCAGTGGGCCAAACATTACATGAAGACTGATTTCAAAACAGTTTTGCTCACGGATGAGTGCCGTGCAGCGCTCGATGGTCCAGATGGATGGAGTGGAGGATGGCTGGTTGATGGACACCCCACGCAAACACGGCTACAGCGCCAACAAGGAGGAGGCGGAGTAATGTTTTGGGCTGGAATCATGGGGAGAGAGATTGTCGGCCCCTTTAGGATCCCTGAAGGCGCTAAAGATGAACTCCATAATGTATGTGGATTTTCTCAAACAGCACTTCCTGCCATGGTTCAAGAAGAAGAACCGTGTATTTCACAGCAAGATCATTTTTCTGCATGATAATGCACCATCTCATGCTGCACATAAAACATCTGCATCTCTGGCTGATATGGGCATAAAAGGGGACAAACTTATGGTGTGACCCCCATGCTCCCCTGACCTCTACCCCATTCAGAACCTTTGGAGCATCATTAAAAGGAGTGTCTATGATGGCGGGAGGCAGTTCACATCTAAGCAACAGCTCTGGGAGGGTATTCTGTCCTCATGCAAAACAATTGAAGCAGAAACCATCCAAAACCTGACAAATTCAATGGACGAGAGAGTTCAGAAGCTCCTTTCGAACAAGGGGTCCTATGTGAAAATGTAACATCACCTAGAATAAAGTTTTGAGTTGAAAACTGTTTGATTTCAGTTTCTAACAACCTGCTAATGCTTATAATTTCAAAAATGACCATTTTTTTGGTCTTTATTAAAATTAAAAGGTTGATCGAAAAGTTTGGGGGATCTAAGAGTGTGGCAACCCAGTAGTCATGATTACTTCGATTTCTGACAATATGAGGGTCATGCTGCAGGCAGTGCAGCAAGAAGGCACTTATGTGTCTTGCGCATCTCGGAGCCCCAAAATTATTTTCCGGGCTAGATGCAGCTAAAAATTATTTTTAATTTTAAATCTGGTGAAGCTTTAGTATAGATGGCCTAATAGGATCAGTGCTGCACACTGCTACAAAGCCCAAATTATTTTCCAGTCAAGATACAGAAAAACATGATTAGTAATTTGAAAGCTTAAAACGGTTGGTAGGGTGATTTTAACCAATCATCAAGCTTTTACTCTCCCCAGGATGACACAGGGGTAGAAAAGTCGTTTCGGATCCATGATTTGTTCATCTTTATGAACGTGAGTCTGTCTACATTATCAGTGGAGAGCCGCGTGCGCTTATCTGTCAGCACACCACCAGCAGCGCTGAACACACGTTCAGACAGAACGCTGGCTGCGGGGCATGACAAGATCTCCAAGGCGTAAGTGGCTAGCTCCGGCCATTTATCCAGATTGGAAGCCCAAAAAGAGCAAGGGTCCAGTGACACAGTCGTGGCTTCAATGTTTACTTGGAGATACTCCTGTACCATCGTCTCTAGGCGTTGACTATGTGTCAGACTTCTTGTCTCCTGTGGCCTTGCAAAGGATGGGCTAAAAAAGTGGTGAAATGATTCCGCAAAATTGATGTTACCAGCAGATACTGTGGTTCTGTTACGGTTTGAGTGCTGAACACTTGACGGTCCCACGGTTGGCAAGTTGGAACTGTGAGATTGACTACGTGCACCACTGGTATTTTGTGGAAAAGCACATGTAAGATTCTGCAACAGTCTCTGCTGATACTCCTGCATGCGTGCATCCCTTTCTATGGCAGGAATAATTTCTGCAAATTTACTTTTGTACCGGGGATCTAACAGTGTGGCAACCCAGTAGTCAGGATTATTTCTAATTCTCACAATTCGAGGGTCATGTTGCAGGTAGTGCAGCAAGAAGGCACTCATGTGTGTTGCGCATCCAGGAGCACCAAGTCCCTGTTGTGTTGGTGGCGAGGTAACAATCATGCTTCCTTCCTCTGTCCTCTCCCCCCAACCTCGCACAACAGAAATGTGATCAAGGTCTCCCTCATCTGATGAGTCTTCCATCAGTTCGTCCTCCACTTCTTCCTGGGCTCCTGCACCTTCCTCACTAGTTTGGCTGCTACCATGCGCCCTGGTAAAACCATCTCCCCCACCCTCACATGCCTGCCGCCTTGGTGCTGCCGACCGTCTGGACCTTGCAGATGTTAGCCCTTCCGCATACAACTCCTCCTCCTCTACTTCCTCCACCTCCTCTTGTGCCACCACCTGACTCCGAATTCTGTTTAACATGTGCTCCAGCATGTAAATCACCGGAATAGTCATGCTGATAATGGCATCGTCAGCACTAAACATCTTCGTCGCCATTTCAAAACTGTGCAGAAGGGTGCATAGGTCCCTGATCTGAGACCACTCCTCCAGCGTGATTTGCCCCACCTCTGAATCTCGTTGGCCCAGGCTATACGTCAGAACGTATTGCACCAGGGCTTTTCGGTGCTGCCACAGTCGCTGCAACATGTGCAGAGTTGAATTCCACCGGGTAGGCACATCGCATTTTAGCCGGTGAAGTGGCAGGCCCAACGACTTCTGTAGAGATGTAAGTCGCTGAGCTGCGGGATGCGAACGGCGGAAGTGAGCACACAGCGACCGTGCCCTCTGCAGAAGGCCATCTAGTCTGGGATAGTGGGCTAAAAATTGCTGGACAACCAGGTTCAACACGTGAGCCATACAAGGCACGTGTGTGACATTGCCCCGGCGAAGGGCCGCACCCAGGTTTGCAGCATTGTCGCACACGGCCTTCCCTTGTTTCAGGTCCAGTGGAGACAACCATTCATGAAATTGGTTCTCCAGAGCTGACCACAACTCCTCAGCTGTGTGACTCACATTTCCCAGACATTTCAATGTAAAAACCGCCTGATGACGTTGAGCCCTACTGCCAGCATAGTAAAGAGGTGTGCAGGATCCCTTCTGCGCAGTTAGAAAGCTTGTGGCATGACCAGACAGGCTTTGGGTGCAGGTGGAAGACCGAGAGGAGGTTGAGGAGGCAGAAGCAGTGGAGGAACTTTGACACAAAGAGGATTGACGCACAACTCGTGGGGACGGCAAGACTCGGACAGCAGCCCCTTGTCCTGCTGTCACCATAGTTACCCAGTGCCCAGTCAGCGACATGTAACGCCCCTGTCCATGCCTACTCGTCCAAGTGTCTGTGGTGAAATGCACCCTGTCACACACAGAGTTTCTCAAAGAAGCCGTGATGTTGTGTGCGACATGCTGGTGGAGCGCAGGCACACCTTTCTTTGAGAAGTAGTGCCGACTGGGCATCTGGTACTGGGGCACTGCGACGGACATAAGGTCTCGAAAATCCTCTGTGTCCACCAGGCGGAAAGGCAGCATTTCTGTAGCCAAGAGCTTGCAGATGGTGAAATTCAACCTCTTAGCTTTCTCATGGCTAGGATGAAATGGTCTTTTACTTGTCCATATCTGAGGGACCGAGGGCTGGCTATTGTGCTTAGACGGGGTTGATAAGGGTGTCCCCGGCAAACTGCCGGTCTGTGAGGAAGATGCAGGCGGACATGTTAGGTTGCCTTGATCCAAAGGTGGTGCTATCGATGTCGGACAGCGCTCAACACCAGCTGGTGTTCCCACCTCCAAAGAAAATGATGACCTGCCAATCACGCTGGCTGTTGCGGGTAAAGAGGTGGCAGGTCTGCGCCCCAAAACAGGTGTGACTGCTGTCCCCCCAGTCACAGAGGATGAAGAGGCCGCGGATGCACAAGATATGGCAGACGGTGGTTGGCCCGGCCGGCTAGGCCGCATTGTATCACACTGAGCTTCCCACTGCAACTTATGCTTCATGTCCATGTGCCGGTTCATGCATGAAGTACTCAAACTCTGTATTTTTTGGCCTCTACTTAGCTTTTGCTGACAAATGTTACAGATAACACGAGTTGGGTCATCTTTATCGATCTGAAAAAATGCCCAGGCTATGCAAGGCTTAGCACCCATGCGACCTGAAGAGCCACCACGACTTGTGGTGAGAGGCAGAGTTGTGTTTGAGGATGCAGTTGTTGACGTGCTTCCAGTACTACGTCTTTGTCCAGGAAGGCGCAACCTGACCTCGTCGTCACTAGCATCTTCCTCCACCTCCTCTGCTGACCTCATCTCTTGGCTGACTGTGGGTTGACAGTAAGTGGGATCTCCAACCTCATCATCATCACCCTGTGTGTTATCACACCCGTCGTCCTCAGAGCCAACCTGTTCCTGCCCTGACAAAAAACTAAAGTTGTCGCTCCAATCAGGTATTTGAGTCTTATCATCGTCTTCCTCATTGTCTCCACCAACAGGAGTTACAGTTTGGGAATGAGGGTCTACATTATGGTCAGAACCTTCTGCGTCTGGTCCTGGATCCGACTCATAAAGATTCTGGGCATCAGTGCAGATCATTTCCTCGTCTGGATTCACAGAAGCGCTGGAGTCGACCTCTGATTCCCAGGCTATAGTATGAGTAAACAGCTCTGCAGACTCAACCATCTGTTCTACCTCATACTCAGACAGGCAGCTGGAGATTTGGGAGCTGTGAGGAAGCAAGTGCGATTTGGGTGACACCTTTGAGGACTGGAGTATTTGTGATGTTGAAGTTGATGTGGAGGAGAGCCCACTTAAAGGAGCACTTGATATCCGTTGAAGCACCTGCTGTTTTTGTGCCTCATCTGGAATTTGTAGCGATTGGCGTGGCCGTAAGAAAGGGATCTTATCACATTGTCCGCTAAAAGAAGTAGACATTTTAGTTTGGCTGGAAGATGGTCTTTCTTCTGCAGATGTTACTGTTGCTTTAACACCTACCCCACGGACACAACCTTTTTTCCCCTTCCCAACACGCCTATTCCCCTTTCCACCAGCAGCAGGCCTTTTTCCACTCATTTTGGTGGTTAACTAATTCACAACTCTGGAGTTGTTTGCACAAAAAAACAATGGATGGTAACCGAGCAGAGCTGAGTGGCCAAACTGTGGTAGTAGGCCAAAACTATTGGCTGGGTTAGATGCAGAAAAAAATTATATTCAATTTGCAACCTGATGGAGGTCAGTATAGATGGATTAATAGAACAAGACCCACACACAGCTAGAAGCCCAATATTTTTTCAGAGCTAGATGCAGAAAAAAATTATATTCAGTTTGCAACCTGATGGAGGTCAGTATAGATGGACTAATACAACAAGTCCCACACACAGCTAGAAGCCCAATATTTTTTCAGAGGTAGATGCAGAAAAAAATATATTCAGTTTGCAACCTGATGGAGGTCAGTATAGGTGGACTAATAGAACAAGTCCCACACACTGCTAGAAGGCCAAATATTTTTTCAGAGCTAGATGCAGAAAAAAATAATATTCAGTTTGCAACCTGATGGAGGTCAGTATAGATGGATTAATAGAACAAGACCCACACACAGCTAGAAGCCCAATATTTTTTCAGAGCTAGATGCAGAAAAAAATTATATTCAGTTTGCAACCTGATGGAGGTCAGTATAGATGGATTAATAGAACAAGACCCACACACAGCTAGAAGCCCAAAATTTTTCAGAGCTAGATGCAGAAAAAAATTATATTCAGTTTGCAACCTGATGGAGGTCAGTATAGATGGATTAATAGAACAAGACCCACACACAGCTAGAAGCCCAATACTTTTTCAGAGCTAGATGCAGAAAATTTTTTTATTCAGTTTGCAACCTGATGGAGGTCAGTATAGATGGATTAATAGAACAAGACCCACACACAGCTAGAAGCCCAATATTTTTTCAGAGCTAGATGCAGAAAAAAATTATATTCAGTTTGCAACCTGATGGAGGTCAGTATAGATGGATTAATAGAACAAGACCCACACACAGCTAGAAGCCCAATATTTTTTCAGAGCTAGATGCAGAAAAAAATTATATTCAATTTGCAACCTGATGGAGGTCAGTATAGGTGGACTAATAGAACAAGTCCCACACACTGCTAGAAGGCCAAATATTTTTTCAGAGCTAGATGCAGAAAAAAATAATATTCAGTTTGCAACCTGATGGAGGTCAGTATAGATGGATTAATAGAACAAGACCCACACACAGCTAGAAGCCCAATATTTTTTCAGAGCTATATGCAGAAAAAAATTATATTCAGTTTGCAACCTGATGGAGGTCAGTATAGATGGATTATTAGAACAAGACCCACACACAGCTAGAAGCCCAATATTTTTCAGAGCTAGATGCAGAAAAAAATTATATTCAGTTTGCAACCTGATGGAGGTCAGTATAGATGGATTAATAGAACAAGACCCACACACAGCTAGAAGCCCAATACTTTTTCAGAGCTAGATGCAGAAAAATTTTTTATTCAGTTTGCAACCTGATGGAGGTCAGTAAAGATGGATTAATAGAACAAGACCCACACACAGCTAGAAGCCCAATATTTTTTCAGAGCTAGATGCAGAAAAAAATTATATTCAGTTTGCAACCTGATGGAGGTCAGTATAGATGGATTAATAGAACAAGACCCACACACAGCTAGAAGCCCAATATTTTTTCAGAGCTAGATGCAGAAAAAATTTTATTCAATTTGCAACCTGATGGAGGTCAGTATAGATGGATTAATAGAACAAGACCCACACACAGCTAGAAGCCCAATATTTTTTCAGAGCTAGATGCAGAAAAAAATTATATTCAGTTTGCAACCTGATGGAGGTCAGTATAGATGGATTAATAGAACAAGACCCACACACAGCTAGAAGCCCAATATTTTTTCAGAGCTAGATGCAGAAAAAAATTATATTCAGTTTGCAACCTGATGGAGGTCAGTATAGATGGATTAATAGAACAAGACCCACACACAGCTAGAAGCCCAATATTTTTTCAGAGCTAGATGCAGAAAATAATTATATTCAGTTTGCAACCTGATGGAGGTCAGTATAGATGGATTAATAGAACAAGACCCACACACTGCTAGAAGCCCAATATTTTTTCAGAGCTAGATGCAGAAAAAAATTATATTCAGTTTGCAACCTGATGGAGGTCAGTATAGATGGACTAATACAACAAGTCCCACACACAGCTAGAAGCCCAATATTTTTTCAGAGGTAGATGCAGAAAAAAATATATTCAGTTTGCAACCTGATGGAGGTCAGTATAGGTGGACTAATAGAACAAGTCCCACACACTGCTAGAAGGCCAAATATTTTTTCAGAGCTAGATGCAGAAAAAAATTATATTCAGTTTGCAACCTGATGGAGGTCAGTATAGATGGATTAATAGAACAAGACCCACACACAGCTAGAAGCCCAATATTTTTTCAGAGCTAGATGCAGAAAAAAATTAGATTCAGTTTGCAACCTGATGGAGGTCAGTATAGATGGACTAATAGAATGATGCTATGCCCAAAAGATTTTACTTCACTAGGTGCAGTAAAAAAATTGGTATTCTATACACAGGTGGTATATCTTGCAACACAGATAGGCTACTCCACTGACTAACACACTCTGCAATAGGCCAAAAAGGATTAGCTTTGCTAGATTCAGCCAAATGCTGTGAAAAAAACTTGCACAGCACTGGCACAGACCTGCCTGGCAAAAACTGATAGGAACTGATGTAACCTAGTCCTGAAAAGGACTCCAATTACAATTAGTCTTTACTCCCACAACCTATCTATTTAAGAGCACAGACCTGCCTGATAAAAGTCCTAGGAAATGCTGTAACCTAGTCCTTAAAAGGACTGCAATCACAACTATTCCCTACTCCCAAGCTATCTGTATATTTGTGCGAAAATTGGCTTGAAATTAACAAGGTATAGCGCACACAGCAACAGCGGTGCCGTCTTACACGCAGCTGCAGGAGTGAGAAAATGGTGGCGACGGGGAAAATGGCTTGGTCTTATAGGGCAAGGACATGTGACATACACTGCCAATGACACATGCCCTTGCTTGTGTGAAAAAAAGCACTTCGCTCCGTGTGTGCGCTGCTGATAGGCTGACAGATTGCACCTCCCCACTGTAAATGCGGGAAAGAGAAAAAAAAATGGAGATCTTCATTGTTCCTGCAGAGATCCATCCCCTGCCCCTCCCCCCACCCCGCTGTACACTCAAACTGCGTATTAACATTAATTTTCATCATTACTGAGAAAAAATCCAGTTATGATTTTGGTGCACGAACAGTTATCGAACATAACCTCGAACAGCCGAATTTTTCTCAAATTGTTCGTGTTCGCCGAACGGCTCGAACACCGCCCAAAACAGCTCGAATTTGAGATTGGCGAACAGTTCGAGTAGAACAACGCTCATCTCTAATGTAGATCATAGAAAGTTGAATAAAATGATACCTCGATATTGGCGATCCGATGTCTTCTTCCAGAGAAATCCACGCCTTTCTTGATATGTAAATGAGCTGTTAAGATCTACGGGCCTGACATAGATCTCCCTGAGAATCTGAATCCAGAGCTTTTTTTTAAATGAAAGGAGGCATTACCAGTTTGAAGCATGTAGGACACTGCTGTCAACAATGTTGTCAGAGGTATTACGCCACTTTTACGGGCTCACAATAAAACATACAAAAACTAAGCCAAAATGGATTTTCCTGGAGAAAAATGTTAAGGAACATTCTTTCCAGTGTAATGACTTGTATATAAGGCAAAATAAATAACCAAAAACAAAAATGCTCCTCCACACCTTGGGCTATGTTCACACGTAGCATGTTTGATGCATTTTTGCACTTTTGCATTGCTTTCAACGGTGAAAAATCCATTCACCGGTAAATGTAATTTTAACATTTTACTACCTAATCTGGTCATCTGGTATGTGAGACACATCCATACATTGCATAAATGACATGAGAACAGCATGGGGAAAACCCCTGGAAGCATCTCTGCATCCTAGGTTACTACCTAAAACCGTGGTCATCAGACGTGATCCTATATTACTGCGGTAATAATACAGACATTTTTGACAACGTGACAAATATTAAACTCCATTTAAAATGGGCAAGGCGCGTGGCAAAGGACGGGAAAGTGGACGTAATGGTGATGGTGATGGTGCATGCAGAGGCCGAGGCCGTGGCCAAGATGAAACTGTGCCTGCTGAGGGAGCACAACAAGCACCCATATCATATTGACCTAGCTTCCTGTCCCATTTTCTAGGGGGCTGTAGAATACCACTATTGAAGCCTGACAAGTCTGAAAAGGTTGTTGGTTGGATACCAGATAAATAGATAATGCTTCCAGTCAGTTTGCCACCACCACCACCCTGTCTTTCAAACGGTCAAGTCTCAGTAGCCATGAGTCTGGACCATATTATTATTATAGCACCATTTGTTCCATGGTGCTTTACATGTGAAAAGGGGGTATACATTGCAAAAACAATTACAATAATCTTGAACAAAAACGTGACGGCGAACGGTACAGGAGGAGAGAGGACCCTGCCCGCGAGGGCTCCCAGTCTGCAAGGGATGAGTGAGGATACAGTAGGTGAGGGTAGAGCTGGTCGTGCAGCAGTATGGTGGAGCAGTGGTTACTGCAGGTTGTAGACTTGTCAGAAGAGGTAGGTCTTCAGGTTCCTTTTGAAGGTTTCCACGGTAGGCGAGAGTCTGATATGTTGGGGGTAGAGCATTCCAGAGTAGGGGGGATGCACAGGAGAAATCTTGTATGCGATTGTGGGAAGAGGAGATAAGAGGGGAGTAGAGAAGGAGATCTCGTGAGGATCGGAGGTTGCATGGAGGTAAGTGCTGGGAGACTAGGTCACAGATTTATGGAGGAGACAGGTTGTGGATGGCTTTGCATGCCAAGGTTAGGGTTTTGAACTGGAGTCTCTGAGCAATGGGGAGCCAGTGAAGGTATTGACAGAGAGGAGAGGCCTGGGAATAGTGGGGGGACAGGTGGATTAGTCGGGCAGCAGAGTTTAGGATAGATTGGAGGGATGCGAGAGTATTAGAAGGGAGGCCACAGAGCAGGAGGTTGCAGTAGTCGAGGTGGGAGATGATGAGTGCATGTACAACTGTTTTTGCAGATTCTTGTTTAAGGAAAGTGTGGATCTGGGAGATTTTTTTTACTTAGAGTCAGCATATTCCTGATCCTCCTTCCTCCCACCATGCCGAGTGCCTGGAGACAACTGATCCCATACTTGGACACTCCGAAGATCTGCTTTGTTCATCTTTCCATTTATAGATTCTGGCCTCTCGCTCGGTCTGCTTCAATCGGGGCAACAGGAGATCACATGTAATGATGCCCAAATATTTCAGCAGCCATGGTCAAACAAAGGTGACAGTGGGAAAGTGAATTTACTGTTGCAAAAGAATGAAGAGGAGAAAGAAGACATGCAATACCGCAGTGAACACCACCAATAATAATTATGGATTCAGATAATGAATATAAGTTGCAAAAATTTTATTTCAACACATAATGGATAATAAACACTCCAAATTCTTAAAACACCATTAAAAAAGGAATGGAACCAACCATACCTATGAGACCCCTCCACTAACAGAACCTTTCATATTTGCATCCAATTCGACATATATAATTATACAAATGCAATAATATACAAATAAATCACCCAAATGCATACAAAGTCTCTGTGATGGTCAATATTGCACTGGCCCAAAGAGTAAATAAATCAAAAATGATAAATAGATGACAAATATACGCATAAAACCCTGCCCTGAAAGGTAGACTGTGACGAGCATAGGGTCATATAGACCCGATGATGCTATGTGGCCAGCTCGGGCGGGAGCTCGGGTCCCTGCCCTATATGTTTGGCACTGTTTTAACAGTGAATAAACATGCAGGGATTGCCTGCCACTCACTGTAATGCCGCAGCTATCTTGGTGGGCATTACAGTGAGTGGCAGGCAATCCCTGCATGTTTATTCACTGTTAAAACAGTGCCAAACATGTAGGGCAGGGACCCGAGCTCCCGCCCGAGCATCCAGGAAGTACTCGCAGAGCATCTCGAGCAGTGAGATGCTAGGGCGAGTACAGAGCAGGAGCGAGCATGCTCGCTCATCACTAGTAGACTCACACTATGCTTATATTGTGCTTTTGAAATGCATTACAGTGTATAATCATAGCCTTGTGGGTACATTTAGGTAATTTATTATAGTACTTTGCTTATAGTGACACTATAGGGATATGTGTATTTCTTCTATTTGAACACAGTGGATGATTCCATAAAATGATTCCACTTTCTTAAAAATTAACTATATATTTATCCATTATTGCAGAGTTTGAAATATCACGTCATTATTGCCTATGCTAGAAATCTTCTAATTATATGATAGAACAGTGATTTGTGTAGCATTTCAGGTGATATTTTATTAAGTGTACTTACTATCAAGTTTGACCTTTTAATGTATATAACTCCAGCCCAAAAGGGCACGGCTTTGAAATACATGAAACAGAAATATTTCTTCTCTAATTTAATATGTTAGTAGGCTTTTATTGAGCGGAGCATCAGATTTTTTTTTATTGTTTTTGAAATTTTATTCCAATTTTGAAATATTTTGAAAGTAGACGAATGCATTTTAACCTCAGTGAGTGTCCTTTATCTCACATTATGATATTTTTTTTTCACAGGCTTCAGGCCATGTTTCGCTGTATATGTTCTAATTTTAAGTGTACGGTTTAAATAGAAAGATACAAGTAGAAAGTAGGTGGCAATCACATAGCAAAATTAGGTTTTCTGATTACATTACACATTCAGTTTCTTTTATATAACCGAAGTTCACAGATTAACAAAATTGTACGGGGACAACAATATGCTGATTAAAACATGAAATGACATCAAAGTAATTGTCCAAATGTATAAAAGTAAAAAAAAAAATTAAGTGTAACTTTAAAGTTTTAGATCCATGATTTTGGAAGGTTATTCTAATCTTAAAGTGAAAACATACAGTAGTTTAAAACGAGCTTTAAAAAAAAAATTAAGAATGAAAATTGATACTTTTTTTGTTTTCCTGAAACAGCGCCAATCTTGTACTTGGGCTGTGCTTAGTATTTCAACTAATCCTGTTTTAAGAAAATGGGGTAAACTATAATAACAGGAATAATCTTTAGACAAGAGTCATGCTGCTTTGGAAAAAATAGATAAATAAATATTCACTCGAATCAGCCAGGAGATGTGATTTGGTCTGGATTAAATTAGGGCTAAGTCAAATCTGATCCAAAAGAAGTTTATTATCCTTTGAGGTCTCTTAAATAAGATCCACAGCATTTCTGCTGCATGTGAACATCACCTAGTAGTTGAAGGACTTTGACGGATCGGAAAAAACAATTGGTCTTTTGTAGAGTTGAGCAAATTGATTCATAACAAATAAAATTGGGTACAAACTTACAGTATTGGATCTGCAAAAAATCTGCAAAATGGCAGTCAGACCTACATAATTTTTCCAGACTCTCTCTAGGGTCGGGAGAGGTTAAAAAATAATAGATTACAATTCACCTATCATACGCCCAACTCTCAAATGTCCTGCTGGTGAGGTCATAGATCCATCCCTCACCTGTCCTGTTCCTGTATCTCCAGATCGGTCTTTGATCCAGATCCTCTGGTGTTGACTAGGGCCCAAATGGTCACATAGGGCATGACACCCATTATGATGCATATTGCTCACCATGTGACCATGGGGGGAAATGCACAATATTAATCGTGTGGGTCCTAGTCACCGCCTGAAGACCGGCAGTGTAAAACTGTGGCAGCAGGACATTTGAGAGTTGCGCATATGATAGGTGAATTGTAATCTATTATTTTTTACCCTCTCCCGACCCTAGAGCGGGTCTGGAAAAATTATGTAGGTCTGACTGCCATTTTGCAGATCCAATACTGTAAGTTTGTACCCAATCTTATTTGTTATGAATAAATTTGCTCAACTCTACAAAAGACCAATTGTTTTTTCCGATTCGTCAAAGTCCTTCAACTACTAGGTGATGTTCACATGCAGCAGAAATGCTGTGGATTTTATGTCGCAAATCAGAACAGATGGAAAATCCACAGAAGATTACAGCTACAACAAAGTGGAATAGATTTACCAAATATCATTGTCACACTCCTGTCCCATGTATCTCGGGCTTCTCTCCCTTCACCTTGGTCCACTGCCCACTGTTATGCCCCACGTTGTGTTTTGCAGGTTGCCTGGCATGGCTCAGTGATGTCATCTCCATAACCCTATTTTAGACCCATTAGGACACACAGCTCTTTCTTCACATTGCGAATAAAAACTGTAGTTTTGTGTATTCCATCTCTTGTGCATACAGTGCTTACCTACTTCTATTTCTGCATACGTCACTTCATCCGTCCTGCTGCTCCCAAGACTCCTGTTTGTGCCACGTCCTTGCTCCCTACGTGCCATTGCCAGCTGCACCAATGCCTGGGGTCCGTGTACCAACCTGGTCATAGGGCTTAGTGAGTCCACTTCACAATGTGTTTTTAACGCTCATGCCCTCCTTCTAAGACAAAATGCCTGGCTTGTCAATTTGTCTTGCGGAATTGATTGTGTTTTTTTGTGGATTTTCCCTGTAAAAATTCACAACTTCAATTGTTGCAGATTATTCTACAGGTTACCTAGGGATCCTGGTACGTCCAGGTATGTTCATCTTTTGCATAAATGTAGACTGATCACCCTCCAATCTCAGTACACCCAGCCTCTAGCGATGATATTTAGTAATGTGACCAATTGCAGATGATCAGGATGTAGAAACCATTGGAAGACCAGACTGTCTTTACCATAGGAGATGAGCATACAGATTTTAATTTATGTTCGGAGATCCATTGAGGCTATCGTTAGGTAAATTGGCACCAAGTTGGCATTATTTAAAGAAGGTGCAGATGACCATATTTACAGTTCGAGTTCGTTCCAACAAAACATCGGAAAGGACCGGACCAGTATTAGTCTATGGTCCCGTGCACATGTTAGTTTTTTATCCTCGGACACTGTCTTCAAAGGAAAGAATCACTGCATGTCCGAGTTTGATCTGATATTCGGATCGCAGTTGGTCATACAAGTCAATGAGTACAAAATCATCCGACTGAACTCGGATGTCATCTGAGTAAAGTCCGATTTCCATGACTGACAGAATGGAGAAGATGGAGATTTTTTTTTCTCCATACTCTCTACAACTTAGAAAATCATATCACACTCTGATAAAACTCTAGTCAAACTCTGATCAGTATGATTAGCATAATCAACCAGATTCTCTAGGATGAG
The DNA here is from genome assembly GCF_046119375.1 of Phyllobates terribilis. Lineage (NCBI taxonomy): Eukaryota > Metazoa > Chordata > Amphibia > Anura > Dendrobatidae > Phyllobates > Phyllobates terribilis. Next base: position 331,239,861 of record NW_027362768.1, read on the forward strand.
ACAATCTACGATCGTCTGCCCTGCCCTTAGTGTAGATTAATAGCTGTACATTTTGCTGCAGCTTTCTGCAGATTTGCAGTAGACATTTTCAACCTCAAATATGCATTAAATGGGATTTTATTATACTGTTTTACGATAAGAGCTTCCTTTGCAAGCTGAAGGTATTCTGACACCAAAGCATTTGGGGGAATTAAATTTCCATTTGATTTTACCATTAGTTGAACCAAACCTGTATAATTTTTCAAGTCATTAAACCAAAATTCTCCTGTGCAAATATATTATTAAATTATTGAGCAGAGAATGTTGGACTTAGGCTATGTGCGCACAGTGCATATTTGAAGCAGAAATTTCCTGAGCGTTTCTGCATCTCCTTGGCAGGAAAAGCGCATGTGTTTTGGTACATTTTTGATGCGTTTTTGATGCATTTTTTATGCGTTTTTTGCATGTGTTTTATTAAGCATTTTTTACATGTGGTTTTTGAAGCATTTTTTAAAGCGTTTTTGTACATCAATGAATGCTTTTTGGAGCTAAATATAGTTATTTGGTGGGACACTGCTTAAACCTTGGATTACCATCAGAACTGGGGTGAGTATATTGGTTAATTTGAATGATTAAAGAATGTGTCTGATGTATTTCAAATACAGTGTTTACTCTGTGTCTATGTGTTTATTTAACTCTTTACTTTACTTTAATTAGGTTTGGTCATGAAAAGGTCTGATTTACACCTTGTCCTCACCAAACAAAAGAGCTGGGTGTCAGCTAGTCCCATTCACCCAATCTTCATTAGCATTTCTATTCATGTAATTTATGCTGCAGCTGTGAGCTGGTATTTTTAGCCTAGGAAGGTGCCATTTGCAAACATTTTCCCTGGCCATGATTAACATCTCACAGATGGTTCGTTAGCTGATATGTCCACCTGATCAGCACCTAGCAGCACTTTGGAAGCAGAATATTTTTGTTGCGTCCAAAACTCTGTGTTCTAGTGCCGCACTTTTGTTGTCGGTAAATGTGAACCCTCCACATATAATGACACTTCAATTGGTCAAAATCTGCAGCGGAGACTAGTGTGTCCTCTACAGAAATTGACATGCTGCGGGTGAGTTTGGGTACGTGGCCACGGTCAGGAGCCGCTGCAGGTTTGACGCTGCATGTTTATACAGCATCAAACCCGCTGCGTACATATGTTACAGCATATAGTACGCACAATTCAAAACATGTGGCTGTACACGTGGAGCAGTAGCAGGGGCAGCCACTTGTTTTGACGCTCCTGTGCCCTGCCATTTTCCTCTGCGGTCCCTTTGTTTACCCCCTGGTATGTATAGACAGGGTCATTATGGACTGCATAGTATAAGGAAATGATCACATATGGTATTTACCCGGGCACATTATTGACTAGGGGTATATAAGGTACTTTTTAGTACATGTATTGACTGTTAACATATGCTTATATATGTGTATCGGCAAATTGTGGATTAGATAATATATGCTGTACTCAGTGGAGCCACTTTTTCAAGGTTCAGAATGGCTATATTTATATTTATAATTACCCTAATTATGCTTGTTGTCATTTATAATAAAGTCTATTGAATTATTTTTCTAAAATGATGGCTTATTGATCGTTTCTTGTTCTCTTGTGCTATATGTTACAGAATAGTGGATGGGATCCCTAGAAATCCCATGTCCACTATGCATGCATCAGAGGCTGCGAATCACCCATAGACAGTGACATGCGGCGTGTCTTTCAGGACCACAGCATGTCAAATTCTCTTGCGGAGTCGCTAGTCTCTGCAACAGAAATTTGACCACTAGAATGTATTGAATGCGATAAATCCGCATGGTTCAGTAAACACATGTGGATTTACCTGCGTTCAATAGAATGCAAAGTTTTGGACGCAGCAAAAAATATGCATCCAAAGCGTTGCTACGTCTGGATCATGGGCACAGAGCCAAAAATTTTTAAAAAAATGTCGTGGGCTTCCGCGTCATTTTTATAACCAGCAGAGCGAAAGCCGACCCCTGATATTAATAGCCAGGGAAGGGGCCATTAGCCAACAATGTTCCCTGGCTATTAATATCAGCCCACAGTTGTTTGTTTAGCCTTTACTGGCTAGATTACAGGGGGACCCCAGAAAAAATTTTACGTGGGGTCCCGCTATAAAATCTAACCAGCAAAGGCTAAACAGACAGCTGTGGACTGATACAGCTCCCTCCATGGCTATTAATATCACCCCTCAACAGTCCCAGAAATCTGGCGCTTAGCCTGCGCTCTTCCCACTGCCCTGTAGTGGTGTCGAGTAGGGTAATGGGGTTGGGGTTCACGTCAGCCTTATATTGGTGCCTGACGTGAAGCCAAGGTTAGTAATGGAGGACTTCTATAAGACGCCCCCATTACTAACCGCATAGTAAAATGGTCGCCGCTTTTTCAATAAAAGACACGGCCACAATAAAGTATTTCAATGAAATAAAAAACACACGCGGTTCTACAATTTTGTTTATTATTTATTAAGCCCTCGATCTCCTGAAAAAAATGTAAAATAACAAACAACCATATCCCTCAACTGTCCGTCGTCAACGACATAGTCCATGTACCGCCAACGATTGTCCCACAACGATCCGTGTCGCTTCTACAGAAGTGACATCAGCCATCACTGATGTCACAGCTGTACAAGACAGAATTGTATACTGACAGGATTGTAAAATCACCCCTTTCAGTATACATGCTGCAGGAGGTCACTGGGGTTGATCAGCTGAAGATCAGCTGATCACACCCGGTGAGCTTACGATCAGCTGATGGTCACGTGACCATTAGCTGATCGGTGATGTCAGCGATCAGCTGATGGTCAGGAGACCGCTCAGCTGATCGCTGATGTCACCGATCAGCTGAGCGGTCACGTGTCCATCAGCTGATTGCTGATGTCACAGATCAGCTGATGGTCACGTTGCCGCTCAGCTTATCTGTGACATCAGCACAGGTCCTGGAAGAACAGTATACTGCGGGAAACGAGCCCGCTTCCCGCAGTATACCGCCTGCCGCCGGGAGGAGAAGATCGCCACCGGGGGCCGCCGGACAGGTGAGTATAGAGGTTTATTTTTTAATTTATGCTTTTTTTTTCTTTTTTTTACAGCGCGTGGTAGCTGGCTTGATTGGGAAGACTACTGCTCCTCCCATCCACGCCACTCCCACTGTTATCAGCGGGAGCGGCAGTCGGGATAAGAGGAGTTGTAGTCCTCCTCTCCAACCCGGGTACCACCCGCACCGCGTTTCTGCCGCAAATTTGCGGCCATTGACTTTAATCGAAACCCAGCAAATCCACATATACCTGCGGGTTTGCTGCATTTCAATGGACCTCAATGGGCATGAATTCGCTGCGGGATCGCGATAGAAATGGTCCTGCTGCGTTTTTTAACGCAATGTGAATCCGGAGCGGAAGTTTCCGCATCATGTGCACAGCACATCCGGATTAGCATTTCTAGGCATGGCAGACCTATTACCAAGCGTTTTCGCAGCGTTTCTGTGGAGGGAAAACTGCAGCGAAAACGCATCAAAAACGCATCGTGTGAACTTAACCTTAAAACAGAATTGTAGATTTTGTCTTTAATAAGAAGCAGGGCACGCCACCAGAAATTTCAGGACCCCATACTGGCAACATTTTCAGGCCTTCTTGAGACTCTGCCCAGGCTTCACCCCAGCTCAGCCTCCATTCCCGAACTTTCCACAGTCTCACTGACCACTCTTGGAAAAACTCTACCTTCTGCAACACATCCTCACCAATCACACATTAACAGTTTTGATTGGACACCATATCACATACATAGCCATCAGCTTTTCTTTTGGCCAAAAGATTTGTTAAGCCGCCACCACGACAAGGAGACTCTTCTGTCAGGGCCCTACTCTACCTTATTAAAAATGTCTTAAAATAAGAGCGGGGCCTCTTGAAATCTCATCGCCCCCCTGAAATGAGCGGAGCATTTGATTGGGCATGTGTTATGTTCTGCTACCAAAGCTAAGGAAAGAGAGGAGATCTGTCCCTACTATAAGACTCAGCTGAATCCCTACGATGTAACAGGGAACCTGATCCTGCGATCAGACCTGCTAAAGTCCTAATCTAGTCTGTACGAAGACCTATAGATGTGGGGAGGGAATCCCTACAAGTACTAAGGACTGGAAGGAATATGGGACACCTCCTAACAGAAATAGTAGCAGACAGACGAACAAACAAAATAGATAGAACATAGAGGTCCGTAGACCAAGAAAAATAACAGAGTTAGATACAGAGCACAGGCTAGCTAGAAAGTAGATATACAATGAAGTCCAGCAAAGCCAGAAGGGCGGAGCAGGATTAAATAGGCCAACAAAGTCATGTGACCAGCAAAGGAAAAAAAAACCTAACAGCAAGGTTCTAACAGCATGTGTGTAGTTGCTCGATTGTAAGGGTTAGCCAGCGCGGAAGATTTTCAAGCAGAATTTTGGTGCAGACAGATCTTTTCTTGGCATGGCTGCTGATAAAACCCGCCGTTCTTCAATCCTCATTGCTCTTCCATAGAGATGAATGGGAGGCATGAAGGAAGCGGCCGCCGTGGATATTCAGCAGAATGTCGGCATGGCTGCCTGCGCCAAACTTCTGCTTGAAGATCCACCATGTGAACTGGCTCTAATAATTATCCCATATGTTGTGTATAGGGGATAAGTATTAGATTACTAGAATATGTCCTTTAAGGCAGGCAACTCTACCTTATTGCAGGCAGACAGGCAACAGTCAGTAGAGTCAGTAGTAGTGCTTAGTAGTTTGCAGGCAAGCACCAGGCAGATGGCCTTCAACTTCACACTGCACGAGCAGGGATTGGGACACAAGAAGAGTAGCGGGTGGGTGGTCCAGCGGGTGGGCGAATAAGAGGTTGGATGGGGGGAATGGGCGATCGCATGAGCGAGTGGACGAGTGAGTGAGCAGGTGCGCACCTCATTACTTTCAGGCCTTCAACTCCAGCATATAATCTGCCGCAAGGGCTCAGGGTGCGCTGGCAGCTTAGGAACAGAGGGCGGGCAGGCAGCGTCTGACATCACCCGTCCGGTTCCCTCTTCTGCAGCCATACAACGCAAGTAGCTGCTGTGAGTGACTGGGGCCCAGGGGCTTAACAAAGCAAAGTAATTTGTAATTTGCCCAGCGCCACACAGTCTCCCAGCCGTTTATACAGTGGCTTGGCTGTGCTACCTCAGCACAGGCTGCACATCGTGTCTCACCCAGTCAAGGACCCCCCTCTTTGCTTCTGCTCACCGGGTCCCATACACCAGTAATAGCAGTAATGCCATGATGGCAGCCGTGATAAAAAGGTACTGGACTTGGCAAATGTGTCAATGGGTAGTGAAGTTTATTTTCAGATTTCCTATGTGTCTTATGATTTTGATATGCAATCTTTCCACAGAAACTGCCTTGACAAGTATTGTGAGATTTCTCTCTACCTGGGACTCAGACAATTATGATTTACACTGGTAGCATAAAAGGTTTCAAGGTTTGAACTCCCCTGTAGTACTTTTGCACAGGTTCTCTTTATTACCTTGCCTGTGTTTTTCCTAGAATTTCAATACTTTACATTATTATGATGTCCTTTATGAAGGCCTTTCTTCATTTATATTACAAATTTAATGAATAATTCAATGATTTGAGCTAATGCATCATTATAATGATATTCTTCATATGTCAGTGGCATCCTCTATGTTGAGGTGCTGTACATATTGTGTAAAGTAAATTATTTATTGCTATATAATATAGATCCTTGAAGATCAGCCTACAGATTGAAGCTTTGTTTTGATCCTGGGCATAATAATTCTTATGCGACTAATATGCTAATATGAAATAAGTACAAGTTTCAATAATAATTGGCAGGGATTCCACAGAGACGACACCGGGGAGATCACACAATATCTCACCGTGCCGTCACTGTATCATGGATTTCGTTAGTAATTGGCGTCACACCTCCAGATTCCAATGCTTGGAATATGTGTATACGCCCTATACGGTCACTGTCAGCTTCACGATAGCCCAATTATTATTATTCTCTGCCACCACCGGCCAGTTTTGATGTGGAAAAACGGATGTTGCCACAGGAAACCGAAACAGACAGAGTCAAGTGTAGCGCCCCGAGGGTTCGGCCGCTACAGGGGTATTGCACCTCAGCCAGAGGTGTGATATCCCACTAGCGGGCAAGGAGGGAGTGTGGACCAAGGCTCGGTAGGCTGCATGCATCACACACACCCCATTTCCGGGGGACAGCTCAACGGTGCTCCCACGAGACAGAAGTGCAGGCACGACAGCATCTGTCCCAGGCTGGAGTGGGGAGGGGGAAGCACACCCAGTGATATAGGAGCAGGAGGGGAGGGTTTCTGGGCATAGGGAGGAGCCCATTGGTTGCAAGTCACCTGGGCTCATACACAGAGAGGGAGGTATATAAGGTGGGCACCATCTTAGAAGTAGAGACAAGACAGTCAGAGGAGGAGAAGAGGAGAGGAGCTCAGCCAGAGAGGGCTGACAGAGAGCTGTGGCTCAGCCAGGGCCCAGCTCCACGAGGCAGGCCTAGAGTGAAGGCCAGAGCCAGAGGAGAAGGACAGTAACAACAAGGAACAGGAACAGAAAGGAACAGAAAGGAAAGAAAGAAAGGAATAGAGCACCAAGAGAGGCCCAGAGACACGAAGGCAGAAGGAACCCCAAAGGCCCAGGAGATTGCGGGTGACGGGTTGGCAGAACAGGGTACTGGATCCCAAGATGGTGGAGGCGACTAATCCTCAGCCAAGGACCGGCGGTCGCCATCATATCTTGGTGCGACCCCTCACTACACCTACTAGAAAGGCATACCACATAGAGTCAGGGCAGCGAGCACGAAGCCCTCCCAGGAGAAGGCCCGAGGCAGCTGGACAAAAGTAGTGTCACTGGTGGGGCACAGCCAGAGAAAAGAATAGAAAGGAGTCCTGGGCCACGCTCCGGAATTACCTGGGGGTTGACTGAGCCCCTTGCCTGGTGGACGCAGCCGGCTCGGGCGGTCCTACCTGCGCACAAGTGACCTGGATGAGAACTGTGAGTAAAGCATTTGAACTGCAACACCTTGTCTCTGTGCTTTCTCCCCGCATCGGCACTATTAGTACTGGGACGCCCGCACCATCACTCCCATCCTCTACTACACTGCCCTGGGGCTGCACTCCTCTTGTGGGGAGTCACACCACCTCAGCTGCATACCCCATCAGCCCCAGCGGACTGCTTTGCAGCGGCGGTCCACACTGGCCGCAATCCACGGGTGGCGTAGTCGGACAACTAACTCAAAACCTTACAAATAGACTGCCACTGAATTGACCACCCTGGGCACGGGCCGGGTCATCGCCATGGAGACTACAACCCCCAGCGATCCAGCTCCGGGTATTCCCCGCACACACGTGCACGCACAACACAGGCCCAGGGGGCGAGTCAACTTTGGTGTAGTCAGCAGGATCGTTACCAGCCCGCCACAAACGGGTATTGCGCGCCTGAAAAGAGACTGTTTTATTGTATTAAAGATGGCGCCCGCCCCAGAAGAACGAGTGCCATAATGTGCGCGCCAAAAGACAACAGGAAACCACCTCCCATCGTGGGCCGGCTCCGGGTATTCACCGCACACACGTGCACGAACAACACAGGCCCAGGGGGCGAGTCACAAGGATGGAGAGGAAGAATTCTTGCCCAGGATGGCCTCTCCAAGCGATCCTAGGCACTGGAGTTTCCCTCTCTCCGGGCAAGAGCGGATCACATGCTCTGAACTGAAACAATAGAAGCATCTTCCCTCAGCACGGCGAACCTCCTGACATGTCTTGACCATCTTCACCTGGTCTATCTGCATGGATTCAGGGGTAGATGCCATGGCTGAGGCTTGTTGCGAAACCGGCCCTTGGAAGGGGGGTGCAAGGCGTAGAGGTCTTCTCTCACTACCTCCTTGGAACGCTCCTGAAACCTAGGTCATCCAGAAAGGTGGGGATATCCCGACCGACAAGTTCGTCCTTGATCCGCCCAGAAAGACCTTTGCCTCATCATTCCAGGAGAGTTCAGACGCCAAGGTGCAGAAATGTACCACGTACTGGCCCATTGTGAGGTTTCCCTGGCGCAGACGGAGGAGAGAGGAGGCAGTTGAGAAAATGTGGCCGGGCTTATCAAAAACCTTCCAGAAGGCCAGGAGCTCGAAGTGCAGCGTGCACTGAGTGATGAAGCCCCGACATAGAGTGGGATCACTGCCAAAGCATTGAGGAGCAGAAAGTCGGGGTCCAAAGCCGGGTGCCACACCGCCACTGGGTTGAGGCGCCACCGGAGCAGATACCGCTTGGTTAGACGCAGACACAGCCGGGGTGGTGAGTGCATCCAGGTGCGAGTGTACAGTCCATAGAAAGGACAGGATTGTATCCTGTTGCGATTTCTGGTGGGAGACCTCCTGATACAGGTCCGAGACCGAGGGAGCCTGGGTGCCACCGGATTCCATGGCCTGTGCAAACTGTTATGGATCCGGATGGTGGAACCACTGTGCCGTGGTACAAGGAGGGACCAGAGGGGCGTGACTAAGGACAAACCCGGACCAACCCTGGCTACACGGCGGCTCAGTCGACTCCGTGAACCAAAGAAAGACCAAGAGGGTGGACCAGGTGCCACTCTGGGACCGACCTCGTGTGAGAGCAGGCGACTCCCACGGGACTGCCGACAGGTGTAGACTGGCACGGCAGACAGACTCGGTAGTAGGCAGACAGACGAGCACGGCAGATAGACAGGCTGGTGGGTACAGCTAATAGGCAGACGGGCACCGCTTGTAGACAGGCTGGCGGGCACGGCGACCTGAGAACTGACAGAGAGGTTAGGAGACCAAACTAACACGTTGCACAAGCACCTCCATAATGGGGAAGGTGCCTTATATATTACCTGTCTTCTGGCCATTGGTCAGGGATATCTTAGGATGGCGCGCATGGCCCCTTTTAGAGACAGGGAGCATGTGCGCCCTAAGCATAGTGCCCAGGGATCTGCGCGAACTGCACGCACCCCGTTACACAGCCAGAGTGGGAGACGAGTGGCGGCGTGGGAGACACCTGGCCGGGGATGTGGCGGTAAGGGGGTCGGCGTCTCTGATGGGCAGGAAGCAGAGTTGCCGGTGCTACACTTACTATACAATCGCTGGGACGATTCAATATAGCTGGCGGGGAGCTCTCCTCTGACTTGACTGTTATCAAACAGGATTCATTGCTATAATAAATATAACTCCCGCAAAGAATATGGATCAATCTTCAGTTGGCACTTTTATGCCTTATCTGTCCACACACCCCCTGTGATGACATCATGGGGGCTTGTCTGCACATTTTATTTAAGATCTCTGGTTTTTGGGATAACTTATTGCTGGTTGATCCCAGAAGGCCAAAAGTGATACCATATTTTCTATTATGATTTTACCTTCATTTAGAGACCACACATGGCGTAGTTGTGATCTGCTATTTTGTTACTTTCGCGCCACAGCCCCCCTGGAGGGGGTTACGGCTGCGAAAAGATAATCATCTTGTTCCTTGGCTGACCCTGCCACTAAAAATATGGGTCCCCTTATTATCAGAATGATGGAACTTGAGCTATTCCATATTTCGTATCAGTGCCAGATGTCCTGGGAACTTGTTGCTGGGAATTGTTCTGATTATTTGAGTGTGTTTGATCTTAACGAGCTGCGTCCTGCTCTCTGTGTCAGAGGGAAACACACTTGCCTGCTAAATGGTTCTGTAGCACATAATGTGGCAGCATTTGCTTCCAAGGCCCTTCTCAGGTGTGTGTTAATTTTGTGTTACCATCTCTAATGCCAACCATTGGTGCCAAGGGACATAGGCCACCTATTGATACTCCAAAATAGTAATAATTTTGGAAAGACATTCAATATTTGCATATACTGTACATCAAATGAGAGTAATGGTAGTATTTAGAGATGAGTGAATCAATTTGTAACAAATAAAATTTGTTACAACTTTCCGTAAAAATTCAGATTCACAAGAATCCAATTTTTGGGATTTTATTCACCTAAACCCATAAAAATGGCAGCCATAACTGCTTTCCTTATAGACCCAGGAAAGGTTTCTAAAATAATAATAGATTATACCCACTAGGTCTGACACCGCAGTTTCCAGCTCCATCTTCTTCTTGCTTCGGATCTGAGTTTGGATCAGTTTTTGAATCGGTCTTGAATCGGTCTTTTCTTTAATCATCAGTCTGGATCTTTTGGCTGACTTAACCTCATGTGGACACATGGGGCTCAATGCACATCAATGAAGTGCAACGCACCTTATTTAATTGCATTACTAACAGACGACGCACCCCAAGTAACCAAATGAGTCCTAGTCAGCAGTTTAAGATTCGGACCGAAGACCAAACAAAAGAACAAAAGAAAGACAGAGAAGCAGACTGTCCCAAAAGTGATCCCTGACAGTAAGACAGGTGAAAGCAGGCATAGGACAGGTTAGTATCATAGATATATAAAAGACATAATACGATTTTATTTGGATTGCATTTTATTCAGCTCAGATAAAATCTGCTAGCTAGATTTGTGCATATCTGCTCGATAAGATTTTTGGGACATTTGCTTATATCTACTAGCAGTGAAGGGGTATTCACTCATTAATGATGCAGATAATAAATGTTGGATTTCAAAATTAGTAACTTTTAAGAACCTCATCGGGTCACCCAAAACATCAGTGTCACTTTCCCTCCAACAGGGTTGTTGGGAGATTGACACCTTTTTATATGCAGTGGTAATAGAGATCAGCGAATCAATGCTAAAAAAAATTGTTTTGCTCAAATCTAAATTACTTGTGTTCTCCATGTGCTAATCCATCAAAATGGCAGCTGGTAATTTGGCTGAATTGTAAAGGACCAGAAAAAAAAAGTTAAAGTGGTTGTCCACTAGTCAGATAATCTCTTCTCAATGTCTATGTTTCCTCCCTCTTATACTCACCTCCAGTGCCGCCACTGTTCCAGAGGTGTCAACACTGGCTTTTGCTCTGAGTGTCATAACCCTTGTGACCAATCAGCACAGGCTTCACTCTTCCCTCCTTCCGACAATTTAGACATCCAGAGGAAATGAAAGAGCAGCCGCAGCTCTCACTTTCTCCAGATGTCAATTTCATCTGTAGGAATTATGTCACTCGAGCCCCGGTAGAGCCACTGCCAACATCGCTGTAACAGCGCCAGCACCAGAGGCGAGCATAAGTGTTATTATTTTACTGAGGAGCAACATAGGAAGTGAGAAGGGGTTGTCCAAGTAGTAGAAAACCCCTTTAAAAAATAGACCTATCCTGCCGTCACAGTTCCTTGACCAGTTCTACATTGGCTCCTGTCACTTCTGGCCTTTCTTTATTCTGTGCTGGTGCTTCCTACATGGAGTAGGCCTAAGATGATGCACAAAGTCAAGATGTCATGATTTGCATCGCTTAAAGAAGCAGTCTCATTATTTATTTATTCCTTAAGCCTGTCTTAATGAGTATGTAATATAGCGATTGTGCAATAAAATGTGTCTTCAGCGCTTTCCAATGCCGCTCTGGTTCTCTACTCAATGACTTCACTTAAATTCCAACTCACTGGGTCACACTAGGGTCTACATGTGAGTGGGAAGTCGCTTTTACAATGTAAGTTTATGGAACCTCGTGCTGACACTCCATAGACCTTTATTGTAAAAGCAACTTACAGTTAGGCTATGTGCCCACAATGCGGAAATGAAGCAGAAATTTTCCTGAGCATTTCTGCATCTCCTTGGCAGAAAAAATGCATGCGGATTTTACATGTGCTTTTCTCTGCCAGGGAGAAGCTTTTTTTAAGCATTTTTGCATGCTTTTCCGCATGCGTTTTTTCAAGCGCTTTTAAAAAGCGATTTTGAGCATCGCTTGGAAAAATGCTTGACAAGTTGGTCACACAATATATATTCTTGCAACTGGCATGGATTTATATTGTGTGACCAACTTATGCTGCTTTAAATGCAGCACCAATAGTAAAAAAAGAATTAAAACGTAAAAAATAAAAAATAAGCATTATGCTTACCTCTCCGGTGGCATGCTGTGTCATCGGCATCCCGCGCTGTTCTGAAAGGTTCTGCGTTGATGTCATTTAGTCAGCTGACAGGTCACGCGACCACTGGTGTAGGTCTAGTCACATGACTAGATGATGTCACCGCAGTTCCTTTCAGAACACCGCGGGACGCTGATGACAGCGCACGCCACCGGAGAAGGGACCGGGGGCCGCCGGAGAGGTAAGTATAATGTTTTTTGGGTTTTTTTTACGTTTTAATTCTTTTTTTACTAATGGTACCCAGGTCGTATGAGAGTCTCCTCTTCTCCAGACCCGGGTACCATCCACGCATTGAACCACATAACATCCACATGCATACATGTGCATGCGGATGTTATGCGGTTCAATGCAAGTCAATGGCGGCGATTTTGCCGTGATTACATGCAAGAAATGGTTGTGCTGCAGATTTTTCTGCAATGATAATCTGCAGCAGAAATTTCCGCAGCATGTGCACAGCACATGCGGATTATCATTGGGAAACATGGCAAACAACTTAACAAGCGTTTTTAATGCGTTTTCACATTGTGGGCACACAGCCTTAATATATAAACCCCAGCATGATCCAAAGAGCTGGAAAATTGGGGGTCGCATGACCCAGAAGAAGACCGGAGTAGCGCTGGAATCCGGGAAAGCTACCATGATGAGACAGGAGAAAGGTGAGTTGAGTATACAGTACAGGCCAAAAGTTTGGACACACTTTCTCATTTAAAGATTTTCCTGTATTTTCATGACTTTGAAAATTGTACATTCACACTGAAGGCATCAAAACTATGAATTAACACATGTGGAATTATATACTTAACAAAAAAGTGTGAAACAACTGAAAATATGTCTTATATTCTAGGTTCTTCAAAGTAGCCACCTTTTGCTTTGATGACTGCTTTGCACACTCTTGGCATTCTCTTGATGAGCTTCAAGAGGTAGTCACCGGAAATGGTCTTCCAACAATCTTGAAGGAGTTCCCAGAGATGCTTAGCACTTGTTGGCCCTTTTGCCTTCACTATGCGGTCCAGCTCACCCCAAACCATCTCGATTGGGTTCAGGTCTGGTGACTATGGAGGCCAGGTCATCTGGCGTAGCACCCCATCACTCTCCTTCTTGGTCAAATAGCCCTTACACAGCCCGGAGGTGTGTTTGGGGTCATTGTCCTGTTGAAAAATAAATGATGGTCCAACTAAACGCAAACCGAATGGAATAGCATGCCGCTGCAAGATGCTGTGGTAGCCATGCTGGTTCAGTATGCCTTCAATTTTGAATAAATCCCCAACAGTGTCATCAGCAAAGCACCCCCACACCTTCACACCTCCTCCTCCATGCTTCACGGTGGGAACCAGGCATGTAGAGTCCATCCGTTCACCTTTTCTGCGTTGCACAAAGACACGGTGGTTGGAACCAAAGATCTCAAATTTGGACTCATCAGACCAAAGCACAGATTTCCACTGGTCTAATGTTCATTCCTTGTGTTCTTTAGCCCAAACAAGTCTTTTTTGCTTGTTGCCTGTCCTTAGCAGTGGTTTCCTAGCAGCTATTTTACCATGAAGGCCTGCTGCACAAAGTCTCCTCTTAACAATTGTTGTAGAGATGTGTCTGCTGCTAGAACTCTGTGTGGCATTGACCTGGTCTCTAATCTGAGCTGCTGTTAACCTGCGATTTCTGAGGCTGGTGACTCAGATAAACTTATCCTCAGAAGCAGAGGTGACTCTTGGTCTTCCTTTCCTGGGGTGGTCCTCATGTGAGCCAGTTTCTTTGTAGCGCTTGATGGTTTTTACAACTGCACTTGGGGACACATTCAAAGTTTGCCAACTTTTTCGGACTGACTGACCTTCATTACTTCAAGTAATGATGGCCACTCATTTTTCTTTACTTAGCTGCTTTTTTCTTGCCATAATACAAATTCTAACAGTCTATTCAGTAGGACTATCAGCTGTGTATCCACCAGACTTCTGCACAACACAACTGATGGTCCCAACCCCATTTATAAGGCAAGAAATCCCACTTATTAAACCTGACAGGGCACACCTGTAAAGTGAAAACCATTTCCGGTGACTACCTCTTGAAGCTCATCAAGAGAATGCCAAGAGTGTGCAAAGCAGTCATCAAAGCAAAAGGTGGCTACTTTGAAGAACCTAGAATATAAGACATATTTTCAGTTGTTTCACACTTTTTTGTTAAGTATAAAATTCCACATGTGTTAATTCATAGTTTTGATGCCTTCAGTGTGAATGTACAATTTTCATAGTCATGAAAATACAGAAAAATCTTTAAATGAGAAGATGTGTCCAAACTTTTGGTCTGTACTGTACATTTTTTTGTTATTTTTGAATCCCTATGTTTATTATGCTCTAGGGTCTGAAGGGACACCAAAGTACAATAAGTCACATTTAATTCTCATTTAACAAATTCAATATCAATCAAATTTCCTGGCCAAACCTGAGCAAACTACCAACCTGAGCAAACTACCAAATTGGAATTTTGACAGATGTTCTCATCACTAACCATTGCAAGTATGACCACATGGAACCACTTCATTACACATCATCTGTTCATTATTGTATATTTTAGCCATTTTCCCTCTCTCTGTAAGCCATTCCCACTGTTAACAAACCTTTTGTACAAAGTGTCCCTTATGATAATTTCTGCCATAGATGATTTCGCTGCCAGACTTCTCCAAAGCTTATCTTCATTTTCCAATATTTGCTTAATTAAGATTTGCAGTTCATTACTGAGAATTAAAACTGTTCTGAATGCTGCTGGATAGAAACCAGGGGGAGGATTGGCATCTTCAGACATCACAACAGTAATTCAGCGGAGTTTCCTGATTACTGTGCGTTCAATGAAAGAAAGAAGAAATTGTTAAATTCTTCCCCTCGTCTGAGCGCTGCTGTCTATATGTACAGTATATGCATACATATGTAAATGTATGTCGTTTATCTTTGAACATGTGACCTCTAAACATCAAATATAAGTATCTATTACATAATGTCTATTTAAAGGGAACTTTTCAGAATAATTTAAGTACAGAATGTAGCAGTCTGGCTGTATAGGGCCAAGTACAACAATAAAAATGATATCTGTCTTGTAGTAATCCGATGTGCCAGCGCTGAGAAATCAAGGTTTGAAGCCACATGCAAATTAGCCTGGAAGTGCTCTCTGGCTCTGACTATTGACACGCCCCCAATGCACTTTTAGGCTAATTCGCTGGAGTATTCAATGCTTGATTTCTCAGCGCTGGCACATCGGATTGCTACAAGACAGGTATCATTTTTTTTGTTGTACTAGGGCCTATTATGTTTTCACAGGTTCCTTTCAAAGGCATTTTGCAGAACTTTAGTATTGATAACCTATTTATATACTAGTAAAGATGGCCGCAGAAATTGTGCTCTCAATTACCTCGACACTGGCATTAATATAAATCTCCAGGATCCAATTTTTATATATACAAGACTTCTTTAATGGCACATGCAATGCGTTTCAGTCCGCACTGGGATCTTCATCAGGCTTTCATAGGATAGGTCATGAATATCAGAGCTCAGCCAACTATCGACTCAATCAAAAACTCCAAATGTATTCTACAAAAAAAAATTTTAATTAGACAAATTTCCTAATTGATGCTTTTTAGGTTAGGGTCACAATTGGTTCGATTGTGATAATCACATTCTGATCAGACTTTGATCAAAGTTTGATCAGAGTGGGATCCAATTTTAAGGCAGTAATATAAAGAAGCTTGTAGATACAGCTCACCCCATCCAATATACGGTATGTATGTTGTAAAGTCTGGTTTCCTGGGTAATCGACTCCACTGTGAACAGATAAAGCTTGTGAGGTGTCAAGCAGCTTTGTTCAAAGTTGTGAAAAGAGGTTTTTCAATCCAGCAAAGCAAATTAAAAGCAAAAATACTTTCATTGAGACTTCATTAAAATAGTAGCATGGGCATAAAAAATATACTGACGCGTTTCGAGTCTGGCTGACTCTTAATTGTAGATATGATACTATTTTAATGAAGTCGCAAGAAATTTTTTTTTTACCTTTTTATTCGCTTCGTTGGATTGAAAAACTTCTTTTCACAACTGGGATCTGAGTTTATCCACCTTCTCTATATTACCATAAAAATTGGATCGCACTAGGATGCCATCAGTGTGCGGTTCGATTTTTGTTCACGGACCCATAGAGTTGAATGAAGTCCGATCCGATTCATGGAGGCAAATCATACATACTTCGATGTTTTCCTCTGACCGATCCAGATGGAGGAAAAAATTGGACATGTGCATAGTCCCTTGGAATAACATAGGGACAAGTGCTATCTGTCAAAATGACTGATAGCACTACTCCGATTTTTACAGTTGTCTACACAATTGTAAATGTAAAAAAATTTGGGGGGCATAGTTTACCTAACACATTGGTTGAGTTATTGAGTTGGTCAGGTATTGTTCAATTTCACACATTGTTTACTTTTACTCATTGGTCTGGCATTGTTTACTTTTACACATTGGTCGGGCATGGCTTAATTTTACACATTAGTTGGACATTGTTTACTTTTACACATTGGTCGGGTCATTGTGTTGGTCTGGTATTGTTCATTTTCACAAATTAGTAGGACATTGTTTACTTTAAGGCTTCGTGCCCACTATGCGCTTTTCAAGCATTTTTGCCGCAGAATTTCTGCAGCAAAAATGCTTAAAAAACGCTTGGTAATATGTGCCCCATGGTCCCCAATGATAATCTGCATGTGCTGTGCACATGCTGCAGAAATTTCCGCTGTGGATTATCATTGCGGAAAAATCCGCAGCATGTCCATGCCCTTACTCCGACTTTTACTTCTGGTTTGGTAAATGACCACATTAGGTTACATTTCTATGACACATTATTAGATTTCCTGGATTATTGGATGTCAGATGAAATTTATTTTATTTTATTTTTTTCCATTTTTAATTAACCAGAAATAGATTGTGTTTCTTATTAATTTTTCCGCCATGTCTCTGTTGGTTTTCTCATAAGCCTACACTCAGACTGTACCTCTGCTCCGTGCTGTATCGCACATCACAACACACTGCTGCATTTCTCTGAAGTCTGTTCCTTCTTGTGGTTTATGAACTGACAGCGAGACGTTTGATAGAAGCACTAATTATTTTTCCACTTCAATGTGTTTTTAGCCGTGCACGCTATCATTTACTGTCATTATTTTAATGATATATTATGTTGATAATACAATCTGGGTTAATTCCCAAATGTGCTATTTAGCAACAACAACAACAAAAAAAATATTCTGGCATAAGTTTACATGAATCCTCATTAAACTGAAATCTGAAAACGAGACGCCTGCAAAAATTAGGTTTTAATTATGGAATAAAGTGGGAGATATGCAAACTAATATCACATGACACTTTTCTTTATAGTCGTGTTTAATCAGAATAATCATATCAATGGCATTGGGAGAAAAAATGCCTCCGTCAGAGGCTCTAAGGATTAAAATGTTACTGTGGTTCATTTCCTGTTGGAAGCGGAATGACAGTAATTACGGTGCAGATGCAGCTCGCTCAGCTTAAAGAAGCCTTTTCTCATCAGGAAAAAAAAAACATGAATTTAAATGCCAGGAATTAAAAACCTAGACAAACATATTTTTTTTAATTACTAGTTATATTGGCCTGTGCTGCTATCTACAATATCAGACCTGCCTTAGAGCTAAAGTATATGGATAAAGCATGTGCACAATATTTGTATGGCTGCAAAGTGCATGTAAGTCCCCTTTACACATTCTGGTGATTCCAGTACTAGAAAAACCGTGGTCCATGTCTGTGTGCCATCCATGTGTCTGTGTAGGACCATCCGTGTGACATAAGTATGTATGTGTGTCCGTGTGTCAACTGTGTGCACATTTGTATCATTCGTGTGTCATACGTATGCCGTCCTTGTGCACCATCAGTGTGACATGTACTGGAATAGAATGAAGGGTAGAAATTACAGATGTTTAGGTGTTAGATATGCAAAGATAGAGATACACTGACGAGCAAAAGGGTAACAAAGTTTTAAACTTTTGACTTTCAGGCTCCATAGTCCATATGAATTCATGAAAAATAAACAATTGCAAATGTAAAAACATTAGGGGTGGCATAGTTTACCTAACACATTGTTAGAGTTATTGAGTTGGTCAGGTATTGTTTAATTTCACAAATTGGTAGGGCATTGTTTACTTTTACACATTGGTAGGGCACTGTTTACTTTTACACATTGGTCTGACATTGTGTACTTTCACACATTGGCAGGGCATTGTTTACTTTTACACGTTGATGGGGCATTTTTTACTTTCACACATTAGTAGGGTCATTGCTTACTTTTACACATTGGTCGGGCATTGTTTCCTTTTACACATTGGTTGTTCATTGTTTACTTTTACAAATTTCACTAATTTCATTAAACTGAACTAAAACTAGCATCCATGCTGATGTGAGGATGCCAAGACGTTTTGGTTTAAACTTGGGAAAAATCACAAAATTATATGATTTTCACATCCTTTTTCACTAAAAACGCTGCAAGGACTGATGGCAACGGTTTTTGATGCGTTTATGCTGCTATTTTGCACTTACCCATTATGGGTGAAAAGGCGATCCCAAGTTATAAAGAAGAATGCTATCAATATTTAAAATATATAATTTTTTAAAAAGAAATAATTAAAATTAATAGTTTAAAATAAGCAGGGAATACCTTCAAAAAGCATACAGGAATTATGCAAGGATGTACAATAATGAATATTAAATATATACTAATGAACAAATCCACATCAGTATCAGGCTAAAGTGCAAGTGCTTATGTAAACTGAATCCTGTATTACAGCCTAGGAGTAAATGTCCTCTTGAAGATAAAGTGAATAGGATTTTCAGCATGTGTAGTGAGTGTAAGCATTCAAGTAAGTGTAAACATACAACTATTAATCACCATGAATAAATGTGCATGTTCTGTAGCTACACCCTGACGATGCCGTTTCGCCATGCTTCTTCCAGAAATTTTAATTAATTTTTCAATAAACAATTATATATTTTAAACATTGAAAGCATATGTCTCTTTATAACTTGGAATCACTTTTCTCAATTTTCTCAGGTAGTGTGCATAGTTTTCCAATTCAGTAAGGAAAAAAAAAACAAGCGCGTTCATGAGATTTCTGAAATCTCATAGCTTTTGCTGGTACTGTAAAATGCAGCTTTTAATTTCCATAGAGAAAAAAACGCAGCATAAAATCGCAGCAAAAACGCAACATGTGAGCATATACTGTACACAACTGGATCCATTAGACACCCATGATAAAGGCCGGGGCAGCACAGGTGCAAATAACCCAGCTACTAATGAAGGGCCCAGCCTACACCCTGCATAGAAAAATGTCAAAGGCTGCCTTTTTGTCTTTACTTCTGTGATTTTTTTTTATTTTATGCATTTTTTACAGTGAATTGTTTTTGAATTTAGTATAGGAACTCACAAAATAATGAGGACCCTTGATGCGAGTTGCGAGCTTGTGTATTTTGCCCAAAATACCTCATGCATTAAATACATCTTTTTTGCACCCTTCCGTGGTGGCTACTGTGTGGTGTGTACATATATTGCAGGACAGCCCTCCTGATGTGATAGGCTGTCTCACGTAATGTTGTGAATGGCACCCTATGCCAGACCTGAATGCATTTGGAATATTAGGCATTCATCCTGCTGATGTGTTGTGTGTTAGCAAATTGTTGTTTCATCAATATTTTGCACCTTTGCTGCCCTCGGCTTTATCATGGAGGCCTGGTGCATCCTGTTATGCATTTGTGTTTGGACATAGTATTGGTAAATTTGGCTGCCTTTTTGTTTTTTCTTCTGTGACTTTTTCTGCATTTATGTCTTTTTTCCGTGAATTCTAGTGGTATTGTGGCTTTTTGCTTATGGATGATCCCAATAAAGTACAGCATTGATTGTATAAAAATAAATAAAAAAAGAACAAGAATTATTGGAGCATTTGCTCTGCATTTTCAAGAGAGAAGTATTTACTTTTTTTGTATTTTTTTATGGTATTTGCTGCTTACCTTTTTAGAGAAGTTGAATATCCTCTTTAACATGTACATCAAAATGGATTATTACAATTAGAGCGCAAATAAATGTAGAAACATGACACTCAAAATTGCAGTAAGTGAAATTAAATTTTATTGGCAATCTATTTGGCTGTTAACGTTTTGGTCTTAGCAGACCTTCATCAGAATTGATTTCCGTGTGTAATAATCTAGAGATTTGCGCAAAGCAGTGGCAGTGCGATCTGCTTCGCTATGGAATGACACCATTCCATAGCGACATGGGTCACACTGCCGCACAGACAGCAGATGAAGGTCTGCTAAGACCGAAACGTTAACGACTAAATGAATTGTCAATAAAATTTTGTTTCACTTTTGAATTTTGAGTGCCAAGTTTCTACATTTGCTTGATTACGGATTGGAACCCTACTTGGGCATCTCATCTTCTTACCAGGAGTGCCATATATCTTCCAAAGTACAATTAGAGCACAGTCAGACAGGCATATAATTGGACCAAGAGTGGACCGCAATGCACAGACTGGCTGCGGCTCTCCCGACTCGAGTGTGACAGCTGCATAGAAATATATGAAGCCATCATGCATGGGTGGGGAGAGCCGCCAGGCAGTCCATGCGTTGCGGTCCGATCTCGGTCCGATATATATGGCCATCCGATTGCGCCCTTACCTACAATTGCTCTACGGCTACAAAGAATTTAGCAGAATTTTTACATTCTTAAATCACTTTCCCCGCCGTGTTTTCAATCCAAATATTTGACTTTGTAAATACGATCTCTGATTCCTAAGAATTACCCGCCCTAATGTTATGTTATGAGTCTCCCGAACATTTCATCACTTTAATAATTCAGCTCACTGATCCTGAATATGGTTTTTCTTTTTTGGGTAAGAAAAATAGGCCTATCAAACCGCCTGGGAAAAAAAAAGTGATTGATGGAGAGTAAGTGTAATCACATTTGAAGTGGCGCTGTGTATAATATGCTTCTAATGTTCTCCTTCTTATCCTGACATTGACGACGTGTAAGTAATTGAAGGCAAAGAAATGTCTCGCAATGGCCGGCTGGATCTGGTCTGACAGGCCATTTTACTGACACTGACCGAGCTCCTTGACAAGACAATATCGCCGTGCCACTTGACTGCTGTCTCCGTGTCACTTACACCTGATTCCAGGAGATATATAGATATGTGCTGTCTGCTCGGGGTTTGGGATCCGGAGCACAGGCGACAGCGCATTCGTCTATATCCTCTTAAAAGGATTAGGTTGTATACCCTCTCTCTCAATTAACCTGCTCTTGGCTGCATGTACTTACTGCAGAGAAAACTCTTAATTAGACAGATTTTTTCAGACGTGTCCACATATCTAATCAATGTTGTTTAAACAATTCCGATGTATTGAGCTGCGTCAATGTGAGTTGAATCCTTTACCATCTGGTTTTGCATTTATATTGCAATACTTGATTGTGTCAAATGATTTTTTTTTTTTCTTGTCTTATGAAGAATTCAGAGCACAACGACGGTTTCAGAAAGTACTCCGGTGTCACAGGTGGGGGAAGAGAAATGTTCAAGGTTTCGGAATAAATTGGAAAGATACATAATAAATACAAACTTGACAAAGAGAAATAACATATTCTGCTTTTGGCCCAAAGGGAATTGGGGAGCATGAGAAAAACCTTCTCAACCCATCGTTAGATGAATATTTCAATACAAATTAATTGTTTTTAAGGCATTCAGCTTGTGGAGGGCGAAAACTGAATGTGAAGTATCTCCGTAATAAGACAACTATAGACAAGAATGTATAGAATAAGGTAAATAATAATATATATTTCATAAACCAGCTCTAGCCCACTACACTGCTGACTAGGATGAAACATACAAAAAAATCAACAAGTCTTTGTACACAACGCGTTTTAACACTATGTTAGGGGACGGTTGCAAACAACTTTATTAATAATGGAAAGCAACCAAACCCGGAGTCCGCGATGCAGCCTGGAGGACTGCGGCCGAACACCTTCCGGGTAAGAAGGTAAAACAACCAACTGAAATAACAATCCCTTCTGTGTTACTGCACACCCGAAAGGGAATAGGGATTCGCACTCTCCATTAACTGCACGAGAGATGTGCGACAAATAATGTATCCGTAGCCCTGTTTACTGCACAGGGACTACGCAGCAGGCGCTAGGATGCGTGTGTGATTCACGCCGGCGTATACGTGCTCCCAGCCGTCGTGCTACCGGACTGAGGAGTATCTCTCCACGTGGCTTACAGGCAGTGCCGGGAATACAGAGTCTGCAGTCTGCTCGGGGTGTATAGCGACCCCCTTGACGGAGCCAGACTGTCAGACGAAGCTACCTTCCTCCCTCCATCTAAGGCTGCCTATCCCCCGCTTAACCTGCCTGTCAGAAGCTATAAAGCAACAGCACACGTGGAGCACAAACGACCAAGCGTCCACACAATAACACCATCTCAGCTCAATGATCAGAGCGCGCCGCCATGTTTGTGGGCGGGCTATTTAAAGATTAAGCCCTGCCCACCATCGCATTATTGGTGACGTCACCCGTGACTAATCAGGAGGCGCCAGGTCACCGGATCAGCTGACTCCCAAACCACCAATCACTGTCCGCCATGTCATGGGCATGCACAGTGCAGTGTATCCTGGACTTGGGCTGTAGCAGCCCTGTTTCCCTCCGCAACCTATGCTTCATGTTGCTAGGAACAAAGACCCAAGAGACGACTTGTACATCTCGTGCACCAGCTAGGCGTTGGGACTGACAACGATGCTGAGCAGCATGTGCCCCAGCTGGACTGGAATGGGAGACCACAGAATCCACTGACAGTTCTGAACCCATTTCGGATCCAGCAAACACCCAACGCCCAACATTACCCCCCCTTCTAACATCCACCTCCACTTGACACTTATGTTCCTCAATGAGCAGGGGAGCATGAATGTGGTCCACTGGTTGCCAGGAACAATCCTCAGATCCATGGCCCCTCCAGTGTACTAGGTAATATTTTTTTCCACGAACCATCTTAGACCCCATAATAGCCTGCACCTCAAGATCATCACCCCTGGTGTCTGTAGCAGGTTGGGGTTCAGCATTAGAGATGAGCGGTGTTCTACTCGAACTGTTCGCCAATCTCAAATTCGAGCTATTTTGGGCGGTGTTCGAGCCGTTCGACGAACACGAACGATTTGAAAAAAATCCGTCTGTTCGAGGTTATGTTCGATAACTGTTCGTGCACCAAAATCGTAACTGGATTTTTTCACAGTAATGCTGTTAATCAATGTTAATACATAGTTTGAGTGTACAGTGGGCGGGGGGAGGGGCAGGGGATGGATCTCTGCAGAAATAATGAAGATCTCCATTTTTTTTTTCTTTCCCGCATTTACAGTGGGGAGGTGCAGTCTATCAGCAGCGCACACACGCAGCGAAGTGCTTTTTTTCACACAAGCAAGGGCCTGTGTCATTGGCTGTGTATGTGACATATCCTTGCCCTATAAGACCCAGCCATTTTCCACGTCGCCACCATTTTCTCACTGCTGCAGCTGAGTGTTAGACGGCACCGCTGCTGCTGTGGGCGCTATACTTTCTAACTGTGTGAATTGCAAGCGAATTTGCTCTTAAATAGACAGATAGGCTGGGAGTAGGGACTAGTTGTAATTGCAGCCCTTTTGAGGGCTTGGTTACAGGATTTCCTAGGACTTTTTGCCAGGCAGGTCTGTTTTAGAGCTGTGCAAGTGTTTTTCCGCAGCATTTGGCTAAATCTAGCAAAGCAAATCCTTTTGGGCCTCTTGCAGTGTGTGTTAGTCAGTGGAGTAGCCTTCCTGTGTTGCAAGCTATACCACCTGTGTAGGTAATACAAATTTTTTACCGCACCTAGCCAAGTAAAACATTTTGGACATATTAGCAGTGTGTGTTACTCATTGTATTAGGCCATCTATACCAAGCTCCACCAGCTTTGAAATTAATAATAATTTTTAGCTGCATCTAGCCCAGAAAATAAATTTGAGCCTGTAGCAGTGTGTGGTACTCATTCTATTAGGCCATCTATACTAAGCTCCACCAGCTTTGAAATTAATAATAATTTTTAGCTGCATCTAGCCCGAAAAATAATTTTGGGCATAGTAGCAGTGTTTGGTACTCATTGTATTAGGCCATCTATACCAAGCTCCACTAGCTTTGCAATTAATAATAATTTTTAGCTGCATCTAGCCCGGAAAATAATTTTGGGCATAGTAGCAGTGTGTGGTGCTCATTGTATTAGGCCATCTATACCAAGCTCCACCAGCTTTGAAAGTAATAATAATTTTTAGCTGCATCTAGCCCGGAAAATAATTTTGGGCATAGTAGCAGTGTGTGGTACTCATTGTATTAGGCCATCTATACCAAGCTCCACCAGCTTTTGAAATTAATAATAATTTTTAGCTGCATCTAGCCAAGTAAAACCTTTTGGGCATAGGAGCAGTGTCTGGTAGTCAGTGGAGTAGCCCATCTGTGCCAAGCTACACCACCTTTGTATTTAATAGCAATGTATTACTGCATCTAGCCCAGTAAATACTTTTGGGCCTGTAGCAGTGTCTGTTACTCATTGTAGTAGCCCATCTGTATCAAGCTACACCACCTTTGTATTTAATAACAATTTTTTACTGCATCTAGCCAAGTAAAACCTTTTGGGCATAGTAGCAGTGTATGGTCGTCAGTGGAGTAGCCCATCTGTACCAAGCTACACCACCTTTGTATTAAATAACAATTTTTAACTGCATCTAGCCAGTAAATACTTTTGGGCCTCTATTAGTGTCTGTTACTCATTGTAGTAGTCCATCTGTACCAAGCTATACTACCTTTGTATTTAATAACAATTTTTTACTGCATCTAGCAAAGTAAAACGTTTTGGGCATAGTAGCAGTGTCTGGTAGTCAGTGGAGTAGCCCATCTGTACCAAGCTACACCACCTTTGTATTTAATAACATTTTTTTACTGCATCTAGCCCAGTAAATACTTTTCTGCATGTAGCAGTGTCTGTTACGCATTGTAGTAGCCCATCTGTTCCAAGCTACACCACCTTTGTATTTAATAACAATTTTTTACTGCATCTAGCCAAGTAAAACCTTTTGGGCATAGTAGCAGTGTCTGGTAGTCAGTGGAGTAGCCCATCTGTACCAAGCTGCACCACCTATGTATTTAATAACAATTTTTTACTGCATCTAGCCCAGTAAATACTTTTGGGCCTGTAGCAGTGTCTGTTACGCATTGTAGTAGCCCATCTGTACCAAGCTACACCACCTTTGTATTTAATAACAATTTTTTACTTCATCTAGTCATGTAAAACCTTTTGGGCATAGTAGCAGTGTCTGGTAGTCAGTGGAGTAGCCCATCTGTACCAAGCTACACCACCTATGTATTTAATAACAATTTTTTACTGCATCTAGTCCACCAGTAAATACTTTTGGGCCTGTAGCAGTGTCTGTTACGGATTGTAGTAGCCCATCTGTACCAAGCTACACCACCTTTGTATTTAATAACAATTTTTTACTGCATCTAGTCATGTAAAACCTTTTGGGCATAGTAGCAGTGTCTGGTAGTCAGTGGAGTAGCCCATCTGTACCAAGCTACACCACCTTTGTATTTAATAAAAAATGTTACTGCATCTAGCCAAGTAAATACTTCTGGGCCTGTAGCAGTGTCTGTTACGCATTGTAGTAGCCCATCTGTACCAAGCTGCACCACCTTTGTATTTAATAACAATTTTTTACTGCATCTAGCCAAGTAAAACCTTTTGGGCATAGTAGCAGTATCTGGTAGTCAGTGGAGTAGCCCATCTGCACCAAGCTACACCACCTTTGTATTTAATAACAATTTTTTACTGCATCTAGCCAAGTAAAACCTTTTGGGCCTGTAGCAGTGTCTGTTACTCATTGGAGTAGCCCATCTGTACGGATATGCAGCGATACTAAATAACCAATGGTGCCCAAGCTTATGGCCTCCGTATTGGGCAGAACATGTGCTGACAAAAAAACAGACACTCCTGGAACTCTTCCCAATAGTGGTAGCAATAGAAATATGGGGCGCGCGCCTGGCTAACAAAAATATACGCTTCATCACAAAAAACACCAGCCTAGCACACTGCATTAATAAGATGGCATCATCGTCTCTCCCAGTGCTAGGCCTACTATGCCGGCTAGCATTCCTGTGCCTAAAACACAATGTATGGGTCCGCGCTAGCCACGATGCTGAGGGGTCTAACGCTGCTGCTAACGCTTTATCACAATTCAATTGGCAGATTTTCACAGAGCTCCTCCCCAACGCCCACCCATCGGGCAACAGTTGCCCACCCTCCCTATGGGATCTAGTGGCGAATAGTTGATGCCATTAATCAGAGCGTCAGTTGCCCCGTCTACGTGGCAAGCATACGGTAAGGCATGGGAAGAGTGGACACGACTAGTAGCAGGCAGACGGGTTGACCAATGTTAACAAGCCAGATTACAAGTCACCATAGAATTTCTCCACCAGCTAATGATGAGGGGCATATCAGGGGCGTCAGAGCAGCGGTGTCTAACGGAGTAGCATTTCACTTCCAACTACTGAATTGGGGAGATGTGACAAAGAGATTCATCATCAGACAATGCATAAAAGGGTGGAAAAGGGGTCAGCCAAGTCAGGAGTGTAGACGTCCCGTCCCGTGTCACTAA
Organism: Phyllobates terribilis; assembly: GCF_046119375.1. Classification (NCBI taxonomy): domain Eukaryota; kingdom Metazoa; phylum Chordata; class Amphibia; order Anura; family Dendrobatidae; genus Phyllobates; species Phyllobates terribilis. The sequence goes on from NW_027362768.1 coordinate 331,266,676, forward strand.
AACTGATTTCTCACATCATATCCCTAACACCATTAACATGACACTCACAATTTGAAGCAACACTACTGTCTACTGCATTTGCGATCGCCTTCTTCGGGGCGCTATGCATAAGCGAATTAGTCCCTCAATCCAAAATTGCCACCAGTGGAGGCTTATTACACCAGGACGTAATCATAGCCAATAACGCAATACGTCTACGCATACGCAAATCGAAAACGGTTCCAGTGGGCAGGGGCACTTGGGTACTTCTACAACCCACAAACGGTACACTGAGTCGGGTAACAATAGTAAAAACATATATAACCATCAGATTACAAAGTAATTTCTTCCTATCACACATTGATGGAACGCCATAATCAAGATACCAGTTCCAAGATATATTTAATAAATGTCTAATATCGGCAGGGAACCACCCCAAAGATTATGGGACACACTCATTCCGCAGCCACGGAAGCAGCAAGAGCAGGACTGTCAGAAACGGAAGTTCAGAGGATAGGGAGATGGCGATCCACGTGTTTGGCGAGATACATAAGACCGGACTTGTTATCCTAACGTGGTTTCTTTCTTTTACAGGTGACGCTAAGCCAACAGTGTGGGTGATAAGCCACTCGTATATATATTGGGCAGAAAAGAGGGCGAAAGTCCGCCCAGGCGGGAGGAAATTAGAGTTTCATAACACATATTTCAACTGGGGAGGTATTAGAAGCCTGCAATGGCCACAGGTACTAATGGATGTAATCAAGGTAGGGAGAGAGGCAAGAGGTCCGGTCATCTTAGTTATACAGGCCGGGGGAAACGACCTAGGTCATCACAAGAGCGCATAACTAATGGCAATAATGAAACTAGACACTGAGCGCTTCAGAGAATTTTTCACAAAACTAACTATAGTATGGTCAGAGATTGTGCCGATAGCGGTATGGCAAGGTGCGCGAGACATCACGGCCATCGTACCGACAAGGCGGGTAATAAATATTCGGATGCCAAAATTTAGAAGAGACAGAGGTGGTGTAGTGATACAACACCGACAACTGGAAGGAGATAAAGCAGGCCTCATACGGCCCGACTGTGTTCACTTAATTGATATTGGACTGGACATATTCCTGTCAGGACTCCAGGACGGAGTGGAACAAGCGTTAAGAGTTATGGATGGAGGTCAGAGTCCTGCATACGAGTACGCAGGATCCTCCGTGGCCTGGAAATAGAAAGGACATGTTGGAGAGTTACACTTGTTGGCCAATTTGCCGGTGTGGAGACACAGGGCATGCTGCAACAAGCTGAATTATTTTAGAAATAAAATGCCTTTCAAATGGAATGAGTATAAAGAGTTAATAAAGCTGTGACCGATCCTCACCCATCCAGTTGTAAGAGTTACATTATTGTATTGTCAAGGAAAGGGGGCGGTAGAGGGGCTGAGCGTCTGGGTTTGGTTGGGGGTCCCCACAGGCTGCCTAGGCTAGATGCAGTTAAAAATTCTTATTAGATACACAGGCGGTGTAGCTTGCTTCAGAGCTGGGCTACTACGCTGACTAGCAGACACTGAAGCTTTGGAGCAGACCTCTGAGTAAACAGCTCTTCAGACTCAACCATCTGTGTTACCCCAAGCCATAGTGTATGTAGTTTTTTACGGTTAAAAGGGGGGGGGGAGCGACCCAACCCACCTGGAATTGACGATGCCAACATCATATTAAACACAGCAAGGGGACTCCAAAAAGAGTCTCCATTTTTTCCAAAAATTGTGGCACAGAAACCACTTAAGTGGCATCAATTGCACCAGAGTTGCTTAAAACGGTTGGTGAGGTGATTTTACCAAATCATCAAGCTTTTAGTTTCCCGAGGATGACACAGGGGTAGAAAAGTCCTTGCGGATCCATGATTTGTTCATCTTTATGAACGTGAGTCTGTCTACATTCTCAGAGGACAGCCGCGTGCGCTTATCTGTCAGCACACCAACATCAGCACTGAACACACGTTCAGAGAGAACGCTGGCTGCAGGGCATGACAAGATCTCCAAGGCGTGAGTGGCGAGCGCTGGACATTTTTCCAGATTAGAAGCCCAAAATGAGCAAGGGTCCAGTGACACAGTCATGGCTTCGATGTTCATTTGGAGACACTCCTGTACCATCCTCTCTAGGCGTTGACTATGTGTCAGACTTCTTGTCTCCTGTGGCCTTGCAAAGGATGGTCTAAAAAAGTGGTGAAACGATTCCATAAAATTGCTGTTACCAGCAGATACTGTGTTACTGTTATGGTTTGAGTGATGAAGACTCGACAGTCCCACAGTTGGCAAGTTAGAACTGTGAGATTCACTACGTGCACCACTGGTGTTTTGTGGAAAAGCACATGTAAGATTCTGCAACAGCCTCTGCTGATACTCCTGCATGCGTGAATCCCTTTCTATGGCAGGAATTATTTCGGCAAATTTACTTTTGTACCCGGGATCTAAGAGTGTGGCAAACCAGTAGTCGGGATTACTTCGAATTCTGACAATCCGAGGGTCATGTTGCAGGTAGTGCCGCAAGAAGGCACTCATGTGTCTTGCGCATCCAGGTGGACCAAGTCCTTGTTGTGTTGGTAGCGAGGTAAGAATCATGCTTCCTTCCTCTGCCCTCTCCCCCCAAGCTCGCACAACAGAAATGTGATCAAGGTCTCCCACCGCCAGTTCATCCTCCACTTCTTCCTCGTCTCCTGCACCTTCCTCAACAGTTTGGCTGCTACCATGCACCCTGGTTAATCCCTCTCCCCCACCCTCCCATGCCTGCCGCCTTGGTGCTGCCGACCGTCTGGACCTTGGAGATGTAATCCCTTCTGCATACAACTCCTCCTCTACTTCCTCCACTTCCTCTTGTCCCAAAACCTGACTCCGAATTCTGTTTAACGTGTGCTCCAGCATGTAAATCACCGGAATAGTCATGCTGATAATGGCATCGTCAGCACTAAACATCTTCGTCGCCATTTCAAAACTGTGCAGAAGGGTGCATAGGTCCCTCATCTGAGACTACTCCTGCAGCGTGATTTTCCCCACCTCTGGATCTCGTTGGCCCAGGCTATACGTCAGAACGTATTGCACCAGGGCTTGTCGGTGCTGCCACAGTCGCTGCAACATGTGCAGGGTTGAATTCCACCGTGTAGCACATCGCATTTCAGCCGGTGAACTGGCAGGCCCAACGACTTCTGTAGAGATGTAAGTCATTGATCTGCGGGATGCGAATGGCGGAAGTGAGCACACAGCGACCATGCCCTCTACAGAAAGCCATCTAGTCCGGGATAGGGGGCTAAAAATTGCTGGAAAACCAGGTTCAACACGTGAGCCATACAAGGCACGTGTGTGACATTGCCCTGGCGAAGGGCCGCACCCAGGTTTGCAGCATTGTCGCACACGGCCTTCCCTGGTTGCAGGTCCAGTGGAGACAACCATTCATGAAACTGGGTCCCAAGAGCTGACCACAACTCCTCAGCTGTGTGACTCACATTTCCCAGACATTTCAAAGTAAACACCGCCTGATGCCATTGAGCCCTGCTGCCAGCATAGTAAGGAGGTGAGCAGGATTCCTTCTGCACAGTTAGAAAGCGGGTGGCATTACCAGACAGGCTTTGGGTGCAGTTGGAGGACCAAGAGGAGGTTGAAGAGGCAGAAGCAGTGGAGGAACTTCTAGATAAAGAGGATTGACGCACAACTCGTGGGGACGGCAAGACTTGGACAGCAGCCTCTTGTCCTGCTGTCACCATAGTTACCCAGTGCCCAGTCAGCGACCTGTAACGCCACTGTCCATTCCTACTCGTCCAAGTGTCTGTGGAGAAATGCACCCTGTCACACACAGAGTTTCTCAAAGAAGCGGTGATGTTGTGTGCGACATGCTGGTGTAGAGCAGGCACACCTTTCTTTGAGAAGTAGTGCCGACTGGGCATCTGGTACTGGGGCACTGCGACGGACATAAGGTCTCGAAAATCCTCTGTGTCCACCAGGCGGAAAGGCAGCATTTCTGTAGTCAACAGCTTGCAGATGGTGAAATTCAACCTCTTAGCTTTGTCATGGCTTGGAGGAAATGGTCTTTTACTTGTCCACATCTGAGGTACCGAGGGCTGGCTGCTGTGCTTAAACAGGGTTGAGTAGGGTGTCCCCGGCAAACTGCCGGTCTGTGAGGAAGATGCAGGTGGAAAAGTTAGGTTGCCTTGATCCAAAGGTGGTGCTCTCGATGTCGGAGAGCGCTCAACACCAGCTGGTGTTTCCACTTCCAAATGAAATGATGACCTGCCAATCACACTGGCTGTTGTGGGTAAAGAGGTGGCAGGTCTGCGTCCAAAAACATGTGTGACTGCTGTCCCCCCAGTCACAGAGGATGAAGAGTCCGCGGATGTACAAGATGGGGCAGACGGTGGTTGGCCCGGCCCGCTAGGCCGCATTGTAGCACAGTGAGCTTCTCACTGCAACTTATGCTTCATATCCATGTGACGGTTCATGCATGAAGTACTCAAACTATGGATTTTTTGGCCTCTACTTAGCTTTTGTTGACAAATATTACAGATAACACGAGTTGGGTCATCCTCATCCATCTGAAAAAATGCCCAGGCTATGCAAGGCTTAGAGCCCATGCGACCTGAAGAGCCACCACGACTTGGGGTCAGAGGCAGAGTTGTGGTTGAGGATGCAGTTGTTGACGTGCTTCCAGTACTCCTTCTCTGTCCAGGAAGGCGCAACCTAACCTCGTCGTCATTAGCATCCTTCTCCACCTCCTCTGCTGACCTCATCGACTGGCTGACTGTGGGTTGACAGTAAGTGGGATCTCCAACCTCGTCATCATCATCCTGTGTGTTCTCACACCCGTCGTCCTCAGAGCCAACCTCTTCCTGACCGAAAAGTCAAGTTGCCTCTCCAATCAGGTATTTGAGTCTCATCATCGTCTTCATCATTGTCTCCACCAACAGGAGTTACAGTTTGGGATGAGGGTCTATATTATGCTCAGAACCTTCTTCATCTGGTCCTGGATCCGACTCATAAAGATTCTGGGCATCAGTGCAGATCATTTCCTCGTCTGGAATAACAGAAGCTCTGGGGCAGATCTCCATTTCTTAGGCTATAGTATGAGTAAACAGCTGTGCAGACTCAACCATCTGTGTTACCCCATACTCAGACGGGCAGTTGGAGACTTGGGAGCTGTGAGGAAGCAAATGCGATTGGGGTGACACCTCTGAGGACTGGAGTATTTGTGATGTTGAAGTTGAGGTGGAGGAGAGCCCACTTGAAGGAGCACTTGATATCCGTTGAAGCACCTGCTGTTTTTGTGCCTCATCTGGAATTTGTAGTGATGGGCGTGTCCGTAAGAAAGGGATTGTATCACATTGTCCACGAAAAGAAGTCGACATCTTAGTTTGGCTGGAAGATGGTCTTTCTTCTGCAGATGTTACTCTCCCCCCCACCGCGGGGGGCTTGACTCACCAGCGGACAGGCACCAGTATTGGGAGAGGGGGGCTGGCCGTCAGGGTCCACAGCGGCTCTGGCACAAACCAGGCGACACGGAGGTCGCAAGGGCAGGAACGGACTGGCCGTGTCGGCTTCGCACTCCAGCGTAGTCCCTCTGCCCGCTCGCGCCCATAACCTCAAAGGGATGCGCAAGCGGCTTTTCTTCCCAGGCTGTTCCCCGCCCAGCAGGAACGTGGGGGAGCTCAGGTCGGCCTTCCACTGTACTTCCTTACCTCCCTCGACCTCTTTCCTTCTATCGTTCTCCATCTAACCCCTCGGCTCTGTGGTGTCCACTCTCCCTCCAGCTCTCTCCTTCTCACAGTTGGACTACCGCGTGTATTCACACTGTGGCAAATCTTTCGGGCCCAGGCATAAGAAGTTGTCGAGGTAATGTATAATATGTGCCCCCTTAGAAACGTCCATTACAACCCATTCGAGGAAGCAACTAAACGCTTCAAATAGTAAGCAGGATCTGGACCACCCCGTGGGCAAACAGCAATCTATATAGTATGCTCCTTCCCAGAAGCAGCTCAATAGGTGGGCACTATTCGGAGGCACAGGTAGTAAGTAACCGGAACGCAGCATCAATGTCTGTTTTGGCCATTAGTGTGACCCTTCCCAACTTCTTGATCCGCCTGATTGCCTTGTCAAAGGATGTACAGTATATACTACTGTACTTGGTTCCGCGTAGATGTTGTCGTTTACTGACCTGCCCCTTGGATATGACAAATGGTGGATTAGTCCGAATGTATTGGGTTCCATTTTTGGCACAACTCATAACGGGGATACCACTACATCTTGTAAGGAAAGGGTACTGAATGGAACCGCCATTCTACCTAAAGATATTTCTTTTTTTAATTTTCTTGTCAAGACGTCTGGGAGTTGGTACGCTGATTTTAGATTTTTATTCCAGCCTTTCTTGATTTCAGAAGGGCATGACATGCCTATATTTGTGTCTCCCCCTCCTCTTACTCCTCCACCTCTTTTCTTTTCGCATGACTATATGTACTTGTCACTTTTCCATGTGTTAGTTATGTCTTCTGAGCAGTTTGTCAGCTTTTGGACACCTTTGAAGGTGTTTTCTATGTGTTTCTATGTGTTTTTGTTTGCCTGCCATTGGTTTTAACGGTGTTCGACGGTGTTCGACAAACAGTTCGACGAACAGTTCGGCGAACACACCGGTGTTCGACGAACCAAACCGAACCCGAACACTACGGGGGTGGCTCAACTCTATTCAGCGTGTTTTGTCAGGCGAACGGGTTTAAGGAGCGACACACGAAAAGTGTCGTGACTCCTCAGGTGTCGTGGTAACTGTAAAGGGTACATTACTGGGTTTACTTGGGCCAAAATTTTGAAAGGACCAATAAAGCGGGAGGCAAACTTAGCAGATTCCCCGCGTACTTTAATATTGCGAGCCGTGAGCCACACTATATCGCCGGATAGAATACGGGACCTGGATGACAAAAAGTGTCAGCCGACTCTCTCATTCGATTCTTGGAGGCCAATATAGCATCCTGGGTATGGTCCCAAACCTCCCGCGCCTCCAGAGCCAAATCTCTGACCCCAGGTTCCATAGAGGGAACTGGCATAGGAACCGGAACGCGCGGATGTTGGCCATTATTCAGAAGAAGCGGAGTCAGATCTGTGGAATCAGCTATAGGTAACGGGTGGAGAAGACCAGCCGGACTTTGAAGGGATGATTTATCTCTCGCACAGGAGACACACGCTAGAACATATTCCTTAACGTCCTGGCGCCACCAGGGCCACCAATATGATCGTTAAAGAAACTTTGTGGTACGTTTGACCCCAAAATGACCCTCGATCTTTGGGGCATGTGCCCAGGAGAGCACCTCATTTTGTAGATTAGGGGGAACAAACGTCCTCCCATAAGGAACCTGGTTTAAGAGCACTGGAGCCACCCTCCGCATACTTCCCGAAGGAACGGTGAGCCTTGGCTCGTCATCATCCTCAGCCGAATCCATGGACCGGGACAAAACGTCTACCCGAGGGTTCTTTTTGATATAATCTGACAAGACCTGGGTCATGGGGACAGACAGAGGATCTGTGCCGGGGGCCAAATCAATAGGACAGCCATACGGTCGCTGGCGATTTAAAGTGTCTGCAGCCTTTTTGGGAAAGACATCCGCAAAGGTCTGATATTGCACAGGGAGAACGGCCAAGTCGGTAGAAGGCTCAGAGACTACCCTCCGGGTGGCTGTAACCATACACTGAGACACACAATTCTCACTTCAAGAAGGAATTCTCCCCGTATTCCAGTCAATGTGTGGAGTGTGACAACGTAACCATGGAAAACCCAATAGCACCTCATCTAATCCACCGGGAATAATAAGAAAGGAGATAACCTCTCGGTGACCCTGAGGAAACGACATGGTGAGGGGAATCGACTGGTGGGTGATTTGCATGTCCAGTAGTGAACCGTTGACTACCCTAATGTTCATTGGTTTTGGCAGTAACTCCATAGGAATGGCGTACTTCTGGGCAAATGTAGATGACAAAAAAATTGCCATCGGCGCCAGAATCCATATACAATAATTTGGAGGAAGGAGCCCCGTAATTTAGCACACCTCCTCCAATGGCGGTTAGACACACTCGTCTTCCCGACTGCTTGGAACCCTTATTAATGGGGTACTCCAAGAGATGTGCAGGTCGGGAACGAGAGGGGCTAGACTCAGTCCGGGATATATCCATAGCCTCAGGCTCCGGGTCGGGAGTCGCGGGTTTGGAAATGGGTCTAGAGAATGAAGGTGCCAACCGACACTGAGGTCTGGGGACCTCCAGCTCTAAGTTGAGTTCTGCATGACGCAAATCTATTCGGTTAGCGAGGGAGATTAACTCCTCCAGGGAGGTTGGAATCTCTCTGGTGGATAGAGCATTTTTAATATGCCCAGCCAGACCCTTCCAGAACACCGGGATTAGCGACCGCTCAGACCAATCCAATTCAGCCGCTTAGGTTCTGAACTGGATGGCATAGTGGCTGACGGTGGCTGAACCTTGGACCAACGCAAGAAGCTTAAGAGCCGTATCATGCGTGACCTGAGGACCTAGGAAAACAGTCTTTAGGGCTCTAAGAAAGACACCCGCATTAGCTACTACCGGGTCACTCCGCTCCCACAGAGGGGTAGCCCACTCTAAGGCCCTGTGAGAAAGTAACGAGATGACAAAACCCACTTTGGCCCTTACGGAGGGGAACCGTACTTCCATCATCTCTAACTGAAAGGAGTACAGATTAATAAAACCTCTGCAGGATCTGCTGTCGCCAGAAAATTTTTCCGGGAGAGCAAAACGGGGTAACGGGGCAATTGCGGCTGCAGCAGCATTCACCGCAGCCGTTTTAACCAGATTGGCCACCTGAGAAGCAGCCTGGGTCGCTACTGCAATGATATCAGCGATCGGGGCAGCTTGTTCGAGAGTCATAAGTCTGGCCTCAAGTTGCTGTATATAGCGCTGCAGTTGCTGGTTGTCAGCCATGTTCGGCAAGACCTTGGCGCTCTGATACTGTTAGGGGACGGTTGCAAACAACTTTATTAATAATGTAAAGCAACCGAACCCGGGGTCCGCGATGCAGCCTGGAGGACTGCGGCCGAACACCTTCTGGGTAAGAAGGTAAAACAACCAACTGAAATAACAATCCCTTCCGTGTTACTGCACACGCGAACGGGAATAGGGATTCGCACTCTCCGAGAGATGTGCGACAAATACTGTATCCGTAGCCCCGTTTACTGCACAGGGACTATGCAGCAGGCACTAGGATGCGTGTGTGATACACGCCGGCGTATATGTGCTCCTATCTGGCGTGCTACCGGACTGAGGAGCATCTCTCCACATGGCTAACAGGCAGTGCCGGGAATACGGAGTCTGCAGTGTGCTCGGGGTGTAGAGCGACCCCCTTGATGGAGCCAGACTGTCAGACAAAGCTACCTGCCTCCCTCCATCTAAGGCTGCCTATCCCCCGCTAAACCTGCCTGTCAGAAGCTATAACAGCAACAGCACACGACCAAGCGTCCACACAATAACACCATCTCAGCTCAATGATCAGAGCACGCCGCCATGTTTGTGGGCGGGCTATTTAAAGATTAACCCTGCCTACCGTCGCATTATTGGTGACGTCACCCGCGACCAATCACGGATCAGCTGACTCCCAAACCACCAATCACGGTCAGCTATGTCACGGGCATGCTCAGTGCAGTGAATCCTGGACTTAAGCTGCAGCAGCCCTGTTTTCCTCCGCAACCTATGCTTCTTGTTGCTAGGAACAAAGATCCAAGAGACGACTTGTACATCTTGTGCACCAGCTAGGCGTTGGGACCTACAACAATGCTGAGCAGCATCTGTCTTGGCTGGACCAGAATGGGAGACCACAGAATCCACTGATGACTCTGAACCCATTTCTGATCCAGCAAATGCCCAATGCCTAACACACTATGTTAAGCTTATATACCAGCAAAGCTTCATTGGACCCACTGACCTGACATATGCCACAATCAGTAGTCTGTCAGGGTCTTCTATTGGTGTCATTTGTCAGGAAATACTGGAGATGGAATTGGAACCTAAGATATCTAGACATAATAAAGTTGCCATAGCACCAAAATGGGTCTGATTTTTTTTCTATTTTATAGATACTCTTTAGGTTTTGTAGCAATTGGACTGTGGTTCTTACTGCGCATCTGGAAGTCTTGACTGAAAAATGTGTTCACCCAACTACCCAAGTTAAAGGGTTTATCCAGGAATTTTTTTTTTACTATGGGCTTAAAAACTAAAGCTAAAAACTAACAACTAAAAACTTCAACCTGATCATGCGGCAATTCATCAACAGAGAAGCTCTTCTTCATCTTGGTTGCTCTGTCAATGGGACGTAACTGCCGGCGTCATACTGATTGACAGCCGGCTCCCCACAGTTAGGCAGTCGGAAGCTGGTTGTCAATCAGCATGATGTCAGCAGTCATGCCCCATCGACAGAGCGGAGTGGAAAAGAAGCTGCTGCTCTGTCGGCATAACATAAGCAGAAGCCGCTAAATCGCCAATAGGAGAAGTCTGTGACTGCTCTGCATCCTTACAGATTGGCACTGGGCACTATTGGCAGGTAGGTAGCACCTACCGCCCTGTTAGTTTTTAGGCCCATAGTAAAAAAAAATAGTCTTGGATAAACCCTTTAAATAAAGTTGTTAATGTGCTACCCAACTGTTTGCCTTTTTTTGGTATTGCAGCCAATCTCCATTCAAACGAAAGTAGGTAAAAAGGAGGAGACCTTCACTTGAGGTTTCTTGCTCTAGGATTCCTTAATTTAAATAGACAAAGTTGCGGTGGTGTCATCAGCTTTGACCTCTTAAAATATAGAGGATAGGGACTGCAGTGTAAACATAGCAGAAGTGGCACTTATACAGGTAGCGATATCAGGAAATTCACGCTTTTATGCCCTGCAATTAATGGTGCCGCTTAGGTGGCCCCTTCATGCACAGTGTCCTCTCCAGACATTTCCCTTTGCCCTGAGTGACACTTTTAGCGGTTGCATAAATAGAGTTGACATGTCAAGAAGAGTGATGGGGCTTTTATTGTACAGAACCCTGGGCCCTGCACATACATAGTTGTTAAAATTTCTAAGGATGTTTCAGCCCTTACCCAACCTCACCTTTTACCTCCTGTGAATGACCCACACATCTCCTAGCAACATCTCCGATTCACCCCAGAAGTCCCACTTTCATGCACTCCTAGGAGCCACTGGAAATTCAACACAGTTGACTACTTTGCACAGAAAGAGTCTGCTTCCTGGCCACTTGCAATCATAGTGCATGAGGCATTAAAATGTGGAATTTTCAGTTAAATCGGCTAATCATCATACCAGGAATACGTCAAAAGATCTTCCTATCTTCTACATAACGCTGTCAGTAATTATTCTAAAGTTTCTTTCCCTATGAAAAATCCTAAACATACTACATGATACTCATTATTTATATTTCTGAAGTTTCCTTACACATAATTACAAAAATTGGCGTTCAAAATGTGGGGATACCTTAGTTCCACCAACGGTCTCATCCCAATCTTACCCAGAAAAGCCCATTTATAGTCAAGTGTGGAGTAAACCCTGCCAATTTTCAGCCTGGTAGAAAACAAATTTGCTGGGACTGTTAAAAAAAATTAACTCAGTCCCGGCAAATTTGGGACTTATGGTAAGTATGCGTAAGTGGTAAAAGGTTCTTTAGGTCCAAGACCTTGGGTGTGACGATTACCTCTCCGTCTCATATAGTTACACCCCTGAACGCGAGGGATGCCATATGTGATTATAAGGTCTTATTAGTATGGTATATAGCAGAGTTATGAACTTCGTAACTTGCCTTCATTATGTAACATTGTGCTAGCAGAAACGTAGAAGTGAAGCCATTGAATGTAAAATCTTAATGCTACGTTGACCCAAGATAAATCTGCCATTAAAATAATCTGTTACAATGGCAGAAGTATCCAGTGACTTCTAAAATTATAGAACAGCTTTATCATCAGTCTCGGTCTTTCACAGCTAATCCCATTCAATCAGTTTTGCTCCTTTTGTGTGCCGTGTAACATTATTCGTAATGAATGGGACCTGAGTGCCCAGGCTTTAATATTCACCAGTGGTGATCCTCCCGAGGGCAGAAATGTAAGATCGCTCTCTAATGGAATGACAGAAAATAAAACATGGTACCTGCTGACACTTTCACTTTGCGAAAAGAAATTACTGTGCCTACAGTACTGTGCAAAATCAATATCCGTGTCCCATATGTGAAACATATAGCTGATGTGTATCATGATGCCATTAGGAGCTAAATATAAATTTGATTGATGGATGAGCTCGGTGATGTATGAAATATCCAGAGTGATTTCTAAACTGGTTGGCATGATAGTTCCGTTTTACTACTCTACCAGCTATTCCCATTAATCGCAGCAGAAGTATTTTCTTGTCCTCTACCTATAGATGTCAAGTTTTCTATCGTAAGTGTTTTTGGTTAATGGTATCAGATGGGAGGAAATAGTAGATTACATAATACATTTCAAATAAAGCATGTGCTAGAAAAACAGTTTTATATGTGACATTTTATTTACTTTATTTCGAAAAAAAACTGCAGCAGACACGTAAAATAATCCCCACCAGTCTCTAACCTAATCCACAACATACCGCTGTTATTTTACTGTCCATACAGTTTTCTATTAATTACAAGTAAAATACATAAGACTACGAATATCAGAATAACATTTTTCGGGAAAAAAATCCTTGTTGACTTTTAGTGGCCAGCCTGAATTCTTGTTTGGCCGATATTTGCTCCCTTCCCCTATGTCTGCCCATCTTTGCTATGTTCCACATCGGGTTTTACAAGTTGCCTGACGTGTCACTGTGACATCATCTCCAAAGGCCTTTTAAGGCCTAGTTGGTTATGCCCCTGTCTATTAAGACAGTACTGAGGCCAGTTGCCTTGTAGTTGAACTCTGCCAATCTAACGTCTTCTGTGGATTCTATTTCCTCAGACTTCTGTGATTTCTAAAACCATAAAACCCGCAGGTTAACCATCTGGTCTTATGGCTCCATAAGATAAGCTGGTTAACCTATTGCTTGCTGTAAGCCTGATGAACTGTTATTAGTTCTGATCACTTTACTTTCATCTGCTGCTGATTAGCCCATTGTTTGCTGCTAGCATCGTGAACTGTTATTAGAGACTGTTCTCTCTATGTTACAATCTGATGTGGATTCTATAACTTGCGTCTTCAGCTGGTCACCCCATTGTTTGCTGCTAGCATTGTCAACTGTTATTTGAGACTGTTCTCACTATGTTACCATCTGCTGTGGATGCGGTAAGTTGCATCTGCTCTGGTTAACACATTGTTTGCAATAAGCATCACAAGATGTTATTTTTTGGTCAGTTCACATTGTGTTTCTATCTGCTATGGACATTACTATCTACATCTGTGTGCTGCTTCTGATCTTCCTTTTTCCTCTACATTTGCCTTCCTGGTTCAGTAGCTTTTGGTCTTTCCCGCCTCGCTTGTTTGTCTGCTGTCCAGCATAGCATGTTGTCAAAGTCCTCACTTCTCAAAGTGTCTTCCAGCCTGCTGTATCTACGTCCTTGGTCCGTGTGTCCACCCTGATCTGTGGCTTTGTGAATCCACCTAACCTAAGCAAGATCAAAGACTGAGACTTGATAGTATTACTCAACACTGTTGTAATACTTTGTAATAGATGATTGGGAGTTGCTGATACATTTTCAACATTGTTGCCTCCAAGTTATACAGGCAACTTTCCTTTTTTTTCTGTATTTCCAGAATTCTTGATTGAAGCCTGAATGCCCAAACCTCTCTCACTTATGATGTGCCAATCAATAAGTAACTGAGATCAATACAAATTACACTAGATGAAGGCGAACATGCTGCAAAGTGTAGAAAATCTGTATAACTGGCATTTAAATACTAAATAGTAATTGAAAATAGAAGATATCGATCGTTTTATACATCACTCAGTAAATAACTTTGAAAAGAGCCCTTCAGTGTTAAATTAAAATGAGTTCATACAATATACCAGCCGAGATGAAATGAAAACTGTGCAAATTAATCAAATGTCAGTCAAGGCATTCAGAAAACAGATGTTAATGATTGCCTTACATTAGGCTTCATTATACAGCAAGGCTTCCCTTCACCTGAGGCAGACATTTATTCCAATGCCCTAGCCCTGTATGTTAATATATAATAGTCAAGGCATAGGTGATTGTTAATACCTTCCCCTTCCCCATAGTCTTGCATTCATTTTGTAGGTGGGCTACCTTCACCCAAGACAAGACTATTATTTTATGCCCTCCATCCTGTGGACCATTAGCTCTCCTTGAATCCCTTTCACTTGCCCATTACTGAACCTCTTATCCCCCAAGCACATATATTACATTTTAAGAAAATATGAATGCAATTGTAGTTTGCTCCTTTGACCCTGTAGTTTTTTTTTCTTTTTTCAAAATCCAATATAAAATATTAAAAATAAGAAAAAATAAAAGTTGTACAATGTTATAATATAAATGTTTTACTTTTTATTCTATTTTTTGTTTCATTTATGCAACTATTTTATATCTTTAGCACTTACCCTATCCCTACATAAGTTTTGAAAAAGTTTTGAAAAAAATTTTTTTTTATAATTTTAGCATTTTTTTGTTTGTTTTTGTAGGGAGCAAATTTTTTTAAATTTGAGACAGCTCTCCCAACGGGTTTCTGTCTCTCCTCTCACAATATTACAAGTTATTGTACCCCACTGCCTTGTACTTAGCACCTAGGTGCACACCCTTACCTTATGCTATATGTATCTCTACATACTAAAGTTGGCCTTATACATAAAATAATCAGCCAAACACTCATTTGGCTGACAGCTGTTGCTCCTGAACTTACCAAATATATGCTTGGTGGAAAAAAGGGAGAGGGGATTAATATGTAACCAAACACATCTGGTAATGGATTATGTCCCTTAAGAAAGTAAGGATTGGGCACGTTGAAATCCAACATTCCTTAGACTTCTTGGGTTACTAAATTCGACAAGTTTGACTGCTATTCATCTAAGGCTAGGTTCACACAACCTTTTATCTCTTATCTGAGAAAATCGTTTGTATTATGCTAATCAGACTCTGATCAGAGTGGGATCCAATTTTCTCGGATGTGGAGAATTGAAAGAAAAAAAAGGGCACAAGATCTTAAGATGTTACTCATCGCTCCTGGTTCCAGTGGTGAGTGCTGCATCCCCTGTATGTAGAAACAAGTCTTGTCTTTTCTTCTGTGCTGCTGTAATAGTGGGGAAGGGAGTAGCCTTCCCTTGGTACTGAGGTAGTTAAAGGAAGTGTTCCTAAGTCAGACCTCCTCTAACTGTGGTAGACCAAGCTAAGGGGGTTGGCTTTGGTGGTCCAGTTAATAGAGTAAAGGGGGAACTTAGTGCCCTTATCAAGCCTAGAGGGATATAGAGCTTGTTCCTGGTATAGTTCCTTCTGGGCTGTAGTACCTGAAAACAGCCACAAGATGCCACTGTTCTGGTTGCAGACGTCAGGTTGAGTCTCCCAGCAGAGTCATAGACAGTGATGGGTTAAAGTTCTGTGATGACAGCTCACTGAGGGTGGGCATATTAGGAAAGTCTCTGTTTTAATTTCCAGAATCAGGAAGTGATTCAGTAGTACGAGTTGAGACCGCAAGTGGTTCAGACAGCCTGAGTATAGTGGCTGCTAGGGTAGACGGGAGCTCCGTTCCCTCAGACAGTGGGATCCCAGCGTGCAAGTCTCCCCACACAAGAGCACGAGTCCTGTCCGCCCGCCGGAGAAACTCATCAAAGCGTAGTGAGGACACGGGGCACTTCTCCTCTGCAGGAAGCAGAGGAAGCTAAATAGGACTCCAGGCTAAGATGTGGGGGAGAGATATTGGATCCAGGTCACTGTCAATACAGAGGAGTCTCTTGGGCCAGGGATTATAGCCACAGAGATGCTCCGCTTAAAGAGGGAACCAGGGCTGAATCAGTTAACAGCGCCTGTGAGAGAGATGATTGCCTGTCGGGCCTTATCCATTATATCTGACTGTAAATATTGTATATATTCCTCTTCCCCAAGTAAAGTCCAAGTTCTGGTTAAGAACCTCGTGTCCTCTGAAATTATTGCTGCCCTGGTCCCAGAAGAAAATTGCCTGGAGACAGCCGCGATCGGATGGCTTGAAGTAAGTGAAGAGCACTACATATACAGCCACACTTCAGAGGGAGGACACGTATTGTCTGTAGGGTGCCATAGCGAGAGGGGGCTACAGCTCGCCCACGACTACCTCGCTGGGGCACCTTATACTGCTACAACTCTGCTATTTCAGTCATCATTGTTCCAACACTGCTACATCAGACACTAAAGCTGCAAATCTGCAATTAAATGTTATTGTTGTTCCAGCGCTACTACAAAATTTACTGGTGCTGCAATTCTGCTTCTACTATCATTTTCCTGAGAATAAGAAAGGATTTAATATTATTTGTTGCTCCAAAAGTGGGGTTATGACTTATTTTTTTTCCATGAACAACCATCCATATTTAATTGTTGAACAAAAAATTAACATATACTCAAATATAATCATGTCATCTCACACATACTGCACATACACATGTTTATACACACATACTGCACATACACTTGTACACACGTGGTCAAAACTGTTGGTACCCCTCGTTTAATGAAAGAAAAACCCACAATGGTC
Organism: Phyllobates terribilis; assembly: GCF_046119375.1. Lineage (NCBI taxonomy): Eukaryota > Metazoa > Chordata > Amphibia > Anura > Dendrobatidae > Phyllobates > Phyllobates terribilis. Next base: position 331,283,360 of record NW_027362768.1, read on the forward strand.
ACAGAAATAACTTGAATCTCACAAAAGTAATAGTAAATTAAAAATCTAAGAAAATGAACAAATGAAAGTCAGACATTGCTTTTCTGCTTCCGCAGAATTAAAAACAAAATAAACTCATGAAATAGGCCTGGACAGAAATGATGGTACCCCTGAAAATAATGTGACAAAAGGGACATGTTAAATCAAGTTGTGTCCACTAATTAGCATCACAGGTGTCTACAATCTTGTAATCAGTCAGTGGGCCTGTATATAGGGCTACAGATACTCACTGTGCTGTTTGGTGACATGGTGTGTACCACACTCAACATGGACCAGAGGAAGCAAAGGAAAGGGTTGTCTCAGGAGATTAGAAAGAAAATTATAGACAAGCATGTTAAAGGTAAAGGTTATAAGACCATCTCCAAGCAGCTTGAGGTTCCTGTGACTACAGTTGTACATATTATTCAGAAATGTAAGATCCATGGGACTGTAGCCAATCTCCCTGGACGTGGCCGCAGGAGGAAAATTGATCACAAATCAAAAAGACGGATAATACGAATGGTAACAAAAGAGCCCAGGAAAACTTCTAAAGAGATTAAAGGTGAACTTCAAGCTCAAGTAACATCAGTGTCAGATCGCACCATCTGTCGTTGTTTGATCCAAAGTGGACTTCATGGGCGACGACCAAGGAGAACACCATTGTTGAAAAAAAATCATAAAAAAGCCAGACTGGAATTTGCCAAACTACATGTTGACAAGCCACAAAGCTTCTGGGAGAATGTCCTATGGACAGATGAGACAAAACTGGAAGTTTTTGGCAAGGCACATCAGCTCTATGTTCACAGACGGAAAAATGAAGCATATCAAGAAAAGAACACTGTCCCTACTGTGAAACATGGAGGAGGCTCTGTTATGTTCTGGGGCTGCTTTGCTGCATTTGGCACAGGGTGTCTTGAATCTGTGCAGGGTACAATGAAATCTCAAGACTATTAAGGGATTCAAGAGAGAAATGTGCTGCCCAGTGTCAGAAAGCTTGGTCTCAGTCGCAGGTCATGGGTCTTGCAACAGGATAATGACACAAAACACACAGCTAAAAACACCCAAGAATGGCTAAGAGGAAAACTTTGGACTATTCTGAAGTGGCCTTCTATGAGCCCTGACCTAAATCCTATTGAGCATCTTTGGAAAAAGCTGAAACATGCCGTTTGGAAAAGGCAACCTTCAAACACGAGACAACTGAAGCAGTTTGCTCATGAGGAGTGGGCCAAAACACCTGTCGAGAGGTGCAGAAGTCACATTGACAGTTACAGGAATCGTTTGATTGCAGTGATTGCCTCAAAAGGTTATTCAACAAAATATTAAGTTAAGAAGAGTACCATCATTTCTGTCCAGGCCTATTTCATGAGTTTATTTTTTTTTAAATTCTATGGAGGCAGGGTTGAAAAGCAATGTCGACTTCTATTTGTTAATTTTCATAGATTTTTAATTTATTATTACTTTTGTCAGAGTCAAGTTATTTCTGGGACCATTGTGGGTTTTTCTTTCATTAAACGAAGGTTACCAACAATTTTGACCACGTACCGTATGTATATACATGTATACACACACTGCACATACATACACACACACTGCACATACATGCACACTGCACATACATTCACTTGTATGTACAGACACAAACTGCACATACACATGTTTATACACACACACATTGCACATACACATGAATGTACTGTACATATATGTGTCATCCAAGGCCTGGATGCCACAAATATTAAAGGCTGTGTCTGAGAGCAGGAGGGAGGTTCTCTGGTCAGGGACCATTAGCATGCAGAACCTCCTGTCCCAGGCCAGTAGGGGGAGCAGGCTGCCCCTATAAAAGCGGGAACTGAGGGCAGGGTTAGAGAGACCAGGACCCACTTCTGAAGCATCCAGAAGGGTTCCCAGAGGAAAGGGACAGGTCAGCAGCAGCTGAGGAGTCCGGGAGGCAGAGGAGGAACAGCAAGCCAGGGACAGAGGCGACGAGAGCCGGTCCTGGCTGAGAGAGAACTACACAACCGGACACTGGGGTCCAAAGCTGTCAGGGTTGCAAGCCCGGCAGCAGATAGCCGACCCGCGAGGGATTTCAGGTCCCTTGGCCTGAGAAGCCTGGAGGCTCTGCCACAGAGAGGGACCGGTACAGCACGGAGAAGCAACAGGTACCTAAGGCCAGAGTCGCAAGCCATACAGGCGTAGCACATGGCCAGTTCAGGGACGTGGGCTATCACACCACGAAAAGGGGGATAGTCAGCAAGGGCAGAGAGAGAACGGTAGGCCTACCCACTCACCCTGACCAGTGGGGTTTGCCCGAATGCTCTCGGACACCCAGGCCCATTCCTACCTTGTACTCCTGTCGGGTCATTAGTACTAACTACAATAAAGACCCTGGACTGTTTGAAGCAGACTCTGAACCCTTATTATTGCGGCCTGCAACATCACCCCCAGCATCCTATTACACTGCCCTGAGGCTACACTCTTCCCGTGGGTAGTTATCCTATCCTTGTGCTACACACCAACACCAGCCTTAATGGTCTGCCTTGCAGCGGCGGTCATCCCTGACCGCAATCCACGGGTGGCGTAGTCGGACATTCAAAACCCTACAAATAGACTGCCACACCATTTGGTCTGACCACCCTGAGCCATGGGATCGGGTTGCCACTACTACCCCCAACATTGCACTGAAGCCCGGTTCCGGGTGCCCCACGGCCCAGGGAGCGAGTCATATACACACAAACACTGCATGCACATACATACACATGTACATACACACACTGCACATACATTCACTTGTATATACACACACACACTGCACATACGTACACATGTATATACACACGAAAAACACAAGGACACAGTAAAACAAACGTATAAAAATACTCTGTTGTAAAAAAGTAACAGTAAACAGCGAGTGCCAGTAAAAAGGTGATAAAAAACAGGGTATTTGGTTGACACGTTTTTTGCAAAAATTGTATACTGTATACTACCAATGTCAAGGTAAACCACATCTGAGCAGTCCCTAACTGATGTATTTAAAAACTGATCATGTGTATAGTACCTGTGTGAGCAGATCTAACAGGTAATGTCCATGTGGACACGCTGCAGAGGACGGCATTTATGTGCATGGCCCACAAGGGAGGGGTGGAGACCTCCCTAATCTTGCAAAAGCAAGAAACTAATTAAATACAAACACATGGGCCATGCAAACGGTGAACAAGTCTGTAGGACAGTGTTCACACCACCAAAAGACTGAAACACACAAGGACACAGTAAAACAAATGTATAAAAATACACTGTTGTAAAAAAGTAACAGTAAACAGCGAGTGCTAAAAACGTGTCAACCAAATACCGTTTTTTATCATCTTTTTACTAGCACTTGCTGTTTACTGTTACTTTTTACAGCAGAGTATTTTTATACGTTTGTTTTTCTGTGTCCTTCTTTTTTTCAGTCTTTTGGTGGTGTGAACACTGTCCTATAGACTTGTTCACTGTGTGCATGGCCCATGTGTTTGTATTCTTTATGTATATACACACACTGCACATACGGTACATACCAGCCTAGTTTCTCTTGACTCCAGCAGTTAAAGGACCTCTGGTGACATCATGGTTACATGACCGTGAAGGTACCAAAGGTCCTTAAGCAGTCTTAACCTCGGAATAGAAATGCCAGCGGCTCCTAAGAGAGTGGAGGCCTTGGGCAATTGCCCATTTTCTCCTCCAACACCAGCCCCACTGTAACTTGGGCTTGTTTTTGGAGTAGGGCTTATATTTCAATCATTCTTCAAAAATCCTGTAAAATCACGCTAGGGCTTATTTTCGGAGTAGGCCTTATTTTCTGGAAAACATGGTAGATATTCCAGTTCCACTACATCAGCCTTTGCAGTGTAATTATCCACTGTGCCAACTTTGCTACATCAGTCAAAGCTGACTCAGCTCTGATATATTGGTCATCACTGTTTCAGCTCTGCCACAGCAGTCGGCATCTGGTCTACAGCCCGTTACTTCTTCAACATCAATTCAATCTGACTCTAATACAGTTCTGCTGATACAGTCATCAACTGTTCTGCTGAATCAGTGCCGCCTGTCCATGTTGCTCAAGAACCGCATATCCAAACAAAAGGCTTCAAGGATCTGCTTAACTAAGTAAAGCCTAAAAAGAATGAGTCGCTGGAACTAATATCTACTAAACATCAGACATCCAGCCCTAGCTGCCATTTTGTTGGAACCCAAAAGGCTGTAAAAATTAAAAAAAAAGAAATCCTTATACTCATCTTGCCACTCACCTCTCTGGTCCCTCTGCTCCTCACCATCACTAGTATGGTCCTCAAGTCATCACATTTTCTTATCATCATCGCTTAGCGCTAATTCTCCATGACTGGGACTTCCAGCTATGACAAGGGCCGGGAGATTTCCGCAAGGTTACGGCACATATCATGTCATCATATCATATTATTACCTTATGCGTGCATGGACAGAATCATCCAAGCTGAGAGTTCCTGCCTAGATTGAAGAATCCTCTGGATTCAGGGCTTGGCAGTGGTGATAAGAAGATACGATGAGGATCGTACCGGTGATGGTGTGGAGCAGAGGGAACGAAGAGGTGAGCAGTAAGGTGAGTATAAATGTTTTATTTAATATTTTAAATCTTAGGTTAATTATGCTCTTGGGCCTCTCCAGACCCCAGAGAATAATAGGGGACATTCAATTTGAAAATTTATTGAACAGCATTAAATAATTTCTCTGCAAATTGAATTCCAATTTTGCCAGATCCGCTCATCTCTAGTGTTTACCATTGAGAATATGTATCCACCAAGCAGGAGAAGAATGCACAAGAAATCATATAGTTTCAGCATATAAAACAATCTGGACACAAAGGGAAAGTCTAGGCTAAGAAATATTGTAAGTTACTGCATATGCTTCTCTGTGTACGGGGAAAGGAGACTTTCTGTCACATCTTTGGCCAGCTTCGACAGATAAAATATACTGGTAGGCACACATCTATCCCTGAATTTCTTACATTTCACAGACTGTTCTTTTTTATGTGTGTTTTTTATGCCACAACATTGACACACCAGAGCCACATAAATTAAATCATAAATAAATAAAGGAAAATATTCCCACTTATGAAAGAAGTGTTCATCTTTCTTTCAAGTATTTTATCCAGGATTTCCAGGCACTGAATATTGATAGATGACAGTTTATTCATCCACAGTCACAGACTGATATGATTTATGGTTTCTTCATTTTCATATTGTTGGTGGGGGGGATGTGATTTTACTAGATATGAATAGAGAAGTATTGTTTTCCCAGTATATTTTTTCTTAAAATATCTCAATATTGCTAAACATAGGGATTGATTCTGATAGCATTTTAGCCTTTCTTACCATTTACCTCCGAGGAGAGCCTTTAATGTATGCCACTGTATAGGCAGCAAACCAAAAAACTGAGCTGGACTAAAAGCTGGTAAACGTGGAAAGCGTAAGAACATTTTCACACTGTGGCCATTTCACAGACAGAACCCAAGAAAAAAAATTAGCATATACCTTACAGCAAGTAAGTTAAATGGTAATATTACATGTAAATAATAGAGATGAGCGAACCCGAACCCAAAGTTCGGGTTTTGTACCGGACAGCTAAACGCCGAACACAGACTTCTCCTTGAAGTTTGTTGCAAAGTTCGGAGTTCCGGTGTCACGGGTGTGTCAGGGTTGACAAACAGTCAAAAGATGTCCGGCTGTAGAAGGTCGCTGCGTTTGGCCTTACAAACATCTACCTGATCCTTTTATGATTCCTCTCTCTTTAGGACCCACCGGTGATCCTCACTTTGCTTGGGGATTATACCTTTCCCTTTAGGACCCTGAGTTATCCTCACCTTTCTGCTGTTAATCAGCACTTCCTTGCTGTGTCCTTAAATATGCTCAGATCCTCAGAGAGTTGCTGGTGATAGCGTGCGTTACCTATTCAGGACTGGGATTCTAGTAGTCATCTAGAATAACCTTGTCGTTCCTTCGTGGATTGTTGTTGAGCTTTCTCCGGTGTCATCTTGGAGCTAAGTGTATTCCCCTGTTTGCTTTCCCTGTGTGTACTTTAGTTTGTAGTGTGGCTGACTTAGTGCTCACCCCTCCCTACCTAGGGCCAAGCTTTAGGGTCAGCTAGGGCCAGGTTTCCTGCTCGCGATAAGTGCGAAACCTATTTAGGATCTATAGGGGAGTTAGCTTTGTTGTTCGATTTGTTTAGGGGTCTTCACTCTCCCTTTCCCTAGTGGTAGGGCTCTCTCCCCCTTTCCCACCGTTATATGCTGGGCTCTCCCCATACCTAGCGCAACATTCGGGGAAAGTCAGTGAGAGAGAGAATTTTTTTCCAGATCCAAAGTTCGAGTCTCCATTGCTTTCAATTAGGTTCGGGTTCAAGTTTGGGTACAGTTCTGGTACCTGAACCAAACTTTGGACTAAAGTTCGGGTCAAGTACCAGAACCCGAACTTCCACAGGTCCGCTCATCTCTAGTAAATAACATAGGGTACTTAGTTAACACTATCTTGATCGAAGAAAACATAAAAGCCACCCCACCACGTCAAGGTGTACCCATCGGGATGGTAGTAACTTTTCTCTACTGTTAAAATTTTACAAAGCGTTAAACGACATCTATGTGAATAAGGACAGAGCAGAACAGGGCCAGACTGAGACACCCATCCATGGGAAGCTATAAAGATATATAGCTATACAGTACAGACCAAAAGTTTGGACACACCTTCTCATTTAAAGATTTTTCTGTATTTTCATGACTATGGAAATTGTACATTCACACTGAAGGCATCAAAACTATGAATTAACACATGTGGAATTATATTCTTAACAAAAAAGTGTGAAACAACTGAAAATATGTCTTATATTCTAGGTTCTTCAAAATAGCCACTTTTTGCTTTGATGACTGCTTTGCACACTCTTGGCATTCTCTTGATGAGCTTCAAGAGGTAGTCACCGGAAATGGTTTTCACTTCACAGGTGTGCCCTGTCAGGTTTAATAAGTGGGATTTCTTGCCTTATAAATGGGGTTGGGACCATCAGTTGTGTTGTGCAGAAGTCTGGTGGATACACAACTGATAGTCCTACTGAATAGACTGTTAGCTGCTTTTTTCTTGCCATAATACAAATTCTAAGTAAAGAAAAATGAGTGGCCATCATTACTTTAAGAAATGAAGGTCAGTCAGTCCGAAAAATTGGGCAAACTTTGAATGTGTCCCCAAGTGCAGTTGCAAAAACAATCAAGCGCTACAAAGAAACTGGCTCACATGAGGACAGCCCCAGGAAAGAAAGACCAAGAGTCACCTCTGCTTCTGAGGATAAGTTTATCTGAGTCACCAGCCTCAGAAATCGCAGGTTAACAGCAGCTCAGATTAGAGACCAGGTCAATGCCACACAGAGTTCTAGCAGCAGACACATCTCTACAACAACTACGAGGGTCAGTCAATAAGTAATGCCTCCTATTTTTTTTCTCCTTTTAATTGGCAAGAAATTCAAATGCAATTACATAGGTTGAAAACCACAACATTAACGATTAATTTGTCACTTTACAATATAATCTCCATCCATTTCCACAGTCTTGGTCCACCGTTTAACAAGGGCATGTATTCCAGCATGGTAAAAAGCATTCTTGGGACCCACCGTGCACAAACTTTTCTATATCCCAGTTGTCCAATAATTTTCATCACACTGCCTTTACTGAGGCAGATAATGCCACACAATTCATCTGCAGTCACCCGGTGGTCACCACGAATGATGTCATCGATTTGCTGAATGTTGCTTGGAGTCACTGCGGTTACTGGCCCGCCACTCCTCATTTTGTCAGCCAACGGTGATGGCCCTTCAGCTGTGTTACAGCGACGAACCCATCGTCTAACAGTACTGACATCCACTGTTGCATCACCGTACACATCTTTCAGTCTCTCATGAATTCAAATGGGCGTTTCACCTTCTGCATGCAAGAATTCAATCACAGAACGTTGTCTAATACGAACATCGATGTCAGCCATTTTGCAAACGGATACAGTCCTGCCACCTGTTGGTGCAGGAAGTTGCAATTGCTGTGGATTGGAGAAGAAAGTTTGAGGAATTGTGCCAAATTCGAATATTTAACATAACTACCTTATTTAAGGAGAAAAAAAATAGGAGGTATTACTTATTGACTGACCCTCGTATTAAGAGAAGACTTTGTGCAGCAGTGCAGCAGGCCTTCATGGTAAAATAGCTGCTAGGAAACCACTGCTAAGGACAGGCAACAAGCAGAAGAGACTTGTTTGGGCTAAAGAACACAAGGAATGGACATTAGACCAGTGGAAATCTGTGCTTTGGTCTGATGAGTCAAAATTTGAGATCTTTGGTTCCAACCATCGTGTCTTTGTGCGACGCAGAAAAGGTGAACGGATGGACTCTACATGCCTGGTTGCCACCGTGAAGCATGGAGGAGGAGGTGTGATGGTGTGGGGGTGCTTTGTTGGTGACACTGTTGGGGATTTATTCAAAATTGAAGACATACTGAACCAGCATGGCTACCACAGCATCTTGCAGCGGCATGCTATTCCATCCGGTTTGCGTTTAGTTGGACCATCATTTATTTTTCAACAGGAAAATGACCCGAAACACACCTCCAGGCTGTGTAAGGGCTATTTCACCAAGAAGGAGGGTGATGTGGTGCTACGCCAGATGACATGGCCTCCACGGTCACCAGACCTGAACCCAATCGAGATTGTTTGGGGTGAGCTGGACCGCAGAGTGAAGGCAAAAGGGCCAACAAGTGCTAAGCATCTCTGGAAACTCCTTCAAGATTGTTGGAAGACCATTTTCGGTGACTACCTCTTGAAGCTCATCAAGAGAATGCCAAGAGTGTGCAAAGCAGTCATCAAAGCAAAAAGGTGGCTACTTTGAAGAACCTAGAATATAAGACATATTTTCAGCTGTTTCACACGTTTTTGTTAAGTATATAATTCCACATGTGTTAATTCATAGTTTTGATGCCTTCAGTGTGAATATACAATTTTCATAGTCATGAAAATACAGAAAAACCTTTAAATGAGAAGGTGTGTCCAAACTTTTGGTCTGTACTGTATACTGTAGTTTCCCATGAATGGGTGCCTCAGTCTGGCCCTGTCCTGCCTTGCCTTTATTTACATTGACATCGTTGACACAGGGTAATGTTTTAATACTAGAGATAAGTTAGTATGATCCCCATGGGTACACCTTGGCAGTTTTCAAACCCCAATTTTCTGGCAAAAACAGGACCTCTACTTTATTCTAGATAGGCCCATTCTGGTGGCTCCAGATCCCTGTTCTTGGAATTACTGCTGATCTTAGTGGTTATACCCCCTTTGATGAGTATGTTAGCCCCTGTCCTGTGTATAGTGAATAACTTGAAATTTTTGTAATAACCAGTTACTGTGAAAAGCACTGGAATAAGATGTGCCTATTGTAGCAAAAGGAGCAGACTTCTTAATAAATTAAGGGCATCTCTGAAATTGTGTGCACCAGACAGTCTGGTCTATTTCAGCTTTGAAAAATTTCTTCAATAAATTGGAGGAAATTTGTCAGGCCGTGGGAGGGCCCTTCCCTTTCCACTTTTAAAAAAGTTGGTGTGTTTGGAAGAAAACTGCATAAATTTTAAAATGGTGGTACAACTGTGATGTCGCCATAAATAACAAATTTTTCCAGACAGAAAACTGGCCTAAAGCCATTGATACATTCCCCCATTAAGAATATCCATGAGTCCTTTACCCATCCGCACATACAGCTTTTGCCTCCATATATCTGCAAATTTCAACATACTTTGCCCTTTGTCCTTGTCATTAATTTATGAGCGCAAGCCAAACCAATATGCACCTCCTTTAAAGAGGACCTGTCGCTGAAAGTGGGCAATTTTTGCTCTTACTTTATTCCTATTGTTTAATTGAGTATTCAGTTTTTCATTGTTTGTTTGTTTGTTTGTTTTTTAAATGCACCATATGGTTCCAGAGATATGGGCCTTTTTATTTAGTGCTACTTTTTTGTCTTTACTAAGGAACCGTGGCTCACAGGATCCTCTGGGGCGGGTCTTTAGGCTGCTCTGCATAATTATCCTGTGAGCCTCGCCCCCTTAGTAAAGACCAAAAAATATAGCACTAAGTAAAAGGACCCAGATCCCTGGAACTGTTTGGAGAATTTACAAAGAAAAAAAAAACAGAATACTCAGGAGAGCAGCGGGAATAAAATAAGAAAACTGGCCACTTTTGAGCTGGTGACAGGCTTTTTTTAACTATCCTGTTGCAGTGATGCCTGAGTGTACTCCTATGTGTTTTTGTCCTTATAACTTTTACTGAACCAAGTACTGGAGAATAAATGTACGGTCTGCATCAAAGAATTAGCTATATGGGACTAAGAAATAACAGTCTTCCTCAGATCCGGGTGCCAAAAGGAAGGCCAAAGACCCCTCTAACACATAAATAGAAAGAAATATTATAAAAGGCATATGGTAAGAGAGGGGGTCTGCAACAAATTTTGCATTGTGGCCCAGGAACCTCAAATCATGATTATGGTTAGCACATACTTAAAGGATTTGTCCAGGCTTGTGGATTAAGTCTGTAGTCATTATATGTGACTGCAGACTTGTGAATCCTCACAGCTCGCACTGTGTGCGCTGTCGGTATTGTCCGGTGCCGGGAGCTCGCGGGGAGTATACGATTTGCATACATGTGGTGACATAACGACTAGACGTGCATGGCCTCATTCCATACAAGTGAATTGAGCAAGGCTGGACATGTCTAGTCAGAATGTGGCCAGCGCTACTCAAATCACCCACACCACTCCTGACACCGGAGAATCCTAACAGCGCGCATTGTGTTCGCTGCAAGGATTCAAAAGTCTTCAGTCACATAGAGTGACATCACACTTGAACCCCTTTAATAATCAATTGAGTCAGCCTAAGCATTTTACGGTACGTCCCATATTCTTGAAACCATTAACTATATGATACATTGTTATCTAATTAGATTGTGATTGCAACATTGCTAAACAGCTGAACTGTAAAGTGCATTTTATGCTCATGACTTTGCCTCACGCTGCTCTCATTCTTCATTTCTGAAGATCGTTCCCTCTGCAATTTTTCTTGTGGCTTAATTTCATAATTTCCAGCAAGCATGTCAGGAGATTATATCCGAGAGCGTGCAGGGAAGTTGAGAATCAGACTCAACGTTTATATGGTGCTTTCTTCTAGGAAATGTCATTATCATTATCATTATGTCATTGGTTATAAAATCCCCTTTATAAAACATTTCATAGAAATGCCGCTACCATAGACATCGATTCCAGTAATTGTGTAATGTGTAAGTAGAAAACATCGTGGGCACGCTATCATTTTTTTTTCAGTTCTTGATGTGTTTTTAATTGTTTTCTTCCTCAATTAGGATGAAGAAGAAACTAAAAGTTTTAATAAGGTCAAGATGGTTGTCTTTGTTTTAGGAAAGGCTTATTCTAAAAATTACTTTTCCAACTTTCTCTGAGCTCTTCGCCCAACTTTTAGGGTTCTTAATATGGTCATAACACTCAAACACTCATCAGTTCTACTAAATTTACTATATCTGTAGGAAATTTGGATTTTCAGACAGTTCTAATATTGCAGCTTAGAAAATAGTCAATCTACAAGAAACAAATTAAATTCGCTACAAATTTCTCAAAAAATTGGGATACCACATTTCAATTTTTCTTTGCAATTTGAGTCCAGAAAACTGCTGGCCGATTTTGCAAGAAAAGTACTGACTATGCCTCACACTACGTCAAGACATGCATTGCTACGTGACGTCATGAAATCAAAGGGCTTTCTGGTAATAGAACGACATGTCAGGTCCTCCTGAGTGAGAGACACTCTTTCTAGTGAGTTTCTACTTTAAACCAATCAGAATTCTAATCAGAAGGCGAGTCCTTTATCCTAAAAATTTCCCAAAATGATTTTGGAAAATAAAATTTATATATTAGAAACTCTTTGGGTAATAGAAAGGAGCCACAGTTTTAGAAATTTCCATCAGCTATGAACACAACTATGGAGTAACCAGTAAGTTGGTAAATTTCATGAATGGCTTATCTATTTGTACTCAAGCATAGTTAAACTGGTTGTCCACTACTAGGACACCACTTCTCAATCTCAATATTTGTCCCCGTTAAGATAAAAACACTTGTACTCACCTCTCGTGCCAAGGCCGTTCCAGCAGTGTTGGCACTCACATTCCCAGGGCTTCACGTGAAGCTGCTATGTCACGCAAGCCCTGTGCCCGCCTTCAGACGTATCAGTAATCAAGAGGAAGTAGGTGGTGAGCTGCAGCTCTCACTTGCTCTTGATTACTTATACATCCAAAGACAGGCATAGTGATGCCAGTGCTGATTGGGGCCGGACTCACGTGACATAACAACCTCATGTGAGCCCGGGAATGTGAGTGACGAAACCACTGGCACGGCGCCGGCACGGGAGGTGAGTATAAGTGTGTAATTGATTCAGATTGAGAAGTGGTTGTCCAAGTAGTGGACAACCCCTTGAAAGACAATATGTCATGCTGAACGTGCAGTTCCATCTGCAGGTATTGTATTATATAACGAGAGGCGCTGAGAAGATAAGTATATAGTTTTGAAAGTAAAGAAAAACTAAAGATATCATTAATTACAATTCCATTAGTGTGTGTACTTATGAATCCAGGGTCATCCAGGAAAGTGCTGTCAATCTTTGAGTAAGAACACCCACTGGACTCCTAATTCCGGGATTTGAAAGAATGAAGAACGAGTTTTCAGAACTCTATTCCCACAAAACTTCATATCAGCATGATCAGCTCAAACTGCTTGTTCAAGATTAGTATTGAGCAAATTTGTTAAAATTCACATTTGGCAGCTGGCTAGAATTAGGGCAGCAAATTTGATTTGCATTGAACTTATTCAATTTAAATGAAATATGCTTTGCTTTGTTCTGGGGTCAAAATATGTTTTTTGGTAAAGTGCCTTATTATTCTCTTTTAACATAGGTGTTAAAAAATAAAAACACCTATACCTTACTTTCTTGTTGCTGCTGCTCTCCTCCCAGTCTTCCATGGGCTTCCTCTTGCTCCGGTTTTTTTTTGCCTTCCATTGCTCTGCACTAGCACTTTCTATGATAAGTAAACCTTGGGAGATGCAGGTGGCTATGGTGTGACAGAGTGAACGAAGACTGGATCTATTGGAAGGAAAAGTGAGCAGTAAGGTGAGTATAATAGTTTTTCATCTTTTAACCCTTTTACTGGTCCTCCATCCAGTTTTTCTGGATGTGAACAAAGTGAATCACAAAAAAATTGGATAGGGACTAGTGTTGAGCGAACATGCTCGACACTGCTCGGTACTCGCCCGAGCATCACGCTACTCGGGATGTTCGGCGAGCACCGAGCATTTCCGGGTTACTCGGGCGGGAGCTCGGGTCTCCGCCCTGCATGTTTGGCGCTCTTTACAGAGCCAATGAACATGCAGGGATTGCCAGCCAGTCACTGTAATGCCGCAGCCATGTTGTTTGTGGGCATTACAGTGATTGGCTGGCCGCACAGCGTCACCTCGAGTATTTAAAACCGGGCGCCGCCATCTTGGACACAGTCGCTCCGGATCAGACAGTGTAGGGACAGCGCTGCTGATTTAGGGAGAGATATATCCTGCAAAATAGTTAGTGTAGGGTCTGTAAAGGCTGCCAGATCAAACAAACAGTCCTTCTCAGGACTAATATCCATCCCAGGTATATCAGGCAGGCAGGCAGGCTGTATAGGAGACGCAGTGGTTATACCAGCAAACGCTGCATTACAGTCCTGTGTGCTGCTCCTGTTGCTGAAATTGCTGGACTTAGCTCCAGGTCCCGGGGGCCAAGAAAAATCCATTTTTTTTATCTAAATCCTCTTTTTTTTCCCTCCTTCACAATGTACAAATACCCATCTTATTAACCTTTTGGTGTCCCCCCCCCCCCCAAAAAAAAAAAAGTGTGCCTCTGATTTTTCAGACACAAATATCTGTTGAAAATAGTTTGGTGTAGGCCAGAGAAATAGAAGTGTGGTTTTGCAGTTCTATGGGCCATTTGTATCTAAAAAAAACAGTTTGAGTGTGTCGCTCACTGATCAGCCGCAAATATATATATTTAAAAAAGTCTGGTATACACCAGTAAATTATTACTGTGGTTTTGATGTTCCACGGTAAAACATCTCTATTATCCTGTTTTTGGCATTTTTTGCTGTATAAAAATAATAATAGTGTCTCCCTGATTTTTCAGACACAAATATATCTGTTGAAAATAGTCTGGTGTAGGCCCGCGAAATACAAGTGTGGTTTTGCAGTTCCACGGTACAAACCTCTGTATTATCCACTTTTGGGCCATTTGTATCTAAAAAAAACAGCTTGAGTGTGTCGCTCACTGTTCAGCCGCAAATATATATATATTTTAAAAAGCCTGGTATACACTAGTAAATTATAACTGTGGTTTTGATGTTCCACAGTAAAAAATCTCTATTATCCTGCTTTTGGCATTTTTTGCCGTAAAAAATAAATAGTGTCTCCTGATTGTTCAGACACTAATATATCTGTTGAAAATAGTCTGGTGTAGGCCCGAGAAATACAAGTGTGGTTTTGCAGTTCCACGGTTCAAACCTCTGTATTATCCACTTTTGGGCCATTTGTATCTAAAAAAAACAGTTTGAGTGTGTCGCTCACTGTTCAGCCGCAAATATATAAATATTCAAAAAAGTCTGGTATACACCAATAAATTATAACTGTGGTTTTACTGTTCCACGGTAAAACATCTCTATTATCCTGCTTTTGGCATTTTTTGTCGTAAAAAACAAATAGTGTCTCCTGATTGTTCAGACACAAATATATCTGTTGAAAATAGTCTGGTGTAGGCCCGAGAAATACAAGTGTGGCTTTGCAGTTTCACGCTTCAAACCTCTGTATTATCAACTTTTGAGCCATTTGTATCTAAAAAAAACAGTTTGAGTGTGTCGCTCACTGTTCAGACGCAAATATCTCTATTTAAAAAAGTGTGGTATACCCCAGTAAACAATAACTGTGGTTTTGCCATCCCACGGTAAAAAATCTCTATTATTCAGGTTTTGGTAGTTTTTTACGTAAAGAAAAACAGTAGTGTCTCCTGACTGTTGTGACACAAAAATATATCAGTTGAAAATAGTCTTGTGTAGGTCCAACATCCCAGTGTGGTTTCGCAGTTCCACGGGTCAAATCGCTGTACTATCCAGTTTTGGGCCTTTGGTATCTAAAAAAAAAGCAGTTTGAGTGTGTCGCTCACTGTTCAGCCGCAAATATCTCTATTTAAAAAAGTGTGGTATACCCCAGTAAACAATAACTGCGGTTTTGCCGTCCCACGGTAAAAAATCTCTATTATTCAGGTTTTGGTAGTTTTTTCCATAAAGAAAAACAGTAGTGTCTCCTGACTGTTGTGACACAAAAATATATCTGTTGAAAATAGTCTTGTGTAGGTCCGACATCCCAGTGTGGTTTCGCAGTTCCACGGGTCAAATCGCTGTACTATCCAGTTTTGGGCCTTTGGTATCTAAAAAAAAAAGCAGTTTGAGTGTGTCGCTCACTGTTCAGCCGCAAATATCTCTATTTAAAAATGTGTGGTATACCCCAGTAAACAATAACTGTGGTTTTGCCATCCCACGGTAAAAACTCTCTATGATTCAGATTTTGGTAGCTTTTTCCGTAAAGAAAAACAGTAGTGTCTCCTGACTGTTGTGACACAAAAATATATCTGTTGAAAATAGTCTTGTGTAGGCCCGACATCCCAGTGTGGTTTCACAGTTCCACGGGTCAAATCGCTGTACTATCTAGTTTTGGGCCTTTGGTATCTAAAAAAAAAGCAGTTTGAGTGTGTCGCTCACTGTTCAGCCGCAAATATCTCTATTTAAAATAGTGTGGTATACCCCAGTAAACAATAACTGTGGTTTTCCTCTTCCACGGTTCTAATCTACTCTTTATTACACTTTTTCCATTGATAGTGCAAGTGTAAGCTATTTTACTTCATTTACAATGGGCAAGGCGCGTGGCAAGGGACGTGGAAGTGGACGTTCTGGTGATGGTTCGTGCAGAGGACGGGGCCGTGGCCAAGGTGAAGATGTGCCACAACCAACAGCCACATCTTCTCGCTCCCACTTCTTGACCGAATTACTAGGGAAGCACAGGACAACACCAGTATTGAGAACTGATCAGTGTGAACAGGTTATTAATTGGATAGCAGACAATACTTCCAGTTACCTGGGCACCACCACCTCCGGTCTGTCTTCCACACAGTCAACTCTTAGTAGCCGTGAGTCTCGACCGCATACTCCTCCTCACCCTGATGCTCCTTCCTCCCACCATGCCGAGTGTCGTCAGACAGCAAGTGATCCCACACTTGGACACTCTGAAGAGCTATTCACTGGTCCATTTCCATATTTGGGCCCCTCGCCTGATACGCTTGAAGTGGTGGAAGAAGCGATCCCATGTTGCGATGCCCAAATATTTGAACAGCCACGGCCACAGGAAGTCGACGTTGGCAATCTGTCACAAGAGGTGGACGATGACGAGACACAATTGCCAGGAAGTGAGGAGGAGGATTGTGGTGCGCAAGTGGAAGAGGAGGAGGTGGTGGATGATCTAGTAACTGACCCAACGTGGAAGGAGGACATGCAGAGTGAGGCCAGCAGCACACAGGGGGAGGGAGGCAGAGTACCCCAACAGGCAGGAAGAAGCAGTGTGGTGGCCGCAGACAGAAGGCAGGCAACCGTTCCCCGTAACACCAACACGAGGGACGTTGCCAGTACAAGCGGTAGGTCTTCCGGAGTCTGGAATTTTTTTAAAGACTCTGCTGATAACCCCAAAAATGCCATATGTTCCACCTGCCATGCCAGCATCAGCAGGGGTGACAAAACTACCAGCCTGACCACCACCAGCATGATCAGGCACATGGCAGCAAAGCACCCGACTTTGTGGGGCGAAACCCAGGGTCCACGACCAGTGTCAGCGGGTGTCACCACTGCTTCTTCCACTGTTGTGCGTGCAATAGAACCCCCTGTTGTGTGTTCAAGGCAATCCCCTGTCCATACTGCATGTAAAGATGCCCCCTCCTCTCAGTCTTCACTTGTTATGGCAGTTTCTCAAGAAACAGCATCAACGTCCACGTCCCACCGCAGCGTTCAATTGTCCATATCCCAGACCTTTGAACGAAAGCGGAAATTCGCAGCTAACGCCCCACAGGCCACAGTCCTAAATTCGCACATTTCGCGACTGCTTGCATTGGAAATGCTGCCTTTTAGGCTGGTGGAGACGGAATCCTTCCGCAATCTTATGGCGGTGGCCGTCCCTCGGTACTCGGTCCCCAGCCGACACTATTTTGCCCGGTGTGCCATCCCCGCACTACACAAGAACGTGTCCCAAAGCATCTGCCGTGCCCTCAACAACGCAGTTACTGGGAGAGTCCACCTGACAACGGACACGTGGACAAGTGCTTGTGGCCAGGGACGGTACATCTCTCTGACGGCACACTGGGTAAACATAGTGGAAGCCGGGACCCAGTCGGACCTTGGGACGGAACACATTCTCCCCACACCAAGGATTGCGGGCCCTATGTCAGTCAGAGTTGCCCCCACAGTATACAGCTCCTGCGCATTCTCCTCCTCCTCCTCCTCCTCATGTTCAGCCTCCATCTCAGATATCACCACATCAGTTACAAGCTGGAAGCATTGCAGTACAGCCTCCGACAAGCGGCAACAGGCTGTGCTGAAACTCATAAGCTTAGGTGATAAACCTCACACTTCTTGTGAGTTGTGGACAGCTGTGAAAGAGCAGGAAGATCTGTGGCTGAGACCGCTGATCCTACATCCCGGCATGGTCGTGTGTGACAATGGCCGTAACCTGGTGGCGGCTCTGAGGCGAGGTGAGATCACACACGTACCATGCCTGGCTCATGTGCTTAACCTCGTGGTTTCTTAAATCGTACCCCGAGTTGCCAGATCTGCTCGTGAAAGTACGCCGCCTGTCAGCTCATTTTCGCAAGACGGCTACAGCTTCCGCCGCCTTTGCTGTGTTGCAGCAGCGTTTGCAGCTTCCGGCACACCGACTGGTGTGTGATGTCCCCACACGTTGGAACTCTACCCTCCACATGTTGCAAAGGATTTGTGAGCAGAAGAGAGCAGTTGTGGAGTACCAGCTGCAACAAGGCCGTCGATATTCAGGTCAGACTCCACACATAAGACCTCAGGAGTGGACCTGGATGTCTGACATATGTACCATCCTGACAAACTTTGAGGAGGCCACCAAGATGGTGAGTGGCGATGACGCCATCATTAGTGTCAGCATCCCATTTGTCTGTCTTTTGCAACGCTCTCTGCAGAGAATTAAAGAGGAGGCATTGCAGCCAGAGTATGATGAGATGGATCAAGAAGCCGTAGCGGGCGATTACACACAGCCCAGCCTCATCTCATCCCAACGTGCATTGGGGGACAATGAGGGAGAGGAGGAGTAGGAGGAGGAAGAACAGGAGCTGCTATCATGCGTTGTAGACGGTAGTACCTGTACAAGTGTCATACCGTCGGTTCAGCGTGGGTGGCCTGAGGACAGGGGGGAGGAGGAAGAGGAGGAGGAGGAGAGCATGGTCAGTCGTCATCTTGGTGAGGACACGGAAATCTTGCCCGTTACCAGTCTGGCACGCATTTCTGACTTTATGTTACGCTGCCTTAACCGTGACCCTCGCGTTGTCAAAATGTTGGGTGACAGTCATTACTGGTTGGTGACACTTGTAGACCAACGCTACAAGGAGAACTTTCACTCTCTTATTCCTGAGGTGGAGAGGTCTACAAAAATGGGGCAATACCAGAAGGCCCTTGCTGCAGAACTCTTAAAAAAATTCCCATCTGAACACGCTAGCGGCAGAGGTCACAGTTCATTGCCCAACCAAGGCGTACAGGCGAGAGAGATGCAACTCCAATCCAGTAGAGGCAGGGGAACACTGTTAACGTTCTGGGACAGTTTTCTGACACCCGCCCAGCTTACAGGCCCTAAGGCGCGGGGGACTCTCACAAGGAGTGGAAAGTTTCAAAAGATGGTGAGGGAGTACCTTGCCGATCATACCAGCGTCCTCCGTGATTCCTCTGTGCCTTTTAATTATTGGGTATCCAAGCTGGACACTTGGAATGAACTCACTCTGTATGCCTTGGAGGTCCTGGCCTGCCCAGCTGCTAGCGTGTTATCGGAGCGTGTTTTTAATGCCGCTGGGGGAATTATAACTGATAAGCGCACTCGCCTGTCAACTGACAATGCTGACAAGCTGACCCTTATCAAAATGAACAAGGGCTGGATTGGGCCAGACTTCTCATCACCACCAAATGACAGCAGAGTGACATAAAGTCAAATCCACTGTGTTATTTCGGGAGGTGTATTCCCATGCATCGCTTCACACCCACACATGGGTATACGCTTCCTCATTTCGGCTGTTTTTTGCTCTTCTCCTTATCCTCAGCCTCCACGACCACTATACCACCAGGGTGACCGTGGTCCATGTTGCCAGCATTGCAAGTTCCTCTGTCCTAATTTTTGGCAGCTTTTGCTTGGAAGGCATAGGCAAAGACTATGGGAGACCCACTCCCCAATAATGGGAATAATGTTTTTAATATGCTGTACTGCATGGCTCTTGTAAGGGACATTGCAAGTTCCCACTTCCTAATTTTTGGCAGCTTTTGCTTGGAAGGCATAGGCAAAGACTATGGGAGACCCACTCCCCAATAATGGGAATAATGTTTTTAATATGCTGTACTGCATGGCTCTTGTAAGGGGCATTAAAATTGTCTTGTTAAGCTACTGTGACCTCCACATCTCTTCTAAGGGTCGTTAATATTGTCTTTTTATTCCACTGCGACCTCCACCACTCTTCCAAGGGGCATTAAAAGCATCTTGTTAAGCTACTGTGACCTCCACGTCTCTTCCACAGGGCGTTGATATTGTCTTTTTATTCCACTGTAACCTCCACCACTTTTCCAAGGGGCATTGATATTGTCTTTTTATTCCACTGTGACCTCCACCACTCTTCCAAGGGGCATTAAAATCGTCTTGTTAAGCTACTGTGACCTCCACGTCTCTTCCGTGGGGCATTGATATTGTCTTTTTATTCCACTGTAACCTCCACCACTCTTCCAAGGGACATTAAAACTGTCTTGTTAAACCACTCTGAACTCCACGTCTCTTCCAAGGGGCATTAAAACCATCTTGTTAAGCTACTGTGACCTCCACATCTCTTCCAAGGGGCATTAAAACTGTCTTGTTAAACCACTCTGAACTCCACAGCTCTTCCAAGGGGCATTGACATGTTGTTTTTAATTACCTCTAACCTCCACGACTCTTGCAACGGGCATTGCATTTCCTCCTAATTTTTGTCAGCTTTTGCTTTTCAATGCATAGGCGAACACTAAGGGAGACCCACTCCCCAATAATGGGTAGAAGGTTTTTAATACGCTGTAATCCACGTCTGTTTCAAGGGGCATTGCAGTGCCTAATAATTTTTGGAAAGCCTTCCATTCCCTGCTTAGGCCAACAGTGTACAGGAGACCCAGTTGCTATAAATGGAAAAAACGGTTAAGTTAAGGCACTCTGACCTCCATGTCACTTCCAAGGGGCATTGGAGTGCCTCGAAATTTTTGGTAGGCATTGCATTCACTGTATGCCTTATAACTGTGTAGCTGAACCGCTCCTTTTGGTACAGAAACATATCCTACAAGACATGTGTGGTTGGCTGGCCTGATATTGATGTGAATGGTCCCTGTTCGTCCTGCTCTTTCTCCTTTGCCACCACCTCATCCATCATTCATCACCTGAAGCTTTGTTTTAACGGGAGTCATAGAACTGGGATAGTAGCAGGAAAACATCCAGCAATCCTCGAAGGAGGTAGAATATTCGCCAAAACGCTGACCACCTCAGGCCTAGCTGCTACTACATACATGCGCTTGCATTCCAAGGAACAGAAAGCTAAGGAGGTGGATGGCCTCATGATCATGAATAATTTACTCGTTGTGTAGGAGGCCGACCACTGCTGCTGTCTACCTTCTGAACTTTGTGTTGAAGTCTGATTGACCCAGGACCCGTAATCCTCTATGTCTGGAGGACGTGTTGCATCCCAGTGTCCAACTGTGTCCCGGCTTCCACAATATTAACCCAGTGTGAAGGCGTCAGTGAGATGGACCATTCCTCGCCACATTCTCTTGTCCACGTGTTTGTGGTTAGACTGTCCTTCCCACTAAATGCCCTGGGGAGGGCACAGGTAATGTTTTGGTATGCGCGCTTGTGTATAAGGCGCACCTGGACAAATAGGGGCGGCTGGGGACCGTTTATGGACACCCGGCCACCTCCACGCGGCTGGGGACTGTGTGCGGGCACCCGGCCGCGGGGCGGCTGGGGACTGAGTATGGACACCCGGCCGCCCCCTGGCGGCTGGGGACCAAGCGTGGACACCCGCCCGCCGGGCGGTTGGGGACTGAGTATGAATACCAGGCTACCGACGCAGCCATGACGTGGTGGCCAGATTCTACCACCGCATGCCTAAAAGGCCCAATTTCAAGTGCAAGCAAGCTAGCAGTATGGTATTGCAGCCTGGGGGTGGGTGGGTGGCAGGCTGCATACTTGCACTTGTATTGCAAGTTATGGGGGAGGTACAATTGAACACTGCCCTAGGACAAGGACTTGCACGGGGATAGTTGCAAGTCTGCATCTTCTGATGCGGCAAGGATCACTTCTGATGGGCACACTTTTAGGCAGTGACCTGGGTGTCACAGATGCTTCCAGGGGTCTTCCCCATGCTGTTCCCATGTCTTTTTAGCACTGTATGCATGTGTCACACAGCACATGGCCAGATAAGGTTGTAAAATGTTAAAATGACATTTCCCGGTGAATGCATTTGTCACGGTTGAAAGCAATATAAACGTGCAAAAACGCATAAAAAATGCTACTTGTGAACATAGCCCAAGGTGTGGAGGAGTATTTTTGTTTTTGGTTATTTATTTTACCTTATACACAAGTCTTTACCCTGGAAAGGATGTTCCTTAACCCCTTTCCGACCTGGTCAGTAATAGTACGCACCAGGTCGGGAAGGCCGGTTCAGCGGGGGCTTCGGCGGTGAGCCCGCACTGAAGCGAGCACATGTCAGCTGATTATTGGAATCGCAATCCACCCGCAGCTGTTAACATGTTAAATCTCTGACAGTGGCATTTAACTCGCGCTTCCGGGAGTCCTAAGCCCCGCCCATCAGTGACCCCGTCACGTGATCGCGGGTCACCAATGGGTGGGCATGACAACTCAGGGTCTGCAGCAGACGCCTGTGGTTGTCATGTCTCAATAGCTATGAGCGCCACCTAGTGGTCAGCGCTCATAGCAAGTGAGCATTTCTCCTGCATACAAGCGATCTGCTCATCGCTTGTATGCAGTAGAAGCAATCAGACAACTGCTGCTTCTAGTCTCCTCTGGAGACTATAGAAGCAAGCAGAAAGTGTAAAAAAAAAGTTTTTAAAAAAATAAAAAAAATAAAAAATATATAAAAGTTTAAGTCACCCCCCTTTCGCCCCATTCAAAATAAAATATATATATATAAAAAAAAAAACCACATACACATATTTGGTATCTCCGCGTTCAGAATCGCCCGATCTATTAATATAAAAGAAGAATTAATACAATCAGTAAACGGCGTAACGAGAAAAACATTTTAAACGCCAGAATTAAGTTTTTTTGGTCGCTACAACTTTGCAATAAAATGCAATAACGGGCGATCAAAACATCGGATCTACCCCAAAATGGTATCAATAAAAACATCAGCCCGGCACGCAAAAAATAAGCCCTCACCTGGCCCCAGATCCCGAAAAATGGAGAAGCTAAGGGTCTCGGAAAATGGCGTCATTTTTTTGTTTTTTTTAGCAAGTTTTGGATTTTTTTTTCACCACTTAAATAAAAAAGAACCTATACATGTTTGGTGTCTATGAACTCGTAACGACCTGGAAAATAATGATGGCCGGTCAGTTTTAGCAATCTGTGAACGTGGTAAAAAAGGGACCCAAAAAACAACTGTGGAATTGCATTTTTTTTGCAGTTTCACTGCACTTGGAATTTTTTTCCCATTTTCCAGCACACGATATGGTAAAACCAGTGATGGTGTTTAAAAGTACCACTCGTCCCGCAAAAAATAAGCCCTCACATGGCCATATTGAACGAAAATTAAAAAAGTTCTGGCTCTGGGAAGAAGGGGAGCAAAAAAGGAAAACACAAAAACAGAAAGACCCATGGTCGTTAAGGGGTTAACATATTTCACAGGAAAGCACTTTCACTTTCGTTTTTGAACGTTTTATTGTGAGCCTGTAAAAGTGGCTTAATACCTCTGACCACGTTGTTGACAGCAGTGACCTGGGGGTCAGAAATGCTTCCAGGGGCGATCCCCATGCTGTCCCCATGTCATTTGAGCACTGTCACTATCGTTTTGGCCACTTTTTAGGCTTTCTACAGACTACCGGGGGAGCCGCCGCAAAAATGTTCGGGTCTCCCATAGACTAACATTGGGCTCGTTGCTCGGGTCGAGCACCCGAGTATCACAGTGAGCTCGGCCCGAGCTTCGAGCACCCGAGCATTTTAGTGCTCGCTCAACACTAATAGGGACGAATCAGAATTTTGGGGAAAATTCAATACGCTTTGAACAGATTCGCCCATCTCTATTCAACATGACAGGCTCTCTTTAATATAGGGAAAAAAAACAATTTACTAAAAGGTCCCCTGGTGTGGTGATAATTGGTCACCAAAATGGCGCAGTCAGACAGTCATATAAATCTCACCGAGATAGAAATGCAGTTCACGGACTGGCCGGCGGCTCTCCCAACCTGATCGTGATAGCTGCATAGAAATACATGAAGCTGTCACGTTCCGGTAGGGAGAGCTGTTGGCCAGTCCGTGCTCTGCATTGCGATCTCGGTCTAATTTATACGGTCATCTGACTGCGCCCAAAGTCGAAACAGTAGACATCATGATACCAGCCGTACTCCAGGGGACTTTCTCATAAATAAGTGGTTTCCTGAAAAAGTAGAATAATCTAACAATAATAAATAATGTGGTTGAAAATTTGTTAAAATTTTGCTCAAGATGCTCAATAATAATAATGCAATAAAGTTGTGGTGACAAAAGTTTTGTATGGCAGTCACAAATGTTATTTCTGTAGGAAGTAAACCGGTGAATTCAATGGACTGTGTTAGATAAGAAAATGTATGTATAATCACCTCTGTGATGAAAACAAAGCAACGCTTGGAACCGTTTTTGGCCACAACTTATTTTGTAATATGCGACTTCACATGATGGGGTAGACCTAACGAAGAGAATGTTTGAGAAGGTTCCAGAATTTCCAGCACATTAACCTGCAGCTTGTCTGTTCGGCTCATATCTATGAAACACACCTGTATATCCGCTCACTGTGCTGTGCCAAAACCGGGCTCGCTGCGCACATTTATCATACTCTATTTCCTAACCAAAAATCAACAAACAATGTAGAAATATTTACATCTAATGCTTACATTACCGACAATATGTGTTATCGTATCCAATTATGGACGGAAAATAAATAAAATATGTATCAGATGAAAAAAAAAATATTCAAAAACATTCATTTTTGGTTTTGTTAGTGTATTCCCATATCTAATAAAAAAAACAAGCAGCTATTGCCAAGTATTGTCATTGTTTACATAATGAAGCCATTAAGGGCAATGTTCTTTTTGGAGATTTTTTTGCAAATGGTTCATATGGAAGCCGCTGAATGCTTTGAACTCAACTGAAAATGTGCCTGTAAAAACAACAGAATAATCTAATTTATTTTACTGGCTTCAGGGTATATCTATATAATGGACAACATTTCCGAGATGGTAAAGAACATTACTAAAGTATATTTCTCAGGGTCGAGTCCCCAAGCAATAGCCGTAAATTGATGAATCCTGCCGGTCTGCTAATTATATTTAAAAGTATTTACTCTTTAATGTTCCGTCCGGAGTGGACGAGCTGGTGACCGAATCAGGTAGATTTCGTGTAGGGAAGAGCAAATAAATTGATGTGTAATTGGATTTTTACGCAAATTTTACAAAAATCCACATTTAACAAAATGTGGATTTTTTTTGTAATTCGCTTTTGTTCTGATTCAACAAAGTTATGGCAATTGGTCGCCATTTTTCTGAACTGAAAAAAGGCCATAAAAAGGTTTAAAAACAAAAAAAAAATCCTTATACTCACCTTACGGCTCAACTCTCTGAACCCGACCCGTCTTCATCACTTCTGATCCCCGCCACCAGCACTGAAATCCTCGGAATTCACACACTGAGCAAAGACTTCCGACTCTGATGAGGGATGGTTTTGCTATGTGCGCTTAAGATACAAGCGAAACGAGAATAAATGTCAGACAAAAAATAAGAATAAAACACCTATCCTTTATTAATAATGGTAATAAAAACCAATCAAGGCACAATATATAAAATAAAAGATCATGGATATAACTGACATGGAACATGAATGCATATATAAACAAATCAAAAATGGCAATAACAATGTTAGCAAAAAATATTATACATGGACTACATAATATATAAGGTTACTGACTAAGATTATATCCTAAAGGAGTGAAATATGCGGCACAAAGTATCATGCTAAGGAGGCTATGAAATAAATACATGAAAGGCAGAAGTACAAAGATAACAGACTACATGCCAATCAATGTATATGGCAGAAATACAATAGTGAATCACCTATGTGGTAAAAGTAAAGGTAAGCATGGGGGGAAAAAGAGTAATAAAGCCCACATACAGTATTTAAATGTAGTCTGAAGAGTGGTAAGTAACTCAGCACCTAAAGGGTAAGGACACAGTCATGATGAATATCGCAAAAGTTGAGCCATTCAAAATGTAATACATATACCAATCCTTGGGAAAGCACACCCAATGCGCGTTTCGCTGAGGCTTCGTCCGGGGCTTGGACAAAGCCTCAGCAAAACGCATGTCGGATTAGAGAGACCCCAAAGCATAAAAGGGACATTAATATTGCAAAGAATAATTTCTCTTTGAATCAAATTTTCTGGGCCAATCTGCTTGAACAGGTAAACTTTAATTTTGCCGATTTACTTATTTCTAATTATATGCCTTGTGGGCCAGAATTATAAAATTTGCTTTACGGTTAGAGTCGTACCTAGCTTTTTTATTGAGGATTTCTATTTTAGCCCAGTATCTATATACATTTTCCATGGCACCAAACATCAAGTCACATTAACTGTAAAGAGTCTTTATTAGATATGAGCGGTATTCGACTCGAACTGCTCGCCAATCTCAAATTCGAGCTGTTTTGGTCGGTGTTCGAGCCGTTCGGCGAACACGAACAATTTGAAAAAAATTCGGCTGTTTGAGGTTATGTTCGATAACTGTTCGTGCACCAAAATCATAACTGGATTTTTTCTCAGTAATGCTGAAAATTAATGTTAATACGCAGTTTGAGTGTACAGCGGGGCGGGGGGAGGGGTAGGGGATGGATCTCTGCAGAAATAATGAAGATCTCCATTTTTTTTTCTCTTTCCCGCATTTACAGTGGGGAGGTGCAATCTGTCAGCCTATCAGCAGCGCACACACGGAGCGAAGTGCTTTTTTTCACACAAGCAAGGGCATGTGTCATTGGCAGTGTATGTCAAATGTCCTTGCCCTATAAGACCCAGCCATTTTCCCCGTCACCACCATTTTCTCACTGCTGCAGCTGCGTGTTAGACGACACTGCTGTTGCTGTGTGAGCTATACTTTGTTAATTTCAAGCCAATTTTCGCACAAATCTACAGATAGCTTGGGAGTAGGGAATAGTTGTGATTGCAGTCCTTTTAAGGACTAGGTTACATAATTTCCTACGACTTTTATCAGGCAGGTCTGTGCTCTTAAATAGATAGGTTGGGAGTAAAGACTAATTGTAATTGCAGTCCTTTTGAGGGCTAGGTTACATCAGTTCCTATCACTTTTTGCCAGGCAGATTTGTGCCAGTGCTGTGCAAGTTTTTTTCACAGCATTTGGCTAAATCTAGCAAAGCAAATTCTTTTTGGCCTCTTGCAGTGTGTGTTAGTCAGTGGAGTAGCCTATCTGTGTTGCAAGCTACACCACCTGTGTACAGAATACAAATTTTTTTACTGCACCTAGTGAAGTTAAACCTTTTGGGCATAGCATCATTCTATTAGTCCATCTATACTAACCTCCACCAGGTTGCAAATTCAATATAATTTTTATCTGCATCTAGCTCTGAAAAAACATTTTGGCTTGTAGCAGTGTGTGGGACTTGTTCTATTAGTCCATCAATACTAACCTCCACCAGGTTGCAAATTCAATATAATTTTTTTCTGCATCTAGCTCTGAAAAAATATTTCGGCTTGTAGCAGTGTGTGGGACTTGTTCTATTAGTCCATCTATACTAACCTTCACCAGGTTGCAAATTCAATATAATTTTTTTCTGCATCTAGCGCTGAAAAAATATTTTGGCTTGTAGCAGTGTGTGGAACTTGTTCTATTAGTCTATCTATACTAACCTACACCAGGTTTCAAACTCAATACAATTTTTTTCTGCATCTAGCTCTGAAAAAATATTTCGGCTTGTAGCAGTGTGTGGGACTTGTTCAATTAGTCCATCTATACTAACCTCCACCAGGTTGCAAATTCAATACAATGTTTTTCTGCATCTAGCTCTGAAAAAATATTTTGGCTTGTAGCAGTGTGTGGGAGTTGTTCTATTAGTCCATCTATACTAACCTCCACCAGGTTGCAAATTCAATATAATTTTTTTCTGCACCTAGCTCTGAAAAAATATTTCGGCTTGTAGCAGTGTGTGGGACTTGTTATATTAGTCCATCTATACTAACCTCCACCAGGTTGCAAAATCAATATAATTTTTTTCTGCATCTAGCTCTGAAAAAATATTTCGGCTTGTAGCAGTGTGTTGGCTTGTTCAATTAGTCCATCTATACTAACCTCCACCAGGTTGCAAATTCAATATAATTTTTTTCTGCGTCTAGCTCTGAAAAAATATTTTGGCTTGTAGCAGTGTGTGGGACTTGTTCTATTAGTCCATCTATACTAACCTCCGCCAGGTTGCAAATTCAATATAATTTTTTTCAGCATCTAGCTCTGAAAAAATATATCGGCTTGTAGCAGTGTGTGGGAATTTTTCTATTAGTGCATCTATACTAATCTCCATCAGGTTGCAAATTCAATATAATGTTTTTATGCATCTAGCTCTGAAAAAATATTTTGGCTTGTAGCAGTGTGTGGGACTTGTTCTATTAGTCCATCTATACTAACCTCCATCAGGTTGCAAATTCAATATAATTTTTTTCGGCATCTAGCTCTGAAAAAATATTTCGGCTTGTAGCATTGTGTGGGACTTGTTCTGTTAGTCCATCTATACTAACCTCCACCAGGTTGCAAATTCAATACAATTTTTTTCTGCATCTAGCTCTGAAAAATATTTCGGCTTGAAGCAGTGTGTGGGAATTGTTCTATTAGTCCATCTATACTAACCTCCAACAGATTGCAAATTCAATACAATGTTTTTCTGCATCTAGCTCTGAAAAAATATTTCGGCTTGTAGCAGTGTGTGGGACCTGTTCTATTAGTTCATCTATACTAACCTCCACCAGGTTGCAAATTCAATATAATTTTTTTCTGCACCTAGCTCTGAAAAAATATTTCGGCTTGTAGCAGTGTGTGGGACTTGTTATATTCGTCCATCTATACTAACCTCCACCAGGTTGCAAAATCAATATAATTTTTTTCTGCATCTAGCTCTGAAAAAATATTTCGGCTTGTAGCAGTGTGTTGGCTTGTTCAATTAGTCCATCTATACTAACCTCCACCAGGTTGCAAATTCAATATAATTTTTTTCTGCTTCTAGCTTTGAAAAAATATTTTGGCTTGTAGCAGTGTGTGGGACTTGTTCTATTAGTCCATCTATACTAACCTCCGCCAGGTTGCAAATTCAATATAATTTTTTTCAGCATCTAGCTCTGAAAAAATATATCGGCTTGTAGCAGTGTGTGGGAATTTTTCTATTAGTGCATCTATACTAATCTCCATCAGGTTGCAAATTCAATATAATGTTTTTATGCATCTAGCTCTGAAAAAATATTTTGGCTTGTAGCAGTGTGTGGGACTTGTTCTATTAGTCCATCTATACTAACCTCCATCAGGTTGCAAATTCAATATAATTTTTTTCGGCATCTAGCTCTGAAAAAATATTTCGGCTTGTAGCATTGTGTGGGACTTGTTCTGTTAGTCCATCTATACTAACCTCCACCAGGTTGCAAATTCAATACAATTTTTTTCTGCATCTAGCTCTGAAAAATATTTCGGCTTGAAGCAGTGTGTGGGACTTGTTCTATTAGTCCATCTATACTAACCTCCAACAGATTGCAAATTCAATACAATGTTTTTCTGCATCTAGCTCTGAAAAAAATATTTCGGCTTGTAGCAGTGTGTGGGACCTGTTCTATTAGTTCATCTATACTAACCTCCACCAGGTTGCAAATTCAATATAATTTTTTTCTCCACCTAGCTCTGAAAAAATATTTCGGCTTGTAGCAGTGTGTGGGACTTGTTATATTAGTCCATCTATACTAACCTCCACCAGGTTGCAAAATCAATATAATTTTTTTCTGCATCTAGCTCTGAAAAAATATTTCGGCTTGTAGCAGTGTGTTGGCTTGTTCAATTAGTCCATCTATACTAACCTCCACCAGGTTGCAAATTCAATATAATTTTTTTCTGCATCTAGCTCTGAAAAAATATTTTGGCTTGTAGCAGTGTGTGGGACTTGTTCTATTAGTCCATCTATACTAACCTCCGCCAGGTTGCAAATTCAATATAATTTTTTTCAGCATCTAGCTCTGAAAAAATATATCGGCTTGTAGCAGTGTGTGGGAATTTTTCTATTAGTGCATCTATACTAATCTCCATCAGGTTGCAAATTCAATATAATGTTTTTATGCATCTAGCTCTGAAAAAATATTTTGGCTTGTAGCAGTGTGTGGGACTTGTTCTATTAGTCCATCTATACTAACCTCCATCAGGTTGCAAATTCAATATAATTTTTTTCGGTATCTAGCTCTGAAAAAATATTTCGGCTTGTAGCATTGTGTGGGACTTGTTCTGTTATTCCATCTATACTAACCTCCACCAGGTTGCAAATTCAATACAATTTTTTTCTGCATCTAGCTCTGAAAAATATTTCGGCTTGTAGCATTGTGTGGGACTTGTTCTATTAGTCCATCTATACTAACCGCCACCAGGTTGCAAATTCAATAAAAAAAATTTCTGCAACTAGCTCTGAAAAAATATTTCTGCTTGTAGCAGTGTGTGGGACTTGTTCTATTAGTCCATCTACACTAACCTCCGCCAGGTTGCAAATTCAATATAATTTTTTTCAGCATCTAGCTCTGAAAAAATATATCGGCTTGTAGCAGTGTGTGGGATTTGTTCTATTAGTCCATCTATACTAATCTCCATCAGGTTGCATATTCAATATAATGTTTTTATGTATCTAGCTCTGAAAAAATATTTAGGCTTGTTGCAGTGTGTGGGACTTGTTCTATTAGTCCATCTATACTAACCTCCATCAGGTTGCAAATTCAATATAATTTTTTTTCTGCATCTAGCTCGGAAAAAATATTTCGGCTTGTAGCATTGTGTGGGACTTGTTCTGTTAGTCCATCTATACTAACCTCCACTAGGTTGCAAATTCAATACAATTTTTTTCTGCATCTAACTCTGAAAAATATTTCAGCTTGTTGCATTGTGTGGGACTTGTTCTATTAGTCCATCTATACTAACCTCCACCAGGTTGCAAATTCAATACAATTTTTTTCTGCATCTAGCTCTGAAAAAATATTTCTGCTTGTAGCAGTGTGTGGGACTTGTTCTATTAGTCCATCTATACTAACCTCCACCAGATTGCAAATTCAAAATAATTTTTTTCTGCATCTAGCTCTGAAAAAATATTTCGGCTTGTAGCAGTGTGTGGGACTTGTTCTATTAGTCCATCTATACTAACCTCCACCAGGTTGCAAATTCAAAATAATTTTTTTCTGCATCTAGCTCTGAAAAAATATTTCGGCTTGTAGCAGTGTGTGGGACTTGTTCTATTAGTCCATCTATACTAACCTCCACAAGGTTGCAAATTCAATATAATTTTTTTCTGCATCTAGCTCTAAAAAAATATTTCAGCATGTAGCAGTGTGTGGGACTTGTTTTATTTGTCCATCTATACTAACCTCCACCAGGTTGAAAATTCAATATAATTTTTTTCTGCATCTAGCTCTGAAAAAATATTTCAGCTTGTAGCAGTGTGTGGGACTTGTTCTATTAGTCCATCTATACTAACCTCCACCAGGTTGAAAATTCAATACAATTTTTTTCTGCATCTAGCTCTGAAAAAATAATTCGGCTTGTAGCAGTGTGTGGGACTTGTTCTATTTGTCCATCTATACTAACCTCCATCAGGTTGAAAATTCAATATAATGCTTTTCTGCATCTAGCTCTGAAAAAATATTTCGGCTTGTAGCAGTGTGTGGGACTTGTTCTATTAGTCCATCTATACTAACCTCTATCAGGTTGCAAATTCAATATAATGTTTTTCTGCATCTAGCTCTGAAAAAATATTTCAGCTCGTAGCAGTGTGTGGGACTTGTTCTATTAGTCCATCTATACTAACCTCTATCAGGTTGTAAATTCAATATAATTTTTTTCTGCATTTAGCTCTGAAAAAATATTTCGGCTTGTATCAGTGTGTGGGACTTGTTCTATTAGTCCATCTATACTAACCTCCAGCAGGATGCAAATTCAAAATAATTTTTATCTGCATCTAGCTCTGGAAAAATATTTTGGCTTGTAGCAGTGTGTGGGACTTGTTCTATTAGTCCATCTATACTAACCTCCACCTGGTTGCCAATTCAATATAATTTTTATCTGCATCTAACCCAGCCAATACTTCAGGGCTAATACCACAGTTTGGCCACTCAGCTCTGCTCTCTTCCCATCCATTGTTTTTTGTACAAACAACTCCAGAGTTGTCAATTAGTTAACCACCAAAATGAGTGGAAAAAGGCCTGCTGCTGGTGGAAAGGGGAATAGGCGTGTTGGGAAGGGAAAAAAAGGTTGTGTCCGTGGGGTAGGTGTTAGAGCAACAGTAACATCTGCAGAAGAAAGACCATCTTCCAGCCAAACTTAGATGTCTACTTCTTTTTGCGGACAATGTGATAAGATCCCTTTCTTACGGCCACGCCAATCGCTACAAATTCCAGATGAGGCACAAAAACAGCAGTTGCTTCAATGGATATCAAGTGCCCCTTTAAGTGGGCTCTCCTCCACATCAACTTCAACATCACAAATACTTCAGTCCTCAGAGGTGTCACCCCAATCGCACTTGCTTCCTCACAGCTCCAAAGTCTCCAGCTGCCCGTCTGAGTATGGGCTAGAACAGATGGTTGACTCTGCAGAGCTTTTTACTCATACTATAGCCTGGGAATCAGAGGTCGGCTCCAGAGCTTCTGTGAATCCAGACGAGGAAATGATCTGCACAGATGCCCAGAATCTTTATGAGTCGGATCCAGGACCAGACGCAGAAGGTTCTGACCATAATGTAGACCCTCGTTCCCAAACTGTAACTCCCGTTGGTGGAGACAATGAGGAAGATGATGATGAGACTCAAATACCTGATTGGAGTGACAACTTTAGTTGTTTGTCAGGGCCGGAAGAGGTTGGCTCTGAGGACGACGGGAGTGATAACACACAGGGTGATGATGACGAGGTTGGAGATCCCACTTACTGTCAACCCACAGTCAGCCAAGAGATGAGGTCAGCAGAGGAGGTGGAGGAGGATGCTAGTGACGACGAGGTCAGGTTGCGCCTTCCTGGACAGAGACGTAGTACTGAAAGCACATCAACAACTGCATCCTCAAACACAACTCTGCCTCTGACCACAAGTTGTGGTGGCTCTTCAGGTCACATGGGTGCTAAGCCTTGCATAGCCTGGGCATTTTTTCAGATCGATAAAGATGACCCAACTTGTGTTATCTGTAACATTTGTCAGCAAAAGCTAAGTAGAGGCCAAAAAATACATAGTTTGAGTACTTCATGCATGAAACTGCACATGGATATGAAGCATAAGTTGCACTGTACTACAATGTGGCCTAGCCGGCAGGGCCAACCACCGTCAGCCACATCTTGTGCATCCGCGGCCTCTTCATCCTCTGTTACTGAGGGGACAGCAGTCACACCTGTTTTGGGACGCAGACCTGCCAACTCTTTACCTGCAACAGCCAGCGTGATTGGCAGGTCATCATTTTCTTTGGAGGTGGAAACACCAGCTGGTGTTCAGCGCTGTCCGACATCGATAGCACCACCTTTGGATCAAGGCAACCTAACATGTCAGTCTGCATCTTCCTCACAGACCGGCAGTTTGCCAGGGACACCCTTCTCAACCCCGTCTAAGCACAACAGCCAGCCCTCGGTCCCTCAGATGTGGACAAGTAAAAGACCATTTCTTCCTAGCCATGAGAAAGCTAAGTGGTTGAATTTCACCATCTGCAAGCTCTTGGCTACAGAAATGCTTCCTTTCGGCCTGGTGGACACAGAGGATATTCGAGACCTTATGTCCGTCGCAGTGCCCCAGTACCAGATGCCGAGTCGGCACTACTTCTCAAAGAGAGGTGTGCCTGCGCTCCACCAGCATGTCGCACACAACATCACCGCTTCTTTGAGAAACTCTGTGTGTGACAGGGTGCATTTCACCACAGACACTTGGACGAGTAGGCATGGACAGGGGCGTTACATGTCGCTGACTGGGCACTGGGTAACTATGGTGACAACAGGACAAGGGGCTGCTGTCCAAGTCTTGCCATCCCCACGAGTTGTGTGTCAATCCTCTTTATCTCAAAGTTCCTCCACTGCTTCTGCCTCCTGAACCTCCTCTCGGTCCTCCACCTGCACCCAAAGCCTGTCTGGTCATGCCACAAGCTTTCTAACTGTGCAGAAGGGATCCTGCACACCTCCTTACTATGCTGGCAGCAGGGCTCAACGTCATCAGGTGGTTTTTACTTTGAAATATCTGGGAAATGTGAGTCACACAGCTGAGGAGTTGTGGTCAGCTCTGGAGAACCAGTTTCATGAATGGTTGTCTCCACTGGACCTGAAACCAGGGAAGGCCGTGTGCGACAATGCTGCAAACCTGGGTGCGGCCCTTCGCCAGGGCAATGTCACACATGTGCCTTGTATGGCTCACGTGTTGAACCTGGTTGTCCAGCAATTTTTAGCCCACTATCCCGGAGTAGATGGCCTTCTGCAGAGGGCACGGTCGCTGTGTGCTCAATTCCGCCGTTCGCATCCCGCAGCTCAGCGACTTACATCTCTACAGAAGTCGTTGGGCCTGCCACTTCACCGGCTAAAATGCGATGTGCCTACCCGGTGGAATTAAACTCTGCACATGTTGCAGCGACTGTGGCAGCACCGACAAGCCCTGGTGCAATACATTGTGAGGTATAGCCTGGGGCAGCGAGATCCAGAGGTGGGGCAAATCACGCTGGAGGAGTGGTCTCAGATCAGGGACCTATGCAACCTTCTGCACAGTTTTGAAATGGCGACGAAGATGTTTAGTGCTGACGATGCCATTATCAGCATGACTATTCTGGTGATTTACATTGTGGAGCACATGTTAAACAGAATTCGGAGTCAGGTGGTGGCACAAGAGGAGGTGGAGGAAGTAGAGGAGGAGGAGTTGTATGCGGAAGGGCTAACATCTGCAAGGTCCAGACGGTCGGCAGCACCAAGGCGGCAGGCATGTGAGGGTGGGGTAGATGGTTTTACCAGGGCGCATGGTAGCAGCCAAATTAGTGAGGAAGGTGCAGGAGCCCAGGAAGAATTGGAGGACGAACTGATGGAAGACTCATCAGATGAGGGAGACCTTGATCACATTTCTGTTGTGCGAGGTTGGGGGGGGAGGACAGAGGAAGGAATCATGATTGTTACCTCGCCACCAACACAACAGGGACTTGGTGCTCCTGGATGTGCAAGACACATGAGTACCTTCTTGCTGCACTACCTGCAACATGACCCTCGAATTATGAGAATTAGAAATAATCCTGACTACTGGGTTGCCACACTGTTAGATCCCGGGTACAAAAGTAAATTTGCATAAATTATTCCTGCCATACAAAGAGATGCACGCATGCAGGAGTATCAGCAGTAGTGTTGAGCCACTCCCGTAGTGTTCGGGTTCGGTTCGGTTCGTCGAACACCGGGATGTTCGAGGAACTGTTCGTCGAACACCTTAGAACACCGTCGAGCACCGTTAAAACCATTGGCAGGCAAACAAAAACACATAGAAACACATAGAAAACACCTTCAAAGGTGTCCAAAAGCTGACAAACTGCTCAGAGGACACTCTCTTTAAAAAAGCCGGCCAGCAAATTCAGCAGCGGCATACACCGGTACCTGACAATTTAGACAAGAAGGAATAGAGCATCACACATAGATTAGATAGATAGAAACATGTCAGTCACATATATATGAAGTACAGTGACAGTGTTGGTTACTGCACTTGTCATTTAGTGTAAAGGATTTATTAAAAAAAATATTAGTGTTTTCATGCACCGTCTCTTTAAAAAAGCCGGCCGGCAATTCAGCAGCGGTACCCGACAATTTAGAATAGAAGGAATAGAGAATCACACATAGATAGATAGATAGAAACATGTCAGTCACATATATAATAAGTACAGTGACAGTGTTGATTACTGTACTTGTCATTTAGTGTAAAGGATTTATTTAAAAAAATAATAGTGTTTTCATGCACCGTCTCTTTAAAAAAGCCGGCCGGCAATTCAGCATCTGTACCCGACAATTTAGAACAGAAAGATAGAGCATCACACATAGATTAGATAGATAGAAACATGTCAGTCACATATATATGAAGTACAGTGACAGTGTTGCTTACTGTACTTGTCATTTAGTGTAAAGGATTTATTTAAAAATTTAATAGTGTTTTCATGCACCGTCTCTTTAAAAAAGCCGGCCGGCAATTCAGCATCTGTACCCGACAATTTAGAACAGAAAGATAGAGCATCACACATAGATTAGATAGATAGAAACATGTCAGTCACATTTATAATAAGTACAGTGACAGTGTTGGTTACTGTACTTGTCATTTAGTGTTAAAATAAAGGATTTATTAAAAAAAAAATTAGCGTGGGTTTCCCTGTAATTTTAGGCTCTAGCGGAGGTTAAGCAGACGGCTGGGGCAGATGTTTGAAGCCTGGGAAGGGGGTAATACCCATGGAGCTTCCCAGGCTACTAATATCAGCCCCCAGCTGAATACCTAGCCTTTACTAGCTATTAAAATGGGGGACCCCCCAAAAAAATGACGTGGGGTACCCCCTATTTAATAGCTAGCAAAGGCTAGGCAGACAGCTGGGGGCTGATATTAATAGCCCAGGAAGGGTGCCATGAATATTGGCCCCCTCACAGGCTAGAAACACCAGCCGTCAGCCGCCCCAGAAATGGCGCATCCATAGGATGCGCCAATTCTGGCGCTTAGCCTCGCTCTTCCCACTGCCCTGTAGCGGTGGCAGTGGGGTAATAGGGCTGGGGTTGATGTCAGCTTATAATGCCAGCTGACATCAAGCCCAGGTTAGTAATGGAGAGGCGTCTATAAGACACCCCCATTACTAACCCCATAGTGAAAGTTAAAAAAAACACAAACAAACAGAATAAAGTCCTTTAATTGAAATAAACACACAATTCTTTATTGTTCTAAATTAAACCATACTTACCATCACACCCATTCCAGCTGAAGCCAACGATCTCCTGCAATAAAAGAAAAATAATAAACCAACATCATCCTTACCTTTCCATGGTTCCCACGACAGCTTCAGCTCTGCTACATCGAGATGACAGGCTGGACCGCAGCAGAACGCTGCCATCCAGCTTGCCATGCCGCGGACACTGAGAAGCGTAGGCTTGCTTGCGCTCCTCAGTGTCTGGCTGTGACGGCATCCAGATGAGCCGAGGTCATGTCCAATGAGCTCGGCGCACCTCATCCACGTCACTGACAGCGTGGAAAAATTCTCCTGCACTCAGCGCTTCAGCGTGGGAGAATTCTCACGCTGAAGCGCTGAGTGCAGGAGAATTTTCCCACGCTGTCAGTGACGTGCATGAGGTGAGCTGAGATCATTGGACATGAACTCACCTCATGCACGTCACTGACAGCGTGGGAAAATTCTCACGCTGAAGCGCTGAGTGCAGGAGAATTCTCCCACACTGTCAGTGACGTGCATGAGGTGAGCTCATGTCCAATGAACTCAGCTCACCTCATGCACGTCACTGACAGCGTGGGAAAATTATCCTGCACTCAGCGCTTCAGCGTGAGAATTTTCCCACGCTGTCAGTGACGTGCATGAGGTGAGCCGAGTTCATTGGACATGACCTCGGCTCATCTGGATGCCGTCACAGCGAGACTCTGAGGAGCGCAAGCATGCCTGCTCTTCTCAGTGTCTGCGGGATGACAGGCTGGATGGCAGCGTTCTGCAGGTCCAGCCAGTCATCTCGATGTAGCAGAGCTGAAGCTGTCATGGGAACCATGGAAAGGTAAGGATGAGGTTGGTTTATTATTTTTCTTTTATTGCAGGAGATCGTTGGCTTCAGCTGGAATGGGCGTGATGGTAAGTATGGTTTAATTTAGAACAATAATGAATTGTGTGTTTATTTCAATTAAAGGACTTTTTTCTGGGTGTTGTGGTTTTTTTAAATACTTTACTAGAAATTCATGGCGGTCATGTCTAATACTGGCGTGACCCCATGAATTTTGGGCTTAGGGCCAGCTGATAATACCAAGCTGGCCCTATCCCCTTTATTACCCAGAGAGCCACCGCACCAGGGCCCTGGATGAGTTGGGTACAGCGCCAGAAGATGGCGCTTCTATGAACTCGCCATTTTCCGGGGTGGCTGCGGACTGCAATTTGCAGCGGGGGGGGGGGGGGGGGCCCAGAAACTTGGGCCTCCCTGCGCTGCAGATTCCAGCCCCCAGCTGCCTAGTTGTACCTGGCTGGACACAAAAATAGGGCGAAGCCCCACATATTTTTTTTTTAATTATTTCATGTTATTTCATGAAATTCATGAAATAATTAAGAAAAAAAGGCCTTCCCTATATTGTTGTGTCCGGCCAGTTACAAATAGGCAGCTGGTGGTTGGGGGCAGCCCGTTCCTCCTGCTGTACCTGGCTGGACACAAATATAGTGCGAAGCCCCACTTCAATTTTTTTTTAATTATTTCAGGTAATTCATGAAATAATTAAAAAAAAATTGACGTGGGGCTTCGCACTATATTTGTGTCCAGTCAGGTGCAGCAGGCAGGAACGGGCTGCCCCCAACCACCAGCTGCCTATTTGTACCTGGCCGGACACAACAATATAGGGAAGCCCTTTTTTTCTTAATTATTTCATGAAATAATTTAAAGAAAATTGACGTGGGGCTTCGCCCTGTTTTTGTGTCCAGCCACGTACAACTGGGCAGCTGGGGGCTGGAATCCGCAGCGCAGGGAGGCCCAAGCTTTCTGGGCCCCCCCCCCCCGCTGCAAATTGCAGTCCGCAGCCACCCCGGAAAATGGCGCGTTCATAGAAGCGCCATCTTCTGGCGCTGTACCCACCTCATCCAGGGCCCTGATGCGGTGGCTCACTTCATAATAAAGGGGTTAGGGCCAGCTTGGCATTATCAGCTGGCCCTAAGCCCGAAATTCATGGGGTCACGCCAATATTAGACATGACCGCCATGAATTTCTAGTAAAGTATTTAAAAAAACCACAACACCCAGAAAAAAGTCCTTTAATTGAAATAAACACACAATTCTTTATTGTTCTAAATTAAACCATACTTACCGTCACGCCCATTCCAGCTGAAGCCAACGATCTCCTGCAATAAAAGAAAAATAATAAAGCAACATCATCCTTACCTTTCCATGGTTCCCATGACAGCTTCAGCTCTGCTACATCGAGATGACAGGCTGGACCGCAGCAGAACGCTGCCATCCAGCCTGTCATCCCGCAGACACTGAGAAGCGCAGGCTTGCTTGCGCTCCACAGTGTCTCTCTGTGAGGGCATAAAGATGAGTCGAGGTCATGTCCAATGAACTCGGCTCACCTCATGCACGTCACTGACAGCGTGGGAAAATTCTCCTGCACTCAGCGCTTCAGCGTGGGAGAATTCTCACGCTGAAGCGCTGAATGCAGGAGAATTTTCCCACGCTGTCAGTGACGTGCATGAGGTGAGCTGAGTTCATTGGACATGAGCTCACCTCATGCACGTCACTGACAGCGTGGGAGAATTCTCCTGCACTCAGCGCTTCAGCGTGAGAATTTTCCGATGCTGTCAGTGACGTGCATGAGGTGAGCCGAGTTCATTGGACATGAACTCGGCTCATCTGGATGCCGTCACAGAGAGACGCTGAGGAGCGCAAGCAAGCCTGCGCTTCTCAGTGTCTGCGGGATGACAGGCTGGATGGTAGCTTTCTGCTGCGGTCCAGCCTGTCATCTCGATGTAGCAGAGCTGAAGCTGTCGTGGGAACCATGGAAAGGTAAGGATTATGTTGCTTTATTATTTTTCTTTTATTGCAGGGGATCGTTGGCTTCAGCTGGAATGGGCGTGATTGTAAGTATGGTTTAATTTAGAACAATAAAGAATTGTGTCTTTATTTCAATTAAAGGACTTTATTCTGGGTGTTTGTGTTTTTTTTTTAACTTTGACTATGGGGTTAGTAATGGGGGTGTCTTATAGACGCCTCTCCATTACTAACCTGGGCTTGCTGTCAGCTGGCATTATAAGCTGACATCAACCCCAGCCCTATTACCCCACTGCCACCGCTACAGGGCAGTGGGAAGAGCGAGGCTAAGTGCCAGAATTGGCGCATTCTACGGATGTGCCATTTCTGGGGCGGCTGACGGCTGGTGTTTCTAGCCTGGGAGGGGGCCAATATTCATGGCACCCTTCCTGGGCTATTAATATCAGCCCCCAGCTGTCTGCCTAGCCTTTGCTAGCTATTAAAATAGGGAGGACCCCACGTCAATGTTTTGGGGGGTCCCCCATTTTAATAGCTAGTAAAGGCTAGGCATTCAGCTGGGGGATGATATTAGTAGCCTGGGAAGCTCCGTGGGTATTACCCCTTCCCAGGCTTCAAACATCTGCCCCAGCTGTCTGCTTAACCTCCGCTAGAGCCTAAAATTATGGGGAACCCCACGACAATTTTTTTTAAAATAAATCCTTTATTTTAACACTAAATGACAAGTACAGTAATCAACACTGTCACTGTACTTCATATATATGTGACTGACATGTTTCTATCTATCTAATCTATGTGTGATGCTCTATTCCTTCCATTCTAAATTGTCGGGTACCGCTGCTGAATTGCCCGCCGGCTTTTTTAAAGAGACGGTGCATGAAAACACTATTATTTTTTTTAATAAATCCTTTACACTAAATGGCAAGTACAGTAATCAACACTGTCACTGTACTTCTTATATATGTGACTGACATGTTTCTATCTATCTAATCTATGTGTGATTTTCTATTCCTTCTATTCTAAATTGTCGGGTACCGCTGCTGAATTGCCGGCCGGCTTTTTTAAAGAGACGGTGCATGAAAACACTAATATTTTTTTAAATAAATCCTTTACACTAAATGACAAGTACAGTAAGCAACACTGTCACTGTACTTCATATATATGTGACTGACATGTTTCTATCTATCTAATCTATGTGTGAAGCTCTATTCTTTCGGCTCTAAATTGTCTGGTACCGGTGTACGCTGCTGCTGAATTGCCGGCTTTTCATGTTTCACTGTGAGCACAGTTCCCATCGATTTGGGCAATCACTCTAATGCCACAACCACCATGGCTGTGGCATTACAGTGAGTGGCAGGCAATCCCTGCATGATTGGTGCTCAAAATAGCGCCAGACATGCAGGACACGCTTTTGGTGCACGAACAGTTATCGAACATAACCTCGAACAGCCGAATTTTTTGCAAATCGTTCGGGTTCGTCGAACAACTCGAACACCGCCCAAAACAGCTCGAATTTGAGATTGGCGAACAGTTCTAGTCGAACACCGCTCATCTCTAATCAGCAGAGACTGTTGCAGAATCTTACATGTGCTATTCCCCAAAACACTAGTGGTGCACGTAGTGAATCTCACAGCTCCAACTTGCAAACCGTGGGACCGTCGAGTGTTCAGCACTCAAAACGTAACAGAAACACAGTATCTGCTGGTAACATCAATTTTGCTGAATCATTTCACCACTTTTTTAGACCATCCTTTGCAAGGCCACAGGAGACAAGAAGTCTGACAAATAGTCAACGCCTAGAGATGATAGTACAGGAGTATCTCCAAGTAAACATTGAAGCCATGACTGTGTCACTGGACACTTGCTCTTTTTGGGCTTCCAATCTGGATAAATGGCCGGAGCTCGCCACTTACGCCTTGGAGATCTTGTCATGCCCCGCAGCCAGCATTCTGTCTGAACATGTGTTCAGCGCTCCTGGTGCTGTGCTGTCAGATAAGCGCACACGGCTCTCCACTGATAATGTAGACAGACTCACGTTCATAAAGATGAACAAATCATGGATCCGAACCGAATTTTCTAC
This sequence comes from Phyllobates terribilis, assembly GCF_046119375.1. NCBI lineage: Eukaryota > Metazoa > Chordata > Amphibia > Anura > Dendrobatidae > Phyllobates > Phyllobates terribilis. The sequence continues at coordinate 331,325,122 of NW_027362768.1, forward strand.
CCCGGTGTCATCCTGGGGAGAGTAAAAGCTTGATGATTTGTTAAAATCACCTCACCAACCTTTTTAAGCTTTTAAATTACTAATCATGTTTATCTGTATCTTGGCTGGAAAATAATTTGGGCCTTGTAGCAGTGTGCAGTACTGATTCTATTAGGCCATCTATACTAAACTCCACCAGATTTAAAATTAGTAATCATGTTTATCTGTATCTTGACTGGAAAATAATTTGGGCCTTGTAGCAGTGTGCAGTACTGATTCTATTAGGCCATCTATACTAAACTCCACCAGATTTAAAATTACTAATCAGGTTTATCTGTATCTTGGCTGGAAAATAATTTGGGCTTTGTAGCAGTTTGCAGTACTGAATCTATTAGGCCATCTATACTAAGCTCCACCAGCTTTCACATTAATAATAATTTTTAGCTGCATCTAGCCCAGAAAATAATTTTGGGGCTCCTAGATGCGCAAGACACATGAGTGCCTTCTTGCTGCACTACCTGCAACATGACCCTCAGATTGTCAGAATTCGAAATAATCCTGACTACTGGGTTTCCACACTCTTAGATCCCCCACACTCTTCGATCAACCTTTTCATTTTAATAAAGAACAAAAAAATGGTCATTTTTGAAATTATAAGCATTAGCAGGTTATTAGAAACTGAAATCAAACAGTTTTCAACTCAAAACTTTATTCTAGGTGATGTTACATTTGCTCATAGGACCCCTTGTTCGAAAGGAGCTTCTGAACTCTCTCGTCCATTGAATTTGTCAGGTTTTGGATGGTTTCTGCTTCAATTGTTTTGCATAAGGACAGAATACCCTCCCAGAGCTGTTGCTTAGATGTGAACTGCCTCCCGCCATCATAGACACTCCTTTTGATGATGCTCCAGAGTATCTCAATGGGGTTGAGGTCAGGGGAGCATAGGGATCACACCATAAGTTTGTCCCCTTTTATGCCCATATCAGCCAGAGATTCAGATGTGTTATGTGCAGCATGAGGTGGTGCATTATCATGCATGAAAATGATCATGCTGCGGAATACACGGTTCTTCTTCTTGAACCATGGCAGGAAGTGCAGTTTGAGAAACTCCACATACATTATGGAGTTCATCTTTACCCCTTCAGGGATCCTAAAGGGGCCGACAATCTCTCTCCCATTGATTCCAGCCCAAAACGTTTCTCCACCTCCTCCTTGTTGGCGCCATAGCCGTGTTTGCATGGGGGGTCCATCAACCAGCCAACCTCCACTCCATCCATCTGGACCATCGAGCGTTGCACGGCACTCATCGGTGAACAAAACAGTTTTGAAGTCAGTCTTCATGTATTGTTTGGCCCACTGGAGCCATTTCTGCTTGTGTACAGAGGATAGAGGAGGACGACAGGATGGCTTACGCACAGCTGAAAACCTCTGAAGAACCATGCATCTTGTTGTTGGGGGACGTTGGAGGCACCAGCAGCTTCAAAAACTTGTCTGCTGCTATGACAAGGCTTTTTTGCCGCTGCTCTTTTAACCTGACGTAATTGCCTGTAGGAAAGAGTCCTCAATTTTCCCTTATCAGCACGAACAGGTGTGTACTGTGAATCAGCTACATACGTCTTGATTGTGCGATGATCAGGATGAAGTGTCTTGGCAATATTGATTGTAGTCATGCCTTTACCTAAACACTCCACAATTTGTTGCTTCTCAGCAGCCGACACATCCTTTTTCTTTCCCATTTTGGCAGAAAATGTAGGCTGCTTAATAATGTGGGACAGCCTTCTTAAGTAGTCTTGCCTTTCATTGGACACACCTGCCAAACTAATTAGCACACGTGTCTGCAATTGCTTACAGTGATATAAAGAGCCCTGACACACATCACCATCAATGAGTTTAACTGACAAACAAAAAAATTCTTACCTTATCACTAGTGTTGAGCGAACATGCTCGACACTGCTCGGTACTCGCCCGAGCATCACGCTACTCGGGATGTTCGGCGAGCACCGAGCATTTCCGGGTTACTCGGGCGGGAGCCCGGGTCTCCGCTCTGCATGTTTGGCGCTCTTTACAGAGCCAATGAACATGCAGGGATTGCCAGCCAGACTCTGTAATGCTGCAGCCATGTTGGTTGTGGGCATTACAGTGATTGGCTGGCCGCACAGCATCACCTCGAGTATTTAAAACGGGGCGCCGCCATCTTGGACACAGTCGCTCCGGATTAGACAGTGTAGGGACAGCGCTGCTGATTTAGGGAGAGATATAAACTGCAAAATAGTTAGTGTAGGGTCTGTAAAGGCTGCCAGAACAAACAAACAGTCCTTTTCAGGACTAATATCCATCCCAGATACCAGGCAGGCAGGCTGTATAGGAGACACAGTGGTTATACCAGCAAACGCTGCATTACAGTCCTGTGTGCTCCTGTTGCTGAAATTGCTGGACTTAGCACCAGGTGTCGGGGGCCAGGAAAAATCCTTTTTTTTCATCTAAATCCTCCTTTTTTTTTCTTCCTTCACACTGTACAAATACCCGTCTTATTAACCTTTTGGTGTGTCCGCCCCCTCCCAAAGAAAAGCATGTCTCTGATTTTTCAGACACAAATATAACTGTTGAAAATAGTCTGGTGTAGGCTAGAGAAACAGAAGTGTTGTTTTGCACTTCCACGGTTCAAACCTCTGTATTATCCATTTTGGGCCATTTGTATCTAAAAAAAAAAACAGTTTGAGTGTGTCGCTCACTGTTCAGCCGCAAATATCTCTATTTAAAAAAGTGTGGTATACCCCAGTAAACAATAACTGTGGTTTTGCCATCCCACGGTAAAAAATCTCTATTATTCAGGTTTTGGTAGCTTTTTCCGTAAAGAAAAACAGTAGTGTCTCCTGACTGTTGTGACACAAAGATATATCTGTTGAAAATAGTCTTGTGTAGGCCCGACATCCCAGTGTGGTTTCGCAGTTCCACGGGTCAAATCGCTGTACTATCCAGTTTTGGGCCTTTGGTATCTAAAAAAAAAGCAGTTTGAGTGTGTCGCTCACTGTTCAGCCGCAAATATCTCTATTTAAAAAAGTGTGGTATACCCCTGTAAACAATAACTGTGGTTTTGCCATCCCACGGTAAAAAATCTCTATTATTCAGGTTTTGGTAGTTTTTTCCGTAAAGAAAAACAGTAGTGTCTCCTGACTGTTGTGACACAAAAATATATCTGTTGAAAATAGTCTTGTGTAGGCCCGACATCCCAGTGTGGTTTCGCAGTTCCACGGGTCAAATCGCTGTACTATCCAGTTTTGGGCCTTTGGTATCTAAAAAAAAAAGCAGTTTGAGTGTGTCGCTCACTGTACAGCCGCAAATATCTCTATTTAAAAAAGTGTGGTATACCCCAGTAAACAATAACTGTGGTTTTGCCACCCCACGGTAAAAAATCTCTATTATTCAGGTTTTGGTAGTTTTTTCCGTAAAGAAAAACAGTAGTGTCTCCTGACTGTTGTGACACAAAAATATTTCTGTTGAAAATAGTCTTGTGTAGGCCCGACATCCCAGTGTGGTTTCGCAGTTCCACGGGTCAAATCGCTGTACTATCCAGTTTTGGGCCTTTGGTATCTAAAAAAAAAGCAGTTTGAGTGTGTCGCTCACTGTTCAGCCGCAAATATCTCTATTTAAAAAAGTGTGGTATACCCCAGTAAACAATAACTGTGGTTTTCCTCTTCCACGGTTCTAATCTACTCTTTATTACCCTTTTTCCATTGATAGTGCAAGTGTAAGCTATTTTATTTCATTTACAATGGGCAAGGCGCGTGGCAAGGGACGTGGAAGTGGACGTTCTGGTGATGGTTCGTGCAGAGGACGGGGCCGTGGCCAAGGTGAAAATGTGCCACAACCAACAGCCACATCTTCTCGCTCCCACTTCTTGACCGAATTACTAGGGAAGCACAGAACAACACCAGTATTGAGAACTGATCAGTGTGAACAGGTTATTAATTGGATAGCATATAATACTTCCAGTTACCTGGGCACCACCACCTCCGGTCTGTGTTCCACACGGTCAACTCTTAGTAGCCGTGATTCTCGACCGCATACTCCTCCTCACCCTGATGCTCCTTCCTCCCACCATGCCGAGTGTCGTCAGACAGCAAGTGATCCCACACTTGGACACTCTGAAGAGCTGTTCACTGGTCCATTTCCATATTTGGGCCCCATGCCTGATACGCTTGAAGTGGTGGAAGAGGAGATCCCATGTTGCGATGCCCAAATATTTGAACAGCCACGGCCACAGGAAGTCGACGTTGGCAATCTGTCACAAGAGGTGGACGATGACGAGACACAATTGCCAGGAAGTGAGGAGGAGGATCGTGGTGCGCAAGTGGAAGAGGAGGATGTGGTGGATGATCTAGTAACTGACCCAACGTGGAAGGAGGACATGCAGAGTGAGGCCAGCTGTTAGAACCTTGCTGTTAGGTTTTTTTTCCTTTGCTGGTCACATGACCTTGTTGGCCTATTTATTCCTGCTCCGCCCTTCTGGCTTTGCTGGACTTTATTGTATATCTACTTTCTAGCTAGCCTGTGCTCTGTATCTAACTCTGTTAGTTTGCTTGGTCTACGGACCTCTATGTTCTATCTATTTTGTTTGTTCGTCTGTCTGCTACTATTTCTGTTAGGAGGTGTCCCATATTCCTCCCAGTCCTTAGTACTTGTAGGGATTCCCTCCTCACATCTATAGGTCTCCGTACAGACTAGATTAGGACTTTAGCAGGTCTGATCGCAGGATCAGGTTCCCTGTTACATCGTAGGGATTCAGCTGAGTCTTATAGTAGGGACAGATCTCCTCTCTTTCCTTAGCTTTGGTAGCAGAACATAACAGTAAGTCCAGCCTGCAAATTCTCTAAGGAAAGATTTTTTTTTTTTTTTTTTGTTCCATCATGGTGTCGGTTCAGGATTTGGCTAAACACCTGCAGGTACTCTCTCTGGAAGTGGCCGAGCTCCGTCAGCACGTGAGTAACTGTCCTGGAGCATATTTCTTGGAGCCTAAGGTATGTTTGCCGGATTTATTTTTTGGTGAACATCGAGAATTTTTTTCATTTAAAAATGCTTGCTTATTGTATTTTCGTTTGAGACCCAAGTCCTCTGGGGATGAATCCCAGCGCGTAGGGTTCATAATGTCACTTTTGCGCAAAGAGCCTCAGGAGTGGGCCTTTTCTTTGCAACCTAGTGATACATGCTTCAGATCAGTGGATAGTTTTTTTTTCTGCTTTAGGACTATTATATGATGATCCTGATCGTGTCTCATCAGCTGAGACTGAGTTAAGACGTTTGAGACAGGGATCAGGTAATGTCGAAAAATATTGTACTCATTTTCGTCGTTGGTCCACTCAAACAGGGTGGAACGATTCTGCTCTGAAAAGTCTATTTCTTGCTGGGCTCAGTGAAAGGGTTAAAGACCTGCTAATTGCTTATCCTACACCTGAGGATTTGCAACAGGCTATGCAATTAGCTATACGGGTGGATAGAAGACTGCGTGCTAGGGTTAATGAGAGCAAATCCTCTGCTATGTCAGTTTCTGGTTATGATAATGTGTGTACTAACAGTGGTGAACCGATGGAGATTGGATCGGTGGCACCTCGCTCTCAAGAAAAAGACCGTCGTTTTTCAGAAGGCTTGTGTTTCTATTGCGGAAAATCTGGTCATTTGATTAAAGGCTGTGAGCTTCGTATGAAGAAAGAAAAAAAAATGGTCAGTCACGCCCGTATTGCCTGTTTAAATTCCAAGGGTATATTTTTAGCTGCTTCCACGATTGCTCAGGAAAAATTAATGGAATTTCGGGTGTTTGTTGATTGCGGGTCTACACTGAATGTAATTGATGGGGGATTCGTGGAAAAACTCAATTTAAAACCTGAACCTTTATCATCCCCCATTGCTGTGGTTTCTGTGGATGGTTCCCCTTTGAAGAATATTACTCTCAAGGTCAGTGAATTTCCTCTCACTATTAATGGTGTTCACCATGAGAAATTGGATTTGGTAGTGTTGAATAACTTGCCTTCTCCAGTAATATTGGGTTTGCCCTGGTTAAAATTTCACAATCCTGTACTGGATTGGTCTACCAGTGAAATTAAATCCTGGAGCCATAAATGTTATGACAAGTGTTGTAACGGGCGTATTGCAGCTTTGGATAGGGGAGAATTGCCTGTTCCTATTCAGGATTTTTGGAGAGTTTTTTCTGAGAAGGAATCGCAGGTTTTGCCTCCCCATAGAGACTATGATTGTTCTATTGAATTTGTCCCTGGAGCGACTCTTCCTAAAAGTCGTTTATTTAACCTTACCATTCCTGAGAGGAAGGCTTTGGAGGAATACATACAGACAAGTTTGGCCGCCGGTCACATTAGGCCCTCTAAGTCTCCTGTGGCGGTTGGATTTTTTTTTGTAAAAAAAAAGGACGGCGGTTTACGTCCTTGTCTGGATTTCGTGAGATTAACAAAATTACGGTACGCAATCCTTACCCACTGCCATTGATTCCTGATCTGTTTAACCAGTTATTGGGGGCCAAGTGGTTCTCTAAAATTGACCTTAAGGGGGCATACAATCTGTTGCGCATGAAGGAGGGTGATGAATGGAAGACTGCTTTTAACACTCCTGTGGGTCATTTTGAGAATCTGGTTATGCCTTTTGGTCTTACTAATGCTCCTGCATTTTTTCAGAATCTGATTAATGACATCCTTAGACCTTTGATCGGTAAAAATGTGGTTGTGTATTTGGATGACATTTTGATTTATTCGCCAGATCTGGAGTCTCATTGGCGGAGCGTGCGTGAGGTATTACAGTTATTAATGGTCAATTCGCTTTTTGCTAAGCTGGAGAAATGTGAGTTCGCTGTACAGAGAATTAGTTTTTTGGGCTACATTATCTCCAGCAAAGGTTTTGAGATGGATCCGGTTAAGGTTCAGGCTGTGCAGGAATGGCCTAGGCCTATTGGTTTGAAATCGATACAGAGGTTTTTGGGTTTCGCCAATTACTACAGAAAATTCATAAAAAATTTTTCTAGTATTGTCAAACCTCTGACTGATCTCACCAGGAAAGGTGCTGATGCGGTTCAGTGGTCTTCTGAGGCCATTGAAGCTTTTGTGTATCTCAAGGAGAGGTTCACCTCTGCTCCCATCCTTATGCAGCCTGATGTTACTAGGCCGTTTTTGGTTGAGGTTGATGTTTCCTCTGTGGGGGTTGGCGCAGTATTGTCTCAGGATAACGGGGATGGATTACATCCCTGTGCCTTTTTTTCAAAAAAATTTTCGGAGACTGAACTGAATTACGATATTGGTAATCGGGAATTATTGGCTATTAAACTCGCATTTGAACACTGGCGCCACTTCTTGGAAGGTGCGGAATTTCCCGTTCAGGTTCTTACGGATCATAAAAATCTGATATATCTTGATGCTGCCAAGCGCCTGAATGCCCGTCAGGCTAGGTGGGCACTGTTTTTCTCGCGGTTTAATTTCTCCGTTACTTACATCCCTGGTACTAAGAATGTTAAGGCGGATGCCTTGTCTCGCAGTTTTTCTCCCATAGTCGGTGCTGAGAAAGAGGAAAACATTTTACAAGAAGGTGTTGTGATAGCTGCTTTAGACTCCGTTTTGGAAGATGAGATTCTTAAAGCTCAGGAGAATGCCCCATCTAACACTCCTCATGGGAGGTTGTTTGTGCCTGGGACCTTTAGGAGAGATTTGTTTGTTGAGTGTCACGAATCTCGGTTGGCAGGTCATCCCGGAATCTCTGAGACCAAGAGACTGGTGGGTCGCAGTTTTTGGTGGCCTGGATGGCAGAAGGAAGTCATTAAGTGGGTGCGCCAATGTACTACATGTGCTAGATCTAAGTCCTCACATACTCCTGCTGCGGGGTTGCTTTGTCCTTTGGAGGTCCCCAGTGCTCCTTGGACACATTTGGCTATGGACTTTATAACTGACCTTCCCTCCTCTGAGGGTTTTACTGTCATCTGGGTGGTCGTGGACCGTTTTAGCAAGATGTGTCACTTGGTTCCCTTCGTCAAACTGCCCTGCGCTAAAACTCTCGCTAAGGCCTTTGTCAAGGAAATTGTCAGACTTCATGGCGTTCCTACTGACATTGTTTCTGATAGGGGTCCTCAGTTCGTGGCTCGTTTTTGGCGTGCCTTTTGTGACAGGTTGGGAATTCATTTGTCGTTTTCGTCCGGATATCATCCTGAATCTAATGGCCAGACAGAAAGGAAAAACCAGGATGTTGAGCAGTTCTTGCGTTGTTTTGTGGCAGACAATCAAGAGGGGTGGTCTGAGTTTCTGCCACTTGCCGAATTTGCTCTGAACAATCATACATCTTCTTCTGCTGGTTGTTCGCCTTTTTTTTGTTGTTCTGGGAGACATCCGTCGTTTGGGTCGTTCTCCAAGTTGGGATCTGCCGTGCCTGAGGAGGAGAATTTTTCCGGTGATTTGGAAAGAGTTTGGACGGATGTGCGTGGTAATCTTCAGGAGGCCAACAGAAAATCTAAAGACTACTTTGATAGGAAACGACAGGAGGTTTTGTTCGCTGTTGGTGACATGGTTTGGTTGTCCTCTAGGAATCTGCGGTTGAGGATTCCTTCTAAGAAATTGGGTCCCAAGTTTGTAGGGCCCTTTAAGGTGCTTCAGGTTGTCAACCAATCTGCTGTTAGGTTGGAGGTTCCTACCTCCTGGAGAATTAATCCGGTCTTTCATGTCTCTCTGTTAAAAAAAGCTGTTGTGTCGGATGGTGACGCCTCTGCCTCTGTTCCTCCGGTGGTGGAGGACGGGGAATATGAAATTTCTCGCATCCTTGACTCTAGACGGTATAGAGGTAGTTTGCAGTATCTTGTGGCCTGGAAAGGTTTCGGACCCGAGGATAACTCTTGGGTGAGGTCAGATGATGTTTCCGCGTCCAGACTTATCAGAGCGTTTCACAGGAGATTTCCTGATAAGCCTGGTCCTAGGGGATCCGGAGGATCCTCTTAGAAGGGGGGGTACTGTTAGAACCTTGCTGTTAGGTTTTTTTTCCTTTGCTGGTCACATGACCTTGTTGGCCTATTTAATCCTGCTCCGCCCTTCTGGCTTTGCTGGACTTCATTGTATATCTACTTTCTAGCTAGCCTGTGCTCTGTATCTAACTCTGTTAGTTTGCTTGGTCTACGGACCTCTATGTTCTATCTATTTTGTTTGTTCGTCGGTCTGCTACTATTTCTGTTAGGAGGTGTCCCATATTCCTCCCAGTCCTTAGTACTTGTAGGGATTCCCTCCTCACATCTATAGGTCTCCGTACAGACTAGATTAGGACTTTAGCAGGTCTGATCGCAGGATCAGGTTCCCTGTTACATCGTAGGGATTCAGCTGAGTCTTATAGTAGGGACAGATCTCCTCTCTTTCCTTAGCTTTGGTAGCAGAACATAACACCAGCAGCACACAGGGGGAGGGAGGCAGAGTACCCCAACAGGCAGGAAGAAGCAGTGTGGTGGCCGCAGACAGAAGGCAGACAACCGTTCCCCGTAACACCAACACGAGGGACGTTGCCAGTACAAGCGGTAGGTCTTCCAGAGTCTGGAATTTTTTTAAAGACTCTGCTGATAACCCCAAAAAGGCCATATGTTCCACCTGCCATGCCAGCATCAGCAGGGGTGACAAAACTACCTGCCTGACCACCACCAGCATGATCAGGCACATGGCAGCAAAGCACCCGACTTTGTGGGGCGAAACTCAGGGTCCACGACCAGTGTCAGCGGGTGTCACCACTGCTTCTTCCACTGTTGTGTGTGCAATAGAACCCCCTGTTGTGTGTTCAAGGCAATCCCCTGTCCATACTGCATGTAAAGATGCCCCCTCCTCTCAGTCTTCACTTGTTATGGCAGTTTCTCAAGAAACAGCATCAACGTCCACTTCCACGTCCCACCGCAGCGTTCAATTGTCCATATCCCAGACCTTTGAACGAAAGCGGAAATTCGCAGCTAACGCCCCACAGGCCACAGTCCTAAATTCGCACATTTCACGACTGCTTACATTGGAAATGCTGCCTTTTAGGCTGGTGGAGACGGAATCCTTCCGCAATCTTATGGCGGTGGCCGTGCCTCGGTATACTATTTTGCCCGGTGTGCCATCCCCACATTACACAAGTACGTGTTCCAAAGCATCTGCCGTGCCCTCAACAACACAGTTACTGGGAGAGTCCACCTGACAACGGACACGTGGACAAGTGCTTGTGGCCTGGGACGGTACATCTCTCTGACGGCACACTGGGTAAACATATTGGAAGCCGAGACCCAGTCGGACCTTGGGACGGAACACATCCTCCCCACACCGAGGATTGCGGGCCCTATGTCAGTCAGAGTTGCCCCCAGAGTGTGCAGCTTCTGCGCATCCTCCTCCTCCTCCTCCTCATGTTTAGCCTCCATCTCAGATATCACCACATCAGTTACAAGCTGGAAGCATTGCAGTACTGCCTTCGCCAAGCGGCTATAGGCTGTGCTGAAACTCATAAGCTTAGGTGATAAACCTCACACTGCTTGTGAGTTGTGGACAGCTGTGAAAGAGCAGGCAGATCTGTGGCTGAGACTGCTGAACCTACATCCCGGCATGGTCGTGTGTGACAATGGGCGTAACCTGGTGGCGGCTCTGAGGCGAGGTGAGATCACACACGCACCATGTCTGGCTCATGTGCTTAACCTCGTGGTTCAGCGGTTTCTTAAATCATACCCCGAGTTGCCAGATCTGCTTGTAAAAGTATGCCGCCTGTCAGCTCATTTTCGCAAGTCGGCTACAGCTTCCGCCGCCCTTGCTGTGTTGCAGCAGCGTTTGCAGCTTCCGGCACACCGACTGGTGTGTGATGTCCCCACACATTGGGACTCTACCCTCCACATGTTGCAAAGGATTTGTGAGCAGAAGAGAGCAGTTGTGGAGTACCAGCTGCAACAAGGCCGGCGATATTCAGGTCAGACTCCACACATAAGACCTTAGGAGTGGACCTGGATGTCTGACATATGTACCATCCTGACAAACTTTGAGGAGTCCACCAAGATGGTGAGTGGCGATGATGCCATCATTAGTGTCAGCATCCCACTCCTCTGTCTTTTGCAACGCTCTCTGCAGAGAATTAAAGAGGATTCATTGCAGCCAGAGTATGATGAGATGGATCAAGAAGCCGTAGCGGGCGATTACACACAGCCCAGCCTCATCTCATCCCAACGTGCATTGGGGGACAATGAGGGAGAGGAGGAGGAGGAGGAGGAGGAAGAACAGGAGCTGCTATCATGCGTTGTAGACGGTAGTACCTGTACAAGTGTCATACCGTCGGTTCAGCGTGGGTGGCCTGAGGACAGGGGGGGGAGGAAGAGGAGGAGGAGGAGGAGAGCATGGTCAGTCGTCATCTTGGTGAGGACACGGAAATCTTGCCCGTTACCAGTCTGGCACGCATGGCTGACTTTATGTTACGCTGCCTTAACCGTGACCCTTGCGTTGTCAAAATGTTGGGTGACAGTCATTACTGGTTAGTGACACTTGTAGACCCCCGCTACAAGGAGAACTTTCACTCTCTTATTCCTGAGGTGGAGAGGTCTACAAAAATGGGGCAATACCAGAAGGCCCTTGCTGCAGAACTCTTAAAAAAATTCCCATCTGAACACGCTAGCGGCAGAGGTCACAGTTCGTTGCCCAACCAAGGCGTACAGGAGAGAGAGATGCAACTCCAATCCAGCAGAGGCAGGGGAACACTGTCAATGTTCTGGGACAGTTTTCTGACACCCGCCCAGCTTACAGGCCCTGAGGCGCGGGGTACTCTCACAAGGAGTGTAAAGTTTCAAAAGATGGTGAGAGAGTACCTTGCCGATCGTACCAGCGTCCTCCGTGATTCCTCTGTGCCTTTTAATTATTGGGTATCCAAGCTGGACACTTGGAATGAACTCTCTCTGTATGCCTTGGAGGTCCTGGCCTGCCCTGCCGCTAGCGTGTTATCGGAGCGTGTTTTTAGTGCCGCTGGGGGAATTATAACTGATAAGCGCACTCGCCTGGCAATTGACAATGCTGAAAAGCTGACCCTTATCAAAATGAACAAGGGCTGGATTGGGCCAGACTTCTCATCACCACCAAATGACAGCAGAGTAACATAAAGTCAAATCCACTGTGTTATTTCGGGAGGTGTATTTACATGCACCGCTTCACACCTACACATGGGTATACGCTTCCTCGTTTCGGCTGTTTAATCTTCTTCTCCTTATCCTCAGCCTCCACGACCACTATACCACCAGGGTGCCAGCATTGCAAGTTCCTCCGTCCTTTTTTTTGGCAGCTTTTGCTTGCAAGGCATAAGCAAATACTATGGGACACCCACTCCCCAATAATGGGACTTATGTTTGTAATATGCTGTACTGCATGGCTCTTGTAAGGGGTATTGCAAGTTGCTCCGTCCTAATTTTTGGCAGCTTTTGCTGGGAAAGCATAAGCAAATACTATGGGACACCCAATCCCCAATAATGGGACTTATGTTTGTAATATGCTGTACTGCATGGCTCTTGTAAGGGGCATTGCAAGTTGCTCCGTCCTAATTTTTGGCAGCTTTTGCTGAGAAAGCATAAGCAAATACTATGGGACACCCACTCCCCAATAATGGGACTTATGTTTGTAATATGCTGTACTGCATGGCTCTTGTAAGGGGCATTGCAAGTTGCTCCGTCCTAATTTTTGGCAGCTTTTGCTGGGAAAGCATAAGCAAATACTATGGGACACCCACTCCCCAATAATGGGACTTATGTTTGTAATATGCTGTACTGCATGGCTCTTGTAAGGGGCATTGCAAGTTGCTCCGTGTTAATTCTAGGCAGCTTTTGCTTGGAAAGCATAAGCAAATACTATGGGACACCCACTCCCCAATAATGGGACTTATGTTTGTAATATGCTGTAATGCATGGCTCTTGTAAGGGGCATTGCAAGTTGCTCCGTCCTAATTTTTGGCAGCTTTTGCTGGGAAAGCATAAGCAAATACTATGGGACACCCACTCCCCAATAATGGGACTTATGTTTGTAATATGCTGTACTGCATGGCTCTTGTAAGGGGCATTGCAAGTTGCTCTGTCCTAATTTTTGCAGCTTTTGCTGGGAAAGCATAAGCAAATACTATGGGACACCCACTTCCCAATAATGGGACTTATGTTTGTAATATGCTGTGCTGCATGGCTCTAGTAAGGGGCATTGCAAGTTGCTCCGTCCTAATTTTTGGCAGCTTTTGCTTGGAAAGCATAAGCAAATACTATGGGACACCTACTCCCCAATAATGGGACTTATGTTTGTAATATGCTGTACTGCATGGCTCTTGTAAGGGGCATTGCAAGTTGCTCCGTCCTAATTTTTGGCAGCTTTTGCTGGGAAAGCATAAGCAAATACTATGGGACACCCACTCCCCAATAATGGGACTTATGTTTGTAATATGCTGTACTGCATGGCTCTTGTAAGGGGCATTGCAAGTTGCTCCGTCCTAATTTTTGGCAGCTTTTGCTGGGAAAGCATAAGGAAATACTATGGGACACCCACTCCCCAATAATGGGGCTTATGTTTGTAATATGCTGTACTGCATGGCTCTTGTAAGGGGCATTGCAAGTTGCTCCGTCCTAATTTTTGGCAGCTTTTGCTGGGAAAGCATAAGCAAATACTATGGGACACCCACTCCCCAATAATGGGACTTATGTTTGTAATATGCTGTACTGCATGGCTCTTGTAAGGGGCATTGCAAGTTGCTCCATCCTAATTTTTGGCAGCTTTTGCTTGGAAAGCATAAGCAAATACTATGGGACACCCACTCCCCAATAATGGGACTTATGTTTGTAATATGCTGTACTGCATGGCTCTTGTAAGGGGCATTGCAAGTTGCTCCATCCTAATTTTTGGCAGCTTTTGCTTGGAAAGCATAAGCAAATACTATGGGACACCCACTCCCCAATAATGGGACTTATGTTTGTAATATGCTGCACTGCATGGCTCTTGTAAGGGGCATTGCAAGTTGCTCCGTCCTAATTTTTGGCAGCTTTTGCTGGGAAAGCATAAGCAAATACTATGGGACACCCACTCCCCAATAATGGGACTTATGTTTGTAATATGCTGTACTGCATGGCTCTTGTAAGGGGCATTGCAAGTTGCTCCGTCCTAATTTTTGGCAGCTTTTGCTAGGAAAGCATAAGCAAATACTATGGGACACCTACTCCCCAATAATGGGACTTATGTTTGTAATATGCTGTACTGCATGGCTCTTGTAAGGGGCATTGCAAGTTGCTCCGTCCTAATTTTTGGCAGCTTTTGCTGGGAAAGCATAAGCAAATACTATGGGACACCCACTCCCCAATAATGGGACTTATGTTTGTAATATGCTGTACTGCATGGCTCTTGTAAGGGGCATTGCAAGTTGCTCCGTCCTAATTTTTGGCAGCTTTTGCTTGGAAAGCATAAGCAAATACTATGGGACACCCAATCCCCAATAATGGGACTTATGTTTGTAATATGCTGTACTGCATGGCTCTTGTAAGGGGCATTGCAAGTTGCTCCGTCCTAATTTTTGGCAGCTTTTGCTGAGAAAGCATAAGCAAATACTATGGGACACCCACTCCCCAATAATGGGACTTATGTTTGTAATATGCTGTACTGCATGGCTCTTGTAAGGGGCATTGCAAGTTGCTCCGTCCTAATTTTTGGCAGCTTTTGCTGGGAAAGCATAAGCAAATACTATGGGACACCCACTCCCCAATAATGGGACTTATGTTTGTAATATGCTGTACTGCATGGCTCTTGTAAGGGGCATTGCAAGTTGCTCCGTGTTAATTCTAGGCAGCTTTTGCTTGGAAAGCATAAGCAAATACTATGGGACACCCACTCCCCAATAATGGGACTTATGTTTGTAATATGCTGTAATGCATGGCTCTTGTAAGGGGCATTGCAAGTTGCTCCGTCCTAATTTTTGGCAGCTTTTGCTGGGAAAGCATAAGCAAATACTATGGGACACCCACTCCCCAATAATGGGACTTATGTTTGTAATATGCTGTACTGCATGGCTCTTGTAAGGGGCATTGCAAGTTGCTCTGTCCTAATTTTTGGCAGCTTTTGCTGGGAAAGCATAAGCAAATACTATGGGACACCCACTTCCCAATAATGGGACTTATGTTTGTAATATGCTGTGCTGCATGGCTCTAGTAAGGGGCATTGCAAGTTGCTCCGTCCTAATTTTTGGCAGCTTTTGCTTGGAAAGCATAAGCAAATACTATGGGACACCTACTCCCCAATAATGGGACTTATGTTTGTAATATGCTGTACTGCATGGCTCTTGTAAGGGGCATTGCAAGTTGCTCCGTCCTAATTTTTGGCAGCTTTTGCTGGGAAAGCATAAGGAAATACTATGGGACACCCACTCCCCAATAATGGGGCTTATGTTTGTAATATGCTGTACTGCATGGCTCTTGTAAGGGGCATTGCAAGTTGCTCCGTCCTAATTTTTGGCAGCTTTTGCTGGGAAAGCATAAGCAAATACTATGGGACACCCACTCCCCAATAATGGGACTTATGTTTGTAATATGCTGTACTGCATGGCTCTTGTAAGGGGCATTGCAAGTTGCTCCATCCTAATTTTTGGCAGCTTTTGCTTGGAAAGCATAAGCAAATACTATGGGACACCCAATCCCCAATAATGGGACTTATGTTTGTAATATGCTGTACTGCATGGCTCTTGTAAGGGGCATTGCAAGTTGCTCCATCCTAATTTTTGGCAGCTTTTGCTTGGAAAGCATAAGCAAATACTATGGGACACCCACTCCCCAATAATGGGACTTATGTTTGTAATATGCTGCACTGCATGGCTCTTGTAAGGGGCATTGCAAGTTGCTCCGTCCTAATTTTTGGCAGCTTTTGCTGGGAAAGCATAAGCAAATACTATGGGACACCCACTCCCCAATAATGGGACTTATGTTTGTAATATGCTGTACTGCATGGCTCTTGTAAGGGGCATTGCAAGTTGCTCCGTCCTAATTTTTGGCAGCTTTTGCTAGGAAAGCATAAGCAAATACTATGGGACACCTACTCCCCAATAATGGGACTTATGTTTGTAATATGCTGTACTGCATGGCTCTTGTAAGGGGCATTGCAAGTTGCTCCGTCCTAATTTTTGGCAGCTTTTGCTGGGAAAGCATAAGCAAATACTATGGGACACCCACTCCCCAATAATGTTACTTATGTTTGTAATATGCTGTACTGCATGGCTCTTGTAAGGGGCATTGCAAGTTGCTCCGTCCTAATTTTTGGCAGCTTTTGCTGGGAAAGCATAAGGAAATACTATGGGACACCCACTCCCCAATAATGGGGCTTATGTTTGTAATATGCTGTACTGCATGGCTCTTGTAAGGGGCATTGCAAGTTGCTCCGTCCTAATTTTTGGCAGCTTTTGCTGGGAAAGCATAAGCAAATACTATGGGACACCCACTCCCCAATAATGGGACTTATGTTTGTAATATGCTGTACTGCATGGCTCTTGTAAGGGGCATTGCAAGTTGCTCCATCCTAATTTTTGGCAGCTTTTGCTTGGAAAGCATAAGCAAATACTATGGGACACCCACTCCCCAATAATGGGACTTATGTTTGTAATATGCTGTACTGCATGGCTCTTGTAAGGGGCATTGCAAGTTGCTCCGTCTTAATTTTTGGCAGCTTTTGCTGGGAAAGCATAAGCAAATACTATGGGACACCCACTCCCCAATAATGGGACTTATGTTTGTAATATGCTGTACTGCATGTCTCTTGTAAGGGGCATTGCAAGTTGCTCCGTCCTAATTTTTGGCAGCTTTTGCTGGGAAAGCATAAGCAAATACTATAGGACACCTACTCCCCAATAATGGGACTTATGTTTGTAATATGCTGTACTGCATGGCTCTTGTAAGGGGCATTGCAAGTTGCTCCATCCTAATTTTTGGCAGCTTTTGCTGGGAAAGCATAAGCAAATACTATGGGACACCCACTCCCCTATAATGGGACTTATGTTTGTAATATGCTGTACTGCATGGCTCTTGTAAGGGGCATTGCAAGTTGCTCCGTCCTAATTTTTGGCAGCTTTTGCTTGGAAAGCATAAGCAAATACCATGGGACACCCACTCCCCAATAATGGGACTTTTGTTTGTAATATGCTGTACTGCATGTGACGCGCCCCCTGGGCCGTGTGTACGCGTGTGTGGGATACCCGGTGCCGGGTCTCTGGGGTCTGTAGTCTCCCTGGCAGTGACCCGGTTCCGTGGCTCAGGCTGGTCAAACCAGTGGCAGACTTTCTTAGGTTTTGAGTTTTATTGTCCGACTGCGCCACCCTTGGATTGCTGTCAGGGAGTACCACCGCTGCGAGGCAGACTGCTGAGGCTGGTGTTGTGTGCGCAGCATAGAATGGGATAACTCCCCTCGGGAGGAGTATAGCCTCAGGGCAGTGACTGTGGATGATGGGGGTGATGGTGCACGAGTGCAGCAGGAATAACTCAGAGTCTTTGCAGTGCAGTTCAGGGTCTTTACTGATGATTATAAGGTAGACCCTCCAGGGAGTACTGGCTAGCATAAGAGGCCTGGTCAGTCTGTGAGCAAGCAGGAGTTCCCCTGGCCAGGTGGAGTTGTAGGCCTCCCCGTCTGTCTGCACTCTTCCTGGCTACCTTGCTGGAAGGGGGTAGAAGTAGCCCACATCCCTGAATGTACCGTGTAGTGCTCACCTGTATGGCTGGTGACTTGGGGCCTTCTGTTAGCCTCCGCTCCACGACAGCGGTGCTGGTCCCTTGCTTGTGACTGAGCCTCCGGGCTTCTATGGCCAGAGGACCTGAAATCCCCTGCCGGCTGGATATATAAGTCCTCACAGCTTCGGACTCCTGTGTCCAGTTCCTATTGTCTTCTGCCAGGGCGAGCTCTGCTCAGCTTCCAGCCCCTCGTCTTTAGCTCCTAGCTCCTACAGAGCTCCTTGCTGTTACTTTCCCTTGCTCTCACTCTGACTCTGACTGTTCTCTGACTCACTCAACCCCGCCCCAGATCCAGTTTATAAGGGCAGAATTCTCCCCTCCCAGGATTGGGGCAGGAGGATGTTGCATGTTTAAGGGATCCTGACCAGGAAACCTCCCACTTGCTCTCCGACGTAATATCTCTATTACTGTGGTGACCAGACCCCTGGGGTGCCACACATGGCTCTTGTAAGGGGCATTGCAGTTCCTCATAATTTTTGGAAAGCCTTCCATTCACTGCTTAGGCCAAGAGTGCATGGGAGACCCAGTTGCTATAAATGGAAAAAAAGGTTTAGTTAATGCCCTCTGACCTCCATGTTATTTCCAAGGGGCATTGGAGTGCCTCGAAATTTTTGGTAGGCATTGCACTCACTGTATGCCCTATAACTGTGTAGCCGAACCGCTCCTTTTGTTACAGAAACATATCCTACAAGACATATCTGGTTGACTGGCCTGATATTTATGTGAATGGTCCCTGTTCCTCTTGCTCTTTCTCCTTTGCCACTACCTCATCCATCATTTATCACCTGAAGCTTTGTTTTAACGGGAGTCATAGAACTTGGATAGTAGCAGGAAAACATCCAGCAATCCTCGGAGGAGGTAGGATATGCGCCAAAACGCTGACCACCTCAGGCCTAGCCGCTACTACATACATGCGCTTGAATTACAACAAAACAAAGCAGATGCTAACTTCTATCATCCTCATCATGCTCCTCACCTTGGCACTCTCAACTCCCCTGATGGAGAAGCCAGGGCCCACCGGAGGAGTCTGATAGTCCGGTGGGCTCGGCCAATGCTGCCCGAAAGCAGGCCAGGCTAGGAAAAGTGTGGGAAAGGTTACCGGGACAAATAGGGGTGGCTGGGGACCGAGTATGGACACCCGGCCACCCCCTGGAGGCTGGGGAGCAAGCGGGGACACCCGGCCACCAGGCGGCTGGGGACTGAGTATGGATACCAGGCCGCCGACACAGCCATGGCGTGGTGGCCAGATTCCGCCTCCACATGCCTAAAAGGCCCAATTTAAAGTGCAAGCAAGCAAGCAGTATGGTATTGCAGCCTGGGGGTGGGTGGGTGGCAGGCTGCATACTTGCGCTTGCATTGCAAGGAATGGGAGAGGTACAATTGAACACTGCCCTGGGACAAGGACTTGAATGGGGATAGTTGCAAGTCTGCAACGACAGGTGCAAGGTCGGAGGCATCTTCGCATGTACCATGAACAGGGGTTTGGCATCCACACACTACAGCAGAATAAGCTCTCCTTCCCACTAAATGCACTGGGGAGGGCACAGGTAAGGTTTTGGTATACGCGCTTAATCTTATGTATAAGGCACACCAGGCTGGGGACTGAGTGTGGATACCTCGCTGCCGAAGCAGCCATGAGGTAGTGGCCAGCTTCGGCCTCCTCCAAACTAAAAGGCCCCATTTCAAGTGCAAGCTAGCAGTATGGAATTGCAGTCTGGGGGTGGGTGGGTGGCAGGCTACACACTTACACTTGCATTAAAAGAAAACATAGCAGATGCTAACTTCTGTCATCATCATCATGCTCCTCACCTTGGCACTCTCAACTCCACCGATGGAAAAGTCAGGGCCCACCGGAGGAGTCTGGTTCTCTGGTGGGCTCGTCCAATGCTGTCTAAAGCAGGCCGGGCTAAGAAAAGTGTGTGGGGGGATGTTCCAAGGAGAAATAGGGGCGGCTGGGGACAATTTATGGACACCCGGCTGCCCCCAGGCGGCTGGGGACCGTGTGTGGACACCCGGCCGCGGGGCGGCTGGAGACCGAGTATGGACACCCGGCCACCGGGCGGCTGGGGACTGAGTATGGATTCCAGGCCGCCAACACAGCCATGACGTGGTGGCCAGATTCCGCCTCCACATGCCTAAAAGGCCCAATTTAAAGTGCAAGCAAGCAAGCAGTATGGTATTGCAGCCTGGGGGTGGGTGGGTGGCAGGCTGCATACTTGCGCTTGCATTGCAAGGAATGGGAGAGGTACAATTGAACACTGCCCTGGGACAAGGACTTGAATGGGGATAGTTGCAAGTCTGCAACGACAGGTGCAAGGTCGGAGGCATCTTCGCATGTACCATGAACAGGGGTTTGGCATCCACACACTACAGCAGAATAAGCTCTCCTTCCCACTAAATGCACTGGGGAGGGCACAGGTAAGGTTTTGGTATACGCGCTTAATCTTATGTATAAGGCACACCAGGCTGGGGACTGAGTATGGATACCTCGCTGCCGAAGCAGCCATGAGGTAGTGGCCAGCTTCGGCCTCCTCCAAACTAAAAGGCCCCATTTCAAGTGCAAGCTAGCAGTATGGAATTGCAGTCTGGGGGTGGGTGGGTGGCAGGCTACACACTTACACTTGCATTAAAAGAAAACATAGCAGATGCTAACTTCTGTCATCATCATCATGCTCCTCACCTTGGCACTCTCAACTCCACCGATGGAAAAGTCAGGGCCCACCGGAGGAGTCTGGTTCTCTGGTGGGCTCGTCCAATGCTGTCTAAAGCAGGCCGGGCTAAGAAAAGTGTGTGGGGGGATGTTCCAAGGAGAAATAGGGGCGGCTGGGGACAATTTATGGACACCCGGCTGCCCCCAGGCGGCTGGGGACCGTGTGTGGACACCCGGCCGCGGGGCGGCTGGGGACCGAGTATGGACACCCGGCCACCGGGCGGCTGGGGACTGAGTATGGATTCCAGGCCGCCAACACAGCCATGACGTGGTGGCCAGATTCCGCCTCCACATGCCTAAAAGGCCCAATTTCAAGTTCAAGCAAGCAAGCAGTATGGTATTGCAGCCTGGGGGTGGGTGGGTGGCAGGCTGCATACTTGAGCTTGTATTGCAAGGAATGGGGGAGGTACAATTGAACACTGCCCTGGGACTAGAACTTGCATGGGGATAGTTGCAAGTCTGCATCTTTTGATGCGGTAAGGATCACTTATGATGGGCACACTTTTAGACAGTGACCAGGGAGTCAGAGATGCTTCCAGGGGTCTTCCCCATGCTGTTCCCTTGTCTTTTCAGCACTTTATGCATGTGTCACACAGCACATGGCCAGGTAAGGTTGTAAAATGTTAAAATGACATTTCACGGTGAATGCATTTGTCATAGTTGAAAGCAATACAAAAGTGCAAAAACGCATAAAAAATGCTACTTGTGAACATAGCCGAAGGTGTGGAGGACTATTTTTGTTTTTGGTCATTTATTTTAACTTATATACAAGTCTTTACCCTGGAAAGGATGTTCCTTAACATATTTCACAGGAAAAAAGTTTCACTTTCGTTTCTGAACGTTTTATTGTGAGCCTGTAAAAGTGGCTTAATACCTCTGACCACGTTGTTGACAGCAGTGACCTGGTGGTCAGAAATGCTTCCTGAGGCGATCCCCATGCTCTCCCCATGTCATTTGAGCACTGTCACTATCGTTTTGGGCACTTGTTAGGCTTTTAAAAGACTGCCGGGGTGCCACCGCAAAAATGCTCGAGTCTCCCATAGACTAACATTGTGCTCGTTGCTCGGGTTGAGCACCCGAGTATCACGGCGAGCTCGGCCCGAGCTTCGAGCACCCGAGCATTTTAGTGCTCGCTCAACACTACTTATGACTCCTAAACACTTTTTGCATATTAATTTGGAACACAGTGTACATGTGCTTTTCCACAAAACACCAGTGGTTCACGTAGTGAATCTTACAGTTCTAACTTGCCAACCGTGGTCTGTATGGAGTTGTTCAATAAAGGGCCCAAAATTAAGATAACATAGACCGGAGAGATCTCTATGAATAGGAATTCCTAAGTATTTGATACCCTGTGAGGGCCAGGCAAAGGGAAAGTTGGACTGGATGGAATCCTGTATGGATTTGGGGAGGGAGACATCGAGGGCCTCAGACTTTGCTGCATTGATTTTAAAATTTGACCATGTAACAAAGTGATCTATTTCAGCCATAACAGCAGGGATGGATATATATGATTGAGTGATATAAACTAGGACATCATCAGCAAATGCAGAGCACTTGTACTCAGTGCCTCCCACCTCAATCCACGTAATATTGGGGTTATGGTGAATTGATGAGGTGCTCCGTCACTAGGATGTATAAGAGAGGGGACAAAGGACATCCCTGCCTTGTCCCATTGGTGATTACGAAAGGTGATGAAAATGTTCCAATTATCTTCAGACTAGGTGACGTATTGCGATATCTGGCCGTGATTTTGCCTATAAAAGGGTCCCCTAGACCCCTACCCCAAGCTTTTTAAGAGAATAATATATGGCGTGCCAGGAGACTCTATGGAATGCTTTCTCAGCATCCAACGAGAGTATCTAATTACAAATTTTTAACTGCATCTAGCCCAGGAAATACTTTGTGCCTAGTAGCGTTGTCTGCTAGTCAGCGGATTATCCCAGCTGTTAAGCAAGCTACACCACCTGTAGTTTGGACACTTCATTTTTTCAAAGGAAATGCTTCGGGCCCCCGGGACACTCAGTGAAGAGCATCGGGGAGGCACCCCAAGGTATAGGGGCTGGGACTGGTGGTAGGACGCCTTGCGGTGGACCGCCAAGCTCGATCCTTATAAAAGCTTTTTAACTGCAGCAGCTTTAGTGGATGTTACTGGAGCTGGAATTATGCGGCTGCTGGCATGAGACTTGCCCTCCAATAGATCCTTGTATAAGGATTTAAAGTGTATTCATTCAAATTAGAGAGACAATTTAAATTAAAAAGATTAGACCTGCCTCCACCGCAGGGGGGCTCGCTCGACCCACCAGCGGACAGGCACCAGTATTGGGAGAGGGGGGCTGGCCATCAGGGTACACCGCGGCTCTGGCACAAACCCGGTGACACGGATGTCGCACGGGCAGGAATGGACTGGCCGTGTCGGCTTCGCACTTTTTTGGTTTTAAAAGGGCATGACATGCATATATCTGTGTCTCCCCCTCCTTTTACTCCTCCACCTCTTTTCTTTTCGCATGACTATATGTACTTGTCACTTTTCCATGTGTTAGTTGTGTCTTCTGAGCAGTTTGTCAGGTTTTGGACACCTTTGAAGGTGTTTTCCTTGTGTTTCAATGTGTTTTTGTTTGTCTGCCATTGGTATTAACGGTGTTCGAAGGTGTTCGATGAACAGTTCGACGAACAGTTCGGCGAACATACGGGTGTTCGACGAACCGAACCGAACTGGAACACTATGGGGGTGGCTCAACACTAGTTGAATCTCACCATCTGCAAGCTCTTGGCTACAGAAATGCTGCCTTTACACCAAGTGGACACAGAGGATTTTCGAGACCTTATGTCCGTCGCAGTGCCCCAGTACCAGATGCCCAGTCGGCACTTCTTCTCAAAGAAAGGTGTGCCTGCGCTACACCAGCATGTCACACACAACATCACCGCTTCTTTGAGAAACTCTGTGTGTGACAGGGTGCATTTCACCACAGACACTTGGACGAGTAGGCATGGACAGGGGCATTACATGTCGCTGACTGGGCACTGGGTAACTATGGTGACAGCAGGACAAGGGGCTGCTGTCCAAGTCTTGCCGTCCCCATGAGTTGTGCGTCAATCCTCTTTATCTCAAAGTTCCTCCACTGCTTCTGCCTCCTCAACCTCCTCTCGGTCCTCCACCTGCACCCAAAGCCTGTCTGGTCATGCCACTAGCTTTCTAACTGCGCAGAAGGGATCCTGCACACCTCCTTACTATGCTGGCAGCAGGGCTCAACGTCATCAGGCAGTTTTTACTTTGAAATGTCTGGGAAATGTGAGTCACACAGCTGAGGAGTTGTGGTCAGCTCTGGAGAACCAGTTTCATGAATGGTTGTCTCCACTGGTCCTGAAACCAGGGAAGGCCGTGTATAGTGTTGAGCCACCCCCGTAGTGTTCGAGTTCGGTTCGGTTCGTCGAACACCCGTGTGTTCGCCGAACTGTTCGTCGAACTGTTCGTCGAACACCTTCGAACACCGTTAAAACCAATGGCAGGCAAACAAAAACACATGCGGCGCGCGCATTTTGAAGCTTTTTTTTTAAGCTTTTTTCACTGTTTTCAGAACATTAACAGTAAGAACATGGAAGAGTCCAGGAGCCATTTGGTGAGCTGCATATCCTGCTACATGTTCACAGACTTGCCAGTGGAAAAGCCAAACTTCACATGCCAGAAATGCAAGCTTGTGTCCCTGTTGGAGGAAAAGTTGCGAAATCTAGAAGAGAGGTTAACTACCTTGAAAATCATTAAGGAAGGTGAAGAGTTCTTAGACAGAGCAGAATTATCTCTTCATGATTCAGAAAGAGAAGAAATTCGAACTGCACCTGAGGAAACAGAGGAATGGAAGCATGTGACCCACAGAAGCAGGAGGATCGAGAGGCAGTCAGCACCCATACTGCTCAGGAACCAGTACCAGGCTCTCACGCAGGAGAACCATGAAGAAATACAGCAAAATAAGACTTTGCCAGCAATGAATAACCTTGTAAGCCCTCAGAATCCTCCTGGATGGAGAAAGAAGAATGTTGTGAAGAAAAAACGGAGAGTGGTGGTCATGGGGGATTCCCTGTTAAGAGGAACAGAGGCTGCTATCTGCAGACCAGACATAACCTCAAGAGAAATGTGCTGTCTTCCAGGAGCAAAAATTAAAGATGTGTCTGACAGGATATCAAGACTCTTCAGACCTACAGATCACTACCCATTCCTGCTAATACATGTGGGGACAAATGACACCGCAAGAAAGGACCTGGAAACCATCTGCAGTGACTTTGAAGACTTGGGCAAGAAAGTGAAAGAATTGGGAGCGCAGGTGGTCTTCTCATCCATCCTCCCAGTGGATGGCCATGGAACAATGAGGTGGAATAAGATTCTACAGGTGAACAACTGGCTACGTCGATGGTGCCGTCAACAAGGATTTGGATTTCTGGATCACGGAATGAATTACCTATACGATGGACTACTTGCTAGAGATGGGGTGCACCTTACGAAGACTGGAAAACATGTATTTGGAAATTGCCTTGCTGCACTCATCAGGAGAGCTTTAAACTAGAACAATGTGGGAAGGGAAGCAAAAGGCCAGAAAAAGCCATACAGCTGACAAATACTATTGAGATCTCTGCTACTGGAAGTGGAAAGGAAGAACAAAGACAAAACAATTTAAATAATAAAAATATGGGAAGAAGAGAAACCAATCACAAACTAAAATGTTTTTATACAAATGCACAAAGCATGGGCAACAAACAAGGAGAATTAGAACTACTAACGCAGGAAAAGAAATATGATGTCATTGGAATCACTGAAACTTGGTGGGACGATACACATGATTGGAATAAAAGGCTAAAAGGATACAACTTATTTGCAAGAAACAGACTTGATAAACGAGGAGGAGGTGTCGCATTGTATGTTAGAAAAGCGTATATCTGCACAGAGATTGAAGCTTCAGAGACTGGGAGTTCTGTGGAAACTGTTTGGGTAAGAATACAAGGAGAGAACAACGGAAAGGACACCATTGTAGGCATTTACTACAGGCCACCTGGGCAAGCTGAAGATATGGATGAACTCTTTATGTATCAAATGACCAAGTTCTCAAAAAAATATGACGTAGTGGTCATGGGAGATTTCAACTATCCAGACATTTGTTGGGAATCTCTCTCAAGTAAAACTAACAGGTCAAGCAAATTCTTATCCTCTCTTGCTGACAACTTTATCTTCCAAAAGGTAGGGGAGAAAACAAGGGGATCTGCTACTTTGGATCTAATCCTTATAAACAAGGAGGAAATGGTTGAGGAGGTAAAAGTGGCTGGGACCCTAGGAGGCAGCGATCATGCTATTATAGAATTTTGGATAACTAGAGGAGGAAGACATGTGAAGACTCAAACTTCAAGGTTAGATTTTAGAAAGGCAGATTTTAAGAGACTCAGAAAGAGAATAGGAGGGATCCAATGGCTGGATGTCCTTAAGGACAAAAATGTCCAGGAAGGATGGGAAATTTTTAAAAATGAGATTCTCAAAGCACAATCGTTAACAATCCCGAAAAGTAGGAAGAATGGGAAGCATTTAAGGAAACCAGGATGGATGAACACAGAACTTAAACACATGCTAAAAAGAAAGAAAGAAATGTTTATTAAATGGAAAGAGGGAGGCATATCTAAAGAAGATTATAATGCAGTCTGCAGATCCTGTAGGGCATGTATCAGGTTAGCTAAAGCTGACAATGAATTAAGGCTTGCAAGAGATGTCAAAAGCAATAAAAAAGGATTTTGGGGGTATGTCAAAAGTAAAAGAAAAGTCAAAGATGCTATAGGATTTTTACAGGATGAAAATGGAGAAATGGTAAGAGAGGATGTTGAGAAGGCCAAACTTTTTAATTCCTATTTTGCATCTGTTTTCTCTCAGAAAGAAAATGTAACATCAACTGATCTTCACTGTCCTTTTAAAGGAATAGAAGAATCCAAGTTATTTGTAAACAGAAAGATTGTGAGGGAATATTTAGCTAACATAAATGAGTTCAAGTCTCCAGGTCCAGATGAATTACACCCCAGAGTACTGAAGGAGATCGTAGAAGAAATTTTAGAACCACTCTCCATAATCTTTGAAAATTCTTGGAGAACAGGAGAAGTCCCAGAAGACTGGAGAAGAGCAAATGTTGTTCCTATCTTCAAAAAGGGGAAGAAGGTGGACCCAGGGAACTATAGGCCGGTGAGTCTGACTTCTATACCAGGAAAGATCTTTGAACAAATTATTAAACAACATGTATGTAAGTACCTGGATAAGAATGAAGTGATTAACCAGAGTCAGCATGGGTTTATAACTAACAAGTCATGTCAGACTAACTTAATTTCCTTCTATGACAGAATCACTGACTGGGTGGATCAGGGAAATGCTGTAGATATAGTATATCTTGACTTCAGCAAAGCATTTGACAAAGTATCTCACACCATCCTTATTGAAAAAATGACCAAGTATGCAATGGACCAGGCAACTGTTAGGTGGATTCATAACTGGCTTAGTGATCGGACTCAAAGGGTGATTGTAAATGGCTTCACATCCAGCTGGATGAATGTCTCAAGTGGGGTACCACAGGGCTCCGTCCTGGGACCTGTATTGTTCAACATCTTTATCAATGATTTAGATGAAGGAATTGAGGGTAAACTGATTAAATTTGCTGATGACACAAAGCTAGGAGGGATAGCTAATACTAGAGAAGAGAGAGAGAGGATTCAAAAAGACCTAAATAAACTGGAGCAGTGGGCAGCAACCAACAGAACGGTTTTTAACAGGGAAAAATGCAAAGTACTACATCTGGGCAATAAAAATGAAAAAAGCATATACAGAATGGGAGGAATAGAGCTAAGCAACAGTACATGTGAAAAAGATTTAGGTATACTAATAGATCATAGACTGAACATGAGTCAACAGTGTGATGCAGCAGCAAAAAAGGCAAATACAATTCTGGGATGTATTAACAGAAGCATACAGTCTAGATCACGTGAAGTCATTATCACACTTTACTCCTCTTTGGTCAGACCTCATCTGGAATACTGTGTACAGTTTTGGGCACCACATTTTAAAAAAGACATAGACAAACTGGAGCAAGTTCAGAGAAGAGCGACCAGAATGGTGACTGGTCTGCAAACCATGTCCTATGAGGAACGGTTGCAGGATTTGGGAATGTTTAGCTTGCAAAAAAGAAGACTGAGAGGAGACTTAATAGCTGTCTACAAATATGTCAAGGGCTGTCACATTGTAGAAGGATCATCTTTATTCTCATTTGCACAAGGAAAGACTAGAAGCAATGGGATGAAACTAAATGGGAGGAGACACAGATTAGATATTAGAAAAAACTTTTTGACAGTTAGGGTGATTAATGAGTGGAACAGGCTGCCACGAGAGGTGGTGAGTTCCCCTTCAATGGACGTCTTCAAACAGAGGCTGGACAGACATCTGTCTGAGATGATTTAGTGAATCCTGCTTTGAGCAGGGGGTTGGACCAGATGACCCAGGAGGTCCCTTCCAACTCTACCATTCTATGATTCTATGATTCTATGATTCTATAAATACACATAGAAACACATAGAAAACACCTTCAAAGGTGTCCAAAAGCTGACAAACTGCTCAGAAGACACAACTAACACATGGAAAAGTGACAAGTACATATAGTCATGCGAAAAGAAGAGGTGGAGGAGTAAAAGGAGGGGGAAACACAGATATAGGCATGTCATGCCCTTCTAAAATCCAAAAAGTGAGAAGCCGAGACGGCCAGTCCGCTCCTGCCCGTGCCACCTCCGTGTCGCCGGGTTTGTGCCAGAGCCGCGGTGAACCCTGACGGCCAGCCCCCCTCTCCCAATACTGGTGCCTGTCCGCTGGTGGGTCGAGAGAGCCCCCCTGTGGTGGAGGCAGCTCTAAGCTTTTTAATTTAAATTGTCCCTCTAATTTGAATGAATACACTTTAAATCCATTTACAAGGATCTATTGGAGGGCAAGTCTCATGCCAGCAGCCGCGTAATTCCAGCTCCAGTAGCGTCCACTAAAGCTGCTGCAGTTAAAAAGCTTTTATAAGGATCGAGCTCGGCTGTCCACCGCAAGGCATCCTAGTGCCAGTCCCAGCCCCTATGCCTTGGGGTGCCTCCTGATGCTCTTCACTAAGTATCCCGTGGTCCCGAAGCATTTCCTTTGAAAAAATTAAGTGTCCAAACTACAGGTGGTGTAGCTTGCTTAACAGCCGGGATAATCCGCTGACTAGCAGACACTGCTACTAGGCACAAAGTATTTCCTGGGCTAGATGCAGTTAAAAATTTGTAAGTAGATACTCTCGTTGGATGCTGAGAAAGCATTCCATAGAGTCTCCTGGCACGCCATATATGATTCTCTTAAAAAGCTTGGGGTAGGGGTCTAGGGGACCCTTTTATAGCCAAAATCACGGCCCTGTATCACAATACGTCACCTAGGCTGAAGATAAATGGAACTGTAGCACCGAGGGCTCGGTTGCTACAGACGTATTGCACCTCACCCAGAGGTGTGATATCTCACTCTCAGATAAGGATGGAGTGTGGATCAGGACCCGACACCTGCATGCATTACACCACATTGCCGTGGGGCAGGGCGACCAATATGCCCCTGAGATGGGCACGACAGTCCCTGTCCCTGGCTGGAGTGGGGGGAGGGAACACTGAGGAAGGGGAACCCTGCAGTGCAGGAGCAGGGAGGAAGCAGTTCCTGGGTGCATTGAGAAGGGAGTATAAAAGGTGGGCACCATCTTAGTTCAGTGCAGAGAAGTCTGAGCAGAAGTGGCAGGGAGCAGGGGCTCTGCATGAGCTCTGCTCCGGAGGCGGGCCTAGTAACAGAGGCCCAGGCCTGCAAGAGGGAGAAGGAAGGAAGAGGAGCGGAGAAGGCTCCAGGAACGAGGAATGAAGGGATCCCAGGGGTGCGGACGGGCGAGTCGCCACCGCACGCCCGAATCCACCTGCGTGGAGGGGTCAGGCCAAAGGGGGAGACCGGTCCCCGAACTAGTGGAGGCAGGAAACGACCCTCAGCTAGAAACCGGAGGCTCTGACATTTTATGTGGCGCAGCCCCTTGCTCCACCCGCTAGGAAGGCACCACATAGGGTCAGGGAAACTGGCGCCAAGTTTACCAAGAGGAGGCCCGAGGCAGCCGGACAGAAGTGTTGGTAAGAAAGGCCAGACAAAGGACACACAAAGGGGGTCCTGTGAAGCGCTCCAAAGTTATCTGGGAGTTGTCTGAGCCCCTCACCTGGTGAGCACAGTACGACGTGGGCAGCCATTACCTGCAGACGTGGTCTGGATAATAAGAACTGTGAGTAAAGGCCCTGAACTGCATCACTGACTCCGTGTCGTTACTGCTGCTGCCTTGCACCATCACCCCCATCCTCCGCATACACTGCCCTGAGGCTATACTCCTCCCGTGGGGAGTTATGCTACGCTCTGCTGCACCCAAAACACCAGCCTTAGCGGTCTGCCCTGTAGCGGCGGTTCACTCTGACCGCAATCCACGGGTGGCGTAGTCGGACATTTAAACATCAAAACCACATAAATAGTTCCGCCACTGGTTTGACCGCCCTGAGCCACGGAACCGGATCGCCGCCACGAAGACTACAACCACCAGCATCCACCAAAAAGGGTCCGGCTCCGGGTGTCCCAAGGCCCAGGGGGTGCGTCAGAACATTTTCATCACCTTTCACAATCACCAATGGGACAAGGCAGGGATGTCCTCTGTCCCCTCTCTCATACATCCTAGTGACGGAGCACCTGCTCTCATCAATTCGCCATAACCCCAATATTAGGTGGATTGAGGTGGGAGGCACCGAGTACAAGTGCTCTCTATTTGCTGATGATGTCCTAGTATATATCACTCAATCACATATATCCATCCCTGCTGTTATGGCTGAAATAGATCACTTTGTTACATGGTAAAATTTTAAAATCAATGCAGCGAAGTCTGAGGCCCTCGATGTCTCCCTCCCTAAATCCATATAGGATTCCATCCAGTCCAACTTTCCCTTTGCCTGGCCCTCACAGGGTATCAAATACTTAGGAATTCCTATTCATAGAGACTTCTCCCATCTATGTTATCTTAATTTTGGGCCCTTTATTGAACAATTCCATACAGACCACGGTTGGCAAGTTGGAACTGTGAGATTCACTACGTGCACCACTGGTATTTTGTGGAAAAGCACATGTAAGATTCTGCAACAGTCTCTGCTGATACTCCTGCATGCGTGCATCCCTTTCTATGGCAGGAATAATTTCTGCAAATTTACTTTTGTACCGGGGATCTAACAGTGTGGCAACCCACTAGTCAGGATTATTTCTAATTCTCACAATTCGAGGGTCATGTTGCAGGTAGTGCAGCAAGAAGGCACTCATGTGTGTTGCGCATCCAGGAGCACCAAGTCCCTGTTGTGTTGGTGGCGAGGTAACAATCATGCTTCCTTCCTCTGTCCTCTCCCCCCAAGCTCGCACAACAGAAATGTGATCAAGGTCTCCCTCATCTGATGAGTCTTCCATCAGTTCGTCCTCCACTTCTTCCTGGGCTCCTGCACCTTCCTCACTAGTTTGGCTGCTACCATGCGCCCTGGTAAAATCATCTCCCCCACCCTCACATGCCTGCCGCCCTGGTGCTGCCGACCGTCTGGACCTTGCAGATGTTAGCCCTTCCGCATACAACTCCTCCTCCTCTACTTCCTCCACCTCCTCTTGTGCCACCACCTGACTCCGAATTCTGTTTAACATGTGCTCCAGCATGTAAATCACCGGAATAGTCATGCTGATAATGGCATCGTCAGCACTAAACATCTTCGTCGCCATTTCAAAACTGTGCAGAAGGGTGCATAGGTCCCTGATCTGAGACCACTCCTCCAGCGTGATTTGCCCCACCTCTGAATCTCGTTGGCCCAGGCTATACGTCAGAACGTATTGCACCAGGGCTTGTCGGTGCTGCCACAGTCGCTGCAACATGTGCAGAGTTGAATTCCACCGGGTAGGCACATCGCATTTTAGCCGGTGAAGTGGCAGGCCCAACGACTTCTGTAGAGATGTAAGTCGCTGAGCTGCGGGATGCGAACGGCGGAAGTGAGCACACAGCGACCGTGCCCTCTGCAGAAGGCCATCTAGTCTGGGATAGTGGGCTAAAAATTGCTGGACAACCAGGTTCAACACGTGAGCCATACAAGGCACGTGTGTGACATTGCCCCGGCGAAGGGCCGCACCCAGGTTTGCAGCATTGTCGCACACGGCCTTCCCTGGTTTCAGGTCCAGTGGAGACAACCATTCATGAAATTGGTTCTCCAGAGCTGACCACAACTCCTCAGCTGTGTGACTCACATTTCCCAGACATTTCAATGTAAAAACCGCCTGATGACGTTGAGCCCTACTGCCAGCATAGTAAGGAGGTGTGCAGGATCCCTTCTGCGCAGTTAGAAAGCTTGTGGCATGACCAGACAGGCTTTGGGTGCAGGTGGAAGACCGAGAGGAGGTTGAGGAGGCAGAAGCAGTGGAGGAAAAATGACATAAAGAGGATTGACGCACAACTCGTGGGGACGGCAAGACTTGGACAGCAGCCCCTTGTCCTGCTGTCACCATAGTTACCCAGTGCCCAGTCAGCGACATGTAACGCCCCTGTCCATGCCTACTCGTCCAAGTGTCTGTGGTGAAATGCACCCTGTCACACACAGAGTTTCTCAAAGAAGCGGTGATGTTGTGTGCGACATGCTGGTGGAGCGCAGGCACACCTTTCTTTGAGAAGTAGTGCCGACTGGGCATCTGGTACTGGGGCACTGCGACGGACATAAGGTCTCGAAAATCCTCTGTGTCCACCAGGCGGAAAGGCAGCATTTCTGTAGCCAAGAGCTTGCAGATGGTGAAATTCAACCTCTTAGCTTTCTCATGGCTAGGAGGAAATGGTCTTTTACTTGTCCACATCTGAGGGACCGAGGGCTGGCTATTGTGCTTAGACGGGGTTGATAAGGGTGTCCCCGGCAAACTGCCGGTCTGTGAGGAAGATGCAGGCGGACATGTTAGGTTGCCTTGATCCAAAGGTGGTGCTATCGATGTCGGACAGCGCTCAAGACCAGCTGGTGTTACCACCTCCAAAGAAAATGATGACCTGCCAATCACGCTGGCTGTTGCGGGTAAAGAGGTGGCAGGTCTGCGCCCCAAAACAGGTGTGACTGCTGTCCCCCCAGTCACAGAGGATGAAGAGGCCGCGGATGCACAAGATATGGCAGACGGTGGTTGGCCCGGCCGGCTAGACCGCATTGTAGCACACTGAGCTTCCCACTGCAACTTATGCTTCATGTCCATGTGCCGGTTCATGCATGAAGTACTCAAACTATGTATTTTTTGGCCTCTACTTAGCTTTTGCTGACAAATGTTACAGATAACACGAGTTGGGTCATCTTTATCGATCTGAAAAAATGCCCAGGCTATGCAAGGCTTAGCACCCATGCGACCTGAAGAGCCACCACGACTTGTGGTGAGAGGCAGAGTTGTGTTTGAGGATGCAGTTGTTGACGTGCTTCCAGTACTACGTCTCTGTCCAGGAAGGCGCAACCTGACCTCGTCGTCACTAGCATCTTCCTCCACCTCCTCTGCTGACCTCATCTCTTGGCTGACTGTGGGTTGACAGTAAGTGGGATCTCCGACCTCATCATCATCACCCTGTGCGTTATCACACCCGTCGTCCTCAGAGCCAACCTGTACCTGCCCTGACAAAAAACTAAAGTTGTCGCTCCAATCAGGTATTTGAGTCTTATCATCGTCTTCCTCATTGTCTCCAACAACAGGAGTTACAGTTTGGGAATGAGGGTCTACATTATGGTCAGAACCTTCTGCGTCTGGTCCTGGATCCGACTCATAAAGATTCTGGGCATCAGTGCAGATCATTTCCTCGTCTGGATTCACAGAAGCGCTGGAGTCGACCTCTGATTCCCAGGCTATAGTATGAGTAAACAGCTCTGCAGACTCAACCATCTGTTCTACCTCATACTCAGACGGGCAGCTGGAGATTTGGGAGCTGTGAGGAAGCAAGTGCGATTTGGGTGACACCTTTGAGGACTGGAGTATTTGTGATGTTGAAGTTGATGTGGAGGAGAGCCCACTTAAAGGAGCACTTGATATCCGTTGAAGCACCTGCTGTTTTTGTGCCTCATCTGGAATTTGTAGCGATTGGCGTGGCCGTAAGAAAGGGATCTTATCACATTGTCCGCTAAAAGAAGTAGACATTTTAGTTTGGCTGGAAGATGGTCTTTCTTCTGCACCTACCCCACGGACACAACCTTTTTTCCCCTTCCCAACACGCCTATTCCCCTTTCCACCAGCAGCAGGCCTTTTTCCACTCATTTTGGTGGTTAACTAATTCACAACTCTGGAGTTGTTTGCACAAAAAAACAATGGATGGTAACCGAGCAGAGCTGAGTGGCCAAACTGTGGTATTAGGCCAAAACTATTGGCTGGGTTAGATGCAGAAAAAAAATATTTTTAATTTGCAACCTGATGGAGGTCAGTATAGATGGACTAATAGACCAAGTCCCACACACCGCTAGAAGCCCAAATATTTTTTCAGAGCTAGATGCAGAAAATTTTTTTATTCAATTTGCAACCTGATGGAGGTCAGTATAGATGGACTAAAAGACCAAGTCCCACACACTGCTAGAAGCCCAAATATTTTTTCAGAGCTAGATGCAGAAAAAAATTATTTTTAATTTGCAACCTGATGGAGGTCAGTATAGATGGACTAATAGACCAAGTCCCACACACCGCTAGAAGCCCAAATATTTTTTCAGAGCTAGATGCAGAAAAAAAATTATTTTTAATTTGCAACCTGATGGAGGTCAGTATAGATGGACTAATAGACCAAGTCCCACACACTGCTAGAAGCCCAAATATTTTTTCAGAGCTAGATGCAGAAAAAAATTATTTTTAATTTGCAACCTGATGGAGGTCAGTATAGATGGACTAATAGACCAAGTCCCACACACTGCTAGAAGCCCAAATATTTTTTCAGAGCTAGATGCAGAAAAAATTATTTTTAATATGCAACCTGATGGAGGTCAGTATAGATGGACTAATAGACCAAGTCCCACACACCGCTAGAAGCCCAAATATTTTTTCAGAGCTAGATGCAGAAAAAAATTATATTCAATTTGCAACCTGCTGGACGTCAGTATAGAAGGACTAATAGAACAAGTCCCACACACTGCTAGAAGCCCAAATATTTTTTCAGAGCTAAATGAAGAAAAAAATTATTTTTAATTTGCAACCTGATGGAGGTCAGTATAGATGGACTAATAGACCAAGTCCCACACACTGCTAGAAGCCCAAATATTTTTTCAGAGCTAGATGCAGAAAAAAATTATTTTTAATTTGCAACCTGATGGAGGTCAGTATAGATGGACTAATAGACCAAGTCCCACACACCGCTAGAAGCCCAAATATTTTTTCAGAGCTAGATGCAGAAATTTTTTTTATTCAATTTGCAACCTGATGGAGGTCAGTATAGATGGACTAATAGACCAAGTCCCACACACTGCTAGAAGCCCAAATATTTTTTCAGAGCTAGATGCAGAAAAAAATTATTTTTAATTTGCAACCTGATGGAGGTCAGTATAGATGGACTAATAGACCAAGTCCCACACACTGCTAGAAGACCAAATATTTTTTCAGAGCTAGATGCAGAAAAAAATTATTTTTAATTTGCAACCTGATGGAGGTCAGTATAGATGGACTAATAGAACAAGTCCCACACGCTGCTAGAAGCCCTAATATTTTTTCAGAGATAAATGAAGAAAAAAATTATTTTTAATTTGCAACCTGATGGAGGTCAGTATAGATGGACTAATAGACCAAGTCCCACACACTGCTAGAAGCCCAAATATTTTTTCAGAGCTAGATGCAGAAAAAAATTATTTTTAATTTGCAACCTGATGGAGGTCAGTATAGATGGACTAATAGACCAAGTCTCACACACTGCTAGAAGCCCAAATATTTTTTCAGAGCTAGATGCAGAAAAAAATTATATTCAGTTTGCAACCTAATGGAGGTCAGTATAGATGGACTAATAGAATGATGCTATGCCCAAAAGATTTTACTTCACTAGGTGCAGTAAAAAAATTGGTATTCTATACACAGGTGGTATATCTTGCAACACAGATAGGCTACTCCACTGACTAACACACTCTGCAATAGGCCAAAAAGGATTAGCTTTGCTAGATTCAGCCAAATGCTGTGAAAAAAACTTGCACAGCACTGGCACAGACCTGCCTGGCAAAAACTGATAGGAACTGATGTAACCTAGTCCTGAAAAGGACTCCAATTACAATTAGTCTTTACTCCCACAATCTATCTATTTAAGAGCACAGACCTGCCTGATAAAAGTCGTAGGAAATGCTGTAACCTAGTCCTTAAAAGGACTGCAATCACAACTATTCCCTACTCTCAAGCTATCTGTATATTTGTGCGAAAATTGGCTTGAAATTAACAAGGTATAGCGCACACAGCAACAGCGGTGCCGTCTAACACACAGCTGCAGCAGTGAGAAAATGGTGGCGACGGGGAAAATGGCTTGGTCTTATAGGGCAAGGACATGTGACATACACTGCCAATCACACATGCCCTTGCTTGTGTGAAAAAAAAGCACTTCGCTCCGTGTGTGCGCTGCTGATAGGCTGACAGATTGCACCTCCCCACTGCAAATGCGGGAAAGAGAAAAAAAAATGGAGATCTTCATTGTTCCTGCAGAGATCCATCCCCTGCCCCTCCCCCCGCCCCGCTGTACACTTAAACTGCGTATTAACATTAATTTTCATCATTACTGAGAAAAAATCCAGTTATGATTTTGGTGCACGAACAGTTATCGAACATAACCTCGAACAGCCGAATTTTTCTCAAATTGTTCGTGTTCGCCGACCGGCTCGAACACCGCCCAAAACAGCTCGAATTTGAGATTGGCGAACAGTTCGAGTAGAACAACGCTCATCTCTAGCCGTGTGCGACAATGCTGCAAACCTGGGCGCGGCCCTTCACCAGGGCAATGTCATACACGTGCCTTGTACGGCTCACGTGTTGAACCTGGTTGTCCAGCAATTTTTAGTCCACTATTCCGGACTAGATGGCCTTCTGCAGAGGGCACGGTCGCTGTCTGCTCACTTCCGCCATTCGCATCCCGCAGCTCAGCGACTTACATCTCTACAGAAGTCGTTGGGCCTGCCACTTCACCGGCTAAAATGCAATGTGCCTACCCGGTGGAATTCAACTCTGCACGTGTTGCAGCGACTGTGGCAGCACCGACAAGCCCTGGTGCAATACGTTGTGACGTGTAACCTGGGCCAACGAGATCCAGAGGTGGGGCAAATCACGCTGGAGGAGTGGTCTCAGATCAGGGAACTATGGACCCTTCTGCACAGTTTTGAAATGGCGACGAAGATGTTTAGTGCTGACGATGCCATTATCAGCATGACTATTCGGGTGATTTATATGCTGGAGCACATGTTAAACAGAATTCGGAGTCAGGTGGTGGCACAAGAGGAGGTGGAGGAAGTAGAGGAGGAGGAGTTGTATGCGGAAGGGCTAACATCTGCAAGGTCCAGACGGTCGGTAGCACCAAGGCGGCAGGCATGTGAGGGTGGGAGAGATAGTTTTACCAGGGCGCATGGTAGCAGCCAAACTAGTGAAGAAGGTGCAGGAGCCCAGGAAGAAGTGGAGGACGAACTGATGGAAGACTCATTAGATTAGGGAGACCTTGATCACATTTCTGTTGTGCGAGGTTGGGGGGAGAGGGCAGAGGAAGGAAGCATGATTGTTACCTCGCCACCAACACAACAGGGACTTGGTTCTCCTGGATGCGCAAGACACATGAGTGCCTTCTTGCTGCACTACCTGCAACATGACCCTCGAATTGTGAGAATTAGAAATAATCCTGACTACTGGGTGGCCACACTGTTAGATCCCCGGTACAAAAGTAAATTTGCAGAAATTATTCCTGCCATAGAAAGAGATGCACGCATGCAGGAGTATCAGCAGAGACTGTTGTAGAATCTTACATGTGCTTTTCCCCAAAACACTAGTGGTGCACGTAGTGAATCTCACAGCTCCAACTTGCCAACCATGGGACTGTCGAGTGTTCAGCACTCAAAACGTAACAGAAACACAGTAAGCAGCCATGAGGTAGTGGCCAGCTTCGGCCTCCTCCAAACTAAAAGGCCCCATTTCAAGTGCAAGCTAGCAGTATGGAATTGCAGTCTGGGGGTGGGTGGGTGGCAGGCTACACACTTACACTTGCATTAAAAGAAAACATAGCAGATGCTAACTTCTGTCATCATCATCATGCTCCTCACCTTGGCACTCTCAACTCCACCGATGGAGAAGTCAGGGCCCACCGGAGGAGTCTGGTTCTCTGGTGGGCTCGTCCAATGCTGTCTAAAGCAGGCCGGGCTAAGAAAAGTGTGTGGGGGGATGTTCCAAGGAGAAATAGGGGCGGCTGGGGACCGTTTATGGACACCCGGCTGCCCCCAGGCGGCTGGGGACCGTGTGTGGACACACGGCCGCGGGGCGGTTGGGGACCGAGTATGGACACCCGGCCACCGGGCGGCTGGGGACTGAGTATGGATTCCAGGCCGCCAACACAGCCATGACGTGGTGGCCAGATTCCGCCTCCACATGCCTAAAAGGCCCAATTTCAAGTTCAAGCAAGCAAGCAGTATGGTATTGCAGCCTGGGGGTGGGTGGGTGGCAGGCTGCATACTTGAGCTTGTATTGCAAGGAATGGGGGAGGTACAATTGAACACTGCCCTGGGACTAGAACTTGCATGGGGATAGTTGCAAGTCTGCATCTTTTGATGCGGTAAGGATCACTTATGATGGGCACACTTTTAGACAGTGACCAGGGAGTCAGAGATGCTTCCAGGGGTCTTCCCCATTCTGTTCCCTTGTCTTTTCAGCACTTTATGCATGTGTCACACAGCACATGGCCAGGTAAGGTTGTAAAATGTTAAAATGACATTTCACGGTGAATGCATTTGTCATAGTTGAAAGCAATACAAAAGTGCAAAAACGCATAAAAAATGCTACTTGTGAACATAGCCGAAGGTGTGGAGGACTATTTTTGCTTTTGGTCATTTATTTTAACTTATATACAAGTCTTTACCCTGGAAAGGATGTTCCTTAACATATTTCACAGGAAAAAAGTTTCACTTTAGTTTCTGAACGTTTTATTGTGAGCCTGTAAAAGTGGCTTAATACCTCTGACCACGTTGTTGACAGCAGTGACCTGGTGGTCAGAAATGCTTCCTGAGGCGATCCCCATGCTCTCCCCATGTCATTTGAGCACTGTCACTATCGTTTTGGGCACTTGTTAGGCTTTTAAAAGACTGCCGGGGTGCCACCGCAAAAATGCTCGAGTCTCCCATAGACTAACATTGGGCTCGTTGCTCGGGTTGAGCACCCGAGTATCACGGCGAGCTCGGCCCGAGCTTCGAGCACCCGAGCATTTTAGTGCTCGCTCAACACTACTTATGACTCCTAAACACTTTTTGCATATTAATTTGGAACACAGTGTACATGTGCTTTTCCACAAAACACCAGTGGTTCACGTAGTGAATCTTACAGTTCTAACTTGCCAACCGTGGTCTGTATGGAGTTGTTCAATAAAGGGCCCAAAATTAAGATAACATTAACCGGAGAGATCTCTATGAATAGGAATATCTAAGTATTTGATACCCTGTGAGGGCCAGGCAAAGGGAAAGTTGGACTGGATGGAATCCTGTATGGATTTGGGGAGGGAGACATCGAGGGCCTCAGACTTTGCTGCATTGATTTTGAAATTTGACCATGTAACAAAGTGATCTATTTCAGCCATAACAGCAGGGATGGATATATATGATTGAGTGATATAAACTAGGACATCATCAGCAAATGCAGAGCACTTGTACTCAGTGCCTCCCACCTCAATCCACCTAATATTGGGGTTATGGCGAATTGATGAGGTGCTCCGTCACTAGGATGTATAAGAGAGGGGACAGAGGACATCCCTGCCTTGTCCCATTAGTGATTACGAAAGGTGATGAAAATGTTCCAATTATCTTCAGACTAGGTGACGTATTGCGATATCTGGCCGTGATTTTGGCTATAAAAGGGTCCCCTAGACCCCTACCCCAAGCTTTTTAAGAGAATAATATATGGCGTGCCAGGAGACTCTATGGAATGCTTTCTCAGCATCCAACGAGAGTATCTAATTACAAATTTTTAACTGCATCTAGCCCAGGAAATACTTTGTGCCTAGTAGCATTGTCTGCTAGTCAGCGGATTATCCCAGCTGTTAAGCAAGCTACACCACCTGTAGTTTGGACACTTCATTTTTTCAAAGGAAATGCTTCGGGCCCCCGGGACACTCAGTGAAGAGCATCGGGGAGGCACCCCAAGGTATAGGGGCTGGGACTGGTGGTAGGACGCCTTGCGGTGGACCGCCAAGCTCGATCCTTATAAAAGCTTTTTAACTGCAGCAGCTTTAGTGGATGTTACTGGAGCTGGAATTATGCGGCTGCTGGCATGAGACTTGCCCTCCAATAGATCCTTGTATAAGGATTTAAAGTGTATTCATTCAAATTAGAGAGACAATTTAAATTAAAAAGATTAGACCTGCCTCCACCGCAGGGGGGCTCGCTCGACCCACCAGCGGACAGGCACCAGTATTGGGAGAGGGGGGCTGGCCATCAGGGTACACCGCGGCTCTGGCACAAACCCGGTGACACGGATGTCGCACGGCCAGGAATGGAATGGCCGTGTCGGCTTCGCACTTTTTTGGTTTTAGAAGGGCATGACATGCATATATCTGTGTCTCCCCCTCCTTTTACTCCTCCACCTCTTTTCTTTTCGCATGACTATATGTACTTGTCACTTTTCCATGTGTTAGTTGTGTCTTCTGAGCAGTTTGTCAGGTTTTGGACACCTTTGAAGGTGTTTTCCTTGTGTTTCAATGTGTTTTTGTTTGTCTGCCATTGGTATTAACGGTGTTCGAAGGTGTTCGATGAACAGTTCGACGAACAGTTCGGTGAACATACGGGTGTTCGACGAACCGAACCGAACTGGAACACTACGGGGGTGGCTCAACACTAGTTGAATCTCACCATCTGCAAGCTCTTGGCTACAGAAATGCTGCCTTTACACCAAGTGGACACAGAGGATTTTCGAGACCTTATGTCCGTCGCAGTGCCCCAGTACCAGATGCCCAGTCGGCACTTCTTCTCAAAGAAAGGTGTGCCTGTGCTACACCAGCATGTCACACACAACATCACCGCTTCTTTGAGAAACTCTGTGTGTGACAGGGTGCATTTCACCACAGACACTTGGACGAGTAGGCATGGACAGGGGCATTACATGTCGCTGACTGGGCACTGGGTAACTATGGTGACAGCAGGACAAGGGGCTGCTGTCCAAGTCTTGCCGTCCCCA
This sequence comes from Phyllobates terribilis, assembly GCF_046119375.1. Classification (NCBI taxonomy): domain Eukaryota; kingdom Metazoa; phylum Chordata; class Amphibia; order Anura; family Dendrobatidae; genus Phyllobates; species Phyllobates terribilis. Next base: position 331,366,015 of record NW_027362768.1, read on the forward strand.
TGAGTTGTGCGTCAATCCTCTTTATCTCAAAGTTCCTCCACTGCTTCTGCCTCCTCAACCTCCTCTCGGTCCTCCACCTGCACCCAAAGCCTGTCTGGTCATGCCACTAGCTTTCTAACTGCGCAGAAGGGATCCTGCACACCTCCTTACTATGCTGGCAGCAGGGCTCAACGTCATCAGGCAGTTTTTACTTTGAAATGTCTGGGAAATGTGAGTCACACAGCTGAGGAGTTGTGGTCAGCTCTGGAGAACCAGTTTCATGAATGGTTGTCTCCACTGGTCCTGAAACCAGGGAAGGCCGTGTGCGACAATGCTGCAAACCTGGGCGCGGCCCTTCACCAGGGCAATGTCATACACGTGCCTTGTACGGCTCACGTGTTGAACCTGGTTGTCCAGCAATTTTTAGTCCACTATTCTGGACTAGATGGCCTTCTGCAGAGTGCACGGTCGCTGTCTGCTCACTTCCGCCATTCGCATCCCGCAGCTCAGCGACTTACATCTCTACAGAAGTCGTTGGGCCTGCCACTTCACCGGCTAAAATGCAATGTGCCTACCCGGTGGAATTCAACTCTGCACGTGTTGCAGCGACTGTGGCAGCACCGACAAGCCCTGGTGCAATACGTTGTGACGTGTAACCTGGGCCAACGAGATTCAGAGGTGGGGCAAATCACGCTGGAGGAGTGGTCTCAGATCAGGGAACTATGGACACTTCTGCACAGTTTTGAAATGGCGACGAAGATGTTTAGTGCTGACGATGCCATTATCAGCATGACTATTCGGGTGATTTATATGCTGGAGCACATGTTAAACAGAATTCGGAGTCAGGTGGTGGCACAAGAGGAGGTGGAGGAAGTAGAGGAGGAGGAGTTGTATGCGGAAGGGCTAACATCTGCAAGGTCCAGACGGTCGGTAGCACCAAGGCGGCAGGCATGTGAGGTTGGGGGAGATGGTTTTACCAGGGCGCATGGTAGCAGCCAAACTAGTGAAGAAGGTGCAGGAGCCCAGGAAGAAGTGGAGGACGAACTGATGGAAGACTCATTAGTAGTGTTGAGCCACCCCCGTAGTGTTCGAGTTCGGTTCGGTTCGTCGAACACCCGTGTGTTCGCCGAACTGTTCGTCGAACTGTTCGTCGAACACCTTCGAACACCGTTAAAACCAATGGCAGGCAAACAAAAACGCATAGAAACACATAGAAAACACCTTCAAAGGTGTCCAAAAGCTGACAAACTGCTCAGAAGACACAACTAACACATGGAAAAGTGACAAGTACATATAGTCATGCGAAAAGAAAAGAGGTGGAGGAGTAAAAGGAGGTGGAGACACAGATATAGGCATGTCATGCCCTTCTAAAATCCAAAAAGTGAGAAGCCGAGACGGCCAGTCCGCTCCTGCCCGTGCCACCTCCGTGTCGCCGGGTTTGTGCCAGAGCCGCGGTGAACCCTGACGGCCAGCCCCCCTCTCCCAATACTGGTGCCTGTCCGCTGGTGGGTCGAGAGAGCCCCACTGTGGTGGAGGCAGCTCTAAGCTTTTTAATTTAAATTGTCCCTCTAATTTGAATGAATACACTTTAAATCCATTTACAAGGATCTATTGGAGGGCAAGTCTCATGCCAGCAGCCGCGTAATTCCAGCTCCAGTAGCGTCCTCTAAAGCTGCTGCAGTTAAAAAGCTTTTATAAGGATCGAGCTCGGCTGGCCACCGCAAGACATCCTAGTGCCAGTCCCAGCCCCTATGCCTTGGGGTGCCTCCTGATGCTCTTCACTGAGTATCCCGTGGTCCCGAAGCATTTCCTTTGAAAAAATTAAGTGTCCAAACTACAGGTGGTGTAGCTTGCTTAACAGCCGGGATAATCCGCTGACTAGCAGACACTGCTACTAGGCACAAAGTATTTCCTGGGATAGATGCAGTTAAAAATTTGTAAGTAGATACTCTCGTTGGATGCTGAGAAAGCATTCCATAGAGTCTCCTGGCACGCCATATATGATTCTCTTAAAAAGCTTGGGGTAGGGGTCTAGGGGACCCTTTTATAGCCAAAATCACGGCCCTGTATCACAATACGTCACCTAGGCTGAAGATAAATGGAACTGTAGCACCGAGGGCTCGGTTGCTACAGACGTATTGCACCTCACCCAGAGGTGTGATATCTCACTCTCAGATAAGGATGGAGTGTGGATCAGGACCCGACACCTGCATGCATTACACCACATTGCCGTGGGGCAGGGCGACCAATATGCCCCTGAGATGGGCACGACAGTCCCTGTCCCTGGCTGGAGTGGGGGGAGGGAACACTGAGGAAGGGGAACCCTGCAGTGCAGGAGCAGGGAGGAAGCAGTTCCTGGGTGCATTGAGAAGGGAGTATAAAAGGTGGGCACCATCTTAGTTCAGTGCAGAGAAGTCTGAGCAGAAGTGGCAGGGAGCAGGGGCTCTGCATGAGCTCTGCTCCGGAGGCGGGCCTAGTAACAGAGGCCCAGGCCTGCAAGAGGGAGAAGGAAGGAAGAGGAGCGGAGAAGGCTCCAGGAACGAGGAATGAAGGGATCCCAGGGGTGCGGACGGGCGAGTCGCCACCGCACGCCCGAATCCACCTGCGTGGAGGGGTCAGGCCAAAGGGGGAGACCGGTCCCCGAACTAGTGGAGGCAGGAAACGACCCTCAGCTAGAAACTGGAGGCTCTGACATTTTATGTGGCGCAGCCCCTTGCTCCACCCGCTAGGAAGGCACCACATAGGGTCAGGGAAACTGGCGCCAAGTTTACCAAGAGGAGGCCCGAGGCAGCCGGACAGAAGTGTTGGTAAGAAAGGCCAGACAAAGGACACACAAAGGGGGTCCTGTGAAGCGCTCCAAAGTTATCTGGGAGTTGTCTGAGCCCCTCACCTGGTGAGCACAGTACGACGTGGGCAGCCGTTACCTGCAGACGTGGTCTGGATAATAAGAACTGTGAGTAAAGGCCCTGAACTGCATCACTGACTCCGTGTCGTTACTGCTGCTGCCCTGCACCATCACCCCCATCCTCCGCATACACTGCCCTGAGGCTATACTCCTCCCGTGGGGAGTTATGCTACGCTCTGCTGCACCCACAACACCAGCCTTAGCGGTCTGCCCTGTAGCGGCGGTTCACTCTGACCGCAATCCACGGGTGGCGTAGTCGGACATTTAAACATCAAAACCACATAAATAGTTCCGCCACTGGTTTGACCGCCCTGAGCCACGGAACCGGATCGCCGCCACGAAGACTACAACCACCAGCATCCACCAAAAAGGGTCCGGCTCCGGGTGTCCCAAGGCCCAGGGGGTGCGTCAGAACATTTTCATCACCTTTCACAATCACCAATGGGACAAGGCAGGGATGTCCTCTGTCCCCTCTCTTATACATCCTAGTGACGGAGCACCTGCTCTCATCAATTCGCCATAACCCCAATATTAGGTGGATTGAGGTGGGAGGCACCGAGTACAAGTGCTCTCTATTTGCTGATGATGTCCTAGTATATATCACTCAATCACATATATCCATCCATGCTGTTATGGCTGAAATAGATCACTTTGTTACATGGTAAAATTTTAAAATCAATGCAGCGAAGTCTGAGGCCCTCGATGTCTCCCTCCCTAAATCCATATAGGATTCCATCCAGTCCAACTTTCCCTTTGCCTGGCCCTCACAGGGTATCAAATACTTAGGAATTCCTATTCATAGAGACCTCTCCCATCTATGTTATCTTAATTTTGGGCCCTTTATTGAACAATTCCATACAGACCACGGTTGGCAAGTTAGAACTGTAAGATTCACTACGTGAACCACTGGTGTTTTGTGGAAAAGCACATGTACACCGCGTTCCAAATTATTATGCAAAAAGTGTTTAGGAGTGATAAGGGAAGAATTTGTTTGTTTGTCAGTTAAACTCATTGATGGTGATGTGTGTCAGGGCTCTTTATATCACTGTAAGCAATTGCAGACACCTGTGCTAATTAGTTTGGCAGGTGTGTCCAATGAAAGGCAAGACTACTTAAGAAGGCTCTCTCACATTATTAAGCAGCCTACATTTTCTGCCAAAATGGGAAAGAAAAAGGATGTGTCGGCTGCTGAGAAGCAACAAATTGTGGAGTGTTTAGGTCAAGGCATGACTACAATCAACACTGTGCGATGATCAGGATGAAGTGTCTTGGCAATCAAGAAGTATGTAGCTGATTCACAGTACACACGTGTGCGTGCTGATTAGAGATGAGCGTTGTTCTACTCGAACTGTTCGCCAATCTCAAATTCGAGCTGTTTTGGGCGGTGTTCGAGCCGGTCGGCGAACACGAACAATTTGAGAAAAATTCGGCTGTTCGAGGTTATGTTCGATAACTGTTCGTGCACCAAAATCATAACTGGATTTTTTCTCAGTAATGATGAAAATTAATGTTAATACGCAGTTTAAGTGTACAGCGGGGCGGGGGGAGGGGCAGGGGATGGATCTCTGCAGGAACAATGAAGATCTCCATTTTTTTTTCTCTTTCCCGCATTTGCAGTGGGGAGGTGCAATCTGTCAGCCTATCAGCAGCGCACACACGGAGCGAAGTGCTTTTTTTCACACAAGCAAGGGCATGTGTGATTGGCAGTGTATGTCACATGTCCTTGCCCTATAAGACCAAGCCATTTTCCCCGTCGCCACCATTTTCTCACTGCTGCAGCTGCGTGTTAGACGGCACCGCTGTTGCTGTGTGCGCTATACCTTGTTAATTTCAAGCCAATTTTCGCACAAATATACAGATAGCTTGGGAGTAGGGAATAGTTGTGATTGCAGTCCTTTTAAGGACTAGGTTACAGCATTTCCTACGACTTTTATCAGGCAGGTCTGTGCTCTTAAATAGATAGATTGTGGGAGTAAAGACTAATTGTAATTGGAGTCCTTTTCAGGACTAGGTTACATCAGTTCCTATTAGTTTTTGCCAGGCAGGTCTGTGCCAGTGCTGTTCAAGTTTTTTTCACAGCATTTGGCTGAATCTAGCAAAGCTAATCCTTTTTGGCCTATTGCAGAGTGTGTTAGTCAGTGGAGTAGCCTATCTGTGTTGCAAGATATACCACCTGTGTATAGAATACCAATTTTTTTACTGCACCTAGTGAAGTAAAATCTTTTGGGCATAGCATCATTCTATTAGTCCATCTATACTGACCTCCATCAGGTTGCAAACTGAATATAATTTTTTTCTGCATCTAGCTCTGAAAAAATATTTGGGCTTCTAGCAGTGTGTGGGACTTGGTCTATTAGTCCATCTATACTGACCTCCATCAGGTTGCAAATTAAAAATAATTTTTTTCTTCATTTAGCTCTGAAAAAATATTTGGGCTTCTAGCAGCGTGTGGGACTTGTTCTATTAGTCCATCTATACTGACCTCCAACAGGTTGCAAATTAAAAATAATTTTTTTCTGCATCTAGCTCTGAAAAAATATTTGGGCTTCTAGCAGTGTGTGGGACTTGGTCTATTAGTCCATCTATACTGACCTCCATCAGGTTGCAAATTAAAAATAATTTTTTTCTGCATCTAGCTCTGAAAAAATATTTGGGCTTCTAGCAGTGTGTGGGACTTGGTCTATTAGTCCATCTATACTGACCTCCATCAGGTTGCAAATTGAATAAAAAAATTTTCTGCATCTAGCTCTGAAAAAATATTTGGGCTTCTAGCGGTGTGTGGGACTTGGTCTATTAGTCCATCTATACTGACCTCCATCAGGTTGCAAATTAAAAATAATTTTTTTCTTCATTTAGCTCTGAAAAAATATTTGGGCTTCTAGCAGCGTGTGGGACTTGTTCTATTAGTCCATCTATACTGACCTCCAACAGGTTGCAAATTAAAAATAATTTTTTTCTGCATCTAGCTCTGAAAAAATATTTGGGCTTCTAGCAGTGTGTGGGACTTGGTCTATTAGTCCATCTATACTGACCTCCATCAGGTTGCAAATTAAAAATAATTTTTTTCTGCATCTAGCTCTGAAAAAATATTTGGGCTTCTAGCAGTGTGTGGGACTTGGTCTATTAGTCCATCTATACTGACCTCCATCAGGTTGCAAATTGAATAAAAAAAATTTCTGCATCTAGCTCTGAAAAAATATTTAGGCTTCTAGCGGTGTGTGGGACTTGGTCTATTAGTCCATCTATACTGACCTCCATCAGGTTGCAAATTAAAAATAATTTTTTTCTGCATCTAACCCAGCCAATAGTTTTGGCCTAATACCACAGTTTGGCCACTCAGCTCTGCTCGGTTACCATCCATTGTTTTTTTGTGCAAACAACTCCAGAGTTGTGAATTAGTTAACCACCAAAATGAGTGGAAAAAGGCCTGCTGCTGGTGGAAAGGGGAATAGGCGTGTTGGGAAGGGAAAAAAAGGTTGTGTCCGTGGGGTAGGTGCAGAAGAAAGACCATCTTCCAGCCAAACTAAAATGTCTACTTCTTTTAGCGGACAATGTGATAAGATCCCTTTCTTACGGCCACGCCAATCGCTACAAATTCCAGATGAGGCACAAAAACAGCAGGTGCTTCAACGGATATCAAGTGCTCCTTTAAGTGGGCTCTCCTCCACATCAACTTCAACATCACAAATACTCCAGTCCTCAAAGGTGTCACCCAAATCGCACTTGCTTCCTCACAGCTCCCAAATCTCCAGCTGCCCGTCTGAGTATGAGGTAGAACAGATGGTTGAGTCTGCAGAGCTGTTTACTCATACTATAGCCTGGGAATCAGAGGTCGACTCCAGCGCTTCTGTGAATCCAGACGAGGAAATGATCTGCACTGATGCCCAGAATCTTTATGAGTCGGATCCAGGACCAGACGCAGAAGGTTCTGACCATAATGTAGACCCTCATTCCCAAACTGTAACTCCTGTTGGTGGAGACAATGAGGAAGACGATGATAAGACTCAAATACCTGATTGGAGCGACAACTTTAGTTTTTTGTCAGGGCAGGTACAGGTTGGCTCTGAGGACGACGGGTGTGATAACGCACAGGGTGATGATGATGAGGTCGGAGATCCCACTTACTGTCAACCCACAGTCAGCCAAGAGATGAGGTCAGCAGAGGAGGTGGAGGAAGATGCTAGTGACGACGAGGTCAGGTTGCGCCTTCCTGGACAGAGACGTAGTACTGGAAGCACGTCAACAACTGCATCCTCAAACACAACTCTGCCTCTCACCACAAGTCGTGGTGGCTCTTCAGGTCGCATGGGTGCTAAGCCTTGCATAGCCTGGGCATTTTTTCAGATCGATAAAGATGACCCAACTCGTGTTATCTGTAACATTTGTCAGCAAAAGCTAAGTAGAGGCCAAAAAATACATAGTTTGAGTACTTCATGCATGAACCGGCACATGGACATGAAGCATAAGTTGCAGTGGGAAGCTCAGTGTGCTACAATGCGGTCTAGCCGGCCGGGCCAACCGCCGTCTGCCATATCTTGTGCATCCGCGGCCTCTTCATCCTCTGTGACTGGGGGGACAGCAGTCACACCTGTTTTGGGGCGCAGACCTGCCACCTCTTTACCCGCAACAGCCAGCGTGATTGGCAGGTCATCATTTTCTTTGGAGGTGGTAACACCAGCTGGTCTTGAGCGCTGTCCGACATCGATAGCACCACCTTTGGATCAAGGCAACCTAACATGTCCGCCTGCATCTTCCTCACAGACCGGCAGTTTGCCGGGGACACCCTTATCAACCCCGTCTAAGCACAATAGCCAGCCCTCGGTCCCTCAGATGTGGACAAGTAAAAGACCATTTCCTCCTAGCCATGAGAAAGCTAAGAGGTTGAATTTCACCATCTGCAAGCTCTTGGCTACAGAAATGCTGCCTTTCCGCCTGGTGGACACAGAGGATTTTCGAGACCTTATGTCCGTCGCAGTGCCCCAGTACCAGATGCCCAGTCGGCACTACTTCTCAAAGAAAGGTGTGCCTGCGCTCCACCAGCATGTCGCACACAACATCACCGCTTCTTTGAGAAACTCTGTGTGTGACAGGGTGCATTTCACCACAGACACTTGGACGAGTAGGCATGGACAGGGGCGTTACATGTCGCTGACTGGGCACTGGGTAACTATGGTGACAGCAGGACAAGGGGCTGCTGTCCAAGTCTTGCCGTCCCCACGAGTTGTGCGTCAATCCTCTTTATGTCATTTTTCCTCCACTGCTTCTGCCTCCTCAACCTCCTCTCGGTCTTCCACCTGCACCCAAAGCCTGTCTGGTCATGCCACAAGCTTTCTAACTGCGCAGAAGGGATCCTGCACACCTCCTTACTATGCTGGCAGTAGGGCTCAACGTCATCAGGCGGTTTTTACATTGAAATGTCTGGGAAATGTGAGTCACACAGCTGAGGAGTTGTGGTCAGCTCTGGAGAACCAATTTCATGAATGGTTGTCTCCACTGGACCTGAAACCAGGGAAGGCCGTGTGCGACAATGCTGCAAACCTGGGTGCGGCCCTTCGCCGGGGCAATGTCACACACGTGCCTTGTATGGCTCACGTGTTGAACCTGGTTGTCCAGCAATTTTTAGCCCACTATCCCAGACTAGATGGCCTTCTGCAGAGGGCACGGTCGCTGTGTGCTCACTTCCGCCGTTCGCATCCCGCAGCTCAGCGACTTACATCTCTACAGAAGTCGTTGGGCCTGCCACTTCACCGGCTAAAATGCGATGTGCCTACCCGGTGGAATTCAACTCTGCACATGTTGCAGCGACTGTGGCAGCACCGACAAGCCCTGGTGCAATACGTTCTGACGTATAGCCTGGGCCAACGAGATTCAGAGGTGGGGCAAATCACGCTGGAGGAGTGGTCTCAGATCAGGGACCTATGCACCCTTCTGCACAGTTTTGAAATGGCGACGAAGATGTTTAGTGCTGACGATGCCATTATCAGCATGACTATTCCGGTGATTTACATGCTGGAGCACATGTTAAACAGAATTCGGAGTCAGGTGGTGGCACAAGAGGAGGTGGAGGAAGTAGAGGAGGAGGAGTTGTATGCGGAAGGGCTAACATCTGCAAGGTCCAGACGGTCGGCAGCACCAAGGCGGCAGGCATGTGAGGGTGGGGGAGATGATTTTACCAGGGCGCATGGTAGCAGCCAAACTAGTGAGGAAGGTGCAGGAGCCCAGGAAGAAGTGGAGGACGAACTGATGGAAGACTCATCAGATGAGGGAGACCTTGATCACATTTCTGTTGTGCGAGGTTGGGGGGAGAGGACAGAGGAAGGAAGCATGATTGCTACCTCGCCACCAACACAACAGGGACTTGGTGCTCCTGGATGCGCAACACACATGAGTGCCTTCTTGCTGCACTACCTGCAACATGACCCTCGAATTGTGAGAATTAGAAATAATCCTGACTACTGGGTTGCCACACTGTTAGATCCCCGGTACAAAAGTAAATTTGCAGAAATTATTCCTGCCATAGAAAGGGATGCACGCATGCAGGAGTATCAGCAGAGACTGTTGCAGAATCTTACATGTGCTTTTCCACAAAATACCAGTGGTGCACGTAGTGAATCTCACAGTTCCAACTTGCCAACCGTGGGACCGTCAAGTGTTCAGCACTCAAACCGTAACAGAACCACAGTATCTGCTGGTAACATCAATTTTGCGGAATCATTTCACCACTTTTTTAGCCCATCCTTTGCAAGGCCACAGGAGACAAGAAGTCTGACACATAGTCAACGCCTAGAGACGATGGTACAGGAGTATCTCCAAGTAAACTTTGAAGCCACGACTGTGTCACTGGACCCTTGCTCTTTTTGGGCTTCCAATCTGGATAAATGGCCGGAGCTAGCCACTTACGCCTTGGAGATCTTGTCATGCCCCGCAGCCAGCGTTCTGTCTGAACGTGTGTTCAGCGCTGCTGGTGGTGTGCTGACAGAGAAGTGCACGCGGCTCTCCACTGATAATGTAGACAGACTCACGTTCATAAAGATGAACAAATCATGGATCCGAAACAACTTTTCTACCCCTGTGTCATCCTGGGGAGAGTAAAAGCTTGATGATTGGTTAAAATCACCCTACCAACCGTTTTAAGCTTTCAAATTACTAATCATGTTTATCTGTATCTTGACTGGAAAATAATTTGGGCTTTGTAGCAGTGTGCAGCACTGATCCTATTAGGCCATCTATAATAAGCTTCACCAGATTTAAAATTAAAAATAATTTTTAGCTGCATCTAGCCCGGAAAATAATTTTGGGGCTCCGAGATGCGCAAGACACATAAGTGCCTTCTTGCTGCACTACCTGCAGCATGACCCTCATATTGTCAGAATTCGAAGTAATCATGACTACTGGGTTGCCACACTCTTAGATCCCCCAAACTTTTCGATCAACCTTTTCATTTTAATAAAGACCAAAAAAATGGTCATTTTTGAAATTATAAGCATTAGCAGGTTGTTAGAAACTGAAATCAAACAGTTTTCAACTCAAAACTTTATTCTAGGTGATGTTACATTTTCACATAGGACCCCTTGTTCGAAAGGAGCTTCTGAACTCTCTCGTCCATTGAATTTGTCAGGTTTTGGATGGTTTCTGCTTCAATTGTTTTGCATGAGGACAGAATACCCTCCCAGAGCTGTTGCTTAGATGTGAACTGCCTCCCGCCATCATAGACACTCCTTTTAATGATGCTCCAAAGGTTCTGAATGGGGTAGAGGTCAGGGGAGCATGGGGGTCACACCATAAGTTTGTCCCCTTTTATGCCCATATCAGCCAGAGATGCAGATGTTTTATGTGCAGCATGAGATGGTGCATTATCATGCAGAAAAATGATCTTGCTGTGAAATACACGGTTCTTCTTCTTGAACCATGGCAGGAAGTGCTGTTTGAGAAAATCCACATACATTATGGAGTTCATCTTTAGCGCCTTCAGGGATTCTAAAGGGGCCGACAATATCTCTCCCCATAATTCCAGCCCAAAACATTACTCCACCTCCTCCTTGTTGGCGCTGTAGCCGTGTTTGCGTGGGGTGTCCATCAACCAGCCATCCTCCACTCCATTCATCTGGACCATCGAGCGCTGCACGGCACTCATCCGTGAACAAAACAGTTTTGAAATCAGTCTTCATGTAATGTTTGGCCCACTGGAGCCGTTTCTGCTTGTGTGAAGTGGATAGAGGAGGTCGACAGGATGGCATATGCACAGCTGCAAACCTCTGAAGGACCCTGCATCTTGTTGTTCGGGGGACGTTGGAGGCACAAGCAGCTTCAAAAACTTGTCTGCTGCTATGACAAGGCTTTTTTGCCGCTGCTGTTTCAACCTGACGTAATTGCCTGTAGGAAAGAGTCCTCAATTTGCCCTTATCAGCACGCACACGTGTGTACTGTGATGCAGCTACATACTTCTTGATTGCCAAGACACTTCATCCTGATCATCGCACAATGTTGATTGTAGTCATGCCTTGACCTAAACACTCCACAATTTGTTGCTTCTCAGCAGCCGACACATCCTTTTTCTTTCCCATTTTGGCAGAAAATGTAGGCTGCTTAATAATGTGAGAGAGCCTTCTTAAGTAGTCTTGCCTTTCATTGGACACACCTGCCAAACTAATTAGCACAGGTGTCTGCAATTGCTTACAGTGATATAAAGAGCCCTGACACACATCACCATCAATGAGTTTAACTGACAAACAAACAAATTCTTCCCTTATCACTCCTAAACACTTTTTGCATAATAATTTGGAACGCGGTGTACATGTGCTTTTCCACAAAACACCAGTGGTTCACGTAGTGAATCTCACAGTTCTAACTTGCCAACCGTGGTCTGTATGGAATTGTTCAATAAAGGGCCCAAAATTAAGATAACATAGATGGGAGAGGTCTCTATGAATAGGAATTCCTAAGTATTTGATACCCTGTGAGGGCCAGGCAAAGGGAAAGTTGGACTGGATGGAATCCTATATGGATTTAGGGAGGGAGACATCGAGGGCCTCAGACTTCGCTGCATTGATTTTAAAATTTTACCATGTAACAAAGTGATCTATTTCAGCCATAACAGCAGGGATGGATATATGTGATTGAGTGATATATACTAGGACATCATCAGCAAATAGAGAGCACTTGTACTCGGTGCCTCCCACCTCAATCCACCTAATATTGGGGTTATGGCGAATTGATGAGAGCAGGTGCTCCGTCACTAGGATGTATAAGAGAGGGGACAGAGGACATCCCTGCCTTGTCCCATTGGTGATTGTGAAAGGTGATGAAAATGTTCTGACGCACCCCCTGTGCCTTGGGACACCCGGAGCCGGACCCTTTTTGGTGGATGCTGGTGGTTGTAGTCTTCGTGGCGGCGATCCGGTTCCGTGGCTCAAAGCGGGCAAACCAGTGGCGGAACTATTTATGTGGTTTTGATGCTTAAATGTCCGACTACGCCACCCGTGGATTGCGGTCAGAGTGAACCGCCGCTACAGGGCAGACCGCTAAGGCTGGTGTTGTGGGTGCAGCAGAGCGTAGCATAACTCCCCACGGGAGGAGTATAGCCTCAGGGCAGTGTATGCAGAGGATGGGGGTGATGGTGCAGGGCAGCAGCAGTAACGACACGGAGTCAGTGATGCAGTTCAGGGCCTTTACTCACAGTTCTTATTATCCAGACCACGTCTGCAGGTAACGGCTGCCCACGTCGTACTGTGCTCACCAGGTGAGGGGCTCAGACAACTCCCAGATAACTTTGGAGCGCTTCACAGGACCCCCTTTGTGTGTCCTTTGTCTGGCCTTTCTTACCAACACTTCTGTCCGGCTGCCTCGGGCCTCCTCTTGGTAAACTTGGCGCCAGTTTCCCTGACCCTATGTGGTGCCTTCCTAGCGGGTGGAGCAAGGGGCTGCGCCACATAAAATGTCAGAGCCTCCGGTTTCTAGCTGAGGGTCGTTTCCTGCCTCCACTAGTTCGGGGAACGGTCTCCCCCTTTGGCCTGACCCCTCCACGCAGGTGGATTCGGGCGTGCGGTGGCGACTCGCCCGTCCGCACCCCTGGGATCCCTTCATTCCTCGTTCCTGGAGCCTTCTCCGCTCCTCTTCCTTCCTTCTCCCTCTTGCAGGCCTGGGCCTCTGTTACTAGGCCCGCCTCCGGAGCAGAGCTCATGCAGAGCCCCTGCTCCCTGCCACTTCTGCTCAGACTTCTCTGCACTGAACTAAGATGGTGCCCACCTTTTATACTCCCTTCTCAATGCACCCAGGAACTGCTTCCTCCCTGCTCCTGCACTGCAGGGTTCCCCTTCCTCAGTGTTCCCTCCCCCCACTCCAGCCAGGGACAGGGACTGTCGTGCCCATCTCAGGGGCATATTGGTCGCCCTGCCCCACGGCAATGTGGTGTAATGCATGCAGGTGTCGGGTCCTGATCCACACTCCATCCTTATCTGAGAGTGAGATATCACACCTCTGGGTGAGGTGCAATACGTCTATAGCAACCGAGCCTTCGGTGCTACAGTTCCATTTATCTTCAGCCTAGGTGACGTATTGTGATACAGGGCCGTGATTTTGGCTATAAAAGGGTCCCCTAGACCCCTACCCCAAGCTTTTTAAGAGAATCATATATGGCGTGCCAGGAGACTCTATGGAATGCTTTCTCAGCATCCAACGAGAGTATCTACTTACAAATTTTTAACTGCATCTAGCCCAGGAAATACTTTGTGCCTAGTAGCAGTGTCTGCTAGTCAGCGGATTATCCCGGCTGTTAAGCAAGCTACACCACCTGTAGTTTGGACACTTAATTTTTTCAAAGGAAATGCTTCGGGACCATGGGATACTTAGTGAAGAGCATCAGGAGGCACCCCAAGGCATAGGGGCTGGGACTGGCACTACGATGCCTTGCGGTGGACAGCCGAGCTCGATCCTTATAAAAGCTTTTTAACTGCAGCAGCTTTAGTGGACGCTACTGGAGCTGGAATTACGCGGCTGCTGGCATGAGACTTCCCCTCCAATAGATCCTTGTAAATGGATTTAAAGTGTATTCATTCAAATTAGAGGGACAATTTAAATTAAAAAGCTTAGAGCTGCCTCCACCACAGTGGGGCTCTCTCGACCCACCAGCGGACAGGCACCAGTATTGGGAGAGGGGGGCTGGCCGTCAGGGTTCACCGCGGCTCTGGCACAAACCCGGCGACACGGAGGTGGCACAGGCAGGAGCGGACTGGCCGTCTCGGCTTCTCACTTTTTGGATTTTAGAAGGGCATGACATGCCTATATCTGTGTCTCCCCCTCCTTTTACTCCTCCACCTCTTTTCTTTTCGCATGACTATATGTACTTGTCACTTTTCCATGTGTTAGTTGTGTCTTCTGAGCAGTTTGTCAGCTTTTGGACACCTTTGAAGGTGTTTTCTATGTGTTTCTATGTGTTTTTGTTTGCCTGCCATTGGTTTTAACGGTGTTCGAAGGTGTTCGACGAACAGTTCGACGAACAGTTCGGCGAACACAAGGGTGTTCGACGAACCGAACCGAACTCGAACACTACGGGGGTGGCTCAACACTAGTGCTGATAAGGGCAAATTGAGGACTCTTTCCTACAGGCAATTACGTCAGGTTGAAAGAGCAGCGGCAAAAAAGCCTTGTCATAGCAGCAGACAAGTTTTGGAAGCTGCTTGTGCCTCCAACGTCCCCCGAACAACAAGATGCAGGGTCCTTCAGAGGTTTTCAGCTGTGCATACGCCATCCTGTCGACCTCCTCTCTCCACTTCACACAAGCAGAAACGGCTCCAGTGGGCCAAACATTACATGAAGACTGATTTCAAAACTGTTTTGTTCACGGATGAGTGCCGTGCAGCGCTCGATGGTCCAGATGAATGGAGTGGAGGATGGCTGGTTGATGGACACCCCACGCAAACACGGCTACAGCGCCAACAAGGAGGAGGTGGAGTAATGTTTTGGGCTGGAATCATGGGGAGAGAGATTGTCGGCCCCTTTAGGATCCCTGAAGGCGCTAAAGATGAACTCCATAATGTATGTGGATTTTCTCAAACAGCACTTCCTGCCATGGTTCAAGAAGAAGAACCGTGTATTTCACAGCAAGATCATTTTTCTGCATGATAATGCACCATCTCATGCTGCACATAAAACATCTGCATCTCTGGCTGATATGGGCATAAAAGGGGACAAACTTATGGTGTGACCCCCATGCTCCCCTGACCTCTACCCCATTCAGAACCTTTGGAGCATCATTAAAAGGAGTGTCTATGATGGCGGGAGGCAGTTCACATCTAAGCAACAGCTCTGGGAGGGTATTCTGTCCTCATGCAAAACAATTGAAGCAGAAACCATCCAAAACCTGACAAATTCAATGGACGAGAGTTCAGAAGCTCCTTTCGAACAAGGGGTCCTATGTGAAAATGTAACATCACCTAGAATAAAGTTTTGAGTTGAAAACTGTTTGATTTCAGTTTCTAACAACCTGCTAATGCTTATAATTTCAAAAATGACCATTTTTTTGGTCTTTATTAAAATGAAAAGGTTGATCGAAAAGTTTGGGGGATCTAAGAGTGTGGCAACCCAGTAGTCATGATTACTTCGAATTCTGACAATATGAGGGTCATGCTGCAGGTAGTGCAGCAAGAAGGCACTTATGTGTCTTGCGCATCTCGGAGCCCCAAAATTATTTTCCGGGCTAGATGCAGCTAAAAATTATTTTTAATTTTAAATCTGGTGAAGCTTATTATAGATGGCCTAATAGGATCAGTGCTGCACACTGCTACAAAGCCCAAATTATTTTCCAGTCAAGATACAGATAAACATGATTAGTAATTTGAAAGCTTAAAACGGTTGGTAGGGTGATTTTAACCAATCATCAAGTTTTTACTCTCCCCAGGATGACACAGGGGTAGAAAAGTCGTTTCGGATCCATGATTTGTTCATCTTTATGAACGTGAGTCTGTCTACATTATCAGTGGAGAGCCGCGTGCGCTTATCTGTCAGCACACCACCAGCAGCGCTGAACACACGTTCAGACAGAACGCTGGCTTCGGGGCATGACAAGATCTCCAAGGCGTAAGTGGCTAGCTCCGGCCATTTATCCAGATTGGAAGCCCAAAAAGAGCAAGGGTCCAGTGACACAGTCGTGGCTTCAATGTTTACCTGGAGATACTCCTGTACCATCGTCTCTAGGCGTTGACTATGTGTCAGACTTCTTGTCTCCTGTGGCCTTGCAAAGGATGGGCTAAAAAAGTGGTGAAATGATTCCGCAAAATTGATGTTACCAGCAGATACTGTGGTTCTGTTACGGTTTGAGTGCTGAACACTTGACGGTCCCACGGTTGGCAAGTTGGAACTGTGAGATTCACTACGTGCACCACTGGTATTTTGTGGAAAAGCACATGTAAGATTCTGCAACAGTCTCTGCTGATACTCCTGCATGCGTGCATCCCTTTCTATGGCAGGAATAATTTCTGCAAATTTACTTTTGTACCGGGGATCTAACAGTGTGGCAACCCAGTAGTCAGGATTATTTCTAATTCTCACAATTCGAGGGTCATGTTGCAGGTAGTGCAGCAAGAAGGCACTCATGTGTGTTGCGCATCCAGGAGCACCAAGTCCCTGTTGTGTTGGTGGCGAGGTAACAATCATGCTTCCTTCCTCTGTCCTCTCCCCCCAACCTCGCACAACAGAAATGTGATCAAGGTCTCCCTCATCTGATGAGTCTTCCATCAGTTCGTCCTCCACTTCTTCCTGGGCTCCTGCACCTTCCTCACTAGTTTGGCTGCTACCATGCGCCCTGGTAAAATCATCTCCCCCACCCTCACATGCCTGCCGCCTTGGTGCTGCCGACCGTCTGGACCTTGCAGATGTTAGCCCTTCCGCATACAACTCCTCCTTCTCTACTTCCTCCACCTCCTCTTGTGCCACCACCTGACTCCGAATTCTGTTTAACATGTGCTCCAGCATGTAAATCACCGGAATAGTCATGCTGATAATGGCATCGTCAGCACTAAACATCTTCGTCGCCATTTCAAAACTGTGCAGAAGGGTGCATAGGTCCCTGATCTGAGACCACTCCTCCAGCGTGATTTGCCCCACCTCTGAATCTCGTTGGCCCAGGCTATACGTCAGAACGTATTGCACCAGGGCTTGTCGGTGCTGCCACAGTCGCTGCAACATGTGCAGAGTTGAATTCCACCGGGTAGGCACATCGCATTTTAGCCGGTGAAGTGGCAGGCCCAACGACTTCTGTAGAGATGTAAGTCGCTGAGCTGCGGGATGCGAACGACGGAAGTGAGCACACAGCGACCGTGCCCTCTGCAGAAGGCCATCTAGTCTGGGATAGTGGGCTAAAAATTGCTGGACAACCAGGTTCAACACGTGAGCCATACAAGGCACGTGTGTGACATTGCCCCGGTGAAGGGCCCCACCCAGGTTTGCAGCATTGTCGCACACGGCCTTCCCTGGTTTCAGGTCCAATGGAGACAACCATTCATGAAATTGGTTCTCCAGAGCTGACCACAACTCCTCAGCTGTGTGACTCACATTTCCCAGACATTTCAATGTAAAAACCGCCTGATGACGTTGAGCCCTACTGCCAGCATAGTAAGGAGGTGTGCAGGATCCCTTCTGCGCAGTTAGAAAGCTTGTGGCATGACCAGACAGGCTTTGGGTGCAGGTGGAAGACCGAGAGGAGGTTGAGGAGGCAGAAGCAGTGGAGGAACTTTGACATAAAGAGGATTGACGCACAACTCGTGGGGACGGCAAGACTTGGACAGCAGCCCCTTGTCCTGCTGTCACCATAGTTACCCAGTGCCCAGTCAGCGACATGTAACGCCCCTGTCCATGCCTACTCGTCCAAGTGTCTGTGGTGAAATGCACCCTGTCACACACAGAGTTTCTCAAAGAAGCGGTGATGTTGTGTGCGACATGCTGGTGGAGCGCAGGCACACCTTTCTTTGAGATGTAGTGCCGACTGGGCATCTGGTACTGGGGCACTGCGACGGACATAAGGTCTCGAAAATCCTCTGTGTCCACCAGGCGGAAAGGCAGCATTTCTGTAGCCAAGAGCTTGCAGACGGTGAAATTCAACCTCTTAGCTTTCTCATGGCTAGGAGGAAATGGTCTTTTACTTGTCCACATCTGAGGGACCGAGGGCTGGCTATTGTGCTTAGACGGGGTTGATAAGGGTGTCCCCGGCAAACTGCCGGTCTGTGAGGAAGATGCAGGCGGACATGTTAGGTTGCCTTGATCCAAAGGTGGTGCTATCGATGTCGGACAGCGCTCAAGACCAGCTGGTGTTACCACCTCCAAAGAAAATGATGACCTGCCAATCACGCTGGCTGTTGCGGGTAAAGAGGTGGCAGGTCTGCGCCCCAAAACAGGTGTGACTGCTGTCCCCCCAGTCACAGAGGATGAAGAGGCCGCGGATGCACAAGATATGGCAGACGGTGGTTGGCCCGGCCGGCTAGGCCGCATTGTAGCACACTGAGCTTCCCACTGCAACTTATGCTTCATGTCCATGTGCCGGTTCATGCATGAAGTACTCAAACTATGTATTTTTTGGCCTCTACTTAGCTTTTGCTGACAAATGTTACAGATAACACGAGTTGGGTCATCTTTATCGATCTGAAAAAATGCCCAGGCTATGCAAGGCTTAGCACCCATGCGACCTGAAGAGCCACCACGACTTGTGGTGAGAGGCAGAGTTGTGTTCGAGGATTCAGTTGTTGACGTGCTTCCAGTACTACGTCTCTGTCCAGGAAGGCGCAACCTGACCTCGTCGTCACTAGCATCTTCCTCCACCTCCTCTGCTGACCTCATCTCTTGGCTGACTGTGGGTTGACAGTAAGTGGGATCTCCGACCTCATCATCATCACCCTGTGCGTTATCACACCCGTCGTCCTCAGAGCCAACCTGTTCCTGCCCTGCCAAAAAACTAAAGTTGTCGCTCCAATCAGGTATTTGAGTCTTATCATCGTCTTCCTCATTGTCTCCACCAACAGGAGTTACAGTTTGGGAATGAGGGTCTACATTATGGTCAGAACCTTCTGCGTCTGGTCCTGGATCTGACTCATAAAGATTCTGGGCATCAGTGCAGATCATTTCCTCGTCTGGATTCACAGAAGCGCTGGAGTCGACCTCTGATTCCCAGGCTATAGTATGAGTAAACAGCTCTGCAGACTCAACCATCTGTTCTACCTCATACTCAGACGGGCAGCTGGAGATTTGGGAGCTGTGAGGAAGCAAGTGCGATTTGGGTGACACCTTTGAGGACTGGAGTATTTGTGATGTTGAAGTTGATGTGGAGGAGAGCCCACTTAAAGGAGCACTTGATATCCGTTGAAGCACCTGCTGTTTTTGTGCCTCATCTGGAATTTGTAGCGATTGGCGTGGCCGTAAGAAAGGGATCTTATCACATTGTCCGCTAAAAGAAGTAGACATTTTAGTTTGGCTGGAAGGTGGTCTTTCTTCTGCACCTACCCCACGGACACAACCTTTTTTCCCCTTCCCAACACGCCTATTCCCCTTTCCACCAGCAGCAGGCCTTTTTCCACTCATTTTGGTGGTTAACTAATTCACAACTCTGGAGTTGTTTGCACAAAAAAACAATGGATGGTAACCGAGCAGAGCTGAGTGGCCAAACTGTGGTATTAGGCCAAAACTATTGGCTGGGTTACATGCAGAAAAAAATTATTTTTAATTTGCAACCTGATGGAGGTCAGTATAGATAGACTAATAGACCAACTCCCACACACCGCTAGAAGCCCAAATATTTTTTCAGAGCTAGATGCAGAAATTTTTTTTATTCAATTTGCAACCTGATGGAGGTCAGTATAGATGGACTAATAGACCAAGTCCCACACACTGCTAGAAGCCCAAATATTTTTTCAGAGCTAGATGCAGAAAAAAATTATTTTTAATTTGCAACCTGATGGAGGTCAGTATAGATGGACTAATAGACCAAGTCCCACACACCGCTAGAAGCCCAAATATTTTTTCAGAGCTAGATGCAGAAAAAAATTATATTCAATTTGCAACCTGCTGGAGGTCAGTATAGAAGGACTAATAGAACAAGTCCCACACACTGCTAGAAGCCCAAATATTTTTTCAGAGCTAAATGAAGAAAAAAATTATTTTTAATTTGCAACCTGATGGAGGTCAGTATAGATGGACTAATAGACCAAGTCCCACACACTGCTAGAAGCCCAAATATTTTTTCAGAGCTAGATGCAGAAAAAAATTATTTTTAATTTGCAACCTGATGGAGGTCAGTATAGATGGACTAATAAACCAAGTCCCACACACCGCTAGAAGCCCAAATATTTTTTCAGAGCTAGATGCAGAAAATTTTTTTATTCAATTTGCAACCTGATGGAGGTCAGTATAGATGGACTAATAGACCAAGTCCCACACACTGCTAGAAGCCCAAATATTTTTTCAGAGCTAGATGCAGAAAAAAATTATTTTTAATTTGCAACCTGATGGAGGTCAGTATAGATGGACTAATAGACCAAGTCCCACACACTGCTAGAAGCCCAAATATTTTTTCAGAGCTAGATGCAGAAAAAAATTATTTTTAATTTGCAACCTGATGGAGGTCAGTATAGATGGACTAATAGACCAAGTCCCACACACCGCTAGAAGCCCAAATATTTTTTCAGAGCTAGATGCAGAAAAAAATTATATTCAATTTGCAACCTGCTGGAGGTCAGTATAGAAGGACTAATAGAACAAGTCCCACACACCGCTAGAAGCCCAAATATTTTTTCAGAGCTAGATGTAGAAAATTTTTTTATTCAATTTGCAACCTGATGGAGGTCAGTATAGATGGACTAATAGACCAAGTCCCACACACTGCTAGAAGCCCAAATATTTTTTCAGAGCTAGATGCAGAAAAAAATTATTTTTAATTTGCAACCTGATGGAGGTCAGTATAGATGGACTAATAGACCAAGTCCCACACACTGCTAGAAGCCCAAATATTTTTTCAGAGCTAGATGCAGAAAAAAATTATTTTTAATTTGCAACCTGATGGAGGTCAGTATAGATGGACTAATAGAACAAGTCCCACACGCTGCTAGAAGCCCAAATATTTTTTCAGAGATAAATGAAGAAAAAAATTATTTTTAATTTGCAACCTGATGGAGGTCAGTATAGATGGACTAATAGACCAAGTCCCACACACTGCTAGAAGCCCAAATATTTTTTCAGAGCTAGATGCAGAAAAAAATTATTTTTAATTTGCAACCTGATGGAGGTCAGTATAGATGGACTAATAGACCAAGTCCCACACACCGCTAGAAGCCCAAATATTTTTTCAGAGCTAGATGCAGAAAAAAATTATATTCAATTTGCAACCTGCTGGAGGTCAGTATAGAAGGACTAATAGAACAAGTCCCACACACTGCTAGAAGCCCAAATATTTTTTCAGAGCTAAATGCAGAAAAAAATTATTTTTAATTTGCAACCTGATGGAGGTCAGTATAGATGGACTAATAGACCAAGTCCCACACCCCGCTAGAAGCCCAAATATTTTTTCAGAGCTAGATGCAGAAAAAAATTATATTCAGTTTGCAACCTGATGGAGGTCAGTATAGATGGACTAATAGAATGATGCTATGCCCAAAAGATTTTACTTCACTAGGTGCAGTAAAAAAATTGGTATTCTATACACAGGTGGTATATCTTGCAACACAGATAGGCTACTCCACTGACTAACACACTCTGCAATAGGCCAAAAAGGATTAGCTTTGCTAGATTCAGCCAAATGCTGTGAAAAAAACTTGCACAGCACTGGCACAGACCTGCCTGGCAAAAACTGATAGGAACTGATGTAACCTAGTCCTGAAAAGGACTCCAATTACAATTAGTCTTTACTCCCACAATCTATCTATTTAAGAGCACAGACCTGCTTGATAAAAGTCGTAGGAAATGCTGTAACCTAGTCCTTAAAAGGACTGCAATCACAACTATTCCCTACTCCCAAGCTATCTGTATATTTGTGCGAAAATTGGCTTGAAATTAACAAGGTATAGTGCACACAGCAACAGCGGTGCCGTCTAACACGCAGCTGCAGCAGTGAGAAAATGGTGGCGACGGGGAAAATGGCTTGGTCTTATAGGGCAAGGACATGTGACATACACTGCCAATCACACATGCCCTTGCTTGTGTGAAAAAAAGCACTTCGCTCCGTGTGTGCGCTGCTGATAGGCTGACAGATTGCACCTCCCCACTGCAAATGCGGGAAAGAGAAAAAAAAATGGAGATCTTCATTGTTCCTGCAGAGATCCATCCCCTGCCCCTCCCCCCGCCCCGCTGTACACTCAAACTGCGTATTAACATTAATTTTCATCATTACTGAGAAAAAATCCAGTTATGATTTTGGTGCACGAACAGTTATCGAACATAACCTCGAACAGCCGAATTTTTCTCAAATTGTTCGTGTTCGCCGACCGGCTCGAACACCGCCCAAAACAGCTCGAATTTGAGATTGGCGAACAGTTCGAGTAGAACAACGCTCATCTCTACTCATTAGATGAGGGAGACCTTGATCACATTTCTGTTGTGTGAGGTTGGCGGGAGAGGGCAGAGGAAGGAAGCATGATTGTTACCTCGCCACCAACACAACAGGGACTTGGTGCTCCTGGATGCGCAAGACACATGAGTGCCTTCTTGCTGCACTACCTGCAACATGACCCTCGAATTGTGAGAATTAGAAATAATCCTGACTACTGGGTGGCCACACTGTTAGATCCCCGGTACAAAAGTAAATTTGCAGAAATTATTCCTGCCATAGAAAGAGATGCACGCATGCAGGAGTATCAGCAGAGACTGTTGTAGAATCTTACATGTGCTTTTCCCCAAAACACTAGTGGTGCACGTAGTGAATCTAACAGCTCCAACTTGCCAACCATGGGACCGTCGAGTGTTCAGTACTCAAAACGTAACAGAAACACAGTATCTGCTGGCAACATCAATTTTGCGGACTCATTTCACCACTTTTTAAGCCCATCCTTTGCAAGGCCACAGGAGACAAGAAGTCTGACACATAGTCAACGCCTAGAGACAATGGTACAGGAGTATCTCCAAGTAAACATTGAAGCCATGACTGTGTCACTGGACCCTTGATCTTTTTGGGCTTCCAATCTGGATAAATTGCAGGAGCTAGCCACTTACGCCTTGGAGATCTTGTCATGCCCCGCTGCCAGAGTTCTGTCTGAACGTGTGTTCAGCGCTGCTGGTGGTGTGCTGACAGATAAGCGCACGCGGCTCTCCACTGATAATGTAGACAGACTCACGTTCATAAAGATGAACAAATCATGGATCCGAACTGACTTTTCTACCCCTGTGTCATCCTGGGGAGAGTAAAAGCTTGATGATTTGTTAAAATCACCTCACCAACCATTTTAAGCTTTCAAATTACTAATCATGTTTATCTGTATCTAGGCTGGAAAATAATTTGGGCCTTGTAGCAGTGTGCAGTACTGATTCTATTAGACCATCTATACTAAACTCCACCAGATTTAAAATTACTAATCATGTTTATCTGTATCTTGGCTGGAAAATAATGTAGGCCTTGTAGCAGTTTGCAGTACTGATTCTATTAGGCCATCTATACTAAGCTCCACCAGATTTAAAATTAATAATAACTTTTAGCTGCATGTAGCCCGGAAAATAATTTTGGGGCTCCTAGATGCGCAAGACACATGAGTGCCTTCTTGCTGCACTACCTGAAACATGACCCTTAGATTGTCAGAATTCGAAATAATACTGACTACTGGGTTGTCACACTCTTAGATCCCCCACACTCTTCGATCAACCTTTTCATTTTAATAAAGAACAAAAAAATGGTCATTTTTAAATTTTAAGCATTAGCAGGTTATTAGATACTGAAATCAAACAGTTTCAACTCAAAACTTTATTCTAGGTGATGTTACATTTGCACATAGGACCACTTGTTCGAAAGGAGCTTCTGAACTCTCTCGTCCATTGAATTTGTCAGGTTTTGGATGGTTTCTGCTTCAATTGTTTTGCATAAGGACAGAATACCCTCCCAGAGCTGTTGCTTAGATGTGAACTGCCTCCCGCCATCATAGACACTCCTTTTGATGATGCTCCAGAGGATCTCAATGGGGTTGAGGTAAGGGGAGCATGGGGGTCACACCATAAGTTTGTCCCCTTTTATGCCCATATCAGCCAGAGATGCAGATGTGTTATGTGCAGCATGAGACGGTGCATTATCATGCATGAAAATGATCTTGCTGCGGAATACACGGTTCTTCTTCTTGAACCATGGCAGGAAGTGCTGTTTGAGAAACTCCACATACATTATGGAGTTCATCTTTACCCCTTCAGGGATCCTAAAGGGGCCGACAATCTCTCTCCCCATGATTCCAGCCCAAAACATTACTCCACCTCCTCCTTGTTGGCGCCGTAGCAGTGTTTGCATGGAGAGTCCATCAACCAGCCATCCTCCACTCCATCCATCTGGACCATCGAGCATTGTACGGCACTCATTGGTGAACAAAACAGTTTTGAAGTCAGTCTTCATGTATTGTTTGGCCCACTGGAGCCATTTCTGCTTGTGTACAGTGGATAGAGGAGGTCAACAGGATGGCTTACGCACAGCTGAAAACCTCTGAAGGACCCTGCATCTTGTTGTTCGGGGGACGTTGGAGGCACCAGCAGCTTCAAAAACTTGTCTGCTGCTATGACAAGGCTTTTTTGCTGCTGCTCTTTTAACCTGATGTAATTGCCTGTAGGAAAGAGTCCTCAATTTTCCCTTATCAGTACGCACATGTGTGTACTGTGAATCAGCTACATACTTCTTGATTGTGCGATGATCAGGATGAAGTGTCTTGGCAATGTCGATTGTAGTCATGTCTTGACATAAACACTCCACAATTTGTTGCTTCTCAGCAGCCGACACATCCTTTTTCTTTCCCATTTTGGCAGAAAATGTAGGCTGCTTAATAATGTGGGACAGCCTTCTTAAGTAGTCTTGCCTTTCATTGGACACACCTGCCAAACTAATTAGCACAGGTGTCTGCAATTGCTTACAGTGATATAAAGAGCCCTGACACACATCACCATCAATGAGTTTAACTTACAAACAAAAAAATTCTTACCTAATCACTCCTAAACACTTTTTGCATGATAATTTGGAACACAGTGTACATGTGCTTTTCCACAAAACACCAGTGGTTCACGTAGTGAATGTTACAGTTCTATCTTGCCAACCGTGGTCTGTATGGAGTTGCTCAATAAAGGGCCCAAAATTAACATAACATAGACTGGAGAGATCTCTATGAATAGGAATTCCTAAGTATTTGATACCCTGTGAGGGCCAGGCAAAGGGAAAGTTGGACTGGATGGAATCCTGTATGGATTTGGGAGGGAGACATCGAGGGCCTCAGACTTCGCTGCATTGATTTTAAAATTTGACCATGTAACAAAGTGATCTATTTCAGCCATAACAGCAGGGATGGATATATGTGATTGAGTGATATATAATAGGACATCATCAGCAAATGCAGAGCACTTGTACTCAGTGCCTCCCACCTCAATCCACCTAATATTGAGGTTATGGCGAATTAGTGAGAGCAGGTGCTCCGTCACTAGGATGTATAAGAGAGGGGACAGAGGACAACCCTGCCTTGTCACATTGGTGATTATTAGTGTTGAGCGAGCACTAAAATGCTCGGGTGCTCGAAGCTCGGGCCGAGCTCGCCGTGACACTCGGGTGCTCGACCCGAGCAACGAGCCCAATGTTAGTCTATGGGAGACTCGAGCATTTTTGCGGTGGCACCCCCGGCAGTCTTTTAAAAGCCTAACAAGTGCCCAAAACGATAGTGACAGTGCTCAAATGACATGGAGACAGCATGGGGATCGCCCCAGGAAGCATTTCTGACCCCCAGGTCACTGCTGTAGACAACGTGGTCAGAGGTATTAAGCCACTTTTACAGGCTCACAATAAAACGAAAGTGAAACTTTTTTCCTGTGAAATATGTTAAGGAACATCCTTTCCAGGGAAAAGACTTGTGTATAAGTTAAAATAAAAGACCAAAAACAAAAATTCTCCTCCACACCTTCGGCTATGTTCACAAGTAGCATTTTTTATGCGTTTTTGCACTTTTGTATTGCTTTCAACTATGACAAATGCATTCACCGGGAAATGTCATTTTAACATTTTACAACCTTAACTGGCCATGTGCTGTGTGATACATGCATAAAGTGCTGAAAAGACATGGGAACAGCATGGGGAAGACCCCTGGAAGCATCTCTGACTTCCAGGTCACTGTCTAAAAGTGTGCCCATCATAAGTGATCCTTGCCGCATCAGAAGATGCAGACTTGCAACTATCCCCATGCAAGTTCTAGTCTCAGGGCAGTGTTCAATTGTACCTCCCCCATTCCTTGCAATACAAGCGCAAGTATGCAGCCTGCCACCCACCCACCCCCAGGCTGCAATACCATACTGCTTGCTTGCTTGAACTTAAAATTGGGCCTTTTAGGCATGTGGAGGCGGAATCTGGCCACTACGTCATGGCTGTGTTGGCGGCCTGGAATCCATACTCAGTCCCCAGCCGCCCGGCGGCCGGGTGTCCATACTCAGTCCCCAGCCACCCCGCGGCCGAGTGTCCACACGGTCCCCAGCCGCCTGGGGGCAGTCGGGTGTCCATAAACGGTCCCCAGCCGCCCCCATTTCTCCTTGGAACATCCCCCCACACACTTTTCTTAGCCCGGCCTGCTTTAGGCAGCATTGGACGAGCCCACCAGAGAACCAGACTCCTCCGGGGGGCCCTGACTTCTCCATTGGTGGAGTTGAGAGTGCCAAGGTGAGGAGCATGATGATGATGACAGAAGTTAGCATCTGCTATGTTTTCTTTTAATGCAAGTGTAAGTGTGCAGCCTGCCACCCACCCACCCCCAGACTGCAATTCATACTGCTAGCTTGGACTTGAAATGGGGCCTTTTAGTTTAGAGGAGGCCGAAGCTGGCCACTACCTCATGGCTCCTTCGGCAGCGAGGTATCCATACTCAGTCCCCAGCCCCACCTATTTGTCCTGGTGTGCCTTATACATAAGATTAAGCGCATATACCAAAACATTACCTGTGCCCTCCCCAGTGCATTTAGTGGGAAGGAGAGCCTATTCCGCTGTAGTGTGTGCATGCCAAACCCTTGTTCATGGTACATGCGAAGATGCCTCCCACCTTGCACCTGTCGTTGCAGACTTGCAACTATCCCCATTCAAGTCCTTGTCCCAGGGCAGTGTTCAATTGTACCTCTCCCATTCCTTGCAATGCAAGCGCAAGTATGCAGCCTGCCACCCACCCACCCCCAGGCTGCAATACCATACTGCTTGCTTGCTTGCTTGCTCCCCAGCCTCCAGGGGGTGGCCGGGTGTCCATACTCGGTCCCCAGCCACCCCTATTTGTACCGGTAACCTTTCCCACACTTTTCTTAGCCTGGCCTGCTTTAGGGCAGCATTGGCCGAGCCCACCGGACTATCAGACTCCTCCGGTGGGCCCTGGCTTCTCCATCAGGGGAGTTGAGAGTGCCAAGGTGAGGAGCATGAAGAGGATGATAGAAGTTAGCATCTGCTTTGTTTTGTTGTAATCCAAGCGCATGTATGTAGCAGCGGCTATGCCTGAGGAGGTCAGCGTTTTGGCGCATATCCTACCTCCTCCGAGGATTGCTGGATGTTTTCCTGCTACTATCCAAGTTCTATGACTCCCATTAAAACAAAGCTTCAGGTGATAAATGATGGATGAGGTAGTGGCAAAGGAGAAAGAGCAGGAGGAACAGGGACCATTCACATCAATATCAGGCCAGTCAACCAGATATGTCTTGTAGGATATGTTTCTGTAACAAAAGGAGCGGTTCGGCTACACAGTTATAGGGCATACAGTGAGTGCAATGCCTACCAAAAATTTCGAGGCACTCCAATGCCCCTTGGAAATGACATGGAGGTCAGAGGGCATTAACTAAACCTTTTTTTCCATTTATAGCAACTGGGTCTCCTGTGCACTGTTGGCCTAAGCAGTGAATGGAATGCTTTCCAAAAATTATGAGGTACTGCAATGCCCCTTACAAGAGCCATGTGTGGCACCCCAGGTGTCTGGTCACCACAGTAATACAGATTATGTCGGAGAGCAAGTGGGAGGTTTCCTGGTCAGGATCCCTTAAACATGCAACATCCTCCTGCCTCAGTCCTGGGAGGGGAGAATTCTGCCCTTATAAACTGGATCTGGGGTGGGGTTGAGTGAGTCAGAGAACAGAGAACAGTCAGAGTCAGAGTGAGAGCAGGGAAAGTAACAGCAACGAGCTCTGTAGGAGCTAGGAGCTAAAGACGAGGGGCTGGAAGCTGAGCAGAGCTCGCCCTGGCAGAAGACAATAGTAACCGGACACAGGAGTCCGAAGCTGTGAGGACTTATATATCCAGCAGCAGAAACCAGCCGGCAGGGGATTTCAGGTCCTCTGGCCATAGAAGCCCGGAGGCTCAGTCACAAGCAAGGGACCAGCACCACCGTCGTGGAGCGGAGGCTAACAGAAGGCCCCAAGTCACCAGCCATACGGGTGAGCCCTACACGGTACACTCAGGGACGTGGGCTACTTCTACCCGCTTACAGCAAGGTAGCCAGGAAGAGTGCAGACAGACGGGGAGGCCTACAACTCCACCTGGCCAGGGGAACTCCTGCTTGCTCACAGACTGACCAGGCCTCTTATGCTAGCCAGTACTCCTGGGAGGGTCTACCTTATAATCATCAGTAAAGACCCTGAACTGCACTGCAAAGACTCTGAGTCACTCCTGCTGTGCTCGTGCACCATCAACCCCATCATCCACACTCACTGCCCTGAGGCTATACTCCTCCCGAGGGGAGTTATCCCGTTTTATGCTGCACACACAACACCAGCCTCAGCGGTCTGCCTCGCAGCGGTGGTACTCCCTGACCGCAATCCACGGGTGGCGCAGTCGGACAATTAACCTCAAAATCTAAGAAAGATAGCCACTGGATTGACCAGCCTGAGCCACGGGACCGGGTCACCGCCACGGAGACTACAGACCTCAGAGACCCGGCACCGGGTATCCCACACACGTGTACACACGGACCAGGGGCGTCACATACAGTACAGCATATTACAAACATAAGTCCCATTATTGGGGAGTGGGTGTCCCATAGTATTTGCTTATGCCTTACAAGCAAAAGCTGCCAAAAATTAGGATGGAGCAACTTGCAATGCCCCTTACAAGAGCCATGCAGTACAGCATATTACAAACATAAGTCCCATTATTGGGGAGTGGGTCTCCCATAGTATTTGCTTATGCTTTCCCAGCAAAAGCTGCCAAAAATTAGGATGGAGCAACTTGCAATGCCCCTTACAAGAGCCATGCAGTACAGCATATTACAAACATAAGTCCCATTATTGGGGAGTGGGTCTCCCATAGTATTTGCTTATGCTTTCCCAGCAAAAGCTGCCAAAAATTAGGACGGAGCAACTTGCAATGCCCCTTACAAGAGCCATGCAGTACAGCATATTACAAACATAAGTCCCAATATTGGGGAGTGGGTCTCCCATAGTATTTGCTTATGCTTTCCCAGCAAAAGCTGCCAAAAATTAGGACGGACCAACTTGCAATGCCCCTTACAAGAGCCATGCAGTACAGCATATTACAAACATAAGTCCCATTATTGGGGAGTGGGTCTCCCATAGTATTTGCTTATGCTTTCCCAGCAAAAGCTGCCAAAAATTAGGACGGAGCAACTTGCAATGCCCCTTACAAGAGCCATGCAGTACAGCATATTACAAACATAAGTCCCATTATTGGGGAGTGGGTGTCCCATGGTATTTGCTTATGCTTTCCCAGCAAAAGCTGCCAAAAATTAGGACGGAGGAACTTGCAATGCTGGCACCCTGGTGGTATAGTGGTGGTGGAGGCTGAGGATAAGGAGAAGAAGATAAAACAGCCGATACGAGGAAGCATATACCCATGTGTGGGTGTGAAGCGGTGCATGTGAATACACCTCCCGAAATAACACAGTGGATTTGACTTTATGTTACTCTGCTGTCATTTGGTGGTGATGAGAAGTCTGGCCCAATCCAGCCCTTGTTCATTTTGATAAGGGTCAGCTTGTCAGCATTGTCAGTTGACAGGCGAGTGCGCTTATCAGTTATAATTCCCCCAGCGGCACTAAAACACGCTCCGATAACACGCTAGCGGCAAGGCAGGCCAGGACCTCCAAGGCGTACAGAGCGAGTTCATTCCAAGTGTACAGCTTGGATACCCAATTATTAAAAGGCACAGAGGAATCACGGAGGACGCTGGTACGATCGGCAAGGTACTCCCTCACCATCTTTTGAAACTTTCCACTCCTTCTGAGAGTACCCCGCGCCTCAGGGCCTGTAAGCTGGGCGGGTGTCAGAAAACTGTTCCAGAACGTTGACAGTGTTCCCCTGCCTCTGCTGGATTGGAGTTGCATCTCTCTCGCCTGTACGCCTTGGTTGGGCAACGAACTGTGACCTCTGCCGCTAGCGTGTTCAGATGGGAATTTTTTTAAGAGTTCTGCAGCAAGGGCCTTCTGGTATTGCCCCATTTTTGTAGACCTCTCCACCTCAGGAATAAGAGAGTGAAAGTTCTCCTTGTAGCGTTGGTCTACAAGTGTCACCAACCAGTAATGACTGTCACCCAACATTTTGACAACGCGAGGGTCACGGTTAAGGCAGCGTAACATAAAGTCAGCCATGCGTGCCAGACTGGTAACGGGCAAGATTTCCGTGTCCTCACCAAGATGACGACTGACCATGCTCTCCTCCTCCTCCTCTTCCTCCTCCCCCCTGTCCTCAGGCCACCCATGCTGAACCGACGGTATGACACTTGTACAGGTACTACCGTCTACAACGCATGATAGCAGCTCCTGTTCTTCCTCCTCCTCCTCCTCCTCCTCCTCTCCCTCATTGTCCCCCAATGCACGTTGGGATGAGATGAGGCTGGGCTGTGTGTAATCGCCCGCTACGGCTTCTTGATCCATCTCATCATACTCTGGCTGCAATGCCTCCTCTTTAATTCTCTGCAGAGAGCGTTGCAAAAGACAGACAAGTGGGATGCTGACCCTAATGATGGCGTCATCGCCACTCACCATCTTGGTGGCCTCCTCAAAGTTTGTCAGGATGGTACATATGTCAGACATCCAGGTCCACTCCTGAGGTCTTATGTGTGGAGTCTGACCT
Source organism: Phyllobates terribilis (assembly GCF_046119375.1). NCBI lineage: Eukaryota > Metazoa > Chordata > Amphibia > Anura > Dendrobatidae > Phyllobates > Phyllobates terribilis. Next base: position 331,397,135 of record NW_027362768.1, read on the forward strand.
GAATATCAATGGCCTTGTTGCAGCTGGTACTCCACAACTGCTCTCTTCTGCTCACAAATCCTTTGCAACATGTGGAGGGTAGAGTTCCAACGTGTGGGGACATCACACACCAGTCGGTGTGCCGGAAGCTGCAAATGCTGCTGCAACACAGCAAGGGCGGCAGAAGCTGTAGCCGACTTGCGAAAATGAGCTGACAGGCGGCGTACTTTCACGAGCAGATCTAGCAACTCGGGGTACGATTTAAGAAACCGCTGAACCACGAGGTTAAGCACATGAGCCAGGCATGGTACGTGTGTGATCTCACCTCGCCTCAGAGCCGCCACCAGGTTACGGCCATTGTCACACACGACCATGCCGGGATGTAGGTTCAGCGGTCTCAGCCACAGATCTGCCTGCTCTTTCACAGCTGTCCACAACTCACAAGCAGTGTGAGGTTTATCACCTAAGCTTATGAGTTTCAGCACAGCCTGTTACCGCTTGGCGGAGGCAGTACTGCAATGCTTCCAGCTTGTAACTGATGTGGTGATATCTGAGATGGAGGCTGAACATGAGGAGGAGGAGGAGGATGCGCAGGAGCTGTTCACTGTGGGGGCAACTCTGACTGACATAGGGCCCGCAATCCTCGGTGTGGGGAGGATGTGTTCCGTCCCAAGGTCCGACTGGGTCCCGGCTTCCACTATGTTTACCCAGTGTGCCGTCAGAGAGATGTACCGTCCCTGGCCACAAGCACTTGTCCACGTGTCCGTTGTCAGGTGGACTCTCCCAGTAACTGCGTTGTTGAGGGCACGGCAGATGCTTTGGGACACGTGCTTGTGTAGTGCGGGGATGGCACACCGGGCAAAATAGTGTCGGCTGGGGACCGAGTACCGAGGGACGGCCACCGCCATAAGATTGCGGAAGGATTCCGTCTCCACCAGCCTAAAAGGCAGCATTTCCAATGCAAGCAGTCGTGAAATGTGCAAATTTAGGACTGTGGCCTGTGGGGCGTTAGCTGCGAATTTCCGCTTTCGTTCAAAGGTCTGGGATATGGACAATTGAACGCTGCGGTGGGACGTGGACGTGGACGTTGATGCTGTTTCTTGAGAAACTGCCATAACAAGTGAAGACTGAGATGAGGGGGCATCTTTACATGCAGTATGGACAGGGGATTGCCTTGCACACACAACAGGGGGTTCTATTGCACGCACAACAGTGGAAGAAGCAGTGGTGACACCCGCTGACACTGGTCGTGGACCTTGGGTTTCGCCCCACAAAGTAGGGTGCTTTGCTGCCATGTGCCTGATCATGCTGGTGGTGGTCAGGCTGGTAGTTTTGTCACCCCTGCTGATGCTGGCAATGCAGGTGGAACGTATGGCCTTTTTGGGAATATCAGCAGAGTCTTTAAAAAAATTCCAGACCCTGGAAGACCTACCGCTTATACTGGCAACGTCCCTCGTGTTGGTGTTACAGGGAACGGTTGCCTGACTTCTGTCTGTGGCCACCACACTGCTTCTTCCTGCCTGTTGGGGTACTCTGCCTCCCTCCCCCTGTGTGCTGCTGGCCTCACTCTGCATGTCCTCCTACCACGTTGGGTCAGTTACTAGATCATCCACCACCTCCTCCTCTTCCACTTGCGCACCACGATCCTCCTCCTCACTTCCTGGCAATTGTGTCTCGTCATCGTCCACCTCTTGTGACAGATTGCCAACGTCGACTTCCTGTGGCCGTGGCTGTTCAAATATTTGGGCATCGCAACATGGGATCTCCTCTTCCACCACTTCAAGCGTATCAGGCGAGGGGCCCAAATATGGAAATGGACCAGTGAACAGCTCTTCAGAGTGTCCAAGTGTGGGCTCACTTGCTGTCTGACGACACTCGGCATGGTGGGAGGAAGGAGCATCAGGGTGAGGAGGAGTATGCGGTCGAGACTCACGGCTACTAAGAGTTGACCGTGTGGAAGACAGACCGGAGGTGGTGGTGCCCAGGTAACTGGAAGTACTGTCTGCTATCCAATTAATAACCTGTTCACACTGATCAGTTCTCAATACTGGTGTTGTTCTGTGCTTCCGTAGTAATTCGGTCAAGAAGTGGGAGCGAGAAGATGTGGCTGTTGGTTGTGGCACATTTTCACCTTGGCCACGGCCCCGTCCTCTGCACGAACCATCACCAGAACGTCAACTTCCACGTCCCTTGCCACGCGCCTTGCCCATTGTAAATGAAGTAAAATAGCTTACACTTGCACTATCAATGGAAAAAGGGTAATAAAGAGTAGATTAGAACCGTGGAAGAGGAAAACCACAGTTATTGTTTACTGGGGTATACCACACTTTTTTAAATAGAGATATTTGCAGCTGAACAGTGAGCGACACACTCAAACTGCTTTTTTTTAGATACCAAAGGCCCAAAACTGGATAGTACAGCAATTTGAACCGTGGAATTGCGAAACCACACTGGGATGTCGGGCCTACACAAGACTATTTTCAACAGATATATTTTTGTGTCACAACAGTCAGGAGACACTACTGTTTTTCTTTACGGAAAAAACTACCAAAACCTGAATAATAGAGATTTTTTACCGTGGAACTGCAAAACCACAGTTATAATTTACTGGTGTATACCAGGCTTTTTAAAATATATATATATTTGCAGCTGAACAGTGAGCGACACACTCAAACTGTTTTTTTAAGATACAAATGGCCCAAAAGTGGATAGTACAGCAATTTGACCCGTGGAACTGCGAAACCACACTGGGATGTCGGGCCTACACAAGACTATTTTCAACAGATATATTTTTGTGTCACAACAGTCAGGAGACACTACTGTTTTTCTTTACGGAAAAAACTACCAAAACCTGAATAATAGAGATTTTTTACCGTGGAACAGCAAAACCACAGTTATAATTTACTGGTGTATACCAGGCTTTTAAAAATATATATATATTTGCAGCTGAACAGTGAGCGACACACTCAAACTGTTTTTTTTAGATACAAATGGCCCAAAAGTGGATAATACAGAGGTTTGTACCGTGGAACTGCAAAACCACACTTGTATTTCTCGGGCCTACACCAGACTATTTTCAACAGATATATTTGTGTCTGAAAAATCAGGGAGACACTATTTATTTTTTTTTTTACAGCAAAAAATGCAAAAAGCAGGATAATAGAGATTTTTTACCGTGGAACAGCAAAAGCACAATTCTGTCTCTCTGGCCTACACCAGACTATTTTCAACAGATATATTTGTGTCTGAAAAATCAGGGAGACACTATTATTATTTTTATACAGCAAAAAATGCCAAAAACAGGATAATAGAGATGTTTTACCGTGGAACATCAAAACCACAGTAATAATTTACTGGTGTATACCAGGCTTTTTAAAATATATATATATTTGCGGCTGAACAGTGAGCGACACACTCAAACTGTTTTTTTTAGATACAAATGGCCCAAAAAGGGATAATACAGAGGTTTGTACCGTGGAACTGCAAAACCACACTTGTATTTCTCGGGCCTACACCAGACTATTTTCAACAGATATATTTGTGTCTGAAAAATCAGGGAGACACTATTTTTTTTTTTTTTTTTACAGCAAAAAATGCAAAAAGCAGGATAATAGAGATTTTTTACCATGGAACAGCAAAAGCACACTTTTGTCTCTCTGGCCTACACCAGACTATTTTCAACAGATATATTTGTGTCTGAAAAATCAGAGGCACACTTTTTTTTTTTGGGGGGGGGGGGGGGAGAGGGCACCAAAAGGTTAATAAGATGGGTATTTGTACATTGTGAAGGAGGAAAAAAAAAAGAGGATTTAGATAAAAAAAAAGGATTTTTCCTGGCCCACGGGACCTGGAGCTAAGTCCAGCAATTTCAGCACACAGGAGCAGCACACAGGACTGTAATGCAGCGTTTGCTGGTATAACCACTGCGTCTCCTATACAGCCTGCCTGCCTGCCTGATATACCTGGGATGGATATTAGTCCTGAGAAGGACTGTTTGTTTGATCTGGCAGCCTTTACAGACCCTACACTAACTATTTTGCAGGATATATCTCTCCCTAAATCAGCAGCGCTGTCCCTACACTGTCTGATCCGGAGCGACAGTGTCCAAGATGGCGGCGCCCGGTTTTAAATACTCGAGGTGACGCTGTGCGGCCAGCCAATCACTGTAATGCCCACAAACAACATGGCTGCGGCATTACAGTGACTGGCTGGCAATCCCTGCATGTTCATTGGCTCTGTAAAGAGCGCCAAACATGCAGGGCGGAGACCCGAGCTCCCGCCCGAGTAACCCGGAAATGCTCGGTGCTCGCCGAACATCCCGAGTAGCGTGATGCTCGGGCGAGTACCGAGCAGTGTCGAGCATGTTCGCTCAACACTAGTGATTATGAAAGGTGATGAAAATGTTCCATTTATCTTCAGCCTAGGTGACGTATTACGATACAGGGCCGTGATTTTGCTTATAAAAGGGTCCACTAGACCCCTACCCCAAGCTTTTTAAGAGAATAATATATGGTGTGCCAGGAGACTCTATGGAATGCTTTCTCAGCATCCAACGAGAGTATCTAATTACAAATTTTTAACTGCATCTAGCCCAGGAAATACTTTGTGCCTAGTAGAAGTGTCTGCTAGTCAGCGGATTATCCCAGCTGTTAAGCAAGCTACACCACCTGTAGTTTTGACACTTAACTTTTTCAAAGGAAATGGTTCGGGCCCCCGGGACACTCAGTGAAGAGCATCGGGGAGGCACCCCAAGGCATAGGGGCTGGGATTGGCGGTAGGACGCCTTGCGGTGGACCGCCAAGCTCGATCCTTATAAAAGCTTTTTAACTGCAGCAGCTTTAGTGGACGCTACTGGAGCTGGAATTACCGCGGCTGCTGGCATGAGACTTGCCCTTCAATAGATCCTTGTAAAAGGATTTAAAGTGTACTCATTCAAATTAGAGAGACAATTTAAATTAAAAAGATTAGACCTGCCTCCACCGCAGGGGGGCTCGCTCGACCCACCAGCGGACAGGCACCAGTATTGGGAGAGGGGGGCTGGCCGTCAGGGTCCACCGCGGCTCTGGCACAAACCCGGCAACACGGAGGTCGCAGGGGCAGGAACGGACTGGCCGTGTCAGTTCGCACTTTTTTGGTTTTAGAAGGGCATGACATGCCTATATCTGTGTCTCCCCCTCCTTTTACTCCTCCACCTCTTTTCATTTCGCATGACTATATGTACTTGTCACTTTTCCATGTGTTAATTGTGTCTTCTGAGCAGTTTGTCAGGTTTTGGACACCTTTGAAGGTGTTTTCTATGTGTTTCTAAGTGTTTTTGTTTGCCTCCCATTGGTTTTAACGGTGTTCGGAGGTGTTCGACGAACAGTTCGACGAACAGTTCGGCCCCATCCTCCCCCATCCTCCGCATACACTGCCCTGAGGTTATACTCCTCCCGTGGGGAGTTATGCTACGCTCTGCTGCACCCTCAACACCAGCCTCAGCGGTTTGCCCTGCAACGGCGGTTCACTCTGACCTCAATCCACGGGTGGCGTAGTCGGACATTTAAACATCAAAACCACATAAATAGTTCCGCCACTGGTTTGACCGCCCTGAGCCACGGAACTGGGTCGCCGCCACGGAGACTACAACCACCAGCATCCACCAAAAAGGGTCCGGCTCCGGGTGTCCCAAGGCCCAGGGGGCGCATCAGAACATTTTCATCACCTTTCATAATCACCAATGGGGCAAGGCAGGGATGTCCTCTGTCCCCTCACATCCTTGTGACGGAGCACCTGCTCTCATCAATTCGCCATAACCCCAATATTAGGTGGATTGAGGTGGGAGGCACCGAGTACAAGTGCTCTCTATTTGCTGATGATGTCCTAGTATATATCACTCAATCACATATATCCATCCCTGCTGTTATGGCTGAAATAGATCACTTTGTTACATGGTCAAATTTTAAAATCAATGCAGCGAAGTCTGAGGCCCTCGATGTCTCCCTCCCCAAATCCATACAGGATTCCATCCAGTCCAACTTTCCCTTTGCCTGGCCCTCACAGAGTATCAAATACTTAGGAATTCCTATTCATAGAGACCTCTCCCATCTATGTTATCTTAATTTTTGGCCCTTTATTGAACAACTCCATACAGACCACGGTTGGCAAGTTAGAACTGTAAGATTCACTACGTGAACCACTGGTGTTTTGTGGAAAAGCACATGTACACTGTGTTCCAAATTATTATGCAAAAAGTGTTTAGGAGTGATAAGGGAAGAATTTGTTTGTTTGTCAGTTAAACTCATTGATGGTGATGTGTGTCAGGGCTCTTTATATCACTGTAAGCAATTGCAGACACCTGTGTTAATTAGTTTGGCAGGTGTGTCCAATGAAAGGCAAGACTACTTAAGAAGGCTGTCCCACATTATTAAGCAGCCTACATTTTCTGCCAAAATGGGAAAGAAAAAGGATGTGTCGGCTGCTGAGAAGCAACAAATTGTGGAGTGTTTAGGTCAAGGCATGACTACAATCAACATTGTGCGATGATCAGGATGAAGTGTCTTGGCAATCAAGAAGTATGTAGCTGATTCACAGTACACACGTGTGCGTGCTGATAAGGGCAAATTGAGGACTCTTTCCTACAAGCAATTACGTCAGGTTAAAAGAGCAGCGGCAAAAAAGCCTTGTCATAGCAGCAGACAAGTTTTTGAAGCTGCTGTTGCCGCCAACGTCCCCCGAACAACAAGATGCAGGGTCCTTCAGAGGTTTGCAGCTGTGCATACGCCATCCTGTCGACCTCCTCTATCCACTTCACACAAGCAGAAACGGCTCCAGTGGGCCAAACATTACATGAAGACTGATTTCAATACTGTTTTGTTCACCAATGAGTGCCGTGCAACGCTCGATGGTCCAGATGGATGGAGTGAAGGATGGCTGGTTGATGGACACCCCACGCAAACACGGCTACAGCACCATCAAGGAGGAGGTGGAGTAATGTTTTGGGCTGGAATCATGGGGAGAGAGATTGTCGGCCCCTTTAGGATCCCTGAAGGGGTAAAGATGAACTCCATAATGTATGTGGAGTTTCTCAAACAGCACTTCCTGCCATGGTTCAAGAAGAAGAACCGTGTATTCCGCAGCAAGATCATTTTCATGCATGATAATGCACCGTCTCATGCTGCACATAACACATCTGCATCTCTGGCTGATATGGGCATAAAAGGGGACAAACTTATGGTGTGATCCCCATGCTCCCCTGACCTCTACCCCATTCAGAACCTCTGGAGCATCATCAAAAGGAGTGTCTATGATGGCAGGAGGCAGTTCACATCTAAGCAACAGCTCTGGGAGGGTATTCTGTCCTCATGCAAAACAATTGAAGCAGAAACCATCCAAAACCTGACAAATTCAATGGACGAGAGAGTTCAGGACCTCCTTTCGAACAAGGGGTCCTATGTGCAAATGTAACATCACCTAGAATAAAGTTTTGAGTTGAAAACTGTTTGATTTCAGTTTCTAATAACCTGCTAATGCTTATAATTTCAAAAATGACCATTTTTTTGTTCTTTATTAAAATGAAAAGGTTGATCGAAGAGTGTGGGGGATCTAAGAGTGTGGCAACCCAGTAGTCAGGATTACTTCGAATTCTGACAATCTGAGGGTCATGTTGCAGTTAGTGCAGCGAGAAGGCACTTATGTTTCTTGCGCATCTCGGAGCCCCAAATTTATTTTCCGGGCTAGATGCAGCTAAAAATTATTATTAATTTTAAATCTGGTGGAGCTTAGTATAGATGGCCTAATAGAATCAGTGCTGCACACTGCTACAAAGCCCAAATAATTTTCCAGCCAAGATACAGATAATCATGATTAGTAATTGGAAAGCTTAAAATGGTTGGTGAGGTGATTTTAACCAATCATCAAGCTGTTACTCTCCCCAGGATGACACAGGGGTAGAAAAGTCGTTTCAGATCCATGATTTGTTCATCTTTATAAATGTGAGTCTGTCTACATTATCAGTGGAGAGCCGCGTGCGCTTATCTGTCAGCACACCACCAGCAGCGCTGAACACACGTTCAGACAGAACGCTGGCTGCGGGGCATGACAAGATCTCCAAGGCGTAAGTGGCTAGCTCCGGCCATTTATCCAGATTGGAAGCCCAAAAAGAGCAAGGGTCCAGTGACACAGTCATGGCTTCAATGTTTACTTGGAGATACTCCTGTACCATCGTCTCTAGGAGTTGACTATGTGTCAGACTTCTTGTCTCCTGTGGCCTTGCAAAGGATGGGCTAAAAAAGTGGTGAAATGATTCCGCAAAATTGATGTTACCAGCAGATACTGTGTTTCTGTTACGGTTTGAGTGCTGAACACTCGACGGTCCCACAGTTGGCAAGTTGGAACTGTGAGATTCAGTACGTGCACCACTGGTGTTTTGTGAAAAAGCTCATGTAAGATTCTGCAACAGTCTCTGCTGATACTCCTGCATGCGTGCATCTTATTCTATGGCAGGAATAATTTCTGCAAATTTACTTTTGTACTGGGGATCTAAAAGTGTGGCAACCCAGTAGTCAGGATTATTTCTAATTCTCACAATTCGAGGGTCATGTTGCAGGTAGTGCAGCAAGAAGGCACTCATGTGTCTTGCGCATCCAGGAACACCAAGTCCCTGTTGTGTTGGTGGCGAGGTAACAATCATGCTTCCTTCCTCTGTCCTCTCCCCCCAACCTCGCACAACAGAAATGTGATCAAGGTCTCCCTCATCTGATGAGTCTTCCATCAGTTCGTTCTCCACTTCTTCCTGGGCTCCTGCACCTCCCTCACTAGTGTGGCTGCTACCATGCGCCCTGGTAAAACCATCTCCCCCACCCTCACATGCCTGCCGCCTTGGTGCTGCCGACCGTCTGGACCTTGCAGATGTTAGCCCTTCCGCATACAACTCCTCCTCCTCTTCTTCCTCCACCTCCTCTTGTGCCACCACCTGACTCCGAATTCTGTTTAACATGTGCTCCAGCATGTAAATCACCGGAATAGTCATGCTGATAATGGCATCGTCAGCACTAAACATCTTCGTCGCCATTTCAAAACTGTGCAGAAGGGTGCATAGGTCCCTGATCTGAGACCACTCCTCCAGCGTGATTTGCCCAACCTCTGGATCTCGTTGGCCCAGGCTATACGTCAGAATGTATTGCACCAGGGCTTGTCGGTGCTGCCACAGTCGCCGCAACATGTGCAGAGTTGAACTCCACCGGGTAGGCACATCGCATTTTAGCTGGTGAAGTGGCAGGCCCAACGACTTTTGTAGAGATGTAAGTCGCTGAGCTGAAGGATGCGAACGGCGGAAGTGAGCACACAGCGACCGTGCCCTCTGCAGAAGGCCATCTAGTCCGGGATAGTGGGCTAAAAATTGCTGGACAACCAGGTTCAACACGTGAGCCATACAAGGCACGTGTGTGACATTGCCCCGGCGAAGGGCCGCACCCAGGTTTGCAGCATTGTCGCACACGGCCTTCCCTGGTTTCAGGTCCAGTAGAGACAACCATTCATGAAATTGGTTCTCCAGAGCTGACCACAACTCGTCAGCTGTGTGACTCACATTTCCCAGACATTTCATAGTAAAAACCGCCTGATGGCGTTGAGCCCTACTGCCAGCATAGTAAGGAGGTGTGCAGGATCCCTTCTGCGCAGTTAGAAAGCTTGTGGCATGACCAGACAGGCTTTGGGTGCAGGTGGAGGACCGAGAGGAGGTTGAGGAGGCAGAAGCAGAGGAGGAAATTTGAGATAAAGAGGATTGACGCACAACTCGTGGGGACGGCAAGACTTGGACAGCAGCCCCTTGTCCTGCTGTCACCATAGTTACCCAGTGCCCAGTCAGCGACATGTAACGCCCCTGTCCATGCCTACTCGTCCAAGTGTCTGTGGTGAAATGCACCCTGTCACACACAGAGTTTCTCAAAGAAGCGGTGATGTTGTGTGCGACATGCTGGTGGAGCGCAGGCACACCTTTCTTTGAGAAGTAGTGCCGACTGGGCATCTGGTACTGGGGCACTGCGACGGACATAAGGTCTCGAAAATCCTCTGTGTCCACCAGGCAGAAAGGCAGCATTTCTGTAGCCAAGAGCTTGCAGATGGTGAAATTCAACCTCTTAGCTTTCTCATGGGTAGGAGGAAATGGTCTTTTACTTGTCCACATCTGAGGGACCGAGGGCTGGCTATTGTGCTTAGACGGGGTTGATAAGGGTGTCCCCGGCAAACTGACGGTCTGTGAGGAAGATGCAGGCGGACATGTTAGGTTGCCTTGATCCAAAGGTGGTGCTATCGATGTCGGACAGCGCTCAACACCAGCTGGTGTTACCACCTCTAAATAAAATGATGACCTGCCAATCACGCTGGCTGTTGCGGGTAAAGAGGTGGCAGGTCTGCGCCCCAAAACAGGTGTGACCGCTGTCCCCCCAGTCACAGAGGATGAAGAGGCCGCGGATGCACAAGATATGGCAGACGGCGGTTGGCCCGGCCGGCTAGGCCGCTTTGTAGCACAGTGAGCTTCCCACTGCAACTTATGCTTCATGTCCATGTGACGGTTCATGCATGAAGTACTCAAACTATGTATTTTTTGGCCTCTATTTAGCTTTTGCTGACAAATGTTACAGATAACATGAGTTGGGTCATCTTTATCGATCTGAAAAAATGCCCAGGCTATGCAAGGCTTAGCACCCATGCGACCTGAAGAGCCACCACGACTTGTGGTGAGAGGCAGAGTTGTGTTTGAGGATGCAGTTGTTGACGTGCTTCCAGTACTACGTCTCTGTCCAGGAAGGTGCAACCTGACCTCGTCGTCACTAGCATTCTCCTCCACCTCCTCTGCTGACCTCATCTCTTGGCTGACTGTGGGTTGACAGTAAGTGGGATCTCCAACCTCATCATCATCACCCTGTGAGTTATCACACCCGTCGTCCTCAGAGCCAACCTGTTCCTGCCCTGACAAAAAACTAAAGTTGTCTCTCCAATCAGGTATTTGAGTCTTATCATCGTCTTCCTCATTGTCTCCACCAACAGGAGTTACAGTTTGGGAATGAGGGTCTACATTATGGTCAGAACCTTCAGCGTCTGGTCCTGGATCCGACTCATAAAGATTCTGGGCATCAGTGCAGATCATTTCCTCGTCTGGATTCACAGAAGCACTGGAGCCGACCTCTGATTCCCAGACTGTAGTATGAGTAAACAGCTCTGCAGACTCAACCATCTGTTCTACCTCATACTCAGACGGGCAGCTGGAGATTTGGGAGCTGTGAGGAAGCAAGTGCGATTGGGGTGACACCTTTGAGGACTGGAGTATTTGTGATGTTGAAGTTGATGTGGAGGAGAGACCACTTAAAGGAACACTTGATATCCGTTGAAGCACCTGCTGTTTTTGTGCCTCATCTGGAATTTGTAGTGTTTGGCGTGGCCGTAAGAAAGGGATCTTATCACATTGTCCGCTAAAAGAAGTAGACATTTTAGTTTGGCTGGAAGATGGTCTTTCTTCTGCAGATGTTACTGTTGCTTTAACACCTACCCCACGGACACAACCTTTTTTCGCCTTCCCAACACGCCTATTCCCCTTTCCACCAGCAGCAGGCCTTTTTCCACTCATTTTGGTGGTTAACTAATTCACAACTCTGGAGTTGTTTGCACAAAAAAACAATGGATGGGAACCGAGCAGAGCTGAGTGGCCAAACTGTGGTATTAGGCCAAAACTATTGGCTGGGTTAGATGCAGAAAAAAATTATATTCAATTTGCAACCTGATGGAGGTCAGTATAGATGGACTAATAGAACAAGTCCCACACACAGCTAGAAGCCCAAATATTTTTTCAGAGGTAGATGCAGAAAAAAATTATATTCAGTTTGCAACCTGATGGAGGTCAGTATAGATGGACTAATAGAACAAGTCCCACACACAGCTAGAAGGCCAAATATTTTTTCAGAGCTAGATGCAGATAAAAATTATTTTAAATTTGCAACCTGATGGAGGTCAGTATAGATGGACTAATAAAACAAGTCCCACACACTGCTAGAAGCCCAAATATTTTTTCAGAGCTAGATGCAGATAAAAATTATTTTTAATTTGCAACCTGATGGAGGTCAGTATAGATGGACTAATAGAACAAGTTCCACACACTGCTAGAAGGCCAAATATTTTTTCAGAGCTAGATGCAGACAAAAAAATATTTTTAATTTGCAACCTGATGGAGGTAAGTATAGATGGACTAATAGACCAAGTCCCACACACTGCTAGAAGGCCAAATATTTTTTCAGAGCTAGATGCAGACAAAAAAATATTTTTAATTTGCAACCTGATGGAGGTCAGTATAGATGGACTAATAGAACAAGTCCCACACACTGCTAGAAGCCAAAATATTTTGTCAGAGGTAGATGCAGAAAAAAATGATATTCAGTTTGCAACCTGATGGAGGTCAGTATAGATGGACTAATAGAACAAGTCCCACACACTGCTAGAAGGCCAAATATTTTTTCAGAGCTAGATGCAGATAAAAATTATTTTTCATTTGCAACCTGATGGAGGTCAGTATAGATGGACTAATAGAACAAGTCCCACACACTGCTAGAAGGCCAAATATTTTTTCAGAGCTAGATGCAGACAAAAAAATATTTTTAATTTGCAACCTGATGGAGGTCAGTATAGATGGACTAATAGAACAAGTCCCACACACTGCTAGAAGCCCAAATATTTTTTCAGAGGTAGATGCAGAAAAAAATTATGTTCAGTTTGCAACCAGATGGAGGTCAGTATAGATGGACTAATAGAACAAGTCACACACACTGCTAGAAGCCCAAATATTTTTTCAGAGCTAGATGCAGATAAAAATTATTTTTAATTTGCAACCTGATGGAGGTCAGTATAGATGGACTAATAAAACAAGTCCCAAACACTGCTAGAAGCCCAAATATTTTTTCAGAGGTATATGCAGAAACAAATTATATTCAGTTTGCAACCTGATGGAGGTCAGTATAGATGGATTAGTAGAACAAGTCCCACACACTGCTAGAAGGACAAATATTTTTTCAGAACTAGATGCAGAAAAAAAATTATTTTGAATTTGCAACCTGATGGAGTTCAGTATAGATGGATTAGTAGAACAAGTCCCACACACTGCTAGAAGGACAAATATTTTTTCAGAGCTAGATGCGGAAAAAAATTATATTCAATTTGCAACCTGATGGAGGTCAGTATAGATGGACTAATAGAACAAGTCCCACACACTGCTAGAAGGCCAAATATTTTTTCAGAGCTAGATGCAGACAAAAAATTATTTTTAATTTGCAACCTGATGGAGGTCAGTATAGATGGACTAATAGAACAAGTCCCACACACTGCTAGAAGGCCAAATATTTTTTCAGAGCTAGATGCAGATAAAAATTATTTTTAATTTGCAACCTGATGGAGGTCAGTATAGATGGACTAATAAAACAAGTCCCACACACTGCTAGAAGCCCAAATATTTTTTCAGAGCTAGATGCAGAAAAAAATTATATTCAGTTTGCAACCTGATGGAGGTCAGTATAGATGGACTAATAAAACAAGTCCCACACACGGCTAGAAGCCCAAATATTTTTTCAGAGCTAGATGCAGAAAAAAATTATATTTAGTTTGCAACCCGATGGAGGTCAGTATAGATGGACTAATAGAACAAGTCCCACACACTGCTAGAAGGCCAAATATTTTTTCAGAGCTAGATGCAGAAAAAAATTATATTCAATTTGCAACCTGATGGAGGTCAGTATAGATGGACTAATAGAACAAGTCCCACACTCTGCTAGAAGGCCAAATATTTTTTCAGAGCTAGATGCAGACAAAAAATTATTTTTAATTTGCAACCTGGTGGAGGTCAGTATAGATGGGCTAATAGAACAAGTCCCACACACTGCTAGAAGGCCAAATATTTTTTCAGAGATAGATGCAGATAAAAATTATTTTTAATTTGCAACCTGATGGAGGTCAGTATAGATGGACTAATAAAACAAGTCCCACACACTGCTAGAAGCCCAAATATTTTTTCAGAGGTAGATGCAGAAAAAAATGATATTCAGTTTCAACCTGATGGAGGTCAGTATAGATAGACTAATAAAACAAGACCCAAACACTGCTAGAAGCCCAAATATTTTTTCAGAGGTACATGCAGAAAAAAAATATATTCAGTTTGCAACCTGATGGAGGTCAGTATAGATGGACTAGTAGAACAAGTCCCACACACTGCTAGAAGGACAAATATTTTTTCAGAACTAGATGCAGAAAAAAATTATATTCAATTTGCAACCTGATGGAGGTCAGTATAGATGGACTAATAGAGCAAGTCCCACACACTGCTAGAAGGCCAAATATTTTTTCAGAGCTAGATGCAGACAAAAAAATATTTTTAATTTGCAACCTGATGGAGGTCAGTATAGATGGACTAATAGAACAAGTCCCACACAGTGCTAGAAGGCCAAATATTTTTTCAGAGCTAGATGCAGATAAAAATTATTTTTAATTTGCAACCTGATGGAGGTCAGTATAGATGGACTAATAAAACAAGTCCCACACACTGCTTGAAGCCCAAATATTTTTTCAGAGCTAGATGCAGAAAAAAATTATATTCAGTTTGCAACCCGATGGAGGTCAGTATAGATGGACTAATAGAACAAGTTTCACACACTGCTAGAAGGCCAAATATTTTTTCAGAGCTAGATGCAGAAAAAAGTTATATTCAATTTGCAACCTGATGGAGGTCAGTATAGATGGACTAATAGAACAAGTCCCACACTCTGCTAGAAGGCCAAATATTTTTTCAGAGCTAGATGCAGACAAAAAATTATTTTTCATTTGCAACCAGGTGGAGGTCAGTATAGATGGGCTAATAGAACAAGTCCCACACACTGCTAGAAGGCCAAATATTTTTTCAGAGCTAGATGCAGATAAAAATTATTTTTAATTTGCATCCTGATGGAGGTCAGTATAGATGGACTAATAAAACAAGTCCCACACACTGCTAGAAGCCCAAATATTTTTTCAGAGGTAGATGCAGAAAAAAATTATATACAGTTTGCAACCTGATGGAGGTCAGTATAGATGGACTAATAGAACAAGTCCCACACACTGCTAGAAGCCAAATATTTTTTCAGAGCTAGATGCAGACAAAAAATTATTTTGAATTTGCAACCTGATGGAGGTCAGTATAGATGGACTAGTAGAACAAGTCCCACACACTGCTAGAAGGACAAATATTTTTTCAGAGCTAGATGCAGAAAAAAATTATATTCAATTTGCAACCTGATGGAGGTCAGTATAGATGGACTTATAGAACAAGTCCCACACACTGCTAGAAGGCCAAATATTTTTTCAGAGCTAGATGCAGACAAAAAATTATTTTTAATTTTCAACCTGATGTAGGTCAGTATAGATGGACTAATAGAACAAGTCCCACACACTGCTAGAAGGCCAAATATTTTTTCAGAGCTAGATGCAGATAAAAATTATTTTTAATTTGCAGCCTGATGGAGGTCAGTATAGATGGACTAATAGAACAAGTCCCACGCACTGCTAGAAGCCCAGATATTTTTTTCAGAGCTAGATGCAGATAAAAATTATTTTTAATTTGCAACCTGATGGAGGTCAGTATAGATGGACTAATAGAACAAGTCCCACACACTGCTAGAAGGCCAAATATTTTTTCAGAGCTAGATGCAGACAAAAAAATATTTTGAATTTGCAACCTGATGGAGGTCAGTATAGATGGACTAGTAGAACAAGTCCCACACACTGCTAGAAGGACAAATATTTTTTCAGAGCTAGATGCAGAAAAAAATTATATTCAATTTGCAATCTGATGGAGGTCAGTATAGATGGACTAATAGAACAAGTCCCACACACTGCTAGAAGGACAAATATTTTTTCAGAGCTAGATGCAGAAAAAAATTATATTCAATTTGCAACCTGATGGAGGTCAGTATAGATGGACTAATAGAACAAGTCCCACACACTGCTAGAAGGCCAAATATTTTTTCAGAGCTAGATGCAGACAAAAAAATATTTTTAATTTGCAACCTGATGGAGGTCAGTATAGATGGACTAATAGAACAAGTCCCACACACTGCTAGAAGGCCAAATATTTTTTCAGAGCTAGATGCATATAAAAATTATTTTTAATTTGCAACCTGATGGAGGTCAGTATAGATGGACTAATAAAACAAGTCCCACACACTGCTAGAAGTCGAAAAAAATTTTCAGAGCTAGATGCAGAAAAAAATTATATTCAGTTTGCAACCTGATGGAGGTCAGTATAGATGGACTAATAAAACAAGTCCCAGACACTGCTTGAAGCCCAAATATTTTTTCAGAGCTAGATGCAGAAAAAAATTATATTCAGTTTGCAACCCGATGGAGGTCAGTATAGATGGACTAATAGAACAAGTCCCACACACTGCTAGAAGGCCAAATATTTTTTCAGAGCTAGATGCAGAAAAAAATTATATTCAATTTGCAACCTGATGGAGGTCAGTATAGATGGACTAATAGAACAAGTCCCACACTCTGCTAGAAGGCCAAATATTTTTTCAGAGCTAGATGCAGACAAAAAATTATTTTTCATTTGCAACCAGGTGGAGGTCAGTATAGATGGGCTAATAGAACAAGTCCCACACACTGCTAGAAGGCCAAATATTTTTTCAGAGCTAGATGCAGATAAAAATTATTTTTAATTTGCAACCTGATGGAGGTCAGTATGGATGGACTAATAAAACAAGTCCCACACACTGCTAGAAGCCCAAATATTTTTTCAGAGGTAGATGCAGAAAAAAATTATATATAGTTTGCAACCTGATGGAGGTCAGTATAGATGGACTAATAGAACAAGTCCCACACACTGCTAGAAGCCAAATATTTTTTCAGAGCTAGATGCAGACAAAAAATTATTTTGAATTTGCAACCTGATGGAGGTCAGTATAGATGGACTAGTAGAACAAGTCCCACACACTGCTAGAAGGACAAATATTTTTTCAGAGCTAGATGCAGAAAAAAATTATATTCAATTTGCAACCTGATGGAGGTCAGTATAGATGGACTTATAGAACAAGTCCCACACACTGCTAGAAGGCCAAATATTTTTTCAGAGCTAGATGCAGATAAAAATTATTTTTAATTTGCAACCTGATGGAGGTCAGTATAGATGGACTAATAGAACAAGTCCCACACACTGCTAGAAGGCCAAATATTTTTTCAGAGCTAGATGCAGACAAAAAAATATTTTGAATTTGCAACCTGATGGAGGTCAGTATAGATGGACTAGTAGAACAAGTCCCACACACTGCTAGAAGGACAAATATTTTTTCAGAGCTAGATGCAGAAAAAAATTATATTCAATTTGCAATCTGATGGAGGTCAGTATAGATGGACTAATAGAACAAGTCCCACACACTGCTAGAAGGACAAATATTTTTTCAGAGCTAGATGCAGACAAAAAAATATTTTGAATTTGCAACCTGATGGAGGTCAGTATAGATGGACTAGTAGAACAAGTCCCACACACTGCTAGAAGGACAAATATTTTTTCAGAGCTAGATGCAGAAAAAAATTATATTCAATTTGCAATCTGATGGAGGTCAGTATAGATGGACTAATAGAACAAGTCCCACACACTGCTAGAAGGACAAATATTTTTTCAGAGCTAGATGCAGAAAAAAATTATATTCAATTTGCAACCTGATGGAGGTCAGTATAGATGGACTAATAGAACAAGTCCCACACACTGCTAGAAGGCCAAATATTTTTTCAGAGCTAGATGCAGACAAAAAAATATTTTTAATTTGCAACCTGATGGAGGTCAGTATAGATGGACTAATAGAACAAGTCCCACACACTGCTAGAAGGCCAAATATTTTTTCAGAGCTATATGCATATTAAAATTATTTTTAATTTGCAACCTGATGGAGGTCAGTATAGATGGACTAATAAAACAAGTCCCACACACTGCTAGAAGTCGAAAAAAATTTTCAGAGCTAGATGCAGAAAAAAATTATATTCAGTTTGCAACCTGATGGAGGTCAGTATAGATGGACTAATAAAACAAGTCCCACACACTGCTTGAAGCCCAAATATTTTTTCAGAGCTAGATGCAGAAAAAAATTATATTCAGTTTGCAACCCGATGGAGGTCAGTATAGATGGACTAATAGAACAAGTCCCACACACTGCTAGAAGGCCAAATATTTTTTCAGAGCTAGATGCAGAAAAAAATTATATTCAATTTGCAACCTGATGGAGGTCAGTATAGATGGACTAATAGAACAAGTCCCACACTCTGCTAGAAGGCCAAATATTTTTTCAGAGCTAGATGCAGACAAAAAATTATTTTTCATTTGCAACCAGGTGGAGGTCAGTATAGATGGGCTAATAGAACAAGTCCCACACACTGCTAGAAGGCCAAATATTTTTTCAGAGCTAGATGCAGATAAAAATTATTTTTAATTTGCAACCTGATGGAGGTCAGTATGGATGGACTAATAAAACAAGTCCCACACACTGCTAGAAGCCCAAATATTTTTTCAGAGGTAGATGCAGAAAAAAATTATATACAGTTTGCAACCTGATGGAGGTCAGTATAGATGGACTAATAGAACAAGTCCCACACACTGCTAGAAGCCAAATATTTTTTCAGAGCTAGATGCAGACAAAAAATTATTTTGAATTTGCAACCTGATGGAGGTCAGTATAGATGGACTAGTAGAACAAGTCCCACACACTGCTAGAAGGACAAATATTTTTTCAGAGCTAGATGCAGAAAAAAATTATATTCAATTTGCAACCTGATGGAGGTCAGTATAGATGGACTTATAGAACAAGTCCCACACACTGCTAGAAGGCCAAATATTTTTTCAGAGCTAGATGCAGACAAAAAATTATTTTTAATTTGCAACCTGATGTAGGTCAGTATAGATGGACTAATAGAACAAGTCCCACACACTGCTAGAAGGCCAAATATTTTTTCAGAGCTAGATGCAGATAAAAATTATTTTTAATTTGCAGCCTGATGGAGGTCAGTATAGATGGACTAATAGAACAAGTCCCACGCACTGCTAGAAGCCCAGATATTTTTTTCAGAGCTAGATGCAGATAAAAATTATTTTTAATTTGCAACCTGATGGAGGTCAGTATAGATGGACTAATAGAACAAGTCCCACACACTGCTAGAAGGCCAAATATTTTTTCAGAGCTAGATGCAGACAAAAAAATATTTTGAATTTGCAACCTGATGGAGGTCAGTATAGATGGACTAGTAGAACAAGTCCCACACACTGCTAGAAGGACAAATATTTTTTCAGAGCTAGATGCAGAAAAAAATTATATTCAATTTGCAATCTGATGGAGGTCAGTATAGATGGACTAATAGAACAAGTCCCACACACTGCTAGAAGGACAAATATTTTTTCAGAGCTAGATGCAGAAAAAAATTATATTCAATTTGCAACCTGATGGAGGTCAGTATAGATGGACTAATAGAACAAGTCCCACACACTGCTAGAAGGCCAAATATTTTTTCAGAGCTAGATGCAGACAATAATTTATTTTTAATTTGCAACCTGATGGAGGTCAGTATAGATGGACTAATAGAACAAGTCCCACACACTGCTAGAAGCCCTGATATTTTTTTCAGAGCTAGATGCAGATAAAAATTATTTTTAATTTGCAACCTGATGGAGGTCAGTAAAGATGGAGTAATAGAACTAGTCCCACACACTGCTAGAAGGCCAAATATTTTTTCAGAGGTAGATGCAGACAAAAAATTATTTTTAATTTGCAACCTGATGGAGGTCAGTATAGATGGACTAATAGAACAAGTCCCACACACTGCTAGAAGGCCAAATATTTTTTCAGAGCTAGATGCAGACAAAAAAATATTTTTAATTTGCAACCTGATGGAGGTCAGTATAGATGGACTAATAGAACAAGTCCCACACACTGCTAGAAGCCCAAATATTTTTTCAGAGCTAGATGCAGAAAAAAATTATATTCAATTTGCAACCTGATGGAGGTCAGTATAGATGGACTAATAGAATGATGCTGTGCCCAAAAGGTTTTACTTCACTAGGTGCAGTAAAAAAATTGGTATTCTATACACAGGTGGTGTATCTTGCAACACAGATAGGCTACTCCACTGACTAACACACTCTGCAATAGGCCAAAAAGGATTTGCTTTGCTAGATTCAGCCAAATGCTGTGAAAAAAACTTGCACAGCACTGGCACAGACCTGCCTGGCAAAAACTGATAGGAACTGATGTAACTTAGTCTTGAAAAGGACTGCAATTACAATTAGTCTTTACTCCCACAACCTATCTATTTAAGAGCACAGACCAGCCTGATAAAAGTCGTAGGAAATGCTGTAACCTAGTCCTTAAAAGGACTGCAATCATAACTATTCCCTCCTCCCAAGCTATCTATAGATTTGTGCGAAAATTGGCTTGAAATTAACAAGGTATAACGCACACAGCAACAGCGGTGCCGTCTAACACGCAGCTGCAGCAGTGAGAAAATGGTGGCGACGGGGAAAATGGCTGGGTCTTATAGGGCAAGGACATGTGACATACACTGCCAATGACACATGCCCTTGCTTGTGTGAAAAAAAGCACTTCGCTCCGTGTGTGCGCTCAGGGTCGGACTGGGGTGTCTGGGGCCCACAGGGAGAACTGACTCTAGGGGCCCACCTACAGCCATATGCAAATATCTGTTATCCGCTATCCCTGTTATAGTGGAGCATTGACTGGCGGCTCCTGCACATCTACTGTGCACCACTATAACTGGGATGTACAATTACGGTAGTTTGCATTAAAGGGCTTCTTTGGTTAAAACAAGTTATCACCGATCCATGGGATCCACAGGATCGGTGATCACTTATTGATCGTTTGGGTCCGAACATTGGAAAACGCGCCTATCAGAAGAATGGGGAAGTTTCATCCCTGACAGGACACTTATCCCCATTTTAAAATACAGCTTCCAAAAAAGAGCAGCGCTCACAGTCACTGAGGGAATGACTGGATGAGTGGTCGCATCTCACATGCCGCTCCAGTCTAATGGGGAGAAAAGCTCCACATTCTGCCGATTGTGTCCCAGTAGTCAGACCCCCACCAATCAATATCATCACTGATCCTGTGGAGAGGTGATTACTTGTTTTCACCAGAGAACCCCTGTAAGTGCATCTCTGCCGCTCTGGTCCAAGTATTTAATCTCTAAGGCTGCGGCCCCACTATCAGTATTTGGTCAGTATTTTTTCTCAGGAGTGGGAGCCAAAACCAGGTGAGGAACAATCAGAGAAAAGGTATAATAGAAACAAGTCACCAATTCTGTATTTATCACCCACTCCTGGTTTTGGCAGCTACTCCTGAGAAAAAATACTGACCGAATACTGATGGTGGGGCTGTGGCCTAATGGAAAAAAATCTTTTCCTAGTTAATATCAGCAAGAACAAAATGACTGCCATACACAACACAGTCCACTATATCAACACCAATAATACCACATACAAAAGAGACAAATATCGCCACACCATGACTAGATCACATATTACCACCACATAGTGACCGAATAATACTACATACAAGGAACAAATACGGCCACACCATGACCAGACCACATATTACCACCCCAAAGTGACCAAATACTACAATACTGATCATGAATACAAACCACAATACTAACAACACTGTTATTACCACCAGTGACATTATACACAGGAGCTCTGTATATAGTGTCAGTGTACAGGTAATACAGGGATCACCAGTGACATTATACACAGGAGCTCTGTATATAGTGTCAGTGTACAGGTAATACAGGGATCACCAGTGACATTATACACAGGAGCTCTGTATATAGTGTACAGTGTACAGGTAATACAGTGACCACCAGTGACATTATACACAGGAGCTCTGTATATAGTGTACAGTGTACAGGTAATACAGTGACCACCAGTGACATTATACACTGGAGCTCAGTATATAGTGTCAGTGTACAGGTAATACAGGGTTCACCAGTGACATTATACACAGGAGCTCTGTATAGAGTGTCAGTGTACAGGTAATACAGCGATCACCAGTGACATTATACACTGGAGCTCTGTATTTAGTGTACAGGTATTACAGTGGTCACCAGTGACATTATACACAGGAGCTCTGTATATAGTGTACAGGTAATACAGTGGTCACCAGTGACATTATACACAGGAGCTCTGTACATAGTGTATAGTGCACAGGTAATACAGTGGTCACCAGTGACATTATACACAGGAGCTCTGTATATATTGCACAGGTAATACAGTGGTCACCAGTGACATTATACACAGGAGCTCTGTATATAGTGTACAGATAATACAGTGGTCACCAGTGACATTATACACAGGAGCTCTGTATATAGTGTACAGGTAATACAGTGGTCACCAGTGACATTATACACAGGAGCTCTGTATATAGTGTATAGTGTACAGGTAATACAGGGATCACCAGTGACATTATACACAGGAGCTCTGTATATAGTGTCAGTGTACAGGTAATACAGTGATCACCAGTGACATTATACACTGGAGCTCTGTATATAGTGCACAGGTAATACAGTGGTCACAAGTGACATTGTACACAGAAGCTCTGTATATAGTGTATACATAATATAGTGATCACCAGTGACATACACAGGAGTTCTGTATATACTATATACACACGTGGTCAGAATTGTTGGTACCCCTCGTTTAATGAAAGAAAAACCCACAATGGTCACAGAAATAACTTGAATCTGACAAAAGTAATAATAAATTAAAAATCTATGAAAATGAACAAATGAAAGTCAGACATTGCTTTTCTGCTTCCACTGAATTTAAAAAAAAAATTTAACTCATGAAATCGGCCTGGACAGAAATGATGGTACCCCTGAAAATAATGTGACAAAAGGGACATGTTAAATAAAGTTGTGTCCACTAATTAGCATCACAGGTGTCTACAATCTTGTAATCAGTCAGTGGGCCTGTATATAGGGCTACAGATACTCACTGTGCTATATATAGGGCTGCAGATACTAACTGTGCCTGTATATAGGGCTACAGATACTCACTGTGCCTGTATTTAGGGTTACAGATACTCACTGTGCCTGTATATAGGGTTACAGATACTCACTGTGCCTGTATATAGGGTTACAGATATTCACTGTGCCTGTATATAGGGTTACAGATACTCACTGTGCTTGTATATAGGGCTACAGATACTCACTGTGCTTGTATATAGGGCTACAGATACTCACTGTGTTGTTTGGTGACATGGTGTGTACCACACTCAACATGGACCAGAAGAAGCAAAGGAAAGAGTTGTCTCAGGAGATTAGAAAGAAAATTATAGAAAAGCATGTTAAAAGGTAAAGGTTATAAGACCATCTCCAAGCAGCTTGATGTTTCTGTGACTACAGGTGCATATATTATTCAGAAATTTAAGATCCATGGGACTGTAGCCAACCTCCCTGGACGTGGGTGCAGGAGGAAAATTGATGACAAATCAAAGAGACGGATAATATGAATGGTAACAAAAGAGCCCAGAATAACTTCTAAAGAGATTAAAGGTGAACTTCAAGCTCAAGGAACATCAGTGTCAGATCGTACTATCCACCGTTGTTTGATCCAAAGTGAACTTCATGTAAGACGACCAAGGAGAACACCATTGTTGAAAAAAAAAATAGTAAAAAAGCCAGACTGGAATTTGCCAAACTACATGTTGACAAGCCACAAAGCTTCTGGGAGAATGTACTATGGACAGATGAGACAAAAATTGAAGTTTTTGGCAAAGCACATCAGCTCTATGTTCACAGATGGAAAAATGAAGCATATCAAGAAAAGAACACTGTCCCTACTGTGAAACATGGTGGAGGCTCTGTTATGTTCTAGGGCTGCTTTGCTGCACCTGGCACAGGGTGTCTTGAATCTGTGCAGGGTACAATGAAATCTCAAGACTATCAAGGGATTCTAGAGAGAAATGTGCTGCCCAGTGTCAGAAAGCTTGGTCTCAGTCGCAGGTCTAGCAACAGGATAATGACCCATAACACACACAGCTAAAAACACCCAAGAATGGCTAAGAGGAAAACATTGGACTATTCTGAAGTGGCTTCTATGAGCCCTGACCTAAATCCTATGGAGCATCTTTGGAAAGAGCTGAAACATTCTGGAAAAGGCAACCTTCAAACACGAGACAACTGGAGCAGTTTGCTCATGAGGAGTCGGCCAAAATACCTGTCGAGAGGCGCAGAAGTCTCATTGACAGTTACAGGAATCGTTTGATTGCAGTGATTGCCTCAAAAGGTTCAACAAAATATTAAGTTAAGAAGAAGAACCATCATTTCTGTCCAGGCCGATTTCATGAGGTTAATTTTTTTTTAAATTCTGTGGAAGCAGAAAATCAATGTCTGACCTTCATCTCTTCATTTTCAAAAATTTGTAATTTATCAGATTGAAGTTATTTCTGTGACCATTGTGGGTTTTTCTTTCATTAAACGAGGAGTACCAACAATTTTGACCACGTGTGTAGTGTAAGTGTACATGTAATACACTGACTCACCAGTGATGTCTCTAGGTGAAGTCCTTCATCTTCGCTTTACTTCTTCATCTGGCACAGACAGCCATCACTTCTTCCAGCCAGGAATCATCTCTGCAGAAAATAACACACAGTTATTAATAACTGATCTCTTCTAGAGAATATTCCCACTTTCCCCCCCCGACCTCTACACTACACCAGTTGAAGAAAAAAAGCAACATAGTGCCGTCCTGCACAGTAACAGGACCTCTCTTTTGTCCCATCCCATGGAAAACAATTTCCTAAAAAGTAAATTATATTACAGAAGTAATAATGTAATAATAATTGGAATCTAAAGTAATAATGTTCCCCACTGGTCACCATAAACTAATAAAGTATGTTCCTCAATCTGGCTCCCAAACAGTAATTAAGTCCCTTGTCTAGCGAGGCACCCCCATATGTCCCTTCTGGCCACCATTTGTCTAGTGTGACCCCTCCATATATTTATCCTAGCACATGTGTATCGAGCCTGCCCCCTCCCATATACCCATCCTAGCCCCCCCATGTGCCAGTCTGCCCCCCCACATATCCATCCTTGCCTCCATGTTTCCAGCCTGCGCCCCCATATGTCCCCCCCATATATCCTCCATGTGTCCAGCCTGCCCTCTACATATTCATCCTGGCCTCCATGTGTCCAGCCTCTCCCCTCATATATCCATACTGCCCTTACCCCCTGCATATATCCATCCTGACACCCCCCATATATCCAGCGTGCCCCTCCATATATTTATGCTAGCCCATGTGTATCGAGCCCGCCCCCCCCACAAATTCATCCTAGCCCCCCATGTGTCCAGCCTGTCCCCCCCATATATCCATCCTGCCCTCCATGTGTTCAGCCTGCCCCCCCTCCCCCATATATCCATCCTGGCCTCCATAAGTCCAGCTTGCCCCCCCCCATATATCCATCCTGGCCTCCATATATCCATCTTGCCCCCCCATATATCCATCCTGCTCCCCCATATATCCATCCTGCCCCCCATATATCCATCCTGGCCTCCATGTGTCCAGCCTGCCCCCCATATACCCATCCTGCCCACCCCCCTTTGCCTGGGTCCACCTTGGTTCCCCCTTGTGTGTCCTGCCAGGGCTCCCCCTTGTGTGTCCACCCAGGGCTCCCCTCCCTTGCGTGTCCAGCCAGGGCTCCCCCCTTGCGTGTCCAGCCAAGGCTCCCCCCCTTGCGTGTCCAGCCAGGGCCCCCCCCCTTGCGTGTCCAGCCAAGGCTCCCCCCCTTGTGTTTCCAGCCAGGGCCCCCCCCTTGCGTGTCCAGCCAGGGTTCCCCCCTCGTGTGTCCAGCTTGGACCCCCCTCTTGTGTCCGTCCAGCTGGGCCCCCCCTCGTGTGTCCGTCCAGCTGGGCCCCCCCTCGTGTGTCCATCCAGCTGGGCCCCCCCTCGTGTGTCCGTCCAGCTGGGCCCCCCCTCGTGTGTCCATCCAGCTGGGCCCCCCTTGTGTGTCCATCCAGCTGGGCCCCCCTTGTGTGTCCGTCCAGCTGGGCCCCCCCTTGTGTGTCTGTCCAGCTGGGCCTCCCTTGTGTGTCTGTCCAGCTTGGCCCCCCTTGTGTGTCTGTTCAGCTGGGCCCCCCCTTGTGTGTCTGTCCAGCTGGGCCCCCCCTTGTGTGTCTGTCCAGCTGGGCCCCCCTTGTGTGTCTGTCCAGCTGGGCCCCCCCTTGTGTGTCTGTCCAGCTGGGCCCCCCCTTGTGTGTCTGTCCAGCTGGGCCCCCCCTTGTGTGTCTGTCCAGCTGGGCCCCCCTTGTGTGTCTGTCCAGCTGGGCCCCCCCTTGTGTGTCTGTCCAGCTGGGCCCCCCTTGTGTGTCTGTACAGCTGGGCCCCCCCTTGTGTGTCTGTCCAGCTGGACCCCCCTTGTGTGTCTGTCCAGCTGGGCCCCCCCTTGTGTGTCTGTCCAGCTGGGCCCCCCCTTGTGTGTCTGTCCAGCTGGGCCCCCCTTGTGTGTCTGTCCAGCTGGTCCCCCCCTTGTGTGTCTGTCCAGCTGGGCCCCCCCCTTGTGTGTCTGTCCAACTTGGCCCCCCCTTGTGTGTCTGTCCAGCTGGGCCCCCCCTTGTGTGTCTGTCCAGCTGGCCAGCTGGGCCCCCCCTTGTGTGTCTGTCCAGCTGGGCCCCCCCTTGTGTGTCTGTCCAACTTGGCCCCCCCTTGTGTGTCTGTCCAGCTGGGCCCCCCCTCGTGTGTCCATCCAGCTGGGCCCCCCTCGTGTGTCCGTCCAGCTAGGCCCCCCCTCGTGTGTCCGTCCAGCTGGGCCCCCCCTCGTGTGTCCATCCAGCTGGGCCCCCCTTGTGTGTCCATCCAGCTGGGCCCCCCTTGTGTGTCCGTCCAGCTGGGCCCCCCCTTGTGTGTCTGTCCAGCTGGGCCTCCCTTGTGTGTCTGTCCAGCTTGGCCCCCCTTGTGTGTCTGTTCAGCTGGGCCCCCCCTTGTGTGTCTGTCCAGCTGGGCCCCCCCTTGTGTGTCTGTCCAGCTGGGCCCCCCTTGTGTGTCTGTCCAGCTGGGCCCCCCCTTGTGTGTCTGTCCAGCTGGGCCCCCCCTTGTGTGTCTGTCCAGCTGGGCCCCCCTTGTGTGTCTGTCCAGCTGGGCCCCCCCTTGTGTGTCTGTCCAGCTGGGCCCCCCTTGTGTGTCTGTCCAGCTGGGCCCCCCCTTGTGTGTCTGTCCAGCTGGACCCCCCCTTGTGTGTCTGTCCAGCTGGGCCCCCCCTTGTGTGTCTGTCCAGCTGGGCCCCCCCTTGTGTGTCTGTCCAGCTGGGCCCCCCCTTGTGTGTCTGTCCAGCTGGTCCCCCCCTTGTGTGTCTGTCCAGCTGGGCCCCCCCCTTGTGTGTCTGTCCAACTTGGCCCCCCCTTGTGTGTCTGTCCAGCTGGGCCCCCCCTTGTGTGTCTGTCCAGCTGGCCAGCTGGGCCCCCCCTTGTGTGTCTGTCCAGCTGGGCCCCCCTTTATGTGTCTGTCCAACTTGGCCCCCCCTTGTGTGTCTGTCCAGCTGGGCCCCCCCTTGTGTGTCTGTCCAGCTGGGCCCCCCCCTTGTGGGTCTGTCCAGCTGGGCCCCCCCTTGTGTGTCCTGCTGGCCCCCGCCTTGTGTGTCCAGACCATTACACACACACACACACACCTCTTACCTTCCTGCGATCCCGTGCGGTGTCCTCCTTCTCCTGAGTTGCGCGCCTCCTTCACAGCAGGCGCATGACGATGACGTCATACACCGGCCGGCGAAGGGAGACACGCAGCTTCAGCTGCTTCACTGGGACGTGCGCCGCGGTGGTTCAGGTAATGAACGCTTCGTGCGCACGTCCCTGCATACACTGTGCCTGCGCTTTTAAAGGGCCCGTGCCCCTTAAAACCGCAGGATTTTTTTTTGTTCTCTTCTCCCCCCTCTACTCTGCAGCAGGGGGCGGGGCCCACCGGTAAATTTCCCGGTATCCCGCCAGCCCAGACCGACCCTGTGTGCGCTGCTGATAGGCTGACAAATTGCACCTCCCTACTGTAAATGCGGGAAAGAGAAAAAAAAATGGAGATCTTCATTATTCCTGCAGAGATCCATCCCCTGCCCATCCCCCCGTCCCGCTGTACACTCAAACTGCGTATTAACATTAATTTTCATCATTAATGAGAAAAAATCCAGTTATGATTTTGGTGCACGAACAGTTATCGAACATAACCTCGAACAGCCGAATTTTTCTCAAATAGTTCGTGTTCGCCGAACGGCTCGAACACCGCCCAAAACAGCTCGAATTTGAGATTGGCGAACAGTTCGAGTCGAACAACGCTCATCTCTAGTCCTGAGTTGGACCCGTTGAAGCACAGTTAGCACGAAACGGCCATCGTACGTCTAGCTTCCACTGGATTCACCCGCTACACGTTTTAAAGGACATGAAATAAAGACTTCTCAAAGAGGACAGTGAGTGCCACGCTTTTCTTCTATTTTTGATGGACTTTGTTAAAGGTTTTTTCTTCACGGTGAGCACCCGAGTCCATGCAACGATAGTGTATTCCACCTTCCATTGTTCTAGCGTGCTTCGAGCTCTGGTGCCGTTTTTTTTCGCCTTTATCTCTACACTAAATTTAAAGAGTATTGTTTTAATTTTTGTTCTCATTGTACACATGAAAATAAGAAACTTTGTAACATATCTTATTAGAGAAATCCAATTCTTTCATAACTGATCAGTCATTCTTAAAATTCTCAATTCACTGGTAAAATTTGTCTTCAGTGAACACAAATGTTCCCATTACTGAGATAGGAGATGACAGTTGGCGCTCATAATGTTCTATGGAGAACTTGCCCCTCCCTCCTCCATAGAATTTGAAAAGCACCAATAGTTATCTCAAACTTTTGCTGTTTATAGAAGAGAACCGCAGTTTTTAGTCTCATACATTCTTTATAAATACAAAAAAATATATTACCGTATTCTTCCCTAAAATAGATATAGTATATAAAAATATATCAGCACTGTGCTCATTGCTCTTGTAAAACATTAAGCTGTCCAGGGGCACTGAATATAATAGCCAGGAAGACAGTCAAAAGGCTGTTGAGTAATCTGAGGGAATAGCGGGAATATGAGCTTTTGAGAATTTCAGAAAATAAATGAGAGCCTTGCAGATTATGTAAACCAAAACAGTAAGAAAACAAGGGTCATTAGGGGCCAAGATCATCTGACTGCCATATGCAAATTGTATTCTGGTTTATTCATGTCCAACGTAGAGAGGACGGATCCCACAATGTCAATAAGTAATGCCTTTTAACTAGTGCTAACGGTAATGAGCAAAGCTTGGGAAAGAAAACAGGAACGAGACCTAAATGTTGATCTGGTTAAAAGATGTCAGACGTCATTAGTTTTTAGGGCCAGAGAGTCAAAGTGATAATTTTAAGGGCCACAATAAAAGCTGCTAATCAGATTCTGTTGTAAGCAAAACATTGCAGCTTTTTATTTTATTGCAGGTTTGGTTTTAAAAGAATACACAATGCCTCATAAGGAGACCATATAGCAACCTACACACTTTTGTGAGTCCGCCTCATCTTTGACGAAGTAACATAAATGAATAAGCCAAAGAAAAAGCTTTACAAAAAAGGCCAGTATATTAAAAATAAGTAAATTTTATTAGAAAAATAAATTCAAGACACAATAAAAACACATATAAAAAACAAGTGAGGGAGCCACTGGTAGAACATTGGTGGGAACACCCAGACGGTAATAACAGTCATTAGTGTGATATTGATTAGGTATTAAATATTATCCTAGCTGCATAAATACTCAGAGGTTAAGTATATATATATGTCTATGTAGCACACATACGTATAAGGTATCAAATATGTGCAAATTATTCATGCCCAACACAATATCATGGCATATAGCATGATATAAAGGCAACAGTGCCTCAAGAAAAAAGAGGATAATCATGCAAACATATAAGCATAGCCAGGAGAAATGCAATATAAGCAGTACAAAGATTACCTTAGTAATGACTCCTCAGACCCACCACACCCGACGCGCGTTTCACACTGAAATGCTTCGTCCGATGAGCGATGGCGCCCTGGGGTTAGTATTCTTATTGTCAGTTATGTTATATCTACTTACCTGTTATAATTTGCTACTGGTCATAAGATGTGGTGGACATGCTTTACCTAAAGAACATGTATCTACACTATGGTGACTTATCATGATGGATTCACTGTTTGAGCATAATGCACTTTATTTATGTGATCCACTGTCACCAGGAATGGTGAATGTATAACAGTGCACCACGCCCTATCATCATTTAGGACTCATCATATGATTGTATACAGTTGATAATTTTTCTCTGTATTGACTGTCATTGAATACTATACTTATATTAGCTGGGTGCCATTTTTGTTGGGCACTCTTTTTCCCTTTTGTCTCAACTTTGTAAACATCTCTTATTCTATTAATAAAACTTGATTTATTTTTTCATTATATTGTTGATATGTGTCATATCTTTGGTGTATTTACAGACTAGAAGATGGCAGCTCAGAGCTATGCTGCCTAAAAGACCATTGATCGCATCATGTTCCTCCTTAAGAACTGAAGGTTAGAGCAGAATGTGAATTACCTGCAAAAGGGAAAGTGTTATGAAAAAAAGAAAGATCCCAGAGTGAGTAAAATAAACCACTAAATACAAAGTAAAGTATAAAGTACGTACTGTTAGAAAATATGCCACCTACTTCCTAAAAAGAAACAGAAGCCAGATGCAGAGAAAAGAACAGAAACAACAAAGAGATAAATCCTAACTGGAAATATACTGGCTGGTTTTAAACTACAGCAGAATGGCTGAACATCCAAATGAGAATATCATCAGCAGAAAATGACAGCAGGGGGACAGAATATAAAGCCGCACCTGAAAATTGATAGGACAGACACATGAAAACACCTGTGTTATGTTAAACTGACTGCAGCCAGAATAACAGAGCCTAAACACCAGGAGAAAAGGTACAGTTGTGCTCAAAAGTTTACATACCCCGGCAGAATTTTTCCTTTCTTGGCCTTGTTTCAGAGAATATGAATGATAACAAAAAAACTTTTTCTCCACTCATGGTTATTAGTTCGGTGAAGGCATTTGTGTCACCCTGGCCTGGATGCCACAAATATAATAAAGCTGTGTCTGAGAGCAAGGGGGAGGTTCTCTGGTCAGGGGAACATTAGCATGCAATACCTCCTGTCTCAGGCCAGTAGGGGGAGCAGGCTGCCCCTATAAAAGCTGGAACTGGGGGCAGGGTTAGGGAGAACTGGACGACCTGTCTCAGGATTGAGAGGTGTCCCAGAGCAGTGAGGGACAGTTGTATTGCACCCTAAGAGGACGTGTGGCAGTAGGAGAGCCACAAGCCAGGGACAAGAGGTGAAGTACGCCTGTCCTGGCAGACAAAGAGACTACTCTACCAGACTTTGGTGTCTGAGGCTGTGAGGATTCCACGTCCCACAACAGATAACCAGTCCGCAGGGGACTGTACGTTCCTTGGCTTAAGAAGCCCGGAGGCTCCGCCACAGCAGAAGGGACCAGCAGAGCCGTACCAGGCAGGGAGTAGAAAGGAACCCACGTTGCAAACCATACGGGCGAGAGGACACGGAGAGCTCGGGACCGTGGGCTGTTACCCTACCAGGAGGAGATTGCCAGAAGGAGCGCAGAGAGCACGGTAGGCCTACACCCTCACCCTGACCAGGGCCAATTTCCCAATTGCTCTCAGACATCCAGGTCCCCTCCTAGCCGGGACTGTTTGTGGGTCAGTTCACCTCTTCTAGTAAAGACCCTGGAATGCCACCTGTTGTCTGTGTGCTCCTTGCTCCTCCAGCACTAACGGTACCGGGACACCCTACACCATCACCCCCATCTTCCATTATACTGCCCTGGGGCCACACTCTTCCCGTGGGTAGTCACACTATCCCAGCTGCATACATCATCAGCCCCAGCGGTCTACCTGGCAGCCGCGGTCCGCACTGACCGCAATCCACGGGTGGCGTAGTCGGACATCACTTAAAACTTATAAAGGGACTACCACTGGTCTGACCACCCTGAGCCACAGAACCGGGTTGCCACTACTACCCCCATCGTTCCCCTATTGCCCGGATCTGAGTGCCCCACGTCCCAGGGGACGAGTCAGCTTTGGTGTAGTTGGCAGGATAGTAACCAACCCGCCACAAACGGGTATTGCGTGCCTGAAAAAGACTGTACACGCACCTGAAAAGAGGTTTCCCGCCATCCGGTGCCGTTTCCCGCCATTTCCAGCCGTCTCCCGCCATCTTCCGTCGGTTCCCGCCATCTTCAGTACGCCGCGCGGGAAGAAGAGCGGCGTGGACGTCCAAACCGCGCGAGACACGAAGCTCCGCCCCCCGCACCGACGCTGCGCAAGGTCCTTGAAGGGAGAGAGAGCGACGCTGACGTCACCAGGACTCGAAGCAAGGTCCTCGTCCGGAGCAGCACCAGCGGAGCCGCAGCCTACAGAAGAGGATCGTCGGAAGGTAGGCCACGCTTGACTAGGGGGGAGGAAGATGTCGGACACGGAGGCGCCCACTACCACCAGCGCAGCTGCAGCAGCGGTGATGCCATTTTCCCTGCCTTACATCCCTGGAGCGTGCCTGGCTGCCTAAGTATTCAGGGGAGCCCCATGCCCTAACTGACTTTAAGGAAAGGCTGTACAGTTTGTTCCACGTTTACCCCCTGACAGAGGAACAGAGGATTAGCATACTGACAGGGCAGCTAACTGGCGCAGCCCAGCGGGAGGTAAAGTCATGGCCCGCTGAGGAGAAAAGGACTGTAAAGGACATTCTGCCCCGGCTGCGAGGTACCTTTGATACACGTACCTCCGCTGAAATTAAAATGCGGTTCTATGGATGTAAGCAGCGGGCACAGGACAGCATCAGAGACTATGCCCTAAATTTGCAGGAAGCCTTGAGGGCCATCAAACAAGCTGACCCTGGCAGCATGCAGGATACGGATAAGCTACTAACAGAACAGTTCATAGAAGGTCTGCTGTCTAGCGCCCACAGGACCCAGCTGCGCCTCATGTTCTTTCAGAACCCTGATCTGACCTTTGCCCAATTCAAGGACAGGGCCATAAGGGTGCTCCGTGAACCCGCAACCAGTGGCGCTATAAACCCCCAGCGCCCTGCTCTCACCTACCACCAGGAGGCGGCGTCCTCCTCTATGGACTCCATGGGGGCTGACGCACAGGCCCTGAACCAAGCCCTGTCGAAAGATCTGCACCACCAAGTCCAGGAGCTGACCAGGAGCGTCGCGGCGTTGACCAGGACCGTCCAGGCGTTACAAGTGGACCCGTCAAGACCCATCGAGCTGGCTTCAAGTCCGGAGGATGTCCCGTGGCGTCGACAGAGGAGGATCCCGTTGTTCCGAGGGAGGCCCACAGACCGCTACGCAGAGGATGGACAGCCAATTTGCCGTCGATGCAACCAGCCCGGACACATTTCCAGGTACTGTAATTTAAACGGGTCCAACCTGGGGCAGAGGGCCAACCCCCAGGCATAAGATTACCAGGCCCTTACAATTGGCGTGATATTACGTTGGGGGGCGCCCGGTTTTACCCGTGGTGCTGGACGGTATCCCCATGAGCGCCATGCTGGATACCGGGTCGCAAGTAACCACTATCCCTTATGCACTTTTTAAGCAGTATTGGACTGATGCTGATATAACACGGTATCCAGACAGTGACTTGAGCATCATCGCCAGTAATGGCTTGCCCGTGCCGCAGATGGGGTTCAAAGAGATGACCATTAAGATTGGTAAAGTTGAACTGCCGGCACAGGGAGTGATTATTGTGGACATTGACCGTCGTGAAAGTCACCCTAAAATAACTGTGGGTACTAACGTGATTGAAAATTGTCTTTCAGAGGTAATTGTAATTCTACAACAGGTGACGGTGAATGCTAGTTCCAGCCAACAGAGAGTCCTCAGCAAAGAGATAAAAGCCCTGATGAGACGGCAGTAGGTAGAACTGTCTGGTGGTGAGATCGGTAGCGTAAGAATGAGTGACCCATTCCCCATTTCCATGCCTCCCAAAAGTGAAATGATGATCTGGTGTCGGACTGCAATCGGGTTGAAAGGCAGAGACTACCAAGCCATGGTATAACCCGTGTACTCAGACAGCAGGCCCACCATTTTGACAGCCCGGGGGGTGGTTGATATCCGTCATGGGAGGGTGCCCGTCCGCATCCTCAACATTGGGGAGAGGGAAGTACACTTACCCAGGTATGCTACACTCGCCAAACTGTTTGTTGTCGAACACAAAGCTATCAGGGCCTTGGAACCCTTGCCTCCATCTCCTCAGGCGAGGGTAATGGCTCCCAGAAACAAAAGGAGGACTGGTGCCAGAAACTCCATGTGGGTGCTGACTCCACTCCCCTGCACCAAAAACAAGGAGTCTACCGGGTGGTCCAGGAGTACAAGAGAATTTTTAGTAAGTACCCGCTAGACTTCGGCAGAGTAAAAGGGACAGAACACCATATCCCCACGGGGAGCAACCCACCGATAAAAGAGAGACACAGGCCTGTACCCCCTGTACATTATCAGAATGCCAAGGGCATGCTAAGAGAAATGAAATAAGCTGGGGTCATTAGAGATAGCTGTAGCCCCTGGGCAGCCCCCCTGTTTCTGGTAGAAAAGAAAGACGGCACCATGAGAATGTGCGTGGACTATAGACAAATCAACCGTATCACCCACAAAGACGCATATCCGCAGACTAGAATAGAGGAGTCTTTAGCCGCACTAAAATCAGCTAACTTCTTTTCTACTTTGGACCTTACAAGCGGGTACTGGCAGGTTCCTGTGGCAGAGGTTGACATGGAGAAGGCCGCCTTCACCACCCCGATGGGACTGAGTGAGTTCAACTGTATGCCCTTCGGGCTCTGAAATGCACCAGGGACCTTCCAGAGGCTGATGGAATGCTTTTATTCTCCACACAGACGCCAGTAATGTGGGACTGGGAGCTGTACTGTCACAAAACCAACAGGGCAGAGAAAGGGTGATTGTGTACGCCAGCCGGAAGCTGAGGCCCACCGAGAGGAACCCGGAGAATTACAGCTCCTTCAAGCTAGAATTCTTGGCGGTGGTGTGGGCCGTAACGGAATGCTTCAAGCATTACCTGGCCTCCGCAAAGTTCACTGTGTACACGGACAACAACCCGTTAACACACCTAGACAGTGCAAAACTTGGTGCCCTGGAACAGCGGTGAATAGCCCGTCTCTCCAATTATGACTTTGTGATCAAGTACCGGGCAGGCAAAACCAATGCCAACGCTGACGCCCTATCGAGAATGCCTCACTTACCTGAAGGTGATGAAGACCCGGAAGAGCTGGAGGAGGTAGAACTCCCCGCGTTTCACCGGTATGGAGTCGCTCAATACTCCCACCGTGTGAAGGAGGAGGATTTAACAACCGTTAAGATCAATCCCCTACCTCACCACAGCTGGACCGAGACCCAAGATAGTGACCCTGCAATCCACCTGGTGAAAGATCTGCTGACCCAGGAAGACGCCCGCTTAGGTCCGGATGCTCCAGAGGAAGCCAAGCAGCTATGGAAAGAGAAGAGCAAGCTGTTCCTCTATGAAGGCAAGCTGTGCAGACGACTTGTCAACCACCAGAAACACGAGCTGACCTAGCAAGTCGTGGTCCCAAGGCGGAATGCAGCTATGGTCCTGGGGGCTTACCATGACAGAGCGGGGCACTTTGGTTGGAAGAACCTGGAGTTCCTGCTAAGAGGACGGTTCTTTTGGGTCGGCATGAGAGGGGCCGTAGAGAAGTGGTGCCGGGACTGTGGCCCTTGTAACTTAAGGAGAAGACACCCTTGAAGCCCATCGTCACCCAGCAGCCTCTTGAGCTGGTAGCTCTGGACCACATCAAATTGGCTCCAAGCCGGTCAGGATACATCTACGCCCTGACAATCGTGGACCACTATTCCCGTTTTCTAGTGGTGGTCCCGGTGAAAGACTTGACAGCCCAAACGGCGGCCAGAGCCTTCCAGCAATACTTCTGCCGTCCACACGGGTATCCGGAACAGGTCCTGACAGACCAGGGTCCAGCGTTCGAGGCTGAAATCTTCCAAGAGTTCTGCAACCTCTATGGCTGTAAGAAGATTCGGACAACGCCTTACCACCCACAAACCAACGGGATGTGTGAGAAAATGAACAATATAGTCATTGATCTCCTGAAGACGATGCCCCTGGAGGAACGCAGCCTGTGGCCAGAAAAACTGCCGGATCTAATAGACTTATACAACCATATCCCGGTGAATGCTACAAACTGCACCCCGGCTTACCTGATGCGAGCTAGACCAGGTAAGCTGCCCGTAGACCTGGAGAAGGGAGTCCTAACACCTGAGGACTCCTCCCCGGATGCGGACTGGGATACGGAAAGGCAACTGCAGTACAAGAAGGTACAGGAGAGTGTGGAGAAGAGCCTGGCCCAGGTGAGAGAGAGGCAAGAAAAACTCTTCAACCAACACGCCCCTGCTGGTCCCCTAGAACCTGGTGAGCAGGTCCTGAAGCGAAAGAGAAGGCTTCACAAGTTGGACGACCAGTGGGAAAGGGAACCCTACACCGTACTGCTGTCTGATCACGACAACCCGAAGGTGTGCGTGATCACCAAGGATGGAGGAGAAACCACTAGTACCATCTCCAGAGACCACCTAAAAAGGTGCCCCGAGCAACTCCGTAGTGCTGAAGAGGATCAAAGTGACCTTGAACCCGCAGAGGACAAGGAAGAAATGATCAGCACCGTTCTCGGAGAGTTCCCGCAGTCCTGGACTCGAATAAACGATGCCATAGTGGTACCCGTCCTGGATTTCCTGCAACCGACTCAGCAACAACCTGCACCAGAGCCGGAAGGTGAAGAAGAGCAAGCAGTTCCAGAGGCAGAAGAGCCTGTACCAGCAGCCCAGGAGAGTCAACCCTCTGTTGACAGTGAGCCTGCCATGCCTGCGGTAAGCCAAAGGACCCGCAGACAGCTGCCTGCCCTGCCTGTAAGTCCAGCTGGTAGCTGTACCCCTAACGCTAGTGGGGAAAGCCAGGTCGGTCCACCACCAGACAGTGGGTCAAGGAGGTCAACCAGGAGCACAAAGGGGCAGATACCCGCTCGCTGGAGAATATAGGGTGCACTAAAATTGTAAATAACCCTGTTGCCAAATGTTGAAATGTTTGCCAAGTTACCTGCATGATTATTAATAGTGTATTTCAGTTTCTTGCAGTTACCGTATGGACTCAAATGTTATGGACTTTTAATAACCGGGACTTTGTATGGACTGCGTTCGGAGCCTAACCAAGGAATGAACTAAGACTGTCAAGGACTTGGGGCTAGGACAGACCCCCACCATGTCAAGGCTCCCCGTTGTATTGGTGATATGGACACCCGGTCACAGACCACACTGTGACCTTAAGAACTCAACCTGTGCGTCGTTTGTCTACTAATGTTTTATGGTCATGCATATTGTCTCTGTTTATTGTTTAGTCCCTGAGTACTAAATTCTACTAGGGGGGAATGTGTCACCCTGGCCTGGATGCCGCAAATATAATAAAGCTGTGTCTGAGAGCAAGGGGGAGGTTCTCTGGTCAGGGGAACATTAGCATGCAATACCTCCTGTCTCAGGCCAGTAGGGGGAGCAGGCTGCCCCTATAAAAGCTGGAACTGGGGGCAGGGTTAGGGAGAACTGGACGACCTGTCTCAGGATTGAGAGGTGTCCCAGAGCAGTGAGGGACAGTTGTATTGCACCCTAAGAGGACGTGTGGCAGTAGGAGAGCCACAAGCCAGGGACAAGAGGTGAAGTACGCCTGTCCTGGCAGACAAAGAGACTACTCTACCAGACTTTGGTGTCTGAGGCTGTGAGGATTCCACGTCCCACAGCAGATAACCAGTCAGCAGGGGACTGTACGTTCCTTGGCCTAAGAAGCCCGGAGGCTCCGCCACAGCAGAAGGGACCAGCAGAGCCGTACCAGGCTGAGAGTAGAAAGGAACCCACATTGCAAACCATACGGGCGAGAGGACACGGAGAGCTTGGGACCATGGGCTGTTACCCTACCAGGAGGAGATAGCCAGAAGGAGCGCAGAGAGCACGGTAGGCCTACACCCTCACCCTGACCAGGGCCAATTTCCCAATTGCTCTCAGACATCCAGGTCCCCTCCTAGCCGGGACTGTTTGTGGGTCAGTTCACCTGTTCTAGTAAAGACCCTGGAATGCAACCTGTTGTCTGTGTGCTCCTTGCTCCTCCAGCACTAACGGTACCCGGACGACCTACACCATCACCCCCATCTTCCATTATACTGCCCTGGGGCCGCACTCTTCCCGTGGGGAGTCACACTATCCCAGCTGCATACATCATCAGCCCCAGCGGTCTGCCTGGCAGCGGCGGTCCGCACTGACCGCAATCCACGGGTGGCGTAGTCGGACATCACTTAAAACTTATAAAGGGACTACCACTGGTCTGACCACCCTGAGCCACGGAACCGGGTTGCCACTACTACCCCCATCGTTCCCCTATTGCCCGGATCCGAGTGCCCCACAGCCCAGGGGGCGAGTCACATTTATTGTCGAACTACAGTGTTTTCTCTTTTTAAATCTTAATGACAACCAAAAACATCCATATGACCCTGATGAAAAGTTCACATACCCCAGTTCTTAATACTGTGTATTGCCCCCTCTAACATCAATGACAGCTCGAAGTCTTTTGTGGTAGTTGTGGATGAGGTTCTTTATTTTCTCGAATGGTAAAGCTGCCCATTCTTCTTGGCAAAAAGCCTCCAGTTCCTGTAAACTCCTGGGTTGTCTCCCCAGAGACTGAGATGGCCACTCCAGAACCTTCACTCTGTTCTGCTGTAGCCAATGACAGGTCGACTTGGCCTTGTGTTTTGG
The DNA here is from genome assembly GCF_046119375.1 of Phyllobates terribilis. Taxonomy (NCBI): domain Eukaryota; kingdom Metazoa; phylum Chordata; class Amphibia; order Anura; family Dendrobatidae; genus Phyllobates; species Phyllobates terribilis. Next base: position 331,436,065 of record NW_027362768.1, read on the forward strand.
ATCGTTGTCATGGTGGAACGTCCAAGTACATCCCATCCACAGCTTCCAGGCTGATGAATGCAAATTTGCCTCCAGTATTTGCTGATAACGTGCTGCATTCATCTTTGCTTCAACTTTTACCAAGTTTTCTGTGCCTTTGTAGCTTGCACATCCCCAAAACATCAGCGATCCACCTCTGTGCTTTACTGTAGGCCAGTTGGTGCTGGGGATGTCACGGTAGCAGTGACCCGGTCTGTGACCCAGGGCGGTCAATTAAAGGGGAAGTAAAAGGGGAATAAAGTTTTTAGAGATAATGTTCGTGATGCCACCTGTGGTATGCGGCTATATGGGGTCGCCGCTGCGGTGCAGATGCACTGGAGCTGATGGTGACGCAGCAGAGTTGGTTCAGCTCTCCACAGGTAGAGCTAAGCTCCAGGGCAGGATATAGTGATGCTATTGTGGCGCCCCTGCGGGTTCAGTCGCCACAGAGGTACTGCATCTCACCCAGAGGTGTGGTATCTCACTCTCAGGTAAGGATAGAGTGCTGCTCGGGACCCTAACACCTGCATCCAACATATTCCACTTCACTGGGGGCAGGGCCAGATTGCTCCTAAGGGAGAGCACAGTCCCTGGTCCCTAGCTGATGAGTGGAACTATGTAGTGGGTGTGGGTGGAGGACGTAGTTCAGGGGAGCACAGGAAAGGAAGTGATATAAAAGAGGGAACCATCTTGAAAAGACAGTTCAGTCAGAGGAGGAGAGTGTGTGGAGCAGGAGCTCAGCATGAGCTCTGCTCAGGGAGGAGGGCCTACCGAGAGGCCCAAGGCTGTGAAGGAGAGAGGAGCAGGAGAGAAGGCTCCAGGAGGAACGAGGGGATCCCAGGGGTACGGGCAGTGCTGGAGACCACCCGTACGCCCGAACTTGCAGGAACGTGGAGGGATCAGGCCGCAGAGAGGGGACCGGCCCCTAAACTAGTGGAGAACTACAAGGCTCAGCTAGAAACCGGAGGCTTCTGTACTTTTAGGGTGCAGTTGCCACTGCCACAATTACATCGCCGAAAAGGTGGTCACAGAGGGTCCAGGGGACTGTAGGTCGCCCGACAAGACCCAAGGCTACCTGCTTGGGACACTGATTGTGAGGCGCAGGGCAGGAGGGTGAGAGCCAGCGCAGGAAGACGACCGAGAAAGGTACACAGAAGGGGGTCCCGTTAAGTGCTCTTGAATTACCTCAGGGATTGCTGAACCCCTGCCTGGTGACCGCAGAGCGACATGGGAAGTTACACCGGTACCTGTAACTTGGATTGCAGCAACTGTGAGTAAACTCTGAAGACTGCACCCCACTGTCTCCGTGAATTACTGCTGCGCCATCACTCCTGCACTACACTGCAACATCCATACCAACTCTGAATGGCCCTGGAGCTAAGCTCTACCTGTGGAGAGCTAAACAAACTCTGCTGCATTTACATCAGCTCCAGAGGACCTGCTCCGCAGCGGCGGCTCCATATAGCCTCATACCACAGGTGACGTCACGAACTGTACATAAAAGACTATAAATCCCCTGTAAATATATCCCCTTTTGATTGACCGCCCTGGGTCACGGACCGGGTCACCGCCACTATGACATCACCCCTAGCAACGACCGGCCCGGCACCGAGTACCCCACGGCCCAGGTGGCGCGTTACTGTGAGGTAGATATTGTTGGTGCAGTGTAGTGCAGGGCTGGTGGTGCAGTAATGAGTCAAGGACACAGTGGGGTGCAGTCTTCATGCTTTACTCACAGTTCAAGGCAGTTCCAGGTCACCGCTGCAGCCGGTAATGACCGCCCATGTAGTCCTGTGTCCACCGGGGTAGGGATCCAGCAATCTCTCAGGTACCTCAGGAGCACTTAAACGGGACCCCGTTCTATGTACCTTTACCGGTCGTCCCACTGCGCTGGGTCTCGCCCTCCTGCCCTATGTCTCACAATCAATGTCCCAAGCCAGTGTCCTTGTCAGGCGACGTGCTCTCAGTCCCCTGGACTCTATGCGACCACCTTTCGGCGATGTAATAGTGGATTTTGGCTGCAACATCTTGAAAATGCTGCAGCCTCCGGTTGGCTAGCTGAGCCTGGTTGTTCTCCACTAGTTTTGGGGCCGGTCCCCTTCTGCGGCCTGATCCCTCCACATCAGCATGAATTCGGGCGTACGGGTGGCCTCTGCACTCGCCGTGCCCCTGGGATCCCCTCTGTCTCTCTCTGGAGCCCTTCTCACTGCTCCTCTCTGCTCTCTCCACTCTCCTCCTGGGCCTCTCTCACTAGGCCCGACTCTTCTTTCAACTCCTCTGAGCAGAGCTCCTCCTGAGCTCCTGCTCCCAACACGACTCTGAGCTTTGACTGACCACTTCCAGAACCTTCCACCCTCTCTTTTATACTCCCACCCTCTGTGCTCCACTGATCTTCTTCCTCCACAGACACCCACTAAATGGTTCCCCCTCTCTTGGTTCCCCCCCTTCCAGCCAGGGTCAGGGCTCAGCAGTGGACAAATGCATCTTGCCCCTCCTGCTGGTCTGGAGTGGCGTAGTGTTGGATGTAGGTGGGTGGGTCCCGGGTAGTGCTCCCTCCTTACCTGAGAGTGGGGTACCACACCTCTGGGTGAGATGCAGTACCTCTGTGGCGACTGGACCCGCAGAGGCGCCACACTAGTTTTCAGAGAATCCTGAATTTCAGCTGATGTTATTTGTGGGTTTTACTTTGCATCCCGAGCAATTTTCCTGGCAGTTGTGGCCGGAATTTTTGTTGGTCTACCTGACCGTGGTTTGGTTTTTACAGAGCCTCTGATTTTCCATTTGCTAATCACAGTTTGAATGCTGCTGACTGGCATTAGCAATTTCTTGGATTTTTTTTGCATCCCTTTCCTGTGTTATACAGTTCAGCTACCTTTTCCGGTAGATCCGTTGACAATTCTTTTGTTTTCCCCATGACTCAAAATCCAGAAACGTCAGTGGCTGGATGAAGATGCACAAGTCTGTCTGGATCCCAGAAACTCACTCAGCTTTTATGCACACACAATGATTACAAGAAAACAGGTCACAGGTGAGAATGTTACCTTTAGTAGCCATTCAAACCCATTTGTGTCAAATACTGTGCATGTTATCAGGCCAAAATCAACAGGGTATGTGAACTTTTGATCAGGGTCATTTGGATATTTTTGTCATTAAGATTTAAAAAGAGAAAACACAGTAGTTTGACAGTAAATGGCTTCACCCGACCAATAACCATGAGTGGAGAAAAAGTTTTTTGTTATCATTCATATTCTCGGAAACAAGCCCAAGAAAGCAAACATTCTGCCGAGGCATGTAAACTTTTCAGCACAACTGTATATCTGCTGTAGCTCGGCAGACAGATAAACCAACCACAAAACACAGGCTCAAGGGTTCAAACCCAGGAACATGACCGTAGCATATCAGCATACAATTTCAACTATGGATTTCTCTAAAACAGAAAAACAGATTTCTACAATAAAAGCTAGGATATAATCAGCATTAAAGCACCCTTACATACATGCCACTAGCTTGGGGCATAAAATCCTGATCACAGCTTCTCTTTAAAGGCTCATCTATAGGAATAGAAGGTAAACCACTGGAGTATCGGAAGAAGGGCAAAAAGCACTGGACCATCATATATGGGCAATTAATAAACTGGTCAGACATTTTTAATCCTGAAGGTGAAGGTAATGGGTCTACCAAATGGAATCCTGGATGTGTGAATGACGACCCTTAATAATATAGGTGTACAAGTGGGAATCCTAATTGCTCTACAAAGTCTCTCTGAATTATTGTTTGTCTTCTAAAACTATTCTATTTATTTCTGATTATCACACATAGTTACTCATTTTCTGTCGTTTTTCCAGCTTTTACTTCTCCATGAAAGGCACAGATGTTACAAACAGCTAATTGAAGTGTTTACCTCTGATTGGAAATGTGGTCACTGTCTCACAGTAGGGACTAATTTACAATGTAAAATGTGTCCTTGCTATACAAATCAACACTCTCACACTCCTATCCTCACTTCTTCATACCCAGCTACCAGGGAACGTGTGCACGCCGATCAAGTTTTTACATTAATTTACATCTCTTTTCCCATTGGAAAATAAAAAGTTTACTTGTAAAAAAATGGATAGTACATTATTAGCCACTCACATGTTTCTTTTACTTAAAGAGTTACTCACAAAGTCAACTAAGGTAACTATGATGAAATATTATGCCTATACAATCTTTAATAGCAATACTATTTTAGCTTTCTTCTATCATAATAATTACACAAAAATATCCAAATTGTCTCTTCAGAGAGGAAGGGGACTAGAACTCTACTGCCACCTACAGGAAGTAGCAATCCTAAAAGTCAATAGTGACCCTTTAACGAGCCTTATCACATGACTTAGGATATAAGGCGGAACCAGAAACTCAATTTGCAGATACTGTGTTTCGGGGTACTGCCCCTCGTCAGTGCAAAGTGAGAGTTCTGGTTTGGCTGGGTGAGAGGCGTCAGACCAGTATCTAAGGAGCAACATTAGAAACTGGTCTAACGCCTCTCACCAAGCCAAAACAGAACTCACACTTTAGCACTGATGAGGGGCAGTACCCTGAAACACAGTATCTGCAAATTAAGTTTCTGGTTCTGGCTTATATCCTAAGTCATGAGTTTCTGAATTTTTTCTTGTGGGAGTGTCTCTCCCAAAAATACAGGCTGGATGTGAGTTCTGTGTATATCCATGTGGCTGCTTTCTTTGCACAGCTTTATTACTGCATTCATGTCCACTTCTTGTGCTTTCCTACTTATCTAGAGACTTTTTTCTCTGCCTACCTTGAGACTATAGATACTTTCCCTTTTCTCCACTGTTGTGATTTGTGTACATCTCTTTCCCATCCCTACCGCTATCACTAACACTTCTAACATGGAGAGAAGGGAGGGGACAGAGAGGGCTGTCAGAAACAGGACCATGAGGTCTGATAGATTTGTGTCAGTTTTTAAAAAACACACAACTAGATAAAGTTGTTTTGACACTCTGCAGCAGCAGCAGCAGCAAAATAGAAACATTTTTTTTTAATGAAAACTATTTTGAAAGTTGCTTAAGTTTGCATTTCGGAAGCAAAGGACATCAGGAGATATGGCACCAGAGATGATGTAACCAAACACAATATCTAGCAACTCTGAACAACATCTTGAGAGTTTAAGTAAGGTGTGGTGCTGCCCCATTGCCCAAAGCAGGGAGCTGATTATATCTGTTGAGCTGCTGGACAATACACACACCCATTTTGAATGACTTGGCTGCATCATAAGTCCCAGCCACACCACAATTACTGGCTGAAGAGGTCCATCATCAGCACCATTCACGGAGGGAATATGCTTTGCATTACTTTAATATTACAATAAACGTTGCTCATCATACCGAAGCAGAAAAAGTTTTAAACACCGTAATTTAACGTATGTTCACAAATATTTTCTTCACACCATTGTGCTTTGTCTGTATTGTACAAACAAATTTGTAGAACATGATAACGATCTATTTTTAAGGTGTAATATCACCTTCTCTGTTATGAAGCCACAGACTCAAATGTAACAAAAAAAAAGAAGCTCAACAGCTTAAATGTGTTATGAGATATTTATCCGCTCGTAGTATATATTACTTTACGTGGCACTCATATATGTGGAATATTCAGTACTTTAAGAAATTCTCATGGGACTCCTCAAAATATAATCTGCTGGAGAGTAAATTGTAGAAATGCTAGAAATTGGGTAAGTGGGATAAGTGATCATTGTATGAGTGCTGGTTGTCCCAGTGTTGTGCTTGGCTATCTCTACTTTTCCCATAGACATTGAATAGTTTGGTGGTACACATGATTCACTGTCATTCAAATTCCCCTGGAATGGGGGCTCAGGATCCCTATTCTACTGAATATTGGAAATATCAGAAATGGGACTCCGAGCTATAATTTAATTCCTCTCTTATGTTCATAATTCCAAGGATAGCAGCTTTTAGAAATATTTTTCTAATCAGAAAGTAAAATATTTAATTTTGACTTTATATAAATAAACATTATTATTATTATTATTATTATTATTAACACCCTAATACCAAACGACTTATCTGGCTATCTAAATATACAGGTGCATCTCACAGAATATCATCAAAAAGTTAATTTATTTCAGTTCTTCAATGCAAAAAGTGAAACTCATATATTACATAGAGTCATTACAAACAGAGTGATCTATTTCAAGTGTTTATTTCTGTTAATGTTGATGATTATGGCTTACAGCCAATGAACACACAAAGTCATTATCTCAGCAAATTAAAATAATTAACAAAAAACACCTGCAAAGGCTTCCTAAGCGTTTAAAAAGGTCCCTTAGTCTGTTTCAGTAGGCTCCACAATCATGGGAAGACTGCTGACTTGACAGATGTCCAGAAGGCAGTCATTGACACACTCCACAAGGTCCCAGAGTCTGGAGGAAGAGTGGAGAGGCCACAATCCAAGCTGCTTGAGGTCTAGTGTGAAGTTTCCACAATCAGTGATGGTTTGGGGAGCCATGTCATCTGCTGGTTTAGGTCCACTGGGTTTTATCAAGACCAAAGTCAGCGCAGCAGTCTACCAGGAAATTTTAGAGCCCTTCATGTTTCCCTCTGCCGACAAGCTTTTTGGAGATGGAAATGTCATTCTTCAGCAGGACTTGGCCCCTGTCTACACTGCCAAAAGCACCAATACCTGGTTTACACACAACAGTATCACTGTGCTTGATTGGCCAGCAAACTCGCCTGACCTTAACCCCATAGAGAATCTATTATAGAGAATCTATGGGGTATTGTCAAGAGGAAGATGAGAGACACCAGACCCAACAATGCAGACGACATGATGGCACAGTGGTGCAGTGGTTAGCACTGCAGCCTTGCAGCGCTGTGGTCCTGGGTTCAAATCCCACCAAGGACAACATCTGCAAGGAGTTTGTACATTCTCCCTGTGTTTGCGTGAGTTTCCTCTGACACTCCAAAGACATACTGATAAGGAATCTAGATTGTGAGCCCAATGGGGACAGTGATGATAATGTATGTAAAGTGCTGCAGAATATGTTAGCGCTACATAAAGATTATTATTATTATTAAGGCTGCTATCAAAGCAACCTGGGCTTCCATAACACCTTAGCAGTGCCACAGGCTGATCGCCTCCATGCCACGCCGAATTGATGCAGTAATTGATGCAAAAGGAGCCCCGACCAAGTATTGAGTGCATTTACAGAACATACATCTCAGTAGGACAACATTTCGGATTTTAAAAACATTTTTCAAGCTGTTGTTATAAAGTATTCTAATTTACTGAGATAATGATTTTTGTGTTTTCATTGGCTGTAAGCCATAATCATCAACATTAACAAAAATAAACACTTGAAATAGATCACTCTGTGTGTAATGACTCTATATAATATATTTTTCACTTTTTGTATTGAAGAACGGAAATAAATTTACTTTTTGATAATATTCTAATTTTGTGAGAAGCACCTGTGCATATATATGCATGTAGGTAGGTTGTTTGCTATTAGCGTGTAATAATATATAATAATGAATGATAATAATTATGCTGATAGAAATAATAATAATAATAACTACAACAACAACAATGATAATGTTTAATTTTATAAAATCAGCATAAAATATTTCACTTTCTGATAAGAAAGAAATATTGTTAAAAGCTGCTAGCCCTACATATATATGTAACTCTCTGAATGGGCTGTAAAAGAAATAAAAAGAGCAATAATAAACACACAATTATATTTTAGATATGAGGGATTTATTCTTTTATATCTTTCATTCCTTTTCTACTTTGAACAGTTCTCTTTCTGTTTATAGAGTGCGTCCCGAATTCCACATTCAAATGAATTGGGATTAGTTGCAAATTCAGAATCTCTTTATTGTGGCTCCTGTCAAAGAAATTGTTAAAAAAAAGCCTTACGTTTGAAAGTGCGGCATCTGAACAAGCTCTCATTTTCACTTCCCGTCTCTGTGAAAAACACTTAATAACACATATATCTCATTTTGTCATTAATAAAGTTTAAGTGCGATCTGCAACTATTGTAAAAGTAAGTGTTTAACAGCAAATTGCAGTGAGCAATGAAATGTTCTACTTAAAGAGTTATCAGCAATTTAATTTTTATTTTTATTTTATAATGGTACGCTTGAAAATAAGCAACTTTGGAATATATCTTATCAGAGAAATCTGCTTCTCACTCCTCCAGGATTGATCTTTCACTATCAATTAATGGGTAAGAGCTGTAAAAACTGTATTGTCTCGGGTTTACCGCAACAGAGAGGGGCCAGAAGAACGCGGTGTCTGATTTCACGCACTCCTGCACTGATTAGTAGCACTTCACGATCATAGTAAACAATGCACGTTTCTGCTGGTAGTCCAAAGGTTAATTTGTTCAGTTGAGAGTCTCTGGAGCTTTCTTGCTTTGATGGTCTCAGCAGTTCAGTGTTGGCCATTCCCCTCTGCTATATGTATTCTCCTCTGGCAATCAGGGATTGCCAGTGTTGGCTTCATACTGCCTGGTTCCAGAGTTGGAGATGTTGGTTGTTTAAGGAGACATTTGGAGTGTTGTTCTGAAGACTTGCTTGGTGATTTAACTGTGTGAATATCCTCATCCTCTCCTATTTGGTTTTTACTTCCTTTTCTTCCCTGGTGTTCCACTCTGTAGTTTGTGAGTGCATACTTGTAGGATTGGTATTTTCATTTATCCCTGTATGTCTTCCCTTGTTAGTCTGGAGTGTGTATTCTTATACACTAATACTCCCCACTTCCCTGGGTGATGGAGGGGACTGATAAGGGCTGATTTAGGAGCTCAGCAAGACACGTGGCCCCGGCATCTTCATCGTTAGAAATAATCCGGGGAGTAGGGATAGCTAGCTTTTGGGTTAGGGAAGGAGACCCTAGCCCCAGGATATCAATCAACAGTGCCGCAACATATTCAGTGAAGACAGATTTTCACAAAACTGAGATAGATGATGACAACTGGTGCTTATAAGATTCTATGGAGGGGAAAAGGTGAGGCGCTATAGGCAGACACACTTTCTACCATCAAGCTTATCAATAGTGCCATTGTTTCTTATGCCAGAATTGTTACTGTAGTCAGTGACTGGAGTAACATTTCTGACAAGGCACACCCCACTAATTAGTTACACTGAATTCAATAAGTGGCGTGCACCTTGTAAGGAAGAGGCCATACTGGGGCCCTGACCTAAGGGGAGGCCGACATGACAGGGTTAGGGTTTGAATCAGGATGAATCAGGGTTATTTGGGATATGGGGGGTTAATGATTTATGGAGGTAGGCTGTGGGTCAAGCAAGGGCAAGAGGGAACTGGGGTAGGAGGAGACCTGATAAATATCGGGGTCATGTGCTAACTGGCCACCATTAGAGGCGGCCACTGACTAAGACCAGATCTCCCACCCATCCCCCCTTTGATTTTATGTAATGGCAGGCGAAGGTCTTAATAGAAGATTTTTAATTTAAGTTGGGTTTAATTCTTGTTAATTGTTGGGAGGGATTGCATGGGCCTGCGGCTTATGGTTTTGCACAATGGCCAGGTTATTTTACGTGCCTCTGAGCTGGTGCGTAGCGGCTAGAGGCAACTTATGACCTGGGAGGGGACAAAATGGGGTATGTGGAATTGTTTTGTTCATTAAGTTTTTTGGACTTCGAGAACCACCCCCTCTTTTGGTTTATTTGTTTACTGTTTTTTTATTAATTTGTTAATAAACCACTGCTGTGGCCTTTTAACATCCAATATGTGTATTGTATTTTGTTATAGATATGGGGTATGGGGTCAGTTTTAAGATTCATTAATATTAAGGTTATTTTCTTTCATTCATATGACTCACAATTACCCTTGTAATGAATTTGACTCATATTATTCCTGGACAGCCCTCAGTAAGACTGGCGCATGAGACGTCAGTCTTAATGAATCAGGATATATATTTTTAATTAATGGTAATTTCCTAAATACTTAAAAAGAGTAAAGAAATTTGCTCCTGAACAGCTCCGAAAGAACCCCATTTTCTACTTTCTAGCCAAAGTTGAGTCCAGACTTGATCTTGGCACATGGAGCAAGATTCCACATCCTTCCATGACTACATCTGCAATCAGACTATGAGATATTACAAGTTATTGCAAAATCTCGCTGTTCTAACTAAGCAATTTTTGTACAATAAAAAAATTACTGTTACTGACTGGTAATTGTCTTAAGGAGCAGGCAGATCTTGTTTAGTCAGAACAGCAAGATTTTGAAATCCGACAGCAAATGTGGCTACTCAGAATGTTGGGATTTCACAGTCCGAAGGTTAGGACTTAACTTTTGCTAGAAAGTCAGGTCCTTGAGAGGCAGTTAGGAGACGGATTTCTTTATAATTTTTTATGCAAGTCTTTAGTACCTTACTACCTCTTCTTTTCTGAAGTAGAATAGGCAGTCACATACCGATGATAGATACTCTTTAAGAACATAAGTCTTCCATTATCCATTATCTTGTACAAGCCAATAAAGGGAAGCAAGGTTTTACCTTCCAAGGCCCACCTTGTAGATGACATTAACAGTTTAGATATTCTTTTTTCATATGTTGGGTAATAAACAGAGATGAGAGAATCAATCTGGAGGAGATTGATTTTGAGACACATTTCCTAAAATTCACATTTTTTCACTTTTTTGATTATCAGTTAAAAAAATAATGCTCAGCACCATTTCTGACACTGCAGAAGACTCAAAGAGTGATCTAATGGTGTCCGGGAACAGCCATGCAGGCTTTTTCATAAAGTCCTGTATTTATCATATTACATGGTCTAGCACAGCCAAATAGGTGGGCTATCACTTATAAAAGATGGGGGCTGGCCAAGCAACGCAATTTTATTTTTATACAGTATAGGGATTGAAAGTCAGACTACACAGCTCATTCCACATAAGAATATGAAAAGGTTTAATATGATTGTGGTACACTACTTCATTGCTCAAGCAAATTGAAAACAAGAGTAGTAGTACCAGTATGTGATCTAAAGATTCAAGTGAGATAGGCAAGTGCTAGACCTTTATAGTCATTCAGTGTGGGTTACTTGCTTGATCTGAGATATACTGCAGTAACAGCATTTTAATAAAGCCTTTTTATCCTTATTCCTTACATACGTCCAAGAAGGAGGGTAATGTTAAACCCCTCAGTGCTAATTTGGTCTCTTACTCTTCTCCTTTCCATGCAGTTAGTGGCTTTTCAGTATTGTAATAAGCGCAAATTAATTTTTTGGGGGAAAATTCAATAAAGCTAATGAATATTAATTTCAAACGATCCCCCTAACTCTAGTAATAAGTCGTTAAATGGAAGCATACTTGTTAGGTCTTACGGAAGGTCAAGAATTCTCCTAGAATATCAGAAGATCTCCAGAACTCCTAGAGAGGATAGCAAGCCTCCTGACTTCAGCCAGGGCCAGGGTTAGCACCCAGCGCACCCGGGCAAGTGCCGAGGCCCTGAGCAGGCAGGGGGGCCCACTCGCCGTCGGGCACCCCGGCGCGCTATGGGACCCATGAGCGGAGGAGAGCAGTGCCAGCACCTGCCACCCCCACCCCCCTGCTTGCTCAGGGCCCCGACACAATACTTACCTCTCCCCGTGCCTCTGCAGCAGCTCGGGTCTCTTCGGTGTCCTATGACTGTGACGTCTCAGGTCAGAGGGTGCGATGACGTCTTTCCACCGCCCCCTCTCCTGAGCCGTCACAGCGCAGAGCGGGAAGATGCCGGCGACGCTGAGGAGTCCGGAGCAGCGGCAGCAGGTGAGGAGATGTGACGTCAGTATTTGATTTTTTTTTAATGTATGAAGGCATGGGGCATTATAGGGGGGAGAACAGCCTGCAATGGGGAATTATAGAGGGGGGAGAACAGCCTGCATGGGGCATTATAGTGGGGAGAACAGCCTGCAATGGGGCATTATAGGGGGGAGAACAGTCTGCAATGGGACATTATAGAGGGGGGAGAACAGCTTGCATGGGGCATTATAGGGGGGAGAACAGCCTGCAATGGGGCATTATAGGGTGGAGAACAGCCTGCAATGGGACATTATAGAGGAGGGAGAACAGCCTCCATGGGGCATTATAGGGGGGAGAACAGCCGGCAATGGGGCATTATAGGGGGGGGGAACAGACTGCAATGGGGCATTATATGGGGGGGAGAGCAGACTACAATAGGGCATTATATGGGGGGGGAACAGACTGCATGGGGCACTATATGGTGGCACAGCCTGCATGGAACATTATGTGGGGGGCACATCCTGCATGGAGCATTATATGGGGGCCAGTATTCTGTATGGAGCGTTATATGGGGGCCAGTATTCTGTATGGAGCGTTAAATGGGGGCCAGTATTCTGTATGGAGTGTTATATGGGAGCCAGTATCCTATATGGAGCATTTTATGGGGGCCAGTATTCTGTATGGAGCATTTTATGGGGGCCAATATTCTGTATGGAGCATTTTATGGGGGCCAGTATTCTGTATGGAGCATATTATGGGGGTCAGTATTCTGTATGGAGCGTTTTATGGGGGCCAGTATTCTGTATGGAGCTTTATATGGGGACCAATATCCTGTCTGGAGCGTTATATGGGGACCAGTATCCTGTGTGGAGTGTTTTATGGGGGCCAATATTCTGTATGGAGCATTTTATAGGGGCCAGTATTCTGTATGGAGGGTTTTATGGGGGCCAGTATTCTGCATGGTGCATTATATGGGGGGCCAGTATTCTGTATGGAGCATTACATGGGGGCCAGTATTCTGTATGGAGCATTACATAGGGCCCATAATACTGTATAGAGGACTATGTGGGGCCCATTATACTGTATGGAGAACTATGTGGCGCTCATTATACTGTATGGAGGACTATACTGTCCGGTCTGCACTGTGCGCTGCGAGGATTCGCCGATTTCTGAGCTATTGTAGAATTTACAATAGATATCACTCATCTAATGTAAGAAGTGAAATCTTTGCATTGTACTATATATATTTCTCTGCGGTATCTGTGCATCATGAAGCATGGTACATGTTAAAGGGGTCCACAGAGACTCTTTCACCCAGGGCCCACAAAAACCTGGAGCCGGCCCTGACTCCAGCCAAACTCCCTTGAAACGTCCCAAAAAACGACTATTCTGGGAGCTGCAACATGACCCCCAAAGCCTTCTATGGGACTTCTTTGTACCTTCAAATTCATCTGACTTCATACAGAAATATGCAGAAGTCTTTTCTGTTGGATTCACATGGAAAAACAAGCGTGGAGACCCTGGTATAAAATGTATAACTGATCCTCCACCTACTATACGTCATTTATTGTACTAGGGCCTTTATATATGGTATAAAGGCTTTTGAGTCTACTAAGGCACCAAGGCTCGGATGAGTCTTCTACCTCTGCTCACCCATCCTCTATCATCACCCATTGTCTTAGTAAAGTGTTATGTCGGTAAAATAATTTGTGGCAAAACTTTCTGTAAATTCTTTGTTCATTTTCAGTTTCTGTTCGAAAGTATAAAAGAATGTATTTCTGGTAAAATATGACTTCTCTGGTATCTTGTTTTGGAAATGTTCCATGTGTGCTCTTTCTCAAGTTAAAATGATTTCTTACTTTAGGGTGAAAAACGAGCAAACCAAAAGGAATTTAAGTGGTCCAATTATATTCTTCAAGATGAAAGGCCACAGTTGTGGAATGTCTTGGGTCACTTACTGGTGTCAGAGGTGAACAGGGTAATAATTAAATTTTAATATTTTAATACACAGGATCAATTTATTAACATAACTTATTCACTATAACTGCACGTATAAAATGACAGACTAGGTCAGAAATCTATAAACTGCTTTAAAGGTTTTATTTCTTTTTCTTTCTGTTCCTTCCTGATTTTCCTTGATATTACTTTAGAGTGTTTAAAGGAATACATGAAAAGAAGAACATCTTAGGGCTTGACTATCACTTTGACTTCTTATATCCACTAAATTTTTCCCAAAAGTTCCTAAAGTTACAATATTATTTCTTTTGAGAACAATCATTGCAAACATGAGGTTAGAGGTGGACATAGTATAGAGTGCAAAGTAGTGATGAGCAAGTATGTTCTGTTAACCCTTTTGGCGAGCATGCTCGGGTGCTTGCCGAGTATCTTCAGCATGCTCCAGTGTTATGTTTTAGTTACTCCGTGCACATGATTTGCGACTGTTTGACAGCTATAATACATGTGAGGAATGCCTAAGAAACAGGCATTCCTCACATGTATTAAAGCTGTCAAACAGTCTCAAATCATGTGCACGGCGTGACTTAAACATAACACTCGAGCACGCTGAAGATACTCGGAAAACACCCGAGCATGCTTGTAAATCTCGAGTAACAAGCATGCTCTCTCATCACTAGTGCAAATGTCTCCCTTATATGCATTGTTTTTTCTAAGTAATTATATGGTTTCACATAGAACATATTTTTAAATACCGCTCAGTTTTTGATGTGTTTTTTAGCCCAAACCTGTAATGGATGCAAAATGAATGGAAAATTTTAAAAAAAAGCTTTATACTTCTCCTTCTTCTTGTATATATTTATGACTTTAATAAAAAAAATGGAAATTCAAAAAACTATGTTCGAAACCACTTCAACTGCCAAGTAGCCTGTATTTCCATTTTGATAAGAGTTGTGGACCTACGGGACCCCTGTTCAGGAGCATAGGCAGCACTTGTGATGGGTCTACCCTTGCATAAAATATCAATCCTTCCACCTGGTATCCAAAGGAACAATTATGACTAAGGTAGAGAGCAGTACAGTTCATGTAGCACAATAGGTAGAGAGCAGTACCGTACATATAGTACAGGTATATAGCAGTATAGTTCATGTAGTTCAGGAGGTAGAGAAAAATATAGTACAGGAATATAGCAGTTTAGTACATGTAGTATAGGTAAATAAAACTACATTACATATAGTAAAGTGGACATAATACTGGTAGAGAGCAGTACAGTACATTTAGTACAGATAGAGAATAGCAAAGCATAGGTAGTACTGTTGGATAAAAGTACAGAACATATAGCACAGGTAGAGAGAAGCTTAGTACACATAGTACAGATAAAAATAGTACAGTATAGGTACTGCTGGTGGATAAAAGTACAGAACATATACTACAGGAAGAAAGCAGTAAAGAACATATAGAACAACAATAGAGTAATAAAGAAAATTCAGTTCAAGTATATAGCTATAATGGAGTTCATGTATTTATTAATTGCAGAGTGCTGTTGCACTGTGCTTGTACTACAGCAAGAGACATATGCACCTGTGTATTATTTTAATACTGTAGATTGTGTTGTCAAATGTTGATATTTTCTGCACTGTGTGTTTGGGGGAGTAGCTACTTCCAAGGCCATGCACCCTGAAGTTGACGCGCCCCTGGGCCTGTGTCGCGCTGCGTTGCGCATGCGGGAGCTTACCCGGAGCCGGATCTCTTGAGGGTTGTAGTCTCGTGGCGGTGATCCGGTCCGTGCCCAGGGAGTCAGACTAAGTGGCGCTGTATTAGCGGTAGATGTTGGACGACTACGCCACCCGTTGAGTACAGCTAAGGAGCTGCAGCTGCAGGGCAGACCACTGAGGCCGGTGGTAGGATTGTGCAGCGTGATAGTATAACCCCCAACGGGAGGGGTATGGCCTCAGGGCAGCCGACGTGGATGATGGGGGTAGCAGGAACCACTCAGAGACGGTACGGTGTAGTTCAGGGTCTTTACTGGTGACAACGATAGACCCTCCCGGAGTACTGGCTAGCGATTGGGGCCTGGTCAGTCCTTGAGCAGATGGGATCTCCCCTGGCCAGGCGGAGTTGTAGGCCTCCCAAACTAACGATACTCTTCTGGCTACCTTGCTAGAAGCGGGTATAAGTAGCCCACGTCCCTGAGTGTACCGTGTGGTGCTCACCCGTATGGCCGGTGACTCGGGGCCTTCTAGTAGCTTCCGCTCCACGACGGCGGTGCTGGTCCCACGCGTGTGACCGTGCCTTCGGGTTTCTGGGCCAGAGGACCTGCAATCCCCGGCCGGTCGGTTTCTGCTGCTGGATAGGAGTTAGTCCCCACAGCCTCGGACTCCGGGTCCGGTGATAACTTCTCAGTCAGGGCGAGCTCTGCAGCTGCCAGCCCCTGACTCCTTGTAGCACTGCTCCCACAGAGCTCCTGATGTTCTTTCCTATATCTGCTTCTCTGTCTCTACTTCTTCTCTACTCACTAACCCTGCCTCAGCCCTAGGTTTATATAGGGGAAGTTCTTCCCCTCCCAGGACTGGGCAGGAGGTGTGGCATGCACAGGATCCCTGACCAAGAGACCTCCCACCTGCTCTCAGACATAACATTGCTTGTTACTGTGGAAACCAGACCCCTGGGGTGCCACATAATTCTCACACCTTTACAATATTTTTTTTCTTAATTAAAGGAGTATAGTTGGATCCAGTTTATTTCAAGTCTAGGAACGTAGATAGGTGAATCTGTAGAGTCAGGGGTCACCTTGTTACAGGTAATTTGACTCACACAATTTTGATCAAAACTGTAAACTAAGTAATTATCTTATATTTTTTTAAGTTTTTAACACTAGGGGAGTTAATGCATTCTTTAATTGCAGAGTACTGCTATATAGTGCTTATATACAGTATCTACCCTTGTCTTGCAGTCACAGCATATGTGGCACCTGCAAATTAATTTCATATTGCCCAATGACAATATTTTCTAAACACACAGTGCAAGTACATAGCAGTACAATAGATGGAATTCAGTCACTATTTTGACTCCATAACCAGGGTGCAAGTGTGGGCTCTTGAGACAAGTATTCTAAGGATATCTGTATTGTACCGGTACTCACACCAAGAACTTCATCAGTTAGCTTGACTTGACTGCAGAGGCAAGAATGAATATTCCAGAAGTTCATTCTCGGGCTGAATTCTTGTTTCATGCACAATAGTAACAGCTTGAGCTGCAGCAACAGCAGCAGCTGCAACAACAGCTGTAGGTAAAAAGACAATTCTGAACCAGAGATGTACAGAGATGAACCTAAAAAGATGGCTGGCAAACACTAACTGAGGAGCAGAAGGGAGAGGTTACTTACATCAGAGCTGGGCTGAAAAAGGAAAACTGATTCCATAGCAGTATAACAGCAACAAAACAATATTGTATGATTCCCAAGTCATGGGACAAGACAGTTAGGGAACATTACAAGTGTAGTACAGGTAGAAGTCATTACATTTAATGTATTATAGATAGTACAAATAGAAGTATCATATGGGTATTGCAGATAAATGGCAATACAATATATGAACCAAAGGTAATAGCAGTAAAATACATGTAAAAAGTAAAATGTAGAACTACACTTGTAATACAGATGAACGATGGTGCAATAGTAGAAAACTAGATGAGCTCACCCTTGCAGGCACCCACTATCACGTAGGTTTCGGACATCCAGCAAGCCCCTCGGTGTGGGCAAATAAATCCAATATAGCAAAAAAAGCTGGTGTTTCCAATAAAATCTTGGCAGCTTTATTATATTATCATTAAAATCAGGTCACAAACAGGTAAGTGTTCTGGTGTTGACAAGTTTCTACTTGAGCAGTCTTAATCGTAGGGATGTTGCAATACACTGATACTATACTCCAAATATAGTAAATAATAGAAATACAACATATGAAGAATCGGTCAGTGGTGGACAAAGATGGAAAGAGTGTAGGTGTCAGTCTGGTGCTGGATTCGAAATGGGTCCAGGACCTTCTGTGGTCTCCCATTTTGGTCCAGCCAGGGCTGATGCTGCTCATCATCATCATCAGCCCCAACGCCTAGCTGGTCAACGAGCACTGTTTATCTCCTAGGTAGTTGTGCCTAACAATGTTAAGCCTGGGTTGCAGGGAGAGACAGTGCTTGCGGAGTCTAAGTCCAGAGATTGCCGTTCTGAGCATGTCCGTGACCTGGCGGATCGTGATTGGTGGTTTGGCACCCACCTGACCCGGTGACCTGGCACCGCCTGATTGGTCACAGGTGTCGTCACCAATGGTGTGACAGTGGGGCAGGGCTTAATCTTTAAAAGACCCGCCCACAAACATGGCGGCGCGCTCAGATCATTTGAGCTGGTTGTTTGTGGTGTGCACGCTTAAACTCTTGGGCTCCTCTAAGAGCCATAGCTTTATGCAGACAGGTAGCTTGAGCCATGTAGAGCGGGTCTGCTCAGTCCGGTAGCACGCCGGCTGAGTGCACGAATACTCGGTGGGTATCACACCCACATACTAGCTCTGTCTCCTATAGCGTAACGCCTGTACCGAAGACAGGGCTACTGCTTCTTCTTCGGTCACACATCTCCCTGTGGTTCTTGGAGATTGTGTGAACCGCTTTAGCGCCATTCCCCATAGCGTAGCGCCTGTATCAAAGACAGGGCTACTGCTTCTCCCATGGTCGCACGTCTCCCTGCGGTTCTTGGAGATTGTGCGAACCGTATTACCCTTCCGTGTGCATTAACACGAAGGGCTAAGATAGTTTATAGGTGCGTCGCCGGTCGCTCTTCCTCCGTGCAGTTAACTGAGATAGAGCGTACCGCTTTACCCGGTCCGGTGTGCTGTTAACACGGACGGGTTATCAGTTTAGCTGTCGCTTTCCTTTCCACTCGGAAAGTGTTCGGCAGCAGTCCATTAGGCTGCATTGCGGACCCCGGGGTCGGTTGCATTCCATTAAAATAAAGTTGTCTCCAACCGCCCTCCTAACAAAGAGTCCCTGTGAAAGAACAGTAAATGCGCCCTTTGCAGTGTAATAGTTGTGCTATGAGAGAAGCTGCTTGCTGTTTTAGAGGTTGCGATGAGCCCCCTTACCTCTTGGGCCCCTGTGCAGCAGCACCAATGATATGCCCGCTCTTGGTACAAGTGCTGTATATTGCAGTACAGAAAAAGCGAGAATACTGGTAGTTCTTCATGCACAGATTGATGGAACATTGACTATGCTGGAGTTGGCCAAAACTCGATTAAGTTACAGACTTAATTACATAAAGATTCCAAGTTGATTTTCTCAGCCATTTGCAGTCATGGAGGTATGTTTAGACTGATGCAAATGTAGGTTATTTAAGTTCCTTCATAATGACAGTGTTTTTATTATTTTCTATATGTGTTTATAGTTCTATATTCATTTTTTTTTTACTTTCTTTCATAGACATGTGTCATGTGTTCCATCTTTTTCTTGTTAGCTTGTTGATAACCGCATTGTAATTTGTTGTCATTTTAATTTGCATCTCATTGTATTTGCGAGGAACAAAAACAGTGGATAAGGAAATCACTTAGCAGATGCCTTCCCTGTCATTTATATGCCTAATTTAATGATAATTATTTATTCAAATTCCTGTGATAAATGGAAACTTTGTAATTCGTTATTTCCATATTTCCACATTTCATGAAAAGGAACTTGCAATAAAATATCATTTAATGTTCAGAAAACTAAACCGACTTCATGGCTAATGGATGATCAAATTCCAGATCCAAAAACAAATGCTAAAAACAAATAATATAATTTGGTCTAAGGTCAATGAAAATACTTAAAATGTGAACTGTGAATTAAAGGAGTATTCCCATCTTCAAGATCCTATCCCAATGTGTAGTAGGTGTCATAATAATAATAATAGCAAATACCTCGAATTAGAAATGTTGTATAGTTTTTCTGATTCGCTATGTCTTTCCTCATGTGTAGGCATTGCAGGACCTTAAGTATCCATGGTTATGACCACTAGCAACTAGCTTTACTGTCACTATATAAGTGGTCATAACCATGGATACCTAAGGTTCTGCAATGCCTGCACAAGAGGAAAGAGACAGAGCGAACCAGAAGAACTATACTACATTTTTAATTGAAGGTAATTACTAATATTATTAATATTACCCCTACTACATATTGGGATGGGATCTTGGAGATGGGAATACCCCTTTAAGAGGTGGCATGGCTTGAAAAAAAAAACAAATCAGACATACTTACCTGCTGTCATCCCTGTGGATCAAACGGCACATCATTGCATCTGCCATTGATGATGTGCCATGTCAGTCACTCGGCCGCTGCTGCCAATCACAGACGTCAGGAGTCAGGTGATCAAAGAAAGGGAAGTTATAATATCTGGACCTGGTACAGACCCCCGGAACAGCCCACGTAGGATCCACAGGGTTGACAGCAGGTGGAAATAGCTGACTTGATATTTCTATGTCTTCCATGTCGCCTGTAATGGAATACTGAGTACAGATGAATGGATCTGACGAGATTCAAATATGCCAAATCTTGTGGATTTTACCAGGAAATTCAACTTATAACATATTTATTCTCTACAAATTGAATGTTCCATTTTATGCTCTGGGGTTCTGGAGAGATCCCAGGATATAATAATAAACTTAATTTGTATTTATGAAAAAAAAACAACTAAAGCCTCATCACACACCTCCGCTGCTCTCTCTTCTCAATATGTCCTCGGCACCGCAAAATGCATTTTCACACAAGGCCAAGCAGTTACAAGGGTTGTGCTAGTTCTTGTCACAGCCAGAAGTCCCTTCAGAACCTAGAGAATAATTAATGAAGGGTGAAAGAAATAATAAAAATAATACTCACCTCTAGTGATGAGCGAGCACTAAAATGCATGGGTGCTCGTTGTTCGAGTCGAGCAAATTGGAATGAGTAACGAGCCCATTGTAAGTCGAGCATTTTTCCGGCGCCCCCCCGCCCTCCCCCCCCCCGGCAGTCTGCAGAGGGCCTAAAAATTGCCCAAATTGATGGGAATAGTGCTCAAATGGCATGAGAACAGCATGGGGAAGACCCCTGGAAGCAGTTCTGACTCCCAAATCACTGCTGTCAACAATGTTGTCAGAGTATTACGCCACTTTTGCGGACTCACAATAAAACATACAAAAAACGAAACAAAAATGGATTTTCCTGGGAAATATGTTAAGGAACATCCTTTCCAGGGTAATGACTTGTATATAAGGCAAAATAAATATAAAAAAACAAAAATGCTCCTCCACACCTTGGGCTATGTTCACACACAGCGTTTTTGATGCGTTTTTGAACTTTTGCAGTGCTCTCAAGCAAGACAAATGCATTCACCGTGAAATGTCATTTTAACATTTTACAACCTTATCTGGCCATGTGGTGTGAGACACATCATCAGACACATGCATACAGTGCTGAAAAGACATGGGAAAAGCATGGGGAAGACCCCTGGAAGCATCTCTGACTCCTTGAGCACTGCCTAAAATTGTGGTCATCTCATCAGACGTGATCTTATATTACTACGGTAATAATTGCCATTTTTGGCAACGTGACAAATCTTAAACTCCATTTAAAATGGGCAAGGTGTGTGTCAAGGAACGGGGAAGTAGACGTTATGTTGATGGTGATACTGCACGCAGAGGCCGTGGGCAAGATGAAACTGTGCTTGCTGAGTGAGCACAACAGACACCCACATCATGTCGAACTACCTTCCTGTCTCAATTTCTAGGGGGCCGCGGAACACCGCTATTGAGGCCAGAGCAGTGTGAAAAGGTTGGTTGGATAGCAGATAAAGTTTCCAGTCAGTTTGCCACCACCACCACCCTGTGTTCCACATGGTCCTTTCTCAGTAGATGTGAGTCTGGATCACATTATTATTATTACTTGACAGCGGGTATCTGCGAGTCATGGGGTTCAATATA
Organism: Phyllobates terribilis; assembly: GCF_046119375.1. Classification (NCBI taxonomy): domain Eukaryota; kingdom Metazoa; phylum Chordata; class Amphibia; order Anura; family Dendrobatidae; genus Phyllobates; species Phyllobates terribilis. Next base: position 331,457,766 of record NW_027362768.1, read on the forward strand.
ACTCACCCATAGCTAACTGACCCCCTTTTTCAAATAAACACGCCACACATTATATGTTGGATTAAATTGGCCACAGCAGCCATTTATTAACATATAAATACAAACATTATAAACCATATCCTAAAGGAGTGGTGTTCGACGACCCAAACTATTTTAAACCAAGAAACCAAATGTGTCCTTATGTCTCAGGCCAGATTGCGTATTACCTCTAGCCGTTAAGCACCAGCTCAGAGGCACCAATTCAAACAGCCTGGCCAATGAAACATGCCCAAATCACAGGTCCTCTGATCCATTCCCCATGGGATCAACCACCCGAGACCACTGAATACCATGTAGGGGGGTACAGAACTTCCCGAGGCCCCCCCCCCCACTGATTCACCATTAACCATGAACACCAACTTCAAGGACCCCCCATGCCAGCTGCCATGACAAAGCATATTAAAATCACAATAAAACAATCCTCAGAATTTTGAAATTGTTCCACTGAGGATTCGAAAAAATGGGTGGGTGGGTGGGAGATGTTGCTTAAGGGATGATGGCAACCTGAAATGGCTGCCAAATCCGAAATGGCTGTCCCTATATACCCCACTCCTCCCCCACACATCCCCTACCCCCAAAAATACCCTCCCCTACAATATACACCAATCAAATTGAAGATAAGCACCTACCCAAGCCCTAGTCACCCCTACCTAAGCAAGCCCTTCCCCCTGTATCCCGCATTAACCCTGTCATGCAGGCCTCCCTCTAAAGCCCGTGGCTGAGTACGGCCTCTTTTGACAGCGGGTATCTGCGAGTCATGGGGTTCAATATAACTCACCCATAGCTAACTGACCCCCTTTTCAAATAAACACGCCACACATTATATGTTGGATTAAATTGGCCACAGCAGCCGTTTATTAACATATAAATACAAACAATATCCTAAAGGGGTGGTCCTCGAAGCCCCAAACTATTTTAAACCAAGAAACCAATTGTGTCCTTATGTCTCAGGCCAGATTGCGTATTACCTCTAGCCGCTAAGCACCAGCTCAGAGGCACCAATTCAAACAGCCTGGCCAATGAAATATGCCCAAATCACGGGTCCTCTGATCCATTCCCCATGGGATCAACCACCCGAGCCCACTGAATACCATGTACGGGGGTCCAGAACTTCCCGAGGTCCCCCCCCCCACTGATCCACCATTAACCATGAACACCAACTTCGAGGATCCACCCATGCCATGAGCACAAATATTCTGACGCCTCAAATATTTGTGTCCCTCCACACTCTTAAACCTTTTTCTATGCCTTCTTGAATTGCCAGGCACCACATATCCGTACCAACCGCGTTCATGTGTACCCCATCCCTCCTACAGAACTCCCCTTCTCCCGACTCTAATTCCAAATGACGTATGGCCAAGGCCCCATTTCTCATTATGAAACGCGTCACCACCATATTTATTTTTACCTGGGCCCTATTGATTCCATCATTTGATCGGGCCCCTCGCCAGATTTTCCGTGGAACAATGTCTGACTAGATAACTAAAACCTTCGGAAACATTGCCCACAATCTTAGTATATCAAATTTGATATCTTTGATAAGTTCCCTACATGACCTCTTACACAGGTCATTACCACCTAAATGTAACACCAGCAAATCAGGGACCCGATCACGCCTTACAAAGTGATGGAATTACGCCAGGAGTTGACGCCAAACCATTCCCCGCTTTCCAATCCACCGAAGAATAGCTTCATCCACCGAAAATCCCAACTGACGGCCGGCCGGCCTCACCGCTGCCCGCAGTGCAGCCCAGAAAACAAAAGAATGGCCCATTATCCATACAAGTCTGGGACCCACTGTAGTGCCGGCGTCCCTGCCCTCTGCTAGGCAGGGACGCTGTTCCCCTCACCGCTCTGCTCCGTGCCCGGCGTCCCTCTCCCGCTCTGCCGGCAGCGCGCGCTCCTTCCCGGCCACTGTGCTTAGGGCGCGCGCGCGCGCGCGCGCCCTCCCTCCCTCTTTAAGGGGCCGCGCGCGCCGTCCTAAGGAGTCCCCGGCCAATGGCCGGAGGACTTTACCATATATAAGGCACCTCCTCCAAAATGGAGGTGCCCGAGCAATGTTGTTGCACCGTTCTACTCTGCTTCAGCCCTCAGGTCCCGTTGCCAGTTACCTGCCAGTTACCTGCCAGATTCCTGCCAGCTTGCTGTCCTAATCCTGCCTGATTTCCTGTTACCTGCCTGCCTGCCTGAGGTCCGACGGTCTGCCTTACAACTCCGGTCAGTCTGTCTAAGGACCAACTTGCCCGCTCACCTGGGAGCGCACATCAGCTACCTGCCTGCTTGCCTGAGGTCCGACGGTCTGCCTTACAACTCCAGTCAGTCTGTCTATGGACCAGCTTGCCCGCTCACCTGGGAGCGCTTCTCCGCTACCTGCCTGCTTGCCTGCCCGGAGGCTCCGCTGTCACGTGCTGTGACCACCAGCTATTCCAGAGACTCTTGCCCGCTCACCTGGGAGCGCTTCTCCGCTACCTGCCTGCTTGCTTACCTGGAGGCTCCGCCGTCACGTGCTGTGACCACCTGCTATTCCAGAGACTCTCGCTTGCTCACCTGGGAGCACACATCCTCCATCTGCCTTGCTAGCCTACCTGGAGGTTCAGCCATCACAGGTCGTACTTACCCTTTACCTAGAGACTGCCCCGGTCACTTGCCGTGACCTCCAGCCCGTTCTTCCAGAGACTGCCCCGGTCACTTGCCGTGACCTCCAGCCCGTTCTTCCAGAGACTGCCCCGGTCACTTGCCGTGACCTCCAGCCCGTTCTTCCAGAGACTGCCCTGATCACTTGCCGTGACCTCCTGCCCGTACACCCAGAGACTGTCCCGGTCACCTGCTGTGACTGCCTGCCTGGTCGCCACCCGCTCCCTTACAAGGAACGCTCCCTTGTATAGTAGCCCAGAGGTTCCGCCTCCCAGACCCGTTACAGTTTGCTCGGGCCATGGAACCCGGTGGCACCCAAGCTCCCTCGCTCTCGGACCTGTGTCATGAACTGTCCCGTCAAAGGTCCCAACAGGAGTCCATCCTGGGTCACCTGCGGAATGTCAATACTCGCCTGGACACTCTGACTGTTCCACCAACAACCTCCGCCAGTGCCATGTCTCGCAATCCGGCAGCTCCGCTGCCCACTAACACCATGATATCCTACCCCGGACCTCGGCTTTCTGCACCTCCTCGCTTCGGAGGCGACTCAGCCCAGGCTCGGGGCTTCATAAATCAGTGCACCCTGCACTTTGAACTATTGTCCCACCAGTTTAACTCCGACCGAGCCAAAATTGCATTCATCATGTCCCATCTCACCGGGGAGGCCCTTGCCTGGCTAAATCCTCTATGGGAGAGAGGAGACCCCCTGGTGTCCAATTTGCCTGCTTTTCTCACGGCTTTCCGGAAAGTCTTCGACGAACCCGGACGGAAGACCTCATCCGCATCATCGTTGCTACGCCTCCGTCAGGAAAGTCTCACCGTGGGCCAATATGCCATACGGTTCCGTACCCTTGCCTCGGAGCTGGCCTGGGATAACGACGCTCTGGTTTCCGTCTTCTGGGAGGGTCTGTCCGGCCGTATTAAAGATGAACTTGCCGGTCGGGACATTCCTACCACTCTCGATGACTTAATAACTCTTGCCACCCGGATTGACCTACGGTTCCAGGAGCGTGCCAGAGAGGTCACCCGTGAGAGGAGGTTACCACGTCTAGCTCCTACTTTTCAGAAACCCGTCACTCCTTCTGTCTCTAACCAGGTACACCCTCCTGAGCCTATGCAGGTCGACCAGACCAAGATGGTCAAGACCCGTCAGGACTTACGCCGTGCCGAGGGGACCTGCTTCTACTGTGGCAGTAAGGAGCACCGGATCCGTGCCTGCCCGGAGAGGTCGGGAAACGCCTGTGTCTAGGTTCGCTCAGAGAGGTCCACCTAGACAAGAATAAATCCTCTCCACCCCTGCTGTTGTCAGTTTCAATCGTCTACGGGGAGAACCGTTATTTCGAACTAGCCCAACTGGACTCTGGAGCAGCCGGGAATCTTATTTCACAGTCCCTGGTAGAGAAATACCGCATCCCCACCATACCTCTGGCTGTACCCTTGTCTGTTGCTGCCGTGGATGGGGGGCTCTTACCACTAGTGTTGAGCCACCCCCGTAGTGTTCGAGTTCGGTTCGGTTCGTCGAACACCCGTGTGTTCGCCGAACTGTTCGTCGAACTGTTCGTCGAACTGTTCGTCGAACACCTTCGAACACCGTTAAAACCAATGGCAGGCAAACAAAAACACATAGAAACACATAGAAAACACCTTCAAAGGTGTCCAAAAGCTGACAAACTGCTCAGAAGACACAACTAACACATGGAAAAGTGACAAGTACATATAGTCATGCGAAAAGAAAAGAGGTGGAGGAGTAAAAGGAGGGGGAGACACAGATATAGGCATGTCATGCCCTTCTAAAATCCAAAAAGTGAGAAGCCGACACGGCCAGTCCGCTCCTGCCCGTGCCACCTCCGTGTCGCCGGGTTTGTGCCAGAGCCGCGGTGAACCCTGACGGCCAGCCCCCCTCTCCCAATACTGGTGCCTGTCCGCTGGTGGGTCGAGAGAGCCCCCCTGTGGTGGAGGCAGCTCTAAGCTTTTTAATTTAAATTGTCCCTCTAATTTGAATGAATACACTTTAAATCCATTTACAAGGATCTATTGGAGGGCAAGTCTCATGCCAGCAGCCGCGTAATTCCAGCTCCAGTAGCGTCCACTAAAGCTGCTGCAGTTAAAAAGCTTTTATAAGGATCGAGCTCGGCTGTCCACCGCAAGGCATCCTAGTGCCAGTCCCAGCCCCTATGCCTTGGGGTGCCTCCTGATGCTCTTCACTGAGTATCCCGTGGTCCCGAAGCATTTCCTTTGAAAAAATTAAGTGTCCAAACTACAGGTGGTGTAGCTTGCTTAACAGCCGGGATAATCCGCTGACTAGCAGACACTGCTACTAGGCACAAAGTATTTCCTGGGCTAGATGCAGTTAAAAATTTGTAAGTAGATACTCTCGTTGGATGCTGAGAAAGCATTCCATAGAGTCTCCTGGCACGCCATATATGATTCTCTTAAAAAGCTTGGGGTAGGGGTCTAGGGGACCCTTTTATAGCCAAAATCACGGCCCTGTATCACAATACGTCACCTAGGCTGAAGATAAATGGAACTGTAGCACCGAGGGCTCGGTTGCTACAGACGTATTGCACCTCACCCAGAGGTGTGATATCTCACTCTCAGATAAGGATGGAGTGTGGATCAGGACCCGACACCTGCATGCATTACACCACATTGCCGTGGGGCAGGGCGACCAATATGCCCCTGAGATGGGCACGACAGTCCCTGTCCTTGGCTGGAGTGGGGGGAGGGAACACTGAGGAAGGGGAACCCTGCAGTGCAGGAGCAGGGAGGAAGCAGTTCCTGGGTGCATTGAGAAGGGAGTATAAAAGGTGGGCACCATCTTAGTTCAGTGCAGAGAAGTCTGAGCAGAAGTGGCAGGGAGCAGGGGCTCTGCATGAGCTCTGCTCCGGAGGCGGGCCTAGTAACAGAGGCCCAGGCCTGCAAGAGGGAGAAGGAAGGAAGAGGAGCGGAGAAGGCTCCAGGAACGAGGAATGAAGGGATCCCAGGGGTGCGGACGGGCGAGTCGCCACCGCACGCCCGAATCCACCTGCGTGGAGGGGTCAGGCCAAAGGGGGAGACCGGTCCCCGAACTAGTGGAGGCAGGAAACGACCCTCAGCTAGAAACCGGAGGCTCTGACATTTTATGTGGCGCAGCCCCTCGCTCCACCCGCTAGGAAGGCACCACATAGGGTCAGGGAAACTGGCGCCAAGTTTACCAAGAGGAGGCCCGAGGCAGCCGGACAGAAGTGTTGGCAAGAAAGGCCAGACAAAGGACACACAAAGGGGGTCCTGTGAAGCGCTCCAAAGTTATCTGGGAGTTGTCTGAGCCCCTCACCTGGTGAGCACAGTACGACGTGGGCAGCCGTTACCTGCAGACGTGGTCTGGATAATAAGAACTGTGAGTAAAGGCCCTGAACTGCATCACTGACTCCGTGTCGTTACTGCTGCTGCCCTGCACCATCACCCCCATCCTCCGCATACACTGCCCTGAGGCTATACTCCTCCCGTGGGGAGTTATGCTACACTCTGCTGCACCCACAACACCAGCCTTAGCGGTCTGCCCTGTAGCGGCGGTTCACTCTGACCGCAATCCACGGGTGGCGTAGTCGGACATTTAAACATCAAAACCACATAAATAGTTCCGCCACTGGTTTGACCGCCCTGAGCCACGGAACCGGATCGCCGCCACGAAGACTACAACCACCAGCATCCACCAAAAAGGGTCCGGCTCCGGGTGTCCCAAGGCCCAGGGGGTGTGTCAGAACATTTTCATCACCTTTCACAATCACCAATGGGACAAGGCAGGGATGTCCTCTGTCCCCTCTCTTATACATCCTAGTGACGGAGCACCTGCTCTCATCAATTCGCCATAACCCCAATATTAGGTGGATTGAGGTGGGAGGCACCGAGTACAAGTGCTCTCTATTTGCTGATGATGTCCTAGTATATATCACTCAATCACATATATCCATCCCTGCTGTTATGGCTGAAATAGATCACTTTGTTACATGGTAAAATTTTAAAATCAATGCAGCGAAGTCTGAGGCCCTCGATGTCTCCCTCCCTAAATCCATATAGGATTCCATCCAGTCCAACTTTCCCTTTGCCTGGCCCTCACAGGGTATCAAATACTTAGGAATTCCTATTCATAGAGACCTCTCCCATCTATGTTATCTTAATTTTGGGCCCTTTATTGAACAATTCCATACAGACCACGGCTGGCAAGTTAGAACTGTAAGATTCACTACGTGAACCACTGGTGTTTTGTGGAAAAGCACATGTACACCGCGTTCCAAATTATTATGCAAAAAGTGTTTAGGAGTGATAAGGGAAGAATTTGTTTGTTTGTCAGTTAAACTCATTGATGGTGATGTGTGTCAGGGCTCTTTATATCACTGTAAGCAATTGCAGACACCTGTGCTAATTAGTTTGGCAGGTGTGTCCAATGAAAGGCAAGACTACTTAAGAAGGCTCTCTCACATTATTAAGCAGCCTACATTTTCTGCCAAAATGGGAAAGAAAAAGGATGTGTCGGCTGCTGAGAAGCAACAAATTGTGGAGTGTTTAGGTCAAGGCATGACTACAATCAACATTGTGCGATGATCAGGATGAAGTGTCTTGGCAATCAAGAAGTATGTAGCTGATTCACAGTACACACGTGTGCGTGCTGATAAGGGCAAATTGAGGACTCTTTCCTACAGGCAATTACGTCAGGTTGAAAGAGCAGCGGCAAAAAAGCCTTGTCATAGCAGCAGACAAGTTTTTGAAGCTGCTTGTGCCTCCAACGTCCCCCGAACAACAAGATGCAGGGTCCTTCAGAGGTTTGCAGCTGTGCATACGCCATCCTGTCGACCTCCTCTATCCACTTCACACAAGCAGAAACGGCTCCAGTGGGCCAAACATTACATGAAGACTGATTTCAAAACTGTTTTGTTCACGGATGAGTGCCGTGCAGCGCTCGATGGTCCAGATGAATGGAGTGGAGGATGGCTGGTTGATGGACACCCCACGCAAACACGGCTACAGCGCCAACAAGGAGGAGGTGGAGTAATGTTTTGGGCTGGAATCATGGGGAGAGAGATTGTCGGCCCCTTTAGGATCCCTGAAGGCGCTAAAGATGAACTCCATAATGTATGTGGATTTTCTCAAAAAGCACTTCCTGCCATGGTTCAAGAAGAAGAACCGTGTATTTCACAGCAAGATCATTTTTCTGCATGATAATGCACCATCTCATGCTGCACATAAAACATCTGCATCTCTGGCTGATATGGGCATAAAAGGGGACAAACTTATGGTGTGACCCCCATGCTCCCCTGACCTCTACCCCATTCAGAACCTTTGGAGCATCATTAAAAGGAGTGTCTATGATGGCGGGAGGCAGTTCACATCTAAGCAACAGCTCTGGGAGGGTATTCTGTCCTCATGCAAAACAATTGAAGCAGAAACCATCCAAAACCTGACAAATTCAATGGACGAGAGAGTTCAGAAGCTCCTTTCGAACAAGGGGTCCTATGTGAAAATGTAACATCACCTAGAATAAAGTTTTGAGTTGAAAACTGTTTGATTTCAGTTTCTAACAACCTGCTAATGCTTATAATTTCAAAAATGACCATTTTTTTGGTCTTTATTAAAATGAAAAGGTTGATCGAAAAGTTTGGGGGATCTAAGAGTGTGGCAACCCAGTAGTCATGATTACTTCGAATTCTGACAATATGAGGGTCATGCTGCAGGTAGTGCAGCAAGAAGGCACTTATGTGTCTTGCGCATCTCGGAGCCCCAAAATTATTTTCCGGGCTAGATGCAGCTAAAAATTATTTTTAATTTTAAATCTGGTGAAGCTTATTATAGATGGCCTAATAGGATCAGTGCTGCACATTGCTACAAAGCCCAAATTATTTTCCAGTCAAGATACAGATAAACATGATTAGTAATTTGAAAGCTTAAAACGGTTGGTAGGGTGATTTTAACCAATCATCAAGCTTTTACTCTCCCCAGGATGACACAGGGGTAGAAAAGTCGTTTCGGATCCATGATTTGTTCATCTTTATGAACGTGAGTCTGTCTACATTATCAGTGGAGAGCCGCGTGCGCTTATCTGTCAGCACACCACCAGCAGCGCTGAACACACGTTCAGACAGAACGCTGGCTGCGGGGCATGACAAGATCTCCAAGGCGTAAGTGGCTAGCTCCGGCCATTTATCCAGATTGGAAGCCCAAAAAGAGCAAGGGTCCAGTGACACAGTCGTGGCTTCAATGTTTACTTGGAGATACTCCTGTACCATCGTCTCTAGGCGTTGACTATGTGTCAGACTTCTTGTCTCCTGTGGCCTTGCAAAGGATGGGCTAAAAAAGTGGTGAAATGATTCCGCAAAATTGATGTTACCAGCAGATACTGTGGTTCTGTTACGGTTTGAGTGCTGAACACTTGACGGTCCCACGGTTGGCAAGTTGGAACTGTGAGATTCACTACGTGCACCACTGGTATTTTGTGGAAAAGCACATGTAAGATTCTGCAACAGTCTCTGCTGATACTCCTGCATGCGTGCATCCCTTTCTATGGCAGGAATAATTTCTGCAAATTTACTTTTGTACCGGGGATCTAACAGTGTGGCAACCCAGTAGTCAGGATTATTTCTAATTCTCACAATTCGAGGGTCATGTTGCAGGTAGTGCAGCAAGAAGGCACTCATGTGTGTTGCGCATCCAGGAGCACCAAGTCCCTGTTGTGTTGGTGGCGAGGTAACAATCATGCTTCCTTCCTCTGTCCTCTCCCCCCAACCTCGCACAACAGAAATGTGATCAAGGTCTCCCTCATCTGATGAGTCTTCCATCAGTTCGTCCTCCACTTCTTCCTGGGCTCCTGCACCTTCCTCACTAGTTTGGCTGCTACCATGCGCCCTGGTAAAATCATCTCCCCCACCCTCACATGCCTGCCGCCTTGGTGCTGCCGACCGTCTGGACCTTGCAGATGTTAGCCCTTCCGCATACAACTCCTCCTCCTCTACTTCCTCCACCTCCTCTTGTGCCACCACCTGACTCCGAATTCTGTTTAACATGTGCTCCAGCATGTAAATCACCGGAATAGTCATGCTGATAATGGCATCGTCAGCACTAAACATCTTCGTCGCCATTTCAAAACTGTGCAGAAGGGTGCATAGGTCCCTGATCTGAGACCACTCCTCCAGCGTGATTTGCCCCACCTCTGAATCTCGTTGGCCCAGGCTATACGTCAGAACGTATTGCACCAGGGCTTGTCGGTGCTGCCACAGTCGCTGCAACATGTGCAGAGTTGAATTCCACCGGGTAGGCACATCGCATTTTAGCCGGTGAAGTGGCAGGCCCAACGACTTCTGTAGAGATGTAAGTCGCTGAGCTGCGGGATGCGAACGGCGGAAGTGAGCACACAGCGACCGTGCCCTCTGCAGAAGGCCATCTAGTCTGGGATAGTGGGCTAAAAATTGCTGGACAACCAGGTTCAACACGTGAGCCATACAAGGCACGTGTGTGACATTGCCCCGGCGAAGGGCCGCACCCAGGTTTGCAGCATTGTCGCACACGGCCTTCCCTGGTTTCAGGTCCAGTGGAGACAACCATTCATGAAATTGGTTCTCCAGAGCTGACCACAACTCCTCAGCTGTGTGACTCACATTTCCCAGACATTTCAATGTAAAAACCGCCTGATGACGTTGAGCCCTACTGCCAGCATAGTAAGGAGGTGTGCAGGATCCCTTCTGCGCAGTTAGAAAGCTTGTGGCATGACCAGACAGGCTTTGGGTGCAGGTGGAAGACCGAGAGGAGGTTGAGGAGGCAGAAGCAGTGGAGGAACTTTGACATAAAGAGGATTGACGCACAACTCGTGGGGACGGCAAGACTTGGACAGCAGCCCCTTGTCCTGCTGTCACCATAGTTACCCAGTGCCCAGTCAGCGACATGTAACGCCCCTGTCCATGCCTACTCGTCCAAGTGTCTGTGGTGAAATGCACCCTGTCACACACAGAGTTTCTCAAAGAAGCGGTGATGTTGTGTGCGACATGCTGGTGGAGCGCAGGCACACCTTTCTTTGAGAAGTAGTGCCGACTGGGCATCTGGTACTGGGGCACTGCGACGGCCATAAGGTCTCGAAAATCCTCTGTGTCCACCAGGCGGAAAGGCAGCATTTCTGTAGCCAAGAGCTTGCAGATGGTGAAATTCAACCTCTTAGCTTTCTCATGGCTAGGAGGAAATTGTCTTTTGCTTGTCCACATCTGAGGGACCGAGGGCTGGCTATTGTGCTTAGACGGGGTTGATAAGGGTGTCCCCGGCAAACTGCCGGTCTGTGAGGAAGATGCAGGCGGACATGTTAGGTTGCCTTGATCCAAAGGTGGTGCTATTGATGTCGGACAGCGCTCAAGACCAGCTGGTGTTACCACCTCCAAAGAAAATGATGACCTGCCAATCACGCTGGCTGTTGCGGGTAAAGAGGTGGCAGGTCTGCGCCCCAAAACAGGTGTGACTGCTGTCCCCCCAGTCACAGAGGATGAAGAGGCCGCGGATGCACAAGATATGGCAGACGGTGGTTGGCCCGGCCGGCTAGGCCGCATTGTAGCACACTGAGCTTCCCACTGCAACTTATGCTTCATGTCCATGTGCCGGTCCATGCATGAAGTACTCAAACTATGTATTTTTTGGCCTCTACTTAGCTTTTGCTGACAAATGTTACAGATAACACGAGTTGGGTCATCTTTATCGATCTGAAAAAATGCCCAGGCTATGCAAGGCTTAGCACCCATGCGACCTGAAGAGCCACCACGACTTGTGGTGAGAGGCAGAGTTGTGTTTGAGGATGCAGTTGTTGACGTGCTTCCAGTACTACGTCTCTGTCCAGGAAGGCGCAACCTGACCTCGTCGTCACTAGCATCTTCCTCCACCTCCTCTGCTGACCTCATCTCTTGGCTGACTGTGGGTTGACAGTAAGTGGGATCTCCGACCTCATCATCATCACCCTGTGCGTTATCACACCCGTCGTCCTCAGAGCCAACCTGTTCCTGCCCTGACAAAAAACTAAAGTTGTCGCTCCAATCAGGTATTTGAGTCTTATCATCGTCTTCCTCATTGTCTCCACCAACAGGAGTTACAGTTTGGGAATGAGGGTCTACATTATGGTCAGAACCTTCTGCGTCTGGTCCTGGATCCGACTCATAAAGATTCTGGGCATCAGTGCAGATCATTTCCTCGTCTGGATTCACAGAAGCGCTGGAGTCGACCTCTGATTCCCAGGCTATAGTATGAGTAAACAGCTCTGCAGACTCAACCATCTGTTCTACCTCATACTCAGACGGGCAGCTGGAGATTTGGGAGCTGTGAGGAAGCAAGTGCGATTTGGGTGACACCTTTGAGGACTGGAGTATTTGTGATGTTGAAGTTGATGTGGAGGAGAGCCCACTTAAAGGAGCACTTGATATCCGTTGAAGCACCTGCTGTTTTTGTGCCTCATCTGGAATTTGTAGCGATTGGCGTGGCCGTAAGAAAGGGATCTTATCACATTGTCCGCTAAAAGAAGTAGACATTTTAGTTTGGCTGGAAGATGGTCTTTCTTCTGCACCTAACCCACGGACAGAACCTTTTTTCCCCTTCCCAACACGCCTATTCCCCTTTCCACCAGCAGCAGGCCTTTTTCCACTCATTTTGGTGGTTAACTAATTCACAACTCTGGAGTTGTTTGCACAAAAAAACAATGGATGGTAACCGAGCAGAGCTGAGTGGCCAAACTGTGGTATTAGGCCAAAACTATTGGCTGGGTTAGATGCAGAAAAAAATTATTTTTAATTTGCAACCTGATGGAGGTCAGTATAGATGGACTAATAGACCAAGTCCCACACACCGCTAGAAGCCCAAATATTTTTTCAGAGCTAGATGCAGAAAATTTTTTTATTCAATTTGCAACCTGATGGAGGTCAGTATAGATGGACTAATAGACCAAGTCCCACACACTGCTAGAAGCCCAAATATTTTTTCAGAGCTAGATGCAGAAAAAAATTATTTTTAATTTGCAACCTGATGGAGGTCAGTATAGATGGACTAATAGACCAAGTCCCACACACCGCTAGAAGCCCAAATATTTTTTCAGAGCTAGATGCAGAAAAAAATTATATTCAATTTGCAACCTGCTGGAGGTCAGTATAGAAGGACTAATAGAACAAGTCCCACACACTGCTAGAAGCCCAAATATTTTTTCAGAGCTAAATGAAGAAAAAAATTATTTTTAATTTGCAACCTGATGGAGGTCAGTATAGATGGACTAATAGACCAAGTCCCACACACTGCTAGAAGCCCAAATATTTTTTCAGAGCTAGATGCAGAAAAAAATTATTTTTAATTTGCAACCTGATGGAGGTCAGTATAGATGGACTAATAGAACAAGTCCCACACGCTGCTAGAAGCCCAAATATTTTTTCAGAGATAAATGAAGAAAAAAATTATTTTTAATTTGCAACCTGATGGAGGTCAGTATAGATGGTCTAATAGACCAAGTCCCACACACTGCTAGAAGCCCAAATATTTTTTCAGAGCTAGATGCAGAAAAAAAATATTTTTAATTTGCAACCTGATGGAGGTCAGTATAGATGGACTAATAGACCAAGTCCCACACACTGCTAGAAGCCCAAATATTTTTTCAGAGCTAGATGCAGAAAAAAATTATTTTTAATTTGCAACCTGATGGAGGTCAGTATAGATGGACTAATAGAACAAGTCCCACACACTGCTAGAAGCCCAAATATTTTTTCAGAGATAAATGAAGAAAAAAATTATTTTTAATTTGCAACCTGATGGAGGTCAGTATAGATGGACTAATAGACCAAGTCCCACACACTGCTAGAAGCCCAAATATTTTTTCAGAGCTAGATGCAGAAAAAAATTATTTTTAATTTGCAACCTGATGGAGGTCAGTATAGATGGACTAATAGAATGATGCTATGCCCAAAAGATTTTACTTCACTAGGTGCAGTAAAAAAATTGGTATTCTATACACAGGTGGTATATCTTGCAACACAGATAGGCTACTCCACTGACTAACAACCTCTGCAATAGGCCAAAAAGGATTAGCTTTGCTAGATTCAGCCAAATGCTGTGAAAAAAACTTGCACAGCACTGGCACAGACCTGCCTGGCAAAAACTGATAGGAACTGATGTAACCTAGTCCTGAAAAGGACTCCAATTACAATTAGTCTTTACTCCCACAATCTATCTATTTAAGAGCACAGACCTGCTTGATAAAAGTCGTAGGAAATGCTGTAACCTAGTCCTTAAAAGGACTGCAATCACAACTATTCCCTACTCCCAAGCTATCTGTATATTTGTGCGAAAATTGGCTTGAAATTAACAAGGTATAGCGCACACAGCAACAGCGGTGCCGTCTAACACGCAGCTGCAGCAGTGAGAAAATGGTGGCGACGGGGAAAATGGCTTGGTCTTATAGGGCAAGGACATGTGACATACACTGCCAATCACACATGCCCTTGCTTGTGTGAAAAAAAGCACTTCGCTCCGTGTGTGCGCTGCTGATAGGCTGACAGATTGCACCTCCCCACTGCAAATGCGGGAAAGAGAAAAAAAAATGGAGATCTTCATTGTTCCTGCAGAGATCCATCCCCTGCCCCTCCCCCCGCCCCGCTGTACACTCAAACTGCGTATTAACATTAATTTTCATCATTACTGAGAAAAAATCCAGTTATGATTTTGGTGCACGAACAGTTATCGAACATAACCTCGAACAGCCGAATTTTTCTCAAATTGTTCGTGTTCCCCGACCGGCTCGAACACCGCCCAAAACAGCTCGAATTTGAGATTGGCGAACAGTTCGAGTAGAACAACGCTCATCTCTACTTACCACGCCCCATCCAACTCATCACCGAATCCATTACTCTGCAGGTGGGAATGCTGCATTCTGAAAGTATCTCCTTCCATGTTCTGCCTGGACTCTCTCACGCCCTCTTGCTAGGCCTACCTTGGCTCCAGAAACATGCACCCGTTCTTGACTGGCAGACCGGAGAAGTCCTTCGCTGGGGACAGGGCTGCCATAAGACCTGTCTGGTTCCCGTTCATCCCGTCCGTCCTTCTCCTACCCCAGCTAATCTACCTGGACTTCCGATTCCTTATTGGTCTTATGCTGATGTCTTTAATAAAAAGGAGGCAGAGACACTACCGGCTCATAGACCATACGACTGCCCTATCGACCTGTTACCTGGTACTTCTCCTCCCCGTGGGCGTATTTATCCATTATCCGCTGCTGAGACCCGGTCGATGTCGAATATATTGAGGAGAATCTGGCCAGGGGATTCATCCGGAAATCTACCTCCCCGGCGGGAGCAGGCTTCTTTTTCGTCAAAAAGAAGGACGGCTCTCTCCGTCCCTGTATAGACTATAGCGGCCTTAACCAGATCACGGTGAAGAATAAGTACCCCCTTCCGCTCATTCCGGAGTTATTTGATCGTCTGAGGGGGGCTAGAATCTTCACCAAACTGGACCTCCGTGGGGCGTACAACCTGGTTCGTATCTGTCAGGGGGATGAATGGAAGACGGCATTCAACACCCGGGACGGCCACTATGAATATCTGGTAATGCCCTTTGGCCTCTGTAACGCTCCTGCCGTCTTTCAAGAGTTGGTCAATGACATCTTCCGGGACCTTCTCTACTCCTGCGTAGTGGTGTACCTGGACGACATCTTGGTCTTCTCTCCGGATCTCCAGACTCACCGGAGGGATGTTCGTCAGGTCCTGCTCAGGCTCAGGCAGAACCATCTCTACGCTAAATATGAGAAGTGCCTCTTTGAGCAGACCTCGCTTCCGTTTCTGGGCTACATTATCTCTCAGACCGGCCTACAAATGGATCCTGAGAAACTGTCTGCCATCAAGAAATGGCCCCGACCAGAGGGGTTGAAGGCTATTCAACGGTTCCTGGGCTTCGCCAACTATTACCGCCTCTTCATCCCGCACTTCTCTTCCCGGACTGCCCCAATTTCCGCGCTCACCCGTAAGGGTACTAATCCCAAAGAGTGGCCGCCCGAAGCAGAGGAGGCCTTTCTTTCCCTAAAACAGGCCTTCTCTTCCGCCCCGGTGCTGCATCGCCCGGACGGCAACAAGCAGTTCTTCCTGGAAGTTGACGCCTCCTCCTCTGGAGCCGGAGCGGTACTTACTCAAAAATCATCTTCCGGGAGAATGGTAACTTGTGGCTTCTTCTCCAAACTCTTCTCCTCTTCTGAGCGCAACTATTCCATAGGAGACCGAGAGTTATTGGCCATCAAGCTGGCGTTGGAGGAGTGGCGTTACCTACTCGAGGGGGCTCTTCATCCAGTAATAATTTACACTGACCACAAGAACTTGGCTTACCTCCAGCATGCCCAGAGACTTAACCCGCGCCAAGCCCGGTGGTCCTTGTTTTTTGCTCGCTTTGATTTTGTTCTTCATTTTCGCCCGGCTGACAAAAACGTCAAAGCAGACGCCTTGTCCCGATCCTTTCTGGTGTCCGATCTCGAGGAAGAACCTAAACATATCATCGATCCCGCCGAGTAATGCAGGTGGCTCCTGTGAGTCTAAATCGTCTCCCTCCCGGTAAGACGTTTGTTTCAGTACCTGATCGGGAGAAGATCCTACACTGGGGCCATTCGTCTAAACTAGCTGGCCACGCCGGTCAGAAAAAGACCCTCCAGCTTATTGCCCGGCACTATTGGTGGCCTACCCTGCACAAGGACATAATAGACTTTGTTTCTGCCTGTGTGTCCTGCGCCCGCAACAAAGTCCCGATACATCTGCCAGCCGGACGCCTCCTTCCGCTTCCTGTACCTGCTGCCCCCTGGCAGCATATAGCAATGGACTTTATAACTGATCTCCCCGTCTCTGCCGGTTGTACGGTCATTTGGGTGGTCGCTGACCGCTTTTCCAAGATGGCTCACTTTATTCCCCTGCCAGGCCTTCCGTCTGCACCCGAGCTGGCTAAAGACTTTATCCGCCACATCTTCCGTCTTCATGGCCTGCCCCTCCACATCGTGTCGGATCGTGGGGTACAGTTCACCTCACGTTTCTGGAGAGCCACTTGTAAACTACTAGACGTCACCCTGGACTTCTCTTCCGCTTACCACCCACAGTCCAATGGTCAAGTGGAGCGGATCAATCAGAACCTGACCAGTTACCTCCGGCACTTCGTTAATGCCCACCATTCTGACTGGGTGGATCTCCTACCATGGGCCGAGTTCTCTTATAATAATCACGAGAGCGAATCCTCCTCCAAATCCCCGTTTTTTGTAGTCTTTGGTCAGCATCCTCGGATTCCTTTTCCTGTCTCCACCTCTGTGGACAACCCGGCTGCGGAATCTCTCGTTAGCAAATTTTCCTCCATATGGGAGAGTACCCGGTCCGCACTCCTTCTGTCATCCGAGCGTATGAAAAGACACGCTGACAAAAAACGCCTGGATCCTCCACAATTTCGTCCAGGAGATAAAGTCTGGCTCTCATCTAAATATGTTCGACTCAAGATACCTTCTTACAAGTTAGGGCCTCGGTTCATCGGTCCTCTGGAGGTCATCAGTCAGATCAACCCGGTGGCCTATAAATTGAAACTCCCGGCCAACTTACGGATCCCTAACTCCTTCCATGTATCTCTCCTCAAACCCGTGGTGCTTAACTCTTTTTCCAAGTCTACAGGTACGCCTCCTGCTCCGGTTTCTGCTGAAGACGAGTTTGAGGTAGAGAACATTCTTGCCACCAAAAGGGTAAGAGGAAAGACCTTTTTTCTGGTAGATTGGAAGGGGTTTGGTCCTGAGGAGAGAACGTGGGAGCCCCGGGAGAAGATCCATGCCCCTCTCATCCTAGCTAAATTTCTATCTGGCCTAAAAAAGGGGGGGGCTAAAGGGGGGGGTACTGTAGTGCCGGCGTCCCTGCCCTCTGCTAGGCAGGGACGCTGTTCCCCTCACCGCTCTGCTCCGTGCCCGGAGTCCCTCTCCCGCTCTGCCGGCAGCGCGCGCTCCTTCCCGGCCACCGTGCTTAGGGCGCGCGCGCGCGCGCCCTCCCTCCCTCTTAAAGGGGCCGCACGCGCCATCCTAAGGAGTCCCCGGCCAATGGCCGGAGGACTTTACCATATATAAGGCACCTCCTCCAAAATGGAGGTGCCCGAGCAATGTTGTTGCACCGTTCTACTCTGCTTCAGCCCTCAGGTCCCGTTGCCAGTTACCTGCCAGTTACCTGCCAGATTCCTGCCAGCTTGCTGTCCTAATCCTGCCTGATTTCCTGTTACCTGCCTGCCTGCCTGAGGTCCGACGGTCTGCCTTACAACTCCGGTCAGTCTGTCTAAGGACCAACTTGCCCGCTCACCTGGGAGCGCACATCAGCTACCTGCCTGCTTGCCTGAGGTCCGACGGTCTGCCTTACAACTCCGGTCAGTCTGTCTATGGACCAGCTTGCCCGCTCACCTGGGAGCGCTTCTCCGCTACCTGCCTGCTTGCCTGCCCGGAGGCTCCGCTGTCACGTGCTGTGACCACCAGCTATTCCAGAGACTCTTGCCCGCTCACCTGGGAGCGCTTCTCCGCTACCTGCCTGCTTGCCTACCTGGAGGCTCCGCCGTCACGTGCTGTGACCACCTGCTATTCCAGAGACTCTCGCTTGCTCACCTGGGAGCACACATCCTCCATCTGCCTTGCTAGCCTACCTGGAGGTTCAGCCATCACAGGTCGTACCTACCCTTTATCTAGAGACTGCCCCGGTCACTTGCCGTGACCTCCAGCCCGTTCTTCCAGAGACTGCCCCGGTCACTTGCCGTGACCTCCAGCCCGTTCTTCCAGAGACTGCCCTGATCACTTGCCGTGACCTTCTGCCCGTACACCCAGAGACTGTCCCGGTCACCTGCTGTGACTGCCTGCCTGGTTGCCACCCGCTCCCTTACAAGGACCGCTCCCTTGTATAGTAGCCCAGAGGTTCCGCCTCCCAGACCCGTTACACCCACATCTGTAAAATTAAACAAATTATGACTCTGAGAGACAGTAACATCAAACCAGAACTTAAAAGATGCTCTTCATTATACCCAAGCCTGGTGTATGTATGACATAAACCGCATTGATTCCCAATGCCCAATTTTCTTAACCAACTCGTCACCCAACCCCCTCCTGGCTGCCTCAGTGGCTGCACCAATCCTGAAAGAGTGACCGCTAAAATCTTTAGGCGAAATGCCGCCAGCTTTCAGACACTTCTTAAGCATGGCTATCAACTGAAAGCGAGAAAAAAAGGAACCATCCTCATGAACCAATAATGATGATTTGAACCCCCCTACACCTAGACCAAATTCACTCAAACAACGAACAGGACACATGTCAGACCCAGCGACTGCGAACAATACCACTTTATACCCTTTCCTGAATTGATCGGTCTTTGAAAAACGAATGAAAACCTCTACTCTATCCAAATATAAGTCCACGTCATCCTTCAAAAGGACAAATCTTGATGGGCTAACCAACTCCCCTAAACGTAACGCCCCAAAAAAGGCCAGAGAAAAAGCTAGCCAAAATTGTATGACTTCCCATGGAGACTTCCAAACTGACCCAAGAAGTTGTCCCAGTGTTAACAATAATCCATATGATATTGGCCGCCTGCAGTCTCTCACCTTCCAGCCTTTTCGCCAACCTTTCAATGCCTGGCGGACCAAAGTTGCTTTTGTTACGTCTGGAAGATCCCTTATTTTAAAACCAAAAGCCAAGCCAGCCATAAAATTATTAGTTTTTGGCACCGACCAACCTTCCTCCCAGCAATGACCAACCAATAACAATAACAGGCTATCACTCTCTAAAGGATCTCGCATAGTAGCTTTCCATTCCTCCCACTGCTGCCAAGCAACCTCATATGATGACCAGGTCCTTATAGATAATGATTGACCAATCAATTTCTTTACAGCTCGAAGGGAAGATTCCATAATTCTGCAGGGCATACCAAACCTGTCGACGATGCCTGAGGAGCCGGCAACCGGAACTGATCCCACTGCGAATGAGAAACAGCATTAACGGTTGAGATTAAAAGATCCAACCTGAACTCCGCCACTATCCACATGTTCAAAGATAAGCTAATCAGCACCAGCCGTTGCAACACTTTTACTACCAGTGGCGATGCAGCCGACAGAGAATTAATAGCCAACACTACCCATTGGTTCTTGCAAGAAAAACAAATCTTTTTATTCTGAAAGTACTCACCCCATAGCGCCAGAGAGACCACGATGGAGAAAAAATTGATCAATGTATGATTATGCAACAAATTCCGATCACGCCATGATGCTGGCCATTTTTCCTCAAACCAACTACCACGAAAAAGGATAGCAAAACCTTGTTTCTTTGACACATCTATGCACAATCCCAATTCACTGGCATTCACGACTGGGGTAATCCAGACCGACTTGCCATTATAAGACTCCAAAAATTGGGCCCAAATTCCCAAATCATCCTGTAACTCCTTGCGCAACCTAATGAAGTGATGAGGTGATTTAGCTCCAGCCGTTGCTAATGATAAACGCCTACAGATTGCCCTGCCCATTGGCATAATACGACAAGCGAAATTCAATTTTCCGAGAAGAGACTGTAATTCACGCAAAGTAATTTTATGCAGTTTTTTAACTCTGGATACCAGTTCCAACAGATCAACAACCTTTTCAGCGGGAAGCCAACACTCCATTTTAACTGTGTCGATTAAAATACAGAGAAAACTCAAAGACGTCACTGGACCAACAGTCTTCTCGACAGCCAAAGGCACTCCAAACTTCTTAGCCACACTCTCCATAGTGTGCAACAACACCGAACAATTGGGAGAATTAGCAGGACCCACATATAGGAAATCATCCAGATAATGAATGCAGGAATTCAAACCGGAAACATCCTTGACAACCCATTCAAGGAATGTACTGAATGTTTCAAAGTACGCACAGGACAGCGGGCAACCCATCGGGAGACACCGGTCTACAAAAAAGCTACCATTCCAATAGCAACCCAATAAATGCATGCTCTCCGGGTGTACAGTCATGGCCAAAAGTATTGAGAATGAGACAAATAGTAATTTTTCCAAAGTTTACTGCTTCATTTTTTGTAATGGCAATTTGCATATACTCCTGAATGTCAAAGAGTGATCAGCTTAACAGCAATTACTGTACTTGCAAAGTCAATATTTGCCCAGAAAATGAACTTTAACCCCCAAAACACATTTCAACATCATTGCAGTCCTGCCTTAAAAGGAGCAGATAACATCGTTTTAGTGATTGATCCATTAACACAGGTGTGGGTGTTGATGAGGACAGGGCTGGCGATCAATCAGTCATGATTAAGTAAGAATGACATCACTGGACACTTTAAAAGGAGGCTGGTTCTTGGTATCATTGTTTCTCTTCAGTTAACCAAGGTTGTCTCTAAAGAAACACGTGCAGCCATCATTGCACTGCACAAAAATGGCCTAACAGGGAAGAGTATCGCAGCTACAAAGATTGCACCTCAGTCAACAATCTATCGCATCATCAAGAACTTCAAGGAGAGAGCTTCCATTGTTGTCAAAAAGGCTCCAGGGCGCCCAAGAAAGACCAGCAAGCACCAGGACCGTATCTTAAAACTGTTTCAGCTGCGGGATCGGACTACCAGCAGTGCCGAGCTTGCTCAGGAATGGCAGCAGGCTGGTGTGAGTGCTTCTGCACGCACTGTGAGGCGGAGACTCTTTGAGCAAGGGCTGGTTTCAAGGAGGGCAGCAAAGAAGCCACTTCTCTCCAGAAAAAACATCAGGGACCGACTGATATTCTGCAAAAGGTACAGGGAGTGGACTGCTGAGGACTGGGGCAAAGTCATTTTCTCTGATGAATCCCCTTTTTGATTGTTTGGGACATCTGGAAAACTGCTTATTCGGAGAAGAAGAGGTGAGCGCTACCACCAGTCTTGTCTCATGCCAACTGTAAAGCATCCTGAAACCATTCATGTGTGGGGTTGCTTCTCAGCCAAGGGAATCGGCTCACTCACAGTCTTGCCTAAAAACACAGCCATGAATAAAGAATGGTACCAGAAAGTCCTCCAAGAGCAACTTCTCCCAACCGTCCAAGAGCAGTTTGGAGCCCAACAATGCCTTTTCCAGCATGATGGAGCACCTTGCCATAAAGCAAAGGTGATAACTAAATGGCTCATGGAACAAAACATAGAGATTTTGGGTCCATGGCCTGGAAACTCCCCAGATCTTAATCCCATTGAGAACTTGTGGTCAATCATCAAGAGACGGGTGGACAAACAAAAACCAACAAATTCTGGCAAAATGCAAGCATTGATTATGCAAGAATGGACTGCTATCAGTCAGGATTTGGTCCAAAAGTTGATTGAGAGCATGCCAGGGAGAATTACAGAGGTCTTGAAGAAGAAGGGGCAACACTGCAAATATTGACTTGCTGCATTAACTCATTCTAACTGTCAATATAACCTGTTGGTACTCATAATATGATTGCAATTATATTTCTGTATGTGATATAAACATCAGACAAACACTAATAAAAACCAGAGGCCAGCAGATCATGTGAAAATATAATTTTGGTGTCATTCTCAAAACTTTTGACCAAGACTGTTCTGGTAACACCCTAAAAGCCGCCTCTATGTCAGTTTTTGCCAATAATGCCCCCTTTCCAAAAAACCGAACCCAACCAACTGCCATGTCAAAGAAAGTATAACTCACTGAACACAAATCAGGGTCAATACCATCATTCACCAACGTGCCCTTTGGAAAGGAGAGATGATGAATTAGCCTATATTTACCCAATTCCTTCTTTGGGACAATGCCTAATGGAGACACACGTACGTTTTTTAAGGGCTTGTAGGCAAAAGGCCCAGCCATTCTCCCTAAAGACACTTCCTTTCTTAATTTGTCCGCAACCACCTACGGAAACTGTAACGCGGATTTTAAATTTTTTGCTTGAAATTGATTCTTGCTATCAATGAACGGTATCCTATAACCAACATCAAAACCCTCTTCTAATAGCGAGGCCGCTGCCCTGTCTGGGTATCTACTTAGAAATAGCTGCATCTCTGCCAGACGCACCGGCGTCACCCCTTTTTTCATTGCCTTCACTGCTTCTGAATTTACCCCCTCTGAAACATCTGGATGCGCTATGGCTGCCACCGCACTTATTTCCGAACTTACAGGATCCTTCATTGAAAAGGAAACATAATCCTCTTTGAACAGCTGACGAGTGTCCCGACTGACCGAGACTGCCGCCGCTCCCGAGAAAGGGCTGATTAGTATGACCACTCCTGCTCGGTGCTGTTACCTTCAGCCATAGGGCAATATCCTTATGGTCCCAACGGATACTAGGACGCACCGCTTTCCTCTGACAAAATTGTTCGTCATAGCGTAACCAGCCCTGTCCCCCATACACCCTATAAGCTTCCCCGATTGCATCTAAGTAACAGAAAAGCCCCGAACAATTTTCAGGAGCTTTCTCACCTATCACATTGGCTAATATCGCAAACGCCTGCAACCAGTTCGCAAAGGTCCGCTGTATCAGGCGGTTCCTTCGTTTTTCTTCATCCTCCTTCTTGGAATCATCCTTTTTAGCCCTATCTAGATTGAAGCGTTCCAATGGAAGTAAAGAGACTATGTCTACATATTCCCCTTTCCATATCTTCTCCCTGACCTCAGGCTTCAAATGAGCCCCCAGAGGCCCCTCAAAGCAAACATAAACTTCCCCTTTTGCCATATCATCTAATCTTACATTATCATCTTTATCTTTTTCACCCTCACCTCCCCCAATTTGTGTAGGTCCTGAAATGCCCGTGTTAGCTTCGCCTGATGACAGATTAGCTCCCCCTGCACCCGTTGTATTGGAGCCCCTCAAAAGCTCCATGTTGGAGCTACCTAAACCACTCTGTCCCAGCTGAAGTGATTGAAAATTACCCAGCCATGCAGAAGTAGGCGATACTATGCGCTGTGACACATTCGTCCCCGTCCCCAGTAAAACAGCTAAATCCCTTAAACCCTGCATGAATAAACTAATGCTCCCGCCAACCCCCCCCCCAGGGACGTCCTGACTATTAAATGCTAAGGATGGTAACGGGAGCCTGAAAGGAAAAGTTTGCAATGACTCACCTGGCTGCCTGGGTGCTGTGAACCCAGCAGCCGCTAATCCTGAATCCTGGAGTCGACATCCATCATCCGATCTTTGTAGGCCCCGGTGTGGCGTGGGAGTGAGACCTGAGGGGCCAGGGGCTTGCTGCCCCGCTAACGACTCTGATCCTGACCCAACATTTGCATAAGGCGACCAATGGCTGCAGCCAGCCTGGCTACAGCCGTGACCAGCTGTCATAACAGATAAGGGGGTTGGGCCAGTACTGTGCTGCCCGTATCTTTGAGTCACCTCTGCGTGACTGTTGTTGCTTGACCTCGCATCTACAGAGCCAGCCCCCCGCTGCATGCCTGCAGCGTTATGATTGACGGCCGCCGTGACCGCATTGTGGGCGGAGCTAGCAATGTGGGCGGAGCCGACCAGAACCTGACCGCCCGTTGTTAAATCGTCCTCGCCTGCCGGAAGATGGGCGGAGCGATCGTCACCGCTTCCGCGCTGAGAGGAGATGTTGCTTAAGGGATGATGGCAACCTGAAATGGCTGCCAAATCGCAAATGGCCGTCCCTATATACCCCACTCCTCCCCCACACATGCCCCTACCCCCAAAAATACCCTCCCCTAGAAAATACACCAATCAAATTGAAGATAAGCACCTACCTGAACCCTAGTCACCCCTACCTAAGCAAGCCCTTCCCCCTGTATCCCACATTAACCCTGTCAAGCCGGCCTCCCTCTAAAGCCTGTGGCTGAGTACGGCCTCTCTTTATCACCATTTATTCCATGGCGCTTTACATGTGAAAAAGGGGTATACATCGCAAAAACAATTACAATAATCTTGAACAAAAATGTGACAGCGACTGGTACAGGAGAGGAGAGGACCCTGCCCGCGAGGGCTCACGGTCTACAAGGCATGGGTGAGGATAGAGCTGGTCTTGCAGCGGTATGGTGGAGCGAGGGTTACATCAGGTTGTACAAATATCGCAAGAGGTGGGTCTTCATCTTCCTTTTAAAGGTTTCAACAGTAGGCGAGAGTCAGAAATGGTGCAGTAGAGAGTTCCAGAGAAGGGGGGATGCATAGGAGAAATCTTGTATGCGATTGTGGGAAGAGGAGATAAGAGGGGAGTAGAGAAGGAGATCTTGTGAGGATCGGAGGTTGCGTGCAGGTGAGTACCGGTAGACTAGGTCACAGATGTATGGAGGAGACAGGTTGTGGATAGCTTTGCATGTCAAGGATAGGATTTTGAACTGGTGCCAGTGAAGAGATTGATGACTGTAGGAGGGGCCAGGGAAAAGTGAGGGGACAGGTGGATTAATCGGGCAACAGAGTTTAGTATAGATTGGAGGAATGCAAGAGTGTTAGAAGGGAGGCGGCAGAGCAGGAAGTTGCAGTCATCGAGAAGGGAGATGATGAGCGCGTGCACTAGTGTTTCTGTAGATTCGTGGTTGAGGAATGTGCGGATCAGGGAGATTTTTTTTACTTGGAGTCGACATCTTCCTCACCATGATCCTCCTTCCTCCCACTATTCCGAGTGCCCTGAGATAACTGATCCCACACTTGGACACTCCGAAGAGCTGTTTTGTTCATCTTTCCATTTATAGATTCTGGCCTCTCGCTCGGTCCGCTTGGAAGTGGAAAGAGCTTGGATATGTGGTTTGAAGGAGAGATTAGAATCCAGGGTTATCCCAAGAGCTGTTCACTTTTCCATCGATAAATTTGGGCCTCTTGACCGGCCAGCTTCGAGCAGGGCAGCAGAAAATCACATGTAACGATTTGAGCAGCCATGCTCACCCGAAGGTGACGGTGGGAAAGTGCAAACACTGTCACAAGAGGTGGATAATCATGAGACAATGGACAGAAAGTCAGGAGGAGGACCAGGGTGCAGAAGTGGAAAACAAATCCATGGACAATGAAGTCAATTATCCAACCTGACAAAGGGACAAGTAGAGCGAGGACAGCAGCACACAGGGGGAGGGAGGCATAGCACCACAACATGCAGAAGCAAGCAGCGTGGTGGCCACAGATACGAGGAGGGTAACGGCTCCCCGTAACACCAACACGACAGAAGTCTTCCCAAGTCTAGTTCTTTTTTAAAGACTGTTTAGATAACCCCAAAAAGGCAATTTGCAATATCAGCCAGGCCAGCATCATCAAGAGCATGAAAACTACCAGCCTGACCATCACCAGCATGCTCAGGCACATGACAGCAAAGCAACTGACTAGCTGGGCCGAACACCAAGGTCCAGAAACAGTGTCTGCGGGTGACATCACTGCCTCTTCCACTGTTGTGCGTGCACGCCAATCCCCTGCCCATGGCGCATGCGAAGATGCCTCCCGCTCTGCAACTATCTTCGCAGACTTGCAACCATCACCATCCACGTCCATGTCCCTTTGCAGCTTTTAGTTGTCCCTACCACAGTACTTGGAATGCAAGTGCAAGTATGCAGCCAGCCAGCCACCCACCCATCCACAGGCCGCAATACTAAACTGACACATTTCTGGACTGCTTGCCCTTGAAATGTTGCCTTTTAGGCTTGTGGAGGCGGAGGCTTTTCACAACCTCATGTCGGTGGCGGCCAGGTGTCCATACTCGGTCCCCAGCCACCATTATTTTTCCTAGTATCATCTCCACCTTCCAAAAGAGCAGGTACCAGAACATTACCCGTGCCCTCCCTAGTGCACCTACTGGGAAGGACCACCTAACCACAAACACGTGGACAGGTGAATGTGGCCAGGGATGGTATGGAGCCAGTCCACAGTAAAACAACAACCATAGAGTGTCCGGGAACCTTCCCACACACTTTACTTAGCCAGGGCTGCTTCTCGGCAGGGTTGGACGGGCCCACCAGAGAACCGGAGACTCCTCCGGTGGGCCCTGGCTTCTTCATCAGGAGAGTTCATAGTGCCGAGGTGAGGTCGTGATGATGATAAAGGCCACCATTTCCTTAGTTTTCTGTTACTTGGAATGCAAGCACAAATATGCAGCCAGACACCCACCCACCCACAGGCCACACTACTAAACTGCCACATTTCTGGACTTTTTGCACTTGAAATGTTGCCTTTTAAGCTTGTGGAAGAAGAAGCTTTTCACAACCTCATGCCGGCGGCGGCCAGGTGTCCATACTCGGTCCCCAACCGCCACTATTTCTCCCGGTATCGTGTCAGCCCTTCAAAAGCACGGGTTCCAGAACATTACCCGTGCCCTCCCCAGTGCACTTACTGGGAAGGACCGCCTAACAACAAACACGTGGACAGGTGAATGTGGCCAGGGATGGTACAGAGCCAGTAAACAGTAAAACAACAACTATAGAGTGTCCAGGATCCTTCCCACACACTTTTCTTAGCCAGGGTTGCTTCTCGGCAGGGTTGAAAGGGCCCACCAGGGAACCGGAGAATTCTCCGGTGGGCACTGGCTTCTCCTTCAGGAGTGTTCATAGTGCCGAGGTGAGGTCGTGATGATGATAGAAGCCATCATCCCCTTAGCTTTCTGCTAGGACTTTTCTATGGGAATCAGCTTGGCTCCAACCACTCTGGAATATTTCCAATGAACTATGGCACAACGCCATGGTATTAGCAGTGCCCCCAGTACAAGTAGCAAAGCCATCCACAATTTCCTTTTCTTCTGCCGAAATACAAAAGGAGCTGAAGATACTGAGTGGACCACACAAATAGCCAGAGAGTGTCCGGGAACCTTACCACACACTTTTCTTAGCCAGGGCTGCTTCTCAGCAGGGTTGGACGGGCCCACCAGAGAACCCCTGGCGCAAGTATGCAGCCAGCCACCCACCCACAGGCTGCATTACTAAACTGCCACATTTCTGGACTGCTTGCACTTGAAATGTGGCCTCTTAGGCTCGTGGAGGTGAAAGGTTTCCAAAACCTCATGGTGGCGGTGGTCGGGTGTTCATACTCGGTCCCCAGCCACCACTATTTCTCTGGGTATCGTCTCCGCCTTCCACAAGCGTGAGTCCAGAACATTACCCGTGCCATCCCCAGTGCACTTAAGTGGGAAGGACTGCCTAGCCACAAACACGTGGACAAGTGAATGTGACCAGGGATGGTACATCTCACTGATGCATGTCACTGGGTTAATATTGTGGAAACCGGGACCCAGTGGGACCCTGGGAAGGAACACGTCCTCCCGACTAGTGTTGAGCCACCCCCGTAGTGTTCGAGTTCGGTTCGGTTCGTCGAACACCCGTGTGTTCGCCGAACTGTTCGTCGAACTGTTCGTCGAACACCTTCGAACACCGTTAAAACCAATGGCAGGCAAACAAAAACACATAGAAACACATAGAAAACACCTTCAAAGGTGTCCAAAAGCTGACAAACTGCTCAGAAGACACAACTAACACATGGAAAAGTGACAAGTACATATAGTCATGCGAAAAGAAAAGAGGTGGAGGAGTAAAAGGAGGGGGAGACACAGATATAGGCATGTCATGCCCTTCTAAAATCCAAAAAGTGAGAAGCCGAGACGGCCAGTCCGCTCCTGCCCGTGCCACCTCCGTGTCGCCGGGTTTGTGCCAGAGCCGCGGTGAACCCTGACGGCCAGCCCGCCTCTCCCAATACTGGTGCCTGTCCGCTGGTGGGTCGAGAGAGCCCCCCTGTGGTGGAGGCAGCTCTAAACTTTTTAATTTAAATTGTCCCTCTAATTTGAATGAATACACTTTAAATCCATTTACAAGGATCTATTGGAGGGCAAGTCTCATGCCAGCAGCCGCGTAATTCCAGCTCCAGTAGCGTCCACTAAAGCTGCTGCAGTTAAAAAGCTTTTATAAGGATCGAGCTCGGCTGTCCACCGCAAGGCATCCTAGTGCCAGTCCCAGCCCCTATGCCTTGGGGTGCCTCCTGATGCTCTTCACTAAGTATCCCGTGGTCCCGAAGCATTTCCTTTGAAAAAATTAAGTGTCCAAACTACAGGTGGTGTAGCTTGCTTAACAGCCGGGATAATCCGCTGACTAGCAGACACTGCTACTAGGCACAAAGTATTTCCTGGGCTAGATGCAGTTAAAAATTTGTAAGTAGATACTCTCGTTGGATGCTGAGAAAGCATTCCATAGAGTCTCCTGGCACGCCATATATGATTCTCTTAAAAAGCTTGGGGTAGGGGTCTAGGGGACCCTTTTATAGCCAAAATCACGGCCCTGTATCACAATACGTCACCTAGGCTGAAGATAAATGGAACTGTAGCACCGAGGGCTCGGTTGCTACAGACGTATTGCACCTCACCCAGAGGTGTGATATCTCACTCTCAGATAAGGATGGAGTGTGGATCAGGACCCGACACCTGCATGCATTACACCACATTGCCGTGGGGCAGGGCGACCAATATGCCTCTGAGATGGGCACGACAGTCCCTGTCCCTGGCTGGAGTGGGGGGAGGGAACACTGAGGAAGGGGAACCCTGCAGTGCAGGAGCAGGGAGGAAGCAGTTCCTGGGTGCATTGAGAAGGGAGTATAAAAGGTGGGCACCATCTTAGTTCAGTGCAGAGAAGTCTGAGCAGAAGTGGCAGGGAGCAGGGGCTCTGCATGAGCTCTGCTCCGGAGGCGGGCCTAGTAACAGAGGCCCAGGCCTGCAAGAGGGAGAAGGAAGGAAGAGGAGCGGAGAAGGCTCCAGGAACGAGGAATGAAGGGATCCCAGGGGTGCGGACGGGCGAGTCGCCACCGCACGCCCGAATCCACCTGCGTGGAGGGGTCAGGCCAAAGGGGGAGACCGATCCCCGAACTAGTGGAGGCAGGAAACGACCCTCAGCTAGAAACCGGAGGCTCTGACATTTTATGTGGCGCAGCCCCTTGCTCCACCCGCTAGGAAGGCACCACATAGGGTCAGGGAAACTGGCGCCAAGTTTACCAAGAGGAGGCCCGAGGCAGCCGGACAGAAGTGTTGGTAAGAAAGGCCAGACAAAGGACACACAAAGGGGGTCCTGTGA
Organism: Phyllobates terribilis; assembly: GCF_046119375.1. Taxonomy (NCBI): domain Eukaryota; kingdom Metazoa; phylum Chordata; class Amphibia; order Anura; family Dendrobatidae; genus Phyllobates; species Phyllobates terribilis. The sequence goes on from NW_027362768.1 coordinate 331,487,429, forward strand.
AGCGCTCCAAAGTTATCTGGGAGTTGTCTGAGCCCCTCACCTGGTGAGCACAGTACGACGTGGGCAGCCGTTACCTGCAGACGTGGTCTGGATAATAAGAACTGTGAGTAAAGGCCCTGAACTGCATCACTGACTCCGTGTCGTTACTGCTGCTGCCCTGCACCATCACCCCCATCCTCCGCATACACTGCCCTGAGGCTATACTCCTCCCGTGGGGAGTTATGCTACGCTCTGCTGCACCCACAACACCAGCCTTAGCAGTCTGCCCTGTAGCGGCGGTTCACTCTGACCGCAATCCACGGGTGGCGTAGTCGGACATTTAAACATCAAAACCACATAAATAGTTCCGCCACTGGTTTGACCGCCCTGAGCCACGGAACCGGATCGCCGCCACGAAGACTACAACCACCAGCATCCACCAAAAAGTGTCCGGCTCCGGGTGTCCCAAGGCCCAGGGGGTGCGTCAGAACATTTTCATCACCTTTCACAATCACCAATGGGACAAGGCAGGGATGTCCTCTGTCCCCTCTCTTATACATCCTAGTGACGGAGCACCTGCTCTCATCAATTCGCCATAACCCCAATATTAGGTGGATTGAGGTGGGAGGCACCGAGTACAAGTGCTCTCTATTTGCTGATGATGTCCTAGTATATATCACTCAATCACATATATCCATCCCTGCTGTTATGGCTGAAATAATCACTTTGTTACATGGTAAAATTTTAAAATCAATGCAGCGAAGTCTGAGGCCCTCGATGTCTCCCTCCCTAAATCCATATAGGATTCCATCCAGTCCAACTTTCCCTTTGCCTGGCCCTCACAGGGTATCAAATACTTAGGAATTCCTATTCATAGAGACCTCTCCCATCTATGTTATCTTAATTTTGTGCCCTTTATTGAACAATTCCATACAGACCACGGTTGGCAAGTTAGAACTGTAAGATTCACTACGTGAACCACTGGTGTTTTGTGGAAAAGCACATGTACACCGCGTTCCAAATTATTATGCAAAAAGTGTTTAGGAGTGATAAGGGAAGAATTTGTTTGTTTGTCAGTTAAACTCATTGATGGTGATGTGTGTCAGGGCTCTTTATATCACTGTAAGCAATTGCAGACACCTGTGCTAATTAGTTTGGCAGGTGTGTCCAATGAAAGGCAAGACTACTTAAGAAGGCTCTCTCACATTATTAAGCAGCCTACATTTTCTGCCAAAATGGGAAAGAAAAAGGATGTGTCGGCTGCTGAGAAGCAACAAATTGTGGAGTGTTTAGGTCAAGGCATGACTACAATCAACATTGTGCGATGATCAGGATGAAGTGTCTTGGCAATCAAGAAGTATGTAGCTGATTCACAGTACACACGTGTGCGTGCTGATAAGGGCAAATTGAGGACTCTTTCCTACAGGCAATTACGTCAGGTTGAAAGAGCAGCGGCAAAAAAGCCTTGTCATAGCAGCAGACAAGTTTTTGAAGCTGCTTGTGCCTCCAACGTCCCCCGAACAACAAGATGCAGGGTCCTTCAGAGGTTTGCAGCTGTGCATACGCCATCCTGTCGACCTCCTCTATCCACTTCACACAAGCAGAAACGGCTCCAGTGGGCCAAACATTACATGAAGACTGATTTCAAAACTGTTTTGTTCACGGATGAGTGCCGTGCAGCGCTCGATGGTCCAGATGAATGGAGTGGAGGATGGCTGGTTGATGGACACCCCACGCAAACACGGCTACAGCGCCAACAAGGAGGAGGTGGAGTAATGTTTTGGGCTGGAATCATGGGGAGAGAGATTGTCGGCCCCTTTAGGATCCCTGAAGGCGCTAAAGATGAACTCCATAATGTATGTGGATTTTCTCAAAAAGCACTTCCTGCCATGGTTCAAGAAGAAGAACCGTGTATTTCACAGCAAGATCATTTTTCTGCATGATAATGCACCATCTCATGCTGCACATAAAACATCTGCATCTCTGGCTGATATGGGCATAAAAGGGGACAAACTTATGGTGTGACCCCCATGCTCCCCTGACCTCTACCCCATTCAGAACCTTTGGAGCATCATTAAAAGGAGTGTCTATGATGGCGGGAGGCAGTTCACATCTAAGCAACAGCTCTGGGAGGGTATTCTGTCCTCATGCAAAACAATTGAAGCAGAAACCATCCAAAACCTGACAAATTCAATGGACGAGAGAGTTCAGAAGCTCCTTTCGAACAAGGGGTCCTATGTGAAAATGTAACATCACCTAGAATAAAGTTTTGAGTTGAAAACTGTTTGATTTCAGTTTCTAACAACCTGCTAATGCTTATAATTTCAAAAATGACCATTTTTTTGGTCTTTATTAAAATGAAAAGGTTGATCGAAAAGTTTGGGGGATCTAAGAGTGTGGCAACCCAGTAGTCATGATTACTTCGAATTCTGACAATATGAGGGTCATGCTGCAGGTAGTGCAGCAAGAAGGCACTTATGTGTCTTGCGCATCTCGGAGCCCCAAAATTATTTTCCGGGCTAGATGCAGCTAAAAATTATTTTTAATTTTAAATCTGGTGAAGCTTATTATAGATGGCCTAATAGGATCAGTGCTGCACACTGCTACAAAGCCCAAATTATTTTCCAGTCAAGATACAGATAAACATGATTAGTAATTTGAAAGCTTAAAACGGTTGGTAGGGTGATTTTAACCAATCATCAAGCTTTTACTCTCCCCAGGATGACACAGGGGTAGAAAAGTCGTTTCGGATCCATGATTTGTTCATCTTTATGAACGTGAGTCTGTCTACATTATCAGTGGAGAGCCGCGTGCGCTTATCTGTCAGCACACCACCAGCAGCGCTGAACACACGTTCAGACAGAACGCTGGCTGCGGGGCATGACAAGATCTCCAAGGCGTAAGTGGCTAGCTCCGGCCATTTATCCAGATTGGAAGCCCAAAAAGAGCAAGGGTCCAGTGACACAGTCGTGGCTTCAATGTTTACTTGGAGATACTCCTGTACCATCGTCTCTAGGCGTTGACTATGTGTCAGACTTCTTGTCTCCTGTGGCCTTGCAAAGGATGGGCTAAAAAAGTGGTGAAATGATTCCGCAAAATTGATGTTACCAGCAGATACTGTGGTTCTGTTACGGTTTGAGTGCTGAACACTTGACGGTCCCACGGTTGGCAAGTTGGAACTGTGAGATTCACTACGTGCACCACTGGTATTTTGTGGAAAAGCACATGTAAGATTCTGCAACAGTCTCTGCTGATACTCCTGCATGCGTGCATCCCTTTCTATGGCAGGAATAATTTCTGCAAATTTACTTTTGTACCGGGGATCTAACAGTGTGGCAACCCAGTAGTCAGGATTATTTCTAATTCTCACAATTCGAGGGTCATGTTGCAGGTAGTGCAGCAAGAAGGCACTCATGTGTGTTGCGCATCCAGGAGCACCAAGTCCCTGTTGTGTTGGTGGCGAGGTAACAATCATGCTTCCTTCCTCTGTCCTCTCCCCCCAACCTCGCACAACAGAAATGTGATCAAGGTCTCCCTCATCTGATGAGTCTTCCATCAGTTCGTCCTCCACTTCTTCCTGGGCTCCTGCACCTTCCTCACTAGTTTGGCTGCTACCATGCGCCCTGGTAAAACCATCTCCCCCACCCTCACATGCCTGCCGCCTTGGTGCTGCCGACCGTCTGGACCTTGCAGATGTTAGCCCTTCCGCATAGAACTCCTCCTCCTCTACTTCCTCCACCTCCTCTTGTGCCACCACCTGACTCCGAATTCTGTTTAACATGTGCTCCAGCATGTAAATCACCGGAATAGTCATGCTGATAATGGCATCGTCAGCACTAAACATCTTCGTCGCCATTTCAAAACTGTGCAGAAGGGTGCATAGGTTCCTGATCTGAGACCACTCCTCCAGCGTGATTTGCCCCACCTCTGAATCTCGTTGGCCCAGGCTATACGTCAGAACGTATTGCACCAGGGCTTGTCGGTGCTGCCACAGTCGCTGCAACATGTGCAGAGTTGAATTCCACCAGGTAGGCACATCGCATTTTAGCCGGTGAAGTGGCAGGCCCAACGACTTCTGTGGAGATGTAAGTCGCTGAGCTGCGGGATGCGAACGGCGGAAGTGAGCACACAGCGACCGTGCCCTCTGCAGAAGGCCATCTAGTCTGGGATAGTGGGCTAAAAATTGCTGGACAACCAGGTTCAACACGTGAGCCATACAAGGCACGTGTGTGACATTGCCCCGGCGAAGGGCCGCACCCAGGTTTGCAGCATTGTCGCACACGGCCTTCCCTGGTTTCAGGTCCAGTGGAGACAACCATTCATGAAATTGGTTCTCCAGAGCTGACCACAACTCCTCAGCTGTGTGACTCACATTTCCCAGACATTTCAATGTAAAAACCGCCTGATGACGTTGAGCCCTACTGCCAGCATAGTAAGGAGGTGTGCAGGATCCCTTCTGCGCAGTTAGAAAGCTTGTGGCATGACCAGACAGGCTTTGGGTGTAGGTGGAAGACCGAGAGGAGGTTGAGGAGGCAGAAGCAGTGGAGGAACTTTGACATAAAGAGGATTGACGCACAACTCGTGGGGACGGCAAGACTTGGACAGCAGCCCCTTGTCCTGCTGTCACCATAGTTACCCAGTGCCCAGTCAGCGACATGTAACGCCCCTGTCCATGCCTACTCGTCCAAGTGTCTGTGGTGAAATGCACCCTGTCACACACAGAGTTTCTCAAAGAAGCGGTGATGTTGTGTGCGACATGCTGGTGGAGCGCAGGCACACCTTTCTTTGAGAAGTAGTGCTGACTGGGCATCTGGTACTGGGGCACTGCGACGGACATAAGGTCTCGAAAATCCTCTGTGTCCACCAGGCGGAAAGGCAGCATTTCTGTAGCCAAGAGCTTGCAGATGGTGAAATTCAACCTCTTAGCTTTCTCATGGCTAGGAGGAAATGGTCTTTTACTTGTCCACATCTGAGGGACCGAGGGCTGGCTATTGTGCTTAGACGGGGTTGATAAGGGTGTCCCCGGCAAACTGCCGGTCTGTGAGGAAGATGCAGGCGGACATGTTAGGTTGCCTTGATCCAAAGGTGGTGCTATCGATGTCGGACAGCGCTCAACACCAGCTGGTGTTACCACCTCCAAAGAAAATGATGACCTGCCAATCACGCTGGCTGTTGCGGGTAAAGAGGTGGCAGGTCTGCGCCCCAAAACAGGTGTGACTGCTGTCCCCCCAGTCACAGAGGATGAAGAGGCCGCGGATGCACAAGATATGGCAGACGGTGATTGGCCCGGCCGGCTAGGCCGCATTGTAGCACACTGAGCTTCCCACTGCAACTTATGCTTCATGTCCATGTGCCGGTTCATGCATGAAGTACTCAAACTATGTATTTTTTGGCCTCTACTTAGCTTTTGCTGACAAATGTTACAGATAACACGAGTTGGGTCATCTTTATCGATCTGAAAAAATGCCCAGGCTATGCAAGGCTTAGCACCCATGCGACCTGAAGAGCCACAACGACTTGTGGTGAGAGGCACAGTTGTGTTTGAGGATGCAGTTGTTGACGTGCTTCCAGTACTACGTCTCTGTCCAGGAAGGCGCAACCTGACCTCGTCGTCACTAGCATCTTCCTCCACCTCCTCTGCTGACCTCATCTCTTGGCTGACTGTGGGTTGACAGTAAGTGGGATCTCCGACCTCATCATCATCACCCTGTGCGTTATCACACCCGTCGTCCTAAGAGCCAACCTGTTCCTGCCCTGACAAAAAACTAAAGTTGTCGCTCCAATCAGGTATTTGAGTCTTATCATCGTCTTCCTCATTGTCTCCACCAACAGGAGTTACAGTTTGGGAATGAGGGTCTACATTATGGTCAGAACCTTCTGCGTCTGGTCCTGGATCCGACTCATAAAGATTCTGGGCATCAGTGCAGATCATTTCCTCGTCTGGATTCACAGAAGCGCTGGAGTCGACCTCTGATTCCCAGGCTATAGTATGAGTAAACAGCTCTGCAGACTCAACCATCTGTTCTACCTCATACTCAGACGGGCAGCTGGAGATTTGGGAGCTGTGAGGAAGCAAGTGCGATTTGGGTGACACCTTTGAGGACTGGAGTATTTGTGATGTTGAAGTTGATGTTGAGGAGAGCCCACTTAAAGGAGCACTTGATATCCGTTGAAGCACCTGCTGTTTTTGTGCCTCATCTGGAATTTGTAGCGATTGGCGTGGCCGTAAGAAAGGGATCTTATCACATTGTCCGCTAAAAGAAGTAGACATTTTAGTTTGGCTGGAAGATGGTCTTTCTTCTGCACCTACCCCACGGACACAACCTTTTTTCCCCTTCCCAACACGCCTATTCCCCTTTCCACCAGCAGCAGGCCTTTTTCCACTCATTTTGGTGGTTAACTAATTCACAACTCTGGAGTTGTTTGCACAAAAAAACAATGGATGGTAACCGAGCAGAGCTGAGTGGCCAAACTGTGGTATTAGGCCAAAACTATTGGCTGGGCTAGATGCAGAAAAAAATTATTTTTAATTTGCAACCTGATGGAGGTCAGTATAGATGGACTAATAGAACAAGTCCCACACGCTGCTAGAAGCCCAAATATTTTTTCAGAGATAAATGAAGAAAAAAATTATTTTTAATTTGCAACCTGATGGAGGTCAGTATAGATGGACTAATAGACCAAGTCCCACACACTGCTAGAAGCCCAAATATTTTTTCAGAGCTAGATGCAGAAAAAAATTATTTTTAATTTGCAACCTGATGGAGGTCAGTATAGATGGACTAATAGACCAAGTCCCACACACTGCTAGAAGCCCAAATATTTTTTCAGAGCTAGATGCAGAAAAAAATTATTTTTAATTTGCAACCTGATGGAGGTCAGTATAGATGGACTAATAGACCAAGTCCCACACACCGCTAGAAGCCCAAATATTTTTTCAGAGCTAGATGCAGAAAATTTTTTTATTCAATTTGCAACCTGATGGAGGTCAGTATAGATGGACTAATAGACCAAGTCCCACACACTGCTAGAAGCCCAAATATTTTTTCAGAGCTAGATGCAGAAATTTTTTTTATTCAATTTGCAACCTGATGGAGGTCAGTATAGATGGACTAATAGACCAAGTCCCACACACTGCTAGAAGCCCAAATATTTTTTCAGAGCTAGATGCAGAAAAAAATTATTTTTAATTTGCAACCTGATGGAGGTCAGTATAGATGGACTAATAGACCAAGTCCCACACACTGCTAGAAGCCCAAATATTTTTTCAGAGCTACATGCAGAAAAAAATTATTTTTAATTTGCAACCTGATGGAGGTCAGTATAGATGGACTAATAGAACAAGTCCCACACGCTGCTAGAAGCCCAAATATTTTTTCAGAGATAAATGAAGAAAAAAATTATTTTTAATTTGCAACCTGATGGAGGTCAGTATAGATGGACTAATAGACCAAGTCCCACACACTGCAAGAAGCCCAAATATTTTTTCAGAGCTAGATGCAGAAAAAAATTATTTTTAATTTGCAACCTGATGGAGGTCAGTATAGATGGACTAATAGACCAAGTCCCACACACTGCTAGAAGCCCAAATATTTTTTCAGAGCTAGATGCAGAAAAAAATTATTTTTAATTTGCAACCTGATGGAGGTCAGTATAGATGGACTAATAGACCAAGTCCCACACACCGCTAGAAGCCCAAATATTTTTTCAGAGCTAGATGCAGAAAAAAATTATTTTTAATTTGCAACCTGATGGAGGTCAGTATAGATGGACTAATAGACCAAGTCCCACACACTGCTAGAAGCCCAAATATTTTTTCAGAGCTAGATGCAGAAAAAAATTATTTTTAATTTGCAACCTGATGGAGGTCAGTATAGATGGACTAATAGACCAAGTCCCACACACTGCTAGAAGCCCAAATATTTTTTCAGAGCTACATGCAGAAAAAAATTATTTTTAATTTGCAACCTGATGGAGGTCAGTATAGATGGACTAATAGAACAAGTCCCACACGCTGCTAGAAGCCCAAATATTTTTTCAGAGATAAATGAAGAAAAAAATTATTTTTAATTTGCAACCTGATGGAGGTCAGTATAGATGGACTAATAGACCAAGTCCCACACACTGCTAGAAGCCCAAATATTTTTTCAGAGCTAGATGCAGAAAAAAATTATTTTTAATTTGCAACCTGATGGAGGTCAGTATAGATGGACTAATAGACCAAGTCCCACACACTGCTAGAAGCCCAAATATTTTTTCAGAGCTAGATGCAGAAAAAAATTATTTTTAATTTGCAACCTGATGGAGGTCAGTATAGATGGACTAATAGACCAAGTCCCACACACCGCTAGAAGCCCAAATATTTTTTCAGAGCTAGATGCAGAAAAAAATTATTTTTAATTTGCAACCTGATGGAGGTCAGTATAGATGGACTAATAGACCAAGTCCCACACACTGCTAGAAGCCCAAATATTTTTTCAGAGCTAGATGCAGAAAAAAATTATTTTTAATTTGCAACCTGATGGAGGTCAGTATAGATGGACTAATAGACCAAGTCCCACACACCGCTAGAAGCCCAAATATTTTTTCAGAGCTAGATGCAGAAAAAAATTATATTCAGTTTGCAACCTGATGGAGGTCAGTATAGATGGACTAATAGAATGATGCTATGCCCAAAAGATTTTACTTCACTAGGTGCAGTAAAAAAATTGGTATTCTATACACAGGTGGTATATCTTGCAACACAGATAGGCTACTCCACTGACTAACACACTCTGCAATAGGCCAAAAAGGATTAGCTTTGCTAGATTCAGCCAAATGCTGTGAAAAAAACTTGCACAGCACTGGCACAGACCTGCCTGGCAAAAACTGATAGGAACTGATGTAACCTAGTCCTGAAAAGGACTCCAATTACAATTAGTCTTTACTCCCACAATCTATCTATTTAAGAGCACAGACCTGCCTGATAAAAGTCGTAGGAAATGCTGTAACCTAGTCCTTAAAAGGACTGCAATCACAACTATTCCCTACTCCCAAGCTATCTGTATATTTGTGCGAAAATTGGCTTGAAATTAACAAGGTATAGCGCACACAGCAACAGCGGTGCCGTCTAACACGCAGCTGCAGCAGTGAGAAAATGGTGGCGACGGGGAAAATGGCTTGGTCTTATAGGGCAAGGACATGTGACATACACTGCCAATCACACATGCCCTTGCTTGTGTGAAAAAAAGCACTTCGCTCCGTGTGTGCGCTGCTGATAGGCTGACAGATTGCACCTCCCCACTGCAAATGCGGGAAAGAGAAAAAAAAATGGAGATCTTCATTGTTCCTGCAGAGATCCATCCCCTGCCCCTCCCCCCGCCCCGCTGTACACTCAAACTGCGTATTAACATTAATTTTCATCATTACTGAGAAAAAATCCAGTTATGATTTTGGTGCACGAACAGTTATCGAACATAACCTCGAACAGCCGAATTTTTCTCAAATTGTTCGTGTTCGCCGACCGGCTCGAACACCGCCCAAAACAGCTCGAATTTGAGATTGGCGAACAGTTCGAGTAGAACAACGCTCATCTCTACTCCCGACGCAAAAGATTGTGGGCCCTGGGTCAATCAGGGTTGCCACTACATTCTACAGCTCCTGCACCACCTCCTCCTCTCCTCTTCAGCCTCCATCACCATCACTTGATTCATTTTTTCAGGACATACAGTGGGTATGGAAAGTATTCAGACGCCTTAAAATTTTTCACTCTTTGTTTCATTCCAGCCATTTGGTAAATTCTAAAAAGTTCATTTTTTGTCATTAAAGTACACTCTGCACCCCATCTTGACTGAATTAAACAGAAATGTAGAATTTTTTGCAAATTTAGTACAAAATAAAAACTGAAATATCACATGGTCATAAGTATTCAGACCCTTTGCTCAGACAATCATATTTAATTCACATGCTGTCCATTTCCTTGTGATCCTCCTTGAGATGGCTCTACTCCTTCATTGGAGTCCAGCTGTGTTTAATTAAACTGATAGGACTTGATTTGGAAAGGCACACACCTGTCTATATAAGACCTCACAGCTCACAGTGCATGTCAAACCAAATGAGAATCATGAGCTCAAAGGAACTGCCCAAGGAGCTCAGAGACAGAATTATGGCAAGGCACAGATCTGGCCAAGGTTACAAAATAATTTCTGCATTACTCAAGGTTCCTAAGAGTATAGTGACCTCCATAATCCTTAAATGGAAGAAGTTTTGGACCACCAGAAGTCTTCCTAGACCTGGCCGTCCAGCCAAACTGAGCAATCGAGGGAGAAGAGCCTTGGTGAGAGAGGTAAAGAAGAACCCCAAGATCATTGTGGCTGAGCGCCAGAGATGCAGTAGGAAGATGGGAGAAAGTTCCAAAAAGTCAACTATCACTGCAGCCCTCCACCAGTCGGGCCTTTATGGCAGAGTGGCCAGATGGAGGCCTCTCCTCAGTGCAAGACATATGAAAGCCCGCATAGAGTTTGCTAAAAAACACATGAAGGACTCCCAGACTATGAGAAATAAGATTCTCTGGTCTGATGAGATGAAGATAAAACTTTTAGGTGATAATTCTAAGCGGTATGTGTAGAGAAAACCTGCCACTGCTCATCACCTGCCCAATACAATTCCAACAGTGAAACATGGTGGTGGCAGCATCATGCTATGGGGGTGTTTTTCTGCTGCAGGGACAGGACAAATGGTTGCAATTGAAGGAAACATGAATGCGGCCAAGTACAGAGATATCCTGGATGAAAACCTCTTCCAGAGTGCTCTGGACCTCAGACTTGGCCGAAGGTTCACCTTCCAACAAGAAAATCACCCTAAGTACAGAGCTAAAATAACAAAGGAGTGGCTTCAAAACAGCTCTGTGACCATTCTTGACTGGCCCAGCCAGAGCCCTGACCTAAACCCAATTGAGAATCTCTGGAGAGACCTGAAAATGGCAGTCCACCAACGTTCATCATCTAACCTGACGGAACTGGAGAGGATCTGCAAGGAAGAATGGCAAAGGATCCCCAAATTCTGGTGTGAAAAACTTGTTGCATCATTCCCAAGAAGACTCATGGCTGTACTAGCTCAAAAGGGTGCTTCTACTCAATACTGAGCAAAAGGTCTGAATATTTATGACCAAGTGATATTACATTTTTTTTTTTTTAATAAATTTGCAAAAATTTCTACATTTCTGTTTTTTTCACTCAAGATGGGATGCAGAGTGTACTTTAATGAGAAAAAAAATGAACTTTTTAGAATTTACCAAATGGCTGCAATGAAACAGAGTGAAAAATTTAAAGGGGTCTGAATACTTTCTGTACCCACTGTATTCCAGATTATTTACTTAAACTTTGTGCGTGCCAATAACAATAAGCAGGACTGTATGCTTAGGTGACAAACCGCTGTTGCACAGTTGTTGAAAGCTGTATCAGAGAACCTGGTGGCGGCTCTGAAGCTAGGCAAGCTCGTACATGTACCATTCCTGGCCCATGTGCTCAACTTAGTGGTTCTGCAGTTGCTCAAAATCTACACAGATCTGCCAAAGCTGCTTGTGAAAGTATGCCGCGAGTCTGCCCATTTCAGAAATTCAGCTACAGCTTCCGCTGCCCTGGCAGGGCTTCAGCAGCATTTGCAGCTTCCAGCTCAACGTTGCAGATGTTTGGAATGATTCTGAGCAGTAGAGAGCAGTTGTTTAGTACCAGCTTCAACACGTACGTCGGCATTCAGGTCAGCCTCCGCACATAAGAGCTGATGAGTGGACATGGATGTCTGACATCTGTGCACTCCTCCAATATGTTGTGGTGATGCTACCCAGCCCAGCCTCATCTCATCTCAATGCGGATTGGGTGATAATGAGGAAGCCGAAGAGAACATAGACAGTCATACTGTTGGTGAGAACAGGGAAGTCTTAGCTGTTGGCAGTCTGGCACACAAGGCTGACTTTATGTTCCCCTGCCTTTACCGTGACCATCGCGTTGTATGCATTTTGAGCATTACAGAAAACTGGCATGGCACAAGAGAATTCTTGGAGACGGAGGTGTGAGGTTCTGATTAAGGAGGATGTCTGTCTTAGATAAGTTGCAGAATGGAAGGCACATGAAGGGTGATACACAGAAATGAGGGAAGAGATATAGGCTAATGCAGAACTGTGGACAGCTTGGTGGGTGAGAGAAATGAGTTTGTATTGTATTCTGTAGTGATTGTTTAACCTAACCAGATGACTGGCACAAGGTTGAGGCGTCGGTGGCTTGATAGAAACATGACCCTGGCTGCTGCATTCAGAAGGGATTGGAGAGGAGACAGTTTGTTTAGAGGGAGACAGATTAGAAGAAAGTTGCACTAGTGAATAAGAGTGACAGTAAGAGTTTTTGCTGTATCAAAGGTGAGAAAAGGACGACTGCTGGAAAAGTTTTTAAGGTGCAGGTGACATGAGCGAGTGAGTGATTTTCCATATTGAATAAAGGAAAATTGTGTGTCAACTATGACTCCAAGATAGCTGGTGTACCGAGTGGGAGTTATGGTGGCACCACCTAAAGGAAATTGCAAAGTCAGGTATAAGTAGGTTTGTAGAGGGAGGAAACTGAAGGAGTTCATTTTTGGAGATATTAAGTTTAGGCTCTTGTTGAAGAATTATAACAAAAAAAAATTCCCATCTGACAACGCTGGCGGCAGAGACCACAGTCAGATAGTTCATTGGACAACCAAGGAGTACACAAACCAGACGCGGCAGAGGCAGGAGAACGCTGTCAAAGGTCTGGGACAGTTTTCTCAGACCCTCCTAGCGCCAAGGCCCTGACACATGGGGTACTCTGACAAGGAGGGAAAAGTTTTGGAAGATGCAAGATGGACACGTGGAATGAACTGTCTTTCTATGCCTTGGAGGTCCTGGCTGCTAGCATTTTGTCAGAGATGGTTTTTAGTGCCGCCAGGGGCATTATAACTGATAAAACTGTTAGGCACATCCGCCTGTAAATGCTGAAAGGCTGACTCTTATAAAAATAAACAAGGGCTGGATTGGGCCAGACTTTTCAACACCACCAGCTGATAACATCAAACATAAACTGAAATCCAGTGGTTATTTTTTGGGGGGTCAATTTCCATGCACCCCTTCACACCCAGACATGGGTATACCCTTCAGGAATTGTTCTATTTTATGCTGCCCTCCCCCTTCTCATCATCCTCCACCACCATATCACCAGGGAGACCGTGATGCAACACCCACATAATTTTTTTAAGGGTGTTTCTGATTAGAAACTAGTAAATATTTCAATATTCGTTTCAGACTACAATCGCTGTTTTTGCAATATTCACCAATGCAATTGTCGAATATTCACCGAACATTGCCGAACGCCATTGGATTCAATGGGTGCCAAAACCAAACGTATACACAACAGCATGGGGAAGACCCCTGGAAGCATTTATGACTCCCAGGTCACTGCTGTCAACAACGTTGTCAGATGTATTACACCACTTTTACAGACTCATAATAAAACATACAAAAATGGATTTTCCTGGGAAATATGTTAAGGAACATGCTTTCCTGGGATGCGAAGATGCCTTCCACCGTGCACCTGTCGTTGCAGACTTGCAACAATCACTGTCTATGTCCTTGTCCCTGTGCAGCGTTCAGTTGTCCCTACCCCATTCCTTGGAATGCAAGCGCAAGTATGCAGCCAGCCATCTACCCACCCACAGGCTGCAATACTACAATACTTTACTACCAAATTTTTGACAGCTGCTTGCACTTTTAGGCTCGTGGAGGCGGAAGCTGTCCACAACCTTGTGGCGGCAGCGACCGGGTATCCATACTCAGTCCCCAGCCGCCACTATTTCTCCCGGTGTCGTCTCCGCCTTCCACAACCACGGGTCCCACAACATTACCAGTGCCCTCTCCTGTTTACTTACTGGGAAGGACCGCCTAACCACAAACACGTGGACAAGTGAATGTGGCTAGTGGCGGTACGGAGCCAGTCCACAGCTTGTCAGTGAGTTGTATTTCACCACAGCCATATTTTTTAGCTCGATGAAACGACTGACTTTGGGGAAACCATATCTACTCCAGCTGTCATTTCTCCCAGGAAGTCCTCTAAAGCTGCTTGCACTTGACATGTGGCCTTTTAGGCTCGTGGAGGTGGAAGCTGTCCACAACCTCATGCCAACGGCAGCCGAGTGTCCATACTCGGTCCCCAGCCACCACTATTTTTCCCTGTATGGTCTCTGCCTTCCACAAGCAAGGGTCCATGAACATTACTGATGGTACTTTTCTGTGGGAATCTGCTTGCCTCCTACCAGCCTGTGATATTTCCAGTGAACTATGGTACAACGCCAAGGTATTAGCACTGCCCCCAGTTCCAATTGCTTTCTCAGGAATTCTATTTGGTAGACTGAGTGGCTGCCGAAATATATTAGTTTATCACAAAGGACCTGAAGATAGAGTGGCAGTAGGTGCAAGTTTCACCAGCCTGTTAGATATTAGAGGGTGAACGGCAGCACATTGGCTCAGTGGTTAACACTGAAACCTTGCAGCGCTGGGATCCTGAGTTCAAATCCCAGCAAGGACAACATCTGCAAGGATCTTGTATGTTCTCCCCGTGTTTGCGTGGGTTTCCACCTCAGTAAAAAAGGAGACATAGAGTGTCAAGGAACCTTCCCACACACTTTTCTTAGCCAGGACTGCTTCTAGGCGGGGTTGGACAGTCCCATCAGAGAGTCCCCGGGTGGGCCCTTGCTTCTCCATCAGGAGAGCTCATTATAGAGTAAACTTTGCAGCAGCTATGGGGCTCTTGAGGGGGGAGAAAGGTGAGCCCTCAGAATCAAATCCTCTTGTGGGCCCAATGTTTTTCAGTTTGAAACTGCTTCTCAGTGGGAGTTGTATTTCACCACAGCCATATTCTTTAGCTCGGTGAAAGGACTGGCATAGAGGGAAACCGTATCTACTCCGGCTGTCATTTCTCCGTCACCAGGTTCCGCCCATTGTCACACACGACCTTGCCTGGCTGTGTGTTCAGCGGTGAGAGCCACAGATCAAGCTGCTCTGTTACAGCTTTCAACAACTCTGCAGCGCTGGGCCATTTGTCACCTAAGCATTAAGCATGCTATCTTCAGCACAGCCCGTTGCCGCTTGGCCAAGGCAGTGCCGCAGTTCTTTCAGCTTGTGACTGATGTGGTCATTTCGGAGATGGAGGAGGAGATGCATGAGCTGAACAATGTGATTACATTGATGTTACATTGGCGATTCTGTTTTTTATACTAAAGAAAGATCCTACTGTGTTTTTTTTTTTTACATTATTTTTAAGACAAGTGCATTCACCAGGAAATGTCATTTTAACATTTTAGAACCTTATCTGGCCATGTGGTGTGTGACATCATCAGGCACATCCTGTTTCATTTATGATGGAGGGACTCTGAAAGTCACAAAGCCTATTTTTACAGGGCCATCAGGCGGCCCTTACTATTCTTAAAGGGCCAGCAGTCAGCCCTCGCTATTGTTAGAGAGCCATCCGACGGCTATGCTTTGTTGTTCCCATTATTAACGAGAGGGTCTCCTATACTGTTATTGCGTATGCAGTGACTGCAAGGCCTGCCAAAATTTGGGAAAAACCCCACTAAGAATTTAAAGACGCATAGAGCAAGGCCACAGTAATGACAAGTTTCCATTACAAAGGAGCGGGTGTGCTTTACAGTTATAGGGTATGCATTGAGTCCAACGGCTGAAAAAATTTAGGAAAAACTAGCAATTTAAAGACACATAGAGCAGGGCCACTGTAACGACAAATTCCCATTAGAAAGGAGAGGTTCTCTCATACTGTTTGCATATGCAGTGAAGCAACGGCTGCCAAAAATTTGGAGGAACTCCAATGCCCCTTGCAAGAGACGTAGAGGTCGGAGAGCTTCCTAAAACAATGTTCCCATTATTAGGAAGTGGGTCTCCCATAGTGTTTGCCTATGCAGTGAATGCATAAGCTGCCAAAAATTTGGAGACATTCCAATTCCCCTTGGAAGAGACGTGGAGGAAAGCCTCATCAAAAAATGTTCCCATTAGAAAGGAGCAGGTCTCCTATACTTGTAATGCCCATGCACTAAGTGTATGGGCTGACAAACATTTACCCCTGGTGGGTATACATGAATATACTGTATAAAATTTTTTTTTACGGGCATCATAAAGACCCTTTAAAAAAAATATGTGAGTGTTGCATCACCGAACACGGTCATCCTAGTGATATGGTGGCTGAAGGATGAGGATGAGGAGAAGGAGGACAAGAGCAAATAGCCAAAATAAGGAAGCGTATACCCATGTGTGGGTGTGAAAAGGTGCATGGGAATACACCTCCCAAAGAAAAGACACTGGATTTGAGTTTATGTTATGATTCTATCTTTCGGTGGTGTTGAGAAGTGTGGCCCAATCCAGCCCTTGTTCATTTTTATAAGAGTCAGCCTTTCAGCATTTTCAGTTGACAGGCGGATGCGCTTATCAGTTATAATTCCACCAGCGGCACTAAAAACCTGTTCTGATAAAACGCTAGCGGCAGGGCAGGCCAGGACCTCCAAGGCATAGAGAGCCAGTTCATTCCACATATCCAGCTGGGATACCCAATAATTATAAGGCACAGAGGAATCACGGAGGACATTGGTACGGTCGGCAAGGTACTCCCTCAGCATCTTCCCAAACTTTGCACTCCTTGTGAGAGTACCCTGTGCCTCAGGGCCTGTGCGATGGGAGGGGCTGAGACAATTCTCCCAGAACTTTGACAGTGTTCCCCTATCTCTGCTGGATTGGAGTTGTGTCTCTCTCGCCTGTAGTCCTTGGTTGCCCAATGAACTTTGAACTCTGCCGCCAGCGTTTTCAGATGGGAATTTCTTTAATAGTTCCGCAACAAGGGCCTTCTGGTACTGCCCCATTTTTGTAGACATGTCCGCCTCAGGAATAAGAGATATAAAGTTCTCCTTGTAGCGTGGGTCTAGAAGTGTCACCAACCAGTAGTGACTGTCACCCAAAATTTAGAGAACGCGAGGGTCATGGAAAAGGCAGCGTATCATAAGCTCAGTCATGCGTGCCAGGCTGCTAACAGGCAATACTTCCGTGTCCTCACCAAGAGGACGAGTGACCATGCTCTCCTCCTCCTCTCTGTCCTCAGGCCATCCACGCTAAACAGACGGTATGACATTTGTGCAGGTAGTACTGTCTATAGTGCATGAAACTAACTCCTGTTTTTCCTCCTCCTCTTCCTCATTGTCACCCAATCCAGGTTGGGATGAGATGAGACTGGGTTGTATGTAATCACCCTGTATGGTTCCTTGCTCCATCTCATCGTGCTCCGCCTGCAATGCATCCTCTTTGATTGTGAGCAGAGAGCCTTTCATAAGACAGAGAAGCAGGATGATTCAGAAAGAGAAGAAATTCGAACTGCACCTGACGAAACAGAGGAATGGAAGCATGTGACCCACAGAAGCAGGAGGATCGAGAGGCAGTCAGCACCCATACTGCTCAGGAACCAGTACCAGGCTCTCACGCATGAGAACCATGAAGAAATACAGCAAAATAAGACTTTGCCAGCAATGAATAACCTTGTAAGCCCTCAGAATCCTCCTGGATGGAGAAAGAAGAATGTTGTGAAGAAAAAACGGAGAGTGGTGGTCATGGGGGATTCCCTGTTAAGAGGAACAGAGGCCGCTATCTGCAGACCAGACATAACCTCAAGAGAAATGTGCTGTCTTCGAGGAGCAAAAATTAAAGATGTGTCTGACAGGATATCAAGACTCTTCAGACATACAGATCACTACCCATTCCTGCTAATACATGTGGGGACAAATGACACCGCAAGAAAGGACCTGGAAACCATCTGCAGTGACTTTGAAGACTTAGGCAAGAAAGTGAAAGAATTGGGAGCGCAGGTGGTCTTCTCATCCATCCTCCCAGTGGATGACCATGGAACAATGAGGTGGAATAAGATTCTACAGGTGAACAACTGGCTACGTCGATGGTGCCGTCAACAAGGATTTGGATTTCTGGATCACGGGATGAATTACCTATACGATGGACTACTTGCTAGAGATGGGGTGCACCTTACGAAGACTGGAAAACATGTATTTGGAAGTCGCCTTGCTACACTCATCAGGAGAGCTTTAAACTAGAACAATGTGGGAAGGGAAGCAAAAGGCCAGAAAAAGCCATACAGCTGACAAATACTATTGAGATCTCTGCTACTGGAAGTGGAAAGAAAGAACAAAGACAAAAAAATCTCAATAAAAATATGGGAGGAAGAGAAACCAATCACAAACTAAAATGTTTTTATACAAATGCACAAAGCATGGGCAACAAACAAGGAGAATTGGAACTACTAATGCAGGAAAAGGAATATGATGTCATTGGAATCACTGAAACTTGGTGGGACGATACACATGATTGGAATAAAAGGCTAAAAGGATACAACTTATTTGCAAGAAACAGAATTGATAAACGAGGAGGAGGTGTCGCATTGTATGTTAGAAAAGCGTATATCTGCACAGAGATTGATGCTTCAGAGACTGGGAGTTCTGTGGAAACTGTTTGGGTAAGAATACAAGGAGAGAACAACGGAAAGGACACCATTGTAGGCATTTACTACAGGCCACCTGGGCAAGCTGAAGATATGGATGAGCTCTTTATGTATCAAATGACCAAGTTCTCCAAAAAATATGACGTAGTGGTCATGGGAGATTTCAACTATCCAGACATTTGTTGGGAATCTCTCTCAAG
Organism: Phyllobates terribilis; assembly: GCF_046119375.1. Classification (NCBI taxonomy): domain Eukaryota; kingdom Metazoa; phylum Chordata; class Amphibia; order Anura; family Dendrobatidae; genus Phyllobates; species Phyllobates terribilis. Next base: position 331,506,153 of record NW_027362768.1, read on the forward strand.
TAAAACTAACAGGTCAAGCAAATTCTTATCCTCTCTTGCTGACAACTTTATCTTCCAAAAGGTAGGGGAGAAAACAAGGGGATCTGCTACTTTGGATCTAATCCTTATAAACAGGGAGGAAATGGTTGAGGAGGTAAAGGTGGCTGGGACCCTAGGAGGCAGCGATCATGCTATTATAGAATTTTGGATAACTAGAGGAGGAAGACATGTGAAGACTCAAACTTCAAGGTTAGATTTTAGAAAGGCAGATTTTAAGAGACTCAGAAAGAGAATAGGAGGGATCCAATGGCTGGATGTCCTTAAGGACAAAAATGTCCAGGAAGGATGGGAAATTTTTAAAAATGAGATTCTCAAAGCACAATCGTTAACAATCCCGAAAAGTAGGAAGAATGGGAAGCATTTAAGGAAACCAGGATGGATGAACACAGAACTTAAACACATGCTAAAAAGAAAGAAAGAAATGTTTATTAAATGGAAAGAGGGAGGCATATCTAAAGAAGATTATAATGCAGTCTGCAGATCCTGTAGGGCACGTATCAGGTTAGCTAAAGCTGACAATGAATTAAGGCTTGCAAGAGATGTCAAAAGCAATAAAAAAGGATTTTGGGGGTATGTCAAAAGTAAAAGAAAAGTCAAAGATGCTATAGGATTTTTACAGGATGAAAATGGAGAAATGGTAAGAGAGGATGTTGAGAAGGCCGAACTTTTTAATTCCTATTTTGCATCTGTTTTCTCTCAGAAAGAAAATGTAACATCAACTGATTTTCACTGTCCTTTTAAAGGAATAGAAGAATCCAAGTTATCTGTAAACAGAAAGATTGTGAGGGAATATTTAGCTAACATAAATGAGTTCAAGTCTCCAGGTCCAGATGAATTACACCCCAGAGTACTGAAGGAGATCGTAGAAGAAATTTTAGAACCACTCTCCATAATCTTTGAAAATTCTTGGAGAACAGGAGAAGTCCCAGAAGACTGGAGAAGAGCAAATGTTGTTCCTATCTTCAAAAAGGGGAAGAAGGTGGACCCAGGGAACTATAGGCCGGTGAGTCTGACTTCTATACCAGGAAAGATCTTTGAACAAATTATTAAACATCATGTATGTAAGTACCTGGATAAGAATGAAGTGATTAACCAGAGTCAGCATGGGTTTGTAACTAACAAGTCATGTCAGACTAACTTAATTTCCTTCTATGACAGAATCACTGACTGGGTGGATCAGGGAAATGCTGTAGATATAGTATATCTTGACTTCAGCAAAGCATTTGACAAAGTATCTCACACCATCCTTATTGAAAAAATGACCAAGTATGTAATGGACCAGGCAACTGTTAGGTGGATTCATAACTGGCTTAGTGATCGGACTCAAAGGGTGGTTGTAAATGGCTTCACATCCAGCTGGATGAATGTCTCAAGTGGGATACCACAGGGCTCTGTCCTGGGACCTGTATTGTTCAACATCTTCATCAATGATTTAGATGAAGGAATTGAGGGTAAACTGATTAAATTTGCTGATGACACAAAGCTAGGAGGGATAGCTAATACTAGAGAAGAGAGAGAGAGGATTCAAAAAGACCTAAATAAACTGGAGCAGTGGGCAGCAACCAACAGAATGGTTTTTAACAGGGAAAAATGCAAAGTACTACATCTGGGCAATAAAAATGAAAAAAGCATATACAGAATGGAAGGAATAGAGCTAAGCAACAGTACATGTGAAAAAGACTTAGGTATACTAATAGATCATAGACTGAACATGAGTCAACAGTGTGATGCAGCAGCAAAAAAGGCAAATACAATTCTGGGATGTATTAACAGAAGCATACAGTCTAGATCACGTGAAGTCATTATCGGTCTTTACTCCTCTTTGGTCAGACCTCATCTGGAATACTGTGTACAGTTTTGGGCACCACATTTTAAAAAAGACATAGACAAACTGGAACAAGTTCAGAGAAGAGCGACCAGAATGGTGACTGGTCTGCAAACCATGTCCTATGAGGAACGGTTGCAGGATTTGGGAATGTTTAGCTTGCAAAAAAGAAGACTGAGAGGAGACTTAATAGCTGTCTACAAATATGTCAAGGGCTGTCACATTGTAGAAGGATCATCTTTATTCTCAATTGCACAGGGAAAGACTAGAAGCAATGGGATGAAACTAAATGGGAGGAGACACAGATTAGATATTAGAAAAAACTTTTTGACAGTTAGGGTGATTAATGAGTGGAACAGGCTGCCACGAGACATGGTGAGTTCCCCTTCAATGGACGTCTTCAAACAGAGGCTGGACAGACATCTGTCTGAGATGATTTAGTGAATCCTGCTTTGAGCAGGGGGTTGGACCAGATGACCCAGGAGGTCCCTTCCAACTCTTCCATTCTATGATGGTAACGCTAATTATGGCGTCATCGCCGCTCACCATCTTGGTGGAGTCCTCAAAGTTTTGGAGGATGGTAAATATCTCTGACATTCATGTCCACTCCTGAGGTTTTATGTGTGGAGTCTGAACTGAATACCGACGGCCTTGTTGATGCTGGTACTCAGCAACTGCCCTCTTCTGCTCACAAATCCTTCCCAAATGAGCTGGGACAAGGACGTGGATGTGCTTCCTGATGCTGCTACTTGAGTGTGCAATGACAGGTGCAGGGCAGGAGAGACATCTTTGCATGCACCATGGAAAGGGGATTGGCTTGCATGCACAACAGTGGAAGAAGCAGTGTTGCCACCCGCAGACACTGTTCCTGGACCCTGGGGTTCGGCCCACAAAGTCGGGTGCTTTTCTGCCATGTGCCTGATCATGCTTGTGGTCGTCAGACTGGTAGTTTTGCCACCCCTGCTGATGCTGGCCTGGCAGGTGGTGCAAATGGCCTTTCTGAGGTTATCGGCAGAGTCTTTAAAAAACAACCACACTCGGGAAGACCTAACAGTATTACTGGCAACTTCCTTTGTGTTGGTGTTATGGGAAACAGTTGCTTGCCTTCTGTCTGCAGCCACCACACTGCTTCTTCCTGCCTGTTGGGGTGCTCTGCCTCCCTCTCCCCTGTGTGCTGCTCTCCTCGCTATGCATGTCCTTCTGCCAGGTTGGGTCAGTAACTATATCATCCACCACCTCGTCTTCCACTTCCGCACCCTGTTCCTCCTCCTGACTTTCTGGCAATTGTGTCTCATCATCGTCCACCTCTTGTGACACTTTCCCACTGTCACCTTTGTGTGACCGTGGCTGTTCAAATATTTGGGCATTGCTACATGCAATCTCCTCTTGCTCCGCTTCAAGTGGACCGGGCGAGAGGCCCGAATCTATAAATGGAAAAGTGAACAGCTCTTCAGAGTGTCCAATTGTGGGATCAGTTGTCTATGGGCACTCGGCATGTTAGCAAGAAGGAGGTTCAGGGTGAGAAATATGCGGTCCTGACTCACGGCTACTTAGACTTGACCATGGTGGCTAAGTGACTGGAAGCATTATTTGCTATCCAACCAATAACCTTTTCTCACTGCTCTGTGTTCAATAGTGGTGTTCTGTGGTCCCCTATTAATTGGGACAGGAAGGTTGAGCGACAAGATGTGGGTGTTTGTTGTGGCACAATTTCAGCTTGCCCACGGCCTCGGCCTCTGCATTCATCATCACCATCACGTCCAGTTCCCCGTCCCTTGCCACGTGCCTTGCCCATTTTAAATAGAGGACAATATCTTCCACGCTCACTACAAATGGCTGAATTTGGAGCGAACTTATATGTGATCCGTGTGACGGACAAACCATAGTTTTAAATACCTGGCCTGTAGGTAACTATTTTGAACAGCAAACTGGTGTCAATAGCTTCACTGACACACTGAAACAAATTTTTAATGGAGGCTAGAAATGGCAGTATTTTCGGAAAACGTATATGTGATCCACAGCTTTAAATACCTGGCCTGTAGGTAACTATTTTGAACAGCATATCGGTGTCAATAGCTTCACTGTCACACTGAAACAAATGTTTAATGGAGGCCAGAAATGGCAGTATTTTCTGAAAACGTATATGTGATCTGTGTGATGGAGAAAACACAGTTTTAAATACCTGGCCTGTAGGTAACTATTTTGAACAGGAAACTGGTGTCAATAGCTTTACTGACACACTGAAAACACATTTTCAATGGAGGCCAGAAATGGCAGTATTTTAAGCGCAATTATATGTGATCAGTGTGACAGAGAAATCACAGTTTTAAATAGCTGGATTTTTAGCGCTGTAATATGTTATGGATCTGGGTAGTGGAACCTCTGTGCTGCGGTGCAAGGAGGGACCAGAGGGGCGTGACTAAGTTCCTACTCGGCCTGACTAAGTACCTACTCGGCCTGACCAAGGTCGCACGGCGGCTCTATCGACTCCGTGAACCAGGGAGGGACCGAGCAGGGGGACAAGGTGCCACTCTGGGACCGACCTTGTATGAGAGCAGGTGACTCCCACGGGTCAGATGGCAGGAACTGACCTGTATAGAGGATGAGCATGGCAGGCAGGCTGACGGGTTGTCCGGGTAGACAAGCAGGCTGATTCTGCTGATAGCCAGACGGGTGCTCTGGGCAGGTGGGCTGGCGGGCACAATGGGTAACTGGCAGGTGCTTCCAGGTATGCTGGCTGGCAGACAGGGCAGGTAACAGACGAGTGCTTCCAGGTAAGCAGGCTGGCGGGCACGGCAGGTAACAGGCAGGTGCTTCCAGGTAAGCTGGCTGGCGGGCATGGCAGGTAACAGGCTGGTGCTTCCAGGTAAGCAGGCGGGCAGAGCCGATAGACAGACTGGCGGACTGTACTGTAGACAGACTTTTGGGCTGGATAGTAGCCAGACTAGCGGACTGGACTGAAGAACAGACTGGCGGACAGGACTGACTTGCAGAGGGACCTGAGGGCTGAAGCAACAGTAAGAATCACAGAGCAACAACCTTGCATGGGCACCTCCATACTGGAGGAGGTGCTTTAAATAGGGAAAGTCCTCTGGCCATTGGCAGGGGACTTTTTAGGATGGCGCGTGGCCCCTTTAAGAGGGAGGGAGCACGCGCGCGCCCTAAGCACTGTGCCCGGGAAGCTGCGTGCACCAGCAGCAGCAGCAGCAGGGAGGCCGGAAGACGCCGGACCAGGAGCGCGGCGGTAAGAGGGACGGCGTCTCTGCCTGGCAGGGGGCAGAGATGCCAGTGCTACATAATATGGAAAGGACCTGGCTGTATTCTGCAGTGCCAACAAGCAAATGGCGCAGAAAAACTGTGTTCTCTGGATTGCTTTTTAAGTAAATAATGAGGATTAAGATCCCCAAAAAAATCATTCCTGGCCCCTGAGACCTGGGCCTATTTCTAGAAACATCTACCAGCAGCAACAGACAAAACTGGAATGGAGCCTCTTGAGCTATATAGACTGCCTGGCTGCCTATATACACTGCCTGCCTGATATCTCTGCAGATGGATTAGTCCTCAGAAGGACTGTTTGTTGAGATGGACATGTGTCTCTAATATAGTTTGGTACATCTACACTAACTAGAAACAAGCAAATCTCTCCCTAGCTCAGCAGCACCTCTCCCTACACTGTCTGATTCCGGAGTGACTGTGACGAGCACGGCGGCGCCAGGTCTGATATAGACCTGATGACGCAGTACGGCCAGCCAATCACTGTAATGCCACCACCAACATGGCTTTATTAGACCTCAGAAGGACTGTTAGTTCAGATGGATATATATATATATATATATATATATATATATATAGTGGAATACCTAGACTAACAGGAAGTTCAATGGACCCTCTTGCACTATATGCACTGCAGTCTGCCACATACCCTGCCTGCCTGCCTACCTCCTGCTATCACCGCTGAATATATGAAGCTAGATTAGTCCTTAGAAGGACTGTTAGTTCAGTTGGAAATATATATATATATATATATATATATACATATATACATATATATATATATACACAGTACAGACCAAAAGTTTGGACACACCTTCTTATTTAAAGATTTTTCTGTATTTTCATGACTATGAAAATTGTACATTCACACTGAAGGCATCAAAACTATGAATTTACACATGTGGAATTATATACTTAACAAAAAAGTGTGAAACATCTGAAAATATGTCTTATATTCTATGTTCTTCAAAGTAGCCACCTTTTGCCTTGATGACTGCTTTGCACACTCTTGGCATTCTCTTGATGAGCTTCAAGAGGTAGTCACCGGAAATGGTCTTCCAACAATCTTGAAGGAGTTCCCAGAGATGCTCAGCACTTGTTGGCCCTTTTGCCTTCACTCTGCGGTCCAGCTCACCCCAAGCCATCTCGATTGGGTTCAGGTCTGGTGACTGTGGAGGCCAGGTCATCTGGCGTAGCACCCCATTACTCTTCTTCTTGGTCAAATAGCCCTTACACAGCCTGGAGGTGTGTTTGGGGTCATTGTCCTGTTGAAAAATAAATGATAGTCCAACTAAACGCAAACCGGATGGAATAGCATTCCGCTGCAAGATGCTTTGGTATCCATGCTGGTTCAGTATGCCTTCAATTTTGAATAAATCCCCAACAGTGTCACCAGCAAAGCACCCCCACACCATCACACCTCCTCCTCCATGCTTCACGGTGGGAACCAGGCATTTAGAGTCCATCCGTTCACCTTTTCTGCGTCGCAAAAAGACACGGTGGTTGGAACCAAAGATCTCAAATTTGGACTCATCAGACCAAAGCACAGATTTCCACTGGTCTAATGTCCATTCCTTGTGTTCTTTAGCCCAAACAAGTCTCTTCTGCTTGTTGCCTGTTCTTAGCAGTGGTTTCCTAGTAGCTATTTTACCATGAAGGCCTGCTGCACAAAGTCTCCTCTTAACAGTTATTGAAGAGATGTGTCTGCTGCTAGAACTCTGTGTGGCATTTACCTGGTCTCTAATCTGAGCTGCTGTTAACCTGCGATTTCTGAGGCTGGTGACTCGGATAAACTTATCCTCAGAAGCAGAGGTGACTCTTGGTCTTCCTTTCCTGGGGCAGTCCTCATGTGAGCCAGTTTCTTTGTAGCGCTTGATGGTTTTTGCAACTGCACTTGGGGACACTTTCAAAATTTTCCCAATTTTTCGCACTGACTGACCTTCATTTCTAAAAGTAATGATGGCCACTCTTTTTTCTTTACTTAGCTGTTTTTTTCTTGCCATAATGCAAATTCTAAGAGTCTATTCAGTAGGACTATCAGCTGTGTATCCACCAGACTTCTGCACAACACAACTGATGGTTCCAGACCCATTTATAAGGCAAGAAATCCCACTTATTAAACCTGACAGGGCACACCTGTGAAGTGAAAACCATTTCTGGTGACTACCTCTTGAAGCTCATCAAGAGAATGCCAAGAGTGTGCAAAGCAGTCATCAAAGCAAAAGGTGGCTACTTTGAAGAACCTAGAATAAAAGACATATTCTCAGTTGTTTCACACTTTTTTGTTAAGTATATAATTCCACATGTGTTAATTCATAGTTTTGATGCCTTCAGTGTGAATGTACAATTTTCATAGTCATGAAAATACAGAAAAATCTTTAAATTAGAAGGTGTGTTCAAACTTTTGGTCTGTACTATATATATATATATATATATATATATATATATATATATATATATACATATATATATATGTTGTGGAATACCTATACTAACTATAAACAAGCAAATCTCTCCCTCACTGAGCAGCAGCTCTCCCTACTCTGCCTGTTTCCGGGGTAGACTGTGACAAGCATAGTGGCGCCAGGTCTTATATAGACCTGATGATGCTGTGCGGCCAGCCAATCTCTCTAATGCCACAACCAACTTGGCTACGGCATTCCAGTGCATGGCAGGCAATCCCTGCATGTTCATTTCCTCTCTAAAGAGCACCAAACATGCAGGGAGGGGACCCGAGTTCCCTCCCGAGCAACCCGGAAATAATCGCCGAGCGCCGAGCTTGTCCAGCACAGTGATGCTCGGGTGAGTACCAAGCAGTGGCGAGCATGTTCGCTCATCACTACTCACCTCGCCATTCACCTGTCCCGCAGCTCTGAATCTGGTCTCCTGCACAGCTGCCTACGGGGTCTTCCTTATTTTTGCATGGCATATGATGTCCTCAACGTCCAACTTCACTCTGCACGACGTTGAGTAGGCCTCTTTTGTCAAGACACCAGTTACCACTTTGCTGAATTGTAAGCAGCTAGGAAAGGGATGAAAAAAAATGATACTATCACTGGCAGAACGCCATTCCCGCTATAGCTCTCTACCGCAGCCCCATGTCTGTTCCTCACACAACATAATCCACTACCTTCAGCTTTACCATTTGCCATGTTTTCCACAGCTGAGCAGGCCTTTGTTGCCATGACATACATCACCCAAGGGAGAATCTGGATTTTTTGCAAAATTAAAGGCAGATGGAATTCCCCTGAAACCGATTGACTCATCACCACATTACGACCATTGTATTGTCTTGGTGCCATTTGACCACAATTGACTTTTGCGTCTAACTTTTATCGTAGCATAACCTGGAATTCATTACATAATTGGAAGCCACGTTCATTGAAGGAAACAAGGTTAATTGGACTATATGTATTTTAGAACACGACCTCAACATAATATTATTTTGTGGATGAAGTGCTCTCTCTGTTTTTAGGATACAGCACCATTACCCTGAAACAAAGTAACACAAACCCAGGGGCAAACAGCTCAATTACCGTTGTCGTTATTGAATATAATTACCTTAGCTTTCTCTGAACTGCTAATGTAACATTATTATCCTGACTAAATGGACCATAGTTATTCTGCTGTTAAGCACTGCAAAATATAGTGCACTTTCTAGAGAGTGACACATTTCTTCCACTACAGACCTAACGCATTACATTGTCTCTAGGTAAGTGTTTGGAATTACCTCTTGAAATTCGATTTACATAGAACATCTTTTTTTAAAATATTTTGCTTTTACATTTGCAATTTGTGAAGGTTGTAAAATAGAAATTCAGTCTGGAAGTTTAAAGGGATTATGCCATCAGCCGTTGTATACATCATCAACTTACACCACGTTATATATAGGATGCCAGAGACAGCGTTAAGGGACTCTATAGAGGAGGTCAGAGGTAATGTCAATGAGTCCTAAATATTCTGTACTGCCTTCACATTTTTCCCCAACTATCACCGACCCCATGGACTTGAGTCATGTCTTTTCAGAGCAGTAGATATTAGAGATGGAGCAGTGTGGAACAGGTGCCAATCAAGCCCTTGAAGGTAGAGCTAGGTGGGGGTTAATGGAGAGGATCAGTGCACTTGCTGTCAATCGGTCCTTGCTCTGTGCACTTGCATCTTCATTTAGGAGGTGTTTTACATGTGATTTATACAGAGGTAGAGGAGGATGTGTACAACAGATTAGAAAATGAATGAATGGAGAACATTCAAGTCTTCTTTGAGGGCAGATCACACCGACTGCAATGAATGAGAGTATGAGCCCACAAGGCAATTTGCCAAGATGGGCTAAATACACAGGCAAGTGTACCTATGTAAAAGGAGGAGAGAATCCATATCAGATTCTGCAGGGTGATCATACACCACTCAGCATCAATGCCTGTTATCATAAGGTATAAAAGATCTGTCAAGGTTGTAGAAGAGGAAATCAGTACAGGAATGAAGCTGTGAAGGCAGCAGCATCCTGGATGCACAGATCTCATGTCCAGCATGTAACAATGGCAGGCTTCAAATGAATATCCCTTAATTCACTAACCGATTTGCTTTAGTGTTATACCCCCCCTCCAAAAAAAAAACTATTACAATCTATTAGCTGTCCATTGAAGAGGGAACTTACTGATCACAAAGGGTTTGGCCACTGGAACCTCCAGTGATGCTGAGATCAGGTTCTTAAAACCCCAAAAACAGGGCTCTGCAGCCCCATCCGGAATAAAGCGGGGTCATATAGACAATGTACACCTCCACTCCATTCAGGATGAGGCAGCAAAGCCCCATTTTCAGGGTTTTAAAGACTTTATCTTCAGATCTTTAGTGGTCCTAGAAGTTAGACCCTCACTGATTGGGAATAGCTTGTTTTTGGAGGGAATTAACCTGCCAGGTAAAATAAAAAGTTGATTCTAAGAGATTGTGCATTTTCTATCCTTAATCCCAGCAAGAAGACTTGGACTTTCCAAGAATAAATCCCCGGATTGGAGTTGACATTATAAGCAATGGTTGACATACAGACATGTAAGTGTTCCTAATTCACAGTACAAAGTAAGCAAGCATGAAAAGTAGTAAAATAGAGCTAATGTCAAGGAAGGTGAAGTTCAGTCATAAGCGAGATAAGGCGCAGGTCAGGACAGGCAGCAGTAAGACAACAAGATGAAGATAACAATATCTAGTTTTAGACATTTCCAGCAGGAGCTAAGATAACCAAAGCAGACTGGAATAAAATGGACCTTATTGCTCAGGCTCAAAGTGATGTTGGAAAGACCCAATATAGCCTGGGTCACATGGGTATTGACTAAAGTATGAAAAACTTAATTTTTGCTGGATTTTAAGAAATTAGGAGCCAATGGATGCCCGTGACTCAAAATTACATGCAGCATTAAAGTGGCAGCCAAAGGAAAGTGCCAGGCTTCCTGAGAGGTGAGTTGGCTCACGTTATATAAGTCTGAAACTTGGAGCATAAAGAGAATAAAAATTAATGAAGGAATGTGACGCGCCCCCTGCGCCGTGTGTGCACGTGTGTGGGATACCTGGAGCCGGGTCTCTGGGGGTTGTAGTCTCCGTGGCGGCGACCCGGTTCCGTGGCTCAGGGTGGTCAAATCAGTGGCAGTCTTTTATAGGGTTTTTACGATTTAATGTCCGACTACGCCACCCATGGATTGCGGTCAGGGTGTACTGCCGCTGCGAGGCAGACCGCTGAGGCTGGTGTTGTGTGCGCAGCAGAGAATGGGATAACTCCCCACGGGAGGAGTATAGCCTCAGGGCAGTGAGTGTGGATGATGGGAGTGATGATGCACAAGCGCAGCAGGAACGACTCAGAGTCTCTGCAGTGCAGTTCAGGGTCTTTACTGAAGATAATAAGGCAGACCCTCCCAGGAGTACTGGCTAGCATAAGAGGCCTGGTCTGTCTGTGAGCAAACAGGAGTTCCCCTGGCCAGGTGGAGTTGTAGGCCTCCCTGTCTGTCTACACTTTTCCTGGCTACCTTGCTGTAAGTGAGTGGAAGTAGCCCACGTCCCTGAGCGTACCGTGTAGTGCTCACCCGTATGGCTGGTGACTTGGGGCCTTCTGATAGCCTTATCTCCTCGATGGCGGTGCTGGTCCCTTGCTCGTGACTGAGCCTCCGGGCTTCTATGGCCAGAGGACCTGGAATCCCCTGCCGGCTGGTTTCTGCTGCTGGACTTAAAGATCCTTGCAGCCTCGGACTCCGGTGTCCGGTTCTTAGATTCTTCTTGAAACGTTCGGTCACTGCCCACACCACTGCCAGGAACTCTAGCTTGAATGAGCTATAATTCTCAGGGTTTCTCTCTGTGGGCCGTAGTTTTTGGCTGGCGTAAGCGATTACCCGTTCTTTCCCCTGCTGGATTTGGGACAGTACGGCTCCTAGCCCGATGTTGCTCGCGTCCGTGTGGAGGATAAAGGGCTGGCCGTAGTCAGGGTACGCCAGGATTTCATCCCCCGTGAAGGCCATCTTTAGCTGGCGGAAGGACTCCTCTTCCAGCTTTTCCCACCTGAAGGGCGGCTTCTGGTTTTTGGCCTTCCTGGATTGACCTATCAGGAGGTCCTGCATAGGAGCTGCCATTTTGGTGAAACCGGGAATGAATCTTCGGTAGTAGCCTACCAACCCGAGGAACTGCTGCACTTCCTTTATGCTGGAGGGTCTTGGCCAGTCTTTAATCACAGTGATCTTATCGGGGTCGGGAGCCACTCTGTCAGCACTCACCACGTGTCCCAGGTACTGCACCTTTGGTTTCAGCAGGTGACACTTGGAGGGTTTCACCTTTAGGCCGTAGCTTGCCAGGGCGTCAAACACTTCTGCCAGGTGTTTCAGATGGTCCTTGTAGGTTTTGGAATAAACGATGACATCATCCAGGTATAACAGGACCGTCTCGAAATTCCAGTGTCCCAGACAGCATTCCATCAACCGCTGGAAGGTCCCTGGTGCGTTGCAGAGCCCGAACGGCATACAGTTAAATTCGCTGAGACCCATCGGGGTGGTGAATGCAGTCTTCTCCTTGTCTGCCTCTGCTACAGGAACCTGCCAGTACCCGCTAGTAAGATCCAAAGTGGAGAAGAAGTTAGCAGATTTTAATGCAGCTAAAGATTCTTCTATTCTAGGTAACGGGTACGCATCTTTGTGTGTGATACGGTTGACCTTTCTGTAGTCTACACACATTCTCATTGTGTTGTCCTTCTTTTTCACTAGAACTAGTGGAGCTGCCCAGGGGCTACAGCTGTCCCTGATTACCCCAGCCTCCTTCATGTCCCGCAACATCCCCTTTGCATGCTGATAGTGTGCAGGGGGTACAGGTCGGTATCTTTCCTTTATGGGTGGATGGTCTCCCGTGGGGATGTGAGGTTCTACCCCTTTTACTCGCCCGAAGTCTAGCGGGTGTTTACTAAAGACTCTTTCGTACTCCTGAACCACCCGGTAGACTCCCTGTTTTTGGTGTGAGGGAGTGGAGTCAGTACCCAAATGCAGTTGCTGACACCAGTCCTCCATTTGTTTCTTAGAGCCGTTACCTTCCTCTGGTTGAGATGGAGGCAAGGGTTCTACGGCCTTTACAGAATTTTGGTTTATGGTGAACAATTTGGCTAGCGTGTACTTCTCTCTCCCCGATATGTACGATGCGGACAGGTACCCTCCCATGGCGTACATCGACCACTCCCCGTGCTGTCAAAATGGTGGGCCTACTGTCTGAGTAGACGGGCTCTACCATTGCTTGGTAGTCTCTACCTCTTAGACCAATAGCTGCCCGGCACCATATCATCTCACTTTTCGGGGGCATGGCAATAGGGAACGGGTCACACATTCTCACACTACCAATCTCACCACCAGATAGTTCCACCTGTTGCCGTCTCATCAGTGCCCAGATCTCCTTTTGTAGGACACGCTGCTGGCTGGAACTGGCGTTCATGGCAACCTGCTGTAAAATGAGAATTATCTCTGCAAGACAATTTTCAATCACGTTAGTACCCAAGGTTATTTTAGGGTGACTCTCATGACGGTCAATGTCCACAATAATCAGTCCTTGTGCCGCCAGTTTGACTTTACCGATTTTAATGGTCACCTCTTTGAATCCCACCTGCGGCACGGGCTGACCATTGCTAGCGATGATACTCAGGTCGTCATCTGGGTAGCGGGTTATGTCCGAGTCATTCCAGTACCGCTTAAAGAGCACATAAGGGATGGTAGTTACCTGTGACCCGGTGTCTAGTAGGGCACTCAATGGGATGCCATCCAGTACCACAGGCAAGACTGGATGTCCCCCTACATATTTATCACGCCAGTTTGAGGGGCCTGATGATCTTATGCCTGGGGGTTGGCCCTCTGCCCCGGGTTGTGCCCGTTTAAATGACAGTACCTTGCCATATGTCCGGGTTGATTGCAGCTGCGGCAGATGGGTTGTCCGTCCGCGTTGTATCTGTCACTGGGTCTTCCTCTGGACGTTGGGATCCTCCTCTGTTGGCGCCACGGGACGTCCTCCGGTTCACATGCCAGATGGATCTTTCCTGGAGGAGAGACCTGTAAAGACTGCACAGTTCTGGTTAGCGCGGCTACGGTTTTAGTCAGCTCTTGGACCTGATGGTGCAGGTCTGTAGCCGGGTTGTTGTCCAAAGCCTGCGCACCAGCTCCTACAGACTCTGTAGACAAGGGCGCCGCCTCCTGATGATAGGTAATAGCAAGGCGCCGGTGGCCCACAGCGCTACCCGGTGCCGGTTCTCGGAGCACCTGGATGGCCCTGTCTTTGAACTTTGCAAAGTCTAAACCAGGGTTCTGCAAGGCCATTGCACGTAACTGGGTTCGGTGGGCGTTGGACAGCAGACTCTTAATGAATTGCTCAGTTAACAGTTCATCTGCATTCTGCACACTGTCAGGGTCTGCCTGTTTAATGGTTCCCAGGGCCTCTTGCAAACTCAAAGCATAGTCTCTTATACTGTCTTGGGCCCGCTGTTTGCACCCATAAAATCTCATTTTGATCTCGGCTGAGGTGTCCTTCAGACGGGCCAAGATCTCCTTTACGGTCTCCTTGTCCCGGACTGACCAGGACTTTACTTCGCGTTGGGCTGTGCCGGTTAGCTGGCCAATCAATATGCTCACTTTCTGGCCCTCCGTCAGGGGGTATACCTTAAATAGACTGTACAGTCTCTCTTTAAAGTCGCTGAGGGTATGCGACTCCCCTGAGTATTGGGGCAGCCAGGCCGCTCCGGGGATGTAAGGCATTGTAAATGGCATTACTGCGGCAGTGGCCGCGCTGGTGGTAGAGGGTCCGTCATCTTCCTCCCCCCTAGTTAAATGTGGCCTACCTTCCGACGATACTCTTCTGTAGGCCGCGGCTCCGCTGGTGCTGCTCCGGACGAGGACCTTGCGTCGCGTCCTGGTGACGTCAGCATCGCTCTCTCTCCCTTCCAGGACCTTGCGCAGCGTTGGTGCGTGGGGCGGAGCTTCGGGTCTCGCGCGCTTTCGGCGTCCACGCCCCTCTTCTTCCCGCGCGGCGTCCTGAAGATGGCGTTCAATGGCGGGAAAACGGCTGAAGATGGCGGGAAACGACCGAAGATGGCGGGAGACGACTGAAGATGGAGTGAAACGGCTCCGGATGGCGGGAAACTTCACTCAGGTAAGTGCAAAGTATTTTTCAGGCACGCAATACCCGTTTGTGGCGGGTTGGTCACAATCCTGCCGACTACGCCAAAGAGTTGACGCGCCCCCTGGGCCGTGTGTGCAGGTGTGTGGGATACTCGGAGCCGGGTCTCTGGGGATTGTAGTCTCCGTGGCGGCGACCCGGTCCCGTGGCTCAGGGTGGTCAAACCAGTGGCAGTCTTTTATAGGGTTTTAACGATTTAATGTCCGACTACGCCACCCGTGGATTGCGGTCAGGGTGTACCGCCGCTGCGAGGCAGACCTCTGAGACTAGTGTTGTGTGCGCAGTAGAGAATGGGATAACTCCCCACGGGAGGAATATAGCCTCAGGGCAGTGAGTGTGGATGATGGGAGTGATGATGCACGAGCGCAGCAGGAACGACTCAGAGTCTTTGCAGTGCAGTTCAGGGTCTTTACTGATGATAATAAGGCAGACCCTCCCGGGAGTACTGGCTAGCATAAGAAGCCTGGTCAGTCTGTGAGCAAACAGGAGTTCCCCTGGCCAGGTGGAGTTGTAGGCCTCCCCGTCTGTCTGCACTCTTCCTGGCTACCTTGCTGTAAGCGAGTGGAAGTAGCCCACGTCCCTGAGTGTACCGTGTAGTGCTCACCAGTATGGCTGGTGACTTGGAGCCTTCTGATAGCCTTATCTCCTCAATGGCGGTGCTGGTCCCTTGCTCGTGACTGAGCCTCCGGGCTTCTATGGCCAGAGGACCTGGAATCCCATGCCGGCTGGTTTCTGCTGCTGGACTTAAAGATCCTTGCAGCCTCGGACTCCGGTGTCCGGTTCTTAGATTCTTCTGCCAGGGCAAGCTCTGCTTAGCTCCAGCCCCTGGTCTTCAGCTCCTGCTCCCACAGAGCTCCTAGCTGTCACTTTCCCTGTGTCTGGAACTAACTCCAGGCTCTGACTGACTAACCCCGCCCCAGATCCAGTTTATATAGGGCAGGTTCCTCTCCTATCTGGTCTGGGACAGGAGGTGTTCCATGTTTAAGGTCTCCTGACCAGGAAACCTCCCACTTGCTCTCAGACGTAATATTTCAATTACTGTGGTAACCAGACCCCTGGGGTGCCACAAAAGTACTTAGGCTATCCAGGAGAGGTGGATCCCCTTAGCGACAGGCCCAGGGGGGCACACAGACCCTAGGTGTTGGTGCAACAAGCAGGAAGGCACATGGGGAACAAGGACAAGACATCCTCAGGAATCTAGGTAGCAGCAGGATGGAAAAAATGAGAGCGAGCAGGGATTGAAGAAGGTTAAAGCATAGGGTTCACCAAACTAAAGTCTTGAATCTCAATCCTAAAACACAGATGTGTGTCCAAATGGTTATTAAAAGTCCTAGGGAGATGATATCACTGAGTAACACTGAGCAAACTGCAAAACCCAATGTGGAGCACAAGAAAGGGCAGCAGATAAAGGTGAAGGAAGCAGAGCCCAGGGAAAGGTGTAAAATAAAGCTCGCAGTATAAACCCAAATTCAACTTTTTTAACCCTTTTTTTAAGTTGAACCATGTCTTGAAGGACAGGGCCTTCCAGAATTTGGAATCTCAGAAAGAGAGCTCTAACTCGGTAATGGAACCTTCTCATATGTGACATTTTAGAAAATGAATATTTCTTTCTATATAAAAAGTGCATGTGGTTATGACTCGCCCCCTGGGCCGTGGGGCACCAGGAACCGGGCTTCTATGCGATGCTGGGGGTAGTAGTGGCAACCCGATCCCGTGGCTCAGGGTGGTCAGACCAAATTGTGGCAGTCTACTTATCAGTATTTTGAATGTCCGACAACGCCACCCGTGGATTGCGGTCAGGGATGACTGCCGCTGAGAGGCAGACCACTGAGGCTGGTGTTGGTGTGCAGCACGGGGGTAGGACAACTCCCCACAGAAGGAGTGTAGTGGTGTAATAGCCCACGTCCCTGAGCTGGCCGTGTACTTTGCCTGTATGGTTTGCGACTCGGGCCATAGGTACCTTTTGCTTTCTCCTGCTGTACTGGTCCCTCTGTGTGGCGGAGCCTCCAGGCTTCTTAGGCCAAGGGACCTGAAATCCCTCGCGGGTTGGTTCTCTGCTGCTGGGCTTGCAACCCTGACAGCCTCGGACCCCAATGTCCGGTGGTGATTCTCTCAGCCAGGACCGGCTCTCGTCGCCTCTGTCCCTGGCTCACAGTCTCTCCTCTGCCTCATGGACTCCTCAGCTGCTGCTGACCTGTCCCTTCCTCTAAGGAACCCTTCTGGACACTTCAGAAGTGGGTTCTGGTCTCCCTAACCCTGCCCCAGTTTCAGCTTTTATAGGGGCAGCCTGCTCCCCCTACTGGCCTGGGACAGGAGGTGCTGCATGCTAATGGTTCCTGACCAGGGAACCACCCTTCTGGTCTCAGACACAGCCTTTAATATTTGTGGCATCCAGGCCTGGGGTGACACATTTCCCCTTAGTAAAATTTTGTACTCCGGGACTAAGCCTTTTTGGCCAACAACAAACAGGGTATAAATGACAACATAACATATTTACAAGTACATTTTGTCCTTAAGGTCACGGCGCTTCCGTGACCGGGTGTCCATATCACCCAATAATGTGAAGTTTTCCACAGTGTGGGGACCTGTCCCTATAAACCCCAAGTTCCTGGCCTTGGGCGTGGCGGCAAGGTAAGAGCTAACTACTTTGGACCACAAGGAGGCCACACCGGACAGGTATGTCTTCCGTGGTCATCTTCGCAAGAGGGCACCAAGTGCAACTATCTACATGGTAGTTCCGGTTATTCACTGTCCATAACCTGTCAGTCCATAGAACTAGAAAAACTGGAGAAAA
The DNA here is from genome assembly GCF_046119375.1 of Phyllobates terribilis. Lineage (NCBI taxonomy): Eukaryota > Metazoa > Chordata > Amphibia > Anura > Dendrobatidae > Phyllobates > Phyllobates terribilis. The sequence continues at coordinate 331,523,756 of NW_027362768.1, forward strand.
CACTATTAGTTATCAGATAACAAACATAAAACATTAAATATTTACAGGTAAATGTAGACTTTGTACTTAGATCTAACAGCGAGCTGGTACTTGACCCCTAGTGCTCCGGGTTGACCTGCGTAACCCACTGTCTGGTGGTGGTCTAACCTGGCTTTCCCCACTAGCATTTAGGGTACCCCTACTAGCTGGGTTTACAGGCAGGGCAGGCAGCTGTCTGCGGGTCCTTTGGCTTACCGCAGGCATGGCAGGCTCTCTGTCAGCAGAGAGTAGACTCTCCTGGTCTGCTGGCATGGGTTCTTCTGCCTCCGGGGCTGCTTGGTCCTCTTGTTTAGAAATGAGCGGTGTTCGACTAGAACTGTTCGCCAATCTCAAATTCGAGCTGTTTTGGGCGGTGTTCGAGTTGTTCGACGAACCCGAACGATTTGCAAAAAATTCGGCTGTTCGAGGTTATGTTCGATAACTGTTCGGGCACCAAAAGCGTGTCCTGTATGTCTGGCGCTATTTAGAGCACCAATCATGCAGGGATTGTCTGCCACTCACTGTAATGCCACAGCCATGGTGGTTGTGGCATTACAGTGATTGCCCAAATCGATGGGAACAGTGCTCACAGTGAAACATGAAAAGCTGGCAATTCAGCAGCGGCATACACCGGTACCCGACAATTTAGAACCGAAAGAATAGAGCTTCACACATAGATTAGATAGATAGAAACATGTCAGCCACATATATATAAAGTACAGTGACAGTGTTGCTTACTGTACTTGTCATTTAGTGTAAAGGATTTATCAAAAAAAATAATAGTGTTTTCATGCACCGTCTCTTTAAAAAAGCCGGCCGGCAATTCAGCAGCGGTACCCGACAATTTATAACAGAAAGAATAGAGCATCACACATAGATTAGATAGATAGAAACATGTCAGTCACATATATATGAAGTACAGTGACAGTGTTGCTTACTGTACTTGTCATTTAGTGTAAAGGATTTATTAAAAAAAATAATAGTGTTTTCATGCACTGTCTCTTTAAAAAAGCCGGCCGGCATTTCAGCAGCGGTACCCGACAATTTAGAATAGAAGGAATAGAGCTTCACACATAGATTAGATAGATAGAAACATGTCAGTCACATATATATGAAGTACAGTGACAGTGTTGCTTACTGTACTTGTCATTTAGTGTAAAGAATTTATTAAAAAAAATATTAGTGTTTTCATGCACTGTCTCTTTAAAAAAGCCGGCCGGCATTTCAGCATCTGTACCCGACAATTTAGAATAGAAGGAATAGAGCATCACACATAGATTAGATAGATAGAAACATGTCAGTCACATATATAAGAAGGACAGTGACAGTGTTGATTACTGTACTTGTCATTTAGTGTTAAAATAAAGGATTTATTTAAAAAAAAATTGGTGTGGGGTTCCCCGTAATTTTAGTCTCTAGCGGAGGTTAAGCAGACGGCTGGGGCAGATGTTTGAAGCCTGGGAAGGGGGTAATACCCACGGAGCTTCCCAGGCTACTAATATCAGCCCCCAGCGGAATACCTAGCCTTTACTAGCTATTAAAATGGGGGACCCCCCCAAAAAAATGACGTGGGGTCCCCCCTATTTTAATAGCTAGCAAAGGCTAGGCAGACAGCTGGGGGCTGATATTAATAGCCCAGGAAGGGTGCCATGAATATTGGCCCCCTCCCAGGCTAGAAACACCAGCCGTCAGCCGCCCCAGAAATGGCGCATCCATAGGATGCGCCAATTCTGGCACTTAGCCTCGCTCTTCCCACTGCCCTGTAGCGGTGGCAGTGGGGTAATAGGGCTGGGGTTGATGTCAGCTTATAATGCCAGCTGACATCAAGCCCAGGTTAGTAATGGAGAGGCGTCTATAAGACACCCCCATTACTAACCCCATAGTCAAAGTTAAAAGAAAACACAAACACCCAGAATAAAGTCCTTTAATTGAAATAAAGACACAATCCTTTATTGTTCTAAATTAAACCATACTTACCATCACGCCCATTCCAGCTGAAGCCAATGTCTTCTACAATAAAAGTAAAATAATAAAGCAACCTCATCCTTACCTTTCCATGGTTCCCAGGACAGCTTCAGCTCTGCTACATTGAGATGACAGGCTGGACCGCAGCAGAACGCTGCCATCCAGCCTGTCATCCCGCAGACACTGAGAAGCGCAGGCATGCTTGCGCTCCTCAGTGTCTCGCTGTGACGGCATAAAGATGAGCCGACAATGAACTCGGCTCACCTCATGCACGTCACTGACAGCGTGGGAGAATTCTCCTGCACTCAGCGCTTCAGCGTGAGAATTTTCCCACGCTGTCAGTGACGTGCATGAGGTGAGCCGAGTTCATTGGACATGAATGAGCTCACCTCATGCACGTCACTGACAGCGTGGGAAAATTCTCACGCTGAAGCGCTGAGTGCAGGAGAATTTTCCCACGCTGTCAGTGACGTGCATGAGGTGAGCATATTCATGTCCATTGAACTCAGCTGACCTCATGTACGTCACTGACAGCGTGGGAGAATTCTCCTGCACTCAGCGCTTCAGCGTGAGAATTTTCCCACGCTGTCAGTGACGTGCATGAGGTGAGCTCATTCATGTCCAATGAATTCGGCTCACCTCATGCACGTCACTGACAGCGTGGGAAAATTCTCACGCTGAAGCGCTGAGTGCAGGAGAATTCTCCCACGCTGTCAGTGACGTGCATGAGGTGAGCCGAGTTCATTGTCGGCTCATCTTTATGCCGTCACAGCGAGACACTGAGGAGCGCAAGCATGCCTGTGCTTCTCAGTGTCTGCGGGATGACAGGCTGGATGGCAGCGTTCTGCTGCGGTCCAGCCTGTCATCTCGATGTAGCAGAGCTGAAGCTGTCGTGGGAACCATGGAAAGGTAAGGATGAGGTTGCTTTATTATTTTACTTTTATTGCAGGAGATCGTTGGCTTCAGCTGGAATGGGCGTGATGGTAAGTATAGTTTAATTTAGAACAATAAAGAATTGTGTGTTTATTTCAATTAAAGGACTTTTTTCTGGGTGTTGTGTTTTTTTTAAATACTTTACTAGAAATTCATGGTGGTCATGTCTAATATTGGCGTGACCCCATGAATTTCGGGCTTAGGGCCAGCTGATAATGCCAAGCTGGCCCTAACCCCTTTATTACCCAGTGAGCCACCACACCAGGGCCCTGGATGAGTTGGGTACAGCGCCAGAAGATGGCGCTTCTATGAACGCGCCATTTTCCGGGGTGGCTGCGGACTGCAATTTGCAGCTGGGGGGACCCAGAAAGCTTGGGCCTCCCTGCGCTGCAGATTCCAGCCCCCAGCTGCCTAGCTGTACCTGGCTGGACACAAAAATAGGGCGAAGCCCCACGTATTTTTTTTTTTAATTATTTCATGAAATTCATGAAATAATTAAGAAAAAAAGGGCTTCCCTATATTGTTGTGTCCGGCCAGGTACAAATAGGCAGCTGGTGGTTGGGGGCAGCCCGTTCCTGCCTGCTGTACCTGGCTGGACACAAATATAGTGCGAAGCCCCACGTCAATTTTTTTTAAAATTATTTCATGAAACTAGATGGTGGCCCGATTCTAACGCATCGGGTATTCTAGAATATGTATGCGGCAGACCCGGCGCAATCAGCAGAGCGGTGTTTAAATTTGGCGCCAAAATCGCTGACTAGTCGCGGCCAGCAACCGCGACCAATCAGCAAAGCGGTGTTGAAATTTGGCGACTATATCACTGATTGGTCACGGCCGGCGGTCGCGACTAATCAGCAGAGCGGGGTTTAAATTTTGCGCCAATAATGCTGATAGGTTGTGGTCGCGACCAATCAGCAAAGCGGTGTTTAAATTTGGCGCCAATAATGGTGATTGGTCACGACCTCGACCATTCAGCAGAGCGGTGTTTAAATTTGGCGGCAACAATGTTGATTAGTCGCGGTCGGCGGTCGCGACTAATCAGCAGAGCGGGGTTTAAATTTTGCGCCAATAATGCTGATAGGTTGTGGTCGCGACCAATCAGCAAAGCGGTGTTTAAATTTGGCGCCAATAATGGTGATTGGTCACGACCTCGACCATTCAGCAGAGCGGTGTTTAAATTTGGCGGCAACAATGTTGATTAGTCGCGGCCGGCGGTCACGACCAATCAGCAGAGCGGGGTTTAAATTTGGCGCCAATTATGCTGATTGGTCGCAATCGCCGCCCGCGACCAATCAGCAGAGCGGTGTTTAAATTTGGCGTCAAAATCGCTGATTGGTCGCGCAAGGCAACTATGACCAATCAGCAGAGCGGGGTTTAAATTTAGCGCCAATACTGCTGATTGGTCGCGGCCGGCAACCGTGACCAATCAGCCGAGCAGGGTTTAAATTTGGCGCCAATACTACTGATTGGTCGCGGACGGCGACCGCGATCAATCAGCAGAGCGGTGTTTAAATTTGGCGCCAATAATGCTGATTAGTCGCGGCCGGCATCCGTGACCAATTAGCAGAGCGGAGTTTAAATTTGGCGCCAATCTCGCTGATTGGTCGCGGCTGGAGTCCGCGACCAATCAGCAGAGCGTTGTTTAAATTTGGCGCCAATCTCACTGATTCGACGCGTCTGGCGTCCGCGACCAATCAGCAGAGCGTTGTTTAAATTTGGCGCCAAGCTCGCTGATTGGTCACGGCCGCTATTTAAATGTGGCGCCCAAATCGGTGATTGGTCGCGGGCAGCGTATTGGTGAGGACCGGAGAGCGCCGCTGCCTGGTCGGATACTTCCGTTGCGAGAAGCCGGGAGATGAGCGACTGCTCGCAGCAGAAGTATCCCGACCCGCAGCGCCGCTCCCCGGTCCTCCCTTGACACCCTAGCCGCTGATGTCCTCACAGTATCCGCATGGTGTTACAAAGATCCGGACATTTGTGTTAAAAGTCGCCGATTGGTCGCTGGCGCTGCCCGTGACCAATCACCGATTTGGGCGCCATATTTAAATATCGGCCGCAACCAATCACCAATCTTGGCTCCACATTTAAACACCGCTGTGCTGATTGGTCGCCGACGCTGGGCGCGACCAATCACCGATTTTGGCGCCACATTTAAATATCGGCCGCGACCAATCACCGATCTTGGATCCACATTTAAACAACGCTGTGCTGATTGGTCGCGGCCGATATTTAAATGTGGCGCCCAAATCGGTGATTGGTCGCGGTCTTGGCGCGCGACCAATCACTGATCTTGCCGCCAAAGTTAAACACTACCGTGCTGATTGGTCGCGGACGCTGCCCGCGACCAATCACCGATTTGTGCACCAAATTTAAATATCAGCCTCATGCACGTCACTGACAGCGTGGGAAAATTCTCCTGCACTCAGCGCTTCAGCATGAGAATTCTCCCACGCTGTCAGTGACGTACATGAGGTGAGCTGAGTTCATTGGACATGAGCTCACCTCATGCACGTCACTGACAGCGTGGGAAAATTCTCACGCTGAAGCGCTGAGTGCAGGAGAATTTTCCCACGCTGTCAGTGACGTGCATGAGGTGAGCTGAGTTCATTGGACATGAACTCGGCTCATCTGGATGCCGTCACAGCCAGATACTGAGGAGCGGAAGCATGCCTGCGCTTCTCAGTGTCTGCGGGATGACAGGCTGGATGGCAGCGTTCTGCTGCGGTCCAGCCTGTCATCTCGATGTAGCAGAGCTGGAGCCATCGTGGGAACCATGGGAAGGTAAGGATGAGGTTGCTTTATTATTTTTCTTTTATTGCAGGAGATCGTTGGCTTCAGCTGGAATGGGCGTGATGGTAAGTATAGTTTAATTTAGAACAATAAAGAATTGTGTCTTTATTTCAATTAAAGGACTTTATTCTGGGTGTTTGTGTTTTTTTTTTTTAACTTTGACTATGGGGTTAGCAATGGGGGTGTCTTATAGACGCCTCTCCATTACTAACCTGGGCTTGATGTCAGCTGGCATTATAAGCTGACATCAACCCCAGCCCTATTACCCCCTGCCACCGCACCAGGGCAGCGTGGAAGAGCGAGGCTAAGTGCCAGAATTGGCGCATCCTATCGCATGACTATCGCGTCATTTATCCGAGTCCAGGTCCGGGGGAACTCTCCGAGAACGGTGCTGACCATTTCTCCCTTGTCCACTGCGGGCTCAGGGTCATCTTGATCTTCACTTGGACTCTGCAGTTGCTCGGGGCACCATTTTAGGTGGTCTCTGGAGACAGTGCTAGTGGTTTCTCCTCCATCCTTGGTAATTACACATACCTTCGGGTTGTCGTGGTTGGACCGCAGTACTGTGCACGGGTCGCTCTCCCACTGGTCATCTAGCTTGTGAAGCCTTCTCTTCCGCTTCAGGACCTGCTCACCAGGTTCCAGGGGACCAGCAGGGGCGTGTTGGTTGAAGAGCCTCTCTTGTTTTTCTCTCGCTTGAGCCAGGCTCCTCTCCACACTCTCCTGTACCTTCTTGTACTGTAGCCGCCATTCCGTATCCCAGTCCGCATCTGGGGAGGAGTCTTCGGGTGTCAGGACTCCAATCTCCAGGTCCATAGGCAGCTTACCTGGTCTTGCTCGCATCAGGTAAGCCGGAGTGCAGTTGGTAGCATTCACGGGGATATGGTTGTACAAGTCTATCAGGTCTGGCAGCTTCTCAGGCCACAGGCTGTGTTCTTCCATGGGCAACGTCTTGAGGAGATCAATGACGATATTATTCATTTTCTCACATAGCTCGTTGGTTTGCGGGTGGTAAGGCATTGTCCGAATCTTCCTACAGCTGTAGAGGTTGCAGAACTCCTGGAAGACTTCCGCCTCAAACGCTGGACCTTGATCTGTCAAGACCTGTTCCAGATACCCGTGTGGATGGCAGAAGTGTTGTTGGAAGGCTCTGGCCGCCGTTTGGGCTGTCAAGTCTTTAACCGGGGCCACCACCAAGAACCGGGAGTAATGGTCCACAATCGTGAGGGCATAGATGTAGCCGGGCCGGCTTGGAGCCAACTTCACATGGTCAAGAGCTACCAGCTCAAGAGGCTGCCTGGTGACGATGGGCCTCAAGGGTGTCTTCTGGCTGGTACGGTCGTTCCTTCTGAGGTGACATGGGCCGCAGTCCCTGCACCACTTCTCTATGGCCCCTCTCATACCGATCCAGTAGAACCGCTCTCTCAGTAGGAACTCCAGTGTCTTCCACCCAAAGTGTCTTGCTCTGTTGTGGTAGGCCTCTAGGACCATTGCTGCATCCCGTCTCGGGACCACTACCTGCCAGGTCAGCTCGTGCATCCAGTGGTTGACAAGCCTTCTGCACAGCTTACCCTCGTAGAGGAATAGCCTGCTTTGCTCCTTCCATAACTGCTTGGCTTCCTCTGGAGCGTCCGGGCCAGGGCTAGCGTCTGCCTGGGTTAACAGGTCTTTCACCAGGCGAACTGCAGGGTCACTATCTTGCGTTTCAGCCCAGCCGTGGTGGGGTAAGGGGTTGAACATGACGGTGGTTAGGTCTTTGTCTCTTACCCGGTGAGAATACTGAGTGGCCCCATACTGGTGGAATGCAGGGAGCTCTACTTCCTCCAGCTCTTCCGAGTCTTCTTCTACTTCGGGTAGGTGGGGCATTCTTGATAGAGCGTCTGCATTGGCGTTGGTTCTGCCTGCCCGGTATTTGATTGTGAAGTCATAATTTGATAGCCGGGCCATCCACCGCTGTTCTAGGGCACCAAGTCTTGCATTGTCCAGGTGTGTCAACGGGTTGTTGTCCGTGTACACTGTGAACTTTGCGGAGGCCAGGTAATGTTTAAACCGTTCTGTGATGGCCCACACCACTGCCAAGAATTCTACCTTGAAGGAGCAGTAATTCTCCGGGTTCCTTTCAGTGGGCCTCAGCTTCCGGCTGGCGTACGCGATCACCCTTTCTCTGCCCTGTTGGTTTTGGGACAGTACGGCTCCTAGCCCCACATTACTGGCGTCTGTGTGGAGGATAAAAGGCTGGCCATAATCGGGGTAGGCCAGGATCTCATCCCCTGTGAGGGCCATCTTCAACTGGCGGAAGGACTCCTCTTCCGGCTTGTCCCACTTGAAGGGTGGCTTGTGACTTCTGGATTTAGACTGACCTATCAGGAGGTCCTGCAATGGCGCCGCCATCTTTGTGAACCCGGGGATGAACCTTCGGTAGTAGCCTACCAACCCGAGGAACTGCCTCACTTCTTTGATGTTTGAGGGGCTTGGCCAACTCTTGATTACTGTGACCTTGTCGGGGTCAGGGGCTACCCCTTCTGCACTCACCACATGCCTCAGGTACTGTACCTTCGGCTTTAACAGATGGCACTTGGAGGGTTTCACTTTCATGCCATAGCCTGCCAGGGCCTCGAACACCGCGGCCAGGTGCTTTAGATGGTCCTCGTAAGTCTTTGAATAAACAATCATGTCGTCCAGGTAAAGTAGGACCATCTCGAAGTTTCGGTGCCCTAGACAGCACTCCTTCAGCCTCTGGAAGGTCCCGGGTGCATTGCAGAGCCCGAATGGCATACAGTTGAATTCACTCAATCCCATCGGGGTGGTGAAGGTGGTCTTCTCCTTGTCAGCCTCTGCCACAGGAACCTGCCAGTACCCGCTAGTAAGATCTAAAGTAGAGAAGAAGTTAGCTGATTTTAGTGCAGCTAAAGACTCCCCTATCCTAGTTAACGGGTACTCGTCTTTATGGGTGATACGATTGATTTGTCTATAGTCCACGCACATTCTCATGGTACCGTCTTTCTTTTTTACCAGAACCAAGGGGGCTGCCCAGGGGCTACAGCTGTCTCTAATGACCCCGGCTTCTTTCATTTCTCTCAGCATGCCCTTTGCGTTCTGATAATGTGCAGGGGGTACAGGTCTGTATCTCTCTTTTATTGGTGGGTGGCTCCCCGTGGGGATGTGGTGTTCTACCCCTTTCACCCTGCCGAAGTCTAGCGGGTGCTCACTAAAGATTCTCTCGTACTCCTGAACCACCCGGTAGACTCCTTGTTTTTGGTGCAAGGGAGTGGAGTCAGCACCCACGTGGAGTTTCTGGCACCAGTCCTCCTTGTGTTTCTGGGAGCCATTATCCTCCACCGGTGGAGATGGAGGCAAGGGTTCCACGACCCTGAGAGCATTGTGTTCGACCGCAAACAATTTGGCTAATGTAGCGTACCGGTGCAAGTGTACTTCCCTTTCCCCAATGTTTAAGATCCGGACGGACACCCTTCCATGACGGACATCAACAACCCCCGGGCTGTCAAAATGGTGGGCCTGCTGTCTGAGTACACGGGTTCTACCATGGCTTGGTAGTCCCTCCCTCGGATTGCAGTTCGACACCAGATCATCATTTCACTTTTGGGAGGCATGGCAATGGGGAACGGGTCGCTCATCCTCACGCTACCGATCTCACCACCAGACAGTTCTACCTGTTGCCGTCTCATCAGGGCTCTTATCTCTTTCTGGGAGACCCTCTGTTGGCTGGAGCTCACATTCATCGCCACCTGCTGCAAAATCACAATTACTTCTGAAAGACAATTTTCAATCACGTTAGTACCCAAGGTTATTTTAGGGTGACTTTCTCGACGGTCAATGTCCACGATGATCACTCCCTGTGCCGGCAGTTTAACTTTACCAATCTTAATGGTCATGTCTCTGAACCCCACCTGCGGCACGGGCTGGCCATTGCTGGCGATGATGCTCAATTCACTGTCTGGATAGTGGGTTATGTCTGTGTCACTCCAGTACTGCTTGAAAATTACATAGGGGATTGCAGTCACTTGGGACCCGGTGTCCAGCAGTGCACTCATGGGGATACCGTCCAGCACTACGGGTAAAACCGGGCGTCCCCCTACGTACTTATCACGCCAATTAGACAGGCCTGGTGACCTTATGCCTGGGGGTGTGCCCTCTGCCCCAGGTCGGACCCATTTAAAGTACAGTACTTGGCTACGTGTCCCGGCTGGCTGCAACGGCGGCAAATCGGCTGTCCATCTTCAGTGTAACGATCGGCGGGCCTCCCTCTGAACGACGGGATCCTCCTCCGTCGACGCCACGGGACATCCTCCGGACTGGAAGCCAGCTTGATTGGTCCCGACGGGTCCATCTGTAACGACTGTACAGTCCTGGTCAATGCAGCAACACTCTTTGTTAGTTCTTGGACTTGATGGTGCAGGTTTGCAGGCAGGGATGGGTTTAGAGCCTGCGCATCAGCCCCCACAAGGTCTGCAGGGTAGGGCGCTGCCTCCGGGTGGTAAGTGATGGCATGGCGCCGGGAAACTACAGCGCCACCTGGTGCGGGTTCTCGGAGCACCCGGATGGCCCTATCTTTGAACTGTGCAAAAGTCAAATCGGGGTTCTGTAGGGCCATGAGGCACAGCTGGGTTCTGTGGGTGCTGGACAGCAGACCTTCTATGAACTGATCAGTCAACAGTTTATCGGTATCCTGCACGCTGCCAGGGTCAGCTTGCTTAATTGCCCCCAAGGCTTCCTGTAAATTTAGGGCATAGTCTCTGATGCTATATTGAGCTCACTGCTTACATCCATAGAACAGCATCTTGATTTCTGCTGAGGTAAGGGTATCAAAGGTGTCCCGTAGACGGGTCAGAACCCCCCTTACAGTCCTTTTCTCCTCTGCTGTCCAAGACTTTACCTCCCGCTGGGCCGCACCAGTTAACTGCCCTATCAGTATGCTTACTTTCTGTTCTTCTGTCAGGGGGTAAACTTTGAACAGGCTATACAGCCTTACTTTAAAGTCGCCCAAGGTATGCGACTCACCGGTATACTGTGGCAGCCAGGCCGCTCCGGGGATATAGGGCATGGAAAACGGCATCACAGCTGCAGCGACTACGCTGGTGGTAGAGGGTCCCTCTGCGTCCGACTTCTTCCTCCCCCCTAGTTAACCGTGGCCTACCTTCCAGCGATCCTCTTCTGTAGGCCGTGGCTCCGCTCGCGATGCTCTGGGTGAGGACCTTGCGTCGCGGGGTGATGACGTCGGCGTCCGCTGGATCTCCTTCCAGGACCTTGCGCAGCGTCTCAGCGTAGGGCGGGGCTTCAGTTCTCGCGCATTTTTGACGTCCACGCCCCTCTTCTTCCCGCGCGGCATCCCGAAGATGGCGCCCGATGGCGGGAAACGGCTCCGATTGGCGGGAAACGGCCCTGAATGGTGGGAAACTTCACTCAGGTAAGTATAAAGTCTTTTTCAAGCACGCAATACCCATTTGTGGCGGGTTGGTCACAATCCTGCCGACTACGCCAAAGCTGACTCGCCCCCTGGGCCGTGGGGCACCCGGAACCGGGCTTCTATGCGATGCTGGGGGTAGTAGTGGCAACCCGATCCCGTGGCTCAGGGTGGTCAGACCAAATTGTGGCAGTCTACTTATCAGTGTTTTGAATGTCCGACTACGCCACCCGTGGATTGCGATCAGGGATGACCGCCGCTGCGAGGCAGACCACTGAGGCTGGTGTTGGTGTGCAGCACAGGGGTAGGACAACTCTCCACGGGAAGAGTGTAGCCTCAGGGTAGTGTAGGTGAATGCTGGGGGTGACAGTGCATGCCGCAATAGTAAGAGTTCAGAGTCCGCTTCAAACAGTCCAGGGTCTTTATTGCAGATATTATTACTGACCCAACAGGAGTACCGGTTAGGAGTGGGCCTGGGTATCTGAGAGCATTCGGGCGAGCCCCACTGGTCAGGGTGAGTGTGTAGGCCTACTGTTCTCTCTATGCTCTTTCTGACTATCCCCCTCTTCGTGGTGTAATAGCCCACGTCCCTGAGCTGGCAGTGTACTTTGCCTGTATGGTTTGCGACTCGGGCCTTAGGTACCTTTTGCTTTCTCCTGCTGTACTGGTCCCTCTGTGTGGCGGAGCCTCCAGGCTTCTTAGGCCAAGGGACCTGAAATCCCTCGCGGGTTGGTTCTCTGCTGCTGGGCTTGCAACCCTGACAGCCTCGGACCCCAATGTCCGGTTGTGATTCTCTCAGCCAGGACCGGCTCTCGTCACCTCTGTCCGTGGCTCACAGTCTCTCCTCTGCCTCACGGACTCCTCAGCTGCTGCTGACCTGTCCCTTCCTCTAAGGAACCCTTCTGGACACTTCAGAAGTGGGTTCTGGTTTCCCTAACCCTGCCCCAGTTCCAGCTTTTATAGGGGCAGGCTGCTCCCCCTACTGGCCTGGGACAGGAGGTGCTGCATGCTAATGGTCCCTCACCAGGGAGCCTCCCTCCTGCTCTCAGACACAGCCTTTAATATTTGTGGCATTCAGGCCTGGGGTGACACAGTTATATACACTGCTTGAAAAAAAAAAGGAAACACTTAAACAAGAGAATATAATTCCAAGTAAATCAAACTTCTGTGAAATCAAACTGTCCACTTAGGAAGCAACACTGATTGACAATCAATTTCACATGCTGTTGTGCAAATGGAATAGACAATAGATGGAAATTATTGGCAATTATCAAGACACCCTCAATAAAGGAGTGGTTCTGCAGGTGGGGACCACAGACCTCATCTCAGTACCAATGCTTTCTGTCTGATGCTTTAGTCACTTTTGAATGTTGGTTGTGCTTTCACACTCGTGGTAGCATGAGACGGACTCTACAACCCACAGAAGTTGCTCAGGTAGTGCAGCTCATCCAGGATGGCACATCAATGCGAGCTGTGGCAAGAAGGTTTGCTGTGTCTCAGCGTAGTGTCCAGAGTCTGGAGGCGTTGCCAGGAAACAGGCCAGTACACCAGGAGATGTGGAGGGGTCCGTAGGAGGGCAGCAACCCAGCAGCGGAACCTCTACCTCCGCCTTTGTGCAAGGAGGAACAGGAGGAGCACTGCCAGAGCCCTGCAAAATGACCTCCAGCAGGCCACAAATGTGCATGTGTCTGCACAAACGGTTAGAAACCGACTCCATGAGGGTGGTATGAGGGCCCAACGTCCACAGATGGGGGTTGTGCTCACAGCCCAACACCGTGCAGGACGCTTGGCATTTGCCACAGAACACCAGGATTGGCAAAGTCGCCACTGGCGCCCTGTGCTCTTCACAGATGTAAGCAGGTTCACACTGAGCACATGTGACAGACGTGACAGAGTCTGGAGACGCCGAGGAGAGCGATCTGCTGCCTGCAACATCCTTCAGCATGACCGGTTTGGCAGTGGGTCAGTAATGGTGTGGGTGGCATTTCTTTGGAGGGCCGCACAGCCCTACATGTGCTTGCCAGAGGTAGCCTGACTGCCATTAGGTACCGAGATGAGATGCTCAGACCCCTTGTGAGACCATATGCTGGTGTGGTTGGCCCAGGGTTCCTCCTAATGCAGGACAATGCCAGACCTCATGCGGCTGGAGTGTGTCAGTAGTTCCTGTAAGATGAAGGCATTGAAGCTATGGACTGGCCCGCCCGTTCCCCAGACCTTAATCTGATTGAGCACATCTGGGACATCATGTCTCGCTCCATCCACCAACGTCACGTTGCGCCACAGACCGTCCAGGAGTTGGCGGATGCTTTAGTCCAGGTCTGGGAGGAGATCCCACAGGAGACCATCCGCAACCTCATCAGGAGCATGCCCAGGCGTTGTAGGGAGGTCATACAGGCACGTGGAGGCCACACACAATACTGAGCCTCATTTTGACTTGTTTTAAGGACATTACATCAAAGTTGGATCAGCCTGTAGTGTGTTTTTCCACTTTAATTTTGGGGGTGACTCCAAATCCAGGCCTCCATTGGTTAATAAATTTGATTTCCATTGATGATTTTTGTGTGATTTTGTTGTCAGCACATTCAACTTTATACAGAACAAAGTATTCAATGAGAATATTTCATTCATTCAGATCTAGGATGTGTTATTTGAGTGTTCCCTTTATTTTTTTGAGCAGTGTATATATATATATAATACATAAATGTTGGTAGAAAGGTCCTGGCTGCATTTTCCGATCATAATAGGTGATAACCCTGTGAACATGGAGGAGCGAAGAACATCCAGACATGTCCTTAAAACAGTTGCCTGGTAACTGACTCTTCGAGGTTTGTATGACCAAGCTACAAGGAAAAATATCTATTGTGTAACTTACATTTCCACTCACATTCTGCTTTAATGGTCGCTTTTGCCGCTCTATAAAAAAATAGGTGAGCTTCTAATAGAGCTATCACTCTATTTAGTTAGATTCTTCTACGGTCTACCATTTCCTTGTGTTATTAAAGAGAAGAGAAAAAAAAGCTAAAGCATTAAATATGAATTTATCTCCTTGACAACAGAGGTCAAACAGAAACTCGCCAGAAGACGCTGCCAGGAGATATGGAAAAGTTTATAAAAGAAGACATTGCGGGTTCTTTCAGAGCCACGATGTTCTCTCTCCATTCTCTCTAAGAGCAATTTTCCAAAGATAATCATGCATATTTGCTGTACTGTTCCTCTATGTTCAGACGTAATTCATTTAAATGTATGTATTATATGTAGATAAAGACATTTTGGGAACACACTTTAGAAACCATTCATCATTTTCTTTGAGCGTGGAGTTGTTTTCATAGTAATATAGTTAAATTGGTGAAAAAAATTCAGAATGACTGAATAGGTGTGAATTGGGGGGGGAGATTGAATGCAGGGAAGATTTTGTGATGAAGAGTAATTTGTGAGACATATAATGATTTCCTTGTGAAGACTAAAGCAAAAATTGTATATTCTGGGAAAGAAATATAATATTATAATATCAGATAATATTGTGTTATACGCAAATCTCCAAAAATCCTTCTCCATCCCAAATTTCTGCAAGAGTGACAAGAACAATTGTTCAGAATGTCGATAGAATACTTTGAGTATAAAGAGTATTGTTTTTCGTGGGCAGATTAAAGGGAAATGATTGATGATATAAGGAAGTCGATTAGAAAAATTTTGCAAAAAAAAAAAAAGCCCCAAAGCGCACCAAACTTAAAGAGAATCTGGCAGAAGGTTTTTGCTATTTAATCTGAGAGCAGCATAATGTAGAGCAAGAGAGGATTATTCTAGGGATGTGTCACTTACTAGGCTGTGTGCTGTAGTTTCAATACAATCAGTGTTTTATCAGCAGGAGATTATCACTGACTGACTAGGCCTCACGTGTACAGCAGTCAGGCTAATCTGTAAAACCCGGTCTCCACCACTGATTGGCAGCTTAGTGACTATGTACAGTGTACACAGAAAGCAGCCAATCAGTGGTGTGGGCGGAGTTACACACAGATTAGCAATCGGAGCATTGCTAGATCTACAGCAAAGAAAACAGGGTTTCTATCAAAAACTGCTCCAAGAAGACCAGTAAGTGATATATTGTAGGAATCAAACTCTCTGCCTCTACATCATGGTGCTCTCCGATTACATAGAAAAAAACCTGCTGACAAATTCTCTTTAAGTTGTCCAGTATTTGTAAACCCTTTTGCAGTGGCAGGGTTCCCCTACATCTAAATTAATCTGGATGCCTGTATAGACCCCTAAACTAATGGAGAGCACAAACCGGACTCCTACTTCAATTCAAACCTTAGATCAAATGTCATAATAAATGCAGAACCAGGAAAAGTTATGATCTCTAAACAAACCTCCTAATGAAATACGAAACCTAGACCTCCAAAGTATTCAAGCCCCAATAGCAAAACAAATATAGAACCCAGAACCAACCTCAACCGGACCTTATAAATAAATGCAGACTTCAGACCAGACCTAAACAAATTAGAGCTCACCTTCTTTAGAAAAGACTAGTGATGAGCGAGCATGCTCGTTACACGAGATTTACGAGCATGCTCGGGTGTTTTCCGAGTATCTTCCGTGTGCTCGGGTGTTATGTTTGAGTCACTGTGTGTGCATGATTTGCGACTGTTTGACAGCTTTAATACATTTGAAGAATGCCTGTTTCTTAGGCATTCCTTGCATGTATTAAAGCGTGTCAAACAGTCTCAAATCATGAGCACGGAGTGACTCAAACATAACACCCGAGCACACTGAAAATACTCGGCGAGCATTGGAGCATGCTTGCCGAAAGGGTTAACAGAACACACTCGCTCATCACTAGAAAAGACCAAATAAACAATACTTCTCAGAGAAGTTGTTCTACATGAATGTAATTTCTCTTTTATTGCTCTGGGGTCTTTTCAGACCCCAAAGTGTAAAAAAAATAATATGTAAAAAAAAAATCGTTATACTCACCTTCATCCCACTTGCCTCACTGGCACCTTCACTCCTTATTATCACCAGTCTAGTCCTCGATACATCTTCTGATCGCTGCCCCGAGCAATTAAATGCCGGGTTTCTCACACTGAGCCGGAACCACCGGCTCCGATGAAGCTAGGGAGGGTTGTGCGCAAGTGTGCGAGAGGACAATGTGTATTGTGACCTTGTGCACGCATGTGCAGAAATGTCCTGGGAATCATAAAACCCAAATACCCCAGCTCAGTGTGAGAGGGGATTTCTGTGCTCGTGGCGGGAATCAAAATATTTTACAAGTAATGGACGGGTGATGGTGAGAAGCAGAGGTGCCCGAGAGGAAAGTGGTAAATAATAATTTTTTTTTTATTTTTTAACCTTTTGCTGGCTCTTTATGAGTTGAAAAAATGGTCTTCTGAGCAGAAGAAAATTTCCAAAAATTTCACATTTTGTCTAATGCAGAATTTTGTAAAACTCAAGAGGAATCCACTTGTACTTAACTTTATTCGCTCATATGTAATTTGACCATTGAAGTCTTTCTAGATGCTTTGGACAATGACCATGTGAATTGGTTGCTGTACAGAATTCTGTTAGATAAATTACAGATACAAGGTGGTAAGAACCAATCAGGGCAAGGATTAGGAAAGATTAACTGGAGAAGCCATTCATTACTTAAATCTTTTACATAAAATGAATTCAGAATAGATTATTTCATCTGTTAAATATAAAAACATCAAAACTTTTCAGCAAATACACACAACAGATTAATGCATAAATCACTAAACCCAGTCATTTACATTTAGGCTAAATAAATCCTCATAAAAATCTGT
The DNA here is from genome assembly GCF_046119375.1 of Phyllobates terribilis. NCBI lineage: Eukaryota > Metazoa > Chordata > Amphibia > Anura > Dendrobatidae > Phyllobates > Phyllobates terribilis. The sequence continues at coordinate 331,540,682 of NW_027362768.1, forward strand.
GATTTAAGGAAAATGCGTGGTTTGTTGATTCTGAACATTTACACAGGGAATCAAAAAACATTGGTGACAGACATCTGCTGTAGTTGTTAAAAAAAGGAGTACATTTCTAACAATGACAACAGCTGTGCCAAACTGAAATGTAATTACAAGCCTGAACATTACGAGGACATAGTACATTGTGCCAAGATAGCAAAAAGCAAAACAAGGCATATATTGGGAACCGTGTAAGGCCATGTTCAAGAAAGCTTTGTGGCTTCCGCTTGTCAAGGATGCCACAGATGCCACGGGGCCTTCACCTGTCCCGGTCTGGTTCATCAAAAATCTGCCCCATAGCCTTAAAAACCTCATCCACTGAAGAGAGTATGGGTGAACCTGAGGGCAATGAAAATGCCGAAGACTGAGGATCCCCTCTAAGAAGGGAAAAAACAAGACCCACCGGAGTACCTTCATTCCCGGAGGAAACAAGTTGGAAATATAATTTGCACCCCTCCTTAACATGATTAAATAGTTTCCGATCTCCCCCAAAAAATCAGGAAGGGGCATCTTAGGTTCTATGGGAATTACCACCTCTGCAGAGCTGGGTTTAGAACTTGCCTGTGTCGGGGGGACCCCCTGAGGGTCTGGCTATGCTGGTTCACAGTGCCCGCCAAATCCTGGAACATTCCCAGAAAACCCTGCATCTGGTCAGCAAGCTGCATGACTGGATCAATTTTTTTCCCTTCCCCTTTTTTAATATATATATATATATATATATATATATATATATATATATGCACTGCTCAAAAAAATAAAGGGAACACTTAAACAACAGAATATAACTCCAAGTAAGTCAAACTTCTGTGAAATCAAACTGTCCACTTAGGAAGCAACACTGATTGGCAATCAATTTCACAAGATGTTGTGCAAATTGAATAGACAATAGATGGAAATTATTGGCAATTATCAAGACACCATCAATAAAGGAGTGGTTCTGCAGGTGGGGGCCACAGACTACATCTCAGTACCAATGCTTTCTGGCTGATATTTTGGTCACTTTTGAATGTTGGTTGTGCTTTCACACTCGTGGTAGCATGAGACGGAATCTACAACCCACAAAAGTTGCTCAGGTAGTGCAGCTCATCCAGGTTGACACATCAATGTGAGCTGTGGCAAGAAGGTTTGCTGTGTCTGTCAGCGTAGTGTCCAGAGGCTGGAGGTGCTACCAGGAGACAGGCAAGTACACCAGGAGACGTGGAGGGGACCGTAGGAGGGCAGCAACCCAGCAGCAGGACCACTACCTCCGCCTTTGTGCAAGGAGGAACAGGAGGAGTGTAGCGCCCCGAGGGTTCGGTCGCTACAGAGGTATTGCATCTCACCCAGAGGTGTGATATCTCACTTTCAGGTAAGGATGGAGTGTGGCTCAGGACCCTAACACCCACATGCACCACACCACATTCCCGGGGGGCAGGGTGACAATGCTCCCGGGTGTGAGCACAACTGCCCCTGTCCCTGGCTGGAGTGGGGGGAGGGAACACCTAGAAAGGGGGAACCCGGTAGTGTGTGGGTGGGGAAAGTAGATCCTGGGTGCACTGTAAGGAAGAGTATATAAGGTGGGCGCCATCTTAGATCAGGGTGGAGTTCAGTCAGAGGGAGAAGAGAGAGAAGGAGGCTGGGAGCAGAGGCTCTGCATGGGCTCTGCCCCGCAGGCAGGCCAAGTCTTAAGGCCTTGGCCTGGAGGAGAGGAAAGGAGAGGAGAGGAATGGAGGAGGCTCCAGGAGTGGAGTAAAGGGACCCCAGGGGAGCGGACCGGCCAGCCGTCACTGCACGCCCGCCACTACCAGAGTAGGGGGGGTCAGGCCAAGAAAGGGAACCGGATCCCTCATCTAGTGGAGGAGAGCAACTACCCTCTGCTAGTAACCAGAGGCCGTGGCATTGTACGTGCATGGCCCCTCACTACATCCGTTAGGAAGGCACCATATAGGACTCAGGGAAACGGAACATACGTTTGCCCGCCAAGGCCCAAGGCAGCTGGACAGAAACGTGGTCAATTGTGGGGTACAACAGGCCAGAGAAAAAACACACGAAGGGTGTCCTGAAAAGCATTCCAAAGGTACCTGGGAGTTGGCCGAGCCCCTCACCTGGTGAGCACAGCACGACGTGGGCAGCCATTACCTGCAGAAGTAGCTTGGAGTGTAAAACTGTGAGTAAAGACCCTGGACTGCATCACTGGACTCTGAGTCATTACTGTTGCTCCCGCGCACCATCACCCCCACCATCTGCACTCACTGCCCTGAGGCTATACTCCTCCCGTGGGGAGTTATACTACCCCCTGCTGCGCACACAACATCAGCCTCAGCGGTCTGCCTGCAGCGACGGTTCTCAGTGACCGCAATCCACGGGTGGCGTAGTGGGACATTTAAGCATTAAAAACCAAGTAAACAGATCCGCCACTGGTTTGACCACCCTTTGCCACGGGACCGGGTCGCCGCCATGGAGACTACAACCCCCAGCATCCAACAAGGCCTGGTTCCGGGTTCCCGACACGCGGCCCAGGGGGGCACGTCAGGAGCACTTCCAGAGCCCTGCAAAATGACCTCCAGCAGGCCACAAATGTGCATTTGTCTGCACAAATGGTTAGAAACCGACTCCGTGAGGGTGGTATGAGGGCCCGACGTCCACAGATGGGGGTTGTGCTCACAGCCCAACACCGTGCAGGACTTTTGCATTTGCCACAGAACACCAGAATTGGCAAAGTCGCCATTGGCGCCCTGTTCTCTTCACAGATGAAAGCAGGTTCACACTGAGCACATGTGACATACGTGACAGAGTCTGGAGACGCTGTGGAGAACGATCTGCTGCCTGCAACATCCTTCAGCATGACCGGTTTGGCAGTGGGTCAGTAATGGTGTGGGGTAGCATTTCTTTGGAGGGCCGCACAGCCCTCGATGTGCTCGCCAGAGGTAGTCTGACTGCCATTAGGTACCGAGATGAGATCCTCAGACCCCTTGTGAGACCATATGCTGGTGCGGTTGGCCCTGGGTTCCTCCTAATGCAGGACAATGCCAGACCTCATGTGGCTGGAGTGTGTCAGCAGTTCCTGCACGTTGAAGGCATTGAAGCTATGGACTGGCCCACCCGTTCCCCAGACCTGAATCCGATTGAGCACATCTGGGACATCATGTCTCGCTCCATCCACCAATGTCACGTTGCACAACAGACTGTCCAGGAGTTGGCAGATGCTTTAGTCCAGGTCTGGGAGGAGACCCCACAAGAAACCATCCGCAACCTCATCAGGAGCATGCCCAGGCATTGTAGGGACATCATACAGGCACGTGGAGGCCACACAAAATACTGAGCCTCATTTTGACTTGTTTTAAGGACATTACATCATGGTTGGATCAGCCTGCAGTGTGTTTTTCCACTTTAATTTTGGCGGTGACTCCAAATCCAGGCATCCATTCGTTAATAAATTTGATTTCCATTGATGATTCTTGTGTGACTTTGTTGTCAGCACATTCAACTTTGTACAGAACAAAGTATTCAATGAGAATATTTCATTCATTCAGATCTAGGATGTGTTATTTGAGTGTTCCCTTTATTTTTTTGAGCAGTGTATATATATGGCTGTTCATTCTGTTATGTTCTTTGCAGAGGGACCCAGCAAGACTGGCACCAAACCAGCAAAGGCACAACCACCGATGCACTTGGCACAAGCTGCCCAGCTAGGTGAGCCCTTGTGTGCCTGGAATACTCTTCACCCAACTCCCAGTAATTGGAAGGGGGACTTTGGCAGAGCCCTTCCAAGGCCCACTGTCACCGGACAGGTACTCACCTAGTCAAGAACACAAGTACCTGTGCAAGAACCCCTAGAAGAGAAAATGAGAAAACCCCTGAAAAGATAGCAAAACCTAATGCTAGCACCACTCACCACTACAGCACATGGAACTGCAATAAACAGCAAGGCACTGAGCAGGAAGCAGGATTATATAGCCCGCTTAATGATCAGGTGTTGAATACCTTCCAATCATCTCCAGACAGCCACTCCCTGCTAGCCTACACAGCAGAATGAACACAATTCCACCATTGTTAGTACCATACAAAGCAGCATCCTTGGTTGCCTGGCAACCTGGGAAATCAGTGAAAGACATTGTGTCTCGTGTTACCACACATCCCACAACACCAGAACGAGATACCCCACAAGATTGGGACAGTCTCCATGCACGCATAATAGCTCCGCCTCCAGGATCAGGACAATGGCAGCGCCTGTGATGATAGTAGCCCAGCATCGGACCTGCTCTTTTCCCAGGTGGGAGCACAGAACCCTGATTTCTAACAGGATGACACCTGACAAGGTCCTTTTATAAAAAAGAAACAAAATGAACATAAACCCTGCTGTAAATAAATTAAAAGCAAAAGAGCGTTTAAATAAAATAGGGTTCTTAGGAACACTTTTTGATCAAAAATAGTATGAAAGCTATCTCACCACGACAAGGTGAAACCGTTCGGGATAGTCCTATTCTGTTTAATATTAAAAACCTTACCACGTGTCAAAGTTGACCTCTGTGTGAATAAAGGCAGACAAAAGACCGGGTCTCAAATTGTGGACACCAGCCACAAGCTTTTTAAATGTATTATCCAGCTCTTGGAAGGGAGGCCACGCCCAGGTTTGCACAGAATGCAAAAAATACAAAGAAAAAACACAAAATTTAAGCTTTATTTAAGTTGGTATACATGCAGCACATAAATGCATGTTTCATAATGGCCATGAATCAGAATAACCTACGGGTTCACCTTGTCGTGGTAGGATAGCTTTAATACTATTTTTGATCAAAAACAGTGTTACTAAGAACTCTATTTTATTTAAATGCATTTTTGCTTTTTATTTATTTACATCAGAGTTTATGTTCATTTTATTTCTTGCAGGTTTTTCTGATGCATTCTGTGCAAACCAGGGTGTGACCTCCCATCCTAGAGCTGGATAATACATTTAAAAAGTCCCAATTCAGGACCCGGTCCTTTATCTGCCCTTATTCACACAGAGGTCAACTTTGACACATGGTAAGGTGTTTAATATTAGACAGAGTAGGACTATCCCGAACGGTTTCACCTTGTCGTGGTGGGATAGCTTTCATACTATTTTTGATCAAAAACAGTGTTACTAAGAACCCTATTTTATTTAAAAGCATTTTTGCTTTTTATTTATTTACAACAGAGTTTATGTTCATTTAGTTTCTTGTAGGTTTTTCTGATTCATGACCATGTACAGTATACCAACTTAAACATAGCTCAAATTTTGTGTTTTTCAAGGTCCTTCTATGATTAATGTTTACTCTTCAAAGAAGAAGTAAATTAGAGCAGCTGATACAAATGGTCCAGCGCAAACTGCAACATAAACAAGAATGATTCAACCAAGTTAAAATGAAAATCTTTTGAAATTGATTTCATGATTCCCTTCAAATTTTTTAATGCGCATCTTTTTTTTTTAATGAGCCAAAGCAAGGAAAGTATATTGAAAATGGAAAAAAACTTAGTAAAAGGGAGAAGTCAGTACTAAACTGGGTGTAGAAAATTACTGTCCTGAACTCCTGTAAACTTTTTGTAATAGATCGTTCAGTGCACATAGGCTGCCATAGTTGTTTCCAGTGAGAGTCCTTTATACACAGGACGATGCACCGTCGAAAAAGATTATTTTCTGTGCTGTACAAAAAAATATTTCATCGGATGAACCTGTCAATTGGAGCCAGGAGGGTGCGTGCAGGGAAAACGCAGAGAAGCAAAAGAGCTTTAAGTGCAGGGCCCACCAATTGCACTTGCAAATTTTTAGCATAAAATTTCAACTGTAGATTTCTCTAAAACAGCAATATGGATTTCTACATGAATGGTGAGAATTTAACCTGCACTAAAGCACCTTTATATGTCATTAGTTTGGTTAAAATAAAATCCTGATGATAGGTTCATTTTAAGCACCCAGATACCTGACTAGATTTAAAAACCAGCAAAAAGAATGAGTGTCAATTGAGAAATGAAAATTGTTGAAAAATAAAAAAGAATCTTGAATTCTGAGAGGATTTGTAGACACAACCATATTTTTCCCCATTATATCACAGTTTACCTATTTAAATTTACAAATAAGTTACAAATCATTTTTATGAATATTCATAGTAGCAATATGTTCAAACACTGAATCCTTAAGTCTGTAATTTTCAAGAGCAACTGTTGCTTCATTCTTCAAAATATATGTGTGCTTCAGACACCTATAATTTTGTTTAGAGCAACACAACACATGTATTGTGAACTGCTATCAGGACAATGGACTAAGAAGCTATTCCATTTTTGAAATTGCAAAAATAAAATTATATTTAGTAGGTAAACATGCAAATGTAATATATAACAATGTGACATTAGTTGGAAATGCAATTTTGAATGATTTCAGAAGGAAATATCGGGTGTTGTATAGAAACTAGTAATGAGAAATATTTCCCAATATTAACTGGTCAAATGTACGGACCTCCAAATAGCCCCATTTAACAAGGGATTTTACATGCAATGGATCTCAAAGTGTTCACATTTTGTAAGGTAAAGCCCTTTATGAGCAGGATTTTTTTGCACTACTATGTATACAGAGGTGCAACGAAAAATCATTGAGTACTGCAGCAAAGTGAAAAATAAGTATCTAGCTTCTTGACAATAAACTTGAAGTTTTTGGACTATTATGTAAAAAGGGACCCCAAGTATTATGTAGGTCTAATGTGAAGTCTTGAAATCGCAGGACCTAGTTAATGCCAAAAGCACCAAAAATAAATGGGCTGGAATCCAAGAATATGCCAACTAATGACCAAACTGTTACGAAGAACCGAAGAAGATGACTGGACCAGAGTGAGATTCTGCGTAAGAATAGTTGAGGGCCGGTGAGTATATCTGTTTAACTTTTTTACCTATGTTTTTATTAGTGATGAGCGAGCACTAAAATGCTCGGGTACTCGTTGCTCGGGTCGAGCAAATTGGAATACTCAGGTGCTCGACCCGAGCAACGAGCCCAATGTAAGTCTATGGGAAACTCGAGCATTTTTCAGGCGGCTCCCCTCGGCGGTATGCAGAGGACCTAAAAATTGCCCAAATCGATGGGAATAGTGCTCAAATGACATGGGAACAGCATGGGGAAGACCACTGGAAGCATCTCTGACTCCCAGATCACTGCTGTGAATAACGTGGTCAGAGTATTACGCCACTTTTACCGACTCAAAATAAAGCATACAAAAACGAAACCAAAATGGATTTTCCTGGGAAATATGTTAAGGAACATCTTTTCCAGTGTAATGACTTGTATATAAGGCAAAATAAATAACCAAACACAAAAATACTCGTCCACAACTTGGGCTATGTTTACACTTATCGTTTTTGATGTGTTTTTGCACTTTTGCATTTCTTTCAACCAAGACAAATGCATTCACCAGGAAATGTCATTTTAACATTTTACAACCTTATCTGGCCATGTGGTGTGTGACACAACATCAGACACATGCATATAGTGCTGAAAAGACACGGGAACAGCATGGGGAAGACCTCTGAAAGCATCTCTGACTCCCAGGTCACTGCCTAAAAGTGTGCCCATCATAAGTGATCCTTGGCGCATACGAAGATGCCTCCCACCATGCAGCTGTCATTGCAGACTTGCAACAATCACCGTCCACGTCCTTGTCCCACTGCAGCGTTCAGTTGTCCCTACCCCATTCCTTGGAATGCAAGCGCAAGTATGCAGGCAGCCACCAACCCACCCACCGGCTGCAATACTATACTGCCAAATTTTTGACAGTTGCTTGCACTTGAAATGTGGCCTTTTAGGCTTGTGGAGGCGGAAGCTTTTCATAACCTCATGCCGGAGGCGGCCGGGTGTCCATACTCGGTCCCCAGCCGCCACTATATTTCCCGGTATCGCCTCCGCCTTCCACAAGCACGGGTCCCACAACAATACCCGTGCCCTCCCCAGTGCACTTACTGGGAAGGACCGTCTAACCACAAACACGTGGACAGGTGAATATGGCCAGGGACGGTACGGAGCCAGTCCACAACTTTTTTTGCTGAGAGTTGTATTTAGCTCGGTGAAAGGACTGTCATAGAGGGAAACCGTATCTACCCTGCATGTCATTTCTCCTAGGAAGTCCTGTAATTGAGCTTGCTGCAGAAGCAATGGCAGCCAGTCCAGCATCAACTCGCACTTGTCGGTGGTGCTTTGACACACACACATCTTTCTTTGCGCATTTAATTTCTTGAATACAGAGTTGGACAATGGCCTGATCTGTAATGCGTCTTGAGAAATAACATGCAGAAGCATGGCCGATCCACATTAAAAAAGCAGCCATACAGTGTCCGGGAACATTCCCCCACACTTTTCTTAGCCAGGGCTGCTTTTCGGTAGGGTTGGACGGGCCCACCAGAGAACCGGATTCTCCTCCGGCGGGCCCTGGCTTCTCCTTCAGGAGAGTTCATAGTGCCGAGGAGAGGCCATGATGATGATAGAGGCCACCATCTGCTTAGTTTTCTGTCACTTGGAATGCAAGTGCAAGTATGCAGCCAGCCACCCACCCAGACAAAGGCCGCAACACTAACCTGTCAGATTTCTGGGTTGCTCTTTGCACTTAAAATGTGGCCTTTTAAGCTCATGGAGGCTTTTAACAACCTCATGCCGGCGGCGGCCGGGTGTCCATACTTGGTCCCCAGCCGCCACTATATTTCCCAGTATCGCCTCCGCCTTCCACAAGCATGGGTCCCACAACATTACCCGTGCCCTCCCCAGTGCACTTACTGGGAAGGACCGCCTAACCACAAACACGTGGACAGGTGAATATGGCCAGGGACGGTATGGAGCCAGTCCACAACTTTTTTTGCTGAGAGTTGTATTTAGCTCGGTGAAAGGACTGGCATAGAGGGAAACCATATCTACCCTGTGTGTCATTTCTCCCAGGAAGTCCTCTAAAGCTGCTTGCACTTGACATGTGGCCTGAACATTACTGCTGGTACTTTTCTGTGGGAATTTGCTTGCCTCCTACCAGCCTGAAATATTTCCAGCAAACTATGGTGCGGGGCCATTGTATTAGCACTGCCCCCAGTACCAGTAGCGAAGCCATCTCCAATTTCCTTCTCTGGAATTTTATTTGGTAGACTGAGTGGCTGCCCAAATACATTTTCTCACAAAGGAGCTGAAGATAGAGTGGCAGTAGGTGCAAGTTTCTCAAGCCTGTTAGATATTAGAGGGTGAACGGCAGCACATTGGATCAGTGGTTAGCACTGAAGCATTGCAGCACTGGGATCCTGGGTTCAAATCCCAGCAAGGACAACATCTGCAAGGACTTTGTATGTTCTCCCCGTGTTTGCGTGTGTTTCCTTCTCAGTAAAAATGGAGTGTCCGGGAACCTTCCCACACACTTTTCTTAGGAAGGACTGCTTCTCGGCAGGGTTGAACGGTCCCACCAGAGAATCCTCTGGTGTGCCTTAACTTCTACCTCAGGAGAGTTCATGATAGCGCTAACTTTGCAGCTGCTATGCGGCTCTTGAGCGGGTGAGAAAGGTTAGCCCTCAGAATCAAATCCTCTGGTGGGAAAAATGTTTTTCAATCTGAAACAGCTTCTCAGTGTGAGTTGTATTTCACCACAGCCATATTCTTTAGCTCGGTGAAAGGACTGGCATAGAGGGAAACCGTATCTACCCCGGCTGTCATTTCTCCATCACCAGGTTCCGCCCATTGTCACACACAACCATGCCTGTCTGTATGTTCGGCGGTGAGAGACACAGATCACGCTGCTGTGTTACAGCTTTCAACAACTCTGCAGTGCTGGGTGGTTTGTCAACTAAGCATTAAGCATGTTATCTTCAGCACAGCCTGTTGCCGCTTGGCCAAGGCAGTGCTGCAGTGCTGTCAGCTTGCGACTGATGTGATCATTTCGGAGATGGAGGAGGAGGTGCATGAGCTGAACAATGTGATTACATTGAGGTTAAATTGGTGACACTGTTTTTTATTCTAAAGAAAGATCCTATTGTTTGTTTTTTTTTACGTTATTTTTTAAGACAAATGCATTCACCGGGAATTGTCATTTTAACATTTTACAACCTTATCTGGCAATGTGTTGTGTGACACATCATCAGACACATCCTGTTTTATTTATGATGGAGGGACTCTGAAAGTTATAAAGCCTACTTTTATAGGGCCATCAGACGGCCCTTACTATTCTTAAAAGGCCAGCAGTCGGCCCTCGCTATTGTAAGAGAGCCATCAGCCAGCTATGCTTTGTTGTTCTCATTATTAACAAGTGGGTCTCCTATACTGTTATTGCGTATCCAGTGACTGCAAGGGCTGCCAAAAATTTGGACGCCACCCAATACCCCTTTGAAGAGACATAGAGGAGTGTGTCAGTAAAAAAAATGTTCCCATTATAAAGGAGCGGCTCTCCTATAGTGGTAATGCCCATGCTGTGACTGCAAGGGCTGCAAAAATTTGGGAAAAACCCCACTAAGAATTTAAAGACACATAGAGCAGAGCCACAGTAATGACAAATTCCATTTAGAAAGGACAGAATCTACTATACAGTTATAGGGTATGCAGTGAGTCCAACGGCTAACCAATTTTAGGAAAAACCCCACTAAGAATTTAAAGACACACAGAGTAGGGCCAAAGTAACGACAAATTCCCATTAGAAAGGAGAGAGTCTGCTATACAGTTATAGGTTATGCAGTGAGTCCAACGGCTGACCAATTTTAGGAAAAACCTCACTAAGAATTTAAAGACACATAGAGCAGGGACACAGTAACAATGTACGACATGTTCCCATTAGAAAGGAGAGGGTCTGCTATACAGTTATAGGGTATGCAGTGAGTCCAACGGCTGACCAATTTTAGGAAAAACCCCACTAAGTATTTAAAGACACATAGAGCCACAGTAATGACAAATTCCCATTAGAAAGGAGAGAGTCTCCCATAGTGTTGGCCTATGCAGTGAATGCAAGGGTTGCCAAAAATTTGGAGGCACTTCAATGCCCCTTGGAAAAGACGTGGAGGAGGGCCTCATAAAAAAATTTTCCCATTAGAAAGGAGAGGACCTCCTATACTTGTAATGCCCATGCACTAAGTGTATGGGCTGACAAACAATTACCCCTGGCAGGTATACATGAACATACTGTATAAAAAAAAATTTTTACGTGCATCATAAACACCCTTTAAAAAAAATTATGTGGGTGTTGCATCATGGACCACGGTCACCCTGGTGATATCATGGTGGAAGATGAGGAGAAGGAGGAGGACAAGAGCAAATAGCCGAAATCAGGAAGCGTATACCCATGTGTGGGTGTGAAGAGGTGCATGAGAATACACCTTCCAAGAAAAGACACTGGATTTGAGTTTATGTTACGCTGCTATCAATCAGTGGTGTTGAGAAGTCTGGCCCAATCCAGCCCTTGTTCATTTTTATAAGAGTCAGCCTGTCAGCATTTTCAGCTGACAGGCTGATGCGCTTATCAGTTATAATTCCACCAGCGGCACTAAAAACCCACTCTGATAAAACGGTGGTGGCAGGGCAGGCCAGGACCTCCAAGTAGTGATGAGCGACCATGCTCGCTACTGCTCGGTGCTCACTCGAGCATCTCACTGCTTGAGATGCTCTGCGCTCGCAGAGCATTTCCGGGTTGCTCGGGCGGGAATTCGGGTCGCCTCCCTGCATGTTTGGCGCTCTTTAGAGAGCCAATGAACATGCAGAGATTGCCTGCCATGCACTGTAATGCCGTAGCCATGTGGGTTGTGGTCATAACAGTGATTGGCTGGCCGCACAGCGTCATCAGGTCTGTGTCAGACCTGGCGCCGCCATGCTTGTCACAGTCACTCCGGATCAGACAGTGTAGGGAGAGCTGCTGCTGTGTCAGGGAGAGATTTGATCGTGTATTAGGTAGTGTAAGGAGAAAAACCATACATTAATCATATCCGTCTTAACAAACAGTACTTCTGAGGACTAACTAATCCATCTGCAGCGATATCAGGCAGGCAGTGTATATAGGCAGGCAGGCAGGGTATATAGCAGACTGCAGTGCATATAGCACAAGAGGCTCCATTCCAATTCTGCCTCCTGCTGCTGTTAGATATTTTTATACAAAGTCCTAGGTCTCAGGGGCCAGGAATACTTTTCTTTGGATCTTAATTAGAGATGAGCGGTGTTCGACTAGAACTGTTCGCCAATCTCAAATTCGAGCTGTTTTGGGCGGTGTTCGAGTTGTTCGACGAACCCGAACGATTTGCAAAAAATTCGGCTGTTCGAGGTTATGTTCGATAACTGTTCGTGCACCAAAAGCGTGTCCTGCATGTCTGGTGCTATTTAGAGCACCAATCATGCAGGGATTGTCTGTCACTCACTGTAATGCCACAGCCATGGTGGTTGTGGCATTACAGTGATTGCCCAAATCGATGGGAACAGTGCCAACAGTGAAACATGAAAAGCCGGCAATTCAGCAGCGGCATACACCTGTACCCGACAATTTAGAACCGAAAGAATAGAGCTTCACACATAGATTAGATAGATATAAACATGTCAGCCACATATATACGAAGTACAGTGAAAGTGCTGCTTACTGTACTTGTCATTTAGCGTAAAGGATTTATCAAAAAAAATAATAGTGTTTTCGTGCACCGTCTCTTTAAAAAAGCCGGCCGGCAATTCAGCAGCGGTACCCGACAATTTAGAATAGAAAGAATAGAGAATCACACATAGATTAGATAGATAGAAACATGTCAGTCACATATATATGAAGTACAGTGACAGTGCTGCTTACTGTACTTGTCATTTAGCGTAAAGGATTTATCAAAAAAAATAATAGTGTTTTCATGCACCGTCTCTTTAAAAAAGCCGGCCGGCAATTCAGCAGCGGTACCCGACAATTTATAACAGACAGAATAGAGCTTCACACATAGATTAGATAGATAGAAACATGTCAGTCACATATATATGAAGTACAGTGATAGTGTTGGTTACTGTACTTGTCATTTAGTATTAAAATAAAGGATTTATTATTAAAAAAATTGGCGTGGGGTTCCCCTTAATTTTAGGCTCTAGCGGAGGTTAAGCAGACGGCTGGGGCAGATGTTTGAAGCCTGGGAAGGGGGTAATACCCACGGAGCTTCCCAGGCTACTAATATCAGCCCCCAGCTGAATACATAGCCTTTACTAGCTATTAAAATGGGGGACCCCCCAAAAAAAATGACGTGGGGTCCCCCCTAATTTAATAGCTAGCAAAGGCTAGGCAGACAGCTGGGGGCTGATATTAATAGCCCAGGAAGGGAGCCATGAATATTGGCCCCCTCCCAGGCTAGAAACACCAGCCGTCAGCCGCCCCAGAAATGGCGCATTCATAGGATGCGCCAATTCTGGCACTTAGCCTCGCTCTTCCACGCTGCCCTGGTGCGGTGGCAGGGGGTAATAGGGTTGGGGTTGATGTCAGCTTATAATGCCAGCTGACATCAAGCCCAGGTTAGTAATGGAGAGGCGTCTATAAGACACCCCCATTACTAACCCCATAGTCAAAGTTAAAAAAAACACAAACACCCAGAATAAAGTCCTTTAATTGAAATAAAGACACAATCCTTTATTGTTCTAAATTAAACCATACTTACCGTCACGCCCATTCCAGCTGAAGCCAACGATCTCCTGCAATAAAAGAAAAATAATAAAGCAACCTTATCCTTACCTTTCCATGGTTCCCACGACAGCTTCAGCTCTGCTACATCGAGATGACAGGCTGGACCGCAGCAGAACGCTGCCATCCAGCCTCTCATCCCGCAGACACTGAGAAGCGCAGGCTTGCTTGCGCTGCTCAGCGTCTCTCTGTGACGACATCCAGATGAGCCGAGTTCATGTCCAATGAACTCGGCTCACCTCATGCACGTCACTGACAGCGTGGGAAAATTCTCACGCTGAAGCGGTGAGTGCAGGAGAATTCTCCCACGCTGTCAGTGACGTGCATAAGGTGAGCTCATGTCCAATGAACTCAGCTCACCTCCTGCACGTCATTGACAGCGTGGGAGAATTCTCCGGCACTCAGCGCTTCAGTGTGAGAATTCTCCCACGCTGAAGCGCTGAGTGCAGGAGAATTTTCCCACGCTGTCAGTGACGTGCATGAGGTGAGCCGAGTTCATTGGACAATAACTCGGCTCATCTGGATGCCCTCACAGAGAGACACTGTGGAGCGCAAGCAAGCCTGCGCTTCTCAGTGTCTGCGGGATGACAGGCTGGATGGCAGCGTTCTGCTGCGGTCCAGCCTGTCATCTCGATGTAGCAGAGCTGAAGCTGTCGTGGGAACCATGGAAAGGTAAGGATGAGGTTGCTTTATTATTTTTCTTTTATTGCAGGAGATCGTTGGCTTCAGCTGGAATGGGCGTGATGGTAAGTATGGTTTAATTTAGAACAATAAAGAATTGTGTGTTTATTTCAGTTAAAGGACTTTTTTCTGGGTGTTGTGTTTTTTTTAAATACTTTACTAGAAATTCATGGTGGTCATGTCTAATATTGGCGTGACCCCATGAATTTCGGGCTTAGGGCCAGCTGATAATGCCAAGCTGGCCCTAACCCCTTTATTACCCAGTGAGCCACCGCATCAGGGCCCTGGATGAGTTGGGTACAGCGCCAGAAGATGGTGCTTCTATGAACGCGCCATTTTCCGGGGTGGCTGCGGACTGCAATTTGCAGCGGGGGTGGCCCAGAAAGCTTGGGCCTCCCTGCGCTGCGGATTCCAGCCCCCAGCTGCCTAGTTGTACCTGGCTGTACACAAAAACAGGGCGAAGCCCCACGTCAATTTTCTTTAAATTATTTCATGAAATAATTAAGAAAAAAAGGGCTTCCCTATATTGTTGTGTCCGGCCAGGTACAAATAGGCAGCTGGTGGTTGGGGGCAGCCCGTTCCTGCCTGCTGTACCTGGCTGGACACAAATATAGTGCGAAGCCCCACGTCAATTTTCTTTAAATTATTTCATGAAATAATTAAGAAAAAAAGGGCTTCCCTATATTGTTGTGTCCGGCCAGGTACAAATAGGCAGCTGGTGGTTGGGGGCAGCCCGTTCCTGCCTGCTGTACCTGGCTGGACACAAATATAGTGCGAAGCCCCACGTCAATTTTTTTAAAATTATTTCATGAATTTCCTGAAATAATTTAAAAAAATTGAAGTGGGGCTTCGCACTATATTAGTGTCCAGCCAGGTACAGCAGGCAGGAACGGGCTGCCCCCATCCACCAGCTGCCTATTTGTACCTGGCCGGACACAACAATATAGGGAAGCCCTTTTTTTCTTAATTATTTCATGAATTTCATGAAATAATTAAAAAAAATTGAAGTGGGGCTTCGCACTATATTTGTGTCCAGCCAGGTACAGCAGGCAGGAACGGGCTGCCCCCAACCACCAGCTGCCTATTTGTACCTGGCCGGACACAACAATATAGGGAAGGCCTTTTTTTCTTAATTATTTCATGAATTTCATGAAATAATTAAAAAAAAAGTACGTGGGGCTTCGCCCTATTTTTGTGTCCAGCCAGGTACAACTAGGTAGCTGGGGGCTGGAATCTGCAGCGCAGGGAGGCCCAAGCTTTCTGGCCCCCCCCCCGCTACAAATTGCAGTCCGCAGCCACCCCAGAAAATGGCGCGTTCATAGAAGCGCCATCTTCTGGCGCTGTACCCAACTCATCCAGGGCCCTGGTGCGGTGGCTCACTGGGTAATAAAGGGGTTAGGGCCAGCTTGGTATTGTCAGCTGGCCCCAAGCCCAAAATTCATGGGGTCACGCCAGTATTAGACATGACCACCATGAATTTCTAGTAAAGTATTTAAAAAAAACACAACACCCAGAATAAAGTCCTTTAATTGAAATAAAGACACAATTCTTTATTGTTCTAAATTAAACCATACTTACCATCACACCCATTCCAGCTGAAGCCAACGATCTCCTGCAATAAAAGAAAAATAATAAACCAACCTCATCCTTACCTTTCCATGGTTCCCACGACAGCTTCAGCTCTGCTACATCGAGATGACAGGCTGGACCGCAGCAGAACGCTGCCATCCAGTCTGTCATCCCGCAGACACTGAGAAGCGCAGGCATGCTTGCGCTCCTCACTGTCTCGCTGTGACGGCATCCAGATGAGCCGAGGTCATGTCCAATGAACTCGGCTCACCTCATGCACGTCACTGACAGCGTGGGAAAATTCTCACGCTGAAGCGCTGAGTGCAGGAGAATTTTCCCACGCTGTCAGTGACGTGCATGAGGTGAGCCGAGTTCATTGGACATGAACTCGGCTCATCTGGATGTCGTCACAGAGAGACGCTGAGCAGCGCAAGCAAGCCTGCTCTTCTCAGTGTCTGCGGGATGAGAGGCTGGATGGCAGCGTTCTGCTGCGGTCCAGCCTGTCATCTCGATGTAGCAGAGCTGAAGCTGTCGTGGGAACCATGGAAAGGTAAGGATGAGGTTGCTTTATTATTTTTCTTTTATTGCAGGAGATCGTTGGCTTCAGCTGGAATGGGCGTGATGGTAAGTATGGTTTAATTTAGAACAATAAAGGATTGTGTCTTTATTTCAATTAAAGGACTTTATTCTGGGTGTTTGTGTTTTTTTTAACTTTGACTATGGGGTTAGTAATGGGGGTGTCTTATAGACGCCTCTCCATTACTAACCTGGGCTTGATGTCAGCTGGCATTATAAGCTGACATCAACCCCAACCCTATTACCCCCTGCCACCGCACCAGGGCAGCGTGGAAGAGCGAGGCTAAGTGCCAGAATTGGCGCATCCTATGAATGCGCCATTTCTGGGGCGGCTGACGGCTGGTGTTTCTAGCCTGGGAGGGGGCCAATATTCATGGCTCCCTTCCTGGGCTATTAATATCAGCCCCCAGCTGTCTGCCTAGCCTTTGCTAGCTATTAAATTAGGGGGGACCCCACGTCATTTTTTTTGGGGGGTCCCCCATTTTAATAGCTAGTAAAGGCTATGTATTCAGCTGGGGGCTGATATTAGTAGCCTGGGAAGCTCCATGGGTATTACCCCCTTCCCAGGCTTCAAACATCTGCCCCAGCCGTCTGCTTAACCTCCGCTAGAGCCTAAAATTAAGGGGAACCCCACGCCAATTTTTTTAATAATAAATCCTTTATTTTAATACTAAATGACAAGTACAGTAACCAACACTATCACTGTACTTCATATATATGTGACTGACATGTTTCTATCTATCTAATCTATGTGTGATGCTCTATCTTTCTGTTCTAAATTGTCGGGTACCGCTGCTGAATTGCCGGCCGGCTTTTTTAAAGAGACAGTGCATGAAAACACTATTATTTTTTTAAATAAATCCTTTACACTAAATGACAAGTACAGTAAGCAACACTATCACTGTACTTCATATATATGTGACTGACATGTTTCTATCTATCTAATCTATGTGTGAAGCTCTATTCTTTCTGTTCTAAATTGTCGGGTACAGATGCTGAATTGACGGCCGGCTTTTTTAAAGAGACGGTGCATGAAAACACTAATATTTTTTTTAATAAATCCTTTACACTAAATGACAAGTGCAGTAACCAACACTGTCACTGTGCTTCTTATATGTGTGACTGACATGTTTCTATCTATCTAATCTATGTGTGATGCTCTATTCCTTCTTGTCTAAATTGTCGGGTACCGGTGTATGCCGCTGCTGAATTTGCCGGCCGGCTTTTTTAAAGAGAGTGTCTTCTGAGCAGTTTGTCAGCTTTTGGACACCTTTGCAGGTGTTTTCTATGTGTTTCTATGTGTTTTTGTTTGCCTGCCATTGGTTTTAACGGTGTTCGACGGTGTTCTAAGGTGTTCGACGAACAGTTCGACGAACAGTTCCTCGAACATCCCGGTGTTCGACGAACCGAACCGAACCCGAACACTACGGGGGTGGCTCAACACTAATCTTAATCCTCATTATTTGCTTAAAAAGCAATCCAGAGAACACCCTTTTTTTCTGTGCCATTTGCTTGTTGGCACTGCAGAATACAGCCAAGTCCTTTCCATATTAGAGCGCTAGAAATCCAGCTATTTAAAGCTCTGTTTTCTCCGTCAAAAGGATCACATATACGTTTTCAGAAAATACTGCCATTTCTGGCCTCCATTAAAAATTTCCTTTAGTGTGTCATTGAAGCAATTCACCGCAGTTTGCTGTTCAAACTACTTACCTACAGGCCAGGTATTTAAAACTCTGTTTTCTCCATCACACGGATCATATATATGCGTTGTCAGAAAATACTGCCATTTCTGGCTTCCATTAAAAATTTCCTTTACTGTGTCATTGAAGCAATTCACCGCAGTTTGTTGTCCAAACTACTTACCTACAGGCCAGGTATTTAAAACTCTGTTTTCTCTATCACACGGATCACATATAAGTTCGCTCCAAACTCAGTCATTTGTAGTGAGTGTGGAAGATACTGTCCTCCATTTAAAATGGGCAAGGCACGTGGCAAGGGACGGGGAACTGGACGTGATGGTAATGGTGCATGCAGAGGCCGAGGACAAGGCCGTGGGCAAGCTGAAATTGTGCCACAACAAACACCCACATCTTCTCGCCTGACCTTACTGTCCCAATTCTAGGGGACCGCAGCACACCACTATTGAACCCAGAGCAGTGTCAAAAGGTTGTTGGTAGGATAGCGTATAATGCTTCCAGTCACTTAGCCACCACCACCACCACCACCATCCTGTCTTCCACACGGTCAAGTCTCAGTAGCCGTGAGTCTGGACCGCATATTCCTCACCCTAATCCTCCTTCCTCCCACCATGCCGAGTACCCAGAGACAACTGATTCCACACTTGGACACTCTGAAGAGCTGTTCACTTTTCCATTTATAGATTCTGGCCTCTCTCCCGGTCCACTTGAAGCGGGGCAAGAGGAGATCGCGTGTAGCGATGCCCAAATATTTGAGCAGCCACAGTCACACGAAGGCGACGGTGGGAAAGTGTCACAAGAGGTGGACGATGATGAGACACAATTGCCAGAAAGTCAGGAGGAGGACCAGGGTGCAGAAATGGAAGACGAGGTGGTGGATGATATAGTAACTGACCCAACCTTGCAGGAGAACATGCAGAGCGAGGACAGCAGCACACAAGGGGAGAGAGGCAGAGCACCCCAACAGGCAGGAAGAAGCAGTGTGGTGGCCGCAGACAGAAGACAGGCAACCGTTCCGCGTAATATATACACGAAGGAAGTTGCCAGTACAACTGTTAGGTCTTCCCGAGTCTGGTTGTTTTTTATAGACTCTGCCGATAACTACTAAAAGGCCCTTTGCAACACTTCTTCGATTGTTGTACATGCAAGCCAATCCTTGCATGCGAAGACGCCTCCTGCTCTGCACTTGTCATTGCACACTCTCAAGTATCAGCATCAGGAAGCACGTCCATGTCCTTGTCCCAGCGCAGCATTCAGTTGTACATACCCCAGTCCTTGGAAGGCAAGCGCAAATATGCAGCCAACGCCCCACAGGCCACACTACTAAATTCTTACATTTCACGACTGCTTGTGCTCAAAATGTTGCCTTTTAGGCACGTGGAGATGGAAGCATTCTGCAACCTGATGACGGCGGCCGTCCCTCGGTACTCGGTCCCCAGCCACCACTATTTGTCCCAGTGTGCCGTCCCCGCATTACACATGCACGTGTCCCAAAACATTAGCCGTGCTCTCAACAACGCAGTTACCTGTAAATCTTGCTGACGGCACACTGGGTTAACATAGTGTAAGCCGGGACCCAGTCGGACCTTGGGACGGAACACGTCCTCCCGATGCCAAGGATTGCGGGCCCTAGGTCAATCAGGGTTGCCCCCACGGTCTACAGCTCCTGCACCTCATCCTCCTCAGCCTCCTCCTCCTCTTCAGCCTCCATCTCCGAAATGACCACATCAGTCACAAGCTGGAAGCACTGCAGCACTGACTCGGCCAAGCGGCAACTGGCTGTGCTGAAGCTAATATGCTTAGGTGAAAAACTGCACAATGCTGAAGAGTTGTGGACAGATCTGAAAGAGCAGGCAGATCTGTGGCTCACACCGCTGAACCTACAACCAGGCATGGTTGCGTGTGACAATGGCCAGAACCTGGTGGCGGCTCTAAGGCGAGACGAGCTCACACACGTACCATGCCTGGCCCATGTGCTTAACCTCATGGTTCAGCGGTTTCTCAAATCCTACCAGGAGCTGCCGGATCTGCTTGTTAAAGTACGCCGCCTGTGTGCCCATTTTAGAAAGTCAGCTACAGCTTCCGCCAGCCTTGCAGTGTTTCAGCAGCGTTTGCAGCTTCCTGCTCACAGACTGGTGTGTGATGTCCTCACGCGTTGGAACTCTACACTGCAGATTTTGGGAAGGATTTGTAAGCAGAAGAGGGCAGTTGTTGAGTACCAGCATCAACAAGGCCGTCGGTATTCAGTTCAGACTTCACACATAAGACCTCAGGAGTCAGACATATGTATCATCCTCCAAAACTTTGAGGACTCCACCAAGATGGTGAGCGGCGATGACGCCATAATTAGCATCACCATCCCGCTTCACTGTCTTCTGAAATGCTTTCTGCTCACAATCAAAGAGGATGCATGACAGGCGGAGCACGATGAGATGGAGCAAGGAACCATACAGGGTGATTACACACAGCCTAGCCTCATCTCATCCCAACGTGGATTGGGTGACAATGAGGAAGAGGAGGAGGAGGAGGAAGGACAGGAGCTAGTTTCATGCACTATAGACGGTACTTCCTGCACAGCTGTCATACCATCTGTTCAGCGTGTATGGCCAGAGGACAGAGAGGAGGAGGATGAAGAGAGCATGGACAGTCATCCTCTTGGTGAGGACACGGAAGTCTTGCCTGTTAGTAGTCTGGCACGCATGGCTGAGTTTATGTTACGCTACCTTTCCCATGACCCTCGTATTCTCAAAATTTTGGTTGACAGTCATTACTGGTTGGAGACACTTCTAGACCCACGCTACAAGTAGAACTTTATATCTCTTATTCCTGAGGCGGACAGGTCTACAAAAATGGGGCAGTACCAGAAGGCCCTTGTTGTGAAACTATACAACCAAGGAGTACAGGCGAGAGAGACACAACTTCAATCCAGCAGAGGCAGTGGAACACTGTCAAAGTTCTGGGAGAGTTTTCTCAGACCCTCCCATCGCACAGGCCCTGAGGCGAGGTTTACTCTCACAAGGAATGCAAAGTTTGGGAAGATGCTGAGGGATTACCTTGCCGACCGTACCAACGTCTTCCTTGATTCCTCTGTGCCTTATAATTATTTGGTATCCAAGCTGGATACGTGGAATGTACTGTCTCTCTATGCCTTGGAGGTCCTGGCCTGTCCTGCCGCAAGCGTTTTATCAGAGCAGGTTTTTAGTGCCGCTGGTGGAATTATAACTGATAAGCGCATCCTCCTGTCAACTGAAAATGCTGACAGGCTGACTCTTATAAAAATGAACAAGGGCTGGATTGGGCCAGACTTCTCAACACCACCGAATGATAGCAGCGTAACATAAACTCAAATCCTGTGTCTTTTCTTGGGAGGTGTATTCCCATGCACCTTTTCACACCCACACATGGGTATACGCTTCCTGATTTTGTCTATTTGCTCTTGTCCTCCTCCTTCTCCTCATCCTCCACCACCATATCACCAGGGTGACCATGGTCTGTGATGCAACACCCACATAATTTTTTTAAAGGGTGTTTATGATGCCCATGAAAATTTTTTTTTATACAGTATGTTCATGTAAAACCCCCAGGGGTAAATGTTTGTCAGCCCATACACTTAGTGCATGGGCATTACCAGTATAGAAGGCCCGCTCCTTTCTAATGGGAACATTTTTTTATGAGGCCCTCCTCCACGTCTTTTCCAAGGGGCTTTGAAGTGCCTCCAAATATTTGACAGCCCTTGCATTCACTGCATAGGCAAACACTATGGGAGACTCTCTCCTTTCTAATGGGAATTTGTCGTTACTGTGGCCCTGCTCTATGTGTCTTTAAATTCTTAGTGGGGTTTTTCCTAAAATTGGTCAGCCGTTGGACTCACTGCATACCCTATAACTGTATAGCAGACCCTCTCCTTTCTAATGGGAACATGTCGTACTTGTTACTGTGGCCCTGCTCCGTGTGTCTTTAAATTCTTAGTGGGATTTTTCCTAAAATTGGTCAGCCGTTGGACTCACTGCATACCCTATAACTGTATAGCAGACCCTCTCCTTTCCAATGGGAACATGTCGTACTTGTTACTGTGGCGCTGCTCCGTGTCTTTAAATTCTTAGTGGAGATTTTCCTAAAATTGGTCAGCCGTTCGACTCACTGCATACCCTATAACTGTAAAGCAGACCCTCTCCTTTCTAAAGGGAACATGTCGCACTTGTTACTGTGGCCCTGCTCTGTGTGTCTTTAAAATCTTAGTGGGATTTTTCCTAAAATTGGTCAGCCGTTGGACTCACTGCATACCCTATAACTCTATAGCAGACCCTCTCCTTTCTAATGGGAACATGTCGTACCTTGTTACTGTGGCCCTGCTCTATGTGTCTTTAAATTCTTAGTGGGGTTTTTCCTAAAATTGGTCAGCCGTTGGACTCACTGCATACCCTATAACTCTAAAGCAGACCCTGTCCTTTCTAATGGGAACATGTCGTACTTGTTACTGTGGCCCTGATCTTTGTGTCTTTATGTTCTTAGTGGGTTTTTTCCCCAATTTTGGCAGCCCTTGCAGTCACAGCATGGGCATTACCACTATGGGAGACCCGCTCCTTTATAATGGGAACATTTTTTTTACTGAGACCCTCCTATATGTCTCTTCAAAGGGGTATTGGGTTGCGTCCAAATTTTTGGCAGCCCTTGCAGTCACTGGATACGCACTTTTTAATAATAGGAACAACAAAGCATAGCCGGCTGATGGCTCTCTAACAATAGCTACGGCCGACTGCTGTCACTGTAAAAGTAGGCTTTATGACTTTCAGAGTCAGGATGTGTCTGATGATGTGTCACACACCACATTGCCAGATAAGGTTGTAAAATGTTAAAATTAAATTTCCTGGTGAATGCATTTGTCTTAAAAAATATCGTAAAAAAAGCAAAACAATAGGATCTTTCTTTAGTAAAAAAAACAGCGTCACCAATTTAACCTCAATGTAATCACATTGTTCAGCTCTTGCACCTACTCCTCCATCTTCGAAATGATCACATCAGTCACAAGCTGACAGCACTGCAGCCCTGCCTTGGCCAAGGGGCAACAGGCTGTCCTGAAGATAACATGCTTAATGCTTAATTGACAAACTGCCCAGCGCTGCAGAGTTGTTGAAAGCTGTAACACAGCAGCCTGATCTGTGTCTCTCACCGCTGAACATACAGCCAGGCATGGTCGTGTGTGACAATGGGCGGAACTTGGTGACGGAGAAATGACAGCCGGGGTAGATACGGTTTCCCTCTATGCCAGTCCTTTCACAGAGCTAAAGAATATGGCTGTGGTGAAATACAACTCCCACTGAGAAGCTGTTTCTTATTGAAAAACATTTTTCCCACCAGAGGATTTGATTCTGAGGGCTAACCTTTCTCACCCGCTCAAGAGCCCCATAGCAGCTGCAAAGTTAGCACTATCATGAACTCTCGTGAGGTAGAAACCAAGGCACACCAGAGGAATCTCTGGTGTGACCGTTCAACCCTGCTGAGAAGCAGTCCTTGCTAAGAAAAGTGTGTGGGAAGGTTCCCGGACCCTCTATGGCTGCTTTTTTACTGAGGAGGAAACACACGCAAACACGGGGAGAACATACAAAGTCCTTGCAGATGTTGTCCTTGCTGGGATTTGAACCCAGGATCCCAGCGCTGCAAGGCTTCAGTGCTAACCACTGATCCAATGTGCTGCCGTTCACCCTCTAATATCTAACAGGCTGGAGAAACTTGCACCTACTGCCACTCTATCTTCAGCTCCTTTATGAGAAAATGTATTTGGGCAGCCACTCAGTCTACCAAATAAAATTCCTGAGAAGGAAATTGGGGATGGCTTCGCTACTGGTAGTGGGGGCAGTGCTAATACCATGGCATCGTACCACGGTTTGCTGGAAATATTCCAGGCTGGTAGAAAGCAAGCAGATTCCCACAGAAAAGTACCAGCAGTAATGCTCAGGCCACATTTCAAGTGCAAGCAGCTATAGATGACTTCCTGGGAGAAATGAGACGCAGGGTAGATACAGTTTCCCTCTATGCCAGTCCTTTCACCGAGCTAAATACAACTCTCAGTCAAAAACGTTGTGGACTGGCTCCATACCGTCCCTGGCCACATTCACCTGTCCACGTGTTTGGAGGGCACGGGTAATGTTGTGGGACCTGTGCTTGTGGAAGGCGGAGGCGATACCAGGAAATATAGTGGAGACTGGGGACCGAGTATAGACACCTGGCCGCCGCCGGCATGAGATTGTGAAAAGCTTCCACCACCACGAGCTCAAAAGGCCATATTTCAAGTGCAAAGAGCTGCCCAGAAATCTGGCAGTTTAGTGTTGCGGCCTCTGGGTGGGTGGGTGGCTGGCTGCATACTTGCACTTGCATTCCAAGTAACAGAAAACTAAGCAGATGGTGGCCTCTATCATCATCATGGCCTCTCCTCGGCACTATGAATTCTCCTGAAGGAGAAGCTAGGGCCTGCCGGAGGAGTCTCCGGTTCTCTGGTGAGCCCGTCCAACCCTGCAGAAAAGCAGCCCTGGCTAAGAAAAGTGTGGGGGAAGGTTCCCGGACACTCTATGGCTGCTTTTTTTAAGGTGGATTGGCCATGCTTATGCATGTTATTTCTCAAAAAGCATTACAGATCAGGCCATTGTCCAACTCTGTATTCAAGAAATTAAATGCGCAAAGAAAGATGTGTGTGTGTCAATGCACCACCGACAAGTGCGAGTTGATATTGGATGGGCTGCCATTGCTTCTGCAACAAGCTCAATTACAGGACTTCCTGGGAGAAATGACTCGGAGGGTAAATACGGTTTCCCTCTATGCCAGTCCTTTCGCCGAGCTAAATACAACTCTTAGCAAAAAAAGTTGCGGACTGGCTCCGTACCGTCCCTGGTCACATTCACCTGTCCACGTGTTTGTGGTTAGGCGGTCCTTCCCAGTAAGTGCACTGGGCAGGGCACGGGTAATGTTGTGGGACCCGTGCTCATGGAAGGTGGAGGCGATATCGTGAAATATAGTGGCGGCTGGGGACCAAGTATGGACACCCGGCCACCGCCGGCATGAGGTTGTGAAAAGATTCCGCCTCCACCAGCTTAAAATGCCATTTCAAGTGCAAAGAGCTGCCCAGAAATCTGGCAGTTTAGTGTTGTGGCCTGTGGGTGGGTGGGTGGCTGCCTGCATAATTGCGCTTTCATTCCAAGGAATGGGTTAGGGACAACTGAACTCTGCAGTGGGACAAGGACGTGAACGTGATTGTTACAAGTCTGCAATGACAGGTGCATGGCGGGAGGCATCTTCGCATGTGCCAAGGATCACTTATGCTGGGCACACTTTTAGGCAGTGACCTGGGAGTCAGAGATGATTCCAGAGGTCTTTCCCATGCTGTCCCCATGTCTTTTCAGCACTGTATGCATGTGTCTGATGATGTGTCACACACCACAAGGCCAGACAAGGTTGCACAATATTAAAATGACATTACCTGGTGAATGCATTTGTCTTGGTTGAAAGCAATTCAAAAGTGCAAAAACGCATCAAAAACGCTACGTGTGAACATAGCCAAAGTTGTGGAGGAGTGTTTTTATTTTTGGTTATTTATTTTTCCTTATATACAAGTCATTACCCTGGAAAGGATGTTTCTTTACATATTTCCCAGGAAAATCCATTTTGGTATAGTTTTTGTATGTTTTATTTTGAGTCCGTAAAAGTGGTGTAATACTCTGACCACGTTGCGGACAGCAGTGATCTGGGAGTCAGAGATGCTTCCAGGGGTCTTCCCCATGATGTTCCCATGTCATTTGAGCACTGTTCCCATTGATTTGGGCAATATTTAGGCCCTCTGCAGACCACAGGGGTGAGCCGCCTGAAAAATGCTCTGGTTTCCATTGACTTACATTGGGCTCGTTGCTCGGGTCGAGCACCCGAGTATTCCAATTTGCTCGACCCGAGCAATGAGTACCCGAGCATTTAAGTGCTCGCTCATCACTATCTCCAAGGCATAGAGAGACAGTTCATTCCACATTTCCAGCTTGGATACCCAAAAATTAGGAATCACAGAGGACGTTGGTACGGTCGGCAAGGTACTCCCTCAACATCTTCCCAAATTTTGCACTCCTTGTGAGAGTACCCCGCGCCTCAGGGCCTGTGCGATGGGAGGGTCTGAGAAAACTCTCCCAGAACTTTGACAGTGTTCCCCTGCCTCTGCTGGATTGAAATTGTGTCTCTCTCGCCTGTACTCCTTGGTTGTCCAACAAAGTGTGCTCTCTGTCGCCAGCGTTTTCAGATGGAAATTTTTTTAATAGTTCCGCAACAAGGGCATTCTGGTAGTGCCCCATTTTTGTAGACCTGTCCGCCTCAGGAATAAGAGATATAAAGTTCTCCTTGTAGTGTGGGTCTAGAAGTGTCACCAACCAGTAATGACTGTCACCCAAAATTTTGGGAAAGGCAGTGTAACATAAACTCAGCCATGCGTGCCAGACTACTAACAGGCAAGACTTCCGTGTCCTCACCAAGAGGATGACTGACCATGCTCTCCTCCTCCTCCCCCTCTCTGGCCATCCACGCTGAACAGATGGTATGACAGCTGTGAAGGTAGTACTGTCTATAGTGCATGAAACTAGCTCCTGTCCTTCCTCCTCCTCTTCCTCATTGTCACCCAATCCACATTGGGATGAGATGAGGCTTGGCTGTGTGTAATCACCCTGTATGGTTCCTTGCTCCATCGTGCTCCGTCTGCAATGCATCCTATTTGATTGTGAGCAGAGAGCGTTTCAGAAGACAGAGAAATGGGATGGTGACGCTAATTATGGTGTCATCGCCGCTTACCATCTTGGTGGAGTCCTCAAAGTTTTGGAGGATGGTACATATGTCTGACATTCATGTCCACTCCAGAGGTCTTATGTGTGGAGTCTTAACTGAATACCGACGGCCTTGTTGATGCTGGTAATCAACAACTGCCCTCTTCTGCTCACAAATCCTTCCTAACATCTGCAGTGTAGAGTTACAACGCATGGGAACATCACACACCAGTCTGTGAGCAGGAAGCTGAAAACGCTGCTGAAACTCTGCAAGGGTGGCGGTGTTAGAACCTTGTTCTTAGTTTTTTTCCTTTGCTGGTCACATGACCTTGTTGGCCTATTTAATCCTGCTCCGCCCTTCTGGCTTTGCTGGACTTCATTGTTTAACTACTTTCTAGCTAGCCTGTGCTCTGTATCTAACTCTGTTAGTTTGCTTGGTCTACGGACCTCTATGTTCTATATATTTTGTTTGTTCATCTGTCTGCTACTATTTCTGTTAGGAGGTGTCCCATTTTCCTCCCAGTCCTTAGTACTTGTAGGGATTCCTTCCCCACATCTATAGGTCTCCGTACAGACTAGCTTAGGACTTTAGCAGGTCTGATCGCAGGATCAGGTTCCCTGTTACATCGTAGGGATTAAGCTGAGTTCTATCGTAGGGACAGATCTCCTCTCTTTCCTTAGCTCTGGTAGCAGAACATAACAGTAAGTCCAGCCCAGCAAATGCTCTAAGGAAAGATTTTTTTTTCTGTTCCATCATGGTGTCGGTTCTGGATTTGGCTAAACACCTGCAGGGACTCTCTTTGGAGGTGACTGAGCTCCGTCAGCACGTGAGTAACTGTCCCGGAGCACATTTCTTGGAGCCTAAGGTACGTTTGCCGGATTTATTTTTTGGTGAACACCGAGAATTTTTTTCATTTAAAAATGCTTGCTTATTGTATTTTCGTTTGAGACCCAAGTCCTCTGGGGATGATTCCCAGCGCATAGGGTTTATAATGTCACTTTTGCGCAAAGAGCCTCAGTAGTGGGCCTTTTCTTTGCAACCTAGTGATACATGCTTCAGATCAGTGGATAGTTTTTTTTCTGCTTTGGGGCTATTATATGATGATCCTGACCGTGTCGCATCAGCTGAGACTGAGTTAAGATGTTTGAGACAGGGATCAGGTAATGTGGAAAAATATTGTACTCATTTCCGTCGATGGTCTACTCAAACAGGGTGGAACGATTCTGCTCTGAAAAGTCTATTTCTTACTGGGCTCAGTGAAAGGGTTAAAGACCTGCTAATTGCTTATCCTACACCTGAAGATTTGCAACAGGCTATGCAATTAGCTATACGGGTGGATAGGAGACTGCGTGCAAGGGTTAATGAGAGCAAATCCTCTGCTATGTCAGTTTCTGGTTATGAGAATGTGTGTACTAACAGTGGTGAATCAATGGAGATTGGAGCGATGGCACCTCGCTCTCAAGAAAAAGATCGCAGATTTTCTGAAGGCTTGTGTTTCTATTGCGGAAAATCTGGTCATTAGATTAAAGACTGTGAGCTTCGTATCAAGAAAGAAAAAAAAATGGTCAGTCATGCCCGTATTGCCTGTTTAAATTCCAAGGGTGTATTTTTAGCTGCTTCCACGATTGCTCAGGAAAAATTAATGGAATTTCGGGTGTTTGTTGATTGTGGGTCTACTCTGAATGTAATTGATGGGGGATTCTTGGAAAGACTCAATTTAAAACCCGAACCTTTATCATCCCCCATTGCTGTGGTCTCTGTGGATGGTTCCCCTTTGAAGAATATTACTCTCAAGGTCTGTGAATTTCCTCTCACTATTAATGGTGTTCACCATGAGAAATTGGATTTGGTAGTGTTGAATAACTTGCCTTCTCCAGTAATATTGGGTTTGCCCTGGTTAAAATTTCACAATCCTGTACTGGATTGGTCTACCAGTGAAATTAAATCCTGGAGCCATAAATGTTATGACAAGTGTTGTAACGGGCGTATTGCAGCTTTGGATAGGGGAGAATTGCCTGTTCCTATTCAGGATTTTTGGAGAGTTTTTTCTGAGAAGGAATCGCAGGTTTTGCCTCCCCATAGAGACTATGATTGTTCTATTGAATTTGTCCCTGGAGCGACTCTTCCTAAAAGTCGTTTATTTAACCTTACTATTCCTGAGAGAAAGGCTTTGGAGGAATACATACAGACAAGTTTGGCCGCCGGTCACATTAGGCCCTATAAGTCTCCTGTGGCGGTTGGATTTTTTTTTGTAAAAAAAAAGGACGGCGGTTTACGTCCTTGTCTGGATTTTCGTGAGATTAACAAAATTACTGTACGCAATCCTTACCCACTGCCATTGATTCCTGATCTGTTTAACCAGTTAATGGGGGCCAAGTGGTTCTCTAAAATTGACCTTAAGGGGGCATACAATCTGTTGCGCATGAAGGAGGGTGACGAATGGAAGACTGCTTTTAACACTCCTGTGGGTCATTTTGAGAATCTGGTTATGCCTTTTGGTCTTACTAATGCTCCTGCATTTTTTCAGAATCTTATTAATGACATCCTTAGACCTTTGATCGGCAAAAATGTGGTTGTGTATTTGGATGACATTTTGATTTATTCGCCGGATCTGGAGTCTCATTGGCGGAGCGTACGTGAGGTATTACAGTTGTTAATGGACAATTCGCTTTTTGCTAAGCTGGAGAAATGTGAGTTCGCTGTACAGAGAATTAGTTTTTTGGGCTACATTATCTCCAGCGAAGGTTTTGAGATGGACCCGGTTAAAGTTCAAGCTGTACAGGAATGGCCTAGGCCTATTGGTTTGAAATCGATACAGAGGTTTTTGGGTTTCGCCAATTATTACAGAAAATTCATAAAAAAATTTTCTAGTATTGTCAAACCTCTGACCGATCTCACCAGGAAAGGTGCTGATGCGGTTCAGTGGTCTTCTGAGGCCATTGAAGCTTTTGTGTATCTCAAGGAGAGGTTCACCTCTGCTCCCATCCTTATGCAGCCTGATGTGACTAAGCCGTTTTTGGTTGAGGTTGATGCTTCCTCTGTGGGGGTTGGCGCAGTATTGGCTCAGGATAACGGGGATGGATTACATCCCTGTGCCTTTTTTTCAAAAAATTTTTCGGAGACTGAACTGAATTACGATATTGGTAATCGGGAATTTTTGGCTATTAAACTCGCATTTGAACACTGGCGCCACTTCTTGGAAGGTGCGGAATTTCCCGTTCAGGTTCTTACGGATCATAAAAATCTGATATATCTTGATGCTGCCAAGTGCCTGAATGCCCGTCAGGCTAGGTGGGCACTGTTTTTCTCGCGGTTTAATTTCTCCGTTACTTACATCCCTGGTACTAAGAATGTTAAGGCAGATGCCTTGTCTCGCAGTTTTTCTCCCATAGTCGGTGCTGAGAAAGAGGAGAACATTTTACAAGAAGGTGTTGTGATAGCTGCTTTGGACTCCGTTTTGGAAGATGAGATTCTTAAAGCACAGGAGAATGCCCCATCTAACACTCCTCATGGGAGGTTGTTTGTGCCTGGGACCTTTAGGAGAGATTTGTTTGTTGAGTGTCATGAATCTCGGTTGGCAGGTCATCCCGGAATCTCTGAGACCAAGAGACTGGTGGGTCGCAGTTTTTGGTGGCCTGGATGGCAGAAGGAAGTCATTAAGTGGGTGCGCCAATGTACTATTTGTGCTAGATCTAAGTCCTCACATACTCCTGCTGCGGGGTTGCTTTGTCCTTTGGAGGTTCCCAGTGCTCCTTGGACACATTTGGCTATGGACTTTATAACTGACCTTCCCCCCTCTGAGGGTTTTACTGTCATCTGGGTGGTCGTGGACCGTTTTAGCAAGATGTGTCACTTGGTTCTGACGCGCCCCCTGGGCCATGTTGTTAGGGATACCCGGAGCCGGATCAGATGGGGGTTGTAGTCTCCGAGTGGCTGTGACCCGGTCCGTGCCCAGGGTGTCAAGCTCAGTGTGTGGCAGTCCTTATGATGTTACTAGATGTTCTTTTGTGTCGACTACGCCACCTGTTGAATTGCGGTCAATACGGCCGCCGCTGCAGCAGGGTC
Organism: Phyllobates terribilis; assembly: GCF_046119375.1. Classification (NCBI taxonomy): domain Eukaryota; kingdom Metazoa; phylum Chordata; class Amphibia; order Anura; family Dendrobatidae; genus Phyllobates; species Phyllobates terribilis. The sequence continues at coordinate 331,571,703 of NW_027362768.1, forward strand.
CACTGAGGCTGGTGATGTGTGTGCAGCTTAGGTAGTATAACCCCCAACGGGAGGGGTATAGCCTCAGGGGGTCAGTCGTGGAGGATGGTGGTTGTGAAGGTGCAGCAAGGAGACTCAGAGGCATAAAATGCAGTTCCAGGGTTTTACTTACTGGTGTTGCTCGGGTCACTGTGTACAGCAGTGACCACCCAAGCCGTGCTGCGTCCACCAGGTCCTGGACTCGGTCAACTCCCAGGCAACTCCGGAGTGTGGTCCTGAGCTCCTTTCTGTCTCTCCCTTCTTCTGGCCGTTCCCACCAGGGATCCACCTAAGTCCGGCTCCCTCGGGCCTCTTGTTGGTCAAGCCTCCTCTGGGCTCCCTGACCCTATTCTTGGTCTGCCTTCCGGGTGGATTTAGTGGGTGATCGTGGCAGATCCTGCCCACGACCTCCGGTTCCTGGCTAATGTGTGCTGTAGCCTCTGCCAGCTTGGGATCCGGTACCCTGTTGCCGACCCTTCACCCTATTAGCTCTCTTATGGGCTCTTGGGGTCCCCTCTGCGCCTCTGGGTCTCTCTTCCTTCTCCTCTGCTCTGCTTCTCAGGTTACACTCTGACAGACTGACCCTGATCTAAGATGGTGCCCACCTTATATACTCCCTCTATGTGTGAGCTCAGGTGACCAGCACCCAATGAGCTCCTAACTTTACCCAGGCTGCTCCCCCTATCTGCCCCTACACTACTGGGATGTTCCACCCGCCTCCCACTCCAGCCAGGAACAGACACTGTCGTACCTGCACATTTCTCTAGTGGGAGTACCATCGGTCTGTTCCCCGGAAATGGGATGTGTGTAGTGCATGCAGCCTACCAGCTCAGTTCCACACTCCATCCTTACCCGGGAGTGGAATATCACACCTCTGGGTTGAGGTGCAATACCCCTGTAGCAGCCGAATCCTCAGGGTGCTACAGTTCCCTTCGTCAAACTGCCCTGCACTAAAACTCTCGCTAAGGCCTTTGTCAAGGAAATTGTCAGACTTCATGGCGTTCCTACTGACATTGTTTCTGATAGAGGTCCTCAGTTCGTGGCTCGTTTTTGGCGTGCCTTTTGTGACAGGTTGGGAGTTCATTTGTCGTTCTCGTCCGGATATCATCCTGAATCTAATGGCCAGACAGAAAGGAAAAACCAGGATGTTGAGCAGTTCTTGCGTTGTTTTGTGGCAGACAATCAAGAGGGGTGGTCTGAGTTTCTGCCACTTGCTGAATTTGCTCTGAACAATCATACATCTTCTTCTGCTGGTTGTTCGCCTTTTTTTTGTTGTTCTGGGAGACATCCGTCGTTTGGGTCGTTCTCCAAGTTGGGATCTGCCGTGCCTGAGGAGGAGAATTTTTCCGGTGATTTGGAGAGAGTTTGGACGGATGTGCGTGGTAATCTTCAGGAGGCCAACAGAAAATCTAAAGACTACTTTGATAGGAAACGACAGGAGGTTTTGTTCGCTGTTGGTGACATGGTTTGGTTGTCCTCTAGGAATCTGCGGTTGAGGATTCCTTCTAAGAAATTGGGTCCCAAGTTTGTAGGGCCCTTTAAGGTGCTTCAGGTTGTCAACCAATCTGCTGTTAGGTTGGAGGTTCCTACCTCCTGGAGAATTAATCCGGTATTTCATGTCTCTCTGTTGAAAAAAGCTGTTGTATCGGATTGTGACGCCTCTGCCTCTGTTCCTCCGGTGGTGGAGGACGGGGAATATGAAATTTCTCGCATCCTTAACTCTAGACAGTATAGAGGTAGTTTGCAGTATCCTGTGGCCTGGAAAGGTTTCGGACCCGAGGATAACTCTTGGGTGAGGTCGGATGATGTTTCCGCGTCCAGACTTATCAGAGCATTTCACAGGAGATTTCCTGATAAGCCTGGTCCTAGGGGATCCGGAGGATCCTCTTAGAAGGGGGGGTACTGTTAGAACCTTGTTCTTAGTTTTTTTCCTTTGCTGGTCACATGACCTTGTTGGCCTATTTAATCCTGCTCCGCCCTTCTGGCTTTGCTGGACTTCATTGTTTAACTACTTTCTAGCTAGCCTGTGCTCTGTATCTAACTCTGTTAGTTTGCTTGGTCTACGGACCTCTATGTTCTATATATTTTGTTTGTTCGTCTGTCTGCTACTATTTCTGTTAGGAGGTGTCCCATTTTCCTCCCAGTCCTTAGTACTTGTAGGGATTCCTTCCCCACATCTATAGGTCTCCGTACAGACTAGCTTAGGACTTTAGCAGGTCTGATCGCAGGATCAGGTTCCCTGTTACATCATAGGGATTAAGCTGAGTTCTATCGTAGGGACAGATCTCCTCTCTTTCCTTAGCTCTGGTAGCAGAACATAACAGGCGGAAGCTGTAGCTGACCTTCTAAAATGGGCACACAGGCGGCGTACTTTAGCAAGCAGATCCGGCAGCTCCAGGTAAAATTTGAGAAACCACTGAACCACGAGGCTAAGCACATGGGCTAGGCATGGTACGTGTGTGAGCTCGCCTCGCCTTAGAGTCGCCACCAGGTTCTGGCCATTGTCACACACAACCATGCCTGGCTGTAGGGTCAGCGGTGTGAGCCACAGATCTGCCTGCTCTTTCAGATCTGTCCACAACTCTTCAGCATTGTGCAGTTTTTCACCTATGCATATTAGCTTCAGCACAGCCTGTTGCCGCTTGGCCGAGGCAGTGCTGCAGTGCTTCCAGCTTGTGACTGATGTGGTCATTTCGGAGATGGTGGCTGAAGAGGAGGAGGAGGCTGAGGAGGATGGGGTGCAGGAGCTGTAGACCATGGGGGCAACCCTGATTGACCTAGGGCCCGCAATCCTTGGCATCGGGAGGACGTGTTCCGTCCCAAGGTCCGACTGGGTCCCGGCTTCCACTATGTTAACCCAGTGTGCCGTCAGCGATATGTACCGTCCCTGCCCACAAGCACTTGTCCACGTGTACATGGTTAGGTGGACTTTACCGGTAACTGCGTTGTTGAGAGCACGTCTAATGTTTTGGGGACCCGTGCTTGTGTAATGCGGGGACGGCATACCGGGAGAAATAGTGGCGGCTGGGGACCGAGAACCGAGGGACGGCCGCCGCCATCAGGTTGCGGAATGCTTCCGTCTCCACGAGCCTAAAAGGCAACATTTCGAGCACAAGCAGTCGTGAAATGTGAGAATTTAGTAGTGTGGCCTGTGGGGCGTTGGCTGCATATTTGCGCTTGCGTTCTAAGGACTGGGGTATGGACAACTGAATGCTGCGCTGGGACAAGGACATGGACGTGCTTCCTGATGCTGCTACTTGAGAGTGTGCAACGACAGGTGCAGGGCAGAAGGCGTCTTTGCATGCACCATGGAAAGGGGATTGGCTTGCATGCACAAAAGCGGAAGAAGCAATGGTGCCACACGCAGACACTGTTCCTGGACCCTGGGTTTCGGCCAACAAAGTCGGGTGCTTTGCTGCCATGTGCCTGATCATGCTGGTGGTGGTCAGGCTGGTCGTTTTGCCACGCCTGCTGATGCTGGCCTGGCAGGTGGTGCAAATGGCCTTTTTGGGGTTATCGGCAGAGTCTTTAAAAAACAACCAGACTCGGGAAGACCTAACAGTTGTACTGGCAACTTCCTTCGTGTTGATGGTACGGGGAACGGTTGCCTGCCTTCTGTCTGCAGCCACCACACTGCTTCTTCCTGCCTGTTGGGGTGTTCTGACTCCCTCCCCCTGTGTGTTGCTCTCCTCGCTCTGCATGTCGCTCTGCAAATAAAAATAGCAAAGGAGGAAACAGAGAGACGTATTGTTAGGGAAAGTAGATCAAATCCCAAACTGTTCTTTACGTATATAAATAGTAAAAGGATTAAATCGAATAATATTGGACCGATAAAAAGTGATGAAGGCAAAATCATAGAGAAAGATGAGGATAAAGCTAATCTATTAAATAAATTTTTTTCGTCAACTTTCACAAAGGAAAAAGAACTAACAGGCGAAATGAGAAGTGACAAACTTAATCCTCCACTAAGTATGACAAATCTAACCCAAGCTGGGGTACAGAAACGCCTCAGTAACATTAAAATAAACAAATCACCAGGACCTGATGGCATACACCCACGGGTACTAAGGGAACTAAGTAATGTGATAGACAGACCGTTATATCTTATATTTAAGGACTCTGTTGAGACTGGGTCTGTACCACTTGATTGGCGACAGGCGAATGTAGTGCCAATATTCAAAAAGGGAGCGAAAAGTGATGCCGGAAACTATCGGCCGGTGAGTCTGACGTCCGTTGTGGGCAAAATTTTTGAAGGCTTTATTAATGAGGCAATCATGGAGCATCTTGATGCTAATAATCTATTAACCCCGAACCAACATGGATTCATGAGGAATCGCTCCTGCCAAACAAACCTGATTGACTTCTACGAGGAGGTTAGCTCTCGAGTAGATCAGGGGGAACCAGTGGATGTCGTGTATCTCGACTTCTCAAAAGCGTTCGATAGCGTGCCACATAATAGGTTGGTATACAAAATGAGAATGATGGGGCTGGGGGAAAATGTCTGCAAGTGGGTAGCTAACTGGCTAAAGAATAGAAGGCAGAGGGTGGTTATAAATGGAATATACTCAGATTGGGTAAGCGTCACTAGTGGGGTACCACAGGGGTCTGTACTAGGCCCAATGTTATTTAATATCTTTATTAACGACATAGTCAACGGGATAAATAGTAAAATATCAATATTTGCAGATGACACAAAGTTATGTAAAACAATTAATACAAAAGAGGACAGTGCAGACCTACAGAGGGATTTGGATAAGCTGGGTAGGTGGAGCATTAAATGGCAAATGAGGTTTAATGAGGAGAAATGTAAGGTCATACATATGGGAAGGAAAAATGGAAGTCACCAGTACTCACTGAATGGGAAACCATTGGGGAATTCAGAGATGGAGAAGGACTTGGGCATCTTGATTGATAGCAAACTAAATTGGAGTGCCCAAAGTCAGGCCGCTGCTGTAAGGGCAAACAGGGTAATGGGATGTATCAGAAGAGGTATAGCTGCAAAGGATGAGAACATTGTTCTTCCACTGTACAAAGCACTGGTCAGACCACACTTGGAATACTGTGCTCAGTTATGGGCCCCAATATATAGAAAGGATATAAATGAGCTTGAAAAGGTACAAAGGAGGGCAACAAAATTAATAAGGGGAATGGAGGGACTGCAATACCCAGAGAGGTTGGCAAAACTAGGACTATTCAGCCTGGAAAAGAGAAGGTTGAGGGGGGACATAATAAATGTGTACAACTATGTTAGGGGACAGTATAGAGACCTTGCCCGGGATTTGTTCAAAAGGAGGGATATTACGGTAACAAGAGGGCATTCACTAAGACGGGAAGAGAAAAGGTTTCAGCACCAGCATAGGAAGGGGTTCTTTACGGTAAGAGCAGTGAGAATATGGAATTCACTGAGTGAGGAGACGGTAATGTCGGATTCACTAAACCAGTTCAAGCGGGGACTGGATGCTTTTCTAGATACCAGGCAGATTTCTGCATATACTTAAAAATAGAATAAAATATTAGGTTGATACAGGGATTTATTCTGACTGCTGGTTTCAGAGTCAGGAGGGAATTTTTCCTCAGGTGAAGATTGGCTAAGTCATTTGGGGTTTTTGCCCTCCTCTGGATCAACTTTAGCAATTACAGAACTAACAGGTCGAACTTGATGGACGCAAGTCTTTATTCGGCTTTACTATGTAACTATTTAACTATGTAACTATGTCCTACTGCCAGGTTGAGTCAGTTACTATATCATCCACCACCTCGTCTTCCACTTCCGCACCCTGGTCCTCCTCCTGACTTTCTGGCAATTGTGTCTCATCATCGTCCACCTTTTGTGACACTTTCCCACTGTCGCCTTCTTGTGACCGTGGCTGCTCAAATATTTGGGCATCGCTACATGCGATCTCCTCTTGCCCCGCTTCAAGTGGACCGGGAGAGAGGCCAGAATCTATAAATGGAAAAGTGAACAGCTCTTCAGAATGTCCAAGTGTGGGATCAGTTGTCTCTGGGTACTCGGCATGGTGGGAGGAAGGAGGATCAGGGTGAGGAATATGCGGTCCAGACTCACAGCTACTGAAACTTGACCGTGTGGAAGACAGGGTGGTGGTGGCTAAGTGACTGGAAGCATTATCCTCTATCCAACCAACAACCTTTTGACACTGTTCTGGGTTCAATAGTGGTGTGCTGTGGTCCCCTAGAAATTGGTACAGGAAGGTCAGGCGAGAAGATGTGGGTGTTTGTTGTGGCACAATTTCGGCTTGCCCACGGCCTTGTCCTCGGCCTCTGCATGCACCATTACCACCACATCCAGATCCCCTTCCCTTGCCACGTGCCTTGCCCATTTTAAATGGAGGACAGTATCTTCCACGCTCACTACAAATGACTGAGTTTGGAGCGAACTTATATGTGATCCGTGTGATGCAGAAAACAGAGTTTTAAATACATGGCCAGTAGGTAACGAGTTTGAACAGCAAACTGCTGTGAATTGCTTCACTGACACACTAAAGGAAATTTTTAATGGAGTCCAGAAATGGCAGTGTTTTCTGACAACGTATATGTGATCCGTTTGACCAAGAAAACGCAGTCTTAAATAGCCGGATTTCTGGCGCTCTAATATGGAAAGGACCTGGCTGTATTCTGCAGTGCCAACAAGCAAATGGCGCAGAAAAAAAGGGGTTCTCTGGATTGCTTTTTAAGCAAATAATGAGGATTAAGATGAAAAGAAAAGTATTCCTGGCCCCTGAGACCTGGGCCTTTGTATAGAAATATCTAACAGCAGCAGAAGGCAGAATTGGAATGGAGCCTCTTGTGCTATATGCACTGCAGTCTGCTATATACACTGCCTGCCTATACACCCTGCCTGCCTGATATCTCCGCAGATAGATTAGTTCTCAGAAGGACAGTTTGTTAAGATGGATATGTGTAATGTACGGTTTTTCTCCCTACACTACCTAATACACAAGCAAATCTCTCCCTGACACAGCAGCAGCTCTCCCTATTCTGCCTGATTCCGGAGTGACTGTGACGAGCATGGCGGCACCAGGTCTGATATAGACCTGATGACGCTGTGCGGCCATCCAATCACTGTAATTCCCACAACCAACATGGCTACGGCATTACAGTGCATGGCAGGCAATCCTTGCATGTTCTTTGTCACTCTAAACATGCAGGGAGGGGACCCGAGTTCCCGTCCGAGCAACCCGGAAATATTCGGCGAGCGCCGAGCATCTCGAGCAGTGAGATGCTCGGGCGAGCATTGAGCAGTAGCGAGCATGCTCGCCCATCACTATTTATTATTAATAGTGATGGGCGAGTATGTTTTGTTAACCCTTTCGCCGAGTATGCTCGGCCGAGCACCAAGTATTTATAGCGTGCTCGGGCTTTACGTTTTCGTCGCTCCGTGAACATAATTTGAGGAATGCCTGTTTTTCCAGCATTCCTCACATGTATTAAATCTGTCAAACAGTTGCAAATCATGTTCACGGAGCGACGAAAACTTAAAGCCCGAGCTCGCTATAAATACTCGGTGCTCGGCCAAGTATACTCGGCGAAAGGGTTAACAAAACATACTCACTCATCACTATTTATTATGCTTCAGTTTCTGGAGAGACAACATGGCAAAATAATGCACATTCAATTTGAATTGAGTACATTCACAGCGAATGAAATTTCAAGATGGCTCAAATATAGGATCACACACGAAGGAGAAGCATGAATGCGGTTTATTTTGTCAAGGCGTTTCAAGGTTTTCAAACCTCTTCACCAAGAACAAACCACAGTAATAAGATACAGCTTAAAAAGTGCGGGATTATAAAGATAATGTAATAAAAAAAAGTGGTGCAGTATCGAGCCTTTGCGGTCATATGATACCATGTCATTGCAGCAAATACAAAGATTGCAAGCAGAATAAAACAAAATAAATAACTGTAATTAATAAAAAGAAAGAACTGTCCTTTAAGCACAGTTTTTACGCGCACTGGCTCATTTACTAGTTTACTACTATGAGTATATACATATATATACTTTTTGGACCATTTTGGCACTATTGCATTATACATTATACTCTTATATCATTATCTTTCCTCTCTTTCCCCCTTACTTTTTTCTGCTCTAAACTTCTAAACCTCTATTCTTCTTTCTTTTCTTTTGTTTCTCTTCACTTTTGTACCAATCTGTTTACACCCCTCCCTCTCCACCTCCCTTTATCTTGCACTTGGTATACACACTTAACTGTCCAACTTTTCAAGAACGAGTTCGATCCTCCTCTTTTTACACATGACAACATTTTATTCTGAAAAATGCTATATACATATTTAATTTTTTAGCCTTATACATTTGTCAAAAGTGCATTCATACATTTCTTTTTTATTTTTACAGTTATATATTTTGTTTTAGTCTCCTTGCAAATTTTGTATTTGTTGCAATGATGTGGTATCATATGACCTCAAAGGTTCGTTGCTGCTCGCCTTTCTATATATTCCCAGACTTTTTGAGCTGTATCTAATCATTGTGGTTTGGTCCTGATGAAGAGGTTTGAAAACCTTGAAATGCATTGACAAAAAAAACTGCATTCATGCATCACCTTCGTGTGTGATCCTTTTTCTGAACCATTGGGCAGTGCATACTCTAAACCACCATATTCCCCATTTATTGCAACATTCTACAGGAGAAAGAGGACCCCGCTGACCAAAAGAGCTAAGATTCTTCAGGAGATAGAGGACCTCGCTGACCAGAAGAGCTAAGATTCTTCAGGAGAGAGGACCTCTCTGACCAGAAGAGCTAAGATTCTTCACGAGAGATAGGACCTCTCTGACCAGAAAAGCTAAGATTCTTCAGGAGAGAGAGGACCTCACTGACCAGAAGAACTTACACTCTACAGTAGTGAGAGATAGAGATAAAAAGAGAGAACCCCGCTGACCATAAGAGCTTACACTCTACAGATGAGCGAGAGAGGACCCTTCTGACCATAAGAGCTTACACGCTACAGAAGAGAAAAAGAGAGAGAGGACCCCGATGACCATAAGAGCTTACACTCTACAGATGAAAGAGAGAGGACCCTGCTGACCATAAGAGCTTACACTCTACAGTAGAGATAGAGAGAAAGAGGACCCTGCTGACCAGAAGAACTTACACTCTACAGTAGAGAGAGATAGAGAGAAAAAGAGAGAACCCCGCTGACCATAAGAGCTTACACGCTACAGGGGAGATAGAGAGAGAGAGGACACTGCTGACCATAAAACCTTACACTCTACAGGAGAGATAGAGAGAGAGAGGACCTAGCTGACCACAAAAGCTTACACTCTACAGGAGAGAGAGAGAGAGGACCCCGCTGACCATAAGAGCTTACACTCTACAGATGAGAGAGAGAGGGCCCTGCTGACCATAAGAGCTTACAATCTACAGGAGAGAGAGATTTACTCAAGTAAATCTTTAGATGAAAAACAACTCTGCCATACAAACTCTGCTCCACTGGTAACCGCTGATCTGTGATGACCCAGGTATTGATCATCACTGTACAAGGTATGATATTCCGCTAGATGTCATAGCTACAGGGCATCATGGAGAAGCTGCATGGAGACAGAAAACAATGCTTCAGCAGTGTGGAAATGTTGCCGGGAAGGTTTTTATTTTTTTGTGAACTACAAATCGAATCTCAAAATATACGAAATTGTGTGAAACAGAGAATTTCGATTCAAACTTAATCGGTCCACTCATTTCTAAATTTGAGTGGAGACAATAATTCCTCATTATTAGGTGAAATCAGATAACATAATGGCAAAAAGCGTCAATCAAAAGACTGACTGAGTGAATTTTTTCAGTATGAATTTTTCCAATTTTTAAGTATGAAGGGTTAAATCTGTCTCTAGTGGGTGGAAAAGAGTTTTAGGAAGACGACAGTGTCATAAATTTCTATCAGAATGGTGTACAGTAAGAGAGTATGACATTGCTTCACCTTTATAGCTGCTGTGTCATTGACGAAATATAACAGTACAAGTTGTAAGGTCAGTTAGCTCCAGGAGAGAATTATTACCATGGCTGGAATCTCAAAAAAAGGTTATTGTGCTATTAAGTCACAAGAATTGTAATTGGAAAATGTTAGGTTAATGCACAGAGTATTGTCGGGATGTTACCTGCCGGTGAAACAAGTTGCTGACTTGAGACTGGTAAAATAATATAGAACCAAAACTTACAAAGAAGTTGTTCCGATCTGCAAGGAACACTGCAGAAAAAGAAAAGAAGATACAGCTGTAGTTGAAAAAGTTTACAGGAGGACACTCCACCCCCAGCACCATAACGCCTACAGCTAGACTCATGCACTCGCCCGATTACTCATTGACAGTTTTTTTGTCTAGTTTTGAGAGTTTTGAGCCTTTTTTTTTTGTTTGCACCCAATTCATTATTCTATTTTTACCTTTTTTGTAGTCTAATTCATATATATTCTTCTGTTTTGTTTCGTTTTCCACTTAGTGGACAGATTCTAGTAACTCCAGATGTTTTAGCCTGATTCATCAAATGCAACTTTTTAAAAAGTTTCAAACTTTGGCTCAACTTCATTCCAGTCCTCCCTTGGTGTATTTTCAGGTACAGATCTAGAGGAGATCCAGCTCAAGATGTGTTCATCATTGATAAAAATTGTAATAAAAATACTTAAAAAAAGATGCTTTCTCCATGATTAAGGCTACGGTCACACTATCAGTATTTTGTCAGTATTTTATATTAGTATTTGTAAGCCAAAACCAGTTGAGGCACAGGGTAGAGGCATCAGTGTAGCGGTTGGTGAGGAATATAATTCTGGCTGCTGCATTCAAGATGGATTGGAGAGGGGAGAGTTTAGTAAAAGGGAGACCGATTAATAGAGTCCAGACGAGAATGAATAAGAGTGACAGTAAAAGTTTTTGCAGAGTCAAAGGTAAGAAAAAGTCGAATTCTAGAGATATTTTTGAGGTGCATAATTGGGTGTCATCAGTAGAGAGATGGTACTGAAAACCAAATCTACTGATGGTTTGTCCAATAGAGGTGGTATATAGGGAGAAGAGGAGGGGGCCTAGGACTGATCCCTGAAGAACCCTGACGGTAAGGGGAAGGAGATAAGAGGAGGAGTCAGCAAAAGACACAGAGAAGGAGCGGTCAGAGAGGTAGGAGGAGAACCAGGAGACAAAGATGTCCTTGAGGCCTATAGCATGGAACATAGTGAGGAGGAGCTGGTGATCCACAGTGTTGAATGTGGCAGAGAGATCTAGGAGAATCAGCAGGGAGCAGTGACCATTAGATTTAGCTGTTAGTAGATCATTAGAGACTTTAGTGAGGGCAGTTTCAGTAGAGTGTGAAGAGCGGAAACCAAATTGTAGAGGGTCCAGAAGAGAGTTGTCTGAGAGATAGCAGATTAGACGGGAGTTGACCAGGCGTTCCAGGAGTTTAGAGATGAAGAGAAGATTACAGACAGGTCTAAAGTTAGCAGCACAGGAAAATGACTTAACAAAAAACCGAGAAATGATGAATCAGGACCATTATGTTTACTACATTCACAAAGCGTGGGGCATATGACTTGGGTGCTGGATGTGAGAGGTGAATGCTTTATTGGCAAACAACCCATCAGTGAAAATATAGAGCTTTGGCAGTTTGTGGAATCTTTGCCCTAGGTAAAGAAAAAAAGTTTTCTGACCCTCGAGTTTCTTCCAACTTCGAGCAATTATCAGTAAAAGTTCCGCTGCCATTAGGATCATTAGAAAGTATATGCGAATGATAAACATTAGACAGACAATAAAAAGGAGGAAACAGAACACAGTCAAATCTGCAGCAGAATGAATATTAAATTGCTGTCATTACGAGTTTCTCAAAGCTGATTGTTCACTTTCTGCACAATAGCAGCCAAATCCATCCTTTAACAAATCATGAATCTCTAAGTAGCTCAACAAATAATGAAAATAATATGTGCTTTGTATTTCTGGGTATTCTCATTATATTTTTTCCTGGCAAAACCTTTGGTCCTAAGGTTTGAAAAGCCATTACATGTATCTGAAACGTGGACTTATTGTTAAACAAAATTGACAAGATAATATACATTACTGGATGGATTTTATTCCATTATGAACCTTGAACAGGCCTCTAAACAGGTCAAGGGCTGTAAAGGTATAAATTGGAAATAATGATTTTTATTGTGTCCTTGGTTGTTCCATTGAAATTATATTCAATGCACAATACTTTAAAAGACCGAGAGCACAATTGCATATCAAATTAATTAACTTTTTGAGCCATTTCCCTAATAAAAAAATCGCTCCCTTCGGGCACCCCTGTACCAAGTGCATAATTTAAAAATATAAACAGTGATCTAAAAAATGCTGTTTTTATACTGCAGGCAATAGAACTTCTGATACTTCCATTGGTCCGGATCATTTGTTAGACGGCTGGTCATGCTATCATTCTTCCTGGTTTAATCAGACAATAAAAAGAAAGAAAAAAGTTAACAAAAAGTTACAAAAAATGAATAAATATAAAAAATATAATAATAAGAATAATAAGAATAAGAATAAACAATAATTTACTGCTATATAAAAGGTCTTGTCCACAATGCTTGACCCGAACTAAGACATGTTATATTTAAAACAAAACCTGGCAAACAATGATGGAGGAAACATGATTAAATAGTAGTAAAAAAATAACATAAAAAAAAAAAAAAATATATATATATATATATATATATATATACACATATACATGAAGATAAATATATTAAATCTGGTGACAGATCTACTTTTATTTATTTATTTATTTATTACTTTGAAGCGGTCTGTCATTGGATTTAACAATGCAAACTATGTACTTTACATAAGAAGATATCTTCGACCTGATGAGATTGATGTACTTTAAAATCCATATCAGAATATGATTATTTTAATATTGTATGAGAGTTTAACTCAATATCACACCACAATGGACTGACATACAGCTCCCCAGTATCCCTCCCTTTGCTGTTGTTGAATCTCCATTCACCTAGCCTGATTGACTGCTCCCCAGTGTTCCTCCTACCTGCTGAGATCTCACACGGCTCAGTACAAGCTGCAACTGTCAGTCAGGCTGGGTGAGTGGAAACTAAATTCAATTGGATTCATAAGCTGTTTCATATAGCTGGTCTCAGAAAAAATGTATTTATTAATGTATGCAGTTTGAATTAGGAAGTCTGGTGACAGATCATCCCTAATAAGTCAATATTTTTCAAAGAAAGAAGTGCCTCTAGTAGTGATGAGCGAGTATGTTTTGTTAACCCTTTCGGCGAGTATGCTCGGGCGAGCACCGAGTATTTACAGCGTGCTCGGTGTTATGTTTAAATCCCTCCCGTGTGCATGATTTGCAACTGTATGACAGCTTTATTACATGTGAGGAATGTGTAAGAAATAGACATTCCTCGCATGTATTAAAGCTGTCAAACAGTCGCAAATCATGCACACGGGAGTGATTCAAACATATCACCGAGCAGCTGTAAATACTCGGTGCTCGCCCGAGCATACTCGCCGAAAGGGTTAACAAAACATACTCGCTCATCACTAGCCTCTAGGTAAACAGTGGTAAAATAACCAAATGAAAGAGAAATTATAGGCATATTGAATGACCAGTGTATTCCTGTAAGTAAAAAATGGTCCTGGTCCAAAATAGCTTGACAGTTTTATTAAAGGGGTTGTCCAGTCAAAAGTGATAAGTCTGCTGTCACTCTGTGTGACTGCAGACTTATGAATCCCCCTATCGCGGGCACTGTGCACTGCGAGGATTCGCCTGTATGAGACCCAGAACTGGAGACTATGTATACGTTATACATACCCCCGGCCATTCAGCGCCGCCTCGCTCCATGCACTTGTATGGAGCGAGGCCACGCCCCGTTTAGTGACGTAGATGACCAGTGGGCGCGTCCGACAAGAAGGTGCAGCCTCGCTCAATACAAGTGTATGGAAAGTGAGGCCACGCCCACTATACATACCCTCCATTAACGGGTCTCAGACTTGCAAATCCCGGCAGCGCACAGTGCCTGCACTGAGGGGATTCATAAGTCTGCAGTCACTCAGTGACAGCAGACTTATCACTTTTGACCGGATAACCCCTTTAAGTCACTTTCATTTTCACCTGTGGAGGGCTAAGGTATCTCCAGGTTGGTCCTGAAGGTCCTTCTTGAAGACAATGGAGACCTTCACTAGTTGCCCAGACTGTCAACCCTTAAAAGTAACCCTGGAGCTTAAAAGGTATTTCTGTATTTATTGTACTTTTCATTATATGAACTAAAAAAAAATATAAGTATCTCCAGAAATTATTTTAGCAATAACCTAAAAGAACTTAATTCTCTGAAGCTTCCCTTTTATAGTAAAAGCCTAAAAAGTGCAATGACAAAGGTTTTTTAGGCTCTGAAACTATCATTAATCTTCAAAGAGAAAATCTTGAGTTTCATGGTTTCGGTCAACTTCTTAACGCATGATGAAAATCAAAATATGAAGCAATAACTTACAGTAATAGTACCTTCTGGAACCAGTTTTGGGCATAATTTTTGTAAGTAAGAATTTCTATCTATCTATAAATCTATCATCGATAAATCTATCATCTATCTATCCATCTATTATCTATTGGATGTTTCGCCCTCAGCAGTTCGCCCCCAGCAATTCGCCCCCGCACATTTCGTCCCCAGCACATATCGCCCCCAGTTAGCCCCCGGATGTTTCGCCCAACGTCAGGGGGCGAAACGTGTGGGGGAAAAATGTGTGGGGGCGAATCTTCCTGGGGGCGAAATGAGTGGAGGCGAAATGTACCTGGGGGCGAATTGATGCGGGCGAACTGATGGGGGCGAACTGATGGGGGCGAACTGCATTCCTTTTTTTCTGATTTTGTAGATAGATTGATTGACAGATAGATAGATAGCTATGGGTAGATAGATTGATAGATAGATAGATAGATAAATAGATAGATAGATAGCTATGGATAGATGATAGATAGATAGATAGATAGATAGATAGATAGATAGATAGAGAGATAGATAGCTATGGGTAGATAGATTGATAGATAGATAGATAGATAGATAGATAGATAGATAGATGATAGATAGATATCTACAAAATCAGAAAAAAAGGTATGCTATACCACAACAAATATCACAGGTAAACCAACTTCCTTTGTGACCAAAATAGCTAAAAAAATGGCTGTGCACAAGTCTAAGTTAAATCAAATCTCAATGATAATTTTTTAAATAATTTTGTTCATCATTGAATTTTATGAAACTTTGCCAAACACTTTATTAGGGGATTTGTTTTCATTCCTGCAAGAAAAAAAATAGCTTTCCAAACCATGGGTTTTCCCCTGTCTCTTTCTGTCTTCAGCTTCATTAACATCAGAATGCACTGATATGGAGTACTGATGATGGCAGTGATTGGTCAGCATTGGTTTCCTGATCTTTGTGATCAGCTCATCGAAACAATCTCCTCCGTTAGTGAGACACAAGTATTGAATAGAGAAAAGCGGATGAGGCAAAATTTGAATTCACCAGTTCGCATTTATTTTTTTTTCCCAGGAAATCTGTTATTTTCTGTGAATTTAATGTCCCTTAATATGCTCCGAGGTCTCTTCGAAATCCAGAGCATAATAAATGTAAGAAAAAAAAAAATCTTTATACTTACCATCCGCTCCCTTCACGTGCGCTGGGGGGATTCATAAGTCTGTAGTCACACAGAGTGACTGCAGACTTATCGATTTGGTTCGGAAAGCCCCTTTAACTGGATATTTAAGAAGGAAGCTTGGAAAATAACTGAGACATTGCACAAGAACTTACAGAATGTAGAATTACATTTAAATACAGTTTAGGCCGACAAGATAAATTCTCAAGAGTTCAGGATCTGTCAGGTGGATGTTTTCGGAGCTATTTTGCAAATAATCTGGATAACCTCGGGCTGTTTAATTGAAGTATTAAAGTGGAATACTATCACACGGCTTGATTTTCCATCTCATCTTATCATCCCGCGTTTCACTAGCTACAATTCTTTAAGAAAAGACACTTTCTTATTATATGTAAGTTAAACCGATTAATCATAAAAGACAATTTTGACGGTTGGCAAAAAACTCACTAAAATATTCAACAAATGGGCATTGAGTAAAAATTATAACACAGTAAAACGCTCCGATAACTTTACCATTTGCTTTCAGTAAAATATTCAACAAATCTTTTCAGCAGGCAAATAGGAAGAATCTGACAGATAAAAAATACTTTAATTTGCAACTTTTTATGCTACTTAAATTCTCCTGCACTGCAAAGTTTCTAAACCACTGGCGAGATGATAAAATGAAAAAAAGGTAAGGTCTTTGAGAAAATCGTTTGCCTTAATGCGTGGTCTAGTTTATAAAACTATTTTTTGTACCATTTTATAGTTAATAGGCTTCTGATTTAATATATTCTCCCTCCCCAATAAAAAATCCTAATCTATTTTGTGTAATGCTTCGTCTTTCCTACGGAGGCGCTGTAGGAAAATTGAACACTCACCAAAAGATATTTTCACAGTTTACATTTGATCGCTGGAGGTTTCAGCACCAAGACATCCTATAACATGATTGGCTTATTGTCTGCTGATCCTTCTAAAAAATGCATTTGACTCGCCCAGGGGATGGTGACGACTCGGTACCCGGGCCTTTGACTGGTTTTGGGGATGTCGCGGTGGTCGGCTCCAGGGCCCATACCCTGGGGTCAATCTTGAAACAGGGGATTGGAACTTGGATAGAAATAAAAATAAAGTAAATAGTTCGTGACGCCACCTGTGGTACCTGGTAAGGATTACCAGCGCTGCTGCAGACCTCCGGGGGGTGATGGGATGGCAGCTGGGATGTTTCTGCTCCCCACAGGCGGAGCGGGCCCCCGGGGCAGTGTGGAGTTTGGTAGTGGGTGGTGCTGGGACTTGTAGTGCAGGCGGGATGGATGGCGCAGCTGAAATAATTGACGGAGGCAGTACAGTACAGTCATCCGAGTTTTACTCACTGTTCTTATTCAAGGTTCTCAGGTACACTGTATGAGTGTCCGCTTCCGCATTGCACTGCGTCTACCAGACCAGGGGTTCAGCTCTTCCTCAGATGTGTTGGGAGCGCTTGACGGAACCCCGCTTTCTTTAAGTTCCTAACTAGACCGACTTCCCGCACTGGGTCTTCTCCGTCCTGCCCTGCGCTTCCCACACACAGTCCCGTTCAGGTGCTCTGAAGTCCCTCTGGGCAACCTGGAGTTCCCGGACCTACATGACCCTCACGGTGACTAGGATGAGACTGGCGACTGCACCATGGAAGTGCAGAAGCCTCCGGTTTTTCCAGATGAGACCTGGAGTAACACGGCTGGTCCAGGGGCCAGTCCCCTTCTTGTGGCCTGATCCCTCTGACACCTGGCAGACTCAGGCGTACGGGTGCCATCCTGCACTCGCTGTACCCCCTGGGATCCTTTCTATAGAATGGACCCTTCATCCTCTGCTCCCCTCCTGGGCCTTTATCACTAGGCCCCAACTTGTGGAGCAGAGCTCCTAACTAGACTCTGCTCCCTGACTGACTGTCCTCACTGACCTCTGTTCTCACTGTCCTGCCACCCTAAGATGGCTTCCCTTTATCTACCTCCTACAATGGTACTCCCCTACTCTACATCCTCCATCCACACCCACTACTGGTTCCTCCTCTCTTTGGTTCCCCCCACTCCAGCCAGGGACAGGGCTCAGCAGGAAACACAGTGCATCTTTCCCTTCCAGCCGGCCTGGAGTAGTGTAGTGTTGAATGCGGGTGTTGGGGTTCCGGGCAGCACTCCCTCCTTACCTGAGAGAAGGAGATACCACACCTCTAGGTGAGGTGCAGTACCTCTGTGGCGACTGAACCCTCAGGGGCGCCACACATTGTCTGCTAGAGATAACCCATTTAAATGTTTGTTTTTAAAAGCTTTAGAAATTATACATACAATGAATTCAGATCAAATCAAAGGTGTTATGCATTTGTTCCGGATCTGGGCTTTGCTCCCCCCTTTCCGGTCTGCTGAATTCTGCTGTGCTCCACCTCAGGCTTTGCAGATAGCCTGGTGTGATCCCATGTGATCATCTATCTGGGAATACATAAGGCTTAGTGCCCACGATGCAGAAATGAAGCAGAAATTTTCCTGAGCATTTCTGCAACTCCTCGGCAGAAAAACGCATGCGGTTTTTACATTTGACCCACAATTGATGCGTTTTTGCATGCGTATTTGCCATGCGTTTTTCCAATGCATTGTATAGACAAATACGCATGCAGAAACGCACAAGAATTGGTCATGTCCGTATTTTTTCTGCGAGTAAAATCTGCGCAGAAAAAATACGGACCATGTGCACAGGACTTGCAGAATGTCATGGGATAAGGTATGCAATGCGTTTCTGGAGCGTTTACGTGCTGAAAATACGCACCAAAAATGCATCGTGGGCACACAGCCTTAGGCCTACCAAGACACAAATTTGTGTCTTGGTACGAAGACTACTAAGTGCTCCAGAGTCAATTGTGCCTGAAGCCTCCAGGACCTCTGCTACCTGTTCCTGTTTCCTGTCCTCCTGTGGTCTCCAGGATTTCTGCTAATTGTTTGCAGTCTCCAAGACCTCTGGTACATGTTTCTGATCTCCTATCCGCCTGCGGTTTCCAGGACCTCTGCTCTTTGTTCCCAACCTCCTATCCTGCTGTGGTCTCCAGGACCTCTGCTAATTGTTTGCAGTCTCCAAGACCTCTGGTACCTGTTTCTGTTCTCCTATCCACCTGCGGTCTCCACGACCTCTGCTATTTGTTCCCAACCTCCTATCCTGCTGTGGTCTCCAGGACCTCTGCTAATTGTCTGCAGTCTCCAAGACCTCTGGTACCTGTTTCTGTTCTCCTATCCGCCTGCGGTCTCCAGGACCTCTGCTATTTATTCCCAACCTCCTATCCTGCTGTGGTCTCCAGGACCTCTGCTAATTGTCTGCAGTCTCCAAGACCTCTGGTACCTGTTCCTGATGTCCTATCCGCCTGCGATCTCCAGGACCTCTACTATTTATTCCCAGCCTCTTATCCCGCTGCGATCTCAAGGACCTCTGTTACTTGTCTGCAGTCTCCTAGACCTTTTCTACATTCTCCCAGGCTGTTATCTGCCTGTGGTCTCCAGAATCTCTGCTACCTGCATCTCGATCTACTATTCACCTACGGTTTCCAATACCTCTGCTACCTGTTTCCCGTATGCCTCAACTGCCTGCTACACCAACGCCCATGACCCGTATGCCCATCCGGACCTTGGACTTTGAGGATCAACCCAACTAGGTGAGCCCAGTGTTGGACTGGGGTGCCAAGGGCCCACCAGTAACAAACTCCAGGGCCCCACTTTTCACCTACATAAAGTCTTGATTTTTGTACCCACCTTGATCTCAAGTCCATGACTCTTGTGCCAATTCCTTTGTCATTCATTGCAGTTGATGGAGGAGACAACAAAACTTCTTGCAAACTACTAATAATAGGACTATAGGTACCCAGGACTGAATCCTCTCTCTCCCATGGCAGCCACAAGGATTTCCAATATGGCAAGTGTGCATATGGGCAGGGCCCATATGGTATGGGCTACATGTAGCAATGTCTATACATTAATGTAGCATTCCTTCTACTTTTATCAAGATATGAATATATCAACCTTTATGTTATCATAACTTTAAAAAAGACTCAAAGTTCTCACAATTCAAATTGAACATATTATGACTCCATGGCCACATGTAAATAAAGACGTATAGCATAAAAACTCCTGACAGAGTATCGCAGAGTCATGTTTTATTTTATTTTCTTTAAAGAAGATCAACTTGTGCCACTTAAACTATGGTATTCAGACAAAACATAAGGCAGAAAGACCCACAAACAACAACTGAAGTCAGCTGTGGTAAAGGAAGCAAAGCATCACAATGGAGGAAACCCAGCGCTTGGTGATGTTCATGGCTTCCAGACTTCAGGCAGACATTGCATGTATAGGATTCTCTATAAAGTATTAAAAATGAACATTTTATTTAAGGTAAATTTAATATGTCCAATTACTTTTGAGCACCTGAAATGAGGGAATTAATTAAATCTGAAATTCTACACTTCAATTGCATCTCAGTTGTTTCATTTTAAATAAAAAATGGCTGCATGTACAGCCCAAATCATGAAGACTCGGTCTGCATACTGTATATAGAGGTGTTAACAATCATTGTACAGGAGGGGGAGGAGGTGAGCTGTGGCATCACCTATTGTAAATGGTGGATCCTGCGTTATCTACTGTATATAGAGGTGCTATCAGTCATTGTAGAGGAGGAGGAGGTGAGCTGTGACATCACCTATTGTGATTGATGGATCCTGTGTTATCTACTGTATGGTGTTTATCAGTAGAGATGAGCATTGTTCGACTCGAACTGTTCGCCAATCTCAAATTCGAGCTGTTTTGGGCGGTGTTCGAGCCGTTCGGCGAACACGAACGATTTGAGAAAAATTCGGCTGTTCGAGGTTATGTTCGATAACTGTTCGTGCACCAAAATCATAACTGGATTTTTTCTCAGTAATGATGAAAATTAATGTTAATACGCAGTTTGAGTGTACAGCGGGGTGGGGGGAGGGGCAGGGGATGGATCTCTGCAGGAACAATGAAGATCTCCATTTTTTTTTTTCTTTCCCGCATTTGCAGTGGGGAGGTGCAATCTGTCAGCCTATCAGCAGCGCACACACGGAGCGAAGTGCTTTTTTTCACACAAGCAAGGGCATGTGTCATTGGCAGTGTATGTCACATGTCCTTGCCCTATAAGACCAAGCCATTTTCCCCGTCGCCACCATTTTCTCACTGCTGCAGCTGCGTGTTAGACGGCACCGCTGTTGCTGTGTGCGCTATACCTTGTTAATTTCAAGCCAATTTTCGCACAAATCTACAGATAGCATGAGAGTAGGGAATAGTTGTGATTGCAGTCCTTTTAAGGACTAGGTTACAGCATTTTCTACGACTTTTATCAGGCAGGTCTGTGCTCTTAAATAGATAGGTTGTGGGAGTAAAGACTAATTGTAATTGGAGTCCTTTTCAGGACTAAGTTACATCAGTTCCTATCAGTTTTTGCCAGGCAGGTCTGTGCCAGTGCTGTGCAAGTTTTTTTTACAGCATTTGGCTGAATCTAGCAAAGCTAATCCTTTTTGGCCTATTGCAGAGTGTGTTAGTCAGTGGAGTAGCCTATCTGTGTTGCAAGATACACCACCTGTGTATAGAATACCAATTTTTTTACTGCACCTAGTGAAGTAAAACCTTTTGGGCATAGCATCATTCTATTAGTCCATCTATACTGACCTACATAAGGTTGCAAATTGAATATAATTTTTTGTCTTCATCTAGCTCTGAAAAAATATTTGTCCTTCTAGCAGTGTGTGGGACTTGTTCTACTAGTCCATCTATACTGACCTCCATCAGATTGCAAATTCAAAATATTTTTTTGTCTGCATCTAGCTCTGAAGAAATATTTGGGCTTCTAGCAGTGTGTGGGACTTGTTCTATTAGTCCATCTATACTGACCTCCGTCAGATTGCAAATTCAAAATATTTTTTTGTCTGCATCTAGCTCTGAAAAAATATTTGGGCTTCTAGCAGTGTGTGGGACTTTCTCTATTAGTCCATCTATACTGACCTCCATCAGGTTGCAAATTCAAAATAATTTTTTGTCTGCATCTAGCTCTGAAAAAATATTTGGCTTCTAGCAGTGTGTGGGACTTGTTCTATTAGTCCACCTATACAGACCTCCATCAGGTTGCAAATTCAAAATAATTTTTTGTCTGCATCTAGCTCTGAAAAAAAATTTGGCCTTCTAGCAGTGTGTGGGACTTGGTCTATTAGTCCATCTATACTGACCTCCATCAGGTTGCAAATTAAAATTATTTTTTTGTCTGCATCTAGCTCTGAAAAAATATTTTGCCTTCTAGCAGTGTGTGGGACTTGTTCTATTAGTCCATCTATACTGACCTCCATCAGGTTGCAAATTGAATATAATTTTTTGTCTGCATCTAGCTCTGAAAAAATATTTGGGCTTCTAGCAGTGTGTGGGACTTGTTTTATTAGTCCATCTATACTGACCTCCATCAGGTTGCAAACTGAGTATAATTTTCTTCTGCATCTACCTCTGAAAAAATATTTGGGCTTCTAGCTGTGTGTGGGACTTGTTTTATTAGTCCATCTATACTGACCCCCATCAGGTTGCAAATTAAAAATAATTTTTATCTGCATCCAGCTCTGAAAAAATATTTGGCCTTCTAGCAGTGTGTGGGACTTGTTCTACTAGTCCATCTATACTGACCTCCATCAGGTTGCAAATTCAAAATAATTTTTTGTCTGCATCTAGCTCTGAAAAAATATTTGGCCTTCTAGCAGTGTGTGGGACTTGTTCTATTAGTCCATCTATACTGACCTCCATCAGGTTGCAAACTAAATATCATTTTTTTCTGCATCTACCTCTGAAAAAATATTTGGGCTTCTAGCAGTGTGTGGGACTTGTTTTATTAGTCCATCTATACTGACCTCCATCAGGTTGCAAATTAAAAATAATTTTTATCTGCATCTAGCTCTGAAAAAATATTTCGCCTTCTAGCAGTGTGTGGGACTTGTTCTATTAGTCCATCTATACTGACCTCCATCAGGATGCAAATTGAATATAATTTTTTTCTGCATCTAGCTCTGAAAAAATATTTGTCCTTCTAGCAGTGTGTGGGACTTGTTCTACTAGTCCATCTATACTGACCTCCAACAGGTTGCAAATTCAAAATAATTTTTTGTCTGCATCTACCTCTGAAAAAATATTTGGGCTTCTAGCAGTGTGTGGGACTTGTTCTATTAGTCCATCTATACTGACCTCCATCAGGTTGCAAATTAAAAATAATTTTTATCTGCATCTAGCTCTGAAAAAATATTTGGGCTTCTAGCAGTGTGTGGGACTTGTTCTATTAGTCCATCTATACTGACCTCCATCAGGTTGCAAATTAAAAATATTTTTTTGTCTGCATCTAGCTCTGAAAAAATATTTGGCCTTCTAGCAGTGTGTGGGACTTGGTCTATTAGTCCATCTATACTGACCACTATCAGGTTGCAAATTGAATATAATTTTTTTCTGCATCTAGCTCTGAAAAAATATTTGGCTTTCTAGCAGTGTGTGGGACTTGTTCTATTAGTCCATCTATACTGACCTCCATCAGGTTGCAAACTGAATATAATTTTTTTCTGCATCTACCTCTGAAAAAATATTTGGGCTTCTAGCTGTGTGTGGGACTTGTTATATTAGTCCATCTATACTGACCTCCATCAGGTTGCAAATTGAATATAATTTTTTTCTGCATCTAACCCAGCCAATAGTTTTGGCCTAATACCACAGTTTGGCCACTCAGCTCTGCTCGGTTCCCATCCATTGTTTTTTTGTGCAAACAACTTCAGAGTTGTGAATTAGTTAACCACCAAAATGAGTGGAAAAAGGCCTGCTGCTGGTGGAAAGGGGAATAGGCGTGTTGGGAAGGGGAAAAAAGGTTGTGTCTGTGGGGTATGTGTTAAAGCAACAGTAACATCTGCAGAAGAAAGACCATCTTCCAGCCAAACTAAAATGTCTACTTCTTTTAGCTGACAATGTGATAAGATCCCTTTCTTACGGCCACGCCAATCGCTACAAATTCCAGATGAGGCACAAAAACAGCAGGTGCTTCAACGGATATCAAGTGTTCCTTTAAGTGGGCTCTCTTCCACATCAACGTCAACATCACAAATACTCCAGTCCTCAAAGGTGTCACCCCAATCGCACTTGCTTCCTCACAGCTCCCAAATCTCCAGCTGCCCGTCTGAGTATGAGGTAGAAAAGATGGTTGAGTTTGCAGAGCTGTTTACTCATACTATAGCCTGGGAATCAGAGGTCGGCTCCAGCGCTTCTGTGAATCCAGACGAGGAAATGATTTGCACTGATGCCCAGAATCTTTATGAGTCGGATCCAGGACCAGACGCTGAAGGTTCTGACCATAATGTAGACCCTCATTCCCAAACTGTAACTCCTGTTGGTGGAGACAATGAGGAAGATGATGATGGGACTCAAATACCTGATTGGAGCGACAACTTTAGTTTTTTGTCAGGGCAGGAACAGGTTGGCTCTGAGGACGACGGGTGTGATAACGCACAGGGTGATGATGATGAGGTTGGAGATCCCACTTACTGTCAACCCACAGTCAGCCAAGAGATGAGGTCAGCAGAGGAGGTGGAGGAGAATGCTAGTGATGACGAGGTCAGGTTGCGCCTTCCTGGACAGAGACGTAGTACTGGAAGCACGTCAACAACTGCATCCTCAAACACAACTCTGCCTCTCACCACAAGTCATGGTGGCTCTTCAGGTCGCATGGGTGCTAAGCCTTGCATAGCCTGGGCATTTTTTCAGATCGATAAAGATGACCCAATTCGTGTTATCTGTAACATTTGTCAGCAAAAGCTAAGTAGAGGCCAAAAAATACATAGTTTGAGTACTTCATGCATGAACCGGCACATGGACATGAAGCATAAGTTGCAGTGGGAAGCTCACTGTGCTACAATGCGACCTAGCCGGCCGGGCCAACCACCGTCTGCCATATCTTGTGCATCCGCGGCCTCTTCATCCTCTGTGACTAGGGGGACAGCAGTCACACCTGTTTTGAGGCGCAGACCTGCCACCTCTTTACCCGCAACAGCCAGCGTGATTGGCAGGTCATCATTTTCTTTGGAGGTGGTAACGCCAGCTGGTGTTGAGCGCTGTCCGACATCGATAGCACCACCTTTGGATCAAGGCAACCTAACATGTCCGCCTGCATCTTCCTCACAGACCGGCAGTTTGCCGGGGACACCCTTATCAACCCCGTCTAAGCACAATAGCCAGCCCTCGGTCCCTCAGATGTGGAAAAGTAAAAGACCATTTCCTCCTAGCCATGAGAAAGCTAAGAGGTTGAATTTCACCATCTGCAAGCTCTTGGCTACAGAAATGCTGCCTTTCCGCCTGGTGGACACAGAGGATTTTCGAGACCTTATGTCCGTTGCAGTGCCCCAGTACCGGATGCCCAGTCGGCACTACTTCTCAAAGAAAGGTGTGCCTGCGCTCCACCAGCATGTCGCACAAAACATCACCGCTTCTTTGAGAAACTCTGTGTTTGACAGGGTGCATTTCACCACAGACACTTGGACGAGTAGGCATGGACAGGGGCGTTACATGTCGCTGACTGGGCACTGGGTAACTATGGTGACAGCAGGACAAGGGGCTGCTGTCCAAGTCTTGCCGTGCCCACGAGTTGTGCGTCAATCCTCTTTATCTCAAAGTTCCTCCACTGCTTCTGCCTCCTCAACCTCCTCTCGGTCCTCCACCTGCACCCAAAGCCTGTCTGGTCATGCCACAAGCTTTCTAACTGCGCAGAAGGGATCCTGCACACCTCCTTACTATGCTGGCAGTAGGGCTCAACGTCATCAGGCGGTTTTTAATTTGAAATGTCTGGGAAATGTGAGTCACACAGCTGAGGAGTTGTGGTCAGCTCTGGAGAACCAATTTCATGAATGGTTGTCTCCACTGGACCTGAAACCAGGGAAGGCCGTGTGCGACAATGCTGCAAACCTGGGTGCGGCCCTTCACCGGGGCAATGTCACACACGTGCCTTGTATGGCTCACGTGTTGAACCTGGTTGTCCAGCAATTTTTAGCCCACTATCCCGGACTAGATGGCCTTCTGCAGAGGGCACGTTCGCTGTGTGCTCACTTCCGCCGTTCGCATCCCGCAGCTCAGTGACTTACATCTCTACAGAAGTCGTTGGGCCTGCCACTTCACCGGCTAAAATGCGATGTGCCTACCCGGTGGAATTCAACTCTGCACATGTTGCAGCGACTGTGGCAGCACCGACAAGCCCTGGTGCAATACGTTCTGACGTATAGCCTGAGCCAACGAGATCCAGAGGTGGGGCAAATCACCCTGGAGGAGTGGTCTCAGATCAGGGACCTATGCACCCCCTGCACAGTTTTGAAATTGCGACGAAGATGTTTAGTGCTGACGATGCCATTATCAGCATGACTATTCCGGTGATTTACATGCTGGAACACATGTTAAACAGAATTCGGAGTCAGGTGGTGGCACAATAGGAGGTGGAGGAAGTAGAGGAGGAGGAGTTGAATGCAGAAGGGCTAACATCTGCAAGGTCCAGACGGTCGGCAGCACCAAGGCGGCAGGCATGTGAGGGTAGGGGAGATGGTTTTACCTGGGCGCATGGTAGCAACCAAACTAGTGAGGAAGGTGCAGGAGCCCAGGAAGAAGTGGAGGACGAACTGATGGAAGACTCATCAGATGAAGGAGACCTTGATCACATTTCTGTTGTACGAGGTTGGGGGGAGAGGACAGAGGAAGGAAGCATGATTGTTACCTCGCCACCAACACAACAGGGACTTGGTGCTCCTGGATGCGCAACACACATGAGTGCCTTCTTGCTGCACTACCTGCAACATGACCCTCGAATTGTGAGAATTAGAAATAATCCTGACTTCTGGGTTGCCACACTGTTAGATCCCCTGTACACAAGTAAATTTGCAGAAATTATTCCTGCCATAGAAAGGGATTCACGCATGCAGGAGTATCAGCAGAGACTGTTGTAGAATCTTACATGTGCTTTTCCACAAAACACCAGTGTTGCACGTACTGAATCTCACAGTTCCAACTTGCCAACCGTGGGACCGTCGAGTGTTCAGCACTCAAACCGTAACAGAAACACAGTATCTGCTGGTAACATCAATTTTGCGGAATCATTTCACCACTTTTTTAGCCCATCCTTTGCAAGGCCACAGGAGACAAGAAGTCTGACACATAGTCAACGCCTAGAGACGATGGTACAGGAGTATCTCCAAGTAAACATTGAAGCCATGACTGTGTCACTGGACCCTTGCTCTTTTTGGGCTTCCAATCTGGATAAATGGCCGGAGCTAGCCACTTACGCCTTGGAGATCTTGTCATGCCCCGCAGTCAGCGTTCTGTCTGAACGTGTGTTCAGCGCTGCTGGTGGTGTGGTGACAGATAAGCGCACGCGGCTCTCCACTGATAATGTAGACAGACTCACGTTTATAAAGATGAACAAATCATGGATCCGAAACGACTTTTCTACCCCTGTGCCATCCTGGGGAGAGTAAAAGCTTGATGATTGGTTAAAATCACCTCACCAACCATTTTAAACTTTCAAATTACTAATCATGTTTATCGGTATCTTGGCTGGAAAATAATTTGGGCTTTGTAGCAGTGTGCAGTACTGATTCTATTAGGCCATCTATACTAAGCTCCACCAGATTTAAAATTAATAATAATTTTTAGCTGCATCTAGCCCGGAAAATAATTTTGGGGCTCCGAGATGCGCAAGACACATAAGTGCCTTCTTGCTGCACTACCTGCAACATGACCCTCAGATTGTCAGAATTCGAAGTAATCCTGACTACTGGGTTGCCACACTCTTAGATCCCCCACACTCTTCGATCAACCTTTTCATTTTAATAAAGACCAAAAAAATGGTCATTTTTGAAATTATAAGCATTAGCAGGTTATTAGAAACTGAAATCAAACAGTTTTCAACTCAAAACTTTATTCTAGGTGATGTTACATTTGCACATAGGACCCCTTGTTCGAAAGGAGCTTCTGAACTCTCTCGTCCATTGAATTTGTCAGGTTTTGGATGGTTTCTGCTTCAATTGTTTTGCATGAGGACAGAATACCCTCCCAGAGCTGTTGCTTAGATGTGAACTGCCTCCCGCCATCATAGACACTCCTTTTGATGATGCTCCAGAGGTTCTGAATGGGGTAGAGGTCAGGGGAGCATGGGGGTCACACCATAAGTTTGTCCCCTTTTATGCCCATATCAGCCAGAGATGCAGATGTGTTATGTGCAGCATGAGACGGTGCATTATCATGCATAAAAATGATCTTGCTGTGGAATACACGGTTCTTTTTCTTGAACCATGGCAGGAAGTGCTGTTTGAGAAACTCCACATACATTATGGAGTTCATCTTTACCCCTTCAGGGATACTAAAGGGGCCGACAATCTCTCTCCCCATGATTCCAGCCCAAAACATTACTCCACCTCCTCCTTGTTGGCGCTGTAGCCGTGTTTGCGTGGGGTGTCCATCAACCAGCCATCCTCCACTCCATCCATCTGGACCATCGAGCGCTGCACAGCACTCATCCGTGAACAAAACAGTTTTGAAATCAGTCTTCATGTAATGTTTGGCCCACTGGAGCCGTTTCTGCTTGTGTGAAGTGGATAGAGGAGGTCGACAGGATGGCGTATGCACAGCTGCAAACCTCTGAAGGACCCTGCATCTTGTTGTTCGGGGGACGTTGGAGGCAACAGCAGCTTCAAAAACTTGTCTGCTGCTATGACAAGGCTTTTTTGCCGCTGCTCTTTTAACCTGACGTAATTGCCTGTAGGAAAGAGTCCTCAATTTTCCCTTATCAGCACGCACAAGTGTGTACTGTGAATAAGCTACATACTTCTTGATTGCCAAGACACTTCATCCTGATCATCGCACAATGTTGATTGTAGTCATGCCTTGACCTAAACACTCCACAATTTGTTGCTTCTCAGCAGCCGACACATCCTTTTTCTTTCCCATTTTGGAAGAAAATGTAGGCTGCTTAATAATGTGGGACAGCCTTCTTAAGTAGTCTTGCCTTTCATTGGACACACCTGTCAAAATAATTAGCACAGGTGTCTGCAATTGCTTACAGTGATATAAAGAGCCCTGACACACATCACCATCAATGAGTTTAACTGACAAACAAACAAATTTTTCCCTTATCACTCCTAAACACTTTTTGCATAATAATTTGGAACACAGTGTACATGTGCTTTTCCACAAAACACCAGTGGTTCACGTAGTGAATCTTACAGTTCTAACTTGCCAACCGTGGTCTGTATGGAGTTGTTCAATAAAGGGCCCAAAATTAAGATAACATAGATGGGAGAGGTCTCTATGAATAGAAATTCCTAAGTATTTGATACCCTGTGAGAGCCAGGCAAAGGGAAAGTTGGACTGGATGGAATCCTGTATGGATTTGGGGAGGGAGACATCGAGGGCCTCAGACTTCGCTGCATTGATTTTAAAATTTGACCATGTAACAAAGTGATTTATTTCAGCCATAACAGCAGGGATGGATATATGTGATTGAGTGATATATACTAGGACATCATCAGCAAATAGAGAGCACTTGTACTCGGTGTCTCCCAGCTGAATCCACCTAATATTGGGGTTATGGCGAATTGATGAGAGCAGGTGCTCCGTCACTAGGATGTATAAGAGAGGGGACAGAGGAAATCCCTGACTTGTCCCATTGGTGACTATGAAAGGTGATGAAAATGTTCTGACGCGCCCCCTGGGCCTTGGGACACCCGGAACCGGACCCTTTTTGGTGGATGCTGGTGGTTGTAGTCTCCGTGGCGGCGACCCGGTTCCGTGGCTCAGGGCGGTCAAACCAGTGGGGGAACTATTTATGTGGTTTTGATGTTTAAATATCCGACTACACCACCCGTGGATTGCGGTCAGAGTGAACCGCCGCTGCAGGGCAGACCGCTGAGGCTGGTGTTGTGGGTGCAGCAGAGCGTAGCATAACTCCCCACGGGAGGAGTATAGCCTCAGGGCAGTGTATGCGGAGGATGGGGGTGATGGTGCAGGGCAGCAGCAGTAACGACACGGAGTCAGTGATGCAGTCCAGGGCCTTTACTCACAGTTCTTATTATCCAGACCACGTCTGCAGGTAACGGCTGCCCACGTCGTACTGTGCTCACCAGGTGAGGGGCTCAGACAACTCCCAGATAACTTTGGAGCGCTTCACAGGACCCGATTTGTGTGTCCTTTGTCTGGCCTTTCTTACCAACCCTTCTGTCCGGCTGCCTCGGGCCTCCTCTTGGTAAACTTGGCGCCAGTTTCCCTGACCCTATGTGGTGCCTTCCTAGCGGGTGTAGCGAGGGGCTGCGCCACATAAAATGTCACAGCCTCCGGTTTCTAGCTGAGGGTCGTTTCCCGCCTCCACTAGTTTCGGGGACCGGTCTCCCCCTTTGGCCTGACCCCTCCACGCAGGTGGATTCGGGCGTGCGGTGGCGACTCACCCGTCCGCACCCCTGGGATCCCTTCGTTCCTCGTTCCTGGAGCCTTCTCCGCTCCTCTTCCTTCCTTCTCCCTCTTCCAGGCCTGGGCCTCTGTTACTAGGCCCGCCTCCGGAGCAGAGCTCATGCAGAGCCCCTGCTCCCTGTCACTTCTGCTCAGACTTCTCTGCACTGAACTAAGATGGTGCCCACCTTTTATACTCCCTTCTCAATGCACCCAGGAACTGCTTCCTCCCTGCTCCTGCACTACAGGGTTCCCCTTCCTCAGTGTTCGCTCCCCCCACTCCAGCCAGGGACAGGGACTGTCGTGCCCATCTCAGGGGCATATTGGTCGCCCTGCCCCACGGCAATGTGGTGTAATGCATGCAGGTGTCGGGTCCTGATCCACACTCCATCCTTACCTGAGAGTGAGATATCACACCTCTGGGTGAGGTGCAATACCTCTGTAGCAACCGAGCCCTCAGGGTGCTACAGTTCCATTTATCTTCATCCTAGGTGACGCATTGTGATACAGGGCCATGATTTTGGCTATAAAAGGGTCCCCTAGACCCCTACCCCAAAGAAGAAGAAGAGCATCAGGAGGCACCCCAAGGCATAGGGGCTGGGACTGGCAGTAGGATGCCTTGCGGTGGACAGCCGAGCTCGATCCTTATAAAAGCTTTTTAACTGCAGCAGCTTTAGTGTACGCTACTGGAGCTGGAATTACGCGGCTGCTGGCATGAGACTTGCCCTCCAATAGATCCTTGTAAATGGATTTAAAGTGTATTCATTCAAATTAGAGAGACAATTTAAACTAAAAAGCTTAGAGCTGCCTCCACCACAGGGGGGCTCGCTCGACCCACCAGCAGACAGGCACCAGTATTGGGAGAGGGGGGCTGGCCGTCAGGGTTCACCGCGGCTCTGGCACAAACCCGGCGATACGGAGGTGGCACGGGCAGGAGCGGACTGGCCGTGTCGGCTTCTCACTTTTTGGATTTTAGAATGGCATGACATGCCTATATCTGTGTCTCCCCCTCCTTTTACTCCTCCACCTCTTTTCTTTTCGCTTGACTATATGTACTTGTCACTTTTCCATGTGTTAGTTATGTCTTCTGAGCAGATTGTCAGCTTTTGGACACCTTTGAAGGTGTTTTCTATGTGTTTCTATGTGTTTTTGTTTGCCTGCCATTGGTTTTAACGGTGTTCGAAGGTGTTCGACGAACAGTTCGGCGAACACACGGGTGTTCGACGAACCGAACCGAACTCGAACACTACGGGGGTGGCTCAACACTATTTATCAGTCATTGTACAGGAGGAGGAGGTGAGCTGTGACATCACCTATTGTGACTGGAGGATCCTGTGTTATCTACTGTATATAGAGGTGTTATCAGTCATTCTACAGTAAAAGGAGGAAGTGAGCTGTAACATCACCTATTGTGAATGGTGGATCCTGTGTTATCTTCTGTATATACAGGCATTATCAGTCATTGTACAGGAGGAGGAGGTGAGCTGTGACATCACCTATTGTGAATGGTGGATCCTGTGTTATCTACTGTATATAGAGGTGTTATCAGTCATTGTACAGGAGGAGGAGGAGGTAAGCTGTGACATTACCTATTGTGAATGGTGCATCCTGTGTTATCTACTGTATATAGAGGCGTTATCAGTCATTGTACAAGAGGAGGAGGTGAGCTGTGATATCATGTATTATGAATGGTGGACCCTATGTTATCTACTGTATATAGAGGTGTTATCAGTCATTGTACAGGAGGAGGAGGAGGTGAGCTGTGACATTATATATTGTGAATGCTGGATCCTGTGTTATCTACTGTATATAGAGGTGTTATCAGTCATTGTACAGGAGGAGGAGGTGAGCTGTTGTGGCACCCCAGGGGTCCGGTTGCCACAGTGGCATTGCCTCGCTCACAAGAGGTGATGCCATGCCTGGAAGCAAGCAGGGTTCCCCTAATCAGGTTTTGCTAAGCATGCAACACTTTCCTGGCTCCAGACCAGCAACAGGGATCTGGAGGCGGGGTTAGTGAGACTTAGTGTGAGGAGTTGATGTCAGGACGTCGAGGAGAGAAGAGCTGGGGACTGGAGCTGCGCAGCAGCTCACCCCAGAAGGAACCAACACAGAAGAACCGGACACCGGAGTCCGAGGCAGTGGGGCGCTGAAGGCCCAGCAGCAGAAACCGGAGGGCAGGAGACTGCAGGTCTCCTGGCCCCATCAGACGCCCGTTGGCTCAGCAGCACCTAGGGCCCAGCATCTCCACGTGGGAGCGATGCACCAGCAAGGCCCGACCTGCCTGCCATACTGGTGAGCACAGAAACGTTGCACTCAGGGACGAGGGCCGCTGCACAGCAACAAGCAGCAGGGCCAAAGAGTTTAGTGGAAAGGGAAGGCCTCCAACTTCACCTGGCAAGGAGGATTCTTTACTTGCTTCCAGGCTGCCCGGACTTCCACTTCTAGCCAGTACCCTAGTCCCGGCTTGTCTAATCACCACCAGTAAAGCTAAGAGGAAACCGCCATTAAGTTGTGGACTGATTATTGCTGCGCCATCAATCCCTGCACTACAACGCCCAGCATAACCTATAACATCAACACTGCTCTGGAGCTCAGCTCTACCTGTGGAGAGCCACACCATCCCTGCTGCACTAACATCAGCTCCAGAAGACCTGCTCCGCAGCGGCGGCTCCCTGTAGCCGCATACCACAGGTGGCGTCATGAACTGTATACAAACACTATAAATCCCCTATAAATAACATCTTTTTATTGACCGCCCTGGGTCACGGACCGGGTCACCGCCACTGTGACATCCCTGAGCATCTACCGGCCCGGTACCGGGTACCCCACAGCCCAGGGGGTGCGTCAACTTGGCGTCACGAACAGGACTCACGAAGCCCGGTATAACCGCGTCCTATGTGCCATAGACTTTATTGAACTGTGTTATCATGTGGTTTGCCGCCCGCCAAGGGGGAAGAAAGAAGCCCCAATCCGGAACCGCCGGGTAAGAGATCCCTCCACCTGCAGAGCAGCATACTGGTACGTTAGCAGACGCCCAGGACCTGGCTGAGGTTCACTAGGGGGGAAGGAAGATGCCCAACATGGAGGAGGGTTCAACTGCAGGCGCAGCCACTGCCACTGTGATGCCGTTATCAATGCCATATATACCGGGGGAGGCGTGGTTGCCCCAGTACTCAGGGGAGTCGCACACCCAGAACGACTTTGAGGAGAGACTGCGCAGTTTGTTTAAAGTGTACCCCCTGTCGGAGGAGCAGAAAGTCAGCATCCTCATAGGACAGCTAATCGGTGCAGCCCGGAGAGAAGTGAAGTCCTGGCCAGGCAGAGACAAAGGCACTGTAAAAGAAATACTGGCCCGGTTGAAGGATACCTTTGACACCCGCACAGCAGCAGAAATTAGAATGAAGTTTTACGGGTGCAAACAAAGGGTGCAGGACAGTGTACGGGACTATGCTCTAAACCTGCAGGAGGCACTGCGGGCCATCAATCAGGTAAACCCTGACTGTGTGCATGATGAGGACAGATTGCTAACTGAGCAGTTTATTGAGGGGCTCCTGTCAGGCGCTCACAGGACACAGCTGTGCATTATGGCTCTGCAAAACCCTGATCTGGACTTTGCGCAATTTAAAGACAGAGCCATCCGGGTGTTGCAGGAATCAACACCAGGAGGCACTGCATCCCACCGGCGCCCAGCTATCACATACCACCAGGAGGTGGCGTCCTTTCCCCCAGCACCTGTGGAGGCTGACGCGCAGACTCTAGACAATGACCCGACTGCCGACCTGCGCCTTCAGGTCCAGGAGCTGACCAAAAGTGTGGCTGCGTTAACCAAAACTGTGCAGGCCATTCAAGTGTCCCCCAAGGAAAAGATCCAGCTGGCTTCCAGTCCAGATGACATCCCGTGGTAACAGCAGAAGAGAATTCCACCGATCAGAGAGAGGAACAGCGATCGTTACGATCAGGACGGTCAACCCATCTGCCGCCGCTGTCAAAAGGCGGGGCACTTTGCAAGATTCTGCGGTTTAAAACAAGCAACACCTGGGGCAGAGGGCCAATCCCCAGGAGTAAGACAACCAGGCCCACAAAGCTGGCGAGACAAGTACGTGGGAGGACGCCCGGTCCTACCTGTCTTGCCTGATGGCATCCCAATGAACGCGTTGCTGGACACTGGGTCCCAGGTGACCACGATGCCATATATCCTTTATAAGCAATACTGGACTGATTCAGACATTACCCGCCGTCCAGATGAACATCTTAGTAACTATGCCAGCAATGGTCAGCCCTTGACTCAGGTGGGGTATAAAGAGGTGACCATAAAAGTTGGCAAAGTAGAATTGCCATCACAAGGAATGATTATTGTTGATATTGATCGCTGAGAAAGTCATCCCATGATAACTTTAGGCACTAATGTGATAGGAAATTGTCTTGGAGAAATTATTGTTTTGTTGCAACAGGTCGCAGAGACTGCCAGTTCCAGTCAGCAGCGAGTCCTGCAGAAGGAGATCAGAGCCCTGATGAAAAGAAAACAGGTAGAGCTGTCTGGAGGGGAAATTTTCAGTGTCAGGATGAGTGATCCGTTCCCCATTGCAATGCCCCCTAGGAGTGAAATGTTGATATGGTGTCGGGCAGCAATTTGTCTCAGGGGTCAAGATTATCAGACCCTGGTAGAACCTGTGTACTCTGACAGTAGGCCCACCATCTTGACAGCCAGGGGGGTGGTTGATGTCCGCAAGGGGAGAGTACCGATACGCATCCTGAATTGTGGGGAGAAAGAGGTCCATTTACCCCGGTATGCTACCCTTGCTAAGCTATTCACTTTTAGTAACAACTCAATGAAGACAGTGGAGCCCTTGCCTCCATCCAAACCGGCGGAGGATAATGGCTCCAAGGGGCAGATGGAGGATTGGTGTCAGAAGCTACAAGTGGGCACTGACTCCACCCCTTTGCACCAAAAGCATGGAGTATACCGGGTGGTCCAAGCATATGAGCGAGTCTTCAGCAAACACCCACTAGATTTTGGGCAGGTAAAAGGGGTCCAACATCATATCCCCACGGGAGATCATCTGCCCATTAAAGAGAGGTACAGGCCTGTACCCCCAGCTCACTATCAATGTGCCAAAGGAATGCTACGGGAGATGAAGGAGGCTGGGGTGATCAGAGATAGTTGTAGCCCCTGGGCAGCTCCATTAGTTCTCGTTAGAAAGAAGGATGGTACAATGAGGATGTGTGTTGACTACAGGCTGATTAACCGCATTACACATAAGGATGCCTACCCATTACCCAGGATTGAGGAGTCATTAACTGCACTAAGATCTGCTAATTATTTCTCCACTTTGGATCTCACCAGTGGGTACTGGCAGGTTTCTGTGGCAGAGGCGGACAAAGAAAAGACTGCGTTTACAACACCAATGGGCCTCAGCGAGTTAAACTGCATGCCATTCGGGCTCTGCAACGCCCGAGGAACCTTCCAGCGGTTAATGGAGTGCTGCCTAGGACACAAGAACTTCAAAACTGTCCTGCTGTACCTGGATAACATAATTGTCTACTCGAAGACATATGAAGACCACCTGGAGCACCTGGCTGAGGTGTTTGAAGCCCTATCTGGTTTTGGCCTGAAGGTAAAGCCGTCCAAATGCCACCTGTTGAAGCCCAAGGTGCAGTACCTAGGTCATGTGGTAAGCACCGAAGGTGTAGCGCCAGACCCTGAAAAAGTCACCGTGATTAAAGACTGGCCAAGACCCTCCACTATTAAGGAAGTGCGGCAGTTCCTCGGGCTGGTAGGCTACTGCAGGAGATTTATCAGGGGTTTCACCAAGATAGCGGCACCCATGCAGGACCTCTTAGTGGGCCAGTCCAAGAAGGCCAAGAACCCGAAACCTCCATTCAAATGGGGTAAACCAGAAGACGAATCTTTCACCCGACTGAATATGGCTCTGACCGGAGACAAAGTCCTGGCCTACCCCGACTATGGCCAACCCTTTATACTTCATACAGATGCCAGCAACGTGGCATTGGGAGCGGAGCTGTCCCAGGTACAGCAAGGCAGAGAGAGAGTTATTGCCTACGCCAGCAGGAAGCTCCGGGCCACGGAAAGGAACCCCGACAACTACAGTTCCTTCAAGTTGGAGTTTCTCACCCTAGTCTGGGCTGTAACAGAGCGCTTCAAGCACTATCTCGCCTCCTCCAAATTTACAGTCTTCACAGATAACAACCCGCTGACGCACCTGGAGACTGCGAAGCTTGGTGCCCTAGAGCAACGATGGATGGCCCGACTGTCTAACTACGTGTTTACCATCAAGTATCGGGCGGGGCATAAAAATGCAAATGCTGATGCGCTGTCCAGGATGGGGGAGAAGACCCGGAAGAGCTGGAGGAGATAGAGATACCTGCTTTCCATCGTCATGGGGTGACCCAGTGCTGCCACTGTGTGAGGGACAAGCACTCCACCAACAAAGAGGCCACGTTCAACCCATTGCCCCACCATGGATGAGCAGAGACGCAAGATAGCGACTCGGCTGTCCGCCTAGTCAAGGAGTTGCTGACGCAAGCTGTCTCGCACCCTGATCCAGATGCTCCACAGGAGACCCAACAGTTGTGGAAGGAGAAGGGCGAGCTGTTCATCTATGAGGGAAAGCTGTGTCGAAGAAGCATCAACTCCCAGACACACGAATTGGACTGGCAGGTGGTAGTCCCAAGGCGGGATGCACCAATGGTCTTAGAAGCATACCACGATGGAGCAGGACACTTCGGGTGTAAGAAGTTGGAAGTCCTACTACGGGAGCGATTCTACTGGGTTGGCATGAGGAAAGCAATCGAGAGATGGTGTCGAGAATGTGGTCCATGCAACTTGAGACGGAAAGACTGTGATAGCCAGAGGGCTCCCCTGCAGCCCATAATCACCAAACAACCACTTGAACTGGTAGCCTTGGACCACGTGAAGCTAGCCCCATGCCGGTCAGGCTATGTCTACGCTCTCAGCATAGTAGACCACTACTCTAGGTTCTTGGTAGTAGTGCCAGTGAAAGACCAGATGGCTCAGACGGCAGCCAAAGCGTTCCAACAGCACTTTTGAGGCCCGCACTGTTACCCTGAACGGGTGCTTACCGACCAAGGTCCAGCCTTTGAAGCAGAGGTGTTCCAGGAATTCTGTAACTTGTACGGCTGCAAGAAAATCAGGACGACGCCGTATCATCGCCAGACCAATGGGTTGTGTGAAAAGATGAGCCAGGTGGCGATAGACTTGTTGAAGACGTTGCCCCTTGAAGAGCGCAGCCTGTGGCCAGAGAAGTTACCAGATTTGGTGGACCTGTATAACCACATCCCGGTGAACTCCACCAACTGTACACCTGCTTACCTGATGAGAGCAAGACCTGGTAAACTACCCATCGACTTGGACATGGGAGTCTTGACACCAGAGACAACATCACCAGATGTGGATTGGGATACCGAGCGGCAGCAACAATACCGCAAGGTGCAAGAATGTGTTGAAAGAAGTTTGTCCCAGGCAAGACAGAAGCAAGAGAAAACTAACAATCAGCGCACACCTGCCGTTCCCTTATCACCTGGAGAACAGGTACTTAAGAGAAAGAGACAACTCCACAAATTAGATGACCAGTGGGAGGTTGAGCCATACACCATCCTACCCTCAAATTACGACAACACCAAAGTGTGCCTCATCAGCAAAGATGGAGGGGAAACTTCAGCGGCAGTCTCAAGAGACCACTCAAAGATCTGTCCTGAACAGCTGAAACACACAGAAGAAGATCAAGACAACTCTCAGCCCACAGAAGGATTGAAGGAAGTGGTCCAAACAGTACTAGGAGAATTTCCCCGGTCTTGGAAGCAGGTGAATAGTGCAATTGTAGTACCGGTCCTTACCTTTCTCCAAGCGGCCTCACTGAAAGCTGCAGAAGTCTCAGAACAGCTGGAAGACCAGTCGGCCCCAGAGACAGAGGTTTCATCATCATCAGCAGACCAGGAGAATCGACCCTCTGCTAGCAGTGAACCTGTCATACCCATGGTGAGCCAAAGAATTCGTAGGAAATTACCCAGCCTACCGGTGTTACCTCAGACTACCTGTAGTGTAGTTCACACTGAACCCACCGCACCAGGGGTAGACACTAGGGACCAGGGTAGGACAGTGACAACTAAGGTACTACATAGATCGACCAGGAATACAAAAGGGCAGCTACCTGCTCGCTGGAGAAACTAAAGTATAAAGTATAAGAGAACTAAAGTGTATGTTGTTTATAGTTGTACCCGTTAAATAGTCTTGGAAAAGTATATTTTTTGAATTTATGGACAATTGGACCACAGGACTAGGTGTTGTCAGGACAATATTGAATATAGTTACTAATAGGCCTAGAAAATAAACCGCAGGCGTGGCTGAAGACCAGGCCCAACGAAAGAGTGACCGAAAGCCACGCCCAGGGACGATGCACAAAGTGGGTTGATGCGGCTCCCACCAGCCAAATTACAGTTACCAGGATTGTGGCGTAAGGACTAAGCGCCACAGTGACTGCTTTCAATTTTTGTTGGGTTTTTGTAACTTTTGACTTTTGTAACCTGTTTGTAATGTGAATTGTTATTGTTAATTGATAATTTTAAATGGTATCCTCAGTCCGGGAGTACTGAAGTTAACTAGGGGGGAATGTGGCTCCCCAGGGGTCCGGTTGCCACAGTGGCATTGCCTCCCTCACAAGAGGTGATGCAATGCCTGGAAGCAAGCAGGGGTACCCTAATCAGGTTTTACTAAGCATGCAACACTTTCCTGGCTCCAGACCAGCAAGAGGAGTTCCTCCCCTTGGCAACTGGATCTGGAGGCGGGGTTAGTTAGACTTAGTGTGAGGAGTTGAAGTCAGGACGTCGAGGAGAGAGGAGCTGGGGACTGGAGCAGCACGGCAGCTCACATCAGAAGGAACCAACACAGAAGAACCGGACACCGGAGTCCGAGGCTGTGGGGCGCTGAAGGCCCAGCAGCAGAAACCGGAGGGCAGAAGACTGCAGGTCTCCTGGCCCCATCAGACGCCCGTTGGCTCAGCAGCACCTAGGGCCCAGCACCACCACGTGGGAGCAACGCACCAGCAAGGCCTGAGCTGCCTGCCATACGGGTGAGCACAGAAACGTTGCATTCAGGGACGAGGGCCGCCGCACAGCTACAAACAGCAGGGCCAAAGAGTTTAGTGGAAAGGGAAGGCCTCCAACTTCACCTGGCAAGGAGGATTCTTTACTTGCTTCCAGGCTGCCCGGACTTCCACTTCTAGCCAGTACCCTAGTCCCGGCTTGTCTAATCACCATCAGTAAAGCTAAGAGGAAACCACATTTAAGTTGTGGACTGATTATTGCTGCTCCATCAATCCTTGCACTACAACGCCCAGCATAACCTATAACATCAACACTGCTCTGGAGCTCAGCTCTACCTGTGGAGAGCCACACCATCCCTGCTGCACTAACATCAGCTCCAGAAGACCTGCTCCGCAGCGGCGGCTCCCTGTAGCCGCATACCACAGGTGGCGTCATGAACTGTATACAAACACTATAAATCCCCTATAAATAACACCTTTTTATTGACCGCCCTGGGTCACGGACCGGGTCACCGCCACTGTGACATCCCTGAGCATCTACCGGCCCGGTACCGGGTACCCCACAGCCCAGGGGGTGCGTCAACTTGGCGTCACGAACAGGACTCACGAAGCCCGGTATAACCGCGTCCTATGTGCCATAGACTTTATTGAACTGTGTTATCATGTGGTTTGCCGCCCGCCAAGGGGGAAGAAAGAAGCCCCAATCCGGAACCGCCGGGTAAGAGATCCCTCCACCTGCAGAGCAGCATACTGGTACGTTAGCAGACGCCCAGGACCTGGCTGAGGTTCACTAGGGGGGAAGGAAGATGCCCAACATGGAGGAGGGTTCAACTGCAGGCGCAGCCACTGCCACTGTGATGCCGTTATCAATGCCATATATACCGGGGGAGGCGTGGTTGCCCCAGTACTCAGGGGAGTCGCACACCCAGAACGACTTTGAGGAGAGACTGCGCAGTTTGTTTAAAGTGTACCCCCTGTCGGAGGAGCAGAAAGTCAGCATCCTCATAGGACAGCTAATCGGTGCAGCCCGGAGAGAAGTGAAGTCCTGGCCAGGCAGAGACAAAGGCACTGTAAAAGAAATACTGGCCCGGTTGAAGGATACCTTTGACACCCGCACAGCAGCAGAAATTAGAATGAAGTTTTACGGGTGCAAACAAAGGGTGCAGGACAGTGTACGGGACTATGCTCTAAACCTGCAGGAGGCACTGCGGGCCATCAATCAGGTAAACCCTGACTGTGTGCATGATGAGGACAGATTGCTAACTGAGCAGTTTATTGAGGGGCTCCTGTCAGGCGCTCACAGGACACAGCTGTGCATTATGGCTCTGCAAAACCCTGATCTGGACTTTGCGCAATTTAAAGACAGAGCCATCCGGGTGTTGCAGGAATCAACACCAGGAGGCACTGCATCCCACCGGCGCCCAGCTATCACATACCACCAGGAGGTGGCGTCCTTTCCCCCAGCACCTGTGGAGGCTGACGCGCAGACTCTAGACAATGACCCGACTGCCGACCTGCGCCTTCAGGT
The DNA here is from genome assembly GCF_046119375.1 of Phyllobates terribilis. NCBI lineage: Eukaryota > Metazoa > Chordata > Amphibia > Anura > Dendrobatidae > Phyllobates > Phyllobates terribilis. The sequence goes on from NW_027362768.1 coordinate 331,612,456, forward strand.
CCAGGAGCTGACCAAAAGTGTGGCTGCGTTAACCAAAACTGTGCAGGCCATTCAAGTGTCCCCCAAGGAAAAGATCCAGCTGGCTTCCAGTCCAGATGACATCCCGTGGTAACAGCAGAAGAGAATTCCACCGATCAGAGAGAGGAACAGCGATCGTTACGATCAGGACGGACAACCCATCTGCCGCCGCTGTCAAAAGGCGGGGCACTTTGCAAGATTCTGCGGTTTAAAACAAGCAACACCTGGGGCAGAGGGCCAATCCCCAGGAGTAAGAAAACCAGGCCCACAAAGCTGGCGAGACAAGTACGTGGGAGGACGCCCGGTCCTACCTGTCTTGCCTGATGGCATCCCAATGAACGCGTTGCTGGACACTGGGTCCCAGGTGACCACGATGCCATATATCCTTTATAAGCAATACTGGACTGATTCAGACATTACCCGCCGTCCAGATGAACATCTTAGTAACTATGCCAGCAATGGTCAGCCCTTGACTCAGGTGGGGTATAAAGAGGTGACCATAAAAGTTGGCAAAGTAGAATTGCCATCACAAGGAATGATTATTGTTGATATTGATCGCTGAGAAAGTCATCCCATGATAACTTTAGGCACTAATGTGATAGAAAATTGTCTTGGAGAAATTATTGTTTTGTTGCAACAGGTCGCAGAGACTGCCAGTTCCAGTCAGCAGCGAGTCCTGCAGAAGGAGATCAGAGCCCTGATGAAAAGAAAACAGGTAGAGCTGTCTGGAGGGGAAATTTTCAGTGTCAGGATGAGTGATCCGTTCCCCATTGCAATGCCCCCTAGGAGTGAAATGTTGATATGGTGTCGGGCAGCAATTTGTCTCAGGGGTCAAGATTATCAGACCCTGGTAGAACCTGTGTACTCTGACAGTAGGCCCACCATCTTGACAGCCAGGGGGGTGGTTGATGTCCGCAAGGGGAGAGTACCGATACGCATCCTGAATTGTGGGGAGAAAGAGGTCCATTTACCCCGGTATGCTACCCTTGCTAAGCTATTCACTTTTAGTAACAACTCAATGAAGACAGTGGAGCCCTTGCCTCCATCCAAACCGGCGGAGGATAATGGCTCCAAGGGGCAGATGGAGGATTGGTGTCAGAAGCTACAAGTGGGCACTGACTCCACCCCTTTGCACCAAAAGCATGGAGTATACCGGGTGGTCCAAGCATATGAGCGAGTCTTCAGCAAACACCCACTAGATTTTGGGCAGGTAAAAGGGGTCCAACATCATATCCCCACGGGAGATCATCTGCCCATTAAAGAGAGGTACAGGCCTGTACCCCCAGCTCACTATCAATGTGCCAAAGGAATGCTACGGGAGATGAAGGAGGCTGGGGTGATCAGAGATAGTTGTAGCCCCTGGGCAGCTCCATTAGTTCTCGTTAGAAAGAAGGATGGTACAATGAGGATGTGTGTTGACTACAGGCTGATTAACCGCATTACACATAAGGATGCCTACCCATTACCCAGGATTGAGGAGTCATTAACTGCACTAAGATCTGCTAATTATTTCTCCACTTTGGATCTCACCAGTGGGTACTGGCAGGTTTCTGTGGCAGAGGCGGACAAAGAAAAGACTGCGTTTACAACACCAATGGGCCTCAGCGAGTTAAACTGCATGCCATTCGGGCTCTGCAACGCCCCAGGAACCTTCCAGCGGTTAATGGAGTGCTGCCTAGGACACAAGAACTTCAAAACTGTCCTGCTGTACCTGGATAACATAATTGTCTACTCGAAGACATATGAAGACCACCGGGAGCACCTGGCTGAGGTGTTTGAAGCCCTATCTGGTTTTGGCCTGAAGGTAAAGCCGTCCAAATGCCACCTGTTGAAGCCCAAGGTGCAGTACCTAGGTCATGTGGTAAGCACCGAAGGTGTAGCGCCAGACCCTGAAAAAGTCACCGTGATTAAAGACTGGCCAAGACCCTCCACTATTAAGGAAGTGCGGCAGTTCCTCGGGCTGGTAGGCTACTACAGGAGATTTATCAGGGGTTTCACCAAGATAGCGGCACCCATGCAGGACCTCTTAGTGGGCCAGTCCAAGAAGGCCAAGAACCCGAAACCTCCATTCAAATGGGGTAAACCAGAAGACGAATCTTTCACCCGACTGAATATGGCTCTGACCGGAGACAAAGTCCTGGCCTACCCCGACTATGGCCAACCCTTTATACTTCATACAGATGCCAGCAACGTGGCATTGGGAGCGGAGCTGTCCCAGGTACAGCAAGGCAGAGAGAGAGTTATTGCCTACGCCAGCAGGAAGCTCCGGGCCACGGAAAGGAACCCCGACAACTACAGTTCCTTCAAGTTGGAGTTTCTCACCCTAGTCTGGGCTGTAACAGAGCGCTTCAAGCACTATCTCGCCTCCTCCAAATTTACAGTCTTCACAGATAACAACCCGCTGACGCACCTGGAGACTGCGAAGCTTGGTGCCCTAGAGCAACGATGGATGGCCCGACTGTCTAACTACGTGTTTACCATCAAGTATCGGGCGGGGCATAAAAATGCAAATGCTGATGCGCTGTCCAGGATGGGGGAGAAGACCCGGAAGAGCTGGAGGAGATAGAGATACCTGCTTTCCATCGTCATGGGGTGACCCAGTGCTGCCACTGTGTGAGGGACAAGCACTCCACCAACAAAGAGGCCACGTTCAACCCATTGCCCCACCATGGATGAGCAGAGACGCAAGATAGCGACTCGGCTGTCCGCCTAGTCAAGGAGTTGCTGACGCAAGCTGTCTCGCACCCTGATCCAGATGCTCCACAGGAGACCCAACAGTTGTGGAAGGAGAAGGGCGAGCTGTTCATCTATGAGGGAAAGCTGTGTCGAAGAAGCATCAACTCCCAGACACACGAATTGGACTGGCAGGTGGTAGTCCCAAGGCGGGATGCACCAATGGTCTTAGAAGCATACCACGATGGAGCAGGACACTTCGGGTGTAAGAAGTTGGAAGTCCTACTACGGGAGCGATTCTACTGGGTTGGCATGAGGAAAGCAATCGAGAGATGGTGTCGAGAATGTGGTCCATGCAACTTGAGACGGAAAGACTGTGATAGCCAGAGGGCTCCCCTGCAGCCCATAATCACCAAACAACCACTTGAACTGGTAGCCTTGGACCACGTGAAGCTAGCCACATGCCGGTCAGGCTATGTCTACGCTCTCAGCATAGTAGACCACTACTCTAGGTTCTTGGTAGTAGTGCCAGTGAAAGACCAGATGGCTCAGACGGCAGCCAAAGCGTTCCAACAGCACTTTTGAGGCCCGCACTGTTACCCTGAACGGGTGCTTACCGACCAAGGTCCAGCCTTTGAAGCAGAGGTGTTCCAGGAATTCTGTAACTTGTACGGCTGCAAGAAAATCAGGACGACGCCGTATCATCGCCAGACCAATGGGTTGTGTGAAAAGATGAGCCAGGTGGCGATAGACTTGTTGAAGACGTTGCCCCTTGAAGAGCGCAGCCTGTGGCCAGAGAAGTTACCAGATTTGGTGGACCTGTATAACCACATCCCGGTGAACTCCACCAACTGTACACCTGCTTACCTGATGAGAGCAAGACCTGGTAAACTACCCATCGACTTGGACATGGGAGTCTTGACACCAGAGACAACATCACCAGATGTGGATTGGGATACCGAGCGGCAGCAACAATACCGCAAGGTGCAAGAATGTGTTGAAAGAAGTTTGTCCCAGGCAAGACAGAAGCAAGAGAAAACTAACAATCAGCGCACACCTGCCGTTTCCTTATCACCTGGAGAACAGGTACTTAAGAGAAAGAGACAACTCCACAAATTAGATGACCAGTGGGAGGTTGAGCCATACACCATCCTACCCTCAAATTACGACAACACCAAAGTGTGCCTCATCAGCAAAGATGGAGGGGAAACTTCAGCGGCAGTCTCAAGAGACCACTCAAAGATCTGTCCTGAACAGCTGAAACACACAGAAGAAGATCAAGACAACTCTCAGCCCACAGAAGGATTGAAGGAAGTGGTCCAAACAGTACTAGGAGAATTTCCCCGGTCTTGGAAGCAGGTGAATAGTGCAATTGTAGTACCGGTCCTTACCTTTCTCCAAGCGGCCTCACTGAAAGCTGCAGAAGTCTCAGAACAGCTGGAAGACCAGTCGGCCCCAGAGACAGAGGTTTCATCATCAGCAGACCAGGAGAATCGACCCTCTGCTAGCAGTGAACCTGTCATACCCATGGTGAGCCAAAGAATTCGTAGGAAATTACCCAGCCTACCGGTGTTACCTCAGACTACCTGTAGTGTAGTTCACACTGAACCCACCGCACCAGGGGTAGACACTAGGGACCAGGGTAGGACAGTGACAACTAACGTACTACATAGATCGACCAGGAATACAAAAGGGCAGCTACCTGCTCGCTGGAGAAACTAAAGTATAAAGTATAAGAGAACTAAAGTGTATGTTGTTTATAGTTGTACCCGTTAAATAGTCTTGGAAAAGTATATTTTTTGAATTTATGGACAATTGGACCACAGGACTAGGTGTTGTCAGGACAATATTGAATATAGTTACTAATAGGCCTAGAAAATAAACCGCAGGCGTGGCTGAAGACCAGGCCCAACGAAAGAGTGACCGAAAGCCACGCCCAGGGACGATGCACAAAGTGGGTTGATGCGGCTCCCACCAGCCAAATTACAGTTACCAGGATTGTGGCGTAAGGACTAAGCGCCACAGTGACTGCTTTCAATTTTTGTTGGGTTTTTGTAACTTTTGACTTTTGTAACCTGTTTGTAATGTGAATTGTTATTGTTAATTGATAATTTTAAATGGTATCCTCAGTCCGGGAGTACTGAAGTTAACTAGGGGGGAATGTGGCTCCCCAGGGGTCCGGTTGCCACAGTGGCATTGCCTCCCTCACAAGAGGTGATGCAATGCCTGGAAGCAAGCAGGGGTACCCTAATCAGGTTTTACTAAGCATGCAACACTTTCCTGGCTCCAGACCAGCAAGAGGAGTTCCTCCCCTTGGCAACTGGATCTGGAGGCGGGGTTAGTTAGACTTAGTGTGAGGAGTTGAAGTCAGGACGTCGAGGAGAGAGGAGCTGGGGACTGGAGCAGCACGGCAGCTCACATCAGAAGGAACCAACACAGAAGAACCGGACACCGGAGTCCGAGGCTGTGGGGCGCTGAAGGCCCAGCAGCAGAAACCGGAGGGCAGAAGACTGCAGGTCTCCTGGCCCCATCAGACGCCCGTTGGCTCAGCAGCACCTAGGGCCCAGCACCACCACGTGGGAGCAACGCACCAGCAAGGCCTGAGCTGCCTGCCATACGGGTGAGCACAGAAACGTTGCATTCAGGGACGAGGGCCGCCGCACAGCTACAAACAGCAGGGCCAAAGAGTTTAGTGGAAAGGGAAGGCCTCCAACTTCACCTGGCAAGGAGGATTCTTTACTTGCTTCCAGGCTGCCCGGACTTCCACTTCTAGCCAGTACCCTAGTCCCGGCTTGTCTAATCACCATCAGTAAAGCTAAGAGGAAACCACATTTAAGTTGTGGACTGATTATTGCTGCTCCATCAATCCTTGCACTACAACGCCCAGCATAACCTATAACATCAACACTGCTCTGGAGCTCAGCTCTACCTGTGGAGAGCCACACCATCCCTGCTGCACTAACATCAGCTCCAGAAGACCTGCTCCGCAGCGGCGGCTCCCTGTAGCCGCATACCACAGGTGGTGTCATGAACTGTATACAAACACTATAAATCCCCTATAAATAACACCTTTTTATTGACCGCCCTGGGTCACGGACCGGGTCACCGCCACTGTGACATCCCTGAGCATCTACCGGCCCGGTACCGGGTACCCCACAGCCCAGGGGGTGCGTCAACTTGGCGTCACGAACAGGACTCACGAAGCCCGGTATAACCGCGTCCTATGTGCCATAGACTTTATTGAACTGTGTTATCATGTGGTTTGCCGCCCGCCAAGGGGGAAGAAAGAAGCCCCAATCCGGAACCGCCGGGTAAGAGATCCCTCCACCTGCAGAGCAGCATACTGGTACGTTAGCAGACGCCCAGGACCTGGCTGAGGTTCACTAGGGGGGAAGGAAGATGCCCAACATGGAGGAGGGTTCAACTGCAGGCGCAGCCACTGCCACTGTGATGCCGTTATCAATGCCATATATACCGGGGGAGGCGTGGTTGCCCCAGTACTCAGGGGAGTCGCACACCCAGAACGACTTTGAGGAGAGACTGCGCAGTTTGTTTAAAGTGTACCCCCTGTCGGAGGAGCAGAAAGTCAGCATCCTCATAGGACAGCTAATCGGTGCAGCCCGGAGAGAAGTGAAGTCCTGGCCAGGCAGAGACAAAGGCACTGTAAAAGAAATACTGGCCCGGTTGAAGGATACCTTTGACACCCGCACAGCAGCAGAAATTAGAATGAAGTTTTACGGGTGCAAACAAAGGGTGCAGGACAGTGTACGGGACTATGCTCTAAACCTGCAGGAGGCACTGCGGGCCATCAATCAGGTAAACCCTGACTGTGTGCATGATGAGGACAGATTGCTAACTGAGCAGTTTATTGAGGGGCTCCTGTCAGGCGCTCACAGGACACAGCTGTGCATTATGGCTCTGCAAAACCCTGATCTGGACTTTGCGCAATTTAAAGACAGAGCCATCCGGGTGTTGCAGGAATCAACACCAGGAGGCACTGCATCCCACCGGCGCCCAGCTATCACATACCACCAGGAGGTGGCGTCCTTTCCCCCAGCACCTGTGGAGGCTGACGCGCAGACTCTAGACAATGACCCGACTGCCGACCTGCGCCTTCAGGTCCAGGAGCTGACCAAAAGTGTGGCTGCGTTAACCAAAACTGTGCAGGCCATTCAAGTGTCCCCCAAGGAAAAGATCCAGCTGGCTTCCAGTCCAGATGACATCCCGTGGTAACAGCAGAAGAGAATTCCACCGATCAGAGAGAGGAACAGCGATCGTTACGATCAGGACGGACAACCCATCTGCCGCCGCTGTCAAAAGGCGGGGCACTTTGCAAGATTCTGCGGTTTAAAACAAGCAACACCTGGGGCAGAGGGCCAATCCCCAGGAGTAAGACAACCAGGCCCACAAAGCTGGCGAGACAAGTACGTGGGAGGACGCCCGGTCCTACCTGTCTTGCCTGATGGCATCCCAATGAACGCGTTGCTGGACACTGGGTACCAGGTGACCACGATGCCATATATCCTTTATAAGCAATACTGGACTGATTCAGACATTACCCGCCGTCCAGATGAACATCTTAGTAACTATGCCAGCAATGGTCAGTCCTTGACTCAGGTGGGGTATAAAGAGGTGACCATAAAAGTTGGCAAAGTAGAATTGCCATCACAAGGAATGATTATTGTTGATATTGATCGCTGAGAAAGTCATCCCATGATAACTTTAGGCACTAATGTGATAGAAAATTGTCTTGGAGAAATTATTGTTTTGTTGCAACAGGTCGCAGAGACTGCCAGTTCCAGTCAGCAGCGAGTCCTGCAGAAGGAGATCAGAGCCCTGATGAAAAGAAAACAGGTAGAGCTGTCTGGAGGGGAAATTTTCAGTGTCAGGATGAGTGATCCGTTCCCCATTGCAATGCCCCCTAGGAGTGAAATGTTGATATGGTGTCGGGCAGCAATTTGTCTCAGGGGTCAAGATTATCAGACCCTGGTAGAACCTGTGTACTCTGACTGTAGGCCCACCATCTTGACAGCCAGGGGGGTGGTTGATGTCCGCAAGGGGAGAGTACCGATACGCATCCTGAATTGTGGGGAGAAAGAGGTCCATTTACCCCGGTATGCTACCCTTGCTAAGCTATTCACTTTTAGTAACAACTCAATGAAGACAGTGGAGCCCTTGCCTCCATCCAAACCGGCGGAGGATAATGGCTCCAAGGGGCAGATGGAGGATTGGTGTCAGAAGCTACAAGTGGGCACTGACTCCACCCCTTTGCACCAAAAGCATGGAGTATACCGGGTGGTCCAAGCATATGAGCGAGTCTTCAGCAAACACCCACTAGATTTTGGGCAGGTAAAAGGGGTCCAACATCATATCCCCACGGGAGATCATCTGCCCATTAAAGAGAGGTACAGGCCTGTACCCCCAGCTCACTATCAATGTGCCAAAGGAATGCTACGGGAGATGAAGGAGGCTGGGGTGATCAGAGATAGTTGTAGCCCCTGGGCAGCTCCATTAGTTCTCGTTAGAAAGAAGGATGGTACAATGAGGATGTGTGTTGACTACAGGCTGATTAACCGCATTACACATAAGGATGCCTACCCATTACCCAGGATTGAGGAGTCATTAACTGCACTAAGATCTGCTAATTATTTCTCCACTTTGGATCTCACCAGTGGGTACTGGCAGGTTTCTGTGGCAGAGGCGGACAAAGAAAAGACTGCGTTTACAACACCAATGGGCCTCAGCGAGTTAAACTGCATGCCATTCGGGCTCTGCAACGCCCCAGGAACCTTCCAGCGGTTAATGGAGTGCTGCCTAGGACACAAGAACTTCAAAACTGTCCTGCTGTACCTGGATAACATAATTGTCTACTCGAAGACATATGAAGACCACCTGGAGCACCTGGCTGAGGTGTTTGAAGCCCTATCTGGTTTTGGCCTGAAGGTAAAGCCGTCCAAATGCCACCTGTTGAAGCCCAAGGTGCAGTACCTAGGTCATGTGGTAAGCACCGAAGGTGTAGCGCCAGACCCTGAAAAAGTCACCGTGATTAAAGACTGGCCAAGACCCTCCACTATTAAGGAAGTGCGGCAGTTCCTCGGGCTGGTAGGCTACTACAGGAGATTTATCAGGGGTTTCACCAAGATAGCGGCACCCATGCAGGACCTCTTAGTGGGCCAGTCCAAGAAGGCCAAGAACCCGAAACCTCCATTCAAATGGGGTAAACCAGAAGACGAATCTTTCACCCGACTGAATATGGCTCTGACCGGAGACAAAGTCCTGGCCTACCCCGACTATGGCCAACCCTTTATACTTCATACAGATGCCAGCAACGTGGCATTGGGAGCGGAGCTGTCCCAGGTACAGCAAGGCAGAGAGAGAGTTATTGCCTACGCCAGCAGGAAGCTCCGGGCCACGGAAAGGAACCCCGACAACTACAGTTCCTTCAAGTTGGAGTTTCTCACCCTAGTCTGGGCTGTAACAGAGCGCTTCAAGCACTATCTCGCCTCCTCCAAATTTACAGTCTTCACAGATAACAACCCGCTGACGCACCTGGAGACTGCGAAGCTTGGTGCCCTAGAGCAACGATGGATGGCCCGACTGTCTAACTACGTGTTTACCATCAAGTATCGGGCGGGGCATAAAAATGCAAATGCTGATGCGCTGTCCAGGATGGGGGAGAAGACCCGGAAGAGCTGGAGGAGATAGAGATACCTGCTTTCCATCGTCATGGGGTGACCCAGTGCTGCCACTGTGTGAGGGACAAGCACTCCACCAACAAAGAGGCCACGTTCAACCCATTGCCCCACCATGGATGAGCAGAGACGCAAGATAGCGACTCGGCTGTCCGCCTAGTCAAGGAGTTGCTGACGCAAGCTGTCTCGCACCCTGATCCAGATGCTCCACAGGAGACCCAACAGTTGTGGAAGGAGAAGGGCGAGCTGTTCATCTATGAGGGAAAGCTGTGTCGAAGAAGCATCAACTCCCAGACACACGAATTGGACTGGCAGGTGGTAGTCCCAAGGCGGGATGCACCAATGGTCTTAGAAGCATACCACGATGGAGCAGGACACTTCGGGTGTAAGAAGTTGGAAGTCCTACTACGGGAGCGATTCTACTGGGTTGGCATGAGGAAAGCAATCGAGAGATGGTGTCGAGAATGTGGTCCATGCAACTTGAGACGGAAAGACTGTGATAGCCAGAGGGCTCCCCTGCAGCCCATAATCACCAAACAACCACTTGAACTGGTAGCCTTGGACCACGTGAAGCTAGCCCCATGCCGGTCAGGCTATGTCTACGCTCTCAGCATAGTAGACCACTACTCTAGGTTCTTGGTAGTAGTGCCAGTGAAAGACCAGATGGCTCAGACGGCAGCCAAAGCGTTCCAACAGCACTTTTGAGGCCCGCACTGTTACCCTGAACGGGTGCTTACCGACCAAGGTCCAGCCTTTGAAGCAGAGGTGTTCCAGGAATTCTGTAACTTGTACGGCTGCAAGAAAATCAGGACGACGCCGTATCATCGCCAGACCAATGGGTTGTGTGAAAAGATGAGCCAGGTGGCGATAGACTTGTTGAAGACGTTGCCCCTTGAAGAGCGCAGCCTGTGGCCAGAGAAGTTACCAGATTTGGTGGACCTGTATAACCACATCCCGGTGAACTCCACCAACTGTACACCTGCTTACCTGATGAGAGCAAGACCTGGTAAACTACCCATCGACTTGGACATGGGAGTCTTGACACCAGAGACAACATCACCAGATGTGGATTGGGATACCGAGCGGCAGCAACAATACCGCAAGGTGCAAGAATGTGTTGAAAGAAGTTTGTCCCAGGCAAGACAGAAGCAAGAGAAAACTAACAATCAGCGCACACCTGCCGTTCCCTTATCACCTGGAGAACAGGTACTTAAGAGAAAGAGACAACTCCACAAATTAGATGACCAGTGGGAGGTTGAGCCATACACCATCCTACCCTCAAATTACGACAACACCAAAGTGTGCCTCATCAGCAAAGATGGAGGGGAAACTTCAGCGGCAGTCTCAAGAGACCACTCAAAGATCTGTCCTGAACAGCTGAAACACACAGAAGAAGATCAAGACAACTCTCAGCCCACAGAAGGATTGAAGGAAGTGGTCCAAACAGTACTAGGAGAATTTCCCCGGTCTTGGAAGCAGGTGAATAGTGCAATTGTAGTACCGGTCCTTACCTTTCTCCAAGCGGCCTCACTGAAAGCTGCAGAAGTCTCAGAACAGCTGGAAGACCAGTCGGCCCCAGAGACAGAGGTTTCATCATCAGCAGACCAGGAGAATCGACCCTCTGCTAGCAGTGAACCTGTCATACCCATGGTGAGCCAAAGAATTCGTAGGAAATTACCCAGCCTACCGGTGTTACCTCAGACTACCTGTAGTGTAGTTCACACTGAACCCACCGCACCAGGGGTAGACACTAGGGACCAGGGTAGGACAGTGACAACTAAGGTACTACATAGATCGACCAGGAATACAAAAGGGCAGCTACCTGCTCGCTGGAGAAACTAAAGTATAAAGTATAAGAGAACTAAAGTGTATGTTGTTTATAGTTGTACCCGTTAAATAGTCTTGGAAAAGTATATTTTTTGAATTTATGGACAATTGGACCACAGGACTAGGTGTTGTCAGGACAATATTGAATATAGTTACTAATAGGCCTAGAAAATAAACCGCAGGCGTGGCTGAAGACCAGGCCCAACGAAAGAGTGACCGAAAGCCACGCCCAGGGACGATGCACAAAGTGGGTTGATGCGGCTCCCACCAGCCAAATTACAGTTACCAGGATTGTGGCGTAAGGACTAAGCGCCACAGTGACTGCTTTCAATTTTTGTTGGGTTTTTGTAACTTTTGACTTTTGTAACCTGTTTGTAATGTGAATTGTTATTGTTAATTGATAATTTTAAATGGTATCCTCAGTCCGGGAGTACTGAAGTTAACTAGGGGGGAATGTGGCTCCCCAGGGGTCCGGTTGCCACAGTGGCATTGCCTCCCTCACAAGAGGTGATGCAATGCCTGGAAGCAAGCAGGGGTACCCTAATCAGGTTTTACTAAGCATGCAACACTTTCCTGGCTCCAGACCAGCAAGAGGAGTTCCTCCCCTTGGCAACTGGATCTGGAGGCGGGGTTAGTTAGACTTAGTGTGAGGAGTTGAAGTCAGGACGTCGAGGAGAGAGGAGCTGGGGACTGGAGCAGCGCGGCAGCTCACATCAGAAGGAACCAACACAGAAGAACCGGACACCGGAGTCCGAGGCTGTGGGGCGCTGAAGGCCCAGCAGCAGAAACCGGAGGGCAGAAGACTGCAGGTCTCCTGGCCCCATCAGACGCCCGTTGGCTCAGCAGCACCTAGGGCCCAGCACCACCACGTGGGAGCAACGCACCAGCAAGGCCTGAGCTGCCTGCCATACGGGTGAGCACAGAAACGTTGCATTCAGGGACGAGGGCCGCCGCACAGCTACAAACAGCAGGGCCAAAGAGTTTAGTGGAAAGGGAAGGCCTCCAACTTCACCTGGCAAGGAGGATTCTTTACTTGCTTCCAGGCTGCCCGGACTTCCACTTCTAGCCAGTACCCTAGTCCCGGCTTGTCTAATCACCATCAGTAAAGCTAAGAGGAAACCACATTTAAGTTGTGGACTGATTATTGCTGCTCCATCAATCCTTGCACTACAACGCCCAGCATAACCTATAACATCAACACTGCCCTGGAGCTAAGCTCTACCTGTGGAGAGCCACACCATCCCTGCTGCACTAACATCAGCTCCAGAGGACCTGCTCCGCAGCGGCGGCTCCCTGTAGCCGCATACCACAGGTGGCGTCACAAACTGTATACAAACACTATAAATCCCCTATAAATAACACCTTTTTATTGACTGCCCTGGGTCATGGACCGGGTCACCGCCACTGTGACATCCCCCAGCATATACCGGCCCGGCACCTGGTACCCCACGGCCCAGGGGGCGCGTCACTGTCATATCATGTATTTTGAATGGCGGACCCTATGTTATCTACTGTATATAGAGGTGTTATCTCACATTGTAATCCTGCCTGTCTGAAAAGTCATCTGTGCAGGACAGGATGTATGAGTCTAGTTTTAAACCTAGTGATGAGAACGAAAATTGCAAGATTTCTTTCTTTCTTTATATATGTATATATATATATATATATATATATATATATATATATATATAGTACAGACCAAAAGTTTGGACACACCTTCTCATTTAACCCTAGAACGCATGACCATAAAAATCTACTTTTTCACATACCTGGGGCCTTTTAGGCCCGTGTGCAAATAACATGGAATAACTAAAAAAAAATGACAAACAACGATATACCTGAGGAATACCTAGAGTTTCAAAATTCTAACTAAAGTAATCTTGCAGAAAATAGAAAACAATTAACAGGGCGGGCCTGCGAGGCCCCAGGTATGCGTTCTAGGGTTAAAGATTTTTCTGTATTTTCATGACTATGAAAATTGTACATTCACACTGAAGGTATCAAAACTATGAATTAACACATGTGGAATTATATACTTAACAAAAAAGTGTGAAACAACTGAAAATATGTCTTATATTCTAGGTTCTTCAAAGTAGCCACCTTTTGCTTTGATGACTGCTTTGCACACTCATAAAAGAGGGGGTACTGTTAGAACCCTCCTGTTTGTTTTTTCCATCTTGTGTTTTGCGGTCACGTGACCATCTGCCTATATATTTCATTTCCGCCCTTTTGGCTGTGCTGGACTTCAGTGTTATTTGACTGTTTTGCTAGCCAGGTGCTTCTGTGCCTATCTCTGTCAGTTTGCTTGGTCCTTCTGGGACCTCTACTACCTTTTTGTCAGTTTTTCTTTTTGTGTTCTGCAACAATGTTCTCTGTTCAGTAGGTGTCCCATTTTTGTTCCAGTCCTTAGTTCTTTTAGGGACCCCTTCCCTTATGCTATAGGTCTTCGTTCAGAATAGCCGAGGACTAAGGCGGGTCTGTTCGCAAGGAACAGGCAGCCCGCTACTTGTTGCAGATCATAACAACGAGTGTGCTCTCTTTTTTGCAGAATGTACCAAACTTTTGATTTGGCCACTCCTAACAATTCTTATATCTCTCTGATGGATTTCTTCTTTTTTTCAGCCTAATGATGTTTTGTTTCTCTTTTATAGAGAGCTCCTTTGACCGCATGTTGTGGGTTCACAGCAACGGCTTCTACATGCAAATGTTACACCTGGAATCAGCTTCAGACCTTTTCAGACCTACCTAATTGATGATGGATTAGCAAGAGAATAGCCAATGCAGCCCATTAAAGAGCCTTTGAGACAACTTCCCAATTGTTTTTGGCCCCTTGAAAAATTGGCAACGACATACTAAAGAGCAGTAATTCTTAAACCCTTATGCCAAATTAGTATGTGAATAACCTCATATTAAAGCTGAGAGTCTGCACTCTAAGCCTATAATTATTATATAACTGTATATTGAATATGTTTTGATAAACAGCTAAAATTCCAAAGCTTGCCTAACTGTCCAACTATTTCTAACTAAATAGACTCACTCCTTGTAGCATCGGCGTCCCTGCCCTCTGCTAGGCAGGGACGCCATCCCTCTCACCTCCGCGCTCCTCGCGTGGGTCCCTCCAGCGCTCCTGTCTCTGTCGGCGCAGCGGCGTCCCTGCCCCATACTAGACAGGGACACCGTCTCTCTCGCCCCCCGGCTCCAGGCGCGGCTTCTCCCTGCTCTCCGTTCCCTGCTGTGGCCGGTGCGCGTTCCTCCTCCAGCAGAGTGCTTAGGGTGCACGCGCGCGCCCTCCCCCCTCTCTTAAAGGGACAGCGCGCGTCTTCCTAAAGAGTCCCCGGCCAAAGGCCAGAGGACTTCCCACATTTAAGGCACCTCCTCCAAAATGGAGGTGCCCGAGCAAAGTTGTTTGCACTGTGTCTTACCTGTGCTTCAGCCCTCAGGTTCCACTGCTAGCCTGACTTCTCGTCCTGCCTGCCAGCCTGTTATCCGTCCGTTACCTGCCGAGCCTGCCAGCCTGCTCACCTGGGAGCATCCGCCTGCCCCGTCTGTCAGACCGCTCACCTGGGAGCACCTGCTTGCTTTCTGCCAGCCTGCCTGGAGACCCTGCCGTCACTTGCTGTGACCACCTTCCTGGTAAACCTAAAGACTGTTACTTGCCCTGCTTTCTCGAACTGTGACCTCCTGTCAGCTACCAGAGACTTCCGCCTGCTTGCCGTGTCCATCCACCATACCGGTCAGTCCCAGCCCTCTGACCCGTGGGAGCCACCTGCTCTCTTACAAGGTCGTGCCCAGAGTAGCACCTGGTCCCTCTGCCTGGATCCTCCCTGGTCACGGTGTCGTTAGCTGCCGTACGACCAGGGTCGGTTCGGGTGGATACTTAGTCACGCCCCTCTGGGTCTCTCCTTGCACCTCGGCACAGAGGTTCCACCACCCGGACCCATAGCAGTCCTTACATTTAACTACCAATTTTCCAGCACTTTATAGATGACTATAGTACTCTTTTAGGAGCCTCTGGTCCTCTGGATGCTGAAAAAATCGTTTTTTTATAAAATTTTAGACAAATTTGATTCCCCTTTAATCAATTTGCTTTTTTTTTCAATTTAAAGCCATTACAGTCTATGTCCATGTGGTTGCTGAAAATTACAGGAAAATGTCATATTTTTTCTTAAGTTACAGGAAGATTTCATTTTTTTTCCTTCAAATATAGTTATATGGAGAATGCAATATTAAAAAAAACAATATTTTTTAAAAATACATTTAACATAAAAACCTGTTCTAAACAAGAGGTGATTTTCAGCTAACACATTCTTTTTAAGATAATAAACATCTCACCAATTTGATAATTCATATATAAGTGGTTTCACAAAGATTGCGGTGCAAAGAGCACATCTGTGAGAATGTTCTCTGCAATAGGAAAGAATTTAAGAGCTGAGTACATGTAGTAGTGAGGAAACCATTCTACATCGGAACAGAGCAATTCAGCTAAACCCCATGGGACAAGCAAGTCAGCTCTAAATATAGAACATTCTGCTTTGTCGAGGCTTAGAAATTGTGACTATGTTCCTCTCTCTTTCTCTAAAAATCAAAAGTGATCCAAGGAGTCCAATGAATGAAGGTTGATTTCCGTGTGGCGTTTAAATTGTGTTTTTCTCCCCTAACTATTTATAAGCTGTTTTTGAGTGGTAATTTATAAAAAAAAATGCCAAAAATCTGAGAATAATTTTCCTCTCTACTCTGTTATCTTGTAGCATCGGAAGGAAGACTGCGATCGCACTTGGCATTTCTCGTAAAGGTCAAATACACTGAAAAATTTGGTCTGCAAATGTTAATGTCACGGCAAAAAAAAAAATAGATACACACCTGATTCTGATCTTTCTATACTGAGGTTTAATAAATGACTTTTTTTTTTTCCGTTGGTGTTTAGATGTTAAATAATAATATGAAGCTAACGATTTATAATGGTGTTTTAGTTGGAAAGTTTTCACACGAACCCTGAGAGATCCACTATTTTTATTTTAGAGTTAGGGCTACTTATTTTAAAAAGAGGTTGTCCAAGTAGTGAGCAACTCCATTCGTATCAGATCGGTGGGGTCTAACATCTGGAACACGCACCGATCAGTTGTCAATGACATAAAATAAAAAGGGATAACAAAAGAAGCTTACTAACCCTGATGTCATGGATATGACCCAGAGGTTAGCGGAGGGAAGCACTCCAGGAAAACGGACCAGAACCTACAGTGAACTGTGTCTCCTTGTACTGACAAGGACCAATATTTGGCATTTGACTTTTATTAACACAAGTTACCTCCCCTCTGGTGACTCATAACTAGTGATGAGCCACCCCCGTAGTGTTCGAGTTCGGTTCGTCGAACACCCGTGTGTTCGCCGAACTGTTCGTCGAACTGTTCGTCGAACACCTTCGAACACCATTAAAACCAATGGCAGGCAAACAAAAACACATAGAAACACATAGAAAACACCTTCAAAGGTGTCCAAAAGCTGACAAACTGCTCAGAAGACATAACTAACACATGGAAAAGTGACAAGTACATATAGTCATGCGAAAATAAAAGAGGTGGAGGAGTAAAAGGAGGGGGAGACACAGATATAGGCATGTCATGCCCTTCTAAAATCCAAAAAGTGAGAAGCCGACACGGCCAGTCCGTTCCTGCCCGCGCCACCTCCGTTTGTGCCAGAGCCGCGGTGGACCCTGACGGCCAGCCCCCATCTCCCAATACTGGTGCCTGTCCGCTGGTGGGTCGAGCGAGCCCCCTTGTGGTGGAGGCAGCTCTAAGCTTTTTAATTTAAATTGTCTCTCTAATTTGAATGAATACACTTTAAATCCTTTTACAAGGATCTATTGAAGGGCAAGTCTCATGCAAGCAGCCGCGTAATTCCAGCTCCAGTAGCGTCCACTAAAGCTGCTGCAGTTAAAAAGCTTTTATAAGGATCGAGCTCGGCTGTCCACCGCAAGGTGTCCTACCGCCAGTCCCAGCCCCTATGCCTTGCGGTGCCTCCTGATGCTCTTCACTGAGTATCCCGTGGTCCCGAAGCATTTCCTTTGAAAAAATTAAGTGTCCAATCTACAGGTGGTGTAGCTTGCTTAACAGCCGGGATAATCCGCTGACTAGCAGACACTGCTATTAGGCACAAAGTATTTCCTGGGCTAGATGCAGTTAAAAATTTGTAATTAGATACTCTCATTGGATGCTGAGAAAGCATTCCATAGAGTCTCCTGGCACGCCATATATTATTCTCTTAAAAAGCTTGGGGTAGGGGTCTAGGGGACCCTTTTATAGCCAAAATCACGGCCCTGTATCGCAATGCATCACCTAGGCTGAAGATAAATGGAACTGTAGCACCCCGAGGGCTCGGTTGCTGCAAAGGTATTGCACCTCACCCAGAGGTGTGATATCTCACTCTCAGGTAAGGATGGAGTGTGGATCAGGACCCCGACACCTGCATGCATTACACCACATTGCCGTGGGGCAGGGCGACCAATATGCCCCTGAGATGGGCACGACAGTCCCTGTCCCTGGCTGGAGTGGGGGGAGGGAACACTGAGGAAGGGGAACCCTGTAGTGCAGGAGCAGGGAGGAAGCAGTTCCTGTGTGCATTGAGAAGGGAGTATAAAAGGTGGGCACCATCTTAGTTCAGTGCAGAGAAGTCTGAGCAGAAGTGACAGGGAGCAGGGGCTCTGCATGAGCTCTGCTCTGGAGGTGGGCCCAGTAACAGAGGCCCAGGCCTGGAAGAGGGAGAAGGAAGGAAGAGGAGCGGAGAAGGCTCCAGGAACGAGGAACGAAGGGATCCCAGGGGTGTGCACGGGCGAGTCACCACCGCATGCCCGAATCCACCTGCGTGGAGGGGTCAGGCCAAAGGGGAGACCGGTCCCCAAAACTAGTGGAGGCGGGAAACGACCCTCAGCTAGAAACCGGAGGCTGTGACATTTTATGTGGCGCAGCCCCTCGCTACACCCGCTAGGAGGGCAGCACATAGGGTCAGGGAAACTGGCGCCAAGTTTACCAAGAGGAGGCCCGAGGCAGCCGGACAGAAGGGTTGGTAAGAAAGGCCAGACAAAGGACACACAAAGGGGGTCCTGTGAAGCGCTCCAAAGTTATCTGGGAGTTGTCTGCGCCCCTCACCTGGTGAGCACAGTACAACGTGGGCAGCCGTTACCGGCAGAAGTGGTCTGGATAATAAGAACTGTGAGTAAAGGCCCTGGATTGCATCACTGACTCCGTGTCGTTACTGCTGCTGCCCTGCACCATCACCCCCATCCTCCGCATACACTGCCCTGAGGCTATACTCCTCCCGTGGGGAGTTATGCTACGCTCTGCTGCACCCACAACACCAGCCTCAGCGGTCTGCCCTGCAGCGGCAGTTCCCTCTGACCGCAATCCACGGGTGGCGTAGTCGAACATTTAAACATCAAAACCACATAAATAGTTCCGCCACTGCTTTGACCGCCCTGAGCCACGGAACCGGGTCGCCGCCACGGAGACTACAACCACCAGCATCCACCAAAAAGGGTCCGGCTCCGGATGTCCCAAGGCCCAGGGGGCGCATCAGAACATTTTCATCACCTTTCATAATCACCAATGGGACAAGGCAGGGATGTCCTCTGTCCCCTCTCTTATACATCCTAGTGACGGAGCACCTGCTCTCATCAATTCGCCATAACCCCAATATTAGGTGGATTGAGGTGGGAGGCACCGAGTACAAGTGCTCTGCATTTGCTGATGATGTCAATCACATATATCCATCAGCAGGCTGTTATGGCTGAAGTAGATCACTTTGTTACATGGTCAAATTTTAAAATCAATACAGCGAAGTCTGAGGCCCTCGATGTCTCCCTCCCCAAATCCATACAGGATTCCATCCAGTCCAACTTTCCCTTTGCCTGGCCCTCACAGGGTATCAAATACTTAGGAATTCCTATTCATAGAGACCTCTCCCATCTATGTTATCTAAATTTTGGGCCCTTTATTGAACAACTCCATACAGACCACGGTTGGCAAGTTAGAACTGTAAGATTCACTACGTGAACCACTGGTGTTTTGTGGAAAAGCACATGTACACTGTGTTCCAAATTATTATGCAAAAAGTGTTTAGGAGTGATAAGGGAAGAATTTGTTTGTTTGTCAGTTAAACTCATTGATGGTGATGTGTGTCAGGGCTCTTTATATCACTGTAAACAATTGCAGACACCTGTGCTAATTAGTTTGGCAGGTGTGTCCAATGAACGGCAAGACTACTTAAGAAGGCTGTCCCACATTATTAAGCAGCCTACATTTTCTGCCAAAATGGGAAAGAAAAAGGATGTGTCGGCTGCTGAGAAGCAACAAATTGTGGAGTGTTTAGGTCAAGGCATGACTACAATCAACATTGTGCGATGATCAGGATGAAGTGTCTTGGCAATCAAGAAGTATGTAGCTGATTCACAGTACACATGTGTGCGTGCTGATAAGGGCAAATTGAGGACTCTTTCCTACAGGCAATTACTTCAGGTTAAAAGAGCAGCGGCAAAAAAGCCTTGTCATAGCAGCAGACAAGTTTTTGAAGCTGCTGGTGCCTCCAACGTCCCCCAAACAACAAGATGCAGGGTCCTTCAGAGGTTTGCAGCTGTGCGTACGCCATCCTGTCGACCTCCTCTATCCACTGCACACAAGCAGAAACGGCTCCAGTGGGCCAAACATTACATGAAGACTGATTTGAAAACTGTTTTGTTCACGGATGAGTGCCGTGCAACGCTCGATGGTCCAGATGGATGGAGTGGAGGATGGCTGGTTGATGGACACCCCACGCAAACACGGCTACAGCGCCAACAAGGAGGAGGTGGAGTAATGTTTTGGGCTGGAATCATGGGGAGAGAGATTGTCAGCCCCTTTAGGATCCCTGAAGGGGTAAAGATGAACTCCATAATGTATGTGGAGCTTCTCAAACAGCACTTCCTGCCATGGTTCAAGAAGAAGAAACGTGTATTCCACAGCAAGATCATTTTCATGCATGATAATGCACCGTCTCATGCTGCACATAACACATCTGCATCTCTGGCTGATATGGGCATAAAAGGGGACAAACTTATGGTGTGACCCCCATGCTCCCCTGACCTCTACCCCATTCAGAACCTCTGGAGCATCATCAAAAGGAGTGTCTATTATGGCGGGAGGCAGTTCACATCTAAGCAACAGCTCTGGGAGGGTATTCTGTCCTCATGCAAAACAATTGAAGCAGAAACCATCCAAAACCTGACAAATTCAATGGATGAGAGAGTTCAGAAGCTCCTTTCGAACAAGGGGTCCTGTGTGCAAATGTAACATCACCTAGAATAAAGTTTTGAGTTGAAAACTGTTTGATTTCAGTTTCTAATAACCTGCTAATGCTTATAATTTCAAAAATGACCATTTTTTGGTCTTTATTAAAATGAAAAGGTTGATCGAAGAGTGTGGGGGATCTAAGAGTGTGGCAACCTAGTAGTCATGATTACTTCGAATTCTGACAATCTGAGGGTCATGTTGCAGGTAGTGCAGCAAGTAGGCACTTATGTGTCTTGCGCATCTCGGAGCCCCAAAATTATTTTCCGGGCTAGATGCAGCTAAAAATTATTATTAATTTTAAATCTGGTGGAGCTTAGTAAAGATGGCCTAATAGAATCAGTACTGCACACTGCTACAAAGCCCAAATAATTTTCCAGCCAAGATACCGATAAACATGATTAGTAATTTTAAATCTGGTGGAGCTTAGTATAGATGGACTAATAGAATCATTACTGCACACTGCTACAAAGCCCAAATAATTTTCCAGCCAAGATACAGATAAACATGATTAGTAATTTGAAAGCTTAAAACGGTTGGTGAGGTGATTTTAACCAGTCATCAAGGTTTTACTCTCCCCAGGATGACACAGGGGTAGAAAAGTCGTTTCGGATCCATGATTTGTTCAACTTTATGAACTTGAGTCTGTCTACACTATCAGTGGAGAGTCGCGTGCGCTTATCTGTCAGCACACCACCAGCAGCGCTGAACACACGTTCAGACAGAACGCTGGCTGCGGGGCATGACAAGATCTCCAAGGCGTAAGTGGCGAGCTCCGGCCATTTATCCATATTGGAAGCCCAAAAAAGCAAGGGTCCAGTGACACAGTCATGGCTTCAATGTTTACTTGGAGATACTCCTGTACCATCGTCTCTAGGCGTTGACTATGTGTCAGACTTCTTGTCTCCTGTGGCCTTGCAAAGGATGAGCTAAAAAAGTGATGAAATGATTCCGCAAAATTGATGTTACCAGCAGATACTGTGTTTCTGTTACGGTTTGAGTGCTGAACACTCGACGGTCCCACGGTTGGCAAGTTGGAACTGTGAGATTCACTACATGCACCACTGGTGTTTTGTGGAAAAGCACATGTAAGATTCTGCAACAGTCTCTGCTGATACTCCTGCATGCGTGCATCCCTTTCTATGGCAGGAATTATTTCTGCAAATTTACTTTTGTACCGGGGATCTAACAGTGTGGCAACCGAGCAGTCAGGATTATTTCTAATTCTCCCAATTCGAGGGTCATGTTGCAGGTAGTGCAGCAAGAAGGCACTCATGTGTGTTGCGCATCCAGGAGCACCAAGTCCCTGTTGTGTTGGTGGCGAGGTAAGAATCATGTTTCCTTCCTCTGTCCTCCCCCCCAACCTCGCACAACAGAAATGTGATCAAGGTCTCCCTCATCTGATGAGTCTTCCATCAGTTCGTCCTCCACTTCTTCCTGGTCTCCTGCACCTTCCTCACTAGTTTGGCTGCTACCATGCACCCTGGTAAAACCATCTCCCCCACCCTCACATGCCTGCCGCCTTGGTGCTGCCGACCGTCTGGACCTTGCAGATGTTAGCCCTTCCGCATACAACTCCTCCTCCTCTACTTCCTCCACCTCCTCTTGTGCCACCACCTGACTCCGAATTCTGTTTAACATGTGCTCCAGCATGTAAGTCACCGGAATAGTCATGCTAATAATGGCATCGTCAGCACTAAACATCTTCGTCGCCATTTCAAAACTGTGCAGGGGGTGCATAGGTCCCTGATCTGAGACCACTCCTCCAGCGAGATTTGCCCCACCTCTGGATCCCGTTGGCCCAGGCTATACGTCAGAACGTACTGCACCAGGGCTTGTCGGTGCTGGCACAGTCGCTGCAACATGTGCAGAGTTGAATTCCACCGGGTAGGCACATCGCATTTTAGCCGGTGAAGTGGCAGGCCCAACGACTTCTCTAGAGATGTAAGTCGCTGAGCTGCGGGATGCGAATGGCGGAAGTGAGCACACAGCGACCATGCCCTCTGCAGAAGGCCATCTAGTCCGGGATAGTGGGCTAAAAATTACTGGACAACCAGGTTCAACACGTGAGCCATACAAGGCACGTGTGTGACATTGCCCCGGCGAAGGGCCGCACACAGGTTTGCAGCATTGTCGCACACGGCCTTCCCTGGTTTCAGGTCCAGTGGAGACAACCATTCATGAAATTGGTTCTCCAGAGCTGACCACAACTCCTCAGCTGTGTGACTCACATTTCTCAGACATTTCAGAGTAAAAACCGCCTGATGACGTTGAGCCCTACTGCCAGCATAGTAAGGAGGTGTGCAGGAATCCTTCTGCACAGTTAGAAAGCTTGTGGCATGACCAGACAGGCTTTGGGTGCAGGTGGAGGACCGAGAGGAGGTTGAGGAGGCAGAAGCAATGGAGGAACTTTGAGATAAAGAGGATTGACGCACAACTCGTGGGGACGGCAAGACTTGGACAGCAGCCCCTTGTCCTTCTGTCACCATAGTTACCCAGTGCCCAGTCAGCGACATGTAACGGCCCTGTCCAAGTGTCTGTGGTGAAATGCACCCTGTCACACACAGAGTTTCTCAAAGAAGCGGTGATGTTGTGTGCGACATGCTGGTGGAGCGCAGGCACACCTTTCTTTGAGAAGTAGTGCCAACTGGGCATCTGGTACTGAGGCACTGCGACGGACATAAGGTCTCGAAAATCCTCTGTGTCCACCAGGCTTAAAGGCAGCATTTCTGTAGCCATGAGCTTGCAAATGGTGAAATTCAACCTCTTAGCTTTCTCATGGCTAGGAGGAAATGGTCTTTTACTTGGCCACATCTGAGGGACTGAGGGCTGGCTGTTGTGCTTAGACGGGGTTGATAAGGGTGTCCCCGGAAAACTGCCGGTCTGTGAGGAAGATGCAGGCGGACATGTTAGGTTGCCTTGATCCAAAGGTGGTGCTATCGATGTCGGACAGCGCTCAGCACCAGCTGGTGTTACCACCTCCAAAGAAAATGATGACCTGCCAATCACGCTGGCTGCTGCGGGTAAAGAGGTGGCAGGTCTGCGTCCCAAAACAGGTGTGACTGCTGTCCCCCCAGTCACAGAGGATGAAGAGGCCGCGGATGCACAAGATGGGGCAGACGGTGGTTGGCCCGGCCGGCTAGGCTGCATTGTAGCACAGTGAGCGTCCCACTGCAACTTATGCTTCATGTCCATGTGCCGGTTCATGCATGAAGTACTCAAACTATGTATTTTTTGGCCTCTACTTAGCTTTTGTTGACAAATGTTACAGATAACACGAGTTGGGTGATCTTTATCGATCTGAAAAAATGCCCAGGCTATGCAAGGCTTAGCACCCATGCGACCTGAAGAGCCACCACGACTTGTGGTCAGAGGCAGAGTTGTGTTTGAGGATGCAGTTGTTGACGTGCTTCCAGTACTACATCTCTGTCCAGGAAGGCGCAACCTGACCTCGTCGTCACTAGCATCCTCCTCCACCTCCTCTGCTGACCTCATCTCTTGGCTGACTGTGGGTTGACAGTAAGTGGGATCTCCAACCTCATCATCATCACCCTGTGTGTTATCACACCCATCGTCCTCAGAGCCAACCTGTTCCTGCCCTGACAAAAAACTAAAGTTGTCGCTCCAATCAGGTATTTGAGTCTCATCATCATCTTCCTCATTGTCTCCACCAACAGAAGTTACAGTTTGGGAATGAGGGTCTACATTATGGTCAAAACCTTCTGCGTCTGGTCCTGGATCCGACTCATAAAGATTCTGGGCATCAGTGCAGATCATTTCCTCGTCTGGATTCACAGAAGCGCTGGAGCCGACCTCTAATTCCCTGGCTATAGTATGAGTAAACAGCTCTGCAGACTCAACCATCTGTTCTACCTCATACTCAGACGGGCAGCTGGAGATTTCGGAGCTGTGAGGAAGCAAGTGCGATTGGGGTGACACCTCTGAGGACTGGAGTATTTGTGATGTTGAAGTTGATGTGGAGGAGAGCCCACTTAAAGGAGCACTTGATATCCGTTGAAGCACCTGCTGTTTTTGTGCCTCATCTGGAATTTGTAGCGATTGGCGTGGCCGTAAAAAAGGGATCTTATCACATTGTCCGCTAAAAGAAGTAGACACTTTAGTTTTGCTGGAAGATGGTCTTTCTTCTGCAGATGTTACTGTTGCTTTAACACCTACTCCACGGACACAACCTTTTTTCCCCTTCCCAACATGCCTATTCCCCTTTCCACCAGCAGCAGGCCTTTTTCCACTCATTTTGGTGGTTAACTAATTCACAACTCTGGAGTTGTTTGCACAAAAAAACAATGGATGGGAACCGAGCAGAGCTGAGTGGCCAAACTGTGGTATTAGGCCAAAACTATTGTCTGGGTTAGATGCAGAAAAAAATATATTCAGCTTGCAACCTGATGGAGGTCAGTATAGATGGACTAATAGAACAAGTCCCACACACAGCTAGAAGGCCAAATATTTTTTCAGAGCTAGATGCAGATAAAAATTATATTCAGTTTGCAACCTGATGGAGGTCAGTATAGATGGACTAATAGAACAAGTCCCACACACTGCTAGAAGGCCAAATATTTTTTCAGAGCTAGATGCAGAAAAATATTATATTCAATTTACAACCTGATGGAGGTCAGTATAGATGGACTAAAAGAACAAGTCCCACACACTGCTAGAAGGCCAAATATTTTTTCAGAGCTAGATGCAGAAAAAAATAATATTCAATTTGCAACCTGATGGAGGTCAGTATAGATGGACTAATAGAACAAGTCCCACACACTGCTAGAAGCCCAAATATTTTTTCAGAGGTAGATGCAGAAAAAAATTATATTCAGTTTGCAACCTGATGGAGGTCAGTATAGATGGACTAATAGAACAAGTCCCACACACTGCTAGAAACCCAAATATTTTTTCAGAGGTAGATGCAGAAAAAAATTATATTCAGTTTGCAACCTGATGGAGGTCAGTATAGATGGATTAATAGAACAAGTCCCACACACTGCTAGATGGCCAAATATTTTTTCAGAGCTAGATGCAGAAAAATATTATATTCAATTTGCAACCTGATAGAGGTCAGCATAGATGGACTAATAGAACAAGTCCCACACACTGCTAGAAGTCCAAATATTTTTTCAGAGCTAGATGCAGAAAAAATTTTTATTCAGTTTGCAACCTGATGGAGGTCAGTATAGATCGACTAATAGAACAAGTCCCACACACTGCTAGAAGGCCAAATATTTTTTCAGAGCTAGATGCAGAAAAATATTACATTCAATTTGCAACCTGATGGAGGTCAGTATAGATGGACTAATAGAGCAAGTCCCACACACAGCTAGAAGCCCAAATATTTTTTCAGAGATAGATGCAAAAAAAAATTATATTCAGTTTGCAACCTGATGGAGGTCAGTATAGATGGACTAATAGAACAAGTCCCACACACTGCTAGAAGGCCAAATATTTTTTCAGAGCAAGATGCAGAAAAATATTATATTCAATTTGCAACCTGATGGAGGTCAGTATAGATGGACTAATAGAACAAGTCCCACACACTGCTAGAAGGCCAAATATTTTTTCAGAGCTAGATGCAGAAAAAAATTATATTCAGTTTGCAACCTGATGGAGGTCAGTATAGATGGACTAATAGAACAAGTCCCACACACTGCTAGAAGGCCAAATATTTTTTCAGAGCTAGATGCAGAAAAATATTATATTCAATTTGCAACCTGATGGAGGTCAGTATAGATGGACTAATAGAATGATGCTATGCCCAAAAGGTTTTACTTCACTAGGTGCAGTAAAAAAATTGGCATTCTATACACAGGTTGTGTAGCTTGCAACACAGATTGGCTACTCCACTGACTAACACACTCTGCAATAGGCCAAAAAGGATTAGCTTTGCTAGATTTAGCCAAATGCTGTGAAAAAAACTTGCACAGCACTGGCACAGACCTGCCTGGCAAAAACTGATAGGAACTGATGTAACTTAGTCCTGAAAAGGACTGAAATTACAATTAGTCTTTTCTCCCACAACCTATCTATTTAAGAGCACAGACCTGCCTGATAAAAGTCGTAGGAAATGCTGTAACCTAGTCCTTAAAAGGACTGCAATCACAACTATTCCCTACTCCCAAGCTATCTGTAGATTTGTGCGAAAATTGGCTTGAAATTAACAAGGTATAGCGCACACAGCAACAGCGGTGCCATCTAACACGCAGCTGCAGCAGTGAGAAAATGGTGGCGACGGGGAAAATGGCTGGGTCTTATAGGGCAAGGACATGTGACATACACTGCCAATGACACATGCCCTTGCTTGTGTGAAAAAAAGCACTTCGCTCCGTGTGTGCGCTGCTGATAGGCTGACAGATTGCACCTCCCCACTGTAAATGCGGGAAAGAGAAAAAAAAATGGAGATCTTCATTATTCCTGCAGAGATCCATCCCCTGCCCCTCCCCCCGCCCCGCTGTACACTCAAACTGAGTATTAACATTAATTTTCATCATTACTGAGAAAAAATCCAGTTATGATTTTGGTGCACGAACAGTTATCGAACATAACCTCGAACAGCCGAATTTTTCTCAAATCGTTCGTGTTCGCCGAACGGCTCGAACACTGCCCAAAACAGCTCGAATTTGAGATTGGCGAACAGTTCGAGTCGAACAATGCTCATCTCTACTCATAACAGGGCTAGTCATGAGATGTGACTTCAGTTTCAGAAAATTATGAGACTCTCAACTTTCAGGATATCTTCCCCCCTGGGGGGTCACAGGCGGGAGATATTACCATCATCTTTCCTATCACAATTTTGTCGTTACATTAAGACCAAACATGACCTGGTTCGCACCATCTATCATACCGTTATTCAATTGGAGGAATTCTAGCGGCCCCACTGTGATGTGAGTGGATGCGTCCCACTCACTCCTTCACTATGACGTTGAAAATCTATAACCCATAAATATGAGATTGATAGCCTGCCTGTCTATCTGTCATTGTTCAGTTTCCTTTCATCATAGGAGCTTCTGCCTAGGATGGGACAGTTCTACATTTTGTAAACAGATCATAGCCTCCTTATTCATTTTCTCAGAGAATTTCCTGTTTCATTACCTGGCCACTGCAGGGATCCTCTACTTCAAGAGGAACTTGAATCGTTAGCTCTGTTATGTTCTGCAACTTAGAACTAAGGAATAGAAGGGAAAAGCTGTCCCTGCACTGAGACTCAGCTTTAACCTATGCTGGGGTTGGTGCCCTATTCCTTATGAATAGCCCCATCGATACTCCTGCACTGAACTCAAATGAAGACCTGTAGGAAAGGGAAAGGGGTCCCTAAAAGATCTAAGGACTGGGAGCAAAAGCAGAAGACCTCCTAACAGAAAAGTTAGTTGCAGAAACCAAAATTAAGGGAAACAAAACTGGTGGAACAAGAAGTCCCAGGATAACAATAGTCCAAAGCAAGAAGACCTAAACCAGGCTACATAGTCAGAGCACGAGCATTACAATACTGATGTCCAGCAGGGAATGGGGGCCAGGTGCTGGGTAATAAAGAGTGCAGAGATCACGTGACCAAGAAACCCAGCACCAGAGGAAAAGACTAGAAGCCAGCAAACCACAACAAGATGGCCGATAGTAAAACAACATAGATTTTAACAAGTTCTTCCTATCTTAATTAGTCTTAATTACTTTTTCTCTCCCTAGTTATAACTGACTTCCTCTTCCCCATATCCCCAAAGTGTCAGCTCTTTGTCCCTAAAGTTCTATGTGAGGGTGACGGGGTTAATGTGCCCTCCCTGGAGAAGTCTTAATTTTCCTCTATGACAATGACAGTAACAATATAAAATATATTCACCTCTTAAAAGACTAGAGGACAGATTTCAATTATACACAATCATAAACTCCAATTTTTCATTGCACTTAATTAGCTAAAAACCTTTATTAGCTTCGATACATAAGAATTTCTGCATTTTTTAATACCGAAAATATTTAAGTTACATTTCATTTTCAGCCAGCCTTGTTCTCGTGGAATATGATTATAGAATAAATTAAAAAGTAATGATATGTGAATTAGATTTCCTCATCAATGCAATGACTGATTAATTGGAGAAACTAAAAGTCCTGCAGCCTATACACTCCACTTCCCAGGCGATTTCTTCTCCAGCGCAGACATTACTACCAAGTTGATTTAATATTCATTTTCCTAATATTCTCAGAGAAAAGGGATGAACAAAATGCTGAATACAATTCATTTTCATTAGGTGTGTTTATAACAAAGTCCTTTGTGGGTCTTATGGCCAAATTACTAATAAGGGTAGTATATTATGGACATAGAAATGTAGACGAGCTGCATGTGATATTTTAGTCTTCCACATTGTCCCAATGTCTCATGCACATGACATTATTATGGCACACATAAAAGTTGATTTTCGAATATGCCTCTGAATTTATATAGAGCCATCAAGGCTTTTGTTTCTTAGACAAATACTACCAAAATACGGCAATTAATAACATACGAATTGGTTGATTAGAAATCCCACAGTCAATAACCACTTGGCGCTTTATGAAACGTATAAACTCCTCAATATTACAATTGCAACATCAAGAATGAAAAGTTGTAGAATTATAAAAGTCAACTGATCCATAGACAAGTCAATGATATGTAAATGCACCATGCACCATGGACACTTACAGTCTCGGCTGCTATCAATGAGATTATTAATGATTGTTTGAGAAATGTTCTGCCTCACTCAATGCATTATGCCCAATCATCAAGATCCCCTGCTGGCAGCTCCTTTTGCAATTGTCGAATAATGATTTCTCAGATGTGTTTGATGACAGACAAGTCCGGAGATGCTGCAGGTCATAATCAACGATTAGTGCCGTAAATATAAAACCCCCAAAAATGGCAGAAATGCATTTTTTTCAACATTTTACAGCACTTGGAATTTTTGAGGGGCGTTTTCCCTTACGCTATATTGCAAAATGAACGATGTCATTCAAACCATCAACTTGTCCTGCGAAAAAAACAAGTCAAAGACAAAATGAAAAAAGTTATGGCTGTTTGCAGATGAAGAAAATTCTACTGTTAAAAATGAAAATTGGATGCGACTATAAAGGACTAAACTATCCAATAGAGAGAATGCCAAAGTTTATATAGTATATCCATAAATGTGCAATAATGTAAATTTGTACTGTTTATATGCTATTAAAACCTATCAAAATATTGATGTGGTCTTGATTTAAAGAAGCACTCCTACTAATTTTTATCCTATTAACATATTGCAGTCATTATATAATCTAGCACTGCAAACTTACAATTGCTGGTTTTGCCTTTCTACCCAGTAAATTCTTCTCTTTTCCATTAGGTCTATGACATCACGTGATTAAAAACTGACTAGCTGAATCCTACTAAGCTCTATGTAGAAACAGGAGGTCAATTTTCCCTAAATGAGTCATACCCATCTTCAACTCATGACTAGTGATGAGCGAGTATGTTCTGTTAACCCTTTTGCCGAGTATGCTCGGGCGAGCACCGAGTAGTTACAGCGTGCTTGGTGTTATGCTTGAATCACTCCCGTGTGCATGATTTGCAACTGTTTGACAGCTTTAATACATGTGAGGAATGTCTATTTCTAACACATTCCTCACATGTATTAACACTGTCAAACAGTTGTAAATCATGCACACGGGAGTGATTCAAGCATATCACCGAGCAGCTGTAACTACTCGCTGCTCGTCCGAGCATACTCGCCGAAAGGGTTAACAAAAAATACTCGTTCATCACTACTCCTGACCCATCTACTTTGCTCCTCTACCTGCCATGGACTTTGCAGTGATGACTCATGCAGGGAAAAGAGACTTTCTGTTTCTATGTAAAGCTGTCCTGTATGCCAAAAGAAAAATGCAGAATTGTAGTTTTTATCTGTTTTCAGCCACCCCTCCAAAAAAGTTAACTTTTTCAGCATATTATTCATACCGCAAAATTGTTCAATTGAATAACACAACTTATCCCGCATAAAGCAGACCCTGAAACTTCAACAGAAAAATGAAACAACTATGGCTCTAAGAATGAAACTATATATATATATAAACACATAATAAAATGGTGCAAAACAGCAGTGTCTTGAAAGGGTTAAAGGAATAGTTCGGAGTCAAGAGTCGCCCAGCTGTCGCTGAACTTGTTCTCTTCACACCAAATTTCAATTCCAGACCCTGACTGATTATAGACACAACACTAATTATTTTTTAATTCTCTTAAATAATTAGCCTACATTAGTGGTGCTAGAACAGTGCACTGATGAGACGCCGCTGTCTATTAGCGGGAACCTGTGTCTGCATTTTCTTAGTCCAGCTCTCAGGAGATTGAGGGTGTGATCACATGTAGTGCTCAATTCATTATTATAATAATAAAACGAGAAAAATAAAAAATGTAGCTGCATTTCTTTAGCTTGGAATTTTATAGGAAATACATCAAAAGAAAATGGCTTATTGTTTAGATACATTTTTTGTCTTAAAATATTTTTAAAAAAATGTATGTAAAGAAAAATAAATATTTTTTTCACTCTCCCATCATTTTCTATCTCTCTGTTTATATATATATATATATATATATATATATATATATATATATAAAACTATATGAATTAATATGCAATTAATTAACACGTGTGGAATTATAATATTAATTAACACATGTGGAATTATATACTTAACAAAAAAGTGTGAAACAACTGAAAATATGTCTTATATTCTAGTTTCAAGAGGTAGTCACCGGAAATGGTCTTCCAACAATCTTGAAAGAGTTCCCAGAGATGCTTAGCATTCGTTGGCCCTTTTGCCTTCACTCTGTGGTCCAGCTCACCCCAAACCATCTCGATTGGGTTCAGGTCTGGTGACTGTGGAGGCCAGGTTATCTGGCGTAGCACCCCATCACTCTCCTCCTTGGTCAAATAGCCCTTACACAGCCTGGAGGTGTGTTTGGGGTCATTGTCCTGTTGAAAAATAAATGATGGTCCAACTAAACGCAAACCGGATGGAATAGCATGCCGCTGCAAGATGCTGTGGTAGCCATGCTGGTTCAGTATGCCTTCAATTTTGAAAAAATCCCCAACAGTGTCACCAGCAAAGCACCCCCACACCATCATACCTCCTCCTCCATGCCTCAAGGTGGGAACCAGGCATGTAGAGTCCATCCGTTCACCTTTACTGCATCGCACAAAGACACGGTGGTTGGAACCAAAGATCTCAAATTTGGACTCATCAGACCAAAGCACAGATTTCCACTGGTCTAATGTCCATTCCTTGTGTTCTTTAGCCCAAACAAGTCTCTTCTGCTTGTTGCCTGTCATTAGCAGTGGTTTCCTAGCAGCTATTTTGCCCTGAAGGCCTGCTGCACAAAGTCTCCTCTTAACAGTTGTTGAAGAGATGTGTCTGCTGCTAGAACTCTGTGTGGCATTGACCTGGTCTCTAATCTGAGCTGCTGTTAACCTGCAATTTCTGAGGCTGGTCACTCGGATAAACTTATCCTCAGAAGCAGAGGTGACTCTTGGTCTTCCTTTCTTGGCGCGGTCCTCATGTGAGCCAGTTTCTTTGTAGCGCTTGATGGTTTTTGCAACTGCACTTGGGGACACTTTCAAAGTTTTCCCAATTTTTCGGACTACTGACCTTCATTTTTAAAAGTAATGATGGCTACTTGTTTTTCTTTACTTAGCTGCTTTTTTCTTGCCATAATACAAATTCTAACAGTCTATTCAGTAAGACTATCAGCTGTGTATCCACCAGACTTCTGCACAACACAACTGATGGTCCCAACCCCATTTATAAGGCAAGAAATCCCACTTATTAAACCTGACAGGGCACACCTGTGAAGGGAAAACCATTTCCGGTGACTACCTCTTGAAGCTCATCAAGAGAATGGCAAGAGTGTGCAAAGCAGTCATCAAAGCAAAAGGTGGCTACTTTGAAGAACCTAGAATATAAGACATATTTTCAGTTGTTTCACACTTTTTTGTTAAGTATATAATTCCACATGTGTTAATTCATAGTTTTGATGCCTTCAGAGTGAATGTACAATTTTCATAGTCATGAAAATACAGAAAAATCTTTAAATGAGAAGGTGTGTCCAAACTTTTGGTCTGTACTGTATATATATATATATATATATATATATATATATATATATATATATATATAGATAGATAGATATATAGATATATATCTATATATATACAGTAGATATATATATATATATATATATATATAGGTATATATACATATATAGATATATATTTATATAGATATCTATATATATACAAAAAATAGAAATATTGTTTCACACTGTCCACTATGTCTAATATCAGATTTACACCTGTTTTGCACAGACAACTTTTCAGCTGTCCCAATATCATCACAGACAGTATTACAATGAAATGTAACATCTACACATACTGTACAGCAGATAACACATAATCCACAATTCACAACAGGTGATGTTACAGCTCACCTTCTCCCCCACCCCTCACAATGAATTTTTCCCAGACACACATGTAAAAAAAACTCTTCTATATAGACAAATTATGTCTGAGTCAGTCTGTTGCTGTTAATGTCCATTTGAAGAACAGCAACTAAGAGTCTAATATGTAGCTTAATGGAAGCCTAAAAATTGTAATATTACTATTTTTTTTAAATAGATACAAGAAAGTGATAAAATTGGGGAAAATGTAATAAAAAAATCAATTTTTATTATTAAATACATAAAAACCGGATTTAAACAATAGGTTATCTTCTGATGACACATTTCCTGAAAGTACCGGCTGGTAAGAATACTTGTCATAAATAATCTTTGTTGGTAAAGTTGGAGTAATAGATTTAATTTAAGTTAGTTTAATTATCTAATGCTGTTATAATAAATACCCTAGACGCCTTACTCATGCTCTTATAAATCTATTCTAGTGTTAAAGCTATTCTGCTCTAAATAGGCCAAATTACTCTAGAAAAGTAGCTTCAAAGTTCTGGCCACTAAGTGTTTCCATTCTGCTTAACTTGTTGTCCACAGCCTGTTGTCAAGTGTAATCCGTCTTGGGCAGCACATTTGCTGAGGAAGGTTACAGGGTGTTCCTTTGTTCCAGATCTCCTGTCTATCAAACTGCATAGAAGCAGAAGTGGGAGGCAAGATTTAACTATTGAGCAAGCAAGACCTTGGACAATGTCAAGATCATTCCATGCTAGTAACCCACTAGTAAGGGCTGCCAGAAGCCAAGGTTTTGTCATTTTTCTTTACTTCTAAGAAGTAGAGATGAGAGGATTGATCAGAGTAGGATTGAGTTAGCATCAAATTTCCTGAAATTCCCAGTTTTACGCAAATTTGAACATTTTGAGATATGATTCACAGTTCGCAAAACTAAATATGCCCGGCAAAGTTTCATGACCTGTTGAAGCATCAGAGAGTGTGCTAATGTCATTTTTCATTGCTTCACTGGCCTCCTTATAATGCCCTGCAGCTATGATATCTAGTGGATTATCGTACCTTGTTCAGTGATGGTGAGTACCAGAGCCATTGGAGATCAGCGGGTTCCAGAGGAGCACAGTTTATATGCAAGAGTCATTTCCATCCACAGAGTCAATGTATAAGTCTCTCTCTTCTGTAAAGTGTCAATTCTTATAATCAGCAGGGTCCTCTATCTCTCCTGTAGAGAGGAGTAAGCTCTTATGGTCAGGGGGTCCTCTCTCTCCCTCTCTCCTGCAATGTGTAAGCTATTACGTCAGCGGGTCTCTCTTTCTTTTTCCTGTAGAGTGCAAGCTTTTATGGTCAGCAAGGTCTTCTCTGTCCTGCAGAATTGTAAGTACTTATGGTCAGTGAGATCCTCTCTCTTCCGTAGAGTGTAAGCTCTTATGGTCAGCAGAGTCTTGACTCTCTCTCCTGTAGAGTGTAAGCTCTTATGGTCAGCAGAGTCCTGACTCTCTCTCCTGTAGAGTGTAAGCTCTTATAGTCAGTGAGGTCCTCTCTCTCTCTCACTCTCTCCTGTAGAGTGTAAGCTTTTATGGTCAACGGGGTCCTTTCTCCTGTACAGTGTAAGTTCTTATGGACAGCGAGATCCTCTCTCTTCCGTAGAGTGTAAGCTCTTAAGGTCATCAGAGTCCTGACTATCCTGTAGAGTTTAACGTCTTATGGTAAGCAAGGTCCGCTCTTTCTCTCTCCTGTAGAGAGTAAGCTCTTATGATCAGTGGAGTTTTTTATCTCCTCTCCCAACATGTATTACAAGCTTTT
This sequence comes from Phyllobates terribilis, assembly GCF_046119375.1. Taxonomy (NCBI): domain Eukaryota; kingdom Metazoa; phylum Chordata; class Amphibia; order Anura; family Dendrobatidae; genus Phyllobates; species Phyllobates terribilis. Next base: position 331,647,234 of record NW_027362768.1, read on the forward strand.
CAATAAGATTTGAGCAAATTTATTAGCTTCAAATTTAATTTTTTGGGGAAAATTCGTCAGTCGGAAAATTCGAATTCCAGAATATCCACAGTTCTCTAGTGAGAGGGCTAAATCGGCTCCTCTCAAGGTCTTAGGAACCCAGTAAAAATTGTAATTAATAAAAAATAGACATTAAAATAATTAGAGATAGTTGACCTATTGTAATATAACTTAGTTTATTTACCGATAGTCCACTGGAAAAAAATTAGTTAATATCACTGTAAGTTGTATTTAGTAAACTCAGCCCCATTATCACCAGCACAGAAAAGATGGCATCGTTTTCCTTTCTGTGCGTTCATATTACTCCACTTAATAATAAGCATTGTCATCTGTATTTACATTTATACTTGCTGAACGCGCCATAAGTCGGTTGGTAAACTCTCATTTTATTTCAATGAAGAGATCAGAGGAATAAAAGTGTCTCGTCTTGAATATATTTCAGGATTTATATCCCGTGTAAAACATCAGCTCCTCCAATATGCCGCATCTGGCGAGACATTTAAATGACTTGACTGCATCTTACTTATTGTAACCACAGCGTTTAGTGTGTCAAGATGAGAAACAGTCTTGCTTTAAACAAGCCGTATGTATGCTCGCTGTGTACCCGGAATATCTGTCACTGCCTTCGTGAGGTCAATGGAATATACAGGTGCAAATCTGGCTACAAGACCAGTCATTTCCGTACTTTTCTTTGTTCCAAATTTTAAGCATTAAATTATTCCACGTGAAAAACAGATTAAACCAATAATTATTCTTCCTGTTAAAAATTATTGTAATTAGAGGTGAGCGACAAAAACTTTGTTGAATTTTTATAAATTAGCTGAACCTGGCAAATTCGATAATTTTGTCATTTTCTTCGCACAAATTACCTGAAATCGTCACAGCCACATTGCACAAAGCAGAAGACTGTATCAGGCTGCGAAGGCTCATTTGAACACAGGTTTGACCAGGCAAGCTTCTTTGCAATGTTTTGCAGCTATCGCATTATATGGCATAGCACAGCCAATAAGAAGGCATTATCGCAGCCTGTATAAAAGCAGAGGCTGGGAATGCAGCAGCCATTTTATAGCAAATCTGGATATGAGAGGACATCATAGCTCACAGCTTATCATAGAGATAGAATAAGCCATAAATCAATGAAGAAACTGCACATATAGTGTGTGACAGCACAGCAGTGAAGCACAGTTACCATCTACTTACCTTACTTACCTATAGCCATATATGTGAAGATCATTTTGACATTACTAAGACTGTGTTTGTGATTAAATGTTATAAAGGGGTTGGATACAGTCCTAGAAGACCTCAGAGAGTTACACAAGTGTGTTCAGAGCAATTCTAGTCTTTGAATATTGAAAGGAAGTAGATGACCTGCTCTGCTGGTGCTGTAATTCCCATAAAATCCATATGATGATGTAGAAAACAGATAGTGCAGTTTCATCTCAACACGTTTCGAATTTAAACAAAATTCTGCAGGAGAAGAAATTGTGAGCTGGACTGCAAGATGTTGCTGTCCTGTTGACGCCTATGACATGAAAGCACCATTACATCCCACAGCCCAGCAAACAAGTTCCTCTCCAACCGAAGTTTTTTCAACTTCGACACGCTTTGAAATTAAACCACACCATCTTCTACACTGTCTTCTGGATTTTATTGGAATTACAGCACCAGCAGTGCAGATCACCAGCTTCCTTCAAATACTTGATTACCATTGTGGGCTCCTACAACCTGTTGGTGATGCGGCAGCTGGAACTTTTTGGTTTTGAAACCCTTTACCTTAACTCTTTTAACCTTTTTATTAATTGGATAAGACCCTGCAGTGCTTGAATTATCCCTCCATCTTTCTATTAGAATCTTTGAAGGACTTTACATAAGTTGCATATCAAGTTTTTGGGGAAAAAATGTTAAAGCTGGAAAATTCTAATTTCAAAATATTCGCTCATCATCTCTTATTTTAATATTATATATGAATGTAGCAGCCACTATCTTGATTGTGCCTATAATAACTCAGTAGTAATAGCAAATAGCATAGGCGCACTTTATTACCATCATAATATGCCACAGCTGTCAAGTTGGCGGCTGCAACATCTGTATGTTCCCGAGGTTATTATAACGTCTAGCTACATAGATATGTGTTTTATTGTCTTCTTTTTAATAAATTGACAACAAAGTTAATTTGATATCGCCCTCTTCTGGTTTCTAGGATATTCTATCACTTTATTTGAATTGGATGTCTAGGACCCGTATTGATCCTGAGAATGAATGTGCCACAATGCTTATTTAGTGCATTTTTGCAAATTTGTGACTGCATCATTTACATGTATTTAAATGTTCATTTTCTGTCTGAGAGAGCATGTTCATCTCAATGTGGTCGTAAGCTGTAACCAGAAATTGTGATCAGTAGATAGAAGAGAATCGATTTTGAGTTTCCTTGTGATTTGATTTTAGGAATTTCCAGAAAAATGTTAGTCTTGTCTGTCTTCTCTCTTCTGCTTTCTATCTTCTGTTTCAAGGCCTCAAGTGATGCCATTTTTCACAAGACTCCATATCGTCATATGGGATGCGATGTATGTAATTTTTAATGCCTTTCCGGCAGATTTCATTTGCACCAAATTTATTTGTTGCAAAACAAATTTCCCTGTTGATTTAGAGCAAATCTGCTAAATTTGAATTGAGAAAAATTTGGTCAGCCCTAGTGATCAGATGTCATATTCTGTTGATCCTCTACCTTTTTCACAGAATGAGTTCTAGGACTAATATATACATTAAAGATGCCCAATATCATAAAGATTGTGAGACCTTCATAAATGTTGGATGGTCGGCCAAACGCTCTTCCAAATTCCTCGTACTCATAAATTCTTGTTTCAGCCAATCAATATTGTGTTTTCTACTAAATCAGAGAGAAGAAAGCTGCTACCAGACATCTCTGATCTTCCAGAGAACAAGAGTTAGATGGTTGGCCAATCCTTTTGTTTGCATATGAATAGAGATGAGCGTTGTTCTACTCGAACTGTTCGCCAATCTCAAATTCGAGCTGTTTTGGGCGGTGTTCGAGCCGTTCGGCGAACACGAACAATTTGAGAAAAATTCGGCTGTTCGAGGTTATGTTCGATAACTGTTCGTGCACCAAAATCATAACTGGATTTTTTCTCAGTAATGATGAAAATTAATGTTAATACGCAGTTTGAGTGTACAGCGGGGTGGGGGGAGGGGCAGGGGATGGATCTCTGCAGGAACAATGAAGATCTCCATTTTTTTTTCTCTTTCCCGCATTTGCAGTGGGGAGGTGCAATCTGTCAGCCTATCAGTAGCGCACACACGGAGCGAAGTGCTTTTTTTCACACAAGCAAGGGCATGTGTCATTGGCAGTGTATGTCACATGTCCTTGCCCTATAAGACCAAGCCATTTTCCCCGTTGCCACCATTTTCTCACTGCTGCAGCTGCGTGTTAGACGGCACCGCTGTTGCTGTGTGCGCTATACCTTGTTAATTTCAAGCCAATTTTCGCACAAATCTACAGATAGCTTGGGAGTAAGGAATAGTTGTGATTTCAGTCCTTTTAAGGACTAGGTTACAGCATTTCCTACGACTTTTATCAGGCAGGTCTGTGCTCTTAAATAGATAGACTGTGGGAGTAAAGACTAATTGTAATTGGAGTCCTTTTCAGGACTAGGTTACATCAGTTCCTATCAGTTTTTGCCAGGCAGGTCTGTGCCAGTGCTGTGCAAGTTTTTTTCACAGCATTTGGCTGAATCTAGCAAAGCTAATCCTTTTTGGCCTATTGCAGAGTGTGTTAGTCAGTGGAGTAGCCTATCTGTGTTGCAAGATATACCACCTGTGTATAGAATACCAATTTTTTTACTGCACCTAGTGAAGTAAAATTTTTTGGGCATAGCATCATTCTATTAGTCCATCTATACTGACCTCCATCAGGTTGCATATTGAATATAATTTTTTTCTGCATCTAGCTCTGAAAAAATATTGGGCTTCTAGCTGTGTGTGGGACTTGTTCTATTAATCCATCTATACAGACCTCCATCAGGTTGCAAACTGAATATATTTTTTTCTGCATCTACCTCTGAAAAAATATTGGGCTTCTAGCTGTGTGTGGGACTTGTTCTATTAATCCATCTATACAGACCTCCATCATGTTGCAAACTGAATATATTTTTTTCTGCATCTACCTCTAAAAAAATATTGGGCTTCTAGCTGTGTGTGGGACTTGTTGTATTAGTCCATCTATACTGACCTCCATCAGGTTGCAAACTGAATATATTTTTTTCTGCATCTACCTCTGAAAAAATATTGGGCTTCTAGCTGTGTGTGGGACTTGTTCTATTAGTCCATCTATACAGACCTCCATCAGGTTGCAAACTGAATATATTTTTTTCTGCATCTAGCTCTGAAAAAATATTGGGCTTCTAGCTGTGTGTGGGACTTGTTCTATTAATCCATCTATACAGACCTCCATCAGGTTGCAAACTGAATATATTTTTTTCTGCATCTATCTCTGAAAAAATATTGGGCTTCTAGCTGTGTGTGCGACTTGTTCTATTAATCCATCTATACAGACCTCCATCAGGTTGCAAACTGAATATATTTTTTTCTGCATCTAGCTCTGAAAAAATATTGGGCTTCTAGCTGTGTGTGGGACTTGTTCTATTAATCCATCTATACAGACCTCCATCAGGTTGCAAATAGTGTTGAGCCACCCCCGTAGTGTTCGGGTTCGGTTCGGTTCGTCGAACACCGGGATGTTCGAGGAACTGTTCGTCGAACACCTTAGAACACCGTCGAACACCGTTAAAACCAATGGCAGGCAAACAAAAACACATAGAAACACATAGAAAACACCTGCAAAGGTGTCCAAAAGCTGACAAACTGCTCAGAAGACACTCTCTTTAAAAAAGCCGGCCGGCAAATTCAGCAGCGGCATACACCGGTACCCGACAATTTAGACAAGAAGGAATAGAGCATCACACATAGATTAGATAGATAGAAACATGTCAGTCACACATATAAGAAGCACAGTGACAGTGTTGGTTACTGCACTTGTCATTTAGTGTAAAGGATTTATTAAAAAAAATATTAGTGTTTTCATGCACCGTCTCTTTAAAAAAGCCGGCCGGCAATTCAGCATCTGTACCCGACAATTTAGAACAGAAAGAATAGAGCTTCACACATAGATTAGATAGATAGAAACATGTCAGTCACATATATATGAAGTACAGTGATAGTGTTGCTTACTGTACTTGTCATTTAGTGTAAAGGATTTATTTAAAAAAATAATAGTGTTTTCATGCACTGTCTCTTTAAAAAAGCCGGCCGGCAATTCAGCAGCGGTACCCGACAATTTAGAACAGAAAGATAGAGCATCACACATAGATTAGATAGATAGAAACATGTCAGTCACATATATATGAAGTACAGTGATAGTGTTGGTTACTGTACTTGTCATTTAGTATTAAAATAAAGGATTTATTATTAAAAAAATTGGCGTGGGGTTCCCCTTAATTTTAGGCTCTAGTGGAGGTTAAGCAGACGGCTGGGGCAGATGTTTGAAGCCAGGGAAGGGGGTAATACCCACGGAGCTTCCCAGGCTACTAATATCAGCCCCCAGCTGAAAACATAGCCTTTACTAGCTATTAAAATGGGGGACCCCCCCAAAAAAATGACGTGGGGTCCCCCCTAATTTAATAGCTAGCAAAGGCTAGGCAGACAGCTGGGGGCTGATATTAATAGCCCAGGAAGGGAGCCATGAATATTGGCCCCCTCCCAGGCTAGAAACACCAGCCGTCAGCCGCCCCAGAAATGGCGCATTCATAGGATGCGCCAATTCTGGCACTTAGCCTCGCTCTTCCACGCTGCCCTGGTGCGGTGGCAGGGGGTAATAGGGTTGGGGTTGATGTCAGCTTATAATGCCAGCTGACATCAAGCCCAGGTTAGTAATGGAGAGGCGTCTATAAGACACCCCCATTACTAACCCCATAGTCAAAGTTAAAAAAAACACAAACACCCAGAATAAAGTCCTTTAATTGAAATAAAGACACAATCCTTTATTGTTCTAAATTAATCCATACTTACCATCACGCCCATTCCAGCTGAAGCCAACGATCTCCTGCAATAAAAGAAAAATAATAAAGCAACCTCATCCTTACCTTTCCATGGTTCCCACGACAGCTTCAGCTCTGCTACATCGAGATGACAGGCTGGACCGCAGCAGAACGCTGCCATCCAGCCTGTCATCCCGCAGACACTGAGAAGCGCAGGCTTGCTTGCGCTGCTCAGCGTCTCTCTGTGACGACATCCAGATGAGCCGAGTTCATGTCCAATGAACTCGGCTCACCTCATGCACGTCACTGACAGCGTGGGAAAATTCTCACGCTGAAGCGCTGATTGCAGGAGAATTTTCCCACGCTGTCAGTGACGTGCAGGAGGTGAGCTGAGTTCATTGGACATGAGCTCACCTCATGCACATCACTGACAGCGTGGGAGAATTCTCCTGCACTCAGCACTTCAGCGTGAGAATTTTCCCACGCTGTCAGTGACGTGCATGAGGTGAGCCGAGTTCATTGGACATGACCTCGGCTCATCTGGATGCCGTCACAGCGAGACAGTGAGGAGCGCAAGCATGCCTGCGCTTCTCAGTGTCTGCGGGATGACAGACTGGATGGCAGCGTTCTGCTGCGGTCCAGCCAGTCATCTCGATGTAGCAGAGCTGAAGCTGTCGTGGGAACCATGGAAAGGTAAGGATGAGGTTGGTTTATTATTTTTCTTTTATTGCAGGAGATCGTTGGCTTCAGCTGGAATGGGTGTGATGGTAAGTATGGTTTAATTTAGAACAATAAAGAATTGTGTCTTTATTTCAATTAAAGGACTTTATTCTGGGTGTTGTGTTTTTTTAAATACTTTACTAGAAATTCATGGCGGTCATGTCTAATACTGGCGTGACCCCATGAATTTTGGGCTTGGGGCCAGCTGATAATACCAAGCTGGCCCTAACCCCTTTATTACCCAGTGAGCCACCGCACCAGGGCCCTGGATGAGTTGGGTACAGCGCCAGAAGATGGCGCTTCTATGAACGCGCCATTTTCTGGGGTGGCTGCGGACTGCAATTTGTAGCGGGGGGGGGGCCCAGAAAGCTTGGGCCTCCCTGCGCTGCAGATTCCAGCCCCCAGCTGCCTAGTTGTACCTGGCTGGACACAAAAATAGGGCGAAGCCCCACGTACTTTTTTTTTAATTATTTCATGAAATTCATGAAATAATTAAGAAAAAAAGGCCTTCCCTATATTGTTGTGTCCGGCCAGGTACAAATAGGCAGCTGGTGGTTGGGGGCAGCCCGTTCCTGCCTGCTGTACCTGGCTGGACACAAATATAGTGCGAAGCCCCACTTCAATTTTTTTTAATTATTTCATGAAATTCATGAAATAATTAAGAAAAAAAGGGCTTCCCTATATTGTTGTGTCCGGCCAGGTACAAATAGGCAGCTGGTGGATGGGGGCAGCCCGTTCCTGCCTGCTGTACCTGGCTGGACACAAATATAGTGCGAAGCCCCACTTCAATTTTTTTTAATTATTTCATGAAATTCATGAAATAATTAAGAAAAAAAGGGCTTCCCTATATTGTTGTGTCCGGCCAGGTACAAATAGGCAGCTGGTGGATGGGGGCAGCCCGTTCCTGCCTGCTGTACCTGGCTGGACACAAATATAGTGCGAAGCCCCACTTCAATTTTTTTAAATTATTTCAGGAAATTCATGAAATAATTAAAAAAAAATTGACGTGGGGCTTCGCACTATATTTGTGTCCAGCCAGGTACAGCAGGCAGGAACGGGCTGCCCCCAACCACCAGCTGCCTATTTGTACCTGGCCGGACACAACAATATAGGGAAGCCCTTTTTTTCTTAATTATTTCATGAAATAATTTAAAGAAAATTGACGTGGGGCTTCGCCCTGTTTTTGTGTCCAGCCAGGTACAACTAGGCAGCTGGGGGCTGGAATCCGCAGCGCAGGGAGGCCCAAGCTTTCTGGGCCACCCCCGCTGCAAATTGCAGTCCGCAGCCACCCCGGAAAATGGCGCGTTCATAGAAGCGCCATCTTCTGGCGCTGTACCCAACTCATCCAGGGCCCTGATGCGGTGGCTCACTGGGTAATAAAGGGGTTAGGGCCAGCTTGGCATTATCAGCTGGCCCTAAGCCCGAAATTCATGGGGTCACACCAATATTAGACATGACCACCATGAATTTCTAGTAAAGTATTTAAAAAAAACACAACACCCAGAAAAAAGTCCTTTAATTGAAATAAACACACAATTCTTTATTGTTCTAAATTAAACCATACTTACCATCACGCCCATTCCAGCTGAAGCCAACGATCTCCTGAAATAAAAGAAAAATAATAAAGCAACATCATCCTTACCTTTCCATGGTTCCCATGACAGCTTCAGCTCTGCTACATCGAGATGACAGGCTGGACCGCAGCAGAACGCTGCCATTCAGCCTGTCATCCCGCAGACACTGAGAAGCGCAGGCTTGCTTGCGCTCCACAGTGTCTCTCAGTGAGGGCATCCAGATGAGCCGAGTTAATGTCCAATGAACTCGGCTCACCTCATGCACGTCACTGACAGCGTGGGAAAATTCTCCTGCACTCAGCGCTTCAGCGTGGGAGAATTCTCACACTGAAGCGCTGAGTGCAGGAGAATTCTCCCACGCTGTCAGTGACGTGCAGGAGGTGAGCTGAGTTCATTGGACATGAGCTCACCTTATGCACGTCACTGACAGCGTGGGAGAATTCTCCTGCACTCACCGCTTCAGCGTGAGAATTTTCCCACGCTGTCAGTGACGTGCATGAGGTGAGCCGAGTTCATTGGACATGAACTCGGCTCATTTGGATGTCGTCACAGAGAGACGCTGAGCAGCGCAAGCAAGCCTGCGCTTCTCAGTGTCTGCGGGATGAGAGGCTGGATGGCAGCGTTCTGCTGCGGTCCAGCCTGTCATCTCGATGTAGCAGAGCTGAAGCTGTCGTGGGAACCATGGAAAGGTAAGGATGAGGTTGCTTTATTATTTTTCTTTTATTGCAGGAGATCGTTGGCTTCAGCTGGAATGGGCGTGACGGTAAGTATGGTTTAATTTAGAACAATAAAGGATTGTGTCTTTATTTCAATTAAAGGACTTTATTCTGGGTTTTTGTGTTTTTTTTAACTTTGACTATGGGGTTAGTAATGGGGGTGTCTTATAGACGCCTCTCCATTACTAACCTGGGCTTGATGTCAGCTGGCATTATAAGCTGACATCAACCCCAACCCTATTACCCCCTGCCACCGCACCAGGGCAGCGTGGAAGAGCGAGGCTAGGTGCCAGAATTGGCGCATCCTATGAATGCGCCATTTCTGGGGCGGCTGACGGCTGGTGTTTCTAGCCTGGGAGGGGGCCAATATTCATGGCTCCCTTCCTGGGCTATTAATATCAGCCCCCAGCTGTCTGCCTAGCCTTTGCTAGCTATTAAATTAGGGGGGACCCCACGTCATTTTTTTGGGGGGGTCCCCCATTTTAATAGCTAGTAAAGGCTATGTATTCAGCTGGGGGCTGATATTAGTAGCCTGGGAAGCTCCGTGGGTATTACCCCCTTCCCAGGCTTCAAACATCTGCCCCAGCCGTCTGCTTAACCTCCGCTAGAGCCTAAAATTAAGGGGAACCCCACGCCAATTTTTTTAATAATAAATCCTTTATTTTAATACTAAATGACAAGTACAGTAACCAACACTATCACTGTACTTCATATATATGTGACTGACATGTTTCTATCTATCTAATCTATGTGTGAAGCTCTATTCTGTCTGTTATAAATTGTCGGGTACCGCTGCTGAATTGCCGGCCGGCTTTTTTAAAGAGACGGTGCACGAAAACACTAATTTTTTTTTGATAAATCCTTTACGCTAAATGACAAGTACTGTAAGCAGCACTTTCACTGTACTTCGTATATATGTGGCTGACATGTTTATATCTATCTAATCTATGTGTGAAGCTCTATTCTTTCTATTCTAAATTGTCGGGTACAGGTGTATGCCGCTGCTGAATTGCCGGCTTTTCATGTTTCACTGTTGGCACTGTTCCCATCGATTTGGGCAATCACTGTAATGCCACAACCACCATGGCTGTGGCATTACAGTGAGTGGCAGACAATCCCTGCATGATTGGTGCTCTAAATAGCGCCAGACATGCAGGACACGCTTTTGGTGCACGAACAGTTATCGAACATAACCTCGAACAGCCGAATTTTTTGCAAATCGTTCGGGTTCGTCGAACAACTCGAACACCGCCCAAAACAGCTCGAATTTGAGATTGGCGAACAGTTCTAGTCGAACACCGCTCATCTCTAGTTGCAAACTGAATATATTTTTTTTCTGCATCTACCTCTGAAAAAATATTGGGCTTCTAGCTGTGTGTGGGACTTGTTGTATTAGTCCATCTATACTGACCTCCATCACGTTGCAAACTGAATATATTTTTTTCTGCATCTACCTCTGAAAAAATATTGGGCTTCTAGCTGTGTGTGGGACTTGTTCTATTAATCCATCTATACAGACCTCCATCAGGTTGCAAACTGAATATATTTTTTTCTGCATCTACCTCTGAAAAAATATTGGGCTTCTAGCTGTGTGTGGGACTTGTTCTATTAATCCATCTATACAGACCTCCATCAGGTTGCAAACTGAATATATTTTTTTCTGCATCTAGCTCTGAAAAAATATTGGGCTTCTAGCTGTGTGTGGGACTTGTTCTATTAATCCATCTATACAGACCTGCATCAGGTTGCAAACTGAATATATTTTTTTCTGCATCTACCTCTGAAAAAATATTGGGCTTCTAGCTGTGTGTGGGACTTGTTCTATTAATCCATCTATACAGACCTCCATCAGGTTGCAAACTGAATATATTTTTTTCTGCATCTACCTCTGAAAAAATATTGGGCTTCTAGCTGTGTGTGGGACTTGTTCTATTAATCCATCTATACAGACCTCCATCAGGTTGCAAACTGAATATATTTTTTTCTGCATCTAGCTCTGAAAAAATATTGGGCTTCTAGCTGTGTGTGGGACTTGTTCTATTAATCCATCTATACCGACCTCCATCAGGTTGCAAACTGAATATATTTTTTTTCTGCATCTACCTCTGAAAAAATATTGGGCTTCTAGCTGTGTGTGGGACTTGTTGTATTAGTCCATCTATACTGACCTCCATCACGTTGCAAACTGAATATATTTTTTTCTGCATCTACCTCTGAAAAAATATTGGGCTTCTAGCTGTGTGTGTGACTTGTTCTATTAATCCATCTATACAGACCTCCATCAGGTTGCAAACTGAATATATTTTTTTCTGCATCTACCTCTGAAAAAATATTGGGCTTCTAGCTGTGTGTGGGACTTGTTCTATTAATCCATCTATACAGACCTCCATCAGGTTGCAAACTGAATATATTTTTTTCTGCATCTAGCTCTGAAAAAATATTGGGCTTCTAGCTGTGTGTGGGACTTGTTCTATTAATCCATCTATACAGACCTCCATCAGGTTGCAAACTGAATATATTTTTTTCTGCATCTACCTCTGAAAAAATATTGGGCTTCTAGCTGTGTGTGGGACTTGTTCTATTAATCCATCAATACAGACCTCCATCAGGTTGCAAACTGAATATATTTTTTTCTGCATCTACCTCTGAAAAAATATTGGGCTTCTAGCTGTGTGTGGGACTTGTTCTATTAATCCATCTATACAGACCTCCATCAGGTTGCAAACTGAATATATTTTTTTCTGCATCTACCTCTGAAAAAATATTGGGCTTCTAGCTGTGTGTGGGACTTGTTCTATTAATCCATCTATACAGACCTCCATCAGGTTGCAAATTGAATATAATTTTTTTCTGCATCGAACCCAGCCAATAGTTTTGGCCTAATACCACAGTTTGGCCACTCAGCTCTGCTCGGTTCCCATCCATTGTTTTTTTGTGCAAACAACTCCAGAGTTGTGAATTAGTTAACCACCAAAATGAGTGGAAAAAGGCCTGCTGCTGGTGGAAAGGGGAATAGGCGTGTTGGGAATGGGAAAAAAGGTTGGTACGTGGGGAAGGTGTTAAAGCAACAGTAACATCTGCAGAAGAAAGACCATCTTCCAGCCAAACTAAAATGTCTACTTCTTTTAGCGGACAATGTGATAAGATCCCTTTCTTACGGCCACACCAATCGCTACAAATTCCAGATGAGGCACAAAAACAGCAGGTGCTTCAACGGATATCAAGTGCTCCTTTAAGTGGGCTCTCCTCCACATCAACTTCAACATCACAAATACTCCAGTCCTCAAAGGTGTCACCCCAATCGCACTTGCTTCCTCACAGCTCCCAAATCTCCAGCTGCCCGTCTGAGTATGAGGTAGAACAGATGGTTGAGTCTGCAGAGCTGTTTACTCATACTATAGCCTGGGAATCAGAGGTCGACTCCAGCGCTTCTGTGAATCCAGACGAGGAAATGATCTGCACTGATGCCCAGAATCTTTATGAGTCGGATCCAGGACCAGACGCAGAAGGTTCTGACCATAATGTAGACCCTCATTCCCAAACTGTAACTCCTGTTGGTGGAGACAATGAGGAAGACGATGATAAGACTCAAATACCTGATTGGAGCGACAACTTTAGTTTTTTGTCAGGGCAGGAACAGGTTGGCTTTGAGGACGACGGGTGTGATAACGCACAGGGTGATGATGATGAGGTTGGAGATCCCACTTACTGTCAACCCACAGTCAGCGAAGAGATGAGGTCAGCAGAGGAGGTGGAGGAAGATGCTAGTGACGACGAGGTCAGGTTGCGCCTTCCTGGACAGAGACGTAGTACTGGAAGCACGTCAACAACTGCATCCTCAAACACAACTCTGCCTCTCACCACAAGTCATGGTGGCTCTTCAGGTCGCATGGGTGCTAAGCCTTGCATAGCCTGGGCATTTTTTCAGATCGATAAAGATGACCCAATTCGTGTTATCTGTAACATTTGTCAGCAAAAGCTAAGTAGAGGCCAAAAAATACATAGTTTGAGTACTTCATGCATAAACCGGCACATGGACATGAAGCATAAGTTGCAGTGGGAAGCTCAGTGTGCTACAATGCGTCCTAGCCGGCCGGGCCAACCACCGTCTGCCATATCTTGTGCCAACGAGATTCAGAGGTGGGGCAAATCACGCTGGAGGAGTGGTCTCAGATCAGGGACCTATGTACCCTTCTGCACAGTTTTGAAATGGCGACGAAGATGTTTAGTGCTGACGATGCCATTATCAGCATGACTATTCCGGTGATTTACATGCTGGAGCACATGTTAAACAGAATTCGGAGTCAGGTGGTGGCACAAGAGGAGGTGGAGGAAGTAGAGGAGGAGGAGTTGTATGCGGAAGGGCTAACATCTGCAAGGTCCAGACGGTCGGCAGCACCAAGGCGGCAGGCATGTGAGGGTGGGGGAGATGGTTTTACCAGGGTGCATGGTAGCAGCCAAACTAGTGAGGAAGGTGCAGGAGCCCAGGAAGAAGTGGAGGACGAACTGATGGAAGACTCATCAGATGAGTGAGACCTTGATCACATTTCTGTTGTGCGAGGTTGGGGGGAGAGGACAGAGGAAGGAAGCATGATTGTTACCTCGCCACCAACACAACAGGGACTTGGTGCTCCTGGATGCGCAACACACATGAGTGCCTTCTTGCTGCACTACCTGCAACATGACCCTCGAATTGTGAGAATTAGAAATAATCCTGACTACTGGGTTGCCACACTGTTAGATCCCCGGTACAAAAGTAAATTTGCAGAAATTATTCCTGCCATAGAAAGGGATGCACGCATGCAGGAGTATCAGCAGAGAATGTTGCAGAATCTTACATGTGCTTTTCCACAAAATACCAGTGGTGCACGTAGTGAATCTCACAGTTCCAACTTGCCAACCGTGGGACCGTCAAGTGTTCAGCACTCAAACCGTAACAGAACCACAGTATCTGCTGGTAACATCAATTTTGCGGAATCATTTCACCACTTTTTTAGCCCATCCTTTGCAAGGCCACAGGAGACAAGAAGTCTGACACATAGTCAACGCCTAGAGACGATGGTACAGGAGTATCTCCAAGTAAACACTGAAGCCACGACTGTGTCACTGGACCCTTGCTCTTTTTGGGCTTCCAATCTGGATAAATGGCCGGAGCTAGCCACTTACGCCTAGGAGATCTTGTCATGCCCCGCAGCCAGCGTTCTGTCTGAACGTGTGTTCAGCGCTGCTGGTGGTGTGCTGACAGATAAGCGCACGCGGCTCTCCACTGATAATGTAGACAGACTCACGTTCATAAAGATGAACAAATCATGGATCCGAAACGACTTTTCTACCCCTGTGTCATCCTGGGGAGAGTAAAAGCTTGATGATTGGTTAAAATCACCCTACCAACCGTTTTAAGCTTTCAAATTACTAATCATGTTTATCTGTATCTTGGCTGGAAAATAATTTGGGCTTTGTAGCAGTGTGCAGCACTGATTCTATTAGGCCATCTATAATAAGCTCCACCAGATTTAAAATTACTAATCATGTTTATCTGTATCTTGACTGGAAAATAATTTGGGCTTTGTAGCAGTGTGAAGCACTGATCCTATTAGGCCATCTATACTAAAGCTTCACCAGATTTAAAATTAATAATAATTTTTAGCTGCATCTAGCCCGGAAAATAATTTTGGGGCTCCGAGATGCGCAAGACACATAAGTGCCTTCTTGCTGCACTACCTGCAGCATGACCCTCATATTGTCAGAATTCGAAGTAATCATGACTACTGGGTTGCCACACTCTTAGATCCCCCAAACTTTTCGATCAACCTTTTCATTTTAATAAAGACCAAAAAAATGGTCATTTTTGAAATTATAAGCATTAGCAGGTTGTTAGAAACTGAAATCAAACAGTTTTCAACTCAAAACTTTATTCTAGGTGATGTTACATTTTCACATAGGACCCCTTATTCGAAAGGAGCTTCTGAACTCTCTCGTCCATTGAATTTGTCAGGTTTTGGATGGTTTCTGCTTCAATTGTTTTGCATGAGGACAGAATACCCTCCCAGAGCTGTTGCTTAGATGTGAACTGCCTCCCGCCATCATAGACACTCCTTTTAATGATGCTCCAAAGGTTCTGAATGGGGTACAGGTCAGGGGAGCATGGGGGTCACACCATAAGTTTGTCCCCTTTTATGCCCATATCAGCCAGAGATGCAGATGTTTTATGTGCAGCATGAGATGGTGCATTATCATGCAGAAAAATGATCTTGCTGTGAAATACACGGTTCTTCTTCTTGAACCATGGCAGGAAGTGCTGTTTGAGAAAATCCACATACATTATGGAGTTCATCTTTAGCGCCTTCAGGGATCCTAAAGGGGCCGACAATCTCTCTCCCCATGATTCCAGCCCAAAACATTACTCCACCTCCTCCTTGTTGGCGCTGTAGCCGTGTTTGCGTGGGGTGTCCATCAACCAGCCATCCTCCACTCCATCCATCTGGACCATCGAGCGCTGCACGGCACTCATCCGTGAACAAAACAGTTTTGAAATCAGTCTTCATGTAATGTTTGGCCCACTGGAGCCATTTCTGCTTGTGTGAAGTGGATAGAGGAGGTCGACAGGATGGCGTATGCACAGCTGCAAACCTCTGAAGGACCCTGCATCTTGTTGTTCGGGGGACGTTGGAGGCACAAGCAGCTTCAAAAACTTGTCTGCTGCTATGACAAGGCTTTTTTGCCGCTGCTCTTTCAACCTGACGTAATTGCCTGTAGGAAAGAGTCCTCAATTTGCCCTTATCAGCACGCACACGTGTGTACTGTGAATCAGCTACATACATCTTGATTGCCAAGACACTTCATCCTGATCATCGTACAATGTTGATTGTAGTCATGCCTTGACCTAAACACTCCACAATTTGTTGCCTCTCAGCAGCCGACACATCCTTTTTCTTTCCCATTTTGGCAGAAAATGTAGGCTGCTTAATAATGTGAGACAACCTTCTTAAGTAGTCTTGCCTTTCATTGGACACACCTGCCAAACTAATTAGCACAGGTGTCTGCAATTGCTTACAGTGATATAAAGAGCCCTGACACACATCACCATCAATAAGTTTAACTGACAAACAAACAAATTCTTCCCTTATCACTCCTAAACACTTTTTGCATAATAATTTGGAACGCAGTGTACATGTGCTTTTCCACAAAACACCAGAGGTTCACGTAGTGAATCTTACAGTTCTAACTTGCCAACCGTGGTCTGTATGGAGTTGTTCAATAAAGAGCCCAAAATTAAGATAACATAGATGGGAGAGGTCTCTATGAATAGGAATTCCTAAGTATTTGATACCCTGTGAGGGCCAGGCAAATGGAAAGTTGGTGTTAGAACCTTGCTGTTAGGTTTTTTTTCCTTTGCTGGTCACATGACCTTGTTGGCCTATTTAATCCTGCTCCGCCCTTCTGGCTTTGCTGGACTTCATTGTATATCTACTTTCTAGCTAGCCTGTGCTCTGTATCTAACTCTGTTAGTTTGCTTGGTCTACGGACCTCTAGGTTCTATCTATTTTGTTTGTTCGTCTGTCTGCTGCTATTTCTGTTAGGAGGTGTCCCATATTCCTCCCAGTCCTTAGTACTTGTAGGGATTCCCTCCCCAAATCTATAGGTCTCCGTACAGACTAGATTAGGACTTTAGCAGGTCTGATCGCAGGATCAGGTTCCCTGTTACATCGTAGGGATTCAGCTGAGTCTTATAGTAGGGACAGATCTCCTCTCTTTCCTTAGCTTTGGTAGCAGAACATAACAGTAAGTCCAGCCTGTAAATTCTCTAAGGAAAGATTTTTTTTTGTTCCATCATGGTGTCTGTTCAGGATTTGGCTAAACACCTGCAGGGACTCTCTCTGGAAGTGGCCGAGCTCCGTCAGCACGTGAGTAACTGTCCTGGAGCATATTTCTTGGAGCCTAAGGTATGTTTGCCGGATTTATTTTTTGGTGAACATCGAGAATTTTTTTCATTTAAAAATGCTTGCTTATTGTATTTTCGTTTGAGACCCAAGTCCTCTGGGGATGAATCCCAGCGCGTAGGGTTCATAATGTCACTTTTGCGCAAAGAGCCTCAGGAGTGGGCCTTTTCTTTGCAACCTAGTGATACATGCTTCAGATCAGTGGATAGTTTTTTTTCTGCTTTAGGACTATTATATGATGATCCTGACCGTGTGGCATCAGCTGAGACTGAGTTGAGACGTTTAAAACAAGGATCAGGTAATATGGAAAAATATTGTACACATTTTCGTCGTTGGTCCACTCAAACAGGGTGGAACGATTCTGCTCTGAAAAGTCTATTTCTTGCTGGGCTCAGTGAAAAGGTTAAAGACCTGCTAATTGCTTATCCTACACCTGAGGATTTGCAACAGGCTATGCAATTAGCTATACGGGTGGACAGAAGACTGCGTGCTAGGGTTAATGAGAGCAAATCCTCTGCTATGTCAGTTTCTGGTTATGATAATGTGTGTACTAACAGTGGTGAACCGATGGAGATTGGATCGGTGGCACCTCGCTCTCAAGAAAAACACCGTCGTTTTTCAGAAGGCTTGTGTTTCTATTGTGGAAAATCTGGTCATTTGATTAAAGGCTGTGAGCTTCGTATGAAGAAAGAAAAAAAAAATGGTCAGTCATGCCCGTATTGCCTGTTTAAATTCCAAGGGTATATTTTTAGCTGCTTCCACGATTGCTCAGGAAAAATTAATGGAATTTCGGGTGTTTGTTGATTGCGGGTCTACACTGAATGTTATTGATGGGGGATTCGTGGAAAAACTCAATTTAAAACCTGAACCTTTATCATCCCCCATTGCTGTGGTTTCTGTGGATGGCTCCCCTTTGAAGAATATTACTTTCAAGGTCAGTGAATTTCCTCTCACTATTAATGGTGTTCACCATGAGAAATTGGATTTGGTAGTGTTGAATAACTTGCCTTCTCCAGTAATATTGGGTTTGCCCTGGTTAAAATTTCACAATCCTGTACTGGATTGGTCTACCAGTGAAATTAAATCCTGGAGCCATAAATGTTATGACAAGTGTTGTAACGGGCGTATTGCAGCTTTGGATAGGGGAGAATTGCCTGTTCCTATTCAGGATTTTTGGAGAGTTTTTTCTGAGAAAGAATCGCAGGTTTTGCCTCCCCATAGAGACTATGATTGTTCTATTGAATTTGTCCCTGGAGCGACTCTTCCTAAAAGTCGTTTATTTAACCTTACTATTCCTGAGAGGAAGGCTTTGGAGGAATACATACAGACAAGTTTGGCCGCCGGTCACATTAGGCCCTCTAAGTCTCCTGTGGCGGTTGGATTTTTTTTTGTAAAAAAAAAGGACGGCGGTTTACGTCCTTGTCTGGATTTTCGTGAGATTAACAAAATTACGGTACGCAATCCTTACCCACTGCCATTGATTCCTGATCTGTTTAACCAGTTATTGGGGGCCAAGTGGTTCTCTAAAATTGACCTTAAGGGGGCATACAATCTGTTGCGCATGAAGGAGGGTGATGAATGGAAGACTGCTTTTAACACTCCTGTGGGTCATTTTGAGAATCTGGTTATGCCTTTTGGTCTTACTAATGCTCCTGCATTTTTTCAGAATCTGATTAATGACATCCTTAGACCTTTGATCGGTAAAAATGTGGTTGTGTATTTGGATGACATTTTGATTTATTCGCCAGATCTGGAGTCTCATTGGCGGAGCGTGCGTGAGGTATTACAGTTATTAATGGACAATTCGCTTTTTGCTAAGCTGGAGAAATGTGAGTTCGCTGTACAGAGAATTAGTTTTTTGGGCTACATTATCTCCAGCAAAGGTTTTGAGATGGATCCGGTTAAGGTTCAGGCTGTGCAGGAATGGCCTAGGCCTATTGGTTTGAAATCAATACAGAGGTTTTTGGGTTTCGCCAATTACTATAGAAAATTCATAAAAAATTTTTCTAGTATTGTCAAACCTCTGACTGATCTCACCAGGAAAGGTGCTGATGCGGTTCAGTGGTCTTCTGAGGCCATTGAAGCTTTTGTGTATCTCAAGGAGAGGTTCACCTCTGCTCCCATCCTTATGCAGCCTGATGTTACTAGGCCGTTTTTGGTTGAGGTTGATGCTTCCTCTGTGGGGGTTGGCGCAGTATTGTCTCAGGATAACGGGGATGGATTACATCCCTGTGCATTTTTTTCAAAAAAATTTTCGGAGACTGAATTGAATTACGATATTGGTAATCGGGAATTATTGGCTATTAAACTCGCATTTGAACACTGGCGCCACTTCTTGGAAGGTGCGGAATTTCCCGTTCAGGTTCTTACGGATCATAAAAATCTGATATATCTTGACGCTGCCAAGCGCCTGAATGCCCGTCAGGCTAGGTGGGCACTGTTTTTCTCGCGGTTTAATTTCTCCGTTACTTACATCCCTGGTACTAAGAATGTTAAGGCGGATGCCTTGTCTCGCAGTTTTTCTCCCATAGTCGGTGCTGAGAAAGAGGAAAATATTTTACAAGAAGGTGTTGTGATAGCTGCTTTAGACTCCGTTTTGGAAGATGAGATTCTTAAAGCTCAGGAGAATGCCCCATCTAACACTCCTCATGGGAGGTTGTTTGTGCCTGGGACCTTTAGGAGAGATTTGTTTGTTGAGTGTCACGAATCTCGGTTGGCAGGTCATCCCGGAATCTCTGAGACCAAGAGACTGGTGGGTCGCAGTTTTTGGTGGCCTGGATGGCAGAAGGAAGTCATTAAGTGGGTGCGCCAATGTACTATATGTGCTAGATCTAAGTCCTCACATACTCCTGCTGCGGGGTTGCTTTGTCCTTTGGAGGTCCCCAGTGCTCCTTGGACACATTTGGCTATGGACTTTATAACTGACCTTCCCCCCTCTGAGGGTTTTACTGTCATCTGGGTGGTCGTGGACCGTTTTAGCAAGATGTGTCACTTGGTTCCCTTCGTCAAACTGCCCTGCGCTAAAACTCTCGCTAAGGCCTTTGTCAAGGAAATTGTCAGACTTCATGGCGTTCCTACTGACATTGTTTCTGATAGGGGTCCTCAGTTCGTGGCTCGTTTTTGGCGTGCCTTTTGTGACAGGTTGGGAATTCATTTGTCGTTTTCGTCCGGATATCATCCTGAATCTAATGGCCAGACAGAAAGGAAAAACCAGGATGTTGAGCAGTTCTTGCGTTGTTTTGTGGCAGACAATCAAGAGGGGTGGTCTGAGTTTCTGCCACTTGCCGAATTTGCTCTGAACAATCATACATCTTCTTCTGCTGGTTGTTCGCCTTTTTTTTGTTGTTCTGGGAGACATCCGTCGTTTGGGTCGTTCTCCAAGTTGGGATCTGCCGTGCCTGAGGAGGAGAATTTTTCCGGTGATTTGGAAAGAGTTTGGACGGATGTGCGTGGTAATCTTCAGGAGGCCAACAGAAAATCTAAAGACTACTTTGATAGGAAACGACAGGAGGTTTTGTTCGCTGTTGGTGAAATGGTTTGGTTGTCCTCTAGGAATCTGCGGTTGAGGATTCCTTCTAAGAAATTGGGTCCCAAGTTTGTAGGGCCCTTTAAGGTGCTTCAGGTTGTCAACCAATCTGCTGTTAGGTTGGAGGTTCCTACCTCCTGGAGAATTAATCCGGTCTTTCATGTCTCTCTGTTAAAAAAAGCTGTTGTGTCGGATGGTGACGCCTCTGCCTCTGTTCCTCCGGTGGTGGAGGACGGGGAATATGAAATTTCTCGCATCCTTGACTCTAGACGGTATAGAGGTAGTTTGCAGTATCTTGTGGCCTGGAAAGGTTTCGGACCCGAGGATAACTCTTGGGTGAGGTCAGATGATGTTTCCGCGTCCAGACTTATCAGAGCGTTTCACAGGAGATTTCCTGATAAGCCTGGTCCTAGGGGATCCGGAGGATCCTCTTAGAAGGGGGGGTACTGTTAGAACCTTGCTGTTAGGTTTTTTTTCCTTTGCTGGTCACATGACCTTGTTGGCCTATTTAATCCTGCTCCGCCCTTCTGGCTTTGCTGGACTTCATTGTATATCTACTTTCTAGCTAGCCTGTGCTCTGTATCTAACTCTGTTAGTTTGCTTGGTCTACGGACCTCTAGGTTCTATCTATTTTGTTTGTTCGTCTGTCTGCTGCTATTTCTGTTAGGAGGTGTCCCATATTCCTCCCAGTCCTTAGTACTTGTAGGGATTCCCTCCCCAAATCTATAGGTCTCCGTACAGACTAGATTAGGACTTTAGCAGGTCTGATCGCAGGATCAGGTTCCCTGTTACATCGTAGGGATTCAGCTGAGTCTTATAGTAGGGACAGATCTCCTCTCTTTCCTTAGCTTTGGTAGCAGAACATAACAGTTGGACTGGATGGAATCCTATTTGGATTTGGGGAGGGAGACATCAAGGGCCTCAGACTTCGCTGCATTGATTTTAAAATTTGACCATGTAACAAAGTGATCTATTTCAGCCATAACAGCATGGATGGATATATGTGATTGAGTGATATATACTAGGACATCATCAGCAAATAGAGAGCACTTGTACTCGGTGCCTCCCACCTCAATCCACCTAATATTGGGGTTATGGCGAATTGATGAGAGCAGGTGCTCCGTCACTAGGATGTATAAGAGAGGGGACAGAGGACATCCCTGCCTTGTCCCATTGGTGATTGTGAAAGGTGATGAAAATGTTCTGATGCACCCCCTGGGCCTTGGGACACCCGGAGCCGGACCCTTTTTGGTGGATGCTGGTGGTTGTAGTCTTCGTGGCGGCGACCCGGTTCCGTGGCTCAGGGTGGTCAAACCAGTGGCGGAACTATTTATGTGGTTTTGATGTTTAAATGTCCGACTACGCCACCCGTGGATTGCGGTCAGAGTGAACCGCCGCTGCAGGGCAGACCGCTGAGGCTGGTGTTGTGGGTGCAGCAGAGCGTAGCATAACTCCCCACGGGAGGAGTATAGCCTCAGGGCAGTGTATGCGGAGGATGGGGGTGATGGTGCAGGGCAGCAGCAGTAACGACACGGAGTCAGTGATGCAGTCCAGGGCCTTTACTCACAGTTCTTATTATCCAGACCACGTCTGCAGGTAACGGCTGCCCACGTCGTACTGTGCTCACCAGGTGAGGGGCTCAGACAACTCCCAGATAACTTTGGAGCGCTTCACAGGACCCCCTTTGTGTGTCCTTTGTCTGGCCTTTCTTACCAACCCTTCTGTCCGGCTGCCTCGGGCCTCCTCTTGGTAAACTTGGCGCCAGTTTCCCTGACCCTATGTGGTGCCTTCCTAGCGGGTGTAGCGAGGGGCTGCGCCACATAAAATATCACAGCCTCCGGTTTCTAGCTGAGGGTCGTTTCCTGCCTCCACTAGTTTCGGGGACCGGTCTCCCCCTTTGGCCTGACCCCTCCACGCAGGTGGATTCGGGCGTGCGGTGGCGACTCGCCCGTCCGCACCCCTGGGATCCCTTCATTCCTCGTTCCTGGAGCCTTCTCCGCTCCTCTTCCTTCCTTCTCCCTCTTCCAGGCCTGGGCCTCTGTTACTAGGCCCGCCTCCGGAGCAGAGCTCATGCAGAGCCCCTGCTCCCTGCCACTTCTGCTCAGACTTCTCTGCACTGAACTAAGATGGTGCCCACCTTTTATACTCCCTTCTCAATGCACCCAGGAACTGCTTCCTCCCTGCTCCTGCACTACAGGGTTCCCCTTCCTCAGTGTTCCCTCCCCCCACTCCAGCCAGGGACAGGGACTGTAGTGCCCATCTCAGAGGCATATTGGTCGCCCTGCCCCACGGCAATGTGGTGTAATGCATGCAGGTGTCGGGTCCTGATCCACACTCCATCCTTACCTGAGAGTGAGATATCACACCTCTGGGTGAGGTGCAATACCTCTGTAGCAACCGAGCCCTCAGGGTGCTACAGTTCCATTTATCTTCAGCCTAGGTGACGTATTGTGATACAGGGCCGTGATTTTGGCTATAAAAGGGTCCCCTAGACCCCTACCCCAAGCTTTTTAAGAGAATCATATATGGCGTGCCAGGAGACTCTATGGAATGCTTTCTCAGCATCCGAGAGTATCTAATTACAAATTTTTAACTGCATCTAGCCCAGGAAATACTTTGTGCCTAGTAGCAGTGTCTGCTAGTCAGCGGATTATCCCGGCTGTTAAGCAAGCTACACCACCTGTAGTTTAGACACTTAATTTTTTCAAAGGAAATGCTTCGGGACCATGGGATACTCAGTGAAGAGCATCAGGAGGCACCCCAAGGCATAGGGGCTGGGACTGGCAGTAGGATGCCTTGCGGTGGACAGCCGAGCTCGATCCTTATAAAAGCTTTTTAACTGCAGCAGCTTTAGTGGACGCTACTGGAGCTGGAATTACGTGGCTGCTGGCATGAGACTTGCCCTCCAATAGATCCTTGTAAATGGATTTAAAGTGTATTCATTCAAATTAGAGAGACAATTTAAATTAAAAAGCTTAGAGCTGCCTCCACCACAGGGGGGCTCGCTCGACCCACCAGCGGACAGGCACCAGTATTGGGAGAGGGGGGCTGGCCATCAGGGTTCACCGCGGCTCTGGCACAAACCCGGCGACACGGAGGTGGCACGGGCAGGAGCGGACTGGCCGTGTTGGCTTCTCACTTTTTGGATTTTAGAAGGGCATGACATGCCTATATCTGTGTCTCCCCCTCCTTTTACTCCTCCACCTCTTTTATTTTCGCATGACTATATGTACTTGTCACTTTTCCATGTGTTAGTTATGTCTTCTGAGCAGTTTGTCAGCTTTTGGACACCTTTGAAGGTGTTTTCTATGTGTTTCTATGTGTTTTTGTTTGCCTGCCATTGGTTTTAACGGTGTTCGAAGGTGTTCGACGAACAGTTCGACGAACAGTTCGGCGAACACACGGGTGTTCGACGAACCGAACCGAACTCGAACACTACGGGGGTGGCTCAACACTACATATGAAGGTCTCCCAACAGACGATGTCAGAGGAGATGGGCGTGATCGATTTCAATGGCCAACTCTTGTTCTCTGGAAGATCAGAGGTATCTGGTAGTGACCAGCCCACGGGATGGGGATGACTCGGTTACCCGGGCCTTTAGTCTTAGGGATGTCGCGGTAGTCGGCTCCCGGGCCCGTACCCTGGGGTCTCTCTTTAAAAGGGTGGATATTTATTTTACAAAAGTTTGTGACGCCACCTGTGGCTTCTGGTGAGGATCACCAGCGCTGCGCAGTCCACTGAGGCTGATGATAAGGCAGCTCGATGGTATAGCTCCCCACAGGTGGAGCTAGGCCCCAGGGCAGTGTATGAAGGGGATGCAGGACAGGCAAGACCCAGCCGGGTCGGAGCAAGAACAGGGACAGACACGATAGTCACTTCAGTACCTTTTACTGATGGAAATTCAGGCACGTCCCGGAGCACTGTAGGGCGAAGGGTGCATGTTAGGATCCTCCCCAATGAGCGGGTTTTGGGCCTCCTGTTTCTTGTCTCTGCGTAGTAAGTTTCTGACCTGCCTGGAGCTAGGCCTAACTTTGTCTCTGTCCTGCGCTGGCTGACCTTGTGGTAGGGCCTTTTCTTGGAGAACACGCACCTTAGCTGCGGGCCTATGTGTCTCCCGGCTCTGTTACGTATCGGCACTTTAGCGATCCTGGGACTTGTAGTTCTCCAGGGATTCCGGTTATATCTTACTGGGTCATAGAGATCCCGGCAAGCTTCGGACCCGGTGTCCGGTAAATGCTTTGGGGTGAGCTAGTTAAGCTCCTCTGCCCCCTATGTACTAACTCTCCACTCGCCTTCGTCCTACTCGGGCCCTCACTAGGCTACTCACACTAACGGCAGCTTGCCGCGCTTCACCGATCTTATGTCGCCGGCACACCTAAAGCTCACTACTCTGAGCTACAACTGAGTCTGGACTGTGCTCCACCGCAGACTGACCTCTCTCAGGCTTCTCTACTGCAGGAACTCTCTCAACAGGTTTGCTCTCTGTAGACTCCAGTGTAGACTAACTGCTGCCTGGCTCCACCTTCCATATTTATCTATCCCTAATGGGCTCCCTCTGCTGGTCTGAGGTGGAAGGTGGAGATGTGTGAATGGTTATGGGGGCCTCTTGTGGAGGAATCCATCAATGCACTCTTCCAGGATCTGTGATACCAAGCGCAGCTGGGCGTCACATTCCCCCCTAGTTAAGCTCAGCACTCCCGGGCTGAAGTACATTTTTTTTTTAAAACAATAACAATAGGAAACATGAACAATACCAAGAACAATAAGAACAATCTTCCCTTTATGGGAGGCACCAAGCTTAAACATTGCATAACAATAACAAATACAAAGTGTCCTCAGAACTCAAGTCTCTGGGGGTGAGGTTCCCATACAGGATGTCCATCTCACAGGGTAGAGTACTTGGTGGTTTGAGGGACCTGTCCCAAACCCTCAACGTAGGCCCTGGGGTGACTGCAGGGCATGAAGATCCCGAGTTGGACCTCCAATAAAGCCACTCCAAACAGGTTTTCCTTCTGAGGTCACCTAAAAGGGGCACTCCATGGAGCGCAATTATATACAGAAGCAGTTTTTGGGCTGCACACAGTCCTCAGCCATGAAGTTCTTTGGTAAATAGCAAAGAAATCAATAAGGTTAAGCACAAATTAATGAGGGTATACATATGCATTGAAAATACACAATTATACAATACATTTCAATTTAATACACAATACCCCAGGGGTAACTATCTACACTTGTCAGAAGTTTAACTATCTTGTTCAGTGTACCTGACAAGGGTTTTACCTCTCGTGCTACGTGCTGATCTGCGTATTACCGGTATGCGTGAAGTACTAGTAGGTGCACTACTTCCCAATGTGTCAACACTAGGTGTGGAGGGGCTACATACAGTGCCTACAAGTAGTATTCAACCCCCTGCAGATTTAGCTGGTTTGATAAGATGCAGATAAGTTAGAGCCTTCAAACTGCAAACGAGAGTAGGTTTTATGAACAGAAGCATAAATCTTACAAACCAAAAAGTTATGTTGCTCAGTTGAATTTTATTAAATTTTAAACATAAAAGTGTGGGTCAATTATTATACAACCCCTATGTTTAATATTTTGTGGAATAACCCTTGTTTGCAATTACAGCTAATAATCGTCTTTTATAAGACCTGATCAGGCCGGCACAGGTCTGTGGAGTTATCTTGGCCCACTCCTCCATGCAGATCTTCTCCAAGTTATCTAGGTTCTTTGGGTGTCTCATGTGGACTTTATTCTTGAGCTCCTTCCACAAGTTTTCAATTGGGTTAAGGTCAGGAGACTGACTAGGCCACTCCAACACCTTGACTTTTTCCCTCTTGAACCAGGCCTTGGTTTTCTTGGCTGTGTGCTTTGGGTCGTTGTCTTGTTGGAAGATGAAATTACGACCCATCTTAAGATCCTTGATGGAGGAGCGGAGGTTCTTGGCCAAAATCTCCAGGTAGGCCGTGCTATCCATCTTCCCATGGATGCGGACCTGATGGCCAGGCCCCTTGGCTGAGAAACAGCCCCACAGCATGATGCTGCCACCACCATGCTTGACTGTAGGGATGGTATTCTTGGGGTCGTATGCAGTGCCATCCAGTCTCCAAACGTCACGTGTGTGGAGACCATAGACCATAGAACCTTGAACCAGTCTGTCTCAGAGTCCTCCAAGTGATCATGAGCAAACTGTAGACGAGCCTTGACATGACGCTTTGAAAGTAAAGGTACCATACAGGCTCGTCTGGAACGGAGACCATTGCGGTGGAGTACGTTACTTATGGTATTGACTGAAACCAATGTCCCCACTGCCATGAGATCTTCCCGGAGCTCCTTCCTTGTTGTCCTTGGGTTAGCCTTGACTCTTCGGACAAGCCTGGCCTCGGCACGGGAGGACACTTTCAAAGGCTGTCCAGGCCGTGGAAGGCTAACAGTAGTTCCATAAGCCTTCCACTTACGGATGATGCTCCCAACAGTGGAGACAGGTAGGCCCAACTCCTTGGAAAGGGTTTTGTACCCCTTGCCAGCCTTGTGACCCTCCACGATCTTGTCTCTGATGGCCTTGTAATGCTCCTTTGTCTTTCCCATGTTGACCATGTCTGAGTGCTGTTCACAAGTTTGGGGAGGGTCTTAAATAGTCAGAAAAGGCTGGCAAAAGAGATCTTTAATCCACACATGTGAAGCTCATAATTCTTGGTGCCTGAACTACTTCTTAATACTTTAGGGGGACCAAACAGAATTCTTGTGGTTTGAGGGGTTGAATAATAAATGACACTCTGAATTAACTTTTAACGTTTAAAAAAAAAAAAAAAAAAAAATTTGCTGCAGTGCATTTCCCACTTCCAGGCTGATCTACAGAACAAATGTCACAATGCCAAGTTAATTCCGCATGTGTCAACCAGCTAAATCTGCAGGGGGTTGAATACTACTTGTAGGCACTGTAGCTGCGTTGACATCTCTGCTGGGCTAGCAAGTTCACCATTGGCTGGGCCCTCTTGCTCCGCTCCTACCGGGGATCCTTCGTCCGGGGGCACTTCCTGAGCTGGCTCTTCTGAAGCACTTACAGGTTCAACTTGCTGTGGAGGGTTTTCTGGCTGTTCGTAGAATTGGAGTACTGGGATGATTACTGCACCTCCTATTTGAGGCCAATCTGTTGGGAAGTCTCCTAAGTCAGTGTGGATCACTGCTTCTTTAGATTCTTCCGGGATTGTGAGAGGCACTTCTTCTTGGGTTTTCAGTAGGTTTGGACACAACTTTAGGTGGTACCTGGACACTGTTGTAGACGTTTTTCCTCCATCCCGACTGATTAAGCATGTCTTCTTATTGTCAAATCTCGAATTCAATACAGTGTAGGGTTCTTTTTCCCACTGATCATCAAGTTTATGGTTTCGTCTTTTCCTTTTCAATACTGTTTCTCCAGGTGTGAAAGGTTCTGCGGGTGCGTTTTTGTTATATTGTGCTTCCTGCTTTTCTCTCACCCGAGTAAGACTGTCCTTGACACAAGCTTGTACTCTTCTGTACTGCTCTTGTCTGGTCCTGTCCCAGTCCTCAGTGGTCATATCAGCTTCAGGCTCAACTACACCAAGCTCCAGATCCATGGGTAGCTTCCCTGGTCTTGCCCACATGAGATATGCCGGAGTGCAATTGGTGGAACTTACTGGTATATGATTGTACAGATCCACTAGGTCAGGTAGTAGGTCTGGCCACTGGTTTCTCTCCTCAAGTGGTAAGGTCTTTAGCAGGTCGATGATGATGTTGTTCATCTTTTCGCAGAGACCGTTGGTTTGTGGGTGGTACGGTGTAGTTCTTATCTTTTTACAACCGTATAGATGGCAGAAATCCTTGAACAACTCAGCCTTAAAGGCCGGGCCTTGGTCCGTCAGCACCTGCTCAGAGTAACCATGGGGTCTACAGAAATACGCTTGGAACGTCTTTGCTGCTGTTTCTGTCATCAGGTCTTTGATGGGGGCGACCACCAGGAGACGTGAGTAGTGATCCACCATGGTCAGAGCATAAGAGTATCCTGACCTGCTGGGGAACAGCTTGACATGGTCCAGGGCCACGATCTCAAGGGGTCGAGTCATCTTGATGGGTGGCAGGGGTGCCTTCTGGCTGCTGAAGTCTTTTCTTCTTAGGCCACAGGGTCCACAGTCCCGGCACCACCTCTCAATGGAGCTGCGCATTCCTACCCAGTAGAATCGACACTTCAGCAGGGTCTCTAGCTTTTTCCAGCCAAAGTGCCCCGCCTGATCGTGGTAAGCTTCTAATACCATCTGGATGTCTGTCTTAGGGACCACTATCTGCCATACCATCTCATGGGTTTTTGGATTGACGTACCTCCGGCACAGCTTCTCACGGTAGATAAACAGCCGGCTTCTCTCGTTCCACAGCTGCTTTGCTTGCAGAGACGCTTCCTTCTCCAGGGAGGCACCATCTTGGGTTTTCAGCTCCTTGATGCGGCTGACAACCCGGTCACTGTCCTGGGTCTCTTTATAGCTGTGGTGAGGCAGGGGGTTTAACGTCTTTCCATGCTGCTTCCTGGAGGCTCGTTGTTCGTGGATCATTCCACTCCGATGAAAGGCAGGTAGCTCTATCTCTTCCAGGTCATCCACTTCTTCTTCTGTGTCTGACTGGTGAGGCATCCTGGACAGGGCATCGGCGTTGGCATTCTTGCGGCCCGCCCGGTATTTAATTCTAAATTGGTAGTTTGACAGCCGAGCCATCCATCGTCGTTCCAGTGCCCCGAGCTTAGCTGTTTCAAGATGGGTCAAGGGGTTGTTATCAGTAAAGGCAGTGAACTTACTGGAGGCTAGATAGTGCTTAAATCTCTCAGTGATGGCCCAGACCAAGGCCAGGAACTCCAACTTAAAGCTGCTATAGTTCTCTGGGTTCCTCTCAGTCGGGCGGAGCTTCCTGCTTGCGTATGCGATCACTTTCTCTTGGCCATTCTGCTTCTGACTTAGAACAGCGCCCAGCCCTTCGTTACTGGCATCGGTATACAGCAGGAACGGTTGGCTGCAGTCAGGGTAGGCTAGGATCTCATCACCTTTCAGGATCTCCTTCATCTCCTGAAACGACTCGGCTTGCTCCTTACCCCAGTGGAATGGGGGGGGGTTTGCCTTTGGGGGACTGCCCTACCAGGAGGTCTTGCAGAGGAGCTGCTTTCTTGGTGTAGTCTTTCACAAACCTCCGGTAGTATCCTACTAGTCCCAAGAACTGACGCACCTCCTTGAGGTTCTTCGGCTCCGGCCACTTCTGGATGGCAGTGACTTTCTCCGGGTCTGGTGCTACCCCTTCCGGACTGACAATGTGCCCCAAGTACTGTACCTTTTTCTTGAGCAGGTAGCACTTTGCGGGTTTCAACTTCATCCCGTACTGGGACAGCGACTCAAATACCTCTGCCAAGTGTTTCAAGTGGTCTTCGTACGTTCTGGAGTACACTATTACATCGTCCAGGTAAAGTAACACAGTCTCGAAGTTGCGGTGTCCCAGGCAGCACTCCATCAATCTCTGGAACGTTCCGGGGACATTGCAGAGTCCAAACGGCATACTGATGAACTCGCAGAGTCCCATAGGGGTGGTGAAGGCCGTCTTCTCCCGATCCTCCTCAGCCACAGCTACTTGCCAGTACCCACTAGTGAGGTCAAGGGTGGAAAAGTAATTTGCATACTTTAAGGCAGCTAGGGACTCCTCTATGCGTGGTAAAGGGTATGCATCTTTATGTGTAACGCGATTTACTTGACGGTAATCTACACACATTCTCATGCTCCCATCCTTTTTCCTAACTAGCACTAGGGGAGCTGCCCAGGGACTACAACTATCCCTTATTACTCCCGCCTTTCTCATGTCCTGCAACACTTCCTTTACCTTCTGGTAGTGAGCTGGTGGTATTGGCCTGTAACGTTCTTTGATTGGGGAATGGTTGCCTGTGGGGATATGATGTTGAACCCCCTTAACCCTCCCGAAGTCAAGTGGATGTTTACTGAACACCTGTGAGTATTCTTGAACCACCCGGTGTACACCCTGTTTTTGATGGGCAGGAGTGGTGTCTGTCCCAACATGGAGCTGTTGACACCAATCCTCCACCTGGGTTGCAGGGTCATTGTCCTCCACTTCATCTGGTGAGGTTAAGGACTCCGCCTCGTCAATGCAGTTGTTTTTGACAGCATGTAATTTGGCAACAGTGGCATAACGTGGCAATCTCACCTCATCTTCGCCACAATTGAGAAGACGGACAGGCACCCTCCCATTGCGTACATCTACCACTCCCCTGGCGGTTAAGAGCGTGGGTCTGTGCTCGGAGCAAAGGAGTTCTACTACCGCCTGGTAGCTCTGTCCTCTAAGACCTATAGCAGCTCTACACCAGATGAGCATTTCACTCATTGGGGGAATGACAATGGGTATAGGGTCCGTTACCCGCACATTACCGATTTCACCATCTGTTAACCTTACTTGCTGTTGATACATCAGGACCCCGATCTCCCTCTGCCCTCCTTTGTCTTGGTCTGGCAGTGTCGGCTATCTGTTGGAGCAAGAACACAACTTCTCCCAAACAGTTACCAACAATGTCAGTGCCAAGTACCATATACGGGTTGGTGTCATCAGGACTAGTCTCTACTACAATTAGCCCCTGGTCCTTCAGCTCCACTCTCCCCACCTTTACAGTCACATTCTTAACCCCGAGTAGGTTAAGGGGGAGTCCATCTGAGGCATATTCAGAAAGATTTGTAGCTGGCGGACGTAGGTCGTCCATGGACCAGAACCTCTTGTAGAGGACATCAGGCATGATGGTTACCTGAGATCCGGTGTCCAGCAGAGCATGCGTCGGGATCCCGTCCAGTACAATGGACAGGAAAGGTCTTCCTCCGATGAACCTGTTGTACCAGTCTGATGGGCCTGGTGAGTGAACTCCTGGGTGTCGGCCCTCGGACCCAGGGTTTTCTCGTTTAAAGGACAATTCTGGGCGATGTGTCCGGTCTTGTGGCAGCGGTAGCAGGCAGGGTCCTTCTGTGGACGGCGTTGGTCACTGATCCTCGGCGAGGGTGGTGTTGGCCTCCTTCTCCTTCACATCCAGGGGACATTCTCAGGGCTATCGGCTAACAGGATTTTCCCTCATTCCTCGGGCTCCGTCCGCAGCTGCAGGGCACTCAGCACGGTGGTCAGGGTTTTGCTCAACTGACGCACCACAGAGCTCAAACTGTCCAGTTTTTTAGGGGACGTTGCTGGAACCTTAGCTTCAGCAGCCACTGGGGAAAAGGTGGGTGTAGCAGGCACTGGGGTAACCCCACCCTGGTAACATTGGATGGCATTTGTTTCCAGGGGCTGCAGTCCTTTTATAGCCATGTCCTTAAGGTTGTCAAAGGTGGAATCTGGATGATCCAGGGACCACCAACGCACAGTCCTGCTCTCCTCTGGAGACCTCAGTCCCCGGACAAACTGTTCCTTCAGCATTTTGTTCTCATTTTCAACGCTGGTTGGACTAACCTGGTTCAGGGCCTGCAGGGCCCCTTGTAGACACCAGGCGTAGTCCCGATCATTGTCCTCTGGTTGTTCGGAACAGCTGTAGAACCTCATCCGGAGGTCCGCCTCAGTAAGGTCCTCAAAGACAGTCTGTAGTTTTTGAAAGATTGTGGACACTGAATCCTGGTCTGCGGCCGACCATGTTTCCACTTCCTGTTCCGCAGCACCAGTCAGTTGTCCTAATACAACGGCTGCTCTTTGTTTACCGGTCATAGAGTACATGTCTAAGATACCACATATCTTCCGTTTGAATCCAGATAGGGTATCTGGTTTGCTGTTGTACTGGGGGAGCCACTTTGCCCCAGGAATGTACGGTAAAGTCATAGGAATGACAGGTGTTACAGGCGCTGCTGGTGGAGCGGCGTCTTCGGCCTGCTCATCATCGGGCACGTGTTGAACCTCAGGGACGTTGACTGGTATGTCGGCGTTCTGATGTTCGTCGGACATCTTGGCGCCCCCCTAGTTAACCGTGGTCTACCTTCTAGTTTTTCTTCCGGTAGGCCACAGCTCCGCAGGTGATGGTCGTCTTCAGGACCTTGCGTCGCTTGCGTCCTACGTCAGAGCGTTCAGCGACACCCCTTACAGGACCTGGCGCTTGTTGGTTTGACGTCGAGGCGTGGGGCGTGTCCGAAGCTTCGTGCTCTTTTGCAGGTGCGCCCCTAATTTTCCCGCGGTTACGCCCTTCTCGCTCGGCGGCCCAACAATGGCGGCAACCTTCACCACAACTTTACGTACACAGTTCATAATAAAGGCGCACAGTACCCGGTGGCAACGGGCATAACACCTCGTTGTTGCAGCAGGCACGCAATCCTGTTCGTGACTCCAGAAGAGATGACCAGCCCAGGGGATGGGGATGACTCGGTTACCCAGGCCTTTAGCCTTAGGGATGTCGCGGTAGTCGGCTCCCGGGCCCATACCCTGGGGTCTCTCTTTAAAAGGGTGGATATTTATTTTACAAAAGTTCGTGACGCCACCTGTGGCTTCTGGTGAGGATCACCAGCGCTGCGCAGTCCACTGAGGCTGATGATAAGGCAGCTCGATGGTATAGCTCCCCACAGGTGGCGCTAGGCCCCAGGGCAGTATATGAAGGGGATGCAGGACAGATGAGACCCAGCCGGGTCGGAGCAAGAACAGGGACAGACGCGATAGTCACTTCAGTACCTTTTACTGATGGAAATTCAGGCACGTCCTGGAGCACTGTAGGGTGAAGGGTGCATGTCAGGATCTTCCCCAATGAGCGGGTTTTGGGCCTCCTGTTTCTTGTCTCTGCGTAGTAAATTTCTCACCTGCCTGGAGCTAGGCCTAACTTTGTCTCTGTCCTGCGCTGGCTGACCTTGTGGTAGGGCCTTTTCTTGGAGTACACGCACCTTAGCTGCGGACCTATGTGTCTCCCGGCTCTGTTACGTATCAGCACTTTAGCGATCCTGGGACTTGTAGTTCTCCATGGATTCCGGTTATATCTTACTGGGTCATAGAGATCCCGGCAAGCTTCGGACCCAGTGTCCGGTAAATGCTTTGGGGTGAGCTAGTTAAGCTCCTCTGCTCCCTATGTACTAACTCTCCACTCGCCTTCGGCCTACTCGGGCCCTCACTAGGCTACT
Source organism: Phyllobates terribilis (assembly GCF_046119375.1). NCBI lineage: Eukaryota > Metazoa > Chordata > Amphibia > Anura > Dendrobatidae > Phyllobates > Phyllobates terribilis. The sequence goes on from NW_027362768.1 coordinate 331,680,917, forward strand.
CACACTAACGGCAGCTTGCTGCGCTTCACCGATCTTATGTTGCCGGCACACCTAAAGCTCACTGCTCTGAGCTACAACTGAGTCTAGACTGTGCTCCACCGCAGACTGACCTCTCTCAGGCTTCTCTACTGCAGCAACTCTCTCAACAGGTTTGCTCTCTGTAGACTCCAGTGTAGACTAACTGCTGCCTGGCTCCACCTTCCCTATTTATCTATCCCTAACGGGCTCCCTCTGCTGGTCTGAGGTGGAAGGTGGAGATGTGTGAATGGTTATGGGGGCCTCTTGTGGAGGAATCCATCAATGCACTCTTCCAGGATCTGTGATACCAAGCGCAGCTTGACGTCACATTAGCAGCTTACTCCTCTCTCTTCATTGAAAACACAATATTGATTGGCTGAAGAATTTATAAGTATGAGGAATTTGGAAGAGCGTTTGACTGATATCTGTCTAAGGGCTCATGCATACAACCATATGTTCAGTCCTTGGGCTGTCCGTTAAAAAAGCGGAGAGCACTCGGACCAATGTTATTCAATTTGGCAGTGCAGATGATGGATTTTTTTCACTGACTGAATCTGCACGTGAAAAAAATCACAGCAAGCACTAGTTTCCTCCGAAAATTGGATGAGGCTTGCCCATTCAAGTCTATGGGTGCGAAAAAAAAATGGGATGCCACAGTACAGCATCAGATTTTTACGGGTTTATCACAATTCTGTAGCATAAAAAATTGTAAATGGTCTTGTAAATGATTTATGGCTGCTGCTGTAAAAAAAACGGATTGTACATGGATGACAATTGAGAAAAAAAATCGTCCTACTTTTTTGGATGAAAATCGGACCGATTTTTTTATACTGTAGCCTTAGGTTTATAACCAGCTTTACGCACATACAGAAGAATCATTCCCCTCGTCTTCTCTCCCTTAACTTTCCTCACCATAAATTATAAGGACACGTTCATTTTAAATCAATTTCTCCTTAAAAACGACTAGTAAGAAAAATAAGCTATTAATGCATCTCTTTAATGGAAATGTTCATCAGAATTCTACAAAGTTAATCTAACAGTTTTCTAGTTCTATTCACTTCAGGCTGCAGTATCAAAAGAATATTTTTTAGTATTTAATTGAATACCAATTGCACAGAATTGTGATATCAGTTTATTTAGAGCATCAATTATTAAACCTTTGTCAACATCAATTGCGTCTAATTGGAGAAAGTTTAGCCTGGCGCACTGTATCACGTGTGTGGAAGGTCATGCCAGTTTGTTATGTGCAGAAGACTGGTTGTATAAACACAGGTGCATTATGAATGAACAAGCTGAACTCCAAATGCATGTTTTGTTCAGCTTCGCTCTAAATTAAGGTCTTATTCATGCATAATTTGTATAGTCTCATAGCAGTTTTAGCATTCAAATGGAGAAGTTAAAGGCAGAGAGAAAATTAAAGTCAAGGACTTTCTAGCATATTCCATCGACTTTTAGAACATTTATTTACGTTTCCTTTCATTTTGATAGCGTATAAGCTAAGAGCTCGGAGGATTCCCGGCTAATCGGAGATGCTTTCATCTTATTGTGCTATGTTTTTTCAAGTTTTTTCCACTTAAGCCTTCTTACTTACTTCATCTACCCTTGACCTTCTAAACAAGTGGAATGTCCACAGAGCAGTCGTGGGAAGAAACCTCTAGACTTGAAGCTATCAGATCTTTGGATACCATCATTACATTTCTTGATGTTTAAAGGTTTTCTCCTGTGCCATTTACTTCTGCATCGGAAGGAGAGTGGCATTGATGATGTAGCATAAAGAGGTGTCTTGCTTTCCATGTGCTTCGTTGACAGGTATGGTCTGCATATCCTATTCATTAGAATAGGATGTTCACATGATACCTGATGACCATGCAAGCTTACTGTCGTGAAGACCTCTGCGCCAAAGAAGACAAAAAGAATGGTAGATCTTGATATACAAAGATTTTATTCTGATCTAGCACCAAAAGAAAAACAGAGATTGTCCAATGTTTCGACCAACAGGTGGTCTTTATCAAGGAAATCTGTGTGTGATAAAGCCGGATATAAGGAATGTAGGGGCGTTGATATTAAACCAGAAGTGGCCTAATACCAATGCCCCTACATTTCTTCTACCCGACTTTATGACACACAGATGTGTTTAATAAAGACCACCTGATGTTCGAAACGTTGGACGACATCTGTTTTGCTTTTGGTGCCAGATCAGAATAAAATTATTTGTATAGCAAGATCTACCATTCTTGTTGTCTTCTTCGGTACTGAAGTTTTCACTACAATAATACAGGACTATCATCCTTTCCTTAAAGACGACTACCTCTGTAGTAGTGTTTCTGGCTTGTCTCTACGCATTCGTACTACCTGACAGCCACGTGTCAATGTTTTGTCATCAGCAACATTCAACCCCAATGATGAAATGAGTTTAAACATTTAAGGAGGCAGGTTTTAACTAGGGCCATGTTTACACTATTGTCACACTTTGTCAACTCAACTGCAGCAGTGTTCGGCACTCTCCTTCCACACGTCTCGTGGGTCAGATACTTATGGCTGCTTCCAGTCACTTGAAGGGACAGTTTGCTTCAGGGAATGCAAGTGTGCTCTAGCCTTTACGAGCTTGGACTAACAGTGTTCTGAACCTCATCTACCTTGATTTGTGCTCAGTCGGGGCTACATTTCCTACCTGCCATAGTACTGTGACTTGGTATCTTCAGTTCATCTATATGTCCTCCTTTATTAAAGAGGGTGTCCAGGCTTAGGATACAAGTTTGCAGTCACACTATGGAAACGCAGACTTGTGAATCCTCATAGCATGCACACTGCGTGCTGTCAGGATTTTCCAATATCGTCGCCAGGAGCAGGTGGGCGCATGACCACAAGTATGCAATTTGCATATATGCTGTCAAGTGCCCACTAAACGTTCGTGGCCTCATTCAATACAAGTGAATTGATTGAGGCCAGACACATCTAGTGGGAATGTGGCTGGAAGTATGCAAATTGCTTACTTGTGGTCAGATAACCGCCCGCTCCCTTGACAGCGTGCACTGTACGAGCTGTGAGGATTCACAAGTGTACAGTCACATAGATTGACTGTAGACTTGAGCCCCAGCCTGGACAACCCTTTATGAAAAACAAGTTATATGAAAATTTCCAATTGGTAAGTTAATTCCTCCATCCAGAGGTTAAGTATGAAGAGTTAACAATTCCATAGACTCCGTTGCATGGTTTAGTCTTGAGCTAAATCCATTAGGAACCCAGTGAGTCCACATCTACTACTGGCATTGTCACAACTGATGTCAACTTTTCACATTAAATAATAGCAATAGTGCATGGCTATTATCCCATCAAAATGATGAAAACTATGATAAAACCACGACAGACACTTTTATAATAAAATTGAATCCATTAAGCATCATTTGTATCTAACATACCATGCTTGGTCAAAGGACCATGGTTCACACCAGTGGTCATAGCACACATTTGAACAGACCCTTAAGATTTTTGCCTGGCCATGACAACATTAACTAGTTTATGGGTATCCTGAAGCAATTCTAATAACTGTTGTTCAACACGCCACCCTAATTCCGCTGTTGGTTACCACTGGTTATCTGTTTTCCCCTCGCCAGATTGGTTGAGGTCGGTTGGCTTTTAAAAGGCTGTGTTTGCATCAAAGAGGTCAAAATTAGTGATAAGCGAGTATTATTTTTTTAAAAGGCTGTGTTTGCATCAAAGAGGTCAAAATTAGTGATAAGCGAGTATGGTTTGATAACCCTTTCACCGAGTATGCTCGGGCGAGCACCGAGTAGTTACAGCTGCTCGGTGTTATGTTTGAATCACTCCCGTGTGCATGATTTAATACATGTGAGGAATGTGTAAGAAATAGACATTCCTCACATGTAATAAAGCTGTCAAACAGTCGCAAATCATGCACACGGGAGTGATTCAAACATAACACCGAGCAGCTGTGGCTAATTTATCAGGTGCAAATGTAATTTTGGAGGAAAATTTGGAGAAGCTGGAAATTTCAAATTACTAACGATTCGCCCAATTCTAATTTTGACAAATATTTTTATCTATTAACAAATTTGCTTATTTTTTTTTTAATGTATTGTAATTTGTAGCAAATTAATGGTTAGCAATTTCTACATTGTCGCGTGGATAGGTGGATTTCAACAATACTCCAAATCTATTTCTGTAAATATGCTATATATCTATTTACACGGTGTATTATTGGTCATGGTTCACTTATTTCTCTTTTACCTCTCTTTACAATTTTACTGCTTGACCACTCACTTTTAAGTTTTGTCTTTAGAAATTGATTCTTTTGCACAAGGTTAGCTGTGTTTATTGAGGTCTTGCACTGCACACATTTTTTTCGTTTTGAAACAAATTAGATTGGCAATACCTGAAAATTTCTTCAAAGAAATACACACATCTTAAAAAGTATTAGGAAAAGTTCAGCAAAAGGATACTGCTGTTCACAAAATCATCACTTTAGGCAATTAAAAAAAGATTTGCGGTAAGCTCCTACGTTCTTGGGTTTGAAATACAGAGAAGAGGAAAGTGGAATGGCAAAGTGAAGTGGAGATTTTCTTTGTCATTGTTTTATCCAAACATAAAAAAAAATAATGTCAGCAAAAGTCCTTGGGCACTCCAAAAAGCTCAAAATGTATTTACATCGATGCAGCATCTAAAATGTTAAAGGCTCATATTCATATTACTCTTCTCAATTGCCACTTTATGTGCCTTTTAGAAATATTCACTATGACTAAGATGCTGCCCCTAATTTTGGGACACTAGGTGCTTACTTTTGGCTCCTTATGCAAGCCAGCCCATTGATAAAGCCTTCTTCCCTGCAGTCACATATCAAGACGTATGGTTTGCTTTTTGCACTTTGTGCAAGCCAGCCCCTCTGATGAAGCCTCCTTCCCTGCGGTAATAGATCAAGGAGCATGGTGTTCTTCTTGCTTTTTATGCAATTCAGCCCCCTGACAAAGCCATATCACTGGCTGGATTGAAGTGCTGTCAAGGAATGGACAGGGAGATCAGGATGTAGGAGGGAGACATCAAATATTATCTTGGAGCTGTGAAGGAGCCATTACAGAGCAGGATGTTCTATGCTCACAGCCTGTACCTTCACAGCTTGCATGTGACATGTCAAGGAGTGTGGAGTGAGAGATGGGGAAGCAGGGAGAGACTCGTGATATGTCACAGACAGGCTGTGAAGGTGCTTTCTGGAAGCACAAAGCGAGCCATGTCAGTGCCCATTATGCACTGTCATGGCTTCTTTTTTACTCCCTACATGTTCTTTCTCAGTTTGTGTTCTCTCATGACTCCTGCTCTCCTTTGCGTGCTCCTTCACGACTGGCTTACATAATAAGCAAGAAGCGAGTCATGTCCCATGAATTTGTGACTGCAGGGATGGTTATGGATTGCATCACGAGCAAGAAAGATGCCGTGACCCCTGATCTGCGACATAGCATAGGGAGGAAGAACACTCAGGGGCAGCATCTCCATCACAATGAGTAGTTCTAAAATCAAAAAAAGTGAAAACCGTAGCACGGATATAAAGCTTATAGTTTTTGAAGTTATGTTGATGTAAATGCGTAACATCATGACATGGCATGAGGCCTACACTGACAGTTTAAAGTAAAGGATTATTCTCAACATTGAAACTTACCACCCATTAAGCAAGCTGATCATTGGAGATCCCACTGCTCGGATCTCCATCAATCCAAATATTGAAGCTTTGAAATACTCCATCAAAATGGATTGGTGACTGTGCATTCATGCCAGAGCTCCATTGGGAATGCTCAATATAGTCCAGTGCAATGATTTCACTTGAAGCCCCATAGACAATCAATGAAGTGGTGGTGTACATATCGAAGGTGCATTTCACAGCCCTCTTTTTGGGATCTGCAAGGATCAGCAAGTTGTCATCTATTCTGTTGGAAGGTGATAACATTCAATGTTGGCAATACAGTATAATCCTTTATTTTAACAGTATTGTTCACAGGGTTCAAATTTGGGGACTAGGAAAACCTCTTGACTGATGGACTCTTCAGAACTTAGGGTATCATATATGGACAAGGATTGGTTCTTTGAGCTCAGGAATTAGATATAGGAGTGCGGAGGTGTAGATTGCACCTGGGCCTTGGTGTCTAATTGGGCTCAAAGACTCAAAGAAGACAACATTATTAAAAATATTACCTAGTAGATTGGGGCGTGTTCACAAAGTTTTGAATTGCGGGCTTCATCGGATAGTGCTCTTGAATTACTGCAGTGTCACCTACTAAGAAGTGGTGCAATATGATGCATTTATCATGTGTTTATCTTAACCCTTTGTTCTGTTCGGGTCTACTATACACTTATAATGTTCCGGTCATTTTTGACCGGACCTATTAAAGTCTTGATTTTTAGCTAATTTAAGTGTTTTATTTGAATACCTGTTGCATTACTGTACTGTATGTGAACATGGCTGTTTATAAACAAATGAAAAAAGAAATCAAAAACTTAATTTTTATTTTTTTTATATAAAAAATGTTGCATGGCCTTATTGCAATATTCATGCATATTGCACATTTGCACATAAAAAAATATTCTTTATATAACTGTAAGCTATAACTAATAACATCAAACTGTATGTAAATATATTTAAAAAAAAAAAGAATAAATATAAAAATTTCAGTTTTTTCTATATAACATGGTAAATAAGGGTCACAGTGCTAAATTTACTGTTTGCATTCGTCACAAGTATAATTTACATGTCTTTTGCATAAGTACTTTGCACAACTGCAACATATCACATTTGTTTTGTGATTACTTGATGTTGGACAGAAGTCGCATCGTTTCCGTTTTAGGCTGGTTGCGTTGCTGGTGGAGGCCGGGGGTATCGTAGCAGTGTCGGTGGAAGCCGTTGGTTCACTTTCTTTAGCATGCTGTTGGATCCTGTGGACAATGGCAGCCGCTCCATCATCTCTGGGTGTTACTTTTCTTTTTTCGATATATGGGCTAACCAGTGATTCTCCCAACTCCTCTATAAAAATTCTTCTTTTATATAGTTTATTTTTATTCCAATTTGGGTGTATTTCACGCCATAACATGAATGCACTGTATGCCGACTAGTGATGATCGAGCATGCTTGTTGCTCGAGATTTACAAGCATGCTCGGGTGAGCACCTGTTATCTTCAGCGTGCTCGGGGGTTAAGTTTAAGTCGCTCGTGAACATAATTTGTGACTGTTTGACAGTTTTAATACATGTGAGGAATGCCTGTTTTTCCAGCATTCCTCACATGTATTAAAGCTGTCAAACAGTCGTAAATCATGTTCATTGAGCGACGAAAACTTAACCCCCGAGCACGCTGAAGATAATAGGTGCTCACCCGAGCATGCTCATAAATCTCGATCAACGAGCATGCTCGATCATCACTAATGCTAACACATCAAGACTGTTGTAAAAAACAACCATTGGCCACCGATTTGTTTTGAGTTTACAGGTGTAAGTGCCTATGAGTTGATCTAGAGTATCAACTGCCCCTTTTATGGCATTGTAATGTAAAATCATGTCCGGCTTTCTGTCGTCTCGATTACTGATTGCGCTATCATGGTACATTGTGCTCATCAGAATGACCAGTTTGTGTTTTTTGGAAACGTAAGAAACTACTGTTGTATCCTTAGTAAAATAAAACATGGAACTATAAACGTCTCTCTTACTGAGGATACCTCGCAGCAGTTCTGGCTTATTTTTTTTAACAGTACCCAGCATGGTCATTTTTCTTTCCAGCAACACCTGGTATGATGTGAAAAAATTGCCGCATGTAACATTTTGTCCTTTGAGTCCGTGTGTCAAATCCAAAACTACTCGCAATTTTGCACATAACTTTACTGGAAGCAAATCCATCTGCTGTATCGTAATTTGAAAATGTATGTATGTGTAAATCTGCACGGACCAAAAGGATCTAGATAAATTGATAAATAGTAGTAGATGCAATATATAGTCCAAAATGAGATTATAACTTTATTTTACTCAAAACATGGCTGGAGATTAGTATAAAAGGCTATCAGTCATTTTTACAGTACAAGTGTAAAAAAAAACCTGGAGCAAAAAATAAACAAAAAAAAAAATAATACCCATAGTAAAAACCCCTCAATTGAGGAAAAGTCAATTAACGACAAGTTTCAGAACCGCAGAATGAATATTTTAAAAAATATAAAATTTCAAATTCAGTCATTTTTGACCGAACAAAACAGCAGGGTTAAAGCATCTTCATTTCACTACACATAAACATACACAAGCACACACACAAATATATATATGCACACACATACACTCAGACACTCATATTGACAGAAGGACACTCAAACACATACACAAATGCAAACACATATACACACATAGATAGGCACACACATGAGTGCACACATACACATGCTCATGCATATATACAGTGGGGAAAAAAAGTATTTAGTCAGCCACCAATTGTGCAAGTTCTCCCACTTAAAAAGATGAGAGAGGCCTGTAATTGACTTCATAGGTCGACCTCAACTATGAGAGACAAAATGAGAAAACAAATCCTGAAAATCACATTGTCTGATTTGGAAAGAATTTTTTTTCAAATTTTGGTGAAAAATAAGTATTTGGTCAATTACAAAAGTTCATCTCAATACTTTGTCATATATCCTTTGTTGACAATGACAGAGGTCAAACGTTTTCTGTAAGTCTTCACAAGGTTGGCACACACTGTTGCTGGTATGTTGGCCCATTCCTCCATGCAGATCTCCTCTAGAGCAGTAATGTTTTGGGGCTGTCGCTGGGCAACACAGACTTTCAACTCCCTCCAAAGGTTTTCTATAGGATTTTGATCTGGAGACTGGCTAGGCCAATCCAGGACCATGAAAAGCTTCTTACGAAGCCACTCCTTCGTTGCCCTGGCGGTGTGCTTGGGATCATTGTCATACTGAAAGACCCAGCCACGTTTCATCTTCAATGCCCTTGCTGATGGAATGAGGTTTGCACTCAAAATCTCACAATACATGGCCCCATTCATTCTTTCATGTACACGGATCAGATGTCTTGGTCCCTTGGCAGAGAAACAGCCCCAAAGCATGATGTTGCCACCCCCATGCTTCACAGTAGGTATGGTGTTCTTTGGATGCAATTCAGCATTCTTTCTCCTCCAAACACGACGAGTTGTGTTTCTACAAAACTGTTCTACTTTGGTTTCATCTGACCATATGACATTCTCCCAATACTCCTCTGGATCATCCAAATGCTCTCTAGCAAAGTTCAGATGGGCCCAGACATGTAATGGCTTAAGCAGGTGGACACGTCTGGCACTGCAGGAGTCCCTGGCGGCATAGTGTGTTACTGATGGTAGCCTGTGTAACGTTGGTCCCAGCTCTCTGCAGGTCATTCACTAGGTCCCCCCGCTTGTGGTTCTGGCATTTTTGCTCACCGTTCTTGAGATAATTTTGACCCCACGGGGTGAGATCTTGTGTGGAGCCCCAGATCGAGGGAGATTATCAGTGGTCTTGTATGTCTTCCATTTTCTAATTATTGCTCCCACAGTTGATTTCTTCACATCAAGCTGCTTGCCTATTGCAGATTCAGTCTTCCCAGCCTGGTGCAGGGCTACAATTTTGTTTTTGGTGTCCTTCAAATTCTACTATGGTGAAAACCAAAGAACTGTCGGAGTGTGACTGTTTGAGGTTGCGGACAGGTGTCTTTTATACTGACACTATTTATACAAGTTCAAACAGGTGCCATTACTACAGGTAATGAGTGGAGGACAGAGGAGCCTCTTAAAGAAGAAGTTACAGGTCTGTGAGAGCCAGAAATCTTGCTTGTTTGTAATTGACCAAATACTTATTTTCCACCAAAATTTGCAAAAAAATTCTTTACAAATCAAACAATGTGATTTTCAGGATTTGTTTTCTCATTTTGTCTCTCATAGTTGAGGTCTACCTATAATGTTAATTACAGGCCTCTCTCATCTTTTTAAGTGGAAGAACTTGCACAATTGGTGGCTGACTAAATACTTTTTTTCCTCACTGTAAGTACATAAGTACACAGATACATACAGACACACACATGCGTGCACACATACGCAAGATCATGCATACATAAGTACACAGACACATACATACGTATACATACTCATGCTCGTACATACATAAGTACACAGATAAATAGTATAAATACAATACACATTTACAGATATACACACATATATACATACAGTATATACACACTCTCATTATATACACACATAATTTAGCAATGCACAATGTGCTTTTCCTAAAAACTTGCAAGTTTCTAATCTTTTCTTTTCTTCCCAGAACGTCCATTCTTTTATCAGTGTTTTCCATTAATTGGAGCCAAATGTCATTCTGTGTTTCTTGAGGTTAATGATCCCAGAACAGCTCATGAATGGTAATTGTAGAAGGCCATGTCTAGGTCCTCAAAGGCCTAACTTTGTTCTCATTATTAAAATCACTCTGCTTCCTACTGCAAACAAAATAACTTCTTTTTTTTTTATAATTTTACAATAGCCCAAAATGTTCACCTCCTAAATATGGAATAATAATGTTACAGCGAGAGCAATCTAACAAATCCTGTGCAGATTTACATACAATTATACCTGGTTACTGGATTGTTTAAAGGGACATTGCACACTAAGATATCATGATAATGGAGGATCAGTCATAAGGAAATCCCATAACAGGGAACACTAATGTTGGTATGTTAGTGCTGGTGTCCTCTTAAGAGGAAATTGGGGAAATGGGTCTTTTCGTGTACTAAATGTGAGATGAAACTCAAAGATTCTTACCTCATAGGCCACGTTTACACATTCAGTATTTGGTCAGTATTTTACATCAGTATTTGTAAGCCAAAACCAGGAGTGGAACATTCAGAGGAAAAGTATAATAGAATAATAATAGGAATAGAATATAAAAAAAACTCATGAACCACTTCTGCATTTTTCACCCACTGAACATGAGTACGTGGCCTTATAGTTACACCACTGCTATTAATAAATCATCTACATATTTGACCTTCCTCACCTTTCTTCTTTGCTCGAAATGTGCTTAGATGAATGGCATGAGATGACCAGCTTTAGGTTGGAATCACACCAGCGTATGTCATCTCATGCATCAGATGTGATATGCTAATGACACTCGGCTCCTGCTCTGCTGCCAGCTGGAGCCAAGTGTCAGTGCTCTGTGCTCCAATTCTCTCGCATGAGAGGATCGCAGCACAGCTGCGGAGGAGACAGAAAAATTAATTTCTCCATCTTCTCCATGGCCTGGCTCAGCGTATATCAGACTGCACTGGTCTGACATCCGAGTGCAGTCCGATGTTTCACACGCACCTGTAGACTTATATGGATGCGAGTCTCACGGGCAATCGCAGCAAGCCGAATTGTCATGAGAAAATAATCACTGATCTGAACTGCCCCAGAAAGTAACACTGGGCCAAGTGCTATGCTATTTTTTATTGCAGGTGGGTTGAGGGGGTTATATAATTTTTTCAAACACTTTAGAACATATTTTTTAGTCCTTTTCATAAAATATTTATTCGTTTCACAGGGAAACTTGAACGCGCAGTCCATTGATTACATTGATAATATACTGCTGATAATATACTGCTAATATACTGCACTGTAAAGTAGTGCAGTGTGACGTGCCCCCTGGGCCGTGGGGTAATCGGTAGCCGGGCCGGTCGATGCTGGGGGATGTCACTGTGGCAGTGACCCGGTCCATGACCCAGGGCAGTCAATTAAAGGGAAAGTAAAAGGGGAATAAAGTTTTCAGAGATAATGTTCGTGACGCCACCTGTGGTATGCGGCTATATGGGGCCGCTGCTGCGGTGCAAATCCTCTGGAGCTGATGGTGACGCAGAAGAGTTGGTTCAACTTTCCACAGGCAGAGCTAATCTCCACGGTGGTATATAGTGATGCTATGAGGTAGATGTTGTTGGAGCGGTGTAGTCCAGGGCTGGTGGCACAGTAATGAGTCAAGGACACAGTGGGGTGCAGTTTTCAGGATTTACTCACAGTTCAAAGCAGTTCCAAGTCACTGCTGCAGCTGGAAATGACGTCGTCCTGTGTCCACCGGGGTAGGGATCCAGCAATCTCTCAGGTACCTCAGGAGCACTTAAACGGGACCCCTTTCTATGTACCTTTCCCGGTCGTCTCACTGCGCTGGCTCTCGCCCTCCTGTCCTGCGCCTCACAATCAGTGTCCCAAGCCAGTGGCCTTGGGTCTTGTCGGCCGACTTGCAACCCCCTGGACCCTATGTGGCCACCTTTATAGTGATATAATTGTGAGTTTTGACTGCAACACCTTGAAAATGCTGCAGCCTCCGGTTGGCTAGCTGAGCCTGGTTGTTGGGGCCGGCCCCCTTCTGCGGCCTGATCCCTCCACTTCTGTGGGAATTCGGGCTTCCTGCACTCACCGTGCCTCTGGGATCCCCTCTGTCTCTGGAGCCTTTCCCTCTGCTCCCGTCCTCTCTTGCTCTCCTCTTGGGCCTCTCGCACTAGGTCTGGCTCTTCTCTTTCCTGAGCGGAGCTCCTTCTGAGCTCCCACTCCCAACTGTCTCTCCTCTGAAATGGACTGCTCCTTCTAGATGGTTCCCCTTCTTCTTATACCCTTCCTGTCTGTGCTCCCCTGATCTACTTTCTCCACCCACCTCCTCTACCTAGTTCCACCCTCCAGCTAGGGACGAGGGACTGTGCTCTCCCTTAGGAGCAATCTCACCCTTCCCTTCTGAAATGGAGTGTATTGGATGTGGGTGTGTGGGTCCCGGGTAGTACTTACCTGAGAGTGGGGTGACGCGCCCCCTGGGACATATTCCTTTTTGAGGGGAATACCCGGCACCGGATCAGATGGGGGGGGTTGTAGTCTCCGAGCGGCTGTGACCCGGCCCCGTGCCCAGGGCGTCAAGCTCAGTGTTATGTGGCAGTCCTACAGATGTTATTAAGAGTTCTTTTGTGTCGACTACGCCACCCGTTGTGTTGCGGTCACTGTGGCCGCCGCTGCAGCAGGGTCCGCTGAGGCTGATGGTGGATGCGCAGCTTGGTGGGATAACCCCCAACGGGAGGGGTATAGCCTCAGGGAGGACAGGTGCAGAGGATAGGGGTTGTGGTGGTGCAGTGCAGACGGCAATGAAGACAGAGTCGGGTTGTGCAGTTAAGGGTGTTTACTTACTGCAGATGTACTGGTCACTCCAGCTGCTAGTGACCACCCGAGCCGTGCTGCGTCCACCAGGTCCTGGATCCAGCCAACCCCCAAACAAGTCCGGAGCGTGGCCCTGAGCTCTCCCTCTGTCCTTTCTTCAGCCGTCCCCACCAGTGATCCACCTAGGTCCAGCTCCCTCGGGCCTTCTGTTGGGACACCCTTGGCCTTGGGTTCCCTGACCCTTCATGTGGTGTGCCTTCGGGGTGAATGTGGTGGGTGGCCGTGGCAGATGCTGCCCACGGCCTCCGGTCTCTGGCTGGGGATTGTTTTACCCCCACCAGTTTGGGTTCCGGTACCCTTTTGCTGACTCCTCACCCGGTGCTTTAATTTGGGTTCTTGGGTCCCTTCAGTCTTCCCCCTCTGGTACTCCTTCTCTGCTCCTCTCTCACTCAGGGTCACTCTTCTCCCTTGCTGCAGGCTGACTTCCTCTCTCTGCTTGCTGTCTGCTCCTCTGCAGCTGTCTTGCTGTCTCCAACTGACTTGTTCTCTGCATCTGACCCTGATTCTAGTTGGTGCCCACCTTATATATCCCTCTATGTGTGAGCTCAGGTGACCAGCACCCAATGAGCTCCTATCACTACCCAGACTGCTCCCCCTATCTGCCCCTACACTACATGGGATGTTCCACCCCCCTCCCACTCCAGCCAGGAACAGACTCGGTCGTACCTGCACATTTCTAAGTGGGAGTACCGTTGGTCTGTTCCTCGGAAATGGGATGTATGTAGTGCATGCAGCCTACCGAGCTCAGTTCCACACTCCATCCTTACCCGGGAGTGGAATATCACACCTCTGGGTTGAGGTGCAATACCCCTGTAGCAGCCGAATCCTCAGGGTGCTACATTCCCCCCTGGTAAATCACAGCACGTCCTCGGGCTGTAAAGACAAAAACACCAAAACATACAAAATTTTTCATATAAACATAATAAAACATATAAAACATTATATATATAAAACTTTTCATATACAACATTCTCGTCGCCTCTGGCTCCAGGTTCCTCCTCCGGACACTGTGCAACGTGTGTCCGGGAAAAGTGCGACAGTCTCTTAGAAAAACTGGTTTTCTATAAAACCGGTAGGGGGCGCTTTAGGAAGCGCAACTATATACAGGGGAAGTTGGCCGCTCTCAGTCCTCGGCCAGATAGAGGGAAGGGAATGGCTGCTCACAGTCCTCAGCCTGTAGGATGAAGGGGTTAACGGGTAAACAGTTCACTGGTCCCAACGGGGACTATTTTAGCAGCAACGGTTCACTGTGCCCCGACGGGCAACTATATACAGTCTCTACTCCCGTCCTCAACGACGGCTCCCTCCTGCTTTTTCTTGGTGATATGGTGTTGCTTCAGACCCGTCCGGGTCCTCTGGCTCCTCCTCCCCGTACCGCAACTCCTCCTCCGTCAAGCGGTGTACGTGGAGGGCGTAAGGTCCTTTGGCACACTTGTGCCGGGTGAAAGTGACCTCGTCTCCGACGTAGAGGTCACGGCCTTTGTGACCTTCCGGCAGGTGGGACTCGACGTCTCTGCGGGTCACAAAAACGTCACCGCGGTTGTTACGGTCCCGAATAAAGCCCCACCCATGCTGCGGGTTGAACTTTATCACCGTCCCGATGGTGCGGGGACAGTGCGCTGCACGGGGGTTCCTCCTAGTCCGGCTCTTCTGCTCCTCGCTCCGGATTTGGGCCTGTTGTTCTCTGACCCGCCTCTCCTCCCGTTCTCTCGCAAACTCTGCTAGCTGCTGATGACAACACTCAGTACGCTCAGCGGCGTCTGCCCGAGTTTCTCCGGTGAACCCCATCAAATCTTCTCCCGTGGGGTCCCACACGAATTGGGCTTCTTCTAAAGGAGGCGAGACCCGAGTCACGGGCTTCGGAGCCGGGATCAGGGGCTCACACAAGGGCCCTAGTCTTTGTTGCCGCTCCAGCTCACAAAACTCCTCGGGCCAGATAAAGGGCCGCCCGTCCGGCCATGTGAGCTGGCTGAAGAGGTCCTTTCCCAAACTCGGCACCCTTGGTTTTGCGGGTGCGGGCGCAGTGGTGGTGGCGCCCAGGTCGCCCAGGCCTTGCGGCCAGGCCTGAGGCACTTGGAACGTAAAGGGCACCGTTAATACGGCGGCGCCCTGTGCTACCTGGCCTCGCGACCAGGCCGGGGGCTCCGCGGAGGTAGGGGGCGCTGTTGGTGTTGCGGCGCCCGGGAATTCTAGGCCCTGCGACCAGGCTGGTGGTACTTCCTGCTTGGTCACGCTCGGGGTCGAGGCGTGTGACGTCACAGGGGTCGCGGCGGCGGCTTCCGGTTGGGGCCTAGTCTGCGTCGGTGACATGGCGGTTACGGGCACGGACGGGGGACTTTCGGGCTCTGCGACGGGGAACCGGGGCAGGTGGGCGGTCTCTCGGTATGGGGTATTAGCGTCCCCTTTACCTGCCTTCATACGTTCGGCTCCCTTCTCAGCGCCGTCTCCGACCTTGGGTCCTCCCGCGTCATCCATAGAGGCAGTTGGTGTCCTCTCCCAGGGGAGCATGCTCCGTGGACGGGTTCCAGCTTGCTGGGCCATCTCCCGGCTCCACTCCGCCAGTATCTCACGCTGTACCCGGGCCATCCTCCGTGCGAGGCCCTCCAGGGCAGTCTGCGCACACTCCCGGTCTCGGGGGAGCTGCGCTAAGATCTCCGCTAGACCTAGCGGGGTTGTGGACTCTAGCAGGCTCCTGACCATCGGGTCGGTGCTGCTCTGCTCTTCTTCCGGCAGGCTCCTGGCCAGCGGGCCGGTGCTGCTCTGCCCTCCTTCCTCGGTCTCTAGCAGACTCCTGGCCAGCGGGCCGGTGCTGTTCTGCTTTCTCTCCATCTCCGGGTGAGCTCCTCCGCTACTCCTCGTTAGACCTCTTGCCTCCGGGTGCGCTCGCTCTAGGCTGCTCCAAGCGACACACATCTTTGTTCTCTCCTTTCGTCTCCTCCCACCTCGAGGGCGGTCCCGGGGCAACTCGGTGACTGTCAGCTCCAGGGGTAGTTCTTTCACGCTGACAGACACCTCCAACATCACAGTCTCTGTTGGTGGGGGCGGTTTCCACTTTTGGCGCCATTTTCTGTCCCGGCCCACGATGGGAGGTGGCCTCTTGCTCTCCTTTGGCACGCCCATAATGGCGTCCGCTGCTCTTCCAAGGCGGGAAATCTGCGGTTTTGGCGGGAAGCGTCGCCCAGTGGCGGGAAACTCTGCAGATGGCGGGAACAAGTTGGAAATGGCGGACAATCGGCGGGAAACGACTGGTGATGGAGTCCGATGGCGTGGACCCTCCGGAACCGGCGGGAGACTTCTTTCTGAGGTAAACTTGCACTTTTCTTCAGGCACGCAGTACCCGGGTGTTGCGGGCACATAATCCTGCCGACTACGCCAAAGTTGACGCGCCCCCTGGGACATATTCCTTTTTGAGGGGAATACCCGGCACCGGATCAGATGGGGGGGGTTGTAGTCTCCGAGCGGCTGTGACCCGGCCCCGTGCCCAGGGCGTCAAGCTCAGTGTTATGTGGCAGTCCTACAGATGTTATTAAGAGTTCTTTTGTGTCGACTACGCCACCCGTTGTGTTGCGGTCACTGTGGCCGCCGCTGCAGCAGGGTCCGCTGAGGCTGATGGTGGATGCGCAGCTTGGTGGGATAACCCCCAACGGGAGGGGTATAGCCTCAGGGAGGACAGGTGCAGAGGATGGGGGTTGTGGTGGTGCAGTGCAGACGGCAATGAAGACAGAGTCGGGTTGTGCAGTTAAGGGTGTTTACTTACTGCAGATGTTGTACTGGTCACTCCAGCTGCTAGTGACCACCCGAGCCGTGCTGCGTCCACCAGGTCCTGGATCCAGCCAACCCCCAAACAAGTCTGGAGCGTGGCCCTGAGCTCTCCCTCTGTCCTTTCTTCAGCCGTCCCCACCAGTGATCCACCTAGGTCCAGCTCCCTCGGGCCTTCTGTTGGGACACCCTTGGCCTTGGGTTCCCTGACCCTTCATGTGGTGTGCCTTCGGGGTGAATGTGGTGGGTGGCCGTGGCAGATGCTGCCCACGGCCTCCGGTCTCTGGCTGGGGATTGTTTTACCCCCACCAGTTTGGGTTCCGGTACCCTTTTGCTGACTCCTCACCCGGTGCTTTAATTTGGGTTCTTGGGTCCCTTCAGTCTTCCCCCTCTGGGTACTCCTTCTCTGCTCCTCTCTCACTCAGGGTCACTCTTCTCCCTTGCTGCAGGCTGACTTCCTCTCTCTGCTTGCTGTCTGCTCCTCTGCAGCTGTCTTGCTGTCTCCAACTGACTTGTTCTCTGCATCTGACCCTGATTCTAGTTGGTGCCCACCTTATATATCCCTCTATGTGTGAGCTCAGGTGACCAGCACCCAATGAGCTCCTATCACTACCCAGACTGCTCCCCCTATCTGCCCCTACACTACATGGGATGTTCCACCCCCCTCCCACTCCAGCCAGGAACAGACTCGGTCGTACCTGCACATTTCTAAGTGGGAGTACCGTTGGTCTGTTCCTCGGAAATGGGATGTATGTAGTGCATGCAGCCTACCGAGCTCAGTTCCACACTCCATCCTTACCCGGGAGTGGAATATCACACCTCTGGGTTGAGGTGCAATACCCCTGTAGCAGCCGAATCCTCAGGGTGCTACAGGGGTACCACACCTCTGGGTGAGATGCAGTACCCCTGTGGCAACTGGACCCGCAGGGGTGCCACAAGTGCATTATCTCAGCCTGCCTTTTTTAGGATTTATTCAGAAGTTCTTATTTTCAGCCCATGTGTTGTCCACACGCAGACAGCTCCAAGCAAAGAAAGGAATTACCAGCTCACCCTTGCCTATCGATCCAGATAATGAGGAAGCCCTGAATCGCGCCACAGCAAGGCATTCATATAACATGTTGAAGGGAAAAAAGGTCCAGTTTGCAGATCACGATAAATGTTAAAAAATATATTTTTTATTTAGGCTATGTTCACATGTCATGGTTTTCTCAGAGTTTTTTGATGCAGATTTTTATGCAAATTTTCAACTGTGTTTTGCAGTACCAGCAAAGTCTATGAGAAACCAGAATTCTCTGCTCACGCATCATGTTTTAATTTTGTTCAGAATTTTGTGCCTTGCATGTTTTTTTGCAAAATAGAGCATGTCTCTTCTTTTAGAGATTTTTCAGCGTTTTTTCACCCATGGGAAGTAATGGGTGGTGAAAAAAACGCTGAAAAAATGCATCAAAAACGCATCAAAATTTGCATCAGCGTTTTTTTCAGCATTTTTAATGCCAAAATAGAATGTTTTTTTTTTTTTCACAGAACTTTATGTACATGCATAAAAAGAGACAGAAGGACAGTGAAAAAAATGCTGAAAAAACGCATCAAAAAAGCACCAAAACTGCAAGAAAAATCCGGAACAAAATGCCCTTGAAGATGAGGTTTTGCAGCAGATTTGTGACACAAAAAAAACCATGATGTGTGAACATATCCTTAAAGTACCTATTAAAATACATATACAGTACAGACCAAAAGTTTGGACACACCTTCTCATTTATAGATTTTTCTGTATTTTCATGACTATGAAAATTGTACATTCACACTGAAGGCATCAAAACTATGAATTAACACATGTGGCATTATATACTTAACAAAAAAGTGTGAAACAACTGAAAATATGTCTGATATTCTAGGTTCTTCAAAGTAGACACCTTTTGCTTTGATGACTGCTTTGCACACTCTTGGCATTCTCTTGATGAGCTTCAAGAGGTAGTCACCGAAAATGGTTTTCACTTCACAGGTGTGCCCTGTCAGGTTTAGTAAGTGGGATTTCTTGCCTTATGAATGAGGTTGGGACCATTAGTTGTGTTGTGCAGAAGTCTGGTGGATACACAGCTGATAGTCCTACTGAATAGACTGTTAGAATTTGTATTATGACAAGAAAAAAGCAGCTAAGTAAAGAAAAACGTGTGGCCATCATTACTTTAAGAAATGAAGGTCAGTCAGTCTGAAAAATTGGGCAAACTTTGAAAGTGTCCCCAAGTGCAGTTGCCAAAACCATCAAGCGCTACAAAGAAACTGGCTCACATGAGGACCGCCCCAGGAAAGGAAGACCAAGAGTCACCTCTGCTTCTGAGGATAAGTTTATCCGAGTCACCAGCCTCAGAAATCGCAGGTTAGCAGCAGCTCAGATTAGAGACCAGGTCAATGATACACAGAGTTCTATCAGCAGACACATCTCTACAGCAACTGTTAAGAGGAGACTTTATGCAGCAGGCCTTCATGGTAAAATAGCTGCTAGGAAACCACTGCTAATGACAGGCAACAAGAGACTTGTTAAGGCTAAAGAATACAAGGAATGGACATTAGACCAGTGGAAATCTGTGCTTTTGTCTGATGAGTCCAAATTTGAGATCTTTGGTTCCAACCACCGTATCTTTGTGCGACGCAGAAAAGGTGAACGCATGGACTCTACATGCCTGGTTCCCACCGTGAAGCATGGAGGAGGAGGTGTGATGGTGTGGGGGTGCTTTGCTGGTGACACTGTTGAGGATTTATTCAAAATTGAAGGCATACTGAACCAGCATGGCTACCACAGCATCTTGCAGCGGCATGCTATTCCATCCGGTTTGCGTTTAGTTGGACCATCATTTATTTTTCAACAGGACAATGATCCCAAACACACCTCCAGGCTGTGTAAGGGCTATTTGACGAAGAGGGAGAGTGATGGGGTGCTACGCCAGATGACCTGGCCTCCACAGTCACCAGACCTGAACCCAATCTAGATTGTTTGGGGTGAGATCGACCGCAGAGTGAAGGCAAAAGGGCCAACAAGTGCTAAGCATCTCTGGGAACTCCTTCAAGATTGTTGGAAGACCATTTCCAGTGACTACCTCTTGAAGCTCATCAAGAGAATGCCAAGAGTGTGCAAAGCAGTCATCAAAGCAAAACGTGGCTACTTTTAAGAGCCTAGAATATAAGACATATTTTCAGTTGTTTCACACTTTTTTGTTAAGTATATAATTCCACATGTGTTAATTCATAATTTTGATGCCTTCAGTGTGAATGTACAATTTTCATAGTCATGAAAATACAGAAAAATCTTTAAATGAGAAGGTGTGTCCAAACTTTTGGTCTGTACTATATACAGTGCCTACAAGTAGTATTCAACCCCCTGCAGATTTAGCTGGTTGACACATGCGGAATTAACTTGGCATTGTGACATTTGACTCTGATGAGTCCAAATTTGAGATCTTTGGTTCCAACCACCGTGTCTTTGTGCGACGCAGAAAAGGTGAATGGATGGACTCTACATGCCTGGAAGAGGAGGTGTGGTGGTGTGGGGGTGCTTTGCTGGTGACACTGTTGGGGATTTATTCAAAATTGAAGGCATACTGAACCAGCATGGCTACCACAGCATCTTGCAGCAACATGCTATTCCACCCGGTTTGCGTTTAGTTGGACCATCATTTATTTTTCAACAAGACAATGACCCCAAACACACCTCCAGGCTGTGTAAGGGCTCTTTGACCAAGAGGGAGAGTGATGGGGTGCTACGCCAGATGACCTGGCCTCCACAGTCACCAGAGCTAAACCCAATCGAGATGGTTTGGGGTGAGCTGGACCGCAGAGTTAAGGCAAAAGGGCCACCAAGTGCTAAGCATCTCTGGGAACTCCTTCAAGATTGTTGGAAGACCATTTCCGGTGACTACCTCTTGAAGCTCATCAAGAGAATGCCAAGACTGTGCAAAGCAGTCATCAAAGGAAAAGGTGGCTACTTTGAAGAACCTAGAATGTAAGAGATATTTTCAGTTGTTTCACACTTTTTTGTTAAGTATATAATTCCACATGTGTTAATTCATAGTTTTGATGCCTTCAGTGTGAATGTACAATTTTCATAGTCATGAAAATACAGAAAAATCTTTAAATGAGAAGGTGTGTCCATACTTTTGGTCTGTACTGTACATGGAAATAAAATAAGAAATATGATGCCCATGTCATCACTAGGACATATACATCCTTATGTAAGAACTGGTAATTAATTGATATTTGATATCTTCTTTTTTGAACGACCAGTGCAATAAATCATTAACATAATTTCAGATGATAAAACGAGCCATAGAAAGAGGGGACAACAACCTATTTTTGGTCATAAATGATAAAGGGATGGTGACAAGCAAGCCATTTAGCTTTGGGCATTTAGATAAAGGGCCATGGCATTAAAATTAGCCCTTGTCCCATGTGAAATAAATCCTAACTTTAATGACTTGTGTGTCATAAAAAAAATGCAGATGGAGCTCGTTACACATTTTGTCTTGTGGATCAGGATTTCCAATTTACCCTTCTTATCTCAAGAGTTACAGTGGGAGTATAGACGATGGTAGATGCTTAAAGTTGAACTTTTTACTTCTCCCAGGTCCAAACTGTAATGCAGATTTAGAAAGGGTGCTCTTCCGTGGTAAAGATCATGTGTAACATTACTAATGAGTCTATGGTTGCATGGTCGAGTTCCTAGCTGGCTCATAAATATTTCCGAAGATGCCAGTTAAGGTACAATAATTTGATTGTAAGAACCTTGATGGGCTGAATTGTTGTGTTGCAGAACCGTATATCATCTGGAGATAAAATGTATTCCTGCCTGCAAGGATTTTGGGCTAGTAAATCTTTAAAAAAAAACAAAAAACCTGCCATATATAATGCCATATATTTACTGCTACACTGAACCGCCTGACAGCACCATATATTTAAAAGTACAGAATAGAAGTAGGAGTGACAATGGAGGAAAGCAGGATGAATTATAAAACAAATTAATATGTTTAACCGGTCTTAAAATACAGAGTATTTGCAAAATAACTATATAATAGCAGCAGTATACAACACTCCATTGTAAGAAACCTTTGAGCAATGCATGAATGTAAAGTAGTAGTAACATCTCAAAAACACTACTAATATTCAGATATTCCATTATCGTAATTGTCCTAAAATTTATGTCACATTAATTAAATTAAGAAAAATGACATTAGAATCATATTTTCTAAGCTGCGTTAACTGACACCTCCCATAGACCACAGTGACAATGCCATTGGATGTAAATCACACATTTTTTGGCCACATATCTCATTGACTAAAATAAAACATTAGTTTTGTCGAGCATGTCAATTTTTGAAAATATATATAATTTTTAGTAATTGAATCGAAATTCTTTTTTTTTCCAATATTTTCAGAATGTTTTTAAGGCTTACTTTCTACACAAGATTATGTTACCGGCCATCTTGCCTGAGTTTTCGTGAACAAGATTTAGGAAGCTTCACTGACCATAGAAACCTTTAAACTTGAGTTGTTCATTGACTTTAATGACAGAACGTTATGGACATGCTTTCTGACCACTTTCTAGTGTTTAGCATGATCCAGTGTTATCAGTATATAGATGTTATATATCTATTTGTGCTTAGTAGATGCCTTTGTAGATAACAAATGGGTTATTATTGCCACAATCATATTATTTGTTGCAAATCTCAGTAAATGCATACTTATAATTAGTGTTGAGCCACCCCCGTAGTGTTCGAGTTCGGTTCGGTTCGTCGAACACCCGTGTGTTCGCCGAACTGTTCGTCGAACTGTTCGTCGAACACCTTCGAACACCGTTAAAACCAATGGCAGGCAAACAAAAACACATAGAAACACATAGAAAACACCTTCAAAGGTGTCCAAAAGCTGACAAACTGCTCAGAAGACACAACTAACACATGGAAAAGTGACAAGTACATATAGTCATGCGAAAAGAAAAGAGGTGGAGGAGTAAAAGGAGGGGGAGACACAGATATAGGCATGTCATGCCCTTCTAAAATCCAAAAAGTGAGAAGCCGAGACGGCCAGTCCGCTCCTGCCCGTGCCACCTCCGTGTCGCCGGGTTTGTGCCAGAGCCACGGTGAACCCTGACGGCCAGCCCCCCTCTCCCAATACTGGTGCCTGTCCGCTGGTGGGTCGAGAGAGCCCCCCTGTGGTGGAGGCAGCTCTAAGCTTTTTAATTTAAATTGTCCCTCTAATTTGAATGAATACACTTTAAATCCATTTACAAGGATCTATTGGAGGGCAAGTCTCATGCCAGCAGCCGCGTAATTCCAGCTCCAGTAGCGTCCACTAAAGCTGCTGCAGTTAAAAAGCTTTTATAAGGATCGAGCTCGGCTGTCCACCGCAAGGCATCCTAGTGCCAGTCCCAGCCCCTATGCCTTGGGAGTCTCCTGATGCTCTTCACTAAGTATCCCGTGGTCCCGAAGCATTTCCTTTGAAAAAATTAAGTGTCCAAACTACAGGTGGTGTAGCTTGCTTAACAGCCGGGATAATCCGCTGACTAGCAGACACTGCTACTAGGCACAAAGTATTTCCTGGGCTAGATGCAGTTAAAAATTTGTAAGTAGATACTCTCGTTGGATGCTGAGAAAGCATTCCATAGAGTCTCCTGGCACGCCATATATGATTCTCTTAAAAAGCTTGGGGTAGGGGTCTAGGGGACCCTTTTATAGCCAAAATCACGGCCCTGTATCACAATACGTCACCTAGGCTGAAGATAAATGGAACTGTAGCACCGAGGGCTCGGTTGCTACAGACGTATTGCACCTCACCCAGAGGTGTGATATCTCACTCTCAGATAAGGATGGAGTGTGGATCAGGACCCGACACCTGCATGCATTACACCACATTGCCGTGGGGCAGGGCGACCAATATGCCCCTGAGATGGGCACGACAGTCCCTGTCCCTGGCTGGAGTGGGGGGAGGGAACACTGAGGAAGGGGAACCCTGCAGTGCAGGAGCAGGGAGGAAGCAGTTCCTGGGTGCATTGAGAAGGGAGTATAAAAGGTGGGCACCATCTTAGTTCAGTGCAGAGAAGTCTGAGCAGAAGTGGCAGGGAGCAGGGGCTCTGCATGAGCTCTGCTCCGGAGGCGGGCCTAGTAACAGAGGCCCAGGCCTGCAAGAGGGAGAAGGAAGGAAGAGGAGCGGAGAAGGCTCCAGGAACGAGGAATGAAGGGATCCCAGGGGTGCGGACGGGCGAGTCGCCACCGCACGCCCGAATCCACCTGCGTGGAGGGGTCAGGCCAAAGGGGGAGACCGGTCCCCGAACTAGTGGAGGCAGGAAACGACCCTCAGCTAGAAACCGGAGGCTCTGACATTTTATGTGGCGCAGCCCCTTGCTCCACCCGCTAGGAAGGCACCACATAGGGTCAGGGAAACTGGCGCCAAGTTTACCAAGAGGAGGCCCGAGGCAGCCGGACAGAAGTGTTGGTAAGAAAGGCCAGACAAAGGACACACAAAGGGGGTCCTGTGAAGTGCTCCAAAGTTATCTGGGAGTTGTCTGAGCCCCTCACCTGGTGAGCACAGTACGACGTGGGCAGCCGTTACCTGCAGACGTGGTCTGGATAATAAGAACTGTGAGTAAAGGCCCTGAACTGCATCACTGACTCCGTGTCGTTACTGCTGCTGCCCTGCACCATCACCCCCATCCTCCGCATACACTGCCCTGAGGCTATACTCCTCCCGTGGGGAGTTATGCTACGCTCTGCTGCACCCACAACACCAGCCTTAGCGGTCTGCCCTGTAGCGGCGGTTCACTCTGACCGCAATCCACGGGTGGCGTAGTCGGACATTTAAACATCAAAACCACATAAATAGTTCCGCCACTGGTTTGACCGCCCTGAGCCACGGAACCGGATCGCCGCCACGAAGACTACAACCACCAGCATCCACCAAAAAGGGTCCGGCTCCGGGTGTCCCAAGGCCCAGGGGGTGCGTCAGAACATTTTCATCACCTTTCACAATCACCAATGGGACAAGGCAGGGATGTCCTCTGTCCCCTCTCTTATACATCCTAGTGACGGAGCACCTGCTCTCATCAATTCGCCATAACCCCAATATTAGGTGGATTGAGGTGGGAGGCACCGAGTACAAGTGCTCTCTATTTGCTGATGATGTCCTAGTATATATCACTCAATCACATATATCCATCCCTGCTGTTATGGCTGAAATAGATCACTTTGTTACATGGTAAAATTTTAAAATCAATGCAGCGAAGTCTGAGGCCCTCGATGTCTCCCTCCCTAAATCCATATAGGATTCCATCCAGTCCAACTTTCCCTTTGCCTGGCCCTCACAGGGTATCAAATACTTAGGAATTCCTATTCATAGAGACCTCTCCCATCTATGTTATCTTAATTTTGGGCCCTTTATTGAACAATTCCATACAGACCACGGTTGGCAAGTTAGAACTGTAAGATTCACTACGTGAACCACTGGTGTTTTGTGGAAAAGCACATGTACACCGCGTTCCAAATTATTATGCAAAAAGTGTTTAGGAGTGATAAGGGAAGAATTTGTTTGTTTGTCAGTTAAACTCATTGATGGTGATGTGTGTCAGGGCTCTTTATATCACTGTAAGAAATTGCAGACACCTGTGCTAATTAGTTTGGCAGGTGTGTCCAATAAAGGCAAGACTACTTAAGAAGGCTCTCTCACATTATTAAGCAGCCTACATTTTCTGCCAAAATGGGAAAGAAAAAGGATGTGTCGGCTGCTGAGAAGCAACAAATTGTGGAGTGTTTAGGTCAAGGCATGACTACAATCAACATTGTGCGATGATCAGGATGAAGTGTCTTGGCAATCAAGAAGTATGTAGCTGATTCACAGTACACACGTGTGCGTGCTGATAAGGGCAAATTGAGGACTCTTTCCTACAGGCAATTACGTCAGGTTGAAAGAGCAGCGGCAAAAAAGCCTTGTCATAGCAGCAGACAAGTTTTTGAAGCTGCTTGTGCCTCCAACGTCCCCCGAACAACAAGATGCAGGGTCCTTCAGAGGTTTGCAGCTGTGCATACGCCATCCTGTCGACCTCCTCTATCCACTTCACACAAGCAGAAACGGCTCCAGTGGGCCAAACATTACATGAAGACTGATTTCAAAACTGTTTTGTTCACGGATGAGTGCCGTGCAGCGCTCGATGGTCCAGATGAATGGAGTGGAGGATGGCTGGTTGATGGACACCCCACGCAAACACGGCTACAGCGCCAACAAGGAGGAGGTGGAGTAATGTTTTGGGCTGGAATCATGGGGAGAGAGATTGTCGGCCCCTTTAGGATCCCTGAAGGCGCTAAAGATGAACTCCATAATGTATGTGGATTTTCTCAAACAGCACTTCCTGCCATGGTTCAAGAAGAAGAACCGTGTATTTCACAGCAAGATCATTTTTCTGCATGATAATGCACCATCTCATGCTGCACATAAAACATCTGCATCTCTGGCTGATATGGGCATAAAAGGGGACAAACTTATGGTGTGACCCCCATGCTCCCCTGACCTCTACCCCAT
Source organism: Phyllobates terribilis (assembly GCF_046119375.1). Lineage (NCBI taxonomy): Eukaryota > Metazoa > Chordata > Amphibia > Anura > Dendrobatidae > Phyllobates > Phyllobates terribilis. The sequence goes on from NW_027362768.1 coordinate 331,707,479, forward strand.
TCAGAACCTTTGGAGCATCATTAAAAGGAGTGTCTATGATGGCGGGAGGCAGTTCACATCTAAGCAACAGCTCTGGGAGGGTATTCTGTCCTCATGCAAAACAATTGAAGCAGAAACCATCCAAAACCTGACAAATTCAATGGACGAGAGAGTTCAGAAGCTCCTTTCGAACAAGGGGTCCTATGTGAAAATGTAACATCACCTAGAATAAAGTTTTGAGTTGAAAACTGTTTGATTTCAGTTTCTAACAACCTGCTAATGCTTATAATTTCAAAAATGACCATTTTTTTGGTCTTTATTAAAATGAAAAGGTTGATCGAAAAGTTTGGGGGATCTAAGAGTGTGGCAACCCAGTAGTCATGATTACTTCGAATTCTGACAATATGAGGGTCATGCTGCAGGTAGTGCAGCAAGAAGGCACTTATGTGTCTTGCGCATCTCAGAGCCCCAAAATTATTTTCCGGGCTAGATGCAGCTAAAAATTATTTTTAATTTTAAATCTGGTGAAGCTTATTATAGATGGCCTAATAGGATCAGTGCTGCACACTGCTACAAAGCCCAAATTATTTTCCAGTCAAGATACAGATAAACATGATTAGTAATTTGAAAGCTTAAAACGGTTGGTAGGGTGATTTTAACCAATCATCAAGCTTTTACTCTCCCCAGGATGACACAGGGGTAGAAAAGTCGTTTCGGATCCATGATTTGTTCATCTTTATGAACGTGAGTCTGTCTACATTATCAGTGGAGAGCCGCGTGCGCTTATCTGTCAGCACACCACCAGCAGCGCTGAACACACGTTCAGACAGAACGCTGGCTGCGGGGCATGACAAGATCTCCAAGGCGTAAGTGGCTAGCTCCGGCCATTTATCCAGATTGGAAGCCCAAAAAGAGCAAGGGTCCAGTGACACAGTCGTGGCTTCAATGTTTACTTGGAGATACTCAGTACCATCGTCTCTAGGCGTTGACTATGTGTCAGACTTCTTGTCTCCTGTGGCCTTGCAAAGGATGGGCTAAAAAAGTGGTGAAATGATTCCGCAAAATTGATGTTACCAGCAGATACTGTGGTTCTGTTACGGCTTGAGTGCTGAACACTTGACGGTCCCACGGTTGGCAAGTTGGAACTGTGAGATTCACTACGTGCACCACTGGTATTTTGTGGAAAAGCACATGTAAGATTCTGCAACAGTCTCTGCTGATACTCCTGCATGCGTGCATCCCTTTCTATGGCAGGAATAATTTCTGCAAATTTACTTTTGTACCGGGGATCTAACAGTGTGGCAACCCAGTAGTCAGGATTATTTCTAATTCTCACAATTCGAGGGTCATGTTGCAGGTAGTGCAGCAAGAAGGCACTCATGTGTGTTGCGCATCCAGGAGCACCAAGTCCCTGTTGTGTTGGTGGCGAGGTAACAATCATGCTTCCTTCCTCTGTCCTCTCCCCCCAACCTCGCACAACAGAAATGTGATCAAGGTCTCCCTCATCTGATGAGTCTTCCATCAGTTCGTCCTCCACTTCTTCCTGGGCTCCTGCACCTTCCTCACTAGTTTGGCTGCTACCATGCGCCCTGGTTAAACCATCTCCCCCACCCTCACATGCCTGCCGCCTTGGTGCTGCCGACCGTCTGGACCTTGCAGATGTTAGCCCTTCCGCATACAACTCCTCCTCCTCTACTTCCTCCACCTCCTCTTGTGCCACCACCTGACTCCGAATTCTGTTTAACATGTGCTCCAGCATGTAAATCACCGGAATAGTCATGCTGATAATGGCATCGTCAGCACTAAACATCTTCGTCGCCATTTCAAAACTGTGCAGAAGGGTGCATAGGTCCCTGATCTGAGACCACTCCTCCAGCGTGATTTGCCCCACCTCTGAATCTCGTTGGCCCAGGCTATACGTCAGAACGTATTGCACCAGGGCTTGTCGGTGCTGCCACAGTCGCTGCAACATGTGCAGAGTTGAATTCCACCGGGTAGGCACATCGCATTTTAGCCGGTGAAGTGGCAGGCCCAACGACTTCTGTAGAGATGTAAGTCGCTGAGCTGCGGGATGCGAACGGCGGAAGTGAGCACACAGCGACCGTGCCCTCTGCAGAAGGCCATCTAGTCTGGGATAGTGGGCTAAAAATTGCTGGACAACCAGGTTCAACACGTGAGCCATACAAGGCACGTGTGTGACATTGCCCCGGCGAAGGGCCGCACCCAGGTTTGCAGCATTGTCGCACACGGCCTTCCCTGGTTTCAGGTCCAGTGGAGACAACCATTCATGAAATTGGTTCTCCAGAGCTGACCACAACTCCTCAGCTGTGTGACTCACATTTCCCAGACATTTCAATGTAAAAACCGCCTGATGACGTTGAGCCCTACTGCCAGCATAGTAAGGAGGTGTGCAGGATCCCTTCTGCGCAGTTAGAAAGCTTGTGGCATGACCAGACAGGCTTTGGGTGCAGGTGGAAGACCGAGAGGAGGTTGAGGAGGCAGAAGCAGTGGAGGAAAAATGACATAAAGAGGATTGACGCACAACTCGTGGGGACGGCAAGACTTGGACAGCAGCCCCTTGTCCTGCTGTCACCATAGTTACCCAGTGCCCAGTCAGCGACATGTAACGCCCCTGTCCATGCCTACTCGTCCAAGTGTCTGTGGTGAAATGCACCCTGTCACACACAGAGTTTCTCAAAGAAGCGGTGATGTTGTGTGCGACATGCTGGTGGAGCGCAGGCACACCTTTCTTTGAGAAGTAGTGCCGACTGGGCATCTGGTACTGGGGCACTGCGACGGACATAAGGTCTCGAAAATCCTCTGTGTCCACCAGGCGGAAAGGCAGCATTTCTGTAGCCAAGAGCTTGCAGATGGTGAAATTCAACCTCTTAGCTTTCTCATGGCTAGGAGGAAATGGTCTTTTACTTGTCCACATCTGAGGGACCGAGGGCTGGCTATTGTGCTTAGACGGGGTTGATAAGGGTGTCCCCGGCAAACTGCCGGTCTGTGAGGAAGATGCAGGCGGACATGTTAGGTTGCCTTGATCCAAAGGTGGTGCTATCGATGTCGGACAGCGCTCAAGACCAGCTGGTGTTACCACCTCCAAAGAAAATGATGACCTGCCAATCACGCTGGCTGTTGCGGGTAAAGAGGTGGCAGGTCTGCGCCCCAAAACAGGTGTGACTGCTGTCCCCCCAGTCACAGAGGATGAAGAGGCCGCGGATGCACAAGATATAGCAGACGGTGGTTGGCCCGGCCGGCTAGACCGCATTGTAGCACACTGAGCTTCCCACTGCAACTTATGCTTCATGTCCATGTGCCGGTTCATGCATGAAGTACTCAAACTATGTATTTTTTGGCCTCTACTTAGCTTTTGCTGACAAATGTTACAGATAACACGAGTTGGGTCATCTTTATCGATCTGAAAAAATGCCCAGGCTATGCAAGGCTTAGCACCCATGCGACCTGAAGAGCCACCACGACTTGTGGTGAGAGGCAGAGTTGTGTTTGAGGATGCAGTTGTTGACGTGCTTCCAGTACTACGTCTCTGTCCAGGAAGGCGCAACCTGACCTCGTCGTCACTAGCATCTTCCTCCACCTCCTCTGCTGACCTCATCTCTTGGCTGACTGTGGGTTGACAGTAAGTGGGATCTCCGACCTCATCATCATCACCCTGTGCGTTATCACACCCGTCGTCCTCAGAGCCAACCTGTTCCTGCCCTGACAAAAAACTAAAGTTGTCGCTCCAATCAGGTATTTGAGTCTTATCATCGTCTTCCTCATTGTCTCCACCAACAGGAGTTACAGTTTGGGAATGAGGGTCTACATTATGGTCAGAACCTTCTGCGTCTGGTCCTGGATCCGACTCATAAAGATTCTGGGCATCAGTGCAGATCATTTCCTCGTCTGGATTCACAGAAGCGCTGGAGTCGACCTCTGATTCCCAGGCTATAGTATGAGTAAACAGCTCTGCAGACTCAACCATCTGTTCTACCTCATACTCAGACGGGCAGCTGGAGATTTGGGAGCTGTGAGGAAGCAAGTGCGATTTGGGTGACACCTTTGAGGACTGGAGTATTTGTGATGTTGAAGTTGATGTGGAGGAGAGCCCACTTAAAGGAGCACTTGATATCCGTTGAAGCACCTGCTGTTTTTGTGCCTCATCTGGAATTTGTAGCGATTGGCGTGGCCGTAAGAAAGGGATCTTATCACATTGTCCGCTAAAAGAAGTAGACATTTTAGTTTGGCTGGAAGATGGTCTTTCTTCTGCACCTACCCCACGGACACAACCTTTTTTCCCCTTCCCAACACGCCTATTCCCCTTTCCACCAGCAGCAGGCCTTTTTCCACTCATTTTGGTGGTTAACTAATTCACAACTCTGGAGTTGTTTGCACAAAAAAACAATGGATGGTAACCGAGCAGAGGTGAGTGGCCAAACTGTGGTATTAGGCCAAAACTATTGGCTGGGTTAGATGCAGAAAAAAATTATTTTTAATTTGCAACCTGATGGAGGTCAGTATAGATGGACTAATAGACCAAGTCCCACACACCGCTAGAAGCCCAAATATTTTTTCAGAGCTAGATGCAGAAAAAAATTATTTTTAATTTGCAACCTGATGGAGGTCAGTATAGAAGGACTAATAGACCAAGTCCCACACACCGCTAGAAGCCCAAATATTTTTTCAGAGCTAGATGCAGAAATTTTTTTTATTCAATTTGCAACCTGATGGAGGTCAGTATAGATGGACTAATAGACCAAGTCCCACACACTGCTAGAAGCCCAAATATTTTTTCAGAGCTAGATGCAGAAAAAAATTATTTTTAATTTGCAACCTGATGGAGGTCAGTATAGATGGACTAATAGACCAAGTCCCACACACTGCTAGAAGCCCAAATATTTTTTCAGAGCTAGATGCAGAAAAAAATTATTTTTAATTTGCAACCTGATGGAGGTCAGTATAGATGGACTAATAGAACAAGTCCCACACGCTGCTAGAAGCCCAAATATTTTTTCAGAGATAAATGAAGAAAAAAATTATTTTTAATTTGCAACCTGATGGAGGTCAGTATAGATGGACTAATAGACCAAGTCCCACACACTGCTAGAAGCCCAAATATTTTTTCAGAGCTAGATGCAGAAAAAAAATATTTTTAATTTGCAACCTGATGGAGGTCAGTATAGATGGACTAATAGACCAAGTCCCACACACCGCTAGAACCCAAATATTTTTTCAGAGCTAGATGCAGAAAAAAATTATATTCAATTTGCAACCTGCTGGAGGTCAGTATAGAAGGACTAATAGAACAAGTCCCACACACTGCTAGAAGCCCAAATATTTTTTCAGAGCTAAATGAAGAAAAAAATTATTTTTAATTTGCAACCTGATGGAGGTCAGTATAGATGGACTAATAGACCAAGTCCCACACACTGCTAGAAGCCCAAATATTTTTTCAGAGCTAGATGCAGAAAAAAATTATATTCAGTTTGCAACCTGATGGAGGTCAGTATAGATGGACTAATAGAATGATGCTATGCCCAAAAGATTTTACTTCACTAGGTGCAGTAAAAAAATTGGTATTCTATACACAGGTGGTATATCTTGCAACACAGAGAGGCTACTCCACTGACTAACACACTCTGCAATAGGCCAAAAAGGATTAGCTTTGCTAGATTCAGCCAAATGCTGTGAAAAAAACTTGCACAGCACTGGCACAGACCTGCCTGGCAAAAACTGATAGGAACTGATGTAACCTAGTCCTGAAAAGGACTGCAATTACAATTAGTCTTTACTCCCACAATCTATCTATTTAAGAGCACAGACCTGCCTGATAAAAGTCGTAGGAAATGCTGTAACCTAGTCCTTAAAAGGACTGCAATCACAACTATTCCCTACTCCCAAGCTATCTGTATATTTGTGCGAAAATTGGCTTGAAATTAACAAGGTATAGCGCACACAGCAACAGCGGTGCCGTCTAACACGCAGCTGCAGCAGTGAGAAAATGGTGGCGACGGGGAAAATGGCTTGGTCTTATAGGGCAAGGACATGTGACATACACTGCCAATCACACATGCCCTTGCTTGTGTGAAAAAAAGCACTTTGCTCCGTGTGTGCGCTGCTGATAGGCTGACAGATTGCACCTCCCCACTGCAAATGCGGGAAAGAGAAAAAAAAATGGAGATCTTCATTGTTCCTGCAGAGATCCATCCCCTGCCCCTCCCCCCGCCCCGCTGTACACTCAAACTGCGTATTAACATTAATTTTCATCATTACTGAGAAAAAATCCAGTTATGATTTTGGTGCACGAACAGTTATCGAACATAACCTCGAACAGCCGAATTTTTCTCAAATTGTTCGTGTTCGCCGACCGGCTCGAACACCGCCCAAAACAGCTCGAATTTGAGATTGGCGAACAGTTCGAGTAGAACAACGCTCATCTCTACTTATAATAAATACACAAACTAAGCCCAACATATACAGTTGAAACCAGAAGTTTACATACACTATATAAAAAGACAAATATGCATGTTCTTCTCAATATCCGACATGAAACCAGAATAAACCTTTCCCGTTTTAGGTTAATCAGGATTACCATAATTTTTTAATATTTGCCAAATACCAGAATAATTAGAGAGAATGTTTTAAGGCATTTTTATTACTTACTGCAAATTCAAAAGGTTACATACATTTCATTAGTATTTGGTACCATTTCCCTTAAACTGAGGAGGTGGCCCCCTATATACAGCCTCATCCTGTGGTCTATCAGTTCAATTGTTCCCTTTATACACAACCCCATCCTGCAGTTTTTAATTCCTATATGCCCCTATATATACAGCCCCGTCCTGCAGTAAACCATACATTTCATCCCCTTCTATACATAGCCCTATCCTGCAGTATGTCTCTCCTTTCAGGCCCTTTATATACAGCCCCATCCAGCAATATAGCATTACCAGAGTTGTTTCCTAGTATGAGCTCACTGCATTTTATCAAAGGAGGCTCTGCCTCTACCGGTGACAGGAGTAACTCAGTTCTAGACACGACTCAGATTAATGCTATGTTGGCAGGTAGCCAGCTGAGAGAGACTGCACTGCACATGATCGACCAGGAACATTGGAGCTACAGAAGGAGGATTCCAATAACAACAGTAGGGTAAATAAGGTCAAGAGGGGCAACCTTTTGGGGCTGATATATGCAAATCGTGACTGATTTAAAACTGAATTATACTGACATAAAGTAATAAATATATGTGTACATTAGCTTCAGACCATTTTATGATTTTGGGAATTACTCTTTAATTCAAATGCAATGTTTACATAATTGATTGATAAAATTACATATTTTCTTTTATCGCTTGATCATCTGAACAAGTGTATAACAAATTGTCATTGTGTTTACAGTACAGACCAAAAGTTTGGACACAACTTCTCATTTAAAGATTTTTCTGTATTTTCATGACTTTGAAAATTGTACATTCACACTGAAGGCATCAAAACTATGAATTAACACATGTGGAATTATATACTTAACAAAAAAGTGTGAAACAACTGAAAATATGTCTTATATTCTAGGTTCTTCAAAGTAGTCACCTTTTGCTTTGATGACTGCTTTGCACACTCTTGGCATTCTCTTGATGAGCTTCAAGAGGTAGTCAACGGAAATGGTCTTCCAATAATCTTGAAGGAGTTCCCAGAGATGCTTAACATTTGTTGGCCCTTTTGTCTTCACTCTGCGGTCCAGCTCACCCCAAACCATCTTGATTGGGTTCAGGTCTGGTGACTGTGGAGGCCAGGTCATCTGGCGTAGCACCCCATCACTCTCCTTCTTGGTCAAATAGCCCTTACACAGCCTGGAGGTGTGTTTGGGGTCATTGTCCAGATGAAAAATAAATGATGGTCCAACTAAACGCAAACCGGATGGAATAGCATGCCACTGCAAGATGCTGTGGTAGCCATGCTGGTTCAGTATGCCTTCAATTTTGAGTAAATCCCAAACAGTGTCACCAGCAAAGCACTCCCACACCATCACACCTCCTCCTCCATGCTTCATGGTGGGAACCAGGCATGTAGAGTCCATCCATTCACCTTTTCTGCGTCGCACAAAGACACGGTGGTTGGAACCAAAGATCTCAAATTTGGACTCATCAGAACAAGGCACATATTTTCACTGGTCTAATGTCCATTCCTTGTGTTCTTTAGCCCAAACAAGTCTCTTCTGCTTGTTGCCTGTCCTTAGCAGTGGTTTCCTAGAAGCTATTTTACCATGAAGGCCTGCTGCACAAAGTCTCCTCTTAACAGTTGTTGAAAAGATGTGTCTGATGGTCTCTAATCTGAGCTGCTGTTAACCTGCGATTTCTGAGGCTGGTGACTCGGATAAACTTATCCTCAGAAGCAGAGGTGACTCTTGGTCTTCCTTTCCTGGGGCGGTCCTCATGTGAGCCAGTTTCTTTGCAGCGCTTGATGGTTTTTGCAACTGCACTTGGGGACACTTTCAAAGTCTTCCCAATTTTTCGCACTGACTGACCTTTATTTCTTAAAGTAATGATGGCCACTCATTTTTCTTTACTTAGCTGCTTTTTTCTTGCCACAATACAAATCCTAACAGTCTTTTCAGTAGGACTATAAACTGTGTATCCACCAGACTTCTGCACAACACAACTGATGGTCCCAACCCCATTTATAAGGCAAGAAATCTCACTTATTAAACCTGACAGGGCACACCTGTGAAGTGAAAACCATTTCCGGTGACTACCTCTTGAAGCTCATCAAGAGAATGCCAAGAGTGTGCAAAGCAGTCATCAAAGCAAATGGTGGCTACTTTGAAGAACCTAGAATATAAGACATATTTTCACTTGTTTCACACTTTTGTGTTAAGTATATAATTCCACATGTGTTAATTTATAGTTTTGATGCCTTCAGTGTGAATGTACAATTTTCATAGTCATGAAAATAAAGATAAATCTTTAAATTAGAAGGGGTTTCCAAACTTTTGGTCTGTACTGTATGTGCATGGGCATTTTATACATGCTTGCGTACAAATTGATACTATGCATATGCATGTATAATATGATGTCTGAAAAGCACTGGGGAAATTAAAGCTGCAATATTACCCAGTAAGTACATAAATTAAATAAAAATAAATAAATACAATATATAATGTTTTAGCATGCTCATAATTTATATATGTGTTCCTAATATGAATATGCATGTAAATATGCATGTATACACACAGGCTCTAATTTTCAGTTCTCGCTGAGCTAGTGGGTAGAGATTAGCTGCCATGATGTTTCCTACATATTGCAGAGAAATTAGGGATTCCCAGTCTTGTAACTCTATGCAGTACGTGTTCAAGCAAAGCAGCAGCATGGAGATGATAATAAAGTTCTACTGGGCAGTGTAGCTGATTATCCATCACTTGTGAGAGAAATGCAAATTGTCTCTTCAGAGAGGAAGAGAACTAGAACTCTAGTGCCACCTATTGGATGTAGCAATCCTAAAAGTCAATATTAACCCTTTAGCAAGCCTTGTCACATGACTTATGATAAAAGCCAAGACCAGAAGCTCAATTTGCAGACACTGTGTTTTGGGGTACTGCCCCTCATCAGTGCAAATTGTGAGTTCTGGTTTGGCTGGGTGAGAGGCGTCAGACTGGTATCTAACAAGTAACGTTTTTCCTTGCGGAGAGCGACATGCTAAGCAAGTCAAGGTGAGGAGACTTTTTGAACCACAATGGTCCCCTGGGAAACATGCAAATTGTCTCTTCAGAGAGGAAGATTTGTGAGAGAAAAACACAGCAGCACCATCTGTGTCTATCTGTCTTTCATTCTGCTTCCTTCTTTGCTTTAAAGACTTGAATAGGCAGCTATAATCTGATCTCTCAGTGAGCTGGCTTGTGAAGAGCAGAATGGATTTTAGCATTTTGTTAATGTGAATGATACATTCCGAAGGTGAAGGAGCAGGGAGAAGAAGCTGAAAAGTGGAGAAAGAAGCAGAATTCTCTGAATATATATAATTAAGTTCCTTATATTCACTTGTACTATTGATTTATGCAAACTTTGGTGAAACAACAGTAATATTATTTTAAGGGCAGGTGCAGACATCCGTAGATTCTCACATCTGAGACAATCGGTCGATTATACAAATGACACTTTGATCAGAGTGTGATCATATCGTGCTCTGATTCTCTCTGATGAGAAAAAGATGGAGAAAAATCTTCTCTATTCTGTGACTGCGCAGAAATTGGACTGCATTAAGATGTCATCTGAGTGCAGTCCAATGTTTCCCACGGACTCATTGACTTGCATGGCCGCATATTGGATCAAACTTGGGCATGCAGTTTTTTTTTCCTTTGTCCAACAAAAAAATCTGACAATTGCATGGTCCCAAAGAAGCATTGGTCCGAGCAAGATCCAATGTTTTGTTGGATCGCACTTGGACCGAAGATGCAGCCATGTACACGAGCCCTTTGAGACAAGCTCTATCTACACCAACCATACCATTATTACATTTCGTCATCAGCCTTTGTGGTCATTGAAGACACAAGACATGTCAACATGAAGGTCTAAAACCTGTTTTAACAAGCCATAAAAAATAAATCCTAGTGGTAAATTATCAGCTCCAAATGGATTTATCTTCTACTGGATTTTTAAGTCGTTCTTGTATCATTATTGCATCTGAGCCTTAGTCCACCGGGTGGTCCTCTAGCTTTTCAACCTAACCCAATTGAGATTTTTCTGGGCATGAGTGGTGTAGAAAGAATAAGAAAAGTACTAATATGACTGGTAGTCAGTTTCTAGATGTGAATGACCTCAACGCATTCTATAAATAAGATTATAGAACATCTTTACAGTTACATTGTAATGGGCATTGCTACTCTGTATAGTAATACTTATAATGTATTCCTCCCTGCGAGAAGGTTTATACATCCTACACAAAGCTTGGCTATTGTCCGCTGCCATACATTATTCCAATGAAGCTTAAGAGATTAGACATTTTAGCAATCATACTGTTTTCCAACTGGTTTCATGCATCTCAAAAACCATTTAGGAACCAGATACAAGAGATGACAGAAGTGGCAGGAAATCTTGTACTTCCGTTCCATCGATGATAATCGCTTTCTGTCTTTCATGCGAGACGTGTGAATAAAGTGAGTTTGTTTGATGAAATACTCAGTTGACTTCAAGAAAGTGTACAAGCTGCAATATCCCAGCAACATATATAAGCTATAAAGTAGGTTAGGTTTTTCTATTTTCTGCAGATTAGCGTGCAAGATTTATTTTTTTAACGCTATGCTGAGTTCATATTTATCAACTTTCTGCTTAAAACATTATATAAAGACAGTATCAGTAAAATGCCATAAGCGCAATCGCAACAGGACGTGAAATACAGATAGGGCAGCACGGTGGCTCAGTATTGGGCACTATTGCTGTCAGGACTCAAACCCAGCAGCTCTTGTACACCAGGCGGCAGCTCTTCCCTCTGAGCTATTCTGCTTGCTGGACAGTTCCTGGCTAACTAGATTCTAGTACCTATATTGTTTCAGAGATACTTCCAGGGGTCTTCCCCATGCTGTTCCCATGTCTTTTCAGCACCCCTGTGTTGTTCCTGATTGGCTTAATCTTGTGAGTTCCTGATTGCAAACCATATTTAAACCTTGCCTGGCACCTCCTTCCTTGCAAGATTATTGTGCTCCTAGCCTCCAGTCAAGCGCTCCCTTCTCCTGCAGCTTCATACAAACATTATACTGCTTACCTGTGTACTGATTCCTGGCTTCTTCTGACTATGCTACCTTCCGGTGCTGCCCCTAGTGTTTGCAATACCACTACTCCAACCAGGGCAGCTCCTAACAATTGCCTTACAGCTCTGGGGTCCTGGATCCAAATCTCACCAAGGACAACATCTGGAAGGAGTTTGTATGTTTTCTCCTGAGTTTGCAGGGGTTTCCTCCCACACCCCAAAGACAAACTGATAGGGAATTTAGATTGTGAGCCCCAAAGTGGACAGTGATGATAATGTCTATAAAGTTCTGTGCAAATTAGTTGCGCTATATAAATGAGTAAAATAAATAAATACAGAGGGATCCTTTCCTATTGGCTCAACATATCTGAAAGGTGTGGTCTGGACCTTTAACATTAATGGCCTGTCCTTAGGAAAGGTCATCAGTGTCTGATTGGTGGGGGTGTGACACACAGCACCCCTGCCGATCAGCTGCTCCTGGTGACGGGGGCAGCTGGAGCTGCACAGCATAGCTCCATTGACTACATAGTGGCCTCGGCTGGGTACTGCAAATCTGTCACCTATTCAAATCATTAGGGGGTGGATGTGCAGTACTACTATTCCGATGCTTTGCAGCTCCATAACTGAGTAGGTCCAGCAGCCGTTGACACTGGGAACAGCTGATTGGCAGGAGTGCCGGGTGTTGCACCCCCATCAATCAGAGATTGATGATCTATCCTAAGGATAGGCCACCAATGTTAAAGTCCCGGAGAACCCTGTTAAGAATAATATGTGATGTAAGATGACCAACTTAGAGAGAAAACACCAAAAGATGTGATACTCTGATGAGAGAGGTTAATGCTTTATGTGGCCACCCAATAGTTGTGATGTGAGCTGAAATCTCTTCAGGGTATTGTTAGAATCTCACGATAATGTATCCATAAGAATTCTAAATAAAATATTTGAAAACGTAATTGTGGACGTACAGTATGCAACTGAAAAATGTAATTTGCAAACATTATATAGTCAGAAAACTTTGTCTTACTTATTTTAACAGCAATCTGACTCACAAACTATCATCTTAATTTTAATGAATGTTCTTTATTTGACTCTTCCTCAAAGCATTTACCAAGGCGGAAGCACCGTGGATGAAAATAAGATCACCTTACGGTTAAGTATGACAAGAATTGAGCAAATTTATTTGAGCGGAATTGAATTCTACACAAATTCCAAAAATTCGTAATCACCAGAATGCAGATTTTTTAGAATTCGCTCAGCTCAATTAACCAAATTAACCAAAATGGCAGCCAGTTGGACACTATTTTGCTGAACCACGGAAATCTGGTGAAAGATTAAAATACAAACTAATACTCACCTCACTGCTCACCTCTATGGACACTTCCACTGCTCACTCTACCCTGGAAGGTCCTGGGCGCCTCTTCTTTCTGCCACTGCACACTGAAACCCAAGGCCTCCTCATTCTAGGCTGGGACTTCTTGCTGTGACCAGACCCCTGATATCTCTGCTCATGCTCGTTGTAAGGTTTCGGTGATGGACTTATTACGCACACTCTAGGTAAGGGCACAATTAGGCCTGGGATGTCTCTCATTGTAAGATCGCGACCTAATGACATATGCACAGAGATATCCTAGGTAATTTTTTTTTGTTAAAATTTTACAAGCAGCATTAATTCAACACTGAAGAGTTTTAAGTTTGAAACTTTATGGACTTTTTTCAACCTTGTCAACTATGTAACTATGTAATTAATTCCTGAACGAAGGGGAAAGGTGAACAAAAAGTTCATACTGTAGTAATAAGGTACGAGGGCACAGATAAGTATGCTTTTTAAGGAAATTAAATTGGAGGGAATATATGGTATGTTATTAAATGACACTGAGGAGAACATTTAGATGCACTGAGTGAGGGAATAAAATGGCAATATATACTTTATAAGACCCCAGTCATTGTCAAAAATGGAGACACTCAATGCCACAATAAAGGCAAAAAGTTTATTGTGCTTGTAAAGGTACTCACAAGGGACATGGATGATATAGTTGGTAAAAACAAGAAGTCTCTTTTCCTTGCATGAGTTATCATTAGAACTACAATTCTGCAAAATTCCTTCTAGCCCTTCTCCACCACCTTCTTTAACTTCTGACGCAGCTGCTCCGCTCCCCTGCCAGGTATTTTACAGTGATGTGGAATTGTAGTTCTAATGATGACTCATGCAGGTAAAAGAGACTTCCTGTTTTTACATAAAGCTTATAAGGATTCAGCTAGTCTGTTTTTAATAACGTGATGTCATAAACTTAATAGAAAAGAAAAGAATTAACTGGGTAGAAGGGCAAAATGAGCAATTGTAAGTACACAGTGCTATATAATATGATGACTGCAATATATTAAGAGGATAAAAATGTTTATTTGGATTTTTATATTATAATTATTTAAATATGTTAACTTCAATACTTTTTTGACCATATGGTTTGGTGTAATATAGAAACGTATAATTTTCATTCAATTACAGGCCTTATATACAGCGACACCAACGGATCAGTATCTAAATCACATATAGTCATCTGACTCTGATATGGAGATTACAGGGAACATTTGTTACTTTACTAGGTTGCAAGGAATATGAATATTAATTAAAACTCACAACTTCAAATAAACTCAAATATTACCGGGGAAAGCAATTCCAAGAGTATTGAATTATTCAAAATCGACTATGTGTATCCATTGCTTAATTAAAAGGTAGAAACTGAAACAAATCCAGTTTGCTCAACTGAAAAATAATCTATATCAAAAATTAATCCAGCAATACTGGGAAATAAAATGTAGATTCCCAACTACTGTATAAACACAAGTCGTCCATGATGTCATTGTTATTTAATATTAAATATTGAGCAAGGACACCAATATCAAGTAAATGCACCAGGATTGTGATGTTGAAGAGCAAAATCTACTATGTAGAAATTTGTTGAAACCTTCTCCTGATTTTGTGTGGGGCGGGCAAAGCATTCATAACTTTCATAATCAATGTAAATGGGGAGTTCCATAGCAAAAATAAAAATTAGGTCTCTTTCAAGCTTGGTACAACATCATAAAATTCATTGCATATATGTCCTTACTTCACATCTAGGATCAAATTTTGATTTATTGATGCATCTACTTTCCCAAATGTCAAAAATCTTTGAAGTGGATGAAATCATTTGATTATCAAGGAATTCATGACACTGATCCACTTGCTAGGCCAGGATTCCCAACCATAACTAGACTTGGAAAGACACTGTTGATGGGCATGGGTGGTGCCAACAATGTCCTAGTCGCGGCTGTAAGTCCTGGTCTGAGTGCGAGTCGTAAAGTCACGGCGAATGTCGTGACGTCACTACATCACTACGACCCTAAAACACAAATAGACTGAAACATTTAGGGCTGATTAATGGTGGGAAGTCCTCGTCTAGAGTACTCTCCACTCCCAGGATGTCTCTGCATATGCACGTGGTAAGGTCACGGCGACTTCATGATGAACGCCAAGACCTTAAGACTTGTGTGTAATGTCGACTTGAAGCTAGTTATGGCCAGAATTTCCATCCAGAATGAAGATACAGTTCACAATGGTGGTGATAAGATGAGCTGAGGACCATACTTGGGTGATCAACCAGTGGAGGTGGTAGGAGAGCTAAGCGGTCAGGGTAGAATTGTTTTTTTTTCTATCTTATCTTTATTATTCCCTGGGGTCTATCCAGACCCCAAAGTATAATAAGGAACACTCAAATTGAGGTAAATAATTTAATTTTTTCAGTCATGCGATTTGGTGAATACGAGTCTCATCAGATCCAATCATCTCTAGCGCTTGGTAATTGAGAACGTTAATGCTGTATTATACGACTCCATATTCTGATGCTTTTCACTTTATGGGATTATATTGGCTAACTGGTACATACATACATGACCCTCCATGGGAAGTCATTATCCAGAGAAATAGCAGAAAGTCAATCTCTGCATGTGTCACAGCTGTCAAACAGCCGTGACACTTGCAGGCGCGGCGACAATAAAAGAAATGCCGAACACGCCAAAATACTCGGCGAGCACCTGTGCGTACTCACCGAAGGGGTTAATAGAACATGCTCGATCATCACTAGTAGGTAATTCACATTTTGCTCTACTCTCCAGTTCTTTAGCAGGAACTAATAATGAGCGAGTATGTTTTGTTAACCCTTTCGTAGAGTATGCTCGGGCCGAGCTCCGAGTATTTACAGCAGCTCGGTGATATGGTTGAATCGCTCCCGTGTGCATGATTTGCGACATTCCTCACATGTCTTAAAGCTGTCAAACAGTCGCAAATCATGCACACGGGAGTGATTCAAACATATCACCGAGCACGCTGTAACTACTCGGTGCTCGCCCGAGCATACTCTGCGAAAGGGTTAACAAAACATACTCGCTCATCACTAGCAGGAACTTGAAGCAAACTGACGGCCTTTCATGCAGTTTAGGTCCTAGTTGCCATTTTCTAGTCTCTGATAAGGGCTAGGAACTGTGGGGTCAGGATCTCTAGTCTGTACAGGAACCGGAAGTTTTTAGCTTTGCCTATAATCCTGAGTGAGTTGCTATACTTGCACAACAGATATATTACATAGTTGCTTATTTTTATGTGTACTATAGATTTATTAAATCGAAATTAAGCGAAGGATGCTCTTTAATGAGTTGGGCGCTAGATATGAGGATATTAATGTCTAAATTCAAAGTATATTATTTTTTTTTATTTATTTATTTACATTTATTTATGACGAATCAATCAAGCTAATCAGATCCCATTGAAGAATCCCCTTTAAAAACAACTAATTGAGAAAGAATATATTGTGCAAATACTAAACAATGTAAAAATCGCAGTGCAGTACAATTTCTTGCTACACAGGATGCTATTAGCTGGAAATAAAATTATCAGTAACAATTTCACAAAGGTATGACAACTAGAGATGAGCGGTGTTCGACTAGAACTGTTCGCCAATCTCAAATTCGAGCTGTTTTGGGCGGTGTTCGAGTTGTTCGACGAACCCGAACGATTTGCAAAAAATTCGGCTGTTCGAGGTTATGTTCGATAACTGTTCGTGCACCAAAAGCGTGTCCTGCATGTCTGGCGCTATTTAGAGCACCAATCATGCAGGGATTGTCTGCCACTCACTGTAATGCCACAGCCATGGTGGTTGTGGCATTACAGTGATTGCCCAAATCGATGGGAACAGTGCCAACAGTGAAACATGAAAAGCCGGCAATTCAGCAGCGGCATACACCTGTACCCGACAATTTAGAACCAAAAGAATAGAGCTTCACACATAGATTAGATAGATATAAACATGTCAGCCACATATATACGAAGTACAGTGAAAGTGCTGCTTACTGTACTTGTCATTTAGCGTAAAGGATTTATCAAAAAAAATAATAGTGTTTTCAGGCACCGTCTCTTTAAAAAAGCCGGCCGGCAATTCAGCAGCGGTACCCGACAATTTAGAATAGAAGGAATAGAGAATCACACATAGATTAGATAGATAGAAACATGTCAGTCACATATATAAGAAGTGCAGTGACAGTGTTGATTACTGTACTTGTCATTTAGTGTAAAGGATTTATTTAAAAAAATAATAGTGTTTTCATGCACCGTCTCTTTAAAAAAGCCGGCCGGCAATTCAGCAGCGGTACCGACAATTTATAACAGACAGAATAGAGCATCATACATAGATTAGATAGATAGAAACATGTCAGCCACATATATACGAAGTACAGTGACAGTGTTGCTTACTGTACTTGTCATTTAGCGTAAAGGATTTATCAAAAAAAATAATAGTGTTTTCATGCACCGTCTCTTTAAAAAAGCCGGCCGGCAATTCAGCAGCGGTACCCGACAATTTATAACAGACAGAATAGAGCTTCACACATAGATTAGATAGATAGAAACATGTCAGTCACATATATATGAAGTACAGTGATAGTGTTGGTTACTGTACTTGTCATTTAGTATTAAAATAAAGGATTTATTATTAAAAAAATTGGCGTGGGGTTCCCCTTAATTTTAGGCTCTAGCGGAGGTTAAGCAGACGGCTGGGGCAGATGTTTGAAGCCTGGGAAGGGGGTAATACTCACGGAGCTTCCCAGGCTACTAATATCAGCCCCCAGCTGAATACATAGTCTTTACTAGCTATTAAAATGGGGGACCCCCCAAAAAAAATGACGTGGGGTCCCCCCTAATTTAATAGCTAGCAAAGGCTAGGCAGACAGCTGGGGGCTGATATTAATAGCCCAGGAAGGGAGCCATGAATATTGGCCCCCTCCCAGGCTAGAAACACCAGCCGTCAGCCGCCCCAGAAATGGCGCATTCATAGGATGCGCCAATTCTGGCACTTAGCCTCGCTCTTCCACGCTGCCCTGGTGCGGTGGCAGGGGGTAATAGGGTTGGGGTTGATGTCAGCTTATAATGCCAGCTGACATCAAGCCCAGGTTAGTAATGGAGAGGCGTCTATAAAACACCCCCATTACTAACCCCATAGTCAAAGTTAAAAAAAACACAAACACCCAGAATAAAGTCCTTTAATTGAAATAAAGACACAATCCTTTATTGTTCTAAATTAAACCATACTTACCGTCACGCCCATTCCAGCTGAAGCCAACGATCTCCTGCAATAAAAGAAAAATAATAAAGCAACCTCATCCTTACTAGTGTTGAGCCACCCCCGTAGTGTTCGATTTCGGTTCGGTTCGTCGAACACCCGTGTGTTCGCCGAACTGTTCGTCGAACTGTTCGTCGAACACCTTCGAACACCGTTAAAACCAATGGCAGGCAAACAAAAACACATAGAAACACATAGAAAACACCTTCAAAGGTGTCCAAAAGCTGACAAACTGCTCAGAAGACACAACTAACACATGGAAAAGTGACAAGTACATATAGTCATGCGAAAAGAAAAGAGGTGGAGGAGTTAAAGGAGGGGGAGACACAGATATAGGCATGTCATGCCCTTCTAAAATCCAAAAAGTGAGAAGCCGAGACGGCCAGTCCGCTCCTGCCCGTGCCACCTCCGTGTCGCCGGGTTTGTGCCAGAGCCGCGGTGAACCCTGACGGCCAGCCCCCCTCTCCCAATACTGGTGCCTGTCCGCTGGTGGGTCGAGAGAGCCCCCTGTGGTGGAGGCAGCTCTAAGCTTTTTAATTTAAATTGTCCCTCTAATTTGAATGAATACACTTTAAATCCATTTACAAGGATCTATTGGAGGGCAAGTCTCATGCCAGCAGCCGCGTAATTCCAGCTCCAGTAGCGTCCACTAAAGCTGCTGCAGTTAAAAAGCTTTTATAAGGATCGAGCTCGGCTGTCCACCGCAAGGCATCCTAGTGCCAGTCCCAGCCCCTATGCCTTGGGGTGCCTCCTGATGCTCTTCACTAAGTATCCCGTGGTCCCGAAGCATTTCCTTTGAAAAAATTAAGTGTTCAAACTACAGGTGGTGTAGCTTGCTTAACAGCCGGGATAATCCGCTGACTAGCAGACACTGCTACTAGGCACAAAGTATTTCCTGGGCTAGATGCAGTTAAAAATTTGTAATTAGATACTCTCGTTGGATGCTGAGAAAGCATTCCATAGAGTCTCCTGGCACGCCATATATGATTCTCTTAAAAAGCTTGGGGTAGGGGTCTAGGGGACCCTTTTATAGCCAAAATCACGGCCCTGTATCACAATACGTCACCTAGGCTGAAGATAAATGGAACTGTAGCACCGAGGGCTCGGTTGCTACAGACGTATTGCACCTCACCCAGAGGTGTGATATCTCACTCTCAGATAAGGATGGAGTGTGGATCAGGACCCGACACCTGCATGCATTACACCACATTGCCGTGGGGCAGGGCGACCAATATGCCCCTGAGATGGGCACGACAGTCCCTGTCCCTGGCTGGAGTGGGGGGAGGGAACACTGAGGAAGGGGAACCCTGCAGTGCAGGAGCAGGGAGGAAGCAGTTCCTGGGTGCATTGAGAAGGGAGTATAAAAGGTGGGCACCATCTTAGTTCAGTGCAGAGAAGTCTGAGCAGAAGTGGCAGGGAGCAGGGGCTCTGCATGAGCTCTGCTCCGGAGGCGGGCCTAGTAACAGAGGCCCAGGCCTGCAAGAGGGAGAAGGAAGGAAGAGGAGCGGAGAAGGCTCCAGGAACGAGGAATGAAGGGATCCCAGGGGTGCGGACGGGCGAGTCGCCACCGCACGCCCGAATCCACCTGCGTGGAGGGGTCAGGCCAAAGGGGGAGACCGGTCCCCGAACTAGTGGAGGCAGGAAACGACCCTCAGCTAGAAACCGGAGGCTCTGACATTTTATGTGGCGCAGCCCCTTGCTCCACCCGCTAGGAAGGCACCACATAGGGTCAGGGAAACTGGCGCCAAGTTTACCAAGAGGAGGCCCGAGGCAGCCGGACAGAAGTGTTGGTAAGAAAGGCCAGACAAAGGACACACAAAGGGGGTCCTGTGAAGCGCTCCAAAGTTATCTGGGAGTTGTCTGAGCCCCTCACCTGGTGAGCACAGTACGACGTGGGCAGCCGTTACCTGCAGACGTGGTCTGGATAATAAGAACTGTGAGTAAAGGCCCTGAACTGCATCACTGACTCCGTGTCGTTACTGCTGCTACCCTGCACCATCACCCCCATCCTCCGCATACACTGCCCTGAGGCTATACTCCTCCCGTGGGGAGTTATGCTACGCTCTGCTGCACCCACAACACCAGCCTTAGCGGTCTGCCCTGTAGTGGCGGTTCACTCTGACCGCAATCCACGGGTGGCGTAGTCGGACATTTAAACATCAAAACCACATAAATAGTTCCGCCACTGGTTTGACCGCCCTGAGCCACGGAACCGGATCGCCGCCACGAAGACTACAACCACCAGCATCCACCAAAAAGGGTCCGGCTCCGGGTGTCCCAAGGCCCAGGGGGTGCGTCAGAACATTTTCATCACCTTTCACAATCACCAATGGGACAAGGCAGGGATGTCCTCTGTCCCCTCTCTTATACATCCTAGTGACGGAGCACCTGCTCTCATCAATTCGCCATAACCCCAATATTAGGTGGATTGAGGTGGGAGGCACCGAGTACAAGTGCTCTCTATTTGCTGATGATGTCCTAGTATATATCACTCAATCACATATATCCATCCCTGCTGTTATGGCTGAAATAGATCACTTTGTTACATGGTAAAATTTTAAAATCAATGCAGCGAAGTCTGAGGCCCTCGATGTCTCCCTCCCTAAATCCATATAGGATTCCATCCAGTCCAACTTTCCCTTTGCCTGGCCCTCACAGGGTATCAAATACTTAGGAATTCCTATTCATAGAGACCTCTCCCATCTATGTTATCTTAATTTTGGGCCCTTTATTGAACAATTCCATACAGACCACGGTTGGCAAGTTGGAACTGTGAGATTCACTACGTGCACCACTGGTATTTTGTGGAAAAGCACATGTAAGATTCTGCAACAGTCTCTGCTGATACTCCTGCATGCGTGCATCCCTTTCTATGGCAGGAATAATTTCTGCAAATTTACTTTTGTACCGGGGATCTAACAGTGTGGCAACCCAGTAGTCAGGATTATTTCTAGTTCTCACAATTCGAGGGTCATGTTGCAGGTAGTGCAGCAAGAAGGCACTCATGTGTGTTGCGCATCCAGGAGCACCAAGTCCCTGTTGTGTTGGTGGCGAGGTAACAATCATGCTTCCTTCCTCTGTCCTCTCCCCCCAACCTCGCACAACAGAAATGTGATCAAGGTCTCCCTCATCTGATGAGTCTTCCATCAGTTCGTCCTCCACTTCTTCCTGGGCTCCTGCACCTTCCTCACTAGTTTGGCTGCTACCATGCGCCCTGGTAAAATCATCTCCCCCACCCTCACATGCCTGCCGCCCTGGTGCTGCCGACCGTCTGGACCTTACAGATGTTAGCCCTTCCGCATACAACTCCTCCTCCTCTACTTCCTCCACCTCCTCTTGTGCCACCACCTGACTCCGAATTCTGTTTAACATGTGCTCCAGCATGTAAATCACCGGAATAGTCATGCTGATAATGGCATCGTCAGCACTAAACATCTTCGTCGCCATTTCAAAACTGTGCAGAAGGGTGCATAGGTCCCTGATCTGAGACCACTCCTCCAGCGTGATTTGCCCCACCTCTGAATCTCGTTGGCCCAGGCTATACGTCAGAACGTATTGCACCAGGGCTTGTCGGTGCTGCCACAGTCGCTGCAACATGTGCAGAGTTGAATTCCACCGGGTAGGCACATCGCATTTTAGCCGGTGAAGTGGCAGGCCCAACGACTTCTGTAGAGATGTAAGTCGCTGAGCTGCGGGATGCGAACGGCGGAAGTGAGCACACAGCGACCGTGCCCTCTGCAGAAGGCCATCTAGTCTGGGATAGTGGGCTAAAAATTGCTGGACAACCAGGTTCAACACGTGAGCCATACAAGGCACGTGTGTGACATTGCCCCGGCGAAGGGCCGCACCCAGGTTTGCAGCATTGTCGCACACGGCCTTCCCTGGTTTCAGGTCCAGTGGAGACAACCATTCATGAAATTGGTTCTCCAGAGCTGACCACAACTCCTCAGCTGTGTGACTCACATTTCCCAGACATTTCAATGTAAAAACCGCCTGATGACGTTGAGCCCTACTGCCAGCATAGTAAGGAGGTGTGCAGGATCCCTTCTGCGCAGTTAGAAAGCTTGTGGCATGACCAGACAGGCTTTGGGTGCAGGTGGAAGACCGAGAGGAGGTTGAGGAGGCAGAAGCAGTGGAGGAAAAATGACATAAAGAGGATTGACGCACAACTCGTGGGGACGGCAAGACTTGGACAGCAGCCCCTTGTCCTGCTGTCACCATAGTTACCCAGTGCCCAGTCAGCGACATGTAACGCCCCTGTCCATGCCTACTCGTCCAAGTGTCTGTGGTGAAATGCACCCTGTCACACACAGAGTTTCTCAAAGAAGCGGTGATGTTGTGTGCGACATGCTGGTGGAGCGCAGGCACACCTTTCTTTGAGAAGTAGTGCCGACTGGGCATCTGGTACTGGGGCACTGCGACGGACATAAGGTCTCGAAAATCCTCTGTGTCCACCAGGCGGAAAGGCAGCATTTCTGTAGCCAAGAGCTTGCAGATGGTGAAATTCAACCTCTTAGCTTTCTCATGGCTAGGAGGAAATGGTCTTTTACTTGTCCACATCTGAGGGACCGAGGGCTGGCTATTGTGCTTAGACGGGGTTGATAAGGGTGTCCCCGGCAAACTGCCGGTCTGTGAGGAAGATGCAGGCGGACATGTTAGGTTGCCTTGATCCAAAGGTGGTGCTATCGATGTCGGACAGCGCTCAAGACCAGCTGGTGTTACCACCTCCAAAGAAAATGATGACCTGCCAATCACGCTGGCTGTTGCGGGTAAAGAGGTGGCAGGTCTGCGCCCCAAAACAGGTGTGACTGCTTTCCCCCCAGTCACAGAGGATGAAGAGGCCGCGGATGCACAAGATATGGCAGACGGTGGTTGGCCCGGCCGGCTAGACCGCATTGTAGCACACTGAGCTTCCCACTGCAACTTATGCTTCATGTCCATGTGCCGGTTCATGCATGAAGTACTCAAACTATGTATTTTTTGGCCTCTACTTAGCTTTTGCTGACAAATGTTACAGATAACACGAGTTGGGTCATCTTTATCGATCTGAAAAAATGCCCAGGCTATGCAAGGCTTAGCACCCATGCGACCTGAAGAGCCACCACGACTTGTGGTGAGAGGCAGAGTTGTGTTTGAGGATGCAGTTGTTGACGTTCTTCCAGTACTACGTCTCTGTCCAGGAAGGCGCAACCTGACCTCGTCGTCACTAGCATCTTCCTCCACCTCCTCTGCTGACCTCATCTCTTGGCTGACTGTGGGTTGACAGTAAGTGGGATCTCCGACCTCATCATCATCACCCTGTGCGTTATCACACCCGTCGTCCTCAGAGCCAACCTGTTCCTGCCCTGACAAAAAACTAAAGTTGTCGCTCCAATCAGGTATTTGAGTCTTATCATCGTCTTCCTCATTGTCTCCACCAACAGGAGTTACAGTTTGGGAATGAGGGTCTACATTATGGTCAGAACCTTCTGCGTCTGGTCCTGGATCCGACTCATAAAGATTCTGGGCATCAGTGCAGATCATTTCCTCGTCTGGATTCACAGAAGCGCTGGAGTCGACCTCTGATTCCCAGGCTATAGTATGAGTAAACAGCTCTGCAGACTCAACCATCTGTTCTACCTCATACTCAGACGGGCAGCTGGAGATTTGGGAGCTGTGAGGAAGCAAGTGCGATTTGGGTGACACCTTTGAGGACTGGAGTATTTGTGATGTTGAAGTTGATGTGGAGGAGAGCCCACTTAAAGGAGCACTTGATATCCGTTGAAGCACCTGCTGTTTTTGTGCCTCATCTGGAATTTGTAGCGATTGGTGTGGCCGTAAGAAAGGGATCTTATCACATTGTCCGCTAAAAGAAGTAGACATTTTAGTTTGGCTGGAAGATGGTCTTTCTTCTGCAGATGTTACTGTTGCTTTAACACCTACCCCACGGACCAACCTTTTTTCCCATTCCCAACACGCCTATTCCCCTTTCCACCAGCAGCAGGCCTTTTTCCACTCATTTTGGTGGTTAACTAATTCACAACTCTGGAGTTGTTTGCACAAAAAAACAATGGATGGGAACCGAGCAGAGCTGAGTGGCCAAACTGTGGTATTAGGCCAAAACTATTGGCTGGGTTAGATGCAGAAAAAAAATATTTTTAATTTGCAACCTGATGGAGGTCAGTATAGATGGACTAATAGACCAAGTCCCACATACCGCTAGAAGCCCAAATATTTTTTCAGAGCTAGATGCAGAAAATTTTTTTATTCAATTTGCAACCTGATGGAGGTCAGTATAGATGGACTAATAGACCAAGTCCCACACACTGCTAGAAGCCCAAATATTTTTTCAGAGCTAGATGCAGAAAAAAATTATTTTTAATTTGCAACCTGATGGAGGTCAGTATAGATGGACTAATAGACCAAGTCCCACACACTGCTAGAAGCCCAAATATTTTTTCAGAGATAAATGAAGAAAAAAATTATTTTTAATTTGCAACCTGATGGAGGTCAGTATAGATGGACTAATAGACCAAGTCCCACACACTGCAAGAAGCCCAAATATTTTTTCAGAGCTAGATGCAGAAAAAAATTATTTTTAATTTGCAACCTGATGGAGGTCAGTATAGATGGACTAATAGACCAAGTCCCACACACCGCTAGAAGCCCAAATATTTTTTCAGAGCTAGATGCAGAAAAAAATTATATTCAATTTGCAACCTGCTGGAGGTCAGTATAGAAGGACTAATAGAACAAGTCCCACACACTGCTAGAAGCCCAAATATTTTTTCAGAGCTAAATGAAGAAAAAAATTATTTTTAATTTGCAACCTGATGGAGGTCAGTATAGATGGACTAATAGACCAAGTCCCACACACTGCTAGAAGCCCAAATATTTTTTCAGAGCTAGATGCAGAAAAAAATTATATTCAGTTTGCAACCTGATGGAGGTCAGTATAGATGGACTAATAGAATGATGCTATGCCCAAAAGATTTTACTTCACTAGGTGCAGTAAAAAAATTGGTATTCTATACACAGGTGGTATATCTTGCAACACAGATAGGCTACTCCACTGACTAACACACTCTGCAATAGGCCAAAAAGGATTAGCTTTGCTAGATTCAGCCAAATGCTGTGAAAAAAACTTGCACAGCACTGGCACAGACCTGCCTGCCAAAAACTGATAGGAACTGATGTAACCTAGTCCTGAAAAGGACTCCAATTACAATTAGTCTTTACTCCCACAATCTATCTATTTAAGAGCACAGACCTGCCTGATAAAAGTCGTAGGAAATGCTGTAACCTAGTCCTTAAAAGGACTGCAATCACAACTATTCCCTACTCCCAAGCTATCTGTATATTTGTGCGAAAATTGGCTTGAAATTAACAAGGTATAGCGCACACAGCAACAGCGGTGCCGTCTAACACGCAGCTGCAGCAGTGAGAAAATGGTGGCGACGGGGAAAATGGCTTGGTCTTATAGGGCAAGGACATGTGACATACACTGCCAATCACACATGCCCTTGCTTGTGTGAAAAAAAGCACTTCGCTCCGTGTGTGCGCTGCTGATAGGCTGACAGATTGCACCTCCCCACTGCAAATGCGGGAAAGAGAAAAAAAAATGGAGATCTTCATTGTTCCTGCAGAGATCCATCCCCTGCCCCTCCCCCCGCCCCGCTGTACACTCAAACTGCGTATTAACATTAATTTTCATCATTACTGAGAAAAAATCCAGTTATGATTTTGGTGCACGAACAGTTATGGAACATAACCTCGAACAGCCGAATTTTTCTCAAATTGTTCGTGTTCGCCGACCGGCTCGAACACCGCCCAAAACAGCTCGAATTTGAGATTGGCGAACAGTTCGAGTAGAACAACGCTCATCTCTAATCCTTACCTTTCCATGGTTCCCACGACAGCTTCAGCACTGCTACATCGAGATGACAGGCTGGACCGCAGCAGAACGCTGCCATCCAGCCTCTCATCCCGCAGACACTGAGAAGCGCAGGCTTGCTTGCGCTGCTCAGCGTCTCTCTGTGTTGACATCCAGATGAGCCGAGTTCATGTCCAATGAACTCGGCTCACCTCATGCACGTCACTGACAGCGTGGGAAAATTCTCAAGCTGAAGCGTTGAGTGCAGGAGAATTCTCCCACGCTGTCAGTGACGTGCATAAGGTGAGCTCATGTCCAATGAACTCAGCTCACCTCCTGCACGTCACTGACAGCGTGGGAGAATTCTCCTGCACTCAGCGCTTCAGTGTGAGAATTCTCCCATGCTGAAGCGCTGAGTGCAGGAGAATTTTCCCACGCTGTCAGTGACGTGCATGAGGTGAGCCGAGTTCATTGTACATTAACTCGGCTCATCTGGATGCCCTCACAGAGAGACACTGTGGAGCGCAAGCAAGCCTGCGCTTCTCAGTGTCTGCGGGATGACAGGCTGGATGGCAGCGTTCTGCTGCGGTCCAGCCTGTCATCTCGATGTAGCAGAGCTGAAGCTGTCATGGGAACCATGGAAAGGTAAGGATGATGTTGCTTTATTATTTTTCTTGTATTTCAGGAGATCGTTGGCTTCAGCTGGAATGGGCGTGATGGTAAGTATGGTTTAATTTAGAACAATAAAGAATTGTGTGTTTATTTCAATTAAAGGACTTTTTTCTGGGTGTTGTGTTTTTTTTAAATACTTTACTAGAAATTCATGGTGGTCATGTCTAATATTGGCGTGACCCCATGAATTTCGGGCTTAGGGCCAGCTGATAATGCCAAGCTGGCCCTAACCCCTTTATTACCCAGTGAGCCACCGCATCAGGGCCCTGGATGAGTTGGGTACAGCGCCAGAAGATGGCGCTTCTATGAACGCGCCATTTTCCGGGGTGGCTGCGGACTGCAATTTGCAGCGGGGGTGGCCCAGAAAGCTTGGGCCTCCCTGCGCTGCGGATTCCAGCCCCCAGCTGCCTAGTTGTACCTGGCTGGACACAAAAACAGGGCGAAGCCCCACGTCAATTTTCTTTAAATTATTTCATGAAATAATTAAGAAAAAAAGGGCTTCCCTATATTGTTGTGTCCGGCCAGGTACAAATAGGCAGCTGGTGGTTGGGGGCAGCCCGTTCCTGCCTGCTGTACCTGGCTGGACACAAATATAGTGCGAAGCCCCACGTCAATTTTTTTTAAATTATTTCATGAATTTCCTGAAATAATTTAAAAAAATTGAAGTGGGGCTTCGCACTATATTTGTGTCCAGCCAGGTACAGCAGGCAGGAACGGGCTGCCCCCATCCACCAGCTGCCTATTTGTACCTTTCCGGACACAACAATATAGGGAAGCCCTTTTTTTCTTAATTATTTCATGAATTTCATGAAATAATTAAAAAAAATTGAAGTGGGGCTTCGCACTATATTTGTGTCCAGCCAGGCACAGCAGGCAGGAACGGGCTGCCCCCATCCACCAGCTGCCTATTTGTACCTGGCCGGACACAACAATAAAGGGAAGCCCTTTTTTTCTTAATTATTTCATGAATTTCATGAAATAATTAAAAAAAATTGAAGTGGGGCTTCGCACTATATTTGTGTCCAGCCAGGTACAGCAGGCAGGAACGGGCTGCCCCCAACCACCAGCTGCCTATTTGTACCTGGCCGGACACAACAATATAGGGAAGGCCTTTTTTTCTTAATTATTTCATGAATTTCATGAAATAATTAAAAAAAAAGTACGTGGGGCTTCGCCCTATTTTTGTGTCCAGCCAGGTACAACTAGGCAGCTGGGGGCTGGAATCTGCAGCGCAGGGAGGCCCAAGCTTTCTGGGCCCCCCCCCCGCTACAAATTGCAGTCCGCAGCCACCCCGGAAAATGGCGCGTTCATAGAAGCGCCATCTTCTGGCGCTGTACCCAACTCATCCAGGGCCCTGGTGCGGTGGCTCACTGGGTAATAAAGGGGTTAGGGCCAGCTTGGTATTATCAGCTGGCCCCAAGCCCAAAATTCATGTGGTCACGCCAGTATTAGACATGACCGCCATGAATTTCTAGTAAAGTATTTAAAAAAAACACAACACCCAGAATAAAGTCCTTTAATTGAAATAAAGACACAATTCTTTATTGTTCTAAATTAAACCATACTTACCATCACACCCATTCCAGCTGAAGCCAACGATCTCCTGCAATAAAAGAAAAATAATAAACCAACCTCATCCTTACCTTTCCATGGTTCCCACGACAGCTTCAGCTCTGCTACATCGAGATGACTGGCTGGACCACAGCAGAACGCTGCCATCCAGTCTGTCATCCCGCAGACACTGAGAAGCGCAGGCATGCTTGCGCTCCTCACTGTCTCGCTGTGACGGCATCCAGATGAGCCGAGGTCATGTCCAATGAACTCGGCTCACCTCATGCACGTCACTGACAGCGTGGGAAAATTCTCACGCTGAAGTGCTGAGTGCAGGAGAATTCTCCCACGCTGTCAGTGATGTGCATGAGGTGAGCTCATGTCCAATGAACTCAGCTCACCTCCTGCACGTCACTGACAGCGTGGGAAAATTCTCCTGCAATCAGCGCTTCAGCGTGAGAATTTTCCCACGCTGTCAGTGACGTGCATGAGGTGAGCCGAGTTCATTGGACATGAACTCGGCTCATCTGGATGTCGTCACAGAGAGACGCTGAGCAGCGCAAGCAAGCCTGCGCTTCTCAGTGTCTGCGGGATGACAGGCTGGATGGCAGCGTTCTGCTGCGGTCCAGCCTGTCATCTCGATGTAGCAGAGCTGAAGCTGTCGTGGGAACCATGGAAAGGTAAGGATGAGGTTGCTTTATTATTTTTCTTTTATTGCAGGAGATCGTTGGCTTCAGCTGGAATGGGCGTGATGGTAAGTATGGTTTAATTTAGAACAATAAAGGATTGTGTCTTTATTTCAATTAAAGGACTTTATTCTGGGTGTTTGTGTTTTTTTTAACTTTGACTATGGGGTTAGTAATGGGGGTGTCTTATAGATGCCTCTCCATTACTAACCTGGGCTTGATGTCAGCTGGCATTATAAGCTGACATCAACCCCAACCCTATTACCCCCTGCCACCGCACCAGGGCAGCGTGGAAGAGCGAGGCTAAGTGCCAGAATTGGCGCATCCTATGAATGCGCCATTTCTGGGGCGGCTGACGGCTGGTGTTTCTAGCCTGGGAGGGGGCCAATATTCATGGCTCCCTTCCTGGGCTATTAATATCAGCCCCCAGCTGTCTGCCTAGCCTTTGCTAGCTATTAAATTAGGGGGGACCCCACGTCATTTTTTTTGGGGGGTCCCCCATTTTAATAGCTAGTAAAGGCTATGTATTCAGCTGGGGGCTGATATTAGTAGCCTGGGAAGCTCCGTGGGTATTACCCCCTTCCCAGGCTTCAAACATCTGCCCCAGCCATCTGCTTAACCTCCGCTAGAGCCTAAAATTAAGGGGAACCCCACGCCAATTTTTTTAATAATAAATCCTTTATTTTAATACTAAATGACAAGTACAGTAACCAACACTATCACTGTACTTCATATATATGTGACTGACATGTTTCTATCTATCTAATCTATGTGTGATGCTCTATCTTTCTGTTCTAAATTGTCGGGTACCGCTGCTGAATTGCCGGCCGGCTTTTTTAAAGAGACAGTGCATGAAAACACTATTATTTTTTTAAATAAATCCTTTACACTAAATGACAAGTACAGTAAGCAACACTATCACTGTACTTATTATATATGTGACTGACATGTTTCTATCTAATCTATGTGTGAAGCTCTATTCTTTCTGTTCTAAATTGTCGGGTACAGATGCTGAATTGCCGGCCGGCTTTTTTAAAGAGACGGTGCATGAAAACACTATTATTTTTTTTGATAAATCCTTTACACTAAATGACAAGTACAGTAAGCAACACTGTCACTGTGCTTCTTATATGTGTGACTGACATGTTTCTATCTATCTAATCTATGTGTGATGCTCTATTCCTTCTTGTCTAAATTGTCGGGTACCGGTGTATGCCGCTGCTGAATTTGCCGGCCGGCTTCTTTAAAGAGAGTGTCTTCTGAGCAGTTTGTCAGCTTTTGGACACCTTTGCAGGTGTTTTCTATGTGTTTCTATGTGTTTTTGTTTGCCTGCCATTGGTTTTAACGGTGTTCGACGGTGTTCTAAGGTGTTCGACGAACAATTCGACGAACAGTTCCTCGAACATCCCGGTGTTCGACGAACCGAACCGAACCCGGACACTACGGGGGTGGCTCAACACTAATGACAACCACAATTTTCTAAAACACCACCTAGTGAAAGGAATACATAGTTTACTGTATGATATAGTCTACAGTTGCAGCTTGAGGAACAAGGACTTCTATTTCCTAATGTGTCTGAATACAAAATATATCTAGCTTTGGATCACATTTATTATGCATGCTTGGTCTGTAGTTAGCATCCAAAAAATGTAAATCTCGGATCCATACTAGCTATGGAAATTATCCAGAAAGCCGTTGTATTCTTATGTATTAGATTTATTGAAATGCTCTTTTTTTCCTGAACTGTATGTATTATACATGCTCTGTTCATTGTAAATCAAAACACAATTTTAATATATTTCTAAATATCCCTTTTGCAATGACTAAGAGATAGCAAACGGTGAGTGGATATTGACAGTGTCAGCCGCTGTAATTTAATACATATATCTATGACCTATTCCCAGTACTACATGAAAACAATGCTGTTTATGTAATTCCCAGGCTTGTATAGTTAAGATTTTTTATCTATTTTACCTTCAGGTCAAGACTACGGGTCAAAAAAAAAATCATAAATTCATTAAAATTCACATTCATTATAGAGGCACAACGAGTAAACATTGCTGTAAGAAAAGATATTCTGTTTACAACAAAAATCTACTTTGCATCGATGAGTCACTACATTGCTCTTATTATATAGCTATATTACAATTATTATATAATGCTTATGTTAAATTGACATAAAAGGTATTCTCCAGTACCTTTATACTGATAGCCTATCCTCGGGATAGGTCATCAATAACAGATCAGTAGGGATGCGATACCCAGCATCACCACTGAGCGGCCAGGTGTGATCATTTTGGAGCAGAGCAGTATAGCTCTGTCAACTGTATAGTGGTTGCGGCTGGGTACTACACATTCACACTCTATAGTGTGAATGTGCTAAGTACAGAGTCAACGACCTAATTCTAGCAGAGTATCATATGGGGCAAGATTTCTGGATAGCACCTGGTATCAGCTTGTGTTTGACTTCTTAATACTTAATAGAGCCACTTGTTCCAGCTATAAAATACTAAGGATGATGGTGAGTGCCAAGCTACCATAGTTACCTAATGTGCAGCATAGTGTCACGCACAGTGTGGGCAAGACTAAGTGCAACATGAAGGGATGAGGGGAAGGAAGCCCAGACATTACAGAAAGGGGGAGTGGAGACCCCTAGGCTAATCTAATAACACCCTGCCTACCCTACCATCCCTATATTATTTCCACACCAATCGCCAAGCAGGAAACCTAAGCCCTGTATATCCCTAGAGCTAGGCCCTTGATAGGGAGGGGGTGAGCACTGGTCAGTCCCAACTATAAACTAAAGACAACAAGGGAGACAAGCAAAGTTGGAAAACTTAGCTTGAGCAGACACCACAGAGATAACACCAAACGTCCTTCAAGGGCACCAGAGAGGAAGCTAACTGACTGCTATAGCTCCAAGCCTTCACAAGGGAAAATGTGAATATGACATGCGACTCCCTGCCGCAGACTGAGAGTTTATAAACATCCAGGTCAGGGTGTGTCAATCAGAGCAGAATGGAGGTTTGCACTGGGTCCAAAAGTGAGCAGGATTAGGAAGACGTCTGCAATGCCAAACACAGTGACCTTCTGCAGCCAGATGCAGAGTGACTGTCTGTCACATCTGACACACCCATGACACATAAAGATAGGTGGATACTGTGGATAAAGGAAGCAGAGTCCGGAGCTGGAGCCAGGGCAGTTGCGTGATAACGTGTAATTGACACCAAGAACTTTTATTCCACATTAGCAGAGCCAACTATTAGTTCTTTTACATCATTTATTTTTATTTGCTTGAATTGGAATCTAGATCAACACAGTGGAGGATAATTTAATACTACAGAGGGATTTAAATAATCTGAATGCTTGGGCTGAGAAATGGCAACCAAAGTTTAATATGGATAAATGGAAGGTTATGTACTTGTACACAGGAAATATAATGTATAACTATATATTAAATTTAAAAATACTGGGAAAAACTGTCACTGAAAAAGACTTGGGTGTATGGGTGGACAATAAACTGAACTTTAGTGACCAGTACCAGGCAGCTGCTGCCAAGGCAAATAAAATAATGGGATGGATTAAAAATGCTGTTCATGAAAGGAACATAATTTTGCCTCTATACAAGTCACTAGTGTGGCTAGACGTAGATACAATTTTGCTCTCTGGTGTATAAGAAGGACATAACTGACCTAGAGTGGGTGCAAAGAACAGCAACCAAGGTTATTAAGGGAATGGATGGACTGCAATACCAAGACAGGTTATTAAACTTGAAGTTATTCAGTTTGGGAAAAGATTTATGGGAGATCTTTTAACAACGTACAAATATTTGAGGGGACAGTACAGAGATCTTTCTAATGATCTTTTTACACCTAGGCCTGTTATGATAAGGATATGTCCTATATAGGGTTGAGCAGACATGTGAAGGTTCGGGTTCGTTGGGTTCGACCAAACTGCAGTCCAAAGTTCAGTTCAGTACCAGAACTCTAACGGAACTTGAACCCGAACCATGATCCGGCAGTTATACAGGCCGGGTCATGTGGTGCGCCGGCTAGTGTTGATCAAGCTCTGAATCTCTCTCTCTTCTCTCTCTCTCACTCTGTCTAAAACGGACTTCCAAGAGAAGTCCGTGTTTGGATTTCAGCACCTGACACTAAGTGTCTGGCACGAACTTCGCACTTTACAGTTTGGGTTTGCTCATCTTTAGTCTTCTATGTCTAGAGTGAAATAAGGTTTAATCATTATCATAAATGCAGATTCTTTACTGTAAGAGCAGTGAGATTATAGAACTCTCTGCAACATGGTGTTGCATTTGTTGATTTACAAAAAAAAAATCACAGAAAGGGCCTGGATACCTTTCTTGAAAAATATATTACAGGTTATGGTCATTAGATTCTGTGATGGGGCGTTGATCCAGGGAACTAATTTGATTTCTGTATGTGAAGACGGGAAGGAATTTTTCCCCTAAAATAGGGAAATTAGCATCTGCCACATGGGTTTTTTTTCTTCCTCTGGATCAACATGTTGGGCTATTGGTTGAATTTGATGGATTTATGTCTGCCTTCAATCTTAAAAACTTTGAAACTATGAAACCTTTCTCTAGATATATAGACAAAATAACTGCTTTTGGACTTTGTTCACAGTCAAAATTGCATCTAAACAAAAACATTTTGACCTTATCAAACCATACTAAAAGAAAAAATCAAAGTCTTCCTACCAAAATAAAGTGTTTATTGTTTAAAATATTTCAAAAGTTTATATAAAACTTTTTAAAGCAAATATTTTATTCAGACAGTGTAGATATTACTGTGATTTGCCTGCAAGGCTTTGTGTTCACACAGTTTAAGGGCTGTATTTTGCTTTTGTGTTTGGAACAGAATGAAAAATATGTTGGAAATGTTAATGCTCAATGGAGCTGCGGCTGTGTAACTTCAATTTCAAAAAACATAATATATAGAAGTCAAGAGGTTCTGAAAACAACTTGTAATTAAATATTAAGTTTACTGTGCAAAACAAATATCAAATAATTATTGGTTAACTTTTTAATAAATGTTCTTCAGTTGTAACAGGGTCTAGCTGGCATATGCTGAAAATAAGGAATAATTTACTACTCTTAAAGGAAAGTTTTATGATCTTTTCGTGGTGACTTCATTAATTGCATAACTCAGGAGATACATTATGTCCACAAAGAGAGAACCCCAACAAGCCTCGGGCTTTCAGTCTTAGAGGCGCGACCAGCACGGCCTCAGTCACTACTCAGGACATCGTGAGTGGCGGTTGAAACCACTGCCTGGCACTGACTAACTGCTGGGTCTACAGTGCATTAGTACTAGTGTTGAGCCACCCCCATAGTGTTCGAGTTCGGTTCGGTTCGTCGAACACCCGTGTGTTCGCCGAACTGTTCGTCGAACTGTTCGTCGAACACCTTCGAACACCGTTAAAACCAATGGCAGGCAAACAAAAACACATAGAAACACATAGAAAACACCTTCCAAGGTGTCCAAAAGCTGACAAACTGCTCAGAAGACATAACTAACACATGGAAAAGTGACAAGTACATATAGTCATGCGAAAATAAAAGAGGTGGAGGAGTAAAAGGAGGGGGAGACACAGATACAGGCATGTCATGCCCTTCTAAAATCCAAAAAGTGAGAAGCCGACACGGCCAGTCCGCTCCTGCCCGTGCCACCTCCGTGTCGTCGGGTTTGTGCCAGAGCCGCGGTGAACCCTGACGGCCAGCCCCCCTCTCCCAATACTGGTGCCTGTCCGCTGGTGGGTCGAGCGAGCCCCCCTGTGGTGGAGGCAGCTCTAAGCTTTTTAATTTAAATTGTCTCTCTAATTTGAATGAATACACTTTAAATCCATTTACAAGGATCTATTGGAGGGCAAGTCTCATGCCAGCAGCCGCGGTAATTCCAGCTCCAGTAGCATCCACTAAAGCTGCTGCAGTTAAAAAGCTTTTATAAGGATCGAGCTCGGCTGTCCACCGCAAGGCATCCTACTGCAAGTCCCAGCCCCTATGCCTTGGGGTGCCTCCTGATGCTCTTCACTAAGTATCCCATGGTCCCGAAGCATTTCCTTTGAAAAAATTAAGTGTCTAAACTACAGGTGGTGCAGCTTGCTTAACAGCCGGGATAATCCGCTGACTAGCAGACACTGCTACTAGGCACAAAGTATTTCCTGGGCTAGATGCAGTTAAAAATTTGTAATTAGATACTCTCGTTGGATGCTGAGAAAGCATTCCATAGAGTCTCCTGGCACGCCATATATGATTCTCTTAAAAAGCT
Organism: Phyllobates terribilis; assembly: GCF_046119375.1. Lineage (NCBI taxonomy): Eukaryota > Metazoa > Chordata > Amphibia > Anura > Dendrobatidae > Phyllobates > Phyllobates terribilis. The sequence continues at coordinate 331,742,882 of NW_027362768.1, forward strand.
TGGGGTAGGGGTCTAGGGGACCCTTTTATAGCCAAAATCACGGCCCTGTATCGCAATACGTCACCTAGGCTGAAGATAAATGGAACTGTAGCACCCTGAGGGCTCGGTTGCTACAGACGTATTGCACCTCACCCAGAGGTGTGATATCTCACTCTCGGGTAAGGATGGAGTGTGGATCAGGACCCGACACCTGCATGCATTACACCACATTGCCGTGGGGCAGGGCGACCAATATGCCCCTGAGATGGGCACGACAGTCCCTGTCCCTGGCTGGAGTGGGGGGAGGGAACACTGAGGAAGGGGAACCCTGTAGTGCAGGAGCAGGGAGGAAGCAGTTCCTGGGTGCATTGAGAAGGGAGTATAAAAGGTGGGCACCATCTTAGTTCAGTGCAGAGAAGTCTGAGCAGAAGTGGCAGGGAGCAGGGGCTCTGCATGAGCTCTGCTCCGGAGGCGGGCCTAGTAACAGAGGCCCAGGCCTGGAAGAGGGAGAAGGAAGGAAGAGGAGCGGAGAAGGCTCCAGGAACGAGGAATGAAGGGATCCCAGGGGTGCGGACGGGCGAGTCGCCACCGCACGCCCGAATCCACCTGCGTGGAGGGGTCAGGCCAAAGGGGGAGACCGGTCCCCGAACTAGTGGAGGCAGGAAACGACCCTCAGCTAGAAACCGGAGGCTCTGACATTTTATGTGGCGCAGCCCCTCGCTACACCCGCTAGGAAGGCACCACATAGGGTCAGGGAAACTGGCGCCAAGTTTACCAAGAGGAGGCCCGAGGCAGCCGGACAGAAGTGTTGGTAAGAAAGGCCAGACAAAGGACACACAAAGGGGGTCCTGTGAAGTGCTCCAAAGTTATCTGGGAGTTGTCTGAGCCCCTCACCTGGTGAGCACAGTACGACGTGGGCAGCCGTTACCTGCAGACGTGGTCTGGATAATAAGAACTGTGAGTAAAGGCCCTGAACTGCATCACTGACTCCGTGTCGTTACTGCTGCTGCCCTGCACCATCACCCCCATCCTCCGCATACACTGCCCTGAGGCTATACTCCTCCCGTGGGGAGTTATGCTACGCTCTGCTGCACCCACAACACCAGCCTCAGCGGTCTGCCCTGTAGCGGCGGTTCACTCTGACCGCAATCTACGGGTGGCGTAGTCGGACATTTAAACATCAAAACAACATAAATAGTTCCGCCATTGGTTTGACCGCCCTGAGCCACGGAACCGGGTCGCCGCCACGAAGACTACAACCACCAGCATCCACCAAAAAGGGTCCGGCTCCGGGTGTCCCAAGGCCCAGGGGGTGCGTCAGAACATTTTCATCACCTTTCACAATCACCAATGGGACAAGGCAGTGATGTCCTCTGTCCCCTCTCTTATACATCCTAGTGACGGAGCACCTGCTCTCATCAATTCGCCATAACCCCAATATTAGGTGGATTGAGGTGGGAGGCACCGAGTACAAGTGCTCTCTATTTGCTGATGATGTCCTAGTATATATCACTCAATCACATATATCCATCCATGCTGTTATGGCTGAAATAGATCACTTTGTTACATGGTAAAATTTTAAAATCAATGCAGCGAAGTCTGAGGCCCTCGATGTCTCCCTCCCCAAATCCATATAGGATTCCATCCAGTCCAACTTTCCCTTTGCCTGGCCCTCACAGGGTATCAAATACTTAGGAATTCCTATTCATAGAGACTTCTCCCATCTATGTTATCTTAATTTTGGGCCCTTTATTGAACAACTCCATACAGACCACGGTTGGCAAGTTAGAACTGTAAGATTCACTACGTGAACCACTGGTGTTTTGTGGAAAAGCACATGTACACTGCGTTCCAAATTATTATGCAAAAAGTGTTTAGGAGTGATAAGGGAAGAATTTGTTTGTTTGTCAGTTAAACTCATTGATGGTGATGTGTGTCAGGGCTCTTTATATCACTGTAAGCAATTGCAGACACCTGTGCTAATTAGTTTGGCAGGTGTGTCCAATGAAAGGCAAGACTACTTAAGAAGGCTCTCTCACATTATTAAGCAGCCTACATTTTCTGCCAAAATGGGAAAGAAAAAGGATGTGTCGGCTGCTGAGAAGCAACAAATTGTGGAGTGTTTAGGTCAAGGCATGACTACAATCAACATTGTGCGATGATCAGGATGAAGTGTCTTGGCAATCAAGAAGTATGTAGCTGATTCACAGTACACACGTGTGCGTGCTGATAAGGGCAAATTGAGGACTCTTTCCTACAGGCAATTACGTCAGGTTGAAAGAGCAGCGGCAAAAAAGCCTTGTCATAGCAGCAGACAAGTTTTTGAAGCTGCTTGTGCCTCCAACGTCCCCCGAACAACAAGATGCAGGGTCCTTCAGAGGTTTTCAGCTGTGCATGCGCCATCCTGTCGACCTCCTCTATCCACTTCACACAAGCAGAAACGGCTCCTGTGGGCCAAACATTACATGAAGACTGATTTCAAAACTGTTTTGTTCACGGATGAGTGCCGTGCAGCGCTCGATGGTCCAGATGGATGGAGTGGAGGATGGCTGGTTGATGGACACCCCACGCAAACACGGCTACAGCGCCAACAAGGAGGAGGTGGAGTAATGTTTTGGGCTGGAATCATGGGGAGAGAGATTGTCGGCCCCTTTAGGATCCCTGAAGGCTCTAAAGATGAACTCCATAATGTATGTGGATTTTCTCAAACAGCACTTCCTGCCATGGTTCAAGAAGAAGAACCGTGTATTTCACAGCAAGATCATTTTTCTGCATGATAATGCACCATCTCATGCTGCACATAAAACATCTGCATCTCTGGCTGATATGGGCATAAAAGGGGACAAACTTATGGTGTGACCCCCATGCTCCCCTGACCTCTACCCCATTCAGAACCTTTGGAGCATCATTAAAAGGAGTGTCTATGATGGCGGGAGGCAGTTCACATCTAAGCAACAGCTCTGGGAGGGTATTCTGTCCTCATGCAAAACAATTGAAGCAGAAACCATCCAAAACCTGACAAATTCAATGGACGAGAGAGTTCAGAAGCTCCTTTCGAACAAGGGGTCCTATGTGAAAATGTGACATCACCTAGAATAAAGTTTTGAGTTGAAAACTGTTTGATTTCAGTTTCTAACAACCTGCTAATGCTTATAATTTCAAAAATGACCATTTTTTTGGTCTTTATTAAAATGAAAAGGTTGATCGAAAAGTTTGGGGGATCTAAGAGTGTGGCAACCCAGTAGTCATGATTACTTCGAATTCTGACAATATGAGGGTCATGCTGCAGGTAGTGCAGCAAGAAGGCACTTATGTGCCTTGCGCATCTCGGAGCCCCAAAATTATTTTCCGGGCTAGATGCAGCTAAAAATTATTTTTAATTTTAAATCTGGTGAAGCTTTAGTATAGATGGCCTAATAGGATCAGTGCTGCACACTGCTACAAAGCCCAAATTATTTTCCAGTCAAGATACAGATAAACATGATTAGTAATTTGAAAGCTTAAAACGGTTGGTAGGGTGATTTTAACCAATCATCAAGATTTACTCTCCCCAGGATGACACAGGGGTAGAAAAGTCGTTTCGGATCCATGATTTGTTCATCTTTATGAACGTGAGTCTGTCTACATTATCAGTGGAGAGCCGCGTGCGCTTATCTGTCAGCACACCACCAGCAGCGCTGAACACACGTTCAGACAGAACGCTGGCTGCGGGGCATGACAAGATCTCCAAGGCGTAAGTGGCTAGCTCCGGCCATTTATCCAGATTGGAAGCCCAAAAAGAGCAAGGGTCCAGTGACACAGTCGTGGCTTCAATGTTTACTTGGAGATACTCCTGTACCATCGTCTCTAGGCGTTGACTATGTGTCAGACTTCTTGTCTCCTGTGGCCTTGCAAAGGATGGGCTAAAAAAGTGGTGAAAAGATTCCGCAAAATTGATGTTACCAGCAGATACTGTGGTTCTGTTACGGTTTGAGTGCTGAACACTTGACGGTCCCACGGTTGGCAAGTTGGAACTGTGAGATTCACTACGTGCACCACTGGTATTTTGTGGAAAAGCACATGTAAGATTCTGCAACAGTCTCTGCTGATACTCCTGCATGCGTGCATCCCTTTCTATGGCAGGAATAATTTCTGTAAATTTACTTTTGTACCGGGGATCTAACAGTGTGGCAACCCAGTAGTCAGGATTATTTCTAATTCTCATAATTCGAGGGTCATGTTGCAGGTAGTGCAGCAAGAAGGCACTCATGTGTGTTGCGCATCCAGGAGCACCAAGTCCCTGTTGTGTTGGTGGCGAGGTAACAATCATGCTTCCTTCCTCTGTCCTCTCCCCCCAACCTCGCACAACAGAAATGTGATCAAGGTCTCCCTCATCTGATGAGTCTTCCATCAGTTCATCCTCCACTTCTTCCTGGGCTCCTGCACCTTCCTCACTAGTTTGGCTGCTACCATGCGCCCTGGTAAAACCATCTCCCCCACCCTCACATGCCTGCCGCCTTGGTGCTGCCGACCGTCTGGACCTTGCAGATGTTAGCCCTTCCGCATACAACTCCTCCTCCTCTACTTCATCCACCTCCTCTTGTGCCACCACCTGACTCCGAATTCTGTTTAACATGTGCTCCAGCATGTAAATCACCGGAATAGTCATGCTGATAATGGCATCGTCAGCACTAAACATCTTCGTCGCCATTTCAAAACTGTGCAGAAGGGTGCATAGGTCTCTGATCTGAGACCACTCCTCCAGCGTGATTTGCCCCACCTCTGAATCTCGTTGGCCCAGGCTATACGTCAGAACGTATTGCACCAGGGCTTGTCGGTGCTGCCACAGTCGCTGCAACATGTGCAGAGTTGAATTCCACCGGGTAGGCACATCGCATTTTAGCCGGTGAAGTGGCAGGCCCAACGACTTCTGTAGAGATGTAAGTCGCTGAGCTGCGGGATGCGAACGGCGGAAGTGAGCACACAGCGACCATGCCCTCTGCAGAAGGCCATCTAGTCTGGGATAGTGGGCTAAAAATTGCTGGACAACCAGGTTCAACACGTGAGCCATACAAGGCACGTGTGTGACATTGCCCCGGCGAAGGGCCGCACCCAGGTTTGCAGCATTGTTGCACACGGCCTTCCCTGGTTTCAGGTCCAGTGGAGACAACCATTCATGAAATTGGTTTTCCAGAGCTGACCACAACTCCTCAGCTGTGTGACTCACATTTCCCAGACATTTCAATGTAAAAACCGCCTGATGACGTTGAGCCCTACTGCCAGCATAGTAAGGAGGTGTGCAGGATCCCTTCTGCGCAGTTAGAAAGCTTGTGGCATGACCAGACAGGCTTTGGGTGCAGGTGGAAGACCGAGAGGAGGTTGAGGAGGCAGAAGCAGTGGAGGAACTTTGACATAAAGAGGATTGACGCACAACTCGTGGGGACGGCAAGACTTGGACAGCAGCCCCTTGTCCTGCTGTCACCATAGTTACCCAGTGCCCAGTCAGTGACATGTAACGCCCCTCTCCATGCCTACTCGTCCAAGTGTCTGTGGTGAAATGCACCCTGTCACACACAGAGTTTCTCAAAGAAGCGGTGATGTTATGTGCGACATGCTGGTGGAGCGCAGGCACACCTTTCTTTGAGAAGTAGTGCCGACTGGGCATCTGGTACTGGGGCACTGCGACGGACATAAGGTCTCGAAAATCCTCTGTGTCCACCAGGCGGAAAGGCAGCATTTCTGTAGCCAAGAGCTTGCAGATGGTGAAATTCAACCTCTTAGCTTTCTCATGGCTAGGAGGAAATGGTCTTTTACTTGTCCACATCTGAGGGACCGAGGGCTGGCTATTGTGCTTAGACGGGGTTGATAAGGGTGTCCCCGGCAAACTGCCGGTCTGTGAGGAAGATGCAGGCGGACATGTTAGGTTGCCTTGATCCAAAGGTGGTGCTATCGATGTCGGACAGCGCTCAAGACCAGCTGGTGTTACCACCTCCAAAGAAAATGATGACCTGCCAATCACGCTGGCTGTTGCAGGTAAAGAGGTGGCAGGTCTGCGCCCCAAAACAGGTGTGACTGCTGTCCCCCCAGTCACAGAGGATGAAGAGGCCGCGGATGCACAAGATATGGCAGACGGTGGTTGGCCCGGCCGGCTAGGCCGCATTGTAGCACACTGAGCTTCCCACTGCAACTTATGCTTCATGTCCATGTGCCGGTTCATGCATGAAGTACTCAAACTATGTATTTTTTGGCCTCTACTTAGCTTTTGCTGACAAATGTTACAGATAACACGAGTTGGGTCATCTTTATCGATCTGAAAAAATGCCCAGGCTATGCAAGGCTTAGCACCCATGCGACCTGAAGAGCCACCACGACTTGTGGTGAGAGGCAGAGTTGTGTTTGAGGATGCAGTTGTTGACGTGCTTCCAGTACTACGTCTCTGTCCAGGAAGGCGCAACCTGACCTCGTCGTCACTAGCATCTTCCTCCACCTCCTCTGCTGACCTCATCTCTTGGCTGACTGTGGGTTGACAGTAAGTGGGATCTCCGACCTCATCATCATCACCCTGTGCGTTATCACACCCGTCGTCCTCAGAGCCAACCTGTTCCTGCCCTGACAAAAAACTAAAGTTGTCGCTCCAATCAGGTATTTGAGTCTTATCATCGTCTTCCTCATTGTCTCCACCAACAGGAGTTACAGTTTGGGAATGAGGGTCTACATTATGGTCAGAACCTTCTGCGTCTGGTCCTGGATCCGACTCATAAAGATTCTGGGCATCAGTGCAGATCATTTCCTCGTCTGGATTCACAGAAGCGCTGGAGTCGACCTCTGATTCCCAGGCTATAGTATGAGTAAACAGCTCTGCAGACTCAACCATCTGTTCTACCTCATACTCAGACGGGCAGCTGGAGATTTGGGAGCTGTGAGGAAGCAAGTGCGATTTGGGTGACACCTTTGAGGACTGGAGTATTTGTGATGTTGAAGTTGATGTGGAGGAGAGCCCACTTAAAGGAGCACTTGATATCCGTTGAAGCACCTGCTGTTTTTGTGCCTCATCTGGAATTTGTATCGATTGGCGTGGCCGTAAGAAAGGGATCTTATCACATTGTCCGCTAAAAGAAGTAGACATTTTAGTTTGGCTGGAAGATGGTCTTTCTTCTGCAGATGTTACTGTTGCTTTAACACCTACCCCACGGACACAACCTTTTTTCCCCTTCCCAACACGCCTATTCCCCTTTCCACCAGCAGCAGGCCTTTTTCCACTCATTTTGGTGGTTAACTAATTCACAACTCTGGAGTTGTTTGCACAAAAAAACAATGGATGGTAACCGAGCAGAGCTGAGTGGCCAAACTGTGGTATTAGGCCAAAACTATTGGCTGGGTTAGATGCAGAAAAAAATTATTTTGAATTTGCAACCTGATGGAGGTCAGTATAGATGGATTAATAGAACAAGACCCACAAACAGCTAGAAGCCCAATATTTTTTCAGAGGTAGATGCAGGAAAAAAATATATTCAGTTTGCAACCTGATGGAGGTCAGTATAGATGGACTAATACAACAAGTCCCACACACAGCTAGAAGCCCAAATATTTTTTCAGAGGTACTGTAGATGCAGATAAAAATTAGTTTTAATTTGCAACCTGATGGAGGTCAGTATAGATGGACTAATAGAGAAAGTCCGACACACTACTAGAAGGCCAAATATTTTTTCAGAGGTAGATGAAGAAAAAAATATATTCAGTTTGCAACCTGATGGAGGTCAGTATAGATGGACTAATAGAGAAAGTCCGACACACTACTAGAAGGCCAAATATTTTTTCAGAGCTAGATGCAGAAAAAAATTATATTCAGTTTGCAACCTGATGGAGGTCAGTATAGATGGATTAATAGAACAAGACCCACACACAGCTAGAAGCCCAATATTTTTTCAGAGGTAGATGCAGAAAAAAATATATTCAGTTTGCAACCTGATGGAGGTCAGTATAGATGGACTAATACAACAAGTCCCACACACAGCTAGAAGCCCAATATTTTTTCAGAGGTAGATGCAGAAAAAAATATATTCAGTTTGCAACCTGATGGAGGTCAGTATAGATGGACTAATACAACAAGTCCCACACACAGCTAGAAGCCCAAATATCTTTTCAGAGGTACTGTAGATGCAGATAAAAATTAGTTTTAATTTGCAACTTGATGGAGGTCAGTATAGATGGACTAATAGAGAAAGTCCGACACACTACTAGAAGGCCAAATATTTTTTCAGAGCTAGATGCAGAAAAAAATTATATTCAGCTTGCAACCTGATGGAGGTCAGTATAGATGGACTAATAGAGAAAGTCCGACACACTACTAGAAGGCCAAATATTTTTTCAGAGCTAGATGCAGAAAAAAATTATATTCAGTTTGCAACCTGATGGAGGTCAGTATAGATGGATTAATTGAACAAGACCCACACACAGCTAGAAGCCCAATATTTTTTCAGAGGTAGATGCAGGAAAAAAATATATTCAGTTTGCAACCTGATGGAGGTCAGTATAGATGGACTAATAGAACAAGTCCCACACACTGCTAGAAGCCCAAATATTTTTTCAGAGGTACTGTAGATGCAGATAAAAATTAGTTTTAATTTGCAACCTGATGGAGGTCAGTATAGATGGACTAATAGAATGATGCTATGCCCAAAAGATTTTACTTCACTAGGTGCAGTAAAAAAATTGGTATTCTATACACTGGTGGTATATCTTGCAACACAGATAGGCTACTCCACTGACTAACACACTCTGCAATAGGCCAAAAAGGATTAGCTTTGCTAGATTCAGCCAAATGCTGTGAAAAAAACTTGCACAGCACTGGCACAGACCTGCCTGGCAAAAACTGATAGGAACTGATGTAACCTAGTCCTGAAAAGGACTCCAATTACAATTAGTCTTTACTCCCACAACCTATCTATTTAAGAGCACAGACCTCCCTGATAAAAGTCGTAGGAAATGCTGTAACCTAGTCCTTAAAAGGACTGCAATCACAACTATTCCCTACTCCCAAGCTATCTGTATATTTGTGCGAAAATTGGCTTGAAATTAACAAGGTATAACACACACAGCAACAGCGGTGCCGTCTAACACGCAGCTGCAGCAGTGAGAAAATGGTGGCGACGGGGAAAATGGCTTGGTCTTATAGGGCAAGGACATGTGACATACACTGCCAATGACACATGCCCTTGCTTGTGTGAAAAAAAGCACTTCGCTCCGTGTGTGTGCTGCTGATAGGCTGACAGATTGCACCTCCCCACTGCAAATGCGGGAAAGAGAAAAAAAAATGGAGATCTTCATTGTTCCTGCAGAGATCCATCCCCTGCCCCTCCCCCCACCCCGCTGTACACTCAAACTGCGTATTAACATTAATTTTCATCATTACTGAGAAAAAATCCAGTTATGATTTTGGTGCACGAACAGTTATCGAACATAACCTCGAACAGCCGAATTTTTCTCAAATTGTTCGTGTTCGCCGAACGACTCGAACACCGCCCAAAACAGCTCGAATTTGAGATTGGCGAACAGTTCGAGTAGAACAACGCTCATCTCTAATTAGTACTAAGTTGGCTGTCAGTCAGCGCTGGGGCGTGGTTTCATTGCAATGACATGCAAATGAAGCTTTGGGAACCCCTTACTAATTATCGCTGCAGCCAAGTAAACAAATATTGGTGGTGAACACAAGGGTGGCGGCACTGGAGCAATGGGGGTTTCAACATCTAAGTAATGCTTATTTTTTATATTGCATTCTTTAAATTGTACCATTTTCTTTTTACTGTGGTTAACCCCTTGTAGATGTGCTTTCCTGATGTGTTTAGAAGCAGGTATCGACGACCGTGTTTTCCAACAGAGTGCGATCTGACAAAACGGAATGCATTCAGATCAATATTAGTCTATGGGGCCCATGCATATGTCTGGTTTTTTTTTTGAATAATCGCTGCATGTCTTAATTTGATCTGATATTTGGATCACATGCAAGTTAATGAGTGCGTGGAAATCATTGGACTGTACTTGGATGACATCTAAGTGCGGTCCAATTTCTGCACACTGACACTATAGAGAAGATGGAGAAATTTAGTTCTCCATCTTCTCCTCACAGCCATCTGCACCTGCCTTAAGGTGACGATACATATGAGATAGAGGTTTGCTGATGGGCGAACAACTGTTGAATGAACATTCATCTGGTGAACGATCATTCTGGTGACCTTCCTGTCCATGTTTTAGTTGATATTGGACATACAGTTGTTCAAAGTGGCCATACGGATTAAACATACATGTATGTATGTATGTATATATATATATATATATATATATATATATATATACAGTATATACATATATATATATATATATATATATATATGACGCGCCCCTGGGCCTACTTGGTGTAGCGTTGCGCACGCGGGGACTACCCGGAGCCAGGCCTGTTGGGGGTAGTAGTCTCGTGGCGGTGACCCGGTCCGTGCCCAGGGAGTCAAACTGTGTGGCTGAGTATTAGCAGTAGATGTTGGACGACTACGCCACCCATTGAATGCAGCTATGGAGCTGCCGCTGCAGGGCAGACCGCTGAGGCCGGTAGTACGATTGTGCAGCGTAGATGGTATAACCCCCAACGGGAGGGGTATGGCCTCAGGGCAGCCGACGTGGATGATGGGGGTAGCAGGAACCACTCAGAGACGATGCGGTGTAGTTCAGGGTCTTTACTGGTGATAAAGATAGACCCTCCCGGAGTACTGGCTAGCGATCGGGGCCTGGTCAGTCTTTGAGCAGATGGGATTTCCCCTGGCCAGGCGGAGTTGTAGGCCTCCCCAACTAATTGTACTCTTCTGGCTACCTTGCTAGAGGCGGGTAAAAGTAGCCCACGTCCCTGAGTGTACCGTGTGGTGCTCACCCGTATTGCCGGTGACTCGGGGCCTTCTAGTGGCTTCCGCTCCACGACGGCGGTGCTGGTCCCACGCGTGTGACCGTGCCTTCGGGTTTCTTGGCCAGAGGACCTGAAATCCCCTGCCGGTCGGTTTCTGCTGCTGGGTAAGGATTAGTCCCCACAGCCTCAGACTCTGGGTCCGGTGGTAACTCTTCAATCAGGGCGAGCTCTACAGCTGCCAGCCCCTGATTCCTTTTAGCACGACTTCCCCAGAGCTCCTGATCTCTCTTTCCTATAGCTGCTTCTCCTCTTCTCTCTCTACTCTTTTTTCTCTAACCCTGCCTCAGCCCCAGCTTTATATAGGGGAAGTTCTTCCCCTCCCAGGACTGGGCAGGAGGTGTGGCATGCATAGGATGTCTGACCAGGAAACCTCCCACCTGCTCTCAGACATAATATTGCTATTACTGTGGAAACCAGACCCCTGGGGTGCCACATATACACAGTACAGACCAAAAGTTTGGACACACCTTCTCATTTAAAGATTTTTCTGTATTTTCATGACTATGAAAATTGTACATTCACACTGAAGGCATCAAAACTATGAATTAACACATGTGGAATTATATACTTAACAATAAAGTGTGAAACAACTGAAAATATGTCTTATATTCTAGGTTCTTCAAAGTAGCCACCTTTTCCTTTGATGACTGCTTTGCACACTCTTGGCATTTTCTTGATGAGCTTCAAGAGGTAGTCACCGGAAATGTTTTCACTTGTGACTTGTCAGGTTTAATAAGTGGGATTTCTCGCCTTATAAATGGGGTTGGGACCATCAGTTGTGCTGTGCAGAAGTCAGGTGGCCATCATTACTTTAAGAAATGAAGGTCAGTCTTCTATGACGGACTCCTTGCCAGAGACGGACTACACCTCAACAAACCCGGGAAACACACATTCGCCAGGAGACTCGCAACACTCATCAGGAGGGTGTTAAACTAGAAGAAGAGGGGATGGGAAGAAAAACGCCGGACACGAACATGCAACCAGAGAACATACTAATGAAAGATATGAAGTGCGACAAAGAAGGTCCAAGACAAGATACTTGGAAGGGAGGTAAGAAAATTTCTAATACAATCCACAGGGAGAAGATTGGAACAAAACAAAATCGTGTAAACTGCGTGCTAGCAGATGCCAGAAGCCTGACAAACAAGATGGATGAACTGGAAGCAGAAATATCTACAGGTAACTATGACATAGTGGGAATAACCGAGACATGGTTAGATGAAAGCTATGACTGGGCAGTTAACTTACAGGGTTACAGTCTGTTTAGAAGGGATCGAAGAAGTCGGAAAGGGGGTGGAGTCTGTCTATATGTAAAGACATGTCTAAAGCCTACAATGCGGGAGGATGTATGGGAGGGAAATGAGGAGGTCGAGTCCTTATGGGTGGAGATACATGGGGCAAAAAACAATAATAAAATTATCATAGGAGTCTGTTATAAACCACCAAATATAGCAGAAGCCACGGAAAGTCTATTAATGAGACAAATAGACGAAGTAGCAAAAAATAACGAGGTGATTATTATGGGGGACTTCAACTACCCCGATATAGACTGGGAAACCGAAAGCTGTAGATCTCAGAAAGGAAACAGGTTTCTGACAATTATCAAAGACAATTATTTGTCACAACTTGTGCAGGAACCAACTAGAGGGACAGCCCTTTTAGACTTAATATTAACTAACAGGCCAGACAGAATAACTGAGGTGCAGGTCGGGGGGCACCTGGGAAATAGTGACCACAACATTATACAATTCCACATGTGCTTCAGTAGGGAGCCCAGCAAGGGAGTCACAAAAACACTGAACTTCAGGAGGGCAAAGTTTGATCAGCTAAGAGATGCCCTTCACCTTATAGACTGGGATAGTATCTTCAGTAATAGGAGCACGGATAGAAAATGGGAAATTTTCAAAACAGTCCTACATAGTCACTGTAGAAGGTACATACCTTATGGGAATAAAAGGGCTAGGAATAGGAGGAAGCCAATGTGGCTAAATAAGGAAGTCAAGAGGGCAATGAAAAACAAAAAAAGGGCTTTCGGTAAACTTAAACAAGAAGGCAGCGAGGAGGCGCTAATATCTTATAGGGAAAAAAACAAAATCTGTAAGAAACAAATAAGAATAGCAAAAGAGGAGACAGAGAGACTAATTGCCAAGGAAAGTAAAATGAATCCCAAACTGTTCTTTAACTATATAAACAGTAAAAGGATTAAAACTGATGGAATTGGCCCATTGAAAAATAACCTGGGTAAAATCATAGTGGGCGATGAGGGTAAAGCAAACCTACTCAATAGCTTCTTCTCCACTGTTTTCACAAAAGAAAACAATTTATCGGAGGAAATGCAGAGTGATAAAGTAAACCCTCCGCTAAATATCACCCACCTAACCCAGGAGGAAGTTCAGAAACGCCTAAATAATATCAAAATAGACAAGTCACCAGGCCCAGATGGCATACAGCCCTGGGTACTAAAAGAATTAAGTAATGTGATAGACAGGCCGCTGTATCTTATATTCAAGCACTCTTTATGGACAGGGACTGTCCCACTAGGCTGGCGCCAAGCAAATGTGGTGCCAATATTCAAAAAGGGGTTTAAAAGTGACCCTGGGAACTATAGACCAGTAAGCTTAACGTCTCTTGTGGGTAAATTGTTTGAAGGATTTCTTAGAGATGCTATTGTAGAATATCTTAATGATAATAACTGTCTAACTCCATATCAACATGGATTCATGAGGGATCGCTCCTGCCAAACAAACCTGATGGCCTTCTACGAGGAGGTGAGCTCACAGCTGGACCGGGGAGAGTCAGTGGATGTTGTATACCTTGACTTCTCCAAAGCGTTTGATACCGTGCCACACAAAAGGTTGGTATATAAAATGAGAATGCTTGGTCTGGGGGATAATGTGTGCAAGTGGGTAAATAGCTGGCTGAGTGATAGAAAGCAGAGGGTGGTTATCAATGGAGTAAGCTCAGGGTGTGTCAGGGTTACTAGCGGGGTGCCTCAAGGGTCTGTCTTGGGCCCTATATTATTTAATATATTTATTAATGATCTAGTGGAAGGGTTGCATAGTAAAATAGCAATATTTGCAGATGATACTAAACTTTGTAAAGTAGTTAATATAGATGAGGATAGGGCACAGCTACAGGAGGATTTAGATAAATTGGGGAGTTGGGCCAAAAAATGGCAAATAGGGTTCAATGCCGATAAATGTAAGGTCATGCACATGGGAAAGAAAAACAGCAGTCACCCATACATATTAAATGGGAAACCGTTGGGGAAATCTGACATGGAGAAGGACCTGGGCGTCTTGGTTAATAGCAAATTAAATTGGAGTGCCCAATGTCAGGCAGCAGCTGCGAAGGCAAATAGAGTCATGGCATGCATCAGAAGAGGAATAGGGACATATGATGAGAACATTGTTCTTCCTCTGTATAAAGCGCTGGTAAGGCCGCACTTAGAATATTGTGCACAGTTCTGGGCTTCGGTGCTCAGGAAAGACATATTGGAGCTAGAGAGGGTACAAAGGAGGGCGACTAAGGTAATAAAGGGAATGGAGGGACTAGAATACCCAGAGAGGTTGTCAAAATTAGGCCTATTTACATTGGAAAAGAGAAGGCTTAGGGGAGACCTCATAAACATGTATAAATACATCAGGGGGCAGTACAGAGATCTCTCCCATGACCTATTTATACCAAGGATGGTGACAAAGACGAGGGGGCACACTATGCGTCTGGAGGAAAGGAGGTTCCTGCACCAGCATAGAAGGGGATTCTTTACAGTCAGAGCCGTGAGACTCTGGAACTCTCTAGGAGAGGAAGTGGTGATGTCCAATTCACTTAATGAGTTCAAGAGAGGCCTGGACGCCTTTCTTGAGAACAATAAAATTACATCTTATGCTTAGTTAATTAATCCAGGGATTTAATCTGACTGCCAGATTGGTGTCGGGAAGTGAATTTTTCCTCAATGATGTAAATTGGCCTATACCGCATGGTATAGGAATAGCGAAATAGCTGCAGTGCACAAGAAATAGGCTGAACTGGAAGGACGCTTGTCTTTTTTCGGCCTTATAAACTATGCTAAGAGGAAAAGTGCGAAAAATTGGGAAAACTTTGAAAGTGTCCCCAAGTGCAGTTGCAAAAACCATCAAGCGCTACAAAGAAACTGGCTCACATGAGGACCGCCCCAGGAAAGGAAGACCAAGAGTCACCTCTGCTTCTGAGGATAAGTTTATCCGAGTCACCAGCCTCAGAAATCGCAGGTTAACAGCAGCTCAGATTAGAGACCAGGTCAATGCCACACAGGGTTCTAGCAGCAGACACATCTCTTCAACAACTGTTTAGAGGAGACTTTGTGCAGCAGGCCTTCATGGTAAAATAGCTGCTAGGAAACCACTGCTAATGACAGGCAACAAGCAGAAGAGACTTGCTTGGGCTAAAAAACCCAAGGAATGGACATTAGACCAGTGGAAATCTGTGCTTTTGTCTGATGAGTCCAAATTTGAGATCTTTGGTTCCAACCACCGTATCTTTGTGCGACGCAGAAAAGGTGAACGCATGGACTCTACATGCCTGGTTCCCACCGTGAAGCATGGAGGAGGAGGTGTGATGGTGTGGGGGTGCTTTGCTGGTGACACTGTTGAGGATTTATTCAAAATTGAAGGCATACTGAACCAGCATGGCTACCACAGCATCTTGCAGCGGCATGCTATTCCATCCGGTTTGCGTTTAGTTGGACCATCATTTATTTTTCAACAGGACAATGATCCCAAACACAGCTCCAGGCTGTGTAAGGGCTATTTGACCAAGAGGGAGAGTGATGGGGTGCTACGCCAGATGACCTGGCCTCCACAGTCACCAGACCTGAACCCAATCTAGATTGTTTGGGGTGAGATCGACCGCAGAGTGAAGGCAAAAGGGCCAACAAGTGCTAAGTATCTCTGGGAACTCCTTCAAGATTGTTGGAAGACCATTTCCAGTGACTACCTCTTGAAGCTCATCAAGAGAATGCCAAGAGTGTGCAAAGCAGTCATCAAAGCAAAACGTGGCTACTTTTAAGAACCTAGAATATAAGACATATTTTCAGTTGTTTCACACTTTTTTGTTAAGTATATAATTCCACATGTGTTAATTCATAATTTTGATGCCTTCAGTGTGAATGTACAATTTTCATAGTCATGAAAATACAGAAAAATCTTTAAATGAGAAGGTGTGTCCAAACTTTTGGTCTGTACTATATACAGTGCCTACAAGTAGTATTCAACCCCCTGCAGATTTAGCTGGTTGACACATGCGGAATTAACTTGGCATTGTGACATTTGTACTGTAGATCAGCCTGGAAGTGGGAAATGCACTGCAGCAAATTTTGTTTTTGTTTTTTTAAAACGTTAAAAGTTAATTCAGCGTGTCATTTATTATTCAACCCCTCAAACCACAAGAATTCTGTTTGGTCCCCCTAAAGTATTAAGAAGTAGTTCAGGCACCAAGAATAATGAGCTTCACATGTGTGGATTAAAGATCTCTTTTGCCAGCCTTTTCTGACTATTTAAGACCCTCCCCAAACTTGTGAACAGCACTCAGACATGGTCAACATGGGAAAGACAAAGGAGCATTCCAAGGCCATCAGAGACAAGATCGTGGAGGGTCACAAGGCTGGCAAGGGGTACAAAACCCTTTCCAAGGAGTTGGGCCTACCTGTCTCCACTGTTGGGAGCATCATCCGTAAGTGGAAGGCTTATGGAACTACTGTTAGCCTTCCACGGCCTGGACAGCCTTTGAAAGTGTCCTCCCGTGCCGAGGCCAGGCTTGTCCGAAGAGTCAAGGCTAACCCAAGGACAACAAGGAAGGAGCTCCGGGAAGATCTCATGGCAGTGGGGACATTGGTTTCAGTCAATACCATAAGTAACGTACTCCACCGCAATGGTCTCCGTTCCAGACAAGCCTGTATGGTACCTTTACTTTCAAAGCGTCATGTCAAGGCTCGTCTACAGTTTGCTCATGATCACTTGGAGGACTCTGAGACAGACTGGTTCAAGGTTCTATGGTCTGATGAGACCAAGATCGAGATCTTTGGTGCCAACCACACACGTGACGTTTGGAGACTGGATGGCACTGCATACGACCCCAAGAATACCATCTCTACAGTCAAGCATGGTGGTGGCAGCATCATGCTGTGGGGCTGTTTCTCAGCCAAGGGGCCTGGCCATCTGGTCCGCATCCATGGGAAGATGGATAGCACGGCCTACCTGAAGATTTTGGCCAAGAACCTCCGCTCCTCCATCAAGGATCTTAAGATGGGTTGTAATTTCATCTTCCAACAAGACAACGACCCAAAGCACACAGCCAAGAAAACCAAGGCCTGGTTCAAGAGGGAAAAAGTCAAGGTGTTGGAGTGGCCTAGTCAGTCTCCTGACCTTAACCCAATTGAAAACTTGTGGAAGGAGCTCAAGAATAAAGTCCACATGAGACACCCAAAGAACCTAGATAACTTGGAGAAGATCTGCATGGAGGAGTGGGCCAAGATAACTCCACAGACCTGTGCCGGCCTGATCAGGTCTTATAAAAGACGATTATTAGCTGTAATTGCAAACAAGGGTTATTCCACAAAATATTAAACATAGGGGTTGTATAATAATTGACCCACACTTTTATGTTTAAAATTTAATAAAATTCAACTGAGCAACATAACTTTTTGGTTTGTAAGATTTATGCTTCTGTTCATAAAACCTACTCTCGTTTGCAGTTTGAAGGCTCTAACTTATTTGCATCTTATCAAACCAGCTAAATCTGCAGGGGGTTGAATACTACTTGTAGGCACTGTATATATAGGTTTATTTGGCCTGTCAAAGATCGCAGTAAGGCTCAAAGCACTTTTATCCTGCACTCTACACTGAGCGCTTATACCAGGGTTTCCGTGTGCTTCTCTGAAATACGTGATTCAGATGGAACCCCCAGGTGGAAGAGTCCCTAAAATGCGGCAGATGGAGACACTGTGGTCGCTGTTTGCCATATGATCCAGCCTTACCCATTTTTTAAGGCCACGAAAAGCGCGGACGGCCATATTTTTGTGCACCTCTTAAAAGACAGATACTGACAAACAGAAGCCACACAAAGTCCAGACTCAGCTGCCTCATTAGTGAATGGATCCCTCCGCGGGTTTCATCCAAATCATGTATTTTGTACATTCAGATGGAAACCCAGATGTTAGTGCTCAATGTAGATCACAGGATAAATGTGAACTGATCCAAAATATTCTGTACCCCAAAATGCCACTAATAATAGCTTCTACTCAAACCACAAAAAAAGAAAGTCCCTACTCAGGTCCATCATCTGTTAACAGAAATATAGGGGGTGTCCACGTTACTGGTAGCACAAAAGCTCTGGAAAAGTGATGTGGCTCCTATCAAAGAAATCCAGTGAAATCTGTGCTCCTAAATTCAAATGCCCCCTCCTCCTGAGCATCACAGTGTACCTAGACTGCAGTTAGCATCCACATGTTTGGCATTACTGTAGCGAGGAGAGCCCACTTAATTTACGGGGTTCAAGTCTCCACAAGCACAAGCTGGGCACAGTGTATGTGCATTACAATGTACTGGGAACTACAATGTATGGGCACTACAATGGCATATTTGCATTTTCACTCAGCAACGTCCATTGCTGCTTGTTTCTGGAAAACGCCAATCGAGTCAAGATCATCACTACACCCATAGATGAATTCCCAGGGTGGTGTAATTTCCAAATTGGGGTCAACTGAGGGAGGTTTCTGCTCTCCTGGCAATTAGGGTCTCTGTATATGGAGTCTGCAAACTATTCCACGAAAATTTAATCTCCAAGAGTCAAATAGCTCTTCTTCCCTGCCGAGTCTCACCGTGTGGCTAAGCAGTACTGGACAGCCACATATGGGGTATTGCCACGTTCACGAGAAATTGTGGAAAAAATTTTGCTAGAATTTTTACATATTTTCCCTTGTGAAAATGTAAAATCTAAGGCTGAAACAACATTATAGTAGTATTAATGTTTTTTTTTTCTTCTCCACTCATTGGTGTAAAATTTTGTGAAACACATTCAGTATCAATATGCTCATTGCACCACTAGATGACTTCATTATGATGTGTATATTTGGCGTTACTTATGAGGGTTCCTGTTTTCCTGACATCTCAGAGCCTCTGCCAATGTGACATAACACCTGCAAACTATTCCAGGCAAATCTGCACTTTGTTATATGGTGCTCCTTCCCTTCTGAGATTTGCACTGTGACTAAAAAGTAGTTTTTGACCACATATGGGGCATTGCCGTACTCAGGAGACATTGCGTAACAAATTTCGTGGCCTTTTCTCCTATTTGTCCTTTTGAAAATTAACTTGGGGCTAAAACATCATTTTAGTGGAAAAAATTTAAGTTTTCATTTTCACAGTCCACAGTTATACAATTCTATGAAATACCTGTGGGTTTAAAATGCTCACTGCACCCCTAGAGGAATTCTTTGAGAGGTGTAATTTCCAAAATGGGGGTCACTTGTGGGGGTTTCTGCTGGTTTTAAACCCAGGCTGCTCTCCAAATGTGACATGACGTCCGCAATGTATTCCAGTCAATTTTGCGCTATAAAAATCAAATAGCACTCCTTCCCTTCCAAGCCCTGCCATGTGCCCAAACAAGAATTTTTGACCACATATGGGGTATCCCTGTACTCAGAAGAAATCGCACAACAAAATATGTGGTACATTTTCTCCACATGTGCATGTTTTTGCACATCAGGGGCTCTGCAAATGCGACATGGCATCCGCTATCTATTCCAACCAATTTTGCACTCCAAAAGTCAAATTGTGCTCCTTCCCTTCTGAGCCTCGCCGTGCACCCAATCAGAAGTTTTTAACAACAAATGGGGTATCAGTGTACTCAAGACAAATTAGAAAACAAATTGTATGGTCCATTTTCTTCTGTTACCCTTGTGAAAATGAGAAATTTGGGGCTAAAGCAACATTTTTGCGAGAAAAAGTAAAATTGTCTTTTTTTTTCCTTCCAGATTTAAAAACACAAAGAAAAACTGAGTGTACAGCATATAAAAAGAGACTTTATTAATAGAAGTATAAATACACAATATTATCAATATAATGAACAAATACAAGAGGGAGACAGTACAGAACCACAGGGGCACATAGCAGCTAACCGCAGCTAGCCAATATGGTAGAATGGTATAAGAGAAAATAAGGGAAGGGGGGAAGGAGCGACCCAAGGCAACATGTGCACAAAGTGGCAAGATAGGAGAGGCATCTATAGGAGGATGTCAAGCATTAAATAATGGTGGGTATGTGTCCCATATTTCCCCCAAATGGGGGCAGAATAGATAAAGACCATAATACAGGATGCACTCACCAAAAAGGCCACCAAGGGGCGCTAGAGAAGGGGGTCAGGGAACACGGCAGGAGCAAACCAAAGTGGGACCTGCGGGCCTCAGTTTTTACGCGCGTTTCGCAGGTTTGCTTTATCAAGAGGCATAGCAGTGAAAGCACCGGCGTCTTTTTAAATATCCCCCCAAAAAGGGATCACATGTGAACGCTTTAGCCGGAAGGAGATGGCCGCCAACCGGAAGGCGTGAGCGGCGCATGCGCGGGGATCGTCAGGCCGTCCCGCCCCCAAAACGCCCGTCATGACGTCGGCACGAACCCGGAAGTGCTGAAGAGCAAAGTCCGGGGTAGCGCCGACACCATGGAGACAGACGCCTGGGAAGCCAGGAAGGCGAGTAGCCCCGAGCATGCGCACCGCCAGGCAGGAAGATCAGATATGTATACCAAAATGTCCATGTCCACATATCCATAATCACATCCTCATCAAGTGTGAGCGATGTCACATAAAGCATATATAGATGAATACAATTATACCAATTGAAATACATGGGAACAATAGATGCATATATAAAAAGGGAGGAGGTAGAAGTGTCCATGACATAAAGGCAATCTGAAAACAGTATCCGAAGATGTCAGTAATCCGTCCATTTCCTTATCTCCGATTTTTGTCAACGAGAGGGAGGATATCATAGGAAGCGGGCTTCACAATAAATATAGGGTCCACAGAAAAGAGAACTATGTATACACAAAGAGGAAAAATTAAGAAAAAATAAGAAAAGAATTAAAAAATAAAGTAATACAATTAAAAATAAAAACAACAGAAGCAAAAGGGGGCTCACAACCATGAAAACATATATACAGGAGGGGCCACAGGAGAGCATGCAAAGCATAAACATATAATCAGGATAACAAGATTTGTTCCCACATGTTAGCAAAGGGAAACTGTGGGGACTGTCGCTCGAAAAAAGGCACAGGACAAAAACGCACCATATATGTCACAAAAAAGGTGAAAAGCCAAGGTTTTCATTCAGACCCCGCGGTGCCAGGGTATTGAGGGTGATGATCCATCTCGCCTCCTTCTGAGCGAGGAGGCGTTTGGCATTCCCACCCCGGGAGCCAAGACATACCTTATCAATCCCCCGTACTCTTAATGAGCGGGGGTCACAGTTATGAACGGCCTTGAAATGCCGTGGTAATGTCTTCAGCTCCCGGGGATCCGTGGCAGTGCGGGCAGCGCCAATGTCCCGGACGTGTTCCCGAACTCTGATTCTAAGCTCCCTACTAGTTAATCCAATATAGATTAGTTGGCAATCACATGTGGCAAAATAAACCACATGTGTGGTGCCACAAGATATATAATGACGGATGTCAAATTGGCGGGAGCCATCAGAGTTGGAGAAAGACGTACAACGTAGGACATTGGCGCATGCAACGCAATGACCACAAGGGAAAGAGCCCACCGTGGGACCGCGGGATCCAAAGAAATTAGGGCGCGAGGGGACGTAGTGGCTGGAAACCAGAACGTCCCCTAGCGTCCTAGAACGTCGTGGCGTCATGTGAGGAAAATCGCCAAGGCAGTCCCGAAGGGAGGGCTCCGTGTGAAGTATGCTCCAATGTCGAGAGAGGATCCGCCGCATAGCTCCCCACTCATGATTGAATGTGGATATGTAGCGGATCCTCTCAGATGTCCCATGTCTAGGCACCGGGGGGGGATGAATAAGATGGTCCCTGGGTGTATTGCGGGCCCTCTTATAGCCACGGCCGATACATCGATTGCTATAGCCACGTTGTTTAAAGCGATCAGCAAGATCTGCAGCCTGCTTCTCAAAATTAGAATTAGTTGAGCAGATGCGCCTCATCCTGAGGAACTGTCCGACCGGAACGGCTCTGATGGTAGAACCATCATGAGCCGAAGAGGCATGTATCAGGGAATTTGTTGCAGTAGGCTTCCTATATACATCTGTCTGGATTCGACCATCCGGATCCACCGCAAGGGTGATATCCAGAAAGTCAATCCTCTTGGAGTGATATGTATAGGTAAGTCTAATTGAATGAGTATTAGAATTCAATCTTAACATAAAATCGTCGAGCTCCTCCACCGTCCCCAGCCAAAAGAAAAGAATATCATCTATATATCTTATCCATGACACGACCCGGTCCGCGCCCTGCACTCCCTCATCGCCAAAAATCTCTCTCTCCCAGGAACCCAAGAAGAGATTGGCGTATGAGGGAGCACAGGCCGCGCCCATGGCCGTGCCACGTCTCTGGAGATATACCGTGTCATTAAAGAGGAAATAATTATGGCAGAGGACGAAGTGGAGGAGCTCAAGGATAAACTCCCTGGAAGATTGATCCAGGTCCGAGCCCCCCAGGAAGAGGCGCACCGCAGACAGGCCCAGATCATGGCTGATGCATGTGTACAGGCTCTCGACGTCGGCCGTGACCATAAGGGTACCATCTGTGACAAGGGCGCCATCAACCCGAGTGAGGACGTCCGTCGTGTCCTTGACATAAGAAGGAAGAGTGCTCACAAGTGGACGAAGATGGTGGTCAATGTATTGACAAATGGGGCCACATAGCCCCTCAATTCCTGACACGATCGGACGTCCAGGTGGGTTGAGGGCGTCCTTGTGAATTTTAGGCAAAAGATAGAAGGTCGCCGTCCTAGGAAAGCGGACCGTTAATGCCTCCACCGTACGTTGGTCGATGATACCAATATCACAGGCCCGCCCAAGGATACCCTGAAGTGTGGCAGAGAAAGAGGCCGTAGGATTATATGACAACTTGGTGTAAGTATGAGTGTCTCTTAATTGACGCCGTGCCTCCTTCTCATACATGGAGCAGGGCCAAAGAACAATGTTCCCTCCCTTGTCTGCCGGTTTAATGACAATGTCCGGCAAGGATCGTAATTGATGAAGTGCAGTGCGCTGGTGATACGTGAGGTTGTCACGGCGTCTCCATGTAGGGAGGCGCCGCAGCTCCTCAGTCACCAAGCGAACAAAGATCTCAATTGCCGGACTTAGGGACAAAGGAGGGAACTTCGTTGATCTAGGGTATCGACATTGCAATCGTGTACCTATATTGGATGGCTCCTCCTGCTCCAGAAGTAGATCTTCAAGACTGCGTAGGGCCTCCCTCTCTGTCACAGTCAGGGGACATCCCTCACCAGGTGCTCTAGAATGTAATTTATGTAAAATTAATTTCCGGGCAAACAGGTGGAGGTCCTTGAGGGCAGTAAAAAAATCAAAAGCATTAGTAGGTGAGAAAGAGAGGCCTAAACTCAGGACCTCCATCTGTGCCCGGGTAAGAGTATGTGACGATAAATTGATGACACGGAGCCCTCCCCTGGACTCACTAACCTGGTAAGGTGTAGTAGGTTTCCTCCTATTGAAGGGTCGCGTCTTAATCCTCGAGATCTGCTGGACCTCAGAGACTCGTCGAGTGGTTAAGTTGTCAGAGGACGGCTGTTCACTTGTAGAAGCCGTTGAAGCTAGCGAGGAGGACCTGGAGCGCGAGGGACGGTCATTATAAGATCTAGCTCGAGATCTATCTAAAGGGATCCGCCACCTATATACACTCTTTGATTGTTTATCGTGAATGTCACGTTGTAGTTTTTTAAGTTTATTGGCGTGAATATCTTTCGCCCATCTCTGGCACTCCAGGTCCATCTCGTCATCCAGCTGCTTCAATTTAGTGGGATCCAGTTCTTTTTTAATGTGCGTTTGAATTGACTCAATCTCCTTTTCCATTGTATCAAGAGATGAGTCATTCAGATCCTTCAACAGGCTCAGGAAACCAAAAGAGCAGGTGTTGGCTAGATCCTCCCATTTGTCTTTAAAAGTCTCATCCTCAATGGGAAAAGAGGGGAAGATCTGCACCCGCAAACCACGTGTAATCAGGGCCTTCTCAATGTATTTAATTAGGAAGGCCCTGTTCCACCAAGTACGTGTCCTGCGCCTCAGGAGTGATTTGAATTTAGCAATGCTGTCCTGTAGCCCCTGCTGTATCCCCAAGCCCCCTGCCGCTTGGTCTGCACCGTCACCCGATATTTCATTGAGTTGAGCGAGCCAGGTATCGTCCCGTGCTCGAAAGTCCATCTTTGGCCTATGAAAAACTGTGAGAACACAGAGATAAGTAATAGAAAACACTTCGGCCAGCATAATAGAAATCACGAGTATGGAGTGCGGAAGAACCACAACTCACACCCCACAGTCGTGAAAAAAAATTGCTTACTCAAGATAAATGTAAAAACACAAAGAAAAACTGAGTGTACAGCATATAAAAAGAGACTTTATTAATAGAAGTATAAATACACAATATTATCAATATAATGAATAAATACAAGAGGGAGACAGTACAGAACCACAGGGGCACATAGCAGCTAACCGCAGCTAGCCAATATGGTAGAATGGTATAAGAGAAAATAAGGGAAGGGGGGAAGGAGCGACCCAAGGCAACATGTGCACAAAGTGGAAAGATAGGAGAGGCATCTATAGGAGGATGTCAAGCATTAAATAATGGTGGGTATGTGTCCCATATTTCCCCCAAATGGGGGCAGAATAGATAAAGACCATAATACAGGATGCACTCACCAAAAAGGCCACCAAGGGGCGTTAGAGAAGGGGGTCAGGGAACACGGCAGGAGC
The DNA here is from genome assembly GCF_046119375.1 of Phyllobates terribilis. Lineage (NCBI taxonomy): Eukaryota > Metazoa > Chordata > Amphibia > Anura > Dendrobatidae > Phyllobates > Phyllobates terribilis. The sequence goes on from NW_027362768.1 coordinate 331,767,769, forward strand.
AAACCAAAGTGGGACCTGCGGTTGTTTTAATACCTGTGATACACCTAAAGGGTTAATACACTTATTGAATGTGATTTTGAGCATCTTGAGGGCTGCAGTTTATAAAATGGTGTCACTTTTGGGTATTTTTTGTCTCACAGCCGCTCAAAGTCTCTTCAAATGTGCAGTGGTCCCTAAAAAAATGGATTTGTTAAATTTTGTTGTAAACATGGAAAATTGCTGATAAACGTTTAACTGTTCTAAGTTCCTAACAAAAAATAATTATGTTTCAAAAATGAAGCTAAACAATGTACAGTACACATATGGGAAATGTTATTTATGAATACTTTTGCGTGACATAACTATCTGATTTAACCCTAGAACGCATGACCATAAAAATGGGTATTTTCAAAAAAGAGTTGTTATACCGAAAATGCCTGTAACATAAAAATAAATGAACAACTGGAAATGACAAACAACTATATTCCTGAGGAATACCTACAGTTTCAAAATTCTAACTAAAGTAATCTTGCAGAAAATAGAAAACAATTAACAGGGCGGGCCTGCGAGGCCCCAGGTATGTGCTCTAGGGTTAAGGGCATGAAAATTCAAAGTTTTAAAACTGCAAAATTTTCAATTTTTTTTTGTCAAATTATATTGAGTTAAATTTACCACTAACATCAAGTACAATAGGTTATGGAAAAAAAAACAAGACTCAGAATCAATGGGATACGTTGAAGCGTTCCAGAGTTGATACCTAATAAAGTGACATGTAAGATTTTAAAAATGAGACTGGGTCATTCACGTACAAAAATGGCTCGGTCCTTAAGGGGTTTAAACCTTCCTTGCAATATATTTTTAACATTTTATCTTTTATCTTGACCTTAAAAAAAAAAAAAAAAAAAAAACATCGAAAACATCAAATCCAAACTCAGCTGCAGCATTCCGACCAGAATGTTTGTTTCTTTTTTTCTACTTTTTATTTTTTTTTAAGGCAATTTGAATTATCAGGAAGCTATTAAAATGTGAGTCAATGTTTACAGAAGATTAGGAAGCTGTGTTCCTTGTGATGCATCATTTGCATACAAATGAAACAAAGTACCTAAGAGAATAGGATTATTTAAAAGCACATTTTCCTGCCTTCCGCATCGGAGAAAAGAGTATATATATTTTTTTTTGTGAGAGAAATGCCCTTTTGAATATTTCGCTCAGAATAATAAAGTTTACGGTACCTTCGAGTTAGCAATTGCTTCAAATGTGATAGTCGGAATGGTGATCCAGGCAGCGATAGATACACATTCGATGAATAGTTAGTAGCGATACAAGGTGGCAGCATCTGCTTTCCTTCATACCATCTGATATCACTAACCTTCACAAAAATTCGGTGCTGATGACAAAACATTTATTTCCCCCGAAATTATATTCCTGATCTAATATGAGGGTATAAATAATTCAAAAGATTCATATTATTATAGGAGGAATTATATTAAGGAGATCAACCTGGGATGTGTGTAACGAGAAACATTCACCTTGCTGAAGGAATACTATTTGTGCATTTAATCTTATAATATTCCCTTCAGGGTGAGAGAGACAGCTTGCTGCACAGTGTAATGACTTCATGGCTGGTTTTAAAGATAAAAGGGAACAATAGTAGAGAGATTAGTTTTGTTTTTCTGTTCGGCTGTGTTATCCGAGAGCAGATAAATATGCAATGAAGATGATGCTTGCTTATAGGTCACTTGCACATATAGCTAAAAACAAAACCTCATTATGGATGATGATTATTATCCTGTGTTTGTGGTACATTATCTAGTGTGATTTGTTAAAATGTTTCATGCAGGGCTGAATTAATTAAGAACAATGTCGAAAATTTGGGTCATATTCGTATATAGTTTTAGTGGTTGTCTACAAAAAACAAACATTGCTTACTCATTACATCCCCAACTGCTCTAGCACCGCCGCTCTGGTGGTCCTTGTTTACTTCCCTGCAGTTGAACATGCATTATCTACCCATGTGACTGCAGAAGTCAATCACTAACCTTAGTGAGTATGCTCGTATGTACCACAGAAGTCAATGATTGGCTGCAGCAGGTCACATGGGTAGATGTTTGGAAAGTAAGAAGAGACCGGTTGGAACCATCAGACTAGCTGCAGGGAAGTAAGAAAAGACCAGCATGAACAATCACACCAGCTGCGGCAAAGTAAGAAGAGAGGAGCTGGAACCATCAGACCAGTTGGAAGGAAGTAAGAGACCCATTAGACTAGCTGCAGGACTGTAAAAAGAGACCAGCTAGAACCATCAAACCAGCTGCAGGGGAGTAGTAAGAGATCACTGTTTTCAGAACATTAACAATAAGAACATGGAAGAGTCCAGGAGCCATTTGGTGAGCTGCATATCCTGCTACATGTTCACAGACTTGCCAGTGGAAAGACCAAACTTCACATGCCAGAAATGCAAGCTTGTGTCCCTGTTGGAGGAAAAGTTGCGAAATCTAGAAGAGAGGTTAACTACCTTGAAAATCATTAAGGAAGGTGAAGAGTTCTTAGACAGAGCAGAATTATCTCTTCATGATTCAGAAAGAGAAGAAATTCGAACTGCACCTGACGAAACAGAGGAATGGAAGCATGTGACCCACAGAAGCAGGAGGATTGAGAGGCAGTCAGCACCCATACTGCTCAGGAACCAGTACCAGGCTCTCACGCAGGAGAACCATGAAGAAATACAGCAAAATAAGACTTTGCCAGCAATGAATAACCTTGTAAGCCCTCAAAATCCTCCTGGATGGAGAAAGAAGAATGTTGTGAAGAAAAAACGGAGAGTGGTGGTCATGGGGGATTCCCTGTTAAGAGGAACAGAGGCCGCTATCTGCAGACCAGACATAACCTCAAACGAAATGTGCTGTCTTCCAGGAGCAAAAATTAAAGATGTGTCTGACAGGATATCAAGACTCTTCAGACCTACAGATCACTACCCATTCCTGCTAATACATGTGGGGACAAATGACACCGCAAGAAAGGACCTGGAAACCATCTGCAGTGACTTTGAAGACTTAGGCAAGAAAGTGAAAGAATTGGGAGCGCAGGTGGTCTTCTCATCCATCCTCCCAGTGGATGGCCATGGAACAATGAGGTGGAATAAGATTCTACAGGTGAACAACTGGCTACGTCGATGGTGCCGTCAACAAAGATTTGGATTTCTGGATCACGGAATAAATTACCTATACGATGGACTACTTGCTAGAGATGGGGTGCACCTTACGAAGACTGGAAAACATGTATTTGGAAGTCGCCTTGCTACACTCATCAGAAGAGCTTTAAACTAGAACAATGTGGGAAGGGAAGCAAAAGGCCAGAAAAAGCCATACAGCTGACAAATACTATTGAGATCTCTGCTACTGGAAGTGGAAAGGAAGAACAAAGACAAAACAATTTAAATAATAAAAATATGGGAGGAAGAGAAACCAATCACAAACTAAAATGTTTTTATACAAATGCACAAAGCATGGGCAACAAACAAGGAGAATTGGAACTACTAATGCAGGAAAAGGAATATGATGTCATTGGAATCACTGAAACTTGGTGGGACTATACACATGATTGGAATAAAAGGCTAAAAGGATACAACTTATTTGCAAGAAACAGACTTGATAAACGAGGAGGAGGTGTTGCATTGTATGTTAGAAAAGCGTATATCTGCACAGAGATTGAAGCTTCAGAGACTGGGAGTTCTGTGGAAACTGTTTGGGTAAGAATACAAGGAGAGAACAACGGAAAGGACACCATTGTAGGCATTTACTACAGGCCACCTGGGCAAGCTGAAGATATGGATGAACTCTTTATGTATCAAATGACCAAGTTCTCCAAAAAATATGACGTAGTGGTCATGGGAGATTTCAACTATCCAGACATTTGTTGGGAATCTCTCTCAAGTAAAACTAACAGGTCAAGCAAATTCTTATCCTCTCTTGCTGACAACTTTATCTTCCAAAAGGTAGGGGAGAAAACAAGGGGATCTGCTACTTTGGATCTAATCCTTATAAACAGGGAGGAAATGGTTGAGGAGATAAAGGTGGCTGGGACCCTAGGAGGCAGCGATCATGCTATTATAGAATTTTGGATAACTAGAGGAGGAAGACATGTGAAGACTCAAACTTCAAGGTTAGATTTTAGAAAGGCAGATTTTAAGAGACTCAGAAAGAGAATAGGAGGGATCCAATGGCTGGATGTCCTTAAGGACAAAAATGTCCAGGAAGGATGGGAAATTTTTTAAAATGAGATTCTCAAAGCACAATCATTAACAATCCCGAAAAGTAGGAAGAATGGGAAGCATTTAAGGAAACCAGGATGGATGAACACAGAACTTAAACACATGCTAAAAAGAAAGAAAGAAATGTTTATTAAATGGAAAGAGGGAGGCATATCTAAAGAAGATTATAATGCAGTCTGCAGATCCTGTAGGGCACGTATCAGGTTAGCTAAAGCTGACAATGAATTAAGGCTTGCAAGAGATGTCAAAAGCAATAAAAAGGATTTTGGGGGTATGTCAAAAGTAAAAGAAAAGTCAAAGATGCTATAGGATTTTTACAGGATGAAAATGGAGAAATGGTAAGAGAGGATGTTGAGAAGGCCGAACTTTTTATTTCCTATTTTGCATCTGTTTTCTCTCAGAAAGAAAATGTAACATCAACTGATCTTCACTGTCCTTTTAAAGGAATAGAGGAATCCAAGTTATCTGTAAACAGAAAGATTGTGAGGGAATATTTAGCTAACATAAATGAGTTCAAGTCTCCAGGTCCAGATGAATTACACCCCAGAGTACTGAAGGAGATCGTAGAAGAAATTTTAGAACCACTCTCCATAATCTTTGAAAATTCTTGGAGAACAGGAGAAGTCCCAGAAGACTGGAGAAGAGCAAATGTTGTTCCTATCTTCAAAAAGGGGAAGAAGGTGGACCCAGGGAACTATAGGCCGGTGAGTCTGACTTCTATACCAGGAAAGATCTTTGAACAAATTATTAAACATCATGTATGTAAGTACATGGATAAGAATGAAGTGATTAACCAGAGTCAGCATGGGTTTGTAACTAACAAGTCATGTCAGACTAACTTAATTTCCTTCTATGACAGAATCACTGACTGGGTGGATCAGGGAAATGCTGTAGATATAGTATATCTTGACTTCAGCAAAGCATTTGACAAAGTATCTCACACCATCCTTATTGAAAAAATGACCAAGTATGCAATGGACCAGGCAACTGTTAGGTGGATTCATAACTGGCTTAGTGATCGGACTCAAAGGGTGGTTGTAAATGGCTTCACATCCAGCTGGATGAATGTCTCAAGTGGGGTACCACAGGGCTCCGTCCTGGGACCTGTATTGTTCAACATCTTTATCAATGATTTAGATGAAGGAATTGAGGGTAAACTGATTAAATTTGCTGATGACACAAAGCTAGAAGGGATAGCTAATACTAGAGAAGAGAGAGAGAGGATTCAAAAAGACCTAAATAAACTGGAGCAGTGGGCAGCAACCAACAGAATGGTTTTTAACAGGGAAAAATGCAAAGTACTACATCTGGGCAATAAAAATGAAAAAAGCATATACAGAATGGGAGGAATAGAGCTAAGCAACAGTACATGTGAAAAAGACTTAAGGCCCCGTCACACATAACGAGATCGCTAGCGAGATCGCTGATGAGTCACGTTTTGGTGACGCAATAGCGATCTCGCTAGCGATCTCGTTATGTCTGACAGGTAGCAACGATCAGGCCCCTGCTGTGAGATCGCTGATCGTTACAAAGCTTCCTGGACCATTCCTGGGTCGTTGCGCTCCCGCTGGGCAGTGTGCATCGCTGTATTTGACACCTTGTCAACGACCTCGCTAGCAATTCAGAACTGAGACACGTAGAGGTTCATAAATTGGACTTTTCTGCGTTCATCGTCCTCGATTGGTGGTCGCTACTGCGTCCTTGTTTTTTCAGATCCCACCAGCGTGAATCCTGCTTTGAGCAGGGGGTTGGACCAGATGACCCAGGAGGTCCCTTCCAACTCTACCATTCTATGATTCTATGATTCTATGATCGACTGGAACCATCAGACTAACTGCAGCAAACAAAGTAGAGACCAAATGGAACCATCAGACTAGTTGCAGAGAAATAAGAAGAGACCGACTGGAACCATCAGACTAGCTGCAGGGAAAAAGAGTCTGTCTGGAACCATCAGACCAGTTGTAGAGAAGTAAGGAGAAGCAAGCTGAAACCTTCAGACAAGCTACAAGGCAGTAAGAAGAGAACAGCTGGAAACATCAGATCAGCTGTAGGAAAGTAGAAGAGACTGTCTGGGACTATCAGAGCACCTATAGCGGAGTAATAAGAGACAAGCTAGGATCATATCAGCTGTAGGGAAGTAAGAAGAGATAGACTGGAACCACCAGACCAGCTGCAGAGAAGTAAGAGGATACCATATGGAACCTTCAGAACAGCTGCAGGGATAAAAGAAGGGACCTCAGCAGACCAGGTGCTAGAATGTAAGAAGAGACCAGCTGGAACCATCAGACCAGCTCAAAGAAGTAAGAAGAGATCAGCTAGAACCCACAGTCCAGCTGCAGTGAAGTAAGAAGATACCATATGGAACCATCAGACCAGTTACTGGGAAATCAGAGCACACCAGCTGGAACACCCAGTCCAGCTGCAGGGAAGTAAGAAGAGACCAGCAGGAACCACCAGAGCTGCACAGGGGAATAAACTGGTAACATGTCCTTTCTTCTTACTTTTTTTAAACAATTGTGATGCATTTTCTGCCTTTAAAGAATACAACCTTAACAACAAAGGATTTCAATATGATCATTAGGGAACAGATCTCTGAATTCTCACAAACAGCATAACAATAGATGTAGCAGCACTCCACTTTATTGCAGCACTTGACACAGCATTTCTTGTGGTCATGCAGCTGTGTTGGTACTGCAGTCCAACCTATTGGTGTGTATTAGGCTAAGCTATGCCCGTGATTTTATACCATGGTTGGGGACATCGAATGGGCTGTAGCTCACATATTAGACATTGCCCTCACTAATTCATTGGAAAACAGTGAAACCACCAGTTCATGGCAGGATGCTGAAAAATCACAATATTATGTGACGGAGGTCACTTAGGTACTCAATTGTCATGAACATCTACTAAAAATGTAATCATCTGAGGGGTGGATGTTTAGTATTGTAACTGCACATAGATATAGCTCCAGTGATTTAGTCACATGGTTACGTGTAGTTCATCAAGCCGGCTAATAGCGTACTGGTCCTGTCTATACTATTAAATCAGCTGTGCTGAACAATACATTTTAAGTCGCAATGTATGCAGCTCATGTTGTTAAATCTGGTGACAGTACAAATCCACTTCATTGGTTGCCCAAAGAGGTATAAACCCGTGAATGGTGGCACCAAAATCCTAATCGTCACTAGAAGCTCTGGCTCAGACTGAAGAATGAGAAAGAGGATTGCTCATTTAGGGCAAGAATAAAGAAGAAGACGGAGGGAGCTGCACGGTGGACCAGAAAAGAGTAGACAGTGGCAGAACAGGTGAACTGCAAGGTGAATATTATGTTTTTCACTCATTTCCAAGCCCTCTATTTATTATTTAACAGCCTTCTTCTGGATCCCGAGCCATGGTGACTTGGTGGATGAACGCTCTGTATGAAGATCAATCTTGTGCGAGCCTAGATAGGTCCACCAGGGTCTTCTCCACCGTTATCTTGATTTTTTTTCCTCTGCAGCTGTTCCTCTCCTCCGACAGCCTGGATCATTGAGCTGCCCACCCTCCCTCCTCTACCTTTTGTACATTTTTTGTTTTATCTATGTTTTGTTTTCACACATTATTATATTAAGAGTCTTCAGCTCGATCTCAAGCCATGGCAACTTGATGGATGAACGCTCTGCAGGAAAATCGATCTCGTGTAAGGCTAGATAGGTCCACCAGGGTCTGTTCCACCATTATCTTGATAGTATCAAGCCATCGGGTTGCTGGTCTTCCTCTTCGCCTTGTTCGTTTTACTCTTCTGACTATGATGTCCTTCTCCAGTGATTGTTCTTTTCTTATGATGTGTGTAAAGTAGGTCCAATACAGATAAGCAAAATGTTGGTGTGCCTGTCTGAATTTGCATGGAACATTTTTCAAAAATATCAGATTCAGAAGAATTTTTTTTCTTCTAAATTTCAAGGCAATTTAATTAAGCCTTGAACCACTACGCTCATGTCCCCTTTCCGTGTATTTATTTTAGCCCAGAATATTGTTCTGTGCTATTAACAAGAAACCCAGTATTCTACATAATTCTGCAATTTTGTTTCTTTGCATTCAGAACTTTCTAATCCCTCTGCCTCATGTGCAATGTGATGACTTCTGTATTCCCTTTTAAACTAATGAGGATATCCACCTTGATGCACAACATAATAAAAAATGAAGGGATTGATGCCTTTCTTCTACCCTATATAAACCGAAGAGATGAAATGCAGAGCGCTTGGAAGCCTTGGACTGCTGTGAGAATAAATGAAGATATGGTGACAGATAAAACATACAGAATATTGTCTTCTATTTATTTTTTTAAGGTAAATAAAAGTAAATAAGTATTAAAAAAGTTTTCAAACTGGAGATATTAATGTGCAAACTTCAAGACTGATGTTATGCAATAGCATAGAATTTATAGTGGGCTGGATACCTTGTAGAATAAGTTAACGATTTATAAAATATATTGTAACCTGCTTGTTTATTTTGCCTTAATTCTATACTGTCTAATCTCTCTAGAAATAATAATGAATTGGACTAAACATACATTTAAAGGGGGTGATTCTTGGTGACCAACTTGCAACTTGCCTCCTTCATCTGCTTACTAATAACTCCATAGTACAACCCCCTGGCAAAAATTATGGAATCACCGGGCTCGGAGGATGTTTATTCAGTTGTTTAATGTTGTTGGAAAAAAGCAGATGACAGACATGGCACAAAACTAAAGTCATTTCAAATGGCAACTTTAGGGCTTTAAGAAACACTAAAAGAAATCAAGATAAAAAATGTGGTACTCAGTAAGGGTAATTTTTTATCAGACCAAGCAGAGGGAAAAAATAATGTAATCACTCAATTCTGAAGAAAAAATTATGAAAATGGATTTTCCTGGGAAATATATTAAGGATCATACTTTCCAGGGTAATGACCTGTATATAAGGCAAAATAAATAACCAAAACCAAAAATACTCCTTCACACCTTGGGCTATGTTCACACGTAGCGTTTTTGATGCGTTTTTTCACTTTTGCATTGCTTTCAACCGTGACAAATGCATTCACTGGGAAATGTCATTTTAACATTTTACAACCTTATCTGGCCATGTGGTGTGTGATACATCATAAGACACATGCATACAGTGCTGAAAAGACATGGGAACAGCATGGGGAAGACCTCTGGAAGCATTTCTGACTCCCAGGTCACTGCCTAAAAGTGTGCCCATCATAAATGATCCTTGGTGCATGCGAAGATGCTTCCTGTCGTTGCAGACTTGCAACAATCACCGTTCACGTCCTTGTCCCAGTGCAGCGTTCAGTTGTCCCTGCCCCATTCCTTGGAATGCAAGCGCAAGTATGCAGCCAGCCACCCACCCACCCACAGACTGCAATACTATACTGCCAATTTTTTGACAGCTGCTTGCACTTGAAATGTGGCCTTTTAGGCTCGTGGAGGCGGAAGCTTTTCACAACCTCATGCCGGCAGCGGCCGGGTATCCATACTCGGTCCCCAGCTGCCAGTGTTTCTCCCGGTATCGCCTCCGCCTTCCACAAGCACGGGTCCCACAACATTACCCGTGCCCTCCCCAGTGTACTTACTGGGAAGGACCGCCTAACCACAAACACGTGGACAGGTGAATGTGGCCAGGGATGGTACGGAGCCAGTCCACAGCTTTTTTTGATGAGAGTTGTATTTAGCTAAGTGAAAGGACTGTCATAGAGGGAAACCATATCTACCCTGGGTGTCATTTCTCCGTCACCAGGTTCCGCCCATTGTCACACACGACAATGCCTGGCTGTATGTTCAGCGGTGAGAGCCACAGATCAGGCTGCTGTGTTACAGCTTTCAACAACACTACAGCGCTGTGCGGTTTGTCAATTAAGCATTAAGCATGTTATCTTCAGCACAGCCTGTTGCGGCTTGGCCAAGGCAGTGCTGCAGTGCTGTCAGCTTGTGACTAATGTGATCATTTCTGAGATGGAGGAGGAGGTGCAGGAGCTGAACAATGTGATTGTTATGATCTGCAACAAGTACTAAGGAAAGATAGTCCCTACAGTAAGACAAAGCTGAATCTCTACGATGTAGTGGGCTGACTGTTCCATACGAAAAGACCCGCCTTAGTCCTCGGCTAGTCTGAACGAAGACCTATAGCATAAAGGGAGGGGTCCCTAAAAGAACTAAGAACTAGGACAAAAATGGGACACCTCCTAAACAGAGAAGTTGTTGCAGAACACAAAAAGACAAACAGACAAAAAGGTACTAAAGGTCCCAGAAGGACCAAGCGAACTGAAAGAGAACGGCACCGAAGCACCTGGCTAGAGAAACAGTCAAACACTGAAGTCCAGCATAGCCAAAAGGGCGGAGCTGGAATATAAAGACAGATGGTCACGTGACCGCAAAACACAAGATGGAAAAATCAAACAGGAGGGTTCTAACAGTGACTACATTGAGGTTAAATTGGTGACGCTGTTTTTTATACTAAAGAAAGATCCTATTGTTTTGGTTTTTTTTACGTTATTTTTTAAGACAAATGCATTCACCGGGAAATGTCATTTTAACATTTTACAACCTTATCTGGCAATGTGGTGTGTGACACATCATCAGACACATCCTGTTTTATTTATGATGGAGGGACTCTGAAAGTTATAAAGCCAATTTTTATAGGGCCATCAGAAGGCCCTTACTATTCTTAAAAGGCCAGCAGTCGGCCCTCGCTATTGTTAGAGAGCCATCAGCCGGCTATGCTTTGTTGTTCCCATTATTAACAAGTGGGTCTCCTATACTGTTATTGCGTATCCAGTGACTGCAAGGGCTGCCAAAAATTTGGACGCAACCCAATACCCGTTTGAAGAGACATATAGGAGGGTCTCAGTAAAAAAAAATGTTCCCATTATAATGGAGCGGGTCTCCTATAGTGGTAATGCCCATGCTGTGACTGCAAGGGCTGCCAAAATTTGGGAAAAACCCTACTAAGAATTTAAAGACACATAGAGCAGGGCCACAGTAACGACAAATTCCCATTAGAAAGGAGAGAGTCTGCTATACAGTTATAGGGTGTGCAGTGAGTCCAACGGCTGACCAATTTTAGGAAAAACCCCACTAAGAATTTAAAGACACATAGAGCAGGGCCACAGTAACGACAAATTCCCATTAGAAAGGAGAGAGTTTTCTATACAGTTATAGGGTATGCAGTGAGTCCAAAGGCTGACCAATTTTAGGAAAAACCCCACTAAGAATTCAAAGACACATAGAGCAGGGCCACAGTAATGACAAATTCCCATTAGAAAGGAGAGAGTCTGCTATACAGTTATAGGGTATGCAGTGAGTCCAACGGCCAACCAGTTTTAGGAAAAACCCCACTAAGAATTTAAAGACACATAGAGTAGGGCCACAGTAACGACAAATTCCCATTAGAAAGGAGAGAGTCTGCTATACAGTTATAGGGTATGCAGTGACTTCAACGGCTGAACAATTTTAGGAAAATGCCCACTAAGAATTTAAAGACACATAGAGCAGGGCCACAGAAATGACAAATTCCCATTTCAAAGGAAAGAGTCTGCTATACAGTTATAGGGTATGCAGTGAGTCCAAAGGCTGATCAATTTTAGGATAAACCCACTAAGAATTCAAAGACACATAGAGCAGGGCCACTGTAACGACAAATTCCCATTAGAAAGGAGAGAGTCTCCTATAGTGTTGTCCTATGCAGTGAATGCAAGGGCTGCCAAAAATTTGGAGGCACTTCAATGCCCATGCACAAAGTGTATGGGCTGACAAACATTTACCCCTGGGGGTTATACATGAACATATTGTATAAAAAAAATGTTCACTGCCATCATAAACACCCTTTAAAAAAATTATGTGGGTGTTGCATCATGGACAACGGTCACCCTGGTGATATGGTGGTGGAGGATGAGGAGAAGGAGGAGGACAAGAGCAGATAGCCAAAATCAGGAAGCGTATACCCATGTCTGGGTGTGAAAAGGTGCATGGGAATACACCTCCCAAGAAAAGACACTGGATTTGAGTTGATGCTATGCTGCTATCATTCGTTGGTGTTGAAAAGTCTGGCCCAATCCAGCACTTGTTCATTTTTATAAGAGTCAGCCTGTCAGCATTTTCAGTTGACAGGCGGATGTGTTTATCAGTTATAATTCCACCAGCGGCACTAAAACCCCGCTCTGATAAAACACTGGCGGCAGGGCAGGCCAGGACCTCCAAGGCATAGAGAGCCAGTTCATTCCACGTATCCAGCTTGGATACCCAATAATTATAAGGCAGAGAGGAATCGCGGAGGATGTTGGTACGGTCGGCAAGGTACTCCCTCAGCATCTTCCCAAACTTTGCACTCCTGGTGAGAGTACCCCGCGCCTCAGGGCCTGTGTGATGGGATGGTCTGAGAAAACTCTCCAAGAATTTTGACAGTGTTCCCCTGCCTCTGCTGGATTGGAGTTGTGTCTCTCTCACCTGTACTCCTTGGTTGTCCAACGAAGTGTGCCCTCTGCCAGCAGCGTTTTCAGATGGGATTTTTTTTAATAGTTCCGCAACAAGGGCCATCTGGTACAGCCACAATTTTGTAGACCTGTTCGCCTCAGGAATAAGAGATATAAAGTTCTCCTTGTAGCGTGGGTCTAGAAGTGTCACCAACCAGTAATGACTGTCACCCAAAATTTTGAGAACGCGAGGGTCATGGGAAAGGCAGCGTAACATAAAATCAGCCATGCGTGCCAGACTACTAACAGGCAAGACTTCCGTGTCCTCACCAAGAGGATGACTGACCATGCTCTCCTCCTCCTCCTCCTCTTCCTACTCTCTGTCCTCTGGCCTTCCACGCTGAACAGACGGTATGACAGCTGTGCAGGTAGTACCGTCTATAGTGCATGAAACTAGCTCCTGTCCTTCCTCCTCCTCCTCCTCTTCCTCATTGTCACCCAATCCACATTGGGATGAGCTGAGGCTTGGCTGTGTGTAATCACCCTGTAAGGTTCCTTGTTTCATATCATCGTGCTCCGCCTGCAATGCATCCTCTTTGATTGTGAGCAGAGAATGTTTCAGAAGACAGAGAAGCGGAATGGTGATGGTAATTATGGCATCATCGCAGCTCACCATCTTGGTGGAGTCCTCAAAGTTTTGGAGGATGGTACATATGTCTGACATCCATGTCCACTCCTGAGGTCTTATGTGTGGAGTCTGAACTGAATAGCGACGGCCTTGTTGATGCTGGTACTCAAATACAGCCCTCTTCTGCTCACAAATCCTTCCCAACATCTGCAGTGCAGAGTTCCAACCCGTGGGGACTCCACACACCAGTCTGTGAGCCAGAAGCTGCAAACGCTGCTGAAACACGGCAAGGGCGACGGAAGCTGTAGCTGACTTTCTAAAATGGGCACACAGGCTGCGTACTTTAACAAGCAGATCCAGCAGCTCCGGGTAGGATTTGAGAAACCGCTGAACCACGAGGTTAAGCACATGGGCCAGGCATGGTACGTGTGTGAGCTCGCCTCACCTCAGAGCTGCCACCAGGTTCCGACCATTGTCACACACGACCATGCCTGGCTGTAGGTTTAGCGGTGTGAGCCACAGATCTGCCTGCTCTTTCAGAGCTGTCCACAACTCTTCAGCATTGTGCAGTTTGTCACCTAAGCATATTAGCTTCAGCACAGCCTGTTGCCACTTGGACAAGGCAGTGCTGCGGTACTTCCAGCATGTGTCTGATGTTGTCATTTCGGAGATGGAGGCTGAAGAGGAGGATGAGGTTGAGGAGGATGAGGTGCATGAGCTGTAGACAGTGGGGGCAACCCTGATTGACCTAGGGCCCGCAATCCTGGGCGTCGGGAGGACGTGTTCCGTCCCAAGGTCCGACTGGGTCCCGGCTTCCACTATGTTAACCCAGTGTGCCGTCAGCGAGATGTACAGTTCCTGCCCAAAAGCACTTGTCCACGTGTCTGTGGTTAGGTGGACTTTCCCGGTAACTGCGTTGTTGAGGGCACGGCTAATGTTTTGGGACACGTGCCTGTGTAATGCGGGGACGGCACACCGGGAGAAATAGTGGCGGTTGGGGACTGAGTACCGAGGGATGGCCGCCGCCATCAGGTTGCGGAATGCTTCCGTCTCCACAAACCTAAAAGGCAACATTTCGAGCGCAAGCAGTCGTGAAATGTGAGAATTTAGTAGTGTGATCTGTGGGGCGTTGGCTGCATATTTGCGCTTGCGTTCCAATGACTGGGGTATGGACAACTGAACACTGCACTGGGACAAGGACATGGACGTGCTTCTTGATGCTGCTAATTGAGAGTGTGCAACGACAGGTGCTGGGCAGGAGGCAAGTTCGCATGCACCATGGACAGGGGATTGGCTTGCATGCACAACAGCGGAAGAAGCAATGGTGCCACCTGCAGACACTGTTCCTGGACCCTGGGGTTCGGCCCACAAAGTCGGGTGCTTTGCTGCCATGTGCCTGATCATGCTGGTGGTGGTCAGGCTGGTCGTTTTGCCACCCCTGCTGATGCTGGCCTGGCAAGTGGTGCAAATGGCATTTTTGGGGTTATCGGCAGAGGCTTTAAAAAACAACCAGACTCCGGAAGACCTAACAGTTGTACTGGCAACTTCCTTCGGGTTGGTGTTACGGGGAACGGTTGCCTGCCTTCTGTCTGTGGCCACCACACTGCTTCTTCCTGCCTGTTGGGGTGCTCTGCCTCCCTCCCCCTGTGTGCTGCTGTCCTCGCTCTGCATGTCCTCCTGCCAGGTTGGGTCAGTTACTATATCATCCACCACCTCGTCTTCCACTTCTGCTCCCTGGTCCTCCTCCTGACTTTCTGACAATTGTGTGTCATCATCGTCAACTTCTTGTGACACTTTCCCACCATCGCCGTCGTGTGACTGTGGCTGCTCAAATATTTGGGCATCACTACACGCAATATTCTCTTGCCCCGCTTCAAGTAGACCGGGCGAGAGGCCCGACTCTATAAATGGAAAAGTGAACAGCTCTTCAGAGTGTCAAAGTGTGGGATCAGTTGTCTCTGGGTACTCGGCAAGGTGGGAGGAAGGAGGATTAGGGTGAGGACTATGCGGTCCAGACTCACGGCTACTGAGACTTGACCTTGTGTAAGACAGGGTGGTGGCTAAGTGACTGGAAGCATTATCCGCTATCCAACCAACAACCTTTGGATACTGCTCTGGGTTCAATAGTGGTGTGCTGCGGTCCCCTAGAAATTGGGACAGGAAGGTCAGGCGAGAAGATATGGGTGTTTGTTGTGGCACAATTTCAGCTTGCCCATGGCCTTGTCCTCGGCCTCTGCATGCACCATTACCATCAAGTCCACGTCCCTGTCCCTTGCCACGTGCCTTGCCCATTTTAAATGGAGGACAGTATCTTCCACGCTCACTACCAATGACTGAGTTTGGAGCGAACTTTTATGTTACAGAGTTTTAAATACCTGGCCTGTAGGCAAATAGTTTGAACAGCAAACTGCTGTGAATTGCTTCACGGACACGCTAAAGGAAATTTTTAATGGAGGCCAGAAATGGCAGTATTTTCTGACAACGTATATGTGATCCGTGTGATGGAGAAAACGGAGTTTTAAATACCTGGCATGTAGGTAAGTAGTTTGAACAGCAAACTGCTGTGAATTGCTTCACTGACACACTAAAGGAAATTTTTAATGAAGGCCAGAAATAACAGTATTTTCTGACAACGTATATGTGATCCGTTTGACGGAGAAAACACAGTTTTAAATAGCTGGATTCCTAGCGCTCTAATATGGAAAGGACCTGGCTGTATTCTGCAGTGCCAACAAGCAAATGGCGCAGAAAAACGGTGCTCTCTGGATTGCTTTTTAAGCAAATAATGAGGATTAAGATCCAAAAAAAAGTATTCCTGGCCCCTGAGACCGGGGCCTTTGTATAGAAATATCTAACAGCAGCAGAAGGCAGAATTTGAATGGAGCCTCTTGTGCTATAAGCACTGCAGTCTGCTACCCTGCCTGCTTGCCTATATACACTGCCTGCCTGATATCTCTGCAGATGGATTAGTTAGTCCTCAAAAGGACTGTTTGTTAAGATGGATATTTGTAATGTACGTTTTTTCTCCCTACACTACCTAATACACAAGCAAATCTCTCTCTGACGCAGCAGCACCTTTCCCTACACTGTTTGATTCCGGAGTGACTGTGACGAGCATGGCGGCGCCAGGTCTGATATAGACCTGATGATGCTTTGCGGCCTGCCAATCACTGTAATGCCACAACCAACATGGCTACGGCATTACAGTGAGTGGCAGGCATTCCCTGCATTTTGATTGGCTCTCTAAAGAGCGCCAAACATGCAGGCAGGGGACCCGAGCTCCCGCCAAGCAACCCCGGAAATACTCGGCGAGCGCCGAGCATCTCGAGTAGGGAGATGCTCGGGCGAGCACCGAGCAGTAGCGAGCATGCTCGCTCATCACTAATCATCAAAGCTGGAAGTTCAAGTCTAGTGAGCCTATTTGATTTCAGAGCATGCAGCGGCAATCCAAAGATGCGACAAGGACCAGACAGTAATGATTCCACCCCTCAGTGCTGAGCTGTCTGTGCAGTGATTAACAGCTCAGTTGTCCAGTGTGGTGCAGGGGTGTGCTAAGCTTTCTGTGTTTTTATTGACTGCTCAACCATTCAATCTGAGACTGGGAGATGCTGAGCTCTCGTCAGATGTTCCCTTGATTATTCAGCTATTTAACTGAGTTAGCAGTCCTAGATAGCTGTCAACCGTAGCTTCAGCTAACGTAGTTGGTTCACTCTTGCCTTGTATTTTGCTTGTTTATGTTTTACTGCCTGACCTTGGACCTTGTTCTGATGATCCATTTGTTTAATCCCTTTGTTATGATCCGCTGTCCTTTTGGTATTTTGACCTCGGACAGATACCTGACTACGACTTTGTCTCTCCCTCTGTTAATGATGTACCATCCTGGCTATTGACCTCGGACTCCTTGACTATCTCGACTCTTGGCTTTGTCCTTGAGATGTGACTCAGAGTCAAGCCAAAGAGGTGAGCGGTGAGGTGAGTTTAAGTATTATTTTTTTTAAATCTTTTTTTGCTGAATCTGAGAGGAACTGAATAGCAAAAGATCCACATTTTGGCGAATGCAGATTTTTGTAAAGTTCTAATAAAATTCAATTCCTCTCAAATATATTCACTCTTCTCTAACTCTGAGGTCTCCTAGGTAGGTATCCAACCCCCTTGAAGCTCTTTAGTGCAAACACAGCCTTAGGGTCCAATTATGCAAACCAACCGGAGGCAGTAAATGACTGCCGATCTTTAAATATTTAACAATCATCAATCATTCAAATGCTTGTATATAAAGGCAGACCGCACAAAACGATGCTCACTGAATGATCTGTAATACCTAATTTAGTGCGCACAGGTTACCATTGTTCTTGGCAGTGCGAGTCCTGTTTACTCAGAAACAATGATTTTTTTGAAGCATAAAAATCAATTTACCCAAGAGCTAGACATTTGCTCTTTCATTGGGAGATCAGCAGCCTGTATAGACTGCAAGATTATCGTGACACGAGCATTTCTAGGAACACAAGTGACTTTACTATATATGGCTATGGGTAAATGGATGGTAACCGTTCTTTATTGCTGTGCTGTCACACACTAACTGTATAGTTTGTTCAGTATTTTATGACTTTCTCTTCCTATCTCTTTGGCTAAGCTGCGAGATCCAGAATCATCACAATATGGCTTCTGCATTTCCTGCTTTTGCTTTTATACAGGATATGATAGTCCTTCCTGATTATCCCTCCATGTCATGTGATAGCTGCAAGACATTATGGAGTAGCACACCTGGCTACACCCAATGACATATGATGTTTCACTGGCTGGTGCAAGCTTCTACATTGCATGAAATGGCAGTAGCTATTTTAGATGATTTGTGAGAATGGAATCACAAATTGATTAAATTCAACCAGTTTCAGCAATTTCTTAACCCCTTCCAGACATGGCTATTTTTCATAACTTTTTTATTTTTTCGCCACCATAGCCATATGAGGGTTTGGTTTTTTATTGGACGAGTGGTACTTTTGAAAGACACTATTCATTTTATCATGTGATGCACTGGAAAGCAGGAAAAAAATCCAAGTGCGGTGAAATTGCGAAAAAAAATGCAATTCCACAATTATCTTTGGGGTTTTTATTTAGCATATTCACTATATTGTAAAAATGACATGAATAGTTTTTTTTATTATTTAAGTGGAGAAAATAATTGATAAAATTTGTAAAAAAAATACATTTTTGCTTGTATCGCCATTTTCCGAGAGTCGTAACATTTAAAATTTTTGGTCAATGGGGATGTAGGAGTGGCTTGTTTTTTTCCCCCTAAGCCAACATTTTTATTCAAACCATTTTGGTTTAGATATGTTGTTTTGATCGCCTCTTATTGCATTTTTTTGCAAAGTTGTGGCGGCCGAAAAAACGTAATTCTGGAGTTTAGATTTTTTTTTCCTATTACTCTGTTTACCGATCAGATTGATTAATTTTATATTTTGATAGATTAGACTTTTAATGATGTAACAATACCACATATGTGTATTTTTTTACATTACTTTTTTTTATGGAGAAAAGAGGGATGATTTGAACTTTGACATTATTTTTATTTTTTTCATATTATTAAAAATGTATTTTTTTCACTTTTTTCTGTATTTGCTAGTCCCCTAAGTGGACTAGAACCTGTGATTGTCTGGTCACCTGTGCTATATACAGCAATGCTACATCATTGCTGAATATAGCAAATGAACACCAGCCAGAAGCTGACATTCACAGGAGAATTCTCATGACAGGCACGGAAGTCTTCAGTAGACCCATTGCCATCATGAAAACTCATTGGCACCCCGCAATCACATCACGGGGGAAGCAACGGGCGCATGAACGATGCACCACCCTGAATGTGTACTGTAAATGTAATGCAGGTGTCAGAATGCAACACGCAGAGTCACAAAATGAGGGCAGTCAAATAGATTTAAATAACAATTTATATATATATATATATATATATATATAGTACAGACCAAAAGTTTGGACACACCTTCTCATTTAAAGATTTTTCCGTATTTTCATGACTATGAAAATTGTACATTCACACTGAAGGCATCAAAATTATGAATTAACACATGTGGAATTATATACTTAACAAAAAAGTGTTAAACAACTTGAAATTTGTCTTATATTCTAGATTCTTCAAAGTAGCTACTTTTTGCTTTGATGACTGCTTTGCACACTCTTGGCATTCTCTTGATGAACTTCAAGAGGTAGTCACCGGAAATGGTGTTCAATTCACAGGTGTGCCCTGTCAGGTTTAATAAGTGGGATTTCTTGCCTTATAAATGGGGTTGGGACTATCAGTTGTGTTGTGCAGAAGTCTGGTGGAAACACAGCTGATAGTCCTACTGAATAGACTGTTAGAATTTGTATTATGGCAAGAAAAAAGCAGCTAAGTAAGGAAAAATGAGTGGCCATCATTACTTTAAGAAATGAAAGTCAGTCATTGCGAAAAATTGGGAAAACTTTGAAAGTGTCCCCAAGTGCAGTTGCAAAAACCATCAAGCGCTACAAAGAAACTGGCTCACATGAGGACCACTCCAGGAAAGGAAGACCAAGAGTCACCTCTGCTTCTGAGGATAAGTTTATCCGAGTCACCAGCCTCAGAAATCGCAGGTTAACAGCAGCTCAGATTAGAAACCGGGTCAATGCCACACAGAGTTCTAGCAGCAGACACATCTCTTCAACAACTGTAAAGAGGAGACTTTGTGCAGCAGTCCTTCATGGTAAAATAGCTGCTAGGAAACCACTGCTAAGGACAGGCAACAAGCAGAAGAGACTTGTTTGGGATAAAGAACACAAGGAATGGACATTAGACCAGTGGAAATCTGTGCTTTGGTCTGATGAGTCCAAATTTGAGATCTTTGGTTCCAACCACCGAGTCTTTGTGCGACGCAGAAAAGGTGAACGGATGGACTCTACATGCCTGGTTCCCACCGTGAAGCATGGAGGAGGAGGTGTGATGGTGTGGGGGTGCTTTTCTGGTGACACTGTTTGGGATTTATTCAAAATTGAAGGCATACTGAACCAGCATGGCTACCACAGCATCTTGCAGCGGCATGCTATTCCATCCGGTTTGCGTTTAGTTAGACCATCATTTATTTTTCAACAGGACATTGACCCCAAACACACCTCCAGGCTGTGTAAGGGCTATTTGACCAAGAAGGAGAGTGATGGGGTGCTACGCCAGATGACCTGGCCTGAACCCAATCGAGATGGTTTGGGGTGAGCTTGACCGCAGAGTGAAGGCAGAAGGGCCAACAAGTGCTAAGCATCTCTGGGAACTCCTTCAAGATTGTTGGAAGACCATTTCCGGTGACTACGTCTTGAAGCTCATCGAGAGAATGCCAAGAGTGGGCAAAGCAGTCATCAAAGCAAAAGGTGGCTACTTTTGAAGAACCTAGAATATAAGACATATTTTCAGTTGTTTCACACTTTTTTGTTAAGTATATAATTCCACATGTGTTAATTCATAGTTTTGATGCCTTCAGGGTGAATGTACAATTTTCATAGTCATGAAAATACAGAAAAATCTTTAAATGAGAAGGTGTGTCCAAACTTTTGGTCTGTACTGTATATATATACATATATATATTAAACAAGCTGACAGGGATTGCAACAGGGGTTCGTAATGAGAACACTATAACAATAGCAATAACCATAGCAATAGCACACAATACATCACAATAGCAATAACAATAGCAATGAAATCCTTCTCTAAAATGCTGTATCTAGCCCAAATATGGGATTAGCACTGAAATCCATCGGTTCTGCAAATGGCCCTAGCAGGCGTCTCTGGCTATTCCCGCTAGGCCTTTAAGTCTTTTTCTGACAAAGTCAATTAGATCCCGTTTGGCTTGTTCCACCTCACCCGTCCCCCTCCCAACCTGATACCCTAAACCCGATTGTTCCCGGTACCGTGAGGGAGCGGTTGAAGTGACAGCCCTGCTCAGTGATGACACTCGTTTGCTTTTGCTGATGTGATCTCTCCAGCATGACTCATTTCTATCCTCTCTTTGTCCTGACAATCGGGGCTGTTTACCACGTCATGGTTAGGAGGGTCTTGTACATTTCCTTAATATCGTATCCAAGTCCCGGTCCTCTTCCGTAGCCGTGACACCCGAGGGACCACTGCACTGAATCCTGCGCTCATTCACCGGCAGCCACCCGTCTTCTGTTTTCTGTTGAATCTTAGACCAGATAAACTCCTCTTGAGCATATCAGTTAGGAGGGATCCCGGCATTAGCCCGTTTGGTTCAGCGGGGTACCTCCCGCGAAGGTGATTCCGGGGTATCTGATAAATCAAGCATTGAAGATTGTAAATCGCCTCCTGATCCATTTTGTATCTCACTCGGGACTGAGGGGCTCAATTGCATTGTAGCCCATCCATCTTCGTCTTCCAGAGTCATCATGTGTGGCACTTCAATTAGTTTTTCCGCAGGCTCAATTCTGTTACAGTCCTCTGCTTTGGACGAACAGGGTCGTAGCATATTACGGTGCAACATCCTAGATGTCGTGGCGTCACCCCCTTCAGACCTAACCTCTGTAAGGCAGCGCTGGTCATCATATTGGGGGATACTCGCTGCACCGGGTCAATTAAAGCACACCAGCCACGTTTTTCCAGTTTTCACACTCCAGCAGTTTATTATAGTCCAACTCAGTGGCTCGCCGACATATTACATATAATGTCCAGGACCCTTTCAAGTGGCAGACAGGCCCACTTGGCTCCAGTTACAGCCCCCAGCAGAGTCACTTATAGAAATGTCCACATCAAGCAGTGTTTTACGTTTGCCGGGTTTTAGCTGCTTCAGACTTGTTCTGCCACCACTGTGGCTTTTTTGGCTTCCCAGATGGGGGTCTCCAGTCCCCTTTCCTTCAAAGGTGGTCTCACCTCACATCCAGCCTTTGCCTTCCAGGACTCTTGCCTTCCAAGCCTCTGGCCCTCCAAGGATACTGGGATCGCTTACACCTAAGAATCCAGCCTCCGCCTTTCAGGCTTCACCAGGCTTCACCAGGCTTCACTAGGCCTCACACTCTAGCGGTGTCCCACACGGGAATAGGCCTCATGCCTTACTCACCCTGTCTCAAAACTACCAGGGTTTTTATATTTTCCAAACGCACACAGGACCTGTGCTGATGTCACAGTCATGTGATCAGACATTCTGTGTGCACAGGACAGTCACCTGAGGGGGTGGTATATGGTCAGCCAAAATACATCCTGGACCATTACAGTAATGCCATAAGCCGCTGCATTACATATCCCCCCCCCCTCTGTTCAAACTTGTGGGGTTGAACACATTATATACACAATCACATTATAACCCCGAGTTCACACAGAGACCATGTACTTAACAATTGTGCTGCTCAGCCCCTGGAACATTAGTCATCAACATTAGCCCATTCCTTAGGGACCTACCATTTATCATTGTCGCTGACTTCGTCAAGTCACATTTCAGGGTCGTAACCTTGTCAGACCTCCCCCTCTCCCTGCGGTCAGTCGTAACCTTGTCAGACCTCCCCCGCTCCCAGCGGTCCATACAGCAGTGTGACTCACATGCCCTGGTATCTAAGGTCCTGTTAGACTCCGTACTGTCCCGTACTCTATTGGGTCGTTTGTATGGGCCTCTCAAACCTGAGTTACTGGAGGTCTCACTACCTCTAAACCCACGCCCACTATTCTCAGGACATCTTGAAAGGTCCCTAACTTCAGCTGTAGCTGTTCTGTTATTTAGGGGGCCCTTTCTCCGTCTGGTCTCACAATTTCTAGACGGCTGCCATCTTCTGCTGCTCAGGCGATTCTGTCTTTCCACTCGCAGTCTAGCGAGATTCAACTGTTCTACCTCTCGCAGGTAGTTCACTTGGTACTACATCAGCATGCGTATATATGCAAGACTTTCTTCCGTTCCTGCAGCGGAGAATGACACCATGCCATCTTCATCTGGTATCCAGTCCTGTCGATCACGTGGACTGCTTACTCTAATCACACCAGACTTCTTTACCATCATCTGCATGGCTCGGCCATTTCTCCCAATGAGCTTTCTCACCAGAACATGAGGCACCCGGATGACATCTTCCCGCAGACTGTGAGCTTTTCTCATAAGCTCCAGTTGTCTAACGGCTTGTTCCGTCTTCAACCGGAAAAACCGCTTCGTGCGAACACATCGCCAGTGTATGTCACTTAGGATCGCCACCCTCTTCACTGTGACTTCGGTCGTGGACAGGACCACCAGCTGTTTAGCTTCTGAGGTCGAGTACACCTCACAGGCTCCCACGGCCTTCTTAAACTCTTCATGCACGGACTCACTGGTGCATTCTTCTCTCAAATCCTTGGGAACATCTATGAGGCATTTTTACCGAGACGTTTCTGTCTCACCAGTGGTCTCCAAATGATCATCTGGCTCAGGTTTCAGGGGCAGCTGACTTTCAGCTTCTTCACCCTGTATGCTTCCCCTGAGCTGACTCACAGCTACAACTTCAAGAATTTTCGTCTTGACCAATTCATATTTATCTTCTGTTGACACACTCTTAGCTCTCCTCAGGTCCACCTTCACATGGTATAAAGGAGTAAGTGCAACTTTTTTTTTCTTTTCCTTCTCCAAGGAGGCCTCGTTCCCTGAGTGATACTTTGCCAGGCGACTTTTGAGCCCGAAAACTTCCTCTAGCTCAGCTATTTGCCTCTCAGCAGCCCATCTCTGAAGCTCTTCCTGCTTCAACTGCTCCTTTAACAGTAGAGTTCTCTCAGACCCCTCTGTCTCCAATGCGCCCACTTGGCTCTCAACAGCCAGTCTCTCAAGCTTCTCTTGCTTCAAATGGGCTTGTAGCGACTACTTGAGCTCCTTGATCTCGGCTCCTACATCCACCGAATCATCCGAGCTCGCATTATTCGAGTAGGTATTTGTTTCATACCTCCCATCTCCAGTGGCCAACTCCTGGCCCTGGTCTGTGGCTTCTCCAATAGACTCCTCCATCTGTTTCCGCTCAGCTTCCATCTTGCTGATTCTTTCCTTAAGGCAAGACTCTGCCCTCTGGAGATTATCACAGAACGTCTGCAGCTCCTTCACCTGAGCTTCCAGACCTAGGGTCTTTCTGCGGAGATCATCATTTTCATCACGGTTGTCCTGCAGAGTGGTCTCAACCACTTGGCGCATGTGCTCTGCATCTGCCTTATCATCCTCTAGTTTTACTTTAACCCTGAGGAGATCTTCATAGTCTCTCTTAATTTGTTGCAGTTCCCCACTGCGTTCACCATATTCCTTCTTAGATTCACATAGCTCCCGGTTGAACTGTTTGCGCAGTCGTTCTAGGTTTTGTTCACGCCCAGAAACTTCATCCTGCAGCTCCTCCTTCTCAAGCTTCAACTGCAAAACCTCCTCCTTGGTTTTGCGGCGGTCCTCCTTAATTTCCTGGAACATGTCCTTCCATTGGTTAATTTCCTCGTTGCTTCCCTCCAGGTCTCGCTGTAAGTTCCTCACAACCTGGTATATTTTCTGCCGTTCAGACTCCAGGCTCCACTGGTCTGAGGACACGTTCTCCAGGGTTTCCCATAGTTGTCCACATCAAGCAGTGTTTTACCTTTGCCGGGTTTTAGCTGCTTCAGACTTGTTCTGCCACCACTGTGGCTTTTTCGGCTTCCCAGATGGGGGTCTCCAGCCCTCGTTCCTTCAGAGGCTACTGGTATGTGGTCTCACCTCACATCCAGCCTTTGCCTTCCAGGACTCTTGCCTTCCAAGCCTCTGGCCCTCCAAGGCTACTGGGATCGCTTACACCTAAGGATCCAGCCTCCACCTTTCAGGCTTCACCAGGCTTCACCAGGAT
This sequence comes from Phyllobates terribilis, assembly GCF_046119375.1. Lineage (NCBI taxonomy): Eukaryota > Metazoa > Chordata > Amphibia > Anura > Dendrobatidae > Phyllobates > Phyllobates terribilis. The sequence continues at coordinate 331,792,899 of NW_027362768.1, forward strand.
TCACTAGGCCTCACACTCTAGCGGTGTCCCACACGGGAACAGGCTTCACGCCTTACACACCCTGTCTCAAAACTACCAGGGTTTTTATATCTTCCAACGCACACAGGACCTGTGCTGATGTTACAGACATGTGATCAGACATTCTGTGTGCACAGGACCAGTGCTATGTCACAGTCATGTGACCAGTCACCTGAGGGGGAGGTACATGGTCAGCCAAAACACATCCTGGACCGTTACAGTAATGCCACAAGCCGCTGCATTACACCTCGTAGACTGAATTCTTTGGATGGATCTGCTTCACCACTCGATATGATAACGCCTCCCAATGATGGTCTAGCTTACTCCCAACTTGTTTGGCCCTTACTAACACACGATCTCCTGATCAGAGTGGGCTCAATGAAATCGGGGGCCGACATATATGCTCTATTTCCTGAAATTTCTGAGCAACCAGCTTTCTCACTGTATGAAGCCGCAGTTTGTGTTCTCGAATCAAGGTCCTCAGACTGTTGTATGGACCGGAATCTTCTGAGTCTAGCTCCAGCTCAGTAATCTCTCGTCCATTCCTTCCAAACAGCAGCATATAGGGTGTGTAACCAGTAGTCGCATGAACGCAATTATTATACACCCACACCAACTTAGACATGAACTCGGGCCATTTCATTTTCTTGTCCTCTTCTAACGTCCGTAACATCTTCAACAAGGTTCGGTTGAAGCGCTCACATGTCCCATTTCCCTGGGGGTGATAGGGTGTTGTTCGAGATCTGTTGATCCCATAGATATGATATAACTCATCCATGACTCGCCCTTGGAAGCAGGCCCCTTGGTCAGAATGTGTCCGCTTCGGATAACCATAGATCCAATTTAAATCTTGACAAATGGCCTTGGCTGCGGTTTCTGCCGTCTGATCCCGAGTAGGTAGAAGATTAAATTCATCGCACACTCATAGGGTTATATTGCAGTGGTATTTGTTAAACAGGCAAAGAAAACTAAATCAAACCATAGGTGTTTAAGCGACAATTTGTGAAGGCGACAGTAGACGTTTCGGCCACAACATAGGCCTTATTCATTGAGTCGCTACTGCAAAGAGAGACAACAGTGTCAGAATACAGCCATACAATAGTAAAAAATAGACATAAGTACATAGATCCAAATGGGCAGCTAATGGAACATAGAACGGACTAAAAAGGATGGGGGATGAGGAAGAAGTGGGTGTGGGGGGAAGGGATGGGGGTGGGTGAAGATGAAGCGGGAGGCGGAGAGAGTGATCAGGTGGGGTGTATTTACATATACATTACACTTGGTATATAGACATATAGGCAAGAGTATTATTGCAGGTACAGTTCAGTCTTACTTTTGGTGAAGTGTGCATATGAGCCAGATGTTTTGGATAGGGGCCACAGCGTGGCAGGAGGCAAGAGGAAGGGCTGTAATAATAGGAGGCATGTCAGAGTAACAGTCACAGGAGTATGATATGGGGTAAAGGGGGGGAGCAGATATAGGTACCTTTGCTATGGTTCCATTGGTTATTTAGCCTGTGGAGATCTAAAGCACATAGGACAGAGGTTAGGAGAGTGATAGGGATATAGAGTCCATGGTCAAAATTCCGTATACATCTCAACCAATTGCGGTACCTGTGTTTCAGAGCGCATAAAGGCGCTGGTCTGCTGGGGTCTGTAGTCCCTGTAGGGATGTAGAGCGGCGTTCCCATGCCTTGCTGCTGGGTGGTGTGGCTGCATACTGTCTGGGGAGGTTTTTAAGCGCTTTCACACTTTCGGCAAACTTCTTCGATTTCTTGCCACAGTTGGGGCCAATATACCAGTCGTTGTAACCACCGGAAGGTCTTCTCCACGCCGAAATGGGCACCTCTTCCATGAGCCTCCTGGGCTAATTGTGTTACTAGCGTTCCTGGGACTAATACCTGCCAGGTCATGTCAAACTCTCGAGGTAGCTGGATTTTCCGGCATAACAAGCCATCCTTCAAGAAGAGTCTTTCCCACTGACCTAAGATCTGTAGGGTAGTTGGGAGTGAAGCAGCTCTAGCCTCCTGGTCAGGTCTCTGACCTAGAGCGACCCATTCTATAAGGTTTGCCAACTCTGGGTAGAACTGTTGCAATTGTATCCATTCGTCTCTTGAGTGACCCAGGATTTGAGTGGGCCTTGCCTTTTCTTAGGAGTTCTGAGCATTGATTACAGCTGCAGCGAATTGACAGAAATCCGGAGTCTCGTCACCTTCCAGCTCTTCATCTATATCTCTCTTTGGCCCCATCTGAGTGACCCAGGACAGAGCATCTGCACGGGAGTTCAGGGCCTTAGACCTGTGCAATTTAAGGGCGTGGCATCCCCTTTGTTGAGCTGATTAGTATATGTGTAGCTTACCACGGGCCTAGGTGGTCTGGAGTTGGGACCCGGTCCTATTTGTCTACCCTTTTATATGCATTACTTCAACTTTGATATACAGTAAGGTTTTTAATATAGACAGTATGGGTACCGTCCCAATTTAGGGTCACCTTGCCGCTGGTGGGACGGCTTGTATACTTTTTTTGATCAAAAATAGTTCACTAAGTACCCTATATTTATTATGCAACTTTGCTTTACATTTATATATAATGATGGTAGGGTATGAGATATATTTTTTGTCTTCTGTAGGTTTTGCTTCTTTTTGCTAGTGTGAACATGCTCCTATTTCTTGCATGTCTACCATCTTAGACCTCAGTTCACATTGCTTGGTTTTCTGTCTTGTTTGCATTCTGTGCAATTTAAGGGCGTGGCATCCCCTTTGTTGAGCTGATTAGTATATGTGTAGCTTACCACGGGCCTAGGTGGTCTGGAGTTGGGACCCGGTCCTATTTGTCTACCCTTTTATATGCATTACTTCAACTTTGATATACAGTAAGGTTTTTAATATAGACAGTATGGGTACCGTCCCAATTTAGGGTCACCTTGCCGCTGGTGGGACGGCTTGTATACTTTTTTTGATCAAAAATAGTTCACTAAGTACCCTATATTTATTATGCAACTTTGCTTTACATTTATATATAATGATGGTAGGGTATGAGATATATTTTTTGTCTTCTGTAGGTTTTGCTTCTTTTTGCTAGTGTGAACATGCTCCTATTTCTTGCATGTCTACCATCTTAGACCTCAGTTCACATTGCTTGGTTTTCTGTCTTGTTTGCATTCTGTGCAATTTAAGGGCGTGGCATCCCCTTTGTTGAGCTGATTAGTATATGTGTAGCTTACCACGGGCCTAGGTGGTCTGGAGTTGGGACCCGGTCCTATTTGTCTACCCTTTTATATGCATTACTTCAACTTTGATATACAGTAAGGTTTTTAATATAGACAGTATGGGTACCGTCCCAATTTAGGGTCACCTTGCCGCTGGTGGGACGGCTTGTATACTTTTTTTGATCAAAAATAGTTCACTAAGTACCCTATATTTATTATGCAACTTTGCTTTACATTTATATATAATGATGGTGGGGTATGAGATATATTTTTTGTCTTCTGTAGGTTTTAGTGTCAGAATACAGCCATACAATAGTAAAAAATAGACATAAGTATGTAGCACCCTGAGGATTCGGGTGCTACAGGGGTATTACACCTCAAGCCAGAGGTGTGGTATTCCACTCCCGGGTAAGGATGGAGTGTGGAACTGAGCTAGTAGGCTGCATGCACTACATACATCCCATTTCCGGGGGACAGAACGACGGTACTCCCACCAGTTTATGTGCAGGTACGACAGCGTCTGTCCCTGGCTGGAGTGGGAGGGGGGTGGAACATCCCAGTAGTGTAGGGGAAGATAGGGGGAGTAGTCTGGGTAAAGCTAGGAGCTCATTGGGTGCTGGTCACCTGAGCTCACACATAGAGGGAGTATATAAGGTGGGCACCATCTTAGAACAGGGTTGTTGTTGTTCAGTCAGAGTTTAGCCTGAGGAGCAGAGCAGAGGAGCTCAGCCAGGAGGGCTGACAGGGAGCTGTGGCTCCAGCTGGGTCCAGCTCCAGAACAGAGCCTGCTGAGAGAGAGAGAGAGGAGTCAGAAGGACCCAGAGAGGAAACAAGAAGGAACCCCAAGATCCCAGAATAAGGACAGAAGGGTGAAGGGTTGGCGAACAAGGGTACCGGAACCCAAGCTGGCAGAGGCCAAAACGAACCTTAGCCAGGAACCAGAGGTTGTAGGCAGGATCTGCCACGACCCTCACCAAATCCACTAGAAAGGCACGCCGAGCATAGGGTCAGGGAGCCCAGAGGAGGCTTGACCACCAAGAGACCCGAGGGAGCTGGCCAAAAGTGGATCCCTGGTGGGAACGGCCAGAGGAAGGGAGAGTCAGAAAGGAGCTCAGGACCACGCTCCAGAATTGCCTGGGGGTTGGCCGAGTCCAGGACCTGGTGGACGCAGCACGGCTCGGGTGGTCACTCAAGGCCAGAGCGACCAAAAGAACACCAGTAAGTAAAAGCCCTGAACTGCATCTCCTGACTCTGAGTCTTCCTTCTGCATCTTCACAACCCCCATCATCTACACCTTCTGCCCTGAGGCCATACCCCTCCCGTTGGGGGTTATACCATCACTGCTGCACATATACCACCGGCCTCAGTGGACTGCTCTGCAGCGGCGGCTTCAAAGCCGCACTCAACGGGTGGCGTAGTCGACAATCAAGTTAACATCTACTGCCATAGACTGCCACTTAGTTTGACACCCTGGGCACGGACCGGGTCACCGCCGCAAGGACTACTACCCCCATCGAGATCCGGCTCCGGGTATCCCCTACAGCACTGGCCCAGGGGGCGCGTCAACTTTTGGCGTAGTCGGCAGGATAACGTGCCCGCAACCATCGGGTACTGCGTGCCTGAAGAAAAGTTCGCATTTACCTCAAAAAGAAGTCTCCCGCTGGTTCCGGAGGGTCCCCGCCATCGGACGCCATCTCGGATCGGTTCCCGCCATTTGCCCGTCATCTGCAGTCTTTTCCCGCCATCCACAGAGTTTCCCGCCACTGGGAGAAGATTCCCGCCATTTCAGAAGATTTCCCGCCTTGGCAGAGCGGACGCCATTATGGGCGTGCCAGAGGGTGGCAAGAGGCCACCTCCCATCGTGGGCCAGGACCAAAAATGGCGCCAAAAACGAAGACCACCCCCACCAGCAGAGACTGTGATGCTTGGGATGTCCATCAGCGTGGGAGGTCTGCCCCTGGAGCTGACAATCACCAAGTTGCCCCAGGACCGCCCTCAGTGTGGGCTGACCCAGAACAAAAGAGAGAAGATGGGAGCAGCCTGGAGAAGTCTGGAGGAGCCGTACCCGGAGATGGAGGGAGAGGCAGGCAGCACCGACCCAGTGGTCAGGAGCCTGTTGCAAGCGACAACCCCAGAAGGCCTGGTGGAGATCCTGGCGCAGCTCCCCAGAGATCGGGAGCATGCACGGACCGCACTGGAGGGCTTGGCTCAGAGGATGGCCCGAGTGCAGCGGGACGTACTGGCCGCATGGAGCAGAGAGATGGCCCAGCAGGCTGGAACCCGCCAGCGAAGCACGCCACCCACAACAAGGAGCATGTCCGCCTCTGAGGACGGTGCAGGAGGGACGACGGCCGGAGACGACGCCGCGGAGGGAGTTGAAGAAAAGGGAGCAGGTAATGGGGACGACAATATCCCGTGCCCGATGGTCGCAAGCCTGCCCCAACTCCCCGTCGCAGAGCCCGAGACCCCACTCACCACTCACGTTGCTGCATCGTCACCGCTCCAAGCTAGGCCTCAAGCGGCAGGAGCCGCGACCACGCCCCCTGTGACGTCACGCGCCTCAATCCTGAGCGCGGCCAAGCAGGAGACGCCACTGGCCTGGTCGCAAGGCCGAGTACCCCCGGGCGCCGCAGTACCAACAGCGCCCTCTACCTCCACTGAGCCACCGGCCTGGTCGCTGGGCCAAGTAACCCCAGGCGCCGCCGTCTTCACGGTGCCCTTTACATTCAGGGTGCCCCAAGCCTGGTCGCAAGGCCTGGTGAACCCGGGCGCCGCCACCAAAACAGCGCCCTCAACGTCCACAGCGCCACACCTGGGTGAAGACCTATTTGCCCAGCACACATGCCCGGATGCGCAGCCCTTTGTGTGGCTACCGGAGTTCCACCATCCCCGACTCCGGAAAGAAAGACCTCTGGATGAGCCCCTGATCCCGGCTCCGGCGCCCGTCAAGATGACCCCGCTCTCGTTAGAGGAGACGCAGTTTGAGTGGGACCCCGCAGGAGGAGACCTCATCGGGTTCACTCAAGAAACCCGGGCGGCTGCAGCGGAGCGTGCAGAGTGCTGCCGCCAGCAGTTGGAAGCCTTTGACCGAGAAAGAAGGGAGAGGCGGGTCCGCGAGCAGCGGCTGCAAATAAAAAGTGCAGAACAGAAGAGCCGGACCAGGAGGAACCCCCGTGCAGCCCACGGTCCCCGTGCCACCGGGACTGTAATTAAATTCCAGTTGCAGCACGGTTGGGGCTTCATTCGAGATCATCACACCCCGGCGACGTCTTTGTGACCAGAAGAGATGTCGAGTCCCACCTACCGGAGGGACACAGAGGTCGTGATCTTTACCTGGGTGATGAGGTCACCTTCACCCGGCACCAGTGTGCCAAAGGACCCTATGCACTTCATGTACATCGCCTGACGGAAGAGGAGTTGCGGTGTGAGGAAGGTCAAGAGGACCCGGACGGGTCTGAAGCCTACCCTCAGGAAGGAGCAGGAGGGCATCGTCACCATTAAGAGGTGAACTGAAACTGTAAAATAGTTACCCGTAGGGTATATGCCATGCTGCTAAGTTAAAATATAGTCCCCGTTGGGACCAGTGAACTGTTCCAGTGTGTCCCATCTCCCCACAGGCTGAGGACTGTGAACAGCCATTCCTTTTCCCCACTGGCCGAGGACTGAGAGCGGCCACCTCCCCTTGTAAATAGTTGTGCTTCTTAAAGCGCCCCCTACCGGTTTTATAGGAAACTGTTGTTTTTACTACAAGAGACTGTTGCACTTTACCCGGTCACAAGTTGCATCGTGGCCGGAGGAACAAGAATGTTTTCTATGAAAAGTTTTATATGAAAAGTTTTATGCTGATGATATATATAATGTTTTATATGTTTATGATGTTTAAAAAAATTTGTGTGTTTGTGGATGTTTTTGCTCTTTTACAGCCCGAGGACGTGCTGTGATTTACCAGGGGGGAATGTAGCACCCTGAGGATTCGGCTGCTACAGGGGTATTACACCTCAAGCCAGAGGTGTGGTATTCCACTCCCGGGTAAGGATGGAGTGTGGAACTGAGCTAGTAGGCTGCATGCACTACATACATCCCATTTCCAGGGGACAGAACGACGGTACTCCCACCAGTTTATGTGCAGGTACGACAGCGTCTGTCCCTGGCTGGAGTGGGAGGGGGGTGGAACATCCCAGTAGTGTAGGGGCAGATAGGGGGAGTAGTCTGGGTAAAGCTAGGAGCTCATTGGGTGCTGGTCACCTGAGCTCACACATAGAGGGAGTATATAAGGTGGGCACCATCTTAGAACAGGGTTGTTGTTGTTCAGTCAGAGTTTAGCCTGAGGAGCAGAGCAGAGGAGCTCAGCCAGGAGGGCTGACAGGGAGCTGTGGCTCCGGCTGGGCCCAGCTCCAGAACAGAGCCTGCTGAGAGAGAGAGAGAGGAGTCAGAAGGACCCAGAGAGGAAACAAGAAGGAACCCCAAGATCCCAGAATAAGGACAGAAGGGTGAAGGGTTGGCGAACAAGGGTACCGGAACCCAAGCTGGCAGAGGCCAAAACGAACCTTAGCCAGGAACCGGAGGTTGTGGGCAGGATCTGCCACGACCCTCACCAAATCCACTAGAAAGGCACGCCGAGCATAGGGTCAGGGAGCCCAGAGGAGGCTTGACCACCAAGAGACCCGAGGGAGCCGGCCAAAAGTGGATCCCTGGTGGGAACGGCCAGAGGAAGGGAGAGTCAGAAAGGAGCTCAGGACCACGCTCCAGAATTGCCTGGGGGTTGGCCGAGTCCAGGACCTGGTGGACGCAGCACGGCTCGGGTGGTCACTCAAGGCCAGAGTGACCAAAAGAACACCAGTAAGTAAAAGCCCTGAACTGCATCTCCTGACTCTGAGTCTTCCTTCTGCATCTTCACAACCCCCATCATCTACACCTTCTGCCCTGAGGCCATACCCCTCCCGTTGGGGGTTATACCATCACTGCTGCACATATACCACCGGCCTCAGTGGACTGCTCTGCAGCGGCGGCTTCAAAGCCGCACTCAACGGGTGGCGTAGTCGAAAATCAAGTTAACATCTACTGCCATAGACTGCCACTTAGTTTGACACCCTGGGCACGGACCGGGTCACCGCCGCAAGGACTACTACCCCCATCGAGATCCGGCTCCGGGTATCCCCTACAGCACTGGCCCAGGGGGCGCGTCAACTTCATAGATCCAAATGGGCAGCTAATGGAACATAGAACGGACTAAAAAGGATGGGGGATGAGGAAGAAGGGGGTGTGGGGGGAAGGGATGGGGGTGGGTGAAGATGAAGCGGGAGGCGGAGAGAGTGATCAGGTGGGGTGTATTTACATATACATTACACTTGGTATATAGACATATAGGCAAGAGTATTATTGCAGGTACAGTTCAGTCTTACTTTTGGTGAAGTGTGCATATGAGCCAGATGTTTTGGATAGGGGCCACAGCGTGGCAGGAGGCAAGAGGAAGGGCTGTAATAATAGGAGGCATGTCAGAGTAACAGTCACAGGAGTATGATATGGGGTAAAGGGGGGGAGCAGATATAGGTACCTTTGCTATGGTTCCATTGGTTATTTAGCCTGTGGAGATCTAAAGCACATAGGACAGAGGTTAGGAGAGTGATAGGGATATAGAGTCCATGGTCAAAATTCCGTATACATCTCAACCAATTGCGGTACCTGTGTTTCAGAGCGCATAAAGGCGCTGGTCTGCTGGGGTCTGTAGTCCCTGTAGGGATGTAGAGCGGCGTTCCCATGCCTTGCTGCTGGGTGGTGTGGCTGCATACTGTCTGGGGAGGTTTTTAAGCGCTTTCACACTTTCGGCAAACCTCTTCGATTTCTTGCCACAGTTGGGGCCAATATACCAGTCGTTGTAACCACCGGAAGGTCTTCTCCACGCCGAAATGGGCACCTCTTCCATGAGCCTCCTGGGCTAATTGTGTTACCAGCGTTCCTGGGACTAATACCTGCCAGGTCACGTCAAACTCTCGAGGTAGCTGGATTTTCCAGCATAACAAGCCATCCTTCAAGAAGAGTCTTTCCCACTGACCTAAGATCTGTAGGGTAGTTGGGAGTGAAGCAGCTCTAGCCTCCTGGTCAGGTCTCTGACCTAGAGCGACCCATTCTATAAGGTTTGCCAACTCTGGGTCGAACTGTTGCAATTGTATCCACTCGTCTCTTGAGTGACCCAGGATTTGAGTGGGCCTTGCCTTTTCTTTGGAGTTCTGAGCATTGATTACAGCTGCAGCGAATTGACAGAAATCCGGAGTCTCGTCACCTTCCAGCTCTTCATCTATATCTCTCTTTGGCCCCATCTGAGTGACCCAGGACAGAGCATCTGCACAGGAGTTCAGGGCCTTAGACCTGTGCAATTTAAGGGCGTGGCATCCCCTTTGTTGAGCTGATTAGTATATGTGTAGCTTACCACGGGCCTAGGTGGTCTGGAGTTGGGACCCGGTCCTCTTTGTCTACCCTTTTATATGCATTACTTCAACTTTGATATACAGTAAGGTTTTTAATATAGACAGTATGGGTACCGTCCCAATTTAGGGTCACCTTTCCGCTGGTGGGACGGCTTGTATACTTTTTTTGATCAAAAATAGTTCACTAAGTAACCTATATTTATTATGCAACTTTGCTTTACATTTATATATAATGATGGTAGGGTATGAGATATATTTTTTGTCTTCTGTAGGTTTTGCTTCTTTTTGCTAGTGTGAACATGCTCCTATTTCTTGCATGTCTACCATCTTAGACCTCAGTTCACATTGCTTGGTTTTCTGTCTTGTTTGCATTCTGTGCAATTTAAGGGCGTGGCATCCCCTTTGTTGAGCTGATTAGTATATGTGTAGCTTACCACGGGCCTAGGTGGTCTGGAGTTGGGACCCGGTCCTATTTGTCTACCCTTTTATATGCATTACTTCAACTTTGATATACAGTAAGGTTTTTAATATAGACAGTATGGGTACCGTCCCAATTTAGGGTCACCTTGCCGCTGGTGGGACGGCTTGTATACTTTTTTTGATCAAAAATAGTTCACTAAGTACCCTATATTTATTATGCAACTTTGCTTTACATTTATATATAATGATGGTAGGGTATGAGATATATTTTTTGTCTTCTGTAGGTTTTATTTTCAGAATACAGCCATACAATAGTAAAAAATAGACATAAGTACATAGATCCAAATGGGCAGCTAATGGAACATAGAACGGACTAAAAAGGATGGGGGATGAGGAAGAAGGGGGTGTGGGGGGAAGGGATGGGGGTGGGTGAAGATGAAGCGGGAGGCGGAGAGAGTGATCAGGTGGGGTGTATTTACATATACATTACACTTGGTATATAGACATATAGGCAAGAGTATTATTGCAGGTACAGTTCAGTCTTACTTTTGGTGAAGTCTGCATATGAGCCAGATGTTTTGGATAGGGGCCACAGCGTGGCAGGAGGCAAGAGGAAGGGCTGTAATAATAGGAGGCATGTCAGAGTAACAGTCACAGGAGTATGATATGGGGTAAAGGGGGGTAGCAGATATAGGTACCTTTGCTATGGTTCCATTGGTTATTTAGCCTGTGGAGATCTAAAGCACATAGGACAGAGGTTAGGAGAGTGATAGGGATATAGAGTCCATGGTCAAAATTCCGTATACATCTCAACCAATTGCGGTACCTGTGTTTCAGAGCGCATAAAGGCGCTGGTCTGCTGGGGTCTGTAGTCCCTGTAGGGATGTAGAGCGGCGTTCCCATGCCTTGCTGCTGGGTGGTGTGGCTGCATACTCTCTGGGGAGGTTTTTAAGCGCTTTCACACTTTCGGCAAACTTCTTCGATTTCTTGCCACAGTTGGGGCCAATATACCAGTCGTTGTAACTACCGGAAGGTCTTCTCCACGCCGAAATGGGCACCTCTTCCATGAGCCTCCTGGGCTAATTGTGTTACTAGCGTTCCTGGGACTAATACCTGCCAGGTCACGTCAAACTCTCGAGGTAGCTGGATTTTCCAGCATAACAAGCCATCCTTCAAGAAGAGTCTTTCCCACTGACCTAAGATCTGTAGGGTAGTTGGGAGTGAAGCAGCTCTAGCCTCCTGGTCAGGTCTCTGACCTAGAGCGACCCATTCTATAAGGTTTGCCAACTCTGGGTCGAACTGTTGCAATTGTATCCACTCGTCTCTTGAGTGACCCAGGATTTGAGTGGGCCTTGCCTTTTCTTTGGAGTTCTGAGCATTGATTACAGCTGCAGCGAATTGACAGAAATCCGGAGTCTCGTCACCTTCCAGCTCTTCATCTATATCTCTCTTTGGCCCCATCTGAGTGACCCAGGACAGAGCATCTGCACGGGAGTTCAGGGCCTTAGACCTGTGCAATTTAAGGGCGTGGCATCCCCTTTGTTGAGCTGATTAGTATATGTGTAGTTACCACGGGCCTAGGTGGTCTGGAGTTGGGACCCGGTCCTATTTGTCTACCCTTTTATATGCATTACTTCAACTTTAATATACAGTAAGGTTTTTAATATAGACAGTATGGGTACCGTCCCAATTTAGGGTCACCTTTCCGCTGGTGGGACGGCTTGTATACTTTTTTTGATCAAAAATAGATCACTAAGTACCCTATATTTATTATGCAACTTTGCTTTACATTTATATATAATGATGGTAGGGTATGAGATATATTTTTTGTCTTCTGTAGGTTTTGCTTCTTTTTGCTAGTGTGAACATGCTCCTATTTCTTGCATGTCTACCATCTTAGACCTCAGTTCACATTGCTTGGTTTTCTGTCTTGTTTGCATTCTGTGCAATTTAAGGGCGTGGCATCCCCTTTGTTGAGCTGATTAGTATATGTGTAGCTTACCACGGGCCTAGGTGGTCTGGAGTTGGGACCCAGTCCTATTTGTCTACCCTTTTATATGCATTACTTCAACTTTGATATACAGTAAGGTTTTTAATATAGACAGTATGGGTACCGTCCCAATTTAGGGTCACCTTGCCGCTGGTGGGACGGCTTGTATACTTTTTTTGATCAAAAATAGTTCACTAAGTACCCTATATTTATTATGCAACTTTGCTTTACATTTATATATAATGATGGTAGGGTATGAGATATATTTTTTGTCTTCTGTAGGTTTTGCTTCTTTTTGCTAGTGTGAACATGCTCCTATTTCTTCCATGTCTACCATCTTAGACCTCAGTTCACATTGCTTGGTTTTCTGTCTTGTTTGCATTCTGTGCAATTTAAGGGCGTGGCATCCCCTTTGTTGAGCTGATTAGTATATGTGTAGCTTACCACGGGCCTAGGTGGTCTGGAGTTGGGACCCGGTCCTATTTGTCTACCCTTTTATATGCATTACTTCAACTTTGATATACAGTAAGGTTTTTAATATAGACAGCATGGGTACCGTCCCAATTTAGGGTCACCTTGCCGCTGGTGGGACGGCTTGTATACTTTTTTTGATCAAAAATAGTTCACTAAGTACCCTATATTTATTATGCAACTTTGCTTTACATTTATATATAATGATGGTAGGGTATGAGATATATTTTTTGTCTTCTGTAGGTTTTAGTGTCAGAATACAGCCATACAATAGTAAAAAATAGACATAAGTACATAGATCCAAATGGGCAGCTAATGGAACATAGAACGGACTAAAAAGGATGGGGGATGAGGAAGAAGGGGGTGTGGGGGGAAGGGATGGGGTGGGTGAAGATGAAGCGGGAGGCGGAGAGAGTGATCAGGTGGGGTGTATTTACATATACATTACACTTGGTATATAGACATATAGGCAAGAGTATTATTGCAGGTACAGTTCAGTCTTACTTTTGGTGAAGTGTGCATATGAGCCAGATGTATTGGATAGGGGCCACAGCGTGGCAGGAGGCAAGAGGAAGGGCTGTAATAATAGGAGGCATGTCAGAGTAACAGTCACAGGAGTATGATATGGGGTAAAGGGGGGGAGCAGATATAGGTACCTTTGCTATGGTTCCATTGTTTATTTAGCCTGTGGAGATCTAAAGCACATTGGACAGAGGTTAGGAGAGTGATAGGGATATAGAGTCCATGGTCAAAATTCCGTATACATCTCAACCAATTGCGGTACCTGTGTTTCAGAGCGCATAAAGGCGCTGGTCTGCTGGGGTCTGTAGTCCCTGTAGGGATGTAGAGCGGCGTTCCCATGCCTTGCGGCTGGGTGGTGTGGCTGCATACTGTCTGGGGAGGTTTTTAAGCGCTTTCACACTTTCGGCAAACTTCTTCGATTTCTTGCCACATTTGGGGCCAATATACCAGTCGTTGTAACTACCGGAAGGTCTTCTCCACGCCGAAATGGGCACCTCTTCCATGAGCCTCCTGGGCTAATTGTGTTACTAGCGTTCCTGGGACTAATACCTGCCAGGTCACGTCAAACTCTCGAGGTAGCTGGATTTTTTGACAGAAATCCGGAGTCTCGTCACCTTCCAGCTCTTCATCTATATCTCTCTTTGGCCCCATCTGAGTGACCCAGGACAGAGCATCTGCACGGGAGTTCAGGGCCTTAGACCTGTGCAATTTAAGGGCGTGGCATCCCCTTTGTTGAGCTGATTAGTATATGTGTAGCTTACCACGGGCCTAGGTGGTCTGGAGTTGGGACCCGGTCCTATTTGTCTACCCTTTTATATGCATTACTTCAACTTTGATATACAGTAAGGTTTTTAATATAGACAGTATGGGTACCGTCCCAATTTAGGGTCACCTTTCCGCTGGTGGGACAGCTTGTATACTTTTTTGATCAAAAATAGTTCACTAAGTACCCTATATTTATTATGCAACTTTGCTTTACATTTATATATAATGATGGTAGGGTATGAGATATATTTTTTGTCTTCTGTAGATTTTGCTTCTTTTTGCTAGTGTGAACATGCTCCTATTTCTTGCATGTCTACCATGGGGGATGAGGAAGAAGGGGGTGTGGGGGGAAGGGATGGGGGTGGGTGAAGATGAAGCGGGAGGGAGTGATCAGGTGGGGTGTATTTACATATACATTACACTTGGTATATAGACATATAGGCAAGAGTATTATTGCAGGTACAGTTCAGTCTTACTTTTGGTGAAGTGTGCATATGAGCCAGATGTTTTGGATAGGGGCCACAGCGTGGCAGGAGGCAAGAGGAAGGGCTGTAATAATAGGAGGCATGTCAGAGTAACAGTCACAGGAGTATGATATGAGGTAAAGGGGGGGAGCAGATATAGGTACCTTTGCTATGGTTCCATTGGTTATTTAGCCTGTGGAGATCTAAAGCACATAGGACAGAGGTTAGGAGAGTGATAGGGATATAGAGTCCATGGTCAAAATTCCATATACATCTCAACCAATTGCGGTACCTGTGTTTCAGAGCGCATAAAGGCGCTGGTCTGCTGGGGTCTGTAGTCCCTGTAGGGATGTAGAGCGGCGTTCCCATGCCTTGCTGCTGGGTGGTGTGGCTGCATACTGTCTGGGGAGGTTTTTAAGCGCTTTCACACTTTCGGCAAACTTCTTCGATTTCTTGCCACAGTTGGGGCCAATATACCAGTCGTTGTAACCACCGGAAGGTCTTCTCCACGCCGAAATGGGCACCTCTTCCATGAGCCTCCTGGGCTAATTGTGTTACTAGCGTTCCTGGGACTAATACCTGCCAGGTCACGTCAAACTCTCGAGGTAGCTGGATTTTCCGGCATAACAAGCCATCCTTCAAGAAGAGTCTTTCCCACTGACCTAAGATCTGTAGGGTAGTTGGGAGTGAAGCAGCTCTAGCCTCCTGGTCAGGTCTCTGACCTACAGCGACCCATTCTATAAGGTTTGCCAACTCTGGGTCGAACTGTTGCAATTGTATCCACTCGTCTCTTGAGTGACCCAGGATTTGAGTGGGCCTTGCCTTTTCTTTGGAATTCTGAGCATTGATTACAGCTGCAGCGAACTTACAGAAATCCGGAGCCTCGTCACCTTCCAGCTCTTCATCTATATCTCTCTTTGGCCCCATCTGAGTGACCCAGGACAGAGCATCTGCACGGGAGTTCAGGGCCTTAGACCGATAAGCGATTTTGTACTGATATTTAGACTTCCTTGCAACCCATCATTGTTCCAATGCACCCAACTTTGCGTTTTCCAAATGAGCCAAAGGATTATTGTCTGTCCGCACTTGTACTTCTGAACCTGACAAGTACTCCGCAAATTTATCAGTCATGGCCCATACCAGTGCAGTAGCTCCAGTTTGAACGAACGGTTGTTATCTGGATTCTTCTCAGTGTCCCAAAGTGACCGACTGGCATACGCGATCACCCGCACTTTTCCTTCTTGCTCTTGAGCCAACACTGCTCGCAGTCCATGTAGACCTCCATCAGTGTACAATACAAAAGGCTGTGAGAAATCAGCATAGGCCAGTATTCGGGCGTTCGTTAGCGCCATTTTCAATGCTCGAGATACCTCTTCTTGTTGTTGTCCCCTCTGAATAGGTTGCCGCTTTGCTCCTCCAGCCGTTCCCCTCAGTAATTCATTGAGCGGGACCGTAATCTTAACAAAGTCTTTTATGAATCTGAGGTAATATCCAGCGAGTCCTAGAAATGCTCTCAACTCCCTTAAGTTGACTAGTGTGGGCCACTTCTGCACTGCAGCTACTTTCTCAGCAGTGGGATACACTCCCGCACTAGACACAGTGTGACCCAAATATTCAATTTCTCGTTTGAAGAGATGACACTTACGAGGCTTGATTTTCAATCCATAAGTCGTTCTAGCACTTGTTCCAGTCGGCAGAGATGATCTTCAAACAAGGCTGAATAAATAATTATATCATCCAGATAAATTAAAGTAGCTTTGAAGTTGAGGTCCCCCAAGCATCTCTCCATCAATTTTTGGAATGTTCCTAGTGCATTTGTCAGCCGGAACGGCATCCGGTTAAACTAAAACAAACCCATAGGAAGAACAAAGGCAGTTTTCGGACGATCTTTCTCAGCTACTGGGACCTGCCAATAGCCACTAGCCAGGTCAAGAGAAGAGAAGAATTTAGCACTTCCTAATGCGGATAGAGATTCTTCTATTCGGGGTAATGGGTAAGAGTCTCGCACAGTACATACATTCAATTTCCGGTAATCTACGCAAAATCTCAGAGTACCGTCTTTTTTTCCGAACTAGCACAATAGGAGCTTCCCAAGGACTCTGACTTTCGTGAATTACACCATTCCGCAGCATATGGGCTAAAAGTTCTTTCACCTCCTGGTACATTTGAGGTGGGATCTGCCGATACTTTTCCTAAATGGGAGCCATATTTCCTGTGGGTATTTCAGGTTGAATATCTCGAGTGCACCCGAAATCATCTTTATGTTGTGCAAACACCCCCTGGTAACACTGTAAAAGTTGCTTGATCTGCTTAACTTGTCCAGCCAAGAACTCAGTGAGATTAGCCTCCATTTGATCTAAGTGGTGACACCCAACCAAAGGTTCCCTTTTGACTTCTTGCCTGTGAAGGGACACCTCTAGGGTCCATGGTTCTCCGTCCACGGGCTCCAACTCTATAGCATCCGCTCTGGTTAGGTCCTCTGGCATTATGCAAACCCGCTCTATGTCTTGGCGGGGCAACAACCGTAGGCTTGTGCCACTTAGGTTAATACAGCGTACGGGTACTCGACCCTGACGCACGGTAGCCAGTGTGTGAGCAGCAGAAGTCCAGCAGGCGCTTCGTCCCCTTCTATTGGTTCTATCTGAATGTCCATACCCTCTAATGATACATGTGCCAGCACCAGCAGAGTGAGCACAGTTTGTCCTACTGGCAATGTCACTGTAGCTTCAGACGTTATAGACACTCTACCAAGATACTGAGAAGCAGCAGGCAATTTTTGAATTTGACTGACTCGTACGAGGTGTTGAAAGACCCTCTTGCTGGCTGGGTCACGAGTGGTGCGGGTCCAGTTATTTCTGTCAGAATCCTCAGCCAAGAACTGTCCGACCTCCTTAAGCACATTCACGCCCAGGGTTATAATGGGCCTGTCACCTCCAGACCCTGTGGTCAGTATTATCCCCTTTCGGCCGAGGTTCTTTACACATGCCCAGACCAACATCCATACTACCCCTGCCACCGGGATAGGTAATTGGTTAGCCGCTACCAGTTTGACGGTAGGTTCCTTCCAGGAACGAACAACCTCTGGAAAATCACTTTGAAAATATGCTTCAGGCATAGTGGTCACCTGAGACTCAGTGTCCATTAAACAACAAATCCGCTGTCCATTGAATTCAGCCCAAATAATAGGCCTCTTGGAGACAATGTCTTCAGAGATTCTCCTTACACGCCCTAAAGTTTGAAACCCCACAGTATGCTCCACGACCGTGGGGTGTCTTAGTTTAACGGCTGCCCTGGTCTCCACTTTTCTTTATTCGGGCAGTCTCTGGACATATGACCTCTACCGTCACAGGTCCAACACTCCGGTCCTCGCTCTACCGGTGGACTGAGTGCACGACTCGTTGGAACCTGATAGGAACGTCTTCCTCACTCTTGTCTCCGTCCACGTGAGGCAGAGCTGTCCATTAACAAGGGGGCATCAGGGGTCTCTTGACGTATCTCTTGTGCCCAATCGGGCAACTGACTGAAAGCAGCGTGCTGAGAATTGGGTGGAAGAGGGGTTATTGCCTCATGATTTCTGACATTGACCTTGAGAACAGGAAATTCTTCCTCCAAGACTCTAGCTTCCGCCCCAATCTCTAAGAAACCTAGGCTGGGCCTCAGGCGAAGCCGCTCCTTTAAGATCTGTCTCAGGGAGGGGTCTTTTAAGCAAGCAATCAATTGGTCTCGCAATATTTCATCTAATGACCCCAGTCCTCGATTTCCATCTCGAACCTTCTTAATGATATGGGCTGTCACTTCCTGCAATGCATTAATATATTGATTAACAGTCTCATTTTCCTTTTGTACTCTCTGAAATAACTGCAACCGTAAATGCCCCAGATCTGTAGTATCACTGTGCATGTCTTCCAGAATTTTGATCACTTTGTTTACAGTGCCACGGTCCCCGGGTGGGCGATACATTACAATCTGTCGGGCTTCCTCATCAAGGGTTAAAAGGGCCAATTCAGCCTGGACTAGGGGATTAAGAGGATACATACGTAGTATAATTTTCAGTCTCTCTACCCAGTCCCACAGTGACGTACCATCCCCCGTAAATTTGGGAAGGTGACTGAGCATAGCCCCCAAGGGTATATGTCCGCTGACAGACCCGGTCACAGACTGATCCCCCATCTCTGCGTCTGAATGTTGCATCCTGCCGACTACGCCAAATGTAATGCAGGTGTCAGAATGCAACGCGCAGAGTCCCAAAATGAGGGCAGTCAAATAGCTATAAATAACAATTTATATTTTTACAGTATATATATATTGTGAGGTAGCGCTAATGATCATGTTGAGGGGCACTCACTTCACCGGGTCAATTAAAGCACCCAAGCAACGGTTTACAGTAAACTAAAGTCCAGCAGTTTATTACACAACATAAACTGCTTATAACATAGTCCATCTCAGTGGCTCGCAGGCATGTTACACATGTAATATCCTAGAGCCTTTCCAGTGGCAGCTATGCCCGCTTGGCTTCAGATACAGACTTCAGCAAGGTAACAACATCAATGTCCATATAAAGCACCGTTTTTACCTTTGCCGGGTCTTAGCTGCTTCTATCAGCTCTGTTCTGCCAAAGCTGTGGTTCAAGGCTCACCAGACATGGTCTCCAGGCCACGTGTCTTCGAGGGCTAATGGTGTCCCAGACACAGGGATCAGGTCTCTTGCCACCCCCTGTGTTTCAAAACCACCCGGATATATATACCTCTGTGCGCACAGGACCTGTGATGAAGTCACAGCCATATGATCAGTCACCTGAAGGAGAGGTACATGGTCAGCCAGAACACACACCCTGGACATTTTAGCAATGCAGCAAGCCACTGCATTGCAATATATATATATCTTAAACAAGCTGACAGGGATTGCAACAGGGGTTAATAATGAGAACACTATCACAATAGTAATAACAATAGCAATAACACACAATACATCACAATAGCAATAACAATAGCAAGAAAATCCTTCTCTAAAATACTGTATCTAGCCCAAATATGGGATTAGCACTGAAGTCCATCGGTTCTGCAAAAGGCCCTAGCAGGGGTCTCCGGCTATTCCCGCTAGGCCTTTAAGTCTTTTTCTGACAAAGTCAATTAGATCCCATTTGGCATGTTCCACCTCACCCGTCCCCCCTCCCAACCTGATACCCTAAACCTGATTGTTCCCGGTACCGTGGGGGAGCGGTTGAAGTGACAGCCCTGTTCAGTGATGACACTCGTCGGCTTTTGCTGACGTGATCTCTCCAGCATGACTCATTTCTATCCTCTCTTTGTCCTGTCAATCGGGGCGGTTTACCACGTCATGGGTAGGAGGGTCTTGTACATTTCCTTAATGTCGTATCCAAGTCCTGGTCCTCTTCCGTAGTCGTGACACCCGAGGGACCGCTGAACTGAATACCGCGCTCATTCACCGGTAGCCACCCGTCTTGTCTTAGGGGTCTCACCCCGGTCTCTCTAGCTGGTTCCTTCAGCGCATCCAGCCTGCGCCATGTCTCTCTCTGTGTCTGGTGCCGAAATCACCTCAGGCACTGCGCGCTTGACCATTAAATTTTGAAATTCTCTGCCGGAGGTCACCTGACCAGGTCCAACGTGCAAACTTGAAATGCTCACCAGATGGCGCTCTTTTCTCCTTACTACATACATCTCGCATTGATTCTCTGAAAGACTTTTCTCCTTTTATTACATAATTGCCGCTCTCAAAGGTGGACAGCGACATTTACAAGGTTTATAGCTGGATGGAGCTGATGGAGGCAGATGATGGCTGAATAATATCACAGCGATCATCTGTTAGGAAAGTCAGGGAAGAAGCATATGACATAACTATACATCATATGTTGGTAAGGAATTAAAATTTGACACAAATGTTATCATCATTTAATTTTTTCATCTCTAGTATATATCCCTTCATGGTAGACAGGGTGGAAACTATTGGGACCATGATAGAAGACAACACATGCTCTTCTATCTTTATTCCTTGGTGTGCAAGAAATACGCACAAAATTAAAATAAAAACACTAAGCACGAACAATACATGAAAAAAATGAAAAATATCACATCAAATTTCTCTTAATCTCCTTCTTACTAATCAGAATCCCACAATGTCTGTCCGCTATTTCATTTTTCTTCTCTGTTAGATTCCTAAAACTTAACATGGACAAAACAGAATTCATCATCTTTCCCCCATCTCACTCAACCCCCCAACAGACCTATCCATCCAAGTCAATGGCTGCTCACTCTCCCCTGTCCTACAAGCTCACTGCCTCGGGGTAACCCTTGACTCTGATCTCTCCATCGAAACTCTTATCCAAGCACTTTCCACTTCCTGTCGACTCCAATTCAAAAATTTTTCCCCGATCCGCGCATTCCTTAAACAAGAATCTGCAAAAACATTAGTGCATGCCTTCATCATTTCCCACCTACTGCAACCTCCTGCTTTATCTCCTCCCCTCTAACATTCTTGTACCTCTCCAATCTATCCTAAACTCTGCTGCCAGACTGTCCCTTCGCTATTCCCTAGCCTCTCCTCTCTGTCAATCCCTTCACTGGATCCCCATTGCAAAGAGACTCCACTTCAAAACATTAACCTTGTCATGCAAAGCCATCCACAACCTCTCTCCTCCATACATGTGCGACTTAGTCTCACAATACTTTCCTGCACGCAACCTCCGGTCCTCACAAGATCTCCTTCTCTACTCCCCTCTTATCTACTCTACCCACAATCGCATACATGAAATTCTCCCGTGCATCCCCCCTACTCTGAAAATCTTTGCCCCAAGATATCAGACTTTTGTCTACGGTGGAAACCTTCAAATGGAACCTGAAGACCCACCTCTTCTGACAAGCCTACAACGTGCAGTAACCATCTCTCCACCATACCGCTGCACGACCAGCTCTACCCTCACCTACTGTATCCTCACCCATCCCTCGTAGACTGTGAGCCCTCGCGGGCAGGGTCCTCGCTCCTCCTGTACCAGTCGGTGACTTGTATAGTTTAAAATTATTGTACTTGTTTTTATTATGTATACCCCTTTTCACATGTAACGCGCCATGGAATAAATAACGCTATAATAATAAATAATAATAATATCCTGCTTTTCATTGATTCCATTTTGTTATATATTGAAAACTGAGAAATATGTTATGAAATCTCTTGTTTCTCAAAAACTCAGTCCTGGAGGTTGAATTCCTCACAGCCCTGTGCATGGCTGTAAGACAGCTGGCTGCAGCAGGAGCCTCCCCCCTCAACACAAATGGAAGGTAAGTTCTGTCTTCTTAGTAATCGGCCATAGATGCAACCGATCAGCAGGAGTTTATCCTATTCTTGAAAGGAATTCTACAAGACTAACTATATTTCTTGTTTAATTTAAACATTCATTTCTAGGTTTCGTGTTCCTTTAAGACACAAGCTTTCTTGATATTTCCACTGGGAAGCTAATGGTAATTCATGTCATGATGAGTATGTTCCTTTAATAAATGTAATTATGTGTGAAAGAGAATTTATGCACTGTTATATCCCAGCAAGGGACTGAGAAAAGGGATTAAACTCAGATCCTATAACTACTGGCCCAGTACATGTCTTATTGATTTTTTTGTAATGGCATTTATATAGATTACACTTTTCTCGGGATTTGTTTAGTGGAGTTACAAACTTATTTATTTGTATATTTTAGGCTTCCTGGTTAAGGTCTAATGGACTTTTCTTTATGAACTCCACTGGGTTTCACAATGGTTTTGTGGAGTGAAGATCACAGGTGACCAGACATTGGAAATGTAACTC
The DNA here is from genome assembly GCF_046119375.1 of Phyllobates terribilis. Classification (NCBI taxonomy): domain Eukaryota; kingdom Metazoa; phylum Chordata; class Amphibia; order Anura; family Dendrobatidae; genus Phyllobates; species Phyllobates terribilis. The sequence goes on from NW_027362768.1 coordinate 331,814,993, forward strand.
ATATAATAGAACTTTTTTCTCACCCTGCCTCCCAGCTTTTGATTTGACCTAGATTATAAAGAGTGTGGCCAATAAAATTAGTTTTCACATGAAGCATTTTTTGTTTCAAGGGCACTATCTACAAAATTACTTATGAAGATACACTGACAAGAAACACGTCAAATAAAATAAAAAAACATCTGTAAATAAGTGAAACTCAATAATTTGTTCTTTTCATATTTTAAAGGGTTTGTCCAGTCCAAATCAATAACTCTACAGTCACTCCGTGTGACTGCAGACTTATGAATCCCCCCAGCACAGGCACTAAGGGGATTCACCGGTTTCTGAGTCGGACCGGAAGGTATGTATGAGTTATACATACTCACGGCCAATGGGTGCGGCCTCGCTTCCATACACTTGCAGGGAGCGAGGCCGCGCCCTCTAGTCAGCCACGCCCACTGGATGACCACGGTCTTGCTCTATATAAGTGTATGGAGTGAGGCCATGCCCACTTGCTGGGAGAATGTATAACTCATACATATCCTCCAGTCTGTGGCTGGAAACCGGCTACAGAGTGACTGCAGACTTATCAATTTGGACCAGACATCCCCTTTAATTAGGCGACAACCAATATGGCTGCCATTATAACGTGATGAGAAAGATGATAGATAGATAGATAATGATAGGATAGATAGATGATAGATAGATAGATAGATAGATGATAGATAGATAGATAGATAGATAGATAGATAGATAGATAGATATAGGATGGATAGATAGATAGATAGATAGATAATAGATAGATAATAGATAGATAAATAGATAGATAGATAGATAGATATAGGATGGAGAGATAGATAGATAGATAGATAGATAGATAGATAGATAGATAATGATAGAAGATATATAGATAGATAGTTAGATAATGATAGAAGGATAGATAAATAGATAAATGGAGAGATATATGGATAGATAGATAGAATAGATAGATGATTGATAGATATTGTACAAAAATGATAAATATATGGACATGAGATAGATAAATAGATACAGAGATAGATAGATAATAGATAGATTCATGATAGATAGATATATACATGATAGATAGATAGATAGATAGATAGATAGATAGATAGATAATAGCTAGATATATGATAGATAGAATAGATGGAAAGACAGAAATGATAGATAGATAGATAGATAGATACATGATAGATAGATAGATGATAGATAGATAGATAAATAATAGATCAATGATACAGCAGATATCACAAGTATTTTGAAAACAGCATTCACTAATAATTAGTTTTAAGGAAGGGTAATGATGTATTAGGTTTTTGACATGAAATCAATGTTAGCCTTGAGGAGACTCCTGACTTGTCAAATAATCAATACAGAAACCTTGCACCTACAGGGAAGGACAGATACATCTTTGTGAATACAGCTTAAAATCTTTAAGACATACTGTATGTACTTTTGTTTCTGATGCTTACGATTTTTTTTCTTTAAAGTGCTAATATTTATAGTCTAGGTATAATGTATTTGTTGTATAATGCAATATATTTCCAACTGTCAGAATGGCTAACTCAAAGGGGTTGTTCCTTTTCCAAAAAGTTATGTCTACAAGCTGAATTCATTACAACCCACCCTTAACTTACCATCCCCAGGTCTAGTATTGTGCCTCCACTACTGACACAGTCCCTGATGTTCAGCTGCAGAGGTGACGTCATGTCAATAACACTGCAGCCAATTGCTGAGCTCAGAAGCTCATGCCATTTATATTGGCAGAGCTGCTGTGCTCTGTGATTGGCTGCAGTGCTGATAATTTGAATTTACCACTGTATCCTGTACGCAATCATCGGAGTAACACTTGAGACAAAGCGCTGGACCCTGAGAGGGTAAGTTAAGGGCATTTTTTTCTTTTCATGGTGAGCTAAATTGAAAAAGACAAGGTTTCTAAGAGGGATCAGCCTCTTTAATATTTAACTCTCATTTATCCATTGATTGTTTTTTCTTATCATTAGACTGTGAACACATTTAAAGGCACATAAACCACATTACTGTTGATTGATCTTGAAATCTTTAAACGTATCTACAAGCAATTTAAAGGGGTTGTCCACTACTTGGCCAACTCCTTCTGAATCCCTATTTTTACTCTGCGTAAAATAATAATACATATATGTGACACCCCAGGGGTCTGGTTGCCACAGTGATAGAGATATTATGTCTGAGAGCAGGTGGGAGGTCCTTTGGTCAGGGATCCTGTGCATGCCACACCTCCTGCCCAGTCTTGGGAGGGGAAGAACTTCCCCTGTATAAACCCGGGGCTGAGGCAGGGTGAGTCAGACAAGGAGAGTGGAGAAGAGAAGCAGCATAGGAAACAGCAGTGTTACAAGGAGTCAGGGGCTGGCAGCTACAGAGCTCGCCCTGACTAAGAAGATTCTTTACCGGACCCGGAGTCCGAGGCTGTGGGGACTAAATCCTACCCAGCAGCAGAATCCGTCGGGCAGGGGATTTCAGGTCCTCTGGCCCAGAAGCCTGAAGGCACGGTCACACGCGTGGGACCAGCACCGCCATCGTGGAGCGGAAGCCATTAGAAGGCCCCGAGTCACCGGCCATACGGGTGAGCACCACACGGTACACTCAGGGACGTGGGCTACTTACATCAGCTTCTAGCAAGGTAGCCAGAAGAGTACAGTCAGTTTGGGAGGCCTACAACTACGCCTGGCCAGGGGAGATCCCATCTGCTCAAAGACTGACCAGGCCCCGTTTGCTAGCAAGTACTCCGGGAGGGTCTGTCGTTGTTACCAGTAAAGACCCTGAACTACACCGTACCGTCTCTGAGTGGTTCCTGCTACCCCCATCATCCACGTCGGCTGCCCTGAGACCATACCCCTCCCGTTGGGGGTTATACTATCACGCTGCATAATCCTACCATCGGCCTCAGCGGTCTGCCCCGCAGCAGCAGCTCCCTGGCTGCACTCAACGGGTGGCGTAGTCATCAACTATTTACTACTAGTAGACTGCCGTCCAGTTTGACTCCCTGGGCACGGACCGGGTCACCGCCACGAGACTACAACCCTCCACGGATCCGGCTCCGGGTAAGCTCCCGCGTGCGCACCACAGCGCGACACAGGCCCAGGGGCGCGTCAACTTTGGCGTAGCCGGCAGGATTTCGTGCCCGCAACCACCGGGTACTGCGTGCCTGAAAAGCAAAGACTGTTCAAACTTACCAGTGGTGAAGATTCCCGCTATCTGTGGAGGTTTCCCGCCATCCGGCGCCATCTTCTACCTTCTTCCCGCCATCCGCGAAGTTTTCCCGCCATCCGGCGCCATCTTCGACCTTCTTCCCGCCATCCGTGGAGTTTTCCCGCCATTGGACGCCATCTTGAGGACGCCGCGCGGGAAGAAGAGGGGCGTGGACTCCGAAAGCGCGCGAGAACTGAAGCCCCGCCTCACGTCCGGACGTTGCGTAAGGTCCTGGAAGGAGCCCAGCAGACGCCGACGTCACAGGAGCGCGACGGAAGGTCCTCAACCCTGACGATCCACTGCGGAGCCGCGGCCTACGGAAGAGGATCATCGCAAGGTAGGCCACGGTCCACTAGGGGGGAGGAAGATGTCGGATACGGAGGAGAGCTTCACTGCCTCAACCCCCGCCAGCGCTACCGCTGCTGCAGTTATGCCCTTCACCATGCCCTATATCCCGGGAGCAGCTTGGCTACCCCAGTACTCAGGGGAGTCGCATACCCTGCATGACTTTAGAGAAAAGCTGGATAGCCTCTTCCAGGTGTACCCCCTCACAGAAGAGCAAAAAGTGAGCATCCTGGTGGCCCAACTAACAGGGGCAGCCAAAAGGGAAGTAAAATCCTGGCCACCTGGGAGGAAGACTGTCGCAGGGATACTAACCCGGCTGAAGGACACCTTTGATACCCGCACCTCAGCCGAGATTAAGCTTAGATTCTACGGGTGCAAGCAGCGAGCGCATGAGAGTATAAGGGACTATGCACTAAACCTACAAGAGGCCCTGAGGGCCATAAAGCAGACCGACCCTGATGGGGTGGGAAACGAGGACAGGCTGTTGACTGAACAATTTATAGAGGGTTTATATTGCAATGCCCACCGAACCCAGTTGCGGGCAATGGCCTTACAGGATCCCCATCTGGACTTTGCACAGTTCAAGGACAGAGCCATCCGGGTGCTCCGAGAACTGGCACCAGGTGGCGTTGTGACCCACAGACGCCCCACTACCACTTACTACCAGGAGGCGGCGCCCTTGTCAGCAGGGCCTGTGGGAGCTGATGCGCAGGCTTTGGACAATGACCCGGCTCCAGACCTACACCATCAGGTCCAAGAGCTAGCTAAGAGCGTTGCTGCGCTAACCCGAACTGTGCAGTCTTTACAGGTTTCCACCCCAGGGAAGATCCAGCTGGCATCCGGACCGGAGGACATCCCGTGGCGTCGACCAAGGAGGACCCCACCGGCCAGAGGAAGACCCAGTGACCGATACAGTGAGGACGGACGACCCATCTGCCGCCGCTGCAATCAACCCGGACATATGGCAAGGTACTGTTCTTTAAACGGGCACAACCTGGGGTAGAGGGCCAACCCCCAGGAAAAAGATCACCAGGCCCATTGAACTGGCGCGACAGATATGTGGGAGGACGTCCAGTCTTGCCTGTGGTACTGGATGGCATTCCCATGAGTGCCCTACTGGACACCGGGTCACAGGTCACCACCATCCCGTACGTGCTCTTCAAGCAGTACTGGAATGACTCGGATATTACCCGCTACCCCGACGACGACTTGAGTATCATCGCCAGCAATGGTCAGCCCGTGCCACAGATCGGATTTAAAGAGGTGACCATCAAAATTGGTAGAGTCGAACTGGCCGCACAGGGACTGATCATTGTAGATATTGATAAACATGAGAGTCACCCAAAAATAACTCTAGGAACTAATGTAATTGAAAATTGTCTTGCAGAGGTGATTTTCCTTTTACAGCAGGTTGCCAAGAATGCCAGCTCCGGCGAGCAGCGGGTGCTCCAGAAAGAGATCCGGGCACTGATGCAACGGCAACAAGTGGAACTCTCCGGCGGTGAGATTGGTAGCGTAAGAATGTGTGACCCTTTTCCTATTGCCATGCCCCCAAAAAGTGAAATGATGATTTGGTGCCGGGCAGCTATTGGTCTGAGAGGTAGAGATTACCAGGCAATGGTAGAACCAGTTTACTCAGACAGTAGGCCCACCATTTTGACAGCACGGGGGGTCGTCAATGTACGCCATGGGAGGGTGCCCGTTCGCATAATAAATATCGGGGAGAGGGAAGTGTACCTGCCCCGGTATGCCACGCTAGCCAAATTATATATCACTAATCAAAATTCTATACAATCTGTGGAACCCTTGCCTCCATCTCACCCGGAGGAAGGTAACGGCTCTAAGAAAGACATGGAGGACTGGTGTCAGCAACTACATCTGGGTACTGACTCCACTCCCTCACATCAGAAACAAGGAGTCTATCGGGTGGTTCAAGAGTATGAGAGAGTGTTTAGTAAACACCCGTTAGACTTCGGGCGAGTCAAGGGGGTAGAACATCGCATCCCCACGGGAGATCATCCTCCCATAAAAGAGAGGTATCGACCCGTACCCCCTGCACATTACCAACACGCCAAGGGGATGCTTAGAGACATGAAGGAGGCTGGGGTAATCCGGGATAGTTGTAGCCCCTGGGCAGCCCCATTAGTTTTAGTCAAAAAGAAAGACAACACCATGAGGATGTGTGTAGATTACCGGAAAATCAACCGTATCACACACAAGGATGCGTACCCCTTACCAAGGATAGAGGAGTCATTGGCTGCTTTAAGATCTGCTAACTTCTTCTCTACCTTGGATCTCACTAGCGGGTACTGGCAGGTTCCTGTAGCAGAGGCGGACCGGGAGAAGACCGCATTCACCACCCCGATGGGACTTAGCGAGTTCACCTGCATGCCGTTCGGACTCTGCAACGCACCAGGAACCTTCCAACGCCTAATGGAGTGTTGTCTGGGCCACAGAAACTTCGAGACGGTCCTGTTGTACCTGGACGATGTCATCGTATATTCCAAGACGTATGAGGACCACCTGAAACACCTGGCGGAAGTGTTCGAGGCTCTGGCGAGTTACGGCCTAAAGGTGAAACCCTCCAAGTGTCACCTCCTGAAACCAAAGGTGCAGTACCTGGGACACGTGGTGAGCGCTGACGGAGTGGCTCCCGACCCCGATAAGATCACCGCAATTAAGGGATGGCCAAGCCCCTCCAGCGTAAAAGAAGTGCGGCAGTTCCTCGGGTTGGTAGGCTACTACCGAAGGTTTATTCCCGGTTTCACCAAAAAGGCAGCACCTATGCAGGACCTCCTGATAGGCCAGTCCCGGAAGGCCAAGAACCAGAAGCCACCCTTCAAATGGGAAGAGCTGGAAGAAGAGTCCTTCCGCCAGCTGAAGATGGCCCTCACGGGGGACGAAATCCTGGCGTACCCGGATTATAGCCAGCCCTTTATCCTCTACACCGACGCCAGTAACATCGGGCTAGGAGCCGTACTGTCCCAGATCCAGCAGGGGAAGGAACGAGTAATCGCCTACGCCAGCCGAAAACTGCGACCCACCGAAAGGAACCCCGAGAATTACAGCTCATTTAAGTTAGAGTTCCTGGCCGTAGTATGGGCAATCACTGAGCGCTTTAGGCATTACCTCGCTTCTTCCCGGTTCACCGTATACACGGATAACAACCCGTTGACACACCTGGACACGGCAAGACTCGGTGCCCTGGAGCAGAGGTGGATGGCCCGTCTGTCCAACTACGAGTTCACAATCAAATACCGGGCAGGACGCTCCAATACTAACGCGGATGCCCTGTCCAGGATGCCCAACCTGCCGGACGAAGGAGAAGATCCGGAGGGACTGGAAGAAGTTGAACTCCCTGCGTTCCACCGTCATGGGACTATCCAGTATTCCCACAGGGTAAGGGGTAAGCAGGCTGCTACGTTGAACCCCTTACCCCACTACAACTGGGCGGAAACGCAAGACAGCGACCCTGCCGTCCGACTGGTGAAGGAGATGCTGACTCGGCCGGAGGCTCGCCTTGAACCAGACGCTCCGGAGGAAGCCAAACAACTATGGGCGGAGAAGAGTCGACTATTCCTTTACAAGGGGAAGTTGTGCCGCAGAATGGTCAACTCCCGGACGCATGAACTACTCTGGCAAGTAGTGGTGCCACGAAGAGACGCAGCCATGGTGATGGAGGCATACCACGACGGAGCTGGACACTTCGGGTGGAAAAAGCTGGAGTTCCTGCTGCGCGAGCGGTTCCACTGGGTAGGCATGAGGGGAACCATCGAGAAGTGGTGCAGAGATTGTGGCCCGTGCAACCTGAGAAGGAAGGACCGAGCCAGCCAGAAGACTCCCCTGCAGTCCATCGTCACCCGGCAACCGTTGGAACTGGTAGCCTTGGATCATGTAAAACTGACCCCAAGCAGAAGTGGCTACGTCTACGCGTTAACCATCGTGGATCATTACTCCCGGTTCTTGGTTGTCGTCCCCGTCAAGGACTTAACGGCTCAAACAGCAGCTAGAGCCTTCCAGCAGCACTTCTGCCGTCCACACGGGTACCCGGACCAAGTGCTGACGGACCAGGGACCTGCCTTTGAAGCGGAGGTCTTTCAGGAATTCTGCAATCTGTATGGCTGCCGGAAGATAAGGACGACACCCTACCATCCGCAGACTAATGGACTTTGTGAAAAAATGAACCAGGTGGTAATGGATCTTCTAAAAACGTTGCCCCTGGAAGAACGCAGTCTGTGGCCTGAAAAGTTGCCCGATCTGGTGGACCTATACAACCACATCCCGGTAGGTTCCACCAACTGTACCCCGGCTTACCTAATGAGGGCAAGACCTGGTAAGTTACCTGTTGACCTGGAAATGGGAGTCCTGACCCCCGAGGACACTTCACCAGAAACAGACTGGGACACAGAGAGGCAGCAGCAGTACCGGAGAGTACAGGAGAGCGTGGAGCGAAGTCTCTGTCAGGCTAGGGAAAGACAAGAGAAAACTTACAACCAGTATGCTCCCGCTGTTCCCCTGGTACCCGGAGAGCAGGTCTTGAAGAGGAAGAGACGGCTCCACAAGTTGGACGACCAGTGGGAGAAGGACCCGTACACCGTACTGCCCTCAAGCCACGAGAACCCGAAGGTCTGTACCATCAGTAAAGACGGAGGGGAAACCACAGCCATTGTATCCCGGGACCACCTGAAGAAGTGTCCCGAACAACTGAGGAACCCTGAAGAGGAACAAGAAGACCATCGACCCGTGGAAGAAAGGGAAGATATGGTTAGTACCGTGCTCGGGGACTTTCCTCAGTCTTGGACTCAAGTCAATGGTGCAGTTGTGGTACCCGTACTCACCTTCCTCCAACCATCATCCCAAGAACCTACGGAGCAACGGGTAGAGCTGGAAGAACAGCCGGTCCAGGAGGCAGAAGACTCCACACAAGCAGAACAGGAGAATCAACCCTCTGCTTATAGTGAGCCTGCCGTACCCCTAGTGAGACAAAGAGCCGGTAGACAGCTGCCCAGTTTACCCTTGACAGCTCCTACACCCTGTAGTTCAGGGCCAGACAGTCAGCTCCGTAGGTCCACTCGGGCCACTAGAGGCCAGTTACCCGCACGCTGGAGAATTTAAAGTGTATAAATTGTTTTATTTATGTTTTTCTGTGTCTTGTTGCTTGTGTATAATTTTGTGTTTCTAGTTATTTTTTAGGAAACCTTGGTGGATTTACCGGGAATCCTTGTATATAGTTGGAGCGTAACCCAGGATGGACTAGAGACTGTTAAGGACTCGGGGGAAGACAGACCCCTACCTGGTTACGTCTCCCTGTGTTGGTGAAATGGACACCTTTGCTTTTCTTCAAAGACTGCACCCGGTTGCGGACACGCCGTAACCATCTTTATATGTTTTCTTATTGTATTATTAATGTTTTTGCCTTGTTATGTTTTTCTAAATGTGTTTAGTCCCGGAGTACTAAATTTCACTAGGGGGGAATGTGACACCCCAGGGGTCTGGTTGCCACAGTGATAGAGATATTATGTCTGAGAGCAGGTGGGAGGTCCTTTGGTCAGGGATCCTGTGCATGCCACACCTCCTGCCCAGTCTTGGGAGGGGAAGAACTTCCCCTGTATAAACCCGGGGCTGAGGCAGGGTGAGTCAGACAAGGAGAGTGGAGAAGAGAAGCAGCATAGGAAACAGCAGTGTTACAAGGAGTCAGGGGCTGGCAGCTACAGAGCTCGCCCTGACTAAGAAGATTCTTTACCGGACCCGGAGTCCGAGGCTGTGGGGACTAAATCCTACCCAGCAGCAGAATCCGTCGGGCAGGGGATTTCAGGTCCTCTGGCCCAGAAGCCTGAAGGCACGGTCACACGCGTGGGACCAGCACCGCCATCGTGGAGCGGAAGCCATTAGAAGGCCCCGAGTCACCGGCCATACGGGTGAGCACCACACGGTACACTCAGGGACGTGGGCTACTTACATCAGCTTCTAGCAAGGTAGCCAGAAGAGTACAGTCAGTTTGGGAGGCCTACAACTACGCCTGGCCAGGGGAGATCCCATCTGCTCAAAGACTGACCAGGCCCCGTTTGCTAGCAAGTACTCCGGGAGGGTCTGTCGTTGTTACCAGTAAAGACCCTGAACTACACCGTACCGTCTCTGAGTGGTTCCTGCTACCCCCATCATCCACGTCGGCTGCCCTGAGACCATACCCCTCCCGTTGGGGGTTATACTATCACGCTGCATAATCCTACCATCGGCCTCAGCGGTCTGCCCCGCAGCAGCAGCTCCCTGGCTGCACTCAACGGGTGGCGTAGTCATCAACTATTTACTACTAGTAGACTGCCGTCCAGTTTGACTCCCTGGGCACGGACCGGGTCACCGCCACGAGACTACAACCCTCCACGGATCCGGCTCCGGGTAAGCTCCCGCGTGCGCACCACAGCGCGACACAGGCCCAGGGGCGCGTCATATACAGTACTCCCCTGCAGTTCCAGTGGTGTGGGCACTTGCTCTCCCAGTGATCACGTCCCAATGTTATGTCACGTGATACTTACAGCCAATCAACGCTGGCTTCAATCTTCTCTACTATGGACATAATTGACATCTAGAGGAGGTGATAGCTGCTGCTGCCCTCTCAATTCCTCCGGATATAAAAGATTTGTCCGAAGGCGGGGAAAGTGAAGCCAATGCTGATTGGCCACAGGGATTGCATGACATAATGTTACATGAGCCCCATGAGAGCCAATGCTGACGCCGCTGGAACGGCACTGGCACCGGAGGTGAGTATAGATGTTTTGGTATTTTTTGGGGGCCAAACATAGGGACTCAGAAGGGGTTGTTTGAACTGCTAGGAATGCTTATGATATACATTTTGATTTCTGCAATTTTTCAAGAAAAGCAGTTTAGGCAGTTTAATTAGCAGCATAAAGGCTGTCTGGCATCCAGGTATGTATGAATTATTAAATGTCATGGCTGGGCTTCGGGACTCAATCCATTGATTTCTGGCTGTGTGTCGGTTTCCCTCTCTGTTTGACCACAGCCTGCATTTTATCTTTCCAACTGTTGATAATGCTCTTATCTTTGCTGTGTTGCTTCTATGCAGGTGTTTTCTCTTCCTAGTTTTGGTTTGTTCTTTCACATCTTGGGAGGGGCTATTTATACTCTCCTGGCACATGAAGTCTTTGCTGGCTATATTCCAAGCTAGATGGATGCTTGGAGTCCCAACTCCCCAGTGAAGGATTATCTGGCTGAGATTTTTCTCTATTGCTTCTCCTGCAGTTTGTTTGCATGTTCCCATTCTCAGCTCTCTTCCCATTTGTTACATTCAGTGTCTGGGGTTTTTCCCGTATACTAAAGGTCTATTTTGGTTCCTATCTTTTGATTATGTCAGTCATTGATGACTATGTGAACACGTCTTTAGCCCTGTGTCTCAGCCTCTGTCCGTGTGCACTCCATTTAGTTGTTGTGGTTTTGGGTTATACTCTGTGCATAGTTGAGGGTGCAGTTAAGGACACTCATTGTCAGCCAACATTGAGTGGGGGCACTACTGCATAATTTTAGGGTGCCATCCTCCATGGTCAGGCAGGAAAAAATCAAGGTCAGGTTACAGATTACCTAGTCTGTATACGGACCTGTGTACACAGAACTAATATCTGCTCTGGTTTGTTCATCCCCGTGTGAGTGTTAGGGATCAGTCATAACACTATAATTATGAGGTAGGCAGCCAAGCTTGGTAATTAATGTTATTTGCTAAATTAGGTATTTTAGCATAATGTAATTGTATGTATTGTATGTGCACCAATGTACATGTACTGTATATATGATCACAGCAAAGCTCCCACATTTAACTACCATTGTTGCCCTTTAAAATTTCGGCAACAGATCACCCCATACAATGCCTTAGCTTTAGATGCCCTGCACAGTGCATGGCACAGATGTCCCCCTGGAGTCTAAACAAAGATGTTCCTGTACCATGCCCTAAAGAAGCATTCCCATCAAAATTTGTATCCCCTTAATATATTGCAGTCATCATATTACATAGCAATGTGTACTTACAATTGCTCATTTTGCCTTTCTACTCAGTTAATTCTTCTCTTTTCCATTAGGTCAATGACATCAATTGACTAAAAACAGCCTAGCTGAATCCTTCTAAGCTTTATGTGGAAACAGGAAATCTAATTTCTCTGCATGAGTCATCAGTGTAAAAGTCCCTGGCAGGGAGGAGGAGCAGAGCAGCTGGGTCAGCAGGTGAAGAGGTGGATGATAAATGCAGAAAAAAGAGACTTCCTGTTTCTATATAGAGCAGAGAAAAGAGAAGAATTATCTGGGTAGAAGGGCAAAATGAGCAGCTGTAAGTACACAGTGCTGCTCACCATTATTGGCACCCCTTCATTTTTTTCATAGACTGTACAATATTTCCAGAAGAAATGAAAATGTACCAAAGTTATATCCTCAGGATTTTTTAACTAGAGGTCCAAAGTTATACAACAATAAAACATTGTTTTTCAACTTCCATGTTGAAATTTCAAAGAAAAAACATAATAAACAGCATGAGCAGCAATAAAGGCACCCCTAATTAATACTTGGTTGCACACCCTTTGGCATTGCTGACAGCCTCCGAACGTTTCTTGTAGCCATCTATAAGCTTCTTGCACTTTTCAGCTGGAATTTTCTCCCTCTCTTCCTTTGCAGTTCAAGCTCTTGAATGTTTGTAGGGTTATTTTTCCCAATGGCAGATTTCTGCTCACTCCAAAGATTTTCAATGGGATTGAGGTCAGGACTCATTGTTGGTGATTTTAAAACAGTCCATTTTTCTTTTTCAACCATTCCTGTGTACTTTTGAATGTGGGCTTTGGGTCATTATCTTGCTGGAAGACCCATGATCCTTGACTCATACCAAGTTTTTTAATAGTGGGTAGGATATTTAACTCTAAAATCTCTTTATAATTCTCTGATTTCATGTTTCCTGTGAAACGGTCAAGACCTTCAGTACCAGACGCAACAAAGCAACCCCACAGCATTCTGGATCCTCCACCCTGCTTAACTGTTGGTAAGGTGTTCTTTTCCTTATAAGCTTCATTGCACTGTCTCCAAACAAACTGTTGCTTTGCATTGCCAAAAAGCTTCATTTTTGTATCATATGTCAACAGAACATTTTCCCAGAAGGATCGTGGTTTGTCAAGGTACCCTTGGCAAAGATCAGTCGTTCCTTTTTATGTCTTTTCTTTGGCAATGATTTCTTCCTTGGCCTTCACCCATAAAACTCTGCTTGGTTTAGTGTGCGGTGTATGGTACTTGTTGAAACCTTGACCCCAGACAGTTCAAGGTTGGCCTTCAGGTCTTTGGATGTTTGACGTGGTGTTTTTTCCACCATTCGCACCAACCTTTGAAGACATCTCTTGTCAATTTTCCTCTTTTCTCCACGTCCAGGGAGGTTCTTGACGGTTCCATGCTTGGCAAACTTCTTAATAACATTGCGCACTGTTGAAACTAAGAAACCAAGGTCTTTGGAGATGGCTGTATACCCTTCGGAACTGTTGTGTTTGCTAATAGCAGTTCTGATGTCCTCAGACACCTCCTTTGTCTTCACCATTGTGACAAAGGAACCGGGCCTACCATGTGGCTTTTTAAAACAATGAAGTCAACATTAATTTGATAATTCATGTCACTTCGGCACCAACAATTAATCACAGGTGAATATTTTTTGTGATTTACCACAGGTTAGTCAAAATGTGTTTCCATACTAAATAAATGTAAAGGCTGCCAATACCAGTGACACAGTAAGCTTTAGGTTTTTCTATTTTTCCCTCTCATATTTTTTTATTTTAAATTATTGTTTATAATTTGCTCTTTTGTATTTAACATGGGTGCGCTGTACAAAAAAAACTGTTACACTTGATTCAGTTTTTACAGGAGATATTCTACTTTATGTACTTAAAGTTCATGGGTGCCAATAATGATGAGCAGGACTGTAAATAATGTGATGACTGCAATATATTAAGAGGATAAAAACTTTCATGGGAGTGCTTCTTTACATGTCCCACAGAGTGACTGAAACTGGTATCCCACCTAGAGTGCATACAACAGAGACTCCCATCTAATGTGTATGAAAGGTCTTCTGACTTGACAGAAGATGTAATGGGAAAGAAGTTCAATTTTAAATCTCAACCATATGATTGTAGGATATATTTCCGAGCATATTCACTTCTTCTCTTTGAAAACACATGCGTGGTCGAGTAAACCACATGTATACTTATGATGGTTCACGAGAAACAACTGTTCAGTTGACAAATATTGAAGGTGCGTGACAGTTTTAGTGTTTCATGGCAGATAAGCTATTGCAAATTTATCTTAGGTGACAAATCATCCTTTTATAGTTTTAACAATAAAAAGTTTTATATTGAAACATCTTAGCCATTATTATTGAACTGCAGCCGATCCTCCATCAGAGTTATGTCAGTGTTCTGTGGGGTTTCTACTCACTTGGGTGCGTCAGGAGGCAAACAAGAGGCATGTTCCTTTAAATGTCCATGTTGGTTTATTGCTTCATAAACCATGCAAAAGCAAAGGGAAAATAAACAGCCTTTTGTGCAGGCAAAACAAAGTAAAGAGTCCTTAAGTCAAAGTCTCTGGTAAGCCAGTCCTGTGGGAACACAGGCTGTGTAGCATTCAGATCACTGACTCAGTTTGGATACAACAAGGCACGGGAGGCCTTTTCCCTTCAAACACATACCATGTGCCAAACAACAGTCTCCATTTTATAGGTTGTTAACCAAACACAGAGGTGAGGTATGCGAGTAGCTGGCCCCACCAAACTCTCCTAACTACCCATAACCTGGTCCCAGGTGTACCAATAAGTCCTCTTAGTGCTTATGTGCACTAGAGCAACACTCTGGGTTACATCACAGAGGACAGCCATCTCTGTGATACATACCTCCCATTGACTATGCCATGTTAGCCACCTTAAAGTTCATATACTTTGTATAAAACTTTTTACCTACTACAATCGAAAGTTCCTGCAAATTTACCCCAAAATTCTGATTCTAACTAATTCAAATTTTGGGAGATTCATTTTCCACTTTGGGGGCTGGAATGGGGTTAAAAAAGATAAACTTTTTCGCTCAGCTTTCCTCAGCCCTCACCGTACTTGGCCCACTCCTTTTCCTGATTGGCTCCTCTCTCTTTTTCTCCTGCCAGTATTCCGGCAGATGCCACCATTGACTAGGAAACACAAACTCACATAGGGTGTGATACATCAATGACAGGTCGTGCATCTCATCTGACTGTGTGGTGGGTGGCGCACGTTATTGATGTCATCGCACCTTATTTATAAAGGATGTCCAGGACTTTTTTGCTTACTATGGGCCTAAAAACTAAGTGCCAGTTAGATGGTAAGTATCTGCCTGTTCTACCTGGCATAGGTTCAGAGTGATCATGGACTGCTCCTGCCAGAAATTCTGCGGCTCAACATCAACAGAGCAGCCCTTCTTCTGGGCTGCTCTGTCGACAGGCCATGATTGCCGACATCATACTGATTGACATCTGGCTTCCAGCAGCGTGGAGTTGGCTTTCAATTAGCATGATGTCAGCATTCATGCCCTGTCAACAGAGCAAAATGGAAGAGAAGCTGCTGTTTTGTCAATGTGACGTCATCCAAAGCCTCTGAATCGCCATCAGGTGCAGTCTGTGACTGTTCTGTGCCGGCAGAGAATGCTGCCGAGCACAACACACAGGCCATTAGAAACTACCTGCCTACTAGTTCTTAGGCACATTATAAAAAAAAAAATAATAATAATACCAGACAACCCCTTTAACCACGTGCAGCCTAGTCAGCAATTGTGCCCAGTAGAAGACTGGAATGAGAAGAAAGAGAAGGCGATCCGATGGTAAGCAGCAGTGGTGACCGAACAGGTATGAGGAGGACCAAGGAGAGGTGAGCGTTTGAGTTATTTTTTTACCCCTTATCAGCAGATTCGATTTTTCCTGAATTGAGCGAATCTGCCCAAATTTCATGTGATTCACTCAACTTAACTAATAACAATTAATGTTCAAATATCTGTCCCCACTCCATTTATAAATATTGCTGTTAACAAAAGTTGAAAAAAATATATATTATCCATAACTATCAGAATACTTTTGGTTCTTAAACACAATTTCATAATAGGTAATAGGATTTTACAAAAAGAAAAAAAAGACTTTTCATGGAAACACAACTATTTTGGAAATATTGTTAAGTTAAAGGGGGAAAAAAATTCCAATGAAGGGTTTTCATCTGTTCTATTTGTTGTGTGCTATGATGTGTACACTACCAGCTGTCACAAATTATTTCCAAAGTTTGAACACTTACCTAGAAGTCTCCAAGGCATTCATGTTTTCATACCGTTGGAATTTGATAAAAGAACGTATTTGTTTACCTTAATTTCCATTGGTCTGGTTGAAAAATCCCTATGAATATGCTAATTGAATTGCTACCTTGAAACATGCGGTGGCATGATAATAAAATAATTCTAGAAAATAAATAAAAAAGAAGTGAGAAAATATTAAATAAAACTTAAATCGATCCTAGCGATCTGAAAAAAGCAAAAACAATAACTATTTGTGCAAAGTACTATTCAGCTGTAATAAAACTAGGAATTGCTAGTAGTGACATTTAAAATGTTAATCAATATTTTTTTAACAGCTCCACGTGGTCCAGTGCTCTGTTACCAAGCTGCTATTACTATTTCATAGCTGATATTATCTAAAGGCAGAAATTTAGTTTTTTTCATTTACGTAATAATTTTTTTTTAGCTGGTTCACATTTAATTAGATTTGTTTTAAACTTTTAGGATACAGCCACACTTGCTTTTCTCCTCTGAGATATTAGCAACGGATTGAGATCTTTACTCTATAATAAACACCTGGACATAAAAAACCTTATACAAAAATAATTCCTCATTTATTTCCAGGAAAATGTGCATTGAGTATGCTCTTTGACCATTTAATGTCGGAGATGTTGAAGTCTATCATAGTGGAAGGTGCTTGATCTGTTCCTGCATCATTATCATATAACACAATTTTAAGGTGCTAATGGTTTACGAGTAGTGATGAGCTAGCATGCCACTCGTGGGATTGCCTGCCACTCACTGTAATGCCTAAGCCATGGTGGTTATAGGCATTACAGTGATTGTCTGGCAGCACAGCATCATCAGGTCTATATAAGACCTGGCACCGTCATGCTCGTCACAGTCACTCCGGATCAGAAAGTGTAGGGAGAGCAGCTGCTGTGTCAGGGAGAGATTTGCTTGTGTATTAGGTAGTGTAGGGAGAAAAACCATACATTACACATATCCATCTTAACAAACAGTCCTTTTGAGGACTAACTAATTCATCTGCAGAGATATCAGGCAGGCAGTGAATATAGGCAGGCAGGCAGTGTATATAGCAGACTGCAGTGCATATAGCACAAGAGGCTCCATTCCAGTTCAGCCTTCTGCTGCTGTTATATATTTCTATACAAAGGCCCAGGTCTCAGGGGCCAGGAAAACTTTTTTTTGAATCTTAATCCCCATTATTTGCTTAAAAAACAATCCAGAGAACACCGTTTTTCTGCGCCATTTGCTTGTTGGCACTGCAGAATACAACCAGGTCCTTTCCATATTACAGCGCTAGAAATCCAGTTATTTAAGACTGTGTTTTCTCCGTCAAACGGATCACATATACCTTGTGAGAAAATACTGCCATTTCTGGCCTCCATTAAAAATTTCCTTTAGTGTGTCATTGAAGCAATTCACCGCAGTTTGCTGTTCCAACTACTTTCCTACAGACCAGGCATTTAAAACTCTGTTTTCTTCGTCACACGGATCACAAATAAGTTTGCTCCAAACTCAGTCATTTGTAGTGAGCGTGGAAGATACTGTCCTCCATTTAAAATGGGCAAAGCACATGGCAAGGGATGGGGAACTGGACGTGATGGTGATGGTGCATGCAGAGGCCGAGGACAAGGGCGTGGGCAAGCTGAAATTGTGCCACAACAAACACCCACATCTTTTCACCTTACCTTCCGGTCCCAATTCCTAGGGGACCGCAGCACACCACTATTGAACCCAGAGCAGTGTCAAAAGGTTGTTGGTTGGATAGCGGATAATGCTTCCAGTCAGTAAGCCACCACCACCACCCTGTCTTCCACACGGTCAAGTCTCAGTAGCCGTGAGTCTGGACCGCATATTCCTCACCCTGATCCTCCTTTCTTCCACCATGCGGAGTGCCCGCAGACAACTGATCCCACACTTGGACACTCTGAGGACCTTTTCACTTTTCCATTTATAAATTCGGGCCTCTCGCCCGGTCTACTTAAAGCGGGGCAAGAGGAGATCGTGTGTAGCGATGCCCAAATATTTGAGCAGCCACGGTCACAAGAAGGCGACGGTGGGAAAGTGTCACAAGAGATAGACAATGATGAGACACAATTGCCAGAAAGTCAGGAGGAGGACCAGGGTGCGGAAGTGGAAGACGAGGTGGTGGATGATATAGTAACTGACCCAACCTGGCAGGAGGACATGCAGAGAAAGGACAGCAGCACACAGGGGGAGGGAGGCAGAGCACCCCAACAGGCAGGAAGAAGCAGTGTAGTGGCCGCACACAGATGGCAGGCAACCGTTCCCCATAACACCAACACGAAGGAAGTTGCCAGTACAACTGTTAGGCCTTCCCGAGTCTGGTTGTTTTTTAAAGACTCTGCCGATATCCCCAAAAAGGCCATTTGCACCACCTGCCAGGCCAGCATCAGCAGGGATGGCAAAACGACCAGCCTGACCACCACCAGCATGATCAGGCACATGGCAGCAAAGCACCCGACTTTGTTGGCCGAACCCCAGGGTCCAGGAACAGTGTCTGCAGGTGGCTTCTTCTGCTGTTGTGCATGCAAGCCAATCCCTTGTCCATGGTGTATGCAAAGATGACTCCGGCCCTGCTCCTGTCGTTGCACACTCTCAAGTAGCAGCATCAGGAAGCACGTCCATGTCCTTGTCCCAGCGCAGCGTTCAGTTGTTCATACCCCAGTCCTTGGAACACAAGCGCAAATATGCAACCAACACTCCACAGGCCACACTACTAAATTCTCACATTTCACGACTGCTTGTACTCGAAATGTTGCATTTTAGACTCGAGCATTCCGCAACCTGATGGTGGCGGCTGTCCCTCGGTACTCAGTCCCCAGCTGCCACTATTTCTCCCGGTGTGCCATCCCCGCATTACACAAGCACGTGTCCCAAAACATTAGCCGTGCCCTCAACAGCGCAGTTACCGGGTAAGTCCACCTAACCACGGACACGTGGACAAGTGCTTGTGGGCAAGGATGGTACATCTCGCTGATGGCATACTGAGTTAACATAGTGGAAGCCGGGACCCAGACAGACCTTGGGACGCAATACGTCCTCCCGATGCCAAGGATTGTGGGCCCTAGGTCAATCAGGGTTGCCCTCACAGTCAACAGCTCCTGCACCTTATCCTCCTCAGCCTCCTCCTCCTCTTCAGCCTCCATCTCCAAAATTACCACATCAGTCACAAGCTGGAAGCACTGCAGCACTGCCTCGGCCAAGCGGCAACAGGCTGTGCTAAAGCTAATATGTTTAGGTGACAAACAGCACAATGCTGAAGAGTTGTGGACAGCTCTGAAAGAGCAGGCAGATCTGTGGCTCACACCGCTGAACCTACAGCCAGGCATGGTCGTGTGTGACAATGGCCGGAACCTGGTGGCGGCTCGGAGGCAAACTCACACATGTACCATGCCTGGCCTATGTGCTTAACCTCGTGGTTCAGCGGTTTCTCAAATCCTACCCAGAGCTCCCGGATCTGCTTGTTAAAGTACGCCGCCTGTGTGCCCATTTTAGAAAGTCAGCTACAGCTTCCGCTGCCCTTGTCGTGTTTCAGCAGCGTTTGCAGCTTCCGGCTCACAGACTGGTGTGTGATGTCCCCACGCATTGGAACTCTATACTTCAGATGTTGGGAAGGATTTGTGAGCAGAAGAGGGCAGTTGTTGAGTACCAGCATCAACAAGGCCATCGGTATTCAGTTCAGATTCCACACATAAGACCTCAGGAGTGGACATGGATGTTAGACATATGTACCATCCTCCAAAACTTTGAGGACTCAACCAAGATGGTGATCGGCGATGATGTCATAATTAGCATCTCCATCCCACTTCTCTGTCTTCTGAAACACTCTCTGCTCACAATCAAAGAGGATTCATTGTAGGCGGAGCACGATGAGATGGAGCAAGGAACCATACAAGGTTGTTTACACACAGCCAAGCCTCATCTCTTCCCAACGTGGACTGGGTGACAATGAGGAAGAGGAGGAGGAGGAGGAAGGACAGGAGCAAGTTTCATGCACTATAGACGGCACTACCTGCACAGCTGTCATACCGTCTGTTCAGCGTGGTTTGCCAGAGGACAGAGAGGAGGAGGAGGAGGAGGAGAGCATGGTTAGTCATCCTCTTAGTGAGGACATGGAAGTCTTGCCTGTCAGTAGTCTGGCACGCACGGCTGAGTTTATGTTATTCTGCCTTTCCCATGATGCTTGCGTTCTCAAAATTTTGGGTGACATTCATTACTGGTTGGTGACACTTCTAGACGCACGCTAGAAGGAGAACTTTATATCTCTTATTCCTGAGGTGGACAGGTCTACAAAAATGGGGCTGTACCAGAAGACCCTGTTGCGGAACTATTAAAAAAATTCCCATCTGATAACGCTGGCGGAAGAGGGCACACTTCGTTGGACAACCAAAGAGTACAGGCGAGAGAGACACAACTTCAATACAGCAGAGGCAGGGGAACACTGTCAAAGTTCTGGGAGAGTTTTCTCAGACCCTCCCATCGCACAGGCCCTGAGGCGTGGGGTACTCTCACAAGGAGTGCAAAGTTTGGGAAGATGCTGAGGGAGTACCTTGCCGACCGTACCAACGTCCTCCGTGATTCCGCTGTGCCTTATAATTATTAAGTATCCAAGCTGGGTACGTGGAATGAACTGTCTATCTATGCCTTGGAGGTCCTGGCCTGCCCTGCCGCCAGCGTTTTTTCAGAGCGGGTTTTTAGTGTCGCTGGTGGAATTATAACTGCTAAGCGCATCTGCCTGTCAACTGAAAATGCTGACAGGCTGACTCTTATTAAAATGAACAAGGGCTGGATTGGGCCAGATTTCTCAACATCGCCGAATGACAGCAGCGTAGCATAAACTCAAATCCAGTGTCTTTTCTTGGGAGGTGTATGCCCATGTACCTTTTCACACCCACACATGGGTATACGCTTCCCTATTTTGGCTATTTGCTCTTATCCTTCTCCTTTTCCTCATCCTCCACCACATTACCAGGGTGACCGTGGTCTGTGATACAACACCCATATAATTTTTTTTAAAGGGTGTTTATGATGCCCGTAAAAAAAAACAAAATTATTCAGTATGTTCATGTATACCCCCCAGGAGTAAATGTTTGTCAGCCCATACACTTAGTGCATGGGCATTACAAGTATAGGAGGCCCGCTCCTTTCTTATCGAACATTTTTTTATGAGGCCCTCCTCCACGTCTCTTCCAAAGGGCATTGAAGTGCCTCCAAATTTTTGGCAGCCCTTGCATTCACTGCATAGGCCAACACTATGGGATACTCTCTCCTTTCTAATGGGAATTTTTCGTTACTGTGGCCCTGCTCTATGTGTCTTTAATTTCTTAGTGGGGTTTTTCCTAAATTTGGTCAGCAGTTAGACTCACTGCATACCCTATAACTGTATAGCAGACTCTCTCATTTCTAATGGGAATCTGTCGTTACTGTGGCTCTGCTCTATGTGTCTTTAATTTCTTAGTTGGGTTTTTTTTAAATTTGGTCAGCCGTTGGACTTATTGCATACCCTATAACTGTATAGCAGTCTCTCTCCTTTATAATGGGAACATGTCGTACTCGTTACTGTGGCCCTGCAATATGTGTCTATAAATTCTTAGTGGGGTTTTTCCTAAATTTGGTCAGCCATTAGACTCACTGCATACCCTAAAACTGTATAGCAGACACTCTCCTTTCTAATGGGAATTTGTCATTACTGTGGCCCTGCTCTATGTGTCTTTAATTTCTTAGTGGGTTTTTTCCTAAATTTGTCAGCCTTTGGACTAACTCCATACCCTATAACTGTATAGCAGACTCTATCCCTTCTAATGGGAACATGTCGTACTCGTTACTGTGGCCGCGATCTATGTGTCTTTAAATTCTTAGTCGGGTTTTTCCTAAATTTGGTAAGCTGTTGGACTCACTGCATACCCTATAACTGTATAGCAGACTCTCTCCTTTCTAAAGGGAATTTGTTGTGACTGTGGCCCTGCTCTATGTGTCTTTAATTTCTTAGTGGGATTTTTCCTAAATTTGGTCAGCCATTGGACTCACTGCTTACCCTATAACTTTATAGCAGACTCTCTACTTTCTAATGGGAACATGTCCTACTCGTTACTGTGGCCCTGCTCTATGTGTCTTTCAGAGTCCCTCCATCATCAATGAAACAGGATGTGTCTGATGATGTGTCACACAGCACAGTGCCAGATAAGGTTGTAAAATGTTAAAATTACATTTCCCAGTGAATGCATTTGCCTTAAAAAATAACGTAAAAAAAAACAGTAGGATCTTTCTTTAGTATGAAAACAGAGTCGCCAATGTAACCTCAATGTAATCACATTGTTCAGCTCCTGCACCTCCTCCTCCATCTCCGAAATGACCACATGAGTCACAAGCTGAAAGCACTGTGACAAACCGCCCAGCACTGCAGAGTTGTTGAAAGCTGTAACACAGCAGCTTGATCTGTGGCACTCACCGCTGAACATACAGGTCGTGTGTGACAATGGGTGGAACCAGGTGACGGAGAAATGACAGCCGGAGTAGATAAGGTTTCCCTCTATGCCAGTCCTTCACCGAGCTAAAGAATATGGCTGTGGTGGAATACAACTCCCACTGAGAAGCTGTTTCAGATTGAAAAACATTGGGCCCACCAGAGGATTTGATTCTGAGGGCTCAACTTTCTCCCCCGCTCAAGAGTCCCATAGCAGCTGCAAACTTAGCGCTATCATGAACTCTCCTGAGGTAGAAGCCAGGGCACACCAGAGGTTTCTCTGGTGGGACCGTTCAACCCTGCCGAGAAGCAGTCCTGGCTAAGAAAAATGTGTGGGAAGGTTCCCGGACACTCTATGGCTGCTTTTTTACTGAGGTAGAAACCCACGCAAACATGGGGAGAACATACAAAATCCTTGCAGATGTTGTCCTTGCTTTGATTGGAACCCAGGATCCCAGCACTGCAAGGCTTCAGTGCTAATCACTGATCCAATGTGCTGCCGTTCACCCTCTGATATCTAACAGGCTGGAGAAACTTGCACCTTCTGCCACTCTATCTTCAGCTCCTTTGTGAGAAACAAATGTATTTGGGCAGCCACTCAGTCTACCAAATAAAATTCTTGATAAGGAAATTGGGAAGGCTTCGCTACTGGCACTGGGGGCAGTGCTAATACCATGGCGTCGTACCATAGTTTACTGGAAATACTCCAGGCTGGTAGGAGGAAAGCAGATTCCCACAGAAAAGTACCAGCAGTAATGTTCAGGGACCCGCGCATGTAGAAGGCGTAGACAACACCAGGAGAAATAGTGGCGGCTGGGGACCGAGTATGGACGCGAGGCATGAGGTTGTGAAAAGCTTCCGCCTCCACGAGCCTAAAAGGCCACATTTCAAGTGAAAGCAGCTTTAGAGAACTTCCTGGGAGAAATAACAGCTGGAGTAGATATGGTTTCCCAAGTCCTTTCACCAAGCTAAAGAATATGGCTGTGGTGAAATACAACTCAGCACAAAAAGCTGTGGACTGGCTCCGTACCGTCCCTGGCCACATTCACCTGTCCACGTGTTTGTGGGTAGGCGGTCCTTCCCAGTAAGTGCACTGGGGAGGGCACGGGTAATGTTGTGGGACCCATGCTTGTGGAAGGCGGAGACTACATCGGGAGAAATAGTGGCTGCTGGGGACCGAGTATGGACACGAGACATGAGGTTGTGAAAAGTTTCCACCTCCACGAGCCTAAAATGGCACATTTCAAGTGCAAGCAGCTGTCCAGAAATCTGACAGTTTAGTATTGCATCCTGTGGGTGAGTGGCTGGCTGCATACTTGCGCTTGCATTCCAAGTAACAGAAAACTAAGAAGATGGTGGCCTCTATCATCATCATGGCCTCACCTCGGCACTATGAACTCTCCTGAAGGAGAAGCCAGGGCCCACCGGAGGAGTCTCCGGTTTTCTGGTGGGTCCGTCCAACCCTGCCGAGAAGCAGCCCTGGCAAAGAACCGTGTGGGGGAAGGTTCCCGGACACTCTATGGCTGTTTTTTTTAATGTGGATCGGACGTGCTTATGCATGTTATTTCTCAAACCGGATTGCAGATCAGGCCATTGCCCAACTCTGTAGTCATGAAATTAAATGCGCAAAGAAAGATGTTTGTGTGTCAAAGCACCACCGAGTAGTGCGAGTTGTTGTTGGACGGGCTGCCATTGCTTCTGCAAAAGCTGCTTTAGAGCACTTCCTGGGAGAAATGACAACCAGAGTAGATATGGTTTCCCTCTATTCCAGTCTTTTCACCGAGCTAAAAAATATGGCTGTGTTGAAATACAACTCAGAAAAAAAAGCTGTGGACTGGCTCGGTACCGTCCCTGGCCACATTCACCTGTCCACGTGTTTGTGGTTAGGCGGTCCTTCCCAGTAAGTGCACTGGGGAGGGCACGGGTAATGTTGTGGGACCTGTGCTTGTGGAAGGCGGAGACTACATCGGGAGAAACAGTGGCGGCTGGGGACCGAGTATGGACACCCGGCCGCTGCCGGCATGAGGTTATGAAAAGCTTCCACCTCCACGAGCCTAAAAGGGCACATTTTAAGTGAAAGCAGCATTAGAGGACTTCCTGGGATAAATGACAACTGGTTAGATATGGTTTCCCAAGTCCTTTCACCAAGCTAAAGAATATGGCTGTGGTGAAATACAACTCGGCAAAAAAAGCTGTGGACTGGCTCCATACTGTCCCTGGCCACATTCACCTGTCCACGTGTTTGTGGTTAGGTGGTCCTTCCCAGTAAATGCACTGGGGAGGGCACGAGTAATGTTGTGGGACCCGTGCTTGTGGAAGGCGGAGACGACATCGGGAGAAACAGTGGCGGCTGGGGACCGAGTATGGACACCCGGCCGCTGCCGGCATAAGGTTATGAAAAGCTTCCACCTCCACGAGCCTAAAAGGGCACATTTTAAGTGAAAGCAGCATTAGAGGACTTCCTGGGATAAATGACAACTGGTTAGATATGGTTTCCCAAGTCCTTTCACCAAGCTAAAGAATATGGCTGTGGTGAAATACAACTCGGCAAAAAAAGCTGTGGACTGGCTCCATACCGTCCCTGGCCACATTCACCTGTCCACGTGTTTGTGGTTAGGTGGTCCTTCCCAGTAAGTGCACTGGGGAGGGCACGAGTAATGTTGTGGGACCCGTGCTTGTGGAAGGCGGAGACGACATCGGGAGAAACAGTGGCGGCTGGGGACCGAGTATAGACACCCGGCCGCCGCCTGCATGAGGTTATGAAAAGCTTCCTTCTCCACAAGCCTAAAAGGCCACATTTCAAGAGCAAGCAGCTGTCAAAAATTTGGCAGTATAGTATTGCAGTCTGTGGGTGGCTGGCTGCATATTTGCACTTGCATTCCAAGGAATGGGGTAGGGATAACTGAACGTTGCACTGGGACTAGGACATGGACGGTGATTGTTGCAAGTCTGCAACTACAGGTGCATGGCGGGAGGCATCTTCTCATGCGCTAAGGATCACTTATGATGGGCACACTTTTAGGCAGTGACCTGGGAGTCAGAGATGCTTCCAGAAGTCTTCCTCATGCTGTTCCCATGTCTTTTCAGCACTGTATGCATGTGTCTGATGATGTGCCACACACCACATGGCCAGATACGGTTGTAAAATGTTAAAATGACATTTCCTGGTGAATGCATTTGTCTTGGTTGAAAGCAATGCAAAAGTGCAAAAACGCATCAAAAACACTACATGTGAACATAGCCCAAGGTGTGTGTATTTTTGTTTTTTGTTATTTATTTTGCCTTATATACAAGTCATTACACTGGAAAGGATGTTCCTTAACATATTTCCCAGGAAAATCCATTTTGGTTTCGTTTTTGTATGTTTTCTTGTGAGTCCATAAAAGTGGTGTAATACTCTGACAACGTTGTTGACAGCAGTGACCTGGGAGTAAAATATGCTTCCAGGGGTCTTCCCCATGCTGTTCCCATGTCATTTGAGCACTGTTCCATCGATTTGGGCAATTATTAGGCCCTCTGCAAACCGCCGGGGGGAACCGCCTGAAAAATGCTCGAGTTTCCCATAGACTTACATTGGGCTCGTTGCTCCGATCGAGCACCTGAGTATTCCAATGTGCTCGACCCGAGCAACGAGTACCCGAGCATTTTAGTGCTCGCTCAACACTATTTACGAGGGAATTAGCAAAAATTCCCAGGTTTATTGTAGATTAGCGATGAGAAAATATATTCAAGTGAAATTGAATTCTAATTGAATATTCTAGAACTCCACATTCACCAAACTACTGATTTTTTAGAATTTGTTACTGTGCGGATCCAGAAATATGGCGGCACCATTTCGCTGAACCATAATTTACAATCAAAGGTTAAGAAGCAAAAAAAATTGCACACTAACCTTACTGCTCATGTCTCCAACGTCTCTGCTCCTTACCATCACCTTTCCAATCTTTATCACATCTTGTTATCTCCACAGAAAGTGCTGAATACTTTGGCCTCTTTTTTCAGGAATTCCAGTTTTGATGAGGTCCGGGATGGTTCTGCTCATACATGCACAAGGTTCTGTAGCATGTCATAATGTTGTGACCTTATGTAGAACTGTCCGGAGCCTCATCAGAGTAAGAAGTTCCAGTCTAGGGTGATGTGGCCCAGGGATTCAGCACTTGCACTGACGATAAAAATATACGACGAGGACCGGATGAGTGAGAAGCAGAGGTAAGGCGAGTATAATTATTTTTTTTATTTTTTACATCTTATGCTTATTATGCTAGGTGGTCTTGTGGTACCCAAAAGCATAATAAGGGACATTAAATTTATTGAGAATAACTTCTCTGTGAATCAAGTTTCAAGGGAAAATAAACGCGAACAGGTGAACACGATCTTTACCTGATCTACTCATCTCTATTGTAGATATCTACTTCTTCGGCAACAGACAAGAAAACTTTGGAAAACTTTGTTTCGCTACTTTTAACTTACCAGACATAGTTTTGTTCCCTAGTAGCAAAGTTTTGTTCTTGTACTTTTTTTTTTCTCCCCCTATTCCAAGAGGCATAACATTTTTTTCCCACTAACATGAAGCTTGTTTTCTGCAGGACAAGCTGTAAATTTTGAAAAATACCATTCGTGTTACTATATTGTGTGCTGGAAAACAAGGAAAAAATGTGCAAGTGAGGTGAAATCTGCAATTAAGTCATTGTTTTTTGTCTTTCATTCTTCCACCATTCATTATACAGAAAAAAATTAAACTGGCACTATGATTTCCTCAGCTATGCCACAGCCCCACTATCAGTATTTGGTCAGTATTTTTTCTCAGGAGTGGGAGCCAAAACCAGATGAGGAACAATCAGAGAAAAGGTATAATAGAAACAAGTCACCAATTCTGCATTTATCATCCACTCCTGCTTTTGGCTCCCACTCCTGAGAAAAAATACTGACCAAATACTGATAGTGGGGCTGTAACCTTAGGATAACTATGGCAAGGCAAAATTTGAAATTTTTTAATTAACTTGAATGGTGAAAAAAAAATCTAAAATTTCTAAGAAAAACATCACCATTTCATTTTCTGAAACTCATCACTTTTTCAATTTTTCATTTATTAAGTTAAATGAGGACTTGTTATTTGTGTGTATCTGAGCTTTTCACTGGTACCATATTGGGGTACAAACAACATTTCTGATAACTTTTTATTGTGTTAGATGCAGTGACGGAGGAATGTCAATTTTGGCATTTTTTTTTTTACTTTATGGTATGTACCATGGTAAAAAAATGTTATATTTTGATAGATCAGACATTTCTAAATTTGAAAATACCAAATATTTTTTATTTTTTATTTATTTTAAAAGGGTGAAAATGGTTGAAGATTCAAATTATGTCATTTCTTTTTTTGCAATTTTAAAAATATGTTTCCTGCTCCATACACCTACACCCAACAAATGCTGTTCATGTATGGCAAATGATAGAAAGGAGTTAATAAGAAATTCAGAAAAAAAAAGAAATTAATTAATAAGCAACCAATAAATACACACTAAAATCTGCAAAAAACGAAAAACGTGAAAGGTAGAAAAAACTGTTGAGTCTGTATTACTATTATCAATAAATTATATACACCTAAAAAAGCACTCAAAATACTGCCTGTTCTGCAAAAAAAATAGTTTACTATTTATTTTTTTTACTTTCTTTATTTTTAAAGGGTGAAAAGGTTCAATGATCTGAATTATATGAATATTTTTTGTAATTTTTAAAAATATGGAGTACCTGACATGCGCTATACATGTATGGCAGATGTTAGGAAGGGGTCAAATACAAAAAATCTTAAACACTACAGACATTTTTTTTCTCAATAATAATAAAAATAAATAATTAAGTAATAATACATATATATATATATATGTCTGTATATATATTTATATATATATATATATATATATATACATATATATATATACTGTATATATATATAAATTTAAATTTTAGATAGTGCACCATAAAAAAATACATATTTGTCATGGCCACAATCATAACTTACATGATTATTAGAATCCGGCATCGAAAGAAAACTGACATTTCGACAATGCATGTTCACGTAAATCTGTGAAAGTACTAAAACATAAAAAATAAAACTAAATGCTTAGTCTGTAATACTACTATCATCAATAAATTATGTGCACCTCAAAAAGGCACTCAAAATACTGCCTGTTCTGCAAAAAAAAATAAAGAAAAAAAAACCTCTACAGAACTAAAAGTTTTGGCTCTAGCGGAGATGAAAACACAAAAAAACAAAATTTGATCGTACGTGAAGACCCAAAATGCCTGGTTTAAGCTCATACTGTATGTCTCCAGTTCACCAATGATCACAGTTTTGAAAGCAGACGAAAAATGCCGGCACCTTCTTTTTGCCATTTTTATGCTTTTGAATTCCTTCTCCGCTGCAGACAATGGCTGTCAATCACTTATTGTGTTTGTAAATTAGGGAATCACATTGGCTTTACTAAAGCAGTCATTAGTGTGTATTATTTTTTATGTAGCATTCATTGACGTTAACAAAACTAATTTCATGCCTTGCAGTGTGATGGAATTCTCATTTGGAAAATAACTCGATTGTTTATTTTCTGTTGCCTGTAATAAAATTAATGAACACTTAATTAAAGAAACAAGATGGACAAGAGGAATGTAAACTGGCCACTAAATCTCGAAAAGGATTTCATGTAAAGAAGCTGAAGACGGTATCATAAGCACTGTGAGAAAATTGATATTTTTCTTGCATCCTACAAACTTGCTTTTTTAAAGACCAAGCCTATTTTAGTGATGAAGGATCGCGAGCTGAGCTCTGTTACCTTGATGGCTTCAAATCCAATCAAGAATAATACCTGCATAGAGATTTATTTTCTCATCATGATTGCATGGATTTACTTCAACTTACTCCTAGTCTTCCAAAAAATTTTGTAAAGTGATGATTAGTCATAAAATTGGTCTGGTGTGTGTATGAGTGTGTGCTTCAGATATGTAATTATATTGGGAACCTAATGGCAAAATTGCCAAATTGCAAATTCAAAGGGAAAGTTGCTATGGCAAATCCAAGACAAGTCATGTAGGTTGAGGACTTCCTGCTGCAAATTGCCTGACATAAAATATATAATGCTCAACGTTCTTAGTATTCCTAGCCCGCTGCCATCTTCTGCACATCCGGTCTTCAGTTATGACGAGCTGTCTCGTAGCTAATTTCAGGATGCACTGGTCAAGAATGATGACACCCATGTAGTAGTGGACACAGACAAAATGTCACATCTCAACAACTTCTGCTCCTGTGATGTTTCTGTCGCCTGGTCCTCTGTATTTATTCTACAGGTGGCACAGGTGATAGAAAAGACTTTGGAACGAGAATCTCTTGACACCACAGACTTTGTCCGGTCATTAAGATTAGTGTGGCTGGGACCTGCATTACCATCCAGTCTAGCAGTATGGATATATGTGCTGTCCAGCTGGAGTTATCCCCTCCCTGCTCCAGCCAATTGGAAAGCACCACACCCTACTTAAGCTTCCAGCTTACTTCTGGAAGCTGCCAGATATAGTCTTGTGCTCCTCTGGTTTAGTCCTGTCTGTGAAGCTCCTGTGTAGTGTATTCCTGTTTTGACTTTGGCTTTTTTTACTGACTATTCTTGCGTCTTCTGATTTTTGTTCTGATCCAGTTACCTAACCACTCCTGCCAGCCTGCACCACCATACAACAGCTTATTTCATGGCCCCAGCCCATGGCCCTTGTTTATTCCTAATGCCGCTATAGGGATTAAAGGGTGAGAGCCAGGGTAATCCTCCGGGATCTCGTAAGTGGAGTGGTACGCTAAGCCGGTATGCAGTAACCATTTTAGAGCTGCAAGGTAACCAAAAACACAGCCCGATTACACTGAAGAAGAGCTCTGTGCAAGATCAATATTTGGACCCCTTACTGTCCAATAGTTCACCATAATGCACAATAGAAGTCGGCCCCCATATCTCTTAGGCCCCCCGTGTGGCTGCACAGGTTGCACCAATGGTATGCCCACCTCTGCACCCACGTCATTGTTGAATATTTAGGCATTGGCTGAAGACTAAGCCAGTGTTATCATAGAAGAGCCAGGGTAGGAGAATATAGGGGGCGATTCATTAAGGTGTTTAAGCCACAAATCTGGTGTAAACACCTTAAAAAGTCAAAATATTTTTGCTTAAACTCTGCAGTTGCTCAAAAATATTGCGACTTTGGGCGTTTGCATGCCAGTCTTGGCCAGCTACGCCAATATGGGCGTGATGTGGTCAGGACAGGTGTGGTTATCTTCGCCTGTCAAATTCATCATGAGTTACATCACTAAATTTACTCTATTTCTGTCATTGGCACACACTGTATATCAGAAGGATCTGATTATTTAAGCGGTCAATGCTGGTGTGCACTATGCTAGTTTTAATGAATCGCCCCCATAGTGTTTTTTATTGCAGACTTTTTTAATTCTGCCCTTAATCTGAAGCAAAATTCACAAAAAAATCAAGCTCGCTGTCGATTTTTAGTTAACCATTAAACTCTATCGCAGAGAGCCAATTTATTATCATGATAGCCTGGGGTCTGCTAAAAGCCCCTGTAGATGCCATCTTAGTCCTCCTGTGGAGCTCATAGGACAACCCTAATTAGGAAAATCATTAGGAGTACCACGATTTCACTACATACTTGACCACAAGTTCAGATATCCAAAGAAGACAACAAAATAAAAAAAAATATATATATATATAAAAAAGTTTAAACAAATCCCCTTTTATCCTTTTAAAAATAACGAAAAAATACAATTATTTAGTGTCGTTTTGTCCAAAAAAATGAGATGTATCAAAATATAAAAAATCCTTAAATGATGTGTTAAACAGAAAAAAAATATTGGAATGGCAGAAATGCCATTTTTTGTTTGCTGCACTTTACATAAAAATATAATAAAAAGAGATCAAAATGCCATATGTTCCCCAAAATGTTATGAAGAATAATATAATGTCAGTGTGCAAAAAAATAAGTCAAGTTGACGCACCCCCTGGGCCATATTCTTTAGGGGAATACCCGGAGCCGGATCAGATGGGGTTTGTAGTCTTCCGAGTGGCTGTGACCCGGTCCGTGCCCAGGGTGTCAAACTCAGTTGTATGTGGCAGTCCTACAGATGTTATTAAGTTCTTAATGTCGACTACGCCACCCGTTGTATTGCGGTCACTATGGCCGCCGCTGCAGCAGGGTCCGCTGAGGCTGATGGTGTTGGTGCAGCTTTTGATGGTATAACCCCCAACGGGTGGGGTATAGCCTCAGGGGGTCAGGTGCAGAGGATGGGGGTTGTGGTGGTGCAGCGTAGATGTAAAATGAAGACAGAGTCGGGTTGTGCAGTTTAGGGTATTTACTCACTGCTGATGTTCCGGTCACTCCAGCTTCAAGTGACCACCCGAGCCGTGCTGCGTCCACCAGGTCCTGGATCCAGCCAACCCCCAAGCAAGTCCGGAGCGTGACCCTGAGCTCTCCTTCTGTCCTTTCCTCTGGCCGTCCCCACTAGTGATCCACCTAGGTCCAGCTCCCTCGGGCCTTCTGTTGGGAGACCCTTGGCCTTGGGTTCCCTGACCCTCCACGTGGTCTGCCTTCGGGGTGGATGTGGTGGGTGGCCGTGGCAGACGCTGCCCACGGCCTCCGGTCTCTGGCTAGGGTGTGCTTTTGCCCCCACCAGTTTGGGCTCCGGTACCCTATTGCCGACTCTTCACCCGGGGATTGAATTTGGGTTCTTAGAGTCCTTTCTTTTTACCCCCTCTGGGTCTCTCTTTCTTCTCCTCTCTCACTCTGGCTCAGGCCGCTCTGCTCCTCTGCTCTCTTTCACTCCTCTGCAAAGGCTGACTGACTCCACTCTGACAGACTGACCCTGATCTTTGATGGTGCCCACCTTAAATACTCCCTCTATGTGTGAGCTCAGGTGACCAGCACCCAATGAGCTCCTATCTTTACCCAGGCTGCTCCCCCTATCTGCCCCTACACTACTTGGGATGTACCACCCCCCTCCCACTCCAGCCAGGAACAGACTCGGTCGTACCTGCACATTTCTAAGTGGGAGTACCGTTGGTCTGTTCCCCGGAAATGGGATGTGTGTAGTGCATGCAGCCTACCGAGCTCAGTTCCACACTCCATCCTTACCCGGGAGTGGAATATCACACCTCTGGGTTGAGGTGCAATACCCCTGTAGCAGCCGAATCCTCAGGGTGCTACATTCCCCCCTGGTAAATCACAGCACGTCCTCGGGCTGTAAGAACAAAACACCAAAACATACAATTTTTTTTTTTTTTTTTTTTTTTGCATAAACATCATAATAAAACATTATATAAAACAACATATATTAGCAGCATCATAAAACTTTTCATATAAAACTTTCTCGTAGTCACTTCTTGCTTCTAGCTCCTCCTCCGGACACTGTGCAACGTGTGCCCGGGAAAAGTGCAACAGTCTTTGGAACTCGTGGCTTTCCTATAAAACCAGTAGGGGGCGCTTTAGGACGCGCAACTATATACAGGGGAAGGTGGCCGCTCTCAGTCCTCGGCCAGGTATTAGGGAGGAATGACCGCTCTCAGTCCTCGGTCAGTGGGATTTAAGGGTTAAACGGGTAAACAGTTCAATTCTCTGGTCCCAACGGGGACTACATTAGCAACAGTAACAGTTCACTGTGCCCCGACGGGCAACTATATACAGCTTCTGCTCCGCTGTACTTAACGACGACGTCCTCCTGCTCTTTCTTTGTGGTTAACTCTAGTTTCAGACCCGTCCGGGTCCTCTTGTTCTTCCTCCTCACACCGCAGCTCTTCCTCCGTCAGGCGATGCACATGGAGGGCGTAGGGTCCTTTGGCACACTTGTGCCGGGTGAAGGTGACCTCGTCCCCGATGTAAAGGTCACGACCTCTGTGTCCCTCCGGTAGGTGGGACTCAACGTCTCTCCTGGTCACGAAGACGTCGCCTGGGGTGCGGTGATCTCGGATGAAGCCCCAACCGTGCTGCATATTGAACTTGATCACAGTCCCGGTGGAAGGGGGACCATGTGCTGCACGGGGATTCCTCCTGGCCCGGCTCTTCTGCTCCGCGCTCCTTATCTGCGCTTGTTGTTCTCGGACCCGCCTCTCTCTCCGCTCCCTCTCAAAGACCTCGAGCTGCTGGCGGCAGCACTCAGCAAGCTCCGCTGCAGCTGCCCGAGTCTCTTGAGTGAACCCCATGAGATCTTCTCCGGTGGGGTCCCACTCAAACTGTGCCTCCTCTAGCGGGGGCGAGGTCCTTTTTACGGGCTTTGGAACCGGAATCAGGGGTTCATCTAGGGGTCTCTCTTTCCGGAGTCGGGGATGGTGAAAATCCGGTGGCCAAATAAAGGGCTGCCCATCCGGGCACGTATGTTGGGCAAACAGATCTTCTCCCAGATGCGGCACTCTTAGTTTTATGGGCGCAGTGGTGGTGGCGCCCGGGTTGCCCAGGCCTTGCGGCCAGGCCTGGGGCACCTGGAAAGTGAAGGGCACCGTAAGGACGGCGGCGCCCTGGGCTACTTGGCCCTGCGACCAGGCCGGTGGCTCCGCGGAGGTAGGGGGCGCTGTTGGTATTGCGGCGCCCGGGGGTACTAGGCCTTGCGACCAGGCTGGTGGTACTTCCTGCTTGGTCACGCTCGGGGTCGAGGCGTGTGACATCACAGGGGTCGCGGCTGCGGCTTCCGGTTGAGGCCTAGTCTGTGGCGGTGACGTTGCGGTTACGGGCACGGCAGGGGGTACTTCGGGCTCTGCGACGGGGAGCTGGGGCAGGTACGCGGTTTCCCGGTTTGGGGTAGAGACGTCCCCTTTACCTGCCTCCTTTCGTTCGGCTCCTTTTCCGGCGCCGTCTCCGGCCTTCAGTCCTCCTGCGCCATCCTCAGTTGCGGTCTGTCTCCTCGTCTCGGGTGGCGTGCTCCGCTGACAGGTCTCGGTCTGCTGGGCCATCTCACGGCTCCACTCCGCCAACGTCTCTCGCTGCACCCGGGCCATCCTCCTTGCGAGGCCCTCCAGAGCGGTCTGTGCACACTCCCGGTCTCGGGGGAGCTGTGCTAGGACCTCCACTAGGCCTAGTGGGGTCGTCGCTTCTAGCAGGCTCCTGACCAACGGGTCGGTGCTGCTCTGCTCTCCTTCTGTTGTCTCCAGCAGGCTCCTGGCCAGCGGGCCGGTGCTGCTCTGCTCTTCTCCCATCTCCGGGTAAGCTCCTCCGATATTCTTCTCCAGGCTTCTTGCCTCCGGGTGCGCTCTCTCCAGACTGCTCCAAGCGACACCCATCTTTGCTCTCTCCTTTCGTCTCCTCCCCCTTCGAGGGCGGTCCCGGGGCCACTTGGTGACTGTCAGCTCCAGGGGCTGTTCTTTCACGCTGACAGACACCTCTAGCATCACAGTCTCTGTTGGTGGGGGCGGTTTCCACTTTTGGCGCCATTTTCGGTCCTGGCCCACGATGGGAGGTGGCCTCTTGCCGCCCTCTGGCACGCCCATAATGGCGTCCGCTCTTCCAAGGCGGGAAACCTTTGGAAATGGCGGGAACCGCTTCCCAGTGGCGGGAAACTCTGCAGATGGCGGGAAAAAGCTGTTAATGGCGGACAACCGGCGGGAATCGACTGGTGATGGGGTCCGATGGCGGGGACCCTCCGGAACCGGCAGGAGACTTCTTTTTGAGGTAAACTCGTTCTTTTCTTCAGGCACGCAGTACCCGGGTGTTGCGGGCACGTAATCCTGCCGACTACGCCAAAGTTGACGCACCCCCTGGGCCATATTCTTTAGGGGAATACCCGGAGCCGGATCAGATGGGGTTTGTAGTCTTCCGAGTGGCTGTGACCCGGTCCGTGCCCAGGGTGTCAAACTCAGTTGTATGTGGCAGTCCTACAGATGTTATTAAGTTCTTAATGTCGACTACGCCACCCGTTGTATTGCGGTCACTATGGCCGCCGCTGCAGCAGGGTCCGCTGAGGCTGATGGTGTTGGTGCAGCTTTTGATGGTATAACCCCCAACGGGTGGGGTATAGCCTCAGGGGGTCAGCTGCAGAGGATGGGGGTTGTGGTGGTGCAGCGTAGATGTAAAATGAAGACAGAGTCGGGTTGTGCAGTTTAGGGTATTTACTCACTGCTGATGTTCCGGTCACTCCAGCTTCAAGTGACCACCCGAGCCGTGCTGCGTCCACCAGGTCCTGGATCCAGCCAACCCCCAAGCAAGTCCGGAGCGTGACCCTGAGCTCTCCTTCTGTCCTTTCCTCTGGCCGTCCCCACTAGTGATCCACCTAGGTCCAGCTCCCTCGGGCCTTCTGTTGGGAGACCCTTGGCCTTGGGTTCCCTGACCCTCCACGTGGTCTGCCTTCGGGGTGGATGTGGTGGGTGGCCGTGGCAGACGCTGCCCACGGCCTCCGGTCTCTGGCTAGGGTGTGCTTTTGCCCCCACCAGTTTGGGCTCCGGTACCCTATTGCCGACTCTTCACCCGGGGATTGAATTTGGGTTCTTAGAGTCCTTTCTTTTTACCCCCTCTGGGTCTCTCTTTCTTCTCCTCTCTCACTCTGGCTCAGGCCGCTCTGCTCCTCTGCTCTCTTTCACTCCTCTGCAAAGGCTGACTGACTCCACTCTGACAGACTGACCCTGATCTTTGATGGTGCCCACCTTAAATACTCCCTCTATGTGTGAGCTCAGGTGACCAGCACCCAATGAGCTCCTATCTTTACCCAGGCTGCTCCCCCTATCTGCCCCTACACTACTTGGGATGTACCACCCCCCTCCCACTCCAGCCAGGAACAGACTCGGTCGTACCTGCACATTTCTAAGTGGGAGTACCGTTGGTCTGTTCCCCGGAAATGGGATGTGTGTAGTGCATGCAGCCTACCGAGCTCAGTTCCACACTCCATCCTTACCCGGGAGTGGAATATCACACCTCTGGGTTGAGGTGCAATACCCCTGTAGCAGCCGAATCCTCAGGGTGCTACACTCATCCAGCTGAAAAAAAAAGTTACTGGCTACACAATTTTTTTTTACAAGGTTCTGAATTATTTTAAGCACCAAATTAAAAAAACAGCCTTATAACATTAGTATTGCTATAATCATATTGTCCTGGAGAATCATATTGTTAGGGCCTTTTTACTGCAGAAAGAACATCATAAAAATAAAACAATGGCGGAATTTTTTATTTCTTTTTTTTTTTTTTTTTTATTGAAGAGTTTTCAAAGAAGTGAAATAGCATAAAAAGCAAAAGAACATTACCAGTATTTCTCTCCCCTTGACGACAAAATTGCTTTTATTTTTCCTCATTTTGAATTTTTTTTTTCATTTTCAGTGCATTATATGGTAAAATAAATGGTGTCATTTTAAACTACAACTTGTCCCAAAAAAAACAAACCCTCATATGAATATGTCAATGGTCAAAAAAAAATATGGCTTTTGGAACAAGGGAAAAAAACAAATATTGTCCTGGTTCTTAAAGGTTGGACAACTCTGGCACTGTTTTTGGATAAAGCCATGATGATCTAATCGTAGACTCACTCCTTTAAAATTTGATAATAATTTTGAGGCATATCAATGGTTTCCAAAATATGGTTTTAAAACTGTTGCAAAACTATGACTCCAAGCATTGCAGCTTTGCAACAGCTGGAAAGCGTCAGGTTATAGATCACTGATAAATACATCTAAATCCTAAACTTCTAAGCCTAAAGCTAGAGAAGATGAAAACATGTTAAAAATAAAATGTGAAGTGATGTATTTTTAGTACATCACTATATTGTGGATTTTATGTCTCATGTATAGAAACAGTAGCAGAAATTCTTATTGATCTTTCCTGTCTTCAGGAGGAATGTAGATTGTTCAAATGTAGTTTGAGAAAAAATCTCAAATGTCATTATTTTCAATGAATGATGGTTTTAAAATAAAAAGCTACTAGATCATCCCAGATATGGGTTTTGGCTTTCTATTTTAGTTCTGCAAATCTCTCTAGTTTCTATAAGTACAGACACATTTTTAGTTTGGTCTTTTGAAAGAAATTTTGCAGGCAGACCCCTTTAATCTAGGGTATTGCTAAGATGCTTATTAAAGGGGTACTCAAGGGAGATAAAAATTATTGTAATGGCCATACCTTCATAAACTATTGGGATAACATGAATAGTGCTGTGCTCCACCCTCACACTACCTGTAGTTCTGTGTGACTCTGCAGCTGCTCCTCACTGCTCCCCCTCCCTTACAGGATGTTATGTCACACATAATGGGACATGGCATGCTCCCTGCTAGTAGCAGCAGCCAGCCCCCTGATGCTATCTGCTTGTATGTGGTCTGATATTGGGGAGGGGCGTAAGCATGGCCTACTCCCTGCTAGTAGCAGCTGCCAGCCCCCTGATAATATCTGCTTGTAAGTGGTCCAATATTGGGGAGGGGTGTAAGTATGGCCTACTCCCTGCTAGTAGCAGCAGCCAGCTCCCTGATAATATCTGCCTATATGTGGTTCAATATTGGGGAGTGGCATGGCCTACACCCTGCTAGTAGCAGCAGCCAGCCCCCTGATAATATCTGCTTGTATGTGGTCCAATATTGGGGAGGGGCGTAGGCATGGCCTACTCCCTGCTAGTAGCAGCAGCCAGCTCCCTGATAATATCTGCTTGTATGAGGTCCTATATTGGGGGAGGGGGTGTAGGCATGGCCTACTCCCTGCTAGTAGCAGCAGCCTGCCCCCTGATACTATCTGTTTATATCCAGTCTGACATTGGGGGCATGGCATGGGCATGGCCTGCTCCCTGCTAGTTTTTATGGACAGGGCAAAAAAGTGCCCTATTTTTATGGACTGTCCAGGAATTTCTTGATGGTTGGTAAGCCAGTTCTGCCATCCTGCTGGAAGAAGAAGCAAGAAGATCGAGAGGGATCCAGGCAGCTCTACAAACATGGTGTTAAATCAGTAGCCGATAATAACATTTATTTTATTTCTAGACAGCTATGGTCCCTCTTTTTTATGTCTAAAGGTGACCAAAACCATGTTTAGCTGCCTTTAGCTATCAGCAGACACGTATTCTTCCTTTAACCCCTTTACAAAATGGTGATTTTTCATTTTTTCGTTTGCATTTTCCTCCCCTTCTTCAAAGACCCATAACTTTTACTTTTTTTTGTCCACATAGCCATATGAGGGCTTGTTTTTTGGGGGATGAGTTGTACTTTTGATTACATCATTCATTCATAATTAAAAAATGGTAAAAAATATTCTAAGTACGTTGAAAATGCAAAAAAAGTTCAATTTCACAATTTATTTTTTTACCTTGTTCACTATATGGTAAAACTGACCTAGCAATATGATTCTCCAGCTCAGTATGAGAATGTGGATACCAAACATGTATAGTTTCTTTTATTTAAGTAGTGAAAAAAAAATGGGTAATTTGTAGAGATAGGCTGTCTTGTGGAAGTTCGGGTTCTGGTACCTGACTCAAACTTTTGAGAAAGTTCGGTTCGGGTACCAGTACAGTACCCCAACGTCCACCTGAACCCAAATCCCATTAAAAATAATGGAGATCTGAAGTTGCAAGAGAAAAAACAAAATTTTCACTCTCTCTACTCCACGCTGCCATGGACTTACCCCAAACACTGCAACTGATTTCAGGAGAAAGTCCGTGTTCGACATTTAGGCCCGGACAGTGACTATCCCATACGAATGCTGAACATTTCTGTTTGGATTCACCCATCTTTAGTACTTTGTAAGAACATGTTTTTCTTTTTGTGAGACTTGTAACATTTTCATTTTTCTGAATTTTTTTTTTAATGTTTTCAGTTTTTAAGTACGTTTATGTCGTATGTCGTGAATGGAGTTCAGGGATGTCCACTGCTGGACAATTCCTTCTTAAAAGCTTAAGTGTCTAACGTAAAATAAAAAAAACTATACAAACCACCCATACTTGTGCCTTTCTCCAATTTCGATGCTGGGTTCCCGGAAGTCATGTGACATTGTCATGTCACATGACTGCTACAGCAAATCAGCGACCTCTGATGGACTATAGCCTTTACTATTTCTTTAGGGCGGATGTCCAGGTGGTAAGTATATGTCTTTTTTAGGTTGAACACTTTAGCTGTTAAGAAGAGGTTGTCTAGTAATGTACATGGCCTAGTGGTGGACCGGGTCATCAGTAACCATTTTGTGGACAGGAGAGCTGTGCACTCTGTAAAAAGGGCTCTATTCACAATATAAGGAGCAGAACCTGTGATACTTATCTATTAGTAAGTGCCATAAAATTTGCTCCCCATCAGATTTGTAAAAATAAAGGTAAATAGTCCCATCAAGTTAATACTTTAAGACTTGTTATTTCCCTAGATAGATTCAATTAAATTGTTCCTTCTTCACTTTAGAACATACTTTTTGGAGTTCATAAAGTTTTTCTGCACATTAAAATATCAATTTCCACTTTTTCCACATTTTTCTAAACAGTATTGTAAATTCTTACTAGGGGCAAAATTTCCATCCTGTGTAGCTTTAAAAGACATTGATAAATTACCTCACCATGTTCCTGGAAGTAATGAACAAATCTGATTGTCTTCAGCACCAAGATGTAATTCTAAATTTCCTTGAGGCACAAAAATATTATACTGTATATACATAAAATGTGGTGTCAGAATATAAAAAAAAAAGAATAATCCAAACCCAAGGAAAAAAGAAAGTGATTTATGTTTAATATAAGCCTTTTATACCACATCACAAAGCATTTCACTAGTGATGAGCGAGTATGAATTGTTAACCCCTTGTTACACCCGAGCGTGCTTGCCGAGTTCTTGCGGCATGCTCGGCATCAATGAAAGTGTTGCCACGGCTGATGTGTCACATCTGTTAAACATCTGTGACACATGCAGGGATTGTCTAACTACCTGTTGTGGGTGTGTCAGAAGTGACAGAGTCACCCTGCAGTTGGTTGCAGGAGATCTCTGCGTTTGGCATTCCAGACATCTTAGATGAGAGGCTGTCTTTAGGACCCAGCGGCAACCTCCCTCTGGCTAATTAGCTCTCTGGCCTGGGTGTATAAATACCTGGTGTGTCTGAGAGGGAGGTGCCGGCTATATTCATTTCTACTTGTGAAAGCTTAGCAAGAGCAGTACTTCGTCCTCTCTAGAGCTTGAGGCTGAGTGCACATTTGGAGTCATCTAAAGCTAAGCAATCTCCCCCTGTTTGTCTACCCTTTTTCTCTATAGAGTTTAGGGGAGATCGACTAGTGATCATCTCCTCCCATCCCTAGCCTTAGCCATGTGCCACGGAAAGACAGGGCGAAGCACGCATGCGGCGATTGCTGAAGAGGCAATATAGGGACGGTAGTTGAGATAGGGTGACACTAGACCATACTAGGAGGTCTCCACTTCCCCCCTTTCCCTAGTGTCTGGGCTCCCTTTCTCTCTTCCCTCTGTGTTGCACTAGTCTTTCCCACACCTGGCGTGACACTAACAGACAATCCCTGCATGTGTCACAGGTGTTTAACAGATGTGACACATGCAGCCGCGGCGACACTTTCATCAATGCCGAGCACGCCGCAAATACTCGGCGAGCACCCAAGCGTGCTCGCCGAAGGGGTTAACAGTTCATGTTCGCTCATTCATGCACTACATTTCACTATTTTAAAGGAAACAGAACATCAGAAAATGACATACTATTTAAGGCTATGTATACATGGTATCTTTTAGACGCTGGCACAGCTGCCAAGTTTCCCAAGGCAAATCCATTTCAGGATAACTCCATTGGCTGTTTTACTCAAGCAGCTTTGCCAGTGTCACTGCTGTGCTGTAGTTCTTGCTGTGGCTCAGCTGACAAAGTCTTTTGCTCTATACTCTGTAGTGTAGAGAGCAGGCGACTTTGTAGCGGACGCCGGCCAAAGAATGAACATGTCACTTCTTAACCACTTCAGGATTTCTATACCCTTAAGCGAATGAAAAAGGTGACAGAAGATGGAACATGTCTACAGCAATGTTGTTTTGACATTGCTGTGCACTATTTTCACTTTATGGAGCACTTTTGCAACACTTTTTCAGGCAAATTCCAGTCGTAATTTTTGGGTATGATCCTGGAGGATACTCTTGGTTCTTGTGAAAGTTCTTTTGTTTTAGAGTATTACAAGCATTGCTCCCTTTGGAAAAGATATACAGGTTATTTTACTTCTGGAAGAGAGCTTATCTTGATAATTTCAAACAAACATTTTTGTAGAAATCCTGCAATTCATTTTTTATTGACCTGCCTAATTTCCATCTAGGTGGGAATCGCTAAGAGTCTGGCAAGACTTGAATTTACCCTAACAGATTATCATGCATGAGTATTCCTAAGAACACTCTTTTCATGATTATCTTAACATGTAAAAAGGCTGCCGATCACCCGATGAATGATCAAAATGCTCGTTCGTATGGTGAAATGATATTGTGGGCCGCACAAAAGAGCATCGATCTCGGCGAAGAATTGTTCTGGGCAAAGAAGACTCTTGGTGCTGAGGACAATGACAGCCTATGTGCAGCAAGAGATCTATTAACCCTTTAATGACCTTTAACATACTCATAAATAGCGGCACAAGTGAATTCTGCTTTTCTTACAAATTTCTGAATTTTTTTCCCCACTTAATTAAAAGTAAAAAACTATAAATGTTCGGTATCTACATACTCGTACTGACCTGGAAAATCTGTTTTAACATATAGTGAAAATGGTAAATAAAAAAATACTATTGTGAAATTGCACTTTTTTTGCAATTTCAATGCACTTTCCAGTACATCACATGATAAAAAGAATGATGTCATTCAAAAGTACAACTTGTGGCGCAAAAAAAATCAAGTCTTTATACGGCGATATTGACTGAAAAATAAAAAAGTTATAGCTCTTGGAAGAAGGTAAGGAAAAAACAAAACCCCAAAAAATGGAAAATTGCAAAGTCCTGAAATGGTTAAAGATCGCTCAGTGTGTATCATTTACTTTGATCTGTTTTTGTAAAAAAGCTATTACCCAACCACCATTTGGTAAAAGTTTACTGTTCGGTGGACGTGTAGTGCTGGAAGTCGGACCGTGTAAACAGACCCTTAGCCAAATTGGATGTGACTTAACATTTTGATTATATTGCAGACAGTTCCTTCTGCAGCCAGTAGCCTAATAGCCAGAAACAGGAGGATGTGAGGAGAAGATGAAGGTGGGATGGATCACAAGGAAAAGTTTTTTTATACAGTTTTTTTGTCAATTTTAATTGCAATATGAGCTATAAGTATAAGGAAGAGATAAAATAAAGAAGTGCCTGAATATTTTTTTTGTGAATTTTGTACTTTTAAGTTAAAGCTCTAATTGCACTTCCTTTACACCATGTTTTACAGTTTTTTGGAGATCAGATCAGCATAGCATTTTGTTGTATTCTGTCCAGGAAAAAAAGACAGCTGATCCAAACCTTATGGTTACATTCATCAACCAAGAGAGAAAAAAAAATAAAGTAAAATAAATTAATACCCTGCTGTAAATAAATAAGTAAAAGCAATAGTGCATATAAATAACATTGGGTACTTTGTAAACACGTTTTTTGATTAAAAAAAAAGCATAAAAACCATCCCACCAACGTCAAGGTGTACCCAAGCTCGGGATAGTCCTAACCTCTAACATTAAAACCTTACCCTTCGTCATAGTGACGTCCTGTGAATAAGGGCTGAGAAGGACTGGGCTCCAAACATGGACACACAGCTAGTGAGATGCTATTAAATGTGATATCCAGCTCAAATGAAGGGTGGCTACACTCTTACCTGCACTCAATGCTGAAACCTAAAGCTAAAACCAAAATAAATGAACTGGAGTCAAGTTGGTATGCATGCAAAATAGATACATGTTCAGACTGGCCAAAAAATAGACAAAAACCAAGACAGAAACAAAATAAATAAAAACCCTGCTGTAAATAAATAAGTTAAAGCAATAGTGCATATAAATAGCATTGGGTCCTTAGTAAACACAGTTTTTGGTGTTAGCTCATGGTTACCTTATAGGGTAATGCATTGGTAGAAAATAGTAAAAAAAAGTAAATTAAATAAAATGGATTATATTGCAGCTCAAGATGTTTTCATCAAACTGATCATTACTTGCCAACCTCGCCAACTGCTACACCGATGCCTTTACTCTATGCCAGTCAATGCACTGGTTACCCATCCGCTACAGAGTTCAATATAAACTCTCACCCATAAAGCGCTCCATGCTTCAGCACCACCCTACATCTTCTCCCTTGTCTCAGTCTACCCCCTACTGTGCCCTCTGTACCGTGCTGATTACCTAAGATTAACATTCTCAATAATCCAAATCTCCCACTCCCATCTCTAAGACTTCTTGTGTGGTGTACCAATTCTTTGGAACGCACTACTAGAGATGAGCGTTGTTCTACTCGAACTGTTCGCCAATCTCAAATTCGAGCTGTTTTGGGCGGTGTTCGAGACGTTCGGCGAACACGAACAATTTGAGAAAAATTCGGCTGTTCGAGGTTATGTTCGATAACTGTTCGTGCACCAAAATCATAACTGGATTTTTTCTCAGTAATGATAAAAATTAATGTTAATACGCAGTTTGAGTGTACAGCGGGGTGGGGGGAGGGGCAGGGGATGGATCTCTGCAGGAACAATGAAGATCTCCATTTTTTTTTCTCTTTCCCGCATTTGCAGTGGGGAGGTGCAATCTGTCAGCCTATCAACAGCGCACACACGGAGCGAAGTGCTTTTTTTCACACAAGCAAGGGCATGTGTCATTGGCAGTGTATGTCACATGTCCTTGCCCTATAAGACCAAGCCATTTTCCCCGTCGCCACCATTTTCTCACTGCTGCAGCTGCGTGTTAGACGGCACCGCTGTTGCTGTGTGCGCTATACCTTGTTAATTTCAAGCCAATTTTCGCACAAATCTACAGATAGCTTGGGAGTAGGGAATAGTTGTGATTGCAGTCCTTTTAAGGACTAGGTTACAGCATTTCCTACGACTTTTATCAGGCAGGTCTGTGCTCTTAAATAGATAGATTGTGGGAGTAAAGACTAATTGTAATTGGAGTCCTATTCA
Source organism: Phyllobates terribilis (assembly GCF_046119375.1). Classification (NCBI taxonomy): domain Eukaryota; kingdom Metazoa; phylum Chordata; class Amphibia; order Anura; family Dendrobatidae; genus Phyllobates; species Phyllobates terribilis. The sequence continues at coordinate 331,859,416 of NW_027362768.1, forward strand.
GGACTAGGTTACATCAGTTCCTATCAGTTTTTGCCAGGCAGGTCTGTGCCAGTGCTGTGCAAGTTTTTTTCACAGCATTTGGCTGAATCTAGCAAAGCTAATCCTTTTTGGCCTATTGCAGAGTGTGTTAGTCAGTGGAGTAGCCTATCTGTGTTGCAAGATATACCACCTGTGTATAGAATACCAATTTTTTTACTGCACCTAGTGAAGTAAAATCTTTTGGGCATAGCATGATTCTATTAGTCCATCTATACTGACCTCCATCAGGTTGCAAATTGAATATAATTTTTTTCTGCATCTAGCTCTGAAAAAATATTGGGCTTCTAGCTGTGTGTGGGACTTGTTCTATTAATCCATCTATACAGACCTCCATCAGGTTGCAAACTGAATATATTTTTTTCTGCATCTACCTCTGAAAAAATATTGGGCTTCTAGCTGTGTGTGGGACTTGTTCTATTAATCCATCTATACAGACCTCCATCAGGTTGCAAACTGAATATATTTTTTTCTGCATCTACCTCTGAAAGAATATTGGGCTTCTAGCTGTGTGTGGGACTTGTTCTATTAATCCATCTATACAGACCTCCATCAGGTTGCAAACTGAATATATTTTTTTCTGCATCTACCTCTGAAAAAATATTGGGCTTCTAGCTGTGTGTGGGACTTGTTGTATTAGTCCATCTATACTGACCTCCATCAGGTTGCAAACTGAATATATTTTTTTCTGCATCTACCTCTGAAAAAATATTGGGCTTCTAGCTGTGTGTGGGACTTGTTCTATTAATCCATCTATACAGACCTCCATCAGGTTGCAAATTGAATATAATTTTTTTCTGCATCTAACCCAGCCAATAGTTTTGGCCTAATACCACAGTTTGACCACTCAGCTCTGCTCGGTTCCCATCCATTGTTTTTTTGTGCAAACAACTCCAGAGTTGTGAATTAGTTAACCACCAAAATGAGTGGAAAAAGGCCTGCTGCTGGTGGAAAGGGCAATAGGCATGTTGGGAAGGGGAAAAAAGGTTGTGTCCGTGGGGTAGGTGTTAAAGCAACAGTAACATCTGCAGAAGAAAGAGCATCTTCCAGCCAAACTAAAATGTCTACTTCTTTTAGCGGACAATGTGATAAGATCCCTTTCTTACGGCCACGCCAATCGCTACAAATTCCAGATGAGGCACAAAAACAGCAGGTGCTTCAACGGATATCAAGTGCTCCCTTAAGTGGGCTCTCCTCCACATCAACTTCAACATCACAAATACTCCAGTCCTCAAAGGTGTCACCCCAATCGCAATTGCTTCCTCACAGCTCCCAAATCTCCAGCTGCCCGTCTGAGTATGAGGTAGAACAGATGGTTGAGTCTGCAGAGCTGTTTACTCATACTATAGCCTGGGAATCAGAGGTCGACTCCAGCGCTTCTGTGAATCCAGACGAGGAAATGATCTGCACTGATGCCCAGAATCTTTATGAGTCGGATCCAGGACCAGACGCAGAAGGTTCTGACCATAATGTAGACCCTCATTCCCAAACTGTAACTCCTGTTGGTGGAGACAATGAGGAAGACGATGATAAGACTCAAATACCTGATTGGAGCGACAACTTTAGTTTTTTGTCAGGGCAGGAACAGGTTGGCTCTGAGGACGACGGGTGTGATAACGCACAGGGTGATGATGATGAGGTTGGAGATCCCACTTACTGTCAACCCACAGTCAGCCAAGAGATGAGGTCAGCAGAGGAGGTGGAGGAAGATGCTAGTGACGACGAGGTCAGGTTGCGCCTTCCTGGACAGAGACGTAGTACTGGAAGCACGTCAACAACTGCATCCTCAAACACAACTCTGCCTCTCACCACAAGTCGTGGTGGCTCTTCAGGTCGCATGGGTGCTAAGCCTTGCATAGCCTGGGCATTTTTTCAGATCGATAAAGATGACCCAACTCGTGTTATCTGTAACATTTGTCAGCAAAAGCTAAGTAGAGGCCAAAAAATACATAGTTTGAGTACTTCATGCATGAACCGGCACATGGACATGAGGCATAAGTTGCAGTGGGAAGCTCAGTGTGCTACAATGCGGCCTAGCCGGCCGGGCCAACCACCGTCTGCCATATCTTGTGCATCCGCGGCCTCTTCATCCTCTGTGACTGGGGGGACAGCAGTCACACCTGTTTTGGGGCGCAGACCTGCCACCTCTTTACCCGCAACAGCCAGCGTGATTGGCAGGTCATCATTTTCTTTGGAGGTGGTAACACCAGCTGGTGTTGAGCGCTGTCCAACATCGATAGCACCACCTTTGGATCAAGGCAACCTAACATGTCCGCCTGCATCTTCCTCACAGACCGGCAGTTTGCCGGGGACACCCTTATCAACCCCGTCTAAGCACAATAGCCAGCCCTCGGTCCCTCAGATGTGGACAAGTAAAAGACCATTTCCTCCTAGCCATGAGAAAGCTAAGAGGTTGAATTTCACCATCTGCAAGCGCTTTGCTACAGAAATGCTGCCTTTCCGCCTGGTGGACACAGAGGATTTTCGAGACCTTATGTCCGTCGCAGTGCCCCAGTACCAGATGCCCAGTCGGCACTACTTCTCAAAGAAAGGTGTGCCTGCGCTCCACCAGCATGTCGCACACAACATCACCGCTTCTTTGAGAAACTCTGTGTGTGACAGGGTGCATTTCACCACAGACACTTGGACGAGTAGGCATGGACAGGGGCGTTACATGTCGCTGACTGGGCACTGGGTAACTATGGTGACAGCAGGACAAGGGGCTGCTGTCCAAGTCTTGCCGTCCCCACGTGATGTGCGCCAATCCTCTTTATCTCAAAGTTCCTCCACTGCTTCTGCCTCCTCAACCTCCTCTCGGTCTTCCACCTGCACCCAAAGCCTGTCTGGTCATGCCACAAGCTTTCTAACTGCGCAGAAGGGATCCTGCACACCTCCTTACTATGCTGGCAGTAGGGCTCAACGTCATCAGGCGGTTTTTACATTGAAATGTCTGGGAAATGTGAGTCACACAGCTGAGGAGTTGTGGTCAGCTCTGGAGAACCAATTTCATGAATGGTTGTCTCCACTGGACCTGAAACCAGGGAAGGCCGTGTGCGACAATGCTGCAAAACTGGGTGCGGCCCTTCGCCGGGGCAATGTCACACACGTGCCTTGTATGGCTCACGTGTTGAACCTGGTTGTCCAGCAATTTTTAGCCCACTATCCCAGACTAGATGGCCTTCTGCAGAAGGCACGGTCGCTTCCGCCGTTCGCATCCCGCAGCTCACTTCCGCCGTTCGCATCCCGCAGCTCAGCGACTTACATCTCTACAGAAGTAGTTGGGCCTGCCACTTCACCGGCTAAAATGCGATGTGCCTACCCGGTGGAATTCAACTCTGCACATGTTGCAGTGACTGTGGCAGCACCGACAAGCCCTGGTGCAATACGTTCTGACATATAGCCTGGGCCAACGAGATCCAGAGGTGGGGCAAATCACGCTGGAGGAGTGGTCTCAGATCAGGGACCTATGCACCCTTCTGCACAGATTTGAAATGGCGACGAAGATGTTTAGTGCTGACGATGCCATTATCAGCATGACTATTCCGGTGATTTACATGCTGGAGCATATGTTAAACAGAATTCGGAGTCAGGTGGTGGCACAAGAGGAGGTGGAGGAAGTAGAGGAGGAGGAGTTGTATGCGGAAGGGCTAACATCTGCAAGGTCCAGACGGTCGGCAGCACCAAGGCGGCAGGCATGTGAGGGTGGGGGAGATGGTTTTACCAGGGCGCATGGTAGCAGCCAAACTAGTGAGGAAGGTGCAGGAGCCCAGGAAGAAGTGGAGGACGAACTGATGGAAGACTCATCAGATGAGGGAGACCTTGATCACATTTCTGTTGTGCGAGGTTAGGGGGAGAGGACAGAGGAAGGAAGCATGATTGTTACCTCGCCACCAACACAACAGGGACTTGGTGCTCCTGGATGCGCAACACACATGAGTGCCTTCTTGCTGCACTACCTGCAACATGACCCTCGAATTGTGAGAATTAGAAATAATCCTGACTACTGGGTTGCCACACTGTTAGATCCCCGGTACAAAAGTAAATTTGCAGAAATTATTCCTGCCATAGAAAGGGATGCACGCATGCAGGAGTATCAGCAGAGACTGTTGCAGAATCTTACATGTGCTTTTCCACAAAATACCAGTGGTGCACGTAGTGAATCTCACAGTTCCAACTTGCCAACCGTGGGACCGTCAAGTGTTCAGCACTCAAACCGTAACAGAACCACAGTATCTGCTGGTAACATCAATTTTGCGGAATCATTTCACCACTTTTTTAGCCCATCCTTTGCAAGGCCACAGGAGACAAGAAGTCTGACACATAGTCAACGCCTAGAGACGATGGTACAGGAGTATCTCCAAGTAAACATTGAAGCCACGACTGTGTCACTGGACCCTTGCTCTTTTTGGGCTTCCAATCTGGATAAATGGCCGGAGCTAGCCACTTACGCCTTGGAGATCTTGTCATGCCCCGCAGCCAACGTTCTGTCTGAACGTGTGTTCTGCGCTGCTGGTGGTGTGCTGACAGATAAGCGCACGCGGCTCTCCACTGATAATGTAGACAGACTCACGTTCATAAAGATGAACAAATCATGGATCCGAAACGACTTTTCTACCCCTGTGTCATCTTGGGGAGAGTAAAAGCTTGATTATTGGTTAAAATCACCCTACCAACCGTTTTAAGCTTTCAAATTACTAATCATGTTTATCTGTATCTTGGCTGGAAAATAATTTGGGCTTTGTAGCAGTGTGCAGCACTGATCCTATTAGGCCATCTATACTAAAGCTTCACCAGATTTAAAATTAATAATACTTTTTAGCTGCATCTAGCCCGGAAAATAATTTTGGGGCTCCGAGATGCGCAAGACACATAAGTGCCTTCTTGCTGCACTACCTGCAGCATGACCCTCATATTGTCAGAATTCAAAGTAATCATGACTACTGGGTTGCCACACTCTTAGATCCCCCAAACTTTTCGATCAACCTTTTCATTTTAATAAAGACCAAAAAAATGGTCATTTTTGAAATTATAAGCATTAGCAGGTTGTTAGAAACTGAAATCAAACAGTTTTCAACTCAAAACTTTATTCTAGGTGATGTTACATTTTCACATAGGACCCCTTGTTCGAAAGGAGCTTCTGAACTCTCTCGTCCATTGAATTTGTCAGGTTTTGGATGGTTTCTGCTTCAATTGTTTTGCATGAGGACAGAATACCCTCCCAGAGCTGTTGCTTAGATGTGAACTGCCTCCCGCCATCATAGACACTCCTTTTAATGATGCTCCAAAGGTTCTGAATGGGGTACAGGTCAGGGGAGCATGGGGGTCACACCATAAGTTTGTCCCCCTTTATGCCCATATCAGCCAGAGATGCAGATGTTTTATGTGCAGCATGAGATGGTGCATTATCATGCAGAAAAATGATCTTGCTGTGAAATACACGGTTCTTCTTCTTGAACCATGGCAGGAAGTGCTGTTTGAGAAAATCCACATACATTATGGAGTTCATCTTTAGCGCCTTCAGGGATCCTAAAGGGGCCGACAATCTCTCTCCCCATGATTCCAGCCCAAAACATTACTCCACCTCCTCCTTGTTGGCGCTGTAGCCGTGTTTGCGTGGGGTGTCCATCAACCAGCCATCCTCCACTCCATCCATCTGGACCATCGAGCGCTGCACGGCACTCATCCGTGAACAAAACAGTTTTGAAATCAGTCTTCATGTAATGTTTGGCCCACTGGAGCCATTTCTGCTTGTGTGAAGTGGATAGAGGAGGTCGACAGGATGGCGTATGCACAGCTGCAAACCTCTGAAGGACCCTGCATCTTGTTGTTCGGGGGACGTTGGAGGCACAAGCAGCTTCAAAAACTTGTCTGCTGCTATGACAAGGATTTTTTGCCGCTGCTCTTTCAACCTGACGTAATTGCCTGTAGGAAAGAGTCCTCAATTTGCCCTTATCAGCACGCACACGTGTGTACTGTGAATCAGCTACATACTTCTTGATTGCCAAGACACTTCATCCTGATCATCGCACAATGTTGATTGTAGTCATGCCTTGACCTAAACACTCCACAATTTGTTGCTTCTCAGCAGCCGACACATCCTTTTTCTTTCCCATTTTGGCAGAAAATGTAGGCTGCTTAATAATGTGAGACAGCCTTCTTAAGTAGTCTTGCCTTTCATTGGACACACCTGCCAAACTAATTAGCACAGGTGTCTGCAATTGCTTACAGTGATATAAAGAGCCCTGACACACATCACCATCAATGAGTTTAACTGACAAACAAACAAATTCTTCCCTTATCACTCCTAAACACTTTTTGCATAATAATTTGGAACGCAGTGTACATTTGCTTTTCCACAAAACACCAGTGGTTCACGTAGTGAATCTTACAGTTCTAACTTGCCAACCGTGGTCTGTATGGAGTTGTTCAATAAAGGGCCCAAAATTAAGATAACATAGATGGGAGAGGTCTCTATGAATAGGAATTCCTAAGTATTTGATACCCTGTGAGGGCCAGGCAAAGGGAAAGTTGGACTGGATGGAATCCTATATGGATTTGGGGAGGGAGACATCGAGGGCCTCAGACTTCGCTGCATTGATTTTAAAATTTGACCATGTAACAAAGTGATCTATTTCAGCCATAACAGCATGGATGGATATATGTGATTGAGTGATATATACTAGGGCATCATCAGCAAATAGAGAGCACTTGTACTCGGTGCCTCCCACCTCAATCCACCTAATATTGGGGTTATGGCGAATTGATGAGAGCAGGTGCTCCGTCACTAGGATGTATAAGAGAGGGGACAGAGGACATCCCTGACTTGTCCCATTGGTGATTGTGAAAGTTGATGAAAATGTTCTGATGCACCCCCTGGGCCTTGGGACACCCGGAGCCGGACCCTTTTTGGTGGATGCTGGTGGTTGTAGTCTTCGTGGCGGCGACCCGGTTCCGTGGCTCAGGGTGGTCAAACCAGTGACGGAACTATTTATGTGGTTTTGATGTTTAAATGTCCGACTACGCCACCCGTGGATTGCGGTCAGAGTGAACCGCCGCTGCAGGGCAGTCCGCTGAGGCTGGTGTTGTGGGTGCAGCAGAGCGTAGCATAACTCCCCACGGGAGGAGTATAGCCTCAGGGCAGTTTATGCGGAGGATGGGGGTGATGGTGCAGGGCAGCAGCAGTAACGACACGGAGTCAGTGATGCAGTCCAGGGCCTTTACTCACAGTTCTTATTATCCAGACCACGTCTGCAGGTAACGGCTGCCCACGTCGTACTGTGCTCACCAGGTGAGGGGCTCAGACAACTCCCAGATAACTTTGGAGCGCTTCACAGGACCCCCTTTGTGTGTCCTTTGTCTGGCCTTTCTTACCAACCCTTCTGTCCGGCTGCCTCGGGCCTCCTCTTGGTAAACTTGGCGCCAGTTTCCCTGACCCTATGTGGTGCCTTCCTAGCGGGTGTAGCGAGAGGCTGCGCCACATAAAATGTCACAGCCTCCGGTTTCATGCAGAGCCCCTGCTCCCTGCCACTTCTGCTCAGACTTCTCTGCACTGAACTAAGATGGTGCCCACCTTTTATACTCCCTTCTCAATGCACCCTGGAACTGCTTCCTCCCTGCTCCTGCACTACAGGGTTCCCCTTCCTCAGTGTTCCCTCCCCCCACTCCAGCCAGGGACAGGGACTGTTGTGCCCATCTCAGAGGCATATTGGTCGCCCTGTCCCACGGCAATGTGGTGTAATGCATGCAGGTGTCGGGTCCTGATCCACACTCCATCCTTACCTGAGAGTGAGATATCACACCTCTGGGTGAGGTGCAATACCTCTGTAGCAACCGAGCCCTCAGGGTGCTACAGTTCCATTTATCTTCAGCCTAGGTGACGTATTGTGATACAGGGCCATGATTTTGGCTATAAAAGGGTCCCCTAGACCCCTACCCCAAGCTTTTTAAGAGAATCATATATGGCGTGCCAGGAGACTCTATGGAATGCTTTCTCAGCATCCAACGAGAGTATCTAATTACAAATTTTTAACTGCATCTAGCCCAGGAAATACTTTGTGCCTAGTAGCAGTGTCTGCTAGTCAGTGGATTATCCCGGCTGTTAAGCAAGCTACACCACCTGTAGTTTAGACACTTAATTTTTTCAAAGGAAATGCTTCGGGACCATGGGATACTCAGTGAAGAGCATCAGGAGGCACCCCAAGGCATAGGGGCTGGGACTGGCAGTAGGATGCCTTGCGGTGGACAGCCGAGCTCGATCCTTATAAAAGCTTTTTAACTGCAGCAGCTTTAGTGGACGCTACTGGAGCTGGAATTACGCGGCTGCTGGCATGAGACTTGCCCTCCAATAGATCCTTGTAAATGGATTTAAAGTGTATTCATTCAAATTAGAGAGACAATTTAAATTAAAAAGCTTAGAGCTGCCTCCACCACAGGGGGGCTCTCTCGACCCACCAGCGGACAGGCACCAGTATTGGGAGAGGGGGGCTGGCCGTCAGGGTTCACCGCGGCTCTGGCACAAACCCGGCGACACGGAGGTGGCACGGGCAGGAGCGGACTGGCCGTGTCGGCTTCTCACTTTTTGGATTTTAGAAGGGCATGACATGCCTATATCTGTGTCTCCCCCTCCTTTTACTCCTCCACCTCTTTTATTTTCGCATGACTATATGTACTTGTCACTTTTCCATGTGTTAGTTATGTCTTCTGAGCAGTTTGTCAGCTTTTGGACACCTTTGAAGGTGTTTTCTATGTGTTTCTATGTGTTTTTGTTTGCCTGCCATTGGTTTTAATGGTGTTCGAAGGTGTTCGACGAACAGTTCGACGAACAGTTCGGCGAACACACGGGTGTTCGACGAACCGAACCGAACTCGAACACTACGGGGGTGGCTCAACACTACGCACTACCCAGGACACTTTGATTAATTCCCAATACCCACAGTTTTAAGCGTGTCCTAAAACCGCATATCTTTATATTGGCTTATCACCTCACCACATTTCTCTAACTATTCCTGTTTTTCCCATACAAAATTCCTTCCAATTCGGAACCCTCGTATCGTCTGTTCACGCACACTACATGCACTTAATAGTAGTGTTGAGCCACCCCCGTAGTGTTCGGGTTCGGTTCGGTTCGTCGAACACCGGGATGTTCGAGGAACTGTTCGTCGAACTGTTCGTCGAACACCTTAGAACACCGTCGAACACCGTTAAAACCAATGGCAGGCAAACAAAAACACATAGTAACACATAGAAAACACCTTCAAAGGTGTCCAAAAGCTCACAAACTGCTCAGAAGACGCTTTCTTTAAAAAAGCCGGCCGGCAATTCAGCAGCAGCATACACCGGTATATGACAATTTAGACATGAAGGAATAGAGCATCACACATAGATTAGATAGATAGAAACATGTCAGTCACATATATATGAAGTACAGTGACAGTGTTGCTTACTAGTGTTGAGCCACCCCCGTAGTGTTCGAGTTCGGTTCGGTTCGTCGAACACCCGTGTGTTCGCCGAACTGTTCGTCGAACTGTTCGTCGAACACCTTCGAACACCGTTAAAACCAATGGCAGGCAAACAAAAACACATAGAAACACATAGAAAACACCTTCAAAGGTGTCCAAAAGCTGACAAACTGCTCAGAAGACACAACTAACACATGGAAAAGTGACAAGTACATATAGTCATGCGAAAAGAAAAGAGGTGGAGGAGTAAAAGGAGGGGGCGACACAGATATAGGCATGTCATGCCCTTCTAAAATCCAAAAAGTGAGAAGCCGAGACGGCCAGTCCGCTCCTGCCCGTGCCACCTCCGTGTCGCCGGGTTTGTGCCAGAGCCGCGGTGAACCCTGACGGCCAGCCCCCCTCTCCCAATACTGGTGCCTGTCCGCTGGTGGGTCGAGAGAGCCCCCCTGTGGTGGAGCCAGCTCTAAGCTTTTTAATTTAAATTGTCCCTCTAATTTGAATGAATACACTTTAAATCCATTTACAAGGATCTATTGGAGGGCAAGTCTCATGCCAGCAGCCGCGTAATTCCAGCTCCAGTAGCGTCCACTAAAGCTGCTGCAGTTAAAAAGCTTTTATAAGGATCGAGCTCGGCTGTCCACCGCAAGGCATCCTAGTGCCAGTCCCAGCCCCTATGCCTTGGGGTGCCTCCTGATGCTCTTCACTAAGTATCCCGTGGTCCCGAAGCATTTCCTTTGAAAAAATTAAGTGTCCAAACTACAGGTGGTGTAGCTTGCTTAACAGCCGGGATAATCCGCTGACTAGCAGACACTGCTACTAGGCACAAAGTATTTCCTGGGCTAGATGCAGTTAAAAATTTGTAAGTAGATACTCTCGTTGGATGCTGAGAAAGCATTCCATAGAGTCTCCTGGCACGCCATATATGATTCTCTTAAAAAGCTTGGGGTAGGGGTCTAGGGGACCCTTTTATAGCCAAAATCACGGCCCTGTATCACAATACGTCACCTAGGCTGAAGATAAATGGAACTGTAGCACCGAGGGCTCGGTTGCTACAGACGTATTGCACCTCACCCAGAGGTGTGATATCTCACTCTCAGATAAGGATGGAGTGTGGATCAGGACCCGACACCTGCATGCATTACACCACATTGCCGTGGGGCAGGGCGACCAATATGCCCCTGAGATGGGCACGACAGTCCCTGTCCCTGGCTGGAGTGGGGGGAGGGAACATTGAGGAAGGGGAACCCTGCAGTGCAGGAGCAGGGAGGAAGCAGTTCCTGGGTGCATTGAGAAGGGAGTATAAAAGGTGGGCACCATCTTAGTTCAGTGCAGAGAAGTCTGAGCAGAAGTGGCAGGGAGCAGGGGCTCTGCATGAGCTCTGCTCCGGAGGCGGGCCTAGTAACAGAGGCCCAGGCCTGCAAGAGGGAGAAGGAAGGAAGAGGAGCGGAGAAGGCTCCAGGAACGAGGAATGAAGGGATCCCAGGGGTGCGGACGGGCGAGTCGCCACCGCACGCCCGAATCCACCTGCGTGGAGGGGTCAGGCCAAAGGGGGAGACCGGTCCCCGAACTAGTGGAGGCAGGAAACGACCCTCAGTTAGAAACCGGAGGCTCTGACATTTTATGTGGCGCAGCCCCTTGCTCCACCCGCTAGGAAGGCACCACATAGGGTCAGGGAAACTGGCGCCAAGTTTACCAAGAGGAGGCCCGAGGCAGCCGGACAGAAGTGTTGGTAAGAAAGGCCAGACAAAGGACACACAAAGGGGGTCCTGTGAAGCGCTCCAAAGTTATCTGGGAGTTGCCTGAGCCCCTCACCTGGTGAGCACAGTACGACGTGGGCAGCCGTTACCTGCAGACGTGGTCTGGATAATAAGAACTGTGAGTAAAGGCCCTGAACTGCATCACTGACTCCGTGTCGTTACTGCTGCTGCCCTGCACCATCACCCCCATCCTCCGCATACACTGCCCTGAGGCTATACTCCTCCCGTGGGGAGTTATGCTACGCTCTGCTGCACCCACAACACCAGCCTTAGCGGTCTGCCCTGTAGCGGCGGTTCACTCTGACCGCAATCCACGGGTGGCGTAGTCGGACATTTAAACATCAAAACCACATAAATAGTTCCGCCACTGGTTTGACCGCCCTGAGCCACGGAACCGGATCGCCGCCACGAAGACTACAACCACCAGCATCCACCAAAAAGGGTCCGGCTCCGGGTGTCCCAAGGCCCAGGGGGTGCGTCAGAACATTTTCATCACCTTTCACAATCACCAATGGGACAAGGCAGGGATGTCCTCTTTCCCCTCTCTTATACATCCTAGTGACGGAGCACCTGCTCTCATCAATTCGCCATAACCCCAATATTAGGTGGATTGAGGTGGGAGGCACCGAGTACAAGTGCTCTCTATTTGCTGATGATGTCCTAGTATATATCACTCAATCACATATATCCATCCCTGCTGTTATGGCTGAAATAGATCACTTTGTTACATGGTAAAATTTTAAAATCAATGCAGCGAAGTCTGAGGCCCTCGATGTCTCCCTCCCTAAATCCATATAGGATTCCATCCAGTCCAACTTTCCCTTTGCCTGGCCCTCACAGGGTATCAAATACTTAGGAATTCCTATTCATAGAGACCTCTCCCATCTATGTTATCTTAATTTTGGGCCCTTTATTGAACAATTCCATACAGACCACGGTTGGCAAGTTAGAACTGTAAGATTCACTACGTGAACCACTGGTGTTTTGTGGAAAAGCACATGTACACCGCGTTCCAAATTATTATGCAAAAAGTGTTTAGGAGTGATAAGGGAAGAATTTGTTTGTTTGTCAGTTAAACTCATTGATGGTGATGTGTGTCAGGGCTCTTTATATCACTGTAAGCAATTGCAGACACCTGTGCTAATTAGTTTGGCAGGTGTGTCCAATGAAAGGCAAGACTACTTAAGAAGGCTCTCTCACATTATTAAGCAGCCTACATTTTCTGCCAAAATGGGAAAGAAAAAGGATGTGTCGGCTGCTGAGAAGCAACAAATTGTGGAGTGTTTAGGTCAAGGCATGACTACAATCAACATTGTGCGATGATCAGGATGAAGTGTCTTGGCAATCAAGAAGTATGTAGCTGATTCACAGTACACACGTGTGCGTGCTGATAAGGGCAAATTGAGGACTCTTTCCTACAGGCAATTACGTCAGGTTGAAAGAGCAGCGGCAAAAAAGCCTTGTCATAGCAGCAGACAAGTTTTTGAAGCTGCTTGTGCCTCCAACGTCCCCCGAACAACAAGATGCAGGGTCCTTCAGAGGTTTGCAGCTGTGCATACGCCATCCTGTCGACCTCCTCTATCCACTTCACACAAGCAGAAACGGCTCCAGTGGGCCAAACATTACATGAAGACTGATTTCAAAACTGTTTTGTTCACGGATGAGTGCCGTGCAGCGCTCGATGGTCCAGATGAATGGAGTGGAGGATGGCTGGTTGATGGACACCCCACGCAAACACGGCTACAGCGCCAACAAGGAGGAGGTGGAGTAATGTTTTGGGCTGGAATCATGGGGAGAGAGATTGTCGGCCCCTTTAGGATCCCTGAAGGCGCTAAAGATGAACTCCATAATGTATGTGGATTTTCTCAAACAGCACTTCCTGCCATGGTTCAAGAAGAAGAACCGTGTATTTCACAGCAAGATCATTTTTCTGCATGATAATGCACCATCTCATGCTGCACATAAAACATCTGCATCTCTGGCTGATATGGGCATAAAAGGGGACAAACTTATGGTGTGACCCCCATGCTCCCCTGACCTCTACCCCATTCAGAACCTTTGGCGCATCATTAAAAGGAGTGTCTATGATGGCGGGAGGCAGTTCACATCTAAGCAACAGCTCTGGGAGGGTATTCTGTCCTCATGCAAAACAATTGAAGCAGAAACCATCCAAAACCTGACAAATTCAATGGACGAGAGAGTTCAGAAGCTCCTTTCGAACAAGGGGTCCTATGTGAAAATGTAACATCACCTAGAATAAAGTTTTGAGTTGAAAACTGTTTGATTTCAGTTTCTAACAACCTGCTAATGCTTATAATTTCAAAAATGACCATTTTTTTGGTCTTTATTAAAATGAAAAGGTTGATCGAAAAGTTTGGGGGATCTAAGAGTGTGGCAACCCAGTAGTCATGATTACTTCGAATTCTGACAATATGAGGGTCATGCTGCAGGTAGTGCAGCAAGAAGGCACTTATGTGTCTTGCGCATCTCGGAGCCCCAAAATTATTTTCCGGGCTAGATGCAGCTAAAAATTATTTTTAATTTTAAATCTGGTGAAGCTTATTATAGATGGCCTAATAGGATCAGTGCTGCACACTGCTACAAAGCCCAAATTATTTTCCAGTCAAGATACAGATAAACATGATTAGTAATTTCAAAGCTTAAAACGGTTGGTAGGGTGATTTTAACCAATCATCAAGCTTTTACTCTCCCCAGGATGACACAGGGGTAGAAAAGTCGTTTCGGATCCATGATTTGTTCATCTTTATGAACGTGAGTCTGTCTACATTATCAGTGGAGAGTCGCGTGCGCTTATCTGTCAGCACACCACCAGCAGCGCTGAACACACGTTCAGACAGAACGCTGGCTGCGGGGCATGACAAGATCTCCAAGGCATAAGTGGCTAGCTCCGGCCATTTTTCCAGATTGGAAGCCCAAAAAGAGCAAGGGTCCAGTGACACAGTCGTGGCTTCAATGTTTACTTGGAGATACTCCTGTACCATCGTCTCTAGGCGTTGACTATGTGTCAGACTTCTTGTCTCCTGTGGCCTTGCAAAGGATGGGCTAAAAAAGTGGTGAAATGATTCCGCAAAATTGATGTTACCAGCAGATACTGTGGTTCTGTTACGGTTTGAGTGCTGAACACTTGACGGTCCCACGGTTGGCAAGTTGGAACTGTGAGATTCACTACGTGCACCACTGGTATTTTGTGGAAAAGCACATGTAAGATTCTGCAACAGTCTCTGCTGATACTCCTGCATGCGTGCATCCCTTTCTATGGCAGGAATAATTTCTGCAAATTTACTTTTGTACCGGGGATCTAACAGTGTGGCAACCCAGTAGTCAGGATTATTTCTAATTCTCACAATTCGAGGGTCATGTTGCAGGTAGTGCAGCAAGAAGGCACTCATGTGTGTTGCGCATCCAGGAGCACCAAGTCCCTGTTGTGTTGGTGGCGAGGTAACAATCATGCTTCCTTCCTCTGTCCTCTCCCCCCAACCTCGCACAACATAAATGTGATCAAGGTCTCCCTCATCTGATGAGTCTTCCATCAGTTCGTCCTCCACTTCTTCCTGGGCTCCTGCACCTTCCTCACTAGTTTGGCTGCTACCATGCGCCCTGGTAAAACCATCTCCCCCACCCTCACATGCCTGCCGCCTTGGTGCTGCCGACCGTCTGGACCTTGCAGATGTTAGCCCTTCCGCATACAACTCCTCCTCCTCTACTTCCTCCACCTCCTCTTGTGCCACCACCTGACTCCGAATTCTGTTTAACATGTGCTCCAGCATGTAAATCACCGGAATAGTCATGCTGATAATGGCATCGTCAGCACTAAACATCTTCGTCGCCATTTCAAAACTGTGCAGAAGGGTGCATAGGTCCCTGATCTGAGACCACTCCTCCAGCGTGATTTGCCCCACCTCTGAATCTCGTTGGCCCAGGCTATACGTCAGAACGTATTGCACCAGGGCTTGTCGGTGCTGCCACAGTCGCTGCAACATGTGCAGAGTTGAATTCCACCGGGTAGGCACATCGCATTTTAGCCGGTGAAGTGGCAGGCCCAACGACTTCTGTAGAGATGTAAGTCGCTGAGCTGCGGGATGCGAACGGCGGAAGTGAGCACACAGCGACCGTGCCCTCTGCAGAAGGCCATCTAGTCTGGGATAGTGGGCTAAAAATTGCTGGACAACCAGGTTCAACACGTGAGCCATACAAGGCACGTGTGTGACATTGCCCCGGCGAAGGGCCGCACCCAGGTTTGCAGCATTGTCGCACACGGCCTTCCCTGGTTTCAGGTCCAGTGGAGACAACCATTCATGAAATTGGTTCTCCAGAGCTGACCACAACTCCTTAGCTGTGTGACTCACATTTCCCAGACATTTCAATGTAAAAACCGCCTGATGACGTTGAGCCCTACTGCCAGCATAGTAAGGAGGTGTGCAGGATCCCTTCTGCGCAGTTAGAAAGCTTGTGGCATGACCAGACAGGCTTTGGGTGCAGGTGGAAGACCGAGAGGAGGTTGAGGAGGCAGAAGCAGTGGAGGAAAAATGACATAAAGAGGATTGACGCACAACTCGTGGGGACGGCAAGACTTGGACAGCAGCCCCTTGTCCTGCTGTCACCATAGTTACCCAGTGCCCAGTCAGCGACATGTAACGCCCCTGTCCATGCCTACTCGTCCAAGTGTCTGTGGTGAAATGCACCCTGTCACACACAGAGTTTCTCAAAGAAGCGGTGATGTTGTGTGCGACATGCTGGTGGAGCGCAGGCACACCTTTCTTTGAGAAGTAGTGCCGACTGGGCATCTGGTACTGGGGCACTGCGACGGACATAAGGTCTCGAAAATCCTCTGTGTCCACCAGGCGGAAAGGCAGCATTTCTGTAGCCAAGAGCTTGCAGATGGTGAAATTCAACCTCTTAGCTTTCTCATGGCTAGGAGGAAATGGTCTTTTACTTGTCCACATCTGAGGGACCGAGGGCTGGCTATTGTGCTTAGACGGGGTTGATAAGGGTGTCCCCGGCAAACTGCCGGTCTGTGAGGAAGATGCAGGCGGACATGTTAGGTTGCCTTGATCCAAAGGTGGTGCTATCGATGTCGGACAGCGCTCAAGACCAGCTGGTGTTACCACCTCCAAAGAAAATGATGACCTGCCAATCACGCTGGCTGTTGCGGGTAAAGAGGTGGCAGGTCTGCGCCCCAAAACAGGTGTGACTGCTGTCCCCCCAGTCACAGAGGATGAAGAGGCCGCGGATGCACAAGATATGGCAGACGGTGGTTGGCCCGGCCGGCTAGACCGCATTGTAGCACACTGAGCTTCCCACTGCAACTTATGCTTCATGTCCATGTGCCGGTTCATGCATGAAGTACTCAAACTATGTATTTTTTGGCCTCTACTTAGCTTTTGCTGACAAATGTTACAGATAACACGAGTTGGGTCATCTTTATCGATCTGAAAAAATGCCCAGGCTATGCAAGGCTTAGCACCCATGCGACCTGAAGAGCCACCACGACTTGTGGTGAGAGGCAGAGTTGTGTTTGAGGATGCAGTTGTTGACGTGCTTCCAGTACTACGTCTCTGTCCAGGAAGGCGCAACCTGACCTCGTCGTCACTAGCATCTTCCTCCACCTCCTCTGCTGACCTCATCTCTTGGCTGACTGTGGGTTGACAGTAAGTGGGATCTCCGACCTCATCATCATCACCCTGTGCGTTATCACACCCGTCGTCCTCAGAGCCAACCTGTTCCTGCCCTGACAAAAAACTAAAGTTGTCGCTCCAATCAGGTATTTGAGTCTTATCATCGTCTTCCTCATTGTCTCCACCAACAGGAGTTACAGTTTGGGAATGAGGGTCTACATTATGGTCAGAACCTTCTGCGTCTGGTCCTGGATCCGACTCATAAAGATTCTGGGCATCAGTGCAGATCATTTCCTCGTCTGGATTCACAGAAGCGCTGGAGTCGACCTCTGATTCCCAGGCTATAGTATGAGTAAACAGCTCTGCAGACTCAACCATCTGTTCTACCTCATACTCAGACGGGCAGCTGGAGATTTGGGAGCTGTGAGGAAGCAAGTGCGATTTGGGTGACACCTTTGAGGACTGGAGTATTTGTGATGTTGAAGTTGATGTGGAGGAGAGCCCACTTAAAGGAGCACTTGATATCCGTTGAAGCACCTGCTGTTTTTGTGCCTCATCTGGAATTTGTAGCGATTGGCGTGGCCGTAAGAAAGGGATCTTATCACATTGTCCGCTAAAAGAAGTAGACATTTTAGTTTGGCTGGAAGATGGTCTTTCTTCTGCACCTACCCCACGGACACAACCTTTTTTCCCCTTCCCAACACGCCTATTCCCCTTTCCACCAGCAGCAGGCCTTTTTCCACTCATTTTGGTGGTTAACTAATTCACAACTCTGGAGTTGTTTGCACAAAAAAACAATGGATGGTAACCGAGCAGAGCTGAGTGGCCAAACTGTGGTATTAGGCCAAAACTATTGGCTGGGTTAGATGCAGAAAAAAATTATTTTTAATTTACAACCTGATGGAGGTCAGTATAGATGGACTAATAGACCAAGTCCCACACACCGCTAGAAGCCCAAATATTTTTTCAGAGCTAGATGCAGAAAAAAATTATATTCAATTTGCAACCTGCTGGAGGTCAGTATAGAAGGACTAATAGAACAAGTCCCACACACTGCTAGAAGCCCAAATATTTTTTCACACCTAAATGAAGAAAAAAATTATTTTTAATTTGCAACCTGATGGAGGTCAGTATAGATGGACTAATAGACCAAGTCCCACACACCGCTAGAAGCCCAAATATTTTTTCAGAGCTAGATGCAGAAAAAAATTATTTTTAATTTGCAACCTGATGGAGGTCAGTATAGATGGACTAATAGACCAAGTCCCACACACCGCTAGAAGCCCAAATATTTTTTCAGAGCTAGATGCAGAAAAAAATTATATTCAATTTGCAACCTGCTGGAGGTCAGTATAGAAGGACTAATAGAACAAGTCCCACACACTGCTAGAAGCCCAAATATTTTTTCAGAGCTAAATGAAGAAAAAAATTATTTTTAATTTGCAACCTGATGGAGGTCAGTATAGATGGACTAATAGACCAAGTCCCACACACTGCTAGAAGCCCAAATATTTTTTCAGAGCTAGATGCAGAAAAAAATTATTTTTAATTTGCAACCTGATGGAGGTCAGTATAGATGGACTAATAGAAAAAGTCCCACACACTGCTAGAAGCCCAAATATTTTTTCAGAGCTATATGCAGAAAAAAATTATTTTTAATTTGCAACCTGATGGAGGTCAGTATAGATGGACTAATAGACCAAGTCCCACACACCGCTAGAAGCCCAAATATTTTTTCAGAGCTAGATGCAGAAAAAAATTATATTCAATTTGCAACCTGCTGGACGTCAGTATAGAAGGACTAATAGAACAAGTCCCACACACTGCTAGAAGCCAAAATATTTTTTCAGAGCTAAATGAAGAAAAAAATTATTTTTAATTTGCAACCTGATGGCGATCAGTATAGATGGACTAATAGACCAAGTCCCACACACTGCTAGAAGCCCAAATATTTTTTCAGAGCTAGATGCAGAAAAAAATTATTTTTAATTTGCAACCTGATGGAGGTCAGTATAGATGGACTAATAGACCAAGTCCCACACACTGCTAGAAGCCCAAATATTTTTTCAGAGCTAGATGCAGAAAAAAATTATTTTTAATTTGCAACCTGATGGAGGTCAGTATAGATGGACTAATAGAACAAGTCCCACACGCTGCTAGAAGCCCAAATATTTTTTCAGAGATAAATGAAGAAAAAAATTATTTTTAATTTGCAACCTGATGGAGGTCAGTATAGATGGACTAATAGACCAAGTCCCACACACTGCTAGAAGCCCAAATATTTTTTCAGAGCTAGATGCAGAAAAAAATTATTTTTAATTTGCAACCTGATGGAGGTCAGTATAGATGGACTAATAGACCAAGTCCCACACACCGCTAGAAGCCCAAATATTTTTTCAGAGCTAGATGCAGAAAAAAATTATATTCAATTTGCAACCTGCTGGACGTCAGTATAGAAGGACTAATAGAACAAGTCCCACACACTGCTAGAAGCCAAAATATTTTTTCAGAGCTAAATGAAGAAAAAAATTATTTTTAATTTGCAACCTGATGGCGGTCAGTATAGATGGACTAATAGACCAAGTCCCACACACTGCTAGAAGCCCAAATATTTTTTCAGAGCTAGATGCAGAAAAAAATTATTTTTAATTTGCAACCTGATGGAGGTCAGTATAGATGGACTAATAGACCAAGTCCCACACACTGCTAGAAGCCCAAATATTTTTTCAGAGCTAGATGCAGAAAAAAATTATTTTTAATTTGCAACCTGATGGAGGTCAGTATAGATGGACTAATAGAACAAGTCCCACACGCTGCTAGAAGCCCAAATATTTTTTCAGAGATAAATGAAGAAAAAAATTATTTTTAATTTGCAACCTGATGGAGGTCAGTATAGATGGACTAATAGACCAAGTCCCACACACTGCTAGAAGCCCAAATATTTTTCAGAGCTAGATGCAGAAAAAAATTATTTTTAATTTGCAACCTGATGGAGGTCAGTATAGATGGACTAATAGACCAAGTCCCACACACCGCTAGAAGCCCAAATATTTTTTCAGAGCTAGATGCAGAAAAAAATTATATTCAATTTGCAACCTGCTGGAGGTCAGTATAGAAGGACTAATAGAACAAGTCCCACACACTGCTAGAAGCCCAAATATTTTTTCAGAGCTAAATGAAGAAAAAAATTATTTTTAATTTGCAACCTGATGGAGGTCAGTATAGATGGACTAATAGACCAAGTCCCACACACTGCTAGAAGCCCAAATATTTTTTCAGAGCTAGATGCAGAAAAAAATTATATTCAGTTTGCAACCTGATGGAGGTCAGTATAGATGGACTAATAGAATGATGCTATGCCCAAAAGATTTTACTTCACTAGGTGCAGTAAAAAAATTGGTATTCTATACACAGGTGGTATATCTTGCAACACAGATAGGCTACTCCACTGACTAACACACTCTGCAATAGGCCAAAAAGGATTAGCTTTGCTAGATTCAGCCAAATGCTGTGAAAAAAACTTGCACAGCACTGGTACAGACCTGTCTTGCAAAAACTGATAGGAACTGATGTAACCTAGTCCTGAAAAGGACTCCAATTACAATTAGTCTTTACTCCCACAATCTATCTATTTAAGAGCACAGACCTGCCTGATAAAAGTCGTAGGAAATGCTGTAACCTAGTCCTTAAAAGGACTGCAATCACAACTATTCCCTACTCCCAAGCTATCTGTATATTTGTGCGAAAATTGGCTTGAAATTAACAAGGTATAGCGCACACAGCAACAGCGGTGCCGTCTAACACGCAGCTGCAGCAGTGAGAAAATGGTGGCGACGGGGAAAATGGCTTGGTCTTATAGGGCAAGGACATGTGACATACACTGCCAATCACACATGCCCTTGCTTGTGTGAAAAAAAGCACTTCGCTCCGTGTGTGCGCTGCTGATAGGCTGACAGATTGCACCTCCCCACTGCAAATGCGGGAAAGAGAAAAAAAAATGGAGATCTTCATTGTTCCTGCAGAGATCCATCCCCTGCCCCTCCCCCCGCCCCGCTGTACACTCAAACTGCGTATTAACATTAATTTTCATCATTACTGAGAAAAAATCCAGTTATGATTTTGGTGCACGAACAGTTATCGAACATAACCTCGAACAGCCGAATTTTTCTCAAATTGTTCGTGTTCGCCGACCGGCTCGAACACCGCCCAAAACAGCTCGAATTTGAGATTGGCGAACAGTTCGAGTAGAACAACGCTCATCTCTATTGCTTACTGTACTTGTCATTTAGTGTAAAGGATTTATTAAAAAATATAATAGTGTTTTCGTGCACCGTCTCTTTAAAAAAGCCGGCCGGCAATTCAGCAGCGGTACCCGACAATTTATAACAGACAGAATAGAGCTTCACACATAGATTAGATAGATAGAAACATGTCAGTCACATGTATATGAAGTACTGTGACAGTGTTGCTTACTGTACTTGTCATTTACTGCAAAGGATTTATTAAAAAAAATAATAGTGTTTTCATGCACCGTCTCTTTAAAAAAGCCGGCTGGCAATTCAGCATCTGTACCCGACAATTTAGAATAGAAAGAATAGAGAATCACACATAGATTAGATAGATAGAAACATGTCAGCCACATATATATGAAGTACAGTGACAGTGTTGCTTACTGTAATTGTCATTTAGTGTAAAGGATTTATCAAAAAAAATAATAGTGTTTTCATGCACCGTCTCTTTAAAAAAGCCGGCCGGCAATTCAGCATCTGTACCCGACAATTTATAACAGACAGAATAGAGCTTCACACATAGATTAGATAGATAGAAACATGTCAGTCACATATATAATAAGTACAGTGATAGTGTTGCTTACTTTACTTGTCATTTAGTATTAAAATAAAGGATTTATTATTAAAAAAAATTGGCGTGGGGTTCCCCGTAATTTTAGTCTCTAGCGGAGGTTAAGCAGACAGCTGGGGCAGATGTTTGAAGCCTGGGAAGGGGGTAATACCCACGGAGCTTCCCAGGCTACTAATATCAGCCCCCAGCTGAATACCTAGCCTTTACTAGCTATTAAAATGGAGGACCCCCCCAAAAAAAATGACGTGGGGTCCCCCCTAATTTAATAGCTAGCAAAGGCTAGGCAGACAGCTGGGGGCTGATATTAATAGCCCAGGAAGGGAGCCATGAATATTGGCCCCCTCCCAGGCTAGAAACACCAGCCGCCCCAGATATGGCGCATCCATAGGATGCGCCAATTCTGGCACTTAGCCTCGCTCTTCCACGCTGCCCTGGTGCGGTGGCAGGGGGTAATAGGGTTGGGGTTGATGTCAGCTTATAATGCCAGCTGACATCAAGCCCAGGTTAGTAATGGAGAGGCGTCTATAAGACACCCCCATTACTAACCCCATAGTCAAAGTTAAAAAAAAAACACAAACACCCAGAATAAAGTCCTTTAATTGAAATAAAGACACAATTCTTTATTGTTCTAAATGAAACCATACTTACCATCACGCCCATTCCAGCTGAAGCCAACGATCTCCTGCAATAAAAGAAAAATAATAAAGCAACCTCTTCCTTACCTTTCCATGGTTCCCAGGACAGCTTCAGCTCTGCTACATCGAGATGACAGGCTGGACCTGCAGAACGCTGCCATCCAGCCTGTCATCCCGCAGACACTGAGAAGCGCAGGCATGCTTGCGCTCCTCAGTGTCTGACTGTGACGGCATCCAGATGAGCCGACAATGAACTCGGCTCACCTCATGTACGTCACTGACAGCGTGGGAAAATTCTCCTGCACTCAGCGCTTCAGCGTGAGAATTTTCCCACGCTGTCAGTGACGTGCATGAGGTGCGCCGAGTTCATTGGACATGACCTCGGCTCATCTGGATGCCGTCACAGCCAGATACTGAGTAGCGCAAGCAAGCCTGCGCTTCTCAGTGTCTGCGGGATGACAGGCTGGATGGCAGCGTTCTGCTGCGGTCCAGCCTGTCATCTCGATGTAGCAGAGCTGAAGCTGTCATGGGAGCCATGGAAAGGTAAGGATGATGTTGCTTTATTATTTTACTTTTATTGCAGGAGATCATTGGCTTCAGCTGGAATGGGCGTGATGGTAAGTATGGTTTAATTTAGAACAATAAAGAATTGTGTGTTTATTTCAATTAAAGGACTTTTTTCTGGGTGTTGTGTTTTTTTTAAATACTTTACTAGAAATTCATGGTGGTCATGTCTAATATTGGCGTGACCCCATGAATTTCGGGCTTAGGGCCAGCTGATAATGCCAAGCTGGCCTTAACTCCTTTATTACCCAGTGAGCCACCGCACCAGGGCCCTGGATGAGTTGGGTACAGCGCCAGAAGATGGCGCTTCTATGAACGCGCCATTTTCTGGGGCGGCTGCGGACTGCAATTTGCAGCGGGGGTGGCCCAGAAAGCTTGGGCCTCCCTGCGCTGCAGATTCCAGCCCCCAGCTGCCTAGTTGTACCTGGCTGGACACAAAAATAGGGCGAAGCTCCACGTATTTTTTTGTTTAAATTCATGAAATTCATGGAATAATTAAGAAAAAAAGTGCTTCCCTATATTGTTGTGTCCGGCTAGGTACAAATAGGCAGCTGGTGGTTGGGAGCAGCCCGTTCCTGCCTGCTGTACCTGACTGGACACAAATATAGGGCGAAGCCCCACATCAATTTTTTTTTCATTATTTCATGAATTTCCTGAAATAATTTAAAAAAAATTGACATGGGGCTTCGCCCTATATTTGTGTCCAGTCAGGTACAGCAGGCAGGAACGGGCTGCCCCCAACCACCAGCTGCCTATTTGTACCTGGCCAGACACAACAATATAGGGAAGCCCTTTTTTAAAAAAATTATTTCATGAAATAATTAAAAAAAAATTGACGTGGGGCTTCGCACTATATTTGTGTCCAGCCAGGTACAGCAGGCAGGGACGGGCTGCCCCCAACCACCAGCTGCCTATTTGTACCTGGTTGGACACAACAATATAGGGAAGCCCTTTTTTTCTTAATTATTCCATGAATTTTATGAAATAATTAAAAAAAAAAATGCGTGGGGCTTCGCCCTATTTTTGTGCCCAGCCACGTACAACTAGGCAGCTGGGGGCTGGAATCCGCAGCGCAGGGAGGCCCAAGCTTTCTGGGCCCCACCCGCTGCAAATTGCAGTCCGCAGCCGCCCCAGAAAATGGCGCGTTCATAGAAGCGCCATCTTCTGGCGCTGTACCCAACTCATCCAGGGCCCTGGTGCGGTGGCTCACTGGGTAATAAAGGGGTTAAGGCCAGCTTGGCATTATCAGCTGGCCCTAAGCCCGAAATTCATGGGGTCACGCCAATATTAGACATGACCACCATGAATTTCTAGTAAAGTATTTAAAAAAACACAACACCCAGAATAAAGTCCTTTAATTGAAATAAACACACAATTCTTTATTGTTCTAAATTAAACCATACTTACCGTCACGCCCATTCCAGCTGAAGCCAATGTCTTCTGCAATAAAAGTAAAATAATTAAGCAACCTCATCCTTACCTTTCCATGGTTCCCACGACAGCTTCAGCTCTGCTACATCGAGATGACAGGCTGGACCGCAGCAGAAAGCTGCCATCCAGCCTGTCATCCCGCGGACACTGAGAAGCGCAGGCATGCTTGCGCTCCTCAGTGTCTCGCTGTGACGGCATAAAGATGAGACAAGTTCATGTCCAATGAACTCGGCGCACCTCATGCACGTCACTGACAGCGTGGGAAAAATCTCCTGCACTCAGCAGTTCAGCGTGAAAATTCTCCCACGCTGTCAGTGACGTACATGAGGTCAGCTGAGTTCATTGGACATGAATGAGCTCACCTCATGCACGTCACTGACAGCGTGGGAAAATTCTCACGCTGAAGCGCTGAGTGCAGGAGAATTTTCCCACGCTGTCAGTGACGTGCATGAGGTGAGCTCATTCATGTCCAATGATCTCAGCTCACCTCATGCACGTCACTGACAGCGTGGGAAAATTCTCCTGCACTCAGCGCTACAGCGTAAGAATTCTCCCACGCTGTCAGTGACGTGCATGAGGTGAGCTCATTCATGTCCAATGAACTCAGCTGACCTCATGTACATCACTGACAGCGTGGGAGAATTCTCACGCTGAAGTGCTGAGTGCAGGAGAATTCTCCCACGCTGTCAGTGACGTGCATGAGGTGCGCCGAGTTCATTGGACATGACCTCGGCTCATCTGGATGCCGTCACAGCCAGACACTACAGAGCGCAAGCATGCCTGCGCTTCTCAGTGTCTGCGGGATGACAGGCTGGATGGCAGCGTTCTGCTGCGGTCCAGCCTGTTATCTCGATGTAGCAGAGCTGAAGCTGTCGTGGGAACCATGGAAAGGTAAGGATGAGGTTGCTTTATTATTTTTCTTTTATTGCAGGAGATCGTTGGCTTCAGCTGGAATGGGCGTGACGGTAAGTATGGTTTAATTTAGAACAATAAAGGAATGTGTCTTTATTTCAATTAAAGGACTTTATTCTGGGTGTTTGTGTTTTCTTTTAACTTTGACTATGGGGTTAGTAATGGGGGTGTCTTATAGACGCCTCTCCATTACTAACCTGGGCTTGATGTCAGCTGGCATTATAAGCTGACATCAACCCCAACCCTATTACCCCACTGCCACCGCTACAGGGCAGTGGGAAGAGCGAGGCTAAGTGCCAGAATTGGCGCACCCTAAGGATGCGCCATTTCTGGGACGGCTGACGGCTGGTGTTTCTAGCCTGGGAGGGGGCCAATATTCATGGAACCCTTCCTGGGCTATTAATATCAGCCCCCAGCTGTCTGCCTAGCCTTTGCTAGCTATTAAAATAGGGGGGACCCCACGTCATTTTTTTGGGGGGTCCCCCATTTTAATAGCTAGTAAAGGCTAGGTATTCCGCTGGGGGCTGATATTAGTAGCCTGGGAAGCTCCGTGGGTATTACCCCCTTCCCAGGCTTCAAACATCTGCCCCAGCCGTCTGGTTAACCTCCGCTAGAGCCTAAAATTATGGGGATCCCCACGCCAATTTTTTTTTAAATAAATCCTTTATTTTAACACTAAATGACAAGTACAGTAATCAACACTGTCACTGTACTTCATATATATGTGACTGACATGTTTCTATCTATCTAATCTATGTGTGATTCTCTATTCCTTCTATTCTAAATTGTCGGGTACAGATGCTGAATTGCCGGCCGGCTTTTTTAAAGAGACGGTGCATGAAAACACTATTATTTTTTTAAATAAATCCTTTACACTAAATGACAAGTACAGTAAGCAACACTGTCACTGTACTTCATATATATGTGACTGACATGTTTCTATCTATCTAATCTATGTGTGATTCTCTATTCCTTCTATTCTAAATTGTCGCGTACAGATGCTGAATTGCCTGCCGGCTTTTTTAAAGAGACGGTGCATGAAATCACTATTATTTTTTTTTAATAAATCCTTTACACTAAATGACAAGTACAGTAAGCAACACTGTCACTGTACTTCATATATATGTGACTGACCTGTTTCTATCTATCTAATCTATGTGTGATTCTCTATTCCTTCTATTCTAAATTGTCAGGTACAGATGCTGAATTGCCGGCCGGCTTTTTTAAAGAGACAGTGCATGAAAACACTATTATTTTTTTAATAAATCCTTTATACTAAATGACAAGTACAGTAAGCAACACTGTCACTGTACTTCATATATATGTGACTGACATGTTTCTATCTACCTAATCTATGTGTGATTCTCTATTCCTTCTATTCTAAATTGTTGGGTACAGATGCTGAATTGCCGGCCGGCTTTTTTAAAGAGACGGTGCATGAAAACACTATTATTTTTTTTAATAAATCCTTTACACTAAATGACAAGTACAGTAATCAACACTGTCACTGTACTTCATATATATGTGACTGACATGTTTCTATCTATCTAATCTATGTGTGAAGCTCTATTCTGTCTGTTATAAATTGTCGGGTACCACTGCTGAATTGCCGTCCGGCTTTTTTAAAGAGACGGTGCATGAAAACACTATTATTTTTTTTGATAAATCCTTTACACTAAATGACAAGTACAGTAAGCAACACTGTCACTGTGCTTCTTATATGTGTGACTGACATGTTTCTATCTATCTAATCTATGTGTGAAGCTCTATTCTTTCGGTTCTAAATTGTCGGGTACCGGTGTATGACGCTGATGAATTGCCGGCTTTTCATGTTTCACTGTTGGCACTGTTCCCATCGATTTGGGCAATCACTGTAATGCCACAACCACCATGGCTGTGGCATTACAGTGAGTGGCAGACAATCCCTGCATGATTGGTGCTCTAAATAGCGCCAGACATGCAGGACACGCTTTTGGTGCACGAACAGTTATCGAACATAACCTCGAACAGCCGAATTTTTTGCAAATCGTTCGGGTTCGTCGAACAACTCGAACACCGCCCAAAACAGCTTGAATTTGAGATTGGCGAACAGTTCTAGTCGAACACCGCTCATCTCTACTTAATAGACCTCTATGTCTGTACTTGTACACATACAGGTTGGTGACTGGTTCATTTACCATTAGGTGAATACCCTTTTTATTACATTGATGGTTGACCATACAATACAAGCAATTGTTTCCATCCACCTTTTGTGTCTCCCCTATTTCCCCATAGATAGTAAAATTGCGAGCAGGACCCTCACTCTCCTTGGCATCTGTCGATTTATGTGATTGTTATTCTGTAATGTCTTTTATTGTCTATACAATTCTCCTCTAAAATGTAAAGTGCTGCAGATTATGTTAGCGCTATAGAAATCAAAATTATCATTATTATTATTATTATTACTGGATAACTGATTAATTAGATTCATAATAGAAAACGAGTTACAATGTTAATGGAGCCTAACAAAATTCTCTGATAATAGCCACTGCTAAAAGGAGCTTTGAAGGATACTGCATACTATTAAAATATCACACACATATTTACTGATGTGTCTATCCTCAACTTTCCAAAAATAATTCAAACTCAATATATTGTTGCAACTATATAACAAAATCACCTAGAGATGTAGCAGCTGTTAATTTAACATGCTGCAGTAAACGTTAACCACTTGTCCGGTGTTAGGGTATTTACTACTGTTGATGGAGCACTTAAATGCTCGAGTGCTTGGTACTCGAATCGAGCGCGTCAGATGCCCGAATGTGCTCGATTCGAGTAGTGAGCATAATGGAAGTGAATGGCGTTCACTTCCAGAGGAAAAATTCTCCCTCGCTCTCACAGATAATTGGCTTACGGGGATCCAAGCAGTAGAGCACCACGCGATACTCGGCACTGCTCTCTACCCGATCGAATACCCCGATGCTCAATCGAGTATTGAGGCAGTGCCGAGCGCAGTCGCCCATCACTAGTATTTATATATGACTTCTTTTAAGTTTGGGCGAACCCTAAAATCTTTTAAAATGGAACCTGCTTCTGGAAACGCCATCATATTCTGCAGCATTTTAAAAACACTATAAAAGAAGCCATGAGTTTTCCGTCTGACTTTTTGGGCTCCCCATAGATTTATTTTTTTTTGTTCGTGGAATCTTCCAAGGGGAAGATGAATGAAGAATAATCGGGTCATTTCTTTTAACAATTTTGAGTCTTTGAAACCCTGAAACGGTTAAAAGATGATAAAAAGGCTGAACATATATACAATGAGTTATTTTGACAAAGAAATCATATGTTCAATCTATTGAGCATTTTTAAGACCCTTTTTCAAGTGGGCTTCACAGCAGACCCATCTGAAAAAGACGTCATGGGCACATACCCTAATGTGGTCTACTTGCTAATATTTGGAAGATGGGAATAATTTACACTAACTATATTTCTTTATCAAACATTCTGCTTTTATTTTTTCATCTTATAAGTGATGCCAAATGCTGATGTGACATCTTTCTCTGCACCTCCACATTGCTCTCGTCCATCATAGTGCTTGACACAGAGAGGCGTATTAACAGTCTTTTCAGTAACTAAATTTCCACAAGTGCAAATTAGCATCCTCTGCTTTCCTGCTTGGCTTAGACCAGCACAACCACAGTAAGTGGTTAACACCAAATTTACCACAACTGCTCCCTGTTTACACCTGAGACCTTGCACTAATGAGTCACATGACACCGGGGCAAGAAAATATCTAATTGGGCACAATTTGGCCATTTTCATTTATGATGTACTCACTTTTGTGGCAAGCAGTTTAGACATTAATGACTTTGTGTTGAGTTATTTAGAGAGTACACCAAATTTACACTGTTGTACAAGCTGTACACTGACTACTTTACAATGTATCAAAGTGTCATATCTTCAGTGTTGTCCTATGAAAAGATATAATAAAATTTTAACAGAAATGTGAGGGGTGTACTCACTTTTGTGATATACTGTACATATACAGTATAAATGTATGTTTTAAACGTATATACACGTCCTTGTAATATGCATGTATGTGTGTAATGTTTATGTTGTGTCATGTGGATGTTTGGTACGTACAGTATAGACCAAAAGTTTGGACACACCTTCTCATTTAAAGATTTTTCTGTATTTTCATGACTATGAATATTGTACATTCACACTGAAGGCATCAAAACTATGAATTAACACATGTGGAATTATATACTTAACAAAAAAGTGTGAAACAACTGAAAATATGTCTTATATTCTAGGTTCTTCAAAGTAGCCACCTTTCGCTTTGATGACTGCTTTGCACACTCTTGGCATTCTCTTGATGAGCTTCAAGAGGTAGTCACCGGAAATGGTTTTCACTTCACAGGTGTGCCCTGTCAGGTTTAATAAGTGGGATTTCTTGCCTTATAAATGGGGTTGGGACCATCAGTTGTGTGGTGCAGAAGTCTGATGGATACACAGCTGAATGTCCTACTGAATAGACTGTTAGAATTTGTATTATGGCAAGAAAAAAGCAGCTAAGTAAAGAAAAACGAGTGGCCATCGTTACTTTGAGAAATGAAGGTCAGTCACTTCGAAAAATTGGGCAAACTTTGAAAGTGTCCCCAAGTGCAGTTGCAAAAACCATCAAAAGCTACAAAGAAACTGGCTCACATGAGGACCGCCCCAGGAAAGGAAGACCAAGAGTCACCTCTGCTTCTGAGGATAAGTTTATCCAAGTCACCAGCCTCAGAAATCGCAGGTTAACAGCAGCTCAGATCAGAGACCAGGTCAATGCCACACAGCGTTCTAGCAGCAGACACATCTCTACAACAACTGTTAAGAGGAGACTTTGTGCAGCAGGCCTTCATGGTAAAATAGCTGCTAGGAAACCACTGCTAAGGACAGGCAACAAGCAGAAGAGACTTGTCTGGGCTAAAGAACACAAGGAATGGACATTAGACCAGTGGAAATCTGTGCTTTGGTCTGATGAGTCCAAATTTGAGATCTTTGGTTCCAACCATCGTGTCTTTGTGCGACGCAGAAAAGGTTAACGGATGGACTCTACATGCCTGGTTCCCACCGTGAAGCATGGAGGAGGAGGTGTGATGGTGTGGGGGTGCTTTGCTGGTGACACTGTTGGAGATTTATTCAAAATTGAAGGCATACTGAACCAGCATGGCTACCACAGCATCTTGCAGCGGCGTGCTATTCCAACCGATTTGCGTTTAGTTGGACCATCATTTATTTTTCAACAGGACAATGACCCCAAACACACCTCCAGGCTGTGTAAGGGCTATTTGACCAAGAAGGAGAGTGATGGGGTGCTACGCCAGATGACCTGGCCTCCACAGTCACCAGACCTGAACCCAATCGAGATGGTTTGGGGTGAGCTGGACCGCAGAGTGAAGGCAAAAGGGCCAACAAGTGGTAAGCATCTCTGGGAACTCCTTCAAGATTGTTGGAAAACCATTTCCGGTGACTACCTCTTGAAGCTCATCAAGAGAATGCCAAGAGTGTGCAAAGCAGTCATCAAAGCAAAAGGTGGCTACTTTGAAGAGCCTAGAATATAAGACATATTTTCAGTTGTTTCACACTTTTTTGTTAAGTATATAATTCCACATGTGTTAATTCATAGTTTTGATGTCTTCAATGTGAATGTACAATTTTCATAGTCCTGAAAATACAGAAAAATCTTTAAATGAGAAGGTGTGTCCAAACTTCTGGTCTGTACTGTATGTGTAGACAAAAATTATGTAGCATAAATATCTCCTGACAGAGTACTGAAAAATCAAGTTTTATTTTAAAGCTAGTGACTAGAAATGAGGGAACCCAAACTTAAAGTTCGGGGTTCATACCAGACAATTAGTGTCTGGCGCTAAAAAAATACGCCGAACACGGAGTTCTCTCGGAAGTCCGTTGCAAAGTTTGGGGGTCCGGGGGAAAAACGTTGCAAAGAGAGAGAGGGCATGAGAGAGAAAGAAAGCGAGAGAGAGAGAATTTTTTTCCAGATCCAAAGTTTGGGTCTTCGTTGTTTTTAATGGGGTTTGGGTTCTGGTTCAAGTTTGGGCACTGTTCTGGTATCCAAACCAAACTTTGGACTAAAGTTTCGGTCAGCTACCTGAACCCGATTTTCCACGGGTCTGCTCATCCGTACTAGTGACCTCACATCATGCATCTCAGGAAATGATTGGACAAGAAGAAAGGTAAGGAAGGTCAAATCTGTATGTGAGGACAGCCACTGAATACAGCCTGTATACAAAACTCTACAGTTAAAAAATAAAAGGAAGTCAGGAGAGATTGAAGTAATGCTTTATTAACAAATCAGGCATACGTACTGTAGGGTTTTTTGCATGAGAGTTTTGTCTTTGCAACTTGAAGGAACCTGCAGCCCCCAAACAACTCAAATAATAAAAACTGCCATACATAAGGTAGAGTGGTACAGTATGCAACACTAAGTGTTCGAGGAGGTAAAATCAAATTTGATATGATGTAGTCATATTCTATATTTATTATCAATGACCTAACCCTCTAAATTTTATTGTAATGTATTAGGTAGATAACAGTATTTTATTTTTCCATTGTTGTCAGATAGAAATATATTTTATAGGCTAAAAACAGGTAATATAAAATAAATGATTGATTAATCAATAAAAGATGATGTCTTACAATGGAGCAGAATATCCTCCTAATAGGAAACGTATAGATTTTGGATACATTTAAACATTATTAGGAATTGTAGTACAGGGGCCCTTTGGATATGTGTATTGATCGAGCTGAGCGTCTCTGCACTAATTAATCAACCATCATTTCCTATGCATTCTTGATCATGTAGCTGTAGTACGTGTATGGCTTTTAGTTTTCACTAAAGAGGAAGCAAATGGGTAGAAGCTTTTTAGACTGCACTATTCCAGTGTCCCATTTCCTTCAATTGCAAATTTGATTTGCCATCGATTTAAAAGAATATTAAAGTTATACCAAATGGGAAATGCCCATGTAATGTTCTACGTTGTGCTCAAAATGGAAAATTTGTGCTAATGATGTTTATGTAAGGTTGACTTAATCTCAGTAGCAGATTCTTAGCTAGGCTTTCCTTCTCCAAGGGAAAATGTTCAATTTGTTCCCCAGACCTGTATCCTGGCAAAGCCAACATAGCTTGATGGAGCTGACCTTACACCAAGCACTTGGGGAACATGCCCCGATAGCCACACTATCTAGCTACCTTCTAGTACAGAAAACCTGGGTAAACACTGTAATACCCTTAACCAACTGAGACAGAGGTATCTGATACTTATTTACCTCCTCCTTCTGTTTTTCATGGATTAATGATAGAATCCGTGTACAAGTTCTTACCACATTAAAATAAGGGATATGTCATGCACAGTGTGGGAAAGACTAAGTGCAACACGACGGGATGAGGGGAAGGAAGCCGAGACACTAGGGAAAGGGGAAGTGGAGACCCCTAGACAGATCAAATAACACCCTGCCTACTCTACCATCGTCCCTATATTTGTTCCACACCAATCGCCGAGCAGGAAACCTAAGCCCTGTATATCCTTAAAGCTAGGCCCTTGATATGAAGGGGGGTGAGCACTGTTCAGTCCCCACTATAAACTAAAGACAACAAGGGAGACAAGCAAAGGGGTAAAACTTAGCTTGAGCAGATACCAGATAGATAGCACCAAACATCCTCCAAGAAAACCTGAGAGGAAGCTATCCGACTGCTATAACCCCAAGTCTTCACAAGGGAAAAAGAGAATATCACTGGCGGCTCCCTGAAGCAGACTGAGAGTTTATAAACACCCATACCAGGGTGTGTCAATCAGAGCAGGAGGGAGGTTCCTGCTGGGTCCAAAAGTGAGAAGGATTAAGAAGGCGTCTGCAATGCCAAACGCAGTGACCTTCTGCAGCCAGATGCAGAGCGACTGTCTGTTACATAATAATAATAATAATTTTTATTTATATAGCGCCAACATATTCCGCAGCACTTTACAATTAAGCGGGGACATGTGCAAACAATAAATTCAATACAAGGTGAGACAGTTTAAACAGTTACATCAGGAGTGAGGTCCCTGCTTGCAAGCTTACATTCTACAAGGAAATGGGGGGACACAATAGGTGGAAAGTGCTTGTTATTTCAGGTCTGGCAATTATAATAAGTCGGGATTATCATATAAAGCTGTATGATCCGGTCATCAGCCTGTATGTTCAAGTGCAATACTTAATTACCGAGTGCAGTTATCGTGTGCATGGAGGGTGTAGAGACAGATGAACAGTAGGGAGCAGATTCTGAATAGTATTTAGGAGGGAACAGGTTACATCTGACACACCCTTGACAGGATATAGTCAAGATATGCTTGGCCGTCTCTTTCCATCTTCTACAGTTAGCGAACCATTGCTTATAACTAATTTTAGTTTATTGCTGAGATCTGGTTTGGACAGAAGTGCACAATAGGGCAATATCATAAGAGAAATAAGAGAGGGTGAGAGTGATGATGGTGCTCACCTGGGGTGGTTGTGCAGGGACACAACACCAATAAGAGCCTTAGAATCTGTGGCTGCAGCCCCATGACTGGAGGAAAATTTATATTACACCAGCGCATATCAGTCCCATGCCGAAACGCATTGATGTAATAAAAACCTTCATTTTATACCATTGTGGAGTCTTCATTTTCACATGTACAACCCAGGTAAAATAATCTCTCCACTAAAGTAAATTTCTTTTATAACAGTATTAGACATGATTTGCATAGTTACAAAGGTTTTACAAAGAAAGATGGTCATCTAGTTTACCCATGTAACTATATCTAGAGCTTTATTTCTAATAATCACACTGAATCCATTCCATTCTTCCGTTATACTAGATAATATGTGAAAAATGCATGCATATTAGAGATGAGCAATTCTTTTGAAATTCTAATTCACCAGCTTTGCCATATTTTTCACAAAATTTTGATTCACGGAGAATCGAAAATATTGCAAAGTGTTCAAATGCCCGGAAAATACGTGTATGACACTCTAAGGTCTCCTAGGACTGTATTGAACCACTTTCAAGCTCATTAATACAAACACCGCCTCAGTAATGTCTAAGTAATGACTAGTGTTGAGCCACCCCCGTAGTGTTCGAGTTCGGTTCGGTTCGTCGAACACCCGTGTGTTCGCCGAACTGTTCGTCGAACTGTTCGTCGAACACCTTCGAACACCGTTAAAACCAATGGCAGGCAAACAAAAACACATAGAAACACATAGAAAACACCTTCAAAGGTGTCCAAAAGCTGACAAACTGCTCAGAAGACACAACTAACACATGGAAAAGTGACAAGTACATATAGTCATGCGAAAAGAAAAGAGGTGGAGGAGTAAAAGGAGGGGGAGACACAGATATAGGCATGTCATGCCCTTCTAAAATCCAAAAAGTGAGAAGCCGAGACGGCCAGTCCGCTCCTGCCCGTGCCACCTCCGTGTCGCCGGGTTTGTGCCAGAGCCGCGGTGAACCCTGACGGCCAGCCCCCCTCTCCCAATACTGGTGCCTGTCCGCTGGTGGGTCGAGAGAGCCCCCCTGTGGTGGAGGCAGCTCTAAGCTTTTTAATTTAAATTGTCCCTCTAATTTGAATGAATACACTTTAAATCCATTTACAAGGATCTATTGGAGGGCAAGTCTCATGCCAGCAGCCGCGTAATTCCAGCTCCAGTAGCGTCCACTAAAGCTGCTGCAGTTAAAAAGCTTTTATAAGGATCAAGCTCGGCTGTCCACCGCAATGCATCCTAGTGCCAGTCCCAGCCCCTATGCCTTGGGGTGCCTCCTGATGCTCTTCACTGAGTATCCCGTGGTCCCGAAGCATTTCCTTTGAAAAAATTAAGTGTCCAAACTACAGGTGGTGTAGCTTGCTTAACAGCCGGGATAATCCGCTGACTAGCAGACACTGCTACTAGGCACAAAGTATTTCCTGGGCTAGATGCAGTTAAAAATTTGTAAGTAGATACTCTCGTTGGATGCTGAGAAAGCATTCCATAGAGTCTCCTGGCACGCCATATATGATTCTCTTAAAAAGCTTGGGGTAGGGGTCTAGGGGACCCTTTTATAGCCAAAATCAAGGCCCTGTATCACAATACGTCACCTAGGCTGAAGATAAATGGAACTGTAGCACCGAGGGCTCGGTTGCTACAGACGTATTGCACCTCACCCAGAGGTGTGATATCTCACTCTCAGATAAGGATGGAGTGTGGATCAGGACCCGACACCTGCATGCATTACACCACATTGCCGTGGGGCAGGGCGACCAATATGCCCCTGAGATGGGCACGACAGTCCCTGTCCCTGGCTGGAGTGGGGGGAGGGAACACTGAGGAAGGGGAACCCTGCAGCGCAGGAGCAGGCAGGAAGCAGTTCCTGGGTGCATTGAGAAGGGAGTATAAAAGGTGGGCACCATCTTAGTTCAGTGCAGAGAAGTCTGAGCAGAAGTGGCAGGGAGCAGGGGCTCTGCATGAGCTCTGCTCCGGAGGCGGGCCTAGTAACAGAGGCCCAGGCCTGCAAGAGGGAGAAGGAAGGAAGAGGAGCGGAGAAGGCTCCAGGAACGAGGAATGAAGGGATCCCAGGGGTGCGGACGGGCGAGTCGCCACCGCACGCCCGAATCCACCTGCGTGGAGGGGTCAGGCCAAAGGGGGAGACCGGTCCCCGAACTAGTGGAGGCAGGAAACGACCCTCAGCTAGAAACCGGAGGCTCTGACATTTTATGTGGTGCAGCCCCTTGCTCCACCCGCTAGGAAGGCACCACATAGGGTCAGGGAAACTGGCGCCAAGTTTACCAAGAGGAGGCCCGAGGCAGCCGGACAGAAATGTTGGTAAGAAAGGCCAGACAAAGGACACACAAAGGGGGTCCTGTGAAGCGCTCCAAAGTTATCTGGGAGTTGTCTGAGCCCCTCACCTGGTGAGCACAGTACGACGTGGGCAGCCGTTACCTGCAGACGTGGTCTGGATAATAAGAACTGTGAGTAAAGGCCCTGAACTGCATCACTGACTCCGTGTCGTTACTGCTGCTGCCCTGCACCATCACCCCCATCCTCCGCATACACTGCCCTGAGGCTATACTCCTCCCGTGGGGAGTTATGCTACGCTCTGCTGCACCCACAGCACCAGCCTTAGCGGTCTGCCCTGTAGCGGCGGTTCACTCTGACCGCAATCCACGGGTGGCGTAGTCGGACATTTAAACATCAAAACCACATAAATAGTTCCGCCACTGGTTTGACCGCCCTGAGCCACGGAACCGGATCGCCGCCACGAAGACTACAACCACCAGCATCCACCAAAAAGGGTCCGGCTCCGGGTGTCCCAAGGCCCAGGGGGTGCGTCAGAACATTTTCATCACCTTTCACAATCACCAATGGGACAAGGCAGGGATGTCCTCTGTCCCCTCTCTTATACATCCTAGTGACGGAGCACCTGCTCTCATCAATTCGCCATAACCCCAATATTAGGTGGATTGAGGTGGGAGGCACCGAGTACAAGTGCTCTCTATTTGCTGATGATGTCCTAGTATATATCACTCAATCACATATATCCATCCCTGCTGTTATGGCTGAAATAGATCACTTTGTTACATGGTAAAATTTTAAAATCAATGCAGCGAAGTCTGAGGCCCTCGATGTCTCCCTCCCTAAATCCATATAGGATTCCATCCAGTCCAACTTTCCCTTTGCCTGGCCCTCACAGGGTATCAAATACTTAGGAATTCCTATTCATAGAGACCTCTCCCATCTATGTTATCTTAATTTTGGGCCCTTTATTGAACAATTCCATACAGACCACGGTTGGCAAGTTAGAACTGTAAGATTCACTACGTGAACCACTGGTGTTTTGTGGAAAAGCACATGTACACCGCGTTCCAAATTATTATGCAAAAAGTGTTTAGGAGTGATAAGGGAAGAATTTGTTTGTTTGTCAGTTAAACTCATTGATGGTGATGTGTGTCAGGGCTCTTTATATCACTGTAAGCAATTGCAGACACCTGTGCTAATTAGTTTGGCAGGTGTGTCCAATGAAAGGCAAGACTACTTAAGATGGCTCTCTCACATTATTAAGCAGCCTACATTTTCTGCCAAAATGGGAAAGAAAAAGGATGTGTCGGCTGCTGAGAAGCAACAAATTGTGGAGTGTTTAGGTCAAGGCATGACTACAATCAACATTGTGCGATGATCAGGATGAAGTGTCTTGGCAATCAAGAAGTATGTAGCTGATTCACAGTACACACGTGTGCGTGCTGATAAGGGCAAATTGAGGACTCTTTCCTACAGGCAATTACGTCAGGTTGAAAGAGCAGCGGCAAAAAAGCCTTGTCATAGCAGCAGACAAGTTTTTGAAGCTGCTTGTGCCTCCAACGTCCCCCGAACAACAAGATGCAGGGTCCTTCAGAGGTTTGCAGCTGTGCATACGCCATCCTGTCGACCTCCTCTATCCACTTCACACAAGCAGAAACGGCTCCAGTGGGCCAAACATTACATGAAGACTGATTTCAAAACTGTTTTGTTCACGGATGAGTGCCGTGCAGCGCTCGATGGTCCAGATGAATGGAGTGGAGGATGGCTGGTTGATGGACACCCCACGCAAACACGGCTACAGCGCCAACAAGGAGGAGGTGGAGTAATGTTTTGGGCTGGAATCATGGGAAGAGAGATTGTCGGCCCCTTTAGGATCCCTGAAGGCGCTAAAGATGAACTCCATAATGTATGTGGATTTTCTCAAACAGCACTTCCTGCCATGGTTCAAGAAGAAGAACCGTGTATTTCACAGCAAGATCATTTTTCTGCATGATAATGCACCATCTCATGCTGCACATAAAACATCTGCATCTCTGGCTGATATGGGCATAAAAGGGGACAAACTTATGGTGTGACCCCCATGCTCCCCTGACCTCTACCCCATTCAGAACCTTTGGAGCATCATTAAAAGGAGTGTCTATGATGGCGGGAGGCAGTTCACATCTAAGCAACAGCTCTGGGAGGGTATTCTGTCCTCATGCAAAACAATTGAAGCAGAAACCATCCAAAACCTGACAAATTCAATGGACGAGAGAGTTCAGAAGCTCCTTTCGAACAAGGGGTCCTATGTGAAAATGTAACATCACCTAGAATAAAGTTTTGAGTTGAAAACTGTTTGATTTCAGTTTCTAACAACCTGCTAATGCTTATAATTTCAAAAATGACCATTTTTTTGGTCTTTATTAAAATGAAAAGGTTGATCGAAAAGTTTGGGGGATCTAAGAGTGTGGCAACCCAGTAGTCATGATTACTTCGAATTCTGACAATATGAGGGTCATGCTGCAGGTAGTGCAGCAAGAAGGCACTTATGTGTCTTGCGCATCTCGGAGCCCCAAAATTATTTTCCGGGCTAGATGCAGCTAAAAATTATTTTTAATTTTAAATCTGGTGAAGCTTATTATAGATGGCCTAATAGGATCAGTGCTGCACACTGCTACAAAGCCCAAATTATTTTCCAGTCAAGATACAGATAAACATGATTAGTAATTTCAAAGCTTAAAACGGTTGGTAGGGTGATTTTAACCATTCATCAAGCTTTTACTCTCCCCAGGATGACACAGGGGTAGAAAAGTCGTTTCGGATCCATGATTTGTTCATCTTTATGAACGTGAGTCTGTCTACATTATCAGTGGAGAGCCGCGTGCGTTTATCTGTCAGCACACCACCAGCAGCGCTGTACACACGTTCAGACAGAACGCTGGCTGCGGGGCATGACAAGATCTCCAAGGCGTAAGTGGCTAGCTCCGGCCATTTATCCAGATTGGAAGCCCAAAAAGAGCAAGGGTCCAGTGACACAGTCGTGGCTTCAATGTTTACTTGGAGATACTCCTGTACCATCGTCTCTAGGCGTTGACTATGTGTCAGACTTCTTGTCTCCTGTGGCCTTGCAAAGGATGGGCTAAAAAAGTGGTGAAATGATTCCGCAAAATTGATGTTACCAGCAGATACTGTGGTTCTGTTACGGTTTGAGTGCTGAACACTTGACGGTCCCACGGTTGGCAAGTTGGAACTGTGAGATTCACTACGTGCACCACTGGTATTTTGTGGAAAAGCACATGTAAGATTCTGCAACAGTCTCTGCTGATACTCCTGCATGCGTGCATCCCTTTCTATGGCAGGAATAATTTCTGCAAATTTACTTTTGTACCGGGGATCTAACAGTGTGGCAACCCAGTAGTCAGGATTATTTCTAATTCTCACAATTCGAGGGTCATGTTGCAGGTAGTGCAGCAAGAAGGCACTCATGTGTGTTGCGCATCCAGGAGCACCAAGTCCCTGTTGTGTTGGTGGCGAGGTAACAATCATGATTCCTTCCTCTGTCCTCTCCCCCCAACCTCGCACAACAGAAATGTGATCAAGGTCTCCCTCATCTGATGAGTCTTCCATCAGTTCGTCCTCCACTTCTTCCTGGGCTCCTGCACCTTCCTCACTAGTTTGGCTGCTACCATGCGCCCTGGTAAAATCATCTCCCCCACCCTCACATGCCTGCCGCCTTGGTGCTGCCGACCGTCTGGACCTTGCAGATGTTAGCCCTTCCGCATACAACTCCTCCTCCTCTACTTCCTCCACCTCCTCTTGTGCCACCACCTGACTCCGAATTCTGTTTAACATGTGCTCCAGCATGTAAATCACCGGAATAGTCATGCTGATAATGGCATCGTCAGCACTAAACATCTTCGTCGCCATTTCAAAACTGTGCAGAAGGGTGCATAGGTCCCTGATCTGAGACCACTCCTCCAGCGTGATTTGCCCCACCTCTGAATCTCGTTGGCCCAGGCTATACGTCAGAACGTATTGCACCAGGGCTTGTCGGTGCTGCCACAGTCGCTGCAACATGTGCAGAGTTGAATTCCACCGGGTAGGCACATCGCATTTTAGCCGGTGAAGTGGCAGGCCCAACGACTTCTGTAGAGATGTAAGTCGCTGAGCTGCGGGATGCGAACGGCGGAAGTGAGCACACAGCGATCGTGCCCTCTGCAGAAGGCCATCTAGTCTGGGATAGTGGGCTAAAAATTGCTGGACAACCAGGTTCAACACGTGAGCCATACAAGGCACGTGTGTGACATTGCCCCGGCGAAGGGCCGCACCCAGGTTTGCAGCATTGTCGCACACGGCCTTCCCTGGTTTCAGGTCCAGTGGAGACAACCATTCATGAAATTGGTTCTCCAGAGCTGACCACAACTCCTCAGCTGTGTGACTCACATTTCCCAGACATTTCAATGTAAAAACCGCCTGATGACGTTGAGCCCTACTGCCAGCATAGTAAGGAGGTGTGCAGGATCCCTTCTGCACAGTTAGAAAGCTTGTGGCATGACCAGACAGGCTTTGGGTGCAGGTGGAAGACCGAGAGGAGGTTGAGGAGGCAGAAGCAGTGGAGGAACTTTGACATAAAGAGGATT
Source organism: Phyllobates terribilis (assembly GCF_046119375.1). NCBI lineage: Eukaryota > Metazoa > Chordata > Amphibia > Anura > Dendrobatidae > Phyllobates > Phyllobates terribilis. The sequence continues at coordinate 331,900,154 of NW_027362768.1, forward strand.
GACGCACAACTCGTGGGGACGGCAAGACTTGGACAGCAGCCCCTTGTCCTGCTGTCACCATGGTTACCCAGTGCCCAGTCAGCGACATGTAACGCCCCTGTCCATGCCTACTCGTCCAAGTGTCTGTGGTGAAATGCACCCTGTCACACACAGAGTTTCTCAAAGAAGCGGTGATGTTGTGTGCGACATGCTGGTGGAGCGCAGGCACACCTTTCTTTGAGAAGTAGTGCCGACTGGGCATCTGGTACTGGGGCACTGCGACGGACATAAGGTCTCGAAAATCCTCTGTGTCCACCAGGCGGAAAGGCAGCATTTCTGTAGCCAAGAGCTTGCAGATGGTGAAATTCAACCTCTTAGCTTTCTCATGGCTAGGAGGAAATGGTCTTTTACTTGTCCACATCTGAGGGACCGAGGGCTGGCTATTGTGCTTAGACGGGGTTGATAAGGGTGTCCCCGGCAAACTGCCGGTCTGTGAGGAAGATGCAGGCGGACATGTTAGGTTGCCTTGATCCAAAGGTGGTGCTATCGATGTCGGACAGCGCTCAAGACCAGCTGGTGTTACCACCTCCAAAGAAAATGATGACCTGCCAATCACGCTGGCTGTTGCGGGTAAAGAGGTGGCAGGTCTGCGCCCCAAAACAGGTGTGACTGCTGTCCCCCCAGTCACAGAGGATGAAGAGGCCGCGGATGCACAAGATATGGCAGACGGTGGTTGGCCCGGCCGGCTAGGCCGCATTGTAGCACACTGAGCTTCCCACTGCAACTTATGTTTCATGTCCATGTGCCGGTTCATGCATGAAGTACTCAAACTATGTATTTTTTGGCCTCTACTTAGCTTTTGCTGACAAATGTTACAGATAACACGAGTTGGGTCATCTTTATCGATCTGAAAAAATGCCCAGGCTATGCAAGGCTTAGCACCCATGCGACCTGAAGAGCCACCACGACTTGTGGTGAGAGGCAGAGTTGTGTTTGAGGATGCAGTTGTTGACGTGCTTCCAGTACTACGTCTCTGTCCAGGAAGGCGCAACCTGACCTCGTCGTCACTAGCATCTTCCTCCACCTCCTCTGCTGACCTCATCTCTTGGCTGACTGTGGGTTGACAGTAAGTGGGATCTCCGACCTCATCATCATCACCCTGTGCATTATCACACCCGTCGTCCTCAGAGCCAACCTGTTCCTGCCCTGACAAAAAACTAAAGTTGTCGCTCCAATCAGGTATTTGAGTCTTATCATCGTCTTCCTCATTGTCTCCACCAACAGGAGTTACAGTTTGGGAATGAGGGTCTACATTATGGTCAGAACCTTCTGCGTCTGGTCCTGGATCCGACTCATAAAGATTCTGGGCATCAGTGCAGATCATTTCCTCGTCTGGATTCACAGAAGCGCTGGAGTCGACCTCTGATTCCCAGGCTATAGTATGAGTAAACAGCTCTGCAGACTCAACCATCTGTTCTACCTCATACTCAGATGGGCAGCTGGAGATTTGGGAGCTGTGAGGAAGCAAGTGCGATTTGGGTGACACCTTTGAGGACTGGAGTATTTGTGATGTTGAAGTTGATGTGGAGGAGAGCCCACTTAAAGGAGCACTTGATATCCGATGAAGCACCTGCTGTTTTTGTGCCTCATCTGGAATTTGTAGCGATTGGCGTGGCCGTAAGAAAGGGATCTTATCACATTGTCCGCTAAAAGAAGTAGACATTTTAGTTTGGCTGGAAGATGGTCTTTCTTCTGCACCTACCCCACGGACACAACCTTTTTTCCCCTTCCCAACACGCCTATTCCCCTATCCACCAGCAGCAGGCCTTTTTCCACTCATTTTGGTGGTTAACTAATTCACAACTCTGGAGTTGTTTGCACAAAAAAACAATGGATGGTAACCGAGCAGAGCTGAGTGGCCAAACTGTGGTATTAGGCCAAAACTATTGGCTGGGTTAGATGCAGAAAAAAAATATTTTTAATTTGCAACCTGATGGAGGTCAGTATAGATGGACTAATAGACCAAGTCCCACACACCGCTAGAAGCCCAAATATTTTTTCAGAGCTAGATGCAGAAAATTTTTTTATTCAATTTGCAACCTGATGGAGGTCAGTATAGATGGACTAATAGACCAAGTCCCACACACTGCTAGAAGCCCAAATATTTTTTCAGAGCTAGATGCAGAAAAAAATTATTTTTAATTTGCAACCTGATGGAGGTCAGTATAGATGGACTAATAGACCAAGTCCCACACACCGCTAGAAGCCCAAATATTTTTTCAGAGCTAGATGCAGAAAAAAATTATATTCAATTTGCAACCTGCTGGAGGTCAGTATAGAAGGACTAATAGAACAAGTCCCACACACTGCTAGAAGCCCAAATATTTTTTCAGAGCTAAATGAAGAAAAAAATTATTTTTAATTTGCAACCTGATGGAGGTCAGTATAGATGGACTAATAGACCAAGTCCCACACACTGCTAGAAGCCCAAATATTTTTTCAGAGCTAGATGCAGAAAAAAATTATTTTTAATTTGCAACCTGATGGAGGTCAGTATAGATGGACTAATAGACCAAGTCCCACACACTGCTAGAAGCCCAAATATTTTTTCAGAGCTAGTTGCAGAAAAAAATTATTTTTAATTTGCAACCTGATGGAAGTCAGTATAGATGGACTAATAGACCAAGTCCCACACACCGCTAGAAGCCCAAATATTTTTTCAGAGCTAGATGCAGAAAAAAATTATATTCAGTTTGCAACCTGATGGAGGTCAGTATAGATGGACTAATAGAATGATGCTATGCCCAAAAGATTTTACTTCACTAGGTGCAGTAAAAAAATTGGTATTCTATACACAGGTGGTATATCTTGCAACACAGATAGGCTACTCCACTGACTAACACACTCTGCAATAGGCCAAAAAGGATTAGCTTTGCTAGATTCAGCCAAATGCTGTGAAAAAAACTTGCACAGCACTGGCACAGACCTGCCTGGCAAAAACTGATAGGAACTGATGTAACCTAGTCCTGAAAAGGACTCCAATTACAATTAGTCTTTACTCCCACAATCTATCTATTTAAGAGCACAGACCTGCTTGATAAAAGTCGTAGGAAATGCTGTAACCTAGTCCTTAAAAGGACTGCAATCACAACTATTCCCTACTCCCAAGCTATCTGTATATTTGTGCGAAAATTGGCTTGAAATTAACAAGGTATAGCGCACACAGCAACAGCGGTGCCGTCTAACACGCAGCTGCAGCAGTGAGAAAATGGTGGCGACGGGGAAAATGGCTTGGTCTTATAGAGCAAGGACATGTGACATACACTGCCAATCACACATGCCCTTGCTTGTGTGAAAAAAAGCACTTCGCTCCGTGTGTGCGCTGCTGATAGGCTGACAGATTGCACCTCCCCACTGCAAATGCGGGAAAGAGAAAAAAAAATGGAGATCTTCATTGTTCCTGCAGAGATCCATCCCCTGCCCCTCCCCCCGCCCCGCTGTACACTCAAACTGCGTATTAACATTAATTTTCATCATTACTGAGAAAAAATCCAGTTATGATTTTGGTGCACGAACAGTTATCGAACATAACCTCGAACAGCCGAATTTTTCTCAAATTGTTCGTGTTCGCCGACCGGCTCGAACACCGCCCAAAACAGCTCGAATTTGAGATTGGCGAACAGTTCGAGTAGAACAACGCTCATCTCTAGTAATGACCTCGCCATATGTGGTAATAGGTAAAAGGATGGCAACTGTTCTTCACTGCTGTGCTGTCACAAATTATTTGTACAATATATTTTGGTATTTATGGCTTTATCACTGTATGTTTATGAGTGGTGGCATCCTTCCACTATCCAGATTCTCCAGAAAATGCCCACTATATTCCCTCCCTTGGCTTTTACAAGGGCTATGATGGTCACTCCTGATTTGCTGGGCTTTATCATGTGACAGCTAGAGGGCATTTTGGGCAGGCCACCCTACCATTCCTGAGGTTATGTGAGTCTTGTCTGGCTGATCCAGTCTTCTGCATTCTGTGCAATGGTAGTGGCCATTTTCAATGATTCACGCAAAGCAAATTGCAAATTATTTGCATTCGGCATGTTCAGTAAATTTATAACAATTCAAAATGAAGTCAATTTGCATCAAATTGATCTGCTTAGATCAACGTATATAAGAACCATTACATGCCTGTCCTGGGTATTCCGGGCTCCTCACCCTTCTCCTGGGTTCGCTGCTCTCTGCTGTGGTCAATGTTGGGTTTTACAAGTGTTCCGGCATGCTCCAATGACATCATCTGCCTAGATCTATTTAAGGCCTATTGACACACACACCTGTGTCTTGGGATTTAGTCTCTAATGTTCTCTCTTTGGTATGTTTCCAGTTAGTCCTAGTCCCCACGATTCCATGTGTCCTCTTGAAGCAGCTCCAACGCCAAGGGTTTACCCGAACCAGAGGCTTAGTGGATCCACTTCACCTGGTGAGCCCTTACAAAAAGATGTATCTAAGCTACCAGGACATTTTCTCTCAATTCTGGTACCAAAACTTTCCATATATTGTATTGCCAAACATAAAGCCGGACAATCATTCAGCCTACAACCATCTTTCCTGGCTCTCGCACAAAATGGACAGCTCATTTGGTCAAGTGCTCCTGAGTTCTCTATGAGACAGCCATTGCCAGATTATAGTATCTCTGGGAGAGACATGCCTGACCAGCATCTCCCCCAATAACCGACACAGAATATTACAAGCCATAATTTTTACTGCCATGAGCTCCTCAGTAACAATACATACATTCTTACATTAAAATGTATTCTCAAATCAATGATATTGCAATTCAACTTAGGACCTCACTTGAACTCAAAGAACTTATTTCAGCTGCAGGAAACTTAGCAAATCTCAATTTGATCAGCACCTTAGATGTTCTCTGAAATATAAAAAGGGAAAAAAAGGAGGTGGTGACAGACGTGAATCTCTCGACAGGAAAGTATATTAAAAGAAGGGTATAAAGGTATAGTATGATCTGATAAAATGTGTCAAGGAATGTAAATGAGCCACGTACAGGGGAAAGTAGAAAGATCATTAGATTAAAAGAGAGTTGAGTGACAGAAATTTGCAGAATGACTCCACAATAGACTTCATCTTTTGCTTAGGTCAACTTAAAATTAAACTTTTGAGCTTGAAGTTTCATAAAAAAATTGATTTACTATGAGCCAAAAGATCTGTCCGTGTCTAAGCATGTATCTAGTCATTTCAGTGATTAACACTTTTTTTAACAGTTTTATCTGACTAATAGAAAAATCCAGTTTTTTTTCTTATTGGATGGTTTAGCCTATGGGAAAACCATAGCTACTATAAAAATGTACTCATCTTAATTAATGGTGCAGAAAGGTCAGCTGCAGATGCATGTGGGCCATTGAGCACTGGCAGGGGCTGGCTGGCAAATTTTGGCCTCAGGGTCAAGCGTACAGTAGTGGCCCATGAGCAGCGGCACAGCCTCACTGCGCAGGAGCAGGACCAGCGCTGGACATGTAGAAATGCGCATGCGCCCCACAATAATAGCGCTTGCCGGGAGCAATATTCAAACACGTGGGTGGCGCCAGCAGTGACTGGATGCGGCGCCACCCCTGACTGAATAGTAGAATCACACCCCTATGACTGAAAATGAACAGGTAGGACAAAGTGTATATAATGTTATAAAATCATTATAATACCACCAATTTTAATGAAAAAAGCTTCACATTGCATCACTAACAAAAGCAATGGGGGCAGTGTACATGGCAACTAGGATGTGACAGGTTCCCTTTAAAGCCAGGGATGTCAAATTCAAATACACAGAGGGTCAAAGTTCAAAGCTTGGACAAAGTCGCCGACCAACCTTGATATTTATTAAAAAAGTGTCTACAATTGAGGAAGTTTTTCTTTATCAAATATAACGATTAATTTAAAAACGATAGTGGAACATTATGTTAAGCAAAAGCAGTAAAAGGCATATGGCCCAATGGCTTAATTTAAATATGTAATTTAACACAGGATAAAAATCCTTGAATGAAACAGATAATGTATGATGCACACAAAAGTGCCCCCAAACACAGTATAATACCCCCACAGTGAATTCCTCCGCACTCACAGCATGAGGACCCTACTGTACCCCCCTCCCTCAATCCCCCCAACAAACAATGGTGACCCCATCACAGTATGATTCTCCAACTGTAATCCCCACACAGCCCTCCATACAGTATAATGGCCACACATAGTCGTCCATATAGTATAATGGCCCCACATAGTCCTCCATACAAAATAATGGGCCTACAAAGTCCTCCATACAGTATAATGGGCCCCACATAGTCCTCTATACAGTATAATGGCCCCACATAATACTCTATATAGTATAATGGGTCCCACATTGTCTTCCATACAGTATAATGGCCCCCTCATAGTTGTTCATTCAGTATAATGGCCCCATATAGTCCTTCATACAGTATAATGGCTCCACATAGTCCTCCATACAGAATAATGGGCCCCTCATAGTCCTCCATACAGAATAATGGGCCCCTTATAGTCCTCCATACAGAATAATGGGCCCCATATAGTCCTCCTACATAATAAGGGGCACCACATAGTCCTCCTACATAATAATGGGCCCCACATAGTCCTCCATACAGATTAATGGCACCACATAGTCCTCCATACAGTATAATGAGCCCACATAGTCCTCAATACAGAATAATGGGACCCACATAGTCCTCCATACAGTATAATGGCCCCACACATAGTCCTCTATACAGTATAATGGCACCACATAATCCTCTATACAGAATAACGGCCCCACATAGTCCTCTATACAGTATAATGGCCCCACATAGACCGCCATACAGAATAAAGGGCCCTACAAAAACCTCCATACAGTATAATGGGCCCACATAGTCCTTTATACAGTACAATGGCCCCACATAGTCCTCCATATAGTATAATGGCACCACATAATCCTCTATACAGACTAATGGCCCCACATAGTCCTCTATACAGTATAATGGCCCCGCATAGTCCTCCATACAGAATAATGGGCCCCATATAGTCCTCCTACATAATAATGGGCCCCACATAGTCCTCCTACATAATAGTGGGCCTCACATAGTCCTCCATACAGATTAATGGCACCACATAGTCCTCCATACAGTATAATGAGCCCACATAGTCCTCAATACAGAATAATGGGACCCACATAGTCCTCCATACAGTATAATGGCCCCACACATAGTCCTCCATACAGTATAATGGGCCCCACAAAGTCCTACATACAGTATAATGGACACCACATAGACCTACATACATTATAATGGCCCCACATAGACTGCCATACAGAATAATGGGCCCCACATAGACCTTCATACATAATAATGTGCCCCACATAGACCTCAATACAGTATAATGGGCCCCACATAGTCCTACATACAGTATAATGGCCCCACATAGACCGCCATACAGAATAATGGGCTCCACATAAACCTCCATACAGAATAATGGGCCCCACAGAGTCCTCCATACAGTATAATGGGCCCACATAGTCCTCTATACAGTATAATGACCCCACATAGTCCTCCATACAGTATACAGGGCCCCACATAGTCCTCTATACTGTATAATGGGCCTCACATAGTCCTCTATACAGAATAATGGGCTTCACATAGTCCTCCATAAAGTATAATGGCCCCGCATAGTCCTCCATACAGTATAATGGGCCCCACAGAGTCCTCCATACAGTATAATGGGCCCACATAGTACTCTATACAGTATAATGGGCCCACATAGTCCTCTATACAGAATAATGTGCCCCACATAGCCCTCCATACAGTATAATGGCACCACATAGTCCTCCATACAATATAATGGCCCCGCATAGTCCTCCATACAGTATAATGGCACCACATAATCCTCTATACAGAATAACAGCTCCACATAGTCCTCTATACAGTATAATGGCCCCACATAGACCGCTATACAGAATAATGGGCCCCACATAAACCTCCATACAGAATAATGGGCCCCACAGAGTCCTCCATACAGTATACAGGGCCCCACATAGTCCTCTATAAAGTATAATGGGCCTCACATAGACCTCTATACAGAATAATGGGCTTCACATAGTCCTCTATACTGTATAATGGCCCCGCATAGTCCTCCATACAGTATAATGGGCACCACAGAGTCCTCCATACAGTATAATGGGCCCACATAGTACTCTATACAGTATAATGGCCCCACATAGTCCTCTATACCGTATAATGGCCCCACATAGTCCTCTATAGAGAATAATGGGCCCACATAGTACTCTATACAGTATAATGGGCCCACATAGTCCTCTATACAGTCTAATGGCCCCACATAGTCCTCCATACAGTATAATGGGCCCCACCGAGTCCTCCATACAGTATAATGGGCGCACATAGTCCCCCATACAGTATAATGGGCCCACATAGTCCTCTATACAGTATAATGGCCCCACATAGTCTTCCATGCAGTATACAGGGCCCCACATAGTCCTCTATACAGTATAATGGGCCCACATAGTCCTCTATACAGAATAATGGGCCCCACATAGTCCTCCATACAGGATAATGGCCCCGCATAGTCCTCCATACAGTATAATGGCACCACATAATCCTCTATACAGAATAACGGCCCCACATAGTCCTCTATACAGTATAATGGCCCCACATAGACCGCCATACAGAATAAAGGGCCCTACATAAACCTCCATAAAGTATAATGGGCCCACATAGTCCTTTATACAGTATAATGGCCCCACATAGTCCTCCATATAGTATAATGGCACCACATAATCCTCTATACAGACTAATGGCCCCACATAGTCCTCTATACAGTATAATGGCCCCGCATAGTCCTCCATACAGAATAATGGGCCCCGCATAGTGCTTCGTACTGTATACATGACCCTGCATAGTGCTCCGTACTGTATACAGGGCCCCACATAGTGCTCCATACTGTATACACAGCCCCGCATAGTGCTCCGTACTGTATACACGGCCATGCATAGTGCTCCGTACTGTTTATATGGCCCCACATAGTACTCCGTACTGTATACATGACCCTGCTTAGTGCTCCATAACATATAATGGCCCCTCATAGTGCTCCGTACTGTACACATGACCCCGCATAGTTATCCGTACTGTATATATGGCTCTACATGGTGCTCCGTACTGTATATATGGCCCCGCATAGTGCTCCATACTGTATATATGACCCCGCATAGTGCTCCTTACTGCATACAGGGCCCCGCATAGTGCTCCGTACTGTATACATGACAGCGCATAGTGCTCTGTACTGTATATATGACCCCACATAGTGCTCCGCACTGTATATATGGCCACGCATAGTGCTCCATGCTGTATATATGGACCCGCATAGTACTCCATACTGTATATATGGCCCCGCATAGTGCTCTGTACTGTTTAATGGCCCCGCATAATGCTCCATACTGTATACATGACCCCACATAGTGCTCCATACTGTATATATGGCCCCACACGGTGCTCTGTACTGTATATATGGCCCCACATAGTGCTCCATACTGTATATATGGCCCCACATAGTGCTCCGTACTGTATACATGGCCCCGCATAGTACTGCGTACTGTATATATGGCTGCACATGGTGCCGCGTACGGTATTTATGATCCCGCATAGTGCTCCGTACTGTATATATGGCCACGCATAGTGCTCCGTGCTCTATATATGGCCCCGCATAGTGCTCCGTGTTGTATATATGGCCACACATGGTGCTCCGTACTGTATATATGGCCCCGCATAGTGCTCCTCACAGTATAATGGCCCCATATTAAAAAAATAAATCAATACTCACCTCTGCCATTCCAACGTTGATCCCTACTTACTTGTAGGCCCACGAGCCATCCCCCTTTCACTAGCGTCATGGCCACTCTTCTATGAGCGCGCTCTCCCAGCAGGCCGCGCGTTCTCCCAGCAGGCTGCACGCCCTCCCAGCAGACCGCGCACCCTGATGGGAGGGCACGTGCAGAGGAGAGTGGCCACTGCAGTATTGCCGTCAGGTAGCACTGTTTGGGCCGCCCGGCAGAGGCGATGGCTGATCGCCGGGTGGCCCAAAACCACTGCTGGAGGACCGGCTTGGGGGGCAATTGCCCCTCTGCCACCCAGCCAAGCCCACCCCTGGGCACTGACATAACGTGATGCTTGTGGGCCCAGTGCATAATTCCAACAGGGCCCACAACTGTCACAAGTTTTTAATAGGTTTTCTCATATTGGTAAAAGGGACCTTTTGAGCCCCTCCTATGTTCCAGGACCTGGGACAACTCATTCGCCCACTAAAGTTATGCCCCATTTTTTACCCAACATTTACTAGATAAGCATAAAAAATATTCACCATATTGACACTGCCCTCTACATTTACTGGATCCTGGTATCCAACTAAGTTGCCTGATGCCGCTCCACAATGAAATATTAGAAGTAAAGCTTGTCTTTTGGTACTATTAGGTAATATTCTGATATCTGGAGACAGAACAGATCAACCTACTAAGCAAAGATGCCAATATACTTTAGTGGAGATATCTGGACTGCACTTGCAGGAATGAAGAAGCCTTGATAGTATAAAATTAAGGTTTTCATTCACACCAATGTGTTTCAGCACAGGACTGGCATCTTTCTTAACCACTTCGCACCAGAGCCTGTTTTTGCCTTCGTGACCGGGCCAATTTTTTCAATTCTGACCACTGTCACTTTATGAAGTAATTACTCTGGAACGCTTCAACGGATCCCCCTGATTCTGAGACTGTTTTTTCGTGACATATTGTACTTCATGATAGTGGTAAAATTTCTTCGATATCACTTGCGTTTATTTATGAAAAAATCAGAAATTTGGTAAAAATTTTGAAAATTTTGGAATTTTCAAACTTTGAATTTTCATGCCCTTAAATCAGAGAGATATGTCACACAAAATAGTTAATAAATAACATTTCCCACATGTCTACTTTACATCAGCCCAATTTTGGAACCAAAATTTTTTTTTGTTAGGAAGCTATAAGGGTTAAAAGTTGACCAGTGATTTCTCATTTTTCCAACAAAATTTACAAAAACATTTTTTTAGGGACCACATCATATTTGAAGCCACTTTGAGGGGTCTTTCTGACAGAAAATACCCAAAAGTGACACCATTCTAAAAACTGCACCCCTCAAGGTGCTCAAAACCACATTCAAGAACTTTATTAACCCTTCAGGTGCTTCACAGGAATTTTTGGAATGTGGAAGAAAAAAATTAACATTTAACTTTTTTCACAAAAATGTTACTTTAGACCCAATTTTTTTTATTTTCACAGGGGTTCGGAAGGGAAGGAGCGCCATTAGACTTTTTGAATGTAAAATTTGTTTGAATAATTAGCAGACGCCATGTTGCGTTTGGAGAGCCCCTGAAGTGCCTAAACAGTGGAAACCCCCCACAAGTGACACCATTTTGGTAACTAGACCACTTAGGGAACTTATCTAGATGTGTGGTGAGCACCTTGAACCCCAAGGTGCTTCACAGATGTTTATAGTATTTAGCTGTAAAAATAAAATTTTCACATTTTTCCCACAAAAACATTTTTCATCCCTTAATTTTGCATTATCATAAGGGTAATAGGATAAATTGCACCATGAAATTTGTTGTGCAATTTCTCCTGAACACGCTGATACCCCATATGTGGAGGCAAACCACTGTTTGGGCGCACGGCAGGATTTGAAATGGAAGGAGCGCCATTTGACTTTTTGAATGTAAAATTTGTTTGAATAATTAGCAGATGCCATGTCGCATTTGGGGAGCCCCTAATGTGCCTAAACAGTGGAAACCCCCCACAAGTGCCACCATTTTGGAAACTAGACCCCTTAGGGAACTTATCTAGATGTGTGGTGAGCACCTTGCACCCCTAGCTGCTTCACAGAAGTTTATAATATTGAGCCATAAAAATTAAATTTTCACATTTTTCCCACAAAAAAATGTTTTTCATTCCCTAATTTTGCATTATCATAAGGGTAAAAGGATAAATTACACCATGAAATTTGTTGTGCAATTTCTCCTGAGTACGCCGATACCCCATATGTGGGGGAAAACCACTGCTTTGGTGTACGGCAGGGTTCGGAACAGAAAGGAGCGCTATGTTGGCTGGGATACGTTGCAGACACCATGTCACATTTGAAGAGTCGTTGACATGCCGAAACAGCAGAAACCACCACAATTGACCCCATTTTGTAAACTACACCTCTCAATGAATTCATCTAGGGAAGTAGTGAGTATTTTTTAATTTTTTAATTTATACCATAGGGCAGTGAAAAAAGCATAATTATATTTTTACCACAAAAAAATGTTTTACCCTCAGATTTTACATTTTTACACAGGGCAAGGGGTAGAAATGGTGCCGAAATGTGTCACACAATTTCTTCTAAAAGTGGCAATACCCCATATGTGGCTGTATCGTACCACTCAGCCATACGGCGAGATCTGGGGGGGACGGAGTGCTATTTGACAATTGGAGAACAAATTATTGTAGAATAGGCATTTGGATTTGGGATCACAAAATTTTCTGAATTTCTTTTGGGGGGCAAGGGCCATTTTGCTTTTCCAGAGCCTTTCTGCTACCAGTAACTTGGAAGTCCCTTATATTTTTAACAGATGATGGACCTGAGTGGGGACTAGCTTTTTTTGAGGACTGAGTTGAAGCTTTTATTGGGAACATTTTATGTAACATTTATCCGGCGCTCTAGGCTAAGCACTTACATCGGGGTTTCCATCTAAATTTCCAAGTGATGTAATTCAGATGAAAGCCCTGCGGGATCCATTCACTGTAATGAGGCAGCAGAGTTACTCTGGACTCCGTCTGGTCTCTGTTTAGCGGTGTCCTTTTTTTCTGAAGTGCACAAAACTGTGGCCAACCGCACTTTTATGCACACCTAAAACAAATGACACCGTGGGATCACAGGCCAGACGGCATCCACAGTGGCCTATATCTGCCTCATTACAGGGAATCTTCCGTCATCGGTTCTGGCTGAATCATGTATTTCAGAGATTTACACAGAAACTCTGGTGTAAGTGCTCAGCGCAGAGCGCAGGATAAATGTGGGCAGAGCCTTACTGCTATCTTTGGGAGACATAATAAACAAATCAGTAGCAGGTGAAGAATTGATTTTATTTATTTTTTACGCCGTTCCCCGTGCGGTATAAGTGATGAGATTACTTTATTCTTCGGGTCGGTGCGATTACAGAGATACCAGATTTATATCGGGTTTTTATGACTGACAGCTTTCACACACTAAGAGACGCTTTTTTTTGCAAAATCTAGTTTTTGCATCGGCATATTTTGAGAGCTATAATTTTTCCATATTTCGGCCAACAGAGTCATGTGACAGCTTGTTTTTTGCGGGACGAGTTGACATTTTTATTGGTACCATTTTTGGGTGCGTGACATTTTTTAATCGCTTTCTATTCTGTTTTTTGGGAGGTAAAATTAACAAAAACCAACAATTCAGGAATAGTTTTTTGAGGTTTTTTTTTATGCCGTTCTGCGTGTGGTAAAAGTGATCAGGCAGTGTTATTCTTCAGGTCAGTACGTTTACAGCGATACTACACTTACTGTATATTTTTTTATGTTTTGGCGCTTTTACACAATAAAACAATTTTATAGAAAAAATATTTTTTTTGCATTGCTTTATTCTGAGCACTATAACTTTTTTATTTTTCAGCTGATGGAGCTGTATGGCTGCTTTTTTTTTGCGGAATAAGACGACGTTTTCAGCGGTACCATTTTTATTTCCATTTTGCTTTTTGATTGCATTTTTTTTCCACTTTTTGTTTGGCGATATGATGAAAAAGCATATTTTTTTGCTCCGTTTTTTATATATTTTTATTACGGTGTGCACAGAAGGAGTTAATTAGTGTGACAGTTTTATAGATCGGGTTGTTTCGGATGCGGCGATACCAAATATGTGTACTTTTTTTAGTTTTGCATAAATATACGGATTTATTGGTTTAATATTTTATTTATTTATTTTTATTTATTTTGTGATTTTTTTTAACAGTTTAAAAACATTTTTTTTAACTTTTTTTTTACATTTTTACTTAGTCCCTGTATGGGACATTAATTTTTATTTTTCTGATCACTGATCTCATGTAATGTAATAGACATGTATTACATTACATGAGATCTTAGCTGACTGTTTCACAGTCAGTGTATCCTGCCAGGCTTCAGCTGCAGGCTGAGCCAGGCAGGACACCATATATGGCAGATCTGGAGGCGGTCATGTGACCTCCAGCTGCCATAGCAACGCCAGGTCCTGGAAGGTATAAGGGGGCCGTCGGAGAGGTAAGTGGACGACCCCCTCTCCTCCTGCTGTCTTCTATATGCCGCGATCACTATAGATCGCGGCATATAGAAGACAGCAAAGGGTTAATATCACTGGGACCTGATCCAATCAGGTCCCGATGATGTTCCCTGTCAGAGCTAACGCTCTGCACCGGAATCGTAGCCCTTGCAGGACCCTGGGGGTCCTGAGTGCTGCGAGACCACCCACCGTTTTTAAACGTCGGCGCTACACAGAGCCCAGCAAGCGCCGACGTTTATCTACAGTGGGGCGTCGCGAAGCGGTTAAGGTATACAGCCAAAATTGTTTTTCTTACCTTAAAAATGTGCCAGTGTGGCACAGAAATGTATTGGTATGAATAAAAACCTTAATTGTGTACTATCGAGGTTTTTTGATTCCTGCAAATGCAGCCCAGGTACTGTAATATCTCCATTAAAGTGAACTGCAATCTGGAAGAATTTCCCACTGGGCGGTAGCCATGGAATCTAAAGTTCTTCTACCACCACCCAGGTGAGCACTACCATCATCCTCACCCTGTCATATTTCTTTTGGGGTACCTTATTGTGCGTTTCTGTCCCAAGCAAGGTGACAATATAATTTCAATAACTGTGGGCATAACCATCTTTCATTATTTAGCAATTTTTTCCGACCACCAAAAACACATGATATTTCAGTTCATTACAGTGTGCATCTACCAGGCTTATCTCCGACGAGAACAAAAGGAGTCAGTGTGGATATGTAATTTGATTGTTTTGAAGTTTTTTTTAGGGGGGGAGTAAGATGACAATCATACACACAAGATAGTTTGCTTGGCGTTTTTTTATAGTGTTTGGACACCTTTAAAACTTGTAACCATTTGTGACCTTTATAGCATACGGAAAGGATATGCCATAAATGTCCAATAGGTGTTGGTCCTAACCTTATTTTTTGCATCTATCTCAAGGAAGAGGTCCACATGTGAGCTATTAGACATGGAGAGGTGTCTGTGCAGGTGAGCACAGCAGTTATTGGACCTCCTAAGTAAATTAGGATCAACAATGAAGTCACTGAACCAGGTCTTCAAATCAAGGAACATTTCACTGGCGACAAAGACACGAAGACACCCACGATAAAGAAACAAAGCAAAATCAATGTCTTCAAAATGTGGTGCTGGAGAAGGATGTTATCAATACCATGGATGGGAAGAAGAACAAACAAATCAATTTTGGAACAAATCAAGCCAGACATGTCACTCAAAACAAACATCCCAAGCTACGACTTGCCTACTTTGGACATGTCATACATAAACAGCAATCATTGGAGAAGGACATCATGGTCATGCGAAGAGAGCAATCACTGGAGAAGGACATCATGGCTGGAAGAATAGAAGGAACAAGGCGAAGAGGAAGACAAGCAATCCAATGGCTTGATGCTATCAAAAAGTTCATGGTGGACCTATCTAGGCTTGCACAACATCGATCTTCCTACAGAGTGTTCATCCATCAAGTCGCCATGGCTTGAGATTGAACTGAAGGCTGCTAAATAATAATAAAGAAATTAGGATAGCGGCACCCCATCATCATTCCTAACAGTGCTCATCTGTGCCCATTATCGCATTTTCAAACATGAAGATCCCAAATGGGACAAAAACGTTTACACTTTTCATAATAGTCACATACAAACATTTTGCCTTTTTATAATCTGTTGTTTATTTTATTTATTTATTTTACTCACTTATATAGCGCCATTAATTCCACAGCGCTTTACAGACATCATCATCACTGTCCCCATTGGGGCTCA
The DNA here is from genome assembly GCF_046119375.1 of Phyllobates terribilis. Classification (NCBI taxonomy): domain Eukaryota; kingdom Metazoa; phylum Chordata; class Amphibia; order Anura; family Dendrobatidae; genus Phyllobates; species Phyllobates terribilis. Next base: position 331,916,290 of record NW_027362768.1, read on the forward strand.
CAATCTACATCCCCTATCAGTATGTTTTTGGAGTGTGGGGGGAAAACGGGAAACCAGGAGGAAACCGAAGCAAACACGTGGAGAACATACAAACTCCTTACAGATGTTGTCCTTGGTGGGATTTGAACCCAGGACCACAGCGATGCAAGGGTGCAATGTTAACCGCTGAACCACCATGCAGTACTAACCACTGAGCCACCGTGCTGCCCCTGACTTTTTAATTACCCATTTTATGATATGTCTCAGCCAACTTTTGCTCAGTATTCGGGAACGTCCATTGGAGTTTTGTTCTAAAATGAAAGTTTGGTCTCAGTGGATGTCAACGCGTTCGTCGTATTGTCATGTCACAAAGAAGCAGATTATAAAATGTGACATCTGGCAAAGAGGCAGTTCTATAAAATCATGCTGGTGGATGGAGTGTCATTTTTTTTCCTGCCTTCCACTCTACAAGAGTAATATTATTTTGACATCCACATTTATCCCTACTGTCATGCCTCTATTTTTACAGCGAATTCACTACTCATATCTTTACGCAAGTATTGCAAAACCTTTGGACTAATAGAAAGAATGACATTCCCACATGCTTAACTCAGAGCTTTGTTTATGGGTTGAGTTTGCCTGGTAGAGCCTTGTTTTCGAGACTGCACGGTTATTCTCTTTGTGAGTAATACGGATTCATTGTATCTTTGATGGGAAACAAAAGGTCAAACTACTAAGAGCATTTTTCTTTATCATGTAAGTTCTTATGTTCAGCTATTCTAGCCTCGACTTTTACCAAAACAGTTTGAGTCTAAACAAATTTCTGAACTTTCATCGGCAAAGCTATTGTAAAAGCCGCTGCTCACAATGGTTCACCGACTTAGTTTTAGAGTAATGGTATTTATTGGAATAAAGGTTCACCTTGAGTGAACCAATAAGGATTTCGCCTTTCGTTTACCCCTCCAACACAAGCCAATTTTTTGTTTTTGCACCTCTGTTTTTTCCTCCCAATCTTCTATGAGCTTTATAATTTTTTCTTTCCATCAACATAGACATGTGGAGGTTTGTTTTATACTGGACAAGTTGTAATTTTAAATGACACCATTCATCTTACCATATAATGTACTAAAAATAGGAAACAAATCTAAATAGGGCAAAACAGCGGAAAAAAAACACAATTACGCCTACACCATTTTTTTTTACAAACAGATCTGGTTACTTGATTTTGAAGTCAATACAATTATACCAATCCTAGACTGAAAGGGGTTTACCAGGAATATTTCATTATTTTCTACTATGGGACTAAAAACTAACTGTCAGATAGTTGCTAACAGAGGCAACTACTTGCCTGTTCTGCCAGAATCAGGCTCAGAGCAGTCACTGACAGCTACTGCCGGTAATTTAGTTGCTCCACATTGTGATGAGCGAGTATGTTTTGTTAACCCTGTCGCCGAGTATACTCGGGCGAGCACCGAGTATTTACAGCTACTCGGTGATATGTTTGAATCACTCCCGTGTGCATGATTTGCGACTGTTTGACAGCTTTAATACATGTGAGGAATGTCTATTTCTTACACATTCCTCACATGTGTTAAAGCTGTCAAACCATCGCAAATCATGCACACGGGAGCGATTCAAACACATCACTGATCACGCTGTAACTACTCTGTGCTCGTCCGAGCATACTGAGCGAAAGGGTTAACAAAACATACTCGCTCATCACTAGCTCCACATCAACTGAGCAGCTCTTCTTCTTCTGGACTTTTCTGTCCACAGGGTGTGACTGACAACATCATGTTGATTGATAGCCTGTTCCCCGCAGTTAAGTAGCAGGGAGCCGGCTGTCAATCAGCATGACATTGCCAGTCGTGCCCCGTCAACAGAGTAAAGAGGAAGAGAAACCGCTGCTCTGTCGACGTGACATTAACAGAGACCATTGAATCTACGGCAGGAGCGGTCTGTGCTGGCACAGATCAGTGCTGTGTACAACAGGCAGGTAATTAGCAACTATCTGCATATTAGTTCCTACACACATATATGTATCATCTTAATTACTACCAAACATTATTTTAATGACCTGAAATATAAGAGAATAGCATCCCCCGACGTACACTTTAGCTGACACCCTGCCGGCTATAGTGTTCAGAAGTTAGCAACATTTAAATGGTAAAAATATATTTTTTCATTCCTGTCATGCCACTTTGCATTAGCTTCTTAAAAGCACCGGAAGGGTTAATATACTACCTGATTGCAGTTTTGAATATGTAGAGGGGTGCAATTTTAAAATTGTATCACTTTTGGGGGTTTTCTGATGCATAGGTCCCTTAAAGTCACTTCAACACTGAAGCGATCCCTAATAAAAATAAGTTTTGTAAACTTCCTTGAAAAATTGAAAAATTCCGGCTATATTTTTAAACCTTCTAACATCCTAACAAAATAAAAGAACATATTATAGATGATGCTGATATAAAGCAGAAATTAGTGAAATTTTATTTATTAACTATTTTGTGTGGTACGATTATCTGGATTAGGGCTTACTCACACGAGCGTATAACACGGCCGAGCGCCATGCGATAAAACGTTGCATAGCACTCAGACCAGTGTTATTTTATAGGGTAGCTCAGATCTTTGATTATTTTCTCTTGCAATTTGGCATGAGAAATCTATTGCCGCATGCTGAGAATCAAATCGCACTCACCCACACAAGTCTATGAATGCATGTGAAACATCAGACTGCACTCGGATGTCATCCGAGTGTAGTGCGATTACCGTGGATGCCGTCAATGGAGGAAATGGAGAAATTAATTTTTCTATATCCTTCACACCTGTAATGCGAATCTCTCATGCGAGAGCACAGAGCACTGACACTTGACTCACGCTAGCAGCAGAGCTGCGCATCGGATGTTATACGCTAGTGTCACCCCGGCCTTAAAGGAATAATCATTCAAAGTTTGAAAATTGCAAATTTTATATTTTTGTCTAATTTTCTGATATTTTTATAAACACAAAACATATTGATCTAAATTTACCTTTAACATAAAGTGCAATGTGTCATAAGAAGACAGTCTCAAAATCACTGGGATAAGTTGAAGCATTCCAGAGTTATTGCCACATTAAGTGACGCGTGTCAGATGTAAAAAACTTGGCCTATCCACTAATGGGTTAATATATATAAATATATATATACATTGTATTTTATATAATTGTGTTATATTTTAATTTGTATTATATTTTTTGGGGGGAGGTGAGTTGACAAAACAAAATGCAATTCTTGCAGTTTGATTTATTTTCTTGTCTTCTTCTTTAAGGCATTTACCATATAGATTTAAATATTTTAGATTTCAAAAGTTTGCAATTTTACAAACGCAATTATTTCAAATATCCTTCTTTCTTTATTTTTTCGCTACGTATGGAGCACACACCCGATGTCCACATCTCTGTACGGCGGATGTCTAGAGAACTGAGGCGGCAATTTTTCCATGTGAAATGATCAAATTTGTTTTCCATTAGCTAGTTATGCACTTGGAGCACTTAAGGGACCCAGAGGAATTTTGACTCCTGAGTATTAAAGGGATAGCTCACAAAAATTCTTTAGTCGCATGGTAGGTTAAAAAAAAGACATTATGTCCAACAAATCCCAGTTGATCCAGCAAAATGCAAAAAAAAAACACTTTTTAACTGGCAGAGACCCAAATTGTAATGAACTGGAAACAAATCTTTCCTGACTACGGGTGGCAATCAGACAAATTCTTCAAAATTACTATCTATAGATGTGCCATATCCTAACATTATGCACATGTCATGATGCAGCAAAATAGCTTGATGCATCATGATGCAGAAAATGCACTTTACTCAATTAAAATAATCTGGTGCATGTCACCCTGCCTTGTTCTTTCTATTTTATATGTTCCTATGTGTGGTGACCACATTGTTGCGATAAGTGTTGAGCAAATTTGTTTGGCATTTCAAATTTGTGCTCGTGTTCGGGGTTCCGGCTTGTTCGCGCCCAAAAATCGGCTCTGCCCACGAACATCCCAGATTTGCCACGCTGTAAAATTGGCTCCCCCCACGAGCATCCCTGATTTGCCACGCTGTCACGTAGATAACATCTGCTTGACAGCATGGCAAATCAGGGATGCTCGTGGGTGGAGCCGATTTTTGGGCGCTGTGACAGAATCACTGGTATGGTATATGAGGGGAGGTAAAGTACAGTACACCTCATTTAATGATTTTTCTGTATTTTCATGATTTTGAAAATTGTACATTCACACTGAAGGCATCAAAACTATGAATTAACACATGTGGAATTATATACTTAACAAAAAGTGTGAAACAACTGAAAATATGTCTTATATTCTAGGTTCTTCAAAGTAGCCACCTTTTGCTTTGATGACTGCATTGCACACTCTTGGCATTCTCTTGATGAGCTTCAAGAGGTAGTCACCAGAAATGGTCTTCCAACAATCTTGAAGGAGTTCCCAGAGATGATTATCACTAGTTGGCCCTTTTGCCTTCACTCTGTGGTCCCGTGCACACCAAACCATTTCAATTGGGTTCAGGTCTGGTGACTGTGGAGGCCAGCTCATCTGGCGTAGCACCCCATCACTCTCCTTCTTGGTCAAATAGCCCTTACACAGCCTGGAGGTGTGTTTGGGGTCATTGTCCTGTTGAAAAATAAATGATGGTCCAACTAAACGCAAACCGGATGGAATAGCATGCCGCTGCAAGATGCTGTGGTAGCCATGCTGGTTCAGTATGCCTTCAATTTTTAATACATCCCCAACAGTGTCATCAGCAAAGCATCCCAACGCCATCACACCTCCTCCCCCATGCTTCATGGTGGGAACCAGGCATGTAGAGTCCATCCATTCACCTTTTCTGCGTCACACAAAGACACGGTGGTTGGAACCAAAGATCTCAAATTTGAACTCATCAGACCAAAACACAGATTTCCACTGGTGTAATGTCCATTCCTTGTGTTCTTTAGCCCAAACAAGTCTCTTCTGCTTGTTGCCTGTCCTTAGCAGTGGTTTCCTAGAAGCTGTTTTACCATGAAGGCCTGCTGCACAAAGTCTCCTCTTGACAGTTGTTGTAGAGATGTGTCTGCTGCTTGAACTCTGTGTGGCATTGACCTCGTCTCTAATCTGAGCTACTGTTAACCTGCGATTTCTGAGGCTGGTGACTTGGATAAACTTATCCTTAGAAGCAGAGGTGACTCTTGGTCTTCCTTCCCTGGGGAGGTCCTCATGTGAGCCAGTTTCTTTGTAGCTCTTGATGGTTTTTGTAACTGCACTTCCGGACACATTCAAAGTTTGCCCAATTTTTCGGACTGTCTGACCTTCATTTCTTAAAGTAATGATGGCCACTCGTTTTTCTTTACTTAGCTGCTTTTTTCTAGCCATAATACAAATTCTAACAGTCTATTCAGTAGGACTATCAGCTGTGTATCCACCTGACTTCTGCACAACACAACTGATGGTCCCAACCCCATTTATAAGGCAAGAAATCCCACTTATTGAACCTGACAGGGCACACCTGTGAAGTGAAAACCATTTCCGGTGACTACTTCTTGAAGCTCATCAAGAGAATACCAAGAGTGTGCAAAGCAGCCATCAAAGCAAAAGGTGGCTACTTTGAAGAACCTAGAATATAAGACATATTTTCAGTTGTTTCACACTTTTTCGTTAAGTATATAATTCCACATGTGTTAATTCATAGTTTTGATGCCTTCAGTGTGAATGTACAATTTTCATAGTCATGAAAATACAGAAAAATCTTTAAATGAGAAGGTGTGTCCAAACTTTTGGTCTGTACTGTATGTGTCACCCAGGTTGCTAGCCTGTGTGAACTGAAACCAATGGATTTTCTGCCAGCATGTTATATGCTGTTGGGGTTAACTCACTGTCCTGTTTTTTTTTCTTTGAGTTGTGTTTGGAGAGGCAAGGTCTCCAGACTGGACAGCCATAGTTCAGGAGGGAGCTGAAGGTTGGACATAACCTGTGTGTCCGACTCGTACACACATATATGGACTGTGCTATCGTTTATCTTTTGTTTTTGTGGTTTAGCCAAGTAAGGCTGTATTTATTTTGCTGGAGTTCAGAGCTTTATGCTGCTAACAAAGCCTGCAAAGAAAACCCGGATTCCTGAGTCTACTTCCGGAAGTGGCCGAGCGAGTCGTCTTACCACAGTTGGTGGAGAATGTGGGCAAGATTCCAGGAACACTTGTACCTGCCCAGAGACCAGTGGATGTCCTGGGTAAAGGCCGCCAGCCAGCCAGAGAAGTCCGGCAGTGTAGCATCGCCGTCTCTGCCTCCTGCCCGGCAGAGACGCCATCCTCCTTACCGCCGCGGTCCTGCTACGGCGTCTACTGGCCTCCCTGCAGCTGCTGCTGGTGCACGCAGCTTCCCCCACTCTGTGCTTAGGGCGTGCGCGCTCCCTCCCTCTTAAAGGGGCTGCGCGCGCCGTCCTAAAAAGTCCCCGGCCAATGGCCGAAAACTTCCCCTATAAAAGGCACCTCCTCCAATATGGAGGTGCCCGTGCAAGGTTGTAGCTTTGTGTGTTAAACTCTGCTTCAGCCCTCAGGTCCCGTTGCTAAGCCTGACTACCAGTCCTGTCCGCGTGCTGGTCCACTCTCCAGCCCGACAGTCTGCCTAAGGTCCAGTCCGCCAGTCTGTCTATGGGCCCAACCCGCCTGCTTACCTGGAAGCACCTGCCTGCTACCTTCCGTGCCTACTAGCCATCCTGCCTGGAGGCTCCTGCTTGTTACCTGCCGTGCCTACCAGCCAGCCTACCCGGAGGCTCCTGCTTGCTACCTGCTGTGCCTACCAGCCAGTCTACCCGGAGTCTCCTGCTTGTTACCTGCCGTGCCTACCACCCTGCCTACCTGGAGGCTCCTGCTTGTTACCTGCCGTGCCTACCAGCCAGCCTACCTGGAGGTTCCTGCTTGTTACCTGCCGTGCCTACCTGTCAGCCTACCTGGAGGCTCCTGCTTGTTACCTGCCGTGCCTGCCTGTCCGTCTGCCTGGATCACCCATCAGCCTGCCTGCCGTGCTCATCTGCTGTATCGGTCAGTCCCTGCCTTCTGACCCATGGGAGTCACCTGCTCTCATACAAGGTCGGTCCCCAGAGCAGCACCTGGTCCCTCTGCTCGGTCCTTCCCTAGTAACGGAGTCGATTGAGCCGCCGTACGACCTTGGTCAGTCCGAGTAGATACCTAGTTACGCCCCTCTGGTCCCTCCTTGCACCGCAGCACAGAGGTTCCACCACCCGGACTCGTAACAGGCAGCATGGAGGAACTCGTTAAGCACCTGGCCCAAAGCCAGCAGAGCATGCAGCAAATGCACTTGCAGACCCAGCAGAGCATGCAGCAGCAGCACTGAGAGCAGCTACAGCAGCAACGGGAGCATCTACAGCAGCAACGGGAGCAGCAGCAGGAGACTAATAAACTCCTGATATAGCAAATCCAGCAGCAGCAACGACAGATGGAGCTCCAAGCAGCGGAGATCCGTGGCAGGACATCCACTCCACCCCCAGATCCAGATGAGGATGCACACGTAAGGAGACCTTTACAGAAGTTGACCCCGGGGGATGACGTTGATGCGTTCCTGACTGTTTTTGTAAGGGTGGCGGAATGGGAGAGATTACCTCAGGAGCAGTGGGTGGAGGTTCTGGCACCATATTTGACCGGGGAGCAGCAGAAGGCCTATTATGATCTGACTTTACAAGACGCAAAGGAGTGTGCAAAATTAAAAACCGAGATATTGGCACGCTCAGGAGTGAATATGTCTGTCAGAGCGTAAAGGGTCCACCACTGGGCGTATGCTGGCGACAAACCTCCACGCTCACAGATGTTCGACTTGTTACATATATTCCAGAAGAGGCTGCAGCCAGAGTCTTCCACTCCTGCCCAGATGGTTGAGCGTGTGGTGATGGACAGGTTCATCCTGTTACGGGTCAGGGTGGTGGAACCTCTGTGCCTTGGAACAAGGAGGGACCCCGAGGGGCAGGTGTTAGTCTGGGGACGACCTTGTAATTGAGCAGGTGGCAGCGGGGACTGACTGGTGTAGCGGGTGGACACAACAGAAGGGTAGCAGTCTCTGGGTGAGCAGGCGGGTGGTCACGGCAAGTGACGGCAGAACGGGTAAGAGTCTCTTGGCAGGCAGGCAGGTGGTCACGGCAAGTGACGGCAGAGCAGGTAAGAGTCTCTTGGCTGGCAGGCAGGTGGTCACGGGAAGTGACGGCAGAACGGGTAAGAGTCTCTTGGCAGGCAGGCAGGTGGTCACGGCAAGTGACGGCAGAGCAGGTAAGAGTCTCTTGGCTGGCAGGCAGGTGGTCATGGCAAGTGACCGCAGAGCAGGTAAGAGTCTCTAGGCTGGCAGGCAGGTGGTCACGGCAAGTGACAGCAGAGCCTCCAGGTAGACTAGGAGGCGGGTAGCAGGTGAGCGCTCCCAGGTGAGCAGGCTAGCAAGTACGGCAGGTAGCAGGCAGGTAACTGGCAGGTGCTTCCTGGTCCGTAGGTGGACTTGCCCATAGACAGACTGGTGGATGCTGGAGACCGACTGTCGGGCTGAAGAGCAGACAAGCAGGCAGATTGGACTGGGAGTCAGGCTGGCAATGGGACCTGAGGGCTGAAGCAGAGGTGAGTATGCTTTGCAACAACTTTGCTCGGGCACCTCCATTTTGGAGGAGGTGCCTTATATATGGGAGGTCCTCCGGCAATTGGCCGGGGACTCCTTAGAACGGCGCGCTCGGTCCCTTTAAGAGAGGGGGAGCGCGCGCACTAAGCACAGTGCCCGGGAAGGAGCGCGCGCCGGCAGCAGCGAGGGAAGGAGCGCTGGAGGACGCCACGCCCGGAACAGGAAGGTGAGAGGGACGGCGTCTCTGCCTAGCAGGGGGCAGAGACGCCGATGCTACAGTACCCCCCCCTTTAGGCCCCCCTTTATTAGGCCAGAGAGGAATTTCTCAAGGAGAAGCGGGGCGTTGATGTTCTACCTGGGTTCCCAAGTTCTTTCCTCAGGACCAAACCCCTTCCAATCCACCAGAAAAAAGGTTCTCCCCCTTACCCTCTTGGTGGCCAGGATACTCTCCACCTCAAAGATGTCCTCGGCAGAAACCGGAGCGGGAGGAGTACCTGGATTATTGGAAAAAGTGTTAAGGACAACGGGTTTGAGGAGGGATACGTGGAAGGAGTTAGGAATGCATAGGGTGGCTGGGAGTTTTCATTTGTAGGCCACTGGGTTAATTTGCCTGAGAACTTCGAAGGGTCCGATGAATCGAGGGCCCAACTTGTAGGAGGGTACTTTGAGCCGCACATGTTTGGAGGAGAGCCAAACCTTGTCTCCAGGACGGAATTGAGACGGATCCAGACGTCTCTTATCAGCATATCTCTTCATCCACTCGGAGGACTGAAGAAGAGCGGACCTGGTACTCTCCCAAATGGTAGAAAATTCGCTGACAAGAGACTCCGCGGCAGGGTTGTCCACAGAAGCGGAGACGGGAACTGGAATCCGGGGATGTTGGCCACAGACTATAAAGAACGGGGACTTGGAAGAGGATTCGCTCTCATGGTTATTATAAGAGAATTCGGCCCAAGGTAGGAGATCCACCCAATCGGAATGGTGGGCATTAATGAAGTGCCGGAGGTAACTGGTAAGGATCTGATTGATCCGCTCCACTTGACCATTGGACTGTGGGTGGTAAGCAGAGGAGAAATCAGGAGTGACGTCTAGCAGCTTACATGTGGCTCTCCAGAAGCGTGAGGTGAACTGAACCCCACGATCTGACACGATGTGGAGGGGTAGGCCATGGAGACGAAAGATGTGGCGGATAAAGTCTTTAGCCAGTTCGGGTGCAGATGGGAGACCAGGCAGGGGAATGAAGTGGGCCATTTTGGAAAAGAGGTCAGCGACCACCCAAATGACTGTACACCCGGCAGAAACAGGAAGATCGGTGATAAAATCCATAGCTATGTGCTGCCATGGAGCAGCAGGTACGGGAAGGGGCAAGAGATGGCCGGCTGGTAGGTGTCTGGGCACTTTGTTACGGGAACAAGATGAACAGGCCGCGACGAAGTCTACCAGGTCCTTACGCAGGGTAGGCCACCAGTAATGCCGGGTAATGAGCTGGAAGGTCTTCTTTTGGCCAGCATGGCCAGCTAGTTTAGAAGAATGGCCCCAACGAAGAACCCTCTCCCGATCTGGTACTGCTACAAACGTCTTGCCGCGTGGGAGACGAGTCAGATCCAGGGGGGCCACCTTCATTACCTTGGAGGGGTCAATGATGAGCGTAGGCTCCTTCTCTTGATCGGAGGACAGGAAGGACCGGGACAAGGCATCAGCTTTGACGTTCTTGTCCGCCGGACGGAAATGAAGGATGAAGTCGAAGCGGGCAAAAAACAAAGACCACCGGGCCTGGCGAGGATTAAGTCTCTGGGCATTTTGGAGATGTGCCAGATTTTTGTGATCCGTGTAGATGATCACCGGGTATAGAGACCCTTCAAGCACATAGCGCCACTCCTCCAGTGCTAATTTGGCGGCTAGCAATTCACGGACTCCTATACAGTAGTTGTGCTCAGACGAGGAGAAGATTTTGGAGAAGAAGCCGCAGGTTACCATTCTCCCGGTATAAGATTTTTGGGTGAGTACCGCTCCGGCTCCGGAGGAGGAGGCATCAACCTCCAGATAGAATTGTTTATTGCAGTCCGGACGGTGCAGGACGGGGGCAGAGACGAAGGCTTTCTTTAAGGAAAGGAAGGCCTCCTCGGCTTCGGGCGACCATACCTTGGGATTTGCCCCCATACGGGTAAGCGCAGATATGGGAGAAGTCCGGGACGAGAAGTGTGGGATGAAAAGACGATAGTAATTGGCGAAGCCCAGGAATCGCTGTATCGCCTTCAACCCCTCAGGACGGGGCCACTTTAGGACAGCAGAGAGCTTCTCGGGGTCCATTTGCAGGCCTGTCTGGGAGATAACATAGCCCAAGAATGGAAGGGAGGTCTGGTCGAAGAGGCACTTCTCGTATTTGGCATAGAGTTGGTTCTGCCGAAGCCTAAGCAGGACCTGGCGAACATCCCTCCGGTGCATGGGGAGATCCGGAGAGAAGACCAAGATATCGTCCAGGTACACCACCACGCAGGAGTACAGGAGGTCCCGGAAGACGTCGTTGACCAGTTCTTGAAAGACAGCGTGGGCATTACAGAGTCCGAAGGGCATCACACGGTACTCATAGTGACCGTCCCGGGTATTGAATGCTGTCTTCCACTCGTCTCCTTGACGAATACAGACCAGGTTATATGCTCCCCGGAGATCCAGCTTGGAGAAGATCTTGGCGCCTTTGAGACGGTCAGACAACTCGGAGATGAGCGGCAGGGGATATTTGTTTTTTACTGTGATTTGATTGAGTCCTCTGTAGTCAATACAGGGACGTAGCAAGCCGTCTTTCTTTTTCACAAAGAAGAATCCGGCTCCAGCCGGGGAGGTAGATTTTCGGATAAATCCCCTAGCCAGATTTTCTTCAATGTATTCAGACATGGCCCCGGTTTCGGCCGCGGACAACGGGTAGATACGCCCACGGGGTGGAGTGGCGCCAGGTACCAGGTCGATCGGGCAATCATATGGCCTATGGGGTGGCAACGTCTCTGCCTCCCTTTTACCGAAGACGTCCGCAAAGGGCCAGAATGGAGCCGGGAGACCCAGTAGATTAGCTGGAGTAGGCGGAGGGCGAGCGGGTCGGACCGGAACCAGGCAGGTCTTGTGGCAGTCTGGACCCCACCGGAGTACTTCACCGGATCGCCAGTTTAATACGGGTTCATGTGTCTGGAGCCAGGGTAGACCTAGCAACAGGGAGTGAGAGAGTCCGGATAGCACATGGAAGGAGATCTTCTCAGAGTGCAGCATTCCCACCTGCAGAGTTAAGGGTTCAGTGACGAGCAGGATGGTCTCCGGAAGGAGTCTTCCATCCACGGAGGCAACTGACAAAGGTTCAGCGAGAGGCTTGGTGGGAATACGGTATCTCTCTACCAAGGACTGGGAGATGAGGTTCCCAGCAGCTCCAGAATCCAGATGAAAAATTTCAAAGAGACGGTTCTCTCCCCAGGAGATAGAGACAGACAAAGTCAGGGATGGAGAGGGCTTACTTTTGCCTGGGATGACCTCTCCGAGCGGTCCTAGACACTTGAAGTCTCCCGGCCTCTCCGGGCAGGAACGGATGAAGTGCTCTTTACTGCCACAATAGAAACAGCTCCCCTCGGATCGACGTGACTCTTGGCGAGATTTGACCATCTTGGTCTGGTCGATCTGCATGGGTTCAGGCGAGTGCGCCCAGGGAGTGACTAGTTGAGAGGCAGGTCTCTGGAAAGTGGAAGCAAGGCGGAGGAGCTCTCTCTCCCGGGTGGTCTCTTTGGTGCGTTCTTGGAACCGGATGTCAATCCGGGTAGCGAGTGACACCAGGTCATCCAGAGTGGTAGGAATGTCCCGACTGGCTAGCTCATCCTTAATCCGACCGGAAAGACCCTCCCAGAAGACGGACACTAGAGCCTCATTATCCCAGGCAAGCTCAGAAGTGAGGATACGGAACCGTATGGCATATTGGCCCACGGTGAGACTCCCTTGGCGGAGACATAGCAGAGAGGAGGCTGAGGAGGTTTTTCCCCTGGTTCATCGAAGACTCTCCGAAAAGCAGCGAGGAAAGACGACAAGTCGGACACCAGGGGATCCCCTCTCTCCCACAGGAGATTTAGCCATGCCAGTGCTTCCCCAGTGAGATGGGACATGATGAATTCCACTTTGACCCAGTCGGAGATGAACTGATGTGCCAAAAGTTCAAAGTGCAGAGTGCACTGGTTTATAAAACCTCGAGCTAAGGCGGGGTTGCCGGCAAAACGTGTAGGTGCCGAGAGCCGGGGTCCATAGCCGGATGCCATAATAGGACTAGGTTGTGGTGCCGCGGAAGCAGGTGCTGCCTGACCAGAGATGGACACAGACGGATCGGACAATGCCCCAAGGCGAGAGTTTAACAGACCACAGGAAGGACAGGACTGACTCCTGTTGAGTCCTCTGACGTAAAACCTCCTGGTGCAAGTCGAAGATTGTGGGTGTCTGGGTGCCACCGGATTCCATGGCCCGAGCAAACTGTTACGGGTCAGGGTGGTGGAACCTCTGTGCCTTGGAACAAGGAGGGACCCCGAGGGGCAGGTGTTAGTCTGGGGACGACCTTGTAATTGAGCAGGTGGCTCCCACGGGTCAGATAGCGGGGACTGACCGGTGTAGCGGGTGGACACAACAGAAGGGTAGCAGTCTCTGGGTGAGCAGGCGGGTGGTCACGGCAAGTGATGGCAGAACGGGTAAGAGTCTCTTGGCAGGCAGGCAGGTGGTCACGGCAAGTGACTGCAGAGCAGGTAAGAGTCTCTTGGCTGGCAGGCAGGTGGTCACAGCAAGTGACCGCAGAGCAGGTAAGAGTCTCTTGGCTGGCAGGCAGGTGGTCACGGCAAGTGACAACAGAGCCTCCAGGTAGGCTAGCAGGCGGGTAGCAGGTGAGCGCTCCCAGGTGAGCAGGCTAGCAAGTACGGCAGGTAGCAGGCAGGTAACTGGCAGGTGCTTCCTGGTCCGTAGGTGGACTTGCCCATAGACAGACTGGTGGATGCTTGAGACCGACTGTCGGGCTGAAGAGCAGACAAGCAGGCAGACTGGACTGGGAGTCAGGCTGGCAATGGGACCTGAGGGCTGAAGCAGAGGTGAGTATGCTTTGCAACAACTTTGCTTGGGCACCTCCATTTTGGAGGAGGTGCCTTAAATATGAGAGGTCCTCCGGCAATTGGCCGGGAACTCCTTAGAATGGTGCGCGCGGTCCCTTTAAGAGAGGGGGAGCGCGCGCGCGCCCTAAGCACAGTGCCCGGGAAGGAGCGCGCACTGGCAGCAGTGAGGGAAGGAGCGCTGGACGAAGCCGCGCCTGGAACAGGAAGGTGAGAGGGACGGCGTCTCTGCCTAGCAGGGGGCAGAGACGCCGATGCTACACATCCATTCACTAACCAGGCCGGGGAAGACCTGGGTCGCCCAGGGCGACCCTGGGAATGCGGACGACCTTGTTGGCCTGGTGGAGAGGTACCAAGTGTTCGAAAAATCCCTAGGGAAACCAAACATAATCACCTCCCCCTACTGGAGTGCCCAAAAGGGGGAGGGTTCACCACGGAAGGGGTTCAGAGCCACAACTGGGGGGCGTCCCACTTCCACTGAAGGTGCCGCAAGGACTTTTGTTAAGGATTTGATCTGTTGGCGGTGTCACAATCCGGGACACGTAGCCGCCCAGTGTCATACGTCTGCTGACAATGGCAGACGGCAGACAATGTTCATATTTTGCTTACCCAACCTGTAATCTTTACTGTCAACCCGGCGAGGGTCCGCAGGCGTGTGCCTTAACCGGTAACGGAGTGATGGTCCTGGGGCTGTTGGACTCTGGGAGTCTGGTAACCTTAATCAGTGCCACCCTTCCCCAGCAGCTGATCCCTGCCAAATCTGTGGGCATCCGCTGCATACATGGGGATGCCAAGAACTAACCGGTGGCCAGGGTGACAGTCAGAACAGATTGTGGCGACCAACCCCACGAGGTCGGGGTAGTCAGGGACCTGATACATCCTGTCATATTGGGGCACGATTTTCCCTTGTTCTGGGACTTGTGGGGGAAGGGATCCAGACCGAGTCCCGTGGAAAAAAGCCAGGACCCTAGAGAAATACCCCGGTCGACATTGGAAGTGGATGAGTTCCCACTATGTGTCCTTGTCGGCGACAAGGATGAGACTGTATCTGAGGTGGTTGACCTCCCTGAATTAGAGGTGCCTGGAGAGAACTTTGGGTCAGCTCGGGTTTGGGACTTGACCTTGAAATGGGCGTGGAATAATGTTACTGTTTGTAATGGTATTGCTCAAGAGCCGGGGGCGGACACCAGGTACCGACACTTTTCAGGTCAGGGGGAGCTATTATACCGGGTGACCAAGCTAAAAAGTGAAGTGGTAGTGTAACAGCTGTTTGTTCGAGTTTCATACCGTCAGAGGATATTAAACATGGCACACTCACATATTCTGGGGGGACACCTAGGGGTTCAGAAAACACAGGAGAGAATAATAAGGAGGTTTTATTGGCCAAGATGCTATCGGGATATCTTAAACTATTGTAGGTCCTGCCCCACCTGCCAGATAACCGCGCCCACCTCCCACTTCCGTAGTCCCTTAGTTCCACTACCTGTCATAGAGGTTCCCTTTGAGAGGATTGCCATGGACCTCATGGGTGCCTTTGTTAAATCGGCCCGGGGCCACCAATACATCCTGGTGGTCATGGATTATGCGACCCAGTACCTCGAAGCAGTACCCCTAAGGAACTAGTCCAGTAAAAGTATAGCCCGAGAGCTAGTTCATATTTTTGCTCGGACAGGTCTGCCAAAAGAGATTTTGACAGACCAAGGAACCCCCTTCATGAGCACGATGATGAAGGAGCTATGCAGAGTCCTTCAGATTGCCCAGATTCGGACCTCAGTTTATCATCCACAGACGGGCGGCTTAGTGGAACCCTTCAATAACACCTTAAAGGCAATGGTCAGGAAGGTCGTTGAAAAAGATGGGTGAGACTGGGACTACCTGCTACCATTTCTGCTTTTCTCTGTCAGAGAAGTTCCTCAAGCCTCCACTGGCTTCTCTCCATTTGAGCTCCTGTATGGACGGCATCCAAGAGGTCTCCTAGACATCACCAAGGAAACCTGGGAGGCCGAGGTCACGTCCCACCGGAGCATCATCGAACATGTCACCCAGTTACAGGAGAGAATGGCGAAGGTGATGCCCATTGTGAAGGAACATCTCCTCCAGGCGCAGGAAGCACAGGCGAGGGTGTATAACAGGTAGGCAAGGCTGAGACAGTTCCAACCTGGGGATCGCGTCCTGGTTCTTATTCCCACCGTTGAAAGTAAGTTTCTGGCCAAGTGGCAAGGCCCATATGAGGTGATGGAGAAGCTCAGTGAAGTGAACTATAGAGTCCACCAGCCTGGCCGAAGAAAGCCACACCAGGTGTACCATGTAAACCTGCTCAAGCCGTGGCGAGATCGGGAACCCGTGGGAACTCCTTGCCTGGGAGCCACTCCCGAAGGCCAGGTGGAAGATGTCAAGATAGCGGAGACCCTTTCCCCAGCCCAGAAGCAACAGTGTTGAGAACTGCTCCAGCAGAATCGGGACCTGTTCTCCGAGTTGCCGGGGCTTACGCAGGTGGTAGAGCATTATGTACTAACAGAGCCGCATATAAGGGTGAACCTGAAGCCATACAGGATTCCTGAAGCACGCCGGGAGGTGATCTCGGCAGAGGTGAAGAGGATGTTAGACCTCGGTGTAATAGAGGAGTCAAAGAGTGGATGGTCGAGCCCCATCGTCCTCGTGCCAAAACCCAACGGAGAGTGGAGGTTTTGTAACGATTACCGCCGGCTGAATGAGATGTCCAAGTGTGACGCGTACCTGATGCCCCGCGTCGATGAACTCATCGAGAGGCTTGGACCGGCGAGGTATATCCCCAATCTGGACCTGACGAAGGGCTACTGGCAGATCCCCATGTCTCAGACGGCCAAGGAGAAGACGGCTTTCTCAACACCTGATGGGTGCTTTCAATACACTCGGATGCCGTTCGGACTACAGGGGGCCCCAGCCACCTTCTAGAGGGCTATGGATCGGATCCTAGCCCCATATAAGAAGTATGCCACAGCCTACCTTGACGACATTGTAGTCTTTAGCCCAGACTGGGAAAGTCATCTACCTAAACTACAGGCCGTTCTGGATGCTCTAAGGAAGGCGGGATTTACAATAAATCCAAAAAAATGCGCCTTTGGAAAAGAGGAGGCCAAGTACTTGGGCTATGTCATCGGGAGAGGCGAAATAAAGCCGCAAGTTAATAAAGTGGAGGCAATCCAGATCTGGCCGAAACTGCTCTTCAAGAAGCAAGGGAGATCATTCCTGGAAATGGTAGGATATTACTGGCGGTTTATCCCAAATTTGCCATGATGGCCATGCCACTGACGGGTATCCTAAAAGGCACCAGATCAACCATGGTGAAGTGGACGGAGGAAACAGAGACTGCGTTTCACCTGTTGAAGTCAGCACTGTGTAAACAGCCGGTCCTGGTCGCACCAGACTTCAAGAAAGAGTTTGTGGTCCAGACAGACGCTTCAGAGCTTGATCTAGGAGCCGTACTCTTTCAAGAGGTAAATGGAGAAGAACATCACATTCTCAATCTGAGACGGAAGCTTTCGTCCTGCGAAAAAAACGACACAATAGTAGAAAAATAGTGTTTAGCCATAAAATGGGCCGTAGATACACTAAGATACTACCTACTAGGCCTGAAGTTTAAGTTGGTATCAGATAATTCCCCATTGAGATGGTTGAGGGAAAAGAGGGGTAAAAATGCCAGGGTAGCTAGATGGTTCCTAGCTCTTCAGGACTTAAACTTTCACGTAGAGCATAGGCCTGGGAAGTTACACGGGAATGCTGATGCCTTTTCTAGGATTCCCTGTCTGGTATCGGAAGGTGCCCAAACCCCCGGTTTTGGGCAGAGGGGAGGAATATGTGACAGAGTCACTGGTATGGTATATGAGGGGAGGTATGTGTCGCACAGGTTGCTAGCCTGTGTGAACTGAAACCAATGGATTTTCTGCCAGCATGTTATATGCTGGTGGGTTAACTCACTTAAAGGGCGTGGTTTCAGGGGAATGACATAGAGATGCGAGGGACGTCATTCCCTATACCTTCACCTCCGGGTGTGGCTGAGCAACGTTTAAATGTTCTGTCCTGTTTTTTTTTCTTTGAGTTGTGTTTGGAGAGGCAAGGTCTCCAGACTGGACAGCAATAGCTCAGGAGGGAGCTGAAGGTTGGACGCGTCCAATCAGCAGAGCTGGCTTTAAATTTGGCCCCAATAATGCTGATTGGTTGCGGCCGGCGACCGCGACCAATTAGCATAGCGGTGTTTAAATTTGGCGCCAATGTCGCTGATTGGTCGCAGCTGGCGGTCGTGACCCATCAGCAGAGCGGTGTTTACATTTTGCGACAATATCGCTGATTGGTCGCAGCTGGTGTTCGCAACCAATCAGCAGAGGGGTGTTTAAATTTGGCGCCAATATCGCTGATTGGTCGCGGCCGGCGACCGCGACCAATCAGTAGAGTAGCATTTAAATTTGGCGCCAATAATGCTGATTGGTCACGGCCGGCGACCGCGACCAATCAGCCAAGCAGTGTTTAAATTTGGCGCCAATAATGCTGATTGGTCAGGGCTGGCGGCCGCAACCAATCAGCAGAGCGTTGTTTAAATTTGGCGCCAATCTCGCTGATTGGTCGCGGTTGACTGGTGGCCTCGACCAATCAGCAGAGCGTTGTTTAAATTTGGCGCCAATAATGCTGATTGGTCGCAGCCGGCTACCACAACCAATCAGCAGAGCGTTGTTTAAATTTGGCGCTAATAATGCTGATTGGTCATGGCCGGCGAACGCGCCCAATCAGCAGAGCGTTGTTTAAATTTGGCGACAATCTCGCTGATTGTTCTCGGGCGGCGTCCGCGACCAATCAGCAGAGCTTGTTTAAATTTGGCGCCAATCTTGCTGATTGGTCGCGGCTGGCGGCCGGCACCAATCAGCAGAGCGATGTTTAAATTTGGTGCCAAAATCGCTGATTGGTCGCAGCCGGTGGCCTCGACCAATCAGCAGAGCATTGTTTAAATTTGGCGCCAATCTCGCTAATTGGACGCAGCTGGCGGTCGCGACCCATCAGCAGAGCGGTGTTTAAATTTTGCGGCAATATCGCTGATTGGTCCCGGCCGGCGTCCGTGACCAATCAGCAGAGCTTGTTTAAATTTGGCGCCAATCTCGCTGATTGGACGCAGCTGGCGGTCGCGACCCATCAGCAGAGCGGTGTTTAAATTTTGCGGCAATATCGCTGATTGGTCGCGGCCGGCGACCGCGACCAATCAGCAAAGCGGGGTTTAAATTTGGCGCCAATAATGCTGATTGGTCGCGGCCGGCGGCCTCGACCAATCAGCAGAGCGTTGTTTAAATTTTCCGCCAATCTCGCTGATTGCTCGCGGTCGGCCGGCGGCCGCAACCAATCAGCAGAGCGTTGTTTAAATTTGGTGCCAATCTCGCTGATTGGTCGCAGTCAGCTGGCAGCCGCGACCAATCAGCAGAGCATTGTTTAAATTTGGCGACAATCTCGCTGATTGGTCGCGGTCGGCTGGCGGCCGCGACCAATCAGCAGAGCGTTGTTTAAATTTGGCGCTAATCTCGCTGATTGGTCGCGGCTAGCGGCCGCGACCAATCAGCAGAGCGGCGTTTAAATTTTCTGCCCATATCGCTGATTGGTCGCGGGCGTCGACCGCGATCAATCAGCATCGTATTAGTGAGGGCCGGGGAGCGGCGCTACTTGTGCGGCTACTTCCGCTGCGAGAAGCCGGGAGATGAGCGGCTACTCGCAGCAGAAGCATCCCGACCGGCGGCGCCGCTCCCCGGTCCTTCGTTCAGACTTGCCCTCCGCTGATCTCCCGACGTTAGCCGCATGGAGGTGAGCGGCGCCGCCTGTCGGGGTACTTGTGCTGCCAGCAGCGGGGAGTTGAGCGCCTCGCGCCGGTCATCTCCCGGCTGCATCGCCGCTGACCTCCGTCCCGCAGATGAGCCGCTAATGGCCGCCATCTTTTTCTGAAATCCCGCGTCGTTGATTGGCCGCGGCCGGACCAATCAGCGACGCGGGATTTCCTGGACAAACAGACAGACAGACGGGATAAGACGATTATATATATAGATTTGACTCCTTGAATCATTTGAAAGAAACTGTATACATCAAAAATAAACTAATAAATGATCACTAAATTAGCCCTTTTAAGCGGAATTCTCAGATCATTCATCCATTGTAAGACTTTTTGTACCTTTAGCTTATTATTAGATGAAATAAATCCTTTACACCATTTATCCAAACCGAGATCTAAATCTGCGTTTTACAGTGACATAAAGATATGTTTGCTCGGGTCCTTGAAATCAAAGAAAAAACAAGTTGCTATTGATGTCAGCCCTATAAATATTCCAAATTAAAATTCACGCTTGGAACAGATTAGATGATCTTTTGATTAGTTTTGTGGTCTCGTAGATGAGTCAGTTTATTATGCAGTAGGTCATTGCAATCAAAGATTGGAATACCATTAGTTTGAGTCAGCAACAAATGATGACAGGGTATTCAATGTGGATATATAGGACAGCACATCACCTAACAGCTGTGACATGATTACTTCATTCTTATGGTAAATGCACAATTTACCATCAGATCTCTTCAGTTTGCTATCTTAGATCTTGTGTTGTGTATTTCAGTGTTAGAATAGCACCCATGGGAGGGTTGTCTGTCACTTTTAACATAAGTTTAATTATGTTACTGTCAGTCTTCAGACAGGAGGCATGACAAATAGTTGTTATTTCCAGATTAAAAGAATCGGCTCTGCTTGACAAACCATATTGACGTCCTGTTTGCAGTTGGGTTCTATGAGACTCTGTGAGGTTGTTTTCTTCTTTTAATGTTTTCTTTTAAGTTTAGGCTGGTCATACGCTTAGTATATTGCACATACTCAAAGATAGAAATATCGAAAAAAAAATAAAATAAAATAATTGTTAAGGAAAAACAAAAAATTAACATCCTCCCCCCAAAAAGCTGGATTTGTATGGCTTACAGATAACACAGACTCAGCTTGTTCTTGACATTAAAGAGGTTGTCTACTACTTTAACATTAATGGCTTACCTGTAGGATAGGTCATCAATTTCTGATCGCACACCCTCCGATCAGACCTTGATGACCCATCCTCTATAGTGGCTGACGACGAGTACTGCAAATGCGCCTTCTATTCATATCAATAGGGGGCAGGTGAGCAGTTCCCAGCCATGGCCACTGTTCCATCAACTGTGAAGCTCCGTAACTAAGCAGTTCCGATCACCAGCGACACCAGGAACAGCTGGGAAATGCCAGGGAAAGACAAGGTGAGGTATGCGTGTGGTGATTGGTGAAGAACCAATATAGGGACGTTAGTGGAGACAGGGTGATATTAGATCTGGATGTCGCACCCAAACTCATCAGTCATTGGTGATCTATCCCAAACATAGGTGATCAATGTTAAAGAAGTGGACAACCTCTTTAACTCAATTCTTGCATTAAAACCATATGTGGAGCATCCAAGGTGAGAAATGTTTCCCCAACACTTGGCTTACAATTGGCCTCTACATGTGAATGCTTGAAAAAAAAACAGATTTTATGTATAAAATACCCACTAATTGAGGTGTCGTTACTTAGACAATGAGGAGCTACAAGTATGGATTGTTTAGTGGTCATTCATAAGCAACAGGGAAGAAGAACACTGTGGAGCTCCCAATCTCGCTAGGTGAGGGGAGATTCAACAGCAGCAGGGAGGGGGGACAGTTAGAAAATGCAAATAATGATAGATGAGCGGACATCTATAAACAGAAGGGAGGAAGGACACTCGTGAGATGCCAGTCAGACTAGTTAAGGGGAGACTCATTGACAGCAGGGAGGACGAACAATGAGGAGCTTGTCAATCATGCTGGGTGGCAAAAATTAAGTTAAAGATTTCATAAAGCAGTATTATACAGCCCTTCTGATAGGGATTTTCAAAGTATGTACACCTGCCCCATAAGGTTCAATAGCTCTATTTAATAAAGCATGCAGTTTATTTTGAGAAATCTGGTGATGGATTCACTCTATTTTAAACATGTAACCATCAACTGTCTTTGGATCATATCTCTTCCTGGCACCCTCTCAGGAACATCTCAGCAGTGACTTGTCATTCCAAGACTGGAGGCAACAGAGAGGGGCCGGGGAACCACAGGCAGGGAGGAGAAGACCCAGTGCACCGTCCAGCCCCTGTGCACCGAAAGCTAATTAACAGAAAAGTTGGTGATTAAAGAAGAACCACAAAGCTGATTTCCTTATAAAAGGTTCAATGTAATCAGTATTACAGCACCACTACAGCCATATCTTTACTTTACATTACAAAATCTTGCTGACATGTTCTTTTTAACAAAAATAGCGATGATGAAACAAATACAGAAATAATAATAATATTAATAATAATATAATTTCTTATTAATGTCATATTACTGTTGTTGTTTCTATTTTGTAATTATTTTTATTGCTATTATTGTTATGATTATTGGTATCATTGTTCTTGTTGTTATTGTTATGTTATTATTATTATTGTTATTAATATATTATTATTATTATTAATATATTGTTATTATTATTAGTAGTATTATTGTTGCTGTTTCTATTATTTTTATAACTTTTACATTATTATTGTTAGCATTTTTTTACTATTATTATCATTGTTGTTATTACTGTTATTATTATTTTTGTTGCTGTTACTATTATTTTTATAACTATTACATTAGTATTGTTGTTAGCATTTTTGTTATTATTGTTATCATCGTTGTTATTACTGTTGTTATTATTATTATTTTTATTGCTGTTATTATTATTTTTATAACTATTACATTAGTATTGTTGTTAGCATTTTTGTTATTATTATTATCATCGTTGTTATTACTGTTGTTATTATTATTATTATTTTTATTGCTGTTACTATTATTTTTAGAACTATTACATTAGTATTGTTGTTAGCATTTTTGTTGTTATTATTATTATCATCGTTGTTATTGCTGTTGTTATTATTATTATTATTTTTATTGCTTTTACTATTATTTTTATAACTATTACATTAGTATTGTTGTTTGCATTTTTGTTATTATTATCATCGTTTTTATTACTGTTGTTATTATTATTATTTTTATTGCTGTTACTATTATTTTTATAACTATTACATTAGTATTGTTGTTAGCATTTTTGTTATTATTATCATCGTTGTTATTACTGTTGTTATTATTATTATTTTTATTGCTGTTACTATTATTTTTATAACTATTACATTAGTATTATTATTATTATTATTATTATTGTTGTTATTACTGTTATTATCTTTATTATTTTGCATTATGTTACTGTTCAATATATAGATTCTGTCCACTCCTTGATTTTATCTTGGTGATTCTAATCATGTCATCTAAAAAAAAAAAATCCAATCTTAAGACTTCAAAAGAATTCTAAGCACATCCCAGTGACAGGCAGAGCAAGCATTGCAGACAATTGGCTCCCTGAGGGTCAAGACAGTGATGCTCAATCAGGATTCAAACGGGTCATAAACCCTTCATAGATCTCGCTCAAGTGGGTGGTGATGTCTCCCTGGGGCAGCTCATCATTTCGTACTATAGTCAAGCACTTGTCATTAGAGACAAACTCCCCCGTCAGTCTCAGCTACTCATTTTAATTGAGTTTTTGTAACAGCTATAGGTGATGCTACTATGCAGATGTACAATCATATTCCACGAGCTGTCAGGTATCTGCCATTTCCGATGATTTATTTCATTTTTTTTTTTTAAATGGATATTGCTTTCTATTTTAATTCAGTTATAATCTCTGACATCAATGCAATATTCATACCAGGAAATCAATTTAAGACACAGTAAGAGGATCCATTTTAGGCAGCGTTTAAAATGGTTCCAAAGTTTCAGTCTTGTTCTTAAGCATTTAAGCAAATTACCAGCCTTCTAGCTATGTGAATAAAGGCTGTATGTCACACAAAGTAGTGTACAATTACCACAAACTTGCATTCAAATCAGCTGTACTATTAATTATTTGATCATCGTCAGATATTTAGGATTGATAGAGATGGGCAAGTTGATTCGAAACTAATCAAATTCATTATGAATTTCCCCAAAAATTGGGGCACCTTTATTTTTAGCTGTTGCATCATTTTTTCTCCTTTTCGGGATGAGGCTGGGGAACAAATAGCGCAAATAAGACTTTATCCATGATTAAAAGATATAAATATTGCAACAATTTAAACATGTATACCCAGTGTAAGACTTGCATGTCAAGGGCCCACCAGTAACCAACTCCAGGGCCTCACTTTTCATGCAAATGTGACATTACCCTCAATAACAAATTTATGTAACAATGAACCAGGTGCATTGTTAAATGAATAAGATGCCGCCTTTGTCTGTACATAATGATTCAAGCATATTGTGCCAAGTAATGCTCATATAAGAGGGAGATGGCCCATCAGAGGATTCTCCTGTTCTCCTGTGGGCCAGTCCAAGCCTGTGTGTACCAGCTGCTGCAACTGCGGGCCACGAACTATAAGTTAGTAGTAAAGAGATAAGTGGCTTTTCCCGCACTGCTGGCAATGTCCCACGAATGAATTTAAGAGATCAAATAAGGTTAAAAAATATTTTATGTCATGGTGTAAAATCTATGCGTTTTGAGGTTATCCAACCCATGAATCCATGAGGGTGGTGGCCCACCAGAGAATTCTCCTGTTCTACGGTGGACCAGTCCAAGCCTCCGTGTATCAGCTGCTGCAACTGCAGGTCACGGATTATAAGGTAGTAGTAAAGAGATAAGTGGATTTTCCTGTGCTGTTGGCAATGTCCCACAAATGAATTCGAGAGATCAAATAAGGGTAAAAAATATTTTATTTCGTGGTGTAAAATCTATGCGCTTCAACATTATCCAACCCATGAATCCATGAATGTGGTTTTATCCTGAGGAAGAGGTTGGATAACATTGAAACGCATAGATTTTACACCATGACATAAAATAGTTTTTAACCTTATTTGATATCTTGAATCCATTCGTGGGACATTGCCAGCAGTGCAGGAAAAGCCGCTTATCTCCTTAATACTACTTTTTTTCCTTTTACGCACTATAATAAATTTTTGACAATCTTTTCAACACCAAATATTCAACCCTTACCATAAAAGGCATAAAAAGAAGTGCTAGATAGGTGGGTGGGTGTAAAGAAAGCAATGGGTGGCAGCAGGTCTCAGAATAGGTGTGGAGTGTACCGTTATCAAATTAGACTAGTAAAATAAGTGAGGTGATCTACAAGAATTAGGGGCCTTCCTGATTGAGGTCACCGTGTTGTGATGGGATGACTTTTACTGTTTTGTTTATCAAAATAGTGTCAACTTAGTACCCAATGCTATTTACATGTACTATTACTATTTACTTACTGCAAGCTATTTGCTCAGTTTGTTTTTCTCATAGATTCTGTCTTAAAATGGCCATAGTGTGAACGTGCTCCTACCCATTGTACTTATACCAACATGTTTTCTGGCTCATTTCTTTGGTTTTGCTTTAGCAAAATAAGTGTTCAAAAACAGACATGCGTCGCGCCCCTGAGGGTTCGACTGCCACAGGGATGCTGCACTTCTCTAATGGAGTGTGGTGTTCCTCCTCTGAGGTAAGAACAGTGTGATGGTCAGTACCCTACCTCCACATCCAACACCACACTTCTCCCACCAGAGGGGGCTAGAAGGCACTAGGTGCTGCCCCTACTGGCATTCGGGAGACTAGGGAACCAAGAGATAGGGGAACCAAATTAGTGGGTGAGGGTGGAGGACTCACATTTTAATGACACTTGATATTTCATATTTAATATACAGCCATTTTGGTTCTGGGTTCTTTGACTGTTCTTTTATCGTGATCTCACTCCCTGAGCATGGATCCTGTGTGGACCTGCAGAGGATGGAGACAAGGCCCTCGTACCCTGGCCTTGGGTCGAGGGGCAGGTTGCAGATAATGAATGTCTCACAAAGACTGGATGAGGCCCAGCAGGCGGCGTCTGCTGTGTGGAGGGAAGAAATGCTGCTACACATCCGGACCCGCCGCCAAGGAGCTGAAGCTCAGGGGGAAGCGGTGACAGAGGTCGTGAGCGGCCCAGAGGCGGGTGAGTGTGCTACCCCTGCCCCGGCTGCTGAACCAACTGTACCCATATTGGACCTCATGGCCGAATATCTCCTGCCCGGCGCGGTCACCTGGGAGCAGGTCTTTGCCCCGGAGCTGCAAGCTTCAGCTATAGGCGGAGACCTGCATTGCCGCCCAACTCCCAAAATCGGAAGCGCCTGAGGCTGCTGGGGTGTCCACCGACCCCAACCCGGACTGGTCCACACTTGCAGAGGACCCGCAGCTACCCCTTAGGACACCGCTACCTGCACCGACAGTCACCTGGCCGGAGGCTGAGTAGTGGGCCTGGGACAACCAGGGGGGGGGGCCTGATGGGCTTCCCCCGGCGGGAGACCCGGGCTGAAGTGCAGAGGAGGAACGAGCGGTGCCGTGAGCAGATTCTCCAACTCAGCCTGCGAGCGCCTCGAGGTGCGCGCCAAGGCTGCAAAGTCCTGGGCCCGACAGGAGGAATCTACCCATCCAAGCCCCCGTGTGGAAGGGCAAGTTGTCCGCTTCCATCATGATGCAGGGTGGGGGTTCATAAGGAGTCTCCAGTATCAGGACGACGTCTTCGTCAGCAGGTGGGACGTCGAGCTGCGTCTGAAGAAGGGACACCCTGGCCGGAACCTCTTCCCGGGTGACGTAGTTACATACACCCGCCACCATGGGGTCCAGGGGTGGTACGCCCTGGATGTCCACAAGGTGTCGGGGAGCGACGCCCCCTCGCACTCAGCCTCAGAAGACCGGTCAGCCTCCGTTGGGAGGAATGAGCCTTTTCCCAGGAGTAAACCTGAGAGTTAAGCAGCCCCGGCGGCTGTAACTTGTTTAAAGTTGTTAAGTTCATGTTTATGTTTTAATTTACATCCCCGGTTTCTAGAGACATCGGTCCCTGCGGACTTGCAGCAGACAGACTCCTTACTTGTAAATAGTTTGCATCTCTTTAGGTGCTCCTTATTGGTTTTATGTAAAACCGTGGATAATTCTACCTCAGACCTCAGAAGGAAAACTTGTCTGGGTGGCTTTGCTGGGGGTCCAACTCGGGATTTTCATGCCCTGCAGCCACCCCAGGGCCCATGTTGGAGGTTTGGGACAGGTCCCTCGTGCTTCTGAACTGCCTTTAAGTCTCTGCACTTTAACCCGTCTGTCTGTGCATAAATGTCTCTGGATGATTCCAGCACTTTTATATTTTTATACCTTTGTACTTTTATATTGTTATATGCTGTTTGAAACGTTTAAGAAGAAGTGTCTCCCATAAAGGGAATCGCTCTTTTGCAGCCCGCGGACGTGCTGTATTTCACCAGGGGGGAATGTGGCGGGGAATGTGGCGCCCCTGAGGGTTCGACCGCCACAGGGATGCTGCACTTCTCTAATGGAGTGTGGTGTTCCTCCTTTGAGGTAAGAACAGTGTGATGGTCAGGACCCTACCTCCACATCCAACACCACACTTCTCCCACCAGAGAGGGCTAGAAGGCACTAGGTGCTGCCCCTACTGGCATTCGGGAGACTAGGGAACCAAGAGAAAGGGGAACCAAATTAGTGGGTGAGGGTGGAGGACTCACATTTTAGTGACACTTTAAATTTCATATTTAATACACAGCCATTTTGGTTCTGGGTTCTTTGACTGTTCTTTTATCGTGATCTCACTCCCTGAGCGTGGATCCTGTGTGGACCTGCAGAGGATGGAGACACGGCCCTCATACCCTTGCCTTGGGTCGAGGGGCAGGATGCAGATAATGAATGTCTCAACCCGGTCAAGGACCATGACCAAGAAGGCCCGGAGCACAGGAGTGTAGCTCCACCGCAAATGGATCCCGGGAGGATGCAGACGGAGAGGTATACGCCACCTGTCCTCGCCTACCTGATCTATTCAGAGGGATTCCGGCTGCAAGAGGGGTACCGACCCCCTATACCTGACCTTGATACTCTACGTCCTGGTCAGGGAAGCCCGGTAGGCCCTGAGGATCCCACCGGGTAACGGAAGGAGCGGAGCTGCCACCCGTGCCCTTTTTCTGAGTGAAGTTCAGAGGGAGACCCGGCCTATCTACACACACACAGACAGGAAGGACCCGGTCTGAAGTCTAGGAACACTCTGGTGCAGGGTCCTGATTGAACACTAGACTTACTCGGAGGTTGTCGGACCCCCTCGTCTCTGGTGACCACAGAACTCCGCGAGGAGCAGGGAGACGCCTTCCTACTGCCATCTCCATCGTGAGTAAAAAAAACCT
Source organism: Phyllobates terribilis (assembly GCF_046119375.1). Classification (NCBI taxonomy): domain Eukaryota; kingdom Metazoa; phylum Chordata; class Amphibia; order Anura; family Dendrobatidae; genus Phyllobates; species Phyllobates terribilis. The sequence continues at coordinate 331,944,329 of NW_027362768.1, forward strand.
GGAAGTTAAGCCCCATGGCCTCCGGACTCTTATTCTGCACTACACCGCACTACGCAGCACTAGACCTCCTAGACTACTACCCCTCCATCCTGTCCCTCTGCCCTGAGGCCCTGCTCCACCTGTGGGGAGTAGTAACAACGACGGCTGCGATAACACCATGCCTCAGTGGACTGCAGCAGCGCAGGTGGCCTTCACAAGGTGCCACAGGTGGCATAGTCGAGATCAGCCACTCAACCCGGATAAGCCCGTACCATCCTTTTTAGTGTGACGGCCCTGGGCACGGAGGGGGTCCGGGCCACCGCTGCACCCCATCTACATCACAGGACCCGACTCCGAGTCCCCCATCTCCCAGGGTAGGGCTTACAGAAGGCGCGCGTGAATCACACACATGTACATTTAAAAGCAAATTCCATCTTATTTAACAAAATTCAACGACCTTTCCAAAAATGCCGACATAAGAGAAGCTAGTTAGGTGCACATCCAAACAGCCAGCACCTTTCCTATCTCTCTCTCCCTATAAATTGAATCTCTGTATTCTTCACAGACTACTTCATTCATTTTCTTCACTGCTTGCAGTTATACAACACACTACTGACTCCAGTATTTATCCAATGTTGGCTTTCTCTTCTTACCTATATTGCTGAACTGTGAGTTCTGATGTCCTATCAGTATCCTAAAATCACCCTAAAATGGCCTCTGCATTCCGTGCTGTTGCTTTTCTACAGGCTATGACATTCCCTCCTGATTGGCCACTTTATACCAAATGATGTGATAGCTGCTATGCAAAATAGGAAAGCCACCACGGTCAAGCCTGAAGTCATGTGAGCCATCTCAGGCTGATGAATCTTCTGCAGTATGTAAAATGGTGGCTCATATTTTTTTTGAGATTTGAGCAAATGGAATCACAAATTGCTTGAATTTGTAAATTTTGCTGTAAATTTGATTTGCATCGAATCCATATGCTCATCTGTGGCTTCCCCTGATGACTTCACATCTGCAAATACCACCAAGGATCTATGCATGATTGGCATGTATTGTGCACATATTCTACACTACAGTAATGTATAACCCCTTTTTATCACCACTGTCTTGCATTGTAATACATTGTATAGAATATTGTAGTAGCTATCTAACCAAGCATTGTTTATACCTGCACAATGAAGAATAATTTTTAACAATGCATGGGCTGTAAGTAAATTACCAAATTACCCAATTGGTGTCATGGAGATCAACCTACTTGCCTTAAAAGTCATGGTGTTGTCTCTCTAAACATATCTTTAATGGCGTGACCTAAGTCCCTGAGACTGTAATGGAGCATCATAAGCCAGTTCCAAATCCTGCGCATACACTGTTGTCTTCAAGTTCCCATACTTGCGCAGTGAAGCTGCGCACACTTACATTAAGAAATCCTCTGGAACAGGCTGGTGACTTTCACTGCACAGTAGTGACTTTCACTGCAGATAATTAGGGATGAGCAAGTATACTCGTTACTATTCGGTACTCGCCAAATAGTACAGTACTCGGGCTACTCGTTACTCCCCGAGTTTCCTTGTGATTACTCGCTACTCGCTAGGAGTAATGAGTACAATGTAAGTCAATGGAAAATGCGAGTAAGACGAGTAAGTGTCTGCTGAAGCCTATAAAGAGTTCTGGGGGCTGAGGAAAAGGCTGAAATGGGTGCATGATTGTTTAAAAGCCGGCGGTAAAAAGCTGCCAGCTTTTAAACAATCACTCAGCCCCATACTCGCTTCCCCGCAGCCTCCCATCCCGATCCTCCACTCCCCCCGCAGCCTCCCATCCCAATCCTAAGTTAGGACCGGACTGGGAGCGCAGCACCAGTGAGCGGGGAGCGATGGACCCGGGTGGGGAAGCCGGCAGTGAAAAGACTTCACCGCCGGCTTTCCCGTTCGATGCTGCGCTCCCCGCTCCCTAATGTACGCTCCCATCTCCCTGGTGCTTGGCTCCCCACCCGGTCCTAACTTAGGATTGGGATGGGAGGCGGCGGGGGAGCGTACATCAGGGAGCGCAGCACCGAATGGGAAAGCCGGCGGTGAAGTCTTTTCACTGCCGGCTTTCCCGCTGATCATTTCAAATGAACAGCTGAGGTATCAGCTGATGCTGATCAGTTGTACCTGGCTGGACACAAAAATAGGGCGAAGCCCCACGTCAATTTTTTTAAAATTATTTCATGAAATAATTAAAAAAAGGGCTTCCCTGTATTTTTGTTTCCAGCCAGGTACAAATAGGCATCTGGGGGTTGGGGGCAGCCCGTGGTAGAGCAGATCACCTTGCTCTGTCAGCGGTGACTCGCTCATGACAGCGGCTGTCCCATGGGCAGTGGAGCTGGGGCACACAGCGCTGTGTACGGCGCTGTGCTCCCTGCTCTTCCTGGCGGTATATGTACAGCTCTGTCTGCTGCGGTCTGTTTACCGCCGGCTTCTGCCTGCAGCAGCAGCCATAGCTGTACATACACCACCAGGAAGAGCAGGGAGCACAGCGCTGTACACAGTGCTGTGTGCCCCAGCTCCACTGCCCATGGGACAGCCGTTGTCATGAGCGAGTATACTTGCCTCACAATATTTGAACCTCCCGCCCAGCATTAGCCAATCTCAGTTATGCAGCACCCTTCTTGGTTGTGGCATTACTATGATTGGCTGGCCGCCCAGCGTCATGCATGAGTCCTACATGACTCATAGGCTGCATATAAGCCTTGCCCCCACCATTTTGTGCACATTGCATGAAGAACACAGTGTAGGGAAAGTGTGAGCGGCTGCTAGGGAGAGTTAGAGTCGTGAAAAACCAGAAAAAAACTATATTTAACCCAAATACCCAAATCAGAGCTACCAGGAGGAGTATTGTTGTAGTAAGGAAATGTAGTGCAGGGAGACAGGCAGGAGGTAGCGTTACAGCTCCACATAGTACCTCAATAGCAGAGCTGACTCAGCTTTTCTCAGAGCTGAAAGTATAAGCTTAGGGACTAGTTTGTGTTCCCAGATAATTTTGGGGTCACATTTACCCCTCCAGGCACAAGTTTTTGGGCCATTGCAGTGCTGTTTTTAAAAGAAATAGCATGCACGGTACCTCAGGTCTGACACGCAGCCAGCACCTCTGTCCAGGGTGGTGACTGCTTTTGCGTAGTCTCTGACAATTTTTTGTGGGCCATTGCGTTGCTGTTCTAACAAATAGCACGCACGGTACCTCAGGTCTGACATGTAGCCAGCACCTCTGTCCAGGGTGGTGACTGGTTTTGTGTAATCCCACCTGTAACTTCTGGCCAATTTTTGTGTGCAGTTGCGTTGCTGTTTGTTAAACAACAAGCATTAGTAGCCTGTAGTGTTATCCTTCCACAAAACAGTAACTGCTACTTGTTTGTCAATATCTGCATCTAAACATCTGCAACCATGTCACAAAAACCACAAAATCCGAAAAAGACTGTTGCGAAGGGACGTGGGCGTGGGCTTGTCAGTCGTGCCCAACAAGGCACTGAGTCTGGGAGACAGAGGAAGATTGATGCATCTATGTTCGTGTCTAAATTTCCCGGTCTGGAACGTAAACGTGTCTTGAAGCTGGAAGAGCAAGACCAGATAATGTCTTGGATGGCTGATAAGACCTCAATGAATTGTTCTAGCAGCACCCAATCTTCCTTGAACACACAGTCTCCTGTCGATAGAAAGAACGCTGGGTCATCCAATCCTCAACTTCTTCCTATTTCCTCACCCCTTCAGCAGTCACAGGAAACATTTGACCCCAAGCTTGGCCACTCTGAGGATTTGTTTGGTACATATGATCCTTTGGTTGACTCTGGCCTCTCAGCCTGCAACATTGACGAGGAAAGTGAGGATGTATTCTCAGTTCATGGCCAAATATTTGAAAAACCACGGCCTGAAGAAATCCACTTTCAGCCACGTCATATACCGCCTGAGGAGGTGGAAGCTAATGATGATGAGACACAGTTGTCATCTGGCCAGCCGACTATATCAACCCGGAATCAGGATGAAATAGACGACAAGCTGGTTGATGATGAGACCACTGATCTGACCTGGAATGTTGGCATGCATAGCCAGCACAGCAGCACAGAGGAAGAAAGTGGATACGTAGCACCTACAAAGGCACCAAGGGATACTGGTTTGAGCAGAGTGCTAAGTGTGTCAACTCTGTGCCCCAAATCAAGGTAAGAGTGCGTTCAGCCACTGTCTGGAAAAAAATTTCGGATACTCCTTTTGAACCAAATGTTGTAATCTGTAGCATCTGCCATACAAAGCTAAGCAGAGGCCAGGGCAAAGACAACCAGAGCACCACAAGTATGCGGAAACACATGGCAGCTAAGCACCCTAGTCGGTGGGCGGAACAACAGGGTAGAAAATCCGTGTCTTCGGGTCAAAACACTGCCATGTTACCTGTGATCCCTCCTTCCCAATCTGCTGGCCAGGAAGCAGGTGCTGCTCATACTTACTGCTCACAAGCTGCGGTTGTAGAGAGACAGGACACAAGTCCATCCACTTGTTTGTCACAGCCAACCGTCCAGTTGTCCGTGCCCCAGATCTATGAAAGGAAGCGGAAATACCAAGCTTTGCACCCACAAGCACAAATACTTAATGCGCACATTGCCAAGTTGCTAGCTGTGGAGATGTTGCCGTTTAGGCTTGTGGGGACACAGTCTTTCCACGATCTGTTGGCTGTGGCTCCCCACTATACTCTGTTCCCAGCCGGCACTATTTTTCAGGGTGTGCCGTCCAAGCATTACACCAGCACGTCTTAAGCAATCTAAAGCGTGCTCTCACTAATGCCATAACCGGGAAGGTCCACCTAACAACGGACACCTGGACAAGTAGCTGTGGACAGGGACGATACATCTCTGTCACGGCACACTGGCTCAACCTGGTGGAGAGTGGGACAATTTCTCAAAGTGGACCATCACATATACTACCCATGCCACGAATAGCGGGCCCAACATCATTCAGGGTGTCCGTCTCATCATATACGTCCAGTCCACACCCTTCCTCCTCCGCTTCCTCGTCCAATACTGAATTACCCTCAAAATCACGCCCAAGTTGGGAGCTTTGCAGCAGCGCATCAGCAAGGTGACAACACGCACACTGCAGCAGAGCTCTGGAAAGGTATAAAGCAACAGACCGATCATTGGCTCTCCCCACTGCAACTCCAACCAAGTTTGGTCATCAATGATAATGGGCATAACCTCGTGGCGGCTTTAAAGCTCGGGAAGCTGGTACATGTGCCATGCATGGCTCACGTGTCGCAGAGTGCATCTTCTTACAGTCACCACTGTACTTATGAGAGCTTCAATCTGCAAGATATTTTGAGTAAACAGTATTTACTTCATACTGGATAAACATGAGATACAATTCAGTGTCACACAGTCCGTGTGCTGCTGTCATAACACATTCAGGAAAGGAAAAGAAAAAACAGGAAGTAAAAAACAACCAACAATTGAGAGCTTCCCTCCCCACATTACAGCAAGCATATAACTTTACACACTATCGCCATCTGCTGTCTGGTTAGTATAAAGTCCTCCTTTCACTTATAAGTCCTAATCTGTTGCATATGCCAACACCCTTTCTCAACAGTAAGGACTTATTCAATCAAACCCAACTTTTTTATTAGTCTCTGGTGTTTATCAGCATTCAACGCCTTCGTGAAGATGTCTGCTGTCATTTCTTCTGTAGGTCAATACTCTAACTTCAAGACTCCTTGTTCCTGATGATGATATTTCACATCAATATACTTGGTTCTTGGATTGACTCTTTCCATCTGAGAAAGAACAAGACATCCTTGATTGTCCTCTTTCAGTTTTGTTGGTTCCAACTGTGGTTGTCCTAATTCTGTCAACAATTGTCTTAACAACAGTACTTCTTGACTCGCATGTGCTGCGGCAACAAATTCTGCTTCTGTTGAAGACAGTGTCACAATTGACTGTTTCTTACTTGTCCAACTTATTGGTCCACCTGAGAGAAAAAAAATATGTCCACTGGTAGATCTTCTGTCAGTTGGATCTCCAGCCCAATCTGCATCAACATATCCTGTTAAAATGCAATTATCACTTGTGGGTAATTTCAGCCTAACATTGCTAGTTCCTTTCAAATAACGTATTACTGTCTTCACAGCGTTCCTATCAGCTTTATTTGGTTTTGATACCTTTCTACTCAGGATTCCTACTGCTGCTGCGATGTCTGGTCTTGTAACGGTCGCTAGATACAGTAGTTTTCCTATTGCTGTTCTGTATTCTTCATTATTTGGTAGAATATTTTTCTCACTGTTCATCTCTTTGAGATAATTAGTTTTCATTGGAGACTTTACTGTTTTTGCACCCTTTAATCCAAATTTTTCTGTTATGTCTTGAATCATGTTATTTTGATTCAGTAGGAAACTTCCGTCTTCTTCTCTTTCTACCTGTATTCCTAGGTACTGTTTTACATTTCCCAAGTCTTTGATTTCGAAATGTTGCTTCAGGATTTTTAGAATGTTGTCTTTATCCCTTTCTTGTTTAAAACAAATCAAAATGTCGTCTACATATATGAGTACATATATCCATCTATTAAGTAGCCTTTTTGTGTATAAGCATGGATCAGCTTTGCTTCTTTGAAATTTTTAATTTGTAAGTACTTCCGTGATTTTGTCATTCCACGCTTTAGCTGCTTGCTTTAAACCATATATGCTTTTCTGTAGTTTGCAAACTTTGTTTGGATTTCTTTCATATTTGAATCCTGGAGGTTGTTCCATGTAAATGTCTTCTGTTAAATCTCCATTCAGAAAAGCTGTCTTTACATCCAGATGTCTCAGTTCCATCTGTTTCATTGCTGCAACTGTAAGTAAAGTTCTTATTGTAGTGTGTTTGACAACTGGAGCAAATGTCTCATCATAGTCTTCTCCATATTTTTGAGAATACCCTTTAGCTACGAGTCTTGCTCGGTATCTTTCAGCTGTGCCATCTGTTTGGTATTTTACTTTAAAAATCCATTTACATCCTATGGCTTTTCTTCCTTCTGGTAAATCTGTTAGTGTCCATGTATTTGAATCATGCATGGATTTAATTTCTGTTTCTGTTGCTTCTATCCATTTATTAGCTTCTTCTTCAGGAAGTATAGATATGTCTTCCCAAGAGGTAGGCTCATAGATTTTTCTTATGCTTGTCTTGTATGAGAGACGTTTTGGTGGTTTTCCTTTGTTCTCTCTCATTGAACGTCTTGGTTCTGTGTCTGTTTGTAGTTTTGATTCTTCACTTTCAGTATTTTGTTCTTCATTAATTTCTACTTCTTTCTCATCAGATATTTCTTCAGTTATGTCACTATTGTTTTTCTCATTTTTTGTTTCAACTGAAATCATAATGTCTTCATTTAAATCTACTCACCGTAACTCTGTCTGTTTTGGGATCTAGAATTCTATATCCTTTGCAATTTTCACTATATCCAACAAATATTCCTTCCATGGATCTGTTTTGAAGTTTGGAACGTTTTTCTGTTGGAATGAATAAAAAAACTTTACATCCAAAAACTTTTAAATGATTGACACTTGGTTTCATACCTTGCCACAGTTCATATGGAGTTTTCATCAGTTTTCTGGAAAAAAGTTGGTTCTGTAAATATGTAGCTGTCATTGCTGCCTCACCCCAGTATTTCTCTGGTAGTTTGGAATCCGTCAGCATACATCTTATCATTTCTGTTAGAGTTCTGTTTTTCCTTTCTGCTACTCCATTTTGTTCAGGTGTGTATGGAACAGTTTTCTGGTGTTCTATTCGATTTTGTCTTAAGTAGTCTTCTATTCTGTGACCTGTAAATTCACCTCCATTATCACTTATGATGACAATTGGCTGCCTATCAAAAACTTCACTTTTGTTTTTAATTAAGTATGTGACTGTGTATCTTGAGTAGTCGTCTATAAAAGTCAACATGTATCTATTGCCTCCTGATGTCACTTTCATGGGTCCACATACGTCAGTATGCACCAAATCAAGTGGTCTTTCGCTTTTCATCTCACTTTCTTTTGGAATAGATATCCTTGTGGCTTTGGATTTTATACAACATTCACATCTTACGGTAATTGAGTAATCTGATATCTTTAAATCTTTGTCAATTCTTTTCTCTGTATTTCCCTTATATTGTCAGGGTGTTTATGTCCTAGACCTCTATGCCACATGTAAATACAGTTTTTGTGATCATGTGTACATACCTTCATCTGTTCCTTTGGTGTGTCAAAATTATATAATTGTTCATCTGCCTTGACTTTGGTTATCACCTTGTGTCCTGCAATAATTGCACACTCATTGTCTTTGAATTTTACGGTAAGTCCTTTTGCTGTTAAACGTTTCACAGATAATAATTCGCCTTCCAATTTTGGAACATACAACACATCCTGTACAAGTATCTTTGAATCTTGTCCGAACTTGTTTGAACAATTTAGCATACCTTGTCCGATACCTTCTGCGGTTATTTTGCTTCCATCTGCAAGATAAATGGCTTCTTTCTTATCTAAATCAAGATCAGTAAAGAAATTCTTGTCACTTGTCATATGACTCGTTGCTCCTGAATCAACAAACCAACCAAGTGATGATTTCTTGTCTGTTACTTTAAATGTGTCATTCCAATTATTCTCACGTGACTAGGAAATTGTGTTTTTTACTTTCTGTGTATGCTTTTTATGTTGTAATTTTTGTTGTTCTGCTTTCCATATGGTACAGTCTTTCTTTAAATGACCTTTTTTATTACATCTGAAGCATTCTCTTGACTCGTTATTATAGGGTTTTTTCAATTCTGTAGCTTTAAGAGCGTTTTCACTGTCCTTTTCAGTAGAAGAATCATTTCTTTGTTCTTTTCTTCTCTGATATTCATCTATTAGTCTTGTTTTCACAAAATCTAATGTAATGTCAGTTTCTGGTCTCGTCTCAAGGGCATTTATCAAGGCTGTATATGAATCTGGTAAACTGCACAATAATATAGCTGCTACATGACTTTCTTTAATGTCTTCACCAATAGATCTTAGCTGTGATATCACTTCCATCATTGAGAATGTGCTTCTGCATGTCGTCATTTGCACTCAATCTCATTCTGTAAAGCTTTCGTAATAAAAATAACTTGTGATTCAAGCTAGGTCTTTCATACAGTTTTCTTAATGCTTCCCACATTCCTTTCGCTGTTTCTTCATTTCTTATATGTATTAATTGAGCATCATCCACTAATAAGCTAATGGTGGCTCTCGCTTGTCTATTCTTCTTATCCCATGTCTGATTATCTTGATCTGGTTTTTCTGTAACAATTACTTCCCATAAATCATCCTTAGATAACAACATCTCTACTTTGAATTTTGATAACTGATAATTTTCACTATTCAGTTTAGCTACTGTGAATTTCACTTCTGTGTTACTCATCATCTTTATATAGTCTTACTTGTTTAGAGAGTTGTACTGAAGATATTCTCCTGTTTTTTTCTTCTTGATAGTTCCTGTATGTCCTGCCTGTGTTGAATTCTCTGTAACTATATCCAGCTCCTGGGATCATGAATTCCTCTGTCACTCTGTATCTGGATTTATTTCCTTCTGTTTACAGAGCTTATCTGTGTGCTCGGTTATCTGGGGTTATAAACCAGGATCCTGCTGCCTCAGCTTGTAGTGCGGGCCTGTTGTGTCTGGGCCCATAACCTGTCGCAGAGTGCATCTTCTTACAGTCACCACTGTACTTACGAGAGCTTCAATCAGCAAGATATCTTGAGAAAACAGTATTTACTTCATACTGGATAAACATGAGATACAATTCAATGTCATACAGTCCGTGTGTTGCTGACATAACACATTCAGGAAAGGAAAAGAAAAAACACAGGAAGTAAAAAACAACCAACAATTGAGAGCTTCCCTCCCCACTTTACAGCAAGCATATAACTTTACAGACTATCGCCATCTGCTGTCTGGTTAGTAAAAAGTCCTCCTTTCACTTATAATAAGTCCTAATCCGTTGCATATGCCAACTTCACATGCTGAACCTAGTGGTGCAGAAATTTCTCAAAACCTACCTGGACTTGACGTATCTACTTGACAACGTGCGCCGGATTTGCGCCTATTTCAGACATTTATCAACAGCTGTTGCCAGTCTTGCAGCGCTTCAAATGCAATTTAATTTGCCCAACCACAGACTCATTTGTGACCTGCCCACACGCTGGAACTCAACATATCATATGTTAGCAAGGATTAGTGAGCAGCAGAGGGCACTTGTAGAATACCAGCTTATACATGCCCGTCAGACTGAGAATCAGCCAAGACACATAAGTGAGTGAGGGTGGATCGCTGACATTTGTGAGGTGCTTGCTAACTTTGAGTACTGCACCAAGCTTGTGAGTGGTGATTAGTGTTGAGCATTCCGATACTGTAATATCGGGTATCGGCCGATATTCGCGGTATCGGAGTTCCAATACTGAGTTCCAATATTTTTACAATATCGGATACCGGAATCGGAAGTTCCCATAATGCCTGCACTCTGCAGTGTCTCTGAAGGATGACAAGCTGGATGGCAGCGCTCAGCTGCGATCCAGCCTGTCATCAGAATGCCATCCCAGCGTGGGAGAATTCTCCTGATTGTTTAAAAGCCGGCGGCTTTTTACCGCCCGCCGGCTTTTAAACAGTCAGCCCCATACTCGCTTCCCCGCAGCCTCCCACCCCGATCCTCCGCTCCCCTCGCCACCTCCCATCCCGATCGTAAGTTAGGACCGGGCGGGGAGCACAGCACCAAGGAGCGGGGAGCGAAGGACCCGGGCGAGGAAGTCGGCAATGAAAAGACTTCACAGCCGGCTTTCCCATTCTGTGCTGCGCTTTCCCGCCGGTTATTTCAAATGAACAGCTGAGGTATCAGGTGATGCTGATCAGCTGTTCATTTGAAGTTGCCGCGGTGCCCTCAGAGGGTTCATGTGAGTTCATGCTTCACTGCATTGCATGAACTCACATGAACTTTCCCAAGGCCGCACAGGTCAGCCTCACCTCGCAGACCATCAGCCCGTCATGATTGGTGTGTGCGGGTGTCTGTGCGATGTCTGCGGGTGTGTGCGTGCAGGCAGACATAGGCCGATGTGACACTACTACTCCCATCGGCCTATGTCTGTCCCCCGTCCACTCGTGCCAGCAGGATCAGCTCGATGGGAGCAGTAGTTCCCATCAGCCTGATCCTGCTATTTATATTGCCCTACTGTGTCCCCAATAAATTTTAAATACATTTCATTGGTGGCCAGTGGTTACCTAAAATAAATTAGTTTATACATTACCTGTCCCCGCCGATCGCCACCTAAAATAAAGTAAAAAATAAAAAAATACACCTATACTCACCTAGACCCCTAATTCCCCGAAGCCATCGATCTCCTGTAATAAAATATGAAATAATAAACCACAACCTTATCTTTACCCCTCCGTAGTAGTCCACGAGTGTCCCACGAAGATCTCCAGTTTAGAGCAGCCACATAGAATGTGACTGCTCTGAATCGCTGCCGCCGCTGGAATGACGGGGCCGTAAAGAAGCCCCGTCATTGCATAAGCGGGTTCGCTGGAGTTCAGGCAGCGCTGCTCCGGTCAGCTCCTTTACGGCCCTGCTGTACCGTGAGAAATTCCCATGGTACAGCAGTGCCGTAAGGGAGGTCTCCGGAGCTGCGCTGACTGAATGCACTCCGGTGACCTCAGTCAGGGCTCACGCTGCCGGGAGCGGACGTGTTCCCGGCAGCGTGAGCTTACAGCAGCCATGCACAGCTGTCACCATCTCCAGATGTGACAGCTGTGCATGGGGTATCAGCGCAGGAACATGGACAGGTAACTATTTTTTTTTAGTAAACTAAGAATTAAATAAAATGGTGTGTTTTATTTCAAATAAATTATTTTTTTCTTGGTGTAGTGTGTGTTTTTTCTTTTTAACACTATGTAGGTTAGTAATGGGGGTGTCTTATAGACGCACATCATTACTAACCTGGGCTTCATGGCAGCTGGCGCTGACATGAACCCCAACCCTATTACCCCCTGCCACCGCACCAGGGCAGCGAGGAAGAGCGAGGCTAAGTGCCAGAATTGGCGCATCCTGTGTGCCGAGTTATCAGAAAAGAGCAATACATTTTACTAATCCCACCTAGAAGGAGAATGCTATTTAATCCCATGTCTACGTAATAAAGTATGTCATTTGCGTGGTTCAGTCTCTGAGTGAAGTTTTTCAACCAGATTAGCAGATTTGGTTAATTAGCTTCTCTGCATGCACTCGGACATCTTTAATTTGGAGGAGAGCAGTTACCTAGTGTATCTTAAATTGGTGAAACCTCCACAATGTCAGAATGTGTTTTCAGTGCCGCTGGGGCAATCATCACCGATACACGGACACGGCTGACTACAGAGAATGCAGACAGGCTGACTCTGATAAAATTCAACAAGGACTGGATTTCACCACAGTTCTTAAGCCCTCCAGAAGACATGATCCAAAGCTAAAGTCACGCAAAATGTTCTTTTATGCTACAGGTGTTCACGTCCATCCCTTTCCATACAAAAACAATTTCCTTAATCTTACACGAGTACCCTACTCCTGCTCCTGCCACATGTTCCTCATGGTCAAAACCCTAGACACACTGTTCCATTAATTTAAATTTCCCATCGGAGGCACTTGTAATGGGACCTCCTTACTTCATCAACCATGATATAGCCCCTTGGGCTAATTTTTTGAACCACCATGCCTATGCCTGCACAATGGGCAGTGGAAATACTGTGCTAGAAGTCCTAGCTTCATGATTGTCTGGCCCATGAGGCCTGCTTCCTTCATCAACCATCAGACAGCCCCTTGGGCTAATGTTTTGAGGCACCATGCCTATGCCTGCACATTGGGCAGTGGAAGTACTGTGCTAGAAGTCCTAGCTTCATGATTGTCTGGCCCATGAGGCCTGCTTCCTTTATCAACCATCAGACAGCCCCTTGGGCTAATTTTTCGAAGCACCATGCCTATGCCTGCACATTGGGCAGTGGAAGTACTGTGCTAGAAGTCCTAGCTCCATGATTGTCTGGCCCATGAGGCTTGCTTTCTTCATCAACCATCAGACAGCCCCTTGGGCTAATGTTCTGAGGCACCATACCTATGCTTGCACATTGGGCAGTGGAAGTACTGTGCTAGAAGTCCTAGCTTCATGATTGTCTGGCCCATGAGGCTTGCTTTCTTCATCAACCATCAGACAGCCCCTTGGGTTAATTTTTTGAAGCAAAATGCCTATGTTTGCACATTGTGCAGTGGCAGAGGAACAACAAGGACAGAAACACTTAAAAAACGCATGGTAGAAGGCCTGCCATGGTCCTCAATGATAATCCGCATGTGCTGTGCACATGCTGCAGAAATTTCCGCTGCGGATTATCATTGCGGAAAAAAACGCAGCACTACCAATTATTTTGCAGAAGTGCTGCATTTTTGCCGCCATTAACTTGCATTGAAACGCATGGATTACGCATCAGTGCATCTGTACATGCGGATTCCATGTGTTCTAATGTGCGGATCGTACCCGGGTCTAGAGGACAGGAGACTCTCCTCCGGACCAGGGTACCTTAGTACCTGTAAAAAAAAGAATAAAATAAAAAATAAATGTTATACTTGTCCTCCCATGCCGACAGATCGCGGTGGACTGAAGGACCTGCGCTGACGTTATAGTCATGTGACGGCAGGTCCTTCAGTGCAGTGTACCATGATCTGCCGGCAGCCAGGACGGAGCGAAGCAAGACTGCGGGGGCCATCGGAAGGTAAGTATAGATTCGTTTTTTTATTTTTAACCATTCTTTAAGGTCACACCATATAAATCCATGCCGTTTGCATGGATTTATATAGTGTGACCAAGTTGACAAGCACTTTCCAAGTGTTGCTAAAATCGCTTGGAAAGCGCTTGTCAACCCACATGTGGAAATGCATATGAAGAACGCTTCACATCCGCTTGTCCCTGGCAGTAAAAACGCATGTACAATCCGCATGTACAATCCGCATGCGTTTTTTTCTGCCAGGGAGATGCAGAAACGCTCAAGAAAAATCCAGAGCATTTCTGCATCGTGGGCACATAGCCCTATAATTGTGAAGCCCCACTACTGATGATGATGGGTGGCTTCTTCCTGCTTTAACCATCACACAACCCCTAGGGCAGTTAGCTATCCTTACGCCATTTACACACTGAGCTGTCAGAAGATCGCCTCGATCATCACTCGCTCCTACGTCACTTATGATAGCTCAGTGTGTACATGGCATATGAGTCACGGTCTGCCGGCAATAAATAACAGTACTTCAAACAGTTTTTGTAAACTCGTGCAGCCCCTGACCTGGTGCCCCCATGTTATATACATTTGCACCATACATTTTTGAAACATTCACACATTACGGCTGCGCACACACGCTGCCTTTTTTTTATGTATGCGTATTTTTCTGCACTGTCCACTGAGACAGTGAAGAAAGATATTTTGTTGTTAAAAAAAGTTTCCCTGATGTTATTTATTGACTTCTCTATTCGATGTGATGAAGATACAAGTGAGCCCTAATTTTTTTACATTTTCACAAGAATTTGACGTGGGCTTCACCATATTTTTGTATGCCAGCCAGGTACAGCAGGCAGGTACGGGCTGCCCCCGTCCCCAGCTGCTTAAATGTACATGGCTGAAAACAAAAATATCGGGAAGCCCTTTTTTTAAATTATGAATTTCATGAAATAATTAAAAAAAATTTGACGTGGGGCTTCACCCTATTTTTGTGCCCAGCCTGGTACAACTAGGCAGCTTGGGTCTGGAATCTGCAGCGCAGGGTGGCCCGAGATTTCTGCCCCCCCCCCCCCCCCGCTGCAAATTGCAGTCCGCAGCCACCCCAGAAAATGGCACGTTCATAGAAGCGCCATCTTGTAGCGCTGTACCCAACTCATCCAGGGCCTTGGTGCGGTGACTCACTGGGTAATAAAGGGGTTAGTGCCAGCTTTGTATTATCAGCTGGCCCTAAGCCCAAAATTCATGGAGTCACGCCAATATTAGACATGACCGCGGGGGTCCTTCGCTCCCCGCTCACTGGTGCTGCACTCCCCGCCTGGTCCTAACTTAGGATCAGGATGGGAGGCGGCGGGGGGAGCGGAGGATCGGGATGGGAGGCTGCGGGGAAGCGAGTATGGGGCTGTGTGATTGTTCAAAAGCCGGCGGCTTTTTACCGCCGGCCTTTAAACAATAATGCACCCATTTCAGCCTTTTCCTCAGCCCCCAGACCGCTTTATTGGCTCCAGCAGACAAATCCTCGGCTTACTCGCTTTTCCCATTGACTTATATTGGACTCGCTACTCGTAACGAGTACCCGAGTATTGGGACCTACTCGTTACGAGTATAGCGAGTTTGATTATTTCACTACTCGCTCATCGCTACAGATAATACCTAGCTTCATTTTCCATGACCAGGAACTAGAAGGCAACAGCACATGTGCAGATTTAGAGCTGACTTGTGAGGATGTATCAAAACTTCTGAGACCTCCACCAAGCCAGAATGGGCATGTTTGGTGAGCAGACACCATGACTATTAAGGCAGTTGGCTCCACCCCCATTGCTCCAATTAGGTACAGTGAGGAAAAAAAGCATTTAGTCAGCCACCATTTTCAACCAAAATTTGAAAAAAAATTCTTTCCAAATCAGACAATGTGATTTTCAGGATTTGTTTTCTCATTTTGTCTCTCATAATTGAGGTCTACCTATGATGTCAATTACAGGCCTCTCTCATCTTTTTAAGTGGGAAAACTTGCACAATTCTGTAATTTACATACAGCTCATGAAATATCAAAAAATTAAGTAAAGCAGCAAGTATTGCATAAAGGAACATGGTTAGAAAGCTAATCAACTGCTTAGATGGCTGTGGTAATGCTTTTATTTTATTTTAACAGCCTTCAGCTCGATCTCAAGCCATGGTGACTCAATGGATGAATGATCAGTTGGAAGATCGATCTTGTGCAAGCCTCGATAGGTCCACAAGGGTCTTCTCCACCATTATCTGGAGAGTATCAAGCCATCTGGTTGCTGGTCTTACTCTTCACCTTGTTCCTTCTATTCTTCTGACCCAGATGTCCTTCTCCATTGATTGCTCTCTTCGTAGGATGTGTCCAAAGTAGACAAGTCATAGCTTGTTAATCCTAATACTTTAATGCTTTAGAGACTCAAAAGCTAAGTGCATGTTGCCTTTAACTCTATGTCCATACTTGTGATGTGGCGTTATGGTCTGGAGCTGTGAATGGTATTAAAATACAGTACAGTCCAAAAGTTTGGACACACCTCATTTAAAGATTTTTCAGTATTTTCATGACTTTGAAAATTGTACATTCACACTGAAGGCATCAAAACTATGAATTAACACATGTGGAATTATATACTTAACAAAAAAGTGTGAAACAACTGAAAATATGTCTTATATTCTAGGTTCTTCAAAGTAGCCACCTTTTGCTTTGATGACTGCTTTGCACACTCTTGGCATTCTCTTGATGAGCTTCAAGAGGTAGTCACTGGAAATGGTTTTCACTTCACAGGTGTGCCCTGTCAGGTTTAATAAGTGGGATTTCTTGCCTTATAAATGGGGTTGGGACCATCAGTTGTGTTGTGCTGAAGTCAGGTGGATACATTGCTGATAGTCCTACAGAATAGACTGTTAGAATTTGAATTATGGCAAGAAAAAAGCAGCTAAGTAAAGAAAAATGAGTGGCCATCATTACTTTATGAAATGAAGGTCAGTCAGTCCGGAAAATTGGGCAAACTTTGCAAGTGTCCCCAAGTGCAGTTGCAAAAACCATCAAGCGCTAGAAAGAAACTGTCTCACATGAGGACCGCCCCAGGAAAGGAAGAACAAGAGTCACCTCTGCTTCTGAGGATAAGTTTATCTGAGTCACCAGCCTCAGAAATCGCAGGTTAACAGCAGCTCAGATTAGAGACCAGGTCAATGCCACACAGAGTTCTAGCAGCAGACATATCTCTACAACAACTGTTAAGAGGTGACTCTGTGCAGCAGGGCTTCATGGTAAAATAGCTGCTAGGAAACCACTGCTAAGGACAGGCAACAAGCAGAAGAGACTAGTTTGGGCTAAAGAACACAAGAAATGGACATTAGACCAGTGGAAATCTGTGCTTTGGTCTGATAAGTCCAAATTTGAGATCTTTGGTTCCAACCACCGTGTCTTTGTGCGACGCAGAAAAGACTCTACATGCCTGTTTCCCACCGTGAAGCATGGAGGAGGAGGTGTGATTGTGTGGGGGGTGCTTTGCTGGTGACACTGTAGGGGAGTTATTCAAAATTGAAGGCATACTGAATCAGCGTGGTTACCACAGCATCTCGCAGCGGCATGCTATTCCATCCGGTTTGCGTTTAGTTGGACCATCATTTTTTTTTCAACAGGACAATGACCCCAAACACACCTCCAGGCTGTGTACGGGCTCTTTGACCAAGAAGGAGAGTGATGGGGTGCTACGCTAGATGACCTGGCCTCCACAGTCACCAGACCTGAACCCAATCGAGATGGTTTGGGGTGAGCTGGACCGCAGAGTGAAGGCAAAAGGGCCAACAAGTGTTAAGCATCTCTGGGAACTCCTTCAAGTTTGCTGGAAGACCATTTCCGGTGACAACCTCTTGAAGCTCATCAAGAGAATTCCAAGAGTGTGCAAAGCAGTCATCAAAGCAAAAGGTGGCTACTTTGAAGAACCAAAAACATAAGACATATTTTCAGTTGTTTCACACTTTTTTGTTAAGTATATAATTCCACATGTGTTAATTCATAGTTTTGATGCCTTCAGTGTGAATGTACAATTTTCATAGTCATGAAAATGCAGAAAAATCTTTAAATAAGAAGGTGAGTCCAAACTTTTGGTCTGTACTGTATATCAAGAATTTTTTGCTGATCAGATTTCAATTTTCAAGGATGGACTTTGACTTTAAAGGCACCTTATAGATTTACAAGAGTTCATTGTATAAGATAAGTTGTGGTGATAAATTTAGCAATAAACTAAATGAATAGATGCAATTTTATTGCCAAAGCTCTTTTGTTATGTCCAGTTCTACTTTATGATACCTTGTACATGCATTTACTGGATAGGTTATGGGTGCTGTATTACGGAACTAGACCTTACATTAGCAACGCTCTTCAAATGTATTCTTAACATATTCTAACGTACATTATGACCTTAGAGCATAACTTGGAATATTACTCAATGGGATCATTAGAAGACTGACGTCCATAAAGCTTTGTGAGCACATTAAATTTGAAGTCCATTTTCTTAGGTATTTTATCATTTAGCATTTAAAATGTGAATACAGTGATCCATATTGTACTGCAACAACATATTCAACAGATCTATCCCTTCTAAAAAGATATAAGCCCATTAATATCAAGGTTTTGTACATTTCCAGAAAAATTCAGGTTTTCGTAGTGTTTGTCATTGCTCTTTTATTGATGTTTTTGTCACTTTTTTATATGGATCTACATATAAAATAATTTTTTAAGGCAATTCAAAATGTAGTATGCTCTGGGTATTTTTCAATTGTTTTTCCCATAGACTTCAATATAGGACTTGCAAAATACCAGTGTACACCACTCCAACATATGCCGAAAAGGACACTTTTGTGGCATACAGTATGCCAGGTCAATGTGGCTCCATAGTTACGTCTGAGTTGTGAGTCGGCACTCCAGGTGGATGGTGGTGCTCACTGGATGTATAGATATCTTGACAATAATATAGTAAAAACCACGGCACTCCTTGAGGCCCCCCTACATATTAGACTAATGTCAGCTGACCATACTAATATCGACAGGTACGTCCTACATTCTACTGTGTATAGGGGCACCAGCCAACTGATCATCAGGGTGATGTCAATCGGGCACGTCTGATTTGCAGATATAAACCGAGAGCAGACATGTTAGTTAGCGGCTTTCTCATAGAGAACACAGGAGCACTCTTATGTATGGGAGACACGGCCAAGATGGAAGCATCGTTCAACCGACAACCATCTAATACAGGTGCATCTCACTAAACTAGAATATCATCAAAAAGTTAATTTATTTCCGTTCTTCAATATAAAAAGTGAAACTCCTATATTATATAAAGTCATTACAAGCAGAGTGATCTATTTCAAGTGTTTATCTCTGTTAATATTGATGATTATGGCTTACAGCCAATGAAAACACAAAACTCATTATCTCAGTAAATTAGAATAATTAGCAAAAAAACACCTGCAAAGGCTTCCTAAGCATTTAAAAAGGTCCCTTAGTCTGTTTCAGTAGGCTCCACAATCATGGGAAAGACTGCTGACTTGACAGATGTCCAGACGGCAGTCATTGACAGACTCCACAAGGTCCCAGATTTCCAATTTTCATTTGGAAATCAAGGTCCCAGAGTCTGGAAGAAGAGTGGAGAGGCCACAATCCAAGCTGTTTGAGGTTTAATGTTAAGTTTCCACAATCAGTGATGGTTTGGGGAGCCATGTCATCTGCTGGTGTAGGTCCACTGTGTTTTATCAAGACCAAAGTCAGCGCAGCCGTCTACCAGGAAATTTTAGAGCACTTCAAGATTCCCTCTGCCAACAAGCTTTTTGGAGATGGAAATGTCATTCTCCAGCAGGATTTGGCACCTGTCCACACTGCCAAAAGTACCAATACCTGGTTTACACACAACAGTATCACTATGCTTGATTGGCAGCAAACTCACCTGACCTTAACCATATAGAGAATCTATGGGGTATTTTCAAGAGGAAGATTAAGGAAAAAGAAATAGAGAAAGGGGCGCAGATGGTGCCGTTACCAAATGACAAATAATAATATATGCAGATAAGTTGCTCACCTCGTAGAGTTGTGTTAATACACAACACATGTAGGCACTTGTGTAGAGAGCTGCAGACAACACCAGCCCTAATCAGGGTTCCAAGGTACATCAGTTGATGTACAAGAGGAAGATGAGAGACACCAAACCCAACAATGCAGACGAGCTGAAGGCTGCTATTAAAGCAACCTGGGCTTCCATAACATCTCAGCAGTGCGACAGGCTGATCACCTCTGTGCCATGCCGCATTGATGCAGTAATTGATGCAAAAGGAGCCCCAACCAAGTATTGAGTGCATTTACTGAACATACATTTCAGTAGGCCAACATTTCAGATTTTAAAATCATTTTTCAAGCTGTTGTTATAAAGTATTCTAATTTACTGAGATAATGACTTTTGTGTTTTCATTGGCTGTAAGCCATTACCCTAAACATTAATAGAAATAAACATTTGAAATAGATCACTCTGCTTGTAATGACTCTACATAATATATATGTTTTACTTTTTGTATTGAAGAACTGAAATAAATTAACTTTTTGATGAAATTCTAATTTAGTGTGATGCACCTGTATGTATGGCCATTTTTAGTTGCAGTGAAGAAATTTACTGGTTAGGGGATAACTTTCCCATCCCAGAGGATCCAACCGCCATTGTTCCAAACAAGTCCGAGAAATCAGGGCTCTGAGAAGCCACAGCTGAATGAAGTGGAGATCGATCATGCGCACTATGACTCCATTTGTTAATGGGAGCGCCGGAGATTACTGAGAACAACACTTGTGCTGACCTTCGATGATCCTATTTCAATGGATACAGAGGCAGTGCGCATGATTGACCACCACTGCAGAGCTCCGGTTCCCAATATTGGTTGGGGCCACAGTGGTTGGACTCCCGGCGAACAGAAAATTAATCCCTTTTATATAGCAGATAAGTTTCAAACTAGAGAACATCCCTTTAAGATATCCTGTAAGGCAAATTTTATTGAGTCTTTATTATCATCTCATAAAATGATAGACTATAGCTGGATTTGCCATCACAATGATTGGGGGACCACAATCCTGAAAATGAAGGCGTTCTACAGTCTTTCCTTCACCATTGGCCCTTTGGTCACTAGATAGTCACAGGAATTGTAGCTTTTCTCCATTCAAGTGAAGTTTGCTGTGGTTTCATACACAACCAGTGCAGGTAATCACAATAACGGGGTCAGAGTGTAGATACAGAGTGGCAGCCCTTTATGTCTCAGGATCAGTGTAGATCCAGAAAGTCAGACCCTCACCAATCGTAGAGAATATGCTATTATTTGTTTCATGAGGAGGGAGGAAGGAATCCAACACAGCCATCCAACGTTAAAATCAAGTTTATTCAAAAGCCATTAAAAACAAGGATCCAAGTAAACTGTTTAAAACCTGACGGGTTTCTGGGGCAACGCAGGTGCCTTTAGCCTGTGTAATGCCAGAACCGCTTCAGATTTTATACGTTTTCCTTGGATCCTTCTTTTTAATGGCTTGTGAATAAACTGGATTTTAATGTTGGATGGCTGTGCCGGATTCCTTCCTCCCTCCTCCACTTCATGGCTGTGCCTCACCAGCAGAAGCGGCACCCTCCATGCATACCTCAATCCTGGACATCGATTACTTCGCAGCATGGTGAGCTCCATCCATTTCCCCTTTTCTCTTTTATTTTCTATCATTTTGGTTTAACTGAAAGAGTTACGCTAACTATTGTCTTTGAAAACTACTGGATTTTGAAATGACCAGATCAAAGGTGATCTTTTGGTGATACATTTTTTTTCATCTCTACGTCTAGAAATCATTCAGAGATGTTTGGGGTTCACTAACTTTTTTTGTATAGCATACCACCAGATGTCAGAATTTACTCTTGACATATATTTAAATACTTTTATGCCCAAAAATGACAAAATTTTCTTGGAGTAATGCCTTTATTGGCTAACCAGAATAAAATATTCTATTTTTTTCTGGTTAGCCAATAAAGGTATAACTCCGAGAATACTTTTGTAATTTTTGGGCATAAAAGTATTTATACCAATTTTTCTGGCTAATACGGTACCACAATATAACTTTGTATTGTATATCACTCTTGAAATATACACATATCAGATTGGTTGATTCCCTGTAGAGTACATTGTTATGCCCTCTATTCATATTCAAATTAAATGCAACATGTAAGGCTTTCCAAAGTAGCTAGCTTTAATATTGTTTTTATTTAAATAAAAAGTGCAATAGTTTTTTAAAGACCAGTAAAAGTAATATATGTCAGCTGTTAAAAATGCATTTATTCCATCTGTGACCTTTTATGATAATCTCATCATACAACGCTCACCATGAAATTACAATAATATGGCTTATTGGCTTAAGAAGCATGATTTGGAAAGTGCTCTTAAAGTAATATTAAGAGATATTAAGGTAATTTCAAAAGAACAGTAGAAAGTTATAAAGTGTTAACACATACAGTGTGCCATGCTGTCAACTTGCTGTCAAGAGACCATCCAAACATCATCAAGAAGGATCTGGAAGATTCCTATTAGGGAAAATAGTAGATCAGGGATGTTCTCTAGTGATGAGCGAGCACTAAAATGCTCGGGTACTCGCTGCTCGGGTCGAGCAAATTGGAATACTCGGGTGCTCGACCCGAGCAACGAGCCCAATGTAAGTCTATGGGAAACTTGAGCATTTTTCAGGCGGCTCACCCCGGAGGTCTGCAGAGGGCTTAAATATTGCCTAAATCGATGGGAACAGTGCTCAAATGACATGGGAACAGCATGGGGAAGACCCCTGGAAGCATCTCTGACTCCCAGATCACTGCTGGCAGCAATGTGGTCAGAGTATTATGCCACTTTTACGGACTCACAATAAAACATACAAAAACGAAACTAAAATGGATTTTCCTGGGAAATATGTTATGGAACATCCTTTCCAGGGTAATGACTTGTATATAGTGTTGAGCGAGCACTAAAATGCTCAGGTGCTCGAAGCTTGGGCTGAGCTCGCCGTGATACTCGGGTGCTCGACCCGAGCAACGAGCCCAATGTTAGTCTATGGGAGACTAGAGCATTTTTGCGGTGGCACCCCCGGCAGTCTTTTAAAAGCCTAACAAGTGCCCAAAACGATAGTGACAGTGCTCAAATGACATGGGGACAGCATGGGGATCGCCCCAGGAAGCATTTCTGACCCCCAGGTCACTGCTGTCAACAACGTGGTCAGAGGTATTAAGCCACTTTTACGGGCTCACAATAAAACGTTCAAAAACGAAAGTGAAACTTTTTTACTGTGAAATATGTTAAGGAAGTTCCTTTCCAGGGAAAATACTTGTGTATAAGTTAAAATAAATCACCAAAAACAAAAATACTCCTCCACACCTTCGGCTATGTTCACAAGTAGCATTTTTTATGCGTTTTTGCACTTTTGTATTGCTTTCAACTATGACAAATGCATTCACCGGGAAATGTAATTTTAACATTTTACAACCTTATCTGGCCATGTGCTGTGTGACACATGCATAAAGTGCTGAAAAGACATGGGAACAGCATGGGGAAGAGCCCTGGAAGCATCTCTGACTCCCAGGTCACTGTCTAAAAGTGTGCCCATCATAAGTGATCCTTGCCGCATCAGAAGATGCAGACTTGCAACTATCCCCATGCAAGTTCTAGTCCCAGGGCAGTGTTCAATTGTAACTCCCCCATTCCTTGCAACACAAGCGCAAGTATGCAGCCTGCCACCCACCCACCCCCAGGCTGCAATACCATACTGCTTGCTTGCTTGAACTTGAAATTGGGCCTTTTAGGCATGTGGAGGCGGAATCTGGCCACCACGTCATGGCTGTGTTGGCGGCCTGGAATCCATACTCAGTCCCTAGCCGCCGGGCGGCCGGGTGTCCATACTCGGTCCCCAGCCGCCTGGGGGCAGCCGGGTGTGACCCATTCCCCATTTCCATGCCTCCCAAAAGTGAAATGATGATCTGGTGTCGGACTGCAATCGGGTTGAGAGGTAGAGACTACCAAGCCATGGTAGAACCCGTGTACTCAGACAGCAGGCCCACCATTTTGACAGCCCGGGGGGTGGTTGATGTCCGTCATGAGAGGGTGCCCGTCCGCATCCTCAACATTGGGGAGAGGGAAGTACACTTACCCAGGTACGCTAGCCTCGCCAAACTGTTTGTCGTCGAACACCAAGCTATCAGGGCCGTGGAACCCTTGCCTCCATCTCCACAGGCGGAGGGTAATGGCTCCCAGAAACAAAAGGAGGACTGGTGCCAGAAACTCCACGTGGGTGCTGACTCCACTCCCCTGCACCAAAAACAAGGAGTCTACCGGGTGGTACGGGAGTACGAGAGAGTCTTTGATAAGCACCCGCTAGACTTCGGCAGAGTAAAAGGGATAGAACACCACATCCCCACAGGGAGCCACCCACCAATAAAAGAGAGGCACAGACCTGTACCCCCTGCACATTATCAGAATGCCAAGGGGATGCTGCGGGAGATGAAAGAAGCTGGGGTCATTAGAGACAGCTGTAGCCCCTGGGCAGCCCCCTTGGTTCTGGTCAAAAAGAAAGACGGCACCATGAGAATGTGCGTGGACTATAGACAAATCAACCGTATCACCCACAAAGACGCATATCCGCTGCCTAGAATAGAAGAGTCTTTAGCCGCACTAAAATCTGCTAACTTCTTTTCTACTTTGGACCTTACTAGCGGGTACTGGCAGGTTCCTGTGGCAGAGGCTGACAAGGAGAAGACCGCCTTCACCACCCCGATGGGACTGAGCGAATTCAACTGTATGCCTTTCGGGCTCTGCAACGCACCAGGGACCTTCCAGCGGCTGATGGAATGCTGTCTAGGGCACCGAAACTTCGAGACGGTCCTCCTTTACCTGAACGACGTGATCGTCTATTCGAAGACCTACGAGGACCATCTAAAGCACCTGGCCGAGGTGTTCGAAGCCCTGGCAGGCTACGGCCTGAAGGTAAAACCATCAAAGTGCCACCTGCTGAAACCAAAGGTCCAGTACCTAGGGCACGTGGTAAGTGAGGAAGGAGTGGCCCCTGACCCTGACAAGGTCATGGCAATCAAGAGCTGGCCAAGCCCCTCGAACATCAAAGAGGTGAGACAGTTTCTCGGGTTGGTAGGCTACTACCGAAGGTTCATCCCCGGGTTCACTAAGATGGCAGCTCCTATGCAGGACCTCCTGATCGGACAGTCTAAGTCCCGAAGTCAAAAGCCACCCTTCAAGTGGGATAAACCGGAAGAGGAGTCCTTCCGCCAGCTAAAGATGGCCCTCACGGGGGATGAGATCCTGGCCTACCCTGATTACGGCCAGCCTTTCATTCTCCACACAGATGCCAGTAATGTGGGACTGGGAGCCGTACTGTCCCAAAACCAACAGGGCAGAGAACGGGTGATCGCATACGCCAGCCGGAAGCTGAGGCCCACCGAGAGGAACCCGGAGAATTACAGCTCCTTCAAGCTAGAATTCTTGGCGGTGGTGTGGGCCGTGACGGAACGCTTCAAGCATTACCTGGCCTCCGCAAAGTTCACCGTGTACACGGACAACAACCCGTTGACACACCTGGACAATGCAAGACTGGGTGCCCTGGAACAGCGGTGGATGGCCCGTCTCTCCAACTATGACTTCGTGATCAAGTACCGGGCAGGCAAAACCAACGCCAACGCTGACGCCCTATCAAGAATGCCTCACTTACCTGAAGGTGATGAAGACCCAGAAGAGCTGGAAGAGGTAGAACTCCCCGCGTTTCACCGGTATGGAGGAGGATCTAACCCCGCGTGAAGGAGGAGGATCTAACAACTGTGATGATGAATCCCCTACCTCACCACAGCTGGGCCGAAACCCAAGATAGTGACCCTGCTGTCCGCCTGGTGAAAGATCTGCTGACCCGGGAAGACGCCCGCCTAGATCCAGATGCCCCAGAGGAAGCCAAGCAGCTATGGAAGGAGAAGAGCAAGCTGTTCCTCTACGAAGGCAAGTTGTGCAGAAGGATTGTCAACCACCGGACGCACGAGCTGACCTGGCAAGTCGTGGTCCCAAGGCGAGATGCAGCTATGGTCCTGGGAGCTTACCATGACAGAGCGGGACACTTCGGTTGGAAGAAACTGGAGTTCCTACTAAGAGGAAGGTTCTTTTGGGTCGGCATGAGAGGAGCGGTAGAAAAGTGGTGCAGAGACTGTGGCCCTTGTCACCTGAGGAGGAAGGACCGCACCAGTCAGAAGACACCCTTGAGGCCCATCGTCACCACGCAGCCTATTGAGCTGGTAGCTCTGGACCACGTCAAATTGGCTCCAAGCCGGTCCGGATACATCTACGCCCTGACAATCGTGGACCACTATTCCCGTTTTCTAGTGGTGGTCCCGGTAAAGGACTTGACAGCCCAAACAGCGGCCCGAGCCTTCCAGCAATACTTCTGCCGTCCACACGGGTATCCGGAACAGGTCCTGACAGACCAGGGTCCAGCGTTTGAAGCTGAAATCTTCCAGGAGTTCTGCAACCTCTATGGCTGTAAGAAGATTCGGACAACGCCTTACCACCCCCAAACCAACGGGATGTGTGAGAAGATGAACAATATAGTCATTGATCTCCTGAAGACGTTGCCCCTGGAGGAACGCAGCCTGTGGCCAGAAAAACTGCCGGACCTGGTAGACATGTACAACAATATCCCGGTGAACGCTACAAACTGCACCCCGGCTTACCTGATGCGAGCCAGACCGGGTAAGCTGCCCGTAGACCTGGAGATGGGAGTCCTAATACCTGAGGACACCTCCCAGGATGCGGACTGGGATACCGAAAGGCAACTGCAGTACAAGAAGGTACAGGAGAGTGTGGAGAAGAGCCTGGCCCAGGTGAGAGAGAAGCAAGAAAGACTCTTCAATCAACACGCCCCTGCTAGTCCCCTAGAACCTGGTGAGCAAGTCCTAAAGCGAAAAAGAAGGCTACATAAGTTGGACGACCAGTGGGAAAGGGAACCCTACACCGTACTGCAGTCTGACCACGACAACCCAAAGGTGTGCGTAATCACCAAGGACGGAGGAGAATCCACTAGTGTCGTCTCCAGAGACCACCTCAAAAGGTGCCCCAAGCAACTCCATAGTGCAGAAGAGGATCAGAGTGACCTTGAACCCGCAGAGGACAAGGAGGAAATGATCAGCACCGTTCTCGGAGAGTTCCCTCAGTCCTGGACTCGCATAAATGATGCCATAGTGGTACCCGTCCTGCATTTGCTGCAACCGGCACAGCAACAACCAACACCAGAGCCGGAAGGTGAAGAGGAGCAAGCAGTTCCAGAGGCAGAAGAGCCTGTTCCAGCAGCACATGAGAGTCAACCCTCTGCTGACAGTGAGCCTGCCATGCCTGCGGTAAGCCAAAGAACCCGCAGACAGCTGCCTGCCTTACCTGTACACCCAGCTGGTAGCTGTACCCCTAACGCTAGTGGGGAAAGCCAGGTTGGTCCACCACCAGACAGTGGGTTAAGGAGGTCAACCAGGAGCACAAAGGGACAGATACCCGCTCGCTGGAGAATATAGAGTGCACTAAATTGTAAATAACCCTGTTGCCAAATGTTGAATTGTTTGCCAAAGTTACCTGCATGTTTATTAATAGAGTGTTTCAGTCTCTTGCAGCAACCGTAAGGACTCACAGGTTATGGACTTTTTATAACCGGGACCTTGTATGGACTGCATTCTGAGCCTAACCCAGGAATGAATTAAGACTGTGAAGGACTTGGGGTAGGACAGACCCCCACCTGGTTAAGGCTCCCCGTTGTTTTGGTGATATGGACACCCGGTCACAGGCCACACTGTGACCTAAAGAACTCAATTTGTGCGCCGTCTGTCTATTAATGTTTTATTGTTATGCATATTGTCTTTGTTTATTGTTTAGTCCCGGAGTACTAAATTTCACTAGGGGGGAATGTGTCACCCTACCTGGATGCCACAAGTGTAATAAAGCTGTGTCTGAGAGCAAGGGGGAGGTTCTCTGGTCAGGGGAACATTAGCATGCAATGCCTCCTGTCTCAGGCCAGTAGGGGGAGCAGGCTGCCCCTATAAAAGCTGGTACTGGGGACAGGGTTAGGGAGAACTGGATTGCCTGTCTCAGCTTTGAGACGTGTCCCAGAGTGGAGCAGGGACAGAAAGTTGATTGCACCTAAGAGGAAGTGTGGCAGTAGGAGAGAGCCACAAGCCAGAGACAAGAGGCGAAGAGAGCCTGTCTTGGCAGAGAAAGACTTAGCTTTACCAGACTTTGGTGTCTGAGGCTGGAAGGATTCCACATCCCCCAGCAGAGAACCAGTCCGCAAGGGACTGTACATTCCTTGGCCTAAGAAGCCTGGAGGCCCTGCCACAACCGAAGGGACCAGTAAAGCCGTACAAGGCTGGGAGCAGAAAGGAACCCACGTCGCAGGCCATACAGGCGAGAATACACAGAAAGCTCGGAAACGTGGGCTGTTACCCTATCAGGAGGAGATAGCCAGAAGGAGCGCAGAAAGCACGGTAGGCCTACACCCTCACCCTGACCAGGGCCAATTTCCCCGTTGCTCTCAGACATCCAGGTCCCCTCCTAGCTGGGACTGTTTGTGGGTCAGTTTACCTGTTCAAGTAAAGACCCTGGACTGCAACCTGTTGTCTGTGTGCTCCTTGCTCCTCCAGCACTATCATCACAGGGACTCTCACTACCATCACTCCCACCATCCACTATACTGCCCTGGGGCCGCACTCTTCCGGTGGGGAGTCACACTACCATAGCTGCACATCTCATCAGCCCCAGCGGTCTGCATGCAGCGGCAGTTCCTAATAACCGCAAATCCACGGGTGGCGTAGTCGGACATAATCAATATAACGGACTACCACTGGCCTGACCACCCTGAGCCACGGAACCGGGTTGCCACTACTACTCCCATCGTTTCCCCCTATTGCCCGGATCCGAGTGCCCCACGGCCCAGGGGGCGAGTCAATACCATACTGCTTGCTTGCTTGCACTTTAAATTGGGCCTTTTAGGCATGTGGAGGAGGAATCTGGCCACCACGCCATGGCTGTGTCGGCGGCCTGGTATCCATACTCAGTCCCCAGCCGCCTTGTGGCCGGGTGTCCTCGCTTGCTCCCCAGCCTCCAGGGGGTGGCCGGGTGTCCATACTCGGTCCCCAGCCACCCCTATTTGTCCCGGTAACCTTTCCCACACTTTTCTTAGCCTGGCCTACTTTAGGGCAGCATTGGCCGAGCCCACCGGACTATCAGACTCCTCCGGTGGGCCCTGGCTTCTCCATCAGGGGAGCTGAGAGTGCCAAGGTGAGGAGCATGATGAGGATGATAGAAGTTAGCATCTGCTTTGTTTTGTTGTAATGCAAGCGCATGTATGTAGTAGCAGCTAGGCCTGAGGTGGTCAGCGTTTTGGCGCATATCCTACCTCCTCCGAGGATTGCTGGATGTTTTCCTGCTACAATGAAAGTTCTATGACACCCGTTAAAACAAAGCTTCAGGTGATAAATGATGGATGAGGTAGTGGCAAAGGAGAAAGAGCAGGAGGAACAGGGACCATTCACATCAATATCAGGCCAGTCAACCAGATATGTCTTGTAGGATATGTTTCTGTAACAAAAGGAGCGGTTCGGCTACACAGTTATAGGGCATACAGTGAGTGCAATGCCTACCAAAAATTTTGAGGCACTCCAATGCCCCTTGGAAATGACATGGAGGTCAGAGGGCGTTAACTAAACCTTTTTTTCCATTTATAGCAACTGGGTCACCTGTGCACTGTTGGCCTAAGCAGTGAATGGAAGGCTTTCCAAAAATTATGAGGAACTGCAATGCCCCTTACAACAGCCGTGTGTGGCACCCCAGGGGTCTGGTCACCACAGTAATAGAGATATTACGTCGGAGAGCAAGTGGGAGGTTTCATGGTCAGGATCCCTTAAACATGCAACATCCTCCTGCCCCAGTCCTGGGAGGGGAGAATTCTGCCCTTATAAACTGGATCTGGGGCTGGGTTGAGTGAGTCAGAGAACAGAGAACAGTCAGAGTCAGAGTGAGAGCAAGGGAAAGTAACAGCAAGGAGCTCTGTAGGAGCTAGGAGCTAAAGACCAGGGGCTGGAAGCTGAGCAGAGCTCGCCCTGGCAGAAGACAACAGGAACCGGACACAGGAGTCCGAGGCTGTGAGGACTTATATATCCAGCAGCAGAAACCAGCCGGCAGGGGATTTCAGGTCCTCTGGCCATAGAAGCCCGGAGGCTCAGTCACAAGCAAGGGACCAGCACCGCAGTTGTGGAGCGGAGGCTAACAGAAGGCCCCAAGTCACCAGCCATACGGGTGAGCACTACACGGTACACTCAGGGACGTGGGCTACTTCTACCCGCTTACAGCAAGGTAGCCAGGAAGAGTGCAGACAGACGGGGAGGCCTACAACTCCACCTGGCCAGGGGAAATCCTGCTTGCTCACAGACTGACCAGGCCTCTTATGCTAGCCAGTACTCCCGGGAGGGTCTACCTTATAATCATCAGTAAAGACCCTGAACTGCACTGCAAAGACTCTGAGTCGTTCCTGCTGCGCTCGTGCACCATCGCCCCCATCATCTACACTCACTGCCCTGAGGCTATACTCCTCCCGTGGGGAGTTATCCCATTCTCTGCTGCGCACACAACACCAGCCTCAGCGGTTTGCCTTGCAGCGGTGGTACTCCCTGACCGCAATCCACGGGTGGCACAGTCGGACAATTAACCTCAAAACCTAAGAAAGACTGCCACTGGTTTGACCAGCCTGAGCCATGGGACCGGGTCACTGCCACGGAGACTACAGACCCCAGAGACCCGGCACCGGGTATCCCACACACGTGTACACACGGCCCAGGGGGCGCGTCACATGCAGTACAGCATATTACAAACATAAGTCCCATTATTGGGGAGTGGGTCTCCCATAGTATTTGCTTATGCCTTGCAAGCAAAAGCTGCCAAAAATTAGGACGGAGCAACTTGCAATGCCCCTTACAAGAGCCATGCAGTACAGCATATTACAAACATAAGTCCCATTATTGGGGAGTCGGTCTCCCATAGTATTTGCTTATGCCTTGCAAGCAAAAGCTGCCAAAAATTAGGACGGAGCAACTTGCAATGCCCCTTACAAGAGCCATGCAGTACAGCATATTACAAACATAAGTCCCATTATTGGGGAGTGGGTCTCCCATAGTATTTGCTTATGCCTTGCAAGCAAAAGCTGCCAAAAATTAGAACGGAGCAACTTGCAATGCCCCTTACAAGAGCCATGCAGTACAGCATATTACAAACATAAGTCCCATTATTGGGGAGTGGGTCTCCCATAGTATTTGCTTATGCCTTGCAAGCAAAAGCTGCCAAAAATTAGGACGGAGCAACTTGCAATGCCCCTTACAAGAGCCATGCATTACAGCATAATACAAACATAAGACCCATTATTGGGGAGTGTGTCTTCCATAGTATTTGCTTATGCCTTGCAAGCAAAAGCTGCCAAAAATTAGGACGGAGCAACTTGCAATGCCCCTTACAAGAGCCATGCAGTACAGCATATTACAAACCTAAGTCCCATTATTGGGGAGTGGGTCTCCCATAGTATTTGCTTATGCCTTGCAAGCAAAAGCTGCCAAAAATTAGGACGGAGCAACTTGCAATGCCCCTTACAAGCGCCATGCAGTACAGCATACTACAAACATAAGTCCCATTATTGGGGAGTGGGTCTCCCATAGTATTTGCTTATGCTTTCCAAGCAAAAGCTGCCAAAAATTAGGACGGAGCAACTTGCAATGCCCCTTACAAGAGCCATGCAGTACAGCATATTACAAACATAAGTCCCATTATTGGGGAGTGGGTCTCCCATAGTATTTGCTTATGCTTTCCAAGCAAAAGATGCCAAAAATTAGGACGGAGCAACTTGCAATGCCCTTTACAAGAGCCATGCAGTACAGCATATTACAAACATAAGTCCCATTATTGGGGAGTGGGTCTCCCATAGTATTTGCTTATGCTTTCCAAGCAAAAGCTGCCAAAAATTAGGATGGAGCAACATGCAATGCCACTTACAAGAGCCATGCAGTACAGCATATTACAAACATAAGTCCCATTATTGGGGAGTGGGTGTTCCATATTATTTGCTTATGCCTTGCAAGCAAAAGCTGCCAAAAATAAGGACGGAGGAACTTGCAATGCTGGCACCCTGGTGGTATAGTGGTGGTGGAGGCTGAGGATAAGGAGAAGAAGATAAAACAGCCGAAACGAGGAAGCATATAACCATGTGTGGGTGTGAAGCGGTGCATGTGAATACACCTCCCGAAATAACACAGTGGATTTGACTTTATGTTACTCTGCTGTCATTTGGTGGTGATGAGAAGTCTGGCCCAATCCAGCCCTTGTTCATTTTGATAAGGGTCAGCTTGTCAGCATTGTCAGTTGACAGGCGAGTGCGCTTATCAGTTATAATTCCCCCAACGGCACTAAAAACACGCTCCGATAACACGCTAGCGGCAGGGCAGACAGGACCTCCAAGGCGTACAGAGCGAGTTCATTCCAAGTGTCCAGCTTGGATACCCAATAATTAAAAGGCACAGAGGAATCACGGAGGACGCTGGTACGGTCGGCAAGGTACTCCCTCACCATCTTTTGAAACTTTCCACTCCTTGTGAGAGTACCCCGCGCCTCAGGGCCTGTAAGCTGGGCGGGTGTCAGAAAACTGTCCCAGAACGTTGACAGTGTTCCCCTGCCTCTGCTGGATTGGAGTTGCATCTCTCTCGCCTGTACGCCTTGGTTGGGCAACGAACTGTGACCTCTGCCGCTAGCATGTTCAGATGGGAATTTTTTTAAGAGTTCTGCAGCAAGGGCCTTCTGGTACTGCCCCATTTTTGTAGACCTCTCCACCTCAGGAATAAGAGAGTGAAAGTTCTCCTTGTAGCGGGGGTCTACAAGTGTCACCAACCAGTAATGACTGTCACCCAACATTTTGACAACGCGAGGGTCACGGTTAAGGCAGCGTAACATAAAGTCAGCCATGCGTGCCAGACTGGTAACGGGCAAGATTTCCGTGTCCTCACCAAGATGACGACTGACCATGCTCTCCTCCTCCTCTTCGTCCTCCCCCCTGTCCTCAGGCCACCCACGCTGAACCGACGGTATGACACTTGTACAGGTACTACCGTCTACAGCGCATGATAGCAGCTCCTGTTCTTCCTCCTCCTCCTCCTCCTCCTCTCCCTCATTGTCCCCCAATGCACGTTGGGATGAGATGAAGCTGGGCTGTGTGTAATCGCCCGCTACGGCTTCTTGATCCATCTCATCATGCTCTGGCTGCAATGCCTCCTCTTTAATTCTCTGCAGAGAGCGTTGCAAAAGAAAGACAAGTGAGATGCTGACGCTAATGATGGTGTCATCGCCACTCACCATCTTGGTGGCCTCCTCAAAGTTTGTCAGGATGGTACATATGTCAGACATCCAGGTCCACTCCTGAGGTCTTATGTTTGGAGTCTGACCTGAATATCGACGGCCTTGTTGCAGCTGGTACTCCACAACTGCTCTCTTCTGCTCACAAATCCTTTGCAACATGTGGAGGGTAGAGTTCCAACGTGTGGGGATATCACACACCAGTCGGTGTGCCGGAAGCTGCAAACGCTGCTGCAACACAGCAAGGGCGGCGGAAGCTGTAGCCGACTTGCGAAAATGAGCTGACAGGCGGCGTACTTTCACGAGCAGATCTGGCAACTCGGGGTACGATTTAAGAAACCGCTGAACCACGAGGTTAAGCACATGAGCCAGGCATGGTACGTGTGTGATCTCACCTCGCCTCAGAGCCGCCACCAGGTTACGGCCATTGTCACACACGACCATGCCGGGATGTAGGTTCAGCGGTCTCAGCCACAGATCTGCTTGCTCTTTCACAGGTGTCCACAACTCACAAGCAGTGTAAGGTTTATCACCTAAGCTTATGAGTTTCAGCACAGCCTGTTGCCACTTGGCGGAGGCAGTACTG
Organism: Phyllobates terribilis; assembly: GCF_046119375.1. NCBI lineage: Eukaryota > Metazoa > Chordata > Amphibia > Anura > Dendrobatidae > Phyllobates > Phyllobates terribilis. Next base: position 331,978,117 of record NW_027362768.1, read on the forward strand.
CAATGTTTCCAGCTTGTAACTGATGTGGTGATATCTGAGATGGAGGCTGAACATGAGGAGGAGGATGCGCAGGAGCTGTACACTGTGGGAGCAACTCTGACTGACATAGGGCCCGCAATCCTCGGTGTTGGGAGGATGTGTTCTGTCCCAAGGTCCGACTGGGTCTCTGCTTCCACCATGTTTACCCAGTGTGCCGTCAGAGAGATGTACCGTCCCTGGCCACAAGCACTTGTCCACGTGTCCGTTGTCAGGTGGACTCTCCCAGTAACTGCGTTGTTGAGGGCACGGCAGATGCTTTGGGACACGTGCTTGTGTAGTGCGGGGATTGCACACCGGGCAAAATCGTGTCGGCTGGGGACCGAGTACCGAGGGACGGCCACCGCCATAAGATTGCGGAAGGATTCCGTCTCCACCAGCCTAAAAAGCAGCATTTCCAACGCAAGCAGTCGTGAAAAGTGCGAATTTAGGACTGTGGCCTGTGGGGCGTTAGCTGCGAATTTCCGCTTTTGTTCAAAGGTCTGGGATATGGACAATTGAACACTGCGGTGGGACGTGGACGTGGACGTTGATGCTGTTTCTTGAGAAACTGCCATAACAAGTGAAGACTGAGAGGAGGGGGCATCTTTACATGCAGTATGGATAGGGGATTGCCTTGCACACACAACAGGGGGTTCTATTGCACGCACAACAGTGGAAGAAGCAGTGGTGACACCCGCTGACACTGGTCGTGGACCCTGGGTTTCGCCCCACAAAGTCGGGTGCTTTGCTGCCATGTGCCAGATCATGCTGGTGGTGGTCAGGCTGGTAGTTTTGTCACCCCTGCTGATGCTGGCATGGCAGGTGGAACATATGGCCTTTTTGGGGTTATCAGCAGAGTCTTTAAAAAAATCCCAGACTGTGGAAGACCTACCACATTGTACTGGCAACGTCCCTTGTGTTGGTGTTAAGGGGAACGGTTGCCTGCCTTCTGTCTGCGGCCACCACACTGCTTCTTCCTGCCTGTTGGGGTACTCTGCCTCCCTCCCCCTGTGTGCTGCTGGCCTCACTCTGCATGTCCTCCTTCCACGTTGGGTCAGTTACTAGATCATCCACCACCTCCTCCTCTTCCACTTGCGCACCACGATCCTCCTCCTCACTTCCTGGCAATTGTGTCTCGTCATCGTCCACCTCTTGTGACAGATTGCCAAAGTCGACTTCCTGTGGCCGTGGCTGTTCAAATATTTGGGCATCGCAACATGGGATCTCCTTTTCCACCACTTCAAGCGTATCAGGCGAGGGGCCCAAATATGGAAATGGACCAGTGAACAGCTCTTCAGAGTGTCCAAGTGTGGGATCACTTGCTGTCTGACGACACTCGGCATGGTGGGAAGAAAGAGCATCAGGGTGAGGAGGAGTATGCGGTCGAGACTCACGGCTACTAAGAGTTGACCGTGTGGAAGACAGACCGGAGGTGGTGGTGCCCAGGTAACTGGAAGTATTATCTGCTATCCAATTAATAACCTGTTCACACTGATCAGTTCTCAATACTGGTGTTGTTCTGTGCTTCCCTAGTAATTCGGTCAAGAAATGGGAGCGAGAAGATGTGGCTGTTGGTTGTGGCACATTTTCACCTTGGCCACGGCCCCGTCCTCTGCTCGAACCATCACCAGAACGTCCACTTCCACGTCCCTTGCCACGCGCCTTGCCCATTGTAAATGAAGTAAAATAGCTTACACTTGCACTATCAATGGAAAAAGGGTAATAAAGAGTAGATTACTACCGTGAAAGAGGAAAACCACAGTTATTGTTTACTGGGGTATACCACACTTTTTTAAATAGAGATATTTGCGGCTGAACAGTGAGCGACACACTAAAACTGCTTTTTTTTTAGATACCAAAGGCCCAAAACTGGATAGTACAGCGATTTGACCCGTGGAACTGCGAAACCACACTGGGATGTCGGGCCTACACAAGACTATTTTCAACAGATATATTTTTGTGTCACAACAGTCAGGAGACACTACTGTTTTTCTTTACGGAAAAAACTACCAAAAGCTGAATAATAGAGATTTTTTTACCGTGGGATGGCAAAACCACAGTTATTGTTTACTGGGGTATACCACACGTTTTAAAATAGAGATATTTGCGGCTGAACAGTGAGCGACACACTCAAAAAGCTTTTTTTTAGATACCAAAGGCCCAAAACTGGATAGTACAGCGATTTGACCCATGGAACTGCGAAACCACACTGGGATGTCGGGCCTACACAAGACTATTTTCAACAGATATATTTTTGTGTCACAACAGTCAGGAGACACTACTGTTTTCCTTTACGGAAAAAACTACCAAAAGCTGAATAATAGAGATTTTTTACCGTGGGATGGCAAAACTACAGTTATTGTTTACTGGGGTATACCACACTTTTTTAAATAGAGATATTTGCGACTGAACAGTGAGCGCCACACTCAAACTGCTTTTTTTTTAGATACCAAAGGCCCAAAACTGGATAGTACAGCGATTTCACCCGTGGAAGAGCAAAACAACACTTCTGTTTCTCTAGCCTACACCAGACTATTTTCAACAGTTATATTTGTGTCTGAAAAATCAGAGACACACTTTTTTTTTGGGGGGGGGACACACGAAAAGGTTAATAAGACGGGTATTTGTACAGTGTGAAGGAGGAAAAAAAAGGAGGATTTAGATGAAGAAAAAAGGATTTTTCCTGGCCCCCGACACCTGGTGCTAAGTCCAGCAATTTCAGCAACAGGAGCACACAGGACTGTAATGCAGCGTTTGCTGGTATAACCACTGTGTCTCCTATACAGCCTGCCTGCCTGGTATCTGGGATGGATATTAGTCCTGAAAAGGACTGTTTGTTTGTTCTGGCAGCCTTTACAGACCCTACACTAACTATTTCGCAGATTATATCTCTCCCTAAATCAGCAGTGCTGTCCCTACACTGTCTAATCCGGAGCGACTGTGTCCAAGATGGCGGCGCCCGGTTTTAAATACTCGAGGTGACGCTGTGCGGCCAGCCAATCACTGTAATGCCCACAACCAACATGGCTGCAGCATTACAGTGACTGGCTGGCAATCCCTGCATGTTCATTGGCTCTGTAAAGAGCGCCAAACATGCAGGGCGGAGACCCGAGCTCCCGCCCGAGTAACCCGGAAATGCTCGGTGCTCGCCGAACATCCCGAGTAGCGTGATGCTCAGGCGAGTACCGAGCAGTGTCGAGCATGTTCGCTCAACACTACTTGTAAATAAGGCAAAAAAAATAGCAAAAACAAAAATACTCCTCCACAACTTGGGCTATGTTCACACGTAGCGTTTTTGATGCGTTTTTGCACTTTTGAATTGCTTTCAGCCAAGACAAATGCATTCAACAGGAAATGTCATTTTAACATTTTACAACCTTATCTGGCCATGTGGTGTGTGACACATCATCAGACACATGCAAACAGTGCTGAAAAGACATGGGAACAGCATGGGGAAGACCTCTGGAAGCATCTCTGACTCCCAGGTCACTGCCTAAAAGTGTGCCCATCATAAGTGATCCTTGGCGCATGCGAAGATGCCTCCCGCCATGCACCTGTCATTGCAGACTTGCAACAATCACCGTCCATGTCCTTGTCCCACTGCAGCATTCAGTTGTCCCTACCCCATTCCTTGGAATGCAAGCGCAAGTATGCAGGCAGCCACCCACAGGCTGCAATACTATACTGCTAAATTTTTGACAGCTCTTTGCACTTGAAATATGGCCTTTTAAGCTCATGGAGGTGGAAACTTTTCACAACCTCATGTTGGCGGCGGCCGGGTGTCCATACTCAGTCCCCAGCTGCCACTATATTTCCCGGTATCGACTCTGCGTTCCACAAGCACGGATCCCACAGCATTACCCGTGCCCTCCCTAGTGCACTTACTGGGAAGGACCGCCTAACCACAAACACATGGACAGGTGAATGTGGCCAGGATTGGTACGGAGCCAGTCCACAACTTTTTTTGTTGACAGTTGTATTTAGCTCGGTGAAAGGACTGCCATAGAGGGAAACCATATCTACCCTGTGTATCATTTCTCCCAGGAAGTCCTCTAAAGCTGCTTGCACTTGAAATGTGGCCTGAACATTACTGCTAGTACATTTCTGTGGGAATTTGCTTGCCTCCTACCAGCCTGGATTATTTCCAGCAAACTATGGTATGACGCAATGGTATTAGCACTGCCCCCAGTATCAGTTGCGAATGCATCCCCAATTTACTTCTCAGGAATTTTATTTGGTAGACTGAGTGGCTGCCCAAATACATTTTCTCACAAAGGAGCTGAAGATAGAGTGGCAGTAGGTGCAAGTTTCTCCAGCCTGTTAGATATCAGAGGTTGAACGGCAGCACATTGGATCAGTGGTTAGCACTGAAGCCTTGCAGCGCTGGGATCCTGGGTTCAAATCCCAGCAAGGACAACATCTGCTAGGACTTTGTATGTTCTCCCCGTGTTTGCGTGTGTTTCCTCCTCAGTAAAAAAGCAGACACAGAGTGTCCGGGAACCTTCCCACACACTTTTCTTAGCCAGAACTGCTTCTCGGCAAGGTTGGACGGTCCCACCAGAGAGTCCTCTGATGTGCCTTGGCTTCTACTTCAGGAGAGTTCATGATAGCACTAACTTTGCAGCTGCTATGGGGCTCTTGAGCGGGTGAGAAAGGTTAGCCCTCAGAATCAAATCCTCTGATGGGCACAATGTTTTTCAATCTGAAACAGCTTCTCAGTGGGAGTTGTATTTCACCACAGCCATATTCTTTAGCTCAGTGAAAGGATTGGAATAGAGGGAAACCGTATCTACCCCGGCTGTAAATTCTCTGTCACCAGGTTCCGCCGATTGTCACACATGACCATGCCTGTTTGTATGTTCAGCGGTGAGAGCCACAGATCAGGCTGCTGTGTTACAGTTTTCAACAACTCTGCAGCACTGGGCAGTTTGTCAATTAAGCATTAAGCATGTTATCTTCAGCACAGCCTGTTGCCGCTTGGCCAAGGCAGTGCTGCAGTGCTGTCAGCTTGTGACTGATGTGGTCATTTCGGAGATGGAGGAGGAGGTGCATGAGCTGAACAATGTGATTACAATGAGGTTAAATTGGTGACGCTGTCTTTTATACTAAAGAAAGCTCCTATTGTTTTGTTTTTTTTACATTATTTTTTAAGACAAATGCATTCACCGGGAAATGTCATTTTAACATTTTACAACCTTATCTGGCAATGTGATGTGTGACACATCATCAGACACATCCTGTTTTATTTGTGATGGAGGGACTCCTATAGTCATAAAGCCTATTTTTATAGGGACATCAGACGGCCATTACTATTCTTAAAAGGCCAGCAGTCGGCCCTCGCTATTGTTAGAGAGCCATCAGCCGGCTATGCTTTGTTGTTCCCATTATTAACAAGTGGGTCTCCTATACTATTATTGCGCATCCAGTGACTGCAAGGGCTACCAAAAATTTGGACGCAACCCAATACCCCTTTAAAGAGACATAGAGGTGGATCTCAGTAAAAAAAAAATTCCCATTATAAAGGAGCTGGTCTCCTATAGTGGTAATGCCCATGCTGTGACTGCAAGGGCTGCCAAAATTTAGGAAAAACCCCACTAAGAATTTAAAGACACATAGAGCAGGGCCACAGTAACAAGGTACGACATGTTCCCATTAGAAAAGAGAGAGTCTGCTATACAGTTATAGGGTATGCAGTGAGTCTAACGGCTGACCAATTTTAGGAAAAACACCACTAAGAGTTTAAAGGCGCATAAAGCAGGGCAAAAGTAACAAGGTACGACATGTTCCCATTAGAAATGAGAGGGTCTGCTATACAGTTATAGGGTATGCAGTCAGTCCAACGGCTGACCAATTTTAGGAAAAACCCCACTAAGAATTTAAAGACACATGGAGCAGGGCCACAGTAGCAAGGTACGACATGTTCCCATTAGAAAGGAGAGGGTTTGCTATACAGTTATAGGGTATGCAGTGAGTCCAAAAGCTGACCAATTTTAGTAAATACCCCACTAAGTATTTAAAGACACATGGAGCAGGGCCACAGTAACAAGGTACGACATGTTCCCATTAGAAACGAGAGGGTCTGCTATACAGTTATAGGGTATGCAGTGAGTCCAACGGCTGACCAATTTTAGGAAAAGCCCCACTAAGAATTTAAAGACAAATTCCCATTAGAAAGGAGAGAATCTCCCATAGTGTTGGCCTGTGCAGTGAATGCAAGGGCTGGCAAAAATTTGGAGGCACTTCAATGCCTCTTGGAAGAGATGTGGAGGAGGGCCTCATAAAATAATGTTCCCATTAGAAAGGAGCAGGCCTCCTATACTTGTAATGCCCATGCACTAAGTGTATGGGCTGACAAACATTTACACGTGGGAGGTATACATGAACATACTGTATAAAAAATTTTTTTTACGGGCATCATAGACACCCTTTAAAAAAATTATCTGGGTGTTGCATCACAGACCATAGCCACCCTGGTGATATGGTGGTGGAGGCTGAGAAGGAGGAGCACAAGAGCAAATACACAAAATCAGGAAGCGTATACCCATATGTGGGTGTGAATAGGTGCATGGGAATACATCTCCCAAGAAAAGACACTGGATTTGAGTTTGACAAGCAGATGCACTAATCACTTATAATTCCACCAGCAGCACTAAAAACCCGCTCTCATAAAATGCTGGCGGCAGGGCAGGCCAGGACCTCCAAGGTATAGAGAGCCAGTTCATTCCACTTGTCCAGCTTGAATACCCAATAATTATAAGGCACAGAGGAATCACGGAGGATGTTGGTACGGTCGGCAAGGTACTCCATCAGTATCTTCCCAAACTTTGCACTCCTTGTGAGAGTACCTCGCGCCTCAGGACCTGTGCGAGGGGAGGGTCTGAGAAAACTCTCCCAGAACTTTGACAGTGTTCCCCTGCCTCTGCTGGATTGAAGTTGTGTCTCTCTCGCCTGTACTCCTTGGTTGTCCAACGAAGTGTGCCCTCTGCCGCCAACATTTTCAGATGGGAATTTTTTTAATAGTTCCGCAACAAGGGTCTTCTGGTACTGCCCCATTTTTGTAGACCTCTCTGCCTCAGGAATAAGAGATATAAAGTTCTCATTGTAGCGTGGGTCTAGAAGTGTCACCAACCAGTAATGACTGTCACCCAAAAATTTGAGAATGCGAGGGTCATGGGAAAGGCAGCGTAACATAAACTCAGCCATGCGTGCCAGATTGCTAACAGGCAAGACTTCCGTGTCCTCACCAAGAAGATGACTGACCATGCTCTCCTCTTCCTCCTCCTCCTCCTCTCTTTCCTCTGGCCATCCACGCTGAACAGACGGTATGACAGCTGTGCATGTAGTACCATCTATAGTGCATGAAACTTGCTCCTGTCCTTCCTCCTCCTCCTCTTCTTCCTCATTGTCACCCCAATCCACGTTGGGATGAGATGAGGCTGGGCTGTGTGCAATCACCCTGTATGGTTCCTTGCTCCATCTCATCATGCTCTGCCTGCAATGCATCCTCTTTGATTCTTAGCAGAGAGCGTTTCAGAAGACAGAGAAGCGGGATGGTGAAGCTAATTATGGCGTCATCGCCGCTCACCATATTGGTGGAGTCCTCAAAGTTTTGGAGGATGGTACATATGTCTGACATCCATATCCACTACTGAGGTCTTTTGTGTGGAGTCTGAACTGAATACCGATGGCCTTGTTGATGCTGGTACTCAACAACTGCCCTCTTCTGCTCACAAATCGTTCACAACATCTGCAGTGTAGAGTTCCAACGCGTGGGGACATCACACACCAGTCTGTGAGCCGGAAGCTGAAAATGCTGCTGAAACATGGCAAGGGTGGCGGAAGTTGTAGCTGACTTTCTAAAATGGGCACACAGGCGGCGTACTTTAACAAGCAGATCCGGCAGCTCCGGGTAGGATTTGAGAAACCACTGAACCACGAGGTTAAGCACATGGGCCAGGCTTGTTATGTGTGTGAGCTCGCCTCGCCTTAGAGCTGCCACCAGGCTCCGGCCATTGTCACACACGACCATGCCTGGCTGTAGGTTCAGCGGTGTGAGCCACAGATCTGCCTGCTCTTTCAGAGCTGTCCACAACTCTCCAGCATTGTGCGGTTTTTCACCTAAGCATATTAGCTTCAGCACAGCCTGTTGCCTCTTGGCCGAGGAAGTGCTTCCAGCTTGTGACTGATGTGGTCATTTCGGAGATGGAGGCTAAAGAAGAGGAGGCTGAGGAAGATAAGGTGCAGGAGCTGTAGACCGTGTGGGCAACCCTGATTGACCTAGGGCCCGCAATCCTTGGCGTCGGGAGGACGTGTTCCATCCCAAGGTCTGACTGGGTCCCGGCTTCCACTATGTTAACCCAGTGTGCCGTCAGCGAGATGCACCGTCCCTGCCCACAAGTACTTGTCCACGTGTCCGTGGTTAGGTGGACTTTACCGGTAACTGCGTTGTTGACAGCACGGCTAATGTTTTGGGACACGTGCTTGTGTAATGCGGGGACGGCACACTGGGAGAAATAGTGGCGGCTGGGGACCAAGTACCGAGGGACGGCTGCTGCCATCAGGTTGCGGAATTCTTCCATCTCCACAAGCTTAAAAGGCAACATTTTGAGCGCAAGCATTCGTGAAATGTGAGAATTTAGTAGTGTGGCTTGTGGGGTGTTGGCTGTATATTTGCGCTTGCGTTCCAAGGACTGGGGTATGGACAACTGAATGCTGTGCTGGGATAAGGACATGGACGTGCTTCCTGATGCTGCTACTTGAGAGTGTGCAATGACAGGTGCAGGGCAGGAGGCGTCTACACATGCACCATGGACAGGGGATTGGCTTGCATACACAGCAGCGGAAGAAGCAATGGTGCTACCTGCAGACACTGTTCCTGGACCCTGGGGTTCGGCCCACAAAGTCAGGTGCTTTGCTGCCATGTGCCTGATCATGCTGGTGGTGGTCAGGCTGGTCGTTTGCCACCCCTGCTGATGCTGGCCTGGCAGGTGGTGCAAATGGCCTTTTTGGGGTTATCGGCAGAGTCTTTAAAAAACAACCAGACTCGGGAAGACCTAACAGTTGTACTGGCAACTTCCTTCGTGTTGGTGTTACGTGGAATGGTTGCCTGCCTTCTGTCTGCGGCCACCACACTGCTTCTTCCTGCCTGTTGTGATGCTCTGCCTCCCTGCCCCTCTGTGCTGCTGTCCTCGCTCTGCATGTGCCCCTGCCTGGTTGGGTCAGTTACTATATCATCCACCACCTCGTCTTCCACTTCCGCAGCCTGGTCCTCCTTCTGACTTTCTGGCAATTGTGTCTCATCATCGTCCACCTCTTGTGACACTTTCCCACCGTCGCCTGCGTGTGACCGTGGCTGCTCAAATATTTGGGCATCGCTACACGCGATCTCCTCTTGCCCCACTTCAAGTGGACCGGGCGAGAGGCCAGAATCTATAAATGGAAAAGTGAACAGCTCTTCAGAGTGTCCAATTGTGGGATCAGTTGTCTCTGGGTACTCGGCATGGTGGGAGGAATGAGGATCAGGGTGAGGAATATGCGGTCCAGACTCACGGCTACTGAGACTTGACCGTGTGGAAGACAGGGTGGTGGTGGCTAAGTGACTGGAAGCATTATCCACTATCCAACCAACAACCTTTTGACACTGCTCTGGGTCCAATAGTGGTGTGCTGCAGTCCCGTAGAAATAGGGACAAGAAGGTCAGGCGAGGAGATGTGGGTTTTTGTTGTGGCACAATTTCGGCCTGCCCACGGCCTTGTCCTCGGCCTCTGTATGCACCATCACCATCACGTCCAGTTCCCCGTCCCTTGCCACGTGCCTCATCTCTTGTAACCCAGAGGCAGATAATGATGAGATAGTTGTTAAATTCTGGAGTAGGAATTAAAAACGCATACTTGTCAACTTTTAAAACTTTCTCTTCTTGGGAAGTGAGAGCAGTAGCGAGTTATGTCTCACCTGGTGAGGTGGATCCTAAAAACCCTAGAAGTCAAGAAGAGCAACTGGAAAGCAGGGTGCGCACATAACATGGATGTAGCACAATGGGCCGGTTGGAACTTTGGAGCCTGGAATACAGGGATGACCTTTAGAGAAGTAGAGCATTGGTGGCAGAGCAGAATATATTAGGAATCAATATAGAGTAGAGAAGTAGCTGGAGTTAAGTAGGCCAGAAAACGCTCGGTAGTGATGTAGCAAAGTTGATTAGGCCCAAAGTCACACTGTAGTGATTTAACAAAGTTCAGTATGTCAGGAGGCACTCAATGTCAATGTAGCAGAGCCCAGTGATGTAGCAGAGCTGGGTATGTCAGTGAATATTTAGTAGAGGTGAGTATGTCAGGAGGAACAAGTGACTATATAGCAGAGCCATTGCGTGCCATGTTAGGGGCAAGCTATCAGAGGTTTTATCATATACTCTGGTGCCCCAAATGCAGTGTCAATCTCCTGATGTATCAACCAATAAGTCGTTGAGGGATAATCGTTGATACAAAGATACACATAGAAGAGACAGAGAAATATAATGCTCTGATGTTCTCTATAATCATGAGCTAGATATAAATGCAATTAATTAATATATGATACTAGTACCATAGGCTACTTCTAACCAAGTGGTAGCAAGTAGGGTTGGGGGAAATGGAAAGAATATCTTCTCCCTCCTACAGGCTACTTAGGCTGTAGAATTGCAACACTGTTTTAATAAAGAGCTTTGATATCAATATAGGGGATTCTAGGAAATAATGTTTCTCCTAGTGGAGAGTGACAAGCCAAGCCTGGCATGTCAGAGTGAGGAGACTTATAAGCCATGCATGCTCCTCTGGGAAATTAAATATGCAAATTGCCTCTTCAGATAGGATGAGGACCAGAACTCTAGAGACCCTACAAATCAATATCGACTCTTTAACAAGCCTTCCCATATGACTTAGGATAAAAGCCAAACCAGAGTCTCAATTTGCAGTCATAGTGTTTCGGGGTGTTGCCCCTCATCAGTGCAAAGTATGAGATCAATACTATGAACTCCTTTTTGCAACAGTTGCAAATAATTTATGCAGGGATTTTTTGAAGTAACCATTGCTGCTAGTATTAACATTAGATATTGTTAATATGGTTGATAGTTGTAGGGTATATTGATTATCCTACAATATATGGTCATAATATTATCCACTATTAACCATACACTTGGTATCAATACATTGCTATATTATTATTATCCAGTAAGCAACATTAATATTGCACCCTAGTGTGTGGATTGTAGTTGCTGGATAGACTTGCACACAGCATGGTAGAATTACTATATACACAATTTGAGTATTTTAAATAAAAGTTATATTTTATCTAGATAGTCCACTCAAGTCAGTGAAATATTTTATATCTGGTGGACTTTTTGAGTTTGTAGGTCCTCAATCGGTGCTTGGACTACTACAGCCAGTACTAAAGATGGTGCTGGTCACAAAGTGATATTTTAGACTTTTCCAGCATAGGAATAGGAGGTCAAAGTTTTTTTCTATTAATATGTTGCAATCATCATATTATTTAGCCCTGTGTACTTACAATTGCTCATTGTGCCTTTCTACCCAGCTAATTCTCTTTTCTCTGCTATTTGAAGAAACAGGAAGTCTCTGGACGCTGCTGAAATCATTCCCCTCTTCAACTCCTGACCCAGCCACTCCCTCCTCCCCCCTACCATAGACTTATGCTGTGACTGAAGAGTAATGCAGGGAAAATTGACCTCGTTTCTACATAGAGATTAAAAGGATTCAGCTAGTGAGTTTTTAATCACGTGATGTCATAGATCTAATGGAAAACAGAAGAATTAACTAGGTAGAAAGGCAAAATGAGCAACTGTACAGTGGCATGTAAAAGTTTTGGCACCCCTGGTCAAAATTACAGTTATTGTGAATAGTTTAGCAAGTTGAAGATGAAATGATCTCTAAAAGGCCTAAATTTAAAGATGACACATTTCCTTTGTATTTTAGTCACTATATATTTATTTTTATATATATATATATATATATATATATATATATATATATAGTGGTGGCCAAAAGTATTGGCACCCCTGCAATTCTGTCAGATAATACTCAGTTTCTTCCTGAAAATGATTGCAATCACAAATTCTTTGGTATTATTATCTTCATTTAATTTGCTTGCAAGGAAAAAACACAAAAAGAATTGTCCTAAAGCCAAATTGGATACAATTCCACACCAAACCTAAAAAAAGGGGGTGGACAAAAGTATTGGCACTGTTTGAAAAATCATGTGATGCTTCTCTAATTCGTATAATTAACAGCACCTGTAACTTACCTGTGGCACCTAACAGGTGTTGGCAATAACTAAATCACACTTGCAGCCAGTTAGCATGGATTAAAGTTGACTCAACCTCTGTCCTGTGTCCTTGTGTGTACCACATTGAGCATGGAGAAAAGAAAGTATTTGGCACCCTTGAACTTTTCTACCTTTTGCCACATTTCTGGCTTCAAACATATGGATATAAAATTCTAATTTTTTGGGAAGAATCAACAAGTGGGACACAATCGTGAAGTGGAACGAAATTTATTGGATATTTTAAACTTTTTTAACAAATAAAAAACTGAAAAGTGGAGCGTGCAATATTATTCGTCCGCTTTACTTTCAGTGCAGCAAACTCACTCCAGAAGTTCAGTGAGAATCTCTGAAGGATCCAATGTTGTCCTAAATGACTTTTAATGATAAATAGAATCCACCTGTGTGTAATCAAGTCTCCGTATAAATGCACCTGATCTGTGATAGTCTCAGGGTTCTGTTTCGAGTGCAGAGAGCATCATGAAGACAAAGGAACACACCAGGCAGGTCCGAGATACTGTTGTGGCGAAGCTTAAAGCCGGATTTGGATACAAAAAGATTTCCCAAGTTTTAAACATCTCAAGGAGTATTGTGCAAGCGATCATATTCAAATGGAAGGAGTATCAGACAACTGCAAATCTACCAAGACCCGGCCATCCCTCTAAACTTTCATCTCGAACAAGGAGAAGACTGATCAGAGATGCAGCCAAAAGGCCCATGATCACTCTGGATGAAGTGCAGAGATCTACAGCTGAGGTGGGAGAGTCTGTCCATAGGACAACAATCAGTCGTACACTGCACAAATCAGGCCTTTATGGAAGAGTCGCAAGAAGAAAGCCATTTCTCAAAGATGTCCATAAAAAGTCTCGTTTGAAGTTTGCCACAAGCCACCTGGGAGACGCATCAAACATGTGGAATAAGGTGCTCTGATCAGATGAAACCGAAATCAAACTTTTTGGCCACAATGCAAAACGATATGTTTGGTGTAAACGCAACACAGCTCATCACCCTCAAAACACCATACCCCCTGTCAAACATGGTGGTGGCAGCATCATGGTTTGGGCCTGCTTTTCTTCAGCAGGGACAGGGAAGATGGTTATAATTGATGGGAAGATGGATGGAGCCAAATACAGGACCATTCTGGAAGAAAACCTGTTGGAGTCTGCAAAAGACCTGAGACTGGGACGGAGATTTATCTTCCAGCAAGACAATGATCCCAAACATAAAGCAAAATCTACAATGGAATGGTTCAAAAATAAATATATCCAGGTGTTAGAATGGCCAAGTCAAAGTCCAGACCTGAATCCAATCGAGAATCTGTGGAAAGAGCTGAAAACTGCTGTTCACAAACGCTCTCTATCCAACCTCAATGAGCTCGAGCTGTTTTGCAAGGAAGAATGGGCAAGAATTTCAGCCTCTCAATGTGCAAAACTGATAGAGACATACCCCAAGTGACTTGCAGCTGTAATCGCAGTAAAAGGTGGCGCTACAAAGTATTAACTCAAGGGGGCCGAATAATATTGCACGCCCCACTTTTCAGTATTTAATTTGTTAAAAAAGTTTAACCCCTTACTGACCCAGGTCATATTAGTACGCCCCAAGGCATCACCCCCAGTTCAGTGAGGGCTCCGTCGATCCACCCACGGCTGTTAAAATGTTAAATGCCGCTGTCAATCTCTGACAGCGGCATTTAACATCGCCGCGCCGGAAGCGTTTCACGTGATCGCGGGTCACCGATGGGTGGTCATGACATCCCTGGGTCTGCAGCAGACCGCAGTGGTTGTCATATAAAGATTACTATGAGCGCCACCTAGTGGTCGGCGCTCATAGTACAGGAGCATTTCTGCTACATATAGGTGATCTGCTCATCGCCTCTATGTAGCAGAGTCGATCAGGTAATTGCTGCTTCTAGTCTCCTAGGTAGAGATGAGCGTTGTTCGACTCGAACTGTTCGCCAATCTCAAATTCGAGCTGTTTTGGGCGGTGTTCGAGCCGTTCGGCGAACACGAACGATTTGAGAAAAATTCGGCTGTTCGAGGTTATGTTCGATAACTGTTCGTGCACCAAAATCATAACTGGATTTTTTCTCAGTAATGATGAAAATTAATGTTAATACGCAGTTTGAGTGTACAGCGGGGTGGGGGGAGGGGCAGGGGATGGATCTCTGCAGGAATAATGAAGATCTCCATTTTTTTTTCTCTTTCCCGCATTTACAGTGGGGAGGTGCAATCTGTCAGCCTATCAGCAGCGCACACACGGAGCGAAGTGCTTTTTTTCACACAAGCAAGGGCATGTGTCATTGGCAGTGTATGTCACATGTCCTTGCCCTATAAGACCAAGCCATTTTCCCCGTCGCCACCATTTTCTCACTGCTGCAGCTGCGTGTTAGACGGCACCGCTGTTGCTGTGTGCGCTATACCTTGTTAATTTCAAGCCAATTTTCGCACAAATCTACAGATAGCTTGGGAGTAGGGAATAGATGTGATTGCAGTCCTTTTAAGGACTAGGTTACAGCATTTCCTACGACTTTTATCAGGCAGGTCTGTGCTCTTAAATAGATAGCTTGTGGGAGTAAAGACTAATTGTAATTGCAGTCCTTTTCAGGACTAGGTTACATCAGTTCCTATCAGTTTTTGCCAGGCAGGTCTGTGCCAGTGCTGTGCAAGTTTTTTTCACAGCATTTGGCTGAATCTAGCAAAGCTAATCCTTTTTGGCCTATTGCAGAGTGTGTTAGTCAGTGGAGTAGCCTATCTGTGTTGCAAGATATACCACCTGTGTATAGAATACCAATTTTTTTACTGCACCTAGTGAAGTAAAATCTTTTGGGCATACCATCATTCTATTAGTCCATCTATACTGACCTCCATCAGGTTGCAAACTGAATATAATTTTTTCTGCATCAAGCTCTGAAAAAATATTTGGCCTTCTAGCAGTGTGTGGGACTTTCTCTATTAGTCCATCTATACTGACCTCCATCAGGTTGCAAATTAAAAATAATTTTTATCTACATCTAGCTCTGAAAAAATATTTGGCCTTCTAGCAGTGTGTGGGACTTTCTCTATTAGTCCATCTATACTGACCTCCATCAGGTTGCAAATTCAAAATAATTTTTTGTCTGCATCTAGCTCTGAAAATATATTTGGCCTTCTAGCAGTGTGTGGGACTTTCTCTATTAGTCCATCTATACTGACCTCCATCAGGCTGCAAATTAAAAATAATTTTTATCTGCATCTACCTCTGAAAAAATATTTGGCCTTCTAGCTGTGTGTGGGACTTGTTCTATTAGTCCATCTATACTGACCTCCATCAGGTTGCAAACTGAATATAATTTTTTTCTGCATCTAGCTCTGAAAAAATATTTGGCCTTCTAGCAGTGTGTGGGACTTTCTCTATTAGTCCATCTATACTGACCTCCATCAGGTTGCAAATTAAAAATAATTTATATCTGCATCTAGCTCTGAAAAAATATTTGGCCTTATAGCAGTGTGTGGGACTTTCTCTATTAGTCCATCTATACTGACCTCCATCAGGTTGCAAACTGAATATATATTTTTTCTGCATCTGCCTCTGAAAAAATATTGGGCTTCTAGCTGTGTGTGGGACTTGTTCTATTAATCCATCTATACAGACCTCCATCAGGTTGCAAACTGAATATAATTTTTTTCTGCATCTACCTCTGAAAAAATATTTGGGCTTTTGCTGTGTGTGGGACTTGTTCTATTAATCCATCTATACAGACCTCCATCAGGTTGCAAACTGAATATAATTTTTTTCTGCATCTACCTCTGAAAAAATATTTGGGCTTCTAGCTGTGTGTGGGACTTGTTCTATTAGTCCATCTATACTGACCTCCATCAGGTTGCAAACTGAATATAATTTTTTTCTGCATCTAGCTCTGAAAAAATATTTGGCCTTCTAGCAGTGTGTGGGACTTTCTCTATTAGTCCATCTATACTGACCTCCATCAGGTTGCAAATTGAATATAATTTTTTTCTGCATCTAACCCAGCCAATAGTTTTGGCCTAATACCACAGTTTGGCCACTCAGCTCTGCTCGGTTCCCATCCATTGTTTTTTTGTGCAAACAACTCCAGAGTTGTGAATTAGTTAACCACCAAAATGAGTGGAAAAAGGCCTGCTGCTGGTGGAAAGGGGAATAGGCGTGTTGGGAAGGGGAAAAAAGGTTGTGTCCGTGGGGTAGGTGTTAAAGCAACAGTAACATCTGCAGAAGAAAGACCATCTTCCAGCCAAACTAAAATGTCTACTTCTTTTAGCGGACAATGTGATAAGATCCCTTTCTTACGGCCACGCCAATCGCGACAAATTCCAGATGAGGCACAAAAACAGC
Source organism: Phyllobates terribilis (assembly GCF_046119375.1). Classification (NCBI taxonomy): domain Eukaryota; kingdom Metazoa; phylum Chordata; class Amphibia; order Anura; family Dendrobatidae; genus Phyllobates; species Phyllobates terribilis. Next base: position 331,994,791 of record NW_027362768.1, read on the forward strand.
AGGTGCTTCAACGGATATCAAGTGCTCCTTTAAGTGGGCTCTCCTTCACATCAACTTCAACATCACAAATACTCCAGTCCTCAAAGGTGTCACCCCAATCGCACTTGCTTCCTCACAGCTCCCAAATCTCCAGCTGCCCGTCTGAGTATGAGGTAGAACAGATGGTTGAGTCTGCAGAGCTGTTTACTCATACTATAGCCTGGGAATCAGAGGTCGACTCCAGCGCTTCTGTGAATCCAGATGAGGAAATGATCTGCACTGATGCCCAGAATCTTTATGAGTCGGATCCAGGACCAGACGCAGAAGGTTCTGACCATAATGTAGACCCTCATTCCCAAACTGTAACTCCTGTTGGTGGAGACAATGAGGAAGACGATGATGAGACTCAAATACCTGATTGGAGCGACAACTTTAGTTTTTTGTCAGGGCAGGAACAGGTTGGCTCTGAAGACGACGGGTGTGATAACGCACAGGGTGATGATGATGAGGTTGGAGATCCCACTTACTGTCAACCCACAGTCAGCCAAGAGATGAGGTCAGCAGAGGAGGTGGAGGAAGATGCTAGTGACGACGAGGTCAGGTTGCGCCTTCCTGGACAGAGACGTAGTACTGGAAGCACGTCAACAACTGCATCCTCAAACACAACTCTGCCTCTCACCACAAGTTGTGGTGGCTCTTCAGGTCGCATGGGTGCTAAGCCTTGCATAGCCTGGGCATTTTTTCAGATCGATAAAGATGACCCAACTCGTGTTATCTGTAACATTTGTCAGCAAAAGCTAAGTAGAGGCCAAAAAATACATAGTTTGAGTACTTCATGCATGAACCGGCACATGGACATGAAGCATAAGTTGCAGTGGGAAGCTCAGTGTGCTACAATGCGGCCTAGCCGGCCGGGCCAACCGCCGTCTGCCATATCTTGTGCATCCGCGGCCTCTTCATCCTCTGTGACTGGGGGGACAGCAGTCACACCTGTTTTGGGGCGCAGACCTGCCACCTCTTTACCCGCAACAGCCAGCGTGATTGGCAGGTCATCATTTTCTTTGGAGGTGGTAACACCAGCTGGTGCTGAACGCTGTCCGACATCGATAGCGCCACCTTTGGATCAAGGCAACCTAACATGTCCGCCTGCATCTTCCTCACAGACCGGCAGTTTGCCGGGGATACCCTTATCAACCCCGTCTAAGCACAATAGCCAGCGCTCGGTCCCTCAGATGTGGACAAGTAAAATACCATTTCCTCCTAGCCATGAGAAAGCTAAGAGGTTGAATTTCTCTATCTGCAAGCTCTTGGCTACAGAAATGCTGCCTTTTCACCTGGTGGACACAGAGGATTTTCGAGACCTTATGTCCGTCGCAGTGCCCCAGTACCAGATGCCCAGTCGGCACTACTTCTCAAAGAAAGGTGTGCCTGCGCTCCACCAGCATGTCGCACACAACATCACCGCTTCTTTGAGAAACTCTGTGTGTGACAGGGTGCATTTCACCACAGACACTTGGACGAGTAGGCATGGACAGGGGCGTTACATGTCGCTGACTGGGCACTGGGTAACTATGGTGACAGCAGGACAAGGGGCTGCTGTCCAAGTCTTGCCGTCCCCACGAGTTGTGTGTCAATCCTCTTTATGTCAAAGTTCCTCCACTGCTTCTGCCTCCTCAACCTCCTCTCGGTCTTCCACCTGCACCCAAAGCCTGTCTGGTCATGCCACAACTTTCTAACTGCGCAGAAGAGATCCTGCACACCTCCTTACTATGCTGGCAGTAGGGCTCAACGTCATCAGGCGGTTTTTACTTTGAAATGTCTGGGAAATGTGAGTCACACAGCTGAGGAGTTGTGGTCACCTCTGGAGAACCAATTTCATGAATGGTTGTCTCCACTGGACCTGAAACCAGGGAAGGCCGTGTGCGACAATGCTGCAAACCTGGGTGCGGCCCTTCGCCGGGGCAATGTCACACACGTGCCTTGTATGGCTCACGTGTTGAACCTGGTTGTCCAGCAATTTTTAGCCCACTATCCCAGACTAGATGGCCTTCTGCAGAGGGCACGGTCGCTGTGTGCTCACTTCCGCCGTTCGCATCCCGCAGCTCAGCGACTTACATCTCTACAGAAGTCGTTGGGCCTGCCACTTCACCGGCTAAAATGCGATGTGCCTACCCGGTGGAATTCAACTCTGCACATGTTGCAGCGACTGTGGCAGCACCGACAAGCCCTGGTGCAATACGTTCTGACGTATAGCCTGGGCCAACGAGATCCAGAGGTGGGGCAAATCACGCTGGAGGAGTGGTCTCAGATCAGGGACCTATGCACCCTTCTGCACAGTTTTGAAATGGCGACGAAGATGTTTAGTGCTGACGATGCCATTATCAGCATGACTATTCCGGTGATTTACATGCTGGAGCACATGTTAAACAGAATTCGGAGTCAGGTGGTGGCACAAGAGGAGGTGGAGGAAGTAGAGGAGGAGGAGTTGTATGCGGAAGGGCTAACATCTGCAAGGTCCAGACGGTCGGCAGCACCAAGGCGGCAGGCATGTGAGGGTGGGGGAGATGGTTTTACCAGGGTGCATGGTAGCAGCCAAACTAGTGAGGAAGGTGCAGGAGCCCAGGAAGAAGTGGAGGACGAACTGATGGAAGACTCATCAGATGAGGGAGACCTTGATCACATTTCTGTTGTGCGAGGTTGGGGGGAGAGGACAGAGGAAGGAAGCATGATTGTTACCTCGCCACCAACACAACAGGGACTTGGTGCTCCTGGATGCGCAACACACATGAGTGCCTTCTTGCTGCACTACCTGCAACATGACCCTCGAATTGTGAGAATTAGAAATAATCCTGACTACTGGGTTGCCACACTGTTAGATCCCCGGTACAAAAGTAAATTTGCAGAAATTATTCCTGCCATAGAAAGGGATGCACCCATGCAGGAGTATCAGCAGAGACTGTTGCAGAATCTTACATGTGCTTTTCCACAAAACACCAGTGGTGCACGTAGTGAATCTCACAGTTCCAACTTGTCAACCGTGGGATCGTCAAGTGTTCAGCACTCAAACCGTAACAGAACCACAGTATCTGCTGGTAACATCAATTTTGCGGAATCATTTCACCACTTTTTTAGCCCATCCTTTGCAAGGCCACAGGAGACAAGAAGTCTGACACATAGTCAACGCCTAGAGACGATGGTACAGGAGTATCTCCAAGTAAACATTGAAGCCATGACTGTGTCACTGGACCCTTGCTCTTTTTGGGCTTCCAATCTGGATAAATGGCCGGAGCTAGCCACTTACGCCTTGCAGATCTTGTCATGCCCCGCAGCCAGCGTTCTGTCTGAACGTGTGTTCAGCGCTGCTGGTGGTGTGCTGACAGATAAGCGCACGCGGCTCTCCACTGATAATGTAGACAGACTCACGTTCATAAAGATGAACAAATCATGGATCCGAAACGATTTTTCTACCCCTGTGTCATCCTGGGGAGAGTAAAAGCTTGATGATTGGTTAAAATCACCCTACCAATCGTTTTAAGCTTTCAAATTACTAATCATGTTTATCTGTATCTTGGCTGGAAAATAATTGGGGCTTTGTAGCAGTGTGCAGCACTGATTCTATTAGGCCATCTATAATAAGCTCCACCAGATTTAAAATTACTAATCATGTTTATCTGTATCTTGACTGGAATATAATTTGGGCTTTGTAGCAGTGTGCAGCACTGATCCTATTAGGCCATCTATACTAAGCTCCACCAGATTTAAAATTAATAATAATTTTTAGCTGCATCTAGCCCGGAAAATAATTTTGGGGCTCCGAGATGCGCAAGACACATAAGTGCCTTCTTGCTGCACTACCTGCAACATGACCCTCATATTGTCAGAATTCGAAGTAATCATGACTACTGGGTTGCCACACTCTTAGATCCCCCAAACTTTTCGATCAACCTTTTCATTTTAATAAAGACCAAAAAAATGGTCATTTTTGAAATTATAAGCATTAGCAGGTTATTAGAAACTGAAATCAAACAGTTTTCAACTCAAAACTTTATTCTTTGTGATGTTACATTTTCACATAGGACCCCTTGTTCGAAAGGAGCTTCTGAACTCTCTCGTCCATTGAATTTGTCAGGTTTTGGATGGTTTCTGCTTCAATTGTTTTGCATGAGGACAGAATACCCTCCCAGAGCTGTTGCTTAGATGTGAACTGCCTCCCGCCATCATAGACACTCCTTTTGATGATGCTCCAGAGGTTCTGAATGGGGTAGAGGTCAGGGGAGCATGGGGGTCACACCATAAGTTTGCCCCCTTTTATGCCCATATCAGCCAGAGATGCAGATGTTTTATGTGCAGCATGAGATGGTGCATTATCATGCAAAAAAATGATCTTGCTGTGAAATACACGGTTCTTCTTCTTGAACCATGGCAGGAAGTGCTGTTTGAAAAAATCCACATACATTATGGAGTTCATCTTTAGCGCCTTCAGGGATCCTAAAGGGGCCAACAATCTCTCTCCCCATGATTCCAGCCCAAAACATTACTCCACCTCCTCCTTGTTGGCGCTGTAGCCGTGTTTGCGTGGGGTGTCCATCAACCAGCCATCCTCCACTCCATCCATCTGGACCATCGAGCGCTGCACGGCACTCATCCGTGAACAAAACAGTTTTGAAATCAGTCTTCATGTAATGTTTGGCCCACTGGAGCCGTTTCTGCTTGTGTGAAGTGGATAGAGGAGGTCGACAGGATGGCGTATGCACAGCTGCAAACCTCTGAAGGACCCTGCATCTTGTTGTTCGGGGAACGTTGGAGGCACCAGCAGCTTCAAAAACTTGTCTACTGCTATGACAAGGCTTTTTTGCCGCTGCTCTTTTAACCTGACGTATTTGCCTGTAGGAAAGAGTCCTCAATTTGCCCTTATCAGCACGCACACGTGTGTACTGTGAATCAGCTACATACTTCTTTTTTGCCAAGACACTTCATCCTGATCATCGCACAATGTTGATTGTAGTCATGCCTTGACCTAAACACTCCACAATTTGTTGCTTCTCAGCAGCCGACACATCCTTTTTCTTTCCCATTTTGGCAGAAAATGTAGGCTGCTTAATAATGTGAGACAGCCTTCTTAAGTAGTCTTGCCTTTCATTGGACACACCTGCCAAACTAATTAGCACAGGTGTCTGCAATTGCTTACAGTGATATAAAGAGCTCTGACCCACGTCACCATCAATGAGTTTAACTGACAAACAAACAAATTCTTCCCTTATCACTCCTAAACACTTTTTGCATAATAATTTGGAACACAGTGTACATGTGCTTTTCCACAAAACACCAGTGGTTCACGTAGTGAATCTTACAGTTCTAACTTGCCAACCGTGGTCTGTATGGAGTTGTTCAATAAAGGGCCCAAAATTAAGATAACATAGATGGGAGAGGTCTCTATGAATAGGAATTCCTAAGTATTTGATACCCTGTGAGGGCCAGGCAAAGGGAGAGTTGGATTGGTGATTGTGAAAGGTGATGAAAATGTTCTGATGCACCCCCTGGGCCTTGGGACACCCGGAGCCGGACCCTTTTTGGTGGATGCTGGTGGTTGTAGTCTTCGTGGCGACGACCCGGTTTCGTGCCTCAGGGTGGTCAAACCAGTGGCGGAACTATTTATGTGGTTTTGATGTTTAAATGTCCGACTACGCCTCCCGTGGATTGCGGTCAGAGTGAACCGCTGCTGCAGGGCAGACCGCTGAGGCTGGTGTTGTGGGTGCAGCAGAGCGTAGCATAACTCCCCACGGGAGGAGTATAGCCTCAGGGCAGTGTATGCGGAGGATGGGGGTGACGGTGCAGGGCAGCAGCAGTAACGACACGGAGTCAGTGATGCAGTCCAGGGCCTTCACTCACAGTTCTTATTATCCAGACCACGTCTGCAGGTAACGGCTGCCCACGTCGTACTGTGCTCACCAGGTGAGGGGCTCAGACAACTCCCAGATAACTTTGGAGTGCTTCACAGGACCCCCTTTGTGTGTCCTTTGTCTGGCCTTTCTTACCAACCCTTCTGTCCGGCTGCCTCGGGCCTCCTCTTGGTAAACTTGGCGCCAGTTTCCCTGACCCTATGTGGTGCCTTCCTAGCGGGTGTAGCGAGGGGCTGCGCCACATAAAATGTCACAGCCTCCGGTTTCTAGCTGAGGGTCGTTTCCTGCCTCCACTAGTTTCAGGGACCAGTCTCCCCCTTTGGCCTGACCCCTCCACGCAGGTGGATTCGGGCGTGCGGTGGCGACTCGCCCGTCCGCACCCCTGGGATCCCTTCATTCCTCATTCCTGGAGCCTTCTCCGCTCCTCTTCCTTCCTTCTCCCTCTTCCAGGCCTGGGCCTCTGTTACTAGGCCCGCCTCCGGAGCAGAGCTCATGCAGAGCCCCTGCTCCCTGCCACTTCTGCTCAGACTTCTCTGCACTGAACTAAGATGGTGCCCACCTTTTATACTCCCTTCTCAATGCACCCAGGAACTGCTTCCTCCCTGCTCCTGCACTACAGGGTTCCCCTTCCTCAGTGTTCCCTCCCCCCCACTCCAGCCAGGGACAGGGACTGTCGTGCCCATCTCAGAGGCATATTGGTTGCCCTGCCCCACGGCAATGTGGTGTAATGCATGCAGGTGTCGGGTCCTGATCCACACTACATCCTTACCTGAGAGTGAGATATCACACCTCTGGGTGAGGTGCAATACCTCTGTAGCAACCGAGCCCTCAGGGTGCTACAGTTCCATTTATCTTCAGTGTAGGTGACGTATTGCGATACAGGGCCGTGATTTTGGCTATAAAAGGGTCCCCTAGACCCCTACCCCAAGCTTTTTAAGAGAATCATATATGGCGTGCCAGGAGACTCTATGGAATGCTTTCTCAGCATCCAACGAGAGTATCTAATTACAAATTTTTAACTGCATCTAGCCCAGGAAATACTTTGTGCCTAGTAGTAGTGTCTGCTAGTCAGCGGATTATCCCGGCTGTTAAGCAAGCTACACCACCTGTAGTTTGGACACTTAATTTTTTCAAAGGAAATGCTTCGGGACCACGGGATACTCAGTGAAGAGCATCAGGAGGCACCCCAAGGCATAGGGGCTGGGACTGGCAGTAGGATGCCTTGCGGTGGACAGCCGAGCTCGATCCTTATAAAAGCTTTTTAACTGCAGCAGCTTTAGTGGACGCTACTGGAGCTGGAATTACGCGACTGCTGGCATGAGACTTGCCCTCCAATAGATCCTTGTAAATGGATTTAAAGTGTATTCATTCAAATTAGAGAGACAATTTAAATTAAAAAGCTTAGAGCTGCCTCCACCACAGGGGGGCTCGCTCGACCCACCAGCGGACAGGCACCAGTATTGGGAGAGGGGGGCTGGCCGTCAGGGTTCACCGCGGCTCTGGCACAAACCCGGCGACACGGAGGTGGCACGGGCAGGAGCGGTCTGAACGTGTCGGCTTCTCACTTTTTGGATTTTAGAAGGGCATGACATGCCTATATCTGTGTCTCCCCCTCCTTTTACTCCTCCACCTCTTTTCTTTTCGCATGACTATATGTACTTGTCACTTTTCCATGTGTTAGTTGTGTCTTCTGAGCAGTTTGTCAGCTTTTGGACACCTTTGAAGGTGTTTTCTATGTGTTTCTATGTGTTTTTGTTTGCCTGCCATTGGTTTTAACGGTGTTTTAAGGTGTTCGACGAACAGTTCGACGAACAGTTCGGCGAACACACGGGTGTTCGACGAACCGAACCGAACTCGAACACTACGGGGGTGGCTCAACACTACTCCTAGGGAGACTATTGAAGCATGCAAAAAGTAAAAAAAAATGTTTTTAAAAATATTAAAAAAATTAAAAAATTTAAAAGTTTAAATCAACCCCCTTTTGCCCCATTCAAAATAAAATAATAAAAAATAAACCCCACATACACATATTTGGTATTGCCGCGCTCAGAATCGCCCGATCTATCAATATAAAAAAAAGAATTAATCCGATCGGTAAACAGCATAACGATAAAAAAATTCCAAACGCCAGAATTACGTTTTTTGGTCGCAGCAACATTGCAATAAAATGCAATAACGGGCGATCAAAACAACGTATCTACCCCAAAATGGTATTATCAAAAACATCAGCTCAGCACGCAAAAAATAAGCCCTCACCCGGCCCCAGATCCCAAAAAATAGAGACACTACGGTTCTCAGAAAATGGCGCCATTTTTTAAAAATTTTTTTAGCAAATTTTGGAATTTTTTTTCACCACTTAAATAAAAAAGAACCTATACCTGTTTGGTGTCTACGAACTCGTAATGACCTGGAGAATAATAATGGCAGGTCAGTTTTAGCATCCAGTGAACGTGGAAAGAAAAAAATACCAAACAACTGTGGAATTGCATTTTTTTTGCAATTTCACCGCACTTGGATTTTTTTTCCTGTTTTCCTATACATGATATGGTAAAACCTGTCATTGAATTTAAAATTACAACTCATTCCGCAAAAAATAAGCCCTCACATGGCCATATTGACCAAAAAATAAAAACGCTATGGCTCTGGGAACAAGGGGAGCAAAAAACGAAAATGCAAAAACGGAAAATCCCAAGGGGTTAAAATATCCAATAAATTTCGTTCCAATTCACGATTGTGTCCCACTTGTTGTTGATTCTTCCCAAAAAAATTTGAATTTTATATCTTTATGCCTGAATCCAGAAATGTGGCAAAAGGTAGAATATTTCAAGATATTTCAAATACTTTCACAATGCACTGTATATATATATATATACACTGCGTTCCAAATTATTATGCAAATAATATTTTCTCAGATTTTCCCAAATTACCTATATGAATGGCAGTCATTGTAATTTTCCAGTCAAATAACTATTAGAGTACAATTGAAAGTTTTTTGTACAAACTGCGTATGATAACAGTATATTTTTTAAAAAATAAAACACTCAAACTGCACTCAAAATTCATGTTCCAAATTATTATGCACAGCAGAGTTTTCAACCTTTTCATTTTAATAAAGAACAAAAAAATGATAATTTTTGAAATTATAAGTAGAGATGAGCGGTGTTCGACTAGAACTGTTCGCCAATCTCAAATTCGAGCTGTTTTGGGCGGTGTTCGAGTTGTTCGACGAACCCGAACGATTTGCAAAAAATTCGGCTGTTCGAGGTTATGTTCGATAACTGTTCGTGCACCAAAAGCTTGTCCTGCATGTCTGGCGCTATTTAGAGCACCAATCATGCAGGGATTGTCTGCCACTCACTGTAATGCCACAGCCATGGTGGTTGTGGCATTACAGTGATTGCCCAAATTGATGGGAACAGTGCCAACAGTGAAACATGAAAAGCCGGCAATTCATCAGCGGCATACACCGGTACCCGACAATTTAGAACCGAAAGAATAGAGCTTCACACATAGATTAGATAGATAGAAACATGTAAGCCACATATATATGAAGTACAGTGACAGTGTAGCTTACTGTACTTGTCATTTAGTGTAAAGGATTTATCAAAAAAAATAATAGTGTTTTCATTCACCGTCTCTTTAAAAAAGCCGGCCGGCAATTCAGCAGCGGTACCCGACAATTTGGAATAGAAAGAATAGAGAATCACACATAGATTAGATAGATAGAAACATGTCAGTCACATATATATGAAGTACAGTGACAGTGTTGCTTACTGTACTTGTCATTTAGTGTAAAGGATTTATTAAAAAAAATAATAGTGTTTTCATGCACTGTCTCTTTAAAAAAGCCGGCCGGCATTTCAGCAGCGGTACCCGACAATTTAGAATAGAAGGAATAGAGCATCACACATAGATTAGATAGATAGAAACATGTCAGTCACATATATAAGAAGTACAGTGATAGTGTTGATTACTGTACTTGTCATTTAGTGTTAAAATAAAGGATTTATTTAAAAAAAAATTGGCGTAGGGTTCCCCGTACTTTTAGGCTCTAGCGGAGGTTAAGCAGACGGCTGGGGCAGATGTTTGAAGCCTGGGAAGGGGGTAATACCCACGGAGCTTCCCAGGCTACTAATATCAGCCCCCAGCGGAATACCTAGCCTTTACTAGCTATTAAAATGGGGGACACCACCCCAAAAAAATGACGTGGGGTCCCCCCTATTTTAATAGCTAGCAAAGGCTAGGCAGACAGCTGGGGGCTGATATTAATAGCCCAGGAAGGGTGCCATGAATATTCCCAGCCGAGTTCATTGGACATGAATGAGCTCACCTCATGCACGTCACTGACAGCGTGGGAAAATTCTCACGCTGAAGCGCTGAGTGCAGGAGAATTTTCCCACGCTGTCAGTGACGTGCATGAGGTGAGCTCATTCATGTCCATTGAACTCAGCTGACCTCATGTACGTCACTGACAGCGTGGGAGAATCCTCACGCTGAAGCGCTGAGTGCAGGAGAATTCTTCCACGCTGTCAGTGACGTACATGAGGTGAGCTGAGTTCATTGGACATGACCTCGACTCATCTGGATGCCGTCACAGCCAGACACTGAGGAGCGCAAGCATGCCTGTGCTTCTCAGTGTCTGCGGGATGACAGGCTGGATGGCAGCGTTCTCCTGCGGTCCAGCCTGTCATCTCGATGTAGCAGAGCTGGAGCTGTCCTGGGAACCATGGAAAGGTAAGGATGAGGTTGCTTTATTATTTTACTTTTATTGCAGGAGATCGTTGGCTTCAGCTGGAATGGGCGTGATGGTAAGTATGGTTTAATTTAGAACAATAAAGAAATGTGTGTTTATTTCAATTAAAGGACTTTTTTCTGGGTGTTGTGTTTTTTTTAAATGCTTTACTAGAAATTCATAGTGGTCATGTCTAATATTGGCGTGACCCCATGAATTTCGGGCTTAGGGCCAGCTGATAATGCCAAGCTGGCCCTAACCCCTTTATTACCCAGTGAGCCACCGCACCAGGGCCCTGGATGAGTTGGGTACAGCGCCAGAAGATGGCGCTTCTATGAACGCGCCATTTTCCGGGGTGGCTGCGGACTGCAATTTGCAGCGGGTGGGGCCCAGAAAGCTTGGGCCTCCCTGCGCTGCAGATTCCAGCCCCCAGCTGCCTAGTTGTACCTGGCTGGACACAAAAATAGGGCGAAGCCCCACGTATTTTTTTTTTTAATTATTTCATGAAATTCATGAAATAATTAAGGAAAAAAGGACTTCCCTATATTGTTGTGTCCGGCCAGGTACAAATAGGCAGCTGGTGGTTGGGGGCTGCCCGTTCCTGCCTGCTGTACCTGGCTGGACACAAATATAGTGCGAAGCCCCACGTCAATTTTTTTTTAAATTATTTCATGAAACTAGATGGTGGCCCGATTCTAACGCATCGGGTATTCTAGAATATGTATGCGGCAGACCCGGCGCAATCAGCAGAGCGGTGTTTAAATTTGGCGCCAAAATCGCTGACTGTTCGCGGCCAGCAACAGCGACCAATCAGCAAAGCGGTGTTGAAATTTGGCGACTATATCACTGATTGGTCACGGCGGGCGGTCGCGACTAATCAGCAGAGCGGGGTTTAAATTTTGCGCCAATAATGCTGATAGGTTGTGGTCGCGACCAATCAGCAAAGCGGTGTTTAAATTTGGCGCCAATAATGGTGATTGGTCGCAATCGCCGGCCGCGACCAATCAGCAGAGCGGTGTTTAAATTTGGCGTCAAAATCGCTGATTGGTCAAGGAAGGCAACTGTGACCAATCAGCCGAGCAGGGTTTAAATTTGGCGCCAATACTACTGATTGGTCGCGGACGGCGACCGCGATCAATCAGCAGAGCGGTGTTTAAATTTGGCGCCAATAATGCTGATTGGTTGCAATCGCCGGCCGCGACCAATCAGCAGAGCGGTGTTTAAATTTGGCGTCAAAATCGCTGATTGGTCGCGGAAGGCAACTGTGACCAATCAGCCGAGCAGGGTTTAAATTTGGCGCCAATACTACTGATTGGTCGCGGACGGCGACCGCGATCAATCAGCAGAGCGGTGTTTAAATTTGGCGCCAATAATGCTGATTAGTCGCGGCCGGCATCCGCGACCAATTAGCAGAGCGGGGTTTAAATTTGGCGCCAATCTCGCTGATTGGTCGCGTCTGGCGTCCGCGACCAATCAGCAGAGCGTTGTTTAAATTTGGCGCCAATCTCACTGATTGGACACGTCTGGCGTCCGCGACCAATCAGCAGAGCGTTGTTTAAATTTGGCGCCAAGCTCGCTGATTGGTCGCGGCCGCTATTTAAATGTGGCGCCCAAATCGGTGATTGGTCGCGGGCGGAGAGCGCGACCAATCAGCTAATCGTATTGGTGAGGACCGGGGAGCGCCGCTGCCTGGTCGGATACTTCCGTTGCGAGAAGCCGGAAGATGAGCGACTGCTCGCAGCAGAAGTATCCCGACCCGCAGCGCCGCTCCCCGGTCCTCCCTTGACACCCTAGCCGCTGATGTCCCCACAGTATCCGCATGGTGTTACAAAGATCTGGACATTTGTGTTAAAAATCGCTGATTGGTCGCGGGCGCTGCCCGCGACCAATCACCGATTTGGGCGCCAAATTTAAATATCGGCCGCAATCAATCACCAATCTTGGCTCCACATTAAAACACTGCTGTGCTGATTGGTCGCCGACGCTGGGCGCGACCAATCACCGATTTTGGCGCCATATTTAAATAGCATCCGCGACCAATCAGTACAGCGGTGTTTAAATGTGGAGCCAAGATGGGTGATTGGTCGCGGAGGATATTTAAATTTGGCGCCCAAATCGGTGATTGGTCGCGGCTGATATTTAAATTTGGCGCCCAAATCGGTGATTGGTCGCGGGCAGCGCCAGCGACCAATCAGCGATTTTTAACACAAATGTCCGGACCTTTGTAACACCATGCGGATACTGTGGGGACATCAGCGGCTAGGGTGTGAAGGGAGGACCGGGGAGCGGCGCTGCGGGTCGGGATACTTCTGCTGCGAGCGCCCGCTCATGTCCCGGGTTCTCGCAGCGGAAGTATCCGCACAGGCAGCGCCGCTGACATCCATGCGGCTAGGGTGTGAAGGGAGGACCGGGGAGCGGTCCTGACATCCAATTGGTCGCGGCCACTATTTAAATGTGCCGCACAAATCGGTGATTGGTCGCCGTTTTGACCGCGACCAATCACTGATCTTGCCGCCAAAGTTAAACACTACTGTGCTGATTGGTCGCGGATGCTGCCCGCGACCAATCACAGATTTGTGCGCCAAATTTAAATATCGGCCGCGACCAATCACCAATCTTGGATCCACATTTAAACAACGCTGTGCTGATTGGTCGCGACCGATATTTAAATGTGGTGCCCAAATCGGTGATTGGTCGCGGTCTTGGCGCGCGACCAATCACTGATCTTGCCGCCAAAGTTAAACACTACCGTGCTGATTGGTTGCGGACGCTGCCCGCGACCAATCACCGATTTGTGCGCCAAATTTAAATATCAGCCTCATGCACGTCACTGACAGCGTGGGAAAATTCTCCTGCACTCAGCGCTTCAGCGTGAGAATTCCCCCACGCTGTCAGTGACGTACATGAGGTGAGCTGAGTTCATTGGACATGAACTCGGCTCATCTTTATGCCGTCACAGCGAGACACTGAGGAGCGCAAGCATGCCTGTGCTTCTCAGTGTCTGCGGGATGACAGGCTGGATCGCAGCATTCTGCTGCGGTCCAGCCTGTCATGTGAATGTAGCAGAGCTGAAGCTGTCGTGGGAACCATGGAAAGGTAAGGATGAGGTTGCTTTATTATTTTACTTTTATTGCAGGAGATCGTTGGCTTCAGCTGGAATGGGCGTGACGGTAAGTATGGTTTAATTTAGAACAATAAAGAATTGTGTGTTTATTTCAATTAAAGGACTTTATTCTGGGTGTTTGTGTTTTTTTGTAACTTTGACTATGGGGTTAGTAATGGGGGTGTCTTATAGACGCATCTCCATTACTAACCTGGGCTTGATGTCAGCTGGCATTATAAGCTGACATCAACCCCAGCCCTATTACCCCCTGCCACCGCTACAGGGCAGTGGGAAGAGCGAGGCTAAGTGCCAGAATTGGCGCATCCTATGGATGCGACATTTCTGGGGTGGCTGACGGCTGGTGTTTCTAGCCTGGGAGGGGGCCAATATTCATGGCACCCTTCCTGGGCTATTAATATCAGCCCCCAGCTGTCTGCCTAGCCTTTGCTAGCTATTAAAATAGGGGGGACCCCACGTCATTTTTTTGAGGGGGGTCCCCCATTTTAATAGCTAGTAAAGGCTAGGTATTCAGCTGGAGGCTCATATTAGTAGCCTGGGAAGCTCCGTGGGTATTACCCCCTTCCCAGGCTTCAAACATGTGCCCCAGCCGTCTGCTTAACCTCCGCTAGAGCCTAAAATTACGGGGACCCCCACGCCAAATTTTTTTTTAATAAATCCTTTATGTTAACACTAAATGACAAGTACAGTAATCAACACTGTCACTGTACTTCTTATATATGTGACTGACATGTTTCTATCTATCTAATCTATGTGTGATGCTCTATCTTTCTGTTCTAAATTGGCGGGTACAGATGCTGAATTGCCGGCCGGCTTTTTTAAAGAGACGGTGCATGAAAACACTATTATTTTTTTTAATAAATCCTTTACACTAAATGACAAGTACAGTAAGCAACACTGTAACTGTACTTCATGTAAATGTGACTCTCACGTTTCTATTTATCTAATCTATGTGTGATTCTCTATTCCTTCTATTCTAAATTATCGGGTACAGATACTGAATTGCCGGCCGGCTTTTTTAAAGAGACAGTGCATGAAAACACTATTATTTTTTTAAATAAATCCTTTACACTAAATGACAAGTACAGTAAGCAACACTGTCACTGTACTTCATATATATGTGACTGACATGTTTCTATCTATCTAATCTATGTGTGATTCTTTATTCTTTCTATTCTCAATTGTCGGGTACTGAATTGCCGGCCGACTTTTTTAAAGAGACGGTGCATGAAAACACTATTATTTTTTTAAATAAATCCTTTACACTAAATGACAAGTACAGTAACCAACACTATCACTGTACTTATTATATATGTGATCGGCATGTTTATATCTATCTATGTGTGAAGCTCTATTCTTTCTGTTATAAATTGTCGGGTACCGCTGCTGAATTGCCGGCCGGCTTTTTTAAAGAGACAGTGCACGAAAACACTATTATTTTTTTAAATAAATCCTTTACACTAAATGACAAGTACAGTAAGCAACACTGTCACTGTGCTTCTTATATGTGTGACTGACATGTTTCTATCTATCTAATCTATGTGTGATGCTCTATTCCTTCTTGTCTAAATTGTCGGGTACCGGTGTATGCCGCTGCTGAATTGCCGGCCGGCTTTTTTAAAGAGAGCGTCTTCTGAGCAGTTTGTCAGCTTTTGGACACCTTTGAAGGTGTTTTCTATGTGTTTCTATGTGTTTTTGTTTGCCTGCCATTGGTTTTAACGGTGTTCGACGGTGTTCTAAGGTGTTCGACGAACAGTTCGACAAACAGTTCCTCGAACATCCCGGTGTTCGACGAACCGAACCGAACCCGAACACTACGGGGGTGGCTCAACACTAATTATAAGCATTAGCAGGTTATTACAAACTGAAATCAAACAGTTTTCAACTCAAAACTTTATTCTAGGTGATGTTACATTTGCACATAGGACCCCTTGTTCGAAAGGAGCTTCTGAGCTCTCTCATTCATTGAATTTGTCAGGTTTTTGATGGTTTTTGCTTCAATTGTTTTGCATGAGGACAGAATACCCTCCCAGAGCTGTTGCTTAGATGTGAACTGCCTCCCGCCATCATAGACACTCCTTTTGATGATGCTCCAGAGGTTCTCAATGGGGTTGAGGTCAGGGGAGCATGGGGGCCACACCATAAGTTTGTCCCCTTTTATGCCCACAGCAGCCAGAGATGCAGATGTGTTATGTGCAGCTGCTAGAACTCTGTGTGGCATTGACCTGGTCTCTAATCTGAGCTGCTGTTTACCTGTGATTTCTGAGGCCGGTGACTCGGATAAACTTATCCTCAGAAGCAGAGGTGACTCTTGGTCTTCCTTTCCTGGGGCGGTCCTCATGTGAGCCAGTTTCTTTGTAACGCTTGATGGTTTTTGCAACTGCACTTGGGGACACTTTCAAAGTTTGCCCAATTTTTCGGACTGATTGACCTTCATTTCTTAAAGTAATGATGGCCACTAGTTTTTTTTACTTAGCTGCTTTTTTCTTGCCATAATACAAATTCTAACAGTCTATTCAGTAGGACTATCAGCTGTGTATCCACCTGACTTCTTCACAACACAACTGATGGTCCCAACCCCATTTTTAAGGCAAGAAATCCCACTTATTAAACCTGACAGGGCACACCTGTGAAGAGAAAACCATTTCCGGTGACTACCTCTTGAAGCTCATCAAGAGAATGCCAAGAGTGTGCAAAGCAGTTATGAAAGCAAAAGGTGGCTACTTTGAAGAACCTAGAATATAAGACATATTTTCAGTTGTTTCACACTTTTTTGTTAAGTATATAATTCCACATGTGTTAATTCATAGTTTTGATGCTTTCAGTGTAAATGTACAATTTTCATAGTCATAAAAATACAGAAAAATCTTTAAATGAGAAGGTGTGCCAAACTTTTGGTCTGTACTGTATATATATAGTATTTTTTTACATATTAAAAATTACAGAAAGGAAAATGGGCTGATGCAAAAGTTTGGGGACCTTGCATGGCTAGTACTTAATAGCGCCCCCTTTTGTAAGTATCACAGCATGCAAATGCTTTTTGTAGCCAGCCAAGAGTCTTCCAGCTCTTGTTTGGGGGATTTTCATCCATTCTTCCTTAGAAAATTCTTCCAGATCTGTGAGATTACTGGGTCACCTTGCATGCACTGCTATTTTGAGGTCTAGCCACAGATTTTCAATGATGTTCAAACCAGTGGACTGTGAGGGCCATTTATTTTAAAACCTTCAGCTTGCGCCTTTTGAGGTAGTCTATTGTGGATTTTGACGTGTGTTTAGGATCATTATCCATTTGTAGAAGCCATCCTCTTTCAACTTCAGCTTTTTTACAGATGGTGTTATGTTTGTATCAAGAATTTGTTGAAATTTAATTGAATACATTCTTCCCTGTACCTGTGAAATGTTCTTTCTGCCATTGGCTAGAACCCAACCCAAAAACATAATTGAACCACTGACATGCTTAATGGTTGGCGAGATGTTCTTTTCCTTACATTCTGTGTCCTTTTTTTTCCACACATACCTTAGATCATTGTGGCCAAAGAGTTCTATTTTAACCTGATCAGTCCACAGGACTTGTTTCCAAAATGCATCAGGCTTGTTTAGATGTTCTTTTGCATACTTCTGACACTGAATTATGTGGTGAAGACGCAAGAGATGTTTTCTTCTGATGACTCTTCCATGAAGGCCATATTTGTGCAGGTGTCTGTGAACATTAGAATAATATACCACAGCTCCAGAGTCTGGTAAACCTTTCTGAAGGTCTTTTGCAGTCAACCAGGTATTCTGATTTGCCTCTTTAGCAATGCTATGAGCAGCTCTCACTGAAATTTTGCTTGATCTTCCAGACCTCATCTTGACCTTCACTTTCCAAAAATGTAAACACAACTTTCTGCCTCACAAATTATGAAATCAAAGATTTTTTGTTTTTTGCACACTTCATGCCACCCAAGTACTGTTGTTGGTTCAAACTGGTTACTGTCCATTTTCCTCTATCCAGATAGGCTGGTATCACTTGGACATTAAGTTAAGTTATTTGTTTTGAACCTTTCTGTACAATTAATGGATTTCAGAATATCTGTTTGCCGACTTTGGTTAGTTTGTCAATTTAAGGATGGACTTTAGAGTGGTGGTGTCCTTTGAATCCCTCTGTCATGAACAATCCCATCATGCTCAGTACTAATGATAAATGTGCATATACACATAAAAGCAAAGTCATAATAATCTGGTAGCTTCAGTGGAACTAGTTGACTAGCGGCCAACTGTCTATGAAGGCTGACTTTCCTGATTCATGAGGTTAAAAAAAAAAAAGAATGTGATATACTCTACAAACAGTAATAGAGGATTTCAAATGCGCTGCTTATTCTAACCAGGATCCAAAGACAAAGTGATAAAAAATTAGAAAGTGGTTTATTGTCAACGCGTTTCAAAGTCAATGACGACTCCTTCCTCAGGACAACCACTTTCCAATTTTTAATCACTTTGTCCTCGGATCCTTGTTGGAATCAGCAGCGCATTTGAAATCCACAATTCTTGTTTGCATCTAACGATTATGATCATTTGTGGATGTTGCAGCAGCTGTCAATTACGACATAATAGTGGTTGTGTCACACACAACCCTATAAGGTGAGCACATCACTCTTATCTTTTACCCCTTTTATACTTGGAAAAGACGCTTTTGCATTTTGCACATTTTTTACAAAAACAAAGAAGGCATATTGAATTTCAACACATCTGATCCTTTGTCCTCACAAGGGATAAGTCTGAATTGTCTAGCAGCAGGTTATTTCCCTCTACCCATTGAGAACCCATGCACACTTGCAGTATCGTCCAGCTTGCATCCATTGAAGGTGTAAGGACACCTTAGCACAATGTTTCAGCTTAACCCGATGATCTACTCTAATCCCATTCCTTTAATTAGAGCCCAATGCACAAAGTCATTACAAACTTTTTTGAGATTTAATTTAATTTGAGAAAATGAAGACATAACTCAGTGATGGGAGACATATTAAGCAACCTTTTCCACTCTTTGGAAACGCTTCCTAGACTACTTGATTAAAATAAACAGTTTTGCTTTGACGTTATCAGCTGTATGTTAATGAAATAAAATGTCTTCAAGAATGAATATTTTAATTAAAAACTTCAAGGAATAGAATCTCGTTTTATGCTGTCTGCTACATAGAATTTCCAAGATCAGAATTGTACTTAAATCGTTAGGTTTCTTTCACATTATCTTTCAACGTCCCAGTCTCTTCAGCGCACAATACAGAAATGATGTTTGCTAAAAATGTGCCCTGGAAGCTTACAGCATGTTTCATTTTCTTCCACACTTGGTTTTTACAATGTTTCTTCTCTACATTAAGCAAATTATGATTATTTTCACTTGACAAAGTTGAGAAGTTAAATACATTTAATTATGATGATCGAAATTGTAAAATTAAAAGGATCCAAAATTTCCCATGTTTTGCCATTATTCCATTACACAGCCCTTATTGGAGAGCTATCCAAAGTTCACATGTTAAGGAGTCACCTTGTGAGGTAGATCCTCTAACTTGTAGGTCATGGGGAGCAACATGGACCAGAGGTGATGGTGCATGTGACTGATGAACTGCATATGTATCCGAGCCGAGTATGTAGGATACCATACAGATAACTGGAGCAGGAAGAACGAGATGAAGTAGCATCAGGTGTAGCGACATGCAAAGGAGAAATAAATGTATAGACAGTCCAAAACGTGCAGCAGTCAAATGGTTAATAGCAGGGATGTATGCAATAAGGAAGTTGTAGAAAGTATATGGTTAACTGCAGGATAGCAGTGATGTATTATCAATCTAGTAAATGCTTACAGAGATTGATTACATTGAAATTAGCAATGAAGATGAAATTTGTTGCTTGACAAAGCATGCAGAACTTTGAAAGAAAAAAATAAGATAACTTGATACTTGATAACACCAGAAACATATCTGCAACCAGGAACTTGGAGCAGAGATGCAGTACTTTGATAGCAGAATTTTAAGTTTTTAAGTGTGAGTAACACCCATAGATACTGGACTGAGCTTGAAAGAAAACACTAGAAATGGATGGAATAGAAGTCAGGAAAACCATGGAGATAATAAGACATCTGGCTGAAGCTAAGCCAAGTGGAAGGTGAAGTTAATTTCTGAGAATACGGTTACTGAGAGAAAAGCTTATTCAATATTCAGACAGTTGGCTTCTGCCTGAGCCAGTCTTGGGTGATGATGTCATTGTCGATTGCTGGGTTACCAGAGTAGTGCAGAGGGAGCCAGCCATAGGAGAAGGGAGCATGGCCGACTCTTGGTCCAGGACAGATGAGTAACATCACAACTTACTGTGCCTGCATTAAGTTGGCAACTAACACATACAGTACATCAACTGTTACTCCAGACTCCCCCCAATTTTTGAAATTATGCTCAGGGAAGACATAGTTCAATGGTAGCCATAACCACTGAAGACTTAAAATATTTTGTGTCTCAAGCCTGAATGATTATTAATTTGTACTCCGTTTCCTAAGGAATATATGTAGCTTTGTATGGCAGGTGGACATGTATATGGACATGCATAACACTCAAAGTCAGCCTTACACATATCTATTGTAATGTAGGGGTATCCTCACCTTCCTCCGATGGCAGATATGAAGTTAAAGAAGGATCACGATATTGGATGTCAGAATGCCCAATTCTTTTATTTACAGAGGAGATAAGCTTCTCTAAGGAATATCTGGTAACAACTTACTACCTTCTCTCCATCATAATATAAGTATGCTCAAAATAGCTGAGCTTGCATGTGTATAGGAACCATTGGAAGAACCATTGGAAGCATTTGGCCAACAGCTATCTAAAATGTATAGCAGCAGAGATGGGCGAATAAATTCTGCATAATTCAAGTTCGATAAGAATTTTTTGGAAATTCTTTGAAGTTGGGGAGTCTGAATAATTCTTGATTAATTTTGGATGAATCACCTCAAATGGCTGCTTCCATGTTTTATCATAAGATAAAAAAACGATCACATGTAGCCCACCCTACAGCCAAGCGAATCATGACAGACTTTTGGTCAGAAGTTACTGTTCACTCATAGCCACTATAAAAGTCCAGAGTCCAGTTGCTGCCATTTATGGTGAATGTGGATAGGAGAGAGGACCTCGGAGCTTAGTCAGAGAGACATATTACAGATTATGAGTAGTGTTGAGCCACCCCCGTAGTGTTCGAGTTCGGTTCGGTTCGTCGAACACCCGTGTGTTCGCCGAACTGTTCGTCGAACTGTTCGTCGAACACCTTCGAACACCATTAAAACCAATGGCAGGCAAACAAAAACACATAGAAACACATAGAAAACACCTTCAAAGGTGTCCAAAAGCTGACAAACTGCTCAGAAGACACAACTAACACATGGAAAAGTGACAAGTACATATAGTCATGCAAAAAGAAAAGAGGTGGAGGAGTAAAAGGAGGGGGAGACACAGATATAGGCATGTCATGCCCTTCTAAAATCCAAAAAGTGAGAAGCCGACACGTTCAGTCCGCTCCTGCCCGTGCCACCTCCGTGTCGCCGGGTTTGTGCCAGAGCCGCGGTGAACCCTGACGGCCAGCCCCCCTCTCCCAATACTGGTGCCTGTCCGCTGGTGGGTCGAGCGAGCCCCCCTGTGGTGGAGGCAGCTCTAAGCTTTTTAATTTAAATTGTCTCTCTAATTTGAATAAATACACTTTAAATCCATTTACAAGGATCTATTGGAGGGCAAGGCTCATGCCAGCAGCCGCGTAATTCCAGCTCCAGTAGCGTCCACTAAAGCTGCTGCAGTTAAAAAGCTTTTATAAGGATCGAGCTCGGCTGTCCACCGCAAGGCATCCTACTGCCAGTCTGAGCCCCTATGCCTTGGGGTGCCTCCTGATGCTCTTCACTGAGTATCCCGTGGTCCCGAAGCATTTCCTTTGAAAAAATGAAGTGTCCAAACTACAGGTGGTGTAGCTTGCTTAACAGCCGGGATAATCTGCTGACTAGCAGACACTGTTACTAGGCACAAAGTATTTCCTGGGCTAGATGCAGTTAAAAATTTGTAATTAGATACTCTCGTTGGATGCTGAGAAAGCATTCCATAGAGTCTCCTGGCACGCCATATATGATTCTCTTAAAAAGCTTGGGGTAGGGGTCTAGGGGACCCTTTTATAGCCAAAATCACGGCCCTGTATCGCAATACGTCACCTACACTGAAGATAAATGGAACTGTAGCACCCTGAGGGCTCGGTTGCTACAGAGGTATTGCACCTCACCCAGAGGTGTGATATCTCACTCTCAGGTAAGGATGTAGTGTGGATCAGGACCCGACACCTGCATGCATTACACCACATTGCCGTGGGGCAGGGCGACCAATATGCCCCTGAGATGGGCACGACAGTCCCTGTCCCTGGCTGGAGTGGGGGGAGGGAACACTGAGGAAGGGGAACCCTGTAGTGCAGGAGCAGGGAGGAAGCAGTTCCTGGGTGCATTGAGAAGGGAGTATAAAAGGTGGGCACCATCTTAGTTCAGTGCAGAGAAGTCTGAGCAGAAGTGGCAGGGAGCAGGGGCTCTGCATGAGCTCTGCTCCGGAGGCGGGCCTAGTAACAGAGGCCCAGGCCTGGAAGAGGGAGAAGGAAGGAAGAGGAGCGGAGAAGGAACGAGGAACGAAGGGATCTCAGGGGTGCGGATGGGCGAGTCGCCACCGCACGCCCGAATCCACCTGCGTGGAGGGGTCAGGCCAAAGGGGGAGACCGGTCCCCGAAACTAGTGGAGGCAGGAAACGACCCTCAGCTAGAAACAGGAGGCTGTGACATTTTATGTGGCGCAGCCCCTCGCTACACCCGCTAGGAAGGCACCACATAGGGTCAGGGAAACTGGCGCCAAGTTTACCAAGAGGAGGCCCGAGGCAGCCGGACAGAAGGGTTGGTAAGAAAGGCCAGACAAAGGACACACAAAGGGGGTCCTGTGAAGCACTCCAAAGTTATCTGGGAGTAGTCTGAGCCCCTCACCTGGTGAGCACAGTACGACGTGGGCAGCCGTTACCTGCAGACGTTGTCTGGATAATAAGAACTGTGAGTAAAGGCCCTGGACTGCATCACTGACTCCGTGTCATTACTGCTGCTGCCCTGCACCATCACTCCCATCCTCCGCATACACTGCCCTGAGGCTATACTCCTCCCGTGGGGAGTTATGCTACGCTCTGCTGCACCCACAACACCAGCCTCAGCGGTCTGCCCTGGAGCGGCGGTTCACTCTGACCGCAATCCACGGGTGGCGTAGTCGGACATTTAAACATCAAAACCACATAAATAGTTCCGCCACTGGTTTGATCGCCCTGAGCCACGGAACCGGGTTGCCGCCACGGAGACTACAACCACCAGCATCCACCAAAAAGGGTCCGGCTCCGGGTGTCCCAAGGCCCAGGGGGCGCGTCAGAACATTTTCATCACCTTTCACAATCACCAATGGGACAAGGCAGGGATGTTCTCTGTCCCCTCTCTTATACATCCTAGTGACGGAGCACCTGCTCTCATCAATTCGCCATAACCCCAATATTAGGTGGATTGAGGTGGGAGGCACCGAGTACAAGTGCTCTCTATTTGCTGATGATGTCCTAGTATATATCACTCAATCACATATATCCATCCATGCTGTTATGGCTGAAATAGATCACTTTGTTACATGGTCAAATTTTAAAATCAATGCAGCGAAGTCTGAGGCCCTCGATGTCTCCCTCCCCAAATCCATATAGGATTCCATCCAGTCCAACTTTCCCTTTGCCTGGCCCTCACAGGGTATCAAATACTTAGGAATTCCTATTCATAGAGACCTCTCCCATCTATGTTATCTTAATTTTGGGCCCTTTATTGAACAACTCCATACAGACCACGTTTGGCAAGTTAGAACTGTAAGATTCACTACGTGAACCACTGGTGTTTTGTGGAAAAGCACATGTACACTGTGTTCCAAATTATTATGCAAAAAGTGTTTAGGAGTGATAAGGGAAGAATTTGTTTGTTTGTCAGTTAAACTCATTGATGGTGATGTGTGTCAGGGCTCTTTATATCACTGTAAGCAATTGCAGACACCTGTGCTAATTAGTTTGGCAGGTGTGTCCAATGAAAGGCAAGACTACTTAAGAAGGCTGTCTCACATTATTAAGCAGCCTACATTTTCTGCCAAAATGGGAAAGAAAACGGATGTGTCGGCTGCTGAGAAGCAACAAATTGTGGAGTGTTTAGGTCAAGGCATGACTACAATCAACATTGTGCGATGATCAGGATGAAGTGTCTTGGCAATCAAGAAGTATGTAGCTGATTCACAGTACACACGTGTGCGTGCTGATAAGGGCAAATTGAGGACTCTTTCCTACAGGCAATTACGTCAGGTTGAAAGAGCAGCGGCAAAAAAGCCTTGTCATAGCAGCAGACAAGTTTTTGAAGCTGCTTTTGCCTCCAACGTCCCCCGAACAACAAGATGCAGGGTCCTTCAGAGGTTTGCAGCTGTGCATACGCCATCCTGTCGACCTCCTCTATCCACTTCACACAAGCAGAAACGGCTCCAGTGGGCCAAACATTACATGAAGACTGATTTCAAAACTGTTTTGTTCACGGATGAGTGCCGTGCAGCGCTCGATGGTCCAGATGGATGGAGTGGAGGATGGCTGGTTGATGGACACCCCACGCAAACACGGCTACAGCGCCAACAAGGAGGAGGTGGAGTAATGTTTTGGGCTGGAATCATGGGGAGAGAGATTGTCAGCCCCTTTAGGATCCCTGAAGGCGCTAAAGATGAATTCCATAATGTATGTGGATTTTCTCAAACAGCACTTCCTGCCATGGTTCAAGAAGAAGAACCGTGTATTTCACAGCAAGATCATTTTTCTGCATGATAATGCACCATCTCATGCTGCACATAAAACATCTGCATCTCTGGCTGATATGGGCATAAAAGGGGACAAACTTATGGTGTGACCCCCATGCTCCCCTGACCTCTACCCCATTCAGAACCTTTGGAGCATCATTAAAAGGAGTGTCTATGATGGCGGGAGGCAGTTCACATCTAAGCAACAGCTCTGGGAGGGTATTCTGTCCTCATGCAAAACAATTGAAGCAGAAACCATCCAAAACCTGACAAATTCAATGGACGAGAGAGTTCAGAAGCTCCTTTCGAACAAGGGGTCCTATGTGAAAATGTAACATCACCTAGAATAAAGTTTTGAGTTGAAAACTGTTTGATTTCAGTTTCTAACAACCTGCTAATGCTTATAATTTCAAAAATGACCATTTTTTTGGTCTTTATTAAAATGAAAAGGTTGATCGAAAAGTTTGGGGGATCTAAGAGTGTGGCAACCCAGTAGTCATGATTACTTCGAATTCTGACAATATGAGGGTCATGCTGCAGGTAGTGCAGCAAGAAGGCACTTATGTGTCTTGCGCATCTCGGAGCCCCAAAATTATTTTCCGGGCTAGATGCAGCTAAAAATTATTATTAATTTTAAATCTGGTGAAGCTTTAGTATAGATGGCCTAATAGGATCAGTGCTGCACACTGCTACAAAGCCCAAATTATTTTCCAGTCAAGATACAGATAAACATGATTAGTAATTTTAAATCTGGTGGAGCTTATTATAGATGGCCTAATAGAATCAGTGCTGCACACTGCTACAAAGCCCAAATTATTTTCCAGCCAAGATAGAGATAAACATGATTAGTAATTTGAAAGCTTAAAACGGTTGGTAGGGTGATTTTAACCAATCATCAAGCTTTTACTCTCCCCAGGATGACACAGGGGTAGAAAAGTCGTTTCGGATCCATGATTTGTTCATCTTTATGAACGTGAGTCTGTCTACATTATCAGTGGAGAGCCGCGTGCGCTTATCTGTCAGCACACCACCAGGAGCGCTGAACACACGTTCAGACAGAACGCTGGCTGCGGGGCATGACAAGACCTCCAAGGCATAAGTGGCTAGCTCCGGCCATTTATCCAGATTGGAAGCCCAAAAAGAGCAAGGGTCCAGTGACACAGTCGTGGCTTCAATGTTTACTTGGAGATACTCCTGTACCATCGTCTCTAGGCGTTGACTATGTGTCAGACTTCTTGTCTCCTGTGGCCTTGCAAAGGATGGGCTAAAAAAGTGGTGAAATGATTCCGCAAAATTGATGTTACCAGCAGATACTGTGGTTCTGTTACGGTTTGAGTGCTGAACACTTGACGGTCCCACGGTTGGCAAGTTGGAACTGTGAGATTCACTACGTGCACCACTGGTATTTTGTGGAAAAGCACATGTAAGATTCTGCAACAGTCTCTGCTGATACTCCTGCATGCGTGCATCCCTTTCTATGGCAGGAATAATTTCTGCAAATTTACTTTTGTACCGGGGATCTAACAGTGTGGCAACCCAGTAGTCAGGATTATTTCTAATTCTCACAATTCGAGGGTCATGTTGCAGGTAGTGCAGCAAGAAGGCACTCATGTGTGTTGCGCATCCAGGAGCACCAAGTCCCTGTTGTGTTGGTGGCGAGGTAACAATCATGCTTCCTTCCTCTGTCCTCTCCCCCCAACCTCGCACAACAGAAATGTGATCAAGGTCTCCCTCATCTGATGAGTCTTCCATCAGTTCGTCCTCCACTTCTTCCTGGGCTCCTGCACCTTCCTCACTAGTTTGGCTGCTACCATGCGCCCTGGTAAAACCATCTCCCCCACCCTCACATGCCTGCCGCCTTGGTGCTGCCGACCGTCTGGACCTTGCAGATGTTAGCCCTTCCGCATACAACTCCTCCTCCTCTACTTCCTCCACCTCCTCTTGTGCCACCACCTGACTCCGAATTCTGTTTAACATGTGCTCCAGCATGTAAATCACCGGAATAGTCATGCTGATAATGGCATCGTCAGCACTAAACATCTTCGTCGCCATTTCAAAACTGTGCAGAAGGGTGCATAGGTCCCTGATCTGAGACCACTCCTCCAGCGTGATTTGCCCCACCTCTGGATCTCGTTGGCCCAGGCTATACGTCAGAACGTATTGCACCAGGGCTTGTCGGTGCTGCCACAGTCGCTGCAACATGTGCAGAGTTGAATTCCACCAGGTAGGCACATCGCATTTTAGCCGGTGAAGTGGCAGGCCCAACGACTTCTGTAGAGATGTAAGTCGCTGAGCTGCGGGATGCGAACGGCGAAAGTGAGCACACAGCGACCGTGCCCTCTGCAGAAGGCCATCTAGTCTGGGATAGTGGGCTAAAAATTGCTGGACAACCAGGTTCAACACGTGAGCCATACAAGGCACGTGTGTGACATTGCCCCGGCGAAGGGCCGCACCCAGGTTTGCAGCATTGTCGCACACGGCCTTCCCTGGTTTCAGGCCCAGTGGAGACAACGATTCATGAAATTGGTTCTCCAGAGCTGACCACAACTCCTCAGCTGTGTGACTCACATTTCCCAGACATTTCAATGTAAAAACCGCCTGATGACGTTGAGCCCTACTGCCAGCATAGTAAGGAGGTGTGCAGGATCCCTTCTGCGCAGTTAGAAAGCTTGTGGCATGACCAGACAGGCTTTGGGTGCAGGTGGAAGACCGAGAGGAGGTTGAGGAGGCAGAAGCAGTGGAGGAACTTTGACATAAAGAGGATTGACGCACAACTCGTGGGGACGGCAAGACTTGGACAGCAGCCCCTTGTCCTGCTGTCACCATAGTTACCCAGTGCCCAGTCAGCGACATGTAACGCCCCTGTCCATGCCTACTCGTCCAAGTGTCTGTGGTGAAATGCACCCTGTCACACACAGAGTTTCTCAAAGAAGCGGTGATTTTGTGTGCGACATGCTGGTGGAGCGCAGGCACACCTTTCTTTGAGAAGTATTGCCGACTGGGCATCTGGTACTGGGGCACTGCGACGGACATAAGGTCTCGAAAATCCTCTGTGTCCACCAGGCGGAAAGGCAGCATTTCTGTAGCCAAGAACTTGCAGATGGTGAAATTCAACCTCTTAGCTTTCTCATGGCTAGGAGGAAATGGTCTTTTACTTGTCCACATCTGAGGGACCGAGGGCTGGCTATTGTGCTTAGACGGGGTTGATAAGGGTGTCCCCGGCAAACTGCCGGTCTGTGAGGAAGATGCAGGCGGACATGTTAGGTTGCCTTGATCCAAAGGTGGTGCTATCGATGTCGGACAGCGCTCAACACCAGCTGGTGTTACCTCCAAAGAAAATGATGACCTGCCAATCACGCTGGCTGTTGCGGGTAAAGAGGTGGCAGGTCTGCGCCCCAAAACAGGTGTGACTGCTGTCCCCCCAGTCACAGAGGATGAAGAGGCCGCGGATGCACAAGATATGGCAGACGGTGGTTGGCCCGGCCGGCTAGGCCGCATTGTAGCACACTGAGCTTCCCACTGCAACTTATGCTTCATGTCCATGTGCCGGTTCATGCATGAAGTACTCAAACTATGTATTTTTTGGCCTCTACTTAGCTTTTGCTGACAAATGTTACAGATAACACGAGTTGGGTCATCTTTATCGATCTGAAAAAATGCCCAGGCTATGCAAGGCTTAGCACCCATGCGACCTGAAGAGCCACCACGACTTGTGGTCAGAGGCAGAGTTGTGTTTGAGGATGCAGTTGTTGACGTGCTTCCAGTACTACGTCTCTGTCCAGGAAGGCGCAACCTGACCTCGTCGTCACTAGCATCTTCCTCCACCTCCTCTGCTGACCTCATCTCTTGGCTGACTGTGGGTTGACAGTAAGTGGGATCTCCAACCTCATCATCATCACCCTGTGCGTTATCACACCCGTCGTCCTCAGAGCCAACCTGTTCCTGCCCTGACAAAAAACTAAAGTTGTCGCTCCAATCAGGTATTTGAGTCTTATCATCGTCTTCCTCATTGTCTCCACCAACAGGAGTTACAGTTTGGGAATGAGGGTCTACATTATGGTCAGAACCTTCTGCGTCTGGTCCTGGATCCGACTCATAAAGATTCTGGGCATCAGTGCAGATCATTTCCTCGTCTGGATTCACAGAAGCGCTGGAGTCGACCTCTGATTCCCAGGCTATAGTATGAGTAAACAGCTCTGCAGACTCAACCATCTGTTCTACCTCATACTCAGACGGGCAGCTGGAGATTTGGGAGCTGTGAGGAAGCAAGTGCGATTGGGGTGACACCTTTGAGGACTGGAGTATTTGTGATGTTGAAGTTGATGTGGAGGAGAGCCCACTTAAAGGAGCACTTGATATCCGTTGAAGCACCTGCTGTTTTTGTGCCTCATCTGGAATTTGTAGCGATTGGCGTGGCCGTAAGAAAGGGATCTTATCACATTGTCCGCTAAAAGAAGTAGACATTTTAGTTTGGCTGGAAGATGGTCTTTCTTCTGCAGATGTTACTGTTACTTTAACACCTACCCCACGGACACAACCTTTTTTCCCCTTCCCAACATGCCTATTCCCCTTTTCACCAGCAGCAGGCCTTTTTCCACTCATTTTGGTGGTTAACTAATTGACAACTCTGGAGTTGTTTGCACAAAAAAACAATGGATGGGAACCGAGCAGAGCTGAGTGGCCAAACTGTGGTATTAGGCCAAAACTATTGGCTGGGTTAGATGCAGAAAAAAATTATATTCAATTTGCAACCTGATGGAGGTCAGTATAGATGGACTAATAGAGAAAGTCCCACACACTGCTAGAAGGCCAAATATTTTTTCAGAGCTAGATGCAGAAAAAAATATATTCAGTTTGCAACCTGATGGAGGTCTGTATAGATGGATTAATAGAACAAGTCCCACACACAGCTAGAAGCCCAATATTTTTTCAGAGGTAGATGCAGAAAAAAATATATTCAGTTTGCAACCTGATGGAGGTCAGTATAGATGGACTAATACAACAAGTCCCACACACAGCTAGAAGCCCAATATTTTTTCAGAGGTAGATGCAGAAAAAAATATATTCAGTTTGCAACCTGATGGAGGTCTGTATAGATGGATTAATAGAACAAGTCCCACACACAGCTAGAAGCCCAATATTTTTTCAGAGGTAGATGCAGAAAAAAATATATTCAGTTTGCAACCTGATGGAGGTCAGTATAGATGGACTAATACAACAAGTCCCACACACAGCTAGAAGCCCAATATTTTTTCAGAGGTAGATGCAGAAAAAAATATATTCAGTTTGCAACCTGATGGAGGTCTGTATAGATGGATTAATACAACAAGTCCCACACACAGCTAGAAGCCCAATATTTTTTCAGAGGTAGATGCAGAAAAAAATATATTCAGTTTGCAACCTGATGGAGGTCAGTATAGATGGACTAATACAACAAGTCCCACACACAGCTAGAAGCCCAATATTTTTTCAGAGGTAGATGCAGAAAAAAATATATTCAGTTTGCAACCTGATGGAGGTATGTATAGATGGACTAATACAACAAGTCCCACACACAGCTAGAAGCAAAATATTTTTTCAGAGGTAGATGCAGAAAAAAATATATTCAGTTTGCAACCTGATGGAGGTCAGTATAGATGGAATAATACAACAAGTCCCACACACAGCTAGAAGCCCAATATTTTTTCAGAGGTAGATGCAGAAAAAAATATATTCAGTTTGCAACCTGATGGAGGTCTGTATAGATGGATCAATAGAACAAGTCCCACACACAGCTAGAAGCCCAATATTTTTTCAGAGGTAGATGAAGAAAAAGATATATGCAGTTTGCAACCTGATGGAGGTCAGTATAGATGGACTAATACAACAAGTCCCACACACAGCTAGAAGCCCAATATTTTTTCAGAGCTAGATGCAGAAAAAAATTATATTCAATTTGCAACCTGATGGAGGTCAGTATAGATTGACTAATAGAATGATGCTATGCCCAAAAGATTTTACTTCACTAGTAGAGATGAGCGTTGTTCTACTCGAACTGTTCGCCAATCTCAAATTCGAGCTGTTTTGGGCGGTGTTCGAGCCGGTCGGCAAACACGAACAATTTGAGAAAAATTCGGCTGTTCGAGGTTATGTTCGATAACTGTTCGTGCACCAAAATCATAACTGGATTTTTTCTCAGTAATGATGAAAATTAATGTTAATACGCAGTTTGAGTGTACAGCGGGGCGGGGGGAGGGGCAGGGGATGGATCTCTGCATGAACAATGAAGATCTCCATTTTTTTTTCTCTTTCCCGCATTTGCAGTGGGGAGGTGCAATCTGTCAGCCTATCAGCAGCGCACACACGGAGCGAAGTGCTTTTTTTCACACAAGCAAGGGCATGTGTGATTGGCAGTGTATGTCACATGTCCTTGCCCTATAAGACCAAGCCATTTTCCCCGTCGCCACCATTTTCTCACTGCTGCAGCTGCGTGTTAGACGGCACCGCTGTTGCTGTGTGCGCTATACCTTGTTAATTTCAAGCCAATTTTCGCACAAATATACAGATAGCTTGGGAGTAGGGAATAGTTGTGATTGCAGTCCTTTTAAGGACTAGGTTACAGCATTTCCTACGACTTTTATCAGGCAGGTCTGTGCTCTTAAATAGATAGATTGTGGGAGTAAAGACTAATTGTAATTGGAGTCCTTTTCAGGACTAGGTTACATCAGTTCCTATCAGTTTTTGCCAGGCAGGTCTGTGCCAGTGCTGTGCAAGTTTTTTTCACAGCATTTGGCTGAATCTAGCAAAGCTAATCCTTTTTGGCCTATTGCAGAGTGTGTTAGTCAGTGGAGTAGCCTATCTGTGTTGCAAGATATACCACCTGTGTATAGAATACCAATTTTTTTACTGCACCTAGTGAAGTAAAATCTTTTGGGCATAGCATCATTCTATTAGTCCATCTATACTGACCTCCATCAGGTTGCAAATTAAAAATAATTTTTTTCTGCATCTAGCTCTGAAAAAATATTTGGGCTTCTAGCAGTGTGTGGGACTTGGTCTATTAGTCCATCTATACTGACCTCCATCAGGTTGCAAATTAAAAATAATTTTTTTCTGCATCTAGCTCTGAAAAAATATTTGGGCTTCTAGCAGTGTGTGGGACTTGGTCTATTAGTCCATCTATACTGACCTCCATCAGGTTGCAAATTAAAAATAATTTTTTTCTTCATTTATCTCTGAAAAAATATTTGGGCTTCTAGCAGCGTGTGGGACTTGTTCTATTAGTCCATCTATACTGACCTCCATCAGGTTGTAAATTAAAAATAATTTTTTTCTGCATCTAGCTCTGAAAAAATATTTGGGCTTCTAGCAGTGTGTGGGACTTGGTCTATTAGTCCATCTATACTGACCTCCATCAGGTTGCAAATTAAAAATAATTTTTTTCTTCATTTATCTCTGAAAAAATATTTGGGCTTCTAGCAGCGTGTGGGACTTGTTCTATTAGTCCATCTATACTGACCTCCATCAGGTTGCAAATTAAAAATAATTTTTTTCTGCATGTAGCTCTGAAAAAATATTTGGGCTTCTAGCAGTGTGTGGGACTTGGTCTATTAGTCCATCTATACTGACCTCCATCAGGTTGCAAATTAAAAATAATTTTTTTCTGCATCTAGCTCTGAAAAAATATTTGGGCTTCTAGCAGTGTGTGGGACTTGGTCTATTAGTCCATCTATACTGACCTCCATCAGGTTGCAAATTGAATAAAAAAATTTTCTGCATCTAGCTCTGAAAAAATATTTGGGCTTCTAGCAGTGTGTGGGACTTGGTCTATTAGTCCATCTATACTGACCTCCATCAGGTTGCAAATTGAATAAAAAAATTTTCTGCATCTAGCTCTGAAAAAATATTTGGGCTTCTAGCGGTGTGTGGGACTTGGTCTATTAGTCCATCTATACTGACCTCCATCAGGTTGCAAATTATAAATAATTTTTTTCTGCATCTAGCTCTGAAAAAATATTTGGGCTTCTAGCAGTGTGTGGGACTTGGTCTATTAGTCCATCTATACTGACCTCCATCAGGTTGCAAATTAAAAATAATTTTTTTCTACATCTAGCTCTGAAAAAATATTTGGGCTTCTAGCAGTGTGTGGGACTTGGTCTATTAGTCCATATATACTGACCTCCATCAGGTTGCAAATTAAAAATAATTTTTTTCTTCATTTATCTCTGAAAAAATATTTGGGCTTCTAGCAGCGTGTGGGACTTGTTCTATTAGTCCATCTATACTGACCTCCATCAGGTTGCAAATTAAAAATAATTTTTTTCTGCATCTAGCTCTGAAAAAATATTTGGGCTTCAAGCAGTGTGTGGGACTTGGTCTATTAGTCCATCTATACTGACCTCCATCAGGTTGCAAATTAAAAATAATTTTTTTCTGCATCTAGCTCTGAAAAAATATTTGGGCTTCTAGCGGTGTGTGGGACTTGGTCTATTAGTCCATCTATACTGACCTCCATCAGGTTGCAAATTAAAAATAATTTTTTTCTGCATCTAGCTCTGAAAAAATATTTGGGCTTCTAGCAGTGTGTGGGACTTGGTCTATTAGTCCATCTATACTGACCTCCATCAGGTTGCAAATTAAAAATAATTTTTTTCTGCATCTAGCTCTGAAAAAATATTTGGGCTTCTAGCAGTGTGTGGGACTTGGTCTATTAGTCCATCTATACTGACCTCCATCAGGTTGCAAATTAAAAATAATTTTTTTCTTCATTTATCTCTGAAAAAATATTTGGGCTTCTAGCAGCGTGTGGGACTTGTTCTATTAGTCCATCTATACTGACCTCCATCAGGTTGCAAATTAAAAATAATTTTTTTCTGCATCTAGCCCAGCCAATAGTTTTGGCCTAATACCACAGTTTGGCCGCTCAGCTCTGCTCGGTTACCATCCATTGTTTTTTTGTGCAAACAACTCCAGAGTTGTGAATTAGTTAACCACCAAAATGAGTGGAAAAAGGCCTGCTGCTGGTGGAAAGGGGAATAGGCGTGTTGGGAAGGGGAAAAAAGGTTGTGTCCGTGGGGTAGTTGCAGAAGAAAGACCATCTTCCAGCCAAACTAAAATGTCTACTTCTTTTAGCGGACAATGTGATAAGATCCCTTTCTTACGGCCACGCCAATCGCTACAAATTCCAGATGAGGCACAAAAACAGCAGGTGCTTCAACGGATATCAAGTGCTCCTTTAAGTGGGCTCTCCTCCACATCAACTTCAACATCACAAATACTCCAGTCCTCAAAGGTGTCACCCAAATCGCACTTGCTTCCTCACAGCTCCCAAATCTCCAGCTGCCCGTCTGAGTATGATGTAGAACAGATGGTTGAGTCTGCAGAGCTGTTTACTCATACTATAGCCTGGGAATCAGAGGTCGACTCCAGCGCTTCTGTGAATCCAGACGAGGAAATGATCTGCACTGATGCCCAGAATCTTTATGAGTCGGATCCAGGACCAGACGCAGAAGGTTCTGACCATAATGTAGACCCTCATTCCCAAACTGTAACTCCTGTTGGTGGAGACAATGAGGAAGACGATGATAAGACTCAAATACCTGATTGGAGCGACAACTTTAGTTTTTTGTCAGGGCAGGAACAGGTTGGCTCTGAGGACGACGGGTGTGATAACGCACAGGGTGATGATGATGAGGTCGGAGATCCCACTTACTGTCAACCCACAGTCAGCCAAGAGATGAGGTCAGCAGAGGAGGTGGAGGAAGATGCTAGTGACGACGAGGTCAGGTTGCGCCTTCCTGGACAGAGACGTAGTACTGGAAGCACGTCAACAACTGCATCCTCAAACACAACTCTGCCTCTCACCACAAGTCGTGGTGGCTCTTCAGGTCGCATGGGTGCTAAGCCTTGCATAGCCTGGGCATTTTTTCAGATCGATAAAGATGACCCAACTCGTGTTATCTGTAACATTTGTCAGCAAAAGCTAAGTAGAGGCCAAAAAATACATAGTTTGAGTACTTCATGCATGAACCGGCACATGGACATGAAGCATAAGTTGCAGTGGGAAGCTCAGTGTGCTACAATGCGGCCTAGCCGGCCGGGCCAATCACCGTCTGCCATATCTTGTGCATCCGCGGCCTCTTCATCCTCTGTGACTGGGGGGACAGCAGTCACACCTGTTTTGGGGCGCAGACCTGCCACCTCTTTACCCGCAACAGCCAGCGTGATTGGCAGGTCATCATTTTCTTTGGAGGTGGTAACACCAGCTGGTGTTGAGCGCTGTCCGACATCGATAGCACCACCTTTGGATCAAGGCAACCTAACATGTCCGCCTGCATCTTCCTCACAGACCGGCAGTTTGCCGGGGACACCCTTATCAACCCTGTCTAAGCACAATAGCCAGCCCTCGGTCCCTCAGATGTGGACAAGTAAAAGACCATTTCCTCCTAGCCATGAGAAAGCTAAGAGGTTGAATTTCACCATCTGCAAGCTCTTGGCTACAGAAATGCTGCCTTTCCGCCTGGTGGACACAGAGGATTTTCGAGACCTTATGTCCGTCGCAGTGCACAAGTACCAGATGCCCAGTCGGCACTACTTCTCAAAGAAAGGTGTGCCTGCGCTCCACCAGCATGTCGCACACAACATCACCGCTTCTTTGAGAAACTCTGTGTGTGACAGGGTGCATTTCACCACAGACACTTGGACGAGTAGGCATGGACAGGGGCGTTACATGTCGCTGACTGGGCACTGGGTAACTATGGTGACAGCAGGACAAGGAGCTGCTGTCCAAGTCTTGCCGTCCCCACGAGTTGTGCGTCATTCCTCTTTATGTCAAAGTTCCTCCACTGCTTCTGCCTCCTCAACCTCCTCTCGGTCTTCCACCTGCACCCAAAGCCTGTCTGGTCATGCCACAAGCTTTCTAACTGCGCAGAAGGGATCCTGCACACCTCCTTACTATGCTGGCAGTAGAGCTCAACGTCATCAGGCGGTTTTTACATTGAAATGTCTGGGAAATGTGAGTCACACAGCTGAGGAGTTGTGGTCAGCTCTGGAGAACCAATTTCATGAATGGTTGTCTCCACTGGACCTGAAACCAGGGAAGGCCGTGTGCGACAATGCTGCAAACCTGGGTGCGGCCCTTCGCCGGGGCAATGTCACACACGTGCCTTGTATGGCTCACGTGTTGAACCTGGTTGT
Organism: Phyllobates terribilis; assembly: GCF_046119375.1. Taxonomy (NCBI): domain Eukaryota; kingdom Metazoa; phylum Chordata; class Amphibia; order Anura; family Dendrobatidae; genus Phyllobates; species Phyllobates terribilis. The sequence continues at coordinate 332,030,568 of NW_027362768.1, forward strand.
CCAGCAATTTTTAGCCCACTATCCCAGACTAGATGGCCTTCTGCAGAGGGCACGGTCGCTGTGTGCTCACTTCCGCCGTTCGCATACCGCAGCTCAGCGACTTACATCTCTACAGAAGTCGTTGGGCCTGCCACTTCACCGGCTAAAATGCGATGTGCCTACCCGGTGGAATTCAACTCTGCACATGTTGCAGCGACTGTGGCAGCACCGACAAGCCCTGGTGCAATACGTTCTGACGTATAGCCTGGGCCAACGAGATTCAGAGGTGGGGCAAATCACGCTGGAGGAGTGGTCTCAGATCAGGAACCTATGCACCCTTCTGCACAGTTTTGAAATGGCGACGAAGATGTTTAGTGCTGACGATGCCATTATCAGCATGACTATTCCGGTGATTTACATGCTGGAGCACATGTTAAACAGAATTCGGAGTCAGGTGGTGGCACAAGAGAAGGTGGAGGAAGTAGAGGAGGAGGAGTTGTATGCGGAAGGGCTAACATCTGCAAGGTCCAGACGGTCGGCAGCACCAAGGCGGCAGGCATGTGAGGGTGGGGGAGATGGTTTTACCAGGGCGCATGGTAGCAGCCAAACTAGTGAGGAAGGTGCAGGAGCCCAGGAAGAAGTGGAGGACGAACTGATGGAAGACTCATCAGATGAGGGAGACCTTGATCACATTTCTGTTGTGCGAGGTTGGGGGGAGAGGACAGAGGAAGGAAGCATGATTGTTACCTCGCCACCAACACAACAGGGACTTGGTGCTCCTGGATGCGCAACACACATGAGTGCCTTCTTGCTGCACTACCTGCAACATGACCCTCGAATTGTGAGAATTAGAAATAATCCTGACTACTGGGTTGCCACACTGTTAGATCCCCGGTACAAAAGTAAATTTGCAGAAATTATTCCTGCCATAGAAAGGGATGCACGCATGCAGGAGTATCAGCAGAGACTGTTGCAGAATCTTACATGTGCTTTTCCACAAAATACCAGTGGTGCACGTAGTGAATCTCACAGTTCCAACTTGCCAACCGTGGGACCGTCAAGTGTTCAGCACTCAAACCGTAACAGAACCACAGTATCTGCTGGTAACATCAATTTTGCGGAATCATTTCACCACTTTTTTAGCCCATCCTTTGCAAGGCCACAGGAGACAAGAAGTCTGACACATAGTCAACGCCTAGAGACGATGGTACAGGAGTATCTCCAAGTAAACATTGAAGCCACGACTGTGTCACTGGACCCTTGCTCTTTTTGGGCTTCCAATCTGGATAAATGGCCGGAGCTAGCCACTTACGCCTTGGAGATCTTGTCATGCCCCGCAGCCAGCGTTCTGTCTGAACGTGTGTTCAGCGCTGCTGGTGGTGTGCTGACAGATAAGCGCACGCGGCTCTCCACTGATAATGTAGACAGACTCACGTTCATAAAGATGAACAAATCATGGATCCGAAACGACTTTTCTACCCCTGTGTCATCCTGGGGAGAGTAAAAGCTTGATGATTGGTTAAAATCACCCTACCAACCGTTTTAAGCTTTCAAATTACTAATCATGTTTATCTGTATCTTGACTGGAAAATAATTTGGGCTTTGTAGCAGTGTGCAGCACTGATCCTATTAGGCCATCTATAATAAGCTTCACCAGATTTAAAATTAAAAATAATTTTTAGCTGCATCTAGCCCGGAAAATAATTTTGGGGCTCCGAGATGCGCAAGACACATAAGTGCCTTCTTGCTGCACTACCTGCAGCATGACCCTCATATTGTCAGAATTCGAAGTAATCATGACTACTGGGTTGCCACACACTTAGATCCCCCAAACTTTTCGATCAACCTTTTCATTTTAATAAAGACCAAAAAAATGGTCATTTTTGAAATTATAAGCATTAGCAGGTTGTTAGAAACTGAAATCAAACAGTTTTCAACTCAAAACTTTATTCTAGGTGATGTTACATTTTCACATAGGACCCCTTGTTCGAAAGGAGCTTCTGAACTCTCTCGTCCATTGAATTTGTTAGGTTTTGGATGGTTTCTGCTTCAATTGTTTTGCATGAGGACAGAATACCCTCCCAGAGCTGTTGCTTAGATGTGAACTGCCTCCCGCCATCATAGACACTCCTTTTAATGATGCTCCAAAGGTTCTGAATGGGGTAGAGGTCAGGGGAGCATGGGGGTCACACCATAAGTTTGTCCCCTTTTATGCCCATATCAGCCAGAGATGCAGATGTTTTATGTGCAGCATGAGATGGTGCATTATCATGCAGAAAAATGATCTTGCTGTGAAATACACGGTTCTTCTTCTTGAACCATGGCAGGAAGTGCTGTTTGAGAAAATCCACATACATTATGGAGTTCATCTTTAGCGCCTTCAGGGATCCTAAAGGGGCCGACAATCTCTCTCCCCATGATTCCAGCCCAAAACATTACTCCACCTCCTCCTTGTTGGCGCTGTAGCCGTGTTTGCGTGGGGTGTCCATCAACCAGCCATCCTCCACTCCATTCATCTGGACCATCGAGCGCTGCACGGCACTCATCCGTGAACAAAACAGTTTTGAAATCAGTCTTCATGTAATGTTTGGCCCACTGGAGCCGTTTCTGCTTGTGTGAAGTGGATAGAGGAGGTCGACAGGATGGCATATGCACAGCTGCAAACCTCTGAAGGACCCTGCATCTTGTTGTTCGGGGGACGTTGGAGGCACAAGCAGCTTCAAAAACTTGTCTGCTGCTATGACAAGGCTTTTTTGCCGCTGCTCTTTCAACCTGACGTAATTGCCTGTAGGAAAGAGTCCTCAATTTGCCCTTATCAGCACGCACACGTGTGTACTGTGAATCAGCTACATACTTCTTGATTGCCAAGACACTTCATCCTGATCATCGCACAATGTTGATTGTAGTCATGCCTTGACCTAAACACTCCACAATTTGTTGCTTCTCAGCAGCCGACACATCCTTTTTCTTTCCCATTTTGGCAGAAAATGTAGGCTGCTTAATAATGTGAGAGAGCCTTCTTAAGTAGTCTTGCCTTTCATTGGACACACCTGCCAAACTAATTAGCACAGGTGTCTGCAATTGCTTACAGTGATATAAAGAGCCCTGACACACATCACCATCAATGAGTTTAACTGACAAACAAACAAATTCTTCCCTTATCACTCCTAAACACTTTTTGCATAATAATTTGGAACGCGGTGTACATGTGCTTTTCCACAAAACACCAGTGGTTCACGTAGTGAATCTTACAGTTCTAACTTGCCAACCGTGGTCTGTATGGAATTGTTCAATAAAGGGCCCAAAATTAAGATAACATAGATGGGAGAGGTCTCTATGAATAGGAATTCCTAAGTATTTGATACCCTGTGAGGGCCAGGCAAAGGGAAAGTTGGACTGGATGGAATCCTATATGTATTTAGGGAGGGAGACATCGAGGGCCTCAGACTTCGCTGCATTGATTTTAAAATTTTACCATGTAACAAAGTGATCTATTTCAGCCATAACAGCAGGGATGGATATATGTGATTGAGTGATATATACTAGGACATCATCAGCAAATAGAGAGCACTTGTACTCGGTGCCTCCCACCTCAATCCACCTAATATTGGGGTTATGGCGAATTGATGAGAGCAGGTGCTCCGTCACTAGGATGTATAAGAGAGGGGACAGAGGACATCCCTGCCTTGTCCCATTGGTGATTGTGAAAGGTGATGAAAATGTTCTGACGCACCCCCTGGGCCTTGGGACACCCGGAGCCGGACACTTTTTGGTGGATGCTGGTGGTTGTAGTCTTCGTGGCGGCGATCCGGTTCCGTGGCTCAGGGCGGTCAAACCAGTGGCGGAACTACTTATGTGGTTTTGATGTTTAAATGTCCGACTACGCCACCCGTGGATTTCGGTCAGAGTGAACCGCCGCTACAGGGCAGACCGCTAAGGCTGGTGTTGTGGGTGCAGCAGAGCGTAGCATAACTCCCCACGGGAGGAGTATAGCCTCAGGGCAGTGTATGCGGAGGATGGGGGTGATGGTGCAGGGCAGCAGCAGTAACGACACGGAGTCAGTGATGCAGTTCAGGGCCTTTACTCACAGTTCTTATTATCCAGACCACGTCTGCAGGTAACGGCTGCCCACGTCGTACTGTGCTCACCAGGTGAGGGGCTCAGACAACTCCCAGATAACTTTGGAGCGCTTCACAGGACCCCCTTTGTGTGTCCTTTGTCTGGCCTTTCTTACCAACACTTCTGTCCGGCTGCCTCGGGCCTCCTCTTGGTAAACTTGGCGCCAGTTTCCCTGACCCTATGTGGTGCCTTCCTAGCGGGTGGAGCAAGGGGCTGCGCCACATAAAATGTCAGAGCCTCCGGTTTCTAGCTGAGGGTCGTTTCCTGCCTCCACTAGTTCGGGGACCGGTCTCCCCCTTTGGCCTGACCCCTCCACGCAGGTGGATTCGGGCGTGCGGTGGCGACTCGCCCGTCCGCACCCCTGGGATCCCTTCATTCCTCGTTCCTGGAGCCTTCTCCGCTCCTCTTCCTTCCTTCTCCCTCTTGCAGGCCTGGGCCTCTGTTACTAGGCCCGCCTCCGGAGCAGAGCTCATGCAGAGCCCCTGCTCCCTGCCACTTCTGCTCAGACTTCTCTGCACTGAACTAAGATGGTGCCCACCTTTTATACTCCCTTCTCAATGCACCCAGGAACTGCTTCCTCCCTGCTCCTGCACTGCAGGGTTCCCCTTCCTCAGTGTTCCCTCCCCCCACTCCAGCCAGGGACAGGGACTGTCGTGCCCATCTCAGGGGCATATTGGTCGCCCTGCCCCACGGCAATGTGGTGTAATGCATGCAGGTGTCGGGTCCTGATCCACACTCCATCCTTATCTGAGAGTGAGATATCACACCTCTGGGTGAGGTGCAATACGTCTGTAGCAACCGAGCCCTCGGTGCTACAGTTCCATTTATCTTCAGCCTAGGTGACGTATTGTGATACAGGGCCGTGATTTTGGCTATAAAAGGGTCCCCTAGACCCCTACCCCAAGCTTTTTAAGAGAATCATATATGGCGTGCCAGGAGACTCTATGGAATGCTTTCTCAGCATCCAACGAGAGTATCTACTTACAAATTTTTAACTGCATCTAGCCCAGGAAATACTTTGTGCCTAGTAGCAGTGTCTGCTAGTCAGCGGATTATCCCGGCTGTTAAGCAAGCTACACCACCTGTAGTTTGGACACTTAATTTTTTCAAAGGAAATGCTTCGGGACCACGGGATACTTAGTGAAGAGCATCAGGAGGCACCCCAAGGCATAGGGGCTGGGACTGGCACTAGGATGCCTTGCGGTGGACAGCCGAGCTCGATCCTTATAAAAGCTTTTTAACTGCAGCAGCTTTAGTGGACGCTACTGGAGCTGGAATTACGCGGCTGCTGGCATGAGACTTGCCCTCCAATAGATCCTTGTAAATGGATTTAAAGTGTATTCATTCAAATTAGAGGGACAATTTAAATTAAAAAGCTTAGAGCTGCCTCCACCACAGGGGGGCTCTCTCGACCCACCAGCGGACAGGCACCAGTATTGGGAGAGGTGGGCTGGCCGTCAGGGTTCACCGCGGCTCTGGCACAAACCTGGCGACACGGAGGTGGCACGGGCAGGAGCGGACTGGCCGTCTCGGCTTCTCACTTTTTGGATTTTAGAAGGGCATGACATGCCTATATCTGTGTCTCCCCCTCCTTTTACTCCTCCACCTCTTTTCTTTTCGCATGAGTATATGTACTTGTCACTTTTCCATGTGTTAGTTGTGTCTTCTGAGCAGTTTGTCAGCTTTTGGACACCTTTGAAGGTGTTTTCTATGTGTTTCTATGTGTTTTTGTTTGCCTGCCATTGTTTTTAACGGTGTTCGAAGGTGTTCGACGTACAGTTCGACGAACAGTTCGGCGAACACACGGGTGTTCGACGAACCGAACCGAACTCGAACACTACGGGGGTGGCTCAACACTATTCACTAGGTGCAGTAAAAAAATTGGTATTCTATACACAGGTGGTATATCTTGCAACACAGATAGGCTACACCACTGACTAACACACTCTGCAATAGGCCAAAAACGATTAGCTTTGCTAGATTCAGCCAAATGCTGTGAAAAAAACTTGCACAGCACTGGCACAGACCTGCCTGGCAAAAACTGATAGGAACTGATGTAACCTAGTCCTGAAAAGGACTCCAATTACAATTAGCCTTTACTCCCACAATCTATCTATTTAAGAGCACAGACCTGCCTGATAAAAGTCGCAGGAAATGCTGTAACCTAGTCCTTAAAAGGACTGCAATCACAACTATTCCCTACTCCCAAGCTATCTGTAGATTTGTGCGAAAATTGGCTTGAAATTAACAAGGTATAGCGCACACAGCAACAGCGGTGCCGTCTAACACGCAGCTGCAGCAGTGAGAAAATGGTGGCGACGGGGAAAATGGCTTGGTCTTATAGGGCAAGGACATGTGACATACACTGCCAATGACACATGCCCTTGCTTGTGTGAAAAAAAGCACTTCGCTCCGTGTGTGCGCTGCTGATAGGCTGACAGATTGCACCTCCCCACTGCAAATGCGGGAAAGAGAAAAAAAAATGGAGATCTTCATTGTTCCTGCAGAGATCCATCCCCTGCCCCTCCCCCCACCCCGCTGTACACTCAAACTGCGTATTAACATTAATTTTCATCATTACTGAGAAAAAATCCAGTTATGATTTTGGTGCACGAACAGTTATCGAACATAACCTCGAACAGCCGAATTTTTCTCAAATTGTTCGTGTTCGCCGAACGGCTCGAACACCGCCCAAAACAGCTCGAATTTGAGATTGGCGAACAGTTCGAGTAGAACAACGCTCATCTCTAATTATGAGGATTATTGTGTGATGAGAATATATAGATTTAATTATAAGACATTGATAGAGAGAGGTAGGGAGAAAGAGATAGGAGTCACTGACACTCTCTTAGTCAAGGAGCTGGAATTGTCAGTGCTTTAATTCACTCAAAAAGTTTGCTCATTTTTTGCAAAAATGTTTGATGTTGTCACACGCATTATTGCTGTACTTTCTGCATCAAACTCTCATTGGGCTGAGACATCCGGGTTTGCTAGGGCGTTGGAGGGTTCTGTGCAAGTGTGCAAGGTTACAGTGCATGCGGTGACATCATGACACCATGATCTTCCCAGCTCCTCATTAAATCTAAAAGTCTTGACCCTGAGGGAGAGGCCTGGGGATTTCAGTGCGAGCAGAGACGATTTGAAGATGTGATGAAGATCATTTGGGGGACTTAAATGGGCCAGCTAGGTGAGTAGTAAGGTGAGTACAAGGATTATTTTTTAATGATTTGATGGTCCAGAAAAATTGTGACCAGTGGCTGCAATTTTGCTAAATTTCCACAAAGGCGAATTACAAAAAATACACATTTTGGCGATTGCAGATTTTTGTAATATTTAAGTAGAATGTAATTCCACTAAAATGTATTCGTTCATCTCTAAACAAAAGTGAATTTTTGGAAATTCCCTCATCTCCATTAGTCAGATTTATTCTACACGTACACGGCTACAATAAAGTACAATATGAAACAATTCATTCCGTCATTCATTCTTATGTAATATGTGCTCAAACATAGACTGAGAATGACCAAGTGCCACCTCCTGTGTCTAGATGTAGGTTATTCCCCTTTTCTAATAAGGTAATGAATGTAGTGTGCACAGTATGCAGTGTATTACATTGCTGTGAACAGTTTGCATTTACATTACTTTTCTATTTTTCATTATCATTCAACATGATTTACTAGATTTACTAGATGTACTTTTTTCCAGCTCAAAAGACTGTTATGAATATGCTGACAGCATTTAAAGAGTTAATGGTAACATAAAGGGAGATTTATCAAAACTATTGAAAATGACTCAGGTTTCAACTTTAAATGTCCCTGAAAAAGAAAACTGTCATTTGATTGGTTGATGTGGACAATTGCTCCATTTTTCCTTTGCATCAATAGGAGACAACTACTTAAAGGGGTTTTCCCACAAACAAAGTTCATTTTAATCAATAAATCTTGGAATCATTATGAGATCCACAATTGGATGTGTTAAAAGAAAATGTTCCTGTGCTGAGATAATCTTATAAATGTGTCGCTGCTGTGTACTGTGTAATGGCTGTGTCTGACCGTGCAGGTACATGGTCTGATCATACCACATCTCCTGGGTAGGGGAGGATGCAAAAGAGAGTATACAGCAGGGGATCACAGCTGATTCGTTCTGTGAGGTAAAACATTTCTCTGTTTTTAAACAATGTTTTAACTCACAGAAAGCAGCAGCTGCAATCCCGTGCTATCCTGTCTGTATACTCTATTTTGCCTCCACCTCTGCCCAGGAGATGTGGTATGATCAGACCATGTCCCTGCCTGGTAAGACTCAGCCATTACACAGTACACAGCAGGGGCATATTTATAAGATTATCTCAACACAGGAACAATTTTTTAACACATCCAATTGGGGAAGCGCACACCTCATGCTAGATTTGGCTTATCTTTGACAGCGTAAGTGACACAAACCAAGAACTTCACAACCTATGAACTGATGTCGATTTCTATTGACCATTTCTGCCATATTTTATAGTAAATCCAATGAGCCACCGGATGCACTGCCCCTTTACACTAAATCAGACTCACTTTTTAGGAATAAAAAAAGGCAAGGGTACTGGAAAAGATCCAAAACAAATCACACATTTTTGCACAAGTAACTTTTTATCACCAGAAAGGGCATTTTACAAGGATCCATGTACAAGTATGTATTATGGAAGCTATAAGTTTTATTTGCTCAAGCTTCACATTTTGGAACTCAAATTTTATACATTCATATTACAGACTTATTTTTTTATAAATCCACTACATCTTAGGGAGAAGAAACCACCTCATATAAGCACAATAGTGTGGCCCACCAGGGGTGGACACAGCATTGGAGCAACCTGGGAAGTTGAGTATGAACCCAAGAGGTAAAGGGCCACTTCTCTTCTACGTCCAAAACAGATGGTATTGTCCATTATGATGTACTATTGGACAACAAAGGGCCCATAAATTTTTATTTTCTGTCCGTATCCTCTCCTGGGTTCAAAGATATTTTAGTTCCAAATTTCATCCACACGCCGCACCTTCCGGATGAATATTGAACTGCAGTTATTTTTTTTTAAATTCGCATTCATTTTAAGCATGGAGGAAATCCTTGGGGAATCTGCATTGAAATACCCAGCTAATTCTCAATTTTTCATGTGCCGAGTGGAAACAACTTTGGAGCGAAAAGTATATGGAAAAATTCCCCCATGTTTTAGCCAACCTTAAATATAAATTTCCACACCCACCTCATGATTGTCCGCATAATGATTTGTGTGCCTGATTGAGCCAGAATCGTAATACTTTGCCCCGGTTGGCTCTCTTTTCATGTCTTCTTTCCCAGTGTTTTGATATCATCGTTGATTACTGCACGTTGGCGTATGCTCCTCATGAAACACTTGTGAGTGTGATTATACACTGTAACTACTGGAGCTTCTCAATCTCCTCTTTTCTTTTAATTAAAGAGATTTTATAAGTGCATCTTCTCTGTCGTGATCTCTCCACCTATCTAGCACCCGGATCTTTCTTTAGAGCCATGATTTGCCTCTTTTGTTGAGTTAATGTATCAAGCGGCTCTAATCAGCGCTCCTCGCAGCTGACTCATCGGCACGGAACAGCATCTATTTTCCAACTGTGGCAATGGTTATATTAAACCGGGGAGGGGGGGAATAATATAATTTCTAAAGAGTTCATCTTGGATTACACTCTTTTGTAGACACAATCAAGACATGATGTATTATAGTCTTTTTATGGACAGTTTTTCTGTATTTCATTATCTCTTTTTGCTGAAATAACATTATAACATTGACTAATGTCCTTGGTTATCTACTAAGGTAATGTATTGTTCTCTTACTAGTTGCATAGGAACAGTATCACTTGTACAACTTGTTAGTGCTATTTAATACTCCATGAGCTGAATATATAAAAGGGAGGAGGCAACAAAAATATAAATTTAATAAAAATCATAAGATTATACAGATTTATTAATATAAGACTGGGCAATGAAGGATATATATGAGATACAGGAGGTGTAAAGGTGCACAAGCTGACACTAATATATGAGAGATACAGTATATAAGAGTTCATTAACAGAATATAGAGGTACATTGTCATGAGGGATATATAACGACGCAGGCAACCACTAATCTAACAATGGTATATAAGTTCAATGGAAGTGTGGATGCATGTGAACATACAGTTGAAACCAGAAGTTTCCATACACTATATAAAAAGACACATCTGTATGTTTTTCTCAATATCTGACATGAAATCAGAATAAACCTTTCCCGTTTTAGGTCAGTTAGGATTACCATAATTTTTAATATTTGCCAAATGCCAGAATAATGAGAGAGAATGTTTTAAGGCATTTTTATTACTTACTGCAAAGTCAAAAGTTTACATGCGCTTCATTAGTATTTGGTACCATTGCCCTGAAACTGAAAGTCTTGGGTCAAATGTTTGGGATATCCTTCCACAAGCTTCTCACAATAGTTGGTCGGAATTTGGGCCCATTCCTCCTGACAAAACTGGTGTAATTGATCCAGGTTTGTAGCTTGCTTTAACTTCCTGGCTGATGTCTTGAGATGTTGCTTCAGTATTGCCACATGATCTTCTTTTCTCATGATACCATCTATTTTTGTGAAGTGCACCAGTCCCTCCTGCAGCAAAACAACCCCACAACATGATTCTGGCACCCCCGTGTTTCACAGTTGGGATGGTGTTCTTAGGCTTCCAAGCTTTTCCCTTTTTCCTCCAAACGTAACGATGGTCACTATGCCCAAAAAGTTAAATTTTAGTTTCATCGGACCACAGGACATGTCTCCAAAAATTAAAGTCTTTGTTGCTGTGTGCATTTGTAAACATTAATCTGGCTTTTTTATTCTTCTTTTGCAGTAATGGCTTCTTCCTGGCAGAGTGGCCTTTCAGCCCATAATGCACCTGCACAGTCTGGCTCCAGACAGAAGAAAGCATCGCACCGAAACAGGTAAGAGGGGTGTATGGCGCCGGAGATCGCGGTATGCGTAGACACTGAACGCATACCGCGATCTCCGGTGCCATACTTACATACTTACCTGACCGGGAGGAGTGTTGCCGCGGCGCCTCTGTTCTGGCCAGAGACAGGGGCAGGAGTGCGGCGTCGGAATCTGCGCATGCACATAGCGCGCTATCCGGCGCCATTTTACTGAAGACACATTTGCAGTGTGTGTTCGGCAAAATGGCGCCAGTCAGAGCGGTATGGGCATGTGCATACTCTGGCGCCACACTCCTCCCCCGGCCTCTGGCAGAACGGGAAGCAGCGCTGGAGCACTTGGAAGAAAGGTGAGTATAATTGTTTATTTTTTGTGTGTGTGCAGTGTAATAGGGATGAGGGGTACCATACATACCAGGATAGGAATGAGGAAGTACCATACATAACAGGATAGGGATGAGGTGGTACCATGCATACCAGGATAAGGATGAGGGGGTACCATGCTTACCAGGAAAGGGATGAGGGGGTACCATGCATACCAGGATACGGATGAGGGGGCCATGCATATCAGGATGAGTGATGGGGTGCTATACATACCAGGATAGGAATGAGGGGGCCATGCATACCAGGATAAGGATGAGGGGGTACCATGCTTACCAGGACAGGGATGAGGGGGTACCATGCATACCAGGATACGGATGAGGGGGCCATGCATATCAGGATGAGGGATGGGGTACTATACATACCAGGATAGGGATGAGGGGGCCATGCATACCAGGATATGGATGAGGGGGTACCATGCATACCAGGATAGGGATGAGGGATGCCATACGTACCAGGATAGGGATGAGGGGGTACCATGCATACCGGGATAGGGATGAGGGGGCCATACATACCAGGATAGAGAATGAGGGGCCATGCATACCAGGATAGGGATGAGGGGGTCATGCATACCAGGATAGGAATGAGAGGGCCATATATACCAGGATAGGGATGAGGGGTACCATGCATACCAGGATAGCGATGAGGGATACCATGCATACCAGGATAGGGATGCGGGGTACCATACATACCAGGATGAGGGATAGGGTGCCATGCAAACCAGGATGAGGGATGGGGTGCCATACATACCAGCATGAGAAGTACCATACATTTCTGGATAGGGATGAGGGGTACCATACATGCCAGGATGAGGGATGGGGTGCCATGAATAACAGGATTGGGGGATGAAGGGTGTCATGCATACCAGGATAGGGATGAGAGGCCCATACATACCAGGATAAGGCTTAGGGAGTCACGCGTACCAGGATTGGGATGAGGGGGCCATGCATACCAGGATGAGGGATGTGGTGCCATGCATACCAGGATGAGTGATGGGGTGCCATGCCTACCAGGATTGGGGATGAGGGATGCCATGCATACCGGGATTGGGGATGAGGGGTGCCATGCATACCAGGATTGGGGATGAGGGTGCCATGCATACCAGGATAGGGATGAAGGGTTCCATGCATACCAGAATAGGGATGAGGGGAGCCATGCATACCAGGATAGGGATGAGGGGTGCCATGCATACCAGGATAGAGATGAGGGGGGCCATGCATACCGGGATTGGGGATGAGGGGTGCCATGCATACCAGGATTGGGGATGAGGGTGCCATGCATACCAGGATGAGGGATGGGGTGCCATGCATACCAGGATTGGGATGAGAGGTGCCATGCATACCAGTAATGGGGATGAGGGATGCCATGCATACCAGGATTGGGGATGAGGGGTGCCATGCAAACCAGAATAGGAATGAGGGGGTACCATGCATACCAGGATAGGGATGTGGGGGGACATGCATACCAGAATATGGATGAGGGGCCATGCATACCAGGATAGGGATGAGGGGGTACCATACATACCAAGATAGGGATGAGGGGCCATGTCTACTAGGATAGGGATGAGGGGTACCATGTATACCAAGATAGGGATGAGGGGTACCATGTATACTAGAATGAGGGATGGGGTACCATGCATACCAGGATGAGGGATGGGGTGCCATGCATATCAGGATAAGGATGAGGGGCCATGCATACCAGGATAGGGATGAGGTGTACCTTGCATACCAGCATTTAGATGAGGGGTGCCATGCATACTAGAATTGGGATGAGGGGTGCCATGCATACCAGGATTATGATGAGGGATGCCATGCATACCAGGATTGGGGGTGAGGGGTGCCATGCATACCAGGATTGGGGGTGAAGGGTGCCATGCATACCAGGATGGGGATGAGGAGGGCCATACATACCAGGATAGAGATGAGGGGTACCATGCATACCAGGATAGGGATGAGGGGTGCCATGCATACCAGGATAGGGATAAGGGGTACCATACCAGGATAGGGATGAGGGGTGCCATGCATACCAGGATAGGGATGAGGGGTTCCATGCATACCAGAATAGGGATGAGGGGAGCCATGCATACCAGGATAGGGATGAGGGGTGCCATGCATACCAGGATAGGGATGAGGGGTGTCATGCATACCAGGAGAGGGATGAGGGGTGCCATGCATACCAGGATAGGATGGGGACAGCACATAACAGGATGGGGGAACAGGATTGGGGAACATAAATACCAGGATTGGGGCAGCACAAATACCAGGATGGGGGCAGCACAAATACCAGGATGGGGACAGCACATAACAGGATGGGGGTGCAGGATGGGGGTAGCACATAACAGGATGGGGGCAGCACATAGCAGCATGGGGGCAGCACATTGCAGGATGGGGGCAGCACATAACAGGATGGGGGCAGCGCATAACAGGAGGGGGGCAGCATATAACCGGAGGGGGGCAGCACACACCAGGAGGGGGGCAGCACATACCAGGAAGGGAGACCATATACCAATAAAAATGCTCTCCACCTGGGTGTAGAACGGGTTCAATAGCTAGTATATATTTATATATTCTGTCAATGACCCTTTTTTGCCTTATGAATAACAAAATAGAGAAACAAATGGAGAAACAGAGGGTCAGTAATTTTGAATAGAAATAAATATATACAGTATGTACAGTATATGGAACGACATAAAAGCTATCAAGCAGCCCGCCACTCTTAAATGAAATGAATATAAATTATGCATAATTAAATTATTAGAGCAAATTAACATAAAGAACAATAGGAGGGTGGCAATGTCTTATACTGTCTCAGTTGCTTCTCTACAGACAGCTGATCGAGTTTCCCAGCACATTGACAACGAAACAGCTTTTTGGTCACGAGACATTACCTTCTCAGCACGAGGCATGTCTATCAGCAAAAAACAGTTGTAAAATAAGAAGTGACTATCTGTATTTATGATATCTGTCTTGCTTACAAACCCATTTACATAATGGATGGGTATCATTAGCCATCCAACAACAAACTAAAAAGTACAATGATGAGTTTCATAGGTTCATTAAAATTATATTTCAGAAGAGTCATTAGGATCCACCAGACAGCGCGTTGTCTCCAAATAAATGAGATGGAACTAAAGTATTTTCAACTACTGTAGATTGAAAAGGGGAGAAAAAAAAATCAAATATATTAAAACTATAAAGCGCTGAAGATAGCAATGAAAAGTATCACCAAAATATTCAATTTACTAGAACAGAGGCGAAATGGGCTTTTAATGATGTGTGCAGCATCCTGAGCGACAGATAATGTCGATCAATATTTCATAATTATTCTATTTATGAATGCGCCGCTCTGAAATCTGATATAAAGCAGCGGATGTGTATGACTGCTTGTGTCCTTCCTACTTTATTGTATCTTGGACTGTGGACATGGACCCCCAACCACCTTACATTTGATTGCATTAGTCCGGACATGGCAAGCCTTCTCGTTATAGTTGTTAGAAGAAGTGGTGAAGGTTTGTGGTCGAGGTGCCCTAATAATAAAACCTGAGCAGTATTTCTTACTTCTGGTAAATGCACGTCTCGTAAAGGTTGACGATGTTGCTTGTCCCTGCCCTTGCCCTCTTGAGACTGACTCTTTATTAATTAGCTTCCATGATATTTTGTATTGTTTGCTCTTACTAAAATAATAATTGACATCAACGTTTGCGGTGAATGGCTGCCTGTTATTTTCTGAATGGCATTTTACATCCGATGGAGGTTACAGTAAAAAGAGCTTTGCTTTCCTGGATGTCAGGCACTTCACTTCCAATGTACAATGTCAGATAGACCTTCAAAGTACGAAGAAACAATCCTTCTTTGTCATTATTGCTCTTAACTTGATGTGTCAGGAACTTTTTCTCTTCTACTCAAGTTGAATAGAAATTGGTGTACACTTCTAGAATTGTTCATTAGAGACGGACTATGTAACCTGAGTTTACAGAATAATTGAATTTGTGTTGCCTTTTTAGGAATATGCTGAATACGGACAATTTTAACAATATTGAATTATTGCAAATTGCCCAACATGGCAGCCACCATTTTACATATTTCAGAAGATTGTATCAAGATAAGGGGAGTTTGTGTATACCTCTCGTGCTGCTGTGTGTGGAAGACGTCATTTCTCAGGAATTTATTTCAACATGCGGTTTTTATTTGACATGCTTCAACGTGTCAGGCACCTCTTCTTCAGGAACTTACCAAATATAAGATTTCTCCCGAAGTTCCTGGCTCCGGAAAGTTATGGGTGGGCGTGGTTTCCTGTGTGGGTGGAGAGAGCTCTATTTAGCTGTGTTCACACTGCTCCAGGCATGCTGCTGCAGGTATAACTCTACCTCCAGAGCTTTTTCATATTTGTAGTATATAGTAGTGTGCATATACATATGTACAAGTGCATCTCACTAAATTAGAATATCATCAAAAAGTTTATTTATTTCAATTCTTCAATACAAAAAGTGAAACTCATATATTATATAGAGTCATTACAAACAGAGTGATCTATTTCAAGTGTTTATTTCTGTTAATGTTGATGATTATGGCTTACAGCCAATGAAAACACAAAAGTCATTATCTCAGTAAGTTAGAATAATTAACAAAAAACAACTGCAAAGGCTTCCAAAGCATTTAAAAAGGTCACTTTGTCTGTTTCAGTAGGCTCCACAATCATGGGGAAGACTGCTGACTAGAGATGAGCGTTGTTCTACTCGAACTGTTCGCCAATCTCAAATTCGAGCTGTTTTGGGCGGTGTTCGAGCCGGTCGGCGAACACGAACAATTTGAGAAAAATTCGGCTGTTCGAGGTTATGTTCGATAACTGTTCGTGCACCAAAATCATAACTGGATTTTTTCTCAGTAATGCTGAAAATTAATGTTAATACGCAGTTTGAGTGTACAGCGGGGCGGGAGGAGGGGCAGGGGATGGATCTCTGCAGGAACAATGAAGATCTCCATTTTTTTTTCTCTTTCCCGCATTTGCAGTGGGGAGGTGCAATCTGTCAGCCTATCAGCAGCGCACACACGGAGCGAAGTGCTTTTTTTCACACAAGCAAGGGCATGTGTGATTGGCAGTGTATGTCACATGTCCTTGCCCTATAAGACCAAGCCATTTTCCCCGTCGCCACCATTTTCTCACTGCTGCAGCTGCGTGTTAGACGGCACCGCTGTTGCTGTGTGCGCTATACCTTGTTAATTTCAAGCCAATTTTCGCACAAATATACAGATAGCTTGGGAGTAGGGAATAGTTGTGATTGCAGTCCTTTTAAGGACTAGGTTACAGCATTTCCTACGACTTTTATCAGGCAGGTCTGTGCTCTTAAATAGATAGATTGTGGGAGTAAAGACTAATTGTAATTGGAGTCCTTTTCAGGACTAGGTTACATCAGTTCCTATCAGTTTTTGCCAGGCAGGTCTGTGCCAGTGCTGTGCAAGTTTTTTTCACAGCATTTGGCTGAATCTAGCAAAGCTAATCCTTTTTGGCCTATTGCAGAGTGTGTTAGTCAGTGGAGTAGCCTATCTGTGTTGCAAGATATACCACCTGTGTATAGAATACCAATTTTTTTACTGCACCTAGTGAAGTAAAATCTTTTGGGCATAGCATCATTCTATTAGTCCATCTATACTGACCTCCATCAGGTTGCAAACTGAATATAATTTTTTTCTGCATCTACCTCTGAAAAAATATTTGGGCTTCTAGCAGTGTGTGGGACTTGGTCTATTAGTCCATCTATACTGACCTCCATCAGGTTGCAAATTAAAAATAATTTTTTTCTTCATTTAGCTCTGAAAAAATATTTGGGCTTCTAGCAGTGTGTGGGACTTGTTCTATTAGTCCTTCTATACTGACCTCCAGCAGGTTGCAAATTGAATATAATTTTTTTCTGCATCTAGCTCTGAAAAAATATTTGGGCTTCTAGCGGTGTGTGGGACTTGGTCTATTAGTCCTTCTATACTGACCTCCATCAGGTTGCAAATTAAAAATAATTTTTTTCTGCATCTAGCTCTGAAAAAATATTTGGGCTTCTAGCAGTGTGTGGGACTTGGTCTATTAGTCCATCTATACTGACCTCCATCAGGTTGCAAATTAAAAATAATTTTTTTCTTCATTTATCTCTGAAAAAATATTTGGGCTTCTAGCAGCGTGTGGGACTTGTTCTATTAGTCCATCTATACTGACCTCCATCAGGTTGCAAATTAAAAATAATTTTTTTCTGCATCTAGCTCTGAAAAAATATTTGGGCTTCTCGCAGTGTGTGGGACTTGGTCTATTAGTCCATCTATACTGACCTCCATCAGGTTGCAAATTAAAAATAATTTTTTTCTGCATCTAGCTCTGAAAAAATATTTGGGCTTCTAGCAGTGTGTGGGACTTGGTCTATTAGTCCATCTATACTGACCTCCATCAGGTTGCAAATTGAATAAAAAAATTTTCTGCATCTAGCTCTGAAAAAATATTTGGGCTTCTAGCGGTGTGTGGGACTTGGTCTATTAGTCCATCTATACTGACCTCCATCAGGTTGCAAATTAAAAATAATTTTTTTCTGCATCTAGCTCTGAAAAAATATTTGGGCTTCTAGCAGTGTGTGGGACTTGGTCTATTAGTCCATCTATACTGACCTCCATCAGGTTGCAAATTAAAAATAATATTTTTCTTCATTTAGCTCTGAAAAAATATTTGGGCTTCTAGCAGTGTGTGGGACTTGTTCTATTAGTCCTTCTATACTGACCTCCAGCAGGTTTCAAATTGAATATAATTTTTTTCTGCATCTAGCTCTGAAAAAATATTTGGGCTTCTAGCAGTGTGTGGGACTTGGTCTATTAGTCCATCTATACTGACCTCCATCAGGTTGCAAATTAAAAATAATTTTTTTCTGCATCTAGCTCTGAAAAAATATTTGGGCTTCTAGCGGTGTGTGGGACTTGGTCTATTAGTCCATCTATACTGACCTCCATCAGGTTGCAAATTAAAAATAATTTTTTTCTGCATCTAGCTCTGAAAAAATATTTGGGCTTCTAGCAGTGTGTGGGACTTGGTCTATTAGTCCATCTATACTGACCTCCATCAGGTTGCAAATTAAAAATAATTTTTTTCTTCATTTAGCTCTGAAAAAATATTTGGGCTTCTAGCAGTGTGTGGGACTTGTTCTATTAGTCCTTCTATACTGACCTCCAGCAGGTTGCAAATGGAATATAATTTTTTTCTGCATCTAGCTCTGAAAAAATATTTGGGCTTCTAGCGGTGTGTGGGACTTGGTCTATTAGTCCATCTATACTGACCTCCATCAGGTTACAAATTAAAAATAATTTTTTTCTGCATCTAGCTCTGAAAAAATATTTGGGCTTCTAGCAGTGTGTGGGACTTGGTCTATTAGTCCATCTATACTGACCTCCATCAGGTTGCAAATTAAAAATAATTTTTTTCTGCATCTAGCTCTGAAAAAATATTTGGGCTTCTAGCAGTGTGTGGGACTTGGTCTATTAGTCCATCTATACTGACCTCCATCAGGTTGCAAATTAAAAATAATTTTTTTCTTCATTTAGCTCTGAAAAAATATTTGGGCTTCTAGCAGTTTGTGGGACTTGTTCTATTAGTCCTTCTATACTGACCTCCAGCAGGTTGCAAATTGAATATAATTTTCTTCTGCATCTAGCTCTGAAAAAATATTTGGGCTTTTAGCGGTGTGTGGGACTTGGTCTATTAGTCCATCTATACTGACCTCCATCAGGTTGCAAATTAAAAATAATTTTTTTCTGCATCTAGCTCTGAAAAAATATTTGGGCTTCTAGCGGTGTGTGGGACTTGGTCTATTAGTCCATCTATACTGACCTCCATCAGGTTGCAAATTAAAAATAATTTTTTTCTGCTTCTAGCTCTGAAAAAATATTTGGGCTTCTAGCAGTGTGTGGGACTTGGTCTATTAGTCCATCTATACTGACCTCCATCAGGTTGCAAATTGAATAAAAAAATTTTCTGCATCTAGCTCTGAAAAAATATTTGGGCTTCTAGCGGTGTGTGGGACTTGGTCTATTAGTCCATCTATACTGACCTCCATCAGGTTGCAAATTAAAAATAATTTTTTTCTGCATCTAACCCAGCCAATAGTTTTGGCCTAATACCACAGTTTGGCCACTCAGCTCTGCTCGGTTACCATCCATTGTTTTTTTGTGCAAACAACTCCAGAGTTGTGAATTAGTTAACCACCAAAATGAGTGGAAAAAGGCCTGCTGCTGGTGGAAAGGGGAATAGGCGTGTTGGGAAGGGGAAAAAAGGTTGTGTCCGTGGGGTAGGTGCAGAAGAAAGACCATCTTCCAGCCAAACTAAAATGTCTACTTCTTTTAGCGGACAATGTGATAAGATCCCTTTCTTACGGCCACGCCAATCGCTACAAATTCCAGATGAGGCACAAAAACAGCAGGTGCTTCAACGGATATCAAGTGCTCCTTTAAGTGGGCTCTCCTCCACATCAACTTCAACATCACAAATACTCCAGTCCTCAAAGGTGTCACCCAAATCGCACTTGCTTCCTCACAGCTCCCAAATCTCCAGCTGCCCGTCTGAGTATGAGGTAGAACAGATGGTTGAGTCTGCAGAGCTGTTTACTCATACCATAGCCTGGGAATCAGAGGTCGACTCCAGCGCTTCTGTGAATCCAGACGAGGAAATGATCTGCACTGATGCCCAGAATCTTTATGAGTCGGATCCAGGACCAGACGCAGAAGGTTCTGACCATAATGTAGACCCTCATTCCCAAACTGTAACTCCTGTTGGTGGAGACAATGAGGAAGACGATGATAAGACTCAAATACCTGATTGGAGCGACAACTTTAGTTTTTTGTCAGGGCAGGAACAGGTTGGCTCTGAGGACGACGGGTGTGATAACGCACAGGGTGATGATGATGAGGTCGGAGATCCCACTTACTGTCAACCCACAGTCAGCCAAGAGATGAGGTCAGCAGAGTAGGTGGAGGAAGATGCTAGTGACGACGAGGTCAGGTTGCGCCTTCCTGGACAGAGACGTAGTACTGGAAGCACGTCAACAACTGCATCCTCAAACACAACTCTGCCTCTCACCACAAGTCGTGGTGGCTCTTCAGGTCGCATGGGTGCTAAGCCTTGCATAGCCTGGGCATTTTTTCAGATCGATAAAGATGACCCAACTCGTGTTATCTGTAACATTTGTCAGCAAAAGCTAAGTAGAGGCCAAAAAATACATAGTTTGAGTACTTCATGCATGAACCGGCACATGGACATGAAGCATAAGTTGCAGTGGGAAGCTCAGTGTGCTACAATGCGGTCTAGCCGGCCGGGCCAACCACCGTCTGCCATATCTTGTGCATCCGCGGCCTCTTCATCCTCTGTGACTGGGGGGACAGCAGTCACACCTGTTTTGGGGCGCAGACCTGCCACCTCTTTACCCGCAACAGCCAGCGTGATTGGCAGGTCATCATTTTCTTTGGAGGTGGTAACACCAGCTGGTCTTGAGCGCTGTCCGACATCGATAGCACCACCTTTGGATGAAGGCAACCTAACATGTCCGCCTGCATCTTCCTCACAGACCGGCAGTTTGCCGGGGACACCCTTATCAACCCCGTCTAAGCACAATAGCCAGCCCTCGGTCCCTCAGATGTGGACAAGTAAAAGACCATTTCCTCCTAGCCATGAGAAAGCTAAGAGGTTGAATTTCACCATCTGCAAGCTCTTGGCTACAGAAATGCTGCCTTTCCGCCTGGTGGACACAGAGGATTTTCGAGACCTTATGTCCGTCGCAGTGCCCCAGTACCAGATGCCCAGTCGGCACTACTTCTCAAAGAAAGGTGTGCCTGCGCTCCACCAGAATGTCGCACACAACATCACCGCTTCTTTGAGAAACTCTGTGTGTGACAGGGTGCATTTCACCACAGACACTTGGACGAGTAGGCATGGACAGGGGCGTTACATGTCGCTGACTGGGCACTGGGTAACTATGGTGACAGCAGGACAAGGGGCTGCTGTCCAAGTCTTGCCGTCCCCACGAGTTGTGCGTCAATCCTCTTTATGTCATTTTTCCTCCACTGCTTCTGCCTCCTCAACCTCCTCTCGGTCTTCCACCTGCACCCAAAGCCTGTCTGGTCATGCCACAAGCTTTCTAACTGCGCAGAAGGGATCCTGCACACCTCCTTACTATGCTGGCAGTAGGGCTCAACGTCATCAGGCGGTTTTTACATTGAAATGTCTGGGAAATGTGAGTCACACAGCTTAGGAGTTGTGGTCAGCTCTGGAGAACCAATTTCATGAATGGTTGTCTCCACTGGACCTGAAACCAGGGAAGGCCGTGTGCGACAATGCTGCAAACCTGGGTGCGGCCCTTCGCCGGGGCAATGTCACACACGTGCCTTGTATGGCTCACGTGTTGAACCTGGTTGTCCAGCAATTTTTAGCCCACTATCCCAGACTAGATGGCCTTCTGCAGAGGGCACGGTCACTGTGTGCTCACTTCCGCCGTTCGCATCCCGCAGCTCAGCGACTTACATCTCTACAGAAGTCGTTGGGCCTGCCACTTCACCGGCTAAAATGCGATGTGCCTACCCGGTGGAATTCAACTCTGCACATGTTGCAGCGACTGTGGCAGCACCGACAAGCCCTGGTGCAGTACGTTCTGACTTATAGCCTGGGCCAACAAGATCCAGAAGTGGGGCAAATCACGCTGGAGGAGTGTTCTCAGATCAGGGACCTATGCACCCTTCTGCACAGTTTTGAAATGGCGACGAAGATGTTTAGTGCTGACGATGCCATTATCAGCATGACTATTCCGGTGATTTACATGCTGGAACACATGTTAAACAGAATTCGGAGTCAGGTGGTGGCACAAGAGGAGGTGGAGGAAGTAGAGGAGGAGGAGTTGTATGCGGAAGGGCTAACATCTGCAAGGTCCAGACGGTCGGCAGCACCAGGGCGGCAGGCATGTGAGGGTGGGGGAGATGATTTTACCAGGGCGCATGGTAGCAGCCAAACTAGTGAGGAAGGTGCAGGAGCCCAGGAAGAAGTGGAGGACGAACTGATGGAAGACTCACCAGATGAGGGAGACCTTGATCACATTTCTGTTGTGCGAGGTTGGGGGGAGAGGACAGAGGAAGGAAGCATGATTGTTACCTCGCCACCAACACAACAGGGACTTGGTGCTCCTGGATGCGCAACACACATGAGTGCCTTCTTGCTGCACTACCTGCAACATGACCCTCGAATTGTGAGAATTAGAAATAATCCTGACTACTGGGTTGCCACACTGTTAGATCCCCGGTACAAAAGTAAATTTGCAGAAATTATTCCTGCCATAGAAAGGGATGCACGCATGCAGGAGTATCAGCAGAGACTGTTGCAGAATCTTACATGTGCTTTTCCACAAAATACCAGTGGTTCACGTAGTGAATCTTACAGTTCTAACTTGCCAACCGTGGTCTGTATGGAATTGTTCAATAAAGGGCCCAAAATTAAGATAACATAGATGGGAGAGGTCTCTATGAATAGGAATTCCTAAGTATTTGATACCCTGTGAGGGCCAGGCAAAGGGAAAGTTGGACTGGATGGAATCCTATATGGATTTAGGGAGGGAGACATCGAGGGCCTCAGACTTCGCTGCATTGATTTTAAAATTTTACCATGTAACAAAGTGATCTATTTCAGCCATAACAGCAGGGATGGATATATGTGATTGAGTGATATATACTAGGACATCATCAGCAAATAGAGAGCACTTGTACTCGGTGCCTCCCACCTCAATCCACCTAATATTGGGGTTATGGCGAATTGATGAGAGCAGGTGCTCCGTCACTAGGATGTATAAGAGAGGGGACAGAGGACATCCCTGCCTTGTCCCATTGGTGATTGTGAAAGGTGATGAAAATGTTCTGACGCACCCCCTGGGCCTTGGGACACCCGGGGCCGGACCCTTTTTGGTGGATGCTGGTGGTTGTAGTCTTCGTGGCGGCGATCCGGT
Organism: Phyllobates terribilis; assembly: GCF_046119375.1. Classification (NCBI taxonomy): domain Eukaryota; kingdom Metazoa; phylum Chordata; class Amphibia; order Anura; family Dendrobatidae; genus Phyllobates; species Phyllobates terribilis. Next base: position 332,054,011 of record NW_027362768.1, read on the forward strand.
TCCGTGGCTCAGGGCGGTCAAACCAGTGGCGGAACTATTTATGTGGTTTTGATGTTTAAATGTCCGACTACGCCACCCGTGGATTGCGGTCAGAGTGAACCGCCGCTACAGGGCAGACCGCTAAGGCTGGTGTTGTGGGTGCAGCAGAGCGTAGCATAACTCCCCACGGGAGGAGTATAGCCTCAGGGCAGTGTATGCGGAGGATGGGGGTGATGGTGCAGGGCAGCAGCAGTAACGACACGGAGTCAGTGATGCAGTTCAGGGCCTTTACTCACAGTTCTTATTATCCAGACCACGTCTGCAGGTAACGGCTGCCCACGTCGTACTGTGCTCACCAGGTGAGGGGCTCAGACAACTCCCAGATAACTTTGGAGCGCTTCACAGGACCCCCTTTGTGTGTCCTTTGTCTGGCCTTTCTTACCAACACTTCTGTCCGGCTGCCTCGGGCCTCCTCTTGGTAAACTTGGCGCCAGTTTCCCTGACCCTATGTGGTGCCTTCCTAGCGGGTGGAGCAAGGGGCTGCGCCACATAAAATGTCAGAGCCTCCGGTTTCTAGCTGAGGGTCGTTTCCTGCCTCCACTAGTTCGGGGACCGGTCTCCCCCTTTGGCCTGACCCCTCCACGCAGGTGGATTCGGGCGTGCGGTGGCGACTCGCCCGTCCGCACCCCTGGGATCCCTTCATTCCTCGTTCCTGGAGCCTTCTCCGCTCCTCTTCCTTCCTTCTCCCTCTTGCAGGCCTGGGCCTCTGTTACTAGGCCCGCCTCCGGAGCAGAGCTCATGCAGAGCCCCTGCTCCCTGCCACTTCTGCTCAGACTTCTCTGCACTGAACTAAGATGGTGCCCACCTTTTATACTCCCTTCTCAATGCACCCAGGAACTGCTTCCTCCCTGCTCCTGCACTGCAGGGTTCCCCTTCCTCAGTGTTCCCTCCCCCCACTCCCGCCAGGGACAGGGACTGTCGTGCCCATCTCAGGGGCATATTGGTCGCCCTGCCCCACGGCAATGTGGTGTAATGCATGCAGGTGTCGGGTCCTGATCCACACTCCATCCTTATCTGAGAGTGAGATATCACACCTCTGGGTGAGGTGCAATACGTCTGTAGCAACCGAGCCCTCGGTGCTACAGTTCCATTTATCTTCAGCCTAGGTGACGTATTGTGATACAGGGCCGTGATTTTGGCTATAAAAGGGTCCCCTAGACCCCTACCCCAAGCTTTTTAAGAGAATCATATATGGCGTGCCAGGAGACTCTATGGAATGCTTTCTCAGCATCCAACGAGAGTATCTACTTACAAATTTTTAACTGCATCTAGCCCAGGAAATACTTTGTGCCTAGTAGCAGTGTCTGCTAGTCAGCGGATTATCCCGGCTGTTAAGCAAGCTACACCACCTGTAGTTTGGACACTTAATTTTTTCAAAGGAAATGCTTCGGGACCACGGGATACTTAGTGAAGAGCATCAGGAGGCACCCCAAGGCATAGGGGCTGGGACTGGCACTAGGATGCCTTGCGGTGGACAGCCGAGCTCGATCCTTATAAAAGCTTTTTAACTGCAGCAGCTTTAGTGGACGCTACTGGAGCTGGAATTACGCGGCTGCTGGCATGAGACTTGCCCTCCAATAGATCCTTGTAAATGGATTTAAAGTGTATTCATTCAAATTAGAGGGACAATTTAAATTAAAAAGCTTAGAGCTGCCTCCACCACAGGGGGGCTCTCTCGACCCACCAGCGGACAGGCACTAGTATTGGGAGAGGGGGGCTGGCCGTCAGGGTTCACCGCGGCTCTGGCACAAACCCGGCGACACGGAGGTTGGACTGGCAGGAGCGGACTGGCCGTGTCGGCTTCTCACTTTTTGGATTTTAGAAGGGCATGACATGCCTATATCTGTGTCTCCCCCTCCTTTTACTCCTCCACCTCTTTTCTTTTCGCATGACTATATGTACTTGTCACTTTTCCATGTGTTAGTTGTGTCTTCTGAGCAGTTTGTCAGCTTTTGGACACCTTTGAAGGTGTTTTCTATGTGTTTCTATGTGTTTTTGTTTGCCTGCCATTGGTTTTAACGGTGTTCGAAGGTGTTCGACGAACAGTTCGACAAACAGTTCGGCGAACACACGGGTGTTCGACGAACCGAACCGAACTCGAACACTACGGGGGTGGCTCAACACTACTGCTGACTTGACAGATGTCCAGAAGGCAGTCATTGACACACTCCACAAGGTCTAGTCTGAAGTTTCTACAATCAGTGATGGTTTGGGGAGCCAAGTTATCTGCTGGTGCAGGTCCACTGTGTTTTATCAAGACTAGTGATGGGCGAGCACTAAAATGCTCGGGTGCTCAATGCTCGGGTGCTCGACCCGAGCAACGAGCCCAATTTAAGTCTATGGGAAACGCGAGCATTTTTCAGGCGGCTTCCCCGGGCGGTCTGCAGAGGACTTAGAAATTGCCCAAATCGATGGAAACAGTGCTCAAATGACATGGGAACAACATGGGGAAGACCCCTGGAAGTATTTCTGACTCCCAGGTCACTGCTGTCAACAACATTGTCAGAGGTATTACGCCACTTTTACGGACTCACAATAAAACATACAAAAACAAAACCAAAATGAATTTTCCTGGGAAATATGTTAAGGAACATCCTTTCCAGGATAATAACTTGTATATAAGGCAAAATAAATATACTAAAACAAAAATGCTCCTCCACACTTGGGCTATATTCACACGTAGCATTTTTTTTAGCACTTTTGCATTGCTTTCAACCAAGACAAATGCATTCACTGGGAAATGTCATTTTAACATTTTACAACCTTATCTGGCCATGTGGTGTGTGAGACATCATCAGACACATTCTGTTTCATTTATGATGGAGGGACTCTGAAAGTCACAAAGCCTATTTTTGTATGGCCAGCAGTTGGCCATCGCTATTGTTAGAGATCCATCAGCCGGCTATGCTTTGTTGTTCCCATTATTAACAAGTAGGTCTCCTATACTGTTATTGCGTATGCAGTGACTGCAAGAGCTACCAAAAATTTGGAAGCACTCCAATGCCCCTTGCAAGAGACATAGAGGTCGGAGACCCTCCTAAAAACAATGGTCCCACTATTAGGAAGTGGGTCTCCCATAGGGTATGCCTATGCAGTGAAGCAACGGCTTCCAAAAATTTGGAGGCACTCTAATGCCCCTTGGAAGAGACGTAGAGGTCAGAGAGCCTCCTAAAAACAAGGTTTCCGTTATTAGGAAGTGGGTCTCCCTTAGTGCTTGCTGTTGCAGTGAATTCAAAAGATGCCAAAACTTTGCAGGCACTCCAATGCCCCTTGGAAGAGACGTAGAGGTCGGAAAGCCTCCTAAAAACGATGTTCCCATTATTAGGAAGTGGGTCTCACATAGTGTTTGTCTATGCAGTGAATGCAAAAGCTGCCAAAAATTTGGAGGCACTCCAATGCCCCTTGGAATGACGTAGAGGTCGGAGAGCCTCCTGAAAACAATGTTCCAATTATTAGGAAGTGGGTGTCCCATAGTGTTTGGCTATGCAGTGAACGCAAAAGCTGCCAAAAATTTGGAGGAACTCCAATGACCCTTGGAAGAGACGTAGAGGAGGTGATATGGTGGATATTGTGGTTAATGATATGGCGATGGAGGATGAGGAGAAGGAGGAGGACTAGAGCAAATAGACAAAATCAGGAAGCGTATACCCATGTGTAGGTGTGAAGAGGTGCATGGGAATAGACCTCCCAGAAAAACACACTGGATTTGAGTTTATGTTACGCTGCTATCATTCGGTGGTGTTGAGAAGTCTGGCCCAATCCAGCCCTTGTTCATTTTTATAGGAGTCAGCCTGTCAGCATTTTCAGTTGACAAGCGGATGCACCTATCAGTTATAATTCCACTGGCGGCACTAGAAACCCGCTCTGATATAACGCTAGAGGCAGTGCAGGTCAGGACCTCCAAGGCATAGAGAGCCATTTCATTCCACGTGTCCGGCTTGGATACCCAGTAATTATAAGGCACAGAGAAATCACGGAGTATGTTGGTATGGTCGACAAGATACTCCCTCACCATCTTCCCAAACTTTGCACTCCTTGTTCGAGCACCCTGCGCCTCAGGGCTTGTAAGATGGGAGGGTCTGAGAAAACTGTCCCAGAACTTTGACAGTGTTCCCCTGTCTCTGCTAGATTGGAGTTGTGTCTCTCTCTCCTGTACGCCTTTTTTAATAATTCCGCAACATGAGCCTTCTGGTACTGTCCCATTTTAGCAGACCTGTCCGCCTCAGAAATAAGAGATAGAAAGTTCTCCTTTGAGCGTGGGTCTAGAAGTGTCACCAACCAGTAATGACTGTCACCCAAAATTTGGAGAACGCGAGGGTCACAGGAAAGGCAGCATAACATAAACTCAGCCATGCATGCCAGATTGCTAACAGGCAAGACTTCCATGTCCTCACCAAGAGGACAACTGACTATACTCTCCTCCGCCCAATTCCTCACCCTCCTCTTCTCTGTCCTCAGGCCATCCACGTTAAACAGACGGTATGACAGTTGTGCAGGTAGTACCATCTACAGAGCATGAAACTAGCTCCTTCTCCTCATCTTCTTCATTGTCATCCATCTCATCGTGCTCCGTCTGCAATGCATACTTTTTGATTGTGAGCAGAGAGCATTTCAGAAGACAGAGAAGCGGGATCGTTATGCTAATTATAGCGTCATTTCCGCTCACCATCTTGGTGAAGTCCTCAAAGTTTTGGAGGATGGTACATATGTCTGACATCCATGTCCACTCCTGAGATCCTATGTGTGGAGTCTGAACTGAATACCGACAGCCTTGTTGATACTGGCAGTCAAAAACTGCCTTCTTCTGATCATAAATCCTTCCCAACATCTGCAATTTAGAGTTCCAACACATAGCGACATCACACACCAGTTGGTGAGCCGGAAGCTGCAAAAGCTGCTGAAACACGGCAAGGGCGGCGGAAGCTGTAGTTGACTTTCTAAAATGGGCACACAGGCGGCATACTTTAACAAGCAGATCCGGCAGCTCCGGGTAGGTTTTAAGAAACCGCTGAACCACGAGGTTAAGCACATGGGCCAGGCATGGTACGTGTGTGATCTCGCCTTGCCTTAGAGCCCCCACCAGGTTCCGGCCATTGTCACACACGACCATTCCTGGCTGTAGGTTCAGCGGTGTCAGCCACAGATCTGACAAATCTTTCAGAGCTCTCCACAACTCTTCAGCGTTGTGTGGTTTGTCACCTAAGCATATTAGCTTCAGCACAGCCTGTTGCCGGTTGGCCGAGGCAGTGCTGCAGAGTTTCCAGCTTGCGACTGATGTCGTCATTTCGGAGATGGATGCTGAAGTGGAGGAGGAGGTGCAGGAGCTGTAGAATGTGGGGGCAACCCTGATTGACCAAGGGCCCGCACTCCTCGACGTCGGGAGGATGTGTTCCGTCCCAAGGTCCGACTGGGTCCCGGCTTCCACTATGTTAACCCAGTGTGCTGTCAGCGAGATGTAACGTCCCTGCCCACAAGCACTTGTCCACGTGTCCTTGGTTAGGTTGACTTTCCCAATAAGTGCGTTGTTGAGGGCATGACTAATATTGTGGGACACGTGCTCTGCTCGTGTAATGCGGGGACAGCACACCGGGAGAAATAGTGGTGGCTGGATTGCTTTTTAAGAAAATAATCAGGATTAAGATCCAAAAAAAAATTATTCCAGGCCCCTGATACCTGGGGCTATTTCTAGAAATATCTGTAAAAGCACCAGCAGACAGAACTGGAATGGACCCTCTTGCTGTATGCACTGCAGTCTGCCACATACATCGCCTGCCTAGCACTGATATCTATGCAGCTGGATTAGTCCTCAGAAGGACTGTTAGTTAAGATGGATATGTGTAGAATATGTTGTGGTATACCTAAACTAACTAAGAAACAAGCAAATCTCTCCCTAGCTCAGCAGCACATCTCCTTACACTGCCTGATTCCGGAGTAGACTGTGACGAGCATGGCGGCACCAGGTCTGATATAGACCCGATGACGCTGTGCGGCCTGCCAATCCCTGTAATGCCACAGCCAACATGGCTGCGGCATTACAGTGTGTGGCTGACAATACCTGCATGTTCATTGGCTCTGTAAAGAGCACCAAACATGCAGGGAGGGGACCCAAGCTCCCGCCGAGCAACCCCGGAAATACTCGGCGATCGCCAAGCATCTCGAGCAGTGAGATGCTCCGACGAACACCGAGCAGTAGCGAGTATGCTCGCTCATCACTAATCAAGACCAAAGTCAGCGCAGCCGTCTACCAGGAAATTTTAGAGCACTTCTTGCTTCCCTCTTCCGACAAGCTTTTTGGAGATGGAAATTTCATTCTCCAGCAGGACTTGGCACCTTTCCACACTGCCAAAAGTACCAATACCTGGTTTAAACAGTATCACTGTGCATGATTGGCATCAAACTCACCTGACCTTAACCCCATAGAGAAATTATGGGACATTGTCAAGAGGAAGATAAGAGACACCAGACCCAACAATGCAGACGAGCTGAAGGCTGCTATTAAAGCAACCTGGGCTTCCATAACCCTTCAGCAGTGCCACAGGCTGATCGTCTCCATGCCACTCCATGTTGATGCAGTAATTGATGCAAAAGGAGCCCCGACCAAGTATTGAGTGCATTTACTGGACATACATTTCAGTAGGCCAACATTTCGGATTTTAAAAACATTTTTCATGCTGTTGTTATAAAGTATTCTAATTTACTGAGATAATGATTTTTGTGTTTTCATTGGCAGTAAGCCATAATCATCAACATTAACAGAAATAAACACTTGAAATAGATCACTCTGTTTGTAATGACTCTATATAATATGTGAGTTTCACTTTTTGTATTGAAGAAGTGAAATAAATTAACTTTTTGATGATATTCTAATTTAGTGAGTTGCACCTGAATATATATATATATATATATATATATATATATATATATACAGTACAAACCAAAAGTTTGGACACACCTTCTCATTTAAAGATTTTTCTGTATTTTCATGACTATGAAAATTGTACATTCACACTGAAGGCATCAAAACTATGAATTAACATATGTGGAATTATATACTTAGCAAAAAAGTGTGAAACAACTGATAATATGTCTTATATTCTAGGTTCTTCAAAGTAGCCACCTTTTGCTTTGATGACTACTTTGCACACTCTTGGCATTCTCTTGATGAGCTTCAAGAGGTAGTCACCGGAAATGGTTTTCACTTCACAGGTGTGCCCTGTCAGGTTTAAATGGGGTTGGGACCATTAGTTGTGTTGTGCAGAAGTCAGGTGGATACACATCTGATAGTCCTACTGAATAGACTGTTAGAATTTGTATTATGGCAAGAAAAAAGCAGCTAAGTGAAGAAAAATGAGTGACCATCATTACTTTAAGAAATGAAGGTCAGTCAGTCCGAAAAATTGGGCAAACTTTGAAAGTGTCCCCAAGTGCAGTTGCAAAAACCATCAAGCGCTACAAAGAAAATGGCTCACATGAGGACCGCCCCATGAAAGGAAGACCAAGAGTCACCTCTGCTTCTGAGGATAAGTTTATCCTAGTCACCAGCCTCAGAAATCGCAGGTTAACAGCAGCTCAGATTAGAGACCAGCTCAATGCCACACAGAGTTCTAGCAGCAGATACATCTCTACAACAACTGTTAAGAGGAGACTTTGTGCAGCAGGCCTTCATGGTAAAATAGCTGCTAGAAAACCACTGCTAAGGTCAGACAACAAGCAGAAGAGACTTGTTTGGGCTAAAGAACACAAGGAATGGACATTAGACCAGTGGAAATCTGCGCTTTGGTCTGATGAGTCCAAATTTGAGATCTTTGGTTCCAACCACCGTGTCTTTGTGCGACGCAGAAAAGGTGAACGGATGGACTCTACATGCCTGGTTCCCACCGTGAAGCATGGAGGAGGAGGTGTGATGGTGTGGGGGTGCTTTGCTGGTGACACTGTTGGGGATTTATTCAAAATTGAAGGCATACTGAACCAGCATGGCTACCACAGCATCTTGCAGCGGCATGCAATTCCATCCGGTTTGCATTTAGTTGGACCATCATTTATTTTTCAACAGGACAATGATCCCAAACACACCTCCAGGCTGTGTAAGGGCTATTTGACCAAGGAGGAGACTGATGGGGTGCTACACCAGATGACCTGGCCTCCACAATCACCAGACCTGAACCCAATCGAGATGGTTTGGGGTGAGATGGAGCGCAGAGTGAAGGCAAAAGGGCCAACAAATGCTAAGCATCTCTGGGAGCTCCTTCAAGATTGTTGGAAGACCATTTCCGGTGACTACCTCTTGAAGCTCATCAAGAGAATGCCAAGAGTGTGCAAAGCAGTCATCAAAGCAAAAGGTGGCTACTTTGAAGAACCTAGAATATAAGACATATTTTCAGTTGTTTCACACTTTTTTGTTAAGTATATAATTCCACATGTGTTAATTCATAGTTTTGATGCCTTCAGTGTGAATGTACAATTTTCATAGTCATGAAAATACAGAAAACTCTTTAATTGAGAAGGTGTGTCCAAACTTTTGGTCTGTACTGTATATATATGTACACACACACATACATACAGTGGGTGCGGAAAGTGTTCAGACCCATTTAAATTTTTCACTCTTTGTTTCATTGCAGCCATTTGGTAAATTTTAAAAAGTTATTTTAGCTGTGTGCTGTGTGATATTTCAGTTTTTATTTTTTAATAAATGTGTAAAAATTTCTACATTTCTGTTCTTTTTTCAGTCAAGATGGGGTGCAGAGTGTACTTTAATGAGAACAAAAAAGAACTTTTTAGAATTAACCAAATGGCTGTAATGAAACAAAGAGTGAAAAATTTAAAGGGGTCGGAATACTTTCCGTACCCACTGTATTTTGCCAATTCAAAAAGTGAATTGCCCATGGCAGATCACGTGGAAATCTCTCTGTATGAAAAAAAATTGTATATGTGTTTTATGCTAAAGAATGAATTCAGCCGCTTGGATTTCTAGCACATGCATTATCGTACGATGGAAATCGCTTAATAAGACTTCATATTTCTGCAAACACTTCCAATCAATAAAAAAAAACTAATTACATTTCTGGATTCCATTCATTTAAATACGTATTTTATAAGCAGGTTGATTCCATTCCATGATAAAATCCTTTAGATGAGTGAAGAGGGATGTCGGAAGGAAGTGACCGCACTGCTGAAGATAGTAGGCTTGTTCCAAATACTAGGAGAAGATTCAAGTAAGTTAATTACGCTTTTCGGAAAAAAACAAGTTGACCCTCTTCACTCATTTCTTTCTACGGGTAGAAGAATTTTCTTCTTTCTGCAGTTGGTACTGCAGCAGCTGACTTTCTATAACCATATATGGTAGTTTTGAACCTAGACAACCACATTAGGTAAGCGCACACCCCATTTTTGCCAAATCCATCTGTACAATGTCACGCTATGTACGTATTGACTCCTTTTTTCAGTTTCTCAATGATAAAATCCTTGGCATGATGAATTTACTAACATGTTTCTAGTGACAAACCCCCCTTATTCTAATGCAAGGAGACACTGGTGGAAAACAATACTGAAATATAGGGTCTTATCAAGTATGCAGTGGGAAAATTAGAGTACAGGGATGAGCTCACCTGCTGTGATTGTCTTAGCCACTTTACGAGCTTAGAAAGACTGCTGATACCGATCCAAGAAGAGATATACAGTAAGCAAAAAGAGATGAATCTTTGCTGCGCTGCCGAGGACACCAATGGATCTTACCGATGTATAGGTAAAAGTTTCCAGGAGGCAGTACTGGTAAATAGTCAACAAGTTTCAAAATTCACATACGTCTTAATCAGGACAAACCAAATTGCCAAAAACAGGAGATACAGGCTTAAATAGATGATGCACTCAAATGAAGGCGCCAACTAGACACACGAAGTGACAGATGACCTTGTTGGCAAGGAGTAAAATATCTCATAATGTGTTAGACAACATATGTTTGAAGACTAAATTTATTATTAAAAAATCATTCTTTATTTACTAATAAACGCATTGACAATAAAAACTGCTGTTCACCAATACTGCCTCCTGGATACTTCCGGTAATATCCATTGGTGTCCTGGGCAGCGCAGCAAAGATCCATCTCTTCACTTTTTCCCTACTGGAAACCCTTATTCGTAGTCACACTTAGTAGTCACACTATGATTAAGGGTGATTTGTTGCCAGAAACATGTTAGTGAATTCTTTTTGCCAAAGATTTTATCTTAGAATTTTTAATATGAATATTCAATAAGGAAGAGAGATTTTAAAGGATTACGGCTGTGCCGGCTCTCCTCTACTTTTTTCAATTAATGAATTGAATTCACACAACAGGAGTGGCACTCCTGTTTCCTTTTTCTTTAGACAAGCTCTACAAAATGTCGTAAGATGTGTAAGTGTGGCACCCCAGGGGTCTGGTTTTCCACAGTAATGTAATGTTATGTCTGAGAGCAGGTGGGAGGTCCTTTGGTCAGGGATCCTGTGCATGCCACACCTCCTGCCCAGTCTTGGGAGGGGAAGAGCTTCCCCTGTAAAAACCCGGGGCTGAGGCAGGGAGAGTCAGACAAGGAGAGTGGAGACAAGAAGCAGCATAGGAAACAGCAGGGTTCCAAGGAGTCAGGGGCTGGCAGCTGCAGCGCTCGCCCTGACCAAGAAGATTCTTTACCGGACCCGGAGTCCGAGGCTGTAGGGACTAACTTCTACCCAGCAGCAGAATCCGTCAGGCAGGGGATTTCAGGTCCTCTGGCCCAGAAGCCCGAAGGCACGGTCACACGCGTGGGACCAGCACCGCCATCGTGGAGTGGAAGCCATTAGAAGGCCCCGAGTCACCGGCCATACGGGTGAGCACCACACGGTACACTCAGGGACGTGGGCTACTTACATCAGCTTCTAGCAAGGTAGCCAGAAGAGTACAGTCAGTTTGTGAGGCCTACAACTACGCCTGGCCAGGGGAGATCCCATCTGCTCAAAGACTGACCAGGCCCCGTTTGCTAGCAAGTACTCCGGGAGGGTCTATCGTTGTTACCAGTAAAGACCCTGAACTACACCGTACCGTCTCTGAGTGGTTCCTGCTACCCCCATCATCCACGTCGGCTGCCCTGAGGCCATACCCCTCCCGTTGGGGGTTATACTATCACGCTGCACAATCCTACCACCGGCCTCAGCGGTCTGCCCTGCAGCAGCAGCTCCCTGGCTGCACTCAACGGGTGGCGTAGTCATCAACTATTTACTACTAATAGACTGCCGTCTAGTTTGACTCCCTGGGCACGGACAGGGTCACCGCCACGAGATTACAACCCTCCACTGATCCGGCTCCGGGTAGGCTCCCGCATGCGCAACGCAGCGCGACACAGGCCCAGGGGCGCGTCAACTTTGGCGTAGTCGGCAGGATTTCGTGCCCGCAACCACCGGGTACTGCGTGCCTGAAAAGCAAAGACTGTTCAAACTTACCAGTGGTGAAGATTCCCGCTATCCGTGGAGGTTTCCCGCCATCCGGCGCCATCTTCTACCTTCTTCCCGCCATCGGTGAAGTTTCCCGCCATCCGGCGCCATCTTCGGCCTTCTTCCCGCCATCCGTGGAGTTTTCCCGCCGTTGGACGCCATCTTGGGGACGCCGCGCGGGAAGAAGAGGGGCGTGGACTCCGAAAGCGCGCGAGAACTGAAGCCCCGCCTCACGTCCGGACGTTGCGTAAGGTCCTGGAAGGAGCCCAGCAGACGCCGACGTCACAGGAGCGCGACGGAAGGTCCTCAACCCTGACGATCCACTGCGGAGCCGCGGCCTACGGAAGAGGATCATCGCAAGGTAGGCCACGGTCCACTAGGGGGGAGGAAGATGTCGGATACGGAGGAGAGCTTCACTGCCCCAACCCCCGCCAGCGCTACCGCTGCTGCAGTTATGCCCTTCACCATGCCCTATATCCCGGGAGCAGCTTGGCTACCCCAGTACTCAGGGGAGTCACATACCCTGCATGACTTTAGAGAAAAGCTGGATAGCCTCTTCCAGGTGTACCCCCTCACAGAAGAGCAAAAAGTGAGCATCCTGGTGGCCCAACTAACCGGGGCAGCCAAAAGGGAAGTAAAATCCTGGCCACCTGGGAGGAAGACTGTCGCAGGGATACTAACCCGGCTGAAGGACACCTTTGATACCCGCACCTCAGCCGAGATTAAGCTTAGATTCTACGGGTGCAAGCAGCGAGCGCATGAGAGTATAAGGGACTATGCACTAAACCTACAAGAGGCCCTGAGGGCCATAAAGCAGACCGACCCTGATGGGGTGGGAAACGAGGACAGGCTGTTGACTGAACAATTTATAGAGGGTTTATATTGCAATGCCCACCGAACCCAGTTGCGGGCAATGGCCTTACAGGATCCCCATCTGGACTTTGCACAGTTCAAGGACAGAGCCATCCGGGTGCTCCGAGAACCGGCACCAGGTGGCGTTGTGACCCACAGACGCCCCACTACCACTTACTACCAGGAGGCGGCGCCCTTGTCAGCAGGGCCTGTGGGAGCTGATGCGCAGGCTTTGGACAATGACCTGGCTCCAGACCTACACCATCAGGTCCAAGAGCTAGCTAAGAGCGTTGCTGCGCTAACCCGTCTTTACAGGTTTCCACCCCAGGGAAGATCCAGCTGGCATCCGGACCGGAGGACATCCCGTGGCGTCGACCAAGGAGGACCCCACCGGCCAGAGGAAGACCCAGTGACCGATACAGCGAGGACGGACGACCCATCTGCCGCCGCTGCAATCAACCCGGACATATGGAAAGGTACTGTTCTTTAAACGGGCACAACCTGGGGTAGAGGGCCAACCCCCAGGAAAAAGATCACCAGGCCCATCGAACTGGCGCGACAGATATGTGGGAGGACGTCCAGTCTTGCCTGTGGTACTGGATGGCATTCCCATGAGTGCCCTACTGGATACCGGGTCACAGGTCACCACCATCCCGTACGTGCTCTTCAAGCAGTACTGGAATGACTCGGATATTACCCACTACCCTGACGACGACTTGAGTATCATCGCCAGCAATGGCCAGCCCGTGCCACAGATCGGATTTAAGGAGGTGGCCCTCAAAATCGGTAGAGTCGAACTGGCCGCACAGGGACTGATCATTGTAGATATTGATAAACATGAGAGTCACCCAAAAATAACTCTAGGAACTAACGTAATTGAAAATTGTCTTGCAGAGGTGATTTTCCTTTTACAGCAGGTTGCCAAGAACGCCAGCTCCGGCGAGCAGCGGGTGCTCCAGAAAGAGATCCGGGCACTGATGCAACGGCAACAAGTGGAACTCTCCGGCGGTGAGATTGGTAGCGTAAGAATGTGTGACCCTTTTCCTATTGCCATGCCCCCAAAAAGTGAAATGATGATTTGGTGCCGGGCAGCTATTGGTCTGAGAGGAAGAGATTACCAGGCAATGGTAGAACCAGTTTACTCAGACAGTAGGCCCACCATTTTGACAGCACGGGGGGTGGTCAATGTACGCCATGGGAGGGTGCCCATTCGCATAATAAATATCGGGGAGAGGGAAGTGTACCTGCCCCGGTATGCCACGCTAGCCAAATTATATACCACTAATCAAAATTCTATACAATCTGTGGAACCCTTGCCTCCATCTCACCCGGAGGAAGGTAACGGCTCTAAGAAAGACATGGAGGACTGGTGTCAGCAACTACATTTGGGTACTGATTCCACTCCCTCACATCAGAAACAAGGAGTCTATCGGGTGGTTCAAGAGTATGAGAGAGTGTTTAGTAAACACCCGTTAGACTTCGGGCGAGTCAAGGGGGTAGAACACCGCATCCCCACGGGAGATCATCCTCCCATAAAAGAGAGGTATCGACCCGTACCCCCTGCACATTACCAACACGCCAAGGGGATGCTTAGAGACATGAAGGAGGCTGGGGTAATCCGGGATAGCTGTAGCCCCTGGGCAGCCCCACTAGTTTTAGTCAAAAAGAAAGACAACACCATGAGGATGTGTGTAGATTACCGGAAAATCAACCGTATCACACACAAGGATGCGTACCCCTTACCAAGGATAGAGGAGTCATTGGCTGCTTTAAGATCTGCTAACTTCTTCTCTACCTTGGATCTCACTAGCGGGTACTGGCAGGTTCCTGTAGCAGAGGCGGACCGGGAGAAGACCGCATTCACCACCCCGATGGGACTTAGCGAGTTCACCTGCATGCCGTTCGGACTCTGCAACGCCCCAGGAACCTTCCAACGATTAATGGAGTGCTGTCTGGGCCACAGAAACTTCGAGACGGTCCTGTTGTACCTGGACGATGTCATCGTATACTCCAAAACTTATGAGGACCACCTGAAACACCTGGCGGAGGTGTTCGAAGCTCTGGCGAGTTACGGCCTAAAGGTGAAACCCTCCAAGTGTCACCTCCTGAAACCAAAGGTGCAATACCTGGGACACGTGGTGAGCGCTGACGGAGTGGCTCCCGACCCCGATAAGATCACCGCAATTAAGGGATGGCCAAGCCCCTCCAGCGTAAAAGAAGTGCGGCAGTTCCTAGGGTTGGTAGGCTACTACCGAAGGTTTATTCCCGGTTTCACCAAAAAGGCAGCGCCTATGCAGGACCTCCTGATAGGCCAGTCCCGGAAGGCCAAGAACCAGAAGCCGCCCTTCAAATGGGAAGAGCTAGAAGAAGAGTCCTTCCGCCAGCTGAAGATGGCCCTCACGGGGGATGAAATCTTGGCGTACCCAGACTATAGCCAGCCCTTCATCCTCTACACCGACGCCAGTAACATCGGGCTAGGAGCCGTACTATCCCAGATTCAGCAGGGGAGAGAACGAGTGATCTCCTATGCCAGCCGAAAACTGCGACCCACCGAAAGGAACCCCGAGAATTACAGCTCATTTAAGCTAGAGTTCCTGGCCGTGGTATGGGCAGTCACCGAGCGCTTTAGGCATTACCTCGCTTCTTCCCGGTTCACCGTATACACGGATAACAACCCGTTGATACACCTGGACACGGCAAGACTCGGTGCCCTGGAGCAGAGGTGGATGGCCCGTCTGTCCAACTACGAGTTCACAATCAAATACCGGGCAGGACGCTCCAATACTAACGCGGATGCCCTGTCCATGATGCCCAACCTGCCGGACGAAGGAGAAGATCTGGAGGGACTGGAAGAAGTTGAACTCCCTGCGTTCCACCGTCATGGGACTATCCAGTATTCCCACCGGGTAAGGGGTAAACAGGCTGCTACGTTGAACCCCTTACCCCACTACAACTGGGCGGAAACGCAAGACAGCGACCCTGCCGTCCGACTGGTGAAGGAGATGCTGACTCGGCCGGAGGCTCGACTTGAACCAGACGCTCCGGAGGAAGCCAAACAACTATGGGCGGAGAAGAGTCGACTATTCCTTTACAAGGGGAAGTTGTGCCGCAGAATGGTCAACTCCCGGACGCATGAACTACTCTGGCAAGTAGTGGTGCCACGAAGAGACGCAGCCATGGTGATGGAGGCATACCACGACGGAGCTGGACACTTCGGGTGGAAAAAGCTGGAGTTCCTGCTGCGCGAGCGGTTCCATTGGGTAGGCATGAGGGGAACCATCGAGAAGTGGTGCAGAGACTGTGGCCCGTGCAATCTGAGAAGGAAGGACCGGGCCAGCCAGAAGACTCCCCTGCAGTCCATCGTCACCCGGCAACCGTTGGAACTGGTAGCCTTGGATCATGTAAAACTGACCCCAAGCAGAAGTGGCTACGTCTACGCGTTAACCATCGTGGATCATTACTCCCGGTTCTTGGTTGTCGTCCCCGTCAAGGACTTAACGGCTCAAACAGCAGCTAGAGCCTTCCAGCAGCACTTCTGCCGTCCACACGGGTACCCGGACCAAGTGCTGACGGACCAGGGACCTGCCTTTGAAGCGGAGGTCTTCCAGGAATTCTGCAATCTGTATGGCTGCCGGAAGATAAGGACGACACCCTACCATCCGCAAACTAATGGACTTTGTGAAAAAATGAACCAGGTGGTAATGGATCTGCTAAAAACATTGCCCCTGGAAGAACGCAGTCTGTGGCCTGAGAAGTTGCCCGATCTGGTGGACCTATACAACCACATCCCGGTAGGTTCCACCAACTGTACCCCGGCTTACCTAATGAGGGCGAGACCTGGTAAGTTACCTGTTGACCTGGAAATGGGAGTCCTGACACCTGAGGACACTTCACCAGAAACAGACTGGGACACAGAGAGGCAGCAGCAGTACCGGAGAGTACAAGAGAGCGTGGAGCGAAGTCTCTGTCAGGCTAGGGAAAGACAAGAGAAGACTTACAACCAGTATGCTCCCGCTGTTCCCCTGGTACCCGGAGAGCAGGTCTTGAAGAGGAAAAGACGGCTCCACAAGTTGGATGACCAGTGGGAGGAGGACCCGTACACCGTACTGCCCTCAAGCCACGAGAACCCGAAGGTCTGTACCATCAGTAAAGACGGAGGGGAAACCACAGCCATTGTATCCCGGGACCACCTGAAGAAGTGTCCCGAACAACTGAGGAACCCTGAAGAGGAACAAGAAGACCATCGACCCGTGGAAGAAAGGGAAGATATGGTTAGTACCGTGCTCGGGGACTTCCCTCAGTCTTGGACTCAAGTCAATGGTGCAGTTGTGGTACCCGTACTCACCTTCCTCCAACCATCATCCCAAGAACCTACGGAGCAACGGGTAGAGCTGGAAGAACAGCCGGTCCAGGAGGCAGAAGACTCCACACAAGCAGAACAGGAGAATCAACCCTCTGCTTATAGTGAGCCTGCCGTACCCCTAGTGAGACAAAGAGCCGGTAGACAGCTGCCCAGTTTACCCTTGACAGCTCCTACACCCTGTAGTTCAGGGCCAGACAGTCAGCTCCGTAGGTCCACTCGGGCCACTAGAGGCCAGTTACCCGCACGCTGGAGAATTTAAAGTGTATAAATTGTTTTATTTATGTTTTTCTGTGTATTGTTGCTTGTGAATAATTTTGTGTTTCCAGTTGTTTTTAGGAAACCTTGGTGGATTTACCGGGAATCCTTGTATATAGTTGGAGCGTAACCCAGGATGGACTAGAGACTGTTAAGGACTCGGGGTAGGACAGACCCCTACCTGGTTACGTCTCCCTGTGTTGGTGAAATGGACACCTTTGCTTTTCTTCAAAGACTGCACCCGGTTGCGGACACGCCGCAACCATCTTATGTGTTTTTCTTATTGTGTTGTTATTGTTATACTTTGTTATGTTTTTCTAAATGTGTTTAGTCCCGGAGTACTAAATTTCACTAGGGGGGAATGTGGCACCCCAGGGGTCTGGTTTTCCACAGTAATGTAATGTTATGTCTGAGAGCAGGTGGGAGGTCCTTTGGTCAGGGATCCTGTGCATGCCACACCTCCTGCCCAGTCTTGGGAGGGGAAGAGCTTCCCCTGTAAAAACCCGGGGCTGAGGCAGGGAGAGTCAGACAAGGAGAGTGGAGACAAGAAGCAGCATAGGAAACAGCAGGGTTCCAAGGAGTCAGGGGCTGGCAGCTGCAGCGCTCGCCCTGACCAAGAAGATTCTTTACCGGACCCGGAGTCCGAGGCTGTAGGGACTAACTTCTACCCAGCAGCAGAATCCGTCAGGCAGGGGATTTCAGGTCCTCTGGCCCAGAAGCCCGAAGGCACGGTCACACGCGTGGGACCAGCACCGCCATCGTGGAGCAGAAGCCATTAGAAGGCCCCGAGTCACCGGCCATACGGGTGAGCACCACACGGTACACTCAGGGACGTGGGCTACTTACATCAGCTTCTAGCAAGGTAGCCAGAAGAGTACAGTCAGTTTGTGAGGCCTACAACTACGCCTGGCCAGGGGAGATCCCATCTGCTCAAAGACTGACCAGGCCCCGTTTGCTAGCAAGTACTCCGGGAGGGTCTATCGTTGTTACCAGTAAAGACCCTGAACTACACCGTACCGTCTCTGAGTGGTTCCTGCTACCCCCATCATCCACGTCGGCTGCCCTGAGGCCATACCCCTCCCGTTGGGGGTTATACTATCACGCTGCACAATCCTACCACCGGCCTCAGCGGTCTGCCCTGCAGCAGCAGCTCCCTGGCTGCACTCAACGGGTGGCGTAGTCATCAACTATTTACTACTAATAGACTGCCGTCTAGTTTGACTCCCTGGGCACGGACCGGGTCACCGCCACGAGATTACAACCCTCCACTGATCCGGCTCCGGGTAGGCTCCCGCATGCGCAACGCAGCGCGACACAGGCCCAGGGGCGCGTCATAAGCCCATTTCAATTACTTTTAACCTTCAAGTTGTGTGACTTCAGGCAAATGAGCGGCAGTCACGCAGGAGGTGGCGGTACTGGGTGAGGAATAGAGCTGGAGTGACAGAGGCTTCATATCTACCATAGCTCTTCAGCCTCATTTGCTTATCAATTCAGACACTGATTTCTCAGAAACAAAGGAACAGACTGGACAAGTAAAGGTATTGCTGGACTTGTCTTTGAAAGAGCTACATGCGCTTATAAATAGTTTGGAGGGGTGGGGTGAAATTCTGCCAACAGATTCCTTTTAATTCATTTTTTCTTTGTGTTGGCATCCAGATCCCTCAACATTTAATACTACTGAAACATCCAGATGGCTTTATAAACAGCCAAGAAATATCTGGTGGTTGAAACAATCTACAAAAAGTATCTGCTCAATTCTGTATTAAATTCATTACTCTGCTTCCTCCAATCATTTTGTAACGAGTGAAACATATGTGATTTTTACCCCTTGTGTCGGTACATATCAATGAGCAGATAACATGGTGATCCATCTAGTTTATCATTTTCTTTTTCTTTTTATCTTAGTGTGGATAAAAGTTTATCCTCTTCATGTTTAAATTTGTTTTTTGTTGCTTTTTCAATGTTTCTGGAAATTTGTTCCCAATATCTTCTACTCTCTTAGTAAAATAAATCATTTTCTGACATTGCTTCCGTTCTTACCCTGACTAATTTCAGACTGTGTCCCCTTGTGATCATGAATAGTTTCATATTAAAAACTTCCATCCAGAACCGTATTTAAGGTGCGCCTGTGAGTTCAGATTTCCTTTCTGAATAATCTGCTTTGTGTACACATTTCAGACCACCATATGACTTTTTTTCTGTATTTTCACCAGTTGTCTACTCTGCAGGAAAAAGCTCTAAGCACTAGTGTTGAGTAGTGTTGAGCCACCCCCGTAGTGTTCGGGTTCGGTTCGGTTCGTCGAACACCGGGATGTTCGAGGAACTGTTCGTCGAACTGTTCGTCGAACATCTTAGAACACCGTCGAACACCGTTAAAACCAATGGCAGGCAAACAAAAACACATAGAAACACATAGAAAACACCTGCAAAGGTGTCCAAAAGCTGACAAACTGCTCAGAAGACACTCTCTTTAAAAAAGCCGGCCGGCAAATTCAGCAGCGGCATACACCGGTACCCGACAATTTAGACAAGAAGGAATAGAGCATCACACATAGATTAGATAGATAGAAACATGTCAGTCACACATATAAGAAGCACAGTGACAGTGTTGCTTACTGTACTTGTCATTTAGTGTAAAGGATTTATCAAAAAAAATAATAGTGTTTTCATGCACCGTCTCTTTAAAAAAGCCGGCCGGCAATTCAGCATCTGTACCCGACAATTTAGAACAGAAAGAATAGAGCTTCACACATAGATTAGATAGATAGAAACATGTCAGTCACATATATAAGAAGTACAGTGATAGTGTTGCTTACTGTACTTGTCATTTAGTGTAAAGGATTTATTTAAAAAAATAATAGTGTTTTCATGCACTGTCTCTTTAAAAAAGCCGGCCGGCAATTCAGCAGCGGTACCCGACAATTTAGAACAGAAAGATAGAGCATCACACATAGATTAGATAGATAGAAACATGTCAGTCACATATATATGAAGTACAGTGATAGTGTTGGTTACTGTACTTGTCATTTAGTATTAAAATAAAGGATTTATTATTAAAAAAATTGGCGTGGGGTTCCCCTTAATTTTAGGCTCTAGCGGAGGTTAAGCAGACGGCTGGGGCAGATGTTTGAAGCCTGGGAAGGGGGTAATACCCACGGAGCTTCCCAGGCTACTAATATCAGCCCCCAGCTGAATACATAGCCTTTACTAGCTATTAAAATGGGGGACCCCCCAAAAAAAATGACGTGGGGTCCCCCCTAATTTAATAGCTAGCAAAGGCTAGGCAGACAGCTGGGGGCTGATATTAATAGCCCAGGAAGGGAGCCATGAATATTGGCCCCCTCCCAGGCTAGAAACACCAGCCGTCAGCCGCCCCAGAAATGGCGCATTCATAGGATGCGCCAATTCTGGCACTTAGCCTCGCTCTTCCACGCTGCCCTGGTGCGGTGGCAGGGGGTAATAGGGTTGGGGTTGATGTCAGCTTATAATGCCAGCTGACATCAAGCCCAGGTTAGTAATGGAGAGGCGTCTATAAGACACCCCCATTACTAACCCCATAGTCAAAGTTAAAAAAAACACAAACACCCAGAATAAAGTCCTTTAATTGAAATAAAGACACAATCCTTTATTGTTCTAAATTAAACCATACTTACCATCACGCCCATTCCAGCTGAAGCCAACGATCTCCTGCAATAAAAGAAAAATAATAAAGCAACCTCATCCTTACCTTTCCATGGTTCCCACGACAGCTTCAGCTCTGCTACATCGAGATGACAGGCTGGACCGCAGCAGAATGCTGCCATCCAGCCTGTCATCCCGCAGACACTGAGAAGCGCAGGCTTGCTTGCGCTGCTCAGCGTCTCTCTGTGACGACATCCAGATGAGCCGAGTTCATGTCCAATGAACTCGGCTCACCTCATGCACGTCACTGACAGCGTGGGAAAATTCTCACGCTGAAGCGCTGATTGCAGGAGAATTTTCCCACGCTGTCAGTGACGTGCAGGAGGTGAGCTGAGTTCATTGGACATGAGCTCACCTCATGCACATCACTGACAGCGTGGGAGAATTCTCCTGCACTCAGCACTTCAGCGTGAGAATTTTCCCACGCTGTCAGTGACGTGCATGAGGTGAGCCGAGTTCATTGGACATGACCTCGGCTCATCTGGATGCCGTCACAGCGAGACAGTGAGGAGCGCAAGCATGCCTGCGCTTCTCAGTGTCTGCGGGATGACAGACTGGATGGCAGCGTTCTGCTGCGGTCCAGCCAGTCATCTCGATGTAGCAGAGCTGAAGCTGTCGTGGGAACCATGGAAAGGTAAGGATGAGGTTGGTTTATTATTTTTCTTTTATTGCAGGAGATCGTTGGCTTCAGCTGGAATGGGTGTGATGGTAAGTATGGTTTAATTTAGAACAATAAAGAATTGTGTCTTTATTTCAATTAAAGGACTTTATTCTGGGTGTTGTGTTTTTTTTAAATACTTTACTAGAAATTCATGGCGGTCATGTCTAATACTGGCGTGACCCCATGAATTTTGGGCTTGGGGCCAGCTGATAATACCAAGCTGGCCCTAACCCCTTTATTACCCAGTGAGCCACCGCACCAGGGCCCTGGATGAGTTGGGTACAGCGCCAGAAGATGGCGCTTCTATGAACGCGCCATTTTCCGGGGTGGCTGCGGACTGCAATTTGTAGCGGGGGGGGCCCAGAAAGCTTGGGCCTCCCTGCGCTGCAGATTCCAGCCCCCAGCTGCCTAGTTGTACCTGGCTGGACACAAAAATAGGGCGAAGCCCCACGTACTTTTTTTTTAATTATTTCATGAAATTCATGAAATAATTAAGAAAAAAAGGCCTTCCCTATATTGTTGTGTCCGGCCAGGTACAAATAGGCAGCTGGTGGTTGGGGGCAGCCCGTTCCTGCCTGCTGTACCTGGCTGGACACAAATATAGTGCGAAGCCCCACTTCAATTTTTTTTAATTATTTCATGAAATTCATGAAATAATTAAGAAAAAAAGGGCTTCCCTATATTGTTGTGTCCGGCCAGGTACAAATAGGCAGCTGGTGGATGGGGGCAGCCCGTTCCTGCCTGCTGTACCTGGCTGGACACAAATATAGTGCGAAGCCCCACTTCAATTTTTTTAAATTATTTCAGGAAATTCATGAAATAATTTAAAAAAAATTGATGTGGGGCTTCGCACTATATTTGTGTCCAGCCAGGTACAGCAGGCAGGAACGGGCTGCCCCCAACCACCAGCTGCCTATTTGTACCTGGCCGGACACAACAATATAGGGAAGCCCTTTTTTTCTTAATTATTTCATGAAATAATTTAAAGAAAAGTGACGTGGGGCTTCGCCCTGTTTTTGTGTCCAGCCAGGTACAACTAGGCAGCTGGGGGCTGGAATCCGCAGCGCAGGGAGGCCCAAGCTTTCTGGGCCACCCCCGCTGCAAATTGCAGTCCGCAGCCACCCCGGAAAATGGCGCGTTCATAGAAGCGCCATCTTCTGGCGCTGTACCCAACTCATCCAGGGCCCTGATGCGGTGGCTCACTGGGTAATAAAGGGGTTAGGGCCAGCTTGGCATTATCAGCTGGCCCTAAGCCCGAAATTCATGGGGTCACGCCAATATTAGACATGACCACCATGAATTTCTAGTAAAGTATTTAAAAAAAACACAACACCCAGAAAAAAGTCCTTTAATTGAAATAAACACACAATTCTTTATTGTTCTAAATTAAACCATACTTACCATCACGCCCATTCCAGCTGAAGCCAACGATCTCCTGAAATAAAAGAAAAATAATAAAGCAACATCATCCTTACCTTTCCATGGTTCCCATGACAGCTTCAGCTCTGCTACATCGAGATGACAGGCTGGACCGCAGCAGAACGCTGCCATCCAGCCTGTCATCCCGCAGACACTGAGAAGCGCAGGCTTGCTTGCGCTCCACAGTGTCTCTCTGTGAGGGCATCCAGATGAGCCGAGTTAATGTCCAATGAACTCGGCTCACCTCATGCACGTCACTGACAGCGTGGGAATATTCTCCTGCACTCAGCGCTTCAGCGTGGGAGAATTCTCACACTGAAGCGCTGAGTGCAGGAGAATTCTCCCACGCTGTCAGTGACGTGCAGGAGGTGAGCTGAGTTCATTGGACATGAGCTCACCTTATGCACGTCACTGACAGCGTGGGAAAATTCTCCTGCACTCAGCGCTTCAGCGGGAGAATTCTCACGCTGAAGCGCTGAGTGCAGGAGAATTCTCCCACGCTGAAGCGCTGAGTGCAGGAGAATTCTCCCACGCTGTCAGTGACGTGCAGGAGGTGAGCTGAGTTCATTGGACATGAGCTCACCTTATGCACGTCACTGACAGCGTGGGAAAATTCTCCTGCACTCAGCGCTTCAGCGTGGGAGAATTCTCACGCTGAAGCGCTGAGTGCAGGAGAATTCTCCCACGCTGTCAGTGACGTGCAGGAGGTGAGCTGAGTTCATTGGACATGAGCTCACCTTATGCACGTCACTGACAGCGTGGGAGAATTCTCCTGCACTCACCGCTTCAGCGTGAGAATTTTCCCACGCTGTCAGTGACGAGCATGAGGTGAGCCGAGTTCATTGGACATGAACTCGGCTCATCTGGATGTCGTCACAGAGAGACGCTGAGCAGCGCAAGCAAGCCTGCGCTTCTCAGTGTCTGTGGGATGAGAGTCTGGATGGCAGCGTTCTGCTGCGGTCCAGCCTGTCATCTCGATGTAGCAGAGCTGAAGCTGTCCTGGGAACCATGGAAAGGTAAGGATGAGGTTGCTTTACTATTTTTCTTTTATTGCAGGAGATCGTTGGCTTCAGCTGGAATGGGCGTGACGGTAAGTATGGTTTAATTTAGAACAATAAAGGATTGTGTCTTTATTTCAATTAAAGGACTTTATTCTGAGTGTTTGTGTTTTTTTTAACTTTGACTATGGGGTTAGTAATGGGGGTGTCTTATAGACGCCTCTCCATTACTAACCTGGGCTTGATGTCAGCTGGCATTATAAGCTGACATCAACCCCAACCATATTACCCCCTGCCACCGCACCAGGGCAGCGTGGAAGAGCGAGGCTAAGTGCCAGAATTGGCGCATCCTATGAATGCGCCATTTCTGGGGCGGCTGACGGCTGGTATTTCTAGCCTGGGAGGGGGCCAATATTCATGGCTCCCTTCCTGGGCTATTAATATCAGCCCCCAGCTGTCTGCCTAGCCTTTGCTAGCTATTAAATTAGGGGGGACCCCACGTCATTTTTTTGGGGGGGTCCCCCATTTTAATAGCTAGTAAAGGCTATGTATTCAGCTGGGGGCTGATATTAGTAGCCTGGGAAGCTCCGTGGGTATTACCCCCTTCCCAGGCTTCAAACATCTGCCCCAGCCGTCTGCTTAACCTCCGCTAGAGCCTAAAATTAAGGGGGACCCCACGCCAATTTTTTTAATAATAAATCCTTTATTTTAATACTAAATGACAAGTACAGTAACCAACACTATCACTGTACTTCATATATATGTGACTGACATGTTTCTATCTATCTAATCTATGTGTGAAGCTCTATTCTGTCTGTTATAAATTGTCGGGTACCGCTGCTGAATTGCCGGCCGGCTTTTTTAAAGAGACAGTGCATGAAAACACTATTATTTTTTTAAATAAATCCTTTACACTAAATGACAAGTACAGTAATTAACACTGTCACTGCACTTCTTATATATGTGACTGACATGTTTCTATCTATCTAATCTATGTGTGAAGCTCTATTCTTTCTGTTCTAAATTGTCGGGTACAGATGCTGAATTGCCGGCCGGCTTTTTTAAAGAGACGGTGCATGAAAACACTATTATTTTTTTTGATAAATCCTTTACGCTAAATGACAAGTACAGTAAGCAGCACTTTCACTGTACTTCGTATATATGTGGCTGACATGTTTATATCTATCTAATCTATGTGTGAAGCTCTATTCTTTCGGTTCTAAATTGTCGGGTACAGGTGTATGCCGCTGCTGAATTGCCGGCTTTTCATGTTTCACTGTTGGCACTGTTCCCATCGATTTGGGCAATCACTGTAATGCCACAACCACCATGGCTGTGGCATTACAGTGAGTGGCAGACAATCCCTGCATGATTGGTGCTCTAAATAGCGCCAGACATGCAGGACACGCTTTTGGCGCACGAACAGTTATCGAACATAACCTCGAACAGCCGAATTTTTTGCAAATCGTTCGGGTTCGTCGAACAACTCGAACACCGCCCAAAACAGCTCGAATTTGAGATTGGCGAACAGTTCTAGTCGAACACCGCTCATCTCTAGTGTTGAGCGAGCACTAAAATGCTCGGGTGCTCGAAGCTCGGGCCGAGATCGCCGTGATACTCGTGTGCTCGACCCGAGCAACGAGCCCAATGTTAGTCTATGGGAGACCCGAGCATTTTTGTGGCGGCACCCCCGGCAGTCTTTTAAAAGCCTAACAAGTGCCCAAAACGATAGTGACAGTGCTCAAATGACATGGGGACAGCATGGGGATCGCCCCAGGAAGCATTTCTGACCCCCAGGTCACTGCTGTCAACAACGTGGTCAAAGGTATTAAGCCACTTTTAAGGGCTCCCAATAAAACGTTCAAAAACGAAACTGAAACTGCTTTCCTGTGAAATATGTTAAGGAAGTTCCTTTCCAGGGTAAAGATTTGTGTATAAGGTAAAATAAATAACCCCCAAAAAAATACTCCTCCACACCTTGGGCTATGTTCACAAGTAGCATTTTTTATGCGTTTTTGCACTTTTGTATTGCTTTCAACCGTGACAAATGCATTCACTGGGAAATGTCATTTTAACATTTTACAATCCTTATCTGGCCATGTGCTGTGTGACACATGCATACAGTGCTGAAAAGACATGGGAACAGCATGGGGAAGACCCCTGGAAGCATCTCTGACACCCAGGTCACTGCCTAAAAGTGTGCCCATCAGAAGTCCTCCTTGCCGCATCAGAAGATGCAGACTTGCAACTATCCCCGTGCAAGTTCTTGTCCCAGGGCAGTGTTCAATTGTACCTCCCCCATTCCTTGCAATGCAAGCGCAAATATGCAGCCAACCACCCACCCACCCCCAGGCTGCAATACCATACTGCTTGCTTGCTTGCACTTCAAATTGGGCCTTTTAGGCATGTGGAGGCGGAATCTGGCCACCACGTCATGGCTGCGTTGGCGGCCTGGATTCCATACTCAGTCCCCAGCCGCCCGGCAGCCGGGTGTCCACACTCGGTCCCCAGCCACCAGGGGGCGGCCGGGTGTCCATTCTCGGTTCCAAGCCGCCCCGCGGCAGGGTGTCCACACACGGTCCCCAGCCGCCTGGGGGCAGCTGGGTGTCCATAAATGGTCCCCAGCCGCCACTATTTCTCCTCTCAACTTCCCCCCACACACTTTCTTAGCCCGGCCTGCTTTAGGGCAGCATTGGACGAGCCCACCAGAGAACCAGACTCCTCCGATGGGCCCTGGCTTCTCCATCAGGGGAGTTGAGAGTGCCAAGGTGAGGAGCATGATGATGATGATACAAGTTAGCATCTGCTTTGTTTTCTTTTAATGCAAGCGTAAGTGTGCAGCCTGCCACCCACCCACCCGCAGGCTGCAATGCCATACTGCTAGCTTGCACTCGAAATGGGGCATTTTAGTTTGGAGGAGGCCGAAGCTGGCCACTACCTCATGGCTGCTTTGGCAGCGAGGTATCCATACTCAGTCCCCAGCCGCCCCTATTTGTCCCGGTGTGCCTTATACATAAGATTAAGCGCGCATACCAAAACATTATCTGTGCCCTCCCCAGTGCATTTAGTGGGAAGGACAGCCTATTCCGCTGTAGTGTGTGCATACCAAACCCCTGTTCATGGTACATGCGAAGATTCCTCCCACCCTGCACCTGTCGTTGCAGGCTTGCAACTATCCCCGTTCAAGTCCTTGTCCCAGGGCAGTGTTCAATTGTACCTCTCCCATTCCTTGCAATGCAAGCGCAAGTATGCAGTCTGCCACCCACCCACCAGCAGGCTGCAATACCATACTGCTAGCTTGCTTGCACTTGAAATTGGGCCTTTAAGGCATGTGGAGGCGGAATCTGGCCACCACGTCATGGCTGCATTGGCAGCCTGGAATCCATACTCAGTACCCAGCCGCCTGGCAGCCGGGTGTCCACACT
This sequence comes from Phyllobates terribilis, assembly GCF_046119375.1. Taxonomy (NCBI): domain Eukaryota; kingdom Metazoa; phylum Chordata; class Amphibia; order Anura; family Dendrobatidae; genus Phyllobates; species Phyllobates terribilis. The sequence continues at coordinate 332,081,140 of NW_027362768.1, forward strand.
CAGTCCCAAGCCGCCAGGGGACGGCCGGGTGTCCATACTCGGTCCCCAGCCGCCCCGCGGCCGGGTGTCCACACACGGTCCCCAGCCGCCTGGGGGCAGCCGGGTGTCCATAAACGGTCCCCAGCCGCCCCTATTTCTCCTTGGAACATCCCACCACACACTTTTCTTAGCCCGGCCTGCTTTAGGGCAGCATTGGACGAGCTCACTAGAGAACCAGACTCCTCCGGTGGGCCCTGGCTTCTCCATCAGGGGAGCTGAGAGTGCCAAGGTGAGGAGCATGATGAGGATGATAGAAGTTAGCATCTGCTTTGTTTTCAAGGAATGCAAGTGCATGTACTGTATGTAGTATCGGCTAGGCCTGAGGTGGTCAGCGTTTTGGCGCATATCCTACCTCCTTCGAGGATTGCTGGATGTTTTCCTGCTACTATCCAAGTTCTATGACTCCCGTTAAAACAAAGCTTCAGGTGATAAATGATGGATGAGGTAGTGGCAAATGAGAAAGATCAGGAGGAACAGGGACCATTCACATCAATATCAGGCCAGTCAACCACATATGTCTTGTAGGATATGTTTCTGTAACAAATGGAGCGGTTCGGCTACACAGTTATAGGGCATACAGTGAGTGCAATGCCTACCAAAAATTTTGAGGCACTCCAATGCCCCTTGGAAATGACATGGAGGTCAGAGGGCCTTAACTAAACCTTTTTATCCCTTTATAGCAACTGGGTCTCCTGTGCACTGTTGGCCTAAGCAGTGAATGGAACGCTTTCCAAAAATTATGAGGAACTGCAATGCCCCTTGAAACAGACGTGGATTACAGCGTACAAAAAACCTTCTACCCATTATTGGGGAGTGTGTCTCCCTAAATTTTCGCCTTTGCATTGAAAAGCAAAAGCTGACTAAAATTAGGAGGAAATGCAATGCCCGTTGGAAGAGTGGTGGAGATTAGAGGTAATTAAAAACAACATTTCAATGCCCCTTGGAAGAGCTGTGGAGTTCAGAGTGGCTTAAGAAGACTCTTTTAATGCCACTTTGTAGAGATGTGGAGGTCACAGTAGCTTAACAAGACTAGAGATGAGCGGTGTTCGACTAGAACTGTTTGCCAATCTCAAATTCGAGCTGTTTTGGACGGTGTTCGAGTCGTTCGACAAACCCGAACGATTTGCAAAAAATTCGGCTGTTCGAGGTTATGTTCGATAACTGTTCGTGCACCAAAAGAGTGTCCTGCATGTCTGGCGCTATATAGAGCACCAATCATGCAGGGATTGTCTGCCACTCACTGTAATGCCACAGCCATGGTGGTTGTGGCATTACAGTGGTTGCCCAATTTGCAGGCATGCTTGCGCTCTGCAGTGTCTCTGAAGGATGACAAGCTGGATGGCAGCGCTCAGCTGTGATCCAGCCTGTCATCTCAATGCCATCCCAGCGTGGGAGAATTCTCCTGCTCAAGCGCTGAGAATTTGCCCTCGCTGTCAGTGACGTGCATGAGGTGAGCTGAGTTCATTGGACATGAGCTCACCTCATGCACGTCACTGACAGCGTGGGAAAATTCTCCTGCACTCACCGCATGCGCAGGAGAATTTTCCCACGCTGTCAGTGGCGTGCATGAGGTGAGCTGATTTCATTGGACATGAACTCAGCTCATCTGGATGCCGTCACAGTCAGACACTGAGGAGCGCAAGCATGCCTGCGCTTCTCAGTGTCTGACGCATGCCAAGCTGGATGGCAGCGTTCTGCTGTGGTCCAGCCTGTCATGTGAATGTAGCAGAGCTGAAGATGTCGTGGGAACCATGGAAAGGTAAGGATGATGTTGCTTTATTATTTTACTTTAATTGCAGGAGATCGTTGGCTTCAGCTGGAATGGGCGTGATGGTAAGTATGGTTTAATTTAGAACAATAAAGAATTGTGTCTTTATTTCAATTAAAGGACTTTATTCTGGGTGTTTGTGTTTTTTTGCAACTTTGACTATGGGGTTAGTAATGGGGGTGTCTTATAGACGCCTCTCCATTACTAACCTGGGCTTGATGTCAGCTGGCATTATAAGCTGACATCAACCCCAACCCTATTACCCCACTGCCACCGCTACAGGGCAGTGGGAAGAGCGAGGCTAAGTGCCAGAATTGGTGCATCCTATGGATGCGCCATTCCTGGGGCGGCTGACGGCTGGTGTTTCTAGCCTGAGAGAGGCCAATATTCATGGCACCCTTCCTGGGCTATTAATATCAGCCCCCAGCTGTCTGCCTAGCCTTTGCTAGCTATTAAAATAAGGGGGACCCCACGTCACTTTTTTTTGGGGTCCCCCATTTTAATAGCTAGTAAAGGCTAGGTATTCAGCTGGGGGCTGATATTAGTAGCCTGGGAAGCTCCGTGTGTATTACCCCCTTCCCAGGCTTCAAACATCTGCCCCAGCCGTCTGCTTAACCTCCGCTAGAGACTAAAATTACGGGGAACCCCACGCCAATTTTTTTTTTAATAAATCTTTTATTTTAACACTAAATGACAAGTACAGTAATCAACACTATCACTGTACTTCTTATATATGTGACTGACATGTTTCTATCTATCTAATCTATGTGTGATGCTCTATTCTTTCTGTTATAAATTGTCGGGTACCGCTGCTGAATTGACGGCCGGCTTTTTTAAAGAGACGGTGCATGAAAACACTAATATTTTTTTTAATAAATCCTTTACTCTAAATGACAAGTACAATAACCAACACTGTCACTGTACTTCTTATATATGTGACTGACATGTTTCTATCTATCTAATCTATGTGTGATGCTCTATTCCTTCTTGTCTAAATTGTCGGGTACCGGTGTATGCCGCTGTTGAATTGCCGGCCGGCTTTTTTAAAGAGAGTGTCTTCTAAGCAGTTTGTCAGCATTTCGACACCTTTGCAGGTGTTTTCTATGTGTTTCTATGTGTTTTTGTTTGCCTGCCATTGGTTTTAATGGTGTTCGACGGTGTTCGACGGTGTTCTAAGGTGTTCGACGAACAGTTCCTCGAACATCCCGGTGTTCGACGAACCGAACCAAACCCGAACACTACGGGGGTGGCTCAACACTAAACAAGACGGTTTTAATGCACCTCGGAAAAGTGGTGGAGGTCGCAGTAGCTTAACAAGATGTTTTTAATGCCCCTTACAAGAGCCATACAGTACAGCATATTACAAACATTATTCCCATTATTGGGGAGTGGGTCTCCCATAGTATTTGCTTATGCCTTCCAAGCAAAAGCTTCCAAAAATTAGGACGGAGTAACTTGCAATGCCTCTTACAAGAGCCATGCAGTACAGCATATTACAAACATTATTCCCATTATTGGGGAGTGGGTCTCCCATAGCATTTGCTTATGCCTTCCAAGCAAAAGCTTCCAAAAATAAGGACAGAGCAACTTGCAATGCCCCTTACAAGAGCCATGCAGTACATCATATTACAAACATTAGTCCCATTATTGGGGAGTGGGTCTCCCATAGAATTTGCTTATGCCTTCCAAGCACAAGCTTCCAAAAATTAGGACGAAGCAAATTGCAATGCCTCTTACAAGAGCCATGCAGTACAGCAAACTACAAACATTATTCCCATTATAGGGGAGTGGGTCTCCCATAGTATTTGCTTATGCTTTCCAAGCAAAAGCTTCCAAAAATTAGGACGGAGCAACTTGCAATGCCCCTTACAAGAGCCATGCAGTACATCATATTACAAACATTAGTCCCATTATTGGGGAGTGGGTCTCCCATAGTATTTGCTTATGCCTTCCAAGCAAAAGCTTCCAAAATTTATGAGGAAATACAATGCCTGTTCGAAGAGTCGTGGAGGTCCCAGTAGCTAACAAGACGCTTTTAATGCCCCTCAGAAGAGACATGGAGGTCAGAGTGGTATAACAAGATGGTCTTAATGCCCCTTGGAAGAGACGTGGAGGTCAGAGTGGTATAAAAAGATGGTTGTAATGCCCCTCAGAAAACAAACACCACTTATTAGGAGGGCACCATCTTATATTCGGGATCTACCCCCAGCATATCACAACTAGAGATGAGCGGTGTTCGACTAGAACTGTTCGCCAATCTCAAATTCGAGCTGTTTTGGGCGGTGTTCGAGTTGTTCGACGAACCCGAACGATTTGCAAAAAATTCGGCTGTTCGAAGTTATGTTCGATAACTGTTCGTGCACCAAAAGCTTGTCCTGCATGTCTGGCGCTATTTAGAGCACCAATCATGCAGGGATTGTCTGCCACTCACTGTAATGCCACAGCCATGGTGGTTGTGGCATTACAGTGATTGCCCAAATCGATGGGAACAGTGCCAACAGTGAAACATGAAAAGCCGGCAATTCAGCAGCGGCATACACCGGTACCCGACAATTTAGAACCGAAAGAATAGAGCTTCACACATAGATTAGATAGATAGAAACATGTCAGTCACATATATATGAAGTACAGTGACAGTGTTGCTTACTGTACTTGTCATTTAGTGTAAAGGATTTATCAAAAAAAATAATAGTGTTTTCATGCACTGTCTCTTTAAAAAAGCCGGAAGGCAATTCAGCAGCGGTACCCGACAATTTGGAATAGAAAGAATAGAGAATCACACATAGATTAGATAGATAGAAACATGTCAGTCACATATATATGAAGTACAGTGACAGTGTTGCTTACTGTACTTGTCATTTAGTGTAAAGGATTTATTAAAAAAAATAATAGTGTTTTCATGCACTGTCTCTTTAAAAAAGCCGGCCGGCATTTCAGCATCTGTACCCGACAATTTAGAATAGAAGGAATAGAGCATCACACATAGATTAGATAGATAGAAACATGTCAGTCACATATATAAGAAGTACAGTGATAGTGTTGATAACTGTACTTGTCATTTAGTGTTAAAATAAAGGATTTATTTAAAAAAAAATTGGCGTGGGGTTCCCCGTAAATTTAGGCTCTAGTGGAGGTTAAGCAGACGGCTGGGGCAGATGTTTGAAGCCTGGGAAGGGGGTAATACCCACGGAGCTTCCCAGGCTACTAATATCAGCCCCCAGCGGAATACCTAGCCTTTACTAGCTATTAAAATGGGGGACCCCCCCAAAAAAAATGACATGGGGTCCCGTCTATTTTAATAGCTAGCAAAGGCTAGGCAGACAGCTGGGGGCTGATATTAATAGCCCAGGAAGGGTGCCATGAATATTGGCCCCCTCCCAGGCTAGAAACACCAGCCGTCAGCCGCCCCAGAAATGGTGCATCCGTAGGATGCGCCAATTCTGGCACTTAGCCTCGCTCTTCCCACTGCCCTGTAGCGGTGGCAGTGGGGTAATAGGGCTGGGGTTGATGTCAGCTTATAATGCCAGCTGACATCAAGCCCAGGTTAGTAATGGAGAGGCGTCTATAAGACACCTCCATTACTAACCCCATAGTCAAAGTTAAAAGAAAACACAAACACCCAGAATAAAGTCCTTTAATTGAAATAAAGACACAATCCTTTATTGTTCTAAATTAAACCATACTTACCACCACGCCCATTCCAGCTGAAGCCAACGATCTCCTGCAATAAAAGAAAAATAATAAAGCAACCTCATCCTTACCTTTCCATGGTTCCCAGGACAGCTTCAGCTCTGCTACATCGAGATGACAGGCTGGACCGCAGCAGAACGCTGCCATCCAGCCTGTCATCTCGCGGACACTGAGAAGCGGAGGCATGCTTGCGCTCCTCAGTGTCTCGCTGTGACGGCATCCAGATGAGCCGACAATGAACTCGGCTCACCTCATGCACGTAACTGACAGCGTGGGAGAATTCTCCTGCACTCAGCGCTTCAGCGTGAGAATTTTCCCACGCTGTCAGTGACGTGCATGAGGTGAGCCGAGTTCATTGGACATGAATGAGCTCACCTCATGCACGTCACTGACAGCGTGGGAAAATTCTCACGCTGAAGCGCTGAGTGCAGGAGAATTTTCCCACGCTGTCAGTGACGTGCATGAGGTGAGCTCATTCATGTCCATTGAACTCAGCTGACCTCATGTACGTCACTGACAGCGTGGGAGAATTCTCACGCTGAAGCGCTGAGTGCAGGAGAATTCTTCCACGCTGTCAGTGACGTGCATGAGGTGAGCTGAGTTCATTGGACATGACCTCGGCTCATCTGGATGCCGTCACAGCCAGACACTGAGGAGCGCAAGCAAGCCTGCGCTTCTCAGTGTCTGCGGGATGACAGGCTGGATGGCAGCGTTCTCCTGCGGTCCAGCCTGTCATCTCGATGTAGCAGAGCTGAAGCTGTCTGGGAACCATGGAAAGGTAAGGATGAGGTTGCTTTATTATTTTACTTTTATTGCAGGAGATCGTTGGCTTCAGCTGGAATGGGTGTGATGGTAAGTATGGTTTAATTTAGAACAATAAAGAATTGTGTGTTTATTTCAATTAAAGGACTTTTTTCTGGGTGTTGTGTTTTTTTTAAATACTTTACTAGAAATTCATAGTGGTCATGTCTAATATTGGTGTGACCCCATGAATTTCGGGCTTAGGGCCAGCTGATAATGCCAAGCTGGCCCTAACCCCTTTATTACCCAGTGAGCCACCGCACCAGGGCCCTGGATGAGTTGGGTACAGAGCCAGAAGATGGCGCTTCTATGAACGCGCCATTTTCCGGGGTGGCTGCGGATTGCAATTTGCAGCTGGGAGGACCCAGAAAGCTTGGGCCTCCCTGCGCTGCAGATTCCAGCCCCCAGCTGCCTAGTTGTACCTGGCTGGACACAAAAATAGGGCGAAGCCCCACGTATTTTTTTTTTTAATTATTTCATGAAATTCATGAAATAATTAAGAAAAAAAGGGCTTCCCTATATTGTTGTGTCCGGCCAGGTACAAATAGGCAGCTGGTGGTTGGGGGCAGCCCGTTCCTGCCTGCTGTACCTGGCTGGACACAAATATAGGGCGAAGCCCCACGTCAATTTTTTTTAAAATTATTTCATGAAACTAGATGGTGGCCCGATTCTAACGCATCGGGTATTCTAGAATATGTATGCGGCAGACCCGCGCAATCAGCAGAGCGGTGTTTAAATTTGGCGCCAAAATCGCTGACTGGTCGCGGCCAGCAACCGCGACCAATCAGCAAAGCGGTGTTGAAATTTGGCGACTATATCACTGATTGGTCACGGCCGGCGGTCGCGACTAATCAGCAGAGCGGGGTTTAAATTTTGCGCCAATAATGCTGATAGGTTGTGGTCGCGACCAATCAGCAAAGCGGTGTTTAAATTTGGCGCCAATAATGATGATTGGTCACGACCTTGACCATTCAACAGAGCGGTGTTTAAATTTGGCGGCAACAATGTTGATTAGTCGCGGCCGGCGGTCGCGACCAATCAGCAGAGCGGGGTTTAAATTTGGCGCCAATAATGCTGATTGGTCGCAATCGCCGGCCGCGACCAATCAGCAGAGCGGTGTTTAAATTTGGCGTCAAAATCGCTGATTGGTCGCGGAAGGCAACTGTGACCAATCAGCAGAACGGGGTTTAAATTTGGCGCCAATACTGCTGATTGGTCGCGGCCGGCAACCGTGACCAATCAGCCGAGCAGGGTTTAAATTTGGCGCCAATACTACTGATTGGTCGCGGATGGCGACCGCGATCAATCAGCAGAGCGGTGTTTAAATTTGGCGCCAATAATGCTGATTAGTCGCGGCCGGCATCCGCGACCAATTAGCAGAGCGGGGTTTAAATTTGGCGCCAATCTCGCTGATTGGTCGCGGCTGGAGTCCGCGACCAATCAGCAGAGCGTTGTTTAAATTTGGCGCCAATCTCACTGATTGGACGCGTCTGGCGTCCGCGACCAATCAGCAGAGTGTTGTTTAAATTTGGCGCCAAGCTCGCTGATTGGTCGCGGCCGCTATTTAAATGTGGCGCCCAAATCGGTGATTGGTCGCGGGCAGCGTCCGCGACCAATCAGCAGAGCGGTGTTTAACTTTAGCGCCAAGATCACTGATTGGTCGCGTGCGGAGAGCGCGACCAATCAGTTAATCTTATTGGTGAGGACCGGGGAGCGCCGCTGCCTGGTCGGATACTTCCGTTGCGAGAAGCCGGGAGATGAGCGACTGCTCGCAGCAGAAGTATCCCGACCCGCAGCGCCGCTCCCCGGTCCTCCCTTGACACCCTAGCCGATGATGTCCCCACAGTATCCGCATGGTGTTACAAAGATCCGGACATTTGTGTTAAAAATCGCTGATTGGTCGCTGGCACTGCCCGCGACCAATCACCGATTTGGGCGCCAAATTTAAATATCGGCCGCAACCAATCACCAATCTTGGCTCCTCATTTAAACACCGCTGTGCTGATTGGTCGCCGACGCTGGGCGCGACCAATCGCCGATTTTGGCGCCACATTTAAATAGCGTCCGCGACCAATCAGTACAGCGGTGCTTAAATGTGGAGCCAAGAAGGGTGATTGGTCGCGGAGGATATTTAAATTTGACGCCCAAATCGGTGATTGGTCGCGGCTGATATTTAAATTTGGCGCCCAAATCGGTGATTGGTCGCGGGCAGCGCCAGCGACCAATCAGCGATTTTTAACACAAATGTCCGGACCTTTGTAACACCATGCGGATACTGTGGGGACATCAGCGGCTAGGGTGTGAAGGGAGGACCGGGGAGCGGCGCTGCGGGTCGGGATACTTCTGCTTCGAGCGGCCGCTAATGTCCCGGGTTCTCGCAGCGGAAGTATCCGCACAGGCAGCCTCACTGACATCCATGCGGCTAGGGTGTGAAGGGAGGACCGGGGAGCGGCGCTGACATCCAATTGGTCGCGGCCGCTATTTAAATGTGCCGCACAAATCGGTGATTGGTCGCCGTCTTGACCGCGACCAATCACTGATCTTGCCGCCAAAGTTAAACACTACTGTGCTGATTGGTCGCGGACGCTGCCCACGACCAATCACAGATTTGTGCGCCAAATTTAAATATCGGCCGCGACCAATCACCGATCTTGGATCCACATTTAAACAACGCTGTGCTGATTGGTCGCGGCCGATATTTAAATGTGGCGCCCAAATAGGTGATTGGTCGCGGTCTTGGCGCGCGACCAATCACTGATCTTGCCGCCAAAGTTAAACACTACCGTGCTGATTGGTCGCGGACGCTGCCCGTGACCAATCACCGATTTGTGCGCCAAATTTAAATATCAGCCTCATGCACGTCACTGACAGCGTGGGAAAATTCTCCTGCACTCAGCGCTTCAGCGTGAGAATTCTCCCACGCTGTCAGTGACGTACATGAGGTGAGCTGAGTTCATTGGACATGAGCTCACCTCATGCACGTCACTGACAGCGTGGGAAAATTCTCACGCTGAAGCGCTGAGTGCAGGAGAATTCTCCCACGCTGTCAGTGACGTGCATGAGATGCGCCGAGTTCATTGTCGGCTCATCTTTATGCCGTCACAGAGAGACACTGAGGAGCGGAAGCATTCCTGCTCTTCTCAGTGTCTGCGGGATGACAGGCTGGATGGCAGCGTTCTGCTGCGGTCCAGCCTGTCATCTCGATGTAGCAGAGCTGAAGCTGTCCTGGGAACCATGGAAAGGTAAGGATGATGTTGCTTTATTATTTTTCTTTTATTGCAGGAGATCGTTGGCTTCAGCTGGAATGGGCGTGACGGTAAGTATGGTTTAATTTAGAACATTAAAGAATTGTGTATTTATTTCAATTAAAGGACTTTATTCTGAGTTTTTTTTTAACTTTGACTATGGGGTTAGTATTGGGGGTGTCTTATAGACGCCTCTCCATTACTAACCTGGGCTTGATGTCAGCTGGCATTATAAGCTGACATCAACCCCAACCCTATTACCCCACTGCCACCGCACCAGGGCAGCGTGGAAGAGCGAGGCTAAGTGCCAGAATTGGCGCATCCTAAGGATGCGCCATTTCTGGGGCGGCTGACGGCTGGTGTTTCTAGCCTGGGAGGGGGCCAATATTCATGGTACCCTTCCTGGGCTATTAATATCAGCCCCCAGCTGTCTGCCTAGCCTTTGCTAGCTATTAAAATAGGGGGGACCCCACGTCATTTTTTTTGGGGGGGTCCCCCATTTTAATAGCTAGTAAAGGCTAGGTATTCAGTTGGGGGCTGATATTAGTAGCCTGGGAAGCTCCATTAGTATTACCCCCTTCCCAGGCTTCAAACATCTGCCCCAGCCGTCTGCTTAACCTCCGCTAGAGCCTAAAATTACGGGGACCCCCACGCCAATTTTTTTTTTAATAAATCCTTTATTTTAACACTAAATGACAAGTACAGTAATCAACACTATCACTGTGCTTCATATATATGTGACTGACATGTTTCTATCTATCTAATCTATGCATGATGCTCTATCTTTCTCTTCTAAATTGTCGGGTACAGATGCTGAATTGTCGGCCGACTTTTTTAAAGAGACAGTGCATGAAAACACTATTATTTTTTTAAATAAATCCTTTACACTAAATGACAAGTACAGTAACCAACACTATCACTGTACTTATTATATATGTGATTGGCATGTTTATATCTATCTATGTGTGAAGCTCTATTCTTTCTGTTATAAATTCTCGGGTACCGCTGCTGAATTGCCTTCCGGCTTTTTTAAAGAGATGGTGCATGAAAACACTATTATTTTTTTAAATAAATCCTTTACACTAAATGACAAGTACAGTAAGCAACACTGTCACTTTGCTTCTTATATGTGTGACTGACATGTTTCTATCTATGTAATTTATGTGTGATGCTCTATTCCTTCTTGTCTAAATGGTCGTGTACCGGTGTATGCCGCTGCTGAATTGCTGGCCGGCTTTTTTAAAGAGAGTGTCTTCTGAGCAGTTTGTCAGCTTTTGGACACCTTTGAAGGTGTTTTCTATGTGTTTCTATGTGTTTTTGTTTGCCTGCCATTGGTTTTAACGGTGTTCGACGGTGTTCTAAGGTGTTCGACGTACAGTTCGACGAACAGTTCCTCGAACATCCCGGTGTTCGACGAACCGAACCCGAACACTACGGGGGTGGCTCAACACTAATCACAACATAGTGCACATGACAATCAAAGAAAAAAGAAGATATGCTTTCTAGCGGTGATCACCCAAATAATCAACAATAAATAATTTACCATAAATATACATCAGTTTATTCAAAACATATAGATCCTAACACACATATACAGAAGAACATACCGACCGACAATTAAAACACCATTAAAAATAGTGGAAAAAAACACTACTGGAAGAGCCAGCTATAACAAAAAACCTTCCTATATTCTTGTGAGATATAATGCAGGGTAATACACGTAAATGAATAAGAAATAGAATATAAATTGCACAGACTGAAATGGGGTATCTGTGGTGGTCAATATTCCCCAGACTCTATATTGCACATACCCAATAGAAAATCTCATGAGGCATACAAAACACATAAATGATTAGATAGAAATATATAAATGTGTGTACACAGCCTCAGGTACCTGTCAGCAGATTGAGATTAGAATCACCATATGTGGGGAGCCAAACCAATATGAATAAAGGTGTAAATAAGAGTATATATATAGCCTATACCCCACCTTTTGCCCCACAACAGCAATCATATAGGCAATATCAGTGGCCTGATCTGCCCCTGAGGCTTATAGAACATCCAAATCTGCACTAGGACCTAAGGCGGGTAAGTGCTACAAGGATACAGCCTGTACATAGGAAGGTATAGCTGGGACTCCCGTGCCCAACGCGTGTCGCCACTCAAGGTGGCTTAATCAGGGGCATATGAGGTATTGTTCCTCGTGTCAGTTTATATAGCAGCCACTTAATTGCATAATTGTGAAATTTACCAGGAGACAACTGTGTATTTGCAGACACCGGGGCTCCATTCATCGTAAGGCGGAAGTCCACACTGCAAAGCCGGAAGCACGTGACTCTAAAATTACCGGCATCTTGCGTTGCTATGGTGTCCCAAGCCCAAATCACTAGCGCATGCGCAAATTGCAGATGAACCGCTGCGTGTCAGCAGACACAGGAGTCGCATAATGCGCAAAGCGGAAGTGCATGTAACAAAGACCAAAGCCCTCCCCTCTACACACACACATCGTCATGTCACGTGCCCTAAACAACAGAGGTGTCATACGTTCCCATAGTGACCCGTGCCCGCATGTAAATCTCATTAACCAAAAAATCTTGGCGCAGATGAGGTTCTTAAGTGTCACTGTCTGTCCCCTTATGTCCTTGTCTCTCACAGAGTAGTCAATGTCAAAACAACTCTAATTTGCCAGGAATGGCATAATAGTTGGACTAGGCACTCATCATAATATAGGGGCACTGTAAAGAGGACATATATACAGAAATGGCAATTTCTTACATGGGCACAGTATTCCTGGGGCACGTGACGCGCACCCATAGAGTATGGGGCCAGCAGGAACCATATAGGTAAGTGAATGTCACCAGCAAATAATGCCCATGTGGTTATAATAAATTATATACAAAGTTGAATGTCAGTGTCATACACCACATATGGCAGGAGAAGTTGCAAGCAGAATTTATTGCACTAATGTTATTCAATCAACAGAGAGAGAGAACTCAATAACATACAACTGGTGGATGGGGTTATTTCCAACAGTAACCACCACAAATATATACGTCATTAGTGTGAAGGCAGTACAACCCTCCGGGTGCACAAAAAATGAGGCCATATACGACGCATCACAATATTGCTGTCCTATGGGGACCATGAGGTCATCATGGTGATCCCATTACTTAAATGTCATCCAATTACTCTGAAGTACCATGTCCACAGATAGAAACAGGACACCAATTAAATACACCACATAGAGGGAATGAAATTCAATCCAAGACTCATTCCATAAATATTTGACACTGTAGAATGAAGGATATACTTATATACCATTTTTTATTTTTTATTCTCATGGGGTAAATACCACTATTGACCACCACAGATATGTGCATAATTAAAGTACAGGGCCATATAGGAAGCATCACAATGTTGTTGTCCTGGAGGGACCTCAAGTCCATCCTAGTAGTCCCATTGAATAGATATCAACCAATTACTCTGAGGAAACCAATGCTGTCAGAGCCATGGTGAGCCATTCGACAAAAATGCAACAGTGTTCCAATCCACAGGCAAATAAACGAGATGATGAAAGGGGGAAACAGGTGTTCCTCAGTCTTCCACTCATTACTTATGGCCCTCTTCCCCATTGGACGCATGATGGCTAAGTCACTTGTTCAGTGAACTTCCTCCCGGTGGCCAGTAGTAAGGGCATGATTCGATAAGTTCCAAAATATGACCAAAAAGGTCTTGTTGCTTTATATATATAAGCAAATGAAGCCAAACATCTCATGACTATTTATAAAAACCTGTAAATAATAATTCACTGTTAAGGCCTCCGGGTGCCAGACTCTGGAGATTAAAGATCCATTTAGACTCACATCTCAGAAGAGCATTGGTGCGATCATCTCCCCTTATATTGGTTTTTATCTGTTCCAAGCCAAGAACTTGGAGTCCAGATCGGTGACCATTATGGACATCCAGAAAGTGTGCCGCCACCGATGTTATTGTTTTGTCCTTGTCACGATCCCTCCTGGGCGTAGAGATGTTGGACATATGTTGTTGAATCCTTTTTCTGAGTTCTTGTGATGTCTGTCCGACATAAATCTTTGGGCAATCACAAATCAAGGCGTATACTACATTTCGTGTTCGGCAATTGAAGTAAGCCGTTGAGCGAATCTGGTAAGGGAAGATGGAGAGTGTTAGCACATCTTGTGCCACTATGAACTGGCAAATATTACACCCTCCACAAGGATAGGTGCCGAAAATTTTGCCACCTCTATTCAATCTAGTAGAGGGACGCGTGTAGTGGCTCTGACAAAGCCTATCTTTTAGATTCCTGGCTCTACGAGCCACCAACTTCGGGGTCATGGAGATATGCTTGGTAAGCTTAGGCTCGCTGAGGAGAATCCCCCAATTCTTCGTAAGCAAGTCGCGAACCTCAGACCACTGATTATTGAAAGTGGTAATAAGGCTCAAAGGCCTAGCTGGTCTAGCCCCGCGTGTCCGTAATAGATCATCACGGTTCCTACCTCTTGCATCCTGGAATGCACCAGAAATGATATGCCGTGGGTAACCCCTCCTTCGAAAGCGCCATGTGAGATCCCTGGACTGTTCCTGGAACTCCTCCATTGTGGTGCAATTTCTTCGAGCCCGGAGAAATTGCCCTTTCGGGATCCCATTCCGCAAATGCAACAGATGAAAACTCGTGTAATGCAACAGGTTGTTGGTGGCAGTGGTTTTTCTAAAAAGAGTGGTAAAAATTTGGTTACCCATTTTAGTTAACTTAAGGTCCAAATAATTTATCTCCACATTGGAAGCATATTGTGTGAGTCTGATATTGAGCCTGTTGTAGTTCAGCTAATTAATAAAGGCTTCACATTCCTCAAAGGTACCCGACCACAGAAAAAATACATCATCAATGTATCTTCGCCAGGTGAGAACCTTGTCCTTAAAGATCGCATTTTCGTACACTATCGTTTCTTCCCACCATCCCAGATATAAATTTGCATAAGAAGGTGCACATCTTGCACCCATAGCGGTGCCAGCCTCCTGTCGATAGAATTTTCTTTTGAACACAAAATAATTTTTATCTAGGATGAAATGCAACAGATCTAAAATGAACGAATCATGTTTACGATCTCCTGTGGACCGATGATTTAGAAAATACGTGACCGCCCTAATGCCTAGATCATGTGCAATGCTAGTGTAGAGTGACTCTACGTCCAATGAGACCAAGATGGTGTTGTCAGGGATCACCAATCCATTCAAATGTTGAATGAGATGAGAAGAGTCCCTGACATAGGACTTTAGTGACAAGGCTAATGGTTGTAGGAAGAAGTCTAAGTAGATGCAGGGGCGTTCAAAGAGACCCCCAATACCCGAAACGATGGGTCTACCAGGTGGCTCACTCAAGGATTTATGTACTTTGGGAAGCAGATAAAGAGTAGGTACTACAGGATGAAGAGTAGTTAGAAATTCCATTTCCTTTTTGTTTAAGATATTGTTGTACCCAGCTCTCCCTATCAAAGTATCCAATGTGTCCTTAAAGACCAGAGTTGGATCTGATGGTAACAAGTGATAGCAAGTGGTGTTGGATAGTTGTCGGTTGACTTCCTTGATGTACAATGCACTGGGCCATAACACAATGTTCCCACCTTTATCTGCTTCCCGTATCAGAAATTCCTGATTAGATGTCAATTTAGTAAGTGCCCGTCTCTCTACTTTACTTAGATTATTGTCTCTGTATGGAGCACTTTTTAAAGATCGAATATCCCTACACATATTATCGAAGAAAATTTGAACCACTGGAAACATTGAAAAGGATGGTGTAGCCTGTGAAGGGAGTCTACCTGTAAATCTCTTACATAACCAAGGTTCTTCATTTTCTTGCAATAAATCCAGAAGATCCTGAAAAGTCTGTGTTTCCTCAGTTGGTAGACCATCAATTAGTGAGGGCTGGTGATACAAGAGTTTAAAGGTCAGTTGCCGACAGAACAAATATACGTCCTTGACCAGTTCAAATTTATTCAAGGTAATCATAGGGGAAAAAGACAAGCCTCTTGTTAGAACAGACTTTTCAGTTTCAGAGAGAGAATAGGTAGACAAATTAATAATTTGCAAATTACCTTCCTCATTGTCAGGAGAACCCTTTGTATCCAAGTTTACCGTCTTCTGTTGCGGGTCTCCCGTTTGTACGACGGGGACCAAACTCTGTACCCCCTGTTCCTCTTTCCTTTGGTCACAGGTGCGATTTCTTGTTTTCCGACGGCCCCTTCTGTGTCGCTTGGGCTTGAAGATAAAAAATCACTCGAGGAAGATTCACACCGTGTATTCACATCCTCCTGAGGTCTGGCCTCCACTGTGCCACGTCGTCTATTGCCTCTATGGCCCCACTTGAACATTCTACCATTATCAAAGTCCGTTTTGTCCCTATGGAACTTGTGTTTCTTCCCATTTATGATGTCTTTTTCAAACTGGTCAATAGATGCCTTAAGGCGTTCCTTAAAGGAAGCAACTAAGGTGTCATTGTCAAAATCCTTCAGCTTATTTTCTCGCCCCCTGATATCCTCTTTGAGTTTAGTGAGTAACACCTGGTCATGCTCTATTAACAAATCTATTAAAATAGTGGAACATTTCAAGAGACCCATTTCCCAGTTTTTTTGGAAGGCATCATCAGTTTCCCAGGCAGGGAAAATCTGTACCCGGAGACCCCGGGGTACCAACCCTAGTCTCTTGTACTCTTCTAGACTTCTCACGTTCCACCAAACTTTTGTTAGAGATTTGTGTAAATTGGTTAGATCTCTGGTTAATGACTGAAAATCTGAATCATTAGTAACTCCCTCAGTTCCTTGCCACATGCCTGACTCAAAAACCCCTAGTGCCCGATTACTCCAGGCTGTCTCCCTGGCAGAAAGGTCCATGGTATAAAAAGCTAGATGTGCCAACACTCCAGAAACTTGGAAACAGTAAAGTCCAAAAAAGGACCACTTCCAAAAACTATAGACAACAAACACCACTTATTAGGAGGGCACCATCTAATATTCGGGATCTACCCCCAGCATATCACAACATAGTGCACATGACAATCAAAGAAAAAAGAAGATATGCTTTCTAGCGGTGATCACCCAAATAATCAACAATAAATAATTTACCATAAATATACATCAGTTTATTCAAAACATATAGATCCTGACACACATATACAGAAGAACATACCGACCGACAATTAAAACACCATTAAAAATAGTGGAAAAAAACACTACTGGAAGAGCCAGCTATAACAAAAAACCTTCCTATATTCTTGTGAGATATAATGCATGGTAATACACGTAAATGAATAAGAAATAGAATATAAATTGCACAGACTGAAATGGGGTATCTGTGGTGGTCAATATTCCCCAGACTCTATATTGCACATACCCAATAGAAAATCTCATGAGGCATACAAAACACATAAATGATTAGATAGAAATATATAAATGTGTGTACACAGCCTTAGGTACCTGTCAGCAGATTGAGATTAGAATCACCATATGTGGGGAGCCAAACCAGTATGAATAAAGGTGTAAATAAGAGTATATATATATAGCCTATACCCCACCTTTTTCCCCACAACAGCAATCATATAGGCAATATCAGTGGCCTGATCTGCCCCTGAGGCTTATAGAACATCCAAATCTGCACTAGGACCTAAGGCGGGTAAGTGCTACAAGGATACAGCCTGTACATAGGAAGGTATAGCTGGGACTCCCGTGCCCAACGCGTGTCGCCACTCAAGGTGGCTTCATCAGGGGCATATGAGGTATAGTTCCTCGTGTCAGTTTATATAGCAGCCACTTAATTGCATAATTGTGAAATTTACCAGGAGACAGCTGTGTATTTGCAGACACCGGGGCTCCATTCATTGTAAGGCGGAAGTCCACACTGCAAAGCCGGAAGCACGTGACTCTAAAATTACCGACATCTTGGTGTCCCAAGCCAAAGTCACTAGCGCATGCGCAAATTGCAGATGAACCGCTGCGTGTCAGCAGACACAGGAGTCACATAACGCGCAAAGCGGAAGTGCATGTAACAAAGACCAAAGCCCTCCCCTCTACACACACACATCGTCATGTCACGTGCCCTAAACAACAGAGGTGTCATACGTTCCCATAGTGACCCGTGCCCGCATGTAAATCTCATTAACCAAAAAATCTTGGCGCAGATGAGGTTCTTAAGTGTCACTGTCCATCCCCTTATGTCCTTGTCTCTCACAGAGTAGTCAATGTCAAAACAACTCTAATTTGCCAGGAATTGCATAATAGTTGGACTAGGCACCCATCATAATATAGGGGCACTGTAAAGAGGACATATATACAGAAATGGCAATTCCTTACATGGGCACAGTATTCCTGGGGCACGTGACGCGCACCCATAGAGTATGGGGCCAGCAGGAACCATATAGGTAAGTGAATGTCACCAGCAAATAATGCCCATGTGGTTATAATAAATTATATACAAAGTTGAATGTCAGTGTCATACACCACATATGGCAGGAGAAGTTGCAAGCAGAATTTATTGCACTAATGTTATTCAATCAACAGAGAGAGAGAACTCAATAACATACAACTGGTGGATGGGGTTATTGCCGCCAGTAACCACCACAAATATATACGTCATTAGTGTGAAGGCAGTACAACCCTCCGGGTGCACAAAAAATGAGGCCATATACGACGCATCACAATATTGCTGTCCTATGGGGACCATGAGGTCATCATGGTGATCCCATTACTTAAATGTCATCCAATTACTCTGAAGTACCATGTCCACAGATAGAAACAGGACACCAATTAAATACACCACATAGAGGGAATGAAATTCAATCCAAGACTCATTCCATAAATATTTGACACTGTAGAATGAAGGATATACTTATATACCATTTTTTATTTTTTATTCTCATGGGGTAAATACCACTATTGACCACCACAGATATGTGCATAATTAAAGTACAGGGCCATATAGGAAGCACCACAATGTTGTTGTCCTGGAGGGACCTCAAGTCCATCCTAGTAGTCCCATTGAATAGATATCAACCAATTACTCTGAGAAAACCAATGCTGTCAGAGCCATGGTGAGCCATTCGACAAAAATGCATCAGTGTTCCAATCCACAGGCAAATAAACGAGATGATGAAAGGGGGAAACAGGTATTCCTCAGTCTTCCACTCATTACTTATGGCCCTCTTCCCCATTGGACGCATGATGGCTAAGTCACTTGTTCAGCGAACTTCCTCCCGGTGGCCAGTAGTAAGGGCATGATTCGATAAGTTCCAAAATATGACCAAAAAGGTCTTGTTGCTGTTATTAGACCCAGAGGCATCGCTCAATAGCTTGGAAATGTGTCCCAAATGTCATGCTGCTGAGATTTAGCTCGAGGCCACTTCATATGAGGAACACCCCAAATAGGTGCAAGTTTTTTTGAAGGGATGGATGCCAATGCACACCACCTGTCATATGGAACCTAATGGGAAAAAAAAAATATATATATATAAACAAATGAAGGCAAACATCTCATGACTATTTATAAAAACCTGTAAATAATAATTCACTGTTAAGGCCTCCGGGTGCCAGACTCTGGAGATTAAAGATCCATTTAGACTCACATCTCAGAAGAGCATTGGTGCGATCACCTCCCCTTATATTGGTTTTTATCTATTCCAAGCCAAGAACTTGGAGTTCAGATCGGTGACCATTATGGACATCCAGAAAGTGTGCCGCCACCGATGTTATTGTTTTGTCCTTGTCACGATCCATCCTGGCCGTAGAGATGTTGGACATATGTTGTTAAATCCTTTTTCTGAGTTCTTGTGATGTCTGTCCGACATAAATCTTTGGGCAATCACAAATCAAGGCGTATACTACATTTCGTGTTCGGCAATTGAAGTAAGCCGTTGAGCGAATCTGGTAAGGGAAGATGGAGAGTGTTAGACGTATAACAAGACGCTTTTAATGCCACTCAGAAAAGACGTGGAGGTCAGAGTGGTATAACAAGACGATTTTAATGCCCCTCAGAAGAAACATGGAGGTCAGAGGGGTATAACAAGACGTTTTAATGCCCCTCAGAAGAGACGTGGAGGTCAGAGTGGTATAACAAGACGCTTTTAATGCCCCTCGGAAGAGACGTGGAGGTCAGAGTGGTATAACAAGACGCTTTTAATGCCCCTCAGTAGAGATGTGGAGGTCAGAGTGGTATAACAAGACGGTTGTAATGACCCTCGGAAGAGACGTGGAGGTCAGAGTGGTATTACAAGACGCTTTTAATGCCCCTCGGAAGAGACGTGGAGGTCAGAGTGGTATAGCAAGACGCTTTTAATGCCCCTTAGAGGAGACGTGGAAGTCAGAGTGGTATAACAAGACGCTTTTAATGCCCCTCAGTAGAGAAGTGTAGGTCAGAGTGGTATAACAAGACGGTTGTAATGCCCCTCGGAAGAGACGTGGAGGTAAGAGTTGTATAACAAGACGCTTTTAATGCCACTCAGAAGAGACGTTGAGGTCAGAGTGGTATAACTAGATGCTTTTAATGACCCTCAGAAGAGACGTGGAGGTCAGAGTGGTATAACAAGACAGTTTTAATGCACCTTGGAAGAGACGTGGAGGTCAGAGTGGTATAACTAGACACTTTTAATCCCCCTCAGAAGAAACGTGGAGGTCAGAGTGGTATAACAAGACGGTTGGAATGCCGCTCGGAAGAGACGTGGATGTCAGAGTGGTATAACAAGACGCTTTTAATGCCCCTCAGAAGAGACGTGGAGGTCAGAGTGGTATAACAAGACTGTTGTAATGCCCCTCGGAAGAGACGTGGAGGTCAGAGTGGTATAACAAGACGCTTTTAATGCCCCTCGGAAGAGACGTGGAGGTCAGAGTGGTATAACAAGATGCTTTTAATGCCGCTAAGAAGAGACGTGGAGGTCAGAGTGGTATAACAAGATGCTTTTAATGCCCCTCAGAAGAGACATGGAGGTCAGAGTGGTATAAAAAGACAGTTTTAATGGCCCTTGGAAGAGACGTGGAGGTCAGAGTGGTATAACAAGACGCTTTCAATGCCCCTCAGAGCAGATGTGGAGGTCAGAGTGGTATAACAAGACGGTTGTAATGCCCCTCGGAAGAGACTTGGAGGTCAGAGTGGTATAACAAGACGCTTTTAATGCCCCTCAGAAACGTCGAGGTCAGAGTGGTATAACAAGACAGTTTTACTGCCCCTTGGAAGAGACGTGGAGGTCAGAGTGGTATAACAAGACGCTTTTAAAGCCCCTCAGTAGAGATGTGGAGGTCAGAGTGGTATAACAAGACGGTTGTAATGCCCCTAGGAAGAGACTTGGAGATCAGAGTTGTAAAACAAGACGCTTTTAATGCCCCTCAGAAGAGACGTTGAGGTCAGAGTGGTATAGGAAGATGCTTTTAATGCCCCTCAGAAGAGACGTGGAGGTCAGAGTTGTATAACAAGACAGTTTTAATGCACCTTGGAAGAGACGTGGAGGTCAGAGTGGTATAACTAGACACTTTTAATCCCCCTCAGAAGAGAAGTGGAGGTCAGTGTGGTATAACAAGACAGTTTTAATGCCCCTTGGAAGAGACGTGGAGGTCAAAGTGGTATAACAAGACGCTTTTAATGCCCCTCAGTAGAGATGTGGAGGTCAGAGTGGTATAACAAGACGGTTGTAATGCCCCTGGGAAGAGAGAGGAGGTCAGAGTGGTATAACAAGACGCTTTTAATGCAACTCAGAAGAGACGTTGAGGTCAGAGTGGTATAACAAGATGCTTTTAATGCACCTCAGAAGAGACGTGGAGGTCAGACTAGTATATCAGGACAGTTTTAATGCACCTTGGAAGAGACGTGGAGGTCAGAGTGGTATAACAAGACGCTTTTAATGCCCCTCAGAAGAGAAGTGGAGGTCAGAGTGGTATAACAAGATGGTTGTAATGCCCATCGGAAGAGACGTGGAGGTCAGAGTGGTATACCAAGACGCTTTTATTGCCCCTCAGAAGAGACTTGGAGATCAGAGGGGTATAACAAGATGTTTTTAATGCCCCTCAGAAGAGACGTGGAGGTCAGAGTGGTATAACAAGATGCTTTTAATGCACCATGGAAGAGACGTGGAGGTCAGAGTTGTATAACTAAACGCTTTTAATCCCCCTCAGAAGAGACGTGGAGGTCAGAGTGGTATAAGAAGACGATTGTAATGCCGTTCGGAAGAGACATGGATGTCAGAGTGGTATAACAAGACTCTTTTAATGCCCCTCAGAAGAGACGTGGAGGTCAGAGTGGTATAACAAGACGGATGTGATGCCCATCGGAAGAGATGTGGAGGTCACAGTGGTATAACAAGACGCTTTTAATGCACCTCAGAAGAGACGTGGAGGTCTGAGTGGTATAACAAGACGCTTTTAATGCCCTTTAGAAGAGACGTGAAGGTCAGAGTGGTATAACAAGATGGTTGTAATGCCCCTCGGAAGAGACGTGGAGGTCAGAGTGGTATAACAAGACGCTTTTATTGCCCATCAGAAGAGACGTGGAGGACAGAGTGGTATAACAAGACTCTTTCAATGCCCCTCAGTAGAGACGTGGAGGTCAGAGTGGTATAACAAGACACTTTTAATGCCCCTCAGTAGAGATGTGGAGGTCAGAGTGGTATAACAAGACGGTTGTAATGCCCCTCGGAAGAGAGAGGAGGTCAGAGTGGTATAACAAGACGCTTTTAATGCCCCTCAGAAGAGACGTTGAGGTCAGAGTGGTATAACAAGATGCTTTTAATGCCCATCAGAAGAGACGTGGAGGTCAGAGTGGTATAAGAAGACAGTTTTACTGCACCTTGAAAGAGACGTGGAGGTCAGAGTGGTATAACAAGACGCTTTTAATGCCCCTCAGAAGAGAAGTGGAGGTCAGAGTGGTATAACAAGACGGTTGTAATGCCCCTTGGAAGAGACGTGGAGGTCAGAGTGGTATACCAAGACGCTTTTATTGCCCCTCAGAAGAGACGTGGAGATCAGAGTGGTATAACAAGATATTTTTAATGCCCCTCAGAAGAGACGTGGAGGTCAGAGTGGTATAACAAGATGGTTTTAATGCACCATGGAAGAGACGTGGAGGTCAGAGTGGTATAACTAGACGCTTTTAATCCCCCTCAGAAGAGACGTGGAGGTCAGAGTGGTATAACAAGACGGTTGTAATGCCGTTCGGAAGAGACATGGATGTCAGAGTGGTATAACAAGACTCTTTTAATGCCCCTCAGAAGAGACGTGGAGGTCAGAGTGGTATAACAAGACGGTTGTAATGCCCCTCGGAAGAGACGTGGAGGTCAGGGTGGTATAACAAGACGCTTTTAATGCCCCTCAGAAGAGACATGGAGGTCAGAGTGGTATAACAAGACAGTTTTAATGCACCTTGGAAGAGACTTGGAGGTCAGAGTGGTATAACAAGACGCTTTTAGTGGCTCTCAGAAGAGACGAGGAGGTCAGAGTGGTATAACAAGACGGTTGTAATGCCCCGTGGAAGAGACATGGAGGTCAGAGTGGTATAAAAAGACGCTTTTAATGCCCCTCAGAAGAGACGTGGAGGTCAGAGTGGTATAACAAGACGCTTTTAATGCACCTCAGAAGAGACGTGGAGGTCAGAGTGGTATAACCAGATGCTTTTAATGCCCCTCAGAAGAGACGTGGAGGTCAGAGTGGTATAACAAGATGCCTTTAATGTCCTTCAGAGGAGACGTGGAGGTCAGAGTGGTATAACAAGACGTTTTTAATGCCCCTTGGAAGACACGTGGAGGTCAGGGTGGTATAACAAGACGCTTTTAATGCCCCTCAGAAGAGAGGTGAAGTGTCAGAGTGGTATAACGACATGGTTGAATTGCCCCTCAGAAGAGACGTGGAGGTCAGAGTGGTATAACAAGACGATTGTAATGCCCCTCGGAAGAGACATGGAGGTCAGAGTGGTATAAAAAGACACTTTTAATGCCCCTCAGAAGAGACGTGGAGGTCAGAGTTGTATAACAAGACGCTTTAATGCCCCTCAGAAGAGACGTGGAGGTCAGAGTGGTATAACAAGAGGCTTTCAATGCCCCTCAGAAGAGACCTGGAGGTCAGAGTGGTATAACAAGATGGTTTTAATGCCCCTTGGAAGAGTTGTGGAGGTTAGAGTGGTATAACAAGACGCTTTTAATGCCCCTCAGAAGAGACGTGGAGGTCAGAGTGGTATAACAAGACTCTTTTAATGCTCCCCAGAAGAGACGTGGAGGTCAGAGTGGTATAACAAGACGCTTTTAATGCCCCTTAGAAGAGACGCGGAGGTCAGAGTGGTATAACAAGACGCTTTTAATGCCCCTTGGAAGAGACGTGGAGGTCAGAGTGGTATAACAAGACGCTTTTAATGCCCCTCAGAAGAGATGAGGAGGTCAGAGTGGTATAACAAGACGGTTGTAATGCCCCTCGGAAGAGACGTGCAGGTCAGAGTGGTATAAGAAGACGCTTTTAATGTCCCTCAGAAGAGACGTGGAGGTAAGAGTGGTATAACAAGTCGGTTTTAATGCCCCTTGGAAGGGACGTGGAGGTCAGAGTGGTACAACAAGACGCTTGTAATGCCCCTCGTAAGAGACATGGAGGTCAGAGTGGTATAACAAGACGCTTTTAATGCCCCTCAGAAGAGACGTGGAGGTTAGAGTTGTATAACAAGACGCTTTTAATGCTCTTCAGAAGAGACGTGGAGGTCAGAGTGGTATAGCAAGACGGTTTGAATGCCCCTCAGAAGAGACGTGGAGGTCAGAGTGGTATAAAAGGACGGTTTTAATGCCCCTTGGAAGAGACGTGGTGGTCAGAGTGGTATAAAAAGACGCTTTTAATGCCCCTCAGAAGGGACGTGGAGGTTAGAGTGGTATAAGAAGATGGTTGTAATGCCCCTCGAAAGAGACGTGGAGGTCAGAGTGGTATAACAAGACACTTTTAATGCCCCTCAGAAGAGACGTGGAGGTCAGAGTGGCATAACAAGACGCTTTCAATGCCCCTCAGTAGAGACGTGGAGGTCAGAGTGGTATAACAAGACGCTTTTAATGCCCCTTAGAAGAGACATGGAGGTCAGAGTGGTATAACAAGACAGTTTTAATGCACCTTGGAAGAGACGTGGAGCTCAGAGTGGTATAACAAGATGCTTTTAGTGGCTCTCAGAAGAGACGTGGAGGTCAAAGTGGTATAATAAGACGGTTGTAATGCCCCTCGGAAGAGACATGGAGGTCAGAGTGGTATAAAAAGACGCTTTTAATGCCCCTCAGAAGAGACGTGGAGGTCAGAGTTGTATAACAAGACGCTTTTAATGCCCCTCAGAAGAGACGTGGAGGTTAGAGTGGTATAACAAGACGATTGTAATGCCCCTCGGAAGAGACATGGAGGTCAGAGTGGTATAAAAAGTCACTTTTAATGAACCTCAGAAGAAACGTGGAGGTCAGAGTTGTATAACAAGACGCTTTAATGCCCCTCAGAAGAGACCTGGAGGTCAGAGTGGTATAACAAGATGGTTTTAATGCCCCTTGGAAGAGTTGTGGAGGTTAGAGTGGTATAACAAGACGCTTTTAATGCCCCTCAGAAGAGACGTGGAGGTCAGAGTGGTATAACAAGACGCTTTTAATGCTCCCCAGAAGAGACGTGGACGTCAGAGTGGTATAACAAGAAGCTTTTAATGCCCCTTAGAAGAGACGCGGAGGTCAGAGTGGTATAACAAGACGCTTTTAATGACTCTTGGAAGAGACGTGGAGGTCAGAGTGGTATAACAAGACGCTTTTAATGCCTCTCAGAAGAGACGAGGAGGTCAGAGTGGTATAACAAGACGGTTGTAATGCCCCTCGGAAGAGACGTGGAGGTCAGAGTGGTATAACAAAACGCTTTTAATGCCCCTCAGAAGAGACGTGGAGGTAAGAGTGGTATAACAAGACGGTTTTAATGCCCCTTGGAAGGGATGTGGAGGTCAGAGTGGTATAACAAGATGCTTGTAATGCACCTCGTAAGAGACATGGAGGTCAGAGTGGTATAACAAGAGGCTTTTAATGCCCCTCAGAAGAGACGTGGAGGTTAGAGTTGTATAACAAGACGCTTTTAATGCCCCTCAGAAGAGACGTGGAGGTCAGAGTGGTATAGCAAGACGGTTTGAATGCCCCTCAGAAGAGACGTGGAGATCAGAGTGGTATAAAAGGACGGTTTTAATGCCCCTTGGAAGAAACGTGGTGGTCAGAGTGGTATAAAAAGACGCTTTTAATGCCCCTCAGAAGGGACGTGGAGGTCAGAGTGGTATAACAAGATGGTTGTAATGCCCCTCGGAAGAGACGTGGAGGTCAAAGTGGTATAACAAGACGCTTTTAATGCCCCTCAGAAGAGACGTGGAGGTCAGAGTGGTATAACAAGACACTTTTAATGCCCCTTAGAAGAGACATGGAGGTCAGAGTGGTATAACAAGACAGTTTTAATGCACCTTGGTAGAGACGTGGAGCTCAGAGTGGTATAACAAGACGCTTTTAGTGGCTCTCAGAAGAGACGTGGAGGTCAGAGTGGTATAATAAGACGGTTGCAATGCCCCTCGGAGGAGACATTGAGGTCAGAGTGGTATAAAAAGACGCTTTTAATGCCCCTCAGAAGGGACGTGGAGGTCAGAGTGGTATAACAAGGCGCTTTTAATGCACCTCAGAAGAGACCTGGAGGTCAGAGTGGTATAACAAGACTCTTTTAATGCCCCTCAGAAGAGACGTGGAGGTCAGAGTGGTATAACAAGACGCTTTTAATGTCCCTCAGAAGAGACGTGGAGATCAGAGTGGTATAACAGGACGGTTTTAATGCCCCTTGGAAGAGACGTGGAGGTCAGAGTGGTATAACAAGACGCTTTTAATGCCCCTCAGTAGAGACGTAAAGTGTCAGAGTGGTATAACGACATGGTTGAATTGCCCCTCGGAAGAGACGTGGAGGTCAGAGTGGTATAGCAAGACGCTTGTAATGCCCCTCAGAAGAGACGTGGAGGTCAGAGTTGTATAACAAGACGCTTTTAATGCCCCTCAGAAGAGACGTGGAGGTCAGAGTGGTATAACAAAACGATTGTAATGCCTCTCGGAAGAGACATGGAGGTCAGAGTGGTATAACAAGTCACTTTTAGTGCCCCTCAGGAGAGACGTGGAGATCAGAGTTGTATAACAAGATGCTTTAATGCCCCTCAGAAGAGACGTGGAGGTCATAGTTGTATAACAAGATGCTTTTAATGCCCCTCAGAAGAGACGTGGAGGTCAGAGTGATATAACAAGACGGTTTTAATGCCCCTTGGAAGAGTTGTGGAGGTTAGAGTGGTATAACAAGACACTTTTAATGAATCATAGAATCATGGAATCATAGAATGGTAGAGTTGGAAGGGACCTCCTGGGTCATCTGGTCCAACCCCCTGCTCAAAGCAGGATTCACTAGATCATCTCAGACAGATGTCTGTCCAGCCTCTGTTTGAAGACGTCCATTGAAGGGGAACTCACCACCTCTCGTGGCAGCCTGTTCCACTCATTAATCACCCTAACTGTCAAAATTTTTTTTCTAATATCTAATCTGTGTCTCCTCCCATTTAGTTTCATCCCATTGCTTCTAGTCTTTCCTTGTGCAAATGAGAATAAAGATGATCCTTCTACAATGTGACAGCCCTTGACATATTTGTAGACAGCTATTAAGTCTCCTCTCAGTCTTCTTTTTTGCAAGCTAAACATTCCCAAATCCTGCAACCGTTTCTCATAGGACATGGTTTGCAGACCAGTCACCATTCTGGTCGCTCTTCTCTGAACTTGCTCCAGTTTGTCTATGTCTTTTTTAAAATGTGGTGCCCAAAACTGTACACAGTATTCCAGATGAGGTCTGACCAAAGAGGAGTAAAGACCGATAATGACTTCACGTGATCTAGACTGTATGCTTCTGTTAATACATCCCAGAATTGTATTTGCCTTTTTTGCTGCTGCATCACACTGTTGACTCATGTTCAGTCTATGATCTATTAGTATACCTAAGTCTTTTTCACATGTACTGTTGCTTAGCTCTATTCCTCCCATTCTGTATATGCTTTTTTCATTTTTATTGCCCAGATGTAGTACTTTGCATTTTTCCCTGTTAAAAACCATTCTGTTGGTTGCTGCCCACTGCTCCAGTTTATTTAGGTCTTTTTGAATCCTCTCTCTCTCTTCTCTAGTATTAGCTATCCCTCCTAGCTTTGTGTCATCAGCAAATTTAATCAGTTTACCCTCAATTCCTTCATCTAAATCATTGATAAAGATGTTGAACAATACAGGTCCCAGGACGGAGCCCTGTAGTACCCCACTTGAGACATTCATCCAGCTGGATGTGAAGCCATTTACAACCACCCTTTGAGTCCGATCACTAAGCCAGTTATGAATCCACCTAACAGTTGCCTGGTCCATTGCATACTTGGTCATTTTTTCAATAAGGATGGTGTGAGATACTTTGTCAAATGCTTTGCTGAAGTCAAGATATACTATATCTACAGCATTTCCCTGATCCACCCAGTCAGTGATTCTGTCATAGAAGGAAATTAAGTTAGTCTGACATGACTTGTTAGTTACAAACCCATGCTGACTCTGGTTAATCACTTCATTCTTATCCATGTACTTACATACATGTTGTTTAATAATTTGTTCAAAGATCTTTCCTGGTATAGAAGTCAGACTCACCGGCCTATAGTTCCCTGGGTCCACCTTCTTCCCCTTTTTGAAGATAGGAACAACATTTGCTCTTCTCCAGTCTTCTGGGACTTCTCCTGTTCTCCAAGAATTTTCAAAGAAAAGTTGCGAAATCTAGAAGGGAGGTTAACTACCTTGAAAATCATTAAGGAAGGTGAAGAGTTCTTAGACAGAGCAGAATTATCTCTTCATGATTCAGAAAGAGAAGAAATTCGAACTGCACCTGACGAAACAGAGGAATGGAAGCATGTGACCCACAGAAGCAGGAGGATCGAGAGGCAGTCAGCACCCATACTGCTCAGGAACCAGTACCAGGCTCTCACGCAGGAGAACCATGAAGAAATACAGCAAAATAAGACTTTGCCAGCAATGAATAACCTTATAAGCCCTCAGAATCCTCCTGGATGGAGAAAGAAGAATGTTGTGAAGAAAAAACGGAGAGTGGTGGTCATGGGGGATTCCCTGTTAAGAGGAACAGAGGCCGCTATCTGCAAACCAGACATAACCTCAAGAGAAATGTGCTGTCTTCCAGGAGCAAAAATTAAAGATGTGTCTGACAGGATATCAAGACTCTTCAGACCTACAGATCACTACCCATTCCTGCTAATACATGTGGGGACAAATGACACCGCAAGAAAGGACCTGGAAACCATCTGCAGTGACTTTGAAGACTTAGGCAAGAAAGTGAAAGAATTGGGAGCGCAGGTGGTCTTCTCATCCATCCTCCCAGTGGATGGCCATGGAACAAAGAGGTGGAATAAGATTCTACAGGTGAACAACTGGCTACGTCGATGGTGCCGTCAACAAGGATTTTGATTTCTGGATCACGGAATGAATTACCTATATGATGGACTACTTGCTAGAGATGGGGTGCACCTTACGAAGACTGGAAAACATGTATTTGGAAGTCGCCTTGCTACACTCATCAGAAAAGCTTTAAACTAGAACAATGTGGGAAGGGAAGCAAAAGGCCAGAAAAAGCCATACAGCTGACAAATACTATTGAGATCTCTGCTACTGGAAGTGGAAAGGAAGAACAAAGACAAAACAATTTAAATAATAAAAATATGGGAGGAAGAGAAACCAATCACAAACTAAAATGTTTTTATACAAATGCACAAAGCATGGGCAACAAACAAGGAGAATTGGAACTACTAATGCAGGAAAAGGAATATGATGTCATTGGAATCACTGAAACTTGGTGGGACGATACACATGATTGGAATAAAAGGCTAAAAGGATACAACTTATTTGCAAGAAACAGACTTGATAAACGAGGAGGAGGTGTTGCATTGTATGTTAGAAAAGCGTATATCTGCACAGAGATTGAAGCTTCAGAGACTGGGAGTTCTGTGGAAACTGTTTGGGTAAGAATACAAGGAGAGAACAACGGAAAGGACACCATTGTAGGCATTTACTACAGGCCACCTGGGCAAGCTGAAGATATGGATGAACTCTTTATGTATCAAATGACCAAGTTCTCCAAAAAATATGACGTAGTGGTCATGGGAGATTTAAACTATCCAGACATTTGTTGGGAATCTCTCTCAAGTAAAACTAACAGGTCAAGCAAATTCTTATCCTCTCTTGCTGACAACTTTATCTTCCAAAAGGTAGGGGAGAAAACAAGAGGATCTGCTACTTTGGATCTAATCCTTATAAACAGGGAGGAAATGGTTGTGGCTGGGACCCTAGGAGGCAGCGATCATGCTATTATAGAATTTTGGATAACTAGAGGAGGAAGACATGTGAAGACTCAAACTTCAAGGTTAGATTTTAGAAAGGCAGATTTTAAGAGACTCAGAAAGAGAATAGGAGGGATCCAATGGCTGGATGTCCTTAAGGACAAAAATGTCCAGGAAGGATGGGAAATTTTTAAAAATGAGATTCTCAAAGCACAATCGTTAACAATCCCGAAAAGTAGGAAGAATGGGAAGCATTTAAGGAAACCAGGATGGATGAACACAGAACTTAAACACATGCTAAAAAGAAAGAAAGAAATGTTTATTAAATGGAAAGAGGGAGGCATATCTAAAGAAGATTATAATGCCGTCTGCAGATCCTGCAGGGCACGTATCAGGTTAGCTAAAGCTGACAATGAATTAAGGCTTGCAAGAGATGTCAAAAGCAATAAAAAAAGGATTTTGGGGGTATGTCAAAAGTAAAAGAAAAGTCAAAGATGCTATAGGATTTTTACAGGATGAAAATGGAGAAATGGTAAGAGAGGATGTTGAGAAGGCCGAACTTTTTAATTCCTATTTTGCATCTGTTTTCTCTCAGAAAGAAAATGTAACATCAACTGATCTTCACTGTCCTTTTAAAGGAATAGAGGAATCCAAGTTATCTGTAAACAGAAAGATTGTGAGGGAATATTTAGCTAACATAAATGAGTTCAAGTCTCCAGGTCCAGATGAATTACACCCCAGAGTACTGAAGGAGATCGTAGAAGAAATTTTAGAACCACTCTCCATAATCTTTGAAATCAAAGAATTTTTTTTAATGCCCCTCAGAAGAGAAGTGGAGGTCAGAGTGGTATAACAAGACGGTTGTAATGCCCCTCGGAAGAGACGTGGAGGTCAGAGTGGTATAGCAAGACGCTTTTAATGACCCTCAGAAGAGACGTGGAGGTCAGAGTGGTATAACAAGACGCTTTTAATGCCCCTTAGAAGAGACGTGGAGGTCAGAGTGGTATAACTAGACGCTTTTAATGCCCCTTGGAAGAGACGTGGAGGTCAGAGTGGTATAACAAGATGCTTTTAATGCCCCTCAGAAGAGACGTGGAGGTCAGAGTGGTATAACAAGATGGTTGTAATGTGCCTCGGAAGAGACATGGAGGTCAGAGTGGTATAACAAGACGCTTTTAATGCCCCTCAGAAGAGACGTGGAGGTCAGAGTGGTATAATAAGACGGTTTTAATGTCCCTTGAAAGAGACGTGGAGGTCAGAGTGGTATAACAAGATGCTTTTAATGCCCCTCAGAAGAGACGTGGAGGTCAGAGTGGTATAACAAGATGGTTGTAATGCCCCTCGGAAGAGACATGGAGGTCAGAGTGGTATAACAAGACGCTTTTAATGCCCCTCAGAAGAGACATGGAGGTTAGTGTTGTATAACAAGACGCTTTTAATGCCCCTCAGAAGAGACGTGGAGATCAGAGTGGTATAACAAGAGGCTTTTAATGCCCCTCAGAAGAGACGTTGAGGTCTGAGTGGTATAACAAGACGGTTGTAATGCCCCTCGGAAGAGACGTGGAGGTCAGAGTGGTATAACAAGACGATTTTAATGCCCCTTAGAAGAGACGTGGAGGTCAGAATGGTATAACAAGACGCTTTTAATGCCACTTGGAAGAGACGTGGAGGTCAGAGTGGTATAACAAGATGCTTTTAATGCCCCTCAGAAGAGACGTGGAGGTCAGAGTGGTATAACAAAACGGCTGTAATGCCCCTCGGAAGAGACGTGGAGGTCAGAGAGGTATAACAAGATGCTTTTAATGCCCCTCAGAAGAGACGTGGAGGTCAGAGTGGTATAACGAGACACTTTTAATGCCCCTCAGAAGAGACATGGTGGTCAGAGTGGTATAACAAGACGCTTTTAATGCCCCTTACAAGAGACGTGGAGGTCAGAGTGGTATAAAAAGATGCTTTTAATGCCCCCCGGAAGAGACGTGGAGGTCAGAGTGGTATAGCAAGACGCTTTTAATGCCCCTTGGAAGAGCCATACAGTACAGCATCTTTAAAATATTATTCCCATTATTGGGGAGTGAGTCTCCCACAGTCTTTGCTTATGCCTTCCAAGCAAAAGCTGACAAAAATCAGGATGGAGGAACTTTCAATAATGGCAACACGGACCACGGTCACCCTGGTGGTATAGTGGTGGTGGAGGCTGAGGATAAGGAGAAGAACATAAAACAGCCGAAATGAGCAAGCGTATACCCATGTGTGCATGTGAAGCGGTGCATGTGAATACACCTCCCGAAATAACACAGTGGATTTGACTTTATGTTACTCTGCTGTCATTTGGCGGTGATGAGAAGTCTGGCCCAATCCAGCCCTTGTTCATTTTGATAAGGGTCAGCTTGTTAGCATTGTCAGTTGACAGGCGAGTGCGCTTATCAGTTATAATTCCCCCAGCAGCAATAAAAACACGCTCTGATAACACGCTAGCGGCAGGGCAGGCCAGGACCTCCAAGGCGTACAGAGCGAGTTCATTCCAAGTGTCCAGCTTGGATACCCAATAATTAAAAGGCACAGAGGAATCACGGAGGACGCTGGTACGGTCGGCAAGGTACTCCCTCACCATCTTTTGAAACTTTCCACTCCTTGTGAGAGTACCCCGCGCCTCAGGGTCTGTCCGAAGGGAGGGTCTGAGAAAACTGTCCCAGAACGTTGACAGTGTTCCCCTGCCTCTGCTGGATTGCTCTCGCATGTTTGCCTTGGTTGGGCAACAACGAACTGTGACCTCTGACGCTAGCGTGTTCAGATGGGAATTTTTTTAACAGTTCTGCAGTTAGGGCCTTCTGGTACTGCCCCATTTTTGTAGACCTCTCCACCTCAGGAATAAGAGAGTGAAAGTTCTCCTTGTAGCGGGGGTCTACAAGTGTCACCAACCAGTAATGACTGTCACCCAACATTTTGACAACGCGAGGGTCACGGTTAAGGCAGCATAACATAAAGTCAGCCATGCGTGCCAGACTGATATCTGGCAAGATTTCCGTGTCCTCACCAAGATGACGACTAACCATGCTCTCCTCCTCCTCCTCCTCCCCCCTGTCCTCAGGCCACCCACGCTGAACCGACAGTAAGGCAGTTGTAGAGGTACTACCATCTACAGCGCATGATACCATCTCCTGTTCTACTTCCTCCTCCTCCTCTCCCTCATTGTCCCCCAATGCACGTTGGGATGAGATGAGGCTGGGCTGTGTGTAATCGCCCGCTACGGCTTCTTGATCCATTTCATCATACTCTGGCTGCAATGCCTCCTCTTTAATTCTCTGCAGAGAGCGTTGCAAAAGACAGACAAGTGGGATGCTGACACTAATGATGGCGTCATCGCCACTCACCATCTTGGTGGCCTTCTCAAAGTTTGTCAAGATGGTACATATATGTCAGACATCCAGGTCCACTCCTGATGTCTTTTGTGTGGAGTCTGACCTGAATATCGACAGCCTTGTTGCAGCTGGTACTCCACAACTGCTCTCTTCAGCTCACAAATCATTAGCAACATGTGGAGAGTAGAGTTCCAACGTGTGGGGACATTACACACCAGTCGGTGTGCCGGAAGCTGCAAACGCTGCTGCAACACAGCAAGGGCGGCGGAAGCTGTAGCCGACTTGCGAAAATGAGCTGACAGGCGGCGTACTTTGATGAGCAGATCTGGCACATCTGGGTACGATTTAAGAAACCGCTGAACCACGAGGTTAAGCACATGAGCCAGGCATGGTAGGTGTGTGATCTCGCCTCGCCTCAGAGCCGCCACCAGGTTACGGCCATTGTCACACACGACCATGCCTGGATGTAGGTTCAGCGGTCTCAGCCACAGATCTGCCTGCTCTTTCACAGCTGTTCACAACTCACAAGCAGTGTGAGGTTTATCACCTAAGCTTATGAGTTTCAGAACAGCCTGTTGCCACTTGGCGGAGGCCGTACTGCAGTGCTTCCAGCTTGTAACTGATGTGGTGATATCTGAGATGGATGTTGAACATGAGGAGGAGGAGGAGGATGATGTGCAGGAGCTGTACACTGTGGGGGCAACTCTGACTGACATAGGGCCCGCAATCCTCGGTGTGGGGAGGATGTGTTCCGTCCCAAAGTCCAAATGGGTCCCGGCTTCCACTATGTTTACCCAGTGTGCCGTCAGGGAGATGTACCGTCCCTGGCCACAAGCACATTTCCACGTGTCTGTTGTCAGGTGGACTCTCCCAGTAACCGTGTTGTTGAGGGCACGGCAGATGTTTTGGGACACATGCTTGTGTAGTGCGGGGATGGCACACCGGGCAAAATAGTGTCGGCTGGGGACCAAGTACCGAGGGACGGCCACAGCCATAAGGTTGCAGAAGAATTCCGTCTTCACCAACCTAAAAGGCAGCATTTCCAACGCAAGCAGTCGTGAAATGTGCGAATTTAGGACTGTGGCCTGTGGGGCGTTAGCTGCGAATTTCCGCTTTCGTTCAAAGGTCTGGGATATGGACAATTGAACGCTGCGGTGGGACGTGGACGTTTATGCTGTTTCTTGAGAAACTGCCATAACAAGTGAAGACTGAGAGGATGGGGCATCTTTACATGCAGTATGGACAGGGGATTGCCTTGCACACACAACAGGGGGTCTATTGCACGCACAACAGCGGACGAAGCAGTAGTGACACCCGCTGACACTGGTCGTGGACCCTGGGTTTCGCCCCACAAAGTCGGGTGCTTTGCTGCCATGTGCCTGATCATGCTGGTGGTGGTCAGGCTGGTAGTTTTGTCACCCCTGCTGATGCTGGCATGGTAGGTGGTACAAATGGCCTTTTTGGGGTTATCAGCAGAGTCTTTAAAAAAATTCCAGACTCTGGAAGACCTACCGCTTGTACTGGCAACGTCCCTCGTGTTGGTGTTACGGGGAACGGTTGCCCGCCTTCTGTCTGCGGCCACCACACTGCTTCTTCCTGCCTTTTGGGGTACTCTGCCTCCCTCCCCCTGTGTGCTGCTGGCCTCACTCTGCATGTCCTCCTGCCACGTTGAGTCAGTAACTAGATCATCCACCACCTCCTCCTCTTCCACTTGCGCACGACGATCCTCCTCCTCACTTCCTGGCAATTGTGTCTCGTCATCGTCCACCTCTTGTGACAAATTGCCAGCATCGACTTCCTGTGGCCGTGGCTGTTCAAATATTTGGGCATCGCTACATGGGATCTCCTCTTCCACCACTTCAAGCGGAGCAGGCGAGGGGCACAAATCTGGAAATGGACCAGTGTACAGCTCTTCAGAGTGTCCAAGTGTGGGATCAGTTGCTGTCTGACGACACTCGGCATGGTGGGAGGAAGGAGCATCAGGGTGAGGAGGAGTATGCGGTCGAGACTCACGGCTACAAAGAGTTGACCGTGTGGAAGACAGACCGGAGGTGGTGGTGCTCAGGTAACTGAAAGTATTATCTGCTATCCAATTAATAACCTGTTCACACTGATCAGTTCGCAATACTAGTGTTGTTCTGTGCTTCCCTAGTAATTCGGTCAAGAAATGGGAGCGAGAAGATGTGGCTGTTGGTTGTGGCACATTTTCATCTTGGCCCCGGCCCTGTCCTCTGCACACACCATCACCAGAACGTCCACTTCCACGTCCCTTGCCACGCCCCTTGCCCATTGTAAAGGAAGTAAAATAGCTTACACTCGCACTATCAATGGAAAAAGGGTAATAAAAAGTAGATTAGAACCATGGAAGAGGAAAACCACAGTTCTATTTCTCTGGCCTACACCCGACTCTTTTAAACAATCAGAACAATCAGGGAGAAACTATTACTGTTTTTCTTTACGGAAAAAATACCAAAACGTGAATAATAGAGATTTTTTACCGTGGAATGGCAAAACCACAGTTATTGTTTACTGGGGTATACCATAAAATTTTAAATATATATATTTGCGGCTGAACAGTGAGCGACACACTCAAATTGTTTTTTTTTTACATACAAAAGGCCCAAAACTGGATAATACAGAGATTTACCCGTGGAACTGCAAAACCACACTTCTGTTTCTGTGGCCTATACCAGACTCTTTTCAACAGATATATTTGGGTCTGAAAAATCAGAGACACACTTTTTTTTTGGGGGGGGGGGAGGGCACCAATAGGTTAATAAGACGGGTATTTGTACAGTGTGAAGGAGGAAAAAAAAAAGGATTTAGATGAAAAAAAAGGATTTTTACTGGCCCCCGAGACCTGGAGCTATGTCCCGCAATTTCAGAAACAGGAGCACACAGGACTGTAATGCAGCGTTCTCTGGTATAACCACTGCGTCTCCTATACAGCCTACCTGCCTGCCTGATATCTGGGATAGATATTAGTCCTGAGAAGGACTGTTTGTTTGTTCTGGCAGCCTTTACAGACCCTATACTAACTATTTCGCAGTATAAATCTCTTCCTAGCTCAGCAGCGCTGTCCTTACACTGTCTAATCCGGAGCGACTGTGTCCAAGATAGCGGCGCCCGGTTTTAAATACTTGAGGTGACGCTGTGCGGCCAGCCAATCACTGTAATGCCCACAAACAACATGGCTGCGGCATTATAGTGACTGGCTGGCAATCCCTGCATGTTCATTGGCTCTGTAAAGAGCGACAAACATACAGGGCGGAGACCCGAGCTCCCGCCCGAGTAACCCGGAAATGCTCGGTGCTCGCCGAACATCCCGAGTATCGTGATGCTCGGGCGAGTACCGAGCAGTGTCGAACATGCTCGCTCAACACTACTAAGCACCACTCCAGTATTTTTTTTATTGCACCACTGGAGTGGTGCGTTAAATTTAAGTCCCCTGCCCCCTGTCATATACTCACCTACTGCCGCCTTTATCAATTTCCCCGCTGCTCTGGTCCGTATACTGTAAAAAGTGACCTGCCGGCACGCGCCAGTGTATGCTGGAGCGCATCGGAGGTCACTTTTCAATTCAAGTCTATGAGAGCCTTGAGCCACACTTATCCGTTCCTCAAGCAATCGCCTCCAAGATTTCTCCCGAATATCCCCCATCCTATGGAATTCTGTGCCTCAACTCGTCCGATTATCCACCACATCAGGATCCTTCATACGGAACCTGAAAACACATCTCTTCAAGAAAGCTTACAGCCTGCAATGACCCCGCTGCCTCCTCAACAATGCCGAAGCTACTACTACTGCAACCCCCCAACCTACTGTCTTCTCCCTATTCCCGTAGAATGTAAGCCTGCAAGAGCAGGGTCCTCTTCCCCCCGTACCAGTCTATCTTTGTTAGTTTGTTTACTGTAGTGATATTCTTATTTTGCATGTAACCCCCTTATGTACAGCGCCATGGAATCAATGGCGCTTTATAAATTAATAATAATAATAATAATAATAATAATCTGGCTCTCATAGATTTGTATTGAGTGCTTGTGAGCGAACCTTCTGATTTCCATCTGTCAGAAGCTGCACTCACAAGATAGTGCTGCAGGGCCAGAGCGGTGCTGAAAATGGAGAAAAACACAGAGTGAGTATATATCACCGGGAGCTTGGGGCCTACACTTAAAGCACCACTGCAGCACTGAAAAAAACAAAACGCTGTAGTGGTGCTTTAACTTATTCACTTATGTAGCGCCATCACATTATGCAATGTTTTACAGACATTATCATTATTGTCCCCATTAGGGCTCAAAATCTAAATTCCCTTTCAGTATGGACACTTTTGAGTGTTGAGGGAAACAAAAGGAGAACATACAAACTTCTTGCAGATCTTGTCCTTTGTGGGATCTGAACTCAGGAGGACTCCAGCACTGTGATGATGTCTCCCACAAACAGTACACAGAGAGAGATGGATTTCTGCTCTACATTCTCTGCAACCTACAGCATGAAGCAGTAGCAGCATGGAGGACATTATACAGAAGTACTAAACTGTGTGACTGTGAATCCAGCACTGAAGTGAGATACAATGGCTGAAAGTTACAGCACAATCTGCCAATGTCTGCCTGGTCTATCAGTGTGCTGAGTGCCCCTAACTAGTGATGAGCGAGCATGCTCGTTACTCGAGCTTTTCGAACACACTCGGGTGTTTCCCGAGTATCTTCAGCATGATCGGGTGTTATGTTGGAGTCGCGCGGTGTCCATGATTTGTGATTGTTTGACAGCTTTAATACATGTGAGGAATGCCTGTTTCTTAGGCATTCCTCACATGTATTAAAACTGACAAACAGTCGCAAATCATGGATACAGTGCGACTCAAACATAACACCTGAGCACGCTGAAGATACTCGGCGAGCACCCGAGCATGCTCGTCGAAAGGGTTAACAGAATATACTCCCTCATCACTACTCCTAACTCCTCCTCTTGACTCATTTTTAATCTCATTGTGCTGGCAGTCCATTTTGCTTTAACATAGGTGCATTTGAGCTATTTTTAGAGTAAATGATGAATTTGATTGTCACGGGAGATATAAGGGGAAGGAGTGGCTCACAAATCATCTGGACATTTTACCAGATACTCTATCTAGAGAACGGACAATTGAGCACATCCACCAGATATGTTATATTCCCCGTGTCTTTACAGCCTCGAAAATAATCTGGAGCAGGTAAGTAGCTACGTAATCGACCCTTTGTATTAATTTGAACTTTCAAGAAGTGATACTTTATATGTACCCTTGGTAAGGTTTTTGCAGCAATGGTACCACCTCTCAAGAGAATTCGTTTTGTGTAAATCTTGTTTTCAATACTCCATAGAGGAAAGTTTGTGCCGTATAATGGTATTCTAAATTGAGAATATAGGGGGAAAAAAATTCCCTACAATTGTGGTCATTCTGACAAATTATTTCAAATTGCAAGGTGATTGTGTTAAAGCAGAGTTTAAGAAACTCCTTGAGAATCTGCTTTCATAGCTTATTTTAAATAAAACAGGGTGTTACCAGTGTAAGACATGTAGATTAGGAGAGCAGACTGTCAGTCATTGCATGTCTCATACTGACAAAACTCTCTTTTATTTTAAATAAGCTCTGGAA
This sequence comes from Phyllobates terribilis, assembly GCF_046119375.1. Classification (NCBI taxonomy): domain Eukaryota; kingdom Metazoa; phylum Chordata; class Amphibia; order Anura; family Dendrobatidae; genus Phyllobates; species Phyllobates terribilis. Next base: position 332,120,074 of record NW_027362768.1, read on the forward strand.
GCAGATACTTATGGAAATCTATGTCTGGCCAATAGATATTAACTAGTAATTTACATATCTAAAAAATGTGGATTCCTGTGGAACAAGACATCATATTACAGGTATCACTTTATTCAACTTTCTATGACCTACACATACATGCCCGTTAAAATGATTTAGGAGGGTTGATCCTACTCACAGATTCTGTTTAAGCATCTCCTCCTTATATTTTTGTGCTTTAGACAATTTTTGTAGCCTTTAAAAGTCTTCCTGCAGATTTGATTTTGAGAACTGAATGCCAAATAAGGTTTCACTAGAGTTCTATCTGTAACACCAGTAGTAAGATCTGTGTGTACAGAGAATGGAATTGCTGGAATTACACAGCCATTCACAGTAGCAGACATTAGTGAATCTTATGCTGCACTGTCTTGGACTACAACTCATAGTGGACATTGCTCCTCTCTACATCATGGGGGAGGAAGTGCAGCAGAGGAAGAGACTGATTGGCTCAACAGGTTGGAGAAGAAGGGTGGTGCTAAGAGCATTGAAAGAGAAGCCTGCAATCCACCATGTCAGAAATGTGAGAGTCTGATCCTGGAGAGCAGGGGACAGAGGCACAGAGTGAGTGCTAAACGTACAAACCCACAGTGTGTGATGGGAGAAGATGATCCGGCAGCTAAACCACATCTGCAGACCAGTCTGTTTATCAGGAGATGTCCGTTGCCACCTGGCTTTACTAAGGGACCAATTTTGCCATCCATCCCCAGAGTCCAAGGCATCCAGACCCTGCAGCCCTAAGACTGGAAACGGTGTGACTACAGAATAGCTACATCTAGAAGTGAGTAGCTATTATGGGACTTGTGGTTCTGCTCTTGAGTTAATAAGAGAGCTGTTGCCGAGCTATTATGAGACTTGTGGTTCCATACACTTGAAGCTATTAAAGGACTATCGGTGAAGGATATTCTGCTTCTTTGTTATATGCACCAACTAAGAGCTCCAACAACCCACGGCAACTGGGCCCCAACCATGAACTGTGTTGCTGTCCTAGGCTGCAGCCATTTATAGTTTAGTAGTGTTAGCAAGGAATGTGTTGTTGCTACTTAAAGGGAAAGTGTCATCCATACTTTTCAGGTTAACTGCAAAGCCTTAACTAATTCTTTGTATGTGTCAATTGTAAATACTTTTAGTTCATTATTACCCGCCATTCCCTATACCATATTTACTGTTTACCTTCCTTCACAATAAACCTGTTTAAGTTTTCAACCTCCTCTCTTTGTGAGTGTATACGGAGTGTGTACAGGGGTTTCCCGAGTTGACCCGAGGCAGAAGAGGAAGACCCTCCTGTATCCCACTGTTACTCCCAGCAAGATTCAGCACTGCACTATATTGAGATGAGAACTACCAAACACCCTGCCCAAGGAGGTGGCTTAAAGGGGTGCAACATATCAAGTGGGATCAAAATCTTCCTCTTTCTAATGGAGTGGGTGTATGCTATCATACTGTGCTTCGTGAGGGTTACGTGGGGGCCATTATATGTTGTGTAGGGCTTTGGGGGCCATTATACTGTATGGAGGGCTGTTGAGGGGCCATGATACTGTGTGGGGGGCCATGTTGGGGTCATTGTACTGTGTAGCGGCTGTGTGGGAGCCATTATACTGTGTGGATGGTTGTAGGGGCAATTATACTGTATTGTGGGAATGTGGAGGCCATTATACTGTGTTCAGGAACTGTGGTGCCATCATACTGTGCATGTGGGGGGTACCATGGAAGAATTTACTATGGCGGTATAATACAGTGTTTGGATGACATTTTTGATGGCATCATAGTTTATGGGAGTCGTGAAAGTGTTATTATAGTGGATGAGATCACTAAGGGGCTTCAATAGAGGCAAAATTACTTTATAAGTGGCACAATACATACCTCTCTCTTTAAAATTTTGGCGATACGTCCTTCTGTTACTATGCCTATGCGCCATGATCCTACCTAGTCTATCGAATATTTTTGTCTTTTTTGCGGGGATTGGGTAGTGTCTAGTGATGAGCGAGCACTAAAATGCTCGGGTACTCATTGCTTGAGTCGAGCAAATTGGAATGCTCGAGTGCTTTGTCCGAGTAATGAGCCCAATGCAAGTCTATGGGAAACTCGAGCATTTTTCTGGCACCCCCCCCCACCGGAGGTCTGCAGAGGGCCTAAAAATTGCCCAAATCGATGGGAACAGTGCTCAAATGGCATGGGAACAGCATGGGAAAGACCCCTGGAAGCATTTCTGACTCCCAGGTCACTGCTGTCAGCAATGTTGTCAGACGTATTACGCCACTTTTACGGACTCACAATAAAACAAAAAAAGACGAAATCAAAATGGATTTTCCTGGGAAATATGTTAAGGAACATCCTTTCCAGGGTAATGACTTGTATATAAGGCAAAATAAATAATGAAAAACAAAAATGCTCCTCCACACCTTGGGCTATGTTCACACATAGTGTTTTTGATGCATTTTTGCACTTTTGCATTGCTTTCAACCAAGACAAATGCATTCACCGGGAAATGTCATTTTAACATTTTACAACTTTATCTGGCCATGTGGTGTGTGACATGGCAACAGCATGGGAAAGACCCCTGGAATCATTTCTGACTCCCAGGTCACTGCTGTCAACAATGTTGTCAGAGGTATTACGCCACTTTTACGGACTCACAATAAAACATAAAAAGACGAAATCAAAATGGATTTTCCTGGGACATATGTTAAGGAATATCCTTTCCAGGGTAATGACTTATATATAAGGCAAAATAAATAATCAAAAACAAAAATGCTCCTCCACACCTTGGGCTATGTTCACACATAGTGTTTTTGGTGCGTTTTTGCACTTTTGCATTGCTTTCAACCAAGACAAATGCATTCACCGGGAAATGTCATTTTAACATTTTACAACTTTATCTGGCCATGTGGTGTGTGACATGGCAACATCATGGGGAAGACCCCCTGGAAGCTTCTCTGACTACCAGGGCACTGCCTAAAACTGTTGTCATCTCATCAGACCTGATCCTATATTACTCCTGTAATAATACAGACATTTTTTGTCAATGTGACAAATCTTAAACTCCATTTAAAATGGGGAAGGTGTGTGTCAAGAGACGGGGAAGTTGACATTATGGTGATGATGATAGTGCACGCAGAGGCCATGGGCCAGATGAAACTGTGCCTGCTGAGGGAGCACAACAAAAACCCTCGTCATGTCGAACTACCTTCCTGTCCCAATTTCTAGGGGACCACGTAACACCGCTATTGAAGCCAGAGCAGTGGGAAAAGGTTATTGGTTGGATAGCAGATTAAGTTTCCAGTCAGTTTCCCATCACCACCACCCTGTGTTCCACATGGTCCAGTCTCAGTAGATGTGAGTCTGGATCACATTATTATTATTACTTTATCGCCATCTATTCCATGGCACTTTACATGAGAAAAAGGGGTATACATCGCAAAAACAATTACAATAATCTTGAACAAAAATGTGACAGCGACTGGCACAGGAGAGGAGAGGACCCTGCCCGCGAGGGCTCAGTCTACAAGGCATGAGTGAGGATACAGTAGGTGAGGATAGAGCTGGTCTTGCATCGGTATGGTGGAGCGAGGGTTACTGCAGGTTGTACTCATGTCGGAAGAGGTGGGTCGTCAGCTTCCTTTTAAAGGTTTCAACAGTAGGTGAGAGTCAGAAATGGTGGGGTAGAGAGTTCCAGAGAAGGGGGGATGCACGGGAGAAATCTTGTATGCGATTGTGGGAAGAAGAGATAAGAGGGGAGTAGAGAAGGAGATCTTGTGAGGATCGGAGGTTGCATGCAGGTAAGTACCGGTAGACTAGGTCACAGATGTATGGAGGATACAGGTAGTGGATAGCTTTGCATTCCAAGGCTTTGCATTCCAAGGTTAGGGTTTTGATCTGGAGTCTCTGGGTAATGGGGAGCCAGTGAAGGGATTGACAGAGAGGAGAGGCCAGGGAATAGCGAGGGGACAGGTGGATTAGTGGGGCAACAGAGTTTAGGATAGATTGGAGGAATGCGAGAGTGTTAGAAGGGTGGCCACAGGGCAGGAGGTTGCAGTCGTCGAGAAAGGAGATGATGAGCGCGTGCACTGGTGTTTTTGTAGATTCGTGGTTGAGGGATGTGCGGATCTGGGAGATCTGGGAGATTTTTTTTAGTCTGGACTGCATATTCCTCACCCTGATCCTCCTTCCTCCCACCATTCCAAGTGCCCTGAGACTACTGATCCCACACTTGGACTCTTCGAAGAGCTGTTTTCTTCATCTTTCCATTTATAGATTCTGGCCTCTCGCTCGGTTCACTGGAAGTGGAAAGAACTTGGATATGTGGTTTGAAGGAGAGATTAGAGTCCACGGTTACCCCAAGAGCTGTTCACTTTTCCATCAATACATTTGGGCCTCTCGACCGGCCAGCTTCGAGCAGGGAAACATAAAATCACATGTAGCGAGTTGAGGAACCATAGTCACCCGAAGGTGATGGTGGGAAAATGCAAATACTGTCTCAAGAGGTGGATAATGATGAGACACAATGGACAGAAAGTCAGGAGGAGGACCAAGATACGGAAGTGGAAAACGAAGCGGAGGACGATGAAGTCACTAACCCAACCTGGCAAGGAGACATGTAGAGCGAGGACAGCAGCACACAGGGAGAGGGAGGCGTAGTACCACAACAGGCAGGAGCAAGCAGTGTGGTGGCCACAGACACAAGGCGGGCAATTGCACCCTGGAACACCAACACGACGGAAGTTGCCAGTACAACTGTTAGGTCTTCCCAAGTCTGTTTCTTTTTTAAAGACTTCTTTAGATAAACCCAAAAAGGTCATTTGCAACAACTGCCAGGCCAGCATCAGCAAGAGCACCAAAACCAGCCTGACCACCACCAGCATGCTCAGGCACATGATAGCAAAGCACCTGACAAGCTGGGCCAAACACCAACGTCCAGAAACAGTTTCTACGAGTGACACCATTGCCTCTTCTGCTGTTGTGCGTGCACTCCAATCCCCTGTCCATGGCGCAAGCGAAGATGCCTCCCACCCTGCACCTGTCATTGCAGACTTGCAACCATCACCGTCCACGTCCTTGTCCCTTTGCAGCATTCAGTTGTCCCTACCACGGTTCTTGGAATGCAAGCGCAAGTATGCAGCCAGCGACCCACCCACAGGCCGCAATATTAAACTGCCACATTTCTGGACTGCTTGCACTTGAAATGTTGCCTTTTAGGCTCATGGAGGTGGAAGCTTTCCACAACCTCATGGCGGCGGCCACTTACTGGGAAGGACCGCCTAACCACAAACACGTAGACAGGTGAATGTGGCCAGAGACGGTACAGAGCCAGTCCACAATAAAAAAAAAACAGCCATAGAGTGTCCGGGAACCTTCCCACACAATTTTCTTAGCCAGGGCTGCTTCTCGGTAGGGTTGGACAGGGACACCAGAGAACCGGAGACTCCTCCAATGGGCACTGGTTTCTCCATCAGGAGAGTTCATAGTGCCGAGATGAGGTCGTACTTATGATAGAGGCCACCATCTCCTTAGCTTGCTGCTGGTACTTTTCTATGGGAATCAGCTGGCTCCAACCAGCCTGGAATATTTCCAGTGAACTATGGTACGGCGCCATGGTATTAGCAGTGCCCCCTGTACCAGTAGCGAAGCCATCCACAATTTCCTTCTTAGGAATTTTTTCTGGTAGACTGAGTGGCTGCCCAAATACTTTAGTTTCCACAAAGGAGCTGAAGATACTGAGTGGCAGTAGGTGCAAGTTTCTCCAGCATGTTAGATATCAGAGGGAGAACAGAGAGGGCAGCACAGTGGCTCAGTGATTAGTACTGAAGCCTTGCAGAGATGGGGTCCAGGGTTCAAATCCCACCAAGGACAACATCTGCAAGGATTTTGTATGTTCTCCCCGTATGTTATACAACATCATGGCGGCGGCTGGGTGTCCATACTCCGTCCCCAGCCGCCACTATTCCTGCCGGTATCGTCTCTGCCTTCCAGAACATTACCTGTGCCCTCCCCAGTGCACTTCAGTGAGAAGGACTGCCTAACCACAAACACGTGGACAAGTGAATATGGCCAGTACATCTCAAGGACGCATGTCACTGGGTTAATATTGTGCTCAGTCTCCTAGACAACAACCAAATTATTCATGTTGGTTGGATCATCCTTCTCCTTAGCTTTGTGTTACTTGTAATGCAAGCGCAAGTATGCAGCCAAACACCCACCCACAGGCTGCAATCCTAAACTGCCACATTTCTGGATTGCTTGCACTTGAAATATTGCTTTTTAGGCTCATGGAGGCGGAAGCTTTCAACAAACTCAAGGCGGCGGCCGGGTATCCATACTCGGTCCTCAGCCGCCGCTATTTCTCCTGATAACGTCTCTGCCTTCCACAAGCGCGAATCCCGGAACATTACCCGTGCCCTCCCCAGTTCACTTAAGTGAGAAGGACTGTCTAATCACAAACACGACAAGTGAATGTGGTCAGGGACGGTTCATCTCACTGACACATTCTACTGGGTTAATATTGTGGGACCCAATGGGACCCTGGGACGGAACACGTCCTCCCGATGCAGAGGATTGCGGGCCCTTGGTCAATCAGGGTTACCCCTACATTCTACAGCTCCTGCACCACCTCCTCCTCCTCTTCTTCAGCCTCCATCTCCATCACTTGATTAATTTTTTCAGGACATATTCCAGATTATTTACTTAAACTTCATGTGTGGCAATAGCAATAAACAGGACTGTATGCTTAGGTGACAAACCGCACACCGTTGCAGAGTTTTTGAAAGCTGTGTCAGAGAACCTGGTGTCAGCTCTGAAGCTAGGCAAGCTCGCACATGTACCATGCCTGGCCCATGTTCTTAACTTAGTGGTTCTGCAGTTTCTCAAAATCTACATAGGTCTGCCAGAGCTGCTTGTGAAAGTACACCGTGTGTGTGCCAATTTAAGAAAGTCAGCTACAGCTTCCTCCACCCTGGCAGGACTTTAGCAGCATTTGCAGCTTCCAGCTCACCGACTGGTGTGCGATGAGACTACACATTGGAAATCAATGTTGCAGGTGTTTGGAATGATTTTGAGCAGCAGACAGCAGTTGTTGAGTACCAGCTTCAAAACGTCCGTCGGCATTCAGGTTAGCCTCCGCACATAAGAGCTGATGAGTGGGCATGGATGTCTGAAATCTGTGCCCTCCTCCAAAACTTTGAGGGCTCCACCAAGAAGGTGAGCCATAATTAGCGCCCCCTTCTCTCTTCACTGAAATGCTCGCTGCTCACAATTAAAGAGGATGCATTGCAGGCGGAGCAAGGAACTGTACAGGGTGATGTTACCCAGCCCAGCCTCATCTCAGTGCGGATTGGGTGATAATGAGGAGGAAGAGAACATAGACAGTAATACTGTTGGTGAGAACAGGGAAGTCTTAGCTCTTGGCAGTCTGTCACACAAGGCCAACTTTATGTTCCCCTGCCTTTACCGTGACCATAGCGTTGTACGCATTTTGGGCATTACAGAAAACTGGCAGGGCATGAGAGAATTCTTGGAGACGGAGGTGTGAGGTTCTCATTAAGGAGGATGTCTGTCTTAGATCAGTTGCAGAATCGAGGGCACAGGAGAGGTGATACACAGAAATGAGGGAAGAGATATAGGCCGGTACAGAACTGTGGACAGCTTGGTGGGTGAGAGAGATGAGTTTTTATTGTATTCTGTAGTGATGGTTTAACCTAACCCGTGCAATGACTGGCACAGGGTAGAGGCGTCAGTGAAGCGGCTTGATAGAAATACAACCCTGGCTGCTACATTCAGAAGGGATTGGAGAGGAGACAGTTTGTTTAGAGGGAGACCGATTAGAAGAGAGTTGCACTAGTGAATAAGAGTGACAGTAAGAGTTTTTGCAGTATTAAAGGTGAGAAAAGGTCGACTTCTGGAGAGGTTTTTAAGGTGCAGGTGATATGAGCGAATGAGTGATTTTCCAAATTGAATAAAGGAAAGTTGTATGTCAAATATGACTCCAAGATAGCAGGCGTGCCGAGTGGGAGTTATGGTGGCAGCACCTAATGGAAATTGCAAAGTCAGGTATAGGTAGGTTAGTAGAGGGAGGAAACCAAAGGAGTTCATTTTGGGAGTTTAAGTTCAGGCTCTTGTTGAAGAATTATAACAACAAACAAATTTCCATCTGACAACGCTGGCGGCAGAGGTCACAGTCAGACAGTTCATTGGACAACCAAGGAGTACCGTAGAGGAAGACACAAACCAGATACGGCAGAGGCAGGAGAACACTGTCAAAGTTCTGGGACAGTTTTCTCAGACCCTCTCAGTGCTCAGGCCCTGATACATGGGGTACTCTGACAAGGAGGGAAAGGTTTTGGAAGATGCAAGCTGGACACGTGGTATGAACTGTCTTTCTATGCCTTGGAGGTCCCGGCCGCTAGCGTTTTGTCAGAGATAGTTTTTAGTGCCGCCGGGGGCATTATAACTGATAAAACTGATAGGCGCATCTGCCTGTCAACTGAAAATGCTGACAGGCTGACTCTTATAAAAATGAACAAGGGCTGAATTGGGCCAGACTTCTCAACACCACCAGATGATAGCATCAAGCATAAACTCAAATCCAGTGGTTAGTTTTTGGGGGGTCTATTCCCATGCACCACTTCACACCCAGACATGGGCATACCCTTCAGGAATTGTTCTATTTTATGTCGCCCTCCTTCTCCTCATCCTCCACCAACATATCACCAGGGAGACCGTGATGCAACACCCACATAATTTTTTAAGGGTGTTTCTGATTAGAGACAAGCAAATATTTCAATATTCATTTCGGATTACCATCTCCATTTTTGCAATATTCGCCAATGTAATTGTCGAATATTCGCTGAACATTGCTAAACGCCATTGGATTCAATGGGTGCCAAAACCAAATGTATACACAACACCTTCAAATGGGACCAAAAGCTGCCAAAACACATCAATTTAGGGGCAGTCACCAGGAAGGTGCCATCAATTGACCCAGAGTACAAGTAGTATAATTATTATTATTCATTACTATAGCGCCATTTATTCCATTGCGCTTTACATGTGAAAATAAGTCACTGACTGGTACAAGAGCAGAGAGGACCCTGCCCGTGAGGGCGCACAAACGGTCTATAAGGGATGGGTGAGGATACAGTATGTGAGGGTACAGCTGGTCGTGCAGCGGTATGGTGGAGCGAGGGTTACTGCAGGTTGTAGGCTTGTCAGAAGAGGTGGGTCTTCAGCTTCCTTTTAAAGTTTTCAACAGTAGGCGAGAGTCTGATATGTTGGGGTACACAGTTCAAGAGTAGAAGGGATGCACAGGAAAAATCTTGTATGCAATTGTGGGAAGAGGAGAGAAGACGGGAGTAGAGAAGGAGATCTTATGAGTAGAGATGAGCGTTGTTCGACTCGAACTGTTCGCCAATCTCAAATTCGAGCTGTTTTGGGCGGTGTTAGAGCCGTTCGGCGAACACGAACGATTTGAGAAAAATTCGGCTGTCCGAGGTTATGTTCGATAACTGTTCGTGCACCAAAATCATAACTGGATTTTTTCTCAGTAATGATGAAAATTAATGTTAATACGCAGTTTGAGTGTACAGCGGGGTGGGGGGAGGGGCAGGGGATGGATCTCTGCAGGAATAATGAAGATCTCCATTTTTTTTTCTCTTTCCCGCATTTACAGTGGGGAGGTGCAATCTGTCAGCCTATCCGCAGCGCACACACGGAGCGAAGTGCTTTTTTTCACACAAGCAAGGGCATGTGTCATTGGCAGTGTATGTCACATGTCCTTGCCCTATAAGACCAAGCCATTTTCCCCGTCGCCACCATTTTCTCACTGCTGCAGCTGCGTGTTAGACGGCACCGCTGTTGCTGTGTGCGCTATACCTTGTTAATTTCAAGCCAATTTTCGCACAAATCTACAGATAGCTTGGGAGTAGGGAATAGTTGTGATTGCAGTCCTTTTAAGGACTAGGTTACAGCATTTCTGTGTTGCAAGATATACCACCTGTGTATAGAATACCAATTTTTTTACTGCACCTAGTGAATTAAAATCTTTTGGGCATAGCATCATTCTATTAGTCCATCTATACTGACCTCCATCAGGTTGCAAATTGAATATAATTTTTTTCTGCATCTAGCTCTGAAAAAATATTTGGGCTTCTAGCAGTGTGTGGGACTTGTTCTATTAGTCCATCTATACTGACCTCCATCAGGTTGCAAACTGAATATAATTTTTTTCTTCATTTAGCTCTGAAAAAATATTTGGGCTTCTAGCAGTGTGTGGGACTTGTTCTATTAGTCCATCTATACTGACCTCCATCACGCTGCAAATTCAAAATAATTTTTTGTCTGCATCTAGCTCTGAAAAAATATTTGGCCTTCTAGCAGTGTGTGGGACTTTCTCTATTAGTCCATCTATACTGACCTCCATCAGGTTGCAAATTAAAAATAATTTTTATCTGCATCTACCTCTGAAAAAATATTTGGGCTTCTAGCTGTGTGTGGGACTTGTTCTATTAGTCCATCTATACTGACCTCCATCAGGTTGCAAACTGAATATAATTTTTTTCTGCATCTAGCTCTGAAAAAATATTTGGCCTTCTAGCAGTGTGTGGGACTTTCTCTATTAGTCCATCTATACTGACCTCCATCAGGTTGCAAATTAAAAATAATTTTTATCTGCATCTAGCTCTGAAAAAATATTTGGCTTTCTAGCAGTGTGTGGGACTTTCTCTATTAGTCCATCTATACTGACCTCCATCAGGTTGCAAATTAAAAATAATTTTTTGTCTGCATCTAGCTCTGAAAAAATATTTGGCCTTCTAGCAGTGTGTGGGACTTTCTCTATTAGTCCATCTATACTGACCTCCATCAGGTTGCAAATTCAAAATAATTTTTTGTCTGCATCTAGCTCTGAAAAAATATTTTGCCTTCCAGCAGTGTGTGGGACTTTCTCTATTAGTCCATCTGTACTGACCTCCATCAGGTTGCAAATTCAAAATAATTTTTATCTGCATCTACCTCTGAAAAAATATTTGGCCTTCTAGCAGTGTGTGGGACTTTCTCTATTAGTCCATCTATACTGACCTCCATCAGGTTGCAAATTCAAAATAATTTTTTGTCTGCATCTAGCTCTGAAAAAATATTTGGCCTTCCAGCAGTGTGTGGGACTTTCTCTATTAGTCCATCTATACTGACCTCCATCAGGTTGCAAATTCAAAATAATTTTTATCTGCATCTACCTCTGAAAAAATATTTGGCCTTCTAGCTGTGTGTGGGACTTGTTCTATTAGTCCATCTATACTGACCTCCATCAGGTTGCAAACTGAATATAATTTTTTTCTGCATCTAGCTCTGAAAAAATATTTGGCCTTCTAGCAGTGTGTGGGACTTTCTCTATTAGTCCATCTATACTGACCTCAATCAGGTTGCAAATTAAAAATAATTTATATCTGCATCTAGCTCTGAAAAAATATTTGGCCTTCTAGCAGTGTGTGGGACTTTCTCTATTACTCCATCTATACTGACCTCCATCAGGTTGCAAATTAAAAAAAATTTTTTGTCTGCATCTAGCTCTGAAAAAATATTTGGCCTTCTAGCAGTGTGTGGGACTTTCTCTATTAGTCCATCTATACTGACCTCCATCAGGTTGCAAACTGAATATATTTTTTTTCTGCATCTACCTCTGAAAAAATATTGGGCTTCTAGCTGTGTGTGGGACTTGTTCTATTAATCCATCTATACAGACCTCCATCAGGTTGCAAACTGAATATAATTTTTTTCTGCATCTACCTCTGAAAAAATATTTGGGCTTCTAGCTGTGCGTGGGACTTGTTCTATTAGTCCATCTATACTGACCTCCATCAGGTTGCAAACTGAATATAATTTTTTTCTGCATCTAGCTCTGAAAAAATATTTGGCCTTCTAGCAGTGTGTGGGACTTGTTCTATTAGTCCACCTATACTGACCTCCATCAGGTTGCAAATTCAAATTAATTTTTTGTCTGCATCTAGCTCTGAAAAAATATTTGGCCTTCTAGCAGTGTGTGGGACTTTCTCTATTAGTCCATCTATACTGACCTCCATCAGGTTGCAAATTAAAAATAATTTATATCTGCATCTAGCTCTGAAAAAATATTTGGCCTTCTAGCAGTGTGTGGGACTTTCTCTATTACTCCATCTATACTGACCTCCATCAGGTTGCAAATTAAAAATAATTTTTTGTCTGCATCTAGCTCTGAAAAAATATTTGGCCTTCTAGCAGTGTGTGGGACTTTCTCTATTAGTCCATCTATACTGACCTCCATCAGGTTGCAAACTGAATATATTTTTTTTCTGCATCTACCTCTGAAAAAATAATGGGCTTCTAGCTGTGTGTGGGACTTGTTCTATTAATCCATCTATACAGACCTCCATCAGGTTGCAAACTGAATATAATTTTTTTCTGCATCTACCTCTGAAAAAATATTTGGGCTTCTAGCTGTGTGTGGGACTTGTTCTATTAGTCCATCTATACTGACCTCCATCAGGTTGCAAACTGAATATAATTTTTTTCTGCATCTACCTCTGAAAAAATATTTGGGCTTCTAGCTGTTTGTAGGACTTGTTCTATTAGTCCATCTATACTGACCTCCATCAGGTTGCAAACTGAATACAATTTTTTTCTGTATCTACCTCTGAAAAAATATTTGGGCTTCTAGCTGTGTGTGGGACTTGTTCTATTAGTCCATCTATACTGACCTCCATCAGGTTGCAAATTGAATATAATTTTTTTCTGCATCTAACCCAGCCAATAGTTTTGGCCTAATACCACAGTTTGGCCACTCAGCTCTGCTCGGTTACCATCCATTGTTTTTTTGTGCAAACAACTCCAGAGTTGTGAATTAGTTAACCACCAAAATGAGTGGAAAAAGGCCTGCTGCTGGTGGAAAGGGGAATAGGCGTGTTGGGAAGGGGAAAAAAGGTTGTGTCCGTGGGGTAGGTGTTAAAGCAACAGTAACATCTGCAGAAGAAAGACCATCTTCCAGCCAAACTAAAATGTCTACTTCTTTTAGCGGACAATGTGATAAGATCCCTTTCTTACGGCCACGCCAATCGCTACAAATTCCAGATGAGGCACAAAAACAGCAGGTGCTTCAACGGATATCAAGTGCTCCTTTAAGTGGGCTCTCCTCCACATCAACTTCAACATCACAAATACTCCAGTCCTCAAAGGTGTCACCCCAATCGCAATTGCTTCCTCACAGCTCCCAAATCTCCAGCTGCCCGTCTGAGTATGAGGTAGAACAGATGGTTGAGTCTGCAGAGCTGTTTACTCATACTATAGCCTGGGAATCAGAGGTCGACTCCAGCGCTTCTGTGAATCCAGACGAGGAAATGATCTGCACTGATGCCCAGAATCTTTATGAGTCGGATCCAGGACCAGACGCAGAAGGTTCTGACCATAATGTAGACCCTCATTCCCAAACTGTAACTCCTGTTGGTGGAGACAATGAGGAAGACGATGATGAGACTCAAATACCTGATTGGAGCGACAACTTTAGTTTTTTGTCAGGGCAGGAACAGGTTGGCTCTGAGGACGACGGGTGTGATAACGCACAGGGTGATGATGATGAGGTTGGAGATCCCACTTACTGTCAACCCACAGTCAGTCAAGAGATGAGGTCAGCAGAGGAGGTGGAGGAAGATGCTAGTGACGACGAGGTCAGGTTGCGCCTTCCTGGACAGAGACGTAGTACTGGAAGCACGTCAACAACTGCATCCTCAAACACAACTCTGCCTCTCACCACAAGTCGTGGTGGCTCTTCAGGTCGCATGGGTGCTAAGCCTTGCATAGCCTGGGCATTTTTTCAGATCGATAAAGATGACCCAACTCGTGTTATCTGTAACATTTGTCAGCAAAAGCTAAGTAGAGGCCAAAAAATACATAGTTTGAGTACTTCATGCATGAACCGGCACATGGACATGAAGCATAAGTTGCAGTGGGAAGCTCAGTGTGCTACAATGCGGCCTAGCCGGCCGGGCCAACCACCGTCTGCCATATCTTGTGCATCCGCAGCCTCTTCATCCTCTGTGACTGGGGGGACAGCAGTCACACCTGTTTTGGGGCGCAGACCTGCCACCTCTTTACCCGCAACAGCCAGCGTGATTGGCAGGTCATCATTTTCTTTGGAGGTGGTAACACCAGCTGGTGTTGAGCGCTGTCCGACATCGATAGCACCACCTTTGGATGAAGGCAACCTAACATGTTCGCCTGCATCTTCCTCACAGACCGGCAGTTTGCCGGGGACACCCTTATCAACCCCGTCTAAGCACAATAGCCAGCCCTCGGTCCCTCAGATGTGGACAAGAAAAAGACCATTTCCTCCTAGCCATGAGAAAGCTAAGAGGTTGAATTTCACCATCTGCAAGCTCTTGGCTACAGAAATGCTGCCTTTCCGCCTGGTGGACACAGAGGATTTTCGAGACCTTATGTCCGTCGCAGTGCCCCAGTACCAGATGCTCAGTCGGCACTACTTCTCAAAGAAAGGTGTGCCTGCGCTCCACCAGAATGTCGCACACAACATCACCGCTTCTTTGAGAAACTCTGTGTGTGACAGGGTGCATTTCACCACAGACACTTGGATGAGTATGCATGGACAGGGGCTTTACATGTCGCTGACTGGGCACTGGGTAACTATGGTGACAGCAGGACAAGGGGCTGCTATCCAAGTCTTGCCGTCCCCACGAGTTGTGCGTCAATCCTCTTTATGTCAAAGTTCCTCCACTGCTTCTGCCTCCTCAACCTCCTCTCGGTCTTCCACCTGCACCCAAAGCCTGTCTGGTCATGGCACAAGCTTTCTAACTGCACAGAAGGGATCCTGCACACCTCCTTACTATGCTGGCAGTAGGGCTCAACGTCATCAGGCGGTTTTTACTTTGAAATGTCTGGGAAATGTGAGTCACACAGCTGAGGAGTTGTGGTCAGCTCTGGAGAACCAATTTCATGAATGGTTGTCTCGACTGGACCTGAAACCAGGGAAGGCCGTGTGCGACAATGCTGCAAACCTTGGTGCGGCCCTTCGCCGGGGCAATGTCACACACGTGCCTTGTATGGCTCACGTGTTGAACCTGGTTGTCCAGCAATTTTTAGCCCACTATCCCAGACTAGATGGCCTTCTGCAGAGGGCACGGTCGCTGTGTGCTCACTTCCGCCGTTCGCATCCCGCAGCTCAGCGACTTACATCTCTACAGAAGTCGTTGGGCCTGCCACTTCACCGGCTAAAATGCGATGTGCCTACCCGGTGGAATTCAACTCTGCACATGTTGCAGCGACTGTGGCAGCACCGACAAGCCCTGGTGCAATACGTTCTGACGTATAGCCTGGGCCAACGAGATCCAGAGGTGGGGCAAATCACGCTGGAGGAGTGGTCTCAGATCAGGGACCTTTGCACCCTTCTGCACAGTTTTGAAATGGCGACGAAGATGTTTAGTGCTGACGATGCCATTATCAGCATGACTATTCCGGTGATTTACATGCTGGAGCACATGTTAAACAGAATTCGGAGTCAGGTGGTGGCACAAGAGGAGGTGGAGGAAGTAGAGGAGGAGGAGTTGTATGCGGAAGGGCTAACATCTGCAAGGTCCAGACGGTCGGCAGCACCAAGGCAGCAGGCATGTGAGGGTGGGGGAGATGGTTTTACCAGGGCGCATGGTAGCAGCCAAACTAGTGAGGAAGGTGCAGGAGCCCAGGAAGAAGTGGAGGACGAACTGATGGAAGACTATTCAGATGAGGGAGACCTTGATCACCTTTCTGTTGTGCGAGGTTGGGGGGAGAGGACAGAGGAAGGAAGCATGATTGTTACCTCGCCACCAACACAACAGGGACTTGGTACTCCTGGATGCGCAACACACATGAGTGCCTTCTTGCTGCACTACCTGCAACATGACCCTCGAATTGTGAGAATTAGAAATAATCCTGACTACTGGGTTGCCACACTGTTAGATCCCCGGTACAAAAGTAAATTTGCAGAAATTATTCCTGCCATAGAAAGGGATGTATGCATGCAGGAGTATCAGCAGAGACTGTTGCAGAATCTTACATGTGCTTTTCCACAAAACACCAGTGGTGCACGTAGTGAATCTCACAGTTCCAACTTGCCAACCGTGGGACCGTCAAGTGTTCAGCACTCAAACCGTAACAGAACCACAGTATCTGCTGGTAACATCAATTTTGCGGAATCATTTCACCACTTTTTTAGCCCATCCTTTGCAAGGCCACAGGAGACAAGAAGTCTGACACATAGTCAACGCCTAGAGACGATGGTACAGGAGTATCTCCATGTAAACATTGAAGCCATGACTGTGTCACTGGACCCTTGCTCTTTTTGGGCTTCCAATCTGGATAAATGGCCGGAGCTAGCCACTTACGCCTTGGAGATCTTGTCATGCCCCGCAGCCAGCGTTCTGTCTGAACGTGTGTTCAGCGCTGCTGGTGGTGTGCTGACAGATAAGCGCACACGGCTCTCCACTGATAATGTAGACAGACTCACGTTCATAAAGATGAACAAATCATGGATCCGAAATGACTTTTCTACCCCTGTGTCATCCTGGGGAGAGTAAAAGCTTGATGATTGGTTAAAATCACCCTACCAACCGTTTTAAGATTTCAAATTACTAATCATGTTTATCTGTATCTTGGCTGGAAAATAATTTGGGCTTTTTAGCAGTGTGCAGCACTGATTCTATTAGGCCATCTATAATAAGCTCCACCAGATTTAAAATTACTAATCATGTTTATCTGTATCTTGACTGGAAAATAATTTGGGCTTTGTAGCAGTGTGCAGCACTGATACTATTAGGCCATCTATACTAAGCTCCACCAGATTTAAAATTAATAATAATTTTTAGCTGCATCTAGCCCGGAAAATAATTTTGGGGCTCCGAGATGCGCAAGACACATAAGTGCCTTCTTGCTGCACTACCTGCAACATGACCCTCATATTGTCAGAATTCGAAGTAATCATGACCACTGGGGTGCCACACTCTTAGATCCCCCAAACTTTTCGATCAACCTTTTCATTTTAACAAAGACCAAAAAAATGGTCATTTTTGAAATTGTAAGCATTAGCAGGTTATTAGAAACTGAAATCAAACAGTTTTCAACTCAAAACTTTATTCTAGGTGATGTTACATTTTCACATAGGACCCCTTGTTCGAAAGGAGCTTCTGAACTCTCTCGTCCATTGAATTTGTCAGGTTTTGGATGGTTTCTGCTTCAATTGTTTTACATGAGGACAGAATACCCTCCCAGAGCTGTTGCTTAGATGTGAACTGCCTCCCGCCATCATAGTCACTCCTTTTGATGATGCTCCAGAGGTTCTGAATGGGGTAGAGGTCAGGGGAGCATGGGGGTCACACCATAAGTTTGTCCCCTTTTATGCCCATATCAGCCAGAGATGCAGATGTTTTATGTGCAACATGAGATGGTGCATTATCATGCAAAAAAATTATCTTGCTGTGAAATACACGGTTCTTCTTCTTGAACCATGGCAGGAAGTGCTGTTTGAGAAAATCCACATACATTATGGAGTTCATCTGTAGCGCCTTCAGGGATCCTAAAGGGGCCGACAATCTCTCTCCCCATGATTCCAGCCCAAAACATTACTCCACCTCCTCCTTGTTGGCGCTGTAGCCGTGTTTGCGTGGGGTGTCCATCAACCAGCCATCCTCCACTCCATCCATCTGGACCATCGAGCGCTGCACGGCACTCATCCGTGAACAAAACAGTTTTGAAATCAGTCTTCAGGTAATGTTTGGCCCACTGGAGCCTTTTCTGCTTGTGTGAAGTGGATAGAGGAGGTTGACAGGATGGCGTATGCACAGCTGAAAACCTCTGAAGGACCCTGCATCTTGTTGTTCGGGGAACGTTGGAGGCACCAGCAGCTTCAAAAACTTGTCTGCTGCTATGACAAGGCTTTTTTGCTGCTGCTCTTTTAACCTGACGTAATTGCCTGTAGGAAAGAGTCCTCAATTTGCCCTTATCAGCACGCACACGTGTGTACTGTGAATCAGCTACATACTTCTTGATTGCCAAGACACTTCATCCTGATCATCGCACAATGTTGATTGTAGTCATGCCTTGACCTAAACACTCCACAATTTGTTGCTTCTCAGCAGCCGACACATCCTTTTTCTTTCCCATTTTGGCAGAAAATGTAGGCTGCTTAATAATGTGAGACAGCCTTCTTAAGTAGTCTTGCCTTTCATTGGACACACCTGCCAAACTAATTAGCACAGGTGTCTGCAATTGCTTACAGTGATATAAAGAGCCCTGACACACATCACAATCAATGAGTTTAACTGACAAACAAACAAATTCTTCCCTTATCACTCCTAAACACTTTTTGCATAATAATTTTGAACACAGTGTACATGTGCTTTTCCACAAAACACCAGTGGTTCACGTAGTGAATCTTACAGTTCTAACTTGCCAACCGTGGTCTGTATGGAGTTGTTCAATAAAGGGACCAAAATTAAGATAACATAGATGGGAGAGGTCTCTATGAATAGGAATTCCTAAGTATTTGATACCCTGTGAGGGCCAGGCAAAGGGAAAGTTGGACTGGATGGAATCCTATATGGATTTGGGGAGGGAGACATCGAGGGCCTCAGACTTCGCTGCATTGATTTTAAAATTTGACCATGTAACAAAGTGATCTATTTCAGCCATAACAGCATGGATGGATATATGTGATTGAGTGATATATACTAGTACATCATCAGCAAATAGCGAGCACTTGTACTCGGTGCCTCCCACCTCAATCCACCTAATATTGGGGTTATGGCGAATTGATGAGAGCAGGTGCTCCATCACTAGGATGTATAAGAGAGGGGACAGAGGACATCCCTGCCTTGTCCCATTGGTGATTGTGAAAGGTTATGAAAATGTTCTAATGCACCCCCTGGGCCTTGGGACACCCGGAGCCGGACCCTTTTTGGTGGATGCTGGTGGTTGTAGTCTTCGTGGCGGCGACCCGGTTCCGTGGCTCAGGGTGGTCAAACCAGTGGCGGAACTATTTATTCGAGATGAGCGTTGTTCTACTCGAACTGTTCGCCAATCTCAAATTCGAGCTGTTTTGGGCGGTGTTCGAGCCGTTCGGCGAACACGAACAATTTGAGAAAAATTCGGCTGTTCGAGGTTATGTTCGATAACTGTTCGTGCACCAAAATCATAACTGGATTTTTTCTCAGTAATGATGAAAATTAATGTTAATACGCAGTTTGAGTGTACAGCGGGGTGGGGGGAGGGGCAGGGGATGGATCTCTGCAGGAACAATGAAGATCTCCATTTTTTTTTCTCTTTCCCGCATTTACAGTGGGGAGGTGCAATCTGTCAGCCTATCAGCAGCGCACACACGGAGCGAAGTGCTTTTTTTCACACAAGCAAGGGCATGTGTCATTGGCAGTGTATGTCACATGTCCTTGCCCTATAAGACCAAGCCATTTTCCCCGTCGCCACCATTTTCTCACTGCTGCAGCTGCATGTTAGACGGCACCGCTGTTGCTGTGTGCGCTATACCTTGTTAATTTCAAGCCAATTTTCGCACAAATATACAGATAGCTTGGGAGTAGGGAATAGTTGTGATTGCAGTCCTTTTAAGGACTAGGTTACAGCATTTCCTACGACTTTTATCAGGGAGGTCTGTGCTCTTAAATAGATCGGTTGTGGGAGTAAAGACTAATTGTAATTGCAGTCCTTTTCAGGACTAGGTTACATGAGTTCCTATCAGTTTTTGCCAGGCAGGTCTGTGCCAGTGCTGTGCAAGTTTTTTTCACAGCATTTGGCTGAATCTAGCAAAGCTAATCCTTTTTGGCCTATTGCAGAGTGTGTTAGTCAGTGGAGTAGCCTATCTGTGTTGCAAGATATACCACCTGTGTATAGAATACCAATTTTTTTACTGCACCTAGTGAAGTAAAATCTTTTGGGCATAGCATCATTCTATTAGTCCATCTATACTGACCTCCATCAGGTTGCAAATTAAAACTAATTTTTATCTGCATCTACAGTACCTCTGAAAAAATATTTGGGCTTCTAGCAGTGTGTGGGACTTGTTCTATTAGTCCATCTATACTGACCTCCATCAGGTTGCAAACTGAATATATTTTTTCCTGCATCTACCTCTGAAAAAATATTTGGCCTTCTAGTAGTGTGTCGGACTTTCTCTATTAGTCCATCTATACTGACCTCCATCAGGTTGCAAATTAAAACTAATTTTTATCTGCATCTACAGTACCTCTGAAAAAATATTTGGGCTTCTAGCAGTGTGTGGAACTTGTTCTTTTAGTCCATCTATACTGACCTCCATCAGGTTGCAAACTGAATATATTTTTTTCTGCATCTACCTCTGAAAAAATATTTGGCCTTCTAGTAGTGTGTGGGACTTTCTCTATTGGTCCATCTATACTGACCTCCATCAGGATGCAAATTAAAACTAATTTTTATCTGCATCTACAGTACCTCTGAAAAAATATTTGGGCTTCTAGCAGTGTGTGGGACTTGTTCTATAAATCTATCTATACTGACCTCCATCAGGTTGCAAACTGAATATATTTTTTTCTGCATCTACCTCTGAAAAAATATTTGGCCTTCTAGTAGTGTGTCGGACTTTCTCTATTAGTCCATCTATACTGACCTCCATCAGGTTGCAAACTGAATATAATTTTTTTCTGCATCTAGCTCTGAAAAAATATTTATCCTTCTAGTAGTGTGTCGGACTTTCTCTATTAGTCCATCTATACTGACCTCCATCAGGTTGCAAATTAAAACTAATTTTTATCTGCATCTACAGTACCTCTGAAAAAATATTTGGGCTTCTAGCAGTGTGTGGGACTTGTTCTATTAGTCCATCTATACTGACCTCCATCAGGTTGCAAACTGAATATATTTTTTTCTGCATCTACCTCTGAAAAAATATTGGGCTTCTAGCTGTGTGTGGGTCTTGTTCTATTAATCCATCTATACTGACCTCCATCAGGTTGCAAACTGAATATATTTTTTTCTGCATCTACCTCTGAAAAAATATTTGGCCTTCTAGTAGTGTGTCGGACTTTCTCTATTAGTCCATCTATACTGACCTCCATCAGGTTGCAAACTGAATATAATTTTTTTCTGCATCTAGCTCTGAAAAAATATTTATCCTTCTAGTAGTGTGTCGGACTTTCTCTATTAGTCCATCTATACTGACCTCCATCAGGTTGCAAATTAAAACTAATTTTTATCTGCATCTACAGTACCTCTGAAAAAATATTTGGGCTTCTAGCAGTGTGTGGGACTTGTTCTATTAGTCCATCTATACTGACCTCCATCAGGTTGCAAACTGAATATATTTTTTTCTGCATCTACCTCTGAAAAAATATTGGGCTTCTAGCTGTGTGTGGGTCTTGTTCTATTAATCCATCTATACTGACCTCCATCAGGTTGCAAACTGAATATATTTATTTCTGCATCTACCTCTGAAAAAATATTTGGCCTTCTAGTAGTGTGTCGGACTTTCTCTATTAGTCCATCTATACTGACCTCCATCAGGTTGCAAACTGAATATAATTTTTTTCTGCATCTAGCTCTGAAAAAATATTTATCCTTCTAGTAGTGTGTCGGACTTTCTCTATTAGTCCATCTATACTGACCTCCATCAGGTTGCAAATTAAAACTAATTTTTATCTGCATCTACAGTACCTCTGAAAAAATATTTGGGCTTCTAGCAGTGTGTGGGACTTGTTCTATTAGTCCATCTATACTGACCTCCATCAGGTTGCAAACTGAATATATTTTTTTCTGCATCTACCTCTGAAAAAATATTGGGCTTCTAGCTGTGTGTGGGTCTTGTTCTATTAATCCATCTATACTGACCTCCATCAGGTTGCAAAATGAATATATTTTTTTCTGCATCTACCTCTGAAAAAATATTTGGCCTTCTAGTAGTGTGTCGGACTTTCTCTATTAGTCCATCTATACTGACCTCCATCAGGTTGCAAATTAAAAATAATTTTTATCTGCATCTACAGTACCTCTGAAAAAATATTTGGGCTTCTAGCTGTGTGTGGGACTTGTTGTATTAGTCCATCTATACTGACCTCCATCAGGTTGCAAACTGAATATATTTTTTTCTGCATCTACCTCTGAAAAAATATTTGGCCTTCTAGTAGTGTGTCGGACTTTCTCTATTAGTCCATCTATACTGACCTCCATCAGGTTGCAAATTAAAACTAATTTTTATCTGCATCTACAGTACCTCTGAAAAAATATTTGGGCTTCTAGCAGTGTGTGGGACTTGTTCTATTAGTCCATCTATACTGACCTCCATCAGGTTGCAAACTGAATATAGTTTTATCTGCATCTACCTCTGAAAAAATATTGGGCTTCTAGCTGTGTGTGGGTCTTGTTCTATTAATCCATCTATACTGACCTCCATCAGGTTGCAAACTGAATATATTTTTTTCTGCATCTACCTCTGAAAAAATATTTGGCCTTCTAGTAGTGTGTCGGACTTTCTCTATTAGTCCATCTATACTGACCTCCATCAGGTTGCAAACTGAATATAATTTTTTTCTGCATCTAGCTCTGAAAAAATATTTATCCTTCTAGTAGTGTGTCGGACTTTCTCTATTAGTCCATCTATACTGACCTCCATCAGGTTGCAAATTAAAACTAATTTTTATCTGCATCTACAGTACCTCTGAAAAAATATTTGGGCTTCTAGCAGTGTGTGGGACTTGTTCTATTAGTCCATCTATACTGACCTCCATCAGGTTGCAAACTGAATATATTTTTTTCTGCATCTACCTCTGAAAAAATATTGGGCTTCTAGCTGTGTGTGGGTCTTGTTCTATTAATCCATCTATACTGACCTCCATCAGGTTGCAAAATGAATATATTTTTTTCTGCATCTACCTCTGAAAAAATATTTGGCCTTCTAGTAGTGTGTCGGACTTTCTCTATTAGTCCATCTATACTGACCTCCATCAGGTTGCAAATTAAAAATAATTTTTATCTGCATCTACAGTACCTCTGAAAAAATATTTGGGCTTCTAGCTGTGTGTGGGACTTGTTGTATTAGTCCATCTATACTGACCTCCATCAGGTTGCAAACTGAATATATTTTTTTCTGCATCTACCTCTGAAAAAATATTTGGCCTTCTAGTAGTGTGTCGGACTTTCTCTATTAGTCCATCTATACTGACCTCCATCAGGTTGCAAATTAAAACTAATTTTTATCTGCATCTACAGTACCTCTGAAAAAATATTTGGGCTTCTAGCAGTGTGCGGGACTTGTTCTATTAGTCCATCTATACTGACCTCCATCAGGTTGCAAACTGAATATAGTTTTATCTGCATCTACCTCTGAAAAAATATTGGGCTTCTAGCTGTGTGTGGGTCTTGTTCTATTAATCCATCTATACTGACCTCCATCAGGTTGCAAACTGAATATATTTTTTTCTGCATCTACCTCTGAAAAAATATTTGGCCTTCTAGTAGTGTGTCGGACTTTCTCTATTAGTCCATCTATACTGACCTCCATCAGGTTGCAAACTGAATATAATTTTTTTCTGCATCTAGCTCTGAAAAAATATTTGGCCTTCTAGTAGTGTGTCGGACTTTCCCTATTAGTCCATCTATACTGACCTCCATCAGGTTGCAAATTAAAACTAATTTTTATCTGCATCTACAGTACCTCTGAAAAAATTTTTGGGCTTCTAGCAGTGTGTGGGACTTGTTCTATTAGTCCATCTATACTGACCTCCATCAGGTTGCAAACTGAATATATTTTTTTCTGCATCTACCTCTGAAAAAATATTGGGCTTCTAGCTGTGTGTGGGTCTTGTTCTATTAATCGATCTATACTGACCTCCATCGGGTTGCAAACTGAATATAATTTTTTTCTGCATCTAGCTCTGAAAAAATATTTGGCCTTCTAGTAGTGTGTCGGACTTTCTCTATTAGTCCATCTATACTGACCTCCATCAGCTTGCAAATTAAAACTAATTTTTATCTGCATCTACAGTACCTCTGAAAAAATATTTGGGCTTCTAGCTGTGTGTGGGACTTGTTGAATTAGTCCATCTATACTGACCTCCATCAGGTTGCAAACTGAATATATTTTTTTCTGCATCTAGCTCTGAAAAAATATTTGGCCTTCTAGTAGTGTGTCGGACTTTCTCTATTAGTCCATCTATACTGACCTCCATCAGGTTGCAAATTAAAAATAATTTTTATCTGCATCTACAGTACCTCTGAAAAAATATTTGGGCTTCTAGCTGTGTGCAGGACTTGTTGTATTAGTCCATCTATACTGACCTCCATCAGGTTGCAAACTGAATATATTTTTTTCTGCATCTACCTCTGAAAAAATATTTGGCCTTCTAGTAGTGTGTCGGACTTTCTCTATTAGTCCATCTATACTGACCTCCATCAGGTTGCAAATTAAAACTAATTTTTATCTGCATCTACAGTACCTCTGAAAAAATATTTGGGCTTCTAGCAGTGTGTGGGACTTGTTCTATTAGTCCATCTATACTGACCTCCATCAGGTTGCAAACTGAATATATTTTTTTCTGCATCTACCTCTGAAAAAATATTGGGCTTCTAGCTGTGTGTGGGTCTTGTTCTATTAATCCATCTATACTGACCTCCATCAGGTTGCAAACTGAATATATTTTTTTCTGCATCTACCTCTGAAAAAATATTTGGCCTTCTAGTAGTGTGTCGGACTTTCTCTATTAGTCCATCTATACTGACCTCCATCAGGTTGCAAATTCAAAATAATTTTTTTCTGCATCTAACCCAGCCAATAGTTTTGGCCTAATACCACAGTTTGGCCACTCAGCTCTGCTCGGTTACCATCCATTGTTTTTTTGTGCAAACAACTCCAGAGTTGTGAATTAGTTAACCACCAAAATGAGTGGAAAAAGGCCTGCTGCTGGTGGAAAGGGGAATAGGCATGTTGGGAAGGGGAAAAAAGGTTGTGTCCGTGGGGTAGGTGTTAAAGCAACAGTAACATCTGCAGAAGAAAGACCATCTTCCAGCCAAACTAAAATGTCTACTTCTTTTAGCGGACAATGTGATAAAATCCCTTTCTTACGGCCACGCCAATCGCTACAAATTCCAGATGAGGCACAAAAAAAGCAGGTGCTTCAACGGATATCAAGTGCTCCTTTAAGTGGGCTCTCCTCCACATCAACTTCAACATCACAAATACTCCAGTCCTCAAAGGTGTCACCCAAATCGCACTTGCTTCCTCACAGCTCCCAAATCTCCAGCTGCCCGTCTGAGTATGAGGTAGAACAGATGGTTGAGTCTGCAGAGCTGTTTACTCATACTATAGCCTGGGAATCAGAGGTCGACTCCAGCGCTTCTGTGAATCCAGACGAGGAAATGATCTGCACTGATGCCCAGAATCTTTATGAGTCGCATCCAGGACCAGACGCAGAAGGTTCTGACCATAATGTAGACCCTCATTCCCAAACTGTAACTCCTGTTGGTGGAGACAATGAGGAAGACGATGATAAGACTCAAATACCTGATTGGAGCGACAACTTTAGTTTTTTGTCAGGGCAGGAACAGGTTGGACGACGGGTGTGATAACGCACAGGGTGATGATGATGAGGTCGGAGATCCCACTTACTGTCAACCCACAGTCAGCCAAGAGATGAGGTCAGCAGAGGAGGTGGAGGAAGATGCTAGTGACGACGAGGTCAGGTTGCGCCTTCCTGGACAGAGACGTAGTACTGGAAGCACGTCAACAACTGCATCCTCAAACACAACTCTGCCTCTCACAACAAGTCGTGGTGGCTCTTCAGGTCGCATGGGTGCTAAGCCTTGCATAGCCTGGGCATTTTTTC
The DNA here is from genome assembly GCF_046119375.1 of Phyllobates terribilis. NCBI lineage: Eukaryota > Metazoa > Chordata > Amphibia > Anura > Dendrobatidae > Phyllobates > Phyllobates terribilis. The sequence continues at coordinate 332,145,969 of NW_027362768.1, forward strand.
AGATCGATAAAGATGACCCAACTCGTGTTATCTGTAACATTTGTCAGCAAAAGCTAAGTAGAGGCCAAAAAATACATAGTTTGAGTACTTCATGCATGAACCGGCACATGGACATGAAGCATAAGTTGCAGTGGGAAGCTCAGTGTGCTACAATGCGGCCTAGCCGGCCGGGCCAACCACCGTCTGCCATATCTTGTGCATCCGCGGCCTCTTCATCCTCTGTGACTGGGGGGACAGCAGTCACACCTGTTTTGGGGCGCAGACCTGCCACCTCTTTACCCGCAACAGCCAGCGTGATTGGCAGGTCATCATTTTTTTTGGAGGTGGTAAAACCAGCTGGTGTTGAGCGCTGTCCGACATCGATAGCACCACCTTTGGATGAAGGCAACCTAACATGTCCGCCTGCATCTTCCTCACAGACCGGCAGTTTGCCGGGGACACCCTTATCAACCCCGTCTAAGCACAATAGCCAGCCCTCGGTCCCTCAGATGTGGACAAGTAAAAGACCATTTCCTCCTAGCCATGAGAAAGCTAAGAGGTTGAATTTCACCATCTGCAAGCTCTTGGCTACAGAAATGCTGCCTTTCCGCCTGGTGGACACAGAGGATTTTCGAGACCTTATGTCCGTCGCAGTGCCCCAGTACCAGATGCCCAGTCGGCACTACTTCTCAAAGAAAGGTGTGCCTGTGCTCCACCAGCATGTCGCACACAACATCACCGCTTCTTTGAGAAACTCTGTGTGTGACAGGGTGCATTTCACCACAGACACTTGGACGAGTAGGCATGGACAGGGGCGTTACATGTCGCTGACTGGGTACTGGGTAACTATGGTGACAGCAGGACAAGGGGCTGCTGTCCAAGTCTTGCCGTCCCCACGAGTTGTGCGTCAATCCTCTTTATGTCAAAGTTCCTCCACTGCTTCTGCCTCCTCAACCTCCTCTCGGTCTTCCACCTGCACCCAAAGCCTGTCTGGTCATGCCACAAGCTTTCTAACTGCGCAGAAGGGATCCTGCACACCTCCTTACTATGCTGGCAGTAGGGCTCAACGTCATCAGGCGGTTTTTACATTGAAATGTCTGGGAAATGTGAGTCACACAGCTGAGGAGTTGTGGTCAGCTCTGGAGAACCAATTTCATGAATGGTTGTCTCCACTGGACCTGAAACCAGGGAAGGCCGTGTGCGACAATGCTGCAAACCTGGGTGCGGCCCTTCGCCGGGGCAATGTCACACACGTGCCTTGTATGGCTCACGTGTTGAACCTGGTTGTCCAGCAATTTTTAGCCCACTATCCCAGACTAGATGGCCTTCTGCAGAGGGCACGGTCGCTGTGTGCTCACTTCCGCCGTTCGCATCTCGCAGCTCAGCGACTTACATCTCTACAGAAGTCGTTGGGCCTGCCACTTCACCGGCTAAAATGCGATGTGCCTACCCGGTGGAATTCAACTCTGCACATGTTGCAGCGACTGTGGCAGCACCGACAAGCCCTGGTGCAATACGTTCTGACGTATAGCCTGGGCCAACGAGATTCAGAGGTGGGGCAAATCACGCTGGAGGAGTGGTCTCAGATCAGGGACCTATGCACCCTTCTGCACAGTTTTGAAATGGCGACGAAGATGTTTAGTGCTGACGATGCCATTATCAGCATGACTATTCCGGTGATTTACATGCTGGAGCACATGTTAAACAGAATTCGGAGTCAGGTGGTGGCACAAGAGGAGGTGGAGGAAGTAGAGGAGGAGGAGTTGTATGCGGAAGGGCTAACATCTGCAAGGTCCAGAAGGTCGGCAGCACCAAGGCGGCAGGCATGTGAGGGTGGGGGAGATGGTTTTACCAGGGCGCATGGTAGCAGCCAAACTAGTGAGGAAGGTGCAGGAGCCCAGGAAGAAGTGGAGGACGAACTGATGGAAGACTCATCAGATGAGGGAGACCTTGATCACATTTCTGTTGTGCGAGGTTGGGGGGAGAGGACAGAGGAAGGAAGCATGATTGTTACCTCGCCACCAACACAACAGGGACTTGGTGCTCCTGGATGCGCAACACACATGAGTGCCTTCTTGCTGCACTACCTGCAACATGACCCTCGAATTGTGAGAATTAGAAATAATCCTGACTACTGGGTTGCCACACTGTTAGATCCCCGGTACAAAAGTAAATTTGCAGAAATTATTCCTGCCATAGAAAGTGATGCACGCATGCAGGAGTATCAGCAGAGACTGTTGCAGAATCTTACATGTGCTTTTCCACAAAATACCAGTGGTGCACGTAGTGAATCTCACAGTTCCAACTTGCCAACCGTGGGACCGTCAAGTGTTCAGCACTCAAACCGTAACAGAACCACAGTATCTGCTGGTAACATCAATTTTGCGGAATCATTTCACCACTTTTTTAGCCCATCCTTTGCAAGGCCACAGGAGACAAGAAGTATGACACATAGTCAACGCCTAGAGACGATGGTACAGGAGTATCTCCAAGTAAACATTGAAGCCACGACTGTGTCACTGGACCCTTGCTCTTTTTGGGCTTCCAATCTGGATAAATGGCCGGAGCTAGCCACTTACGCCTTGGAGATCTTGTCATGCCCCGCAGCCAGCGTTCTGTCTGAACGTGTGTTCAGCGCTGCTGGTGGTGTGCTGACAGATAAGCGCACGCGGCTCTCCACTGATAATGTAGACAGACTCACGTTCATAAAGATGAACAAATCATGGATCCGAAACGACTTTTCTACCCCTGTGTCATCCTGGGGAGAGTAAAAGCTTGATGATTGGTTAAAATCACCCTACCAAACGTTTTAAGCTTTCAAATTACTAATCATGTTTATCTGTATCTTGACTGGAAAATAATTTCTGCTTTGTAGCAGTGTGCAGCACTGATCCTATTAGGCCATCTATAATAAGCTCCACCAGATTTAAAATTAAAAATAATTTTTAGCTGCATCTAGCCCGGAAAATAATTTTGGGGCTCCGAGATGCGCAAGACACATAAGTGCCTTCTTGCTGCACTACCTGCAGCATGACCCTCATATTGTCAGAATTCGAAGTAATCATGACTACTGGGTTGCCACACTCTTAGATCCCCCAAACTTTTCGATCAACCTTTTCATTTTAATAAAGACCAAAAAAATGGTCATTTTTGAAATTATAAGCATTAGCAGGTTGTTAGAAACTGAAATCAAACAGTTTTCAACTCAAAACTTTATTCTAGGTGATGTTACATTTTCACATAGGACCCCTTGTTCGAAAGGAGCTTCTGAACTCTCTCGTCCATTGAATTTGTCAGGTTTTGGATGGTTTCTGCTTCAATTGTTTTGCATGAGGACAGAATACCCTCCTAGAGCTGTTGCTTAGATGTGAACTGCCTCCCGCCATCATAGACACTCCTTTTAATGATGCTCCAAAGGTTCTGAATGGGGTAGAGGTCAGGGGAGCATGGGGGTCACACCATAAGTTTGTCCCCTTTTATGCCCATATCAGCCAGAGATGCAGATGTTTTATGTGCAGCATGAGATGGTGCATTATCATGCAGAAAAATGATCTTGCTGTGAAATACACGGTTCTTCTTCTTGAACCATGGCAGGAAGTGCTGTTTGAGAAAATCCACATACATTATGGAGTTCATCTTTAGCGCCTTCAGGGATCCTAAAGGGGCCGACAATCTCTCTCCCCATGATTCCAGCCCAAAACATTACTTCACCTCCTCCTTGTTGGCGCTGTAGCCGTGTTTGCGTGGGGTGTCCATCAACCAGCCATCCTCCACTCCATCCATCTGGACCATCGAGCGCTGCACGGCACTCATCCGTGAACAAAACAGTTTTGAAATCAGTCTTCATGTAATGTTTGGCCCACTGGAGCCGTTTCTGCTTGTGTGAAGTGGATAGAGGAGGTCGACAGGATGGCGTATGCACAGCTGCAAACCTCTGAAGGACCCTGCATCTTGTTGTTCGGGGGACGTTGGAGGCACAAGCAGCTTCAAAAACTTGTCTGCTGCTATGACAAGGCTTTTTTGCCGCTGCTCTTTCAACCTGACGTAATTGCCTGTAGGAAAGAGTCCTCAATTTGCCCTTATCAGCACGCACACGTGTGTACTGTGAATCAGCTACATACTTCTTGATTGCCAAGACACTTCATCCTGATCATCGCACAATGTTGATTGTAGTCATGCCTTGACCTAAACACTCCACAATTTGTTGCTTCTCAGCAGCCGACACATCCTTTTTCTTTCCCATTTTGGCAGAAAATGTAGGCTGCTTAATAATGTGAGAGAGCCTTCTTAAGTAGTCTTGCCTTTCATTGGACACACCTGCCAAACTAATTAGCACAGGTGTCTGCAATTGCTTACAGTGATATAAAGAGCCCTGACACACATCACCATCAATGAGTTTAACTGACAAACAAACAAATTCTTCCCTTATCACTCCTAAACACTTTTTGCATAATAATTTGGAACGCGGTGTACATGTGCTTTTCCACAAAACACCAGCGGTTCACGTAGTGAATCTTACAGTTCTAACTTGCCAACCGTGGTCTGTATGGAATTGTTCAATAAAGGGCCCAAAATTAAGATAACATAGATGGGAGAGGTCTCTATGAATAGGAATTCCTAAGTATTTGATACCCTGTGAGGGCCAGGCAAAGGGAAAGTTGGACTGGATGGAATCCTATATGGATTTGGGGAGGGAGACATCGAGGGCCTCAGACTTCGCTGCATTGATTTTAAAATTTTACCATGTAACAAAGTGATCTATTTCAGCCATAACAGCATGGATGGATATATGTGATTGAGTGATATATACTAGGACATCATCAGCAAATAGAGAGCACTTGTACTCGGTGCCTCCCACCTCAATCCACCTAATATTGGGGTTATGGCGAATTGATGAGAGCAGGTGCTCCGTCACTAGGATGTATAAGAGAGGGGACAGAGGACATCCCTGCCTTGTCCCATTGGTGATTTTGAGAGGTGATGAAAATGTTCTGACGCACCCCCTGGGCCTTGGGACACCCGGAGCCGGACCCTTTTTGGTGGATGCTGGTGGTTGTAGTCTTCGTGGCGGCGACCCGGTTCCGTGGCTCAGGGCGGTCAAACCAGTGACGGAACTATTTATGTGGTTTTGATGTTTAAATGTCCGACTAGGCCACCCGTGGATTGCGGTCAGAGTGAACCGCCGCTACAGGGCAGACCGCTGAGGCTGGTGTTGTGGGTGCAGCAGAGCGTAGCATAACTCCCCACGGGAGGAGTATAGCCTCAGGGCAGTGTATGCGGAGGATGGGGGTGATGGTGCAGGGCAGCAGCAGTAACGACACGGAGTCAGTGATGCAGTCCAGGGCCTTTACTCACAGTTCTTATTATCCAGACCACGTCTGCAGGTAACGGCTGCCCACGTCGTACTGTGCTCACCAGGTGAGGGGCTCAGACAACTCCCAGATAACTTTGGAGCACTTCACAGGACCCCCTTTGTGTGTCCTTTGTCTGGCCTTTCTTACCAACACTTCTGTCCGGCTGCCTCGGGCCTCCTCTTGGTAAACTTGGCGCCAGTTTCCCTGACCCTATGTGGTGCCTTCCTAGCGGGTGTAGCGAGGGGCTGCACCACATAAAATGTCAGAGCCTCCGGTTTCTAGCTGAGGGTCGTTTCCTGCCTCCACTAGTTCGGGGACCGGTCTCCCCCTTTGGCCTGACCCCTCCACGCAGGTGGATTCGGGCGTGCGGTGGCGACTCGCCCGTCCGCACCCCTGGGATCCCTTCATTCCTCGTTCCTGGAGCCTTCTCCGCTCCTCTTCCTTCCTTCTCCCTCTTCCAGGCCTGGGCCTCTGTTACTAGGCCCGCCTCCGGAGCAGAGCTCATGCAGAGCCCCTGCTCCCTGCCACTTCTGCTCAGACTTCTCTGCACTGAACTAAGATGGTGCCCACCTTTTATACTCCCTTCTCAATGCACCCAGGAACTGCTTCCTCCCTGCTCCTGCACTACAGGGTTCCCCTTCCTCAGTGTTCCCTCCCCAAACTCCAGCCAGGGACAGGGACTGTCGTGCCCATCTCAGGGGCATATTGGTCGCCCTGCCCCACGGCAATGTGGTGTAATGCATGCAGGTGTCGGGTCCTGATCCACACTCCATCCTTATCTGAGAGTGAGATATCACACCTCTGGGTGAGGTGCAATACGTCTGTAGCAACCGAGCCCTCAGGGTGCTACAGTTCCATTTATCTTCAGCCTAGGTGACGTATTGCGATACAGGGCCGTGATTTTGGCTATAAAAGGGTCCCCTAGACCCCTACCCCAAGCTTTTTAAGAGAATCATATATGGCGTGCCAGGAGACTCTATGGAATGCTTTCTCAGCATCCAACGAGAGTATCTAATTACAAATTTTTAACTGCATCTAGCCCAGGAAATACTTTGTGCCTAGTAGCAGTGTCTGCTAGTCAGCGGATTATCCCGGCTGTTAAGCAAGCTACACCACCTGTAGTTTAGACACTTAATTTTTTCAAAGGAAATGCTTCGGGACCATGGGATACTCAGTGAAGAGCATCAGGAGGCACCCCAAGGCATAGGGGCTGGGACTGGCAGTAGGATGCCTTGCGGTGGACAGCCGAGCTCGATCCTTATAAAAGCTTTTTAACTGCAGCAGCTTTAGTGGACGCTACTGGAGCTGGAATTACGCGGCTGCTGGCATGAGACTTGCCCTCCAATAGATCCTTGTAAATGGATTTAAAGTGTTTTCATTCAAATTAGAGAGACAATTTAAATTAAAAAGCTTAGAGCTGCCTCCACCACAGGGGGGCTCGCTCAACCCACCAGCGGACAGGCACCAGTATTGGGAGAGGGGGGCTGGCCATCAGGGTTCACCGCGGCTCTGGCACAAACCCGGCGACACGGAGGTGGCACGGGCAGGAGCGGACTGGCCGTGTCGGCTTCTCACTTTTTGGATTTTAGAAGGGCATGACATGCCTATATCTGTGTCTCCCCCTCCTTTTACTCCTCCACCTCTTTTATTTTCGCATGACTATATGTACTTGTCACTTTTCCATGTGTTAGTTGTGTCTTCTGAGCAGTTTGTCAGCTTTGGACACCTTTGAAGGTGTTTTCTATGTGTTTCTATGTGTTTTTGTTTGCCTGCCATTGGTTTTAACGGTGTTCGAAGGTGTTCGACGAACAGTTCGACGAACAGTTCGGCGAACACACGGGTGTTTGACGAACCGAACCGAACTCGAACACTACGGGGGTGGCTCAACACTACTATTTATGTGGTTTTGATGTTTAAATGTCCGACTACGCCACCCGTGGATTGCGGTCAGAGTGAACCGCCGCTGCAGGGCAGACCGCTGAGGCTGGTGTTGTGGGTGCAGCAGAGCGTAGCATAACTCCCCACGGGAGGAATATAGCCTCAGGGCAGTGTATGCGGAGGATGGGGGTGATGGTGCAGGGCAGCAGCAGTAACGACACGGAGTCAGTGATGCAGTCCAGGGCCTTTACTCACAGTTCTTATTATCCAGACCACGTCTGCAGGTAACGGCTGCCCACGTCGTACTGTGCTCACCAGGTGAGGGGCTCAGACATCTCCCAGATAACTTTGGAGCGCTTCACAGGACCCCCTTTGTGTGTCCTTTGTCTGGCCTTTCTTACCAACCCTTCTGTCTGGCTGCCTCGGGCCTCCTCTTGGTAAACTTGGGGCAAGTTTCCCTGACCCTATGTGGTGCCTTCCTAGCAGGTGTAGCGAGGGGCTGCGCCACATAAAATGTCACAGCCTCCGGTTTCTAGCTGAGGGTCGTTTCCTGCCTCCACTAGTTTCAGGGACCGGTCTCCCCCTTTGGCCTGACCCCTCCACGCAGGTGGATTCGGGCGTGCGGTGGCGACTCGCCCGTCCGCACCCCTGGGATCCCTTCATTCCTCATTCCTGGAGCCTTCTCCACTCCTCTTCCTTCCTTCTCCCTCTTCCAGGCCTGGGCCTCTGTTTCTAGGCCCGCCTCCGGAGCAGAGCTCATGCAGAGCCCCTGTTCCCTGCCACTACTGCTCAGACTTCTCTGCACTGAACTAAGATGGTGCCCACCTTTTATACTCCCTTCTCAATGCACCCAGGAACTGCTTCCTCCCTGCTCCTGCACTACAGGGTTCCCCTTCCTCAGTGTTCCCTCCCCCCACTCCAGCCAGGGACAGGGACTGTCGTGCCCATCTCAGAGGCATATTGGTCGCCCTGCCCCACGGCAATGTGGTGTAATGCATGCAGGTGTCGGGTCCTGATCCACACTCCATCCTTACCTGAGAGTGAGATATCACACCTCTGGGTGAGGTGCAATACCTCTGTAGCAACCGAGCCCTCAGGGTGCTACAGTTCCATTTATCTTCAGCCTAGGTGACGTATTGTGATACTGGGCCATGATTTTGGCTATAAAAGGGTCCCCTAGACCCTTACCCCAAGCTTTTTAAGAGAATCATATATGGCGTGCCAGGAGACTCTATGGAATGCTTTCTCAGCATCCAACGAGAGTATCTAATTACAAATTTTTAACTGCATCTAGCCCAGGAAATACTTTGTGCCTAGTAGCAGTGACTGCTAGTCAGCGGATTATCCCGGCTGTTAAGCAAGCTACACCACCTGTAGTTTGGACACTTAATTTTTTCAAAGGAAATGCTTCGGGACCACGGGATACTCAGTGAAGAGCATCAGGAGGCACCCCAAGGCATAGGGACTGGGACTGGCAGTAGGATGCCTTGCGGTGGACATCCAAGCACGATCCTTATAAAAGCTTTTTAACTGCAGCAGCTTTAGTGGACGCTACTGGAGCTGGAATTACGCGGCTGCTGGCATGAGACTTGCCCTCCAATAGATCCTTGTAAATGGATTTAAAGTGTATTCATTCAAATTAGAGAGACAATTTAAATTAAAAAGCTTAGAGCTGCCTCCACCACAGGGGGGCTCGCTCGACCCACCAGCGGACAGGCACCAGTATTGGGAGAGGGGGGCTGGCCGTCAGGGTTCACCGCGGCTTTGGCACAAACCCGGCGACACGGAGGTGGCACGGGCAGGAGCGGACTGAACGTGTCGGCTTCTCACTTTTTGGATTTTAGAAGGGCATGACATGCCTATATCTGTGTCTCCCCCTCCTTTTACTCCTCCACCTCTTTTCTTTTCGCATGACTATATGTACTTGTCACTTTTCCATGTGTTAGTTGTGTCTTCTGAGCAGTTTGTCAGCTTTTGGACACCTTTGAAGGTGTTTTCTATGTGTTTCTATGTGTTTTTGTTTGCCTGCCATTGGTTTTAACGGTGTTCGAAGGTGTTCGACGAACAGTTCGACGAACAGTTCGGCGAACACACAGGTGTTCGACGAACCGAACCGAACTCGAACACTACGGGGGTGGCTCAACACTACTTATGAGGATCAGAGGTTGCGTGCTGGTATGGCTTTGCATGTCATGGTTACGGTTTTGAACTGAAGTCTCCGGCCAATGGGGAGCCAGTGAAGCGATCATAGATTGCAATCTTATAGATTGCTGGAGCCAGTCCACAGTAAAAAAGCAGCCATAGAGTGTCGAGTAACCTCCCCACACACTTTTCTTAGCCAGGGTTGCTTCTCGGCAGGGTTTTACGGGCCTACCGGAGAATCCTCGGATGGGCCCTGACTTCTCCATCAGGAGAGTTCATGATAGCGCAAACTTTGCAGCTGCCATGGGGCTCTTGAGCGAGAGAGAAAGGTGGGCCCTCAAAATGAAATCCTCTGGTGGGCCCAATGTTTTTCACTGACACTGCTTCTCATTGAGAGTTGTATTTCACCACAGCAGTATTCTTTAGCTCAGTGAAAGGACTGGCATAGAGAGAAACCGTATCTACTCCAGCTGTCATTTCTCCGCCACCAGGTTCCTCCCATTGTCATACACGACCATGCCTGGCTGTATGCTCAGCGGTGAGAACCACAGATCAGGCTGCTGTATTACAGCTTTTAACAACTCAGCAGCGATGGGCGGTTTGTCACCTATGCATTAAGCATATTATCTTCAGCACAGCCTGTTGCCACTTGGCCAAGGTAGTGCTGCAGTGCTTCCTTCTTGTGACTGATGTGGTCAGTCTGGAGATGGAGGACAAACTGGAGAAGGAGATGCAGGAGCTGAGCAATGTGATTACATTGAGGTTACATTGGCGAGTCTAGTTTTATACTAAACAAAGATCCAACATTTTATGTTTTCTTATTTTTTTTTTTACGTCTCTTCAAATGGGTATTGGAGTGTGTCCTAATGTTTGGGAGCCCTTGAAATTGTTTCATACGCAGTAACAGTAGAGGAGATACATTCCTTAATAATGGGAAGGACAATTCAAATAGATTCTATGTTCTAGAATATTAACTGTCTTATCTGAAATTCTTTTATGGGTGAGGTATAGCAGTATGGATAGCGTATTACACCGATCCAGCCAGGTATTATTGCCTTATACTGCATGCTGCTGGTGCTGCCCAAAAAATATTAATATCTATTCCATTCCCTATCAATAATGCTGTCAGATGCATTTACAATAGGAACAGGTGTTGGTGCTAGGTAGTATCATCACCAGCTACACACGAGTGTTCATTCTGGTTGCGAAAATGTCTTCCACAGTCCATAACTTTATTTTTTATTTCTTTAGCCTTATATACAAGTCATTACCCTGGAAAGAATGTTTCTTAACATTTTTTCCATTTTAGCTTGTTTTTTATATGTTTTTTTTTTGTCAGTCCGCAAAAGTGGCTTAATACTCTGACAACATTCTTCACAGATATGCTATTTGTCAGCAGCTAACTGAAAATAGGTTTGAACCCTCAACTGCAATACTTTAAATGGAGTGTAATATTTGACATGCTCACAATAATTGCTGGACTATTAGGGCAGTCATATGGGATAACGTCTGATGTCCACGGTTTCAGGCAGTTGCCTAATAGTATGGTATTTATCAGTAACCAAGTGGCAATTGGTTCAACAAAACACAGGTGGCTGACTTTAAAAGGAGTGGAATATTTGGTATGCTTCACAAAATTTCTGCATTATTACGGCAGTCGTATGGATCACGTGCATCTGATCATTGAAAAAAGTTCCTCTGCTTCCACAGTGCATTAATATGACTAAAACAAAAAAAATCTGTTTGTATTCTACAAACAAGCAAATGGAGCTGTAAAATGGTATACTGCTACAATCTATAAATGGAGAACAATATTTTCCACGTTCACTACAAATGGATGGATTTGAACCGCAGTTATATGTGATATGTCTGACAGAGAACCACGGTTTTAAATAGCAGGCCTGTAATTTACTAATATTATTCTACACAGAGACCTAGTGTGAATAGCTTGACCGACACACTGCAACAAAATGAAAATGGAAGAAATGTCTGATTTTGTAACAGTCTTATAGATGATATGTCTGACAGAGACCCACGATTTTAAATAGCAGGCCTGTAATTTACTAATACTATTCTTCACAGACACCTAGTGTGAATAGCTTGACCAACACACTGCAACAGAATGGAAAAGGAGGCCAATATTTTCCACATTCAGTTCAAATTTCTGGATTTTTAAAGCTGAAATATGGAACAGATCTGGCTTTTTTCTGCAGTGAGAACAAGCAAATGGTGCAGAAAAATGGTGTACTCTGGATTGCTTTTTAAGCAAATAGCCAGGATTAGGATAAAAAAAATTGCCCTGGCCCCTGATATCTGGGGCTATGTCTACAAATATTTTTAATTATTACAGCAGCAAAAGACAGGACGTTCAATGGACCCTCTTGTGCTGTATCATACACTGCAGTCTGCCACATACACTACCTGCCTGCCTAGCACTGATTATATGCAGCTGGATTAGTCCTCAGAAGGACTGTTGGTTCAGATGGATATATACTGTATATACTGTACACTGAGCAAAAAAATAAAGGGAACACTCAAATGACACATCCTAGATCTGAATGAATGACATATTCTCATTGAATACTTTGCTCTGTACAAAGTTGAATGTGCTGACAACAAAATCACACAAAAATCATCAATGGAAATCAAATTTATTAACCAATGGAGGCCTGGATTTGGCGTCACCCCCAAAATTAAAGTGGAAAAACACACTACAGGCTGATCCAACTTTGATGTAATGTCCTTAAAACAAGTAAAAATGAGGCTCCGTTTTGTGTGAGGCCTCCACGTGCCTGTATGACCTCCCTACAACGACTGGGTATGCTCCTGATGAGGTTGCGGATGGTCTCCTGTAAGATCTCCTCCCAGACCTGGACTAAAGCATCCGCCAACTCCTGAACAGTCTGTGGTGCAATGGATGGAGGATGGATGGAGCGAGACATGATGTCCCAGCTGTGCTCAATCGGATTCAGGTCTGTGGAATGAGCGGGCCAGTCCATAGCTTCAATGCCTTCATCTTGCAGGAACTGCTGACACACTCCAGCCACATGAGGTCTGGCATTGTCCTGAATTAGAAGGAACCCAGGGCCAACCGCACCAGCAAATGGTCTCTCAAGGGGTCTGAGGATCTCACCTCGGTAACTAATGGCAGTCAGGTTACCTCTGGCAAGCACATGGAGGGATGTGCGGCCGTCCAAAGAAATGCCACCACACACCATTACTGACTCACTGCCAAACTGGTCATGCTGAAGGATGTTGCAGGCAGCAGATCGCTATCCACGGCGTCTCCAGACTCTGTCACGTCTGCTCAGTGTGAACCTGCTTTCATCTGTGAAGAGCACAGGGCGCCAGTGGCGACTTTGCCAATCCTGGTGTTCTGTGGCAAATTCCAAGCATCCTGCATGGTGTTGGACTGTGAGCACAACCCCCATCTGTGGACGTTGGGCCCTCATACCACCCTCATGGAGTCGGTTTCTAACCGTTTGTGCAGACACATGCACATTTGTGACCTGCTGGAGGTCATTTTGCAGGGCTCTGACAGTGATCCTCCTGTTCCTCCTTGCACAAAGGTGGAGGTAGCTGTCCTGCTGCTGGGTTGTTGCCCTCCTACGGCCCCCTCCACGTCTCCTGGTGTACTAGCCTGTCTCCTGGTAGCGCCTCCAGCCTCTGGACACTACGCTGACAGACACAGCAAACCTTCTTGCCACAGTTCGCATTGATGTGCCATCCTGGATGAGCTGCACTACCTGAGAAACTTCTGTGGGTTGTAGAGTCCGTCTCATGCTACCACGAGTGTGAAAGCACAACCAACATTCAAAAGTGACCAAAACATCAGCCAGAAAGAATTGGTACTGACATGTGGTCTGTGGTCCCAACATGCCGAACCACTCCTTTATTGAAAGTGTCTTGATAATTGCCAATAATTTCCATCTATTGTCTATTCCATTTGCACAACAGCATGTGAAATTGATTGTCAATCAGTGTTGCTTCCTAAGTGGACAGTTTGATTTCACAGAAGTTTGATTTACTTGGAGTTATATTCTGCTGTTTAAGTGTTCCCTTTATTTTTTTGAGGAGTATATGCTGTGGAATACCTATACTAACTATGAAGAAGTAAATCTCTCCCTGACTCAGCAGCACCTCTCACTACTCTGCCTGGTTCCAGAGTAGACTGTGATGAGCATGGCCGTGCCTGGTCTTATATACACCTGATAATGCTGTGCGCCAGCCAATCACTGTAATGCCACAACCAACATAGCTACGGCATTACAGTGCATGGCAGGCAATCCCTGCATGTTCATTGGCTCTCTAAAGAGCGCCAAACATGCAGGGAGGGGACCTGAGTTCCCGCCCGAGCAACCCTGAAATACTCGCCAAGCGCCGAGCTCGTTGAGCACAGTGATGCTCGGGTGAGTACCGAGCAGTGGCGAGCACATTCGCTCATCACTATTAGTGTCCAATTAGGACTTTTGCTATGTAGCCCCATGATTTCAGTGAACACCCGTGCCTACAATTCACAGTAGTGGTAAGAAATCCTTATGGGAAACTCTTTAAAGGAACCCATGAGTAGTGTTGAGCCACCCCCGTAGTGTTCGAGTTCGGTTTGGTTCGTCGAACACCCGTATGTTCGCTGAACTGTTCGTCGAACACCTTCGAACACCGTTAAAACCAATGGCAGGCAAACAAAAACAGATAGAAACACATAGAAAACACATAGAAAACACTTCAAATGTGTCCAAAAGCTGACAAACTGCTCATAAGACACAACTAACACATGGAAAAGTGACAAGTACATATAGTCATGCGAAAAGAAAAGAGGTGGAGGAGTAAAAGGAGGGGGAGACACAGATATAGGCATGTCATGTCCTTCTAAAACCAAAAAAGTGCGAAGCCAACACGGCCAGTCCGTTCCTGCCCGTGCAACCTCTGTGTCGCCGGGTTTGTGCCAGAGCTGCGGTGGACCCTGACGGCCAGCCCCCCTCTCCCAATACTGGTGCCTGTCCGCTGGTGGGTCAAGCGAGCCCCCCTGCGGTGCAGGCAAGTCTAAGCTTTTTAATTTAAATTGTCTCTCTAATTTGAATGAGTACACTTTAAATTCTTTTACAAGGATCTATCGGAGGGCAAATCTCATGCCAGCAGCCGCTGTAATTTCAGCTCCAGTAGCATCCACTAAAGCTGCTGCAGTTAAAAAGCTTTTATAAGGATCGAGCTTGGCGGTCCACCGCAAGGCGTCCTACCGCCAGTCCCAGCCCCTGTGCCTTGGGGTGCCTCCCCGATGCTCTTCGCTGAGTGTCCCGGGGGCCCGAACCATTTCCTTTGAAAAAATTAAGTGTCCAAACTACAGGTGGTGTAGCTTGCTTAACAGCTGGGTTAATCCGCTGACTAGCAGACACTGCTACTAGGCCCAAAGTATTGCTTGGGCTAGATGCAGTTAAAAATTTGTAATTAGATACTCTCGTTGGATGCTGAGAAAGCACTCCATAGAGTCTCCTGGCACGCCATATATTATTCTCTTAAAAAGCTTGGCGTAGGGGACCCTTTTATAGCCAAAATCATGGCCCTGTATCGCAATCCGTCAGCTAGGCTGAAGATAAATGGAACATTATCATCACCTTTCATAATCACCAATGGGACAAGGCAGGGATGTCCTCTGTCCCCTCTCTTATACATCCTAGTGATGGAGCACCGGCTCTCATCAATTCACAATAACCCCAATATTAGGGGGATTGAGGTGGGAGGCACCTAGTACAAGTGCTCTGCATTTGCTGATGATGTCCTAGTATATATCACTCAACCACATATATCCATCACTGCTATTATGGCTGAAATAGATCACTTTGGTACATGGTCAAATTTTAAAATCAATGCAGCGAAGTCTGAGGCCCTTGATGTCTCCCTCCCCAAATCCATACAGGATTCTATCCAGTCCAACTTTCCCTTTGCCTGGCCCTCACAGGGTATCAAATACTTAGGAATTCATATTCATAGAGACTTCTCCAATCGATTTTATCTTAATTTTGGGCCCTTTATTGAACAACTCCATAGAGATCTTACTTCTTGGACGGTGAAGGATTTTTCCTGGTTCGGCAGAATAAATATACTAAAAATGAACGTCCTACCTAAACTCTTATACCTCTTCCAAACCATTCCCGTGGTAATTCCCTCAAACTTTTGGAAAAGACTACGCAGTAGCTTTTGCAGATTTATCTGGGCAAGTGGGCGTCCATGCATTCGGGGGGAAGTTCTGATCAGACACAAACAAAAGGGGGGCCTTAGCCTTCCGGATTGTAGAAGGTATTACATGGCAGCAGTACACGCTAGAATCCTGGACTTCTTCCATCATTTGGAGGGGAAATTGTGGGTCAAAATAGCTCAATCCATTTGTCCTAAAGCTCTTACTACTCTCCCATGGTGCGCCCATTTAATTGTCCCCTCTCTTGGCCTCATGTCATATAGTACTTATGCCACTGCTTTGGATTTGAGATCCCAAAAAAAAGCTTATCCTCAATCGACCCCCAGGGCCCCTTGCTCCCGAGTTCAGATAATCCAGATTTCCCACCAGGACTATCTGCAAATAGATTTCTCGGTTCAAATAAATCCCATCCGATATTATTTTCTCATGTCATCTCCAGTACTTCGCTGCTCCCCCTCAATGACTTGTTACATGGAAGAGCCACTTCCCCGAAGGCTAATTTTGAATATAGCCAGTTACAACACTTCTATTCAACTGTGAAGAAGCGCACACATCTTCATAGAGATCTCACAAGCTTTGAAAAATTGAACCTATCATTGTCACCCCCTACACACTCCATCTCCCTACTGTATAATCTCCTCATTGCCCAGGTAACTGACAATAGGCCAGGATTCTGCGATGCATGGGAAAGGGAACTGGGGAAGTCCTTCTATGACTCACAATGGGATAAATGTTTCTTCCTAACACATAAAACCTCAATAGGGTCCAAAGCTCAGGAAACCTCCTTCAAAATTATCTCTAGATGGTACCGGGTACCAGCAGTCCTTCATAGATGGTATCCAGTGGTCTCAGATAGATGTTGGAGATGTGGGGAGGGGGAAGGGACAATGACACACATATGGTGGGCATGCCCTATAATAAATGCATTTTGGGCAAAGGTGGTTCCCATGATTGAGAAAATAACTGGTTTGACTATCCCTAATACGCCAGAAGCCCTCCTTTTATCAATGTTACCAATAAGTAAACGTAGTTATAAAAGGTCATCAATAGGCTACCTAATACAGGCGGCTAAGAATGTCATTCCACGACACTGGAAAAGCAGAGACCCACCCACTGTGGAGGAATGGTTTGCGGAGATCTCCCTCCTTAATAGGATGGAGCATCTGATTGCCATCTCTCCGGCTGATGTTGATAGATACTGTGTGATTTGGAGGGATTGGATGGATTTGCAAAACTCTGACGCCTACCATCTAGCCCCAAACTAAAGTTATCCGTGATGTCTTCACAACAATGATCATAATCGCACTCTATTGATTGGTCGTCTGCCGTGGTCCGCTCCCTCTCTCTCTATCTTTCATATGGAAAAATGCATGCTTGATCTGGATATTGATGGAAAACCCTCCCTGTACCCCCCAATGTACTGTCGTTATGCATAGATTTATAGTTATACTACCCCTTTTACTATGTATATTGTATTTTCTTGTACTTTTTCAACACAAAAATAAAAAAAAACTTGACTTTGAAAAAAAAATTGTAATTAGATCTACAGGCGGTGGCTACTCCGCTGACTAGCAGACACTGAAGCTTTGGAGCAGACCTCTGATTCCCAGGCTATAGTATGAGTAAACAGCTCTTCAGACTCAACCATCTGTGTTACCCCAAGCCATAGTGTATGTAGTTTCTTACAGTTAAAAGGGGGGGAGGGAGACCCGATCCACCTGGAATTGACGTTGGCAATGTCATGTAAAACACAGCAAGGGGACTCCAAACAGAGTCTCCATTTTTTTCCAAAATTGTGGCACAGACACCACTTAAGTGGCATCAATTGTCCCAGAGTTGCTTAAAATGGTTGGTGAGGTGATTTTCCAAAATCCTGAAGCTTTTAGTCTCCCCAGAATGACACAGGTGGGGCAGATGGTGGTTGTCCCGGCCCGCTAGGCCGCATTGTAGCACAGTGAGCTTCGCACTGCAACTTATGCTTCATATCCATGTGACGGTTCATGCATGAAGTACTCAAACTATGGATTTTTTGGCCTCTACTTAGCTTTTGGTGACAAATGTTACAGATAACACGAGTTGGGTCATCCTTATTGATCTGAAAAAATGCACAGGCTATGCAAGGTTTAGAGCCCATGCGACACTGAAACTAGCAATACTATCAAATGATTGGCTGGGTTAGATGCAGAGCGTCTGGGTTTGGTTGGGGTCCCCACAGTCTGCCTAGGCTAGATGCAGTTAAATATTATTATTAGATACACAGGCGGTGCAGCTTGCTTTGCAGCTGGGCTAATACGCCCAAAGTATTGGTAGACTCTATACTAAATAAGGAAGGATTCACTGACTGTGGTGGCCCCCCCCGTGGGCCGTGGCGATTGGTGGAGATTTGGTGGATGATTATAGGAGAAAGCTCCTTAATAGAGAAAGTTGGTGGATTTATACTTTAAATACACGTGTACCAGTGGGTTTAAACATCAGACATGATTTGATGTATCATTATGAATGATCATTTATAGATTATTATTATATATATGTTCCTTTTTTCTTCTTTTCTTTTTCTTTTGGATTATTTACATTTATATGCATTGTTTCTATCATATACAATTTTAACATGGTATGTGTGTTTAAATTTCTGATTAACTCAGCCTTGAACAAGTGCATAGCAGGACATGACATATAAATACCACTTCCTTGCTGGTTTTTTTGCTATGAAATGATTAAGAACCTTTAGTTCAAAAGGCGTTTGCTGTTCTTCTCCAAGGTGGACTTTTAAAATATTTTTTGTATGACCCAATAAAAAGTGGATTTTAGAAGATTTGTTTAGCTGGATCTTCCAGGTTCCTCATGTTCGTCTGGTAGCTCTCCTGGCTCCGTGCTGTTGATCTTCTAGGTGGGTGAGCTGATTTTTTCCTTTCTTTTTCTGCCATGTGGCGATTGGTCATCCACTTTCGCTGCCCCTTACTCAACGAATTCACAAACATCTCCCGTCGGTTTGGAGTCCCATTATGCCCAAACAAAAACATAGGCCCCACAACTAAAAAAAATCGTTCTTAGGCATCGAAATCGACACCACAGCAAGGTTGTTCCGCCTCCCATGGGAAAAAATACCAAAACATTACACCTGATCTAGGTTTTTTGCGCAGTATGGAAAGTAACACTACAGCAGATGCAAGTATTACTAGGTCTCCTCGTGTTTGCGAGCTGGGTGATGGCAGTCGGAAGGGTTTTTTCTCTTCATTTATCACCCGCAACAAAAGGGGCATCTAAACCGAGTCATACAATCAGAATCAGCAAGCAGCTACGGGCGGACTTAGAGGTGCGGAAAACCTTCTTATAATCATTCAACAGTCACACGTTATTTATGTCAGCAGAACAGTCCAACATTCAACTAAGATTATTCACCGGTGCGGCACAATCAGGCAGATATGCAGCGATACTAAATAACCAGTGGTGCACAAGCTTATGGAATCCGTATTGGGCAGAACAAGTGCTGACAAAAAAACAGACAGTCCTGGAACTGTTTCCAATAGTGGTAGTAATAGAAATATGGGGCGCGTGCCTGGCTAACAAAAATATACTCTTCATAACAAAAAAACACCACCCTAGCGCACTTCATTAATAATATGGCATCATCGTCTCTCCCAGTGCTAGGCCTACTACGCTTGCTAGCATTCCTGTGCCTAAAACACAATGTATGGGTCCGCGCTAGCCACGATGCTGAGGGGTCTAGCGCTGCTGCTAATGCTTTATCACAATTCAATTGGCAGATTTTCACAGAGCTCCTCCCCAACGCCCACCCATCGGGCAACAGTTGCCCAGCCTCCCTATGGGATCTAGTGGAGAATAGTTGATGCCATTAATCATGGCGTCAGTTGCCCCGTCGATGTGGCAAGCATACGGTAAAGTATGGGAACAGTGGACATGACTAGTAGCAGGCAGACGGGTTGACCAATGTGAACAAGCCAGATTACAAGTCACCATAGAATTTCTCCACCAGCTAATGATGAGGGGCATATCAGGGGCGTCAGCGCAGCGGTGGCTGACCGGAGTAGCATTTCACTTCCAGCTACTGAATTGGGGACATGTGACAAAGAGATTCATCATCAGACAATCCATAAAAGGGTGGAAAAGGGGTCAGCCAAGTCAGGAGTGTAGACGTCCCGTTCCGTGTCACTAAAACTGATTTCTCACATCATATCCCTAACACCATTAACATGATACTCACAATTCGAAGCAACGCTACTGTCTACTGTATTTGCGATCGCCTTCTTCTGGGCGCTATGCATAAGCGAATTAGTCCCTCAATCCAAAATTAACACCAGTGGAGGCTTATTACACCAGGACGTAGTCATAGCCAATAATGCAATACGTCTACGCATACGCAAATCGAAAACGGTTCCAGCGGGCAGGGGCACTTGGGTACTTCTTCAACCAACAAATGGTACGCTGAGTCTGGTAACAATAGTAAAAACATATATAACCATCAGATCACAAAGTAATTTCTTCCTATCACACATTGATGGAACACCATTATCAAGATACCAATTCCAAGCTATATTTAATAAATGCATAACATCGGCAGGGAACCACCCCAAAGATTATGGGACACACTCATTCCGCATAGGCACGGCCACGGAAGCAGCAAGAGCAGGACTGTCACAAACGGAAGTTTAGAGGATAGGGAGATGGCGATCCATGTGTTTGGTGAGATACATAAGACCGGACTTGTTATCCTAACGTGGTTTGTTTCTTTTACAGGTGACGTCAAGCCAACAGTGTGGGTGATAGGCCACTCGTATGTATATTGGGCAGAAAAAAGGGCGAAAGTCCGCCCAGGCGGGAGGAAATTAGAGTTTCATAACACATATTTGAACTGGAGAGGTATTAGAGGCCTGCAATGGCCACAGGTACTAATGGAGGTAATCAAGGTAGGGAGAGAGGCAAGAGGTCCGGTCATCTTAGCTATACAGGCCGGGGGAAACGACCTAGGTTATCACAAGAGCACATAACTAATGGGAATAATGAAACTAGACACTGAGTGCTTCAGAGAATTTTTCACAAAAATAGTCCGAGATTGTGCCGAGCGCGGTATGGCAAGGTGCCCGAGACATCACGGCCATCGAACGGACAAGGCGGCTAATAAATATTTGGATGCCAAAATTTATAAGAGACAGAGGCGGACAACTGGAAGGAGATAAAGCAGGCCTCATACGGCCCGACTGTGTTCACTTAATGGATATTGGACAGGACATATTCCTGTCAGGACTCCAGGACAGAGTGGAACAAGCGTTAAGAGTGATGGATGGGGGTCAGAGTCCTGCATACGAGTACGCAGGATCCTCCGTGGCCAGGAAATAGAAAGGATATGTTGGAGAGTTACACTTGTTGGCCAACTTGCCGTTGTGGAGACTGGAGACACAGGGCATGCTGCAACAAGCTGAATTATTTTAGAAATAAAATGTCTTTCTAATGTAATGAGTATAAACAGTTAATAAAGCTGTGACCGATCCTCACCCATCCAGTTGTAAGAGTTACATGATTGTATTGTCAATGAAAGGGGGGCGGTAGGGGGGCTGAGCGTCTGGGTTTGGTTGGGGGTCACCACAGTCTGCCTAGGCTAGATGCAGTTAAAAATCATTATTAGATACACAGGCGGTGCAGCTTGCTTCGCAGCTGGGTTACTACGCTTACTAGCAGACACTGAAGCTTTGGAGCAGACCTCTGAGTAAACAGCTCTTCAGACTCAACCATCTGTGTTACCCCAAGCCATAGTGTATGTAGTTTCTTACGGTTTAAAGGGGGGGGGGGAGACCCAACCCACCTGTAATTGACGATGCCAACGTCACGTAAAACACAGCAAGGGGACTCCAAAAACAGTCTCCATTTTTTCCAAAAATTTGGGGCACAGACACCACTTAATTGGCATCAATTGCCCCAGAGTTGCTTAAAACGGTTGGTGAGGTGATTTTAACAAATCCTCAAGCTTTTACTCTCCCCAGGATGACACAGGGATAGAAAAGTCCTTGCGTATCCATGATTTGTTCATCTTTATGAACGTGAGTCTGTCTACATTGTCAGTGGACAGCCGCGTGTGCTTATCTGTCAGCACACCACAAGCAGCGCTGAACACACGTTCAGAGAGAACAAAAATTATTATTAATTTGAAAGCTGGTGGAGCTTAGTATAGATGGCCTAATAGAATGAGTACCGCACACTGCCACTATGCCCAAAATTATTTTCCAGGCAAGATGCAGCTAAAAATTATTAGTAATTTGAAAGCTGGTGGAGCTTAGTATAGATGACGATGGCCTAATAGAATGAGTACCACACACTGCTACAGGCCCAAAATTATTTTCCGGGCTAGATGCACCTAAAAATTATTATTAATTTGAAAGCTTAAAACGGTTGGTGAGGTGATTTTAACAAATCCTCAAGCTTTTACTCTCCCCAGGATGACACAAGGGTAGAAAAGTCCTTGCGGATCCATGATTTGTTAATCTTTATGAACGTGAGTCCGTCTACATTGTCAGTGGACAGCCGCATGCGCTTATCTGTCAGCACACCACCAGCAGCGCTGAACACACGTTCAGAGAGAACGCTGGCTGCGGGGCATGACAAGATCTCCAAGGCGTGAGTGACGAGCTCCGGCCATTTATCCAGATTGGAAGCCCAAAAAGAGCAAGGGTCCAGTGACACAGTCATGGCTTCGATGTTCACTTGGAGATACTCCTGTACCATTGTCTCTAGGCGTTGACTATGTGTCTGACTTCTTGTCTCCTGTGGCCTTGCAAAGGATGGGCTAAAAAAGTGGTGAAAAGATTCCGCAAAATTGCTGTTACCAGCAGATACTGTGTTTCTGTTACGGTTTGTGTGCTGAAGACTCGACAGTCCCACGGTTGGCAAGTTAGAACTGTGAGATTCACTACGTGCACCACTGGTGTTTTGTGGAAAAACACATGTAAGATTCTGCTACAGTCTCTGCTGATACTCCTGCATGTGTGAATCCCTTTCTATGGCAGGAATTATTTTGGCAAATTTACTTTTGTACCGGGGATCTAAGAGTGTGGCTACCCAGTAGTCAGGATTATTTCGAATTCTGACAACTCGAGGGTCATGTTGCAGGTAGTGCAGCAAGAAGGCACTCATGTGTCTTGCGCATCCAGGAGCACCAAGTCTCTGTTGTGTTGGTGGCGAGGTAAGAATCATGCTTCCTTCCTCTGCCCTCTCCCCTCAACCTCGCACAACAGAAATGTGATCAAGGTCTACCTCATCTGATGAGTCTTCCATGCCCATCGCCAGTTCGTCCTCCACTTCTTCCTGGGCTCCTGCACCTTCCTCACTAGTTTGGCTGCTACCATGCGCCCTGGTTAATCCCTCTCCCCCACCCTCCCATGCCTGCCGCCTTGGTGCTGCCGACCGTCTGGAACTTGCAGATGTTAGCCCTTCCGCATATGACGCGCCCCCTGGGCCGTGTGTGGGGGAATACCCGGAGCCGGGCCTCTGTGTAATGCTGGGGTTTTGTAGTTTCCGTGGCGACGATCCGGTCCCGTGGCTCAGGGTGGTCAAACCAGTGGCGGATCTGTTTATTTGGTTTTTAATGTTTAAATGTCCTACTATGCCACCCGTGGATTGCGGTCACTGAGAACCGCCGCTGCGGGGCAGACCGCTGAGGCTGATGTTGTGTGCGCAGCAGAGGGTAGTATAACTCCCCAAGGGAGGAGTATAGCCTCAGGGCAGTGAGTGCAGATGGTGGGGGTGATGATGCGTGGGAGCAACAGTAATGACTCAGAGTCCAGTGATGCAGTCCAGGGTCTTTACTCACAGTTTTACACTCCAAGCCAATTCTGCAGGTAATGGCTGCCCACGTCGTACTGTGCTCACCAGGTGAGGGGCTCGGCCAACTCCCAGGTACCTTTGGGATGCTTTTCAGTACCCCCTTCGTGTGTCCTTTCTCTGGCTCGTCGTACCCCACAATTGACCACGTTTCTGTCCAGCTGCCTCGGGCCTTGGCAGGCAAAAGTATGTTCCATTTCCCTGGGCCCTATATGGTGTCTTCCTAACGGGTGTAGTGAGGGGCTGTAACACGTGCAATGCCACGGCCTCCGGTTACTAGCTGAGGGTAGTTGCTCTCCTCCACTAGATGAGGGATCCGGTTCCCTTCCTTAGCCTGACCCCCCTACTCTGGTAGAGGCGGGCGTACGGTGGCGACTGGCCGGTCCGCACCCCTGGGGTCCCTTCACTCCACTCCTGGAGCCTCCTCCATTCCTCTCCTCTCCTTTCTTCTCCTCCAGGCCCAGGCCTTGTGACTTGGCCTGCCTGCGGAGCAGAGCTCGTACAGAGCCTCTGCAACCTGTCTTCTTCTCTCTCTGACTGAACTCTTTCTCCCTGATCTAAGATGGTGCCCACCTTTTATACCTCTCTCATCAGTGCACCCAGGATCTACTCTCCCCACCCACACACTACCGGGTTCCCCCTTTCTAGGTGTTCCCTCCCCCCACTCCAGCGAGGGATCAGGGACAGTTGTGCTCACTCTTGGGAGCATTGTCACCCTGTCTCCCGGAAATGTGGTGTAGTGCATGTGGATGTTAGGGTCCTGAGCCACACTCCATCCTTACCTAGAAGTGAGATATCGCACCTCTGGGTGAGATGCAATACCTCTGTAGCGACCGAACCCTCGGGGCGCTACACATACAACTCCTCCTCCTCTACTTCCTCCACCTCCTCTTGTCCCACCACATGACTCCGAATTCTGTTTAACTTGTGCTCCAGCATGTAAATCACTGGAATAGTCATGCTGATAATGGCATCGTCAGCACTAAACATCTTCGTCGCCATTTCAAAACTGTGCAGAAGGGTGCATAGGTCCCTGATCTGAGACCACTCCTCCAGCGTGATTTGCCCCACTTCTGGATCTTGTTGGCCCAGGCTATAAGTCAGAACGTATTGCACCAGGGCTTGTCGGTGCTGCCACAGTCGCTGCAACATGTGCTGAGTTGAATTCCACCGTGTTGGCACATCGCATTTTAGCCGGTGAAGTGGCAGGCCCAACGACTTCTGTAGAGATGTAAGTCGCTGAGCTGCGGGATGCGAACAGCGGAAGTGAACACACAGCGACCGTGCCCTCTGGAGAAAGCCATCTAGTCCGGGATAGTGGGCTAAAAATTGCTGGACAACCAGGTTCAACACGTGAGCCATACAAGGCACGTGTGTGACATTGCCCCGGCGAAGGGCCGCACCCAGGTTTGCAGCATTGTCGCACACGGCCTTCCCTGGTTGCAGGTCCAGTGGAGACAACCAATCATGAAACTGGTTCTCCAGAGATGACCATAACTCCTCAGCTGTGTGACTCACATTTCCCAGACATTTCAAAGTAAAAACTGCCTGATGACGTTGAGCCCTGCTGCCAGCATAGTAAGGAGGTGTGCAGGATCCCTTCTGCGCAGTTGGAAAGTGGGTGGCATGACCAGACAGGCTGTGGGTGCAGGTGGAGGACCGAGAGGAGGTTGAGGAGGCAGAAGCAGTGGAGGAACTTCGAGATAAAGAGGATTGACGCACAACTCGTGGGGACGGCAAGACTTGGACAGCAGCCCCTTGTCCTGCTGTCACCATAGTTACCCAGTGCCCAGTCAGCGACATGTAACGCCCCTGTCCATGCCTACTTGTCCAAGTGTCTGTGGTGAAATGCACCCTGTCACACACAGAGTTTCTCAAAGAAGCGGTGATGTTGTGTGCGACATGCTGGTGGAGCGCAGGCACACCTTTCTTTGAGAAGTAGTGCCGACTGGGCATCTGGTACTGGGGCACTGCGACGGACATAAGGTCTCGAAAATCCTCTGTGTCCTCCAGGCGGAAAGGCAGCATTTCTGTAGCCAACAGCTTGCAGATGGTGAAATTCAACCTCTTAGCTTTCTCATGGCTAGGAGGAAATGGTCTTTTACTTGTCCACATCTGAGGGACCGAGGGCTGGCTGTTGTGCTTAGACGGGGTTGAGAAGGGTGTCCCCGGCAAACTGCCGGTCTGTGAGGAAGATGCAGGCAGACATGTTAGGTTGCCTTGATCCAAAGGTGGTGCTCTCAATGTCGGAGAGCGCTCAACACCAGCTGGTGTTTCCACTTCCAAATGGAATGATGACCTGCCAATCACACTGGCTGTTGTGGGTAAAGAGGTGGCAGGTCTGCGTCCCAAAACAGGTGTGACTGCTGTCCCCCCAGTCACAGAGGATGTAGAGGCCACGGATGTACAAGATGGGGCAGACGGTGGTTGGCCAAGCCCGACAGGCCGCATTGTAGCACAGTGAGCTTCCCACTGCAACTTATGCTTCATATCCATGTGACGGTTCATGTATGAAGTACTTGAACTATGGATTTTTTGGCCTCTACTTAGCTTTTGGTGACAAATATTACAGATAACACGAGTTGGGTCATCCTTATCGATCTGAAATAATGCCCAGGCTATGCAAGGCTTAGAACCCATGTGACCTGAAGAGCCACCACGACTTGTGGTCAGAGCCAGAGTTGTGTTTGAGGATGACGTTGTTGACGTGCTTCCAGTACCACGTCTCTGTCCAGGAAGGCGCAACCTTACCTCATCGTCACTAGCATCCTCTTCCACCTCCTCTGCTGACCTCATCGACTGGCTGACTGTGGGTTGACAGTAAGTGGAATCTGCAACCTCGTCATCATCACCCTGTGTGTTCTCACACCCCTCATCCTCAGAGCCAACCTCTTCCTGCCCTGTCAAAAAACTCAAGTTGTCGCTCCAATCAGGTATTTGAGTCTCATCATCGTCTTCCTCATTGTCTCCACCAACAGGAGTTACAATTTGGGAACGAGGGTCTACATTATGCTCAGAAACTTCTTCATATGGTCCTGGATCCGACTCATAAAGATTCTGGGCATCAGTGCAGATCATTTCCTCGTCTGGATTCACAGAAGCTCTGGAGCCGACCTCTGATTCCCAGGCTATAGTATGAGTAAACAGCTCTGCAGACTCAACCATCTGTTCTAGCCCATACTCAGACGGGCAGCTGGAGACTTGGGATCTGTGAGGAAGCAAGTGCAATTGGGGTGACACCTCTGAGGACTGGAGTATTTGTGATGTTGAAGTTGAGGTGGAGGAGAGCCCACTTAAAGGAGCACTTGATATCCGTTGAAGCACCTGCTGTTTTTGTGCCTCATCTGGAATTTGTAGCGATTGGCGTGTCCGTAAGAAAGGGATCGTATCACATTGTCCACTAAAAGAAGTAGACATCTTAGTTTGGCTGGAAGATGGTCTTTCTTCTGCAGATGTTGCTGTTGCTTTAATACCTACCCCACGGACACATCCTTTTTTTCCCTTCCTAACACGCCTAATCCCCTTTCCACAAGCAGCAGGCCTCTTGCCACTCAATTTGGTGGTTAACTAATTGACAACTCTGGAGTTGTTTGCACAAAAAACGATGGATGGAAACCGAGCAGAGCTGAGTGACCAAATTGTGGTACTAGCCCAAAAGGATTGGCTGGGTTAGAAGCAGTAAAACAATTTTATTAGGTACACAGGTGGTGGAGCTTGGTATAGATGGCCTAATATAATGAGTACCAAACACTGCTACAGGCCCAAAATTATTTTCCAGGCAAGATGCAGCTAAAAATTCTTAGTAATTTAAAAGCTGGTGGAGCTTAGTATAGATGGCCTAATAGAATGAGTACCACACACTGCTACAGGCCCAAAATTATTTTTCAGGCAAGATGCAGCTAAAAATTATTATTAATTTGAAAGCTGGTGGTGCTTAGTATAGATGGCCTAATAGAATGAGTACCACACACTGCTACAGGCCCAAAATTATTTTCCAGGCAAGATGCAGCTAAAAATTAATAGTAATTTGAAAGCTGGTGGAGCTTAGTATAGATGGCCTAATAGAATGAGTAAAACACACTGCTACTATGCCCAAAATTATTTTCCAGGCAAGATGCAGCTAAAAATTATTAGTAATTTCAAAGCTGGTGGAGCTTAGAATAGATGGCCTATTAGAATGAGTACCACACACTGCTACAGGCCAAAAATTATTTTCCAGGCAAAATGCAGCTAAAAACTATTAGTAATTTGAAAGCTGGTGGAGCTTAGAATAGATGGCCTAATAGAATGAGTACCACACACTGCTAGTATGCCCAAAATTATTTTCCAGGCAAGATGCAGCTAAAAATTATTAGTAATTTCAAAGCTGGTGGTGCTTAGTATAGATGGCTGAATAAAATGAGTACCACACACTGCTACAGGTCCAAGATTATTTTCCAGGAAAGATGCAGCTAAAAATTATTATTAATTTGAAAGCTAGTGGGGCTTAGTATAGATGGCCTAGTAGAATGAGTACCACACACTGCTACTATGCCCAAAATTATTTTCCAGGCAAGATGCAGCTAAAAATTATTAGTAATTTGAAAGCTGGTGGAGCTTAGTATAGATGGCCTAATAGAATGAGTACCACACACTGCTACAGGCCCAAAAATATTTTCCAGGCAAGATGCAGCTAAAAATTATTAGTAATTTGAAAGCTGGTGGAGCTTAGTATAGATGGCCTAATAGAATCAGTAAAACACACTGCTACAGGTCCAAAATTATTTTACAGGCAAGATGCAGCTAAAAATTATTAGTAATTTGAAAGCTGGTGGAGCTTAGTATAGATGGCCTAATAGAATGAGTACCACACACTGCTACAGGCCCAAAATTATTTTCCAGGCATGATGCAGCTAAAAATTATTAGTAATTTGAAAGCTGGTGGAGCTTAGTATAGATGGCCTAATAGAATGAGTACCACACACTGCTACTATGCCCAAAATTATTTTCCAGGCAAGATGTAGCTAAAAACTATCAGTAATTTGAAAGCTGGTGGAGCTTAGTATAGATGGCCTAATAGAATGAGTACCACAAACTGCTAATATGCCCAAAATTATTTTCCAGGAAAGATGCAGCTAAAAATTATTAGCAGTTTGAAAGCTGGTGGAGCTTAGTATAGATGGCCTAATAGAATGAGTACCACACACTGCTACAGGCCCAAAATTATTTTCCAGTCAAGATGCAGCTAAAAATTATTAGTAATTTGAAA
This sequence comes from Phyllobates terribilis, assembly GCF_046119375.1. NCBI lineage: Eukaryota > Metazoa > Chordata > Amphibia > Anura > Dendrobatidae > Phyllobates > Phyllobates terribilis. The sequence continues at coordinate 332,174,593 of NW_027362768.1, forward strand.
GCTGGTGGAGCTTAGAATAGATGGCCTAATAGAATGAGTACCACACACTGCTACAGGCCCAAAATTATTTTCCAGGCAAGATGCAGCTAAAAATTATTAGTAATTTGAAAGCTGGTGGAGCTTAGTATAGATGGCCTAATAGAATGAGTACCACACACTGCTGCTATGCCCAAAATTATTTTCCAAGCAAGATGCAGCTAAAAATTATTATTAATTTGAAAGCTGATGGAGCTTAGTATAGATGGCCTAATAGAATGAGTACCACGCACTGCTAATATGCCCAAAATTATTTTCTAGGCAAGATGCAGCTAAAAATTATTAGTAATTTGAAAGCTGGTGGAGCTTAGTATAGATGGCCTAATAGAATGAGTACCACACACTGCTAATGTGCCCAAAATTATTTTACAGGAAAGATGCAGCTAAAAATTATTAGTTGTTTGAAACCTGGTGGAGCTTAGTATAGATGGCCTAATAGAATGAGTACCACACACTGCTACAGGCCCAAAATTATTTTCCAGTCAAGATGCAGCTAAAAATTATTAGTAATTTGAAAGCTGGTGGAGCTTAGTATAGATGGCCTAATAGAATGAGTACCACACACTGCTACTATGCCCAAAATTATTTTCCAGGCAAGATGCAGCTAAAAATTATTAGTAATTTGAAAGCTGATGGAGCTTAGTATAGATGGCCTAATAGAATGAGTACCACGCACTGCTAATATGCCCAAAATTGTTTTCCAGGCAAGATGCAGCTAAAAATTATTAGTAATTTGAAAGCTGGCGGAGCTTTGTATAGATGGCCTAATAGAATGAGTACCACACACTGCTAATATGCCGAAAAGGTTTTACTCTGCTAGGTGCAGTAAAAAATTTGTATTACATACACAGGTGGTGTAGCTTACAACACAGATAGGCTACTCCACTGACTAACACACAGCAAGAGGCCCAAAAGGATTTGCTTAGCTAGATTTAGCCAAATGCTGTGAAAAACACTTGCACAGCACTAAAACAGACCTGCCTGGCAAAAAGTGATAGGAACTGATGTAACCTAGCCCTCAAAAGGGCTGCAATTAGAACTAGTCCCTACTCCCAAGCTATCTGTCTATTTCAGATAAAATTAGCTTGCAATTCACACAGTTATACTGTATAGCGTGCACACAGCTGCAGCAGTGAGAAAATGGTGGCGACGGGGAAAATGGCTGGGTCTTATAGGGCAAGGACATGTGACATACACAGCCAATGACACATGCCCTTGCTTGTGTGAAAAAAAGCACTTCGCTCCGTGTGTGCGCTGCTGATAGGCTGACAGATTGCACCTCCCCACTGTAAATGCGGGAAAGAGAAAAAAAATGGAGATCATCATTATTTCTGCAGAGATCCATCCCATGCCCCTCCCCCCGCCACGCTGTACACTCAAACTGTGTATTAACATTGATTATGAGCATTACTGTGAAAAAATCCAGTTACGATTTTGGTGCACGAACAGTTATCGAGCATAACCTCGAACAGCCGGATTGTTTTCAAATCATTCGGGTTCGTCGAACGGCTCGAACACCGCCCAAAACAACTCGAATTTGAGATTGGCGAACAGTTCGAGTCGAACAACGCTCATCTCTACCCATGAGCTGTATCATGCCGAATAATCACCATTCATCTTGGCTGACTAATCCAAGAAGCTGGTTCCAAGTGAATTCTTCATGCCTCATTCCCATAGACTTACAGGTTTCTCCCCATAGCCACATAGAAAAGATCTGTTAGTTATATGAACCAAAGTGGGGAGAAGCCACTGAGAACTGGCCTCTTGGACTAGTCATCAAAGATGCATTGTCTCCTGCACAACATAGTAAAACATACACAGCTGCAATAACGCAGTGTATGATTCATGCTCCCTGTGGTTCATGCAGCCTGTCAGGTTCCCTATAAAGAAGCAAATTATATTTTCTCCTATTATTTTTCATTGCTTCCCAAAACGTTGTCTTTTTTGCAGCCATTTTTTAACAGACCTTTTTGTCGCTTGATATCGCCCTCTGAAGTATGTAGACTCAGATAGTACTGCTTCCTTGTTTCTTCCTCTGAATGATTTACAAGTAGGACTATAGTACTACTCCTCTGTATCATTCCATAAATTACAAAATTTTTCCCTATGTTAAAAATTCAACAGATGTAGACAGGAGGGCAGATGTAGACCTTCTTGTTGACCCAATACCCTTCACTTACTGTAAATGATAAAGGTACAGACAGTACTGCCTTCCCATCTATCCCTGTACCTTCAGATAATGCTGCCTTTTTGAAGGCCCTATATTCCTAATACTCCATATGTTTTAGTACATTAGTAAATGATAAAGGGTTCTGCAACATTTGAGCAGTATACATAAACTTTTTGAGGGTTATACCACATAAGTTCTTGCAAAGTTTAGCAAGTCTACCACTCTTTACATTTTTGCGGGACCTTTTCTAACTCGATAAAAATAACATCTGCCCGAAGACTCGGCTTACCAGAATTTAGTCCAATTTTATGTTAAATGCAAATCTAAATCACAACAAACTCAGCTCGCCAACAGAATAATTAATTAAACCAAAGGGAATAGCGAGGCGGCCACGGGGAGATTTGCTCTGCATGCTTGGGTTAGGAGGAAAGATGCTAAGTGCATTGATCTTAAATATTTCATTTTACGTGGAACAATTATCAAATGACAGAAGTGACCGTTCCAGGCAAATTCATTATCCCCTGACACAAGACTCATATTTATAACAGGTCTGGGAATTTAATGAGTTCTTCTACCTCTGTTTTGTTTCAAGCCAAATAATTCTCATCTAGAGGAAACATGGAAGACATGTTTTTACTCTATTAAAGCACATATTAGAATTGTGGCATTTGTCGTATCAACTAATTAAAAAAGATAATTATAATAATAATAATTGAAAAAAAAAACAAATACAAAATAAAAAATACATTACTCATTAAGAGTATTAATATTGTTGTAGTTATTATTATGGCATTGTTAATTTAACTATCGCCATATTGTTATCAGCATGTTTATTATAATTAAAAAATAACATGAATAATAATTATCAGTAATAATTTTAAAAATCATAATTCTAAAAATTTTAAAAATCACATTCTAAATGTCTGATAGGTGGCCAACTATGTTGTAGTTTGGCTATTTTCAGAACTCCTATAAAAATTATTGGAGACAGCCTTGCATGCATGGCAACCTCCTCTTCCTGGAACACTGCAACTGGGTCCCATTGTCAAGATAAAGGCATCCCCCATCCCCTATTTTGAGCATGTTCCATAAATGTCTTTTGTTTCCTATTGATATTGTTATTATACTATTATTAAAAAAAAGTAACTTTTTTTTTTTTTTATTTAACTGCTGATCAGCATTTGCAATATGATGAATCTTTTTAATATACTCCATTACCTTATTTTTCTCTCTTTATTCACAAACACAATGCTGAAAATGCTGTTTTGATTGCCTAGTTCATGCTCTTTTAGAATCTGCTTTAAGTTACTGTCCTAGAAAATATATATATGCCCAATCGCTATTTACCAGCGTTCTCACTGTCTTAGTATGTGGGAGTGGAGTAGAAATGTTTGTAAATAGTGTTTAAGTATGGATTCTTGTTAGAGAAGCAGTTCAAAGCAGCTACTAAAAGAACAGGAACTAGGCAATTAAAACTGCACGTTCAGCATGATGATTGAGAGAGAAAAAAGCAGAATAATGTAAAGGAGTACATTACAGAAATTCATCACTTTGTAAAGGCTAATCAATAATTAAACAAAAAAAACTTTAGTTACTCATTAATAATTATAATTGGTGTCACTAGTTTTAATACTAATAATAATGCTACTAATATTATTAGTAATAATATTATCAGCAAATAATTATTATTATTATTAATAATATTATTATTTTAAAAATGTCAGTAAAATAGTAATAATGATTCTAGGTCTCTTGAGTGACAATGGCTTAAGGTTATCATCTACTATCATCAACATACAAATCTACAGACATCGGGAATAGCTGTTCGGTGGTGGTGCTGGTGTCTTTTATACATTGCTCTTTATATAAACTGTATAAACTAGTAGAAATAAAACAATCATAATCCTATATTTTGTGTGTTTGAGATTTATAATTTTGTTATTTTGCCAAAATTAAATTTCCAATTAAGCTCATGCTGGAGTTTTCACTTTTTTTTTGTAAAGTATTACAAATTTCCAAGAAAAAATATACTTTTCCTCCAGATCCATGCCATATATGTAAATACTTGAGTCAATTAGTGGGTACGAGTAGAAGTGTGACTTGCCAGATTGAGCTATATGGACAATCTGGAGTAACAGATGCCTATGTGGCTCAAACAGTATTTTGCATCCCCGGTACACTTCCTAATCACTATGTAAATGCAGTTATGCTTGGATAAGATGTGTGTCAGTGTTAAAAGAGCAATGTTTGGTTTTGCATGAAGTTTCAGATAATAAATATAATAATTGTCCGGAATTGCACCACATTTTAGTATGAGATGTGAACTGGAAAGTGTTTTACTTCTGCAATTCCTGTGACCCTGATCTAATTCTCCTGCGTAGAGGTCAGGCTAATATGAGCTCACACACATATGGTCTCTATTTCTGGCTTCAAAACTCAAATTAAAAGCTCACCTTGCAAAACATTTTTGGTTACTACTACAAAAATCTGTTTTTCGTAAGAAATTTTGGATTCGTTCAGCTTCCCAAAAATATTGAATTTTGCTTAGGTCCGTGACTTGAATTTTATAAAATCTGAATTAATAGTGCAAAAAGTTAAAAAAGTGCAAAAATAGTGACAAAAAGTTATTTATTTTGTTGTATTTGGCACAGAGGTAAATTTTCAGTACTCTGCCATATGAGTCACACTGATAAGACTAGAGATGAGCCGATCTGATGAAATGCAAATTTACCAAATCTCGGGGATTTTACCATGAATTTTGATTTGTAGCTAATTTATTCTTCATGAATTGAATGTCCCTTATTATTCTTTGGGGTTTGGAGAGACCCCAGAGGATAGTAGATGTAAGATGTAAAAAAATGAAAGAAAATCAACTCATCGCTCACCTCTGCTGTTCATTGTCCGCTCATGTCATATGGTCCTTGGTAGGGATGAGAGACCCGTGAAAGTTTGGGTTCTGGTACCCAACCTGAACTGTATTCAAAAGTTCGGTTCAGGTAGCAAAACTGTACCCGAACTTGAACCATAACCTGAACCCCATTGAAAAGAATGGGGACCCGAACTTTTGAGCTCTCTCTCTCCTCATGGACTGCCTATGGACCGCCGAACATTGCAACGGACTTCCGGGAGAAGTCTGTGTTCGACGTTTAGCACCGGACACTAACAGTCGGGTATGAACCCCAAGCTTTTAAGTTCGGGTTTGCTCATCTCTAGTCCTTGGCATCTCTTCATACCACCACTATGATATCATGACATGTGCTGCACCCTTACAAAGCGCACTCTAGATCGGGTCTTCCATTCGCAACTAGACATGGGATTTCAGTATTCAGTGGTAGCAAGAAGTAGCATCGAGGACAGTACAGGGGAGGTGGCCAGAGAGGTAAGTAGTGAGTTATTAGGTTTTTCAACCTTTTTCCTGCCTTCTACAGTTCAGAAAAATGGCTGCCAGTGGTAAACATTTTGCCGAATTCACACAGAGCGAATGACAAAAAATTAGCATTCTGAAAAATAAGGATTTTTGTTAAAATTTGAGCAGACTTGCATTGTACTAGGATGAGTTCGCCCAACTCTACATGACACCTCATACCAATAAGATTGAAGTAGTCATCCAGGAATTTTAAAAAGAAGCTACAGGCAAAAAAAGGGGTTAAAAAATACAACAAATATCTGTACACTCCCCATGTTTGGGTGGTTTTGACCAGTCCGATTTACTCTGCTGCAGCGATTATCTGCATCAGTCCCGTCCTATACATGGATGTGACCTTTGCGCTAACTCATTGATTGACTGCAGCAATCACATGGATGTATGTATGTCAGTGCCGAAGAGAATAACATTATGGGCGTCAACGTCCATCAGATTGGTAAGGCATTGAACAGGTGAATATTAGTCATTTAATAATTTTAAAGATGACTCATGCTGCGCGACTCATGAGCAGCATGAATCAGAGACTAGCTCCCTCATTACATAGGTCTATTGTTTACTCCAAAACCCTGCAATGTTTTGGAGAAAACATATTTGAAAGTAGGAGTTGAGAACAAGATGACTAAAAATATTAGTCACAGGGGAGGATCACCACTAGTGTTGAGCCACCCCCGTAGTGTTCGAGTTCGGTTCGGTTCGTCGAACACCCGTGTGTTCGCCGAACTGTTCGTCGAACTGTTCGTCGAACACCTTCGAACACCGTTAAAACCAATGGCAGGCAAACAAAAACACATAGAAACACATAGAAAACACCTTCAAAGGTGTCCAGAAGCTGACAAACTGCTCAGAAGACATAACTAACACATGGAAAAGTGACAAGTACATATAGTCATGCGAAAAGAAAAGAGGTGGAGGAGTAAAAGGAGGGGGAGACACAGATATAGGCATGTCATGCCCTTCTAAAATCCAAAAAGTGAGAAGCCGACACGGCCAGTCCGTTCCTGCCTGTGCCACCTCCGGGTCGCCGGGTTTGTGCCAGAGCCGCGGTGGACCCTGACGGCCAGCCCCCCTCTCCCAATACTGGTGCCTGTCCGCTGGTGGGTCGAGCGAGCCCCCCTGTGGTGGAGGCAGCTCTAAGCTTTTTAATTTAAATTGTCTCTCTAATTTGAATGAATACACTTTAAATCCATTTACAAGGATCTATTGGAGGGCAAGTCTCATGCCAGCAGCCGCGTAATTCCAGCTCCAGTAGCGTCCACTAAAGCTGCTGCAGTTAAAAAGCTTTTATAAGGATCGAGCTCGGCTGTCCACCGCAAGGCATCCTACTGCCAGTCCCAGCCCCTATGCCTTGGGGTGCCTCCTGATGCTCTTCACTGAGTATCCCGTGGTCCCGAAGCATTTCCTTTGAAAAAATGAAGTGTCCAAACTACAGGTGGTGTAGCTTGCTTAACAGCCGGGATAATCCGCTGACTAGCAGACCCTGCTACTAGGCACAAAGTATTTCCTGGGCTAGATGCAGTTAAAAATTTGTAATTAGATACTCTCGTTGGATGCTGAGAAAGCATTCCATAGAGTCTCCTGGCACGCCATATATGATTCTCTTAAAAAGCTTGGGGTAGGGGTCTAGGGGACCCTTTTATAGCCAAAATCACGGCCCTGTATCGCAATATGTCACCTAGGCTGAAGATAAATGGAACTGTAGCACCCTGAGGGCTCGGTTGCTACAGAGGTATTGCACCTCACCCAGAGGTGTGATATCTCACTCTCAGGTAAGGATGTAGTGTGGATCAGGACCCGACACCTGCATGCATTACACCACATTGCCGTGGGGCATGGCGACCAATATGCCCCTGAGATGGGCACGACAGTCCCTGTCCCTGGCTGGAGTGGGGGGAGGGAACACTGAGGAAGGGGAACCCTGTAGTGCAGGAGCAGGGAGGAAGCAGTTCCTGGGTGCATTGAGAAGGGAGTATAAAAGGTGGGCACCATCTTAGTTCAGTGCAGAGAAGTCTGAGCAGAAGTGGCAGGGAGCAGGGGCTCTGCATGAGCTCTGCTCCGGAGGCGGGCCTAGTAACAGAGGCCCAGGCCTGGAAGAGGGAGAAGGAAGGAAGAGGAGCGGAGAAGGCTCCAGGAACGAGGAACGAAGGGATCTCAGGGGTGCGGACGGGCGAGTCACCACCGCACGCCAGAATCCACCTGCGTGGAGGGGTCAGGCCAAAGTGGGAGACCGGTCCCCGAAACTAGTGGAGGCAGGAAACGACCCTCAGCTAGAAACCGGAGGCTGTGACATTTTATGTGGCGCAGCCCCTCGCTACACCCACTAGGAAGGCACCACATAGGGTCAGGGAAACTGGCGCCAAGTTTACCAAGAGGAGGCCCGAGGCAGCCGGACAGAAGGGTTGGTAAGAAAGGCCAGACAAAGGACACACAAAGGGGGTCCTGTGAAGCGCTCCAAAGTTATCTGGGAGTTGTCTGAGCCCCTCACCTGGTGAGCACAGTACGACGTGGGCAGCCGTTACCTGCAGACGTGGTCTGGATAATAAGAACTGTGAGTAAAGGCCCTGGACTGCATCACTGACTCCGTGTCATTACTGCTGCTGCCCTGCACCATCACCCCCATCCTCCGCATACACTGCCCTGAGGCTATACTCCTCCCGTGGGGAGTTATGCTACGCTCTGCTGCACCCACAACACCAGCCTCAGCGGTCTGCCCTGGAGCGGCGGTTCACTCTGACCGCAATCCACGGGTGGCGTAGTCGGACATTTAAACATCAAAACCACATAAATAGTTCCGCCACTGGTTTGACCGCCCTGAGCCACGGAACCGGGTTGCCGCCACGGAGACTACAACCACCAGCATCCACCAAAAAGGGTCCGGCTCCGGGTGTCCCAAGGCCCAGGGGGCGCGTCAGAACATTTTCATCACCTTTCACAATCACCAATGGGACAAGGCAGGGATGTTCTCTGTCCCCTCTCTTATACATCCTAGTGACGGAGCACCTGCTCTCATCAATTCGCCATAACCCCAATATTAGATGGATTGAGGTGGGAGGCACCGAGTACAAGTGCTCTCTATTTGCTGATGATGTCCTAGTGTATATCACTCAATCACATATATCCATCCATGCTGTTATGGCTGAAATAGATCACTTTGTTACATGGTCAAATTTTAAAATCAATGCAGCGAAGTCTGAGGCCCTCGATGTCTCCCTCCCCAAATCCATATAGGATTCCATCCAGTCCAACTTTCCCTTTGCCTGGCCCTCACAGGGTATCAAATACTTAGGAATTCCTATTCATAGAGACCTCTCCCATCTATGTTATCTTAATTTTGGGCCCTTTATTGAACAACTCCATACAGACCACGGTTGGCAAGTTAGAACTGTAAGATTCACTACGTGAACCACTGGTGTTTTGTGGAAAAGCACATGTACACTGTGTTCCAAATTATTATGCAAAAAGTGTTTAGGAGTGATAAGGGAAGAATTTGTTTGTTTGTCAGTTTAACTCATTGATGGTGATGTGTGTCAGGGCTCTTTATATCACTGTAAGCAATTGCAGACACCAGTGCTAATTAGTTTGTCAGGTGTGTCCAATGAAAGGCAAGACTACTTAAGAAGGCTCTCTCACATTATTAAGCAGCCTACATTTTCTGCCAAAATGGGAAAGAAAAAGGATGTGTCGGCTGCTGAGAAGCAACAAATTGTGGAGTGTTTAGGTCAAGGCATGACTACAATCAACATTGTGCGATGATCAGGATGAAGTGTCTTGGCATTCAAGAAGTATGTAGCTGATTCACAGTACACACGTGTGCGTGCTGATAAGGGCAAATTGAGGACTCTTTCCTACAGGCAATTACGTCAGGTTGAAAGAGCAGCGGCAAAAAAGCCTTGTCATAGCAGCAGACAAGTTTTTGAAGCTGCTTGTGCCTCCAACGTCCCCCGAACAACAAGATGCAGGGTCCTTCAGAGGTTTGCAGCTGTGCATACGCCATCCTGTCGACCTCCTCTATCCACTTCACACAAGGAGAAACGGCTCCAGTGGGCCAAACATTACATGAAGACTGATTTCAAAACTGTTTTGTTCACGGATGAGTGCCGTGCAGCGCTCGATGGTCCAGATGGATGGAGTGGAGGATGGCTGGTTGATGGACACCCCACGCAAACACGGCTACAGCGCCAACAAGGAGGAGGTGGAGTTATGTTTTGGGCTGGAATCATGGGGAGAGAGATTGTCGGCCCCTTTAGGATCCCTGAAGGCGCTAAAGATGAACTCCATAATGTATGTGGATTTTCTCAAACAGCACTTCCTGCCATGGTTCAAGAAGAAGAACCGTGTATTTCACAGCAAGATCATTTTTCTGCATGATAATGCACCATTTCATGCTGCACATAAAACATCTGCATCTCTGGCTGATATGGGCATAAAAGGGGACAAACTTATGGTGTGACCCCCATGCTCCCCTGACCTCTACCCCATTCAGAACCTTTGGAGCATCATTAAAAGGAGTGTCTATGATGGCGGGAGGCAGTTCACATCTAAGCAACAGCTCTGGGAGGGTATTCTGTCCTCATGCAAAACAATTGAAGCAGAAACCATCCAAAACCTGACAAATTCAATGGACGAGTGAGTTCAGAAGCTCCTTTCGAACAAGGGGTCCTATGTGAAAATGTAACATCACCTAGAATAAAGTTTTGAGTTGAAAACTGTTTGATTTCAGTTTCTAACAACCTGCTAATGCTTACAATTTCAAAAATGACCATTTTTTTGGTCTTTATTAAAATGAAAAGGTTGATCGAAAAGTTTGGGGGATCTAAGAGTGTGGCAACCCAGTAGTCATGATTACTTCAAATTCTGACAATATGAGGGTCATGCTGCAGGTAGTGCAGCAAGAAGGCACTTATGTGTCTTGCGCATCTCGGAGCCCCAAAATTATTTTCCGGGCTAGATGCAGCTAAAAATTATTTTTAATTTTAAATCTGGTGGAGCTTATTATAGATGGCCTAATAGGATCAGTGCTGCACACTGCTACAAAGACCAAATTATTTTCCAGTCAAGATACCGATAAACATGATTAGTAATTTGAAAGCTTAAAACGGTTGGTAGGGTGATTTTAACCAATCATCAAGCTTTTACTCTCCCCAGGATGACACAGGGGTAGAAAAGTCGTTTCGGATCCATGATTTGTTCATCTTTATGAACGTGAGTCTGTCTACATTATCAGTGGAGAGCCGCGTGCGCTTATCTGTCAGCACACCACCAGCAGCGCTGAACACACGTTCAGACAGAACGCTGGCTGCGGGGCATGACAAGATCTCCAAGGCGTAAGTGGCTAGCTCCGGCCATTTATCCAGATTGGAAGCCCAAAAAGAGCAAGGGTCCAGTGACACAGTCATGGCTTCAATGTTTACTTGGAGATACTCCTGTACCATCGTCTCTAGGCGTTGACTATGTGTCAGACTTCTTGTCTCCTGTGGCCTTGCAAAGGATGGGCTAAAAAAGTGGTGAAATGATTCCGCAAAATTGATGTTACCAGCAGATACTGTGGTTCTGTTACGGTTTGAGTGCTGAACACTTGACGGTCTCACGGTTGGCAAGTTGGAACTGTGAGATTCACTACGTGCACCACTGGTATTTTGTGGTAAAGCACATGTAAGATTCTGCAACAGTCTCTGCTGATACTCCTGCATGCGTGCATCCCTTTCTATGGCAGGAATAATTTCTGCAAATTTACTTTTGTACCGGGGATCTAACAGTGTGGCAACCCAGTAGTCAGGATTATTTCTAATTCTCACAATTCGAGGGTCATGTTGCAGGTAGTGCAGCAAGAAGGCACTCATGTGTGTTGCGCATCCAGGAGCACCAAGTCCCTGTTGTGTTGGTGGCGAGGTAACAATCATGCTTCCTTCCTCTGTCCTCTCCCCCCAACCTCGCACAACAGAAATGTGATCAAGGTCACCCTCATCTGATGAGTCTTCCATCAGTTCGTCCTCCACTTCTTCCTGGGATCCTGCACCTTCTTCACTAGTTTGGCTGCTACCATGCGCCCTGGTAAAACCATCTCCCCCACCCTCACATGCCTGCCGCCTTGGTGCTGCCGACCGTCTGGACTTGCAGATGTTAGCCCTTCTGCATACAACTCCTCCTCCTCTACTTCCTCCACCTCCTCTTGTGCCACCACCTGACTCCGAATTCTGTTTAACATGTGCTCCAGCATGTAAATCACCGGAATAGTCATGCTGATAATGGCATCGTCAGCACTAAACATCTTCGTCGCCATTTCAAAACTGTGCAGAAGGGTGCATAGGTCCCTGATCTGATACCACTCCTCCAGCGTGATTTGCCCCACCTCTGAATCTCGTTGGCCCAGGCTATACGTCAGAACGTATTGCACCAGTGCTTGTCGGCGCTGCCACAGTCGCTGCAACATGTGCAGAGTTGAATTCCACCGGGTAGGCACATCGCATTTTAGCCGGTGAAGTGGCAGGCCCAACGACTTCTGTAGAGATGTAAGTCGCTGAGCTGCGGGATGCGAACGGCGGAAGTGAGCACACAGCGACCGTGCCCTCTGCAGAAGGCCATCTAGTCTGGGATAGTGGGCTAAAAATTGCTGGACAACCAGGTTCAACACGTGAGCCATACAAGGCACGTGTGTGACATTGCCCCGGCGAAGGGCCGCACCCAGGTTTGCAGCATTGTCGCACACGGCCTTCCCTGGTTTCAGGTCCAGTGGAGACAACCATTCATGAAATTGGTTCTCCAGAGCTGACCACAACTCCTCAGCTGTGTGACTCACATTTCCCAGACATTTCAATGTAAAAACCGCCTGATGACGTTGAGCCCTACTGCCAGCATAGTAAGGAGGTGTGCAGGATCCCTTCTGCGCAGTTAGAAAGCTTGTGGCATGACCAGACAGGCTTTGGGTGCAGGTGGAAGACTGAGAGGAGGTTGAGGAGGCAGAAGCAGTGGAGGAACTTTGACATAAAGAGGATTGACGCACAACTCGTGGGGACGGCAAGACTTGGACAGCAGCCCCTTGTCCTGCTGTCACCATAGTTACCCAGTGCCCAGTCAGCGACATGTAACGCCCCTGTCCATGCCTACTCGTCCAAGTGTCTGTGGTGAAATGCACCCTGTCACACACAGAGTTTCTCAAAGAAGCGGTGATGTTGTGTGCGACATGCTGGTGGAGCGCAGGCACACCTTTCTTTGAGAAGTAGTGCCGACTGGGCATCTGGTACTGGGGCACTGCGACGGACATAAGGTCTCGAAAATCCTCTGTGTCCACCAGGCGGAAAGGCAGCATTTCTGTAGCCAAGAGCTTGCAGATGGTGAAATTCAACCTCTTAGCTTTCTCATGGCTAGGAGGAAATGGTCTTTTACTTGTCCACATCTGAGGGACCGAGGGCTGGCTATTGTGCTTAGACGGGGTTGATAAGGGTGTCCCCGGCAAACTGCCGGTCTGTGAGGAAGATGCAGGCGGACATGTTAGGTTGCCTTGATCCAAAGGTGGTGCTATCGATGTCGGACAGCGCTCAACACCAGCTGCTGTTACCACCTCCAAAGAAAATGATGACCTGCCAATCACGCTGGCTGTTGCGGGTAAAGAGGTGGCAGGTCTGCGCCCCAAAACAGGTGTGACTGCTGTCCCCCCAGTCACAGAGGATGAAGAGGCCGCGGATGCACAAGATATGGCAGACGGTGGTTGGCCCGGCCGGCTAGGCCGCATTGTAGCACACTGAGCTTCCCACTGCAACTTATGCTTCATGTCCATGTGCCGGTTCATGCATGAAGTACTCAAACTATGTATTTTTTGGCCTCTACTTAGCTTTTGCTGACAAATGTTACAGATAACACGAGTTGGGTCATCTTTATCGATCTGAAAAAATGCCCAGGCTATGCAAGGCTTAGCACCCATGCGACCTGAAGAGCCACCACGACTTGTGGTGAGAGGCAGAGTTGTGTTTGAGGATGCAGTTGTTGACGTGCTTCCAGTACTACGTCTCTGTCCAGGAAGGCGCAACCTGACCTCGTCGTCACTAGCATCTTCCTCCACCTCCTCTGCTGACCTCATCTCTTGGCTGACTGTGGGTTGACAGTAAGTGGGATCTCCAACCTCATCATCATGACCCTGTGTGTTATCACACCCGTCGTCCTCAGAGCCAACCTGTTCCTGCCCTGACAAAAAACTAAAGTTGTCGCTCCAATCAGGTATTTGAGTCTTATCATCGTCTTCCTCATTGTCTCCACCAACAGGAGTTACAGTTTGGGAATGAGGGTCTACATTATGGTCAGAACCTTCTGCGTCTGGTCCTGGATCCGACTCATAAAGATTCTGGGCATCAGTGCAGATCATTTCCTCGTCTGGATTCACAGAAGCGCTGGAGTCGACCTCTGATTCCCAGGCTATAGTATGAGTAAACAGCTCTGCAGACTCAACCATCTGTTCTACCTCATACTCAGACGGGCAGCTGGAGATTTGGGAGCTGTGAGGAAGCAAGTGCGATTTGGGTGACACCTTTGAGGACTGGAGTATTTGTGATGTTGAAGTTGATGTGGAGGAGAGCCCACTTAAAGGAGCACTTGATATCCGTTGAAGCACCTGCTGTTTTTGTGCCTCATCTGGAATTTGTAGCGATTGGCGTGGCCGTAAAAAAGGGATCTTATCACATTGTCCGCTAAAAGAAGTAGACATTTTAGTTTGGCTGGAAGATGGTCTTTCTTCTGCAGATGTTACTGTTGCTTTAACACCTACCCCACGGACACAACCTTTTTTCCCCTTGCCAACACGCCTATTCCCCTTTCCACCAGCAGCAGGCCTTTTTCCACTCATTTTGGTGGTTAACTAATTCACAACTCTGGAGTTGTTTGCACAAAAAAACAATGGATGGTAACCGAGCAGAGCTGAGTGGCCAAACTGTGGTATTAGGCCAAAACTATTGGCTGGGTTAGATGCAGAAAAAATATATTCAGTTTGCAACCTGATGGAGGTCAGTATAGATGGACTAATAGAGAAAGTCCGACACACTGCTACAAGGCCAAATATTTTTTCAGAGGTAGATGCAGAAAAAATTATATTCAGTTTGCAACCTGATGGAGGTCTGTATAGATGGATTAATAGAACAAGATCCACACACAGCTAGAAGCCCAATATTTTTTCAGAGGTAGATGCAGAAAAAAATATATTCAGTTTGCAACCTGATGGAGGTCAGTATAGATGGACTAATACAACAAGTCCCACACACAGCTAGAAGCCCAATATTTTTTCAGAGGTAGATGCAAAAAAAAATATATTCAGTTTGCAACCTGATGGAGGTCAGTATAGATGGACTAATACAACAAGTCCCACACACAGCTAGAAGCCCAAATATTTTTTCAGAGGTACTGTAGATGCAGATACAAATTATTTTTAATTTGCAACCTGATGGAGGTCAGTATAGATGGACTAATACAACAAGTCCCACACACAGCTAGAAGCCCAAATATTTTTTCATAGGTACTGTAGATGCAGATAAAAATTATTTTTAATTTGCAACCTGATGGAGGTCAGTATAGATGGACTAATAGAGAAAGTCCGACACACTGCTAGAAGGCCAAATATTTTTTCAGAGCTAGATGCAGAAAAAAATTATATTCAGTTTGCAACCCGATGGAGGTCAGTATAGATGGATTAATAGAACAAGACCCACACACAGCTAGAAGCCCAATATTTTTTCAGAGGTAGATGCAGAAAAAAATATATTCAGTTTGCAACCTGATGGAGGTCAGTATAGATGGACTAATACAACAAGTCCCACACACAGCTAGAAGCCCAAATATTTTTTCAGAGGTACTGTAGATGCAGATAAAAATTATTTTTAATTTGCAACCTGATGAAGGTCTGTATAGATGCACTAATACAACAAGTCCCACACACAGCTAGAAGCCCAAATATTTTTTCAGAGGTACTGTAGATGCAGATACAAATTATTTTTAATTTGCAACCTGATGGAGGTCAGTATAGATGGACTAATACAACAAGTCCCACACACAGCTAGAAGCCCAAATATTTTTTCAGAGGTAGATGCAGAAAAAAATATATTCAGTTTGCAACCTGATGGAGGTCAGTATAGATGGACTAATACAACAAGTCCCACACACAGCTAGAAGCCCAAATATTTTTTCAGAGGTACTGTAGATGCAGATAGAAATTATTTTTAATTTGCAACCTGATGGAGGTCAGTATAGATGGACTAATACAACAAGTCCCACACACAGCTAGAAGCCCAAATATTTTTTCAGAGGTACTGTAGATGCAGATAAAAATTATTTTTAATTTGCAACCTGATGGAGGTCAGTATAGATGGACTAATAGAGAAAGTCCGACACACTGCTAGAAGGCCAAATATTTTTTCAGAGCTAGATGCAGAAAAAAATTATATTCAGTTTGCAACCTGATGGAGGTCAGTATAGATGGATTAATTGAACAAGACCCACACACAGCTAGAAGCCCAATATTTTTTCAGAGGTAGATGCAGAAAAAAATATATTCAGTTTGCAACCTGATGGAGGTCAGTATAGATGGACTAATACAACAAGTCCCACACACAGCTAGAAGCCCAAATATTTTTTCAGAGGTACTGTAGATGCAGATAAAAATTATTTTTAATTTGCAACCTGATGGAGGTCAGTATAGATGGACTAATACAACAAGTCCCACACACAGCTAGAAGCCCAAATATTTTTTCAGAGGTACTGTAGATGCAGATACAAATTATTTTTAATTTGCAACCTGATGGAGGTCAGTATAGATGGACTAATAGAGAAAGTCCGACACACTGCTAGAAGGCCAAATATTTTTTCAGAGCTAGATGCAGAAAAAAATTATATTCAGTTTGCAACCCGATGGAGGTCAGTATAGATGGATTAATAGAACAAGACCCACACACAGCTAGAAGCCCAATATTTTTTCAGAGGTAGATGCAGAAAAAAATATATTCAGTTTGCAACCTGATGGAGGTCAGTATAGATGGACTAATACAACAAGTCCCACACACAGCTAGAAGCCCAAATATTTTTTCAGAGGTACTGTAGATGCAGATAAAAATTATTTTTAATTTGCAACCTGATGAAGGTCTGTATAGATGCACTAATACAACAAGTCCCACACACAGCTAGAAGCCCAAATATTTTTTCAGAGGTACTGTAGATGCAGATACAAATTATTTTTAATTTGCAACCTGATGGAGGTCAGTATAGATGGACTAATACAACAAGTCCCACACACAGCTAGAAGCCCAAATATTTTTTCAGAGGTAGATGCAGAAAAAAATATATTCAGTTTGCAACCTGATGGAGGTCAGTATAGATGGACTAATACAACAAGTCCCACACACAGCTAGAAGCCCAAATATTTTTTCAGAGGTACTGTAGATGCAGATAGAAATTATTTTTAATTTGCAACCTGATGGAGGTCAGTATAGATGGACTAATACAACAAGTCCCACACACAGCTAGAAGCCCAAATATTTTTTCAGAGGTACTGTAGATGCAGATAAAAATTATTTTTAATTTGCAACCTGATGGAGGTCAGTATAGATGGACTAATAGAGAAAGTCCGACACACTGCTAGAAGGCCAAATATTTTTTCAGAGCTAGATGCAGAAAAAAATTATATTCAGTTTGCAACCTGATGGAGGTCAGTATAGATGGATTAATTGAACAAGACCCACACACAGCTAGAAGCCCAATATTTTTTCAGAGGTAGATGCAGAAAAAAATATATTCAGTTTGCAACCTGATGGAGGTCAGTATAGATGGACTAATACAACAAGTCCCACACACAGCTAGAAGCCCAAATATTTTTTCAGAGGTACTGTAGATGCAGATAAAAATTATTTTTAATTTGCAACCTGATGGAGGTCAGTATAGATGGACTAATACAACAAGTCCCACACACAGCTAGAAGCCCAAATATTTTTTCAGAGGTACTGTAGATGCAGATACAAATTATTTTTAATTTGCAACCTGATGGAGGTCAGTATAGATGGACTAATACAACAAGTCCCACACACAGCTAGAAGCCCAAATATTTTTTCAGAGGTAGATGCAGAAAAAAATATATTCAGTTTGCAACCTGATGGAGGTCAGTATAGATGGACTAATACAACAAGTCCGACACACAGCTAGAAGCCCAAATATTTTTTCAGAGGTACTGTAGATGCTGATACAAATTATTTTTAATTTGCAACCTGATGGAGGTCAGTATAGATGGACTAATACAACAAGTCCCACACACAGCTAGAAGCCCAAATATTTTTTCAGAGGTACTGTAGATGCAGATACAAATTATTTTTAATTTGCAACCTGATGGAGGTCAGTATAGATGGACTAATACAACAAGTCCCACACACAGCTAGAAGCCCAAATATTTTTTCAGAGGTAGATGCAGAAAAAAATATATTCAGTTTGCAACCTGATGGAGGTCAGTATAGATGGACTAATACAACAAGTCCCACACACAGCTAGAAGCCCAAATATTTTTTCAGAGGTACTGTAGATGCAGATAAAAATTTTTTTTAATTTGCAACCTGATGGAGGTCTGTATAGATGGACTAATACAACAAGTCCCACACACAGCTAGAAGCCCAAATATTTTTTCAGAGGTACTGTAGATGCAGATACAAATTATTTTTAATTTGCAACCTGATGGAGGTCAGTATAGATGGACTAATAGAGAAAGTCCGACACACTGCTAGAAGGCCAAATATTTTTTCAGAGCTAGATGCTGAAAAAAATTATATTCAGTTTGCAACCTGATGGAGGTCAGTATAGATGGACTAATACAACAAGTCCCACACACAGCTAGAAGCCCAAATATTTTTTCAGAGGTAGATGCAGAAAAAAATATATTCAGTTTGCAACCTGATGGAGGTCAGTATAGATGGACTAATACAACAAGTCCCACACACAGCTAGAAGCCCAAATATTTTTTCAGAGGTACTGTAGATGCAGATAAAAATTAGTTTTAATTTGCAACCTGATGGAGGTCAGTATAGATGGACTAATAGAATGATGCTATGCCCAAAAGATTTTACTTCACTAGGTGCAGTAAAAAAATTGGTATTCTATACACAGGTGGTATATCTTGCAGCACAGATAGGCTACTCCACTGACTAACACACTCTGCAATAGGCCAAAACGGATTAGCTTTGCTAGATTCAGCCAAATGCTGTGAAAAAAACTTGCACAGCACTGGCACAGACCTGCCTGGCAAAAACTGATAGGAACTGATGTAACCTAGTCCTGAAAAGGACTCCAATTACAATTAGTCTTTACTCCCACAACCTATCTATTTAAGAGCACAGACCTCCCTGATAAAAGTCGTAGGAAATGCTGTAACCTAGTCCTTAAAAGGACTGCAATCACAACTATTCCCTACTCCCAAGCTATCTGTATATTTGTGCGAAAATTGGCTTGAAATTAACAAGGTATAGCGCACACAGCAACAGCGGTGCCGTCTAACACGCAGCTGCAGCAGTGAGAAAATGGTGGCGACGGGGAAAATGGCTTGGTCTTATAGGGCAAGGACATGTGACATACACTGCCAATGACACATGCCCTTGCTTGTGTGAAAAAAAGCACTTCGCTCCATGTGTGCGCTGCTGATAGGCTGACAGATTGCACCTCCCCACTGCAAATGCGGGAAAGAGAAAAAAAAATGGAGATCTTCATTGTTCCTGCAGAGATCCATCCCCTGACCCTCCCCCCGCCCCACTGTACACTCAAACTGCGTATTAACATTAATTTTCATCATTACTGAGAAAAAATCCAGTTATGATTTTGGTGCACGAACAGTTATCGAACATAACCTCGAACAGCCGAATTTTTATCAAATTGTTCGTGTTCGCCGAACGGCTCGAACACCGCCCAAAACAGCTCGAATTTGAGATTGGCGAACAGTTCGAGTAGAACAACGCTCATCTCTAATCACCACCAGCTCCCCTGAGCTCTGCTTTGTTTGATTGTTTTTAGCGGTCACTGAGAAGAACTACAGTTCAACAAAATTGGAAGTGTTCTGCAGTACCCAGCAGAATCTGCTACACATTGAATGGAGCTGTGCATTGCCATTCCACCAGAGCTGATAGTCTAGCAGCCGATCGAAGGGGGTACCTAGAGTCAGATCCCCACCAATGCAATATCAATGACCTCTCCTTAGAGCTCATGCAGATGGCCGTATTTATGGTCCGAGTGCGACCGGACAAAATATTGTATCGCACATGGCCAATATTAATCTATAAGGCTGTGTACATGTCTGATTTCCTCCAACAGAGCCAATTCGAGAAAAATCCGATTATCGTATCACACTCAGCCATGCAAGTTGAGTCCAAGAAGACCATCAGACTGCACTTGGATGACATCTGACTGCTGTCCGTTTTCCATGGATGACAAAATGGAGAAGATGGAGACATTTTTTTCTCCATCTTTTCCTCAACTAAGAGAATTGGTTCACACTAAGATCACACTCTAATCAAACTCAGATCAGAGTTTGATCAAAGTGTGATTTGCATAATTGATCGGATTCTCTCGGATGAGAGAATATACACTCGTGTGACCGTAGCCTAAAGATGGGACATCAATGTCAGCTGACAGTAGGTGATGGGGCCAGTTCATGTCTCATCCTTCTTCTGCACAGGGGCTTTTACTATTGTCTAAGAACATGTCCTGTTTAATGCCTGGCAAAGCAACTCTGGCAAGATGGCTTCATAAAGAAAGCAATTTTCAATAAAAACTATTTAAAAAATATTATTTTAGCATATATTTTCAAAAAAATACAAAAGAAGAAACAAAATTCCCTTTAAAAAATGAAAATATTCAACCTATTATATATTTTTAATATCTCAATATGTCATTCTAACAATAAAATTTCAACAAAACTTAAAAAATAAAATAAAATGGAATTTATAAAAGAATAAAATGTTAAAAGCTTTCTTGGAAACCATGCAGTATTTTAAGCCTTTTTGTATTTTACAAAGTGACAATGGTGAAGTAAATGTAAGAAAAAAGGGTGGAAAAAACGCCATGTAAAGGTATTTCCAGCTTGCTAGTAGCATGGGGCGGACTATCATAATACCTGTGTAATTTGCCCGTGATTGCATTATACTGCTAGCGGACGAATTAGAGAGTCAAGGCGGCTAACATGCAGGGCAATCACTGAGTGCTGGGGAGAGAAGCAGAACATTCTGCCGAACATTAGCTGTGCTTTGGGGGTGCTATTATAAACCATGGTTCAAGTCTATAATTTACTTCGTAACTCACTATCTACAAGTAAATACAAAGCCAAATTATAATCTTTTGGACCATGTAAAAAAAAACAAATTACATCGTACAGCACAAAGTACAGGGCCTTTTATATTTTTATGGCCATTACTAATCATTAAGGATTGTTCATATTGGTCAGGGTTCCATCAACTGGTTACTAATAATACACATCTTGGCTTTTCCAGTTATTCTCGCTTTTGTACATTTTTAGCACATTGTAAGAAATGCATACTTTTGCAATCATTACATGCACCCTATTATAAATTTTAGGTGATACAATAAATATATTATACTTATGATATAAATAAATCAACTTCAATTAGTTTTGGGTATACAGGCGTTTGTGCCTCTATGGTTACAGATTTCAGACAAATCCTGTGTGTAGCTTGAACCTGTTGTAATGTTGTGTATGAGTTAGTCCAAAATATTGGATTCAAGAAAGGATTGTAGTAGTGGAGTGGAGACTTATGTGCGCGCACAGACTAATTCACAAAAAAACATTGCTGGTCAATATACATGATTATTATTCTTATTTATTATTATAGCGCCATTTATTCCATGGCGTTTTACATGTGAAAAGGGGTATACATAATAAAAAACAAGTACAATAATCTTGAACAATACAAGTCAGTGACTGGTACAGGAGGAGAGAGGACCCTGCCCGCGAGGGCTCACAGTCTACAAGGGATGGGTGAGGATACAGTAGGTGAGGGCAGAGCTGGTCATGCAGCGGTGTGGTGGAGCGAGGGTAACTGCAGGTTGTACGCTTGTTAGAAGAGGTGGGACTTTAAGCTTGTTTTAAAGGTTTACACAGTAAGTGAGAGTCTTATATGTTAGGGTAGAGAGTTCCAGAGTAGGGGGGATGCACGGGAGAAATCTTGTATGCGATTGTGGGAAGAGGAGATAAGAGGGTGGTGGAACTGGAGATCTTTAGAGGATTGGAGGTTGCGTGCAGGTACATACTGGGAGACTAGGTCACAGATGTATGGAGAAGACAGGTTCAGTGCAGAAGAAGCGTCACACAGGATTCATGACTGATGCCAAAAAGAAATGGACAACCATAGATTTGGACACCAAACGTTGTTAAAGACATCCAGGAGAGTTTTACGAGAAGCCCCAGGAAATCTATGCAAATGCGATCCCAGCAGGTGCATGTCAGCAGAACCACGTGTCAGTTGTGTTAAAGTTAAAGGAAGGGGAAAATATATATGGGGCATATATATGTAGGTGGCCATTGAGATCCATTGCAGTGCGTCTAGCAGAGTGTTTGATTTAGCAGAATGACAACAAATACACTTCATGATTTAAAAATCCTTGTTTGGTGAGAGACAATGAATATGCGGATTGTGGGTCCAATATTTTTTAATTTAAATGTGAACTCATCAAGTACATGGATGTCTTACAGCATTTTCACGCATTTCCACATCAAGAATTAACCGATGATCAACTTACGTATTGTTTCTTTCAGCAAGAAGGAAGGTTCTGTTTTTCAAGACCGACCCTATATTATTACTTTGTAGCCATTGACATGATTGACAGTCCATGCATATATTGAAATGTATACATATATAACAAATAGGGACTAAGTGGCTCAGAATAACAAGTCCAGGAGGCCATGACTGGACATGTCTGATCTATATCTCATCAACTATCAGTTGTCGGTCGCCCCCATACACATTAGACGGCCAGCCGAATCTCTCAATATCGGCATGTTCAGTCAAATTTTTTTTAATGTGCATGGGTGGCCTTTAGCCATTGTGTGTGAACCTATTAAATCTTTTATCTCTGAATCCTCAGTAAAGCCCACCGTAGGAAGCAAATTTAGATGATGCATATGTTATATATTTTACGTAATGACAGAAGTGATCTAGGCTTGCAGATTTCACCATATAGTCAGTAAATGCCTTTTTAACATCACTGGTGGATAATGTCAAATAGGACATTACTAGTGTTGAGCGGGCATGCTCGACACTGCTCGGTACTCGCCCGAGCATCTCACTACTCGGGATGTTCGGCGAGCACCGAGCATTTCCGGGTTACTCGGGCGGGAGCTCGGGTCTCTGCCCTGCACGTTTGGCGCTCTTTACAGAGCCAATGAACATTCAAGGATTGACAGCCAGTCACTGTAATGCCGCAGCCATGTTGGTTGTGGGCATTACAGTGATTGGCTGGACGCACACCGTCACCTCAAGTTTTTAAAACCGGGCGCCGCCATCTTGGACACAGTCGCCCGGGATCAGACAGTGTAGGGTCAGTGCTGCTGAGTTAGGGAGAGATATATAGTGCGAAATAGGTAGTGTAGGGTCTATAAAGCCAGCCAAATCAAACAAACAGTCCTTCACAGGACTAATATCCATCCCAGATATCAGGCAGGCAGGCTGTATAGGAGATGCAGTGGTTATACCAACAAACACTGCATTACAGTCCTGTGTGCTACCACTGCTCAAAATTGCTAGACTTAGCCCCAGGTCTCTGGGACCAGGAAAAATCCTTTTTTTTCATCTAAATCCTCTTTTTTTTTCCTCAGTCAGACTGTACAAATACCCATCTTATTAACCTTTTGATATCCCCCCCCCAAAAAAAAAATTGAGTGTGTCTGAGACTGTTCAGACACAAATATATCTGTTTAAAAGAGTCTGGTGTAGGCCAGATAACTAGAACTGTGGTTTTGCAGTTCCACGGTTCAAATCTCTGTATTATCCACTTTTTTGCATAAAAAAAACATTTTGAGTGTCTCGCTGACTGTTCAGACACAAAAATATCTGTTTAACCACTTCACACCAGAGCCTGTTTTTGCCTTCGTGCCCGGGCCAATTTTTTCAATTATGACCACTGTCACTTTATGAGGTAATTACTCTGGAACGCTTCAACGGATTCCCCTGATTCTGAGAATGTTTTTTCGTGACATACTGTATTTCATGATAGTGGTAAAACTTCTTTGATATCACTTGCGTTTATTTGTGAAAAAATTGGAAATTTGGCAAAAATTTAGAAAATTTTGCAATTTTCAAACTTTGAATTTTCATGCCCTTAAATCAGAGAGATATGTCACACAAAATAGTTAATAAATAACATTTCCCACATGTCTACTTTACAT
Source organism: Phyllobates terribilis (assembly GCF_046119375.1). NCBI lineage: Eukaryota > Metazoa > Chordata > Amphibia > Anura > Dendrobatidae > Phyllobates > Phyllobates terribilis. Next base: position 332,198,617 of record NW_027362768.1, read on the forward strand.
CAGCACAATTGTGGAACCAAAATTTTTTTTTGTTAGGGAGCTATAAGGGTTAAAAGTTGACCAGCGATTTCTCATTTTTCCAACAAAATTTACAAAAACATTTTTTTAGGGACCATATCATATTTGAAGTCACTTTGAGGGGTCTTTATGACAGAAAATACCCCAAAGTGACATCATTCTAAAAACTGCACCCCTAAAGGTGCTCAAAACCACATTCAGGAACTTTATTAACCCTTCAGGTGCTTCACAGGAATTTTTGGAATGTGGAAGAAAAAAATTAACATTTAACTTTTTTCACAAAAATGTTATTTTAGACCCAATTTTTTTATTTTCACAGGGGTAACAGGAAAAAATGGACCCCAAATTTTTTTGCGCAATTTCTCTTTAGTGCGCTGATACCCCATATGTGAGGGAGAACCACTGTTTGGGCGCACAGCAGGGTTTGGAATGGAAGGAGCGCCATTAGACTTTTTGAATGTAAAATTTGTCTGAATAATTAGCAGACGCCATGTTGCGTTTGGAGAGCCCCTGCTGTTCCTAAACAGTGGAAACCCCCCACAAGTGACACCATTTTGGAAACTAGACCCCTTAGGGAACATATCTAGATGTGTGGTGAGCACCTTGAACCCCAAGGTGCTTCACGGAAGTTTATAATATTGAGCTGTAAAAATAAAATTTTCACATTTTTCCCACAAAACCGTTTTTCATCCCTTAATTTTGCATTATCATAAGGGTAATAGGATAAATTGCACCATGAAATTTGTTGTGCAGTTTCTCCTGAACACGCCGATACCCCATATGTGGAGGCAAACCAGTGTTTGGGTGCACGGCAGGGTTTGGAAGGGAAGGAGCGCAATTTGACTTTTTGAATGTAAAATTTGTTTGAATAATTAGCGGATGCCATGTTGCATTTGGGGAGCCCCTGATGTGCCTAAACAGTGGAAACCCCCAACAAGTGACACCATTTTGGAAACTAGACCCCTTAGTGAACTTATCTAGATGTGTGGTGAGCACCTTGAACCCCAAGGTGCTTCACAGAAGTTTATAATAATCAGCTGTAAAAATAAAATTTTCACATTTTTTCCACAAAAACGTTTTTCATCCCTTAATTTTGCATTATCATAAGGGTAATAGGATAAATTGCACCATGAAGTTTGTTGTGCAATTTCTCCTGAACACGCCGATACCCCATATGTGGAGGCAAACCACTGTTTGAGTGCACGGCAGGGTTTGGAAGGGAAGGAGTGCCATTTGACTTTTTGAATGTAAAATTTGTTTGAATAATTAGCGAACGCCATGTTGCATTTTGGGAGCCCCTGATGTGCCTAAACAGTGGAAACCCCCCACAAGTGACACCATTTTGGAGACTAGACCCCTTAGGGAACTTATCTAGATGTGAGCTGAGCACCTTGAACTCCAAGGTGCTTCACAGAAGTTTATAATAATCAGCTGTAAAAATAAAATTTTCACATTTTTCCGACAAAAACGTTTTTCATCCCTTAATTTTGCATTATCATAAGGGTAATAGGATAAATTGCACCATGAAATTTGTTGTGCAATTTCTCCTGAATAGAGATGAGCGTTGTTCTACTCAAACTGTTCGCCAATCTCAAATTCGAGCTGTTTTGGGCGGTGTTCGAGCCGTTCGGCGAACACGAACAATTTGATAAAAATTCGGCTGTTCGAGGTTATGTTCGATAACTGTTCGTGCACCAAAATCATAACTGGATTTTTTCTCAGTAATGATGAAAATTAATGTTAATACGCAGTTTGAGTGTACAGCGGGGTGGGGGGAGGGGCAGGGGATGGATCTCTGCAGGAACAATGAAGATCTCCATTTTTTTTTCTCTTTCCCGCATTTGCAGTGGGAAGGTGCAATCTGTCAGCCTATCAGCAGCGCACACACGGAGCGAAGTGCTTTTTTTCACACAAGCAAGGGCATGTGTCATTGGCAGTGTATGTCACATGTCCTTGCCCTATAAGACCAAGCCATTTTCCCCGTCGCCACCATTTTCTCACTGCTGCAGCTGCGTGTTAGACGGCACCGCTGTTGCTGTGTGCGCTATACCTTGTTAATTTCAAGCCAATTTTCGCACAAATATACAGATAGCTTGGGAGTAGGGAATAGTTGTGATTGCAGTCCTTTTAAGGACTAGGTTACAGCATTTCCTACGACTTTTATCAGGGAGGTCTGTGCTCTTAAATAGATAGGTTGTGGGAGTAAAGACTAATTGTAATTGGAGTCCTTTTCAGGACTAGGTTATATCAGTTCCTATCAGTTTTTGCCAGGCAGGTCTGTGCCAGTGCTGTGCAAGTTTTTTTCACAGCATTTGGCTGAATCTAGCAAAGCTAATCCTTTTTGGCCTATTGCAGAGTGTGTTAGTCAGTGGAGTAGCCTATCTGTGCTGCAAGATATACCACCTGTGTATAGAATACCAATTTTTTTACTGCACCTAGTGAAGTAAAATCTTTTGGGCATAGCATCATTCTATTAGTCCATCTATACTGACCTCCATCAGGTTGCAAATTAAAACTAATTTTTATCTGCATCTACAGTACCTCTGAAAAAATATTTGGGCTTCTAGCTGTGTTTGGGACTTGTTGTATTAGTCCATCTATACTGACCTCCATTAGGTTGTAAACTGAATATATTTTTTTCTGCATCTACCTCTGAAAAAATATTTGGGCTTCTAGCTGTGTGTGGGTCTTGTTCTATTAATCCATCTATACTGACCTCCATCAGGTTGCAAACTGAATATAATTTTTTTCTGCATCTAGCTCTGAAAAAATATTTGGCCTTCTAGCAGTGTGTCGGACTTTCTCTATTAGTCCATCTATACTGACCTCCATCAGGTTGCAAATTAAAAATAATTTGTATCTGCATCTACAGTACCTCTGAAAAAATATTTGGGCTTCTAGCTGTGTGTGGGACTTGTTGTATTAGTCCATCTATACTGACCTCCATCAGGTTGCAAATTAAAAATAATTTTTATCTGCATCTACAGTACCTCTGAAAAAATATTTGGGCTTCTAGCTGTGTGTGGGACTTGTTGTATTAGTCCATCTATACTGACCTCCATCAGGTTGCAAACTGAATATATTTTTTTCTGCATCTACCTCTGAAAAAATATTTGGGCTTCTAGCTGTGTGTGGGACTTGTTGTATTAGTCCATCTATACTGACCTCTATCAGGTTGCAAATTAAAAATAATTTGTATCTGCATCTACAGTACCTCTGAAAAAATATTTTGGCTTCTAGCTGTGTGTGGGACTTGTTGTATTAGTCCATCTATACTGACCTCCATCAGGTTGCAAATTAAAAATAATTTTTATCTGCATCTACAGTACCTCTGAAAAAATATTTGGGCTTCTAGCTGTGTGTGGGACTTGTTGTATTAGTCCATCTATACTGACCTCCATCAGGTTGCAAACTGAATATATTTTTTTCTGCATCTACCTCTGAAAAAATATTGGGCTTCTAGCTGTGTGTGGGACTTGTTGTATTAGTCCATCTATACTGACCTCCATCAGGTTGTAAACTGAATATATTTTTTTCTGCATCTACCTCTGAAAAAATATTGGGCTTCTAGCTGTGTGTGGGTCTTGTTCTATTAATCCATCTATACTGACCTCCATCAGGTTGCAAACTGAATATAATTTTTTTCTGCATCTAGCTCTGAAAAAATATTTGGCCTTCTAGCAGTGTGTCGGACTTTCTCTATTAGTCCATCTATACTGACCTCCATCAGGTTGCAAATTAAAAATAATTTGTATCTGCATCTACAGTACCTCTGAAAAAATATTTGGGCTTCTAGCTGTGTGTGGGACTTGTTGTATTAGTCCATCTATACTGACCTCCATCAGGTTGCAAATTAAAAATAATTTGTATCTGCATCTACAGTACCTCTGAAAAAATATTTGGGCTTCTAGCTGTGTGTGGGACTTGTTGTATTAGTCCATCTATACTGACCTCCATCAGGTTGCAAACTGAATATATTTTTTTCTGCATCTACCTCTGAAAAAATATTGGGCTTCTAGCTGTGTGTGAGTCTAGTTCTATTAATCCATCTATACAGACCTCCGTCAGGTTGCAAACTGAATATAATTTTTTTCTGCATCTACCTCTGAAAAAATATTTGGCCTTGTAGCAGTGTGTCGGACTTTCTCTATTAGTCCATCTATACTGACCTCCATCAGGTTGCAAACTGAATATATTTTTTTCTGCATCTAACCCAGCCAATAGTTTTGGCCTAATACCACAGTTTGGCCACTCAGCTCTGCTCGGTTACCATCCATTGTTTTTTTGTGCAAACAACTCCAGAGTTGTGAATTAGTTAACCACCAAAATGAGTGGAAAAAGGCCTGCTGCTGGTGGAAAGGGGAATAGGCGTGTTGGGAAGGGGAAAAAAGGTTGTGTCCGTGGGGTAGGTGTTAAAGCAACAGTAACATCTGCAGAAGAAAGACCATCTTCCAGCCAAACTTAAATGTCTACTTCTTTTAGCGGACAATGTGATAAGATCCCTTTCTTACGGCCACGCCAATCGCTACAAATTCCAGATGAGGCACAAAAACAGCAGGTGTTTCAACGGATATCAAGTGCTCCTTTAAGTGGGCTCTCCTCCACATCAACTTCAACATCACAAATACTCCAGTCCTCAAAGGTGTCACCCAAATCGCACTTGCTTCCTCACAGCTCCCAAATCTCCAGCTGCCCATCTGAGTATGAGGTAGAACAGATGGTTGAGTCTGCAGAGCTGTTTACTCATACTATAGCCTGGGAATCAGAGGTCGACTCCAGCGCTTCTGTGAATCCAGACGAGGAAATGATCTGCACTGATGCCCAGAATCTTTATGAGTCGGATCCAGGACCAGACGCAGAAGGTTCTGACCATAATGTAGACCCTCATTCCCAAACTGTAACTCCTGTTGGTGGAGACAATGAGGAAGACGATGATAAGACTCAAATACCTGATTGGAGCGAAAACTTTAGTTTTTTGTCAGGGCAGGAACAGGTTGGCTCTGAGGACGACGGGTGTGATAACACACAGGGTGATGATGATGAGGTTGGAGATCCCACTTACTGTCAACCCACAGTCAGCCAAGAGATGAGGTCAGCAGAGGAGGTGGAGGAAGATGCTAGTGACGACGAGGTCAGGTTGCGCCTTCCTGGACAGAGACGTAGTACTGGAAGCACGTCAACAACTGCATCCTCAAACACAACTCTGCCTCTCACCACAAGTCGTGGTGGCTCTTCAGGTCGCATGGGTGCTAAGCCTTGCATAGCCTGGGCATTTTTTCAGATCGATAAAGATGACCCAACTCGTGTTATCTGTAACATTTTTCAGCAAAAGCTAAGTAGAGGCCAAAAAATACATAGTTTGAGTACTTCATGCATGAACCGGCACATGGACATGAAGCATAAGTTGCAGTGGGAAGCTCAGTGTGCTACAATGCGGCCTAGCCGGCCGGGCCGACCACTGTCTGCCATATCTTGTGCATCCGCGGCCTCTTCATCCTCTGTGACTGGGGGGACAGCAGTCACACCTGTTTTGGGGCGCAGACCTGCCACCTCTTTACCCACAACAGCCAGCGTGATTGGCAGGTCATCATTTTCTTTGGAGGTGGTAACAGCAGCTGGTGTTGAGCGCTGTCCGACATCGATAGCACCACCTTTGGATCAAGGCAACCTAACATGTCCGCCTGCATCTTCCTCACAGACCGGCAGTTTGCCGGGGACACCCTTATCAACCCCGTCTAAGCACAATAGCCAGCCCTCGGTCCCTCAGATGTGGACAAGTAAAAGACCATTTCCTCCTAGCCATGAGAAAGCTAAGAGGTTGAATTTCACCATCTGCAAGCTCTTGGCTACAGAAATGCTGCCTTTCCGCCTGGTGGACACAGAGGATTTTCGAGACCTTATGTCCGTCGCAGTGCCCCAGTACCAGATGCCCAGTCGGCACTACTTCTCAAAGAAAGGTGTGCCTGCGCTCCACCAGCATGTCGCACACAACATCACCGCTTCTTTGAGAAACTCTGTGTGTGACAGGGTGCATTTCACCACAGACACTTGGACGAGTAGGCATGGACAGGGGCGTTACATGTCGCTGACTGGGCACTGGGTAACTATGGTGACAGCAGGACAAGGGGCTGCTGTCCAAGTCTTGCCGTCCCCACGAGTTGTGCGTCAATCCTCTTTATGTCAAAGTTCCTCCACTGCTTCTGCCTCCTCAACCTCCTCTCGGTCTTCCACCTGCACCCAAAGCCTGTCTGGTCATGCCACAAGCTTTCTAACTGCGCAGAAGGGATCCTGCACACCTCCTTACTATGCTGGCAGTAGGGCTCAACGTCATCAGGCGGTTTTTACATTGAAATGTCTGGGAAATGTGAGTCACACAGCTGAGGAGTTGTGGTCAGCTCTGGAGAACCAATTTCATGAATGGTTGTCTCCACTGGACCTGAAACCAGGGAAGGCCGTGTGCGACAATGCTGCAAACCTGGGTGCGGCCCTTCGCCGGGGCAATGTCACACACGTGCCTTGTATGGCTCACGTGTTGAACCTGGTTGTCCAGCAATTTTTAGCCCACTATCCCAGACTAGATGGCCTTCTGCAGAGGGCACGGTCGCTGTGTGCTCACTTCCGCCGTTCGCATTCCGCAGCTCAGCTACTTACATCTCTACAGAAGTCGTTGGGCCTGCCACTTCACCGGCTGAAATGCGATGTGCCTACCCGGTGGAATTAAACTCTGCACATGTTGCAGCGACTGTGGCAGCACCGACAAGCCCTGGTGCAATACGTTCTGACGTATAGCCTGGGCCAACGAGATTCAGAGGTGGGGCAAATCACGCTGGAGGAGTGGTCTCAGATCAGGGACCTATGCACCCTTCTGCACAGTTTTGAAATGGCGATGAAGATGTTTAGTGCTGACGATGCCATTATCAGCATGACTATTCCGGTGATTTACATGCTGGAGCACATGTTAAACAGAATTCGGAGTCAGGTGGTGGCACAAGAGGAGGTGGAGGAAGTAGAGGAGGAGGAGTTGTATGCGGAAGGGCTAACATCTGCAAGGTCCAGACGGTCGGCAGCACCAAGGCGGCAGGCATGTGAGGGTAGGGGAGATGGTTTTACCAGGGCGCATGGTAGCAACCAAACTAGTGAGGAAGGTGCAGGAGCCCAGGAAGAAGTGGAGGACGAACTGATGGAATACTCATCAGATGAGGGAGAACTTGATCACATTTCTGTTGTGCGAGGTTGGGGGGAGAGGACAGAGGAAGGAAGCATGATTGTTACCTCGCCACCAACACAACAGGGACTTGGTGCTCCTGGATGCGCAACACACATGAGTGCCTTCTTGCTGCACTACCTGCAACATGACCCTCGAATTGTGAGAATTAGAAATAATCCTGACTACTGGGTTGCCACACTGTTAGATCCCCGGTACAAAAGTAAATTTGCAGAAATTATTCCTGCCATAGAAAGGGATGCACGCATGCAGGAGTATCAGCAGAGACTGTTGCAGAATCTTACATGTGCTTTTCCACAAAATACCAGTGGTGCACGTAGTGAATCTCACAGTTCCAACTTGCCAACCGTGGGACCGTCAAGTGTTCAGCACTCAAACCGTAACAGAACCACAGTATCTGGTGGTAACATCAATTTTGCGGAATCATTTCACCACTTTTTTAGCCCATCCTTTGCAAGGCCACAGGAGACAAGAAGTCTGACACATAGTCAACGCCTAGAGACGATGGTACAGGAGTATCTCCAAGTAAACATTGAAGCCACGACTGTGTCACTGGACCCTTGCTCTTTTTGGGCTTCCAATCTGGATAAATGGCCGGAGCTAGCCACTTACGCCTTGGAGATCTTGTCATGCCCCGCAGCCAGCGTTCTGTCTGAACGTGTGTTCAGCGCTGCTGGTGGTGTGCTGACAGATAAGCGCACGCGGCTCTCCACTGATAATGTAGACAGACTCACGTTCATAAAGATGAACAAATCATGGATCCGAAACGACTTTTCTACCCCTGTGTCATCCTGGGGAGAGTAAAAGCTTGATGATTGTTTAATATCACCCTACCAACCGTTTTAAGCTTTCAAATTACTAATCATGTTTATCTGTATCTTGACTGGAAAATAATTTGGGCTTTGTAGCAGTGTGCAGCACTGATCCTATTAGGCCATCTATAATAAGCTCCATCAGATTTAAAATTAAAAATAATTTTTAGCTGCATCTCGCCCGGAAAATAATTTTGGGGCTCCGAGATGCGCAAGACACATAAGTGCCTTCTTGCTGCACTACCTGCAGCATGACCCTCATATTGTCAGAATTCGAAGTAATCATGAATACTGGGTTGCCACACTCTTAGATCCCCCAAACTTTTCGATCAACCTTTTCATTTTAATAAAGACCAAGAAAATGGTCATTTTTGAAATTATAAGCATTAGCAGGTTGTTAGAAACTGAAATCAAACAGTTTTCAACTCAAAACTTTATTCTAGGTGATGTTACATTTTCACATAGGACCCCTTGTTCGAAAGGAGCTTCTGAACTCTCTCGTCCATTGAATTTGTCAGGTTTTGGATGGTTTCTGCTTCAATTGTTTTGCATGAGGACAGAATACCCTCCCAGGGCTGTTGCTTAGATGTGAACTGCCTCCCGCCATCATAGACACTCCTTTTAATGATGCTCCAAAGGTTCTGAATGGGGTAGAGGTCAGGGGAGCATGGGGGTCACACCATAAGTTTGTCCCCTTTTATGCCCATATCAGCCAGAGATGCAGATGTTTTATGTGCAGCATGAGATGGTGCATTATCATGCAGAAAAATGATCTTGCTGTGAAATACACGGTTCTTCTTCTTGAACCATGGCAGGAAGTGCTGTTTGAGAAAATCCACATACATTATGGAGTTCATCTTTAGCGCCTTCAGGGATCCTAAAGGGGCCGACAATCTCTCTCCCCATGATTCCAGCCCAAAACATAACTCCACCTCCTCCTTGTTGGCGCTGTAGCCGTGTTTGCGTGGGGTGTCCATCAACCAGCCATCCTCCACTCCATCCATCTGGACCATCGAGCGCTGCACGGCACTCATCCGTGAACAAAACAGTTTTGAAATCAGTCTTCATGTAATGTTTGGCCCACTGGAGCCGTTTCTGCTTGTGTGAAGTGGATAGAGGAGGTCGACAGGATGGCGTATGCACAGCTGCAAACCTCTGAAGGACCCTGCATCTTGTTGTTCGGGGGACGTTGGAGGCACAAGCAGCTTCAAAAACTTGTCTGCTGCTATGACAAGGCTTTTTTGCCGCTGCTCTTTCAACCTGACGTAATTGCCTGTAGGAAAGAGTCCTCAATTTGCCCTTATCAGCATGCACACGTGTGTACTGTGAATCAGTTACATACTTCTTGATTGCCAAGACACTTCATCCTGATCATCGCACAATGTTGATTGTAGTCATGCCTTGACCTAAACACTCCACAATTTGTTGCTTCTCAGCAGCCGACACATCCTTTTTCTTTCCCATTTTGGCAGAAAATGTAGGCTGCTGAATAATGTGAGAGAGCCTTCTTAAGTAGTCTTGCCTTTCATTGGACACACCTGACAAACTAATTAGCACTGGTGTCTGCAATTGCTTACAGTGATATAAAGAGCCCTGACACACATCACCATCAATGAGTTTAACTGACAAACAAACAAATTCTTCCCTTATCACTCCTAAACACTTTTTGCATAATAATTTGGAACACAGTGTACATGTGCTTTTCCACAAAACACCAGTGGTTCACGTAGTGAATCTTATAGTTCTAACTTGCCAACTGTGGTCTGTATGGAGTTGTTCAATAAAGGGCCCAAAATTAAGATAACATAGATGGGAGAGGTCTCTATGAATAGGAATTCCTAAGTATTTGATACCCTGTGAGGGCCAGGCAAAGGGAAAGTTGGACTGGATGGAATCCTATATGGATTTGGGGAGGGAGACATCGAGGGCCTCAGACTTCGCTGCATTGATTTTAAAATTTGACCATGTAACAAAGTGATCTATTTCAGCCATAACAGCATGGATGGATATATGTGATTGAGTGATATATACTAGGACATCATCAGCAAATAGAGAGCACTTGTACTCGGTGCCTCCCACCTCAATCCCCCTAATATTGGGGTTATGGCGAATTGATGAGAGCAGGTGCTCCGTCACTAGGATGTATAAGAGAGGGGACAGAGAACATCCCTGCCTTGTCCCATTGGTGATTGTGAAAGGTGATGAAAATGTTCTGACGCGCCCCCTGGGCCTTGGGACTCCCGGAGCCGGACCCTTTTTGGTGGATGCTGGTGGTTGTAGTCTCCGTGGCGGCAACCCGGTTCCGTGGCTCAGGGCGGTCAAACCAGTGGCGGAACTATTTATGTGGTTTTGATGTTTAAATGTCCGACTACGCCACCCGTGGATTGCGGTCAGAGTGAACCGCCGCTCCAGGGCAGACCGCTGAGGCTGGTGTTGTGGGTGCAGCAGAGCGTAGCATAACTCCCCACGGGAGGAGTATAGCCTCAGGGCAGTGTATGCGGAGGATGGGGGTGATGGTGCAGGGCAGCAGCAGTAATGACACGGAGTCAGTGATGCAGTCCAGGGCCTTTACTCACAGTTCTTATTATCCAGACCACGTCTGCAGGTAACGGCTGCCCACGTCGTACTGTGCTCACCAGGTGAGGGGCTCAGACAACTCCCAGATAACTTTGGAGCGCTTCACAGGACCCCCTTTGTGTGTCCTTTGTCTGGCCTTTCTTACCAACCCTTCTGTCCGGCTGCCTCGAGCCTCCTCTTGGTAAACTTGGCGCCAGTTTCCCTGACCCTATGTGCTGCCTTCCTAGCGGGTGTAGCGAGGGGCTGCGCCACATAAAATGTCACAGCCTCCTGTTTCTAGCTGAGGGTCGTTTCCTGCCTCCACTAGTTTCGGGGACCGGTCTCCCCCTTTGGCCTGACCCCTCCACGCAGGTGGATTCTGGCGTGCGGTGGCGACTCGCCCGTCCGCACCCCTGAGATTCCTTCGTTCCTCGTTCCTGGAGCCTTCTCCGCTCCTCTTCCTTCCTTCTCCCTCTTCCAGGCCTGGGCCTCTGTTACTAGGCCCGCCTCCGGAGCAGAGCTCATGCAGAGCCCCTGCTCCCTGCCACTTCTGCTCAGACTTCTCTGCACTGAACTAAGATGGTGCCCACCTTTTATACTCCCTTCTCAATGCACCCAGGAACTGCTTCCTCCCTGCTCCTGCACTACAGGGTTCCCCTTCCTCAGTGTTCCCTCCCCCCACTCCAGCCAGGGACAGGGACTGTCGTGCCCATCTCAGGGGCATATTGGTCGCCCTGCCCCACGGCAATGTGGTGTAATGCATGCAGGTGTCGGGTCCTGATCCACACTACATCCTTACCTGAGAGTGAGATATCACACCTCTGGGTGAGGTGCAATACCTCTGTAGCAACCGAGCCCTCAGGGTGCTACAGTTCCATTTATCTTCAGCCTAGGTGACGTATTGCGATACAGGGCCGTGATTTTGGCTATAAAAGGGTCCCCTAGACCCCTACCCCAAGCTTTTTAAGAGAATCATATATGGCGTGCCAGGAGACTCTATGGAATGCTTTCTCAGCATCCAACGAGAGTATCTAATTACAAATTTTTAACTGCATCTAGCCCAGGAAATACATTGTGCCTAGTAGCAGGGTCTGCTAGTCAGCGGATTATCCCGGCTGTTAAGCAAGCTACACCACCTGTAGTTTGGACACTTCATTTTTTCAAAGGAAATGCTTCGGGACCACGGGATACTCAGTGAAGAGCATCAGGAGGCACCCCAAGGCATAGGGTCTGGGACTGGCAGTAGGATGCCTTGCGGTGGACAGCCGAGCTCGATCCTTATAAAAACTTTTTAACTGCAGCAGCTTTAGTGGACGCTACTGGAGCTGGAATTACGCGGCTGCTGGCATGAGACTTGCCCTCCAATAGATCCTTGTAAATGGATTTAAAGTGTATTCATTCAAATTAGAGAGACAATTTAAATTAAAAAGCTTAGAGCTGCCTCCACCACAGGGGGGCTCGCTCGACCCACCAGCGGACAGGCACCAGTATTGGGAGAGGGGGGCTGGCCATCAGGGTTCACCGCGGCTCTGGCACAAACCCGGCGACACGGAGGTGGCACGGGCAGGAGCGGACTGGCCGTGTCGGCTTCTCACTTTTTGGATTTTAGAAGGGCATGACATGCCTACATCTGTGTCTCCCCCTCCTTTTACTCCTCCACCTCTTTTATTTTCGCATGACTATATGTACTTGTCACTTTTCCATGTGTTAGTTATGTCTTCTGAGCAGTTTGTCAGCTTTTGGACACCTTTGAAGGTGTTTTCTATGTGTTTCTATGTGTTTTTGTTTGCCTGCCATTGGTTTTAACGGTGTTCGAAGGTGTTCGTCGAACAGTTCGACGAACAGTTCGGCGAACACACGGGTGTTCGACGAACCGAACCGAACTCGAACACTACGGGGGTGGCTCAACACTACTCCTGAACACGCCGATACCCCATATGTGGAGGCAAACCACTTTTTGGGCGCACGGCAGGGTTTGAAAGGGAAGGAGCGCCATTTGACTTTTTGAATGTAAAATTTGTTTGAATAATTAGCGGACGCCATGTTGCATTTGGGGAGCCCCTGATGTGCCTAAACAGTGGAAACCCCCCACAAGTGACACCATTTTGGAAACTAGAACCCTTAGTGAACTTATCTAGATGTGTGGTGAGCACCTTGCACCCCAGCTGCTTCACAGAAGTTTATAATATTGAGCCATAAAAAAAAAGTTTCACAGTTTTCCCACAAAAAATGTTTTTCATTCCCTAATTTTGCATTATCATAAGGGTAACAGGATAAATTGCACCATGAAATTTGTTATACAATTTCTCCTGAGTAGGCTGATACCCCATATGTGGGGGAAAACCACTGCTTTGGTGTACGGCAGGGTTCGGAAGAGAAAGGAGCGCTATGTTGGCTGGGATAGGCAGCAGACACCATGTCACATTTGAAGAGTCGCTGACATGCCGAAACAGCAGAAACCCCCACAAGTGACCCCATTTTGTAAACTACACCTCTCAAGGAATTCATCTAGGGGAGTAGTGAGTATTTTTTAATTTTTAAATTTATACCATTGGGCAGTGAAAAAAGCATAATTATATTTTTACCACAAAAAAATGTTTTACCCTCAGATTTTACATTTTCACACAGGGCAATGGGTAAAAATGGTGCCGAAATGTGTCACACAATTTCTTCTAAAAGTGGCAATACCCCATATGTGGCTGTATCGTACCACTCAGCCTTACGGCGAGATCTGGGGGGGACGGAGCGCTATTTGACAATTGGAGAACAAATTATTGTAGAATAGGCATTTGGATTTGGGAGCACAAAATTTTCTGAATTTCTTTTGGGGGGCAAGGGCCATTTTGCTTTTCCAGAGCCTTTCTGCTACCAGTAACTTGGAAGTCCCTTATATTTTTAACAGATGACGGACCTGAGTGGGGACTAGCTTTTTTTGAGGACTGAGTTGAAGCTTATATTGGGAACATTTTACGTAACATTTATCCGGCGCTCTAGGCTGAGCACTTACATCGGGGTTTCCATCTAAATTTCCAAGTGATGTAATTCAGATGAAACCCCTGCGGGATCCATTCACTGTAATGAGGCAGCAGAGTTACTCTGGACTCCATCTGGCCTCTGTTTAGTGGTGTCCTTTTTTTCAGAAGTGCACAAAACTGTGGCCAACCGCACTTTTATGCACGCCTAAAACAAATGACACCGTGGGATCACAGGCCAGACGGCATCCACAGTGGCCTATATCTGCCTCATTACAGGGAATCTTCCATCATGGCTTCCGGCTGAATCACATATTTCAGAGATTTACACGGAAACTCTGGCGTAAGTGCTCAGCGCAGAGCGCAGGATAAATGTGTGCCGAGCCATACTGCGATCTTTGGGAGACATAATAAACAAATCAGTAGCCGGTGAAGAATTGGTTTTATTTATTTTTTTACGCCGTTCCTAGTGTGATATAACTGATTACATTACTTTATTCTTCGGGTCGGTGCGATTACAGAGATACCAGATTTATATCGGGTTTTTATGACTGACAGCTATCACACACTAAGAGACGCTTTTTTTTTGCAAAATCTAGTTTTTACATCGCCATATTTTGAGAGCTATAATTTTTCCATATTTTGGCTGACAGAGTCATGTGACAGCTTGTTTTTTGCGGGACGAGTTGACATTTTTATTGGCACCATTTTTGGTTACGGGACATTTTTTGATCGCTTTCTATTCCGTTTTTTGGGAGGTAAAATTAACAAAAACCAACAATTCAGCAATTGTTTTTTGAGGTTTTTTTTTTATGCCGTTCTGCGTGTGGTAAAAGTGATAAAGCAGCATTATTCTTCAGGTCAGTACGTTTACAGCGATACTACACTTACTGTATATTTTTTTTATGTTTTGGCGCTTTTACACAATAAAACAATTTTATAGAAAAAATATTTTTTTTGCATTGCTTTATTCTGAGCGGTATAACTTTTTTATTTTTCGGCTGATGGAGCTGTATGGTAGTTTTTTTTTTGCGGAACAAGATGATATTTTCAGTGGTACCATTTTTATTTCCATTTTGCTTTTTGATCGCATTTTTTTCCACTTTTTGTTTGGCGATATGAGGAAAAAGTATAGTTTTTTGCTCCGTTTTTCATTTGTTTTTATTACGGTGTGCACAGAAGGAGTTAATTAGTGTGACAGTTTTATAGCTCGGGTTGTTTCGGACGCGGCAATACCAAATATGTGTACTTTTTTTATTTTTGCATAAATATACGGATTTATCGGTTTAATATTTTATTTATTTATTTTAATTTATTTTGTATTTTTTTTTTAACAGTTTCAAAACATTTTTTTTTACTTTTATTACATTTTTACTTAGTCCCTGTATGGGACATTAATTTTTATTTTTCTGATCACTGATCTCATGTAATGTAATAGACATATATTACATTACATGAGATCTTCACTGACTTTCACAGTCAGAGTCTCCTGCCAGGCTTCAGCTGCATGCTGCAGGCTGAGCCAGGCAGGACACCATATAAATGCAGATCTGGAGGCGGTCATGTGACCTCCAGCTGCCATAGCAACGTCAGGTCCTGGAAGGTATAAGGGGGCCGTCGGAGAGGTAAGTGGACGAACCTCTCTCCTCCTGCAGTCTTCTATATGCCGCGATCACTATAGATCGTGGCATATAGAAGACAGCAAAGGGTTAACATCACTGGGACTTGATCCAATCAGGTCCCGATGATGTTCCCTGTCAGAGCTATCGCTCTGCACCGCTCCTGCAGCGCTTGCAGGACCCTGGGGATCCTGAGCGCTGCGGGATCACCCACCGTTTTTAAACGTCCGCGCTGCACAGAGCCCAGGCAGCGCGGACGTTTATCTACAGTGGGCGGTCGGGAAACGGTTAAAAGAGTCTGGTGTAGGCCAGATAACTAGAACTGTGGTTTTGCAGTTCCACAGTTTAAATCTCTGTATTATCCACTTTTTTTGCGTTTTTGCAATGAAAAAAACATTTTGAGTGTCTCGCTGACTGTTCAGACACAAATATTTCTGTTTAAAAGAGTCTGGTGTAGGCCAGATAACTAGAACTGTGGTTTTGCAGTTCCACGGTTCAAATCTCTGTATTATGCACCTTTTTTGCATAAAAAAAAACATTTTGAGTGTCTCGCTGACTGTTCAGACACAAATATATCTGTTTAAAAGAGTCTGGTGTAGGCCAGATAACTAGAACTGTGGTTTTGCAGTTCCACAGTTTAAATCTCTGTATTATCCACTTTTTTTGCGTTTTTGCAATGAAAAAAACATTTTGAGTGTCTCGCTGACTGTTCAGACACAAATATTTCTGTTTAAAAGAGTCTGGTGTAGGCCAGATAACTAGAACTGTGGTTTTGCAGTTCCACGGTTCAAATCTCTGTATTATGCACCATTTTTGCATAAAAAAAAACATTTTGAGTGTCTCGCTGACTGTTCAGACACAAATATATCTGTTTAAAAGAGTCTGGTGTAGGCCAGATAACTAGAACTGTGGTTTTGCAGCTCCACGGTTCAAATCTCTGTATTATCCACTTTTTTGCGTATTTGCAATAAAAAAAACATTATGAGTGTCTCGCTGACTGTTCAGACACAAATATATCTGTTTAAAAGAGTCTGGTGTAGGCCAGATAACTAGAACTGTGGTTTTCCTCTTCCACGGTTCAAATCTCCTTTCTATTACCCTTTTGCCATTGATAGTGCGAGTGTAAGCTATTTTACTTCATTTACAATGGGCAAGGCGCGTGGCAAGGGACGTGGAACTGGACTTGGAGAGGACGGGGCCGTGGCCAAGGTAAAAATGTGCCACAACCAACAGCCACATCTTCTCGCTTCCAGTTCTTGACCGAATTACTAGGGAAGCATACAACAGCACCACTATTGCGAACTGATCAGTGTGAACAGGTTATTAATTGGATAGCAGATAATACTGGGCACCACCAACTCCGGTCTGTCTTCCACACGGTCAAGTGTTAGTAGCCGTGAGTCTTGACTACATACTCCTCTTCACCCTGATGCTCCTTCCTCCCACCATGCCGAGTGTCGTCAGACAGCAAGTGATCCCACACTTGGACACTCTGAAGAGCAGTTCACTGGTCCATTTCCATATTTGTGCCCCTCGCCTGCTCCTCTTGAAGTGGTGGAAGAGGAGATCCCATGTAGCGATAGCCAAATATTTGAACAGCCATGGCCACAGGAAGGCGACGCTGTCAATTTGTCACAAGAGGTGGACAATGATGAGACAAAATTGCCACGAAGTGAGGAGGAGGACCAGGGTGCGGAAGTGGAAAAGGAGGAGGTGGTGGATGATCTAGTAACTGACCCAACGTGGAAGGAGGACACGCAGAGCGAGGCCAGCAGCACACAGGGGGAGGGAGGCAGAGTACTCCAACAAGCAGGAAGAAGCAGTGTGGTGGCAGCAGACAGAAGGTGGGCAACCGTTCCCCGTAACACCAACATGAGGGACGTTACCAGTACAACCGGTAGGTTTTCCAGAGTCTAGAATTTTTTAAAAGACTCTGCTGATAACCACAAAAAGGCCATTTGTACCACCTGCCAGGCCAGCATCAGCAGGGGTGACAAAACTACCAGCCTGACCACCACCAGCATGATCAGGCACATGTCAGCAAAGCACCGGACTTCTTCCTCTGTTGTGCGTGTAAGAGAACCCCTTGTTGTGCGTGCAAGGCAATCCCCTGTCCATACTGCATGCAAAGATGCCCCCTCTTCTTAGTGTTCACTTGTTATGGCAGTTTCTCAAGAAACAGAATCAACGTCCACATCCACGTCCCACCGCAGCGTTCAGTTGTCCATATCCCAGACCTTTGAACAAAAGCGCAAATTCGCAGCCAACGCCCCACAGTCCTAAATTCGCACATTTCACGACTGCTTGCGTTGGAAATGCTGCCTTTTAGGCTGGTGGAGACGGAATCCTTCCGCAACCTTATGGCGGTGGCCGTCCCTCGGTCCCCAGCCGATACTATTTTGCCCGGTATGCCATCCCCGCAATACATAAGCACGTGTCCCAAAACATCTGCCGTGTCCTCAACAACGCAGTTACTGGGAGAGTCCACCTGACAACGGACACGTGGACAAGTGCTTGTGGCCAGGGACGGTACATCTCCCTGATGGCACACTGGGTAAACATAGTGGAAGGAGGAGAGCATGGTCAGTTGTCATCTTGGTGAGGACACGGAAGTCTTGCCCGTTACCAGTCTGGCATGCATGGCTGACTTTATGTTACAATGCCTTAACCGTGACCTTCGCTTTGTCAAAATGTTGGGTGACAGTCATTACTGGTTGGTGACACTTTTAGACCCCAACTGCAAGGAGAACTTTCACTCTCTTATTCCTGAAGTGGAGAGGTCTACAAAAATGGGGCAGTACCAGAAGGCCCTTTCTGCAGAACTGTTAAAAAAATTCCCATCTGAACACGCTAGCGGCAGAGGTCACAGTTCGTTGACCAACCAAGGCGTACAGGCGAGAGAGACGCAACTCCAATCCAGTAGAGGCAGGGGAACACTGTCAATGTTCTGGGACAGTTTTCTGAGACCCGCCGAGCTTACAGGCCCAGAGGCGTGGGGTACTCTCACAAGGAGTGGAAAGTTTCAAAAGATGGTGAGGGAGTACCTTGCCAACCGTGCCAGCGTCCTCCGTGATTCCTCTGTGCCTTTTAATTATTGGGTATCCAAGCTGGACACTTGGAATAAAATCGCTCTGTATGCCTTGGAGGTCCTGGCCTGCCCTGCCTCTAGCGTGTTATCGGAGCATGTTTTTAGTGCCGCTGGGGGAATTATAGCTGATTAGCACACTCGCCTGTCAACTGACAATGCTGACAAGTTGACCCTTATAAAAATGAACAAGAGCTGGATTGGGCCAGATTTCTCATCACCACCAAATGACAGCAGAGTAACATAAAGTCAAATCCACTGTGCTATTTCGGGAGGTGTATTCCAATGCACCGCTTCACACCCACACATGGGTATATGCTTTCTCATTTCGGTTGTTTTTTGCTCTTCTCCTTATCCTCAGCCTCCACCACCACTATACCACCAGGGTGACCGTGGTCTGTGCTGCCAGCATTGCAAGTTCCTCTGTCCTAATTTTTGGCAGCTTTCGCTTGGAAGGCAAAGGCAAAGATTATGGGAGACCCACTCCCCAATAATGGAATAATGTTTTTAATATGCTGTACTGCATGGCTCTTGTAAGGGGCATTGCAAGTTCCTCCGTCCTAATTTTTGGCAGCTTTTGCTTGGAAGGCATAGGCAAAGATTATGGGAGACCCACTCCCCAATAATGGGAATAATGCTTTTAATATGCTGTACTGCATGGCTCTTGTAAGGGGCATTTAAACCGTCTTGTTAAGCTACTGTGACCTCCACGTCTCTTACAAGGGGCATTAAAACCATCTTGTTAAACAACTGTGACCTCCACGTCTCTTCCAAGAGGAATTAAAACTGTCTTGTTCAGCAACTGTGACCTCCACGTATCTTTCAAGGGGCAATAAAGAGGTCTCATTAAACCACGCTGACCTCCACGTCTCTTCCAAGGGGAATTAAAACCGTCTTGTTAATCTACTGTGACCTCCACGTCTCTTCCAAGGGGCATTAAAACCGTCTTGTTAAACCACTCTGACCTCCCCGTCTCTACCAAGGGGCATTAAAACCGTCTTGTTAAGATACTGTGACCTCCACATCTCTTTCAAGGGGCATTTAAACCGTCTTGTTAAACCACTCTGACCTCCACGTCTCTTCCAAGGGGCATTAAAAACGTCTATTTAAGCTACTGTGACCTCCACGTCTTTTCCAAGGGGCATTAAAACCAACTTGTTAAACCACTCTGACCTCCACGTCCCTTCCAAGGGGCATTGAAACCATCATGTTAAGCTACTGTGACCTCGACGTCTCTTTCAAGGGGCATTGAAGCCGTCTTGTTAAACCAAGCTGAATTCTACGTCTCTTCCAAGGGGCATTAAAACTGTCTTGTTAAGCTACTGTGACCTCGACGTCTCTTCCAAGGGGCATTAAAATGGTCTTGTTAAACCACTCTGACCTTCACGTCTCCTCCAAGGGGGATTAAAACCGTCTTGTTAAACCACTCTAACCTCCTCGTCGCTTCCAAAGGGCATTAAACTCTCTTGTTAAACTACTCTGACCTCCACATCTCTTATAAGGTGCATTAAAACTGTCTTGTTAAACCACTCTGACATCCACGTCTCGTCCAAGGACCATTAAAACTGTCTTGTTAAACCACTCTGACCTCCACGTCTCTTCCAAGGGGCAATAAAACCATCTTGTTAAACCACTCTGACCTCCACGTCTCTTCCAAGGGCATTAAAACCATCTTGTTAAACCACTCTGACCTCCACGTCTCTTCCAAGGGGCATTAAAACCGTCTTGTTAAACCACTCTGACCTCCACGTCTCTTCCAAGGGGCATTAAAACCGTCTTATTAAACCACTCTGACCTCCACATCTCTTCAAAGGGGCATTAAAACCGTCTTGTTAAACCACTCTGACCTCCACGTGTCTTCCAAGGGGCATTAAAACCGTCTTGTTAATCTACTGTGACCTCCACGTCTCTTCCTAGGGGCATTAAAACCATCTTGTTAAACAACTCTGAACTCCACGTCTCTTCCAAGGGGCATTAAAACCGTCTTGATAAAGCACTCTGACCTCCACGTCTCTTCCAAGGGGCATTAAAACCGCCTTGTTAAACAACTCTGACCCCCATTTCTCTTAGAAGGGGCATTAAAACCGACTATTTAAGCTACTGTGACCACCACGTCTCTTCCAAGGGGCATTAAAACCATCTTGTTAAACCACCCTGACCTTCACGTCTCTTCCAAGGGGCATTAAAACCGTTTTGTTAAGCCTCTCTGTCCTCCACGTCTGTTATAAGGGGCATTAAATCCATCTTCTTAAATCACTCTGACCTCCACATCTCTTCCAAGGGGCATTAAAACCGTCTTGTTAAACCACTCTGCACTCCATGTCTTTTCCAAGGGGCATTAAAACTGTCTTGCTAAGCTGCTGTGATCTCGACGTCTCTTCCAAGGGGCAATGAAACCGTCTTGTTAAACCACTCTGACCTCCACATCTCATCCAAGGGGCATTAAAACCATCTTGTTAAACCACTCTGACCTCCACGTCTCTTCCCAGGTGCATTAAACTGTCTTGTTGAACCACTCTGACCTCCACGTCTCTTCCAAGGGGCATTAAAACTGTCTTGTTAAACCACTCTGACATCCACGTCTCGTCCAAGGGCCATTAAAACCGTCTTGTTAAACCACTCTGACCTCCACGTCTCTTCCAAGGGGCATTAAAAGCATCTTGTTAAACCACTCTGACCTCCACGTCTCTTCTAAGGGGCATTAAAACCGTCTTGTTGAACCACTCTAACCTCCACGTCTCTTCCAAGGGGCATTAAAACCATCTTGTTAAACCACTCTGACCTCCGCGTCTTTTCCAAGAGGCATTAAAACCGTCTTGTTAAACCATTCTGAACTCCACGTCTCTTACAAGTGGCATTAATACCATCTTGTTAAGCTACTGTGACCTCCATGTCTCTTCCAAGGGGCATTAAGACCATCTTGTTAAGCCTCTCTGTCCTCCACGTCTGTTACAAGGGGCATTAAAACTATATTCTTATAAGACTCTGACCTCCACGTCTCTTCCAAGGGGCATTAAAACCGTCTTGATAAACCACTCTGAACTCCATGTCTTTTCCAAGGGGCATTAAAACTGTCTTGTTAAGCTGCTGTGACCTCCACGTCTCTTCCAAGGGGCATTGAAACCGTCTTGTTAAACCACTCTGACCTCCACGTCTCTTCCAATGGGCATTAAAACCATCTTGTTAAGCCACTCTGACCTCCACATCTCTTCCAAGGGGCATTAAATCCATATTGTTTAACGACTCTTACCTCCACGACTCTTCCAAGGGGCATTAAACTGTCTTGTTAAACCACTCTGACCTCCACATCTCTTCCAAGGGGCATTAAAACTGTCTTGTTAAACCACTCTGACATCCACGTCTTGTCTAAGGGCCATTAAAACTGTCTTCTTAAACCACTCTGACCTCCACGTCTCTTCCAAGGGGCAATAAAACCATCTTGTTAAACCACTCTGACCTCCACGTCTGTTCCAAGGGGCATTAAAACCGTCTTGATGAACCACTGTAACCTCCACGTCTCTTCCAAGGGATCATTAAAACAGTCTTGTTAAACCACTCTGACCTCCACGTCTCTTCCAAGGGGCATTAAAACAATTTTGTTAAACCACTCTGACCTCCACGTCTCTTCCAAGGGGCATTAAAATCGTCTTGCTAAACCACTCTGACTTCCACGTCTCTTCCAAGTGGCATTAAATCCGTTTTGTTAAACCACTCTGACATCCACGTCTCTTCCAAGGGGCATTAAAACCGTCTTGTTAAACCACTCTGACCTCCACGTCTCTTCCAAGTGGCATTAAAACCATCTTGTTAAGCTACTGTGACCTACATATCTCTTCCAAGGGGCATTAAAACTGTCTTGATAAGCAACTGTGACCTCCAGACTCTTCCAAGGGGCATTAATACCATCTTGTTAAACCACTCTGACCTCCACTTCTCTTCCAAGGGGCATTAAAACCGTCTTGTTAAGCTACTGTGACCTCCACGTTTCTTCCAAGGGGCATTAAAACCGTCTTGTTAAACCACTCTGACCTGCACGTCTCTTCCAAGGGGCATTAAAACCGTCTTGTTAAGCCACTCTGTTCTCCACATCTGTTTAAAGGGGCATTAAAACCATCTTCTTAAAGCTCTCTGACCTCCACGTCTCTTCCAAGGGGCAATAAAACCGTCTTGTTAAACCACTCTGAACTCCGCGTCTTTTCCAAGGGGCATTAAAACTGTCTTGTTGAACCACTCTAACCTCCACGTCTCTTCCAAAGGGCATTAAAACCGTCTTGTTAAACCACTCTGACCTCCACGTCTCTTCCAAGGGGCATTAAAAACATCTTGTTAAACCACTCTGTCCTCCACGTTTTTTCCAAGGGGCATTAAAACCGACTTGTTAAACCACTCTGAACTCCACGTCTCTTCAAATGGCAAAAAATACCGTCTTGTTAAGCTACTGTGACCTCCACGTCTTTTCCAAGGGTCATTGAAACCGTCTTGTTAAACCACTCTGACCTCCACGTCTCTTCCAAGGGGCATTAAAACTGTCTTGTTGAACCACTCTAACCTCCACGTCTCTTCCAAAGGGCATTAAAACCGTCTTGTTAAACCACTCTGACCTCCACGTCTCTTCCAAGAGGCATTAAGAACATCTTGTTAAACCACTCTGACCTCCACGTC
This sequence comes from Phyllobates terribilis, assembly GCF_046119375.1. NCBI lineage: Eukaryota > Metazoa > Chordata > Amphibia > Anura > Dendrobatidae > Phyllobates > Phyllobates terribilis. The sequence goes on from NW_027362768.1 coordinate 332,221,566, forward strand.
TTTTCCAAGGGGCATTAAAACCGTCTTGTTAAACCACTCTGAACTCCATGTCTTTTCCAAGGGGCATTAAAACTGTCTTGTTAAGCTGCTGTGATCTCGACGTCTCTTCCAAGCGGCATTGAAACCGTCTTGTTAAACCACTCTGACCTCCATGTCTCTTCCAAGGGGCATTAAAACCATCTTGTTAAGCCACTCTGACCTCCACATCTCATCCAAGGGGCCTTAAAACCATCTTGTTAAACCACTCTGACCTCCACGTCTCTTCCAAGGGGCATTAAACTGTCTTGTTGAACCACTCTGACCTCCACGTCTCTTCCAAGGGGCATTAAAACTGTCTTGTTAAACCACTCTGACATCCACGTCTCGTCCAAGGGCCATTAATACCGTCTTGTTAAACCAGTCTGACCTCCACGTCTCTTCCAAGGGGCATTAAAAGCATCTTGTTAAACCACTCTGACCTCCACGTCTCTTCCAAGGGGCATTAAAACCGTCTTGTTGAACCACTCTAACCTCCACGTCTCTTCCAAGGGGCATTAAAACCATCTTGTTAAACCTCTCTGACCTCCACGTCTCCTCCAAGGGGCATTAAAACCATCTTGTTAAACGACTCTGACCTCCGCGTTTTTTCCAAGAGTCATTAAAACCGTCTTGTTAAACCATTCTGAACTCCACGTCTCTTACAAGGGGCATTAATACCGTCTTGTTAAGCTACTGTGACCTCCACTTCTCTTCCAAGGGGCATTAAAACCATCTTGTTAAACCACTCTCACCTCCACGTCTCTTCCAAGGGGCATTAAAACCGTCTTGTTAAGACTCTCTGTCCTCCACGTCTGTTACAAGGGGCATTAAAACTATCTTCTTAAAACACTCTGACCTCCACGTCTCTTCCAAGGGGCATTAAAACCGTCTTGCTAAACCACTCTGAACTCCATGTCTTTTCCAAGGGGCATTAAAACTGTCTTGTTAAGCTGCTGTGACCTCCACGTCTCTTCCAAGGGGCATTGAAACCGTCTTGTTAAACCACTCTGACCTCCACGTCTCTTCCAATGGGCATTAAAACCATCTTGTTAAGCCACTCTGAGATCCACATCTCTTCCAAGGGGCATTAAATCCATCTTGTTTAACCATTCTGACCTCCACGACTCTTCCAAAGGGCATTAAACTGTCTTGTTAAACCACTCTGACCTCCACGTCTCTTCCAAGGGCCATTAAAACTGTCTTGTTAAACCACTCTGACCTCCACGTCTCTTCCAAGGGGCATTAAAACCATTTTGTTAAACCACTCTGACCTCCACGTATGTTCCAAGGGGCATTAAAACCGTCTTGTTGAACCACTGTAACCTCCACGTCTCTTCCAAGGGATCATTAAAACAGTCTTGTTATACCACTCTGACCTCCACGCCTCTTCCAAGGGGCATTAAAACAATTTTGTTAAACCACTCTGACCTCCGCGTCTTTTCCAAGGGGCATTAAAACCGTCTTGTTAAGCTACTGTGACCTCCACGTCTTTTCCAAGGGGCATTGAAACCTTCTTGTTAAACAACACTGACCTCCACGTTTCTTCCAAGGGGCATTTAAACTGTCTTTTTGAACCACTCTAACCTCCACGTCTCTTCCAAAGGGCATTAAAACCGTCTTGTTAAACCACTCTGACCTCCACGTCTCTTCCAAGAGGCATTAAGAACATCTTGTTAAACCACTCTGACCTCCACGTCTTTTCCAAGGGGCATTAAAACCGTCTTGTTAAACCACTCTGAACTCCATGTCTCTTCCAAGAGGCATTAATACCGTCTTGTTAAGCTACTGTGACCTCCACGTCTCTTCCAAGGGGCACTAAAACCATCTTGTTAAACCACTCAGACCTCCACGTCTCTTCCAAGGGGCATTAAAACCATCTTGTTAAACTACTCTGACCTCCACGTCTCTTGCAAGGTGCATTAAAACCGTCTTGTTAAACCACTCTGACCTCCATATCTCTTCCAAGTGGCATTAAAACCATCTTGTTAAGCTACTGTGACCTCCATATCTCTTCCAAGGGGCATTAAAACTGTCTTGTTAAGCTACTGTGACCTCCACGTTTCTTCCAAGGGGCATTAAAACCATCTTGTTAAACCACTCTGACCTCCACGTCTCTTCCAAGGGGCATTAAAACCGTCTTCTTAAACCACTCTGACCTCCACGTCTCTTCCAAGGGGCATTAAAACAGTCTATTTAAGCTACTGTGACCTCCACGTCCCTTCCAAGGGGCATTGAAACCATCTTGTTATGCTACTGTGACCTCCACGTCTCTTCCAAGGGGCATTGTAGCAGTATTTTTAAACCACGCTGAACTCCACGTCTCTCCTAAGGGGCATTAAAACCATCTTGTTAATCTACTGTGACCTCCACGTCTCTTCCAAGGGGCATTAAAATGGTCTTGTTAAACCACTCTGACCTTCACGTCTCCTCCAAGGGGCATTAAAACCGTCTTGTTAAAACACTCTAACCTCCTCGTCTCTTCCAAGGGGCATTAAAACCGTCTTGTTAAACCGCTCTGACCTCCACATCTCTTCCAAGGGGCATTAAAACCGTCTTGTTAAGCCACTCTGTCCTCCACGTCTGTTTCAAGGGGCATTAAAACCGTCTTGTTAAACCATTCTGACCTCCATGTCTCTTCCAAGGGGCATTAAAATCGTCTTGTTAAACCACTCTGAACTCCATGTCTTTTCCAAGGGGCATTAAAACTGTCTTGTTAAGCTGCTGTGACCTCCTCGTCTCTTCCAAGGGGCAATGAAACCGTCTTGTTAAACCACTCTGACCTCAACGTCTCTTCCAAGGGGCATTAAAACTGTCTTATTGAACCACTCTAACCTCCACGTCTCTTCCAAAGGGCATTAAAACCGTCTTATTAAACCACTCTGACCTCCACGTCTCTTCCAAGAGGCATTAAAAACATCTTGTTAAACCACTCTGACCTCCACGTCTTTTCCAAGGGGCATTAAAACCGTCTTGTTAAACCACTCTGAACTCCACGTCTCTTCCAAGGGGCATTAATACTGTCTTGTTAAGCTACTGTGAGCTCCACGTCTCTTCCAAGGGGCACTAAAACCATCTTGTTAAACCACTCAGACCTCCACGTCTGTTCCAAGGGGCATTAAAACCATCTTGTTAAACAACTCTGACCTCCACGTCTCTTCCAAGGTGCAATAAAACCGTCTTGTTAAACCTCTCTGACCTCCATGTCTCTTCCAAGTGGCATTAAAACCATCTTGTTAAGCTACTGTGACCTCCATAGCTCTTCCAAGGGGCAATAAAACTGTCCTGTTAAGCTACTGTGACCTCCACGTTTCTTCCAAGGGTCATTAAAACCATCTTGTTAAACCACTCTGACCTCCACATCTCTTCCAATGGGCATTAAAACCGTCTTCTTAAACCACTCTGACCTCCACGTCTCTTCCAAGGGGCATTACAACCATCTATTTAAGCTTCTGTGACCTCCACATCCCTTCCAAGGGGCACTGAAACCATCTTGTTAAGCTGCTGTGACCTCCACGTCTCTTCCAAGGGGCATTGAAGCCGTCTTCTTAAACCACGCTGAACTCCACGTCTCTTCCAAGGGGCATTAAAACCGTCTTGTTAAGCTACTGTGACCTCCACGTCTCTTCCAAGGGGCATTAAAATGGTCTTGTTAAACCACTCTGACCTTCACGTCTCCTCCAAGGGGCATTAAAACCGTCTTGTTAAACCACTCTAACCTCCTCGTCTCTTCCAAGGGGCATTAAAACCGTCTTGTTAAACCACTCTGTCCTCCACGTCTGTTTCAAGGGGCATTAAAACTGTCTTGTTAAGCTGCTGTGACCCCCACGTCTCTTCCAAGGGGCATTAAAACTGTCTTGTTAAACCACTCTGACCTCCACGTCTCTTCCAAGGGGCTTTAAAACCGTCTTGTTAAACCATTCTGACCTCCATGTCTTTTCCAAGGGGCATTAAAATCATCTTGTTAAACCACTCTGAACTCCATGTCTTTTCCAAGGGGCATTAAAACTGTCTTGTTAAGCCGCTGTGACCCCCACGTCTCTTCCAAGGGGCATTAAAACTGTCTTGTTAAACCACTCTGACCTCCACGTCTCTTCCAAGGGGCTTTAAAACCGTCTTGTTAAACCACTCTGACCTCCACGTCTCTTCCAAGGGGCATTAAACTCTCTTGTTAAACTACTCTGACCTCCACATTGCTTATAAGGGGCATGAAAACTGTCTTGTTGAAACACTCTAACCTCCACGTCTCTTCCAAGGGGCATTAAAACCGTCTTGTTAAACCACTCTGACCTCCACGTCTCTTCCATGGGGCATTAAAACCGTCTTGTTAAACCACTCTGAAATCCACGTCTCTTCCAAGGGGCATTAAAACCGTCTTGCTAAACCACTCTGACCTCCACGTCTCTTCCATGGTGCATTAAAACCGTCTTGTTAAACCACTCTGACCTCCACGTCTCTCCAAGGGGCATTAAATCCATCATGTTAAACCACTCTGACCTCCACGTCTCTTCCAAGGGGCATTAAAACCGTCTTGTTAATCTACTGTAACCTCCACGTCTCATCCAAGGGGCATTAAAACCTTCTTGTTAAACAACTCTGAACTACACCTCTCTTCCAAGCGGCATTAAAACCGTCTTGTTAAACCTCTCTGACCTCCATGTCTCTTCCAAGGGGCATTAAAACCGTCTTGTAAAACCACTCTGACCCCCATTTCACTTCCAAGGGGCATTAAAACAATCTTATTAGACCACTCTGACCTCCACGTCTCTTCCAAGGGGTATTAAAACCGTCTTGTTAAGCTACTGTGACCTCCACGTCTCTTTCAAGGGGCATTAAAAGCGTCTTGTTAAATCACTCTGACCTCCTCGTCTCTTCCAAGGTGCATTAAAACCGTCTATTTAAGCTACTCTGACCTCCATGTCTCTTCCAAGGGGCATTAAAACCGTCTTGTTAAACCACTCTGACCTTCACGTCTCTTCCAAGGGGCATTAAAACCGTCTTGTTAAACCACTCTGACCTCCACGTCTCTTCCAAGGGGTATTAAAACCGTCTTGCTAAGCCTCTCTGTCCTCCACGTCTATTACAAGGGGCATTAAAACCATCTTCTTAAATCACTCTGACCTCCACGTCTCTTCCAAGGGGCAGTAAAACCATCTTGTTAAACCACTCTGAACTCCATGTCTTTTCCAAGGGGCATTAAAACCGTCTTGTTAAGCTGCTGTGACCTCCACGTCTCTTCCAAGGGGCATTGAAACTCTCTTGTTAAACCACTCTGACCTCCACATCTCTTCCAAGGGGCATTAAAACCATCTTTTTAAGCCACTCTGACCTCCACATCTCTTCCAAGGGGCATTAAAACCATCTTGTTATACCACTGTGACCTCCACGTCTCTTTCAAGGGTCATTAAAACTGTCTTGTTGAACCACTCTAACCTCCACTTCTCTTCCAAGGGGCATTAATACCGCCATGTTAAGCTACTGTGACCTCCACGTCTCTTCCAAGGGGCATTAAAACCGTCTTGTTAAACCACTCTGACCTCCATGTCTCTTTCAAGGGGCATTAAAACCGTTTCGTTAAACCACTCTGACCTCCATGTGTCTTCCAAGGGGCATTAAAACCGTCTTGTTAAACCACTCTGAGCTCCACGTCTCTTCCAAGTGGCATTAAAACCATCTTGTTAAGCTACTGTGACCTCCATATCTCTTCCAAGGGACATTAAAACTGTCTTGTTTAGCTACTGTGAGCTCCCGACTCTTTCAAGGGGCATTAATACCGTCTTGTTAAACAACTCTGACCTCCACGTCTCTACCAATGGGCATTAAAACAATTTTGTTAAACCACTCTGACCTCCTCGTCTTTTCCAAGTGGCATTAAAACCGTCTTGTTAAGCTACTGTGACCTCCACGTCTCTCCCAAGGGGCATTAACACCGTCTTGTTAAACCACTCTGACCTCCACGTCTCTTCCAAGGGGCATTAAAACCGTTTTGTTAAAACACACTGACCTCCGCGTCTCTTCCAAGGGGCATTAAAACCGTCTTGTTAAACCACTCTGACCTCCACGTCTCTTCCAAGTGGCATTAAAACCATCTTATTAAGCTACTGTGACCTCCATATCTCTTCCAAGGGGCATTAAAACTGTCTTGTTAAGCTACTGTGACCTCCCGACTCTTCCAAGGGGCATTAAAACAGTCTTGTTAAGCCACTCTGTCCTCCACATATGTTTCAAGGGGCATTAAAACCATCTTCTTAAATCACTCTGACCTCCACGTCTCTTCCAAGGGGCATTAAAACCGTCTTGTTAAACCACTCTGAACTCCGCGTCTTTTCCAAGGGTCATTAAAACTGTCTTGTTAAGCTGCTGTGACCTCCACGTCTCTTCCAAGGGGCAAAGAAACCATCTTGTTAAACCACTCTGACCTCCACGTCTCTTCCAAGGGGCATTAAAACTGTCTTGTTGAACCACTCTAACCTCCACGTCTCTTCCAAAGGGCATTAAAACCGTCTTGTTAAACCACTCTGACCTCCACGTCTCTTCCAAGAGGCATTAAAAAGATCTTGTTAAACCACTCTGACCTCCACGTCATTTCCAAGGGGCATTAAAACCGTCTTGTTAAACCACTCTGAACTCCATGTCTCTTCCAAGGGCAAAAAATACCGTCTTGTTAAGCTACTGTGACCTCCACGTCTCATCCAAGGGGCATTGAAACCGTCTTGTTAAACCAATCTGACCTCCACGTCTCTTCCAAGGGGCATTAAAACTGTCTTGTTGAACCACTCTAACCTCCACGTCTCTTCCAAAGGGCATTAAAACCGTCTTGTTAAACCACTCTGACCTCCACGTCTCTTCCAAAGGGCATTAAAACCGTCTTGTTAAACCACTCTGACCTCCACGTCTCTTCCAAGAGGCATTAAGAACATCTTGTTAAACCACTATGACCTCCACGTCTTTCCCAAGGGGCATTAAAACCGTCTTGTTAAACCACTCTGAACTCCACGTCTCTTCCAAGGGGCATTAATACCGTCTTGTTAAGCTACTGTGACCTCCACGTCTCTTCCAAGGGGCACTAAAACCATCTTGTTAAACCACTCAGACCTCCACGTCTGTTCCAAGGGGCATTAAAACCATCTTGTTAAACTACTCTGACCTCTACGTTTCTTCCAAGGTGCATTAAAACCGTCTTGTTAAACCACTCTGACCTCCATATCTCTTCCAAGGGGCATTCAAACTGTCTTGTTAAGCTACTATGACCTCCACGTTTCTTCCAAGGGTCATTAAAACCATCTTGTTAAACCACTCTGACTTCCACGTCTCTTCCAAAGGGCATTAAAACCGTCTTCTTAAACCACTCTGACCTCCACGTCTCTTCCAAGGGGCATTAAAACCATCTATTTAAGCTACTATGACCTCCACGTCCCTTCCAAGGGGCATTGAAACCATCTTGCTAAGCTACTGTGACCTCCACGTCTCTTCCAAGTCGCATTGAAGCCGTCTTGTTAAACCACTCTGAACTCCACGTCTCTTCCAAGGGGCATTAAAACCGTCTTGTTAAGCTACTCTGACCTCCACGTCTCATCTAAGGGGCATTAAAACCGTCTTGTTGAACCACTCTAACTTCCACGTCTCTTCCAAGGGGCATTAAAACCGTCTTGTTAAACCATTCTTACCTCCGCGTCTTTTCCAAGAGGCATTAAAACCGTCTTGTTAAACCATTCTGAACTCCACGTCTCTTACAAGGGGCATTAATACCATCTTGTTAAGCTACTGTGACCTCCATGTCTCTTCCAAGGGGCATTAAGACCATCTTGTTAAGCCACTCTGACCTCCACATCTCTTCCAAGGGGCATTAAAACCATCTTGTTATACCACTGTGACCTCCATGTCTCTTTCAAGGGGCATTAAAACTGTCTTGTTAAACCACTCTGAAATCCACGTCTCGTCCAAGGGCCATTAAAACCGTTCTGTTAAACCTCTCTGACCTCCACGTCTCTTCCAAGGGGCATTAAAACCATCTTTTTAAACCATTCTGACCTCCACGTCTCTTCCAAGGGTCATTAAAACTGTCTTGTTGAACCACTCTAACCTCCACTTCTCTTCCAAGGGGCATTAATACCGCCATGTTAAGCTACTGTGACCTCCACGTCTCTTCCAAGGGGCATTAAAACCGAATTGTTAAACCACTCTGACCTCCATGTCTCTTTCAAGGGGCATTAAAACTGTTGCGTTAAACCACTCTGACCTCCATGTGTCTTCCAAGGGGCATTAAAACCGTCTTGTTAAACCACTCTGAGCTCCACGTCTCTTCCAAGTGGCATTAAAACCATCTTGTTAAGCTACTGTGACCTCCATATCTCTTCCAAGGGGCATTAAAACAGTCTTGTTTAGCTACTGTGACCTCCCGACTCTTTCAAGGGGCATTAATACCGTCTTGTTAAACAACTCTGACCTCCACGTCTCTACCAATGGGCATTAAAACAATTTTGTTAAACCACTCTGACCTCCTCGTCTTTTCCAAGTGGCATTAAAACCGTCTTGTTAAGCTACTGTGACCTCCACGTCTCTCCCAAGGGGCATTAACACCGTCTTGTTAAACCACTCTGACCTCCACGTCTCTTCCAAGGGGCATTAAAACCATCTTATTAAGCTACTGTGACCTCCATATCTCTTCCAAGGGGCATTAAAACTGTCTTGTTAAGCTACTGTGACCTCCCGACTCTTCCAAGGGGCATTAAAACAGTCTTGTTAAGCCACTCTGTCCTCCACATATGTTTCAAGGGGCATTAAAACCATCTTCTTAAATCACTCTGACCTCCACGTCTCTTCCAAGGGGCATTAAAACCGTCTTGTTAAACCACTTTGAACTCCGCGTCTTTTCCAAGGGTCATTAAAACTGTCTTGTTAAGCTACTATGACCTCCACGTTTCTTCCAAGGGTCATTAAAACCATCTTGTTAAACCACTCTGACTTCCACGTCTCTTCCAAAGGGCATTAAAACCGTCTTCTTAAACCACTCTGACCTCCACGTCTCTTCCAAGGGGCATTAAAACCATCTATTTAAGCTACTCTGACCTCCACGTCTCTTCCAAGTGGCATTAAAACCATCTTATTAAGCTACTGTGACCTCCATATCTCTTCCAAGGGGAATTAAAACTGTCTTGTTAAGCTACTGTGACCTCCCGACTCTTCCAAGGGGCATTAAAACAGTCTTGTTAAGCCACTCTGTCCTCCACATATGTTTCAAGGGGCATTAAAACCATCTTCTTAAATCACTCTGACCTCCACGTCTCTTCCAAGGGGCATTAAAACCGTCTTGTTAAACCACTCTGAACTCCGCGTCTTTTCCAAGGGTCATTAAAACTGTCTTGTTAAGCTGCTGTGACCTCCAAGTCCCTTCCAAGGGGCAAAGAAACCGTCTTGTTAAACCACTCTGACCTCCACGTCTCTTCCAAGGGGCATTAAAACTGTCTTGTTGAACCACTCTAACCTCCACGTCTCTTCCAAAGGGCATTAAAACCATCTTGTTAAACCACTCTGACCTCCACATCTCTTCCAAGAGGCATTAAAAACATCTTGTTAAACCACTCTGACCTCCACGTCATTTCCAAGGGGCATTAAAACCGTCTTGTTAAACCACTCTGAACTCCATGTCTCTTCCAAGGGCAAAAAATACCGTCTTGTTAAGCTACTGTGACCTCCACGTCTCTTCCAAGGGGCATTGAAACCGTCTTGTTAAACCACTCTGACCTCCACGTCTCTTCCAAGGGGCGTTAAAACTGTCTTGTTGAACCACTCTAACCTCCACGTCTCTTCCAAAGGGCATTAAAACCGTCTTGTTAAACCACTCTGACCTCCACGTCTCTTCCAAAGGGCATTAAAACCGTCTTGTTAAACCACTCTGACCTCCACGTCTCTTCCAAGAGGCATTAAGAACATCTTGTTAAACCACTCTGACCTCCACGTCTTTCCCAAGGGGTATTAAAACCGTCTTGTTAAACCACTCTGAACTCCACGTCTCTTCCAAGGGGCATTAATACCGTCTTGTTAAGCTACTGTGACCTCCACGTCTCTTCCAAGGGGCACTAAAACCATCTTGATAAACCACTCAGACCTCCACGTCTGTTCCAAGGGGCATTAAAACCATCTTGTTAAACTACTCTGACCTCTACGTTTCTTCCAAGGTGCATTAAAACCGTCTTGTTAAACCACTCTGACCTCCATGTCTCTTCCAAGTGGCATTAAAACCATCTTGTTAAGCTACTGTGACCTCCATATCTCTTCCAAGGGGCATTCAAACTGTCTTGTTAAGCTACTATGACCTCCACGTTTCTTCCAAGGGTCATTAAAACCATCTTGTTAAACCACTCTGACTTCCACGTCTCTTCCAAAGGGCATTAAAACCGTCTTCTTAAACCACTCTGACCTCCACGTCTCTTCCAAGGGGCATTAAAACCATCTATTTAAGCTACTATGACCTCCACGTCTCTTCCAAGGGGCATTGAAACCATCTTGCTAAGCTACTGTGACCTCCACGTCTCTTCCAAGGGGCATTGAAGCCGTCTTGTTAAACCACTCTGAACTCCACGTCTCTTCCAAGGGGCATTAAAACCGTCTTGTTAAGCTACTCTGACCTCCACGTCTCATCTAAGGGGCATTAAAACCGTCTTGTTGAACCACTCTAACCTCCACGTCTCTTCCAAGGGGCATTAAAACCATCTTGTTAAACCACTCTGACCTCCGCGTCTTTTCCAAGAGGCATTAAAACCGTCTTGTTAAACCATTCTGAACTCCACGTCTCTTACAAGGGGCATTAATCCCATCTTGTTAAGCTACTGTGACCTCCATGTCTCTTCCAAGGGGTATTAAGTCCATCTTGTTAAGCCTCTCTGTCCTCCACGTCTGTTACAAGGGGCATTAAAACTATCTTCTTAAAACACTCTGACCTCCACGTCTCTTCCAAGGGGCATTAAAACCGTCTTGTTAAACCACTCTGAACTCCATGTCTTTTCCAAGGGGCATTAAAACTGTCTTTTTAAGCTGCTGTGACCTCCACGTCTCTTCCAAGGGGCATTGAAACCGTCTTGTTAAACCACTCTGACCTCCACGTCTCTTCCAAGGGGCATTGAAACCGTCTTGTTAAACCACTCTGACCTCCACATCTCTTCCAAGGGGCATTAAATCCATCTTGTTTAACCACTCTGACCTCCACGACTCTTCCAAGGGGCATTAAACTGTCTTGTTAAACCACTTTGACCTCCACATCTCTTCCAAGGGGCATTAAAACTGTCTTGTTAAACCACTCTGACATCCACGTCTTGTCTAAGGGCCATTAAAACTGTCTTCTTAAACCACTCTGACCTCCACGTCTCTTCCAATGGGCATTAAAACCATCTTGTTAAACCACTCTGACCTCCACGTCTGTTCCAAGGGGCATTAAAACCGTCTTGATGAACCACTGTAACCTCCACGTCTCTTCCAAGGGATCATTAAAACAGTCTTGTTAAACCACTCTGACCTCCACGTCTCTTCCAAGGGGCATTAAATCCGTTTTGTTAAACATCTCTGACATCCACGTCTCTTCCAAGGGGCATTAAAACCGTCTTGTTAAACCACTCTGACCTCCACGTCTCTTCCAAGTGGCATTAAAACCATCTTGTTAAGCTACTGTGACCTACATATCTCTTCCAAGGGGCATTAAAACTGTCTTGATAAGCTACTGTGACCTCCAGACTCTTCCAAGGGGCATTAATACCATCTTGTTAAACCACTCTGACCTCCACTTCTGTTCCAAGGGGCATTAAAACCGTCTTGTTAAGCTACTGTGACCTCCACGTTTCTTCCAAGGGGCATTAAAACCGTCTTGTTAAACCACTCTGACCTGCACGTCTCTTCCAAGGGGCATTAAAACCGTCTTGTTAAGCCACTCTGTTCTCCACATCTGTTTAAAGGGGCATTAAAACGATCTTCTTAAAGCACTCTGACCTCCACGTCTCTTCAAAGGGGCATTAAAACCGTCTTGTTAAACCACTCTGAACTCCGCGTCTTTTCCAAGGGGCATTAAAACTGTCTTGTTGAACCACTCTAACCTCCACGTCTCTTCCAAAGGGCATTAAAACCGTCTTGTTAAACCACTCTGACCTCCACGTCTCTTCCAAGGGGCATTAAAAACATCTTGTTAAACCACTCTGTCCTCCACGTCTTTTCCAAGGGGCATTAAAACCGACTTGTTAAACCACTCTGAACTCCACGTCTCTTCCAATGGCAAAAAATACCGTCTTGTTAAGCTACTGTGACCTCCACGTCTTTTCCAAGGGGCATTGAAACCGTCTTTTTAAACCACTCTGACCTCCACGTCTCTTCCAAGGGGCATTAAAACTGTCTTGTTGAACCACTCTAACCTCCACGTCTCTTCCAAAGGGCATTAAAACCGTCTTGTTAAACCACTCTGACCTCCACGTCTCTTCCAAGAGGCATTAAGAACATCTTGTTAAACCACTCTGACCTCCACGTCTTTTCCAAGGGGCATTAAAACCGTCTTGTTAAACCACTCTGAACTCCATGTCTTTTCCAAGGGGCATTAAAACTGTCTTGTTAAGCTGCTGTGATCTCGACGTCTCTTCCAAGCGGCATTGAAACCGTCTTGTTAAACCACTCTGACCTCCATGTCTCTTCCAAGGGGCATTAAAACCATCTTGTTAAGCCACTCTGACCTCCACATCTCATCCAAGGGGACTTAAAACCATCTTGTTAAACCACTCTGACCTCCACGTCTCTTCCAAGGGGCATTAAACTGTTTTGCTGAACCACTCTGACCTCCACGTCTCTTCCAAGGGGCATTAAAACTGTCTTGTTAAACCACTCTGACATCCACGTCTCGTCCAAGGGCCATTAAAACCATCGTGTTAAACCAGTCTGACCTCCACGTCTCTTCCAAGGGGCATTAAAAGCATCTTGTTAAACCACTCTGACCTCCACGTCTCTTCCAAGGGGCATTAAAACCGTCTTGTTGAACCACTCTAACCTCCACGTCTCTTCCAAGGGGCATTAAAACCATCTTGTTAAACCACTCTGACCTCCACGTCTCCTCCAAGGGGCATTAAAACCATCTTGTTAAACGACTCTGACCTCCGCGTTTTTTCCAAGAGGCATTAAAACCGTCTTGTTAAACCATTCTGAACTCCACGTCTCTTCCAAGGGGCATTAAAACCGTCTTGTTAAGACTCTCTGTCCTCCACGTCTGTTACAAGGGGCATTAAAACTATCTTCTTAAAACACTCTGACCTCCACGTCTCTTCCAAGGGGCATTAAAACCGTCTTGCTATACCACTCTGAACTCCATGTCTTTTCCAAGGGGCATTAAAACTGTCTTGTTAAGCTGCTGTGACCTCCACGTCTCTTCCAAGGGGCATTGAAACCGTCTTGTTAAACCACTCTGACCTCCACGTCTCTTCCAATGGGCATTAAAACCATCTTGTTAAGCCACTCTGAGATCCACATCTCTTCCAAGGGGCATTAAATCCATCTTGTTTAACCATTCTGACCTCCACGACTCTTCCAAAGGGCATGAAACTGTCTTGTTAAACCACTCTTACCTCCACGTCTCTTCCAAGGGCCATTAAAACTGTCTTGTTAAACCACTCTGACCTCCACGTCTCTTCCAAGGGGCATTAAAACCATCTTGTTAAACCACTCTGACCTCCACGTATGTTCCAAGGGGCATTAAAACTGTCTTGTTGAACCACTGTAACCTCCACGTCTCTTCCAAGGGATCATTAAAACAGTCTTGTTAAACCACTCTGACCTCCACGTCTCCTCCAAGGGGCATTAAAACCATCTTGTTAAACGACTCTGACCTCCGCGTTTTTTCCAAGAGGCATTAAAACCGTCTTGTTAAACCATTCTGAACTCCACGTCTCTTACAAGGGGCATTAATACCGTCTTGTTATGCTACTGTGACCTCCACTTCTCTTCCAAGGGGCATTAAAACCGTCTTGTTAAGACTCTCTGTCCTCCACGTCTGTTACAAGGGGCATTAAAACTATCTTTTTAAAACACTCTGACCTCCACGTCTCTTCCAAGGGGCATTAAAACCGTCTTGCTATACCACTCTGAACTCCATGTCTTTTCCAAGGGGCATTAAAAGTGTCTTGTTAAGCTGCTGTGACCTCCACGTCTCTTCCAAGGGGCATTGAAACCGTCTTGTAAAACCACTCTGACCTCCACGTCTCTTCCAATGGGCATTAAAACCATCTTGTTAAGCCACTCTGAGATCCACATCTCTTCCAAGGGGCATTAAATCCATCTTGTTTAACCATTCTTACCTCCACGACTCTTCCAAAGGGCATTAAACTGTCTTGTTAAACCACTCTGACCTCCACGTCTCTTCCAAGGGCCATTAAAACAGTCTTGTTAAACCACTCTGACCTCCACGTCTCTTCCAAGGGGCATTAAAACAATTTTGTTAAACCACTCTGACCTCCGCGTCTTTTCAAAGGGGCATTAAAACCGTCTTGTTAAGCTACTGTGACCTCCACGTCTTTTCCAAGGGGCATTGAAACCTTCTTGTTAAACAACACTGACCTCCACGTCTCTTCCAAGGGGCATTTAAACTGTCTTGTTGAACCACTCTAACCTCCACGTCTCTTCCAAAGGGCATTAAAACTGTCTTGTTAAACCATTCTGACCTCCACGTCTCTTCCAAGAGGCATTAAGAACATCTTGTTAAACCACTCTGACCTCCAAGTCTTTTCCAAGGGGCATTAAAACCGTCTTGTTAAACCACTCTGAACTCCATGTCTCTTCCAAGGGGCATTAATACCGTCTTGTTAAGCTACTGTGACCTCCACGTCTCTTCCAAGGGGCACTAAAACCATCTTGTTAAACCACTCAGACCTCCACGTCTCTTCCAAGGGGCATTAAAACCATCTTGTTAAACTACTCTGACCTCCACGTCTCTTCCAAGGGGCATTAAAACTGTCTTGTTAAACCACTCTGACCTCCATATCTCTTCCAAGTGGCATTAAAACCATCTTGTTAAGTTACTGTGACCTCCATATCTCTTCCAAGGGGCATTAAAACTGTCTTGTTAAGCTACTGTGACCTCCACGTTTCTTCCAAGGGGCATTAAAACCATCTTGTTAAACCACTCTGACCTCCACGTCTCTTCCAAGGGGCATTAAAACCATCTTCTTAAACCAATCTGACCTCCACGTCTCTTCCAAGGGGCATTAAAACAGTCTATTTAAGCTACTGTGACCTCCACGTCCCTTCCAAGGGGCATTAAAACCATCTTGTTAAGCTACTGTGACCTCCACGTCTCTTCCAAGGGGCATTAAAATGGTCTTGTTAAACCGCTCTGACCTTCACGTCTCCTCCAAGGGGCATTAAAACCGTCTTGTTAAAACACTCTAACCTCCTCGTCTCTTCCAAGGGGCATTAAAACCGTCTTGTTAAACCGCTCTGACCTCCACATCTCTTCCAAGGGGCATTAAAACCATCTTGTTAATCCACTCTGTCCTCCACGTCTGTTTCAAGGGGCATAAAAACCGTCTTGTTAAACCATTCTGACCTCCATGTCTCTTCCAAGGGGCATTAAAATCGTCTTGTTAAACCACTCTGAACTCCATGTCTTTTCCAAGGGGCATTAAAACTGTCTTGTTGAACCACTCTAACCTCCACGTCTCTTCCAAAGGGCATTAAAACCGTCTTATTAAACCACTCTGACCTCCACGTCTCTTCCAAGAGGCATTAAAAACATCTTGTTAAACCACTCTGACCTCCACGTCTTTTCCAAGGGGCATTAAACCCGTCTTGTTAAACCACTCTGAACTCCATGTCTCTTCCAAGGGCAAAAAATACCGTCTTGTTAAGCTACTGTGACCTCCACGTCTCTTCCAAGGGGCATTGAAACCGTCTTGTTAAACCACTCTGACCTCCACGTCTCTTCCAAGGGGCATTAAAACTGTCTTGTTGAACCTCTCTAACCTCCACGTCTCTTCCAAAGGGCATTAAAACCGTCTTGTTAATCAACTCTGACCACCACGTCTCTTCCAAGAGGCTTTAAGAACATCTTGTTAAACCACTCTGACCTCCACGTCTTTTCCAAGGGGCATTAAAACCGTCTTGTTAAACCACTCTGAACTCCACGTCTCTTCCAAGGGGCATTAATACCGTCTTGTTAAGCTACTGTGACCTCCACGTCTCTTCCAAGGTGCATTAAAACCGTCTTTTTAAACCTCTCTGACCTCCATGTCTCTTCCAAGTGGCATTAAAACCATCTTGTTAAGCTACTGTGACCTCCATAGCTCTTCCAAGGGGCAATAAAACTGTCTTGTTAAGCTACTGTGACCTCCACGTTTCTTCCAAGGGTCATTAATACCATCTTGTTAAACCACTCTGACCTCCACGTCTCTTCCAATGGGCATTAAAACCGTCTTCTTAAACCACTCTGATATCCACGTCTCTTCCAAGGGGCATTACAACGATCTATTTAAGCTTCTGTGACCTCCACGTCCCTTCCAAGGGGCATTGAAACCATCTTGTTAAGCTACTGTGACCTCCACGTCTCTTCCAAGGGGCATTGAAGCCGTCTTCTTAAACCACGCTGAACTCCACGTCTCTTCCAAGGGGCATTAAAACCGTCTTGTTAAGCTACTGTGACCTCCACGTCTCTTCCAAGGGGCATTAAAATGGTCTTGTTAAACCACTCTGACCTTCATGTCTCCTCCAAGGGGCATTAAAACCGTCTTGTTAAACCACTCTAACCTCCTCGTCTCTTCCAAGCGGCATTAAAACCGTCTTGTTAAACCACTCTGACCTCCACATCTCTTCCAAGGGTCATTAAAACCGTGTTGTTAAGCCACTCTGTCCTCCACGTCTGTTTCAAGGGGCATTAAAACCGTCTTGTTAAACCATTCTGACCTCCATGTCTCTTCCAAGGGGCATTAAAATCATCTTGTTAAACCACTCTGAACTCCATTGTTATGTTCTGCTACCAAAGCTAAGGAAAGAGAGGAGATCTGTCCCTACTATGAGACTCAGCTGAATCCCTACGATGTAACAGGGGACCTGATCCTGCGATCAGACCTGCTAAAGTCCTAATCTAGTCTGTACGAAGACCTATAGATGTGGGGAGGAAATCCCTACAAGTACTAAGGACTGGGAGGAATATGGGACACCTCCTAACAGAAATAGTAGCAGACAGACGAACAAACAAAATAGATAGAACATAGAGGTCCGTAGACCAAGCAAACTAACAGAGTTAGACACAGAGCACAGGCTAGCTAGAAAGTAGATATACAATGAAGTCCAGCAAAGCCAGAAGGGCGGAGCAGGACTAAATAGGCCAACAAGGTCATGTGACCAGCAAAGGAAAAAAAACCTAACAGCAAGGTTCTAACAGTACCCCCCCTTCTAAGAGGATCCTCCGGATCCCCTAGGACCAGGCTTATCAGGAAATCTCCTGTGAAACGCTCTGATAAGTCTGGACGCGGAAACATCATCTGACCTCACCCAAGAATTATCCTCGGGTCCGAAACCTTTCCAGGCCACAAGATACTGCAAACTACCTCTATACCGTCTAGAGTCAAGGATGCGAGAAATTTCATATTCCCCGTCCTCCACCACCGGAGGAACAGAGGCAGAGGCGTCACCATCCGACACAACAGCTTTTTTTAACAGAGAGACATGAAAGACCGGATTAATTCTCCAGGAGGTAGGAACCTCCAACCTAACAGCAGATTGGTTGACAACCTGAAGCACCTTAAAGGGCCCTACAAACTTGGGACCCAATTTCTT
Organism: Phyllobates terribilis; assembly: GCF_046119375.1. Lineage (NCBI taxonomy): Eukaryota > Metazoa > Chordata > Amphibia > Anura > Dendrobatidae > Phyllobates > Phyllobates terribilis. The sequence goes on from NW_027362768.1 coordinate 332,239,374, forward strand.
AGAAGGAATCCTCAACCGCAGATTCCTAGAGGACAACCAAACCATGTCACCAACAGCGAACAAAACCTCCTGTCGTTTCCTATCAAAGTAGTCTTTAGATTTTCTGTTGGCCTCCTGAAGATTACCACGCACATCCGTCCAAACTCTTTCCAAATCACCGGAAAAATTCTCCTCCTCAGGCACGGCAGATCCCAACTTGGAGAACGACCCAAACGACGGATGTCTCCCAGAACAACAAAAAAAAGGCGAACAACCAGCAGAAGAAGATGTATGATTGTTCAGAGCAAATTCGGCAAGTGGCAGAAACTCAGACCACCCCTCTTGATTGTCTGCCACAAAACAACGCAAGAACTGCTCAACATCCTGGTTTTTCCTTTCTGTCTGGCCATTAGATTCAGGATGATATCCGGACGAAAACGACAAATGAATTCCCAACCTGTCACAAAAGGCACGCCAAAAACGAGCCACGAACTGAGGACCCCTATCAGAAACAATGTCAGTAGGAACGCCATGAAGTCTGACAATTTCCTTGACAAAGGCCTTAGCGAGAGTTTTAGCGCAGGGCAGTTTGACGAAGGGAACCAAGTGACACATCTTGCTAAAGCGGTCCACGACCACCCAGATGACAGTAAAACCCTCAGAGGGGGGAAGGTCAGTTATAAAGTCCATAGCCAAATGTGTCCAAGGAGCACTGGGGACCTCCAAAGGACAAAGCAACCCCGCAGCAGGAGTATGTGAGGACTTAGATCTAGCACATATAGTACATTGGCGCACCCACTTAATGACTTCCTTCTGCCATCCAGGCCACCAAAAACTGCGACCCACCAGTCTCTTGGTCTCAGAGATTCCGGGATGACCTGCCAACCGAGATTCGTGACACTCAACAAACAAATCTCTCCTAAAGGTCTCAGGCACAAACAACCTCCCATGAGGAGTGTTAGATGGGGCATTCTCCTGAGCTTTAAGAATCTCATCTTCCAAAACGGAGTCTAAAGCAGCTATCACAACACCTTCTTGTAAAATGTTTTCCTCTTTCTCAGCACCGACTATGGGAGAAAAACTGCGAGACAAGGCATCCGCCTTAACATTCTTAGTACCAGGGATGTAAGTAACGGAGAAATTAAACCGCGAGAAAAACAGTGCCCACCTAGCCTGACGGGCATTCAGGCGCTTGGCAGCATCAAGATATATCAGATTTTTATGATCCGTAAGAACCTGAACGGGAAATTCCGCACCTTCCAAGAAGTGGCGCCAGTGTTCAAATGCGAGTTTAATAGCCAATAATTCCCGATTACCAATATCGTAATTCAATTCAGTCTCCGAAAATTTTTTTGAAAAAAAGGCACAGGGATGTAATCCATCCCCGTTATCCTGAGACAATACTGCGCCAACCCCCACAGAGGAAGCATCAACCTCAACCAAAAACGGCCTAGTAACATCAGGCTGCATAAGGATGGGAGCAGAGGTGAACCTCTCCTTGAGATACACAAAAGCTTCAATGGCCTCAGAAGACCACTGAACCGCATCAGCACCTTTCCTGGTGAGATCAGTCAGAGGTTTGACAATACTAGAAAAATTTTTTATGAACTTTCTATAGTAATTGGCGAAACCCAAAAACCTCTGTATCGATTTCAAACCAATAGGCCTAGGCCATTCCTGCACAGCCTGAACCTTAACCGGATCCATCTCAAAACCTTTGCTGGAGATAATGTAGCCCAAAAAACTAATTCTCTGTACAGCGAACTCACATTTCTCCAGCTTAGCAAAAAGCGAATTGTCCATTAATAACTGTAATACCTCACGCACGCTCCGCCAATGAGACTCCAGATCTGGCGAATAAATCAAAATGTCATCCAAATACACTACCACATTTTTACCGATCAAAGGTCTAAGGATGTCATTAATCAGATTCTGAAAAAATGCAGGAGCATTAGTGAGACCAAAAGGCATAACCAGATTCTCAAAATGACCCACAGGAGTGTTAAAAGCAGTCTTCCATTCATCACCCTCCTTCATGCGCAACAGATTGTATGCCCCCTTAAGGTCAATTTTAGAGAACCACTTGGCCCCCAATAACTGGTTAAACAGATCAGGAATCAATGGCAGTGGGTAAGGATTGCGTACCGTAATTTTGTTAATCTCACGAAAATCCAGACAAGGACGTAAACCGCCGTCCTTTTTTTTTACAAAAAAAAATCCAACCGCCACAGGAGACTTAGAGGGCCTAATGTGACCGGCGGCCAAGCTTGTCTGTATGTATTCCTCCAAAGCCTTCCTCTCAGGAATAGTAAGGTTAAATAAACGACTCTTAGGAAGAGTCGCTCCAGGGACAAATTCAATAGAACAATCATAGTCTCTATGGGGAGGCAAAACCTGCGATTCCTTCTCAGAAAAAACTCTCCAAAAATCCTGAATAGGAACAGGCAATTCTCCCCTATCCAAAGCTGCAATACGCCCGTTACAACACTTGTCATAACATTTATGGCTCCAGGATTTAATTTCACTGGTAGACCAATCCAGTACAGGATTGTGAAATTTTAACCAGGGCAAACCCAATATTACTGGAGAAGGCAAGTTATTCAACACTACCAAATCCAATTTCTCATGGTGAACACCATTAACAGTGAGAGGAAATTCACTGACCTTGAGAGTAATATTCTTCAAAGGGGAGCCATCCACAGAAACCACAGCAATGGGGGATGACAAAGGTTCAGGTTTTAAATTGAGTTTTTCCACGAATCCCCCATCAATTACATTCAGTGTAGACCCGCAATCAACAAACACCCGAAATTCCATTAATTTTTTCTGAGCAATCGTGGAAGCAGCTAAAAATACACCCTTGGAATTTAAACAGGCAATACGGGTGTGACTGACCATTTTTTTTTCTTTCTTCATACGAAGCTCACAGCCTTTAATCAAATGACCAGATTTTCCGCAGTAGAAACACAAGCCTTGCGAAAAACGACGGTCTTTTTCTTGAGAGCGAGGTGCCACCGATCCAATCTCCATCGGTTCACCACTGTTAGTACACACATTATCATAACCAGAAACTGACATAGCAGAGGATTTGCTCTCATTAACCCTAGCACGCAGTCTTCTATCCACCCGTATAGCTAATTGCATAGCCTGTTGCAAATCTTCAGGTGTAGGATAAGCAATTAGCAGGTCTTTAACCCTTTCACTGAGCCCAGCAAGAAATAGACTTTTCAGAGCAGAATCGTTCCACCCTGTTTGAGTGGACCAACGACGAAAATGTGTACAATATTTTTCCACATTACCCGATCCTTGTTTTAGACGTCTCAACTCAGTCTCAGCTGATGCGACACGGTCAGGATCATCATATAATAGTCCCAAAGCAGAAAAAAAACTATCCACTGATCTGAAGCATGAATCACTAGGTTGCAAAGAAAAGGCCCACTCCTGAGGCTCTTTGCGCAAAAGTGACATTATGAACCCTACGCGCTGGGATTCATCCCCAGAGGACTTAGGTCTCAAACGAAAATACAATAAGCAAGCATTTTTAAATGAAAAAAATTCTCGGTGTTCACCAAAAAACAAATCCGGCAAACATACCTTAGGCTCCAAGAAATGTGCTCCAGGACAGTTACTCACGTGCTGACGGAGCTCGGCCACCTCCAGAGAGAGTCCCTGCAGGTGATGAGCCAAATCCTGAACCGACACCATGATGGAACAGAAAAATCTTTCCTTAGAGAATTTGCTGGCTGGACTTACTGTTATGTTCTGCTACCAAAGCTAAGGAAAGAGAGGAGATCTGTCCCTACTATGAGACTCAGCTGAATCCCTACGATGTAACAGGGGACCTGATCCTGCGATCAGACCTGCTAAAGTCCTAATCTAGTCTGTACGAAGACCTATAGATGTGGGGAGGAAATCCCTACAAGTACTAAGGACTGGGAGGAATATGGGACACCTCCTAACAGAAATAGTAGCAGACAGACGAACAAACAAAATAGATAGAACATAGAGGTCCGTAGACCAAGCAAACTAACAGAGTTAGACACAGAGCACAGGCTAGCTAGAAAGTAGATATACAATGAAGTCCAGCAAAGCCAGAAGGGCGGAGCAGGACTAAATAGGCCAACAAGGTCATGTGACCAGCAAAGGAAAAAAAACCTAACAGCAAGGTTCTAACATCCATGTCTTTTCCAAAGGGCATTAAAACTGTCTTGTTAAGCTGCTGTGACCCCCACGTCTCTTCCAAGGGGCATTAAAACTGTCTTGTTAAACCACTCTGACCTCCACGTCTCTTCCAAGGGGCTTTAAAACCGTCTTGTTAAACCACTCTGACCTCCACGTCTCTTCCAAGGGGCATTAAACTCTCTTGTTAAACTACTCTGACCTGCACATTGCTTATAAGGGGCATTAAAACTGTCTTGTTGAAACACTCTAGCCTCCACGTCTCTTCCAAGGGGCATTAAAACCGTCTTGTTAAACCACTCTGACCTCCACGTTTCTTCCATGGGGCATTAAAACCGTCTTGTTAAACCACTCTGAAATCCACGTCTCTTCCAAGGGGCATTAAAACCGTCTTGCTAAACCACTCTGACCTCCACATCTCTTCCAAGGGGCATTAAAACCGTCTTGTTAAACCACTCTGACCTCCACGTCTCTCCAAGGGGCATTAAATCCGTCATGTTAAACCACTCTGACCTCCACGTCTCTTCCAAGGGGCATTAAAACCGTCTTGTTAATCTACTGTAACCTCCACGTCTCATCCAAGGGGCATTAAAACCTTCTTGTTAAACAACTCTGAACTACACGTCTCTTCCAAGCGGCATTAAAACCGTCTTGTTAAACCTCTCTGACCTCCATGTCTCTTCCAAGGGGCATTAAAATCGTCTTGTAAAACCACTCTGACCCCCATTTCATTTCCAAGGGGCATTAAAACCATCTTATTAGACCACTCTGACCTCCACGTCTCTTCCAAGGGGTATTAAAACGTCTTGTTAAGCTACTGTGACCTCCACGTCTCTTTCAAGGGGCATTAAAACCGTCTTGTTAAATCACTCTGACCTCCTCGTCTCTTCCAAGGTGCATTAAAACCGTCTATTTAAGCTACTGTGACCTCCATGTCTCTTCCAAGGGGCATTAAAACCGTCTTGTTAAACCACTCTGACCTTCACGTCTCTTCCAAGGGGCATTAAAACCGCCTTGATAAACCACTCTAACCTCCACGTCTCTTCCAAGGGGCATTAAAACCGTCTTGTTAAACCACTCTGACCTCCACGTCTCTTCCAAGGGGTATTAAAACCGTCTTGCTAAGCCTCTCTGTCCTCCATGTCTATTACAAGGGGCATTAAAACCATCTTCTTAAATCACTCTGACCTCCACGTCTCTTCCAAGGGGCAGTAAAACCATCTTGTTAAACCACTCTGAACTCCATGTCTTTTCCAAGGGGCATTAAAACCGTCTTGTTAAGCTGCTGTGACCTCCACGTCTCTTCCAAGGGGCATTGAAACTGTCTTGTTAAACCACTCTGACCTCCACATCTCTTCCAAGGGGCATTAAAACCATCTTGTTAAGCCACTCTGACCTCCACATCTCTTCCAAGGGGCATTAAAACCATCTTGTTATACCACTCCACGTCTCTTTCAAGGGGCATTAAAACTGTCTTGTTAAATCACTCTGAAATCCACGTCTCGTCCAAGGGCCATTAAAACCGTTCTGTTAAACCTCTCTGACCTCCACGTCTCTTCCAAGGGGCATTAAAACCATCTTTTTAAACCACTCTGACCTCCACGTCTCTTCCAAGGGTCATTAAAACTGTCTTGTTGAACCACTCTAACCTCCACTTCTCTTCCAAGGGGCATTAATACCGCCATGTTAAGCTACTGTGACCTCCACGTCTCTTCCAAGGGGCATTAAAACCGTCTTGTTAAACCACTCTGACCTCCATGTCTCTTTCAAGGGGCATTAAAACCGTTTCGTTAAACCACTCTGACCTCCATGTGTCTTCCAAGGGGCATTAAAACCGTCTTGTTAAACCACTCTGAGCTCCACGTCTCTTCCAAGTGGCATTAAAACCATCTTGTTAAGCTACTGTGAACTCCACGTCTCTTCCAAGGGGCATTAAAATGGTCTTGTTAAACCACTCTGACCTTCACGTCTCCTCCAAGGGGCATTAAAACCGTCTTGTTAAACCACTCTAACCTCCTCGTCTCTTCCAAGGGGCATTAAAACCATCTATTTAAGCTACTATGACCTCCACGTCCCTTCCAAGGGGCATTAAAACCGTCTTGTTAAGCTACTGTGACCTCCACGTCTCTCCCAAGGGGCATTAACACCGTCTTGTTAAACCACTCTGACCTCCACGTCTCTTCCAAGGGGCATTAAAACCGTTTTGTTAAACCACTCTGACCTCCGCGTCTCTTCCAAGGGGCATTAAAACCGTCTTGTTAAACCACTCGGACCTCCACGTCTCTTCCAAGTGGCATTAAAACCATCTTATTAAGCTACTGTGACCTCCATATCTCTTCCAAGGGGCATTAAAACTGTCTTGTTAAGCTACTGTGACCTCCCGACTCTTCCAAGGGGCATTAAAACAGTCTTGTTAAGCCACTCTGTCCTCCACATATGTTTCAAGGGGCATTAAAACCATCTTCTTAAATCACTCTGACCTCCACGTCTCTTCCAAGGGGCATTAAAACCGTCTTGATAAACCACTCTGAACTCCGCGTCTTTTCCAAGGGTCATTAAAACTGTCTTGTTAAGCTGCTGTGACCTCCACGTCTCTTCCAAGGGGCAAAGAAACCGTCTTGTTAAACCACTCTGACCTCCACGTCTCATCCAAAGGGCATTAAAACCGTCTTGTTAAACCACTCTGACCTCCACGTCTCTTCCAAGAGGCATTAAAAACATCTTGTTAAACCTCTCTGACCTCCACGTCATTTCCAAGGGGCATCAAAACTGTCTTGTTAAACCACTCTGAACTCCATGTCTCTTCCAAGGGCAAAAAATACCGTCTTGTTAAGCTACTGTGACCTCCACGTCTCTTCCAAGGGGCATTGAAACCGTCTTGTTAAACCACTCTGACCTCCACGTCTCTTCCAAAGGGCATTAAAACCGTCTTGTTAAACCACTCTGACCTCCACGTCTCTTCCAAGAGGCATTAAGAACATCTTGTTAATCCACTCTGACCTCCACGTCTTTTCCAAGGGGCATTAAAACCGTCTTGTTAAACCACTCTGAACTCCACGTCTCTTCCAAGGGGCATTAATACCGTCTTGTTAAGCTACTGTGACCTCCACGTCTCTTCCAAGGGGCACTAAAAGCATCTTGTTAAACCACTCAGACCTCCACGTCTGTTCCAAGGGGCATTAAAACCATCTTGTTAAACTACTCTGACCTCTACGTTTCTTCCAAGGTGCATTAAAACCGTCTTGTTAAACCACTCTGACCTCCATGTCTCTTCCAAGTGGCATTAAAACCATCTTGTTAAGCTACTGTGACCTCCATATCTCTTCCAAGGGGCATTCAAACTGTCTTGTTAAGCTACTATGACCTCCACGTTTCTTCCAAGGTTCATTAAAACAATCTTGTTAAACCACTCTGACCTCCACGTCTCTTCCAAAGGGCATTAAAACCGTCTTCTTAAACCACTCTGACCTCCACGTCTCTTCCAAGGGGCATTAAAACCATCTATTTAAGCTACTATGACCTCCACGTCCCTTCCAAGGGGCATTGAAACCATCTTGCTAAGCTACTGTGACCTCCACGTCTCTTCCAAGGGGCATTGAAGCCGTCTTGTTAAACCACGCTGAACTCCACGTCTCTTCCAAGGGGCATTAAAACCGTCTTGTTAAGCTACTGTGAACTCCACGTCTCTTCCAAGGGGCATTAAAATGGTCTTGTTAAACCACTCTGACCTTCACGTCTCCTCCAAGGGGCATTAAAACCGTCTTGTTAAACCACTCTAACCTCCTCGTCTCTTCCAAGGGGCATTAAAACCGTCTTGTTAAACCACTCTGACCTCCACATCTCTTCCAAGGTGCATTACAACCGTCTTGTTAAGCCACTCTGTCCTCCACGTCTGTTTCAAGGGGCATTAAAACCGTCTTTTTAAACCATTCTGACCTCCATGTCTCTTCCAAGGGGCATTAAAATCATCTTGTTAAAACACTCTGAACTCCATGTCTTTTCCAAGGGGCATTAAAACCGTCTTGTTAAGCTGCTGTGACCCCCACGTCTCTTTCAACGGGCATTAAAACTGTCTTGTTAAACCACTCTGACCTCCACGTCTCTTCCAAGGGGCTTTAAAACCGTCTTGTTAAACCACTCTGACCTCCACGTCTCTTCCAAGGGGCATTAAACTCTCTTGTTAAACTACTCTGACCTCCACATTGCTTATAAGGGGCATTAAAACTGTCTTGTTGAAACACTCTAACCTCCACGTCTCTTCCAAGGGGCATTAAAACCGTCTTGTTAAACCACTCTGACCTCCACGTCTCTTCCAAGTGGCATTAAAACCATCTTATTAAGCTACTGTGACCTCCATATCTCTTCCAAGGGGCATTAAAACTGTCTTGTTAAGCTACTGTGACCTCCCGACTCTTCCAAGGGGCATTAAAACAGTCTTGTTAAACCACTCTGACCTCCACGTCTCTTCCAAGTGGCATTAAAACCATCTTATTAAGCTACTGTGACCTCCATATCTCTTCCAAGGGGCATTAAAACTGTCTTGTTAAGCTACTGTGACCTCCCGACTCTTCCAAGGGGCATTAAAACAGTCTTGTTAAGCCACTCTGTCCTCCACATATGTTTCAAGGGGCATTAAAACCATCTTCTTAAATGACTCTGACCTCCACGTCTCTTTCAAGGGGCATTAAAACCGTCTTGTTAAACCACTCTGAACTCTGCGTCTTTTCCAAGGGTCATTAAAACTGTCTTGTTAAGCTGCTGTGACCTCCACGTCTCTTCCAAGGGGCAATGAAACCGTCTTGTTAAACCACTCTGACCTCCACGTCTCTTCCAAGGGGCATTAAAACTGTCTTGTTGAACCACTCTAACCTCCACGTCTCTTCCAAAGGGCATTAAAACCGTCTTGTTAAACCACTCTGACCTCCACGTCTCTTCCAAGAGGCATTAAAAACATCTTGTTAAACCACTCTGAACTCCACGTCTTTTCCAAGGGGCATTAAAACCGTCTTGTTAAACCACTCTGAACTCCATGTCTCTTCCAAGGGCAAAAAATACCGTCTTGTTAAGCTACTGTGACCTCCACGTCTCTTCCAAGGGGCATTGAAACCGTCTTGTTAACCACTCTGACCTCCACGTCTCTTCCAAGGGGCATTAAAACTGTCTTGTTGAACCACTCTAACCTCCACGTCTCTTCCAAAGGGCATTAAAACCGTCTTGTTAAACCACTCTGACCTCCACGTCTCTTCCAAGAGGCATTAAGAACATCTTGTTAAACCACTCTGACCTCCACGTCTTTTCCAAGGGGCATTAAAACCGTCTTGTTAAACCACTCTGAACTCCACGTCTCTTCCAAGGGGCATTAATACCTGTCTTGTTAAGCTACTGTGACCTCCACGTCTCTTCCAAGGGGCACTAAAACCATCTTGTTAAACCACTCAGACCTCCACGTCTGTTCGAAGGGGCATAAAAACCATCTTGTTAAACTACTCTGACCTCTACGTTTCTTCCAAGGTGCATTAAAACCGTCTTGTTAAGCCACTCTGACCTTCATGTCTCTTCCAAGTGGCATTAAAACCATCTTGTTAAGCTACTGTGACCTCCATATCTTTACCAAGGGGCATTAAAACTGTCTTGTTAAACCACTCTGACCTCCACGTTTCTTCCAAGGGGCATTAAAACCATCTTGTTAATCTACTGTAACCTCCACGTCTCATCCAAGGGGCATTAAAACCGTCTTTTTTAAAAAACTCTGAACTACACGTCTCTTCCAAGCGGCATTAAAACCGTCTTGTTAAGCCTCTCTGACCTCCATGTCTCTTCCAAGGGGCATTAAAACCGTCTTGTAAAACCACACTGACCCCCATTTAACTTCCAAGGGGCATTTAAACCATCTTGTTAGACTACTCTGACCTCCACGTCTCTTCCAAGGGGTATTAAAACCGTCTTCTTAAGCTACTGTGACCTCCTCGTCTCTTCCAAGGTGCATTAAAACCATCTATTTAAGCTACTGTGACCTCCATGTCTATTCAAAGGGGCATTAAAACCGTCTTGCTAAACCACTCTGACCTTCACGTCTCTTCCAAGGGGCATTAAAACCGTCTTGATAAACCACTCTAACCTCAACGTCTCTTCCAAGGGGCATTAAAACCGTCTTGTTAAACCACTCTGACCTCCACGTCTCTTCCAAGGGGTATTAAAACCGTATTGCTAAGCCTCTCTGTCCTCCACGTCTATTACAAGGTTCATTAAAACCATCTTCTTAAATCACTCTGACCTCCACGTCTCTTCCAAGGGGCATTAAAACCGTGTTGTTAAACCACTCTGAACTCCATGTCTTTTCCAAGGGGCATTAAAACTGTCTTGTTAAGCTGCTGTGACCTCCACGTCTCTTCCAAGGGGCATTGAAACCATCTTGTTATACCACTGTGACCTCCACGTCTCTTTCAAGGGGCATTAAAACTGTCTTGTAAAACTACTCTGACATCCACGTCTCGTCCAGGGGCCATTAAAACCGTCTTGTTAAACCTCTCTGACCTCCACGTCTCTTCCAAGGGGCATTAAAGCCATCTTTTTAAACCACTCTGACCTCCACGTCTCTTCCAAGGGTCATTAAAACCGTCTTGTTGAACCACTCTAACCTCCACTTCTCTTCCAAGGGGCATTAAAACCGTCTTGTTAAACCACTCTGACCTCCACGTCTCTTCCAAGGGGCATTAAAACCATCTTGTTAAACCACTCTGACCTCCGCGTCTTTTCCAAGGGGCATTAAAACCATCTTCTTAATCCACTCTGAACTCCACGTCTCTTCCAAGGGGCATTAATACCGCCATGTTAAGCTTCTGTGACCTCCACGTCTCTTCCAAGGGGCATTAAAACCGTCTTGTTAAACCACTCTTAACTCCATGTCTCTTTCAAGGGGCATTAAAACCGTTTCGTTAAACCACTCTGACCTCCATGTCTCTTCCAAGGGGCATTAAAACCGTCTTGTTAAACCACTCTGACCTCCACGTCTCTTCCAAGTGGCATTAAAACCATCTTGTTAAGCTACTGTGACCTCCATATCTCTTCCAAGGGGCATTAAAACTGTCTTTTTAAGCTACTGTGACCTCCCGACTCTTTCAAGGGGCATTAATACCGTCTTGTTAAACCACTCTGACCTCCACGTCTCTACCAAGGGGCATTTAAACCGTCTTGTTAAGCTATTGTGACCTCCACATTTCTTCCAAGGGGCATTAAAACCGTCTTGTTAAACCACTCTGACCTCCACGTCTCTTCCAAGTGGCATTAAAACCGTCTTCTTAAACCACTCTGATCTCCATGTCTCTTCCAAGGGGCATTAAAACCGTCTTGTTAAACCACTCTGAACTCCACGTCTCTTCCAAGGGGCATTAATACCGTCTTGTTAAGCTACTGTGACCTCCACGTCTCTTCCAAGGGGCATTAAAACCGTCTTGTTAAACCACTCTGACCTCCACGTCTCTTCCAAGGGGCATTAAAACCATCTATTTAAGCTACTGTGACCTCCATGTCTCTTCCAGGGGGCATTAAAACCGTCTTGTTAAACCACTCTGACCTTCAAGTCTCTTCCAAGGGGCATTAAAACCGTCTTGATAAACCACTCTAACCTCCACGTCTCTTCAAAGGGGCATTAAAACCGTCTTGTGAAACCACTCTGACCTCCACGTCTCTTCCAAGGGGTATTAAAACCGTCTTGCTAAGCCCCTCTGTCCCACACGTCTATTACAAGGGGCATTAAAACCATCTTCTTAAATCATTCTGACCTCCACGTCTCTTCCAAGGGGCATTAAAACCATCTTGTTAAACCACTCTGAACTCCATGTCTTTTCCAAGGGGCATTAAAACTGTTTTGTTAAGCTGCTGTGAACTCCACGTCTCTTCCAAGGGGCATTGAAACTGTCTTGTTAAACCACACTGACCTCCACGTCTCTTTCAAGGGGCATTAAAACCATCTTGTTAAGCCACTCAGACCTCCACATCTCTTCCAAGGGGCATTAAAACCATCTTGTTATACCACTGTGACCTCCACGTCTCTCTCAAAGGGCAATAAAACTGTCTTATTAAACCACTCTGACATCCACGTCGCGTCCAAGGGCCATTAAAACCGTCTTGTTAAACGACTCTGACCTCCACGTCTCTTCCAAGGGGCATTAAAACCATCTTTTTAAACCACTCCGACCTCCACGTCTCTTCCAAGGGGCATTAAAACCGTCTTGTTGAACCACTCTAACCTCCACTTCTCTTCCAAGGGGCATTAAAACCTTCTTGTTAAACCACTCTGACCTCCACGTCTCTTCAAAGGGGCATTAAAACCATCTTGTTAAACCACTCTGACCTCCGCGTCTATTCCAAGGGGCATTAAAACCGTCTTGTTAATCCACTCTGAACTCCACGTCTCTTCCAAGGAGCATTAATACCGCCATGTTAAGCTATTGAGACCTCCACGTCTCTTCCAAGGGGCATTAAAACCGTCTTGTTAAACCACTCTGACCTCCACGTCTCTTTAAAGGGGCATTAAAACCGTTTCGTTAAACAACTCTGACCTCCACGTCTCTTCCAAGGGGCATTAAAACCGTCTTGTTAAACCACTCTGACCTCCACGTCTTTTCCAAGTGGCATTAAAACCATCTTATTAAGCTACTGTGACCTCCATATCTCTTCCGAGGGGCATTAAAACTGTCTTGTTAAGCTACTGTGACCTCCCGACTCTTCAAAGGGGCATTAATACCGTCTTGTTAAACCACTCTGACCTCCACGTCTCTACCAAGGGGCATTAAAACCGTCTTGTTAAGCTACTGTGACCTCCACGTTTCTTCCAAGGGGCATTAAAACCGTCTTGTTAATCCACTCTGACCTCCACGTCTCTTCCAGGGGGCATTAAAACCGTCTTCTTAAACCACTCTGATCTCCATGTCTCTTCCAAGGGGCATTAAAACCGTCTTGTTAAGCCACTCTGTCCTCCACATTTGTTTCAAGGGGCATTAAAACCATCTTCTTAAATCACTCTGATCTCCACGTCTCTTCCAAGGGGCATTAAAACCGTCTTGCTAAACCACTCTGAACTCAGCATCTTTTCCAAGGGGCATTAAAACTGTCTTGTTAAGCTGCTGTGACCTCCACGTCTCTTCCAAGGGGCATTGAAACCTTCTTGTTAAACCACTCTGACATCCATGTCTCTTCCAATGGGCATTAAAACCGTCTTGTTGAACCACTCTAACCTCCATGCCTCTTTCAAAGGGCATTAAAACCGTCTTGTTAAACCACTCTGACCTCCACGTCTCTTCCAAGGGGCATTAAAACCATCTTGTTAAACCACTCTGACCTCCACGTCTTTTCCAAGGGGAATTAAAACTGTCTTGTTAAACCACTCTGAACTCCATGTCTCTTCCAAGGGGCATTAATACCGTCTTGTTAAGCTACTGTGACCTCCACGTCTCTTCCAAGGGGCATTAAAACCGTCTTGTTAAACCACTCTGACCTCCACGTTTCTTCCAAGGGGCATTAAAACCATCTTGTTAAACCACTCTGACCTCCACGTCTCTTCCAAGGGGCTTTAAAACCGTCTTTTTAAACCACTCTGACCTCCACGCTCTTCCAAGTGGCATTAAAACCATCTTGTTAAGCTACTGTGACCTCCATATCTCTTCAAAGGGGCATTAAAACTGTCTTGTTAAGCTACTGTGACCTCCACGTTTCTTCCAAGGGGCATTAAAATCATCTTGTTAAACCACTCTGACCTCCACTTCTCTTCCAATGGGCATTAAAATCGTCTTCTTAAACCACTCTGACCTTCACGTCTCTTCCAAGGGGCATTAAAATCGTCTTGTTAAGCTACTGTGACCTCCATGACTCTTCCAAAGGGCATTAAAACCGTCTTGTTAAACCACTCTGACCTCCACGTCTCTTCCAAGAGGCATTAAAAACATCTTGTTAAACCACTCTGAACTCCACGTCTTTTCCAAGGGGCATTAAAACCGTCTTGTTAAACCACTCTGAACTCCATGTCTCTTCCAAGGGCAAAAAATACCGTCTTGTTAAGCTACTGTGACCTCCACGTCTCTTCCAAGGGGCATTGAAACCGTCTTGTTAACCACTCTGACCTCCACGTCTCTTCCAAGGGGCATTAAAACTGTCTTGTTGAACCACTCTAACCTCCACGTCTCTTCCAAAGGGCATTAAAACCGTCTTGTTAAACCACTCTGACCTCCACGTCTCTTCCAAGAGGCATTAAGAACATCTTGTTAAACCACTCTGACCTCCACGTCTTTTCCAAGGGGCATTAAAACCGTCTTGTTAAACCACTCTGAACTCCACGTCTCTTCCAAGGGGCATTAATACCTGTCTTGTTAAGCTACTGTGACCTCCACGTCTCTTCCAAGGGGCACTAAAACCATCTTGTTAAACCACTCAGACCTCCACGTCTGTTCGAAGGGGCATAAAAACCATCTTGTTAAACTACTCTGACCTCTACGTTTCTTCCAAGGTGCATTAAAACCGTCTTGTTAAGCCACTCTGACCTTCATGTCTCTTCCAAGTGGCATTAAAACCATCTTGTTAAGCTACTGTGACCTCCATATCTTTACCAAGGGGCATTAAAACTGTCTTGTTAAACCACTCTGACCTCCACGTTTCTTCCAAGGGGCATTAAAACCATCTTGTTAATCTACTGTAACCTCCACGTCTCATCCAAGGGGCATTAAAACCGTCTTTTTTAAAAAACTCTGAACTACACGTCTCTTCCAAGCGGCATTAAAACCGTCTTGTTAAGCCTCTCTGACCTCCATGTCTCTTCCAAGGGGCATTAAAACCGTCTTGTAAAACCACACTGACCCCCATTTAACTTCCAAGGGGCATTTAAACCATCTTGTTAGACTACTCTGACCTCCACGTCTCTTCCAAGGGGTATTAAAACCGTCTTCTTAAGCTACTGTGACCTCCTCGTCTCTTCCAAGGTGCATTAAAACCATCTATTTAAGCTACTGTGACCTCCATGTCTATTCAAAGGGGCATTAAAACCGTCTTGCTAAACCACTCTGACCTTCACGTCTCTTCCAAGGGGCATTAAAACCGTCTTGATAAACCACTCTAACCTCAACGTCTCTTCCAAGGGGCATTAAAACCGTCTTGTTAAACCACTCTGACCTCCACGTCTCTTCCAAGGGGTATTAAAACCGTATTGCTAAGCCTCTCTGTCCTCCACGTCTATTACAAGGTTCATTAAAACCATCTTCTTAAATCACTCTGACCTCCACGTCTCTTCCAAGGGGCATTAAAACCGTGTTGTTAAACCACTCTGAACTCCATGTCTTTTCCAAGGGGCATTAAAACTGTCTTGTTAAGCTGCTGTGACCTCCACGTCTCTTCCAAGGGGCATTGAAACCATCTTGTTATACCACTGTGACCTCCACGTCTCTTTCAAGGGGCATTAAAACTGTCTTGTAAAACTACTCTGACATCCACGTCTCGTCCAGGGGCCATTAAAACCGTCTTGTTAAACCTCTCTGACCTCCACGTCTCTTCCAAGGGGCATTAAAGCCATCTTTTTAAACCACTCTGACCTCCACGTCTCTTCCAAGGGTCATTAAAACCGTCTTGTTGAACCACTCTAACCTCCACTTCTCTTCCAAGGGGCATTAAAACCGTCTTGTTAAACCACTCTGACCTCCACGTCTCTTCCAAGGGGCATTAAAACCATCTTGTTAAACCACTCTGACCTCCGCGTCTTTTCCAAGGGGCATTAAAACCATCTTCTTAATCCACTCTGAACTCCACGTCTCTTCCAAGGGGCATTAATACCGCCATGTTAAGCTTCTGTGACCTCCACGTCTCTTCCAAGGGGCATTAAAACCGTCTTGTTAAACCACTCTTAACTCCATGTCTCTTTCAAGGGGCATTAAAACCGTTTCGTTAAACCACTCTGACCTCCATGTCTCTTCCAAGGGGCATTAAAACCGTCTTGTTAAACCACTCTGACCTCCACGTCTCTTCCAAGTGGCATTAAAACCATCTTGTTAAGCTACTGTGACCTCCATATCTCTTCCAAGGGGCATTAAAACTGTCTTTTTAAGCTACTGTGACCTCCCGACTCTTTCAAGGGGCATTAATACCGTCTTGTTAAACCACTCTGACCTCCACGTCTCTACCAAGGGGCATTTAAACCGTCTTGTTAAGCTATTGTGACCTCCACATTTCTTCCAAGGGGCATTAAAACCGTCTTGTTAAACCACTCTGACCTCCACGTCTCTTCCAAGTGGCATTAAAACCGTCTTCTTAAACCACTCTGATCTCCATGTCTCTTCCAAGGGGCATTAAAACCGTCTTGTTAAACCACTCTGAACTCCACGTCTCTTCCAAGGGGCATTAATACCGTCTTGTTAAGCTACTGTGACCTCCACGTCTCTTCCAAGGGGCATTAAAACCGTCTTGTTAAACCACTCTGACCTCCACGTCTCTTCCAAGGGGCATTAAAACCATCTATTTAAGCTACTGTGACCTCCATGTCTCTTCCAGGGGGCATTAAAACCGTCTTGTTAAACCACTCTGACCTTCAAGTCTCTTCCAAGGGGCATTAAAACCGTCTTGATAAACCACTCTAACCTCCACGTCTCTTCAAAGGGGCATTAAAACCGTCTTGTGAAACCACTCTGACCTCCACGTCTCTTCCAAGGGGTATTAAAACCGTCTTGCTAAGCCCCTCTGTCCCACACGTCTATTACAAGGGGCATTAAAACCATCTTCTTAAATCATTCTGACCTCCACGTCTCTTCCAAGGGGCATTAAAACCATCTTGTTAAACCACTCTGAACTCCATGTCTTTTCCAAGGGGCATTAAAACTGTTTTGTTAAGCTGCTGTGAACTCCACGTCTCTTCCAAGGGGCATTGAAACTGTCTTGTTAAACCACACTGACCTCCACGTCTCTTTCAAGGGGCATTAAAACCATCTTGTTAAGCCACTCAGACCTCCACATCTCTTCCAAGGGGCATTAAAACCATCTTGTTATACCACTGTGACCTCCACGTCTCTCTCAAAGGGCAATAAAACTGTCTTATTAAACCACTCTGACATCCACGTCGCGTCCAAGGGCCATTAAAACCGTCTTGTTAAACGACTCTGACCTCCACGTCTCTTCCAAGGGGCATTAAAACCATCTTTTTAAACCACTCCGACCTCCACGTCTCTTCCAAGGGGCATTAAAACCGTCTTGTTGAACCACTCTAACCTCCACTTCTCTTCCAAGGGGCATTAAAACCTTCTTGTTAAACCACTCTGACCTCCACGTCTCTTCAAAGGGGCATTAAAACCATCTTGTTAAACCACTCTGACCTCCGCGTCTATTCCAAGGGGCATTAAAACCGTCTTGTTAATCCACTCTGAACTCCACGTCTCTTCCAAGGAGCATTAATACCGCCATGTTAAGCTATTGAGACCTCCACGTCTCTTCCAAGGGGCATTAAAACCGTCTTGTTAAACCACTCTGACCTCCACGTCTCTTTAAAGGGGCATTAAAACCGTTTCGTTAAACAACTCTGACCTCCACGTCTCTTCCAAGGGGCATTAAAACCGTCTTGTTAAACCACTCTGACCTCCACGTCTTTTCCAAGTGGCATTAAAACCATCTTATTAAGCTACTGTGACCTCCATATCTCTTCCGAGGGGCATTAAAACTGTCTTGTTAAGCTACTGTGACCTCCCGACTCTTCAAAGGGGCATTAATACCGTCTTGTTAAACCACTCTGACCTCCACGTCTCTACCAAGGGGCATTAAAACCGTCTTGTTAAGCTACTGTGACCTCCACGTTTCTTCCAAGGGGCATTAAAACCGTCTTGTTAATCCACTCTGACCTCCACGTCTCTTCCAGGGGGCATTAAAACCGTCTTCTTAAACCACTCTGATCTCCATGTCTCTTCCAAGGGGCATTAAAACCGTCTTGTTAAGCCACTCTGTCCTCCACATTTGTTTCAAGGGGCATTAAAACCATCTTCTTAAATCACTCTGATCTCCACGTCTCTTCCAAGGGGCATTAAAACCGTCTTGCTAAACCACTCTGAACTCAGCATCTTTTCCAAGGGGCATTAAAACTGTCTTGTTAAGCTGCTGTGACCTCCACGTCTCTTCCAAGGGGCATTGAAACCTTCTTGTTAAACCACTCTGACATCCATGTCTCTTCCAATGGGCATTAAAACCGTCTTGTTGAACCACTCTAACCTCCATGCCTCTTTCAAAGGGCATTAAAACCGTCTTGTTAAACCACTCTGACCTCCACGTCTCTTCCAAGGGGCATTAAAACCATCTTGTTAAACCACTCTGACCTCCACGTCTTTTCCAAGGGGAATTAAAACTGTCTTGTTAAACCACTCTGAACTCCATGTCTCTTCCAAGGGGCATTAATACCGTCTTGTTAAGCTACTGTGACCTCCACGTCTCTTCCAAGGGGCATTAAAACCGTCTTGTTAAACCACTCTGACCTCCACGTTTCTTCCAAGGGGCATTAAAACCATCTTGTTAAACCACTCTGACCTCCACGTCTCTTCCAAGGGGCTTTAAAACCGTCTTTTTAAACCACTCTGACCTCCACGCTCTTCCAAGTGGCATTAAAACCATCTTGTTAAGCTACTGTGACCTCCATATCTCTTCAAAGGGGCATTAAAACTGTCTTGTTAAGCTACTGTGACCTCCACGTTTCTTCCAAGGGGCATTAAAATCATCTTGTTAAACCACTCTGACCTCCACTTCTCTTCCAATGGGCATTAAAATCGTCTTCTTAAACCACTCTGACCTTCACGTCTCTTCCAAGGGGCATTAAAATCGTCTTGTTAAGCTACTGTGACCTCCATGACTCTTCCAAGGGGCATTAAAACCATCTTGTTAAACCACTCTGACCTCCACGTCTTTTCCAAGGGGAATTAAAACTGTCTTGTTAAACCACTCTGAACTCCATGTCTCTTCCAAGGGGCATTAATACCGTCTTGTTAAGCTACTGTGACCTCCACGTCTCTTCCAAGGGGCATTAAAACCGTCTTGTTAAACCACTCTGACCTCCACGTTTCTTCCAAGGGGCATTAAAACCATCTTGTTAAACCACTCTGACCTCCACGTCTCTTCCAAGGGGCTTTAAAACCGTCTTTTTAAACCACTCTGACCTCCACGCTCTTCCAAGTGGCATTAAAATCGTCTTGTTAAGCTACTGTGACCTCCATGACTCTTCCAAGGGGCATTAAAACCATCTTGTTAAACCACTTTGACCTCCATGTCTCTTCCAAGGGGCATTATAACCGTCTTGTTAAGCTACTGTGACCTCCATATCTCTTCAAAGGGGCATTAAAACTGTCTTGTTAAGCTACTGTGACCTCCACGTTTCTTCCAAGGGGCATTAAAATCATCTTGTTAAACCACTCTGACCTCCACTTCTCTTCCAATGGGCATTAAAACCGTCTTCTTAAACCACTCTGACCTTCACGTCTCTTCCAAGGGGCATTAAAATCGTCTTGTTAAGCTACTGTGACCTCCATGACTCTTCCAAGGGGCATTAAAACCATCTTGTTAAACCACTTTGACCTCCATGTCTCTTCCAAGGGGCATTATAACCGTCTTGTTAAGCTAATGTGACCTCCACGTCTCTTCCAAGAGGCATTAAAACCGTCTTGTTAAACCACTCTGAACTCCACGTCTCTTCCAAGGGGCATTGAAATGTTGTTTTTAATTAACTCTAACCTCCACGACTCTTGCAACTGGCATTGCATTTCCTCCTAATTTTAGTCAGCTTTTGCTTTTCAATGCATAGGCGAACGCTAAGGGAGACCCACTCCCCAAAAATGGGTAGAAGATTTTTAGTACGCTGTAATCCACGTCTTTTTCAAGGGGCATTGCAATTCCTCATAATTTTTGGAATCCTTCCATTCACTGCTTAGGCCAACAGTGCACAGGAGACCTAGTTGCTATAAATGGAAAAAACGGTTTAGTTAAGGCCCTCTGACCTCCATGTCACTTCCAAGGGGCATTGGAGTGCCTCTAAATTTTTGGTAGGCATTGCACTCACTGTATGCCCTATAACTGTGTAGCCGAACCACTCCTTTTGTAACAGAATTATATCCTACAAGACATGTGTGGTTGACTGGCCTGATATTGATGTGAATGGTCCCTGTTCCTCCTGCTCTTTCTCCTTTGCCACCACCTCATCCATCATTCATCACCTGAAGCTTTATTTTAACGGGAGTCATAGAACTGGGATAGTAGCAGGAAAACATCCAGCAAACCTGGTAGGATATGCACCAAAACGTTGACCACCTCAGGCCTAGCCGATACTACATACATGCGCTTGCATTCCAAGGAACAGAAAGCTAAGGAGATGGGTGGCCTCATGATCATGAATAATTTACTCGTTGTGTAGGAGGCCGACCACTGCTGCTGTCTACCTTCTGAACTTTGTGTTGAAGCCTGATTGACCCAGGACCCACAATCCTCTATGTCTGGAGAACATGTTGCATCCCAGTGTCCAACTGTGTCCCGGCTTCCACAATATTAACCCAGTGTGAAGGCGTCAGTGAGATGGACCATCCCTGGCCACATTCACTTGTCCACATGTTTGTGGTTAGGCTGTCCTTCCCACTAAATGCTCTGGGGAGGGCACAGGCAATGTTTTGGTATGCGCGCTTGTGTATAAGGCGCACCGGGACGAATAGGGGCAGCTAGGGACCGTTTATGGACACCCGGCCGCCCGCAAGGCGGCTGGGGACCGTGCGTGGGCACCCGGCCGCGGGGCGGCTCGGGACCGAGTATGGATACCAGGCCGCCGACGCAGCCATGACGTGGTGGCCAGATTCCGCCCCCACATGCCTAGAAGGCCCAATTTCAGGTGCAAGCAAGCTGTGTGGTATTTCAGCCTGGGGGTGGGTGGGTGGCAGGCTGCATACTTGCGCTTACATTGCAAGGAATGGGGGAAGTACAATTGAACACTGCCCTGGGAAAAAGACTTGCACGGGGATAGTTGCAAGTCTGGATCACTTCTGATGGGCATACTTTTAGGCAGTGACCTGGGTGTCAGAGATGCTTCCAGGGGTCTTCCCCATGCTGTTCCCATGTCTTTTCAGCACTGTATGCATGTGTCACACAGCACATGGCCAGATTAGGTTGTAAAATGTTAAAATGACATTTCCCGGTGAATGCATTTGTCACGGTTGAAAGCAATAAAAAAGTGCAAAAACGCATAAAAATGCTACTTGTGAACATAGCCCAAGGTGTGGAGGAATATTTTTGTTTTTGGTTATTTATTTCACCTTATACACAAGTCTTTACCCTGGAAAGGATGTTCCTTAACATATTTCACAGGAAAGCAGTTTCAGTTTAGTTTTTGAACGTCTTATTGTGAGCCCATAAAAGTGGCTTAATACCTCTGACCACGTTGTTGACAGCAGTGACCTGGGGGTCATAAATGCTTCCTGGTGCGATCCCCATGCTGTCCCCATGTCATTTGAGCACTGTCACTATCGTTTTGGGCACTTTTTAGGCTTTCTACAGACTGCCGGGGGTGCCGCCGCAAACATGCTCGGGTCTCCCATAGAGTAACATTGGCCTCGTTGCTTGGGTCGAGCACTCGAGTATCACGGTGAGCTCGGCCCAAGCTTCGAGCACCCAAGCATTTTAGTGCTCTCTCAACACTAGTCATTACTATAAATACTATAAATGAAACCTTAAGATGACTGATTAATAGCAAAATTAGTATTCAATATGCAAAACCCAATATTGTTCTACCACATTATTATCATGAAGTCTACTATTTTATCTTCAAGCAAAACAATGCACATCTAATTAGGGAAGCAATATGGTATGATAAACTTTCTTTCCATTTTTGTGGGTGAGATTTGATTTCTTTTGCTTTGTTCAGTTCACAGATGATCTCCATGGATCTCATTAGAAACACACAGACACTGGAGGAATTATCAACTTGCAGAACATTTTAGGCTGTAGACATTGTAGAAAACACATCTGTGCACAAGGTTCACTGCGGTCTGTAAGGAATAAGTCTATATGATGTTACATTGAGCTCTCGGTCTTGCCTTGTGCTCCTATATAATGATGACTTGGAAACAATAGTTCTGCCTATCTAGTCGACCGCCAGCCCCAACTAACTAATAATCATGCTTACTTCACCATTATGTGGCTCTGAAGAGCAGATACACAGGTCACTTTATATCTTCTTTATATATTGTCTTTCAAAGCTTTGATAAAAAGATGATTCCTTTAGAAAAGCTGCTTTAATATATTAATGCACAATTTTTCAACAAATTTTTTTTTTTGCATTTTATAAGATAAAATTCACAAGGATGCAATTTATGGGCTCACAACAGGCTATGATCAGGTAGAAGGCAAGAAGACATCCAGCACCCGCAATGGAATGGACTATAAAACATTATTTAGTTTGAAGTTATAACTATTAAAATATCAAAAGGGAAAAAAGAAACACACTAGGGCTACGCATTTCGAGCACTAAAACTTTAGTTCTCAAAACGCGTAGGCTTAGCGTGTTTATTATTGCTTTCTTTTCCTATTGATCTTTTAATAGTTTTTTAGTCCTTTTTATTGTGGGTATTGGATATCTTCCTGCCTTCTACCTTAATATTTTCACCTTGGAGCCAGCCCATGTTCTCTGTGTGTACTGCTCCCTTATTAGATTGAACTATACCTGGACATGGTGAGATGATTAGATATTTTTTGTTTGGCTTTGTTCCCACAACAGTCTATAGCAGGCCATTTACATAAACCCTTAAGGTGACCATATACTTTACACAGCGTTCAGTCATCTGCTCATGTGGCTGAAAACTATTCCTCTTGACCCCTCATACAAATACATGCTCAGTTTGGCCAAGCATGTGTGTATTCTGAATGGGAGAAAGTAGTAAGCCCTGCCAGACAACTCTGATGGCGGTTCACCTACTTGGAGATGAAAAGATTGGAAACTGAATTCAATATGCCCCATTCTTCTTTCTCCCAACTTTTCAGGAAGAGTCAAGAAGCCCTCATACACATTAGATGTTTAGTCGTTCCTGCCAATATTGACAGATTTAGTTGACATGAAAGGGGTTGTTCACTACTTTATATGATCCCCCAATGTATTCCTCCAGGGCCCAGAAGTGTTTCTCTAAATACCTTGTGGTGCCTTTTCTGCCTGTGAGCGGCACTATCACTGGCCGCTCACAGGCATCACGTGACCCCCTGGTTGCAGCTGGCTCTGACATCCACTGATGTCACGTTAAGTTCCGGCTGCAGCCGGGGGTAATCACTTCTGTGTTCCACGGTTGACGCTGGGTTGTGGGTGGGGTTATCCAGCACGTCACATCCGTCATCCACCGCGTGCTCTCGGTGTCCTCATTCACTGTGAAAATGCACGGTGGATGCTGGGTGTGACGCACGGGGTAACCCCGCGCATAGCCCCGCATCCACTGATGTCACACCTCACTTGACGTGACATCAGTGACGGGTCACGTGATGCCTCTGAGCGGCCAGCGAAAGCACTGCTCAGAGGCAGAAAAGGCACCGCAAGGTATTTACAAAAACACTTCTAGGCACCGATGGGATACATTGGGGGATTCATATAAAGTAGTGGACAACTTCTTTAATGTACAGTATATAGCCCCTGAAGTTGCTAGGGACTGTAGAGCTACAGTATATAATAACGTAATTACTATTCATAGAATTACAGGAGATCTTGGACGTTCAACCCTAATATGGACCCTAAAATGCAACCATATTAAAGGGTTGTTGTCAATATTGCTTCTCTGGAGTGCCCCACACCCATTTAACCTGACTTCCAAATTGTTGGGGGGGGGGGGGCAGGTTCTCCTCTTTGATTGACATTTCAGGTCAGCGTCATCATTATGCTGCTGACCTGAACTGTAAAAGCCCCAATAAGGGCTTAGGAGCTGATGGTAGAGGTGATCAAATGTTTGGAAGCACTGCTTGGCCTTTCGGGCCAAAAATAGGAGGGAAATCATGAGCTTATAGGGGGCGATAGAGGCGTATCGAGTAGGCTGATGCTGTTCATGTGAATCACATGTGATGCACATGACCAGGAGCTGTTCTACAGTAATTAAATGGGCTGCTGAGAGATGGCCAAAACCAGGAGCAATAGTTCTCCAGACCCTGGCCAACCTCAGTGCAAACCATGCATGTTGAGCCATCATTCCAAATCAGCAGTAGTGGTTGATCCCTTTGGCAACAAAAAAACCCAAAAGAAGAGATAGCAGAAGTATGAAGGCAGACAAGAAAAGTAAATAAATTGCAACCGACTACCTGCTTATATCCATTTAACAACATGGGAATAACCCATTTTTCAAAAAAAAGGTGGAACATCAGGTCACTAGGAAATTAAGTGCACGGACCCTACATCGGCATCATATACGGCAGGAAAAAAAGGAATACATCCAGCACTTAGATGTAGATAACAAAAGGAACTTTATTCTTTATAGTAAAATCCAAAACAACAACAAAAAAAGAATTCTGCTGACGCGCTTCGAGCACGATATGTATTCTTAGTCGTCACACTCTTTTTCAACCAGTTGGCCTAACCCAGTATTTCTTGAACCTCAACTTGAAACTTTACTTTTGCTTAGTTTCCTATTCTTTTTTTTAATCTTACACTGTATAAGCAAGGCTACAGCTAATATTCTAATTTTGCAGAAATTCTGATTCAAATCCCATAAGCAGATGCAATAGCGTTCACAAAATATAGCAAATTCTTTCCCACTAATAGCATCCGAATTATTTGCACGTGAAACTTTTTTTTTTTAATATACATTTTGCCCCCAGTTGAATAAGAACTAATTCCTGTATTATGAGATAAATTTCCACTCTTTGTGTAACTAATCTGAACAGAAGTGGAATTATTAGATTTTTGCTTTACTGGAGTGTCATGCTGTTCTCAAACAAAGCTTTAATTAATATTCTATTGCACAAAAATGTGTACATGTTTAATAGATGTTCTGCATATTTATTCCAGACAATGGAAAGGAAATCTGACTTCTCAGTAGCAAGAAGGAAACATTCAATAACTTAAAAAAAGAAAAGAAAAAGGAAGAATATTAAAAAAAAAAAAAACGACTAAACTTACAAAATAATGTAGTTTTCGAGATGCTTGTTTTGCTGGTAAAGTTGTTAAGAGCTATGTAAGGATACTTGAAGGATATTTGACAGACAGCAGACATAATTCTTGAATGGGTTGTCCAATATTTGTTATAACAATTACAAAAGAAGAACAAAAAAATTGAAACTACCTTGGTCAGGCATCCAGCTCTTACCTCCATGGCAGCTAGACCGAGGAAGTATTCACTTCTGCACCGGGGTTGCCAACCGTCCAGAAATTGCTGGACAATCCATAAAAATAGGTGACTTTTTGTTCCTGTCTGTAAAAAGAAATTTGATGTGTCTGTGATTTTTTTTGAAGCTTGCAAGAGACTTGTACAGATTGTTATTGCTGTATTTATCGCCCTTTTACAGTTCAGAGTCAATATAGCTGACGTCTTAATATTGGATTTATGGAATGTAAACATGTATCACTTATAATTTTAATGATTTATTATGGTCATCTAATGTATTCGTAAAAAAAGTTGGATGTCCATGATTTTTTGAGAAACTGTCCAGAAAAAAAAACAAAAAATTAAGTTGACCACCCTGTTCTACACTTGTTCCGGCATCTTTGGGGCCTTTGCCGCTCACTACGTCCTATGACATAGACCTCATATGACTTCATATGTCATTCCTCAACGTTTTAGGGGACTAATAAGCAGTAAGGGAGTCTCGGATAATGGGCCGAGGATTGTCGGAAAAGAAGTAAATATTGCCTTGTTCCAGGTGCCACAAAGAACATAGCCAGATGCCAGACCAGGGCAGCTTAAGTTAGAGCCACTCTGGAGCCACTTCTCTAGAGGAACTCACTGGTTCTGCAGCAATGACATTGCAAGCATCATCCTCAGTGGTCAAGTAAAGTCTTGCGCAAACACCACAGATGAGGCTGGTGATTATATGCTGGGTTATGAAAAATTCTGGATGTGATATTATGGGTACTGAAGTGTCCATGCATGGAATAATTAAAGGAGTTGTCCACTACTTGGACAACTCCTTCTTATTCCGCATGGCTGGCCCCGTTAAAATAATAAAGCTTATACTCACCTTCGTGCCAGCACCATTCCAGTGGTGTCGGCATTCGTGTTCCCGGGGCTTACGTGTGGTTGTTATGACACGTGAACCTGGCGCAAAATTACTGCTTGTGTCACTGTCACCACCAACAGTCTGTGCAGATTTTCCCCATAAAGTTGCATTACATGGGGAAATTTCACAGGTAAAAAACGCACACGTGGTTTTAGTTTGTTTCTGCATCAAAAACACATGTAATCTGCACATGATTGTATCAATAACGTTTTGTCAATGCCAAACACCAGGAAATATAAAAAATAAAGTAGCTAAAACGTGACATGCCAAGAAGAGACAAAATAAGCAGCGTCATAAGGGGGATAAAAATGCATTTAAAAAATGCATTAGAAAGGGCAATAAAAAAACGTAAGTAGCCTAATTTAGGTGCAGAAATGGTGCAGGACATCTGAAACATAAAAAGTCACAAAAAAACTATTGTGGGAACATAGCCTAAAGGTTACCATGACCATAAGTTCGTGACTAACCCCTTTACGACCTTGGACGTATAGGTATGTCCAAAGTCACCTCCCACTATTTGTTGTGGGCTCCGGCGATGAGCCTGCTTGTTTTCCAGCACATGATAGCTGATCTGTACAGCTGACATGTGCCCCTAACAGACGCGGGTGGAATCGCAATCCACCAGCAGCTGCTAACGTGTCAAATGCCACTGTCAGACTCCAACAGCGGCATTTAACATGGCGGAACCGGAAGTGCGTCATAAGACTCAGCACACCCGTCACATGATCGCAGGTCGCCGATGGGGTGGCATAGCCGATCAGTGGTCGGCGCTCATAGCACTTTTGTTGCACATAGCAAGGCTGAAGCCCTGCTATGTGTTGCACAGATGATCAGATAAGAAAAAAAAAAAAAAAAAAATTAATAAAATTAAAAAAATATAAAAGTTCAAATCACCCCCCTTTCGCCGCATTCAAAATAAAACAATCTAAAAAAATAATACACATATTTGGTATCTCCGCATTTAGAATCACCCGATTTATCAATATAAAAAAATAATTAATCCGATCGGTAAATGGCGTAACGAGGAAAAAAATCAAAACGTCAGAATTATGTTTTTTTGGTCGCCGCAACATTGCAATAAAATGCAATAATGGATGATCAAAACAACGTATCTACACTAAAATAGTATCATTAAAAGCAGCAGCTCGGCAGGCAAAAAATAAGTGCTAACCCGACTCCAGATCCCAAAAATGGAGATGCTACGGGTCTCAGAACATGGCACCATTTTTTTTTTGCAAATATTGGATTTTTTTTTCACCACTTAAATAAAAAAAGAACCTATACATGTTTGGTATCTAAGAACTTGTAATGACCTGGAGAATCATAAGGGCAGGTTAGTTGTACCATTTAGTGAATATGGTAAAAAAAAAAAACTATTGTGGAATTGCACTTTTTTTTGCAATTTCACCACACTTGGAATTTGTTTCCAGTTTTCCAGTACACAATATGGTAAAACGAATGGTGTCGTTCCAACGTACAACTTGTCCCACCAAAAAACGAGCCCTCACATGGCCAAATTGATGGAAAAATAAAAAAGTTATGGCTCTGAGAAGAATGGGAGCAAAAACCGAAAATGCAAAAATGGAAACACCTAAGCTGGTAAGGGGTTAAATGAATATTAATTATTCGAATGGTTTCAAATACTGAAATTTTAGCAAAATCACTACATTCTTAACATTTGCAACATTTTTTGACACTTTTTTTATGTTGGAAAACAATCCACTACAGACAGATGTTAATTCATTAAAATGTAAATTAATTATTTTTCAATATTATTAAACTTTTTTTTTTCAAATATTGTGCTTATTTTAATACTCTGTGCTTTATTTAAGAGAAAAAAAACCTCAAAACTAATTTTAAAAATTGAATAAAAAAGGGCAAAAATAAGTAAAAAATAAGGGGGTCAAATTTTTTTTAAAATGATAATGCATAATGACAAACTTTGCTAATATTCTGCATCTTGGTCACCAAATTCCAAATATGTATTGTGGTGATGAGTATGATATTTTGTTATTTGTAACTCCTTCCATTTTAATATGAATGCAACAAAATGATGGCCGACTGGCTGATAAGTTGCTGGGTTTGCGCATTTGTTAAAATCTGTGAATTTTGGGAAATTCAATCTGAGTTTGATTTGTTCAAAATAAATATGCTCATCCCTTTTAGATAAATATAGCATAAACTTCTCCCGACAGAGTATTGTGAAATCAAGTTTTTTCTTTTTTTAATTTAAAGCTGATTCTATTTATTTATTTCATTTTGGGGAAAGGTTAAGCCTAAGGGAAAGGTAATTAAGGACACAACTGTTGTCAATTATTGGTGTAGGAAAAATAGGGAAATTAGATTGTACGCCCTGAAACAACAAATATATAGGACGTTTCCAAAGGAAAACAGAAAATCTTCAAATGGTACTGATATTCTGCTTTATTATAAGCGTGTGCCTCCAGGGCGCCTTATTCATGTATTTAATACAGCAAAGCGAACAATGTAGTGTTGAACCATGGGTGCAGGAGAAAGATGGAGCTTGGCATTTGGTTTCTTAACCAGATTACAGACAAGCGGGTCACAGCAGATGCCCTGTCTTGCTTCATTACTCAGCACCTGTTAAACTTGATTAACAGCCTTAGCTAATTATCTGTTAAGAGATTTTTCTGTTGTATTTCATCCAAAAAGGTCTAAAGAACTGACCTGATTCAAATGTGTTGTCTCCTTTCAGAAGGTCTTACAAGAGCGGATTCTTCACTGCTAAGTCTGACATTCAAGAAATAGCAATTTGGGGAAGTCTATAATTAGTGTCTTGAAATACTTGAATGTGAAACAAACAGAAAATTTTGTTAAATTGATCAAATTGATGATACATTTTTCACAACTCTCTACTACCGTTTGATACGTTTTTCTTATGCCAATTGTCACGCAAGATGAGGGAAAGACTAAGTGCACAACGACGGGAAGAGAAGGAGAAAGCCCAAACACTAGGGAAACGTGGAGTGGAGACCCCTAGGCAGATCTGACAACACCCTGACGTCCCTAAATAGGTACAGCACCTATTGCAGGAGCAGGAAACCTAATCCCTGACTGACCCTAGCGATAGGCCCTAGATAGGGAAGGGACAGGGTGAGCACTAGTAAGCCCCCACTGCAGCTAAAGACAAACAGGTAAACAGACAAGGGAATACAATTAGCTTGAGAAGACACCAGAGAGATCACGCCAACTATCCTCCAAGGGAACTCCAAGAAGACACTACACACTAGCCCACTACTAGTACATCAAGCGTGGACAGAGGAAAATAGAGCTATCATTGGTGACTCTCTGGAGAGACTGAAGGTATTTAAGCACCCAGCAACGGTGTGTCAATTAGCAGCAGAAGGTAGAGGTCACTGCTAGGTCCTAGAGGGAGAAGGATATAATTACACTATAGAGATGAAATGATCAAGAAGGTGCCTGCAGAGCCAAGTGCAATGACCTTCTACAGCTGGATCCGGAATGACTGTCTGTCACACCTGACAAATCCATGACACCAACCCACAGTTGTCAATATTTTCTTTTCTTTAGAGCTCGTGTACACAACCGATTATATTGGACGAGTGCTCGCCGTGGTTTTTATAGAGAGCACTTGTACCCATGATATTCTATGGGGCCGTGCAAATGTCAAATTCTTTTTCCTCGGACCGAGTTTTTCAATGAAAAAATAGGAGGCATATTCACATTTGATCTGAGTGTTGGATCAAAATTGGAATTGCACGTCAATAGGTCAGTGAAAAACATCGGACCAAACTTGGATGTCATTCGAGTGTTGTCCAATTCTCAAGGACTTATGGAATGGAGAGGGTGGAGAAACCTTTTTTTTTCTCTCCACTTCCAAGAAAAACTGATGTTGGACCCCTTTTCTCAGATGTAGAAAAAATGGTTGTGTGCACCTACCCTTAATATGAATCAAGGGTGTAACATGTGACTGTAAAATCAGACAACGCCCATCAGGACATCTAATGATGGTCCACCATTATCTGTTCTTGAATTTGGTTAAAGACTTAAATTTCCCACTAAATAAATATTATTATTAATTATTATAGCGCCATTTTTTCCATGGCGCTTTACATGTGAAAAGGGGAATACATAATAAAACAAGTATAATAATCTTAGACAGTAGTCTAAGAAGTCACTGACTGGTACAGGAGGAGAGAGGACCATTATAAATTATTGTAACATGCTAGTAAAACCCTTGAATAGCCATTTGCACATCACAACAGGTGAATGGCTACATATTGACAGTCACATATAGCATCAATATCTCCTGACAGAGTATCCCAAAAACAGTTTTTTTAAGTATAAAATGATAATCTGGAACTGCAAATCACAGAATATATAGAGCCAAGAGCAATAGTAATGCAGGACACATCGATCTGTCTTCATAAGAGATGGGCAAGATAGTAGATGAATGAAAGCAATAAAATGGTTTCAATCTTGCACATGTTCTTTAATTGCACTAACCAGAATTACTTGCCTCAGTCATCAATTAAAGGGGTTTTCTCAAGTTTCATCTGCAGAAGCGCACCGCTCCTAGATCCTTCCTTCATCACAGACTGCACAGCTCTCCTGTTCTTACAATAGCTGCTGATGCACAGACATGTGACCAAACCTGCCAATTCAAAACACTGCATATGGAAAAGCTGTTTTTTTTATTGGATGAGGCTGATAGATAGGTCTGGTGGTAAAGTTGGAGAAGATGTCTGAACACCCTCTCTGAAGACTCCGGAATGTATATTTAACGTGACCTGTCGTTTTATGTGTTTTCATCCTCATGTAGGCTGCAGTTTTCCTCTGTACAGGAGTGGACAGGGTTAACTATAAGCCTAGTATATGATTTGTGAAGGCGTAAGTAGGCAATGGGAGCTTAAAGGAAACCTGTCACCAGGTTTTTCACAGATAACTGATGTGCGCATGCGCTGACGCACTTTGATCTTTCCTTGCGCATGTGCTTAACAGTACTTTGCTCTGCCTTCACAGATAACTGATGTGTGCATGTGCTGGCGCTCTTTGGTCTTTCCCCGCACATGCGCTTAACAGTACTTTGCTCTGCCTTCACAGATAACTGATAAGCGCATGTGCTGGCGCGCTTTGGTCTTTCCCCGCACATGCGCTTAACCGGACTTTGCTCTGCCTTCACAGATAACTGATGTGTGCATGTGCTGGTGTGCTTTGGTCTTTCCCCTCGCATGCGCCTAACCGGACTTTGCTCTAGCTTCACAGATAACTGATATGCACATGTGCTGGCACACTTTGGTCTTTCCCCACGCATGCGCTTAACAGTACTTTGCTCTGCCATCACAGATAACTGATGTGTGCATGTTCTGGCGCGCTTTGGTCTTTCCCCGCGCATGCGCTTAACAGTACTTAGCTCTGCCTTCAGCAGGGCAGAGAGAAGTGCGCCTGTGCAAGAGCGCGATGAAGGATGCTGTGTGGATGACATAGGATGCATCATCCACATGAAGCAGAGAAGCAGGAAAGCATCGCAGGAAGAGAGGTTGCACCAGACCAAGACCATCGACGCCCATTGGACTGGAACGCCCCATAGGTGAGTATAATAAAAGGTCTTTTTTTTGTATTGCAGGGTGGCTTGGAGACTTATATACTACATTCCATAATGCTGTAACACAGGGCTGAAAGGTGGTGGCCTAAGGTTATATAGGAAAAACGTGGTGACAGGTTCCTTTTAATTCCTGTTTATCAATTAGTATAATACTGTCAGCATTGTCAGCCATATTGGGTGTGCGCAGAGAAGAGCAGGCTCAAAAGAAGATAGTAAGATCCTTCCTTATTAAGCAACAGAGATGGCAGTTTCTCCTCATAGCAGGCAAGTTGGGGCATCTACAGAAAGAGACTTTTACGCTATGTGTGCACATTGAGTATTTGATTGCAGAAATTTCTGCAAGGTTTCTGTATCTCCTGGCAGCAAAAATGCTGCGGCAAAAATGCGCATTTTGCATTTTTTATGCTTTTTTTATGTGTTTTTGATGTGTTTTTTCATGCGTTTTTGTACAGCAATGAATGCTTTTTGGAGCTAAATAAACATATTTGAAAAAAGAAATGTGGGACATCGTTTTAACCCTTGGATTACTGTCGGACCTAGGGTGAGTATATTTGTTAATTTAAATGATTAAAAAAATGTGTCTGTTTTATTTCAAATGAAGTGTTTTATTCTCAGTGTGTGTTTATTTTACTTAGTAATGAGGGTGTCTGGCTGACACCTTTTAATTGCTAAAGCTAAGGTTAAGTGTCAGGGACACCTAATCCCAGTATCTCTTATCCCATTAATCCTAATGCCACACTTGTTTTATCAGTATATGCGAATCCACCGCATGTAATGACATTTCAATAGATGAATTGACATGCTGCGGGTGAGTTTGAGTATGTGCCCATGATCAGGAAATGCTGCTGGTTGAATGCTGCGTATTTATGCAGCGTCAAACCTACATTGGCCAGATATTACAGCATAATGGATGCGATTTCTAGAAATTCCATGTTCACTATGCGTGCATCTGAGGCGGCGGATCAACTCCGGACACTGACATGCGGTGCGTCTTTCAGGACCGCAGTATGTCAATTTCTCTTGCGGAGTCACTAGTCTCTGCAACAGAAATTTGACCATTAGAATGTATTGAATGCATTAAATCCGCATAGTACAGTGAAAGATGCTGCGCCCAAAGCACTAACACATCCAGATCATTGGCACATAGCCTAAAATTAAAAAAATGACGTGGGTTCCCGCCTTATTTTCATAGCCAGCAGAGGGAAACCCAACCACGGCGGGTTGATATTACTAGCTGGAGAAGGGGTCACTAGCCAAAAATGTTCCCTGGCTTTTAATAACAGCCCACAGCTGTTTGTTTAGCCTTTACTGGCTAGATTACAGGGGGACCCAAGAAAAAAATTGACGTAGGGGCCTTCTGTAAAATCTAACTAGCAAAGGCTATGCACACAGCTGTTGGCTGATATTAATTGCCAGGGCAGGGACTATGGATCCTGGCCTCCTCCGAGGCTAAAAATATCAGCTCTCAGCGGCACCAGAACTGGTACATCCATAAGATGCACCAAATATGGCACTTAGCCTCCGCCCTTCCCACTTGCCCTGGTGCGGTGGCAAGTGGGGTAATAGGGCTGGGGTTCATGTAAGCCTTGTATTGGCAGCTGACATGAAGCTCAGGTTAGTAATGGTGGGCGTCTATAAGACACCCCCATTACTAACCCTGTAGTAAAGTTTTTGAAATAAAGACAAGGCAAGAATAAAGTCTCTTATTTTAAATAAAAGTCCACATGGTTTTAAATATTTATTTAAAAATAAAAAACACCATATATTCACCTGTATTCGCCCATTCTGCTGAAGCTATTGTCACCTGTATAGAAACAAAAATAAAAACAACCATATGCCTCACCTGTCCGACGTGATGACATAATCCAGAGTATCCCATGAAGTTCTGGGTCACTTCTACAGCAGTCACACCAGCAATCACTGTTGTGACTGTTCTAGAGGACAGCACTCTATACACTGACAGAAGTGTAATCACTCCTTTCAGTGTAGAGCACTGATCTGCCAAGAGTGAGGTCACTGGAGTTCAATTAGCTGATAATCAGCTGTTAAGCTCCGGAGATCTCACTTATGGCATCAGTGTTGCATGAGAAAATTCTCACTCAGCACAGAAGCCCTAACTGAAGTCACCGGAGCTCTCAACTAATCAGCCGCTGATTGAACTCCAGTGATCTCACTCCCGGCAGCTCAGCATTATACACTGCCAGTAGCAATCTCGCTCCTGTCAGTGTATAGAGTGCTGCCAGGTGATCGGATCACCGTGGGAGGCTCGTGATGATGGCGGTAGGTGATAAGGTGTTTTTTATTTTAATATCAATTTATTTTAACTTTTTTTTTTGCACCAAGCAGTTGCTGGCTGATGAGTCTACTTCTCCACTCAGCCTCGCCTGATCCCACTGTTATCAGCTGGTGCGGCCATAGGATGATGGGAGCAGTAGTCTCCCACGGGCAATTCTTTCTGCATTTTTGTCACGTTTTTGACTCATTGACTTGAATTAAGTTAGTCAAATATGCAACAAACATCTGCAGCAAATCCGCAAATATTTTTATACCTGCGTTTTTGCTGCGGATTTGACTGACTCAATTGCAGTCAATGGGTGAAAAATGCTGCAGAAACGCACAAAGAAATGTCATGCTGCAGATTTAAAACCAATGACAATCCTGATAGGAAAATTCTTGATCATGTGCACAGCACTTCAGGTTTGTCATTGTACTAGCTGGCACAAGTAATCCCTAGCGTTTTGGGCCCATTTCCAAGTGGAAAAAATGCAGCGAAAACGCACCAAAAAAGTACAGTGTGCACATAAACTGAAGCATGAATCTTAGTGTTAGGCAGATCTGGAGGTCTTTGTGAAAGAATATTGTATCACCCGGGCTGGGACACGTCTATAAGGTATTAGCCCTTGAAGAGCTCCCTTACATAGTCCACTTAACCCTATGTAAGGCGTTTACGGAATTAGATGTTGGCTAAATTCCCCCCTTACGTGGTCACATGTCCTTCCATCAGCAGTCATTTTGAGAACAGAAGAGCTGTGCAGTCTTTGAGGAAGGTAGCACTAACAAGTGCAGGTGGAGAACCTACAATAATTATATATTAGTAATTGCCACAAAAAAAAAAAGCTAAAGTGGACAACCCCTTTAAGTACCTAGGACTTTAAAGTACACAGCTCTGTGGACTCCGTATGCTGAAGAACAGGGTGAAAGTGCATGTTTTTTGCCTTGGGCATTATTTCTTACTGGCACCACAGTTCACGTGTTCGGATGTACTTGTGTGTGAGAGACAGATATGCTTTAATTCTCATTATAATAAAATCCTCCATACGAACAATGCTCGAGATTATCTTGGCTTCAAAAGCAGCATAAGCTCCCATTCATGTTAATAAATGCAAATATGCAGAGAAATTAGGCTAGGCGCAAAATGACTTATGCCCATATGGTTTACTGAGCATTAATAGAAAAATAACTTTATATTAGCTGTGCTTATAAATATGGTATACTTACTCGAAAATATCACAATATTATGCAGTACACATCTATTATCTCACTAACACCGGTAATTGAAATTGCATTATGTATTACAAGCAGGAACGACAAGCGTGTTGTTCATTCCTTTTTTTAATAAGTCTTTGCATATATCTGTGCGGCTCTCCGTTTAGATGACTCCGCGTGCTCCGCACTTTGACACCATTTCTCACGCACTATATTTGAAATTCCAAGCAGCTTATTTTCAGCTCATCTCCGTTCATCTCATGTTCTCTCTCTCTCTTTCTCTCACTGTTTGTCCTCTTCCGGTGCATTTCTCCTCTTCAGATTCCTGAGGTCTTTTCATGCAATCTGCTATATATGTGTCTTCTAGCCTCAGGGTACAGAGCTTTCTGGCTTTGATTAAGGTTTCCAGCTATCTAAAATACAGGTTGTTCTGAGTTCCCTGCAAGATTCCCCGGCATTGTGCAGGATTTGATTCCTTTTCCTTCATCCAGTCATGATCTCTTGTATTCCTGTGAAGTTTTCATTTGCCTGATGTAACTTTTTTCCTTTTTTACTATTTTAGACTAAACATTTTAGCAAACTTAAAAACTTTTTTTTAATTTTCCATTATCGGCAGGTAGATACTAACTATCTACCTGTGCTGCCCTGCAACGATCTTTCCCGGCTCAATCTAATGCAGCAGGCAGCCAGCTGTCAATCGACTTGACATTGACAGTGATGCCCCATTGACAAAGCAGAGTGGAGGAGAAAGATATGCTCTGTTGGCATGATGTAACAGCAAGCAGGAGATTCGCCAGCAGGATCGGTTTTTGACCACTCTGAGCCTGGAGAGTTTGTGATCGTTGCAGGGCAGCACAGGGAGGTTGTTGGCAACTAACTGTCGAAAAGTGGTTGGCCTCATAGAGAAAGTAAAAAAAAAATCTAGGATAAACCCTTTATAATATAAAACCAATAAAAGTGCAGGTGGACATGCACGTAAGAAAAAAGTTATCAAAACGTACTGATTGCAATGGGACAAACCCACCAATTGGAGGGGAACCGGTCAACTATCTTATGCATATGAGGGTGATCCAAGAAGGACCAGTCTTATTGAATTTCTATCCTTTTGTTCTCAGGGGAGATAAACCATCTCCAGATGGGTCTGCAAGCAGTTTACCCCACTCTCCGAATGCAGCACAACTATAAACTCATCGAAAATGAATTTTAATTTTTATGGGGGAGTCGGGAGGAATTGCTTCAAAGCTATAAAGTGTTCAGCTCATAACCAATGAACGTGTAGAGCCAGCTTAAATGGGTTGTGTCAAGCATAGATGTTATTGCAATCAGGTGTTGTACCAATCATTAAGTTATCAATCAAAGATAACTTATTAATTGTTGGGGGGATTCGACCATTGGTACCCCCACCTATTTCAAGAATGGAACTCTGTAAAGCCTCATCTGAGTAGAGAGTAGGTATAGCATGCACACCTCGGCTCTATACATTTAGCTGTCTCCTGCAGTCTCACACAGAATGTATGGAGTGAAGGTGTGCATGGTGGAGATTAGTGGGGTTCCCAACAGTTGGACCCTCGATGATCAATTTGTTATCATCTATTGAAAGGGAATAACTTAAATACCGGGTGCTCACCCTTTAACTTTGGTAAATTGCGATGTTTACACCGATTTCTGTATAATCATTGCTATCCCAAGACCCCGATGTCCCTGTGCGCTGTCACGTTATTATGACATGCAATGATAGTACAAAGCACAGGGATGTTATTGGCTTAATTGTGCCAGAAGTCCTAGCCTGGAGTAAGGTCGAAGAGGATCCACATGGTGAAATGCAAAAGAAGGGTCATGGAAGACTGAATGGAAGGCTACAAGGGCGACGGGAAAAATGAGCACTGGGGTTAGTATTAATATACATATATATATATATATATATACATATACACAGTACAGACCAAAAGTTTGGACACACCTTCTCATTTAAAGATTTTTCTGTATTTTCATGACTATGAAAATTGTACATTCACACTGAAGGCATCAAAACTATGAATTAACACATGTGGAATTATATACTTACAAAGAAGTGTGAAACAACTGAAAATATGTCTTATATTCTAGGTTCTTCAAAGTAGCCACCTTTTGCTTTGATGACTGCTTTGCACACTCTTGCCATTCTCTTGATGAGCTTCAAGTGGTAGTCACCGGAAATGGTTTTCACTTCACAGGTGTGCCATGTCAGGTTTAATAAGTGGGATTTCTTGCCTTATAAATGGGGCTGGGACCATCAGTTGTATTGTGCAGTAGTCTGGTGGATACACAGCTGATAGTCCTACTGAATAGACTGTTAGTATTTGTATTATGGCAAGAAAAAAGCAGCTAAGTAAAGAAAAACGAGTGGCCATCATTACTTTAAGAAATGAAGGTCAGTCAGTGCGAAAAATTGGGAAAACTTTGAAAGTGTCCCCAAGTGCAGTTGCAAAAACTATCAAGCGCTACAAAGAAACAGGCTCACATGAGGACTACCCCAGGAAAGGAAGACCAAGAGTCACCTCTGCTTCTGAGGATAAGTTTATCCGAGTCAACAGCCTCAGAAATCGCAGATTAACAGCAGCTCAGATTAGAGACCAGGTCAATGCCACACAGAATTCTAGCAGCAGACACATCTCTTCAACAAGAGGAAACTTTGTGCAGCAGGCCTTCATGGTAAAATAGCTGCTAGGAAACCACTGCTAAGGGCAGGCAACAAGCAGAAGAGACTTGTTTGGGCTAAAGAACACAAGGAATGGACATTAGACCAGTGGAAATCTGTGCTTTGGTCTGATGAGTCCAAATTTGAGATCTTTGGTTCCAACCACCGTGTCTTTGTGCGACGCAGAAAAGGTGAACGCATGGACTCTACATGCCTGGTTCCCACCGTGAAGCATGGAGGAGGAGGTGTGATGGTGTGGGGGTGCTTTGCTGGTGACACTGTTGGGGATTTATTCAAAATTGAAGGCATACTGAACCAGCACGGCTACCACAGCATCTTGCAGCGGCATGCTATTCCATCCGGTTTTCGTTTAGTTGGACCATCATTTATTTTTCAACAGGACAATGACCCCAAACACTCCTCCAGGCTGTGTAAGAGCTATTTGACCAAGAGAGAGAGTGATGGGGTGCTACGCCAGATGACCTGGCCTCCACAGTCACCAGACCTGAACCCAATCGAGATGGTTTAGGGTGAGCTGGACCGCAGAGTGAAGGCAAAAGGGCCAACAAGTGCTAAGCATCTCTGGGAACTCCTTCAAGATTGTTGGAAGACCATTTCCGGTGACTACCTCTTGAAGCTCATCAAGAGAATGCCAAGAGTGTGCAAAGCAGTCATCAAAGCAAGAGGTGGCTACTTTGAAGAGCCTAGAATATAAGACATAATTTCAGTTGTTTCACACTTTTTTGTTAAGTATATAATTCCACATGTGTTAATTCATAGTTTTGATGCCTTCAGTGTGAATGTACAATTTTCATAGTCATGAAAATACAGAAAAATCTTTAAATGAGAAGGTGTGTCCAAACTTTTGGTCTGTACTGTATATATATATTTATTTATTTTTACATCTATCTTTTATGCTCTGGGGTCTGGATAGACCCCTGTGCATAATAAAGAACTTTCTACTTGCATTTGGAGAAAGTTAGTTAGCTCACCTGCCCGATGCATGGCAAATTCACTCTGTAGCACAACAATCCACAGTTTAAGCCGGGAATCGTTTTTTTGGTATAAGAAAGTAAGACTATTTTCTTCCTGCTAAAAAACATCCAACATAAAGTGGTTTGATACAAAGCAGCTTAAAAATGTAAATATTGGCAGCTAAATAGCATAAATTAACACAGGCAATGTGTTTCTGACTTTTAGCAGTCCTTAGTCTAAGCCTTAGTCTGAGCCTTATTTTATACTAA
This sequence comes from Phyllobates terribilis, assembly GCF_046119375.1. Lineage (NCBI taxonomy): Eukaryota > Metazoa > Chordata > Amphibia > Anura > Dendrobatidae > Phyllobates > Phyllobates terribilis. The sequence goes on from NW_027362768.1 coordinate 332,278,747, forward strand.
AGAAATGAGTACTGGCTTAAACATTGAATTTGCATTAAATAACTATCTGCAAATCGAATTTCCAAGTAAAATCTGCACAATTTGACGAGTTTGAATCTTGGCAGATCTGCTCATCGCTAGATACAACAAGTACCCAAGGCAGAAGCATCAGTGATTATGTGACATGAGGAACCAGATATGTTATGTGCTCCATCATTACACAACCTAACGCACATCAGCAGAGTTGCACTGCCTAAACAGCCAGATTCAGTTGTACCTCAACTTTGTCCTTTCTACAGTATATACCCTGAGCCCCAATTCCTTGGACTTTTGGATCAGCAGATTGGACCAGTGGCAAGAACCAGTGCCAATTACTACTTTTCCAGGCATATCCTGCCTGTACATCATGTTATATCTATTCTGTGCTACTGCCGCTGGGACTGACATTTCTGACCCTATACAGCCGCACATCTACTTGCAATTGACATCAAAATGGATACAGCGCAACTGCTGACTCTGCTACTGCCGATAGGCAGAGAGACATCTCCTGCCTATCCAATGTATTCTTTAGCTATATTGTTCTGATACTTTGAATCCTACACTGTACAGAGTAAATGAACCTGGAACTTCTCCTAAAACATTTTTGGATAATTTTTGGACAGATTTAATAACCATTGAAACTTTCCTTTATAAAGAGCAAACCTGTTGCTGCTCTCCTAAAAAGGGATACTTTTTTATGGCTTATGCAAATTCTATGAGCCTATGAGTTCTTTGATGCATAAATTCCAGCATTACAGTCATTTTCATCCCAAAAGGGATATTTTTTGCATCATGTTTACATTTTAATAAACGTAAAAAGTCTTTCCGTGTAGTGTGTTATTACACAAACTGTTAGTTATTGCCAGTTACCATCCGTTTACTTATAGCCATACATTTTGAGGTCACTTAGAAATGACTGAGGCTGTATTTGCCATAAAGTATGATCTGCCGGGGTCCCACACGCGGCACCCCCGTCGATCAGCTGTTATCAGTGCTCACCTGTGGGGCACCGCCGTCAAGTGGTAGTGGCCACCGCAGCATACTACACCTCCGCCTCCTATTTAATTGGCCACTAGCACTTGAAAGCGGAGCCACACAGGTAAGTACTTCCTGACGGCGGTCGCCGCCAGCACCGATAACAGCTGATCGGCGGGGGTGCCGCGTGCGGGACCCCGGCCGATCATACATTGATGCCCTATCCTACGATCATCAATGTAAAAGTAGTGGACAACCCCTTTAAATACAGTCCTAGGAAACCTCAGAATGCTAGATGTCTTTTCCAGGCAATTGGAGGCTTTTGCATGTGCAATTTACAGAGGGTTAATTTGCTGTTATTTGAGAATTTTACAAAAGTTCTGAAAAGCTGGTGAACTTGAGTTTCAAAAGATCCGCTCATCTCTACTTTTTAGAGAAACCCTGTTACTCACAAATACTGTGAGTAGACCTTAGCTGCAAGTCAGTAGTAAAATATGCAGCTGGCAAACACTATGTGCAGAATTTGTTCAATGTTTTATGACTTTCTCTCTCTGTCTCTATCTAAGCTCTGACATCATCTCATTATCCAGATTAATCAGAAAATAACTGCTGCATTCTCTGCCTCTGCTTTTATACATGCTATAGTAGTACCTATTGATTTGCTATGCTATAACTTGTAATGTGATAGTTGCATTATGCGAAAGCTCGTCCCAAGGTCAAAGGAGCCTTTAATGGCTGATGCAATCTTCTGTATTGTGTAAAATGGCAGCAATTCTTTTTAACAATTCACGAAAAGCAAAAACCAGATTGTTTGAATTTGCTGAGTTCATTGAATTTGCAAAAGTTTAACATGAATACGATTCAAATGAAATTGACTCTCTCATCTCTAGTAAGAGAAGACACATCTCAATTTCTGTTGCTTGTTATTTCCTTGTGGTTTTCAAAATCTGTACTTGAACAATTCAATAGGAATTTTAATTGTTTACTTTCAGGGGAAAACATTGATCATATAATGTAATGGATACATATGTACTCATTTAGTGTAAATCTACACAGGACAGATAAGCTATAGCTTTTCTGACCGTATTTGCAGAGGAAAATCCAGTATATTACAGTAGCAGAAAATTGAATGAGTTTTAACAAATTTTATTCACACACTGTTGAAAAATATCTCTGCACATATTGACATACGGTTGGGATTTTAAATCTACAGCATGTCAATTTAGGTTGCAGATTTTTCCACGCTTGGAAAAGTCAAAAACTGCAACAAATCCCGTTTGTGACATATTTTGCCGTGAACTACATGTGCATCAAAATCTCCAAAAATAACCTTTCTTGCAAAATTTAAAAATAAAAAAATACTGTATTCAACATTGCTATACCTACATTGTCTCCTTTGCCCAGTCCTTCGCTAGTCTCCAGAAGGTGAATAATGTATTTTTTTTTATACTTTGTCCTATTTACAGTAAGAAAAAGCTGCTCCAAAATCTATGATTTTTTTTTTCAAAATTTACCGGTTTGGATGTGCCTGCAGTTTTAGGTGAATTCGCTGCAGAAATTTTTAATGTAAAATTTATAATCTTTCATGATTTCTGTAGTTGACTGCAGCATAAAAGCTCTGTGATGGCTCATTCGGTGAAAATTTAAAATATCTAAATTTGAGAGTCGAAATGTAATATATTTAAGGGCTCGATCATAATAGCATACAAGTCTATGGGTGCGTGTGAAACATCATAATGCACTCAGATGTCAGCCGAGTGCAGTCCTATTAACATGGGCACAGAGAATTGAGAAGATGAGAAATGAAGTTCCCCATCTTCCCTGCACCTGTGATTTGATCCTCTCATGCGAGAGAATAGGAGCACACTAACGTGACACTCGGGCCATACTCTGACAGAGTTTTATCAGAGTGTCATTAGCATAATCGGCCCGATTCTCTCGCATGAGAGAATATATGCTAGTGTGAGCATAACCTAAGGCTCGAGGCACAAGACTATTTTCTTTCATCCGAGAGAATCGGGCCATTTATGCTGATCAGAGTGTTATCACAGTGTGATACGATTTTCTAAGATGGAGAAAAATGTTTTTATCCATCTTTTCCATTCTGTCAATCCATGAAAATCAGAATGCACTCAGATGTCATCCAAGTGCAGTCCAATGGTTTCCAAAGACTCATTAACTTGCATGGCGGCGTGCGATCAGAATATCGAATGCAAATCGAGCATGCTGCGATTTGTTTCCTCGGAGAGTTTCAGTGTCTTGAATGGAGCCAAGGTATGCAAGGTTGACTTTTGCTCCATTCATTGTCTATAGGACTGCTGGAGAAAGTCAAGTAAAGCAATCCACTATTTCCAGTAGTGTCGCTGACAATCAGTAGAGCAGATGCTGAGCATGTGCACCTCCGCCACATTCAAGACAGGGCACTGTAGTGCCCTGTTCTCTGGACTCTGGAGCACCGTTCTTGAGATTATTGGAGGTCCCAAAGGTCAGGCGCCTAGCAATCAGCAAGATATTGCTTGACCTAAATATGGTAAACCTTTTAATTTTGGAAAAAACAATTTAAAGTGGAAACATTCTGCAGCTTCATCCCCCTCCTCCCACACTTTTTTTTACTGTATTACTGCAAACCCATATTCTAGTGAGTAACAAGGTCTTCTAACATTTACAGTGAGCCTGGAGGCTGAGAAACAGGAATAACAGGATCCTCGAAGATGAGGAAGATGTCATTTCATCCCTTTAAAATATATCGCAACGTTTCACCTTCTATTACCATCGTTACGTCTCCTGTCTGTAAATAGCGATGAACACATTTGTTTCTAAGGCAGAGAGGTTAGTAAGGGTGAAGATCACAATTAACCTGGCTATGTTTGCTGACCTTCCACATTTTCCTTCCAGACATGGACAAAAATATGGCATGACAGACAGGACAAGACAAATGAATGAAACGTTCAGTATAAAACAACCTTCACATTGTATGGAGCATGACATATGCTCTTCCGGGAATATTGACTTTGTACAATGCCCAAGATCTTGAATTTTCCAACCTACCAGGTTTTATTAAAGTCTAATTAAATTAATGAAAATGTATAATTACTGAATGTTCTTATCCATTCAGCAATCAGTCTCCTATTTATTCATCAGCATTTCATAATTGAAGAAACGTTAGCTGCAAATATTGAATACAATTGAATTAAAATATAAATCTTGCATCATTGGAGGTCTAGGTGTTATGACTGAGCCCTAAAAAAAAATTATTCAAAGAAAAAGGGAAAAGGAAAATTATTAGTGTTGAGCCACCCCCGTAGCGTTCGAGTCCGGTTCGGTTCGTCGAACACCCGTGTGTTCGCCGAACTGTTCGTCGAACTGTTCGTCGAACACCTTCGAACACCGTTAAAACCAATGGCAGGCGAACAAAAACACATAGAAACACATAGAAAACACCTTCAAAGGTGTCCAAAAGCTGACAAACTGCTCAGAAGACACAACTAACACATGGAAAAGTGACAAGTACATATAGTCATGAGAAAAGAAAAGAGGTGGAGGAGTAAAAGGAGGGGGAGACACAGATATAGACATGTCATGCCCTTCTAAAATCCAAAAAGTGAGAAGCCGACACGTTCAGTCCGATCCTGCCCGTGCCACCTCCGTGTCGCCTGGTTTGTGCCAGAGCCGCGGTGAACCCTGACGGCCAGCCCCCCTCTCCCAATACTGGTGCCTGTCCGCTGGTGGGTCGAGCGAGCCCCCCTGTGGTGGAGGCAGCTAAGCTTTTTAATTTAAATTGTCTCTCTAATTTGAATGAATACACTTTAAATCCATTTACAAGGATCTATTGGAGGGCAAGTCTCATGCCAGCAGCCGCGTAATTCCAGCTCCAGTAGCGTCCACTAAAGCTGCTGCAGTTAAAAAGCTTTTATAAGGATCGAGCTCGGCTGTCCACCGCAAGGCATCCTACTGCCAGTCCCAGCCCCTATGCCTTGGGGTGCCTCCTGATGCTCTTCACTGAGTATCCCGTGGTCCCGAAGCATTTCCTTTGAAAAAATTAAGTGTCCAAACTACAGGTGGTGTAGCTTGCTTAACAGCCGGGATAATCCGCTGACTAGCAGACACTGCTACTAGGCACAAAGTATTTCCTGGGCTAGATGCAGTTAAAAATTTGTAATTAGATACTCTCGTTGGATGCTGAGAAAGCATTCCATAGAGTCTCCTGGCACGCCATATATGATTCTCTTAAAAAGCTTGGGGTAGGGGTCTAGGGGACCCTTTTATAGCCAAAATCACGGCCCTGTATCGCAATACGTCACCTAGGCTGAAGATAAATGGAACTGTAGCACCCTGAGGGCTCGGTTGCTACAGAGGTATTGCACCTCACCCAGAGGTGTGATATCTCACTCTCAGGTAAGGATGGAGTGTGGATCAGGACCCGACACCTGCATGCATTACACCACATTGCCGTGGGGCAGGGCGACCAATATGCCCCTGAGATGGGCACGACAGTCCCTGTCCCTGGCTGGAGTGGGGGGAGGGAACACTGAGGAAGGGGAACCCTGTAGTGCAGGAGCAGGGAGGAAGCAGTTCCTGGGTGCATTGAGAAGGGAGTATAAAAGGTGGGCACCATCTTAGTTCAGTGCAGAGAAGTCTGAGCAGAAGTGGCAGGGAGCAGGGGCTCTGCATGAGCTCTGCTCCGGAGGCGGGCCTAGTAACAGAGGCCCAGGCCTGGAAGAGGGAGAAGGAAGGAAGAGGAGCGGAGAAGGCTCCAGGAACGAGGAACGAAGGGATCCCAGGGGTGCGGACGGGCGAGTCGCCACCGCACGCCCGAATCCACCTGCATGGAGGGGTCAGGCCAAAGGGGGAGACCGGTCCCCGAAACTAGTGGAGGCAGGAAACGACCCTCAGCTAGAAACCGGAGGCTGTGACATTTTATGTGGCGCAGCCCCTCGCTACACCCGCTAGGAGGGCAGCACATAGGGTCAGGGAAACTGGCGCCAAGTTTACCAAGAGGAGGCCCGAGGCAGCCGGACAGAAGGGTTGGTAAGAAAGGGCAGACAAAGGACACACAAAGGGGGTCCTGTGAAGTGCTCCAAAGTTATCTGGGAGTTGTCTGAGCCCCTCACCTGGTGAGCACAGTACGACGTGGGCAGCCGTTACCTGCAGACGTGGTCTGGATAATAAGAACTGTGAGTAAAGGCCCTGGACTGCATCACTGACTCCGTGTCGTTACTGCTGCCCTGCACCATCACCCCCATCCTCCGCATACACTGCCCTGAGGCTATACTCCTCCCGTGGGGAGTTATGCTACGCTCTGCTGCACCCACAACACCAGCCTCAGCGGTCTGCTCTGCAGCGGCGGTTCACTCTGACCGCAATCTACGGGTGGCGTAGTCGGACATTTAAACATCAAAACCACATAAATAGTTCCGCCACTGGTTTGACCACCCTGAGCCACGGAACCGGGTCGCCGCCACGAAGACTACAACCACCAGCATCCACCAAAAAGGGTCCGGCTCCGGGTGTCCCAAGGCCCAGGGGGTGCATCAGAACATTTTCATCACCTTTCACAATCACCAATGGGACAAGGCAGGGATGTCCTCTGTCCCCTCTCTTATACATCCTAGTGACGGAGCATCTGCTCTCATCAATTCGCCATAACCCCAATATTAGGTGGATTGAGGTGGGAGGCACCGAGTACAAGTGCTCTCTATTTGCTGATGATGTCCTAGTATATATCACTCAATCACATATATCCATCCATGCTGTTATGGCTGAAATAGATCACTTTGTTACATGGTCAAATTTTAAAATCAATGCAGCGAAGTCTGAGGCCCTCGATGTCTCCCTCCCCAAATCCATATAGGATTCCATCCAGTCCAACTTTCCCTTTGCCTGGCCCTCACAGGGTATCAAATACTTAGGAATTCCTATTCATAGAGACCTCTCCCATCTATGTTATCTTAATTTTGGGCCCTTTATTGAACAACTCCATACAGACCACGCTTGGCAAGTTAGAACTGTAAGATTCACTACGTGAACCACTGGTGTTTTGTGGAAAAGCACATGTACACTGTGTTCCAAATTATTATGCAAAAAGTGTTTAGGAGTGATAAGGGAAGAATTTGTTTGTTTGTCAGTTAAACTCATTGATGGTGATGTGTGTCAGGGCTCTTTATATCACTGTAAGCAATTGCAGACACCTGTGCTAATTAGTTTGGCAGGTGTGTCCAATGAAAGGCAAGACTACTTAAGAAGGCTGTCTCACATTATTAAGCAGCCTACATTTTCTGCCAAAATGGGAAAGAAAAAGGATGTGTCGGCTGCTGAGAAGCAACAAATTGTGGAGTGTTTAGGTGAAGGCATGACTACAATCAACATTGTGCGATGATCAGGATGAAGTGTCTTGGCAATCAAGAAGTATGTAGCTGATTCACAGTACATACGTGTGCGTGCTGATAAGGGCAAATTGAGGACTCTTTCCTACAGGCAATTACGTCAGGTTAAAAGAGCAGCGGCAAAAAAGCCTTGTCATAGCAGCAGACAAGTTTTTGAAGCTGCTGGTGCCTCCAACGTCCCCCGAACAACAAGATGCAGGGTCCTTCAGAGGTTTTCAGCTGTGCATATGCCATCCTGTCGACCTCCTCTATCCACTTCACACAAGCAGAAACGGCTCCAGTGGGCCAAACATTACATGAAGACTGATTTCAAACTGTTTTGTTCACGGATGAGTGCCGTGCAGCGCTCGATGGTCCAGATGGATGGAGTGGAGGATGGCTGGTTGATGGACACCCCACGCAAACACGGCTACAGCGCCAACAAGGAGGAGGTGGAGTAATGTTTTGGGCTGGAATCATGGGGAGAGAGATTGTCGGCCCCTTTAGGATCCCTGAAGTCGCTAAAGATGAACTCCATAATGTATGTGGATTTTCTCAAACAGCACTTCCTGCCATGGTTCAAGAAGAAGAACCATGTATTTCACAGCAAGATCATTTTTTTGCATGATAATGCACCATCTCATGCTGCACATAAAACATCTGCATCTCTGACTGATATGGGCATAAAAGGGGACAAACTTATGGTGTGACCCCCATGCTCCCCTGACCTCTATCCCATTCAGAACCTCTGGAGCATCATCAAAAGGAGTGTCTATGATGGCGGGAGGCAGTTCACATCTAAGCAACAGCTCTGGGAGGGTATTCTGTCCTCATGCAAAACAATTGAAGCAGAAACCATCCAAAACCTGACAAATTCAATGGACGAGAGAGTTCAGAAGCTCCTTTCGAACAAGGGGTCCTATGTGAAAATGTAACATCACCTAGAATAAAGTTTTGAGTTGAAAACTGTTTGATTTCAGTTTCTAATAACCTGCTAATGCTTATAATTTCAAAAATGACCATTTTTTTGGTCTTTATTAAAATGAAAAGGTTGATCGAAAAGTTTGGGGGATCTAAGAGTGTGGCAACCCAGTAGTCATGATTACTTCGAATTCTGACAATATGAGGGTCATGTTGCAGGTAGTGCAGCAAGAAGGCACTTATGTGTCTTGCGCATCTCGGAGCCCCAAAATTATTTTCCGGGCTAGATGCAGCTAAAAATTATTATAAATTTTAAATCTGGTGGAGCTTAGTATAGATGGGCTAATAGGATCAGTGCTGCACACTGCTACAAAGCCCAAATTATTTTCCAGTCAAGATACAGATAAACATGATTAGTAATTTGAAAGCTTAAAACGGTTGGTAGGGTAATTTTAACCAATCATCAAGCTTTTACTCTCCCCAGGATGACACAGGGGTAGAAAAGTCGTTTCGGATCCGTGATTTGTTCATCTTTATGAACGTGAGTCTGTCTACATTATCAGTAGAGAGCCGCGTGCGCTTATCTGTCAGCACACCACCAGCAGCGCTGAACACACGTTCAGAAAGAACGCTGGCTGCGGGGCATGACAAGATCTCCAAGGCGTAAATGGCTAGCTCCGGCCATTTATCCAGATTGGAAGCCCAAAAAGAGCAAGGGTCCAGTGACACAGTCATGGCTTCAATGTTTACTTGGAGATACTCCTGTACCATCGTCTCTAGGCGTTGACTATGTGTCAGACTTCTTGTCTCCTGTGGCCTTGCAAAGGATGGGCTAAAAAAAGTGGTGAATTGCAAAATTGATGTTACCAGCAGATACTGTGGTTCTGTTACGGTTTGAGTGCTGAACACTTGACGGTCCCACGGTTGGCAAGTTGGAACTGTGAGATTCACTACGTGCACCACTGGTGTTTTGTGGAAAAGCACATGTAAGATTCTGCAACAGTCTCTGCTGATACTCCTGCATGCTTGCATCCCTTTCTATGGCAGGAATAATTTCTGCAAATTTACTTTTGTACCGGGGATCTAACAGTGTGGCAACCCAGTAGTCAGGATTATTTCTAATTCTCACAATTCGAGGGTCATGTTGCAGGTAGTGCAGCAAGAAGGCACTCATGTGTGTTGCGCATCCAGGAGCACCAAGTCCCTGTTGTGTTGGTGGCGAGGTAACAATCATGCTTCCTTCCTCTGTCCTCTCCCCCCAACCTCGCACAACAGAAATGTGATCAAGGTCTCCCTCATCTGATGAGTCTTCCATCAGTTCGTCCTCCACTTCTTCCTGGGCTCCTGCACCTTCCTCACTAGTTTGGCTGCTACCATGCGCCCTGGTAAAACCATCTCCCCCACCCTCACATGCCTGCCGCCTTGGTGCTGCCGACCGTCTGGACCTTGCAGATGTTAGCCCTTCCGCATACAACTCCTCCTCCTCTACTTCCTCCACCTCCTCTTGTGCAACCACCTGACTCCGAATTCTGTTTAACATGTGCTCCAGCATGTAAATCACCGGAATAGTCATGCTGATAATGGCATCATCAGCACTAAACATCTTCGTCGCCATTTCAAAACTGTGCAGAAGGGTGCATAGGTCCCTGATCTGAGACCACTCCTCCAGCGTGATTTGCCCCACCTCCGGATCTCGTTGGCCCAGGCTATACGTCAGAACGTATTGCACCAGGGCTTGTCGGTGCTGCCACAGTCGCTGCAACATGTGCAGAGTTGAATTCCACCGGGTAGGCACATCGCATTTTAGCCGGTGAAGTGGCAGGCCCAACGACTTCTGTAGAGATGTAAGTCGCTGAGCTGCGGGATGCGAACAGCGGAAGTGAGCACACAGCGACCGTGCCCTCTGCAGAAGGGCATCTAGTCCGGGATAGTGGGCTAAAAATTGCTGGACAACCAGGTTCAACACGTGAGTAGAGATGAGCGGTGTTCGACTAGAACTGTTCGCCAATCTCAAATTCGAGCTGTTTTGGGCGGTGTTCGAGTTGTTCGACGAACCCGAACGATTTGCAAAAAATTCGGCTGTTCGAGGTTATGTTCGATAACTGTTCGTGCACCAAAAGCGTGTCCTGCATGTCTGGCGCTATTTAGAGCACCAATCATGCAGGGATTGTCTGCCACTCACTGTAATGCCACAGCCATGGTGGTTGTGGCATTACAGTGATTGCCCAAATCGATGGGAACAGTGCCAACAGTGAAACATGAAAAGCCGGCAATTCAGCAGCGGCATACACCTGTACCCGACAATTTAAAACCGAAAGAATAGAGCTTCACACATAGATTAGATAGATATAAACATGTCAGCCACATATATACGAAGTACAGTGAAAGTGCTGCTTACTGTACTTGTCATTTAGCGTAAAGGATTTATCAAAAAAAATAATAGTGTTTTCATGCACCGTCTCTTTAAAAAAGCCGGCCGGCAATTCAGCAGCGGTACCCGACAATTTATAACAGACAGAATAGAGCTTCACACATAGATTAGATAGATAGAAACATGTCAGCCACATATATACGAAGTACAGTGACAGTTTTGCTTACTGTACTTGTCATTTAGCGTAAAGGATTTATCAAAAAAAATAATAGTGTTTTCATGCACCGTCTCTTTAAAAAAGCCGGCCGGCAATTCAGCAGCGGTACCCGACAATTTATAACAGACAGAATAGAGCTTCACACATAGATTAGATAGATAGAAACATGTCAGTCACATATATATGAAGTACAGTGATAGTGTTGGTTACTGTACTTGTCATTTAGTATTAAAATAAAGGATTTATTATTAAAAAAATTGGCGTGGGGTTCCCCTTAATTTTAGGCTCTAGCGGAGGTTAAGCAGACGGCTGGGGCAGATGTTTGAAGCCTGGGAAGGGGGTAATACCCACGGAGCTTCCCAGGCTACTAATATCAGCCCCCAGCTGAATACATAGCCTTTACTAGCTATTAAAATGGGGGACCCCCCCAAAAAAATGACGTGGGGTCCCCCCTAATTTAATAGCTAGCAAAGGCTAGGCAGACAGCTGGGGGCTGATATTAATAGCCCAGGAAGGGAGCCATGAATATTGGCCCCCTCCCAGGCTAGAAACACCAGCCGTCAGCCGCCCCAGAAATGGCGCATTCATAGGATGCGCCAATTCTGGCACTTAGCCTCGCTCTTCCACGCTGCCCTGGTGTGGTGGCAGGGGGTAATAGGGTTGGGGTTGATGTCAGCTTATAATGCCAGCTGACATCAAGCCCAGGTTAGTAATGGAGAGGCGTCTATAAGACACCCCCATTACTAACCCCATAGTCAAAGTTAAAAAAAACACAAACACCCAGAATAAAGTCCTTTAATTGAAATAAAGACACAATCCTTTATTGTTCTAAATTAAACCATACTTACCGTCACGCCCATTCCAGCTGAAGCCAACGATCTCCTGCAATAAAAGAAAAATAATAAAGCAACCTCATCCTTACCTTTCCATGGTTCCCACGACAGCTTCAGCTCTGCTACATCGAGATGACAGGCTGGACCGCAGCAGAACGCTGCCATCCAGCCTCTCATCCCGCAGACACTGAGAAGCGCAGGCTTGCTTGCGCTGCTCAGCGTCTCTCTGTGACGACATCCAGATGAGCCGAGTTCATGTCCAATGAACTCGGCTCACCTCATGCACGTCACTGACAGCGTGGGAAAATTCTCACGCTGATGCGGTGAGTGCAGGAGAATTCTCCCACGCTGTCAGTGACGTGCATAAGGTGAGCTCATGTCCAATGAACTCAGCTCACCTCCTGCACGTCACTGACAGCGTGGGAGAATTCTCCTGCACTCAGCACTTCAGCGTGAGAATTCTCCCACGCTGAAGCGCTGAGTGCAGGAGAATTTTCCCACGCTGTCAGTGACGTGCATAAGGTGAGCTCATGTCCAATGAACTCAGCTCACCTCCTGCACGTCACTGACAGCGTGGGAGAATTCTCCTGCACTCAGCGCTTCAGTGTGAGAATTCTCCCACGCTGAAGCGCTGAGTGCAGGAGAATTTTCCCACGCTGTCAGTGACGTGCATGAGGTGAGCCGAGTTCATTGGACATTAACTCGGCTCATCTGGATGCCCTCACAGAGAGACACTGTGGAGCGCAAGCAAGCCTGCGCTTCTCAGTGTCTGCGGGATGACAGGCTGGATGGCAGCGTTCTGCTGCGGTCCAGCCTGTCATCTCGATGTAGCAGAGCTGAAGCTGTCATGGGAACCATGGAAAGGTAAGGATGAGGTTGCTTTATTATTTTTCTTTTATTTCAGGAGATCGTTGGCTTCAGCTGGAATGGGCGTGATGGTAAGTATGGTTTAATTTAGAACAATAAAGAATTGTGTGTTTATTTCAATTAAAGGACTTTTTTCTGGGTGTTGTGTTTTTTTTAAATACTTTACTAGAAATTCATGGTGGTCATGTCTAATATTGGCGTGACCCCATGAATTTCGGGCTTAGGGCCAGCTGATAATGCCAAGCTGGCCCTAACCCCTTTATTACCCAGTGAGCCACCGCATCAGGGCCCTGGATGAGTTGGGTACAGCGCCAGAAGATGGCGCTTCTATGAACGCGCCATTTTCCGGGGTGGCTGCGGACTGCAATTTGCAGCGGGGGTGGCCCAGAAAGCTTGGGCCTCCCTGCGCTGCGGATTCCAGCCCCCAGCTGCCTAGTTGTACCTGGCTGGACACAAAAACAGGGCGAAGCCCCACGTCAATTTTCTTTAAATTATTTCATGAAATAATTAAGAAAAAAAGGGCTTCCCTATATTGTTGTGTCCGGCCAGGTACAAATAGGCAGCTGGTGGTTGGGGGCAGCCCGTTCCTGCCTGCTGTACCTGGCTGGACACAAATATAGTGCGAAGCCCCACGTCAATTTTTTTTAAATTATTTCATGAATTTCCTGAAATAATTTAAAAAAATTGAAGTGGGGCTTCGCACTATATTTGTGTCCAGCCAGGTACAGCAGGCAGGAACGGGCTGCCCCCATCCACCAGCTGCCTATTTGTACCTGGCCGGACACAACAATATAGGGAAGCCCTTTTTTTCTTAATTATTTCATGAATTTCATGAAATAATTAAAAAAAATTGAAGTGGGGCTTCGCACTATATTTGTGTCCAGCCAGGTACAGCAGGCAGGAACGGGCTGCCCCCATCCACCAGCTGCCTATTTGTACCTGGCCGGACACAACAATATAGGGAAGCCCTTTTTTTCTTAATTATTTCATGAATTTCATGAAATAATTAAAAAAAATTGAAGTGGGGCTTCGCACTATATTTGTGTCCAGCCAGGTACAGCAGGCAGGAACGGGCTGCCCCCAACCACCAGCTGCCTATTTGTACCTGGCCGGACACAACAATATAGGGAAGGCCTTTTTTTCTTAATTATTTCATGAATTTCATGAAATAATTAAAAAAAAAGTACTTGGGGCTTCGCCCTATTTTTGTGTCCAGCCAGGTACAACTAGGCAGCCGGGGGCTGGAATATGCAGCGCAGGGAGGCCCAAGCTTTCTGGGCCCCCCCCCGCTACAAATTGCAGTCCGCAGCCACCCCGGAAAATGGCGCGTTCATAGAAGCGCCATCTTCTGGCGCTGTACCCAACTCATCCAGGGCCCTGGTGAGGTGGCTTACTGGGTAATAAAGGGGTTAGGGCCAGCTTGGTATTATCAGCTGGCCCCAAGCCCAAAATTCATGGGGTCACGCCAGTATTAGACATGACCGCCATGAATTTCTAGTAAAGTATTTAAAAAAAACACAACACCCAGAATAAAGTCCTTTAATTGAAATAAAGACACAATTCTTTATTGTTCTAAATTAAACCATACTTACCATCACACCCATTCCAGCTGAAGCCAACGATCTCCTGCAATAAAAGAAAAATAATAAACCAACCTCATCCTTACCTTTCCATGGTTCACACGACAGCTTCAGCTCTGCTACATCGAGATGACTGGCTGGACCGCAGCAGAACGCTGCCATCCAGTCTGTCATCCCGCAGACACTGAGAAGCGCAGGCATGCTTGCGCTCCTCACTGTCTCGCTGTGACGGCATCCAGATGAGCCGAGGTCATGTCCAATGAACTCGGCTCACCTCATGCACGTCACTGACAGCGTGGGAAAATTCTCACGCTGAAGTGCTGAGTGCAGGAGAATTCTCCCACGCTGTCAGTGATGTGCATGAGGTGAGCTCATGTCCAATGAACTCAGCTCACCTCCTGCACATCACTGACAGCGTGGGAAAATTCTCCTGCAATCAGCGCTTCAGCGTGAGAATTTTCCCACGCTGTCAGTGACGTGCATGAGGTGAGCCGAGTTCATTGGACATGAACTCGGCTCATCTGGATGTCGTCACAGAGAGACGCTGAGCAGCGCAAGCAAGCCTGCGCTTCTCAGTGTCTGCGGGATGACAGGCTGGATGGCAGCGTTCTGCTGCGGTCCAGCCTGTCATCTCGATGTAGCAGAGCTGAAGCTGTCGTGGGAACCATGGAAAGGTAAGGATGAGGTTGCTTTATTATTTTTCTTTTATTGCAGGAGATCGTTGGCTTCAGCTGGAATGGGCGTGATGGTAAGTATGGTTTAATTTAGAACAATAAAGGATTGTGTCTTTATTTCAATTAAAGGACTTTATTCTGGGTGTTTGTGTTTTTTTTAACTTTGACTATGGGGTTAGTAATGGGGGTGTCTTATAGACGCCTCTCCATTACTAACCTGGGCTTGATGTCAGCTGGCATTATAAGCTGACATCAACCCCAACCCTATTACCCCCTGCCACCGCACCAGGGCAGCGTGGAAGAGCGAGGCTAAGTGCCAGAATTGGCGCATCCTATGAATGCGCCATTTCTGGGGCGGCTGACGGCTGGTGTTTCTAGCCTGGGAGGGGGCCAATATTCATGGCTCCCTTCCTGGGCTATTAATATCAGCCCCCAGCTGTCTGCCTAGCCTTTGCTAGCTATTAAATTAGGGGGGACCCCACGTCATTTTTTTGGGGGGGTCCCCCATTTTAATAGCTAGTAAAGGCTATGTATTCAGCTGGGGGCTGATATTAGTAGCCTGGGAAGCTCCGTGGGTATTACCCCCTTCCCAGGCTTCAAACATCTGCCCCAGCCGTCTGCTTAACCTCCGCTAGAGCCTAAAATTAAGGGGAACCCCACGCCAATTTTTTTAATAATAAATCCTTTATTTTAATACTAAATGACAAGTACAGTAACCAACACTATCACTGTACTTCATATATATGTGACTGACATGTTTCTATCTATCTAATCTATGTGTGATGCTCTATCTTTCTGTTCTAAATTGTCGGGTACTGCTGCTGAATTGCCGGCCGGCTTTTTTAAAGAGACAGTGCATGAAAACACTATTATTTTTTTAAATAAATCCTTTACACTAAATGACAAGTACAGTAAGCAACACTATCACTGTACTTATTATATATGTGACTGACATGTTTCTATCTATCTAATCTATGTGTGAAGCTCTATTCTTTCTGTTCTAAATTGTCGGGTACAGATGCTGAATTGCCGGCCGGCTTTTTTAAAGAGACGGTGCATGAAAACACTAATATTTTTTTAATAAATCCTTTACACTAAATGACAAGTGCAGTAACCAACATTGTCACTGTGCTTCTTATATGTGTGACTGACATGTTTCTATCTATCTAATCTATGTGTGATGCTCTATTCCTTCTTGTCTAAATTGTCGGGTACCGGTGTATGCCGCTGCTGAATTTGCCGGCCGGCTTTTTTAAAGAGAGTGTCTTCTGAGCAGTTTGTCAGCTTTTGGACACCTTTGCAGGTGTTTTCTATGTGTTTCTATGTGTTTTTGTTTGCCTGCCATTGGTTTTAACGGTGTTCGACGGTGTTCTAAGGTGTTCGACGAACAGTTCGACGAACAGTTCCTCGAACATCCCGGTGTTCGACGAACCGAACCGAACCCGAACACTACGGGGGTGGCTCAACACTACACGTGAGCCATACAAGGCACGTGTGTGACATTGCCCCGGCGAAGGGCCGCACCCAGGTTTGCAGCATTGTCGCACACGGCCTTCCCTGGTTTCAGGTCCAGTGGAGACAACCATTCATGAAATTGGTTCTCCAGAGCTGACCACAACTCCTCAGCTGTGTGACTCACATTTCCCAGACATTTCAAAGTAAAAACCGCCTGATGACGTTGAGCCCTACTGCCAGCATAGTAAGGAGGTGTGCAGGATCCCTTCTGCGCAGTTAGAAAGCTTGTGGCATGACCAGACAGGCTTTGGGTGCAGGTGGAAGATCGAGAGGAGGTTGAGGAGGCAGAAGCAGTGGAGGAACTTTGACATAAAGAGGATTGACGCACAACTCGTGGGGACGGCAAGACTTGGACAGCAGCCCCTTGTCCTGCTGTCACCATAGTTACCCAGTGCCCAGTCAGCGACATGTAACGCCCCTGTCCATGCCTACTCGTCCAAGTGTCTGTGGTGAAATGCACCCTGTCACACACAGAGTTTCTCAAAGAAGCGGTGATGTTGTGTGCGACATGCTGGTGGAGCGCAGGCACACCTTTCTTTGAGAAGTAGTGCCGACTGGGCATCTGGTACTGGGGCACTGCGACGGACATAAGGTCTCGAAAATCCTCTGTGTCCACCAGGCGGAAAGGCAGCATTTCTGTAGCCAAGAGCTTGCAGATGGTGAAATTCAACCTCTTAGCTTTCTCATGGCTAGGAGGAAATGGTATCTTACTTGTCCACATCTGAGGGACCGAGGGCTGGCTATTGTGCTTAGACGGGGTTGATAAGGGTGTCCCCGGCAAACTGCCGGTCTGTGAGGAAGATGCAGGCGGACATGTTAGGTTGCCTTGATCCAAAGGTGGTGCTATCGATGTCGGACAGCGCTCAACACCAGCTGGTGTTACCACCTCCAAAGAAAATGATGACCTGCCAGTCACGCTGGCTGTTGCGGGTAAAGAGGTGGCAGGTCTGCGCCCCGAAACAGGTGTGACTGCTGTCCCCCCAGTCACAGAGGATGAAGAGGCCGCGGATGCACAAGATATGGCAGACGATGGTTGGCCCGGCCAGCTAGGCCGCATTGTAGCACACTGAGCTTCCCACTGCAACTTATGCTTCATGTCCATGTGCCGGTTCATGCATGAAGTACTCAAACTATGTATTTTTTGGCCTCTACTTAGCTTTTGCTGACAAATGTTACAGATAACACGAGTTGGGTCATCTTTATCGATCTGAAAAAATGCCCAGGCTATGCAAGGCTTAGCACCCATGCGACCTGAAGAGCCACCACGACTTGTGGTGAGAGGCAGAGTTGTGTTTGAGGATGCAGTTGTTGACGTGCTTCCAGTACTACGTCTCTGTCCAGGAAGGCGCAACCTGACCTCGTCGTCACTAGCATCTTCCTCCACCTCCTCTGCTGACCTCATCTCTTGGCTGACTGTGGGTTGACAGTAAGTGGGATCTCCAACCTCATCATCATCACCCTGTGCGTTATCACACCCGTCGTCCTCAGAGCCAACCTGTTCCTGCCCTGACAAAACACTAAAGTTGTCGCTCCAATCAGGTATTTGAGTCTCATCATCGTCTTCCTCATTGTCTCCACCAACAGGAGTTACAGTTTGGGAATGAGGGTCTACATTATGGTCAGAACCTTCTGCGTCTGGTCCTGGATCCGATTCATAAAGATTCTGGGCATCAGTGCAGATCATTTCCTCGTCTGGATTCACAGAAGCGCTGGAGTCGACCTCTGATTCCCAGGCTATAGTATGAGTAAACAGCTCTGCAGACTCAACCATCTGTTCTACCTCATACTCAGACAGGCAGCTGGAGATTTGGGAGCTGTGAGGAAGCAAGTGCGATTGGGGTGACACCTTTGAGGACTGGAGTATTTGTGATGTTGAAGTTGATGTGGAGGAGAGCCCACTTAAAGGAGCACTTGATATCCGTTGAAGCACCTGCTGTTTTTGTGCCTCATCTGGAATTTGTAGCGATTTGCGTGGCCGTAAGAAAGGGATCTTATCACATTGTCCACTAAAAGAAGTAGACATTTTAGTTTGGCTGGAAGATGGTCTTTCTTCTGCAGATGTTACTGTTATTTTAACACCTACCCCACGGACACAACCTTTTTTCCCCTTCCCAACACGCCTATTCCCCTTTCCACCAGCAGCAGGCCTTTTTCCACTCATTTTGGTGGTTAACTAATTCACAACTCTGGAGTTGTTTGCACAAAAAAACAATGGATGGGAACCGAGCAGAGCTGAGTGGCCAAACTGTGGTATTAGGCCAAAACTATTGGCTGGGTTAGATGCAGAAAAAAATTATATTCAATTTGCAACCTGATGGAGGTCAGTATAGATGGACTAATAGAGAAAGTCCCACACACAGCTAGAAGCCCAAACATTTTTTCAGAGGTAGATGCAGAAAAAAAATATATTCAGTTTGCAACCTGATGGAGGTCAGTATAGATGGACTAATAGAGAAAGTCCCACACACTGCTAGAAGGCCAAATATTTTTTCAGAGCTAGATGCAGACAAAAAATTATTTTCAGTTTGCAACCTGATGGAGGTCAGTATAGATGGACTAATAGAACAAGTCCCACACACAGCTAGAAGCCCAAATATTTTTTCAGAGGTAGATGCAGAAAAAAAATATATTCAGTTTGCAACCTGATGGAGGTCTGTATAGATGGATTAATAGAACAAGTCCCACACACAGCTAGAAGCCCAATATTTTTTCAGAGGTAGATGCAGAAAAAAAATATATTCAGTTTGCAACCTGATGGAGGTCAGTATAGATGGACTAATAGAGAAAGTCCCACACACTGCTAGAAGGCCAAATATTTTTTCAGAGCTAGATGCAGACAAAAAATTATTTTCAGTTTGCAACCTGATGGAGGTCAGTATAGATGGACTAATAGAACAAGTCCCACACACAGCTAGAAGCCCAAATATTTTTTCAGAGGTAGATGCAGAAAAAAATTATATGCAGTTTGCAACCTGATGGAGGTCTGTATAGATGGATTAATAGAACAAGTCCCACACACAGCTAGAAGCCAAATATTTTTTCAGAGGTAGATGCAGAAAAAAAATATATTCAGTTTGCAACCTGATGGAGGTCAGTATAGATGGACTAATAGAGAAAGTCCCACACACTGCTAGAAGGCCAAATATTTTTTCAGAGCTGGATGCAGATAAAAATTATTTTTAATTTGCAACCTGATGGAGGTCAGTATAGATGGACTAATAGAGAAAGTCCCACACACTGCTAGAAGGCCAAATATTTTTTCAGAGTTAGATGCAGAAAAAAATTATATTCAGTTTGCAACCTGATGGAGGTCAGTATAGATGGACTAATAGAGAAAGTCCCACACACAGCTAGAAGCCCAAATATTTTTTCAGAGGTAGATGCAGAAAAAAATTATATTCAGTTTGCAACCTGATGGAGGTCTGTATAGATGGATTAATAGAACAAGTCCCACACACAGCTAGAAGCCCAATATTTTTTCAGAGGTAGATGCAGAAAAAAAATATATTCAGTTTGCAACCTAATGGAGGTAAGTATAGATGGACTAATAGAGAAAGTCCCACACACTGCTAGAAGGCCAAATATTTTTTCAGAGCTAGATGCAGACAAAAAATTATTTTTAATTTGCAACCTGATGGAGGTCAGTATAGATGGACTAATAGAGAAAGTCCCACACACTGCTAGAAGGCCAAATATTTTTTCAGAGCTGGATGCAGATAAAAATTATTTTTAATTTGCAACCTGATGGAGGTCAGTATAGATGGACTAATAGAGAAAGTCCCACGCACTGCTAGAAGGCCAAATATTTTTTCAGAGCTAGATGCAGAAAAAAATTATATTCAGTTTGCAACCTGATGGAGGTCAGTATAGATGGACTAATAGAACAAGTCCCACACACAGCTAGAAGCCCAAATATTTTTTCAGAGGTAGATGCAGATAAAAATTATTTTTAATTTGCAACCTGATGGAGGTCAGTATAGATGGACTAATAGGGAATGTCCCACACACTGCTAGACGGCTAAATATTTTTTCCGAGTTAGATGCAGACAAAAAATTATTTTCAGTTTGCAACCTGATGGAGGTCAGTATAGATGGACTAATAGAACAACTCCCACACACAGCTAGAAGCCCAAATATTTTTTCAGAGGTAGATGCAGAAAAAAATTATATTCAGTTTGCAACCTGATGGAGGTCTGTATAGATGGATTAATAGAACAAGTCTCACACACAGCTAGAAGCCCAATATTTTTTCAGAGGTAGATGCAGAAAAAAAATATATTCAGTTTGCAACCTGATGGAGGTCAGTATAGATGGACTAATAGAACAAGTCCCACACATTGCTAGAAGCCCAAATATTTTTTCAGAGGTAGATGCAGAAAAAAATTATAATTAATTTGCAACCTGATGGAGGTCAGTATAGATGGACTAATAGAATGATGCTATGCCCAAAAGATTTTACTTCACTAGGTGCAGTAAAAAAATTGATATTCTATACACAGGTGGTATATCTTGCAACACAGATAGGCTACTCCCCTGACTAACACACTCTGCAATAGGCCAAAAAGGATTAGCTTTGCTAGATTCAGCCAAATGCTGTGAAAAAAACTTGCACAGCACTGGCACAGACCTGCCTGGCAAAAACTGATAGGAACTGATGTAACCTAGTCCTGAAAAGGACTGCAATTACAATTAGTCTTTTCTCCCACAATCTATCTATTTAAGAGCACAGACCTGCCTGATAAAAGTCGTAGGAAATGCTGTAACCTAGTCCTTAAAAGGACTGCAATCACAACTATTCCCTACTCCCAAGCTATCTGTAGATTTGTGCGAAAATTGGCTTGAAATTAACAAGGTATATCGCACACAGCAACAGCGGTGCCGTCTAACACGCAGCTGCAGCAGTGAGAAAATGGTGGCGACGGGGAAAATGGCTTGGTCTTATAGGGCAAGGACATGTGACATACACTGCCAATGACACATGACCTTGCTTGTGTGAAAAAAGCACTTCGCTCCGTGTGTGCGCTGCTGATAGGCTGACAGATTGCACCTCCCCACTGTAAATGCGGGAAAGAGAAAAAAAAATGGAGATCTTCATTATTCCTGCAGAGATCCATCCCCTGCCCCTCCCCCCACCCCGCTGTACACTCAAACTGCGTATTAACATTAATTTTCATCATTACTGAGAAAAAATCCAGTTATGATTTTGGTGCACGAACAGTTATCGAACATAACCTCGAACAGCCGAATTTTTCTCAAATCGTTCGTGTTCGCCGAACGGCTCGAACACCGCCCAAAACAGCTCGAATTTGAGATTGGCGAACAGTTCGAGTAGAAGAACGCTCATCTCTAAAAATTATATCAGGTCATCAAATGCAGAAAATGCCTCAAAATATATGTTTGTAGCCTGGACACTCATGATGTCAGGTCACCAGATCGAGCCCCTGAGCCGAGCCATGACACCAGCTTATGAAATTCTCGTTGCATTAGTCAGGGGTACAACATCATGTGGTGCCATTGTTGTATACTTTTGTGACAGAAAATGGAATTTCCCCAATTATAGTATGTGGGTTATCACTAATTATGGTAATGCTATCAAATCATAATCAGTAAAGGTCTGCAACGATGTCCACGATCCTTAGCATGAAGAAGGTCCGGCACTGGTTACAGGATTTGGATTTTATTTACGAGAGGCCACTTTAGTAAAACTGTCTATTAGTGAAAATTGTGTTCTTACCCAATAACGAGCAATGCAACCAATACAACTTTTTTTTTCACGACAGTCCTCCTGTTAGATAGTGATGGACATAGTCACTAAGGGGCACACAAAGAAGTAGTGGAGCCCATTGCAAATGTCCAAATTGGGCCTCTTTCATGGGCTCCAAGGTGCCATTACAGAAACCCATCAGGTTGGGCATTGCAGGGTCCAAGAAGGAGGCTGAGGCCCCCATTCTGTCTAATTAATCGCATGCTGTGGTCTTTGTTCACCATAGCATCTAAAATGTTAAACTGTTAGTCACGGCAGTTACTAGCTGGTGTCTGATTCCTACATATGCAGTTGATTTTGTGAGAAGCGTGAGGGCTCTTGTTAAGTGATGGGGTCATTTTGCAACACACTAACCCCATAGCAGCTGTCTGCTGTGTAGCAATTGGAGGTAGCCACTGATGTCTCATTACATTCCATTTTATCACTGTCTATATTCAGGATTGGAGTGGCAGGGGCATCCTCAGAGAAGACTTGTTTCTCACACTGCTATAGAATGGCATAAGAATTCTAAACACTATTGGGAATATTTATTATGTGACTTGCACCAAAATTCTGGTAAAAAATGTTTTTGATAATTCTGGTTCATGTTTGTTGTCTGCAAATTTTTTACATTTTTTAATTTTTAAAAAGTAGGCAAGGATCAGCAAGGATGGGCATGGCCTACCACCACCAAAAAATGTACTAAAAATCTACTAGACTTTACATCAGGACTACAAGATAACAGGTACTTTCAGCTGTACGACATCTGCTGTGGTGTACTTAATTATATGCACCATATGTCCAGCTGGGGGTCTTTATGTAGGGGAGACAGGATAAAAAATTAGGACAAGGATGAATCATCATCGCCACACAATAAAAGAAAAAAGAATAGGTCTACCTGTAGCCAAACATTTTTGTTCCCCTGATCACAGCATCAAAGACATGAAATTACTGGTATTAAAAGGTAACTTCAAATCTCAGAGAGAAAGAAGAGTCTCGGAATATAAACTGATGATGACCTTTGACACCTTCAGAGCAGGAATGAATGTGTCGTGTGGATTTATGTCATTCTACATCAACTAAGAAATGTGCTCCTCAAACCTGTGGGGTCATCACAACCCTGGACCAGGTCACAGGACAATAAAACTTTCACACTCGTTATCTATTAACTGCTAAAATATTTATAGCCAGAACTGTTTATTTCTCTCATAATAATAGCTCTGCTTTCCATCACCTGTCTCATCTATTGCATTATTTCTGTGTCCTATTGTGTATGAATATGCGACTCTTCAGATTTTGCGATACACCAGCCTGATGAAGAGACCTGAGTAGTCTCGAAAGCTTGCAACTTGTTACCATCTTTTCAGTTAGCCATTAAAAAGATATCAACCACTGAGGACTTTCAAATCTAAATATTTTTCTATCTACTGGCTAGCACAGTACAAAAATATATTTTTTCCCTAGACTTTACTCCAGAAATTGTAATACATTTTAACATAAAAGATGAGTAAACTTAAAAAAGAATCACCCGAAATTTGTTTAGTCAGGAATCAATTTGAAAATAATTGAAAGTTCTCTGAAAACATGTTTATTATGCTGTGTGTTGACAACCTTTGCACCTTGTTTGATATTAAAAGAAAGAGGAGTGTGGTGGATCCTAGGCACTGCCATTGACAAAGATGGTTCAAAGCAGTATGTATAAAAAAACCTATTTTATTGCAACGTGTTTCGGTGTAGATTCTACTCCTTCCTCAGGGATAAAATAAATGGGACATCCTCCTCCCTTGTCAACGACAGCGCCTGGGACCCACCACACTTTTCTTTCCTTTACTTGTTATGTCCTCTATCCAATTGGTGTGAGCACAGTGGCCAGAGCAGATACCACGTTTGGATCTTATATCACTCTGCCATGGAGTTGTGTCGAGCTCAACTTGTTCGCATGTGTGACCATCACCTCTACCTGTTGCCTGTGGTGTTACACAGGGAGCACCTCTTGTCTTTTTCTTTCTCTCGTTTGATAATGGGCCTGCCTCGATGACATAATTGTGATACAACAACCGAATTAAATCACGGAGGGCATACTAAATAGAAGAGATGTCGGAGATGCCAGCAAATAGGAAACGGTTCATAGGGCTCTGGTATGGCGGCCACAGACTATCTATGTCGCTACTGGAAGAAGGTCTTACAAATTTTTTTCCTCAACTCTTCCAATCATGTAAATATTTTAAATGGGGTGAGAGCTCGTATGCATGGGTCTACACAGTCCTAATATATTGTAGAATTTTTTGGTGTCTCATAAATGTTAAGTCCTATTACTCAAGTGCTTCATCTTCTATCAAGACTCATCCTCTTCCTGTCCCATGACTTTCCATCACCTATTTACAACACAAGTCATACCCTTAAAGTCATTTCTTCAAGACTGAAAGATGTTTTGTTATCCAAACACTCTAACAATTTGGGAAACATGGATCACTAATGAGGTTTGTGACCTTCAAAGCCTATTATCTCCGTTGACATGACTTCTAAATCTACATTATTTGATTGTTCCTGGGCAGATTTCTGTGAAGGGCAATCACATTTAAATTTGCATAATCGTGATGATCGCATTTCATACATTCCCAAGTACCTCAACTTAATGAATAAATCCATGCATTATAGAAGAAAAGACCCCGGCAATGCATTAACACTCTTCACAATAAAGTTCAATTGACTTTTCAGTGTTAACATTTGATAATCAACCTTGACAAATTGCTCACAAATTGCATTCCTGTGGATAATACTGGATTGCTTTACAAAATGTTGCATGAATTATCTCAGAATTCTGCACTTCACATGCTATTTATATATTGCTTTGTTGTGAAAAGTTCAACCCGAGTATATAACTTGGAGTTTCCTTCTAAATACATCTTGAAATGTATGCAGGATGATCCATAATTGATGGTTGCTTTCTTCTTTTTACATAAGTATGGGAAAAAGGTAGGATCATCAATAAAAGGCAAAAACTCAACCTGCCAAAAGGTAAACATATCAATAAATCAGAGTTTCTATGTATGTTTAAAAGATAGCAAAATACTCATAAATGTCTTCATTACAGTCCTTTATTGCCCGTGCAATGATGCCTAGTTGTTGGCCTGAGGAAAGATGCAATATTCAACCCTTACATGGCTGATGAAGAGGTTCTCAGGGAATGAGAAATAGCTCCATAATAATGATCAGATTAGAGCTCTTCTGTTTGTTACAGTAAATAGAGATGAGAAAATATATATTCGAGTCGAATAGAATTCCACTAGAATTTTACAAAAAATTGCATTTGGCAAACACACAGAGCTTTTGGAATTCATTTCTACATGGACTCAGCAAAATGTCTTCCATTGGTTTCCATTTTTTGAGCCATAAATCGAAATGAAAAAGTTAAAAAAATCCTTATATTCACCTTATCACTCACCTCTCCAGCCCCTTCACGCCGCTAGGTCACAACGTTGGTTGTGATGTCATGATTTTGTGACCTTTTGCGTGCCTTCAGTGAGGATTAGTAAATGTGGCAAGGAGCGGACGGGTGATGATGGGGAACGGAGGGGCCAGAGAGGTGAGCGGTAAGGTGAGTATAAAGATATTGTATACTTTTTATATATATGTTTATTATGATATGGGATCTGGAGAGACCTTTTTTCCAAGGAAAATCGGCGCAAATAGGTGAATTTGAATTTTGCCTGATCTGCTCATCTCTAACAGTAAGTTTATGGTTCAGCCAAATTCAGAAAAACTACTTATAGAATCATGGAAAGGTAGAGTTGGAAGGGACCTCCAGGGTCCTCGTGTCCAACCCCCTGCTCAATGCAGGAGTCACTAAACCATCTCAGACAGATGTCTGTCCAACATCTGTTTGAAGACTTCCATTAAAGGAGAACTCACCACCTCTCGTGGCCGCCTGTTCCACTCATTGATCCTCCTCACTGTCAAAAAGTATTTTCTAATATCTAATCTGTATCTTCTCCCTTTCAGTTTCATCCCATTGCTTCTAGTCTTTATATGTGCAAATGAGAATAAAGCTGATCCCCCTACAGTGTGATCAGCTTTATTCTCATTTGCACAAAGAAAGACTAGAAGCAATACTCTTTTTACTCCTATGGGGACACTGTGGTAACTTTCCTATCTTAATACAATATATTGTGTATGTACGCTGTATATATCTGTACCTTGTTTGTTTTATATGCCTATGGTCTGTGTTCTTATGTTTTGTCAAAAACAAGAACAAGTCTTGGAAGATATGTGTTTTACAAAGTTTGTCTTATTCTTCAGCTAGAAGCAAGATAGACAAGCCAAGATAACCCTCTGCATGCATGTCGTAAGGTCGTGACATTAAGATGTAACAGCTTACACCGAGACCTTAGACTACATATGCATAGGGATGTTGCAAGCCTGGTTGCAGCAGGAAGTCCCAAGCTAGCCTGAAGAGCCCCTAGGATTTTAGCGTGTGGTGGTGGTAAGAGGGGGACCAACGCGGGACAGCGAGTAGTTGAGGTAGCCTTAAGGATCAGCAGTGAGGTGAGTATTAGTTGTTTTTTTTTTACATTATACATTTAGTATGCTCTAGGGTCTCTAAGGACCCCATAGCTAAATAAAGGACATTCGAATTGCAGAGAATAAGTTAGCTGCAAATCAAATTTCCCAGTAAAACCAGTGCGATTTGGTGAATTCAAATATCATCAGATCCACTCATCCCATTTCCACAACTCCCAGTCCAATGGTGGCATGCTTTTTTTCACCCCATCCAACACTTGGCATTGTCTTTGGTGATGTAAGGCTTAAACGCAGCTGCTCGGCCATGGAAACAAATGCCCAGCACACCATTTTTTTGCCAATGAAGACAATATGAGTCACTGAGCTGCAGCACTGTAAACATGATGTTTCCTCTGCAGCCTGTACATAATCACCAGAATAGTGGTGGAGACACAGCGATGGACCCAGGGAGGGTGAGTACCAGCTGTTTTTGTTACGTTCATCATGTCAAGAACATTTTTGTGCAAATAAATAATATTATTTGAGAAAAAAATGACAAACATATTCGGAAGAATTTTCATAGAGACAATATAGAGCTAGTAGATGCTCCAACACGTCCAGATGCAGGAGGGCAAGTCCAGTATGAGATAAAAAAAATAGGCACGTCACAGTAGTCGTCATTGGAAAACTGATAAAACATGTCGAAGACTAAAACTTGGTTGTGTTATTATAGCAGCTCTGCCTGAGAGCACACTTCTTAGAAGCATCGAAGGAAAAAATGTTCTCGGGAATGACCATCAGCAGGTGGCCTCAGCAATGTCTCTTAACTCGCGGAAACAAACTATTATAGACTCTTTTCCAGTTAACTCAGCTCATTTGGTTCAATTATAGTCTGCTCAAAGAGGCTGGTGAATGCCGTATTTCTTCTTAATAGAGAATGCCAGGAACGCAAATGGAGATGACAGATGCAGAAAAATAAACATATCAAAAGAATTGTTAATAGCAGGTACCTCATTTCTCAAACAGCCTGGGACCTGCACATTCCTACTGCGTAGTCACATGCCTGAGAGCTATTCTATTTATACCCTCCGCGGTAAGTACCAATGAGATACAATGCAAAACATTACGTGACCTTTCAGACAAGATGCAGCCGGGCTTGTGAAAATGAAATGTATCGTCGCGTTTTAGATATTGTAGTGTAAATATAATGGAGAACATTACCGCCGTGACAGATGATATTTACACCGTCTATTTAAGGCTATTATTACATTTAAATGAGAACTGTGCTCTCAACAAACTTTACATAAATCAATAGCTCAAGAAGATATGAGAAACTTTGTGATATGTATTATAAGAGAATTCTATTTTTTTCTCCACCTATAAGCCATTTCTTCCTACCCCTCACCCCCCGCGTGCTTCACTGATCTTCCATTCTAAAAAAAAATAGCTCAAATCCATTTTATTCAAGGCAGCACAGTGAGGTGTCAGATTACACCACCTGTAGGCTATTATACTTTATGGAAATGGGAGTAGAAATCAGGAGGAGAGTAAAAAAGAAGCAGAGAGATTGCACTGTTGAACTTTCTAGCAAGTCTTTTACCTCACTCCAGTGCTGGATTCACATCTACAGGATGGGCCATTAATATGGCTACACCTACATTAAATGGGAATGGTTGGTGATATCAACTTCCTGTTTGTGGCACATTAGTAAATGGGAGGGGGAAAACTTTTCCAGATGGGTGGTGACTAGTGATGAGCGAGCATGCTCGCCACTGCTCGGTACTTGCCCGAGCATCTCAGTACTCGAGATGCTCGGAGCTCGCCGAGTACTTTCAAGATGCTCGGGCGGGAGCTCGGGTCCCCGTCCTGCATGTTTGGCGCTATTTAGAGCACCAATCATGCAGGGATTTTCTGCCACTCAATGTAATGTCACAGCCATGGTGGTTGTGGCATTACAGTGATTGCCCACATCAATGGGAACAGTGCTCACAGTGAAACATGAAAAGCCGGCAATTCATCAGCGGCATACACCGGTACCAGACAATTTAGAACAGAAAGAAGAGAGCATGACACATAGATTAGATAGATAGGAACATGTCAGTCACATATATAATAAGTAGAGTGACAGTGTTGATTACTGTACTTGTCATTTAGTGTTAAAATGAAAGATTTATTAAAAAAAAATTGGCGTAGGGTTCCCCGTCATTTTAGTCTCTAGCGGAGGTTAAGCAGATGGCTGGGGCAGATGTTTGAAGACTGGGAAGGGGGTAATACCCACGGAGCTTCCCAGGCTACTAATATCAGCGCCCAGCTGAATACCTAGCCTTTACCAGCTATTAAAATGGGGGACCCCCCATAAAATTACGTGGGGTCCCCCCTATTTTAATAGCTAGCAAAGGCTAGGCAGACAGCTGTGGGCTGATATTAATAGCCCAGGAAGGGTGCGCTGAATATTAGCCCCCTCCTAGGCTAGAAACACCAGCCGTCAGCCGCCCCAGAAATGGCGCATCCATAGGATGCGCCAATTCTGGCACTTAGCCTCGCTCTTCCCACTGCCCTGTAGCGGTGGCAGTGGGGTAATAGGGCTGGGGTTGATGTCAGCTTATAATGCCAGCTGACATCAAGCCCAGGTTAGTAATGGAGAGGCGTCTATAAGACACCCCCATTACTAACCCCATAGTCAAAGTTAAAAAAAAAACACAAACACCCAGAATAAAGTCCTTTAATTGAAATAAACACACAATTCTTTAATGTTCAAAATTAAACCATACTTACCATCACGCCCATTCCAGCTGAAGCCAATGTCTTCTGAAATAAAAGTAAAATAATAAAGGAAAGTCATCCTTACCTTTCCATGGTTCCCAGGACAGCTCCAGCTCTGCTACATTCACATGACAGGCTGGATCGCAGCGGAAAGCTGCCATCCAGCTTGCCATGCCGCAGACACTGAGAAGCACAGGCATGCTTGCGCTCCTCAGTGTCTGGCTGTGACGGCATCCAGATGAGCCGAGTTCATGTCCAATGAACTCAGCTCACCTCATGCACATCACTGACAGCGTGGGAGAATTCTCCTGCGCTCAGCGATTGAGCAGGAGAATTCTCCCACGCTGGGATGGCATTGAGATGACAGGCTGGATCGCAGCTGAGCGCCGCCATCCAGCTTTTCATCCTTCAGAGACACTGCAGAGCGCAAGCATGCCTGCGCTCTGCAGTGTCTATGAAGGATGGCATGCTGGATGGCAAAGCCCAGGTGCGATCCAGCCTGTCATCTCAATGCCATCCCAGCGTGGGAGAATTCTCCAGCTCAAGCGCTGAGCACAGGAGAATTCACCCACGCTGTCAATGACATGCATGAGGTGAGCTGAGTTCATTGGACATGAGCTCAACTCATGCACGTCACTGACAGCACGGGAGAATACTCCTGCGCACACCGCATGTGCAGGAGAATTCTCTCATGCTCACAAATGCGCAGGAGATTTCTCCCACGCTGTCAGTGACGTGCATGAGGTGAGCTGAGTTCATTGGACATGAACTCGGCTCATCTGGATGCCGTCACAGCCAGACAGTGAGGAGCGCAAGCATGCCTGCGCTTCTCAGTGTCTGCGGCATGGCAAGCTGGATGGCAGCTTTCTGCTGCGATCCAGCTTGTCATGTGAATGTAGCAGAGCTGGAGCCATCCTGGGAACCATGGAAAGGTAAGGATGGGGTTGGTTTATTATTTTATTTTTATTGCAGGAGATCGTTGGCTTCAGCTGGAATGGGCGTGATGGTAAGTATGGTTTAATTTAGAACATTAAAGAATTGTGTGTTTATTTCAATCAAAGGACTTTATTCTGGGTGTTTGTGGGGTTTTTTATCTTTGACTATGGAGTTAGTAATGGGGGTGTCTTATAGATGCCTCTCCATTACTAACCTGGGCTTGATGTCAGCTGGCACTATAAGCTGACATCAACCCCAGCCCTATTACCCCACTGCCACCGCTACAGGGCAGTGGGAAGAGCGAGGCTAAGTGCCAGAATTGGCGCATCCTATGGATGCGCCATTTCTGGGGCCCCTGATAGCTGGCACCTTTCCTGGGCTATTAATATCAGCCCCCAGGTGTCTGCGTAGCCTTTGCTAGCTATTAAAATAGGGGGGACCCCACGTCATTTTTTGGGTCCCCAATTTTAATAGCTAGCAAAGGCTAGGTATTCAGCTGGAGGCTGATATCAGTAGCCTGGGAAGCTCCGTGGGTATTACCCCCTTCCCAGTCTTCAAACATCTGCCCCAGCTGTCTGCTTAACCTCCGCTAGAGACTAAAATTACGGGGAAGCCCACGCCAATTTTTTTTTAATAAATCCTTTATTTTAACACTAAATGACAAGTACAGTAATCAACACTATCACTGTACTTTTTTTATATGTGACTGACATGTTTCTATCTATCTAATCTATGTGTGATGTTCTATACTTTCTGTTCTAAAGTGTCTGGTACCGGTGTATGCCGCTGATAAATTGCAGGCCGGCTTTTTTAAAGAGACAAAAACACTATTATTTTTTTTATAAATCCTTTATTTTAACACTAAATGCCAAGTACAGTAACCAACACTGTCACTCTACTTATTATATATGTGACTGACATGTTTCTATCTATCTAATCTATGTGTGATGCTCTATTCTTTCTGTTCTAAATTGTCGGGTACCGGTGTATACCACTGATGAATTGTCGGCTTTTTTAACTCCTTCAGGACGCAGCCTAATTTGACGCTAAAGACCTTGGCATTTTTGTCAATTCTGACCAGGGTCCCTTTACGAAGTAAAAACTCTGGAACACTTCAACGGATCCTAGAGATTCTGAGATTGTTTTTTTTGTGACATATTGGGCTTCATGTTAGTATTAAATTTAGGTCGATAATGTTTGTGTTTATTTGTGAAAAAATCAAAAATTTGGCAAAAATTTGGAAAATTTTGTAATTTTCAAATTTTGAATTTTTATTCTGCTAAACCAGAGAGTGATGTGACTCATTGTTAATAAATAACATTTCCCACATGTCTACTTTACATCAGCTCAATTTTGGAAACAAACATTTTTTTGGTAGGAAGTTTGAAGGGTTCAAATTTCATCAGCAATTTATCTTTTTTCCAGCAAAATTTACAAAACCATTTTTTTTAATGACCACATCACATTTGAAGTCCCTTTGAGGGGTGTACATGACAGAAAACACCAAAAGTGACACCATTCCAAAAACTGCACCCCTCAATCTACTCAAAACTACATTCAAGAAGATTATTAACCCTTCAGGTGCATCACAGAAACTAAAGCAGCGTGTAAGAAAAAATGAACATTTTAATTTTTCTAATAAAAATTTTCTTTTAGCCTAAATTTTTTAATTTTCACACGGGTAACAGGATAAAATGCATCTTAAACTTTGTTGTGCAATTTCTCCTGAGTACACCGATACCTCATATGTGGTCATAAACCACTGTTTGGGCACACGGCAGGGCTCAGAAGGGAAGAAGCGCCATTTCACTTTTTAAATGGAAAATTAGCTCCAAAAGT
Organism: Phyllobates terribilis; assembly: GCF_046119375.1. Classification (NCBI taxonomy): domain Eukaryota; kingdom Metazoa; phylum Chordata; class Amphibia; order Anura; family Dendrobatidae; genus Phyllobates; species Phyllobates terribilis. Next base: position 332,310,861 of record NW_027362768.1, read on the forward strand.
CAAATTGCGCTCCTTCCCTTCTGAGCCCTGCCATGCGCCCAAACAGTGGTTTATGACCACATATGAGGTATCGGTGTACTCAAGAGAAATAGCCCAACAAATTTTATGATGCATTTTATCCTGTTACCCATGTGAAAATTAAAAAATTTAGGCTAAAAGAAAATTTTGGTGAAAAAAAAGTACTTTTTCGTTTTTCACAGATCAATTTGTGAAGCACCTGGGGGTTTAAAGTGCTCACTATGCATCTAGATAAGTTCCCTGGGTGGTATAGTTTCCAAAATGGGGTAACTTGTGGGGGAGCTTCAATGTTTAGGCACACAGGGGCTCTCCAAACGCAACATGGTGTCCGCTAACAATTTGAGCCGATTTTCCCTTCAATTTGTTAGTGGACACCATGTCGCGTTTGGAGAGCCCCTGTGTGCCTAAACATTGGAGCTCCCCCACAAGTAACCCCATTTTGGAAACTAGACCCCCCAGGAAACTTATCTAGATGCATAGTGAGCACCCCCAGGTGCTTCACAGATTGTGTAGTGTATGTGAGGTTGGTGTGCGGTGTGGTATAGTGTAGTGTATACACCACACACACACACACACACACAACCTCACATACACTACAACACACAAACCAACCTGACATAGCCTCCTCAGCTGAGTACGCCCTAGACTGGGATGAGCAGGACAGGCGGGACATTTTGTGTGCTGTATCCGTGTGTAAAAAAAAAAAATCTAAACTTTATTATAGTGTGAGTGTACGTGTGTGTGTGAGTGCTTGGTGTAACCTTCTGCAGTCACGTGTGGGGGCGGTCAGGCGTAGGGGACGGTCAGGCGTAGGGGGCGCATGAGGGGGCAGTCAGGCGTAGGAGGGGGCAGAGGAGATGGAGGAGCCAGCAGCAGCAGCAAGGGGGGTGATCACTGGGGCAGAAAGAGGGGCAGGAGCCGGCAGTAGCAGCAGCAAGGGGGTGAACCCTGGGGCTGAAAGGGGGGCAGGAGCCGGCAGCAACAAGGGGTGTAGGAGGCCGGCAGCATCAGGGGGGGTGATCACTGGGGCAGAAAGGGGAGCAGGAGCTGGCAGCAGCAGGGGGGTGATCACTGGGTTTGCGGGGGAAGGGATGATCACTGGGATGGGGGGTGATCACTGGGGGGGTGATCACTGGGAGGGGGGGTGATCACTGGGACGGGTGATCACTGGGACGGGGGGGTGATCACTGGGATGGGGGGGTGATCACTGGGAGGGAGGATGATCACTGGGAGGGATGGTGGGTGATCACAGGCACAGGGGATTCACAGTGAGCCTGCTGCTACCTGTGCTCACCGTGCACCGGCTGGCAGAAGGAGAGCACCAGCCGGTGGATGCAGATATGGGAGATGGAGCGGAGGGAGCAGAGGTCGGTGTGCAGGTAAGAAATTGGACTGGGGTGGAGGGGGGGTCGGGGGGAGGGGAGTGGGGGGTCGGGGGGGAGTGGGGGCTGGAATCGGTCAAGGGGGGTAATATTACCGGCGGTGGATCGGCGGCGGTGGTGGCGGATCAATGGTGGCGGCAGATCAGTGGCGGCGCCCGCAGCAGATTGGTGGGTGACCAAGCTCCACAGCTTCCACGGATGGGAGGAAGCTGTGGAGCTTGGTCAGCCATTGTAAAAACGACACCCTCCACATCTGATTGCAGGGCTAGCGTCACATGGACACTAGAGCCAATCAGATCTGGGGGGGGGTGACACAGCTGACACTTCCCTCAGCCAATGGCTGATGCTATATGCATCAGGCCATGCCCAGATCATAAATATTTCACCAATTTCCATTGGTGAAATATTTGATTCATTCCGATTGGCAGTTTCAATAATGTGAAAATGAAACTGCCAATCGGAGGGGTCCTAGGCATGTGGGGTCAACTACAGGTTGTCCAGTTGCAGTAGCTGTGACATGGGTCGGGAACGCACCGGTTTCCATGTCACAGACGCTGTGACACGGGTCGGGAAGGGGTTTTAAAGAGACCGGTGCATGAAAATCGGAGGGCACTAGTGTGTTCCAATTGCCCTGCTATGTTTTTCATGCACCCTCCTATATACCCTGCCTGTCTGCCTATATATTCTGCCTGCCTGACGTTTAATTGAGCACCGTTCCCATCGATTTGGGCAATTTTTGACCTTCTGCAGACCGCCGGGGGGGACCGCCAGAAAAATGCTCGAGTTTCCCATAGACTTACATTGGGCTCGTTGCTCGGGTCGAGCACCCGAGTATTCCAATGTGCTCGACCCGAGCTTCGAGCACCCGAGCATTTTAGTGCTCGCTCATCACTAGTGGTGACCATGGCGGCCATTTTGAAGTCAGCCATTTTGGATCCAGCTTTGTTTTTTCAATGGGAAGAGGGTCATGTGACACATCAAACTTATTGAGAATTTCATAAGAAAAACAATGGCATGCTTGGTTTTAACGTAACTTTATGATTTCATGAGTTTTTTACAAGTTTATGACCATTTATAAAATGTGATCACAGTGCTGCCCATTGTGTTGGATTGTCAATGCAACCCTTTTCTCCCACTCTTGAAACACTCATAGCAACACCGCAGAAGAAATGCTAGCACAGGCTTCCAGTATCCGTTGTTTCAGATGCACGTGTGTGTTTGCCGCGCAAGCTCTGTTCAGACGCAGCACTAGAGGTGGCTTATATATGTGACATTATTAGTGACAACACTTTAATTTTAGCATATAAATTGCTCTGGATGCTTTATCTGAATGGAACATGTAGGCAAGTAATCTACTGAGAACATAGAACCATAAAGATGAGGTCATTTGAAAGGTACTGAATCTGAAACAAGGGTATATTAGAAAGCATAATAATATGGCATTAGGTTGAATATGTTATAAAAATAATTGTAAACTTCTTTAAGTAGGAGATTAATGGGACCCCACTAGTGTTGCGTGAACATGCTCGGATAAGGTGTTTTCCAAGCATGCTCGGGTGCTAACCAAGAATCTTCGACGTGCTTGAAAAATATCTTTGCGTCGCTGCGGCTGCATGTCTCACGGCTGTTAGACAGTCGCACCACATGCTTGTTTGTTAGGCTATCCCAGCATGTGTTGTGGCTGTCTAAAAGCTGCGAGACATGCAACCGTTGGATGCAAACATATTTTTCAAGCACACCGAAGATACTCGGTTAGCACCCGAGCATGCTTGGAAAACACCTTATCTGAACATGTTCAGGCAACACTAGACCCCACTAATCATATCATGATGGTCTATGCTAAGAATGACGTGTCTACGTCAGCATGGATAACTCTGCTTCTTATTGTAGTCTTACATTTATTTTTAGTCTATGAATTTTGCAGGCCTCTCACTTATTGAAAGTGATGGTCAAATAACATTACTTGTTATCCTCGAAATGAAAAAAAAATCCACTTATTTTGTTTTACTTTACGAGACTTGCATCATTACTTTTGGTCCCGGTAATAAATGAGTTGATTTCTTAGCAGTGAGGTGTCTTTCAGCTGACTGGGCTAATGCTTTTGGGATTATACTTTTTTATTTGTTAAGAATTGGAGGAACAATCCTTGGAATATACCATCGCCTGTTAGCACATAATCTGCATCACATTTATATGTAAGAAGTCTGCTGAAGACGTCTGTGGTTTGTGACTCAATCCCTTGGGGCGAGGCTTGATTTTACAGTGAACTCTTAGAAATCAGAATTTGTCATCAAAAGAAAGAAGAAAAAACAGTTACTTAGATGTTGAACTTTGTAAAATCTTGCGTTGGTAAGAAGTTAAGTAAATCTTTTATTTCAGTTATGGTTTTTAATGATAAAGTCAACTGTTCTGAATAATGTCTGAGTTGCACTTGTACTCTTGTGTTTTATTTTATTGCATGGACATAAGGGTGAGTCAAAAGTTGAATTCACATTTTAGCATGAGAGTTATACAAATGGAATCACTATGTACCGTGACCAAAACAAGGTAATGTAATTCCAAACGATCTTGCTTTATTAAGAGCTTGGTGCACTCTTGATATTTTCTCAAAAAATTCATGAGGTCATTGGGTGACCACTAGAGATACTTTTCCAACAGCCTTGAAAGAGTTTTTCTATACTGAAGTGTTCTTTGCGAACCTCTTATAAGGGAACCTGTCACTGGTTTCATACCTTATAAACCTTGTCCATCAACTTTAAAATCATGAAAATTGGGTTTCTATAACCCCTTTGTTTCCTCAAAAGTGCCCCTGCATACCTCTGAAAAAGTGTTTTATACATTTTTTTGCACTTCATGTAAATTGTGCAATCTGGTCTGATGGGTGAACTCAGATTCTGCTCAGTGCTGTCCCGGTCCCTTTAAATATCGGGCACGTCTTCTATCTGGATGAAAGTGGATGAAGTGGATGATCAGATACCTGCAATACAAGGCTTTGTGCTGCCACTCTGATTCTGCTGCACAGGTGTGATACTTTGAGCATTTTGTGGATGACATAGGAGATGTCATCCATCTCAATCCAGCTAGATGAGGTGGAGCTTGAACGGAGCATGGCGGCACTGATTGCAATATCTGGATTCACCCATTGGACTGGACCACACAATTTGCATGCAGCGTTGGCCATTAATAAAGATTTTTTTCTAGGTATGCAGGGGCAGCTATGAAGATTTTTTATTTAACGGCCTTCAACTTGATCTCAAGCCATGGTGAATTGATGGATGAACGATCTGCAGGAAGATTAAGCTTGTGCAAGTCTAGATAGGTCCACCGGGTCTTCTCCTCCTTTATCTTGAGTGCATGAAGACATCAGGTTGCCTTCGTCCTTCTTTTCTTCCAACCATGATGACCTTCTCCAGTGTTTGCTCTCTTCGTATGCTGTGTCCAAAGTAGACAAATTGTAGCTTGGAATCAATAGAGTAAGCATGATCAAAAGTGAAAATGTATTAAGACCCAAAATAACTTGATATGGAAAAAAAACATAGCCTCCTTTACCTGTATTTTATTTAATACTTAACATCAATATCTTTTGTGTCGCTCTGTCTAACATTCACAGCCAAATCGTATTAGAAAACCATTAGGCGTGTGCCTTTAAGTACTCCAGAGAACTTGACTGCAAATGTGTTCTTGCAGAAAAGGTTTGTAATTATGATAAATGAGAAAGTACATCATTTCAGTAGACTTTATTTGGTTCTTTTCTTAACTCTCATGCATCAATGAAACGTCTTGATTAGATCAGATGTGATTCTATCCATCGGCTCAGAACAATCCTCTGCTTGTGTCAATAATCTTAAGAGACTTCACTCTCCCAAATCATTAAGCATCTTCTGAGGAATCACAATTTAGCCATGAAGTGTGAACCAGCTTGTTTAACCTAGCGCTCCCGTCCTAGCATTACCTCCCTCCTAAGAACATTATTAATGTCAATGTGTGTGAGTAGGATACATGAAGACTGGGTGATAGAAAGCGAGAAGTATATAGAAAAAGATAAGGAAGGACCAAAAGCATATTCAGAAACAAATGGACTACATGTATTTGTTTAATGACCTGTAAAAATGAATGCAATATCAAATGAGATTGTGAAGGGCAAAGAAAAACGTACAATATGGATCCAGTTCGCAGAAAATGATATAAATCCAAAAAAATATCATAGAAAAAAGAACTCATGCATACCAATACCTAGATACATTACTAATACACTGCAGGACACTGCAGACCACCATGAAAACATGTGGAGGCAGCACAGATGCAAAATACTGATGAACAGCTACCTCAATGACTATCATCCATGTGGAAAGGTGTTTGCTTAGTATTACAAATGCAGATGGATGAGCTTTATATAGGGTGCCAATCACTAAGATATATGTAGTGCACCATGAAGCCTATTAAATCAGGAGGACTGCCCGGTAATATTTAAGTGCACGTCAACAAGGACAGACGCCCCAGTTCCCCACACCAAAATTACAACGCCTGACCACATTCTGCAAAGATGCAAAAAATACATAAGGTCATGTTGATATTTTAGCCAGAACTCATAAGCTCCCAAGCAATGTCAATGATCCTCACTGTCTTGAAGTCCCTACACTAAAGTTAAGGCCGCTGTAACATGAGCATAATGTTATTCTTTGGTTTCAGGACTTGATCCAGTAACCTTCTTTCTGTATGGTCAGTTCTCCTCTTTGCTGAGCCACAGCCTGTTTGGTTTCTGTCCAACTGCTGATGGTTCTTTTGTCTTTTCTTTCCTTTCTTTGGTTTGCTTCTATTCAGGTGTCTTTCACTTCCCTATTTGGTTCTATCCTATCACATCTTGGGATGGGCTATTTATGCTCACCTTTCACCTTCTTTCTTTGCTGGCTATATTTAAAGACAGGTGGTGTTTGGAGAGCCAGCTCCTTAGCTAGGGATTATCTTACCTTGTTAATTTCTTCTGCTTTTCCTACGGTTTGTTTGTGTGTCTTACTCCCCAGCACCCTTTCCTGTCTTTTACATTTGGGGTCTGGGAGATTTTTCAAGTATTTGTTATGTGCTTCTTCTTATTTTGTTGCATCTTTCCTGTGTGTCTGTGTGAACACATTCATAGGCCTGTGCCTCTTCCTAAGATTTTGGGAAATTTCACTTTATAGCTGTTCTTGTTTTAGGACTGCACATAGTTTATAAAGAGGGTGAAGTTAAGGACATTCATGGTAAGTCAACGTTGTGTAGGGGCACCATTGCATATATTTAGGGTCTATGACAGTGGCATCAAAATAAAACTCCACATATCATGAAATAACAAAAAATTTCCAAAAATTACTTGAATGTCCAAACTAGAAAAAAATTATTGATCTTTAAACTACATGTACTGAAAAAAACAAAAAGGTGCCTGATCAGGAAAGGGAGCGAATGGTCCGGTCTTGAATGGATGAAAAATTTGATTACAACTCCAAATGTAGTCTATTGATGAAGGTGGCAGAATTTTGGGGGGAAAAACAGTCATTTTTTTCTATCCCTCCAATTTCAGGAGCAGAAAATTTGAACTTTCACATTTTTATGATGGCGCCTTATGAAAATAACCTAGCGGTGGTGGCAAAAATTATTTTTCACACGTTATAGAATGTTTATCAATATAAAACAATTAATTTGCTGATCCTTCATCCTGATACATGTTGTTATGACATTCTGTGAGTAATGGTGTCCAGTTAAAAGTTTTCTCTCATATTGCTTAATTAAGTTTTTTCTTCTTAAATTAATTATTTTGTTGTAACCTATAGTAATTAGTGCTAATATTTAATTGGAATATACACCGGCGGACAATCTGTCGAGCAATTCTTAACTTTTCCTTTAGTTTCCTCTGCTAAGGTAAAACAATTTATTTTGAGATGCTCTATCACTAATTAGAATAATTACTGTACATTGAATAAAACATCTCAATAATTTCAATACTTATTCTGAATCCAGAAAATAAATCTGTTTAGATGTTTATTGATTGAAATTAGTTGTTAGTAGAGAGGATTTTTAACTATTGATGATACTACAGATATTTAGGGGATTGTGTTGATTTTTTCTTGTTTTTGCATCACATTTTTTCTTTTTTACACCTATTTTCATTTTTTTGCCTAATTTATTTTTCACTTTCTTTTTGTCTTGTTTTTGGTGTTTTTAGACTATTTCTTTCAATTATCTTTATTGTTTTTTTAATGGGGGGAATACAATACACACGATGGGATTAAAAACGTGCAAGTAACAAGGTCAGTATGAAGGGAAGGCAAGGGTATATAGTTGGGGTTTTTAGACTATTTCTGATTTCCATCAAATTTTTCTTTTAATTTGTGCCTCTTTTAAAGTAAGTATTTTTTCAACGTTCACCAGTTGAGGTTTTGGTTTTCTAGATGTTTGAGGCTGTTTCATCATTTGCAACTTTTTAAAAAGTTAAAATTTTTTGTGCAAATGCGTTCCAATTACACCCCCTGTCAAAGTGATTTTTTTTGTGTGTGACCAAATTTTTAATGCAAATTCTGTTGAATTTAGCAAATCATGTAACTTCTTGCTCTAAAACATCACAAAAGGTTAAATCCAGTATTTGCGAACCATGTTGAGCCATTTTGAAAAAATTGGTGCAAATAAAACCCATCAATGAATACCACAATACAAAAAAAAGTGACTTAAAAAAGATATAACAAATTATTAGAGATGATCAACTCTGCTAAGATTCAAACTTGCCAAATCGTGAGGATTTTACTAGTGTTGAGCAAATTTGTTTGACATTTCAAATTCAGGTTCCTGTTCAGGTTCGGGCTTGTTCGCGCCAAAAAATTGGCTCTGTCCATGAACATCCCTGATTTGCCAAACTGTCATGCAGATAACATCTGCATGACAGTGTGGCAAATCAGAGATGTTCATGGGCGGAGTCGATTTTTTGGCGCGAACAAGCCGGAACCCCGAACAGGAACCTGAATTTGAAATGCCGAACAAATTCGCTCAACACTAGATTTTACTGTGTGAATGTCCCATATTGTGCTTTGGGGTCGCTCCAGAACTCAGAGAATAATAAATGTAAGATGCAAAAAAAAGAACAACTGATGCTCACCTTAGCGCTCACCTCTCCTGCCAACCTCGCTGCTCGATGGAGAGCCACATTATGTGCCGGAAATATGGTAGACGGCGGGAAAAAAATAAAATAGCATCAACATTTTTAAAAAACAAACAAGTAAATAAATGATATATACTAACATGTGTGAATTTAGACAGAACTAAGGAAATTGGTAAAATACCTAAACTATATTAGCAAAACTGTATGCAAGAAAGTTTAGGTCCAGGGCAAATATCAGAACTTTGTTAAATAAATGTCATCCCGCCCATAAGCATGAAAATAACAATACTGACATGGCAGCTGCTGTCACGGTGTCTGAGGTTGGTCAGGATTCGAAGCGCAATGATATAATAGACTTTGTCAGGTTCTCTTCTGCATTGCTGCTCTTAATAATGATGGTGGACAATACTATGAGCCGGCCATCAAAGTTGTCTGCATGCAAGCTGTTTCTGTTGATAAGCTAATTTTCCATTTTGTAATGCAGATGTGCTGTGCCTGTCCTACAATAACCTGTTGGAGAGTTCTGGAGACATGCCAGTCAGTAATTGTTCTTCTTTAAGCTCCCGACTCTCTGTTCTAATTATTGTCAGCCCAGGAAATCTGGCTCCTCTCTCATCATTACTTGTTGCACTTGTAGGGATATATTATAAAGCTTCTGTCTATTTCCATAAAAGATGCCAAGGTTCATTGTTTAGTAAGAAAATCCTTTTAGAAGATTAATTCATTTTTGCATTAACATGTTATAAAGGGAGGTTTAGTAACAAATATTATAATATATATTTGATAACGAGGAATTAATTGGAGTTCTGACAACCTTTTAAGAACATAAAGTTAGGGGTCAAGCACTTCTTTCAGACTCTGATGTGATACCCAATATCATACATCTCATTATAGAAGGTATAGACTTCATATAGTCTGAGAAAACCTTGGCAATACATAGTCCTCGATTCATCAAGACTGCTGGGGTACGATGCACCAAATTCATTAAAGGGAATCTGTCATTAGGTATTTGCTACCTAATCTGTAAGTGGCATGATATAGGGACAGAGATCTTGATTCCAGCAATGTATCACTTGTGAGGTGATGGGGAATATGCCGCTGACAATCTCATACCATTAACCCGTTTGCAAGTAATTTGCAGCTGCTGTTCTATATTATTAGTAATGTACATGGACACTGAGAATATTCTTGCCCGCAGTACTAATCAACTCCTCTATGACTCTGGCTTAAATTGGTTTGTGCAGGATTTTGATTCAGAGACAGTTACCCAGTTCTGTGAGGAGTCATATAAACAGCTATTCTGTTGGAAGAGACTTGTGTTATGTTAAATGGACTCTGTTTGCTGGTTTGAACTACAATTAGGACAGAACCAGACAGAGCCCCGGGCCAGGGGACTGTGCAAGCAATTGGGAGGAAGTGCCTGACAGTAAGGGGTTGGTTCGGTGGCCATCTTGAGAGAGTGAGGCGAGAGCTGGAAGAGGAGGACATGTGACATCTTCGTCAAGTGCCATCCCTGGAGCCGGGTGTTCCAGTCAGGCAAAGACCACACCGGGTAGCAGAGGATACCATCTGGTTCCAGTTTCACTGGCAAGGGAGAAGTTTGGAGTGACGATGTCCGCAGGAAGTAGCGGACCGAAATCCCTAAGATCTGACATCTGTGATGCACCCAGAGGGCATGGTACCACAGCAAGTCAGCTGTGGTACCATACACCTGTTAGAGACACGGCATCCCTTGGTCAAACAGCCGTCATCCAAGCGGGCTCATCTCTGCAATGACACTGGGACCAGACACAGGTGGGTAAGTCCTGAGCTCAGACCACCGCGAGGATTACGGTGGGAGCAGGCACGCACACAGTTAGTTTGGTGCCAAACTCAGACAGGCAGATACAGGCACTTGAATGCATCAGTGGCCATCAGACTCAGCTTGCTTAACCACTAATGACTTACAGAGACTTCAGCATCAAAAGGAAATCGGCCGAAGTAAACAGAAGTGTTCCGAGGAGTAACCCATTGCACTCACATGGTCCTTAAAGTGAACACGACGCTGTATAATTCAATAACTGGGTTCTACCTAGTGGGTTTAGAGTCGTTTTGTTAAGTTTGTAAGCTGCTGTGCTGCATCACCAATAGGTTGTTTTTGTTTAAATCCACACCTATATACCATATACTCAGTAGAAAAAGGACGTTACTTTTAGTGAGGAGGAAGTATAGAACTAATAATCATGATAGATTAATATTTATATATCTACCTGCACTAGGTCACTTTTTATGGGCACTTTATGTGTGTTGTATGTGTCAATTATTATTAAAGATTATCATTAAAGAAAAAAAAAGGGTTTCTTGTGTTACATGTTAGAATTATTCCCTTTAATACATTGAATCAAGACTATGCATAGCTGGCATCTAGTATTTAGAGGGGTTGTCCAGGGTGAACAAAACTATTTTTTTTTCTAGTAACAGCACCAGTATTGTCCATTGACTCTCTGTGGAATCATTCCTTACCTGTAATCAGTAGAGCTTCGCTGCAGTACCAGGCAAAACCTCAAAACAAGAATGGTGCTGTTTCTGTAAAAAAAAAAAACTACTTTATTTTTCCTATCCTGAACAATTGCCTTACAACAGTTCCTTACAGAATTCTAGACTGAATGAAAGGGATTTCGGAGTGTCCTCCTGCCTGTGATACGAGACTTAGTCACAAGAGTGTTAAATATAAATTGATTTCTGAAAAGTGCAGTCACTTGGTGTCTGTGAAGAGATCAATCTAGTGACAAACAGGTATTTACTGGGTCACTGAACTTACTGTACTTAAGAACAACTCTAACCAAGCAGAACGATGTTCACAATACACACTGCACTGTGCCTGGCTATTACTAAGAAGCTTTACCAGTCGTTTTAATTGGCCACAATGGGGCCAGAGAAGCAGTGTAAGTAAATGTATGCCGTTCATACTTATATAGCTCTTACAGGCTCAGTACGGCTTAGTCAATGAGTAGGTAAATCAGTGGAAATTTTCATAGAATTCATGTTTAGATTTTACTTTTTGCTTGATTGAGTTTAACCATTACTATTACAGATGTATAAAATGGCGATAAGCTATTCCTCTGCTTAGAATTTCCAACTGTGAGCCAGTTCGCTGAGACTTGTTCTGTAAGAGCATCCCCCATACTGGAAGACTAGAAGAACTATCCATGTATAATATAGATGGACATTATATATGACTACCATGTAATACTACATTTCCCCTGCAGGGACCGCTATTATAGCCAAAATCAGCTGTTTGCTTAGGATGCTGGAAGCTGATGAGTACAAGTAAATATAAATGCTTTGTAATGTATCTGATTGGAGAACCATGTTTCTTTCTCCACTTATGAGCCCCATTTTCTCTTCCCTCCTGTCTATTGAACTCATCATTATTCACTTTGAAAAACAGCTAAAATCCATCTTGTTATAAATAGGACCCACTACCAGCTCACTAAGAGGTCAAATTACAACTACCCATTGAAGGTTATGGAAAAGGGAGAGGGAGGAGAGGAGAGATGTGTAGCTGCTTTCAAGTAAGTATTTTATCGCAACCCTAAGATGAATTCACAGCAACACTACTCAGTATTTCTGTCTAATTTCCTCCATGATGCTGCTTCTGATCATGCCTGATGCCAAGCTACATAAACAAAGAGGGCACAAACTGTAGTCATAGTTAAGGTGATCCGTAAAAGGAGCCGGGAGGAAAAAAATCTGTGTTCTAAGGGGAAGGATATCATAGGCTAAAGAGGTTGTCCACTTCTTTAACACTGATGACTAGTGTTGAGCAAACATGCTCGACACTGCTCGGTACTCGACCGAGCATCACGCTACTCGGGATGTTTGGCGAGCACCGAGCATTTCCGGGTTACTCGGGCGGGAGCTCGGGTCTCCACCCTGCATGTTTGGCGCTCTTTACAGAGCCAATGAACATGCAGGGATTGCCAGCCAGTCACTGTAATGCTGCAGCCTTGTTGGTTGTGGGCATTACAGTGATTGGCTGGCCGCACAGCGTCACCTCGAGTATTTAAAATGGGGCGCCGCCATCTTGGACACAGTCGCTCCGGATTAGAGAGTGTAGAGACAGCGCTGCTGATTTAGGGAGAGATATAAACTGCGAAATAGTTAGTGTAGGGTCTGTAAAGGCTGCCAAAACAAACAAACAGTCCTTTTCAGGACTAATATCCATCCCAGATACCAGGCAGGCAGGCTGTATAGGAGACACAGTGGTTATACCAGCAAACGCTGCATTACAGTCCTGTGTGCTCCTGTTGCTGAAATTGCTGGACTTAGCACCAGGTGTCGGGGGCCAGGAAAAATCCTTTTTTTTCATCTAAATCCTCCTTTTTTTTTCCTCCTTCACACTGTACAAATACCCGTCTTATTAACCTTTTGGTGTGTCCCCCACCCCCAAAAAAAAGCGTGTCTCTGATTTTTCAGACACAAATATAACTGTTGAAAATAGTCTGGTGTAGGATAGAGAGAAGTGTTGTTTTGCACTTCCACGGTTCAAACCTCTGTATTATCCATTTTGGGCCATTTGTATCTAAAAAAAAAGACAGTTTGAGTGTGTCGCTCACTGTTCAGCCGCAAATATCTCTATTTAAAAAAGTGTGGTATACCCCAGTAAACAATAACTGTGGTTTTGCCATCCCACGGTAAAAAATCTCTATTATTCAGCTTTTGGTATTTTTTTCCGTAAAGAAAAACAGTAGTGTCTCCTGACTGTTGTGACGCAAAAATATATCTGTTGAAAATAGTTTTGTGTAGCCCCGACATCCCAGTGTGGTTTCGCAGTTCCAAGGGTCAAATCGCTGTACTATCCAGTTTTGGGCCTTTGGTATAAAAAAAAAAAGCAGTTTGAGTGTGTCACTCACTGTTCAGCCGCAAATATCTCTATTTAAAAAAGTGTGGTATACTCCAGTAAACAATAACTGTGGTTTTGCCATCCCACGGTAAAAAATCTCTATTATTCAGCTTTTGGTATTTTTTTCCGTAAAGAAAAACGGTAGTGTCTCCTGACTGTTGTGACACAAAAATATATCTGTTGAAAATAGTCTTGTGTAGGCCCGACATCCCAGTGTGGTTTCGCAGTTCCAAGGGTCAAATCGCTGTACTATCCAGTTTTGGGCCTTTGGTATCAAAAAAAAAAGCAGTTTGAGTGTGTCGCTCACTGTTCAGCCGCAAATATCTCTATTTAAAAAAGTGTGGCATACTCCAGTAAACAATAACTGTGGTTTTGCCATCCCACGGTAAAAAATCTCTATTATTCAGCTTTTGGTATTTTTTTCCGTAAAGAAAAACAGTAGTGTCTCCTGACTGTTGTGACACAAAAATATATCTGTTGAAAATAGTCTTGTGTAGGCCCGACATCCCTGTGTGGTTTCGCAGTTCCACGGGTCAAATCGCTGTACTATCCAGTTTTGGGCCTTTGGTATCTAAAAAAAAAGCAGTTTGAGTGTGTCGCTCACTGTTCAGCCGCAAATATCTCTATTTAAAAATGTGTGGTATACCCCAGTAAACAATAACTGTGGTTTTGCCATCCCACGGTAAAAAATCTCTATTATTCAGCTTTTGGTATTTTTTTCCGTAAAGAAAAACAGTAGTGTCTCCTGACTGCTGTGACACAAAAATATATCTGTTGAAAATAGTCTTGTGTAGGCCCGACATCCCAGTGTGGTTTCGCAGTTCCACGGGTCAAATCGCTGTACTATCCAGTTTTGGGCCTTTGGTATCTAAAAAAAAAGCAGTTTGAGTGTGTCGCTCACTGTTCAGCCGCAAATATCTCTATTTAAAAATGTGTGGTATACCCCAGTAAACAATAACTGTGGTTTTGCCATCCCACGGTAAAAAATCTCTATTATTCAGCTTTTGGTAGTTTTTTCCGTAAAGAAAAACAGTAGTGTCTCCTGACTGTTATGACACAAAAATATATCTGTTGAAAATAGTCTTGTGTAGGCCCGACATCCCAGTGTGGTTTCACAGTTCCACGAGTCAAATAGCTGTACTATCCAGTTTTGGGCCTTTGGTATCTAAAAAAAAAACCAGTTTGAGTGTGTCGCTCACTGTTCAGCCGCAAATATCTCTATTTAAAAAAGTGTGGTATAACCCAGTAAACAATAACTGTGGTTTTGCCATCCCACGGTAAAAAATCTCTATTATTCAGCTTTTGGTAGTTTTTTCCGTAAAGAAAAACAGTAGTGTCTCCTGACTGTTATGACACCAAAATATATCTGTTGAAAATAGTCTTGTGTAGGCCCGACATCCCAGTGTGGTTTCTCAGTTTCACGGGTCAAATCGCTGTACTATCCAGTTTTGGGCCTTTGGTATCTAAAAAAAAAGCAGTTTGAGTGTGTCGCTCACTGTTCAGCCGCAAATATCTCTATTTAAAAATGTGTGGTATACCCCAGTGAACATTAACTGTGGATTTGCCATCCCACGGTAAAAAATCTCTATTATTCAGCTTTTGGTATTTTTTTCCTTAAAGAAAAACAGTAGTGTCTCCTGACTGTTGTGACACAAAAATATATCTGTTGAAAATAGTGTTGTGTAGGCCCGACATCCCCGTGTGGTTTCTCCGTTCCACGGGTCAAACCGCTGTACTATCCAGTTTTGGGCCTTTGGTATCTAAAAAAAAACCAGTTTGAGTGTGTCGCTCACTGTTCAGCCGCAAATATCTTTATTTAAAAAAGTGTGGTATACCCCAGTAAACAATAACTGTGGTTTTGCCATCCCACGGTAAAAAATCTCTATTATTCAGCTTTTGGTATTTTTTTCCGTAAAGAAAAACAGTAGTGTCTCCTGACTGTTGTGACGCAAAAATATATCTGTTGAAAATAGTTTTGTGTAGGCCCGACATCCCAGTGTGGTTTCGCAGTTCCAAGGGTCAAATCGCTGTACTATCCAGTTTTGGGCCTTTGGTATAAAAAAAAAAAGCAGTTTGAGTGTGTCGCTCACTGTTCAGCCGCAAATATCTCTATTTAAAAAAGTGTGGTATACTCCAGTAAACAATAACTGTGGTTTTGCCATCCCACGGTAAAAAATCTCTATTATTCAGCTTTTGGTATTTTTTTCCGTAAAGAAAAACAGTAGTGTCTCCTGACTGTTGTAACACAAAAATATATCTGTTGAAAATAGTCTTGTGTAGGCCCGACATCCCTGTGTGGTTTCGCAGTTCCACGGGTCAAATCGCTGTACTATCCAGTTTTGGGCCTTTGGTATAAAAAAAAAAGCAGTTTGAGTGTGTCGCTCACTGTTCAGCCGCAAATATCTCTATTTAAAAATGTGTGGTATACCCCAGTAAACAATAACTGTGCTTTTGCCATCCCACGGTAAAAAATCTCTATTATTCAGCTTTTGGTAGTTTTTCCGTAAAGAAAAACAGTAGTGTCTCCTGACTGTTGTGACACAAAAATATATCTGTTGAAAATAGTCTTGTGTAGGCCCGACATCCCAGTGTGGTTTCACAGTTCCACGGGTCAAATCGCTGTACTATCCAGTTTTGGGCCTTTGGTATCTAAAAAAAAAGCAGTTTGAGTGTGTCGCTCACTGTTCAGCCGCAAATATCTCTATTTAAAAAAGTGTGGTATAACCCAGTAAACAATAACTGTGGTTTTGCCATCCCACGGTAAAAAATCTCTATTATTCAGCTTTTGGTAGTTTTTTCCGTAAAGAAAAACAGTAGTGTCTCCTGACTGTTATGACACAAAAATATATCTGTTGAAAATAGTCTTGTGTAGGCCCGACATCCCAGTGTGGTTTCGCAGTTCCACGGGTCAAATCGCTGTACTATCCAGTTTTGGGCCTTTGGTATCTAAAAAAAAAGCAGTTTGAGTGTGTCGCTCACTGTTCAGCCGCAAATATCTCTATATAAAAATGTGTGGTATACCCCAGTGAACAATAACTGTGGTTTTGCCATCCCACGGTAAAAAATCTCTATTATTCAGCTTTTGGTATTTTTTTCCGTAAAGAAAAACAGTAGTGTCTCCTGACTGTTGTGACACAAAAATATATCTGTTGAAAATAGTCTTGTGTAGGCCCGAAATCCCTGTGTGGTTTCGCAGTTCCACGGGTCAAATCGCTGTACTATCCAGTTTTGGGCCTTTGGTATCTAAAAAAAAAGCAGTTTGAGTGTGTCGCTCACTGTTCAGCCGCAAATATCTCTATTTAAAAATGTGTGGTATACCCCAGTAAACAATAACTGTGGTTTTGCCATCCCACGGTAAAAAATCTCTATTATTCAGCTTTTGGTATTTTTTTCCGTAAAGAAAAACAGTAGTGTCTCCTGACTGTTGTGACACAAAAATATATCTGTTGAAAATAGTCTTGTGTAGGCCCGACATCCCAGTGTGGTTTCGCAGTTCCACGGGTCAAATCGCTGTACTATCCAGTTTTGGGCCTTTGGTATCTAAAAAAAAAGCAGTTTAAGTGTGTCGCTCACTGTGCAGCCGCAAATATCTCTATTTAAAAATGTGTGGTATACCCCAGTAAACAATAACTGTACTTTTGCCATCCCACGGTAAAAAATCTCTATTATTCAGCTTTTGGTAGTTTTTTCCGTAAAGAAAAGCAGTAGTGTCTCCTGACTATTGTGACACAAAAATATATCTGTTGAAAATAGTCTTGTGTAGGCCCGACATCCCAGTGTGGTTTCGCAGTTCCACGGGTCAAATCGCTGTACTATCCAGTTTTGGGCCTTTGGTATCTAAAAAAAAAAGCAGTTTGAGTGTGTCGCTCACTGTTCAGCCGCAAATATCTCTATTTAAAAACTTGTGGTATACCCCAGTAAACGATAACTGTGGTTTTGCCATCCCACGGTAAAAAATCTCTATTATTCAGCTTTTGGTATTTTTTTCCGCAAAGAAAAACAGTAGTGTCTCCTGACTGTTGTGACACAAAAATATATCTGTTGAAAATAGTCTTGTGTAGACCCGATATCCCAGTGTGGTTTCACAGTTCCACGGGTCAAATCGCTGTACTATCCAGTTTTGGGCCTTTGGTATCTAAAAAAAAAGCAGTTTGAGTGTGTCGCTCACTGTTCAGCCGCAAATATCTCTATTTAAAAAAGTGTGGTATACCCCCGTAAACAATAACTGTGGTTTTGCCATCCCACGGTAAAAAATCTCTATTATTCAGCTTTTGGTATTTTTTTCCGTAAAGAAAAACAGTAGTGTCTCCTGACTGTTGTGACACAAAAATATATCTGTTGAAAATAGTCTTGTGTAGACCCGACATCCCAGTGTGGTTTCACAGTTCCACGAGTCAAATCGCTGTACTATCCAGTTTTGGGCCTTTGGTATCTAAAAAAAAAGCAGTTTGAGTGTGTCGCTCACTGTTCAGCCGCAAATATCTTTATTTAAAAAAGTGTGGTATAAGATAAGATAAGATGTAAGATATACTTTATTTTTATCCCGGATGAAATTGCGGTATCACAGCAGCAGAACACAGATCTCGAACATGACACATATAATAACATAACATTTGGAATGCTTTAGACATTGCTTTTCAGACATTTGTTAAACACCCCCATAGCTGTTGGAACAAACGATCTCCTGTATTTTTCCTTTTTACACCTTAGTTGTATTAGGCGATTGCTGAATGTGCTCTTCTGTTTCGCAAACAGTTCATAAAGCGGGTGTGTGTTATTGCCCATTATAGCTCTGCACTTCTTCTTAATCCTATCCTCTACCACCTCTTCAAAATTCCCAAGCTGTAGGCCCACCGTCGCGCTAGCCTTCTTTATAAGTTTGTTGAGCTTGTTGGCGTCAGCAACACGCACACTGTTACCCCAGCAAATTATTGCCGCAAAGGTGGCACTAGCCACAATGGATTGGTAGAACACCTCAAGCATTTTGCCACACACATTAAAAGACCTTAACTTCCTTAGGAAGTACAATCTACTCATCCCCTTCTTGTAGACCTTCTCCATGTGGCACTTCCAGTCTAGCTTGCTATCCAGGTAAACCCCCAAATATTTGAAACTGTCCACCATCTCCACATCCTGACCGTCAATGGTAACAGGTAGGCATACCTTCTTGCACCTTCCATAGCTCATCACCAACTCCCTGGTTTTCTTAACATTTAGTTCTAGATGGTTAGCCTGGCACCATACTACAAAGTCCGCAACCACCCTTCTATATTCCCCTTCATCCTGTATACCCCAGTAAACAATAACTGTGGTTTTGCCATCCCACTGTAAAAAATCTCTATTATTCAGCTTTTGGTAGTTTTTTCCGTAAAGAAAAGCAGTAGTGTCTCCTGACTGTTGTGACACAAAAATATATCTGTTGAAAATAGTCTTGTGTAGGCCCGACATCCCAGTGTGGTTTCGCAGTTCCACGGGTCAAATCGCTGTACTATCCAGTTTTGGGCCTTTGGTATCTAAAAAAAAAGCAGTTTGAGTGTGTCGCTCACTGTTCAGCCGCAAATATCTCTATTTAAACATGTGTGGTATACCCCAGTAAACAATAACTGTGCTTTTGCCATCCCACGGTAAAAAATCTCTATTATTCAGCTTTTGGTAGTTTTTTCCGTAAAGAAAAACAGTAGTGTCTCCTGACTGTTATGACACAAAAATATATCTGTTGAAAATAGTCTTGTGTAGGCCCGACATCCCAGTGTGGTTTCGCAGTTCCACGGGTCAAATCGCTGTACTATCCAGTTTTTGGCCTTTGGTATCTAAAAAAAACCAGTTTGAGTGTGTCGCTCACTGTTCAGCCGCAAATATCTCTATTTAAAAATGTGTGATATACCCCAGTGAACAATAACTGTGGTTTTGCCATCCCACGGTAAAAAATCTCTATTATTCAGCTTTTGGTATTTTTTTCCGTAAAGAAAAACAGTAGTGTCTCCTGACTGTTGTGACACAAAAATATATCTGTTGAAAATAGTCTTTTGTAGGCCCGACATCCCCGTGTGGTTTCGCCGTTCCACGGGTCAAATCGCTGTACTATCCAGTTTTGGGCCTTTGGTATCTAAAAAAAAAGCAGTTTGAGTGTGTCGCTCACTGTTCAGCCGCAAATATCTTTATTTAAAAAAGTGTGGTATACCCCAGTAAACAATAACTGTGGTTTTGCCATCCCACGGTAAAAAATCTCTATTATTCAGCTTTTGGTAGTTTTTTCCGTAAAGAAAAGCAGTAGTGTCTCCTGACTATTGTGACACAAAAATATATCTGTTGAAAATAGTCTTGTGTAGGCCCGACATCCCAGTGTGGTTTCGCAGTTCCACGGGTCAAATCGCTGTACTATCCAGTTTTGGGCCTTTGGTATCTAAAAAAAAAAGCAGTTTGAGTGTGTCGCTCACTGTTCAGCCGCAAATATCTCTATTTAAAAAAGTGTGGTATACCCCAGTAAACAATAACTGTGGTTTTGCCATCCCACGGTAAAAAATCTCTATTATTCAGCTTTTGGTATTTTTTTCCGTAAAGAAAAACAGTAGTGTCTCCTGACTGTTGTGACACAAAAATATATCTGTTGAAAATAGTCTTGTGTAGACCCGACATCCCAGTGTGGTTTCACAGTTCCACGAGTCAAATCGCTGTACTATCTAGTTTTGGGCCTTTGGTATCTAAAAAAAAAGCAGTTTGAGTGTGTCGCTCACTGTTCAGCCGCAAATATCTCTATTTAAAAAAGTGTGGTATACCCCAGTAAACAATAACTGTGGTTTTGCCATCCCACGGTAAAAAATCTCTATTATTCAGCTTTTGGTAGTTTTTTCCGTAAAGAAAAACAGTAGTGTCTCCTGACTGTTGTGACACAAAAATATATCTGTTGAAAATAGTCTTGTGTAGGCCTGACATCCCAGTGTGGTTTCGCAGTTCCACGGGTCAAATCGCTGTACTATCCAGTTTTGGGCCTTTGGTATCTAAAAAAAAAGCAGTTTGAGTGTGTCGCTCACTGTTCAGCCGCAAATATCTCTATTTAAAAATGTGTGGTATACCCCAGTGAACAATAACTGTGGTTTTGCCATCCCACGGTAAAAAATCTCTATTATTCAGCTTTTGGTATTTTTTTCCGTAAAGAAAAACAGTAGTGTCTCCTGACTGTTGTGACACAAAAATATATCTGTTGAAAATAGTCTTGTGTAGGCCCGACATCCCCGTGTGGTTTCGTCGTTCCACGGGTCAAATCGCTGTACTATCCAGTTTTGGGCCTTTGGTATCTAAAAAAAAAGCAGTTTGAGTGTGTCGCTCACTGTTCAGCCGCAAATATCTTTATTTAAAAAAGTGTGGTATAAGATAAGATAAGATGTAAGATATACTTTATTTTTATCCCGGATGAAATTGCGGTATCACAGCAGCAGAACACAGATCTCGAACATGACACATATAATAACATAACATTTGGAATGCTTTAGACATTGCTTTTCAGACATTTGTTAAACACCCCCATAGCTGTTGGAACAAACGATCTCCTGTATTTTTCCTTTTTACACCTTAGTTGTATTAGGCGATTGCTGAATGTGCTCTTCTGTTTCGCAAACAGTTCATAAAGCGGGTGTGTGTTATTGCCCATTATAGCTCTGCACTTCTTCTTAATCCTATCCTCTACCACCTCTTCAAAATTCCCAAGCTGTAGGCCCACCGTCGCGCTAGCCTTCTTTATAAGTTTGTTGAGCTTGTTGGCGTCAGCAACACGCACACTGTTACCCCAGCAAATTATTGCCGCAAAGGTGGCACTAGCCACAATGGATTGGTAGAACACCTCAAGCATTTTGCCACACACATTAAAAGACCTTAACTTCCTTAGGAAGTACAATCTACTCATCCCCTTCTTGTAGACCTTCTCCATGTGGCACTTCCAGTCTAGCTTGCTATCCAGGTAAACCCCCAAATATTTGAAACTGTCCACCATCTCCACATCCTGACTGTCAATGGTAACAGGTAGGCATACCTTCTTGCACCTTCCATAGCTCATCACCAACTCCCTGGTTTTCTTAACATTTAGTTCTAGATGGTTAGCCTGGCACCATACTACAAAGTCCGCAACCACCCTTCTATATTCCCCTTCATCCTGTATACCCCAGTAAACAATAACTGTGGTTTTGCCATCCCACAGTAAAAAATCTCTATTATTCAGCTTTTGGTAGTTTTTTCCATAAAGAAAAACAGTAGTGTCTCCTGACTGTTGTGACACAAAAATATATCTGTTGAAAATAGTCTTGTGTAGGCCCGACATCCCAGTGTGGTTTCGCAGTTCCACGGGTCAAATCGCTGTACTATCCAGTTTTGGGCCTTTGGTATCTAAAAAAAAAAGCAGTTTGAGTGTGTCGCTCACTGTTCAGCCGCAAATATCTCTATTTAAAAAAGTGTGGTATACCCCAGTAAACAATAACTGTGGTTTTGCCATCCCACGGTAAAAAATCTCTATTATTCAGCTTTTGGTAGTTTTTTCCGTAAAGAAAAACAGTAGTGTCTCCTGACTGTTGTGACACAAAAATATATCTGTTGAAAATAGTCTTGTGTAGGCCCGACTACCCAGTGTGGTTCCGCAGTTCCACGGGTCAAATCGCTGTACTATCCAGTTTTGGGCCTTTGGTATCTAAAAAAAAAGCAGTTTGAGTGTGTCGCTCACTGTTCAGCCACAAATATCTCTATTTAAAAAAGTGTGGTATACTCCAGTAAACAATAACTGTGGTATTGCCATCCCATGGTAAAAAATCTCTATTATTCAGCTTTTGGTAGTTTTTTCCGTAAAGAAAAGCAGTAGTGTCTCCTGACTGTTGTGACACAAAAATATATCTGTTGAAAATAGTCTTGTGTAGACCCGACATCCCAGTCTGGTTTCGCAGTTCCACGGGTCAAATCGCTGTACTATCCAGTTTTGGGCATTTGGTATCTAAAAAAAAGCAGTTTGAGTGTGTCGCTCACTGTTCAGCCACAAATATCTCTATTTAAAAAAGTGTGGTATACCCCAGTAAACAATAACTGTGGTTTTGCCATCCCAAGGTAAAAAATCTCTATTATTCAGCTTTTGGTATTTTTTTCCATAAATAAAAACTGTAGTGTCTCCTGACTGTTGTGACACAAAAATATATCTGTTGAAAATAGTCTTGTGTAGGCCCGACATCCCAGTGTGGTTTCGCAGTTCCACGGGTTAAATCGCTGTACTATCCAGTTTTGGGCTTTTGGTATCTAAAAAAAAAGCAGTTTGAGTGTGTCGCTCACTGTTCAGCCGCAAATATCTCTATTTAAAAAGGTGTGGTATACCCCAGTGAACAATAACTGTGGTTTTGCCATCCCACGGTAAAAAATCTCTATTATTCAGCTTTTGGTAGTTTTTTCCGTAAAGAAAAACAGTAGTGTCTCCTGACTGTTTTGACCCAAAAATATATCTGTTGAAAATAGTCTTGTGTAGGCCCGTCTTCCCAGTGTGGTTCCGCAGTTCCACGGGTCAAATCGCTGTACTATCCAGTTTTGGGCATTTGGTATCTAAAAAAAAAGCAGTTTGAGTGTGTCGCTCACTGTTCAGCCGCAAATATTTCTATTTAAAAAAGTGTGGTATACCCCAGTAAACAATAACTGTGGTTTTCCTCTTCCACGGTTGTAATCTACTCTTTATTACCCTTTTTCCATTGATAGTGCAAGTGTAAGCTATTTTACTTCATTTACAATGGGCAAGGTGCGTGGCAAGGGACGTGGAAGTGGACGTTCTGGTGATGATTCGTGCAGAGGACGGGGCCGTGGCCAAGGTGAAAATGTGCCACAACCAACAGCCACATCTTCTCGCTCCCACTTCTTGACCGAATTACTAGGGAAGCACAGAACAACACCACTATTGAGAACTGATCAGTGTGAACAGGTTATTAATTGGATAGCAGATAATACTTCCAGTTACCTGGGCACCACCACCTCCGGTCTGTCTTCCACACGGTCAACTCTTAGTAGCCGTGAGTCTCGACCGCATACTCCTCCTCACCCTGATGCTCCTTCCTCCCACCATGCCGAGTGTCGTCAGACAGCAAGTGATCCCACACTTGGACACTCTGAAGAGCTGTTCACTGGTCCATTTCCATATTTGGGCCCCACGCCTGATACGCTTGAAGTGGTGGAAGAGGAGATCCCATGTCGCGATGCCCAAATATTTGAACAGCCACGGCCACAGGAAGTCGACGTTGGCAATCTGTCACAAGAGGTGGACGATGACGAGACACAATTGCCAGGAAGTGAGGAGGAGGATCGTGGTGCGCAAGTGGAAGAGGAGGAGGTGGTGGATGATCTAGTAACTGACCCAACGTGGAAGGAGGACATGCAGAGTGAGGCCAGCAGCACACAGGGGGAGGGAGGCAGAGTACCCCAACAGGCAGGAAGAAGCAGTGTGGTGGCCGCAGACAGAAGGCAGGCAACCGTTCCCCGTAACACCAACACGGGGGACGTTGCCAGGACAAGCGGTAGGTCTTCCAGAGTCTGGAATTTTTTTAAAGACTCTGCTGATAACCCCAAAAAGGCCATATGTTCCACCTGCCATGCCAGCATCAGCAGGGGTGACAAAACTACTAGCCTGACCACCACCAGCATGATCAGGCACATGGCAGCAAAGCACTCGACTTTGTGGGGCGAAACCCAGGGTCCACGACCAGTGTCAGTGGGTGTCACCACTGCTTCTTCCACTGTTGTGCGTGCAATAGAACCCCATGTTGTGTGTGCAAGGCAATCCCCTTTCCTGACTGCATGTAAAGATGCCCCCTCCTCTCAGTCTTCACTTGTTATGGCAGTTTCTCAAGAAACAGCATCAACGTCCATGTCCCACCGCAGCGTTCAATTGTCCATATCCCAGACCTTTGAACGAAAGCGGAAATTCGCAGCTAACGCCCCACAGGCCACAGTCCTAAATTCGCACATTTCACGACTGCTTGCATTGGAAATGCTGCCTTTTAGGCTGGTGGAGACGGAATCCTTCCGCAATCTTATGGCGGTGGCCGTCCCTCAGTATTCAGTCCCCAGCCGACACTATTTTGCCCAGTGTGCCATCCCTGCACTACACAAGCACGTGTCCCAAAGCATCTGCCGTGCCCTCAACAATGCAGTTACTGGGAGAGTCCACCTGACATCGGACACGTGGACAAGTTCTTGTGGCCAGGGACGGTACATCTCTCTGACGGCACACTGGGTAAACATAGTGGAAGCCGGGACCCAGTCGGACCTTGGGACGGAACACATCCTCCCCACACCGAGGATTGCGGGCCCTATGTCAGTCAGAGTTGCCCCCACAGTGTACAGCTCCTGCGCATCCTCCTCCTCCTCCTCCTCCTCATGTTCAGCCTCCATCTCAGATATCACCACATCAGTTGCAAGCTGGAAGCATTGCAGTACTGCCTCCGCCAAGCGGCAACAGGCTGTGCTGAAACTCATAAGCTTTGGTGATAAACCTCACACTGCTTGTGAGTTGTGGACAGCTGTGAAAGAGCAGGCAGATCTGTGGCTGAGACCGCTGAACCTACATCCCGGCATGGTCGTGTGTGACAATGGCCGTAACCTGGTGGCGGCTCTGAGGCGAGGTGAGATCACACACGTACCATGCCTGGCTCATGTGCTTAACTTCGTGGTTCAGCGGTTTCTTAAATCATACCCCGAGTTGCCAGATCTGCTTGTGAAAGTACGCTGCCTGTCAGCTAATTTTCGCAAGTCGGCTACAGCTTCCGCCGCCCTTGCTGTGTTGCAGCAGCGTTTGCAGCTTCCGGCACACCGACTGGTGTGTGAGGTCCCCAAACGTTGGAACTCTACTCTCCACATGTTGCAAAGGATTTGTGAGCAGAAGAGAGCAGTTGTGGAGTACCAGCTGCAACAAGGCCAGGTCAGACTCCACACATAAGACCTCAGGAGTGGACCTGGATGTCTGACATATGTACCATCCTGACAAACTTTGAGGAGGCCACCAAGATGGTGAGTGGCGATGATGCCATCATTAGTGTCAGCATCCCACTTGTCTGTCTTTTGCAACGCTCTCTGCAGAGAATTAAAGAGGAGGCATTACAGGCAGAGTATGATGAGATGGATCAAGAAGCCGTAGCGGGCGATTACATACAGCCCAGCCTCATCTCATCCCAACGTGCATTGGGGGACCATGAGGGAGAGGAGGAGGAGGAGGAGGAGGAGGAAGAACAGGAGCTGCTATCATGCGTTGTAGACGGTAGTACCTGTACAAGTGTCATAACGTCGGTTCAGCGTGGGTGGCCTGAGGACAGGGGGGAGGAGGAAGAGGAGGAGGAGGAGAGCATGGTAAGTCGTCATCTTGGTGAGGACACGGAAATCTTGCCCGTTACCAATCTGGCACGCATAGCTGACTTTATGTTACGCTGCCTTAACCGTGACCCTCGCGTTGTCAAAATGTTGGGGGACAGTCATTACTGGTTGGTGACACTTGTAGACCCCCGCTACAAGGAGAACTTTCACTCTCTTATTCCTGAGGTGGAGAGGTCTACAAAAATGGGGCAATACCAGAAGGCCCTTGCTGCAGAACTCTTAAAAAAATTCCCATCTGAACACACTAGCGGCAGAGGTCACAATTCGTTGCCCAACCAAGGCGTACAGGCGAGAGAGATGCAACTCCAATCCAGCAGAGGCAGGGGAACACTGTCAACGTTCTGGGACAGCTTTCTGACACCCGCCCAGCTTACAGGCCCTGAGGCGCGGGGTACTCTCACAAGGAGTGGAAAGTTTCAAAAGATGGTGAGGGAGTACCTTGCCGATCGTACCAGCGTCCTCCGTGATTCCTCTGTGCCTTTAAATTATTGGGTATCCAAGCTGGACACTTGGAATGAACTCGCTCTGTACGCCTTGGAGGTCCTGGCCTGCCCTGCCGCTAGCGTGTTATCGGAGCGTGTTTTTAGTGCCACTGGGGGAATTATAACTGATAAGCGCACTCGCCTGTCAACTGACAATGCTGACAAGCTGACCCTTATCAAAATGAACATGGGCTGGATTGGGCCAGACTTCTCATCACCACCAAATGACAGCAGAGTAACATAAAGTCAAATCCACTGTGTTATTTCGGGAGGTGTATTCACATGCACCGCTTCACACCCACACATGGGTATACGCTTCATCGTTTCGGCTGTTTAATCTTCTTCTCCTTATCCTCAGCCTCCACCACCACTATACCACCAGGGTGCCAGCATTGCAAGTTCCTCCGTCCTTATTTTTGGCAGCTTTTGCTTGCAAGGCATAAGCAAATAATATGGGACACCCACTCCCCAATAATGGGACTTATGTTTGTAATATGCTGTACTGCATGGCTCTTGTAAGGGGCATTGCAAGTTGCTCCGTCCTAATTTTTGGCAGCTTTTGCTGGGAAAGCATAAGCAAATACTATGGGACACCCACTCCCCAATAATGGGACTTATGTTTGTAATATGCTATACTGCATGGCTCTTGTAAGGGGCATTGCAAGTTGCTCCGTCCTAATTTTTGGCAGCTTTTGCTGGGAAAGCATAAGCAAATACTATGGGACACCCACTCCCCAATAATGGGACTTATGGTTGTAATATGCTGTACTGCATGGCTCTTGTAAGGGGCATTGCAAGTTGCTCCATCCTAATTTTTGGCAGCTTTTGCTTGGAAAGCATAAGCAAATACTATGGGACACCCACTCCCCAATAATGGGACTTATGTTTGTAATATGCTGTACTGCATGGCTCTTGTAAGGGGCATTGCAAGTTGCTCCGTCCTAATTTTTAGCAGCTTTTGCTGGGAAAGCATAAGCAAATACTATGGGACACCCACTCCCCAATAATGGGACTTATGTTTGTTATATGCTGTACTGCATGGCTCTTGTAAGGGGCATTGCAAGTTGCTCCGTCCTAATTTTTGGCAGCTTTTGCTGGGAAAGCATAAGCAAATACTATGGGACACCCACTCCCCAATAATGGGACTTATGTTTGTAATATGCTGTCCTGCAGGGCTCTTGTAAGGGGCATTGCAAGCTGCTCCGTCCTAATTTTTGGCAGCTTTTGCTGGGAAAGCATAAGCAAATACTATGGGACACCCACTCCCCAATAATGGGACTTATGTTTGTAATATGCTGTACTGCATGGGTCTTGTAAGGGGCATTGCCAGTTGCTCCGTCCTAATTTTTGGCAGCTTTTGCTAGGAAAGCATAAGCAAATACTATGGGACACCCACTCCCCAATAATGGGACTTATGTTTGTAATATGCTGTACTGCATGGCTCTTGTAAGGGGCATTGCAAGTTGCTCCGTCCTAATTTTTGGCAGCTTTTGCTGGGAAAGCATAAGCAAATACCATGGGACACCCACTCCCCAATAATGGGACTTATGTTTGTAATATGCTGTACTGCATGGCTCTTGTAAGGGGCATTGCAAGTTGCTCCGTCCTAATTTTTGGCAGCTTTTGCTGAGAAAGCATAAGCAAATACTATGGGACACCCACTCCCCAATAATGGGACTTATGTTTGTAATATGCTGTACTGCATGGCTCTTGTAAGGGGCATTGCAAGTTGCTCCGTCCTAATTTTTGGCAGCTTTTGCTTGGAAAGCATAAGCAAATACCATGGGACACCCACTCCCCAATAATGGGACTTATGTTTGTAATATGCTGTACTGCATGTGACGCGCCCCCTGGGCCGTGTGTACACGTGTGTGGGATACCCGGTGCCGGGTCTCTGGGGTCTGTAGTCTCCGTGGCGGTGACCCGGTCCCGTGGCTCAGGCTGGTCAAACCAGTGGCAGTCTTTCTTAGGTTTTGAGGTTAATTGTCCGACTGCGCCACCCGTGGATTGCGGTCAGGGAGTACCACCGCTGCGAGGCAGACCGCTGAGGCTGGTGTTGTGTGCGCAGCATAGAATGGGATAACTCCCCTCGGGAGGAGTATAGCCTCAGGGCAGTGAGTGTGGATGATGGGGGTGATGGTGCACGAGTGCAGTAGGAATGACTCAGAGTCTTTGCAGTGCAGTTCAGGGTCTTTACTGATGATTATAAAGTAGACCCTCCCGGGAGTACTGGCTAGCTTAAGAGGCCTGGTCAGTCTGTGAGCAAGCAGGAGTTCCCCTGGCCAGGTGGAGTTGTAGGCCTCCCCGTCTGTCTGCACTCTTCCTGGCTACCTTGCTGTAAGCAGGTAGAAGTAGCCCACGTCCCTGAGTGTACCGTGTAGTGCTCACCCGTATGGCTGGTGACTTGGGGCCTTCTGTTAGCCTCCGCTCCACGACGGGGGTGCTGGTCCCTTGCTTGTGATTGAGCCTCCGGGCTTTTATGGCCAGAGGACCTGAAATCCCCTGCCGGCTGGTTTCTGCTGCTGGATATATAAGTCCTCACAGCTTCGGACTCCAGTGTCCGGTTCCTATTGTCTTCTGCCAGGGCGAGCTCTGCTCAGCTTCCAGCCCCTGGTCTTTAGCTCCTAGCTCCTACAGAGCTCCCTGCTGTTACTTTCCCTTGCTGACTGTTCTCTGACTCACTCAACCCCGCCCCAGATCCAGTTTATAAGGGCAGAATTCTCCCCTCCCAGGATTGGGGCAGGAGGATTTTGCATGTTTAAGGGATCCTGACCAGGAAACCTCCCACTTGCTCTCCGACGTAATATCTCTATTACTGTGGTGACCAGACCCCTGGGGTGCCACACATGGCTCTTGTAAGGGGCATTGCAGTTCCTCTTAATTTTTGGAAAGCCTTCCATTCACTGCTTCGGCCAACAGTGCACGGGAGACCCAGTTGCTATAAATGGAAAAAAAAGGTTTAGTTAACGCCCTCTGACCTCCATGTCATTTCCAAGGGGCATTGGAGTGGCTCGAAATTTTTGGTAGGCATTGCACTCACTGTATGCCCTATAACTGTGTAGCCGAACCGCTCCTTTTGTTACAGAAACATATCCTACAAGACATATCTGGTTGACTGGCCTGATATTGATGTGAATGGTCCCTGTTCCTCCTGCTCTTTCTCCTTTGCCACTACCTCATCCATCATTTATCACCTGAAGCTTTGTTTTAACGGGAGTCATAGAACTTGGATAGTAGCAGGAAAACATCCAGCAATCCTCGGAGGAGGTAGGATATGCGCCAAAACGCTGACCACCTCAGGCCTAGCAGCTACTACATACATGCGCTTGCATTACAACAAAACAAAGCAGATGCTAACTTCTATCATCCTCATCATGCTCCTCACCTTGGCACTCTCAACTCCCCTGATGGAGAAGCCAGGGCCCACCGGAGGAGTCTGATAGTCCGGTGGGCTCGGCCAATGCTGCCCTAAAGCAGGCCAGGCTAAGAAAAGTGTGGGAAAGGTTACCGGGACAAATAGGGGTGGCTGGGGACCGAGTATGGACACCCGGCCACCCCCTGAAGGCTGGGGAGCAAGCGGGGACACCCGGCCACCAGGCGGCTGGGGACTGAGTATGGATACCAGGCCGCCGACACAGCCATGACGTGGTGGCCAGATTCCGCCTCCACATGCCTAAAAGGCCCAATTTAAAGTGCAAGCAAGCAAGCAGTATGGTATTGCAGCCTGGGGGTGGGTGGGTGGCAGGCTGCATACTTGCGCTTGCATTGCAAGGAATGGGAGAGGTACAATTGAACACTGCCCTGGGACAAGGACTTGAATGGGGATAGTTGCAAGTCTGCAATGACAGGTGCAAGGTGGGAGGCATCTTCGCATGTACCATGAACAGGGGTTTGGCATACACACACTACAGCGGAATAGGCTCTCCTTCCCACTAAATGCACTGGGGAGGGCACAGGTAATGTTTTGGTATACGCGCGTAATCTTATGTATAAGGCACACCAGGACAAATATGGGCGGCTGGGGACTGAGTATGGATACCTCACTGCCGAAGCAGCCATGAGGTGGTGGCCAGCTAAAAGGCCCCATTTCAAGTGCAAGCTAGCAGTATGGAATTGCAGTCTGGGGGTGGGTGGGTGGCAGGCTGCACACTTACACTTGCATTAAAAGAAAACATAGCAGATGCTAACTTCTGTCATCATCATCATGCTCCTCACCTTGGCACTCTCAACTCCACCGATAGAGAAGTCAGGGCCCACCGGAGTAGTCTGGTTCTCTGGTGGGCTCGTCCAATGCTGCCTAAAGCAGGTCAGGCTAAGAAAAGTGTGTGGGGGGATGTTCCAAGGAGAAATAGGGGCGGCTGGGGACCGTTTATGGACACCCGGCTGCCCCCAGGCGGCTGGGGACCGTGTGTGGACACCCGGCCACGGGGCGGCTGGGGACCGAGTATGGACACCCGGCCGCCGGGTGGCTGGGGACTGAGTATGGATTCCAGGCCGTCAACACAGCCATGACGTGGTGGCCAGATTCCGCCTCCACATGCCTAAAAGGCCCAATTTCAAGTTCAAGCAAGCAAGCAGTATGGTATTGCAGCCTGGGGGTGGGTGGGTGGCAGGCTGCATACTTGAGCTTGTATTGCAAGGAATGGGGGAGGTACAATTGAACACTGCCCTGGGACAAGAACTTGCATGGGGATAGTTGCAAGTCTGCATCTTCTGATGTGGTAAGGATCACTTATGATGGGCACACTTTTAGACAGTGACCTGGGAGTCAGAGATGCTTCCAGGGGTCTTCCCCATGCTGTTCCATTGTCTTTTCAGCACTTTATGCATGTGTCACACAGCACATGGCCAGATAAGGTTGTAAAATGTTAAAATGACATTTCCCGGTGAATGCATTTGTCATAGTTGAAAGCAATACAAAAGTGCAAAAACGCATAAAAAATGCTACTTGTGAACATAGCCGAAGGTGTGGAGGAGTATTTTTGTTTTTGGTCATTTATTTTAACTTATACACAAGTCTTTACCCTGGAAAGGATGTTCCTTAACATATTTCACAGGAAAAAAGTTTCACTTTCGTTTTTGAACGTTTTATTGTGAGCCTGTAAAAGTGGCTTAATACCTCTGACCACGTTGTTGACAGCAGTGACCTGGGGGTCAGAAATGCTTCCTGGGGCGATCCCCATGCTGTCCCCATGTCATTTGAGCACTGTCACTATCGTTTTGCGCACTTTTTAGGCTTTCTACAGACAGCCGGGGGTGCCGCCGCAAAAATGCTCGGGTATCCCATAGACTA
Organism: Phyllobates terribilis; assembly: GCF_046119375.1. Lineage (NCBI taxonomy): Eukaryota > Metazoa > Chordata > Amphibia > Anura > Dendrobatidae > Phyllobates > Phyllobates terribilis. The sequence continues at coordinate 332,342,419 of NW_027362768.1, forward strand.
ACATTGGGCTCGTTGCTCGGGTCGAGCAACGGAGTATCACGGTGATGTCGGCCCGAGCTTCGAGCACCCGAGCATTTTAGTGCTTGCTCAATACTACTGATGACCTATCCTTAGTAATGAAGAGCTTGAGCATGCAGCCCTCCCCATGCGGCACTTGGTACCTTTCTGTTTGGTCTCCCCCACCACCACCACAAAGTCGGGCACTGATTAGACTCCAACCATTTATACATTTTTTCATCTGCAGCTGCTCCTCTTCCCCAGCAGCCTGAATCATTGACTTTCCCGCCCTCCCTCCTATACCTTTTATACATTTTTCTGTCATATATGTTTTGTTTTCATACAAGATATTGCATATTGTTTTCAGCTAGTCATTTTAAGCAAGTGGGAAATTGAAAGAGAAGGTATTGTGATTCTGAAAGCATGTCAGCCCTCCAGGAGTCTGGAGTTAGGCACAGCTTTTAAAGCATTACGTTTTTGGTCAAAATATTATTATAAGTATAAGGAAATATGTTGGTTGTATCAATTAAGAATTAATGCTTGATCAACCCTGGCCAAATAAAGAAAGAGTCAAATGAAAATCAGTGAACACTATACACTTGACAGTTTATGCTAAAAAAAAGAGATCTAAAATGATAGTAAGTCTATGTAGAGGGGAGAGTGTAGAGGATTGAAGAGCAGAATGACAGGGAGAAGCAAACAGAAGAAGAGAGATGGTGCAGCTGGTTTCCGAAAAGCATTTTATATAATTTAAAAGATGAATTCACAGCTACCCTGCTCAGTACTGCTGTATATTGTGCTCAATACCACTGCTGCTTTTGGTCATGTGCTATATAGCAACAGGAGAATAGGAATACCTCATGTCGGTGTGTGCTGCGTATGGGAGACATCATGGCAGACAGCCACCACCTAATAGCTTAGAGTCAAATGAAAATAAAAAAGCTGTAGGATACAAGTCATATAATACCCACTAATATTTTCATTCCTCACATACACAACTGACAGTACAGTCATGGCCAAAAGTATTGAGAATGAGACAAATAGTAATTTTTCCAAAGTTTACTGCTTCATTTTTTGTAATAGCAATTTGCATATACTCCTGAATGTCAAAGAGTGATCAGCTTAACAGCAATTACTGTAGTTGCAAAGTCAATATTTGCCCAGAAAATGAACTTTAACCCCCAAAACACATTTCAACATCATTGCAATCCTGCCTTAAAAGGAGCAGCTAACATCGTTTTAGTGATTGATCCATTAACACAGGTGTGAATGTTGATGAGGACAGGGCTGGCGATCAATCAGTCATGATTAAGTAAGAATGACATCACTGGACACTTTAAAAGGAGGCTGGTTCTTGGTATCATTGTTTCTCTTCAGTTAACCATGGTTATCTCTAAAGAAACACGTGCAGCCATCATTGCACTGCACAAAAATGGCCTAACAGGGAAGAGTATCGCAGCTACAAAGATTGCACCTCAGTCAACAATCTATCGCATCATCAAGAACTTCAAGGAGAGAGCTTCCATTGTTGTCAAAAAGGCTCCAGGGCGCCCAAGAAAGACCAGCAAGCGCCAGGACCGTATCTTAAAACTGTTTCAGCTGCGGGATCGACTACCAGCAGTGCCGAGCTTGCTCAGGAATGGCAGCAGGCTGGTGTGAGTGCTTCTGCACGCACTGTGAGGCGGAGACTCTTTGAGCATGGCCTGGTTTCAAGGAGGGCAGCAAAGAAGCCACTTCTCTCCAGAAAAAACATCAGGGACCGACTGATATTCTGCAAAAGGTACAGATAGTGGACTGCTGAGGACTGGGGCAAAGTCATTTTCTTTGATGAATCCTTTTTTCGATTGTTTGGGACATCTGGAAAACAGCTTATTCGGAGAAGAAGAGGTGAGCGCTACCACCAGTCTTGTCTCATGCCAACTGTTAAGCATCCTGAAACCATTCATGTGTGGGGTTGCTTCTCAGCCAAGGGAATCGGCTCACTCACAGTCTTGCCTAAAAACACAGCCATGAATAAAGAATGGTACCAGAATGTCCTCCAAGAGCAACTTCTCCCAACTGTTCAAGAGCAGTTTGGCGCCCAACAATGCCTTTTCCAGCATGATGGAGCACCTTGCCATAAAGCAAAGGTGATAACTAAATGGCTCATGGAACAAAACATAGAGATTTTGGGTCCATGGCCTGGAAACTCCCCAGATCTTAATCCCATTGAGAACTTGTGGTCAATCATCAAGAGAGGGGTGGACAAACAAAGACCAACAAATTCTGGCAAAATGCAAGCATTGATTATGCAAGAATGGACTGCTATCAGTCAGGATTTGGTCCAAAAGTTGATTGAGAGCATGCCATTGAGAATTACAGAGGTCTTGAAGAAGAAGGGGCAACACTGCAAATATTGACTTGCTGCATTAACTCATTCTAACTGTCAATATAACCTATTGGTACTCATAATGTGATTGCAATTATATTTCTGTATGTGATATAAACATCAGACAAACACTAATAAAAACCAGAGGCCAGCAGATCATGTGAAAATATAATTTTGGTGTCATTCTCAAAACTTTTGGCCATGACTGTATATATTAGTGATAAGCGAGCATGTGTGCTACTGCTCAGTGCTTGCCCGAGCATCTCACTACTCGAGATGCTCGGCGCTCGCAGAGTATTTTCGGGGGTTGCTCGGTGGAAGCTCGGGTCCCCTCCCTGCATGTTTGGCGATCTTTACAGAGCCAATGAACATGCAGGGATTGCCTGCCACTCATTGTAATGCTGCAGCGATGGTGGTTGTGGCATTACAGTGATTGGCTGGCCTCACAGCATCATCAGGTCTATAACCGACCTGGCGCCTCCATGCTCGTCACAGTCACTCCGGATCAGACAGTTTAGGGAGAGCTGCTGCTGAGCTAGGGAGAGATTTGCTTGTTAATAGGTAGTGTAGGTAAAACAGACGTATATTACACATATCCATCTCAACAAACAGTCCTTCTGAGGACTAATCCATTTGCAGAGATGTCAGGCAGGCAGTGTATATAGGCAGCCAGGGTATATAGCAGACTGCAGTGCATATAGCACAAGAGGCTCCATTTCAGTTTTGCCTGCTGCCGCTGTTAGACATTTCTAAACATAGGGCCAGGTCTCAGGGGCCCGGAATAATTTTTTTTTGGATCTTAATCCTCATTATGTGCTTAAAAAGCAATCCAGACAACACCGTTTATCTGTACCATTTGCTTGTTGGCACTGCAGAATACAGCCAGATCTTTTCCATATTACAGCGCTAAAAATCCAGATATTTAAAACTGTGATTTGTCCGTCACACGGATCACATATAATTGGGCTGAAAATATTGACATTTCTGGCCTCATTTAATTTTTGTTGCAGTGTGTCAGTGAACTGATTGACACGAGGTTGGTGCTGTTAAACATAGTTACCTACAGGCCAGCTATTTAAAACTGTGGTTTGTCCGTCACACGGATCACATATAATTGCGCTAAAAATATTGCCATTTCTGGCCTCTGTTGAAATTTGTTTCAGTGTGTCAGTGAAGCTATTGACACCAGTTTGCTGTTAAAAATAGTTGCCTACAGGCCAGCTATTTAAAACTGTATTTTCTCCGTCACACGGATCCCATATACGTTTTCAGAAAATACTGCCATTTCTGGCCTCCATTAAAAATTAGTTTCAGTGTGTCAGCGAAGTTTTTGACACCAGTTTGCTGTTCAAAACAGTTACCTACAGGCCAGATATTTAAAACCGTGGTTTGTCCGTCACACGGATTACATATAAGTTCGCTCCAAATTCAGTCATTTGTAGTGAGCGTGGAAGATATTGTCTTCCATTTAAAAAGGGAAAGGCACGTGGAAAGGGATGGGGAACTGGACGTGATGGTGATGGTGCATGCAGAGGCCGAGGCCGTGGGCAAGCTGAAATTGTGCCACAACAAACACCCACATCTTCTCTCTCGACCTTCCTGTCCCAATTCATAGGGGATCGCAGAACACCACTATTGAACACAGAGCAGTGTAAAAGGCTGGGTGCCCACGTAGCGTTTTTCAAGCGTTTATGCTGTGGAATTTCTGCAGCGTAAACGCTTGTGAAACGCTAGGTAATCCGCACCCAATGGTCCCCAAGGGGATTCCGCAAGTTCTATGCACATGCTGCGGATTTTTCCGCAGCGTTTATGCTGCGTACAAAAATCCGCAACATGTTCATTAATTTTGCGGAAGCGCAGAGGAAGCCCCGCCATTGACTTGCATTGAGACGCATAGAATGTGCGTCTGTACATTTGTACAAGCGGATTCTATGCGTCTCTATGTGCGGATGGTACCCAGTTCTGAAGGAGAGGAGACTCTCATCCAGACCTGGGTGCCATTGTACCTGTAAAAAAAGAATAAAATAAAAAATAAAGTTTATACTCACCTTTCCGAAGGCTCTCTCTGCATGCCGGCAGCGCTGAAGGACCTTCGGTGACGTCACAGTCATGTGACCGCAGGCCCTTCACCGCTCTGTCTCATGATATGCCGGAAGCCAGGAACCAGCGAGGAAGCAGAGCTGCAGCACATGCTGGGACATCGGGGGTGAGTATAGCTTTATTTTTTTATTTTTACGGTCACACTATATAAATCCATAACGTTTGCATGGATTTATATTGTGTGACCTAGTTGTCAAGCACTTTCCAAGTGATGCTATCGCCTGGAAAGCGCTTGTCAATCTGCATGCAGAAACGCATGTGGATACGCATGTGAATCAGCATGTATTCCGCATGTATTCTGCAGGAAAAATGCATGCACAATCTGCATGTGTTTTTTCTGCCAGGGAGATGCAGAAATGCTGCAGAATTTTTCTGCTTCATTTCTGCATCGTGGGCACATAGCCAAAAGGTTATTGGTTGGATAGCAGATAATGCTTCCAGTCACTTAGCCACCACCACCCTGTCTTCCACACGGTCAAGTTTCAGTGTCCGTGAGTCTGGACCACATAGTCCTCACCCTGATCCTCCTTCTTCCCACCATGCCAAGTGCTCAGAAACAACTGATTCCACACTTGGACACTCCGAAGAGCTGTTCACTTTTCCATTTATAGATTTGGGCCTCTCGCCCGGTCCACTTAAAGCGGGGCAAGAGGAGATCGCATGTAGTGATGCCCAACTATTTGAGTAGCCACGTTCACATGAAGGCGACAATGGGAAAGTGTCACAAGAGGTGGACAATGATGAGACACAATTGCCAGAAAGTCAGGAGGAGGACCAGGGTGCGGAAGTGGAAGATGAGGTGGTGGATGATATAGTAACTGACCCAACCTGGCAGGAGGACATGCAGCACGAGGACAGCAGCACACAGTGGGCAGAGCACCACAAAAGGCAGGAAGAAGCAGTTTGGTGGCCGCAGACAGAAGGCAGGCAACCGTTCCCCGTAACACCAGCACGAAGGAAGTTGCCAGTACAACTGTTAGGTCTTCCCAAGTCTGGTTGTTTTTTAAAGACTCTGCTGATAACCCCAAAAAGGCCATTTGCACCACCTGCCAGGCCAGCATCAGCATGGGTAGCAAAATTACCAGCCAGACCACCACCAGCATAATCATGCACATGGCAGCAAAGTACCCGACTTTGTGGGCTGAATCCCAGGGTCCATGAACAGTGTCTGCGGGTGGCACCACTGCTTCTTCCGCTGTTGTGCATGCAAGCCAATCCCCTGTCCATGATGCATGCGAATATGCCTCCTGCCCTGCACTTGTGGCTGCACACTCTCAAGTAGCAGCATCAGGAAGCACATGCACGTCCTTGTCCCAGCACAGCGTTCAGTTGTCCATACCCCAGTCCTTGGAACGCAAGCGAAAATACGCATCCCACGCCCCACAGGCCACACTACTAAATTCTCACATTTTGCGACTGCCTGCGCTCAAAATGTTGCCTTTTAGGCTTGTGAAGACGGAAGCATTCCGCAACCTGATGGTGGAGGCCATCCATCGGTACTCGGTCCCCAGCCGCCACTATTTCTCCCGGTGTGCCAACCCCGCATTACGCAAGAACATGTCCCAAAGCATAACCATGCCCTCAACAACACAGTTACCGTGAAAGTCCACCTAACCACGGACACGTGAACAAGTGCTTGTGGATGGTACATCTCTCTCATGGCACACTGGGTTAACATAGAGGATGCTGGGACCCAATCGGACCTTGTGCCGGAACACGTCCTCCCGACGCCAGGGATTGCGGGCCCTTGGTCAATCAGGGTTGCCCCCACAGTCTACAGCTCAACCTCCTCAGCCTCCTCCTCCTCTTCAGCCTCCATCTCCGAAATGACCACATCAGTCACAAGCTGGAAGCACTACAGCACTGACTCGGCCAAGCGGCAACAGGCTGTGCTGAAGCTAATATACTTAAGTGATAAACCGCACAATGCTGAATAGTTGTGGACAGCTCTGAAAGAGCAGGCAGATCTGTGGCTCAAACCGCTAAAACTACGGCCAGGCATGGTCGTGTGTGACAATGGCCGCAACCTGTTGGTGGCTCTGAGGCGAGGCGAGCTCACACGCGTACCATGCCTAGCCCATGTGCTTAACCTCGTGGTTCATCGGTTTCTCAAATCCTACCCAGAACTGCCGGATCTGCTTATTAAAGTACGCCGCCTGTGTGCCCATTTTAGAAAGCCACCTACAGCTTTCGCAGCCCTTGCCATGCTTCAGCAGCGTTTGCAGCTTCCGGCTCACAGACTGGTGTGTGATGTCCCCACGCATTGGAACTCTACACTGCAGATGTTGGGAAGGATTTGTGAGCAGAAGAGGGCAGTTGTTGAGTACCAGCATCAACAAGGCTGTCAGTATTCAGTTCAGACTCCACACATAAGACCTCAGGAGTGGACATGGATGTCAGACATATGTACCATCCTCCAAAACTTTGAGGACTCCACCAAGATGGTGAGCGGTGATGACGCCATAATTATCGTCACCATCCCACTTCTCTGTCTTCTGAAACGCTCTCTGCTCACAATCAAAGAGGATGCATTGCAGGCGAAGCACGATGAGTTAGAGAAAGAAACCATACAGGGTGATTAAACACAGCCCAGCCTCATCTCATGCCAATGTGGATTGAATGGCAATGAGGAAGAGGAGGAGGAAGAACAGGAGCTAGTTTCATGCGCTATAGACTATACTACCTGCACAACTGTCATACAGTCTGTATGGCCTGAGGACAGAGACGAGGAGGAGGAGAGCATGGTCAGGTCTACAAAAATGGGGCAGTACTAGAAGGCCCTTGTTGCGGAACTATTAAAAAAATTCCCATCTGAAAATGCTGGCGGCAGAGGTCACAGTTCGTTGGACAACCAAGGACTACATGCGAGAGAGACACAACACCAATCCAGCATAGGCAGGGGAGCACTGTCAAAGTTATGGGAGAGTTTTCTCAGACCTTCTCATCACACAGGCCCTGAGGCACGGGATAGTCTCACAAGGATGTTTGGGAAGATGCTGAGGGAGTACCTTGCTGACCGTACCAACATCCTCCGTGATTCCTCTGTGCCTTATCATTATTGGGTATCCAAGCAGGACACGTGGAATGAACTGGCTCTCTCCGCCTTGGAGGTCCTGGCCTTCCCTGCTGCTAGCGTTTTATCAGAGCGGGTTTTTAGTGCCGCTGATGAAATTATAACTGATAAGCGCATCCACCTGTCAACTGAAAATGCTGACAGGCTGACTCTTATAAAAATGAATGAGGGCTGGATTGGACCAGACTTCTCAACACCACCGAATGATAGAAGCGTAACATAAACTCATATCCAGTGTCTTTTTTTGAGAGGTGTATTCCCATGCACCTTTTCACACCCACACATGGTTATACGCTTCCTGATTTTGGCTATTTCCTCTTGTCCTCCTTCTCCCCATCCTCATCCTCCACCACCATATCACCAGTGAATGCAAGGGTTGCCTACAAATTTTTGGCAACCCTTGCATTCACTGTATAGGCCAACACTATGGGAGACCCACTTTCTAATAATGGGAACATTTTTTCATGAGGCCCTCTATGTCTCTTCCAAGGGGCATTGGAGTGCCTCCCAATTTTTGACAGTCCTTGCATTCACTGCCTAGGCCAACACTATGGGAGACCCACTTCCTAATAATGGGAACATTTTTTTCAGGAGGCCCTCTGACCTCCACGTCTCTTCCAAGGGGCATTGGAGTTCCTCCAAATTTTTGGCAACCCTTGCATTCACTGCATAGACCTACACTATGGGAGACCCACTTCCTAATAATGGGAATATTTTTTCATGAGGCACTCTACGTCTCTTCCAAGTGGCATTGGAGTGCCTACAAATTTTTGGCAACCCTTGCATTCACTGCATAGGCCAACACTATGGGAGACCCACTTCCTAATAATGCGAACATTTTTTTCATTAGGCCCTCTACGTCTCTTCCAAGGGGCATTGGAGTGCCTCCCAATTTTTGTCAACTCTTGCATTCACTGCCTAGGCAAACACAATGGGACCCCTCTTCCTAATAATGGGAACATTGTTTTCAGGAGGTCCTCTGATCTCCACATCTCTTCCAAGGGGCATTGGAGTGCCTAAAAATTTTTGGCAACCCTTGCATTCACTGCATAGGCCAACACTATGGGAGACCCACTTCCTAATAATGGGAACATTGTATTCATGAGGTCCTCTGACCTCTATGTCTCTTCCAAGGGGCACTGGAGTGCCTCCAAGTTTTTGGCAACCCTTGCATTCACTGCATAGGCAAACACATTGGGAGGCCCACTTCCTAAGAATGGTAACATTATTTTCAGCATGCCCTCCTCTAGGTCTCTTCAAAGGGGTATTGGGTTGCTTCCAAATTTTCAAAGGGGTATTTGGGTGTGTCCAAATTTTTGGCAGCCATGCCACTCACTGCATATGTAATAACAGTATAGGAGACCCACTCTTTAGTAATGGGAACAACAAAGCAGAGCCGGCTGATGGCTCTCTAAGAATAGTGAGGGCCGACTGCTGGCCCTTTAGGAATAGTAAAGGCCGCCTGATGGCCCTATAAAAATAGGCTTTGGGACTTTCAGATTCCCTCCTTTATAAATGAATCAGGATGTGTCTGATCATGTCTCACACACCACATGGACAGTGTCTCTGAAGCGTTCTGCTACCATCCAGCCTGCCATCTCAATGCCATCCCAGCGTGGGAGATTTCTCCTGCTCAAGCGGTGATGTCATTTGTCGGCACCGCTTGAGCAGGAGAATTCTCCCACGCTGTCAGTGACGTGCATGAGGTGAGCTGAGTTCATTGGACATGAACTCGACTCATCTGGATGCCGTCACAGTCAGACACTGAGGAGCTTCACTGTGTCTGCAGCATGGAAAGCTGGATGGCAGCATTCTGCTACGATCCAGCCTGTCATGTCAATGTAGCAGAGCTGAAGCCGTCCTGGGAATCATGGAAAGGTAAGGATGAGGTTGGTTTATTATTTTACTTTTATTGCAGGAGATCGTTGGTTTCAGCTGGAATGGGCTTGACGGTAAGTACAGTTTAATTTAGAACATTAACCGGTTCCCGACCGCCCACTGTAGATAAACGTCGGCGCTTGCTGGGCTCTGTGCAGCGCCGACGTATAAAAACGGTGGGTGGTCTCGCAGCGCTCAGGACCCTCAGGGTCCTGCAAGCGCTGCGATTCCGGTGCAGAGCGTTAGCTCTGACAGGGAACATCATCGGGACCTGATTAGAACAGGTCCCAGTGATGTTAACCCTTAGCTGTCTTCTATATGCTGCGATCTATAGTGATCGCGGCATATAGGAGACAGCAGGAGGAGAGGGGGTCGTCAACTTACCTCTCCGAAGACCTCCGAGTCCTTCCAGGACCTGGGGTTGCTATGGCAGCTGGAGGTCACATGACCGCCTCCAGCTCTGCCATATATGGTGTCCTGTCTGGCTCGGCTGCAGCTGTAGCCAGACAGGAGACTCTGACTGAAACAGTCAGGGAAGATCTCATGTAATGTAATGTAATACATGTCTATTACATTACATGAGATCAGTGATCAGAAAAATAAAAATTAATGTCCCATACAGGGACTAAGAAAAAATGTAAAAAAAAGTAAAAAAAAGTTTTTAAACTATTAAAAAAAAAATCACAAAATAAATAAAAATAAATAAATAAAATATTAAACCAATAAATCCGTATATTTTTACAAACCCAAAAAAAGTACACATATTTGGTATCGCCGCGTCCGAAACAACCCGAGCTATAAAACTGTCACACTAATTAACTCCTTCTGTGCACACCGTAATAAAAATAAATAAAAAACGGAGCAAAAAAATATGCTTTTTCATCATATCACCAAACAAAAAGTGGAAAAAAATGCGATCAAAAAGCAAAATAGAAATAAAAATGGTACCGCTGAAAATTTCATCTTGTTACGCAAAAAAGAAGCTGCCAAACAGCTCCATCAGCTGAAAAATAAAAAAGTTATAGCGCTCAGAATAAAGCAATGCAAAAAAAATATTTTTTTCTATAAAATTGTTTTATTGTGTAAAAGCGCCAAAACATAAAAAAAATACAGTAAGTGTTGTATCGCTGTAAACGTACTGACCCGAAGAATAACACTGCCTGATCACTTTTACCACACGCAGAACGGCATAAAAAAAACCCTCAAAAAACAATTCCTGAATTGTTTGTTTTTGTTAATTTTACCTCCCAAAAAACGGAATAGAAAGCGATCAAAAAATGTCACGTACCCAAAAATGGAACCAATAAAAATGTCAACTCGTCCCGCAAAAAACAAGCCGTCACATGACTCTGTCGGCCGAAATATGGAAAAATTATAGCTCTCAAAATATGGTGATGCAAAAACTAGATTTTGCAAAAAAAGCGTCTTTTAGTGTGTGACAGCTGTCAGTCATAAAAACCCGATATAAATCTGGTATCTCTGTAATCGCACCGACCCGAAGAATAAAGTAACCTAATTAGTTATATCACACTAGGAACGGCGTAAAAAATAAATAAAACCTATTCTTCACCTGCTACTGATTTGTTTATTATGTCCCCAAAGATCCCAGTAAGACTCTGCCCACATTTATCCTGTGCTCTGCGCTGGGCACTTACACCAGAGTTTCAGTGTAAATCTCTGAAATACATGATTCAGCCGGAACCCATGACGGAAGATTCCCTGTAATGAGGCAGATATAGGCCACTGTGGACGCCGTCTAGCCTGGGATCCCACGGTGTCATTTGTTTTAGGCGTGCATAAAAGTGCGGTTGGCCACAGTTTTGTGCACTTCTGAAAAAAAGGACACCGCTAAACAGAGGCCAGACGGTGTCCAGAGTAACTCTGCTGCCTCATTACAGTGAATGGATCCTGCAGGGGTTTCATCTGAATTACATCACTTGGAAATTTAGATGGAAACCCCGATGTAAGTGCTCAGCCTAGAGCGCCGGATAAATGTTACGTAAAATGTTCCCAATAAAAGCTTCAACTCAGTCCTCAAAAAAAGCTAGTCCCCACTCAGGTCCGTCATCTGTTAAAAATATAAGGGACTTCCAAGTTACTGGTAGCAGAAAGGCTCTGGAAAAGCGAAATGGCCCTTGCCCCCCAAAAGAAATTCAGAAAATTTTCTGCTCCCAAATCCAAATGCCTATTCTACAATAATTTGTTCTCCAATTGTCAAATAGCGCTCCGTCCCCCCCAGATCTCGCCGTATGGCTGTGCGGTACGATACAGCCACATATGGGGTATTGACACTTTTAGAAGAAATTGTGTGACACATTTCGGCACCATTTTTACCCATTGCCCGGTGTGAAAATGTAAAATCTGAGGGTAAAACATTTTTTTGTGGTAAAAATATAATTATGCTTTTTTCACTGCCCAATGGTATAAATTTAAAAATTAAAAAATACTCACTACTTCCCTAGATGAATTCCTTGAAAGGTGTAGTTTACAAAATGGGGTCACTTGTGGAGGTTTCTGCTGTTTTGTCATGTCAGCGACTCTTCAAATGTGACATGGTGTCTGCTGCCTATCCCAGCCAACATAGCGCTCCTTTCTCTTCCGAACCCTGCCGTACACCAAAGCAGTGGTATATAAACTTCTGTGAAGCAGCTGGGGGTGCAAGGTGCTCACCACACATTTAGATAAGTTCCCTAAGGGGTCTAGTTTCCAAAATGGGGGCACTTGTGGGGGGTTTCTACTGTTTAGGCACATTAGGGGCTCCCCAAATGCGACATGGCGTCTGCTAATTATTCAAACAAATTTTACATTCAAAAAGTCAAATGGCGCTCCTTCCCTTTCAAACCCTGCCATGCGCCCAAACAGTAATTTGCCTCCACATATGGGGTATCAGCGTGTTCAGGAGAAATTGCACAACAAATCTCATGGTGCAATTTATCCTATTACCCTTATGATAATGCAAAATTAAGGGATGAAAAACGGTTTTGTGGGAAAAATGTGAAAATTTTATTTTTACAGCTCAATATTATAAACTTCTGTGAAGCACCTTGGGGTTCAAGGTGCTCACCACACATCTAGATAAGTTACCTAAGGGGTCTAGTTTCCAAAATGGTGTCACTTGTGGGGGTTTTTCCACTGTTTAGGCACATCAGGAGCTCTCCAAATGCAACATGGCGTCTGCTAATTATTCAGACAAATTTTACATTCAAAAAGTCTAATGGCGCTCCTTCCCTTCCGAACCCTGCAGTGCGCCCAAACTGTGGTTTTCCCTCACATATGGGGTATCAGCATGCTCAAGAGAAATTGCACAAAATAATTTGGGGTCCATTTTTTCCTGTTACCCCTGTGAAAATAAAAAAAATTGGGTCTAAAATAACATTTTTGTGAAAAAAGTTAAATGTTAATTTTTTTCTTCCACATTCCAAAAATTCCTGTGAAGCACCTGAAGGGTTAATAAAGTTCTTGAATGTGGTTTTGAGCACCTTGAGGGGTGAAGTTTTTAGAATGGTGTCACTTTTGGGTATTTTCTGTCATAAAGACCCCTCAAAGTGACTTCAAATATGATGTGATCCCTAAAAAAATGTTTTTGTAAATTTTGTTGGAAAAATGAGAAATCGCTGGTCAACTTTTAACCCTTATAGCTCCCTAACAAAAAGATATTTTGGTTCCACAATTGTGCTGATGTAAAGTAGACATGTGGGAATTGTTATTTATTAACTATTTTGTGTGACACATCTCTCTGATTTAAGGGCATGAAAATTCAAATTTTGAAAATTGCAAAATTTTCAAAATTTTCGCCAAATTTCCAATTTTTTCACAAATAAACGCAAGTTATATCGAAGAAATTTTACCACTATCATGAAGTACAATATGTCATGAAAAAACAGTCTCAGAATCAGGGGAATACGTTGAAGCATTCCAGAGTAATTACCTCATAAAGTGACATTGGTCAGAATTAAAAAAATTGGCCGGGTCACGAAGGCAAAAACAGGCTCTGGCGCGAAGTGGTTAAAGTATTGTGTCTTTATTTCAATTATAGGACTTTATTCTGGTTGTTTGTATTTTTTTTAACTTTCACTATGGGGTTAGTAATGGGGGTGTCTTATAGACGCCTCTCCATTACTAACCTGGGCTTGATGTCAGCTGGCTTTATAATCTGACATCAACCCTAGCCCTATTACCCCACTGCCACCGCTACAAGGCAGTGGGAAGAGTGAGGCTAAGTTCCAGAATTGGCGCATCCTATGGATGCGCCATTTCTGGGGCGGCTGACGGTTAGTGTTTCTAGCCTGGGAGGGGGCCAATATTCAAGGCACCCTTCCTGGGCTATTAATATCAGCCCCCCAGCTGTCTGCCTAGAATTTGCTAGTTATTAAAAAGGGGGGGACCCCACATCATTTTTTTGTGAGGTCCCCCATTTTAATAGCTAGTAAAGGCTATTTATTCAGCTGGGTGCTGATATTAATAGCCTGGGAAGCTCCATGGGTATTACCCCCTTCCCAGCCTTCAAACATCTGCCTCAGCCATCTGCTTAACCTCGGCTAGAGACTAAAATTACGGGGAACCTCACGCCAATTTTTTTTTAAATAAATCCTTTATTTTAACACTAAATGACAAGTACAGTAACCAACACTGTCACTGTATTTATTATATATGTGACTGACATGTTTCTATCTATCTAATCTATGTGTGATGCTCTATTCTTTCTGTTCTAAATTGTCGGGTACCGATGTATGCCGCTGATGAATTGCCGGCCGGCTTTTTTAAAGAGACGGGTGCATGAAAACACTATTATTTTTTTTAATAAATCCTTTATTTTAACACTAAATGACAAGTACAGTAACCAACACTGTAACTGTACTTCTTATATATGTGACTGACATGTTTATATCTATCTAATCTATGTGTGATGCTCTCTTCTTTCTGCTCTAAATTGTCGGGTACCGGTGTATGCTTCTGATGAATTGCCGGCTTTTCATGTTTCACTGTGAGCACTGTTCCCATCGATTTGGGCAATCACTGTAATGCCACAACCACCATGGCTGTGACATTGCAGTGATTGACAGACAATACCTTCATGATTGGTGCTCTAAATAGCGCCAAACATGCAGTACGGGGACCCGAGCTCCCGCCCAAGCATCGCGCAAGTACTCGGCGAGCTCCGAGCATCTCGAGTACTAAGATGCTCGGGCGAGTACCGAGCAGTGGCAAGCATGCTCGCTCATCACTATTCAGTAGGCCAACATTTTGGATTTTAAAATAATTTTTCAAGCCGTTGTTATAAAGTATTCTAATTTACTGAGATAATGACTTTTGTGTTTTCATTGGCTGTAAGCCATAATCATCAACATTAACACAAATAAACACTTGAAATAGATCACTCTGTTTGTAATGACTATATAATATATGAGTTTCACTTTTTGTATTGAAGAACTAAAATAAATTAACTTTTTGATGCTGTTCTAATTTAGTGAGATGCACCTGTATATCTATGTTAGAAATCAAAATTAGAATCTTGCAATTTTCACACTGCCCACTGGAGCTTTTTTAGATTCCTACTGTAGATTACCAAATAAATTTGAGTTGGATTGAATTCTATTCAAATTTTACAAAAGTCCACATTCAGCAAAATGCAGAACCCTCCTGGACCCAATAAAATCTGGAAGTCCCGGCCCAGCACGAGAGCCTTGGGGATTTCAGCATGAGCTGTGGTGATCTGAAGATGCAGCAAAGACTTGGCAGGTGACGATGAGGAGCAGAGGAGCCATAGAGGTCAGCAGTGAAATGAGTATAAAAATGTTTCTATTTTTTCGATCTTACATTTATTATGCACCCCAGAACATACTAATGAACATTAAATTTGTGGAGAATACCTTTGAATTGAATTTTATGGGAAAAACTGCACAAACAGGCAGAATCTAATTTTGCCTGATCCGCTCATCTCTAATGCCTGCTTCCTATTTTTTCCGGAAATCCACATGTACATTAGTAGCAATTGACTCCAACCTTATTTTTTCAATTGAATCGTCTAAAGAACGTGTTCAAAGGTGTCTGTGAAGGAAGAGAGAATAGGTGAGCTGTGATATTGTCTAGAGATAGAGGTGCAACTTGTCATTGTAATCCAAAATGTGATAATAACAAGACTTCTGAAAACTCTTCCTGAAAGAATCTGAATTATGTGTAAATTGCAAGATTATTAGTAATTTTGTTTTGAAATAGAGATTGTGATATAAAAACAAAAACATTGCCAAAATGTTTTTTTTTAAAACACATTTATCTCTAAAACCTGATTTAAACCATAGGTAATTTCTGATGACATATTCCCTTTAAACAAATTTTAGTCCTTCTAATTTGGTTAAAAGGGAATAACTTTTAGATTAAAACTCTACTGTACTAGAATTACTTACAAAGACAAGTCATTATTATATGATGTGAAAGGTAATGGAAAGACAAAGCTTTTAAGATTCTCCTTTTTTTTATATCTAGCACAAAAAAAACATATCACAATGATCCTGAATGCAACATTCAATTTTATTTTTTCCTAGGTTTTTCAAACTGCAAAACTAATTAAAGTAGAATTGTAAATTATTTGTCACAATTGAACAGATACCACAAAGAATGGGACATGGCAACAATGAGTTGAATGAATCAACTACTGTATACATTAAAGAAAATGTTAAAGGGAGATGTTTCATCCTGTTAATGGGTAAAATTGTAAAGTGCTTGTAAATACATGTAACTTTGCGATTTGAAACTTATTAAAATTACTTCTTCGTTCTCAAGAATAAAGACATTTCTAATTCTATAGGGTACTGCTCATTGCAGTCTATCAGAGGTGGACGGTTTCCTAGTAGGGATGAGCTGACCGGTGGAAGTTTGGGTACTGGTACATTACCTGAACTTTATTCCAAAGTTTGGTTCTATTACCAGAACTTTATCTGAACTTAACTAGAATCTGAACTCCATTGAAAACAATGAGGACCCAAACTTTTGAACTGGAAAATTCTTTCTCTGCAATAGACTTCCCCCAGAGCTCTGAACATTGCAAATGGACTTCCAAAAAAAGTCCATTGTAAACTGATTTCTGGGAGAAGTCTATGTTCGACGTTTAGCACTGGACACTATCTGTCCGGTACAAACCCCCAACTTTTAAGTTCGGGTTCGCTCATCTCTATTTCCTAGGCAAAGACAACAAGGTTGCTCTGAAGTTGGCCAGATTGCTTCAATGCTTCTGCTCTTATCTGATGCTTCAGAGGCAAAGTTGCCTTTGCTAGTAGCATGGGAAAGGGCACAATTCGTTCCAACAGTGAGACGCTGCCACTGGTCCAAGTTGTCATTCTTCAGGAGCACACCGCTCCCTGGCAAACAGTAAGCTGGGAGGCAGGGGAGCAGAGCTCTCCTGAAGAAAGAAGATGAGAAAGCCACTTCAAGTAAATCACCAAATTTGTGATTCAAATATGTCACAGAATTCTGACTTTTTTTCTGGCAATAATTTTAGTTTGAAAATTTTAGCACGAAATTCTGGATTAAAGAAGTTGTCCACTACTTTATCCACCCCCCAATGTATCCCCTGGGGCCCATAAGACTTATTGTAAATACCTTCTGTTGCTGATAATGCCTGTGAGCGGCGCTATCGGTGGTCGCTCACAGGCATCACGTGACCTCGCGCTGACGTCACGACAAGTGAGGCGTGACTCAGCTCTGGGGTCTCTATGGTGGCTGCTGGGTTGTGGGTGGGGTTACCCCCCGCATCACACCAAGCATCCACCACGTGCTTTCCCAATGAATGGGGAGAGGCAGAGCGCGCGGTGGATGCTGAGTGTGATGTGCGGGGTAACCCCGCCCACAGCCTGGCATTCACCTTGGAACCAGGAAGACAGAGACCCCCGGCTGCTGTCAGCACTTGTTGTGACATAAGCGGATGTCAGAGCTGGCTGCAGCCGGGGGTTACGTGATGCCTATGAGCGGCCAGTGATAGCGCCCCTCACAGGCATTATCAGCAACAAAAGGTATTTACAAGAAGTCTTAGGGGCCCTGGGGTGATACATGGGGGGGGATAAAAAGTAGTGGACAACTCCTTTAATTATATTCAAACGGTAACTCTGTACCAAGAAAGTACTGACATAAGTTATCATAACAGGATAGGTGATAGATGACTGGTTGCTCAGTTTTATACTGTTGAGACGCTACAATCCCTTCGCTCTTTCCCACAACCATCAGAATTGCATATATTGGCATGGTCATGCATGGGAGTTGGTGCTCATGTCTATTCACTGTCACTTCAATTTTATACAAATTTCAATGAGGAGGGAAGAGGCTCGCCCTCTTTAATGATGTATGGGAATAGCAGCAGTGAAACCTCTAGTGATTTCTGGTAGATCGTGATAGATGTGTTTTATGGGAAAACCCTTTGAGATCTGAGTTCTGACTTTTTAAATACACAATTCCTCTTTTCATCAAAAAAGTTATAATTCTTATATTTTATGGCAGAAGTTAGACTTAGCTCATTTGTGTCAGATTTGTGACTTTTTATATCAAATTCCTTTCTTTTTTATTTGTATCACAGAAATCCTGATATTTTTAACAGAAGTTTTGACTTAAAGTGAACCTTGGAAAATGGTATTTACCTGCAGATATAGGGTTTATCTGCAAGCAAATAATGTTACAATGATGTCAAGCACGCCTGTAGGTAGTAAATATACTTATTTCCTCCTAGTAGCCGCCGGCTTTCAGTCATGGGGGTGTGCAGAGAGCCGCTACAGTCACCGCTCAAAGCAGCAGTCACTATTTTAAAAGTGGCTGTTGTAAGCACTTTGATTGACAGCTCACTTGGCACAGATGCCTACAGAACCGAGCACCCCTGTCTACCCATCTTTCCTAAGCAAAGTTTTAATTCCGAGCTTTGCCTGGTATCCTTTTATCTTCCCAGGTCAATGGAGGCCTGGTCTGGCACAAGGAGAGATAGAACATTAGTGATCGGGACCATTCAAAATGAGGTCACCTTTTTGTGGTTGGATGGCTTTATGATTTTTGATGAAAGAATGTGATTAAGTGTTTCACGTTTTTTTAATACGTAGCAATAGTGGAGTTCATGTATTCATTAATCACTGTGTGGTGGCGCATAGTGTACAGTCATATGAAAAAGTTTGGGCACCCCTATTAATCTTAAGCTTAATGTTTTATAAAAATTGGTGTTTTTGCAACAGCTATTTCAGTTTGATATATGTAATAACTGTTGGATACAGTAATGTTTCTGCCTTGAAATGAGGTTTATTGTACTAACAGAAAATGTGCAATCTGCATTCAAACAAAATTTGACAGGTGCATAAGTATGGGCACCTCACCAGAAAAGTGACATTAATATTTAGTAGATCCTCCTTTTGCAAAAATAACAGCCTCTAGTCACTTCCTGTAGCTTTTAATGAGTTCCTGGATCCTGGATGAAGGTATTTTTGACCATTCCTCTTTACAAAACAATTCCAGTTCAGTTAAGTTTGATGGTCGCCGAGCATGGACAGCCTCTTCAAATGATCCCACAGATGTTCAATGATATTCAGGTCTGGGGACTGGGATGGCCATTCCAGAACATTGTAATTGTTCCTCTGCATGAATGCCTGAGTAGATTTGGAGCGGTGTTTTGGATCATTGTCTTGCTGAAAGATCCATCCACTGCGTAACTTCAACTTTATCACTGATTCTTGAACACTATTGCCAAGAATCTGCTGATACTGAGTGGAATCCATGCGTCCCTCAACTTTAACAAGATTCCCAGTGCCGGCATTGACCACACAGCCCCAAAGCATGATGGAACCTCCACCAAATTTTACTGTGGGTAGCAAGTGTTTTTCTTGGAATGCTGTGTTTTTTTGCCACCATGCATAACGCCTTTTTGTATGACCAAACAACTCAATCTTGGTTTCATCAGTCCACAGGACCTTCTTCCAAAAAGAAATAGGCTTCTTCAAATGTGCTTTTGCATACCTCAGCCGACTCTGTTTGTGCGTACTTGCAGAAACAGCTTCTTTCGCATCACTCTCCCATACAGCTTCTCCTTGTGCAAAGTGTGTTGTATAGTTGACCGATGCACAGTGACACCATCTGCAGCAAGTTGATGCTGCAGCTCTCTGGAGGTGGTCTGAGGATTGTCCTTGACTGATCTCACCATTCTTCTTCTCTGCCTTTCTGATGTTTTTCTTGTCCTGACACTTCTGGCCTTAACAAGAACTGTCCCTATGTTCTTCCATTTCCTTACTATGTTCCTCACAGTGGAAACTGACAGGTTAAATCTCTGAGACAGCTTTTTGTATCCTTCCCCTGAACAACTATGTTGAATAATCTTTGTTTTCAGATCATTTGACAGTTGTTTTGAGGAGCCCATGATGCCACTCTTCAGAGGAGATTCAAACAGGAGAACAACTTGCAAGTGGCCACTTTAAGTAGCTTTTCTCATGATTGCATACACCTGGCTATAAAGTTCAAAGCTCAATGAGGTTACAAAACCAAAAAAAGTGCTTTAGTAAGTCAGTAAAAAGTAGGCAGGAGTATTTAAAACAAGAAAATGATAAGGGTGCCCATACTTATGCACCGGTCAAATTTTGTTTGAATGCAGATTGCACATTTTCTGTTAGCACAATAAACCTAATTTCAAGGCAGAAACATTACTGTGTCCAACAGTTATTACATATATCAAACTGAAATAGCTGTTGCAAAAACACCAATTGTTATAAAACATTAAGCTTAAGATTAATAGGGGTGCCCAAACTTTTTCATATGACTGTATATATATATTTTTTTATTTCTTGCATGACCCTATGTCTAGATAACATTGTTGAATTCATTCATTGCTAGAGATGAGTAAATCTGTTTAAGTTGATGTGAATTTGACTCAAATTTTAGAAAAAAATGTAGAGGATGGAAAAAGAAGCCTCTCACTTGTCCTGTTGTCACAGGCACGTGTCTGGTCCTTTGAGCATTCGCACCTCCGCGTATCCTTTTTGGCTCTTCCATTATCTTAATCGGTGTCAGAGCTTCCAACATTAAGCAGGCCTCAGACCTCACGATCTGCATCATGTGAGGCAGTGAGAGGAATCAGATACGGGGGGCATTATGTGTCCCCCAGGATGCGTATAGACGCATATCAAACCTGTTGGAGTGCATTGTAATTACAGCCACAGCTGTGGTTACGATGTAAAATAAAGGAGAGTGTGGACTTGGCTAAACTATTTGACAAAGTCAGATATAGGAAAACCTGACATGGGCTTTTATTTTTGGAAAGATCTGCAGGATGGTAGAGGGATGGATCTCTCCCTCCACTCTGGATCTTGGGAGTGGCCCATGTCCACGAAACCCATGTAAACTTTCAGTTGAGCTTTGGGTGTGTCAGTGTTTGGTTTGCAAGCAGCAGAGAAGAAGACTCTGTGCAGGACTGGTCTGTGTGAGGCTGAACACAGGCCAGAGGAAGCAAAGCCATTTAGTTTTACAGCAGTGCAGTCGCCCTGTCAACAGCTGGATATGGATATTCTAGCTGTGTACTGCAGGATAAAAGTTCTGGACTTATTTTGTGAGTTTTGAAACTAAAGATGTGCCGTAAGGATGAAAAAGCCTCTGCCTTACAATTGTGAAGTCACAACTCGTGTCGAAACATCATGAAGTGAGATGTGACATTTTTGATGGGTCTGATTCGGACCTGAAGATGATGGAAAACCCACAGAGGACACATGGAGGGCCGGGAGAGCTGAGCACCAGATAGAGGACTGCAGGTTAGCAGTGATGTGCGTATTGCTTTTGTTTTATCCCAAGCTTATTATGTTCTATAGTTTGGAGTCTGTAGATACATGAAAGCATAAAAAGAAACAATAGATTTGCATTGAATGACTTTGATGAGAATCTAATTTCCAGACCAAATTCGAGTGAAGTGTCCAATGCAAATTTTGTTAGATTTGCTCATCCCTATTCATTATCTTATTCACTTGCCTTTTGGACACATCCCTTTAGGATACTAAATTCTAAAAAGATCTGTCTTTTACAACAAAAGATGAGATTGTTGACTCATATGAATTCTTAAGCATAATATATTACATATCCTCGCTTTCCTCTCGAACAATAATGAAGATGTAAGATTACAGATAAAGATACGTCTTTGTCTTCATTTTCCCTTTAATAACAATCCCACGGCTGTATGTCAACTGTGACCAGGCAACAAGACAGGAAGATTAAATTAATGTTTTCCACAGTTTGCAAAACATCTTTTATACAATTGATATTTACTTATTCATTATTCCTTATTCTCTGCGTCTTCTACTTGTCACTTGGTTAAATTATTATTTCCTCCATAGAACTTGGTGTCTCCTTTCCTTCCTGCACCTTCTCTGTATGTTAGCAATTAAATTAATTGAAAAGTCAACACGAATCCTTTAAGTCTCTCATGGCTCATACTTTGATTAGATAAGATCAGTAAAGTTACTATGCTCTTATTTGATAAGAAAGGAGAAACCAGATTTTAGCATCATATTATATGTGAATTAAAAGGTCAAATTTGTTCACACCAAAAGCTGTAAATTAGTAAGGGTGCATTTACCTTGGCCTGTACTTGTGAATGAATGATCGTTTTCCGATTATTACCTGCTTGTCTAAACAGGTCATTGAATACCAGACGAACGAGAAAAACACTTGTTCTTCGGGTTCATCTATTTTAAAGGGGTTGTCTAGCCTTGGGGTACGTCTAAAGTGTGAGCTGTGAGGATTCTTTGATGCTGGCGCCGGGAGAGGGCGGGCACGTGACCGCATGTATGCCATTTGTATACATGCTGTCATATGCTGACTAGACATGTGGGGCCTCGCTCAATACAAGTGAATTGAGCAAGGCCACACATGTCTAGTCGGAATGTGGCCGGAAATATGCAAATTGCATACTTGTGTTCCCATTTCTGTCTGCTCCCAGCGCTGGCAGCGGAAAATCCTCACACCGCACTCTGCACGCGATGTGAGGATTCACATGTCTGCAGTCACATAGAGTGACTGCAGACTTGTGCCCCAAAGATGGACAACCTCTTTAAAGCTTGCATAAAAATCATCATTCTCAGCAGCACATCGCCCTGTGTAAACAGAACATGTGCTGCCGAGAACAATAATATTTTATTAATGATCGTTCTGTACAGATGGTATTGTGGTCTGTCGCTGAATGGTCACGGTCAGGCAGTATACAGTAAGTGTACCCTAAGTGAAAGTAGCGGTATATTCTGGACAAGACGAAACTCTACTTCTGATAGGAGCAGATCAGTCAAAGTTCTTTGCTCATTTATTCCTGGAAAATTTGATCTCAGGAGGGTTCTGCACATGCGGGCCGTAAGGTCACAGCACATGTCATGAAGTCATAACACTGTGACCTTTTGCAAACTTGCACAGAATCCAACAATAGATGGAACTACAAATGTAGTAAGTGTCAATGTCACCACTGTTTTCTAGCTAGCAAGCTATAATGGTGGCATGGTGCTGCACACCTTTGACAGCAGCATAGCTGTTTAATACTTATATACTTATGTATTAAAATGGCAGAGCTACATAGTGAAAATGCATCAAACGAACATTTGTCCATCTAGAGATTGCTTCATTTGTAACTTTATATTGATTTATACGTCTATCACTGAACTCATTGACTACTCCTTGCACTCAGCTCTTCCTGGTGTTGACTGCAAATAGATGGTATAACCACTTGGCCATGGCAACCAAAAAGATGCATGTGCTGAGAACCAGACAGTAGACAGGTAGGAGCAAGTACGGCTGTATAGGGCAGCAGTGAGGTATGGTATTTTTGTGTTAACTTTGAAAAAAACTCATACTTACTGCCCCTCTCTCCTGAAACCCTGCTACTCCATGTGGTTCTCTGCGCCTCCGTTGCACCTAATCTCCGGTCTGGTGTTCATTCTAAGTGATGACGTCTATGTGCAGTGATCTCGCGGGTTCAGCTCAAAGCTGGAAGTCCTGGCCTAGAGTAAACGCCAAGCCGAGACTTAGGGCCACAGGCCTAGCGTGACCACAGGGCAGTAGATGAGGTGGGATGGATGGGGGCGCAGAGAATTAGACAGCAGGCAGGTAGCAGGGAGCAGTAGGGGCAGCCGGAGAGGGAAACTATGAGGTGAGGTATGATTTTTTGTTCTTTTTAAAAAAACTCATACTTATGGCTCCTCTCTCCTGCTACCCTCACTACTCCCTGGTAGTGTTTCATTTTTTTTGCGCCTGTGTCGGTCCGGTTTTCACTCTAAGCCATGATTTCCATCTGCAGTGATCTAATGGGGCCTGGTCATGGACTGATGTCCTGGCCTAAAGTAAGTGCCTAGCTGCAGGCCTAGAGTGAACACATGGCCGTAGATGTGGTGCGACAGAGAAAGAGAGAACTGGTGTCACGGGTGTATCAGGTTTGACAGACAGTCATTCTGGATCCGGCTGTAAAAGGTCGCTGCACTTGGCCTTGCAGACACCTTCTTGATCCTTTCATCATCCCTCCATCTCTAGGACCCAGCGGTGATCTCCACCTTCTGCTGCTAATTAACACACCCTTGCTGGATCTTTAAATACCCTCAGTTTCTCCAGAGAATCGCTGGTGATAAAGTAAATTCCTCTGTTCAGATCTAAAATTCTAGTAGTCAACTAAATTCTTCTTGTAGTTCCTTTGTGGATTGTAGTCGTGATCTCTCTGGTGTCTTCTCAAGGCTAAGTGAATGCCCTTGTCTGTTTCCCTTGTTTGTCTTTAGTTGCAGTGGGGCTGACTAGTGCTCACCCTCCTTCTCCCTTCCTAGGGCCTAGCTCTAGGGACAGCCAGGGTTAAGGTATCCTGCTCAGCAATAGGTGCGGAACCTATTTAGGAACAGCAAAGATTGAGGCAGAGAGAATCATTGCCAGAGAAAGTAAAAATAACCCCAAAATATTCTTTAACTACATAAATAGTAGTTAAAAAATAAAAAATGATAGTGTTGGCCCCCTTAAAAATAGTCTGGGTGAAATGGTGGATGAGGATGAGGAAAAAGCCAATATGCTAAATGATTTTTTTTCAACCGTATTCACACAAGAAAATTGCATGACAGAAAACTTGATCAGTGATAACAAAAATTTTCCATTAAATGTCACTTGCTTAACCCAGCAGGAAGTACGGCGGCGTCTAAAAATCACTAAAGTTGACAAATCCCCGAGCCCGGATGGGATACACCCGCGAGTACTGCAGGAATTAAGTTACGTCATAGATAGACCATTATTTTTAATCTTTAAAGATTCCATAATAACAGGGTCTGTACCACAGGACTGGTGTATAGCAAATGTGGTGCCAATATTCAAAAAGGGGACAAAAACTGAACTTGGAAATTATAGGCCGGTAAGCTTAACCTCTACTGTGGGTAAAATCCTGGAGGGTTTCCTAAGAGATGCTATACTAGGGTATCTGAAGAAGAATAACCTCATGACCCAATATCAACATGGGTTTATGAGGGACCGTTTCTGTCAAACTAATCTGATCAGTTTTTATGAGGAGGCAAGTTCTGGACTGGACCAAGGAAATGCAGTGGATGTTGTGTATATGGACTTTTCAAAAGCTTTTGATACGGTTCCACACAAAAGGTTGATACATAAAATGAGAACAATGGGGATAGTGGAAAATATATGTATGTGGGTTAAGAACTGGCTCAGTGATAGGAAACAAAGGGTGGTTATTAATGGAAAACACTCAGACTGGGTCTCAGTTAACAGTGGGGTACCACAGGGATCAGTATTGGGCCTCCTTCTTTTTAACATATTTATTAATGACCTTGTAGGGGGCATACAGAGTAATATTTCAATATTTGCAGATGACATTAAACTCTGCAGGGTAATCAATACAGAGGAGGACAATTTTATATTACAGGAGGATCTATGTAAACTAGAAGCTTGGGTTGATAAATGGCAAATGAGCTTTAATGGTGATAAATGTAAGGTAATGCACTTGGGCAGAGGGATTAAAATGTATAATTATATGCTTAATTGTAAAACACTGGGCAAAACTGTAACTGAAAAAGACCTGGGTGTATTGGTGGACGACAAGCTCACGTTTAGTGGCCAGTGTCAGGCAGCTGCTGCAAAGGCAAATAAAATAATGGGATGCATTAAAAGAGGCATAGATGCTCATGAGGAGAACATAATTTTACCTCTATACAAGTCATTAGTGCGACCACACTTAGAATACTGTGTACAGTTCTGGTCTCCGGTGTATAAGAAAGACATAGCTGAACTAGAGCGGGTGCAGAGAAGAGCGACCAAGGTTATTAGAGGACTGGGGGTCTGCAATACCAAGACAGGTTATTACACTTGGGGTTATTTACTGTGGAAAAAAGAAGGCTTAGGGGTGATCTTATTACTATGTACAAGTATATGAGGGGACAGTACAAAGACCTTTCTACTGATCTTTTTACTCTGAGCCTGAGACGGGGACAAGGGGGCATCTTCTACGTCTGGAGGAAAGAAGGTTTAATCATAATCACAGACGCGGATTCTTTACTGTAAGAGCAGTGAGACTATGGAACTCTCTGCCGCATGATGTTGTAATGACTGATTCACTACTAAAATTTAAGAAGGGCATGTATGCCTTTCTTGAAAAGTATAATAATACAGGTTATAAATACTAGATTCCTTGATAGGACGTTGATCCAGGGAACTAGTCTGATTGTCGTATGGAGTCGGGAAGGAATTTTTTTCCCCAATGTGGAGCTTAGTGTTTGCCACATGTTTTTTTTTTGCCTTCCTCTGGATCAACATGTTAGGCTATGGGTTGAGCTAGATGAACTTAGTCTTCCTTCAACCTTAAAAACTATGTTACTATGTTACTATGTTAATAGGAGAGTCAGGGTGTTGTTAGATCTGCCTAGGGTTCTCCACTCTCCCTTGCCATAGTTGCTGGGCTTCCCCCCTTTTTCCCATCGTCGCACGCTGGGTCTTTTCCATACCCAGCTTGACAACTGGACAGGGAGCAGTGAGCAGTGGGGATAACCGGAGAGGTGAGCAGTAAAGTGAGCATGTTTTTTTCTCTTTTTCTTAACCTTTTGTCAGCCCTCTATTGTTCAACAAGATGGCAACCACAATTCAATTTCACTCAAATAAATGTTCTCATCTCTGATGCATTTAATTGAAAATGTGGACAACCCCTTTAGTCAGTCAAAACTAGATAAGGAAGAGGATATAGTAGACAGCTTGCTGAATAAGGTTATTTCCAACATGCTATAAAAAAGCCGTTAAATAGAAATATAACATTTTTAAATTCATTATAAAAGCCAAGAAACTGAATGAGAATTTTGGAGAATGTGAAAGAGTCATATATCATCGCAGAACATTCTTGGCTCGGCTTCCCGTTATATAGTTATTACACTTGTTCACTCTTGATTGGCAGCGCAGAATTAATTGGATTTCAGATTGGAATCTGATTGGCCCGGTCTCATTAAATCATCTCTTCTAAGTCTCTGGTCTGAGCGATTTATTTATGATAAGTAAGTGGTAGTATATGTTCAGAAACAATCATGGTCCTTTTTGATTTATAGCTCAATGCAAATCAGATGGTTGCGGCTTCGTTAAAGATACAGCTCTATATTAAATTCCCAGGCTCAAACGGTTGTCAGAAGTGTATGCAAATTGGAAGCCTTGTTTCCAGTATGGCGGTTCCTATATGCATGAAATGATAATGGAATGGACACGATCTCATCAATTTTCTTCTATGGTTCCACAATGAAAAAGGTGCTAATTAAATTTAATTAGCTAAACACTGTACTTGTTATTTTCTTGAACTTACCTGCATATAAAACAATGTATAAGAACAAAAATAAAAACCTGAAAAATTATGTGTTTTTTATGATATGGCTTCCTCCTAATTTACGGTCCATATGTGCCACCAATATCCCAGGTTAATTGCAACCGCCGGACTTGTTTGCCCTGAAATATCCTCGGAAAGACAATTCTAAGGTTGGATGCTGGAAAAAGTACACAATAGATGGTAAACACAGAATTTTTTAAAAAAGTGTTTAACGTCTTATCTTACTTTTTTTATCAAATTAATTCTTAAAAAAAAAATTAAAAGCACCCACACCCCCTTAAAATACCAGAAGCACAATTAAAATATTGAAAAGGGCTTATGAGTCTCTGTACAGACTTCTTATCTTTTGTGTGGTTGCATACAAGTTGTGGCAGGAAATACTTACTACTGTAACCCAAGTCATTAAGAAAATCACAAGTGCCTTATAATAAACATAAAAAATGTGAATGTGGGAATGTGCACGCAGCGTCTTTTTTCACCCAGAATTCTCTTGAAAAAGCACCGAAAAGTGTTCTATAAATTGAACATCATGCACAGCAATGTCAAAATGACATTGCTGTGCACATGTACTATCTTATGTCACATCTTTTCACAGCTTCAGGAGTTGGAAATCCTGAAGCAGTTAAAAGAAGTGACACACTCATTCTTGGGGCAGCTTCTGCTTGAAAGCCACATCTGGAAGGAGTGAGAGAAAAGCAACAGCTCTCACTTCATCCAGATGTCAATTTTGTCTGTAGTAGAGGAGAGTGAAGCCAGTGCTGATTGCCCGGAGGGATCGCATAACATAGCAATGTCACGTAAGCATTGGGAGAATCAGTGCCGACAGCACTGGAACGGCGCCGTCACCAGAAGTAAGTGTAATTATTTTACTGGTGGGAAGCATAGGGATTCAGAAGGGGTTGTCTGAGTAGTGGACAACCTCTTTAACAGTATAGCGTCTCAGGGAAGTGATGGCAGCTTCACTTGGGGAAGCTTAAAGGGGTTGTCCACTACTTTGACATTGATGCCCTATCCATAGGATAGGGCATCAATGTATGATCGGCCGGGGTCCCGCACGCAGCACCCCTGCTGATCAGCTGTTATTGGCGCCGGCAGTGGCCGTCGGCCGAAAGTCCTTACCTGCCGTGTTTGGCTGTCAAGTTGTTATGGCAGGCGCTTGTTACTGCACATCCGCCTCCCATTCAATTGAATGGAAGGCAGATGTGCAGTACCCAGCAGCAGCCACTACAGATGGACGGCCAAGTACCGGAGGCAAGGACTTCCGGCCGGTGGCCGCAGCCGCCTGCATCGATAACAGCTGATCGGCCGGAGTGCCGCTTGTGCGACCCCGGCCGATCATACATTGATGCCCTATCCTATGGATAGGACATCAATGTCAAAGTAGTGGACAACAACGGTTGTGCCAACGCCTAAAAGACGCTGTGTGCACATAGCCTTAACAAGCTATCTCCTATTAACAGGTTCGACTCCCAAAAAAATCTCACAAATCCTGTGAATGTTTCTGTAAAGTACTCCATGTGATTGGAGCTATGGCTGCGCATGAGCAACAGCTGCATTGATCGTTAATTTGATTGAAGATGATAGCCAAGTAGACCATCTTGGCTACAGTGATGACTGGAAATGCTTTCTGCACCGCCCATATGACTGCAAGCAAGTGGCTTCCAGAAGGATATAAGTTCATTTACGCCCAGTAAAGCAGTCAAGCAGAAATTGAATGCTATTTACCTGAAAATTAGCCCTAAATCTGCAGGTAAATAAAGTTTTTTGCACATGACAGATTTCCTTTAAGAGTCTGTGAGCTGGCACACAAGCTCTAGCAAATGTAAGACATCGGAATCCAAACTAGAAGCCAACTGCACTGCATATTGTTTCCATAGATAATCAACTTTTTCTTATTAAATCCGAGCTATTAAAGCTCACATTCATCTAGATAGAGAATTTCTTTTTTTAGCTTTATATCTCCTACACTGTTGATTGACACAGAAGAATTAATTGGGCTTCAAGTTGAATCCTGTATATTTCAATAATTGGTCTTTTTGCTGCTAACATTTTCTGTTTCAGTAATCTTCTGATATAAAAAAGCTGATTTTAGTTTTGGCACAATTACCTTTTTTTTTTAGTTGGTTACAAACATTTTGCATATTATTTACCCCTAATATACGAGAGCAATCATTTAAGCTGTTCTTACACAGATTTTGTCAGAGAAATATTCTGTTTTTTTACATTTATTTTTATAGAAAAGGTAGAATAAAAGCAGGCAAATAATGAATTGAGGCTAGGTGCACATTTATCCAGCACATTACGCTGAGAATTGGGTTGAGATTTCCATTTAAATCCCAGAAAAACAGGATTCAATGGAACCCCTGATGAAGCCCTGATGGTTTCCTTATAATCGTAATTAACCCTGATGCGTATAGAACACCTTGTAATTTCTGTAATCTTCAATGCTTCTTTATAGCAATAGAAAATATCTCTCTTTAATATGATTAAAATAGAAAATCCACCACCATTCTCACCATGGAGGAATCAGTCCAATAAACAAGGTGTTGTGCCTCAGTTAAAAGGGTTGTCCACTACCTGGAGAAACCCTTTTTAAATGAAGCAGTCCCTTTGTCAAATAAAAACACCATACACTCACCTTCTGCACTGGCACTGCTCCAGCGATGTCAGTTCTTAGTCTTTTGGAGATCGCGTGACTATGTTATGCCACGTGAGCCCTGCAGCCAATCAGAAAAGAAGAAAGGACATAGGGGCACAAATGGGTGAAACCTGGATGTGAAGGGGTTAAAAGAAACTGGTGGGGCTCACCTTACTAGGCTGTGCACCCTTGCACAACCTCGGACAAGATAAGAGGAAGACACTGACACAGCTCGTACGCCGCAGGAGGGCTGTAGACCGGCAGTCACGTGTCCCAGTGTGAACACAGGTCCTAGAGTGATCGCATGCCACTGGTTGGACTCCAGCGGTTATGTGACCAAGCATCAGCAAGGTCCTGGAGAGACAAGGGGTAAAGGCAAGGTCCTAAAACAATCTCCAAGCAATAGGCAGCTCCCCTGCAACCCTCAAAGAGGGAAGTAGGCAACAAGGAAAAAGAAAAAAAGGCGGTTTGGAAGGAGCGCAAAATGGCTGGGATGAGGCAAATAAGTGGAATTAAAATTTTTTATTTATTAATCACAACGCGTTTTGGCGGAAAAAAAAAACGCCTTCATCAGGTGATAAGGGATATTACAGAGGTACAGTATTATATAGCTGAAGACAATTACAAGGGGAGGTAGGAATAAAATTAACCCCTGAAGACAATTACAAGGGGAGGGAGAAGAGGAGATAAAATTAACCCACAGGTGTCCAAAAGCCAAACAATATGTGAATTGTAACAAACCACAATGACAAAATTTCACAACTAATTTACCACATGTTCTAAAGTTAAATTCAATCCCTCCGGGGCAAGAGTGCCCAATTTAAAAATCCAATAACTTTCCCTATTTATTAACCCTAGAACGTGCAACCATAAAAATGTACACTTTCACATACCTGGGGCCTTTTATGCCTGTGTGCAAATAACATGGAGTAACTCAAATAGAAATACTTTTCAAAGTTTATTTGAGATGTGAATATTTCAAAAACATTATAATTATGTGCATAAAACAAAAAAAAGTAATTACACTGGCTTAAAATGCCCAATATATGCATTCTATATAATTCTTTGTATATATATATATATAAAACGATTTTTTTGTCTAAAAGTTTTTTATATAAAAGTTGTAGTAAACATGGGGCAGGAATATTTGTTTTCAAAAACTTTCCTTTTCAACTTTACTGATTACCTCAACAATTTTCACATATTATTTTTTCGGAAGAATGTTCCTTGCAGACATTTTATCCACAAGTAGTACAGAAACGCTCAGATTTCCTTTCCTACTTTGCTGGACAAATATAACAGCGCTTTTTTTTTTTTCTCTTGGCTCTGGATGTTCCTGAAAATGTATACCACATCGGATCATAGCTTATGTAATTTGCCTTGGCAAGCATTTCGTGTTGCTTCGCTCCATCATGGTAGGCATCAAAAGTTCATAGCAAAGTTCCGTCAAGACTAGACGTCTCTTGTCCTTCCTGTTGGCATGGAATTCTGGCTGAGTCACACTATAAACAATATAGCAATTGAGGGCTGACACATCAAGGATATTATAAAAAATGGCTACAGGCCAACGTTTTGTCTGCCTATTGCACGAATACTCTCCAATCATTTCATCCATCTTGTCCACAACTCCTTTTGTGTTATTATAATGCAGCATGATTTCAGGTTTCTGTTTCCTGTCATCGGTGTCAATACTTCCATCATGGTGCATTGTACTCAGTAATATCACAGATTTTTCTTTCTTTGCTTTATAAGATACCATTGTCGCTTGATTGCAGAAACCAAAGACAATCTCATAAAGTGGTCGCTTGGGATTGTGCTTCATGATTGAAGGAATTTCACAACGGTTTGGCCTCATAGTACCAACAAGTGTGAGTTTTTTCTGAACCAAAAATTTGCCCAGTTCCAGAATGGTAAAGTAGTTGTCCATTGTTATATTTTTTCCAGAATTGAAAATTGGTACTGCAAGTTTTTTTACTATGTCAGAACATAGGTCTTTCTGGACTGGAGCATCAGCTTCTTTGCCATAGTAAATCAGACCATTCATGCCATAATAGCTTGTAGAATTACACATCCAGAAAATTTTTATGCCATACTTGGCAGGTTTACTGGGCATATACTGAATGAATTTGCAACGTCCCCTAAAGGCAAGAAGTTGCTCATCCACTGTCACATTGTCATTAGAATGGTAAAGCATTGTACAGTTTTTGATGAAAAGATTCCAGATGTAGCTAATAGGGGCTAATTTATCTGTTTCCAACCTCACAGGACGAGTTCTCTTATCATCAAAATGAAGGCTTCTCCGAATATTCTCAAATCTATTGACTGACATTGTTGCTTTGTAGTGTGGATCTGAAAAAGGGTTCAGAAATAATTCTCTGATTGGAACATCATACGATTTTGTACACCCTGCCAGAAGAGTAAGGGCAATATAACCATATAGTTCCTCTTTTGTTATATTTTTCCATGTTTTTTTTCTTCCTGAAGCGATATGTTTTCCTTCTAAGTAACAATACAGACAGAAAGACTGAGGATCACATGTAAACCAAGTACAGTCCTAAAAGGCCCCAGGTATGTGAATATGGGGTAGTCGCAAAAAAGAGTTGTTTTGCCGAAATGCCTATAACATAAAAATATATGAACAACTGGAAATTACTAAGAACTATGTACCTGAGGAATACCTAGAGTTTCAAAATTCTAACTAAAGTAATCTTGCAGAAAATAGAAAACAATTAACAGGGTGGGCCTGCGAGGCCCCAGGTATGCGTTCTAGGGTTAAGCGACTTAACCTATCCTGTGATGTGTCCTCAATATGATCTATAATGGTTAATTTTAGAAATTTTGGATCCCTCTGGTGCACATTCAAGAAATGTTTCAAAATGCTTTGCAATAAAAAGCCATTGCGATGTTCTGCCTGTGTTTGTTTAATCTAGCATGCATAGTTTGAATGGTGCGGGCTACATATTGTAGACCGCATGGACATTCAAGTAGATATATTACATAGAATGATTGACACGTTGCATTCTGATAAATGGGAAAACTTTCCCCTGTTGTATAGGAAATAAAAGTGGAAGCACCATGCTTCATAGAGTTACAGCAGAGACATTTAGGTGTGTTGCAGCAGAAACAACCCCCCTTAAGGGAAGATAATAAGCCTTTTGAATAGCTGGATGAGATGGAGGTGTTGCTAGGGGCAACCAAATTACGTAGATTTTTACTCCTTCTTCGTTTTTTCCGGTGAGTGATCTGCTAAGACTTGGTCATTCTTAAGAATGAACCAGTATTTTTTAAACAATCTTAGCAGAGTCAAATGAGAATAACCAAATGTGGTGATTAGTGAATTCTGATATACCAGAACTCTCAGCAGAGCGACTTGAGGATTTATTTAGACAGGCCTCTTGAGTAAAGGATCTAGTCTTCATAAAAGCATGTTTTAATAATCTTTAAGGATAGCCCTTAGAGAGAAACCTCTTTTTAAGGATTCTTGACTCATTTATGAAGTTCGAATTAGAGGTACAATTTTTTCTTACCCTCCAATACTGGCCTTAGGGGATGTTGGTAATCCAGCCTGGAATGTGTCCGCTATCACAAATAGCTGTTCACATCAACTGTTTTGAAATGTGTAGAGGTAGATAGCCTCTCGGACTGGTTACAACAGATGGAAAGATCCAAAAACTGGATACTAGTTTCCGAGATAGTAGAGGTAAAGTTTAAACCCCAGATATTACTATTGAGGTCTGCCACAAAGTTGGCGGCCTCATCAGGACTACCTTGCCAAATAAAAAAGAGGTCATCAATGAATCGTTTGTACAAAACTATGTTGTTCACAGTCCAGGGGGACTGTGCAATGTGGACAGATTCGAAGGAACCCATAAAAAGATTTGCGTAACTGGGAGCGAATCTCGTCTCCATTGCACAGCCCCTTACCGGGCGGAACATTGTACCCGCAAATGAAAACACATTATTATTGAGGATAAATGAAATCCCCTCCAAAAGAATTGCCCTTTGTAGTTCGTGAAAAGAGGGATCCCCCATTAGATATCCCTCCACTGCTTTCAATCCCAACCTATGAGTGATGTTAGAATAAAGGGAAGAAACATCAAAAGTCAAAAAGATGCAACCAGTTAAAAGAGGTAAATTTCTTAAAAGACTAATTAAATGTGTAGAGTCTCTCAGATAGGAGTCCAAAGAAACCACATATTTCTGCATGAAGAGATCGATATAGTGGGAAAGGTTGGAAGTGATGGAATTCACCCCCGAAATAATAAGATGCCCTGGGGGATTTTTTTGATCCTTATGGATTTTTGGTAAAAAATAAAAATAAGGAACTTGAAACCTTTTTTGTCCAAAAAGCTCTTCTCTTTTTTATTTAGAAAACCCGCTGTATTGGCCTTACTAATGAATACTTTGTACTCCAAAAATATGGAGATGGAGGGATCATTGGGTAATTTTTCATAATTAGTGAGGTCACCAAGAATCCTTGACCCTTCCATGGTGTACCAGCTCCTATCCATTATGACTATCCCCCCGCCTTTGTCAGCACTTTTGATAATTTCTTTATTATCGTGCAAGGATTTAATGGATCGTCTTTCAGCGGGGGATAGATTGTTCCTTTTATTTCTCACGTGTTTAAATGAACGTAGGTCCTTTAAAACTAATTGCTGAAAAGTCTCCAAATGTGACCCCTTATGGTGCACAGGATAAAAATTAGAACTCTCTGTGATCGGTACATGTGTAAAACCGTCATCCATAATCGCATTCTCTCCATTACTAGCCATATTGGAGGTAATCAAATCACTATTGCGAGGGGCTATTTTAGCTTCCAGGAGAAAATGGCATTTTAGTGTAAGTTTCCTGAAAAAATTATTTAGATCTTAAAAAACAGTGAACATATTGAGAGAGGTGTCCGGGCAAAAAGAGAGACCTCGACTGAGAAGAGAAATCTCATCTTT
The DNA here is from genome assembly GCF_046119375.1 of Phyllobates terribilis. Classification (NCBI taxonomy): domain Eukaryota; kingdom Metazoa; phylum Chordata; class Amphibia; order Anura; family Dendrobatidae; genus Phyllobates; species Phyllobates terribilis. The sequence goes on from NW_027362768.1 coordinate 332,377,240, forward strand.
GGAAAAAAGAATTTCCGCCGAAACGCGTTGTGATTAATAAATAAAAAATTTTAATCCCATTTATTTGCCTCATCCTAGCTATTTCGCGCTCCTTCCAAACCGCCTTTTTTCTTTTTCCTTGCTGCAGCCAATCAGAGGCTGCAATTGGGCTGTTGCACTCTCACAACTTCCATTTGACTAGGGTTTATGCATTTGCACAAATTTCAAACAAGCAGTTGGAATAAGAGCCTCTGATTGGCTGCAGGGCTCACATAGCATAACATTGTCATGAGAGCCCCGGGGGCTCTGGTCAGCTCACTCACAGCCGAAAGACCTAAGAGTACACTGAGCGTTGAAATATCTGTGATGTAACAACATGCGGTGCGCAGTTACCTCTAGTGGAACCCAGGAGTATAATAGGGGAAATTCAATTTGCAGAGAATAACGTCACTGCATTTCGAATTTCCTGTGAAAATTCTTGTAATTTGGCAAATTTTAATTTTGGCAGCTCCACTCATCTCTGTTCAGTGGTAACACCATGGTAGATAACGCAACACTGCTGAGCTGGATGATTTGGCAGCCATGGTAACCTCTAAAAACCTAGCAAGAAAAAGGAGGAGCAATGGGTAACTAGCATTTTAGGTGAAGGAGCTTCAGTAATTAAAGGGAATCTGTCAGCAGAATTTCTCCCCTCAAACTATTGATATGCACATGTAGCCCTACCAAAGACAAGCCAGCCATAACTTTTGTTAAAATGTCCAATCCTTTGTTAACTAGAAATATGCATTTGAATTGATTGATATGCAAATGAGGCTAAAGTGCTTTCATCAAGATAAAGCTCTTCCAAAGCCTCTGTCACTCCAGTTCCATCACCCAGCTCTGACTTCTCAGGCTTGACTCAGAGCTCCTTTGCTGTGTGATTTCAAGCTGGAGAAGGCAGCACTTGGTTGGGAATAGAGCTGAAGTTACAAAGGCTTGAGAAGTGCTTCAAGGCACCAAAAGCACTTTAGTCTCATTTGCATATTGATTCAAACTCAGATTTCTCGGTAACGTAAAAATGGATTGTCTAGTTAAATGTATGACTGGACTTGTATTTTGGGTTTAAAATCATCATTACAGATTCCCTTAAAGCAATGCTTAAAGGGCTTGTCCAAGCATTTAATATTGATTATCTAGGATAGATTCCTAATCTCAGATTGGTGGGAGTCTGATATCTGGTACCCCTACTGATTAACTGTTATTAGCTCCAGCAGCAGGTTATAAATATTAAACAGAGCTAAATAGCACAGCTTCATACAATCTGTATGGGACATTGACAGGTGCTGCAGATTAGTTTTTATTCTCTTAAATAGAAGCTGATCTTGAGCTATCAGTGGCACTTGCTACGCAATGATCAGAGCTTTGCTATTTTCAACTATGTCAGTGTTTACAATTTGCCACCACGGGAGCTAATAGCAGTTAATCTGTGGGGTCACCAGATGTCAGACCACCATCAATCTGACATTGATGACCTATCCCGGGTTGGTTAAGGGTTGTGACTTTGAAAAAGTCTATAAATTATTTAGGACGGGTACACCATGGACTACTTCCTATATTCCTCCCCTATTTGAAGTTACCACTCATTGCCTGTGTGCTTTTCTTTTTTGGTTTTGATGTCATATCTAGGGGTTTTTCATGGTTGAAACCAGCTTAACCTATAAAACGAGACACCATATGTTGGCCAACAGCAACAGTTGTTGGCCATGAATAAGTCATAACATGCTGAAATATTTAGCCAGTTCAAAGGCTCCTGTATTCCTTCATACCTTGTTTTAACCATGATGGAAGAAATGTTAAGCCCTATGCGTTTATCTATGAAGTTCTGGACTCTTTCTAAGTTTGGTATTGAAAAATTTGTAGATCTAGCCAGATATCCATGTAAGTTGTGTGTCCACAATGCAGTAGAAGTGAGCAAATTTTTGGTGCATGTTCATACTATATCTTCCTTGGTGATTCATTTTCATAGAGTTTGATGGCAAAAGCATGACGTAGTTATCCAGAAAAATTGAGTGGCACTAAGCGTAGCATCTCGAATTGTAGCTTTATTGTTTGGCACTCAACATTACAAAAAAACAACTATCAATCTTTAAGTTAGACTAGGTGCAAATGAACAAATTTTTTGACATCACAGAAAATCGGATCAATTATGCTAACCACACTCTGATCAGACTCTGACCAGAGTGTGATCAGAGTATGATTACAGTGTGATCCAATTTTTTTTGATGTGGAGAAGATGGAGAAAAAAATTCTCTATCTTCTCCACTGTGTCCGTCCGTACAAAACAGAATGTAGTGTCATCCAAGTGCATTCCAACAGTTTACATGGACTCGTTGACTTGCATGGCCGATTGTGATCTGAACATCGGATTAAACTATGGCATGCAGGGATTTTTTTTCTCAGATGGACATTGTCTGAGGAAAGTATCGGACATGTGAACTGCCTCATTGTATAACATGGGCATGAGTGCTATCCGTCAAAATGACGAATAGTGCTCGTTCGATTATTACGGCCGTCTGCGCAAGATCTTTGTGGCAGCTATATAAAATGCCACAAACCCAACTGAACCCAACCAAACCCTATGAAAAAACGAATTTGGTCAGTTGGGATTTGTTAGATGTATTTCAAATAAAGATAGGGCATATGGTTATAAAGAGGCGCCACCTATGACACTAATATGAGTCTAAAAAGAAAACAATTTGAAATTTAAACAATAATAATTAGAGCTGACTTGATTCACTTTCATTTGAATTCTGTCCTACAAAAGTATAACCCCATCTAGGGGTACTTGACTGATCACTTTATTTAATACAGTTTATTGTGGGGAAGACCCATATTGTTTAAATGTTGTATGGTTAAATCCCATAAATTAAGTTTGTACATAGTGAATATTTAAATGGAGAGATTATTCCATCACATCTTTTATTCTTTACATTTTACATTTTCAAAGGGTTTATTTTGAAGCTATGTGAAGCCAATTAAAGCTAAGTACATAATTTATGGTGTTTATACAAAAAAAAGATTCTATTTTGCTTTTTTATTGTATTTATTTTTTCAGTAAGTCAAGCATTATTCCGGATTATAAGCATTATATCTCCAGGTATCTATATTTATTACAATGTGTTTATGTAAAAAAAATTATCTGTACTTATCACAAGTACATTTTGTTTTCCAATGGATTCTATAATGAGATTTATTTTATGGCGTGGGGGAAAAAAGTGAGAAGAAAATTGTTTTGGAGAGGCCTAGCACTTTCTAACTTTAGATATTATAATTATGCTTTACAAATATGGTAACTACTTGGTGGGATTATGAGCTCTTAATTTTATTTTTAAAAAAAAAAAAAAACTCTTTCTTTCAAAAGTCCTTTATAATCCTTCAAAATACAATATTCTTAACATAAAATGTTGTTTCCAGAGCCTTTGAAACTTGAAACCACATTCAACATAGAGCGCCTTGGACACTACCGATCAAAGACTTATGCATTTGTATGGTAGAACCAACCAAACATCAATAAAGATGATCGTATCTTTTGAAATTCAAATTTGCCAAGTTCGATTATTGTTTCCTAAAAATTTGATTTACAGTTAATCAATTTGTCACAAATCGCAAAACTGCAAAGTCTCCAGTTGCCCTGAAAAGATGTATGTGACATTCTGAGATCTCTTAGGACTGTATCCAACCCATTTCATGTTCTTTAACATAAACATAGCTTTAGCAATATCAAAGTATTCTCACCATCATAACAAACAGTAAATCGGTAGTAACCAACAGCCCATAGTAGCACTGAAAGACATTTCATGCTGTTAAATATTAAAAAAACAGTCTAAAAGTTATCCCTCTTAGTTATTTGTGATCATGAAGACTGTTCCTTGCAAAAAAATCAAACTGACAGTGTCGCTGTCAGAGGTAACATTATCCTTTTGACTGATTATGAGTGATGTAGCATATAACCAATTATGCCCTCCGCTTTCTCACCACTAATACTCTTACAAGAGGCAAAGGAAGCTAATTTTGAAATATGTTTAGTAGTAATGCTGCTGGGATGGTGCCATTTGTAGTTATGGTTTGTAGCTGTTTGTAATTCTGTGCTAATTGTAATTCAAATACAGCAGAATATATGCCAGTTAGAAGATATTAGTGATCAATCACACTGAGTTTGGCATGGCCGCTGGTACTTCTCCTGTCTCTCTCTCCCTCTATCCATTGAATCTCTGTATTATTTGTAGACTGCTATACTCATATTCTTCAATACTCATATTCTTCAATACTGCTGTTGCACAGCCCATTACTGTCTGGAGTATTTGTCCAATGTTTTATGGCTTTCTTTTCCTTTTTCTATCACTGAGACTCACTCAGAAGCCTCTAACTATCCTAAGTCTTCCTAAAATGGTTGCTGCATTCCTTGCTTATTCTTTTTCACAGGCTGTGATAGTCCCTCCTTATTGGCTGCGCTCTACCAATGTGATTTCTTCATGGTATTAAGTTGAAGCCCACACGGTTGCACCTGAAGGCGTGTCAGCCTTCAGGGGCCGATGCAATCTTCTGCAATGTGTAAAATAAAAGTGCACTTTATTAGTGATTCGCACAAATCAAATTGCTAATAATTTTAAATTTCATCAAATCCGGCACAAATTTGACTTGCATTTATCATCATGAGTGTTTTAAAGATAAAATACTTGTAATACTAAAGTGAATGCGCTAATTGGGGAGCTGTAGGGACATTGTTTTATATTATTGCATTGCATTTAATCTTTATTGTTTTAATAAAAGAATAACAAAAGAGAGAAAACATGTATTTATTGGCAAACAAGAGAAGCAATAATTAGAAATCACTTTAACTCTTTGAGAAACTGTTAGATTATGAATATGGATAAATCTCTATTCACAGTATTACATAAAGTGTTGTAAATTGCTCAGATAAATAGAAAAACTACTGCTCAAAGAGTGGCAGATTGCACTAATTGGCTAAATACAGTGCACAAACAGGACATGCAGTGCCTCTTTATTAATATTAATAGCCCAGTTAAATATTGCAGTTTTCATTATCTGGAATGAAATACTTTGTCCCAGGGCATAACTCAGAGGTGTATCTAGGTTTTCTTGCACCCAAGGCAAGATTTCAATATGGCACCCCCCCCCCCATCCCAGTAGTAGTATCATGTGACCACTTATACGCCAACGCGCTGCTTTTCCTGATTCTCTCAATTCTAAGTTATTTAGTTATATACTACTACCCCTACTTCACTGACAGAAGCAGGAACAGAAGCTAGTTGTCATGTGACTGTAAGTATGAAATACATTCGGACTTATCCACCATTTGTCAGATCCAAGGGGCAGGTCAGTAAACGACAATATCGACGCGGAACCAAGTACAGTAGTATATACTGTACATCCTTTGACAAGGCAATCAGGTGGATCAAGAAGTTGGGAAGGGTCACCCTAATGGCCAAAACAGACATTGATGCGGCGTTCCGGTTACTTACTACCTGTGCCTCCGAATAGTGTCCACCTATTGGGCTGCTTCTGGGAAGGAGCATACTATATAGATCGCTGTTTGCCCATGGGGTGGTCCAGATTCTGCTCACTATTTGAGGTGTTTAGTTGCTTCCTCGAATGGGTTGTAATGGATGTTTCTAAGGGGGCACATATTATCCATTACCTCGACAACTTCTTATGCCTGGGCCCAAAAGATTCGCCACAGTGTGAATACACGTGGTAGTCCACCTGTGAGAAGGAGAGAGCTGGAGGGAGAGTGGACACCACAGAGCTGAGGGGTTAGATAGAGAACGGAAGAAGGAAAGAGAACGAGGGAGGTAAGGGAGTACAGTGGAAAGCCGACCTGAGCTCCCCCACGTTCCTGCTGGGCGGGGAACAGCCCTGGGAAGAAAAACAGCTTGCGCATCCCTTTGAGGTTACGGGCGCGAGCGGGCAGAGGGACTACGCTGGAGTGTGAAGCCAACACGGCCAGTCCGTTCCTGCCCGTGCCACCTCCGTGTCGCCGGGTTTGTGCCAGAGCCGCTGTGGACCCTGACAGCCAGCGCCCCTCTCCCAATACTGGTGCCTGTCCACTGGTGTGTCGAGCCCCCCCGGGGTGGAAGGGGAGTAACATCTGCAGAAGAAAGACCATCTTCCAGCCAAACTAAGATGTCTACTTCTTTTCGTGGACAATGTGATACGATCCCTTTCTTACGGACACGCCCATCGCTACAAATTCCAGATGAGGCACAAAAATAGCAGGTGCTTCAACGGATATCAAGTTCTCCTTCAAGTGGGCTCTCCTCCACCTCAACTTCAACATCACAAATACTCCAGTCCTCAGAGGTGTCACCCCAATCGCACTTGCTTCCTCACAGCTCACAAGTCTCCAGCTGCCCGTCTGAGTATGGGGTAACACAGATGGTTGAGTCTGCAAAGCTGTTTACTCATACTATAGCCTGGGAAACGAAAGTCTGCTCCAGAGCTTCTGTTAATCCAGACGAGGAAATGATCTGAACTGATGCCCAGAATCTTTATGAGTCGGATCCAGGACCAGATGAAGAAGGTTCTGAGTATAATGTAGACCCTCGTTCCCAAACTGTAACTCCTGTTGGAGGAGACAATGATGAAGACAATGATGAGACTCAAATACCTGATTGGAGCGACAACTTGAATTTTCGGTCAGGGCAGGAAGAGGTTTTCTCTGAGGACAACGTGTGTGAGAACACACAGGGTGATGATGACGAGGTTGGAGATCCCACTTACTGTCAACCCACAGTCAGCCAGTCGATGAGGTCAGCAGAGGAGGTGGAGGAGGATGCTATTGACGACGAGGTTAGGTTGCACCTTCCTGGACAGAGACGGAGTACTGGAAGCACGTCAACAACTGCATCCTCAACCACAACTCTGCCTCTGACCACAAGTCGTGGTGGCTCTTCAGGTCGCATGGGCTCTAAGCCTTGCATAGCCTGGGCATTTTTTCAAATGGATAAGGATAACCCAACTCGTGTTATCTGTAATATTTGTCACCAAAATCTAAGTAGAGGCCAAAAAATCCATAGTTTGAGTACTTCATGCATGAACCGTCACATGGATATGAAGCATAAGTTGCAGTGGGAAGCTCACTGTGCTACAATGCGGCCTAGCGGGCCGATCCAACCACCATCTGCCCCATCTTGTGCATCCGCGGCCTCTTCATCCTCTGTGGCTGGGGGGACAGCAGTCACACATGTTTTTGGACGCAGACCTGCCACCTCTTTACCCGCAACAGCCAGTGTGATTGGCAGGTCATCATTTCATTTGGAAGTGGAAACACCAGCTGGTGTTGAGCGCTCTCCGACATCGAGAGCACTACCTTCGGATCAAGGCAACCTAACTTTTCCGCCTGCATCTTCCTCACAGACCCCCAGTTTGCCGGTGACACCCTACTCAACCCCGTCTAAGCACAACAGCCAGCCCTCAGTCCCTCAGATGTGGACAAGTAAAAGATCATTTCCTCCTAGCCATGACAAAGCTAAGAGGTTGAATTTCACCATCTGCAAGCTGTTGGCTACAGAAATGCTGCCTTTCCGCCTGGTGGACACAGAGGATTTTCGAGACCTTATGTCCGTCGCAGTGCCCCAGTACCAGATGCCCAGTCGGCACTACTTCTCAAAGAAAGGTGTGCCTGCGCTCCACCAGCACGTCGCACACAACATCACCGCTTCTTTGAGAAACTCTGTGTGTGACAGGGTGCATTTCACCACAGACACTTGGACGAGTAGGCATGGACAGGGGCGTTACATGTCGCTGACTGGGCACTGGGTAACTATGGTGACAGCAGGACAAGGGGCTGCTGTCCAAGTCTTGCCGTCCCCACGAGTTGTGCGTCAATTCTCTTTATCTCGAAGTTCCTCCACTGCTTCTGCCTCCTCAACTTCCTCTCGGTCCTCCACCTGCACCCAAAGCCTGTCTGGTAATGCCACCCGCTTTCTAACTGTGCAGAAGGAATCCTGCACACCTCCTTACTATGCTGGCTGCAGGGCTCAACGGCATCAGGCGGTGTTTATTTTGAAATGTCTGGGAAATGTGAGTCACACAGCTGAGGAGTTGTGGTCAGCTCTGGAGACCAAGTTTCATGAATGGTTGTCTCCACTGGACCTGCAACCAGGGAAGGCCATGTGCGACAATGCTGCAAACCTGGGTTGCGCCCTTCGCTGGGGCAATGTCACACACATGCCTTGTATGGCTCATGTGTTGAACCTGGTTGTCCAGCAATTTTTAGCCCACTATCCCGGACTAGATGGCCTTCTGCAGAGGGCATGGTCTCTGTGTGCTCACTTCCGCCGTTCGCATCCCGCAGGTCAACGACTTACATCTCTACAGAAGTCGTTGGGCCTGCCACTTCACCGGCTGAAATGCGATGTGACGACACGGTGGAATTCAACTCTGCACATGTTGCAGCGACTGTGGCAGCACCGACAAGCCCTGGTGCAATACGTTCTGACATATAGCCTGGACCAACAAGATCCAGAGGTGGGGAAAAATCACCCTGCAGGAGTGGTCTCAGATCAGGGACCTATGCACCCTTCTGCACAGTTTTGAAATGGCGACGAAGATGTTTAGTGCTGACGATGCCATTATTAGCATGACTATTCCAGTGATTTACATGCTGGAGCACACGATAAACAGAATTCGGGGTCAGGTGGTGGGACAAGAGGAGCTGGAGGAAGTAGAGGAGGAGTCGTATGCGGAAGGGATAACATCTCCAAGGTCCAGGCGGTCGGCAGCACCAAGGCGGCAGGCATGGGAGGGTGGGGGAGAGGGATTAACCAGGGTGCATGGTAGCAGCTAAACTATTGAGGAAGGTGCAGGAACCGAGGAAGAAGTGGAGGACGAACTGGTGATGGGCATGGAAGACTCATCAGATGAGGGAGACCTTGATCACATTTCTGTTGCGCGAGGTTGGGGGGAGAGGGCAGAGGAAGGAAGCATGATTCTTACCTCGCTACCAAAAGAACAAGGACTTGGTCCTCCTGGATGCGCAAGACACATAAGTGCCTTCTTGCTGCACTACCTGTCAACCCACAGTCAGCCAGTCGATGAGGTCAGCAGAGGAGGTGGAGGAGGATGCTATTGACGACGAGGTTAGGTTGCACCTTCCTGGACAGAGACGGAGTACTGGAAGCACGTCAACAACTGCATCCTCAACCACAACTCTGCCTCTGACCACAAGTCGTGGTGGCTCTTCAGGTCGCATGGGCTCTAAGCCTTGCATAGCCTGGGCATTTTTTCAAATGGATAAGGATAACCCAACTCGTGTTATCTGTAATATTTGTCACCAAAATCTAAGTAGAGGCCAAAAAATCCATAGTTTGAGTACTTCATGCATGAACCGTCACATGGATATGAAGCATAAGTTGCAGTGGGAAGCTCACTGTGCTACAATGCGGCCTAGCGGGCCGATCCAACCACCATCTGCCCCATCTTGTGCATCCGCGGCCTCTTCATCCTCTGTGGCTGGGGGGACAGCAGTCACACATGTTTTTGGACGCAGACCTGCCACCTCTTTACCCGCAACAGCCAGTGTGATTGGCAGGTCATCATTTCATTTGGAAGTGGAAACACCAGCTGGTGTTGAGCGCTCTCCGACATCGAGAGCACTACCTTCGGATCAAGGCAACCTAACTTTTCCGCCTGCATCTTCCTCACAGACCCCCAGTTTGCCGGTGACACCCTACTCAACCCCGTCTAAGCACAACAGCCAGCCCTCAGTCCCTCAGATGTGGACAAGTAAAAGATCATTTCCTCCTAGCCATGACAAAGCTAAGAGGTTGAATTTCACCATCTGCAAGCTGTTGGCTACAGAAATGCTGCCTTTCCGCCTGGTGGACACAGAGGATTTTCGAGACCTTATGTCCGTCGCAGTGCCCCAGTACCAGATGCCCAGTCGGCACTACTTCTCAAAGAAAGGTGTGCCTGCGCTCCACCAGCATGTCGCACACAACATCACCGCTTCTTTGAGAAACTCTGTGTGTGACAGGGTGCATTTCACCACAGACACTTGGACGAGTAGGCATGGACAGGGGCGTTACATGTCGCTGACTGGGCACTGGGTAACTATGGTGACAGCAGGACAAGGGGCTGCTGTCCAAGTCTTGCCGTCCCCACGAGTTGTGCGTCAATTCTCTTTATCTCGAAGTTCCTCCACTGCTTCTGCCTCCTCAACTTCCTCTCGGTCCTCCACCTGCACCCAAAGCCTGTCTGGTAATGCCACCCGCTTTCTAACTGTGCAGAAGGAATCCTGCACACCTCCTTACTATGCTGGCTGCAGGGCTCAACGGCATCAGGCGGTGTTTATTTTGAAATGTCTGGGAAATGTGGGTCACACAGCTGAGGAGTTGTGGTCAGCTCTGGAGACCAAGTTTCATGAATGGTTGTCTCCACTGGACCTGCAACCAGGGAAGGCCATGTGCGACAATGCTGCAAACCTGGGTTGCGCCCTTCGCCGGGGCAATGTCACACACGTGCCTTGTATGGCTCATGTGTTGAACCTGGTTGTCCAGCAATTTTTAGCCCACTATCCCGGACTAGATGGCCTTCTGCAGAGGGCATGGTCTCTGTGTGCTCACTTCCGCCGTTCGCATCCCGCAGGTCAACGACTTACATCTCTACAGAAGTCGTTGGGCCTGCCACTTCACCGGCTGAAATGCGATGTGACGACACGGTGGAATTCAACTCTGCACATGTTGCAGCGACTGTGGCAGCACCGACAAGCCCTGGTGCAATACGTTCTGACATATAGCCTGGACCAACAAGATCCAGAGGTGGGGAAAAATCACCCTGCAGGAGTGGTCTCAGATCAGGGACCTATGCACCCTTCTGCACAGTTTTGAAATGGCGACGAAGATGTTTAGTGCTGACGATGCCATTATTAGCATGACTATTCCAGTGATTTACATGCTGGAGCACACGATAAACAGAATTCGGGGTCAGGTGGTGGGACAAGAGGAGCTGGAGGAAGTAGAGGAGGAGTCGTATGCGGAAGGGATAACATCTCCAAGGTCCAGGCGGTCGGCAGCACCAAGGCGGCAGGCATGGGAGGGTGGGGGAGAGGGATTAACCAGGGCGCATGGTAGCAGCTAAACTATTGAGGAAGGTGCAGGAACCGAGGAAGAAGTGGAGGACGAACTGGTGATGGGCATGGAAGACTCATCAGATGAGGGAGACCTTGATCACATTTCTGTTGCGCGAGGTTGGGGGGAGAGGGCAGAGGAAGGAAGCATGATTCTTACCTCGCTACCAAAAGAACAAGGACTTGGTCCTCCTGGATGCGCAAGACACATAAGTGCCTTCTTGCTGCACTACCTGCAACATGACCCTCGGATTGTCAGAATTCGAAGTAATCCCGACTACTGGGTTGCCACACTTTTAGATCCCCGGTACAAAAGTAATTTTGCCGAAATAATTCCTGCCATAGAAAGGGATTCACGCATGCAGGAGTATCAGCAGAGGCTGTTGCAGAATCTTACATGTGCTTTTCCACAAAACACCAGTGGTACACGTAGTGAATCTCACAGTTCTAACTTGCCAATAGTGGGACTGTCGAGTCTTCATCACTCAAACCGTAACAGTAACATAGTATCTGCTGGTAACAGCAATTTTGTGGAATCGTTTCACCACTTTTTTAGACCATCCTTTGCAAGGCCACAGGAGACAAGAAGTCTGACACAGAGTCAACGCCTAGAGAGGATGGTACAGAAGTATTTCCAAGTGAACATTGAAGCCATGACTGTGTCACTGGACCCTTGCTCATTTTGGGCTTCCACTCTGGAAAAATGGCTGGAGCTCGCCACTCATGCCTTGGAGATCTTGTCATACCCTGCAGCCAGCATTCTCTCTGAACGTTTGTTCAGCGCTGCTAGTGGTGTGCTGACAGATAAGCGCAGGCGGCTGTCCACTGAGAATGTAGACAGACTCACGTTCATAAAGATGAACAAATCATGGATCCGCAAGGACTTTTCTACCCCTGTGTCATCCTGGGGAGACTAAAAGCTTGAGGATTTGGTAAAATCACCTCACCAACCGTTTTAAGCAACTCTGGGGCAATTGATGCCACTGAAGTGGTGTCTGTGCCACAATTTTTGGAGAAAATGGAGACTCTTTTTGGAGTCCCCTTGCTGTGTTTTACGTGACGTTGGCATTGTCAATTCCAGGTGGGTTGGGTCGCCCCCCCGGGTTGGGTCGCCCCCCCCTTTTAACCGTATGAAACTACATACACTATGGCTTGGGGTAACACAGATGGTTGAAGAGCTGTTTACTCAGAGGTCTGCTCCAAAGCTTCAGTGTCTGCTAGTCAGCGTAGTAGCCCAGCATTGAAGCAAGCTACACTGCCTGAGTATCTAATAAGAATTTTTAACTGCATCTAGCCTAGGCAGACTGTGGGAACCCCCAACCAAACCCAGACGCTCAGCCCCCCTACCGCCCCCCTTTCCTTGACAATACAATAATGTAACTCTTACAACTGGATGGGTGAGGATCGGTCACAGCTTTATTAACTCTTTATACTCATTTCATTAGAAAGGCAATTTTTTTCTAAAATAATTCCGCTTGTTGCAGCATGCCCTGTGTCTCCACACCGGCAAGTTGGCCAACAAGCGTAACTCTCCAACAAGTCCTTTCTATTTCCAGGCCACAGAGGATCCTACATACTCGTATGCAGGACTCTGACCCCCATCCATCACTCTTAACGCTTGTTCCACTCCATCCTGGAGTCCTGACAGGAATATATCCAGTCCAATATCCATTAAGTGAACACAGTCGGGCCGTGTGAGGCCTGCTTTATCTCCTTCCAGTTGTCAGTGTCGTATCACTACACCACCTCTGTCTCTTCTAAATTTTTCCATCCGAATATTTATTACCCGCCTTGTCCGTTCGATGCCCGTGATGTCTCGCGCACCTTGCCATACCACTATCGGCAAAATCTCTGACCATACTATAGTTAGTTTAGTGAAAAATTCTCTGAAGCGCTCAGTGTCTAGTTTCATTATTGCCATTAGTTATGCGCTCTTGTGATGACCTAGGTCGTTTCCCCCGGCCTGTATAACCAAGATGACCGGAACTCTTGCCTCTCTCCCTACCTTGATTACCTCCATTAGTACCTGGGCCATTGCAGGCCTCTAATACCTCTCCACTTGAAATATGTGTTATGAAACTCTAATTTCCTCCCACCTGGGCGGACTTTTGCCCTTTTTTCTGCCCAATATATATACGAGTGGTCTATCACCCACACTGTTGGCTTAGCGTCACCTGTAAAAGAAACCAACCACGCTAGGATAACAAGTCCGGTCTTTTGTATCTCGCCAAACACGTGGATTGCCATCTCCCTATCCTCTGAACTTCCGTTTCTGACAGTCCTAATCTTGCTGCTTCCGTGGCCGCGCCTATGCGGAATGAGTGTGTCCCGTAATCTTTGGGGTGGTTCACTGCCGATGTTAGGCATTTATTAACTATAGCTTGGAACTGGTATCTTGATAATGGCGTTCCATCAATGTGTGATAGGAAGAAATTACTTTGTGATCTGATGGTTATATATGTTTTTACTATTGTTACCCGACTCAGTGTACCGTTTGTGGGTTGTAGAAGAACCCAAGTGCCCCTGCCCGCTGGAACCGTTTTCGGTTTGCGTATGCATAGACGTATTGCATTATTGGCTATGACTACGTCCTGGTGTAATAAGCCTCCACTGGTGGTAATTTTGGATTGTGGGACTAATTCGCTTATGCATAGCGCCCCGAAGAAGGCCATCGCAAATGCAGTAGACAGTAGTGTTGCTTCAAATTGTGAGTGTAATGTTAATGGTGTTAGGGATATGATGTGAGAAATCAGTTTTAGTGACACGGGACGGGACGTCTACACTCCTGACTTGGCTGACACCTTTTCCACCCTTTTATGGATTGTCTGATGATGAATCTCTTTGTCACATCTCCCCAATTCAGTAGTTGGAAGTGAAATGCTACTCCGGTCAGACACCGCTGCGCGACGCCCCTGATATTCCCCTCATCATTAGCTGGTGGAGAAATTCTATTGTGACTTGTAATCTGGCTTGTTCACATTGGTCAACCCGTCTGCCTGCTACTAGTCGTGTCCACTCTTCCCATGCCTTACCGTATGCTTGCCACGTCGACGGGGCAACTGACGCTCTGATTAATGGCATCAACTATTCGCCACTAGATCCCATAGGGAGGGTGGGCAACTGTTGCCCGATGGGTGGGCACTGGGAAGGAGCTCTGTGAAAATCTGCCGATTGAATTGTGATAAAGCGTTAGCAGCAGCTTTAGACCCCTCAGTATCGTGGCTAGCGCGGACCCATACATTGTGTTTTAGGCACAGGATTGCTAGCCGGCATAGTAGGCCTAGCACTGGGAGAGACGATGATGCCATCTTATTAATGCCGTGCGCTAGGCTGGTGTTTTTTGTTATGAAGCGTATATTTTTGTTAGCCAGGCGCGCGCCCGATATTTCTATTGCTATCACTATTGGGAAGAGTTCCAAGAGTGTCTGTTTTTTTGTCAGCACTTGTTCTGCCCAATACGGAGGCCATAAGCTTGGGCACCATTGGTTATTTAGTATCGCTGCATATCCGTACAGATGGGCTACTCCAATGAGTAACAGACACTGCTACTATGCCCAAAATTATTTACTGGGCTAGATGCAGTAAAAAATTGTTATTAAATTCAAATGTGGTGTAGCTTGGTACAGATGGGCTACTACAATGAGTAACATACACTGCTACTATGCCCAAAATTATTTACTGGGCTAGATGCAATAAAAAATTGTTATTAAATTCAAATGTGGTGTAGCTTGGTACAGATGGGCTACTACAATGAGTAACAGACACTGCTACTATGCCTAAAATTATTTACTGGGCTAGATGCAGTAAAAAATTGTTATTAAATTCAAAGGTGGTGTAGCTTGGTACAGATGGGCTACTACAATGAGTAACAGACACTGCTACTATGCCCAAAATTATTTACTGGGCTAGCTGCAGTAAAAAAATGTTATTACATTCAAAGGTGGTGTAGCTTGGTACAGATGGGCTACTACAATGATTAACAGACACTGCTACAGGCCCAAAATGATTTACTGGGCTAGATGCAGTAAAAAATTGTTATTAAATTCAAAGGTGGTGTAGCTTGGTACAGATGGGCTACTACAATGAGTAACAGACACTGCTACAGGCCCAAAATTATTTACTGGGCTAGATGCAGTAAAAAAATGCTATTAAATTCAAAGGTGGCGTAGCTTGGTACAGATGGGCTACTACAATGAGTAACAGACACTGCTACAGGCCCAAAATGATTTACTGGGCTAGATGCAGTAAAAAAATGTTATTAAATTCAAAGGTGGTGGAGCTTGGTACAGATGGGCTACTACAATGAGTAACAGACACTGCTACTATGTCCAAAAAGTGTTACTTGGCTAGGTGCAGTAAAAAAATGGTATTAGATACACAGGTGGTGTAGCTTTCAACACAGATAGGCTACTCCACTGACTAACACACACTGCTAGAGGACCAAAAGGATTGGCTTAGTTAGATTTAGCCAAATGCTGTGAAAAACACTTGCACAGCACTGGCACAGACCTGCCTGGTAAAAAGTGCTGGGAACTGCTGTAACCTAGCACTCAAAAGGGCTGCAACTACAAACTAGTCCCTACTCCCTAAACCTTTCTGTCTATTTAAGAAAAAATTCGCTTGCAATTCACAGTTACACAATATAGCGCTAACAGCAGCAGCGGTGCCATCTAACACTCAGCTGCAGCAGTGAGAAAATGGTGGCGACGGGGAAAATGGCTGGGTCTTATAGGGCAAGGACATGTGACATACACAGCCAATGACACATGTCCTTGCTTGTGTGAAAAAAAAGCACTTTGTTGCGTGTGTGCGCTGCAGATAGGCTGACAGACTGCACCGCCCCACTGTAAATGCGGGAAAGAAAAAAAAAATGGAGATCGGCATTATTTCTGCAGAGATCCATCCGCTGCCCCTCCCCCCGCCCGCTGTACACTGAAAATGTATATTAACATTGATTAACAGTATTACTGTGAAAAAATCCAGTTACGATTTTGGTGAACGAACATTTATCGAACATAACCTCGAACTGCCGGATTTTTTTGCAAATCGTTCGGGTTCTTCAAACGGCTCGAACACCACCCAAAACAGCTCGAATTTGAGATTGGCGAACAGTTCGAGTCGAACACCGCTCATATCTAGTCGGGAGTTTCAACTTATAGCTTTATAGGCTAAGTCATCTGTAGTAGCATGTCAATATGAAGGATTTTGGTTAAGTATAGACAATAATTAAAAAAAAATCATCAGAAGTTAATACCTAATCTTACCTAGTGCAACAACATGAGCAAAGCTCTAAAACTGGCATTTTTTGTTACCAGTCGAGGGTAGTATATTTCTTTTGTACGCTGCAGGTCTTCCCCTCAGGATTATTATTTTTTTCTTTTTTAAATCCACCATAAGGTTCCAGAAATATGGATGGTCTCTACAAGGGGGAGTCTTCTAAGGGAGTGTAGCATCGGCGTCTCTGCCTCCTGCCGGGCAGAGACGCCATTCCTCTCACCGCCAATGCCCTGGCCTGGCGTCTTCCGGCTCCCGCCCTGCAGCTACTGTGACGCGCACTGCGTGCAGCTTCCCGGGCACTGTACTTAGGGCGCGCACTCTCCCTCCCTCTTAAAGGGGCCGCTCGCGCCGTCCTAAAAAGTCCCCGGCCGATGGCCGGTGGACTTCCCCTATTTAAGGCACCTCCTCCAATATGGAGGTGCCTGTGCAATGGCTGTTGTTCCACGTGCTATCACTTGCTTCATCCCTCAGGTCCGGCTGCCTGTCAGTCCTGCCCACCTGTCTGCCTGTCAGTCCTGCTCGCCAGTCTGCCTGCCAGTTACCTGCCGTGCTCACCAGCCTGCTTACCTGGAAGCACCTGCCTGTTACCTGTTGTGCCCGCCAGCCTGCTTACCTGGAAGCACCTGTCTGTCACCTGTTGTGCCTGCCTACCTACCTGGAGCACCTGTCTGTTACCTGTCGTGCCCGCTAGGTTGTCTACCTGGACCACCCATCAGCCTTCCAGCCATGCTCATCCGCTGTACCAGTCAGTTCCTGCCATCTAACCCATGGGAGTCATCTTCTCTCACACAAGGTCGGTCCCAGAGTGGCACCTGGAACCCCTGCTCGGTCCCTCCCTGTTACACAGAGTCGATTGAGCCTCCATGTGACTTTCGTCAGGCCGAGTAGGTACTTAGTCACGCTCCTCTGGTCCCTCCTTGCACTGAAGCACAGAAGTTCCACTACCCGGACCCATAACAGTTTGCACAGGCCATGGAACCCGGTGGCCCTCAGGCTCCTTCGCTCTCTGACCTGTACCAGGAGGTCTCAACAGGAGACTATCCTGTCCTATCTGCAGTCAGTCAACTCTCGCCTGGACACGCTGTCCACCCCGTCTGTGTCCGTCTCTAGCCGAGTGGCACCCGCTCCGGCGGCACCTCAACCTACTGGAGCCATGGCACCCGGCTCTGGACCCCGGCTCTCTGCGCCTCCACGTTTTGGTGGTGACCCCGTCTTATATTGAGGCTTCCTAAATCAGTGCACGCTGCACTTTGAACTCTTGGCACATCAGTTCCCCTCCGACCGGGCCAAGGTGGCGTTCATCATGTCTCACCTCACCGGGGAGGCATTGGCATGGCTAAACCCTCTGTGAGAGAGAGGGGATCCCCTCGTGTCCGATCTTCCGGCTTTCCTCACTGCCTTCCAGAGTGTCTTCGATAAGCCCGGACGGAAAACTTCTACTGCCTCCTCACTTCTCCGTCTCCGCCAAGGTAGTCTCACAATGGGCCAATATTCCATACATTTACGTACCCTCGCATCAGAGCTTGCCTGGAACAACGAGGCCCTGGTGTCCACCTTCTGGGAGGGCCTATCCGGACGGATCAAGGATGAGCTAGCCGGTCGTGACATCCCTTCCACCCAGGATGACCTGGTGTCAATAGCTACCCGGATTGACATCCGTTTTTTGGAACGAGCTAAGGAGAGCACCCGGGAGATAAGATTTCCGTGTCTTTCTCCTGTATTCTAAAAGCCTGCCTCCCAACCAGCAATTCCCTGGGCATGCTCGCCTGAACCAATGCAAATTGACCAAACCAAGATGGTCAAATCTTGCCAGGAGACACGCCGAGTCGAGGGGAGTTGCTTCTACTGTGGAAGTAAAGAGCATCAGATCTGTTCCAGCCCGGTGAATACGGGAAACTCCAGTGTCTAGGACAGCTTGGAGAGGTCGTCCTAGGCAAGGGTAAAACCTCTCCATCCTTGACTCTATCTGTTTCTGATGCGACCCCTGGGCTGTGGGGTACTCGGTGCCGGGCCGGTCGTTGCTGGGGGAGATGTCACAGTGGCGGTGACCCGGTCTGTGACCCAGGGTGGTCAATCAAAGGGGAATATTTACATGGGAATTAAGGTTTTTATGTACGGTTTGTGACGCCACCTGTGGTATGCGGCTAAAGGGAGCTGCCACTGCGGAGCAGGTCCTCTGGAGCTGTTGTTAATGCAGCAGAGTTGGTTTAGCTCTCCACAGGTAGAGCTTAGTTCCAGGGCAGTGTAGATGTTACTGTTATGGTGTAGTGCAGAGGATGGTGCAGATAATGATCACAGAGACAGTAAGGTGCAGTCCTCAGGGTTTACTCTCGGTTTCTTAGACTTCCAGTTACCAGTACTAGAGTAACTTCCTACGGCATTCTGTGCTCACCCAGGGAGGGGTTCAGCAAACTCCCAGGTCTCTCCGGAGTACGTAACGGAACCCCCTTCTGTGTGTTCCCTCTGGCCGTCTCCCTGCACCTCGCACCTAGTGTCCCAATCCAGTGACCGCGGACCTTGCCGGGTGACGTCTTCTCTGTCCCCTGGGTCCTCTATGACCATCTTCTTGGTGAGACAGATGTGGCTTGTGGCTGCAGAACCTGAAATACTGCAGCCTCCAGTTTCCTAGTTGAGGCTTAAAGAACTAGTTTAGGGACCGTTCCCCTCTGTGCGACCTGACCCCTTCACCTCCTGGTAGATTCGGGCATACGGGTGGCCTCCAGCACTACCTGTACCCCTGGGGTCCCTTCCACGTTCCTGGAACCTTTCTCCTGCTCCTCTCTCTCTCTTCAGTCTTGGGCCTCTCTGGCTAGGCCCTCCTCCTGAGCAGAGCTCCTACAGAGCTCATGCTCCCTCTACTTCTCCTCTCAGACTGATCTGACTGAACTCTCTCTAGAATTTTCCACCCTCTTTTTAAATCACTTCTTCCAATGCTCCCCTGATCTAGTTCCTCCACCTACACCCACTACATGGTTCCCCCTCTCTTTGGTTCCCCCCACTCCAGCCAGGGACAGGGCTCAGCAGGGAAGCGACACATCTTGCCCCTCCTGCTGGTCTGGAGTAGTGTAGTGTTGGATGCAGGTGTTAGGGTCCCGGGCAGTACTCCTTCCTTACCTGAGAGTGTGATACCACACCTCTGGGTGAGATGCAGTACCTCTGTGGTGACTGAACCGGCAGGGGAGCCACATTTCCATTTCCAGTGGTGAGATCCGCTTCTTTGAGACCGCTCACCTGGATTCCGGAGCCGCTGGGAATCTCATTTGTCAGGCTCCTGTGGAGCGGTATCAGATTCCTACCATATGTCTGGCTGAACCATTGGCGGTCGCTTCCGTTAATGGGAGACTTCTTCCGGAGACTATCTTGCTCATCACAGAGCCTGTAACCCTTCATGTGGGAATGCTGCACTCAGAGAAGATCTCCTTCATGTGCTGTCCGGTCTCTCTCACTCCCTCTTGCTTGGTCTACCCTGGTTGCAGAGACCTAAATATGTCCTGAATTGGAGGTCTGGTGAAGTGCTCCGTTGGGGGCAGGAATGCCACGAGTCCTGCCTGGTTCCTGTTCGTCCAGCTCGACCTCCGTCTACTCCAGCTAATTTACCTGGTCTGTCGGCACCCTACTTGTCCTATGTGGACGTCTTCGACAAAAAGGAGGCAGAGACACTTCCACCTCATAGGTTGCCCAATCAACCTGGTACCTGGTGCTTCTCCTCCCCACGGGCGTGTCTAGTAGTGATGAGCGAGCATGCTGGCTACTGCTCGGTGCTCACTCGAGCATCTCACTGCTTGAGATGCTTGGCGCTCGACGAGTATTTCTGGCTTGCTCGGGCGGGAACTCGGGTCCCCTCCCTGCATGTTTGGCGCTCTTTAGAGAGCCAATGAACATGCAGGGATTGCCTGCCATGCACTGTAATGCCATAGCCATGTTAGTTGTGGGCATTACAGTGATTGGCTGGCCGCACAGTGTCATCAGGTCTATATCAGACCTGGCGCCGCCATGCTCGTCACATTCACTCCAGATCAGACAGTGTAGGGAAAGCTGCTGCTGTGTCAGGGAGAGATTTGATCGTGTATTAGGTAGTGTAGGGAGAAAAACCGTACATTACACATATCCATCTTAACACACAGTTCTTCTGAGGACTAATCCATCTGCAGAGATATCAGGCAGGCAGGGTGTATGGGCAGGTGGTGTATATGGCAGACTGCAGTGTATATAGCACAAGAGGCACCATTCCAATTCTGCCTTCTGCTGCTGTTAGATATTTCTAGAAATCGGCCCAGGTCTCAGGGGCCAGGAATACTTTTCTTTGGATCTTAATCCTCATTATTTGCTTAAAAAGCAATCCAGAGAACATTGTTTTTCGGCGCCATGTCTGAAAATACTGCCATTTCTGGCCTCTAGTGTTGAGTGAGCATGCTCGACACTGCTCGGTACTCGCCCGAGCATCTCACTATTCGGGATGTGCGGCGAGCACCGAGCATTTTCGGGTTACTCGGGCGGGAGCTCGGGTCTCCGCCCTGCATGTTTGGCGCTCTTTACAGAGCCAATGAACATGCAGGGATTGCCAGACAGTCATTGTAATGCCACAGCCATGTTAGTTGTGGGCATTACAGTGATTGGCTGGCCGCACAGTGTTACCTCGAGTATTTAAAACCGGGCGCCGCCATCTTGGACACAGTCGCTCCAGATCAGACAGTGTAGGGAGAGTGGTGCTGAGCTAGGGAGAGATTTATACTGTGAAATAGGTAGTGTAGGGTCTCTAAAGCCTGCAAAATCAAACAAACAGTCCTTCTGAGGACTAATATTCATCCCAGATATCAGGCAGGCAGGCACGCAGGCTGTATAGGAGACGCAGTGGTTATACCAACAAACACTGCATTACAGTCCTGTGTGCAGCTGCTGCTCAAATTGCTAGACTTAGCCCCAGGTCTAAGGGACCAGGAAAAATCCTTTTTTTTTCATCTAAATCCTCTTTTTTTATTTTTCCTCAGTCAGACTGTACAAATACCCGTCTTATTAACCTTTTGGTATCCCCCCCCCCCCCAAAAAAAAATGAGTGTGTCTGTGAGTGTTCAGACACAAATATATCTGTTTAAAAGAGTCTGGTTTTGGCCAGATAACTAGAACTGTGGTTTTGCAGTCCCATGGTTCAAATCACTGTATTATCCACTTTTTTGCCTTTTTTCCATAAAAAAAAACACTTTGAGTGTCCCGCTGACTGTTCAGACACAAATATATCTGATTAAAAGATTCTGGTGTAGGCCAGAGTAATAGAACTGTGGTTTTCCTCTTCCACGGTTCAAATCTGGGTGTTATCCACCTTTTTGCCTTTTTTCCATAAAAAAAAACAGTTTGAGTGTCTCGCTGAATGTTCAGACACAAATATATCTGTTTAAAAGATTCTGGTGTAGACCAGAGAACTAGAACTGTGGTTTTCCTCTTCCACAGTTCAAATCTGGGTGTAATCCACCTTTTTGCCTTTTTTACATAAAAAAAAGACAGTTTAAGTGTCTCGCTGACTGTTCAGACACAAATATATCTGTTTAAAAGATTCTGGTGTAGGCCAGAGAACTAGAACTTCTGTCTTCCTCTTCCACGGTTCAAATCTGGGTGTAATTCACCTTTTTGCCTTTTTTTACATAGAAAAAAACAGTTTGAGTGTCTTGCTGACTGTTCAGACACCAATATATCTGTTTAAAAGATTCTGGTGTAGGCCAGAGAACTAGAACTGTGGTTTTCCTCTTCCACGGTTCAAATCTGGGTGTAATCCACCTTTTTGCCTTTTTTACATAAAAAAAACAGTTTGAGACGCTGACTGTTCAGACACAAATATATCTATTTAAAAGATTCTGGTGTAGGCCAGAGAAATAGAACTGTGATTTTCCTCTTCCACGGTTGAAATCTGGGTGTTATCCACCTTTTTGCCTTTTTTCCATAAAAAAAACAGTTTGAGTTTCTCGCTGACTGTTCAGACACAAATATACCTGTTTAAAAGATTCTGGTGTAGGCCAGATAACTAGAACTGTGGTTTTCCTCTTCCACGGTTCTAATCTCCTTTTTATTACCCTTTTGCCATAGATAATGCGAGTGTAAGCTATTTTACTTCATTTAAAATGGGCAAGGCGCGTGGCAAGGGACGTGGAACTGGACGTTCTGGTGATGGTGGGTGCAGAGGATGGGACCATGGCCAAGGTGAAAATTTGCCACGACCAACAGCCACATCTTCTCGCTCCCAGTTCTTGACCGAATTACTAGGGAAGCACACAACAACACCACTATTGCGAACTGATCAGTGTGAACAGGTTATTAATTGGATATCAGATAATACTTCCAGTCACCTGGACACCACCAGCTCTGGTCTGTCTTCCACACGGTCAAGTCTTAGTAGCCGTGAGTCTCGACCGCATACTCCTCCTCACCCTGATGCTCCTTCCTCCCACCATGCCGAGTGTAGTCAGACAGCAACTGACCCCACAGTTGGAAACTCTGAAGAGCTGTTCACTGGTCCATTTCCATATTTGGGCCCCTCGCCTGCTCCACTTGAAGTGGTGGAAGAGGAGATCCCATGTAGCGATGGCCAAATATTTGAACAGCTATGGCCATAGTAAGGCGACGCTGGCAATTTGTCACAAGAGGTGGACGATGACAAGACACTATTGCCACCAAGAGAGGAGGAGGACCGTGGTGCGGAAGTGGAAGAGGAGGAGGTGTTGGATGATCTAGTAACTGACCCAAAGTGGCAGGAGGAGACGCAGAGCGAGGCCAGCAGCACACAGGGGGAGGGAGGCAGAATACCCCAACAGGCAGGAAGAAACAGTGTCGTGGCCACACTCAGAAGGCGGGCAACCGTTCCCCGTAACACCAACACGAGGGACGTTGCCAGTACAACCGGTAGGTCTTCCAGAGTCTGGAATTTTTTTAAAGACTCTGCTGATAACCCCAAAAAGGCCATTTGTACCACCTGCCAGGCCAGCATCAGCAGGGGTGACAAGACTACCAGCCTGACCACCACCAGCATGATCAGGCACATGTCAGCAAAGCACCCGGCTTTGTGGGGCGAACCCCAGGGTCCACGACCAGTGTCAGCGGGTGTCACCACTGCTTCTTCCGCTGTTGTGCGTGTAAGAGAACCCCCTGTTGTTCATGCAATGCAATCCACTGTCCATACTGCATGCAAAGATGCCCCCTCCTCTCAGTCTTCACTTGTTATGGCAGTTTCTCAAGAAACAGCATCAATGTCCTCGTCCACGTCCCACTGCAGCATTCAATTGTCCATATCCCAGACCTTTGAACGAAAGCGCAAATTCGCAGCCAACGCCCCACAGGCCACAGTCCTAAATTCGCACATTTCAAGACTGCTTGCGTTGGAATTGCTGCCTTTTAGGCTGCTGGAGACGGAATCCTTCCGCAAGCTTATGGCGATGGACGTCCCTCAGTACTCGGTCCCCAGCCGACACTATTTTGCCCGGTGTTCCATCCCCACACTACACAAGCACGTATGCCAAAACATCTGCCGTGCCCGCAACAACGCAGTTACTGGGAGAGTCCACCTGACAGTGGACACGTGGACAAGTTCTTGTGGCCAGGGGCGGTACATCTCCCTCACGGCACACTGGGTAAACATGGTGGAAGCCGGGACCCAGTCGGACCTTGGGACGGAACACATCCTCCCCACACCGAGGATTGCGGGCCCTATGTCAGTCAGAGTTGCCCCCACAGTGTACAGCTCCTGCGCATCATCCTCCTCCCCCTCCTCATGTTCAGCCTCCATCTCAGATATCACCACATCAGTTACAAGCTGGAAGCACTGCAGTACTGCCTCAGCCAAGCGGCAACTGGCTGTGCTGAAACTCATAAGCTTAGGTGATAAACCTCACACTGCTTGTGAGTTGTGGACAGCTGTGAAAGAACAGGCAGATCTGTGGCTGAGACCGCTGAACCTACATCCAGGCATGGTCGTGTGTGACAATGGCCGTAACCTCGTGGCGGCTCTGAGGCGAGATCACACACGTACCATGCCTGGGTCATGTGCTTAACCTCGTAGTTCAGCGGTTTCTTAAATCGTACCCCAAGTTGCCAGATCTGCTCGTCAAAGTACGCCGCCTGTCGGCTCATTTTTGGAAGTCGGCTACAGCTTCCGCCACACTTGCTGTGTTGCAGCAGCGTTTGCAGCTTCCGGAACACCGACTGGAGTGTGATGTTCCCACATATTGTAACTCTACCCTCCACATGTTGCAAAGGACTTGTGAGCTGAAGAGAGCAGTTGTGGAGCACCAGCTGCAACAAGGCTGTCGATATTAAGGTCAGACTCCACACATAAGACCTCAGGAGTGGACCTGGATGTGTGACATATGTACCATCCTAACAAACTTTGAGGAGTCCACCAAGATGATGAGTGGCGATGACACCATCATTAGCGTAAGCATCCCACTTGTCTGTCTTTTGCAACACTCTCTGCAGAGAATTAAAGAGGAGGCATTACAGCTAGAGTATGATGAGATGGATCAAGAAGCCGTATCGGGCGATTACACACAGCCCAGCCTCATCTCATCCCAACGTGCATTGGGGGACAATGAGGGAGAGGAGGAGGAAAAACAGGAGCTGGTATCATGCGCTGTAGACGGTAGTACCTGTACAACTGTCATACCGTTGGTTCAGCGTGGGTGGCCTGAGGACAGGGGGGAGGAGGAGGAGAGCATGGTCAGTCGTCATCTTGGTGAGGACACGGAAGGCTTGCCCTTTACCAGTCTGGCATGCATGGCTGACTTTATGTTATGCTGCCTTAGCCGTGACCCTCGCGTTGTCAAAATGTTGGGTGACAGTCATTACTGGTTGGTGACACTTTTAGACCCCTGCTACAAGGAGAACTTTCACTCTCTTATTCCTGAGGTCGAGAGGTCTACAAAAATGGGGCAGTACCAGAAGGCCCTTGCTGCAGAACTGTTAAATTATTCCCATCTGAACACGCTAGCGGCAGAGGTCACAGTTCGTTGCCCAACCAAGGCGTACAGGCGAGAGAGACGCAACTCCAATCCAGCAGAGGCAGGGGAACACTGTCAATGTTCTGGGACAGTTTTCTAAGACCCGCTCAGCTTACAGGCCCTGAGGCGCGGGGTACTCTCACAAGGAGTGGAAAGTTTCAAAAGATGGTGAGGGAGTACCTTGCCGACCGTTCCAGCATCCTCCGTGATTCCTCTGTGCCTTTTAATTATTGGGTATCCAAGCTGGACACTTGGAATGAACTCGCTCTGTATGCCTTGGTTTTCCTGGCCTGCCCTGCCGCTAGCGTGTTATCGGAGCGTGTTTTTAGTGCCGCTGGGGGAATTATAACTGATAAGCGCACTCGCCTGTCAACTGACAATGCTGACAAGCTGACCCTTATCAAAATGAACAAGGGCTGGATTGGGCCAGACTTCTCATCACCACCAAATGACAGCAGAGAAACTTAAAGTCAAATCCACTGTGTTATTTCAGGAGGTGTATTCCCATGCACCGCTTCACACCTACACATGGGTATACGATTCCTCATTTCGGCTGTTTTTTGCTCTTCTCCTTATCCTCAGCGTCCACCACCACTATACCACCAGGGTGACCGTGGTCCGTGTTGCCAGCATTGCAAGTTCCTCCGTCCTAATTTTTGGCAGCTTTTGCTTGGAAGGCATAGGCAAAGACTATGGGAGACCCACTCCCCAATAATGGGAATAATGTTTTTAATATGCTGTACTGCATGGCTCTTGTAAGGAGCATTGCAAGTTCCTCCATCCTAACTTTTGGCAGCTTTTGCTTGGAAGGCATAGGCAAAGACTATGGGAGACCCACTCCCCAATAATGGGAATAATTTTTTTAATATGCTGTACTGCATGGCTCTTGTAAGGGGCATTGCAAGTTCCTCCATCCTAATTTTTGGCACATTTTGCTTGGAAGGCATAGGCAAAGACTATGGGAGACCCACTCCCCAATAATGGGAATAATGTTTTTAATATGCTGTACTGCATGCCTCTTGTAAGGGGCATTGCATGTTCCTCCGTCCTAATTTTTGGCAGCTTTTGCTTGGAAGGCATAGGCAAAGACTATGGGAGACCCACTCCCCAATAATGGGAATAATGTTTTTAATATGCTGTACTGCATGCCTCTTGTAAGGGGCATTAAAATCGTCTTGTTAAGCTACTGTGACCTCCACGTTGGTTCCAAGGGGCATTAAAACCGTCTTGTTAAAGCTCTCTGAACAACACGTCTCTTTCAAGGGGCATTAAAACCTTCTTGTTAAGCTACTGTGACCACCACGTCTCTTCCAAGGGGCATTAATACCGTCTTGTTTAACCACTCTGAACTCCACAGCTCTTCCAAGGAGCATTGAAATGTTGTTTTTAATTTCCTCTAACCTCCACGACTCTTCCAACGTGCATTGCATTTCCTCCTAATTTTAGTCAGCTTTTGCTTTTCAATGTATAGGCGAACACTAAGGGAGACCCACTCCCCAATAATGGGTAGAAGGTGTTTAGTACTCTGTAATCCACGTCTGTTTCAAGGGGCATTGCAGCTCCTCATAATTTTTGGAAAGCCTTCAATTCACTGCTTAGGCCAACAGTATACAGGAGACCCAGTTGCTATAAATGGAAAAAACAGTTTAGTTAAGGCCCTCTGACCTCCATGTCACTTCCAAGGGGCATTGGAGTGCCTCGAAATTTTTGGTAGGCATTGCATTCACTGTATGCCCTATAACTGTGTAGCCGAACCGCTCCTTTTGGTACAGAAACATATCCTACAAGACATGTGTGGTTGACTGGCCTGATATTGATGTGAATGGTCCCTGTTCCTCCTGCTTTTTCTCCTTTGCCACCACCTCATCCCTCATTCATCACCTGAAGCTTTGTTTTAACGGGAGTCATAGAACTGGGATAGTAGCAGGAAAACACCCAGCAATTCTCAGAGGAGGTAGGATATGCGCCAAAACGCTGACCACCTTAGGCCTAGCCACTACTACATACATGCGCTTGCATTCCAAGGAACAGAAAGCTAAGGAGAAGGATGGCCTCATGATCATGAATAATTTACTCATTGTGTAGGAGGCCGACCACTGCTGCTGTCTACCTTCTAAACTTTGTGTTGAAGCCTGATTAACCCAGGACCCGCAATCCTCTATGTCTGGAGGACGTGCTGCATCCCAGTGTCCAACTGTGTCCCAGCTTCCACAATATTAACCCAGTGTGAAGGAGTCAGTGAGATGGACCATCCCTGGCCACATTCACTTGTCCACGTGTTTGTGGTGAAGCTGTCCTTCCCACTAAATGCACTGGGGAGGGCACAGGTAATGTTTTGGTATGTGCTCTTGTGTATAAGGCGCACCGGGATAAACAGGGGCGGCTGGGGACTGTTTATGGACACCCGGCCGCCCCCTGGCGGCTGGAGACCAAGTGTGGACAACCGGCCGCCGGGCGGCTGGGGACCAAGCGTGGACACCCGGCCGCCGGGAGGCTGGAGACTGAGTATGGATACCAGTCCGCCGATGCAGCCATGAGGTGGTGTCCAGATTCCGCCTCCACATGCCTAAAAGGCCCAATTTCAAGTGCAAGCAAGCAAGCAGTATGGTATTGCAGCCTGGCGGTGGTTGGATGGCAGACTACATACTTGCGCTTGCATTGCAAGGAATTGGAGTGGTACAATTGTACACTGCCCTGGGACAAGGACTTGAAAGGGGATAATTGCAAGTCTGCAATGACAGGTGCAGGGCGGGAGGCATCTTCACATGTGCCATGAACAGGGGGTTGGCGTGCACACACTACAGCAGAATAGGCTGTCCTTCCCACTAAATGCACTGGGGAGGGCACAGGTAATGTTTTGGTATGCGCGCTTGTGTATAAGGCGCACCGGGACAAATAGGGGCGGCTGGGGACCGAGTATGGATACCAGGCCGCTGCCGCAGCCATGACATGGTGGACGGCGTCTGCCTCCACAAGCCTAAAAGGCCTCATTTCAAGTGCAAGCAAGGTAGCAGTATGGTATTGCAGCCTGGGGGTGGGTGGGTGGCAGGCTGCACACTTACGCTTGCATTACAAGAAAACAAAGCAGATGCTAACTTCTATCATCATCATCCTCCTCCTCACCTTGACACTCTCAACTCCTCTGATGGAGAAGCCAGGGCCCACCGGAGGAGTATAGTTGTCTGGTGGGTTCGTCCAATGCTGCCCTAAATCAGGCAAGGCTAAGAAAAGTGTGGGGAAGGTTACCGGGACAAATAGTGGCGGCTGGGCACTGAGTATGGAGACCTCGCTGCCGAAGCAGCCATGAGGTAGTGGCCAGCTTCGTCCTCCTCCAAACTAAAAGGCCCCTTTTCAAGTGCAAGCTAGCAGTATGGTATTGCAGCCTGGGGGTGGGTGGGTGGCAAGCTGCACACTTACGCTTGCATTCCAAGAAAACAAAGCAGATGCTAACTTCTATCATCATCATCATGCTCCTCACCTTGGCACTCTCAACTCCCCTGATGGAGAAGCCAGGGCCCACCGGAGGAGTTTCTGGTTGTCTGATGGGCTCGTCCAATGCTGCCCTAAAGCAGGCCAGGCAAAGAAAAGTGTGTGGGGAAGGTTCCTGCAACAAATAGTGGTGGCTGGGGACTGAGTATGGAGACCTCGCCGCGGACGCAGCCATGAGGTAGTGGCCAGCTTCGGCCTCCTCCAAACGAAAAGGCCCCATTTCAAGTGCAAGCTAGCAGTATAGTATTGCAGCCTGCGGGTGGGTATGTGGTTGCCGGCATATTTGCGCTTGCATTGCAAGGAATGGGGGAGGTACAATTGAACTCTGCCCTGGGACAAGGACTTGCACGGGGATAGTTGCAAGTCTGCATCTTCTGATGCGGCATGGATCACTTCTGATGGGCACACTTTTAGGCAGTGACCTGCATGTCAGAGATGCTTCCAGGGTTCTTCCCCATGCTGTTCCCATGTGTTTTCAGCACTGTAGGCATGTGTCACACAGCACATGGCCAGATAAGGTTGTAAAATGTTAAAATGACATTTCCCGGTGAATGCATTTGTCACGGTTGAAAGCAATACAAAAGTGCAAAAATGCATAAAAAATGCTACTTGTGAACATAGCCCAAGATGTGGAGGAGTATTTTTGTTTTTGGTTATCTATTTTACCTTATACACAAGTCTTTACCCTGGAAAGGATGTTCCTTAACATATTTCACAGGAAAACAGTTTCACTTTCGTTTTTGAACAATTTATTGTGAGCCTGTAAAAGTGTTTTAATACTTCTGACCACGTTGTTGACAGCAGTGATCTGGGGCTCAGAAATGCTTCCTGGGGCGATGCCCATGCTATCTCCATGTCATTTGAGCACTGTCACTAAAGTTTTGGGCACTTTTTAGGCTTTCTACAGACAGCCGGGGGTGCCGCCGCAAAAATGCTCGGGTATCCCATAGACTAATATTGGGCTCGTTGCTCGGGTCGAGCACCGGAGTATCACGGTGAGCTCGGCCCAAGCTTCGAGCACCCGAGCATTTTAGTGCTCACTCAACACTACTGGCCTCCATTAAAAATTTCCTTTAGTGTGTAATTGAAGCCATTCACCGCAGTTTGCTGTTCAAACTACTTACCTACAGGCCAGGTATTTAAAACTCTGTTTTCTCCGTCAAACGGATCACATATACGTTGTCAGAAAATACTGCCATTTCTGGCCTCCATTAAAAATTTCCTTTAGTGTGTCATTGAAGCAATTCACCAAAGTTTGCTGTTCAAACTACTTAGCTCCAGGCCAGGTATTTAAAACTGTGTTTTCTCTATCA
Organism: Phyllobates terribilis; assembly: GCF_046119375.1. Lineage (NCBI taxonomy): Eukaryota > Metazoa > Chordata > Amphibia > Anura > Dendrobatidae > Phyllobates > Phyllobates terribilis. The sequence continues at coordinate 332,407,404 of NW_027362768.1, forward strand.
CACGGATCACATATAAGTTTGCTCCAAACTTTTTGTCATTGGTAGTGATCGTGGAAGATACTGTCCTCCATTTAAAATGAGCAAGGCATGTGGCAAGGGATGGGGAACTGGACGTGATGGTAATGGTGCATGCAGAATCCGAGACCGTGGGCAAGCTGAAATTGTGCCACAACAAACACCCACATCTTCTCGCCTGACCTTCCTTTCCCAATTTCTAGGGGACCGCAGCACACCACTATTGAACCCAGAGCAGTGTCAAAAGATTGTTGGTTGGATAGCGGATAATGCTTCCAGTCACTTAGCCACCACCACCACCACCCTGTCTTCCACACGGTCAAGTCTCAGTAGCCGTGAGTCTGGACCGCATATTCCTCACCCTGATCCTCCTTCCTAACACCATGCCGAGTACCCAGAGACAACTGATCCCACACTTGGACACTCTGAAGAGCTGTTCACTTTTCCATTTATAGATTCGGGCTTCTCGCCCGGTCCACTTGAAGCGGGGCAAGCGGAGACAGCGTGTAGCGATGCCCAAATATTTGAGCAGCCACGGTCACAGGAAGGTGACGGTGGGAAAGTGTCACAAGAGGTGGACGATGATGAGACACAATTGCCAGAAAGTCAGGAGGAGCACCAGGGTGCGGAAGTGGAAGACGAGGTGGTGGCTGATATAGTAACTGACCCAACCTGGCAGGAGGACATGCAGAGCGAGGACAGCAGCACACAGGGGGAGGGAGGCAGAGCACCCCAACAGGCAGGAATAAGCAGTGTGGTGGCCGCACACAGAAGGCAGGCAACCGTTCCCCATAACACCAACACAAAGGAAGTTGCCAGTACAACTGTTAGGTCTTCCCGAGTCTGGTTGATTGTTAAAGACTCTGCCGATAACCCCAAAAAGGCCATTTGCACCACCTGCCAGGCCAGCATCAGCAGGGGTGGCAAAAAGACCAGCCTGACCACCACCAGCATGATCAGGCACATGGCAGCATAGCACCCGACTTTGTAGGCTGAACCCCAGGGTCCAGGAACAGTGTCTGCGGGTGGCACCATTGCTTCATCCGCTGTTGTGCATGCAAGCCAATCCCTTGTCCATGGTGCATGCAAAGACGCCTCCTGCCCTGCACCTGTCGTTGCACACTCTCAAGTAGTAGCATCAGGAAGCACGTTCATGTCCTTTTCCCAGCACAGCATTCAGTTGTCCATACCACAGTCCTTGGAACGCAAGCGCAAATATGCAGCCAACACCCCACAGGCCACACTACTAAATTCTCACATTTCATGACTGCTTGCTCTCGAAATGTTGCCTTTTAGGCTCGTGGAAACGGAAGCATTCCGCAACCTGATGGCGGCGGCCGTCCCTCCGTACTCGGTCCCAGCTGCCACTATTTCTCCCGGTGTGCTGTCCCCGCATTACACAAGCACGTGTACCAAAATATTAGCTGTGCTCTCAACAACACAGTTACCGAGAAAGTCAACCTAACCACGGACACGTGGACAAGTGCTTGTGGCCAGGGACGGTACATCTTGCTGACGGCACACTGGGTTAACATAGTGGAAGCCGGACCGAGTCGGACCTTGGGAAGGAACACGTCCTCCCAACACAAAGGATTGCTGGCCCTAGGTCAATCAGGGTTGCCCCCACGGTCTACAGCTCCTGCACCTCATCCGCCTCAGCCTCCTCATCCTCTTCAGCCTCCATCTCCAAAATGACCATATCAGTCACAAGTTGGAAGCACTGCAGCACTGCCTCGGCCAAGCGGCAACAGGCTGTGCTGAAGCTAATATGCTTAGCTGAAAAAACGCATAATGCTGAAGAGTTGTGGACAGCTCTGAAAGAGCAGGCAGATCTGTAGCTCACACCGCTGAACCTACAGCCAGGCATGGTCGTGTGTGACAATGGCCGGAACCTGGTAGTGGCTCTGAAGTGAGGCGAGCTCACACATGTACCATGCCTGGTCCATGTGCTTAACCTCATGGTTCAGCGGTTTCTCAAATCCTACCCGGAGCTGCCGGATCTGCTTGTCAAAGTATGCTGCCTGTGTGCCCATTTTAGAAAGTCAGATACAGCTTCCGCCACCCTTGCCGTGTTTTAGCAGCGTTTGCAGCTTCCGGCTCACAGACTGGTGTGTGATGTCCCGATGCATTGGAACTCTACACCGCAGATGTTGGGAAGGATTTGTGAGCAGAAGAGGGCAGTTGTTGAGTACCAGCATCAACAAGGCCGTTGGTATTCAGTTCAGACTCCACACATAAGACCTCATGAGTGGACATGGATGTCAGACATTTGTACCATCCTCCAAAACTTTGAGGACTCCACCAAGATGGTGAGCGGCGATGACGCCATAATTAGCATCACCATCCCGCTTCTCTGTCTTCTGAAACGCTCTCTACTCACAATCAAAGAGGATGCATTGCAGGCGGAGCACGATGAGATGGAGCAAGGAACCATACAGGGTGATTACACACAGCCAAGACTCATCTCATCTCATTGGATTGGGTGACAATGAGGAAGAGGAGGAGGAAGAGGAAGGACAGGAGCTAGTTTCATGACTATAGACGGTACTACCTGCACAGCTGTCATACCGTCTGTTCAGCGTGGAGGGCCAGAGGACAGAGCACTGGGGAGGGCACGGGAAATGTTGTGGGACCCGTGCTTGTGGAAGGTTGAGGCGATACCGGGAAATATAGTGGCAGCTGGGGACCGAGTATGGACACCCGGCTGCCGCCGTAGTGAGCTTGTGAAAAGCTTCCACCTCCATGAGCCTAAAAGGCCACATTACAAGTGCAAGCAGCTGTCAAAAATTTGGCAGTATAGCATTGCAGCCTGTGGGTGGGTGGGTGGCTGCCTGCATACTTGCGCTTGCATTCTGAGGAATGGGGTAGGGACAACTGAACGCTGCAGTGGGACAAGGACGAAGATGGTGATTGTTTAGAGTCTGCAACGACAGGTGCATGTCGGGAGGCATCTTCGCTTGCATCAAGGATCACTTATGATGGGCACACTTTTAGGCAGTGACCTGGGAGTCAGAGATGCTTCCAGAGGTCTTCCCAATGCTGTTCCCATGTCTTTTCAGCACTGTATGCATGTGTCTGATGATGTGTCACACACCACATGGCCAGATAAGGTTGTAAAATGTTTAAATGACATTTCCTGGTGAATGCTTTTGTCTTGATTGAAAGCAATTCAAAAGTGCAAAAATGCATCAAAAACTCTACGTGTGAACATAGCCCAAGTTGTGGAGGAGTATTTTTGGTTTTGGTTATTTATTTTGACTTATATACAAGTCATTACCCTGGAAAGAATGTTCCTTAACATATTTCCCAGGAAAATCCATTTTGGTTTTGTTTTTGTATGTTTTATTGTGAGTCCGTAAAAGTGGAGTAATACTCTGGCCACGTTGCTGACAGCAGTGATCTGAGAGTCAGAAATGCTTCCAGGGGTCTTCCTCATGCTGTTCCCATGTAATTTGAGCACTGTTCCCATCGATTTGGGCAATTTTTAGAACCCCTGCAGACCGCCGGGGGGAGCCGCCTGAAAAATGCTCGAGTTTCCCATAGACTTACGTTGGGCTCGTTGCTCGGGTCGAGCACCCAAGTATTCCAATTTGCTCGACCCGAGCAACGAGTACCCGAGCATTTTAGTGCTCGCTCATCACTAGTATCTACCCCTTGTCGCTGGCTGAGACCTGGACCATGTCTGAGTACATAGAAGAGAATCTTGCTAGGGGATTCATCCAAAAATCTACCTCCCCAGCTGGAGCAGGATTCTTCTTCGCTAAGAAGAAAGATGGCTCACTACGTCCCTGCATTGATTACAGCGGTCTTAACCAGATTACCATCAAGAATAAGTACCCCCTGCCTCTCATCTCGGAGCTGTTCCACCACCTTAAAGGCGCGAAGATCTTCACCAAGCTCGATCTTCGTGGGGCGTACAATTTGGTCCGGATCGGCCAGGGAGACGTGTGGAAGACGGCATTCAACACCCGGGACGGTCACTATGAATATCGCGTGATGCCCTTTGGTCTCTGTAATGCCCCAGCCGTCTTCCAGGAGCTGGTTAATGACATCTTCCGTGATCTCCTGTATTCTTGCGTGGTGGTGTACCTGGACGATATCTTGGTCTTCTCTCTAGACCTGCCCACACACCGGAGGGATGTTCGTCAGGTTCTGCTAAGGCTCCGGCAGAATTGCCTATACGCAAAATTTGAGAAATGCCTCTTCTAGCAGACCTCCCTTCTGTTCCTGGATTATATTATCTCCGAGACTGATCTGCGGATGGATCCCGAGAAGGTTTCTGCCGTCTAAAAGTGGCCCCGACCGGAGGGGTTGAAGGCGATTCAGCGATTCCTGGGCTTCGCCAATTATTACCGCCTCTTCATCCCTCATTTCTCCTCCCGGACTGCTCCCATCTGCGCGCTCACCTGTAAGGGAGCAAATCCCAGGGAATGGACTTCCGAAGCGGAGAAGGCCTTCGTCTCCCTAAAACAAGCCTTCTCCTCCGCCCCAGTGCTGCACCGTCCAGATTGCAACAAGCTGTTCTTCCTGGAGGTTGATGCATCCTTCTCCGGAGCCGGAGCGGTGCTCACCCAGAAATCCCCGTCTGGGAGAATGGTAAACTGCGGCTTCTTCTCCTTAGGAGATCGTGTGCTGCTAGCCATCAAATTGGCGCTGGAGGAGTGGCGCTACCTACTGGAGGGGGCTCTGCACCCGGTGGTCATCTACACTGACCACAAAATCCTGGCCTATTTACAAAACGCCCAAAGACTTAATCCGCGTCAGGCCAGGTGATCTCAATTCTTTGTCCGATTCTGCTTCACTCTGCATTACGACCCAGCAGACAAGATCATTAAGGCTGACGCTTTATCCTGCTCGTTCCTGTCCACTGACCAAGAGGAGGAGCCTCTACATATCATCGCCCCTCTCCAAAGTAATGACTGTGGCTCCGTTTGACCTGTCTCTTCTTCTACCCGGTAAGATTTTTGTGGCGTTTCCAGATCGTAAGAAGGTTCTACTCTGGGGCCATTTACCCAAACTAGTCGGTCATGCTGGTCAGAGGAAGACCTTTCTGCTCATCGCCCAACATTACTGATTGCCTTCTCTGCGCAAGGATGTTGCGGACTTCATCACGGCTTGTTCCTCCTGTGCCCATAAAAAGGTTCCCTGGCACCTTCCATGCGGCCGTCTCCTTCCTCTTCTCGTGCCTTCCACTCCGTGGCAACACATAGCTATGGACTTCATTAGGGATCTCCCTGTCTCTGCCGGTTGTAGAGTCATTTGGGTGGTCGCTGACCACTTCTCTAAAATGGCCCACTTCATCCCTCTGCCTGGTCTTCCATCTGCATCTGTGCTGGCCAAGGATTTCATCCATCACATCTTCTGTCTTCACGGCCTACCCCTCCACATTGTGTCTGATCGCGGGGTTCAGTTCACTTCACACTTCTGGAGAGCTACGTGCAAGCTGCTGGACGTCTCCTTGGATTTTTCCTCTGCTTTTCACTATCAATCCAATGGTCAAGTGGAACGTATCAACCAGGTCCTTACCAGTTTTCTCCGGCACTTCGTCAATGCTCACCATAATGATTGGGTTGAGCTCCTGCCCTGGGCTGAGTTCTCCTATAACAACCATGAGAGCGAGTCTTCTACTAAATCCCCGTTCTTTGTGGTCTACAGCCAACACCCCCGGATTCCATTTCTCGTCTCCTCTTCTGTGGACAATCCTGCCGTGGAGTCTCTTGTCAGCGAATTTTCAGCAATTTGGGAAGACACTAGATCTGCACTTCTTCAGTCCTCTGAGCGGATGAAGAGACATGCTGATAAGAGACGTCTGGATCCTCCTCGATTCCGTCCGGGAGACAAGGTCTGGCTTTCCTCCAAATATGTCCGTCTCAAGATACCTTCCTATAAGTTGGGTCCGCGTTTCATCGGTCTGTTCGAGGTTCTGAACCAAATCAATCCCGTGGCCTACAAGCTGAAACTCCCGGTCACCTTACGGATTCCCAAATCCTTTTCATGTATCCCTCCTCAAACCTGTTGTCCTTAATTCCTTCTCTGACGATCCAGGTACCTCTCCAGCTCCAGTCTCCGCTGAGGACGTCTTTGAGGTAGAAAACATTTTGGCCACCAAGTGGGTAAGAGGAAAGACTTTATTTCTTGTGGATTAGGAGGGGTTCGGCCCTGAAGAGAGGTCTTGGGAACCCAGGGAGAACATTCATGCCCCTCATCTTCTTAAAAAAAATTTCTTGGGCTTAAAGAAGGGGGGGGCGTAAAGGGGGGGGTACTGTAGCATCGGCGTCTCTGCCCGGCAGGCGTCTTCCGGCTCCCGTCCTGCAGCTACTGTGGTGCGCACTGAGCGCAGCTTCCCGGGCACTGTGCTTAGGGCGCCGCTCCCTCCTTTTTAATGGGGCAGCGCGCGCCATCCTAAAATGTCCCCGGCCAATGGCTGGAGGACTTCCCCTATTTATAGCACCTCCTCCAATATGGAGGTGCCTGTGCAATGGTTGTTGTTCCGTGTGCTAAAACTTGCTTCAGCCCTCAGGTCCCGCTGCCTGTCAGTCCTGCCCACCAGTCTGCCTGTCAGTCCTGCTCGCCAGTCTGCCTGCCAGTTACCTGTTGTGCCTGCCTACCTGGAGCACCTGTCTGTTACCTGTCGTGCCCACTAGGTTGTCTACCCAGACCACCCGTCAGCCTTCCAGCCGTGCTCATCCGCTGTACCAGTCAGTTCCTGCCATCTGACCCGTGGGAGTCACCTGCTCTCACACAAGGTCTGTTCCAGAGTGGCACCTGGTCCTCTTGCTCGGTCCCTCCCTGGTTCATGGAGTCGATTGAGCCGCCGTGCGACCTTGGTCAGGCCAAGTAGGTACTTAGTCACGCCCCTCTGGTCCCTCCTTGCACCGAAGCACAGAGGTTCCACTACCCGGACCCGTAACAGGGTGATTATACAGAGTAGCCTAAAGACGCGCCCCAGAGGATCCTGTGAGCAATGCCCCATTGTAAAAAATGTACAAATTAGCAACAAATAAAAACTCCCATATCAAAACTCGGGGGGGAAGCAGCAGGAATGAAATAGGAGCAAAACTTGGTCATGTTTGACCTGGTGAAAGTTTGTCTTTAAACGACTACTACTCAATTTTTGTTTATGATATATGCATTTCATAATGTGCTACATTTATAGTAATGTATATACTGAAAGAGCAGGTTGAACTACAGGGAAAGAAAAAAAAAGTTTTTTTTCCTCAGCTATAATTGTGCTGATGTAGACTGATTCAGGAATAAATTGTACATTACTCTGCAGTTGACTATATAACCCTTCTGTGACTGACACTAATAAATGATTAGTCACCAGGTTATCTTCTATGTCTTCACTTTGACACATCATAATATGAAATTGCTTCGGGTGCTTTGATCTTCTTTTTAGCTCATTTAAGTTAATAGTTTCAACAAATATCCATATTCAAGGCAGAATATTTCATTTTCATTGTGCTAAAACATTTTGTTCCCACTTTAATCACATTCAGAGGAAATTCAGATACTGCAGACTCTGGAAAAAAAATCTACTGTGAGACAAAAAAGGTGGCTTCATTGTTTTAAAGAAAATCGAGTTAATAATTTACACACATGCTGAGCAGTTTAGTTGGAAGAGGATAGAAACAGGGGAATATGAATTTGGAAATTATATTATGGTCAAATTTTACCATTTCTAGTTCCCTCAAAAAATATTTCTTTTTTATTCATCCTTTATATAAAAATAAAAAAACTTGGGAATTAAGAACTTCTTAAAGACCAGGATTGTGATTTGACACAAAGAGGGACCCATATACTGTTCTTACACAGGGGCCCTCTTCTATCTGTGTCAATCACTGATTTAAACTATGACTAGCGAGCCACTTCCTAGTGGAAGCCACTCGGAGACTGAACATGCTACTTCTTTAAACCGCTTCATGGTTTCCGAAGCCTGAAGCGGTTAAAAGAAGTAAAAGAATGAACATGGGCACAGCAATGTTATTTTTTACATTACTGTGCATTATGCTTATGTACTCTTGAGATTCAATCTTGGCTTGGCAAAGAGTAGACATTGATGGTTAAGTCTAAGGGCTTTTTCACATGTCCGGGCAATTTGGTCCTATCTCGGATCGCAATGCACGGACTGGCCGCGTGTCTCCTGACCCGAGTGTGACAGCATCATAGAAATATATGAAGCTGTGATGCTATGGTTGGTAGAGCTGGGGCCAGTCGGTGCATTGAGATTCAACATGGGAAATAATTGCATGTACGTGTGAAAGAGCCGTTAGTGGATTTGCACAAAAAGTCATTTTCAGGCAGATTCTGCTGAAAAAGCTCCTCAACAGAGCCACAAGTCTTCTTCACCTTTTTTGGCCACCATTCCAGACTTGTGTAACGTGCGCCGCATGGTGCTTGCATGGACGTCTTTGATCTCACTATTACGAAACATATGAGCCGCCTCCACTGATATGTTTGAAATGCCAGAAATGATAGACCTTTAATATTTTGCTTGGACGTCCACCTTTTGGTTTTGGAATGGATGGACAGACTTCATTTCGTATTCTTCCAATTGTCATGGCACTCACATGATGCAGTTTGGAAATTTTCTTGGCCAAGAGACTGCTATCGATGAGCTGGATGATGCTGTTTCTCTTTTCTTGGGAAATCTTCTTCATAGCTGGTCCTAGATTCTAACCAATGACTTTTCGCTTGGGAATCAACCTAATAATACACTGAGCTATTAGGGAATGTGAAAACAGGTTCTATTTTGTAGCATACAGGAAGAAAAAGATTATTCTACCACCAGGAAGAAAACAGTAACAATGCAGTGACATTACTAGAATCTGCATAACTAATCATATGCTAAAAAGTTGCCAATCACATTTATGTACGAGATAGCCAAGATGATTGTCTATAAAATGATGGTACTCTCTCATTTGAAGCAGTAGTTAATAGTGAGATATGGAGCCTGAAAGTCAAAAGTTCAAAACAATGTTACCCTTTTGCTCGTCACTGTAAGTCAAAAATTATTTAAATAACCACAAGATGGGAAACCCTAACCACAATCAAGACCTCTTTTCTAATTTAGTAGCATTTCCCCATACTCCACTTCCTTCCCTGTGGCGACCTCTGTTTGCTGTTTTCCATGTCAGATCTGGCATGTGGCTCGGCATTTCTCTAGTGACGTCATCTGCTGAGACGTTTTAAGGCTTATTTAGACACACCCCTATGTCTGAGTATTGACTTTGTAATGTGTTCATTTCCTGCTTAGAGATTGCCACCATCTTTTTTAATCTCTTTCCCTCAATTCCTCAGACTTTGTGATTTTCATCATTTGGAACTGTTGCTGGTTAAGCCATTGTTTGTTGTAAGCATCACAGGCTGTTATTGGAGTCTGTTCACGTTGTGTTGCTACCTGCTATGGATTTTGCTACTTACATTTGTGTGCTGCTTCAAACCTGCAGTTTTCCTTTTCTTCTACCCTCCTGAATCTGTGACTTACTAAGTGACCTGCCTTGCCTGTTTGTCTATCGTTCAGTCTGTTATCGAAGTCACCCAATAGCAAAGGGGATAGAACATTTCTCTAAGGATTCCATAGTAGTTCCATAGTCTTCCTCTGTTGTATCTATGTGCTTGTTCAAGAATAATGGAGTGCCCAAAAATCTAAATTCTAGAAACTGACTGGAGAAATTGGGAAACCTTAATAAAGCCATATTATAGCCTTTATTAGTGGAGTAATATATTTAATCAAGGGTAATAATGTTCAATTTAATGAAAAATCTGCAGTTAATGTGCTTTGGGTCTCTGAGATATTTTAATCACAGTCGTCATGCATAATTTCATTTTTTAAGTCACAAGACTTCCAATATATTCGTACCTTTATGTAAGCAGTATTTTAATATAGGTAATTATTGATGTAATATTTCATCTGCTTCTTAATAGGAACTCCAAGGAGAGGTATGCCATAATAAATCTCTTTGCATAGATTGTCCATGAAATTAAGAAATTTTTAATGACAAGAGGTCCGATCAGAGACTCACCAAAGAGTCTTCGGGATCAGAAAGTGATATTATTGGAAGCTGTGAGAAAATTTATGCTCAGTTTTTATTGAATCTATCTGACTTTCCTATAACCTTTAGAGCAGACATATCACACTCGTATAAATTTATTTTTATCTTTTCAGAAAAATGTAATATGAATTCATCTTTTTATTAATATTTCAGGCTTTACTTTTCTACGTACTCTTTTATCTCTCCATATGTTTAAGAGCTGAAAATGAACAGTTACCTCCATATGTTTCTACTGAACTGATGGTAGATCGACAAATATCGTGATCATGGTCTAAGTTCAGTTCAGCAGAACCAAGAACTGAATCAGTCGTAATATGCACTTTAAAATTCATAAAAAGATTATTATACCAGACTAAAAGGGGTCTTTTATATAGGAAAACTTAACATGTGGTTTGAAGAAACATCTTGAAATAAATTCCAATTTTTAATTAGGACCACTCTTACAATGACTTCAAAATGTATCGGCGTCCTGACACCTTATTCCCCATTAGTTGTAAAGAAGTTCCTGTTAGATCACACACACACATACACACAAAAAACATGGAGACCTCACTAGAAAGGGAATGTTATGGAGCAATGAGACCAAAATCAAGTCAATAATCTTTGTGTCATAGCAAGCAGAGTCAGATTAGATTTTTGATATAGCAAATGATTGGGGTTTATAGAAAACTAATAAAAAAATAACTTATTTATAAATCATTAAAAAACGCCAAAAGTGCTAAAATAGTGGCATAAAATAAGAAAATACACAGGTGGTGAGATACCTAGTTGTTACGGGTGTGTCAGAGGTGACAGACAGTCGCCCTGCAGTGGGTTGCAAGAGATCGCTACGTTTGGCATTGAAGACAGTTTCTTAGATAAGAGGCTGTCTTTAGGACCAAGGGGCTACCTCTCTCTTGCTAATTAGCTCTCTGGCCTGGGTGTATATAAACCTGGTGTGTCTGAGAGGGAGTCGCTGGCTATATCCATTTCTACTTGTGAAGCTTAGCAGGAGCAGTACTTTGTCCTATCTGGAGCTTGAGGCCGTGTGCTTATTTGGAGTTCATCTAAAGCTAAGTAATTTGTCCTGTTTTGTCCTGCCTTGTTGTCTATAGAGTTTAGTGGATGTTGACTAGTGCTCATTTCCTTCCATCCCTAGCCATAGCCATATGACTGGGAGAGTAGGGCGAGGCACTCGTGCGGCGATTGTTGAAGAGGCAATATAGGGACGATAGTTGAGATAGGGTGACGCTAGACCAGACTAGGAGGTCTCCACTCCCCCTCTTTCCCTAATGTCTGGGCTCCCATTCTCTGTTCCCTCTGTGTTGCACTAAGTCTTCCCCACACCTGACGTGACATTAGTATCTCAAATACAGATAACGGGCCTAGTAGCCCAAATGGGCCTTTACAGCAATTCATGCACGGTTCACCAAAAAGCTTGATGCACCGCACAAGCCTACAAGCACAAGAAAAACTCCATGCTGGCCTGTGTTAGAATAAATGTACTTTTCTGAATTTTGTTGGCCACTTAAATACCATATGAAACAAGTATTGTGTCTTTTAGTCACAGATCACCCAAGTATCTTTATGGCCACCATTTACACACCGGAAATTTCACTCCTTTATATACCAATTTGCCACTTTAAATTATACAATTGTCTGTCTTATCAGAGACCATATCTAGACATAAATGGAGTGACAATTGGTTTTTGGTACAAAATGCACGCAATACTAAATGATATACAAGGCATAGGTAGTCATTATTGGTATTAACATTTAAACCCACTCATGTTGAGTCACTGCCATGTAACACCAGTAAGGATCATATAAACTAGACCACCTATGCTTGATGCATATGCAGCTTTATGCAGAGAAAAATGTACACAAATCAATCATCAGAAGGATCGATGTTATGCAGAAGAACATACATACGCAAGCAATAAAGTGTTAATATGTTATAGCTCCACTGTTTTCATGTTATTCATTCGAAAAAGTGGACATCATATTGTATAGATATATGATTGTCCTAGAAAAAGGATTGATCTCACCTAGTTTATTCAATGGTTATACCAGATCCGGGTACTCTGTCCATACTCTGAAAAGGGGAGATATCCTCAAGCGTACTCCCAACGCGTTTCCTTAAAATATAGATTCATCCGGGGAGTTAGTTCTTTCCTATGGATGGGCCATCAACAGTGGATCTAGAATGCTTGTCAGTAATTCGTTGCTATTGTAAGGGGGAAGACCGGGGTGTAAGTACTTTCAAAACAAGGTATCCGGAACTGCCGGGGCCGTGCCTCTTGTTGCAGGGGGAAGACAGACTGCGAGACCGGAGTCAGGTGTGTCCAGAGAGAGAGAGCTGAGGAGTCAGGTGACCGGGGCGCTGAGGTCGGGTCTAGGAAGAGGGTGGAAAAGGAGTTTTTGCGTGGGAAAAGCAGCAGTAGACAGTGGGAGTCAAGCCCGACTAGAGGGAGAAGAGATGCAGGATCCCTGGAGCCGAACAAGTGAGGTGCACTGTTATAGACTAGGGGCTCAGTGTGTCAAACCGCAGACCGCCCGCTGCCGCCAGAAGACGGCTCATTGTTTAGGCGGGGAAGCCGGAAGAAAGCAACACCGCCACCAGCCGGCATCTGCCTTATGGGGAACAAGAGTCAGCTAAGTGAAAAAACTGCCGATTACAACTGTGTCGACTCAGCTACATCTAGCCCAACTGTGGATTGTCAGTTATAGCATATTACCTGCTACTTCCCTTGTTGTCCCCATATATTCCCTGTTACTCCCTGCGTGGAAAATGACCCTGTTACAGTAAATCCCACTTGTTATTTAACCCTGTACTGGCTGCTCTGTGTTTCAGTGTCACTGCATCTAAAGTACTTGTGTTTAGTGTTGAGCCACCCCCGTAGTGTTTGAGTTCGGTTCGGTTCGTCGAACACCCGCGTGTTCGCCGAACTGTTCGTCGAACTGTTCGTCGAACACCTTCGAACACCGTTAAAACCAATGGCAGGCAAACAAAAACACATAGAAACACATAGAAAACACCTTCAAATGTGTCCAAAAGCTGACAAACTGCTCAGAAGACACAACTAATACATGGAAAAGTGACAAGTACATATAGTCATGCGAAAAGAAAAGAGGTGGAGGAGTAAAAGGAGGGGGAGACACAGATATAGGCATGTCATGCCCTTCTAAAATCCAAAAAGTGAGAAGCCGACACGTTCAGTCCGTTCCTGCCCGTGCCACCTCCGTGTCGCCGGGTTTGTGCCAGAGCCGCGGTGAACCCTGACGGCCAGCCCCCCTCTCCCAATACTGGTGCCTGTCCGCTGGTGGGTCGAGCGAGCCCCCCTGTGGTGGAGGCAGCTCTAAGCTTTTTAATTTAAATTGTCTCTCTAATTTGAATGAATACACTTTAAATCCATTTACAAGGATCTATTGGAGGGCAAGTCTCATGCCAGCAGCCGCGTAATTCCAGCTCCAGTAGCGTCCACTAAAGCTGCTGCAGTTAAAAAGCTTTTATAAGGATCGAGCTCGGCTGTCCACCGCAAGGCATTCTACTGCCAGTCCCAGCCCCTATGCCTTGGGGTGCCTCCTGATGCTCTTCACTGAGTATCCCGTGGTCCCGAAGCATTTCCTTTGAAAAAATTAAGTGTCCAAACTACAGGTGGTGTAGCTTGCTTAACAGCCGGGATAATCCGCTGACTAGCAGACACTGCTACTAGGCACAAAGTATTTCCTGGGCTAGATGCAGTTAAAAATTTGTAATTAGATACTCTCGTTGGATGCTGAGAAAGCATTCCATAGAGTCTCGTGGCACGCCATATATGATTCTCTTAAAAAGCTTGGGGTAGGGGTCTAGGGGACCCTTTTATAGCCAAAATCATGGCCCTGTATCACAATACGTCACCTAGGCTGAAGATAAATGGAACTGTAGCACCCTGAGGGCTCGGTTGCTGCAGAGGTATTGCACCTCACCCAGAGGTGTGATATCTCACTCTCAGGTAAGGATGGAGTGTGGATCAGGACCCGACACCTGCATGCATTACACCACATTGCCGTGGGGCAGGGCGACCAATATGCCTCTGAGATGGGCACGACAGTCCCTGTCCCTGGCTGGAGTGGGGGGAGGGAACACTGAGGAAGGGGAACCCTGTAGTGCAGGAGCAGGGAGAAAGCAGTTCCTGGGTGCATTGAGAAGGGAGTATAAAAGGTGGGCACCATCTTAGTTCAGTGCAGAGAAGTCTGAGCAGAAGTGGCAGGGAGCAGGGGCTCTGCATGAGCTCTGCTCCGGAGGCGGGCCTAGTAACAGAGGCCCAGGCCTGGAAGAGGGAGAAGGAAGGAAGAGGAGCGGAGAAGGCTCCAGGAACGAGGAATGAAGGGATCCCAGGGGTGCGGACGGGCGAGTCGCCACCGCACGCCCGAATCCACCTGCGTGGAGGGGTCAGGCCAAAGGGGGAGACCGGTCCCCGAAACTAGTGGAGGCAGGAAACGACCCTCAGCTAGAAACCGGAGGCTGTGACATTTTATGTGGCGCAGCCCCTCGCTACACCCGCTAGGAAGGCACCACATAGGGTCAGGGAAACTGGCGCCAAGTTTACCAAGAGGAGGCCCGAGGCAGCCAGACAGAAGGGTTGGTAAGAAAGGCCAGGCAAAGGACACACAAAGGGGGTCCTGTGAAGCGCTCCAAAGTTATCTGGGAGTTGTCTGAGCCCCTCACCTGGTGAGCACAGTACGACGTGGGCAGCCGTTACCTGCAGACGTGGTCTGGATAATAAGAACTGTGAGTAAAGGCCCTGGACTGCATCACTGACTCCGTGTCGTTACTGATGCTGCCCTGCACCATCACCCCCATCCTCCGCATACACTGCCCTGAGGCTATACTCCTCCCGTGGGGAGTTATGCTACGCTCTGCTGCACCCACAACACCAGCCTCAGCGGTCTGCCCTGCAGCGGCGGTTCACTCTGACCGCAATCCACGGATGGCGTAGTCGGACATTTAAACATCAAAACCACATAAATAGTTCCGCCACTGGTTTGACCACCCTGAGCCACGGAACCGGGTCGCCGCCACGAAGACTACAACCGCCAGCATCCACCAAAAAGGGTCCGGCTCCGGGTGTCCCAAGGCCCAGGGGGTGCATCAGAACATTTTCATCACCTTTCACAATCACCAATGGGACAAGGCAGGGATGTCCTCTGTCCCCTCTCTTATACATCCTAGTGACGGAGCACCTGCTCTCATCAATTCGCCATAACCCCAATATTAGGTGGATTGAGGTGGGAGGCACCGAGTACAAGTGCTCTCTATTTGCTGATGATGTCCTAGTATATATCACTCAATCACATATATCCATCCATGCTGTTATGGCTGAAATAGATCACTTTGTTACATGGTCAAATTTTAAAATCAATGCAGCGAAGTCTGAGGCCCTCGATGTCTCCCTCCCCAAATCCATATAGGATTCCGTCCAGTCCAACTTTCCCTTTGCCTGGCCCTCACAGGGTATCAAATACTTAGGAATTCCTATTCATAGAGAACTCTCCCATCTATGTTATCTTAATTTTGGGCCCTTTATTGAACAACTCCATACAGACCACGGTTGGCAAGTTAGAACTGTAAGATTCACTACGTGAACCACTGGTGTTTTGTGGAAAAGCACATGTACACTGTGTTCCAAATTATTATGCAAAAAGTGTTTAGGAGTGATAAGGGAAGAATTTGTTTGTTTGTCAGTTAAACTCATTCATGGTGATGTGTGTCAGGGCTCTTTATATCACTGTAAGCAATTGCAGACACCTGTGCTAATTAGTTTGGCAGGTGTGTCCAATGAAAGGCAAGACTACTTAAGAAGGCTGTCTCACATTATTAAGCAGCCTACATTTTCTGCCAAAATGGGAAAGAAAAAGGATGTGTCGGCTGCTGAGAATCAACAAATTGTGGAGTGTTTAGGTCAAGGCATGACTACAATCAACATTGTGCGATGATCAGGATGAAGTGTCTTGGCAATCAAGAAGTATGTAGCTGATTCACAGTACACACGTGTGCGTGCTGATAAGGGCAAATTGAGGACTCTTTCCTACAGGCAATTATGTCAGGTTAAAAGAGCAGCGGCAAAAATGCCTTGTCATAGCAGCAGACAAGTTTTTGAAGCTGCTGGTGCCTCCAATGTCCCCCGAACAACAAGATGCAGGGTCCTTCAGAGGTTTGCAGTTGTGCATACGCCATCCTGTTGACCTCCTCTATCCACTTCACACAAGCAGAAACGGCTCCAGTGGGCCAAACATTACATGAAGACTGATTTCAAAACTGTTTTGTTCACGGATGAGTGCCGTGCAGCGCTCGATGGTCCAGATGGATGGAGTGGAGGATGGCTGGTTGATGGACACCCCACGCAAACACGGCTACAGCGCCAACAAGGAGGAGGTAGAGTAATGTTTTGGGCTGGAATCATGGGGAGAGAGATTGTCGGCCCCTTTAGGATCCCTGAAGGCGCTAAAGATGAACTCCATAATGTATGTGGATTTTCTCAAACAGCACTTCCTGCCATGGTTCAAGAAGAAGAACCGTGTATTTCACAGCAAGATCATTTTTTTGCATGATAATGCACCATCTCATGCTGCACATAAAACATCTGCATCTCTGGCTGATATGGGCATAAAAGGGAACAAACTTATGGTGTGACCCCCATGCTCCCCTGACCTCTACCCCATTCAGAACCTCTGGAGCATCATCAAAAGGAGTGTCTATGATGGCGGGAGGCAGTTCACATCTAAGCAACAGCTCTGGGAGGGTATTCTGTCCTCATGCAAAACAATTGAAGTAGAAACCATCCAAAACCTGACAAATTCAATGGACGAGAGAGTTCAGAAGCTCCTTTCGAACAAGGGGTCCTATGTGAAAATGTAACATCACCTAGAATAAAGTTTTGAGTTGAAAACTGTTTGTTTTCAGTTTCTAATAACCTGCTAATGCTTATAATTTCAAAAATGACCATTTTTTTGGTCTTTATTAAAATGAAAAGGTTGATCGAAAAGTTTGGGGGATCTAAGAGCGTGGCAACCCAGTAGTCATGATTACTTCGAATTCTGACAATATGAGGGTCATGTTGCAGGTAGTGCAGCAAGAAGGCTCTTATGTGTCTTGCGCATCTCGGAGCCCCAAAATTATTTTCCGGACTAGATGCATCTAAAAATTATTATTAATTTTAAATCTGGTGGAGCTTAGTATAGATGGCCTAATAGGATCAGTGCTGCACACTGCTACAAAGCCCAAATTATTTTCCAGTCAAGATACAGATAAACATGGTTAGTAATTTTAAATCTGGTGGAGCTTATTATAGATGGCCTAATAGAATCAGTGCTGCACACTGCTACAAAGACCAAATTATTTTCCAGCCAAGATACAGATAAACATGATTAGTAATTTGAAAGCTTAAAACGGTTGGTAGGGTGATTTTAACCAATCATCAAGCCTTTACTCTCCCCAGGATGACACAGGGGTAGAAAAGTTGTTTCTGATCCATGATTTGTTCATCTTTATGAACGTGAGTCTGTCTACATTATCAGTGGAGAGCCGCGTGCGCTTATCTGTCAGCACACCACCAGCAGCGCTGAACACACGTTCAGACAGAACGCTGGCTGCGGGGCATGACAAGATCTCCAAGGCGAAAGTGGCTAGCTCCGGCCATTTATCCAGATTGGAAGCCCAAAAAGAGCAAGGGTCCAGTGACACAGTCATGGCTTCAATGTTTACTTGGAAATACTCCTGTACCATCGTCTCTAGGCGTTGACTATGTGTCAGACTTCTTGTCTCCCGTGGCCTTGCAAAGGATGGGCTAAAAAAGTGGTGAAATGATTCCGCAAAATTGATGTTACCAGCAGATACTGTGGTTCTGTTACGATTTGAGTGCTGAACACTTGACGGTCCCACGGTTGGCAAGTTGGAACTGTGAGATTCACTACGTGCTCCACTGGTGTTTTGTGGAAAAGCACATGTAAGATTCTGCAACAGTCTCTGCTGATACTCCTGCATGCGTGCATCCCTTTCTATGGCAGGAATAATTTCTGCAAATTTACTTTTGTACCGGGGATCTAACAGTGTGGCAACCCAGTAGTCAGGATTATTTCAAATTCTCACAATTCGAGGGTCATGTTGCAGGTTGTGCAGCAAGAAGGCACTCATGTGTGTTGCGCATCCAGGAGCACCAAGTCCCTGTTGTGTTGGTGGCGAGGTAACAATCATGCTTCCTTCCTCTGTCCTCTCCCCCCAACCTCGCACAACAGAAATGTGATCAAGGTCTCCCTCATCTGATGAGTCTTCCATCACTTCGTCTTCCACTTCTTCCTGGGCTCCTGCACTTTCCTCACTAGTTTGGCTGCTACTATGCGCCCTGGTAAAACCATCTCCCCCACCCTCACATGCCTGCCGCCTTGGTGCTGCCGACCGTCTGGACCTTGCAGATGTTAGCCCTTCCGCATACAACTCCTCCTCCTCTACTTCCTCCACCTCCTCTTGTGCCACCACCTGACTCCGAATTCTGTTTAACATGTGCTCCAGCATGTAAATCACCGGAATAGTCATGCTGATAATGGCATCGTCAGCACTAAACATCTTCGTCGCCATTTCAAAACTGTGCAGAAGGGTGCATAGGTCCCTGATCTGAGACCACTCCTCCAGCGTGATTTGCCCCACCTCTGGATCTCGTTGGCCCAGGCTATACGTCAGAACGTATTGCACCAGGGCTTGTCGGTGCTGCCACAGTCGCTGCAACATGTGCAGAGTTGAATTCCACTGGGTAGGCACATCGCATTTTAGCCGGTGAAGTGGCAGGCCCAACGACTTGTGTAGAGATGTAAGTCGCTGAGCTGCGGGATGCGAACGGCGGAAGTGAGCACACAGCGACCGTGCCCTCTGCAGAAGGCCATCTAGTCTGGGATAGTGGGCTAAAAATTGCTGGACAACCAGGTTCAACACGTGAGCCATACAAGGCACGTGTGTGACATTGCCCCGGCGAAGGGCCGCACCCAGGTTTGCAGCATTGTCGCACACGGCCTTCCCTGGTTTCAGGTCCAGTGGAGATAACCATTCATGAAATTGGTTCTCCAGAGCTGACCACAACTCCTCAGCTGTGTGACTCACTTTTCCCAGACATTTCAAAGTAAAAACCGCCTGATGACATTGAGCCCTACTGCCAGCATAGTAAGGAGGTGTGCAGGATATCTTCTGCGCAGTTAGAAAGCTTGTGGCATGACCAGACAGGCTTTGAGTGCAGGTGGAAGACCGAGAGGAGGTTGAGGAGGCAGAAGCAGTGGAGGAACTTTGAGATAAAGAGGATTGACGCACAACTCGTGGGGACGGCAAGACTTGGACAGCAGCCCCTTGTCCTGCTGTCACCATAGTTACCCAGTGCCCAGTCAGCGACATGTAACGCCCCTGTCCATGCCTACTCGTCCAAGTGTCTGTGGTGAAATGCACCCTGTCACACACAGAGTTTCTCAAACAAGCGGTGATGTTGTGTGCGACATGCTGGTGGAGCGCAGGCACACCTTTCTTTGAGAAGTAGTGCCGACTGGGCATCTGGTACTGGGGCACTGCGACGGACATAAGGTCTCGAAAATCCTCTGTGTCCACCAGGCGGAAAGGCAGCATTTCTGTAGCCAAGAGCTTGCAGATGGTGAAATTCAACCTCTTAGCTTTCTCATGGCTAGGAGGAAATGGTCTTTTACTTGTCCACATCTGAGGGACCGAGGGCTGGCTATTGTGCTTAGACGGGGTTGATAAGGGTGTCCCCGGCAAACTGCCGGTCTGTGAGGAAGATGCAGGCGGACATGTTAGGTTGCCTTGATCCAAAGGTGGTGCTATCGATGTCGGACAGCGCTCAACACCAGCTGGTGTTACCACCTCCAAAGAAAATGATGACCTGCCAATCACGCTGGCTGTTGCGGGTAAAGAGGTGGCAGGTCTGCGCCCCAAAACAGGTGTGACTGCTGTCCCCCCAGTCACAGAGGATGAAGCGGCCGCGGATGCACAAGATATGGCAGATGGTGGTTGGCCCGGCCGGCTAGGCCGCATTGTAGCACACTGAGCTTCCCACTGCAATTTATGCTTCATGTCCATGTGCCGGTTCATGCATGAAGTACTCAAACTATGTATTTTTTGGCCTCTACTTAGCTTTTGCTGACAAATGTTACAGATAACACGAGTTGGGTCATCTTTATCGATCTGAAAAAATGCCCAGGCTATGCAAGGCTTAGCACCCATGCGACCTGAAGAGCCACCACGACTTGTGGTGAGAGGCAGAGTTGTGTTTGAGGATGCAGTTGTTGATGTGCTTCCAGTACTACGTCTCTGTCCAGGAAGGCACAACCTGACCTCGTCGTCACTAGCATCTTCCTCCACCTCCTCTGCTGACCTCATCTCTTGGCTGACTGTGGGTTGACAGTAAGTGGGATCTCCAACCTCATCATAATCACCCTGTGCGTTATCACATCCGTCGTCCTCAGAGCCAACCTGTTCCTGCCCTGACAAAAAACTAAAGTTGTCGCTCCAATCAGGTATTTGAGTCTCATCATCGTCTTCCTCATTGTCTCCACCAACAGGAGTTACAGTTTGGGAACGAGGGTCTACATTATGGTCAGAACCTTCTGCGTCTGGTCCTGGATCCGACTCATAAAGATTCTGGGCATCAGTGCAGATCATTTCCTCGTCTGGATTCACAGAAGCGCTCTAGTCGACCTCTGATTCCCAGGCTATAGTATGAGTAAACAGCTCTGCAGACTCAACCATCTGTTCTACCTCATACTCAGACGGGCAGCTGGAGATTTGGGAGCTGTGAGGAAGCAAGTGCGATTGGGGTGACACCTTTGAGGACTGGAGTATTTGTGATGTTGAAGTTGATGTGGAGGAGAGCCCACTTAAAGGAGCACTTGATATCCATTGAAGCACCTGCGGTTTTTGTGCCTCATCTGGAATTTGTACCGATTGGTGTGGCTGTAAGAAAGGGATCTTATCACATTGTCCGCTAAAAGAAGTAGACATTTTAGTTTGGCTGGAAGATGGTCTTTCTTCTGCAGATGTTACTGTTGCTTTAACACCTACCCCACGGACACAACCTTTTTTCCCCTTCCCAACACGCCTATTCCTCTTTTTTACCAGCAGCAGGCCTTTCTCCACTCATTTTGGTGGTTAACTAATTCACAACTCTGGAGTTGTTTGCACAGAAAAACAATGGATGGGAACCGAGCAGAGCTGAGTGGCCAAACTGTGGTATTAGGCCAAAACTATTGGCTGGGTTAGATGCAGAAAAAAAATTATATTCAATTTGCAACCTGATGGAGGTCAGTATAGATGGACTAATAGAACAAGTCCCACACACAGCTAGAAGCCCAAATATTTTTTCAGAGGTAGATGCAGAAAAAAATTGTATTCAGTTTGCAACCTGATGGAGGTCAGTATAGATGGACTAATAGAACAAGTCCTACACACAGCTAGAAGCCCAAATATTTTTTTCAGAGGTAGATGCAGAAAAAAAATATATTCAGTTTGCAACCTGATGGAGGTCAGTATAGATGGACTAATAGATCAAGTCCCACACACTGCTAGAAGGCCAAATATTTGTTCAGAGCTAGATGCAGACAAAAAATTTTATTTTTAATTTGCAACCTGATGGAGGTCAGTATAGATGGACTAATAGAGAAAGTCCCACACACTGCTAGAAGGCCAAATATTTTTTCAGAGCAAGATGCAGATATAAATTATTTTTAATTTGCAACCTGATGGAGGTCAGTATAGATGGACTAATAGAGAAAGTCCCACACACTGCTAGAAGGCCAAATATTTTTTCAGAGCTAGATGCAGAAAAAAATTATATTCAGTTTGCAACCTGATGGAGGTCAGTATAGATGGACTAATAGAACAAGTCCCACACACAGCTAGAAGGCCAAATATTTTTTCAGAGGTAGATGCAGATAAAAATTATTTTTAATTTGCAGCCTGATGGAGGTCAGTATAGATGGACTAATAGAGAAAGTCCCACACACTGCTGGAAGGCCAAATATTTTTTCAGAGCAAGATGCAGATATAAATTATTTTTAATTTGCAACCTGATGGAGGTCAGTATAGATGGACTAATAGAGAAAGTCCCACACACTGCTAGAAGGCCAAATATTTTTTCAGAGCTAGATGCAGAAAAAAATTATATTCAGTTTGCAACCTGATGGAGGTCAGTATAGATGGACTAATAGAACAAGTCCCACACACAGCTAGAAGGCCAAATATTTTTTCAGAGGTAGATGCAGATAAAAATTATTTTTAATTTGCAGCCTGATGGAGGTCAGTATAGATGGACTAATAGAGAAAGTCCCACACACTGCTGGAAGGCCAAATATTTTTTCAGAGCTAGATGCAGACGAAAAATTATTTTGAATTTGCAACCTGATGGAGGTCAGTATAGATGGACTAATAGAGAAAGTCCCACACACTGCTAGAAGGCCAAATATTTTTTCAGAGCTAGATGCAGACAAAAAATTATTTTTAATTTGCAACCTGATGGAGGTCAGTATAGATGGACTAATAGAGAAAGTCCCACACACTGCTAGAAGGCCAAATATTTTTTCAGAGCAAGATGCAGATATAAATTATTTTTAATTTGCAACCTGATGGAGGTCAGTATAGATGGACTAATAGAGAAAGTCCCACAAACTGCTAGAAGGCCAAATATTTTTCAGAGCTAGATGCAGAAAAAAATTATATTCAGTTTGCAACCTGATGGAGGTCAGTATAGATGGACTAATAGAACAAATCCCACACACAGCTAGAAGGCCAAATATTTTTTCAGAGGTAGATGCAGATAAAAATTATTTTTAATTTGCAGCCTGATGGAGGTCAGTATACATGGACTAATAGAGAAAGTCCCACACACTGCTGGAAGGCCAAATATTTTTTCAGAGCTAGATGCAGACAAAAAATTATTTTGAATTTGCAACCTGATGGAGGTTAGTATAGATGGACTAATAGAGAAAGTCCCACACACTGCTAGAAGGCCAAATATTTTTTCAGAGCTAGATGCAGACAAAAAATTATTTTTAATTTGCAACCTGATGGAGGTCAGTATAGATGGACTAATAGAGAAAGTCCCACACACTGCTAGAAGGCCAAATATTTTTTCAGAGCTAGATGCAGATATAAATTATTTTTAATTTGCAACCTGATGGAGGTCGGTATAGATGGACTAATAGAGAAAGTCCCACACACTGCTAGAAGGCCAAATATTTTTTCAGAGCTAGATGCAGAAAAAAATTATATTCAGTTTGCAACCTGATGGAGGTCAGTATAGATGGACTAATAGAACAAGTCCCACACACTGCTAGAAGGTCAAATTTTTTTTCAGAGGTAGATGCAGATAAAAATTATTTTTAATTTGCAGCCTGATGGAGGTCAGTATAGATGGACTAATAGAGAAAGTCCCACACACTGCTAGAAGGTCAAATATTTTTTCAGAGCTAGATGCAGAAAAACATTATATTCAGTTTGCAACCTGATGGAGGTCAGTATAGATGGACTAATAGAACAAGTCCCACACACAGCTAGAAGGCCAAATATTTTTTCAGAGGTAGATGCAGATAAAAATTATTTTTAATATGCAGCCTGATGGAGGTCAGTATAGATGGACTAATAGAGAAAGTCCCACACACTGCTTGAAGGCCAAATATTTTTTCAGAGCTAGATGCAGACAAAAAATTATGTTGAATTTGCAACCTGATGGAGGTCAGTATAGATGGACTAATAGAGAAAGTCCCATGCACTGCTAGAAGGCCAAAT
This sequence comes from Phyllobates terribilis, assembly GCF_046119375.1. Lineage (NCBI taxonomy): Eukaryota > Metazoa > Chordata > Amphibia > Anura > Dendrobatidae > Phyllobates > Phyllobates terribilis. Next base: position 332,431,266 of record NW_027362768.1, read on the forward strand.
ATTTTTTCAGAGCTAGATGCAGACAAAAAATTATTTTTAATTTGCAACCTGATGGAGGTCAGTATAGATGGACTAATTGAGAAAGTCCCACACACTGCTAGAAGGCCAAATATTTTTTCAGAGCTAGATGCAGATATAAATTATTTTTAATTTGCAACCTGATGGAGGTCAGTATAGATGGGCTAATAGAGAAAGTCCCACACACTGCTAGAAGACCAAATATTTTTTCAGAGCTAGATGCAGAAAAAAATTATATTCAGTTTGCAACCTGATGGAGGTCAGTATAGATGGACTAATAGAACAAGTCCCACACACAGCTAGAAGCCCAAATATTTTTTCCGAGGTAGATGCAGAAAAAAATTATATTCAGTTTGCAACCTGATGGAGGTCTGTATAGATGGATTAATAGAACAAGTCCCACAAACAGCTAGAAGCCCAATATTTTTTAAGAGGTAGATGCAGAAAAAAAATATATTCAGCTTGCAACCTGATGGAGGTCAGTATAGATGGACTAATAGAGAAAGTCCCACACACTGCTAGAAGGCCAAATATTTTTTCAGAGCTAGAGGCAGACAAAAAAATATTTTTAATTTGCAACCTGATGGAGGTCAGTATAGATGGACTAATAGAGAAAGTCCCACACACTGCTAGAAGGCCAAATATTTTTTCAGAGCTAGAGGCAGACAAAAAAATATTTTTAATTTGCAACCTGATGGAGGTCAGTATAGATGGACTAATAGAGAAAGTCCCACACAGTGCTAGAAGGCCAAATATTTTTTCAGAGCTAGATGCAGTTATAAATTATTTTTAATTTGCATCCTGATGGAGGTCAGTATAGATGGACTAATAGAGAAAGTCCCACACACTGCTAGAAGGCCAAATATTTTTTCAGAGCTAGATGCAGATAAAAATTATTTTTAATTTGCAACCTGATGGAAGTCAGTATAGATGGACTAATAGAGAAAGTCCCACACACTGCTAGAAGGCCAAATATTTTTTCAGAGCTAGATGCAGAAAAAAATTATATTCAGTTTGCAACCTGATGGAGGTCAGTATAGATGGACTAATAGAACAAGTCCCACACATAGCTAGAAGCCCAAATATTTTTTCAGAGGTAGATGCAGATAAAAATTATTTTTAATTTGCAACCTGATGGAGGTCAGTATAGATGGACTAATAGAGAAAGTTCCACACACTGCTAGAAGGCCAAATATTTTTTCAGAGCTAGATGCAGACAAAAAATTATTTTGAATTTGCAGCGTGATGGAGGTCAGTATAGATGGACTAATAGAACAAGTCTCGCACACTGCTAGAAGGCCAAATATTTTTTCAGTGCTAGATGCAGAAAAAAATTATATTCAGTTTGCAACCTGATGGAGGTCAGTATAGATGGACTAATAGAACAAGTCCCACACACTGCTAGAAGCCCAAATATTTTTTCAGAGCTAGATGCAGAAAAAAATTATATTCAATTTGCAACCTGATGGAGGTCAGTATAGATGAACTAATAGAATGATGCTATGCCCAAAAGATTTTACTTCACTAGGTGTATTAAAAAAATTGGTATTCTATACACTGGTGGTATATCTTGCAACACAGATAGGCTACTCCACTGACTAACACACTCTGCAATAGGCCAAAAAGGATTAGCTTTGCTAGATTCAGCCAAATGCTGCGAAAAAAACTTGCACAGCACTGGCACAGACCTGCCTGGCAAAAACTGATAGGAACTGATGTAACCTAGTCCTGAAAAGGACTGCAATTACAATTAGTCTTTACTCCCACAATCTATCTATTTAAGAGCACAGACCTGCCTGATAAAAGTCGTAGGAAATGCTGTAACCTAGTCCTTAAAAGGACTGCAATCACAACTATTCCCTACTCCCAAGCTATCTGTAGATTTGTGCGAAAATTGGCTTGAAATTAACAAGGTATAGCGCACACAGCAACAGCGGTGCCGTCTAACACGCAGCTGCAGCAGTGAGAAAATGGTGGCGACGGGGAAAATGGCTTGGTCTTATAGGGCAAGGACATGTGACATACACTGCCAATGACACATGCCCTTGCTTGTGTGAAAAAAAGTACTTAGCTCTGTGTGTGCGCTGCTGATAGGCTGACAGATTGCACCTCCCCACTGTAAATGCGGGAAAGAGAAAAAAAAATGGAGATCTTCATTATTCCTGCAGAGATCCATCCCCTGCCCCTCCCCCCACCCCGCTGTACACTCAAACTGCGTATTAACATTAATTTTCATCATTACTGAGACAAAATCCAGTTATGATTTTGGTGCACGAACAGTTATCGAACATAACCTCGAACAGCCGAATCTTTCTCAAATCGTTCGTGTTCGCCGAACGGCTCGAACACCGCCCAAAACAGCTCGAATTTGAGATTGGCGAACAGTTCGAGTCGAACAATGCTCATCTCTACTTGTGTTACACTATCATATTAGATTTTGTGGAAGCCCAGGGGAAAAAAATTGTTGGGTCTCCATCCTATCTCTTATCTGACGCTCAAATCTCAGACCTTATCTGGCCCTCTGTCTCAGCTATAAATTAAAGCTTTGACTCAATATGTCTATATGGTTGTCTGTATAAAGTATCGAAACTTCCTTAACACTTTGAAAGAGAGTGACACGTGTATGCATGACCATTTCTCTACATTCCTTTGGCTATATAGGATCTATAATCCAGTCCTGACTGCTAATAAGCAATTTAAAGTCTCTTCAATTTATACACAAAAGCTATTTTCAGGAAGGATGGACTTGCCAAAATAGAAGAAGAAATCAAAATTGCAGGACGAACCATTAAAAATTTTAACTACTCAGACGATACAGCATTGATAGCAACAAGCATAAGTGGAATGAAGGACTTCTTAAAGAGTGTCAAGATACAAAGCTCAAACATGGGACTGCTAATCATTACAATGAAGACAAAGATATTGAGGACTACCAGATATGACCGGGACAGATATGAGATGGATGGTGACAAACTGGAAGTTGTAAAGGACTTCAATCTACTCTACTCTAAGTCAATATATTAGCTATGGGAAAATCAACAATGAAGTCACTGGACAAGGTCTTCAAATTGAGGAAAATTTCACTAGTGATGAAGACACGGCTCGTACATAGTCTGGTCTTTTCTGTTGTAACATACGGATGCAAAATCTGGACGATAAAGAAACCAAACAGAAGAAGAATCGATGCCTTCAAAATATAGTGCTGGAGAAGGATGTTATCAATACCATGAATGGCAAGAAGAACAAATAAATCAATTTTGAAACAAACCAAGCCAGACATGTCACTCGATGTGTAGCATCGGCGTCTCTGCCTCCTGCTGGGCAGAGACGCCGTTCCCCTCACCTCCGCGGTCATGGTCTGACGGCTTCCTGTTTTCCTGCTGCTGAGGCGCGCACTGCGCGCAGCTTCATGGGCACTGTGCTTAGGGCGCGCGCGCACTCCCTCCCTCTTAAGGGGCCGCGCGCATCGTCCTAAAGAGTCCCCAGCCAATGGCCGGAGGACTGCCCCTATATTAAGCACCTCCTACAAAATGGAGGTGCCTGTGCAAGGTTGTTGTTTGTGTGCTAACACTATCCTCAGCCCTCATGTTCCTTGCCCGCCAGTCCGTCCAACAGTCCTGCCCATCAGTCTGTCTAACAGTCCTGCCCTCCAGTCTGTCTATCAGCCGTGCCCACCAGCCTGCCTACCCGGAGAACCTGCCAGTTACCTGCCGTGCCCGCCTGCGTGCCTACCCATAGCACCTGCCAAGTTACCTGCCATACCCACCTGCTCATTTACCCGGAGTACCTGTCTGGCTATCCACCGTACCCGCCGGCTTATCTACCCGGATCACCTACCAGCCTAAGTGCCGTGATCATCCACTGTACCGGTCAGCTCCTGTCATCTGACCCGTGGGAGTCACCTGCTCTCACACAAGGTCGGTCCCAGAGTGGCACCTGGTTCACCTGCCCGTTCCCTCCTTGGTTCACGGAGTCGACTAAGCCGCCGTGTGACCTGAGTCGGTCTGAGTAGGCACTTAGTTACACCCCTCTGGTTCCTCTTTGCATCAAAGCACAGAGTTTCCACCACCCGGATCCATAACACGATGCAAGTATCACCAAGCTACTTGCCTACTTTGAACACATCATATGAAAAGAGCAATCGCTGAAGAAGGACAAGAATACAAGGAATAAAGCGAAGAGGAAGACCAGCAACCAGATGGCTTCATACAATAAAAATAATTACAGAGAAGACCTTGGTGGACCTATCTAGACTTGCAAAAGATCAATCTTCCTACAGATTGTTCACCCATCATGTTTCCTTGGCCCAGGTCGAGACAAAGGGCGTTAAAAAAAAATTGTTTTGAGTTCCCGAGGAGGGAACAAAAGTACTCTTCTGCTATTTAATATTTATGCACAGGATCTTTATGTTTGGTTTCTTGCTAAGACTTTACTTATCAACTCTACCAGAACATCTGGGATATTCCTGGACTTCCAGGACAGTTAGAAAATCTCCTGGGTATGGGAGACAGCTTAGAGTACCCTTTAAGTCCAGTGGCCACTGCACAATATATGGAGTTGTGCCTCTTCTGGTGCACCATGGCACCTTCTATTAGGCAATCAGTGATGGTGCCGTGAGTGGTAGCCCAACCATTCCGAAATTGATCAATAATAAAGTTCCGGAAAACCTTTCACCCTTCAACCACAACTTATTTTGTTGCATGCAATACAATAAATGCCGGTATATACTTTATACCTTTGTTTTGTGCCGTACGTAACTTAACATTCTACTGATGGCCGTAAGTTCTTTTTACCATCTTTCACTGCTTCGGTTGTTAGCCTTTTATTTCTGTACTTCAGTCTCCTTTTTGCTGCACAGAAAAAAAAACTTGCAATAATGAATGGGAGTGGTGTAGCTAAGGAGGAGGGATAGGAGATTTTAACAACCACAAGAAGAGAGAGAAGCTGCTATCTCAAATGAGTGGAGAGAACAATGGTTTTGCAGTACATGTGCCAGACTATTCCAAACATCTCCACATAATGTAAAGAGAACCTTATCTTTAGAGATGTTCTTGGGGTGAATTTAAACTGTCTCTTGAATACCAAGCAGATCAATTGTGTTGAGTTACAGCACACAAAGTTTAAACGGAAAGGAGTCTGGAAATATTCTAATAAAAAGGTTGTCGATGATTAGAATAGGTCATCAATTTCAGAACGGTGTGGGTCAGAACTGATCAGCTGATACCTGTTGGCATGGCTGCTAGAAGTACACAGTTTATTAACCTTGAAAACCATAACTCAATGCTCTGCATAGTGTCCATTCTCTGGTACTGCATCTCATTTCTGATTTCACCAATCTGATATTAAAGGGGTTGTCCGAGACTTTTAACATTGATGGCCTTTACTTAGGATAGGCCATCAATGTCTGTTCAGTGGGGATGTGACACCTGGCACCCCCTGACCAACTCGTCAAGTGATAGCAGTGGCAGGGTACGACACATCGACCCCCTATTGATTTTAATAGGGGTTGGATAAGGAGTAGATGACAATGGCCACTATACAGTCCACGGAGCTGTGCTGTGCAGCTCCGTAACTGAGCATTTCCGACACCAGGAACAGCTGATCAACGGGGGTGCCGGATGTTGCACCCCCACCGATCAGACATTGACTTATGAATGACCTATGCTACTGATAGGCCATCAATATGAAAGTCCCAGACAACCCTTTTAATGACCTATGCTACTCATAGGCCATCAATATGAAAGTCACAGACAACCCCTTAAGGAATAGCTGAACAAGAATTCGGTTGATAGCTTTTGGAAGCGTATAGCCACCTTAAGGAAGACTCCAGCTGGTAAATTGGCATCTGCTAAATCTGTGTAAATTCCTCAAGCTAATTTTTTATAATTACAAAAATTTAAATTTTAAATTGCATTTAGCTTAAAAGAAAAGAAAAAAAAACTCCTCTTGTTATTCAAAGAGTCAGGTCTCCGAGTCATCTCCTGAAGCCATCTGGTCATCAATTCCCATCTCTTCTATCCATTTCCACAATTCTCTATTTTAAAATAGATGGATCCACCACCCGGTTAGAAATAAACAATTGCATTGTTATCAGAAGGCACTGTCATCTCGATTCCATCTGATAGCTCCCACTGCGAATCTCGAAACCACCGGAATGATAGGCAGCACAATAAACATTGTGAGAGATAGTCAAATGATCTAGTAAAAAGAGACTGAAATCGTTTAATAGACCATGGCGGAAAAAGTGTCATAAGGAAAATTGAAAGAATGGGAAATTGTCCTGGGTGACAGGGGATGATTGGCGCCAAACGCTCTGATGTGTGAGAAACTCGTTGACATTGGTGTCATGTTACATATGTTTTAAAGCCATAAGGTTTTCAAAACATGTTTCTATCAATTCTCATGCTTTAGCTGCTTATGTTACCTTGGTCCCCGAGAGATTTATCTAAAAGCGAAATCTGAAAATTCCATTACTGAATTAACTCTCTCAGCTGAAAAAAGTAACATATACCGGTATTCAGCTTTGTGCACTGCTATTTAACCTGCTGGAACAACAGGGTTGAATTGCGTGCCCAAGTGTTACCCTTCTAAGGGACTTGTACAGCAAATTAGATATCACAATTGTGCCGTGAGAAAAGAAGGTTTGCAATCAGCCCTTGCTATAAGAAAGTTATCCAAAACCTGATTTTTTTACTTCATTATTAGCTTACATGTTTCGAAATCATGCCTATCACTTCTTCTAACGTGGGATATTTGCCAGCTCAACTCCACCATCGGGAAGTAATTAGTGATGAGCGAGCATGCTCAGATATCGTGTTATCCGAGCATGCTCGGGTGTTATCCGAGTATTTTGGGCGTTGTCAAGTAATATGTTCTACAGCCTCAAGACATGCGGGGATTGCCTGTTTGTTGAGCAATCCCCGCATGTGTTGGGGCTGTCTCATCACTAGTAATAGGCCAAAAGAAAAAGGTGCTCCAGAATAGTCTAAAAAAAATGTTCAGCCTCTATTTGGATACGTATTAAAAATCTATGACAGACAAAGATATCATGAGCTCTGACACGTTTCGAACACAACTATGTGTTCTTAGCCGTAGCTATTGATCATAAAAACAAGCATGTGATCTATAGTGCTAACAATTTGTGATGAGCGAGTGTGTTCTGGTAACCCTTTCGGCGTAGCAGAGGTCCAGGAAACTGCAGACACGTAGGAGAGATCCAGGAAGTCACAGGCGGATAGGAGATTGGGAACAGGTAGCAAAGGTCATAGAAGACTGGGAACAGGTAGCAGAGGTCCCGGAAGCCACAGGCAGACAGGAGACGTCCTGGAAGCTGCAGGCAGACAGGAGATCGGAAACAGGTAGCAGAGGTCCTGAAAGACTGGAAAAAGGTAGCAGATGAGGTCAAGATGAGTCAGCCCTCTGCAAACATCTGAGCTTACCTGGTCTACACTGTGGAAAGAGCAAATTAACAGTTTATACCCATTTTTCCAAATTTCCATAAGTGCTGTATAACAACTTGGCAAAACGGGTGTCACCAAGCACACGTAACAAAAATATTTGTATCCTTTTTTGTGATTTTTCTCTTGTGCCTTTCTATTTTAAAGAGGAATCTCACCAGCTCAAAAGTGTCCATTTTATGTTCATATTTTATTAGATAGATATGGGCTTTTTTATTTAGTGCTAATCTCTATGGTGTTTTAGAAAAGGGTATGGTTTGCTGGATTCTCTTCAGGCATGTACAGGTGCTTCTTACAGAATTAGAACATCATCAAAAAGTTAATTTGTTTCAGTTCTTCAAATCAAAAAGTGAAGCTCATATATTATATAGAGTCATTACAAAGAGAGTGATCTATTTCAAGTGTTTATTTCTGTTAATGTTGATGATTATGGCTTACTGACAATGAAAACACAAAAGTCATTATCTCAGTAAATTAGAATAATTAACAAAAAACACCTGCAAAGGCTTCCAAAGCGTTTAAAAGGGTCCATTAGTCTGTTTCAGTAGGCTCCAAAATCATGGGGAAGACTGCTGACTTGGCAAATGTCCAGAAGGCAGCCATTGACACACTCCACAAGGAGGGTAAGCGTCAAAAGGTCATTGCTAAAGAAGCTGGCTGTTCACAGAGTGCTGTATCCAGGCATATTAATGGAAAATTGAGTGGAAGGAAAAAGTGTGGTAGAAAAAGGTGCACAAACAACCGGGATAACCGCAGCCTTGAAATAATTGTTAAGAAAAGGCCATTCAAAAATTTGAGGGAGATTCACAAGGAGTGAACTGCTGCTAAAGTCATTGCTTCAAGAGCCACCACACACAGACGTATCCAGGACATGGGCTACAAGTTTCGCATTCCTTGTGTCAAGTCACTCATGACCAATAGACAGCGCCAGAAGCGTCTTACCTGGGCAAAGGAGAAAAAGACTGTTGCTCAGTGGTCCAAGGTGATGTTTTCAGATGAAAGTAGAATTTGCATCTCATTTGGAAATCATAGTTCCAGAGTTTGGAGGAAGAGTGGAGAGGCCACAAGCCAAGCTGCTTGAGGTCTATTGTGAAGTTTCCACAATCAGTGATGGCTTGGGGAGCCATGTCATCTGCTGGTTTAGGTCCACTGTGTTTTATCAAGACCAAAGTCAGCGCAGCCGTCTACCAGGACATTTTAGAGCACTTCATGCTTCCCTCTGCCGACAAGCTTTTTGGAGATGGAAATGTCATTCTCCAGCAGGACTTGGCACCTGTCCACACTGCCAAAAGTACCAATACCTGGTTTACAAACAACAGTATCACTGTGCTTGATTGGCCAGCAAACTCGCCTGACCTTAACCCCATAGAGAATCTATTATAGAGAATCTATGGGGTATTGTCAAGAGGAAGATGAGAGACACCAGACCCAACAACGCAGACGAGCTGAAGGCTGCTATCAAAGCAACCTGGGCTTCCATAACACCTCAGCAGTGCCACAGGCTGATGGCCTCCGTGCCACATTGCCACATTGATGCAGTAATTGATGCAAAAGGAGCCCCGACCAAGTATTGAGTGCATTTACTGAACATACATTTCAGTAGGCCAACATTTCAAATTTTAAAAATATTTTTCAAGCTGTTGTTATAGCGTATTCTAATTTACTGAGATAATGACTTTTGTGTTTTCATAGGCTGTAAGCCATAATCATCAACATTAACAGAAATAAACACTTGAAATAGATCACTCTGTTTGTAATGACTCTATATAATATAGGAGTTTCACTTTTTGTATTGAAGAACTGAAATAAATTAACTTTTTGATGATATTCTAATTTTGTGGAAAGCATCTGTATTTTGGCTGCTATACAAAATCACCCTGTGTGCGACGCCCCCTTGGAAAAGGGCATAAAAATTAGCAGTAAGCGTAAAGGTCCATAGCTCTGGAACCATATGGAGTATTTAAAAAAATCAAAGAATTACAGTGTACTCCTGGGAGCAATGGGAATCAAATAACAGCAAAAACTTGATATTTTTGACCTGTTAATAGGTCCTCTTTAAAGGGGTTGTCTGGCCTTAGGGTGCAAGTCTGCAGTTACTCTATGTGATTACAGACTTGTGAATCCTTCAGTTCCAGTGCCTAGAGTTGGCGGTAATGTGGCCACAAGTATGTGATTTGCATACTTCTTGCAATACACTTGCATTGAGTGAGGCCGCACACGTCTAGTCGGCATCTGACCACATGGATGCAAATCATATACTCACGGTCATGCGCCCGACGTTCTCGGCACCGACACCAGAGAATCCTCACAGCGCATGCATTGTCACTTAGAGTGTGTGCAGACTTGTACCCTAAGACCGGACAACCCCTTTAAATATACATGATCAAAATATATAATTATATACATTTTTAATGTCTCAGTAAATGAGAAAAAAGCAGACTTTAGGTTTTAAGACTCTTTCAAAAACATCATAATTGGGATTCACAACGCTACGACTTTGAACTAGTGTTGAGCCACCCCCGTAGTGCTCGAGTTCGGTTCGGTTCGTCGAACACCCATATGTTCGCCGAACTGTTCGTCGAACTGTTCGTCGAACACCTTTGAACACCGTTAAAACCAATGGCAGGCAAACAAAAACACATAGAAACACATAGAAAACACATAGAAAACACTTCAGAGGTGTCCAAAAGCTGACAAACTGCTCAGAAGACACAACTAACACATGGAAAAGTGACAAGTACATATAGTCATGCGAAAAGAAAAGAGGTGTAGGAGTAAAAGGAGGGGGAGACACAGATATAGGCATGTCATGCCCTTCTAAAATCAAGAAAGGCTGGAGTAAAAATCTAAAATCAGCCTACCAACACCAAGACGTCGTGACAAGAAAATTAAAAAAAGAAATATCTTTAGGTAGAATGGCGGTTCCATTCAGAACACTTTCCTTACAAGACGTAGCGGTATCCCCGTTGTGAGTTGTGCCAAAAACGGAACCCAATACATTCGGACTAATCCACCATTTGTCATATCCAAGGGGCAGGTCCGTAAACGAAAACATCGACGCGGAACCAAGTACAGTAGTATATACTGTACATCCTTTGACAAGGCAATCAGGTGGATCAAGAAGTTGGGAAGGGTCACCCTAATGGCCAAAACAGACATTGATGCGGCGTTCCGGTTACTTACTACCTGTGCCTCCGAATAGTGTCCACCTATTGGGCTGCTTCTGGGAAGGAGCATACTGTATAGGTCGCTGTTTGCCCATGGGGTGCTCCAGATCCTGCTCACTATTTGAGGCGTTTAGTTGCTTCCTCGAATGGGTTGTAATGGACGTTTCTAAGGGGGCACATATTATCCATTACCTCGACAACTTCTTATGCCTGGGCCAAAAAGATTCGCCACAGTGTGAATACACGGGGTAGTCCACCTGTGAGAAGGAGAGAGCTGGAGGGAGAGCGGACACCAAAGAGCCGAGGGGTTAGATGGAGAACGGAAGAAGGAAAGAGGGCGAGGGAGGTAATGGAGTACAGTGGAAGGCCGACCTGAGCTCCCCCACATTCCTGCTGGGCGGGGAACAGCCCTGGGAAGAAAAGCCGCTTGCGCATCCCTTTGACGTTACGGGCGCGAGCGGGCAGAGGGACTACGCTGAAGTGCGAAGCCGACACGGCCAGTCCGTTCCTGCCCGTGCGACCTCCGCGTCGCCGGGTTTGTGCCAGAGCCGCGGTGGACCCTGATGGCCAGCCCCCCTCTCCCAATACTGGTGCCTGTCTGCTGGTGGGTCGAGCCCCCCCACGGTGGGGGGGAGTAACATCTGCAGAAGAAAGACCATCTTCCAGCCAAGCTAAGATGTCTACTTCTTTTCGTGGACAATGTGATACGATCCCTTTCTTACGGACACGCCCATCGCTACAAATTCCAGATGAGGCACAAAAACAGCAGGTGCTTCAACGGATATCAAGTGCTCCTTCAAGTGGGCTCTCCTCCACCTCAACTTCAACATCACAAATACTCCAGTCCTCAGAGGTGTCACCCCAATCGCACTTGCTTCCTCACATCTCCCAAGTCTCCAGCTGCCCGTCTGAGTATGGGGTAACACAGATGGTTGAGTCTCAACAGCTGTTTACTCATACTATAGCCTGGGAAACGGAGGTCTGCTCCAGAGCTTCTGTTAATCCAGACGATGAAATGATCGGCACTGATGCCCAGAATCTTTATTAGTCGGATCCAGGACCAGATGAAGAAGGTTCTGAGCATAATGTAGACCCTCGTTCCCAAACTGTAACTCCTGTTGGTGGAGACAATGATGAAGACGATGATGAGACTCAAATACCTGATTGAAGCGACAACTTGACTTTTCGGTGAGGGCAGGAAGAGGTTGGCTCTGACGACGACGGGTGTGAGAACACACAGGGTGATGATGACGAGGTTGGAGAGCCCACTTACTGTCAACCCACACTAAGCCAGTCGATGAGGTCAGCAGAGGAGGTAGAGGAGGATGTGACTAGCCCAGGAGATGGGGATGAGACGGTACCGGGGCCTTTGCCTGGCCTTTGGGATGTCGCGGTGGTCGGCTCCTGTGCCCGTACCCTGGGGTCACTCTTTAAAAGGGTAGATAATTGTTAAATTCATAAGAGTTCGTGACGCCACCTGTGGTATCTGGTGAGAAGCTCCAGCGCTGCAGCAGTCCACTGAGGCCGGTGATAAGCCAGCTCGATGGTATAGCTCCCCACAGGTGGAGCTAGGCCTCAGAAAAACGTATGCAGGGGGGAATGCAGGACAGGCGAGACCCAGCTGGGTCAGAGCAAGAACGGGATCGGACACGGCAGTCACTTCAGTATCTTTTACTGGTGGAAATTCAGGTACATCCCGGAGCACTGTAGGGTGAAGGGTGCATATCAGGATCCTCCCCAATGAGCGGGTGTAGGGCCTCCTGTTTCTTGCCTCTGCGTACCATAAGTTGTGGATGCAAGAAAGTGACACAAGCTATGCACTGATGAAGCGGACAGGAAATCCACGAAATGCGTCTTGTTTTAGCTTCTAAATAAATGGATTCTTAACCAAGCACTGGGTATTGCATCACTTCGTTTTGACCCAGAGGAGCGCGGAATCATTGGCACTTTCTTGCATCCACAACTTATGGTACTTGGACCCTTGAGGTTTGGTGTCTCCTGCAGCACTCCATTATACCATCATATGAGTTGTGCATTTCACAACTCACCAAGGTGAGCATCCTTTTTCCTTTTTTCCACTACTTGTTTGGGTAACAGCGCTATTGGCGCCCCTTCTCCATCTTATTGCCTCTGCGTAGTAAGTTTCTGACCTGCCTGGAGCTAGGCCTAACTTTGTCTCTGTCATGCGCTGGCTGACCTTGTGGTAGGGCCTTGTCTTGGAGTTCACGCTCCCAGTATGCGGGGCTTAAGCGTCTCCTGGCTCTGTTACGTATCAGCACCTTAGCGATCCTGGGACTTGTAGATCTCCAGGGATCCCGTTTATGACTTACTGGGTCATAGAGATCCCGGTAAGCTCAGATCCGGTGTCCGGTAAATGCTTCGGGGTGAGCTGGTTAATCTCCTCTGCCCCCTATGTACTAACTCTCCACTCGCCTTCGGCCTACTCGGGCCCTCACTAGGCTATACACACTAACGGCAGCTTGCCGCGCTTCACCGATCTTATGGCACCGGCACACCTTTAGCTCTAACTGGGCTTCCTGAATCTAGCTAACAGGAGCCTCAAGCTCCACTGCTGAACTATTAACTGAGTTCTCTAGACTAGACTGAGCTCCACTGCAGACTGACCTCTCTTAGGCTTCTCTACTGAAGGAACTCTTCAGAGGAACTGAACTGCCTGGCTCCACCTTCCCTATTTATATCCCTAACGGGCTCCCTCTGCTGGTCTGAGGTGGAAGGTGGAGATGTGTGAATGTTTATGGGGGCCTCTTGTGGAGGATTCCATAAATGCACTCTTCTAGGATCTGTGAAACAAAGCGCAGCTGGGCGTCACTGATGCTATTGACGACGAGGTTAGGTTGTGCCTTCCTGGACAGAGACGGAGTACTGGAAGCACGTCAACAGCTGCATCCTCAACCACAACTCTGCCTCTGACCACAAGTCGTAGTGGCTCTTCAGGTCGTATGGGCTCTAAGCCTTGCATAACCTGGGCATTTTTTCAGATCGATAAGGATGACTCAACTCGTGTTATCTGTAATATTTGTCACCAAAAGCTAAGTAGAGGCCAAAAAATCCATAGTTTGAGTACTTCATGCATGAACCGTCACATGGATATGAAGCATAAGTTGCAGTGGGAAGCTCACTGTGCTACAATGCGGCCTAGCGGGCCGGGCCAACCACCGTCTGCCCCATCTTGTGCATCCGCGGCCTCTTCATCCTCTGTGACTGGGAGGACAGCAGTCACACATGTTTTTGGACGCAGACCTGCCACCTCTTTACCCGCAACAGCCAGTGTGATTGGCAGGTCTTCATTTCATTTGGAAGTGGAAACACCAGGTGGTGTTGAGCGCTCTCCGACATCGAGAGCACCACCTTTGGATCAAGGCAACCTAACTTTTCTGCCTGCATCTTCCTCACAGACCGGCAAGTTTGCCGGGGACACCCTACTCAACCCCGTCTAAGCACATCAGCCAGCCCTCGGTCCCTCAGATGTGGACAAGTAAAAGACCATTTCCTCCTAGCCATGACAAAGCTAAGAGGTTGAATTTCACCATCTGCAAGCTGTTGGCTACAGAAATGCTGCCTTTCCAACTGGTGGACATAGAGGATTTTCGAAACCTTATGTCCGTCGCAGTGCCCCAGTACCAGATGCCCAGTCGGCACTAGTGTTGAGCCACCCCCGTAGTGTTCGAGTTCGGTTCGGTTCGTCGAACACCCGTGTGTTCGCCGAACTGTTCGTCGAACTGTTCGTCGAACACCTTCGAACACCGTTAAAACCAGTGGCAGGCAAACAAAAACACATAGAAACACATAGAAAACACCTTCAAAGGTGTCCAAAAGCTGACAAACTGCTCTGAAGACACAACTAACACATGGAAAAGTGACAAGTACATATAGTCATGCGAAAAGAAAAGAGGTGTAGGAGTAAAAGGAGGGGGAGACACAGATATAGGCATGTCATGCCCTTCTAAAATCCAAAAAGTGAAAAGCCGACACGTTCAGTCCGCTCCTGCCCGTGCCACCTCCGTGTCGCCGGGTTTATGCCAGAGCCACGGTGAACCCTGACGGCCAGCCCCCCTCTCCCAATACTGGTGCCTGTCCGCTGGTGGGTCGAGCGAGCCCCCCTGTGGTGGAGGCAGCTCTAAGCTTTTTAATTTAAATTGTCTCTCTAATTTGAATGAATACACTTTAAATCCATTTACAAGGATCTATTGGAGGGCAAGTCTCATGCCAGCAGCCGAGTATTTCCAGCTCCAGTAGCGTCCACTAAAGCTGCTGCAGTTAAAAAGCTTTTATAAGGATCGAGCTCGGCTGTCCACCGCAAGGCATCCTACTGCCAGTCCCAGCCCCTATGCCTTGGGGTGCCTCCTGATGCTCTTCACTGAGTATCCCGTGGTCCTGAAGCATTTCCTTTGAAAAAATTAAGTGTCAAAACTACAGGTGGTGTAGCTTGCTTAACAGCCGGGATAATCCGCTGACTAGCAGACACTGCTACTAGGCACAAAGTATTTCCTGGGCTAGATGCAGTTAAAAATTTGTAATTAGATACTCTCGTTGGATGCTGAGAAAGCATTCCATAGAGTCTCCTGGCACGCCATATATGATTCTCATAAAAAGCTTGGGGTAGGGGTCTAGGGGACCCTTTTATAGCCAAAATCACGGCCCTGTATCGCAATACGTCACCTAGGCTGAAGATAAATGGAACTGTATTACCCTGAGGGCTCGGTTGCTACAGAGGTATTGCACCTCACCCAGAGGTGTGATATCTCACTCTCAGGTAAGGATGGAGTGTGGATCAGGACCCGACACCTGCATGCATTACACCACATTGCCGTGGGGCAGGGCGACCAATATGCCCCTGAGATGGGCACGACAGTCCCTGTCCCTGGCTGGAGTGGGGGGAGGGAACACTGAGGAAGGGGAACCCTGTAGTGCAGGAGCAGGGAGGAAGCAGTTCCTGGGTGCATTGAGAAGGGAGTATAAAAGGTGGGCACCATCTTAGTTCAGTGCAGAGAAGTCTGAGCAGAAGTGGCAGGGAGCAGGGGCTCTGCATGAGCTCTGCTCCGGAGGCGGGCCTAGTAACAGAGGCCCAGGCCTGGAAGAGGGAGAAGGAAGGAAGAGGAGCGGAGAAGGCTCCAGGAACGAGGAATGAAGGGATCCCAGGGGTGCGGACGGGCGAGTCGCCACCGCACGCCCGAATCCACCTGCGTGGATGGGTCAGGCCAAAGGGGGAGACCGGTCCCCGAAACTAGTGGAGGCAGGAAATGACCCTCAGCTAGAAAGCGGAGGCTGTGACATTTTATGTGGTGCAGCCCTTCGCTACACCCGCTAGGAAGGCACCACATAGGGTCAGGGAAACTGGCGCCAAGTTTACCAAGAGGAGGCCCGAGGCAGCCGGACAGAAAGGTTGGTAAGAAAGGCCAGACAAAGGACACACAAAGGGTGTCCTGTGAAGCACTCCAAAGTTATCTGGGAGTTGTCTGAGCCCCTCACCTGGTGAGCACAGGATGACGTGGGCAGCCGTTACCTGCAGACGTGGTCTGGATAATAAGAACTGTGAGTAAAGGCCCTGGACTGCATCACTGACTCCGTGTCGTTACTGCTGCTGCCCTGCACCATCACCCCCATCCTCCGCATACACTGCCCTGAGGCTATACTCCTCCCGTGGGGAGTTATGCTACTCTCTGCTGCACCCACAACACCAGCCTCAGCGGTCTGCCCTGGAGCGGCGGATCACTCTGACCGCAATCCACGGGTGGCGTAGTCGGACATTTAAAAATCAAAACCACATAAATAGTTCCGCCACTGGTTTGACCGCCCTGAGCCACGGAACCGGGTCGCCCCCACGGAGACTACAACCACCAGCATCCACCAAAAAGGGTCTGGCTCCGGGTGTCCCAAGGCCCAGGGGGCGCGTCAGAACATTTTCATCACCTTTCACAATCACCAATGGGACAAGGCAGGGATGTTCTCTGTCCCCTCTCTTATACATCCTAGTGACATAGCACCTGCTCTCATCAATTCGCCATAACCCCAATATTAGGTGGATTGAGGTGGGAGGCACCGAGTACAAGTGCTCTCTATTTGCTGATGATGTCCTAGTATATATCACTCAATTACATATATCCATCCATGCTGTTATGGCTGAAATAGATCACTTTGCTACATGGTCAAATTTTAAAATCAATGCAGCGAAGTCTGAGGCCCTCGATGTCTCCCTCCCCAAATCCATATAGGATTCCATCCAGTCCAACTTTCCCTTTGCCTGGCCCTCACAGGGTATCAAATACTTAGGAATTCCTATTCATAGAGACCTCTCCCATCTATGTTATCTTAATTTTGGGCCCTTTATTGAACAACTCCATACAGACCACGGTTGGCAAGTTAGAACTGTGAGATTCACTACGTGAACCACTGGTGTTTTGTGGAAAAGCACATGTACACTGTGTTCCAAATTATTATGCAAAAAGTGTTTAGGAGTGATAAGGGAAGAATTTGTTTGTTTGTCAGTTAAACTCATTGATGGTGATGTGTGTCAGGGCTCTTTATATCACTGTAAGCAATTGCAGACACCTGTGCTAATTAGTTTGGCAGGTGTGTCCAATGAAAGGCAAGACTACTTAAGAAGGTTGTCTCACATTATTAAGCAGCCTACATTTTCTGCCAAAATGGGAAAGAAAAAGGATGTGTCGGCTGCTGAGAAGCAAAAAATTGTGGAGTGTTTAGGTCAAGGCATGACTACAATCAACATTGTGCGATGATCAGGATGAAGTGTCTTGGCAATCAAGAAGTATGTAGCTGATTCACAGTACACATGTGTGTGTGCTGATAAGGGCAAATTCAGGACTCTTTCCTACAAGCAATTACGTCAGGTTGAAAGAGCAGCGGCAAAAAAACCTTGTCATAGCAGCAGACAAGTTTTTGAAGCTGCTGGTGCCTCCAACGTCCCCCGAACAACAAGATGCAGGTCCTTCAGAGGTTTGCAGCTGTGCATACGCCATCCTGTCGACCTCCTCTATCCACTTCACATAAGCAGAAACGGCTCCAGTGGGCCAAACATTACATGAAGACTGATTTCAAAACTGTTTTGTTCACGGATGAGTGCCGTGCAGCGCTCGATGGTCCAGATGGATGGAGTGGAGGATGGCTGGTTGATGGACACCCCACGCAAACACGGCTACAGCGCCAACAAGGAGGAGGTGGAGTAAAGTTTTGGGCTGGAATCATGGGGAGAGAGATTGTCGGCCCCTTTAGGATCCCTGAAGGCGCTAAAGATGAACTCCATAATGTATGTGGATTTTCTCAAACAGCACTTCCTGGCATGGTTCAAGAAGAAGAACTGTGTATTTCACAGCAAGATCATTTTTTTGCATGATAATGCACCATCTCATGCTGCACATAAAACATCTGCATCTCTGGCTGATATGGGCATAAAAGGGGACAAACTTATGGTGTGACCCCCATGCTCCCCTGACCTCTACCCCATTCAGAACCTCTGGAGCATCATCAAAAGGAGTGTCTATGATGACGGGAGGCAGTTCACATCTAAGCAACGGCTCTGGGAGGGTATTCTGTCCTCATGCAAAACAATTGAAGCAGAAACCATCCAAAACCTGACAAATTCAATGGACGAGAGAGTTCAGAAGCTCCTTTCGAACAAGGGGTCCTATGTGAAAATGTAACATCACCTAGAATAAAGTTTTGAGTTGAAAACTGTTTGATTTCAGTTTCTAATAACCTGCTAATGCTTATAATTTCAAAAATGACCATTTTTTTGGTCTTTATTAAAATGAAAAGGTTGATCGAAAAGTTTGGCGGATCTAAGAGTGTGGCAACCCAGTAGTCATGATTACTTCGAATTCTGACAATATGAGGGTCATGTTGCAGGTAGTGCAGCAAGAAGGCACTTATGTGTCTTGCGCATCTCGGAGCCCCAAAATTATTTTCCGGGCTAGATGCAGCTAAAAATTATTAGTAATTTTAAATCTGGTGGAGCTTATTATAGATGGCCTAATAGAATCAGTGCTGCACACTGCTACAAAGCCCAAATTATTTTCCAGCCAAGATACAGATAAACATGATTAGTAATTTGAAAGCTTAAAACGGTTGGTAGGGTGATTTTAACCAATCATCCATCTTTTACTCTCCCCAGGATGACACAGGGGTAGAAAAGTCATTTCGGATCCATGATTTGTTCATCTTTATGAACGTGAGTCTGTCTACATTATCAGTGGAGAGCCGCGTGCGCTTATCTGTCAGCACACCACCAGCAGCGCTGAACACACGTTCAGACAGAACGCTGGCTGCGGGGCATGACAAGATCTCCAAGGCGTAAGTGGCTAGCTCCGGCCATTTATCCAGATTGGAAGCCCAAAAAGAGTAAGGGTCCAGTGACACAGTCATGGCTTCAATGTTTACTTGGAGATACTCCTGTACCATCGTCTCTAGGCGCTGACTATGTGTCAGACTTCTTGTCTCCTGTGGCCTTGCAAAGGATGGGCTAAAAAAGTGGTGAAATGATTGCGCAAAATTGATGTTACCAGCAGATACTGTGGTTCTGTTATGGTTTTGAGTGCTGAACACTTGACGGTCCCACGGTTGGCAAGTTGGAACTGTGAAATTCACTACGTGCACCACTGGTGTTTTGTGGAAAAGCACATGTAAGATTCTGCAACAGTCTCTGCTGATACTCCTGCATGCGTGCATCCCTTTCTATGGCAGGAATAATTTCTGCAAATTTACTTTTGTACCGGGGATCTAACAGTGTGGCAACCCAGTAGTCAGGATAATTTCTAATTCTCCCAATTCAAGGGTCATGTTGCAGGTAGTGCAGCAAGAAGGCACTCATGTGTGTTGCGCATCCAGGAGCACCAAGTCCCTGTTGTGTTGGTGGCGAGGTAACAATCATGCTTCCTTCCTCTGTCCTCTCCCCCCAACCTCGCACAACAGAAATGTGATCAAGGTCTCCCTCATCTGATGAGTCTTCCATCAGTTCGTCCTCCACTTCTTCCTGGGCTCCTGCACCTTCCTCACTAGTTTGGCTGCTACCATGCGCCCTGGTAAAACCATCTCCCCCACCCTCACATGCCTGCCGCCTTGGTGCTGCCGACCGTCTGGACCTTGCAGATGTTAGCCCTTCCGCATACAACTCCTCCTCCTCTACTTCCTCCACCTCCTCTTGTGCCACCACCTGACTCCGAATTCTGTTTAACATGTGCTCCAGCATGTAAATCACCGGAATAGTCATGCTGATAATGGCATCGTCAGCACTAAACATCTTCATCGCCATTTCAAAACTGTGCAGAAGGGTGCATAGGTCCCTGATCTGAGACCACTCCTCCAGCGTTATTTGCCCCACCTCTGGATCTCGTTGGCCCAGGCTATACGTCAGAACGTATTGCACCAGGGCTTGTCGGTGCTGCCACAGTCGCTGCAACATGTGCACAGTTGAATTCCAGCGGGTAGGCACATCGCATTTTAGCCGGTGAAGTGGCAGGCCCAACGACTTCTGTAGAGATGTAAGTCGCTGAGCTGCGGGATGCGAACGGCGGAAGTGAGCACACAGCGACCGTGCCCTCTGCAGAAGGCCATCTAGTCTGGGATAGTGGGCTAAAAATTGCTGGACAACCAGGTTCAACACGTGAGTCATACAAGGCACGTGTGTGACATTGCCCCGGCTAAGGGCCGCACCCAGGTTTGCAGCATTGTCGCACACGGCCTTCCCTGGTTTCAGGTCCAGTGGAGACAACCATTCATGAAATTGGTTCTCCAGAGCTGACCACAACTCCTCAGCTGTGTGACTCACTTTTCCCAGACATTTCAAAGTAAAAACCGCCTGATGACATTGAGCCCTACTGCCAGCATAGTAAGGAGGTGTGCAGGATATCTTCTGCGCAGTTAGAAAGCTTGTGGCATGACCAGACAGGCTTTGAGTGCAGGTGGAAGACCGAGAGGAGGTTGAGGAGGCAGAAGCAGTGGAGGAACTTTGACATAAAGAGGATTGACGCACAACTCGTGGGGACGGCAAGACTTGGACAGCAGCCCCTTGTCCTGCTGTCACCATAGTTACCCAGTGCCCAGTCAGCGACATGTAACGCCCCTGTCCATGCCTACTAGTCCAAGTGTCTGTGGTGAAATGCACCCTGTCACACACAGAGTTTCTCAAAGAAGCGGTGATGTTGTGTGCGACATGCTGGTTGAGCGCAGGCACACCTTTCTTTGAGAAGTAGTGCCGACTGGGCATCTGGTACTGGGGCACTGCGACGTACATAAGGTCTCGAAAATCCTCTGTGTCCAACAGGCGGAAAGGCAGCATTTCTGTAGCCAAGAGCTTGCAGATGGTGAAATTCAACCTCTTAGCTTTCTCATGGCTAGGAGGAAATGGTCTTTTACTTGTCCACATCTGAGGGACCGAGGGCTGGCTATTGTGCTTAGACGGGGTTGATAAGGGTGTCCCCGGCAAACTGCCGGTCTGTGAGGAAGATGCAGGCGGACATGTTAGGTTGCCTTGATCCAAAGGTGGTGCTATCGATGTCGGACAGCGCTCAACACCAGCTGGTGTTACCACCTCCAAAGAAAATGATGACCTGCCAATCACGCTGGCTGTTGCGGGTAAAGAGGTGGCAGGTCTGCGCCCCAAAACAGGTGTGACTGCTGTCCCCCCAGTCACAGAGGATGAAGAGGCCGTGGATGCACAAGATATGGAAGACGGTGGTTGGCCCGGCCGGCTAGGCCGCATTGTAGCACACTGAGCTTCCCACTGCAACTTATGCTTCATGTCCATGTGCCGGTTCATGCATGAAGTACTCAAACTATGTATTTTTTGGCCTCTACTTAGCTTTTGCTGACAAATGTTACAGATAACACGAGTTGGGTCATCTTTATCGATCTGAAAAAATGCCCAGGCTATGCAAGGCTTAGCACCCATGCGACCTGAAGAGCCACCACGACTTGCGGTGAGAGGCAGAGTTATGTTTGAGGATGCAGTTGTTGACGTGCTTCCAGTACTACGTCTCTGTCCAGGAAGGCGCAACCTGACCTCGTCGTCACTAGCATCTTCCTCCACCTCCTCTGCTGACCTCATCTCTTGGCTGACTGTGGGTTGACAGTAAGTGGGATCTCCAACCTCATCATCATCACCCTGTGCGTTATCACACCCGTCGTCCTCAGAGCCAACCTGTTCCTGCCCTGACAAAAAACTAAAGTTGTCGCTCCAATCAGGTATTTGAGTCTCATCATCGTCTTCCTCATTGTCTCCACCAACAGGAGTTACAGTTTGGGAATGAGGGTCTACATTATGGTCAGAATCTTCTGCGTCTGGTCCTGGATCCGACTCATAAAGATTCTGGGCATCAGTGCAGATCATTTCCTCGTCTAGATTCACAGAAGCGCTGGAGTCGACCTCTGATTCCCAGGCTATAGTATGAGTAAACAGCTCTGCAGACTCAACCATCTGTTCTACCTCATACTCAGACGGGCAGCTGGAGATTTGGGAGCTGTGAGGAAGCAAGTGCGATTGGGGTGACACCTTTGAGGACTGGAGTATTTGTGATGTTGAAGTTGATGTGGAGGAGAGCCCACTTAAAGGAGCACTTGATATCCGTTGAAGCACCTGCTGTTTTTGTGCCTCATCTGGAATTTGTAGCGATTGGCGTGGCCGTAAGAAAGGGATCTTATCACATTGTCCGCTAAAAGAAGTAGACATTTTAGTTTGGCTGGAAGATGGTCTTTCTTCTGCAGATGTTACTGTTGCTTTAACACCTACCCCACGGACACAACCTTTTTTCCCCTTCCCAACACGCCTATTCCCCTTTCCACCAGCAGCAGGCCTTTTTCCACTCATTTTGGTGGTTAACTAATTCACAACTCTGGAGTTGTTTGCACAAAAAAACAATGGATGGAAACCGAGCAGAGCTGAGTGGCCAAACTGTGCTATTAGGCCAAAACTATTGGCTGGATTAGATGCAGAAAAAAATTATATTCAATTTGCAACCTGATGGAGGTCAGTATAGATGGACTAATAGAACAAGTCCCACACACAGGTAGAAGCCCAAATATTTTTTCAGAGGTAAATGCAGAAAAAAAAATATTCAGTTTGCAACCTGATGGAGGTCAGTATAGATGTACTAATAGAGAAAGTCCCACACGCTGCTAGAAGGCCAAATATTTTTTCAGAGCTAGATGCAGAAAAAAATTATATTCAGTTTGCAACCTGATGGACGTCAGTATAGATGGACTAATAGAGAAAGTCCCACACACTGCTAGAAGGCCAAATATTTTTTCAGAGCTAGATGCAGAAAAAAATTATATTCAGTTTGCAACCTGATGGAGGTCTGTATAGATGGATTAATAGAACAAGTCCCACACACAGCTAGAAGCCCAATATTTTTTCAGAGGTAGATGCAGAAAAAAATATATTCAGTGTGCAACCTGATGGAGGTCAGTATAGATGGACTAATACAACAAGTCCCACACAAAGCTAGAAGCCCAATATTTTTTCAGAGCTAGATGCAGAAAAAAATTATATTCAATTTGCAACCTGATGGAGGTCAGTATAGATGGAGTAATAGAACAAGTCCCACACACAGCTAGAAGCCCAAATATTTTTTCAGAGGTAGATGCAGAAAAAAATTATTTTCAGTTTGCAACCTGATGGAGGTCTGTATAGATGGATTAATAGAACAAGTCCCACACACAGCTACAAGCCCAATATTTTTTCAGAGGTAGATGCAGAAAAAAATATATTCAGCTTGCAACCTGATGGAGGTCAGTATAGATGGACTAATAGAGAAAGTCCCACACACTGCTAGAAGGCCAAATATTTTTTCAGAGCTAGATGCAGAAAAAAATTATATTCAGTTTGCAACCTGATGGAGGTCAGTATAGATGGACTAATAGAGAAAGTCCCACACACTGCTAAAAGGCCAAATATTTTTTCAGAGCTAGATGCAGAAAAAAATTATATTCAGCTTGCAACCTGATGGAGGTCAGTATAGATGGACTAATAGAGAAAGTCCGACACACTGCTAGAACGCCAAATATTTTTTCAGAGGTAGATGCAGAAAAAAATTATATTCAGTTTGCAACCTGATGGAGGTCTGTATAGATGGATTAATAGAACAAGTCCAACACACAGCTAGAAGCCCAATATTTTTTCAGAGGTAGATGCAGAAAAAAATATATTCAGTTTGCAACCTGATGGAGGTCAGTAAAGATGGACTAATACAACAAGTCCCACACACAGCTAGAAGCCCAATATTTTTTCAGAGCTAGATGCAGAAAAAAATTATATTCAATTTGCAACCTGATGGAGGTCAGTATAGATGGAGTAATAGAACAAGTCCCACACACAGCTAGAAGCCCAAATATTTTTTCAGAGCTAGATGCAGATAAAAATTATTTTTAATTTGCAACCCGATGGAGGTCAGTATAGATGGACTAATAGAGAAAGTCCCACACACTGCTACAAGCCCATATATTATTTCAGAGCTAGATGCAGAAAAAAATTATTTTCAGTTTGCAACCTGATGGAGGTCTGTATAGGTATAGATGGATTAATAGAACAAGTCCCACACACAGCTACAAGCCCAATATTTTTTCAGAGGTAGATGCAGAAAAAAAAAATATTCAGTTTGCAACCTGATGGAGGTCAGTATAGATGGACTAATAGAGAAAGTCCCACACACTGCTAGAAGGCCAAATATTTTTTCAGAGCTAGATGCAGAAAAAAATTATATTCAGTTTGCAACCTGATGGAGGTCAGTATAGATGGACTAATAGAGAAAGACCCACACACTGCTAGAAGGCCAAATATTTTTTCAGAGCTAGATGCAGAAAAAAATTATATTCAGCTTGCAACCTGATGGTGGTCAGTATAGATGGACTAATAGAGAAAGTCCCACACACTGCTAGAAGGCCAAATATTTTTTCAGAGCTAGATGCAGAAAAAAATTATATTCAGTTTGCAACCTGATGGAGGTCAGTATAGATGGACTAATAGAGAAAGTCCCACACACTGCTAGAGGGCCAAATATTTTTTCAGAGCTAGATGCAGAAAAAAATTATATTCAGTTTGCAACCTGATGGACGTCAGTATAGATGGACTAATAGAGAAAGTCCCACACACTGCTAGAAGGCCAAATATTTTTTCAGAGCTAGATGCAGAAAAAAATTATATTCAGTTTGCAACCTGATGGAGGTCAGTATAGATGGACTAATCGAGAAAGTCCCACACACTGCTAGAAGGCCAAATATTTTTTCAGAGCTAGATGCAGAAAAAAATTATATTCAGTTTGCAACCTGATGGACGTCAGTATAGATGGACTAATAGAGAAAGTCCCACACACTGCTAGAAGGCCAAATATTTTTTCAGAGCTAGATGCAGAAAAAAATTATATTCAGTTTGCAACCTGATGGAGGTCTGTATAGATGGATTAATAGAACAAGTCCCACACACAGCTAGAAGCCCAATATTTTTTCAGAGGTAGATGCAGAAAAAAATATATTCAGTTTGCAACCTGATGGAGGTCAGTATAGATGGACTAATACAACAAGTCCCACACAAAGCTAGAAGCCCAATATTTTTTCAGAGCTAGATGCAGAAAAAAATTATATTCAATTTGCAACCTGATGGAGGTCAGTATAGATGGAGTAATAGAACAAGTCCCACACACAGCTAGAAGCCCAAATATTTTTTCAGAGGTAGATGCAGAAAAAAATTATTTTCAGTTTGCAACCTGATGGAGGTCTGTATAGATGGATTAATAGAACAAGTCCCACACACAGCTACAAGCCCAATATTTTTTCAGAGGTAGATGCAGAAAAAAATATATTCAGCTTGCAACCTGATGGAGGTCAGTATAGATGGACTAATAGAGAAAGTCCCACACACTGCTAGAAGGCCAAATATTTTTTCAGAGCTAGATGCAGAAAAAAATTATATTCAGTTTGCAACCTGATGGAGGTCAGTATAGATGGACTAATAGAGAAAGTCCCACACACTGCTAGAAGGCCAAATATTTTTTCAGAGCTAGATGCAGAAAAAAATTATATTCAGCTTGCAACCTGATGGAGGTCAGTATAGATGGACTAATAGAGAAAGTCCGACACACTGCTAGATCGCCAAATATTTTTTCAGAGGTAGATGCAGAAAAAAATTATATTCAGTTTGCAACCTGATGGAGGTCTGTATAGATGGATTAATAGAACAAGTCCAACACACAGCTAGAAGCCCAATATTTTTTCAGAGCTAGATGCAGAAAAAAATTATATTCAATTTGCAACCTGATGGAGGTCAGTATAGATGGAGTAATAGAACAAGTCCCACACACAGCTAGAAGCCCAAATATTTTTTCAGAGCTAGATGCAGATAAAAATTATTTTTAATTTGCAACCCGATGGAGGTCAGTATAGATGGACTAATAGAGAAAGTCCCACACACTGCTACAAGCCCATATATTATTTCAGAGCTAGATGCAGAAAAAAATTATTTTCAGTTTGCAACCTGATGGAGGTCTGTATAGGTATAGATGGATTAATAGAACAAGTCCCACACACAGCTACAAGCCCAATATTTTTTCAGAGGTAGATGCAGAAAAAAAAAATATTCAGTTTGCAACCTGATGGAGGTCAGTATAGATGGACTAATAGAGAAAGTCCCACACACTGCTAGAAGGCCAAATATTTTTTCAGAGCTAGATGCAGAAAAAAATTATATCCAGTTTGCAACCTGATGGAGGTCAGTATAGATGGACTAATAGAGAAAGTCCCACACACTGCTAGAAGGCCAAATATTTTTTCAGAGCTAGATGCAGAAAAAAATTATATTCAGTTTGCAACCTGATGGAGGTCTGTATAGATGGATTAATAGAACAAGTCCCACACACAGCTAGAAGCCCAATATTTTTTCAGAGGTAGGTGCAGAAAAAAATATATTCAGTTTGCAACCTGGTGGAGGTCAGTATAGATGGACTAATACAACAAGTCCCACACACAGCTAGAAGCCCAATATTTTTTCAGAGCTAGATGCAGAAAAAAATTATATTCAATTTGCAACCTGATGGAGGTCAGTATAGATGGAGAAATAGAACAAGTCCCACACACAGCTAGAAGCCCAAATATTTTTTCAGAGCTAGATGCAGATAAAAATTATTTTTAATTTGCAACCTGATGGAGGTCAGTATAGATGGACTAATAGAGAAAGTCCCACACACTGCTAGAAGGCCAAATATTTTTTCAGAGCTAGATGCAGAAAAAAATTATATTCAGCTTGCAACCTGATGGTGGTCAGTATAGATGGACTAATAGAGAAAGTCCCACACACTGCTAGAAGGCCAAATATTTTTTCAGAGCTAGATGCAGAAAAAAATTATATTCAGTTTGCAACCTGATGGAGGTCAGTATAGATGGACTAATAGAGAAAGTCCCACACACTGCTAGAAGGCCAAATATTTTTTCAGAGCTAGATGCAGAAAAAAATTATATTCAGTTTGCAACCTGATGGAGGTCTGTATAGATGGATTAATAGAACAAGTCCCACACACAGCTAGAAGCCCAATATTTTTTCAGAGGTAGATGCAGAAAAAAATATATTCAGTTTGCAACCTGATGGAGGTCAGTATAGATGGACTAATACAACAAGTCCCACACACAGCTAGAAGCCCAATATTTTTTCAGAGGTAGATGCAGAAAAAAATTATTTTCAGTTTGCAACCTGATGGAGGTCAGTATAGATGGAGTAATAGAACAAGTCCTACACACAGCTACAAGTCCAATATTTTTTCAGAGGTAGATGCGGAAAAAAATATATTCAGTTTGCAACCTGATGGAGGTCAGTATAGATGGACTAATAGAGAAAGTCCCACATACTGCTAGAAGGCCAAATATTTTTTCAGAGCTAGATGCAGAAAAAAATTATATTCAATTTGCAACCTGATGGAGGTCAGTATAGATGGACTAATAGAATGATGCTATGCCCAAAAGATTTTACTTCACTAGGTGCAGTAAAAAAATTGGTATTCTATACACTGGTGGTATATCTTGCAACACAGATAGGCTACTCCACTGACTAACACTCTCTGCAATAGGCCACAAAGGATTAGCTTTGCTAGATTCAGCCAAATGCTGTGAAAAAAACTTGCACAGCACTGGCACAGACCTGCCTGGCAAAAACTGATAGGAACTGATGTATCCTAGTCCTGAAAAGGACTCCAATTACAATTAGTCTTTACTCCCACAACCTATCTATTTAAGAGCACAGACCTGCCTGATAAAAATCGTAGGAAATGCTGTAACCTAGTCCTTAAAAGGACTGCAATCACAACTATTCCCTACTCCCAAGCTATCTGTAGATTTGTGCGAAAATTGGCTTGAAATTAACAAGGTATAGCGCACACAGCAACAGCGGTGCCGTCTAACATGCAGCTGCAGCAGTGAGAAAATGGTGGCGACGGGGAAAATGGCTTGGTCTTATAGGGCAAGGACATTTGACATACACTGCCAGTGACACATGCCCTTGCTTGTGTGAAAAAAAGCACTTCGCTCCGTGTGTGCGCTGCTGATAGGCTGACAGATTGCACCTCCCCACTGTAAATGCGGGAAAGAGAAAAAAAAATGGAGATCTTCATTATTCCTGCAGAGATCCATCCCCTGCCCCTCCCCCCACCCCGCTGTACACTCAAACTGCGTATTAACATTAATTTTCATCATTACTGAGAAAAAATCCAGTTATGATTTTGGTGCACGAACAGTTATCGAACATAACCTCGAACAGCCGAATTTTCTCAAATCGTTCGTGTTCGCCGAATGGCTCGAACACCGCCCAAAACAGCTCAAATTTAAGATTGGCGAACAGTTCGAGTAGAACACCGCTCATCTCTAGTCGGCACTACTTCTCAAAGAAAGGTGTGCCTGTGCTCCAAAAGCATGTCGCACACAACGTCACCGCTTCTTTGAGAAACTCTGTGTGTGACAGGGTGCATTTCACCACAGACACTTGGGCGAGTAGGCATGGACAGGGGCGTTACATGTCGCTGACTGGGCACTGGCTAACTATGGTGACAGCAGGACAAGGGGCAACTGTCCAAGTCTTGCCGTCTTCACGAGTTGTACGTCAATCCTCTTTATCTAGAAGTTCCTCCACTGCTTCTGCCTCCTCAACCTCCTCTCGGTCCTCCACCTGCACCCAAAGCCTGTCTGCTAATGCCACCCGCTTTCTAACTGCGCAGAAGGAATCCTGCACACCTCTTTACTATGCTGGCAGCAGGGCTCAACGACATCAGGCGGTGTTTACTTTGAAATGTCTGGGAAATGTGAGTCACACAGCTGAGAAGTTGTGGTCAGCTCTGGAGACCCAGTTTCATGAATGGCTGTCTCCACTGGACCTGCAATCAGGGAAGGCCGTGTGCGACAATGCTGCAAACCTGGGTGCGGCCCTTAGCCGGGGCAATGTCACACATGTGCCTTGTATGGCTCACGTGTTGAACCTGGTTGTCCAGCAATTTTTAGCCCACCATCCCGGACTAGATGGCCTTCTGCAGAGGGCACGGTGCTCACTTCCGCCATTCGCATCCCGCAGCTCAACGACTTACATCTCTACAGAAGTTGTTGGGCCTGCCAGTTCACCGGCTGAAATGCGATGTGCCGACACGGTGGAATTCAACTCTGCACATGTTGCAGCGACTGTGGCAGCACCGACAAGCCCTGGTGCAATACGTTCTGAGGTATAGCCTGGGCCAACGAGATCCAGAGATGGGGCAAATCACGCTGCAGGAGTGGTCTCAGATCAGGGACCTATGAAGTTGACGCGTCCCCTGGGCCATGGGGTACCCGGAGCCGGGCCGGTAGACGCTGGGGGTTGTAGTCACTGTGGCGGCCACCCGGTCCGTGACCCAGGGCGGTCAATCCAAGGGTAATTTGTATATATGGGTTTTATAATGTCCGACTACGCCACCTGTGGAATGCGGCCAAAGGAGCCGCCGCTGCGGAACAGTCCTCTGAAGCTGGTGGTTTTGCAGCAATGGTAGTATTACTACCCACAGGAAGAGTGTAGCTTCAGGGCAGTGTGGGTGGATGATGGTGGTTGTAGTGCAGGGAGTCAGCAATGAACACAGAGTCCGTGTGATGCAGTCCCAAGATATTTACTCACAGTTGTTGCAGTCCAGATTACAGGTACCAGAGCAATCTCCCCCATCGTGCTGTGCGTACTCAGTGAGGGGCTCAGTCCACCCCCAGATAGCTCCAGAGTACTTAGCAGGACCCCCTTCTGTGTGTCCTTTCTCTGGCCTTCTCCCTGCAACTCACACCCAGTGACACTTCTATCCGGTATCCTCGGGCCTTGTCGGGCGACGTGTGTTCCATCCCCTGGGTACTATGTGGCTACCTTCTTAGTGAGACTGGTGTGGACTTTGGCCTGCAGTACATGAAATTCTGCAGCCTCTGGTTTCTAGTTGAGCCTTGCTGTTTCTCCGCTAGTTGAGGGACCGTTTCCCCTTATCTGGCCTGACCACTCTACCTCCTGGTAGCAGCGGGCGTATGGGTGGCCTTCTGCATGGCCCCTACCCCTAGGGTCCCTTCGGTTCCTGGAGCCTTCCTGCTCCCACTCCTCTCTTCTCTCCTTCAGTCCTGGGCCTCCCAGGCTAGGCCCGCCTCCGGAGCAGAGCTCATGCAGAGCCTCTGCTCCTGTCACTTCTCCTCTGACTGGCTTGCTCTTTCTAAGATGGCTTCCTATTTATACTCTCCCTGTCATGTGCTCCCCTAAGCTGCTTTCTCCACCCACACCCACTACATAGGACCCTCCCACAAGCTAGGGACCTGGGACTGTGTTCTCCCTTAGGAGCAATCTCGCCCTACCCCACTGCGGGTATGTGTTGGATGCAGGTGTTAGAGTCCCGAGCCATACTCCTTCCTTACCTGAGGGTGAGATACCACACCTCTGGGTGAGATGCAGTACTTGTGTGGCGACTGAACCCTCAGGGGCACCACACACCCTTCTGCACAGTTTTGAAATGGCGACGAAGATGTTTAGTGCTGACGACGATGCCATTATCAGCATGACTATTCTGGTGATTTACATGCTGGAACACACGTTAAGCAGAATTCAGAGTCAGGTGGTGGGACAAGAGGAGGTGGAGGAAGTAGAGGAGGAGTCATATGCGGAAGGGATAACATCTCCAAGGTCCAGATGGTCGGCAGCACCAAGGCGGCAGGCATGGGAGGGTGGGGGAGAGGGATTAACCAGGGCGCATGGTAGCAGCCAAACTGTTGAGGAAGGTGCAGGAGCCGAGGAAGAATTGGAGGACGAACTGGCTATGGGCATGTAAGACTCATCAGATGAGGGAGACCTTGATCACATTTCTGTTGTGCGAGGTTGGGGGGAGAAGGCAGAGGAAGGAAGCATGATTCTTACCTCGCTACCAACACAACAAGGACTTGGTGCTCCTGGATGCGCAAGACACATGAGTGCCTTCTTGCTGCACTACCTGCAACATGACCCTCGGATTGTCAGAATTCGAAGTAATCCCGACTACTGGGTTGCCACACTCTTAGATCCCCGGTACAAAAGTAAATTTGCCAAAATAATTCCTGCCATAGAAAGGGATTCACGCATGCAGGAGTATCAGCAGAGGCTGTTGCAGAATCTTACATGTGCTTTTCCACAAAACACCAGTGGTGCACGTAGTGTATCTCACAGTTCTAACTTGCAAACCGTGGGACTGTCAAGTCTTCATCACTCAAACCATAACAGTAACACAGTATCTGCTGGTAACAGCAATTTTGTGGAATCGTTTCACCACTTTTTTAGACCATCCTTTGCAAGGCCACAGGAGACAAGAAGTCTGACACATAGTCAACGCCTAGAGAGGATGGTACAGGAGTATCTCCAAGTGAACATCGAAGCTATGACTGTGTCACTGGACCCTTGCTCATTTTGGGCTTCCAATCTGGAAAAATGTCCGGAGCTCGCCACTCATGCCTTGGAGATCTTGTCATGCCCTGCAGCCAGCGTTCTCTCTGAACGTGTGTTCAGCTCTGCTGGTGGTGTGCTGACAGATAAGCGCACGCGGCTGTCCACTGAGAATGTAGACAGACTCACGTTCATAAAGATGAACAAATCATGGATCCGCAAGGACTTTTCTGCCCCTGTGTCATCCTGGGGAGACTAAAAGCTTGAGGATTTGGTAAAATCACCTCACCAACCGTTTTAAGCAACTCTGGGGCAATTGATGCCACTTAAGTGGTGTCTGTGCCACAATTTTTGGAAAAAATGGAGACTCTTTTTGGAGTCCCCTTGCTGTGTTTTACGTGATGTTGGCATCGTCAATTCAAGGTGGGTTGGGTCGCTCCCCCCCTCTTTTAACTGTAAGAAACTACATACACTATGGCTTGGGGTAACACAGATGGTTGAGTCTGAAGAGCTGTTTACTCAGAGGTCTGCTCCAAAGCTTCAGTGTCTGCTAGTCAGAGTAGAATTTTTAACTGCATCTAGCCTAGGCAATACTTTGGGCGTAGTAGCCCAGCTGCGAAGCAAGCTGCACCGCCTGTGTATCTAATAAGAATTTTTAAATGCATCTAGCCTAGGCAGACTGTGGGGACCCCCAACCAAACCCAGATGCTCAGCCCCCCTACCGCCCCCCTTTCCTTGACAATACAATAATGTAACTCTTACAGCTGGATGGGTGAGGATCGGTCACAGCTTTATTAACTCTTTATACTCATTCCATTAGAAAGTCATTTTATTTCTAAAATAATTCAGCTTGTGGCAGCATGCCCTGGGTCTCCACACCGGCAAGTTGGCCAACAAGTGTAACTCTCCAACATGTCCTTTCTATTTCCAGGCCACGGAGGATCTGCATACTCGTATGCAGGACTCTGGCCCCCATCCATCACTATTAAAGCTTGTTCCACTCTGTCCTGGAGTCCTGACAGAAATTTGTCCAGTCCAATATCCATTAAGTGAACACCGTCGGGCCGTATGAGGCCTGCTTTATCTCATTCCAGTTGTCGGTGTTGTATCACTACACCGCCTCTGTCTCTTCTAAATTTTGCTTCCGAATAATTATTACCCGCCATTTCCGTTCGATGGCCGTGATGTCTCGCGCACCTTGCCATACCGCTATCGACACAATCTCTGACCATACTATAGTTAGTTTTGTGAAAAATTCTCTGAAGCGCTCAGTGTCTAGTTTCATTATTGCCATTAGTTATGCGCTCTTGTGATGACCTAGGTCGTTTCCCCCGGCCTGTATAACTAAGATGACCGGACCTCTTGCCTCTCTCCCTACCTTGATTACCTCCATTGGTACCTGTGGCCATAGCAGGCCTCTAATACCTCTCCAGTCGAAATATGTGTTACGAAACTCTAATTTCCTCCCGCCTGGGCGGACTTTCTCCCTTTTTTCTGCCCAATATATATACGAGTGGCCTATCACCCACACTGTTGGCTTAGCGTCACCTGTAAAAGAAACAAACCACGTTAGGATAACAAGTCCGGTCTTATGTATCTCGCCAAACACGTGGATTGCCATCTCCTTATCCTCTGAACTTCTGTTTCTGACAGTCCTGCTCTTGCTGCTTCCGTGGCCGCGCCTATGCGGAATGAGTGTGTCCCGTAATCTTTGGGGTGGTTCCCTGCCGATGTTTTGCATTTATTAAATATAGCTTGGAACAGGTATCTTGATAATGGCGTTCCATCAATGTGTGATAGGAAGAAATTACTTTGTGATCTGATGGTTATATATGTTTTTACTATTGTTACCCGACTCAGTGTACCGTTTGTGGGTTGTAGAAGTACCCAAGTGTCCCTGCCCGCTTTAACCGTTTTCGATTGGCGTATGCGTAGATGTATTGCATTATTGGCTATGACTACGTCCTGGTGTAATAAACCTCCACTGGTGGTAATTTTGGATTGAGGGACTAATTCGCTTATGCATAGCGCCCCGAAGAAGGCGATCGCAAATGCAGTAGACAGTAGTGTTGCTTCAAATTGTGAGTGTCATGTTAATGGTGTTAGGGATATGATGTGAGAAATCAGTTTTAGTGACACAGGACTGGACGTCTACACTCCTGACTTGGCTGACCCCTTTTCCACCCTTTTATGGATTGTCTGATGATGAATCTCTTTGTCACATCTCCCCAATTCAGTAGTTGGAAATGAAATGCTACTCCGGTCAGACACCGCTGCGCTGACGCCCCTGATATGCCCCTCATCATTAGCTGGTGGAGAAATTCTATGGTGACTTGTAATCTGGCTTGTTCATATTGGTCAATCCGTCTGCCTGCTACTAGTCGTGTCCACTCTTCCCATGCCTTACCGTATGCTTGACACGTCGACGGGGCAACTGACGCTCTGATTAATGGCATCAACTATTCGCCACTAGATCCCATAGGGAGGGTGGGCAACTGTTGCCCAATGGGTGGGCGTTGGGGAGGAGCTCTGTGAAAATCTGCCATTTGAATTGTGATAAAGCGTTCGCAGCAGCTTTAGACCCCTCAGCATTGTGGCTAGCGCGGACCCATACATTGTGTTTTAGGCACAGGAATGCTAGACGGCATAGTACTGGGAGAGACGATGATGCCATCTTATTAATGCAGTGCGCTAGGCTGGTGTTTTTTGTTATGAAGCGTATATTTTTGTTAGCCAGGAGAAGCTAAAAATTATTATTAATTTCAAAGCTGGTGGAGCTTGGTATATATGGCCTAATACAATGAGTACCACACACTGCTACTATGCCCAAAATTATTTTCCAAGCAAGATGCAGCTAAAAATTATTAGTAATTTGAAAGCTGGTGGAGCTTAGTATAGATGGCCTAATAGAATGAGTACCACACACTGCTAATATGCCCAAAATAAGTTTACGGCAAGATGCAGCTAAAACTTATTATTAATTTCAAAGCTGGTGGAGCTTGGTATAGATGGCCTAATACAATGAGTACCACACACTGCTAATTTGCCCAAAACTATTTTACAGGCAAGATGCAGCTAAAAATTATTATTAATTTCAAAGCTGGTGGAGCTTTGTATAGATGGCCAAATACAATGAGTACCACACACTGCTACTAAGCCAAAATTATTTTCCGGGCTAGGTGCAGCTAAAAATTATTATTAATTTCAAAGCTGGTGGAGCTTGGTAGGCCTAATACAATGAGTACCACACACTACTACTATGCCCAAAATTATTTTCCAGGCAAGATGCAGCTAAAAATTATTAGTAATTTGAAAGCTGGTGGAGCTTAGTATAGATGGCCTAATAGAATGAGTACCACACACTGCTAATATGCCCAAAATTATTTTACAGGCAAGATGCAGCTAAAAATTATTATTAATTTCAAAGCTGGTGGAGCTTGGTATAGATGGCCTAATACAATGAGTACCACACACTGCTACAAGCATAATATTTTTTCAGAGCTAGATGCAGATAAAAATTATTTTGAATTTGCAACCTGGTGGAGGTTAGTATAGATGGACTAATAGAACAAGTCCCACACACTGCTACAAGCCCAAATATTTTTTCAGAGCTAGATGCAGATAAAAATTATTTTGAATTTGCAACCTGGTGGAGGTTAGTATAGATGGACTAATAGAACAAGTCCCACACACTGCTACAAGCCCATATATTATTTCAGAGCTAGATGCAGATAAAAATTATTTTGAATTTGCAACCTGGTGGAGGTTAGTATAGATGGACTAATAGAACAAGTCCCACACTGCTACAAGCCCAAATATTTTTTCAGAGCTAAATGCAGATAAAAATTATTTTGAATTTGCAACCTGGTGGAGGTTAGTATAGATGAACTAATAGAATGATGCTATGCCCAAAAGGTTTTACTTCACTAGGTGCAGTAAAAAAAATTGTATTCTATACACAGGTGGTGTAGCTTACAACACAGATAGGCTACTCCACTGACTAACACACACTGCAAGAGGCCAAAAAGGATTTGCTTTGCTAGATTTAGCCAAATGCTGTGAAAAAAACTTGCACAGCATTGGCACAGACCTGCCTGGCAAAAAGTGATAGGAACTGATGTAACCTAGCCCTGAAAAGGACTGCAATTACAATTAGTCTTTACTCCCAACCTATCTATTTAAGAGCACAGACCTGCTTGATAAAAGTTGTAGGAAATGATGTAACCTAGTCCTCAAAAGGACTGCAATCACAACTATTCCCTACTCCCAAGCTATCTGTAGATTTGGGTGAAAATTGGCTTGAAATTAACACTCAAAGTATAGCGCACACAGCAACAGTGGTGCCGTCTAACACGCAGCTGCAGCAATGAGAAAATGGTGGCGACGAGGAAAATGGCTGGGTCTTATAGGGCAAGGACATGAGACATACACTGCCAATTACACATGCCCTTGCTTGTGTGAAAAAAAGCAGTTCGCTCAGTGTGTGCACTGCTGATAGGCTGACAGATTACACCTCCCCACTGTAAAAGCGGGAAAGAGAAAAAAAAATGGAGATCTTCATTATTTATGCAGAGATCCATCCCCTGCCCCTTCCCCCCGCCCCGCTGTACACTCAATCTGCGTATTAACATTAATTTTCAGCATTACTGAGAAAAAATCCAGTTATGATTTTGGTGCACGAACAGTTATCGAACATGACCTCGAACAGGCGGATTTTTTTCAAATTGTTCGTGTTCGCCGAACGGCTCGAACACCGCCCAAAACAGCTCGAATTTGAGATTGGCGAACAGTTCGAGTCGAACAACGCTCATCTCTACTTTGAACATCCTATCACTTTAAAAACACTCATCTTCTATAAAGCTTTGCCGAGTGGGTTTTTCACGTTCTTTAATCTGTTTGACCCTGACTCAATGGGTGCGTTTTTTCACATGCAGAACACACTCATATTAAGTGACAAGTAATAAAACTGTTCCGAGCGTTTCTTCAGGTGTGCTGTCAATTAGGAGCTATAAATTAGAGCTATCAGCACGGCCTACTGTGTATCCAAGGTCAGCTGCTCCTTCCACTAAATCTTTTTAATTCACTTCGTTTGAAAGCATTGATTGAACCTAAGCTCTTAGTGACAAGAGTTCTGTGAAACAGACACACCTGGATCATTTATCATGGTTAACAATTGTCTAAGATGTACAGAAAACCCGAATACAATGTTGCCTGCAATTCCTGCTTATACACTTACTTAATAAATAGGGAAAAAAAGCAATTGAATTGAAATGCGAGGGGGTGTATAGAGGGTACATAGGCCCTTATTACACCAGGTACCCAAGAACTTAAGAACTAATCCTATTTCATAAATCACTCTTCCTTCAAAAGGAGTTTTCCCTTTATTCCCATCTCGTACTACACAGTTTATGCCATAAATGTCCAGAAAATACGGATCACTCCAATTGGACCTCCATCAATTTCGAGATTGTTGTTGGAATTCCCATACCAATTATTAGGAAGAAAAGTATTCAAACCAAGCAGGAAAAACAGCGGTGATTTGCAGAAGCTGCCACAGAGTAAAGGCAAGGGTGAATGTTCTCTGGTTCTTTATTCATACAATGTGTTTCGAAGTCGGCTTGACTCCTTCATCAAGTATCTCCTTCTCTACATGATGCATGCGTCAAACCAACTTCAAAATGCGTTGCATGAATAAAGATCCAGAGAACATACACCCTTGTCTTCACTTTAGGGCAGCACCCAGAAATCACCGTTTTTTTCCTGTTTAGTTTGAATACTTTATTATTTCCTATCTTTTGGTTGAACTTGATGGTCATGTGTCTTTTTTCAATGGTATTAACTATGTAAAAATGTAACGGGGTAATATGAACAAGGAGGGAAATTCATCTCACCCACTAGAAGGTGCTTAGGCACAACTCTACCTTTCTATGTTTCTTCTCTACCCTTCTATGTTTCTACTCTATCCTTCTATGTTTCTATGATGATTAACGAGTGGAACAGGCTTCCACGAGAGGTGGTGAGTTCTCCTTCAATGGAAGTCTTCACACAGAGGCGAGACAGACATCTGTCTGAGATGATCTAGTGAATCCTGCATTGAGCAGGGGGTTGGACCAGATGACCCTGGAGGTCCCTTCCACCTCTACTCTTCTATGACTGCAGTGACTAGGGACCCTGTCTAATTTTTTTCACTGCATTGTTGTTCAGCTGCGAACAATGTTTTTATTTTTTACAAAGAATATGTTTTTTTATCAGAACATCTTGGCAGCTGGATTTTTCCTTTTTTCTATGTAACCGGTGTTTTATAGCCTTTGCCCGCAGGTGGATACCCTTGCAGTCTGTTGGGCCACCCCGGTTCTGTCTGCCACATAGAATTTACTACTTTGCTGGTTACGACCTCTTTAAGTACAAGTGCACATTAGTGAATATCTAATCACATTATGTTGTTTATCCCTGAAGCTTTCTTCAATTAAGTTCAGTATTTCATATCTCGAGGAGATCCATGTTTATGCTGCATATTTCTTTCTTGTTAATGGTGCGTATCGCAGCTACTTATTTATATTACATCAGAATATTACCGATAAAATAAACTTGTAAAATGAAAGGATTGTACACCAGATATTGTTTGTGAATAATAATAATTATTTTTATTTTTATAGCGCCAACATATTCTGCAGCGCTTTACATTTTAGAGGGGACTTGTACAGACAATAAGGACATTACAGAATAACAAATAACTCTGATACCAAGAGGGGTGAGGGCCCTGCTGCTCACAAGCTAAAATCTATGACTGAACATTCACTTATTAGAAAGGTCACATGATACTCCACATGTATCTATGACAAGAAATCCACATACGTATGTGTGCATGGAAGTACAAATTACTGTTTTCACACATAGATAGCTGACAAAATATCGATAAAAATATCTTGTCATTTCATTTATTTGTCGGACCTTAAACTGCAAAAAGCTGATGGTGATATAATGAGGTGTTTCGACATATACGGTATTTTACGGATTATAAGACGCACCGGTTTATGAGACGCACCCCAAATTTTGAGGAGGAAAATAGGAAAAAAATGTTTTTATTTAATAAGCTTACCTGGGGGGTGGCTGCATTGGTGGAGTGGGGTACTAGGTGGCAGGGTCGCTGCTGGTGGAGGGAGGACGGGGTGTTGGGAGGCAGGAGTCAGGAGATGGCTTTGGACCCCATGCTGGTAGGATAAGGTGTTCGGTGGTGCAGAGGGTCTGCCAACATTTTGTGAAAGCCGGAGCCCCGCACCTTCTATACATTTTAATGCAGTGGAAAATGGCCTCCAGAGGCAGCGTATGCTTAGATTGAGATCTCGGTACCATGTTTTATATCAACCTTGATCTGTATTCACAGCTTCACTGCTCAGCACTGCTGTATAACGTCCGGCATGCTGCTGTTTCTTCTGAACATGTGCTACTGAGACAAGAGAGCAGGAATACCTCCTGTCTTGGTGTACTGTGTAAGGTCACATTCACACATTCAGTATTTGATCAGTATTTTACATCAGTATTTGTAAGGTAAAATCGAATGGAACAATCAGAGGAAAATTATAATAGAAACACTTCACCACTTCTGTATTTATCACCCACTCCTGGTTTTGGCTTTCAAATACTGATGTAAAATACTGACCAAATACTGAACGCATGAACATGACCTAAATGAAACGTAAGGGAAGATGGTCTCCACTAGAGATCGATTTTGAGTTGAATTTTCTGAAACTTGAAATTCCCTTTGAATTTGAACACTTTGCAATTCGATTCACAAGGATTGTAAAATAAAACAAAATGAGAAAAAAACGCCTGACATCATTACACATACTGCAGAAGCATCGGAGTTGGGCCAATGTTGTTTTATATGGTCACGTGGGCT
The DNA here is from genome assembly GCF_046119375.1 of Phyllobates terribilis. Taxonomy (NCBI): domain Eukaryota; kingdom Metazoa; phylum Chordata; class Amphibia; order Anura; family Dendrobatidae; genus Phyllobates; species Phyllobates terribilis. The sequence continues at coordinate 332,470,707 of NW_027362768.1, forward strand.
TCCTTATAATACTTTGCAGTTAGGACATCACCTGGCTCAGGAGGGGATGAAACATCTAAGTGGGCCCCTAACCGGTAACCCTGATTACAACTACGGTTGCATACCCTAATTGTGGGCATAGAGGAACCTAAGAAGATGACCTTGGTGCTACTAAAAATAAATCTACACAAAGACCAAGACTGATATTATGCCATATGATGACCATATAGTGGTAGACAGCAGTGCGGCAGAACATGTAAGAGATTACAGTACAGTTATAGATGGTGACTTACAGATGACCTTCTTTCTGATGTAGTCATTCACTTTTCAAATCTGGTGGCCCAGACCGACATGACAACTTCTCCATCCATGACTTGTCTGCAGAAATCACAACAAAGACACATTTGACTTCTCACATTTCCAGCACTGTCCCCATCTATTCCCAACATGCACAAACTCCTCACCCTGCTGTCACCCCAATACTGAGCCGCTGCTACTGTATGTGGCCCTATTGCTGCACCTCAGGTTTGGCACTATAAAAGCGCTCCTTTTAGTTCTCACCACTGTGCCCTTACATAGCAATAATGCCTTCTTTTTGCCCTCTAGATGGTAAAATTGCATCCTAGAAAATATGAATTCCCTGTGCTAGTGCTCTAGAAAACAGTGTCCTCATTTTGTCTCTTGAAAGAAATAATTGCCCCTGTGCACCTTTGAAAGTCACTCTACTCTGAGTGCCCCTATAACAATAATTCTTCTTAAGTGCCCATTTAACATTTAATAATGTCCTCTGAGTCCCCCAATGCACAGCTCCTCTATTCACAGTATGATGGGCCAACAGCTCCCCTATACAAAGTGTGATGGACCCACAGCTCCTCTATACATAGTATGATGTCCCCATTGCTCCCCCAAAACACAGTACAATGACCTCCGCAGTAGCCCTCACACTGTATAATGGAATCCACAATAGTTCCCAAACTTAACGATGACACCCACAGTAGCCCTCAAACTGTATAATTGCCCCCGCATTAGCACCCACACTGTTTAATGGCCCACATGGTAGGCCCCAAATTGTTTAATGTGCCTCAAATTTGCCACACTGTAAAATGGCCCCCACACTTTGAGGACACCCACAGATATTCTTACAATGTATTAAGGGTCCACCAACAGTATGAGAATCCCCTACACTGTATGAGGGTCCCCCACGGTAGTCCACAAACTGCATTAACTCCCAAACTGTATAATGACCCCCACATTAGCCCCCACACTGTATAATGACCCCCCCCATTAGACCCGACACCGTATAATGACCCTCACATTAGTTCCCCAACTGTATAATGGCCCTCGCATTAGCCCACACACTGTACAATGGCCCCCGCATTAGTCCCCACACTGTATAATGACCCCGCATTAGCTCCCCAACTGTATAATGGCCCCCACACTGTATAATGATCCCTACATTAGCTCCCACACTGTATAATGGCCCTCACATTAGCCCCCAAATTGTATAATGCGCCACACATTAGCACCCATTTCTCTGGAAATGTGATAACCTTCAACATTGAGAATAAGCCTTTGACTTCATATTTACCATAGCAGAACTCATTGACAATATCAAGGTAAGACGTGCAGCATCATGGTAAGTCATGTGATGAGAGTCAGGTAAACATTTGCTACATCTGTAGCCCCTCTAATGAAAATTAAGCACATAACAGTTTCCCATAATTTTCAAAATCTCTATCTCAATCAATGAAAGAGCTTTAAGATCATAGCCAGACACATGAGAAAAGTTCACTTATGGACATATTATGGGCAGGCTTTTAACTTTTGAATATGATCAATAAATGAGGAGCAATCATGGCTACAAATTGTTGTATGTAAAAAGGTTTTGCATTAAATGGGAACTGTACTTTAAACAAAGTTTGCAAATGCTACAGGCAATTCTAAGAAACTTTGCAATATATCAATTAATTCTTCTTCTTTCTCTACTTATGACCCATTTTCCCCTGTCCTTCTGAACTTTTCCTCCACTCAAAACCAAATAAACATCTCAACTCCGTGTTGCTCAAGACAAAACAGACTGCCAACACAATGAGATGTCAGATTACAGAGCATATTATACTCTGTTGAGAGGAGAAGTGAAAGGAAGAGTGAAGAGAAAAATAAGAGAAAAGGCACAGAAAGACCGTTTTGAGCTTTCTAACAAGTCTTTTACCTCACCACAGAGCTGGATTCATATCTACACAGCTGAGTACTGCTGTATAATTTACTCCATGATGCCACTTCTTTTGTCATATGGCAACTGAGGAACAAAGAGAAGGAATCCCTCTTTGTGAGTTGAGCTGTGTCTGGGAGAATTCACAGCAGCTAGTCTCCTCCCACCAGCTCAGAGTCAATTTCAAATTAAAAGAGAGAGCTTGAAATAAATAAACTTGGTTAAAATGCAGGATACAAGTCAGATAATGCCAAAGATTGTGTTATTTCATCTATACACACATGTCAGCTTATTCTGAAAGTTACTTGAAATTATAGTTCCCTTATAAAACATTACATTTCTTATAAAGCCATACAACAAATGTATGTGACTTTCTAAAACTATAAAACTTTTAGAAACTTTATTTTGTAGCCAGGAAAATACTTCATTTTTTGCATTTATGACCCTATGTTGATTATGATCATGACATTTATTTACCACTATGAAGCTAGGGGGCACAATACATGGAAAAGTTTTCAAGAAAAAGAAAGTATAAGTAATTTTTACCCTAACTCTGCATTTTATGCAATTACTTAGATGTCATCATGAAAAGTAACGCCATCGATTATATCATATCTGACTCACCACAGACTTTACATAAAATGGATGTTTTGGGAAGATGCTCACAAATGCACTGAGGCTATAGAAACCACTGACAGAAATCAATTGTCTGATGTCTGTGATAATGGACACTCTGTGCTCGAAGCAGATGTCCACCTTTCAACACCATTTATTGTCTTTATTCCACATAGGTCTTTTATTCTGTGTTGTTGAATTTTCTAATATACCTTAGAAAGTTTTGATCTCCACTTTTCTGATAACGAACTCCAAATCCCATGCACAGATATAGAGTTGAATGATAACATTCTAACCTCCTGAAGCCGCCACTAGAGGGAGCTCAAGAGCCAAGTGTAAACTGTTTATACATTAAACTCAATAATAAAGCTGTAACCAGTCAGCGTTTTAGCACCCTCTAGTGGTAGCTCTATAAAGCAAGAATTGCAAAGAACTTTCACAGCCATCCTAAAAAAATGAACCATTTAATTGTGTCATTAATTATCAAGGTGGTAAAAAATTCTGATACATTTTAGCAATGAATGGCTCTGAATAAAAAGTGGGGTGAGATTCAGGGCACTGAAAACTTTAATTTGTCCTAAAAAAGATTTTTTCCATTGACGTCACACCATGTTTCCATGAGAATAATTGCTTTGCTTCTTGCTGTTCGAGCTTTTGAATCCATTAAGTAACCATTTGGAGAATTTGTACTATTATAGATAAGGCTCTTGCATTAAAGAGAATTATGGAGCACACTGGTTTTATTTTACAGAAATTTAGAATTATTCAAAGACTCCACTTCAGGTTAAAACAAAAGTTTAATGAATAAAAGATATAATAATTTCAAAAACTTTAGACCATTTAGGCCATGTGTATCCTGCTTTTATCACTGAGGCTCCTTTAGCTGCTTCTTGTAGACAACGTAAAGGAGTCAATTGATGTTTATCTGACCATTAACTCTTCTGACTGCCCCATACATATGCTTGCTCAGTTTGGCAGAGCATGCATAAGCTTTCAAAGAAGAGAGATGAATGAGACGCTAAAAGACACTTCGGTGGCTTATGTTTCCTGGGAACAAAAGAATAGGACTTTTAAATTCAAAATGCCTGAACCTTTAATGTTGGGGAAAGTTTTGCCCCCATTCACATTCCATGGCAGGTTTGACATAACTTAAAAGAGTTTTCTTTCCCTTTTTTTAAGTTTACATCTGACCCCACATGTAAGAAATAATATACATCCATCTATCGATCCCCTGCCGCTTTGGATGATTTATATTTCTATATCCTTTCCTTCTCTTCTGGTGAGGCCAACGTGTAACCACTGCTGTCAATCAGTGGCCATTGCAATTGGCTGCAGCTGTCAAATACTGACCATGCTGGAAGAGAAGGAGGAGAGGAGACCTGCAGGGGACACAGTCAGCAGGACAGAAGAGAGGTAGGGGATCACTCCACTAGGTGAGTATATGCTATTTTTTATATTTTTACCACACCAGGTCCATATTGTAAGTAAATTTAAAGAGAAAAATGGAAAACCTCTTTAAAAAAATTTATATATGGGCCAAGCTTGGGGCTCAAGTCTATAGTTACTCTATGTGACTGCAAACTTGTAAATCCTCACAGAATGCACAGAGTGCACTGTCAGGATTCTCTGGTGCCGGCTCATGTGATTTGCATACTTCCAGCCACATTCAGACTAGAAATGTCCAGCCTCACTCAATTCACTTTTATTAATTGAGGCAATGCTCGTCTAGTTAGCACATGACCACGTGAATGCAAGTTGCATACATATTCCTGCTTCTGTCGCCAGCACGAGAGAATCCAGACAGTGTGCACTGTGCATGCTACGAGGACTCACAGACTGGAAGACTGCTGACTCGAACTCCAAGCTTGGACAACCTCATTAGGGCTACCTATTGTGATTGGTAGATCAAAGAACCTGTAATAATTGATGATTGAATCATTAAGTGGGCAGACCCCTCACATATTCCTTTTAAAGGAATAGAGGAATCCAAGTTATCAGTAAACAGAAAGATTGTGAGGGAATATTTAGCTAACATAAATGAGTTCAAGTCTCCAGGTCCAGATGAATTACACCCCAGAGTACTGAAGGAGATTGTAGAAGAAATTTTAGAACCACTCTCCATAATCTTTGAAAATTCTTGGAGAACAGGAGAAGTCCCAGAAGACTGGAGAAGAGCAAATGTTGTTCCTATCTTCAAAAAGGGGAAGAAGGTGGACCCAGGGAACTATAGGCCGGTGAGTCTGACTTCTATACCAGGAAAGATCTTTGAACAAATTATTAAACAACATGTATGTAAGTACATGGATAAGAATGAAGTGATTAACCAGAGTCAGCATGGGTTTGTAACTAACAAGTCATGTCAGACTAACTTAATTTCCTTCTATGACAGAATCACTGACTGGGTGGATCAGGGAAATGCTGTAGATATAGTATATCTTGACTTCAGAAAAGCATTTGACAAAGTATCTCACATCATCCTTATTGAAAAAATGACCAAGTATGCAATGGACCAGGCAACTGTTAGGTGGATTCATAACTGGCTTAATGATTGGACTCAAAGGGTGGTTGTAAATGGCTTCACATCCAGCTGGATGAATGTCTCAAGTGGGGTACCACAGGGCTCCGTCCTGGGACCTGTATTGTTCAACATCTTTATCAATGATTTAGATGAAGGAATTGAGGGTAAACTGATTAAATTTGCTGATGACACAAAGCTAGGAGGGATAGCTAATACTAGAGAAGAGAGAGAGAGGATTCAAAAAGACCTAAATAAACTGGAGCAGTGGGCAGCAACCAACAGAATGGTTTTTAACAGGGAAAAATGCAAAGTACTACATCTGGGCAATAAAAATGAAAAAGCATATACAGAATGGGAGGAATAGAGCTAAGCAACAGTACATGTGAAAAAGACTTAGGTATACTAATAGATCATAGACTGAACATGAGTCAACAGTGTGATGCAGCAGCAAAAAAGGCAAATACAATTCTGGGATGTATTAACAGAAGCATACAGTCTAGATCACGTGAAGTCATTATCGGTCTTTACTCCTCTTTGGTCAGACCTCATCTGGAATACTGTGTACAGCTTTGGGCACCACATTTTAAAAAAGACATAGACAAACTGGAGCAAGTTCAGAGAAGAGCGACCAGAATGGTGACTGGTCTGCAAACCATGTCCTATGAGGAACGGTTGCAGGATTTGGGAATGTTTAGCTTGCAAAAAAGAAGACTGAGAGGAGACTTAATAGCTGTCTACAAATATGTCAATGGCTGTCACATTGTAGAAGGATCATCTTTATTCTCATTTGCACAAGGAAAGACTAGAAGCAATGGGATGAAACTAAATGGGAGGAGACACAGATTAGATATTAGAAAAAACTTTTTGACAGTTAGGGTGATTAATGAGTGGAACAGGCTGCCACGAGAGGTGGTGAGTTCCCCTTCAATGGACGTCTTCAAACAGAGGCTGGACAGACATCTGTCTGAGATGATCTAGTGAATCCTGCTTTGAGCAGGGGGTTGGACCAGATGACCCAGGAGGTCCCTTCCAACTCTACCATTCTATGATTCTATGATTCTATGATTCTATATTATGTTGTTGGTCTAGTCTAAAAGGTCCCTTACACAGCCTACAGCAATCTCACCCTCACCCAACTCCTCCATATACAGGATCGAGTGGCCCTCATACACATTAGACTGACCGCCAGGCATGCCAATATTGGTGGGTCAGGAGTAAAGCGTATAGGGGATTTAAGGCTAGGACAAAATATTTAAGTCCTGGACAACCTTTTTATCTGAGTTACACCTGTATATACCCCCATCTTTCCTAGACTTCCGAAGGACGAATCTCACCAGTACATCCCTGTACACTAAGGTCAGTTTAATACAAGTGTATTATGGGGGCATATGTGCAACTGAATTATGGATTCCAGTCCACGCTCGGTTGTGAGTCTAAAAATCAGAAAGAATGACAGTTTCATAGGGATCTATGAACAACTGCTCTGTAATTTGCTCATAGGAAATGAGATTTAGGAAAAGTAACCTTTCAGGATTACAACAAATCCTACAAGAACTGTAATGGTGCCCATATTACTTGTTACCCAGGTAGAGTCATGAACTCAACAGAAAAGAGATTTATATTTACTCGTGACTTTATAAATTCTCTAATTTGATAATTCTTTTTATTTACAGCAGTAAACATATGAGATCATTATATACAGGGGATTTATTCTCATTATTCCCAGGAACATCATTGCCGGCATGTTCCCTGACATTTAATGACAATGAGCTGCTGCTCTGATCACTCCCATTAATTATAATTTGTCATAAATCGCACGGCCCCGAGATTTCCAGACTCATCTCACTCGTATTGTACGAGCTCTTTAGAAGAAATGAAAAACGTTATGCTGAATAGACTGAAAAAAAAAAGGTCACGTCCTCAACAGGAAACTCACAGGGATTAGATTTCAAACTGCCAACCCAATTCCTTGGACACTCCGCTCGCTTCAATCCCTGACAAGACCATCGCTTTCCCTTTCAAGTCAGTGAAGAACAATCCTCAGATGGAAAAAGCTTTCTGCAGCAGGCCGGGGAGGAAATGTCTGTACTTTGTTTTGCTGGAAGTTAAAAATAACAGTTTGTATTTACAGGTAAATGGCTTACTTACCATCATCCGCATCTTAATTAGTTAGAAATAGGCAATATTGACAATTCAATGCAGCAATCAGATTCGGGGATGGAAAGAATGAACAAAGGAAGGAAGAAAGGAGGGTAGGGAGGTAGAAAATGAAAGAAGGGAAGGAAAGAAAGAAGGAAGGAAAACAAAAAAACAAAAAGGAAAGAGTAAGGAAGGAAGCAAGGGACAAAAGTGAAGGAAATAAGGGGAAAGGGAAGGAAGGTAGGAAAGAAAAGGGAGCAAGGAAGGAAGGGATAGAAGGAAATGAAGGAAAAGAAAGAAAGAAAGAAAGAAAGAAGGGAAGGTGAGAAAGGAGGAAGGTAAGGTGAGAAGGAAGGAAGGAAAGAAGGAAAGGTGGGAGGGATGGATGGAGGGAGGAAAGGAAAAAAGGAAGGAAAGGAAGGAAGGAAATGAAGGAAAATAAATAAAGAGGTAGGAAAGGAAGGAAGGTAGATAGGAAGGAAGAGAAGGAATGAATGGAAGAAAGGTAGGGAAGGAAAGGAAGGAAATGAAGGAAAAGCAAGAAAGGAAGAAAGAAGAGAGGAAAGAAAGGAAGAAAGGAAGGAAAAAAGGAGGGCAGGAAGGAAAAAAAGGAAAGAAGGAAAGGAAAGATAGAAGGAAGGAAAAGAAAAAGCAAAAAATAAAGAGTAAGGAAGGAAGCAAGGGATTGAAGGGAAGGAAAGAAGGGGAAAGGGAAGGAAGGTAGGGAAGGAAGGGAAGGAAGGAAATGAAGGAAAAGAAAGAGAAAGAAAAGGAAAGAAAGAAGGAAGGAAAGGAGGAAGGGAAGGTGAGAAGGAAGGAAGGAAAGGTGGGAGGGATGGAGGGAGGAAAGGAAAAATGGAAGGAAGGAAATGAAGGAAAAGAAATAAAGAGGAAGGAAAGGAAGGAAGGTAGACAGGAAGGAAGAGAAGGAAGGAATGGAAGGAAGGGAGGGAAGGCAGAGAGGGAAGGAGGGGAAGGAACTGAAGGAAGGAAGGGAAAGAAGGTAGGAAGGGAAAGAAGGAAAGAAGGAAAGGAGGGAAGAAATGAAGGAAATTAAGAAAAAGAAAGAAAAAGAGAAAAACATTTGTATTATGCATTATAATATATATACTTGAACTGTAGGTCGACAAGAAATTAGTAAAATTAAACTGATAAAAATGGAAAGAAACAGGTAGACAAGAACTTAATAGATTGATACATTGCATTAGATTAGATAGATAGATACAGTAGATAGATAAAAAAAATCACAAAAGAAAGCAATGATAATCTAAAATACAATGTGAGAGCAAGCTTTAGGGCCCAAAGATCAAAGGGCCACAAAATACATAAAGCAAAGAGCAGCCATCACTTTCAAATAGTCATGATGAAAGAAATTGTGATTTTTTTCCATCCCAAAGTATACAAGGCTTCAGCTCTAAGACAGAGGTTTTCTCAAGAGAGCTGAAATGTGGTATACTTTGGCATGGATTAAATCACAATTTTTTCACTGTGACTATTTAGAATCACTGCCTGTTTTTGCCTTTTGAAGTTAGAATATAGATAGATGGATAGATAGATAGATAGATAGATAGATAGATAGATAGATAGATAGATAGATACGACGTCGATTATATATTGTTATCATATTCTGTACTTCAAACACCATAGAATACAATGACCACGTCATACTAAAGGTTACATTATCATGTCAGGAGAGGTTCGGGCATGCTACAACTTGGCGCTGTTATTACCACAGAATTGTCTCTGTCACATAGTTGCAGCGCTCGGGAGGGGTCATTTATATTTTTCTTTTCAATATAACAAACAGCTGCTATTTACAGAGTGAGATTGCATCTGAAGTTGATACATTTAGTATATTTTAAAAAATATGAAAAAATATAATATAAAAAAATATAAAATTCTGCAAATGACAAAGAAATGTCATCTATCCTGAAGTTTTCATGCAGCCTAAACTAAATATTTACCAACTTTATTTAACCCCTGTGTTGGCAGGAGTGCAACCTATCAAGAGTTAACACTCTTTGTATAGAGTACCTGGTGCTGACACATGTAATGCAGGAAGACAGTCCGCTCTGCTCTAATTGTAATTCTAGTTCGAGTTGCATTTTTTTCAATTTGCATAATCAAATCCCTTAATGCACTCCTCTCCCTGCGCTTTATTCAATAATTCCATTTCACAAGCTAAATATACATTTTCCAAATTGTTTTAATGTCACTTTTTCTAAAGTGAGACAAACATAAGTACACAAGTCTGGATGAATTCTGCTGGACTCGCAGGATGTATGTCAATGAAGGACCAAATGAATATTGCAGGACGGCTGCATAATGAAATTTTTCCTTTTTTTGATGTAGCATGCAAGTTTTAGATAATATGGAACATGCAGTCTTCCCTAATTAAAGATCTATCTATCTATCTATCTATCTATCTATCTATCTATCTATCATCTATCTATCTACAGTGGCTTAACTAAACAATATTTGCATCTGGGCCCCCACGTGCATGTTCATCAGACATATGGGCCCTTGTAGCGTTCCAGATCCTGTATAGCTATACGTGTTTGCTCCCCCATGTAACAATGTCCCCCATCCTGGTATAATATCCCAATCCTGGAGATGTTCCTGTTATAATATCTCCCTTTCTTGCTATAATGTCCTCCTTCCTCTTATAATGTCCCTCTTTCCTGATATAGTGTCCTTCAAACTGGGCCCCTTCCTGGTATAATGTCCCCCATCCTGGTCCCCTTCAAGTAATATATGTCCCCATGCTGGTATAATGTCCCCCATCCTGGGCCCCTTCAAGTAATATATGTCCCCCATCCTGATCTCCTTCTAGTAGTATATATTCCCCATCTTGGAATAATGTCCCCCATACTGGGACCCTTTCATTAATATATGTCCCTCATCGTGGTATATATGCCCTCATCCTGTGCATCTTCCAGTAATATATGTCCCCCATCGTGGTATAATGCCCCCTCCTGGGCCTCTTCCAGTAATAATGTCTCCCTTTCATGGTATAATATCCACAATCATGGGCCCCTTCCAGTAATATATGTCCCTCATCCTGGTATAATGCCCCCCATCCTGGGTCCCTTTCAGTAATAATGTCTCCCATTCCTGGTATCATATCCCCCATCCTGGACCCCTTCCAGTAATATATGTCCCCCATTCTGGTATAATGCCCGCCATCCTGGGAATCTTCCAGTAACAATGTCCCTGTCCGGCCGTTCTTCTCCAACAAACATGAAAAAATGAATGATTCTACTCACCTTCCCCCTGCTCCAATGATGTCTGTCCTCCTCTTTTATAGCCCATGCAGAAACCATCAGCTTTCCGTAGCGTGCAAGGATCAAACAGTGCATGACGTCACTGCTATTGCTGTGCAGGGAGCCAGCGGGTCTCTGCACTGCAATATATTTCAGCTGAATGTGCATCTTCGGACCCCTCTCCACCATCGTTATGCCCCTGTCTATCTAAAAATAAAAAGTAGGCATCACTCGAAAATGAGTTAAACTAAAAAAGACCTTTAATAGCCCATGTGGTCTATTATAGTCGTGTAAGCTAATAGCCCATGTGGTCTATTAAAGGTCATTTTTCATTTAGCTAATTTTGTAGTGCTGCCTATTTTTTATTTTTATCTATTTTGAAATTAGATATCTACTTGGGAGGCTTTGCACCCTATCTCATTTTTAAGATATTGGTGCAGTTCCGTTTTTTTGTCTATCTATCTATCTATCTATCTATCTATCTATTCAAAAAGAGAAAAAGGCAGCATTCTACTTTCAATGAAGACAAAAGGGACTTTATTAGCCCATCAGATGAGGTTGGCAATGTTTAGGCTGTGAACAGCCTTTGTCAAACTCTCCAAACAACATAACAGCCACCACATAGCTCTCCAAACAACATAATAGTCACCACATAGCTCTCCAAACAACCTAATACCCACCACATAGCTCTCCAAACAGCTTAATGGCCACCACATAGCTCTCCAAACAGCATAATTGTTAGAACCCTCCTGTTTGTTTTTTCCATCTTGTGTTTTGTGGTCACGTGACCATCTGCCTTTATATTCCAGCTCCGCCCTTTTGGCTATGCTGGACTTCAGTGTTGTTTGACTGTTTTGCTAGCCAGGTGCCACGGTGCCTTTCTCTGTCAGTTCGCTTGGTTCTTCTGGGACCTCTAGTACCTTTTTGTCAGTTTGTGTTCTGCAACAGCTTCTCTGTTTAGGAGGTGTCCCATTTTTGTTCCAGTCCTTAGTTCTTTTAGGGACCCCTCGCCTTATGCTATAGGTCTTTGTTAAGACTAGCCGAGGACTAAGGCGGGTCTGTTCGCTAGGAACAGTCAGCCCGCTACATCTAGGGATTCAGCTTAGTCTTACTGTAGGGACAGCTTTCCCCTATCTTTCCTTAGTTCATGTTGCAGATCATAACAGTAAGTCCAGCCCAAAAAAACTAAAGGAAAGAAATTCAGGGATCAGTATGGCTTCCGTCCAAGTTTTGGCTCAACGCTTGCAGAGATTGTCTCTGGAGATGGCCGAGCTCCAGCAACATGTGAGTAGCTGTTCTGGAACGCATTTTGTGGAACCCAAGGTAGGACTGCCTGATGTTTTTTATGGTAAACAGCAAGATTTTTTTTCCTTTAAAAATGTTTGTTTGTTATATTTTCATTTGAGACCAAGGTCCTCTGGGAATGAATCACAGCGCATTGGTTTTATTATGTCACTTTTGCGCAAAGAACCACAGGGGTGTGCCTTTTCTCTCCAACCTAAAGATCCACGCTTAAGGTCGGTAGAAGAATTTTTTCGGCTATGGGTCTATTATATGACGATCCAGATCGAATCTCATCTGCTGAGGCAGAACTCAGGCGTTTGAATCAAGGGTCAGGTGATGTTGAAAATTATTGCACACACGTTAGAAGATGGTCTTCAGAAGTCAAATGGAATGATCCTGCTCTGAAATGTCTATTTCTTGCTGGTCTGAGTGAAAGGGTTAAGGATTTGCTAATTGCATTCCTCGCACCTGATACCATGCAATTAGCTGTTCCTGTGGATAGGAGACTGAGATTTAGGCAGAATGAGGTAAAGACTCCTGTAATGCCAGGTCATAGTCCCCAGAAAATCTGCTCTGATGGCGGAGAACCGATGGAGGTTGGGGCGAAGTCGCTCTCCTCTCAGGAAAGAGACCGGAGGTTCGCTGAGGGATTGTGTCTTTATTGTGGTAAAGCTGACCATTTGATTAAGTATTGTGAGCTCTGTTTAAGTAAAGAAAAAAAAAAGGTCAGTTACGCCCGTATAGCTTGTTTACGCTCTGCAGGAGTATTTATTTAAGGGAATACTACTTTTTTCAGGAAAATTTGATTGAATTTCATGTATTTGTGGATTGTGGTTCAACACTTAATGTGATTGATAAAGTGTTTTTGGAAAAACTTAAATTGAAATCCAAACCTTTGTCATTACCTATTTCTGTGATTGCAATTGATAACACTCCCTTGAAATGTATTACTCACAAGGTTGCTGCATTTCCCCTCACTATCAATGGAGTTCACCAAGAAATTTTGGATTTGGTTGTATTAGATAATTTACCCTCTCCGGTCGTTCTAGGTTTGCCTTGGTTAAAACTGCACAATCCTGTACTGGACTGGTCTACTAATGTGATTAAGTCTTGGAGTCCGAAGTGCTATGATAAATGTTGTAATGGTCGCATTGCGGCTGTGGAAAAAGGGGAATTACCGGTAACTATTCAAGATTTTTGGAGGGTTTTTTCGAAGGAGGAGTCGCAAGTTTTACCTCCTCATAGGGATTATGATTGAGTTTGTTCCGGGAGCTACTCTTCCCAAGAGTCGCTTGTTTAATCTGACTATCCCTGAAAGAAAGGCCTTGGAAGAATACATACAGACTAGCCTGGCTGCTGATCACATTAGACCTTCTAAGTCGCCTGTGGCAGTTGGATTTTTCTTTGTTAAAAAAAGAACGGGGGGTTTACGTCCATGTCTGGATTTTCGTGAAATTAATAAGATTACCGTACGCAATTCCTACCCATTGCTGTTAATTCCAGACTTGTTTAACCAGTTGGTGGAGGCCAAGTGGTTCTCTAAAATTGATCTCCGGGGGGCATACAATTTGTTACGAGTGAAGGAGGGTGATGAATGGAAAACTGTTTTTAACACTCCGGTAGGTCATTTTGAGAATCTGGTGATGCCTTTTGGTCTTACGAATGCACCTGCATTTTTTCAGAACCTTATTAATGACATCCTGAGACCTTTGATTGGCAAGAATGTGGTTGTGTATTTGGATGACATTTTGATTTATTCACCAGATCTAGAGTCCCATTGGCAGAGTGTACGTGAAGTTTTGCAATTGTTGAGTGATAATTCACTCTTTGCTAAGCTGGAGAAATGTGAGTTCGCTGAAAATTAGTTTTTTGGGCTACATTATCTCCAGCGAGGGCTTTGAGATGGACCCGGTGAAGGCTCAGGCTGTGCAGGAATGGCCTAGGCCTATTGGTTTGAAATCTATACAGAGATTTTTGGGCTTTGCCAATTATTACAGGAAATTCATTAAGAATTTTTCTGTAATTTTTAAGCCTCTAACCGATCTCACCAGGAAAGGTGCGAATACGGTCAAGTGGACTACTGAGGCCATTGAGGCGTTTAAGTATCTCAAAGAGAGGTTCAGTTCTGCCCCTATCCTTATGCAGCCTGATGAGACCAAGCCTTTTTTGTTCGAAGTCGATGCTTCATCGGTGGGGGTCGGAGCAGTTTTGTCTTAGGAGAACAGGGATGGAGTACATCCTTGTGCCTTCTTTTCGAACAAAAAATTTCGGAAACCAAACTGAATTATGATGTTGGAAATCGGGAGTTGCTGGCTATTAAACTCGCATTTGAACATTGGCGTCATTTTTTGGAAGGAGCTAGATTTCCTATTCAGGTTTTCATAGATCATAAGAATTTGATATATCTGGATGCTGCCAAGCGCTTGAATGCCCGTCAAGCTAGGTGGGCACTTTTTTTTTCTCAGTTTCATTTTTCTGTTACTTATTTCCCTGGTACTAAGAATGTTAAAGCCGATGCTTTATCTCGCAGCTTCTCTCCTACGGTCGGTGCCGAGGAGGAGGAGAGCATTTTACAAAAAGGAGTTGTGGTGGCGGCATTGGACTCCATTTTGGAGAAAGGGATTCTGAAAGCTCAAGATGATGCTCCATCTAACACTCCCCATGGGAGGTTGTTCGTGCCTACAACCTTTAGGAGAGATTTGTTTGTGGAGTGTCATGAGTAGAGATGAGCGTTGTTCTACTCGAACTGTTCGCCAATCTCAAATTCGAGCTGTTTTGGGCGGTGTTCGAGCCGTTCGGCGAACACGAACAATTTGAGAAAAATTCGGCTGTTCGAGGTTATGTTCGATAACTGTTCGTGCACCAAAATCATAACTGGATTTTTTCTCAGTAATGATGAAAATTAATGTTAATACGCAGTTTGAGTGTACAGCGGGGTGGGGGGAGGGGCAGGGGATGGATCTCTGCAGGAACAATGAAGATCTCCATTTTTTTTTCTCTTTCCCGCATTTACAGTGGGGAGGTGCAATCTGTCAGCCTATCAGCAGCGCACACACGGAGCGAAGTGCTTTTTTTCACACAAGCAAGGGCATGTGTCATTGGCAGTGTATGTCACATGTCCTTGCCCTATAAGACCAAGCCATTTTCCCCGTCGCCACCATTTTCTCACTGCTGCGTCTGCGTGTTAGACGGCACCGCTGTTGCTGTGTGCGCTATACCTTGTTAATTTCAAGCCAATTTTCGCACAAATATACAGATAGCTTGGGAGTAGGGAATAGTTGTGATTGCAGTCCTTTTAAGGACTAGGTTACAGCATTTCCTACGACTTTTATCAGGGAGGTCTGTGCTCTTAAATAGATCGGTTGTGGGAGTAAAGACTAATTGTAATTGCAGTCCTTTTCAGGACTAGGTTACATGAGTTCCTATCAGTTTTTGCCAGGCAGGTCTGTGCCAGTGCTGTGCAAGTTTTTTTCACAGCATTTGGCTGAATCTAGCAAAGCTAATCCTTTTTGGCCTATTGCAGAGTGTGTTAGTCAGTGGAGTAGCCTATCTGTGTTGCAAGATATACCACCTGTGTATAGAATACCAATTTTTTTACTGCACCTAGTGAAGTAAAATCTTTTGGGCATAGCATCATTCAATTAGACCATCTATACTGACCTCCATCAGGTTGCAAATTAAAACTAATTTTTATCTGCATCTACAGTACCTCTGAAAAAATATTTGGGCTTCTAGCAGTGTGTGGGACTTGTTCTATTAGTCCATCTATACTGACCTCCATCAGGTTGCAAACTGAATATATTTTTTTCTGCATCTACCTCTGAAAAAATATTGGGCTTCTAGCTGTGTGTGGGTCTTGTTCTATTAATCCATCTATACTGACCTCCATCAGGTTGCAAACTGAATATAATTTTTTCTGCATCTAGCTCTGAAAAAATATTTGGCCTTCTAGTAGTGTGTCGGACTTTCTCTATTAGTCCATCTATACTGACCTCCATCAGGTTGCAAATTAAAACTAATTTTTATCTGCATCTACAGTACCTCTGAAAAAATATTTGGGCTTCTAGCTGTGTGCGGGACTTGTTGTATTAGTCCATCTATACTGACCTCCATCAGGTTGCAAACTGAATATATTTTTTTCTGCATCTACCTCTGAAAAAATATTTGGCCTTCTAGTAGTGTGTCGGACTTTCTCTATTAGTCCATCTATACTGACCTCCATCAGGTTGCAAATTAAAAATAATTTTTATCTGCATCTACAGTACCTCTGAAAAAATATTTGGGCTTCTAGCAGTGTGTGGGACTTGTTCTATTAGTCCATCTATACTGACCTCCATCAGGTTGCAAATTAAAACTAATTTTTATCTGCATCTACAGTACCTCTGAAAAAATATTTGGGCTTCTAGCAGTGTGTGGGACTTGTTCTATTAGTCCATCTATACTGACCTCCATCAGGTTGCAAACTGAATATATTTTTTTCTGCATCTACCTCTGAAAAAATATTGGGCTTCTAGCTGTGTGTGGGTCTTGTTCTATTAATCCATCTATACTGACCTCCATCAGGTTGCAAACTGAATATATTTTTTTCTGCATCTACCGCTGAAAAAATATTTGGCCTTCTAGTAGTGTGTCGGACTTTCTCTATTAGTCCATCTATACTGACCTCCATCAGGTTGCAAATTAAAACGAATTTTTATCTGCATCTAGAGTACCTCTGAAAAAATATTTGGGCTTCTAGCAGTGTGTGGGACTTGTTCTATTAGTCCATCTATACTGACCTCCATCAGGTTGCAAACTGAATATATTTTTTTCTGCATCTACCTCTGAAAAAATATTGGGCTTCTAGCTGTGTGTGGGTCTTGTTCTATTAATCCATCTATACTGACCTCCATCAGGTCGCAAACTGAATATATTTTTTTCTGCATCTACCTCTGAAAAAATATTTGGCCTTCTAGTAGTGTGTCGGACTTTCTCTATTAGTCCATCTATACTGACCTCCATCAGGTTGCAAATTAAAACTAATTTTTATCTGCATCTACAGTACCTCTGAAAAAATATTTGGGCTTCTAGCAGTGTGTGGGACTTGTTCTATTAGTCCATCTATACTGACCTCCATCAGGTTGCAAACTGAATATAGTTTTTTCTGCATCTACCTCTGAAAAAATATTGGGCTTCTAGCTGTGTGTGGGTCTTGTTTTATTAATCCATCTATACTGACCTCCATCAGGTTGCAAACTGAATATATTTCTTTCTGCATCTACCTCTGAAAAAATATTTGGCCTTCTAGTAGTGTGTCGGACTTTCTCTATTAGTCCATCTATACTGACCTCCATCAGGTTGCAAATTAAAACTAATTTTTATCTGCATCTACAGTACCTCTGAAAAAATATTTGGGCTTCTAGCAGTGTGTGGGACTTGTTCTATTAGTCCATCTATACTGACCTCCATCAGGTTGCAAACTGAATATATTTTTTTCTGCATCTACCTCTGAAAAAATATTGGGCTTCTAGCTGTGTGTGGGTCTTGTTCTATTAATCCATCTATACTGACCTCCATCATTTTGCAAACTGAATATATTTTTTTCTGCATCTACCTCTGAAAAAATATTTGGCCTTCTAGTAGTGTGTCGGACTTTCTCTATTAGTCCATCTATACTGACCTCCATCAGGTTGCAAATTAAAACTAATTTTTATCTGCATCTACAGTACCTCTGAAAAAAAATTTGGGCTTCTAGCAGTGTGTGGGACTTGTTCTATTAGTCCATCTATACTGACCTCCATCAGGTTGCAAACTGAATATAGTTTTTTCTGCATCTACCTCTGAAAAAATATTGGGCTTCTAGCTGTGTGTGGGTCTTGTTCTATTAATCCATCTATACTGACCTCCATCAGGTTGCAAACTGAATATATTTTTTTCTGCATCTACCTTCTGAAAAAATATTTGGGCTTCTAGTAGTGTGTCGGACTTTCTCTATTAGTCCATCTATACTGACCTCCATCAGGTTGCAAACTGAATATAATTTTTTTCTGCATCTAGCTCTGAAAAAATATTTGGCCTTCTAGTAGTGTGTCGGACTTTCTCTATTAGTCCATCTATACTGACCTCCATCAGGTTGCAAATTAAAACTAATTTTTATCTGCATCTACAGTACCTCTGAAAAAATATTTGGGCTTCTAGCAGTGTGTGGGACTTGTTCTATTAGTCCATCTATACTGACCTCCATCAGGTTGCAAACTGAATATATTTTTTTCTGCATCTACCTCTGAAAAAATATTGGGCTTCTAGCTGTGTGTGGGTCTTGTTCTATTAATCCATCTATACTGACCTCCATCAGGTTGCAAACTGAATATATTTTTTTCTGCATCTACCTCTGAAAAAATATTTGGCCTTCTAGTAGTGTGTCGGACTTTCTCTATTAGTCCATCTATACTGACCTCCATCATGTTGCAAATTCAAAATAATTTTTTTCTGCATCTAACCCAGCCAATAGTTTTGGCCTAATACCACAGTTTGGCCACTCAGCTCTGCTCGGTTACCATCCATTGTTTTTTTGTGCAAACAACTCCAGAGTTGTGAATTAGTTAACCACCAAAATGAGTGGAAAAAGGCCTGCTGCTGGTGGAAAGGGGAATAGGCGTGTTGGGAAGGGGAAAAAAGGTTGTGTCCGTGGGGTAGGTGTTAAAGCATCAGTAACATCTGCAGAAGAAAGACCATCTTCCAGCCAAACTAAAATGTCTACTTCTTTTAGCGGACAATGTGATAAGATCCCTTTCTTACGGCCACGCCAATCGCTACAAATTCCAGATGAGGCACAAAAACAGCAGGTGCTTCAACGGATATCAAGTGCTCCTTTAAGTGGGCTCTCCTCCACATCAACTTCAACATCACAAATACTCCAGTCCTCAAAGGTGTCACCCAAATCGCACTTGCTTCCTCACAGCTCCCAAATCTCCAGCTGCCCGTCTGAGTATGAGGTAGAACAGATGGTTGAGTCTGCAGAGCTGTTTACTCATACTATAGCCTGGGAATCAGAGGTCGACTCCAGTGCTTCTGTGAATCCAGACGAGGAAATGATCTGCACTGATGCCCAGAATCTTTATGAGTCGGATCCAGGACCAGACGCAGAAGGTTCTGACCATAATGTAGACCCTCATTCCCAAACTGTAACTCCTGTTGGTGGAGACAATGAGGAAGACGATGATAAGACTCAAATACCTGATTGGAGCGACAACTTTAGTTTTTTGTCAGGGCAGGAACAGGTTGGCTCTGAGGACGACGGGTGTGATAACGCACAGGGTGATGATGATGAGGTCGGAGATCCCACTTACTGTCAACCCACAGTCAGCCAAGAGATGAGGTCAGCAGAGGAGGTGGAGGAAGATGCTAGTGACGACGAGGTCAGGTTGCGCCTTCCTGGACAGAGACGTAGTACTGGAAGCACGTCAACAACTGCATCCTCAAACACAACTCTGCCTCTCACCACAAGTCGTGGTGGCTCTTCAGGTCGCATGGGTGCTAAGCCTTGCATAGCCTGGGCATTTTTTCAGATCGATAAAGATGACCCAACTCGTGTTATCTGTAACATTTGTCAGCAAAAGCTAAGTAGAGGCCAAAAAATACATAGTTTGAGTACTTCATGCATGAACCGGCACATGGACATGAAGCATAAGTTGCAGTGGGAAGCTCAGTGTGCTACAATGCGGCCTAGCCGGCCGGGCCAACCACCGTCTGCCATATCTTGTGCATCCGCGGCCTCTTCATCCTCTGTGACTGGGGGGACAGCAGTCACACCTGTTTTGGGGCGCAGACCTGCCACCTCTTTCCCCGCAACAGCCAGCGTGATTGGCGGGTCATCATTTTCTTTGGAGGTGGTAACACCAGCTGGTGTTGAGCGCTGTCCGACATCGATAGCACCACCTTTGGATCAAGGCAACCTAACATGTCCGCCTGCATCTTCCTCACAGACCGGCAGTTTGCCGGGGACACCCTTATCAACCCCGTCTAAGCACAATAGCCAGCCCTCGGTCCCTCAGATGTGGACAAGTAAAAGACCATTTCCTCCTAGCCATGAGAAAGCTAAGAGGTTGAATTTCACCATCTGCAAGCTACAGAAATGCTGCCTTTCCGCCTGGTGGACACAGAGGATTTTCGAGACCTTATGTCCGTCGCAGTGCCCCAGTACCAGATGCCCAGTCGGCACTACTTCTCAAAGAAAGGTGTGCCTGCGCTCCACCAGCATGTCGCACACAACATCACCGCTTCTTTGAGAAACTCTGTGTGTGACAGGGTGCATTTCACCACAGACACTTGGACGAGTAGGCATGGACAGGGGCGTTACATGTCGCTGACTGGGCACTGGGTAACTATGGTGACAGCAGGACAAGGGGCTGCTGTCCAAGTCTTGCCGTCCCCACGAGTTGTGCGTCAATCCTCTTTATGTCAAAGTTCCTCCACTGCTTCTGCCTCCTCAACCTCCTCTCGGTCTTCCACCTGCACCCAAAACCTGTCTGGTCATGCCACAAGCTTTCTAACTGCGCAGAAGGGATCCTGCACACCTCCTTACTATGCTGGCAGTAGGGCTCAACGTCATCAGGCGGTTTTTACATTGAAATGTCTGGGAAATGTGAGTCACACAGCTGAGGAGTTGTGGTCAGCTCTGGAGAACCAATTTCATGAATGGTTGTCTCCACTGGACCTGAAACCAGGGAAGGCCGTGTGCGACAATGCTGCAAACCTGGGTGCGGCCCTTCGCCGGGGCAATGTCACACACGTGCCTTGTATGGCTCACGTGTTGAACCTGGTTGTCCAGCAATTTTTAGCCCACTATCCCAGACTAGATGGCCTTCTGCAGAGGGCACGGTCGCTGTGTGCTCACTTCCGCCGTTCGCATCCCGCAGCTCAGCGACTTACATCTCTACAGAAGTCGTTGGGCCTGCCACTTCACCGGCTAAAATGCGATGTGCCTACCCTGTGGAATTCAAATCTGCACATGTTGCAGCGACTGTGGCAGCACCGACAAGCCCTGGTGCAATACGTTCTGACGTATAGCCTGGGCCAACGAGATTCAGAGGTGGGGCAAATCACGCTGGAGGAGTGGTCTCAGATCAGGGACCTATGCACCCTTCTGCACAGTTTTGAAATGGCGACGAAGATGTTTAGTGCTGACGATGCCATTATCAGCATGACTATTCCGGTGATTTACATGCTGGAGCACATGTTAAACAGAATTCGGAGTCAGGTGGTGGCACAAGAGGAGGTGGAGGAAGTAGAGGAGGAGGAGTTGTATGCGGAAGGGCTAACATCTGCAAGGTCCAGAAGGTCGGCAGCACCAAGGCGGCAGGCATGTGAGGGTGGGGGAGATGGTTTTACCAGGGCACATGGTAGCAGCCAAACTAGTGAGGAAGGTGCAGGAGCCCAGGAAGAAGTGGAGGACGAACTGATGGAAGACTCATCAGATGAGGGAGACCTTGATCACATTTCTGTTGTGCGAGGTTGGGGGGAGAGGACAGAGGAAGGAAGCATGATTGTTACCTCGCCACCAACACAACAGGGACTTGGTGCTCCTGGATGCGCAACACACATGAGTGCCTTCTTGCTGCACTACCTGCAACATGACCCTCGAATTGTGAGAATTAGAAATAATCCTGACTACTGGGTTGCCACACTGTTAGATCCCCGGTACAAAAGTAAATTTGCAGAAATTATTCCTGCCATAGAAAGGGATGCACGCATGCAGGAGTATCAGCAGAGACTGTTGCAGAATCTTACATGTGCTTTTCCACAAAATACCAGTGGTGCAGGTAGTGAATCTCACAGTTCCAACTTGCCAACCGTGGGACCGTCAAGTGTTCAGCACTCAAACCGTAACAGAACCACAGTATCTGCTGGTAACATCAATTTTGCGGAATCATTTCACCACTTTTTTAGCCCATCCTTTGCAAGGCCACAGGAGACAAGAAGTCTGACACATAGCCAACGCCTAGAGACGATGGTACAGGAGTATCTCCAAGTAAACATTGAAGCCACGACTGTGTCACTGGACCCTTGCTCTTTTTGGGCTTCCAATCTGGATAAATGGCCGGAGCTAGCCACTTACGCCTTGGAGATCTTGTCATGCCCCGCAGCCAGCGTTCTGTCTGAACGTGTGTTCAGCGCTGCTGGTGGTGTGCTGACAGATAAGCGCACGCGGCTCTCCACTGATAATGTAGACAGACTCACGTTCATAAAGATGAACAAATCATGGATCCGAAACGACTTTTCTACCCCTGTATCATCCTGGGGAGAGTAAAAGCTTGATGATTGGTTAAAATCACCCTACCAAACGTTTTAAGCTTTCAAATTACTAATCATGTTTATCTGTATCTTGACTGGAAAATAATTTGGGCTTTGTAGCAGTGTGCAGCACTGATCCTATTAGGCCATCTATAATAAGCTCCACCAGATTTAAAATTAAAAATAATTTTTAGCTGCATCTAGCCCGGAAAATAATTTTGGGGCTCCGAGATGCGCAAGACACATAAGTGCCTTCTTGCTGCACTACCTGCAGAATGACCCTCATATTGTCAGAATTCGAAGTAATCATGACTACTGGGTTGCCACACTCTTAGATCCCCCAAACTTTTCGATCAACCTTTTCATTTTAATAAAGACCAAAAAAATGGTCATTTTTGAAATTATAAGCATTAGCAGGTTGCTAGAAACTGAAATCAAACAGTTTTCAACTCAAAACTTTATTCTAGGTGATGTTACATTTTCACATAGGACCCCTTGTTCGAAAGGAGCTTCTGAACTCTCTCGTCCATTGAATTTGTCAGGTTTTGGATGGTTTCTGCTTCAATTGTTTTGCATGAGGACAGAATACCCTCCCAGAGCTGTTGCTTAGATGTGAACTGCCTCCCGCCATCATAGACACTCCTTTTAATGATGCTCCAAAGGTTCTGAATGGGGTAGAGGTCAGGGGAGCATGGGGGTCACACCATAAGTTTGTCCCCTTTTATGCCCATATCAGCCAGAGATGCAGATGTTTTATGTGCAGCATGAGATGGTGCATTATCATGCAGAAAAATGATCTTGCTGTGAAATACACGGTTCTTCTTCTTGAACCATGGCAGGAAGTGCTGTTTGAGAAAATCCACATACATTATGGAGTTCATCTTTAGCGCCTTCAGGGATCCTAAAGGGGCCGACAATCTCTCTCCCCATGATTCCAGCCCAAAACATTACTCCACCTCCTCCTTGTTGGCGCTGTAGCCGTGTTTGCGTGGGGTGTCCATCAACCAGCCATCCTCCACTCCATCCATCTGGACCATCGAGCGCTGCACGGCACTCATCCGTGAACAAAACAGTTTTGAAATCAGTCTTCATGTAATGTTTGGCCCACTGGAGCCGTTTCTGCTTGTGTGAAGTGGATAGAGGAGGTCGACAGGATGGCGTATGCACAGCTGCAAACCTCTGAAGGACCCTGCATCTTGTTGTTCGGGGGACGTTGGAGGCACAAGCAGCTTCAAAAACTTGTCTGCTGCTATGACAAGGCTTTTTTGCCGCTGCTCTTTCAACCTGACGTAATTGCCTGTAGGAAAGAGTCCTCAATTTGCCCTTATCAGCACGCACACGTGTGTACTGTGAATCAGCTACATACTTCTTGATTGCCAAGACACTTCATCCTGATCATCGCACAATGTTGATTGTAGTCATGCCTTGACCTAAACACTCCACAATTTGTTGCTTCTCAGCAGCCGACACATCCTTTTTCTTTCCCATTTTGGCAGAAAATGTAGGCTGCTTAATAATGTGAGAGAGCCTTCTTAAGTAGTCTTGCCTTTCATTGGACACACCTGCCAAACTAATTAGCACAGGTGTCTGCAATTGCTTACAGTGATATAAAGAGCCCTGACACACATCACCATCAATGAGTTTAACTGACAAACAAACAAATTCTTCCCTTATCACTCCTAAACACTTTTTGCATAATAATTTGGAACGCGGTGTACATGTGCTTTTCCACAAAACACCAGCGGTTCACGTAGTGAATCTTACAGTTCTAACTTGCCAACCGTGGTCTGTATGGAATTGTTCAATAAAGGGCCCAAAATTAAGATAACATAGATGGGAGAGGTCTCTATGAATAGGAATTCCTAAGTATTTGATACCCTGTGAGGGCCAGGCAAAGGGAAAGTTGGACTGGATGGAATCCTATATGGATTTGGGGAGGGAGACATCGAGGGCCTCAGACTTCGCTGCATTGATTTTAAAATTTTACCATGTAAAAAAGTGATCTATTTCAGCCATAACAGCATGGATGGATATATGTGATTGAGTGATATATACTAGGACATCATCAGCAAATAGAGAGCACTTGTACTCGGTGCCTCCCACCTCAATCCACCTAATATTGGGGTTATGGCGAATTGATGAGAGCAGGTGCTCCGTCACTAGGATGTATAAGAGAGGGGACAGAGGACATCCCTGCCTTGTCCCATTGGTGATTGTGAAAGGTGATGAAAATGTTCTGACGCACCCCCTGGGCCTTGGGACACCCGGAGCCGGACCCTTTTTGGTGGATGCTGGTGGTTGTAGTCTTCGTGGCGGCGACCCGGTTCCGTGGCTCAGGGCGGTCAAACCAGTGGCTTAACTATTTATGTGGTTTTGATGTTTAAATGTCCGACTACGCCACCCGTGGATTGCGGTCAGAGTGAACCGCCGCTACAGGGCAGACCGCTGAGGCTGGTGTTGTGGGTGCAGCAGAGCGTAGCATAACTCCCCATGGGAGGAGTATAGCCTCAGGGCAGTGTATGCGGAGGATGGGGGTGATGGTGCAGGGCAGCAGCAGTAACGACACGGAGTCAGTGATGCAGTCCAGGGCCTTTACTCACAGTTCTTATTATCCAGACCACGTCTGCAGGTAACGGCTGCCCACGTCGTACTGTGCTCACCAGGTGAGGGGCTCAGACAACTCCCAGATAACTTTGGAGCACTTCACAGGACCCCCTTTGTGTGTCCTTTGTCTGGCCTTTCTTACCAACACTTCTGTCCGGCTGCCTCGGGCCTCCTCTTGGTAAACTTGGCGCCAGTTTCCCTGACCCTATGTGGTGCCTTCCTAGCGGGTGTAGCGAGGGGCTGCGCCACATAAAATGTCAGAGCCTCCGGTTTCTAGCTGAGGGTCGTTTCCTGCCTCCACTAGTTCGGGGACCGGTCTCCCCCTTTGGCCTGACCCCTCCACGCAGGTGGATTCGGGCGTGCGGTGGCGACTCGCCCGTCCGCACCCCTGGGATCCCTTCATTCCTCGTTCCTGGAGCCTTCTCCGCTCCTCTTCCTTCCTTCTCCCTCTTGCAGGCCTGGGCCTCTGTTACTAGGCCCGCCTCCGGAGCAGAGCTCATGCAGAGCCCCTGCTCCCTGCCACTTCTGCTCAGACTTCTCTGCACTGAACTAAGATGGTGCCCACCTTTTATACTCCCTTCTCAATGCACCCAGGAACTGCTTCCTCCCTGCTCCTGCACTACAGGGTTCCCCTTCCTCAGTGTTCCCTCCCCCCACTCCAGCCAGGGACAGGGACTGTCGTGCCCATCTCAGGGGCATATTGGTCGCCCTGCCCCACGGCAATGTGGTGTAATGCATGCAGGTGTCGGGTCCCGATCCACACTCCATCCTTACCTGAGAGTGAGATATCACACCTCTGGGTGAGGTGCAATACGTCTGTAGCAACCGAGCCCTCAGGGTGCTACAGTTCCATTTATCTTCAGCCTAGGTGACGTATTGCGATACAGGGCCGTGATTTTGGCTATAAAACGGTCCCCTAGACCCCTACCCCAAGCTTTTTAAGAGAATCATATATGGCGTGCCAGGAGACTCTATGGAATGCTTTCTCAGCATCCAACGAGAGTATCTAATTACAAATTTTTAACTGCATCTAGCCCAGGAAATACTTTGTGCCTAGTAGCAGTGTCTGCTAGTCAGCGGATTATCCCGGCTGTTAAGCAAGCTACACCACCTGTAGTTTAGACACTTAATTTTTTCAAAGGAAATGCTTCGGGACCATGGGATACTCAGTGAAGAGCATCAGGAGGCACCCCAAGGCATAGGGGCTGGGACTGGCAGTAGGATGCCTTGCGGTGGACAGCCGAGCTCGATCCTTATAAAAGCTTTTTAACTGCAGCAGCTTTAGTGGACGCTACTGGAGCTGGAATTACGCGGCTGCTGGCATGAGACTTGCCCTCCAATAGATCCTTGTAAATGGATTTAAAGTGTATTCATTCAAATTAGAGAGACAATTTAAATTAAAAAGCTTAGAGCTGCCTCCACCACAGGGCGGCTCGCTCGACCCACCAGCGGACAGGCACCAGTATTGGGAGAGGGGGGCTGGCCATCAGGGTTCACCGCGGCTCTGGCACAAACCCGGCGACACGGAGGTGGCACGGGCAGGAGCGGACTGGCCGTGTCGGCTTCTCACTTTTTGGATTTTAGAAGGGCATGACATGCCTATATCTGTGTCTCCCCCTCCTTTTACTCCTCCACCTCTTTTATTTTCGCATGACTATATGTACTTGTCACTTTTCCATGTGTTAGTTGTGTCTTCTGAGCAGTTTGTCAGCTTTTGGACACCTTTGAAGGTGTTTTCTATGTGTTTCTATGTGTTTTTGTTTGCCTGCCATTGGTTTTAACGGTGTTCGAAGGTGTTCGACGAACAGTTCGACGAACAGTTCGGCGAACACACGGGTGTTCGACGAACCGAACCGAACTCGAACACTACGGGGGTGGCTCAACACTAGTCATGAGTCTCGGTTGGCAGGTCATCCAGGAATTTCTGAGACTAAGAGACTTATCAGTCGCAGTTTTTGGTGGCCTGGATGGCAGAAGGAAGTCATCAAGTGGGTGCGTCAATGTACGGTGTGTGCTAGGTCAAAGGCTTCACATACTCCTGTTGCGGGGTTGCTTTGCCCTCTGGGGGTTCCTAGTGGACCTTGGATGCATCTCACAATGGATTTTATTACTGATCTGCCCGTGTCCGAGGGTTTTACTGTCATCTGGGTGATCATGGACCGTTTTAGTAAGATGTGCCATTTGGTTCCATTCATTAAGTTGCCCTGCGCCAAGACACTCGCCAAGGCGTTTGTTAAGGAGATTGTCAAGCTTCATGGCGTTCTCATGGATATTGCTTCTGATAGAGGACCTCAGTTTGTGGCTCGCTTTTGGCGTGATTTTTGTGACAGGTTGGGAGATCATTTGTCATTTTCGTCTAGGTATCATCCTGAGTCTAATGGACAGATTGAAAGAAAGAACGAGGATGTTGAACAGTTTTTGCGTTGTTTTGTGGCGGACAATCAAGAGGTGTGGTCTGAGTTTCTGCCTCTCGCAGAATTTGCTCAAAACAATCATATATTCTTGCACCGTGTTAGCCAGTAGATAGAAAAATATTTAGATTTGAGAGTCCTCAGTGGTTGTTTTCTTGTTTTTCTTCTTTCTTCAAATCTCAAAGAGAAAGAAGAATCTCAGAATATAAACTGAAGGTGACCTTTAACACTTTCAGAGCAGGAATGAATGTGTCGCATGGATTTATGTCATTCTACATTGACTAAGGAATGTGCTCCTCAGACTTGTGAGGCCATCACAACACTGGACCTAGTCACAGGATCATAAAACCTTCACACTCCTTATCTATTAACTGCTAAAATATTTATAGCCAGAACTGTTTCTCTCTTCCATAATAACTCTGCTTTTCAACACTTGTCTTACCTATTGCATTTTTTGTGTGTCTTTTTGTGTATAAATATGTGATTCTTCAGATTTTGTGGTATACTAGCCTGATGAAGAGACCTGCGTAGTCTCGAAAGCTTGCAATTTGTTACCATCTTTTCAGTTAGCCATTAAAAGGTATCAACCACTGAGGACTCTCAAATCTAAATATATTTCTCTTAACAATCATATATCCTCCTCTGCTGGATGTTCTGCTTTTTTTGGTTGTACTGGGAGACATCCGTCTTTTGATTCATTCTCCAAATTGGGGTCGGCGGTGCCGGAGGAGGAGAACTTTTCCGGTGATTTGGAGAGAGTTTGGACTAATGTACGTTGCAACCTTCAAGAGTCTAACAAGAAGTTCAAGAAGGATTTTGACAGGAAACGTAAGGAGGTTTTGTTTACTGTGGGTGACATGGTTTGGTTGTCCTCAAAGAACCTGCGGTTGAGGATTCCCTCTAAAAAACTGGGTCCTAAGTTTGTGGGTCCATTTAAAGTGCTTCATTTTGTTAACCCGTCTGCTGTTAGGTTGGATGTCCCTAATTCCTGGAAGATTAATCCTGTGTTTCATGTTTTCCTTGTTGAAAAAGGCTGATGTATCAGATAGGGATGCCACTGTCACAGTTCCTCCTGTGGTGGAAGACGGTGAATATTAAATTTCTCGTATCTTGAATTCTAGATGGCATAGAGGGAGATTACAGTATTTTGTCTCCTGGAAGGGTTTTGGTCCCGAAGATAACTCCTGGGTAAGGGCGGATGATGTCTCTGCTCCTAGGCTTGTTAGAGCTTTCCACAGGAGATTTCAGGATAGGCCTGGGCCTGGAGGATCCGGAGGATCCTCATAAAAGAGGGGGTACTGTTAGAACCCTCCTGTTTGTTTTTCCATCTTGTGTTTTGCGGTCACGTGACCACCTGCCTTTATATTCCAGCTCCGCCCTTTTGGCTGTGCTGGACTTCAGTGTTGTTTGACTGTTTTGCTAGCCAGGTGCTTCGGTGCGTTGCTCTGTCAGTTCGCTTGGTTCTTCTGGGACCTCTAGTACCTTTTTGTCAGTTTGTCTTTTTGTATTCTGCAACAGCTTTTCTGTTTAGGAGGTGTCCCATTTTTGTTCCAGTCCTTAGTTCTTTTAGGGACCCCTCCCCTTATGCTATAGGTCTTTGTTCAGACTAGCCGAGGACTAAGGCGGGTCTGTTCAGTAGGAACAGGCATCCCGCTACATCGTAGGGATTCAGCTTAGTCTTACTGTAGGGACTGCTTTCCCCTATCTTTCCTAAATACTTATTGCAGATCATAACAATAATGGCCACCACATAGCTCTCCCAGCAACATAATGGCCACCACATAGCTCTCCAAACAACATAATAGCCATCACATAGCTCTCCAAACAGCATAATGGCCACCACATAGCTCTCTAAACAGCATAATGGCCACCACATAGCTCTCTAAACAGCATAATGGCCACCACATAGCTCTCCAAACAGCATAATGGCCACCTCATAGCTCTCTAAACAGCATAATAGCCACCACATAGCTCTCCAAACAGCATAATGGCCACCACATAGCTCTCTAAACATCATAATGGCCACCACATAGCTCTCCAAACAGCATAATGGTCCCCACACAGCCCTCCACACATTATGATAGGCCCACAAACTTCAAGGTATGCTACTGGCTGGGAGAGATATTTTTTGTTTCGGCCAATAGCTATCAAGGGCATATCTGCACCATTGAAAGAAGATTTCATCTCAATCAGTGTTGACTATCATGAAGATTTCCACAATATCTAAGCTTAGGCTAGACCAGGGTAAAGAGGGACCCAACTGGAGGACAATGTGGAGATCGGACTCATGTGATTTATGTCTGGAAGGCTTTGCACCCGACTAAATAACTTTTTGGTGCTGTTCCGTTCTCTTTTAAACTATCTATTTATCTATCTATCTATCTATCTATCTATCTATCTATCTATCAATCTATGTATCTATCTATCTATCTATCCATTATCTATCTATCCACCTGTCCATCTATGTAGCTGCAATAAACTAACCAGCACCCCCAAATAGAGAAAGAAGTGTGAACAGGTGCAACTGCATTATGTACAAATCCAAGAATACATCAGCCTCTGTAAGTGTTAAGATGCACAAACATTGAATATTTAAAGATTAAACTGCTTTAACTGCCATATAGAATATACTTATCAAATAAAGGTAATTAGTGGCCATTTCATTTGTGCCCACCAACCACAACAAGGTGTACCTTTCTTTAGTGGGACCTCTCTGATGGCATCTCTCTCAGTAGAGAAAAAACAAATATGAGCTTTGGCCACATAAATTTGTTCTTCCATTAACAATAGATAGATAGATGGATAATAGATATGTAATAGATGATAGATAGTGTTAGGTGCCAGGTGCTTGCTGGATCAGAAATGGGTTCTGAATCATCAGTGGATTCTGTGGTCTCCCATTCTGGTTCAGCCAGGGCTGATGCTGCACAGCATCATCGTAAGTCCCAACGCCTAGCCAATGCACGAGAGGTTCAAGTGGTAGCTCGTGTATTTGTGCCTAGCAACATGAAGCACAGGTTGCGGAGAGAGACTAGGCCACTGCAGCCTAAGTCTAAAATGCATCGCACTGAGCATGCCCGTGACATGGCGCACCGTGATTGGTGGTTCAGGAACCAGCTGACCCGGTGACCTGGCACTGCCTGATTGGTCACAGGTGACGTCACCAATGGTGCGACAGTGGGGCAGGGCTTAGTTTTTAAAAGGCGCACCCACAAACATGGTGGCGCGCTCAGATCATTTGAGCTAGTTGTTTGGTTGTGCACGCATATCTCCAGAGCTCCTCTAAGAGCCATATTGAGCGGGTCGGCTCAGTCCGGTAGCACACCGGCTGAGTGCACGAGTACCTGGCAGAAATCACTCCCGCACACTAGCGCCTTCTCCTTAGCGTAGCGCCTGTATCGAAGACAGGGCTACTGCTCCTAGTCCGGTCACACGTCTCCCTGCGGTTTTTGGAGATTGTGTGAACCGCTTTAGCGCCATTCCCCATAGCGTAGCGCCTGTATCGAAGACAGGGCTACTGCTTCTCCCCGGTCCCACATCTCCCTGCAATTCTTGGAGATTGCGTGAACCGTTAGTCTCCTCCCGTGTGCTGTAACATGGAGAAGTTAGGCAGGTTTTAGGTGCGTCGGCGGACGCTCTTCACCCGAGCACCTATCGGAGATAGAGAGTACCACTATACCCTGTCCGGTGTGAAGTTAACACGGAAGGGTTATCTTTTAGTTGGTTGTCTTCCCTTCTCACCCGGGAAGAGTACGACAGCAGTCCTCCTGGCTGCATCGCGGACCTCGGGGTCGGTTTCATTCCTATTTAATAAAGTGTTTGCAACCGTCCCCCTAGCAGTATCTGAGCGCCAGGGTCTTGCCGAACATGGCCGACAACCAGCAGCTGCAGCGTTATATACAGCAACTGGAGACCAGACTCAGGTCTCTGGAACAAACGGTACCGGTTGCTGATACCACTGCAGTAGCTGCCCAGGCGGCTTCTCTAGCAGCCAACATGATAAACTCGGCTGCCACCGCTGCAAGTGCTCCATTACCCCGCATTGCTCTCGCGGAGAAATTTTCTGGGGACTGTAAATTTTGCAGGGGTTTTATAAATTTATGGTCCATTCACTTGGAGATGATGGAGGCACGATTTCCCTCCCAGAGAGCCAAAGTGGGTTATGTTATCTCGTTGCTCTCCCACAGGGCTCTGGAGTGGGCTACTCCACTGTGGGAGCGGAATGACCCGGTCGTGGCTAATGCAGGTCTTTTTCTTAGGACCTTAAAAAGCGTCTTTCTGGGGCCTCAGGTCACGCATGATGCGGCTCTTAAGCTGCTTGCGTTGCCCAGGGTTCGGTCACCGCCAGCCACTATGCCATTCAGTTCAGAACCTTCGCGGCTGAACTGGATTGGCCGGAGCGGTCGCTGATCCCGATGTTTTGGAGGGGGCTGACTGGGCACATTAAAGATGCTCTAGCTACCAGGGAGATTCCAACCTCTCTGGAAGAGTTAATTACACTTGCTAACCGAATTGATCTGCGTCATGCAGAACGCATTGGCACCCGCTTTCTCTAGGCCTATCTCCAAACCCGCGGTTCCCAATCCGGAGCCTGAGGCTATGGACATATCCCGGACTAAGTCTAAGCTCCCTCATTCCCGACTCACACATCCCCTGGAGTACCCCGTTAATAAGGTCTCCAAGCAGTCAGGAAACAAGAGTGTCTAACCACCGTTGGAGGGGGTGTGTTAGATTCAGGGGTCTCGTCCTCCTAATTACTTTATGAGGTGACGTTGTCCTTCGGAACAACCGTGGTCACAGCAAAGTCGTGGGTGGATTCTGGAGCTGATGGCAACTTTTTATCTGCAGCATTTGCCCAGAAACATGCCATTCCTATGGACTTACTGCCTAGGTCAATGAACATCAGGGTGGTCAATGGTTCTCTGCTGGATACACAAATTACCCACCAGTCTGTTCCCCTCACCATGTCGTTTCCTCTGGGTCACCGGGAGGTTATCTCCTTCCTTATTATCCCCGGGGGATTAGATGAGGTGTTATTGGGTCTTCTTTGGCTACGCCATCACTCTCCACACATTGACTGGTGTACAGGGAGAATTTCTTCCTGGGGTAAAGATTGTGTGCCCCAGTGTATGGTTACAGCTGCCCGAGGAGCAGTCTCTGAGCCTTCTCCCGACTTGTCCGCTCTGCCTGTGCAATACCGGAGCTTTGCGGATGTCTTTTCTAAAAAGGCTGCTGAGACTTTACCTCCCCACCGACCGTATGACTGTCCTATTAACCTGGTTCCCGGTACTGAGCCTCCTCACGGTAGGGTCTACCCTCTGTCTGTCCCAGAAAATCCCAGGCCATGTCTGATTATATCAAAGAGAATCTGGCTCAGGGGTTTATCAGAAAATCGATCTCTCCTGCGGGAGCGGGGTTTTTCTTCGTTCAGAAAAAAGGGGGTGATTTGCGTCCCTGCATTGACTACAGAGGATTAAATGCCATCACCATCAAGAATAAATATCCTCTGCCCTTATTTCTGAGCTATTTGACAGGTTGCAAGGGGCTCGTATTTTCACTAAACAGGACCTGTGAGGGGCATATAATCTGGTGCGAATCCGTGAGGGTGACGAGTGGAAAACAGCCTTTAACACTCGTGATTGCCATTACGAGTATCTCGTCATGCCTTTTGGATTATGCAATGCCCCTGCGGTTTTTCAAGATTTTGTCAACGATATCTTTCGGGATTTGTTGCTATCTTCCGTGGTAGTCTATCTTGATGATATTATTATTTTTTCCCCGGACCTCTCCACACACCGAGAGGATGTTCGCAGGGTTTTCGAGTGATTGCGAGCAAATTCTTTGTACTGTAAGCTGGAGAAGTGTCAATTTGAACGAGAGTCGTTACCGTTCCTGGGCTACATCATATCCAGTAAGGGATTGACTATGGATCCACAAAAGTTGGTGGCGGTACAGAACTGGCAGGAGCCCCATTCTCTTAAAGCGGTACAACGCTTCATGGGCTTTATTAACTACTACCGGCAGTTCATACCACATTTTTCCACCCTGGTGGCTCCCTTAGCCGCTTTAACCCGAGAGGGTGCCAATCCCAAGGACTGGTCTCAGGAGATATCCGAGGCATTCCGGGAGATTAAATCTTACTTTTGCTAGAGCTCCCATTCTCCATCGCCTGGATGTGGACAAGCCATTCTTCCTGGAGGTTGATGCCTCTTCTGTCGGAGCAGGAGCGGTTCTCTCCCAAAAGAATGAACAGGGTCGGACAAGACCATGTTTTTTCTTCTCCAAGACCTTCTCTCCAGCAGAGAGGAATTATACTATTGGTGACAAAGAATTGCTGGCCATTAAAATGGCTTTTTCAGAATGGAGGTACCTCTTGGAGGGAGCTAAGCATCCGTTCGTGGTATATTCCGATCACAAAAATCTGTTATACCTACAGACGGCGCAGCGCGTTAACCCGAGGTAGGCCATGTGGTCTCTTTTCTTTTCTCGGTTCAATTTCTCCATTCATTTCTTAAAAGGAGAGAAGAACCCTCTGGCGGACACTTTGTCCCAGTCCATGGATGTGGCTGAGGATGAGGACGAGCCAAGGCTCATTTTTCCGCCAGAGTGTATGCGGATGCTGGCTCCAGTGTCTCTAAACCAGGTTCCTCCCGGGAGGATGTTTGTTCCTCCAAATTTACAGAACGAGGTACTGTCCTGGGCACATGCCTCTAAGATCGGAGGTCATTTTGGGGTCAAGCGTACCACAGAGCTTCTCCAACGCTCATATTGGTGGCCTCGGTTAGCCCAGGACGTTAAGGAGTATGTCCAAGCATGTGTCTCCTGTGCGAGAAATAAACCATCCCGTCAGAAGCCGGCTGGTCTTCTTCATCCGTTACCCGTGGCGGATAGACCTTGGGAGCTGGTTGGGATGGATTTTATTGTGGAGTTGCCTAAGTCCTGGGGAAACACGACTATATGGGTGGTGTCTGACCATTTCTCTAAGATGGTTCACCTGGTCCCTCTGCCTAGGGTCCCTTCCTCCCGGGTTCTGGCATCATTGTTCATTCATCACGTTTTCCGTCTCCACGGGATGCCTGATAGGATTGTCTGTGACCGGGGACCACAGTTTTCCTCCGAGTTTTGGAGAGAATTGTGTAATTTGCTCGACATTGAACTAAATCTTTCTACTGCTTATCACCCAGAGACCAATGGTCTGGTGGAACGCACTAACCAGACGCTGGTGACATACTTGCGCCATTTCGTTTCGGCCAACCAGAATAACTGGTCGATATTGCTTCCCTGGGCAGAGTTTGCCTTAAACAACGCAGTGGCGGATTCCACGGCTCAGACTCTGTTTCTCCTAAATAATGGGCAACATCCGCGAGTTCCGGTTCCTATGCCGGTTTCCTCTGTGGAACCTGGGGTCAGAGATTGGGCTCAGGAGGTGCGGGAGGTTTGGGATCATACCCAGGAGGCTATTTTGGCTTCCGAGAATCGGATGAGAGAGTCGGCTGACGCTCATCGTCGTCCAGCCCCCATATTCTCCCCGGGCAACAGAGTGTGGCTCGCAGCTCGCAACATCAGGGTACGCGGGGAATCCGCTAACTTTGCTCCCCGTTTTATTGGTCCTTTCAGAATCCTTGCCCAAATAAACCCCGTAGTGTACCGGTTACAATTACCTCGACACATAAGGATTCACGACACCTTTCATGTGTCGCTTCACAAGCCGGTTCGTCTGACCAAATTTTCGGAACCCAAATCTGCTCCAGACAACAGGGGTGATGATTTTGAGGTACAGGTGATTGTGGGGTCTAAGATGGATCGGGGGAAAAAATTTTACCTTGTACACTGGAGAGGTCATGGATCTGAGGATTGCTCCTGGGAGCCTGTGGACCACATTCATGCCCCCTTGCTCATTGAGGAATATGAGCGTCAAGTGGAGGGGGGATAATGTTAGGTGCTGGGTGTGTGCTGGATCAGAAATGGGTTCTGAATCATTAGTGGATTCTGTGGTCTCCCATTCTAGTTCAGCCAGGGCTGATGCTGCACAGCATCACCATCGGTCCCAATGCATGAGAGGTACAAGTGGTATCTCGTGTATTTGTGCCTAGCAACATGAAGCACAGGTTGCGGAGAGAGACTAGGCCACTGCAGCCTAAGTCTAAAATGCATTGCACTGAGCATGCTCGTGACATGGCGCACCATGATTGGTGGTTCAGGAACCAGCTGACCAGGTGACCTGGCACCGCCTGATTGGTCACAGGCGACGTCACCAATGGTGCGACAGTGGGGCAGGGCTTAGTTTTTTAAAGGCCCGCCCACAAACATGGTGGCGCGCTTAGATCATTTGAGCTAGTTGTTTGGTTGTGCACGCATATCACCAGAGCTCCTCTAAGAGCCATATTTAGCGGGTCAGCTCAGTGCGGTAGCACGCCGGCTGAGTGCACGAGTACCTGGCGGAAATCACTCCCGCACACTAGCGTCTTCTCCTTAGCGTAGCGCCTGTATCGAAGACAAGGCTAATGCTCCTAGTCCGGTCACACGTCTCCCTGCGGTTCTTGGAGATTGTGTGAACCGTTAGTCTCCTCCCGTGTGCTGTAACACGGAAAGGTTAGGCAGGTTTTAGGTGCGTCGGCGGACGCTCTTCTCCCGAGCACCTATCGGAGATAGAGCGTACCGCTATACCCTGTTCAGTGTGAAGTTAACAGGGAAGGGTTATCTTTTAGTTGGTTGTCTTCCCTTCTCACCCGGGAGAGTTCGGCAGCAGTCCTCCTGGCTGCATCGCGGACCCCGGGGTCGGTTGCATTCCTATTTAATAAACCGTCCCCCTAACAGATAGATAGATGATAGATGATAGATGGATAGATAGATAGATAGATAGATAGATAGGTAGATGATAGATAGATAGATAGATAGATAGATAGACAGACAGAAAAATTCATCTATGTGAAAGTAAATCCATCTATGTTCTCTCATTTATTTTTTTAAATTTACCTCTATACCTGTAAAAGATGAAAGGATTTTATAATTATGGACTTTGAGTATCCAGAGGGGGTGAGCGAGATATAATATAACATCTTTGTCATTAATCAGATGAATCTTTCCTACGATTATGTATAAAACATGAGATATTGCAACAAAAGCTTAGGGAAAAGCACCATCTGCTATTTCTAGTTGTACGGAAGAATTGTCTCTGACAGGAGCAAATAAATTGAATTATCAAAGATTAACATGTAATTCTGCAAACTACGGGAACAATTACATGTGTAATGTACAGGATAAAATATTGTACCCACACTGTACTGTATAATATTATCAGAGACCACAGAGGTCATAATAAAGCTTTAGGATGATTGACTCGTTCAATCATAGAACTTTTTTCTCCCTACATCTAGGATGTTACCAAGAGTGTACATACAAATCATGGGGACCCATAGCAGAAGTGATAACTCCCCCCTTCCCCCAAAAAAATTGGTGGGGTAACAGGAGAGCATAGATATCACACAAATTTGCAGCCTATACAAAGCAATTTTCCTACTATTTCTACTATTAAAGCCCCCAGATTGCCCTTTCATTGCCTCCATAAAGTATGATGCCAACAAAAGTGCTCTTCAAACACAGTATGATACCCCCATGGTGAATTCCTCCACAGTACCCTCCACACACATAGCATGATAACCCAGTTTAATGGCCCCAACACATTTCTCCAAACAGCATAACCCCCCCACATAGCTCTCCAAACAGCATAATGGCCATCACCTAGCTCTCCAAACAGCATAATGGCTACCACGTAACTCTCCAAACAGCATAATGGCCACCACATAGCTTTCCAAACAGCATAATGGCCACCACATAGCTATCCAAACAACATAATGGCCACCACATAGTTCTCCAAACAAAATAATGGCCACCACAAAGCTCTCCAAACAGCATAATGGCCACCAAAAACTCTCCAAACAGCATAATGGCCCCCACATAACTCTCCAAACAACATAATGGCCACCACATAGCTCTCCAAACAACATAATGGCCACCATATAGCTCTCCAAATAGACATCAGTTTGCTTAGTATGGTTAAAAATGGAAATCCTTTTCGACCCTGGTTAATACAAGGAAAAGCCCCAATATGAAATGGGACATTCTTCACTTGAAGGGTTTGTACCAAGTAGAAGAAATGATTTCATATCTATAGAAAAATATGTTCTTGATTACTGGGGATCCAACCACTGAGATCTCCATCGATGCCGAGAATGGTGCTCCATAGAGCCTCGTCTAAATGAAGCAAAGTTTAATTTGGCAAAATTTTCACTTTATTCAATATCTAAGAGGCAGCCAACAACAAATGTATACCCCAGTAAACTATTTCCAGCACTCCGAAAAGTCAATGAATGGATCAGAGGCGAGCATGCTCAACGGCCACACCATCCACTGTAGATCTTCGTTCTCAGGATTGGTCTGGGTCCCAGCTGTTAGATTCCAAGCAATCAGGTTGTTATCCCCTTCCATACTTGGTCCAATCCCTTTAAAAGAAAAAAAAAATGTACAAGTCATTGTAGAGTGTGTTTAGTTCAGTAGCTTTCTGTATTTATTAACCTTTTATATAATTTTAGCTGATAACTTTTCTTTAGAACACCTCCACTTTTCCAACTTCCCCTTGCTAATAAATTGATTGAAGAGTGTAATGCTGCTATGGGAGAATCTGGCCATACACATTGGACTGATATAGGCAAAACCTACTGATTTTGGTCAGATTGGCCAGACATTTCATGTGTTTGAGGGCCTCATGATCATCAATGGCTGATGTCATCTAAGT
Source organism: Phyllobates terribilis (assembly GCF_046119375.1). Classification (NCBI taxonomy): domain Eukaryota; kingdom Metazoa; phylum Chordata; class Amphibia; order Anura; family Dendrobatidae; genus Phyllobates; species Phyllobates terribilis. The sequence goes on from NW_027362768.1 coordinate 332,508,799, forward strand.
GAAGCATTCAGAATTTGAATTTGAGTTGCCCAATCCTTTTGTTCTCAGGCGAGATAGTTTGCTATTCAGTTGAACTAAGCATGCATATGCATGTAGGAAGTTAGTAGTTATTTAATGTGTTTATCCAGATTAGGTGTTCAATTACTCCATAACACCCCTTCTGGTGAAATGAGGCATTAAACAGATACTACGAAGATGAATTGGCCTTACCATAACCTTACCAGGTGAGCGGCTCCTTAGAGTCCCTATTCAACTAGCTTTACGCCAACGATTTCACACATGGATCACCCCAACTTCTTTTCTTTCTTTCTTATTCCATCGTTTGAGAAATAGTAAGTGGATAAGGTGCCAGAGTGAAAACTTAAGAAAAAAGAGAGCCAACAGCGAACCAATTTTTCATATTTTTTAAATATCTTTAAAAGTAAAAAAAAAATATCAGGACAATTGGGGCACATTCAGTTCACATCATTTTTTTTTTTCAAAAAATCTCCTTTCCAAATTCAAATTCGTTCATCTCTGCATGTAAGGATTTTACATTAGGGCTCCGTAGCTTTAAGTTCTGCTTCTGTTCACACCGGCACACCGGTACAGCTTTGACAGTAAAGAATCCTTTTTGGCAGTTGGAGTCCCTCCAGCCATAAATACTTGGTCCCTTTTAGCCATTCCAATTACATACAAGTCAGTGTAATTTTTCAATTAGGACATCCTATAAATGCCTTCCGCATATACGGAGATGTCGCCAGTCCACATAAGTAATATAGAAATGTAATGCCGGAATCTCGTCGGCTCTAGAAAGACATTGGCATTCTATTTTAGATCTTATTTGTTTCAAATAGAGGCAGAAAGCCGTTTCGCCCGTCTCGCCCGTCTGACACCAAATCTCTATTACTTGCTAGTCATCATTTCAAGAGTCAGTTTCGACTCTCCGGCTCAATCTCTTAATCCAATGTCCGAGCCTTTCTCTATTATGCAACTAAATGCATGTACAACACAGTCGCTACAAGCTCCAGCCAGGAAGTGCCTGCCGGCATTGATTGCAATAATAACACCTTAATAGACTGCGGGTTTCAAAACCAATTCTACAGCCAACTTTGACAGTTAAATGAAAAAGGCCGATTGTTGTTGCCATAGTGATAAGATACAAATTTCCGTTCTAATTTAAACCGATTTTCCTGTAGAGTCACTAGCTGTGCAATTACAGAATGGGGAAAGCACTGAAGGCTCCACAGGCTGCAAAGGGGGACAGGATTGTGAATTGTAACGCCTTGTACACAAATCATGAGCAAGGAATATAGAAAAAATGTGCAAAAGTGTAACTAACTAGAATTTGCTGGTTGTTTTGTGTGCATAGGTATAGGCTCACACCAGAAAGTGGGTTAATCCTATACAGATTCACATTGGAGTCACCTCTTCCACCCCTTCCACCCCCAATAAATAGCTAAGAGAAAAGCTTATACTATCCAGAAAATTTCCAGTCATCCAGATAAATAAGTGTATATATATTATATAGCAGGTATCCATTTTCATTTATAAAAAGGGGACTCTTCTTTTTAAGGTCAAAAAGTTTTCATATGCCATAAATACAACAGTTGTCTTCAAATTACCCCTTTATCGGGAGTCTGTCAGCAAGTTTTTACCTGGGTGGACTAGTAGGCACAAGGACAGTTGTCCTCTAGTGATAATCTCCTGCTCATAAAACAATGATTGTACTGATACAGCAACACACCGCCTAGTAAGTGACATATACTTGTAGCTGAAATCAGGGTCTCTGCTCCTACATTATGGTGCTCTGCGATTCCATAGCAAAAACCTGGCAAAAGATTTGTTTTAAGACATTGATGGTACAGATGTGTCCGATGCACTGCATAGGACATCAAATCCAAACTTATCACAGAAAAAGAAGAGGCTATACTTACCAATACATGGGTATAATACCAATATACTGCAGGATGGGCATATATCACAGTCCATATATGGACCTGCCTGGAGGATTGGAGGATCATAGGTCCAGCCTAATGTGTGTCTATGAGGCTGTAAGTTCAGGTCAGAAGACCCAAAGTAAACCTGGACATCGAGATCCATGTAGGGATTATGAAATACTCCCATATGAACTCGGACTAATACTAATAAGCATTCGCCCCCTTCATGAATGACAGGTTGCTCATCAGCATTTTGAACTTGTAATACCTCTGCCTTTTATCATGGGGACCCACCATATCCTGCATGGACATCACAGCCAAGTATTGGCAAGTATGGTCTTTTGTTTTTTTTACAAATATGTCCACCTTTAAAGACCCTATGCTAATATGTAGTAGCTGTGATAATAATAATATTAGCAAATACCTCCAATTAGAAATGTAGTATCGTTTTTCTGATTTACTATGTCTCTTTCCTCATGTGCATGAATTGCAGGACCTCAGGTATGTATAGTTACGACCACTAGCAACTCATAGCTAACTAACTGTCACAATATTAGTGATTGTAACTATGGATACCTAAGGTCCTGCAATGCCCTGCACATAAGGAAAGAGACATAGCGAAACAGAAGAACTATACCACATTTCTAATTCGAGGTATTTGCTAATATTACTGTTATTATACCTACTACATATTGACATAGGATATTGGAGATGGGAATTCCCTTTTAACTTTCCACAAATTTCATTATGGACTTCAATTTCACTCAAAACAGATTTAACACATTATCATAACAAGCTAGCAAACCCTTGACAGGCTTCAATTCAGATCATAATCACTGAATGACCACATATAGACAATTATTAAATGAACATCTCTTGACAGAGTATCACAAAGTCTTGTTGCTTTTTTGTCAAAGCTGGACATCTCACATCACTCATCTTGAGATCTGACCAATCAAGAGGAAAAGTAAGGAAGGGCACATCCTAAAATGGCATAATCACCCTGTAAGATTCAGGTCCCTTTGGACACCCCCTACTGGAACCTCAGTTACCAGCTGTACACTTTTAGGGTGTTAAACATAAGATTCTAAAATCTACTAAAAAACATTATATGAAAATCTGATGTATACTAAATATCTATACTTACATTTTGTCATATGTTATGAACAGTGTTGAGCGATACCTTCCGATATCAGGAAATATCGGATCGGATTGGATCGGACCGATACCCAAAAAATATCGGATATCGCCGATTCCGATACCGGAAACCAATGCAAGTCAATGGGACACAAATATCGGAATGAAAATAAACCCTTTCTTTCCTTGTAGGTTAATTCTACATGAAGGAAAACAACTAAGAATAATGTAGAATGTATTACATGAAAAGCCGGCAATTCAGTAGCGGCATACACCGGTACCCGACAATTTAGAACAGAAAGAATAGAGCGTCACACATAGATTAGATAGATATAAACATGTCAGTCACATATATAAGAAGTACAGTGACAGTGTTGCTTACTGTACTTGTCATTTAGTGTTAAAGGATTTATTAAAAAAAATAATAGTGTTTTCATGCACCGTCTTTTTAAAAAAAACGGCCGGCAATTCAGCATCGGTACCCGACAATTTAAAATAGAAAGTATAGAGCATCACACATAGATTAAATACATAGAAACATGTCAGTCACATATATAAGAAGTACAGTGACAGTGTTGCTTACTGTACTTGTCATTTAGTGTTAAAATAAAGGTTTTATTTAAAAAAAAATTAGCGTGGGGTTCCCCTTAATTTTAGTCTCTAGCGGAGGTTAAGCAGAGGGCTGGGGCAGATGTTTGAAGCCTGGGAAGGGGGTAATACACACAGAGCTTCCCAGGCTACTGATATCAGCCCCCAGCTGAATACCTAGCATTTACTAGCTATTAAAATGGGGGACCCCCCAAAGAATGACGTGGGGTCCCCCCTATTTCAATAGCTAGCAAAGGCTAGGCAGACAGCTGGGGGCTGATATTAATAGCCCAGGAAGGGTGCCATGAATATTGGCCCCCTCCCAGGCTAGAAACACCAGCCGTAAGCCGCCCCAGAAATGGCGCATCCATAGGATGTGCAAATTTTGGCACTTAGCCTCGCTCTTCCCACAGCCCTGTAGCGGTGGCAGTGGGGTAATAGGTTTGGGGTTGATGTCAGCTTATAATGCCAGCTGACATTAAGCCCAGGTTAGTAATGGAGAGGCGTCTATAAGACACCCCCATTACTAACCCCATAGTCAAAGTTAAAAAAAACACAAACACCCAGAATAAAGTCCTTTAATTGAAATAAACACACAATTCTTTATTGTTCTAAATTAAACCATACTTACCATCACGCCCATTCCAGCTGAAGCCAATGTCTTCTGCAATAAAAGTAAAATAATAAACCAACCTCATCCTTACCTTTCCATAGTTCCCACGAGGGCTCCAGCTCTGCTACATTCACATGACAGGCTGGATCGCAGCTGAAAGCTGCCATCCAGCTTGCCATGCCACAGACACTGAGAAGCGCAGGCATGCTTGCGATCCTCAGTGTCTGGCTGTGACGGCACAAAGATGAGCCAAGGTCATGTCCAATGAACTCAGCTCACCTCATGCACTTCACTGACAGCGTGGGACAATTGTCCTGCGCTTGCAGTGAGCATGAGAGAATTCTCCTGCTGAAGCAATGAGCGCAGGAGAATTTTCCCACGCTGTCAGTGACGTGCATGAGGTGAGCTCATGTCCAATGAACTCAGCTCACCTCATGCACGTCACTGACAGCATGGGAGAATTCTCCTGCACTCAGCGCTTGAGCAGGAGAATTCTGACACGCTGGGATGGCATTGAGATGACAGGCTGGATCGCAGCTGAACGCTGCCATCCAGCTAGTCATCCTTCAGAGACACTGCAGAGCGCAAGCATGCCTGCGCTCTGCAGTGACTATGAAGGATGGCATGCTGGATGGCAGCGCTCAGCTGCGATCTAGCCTGTCATCTCAATGCCATCCCAGCGTGGGAGAATTCTCCAGCTGAAGTGCTGAGCGCAGTAGAATTTTCCCACGCTGTCAGTGACTTGCATGAGGTGAGCTGAGGTCATTGGACATGATCTTGGCTCATCTGGATGCCGTCACAGCCAGACACTGAGGAGCGCAAGCATGCCTGCGCTTCTCAGTGTCTGTGGCATGGCAAGCTGGATGGCAGCTTTCGGCTGTGACCCAGCCTGTCATGTGAATGTAGCAGAGCTGGAGCCGTCCTGGGAACCATGGAAAGGTAAGGATGAGGTTGGTTTATTATTTTACTTTTATTGCAGGAGATCGTGGCTTCAGCTGGAATGGGCGTGATGGTAAGTATGGTTTAATTTAGAACATTAAAAAATTGTGTGTTAATTTCAATTCAAGGACATTATTCTGGATGTTGTGTTTTTTTAAATACTTTACTAGAAATTCATGGCGGTCATGTCTAATATTGGCATGACCCCATGAATTTCGGGCTTAGGGCCAGCTGATAATGCCAAGCTGTCCCTAACCCCTTTATTACCCAGTGAGCCACCACACCAGGGCCCTGCGCTCTGCAGTGTCTCTGAAGGATGACAAGCTGGATGGCAGCGTTCAGCTGCGATCCAGCCTGTCATCTCAATGCCATCCCAGCGTGGGAGAATTCTCCTGCTCAAGCCCTGAGCGCAGGATAATTCTCCCACGCTGTCAGTGACGTGCATGAGGTGAGCTGAGTTCACTGGACATGACCTCGGCTGATCTGGATGCCGTCACAGCCAGAAACTGCAGAGCGCAAGCATGCCTGCGCTTCTCAGTGTCTGCGGCATGGCAAGCTGGATGGCAGCTTTCGGCTGCGATCCAGCCTGTCATGTGAATGTAGCAGAGCTGGAGCCCTCGTGGGAACCATGGAAAGGTAAGGATGAGGTTGCTTTATTATTTTACTTTCATTGCAGGAGATCGTTGGCTTCAGCTGGAATGGGCGTGATGGTAAGTATGGTTTAATTTAGAACAATAAAGAATTGTGTGTTTATTTCAATTAAAGGACTTTATTCTGGGTGTTTGTGTTTTTTTTAACTTTGACTACGGGGTTAGTAATGGGGGTGTCTTATAGACGCCTCTCCATTACTAACCAGGGCTTGATGTCAGCTTGCATTATAAGCTGACATCAACCCCAACCCTATTACCCCACTGCCACCGCTACAGGGCAGTGGGAAGAGCGAGGCTAAGTGCCAGAATTGGCGCATCCTATGGATGCGCCATTGCTGGGGCAGCTTACGGCTGGTGTTTCTAGCCTGGGAGGTGGCCAATTTTCATGGCTCCCTTCCTGGGCTTTTAATATCATCCCCCAGCTGTCTGCCTAGCCTTTGCTAGCTATTAAAATAGGGGGGACCCCACGTCATTTTTTTTGGTGTCCCCCATTTTAATAGCTAGTAAAGGCTAGGTATTCAGCTGGGGGCTGATATTAGTAGCCTGGGAAGCTCCGTGGGTATTACCCCCTTCCCAGGCTTCAAACATCTGCCCCAGCCGTCTGCTTAACCTCCGCTAGAGACTAAAATTACGGGGAACCGCACGCCAATTTTTTTTTTAATAAATCCTTTATTTTAACACTAAATGACAAGTACAGAAATCAACACTATCACTGTACTTCTTATATATGTGACTGACATGTTTCTATGTATCTAATATATGTGTGATGCTCTATTCTTTCTATTCTAAATTGTCGGGTACCGATGCTGAATTGCCGGCCGGCTTTTTTAAAGAGACGGTGCATGAAAACACTATTATTTCTTTTAATAAATCCTTTAACACTAAATGACAAGTACAGTAAGCTGAGCGCTGCCATCCAGCTCGTCATCCTTCAGAGACACTGCAGAGCGCAGGCATTATGGGAACTTCTGATTCCGGTATTCGATATTCTAAAAGTATCGGAACTCAGTATCGGAACTCCGATACTGCGAATATCAGTCGATACCCGATTTTTCAGTATCGGAATGCTCAACACTAGTTATGAATCTTGTTTTGCATATATCTGTTATATTAGATATCATTTAGTCATATATACCCACACTTTAATATATTATGAAAACCTTGATAGATATATATATTAGATATCTGCACTCGTGTGTCACTATATATATATAGCCTGAAAGAACTAGTTGGAACTGGTTATAGAAGTGGACTTTCAAACTGTTTACAAGAAGAAGACAAAAGATTCAACATGACACCTCCCAAGAGAATACCCTGGCAAATGAGGAGAATACCTGGGAGGAAACACTTAACCCCATATTGCAACATAATAAGACTTATCTATACCATGGACCAGAGACTACTGTGATTGCTCAATTGCCTCAGGGCGACACCCTATTGGGACCTTCCTTTATACTGAATATACAGTACAGGCCAAAAGTTTGGACACACCTTCTCATTTAAAGATTTTTCTGTATTTTCATGACTTTGAAAATTGTACATTCACACTGAAGGCATCAAAACTATGAATTAACACATGTGGAATTATATACTTAACAAAAAAGTGTGAAACAACTGAAAATATGTCTTATATTCTAGGTTCTTCAAAGTAGCCCCCTTTTGCTTTGATGACTGCTTTGCACACTCTTGGCATTCTCTTGATGAGCTTCAATAGGTAGTCACCGGAAATGGTTTTCACTTCACTGGTGTACCCTGTCAGGTTTAATAAGTGGGATTTCTTGTCTTATAAAAGGGGTTGGGACCATCAGTTGTGTTGTGCAGAAGTCAGGTGGATACACAGCTGATAGTCCTACTGAATAGACTGTTAGCTGCTTTTATCTTGCCATAATGCAAATTCTAAGTAAAGAAAAACGAGTGGCCATCATTACTTTAAGAAATGAAGGTCAGTCAGTCCGAAAAATTGGGAAAACTTTGAAAGTGTCCCCAAGTGCAGTTGCAAAAACAATCAAGCGCTACAAAGAAACTGGCTCACATGAGGACCGCCTCAGGAAAGGAAGACCAAGAGTCACCTCTGCTTCTGAGGATAAGTTTATCTGAGTCACCAGCCTCAGAAATCGCAGGTTAACAGCAGCTCAGATTAGAGACCAGGTCAATGCCACACAGAGTTCTAGCAGCAGACACATCTCTACTAGTGTTGAGCGAGCACTAAAATGCTCGGGTACTCGAAGCTCGGGCCGAGCTCGCCGTGATACTCGGGTGCTCGACCCGAGCAACGAGCCCAATGCTAGTCTATGGGAGACTCGAGCATTTTTGCGGCGGCTCCCCCGGCAGTCTTTTAAAAGCCTAACAAGTGCCCAAAACGATAGTGACAGTGCTCAAATGACATGGGGACAGCATGGGGATCGCCCCAGGAAGCATTTCTGACCCCAGGTCACTGCTGTCAACAACGTGGTCAGAGGTATTAATACACTTTTACAGGCTCAAAATAAAACGTTCAAAAACGAAAGTGAAAGTGCTTTCCTGTGAAATATGTTAAGGATTGTGTTGAGCGATACCTTCCGATATCAGGAAATATCGTATCGGATTGGATCGGACCGATACCCAAAAAGTATCGGATATCGCCGATTCCGATACCGGAAACCAATGCAAGTCAATGGGACACAAATATCGGAATGAAAATAAACCCTTTCTTTCCTTGTAGGTTAATTCTACATGAAGTAAAACAACTAAGAATAATGTAGAATGTATTACGCGAAAAGCCGGCAATTCATCAGCGGCATACACCGGTACCCGACAATTTACAACAGAAAGACTAGAGCTTCACACATAGATTAGATAGATAGAAACATGTCAGTCACATATATATGAAGTACAGTGACAGTGTTGCTTACTGTACTTGTCATTTAGCGTAAAGGATTTATTTAAAAAAATAATTGTGTTTTCATGCACTGTCTCTTTAAAAAAGCCGGCCGGCAATTCTGCTGCGGTACCCGACAATTTAAAACAGACAGAATAGAGCTTCACACATAGATTAGATAGATAGAAACATGTCAGTCACATATATATGAAGTACAGTGACAGTGTTGCTTACTGTACTTGTAATTTAGTGTAAAGGATTTATTTAAAAATATAATAGTGTTTTCATGCACCGTCTCTTTAAAAAAGCCGGCCGGCAATTCAGCATCTGTACCCGACAATTTAGAATAGAAGGAATAGAGAATCACACATAGATTATATAGATAGAAACATGTCAGTCACATATATATGAAGTACAGTGACAGTGTTGATTACTGTACTTGTCATTTAGTGTTAAAAGAAAGGATTTATTTAAAAAAAAATTGGCGTGGGGTTCCCCTTAATTTTAGTCTCTAGCGGAGGTTAAGCAGACGGCTGGGGCAGATGTTTGAAGCCTGGGAAGGGGGTAATACCCACGGAGCTTCCCAGGCTACTAATATCAGCCCCCAGCTGAATACCTAGCCTTTACTAGCTATTAAAATGGGGGATCCCCCTCAAAAAAATGACGTGGGGTCCCCCCTAATTTAATAGCTAGCAAAGGCTAGGCAGAGAGCTGGGGGCTGATATTAATAGCCCAGGAAGGGTGCCATGAATATTGGCCCCCTCCCAGGCTAGAAACACCAGCCGTCAGCCGCCCCAGAAATGACGCATCCATAGGATGCGCCAATTCTGGCACTTAGCCTCGCTCTTCCCACTGCCCTGTAGCGGTGGCAGTGGGGTAATAGGGTTGGGGTTGATGTCAGCTTATAATGCCAGCTGACATCAAGCCCAGGTTAGTAATGGAGAGGCGTCTATAAGACACCCCCATTACTAACCCCATAGCCAAAGTAAAAAAAAAAACACAAACACCCAGAATAAAGTCCTTTAATTGAAATAAACACACAATTCTTTATTGTTCTAAATTAAACTATACTTACCATCACGCCCATTCCAGCTGAAGCCAACGATCTCCTGCAATAAAAGAAAAATAATAAAGCAACCTCATCCTTACCTTTCCATGGTTCCCAGGACAGCTCCAGCTCTGCTACATCGAGATGACAGGCTGGACCGCAGCAGAACGCTGCCATCCAGCCTGTCATCCCACAGACACTGAGAAGCGCAGGCTTGCTTGCGCTCCTCAGTGTCTCTCTGTGATGGCATCCAGATGAGCCGAGTTCATGTCCAATGAACTCGGCTCACCTCATGCACGTCACTGACAGCGTGGGAAAATTCTCCTGCACTCAGCGCTTCAGCGTGAGAATTTTCCCACGCTGTCAGTGATGTGCATGAGGTGAGCTGAGTTCATTGGACATGACCTCACCTCATTCACGTCACTGACAGCGTGGGAAAATTCTCACGCTGAAGCACTGAGTGCAGGAGAATTTTCCCACGCTGTCAGTGACGTGCATGAGGTGAGCCGAGTTCATTGGACATGACCTCGGCTCATCTTTATGCCGTCACAGAGAGACACTGAGGAGCGCAAGCAAGCCTGCGCTTCTCAGTGTCTGCAGGATGACAGGCTGGATGGCAGTGTTCTGCTGCGGTCCAGCCTGTCATCTCGATGTAGCAGAGCTGAAGCTGTCGTGGGAACCATGGAAAGGTAAGGATGAGGTTGCTTTATTATTTTTCTTTTATTGCAGGAGATCGTTGGCTTCAGCTGGAATCGGCGTGATGGTAAGTATAGTTTAATTTAGAACAATAAAGAATTGTGTGTTTATTTCAATTAAAGGACTTTTTTCTGGGTGTTGTGTTTTTTTTAAATACTTTACTAGAAATTCATGGTGGTCATGTCTAATATTGGCGTGACCCCATGAATTTCGGGCTTAGGGCCAGCTGATAATGCCAAGCTGGCCCTAACCCCTTTATTACCCAGTGAGCCACCGCACCAGGGCCCTGGATCAGTTGGGTACAGCGCCAGAAGATGGTGCTTCTATGAACGCGCCATTTTCCGGGGTGGCAGCGGACTGCAATTTGCAGCGGGTGGGGCCCAGAAAGCTTGGGCCTCCCTGCACTGCGGATTCCAGCACCCAGCTGCCTAGTTGTACCTGGCTGGACACAAAAATAGGGCGAAGCCCCACGTATTTTTTTTTTTAATTATTTCATGAAATTCATGAAATAATTAAGAAAAAAAGGCCTTCCCTATATTGTTGTGTCCGGCCAGGTACAAATAGGCAGCTGGTGGTTGGGGGCAGCACGTTCCTGCCTGCTGTACCCGGCTGGACACAAATATAGTGCGAAGCCCCACGTCAATTTTTTTTAAATTATTTCATGAAATAATTTTTTAAAAAAAGGGCTTCCCTATATTGTTGTGTCCGGCCAGGTACAAATAGGCAGCTGGTGGTTGGGCGCAGCCCATTCCTGCCTGCTGTACCTGGCTGGACACAAATATAGGGCGAAGCCCCACATCAATATTTTTTTAATTATTTCATGAATTTCCTGAAATAATTAAAAAAAAATTGACTTGGGGCTTCGCACTATATTTGTGTCCAGCCAGGTACAGCAGGCAGGAACGGGCTGCGCCCAACCACCAGCTGCCTATTTGTACCTGGCCAGACACAACAATATAGGGAAGCCCTTTTTTTCTTTATTATTTCATGAATTTCATGAAATAATTAAAAAAAAAAATACGTGGGGCTTCTCCCTATTTGTGTGTCCAGCCAGGTACAACAAGGCAGCTGGGGGATGGAATCTGCAGCGCAGGGAGGCCCAAGCTTTCTGCCCCCCCGCTGCAAATTGCAGTCCGCAGCCACCCCGGAAAATGGCGCGTTCATAGAAGCTGGATGCTGTACCTGGCTGGCATACAAAAATATGGCAAAGCCCACGTCAAAATTTTGGGGTAAAATTAATTAAAAAATAAATAATAATTTAGGGACTGCATCTTTATTAACTCCTCAAATGTCATTTAGTGTTAAAATAAAGGATTTCTTTAAAAAAAATTGACGTGGGGATCCCCCATAATTTTAGGCTCTAGCGGAGGTTAAGCAGACGGCTGGGGCAGATGTTTGAAGCCTGGGAAGTGGGTAATACCCACGGAGCTTCCCAGACTACTAATATGAGCCCCCAGCTGAATACCTAGCCTTTACTAGCTATTAAAATGGGGGACCCCCCCAAAAAAATGACGTGGGGTCCCCCCTATTTAATAGCTAGCAAAGGCTAGGCAGACAGCTGGGGGCTGATATTAATAGCCCAGGAAGGGTGCAATGAATATTGGCCCCCTCCCAGGCTAGAAACACCAGCCGTCAGCCGCCCCAGAAATGGCGCATCCATAGGATGCGCCAACTCTGGCACTTAGCCTCGCTCTTCCACGCTGCTCTGGTGCGGTGGCAGGGGGTAATAGGGTTGGGGTTCATGTCAGCGCCAGCTGCTATGAAGCCCAGGTTAGTAATGATGGGCGTTTCTAAGACACCCCCATTACTAAGCTACAAAGTGTTAAAAAGAAAACACACACTACACCCAGAAAAAAAATAATTTATTTGAAATAAAACACACAATTTTATTTAATTCTTTGTTTAGTAAAAAAAAATAGTTACCTGTCCACATTCCTGCGCTGATCTCCCATGCACAGCTGTCACATCTGGAGATGGTGACAGCTGTGCATGGCTGCTGTAAGCTCACGCTGCCGGGAACACGTTCGCTCCCGGCAGCGGGAGCCACTGACTGAGGTCACCGGAGTGCATTCAGGCAGCGCAGCTCCGGAGACCTCCTTTATGGCACTGCTGTACCGTGGGAATTTCTCACGATACAGCAGGGCCGTAAAGGAGCTAACCGGAGCAGCGCTGCCTGAACTCCGGCGAACCCGCTTATGCAATGACGGGGCTGCTTTACGGCCCCATCATTCTAGCGGCGGCAGCGGTTCAGAGCGGTCACATTCTATGTGGCTGCTCTAAACTGGAGATCTTCGTGGGACACTCGTGGACTACTACGGAGGGGTAAGGATAAGGTTGTGGTTTATTATTTTATATTTTATTACAGGAGATCGATGGCTTCGGGGAATTAGGTGTCTAGGTGAGTATAGGTGTAGTTTTTTATTTTTTACTTTATTTTAGGTGGCGATCGGCGGGGACAGGTAATCTATGAACTAATTTATTGTAGGCAACCACTGGCCACCAATGACATGTATTTAAAATTTATTGGGGACACAGTAGGGCAATTTATATAGCAGGATCAGGCTGATGGGAACTACTGGTCCCATCGAGCTGATCCTGCTGGCACGAGTGGACGGGGGACAGACATAGGCCGATGGGAGTAGTAGTGTCACATCGGCCAATGTCTGCCTGCACGCACACACCCGCAGACATCCCGCACAGACACCGCGCACACTCGCAGACATCGCACAGACACCGCACACACTCGCAGACATCGCACAGACACCGCACACACTCGCAGACATCGCACAGACACCGCACACACCCGCAGACATCGCACAGACACCGCACACACTCGCAGACATCGCACAGACACCGCGCACACCCGCACACACCCGCAGACATCGCACACACTCGCAGACACACGCACAGACACCCACACACACCAATCATGACGGGCTGATCGTCTGGGAGGTGACGCTGTGCGGCCAGCCAATCACTGTAATGCCCACAAACAACATGGCTGCGGCATTACAGTGACTGGCTGGCAATCCCTGCATGTTCATTGGCTCTGTAAAGAGCACCAAACATGCAGGGCGGAGACCCGAGCTCCCTCCCGAGTAACCCGGAAATGCTCGGTGGTCGCCGAACATCCCGAGTAGCGTGATGCTCGGGCGAGTACCGAGCAGTGTCGAGCATGTTCGCTCAACACTAATCTCTACAACAACTGTTAAGAGGAGACTTTATGCAGCAGGCCTTCATGGTAAAATAGCTGCTAGGAAACCACTGCTAAGGACAGGCAACAAGCAGAAGAGACTTGTTTGGGCAAAAGAACACAAGGAATGGACATTAGACCAGTGGAAATCTGTGCTTTGGTCTGATGAGTCCAAATTTGAGATCTTTGGTTCCAACCATCGTGTCTTTGTGCGATGCAGAAAAGGTGAACGGATGGACTCTACATGCCTGGTTCTCACCGTGAAGCATGGAGGAGGAGGTGTGATGGTGTGGGGGTGCTTTGCTGGTGACACTGTGGGGGATTTATTCAAAATTGAAGGCATACCGAACCAGCATGACTACCATGCTATTCCATCCGGTTTGCATTTAGTTGGACCATCATTTATTTTTCAACAGGACAATGACACTAAACACACCTCCATCATTTATTTTTCAACAGGACAATGACACTAAACACACCTCCAGGCTGTGTAAGAGCTATTTGACCAAGAAGGAGAGTGATGGGGTGCTACGCCAGATGACCTGGCCTCCACAGTCAACCAGACCTGAACCCAATCGAGATGGTTTGGGGTGAGCTGGACCGAAGAGTGAAGGCAAAAGGGACAACAAGTGCTAAGCATCTCTGGGAACTCCTTCAAGATTGTTGGAAGACCATTTCCGGTGACTACCTCTTGAAGCTCATCAAGAGAATGCCAAGAGTGTGCAAAGCAGCCATCAAAGCAAAAGGTGGCTACTTTGAAGAACCTAGAATATAAGACATATTTTCAGTTGTTAATGATTTCTGTTATCTGTGGAAGAACAGAGGATTTCTTACAGCCACCGGGACACCCATCAGACATGCAGGTCTTGTAAAAGAACTTTTGGAGGCATTGAAGTTGCCAGAAGAAGTAGCTGTAATGAAAGTCCGAGCACACAGACGCTTGGATACAGAAGAAGCCCTGGGTAATCATTATGCAGATGAAGCAGCCAAGGACGCAGCCCTTCAGTGGTGCCCAGGGAAAGAGACAGCAGAAGTGGCACGGCAGGAACAACAAATCCCAGCCCAAACAATGGTTATGACAAGAAGTCTGAGACAAATCCAAGATCAGAATGAGAGTGAACATATAACACCACAGTGGACCTTACTATACAAACATCAGGCAGAAGCTGGAGCAGAAGAAAAAGAAGAGTGGAAGAAGTCGAGAGCCAAGCAGGACAAGTATGGCCTATGGATGTTAGGTCCAAGAGTATGCCTTCCACGACCACTATGCCCAGAGGCAATCTCATGGGCCCATGGAGCCACACACCTGGGAAAAGATCAGATGTTCCAAAAGATAAACAAATTATACTTGACACCTGGAATATCAACACCCATTCTGCGATACACAAAGGCCTGCTTAATCTGTGCAACTTGCAATCCAGGAAAAACAGAAAAGACTCCACCAAAACATCTAGCAAAACCACTATACCCATTTCATAGAATCCAAGTTAACCATATTCAGATACCCAAAGTAGGGAAATATGAATATGTTCTGGTAATAGTGGATATGTTTTCAGGCTGGCCTGAAGCCTACCTAGTCACTAACATGACAGCCCGCACCACAGCAAGGAAACTGATGACAGAGGTTATGTGTAGGTTTGGGGTACCAGAAGTAGTAGAAAGTGACCAGGGACCAGCATTCACGGCCGAACTCTACAGGGATCTTTGGAGTATGGTAGGAACCAGCTTAGGCCTTCATACACCTTACAATCCCAAAAGTAGTGGGAAGGTTGAGAGACTAAATGGTACTTTAAAGTCCAAATTGTTGAGTATTAATCAGGAGACACAAATTCCCTGGCCAGACGGCCTTCCCATTGCCCTGTACTCAATTAGAAACACCCCGACAGGCCAACACAAACTGACTCCCTATGAGATTTTGTTTGGAGGAGCCCCAAGGAGGGGAGGGTATTTCCCCCAACAGATGGTTGCAGGTAGTGATACCCTTGTTAACTATGTAATACAATTGTCCAAAGAACTTGCAATAACACATGCTGCAGTTTTGTCTTCTATCCCAGATCCTGACAGTGACGAGCATACTCACTCAATCAAACCTGGAGACTGGGTGGTCGTTAAGAAGCACGTCCGGAAGTCCTGCCTGGATCCCAGATACGAGGGCCCATTCCAAGTGATCTTGGTGACACCTACATCAGTCAAAGTAGAAGGGAAGGCCACTTGGATCCACGCTTCACATTGCAAGAAGACCCCAGCACCAGCACAGCCATGAGACTGTGTATCCTTTGCTGCATTGTTTTGGTGAGCGCTCAGAATCCTGAGTCCCAGGTAGCAATTACTAAAACGGGAGGTGTACCTACCTTCTGGTATAATGCCACCAGCATTCAAGTGGCAACGTTTAGATTTGATTATTGTAGTATTGTTCCCTGTTATCATGAATATGCTCCACAAATAGCGGGCCGCCCAATTAAGGGGAGTGGGAATAAATATCAAAGGAAATCTGGATCCCCATGTCTATATTGATGCTATAGGAGTCCCAAGGGGGGTACCAGACGAGTTTAAAGCCAGAGATCAAGTTAAAGCAGGATTTGAATCCTTCGTCATGCCCCTGGTAACTATCAACGAGAATGTAGATTTGATTAATTATCTGTATTATAACCAGCAGAGATTTGTAAATGCTACTAAAGATGCCCTACAGGGTTTGACAGATCAACTAGGTCCTACATCAGCAATGGCATACCAGAATAGAATGGCCCTAGATATGATTTTAGCAGAAAAAGGGGACGTATGTAAGATGTTCGGGGACTCTTGTTGTACCTATATTCCAGATAATGTTGGCCCTACAGGCAAAGTAACAATTGCTCTAAAGAAACTTACTAGTTTATCAGAAGAACTCAAAGAAAATTCAGGGATCAAGGATCCATGGGACCAGTATTTCTCATGGATGAGTGGCTGGCAGAAATGGTTAGTTCAGGTGGGGATGGCAATTCTTGTAATAATGATTATATTAGCGATGATGGCATGTTGTGTTGTTCCTTATATACGGAAACTAATACAAAAAACTGTGGATCCTATAATGGTAATGACTGATGAGGAAACTAATAACTGGACAGAAGAATCTTTGACAACAATCGAGATTTAACAGTCAGTCTTAAGTGATAAGTCTAACACTTGATTGTGGCACCTGTATAGTTCCCTTGTTTGTCGTGGTTTGTGTGTGTTTGTGTCCATCCGGCAGTGTAGCGGACAGGCTTGTCTGGGGAATCCGGCTTTGGCTGGCTCCTCCTACTAGAGGAGGAGAAGAACGTGGGCACGTTTGTGTGTTTGCACTTCGGTTGGAGCGTTCACCCACTGCCAAAGGAGAAGGGAGCTGTGAAAGCAGTATTCATTTTGTTATATCTAGAATTTATATTATTAAATGTAACCTCTATATTCTTTTGTGTGAAAATTTTTGCTATGTTTTTCTACAAGTGCTTAGTAGAGAGGGAATCTAATGAAGGGTTTCAAAAATGTTTTTAGGAGGGACTGTTAAAGATAAGAATCTAAAATCTACTAAAAAATTATATGAAACTCTGATGTATACTAAATATCTATACTTATATTTTGTCATATGTTATGATTCTTGTTTTGCATATATCTATTATATTGGATATCATTTAGTCATATATACCCACACTTTAATATATTATGAAAACCTTGATAGACATACAGTTATATGAAAAAGTTTGCGCAGCCCTATTAATCTTAAGCTTAATGTTTTCTTAAAATTGGTGTTTTTGCACCAGCTATTTCAGTTTGATATATGTAATAACTGCTGGACACAGTAATGTTTCTGCCTTGAAATGAGGTTTATTGTAATCTGCATTCAAACAAAATTTGACAGGTGCATAAGTATGGGCACCCTTATCATTTTCTTGTTTTAAATACTCAAACCTACTTTTTACTGACTTACTAAAGCACTTTTTTTGGTTTTGTAACCTCATTGAGATTTGAACTTCATAGCCAGGTGTATGCAATCATGAGAAAAGCTACTTAAAGTGGCCACTTGCAAGTTGTTCTCCTGTTTGAATCTCCTCTGAAGAGTGGCATCATGGGCTCCTCAAAACAACTGTCAAATGATCTGAAAACAAAGATTATTCAACATAGTTGTTCACGGGAAGGATACAAAAAGCTGTCTCAGCGATTTAACCTGTCAGTTTCCACTGTGAGGAACATAGTAAGGAAATGGAAGAACACAGGGACAGTTCTTGTTAAGGCTAGAAGTGGCAGGCCAAGAAAAACATCAGAAAGGCAGAGAAGAAGAATGGTGAGATCAGTCAAGGACAATCCTCAGACCACCTCCAGAGAGCTGCAGCATCAACTTGCTGCAGATGGTGTCACTGTGCATCTGTCAACTATACAACGCACTTTGCACAAGGAGAAGCTGTATGGGAGAGTGATGCGAAAGAAGCCGTTTCTGCAAGCACGCCACAAACAGAGTCAGCTGAAGTATGCAAAAGCACATTTGGAGAAGCCAATTTATTTTTGGAAGAAGGTCCTGTGGACTGATGAAACCAAGATTGAGTTGTTTGGTCATACAAAAAGGCGTTATGCATGGCGGCAAAAAAACACAGCATTCCAAGAAAAACACTTGCTACCCACAATAAAATTTGGTGGAGGTTCCATCACGCTTTGGGGCTGTGTGGCCAATGCCGGCACCGGGAATCTTGTTAAAGTTGAGGGACGCATGGATTCCACTCAGTATCAGCAGATTCTTGACAATAATGTTCAAGAATCAGTGACAAAGTTGAAGTTACGCAGGGGATGGATCTTTCAGCAAGACAATGATCCAAAACACCGCTCCAAATCTACTCAGGCATTCATGCAGAGGAACAATTACAATGTTCTGGAATGGCCATCCCAGTCCCCAGACCTGAATATCATTGAACATCTGTGGGATCATTTGAAGAGGGCTATCCATGCTCGGCGACCATCAAACTTAACTGGACTGGAATTATTTTGTAAAGAGGAATGGTCAAAAATACCTTCATCCAGTATCCAGGAAATCATTAAAAGCTACAGGAAGCGACTAGAGGCTGTTATTTTTACAAAAGGAGGATCTACTAAATATTAATGTCACTTTTCTGGTGAGGTGCCCATACTTATGCACCTGTCAAATTTTGTTTGAATGCAGATTGCACATTTTCTGTTAGTACAATAAACCTCATTTCAAGGCAGAAACATTACTGTGTCCAACAGTTATTGCATATATCAAACTGAAATAGCTGTTGCAAAAACACCAATTTTTATAAAACATTAAGCTTAAGATTAATAGAGGTGCCCAAACTGTTTCATATAACTGTATATTAGATATCTGCACTCGTGTGTCACTATATATATATAGCCTGAAAGAACTAGTTGGAACTGGTTATAGAAGTGGACTTTCATACTGTTTGCAAGAAGAAGACAAAGGATTCAACATGACACCTCCCAAGAGAATACCCTGGCGAATGAGGAGAATACCTGGGAGGAAACACTTAACCCCATAGGGCAACATAATAAGACTTATCTATACCATGTGACAGAGACTACTGTGATTGCTCATTTGCCTCAGGGCGACACGCTATTGGGACCTTCCTCTATACTGAATATATATATATTTATGTTGGGCTGGAATAATAAACACACCTTTTTCTGCGCCATCTCACTTCAAGAGAAGTTCAGTATTTGACTCTGCCTGTCCGATATTAAAGCTTCACGTATACACTTGAATAAGTTAATTTGGCAAGGGATAAGCAAAGAGTTGGGGTCCTTTGAACCCCACTTCCACAAGGGAATCCAGTGGCAAGAATTCACTTCTCCTCTGATATATTCTCACAGGTTCTTTGAAGTAAGGCATGATTTCCATTTAAATCTAAATCATTTTCCTAATTTCAATTTTCTTTGTCATTTATCCCAAAGTGTCTCAATGCCCACCGATGGGTCATCAATGACATCCTGATTTGGGTACAGGGACTTGTGGAACGTATATATGTTGACCCAGCATACGGAAGGTGGATCCACGTGTAGCATCGGCGTCTCTGCCCCGTACTAGGCAGAGACGCCGACCCTCTAACCTCCCCGCTCCTGGCTCAGCGTCCTCCAGCGCTTCTCTCCCCGCTGCTTCCGGCACGCGCTCCTTCCCCGGCAGTGTGCTTAGGGCGCGCGCGCGCGCGCTCCCCCTCTCTTATAGGGACCGCGCGCGCCGTCCTAAGGAATCCACGGCCAATTGCCGGAGGACCTCCCATATTTAAGGCACCTCCTCCAAAATGGAGGTGCCCGAGCAATGTTGTTGCAAAGCCTTCACTCTGCTTCAGCCCTCAGGTCCCGTTACCAGTTACCAGCCAGTCACCTGCCAGATTCCTGCTTGTTACCTGCCAGTCACCTGCCGGATTCCTGCCTGTTACCTGCCAGTTACCTGCCTGATTCCTGCTTGATACCTGCCTGATATCCGTTTACCTGCTTGCAAGCCTGCGGTCCGACGGTCTGCTTTCCTACACCTGTCAGTCTGTCTATGGACCAGCCTGTTCGCTCACCTGGGAGCGCTCCTCTGCTACCTGCCTGCTAGCCTACCTGGAGGCTCCGCCGTCACTTGCCGTGACCACCTGCCTGTCCAGAGACTCTCGCCTGCTCACCTGGGAGCGCTCATCTGCTACCTGTCTGCTAGCCTACCTGGAGGCTCTGCCGTCACTTGCCGTGACCACCTGCCTGTCCAGAGACTCTTGCCTGCTCACCTGGGAGCGCTCACCTGCTACCTGTCTGCTAGCCTACCTGGAGGCTCTGCCGTCACTTGCCGTGACCACCTGCCCGTCCAGAGACTCTCGCCCACTCACCTGGGAGCGCTCACCAGCCACCTGCCTGCTGTCCTTCTACCCAGAGACTGTCCCTGTCACTTGCCGTAAGTACCCGTCCTTTTACCCAGAGACTGTCCCTGTCACTTGCCGTGACTACCTGCCCCTCTACCCAGAGACTGTCCCTGTCACTTGCCGTGACTACCTGCCCGTCTTCCGTGGGAGCCACCCGCTTCCTTACATGGACTGCCCCCTTGTATAGTTGCACAGAGGTTACACCTCCCAGACCCGTTACAGTTTGCTCGGGCCATGGAACCCGGTGGCCCCCAGATCTCCGATCTGCACCAGGAAGTCTTACGTCAGAAAACTCAGCAGAAGGTGGTACTGTCCTATCTACGGTCCGTTAACTCTCGTCTAGGCACATTGTGTGACTTGTCTATGTCTACCTCTGGTCCAGCCGTGCCTATTCCTGCGGTACCGCAATCCAGTCCCTTCATGGTACCCGACTATGGACCTCGGCTTCTGGCACCTCCACGCTTTGCCGGCGAACCTACTTTAGCTCGGGGTTTCATAAACCAGTGCACCCTGCACTTTGAGCTATTGGCATACCAGTTCATCTCCGACCGAGCCAAGGTGGCCTTCATCATGTCCCATCTTACTGGGGAGGCACTGGCATGGCTAAATCCTCTGTGGGAGAGAGGGGATCCCCTGGTGTCCGACCTGCCGTCTTTCCTCGCTGCTTTCCGGAAAGTCTTCGATGAACCTGGACGGAAAACCTCTTCTGCCTCCTCACTGCTACGTCTCCGCCAAGGGAGTCTCACCGTGGACCAATATGCCATACGGTTCCGCACCCTCGCTTCTGAGCTTGCCTGGGAAAATGAGGCTCTGGTGTCCGTCTTCTGGGAGGGTCTTTCCGTTCGAATTAAGGACGAGTTAGCTGGTCGGGACATTCCTACCACTCTGGATGACCTGGTGTCACTAGATACCTGGATTGGCATCCGGTTCCAAGAACGTGCCAAAGAGACTACCTGGGAGAAAGACTTTTCTTGCTCTGCTCCTACTTCCCTGAGACCTGCCTCTCAATCAGTCACTCCGCGGGCGCCCTCGCCTGAACCTATGCAGATCGACCAGACCAAGATGGTCAAATCTCGCCAAGAATCTCGCCGAGCCGAGGGAAGCTGCTTCTATTGTGGCAGTATGGAGCACTTCATCCGTTCCTGCCCGGAGAAGCTGGGAAACGCCAGTGTCTAGGACCGCTCGGAGAGGTCGTCCTAGACAAAAGTAAGCCCTCTCCGTCTCTGACTTTACCGGTCTCTATTGCTTGGGGAGAAAACCGTCACTTTGAACTTGCCCACCTGGATTCTGGAGCTGCCGGAAACCTCATCTCCCAGTCTCTGGTAGAAAGATACCGTATTCCCACCAAGTCCCTGGCTGAACCATTATCAGTCGCCTCCGTGGATGGAAGACTTCTCTCGGAGACCATCCTGCTCGTCACTGAACCCATAACCCTGCAGGTGGGAATGCTGCACTCTGAGGAAATCTCATTCCATGTGTTGTCCGGACTTTCTCACTCCCTGTTGCTAGGTCTACCTTGGCTCCAGACACACGAACCCGTATTGAACTGGCGATCCGGTGAAGTACTCCGATGGGGTCCAGACTGCCATAGGACCTGCCTGGATCCGGTCCGCCCAGTTCGCCCTCCGCCTACTCCAGCTAATTTACCAGGTCTCCCGGCTCCTTACTGGCCCTATGCGGACGTCTTCGGTAAGAAGGAAGCAGAGACGTTGCCACCCCATAGGCCATATGACTGCCCGATCGACCTGGTACCTGGCACCACTCCTCCCCGTGGGCGTATCTACCCGTTGTCTGCAGCCGAGACCCGGGCCATGTCTGAGTACATTGAAGAGAATCTGGCTAGGGGATTTATCCAGAAATCTACCTCCCCGGCTGGAGCCGGATTCTTCTTTGTCAAAAAGAAAGACGGCTCGCTACGCCCCTGTATTGACTATAGAGGACTCAATCAGATCACGGTTAAAAATAAATACCCCCTTCCGCTCATCTCTGAGTTATTTGATCGTCTTAAAGTCGCCAGGATCTTCTCCAAGCTGGATCTACGTGGAGCTTATTACCTGGTCCGTATCCGTCAGGGAGACGAGTGGAAAACAGCATTTAATACCCGGAACGGACACTATGAGTACCGTGTGATGCCCTTCGGTCTCTGCAATGCTCCCGCCGTCTTCCAAGAACTGGTCAACGACATCTTCTGTGACCTTCTTTACTCCTGCGTGGTGGTATACCTGGACGACATCTTGGTCTTCTCTCCGGATCTTCCCACACACCGGAGGGATGTTCGTCAGGTCCTGCTTAGGCTCAGGCAGAACCACCTCTATGCTAAATACGAGAAGTGCCTTTTTGAGCAGACCTCTCTTCCTTTCTTGGGCTATGTTATCTCCCAGACAGGCTTGCGAATGGATCCCGAGAAGCTCTCTGCTGTCCTAAAGTGGCCCCGTCCGGAGGGCTTGAAGGTGATACAGCGATTCCTGGGCTTCGCTAATTACTATCGTCTCTTCATTCCTCACTTCTCGTCACAGACTGCGCCCATATCTGCGCTCACCCGTAAGGGAGCAAATCCCAAGGTATGGTCATCCGAAGCTGAGGAGGCCTTCCTTTCCCTGAAACAAGCCTTCTCCTCTGCCCCTGTGCTGCACCGTCCGGACTGCAACAAACAGTTCTACCTGGAGGTTGATGCCTCCTCCTCTGGAGCCGGAGCGGTGCTCACCCAGAAGTCTTCCTCCGGGAGAATGGTAACCTGCGGCTTTTTCTCTAAAATCTTCTCCTCCTCTGAGCGCAATTACTCCATAGGAGACCGAGAACTGCTTGCCGTTAAATTGGCGCTGGAGGAGTGGCGTTACCTGCTTGAAGGGGCTCTATACCCGGTGATCATCTATACGGATCACAAGAACCTGGCATATCTCCAAAATGCCCAGAGACTTAATCCATGTCAAGCCCGGTGGTCTTTGTTCTTTGCCCGCTTTGATTCCATCCTTCATTTCCGCCCGGCGGACAAAAATGTCAAAGCTAATGCCTTGTCCCGATCCTTCCTGTCCTCCGACCAAGAGGAGGAGCCTATGCACATTATCGACCCCTCCAAGGTGATGAATGTGGCCCCCTTGGATTTGACTCATCCTCCACCAGGCAAGACGTTCGTGGCGCCTCCAGACCGTGAGAGGGTTCTTCGCTGGGGTCATTCTTCTAAACTAGCTGGCCATGCCGGCCAAAAGAAGACCTTCCTACTCATTTCCCGGCATTACTGGTGGTCTACCCTGCGTAAGGATGTGGTAGACTTCGTCTCTGCCTGTTCATCTTGTGGCCGCAACAAAATTCCCAGACACTTACCAGCTGGTCATCTCCTGCCGCTTCCCATACCTGTTGCCCCGTGGCAACACATCGCTATGGACTTCATTACCGATCTTCCTGTCTCTGCCGGGTGTACTGTCATTTGGGTGGTCGCGGACCGCTTCTCTAAAATGGCCCACTTCATTCCCCTGCCTGGTCTTCCGTCTGCACCTGAGCTGGCTAAGGACTTTATTCGCGATATCTTCCGTCTCCATGGCCTACCCCTCCACATCGTGTCGGATCGAGGGGTTCAGTTTACCTCACGCTTCTGGAGAGCCACATGTAAACTGCTGGACGTCACCCTGGACTTCTCCTCTGCTTACCACCCTCAGTCCAATGGTCAAGTGGAGCGGATCAATCAGATCCTTACCAGCTATCTCCGGCACTTTGTTAATGCCCACCATTCTGATTGGGTGGACCTCCTTCCTTGGGCCGAGTTCTCTTATAATAACCACGAGAGCGAATCCTCTTCCAAGTCCCCGTTCTTTATTGTCTATGGCCAGCACCTCCGGATTCCGCTCCCTGTCTCCGTTTCTGTGGACAACCCTGCTGTGGAGTCTCTTGTCAGCGAATTTTCTACTATTTGGGAGAGTACCAGGTCCGCTCTTCTTCTGTCCTCTGAGTGAATGAAGAGATATGCTGATAAGAGACGTCTGGATCCGCCTCAATTCCGTCCGGGAGACAAGGTTTGGCTCTCGTCCAAACAAGTGCGGCTCAAAGTACCCTCCTTCAAGTTGGGCCCTTGATTCATCGGTCCCTTCGAAGTCCTCAGGCAAATTAACCCTGTGGCCTACAAATTAAAACTCCCGGCCACCCTACGGATTCCCAACTCCTTCCACGTATCTCTCCTCAAACCCGTTGTCTTTAACTCTTTTTCCAATAATCCAGGTGCCCCTCCTGCTCCGGTTTCCGCTGATGACGTCTTTGAGGTAGAGAGTATTCTGGCCTCCAAGAGGGTAAGAGGAAAGACCTTTTTTCTGGTAGATTGGAAGGGGTTTGGTCCTGAGGAGAGAACTTGGGAACCCAGGGAGAACATCAACGCCCCGCTTCTCCTTGAAAAATTTCTTTCTGGCAAAAAAAAGAGGGGGCCTAAAGGGGGGGGGGTACTGTAGCATCGGCGTCTCTGCCCCATACTAGGCAGAGACGCCGTCCCTCTCACCTCCCCGCTCCTGGCGCGGCATCCTCCAGCGCTTCTCTCCCCGCTGCTTCCGGCACGCGCTCCTTCCCTGGCAGTGTGCTTAGGGCGCGCGCGCTCCCCCTCTCTTATAGGGACCGCGCGCGCCGTCCTAAGGAGTCCCCGGCCAGTTGACGGAGGACCTCCCATATTTAAGGCACCTCCTCCAAAATGGAGGTGCCCGAGCAATGTTGTTGCAAAGCCTTCACTCTGCTTCAGCCCTCAGGTCCCGTTACCAGTTACCAGCCAGTCACCTGCCAGATTCCTGCTTGTTACCTGCCAGTCACCTGCCGGATTCCTGCCTGTTGCCTGCCAGTTACCTGCCTGATTCCTGCTTGATACCTGCCTGATATCCGTTTACCTGCTTGCAAGCCTGCGGTCCGACGGTCTGCTTTCCTACACCTGTCAGTCTGTCTATGGACCAGCCTGTTCGCTCACCTGGGAGCGCTCATCTGCTACCTGCCTGCTAGCCTACCTGGAGGCTCCGCCGTCACTTGTCGTGACCACCTGCCTGTCCAGAGACTCTCGCCTGCTCACCTGGGAGCGCTCATCTGCTACCTGTCTGCTAGCCTACCTGGAGGCTCTGCCGTCACTTGCCTTGACCACCTGCCTGTCCAGAGACTCTTGCCTGCTCACCTGGGAGCGCTCACCTGCTACCTGTCTGCTAGCCTACCTGGAGGCTCTGCCGTCACTTGCTGTGACCACCTGCCCATCCAGAGACTCTCGCCCGCTCACCTGGGAGCGCTCACCAGCCACCTGCCTGCTGTCCTTCTACCCAGAGACTGTCCCTGTCACTTGCCATGAGTACCCATCCTTTTACACAGAGACTGTCCCTGTCACTTACCGTGACTACCTGCCCCTCTACCCAGAGACTGTCCCTGTCACTTGCTGTGACTACCTGCCCGTCTTCCCTGGGAGCCACCCGCTTCCTTACATGGACTGCCCCCTTGTATAGTTGCACAGAGGTTCCACCTCCCAGACCCGTTACACCACACATGTGAACTGGAAAGTTTATCATCTGTCCCTGTTTCAATGCTGAGTGCTGTATCACATCTCCCACCCATCTGGGCCAGTCTTTGTCTGTCCTGTGCTTCAGGTTGCCACAGCAGCCAGATACTATCGATGATGTCGTACTTCGGGGAAATTTAAATCTGGATCAGGTGATGAAATTCCACCTAAATATTTAAGTAGGTGGAGATCTTGACAGATCTTCATTACTCTAACCCTACTACCTTAGCTCAACTTTATCCAAGTCTCCACTACTTCAGTTCTACTGTTCGGCTTTATTACATTCAGGTCTCCAACAAATCAAGTTCCATTGCTCAACTTTGTTATATCCAGGTCTCCACTATACTAGTTCTGCTGCTCAGCTCTTAAACATTTAGGTCTCTATTTCTCCATTTCCGCTGCTCAGATCTGCTACATCTTTGTCTCCACTACTCCATTTCTGCTTTGCGCTTTTCGATATCCAAGTCCCGTTGCTCTGCTCCAGTTCTGCTACAGCCAGGTCTTCTTTACTCCACTGTTCCTCTGCTGAGCTCTGCAACTACTGTTCAGCTTAGTTTAGTTTCTCTCCTGATCTGAATCCTGTTCAGTTGCCTTCTGTCAGATTCAGATAACACACCACCTTTCTCTTCGGCTTCAGCCAGACTACAATAACAAGTTCCCCACAATCCCTCTGGGGCTCTGCTAAAACACTCCCTGTCTCCTG
Organism: Phyllobates terribilis; assembly: GCF_046119375.1. Taxonomy (NCBI): domain Eukaryota; kingdom Metazoa; phylum Chordata; class Amphibia; order Anura; family Dendrobatidae; genus Phyllobates; species Phyllobates terribilis. Next base: position 332,535,520 of record NW_027362768.1, read on the forward strand.
TGACTGTGTTAACCCCTCTATTTGCTGGATGCTTCTGAAGCACAACACTTCCTGTCTCCTATGCTTGTGTTATTTGTAACAGTTGCTGGATGCTTTTGAAGCAACATCACTACTTCTGCATGTCACACTATTATCTACCCTATAATAAGCCATTCATATCTGATTGATGAGGGTCAAACGTTTAGCATTTTGGCCGATCAGCTGACTAAAGTGAATGTTGCTTAATCGTGATTGCACTCCAGACACAGCGCCATGCATTTTGCTGTGGCTGCAACTGGTACTGCATCTCTGTCCTTTTACTTGAATAGCACTGAGCTGCTTTTAATCTGGAGTATTAGGCACCACCACTATTAAATTAATGGTCCTCCGGTCCCTTCATTCACGTGATTTTCAGACCTGCTGTGTATCAGACCCTCAGTGATCAGATATCAATAACCCTAATGACACAGGTCTTGTAACAAACATCTCAACTAAGTAAAGTGTTGGTGGGATAGCATTTATAAATGACTGTAGCCATGGCATGATTATAAAATATTGTTTTCATAGTAGCTGATATCAGAGGATACATTCCCATTATACAATGCCGTAACAGATCAAATCAACTGTATATTTCGTCTACATTTGTCATAAATGGAAATCCAACGTGAATGGTGTGAAGGGAAGGGACAGTAACATCACGCAAATCACTATTCAATGCATTGTTAAATAGCATTTGACATATTACAGTCGAGAGCCTTGCTATGCCATTGATTTTACATTCTGGTCGTTATGAATGGCCTTTAATCAGTTCACAAATGCAGCAGTGTTTCTCTTGAGCTTGTCATCTTGTCCTGCTGCGTTCCGGGGCGAAAACTACAGAAATCAATAACACATCATCCCCAGGGACCTGACAAATAAATTATTTTATTTAGAACAAAAGTCCAAAGTTTAATACAGGTTTACAGGCAGAGATAAATAAGAGGCAGATAATGCGGCATCGACTTTACAGAATGGAAATAATACTGAAGGCCAAACTAATACCTTAGAGGCTAAGACTAAGATTGCTAGTGCAGGCAGGACGCTGTATCATTATACACCGCGTGCAGAATTATTAGGCAAATGAGTATTTTGATCACATGATACTTTTTATACATGTTGTCCTACTCTAAGCTTCATAGGCTTGAGAGCCAGCTACCAATTAACTAAATCTGGTGATGTGCATCTCTGTAATGAGGAGGGGTGTTGACTAATGACATCAACACCCTATATAAGGTGTGCTTAATTATTAGGCAACTTCCTTTCCTTTGGCAAAATGGGTCAGAAGAGAGATTTGACGGGCTCAGAAAAGTCCCAAAATTGTGAGATGTCTTGCAGAGGGATGCACCAGTCTTGACATTTCCAAACTTTTGAAGCATAATCACCGAACAATCAAGCGTTTCATGGCAAATAGCCAACAGGCTCGCAAGAAGCATGTTGGCCAAAAAAGGCGCAAAATAACTGCCCATGAATTGAGGAAAATCAAGCGTGAAGCTTCCAAGATGCCATTCGCCACCAGTTTTGCCATATTTCAGAGCTGCAACGTTACTGGAGTATCAAAAAGCACAAGGTGTGCGATACTCTGGGACATGGCCAAGTTAAGGAAGGCTGAAAAACGACCACCTTTGAACAAGAAACATAAGATAAAACGTCAAGAATGGGCCAAGAAATATCTTAAGACTGATTTTTCTAAGGTTTTATGGACTGATGAAATGAGAGTGACTCTTCATGGGCCAGATGGATGGGCCAGAGGCTGGATCAGTAAAGGGCAGAGAGCTCCACTCCGACTCAGACGCCAGCAAGGTTGAGTTGGGGTACTGGTATGGGCTGATATCATCAAAGATGAACTTGTGGGACCTTTTCGGGTTGAGGATGGAGTGAAGCTCAACTCCCAGACCTACTGCCAGTTTCTGGAAGACAACTTCTTCAAGCCGTGGTACAGGAAGAAGTCTGTATCGTTCAAGAAAAACATGATTTTCATGCAGGACAATGCTCCATCACATGCATCCAACTACTCCACAGCATGGCTGGCCAGTAAAGGTCTAAAAGAAGAAAAAATAATGACATGGCCCCCTTATTCACCTGATCTGAACCCCATAGAGAACCTGTGGTCCATCATAAAATGTGAGATCTACAGGGAGGGAAAACAGTACACCTCTCGGAACAGTGTCTGGGAGGCTGTGGTGGCTGCTGCATGCAATGTTGATCGAAACCAGATCAAGAAACTGACAGAATCTATGGATGGAAGGCTGTTGAGTGTCATCATAAAGAAAGGTGGCTATATTGATCACTAATTTTTTTGGTTTTAGTTTTTGCATGTCAGAAATGTTTATTTCTAAATTTTGTGCACTGATATTGGCTTACCTGGTGAAAATAAACAAGTGAGATGAGATTATATTTGTTTTTTATTAAGTTGCCTAATAATTCGGGACAGTAATAGTTACCTGCACAAACAGATATCCTCCTAAGATAGCCAAATCTAAAAAAAACTCACTCCAACTTCCAAAAATATTAAGCTTGGATATTTATGAGTCTTTTGGGTTGATTGAGAACATAGTTGTTGATCAATAATAAAAATAATCCTCTAAAATACAACTTGCCTAATAATTCCGCACACAGTGTATGATCTCTCGGGCTCCCTTAATAGGCAGCACCCCATTTTACTTTATAAGAACAAGGACTAGTGATGAACGAATTAATTGATGTATAATCAATGAAATTTGTTACGAATTTACTGAAAAATTCTGATTCACGATATACCATTTTTTTTGCAATTCGATTCTCGCGGATTCCATCAAAATGGTAGCCAGCATTCTCCATCAGCGCGTCATTTACGTCAACTACTTGCATCATGGGGATAAGTTAAAGAATGCCGGAGTTACAGACAAAGAAGAAGAGTAAAGAGAGAGAAGAAAAACAGAAGATCCGCCTAAGTAGGGTTGGTAGGGGGTGGACAGAGGAGGAGTAAATATAAGCGTCTGTACACAACGTCTTTTTCAGGCGGATTCTACTTGAAATCTACCTGAGAAAGCACACAGAAAATGCAAAAAAGAATGAACACAAGTGTTACTATGAAAAACAGACTTGCTGTATATATGTTGAGGCTTTGAACGTCTTTACACATCTTCAGGTTTCAAAATACGTCAAGCAGCTAGAATCAGTAAGATCATTCATCAGGCATCTTCCACTTCGAAGACGCTCTATACTTTATAATATAAATCAATGGAAAGGCTAAAAAGACACCCAGAAACATCAACGTATATGTATTTTTGAACTTTTTCCTAGCCTTTTCGCTTAAAAAAAAGGCCAGTGATTTCTTAATTATTGAATGGAGAAAAAAATGACTGGAAAGTGCCAATAAAAAAGATGGGAAATGGCTTCCGAAAAACGCTGCCAGTCAAAAACACAAAGCAAGCACTCAGGAAGTGGCTGTTGCATTCCCTGCCTCTGATTTTATACAGGCTATGATAGTCCCTTCTGATTGGCTGTTAAACCTTGTGATGTGATAGCTGCAATTCATTATGGGGAAATAGAAGTATAAAATTAGAAAATTGCTTTGTCTGAAAGGGTATAATATATGATTAGCCACTGTGCACCTTCAATAAAAAATAACCAACATTGTGCACCCCCAATTATTTACAAATTAGCTAACCCCCCTCATTAATAATATATATTTTATCATTATTTGCTCTCCTATTAAGTATATAAATTCATTTACACTGTGCCGTCCATTCATTATCCACTCCACTGTGCTCGTCCCTCTCAATTCATTACCCCTTGCCCTCCACCTCCACCCAATTTATTACCCACTGTTGTTTCCTCCCCCTCCCCATTAATCATTATGCTCCATAGAAGCGAAATTTTAATAAGAAAGAACAAAAGAATAGCTCACCTACTGATGATCCACACAGCGCCAATTATAGGAGCATCATTGGACTCTTCTGGCCTAGATCTGTTGAATGCAGTAGGCGATGCTATCACATCTTAGTGCAGTCTGCATTATAGAGAATACACATCACAGGTAGGTCAGGATGGCTTCCTGCAGCACCACCATCAATTGTACAGTATATGGCAGGCACCAGAGTTGCAGTAAGCCATTCCTGGCTTGTAGAGTTCAAGATCATGATGGGGGTTTTTGACCAAGGAACCCCTAAAGCCTTATGCTCTGGGTAATAACCCAGATGTTTCTCATGCTGCTTCTGACTACTCCCAAATGGGCTTACAGTTGGCATGTTAGCAACAAAACTGGACCACAAAGTAATGTAAGGCGATGGTCTTGTCTTAAGATTCAGAAATGGTGCTATGATGCTCTTTGGAGTGTTCCCCAATTTCAGTCCTTAAGAGCCACCAACAGGTAATGTTTTTAGGATTTCCTTAGTATCGCCCGGGTGATAATTGCATCACCTGCGCAGGCAATATTCTCTCACCTGTGCCATACTAAAGAAATCATGAAAAAAATGACCTGTTGGTGGCTCTTGAGGACTGGAGTTGAGGAACACTGCTGTATGGGAATAGGACAAGCCCGTGAAGGCAGTGTAGTGACTTGGGCATTATCTGTTGAGAAATCTTGGATCCTTTGACACTACCAATCTAAACATTGTATAGACCAAGTGCAACCTTTCATGAAAGTGGTATTCCCTGCTGACAGTGTCTTCTTTCAACAGGATAGGGCCCACTGTCACGCAGACATTCTTCAAAAATGAAAGAACCTGACAAAGAGTTCCAGATGCTGACTTGACCTACAAAGCCTAGATCTCAATAAAACCAATGATCTGCAGGAAAAATAAGTCTGAGCTATGAAGGCCACAGCTCACAAGTTACAGAAATGAAAGGATCTGTTGAAAATGTCTTGAGGTCAAATACCATGGGACACCTTCAAATTTTTTGTCCATGCCTCAAAACTGTTTTGGTGGTAGGAGGAGAACATATACTATATTGAGTAAGTGGTTTTGATGTGTTTCTAGGTCACTGTAAATCTACAATACAAACATAAATATGAGTAGCAGTTCAACATCATGTTGCATCATGTCAGGGATTCGGCACACGCAAGATCCCGATTACTCACTACATATCTATCGGCAAGCAAGCAGTGAGCGTATGGTGTACACACCTCCAAATTCTAGTGCATGGAATATGTGTATATGACCTCGTACGATCACTGCCAGCTTCAAGATGACCCAATTAATATTATTCGCTGCTACCACCAATCAGTTTCGTTTTTTAATAGATATAAAATCCAATACAGGCCAATGTTACATTTAATCCAAAGAGAGGCAATGTTTATGAAATAAATATACAAAAGATTTTACAAAGGGGGACAAGACAATACAGCATATACAGTTACACAAAATAAAAGGGATTAACAGAAGAAACTTACTAGACTGATCGCAGAGATGATTCAGTTTAGCTTGAGGGACGCACTCCAATTCTGGCCGTTATGGAACGGGACCTCTGCTTACACAAATATGTATCTCCCAGCATGAGTGTAGATCAATATGCAGCTTTATCTTTTATGACGAAGGGGGGCTCTGCCCACACACTCCCCTGTGATGACTTCACGTGGGCTGGTCTCCGCCCTACATGTTTTTTATTAAATCTCTAATTTCTGCAATAACTCCTCTTTGGTTGATCGCAGAAGTTAGCAAGTGATGCCATATTTTTTATTGCGATTTTACCATTCTTTAGAGACCACATATGACATAACTGCTGTTGGTTATGTTTGCCCTCTTGTGTTACAGCTCACCTTCGGGGCGTACAGATACGGAAAAATATGCATATTGTTCCTTAGCTAACTTTGCCGCTAAAAATATGTGTCCCATCACAATTGCAATTAGAGAACTTCCGATATTCCATTTTTCATGTCAGTGCCTACTCATCTGCCTGATGTCTGGTGATTAAAGCTGGGAATGTCCTTGCTATTGTGAGGAGTGAGTTAGATTCCCTTTGAGCCTTAACAATCTGTTTCCTCTTTACTCAGGTGTCTATTCATCACAGGTCTCCTCTGGCAGGAGCTCCATTTGTATGGTAATTAGCCTGGATAATTGAGTTTGTGGCTTCTTTTGTACCCTGCTATTTGCATAGAAGCAAGTTCTTAGAGTGTTAGCTCTTTCTCACTGTGAGTGGGATAGGGGAGGGGTGATGAGGGGTTTGGAGAAAGCGAGAGGGATTTTTAATAACTTCTATGACACATTATATAACGTCATGGGGCTGATGGGCATCCAAAAGGTGAGCGGTACACTTTAGCTGTTACCTTTGCACATTTGTTCCTCCTCTTTCACAGACACTTGTTCTAAGACAGTAACAGAGTGCTGGCAATATCTTCGAGCCATGTAGCTGCTATGTGCCTCATAACCACACAATTCCTGAAAAGTATTACAGCAATAAGATTATATGAAACAATAATATCCTCTGTTTGCCTGGGAGCTCAGTAATTCCATATAACACTGCTACAATAACCTAACAGATTCTTCACATGCAAAAAATATAAGATCGCAATACAGTGCAGTACAAGGGAAAGGCTTTGTGCTTTCTCGCGCTGCCTCCTTGTTTCCCTACTATAGCACAGACATGGGTAAATCTAATGCAACATGTGACATAAAAGTTATTAACCGGTTCAGGACCGTCCACTGTACATAAACGTCGGCGCTGCCCGGGCTCTGTGCAGCGCCGACGTTTAAAAACGGTGGGTGGTCCCGCAGCGCTCAGGACCCCCAGGGTCCTGCTAGCGCTGCGGTACCGGTTCAGAGCGATAGCTCTGACATGTGGCATCATGGGGACCTGAATGGATCAGGTCCCCATGATGTTAACCTGTTCCTATCTTCTAGATGCCGCGATCCATAGCGATCGCGGCATTTAAAAGATAGTAACAGCTGGTGGTCGGCGATCGGGACCCCCCACATACCTCAGGAGCGGCGGGGATCCCGGTGCTGTGACCTCTGACATCATTGAGACCTGATTGGCTCAGGTCTCGATGATGTCAGCGTCACACCAGCCAATCAGAGAGATCACCAGGGAAGTTTATTTTAGCAACAAACTTTCCCGGGCGATCTGCCTGATAAATACACTGTTTCTCCTCCGATCTCAGTGAGAGAGCAGAGGAGAAACAGTGTGACAAGAGCTGTGTCAGCCTTGCCACTGTGAAAGTAAAAAAAATAAAATAAAATAAAAAAGAAAGTAAGAGTTAGGGTTAGTGAGTCTGTCAGATCAGTTAGTCTTGTCAGATCAGTCCTGTCAGATCTGTCAGTCAGTCAGTCCTGTCAGATCTATCAGTCAGTCAGTCCTGTCAGATCAGTCAGTCAGTCCTGTCAGATCTATCAGTCAGTCAGTCCTGTCAGATCAGTCAGTCAGTCCTGTCAGATCAGTCAGTCCTGTCAGATCTGTCAGTCAGTCAGTCCTGTCAGATCTGTCAGTCAGTCAGTCCTGTCAGATCTGTCAGTCAGTCAGTCCTGTCAGATCTGTCAGTCCTGTCAGATCAGTCCAGTCAGTCAGTCCTGTCAGATCAGTCCAGTCAGTCAGTCCTGTCAGATCAGTCCAGTCAGTCAGTCCTGTCAGATCTGTCAGTCAGTCAGTCCTGTCAGTCAGTCCTGTCAGATCAGTCAGTCCTGTCAGGTCAGTCAGTCCTGTCAGATCAGTCCCGTCCGTTCAGTCCGGTCCGTTCAGTCCAGTCAAAAAATCTAAAAATAAAATGGCCCGTCAGACTTATACCGCAGAGGAGGTGTATGCCCTGCTGTGTTCTGACACTGATGACAGCGCAATCTCAGATGGAGATGTGGATTTTGAGGGCTTTAGTAGCGGCGACACTGAGAGCTCAGAAATGAGCAGTGATTCTGGTCCATCCTCAAGCCCAAGGACCAGTACAACAATAGGGGCAAATAGCGCTACTGGAGAAACGTCTCCAAATCAGGGAACACTGCCCAGTACAAGCGCTGTCCCTGCTACTAGTGAATTGGCGCACGCCAGTGTACAAGGGGCTTTGCCACATGATCTAGCATTTCCCAGATGGGAGGCTTCGGATTCGGCTGCTCCATTCAGCCCTGATTTCAACGCCACTCCTGGTATAAATGTGGAGGTGGAAGATTTTGGACCAATTCATTTTTTTAATTTGTTTTTTACAGACAGCTTGCTAGAGCATATTGTCGTGCAAACAAATTTATATGCATCCCAATTCATAAGCCAGAATCCCCGATCTTACTATGCTAGGGCAAATTTATGGACACCAACTAATGTCCCGGAAATAAAAAAATTTTTAGGACTTACATTTGCCATGGGGCTTGTTAAAAAACCGAGCATTCGATCCTACTGGTCCAACCACCCTGTTCAAGCCACCCCTATGTTTTCAGTCATTCTGCCTAGGACCCGTTATGAAATGCTCATGCGGTTTTGGCATTTTAACGACAATAGTCAATGCCTGCCCAGAAATGCCCCAGAACATGACAGGTTATATAAAATTAGACCCATCATTGAAAATTTGTCAGAAAAATTCTTAAGCCTCTACACCCCAACACAAAATATTTCTATAGATGAGTCCCTTGTAAAATTCAAAGGAAGACTGCACCTCAAGCAATTTATCCCATCTAAAAGGGCAAGGTTTGGAATAAAGCTCTATAAAATGTGCGAAAGTTCAACCGCATACACATCCGCTTTTCACATATATGAGGGGAAAGATAGCCAACTAAACCCACCAGGATGCCCTACTTATCTGGGGACATCTGGAAAAATTGTTTGGGAGCTGATAAGTCCATTTTTTCAAAAAGGCTACAATCTATATGTGGACAATTATTACACCAGCATACCCCTATTTAAAAGTCTGGTTGAACACAACATCGGGGCTTGTGGGACCATCCGTAAAAACCGTCAGGGGTTTCCACAACCATTGGTCAACCAAAAGTTCCAAAAGGGGCAGTCAGGGGCTGTACGCAACGGAGAGCTGCTTGCCCTGAAATATAGGGATAAGAGGGATATTTTTGTCCTCAGCTCGATCCACACAGATGCCACAAGGGCCACTGTAGAACTAGGATCCACCACTCCGAAGCAAAAACCTGTATCAGTCATTGACTACAACAAACACATGGGGGGTGTGGACCTTGCAGACCAGGTTCTACAGCCATACCAGGTATCAAGAAAGTCCTATACCTGGTATAAAAAGTTGGTTATCTATTTGTTTCAGGTGGCCACATACAATTCTTTTGTGTTGTACAAAAAAGCAGGAAATTCAGATCCTTTTCTTGATTATCAAGAAAAGGTAATTGAAAATCTTGTCTTTCAAAGTGTTAGCCCCGCTCATCCATTAGAATCTGAGGATGTGAAAAGACTCACTGAGCGACATTTTATTGCACTTATTCCAGCAACGGAAACAAGAAGGAACCCCCAGAAAAGATGTCGTGTATGTACTAAGAGAGGAATGAGGCGTGATACCCGCTACTATTGCCCACAATGCCCATCATTGCCAGCCTTATGCGTCACTGACTGCTTTAAAATCTACCACACAGAACCACGTTTTTAAACTGTAAAAATGTATCCCAATTTGTCATTCAAACATTTGGCTCATTTAGTGAATGACATATTCGAGTAGAGCTCACTTAATTTCCAGGGGTGGGGGTGGGGGGGTTTCTCCAGAATCTAAACCTTCCATTGCGTGCTTGTTTCTGGAAATCATCCATCGAGCTAAAATGGTCACTAAACCCATAGATGAATTCCCAGAGGGGTGTCATTTCCAAAATGGGGTCACTTCAGGGGGGATTCTTTAGCTCTGGTACTCTGAAAAGTGCCAGAACAGCATAATCCCCCCTGAAGTGACCCCATTATGGAAATGACACCTCTGTGGGAATTCATCTATGGGTTTAGTGACCATTTACCTACTTATTTTCCCACCACTAGATTAATTTATACAGAGGAGTAGATTGTAAAATTCGGTCACTTGTTGTGGGTTTCCTCTGTTTAGGCACCTCAGGGGCTCTCCAAATGCAACATGGCGTCCGCTATCCATTCCAGTCAAATTTCCATTCCAAAAGTCAAATGGCGCTCCTTACCTTCCGAGCCATGCCGTGCGCCCAAACAGTGGCTTTGCACCACATATGGGGTATCAGCGTGCTCAGGAGAAATTGCACAACACATTTTGGGGTCCATTTTTTCTGGCTGCCCTTGTGAAAATTAAAAATTTGAGGCTAAAGTAGCAGTTTTGTGTTAAAAATGTGTTTTTTTATTTTCAGCCTTCAACATTATAAAATTGTGTGAAGCCCCTGGGGGTTCAAGGTGCTCACCACACATCTAGATAAGTTCCTTGAGGGGTCTAGTTTCCAAAATGGGGTGACTTGTTGGGGGTTTCCTCTGTTTAGGCACCTCAGGGGCTCTCCAAATGCAACATGGCGTCCGCTATCGATTCCAGTCAAATTTCCATTCCAAAAGTCAAATGGCGCTCCTTACCTTCCGAGCCATGCCGTGCGCCCAAACAGTGGCTTTGCACCACATATGGGGTATCAGCGTGCTCAGGAGAAATTGCACAACACATTTTGGGGTCCATTTTTTCTGGCTGCCCTTGTGAAAATTAAAAATTTGAGGCTAAACTAGCAGTTTTGTGATAAAAATTTGTTTTTTTATTTTCACCCTTCAACATTATAAAATTGTGTGAAGCCCCTGGGGGTTCAAGGTGCTCACCACACATCTAGATAAGTTCCTTGAGGGGTCTAGTTTCAAAAATGGGGTGACTTGTTGGGGGTTTCCTCTGTTTAGGCACCTCAGGGGCTCTCCAAATGCAACATGGCGTCCGCTATCGATTCCAGTCAAATTTCCATTCCAAAAGTCAAATGGCGCTCCTTACCTTCCGAGCCATGCCGTGCACCCAAACAGTGGCTTTGCACCACATATGGGGTATCAGCGTGCTCAGGAGAAATTGCACAACACATTTTGGGGTCAATTTTTTCTGGCTGCCCTTGTGAAAATTAAAAATTTGAGGCTAAAGTAGCAGTTTTGTGAAAAAAAGTTAAATGTTCATTGTTTTCTTCCACATTCCAAAAATTCCTGTGAAGCACCTGAAGGGTTAATAAACTTCTTGAATGTGGTTTTGAGCACCTTGAGGGGTGCAGTTTTTAGAATGGTATCACTTTTGGGTATTTTCTGTCATAAAGGCTCCTCAAAGTCACTTCAAATAAGATGTGGTCCCTAAAAAAATGTTTTTGTAAATTTTGTTGTAAAAATGAGAGATCACTGGTCAACTTTTAACCCTTATAGCTCCCTAACAGAAAAAAATGTTGGTTCCAAAATTGTGCTGATGTGAAGTAGACATGTGGGAAATGTTATTCATTAACTATTTTGTGTGATATATCTCTCTGATTAAAGGGCATGAAAATTCAAAGTTTGAAAATTGCTAAATTTTCAAAATTTTCGCCAAATTTCCGATTTTTTCACAAATAAACGCAAGTGATATCGAAGAAATTTTACCACTATCATGAAGTACAATATGTCACAAAAAAACAATCTCAGAATCAGGGGGATCCGTTGAAGCGTTCCAGAGTAATTACCTCATAAAGTGACAGTGGTCAGAATTGAAAAAATTGGCCCGGTCACGAAGGCAAAAACAGGCTCTGGCGCGAAGTGGTTAAAGAAGTTATCCAGGATTTTTTCAAAAATTATCTTAAGGCACATTTTCTGCACTCAAACCATTTTTTTTAAATTCTAGAATCCTTTATATCTTGTGGGTTGTGTACTCAGTATAGCATTGAGGTTACTTTATGGAATTAGTTATCGTTCATGGTACTTGGCTTAGAAACCATGAGAAACACATACATGTTGATGTCTCTTTGACAGTACTAAGGCTGTGTTTGCTGTTAAAAAGCTGGAAAAATATTAAACTCAGTTTTAGGATTCAGCAAAGTGTACATTCATTCAGGGAAATCGGGGGCTTTGCAACACTTGCAATTTGCGACAAATTGATTTATTGTAAAATAAAGTTTTTGAAAAATTTGACAAAGCTGGCTAATTAAAATGAAAAAAAACGGTCATATCTATTGTAATATGTGCTCATAACCTGGCAGTATTATTCAACCAATATGTACCAATATTATTGGTAGTATTGAATTTGATACACTGGGTCCTCGTCATTAGCAGTGTGATCATTCTATGTGTTCATTGTTTCGCGATATTATTTGGTAATTGTACGAATTTATTTTTTAGACATATATAAATATGTATAGAAAATTACGTAATAGCTTTCTTGTCTTTGATCCTAACCCACATGCTGCACTGATGATATCATGCATAATTTTGTCCTTGTAACAGGGCCCTCTAGTATTACCTATTAATTGGAAAAAAAGAAGCTTAGAATATGTTTTGGAATTACAATTTCTTAAAAGTACACTTTGATTTCCAACAATGTCAGACTGGGCCATATTTGTAATTAGTGCACTCAACTCAGTAAGCAGGTGTAGAAGAGAAATACATGGACCTGTGTGCTTTAAAGAAGGCTTTTCAACAAGTCAAAAGTGTCCAGTTTTTGCTCTTATTTCATTCTCACTGTTCCCCTCAGTCTTCTCCTTTATTCATTTTTAAAATCCGCGAGATACAGACCTTTTTCTTTAGTGCTTATTTTTATAGTCTTTAGCAAGGGGGCGGGGCTCACAGGGGGTTGATTCAGATTAGCCTAAGGACACGCCCCAGAAGATCTTGTAAGTTACAAACCACTTAGTAAAGACCATAAAAATTAACTCCATATACAAGAAGATATTATCTTTGGAACCATATGGTGGATTTTATAAAAGAAAAAAAAATAAAACAGAATATTTAGGGGAGCAGCAAGAATAAAATAAAAAACAAAAACTGGCCACTTTTTGGCTAATGACAGGTTCTCTTTAAATAATAAAATCAAAGAAATGAGCAGGAGCATAAGTTGGTATACGTGCCTTGTGTTAGAGCACATTCACACTGTGGCAATTTCACAGATAAAACCTAAGAATAAAACAAAATGGGCAGATAATTTGTAGTAGGTATATAAATAAATAATAATAGTTCATGTAAATAACATTAGATATTTTGTTAACACTATTTTGAAAAAAAAAAGCGTAAAAGGCATCCCACCACGACAAGGTGTACCCAATCAGGACAGTCCTATCCTGTTTCTAGTATTAAAACCTTACCTTGGTCTGTGGACTTCAATGTAGATACGGCAGAGAAGGACAATAGCCCGACTGTTCAGACACCTGCCTATGGGAAGCTATGTAGATGAAATGCCTAGAAACTGCAGCAAAACCAAAGAAATGAGCCGGAGCATAAGTTTGTATACGTGCTCTATGTAAGAACACTTTCACACTATGGCCATTTCACAGACAAAACTCAAGAAAGAAAACAAATTTATCTTGTACCCTGTAGTGCTAATTTTTATGGTCTTTAGCAAGGGGGCATGACACACAGCCTAAAGACATGCCCCAGAGGATCCTGTGAGCCACACACACCTTAGTATAGACCAGAAAAGTGTATTTCAATTAAAAAAGTCAACATGTTTGGAATCATATGATGGATTTAAAAAAATAAAAAGTATATTCAGGTGAGCAGCAAGAATAAAATAAAAACAAAAACTGGTCACTATTTAACTAGTGACAGATTCTTTTTAAATCTTGCCAGGGTTTCATTTCAATCCCAGTCTGGCACTGATTCTATTGCACAGATTATATCAGCATTGAATATGGGTTAGACAGTTCTAACCCTCTGGTTATGGGCTGCATTATATTAGTAATGTCTCGCACCAGGCATCCAATAAAATCATGTTATAATAATAATTTTCGAATATCAAAAATTGGTCATTGAAATGGACATTACAAAAATAATAGTAGTCTGTATTTTAAAAAGAATAGATCTCTCTAGTGCAGACCTGGGCAAACTGCAGCCCGCGGGACACATCTGGTCCTCTGAATGTTTCATTCTGACCCACGAACCGAGTCAGCCAAAGGGCTAAAACAGTGGCCCATAGGCCGCACCATTCCCTCCCCCCCTGCTGTCCATCTGCTGCCACTGTAAATTGTATATAAGAGGCTATATGTGGGCTCATACTGTATATAGGGGGCTGTGTAGAGTGCTGTGGAAAAGGGAGCGAGGTGAGTATGTGTTGTTTTTTTTAATGTGTATGGGATATCTGTATGTATGTAAGAGACTATGTGGGGGCTCATACTGTATATAGGGGGCTATGTGAGGCTCTTACTGTATATGGGGGCTATGTGAGGCTCATACTGTATATAGGGGCTATGTGAGGCTCATACTGTATATAGGGGGCTATGTGAGGCTCACACTGTATATATTGAGGCTATGTGAGGCTCACACTGTATGTATATATATATGTGGGGGTTCATATTGTTTATAGGAGGCTATGTGAGGGCTCATACTGTATGTAAGAGGCTGTTTGTGGGCTCATACAGTGTATAAGGGACTGTATGTGGGCTCATACTGTATATAGGGGGCTGTGTGTAGACTCAGACTGTATAAATGAGGCTAGGTGGGGGCTCTTACTGTATATAGGGGGCTGTGTGTGGGCTCATACTATATATAGGGGACTATGTGTGGGCTCTTATGGTATATAGGGAGATGTCAGCATACTTAATTCTACTCAATATTAAGTGATACAATTAATATTAATATAGATAATTATAAGTAATATGTTAATATTAATAATGAGCAGAATTAATTTCAGCCTATACGGTCTCTCATGTGGCCCCTCAAGAAAATAAATTGCCCTCTCCTGCTCTAGTGCCATCAGCCGGCGCTTAGATTACCCACTGCAATGTCTTTCTTACATTCAGTATGATGCATGTGCTGAAATCATTACACATTATCGTACTTTGCAAATTGTAAAATGAATGCGGGAACTTTTCCAGCCTTTACTATGACAAAAAAACTATTGTGCTTTGTACCTGATCATGAATGCAAAGATGTGAGATGCATCTGTGATACATTTGTGTAGAAATATCTGGAAATAGTCATCAAGAATTCAATGGATACAATTAATTAAGTTTAACAGATCTACCGTATTTTTAATGTAAGACATTGTGGCTGTGGATCTACTTAGCTACCGAGATGGCAGAGGGGGCGGTAGCCCCGGGCCCTGCGCTATGAGGGGGCCCACCTGGAGCTACGCTGTGCAACTGTATCCGGTGTGCACAGCATCAGGCCCCCTAGCTCGTCAGTGACTCCTCATCACTTAGGGGGGCATTATACTACAGACTCTGCCTATGGGGGGGCATTATACTATAGACTCTGCCTATGGGGGGATTATACTACTGACTCTGCCTATGGGGGGGATTATACTATAAATAGGCTATCTGTACAGTGTGGGGATTACAGTTAGGGTCATACAGTGTGGGAGATAACGTGGGGTCTTTGTATAGTGTGGGGGCCATCATACAGTGTGGGAGATAATGTGGGGTATTTGTACAGTGTGGGGGCCATCATACAGTGTGGGAGATAATGTGGGGTCTTTGTACAGTGTGGGGGGCCATCATACAGTGTGGGAGATAATGTGGTGTCTTTGTACAGTGTGGGGGCCATCATACAGTGTGGGAGATAATGTGGGGTCTTTGTATAGTGTTGTTGCCATCATACAGTGTCGGAGATAATGTGGGGTCTTTGCACAGTGTGGAGGCCATCATACAGTGTGGGAGACATCAGTTTGGAGGTTACTAAGGGGTCAGTATACTGGGTGGGGGGTACTGTACAGCGAGGGGGCATTATACAATGTATAGGAGAGCATCATACTGTGTATAGGGGAGTTGTACATGGGTGGAGACTCAGGGCATTATTAAATCTTAAGTGGGCACTTATCATTATAGGGGAACTCAGGTTATTATGACTATCAGAGGGGCACACAGAGGGCATTATTACTATTTAGGGGGCACAATGTGGGCACTGTTTTCTAGGGCACTTGCACACGGCATTACTATATTCTAGAGGTTTGTTTTACCATCTAGAGGGCGCACAGTACCACACAGTAGGTGCAGTAATAGGGACACATACAGTACAGACCAAAAGTTTGGACACACCTTCTCATTTAAAGATTTTTCTGTATTTTCATGACTATGAAAATTGTACATTCACACTGAAGGCATCAAAACTATGAATTAACACATGTGGAAGTATATACTTAACAAAAAAGTGTGAAACAACTGAAAATATGTCTTATATTCTAGGTTCTTCAAAGTAGCCACATTTTACTTTGATGACTGCTTTGCACACTCTTGGGATTCTCTTGATGAGCTTCAAGAGATAGTCACTGGAAATGGTCTTCCAACAATCTTGAAGGAGTTCCCAGAGATGCTTAGCACTTGTTGGCCCTTTTGCATTCACTCTGCGGTCCAGCTCACCCCAAACCATCTCGATTGGGTTCAGGTCTGGTGACTGTAGAGGCCAGGTCATCTGGCGTAGCACCCCATCACTCTCGTTCTTGGTCAAATAGCAATTACACAGCCTGGAGGTGTGTTTGTGGTCATTGTCCTCTTGAAAAATAAATGATGGTTCAACTAAACGCAAACCAGATGGAATAGCATGCCACTGCAAGATGCTATGGTAGCCATGCTGGTTCAGTATGCCTTCAATTTTGAATAAATCCTCAACAGTGTCCCCAGAAAAGCACCCCCACACCATCACACCTCCTCCTCCATGCTTCACGGTGGGAACCAGGCATGTAGAGTTCATCCGCTCACCTTTTCTGAGTCGCACAAAGACACGGTGGTTGGAACCAAAGATCTCAAATTTTTCACTCATCAGACCAAAGCACAGATTTCTACGGGTCTAATGTCCATTCTTTGTGTTTAGCCCTAACAATTCTCTTCTGCTTGTTGCCTGTCCTTAGCAGTGGTTTCCTAGCAGCTATTTTACCATGAAGGCCTGCTGCACAAAGTCTCCTCTTAACAGTTGTTGAAGAGATGTGTCTGCTGCTAGAACTCTGTGTGGCATTGACCTGGTCTCTAATCTGAGCTTCTGTTAACCTGCGATTTCCGAGGCTGATGACTCGGATAAACTTTTCCTCAGAAGCAGAGGTGACTCTTGGTCTTGCTTTCCTGGGGCGGTCCTCATGTGAGCCAGTTTCTTTGTAGCGCTTGATGGTTTTTGCAACTGCACTTGTGGACACTTTCAAAGTTTTCCCAATTTTTCGCACTGACTGACCTTCATTTCTTAAAGTAATGATGGCCACTCATTTTTCTTTACTTAGCTGCTTTTTTCTTGCCATAATACAAATTCTAACAGTCTATTCAGTAGGACTATCAGCTGTGTATCCACCAGACTTCTGCACAACACAACTGATGGTCCCAACCCCAATTATAAGGCAAGAAATCCCACTTATTAAAACTGACAGGGCACACCTGTGAAGTGAAAACCATTTCCGGTGACTACCTCTTGAAGCTCATCAAGAGAATGCCAAGAGTGTGCAAAGCAGTCATCAAAGCAAAAGGAGGGTACTTTGAAGAACCTAGAATATAAGACATATTTTCAGTTGTTTCACACTATTTTGTTAACTATATAATTCCAGATGCGTTAATTCATAGTTTTGATGCCATCAGTGTGAATGCACAATTTTCATAGTCATGAAAATACAGAAAAATCTTTAAATGAGAAGGTGTGTCCAAACTTTTGGTCTGTAGTGTACAACAGCAGCAGCTCAGTATTGGGGTATCAGCAAGATGAGGTGTTTGAGCAGGCTGGGAATAGATGGGGATGGGGCATGAAATGTAAGGAGTAAAATGTGTCTTATTTGTGATCTCTGCAGACCTAAGACTCTGAGTCCTGGATGGAGACATTGTCGTGTCAGTCTAGGCCAGATGGAAAAGACGGGAAAAGTGAACAATTTAATCAGAAAGAACGTTAACTGTAAGTTACTATTGTGGCAAGACGACTCGCTCGGCTCTCCGGAGGCAGACTCAGGACACACGTTCTCAGGTTACCTTTCTGCTGGTTTATTATCTGGCATAAACTCATGCAGGGTTCCGCAGGAAAAAATAAGCAAGACCCTCCTGGCTTAAACAGGAAAACAAAACAAAGAATAGCTGCACAGGTAACAAGCTCGGCAGCTTCCACAATACTGTCTGGAGACTAGAGATGAGCGTTGTTCGACTCGAACTGTTCGCCAATCTCAAATTCGAGCTGTTTTGGGCGGTGTTCGAGCCGTTCGGCGAACACGAACGATTTGAAAGAAATTCGGCTCTTCGAGGTTATGTTCGATAACTGTTCGTGGATTTTTTCTCAGTAATGATGAAAATTAATGTTAATACGCAGTTTGAGTGTACAGCGGGGCGGGGGGAGGGGCAGGGGATGGATCTCTGCAGGAATAATGAAGATCTCCATTTTTTTTTCTCTTTCCCGCATTTACAGTGGGGAGGTGCAATCTGTCAGCCTATCAGCAGCGCACACACGGAGCGAAGTGCTTTTTTTCACACAAGCAAGGGCATGTGTCAATGGCAGTGTATGTCACATGTCCTTGCCCTATAAGACCCAGCCATTTTCCCCGTCGCCACCATTTTCTCACTGCTGCAGCTGCGTGTTAGATGGCACCACTGTTGCTGTGTGCGCTATACCTTGTTAATTTCAATCCAATTTTCGCACAAATCTACAGATAGCTTGGGAGTAGGGAATAGTTGTGATTGCAGTCCTTTTAAGGACTAGGTTACAGCATTTCCTACGACTTTTATCAGACAGGTCTGTGCTCTTAAATAGATAGGTTGTGGGAGTAAAGACTAATTGTAACTGGAGTCCTTTTCAGGACTAAGTTACATCAGTTCCTATCAGTTTTTGCCAGGCAGGTCTGTGCCAGTGCTGTGCAAGTTTTTTTCACAGCATTTGGCTAAATCTAGCAAAGCTAATCCTTTTTGGCCTATTGCAGAGTGTGTTAGTCAGTGGAGTAGCCTATCTGTGTTGCAAGCTACACCACCAGTGTATAGAATACTATTTTTTTTACTGCACCTAGTGAAGTAAAACCTTTTGGGCATAGCATTATTCTATTAGTCCATCTATACTGACCTCCATCACGTTGCAAATTGAATATAATTTTTTTCTGCATCTAGCTCTGAAAAAATATTTGGCCTTCTAGCAGTGTGTGGGACTTGTTCTATTAGTCCATCTGTACTGACCTCCATCAGGTTGCAAATTAAAAATAATTTTTATCTGCATCTAGCTCTGAAAAAATATTTGGCCTTCTAGCAGTGTGTGGTACTTGTTCTATTAGTCCATCTATTCTGACCTCCATCACGTGCAAATTGAATATAATTTTTATCTGCATCTAGCTCTGAAAAAATATTTGGCCTTCTAGCAGTGTGTGGGACTTGTTCTATTAGTCCACCTATACTGACCTCTATCAGGTTGCAAATTGAATATAATATTTTTCTGCATCTAGCTCTGAAAAAATATTTGGCCTTCTAGCAGTGTGTGGGACTTGTTCTATTAGTCCATCTATACTGACCTCCATCAGGTTGCAAATTGAATATAATATTTTTCTCCATCTAGCTCTGAAAAAATATTTGGCCTTCTAGCAGTGAGTGGGACTTGTTCTATTAGTCCATCTATACTGACCTCCATCAGGTTGCAAACTGAATATAATTTTTTTCTGCATCTAGCTCTGAAAAAATATTTG
The DNA here is from genome assembly GCF_046119375.1 of Phyllobates terribilis. Lineage (NCBI taxonomy): Eukaryota > Metazoa > Chordata > Amphibia > Anura > Dendrobatidae > Phyllobates > Phyllobates terribilis. Next base: position 332,555,132 of record NW_027362768.1, read on the forward strand.
GCCTTCTAGCAGTGTGTGGGACTTGCTCTATTAGTCCATCTATACTGACCTCCATCAGGTTGCAAACTGAATATAATTTTTTTTCTGCATCTACCTCTGAAAAAATATTTGGGCTTCTAGCAGTGTGTGGGACTTGTTCTATTAGTCCATCTATACTGACCTCCATCAGGTTGCAAATTGAATATAATATTTTTCTGCATCTAGCTCTGAAAAAAATATTTGGCCTTCTAGCAGTGTGTGGGACTTGTTCTATTAGTCCATCTATACTGACCTCCATCAGGTTGCAAACTGAATATAATTTTTTACTGCATCTACCTCTGAAAAAATATTTGGCCTTCTAGCAGTATGTGGGACTTGTTCTATTAGTCCATCTATACTGACCTCCATCAGGTTGCAAATTGAATATAATTTTTTTCTGCGGGCCTTCTAGCTGTGTGTGGGACTTGTTCTATTAGTCCATCTATACTGACCTCCATCAGGTTGCAATCTGAATATAATTTTTTTCTGCATCTACCTCTGAAAAAATATTTGGGCTTCTAGCAGTGTGTGGGACTTGTTCTATTAGTCCATCTATACTGACCTCCATCAGGTTGCAAATTGAATATAATATTTTTCTGCATCTAGCTCTGAAAAAATATTTGGCCTTCTAGCAGTGTGTGGGACTTGTTCTATTAGTCCATCTATACTGACCTCCATCAGGTTGCAAACTGAATATAATTTTTTTCTGCGTCTACCTCTGAAAAAATATTTGGGCTTCTAGCAGTGTGTGGGACTTGTTCTATTAGTCCATCTATACTGACCTCCATCAGGTTGCAAATTGAATATAATTTTTTTCTGCATCTAGCTCTGAAAAAATATTTGGCCTTCTAGCGGTGTGTGGGACTTGTTCTATTAGTCCATCTATACTGACCTCCATCAGGTTGCAAATTGAATATCATTTTTTTCTGCATCTAGCTCTGAAAAAATATTTCGCCTTCTAGCTGTGTGTGGGACTTGTTCTATTAGTCCATCTATACAGACCTCCATCAGGTTGCAAACTGAATATAATTTTTTTTTGCATCTAACCCAGACAATAGTTTTAGCCTAATACCATAGTTTGGCCCAGGGGCGGAACTACCGCCCGTGCAGCCGGTTCATTGAACGGGGGCCCCGAGGGAGAGGGGGCCCCTCCAGCAGGGCCGCCATCAGGGCATGACTGCCCTGACTCCAGTATGGGGCCCGGCCGGTAGGGGCCCCCTCGGAGCCCCGTTGGGGGCCCCCCTCTTGTGCGTCTCTCTCCTCATGGGGCCCCCGGCCCCATGCTAAGCGCCGAGTCCGGGACATCTCAGCGCTGCGCTCCTGCGGCAGCGCCTTCATGATTCCCCTGACTTCCGGTCATGTGACGGCGCCGTCACATGGCCGGAAGTCAGGAGAACCTGGTGTCAGCGATTTGGACGAGCACCAGGATTCTGCAGGGATCGCATGGGGGTAAGTATAACAAGTTTTATTTTTTTTTAAAATACAATTAATCAGGAGTGGGGGGAATGGGAGATGCACATGTGGGGGGGGTGAGAGATGCATATGTGGTGGAGGGGGATGAGAGAGGTGCACATGTGGGGGAGGGGGATGAGAGAGGTGCACATGTGGGGGAGAGGGATGAGAGAGGTGCACATGTGGGGGAGGGGGATGAGAGAGGTGCACATGTGGGGGAGAGGGATGAGAGAGGTGCACATGTGGGGGAGGGGGATGAGGGAGGTGCACATGTGGTGGAGGGGGATGAGAGAGGTGCACATGTGGGGGAGGGGGATGAGTGAGGTGCACATGTGGGGGAGGGGGATGAGAGAGGTGCACATGTGGGGGAGGGGGATGAGAGAGGTGCACATGTGGTGGAGGGGGGTGAGAGAGGTGCACATGTGGTGGAGGGGGGTGAGAGAGGTGCACATGTGGTGGAGGGGGATGAGAGTGGTGCACATGTGGGGGAGGGGAATGAGAGAGGTGCACATGTGGTGGAGGGGGATGAGAGAGGTGCACATGTGGTGGAGGGGGATGAGAGAGGGGCACATGTGGGGGAGGGGGATGAGAGATGTGCACATGGGAGTGGTGAGAGACGCACATGGGGGGATGAGAGAGGGGCACATGTGGGGGAGGGGGATGAGAGATGTGCACATGGGGGGGATGAGAGCTGCACATGGGGGAATTGGGAGAAAATGAGCTGCACATGGGGGAATTGGGAGTAGGGGGATAATGAGCTGCACATAATGAATGTGGGGTGAGGGAGAGTAAATGATGATGGGGTGGGGAGAGCACGGACATGATATAATGAATTGGGGCAGGGGGTGCATGTAAATAATGAATGTGGGGAGCAGGAAGTATAGAGAAGGGGGCGTTGCGGATGCAGGAGTGTAACTGGTAACAAATTGGCGGAAAGAGTAGAGGTTCTAATTAAATTATATATTAAGTGCCTATTTACAGTTAATGGGGGCACCGTGGTGGATTACAATTTATATTTGGAATGGTAGGTTGCATAATAACTAACCATATATTGTTGGTGGATGCACGTCTGTATTCAGCTGCGTAATGTAGAAGTTGGGGAATGTGCTCTAGATAACTGTGTTATTTTATGCAGAGACGAGTCCTGGCTGGAAGACGTGATGGTGGTCTGTGCTGGATGAAGGAGAAAAGCGTAGCTGAAGGACTTCACCTAGAGACGTCACCAGTGAGTCAGTGTATTACATGTACACTTACACTATATACTATGTACCGGGCTCCTGTGTATAATGTCACTGGTGATCACTGTATTACCTGTACACTATATACAGAGCTCCTGTGTATAATGTCACTGGTGATCACTGTATTACCTGTACACTGACACTATATACAGAGCTCCTGTGTATAATGTCACTGGTGATCAATGTATTACCTGTACGCTATATACAGAGCTCCTGTGTATGTCACTGGTGATCACTGTATTACCTGTACACTGACACTATATACAGAGCTCCTGTGTATAATGTCACTGGTGATCACTAGATTACCTGGACACTTACATTATACATACCATGTATAGAGCTCCCGTGTATAATGACACTTATGGTAATATTAGTAATGTGGTGGTAATATTAGTAATGTGGTGGTAATATGTGGTCTGGTCATGGTGTGGCAGTTTTTCTCCCTTCTGTGTGGTATTATTCGGTCACTATGTTGTGGTAATATGTGGTCTGGTCATGGTGTGGCGGTATTCCCTGTATGTGGTATTATTGGTCATTTAAAAAAAAAATGGATATGACACATTCCCTTAAAGAAAACTAAATAAAAATATATCTAAAAAGAGTATTGGATATTTTAAGAAAATTTTAATAGGTTAGAGTAGGGCCCGGCCAGAAGAGTCTACCTTATCGTGGTGGTGGCTTTAAAAATCTTTTGGCCAAAACAAAAGCTGATGGCTATGTATGTGGCGCCGTCACATGGCCGAACGTCAGGAGAACCTGGTGGCAGCGACGTGGACGAGCGCCAGGATTCTGCAGGGATCGCATGGGGGTAAGTATAACAAGTTTTATTTTTTTTTAAATACAATTAATTAACTAGGAGTGGGGGGAATCAGAGATGCACAGGGGGGAATCAGAGATGCACAGGGGGGAATCAGAGATGCACTGGGGGGAATCAGAGATGCACAGGGGGGAATCAGAGATACACAGGGGGATGAGGGATGCACATGGGGGGGTGAGGGATGCACATGGGGGGGTGAGGGATGCACATGGGGGGGTGAGAGATGCACATGGGGGGATGAGAGATGCACATGGGGGGGATGAGAGATGCACATGGGAGGGATGAGAGATGCACATGGGGGGGATGAGAGATGCACATGGGGGGGATGAGAGATGCACATGGGGGGGATGAGAGATGCACATGGGGGGGATGAGAGATGCACGGGGGAGGGTGAGAGATGCACGGGGGGGATGAGAGATGTATGGGGGGATGAGAGATGCACATGGGGGGGTTATGTTTACATAACTTTGTTGCCTTATGAAGGGCAGGGGGGGCCCCCAAAAATTTCATGCACAGGGGCCCACTACAGTCTGTGTCCGCCCCTGGTTTGGCCACTCAGCTCTGCTCGGTTCCCATCCATTGTTTTTTTGTGCAAACAACTCCAGAGTTGTGAATTAGTTAACTACCAAAATGAGTGGAAAAAGGCCTGCTGCTGGTGGAAAGGGGAATAGGCGTGTTGGGAAGGGGAAAAAAGGTTGTGTCCGTGGAGTAGGTGTTAAAGCAACAGTAACATCTGCAGAAGAAAGACCATCTTCCAGCGAAACTAAAATGTCTACTTCTTTTAGCGGACAATGTGATAAGATCCCTTTCTTACGGCCACGCCAATCGCTACAAATTCCAGATGAGTCACAAAAACAGCAGGTGCTTCAACGGATATCAAGTGCTCCTTTAAGTGGGCTCTACTCCACATCAACTTCAGCAGCACAAATACTCCAGTCCTCAGAGGTGTCACCCCAATCGCACTTGCTTCCTCACAGCTCCCAAATCTCCAGCTGCCCGTCTGAGTATGAGGTAGAACAGATGGTTGAGTCTGCAAAGCTGTTTACTCAAACTATAGCCTGGGAATCAGAGGTCGGCTCCAGCGCTTCTGTGAATCCAGACGAGGAAATGATCTGCAGTGATGCCCAGAATCTTTATGAGTCGGATCCAGGACCAGACGCAGAAGGTTCTGACCATAATGTAGACCCTTATTCCCAAACTGTAACTCCTGTTGGTGGAGACAATGAGGAAGACGATGATGAGACTCAAATACCTGATTGGAGCGACAACTTTAGTTTTTTGTCAGGGCAGGAACAGGTTGGCTCTGAGGACGACGGGTGTGATAACACACAGGGTGATGATGATGAGGTTGGAGATCCCACTTACTGTCAAATCACAGTCAGCCAGTCAATGAGGTCAGCAGAGGAGGTGGAGGAGGATGCTAGTGACGACGAGGTCAGGTTGCGCCTTCCTGGACAGAGACGTAGTACTGGAAGCACGTCAACAACTGCATCCTCAAACACAACTCTGCCTCTGACCACAAGTCGTGGTGGCTCTTCAGTAGAGATGAGCGTTGTTCTACTCGAACTGTTCGCCAATCTCAAATTCGAGCTGTTTTGGGCGGTGTTCGAGCCGGTCGGCGAACACGAACAATTTGAGAAAAATTCGGCTGTTCGAGGTTATGTTCGATAACTGTTCGTGCACCAAAATCATAACTGGATTTTTTCTCAGTAATGATGAAAATTAATGTTAATACGCAGTTTGAGTGTACAGCGGGGCGGGGGGAGGGGCAGGGGATGGATCTCTGCAGGAACAATGAGGATCTCCATTTTTTTTTCTCTTTCCCGCATTTGCAGTGGGGAGGTGCAATCTGTCAGCCTATCAGCAGCGCACACACGGAGCGAAGTGCTTTTTTTCACACAAGCAAGGGCATGTGTGATTGGCAGTGTATGTCACATGTCCTTGCCCTATAAGACCAAGCCATTTTCCCCGTCGCCACCATTTTCTCACTGCTGCAGCTGCGTGTTAGACGGCACCGCTGTTGCTGTGTGTGCTATACCTTGTTAATTTCAAGCCAATTTTCGCACAAATATACAGATAGCTTGGGAGTAGGGAAAAGTTGTGATTGCAGTCCTTTTAAGGACTAGGTTACAGCATTTCCTACGACTTTTATCAGGCAGGTCTGTGCTCTTAAATAGATAGATTGTGGGAGTAAAGACTAATTGTAATTGGAGTCCTTTTTAGGACTAGGTTACATCAGTTCCTATCAGTTTTTGCCAGGCAGGTCTGTGCCAGTGCTGTGCAAGTTTTTTTCACAGAATTTGGCTGAATCTAGCAAAGCTAATCCTTTTTGGCCTATTGCAGAGTGTGTTAGTCAGTGGAGTAGCCTATCTGTGTTGCAAGATATACCACCTGTGTATAGAATACCAATTTTTTTACTGCACCTAGTGAAGTAAAATCTTTTGGGCATAGCATCATTCTATTAGTCCATCTATACTGACCTCCATCAGGTTGCAAACTGAATATAATTTTTTTCTGCATCTAGCTCTGAAAAAATATTTGGGCTTCTAGCAGTGTGTGGGACTTGTTCTATTAGTCCTTCTATACTGACCTCCAGCAGGTTGCAAATTGAAAATAATTTTTTTCTGCATCTAGCTCTGAAAAAATATTTGGGCTTCTAGCGGTGTGTGGGACTTGGTCTATTAGTCCATCTATACTGACCTCCATCAGGTTGCAAATTAAAAATAATTTTTTTCTGCATCTAGCTCTGAAAAAATATTTGGGCTTCTAGCAGTGTGTGGGACTTGGTCTATTAGTCCATCTATACTGACCTCCATCAGGTTGCAAATTAAAAATAATTTTTTTCTTCATTTATCTCTGAAAAAATATTTGGGCTTCTAGCAGCGTGTGGGACTTGTTCTATTAGTCCATCTATACTGACCTCCATCAGGTTGCAAATTTAAAATATTTTTTTTCTGCATCTAGCTCTGAAAAAATATTTGGGCTTCTAGCAGTGTGTGGGACTTGGTCTATTAGTCCATCTATACTGACCTCCATCAGGTTGCAAATTAAAAATAATTTTTTTCTGCATCTAGCTCGGAAAAAATATTTGGGCTTCTAGCAGTGTGTGGGACTTGGTCTATTAGTCCACCTATACTGACCTCCATCAGGTTGCAAATTGAATAAAAAAATTTTCTGCATCTAGCTCTGAAAAAATATTTGGGCTTCTAGCGGTGTGTGGGACTTGGTCTATTAGTCCATCTATACTGACCTCCATCAGGTTGCAAATTAAAAATAATTTTTTTCTTCATTTAGCTCTGAAAAAATATTTGGGCTTCTAGCAGTGTGTGGGACTTGTTCTATAAGTCCTTCTATACTGACCTCCAGCAGGTTGCAAATTGAATATAATTTTTTTCTGCATCTAGCTCCGAAAAAATATTTGGGCTTCTAGCGGTGTGTGGGACTTGGTCTATTAGTCCATCTATACTGACCTCCATCAGGTTGCAAATTAAAAATAATTTTTTTCTGCATCTAGCTCTGAAAAAATATTTGGGCTTCTAGCAGTGTGTGGGACTTGGTCTATTAGTCCATCTATACTGACCTCCATCAGGTTGCAAATTAAAAATAATTTTTTTCTTCATTTATCTCTGAAAAAATATTTGGGCTTCTAGCAGCGTGTGGGACTTGTTCTATTAGTCCATCTATACTGACCTCCATCAGGTTGCAAATTAAAAATAATTTTTTTCTGCATCTAGCTCTGAAAAAATATTTGGGCTTCTAGCAGTGTGTGGGACTTGGTCTATTAGTCCATCTATACTGACCTCCATCAGGTTGCAAATTAAAAATAATTTTTTTCTGCATCTAGCTCTGAAAAAATATTTGGGCTTCTAGCAGTGTGTGGGACTTGGTCTATTAGTCCATCTATACTGACCTCCATCAGGTTGCAAATTGAATAAAAAAATTTTCTGCATCTAGCTCTGAAAAAATATTTGGGCTTCTAGCGGTGTGTGGGACTTGGTCTATTAGTCCATCTATACTGACCTCCATCAGGTTGCAAATTAAAAATAATTTTTTTCTGCATCTAACCCAGCCAATAGTTTTGGCCTAATACCACAGTTTGGCCACTCAGCTCTGCTCGGTTACCATCCATTGTTTTTTTGTGCAAACAACTCCAGAGTTGTGAATTAGTTAACCACCAAAATGAGTGGAAAAAGGCTTGCTGCTGGTGGAAAGGGAAATAGGCGTGTTGGGAAGGGGAAAAAAGGTTGTGTCCGTGGGGTAGGTGCAGAAGAAAGACCATCTTCCAGCCAAACTAAAATGTCTACTTCTTTTAGCGGACAATGTGATAAGATCCCTTTCTTACGGCCACGCCAATCGCTACAAATTCCAGATGAGGCACAAAAACAGCAGGTGCTTCAACGGATATCAAGTGCTCCTTTAAGTGGGCTCTCCTCCACATCAACTTCAACATCACAAATACTCCAGTCCTCAAAGGTGTCACCCAAATCGCACTTGCTTCCTCACAGCTCCCAAATCTCCAGCTGCCCGTCTGAGTATGAGGTAGAACAGATGGTTGAGTCTGCAGAGCTGTTTACTCATACTATAGCCTGGGAATCAGAGGTCGACTCCAGCGCTTCTGTGAATCCAGACGAGGAAATGATCTGCACTGATGCCCAGAATCTTTATGAGTCGGATCCAGGACCAGACGCAGAAGGTTCTGACCATAATGTAGACCCTCATTCCCAAACTGTAACTCCTGTTGGTGGAGACAATGAGGAAGACGATGATAAGACTCAAATACCTGATTGGAGCGACAACTTTAGTTTTTTGTCAGGGCAGGAACAGGTTGGCTCTGAGGACGACGGGTGTGATAACGCACAGGGTGATGATGATGAGGTCGGAGATCCCACTTACTGTCAACCCACAGTCAGCCAAGAGATGAGGTCAGCAGAGGAGGTGGAGGAAGATGCTAGTGACGACGAGGTCAGGTTGCGCCTTCCTGGACAGAGACGTAGTACTGGAAGCACGTCAACAACTGCATCCTCAAACACAACTCTGCCTCTCACCACAAGTCGTGGTGGCTCTTCAGGTCGCATGGGTGCTAAGCCTTGCATAGCCTGGGCATTTTTTCAGATCGATAAAGATGACCCAACTCGTGTTATCTGTAACATTTGTCAGCAAAAGCTAAGTAGAGGCCAAAAAATACATAGTTTGAGTACTTCATGCATGAACCGGCACATGGACATGAAGCATAAGTTGCAGTGGGAAGCTCAGTGTGCTACAATGCGGTCTAGCCGGCCGGGCCAACCACCGTCTGCCATATCTTGTGCATCCGCGGCCTCTTCATCCTCTGTGAGTGGGGGGACAGCAGTCACACCTGTTTTGGGGCGCAGACCTGCCACCTCTTTACCCGCAACAGCCAGCGTGATTGGCAGGTCATCATTTTCTTTGGAGGTGGTAACACCAGCTGGTCTTGAGCGCTGTCCGACATCGATAGCACCACCTTTGGATCAAGGCAACCTAACATGTCCGCCTGCATCTTCCTCACAGACCGGCAGTTTGCCGGGGACACCCTTATCAACCCCGTCTAAGCACAATAGCCAGCCCTCGGTCCCTCAGATGTGGACAAGTAAAAGACCATTTCCTCCTAGCCATGAGAAAGCTAAGAGGTTGAATTTCACCATCTGCAAGCTCTTGGCTACAGAAATGCTGCCTTGCCGCCTGGTGGACACAGAGGATTTTCGAGACCTTATGTCCGTCACAGTGCCCCAGTACCAGATGCCCAGTCGGCACTACTTCTCAAAGAAAGGTGTGCCTGCGCTCCACCAGCATGTCGCACACAACATCACCGCTTCTTTGAGAAACTCTGTGTGTGACAGGGTGCATTTCATCACAGACACTTGGACGAGTAGGCATGGACAGGGGCGTTACATGTCGCTGACTGGGCACTGGGTAACTATGGTGACAGCAGGACAAGGGGCTGCTGTCCAAGTCTTGCCGTCCCCACGAGTTGTGCGTCAATCCTCTTTATGTCAAAGTTCCACCACTGCTTCTGCCTCCTCAACCTCCTCTCGGTCTTCCACCTGCACCCAAAGCCTGTCTGGTCATGCCACAAGCTTTCTAACTGCGCAGAAGGGATCCTGCACACCTCCTTACTATGCTGGCAGTAGGGCTCAACGTCATCAGGCGGTTTTTACTTTGAAATGTCTGGGAAATGTGAGTCACACAGCTGAGGAGTTGTGGTCAGCTCTGGAGAACCAATTTCATGAATGGTTGTCTCCACTGGACCTGAAACCAGGGAAGGCCGTGTGCGACAATGCTGCAAACCTGGGTGCGGCCCTTCGCCGGGGCAATGTCACACACGTGCCTTGTATGGCTCACGTGTTGAACCTGGTTGTCCAGCAATTTTTAGCCCACTATCCCAGACTAGATGGCCTTCTGCAGAGGGCACGGTCGCTGTGTGCTCACTTCCGCCGTTCGCATCCCACAGCTCAGCGACTTACATCTCTACAGAAGTCGTTGGGCCTGCCACTTCACCGGCTAAAATGCGATGTGCCTACCCGGTGGAATTCAACTCTGCACATGTTGCAGCGACTGTGGCAGCACCGACAAGCCCTGGTGCAATACGTTCTGACGTATAGCCTGGGCCAACGAGATTCAGAGGTGGGGCAAATCACGCTGGAGGAGTGGTCTCAGATCAGGGACCTATGCACCCTTCTGCACAGTTTTGAAATGGCGACGAAGATGTTTAGTGCTGACGATGCCATTATCAGCATGACTATTCCGGTGATTTACATGCTGGAGCACATGTTAAACAGAATTCGGAGTCAGGTGGTGGCACAAGAGGAGGTGGAGGAAGTAGAGGAGGAGGAGTTGTATGCGGAAGGGCTAACATCTGCAAGGTCCAGACGGTCGGCAGCACCAAGGCGGCAGGCATGTGAGGGTGGGGGAGATGGTTTTACCAGGGCGCATGGTAGCAGCCAAACTAGTGAGGAAGGTGCAGGAGCCCAGGAAGAAGTGGAGGACGAACTGATGGAAGACTCATCAGATGAGGGAGACCTTGATCACATTTCTGTTGTGCGAGGTTGGGGGGAGAGGACAGAGGAAGGAAGCATGATTGTTACCTCGCCACCAACACAACAGGGACTTGGTGCTCCTGGATGCGCAACACACATGAGTGCCTTCTTGCTGCACTACCTGCAACATGACCCTCGAATTGTGAGAATTAGAAATAATCCTGACTACTGGGTTGCCACACTGTTAGATCCCCGGTACAAAAGTAAATTTGCAGAAATTATTCCTGCCATAGAAAGGGATGCACGCATGCAGGAGTATCAGCAGAGACTGTTGCAGAATCTTACATGTGCTTTTCCACAAAATACCAGTGGTGCACGTAGTGAATCTCACAGTTCCAACTTGCCAACCGTGGGACCGTCAAGTGTTCAGCACTCAAACCGTGACAGAACCACAGTATCTGCTGGTAACATCAATTTTGCGGAATCATTTCACCACTTTTTTAGCCCATCCTTTGCAAGGCCACAGGAGACAAGAAGTCTGACACATAGTCAACGCCTAGAGACGATGGTACAGGAGTATCTCCAAGTAAACATTGAAGCCACGACTGTGTCACTGGACCCTTGCTCTTTTTGGGCTTCCAATCTGGATAAATGGCCGGAGCTAGCCACTTACGCCTTGGAGATCTTGTCATGCCCCGCAGCCAGCGTTCTGTCTGAACGTGTGTTCAGCGCTGCTGGTGGTGTGCTGACAGATAAGCGCACGCGGCTCTCCACTGATAATGTAGACAGACTCACGTTCATAAAGATGAACAAATCATGGATCCGAAACGACTTTTCTACCCCTGTGTCATCCTGGGGAGAGTAAAAGCTTGATGATTGGTTAAAATCACCCTACCAACCGTTTTAAGCTTTCAAATTACTAATCATGTTTATCTGTATCTTGACTGGAAAATAATTTGGGCTTTGTAGCAGTGTGCAGCACTGATCCTATTAGGCCATCTATACTAAAGCTTCACCAGATTTAAAATTAAAAATAATTTTTAGCTGCATCTAGCCCGGAAAATAATTTTGGGGCTCCGAGATGCGCAAGGCACATAAGTGCCTTCTTGCTGCACTACCTGCAGCATGACCCTCATATTGTCAGAATTCGAAGTAATCATGACTACTGGGTTGCCACACTCTTAGATCCCCCAAACTTTTCGATCAACCTTTTCATTTTAATAAAGACCAAAAAAATGGTCATTTTTTAAATTATAAGCATTAGCAGGTTGTTAGAAACTGAAATCAAACAGTTTTCAACTCAAAACTTTATTCTAGGTGATGTTACATTTTCACATAGGACCCCTTGTTCGAAAGGAGCTTCTGAACTCTCTCGTCCATTGAATTTGTCAGGTTTTGGATGGTTTCTGCTTCAATTGTTTTGCATGAGGACAGAATACCCTCCCAGAGCTGTTGCTTAGATGTGAACTGCCTCCCGCCATCATAGACACTCCTTTTAATGATGCTCCAAAGGTTCTGAATGGGGTAGAGGTCAGGGGAGCATGGGGGTCACACCATAAGTTTGTCCCCTTTTATGCCCATATCAGCCAGAGATGCAGATGTTTTATGTGCAGCATGAGATGGTGCATTATCATGCAGAAAAATGATCTTGCTGTGAAATACACGGTTCTTCTTCTTGAACCATGGCAGGAGTGCTGTTTGAGAAAATCCACATACATTATGGAGTTCATCTTTAGCGCCTTCAGGGATCCTAAAGGGGCCGACAATCTCTCTCCCCATGATTCCAGCCCAAAACATTACTCCACCTCCTCCTTGTTGGCGCTGTAGCCGTGTTTGCGTGGGGTGTCCATCAACCAGCCATCCTCCACTCCATCCATCTGGACCATCGAGCGCTGCACGGCACTCATCCGTGAACAAAACAGTTTTGAAATCAGTCTTCATGTAATGTTTGGCCCACTGGAGCTTGTGTGAAGTGGATAGAGGAGGTCGACAGGATGGCGTATGCACAGCTGCAAACCTCTGAAGGACCCTGCATCTTGTTGTTCAGGGGACGTTGGAGGCACAAGCAGCTTCAAAAACTTGTCTGCTGCTATGACAAGGCTTTTTTGCCGCTGCTCTTTCAACCTGACGTAATTGCCTGTAGGAAAGAGTCCTCAATTTGCCCTTATCAGCACGCACACGTGTGTACTGTGAATCAGCTACATACTTCTTGATTGCCAAGACACTTCATCCTGATCATCGCACAATGTTGATTGTAGTCATGCCTTGACCTAAACACTCCACAATTTGTTGCTTCTCAGCAGCCGACACATCCTTTTTCTTTCCCATTTTGGCAGAAAATGTAGGCTGCTTAATAATGTGAGAGAGCCTTCTTAAGTAGTCTTGCCTTTCATTGGACACACCTGCCAAACTAATTAGCACAGGTGTCTGCAATTGCTTACAGTGATATAAAGAGCCCTGACACACATCACCATCAATGAGTTTAACTGACAAACAAACAAATTCTTCCCTTATCACTCCTAAACACTTTTTGTATAATAATTTGGAACGCAGTGTACATGTGCTTTTCCACAAAACACCAGTGGTTCACGTAGTGAATCTTACAGTTCTAACTTGCCAACCGTGGTCTGTATGGAGTTGTTCAATAAAGGGCCCAAAATTAAGATAACATAGATGGGAGAGGTCTCTATGAATAGGAATTCCTAAGTATTTGATACCCTGTGAGGGCCAGGCAAAGGGAAAGTTGGACTGGATGGAATCCTATATGGATTTGGGGAGGGAGACATCGAGGGCCTCAGACTTCGCTGCATTGATTTTAAAATTTTACCATGTAACAAAGTGATCTATTTCAGCCATAACAGCATGGATGGATATATGTGATTGAGTGATATATACTAGGACATCATCAGCAAATAGAGAGCACTTGTACTCGGTGCCTCCCACCTCAATCCACCTAATATTGGGGTTATGGCGAATTGATGAGAGCAGGTGCTCCGTCACTAGGATGTATAAGAGAGGGGACAGAGGACATCACTGCCTTGTCCCATTGGTGATTGTGAAAGGTGATGAAAATGTTCTGACGCACCCCCTGGGCCTTGGGACACCCGGAGCCGGACCCTTTTTGGTGGATGCTGGTGGTTGTAGTCTACGTGGCGGCGACCCAGTTCCGTGGCTCAGGGCGGTCAAACCAGTGGCGGAACTATTTATGTGGTTTTCATGTTTAAATGTCCGACTACGCCACCCGTGGATTGCGGTCAGAGTGAACCGCCGCTACAGGGCAGACCACTGAGGCTGGTGTTGTGGGTGCAGCAGAGCGTAGCATAACTCCCCACGGGAGGAGTATAGCCTCAGGGCAGTGTATGCGGAGGATGGGGGTGATGGTGCAGGGCAGCAGCAGTAACGACACGGAGTCAGTGATGCAGTTCAGGGCCTTTACTCACAGTTCTTATTATCCAGACCACGTCTGCAGGTAACGGCTGCCCACGTCGTACTGTGCTCACCAGGTGAGGGGCTCAGACAACTCCCAGATAACTTTGGAGCACTTCACAGGACCCCCTTTGTGTGTCCTTTGTCTGGCCTTTCTTACCAACACTTCTGTCCGGATGCCTCGGGCCTCCTCTTGGTAAACTTGGCGCCAGTTTCCCTGACCCTATGTGGTGCCTTCCTAGCGGGTGTAGCGAGGGGCTGCGCCACATAAAATGTCAGAGCCTCCGGTTTCTAGCTGAGGGTCGTTTCCTGCCTCCACTAGTTCGGGGACCGGTCTCCCCCTTTGGCCTGACCCCTCCACGCAGGTGGATTCAGGCGTGCGGTGGCGACTCGCCCGTCCGCACCCCTGGGATCCCTTCATTCCTCGTTCCTGGAGCCTTCTCCGCTCCTCTTCCTTCCTTCTCCCTCTTCCAGGCCTGGGCCTCTGTTACTAGGCCCGCCTCCGGAGCAGAGCTCATGCAGAGCCCCTGCTCCCTGCCACTTCTGCTCAGACTTCTCTGCACTGAACTAAGATGGTGCCCACCTTTTATACTCCCTTCTCAATGCACCCAGGAACTGCTTCCTCCCTGCTCCTGCACTACAGGGTTCCCCTTCCTCAGTGTTCCCTCCCCCCACTCCAGCCAGGGACAGGGACTGTCGTGCCCATCTCAGGGGCATATTGGTCGCCCTGCCCCACGGCAATGTGGTGTAATGCATGCAGGTGTCGGGTCCTGATCCACACTCCATCCTTACCTGAGAGTGAGATATCACACCTCTGGGTGAGGTGCAATACGTCTTTAGCAACCGAGCCCTCAGGGTGCTACAGTTCCATTTATCTTCAGCCTAGGTGACGTATTGCGATACAGGGCCGTGATTTTGGCTATAAAAGGGTCCCCTAGACCCCTACCCCAAGCTTTTTAAGAGAATCATATATGGCGTGCCAGGAGACTCTATGGAATGCTTTCTCAGCATCCAACGAGAGTATCTAATTACAAATTTTTAACTGCATCTAGCCCAGGAAATACTTTGTGCCTAGTAGCAGTGTCTGCTAGTAAGCGGATTATCCCGGCTGTTAAGCAAGCTGCACCACCTGTAGTTTAGACACTTAATTTTTTCAAAGGAAATGCTTCGGGACCATGGGATACTTAGTGAAGAGCATCAGGAGGCACCCCAAGGCATAGGGGCTGGGACTGGCAGTAGGATGCCTTGCGGTGGACAGCCGAGCTCGATCCTTATAAAAGCTTTTTAACTGCAGCAGCCTTAGTGGACGCTACTGGAGCTGGAATTACCGCGGCTGCTGGCATGAGACTTGCCCTCCAATAGATCCTTGTAAATGGATTTAAAGTGTATTCATTCAAATTAGAGAGACAATTTAAATTAAAAAGCTTAGAGCTGCCTCCACCACAGGGGGGCTCGCTCGACCCACCAGCGGACAGGCACCAGTATTGGGAGAGGGGGGCTGGCCGTCAGGGTTCACCGCGGCTCTGGCACAAACCCGGCGACACGGAGGTGGCACGGGCAGGAGCGGACTGGCCGTGTCGGCTTCTCACTTTTTGGATTTTAGAAGGGCATGACATGCCTATATCTGTGTCTCCCCCTCCTTTTACTCCTCCACCTCTTTTATTTTCGCATGACTATATGTACTTGTCACTTTTCCATGTGTTAGTTATGTCTTCTGAGCAGTTTGTCAGCTTTTGGACACCTTTGAAGGTGTTTTCTATGTGTTTCTATGTGTTTTTGTTTGCCTGCCATTGGTTTTAACGGTGTTCGAAGGTGTTCGACGAACAGTTCGACGAACAGTTCGGCGAACACACGGGTGTTCGACGAACCGAACCGAACTCGAACACTACGGGGGTGGCTCAACACTACTCTTCAGGTCTCATGGGTGCTAAGCCTTGCATAGCCTGGGCATTTTTTCAGATCGATAAAGATGACCCAACTCGTGTTATCTGTAACATTTGTCAACAAAAGCTAAGTAGAGGCCAAAAAATACATAGTTTGAGTACTTCATTCATCAACCGGCACATGGACATGAAGCATAAGTTGCAGTGGGAAGCTCACTGTGCTACAATGCGGCCTAGCCGGCCGGGCCAACCACCGTCTGCCCCATCTTGTGCATCTGCGGCCTCTTCATGCTCTGTGACTGGGGGGACAGCAGTCACACCTGTTTTGGGACGCAGACCTGCCACCTCTTTACCCGCAACAGCCAGCGTGATTGGCAGGTCATCATTTTCTTTGGAGGTGGTAACACCAGCTGGTGTTGAGCGCTGTCCAACATCGATAGCACCACCTTTGGATCAAGGCAACCTAACATGTCCGCCTGCATCTTCCTCACAGACCGGCAGTTTGCCGGGGACACCCTTCTCAACCCCGTCTAAGCACAACAGCCAGCCCTCGGTCCCTCAGATGTGGACAAGTAAAAGACCATTTCCTCCTAGCCATGAGAAAGCTAAGAGGTTGAATTTCACCATCTGCAAGCTCTTGGCTACAGAAATTCTGCATTTCCGCCTGGTGGACACAGAGGATTTTCGAGACCTTATGTCCGTCTCAGTGCCCCAGTACCAGATGCCCAGTCGGCACTACTTCTCAGAGAAAGGTGTGCCTGCGCTCCACCAGCATGTCGCACACAACATCACCGCTTCTTTGAGAAACTCTGTGTGTGACAGGGTGCACTTCACCACAGACACTTGGACGAGTAGGCATGAACAGGGGCGTTACATGTCGCTGACTGAGCACTGGGTAACTATGGTGACAGCAGGACAAGGGGCTGCTGTCCAAGTCTTGCCGTCCCCACGAGTTGTGCATCAATCCTCTTTATGTCAAAGTTCCTCCACTGCTTCTACCTCCTCAACCTCCTCTCGGTCCTCCACCTGCACCCAAAGCCTGTCTGGTCATGGCACAAGCTTTCTAACTGCGCAGAAGGGATCCTGCACACCTCCTTACTATGCTGGCAGTAGGTCTCAACGTCATCCGGCGGTTTTTACTTTGAAATGTCTGGGAAATGTGAGTCACACAGCTGAGGAGTTGTGGTCAGCTCTGGAGAACCAATTTCATGAATGGTTGTCTCCACTGGACCTGAAATCAGGGAAGGCCGTGTGCGACAATGCAGCAAACCTGGGTGCGGCCTTTCGCCGGGGCAATGTCACACATGTGCCTTGTATGGCTCAAGTGTTGAACCTGGTTGTCCAGCAATTTTTAGCCCACTATCCCGGACTAGCTGGCCTTCTGCAGAGGGCACGGTCGCTGTGTGCTCACTTCCGCCGTTCGCATCCCCCAGCTCAGCGACTTACATCTCTACAGAAGTCATTGGGTCTGCCACTTCACCGGCTAAAATGCGATGTGCCTACTAGGTGGAATTCAACTCTGCACATGTTGCAGCGACTGTGGCAGCATCGACAAGCCCTGGTGCAATACGTTCTGACGTATAGCCTGGGCCAACGGGATCCAGAGGTGGGGCAAATCACGCTGGAGGAGTGGTCTCAGATCAGGGATCTATGCACCCTTCTGCACAGTTTTGAAATGGCGACGAAGATGTTTAGTGCTAACGATGCCATTATCAGCATGACTATTCCGGTGATTTACATGCTAGAGCACATGTTAAACAGAATTCGGAGTCAGGTGGTGGCACAAGAGGAGGTGGAGGAAGTAGAGGAGGAGGAGTTGTATGCGGAAGGGCTAACATCTGCAAGGTCCAGACGGTCGGCAGCACCAAGGCGGCAGGCATGTGAGGGTGGGGGAGATGTTTTTACCAGGGCGCATGGTAGCAGCCAAACTAGTGAGGAAGGTGCAGGAGCCCAGGAAGAAGTGGAGGACGAACTGATGGAAGACTCATCAGATGAAGGAGACCTTGATCACATTTCTGTTGTGCGAGGTTGGGGGGAGAGGACAGAGGAAGGAAGCATGATTGTTACCTCGCCACCAACACAACAGGGACTTGGTGCTCCTGGATGCGCAACACACATGAGTGCCTTCTTGCTGCACTACCTGCAACATGACCCTCGAATTGGGAGAATTAGAAATAATCCTGACTACTGGGTTGCCACACTGTTAGATCCCCGGTACAAAAGTAAATTTGCAGAAATAATTCCTGCCATAGAAAGGGATGCACGCATGCAGGAGTATCAGCAGAGACTGTTGCAGAATCTTACATGTGCTTTTCCACAAAACACCAGTGGTGCACGTAGTGAATCTCACATTTCCAACTTGCCAACCGTGGGACCGTCGAGTGTTCAGCACTCAAACCGTAACAGAAACACAGTATCTGCTGGTAACATCAATTTTGCGGAATCATTTCACCACTTTTTTAGCTCATCCTTTGCAAGGCCACAGGAGACAAGAAGTCTCACACATAGTCAATGCCTAGAGACGATGGTACAGGAGTATCTCCAAGTAAACATTGAAGCCATGACTGTGTCACTGGACCCTTGCTCTTTTTGGGCTTCCAATCTGGATAAATGGCCGGAGCTCGCTACTTACGCCTTGGAGATCTTGTCATGCCCCGCAGCCAGCGTTCTGTCTGAACGTGTGTTCAGCGCTGCTGGTGGTGTGCTGACAGATAAGCGCACGCGGCCATCCACTGATAATGTAGACAGACTCACGTTCATAAAGATGAACAAATCATGGATCCGAAACGACTTTTCTACCCCTGTGTCATCCTGGGGAGAGTAAAAGCTTGATGATTGGTTAAAATCACCTCACCAACCGTTTTAAGCTTTCAAATTACTAATCATGTTTATCTGTATCTTGGCTGGAAAATTATTTGGGCTTTGTAGCAGTGTGCAGTAATGATTCTATTAGGCCATCTATACTAATCTCCACCAGATTTAAAATTACTAATCATGTTTACCTGTATCTTGGCTGGAAAATTATTTGGGCTTTGTAGCAGTGTGCAGTAATGATTCTATTAGGCCATCTATACTAAGCTCCACCAGATTTAAAATTACTAATCATGTTTATCTGTATCTTGGCTGGAAAATAATTTGGGCTTTGTAGCAGTGTGCAGTACTGATTCTATTAGGCCATCTATACTAAGCTCCACTAGATTTAAAATTAATAATAATTTTTAGCTGCATCTAGCCCGGAAAATAATTTTGGGGCTCCGAGATGCGCAAGACACATAAGTGCCTTCTTGCTGCACTACCTGCAACATGACCCTCAGATTGTCAGAATTCGAAGTAATCCTGACTACTGGGTTGCCACACTCTTAGATCCCCCACACTCTTCGATCAACCTTTTCATTTTAATAAAGACCAAAAAAATGGTCATTTTTGAAATTCTAAGCATTAGCAGGTTATTAGAAACTGAAATCAAACAGTTTTCAACTCAAAACTTTATTCTAGGTGATGTTACATTTGCACATAGGACCCCTTGTTCGAAAGGAGCTTCTGAACTCTCTCGTCCATTGAATTTGTCAGGTTTTGGATGGTTTCTGCTTCAATTGTTTTGCATGAGGACAGAATACCCTGCCAGAGCTGTTGCTTTGATGTGAACTGACTCCCGCCATCATAGACACTCCTTTTGATGATGCTCCAGAGGTTCTGAATGGGGTAGAGGCTAGGGGAGCATGGGGTTCACACAATAAGTTTGTCCCCTTTTATGCCCATATCAGCCAGAGATGCAGATGTGTTATGTGCAGCATAAGACGTTGCATTATCATGCATGAAAATGATCTTGCTGTGGAATACACGGTTCTTCTTCTTGAACCATGGCAGGAAGTGCTGTTTGAGAAACTCCACATACATTATGGAGTTCATCTTTACCCCTTCAGGGATCCTAAAGGGGCTGACAATCTCTCTCCCCATGATTCCAGCCCAAAACATTACTCCACCTCCTCCTTGTTGGCGCTGTAGCCGTGTTTGCGTGGGGTGTCCATCAACCAGCCATCCTCCACTCCATCCATCTGGACCATCGAGCATTGCACGGCACTCATCCGTGAACAAAACAGTTTTGAAATCAGTCTTCATGTAATGTTTGGCCCACTGGAACCGTTTCTGCTTGTGTGCAGTGGATAGAGGAGGTCG
Organism: Phyllobates terribilis; assembly: GCF_046119375.1. Taxonomy (NCBI): domain Eukaryota; kingdom Metazoa; phylum Chordata; class Amphibia; order Anura; family Dendrobatidae; genus Phyllobates; species Phyllobates terribilis. The sequence continues at coordinate 332,575,137 of NW_027362768.1, forward strand.
ACAGGATGGCGTACGCACAGCTGCAAACCTCTGAAGGACCCTGCATCTTGTTGTTAAGGGGACTTTGGAGGCACCAGCAGCTTCAAAAACTTGTCTGCTGCTATGACAAGGCTTTTTTGCCGCTGCTCTTTTAACCTGACGTAATTGCCTGTAGGGAAGAGTCCTCAATTTGCCCTTATCAGCACGCACACGTGTGTACTGTGAATCAGCTACATACTTCTTGATTGCCAAGACACTTCATCCTGATCATCGCACAATGTTGATTGTAGTCATGCCTTCACCTAAACACTCCACAATTTGTTGCTTCTCAGCAGCCGACACATCCTTTTTCTTTCCCATTTTGGCAGAAAATGTAGGCTGCTTAATAATGTGGGACAGCCTTCTTAAGTAGTCTTGCCGTGCATTGGACACACCTGCCAAACTAATTAGCACAGGTGTCTGCAATTACTTACAATGATATAAAGAGCCCTGACACACATCACCATCAATGAGTTTAACTGACAAACAAACAAATTCTTCCCTTATCACTCCTAAACACTTTTTGCATAATAATTTGGAACACAGTGTACATGTGCTTTTCCACAAAACACCAGTGGTTCACGTAGTGAATCTTACAGTTCTAACTTGCCAACCGTGGTCTGTATGGAGTTGTTCAATAAAGGGCCCAAAATTAAGATAACATAGACGGGAGAGGTCTCTATGAATAGGAATTCCTAAGAATTTGATACTCTGTGAGGGCCAGGCAAAGGGAAAGTTGGACTGGATGGAATCCTGTATGGATTTGGGGAGGGAGACATCGAGGGCCTCAGACTTCGCTGTATTGATTTTAAAATTTGACCATGTAACAAAGTGATCTATTTCAGCCATAACAGCCTGCTGATAGATATATGTGATTGACATCATCAGCAAATGCAGAGCACTTGTACTCGGTGCCTCCCACCTCAATCCACCTAATATTGGGGTTATGGCAAATTGATGAGAGCAGGTGCTATGTCACTAGGATGTATAAGTGAGGGGACAGAGGACATCCCTGCCTTGTCCCATTGGTAATTATGAAAGGTGATGAAAATGTTCTGACGCCCCCCCTGGGCCTTGGGACATCCGGAGCCGGACACTTTTTGGTGGATGCTGGTGGTTGTAGTCTCCGTGGCGGCGACCCGGTTCCGTGGCTCAGGGCGGTCAAAGCAGTGGCGGAACTATTTATGTGGTTTTGATGTTTAAATGTCCGACTACGCCACCCGTGGATTGCGGTCAGAGTGAACCGCCGCTGCAGGGCAGACCGCTGAGGCTGGTGTTGTGGGTGCAGCACAGCGTAGCACAACTCCCCACGGGAGGAGTATAGCCTCAGGGCAGTGTATACGGAGGATGGGGGTGATGGTGCAGGGCAGCAGCAGTAACGACACGGAGTCAGTGATGCAGTCCAGGGCCTTTACTCACAGTTCTTATTATCCAGACCACTTCTGCAGGTAACGGCTGCCCACGCCGTACTGTGCTCACCAGGTGAGGGGCTCAGACAACTCCCAGATAACTTTGGAGCGCTTCACAGGACCCCCTTTGTGTGTCCTTTGTCTGGCCTTTCTTAGCAACCCTTCTGTCGGGCTGCTTCGGGCCTCCTCTTGGTAAACTTGGCGCCAGTTTCCCTGACCCTATATGCTGCTCTCCAAGCGGGTGTAGCGAGGGGTTGCGCCACAAAAAATGTCACAGCCTCCGGTTTCTAGCTGAGGGTCGTTTCCCGCCTCCACTAGTTTCGGGGACCGGTCTCCCCCTTTGGCCTCAACCCTCCACGCAGGTGGATTCGGGCGTGCGGTGACGACTCGCCCGTCCACACCCCTGGGATCCCTTCGTTCCTCGTTCCACGAGCCTTCTCCGCTCCTCTTCCTTCCTTCTCCCTCTTCCAGGCCTGGGCCTCTGTTACTAGGCCCGCCTCTGGAGCAGAGCTCATGCAGATCCCCTGCTCCCTGTCACTTCTGCTCAGACTTCTTTGCACTGAACTAAGATGGTGCCCACCTTTTATACTCCCTTCTCAATGCACCCAGGAACTGCTTCCTCCCTGCTCCTGCACTACAGGGTTCCCCTTCCTCAGTGTTCCCTCCCCCCACTCCAGCCAGGGACAGGGACTGTCGTGCCCATCTCAGGGGCATATTGGTCGCCCTGCTCCACGGCAATGTGGTGTAATGCATGCAGGTGTTGGGGTCCTGATCCACACTCCATCCTTACCTGAGAGTGAGATATCACACCTCTGGGTGAGGTGCAATACCTCTGCAGCAACCGAGCCCTCGGGGTGCTACAGTTCCATTTATCTTCAGCCTAGGTGACGCATTGCGATACAGGGCCGTGATTTTGGCTATAAAAGGGTCCCCTAGACCCCTACCCCAAGCCTTTTAAGAGAATAATATATGGCGTGTCAGGAGACTCTATGGAATGCTTTCTCAGCATCCAACGAGAGTATCTTATTACAAATTTTTAACTGCATCTAGCCCAGGAAATACTTTGTGCCTAGTAGCAGTGTCTGCTAGTCAGCGGATTATCCCGGCTGTTAAGCAAGCTACACCACCTGTAGTTTGGACACTTAATTTTTTCAAAAGAAATGCTTCGGGAACACGGGATACTCAGTGAAGAGCATCGGGGAGGCACCCCAAGGCATAGGGGCTGGGACTGGCGGTAGGACGCCTTGCGGTGGACAGCCGAGCTCGATCCTTATAAAAGCTTTTTAACTGCAGCAGCTTTAGTGGACGCTACTGGAGCTGGAATTACGCGGCTGCTGGCATGAGACTTGCCCTTCAATAGATCCTTGTAAAAGTATTTAAAGTGTATTCATTCAAATTAGAGAGACAATTTAAATTAAAAAGCTTAGAGCTGCCTCCACCACAGGGGGGCTCACTCGACCCACCAGCGGACAGGCACCAGTATTGGGAGAGGGGGGCTGGCCGTCAGGGTCCACTGCGGCTCTGGCTCAAACGGAGGTGGCACGAGCAGGAACGGACTGGCCGTGTCGGCTTCTCACTTTTTGGATTTTAGAATGGCATGACATGCCTATATCTGTGTCTCCCCCTCCTTTTACTCCTCCACCTCTTTTCTTTTCGCATGACTATATGTACTTGTCACTTGTCCATGTGTTAGTTATGTCTTCTGAGCAGTTTGTCAGCTTTTGGACACCTTTGATGGTGTTTTCTATGTGTTTCTATGTGTTTTTGTTTGCATGCCATTGGTTTTAACGGTGTTCGACGAGCAGTTCGACGAACAGTTCGGCGAACACAAGGGTGTTCGATGAACCGAACCGAACTCGAACACTACGGGGGTGGCTCAACACTACTGGAGACTTCCCTCTCCAGACCACACTCCAGAGAAAAAAAAAAAGGACTGAGCTTTTACACATTGCTCAGCCACACCCTGAGGGGATGTAGGGGGAATGGCGTCCCGCCCTCTGTGCCATTCCCATAAAACCGCACACCCTTTAACAGAGTAAACCTACCAGCATATAACACGCTAGCAGAAAAATAAAGTTTGTCTTAGTTCACACAGGAGAGCATCCTGAGTGACACATACCTCCCCTCACATATAAAACCAGTGACACTGTCACATATCCCCCCCCCCCCTCTGCACAAATTCGGGGGTTTGGGCACCTTCTGACAACAGGCATGGAATCCGAGAGAGGGCATCTGCATTCCCATGTAACCTCCCGGGCCTATGCTCCACGTGAAAGTTAAAATCTTGAAGCTCTAGGAACCATCTAGTTACCCTGGCATTTTTACCCCTCTTCTCCCTCAACCATCTCAACGGGGCATGGTCTGATATAAATTTAAACTTCCGGCCTAGTAGGTAATATTTCAGTGTATCCAAGGCCCATTTTACGGCTACACACTCTTTCTCGACTATGGCGTAGTTTTTCTCGCAGGAGGACAGCTTTCGGCTTAGATAGAGAATGGGATGTTCTTCCCCATTTATCTCTTGGGAGAGTACGGCTCCTAGACTAACCTCTGAAGCGTCTGTCTGGACCACAAATTATTTCTTGAAGTCTGGCGCGACCAGGACCGGCTGCTTGCACAGTGTTAGCTTCAACTGCTGAAACGCGGTCTCCCTTTCTTCCGTCCATTTCACCATGGTTGATTTGGTGCCTTTTAGAAGATCCATTAGTGGCGCGGCAATCATGGCAAAATTCTGGATAAACCACCGGTAGTATCCCACCATTGCCAGGAATGCTCTCACCTGTTTCTTCGAGAGCGGTTGCGGCCAGGTTTGAATTGGCTCCACTTTCTTGATTTGCGGCTTTATTTCGTCTCTCCCAACAACATAGCCCAGGTACTTGGCCTCCTCTTTTCCGATGGCACACTTTCTCTGATTTATGGTAAATCCTGCCTTCCTTAGCGCCTCCAGAACGGCCTGTAGTTTAGGTAGGCGACTAGCCCAGTCTGGGCTAAAGACCACAATGTCGTCGAGGTAGGCTGCGGCATACTTCTCATGTGGGGCTAGGATCCGATCCATATCCCTCTGGAACGTGGCTGGGGCCCCCTGTAGTCCGAACGGCATCCGCATGTTTTGAAAACACCCATCAGGTGTTGAGAAAGCCGTCTTCTCCTTAGCCATCTGGGACATGGGGATCTGCCAATAGCCCTTCGCCTGGTCAAGAGTGGTGATGTACCTCGCCGGTCCAAGCCTCTCGATGAGTTCATCGACGCGGGGCATCGGGAACACGTCACACTTGGATATCTCATTCAGCCGGCGGTAGTCATTACAAAACCTCCACTCTCCATTGGGTTTCGGCACGAGGACAATTGGGCTCGACCACCCACTCTTTGACTCCTCTATTACCCCGAGGTCTAACATCCTCTTCACCTCAGCCGAGATCACCTCTCGGCGTGCTTCTGGAATCCGATACGGCTTCAGATTCACTCGTACGTGCGGCTCTGTCAGCACGTCATGCTCTACCACTTGAGTATGCCCCGGCAACTCTGAGAACAGCTACCGATTCCGCTATAGTAATTCTCGACACTGTTGCTTCTGGGCCGGTGATAGAGTCTCTGCAATAGTGACCTCCTCCACCTTGCCTTCTGGTGCGGCTCCCAGGCAAAGAGTTTCCATAGGTTCACGGTCCCGCCACGGCTTGAGCAAATTTACATTATATATTTGATGCGGCTTTCTTCGGCCAGGCTGGTGGACTTTATAATTAGCCTCGCTAACTTTCTCCACCACCTCGTATGGACCTTGACATTTGGCGAGGAACTTGCTCTCGACGGTATGGATCAGCACCAAAACACCGTCCCAGGGCTGAAACTGTCTTAGTCTCGCCGACCGGTTATAGACCCTCTCCTGGGCTTCCTGCGCCTGGAGGAGATGTTCCTTCACGATGGGCATTACCTTTGACATTCTCTCCTGTAACTGGGCGACATGTTCAATGATACTCCGGTGTGGCGTGACTTCAGCCTCCCAAGTTTCCTTGGCGATGTCTAGGAGACCTCTTGGATGCCGCCCATATAGGAGCTCAAATGGAGAGAAGCCAGTGGAGGCTTGAGGAACTTCTCTGACCGAGAAAAGCAGAAATGAGAGCAGGTAGGTCCAGTCTCGCCCATCCTTTTCCACGACCTTCTTGAGCATCGCCTTTAAGGTTTTGTTGAAGCGTTCCACTAGGCCGTCAGTCTGTGGATGATAAACCGAGGTCCGAAGCTGAGTTATTTGAAGGACCCTGCAAAGCTCCTTCATCACCTTGCTCATGAAGGGGGTTCCTTGGTCTGTCAGAATCTCTTTTGGCAGACCTGTCCAAGCAAAAATATGGACCAGCTCTCGGGCTATGCTTTTACTGGATGAGTTCCTTAGGGGAACCGCTTCAGGGTATCGGGTCGCACAGTCCATGACGACCAGGATATATTGGTGGCCCCGAGCTGATTTAACTAAGGGTCCCACGAGGTCCATGGCCATCCTCTCAAAGGGAACCTCTATCACAGGTAGTGGTACTAAGGGGCTACGGAAGTGGGAGGAGGGAGTGGTTATTTGGCAGGTGGGGCAGGACCTACAATAGTTTTGAACTTCTTGATAACACCCTGGCCAATAAAACCTTCTCAGTATCCTCTCCTGAGTTTTCTCGACCCCTAGGTGTCCCCCCAGAACATATGAATGGGCTATATCTAGCACCCGCTGTCTGTATGGCCCCGGCACTAACAGCTGTTCCACTATCTCACCGCCCCTCAGTTTGGCCACCCGATATACCAGCTCCCCCTGCACTGCAAAGTGGGGGAATCTGGTGTCGGCCCCCGGCTCTTGGGCAACCCCATTACATACAGTAACCTGGTCGAACGCCCCTTTTAAGGTCAGGTCTCGAACTTGAGCAGTCCCAAAGTTCTCTCTGAACATATCTAACGCAGGGAGGTCGGCCTCCTCGGTCACCGTCTCACTCTCGTCACCGACAAGGACTCACAGTGGGAACTCCTCCATCTGAGACTTTGTCGGGGGTTCTTCTTCAAGGACCTGGCTTTTCCTCATGCTACTTAGTCCAGTACCCTTCCCCCACAAGTCCCAGAATAAGGAAAAATCACAGCCCAATATGACGGGGTGTATCAGGTCCTTCACTACCCCGACTTCATGGGACTGGGCACCACAGTCTGTCCCCACTGTCACTGTGGCCATGGGATAGTCATTGGCGTCACCATGGATGCATCGAACGCCCAGGGTTTTGGAAGGGATCAACTGGTGGGGAAGAGTTGCTCTGATCAAGGTCACCAGACTCCCGGAGTCCAACAGCCCAAGCACTTTTACTCCATTAATGGACACTGCACATGCTTGCGGCCCCTCGCCGGGTCGACAGTCCACGCAACAGGCTGGATAGGCATAATAGGAGACCCGTCTGCCTAGGTTGCAGTCCATGGGCTCAGGGGATATTTGACACCTGGCGGCTACATGTCCAGGGTGGTGACACCGCCAATAAACTATATCTTTACCAACCGATCTAACGGCACCTTCAATGGGAGTGGGACGTCCCCCAGTGGTGGCTGTAGACCCCTTCCATGCTGAACCCACCCCCTTTTGGGTATCCCAGTAGGGAGAAGTGACTGCATCCGGTTTCCTAAGAGATCTCTCAACTACCTGGTACCTCTCTACCAGGACGATAAAGTCATCTGCGTTCTGGGGATCACCCTGGGCAACCCAGGTCTGTACTGGCTTTGGAAGGGAATGTATGAATCTGTCAATCACCACCCGCTCAACCATCTGGGCCGGAGTGGAGGACTCCGGTTGTAGCCACTTCTGAACAAGATGCAGGAGGTCAAACATCTGCGAGCGAGGGGGTTTGTCGCTAGCTTACGCCCAGTGATGAACTCGCTGGGCTCTCACCGCCATATTTACTCCCAGACGTGCTAAGATCTCTGTCTTTAGTTTGGGATACTCCTTAGCATCTTGCAGCGCCAAGTCAAAATACGCCTTCTGGGGTTCACCCGATAAATATGGTGCCAGAACCTCTGCCCACTGTGCTGGTGGAAGTCTCTCCCGATCAGCCACCCTCTCAAAAACAGTCAGAAATGCTTCTACATCATCCCCAGGGGTCATCTTCTGCATGGCCCGCCTTACCGCCTTCCTGATGTGAGAATCATCAGTCGGCCCTGGGGGTGGGACGGCTGCCCTGCTCTGGATGGGGTCCGCCAAAAGCTGTATCTGCTGTTGCACCCCCTGCTGGTGCTGCTGCTGCAACTTTTGCTGCAACTGGATTTGCTGAAGTAACAGTTTGGTCATCTCCTGGTGCTGCTGCTGCATACTCTGCTGGCTCTGTAGGTGTTGCTGCTGCATGCTCTATTGGCTCTGGACCAGGTGCTTAATGAGCTCATCCATGCTGCTGGACTTCTCTGGCTGGCTGGCAGCCTTCACCCAGGACATCCACCGGTCTTTGAGGCAGGTACACGTGTTCCTGGAATCCTGCACGCACTCTCACACCAACTGTGGCAAGATGACTCGCTCGGCTCTCCAGAGGCAGATTCTGGACACACGTTCTCAGGTTTAGTGTTGAGCCACCCCCGTAGTGTTGGAGTTCGGTTCGGTTCGTCGAACACCCGTATGTTCGCCGAACTGTTCGTCGAACACCGTCGAACACCGTTAAAACCAATGGCAGGCAAACAAAAACACATAGAAACACATAAAAAACACCTTCAAAGGTGTCCAAAAGCTGACAAACTGCTCAGAAGACACAACTAACACATGGAAAAGTGATAAGTATATATAGTCATGCGAAAAGAAAAGAGGTGGAGGAGTAAAAGGAGGGGGAGACACAGATATAGGCATGTCATGCCCTTCTAAAACCAAAAAAGTGCGAAGCCGACACGGCCAGTCCATTCCTGCCCGTGCGACCTTCGTGGTGGACCCTGACGGCTAGCCCCCCTCTCCCAATACTGGTGCCTGTCCGCTGGTGGGTCGAGCGAGCCCTTCTGCGGTGGAGGCAGTTCTAATCTTTTTAATATAAATTGTCTCTCTAATTTGAATGAGTACACTTTAAATCCTTTTACAAGGATCTATTGAAGGGCAAGTCTCATGCCAGCAGCCGCAGTAATTCCAGCTCCAGTAGTGTCCACTAAAGCTGCTGCAGTTATAAAGCTTTTATAAGGATCGAGCTTGGCGGTCCACCTCAAGGCGTCCTACCGCCAGTCCCAGCCCCTGTGCCTTGGGGTGCCTCCCCGATGCTCTTCACTGAGTGTCCCGGGGGCCCAAACCATTTCCTTTGAAAAAATTGTGTCCAAACTACAGGTGGTGTAGCTTGCTTAACAACCGGGATAATCGGCTGACTAGCACACACTGCTACTAGGCACAAAGTATTTCCTGGGCTAGATGCAGTTAAAAATTTGTAATTAGATACTCTCGTTGAATGCTGAGAAAGCATTCCATAGAGTCTCCTGGCACGCCATATATTATTCTCTTAAAAAGCTTGGGGTAGGGGTCTAGGGGACCCTTTTATAGACAAAATCACGGCCCTGTATCGCAATACGTCACCTAGGCTGAAGATAAATGGAACATTTTCATCACCTTTCATAATCACCAATGGGACAAGGCAGGGATGTCCTCTGTCCACTCTCTTATACATCCTAGTGACGGAGCACCTGCTCTCATCAATTCGCCATAACCCCAATATTAGGTGGATTGAGGTGGGAGGCACCGAGTACAAGTGCTCTGCATTTGCTGATGATGTCCTAGTATATATCACTCAATCACATATACCCATCCCTGCTGTTATGGCTGAAATAGATCACTTTGTTACATTGTCAAATTTTAAAATCAATACAGCGAAGTCTGAGGCCCTCGATGTCTCCCTCCCCAAATCCATACAGGATTCCATCCAGTCCAACTTTCCCTTTGCCTGGCCCTCACAGGGTATCAAATACTTAGGAATTTGTATTCATAGAGACCTCTCCCGTCTATGTTATCTTAATTTTGGGCCCTTTATTGAACAACTCCATACAGACCACGGTTGGCAAGTTAGAACTGTAAGATTCACTACGTGAACCACTGGTGTTTTGTGGAAAAGCACATGTACACTGTGTTCCAAATTATTATGCAAAAAGTGTTTAGGAGTGATAAGGTAAGAATTTTTTTGTTTGTCAGTTAAACTCATTGATGGTGATGTGTGTCAGGGCTCTTTATATCACTGTAAGCAATTGCAGACACCTGTGCTAATAAGTTTGGCAGGTGTGTCCAATGAAAGGCAAGACTACTTAAGAAGGCTGTCCCACATTATTAAGCAGCCTACATTTTCTGCCAAAATGGGGAAGAAAAAGGATGTGTCGGCTGCTGAGAAGCAACAAATTGTGGAGTGTTTAGGTCAAGGCATGACTACAATCAACATTGCCAAGACACTTCATCCTGATCATCGCACAATCAAGAAGTATGTAGCTGATTCACAGTACACACATGTGCGTGCTCAGAAGGGAAAATTGAGGACTCTTTCCTACAGGCAATTACGTCAGGTTAAAAGAGCAGGGGCAAAAAAGCCTTGTCATAGCAGCAGACAAGTTTTTGAAGCTGCTGGTGCCTCCAACGTCCCCCGAACAACAAGATGCAGGGTCCTTCAGAGGTTTGCAGCTGTGTGTAAGCCATCCTGTCGACCTCCTCTATCTACTGTACACAAGCAGAAACGGCTCCAGTGGGCCAAACAATACCTGAAGACTAGAGATGAGCGTTGTTCTACTCGAACTGTTCGCCAATCTCAAATTCGAGCTGTTTTGGGCGGTGTTCGAGCCGTTCGGCGAACACGAACAATTTGAGAAAAATTCGGCTGTTCGAGGTGATGTTCGATAACTGTTCGTGCACCAAAATCATAACTGGATTTTTTCTCAGTAATGATGAAAATTAATGTTAATACGCAGTTTGAGTGTACAGCGGGGTGGGGGGAGGGGCAGGGGATGGATCTCTGCAGGAACAATGAAGATCTCCATTTTTTTTTCTCTTTCCCGCAATTACAGTGGGGAGGTGCAATCTGTCAGCCTATCAGCAGCGCACACACGGAGCGAAGTGCTTTTTTTCACACAAGCAAGGGCATGTGTGATTGGCAGTGTATGTCACATGTCCTTGCCCTATAAGACCAAGCCATTTTCCCCGTCGCCACCATTTTCTCACTGCTGCAGCTGCGTGTTAGACGGCACCGCTGTTGCTGTGTGCGCTATACCTTGTTAATTTCAAGCCAATTTTCGCACAAATATACAGATAGCTTGGGAGTAGGGAATAGTTGTGATTGCAGTCCTTTTAAGGACTAGGTTACAGCATTTCCTACGACTTTTATCAGGGAGGTCTGTGCTCTTAAATAGATAGGTTGTGGGAGTAAAGACTAATTGTAATTGGAGTCCTTTTCAGGACTAGGTTACATGAGTTCCTATCAGTTTTTGCCAGGCAGGTCTGTGCCAGTGCTGTGCAAGTTTTTTTCACAGCATTTGGCTGAATCTAGCAAAGCTAATCCTTTTTGGCCTATTGCAGAGTGTGTTAGTCAGTGGAGTAGCCTATCTGTGTTGCAAGATATACCACCTGTGTATAGAATACCAATTTTTTTACTGCACCTAGTGAAGTAAAATCTTTTGGGCATAGCATCATTCTATTAGTCCATCTATACTGACCTCCATCAGGTTGCAAATTAAAACTAATTTTTATCTGCATCTACAGTACCTCTGAAAAAATATTTGGGCTTCTAGCAGTGTGTGGGACTTGTTCTATTAGTCCATCTATACTGACCTCCATCAGGTTGCAAACTGAATATATTTTTTTCTGCATCTACCTCTGAAAAAATATTGGGCTTCTAGCTGTGTGTGGGTCTTGTTCTATTAATCCATCTATACTGACCTCCATCTGGTTGCAAACTGAATATAATTTTTTTCTGCATCTAGCTCTGAAAAAATATTTGGCCTTCTAGTAGTGTGTCGGACTTTCTCTATTAGTCCATCTATACTGACCTCCATCAGGTTGCAAATTAAAACTAATTTTTATCTGCATCTACAGTACCTCTGAAAAAATATTTGGGCTTCTAGCTGTGTGTGGGACTTGTTGTATTAGTCCATCTATACTGACCTCCATCAGGTTGCAAACTGAATATATTTTTTTCTGCATCTACCTCTGAAAAAATATTTGGCCTTCTAGTAGTGTGTCGGACTTTCTCTATTAGTCCATCTATACTGACCTCCATCAGGTTGCAAATTAAAAATAATTTTTATCTGCATCTACAGTACCTCTGAAAAAATATTTGGGCTTCTAGCTGTGTGCGGGACTTGTTGTATTAGTCCATCTATACTGACCTCCATCAGGTTGCAAACTGAATATATTTTTTTCTGCATCTAGCTCTGAAAAAATATTTGGCCTTCTAGCAGTGTGTCGGACTTTCTCTATTAGTCCATCTATACTGACCTCCATCAGGTTGCAAATTAAAACTAATTTTTATCTGCATCTACAGTACCTCTGAAAAAATATTTGGGCTTCTAGCAGTGTGTGGGACTTGTTGTATTAGTCCATCTATACTGACCTCCATCAGGTTGCAAACTGAATATATTTTTTTCTGCATCTACCTCTGAAAAAATATTTGGCCTTCTAGTAGTGTGTCGGACTTTCTCTATTAGTCCATCTATACTGACCTCCATCAGGTTGCAAATTAAAACTAATTTTTATCTGCATCTACAGTACCTCTGAAAAAATATTTGGGCTTCTAGCAGTGTGTGGGACTTGTTCTATTAGTCCATCTATACTGACCTCCATCAGGTTGCAAACTGAATATATTTTTTTCTGCATCTACCTCTGAAAAAATATTTGGCCTTCTAGTAGTGTGTCGGACTTTCTCTATTAGTCCATCTATACTGACATCCATCAGGTTGCAAATTAAAACTAATTTTTATCTGCATCTACAGTACCTCTGAAAAAATATTTGGGCTTCTAGCTGTGTGTGGCACTTGTTGTATTAGTCCATCTATACTGACCTCCATCAGGTTGCAAATTCAAAATAATTTTTTTCTGCATCTAACCCAGCCAATAGTTTTGGCCAAATACCACAGTTTGGCCACTCAGCTCTGCTCGCTTACCATCCATTGTTTTTTTGTGCAAACAACTCCAGAGTTGTGAATTAGTTAACCACCAAAATGAGTGGAAAAAGGCCTGCTGCTGGTGGAAAGGGGAATAGGCGTGTTGGGAAGGGGAAAAAAGGTTGTGTCCGTGGGGTAGGTGTTAAAGCAACAGTAACATCTGCAGAAGAAAGACCATCTTCCAGCCAAACTAAAATGTCTACTTCTTTTAGCGGACAATGTGATAAGATCCCTTTCTTACGGCCACGCCAATCGCTACAAATTCCAGATGAGGCACAAAAACAGCAGGTGCTTCAACGGATATCAAGTGCTCCTTTAAGTGGGCTCTCCTCCACATCAACTTCAACATCACAAATACTCCAGTCCTCAAAGGTGTCACCCAAATCGCACTTGCTTCCTCACAGCTCCCAAATCTCCAGCTGCCCGTCTGAGTATGAGGTAGAACAGATGGTTGAGTCTGCAGAGCTGTTTACTCATACTATAGCCTGGGAATCAGAGGTCGACTCCAGCGCTTCTGTGAATCCAGACGAGGAAATGATCTGCACTGATGCCCAGAATCTTTATGAGTCGGATCCAGGACCAGACGCAGAAGGTTCTGACCATAATGTAGACCCTCATTCCCAAACTGTAACTCCTGTTGGTGGAGATAATGAGGAAGACGATGATAAGACTCAAATACCTGATTGGAGCGACAACTTTAGTTTTTTGTCAGGGCAGGAACAGGTTGGCTCTGAGGACGACGGGTGTGATAACGCACAGGGTGATGATGATGAGGTCGGAGATCCCACTTACTGTCAACCCACAGTCAGCCAAGAGATGAGGTCAGCAGAGGAGGTGGAGGAAGATGCTAGTGACGACGAGGTCAGGTTGCGCCTTCCTGGACAGAGACGTAGTACTGGAAGCACGTCAACAACTGCATCCTCAAACACAACTCTGCCTCTCACCACAAGTCGTGGTGGCTCTTCAGGTCGCATGGGTGCTAAGCCTTGCATAGCCTGGGCATTTTTTCAGATCGATAAAGATGACCCAACTCGTGTTATCTGTAACATTTGTCAACAAAAGCTAAGTAGAGGCCAAAAAATACATAGTTTGAGTACTTCATGCATGAACCGGCACATGGACATGAAGCATAAGTTGCAGTGGGAAGCTCAGTGTGCTACAATGCGGCCTAGCCGGCCGGGCCAACCACCGTCTGCCATATCTTGTGCATCCGCGGCCTCTTCATCCTCTGTGAGTGGGGGGACAGCAGTCACACCTGTTTTGGGGCGCAGACCTGCCACCTCTTTACCCGCAACAGCCAGCGTGATTGGCAGGTCATCATTTTCTTTGGAGGTGGTAACACCAGCTGGTGTTGAGCGCTGTCCGACATCGATAGCACCACCTTTGGATGAAGGCAACCTAACATGTCCGCCAGCATCTTCCTCACAGACCGGCAGTTTGCCGGGGACACCCTTATCAACCCCGTCTAAGCACAATAGCCAGCCCTCGGTCCCTCAGATGTGGACAAGTAAAAGACCATTTCCTCCTAGCCATGAGAAAGCTAAGAGGTTGAATTTCACCATCTGCAAGCTCTTGGCTACAGAAATGCTGCCTTTCCGCCTGGTGGACACAGAGGATTTTCGAGACCTTATGTCCGTCGCAGTTCCCCAGTACCAGATGCCCAGTCGGCACTACTTCTCAAAGAAAGGTGTGCCTGCGCTCCATCAGCATGTCGCACACAACATCACCGCTTCTTTGAGAAACTCTGTGTGTGACAGGGTGCATTTCACCACAGACACTTGGACGAGTAGGCATGGACAGGGGCATTACATGTCGCTGACTGGGCACTGGGTAACTATGGTGACAGCAGGACAAGGGGCTGCTGTCCAAGTCTTGCCGTCCCCACGAGTTGTGCGTCAATCCTCTTTATGTCAAAGTTCCTCCACTGCTTCTGCCTCCTCAACCTCCTCTCGGTCTTCCACCTGCACCCAAAGCCTGTCTGGTCATGCCACAAGCTTTCTAACTGCGCAGAAGGGATCCTGCACACCTCCTTACTATGCTGGCAGTAGGGCTCAACGTCATCAGGCGGTTTTTACATTGAAATGTCTGGGAAATGTGAGTCACACAGCTGAGGAGTTGTGGTCAGCTCTGGAGAACCAATTTCATGAATGGTTGTCTCCACTGGACCTGAAACCAGGGAAGGCCGTGTGCGACAATGCTGCAAACCTGGGTGCGGCCCTTCGCCGGGGCAATGTCACACACGTGCCTTGTATGGCTCACGTGTTGAACCTGGTTGTCCAGCAATTTTTAGCCCACTATCCCAGACTAGATGGCCTTCTGCAGAGGGCACGGTCGCTGTGTGCTCACTTCCGCCGTTCGCATCCCGCAGCTCAGCGACTTACATCTCTACAGAAGTCGTTGGGCCTGCCACTTCACCGGCTAAAATGCGATGTGCCTACCCGGTGGAATTCAACTCTGCACATGTTGCAGCGACTGTGGCAGCACCGACAAGCCCTGGTGCAATACGTTCTGACGTATAGCCTGGGCCAACGAGATTCAGAGGTGGGGCAAATCACTCTGGAGGAGTGGTCTCAGATCAGGGACCTATGCACCCTTCTGCACAGTTTTGAAATGGCGACGAAGATGTTTAGTGCTGACGATGCCATTATCAGCATGACTATTCCGGTGATTTACATGCTGGAGCACATGTTAAACAGAATTCGGAGTCAGGTGGTGGCACAAGAGGAGGTGGAGGAAGTAGAGGAGGAGGAGTTGTATGCGGAAGGGCTAACATCTGCAAGGTCCAGAAGGTCGGCAGCACCAAGGCGGCAGGCATGTGAGGGTGGCGGAGATGGTTTTACCAGGGCACATGGTAGCAGCCAAACTAGTGAGGAAGGTGCAGGAGCCCAGGAAGAAGTGGAGGACGAACTGATGGAAGACTCATCAGATGAGGGAGACCTTGATCACATTTCTGTTGTGCGAGGTTGGGGGGAGAGGACAGAGGAAGGAAGCATGATTGTTACTTCGCCATTAACACAACAGGGATCTGGTGCTCCTGGATGCGCAAGAGACATGAGTGAATTCTTGCTGCACTACCTGCAACATGACCCTCGAATTGTGAGAATTAGAAATAATCCTGACTACTGGGTTGCCACACTGTTAGATCCCCGGTACAAAAGTAAATTTGCAGAAATTATTCCTGCCATAGAAAGGGATGCACGCATGCAGGAGTATCAGCAGAGACTGTTGCAGAATCTTACATGTGCTTTTCCACAAAATACCAGTGGTGCACGTAGTGAATCTCACAGTTCCAACTTGCCAACCGTGTTACCGTCAAGTGTTCAGCACTCAAACCGTAACAGAACCACAGTATCTGCTGGTAACATCAATTTTGCGGAATCATTTCACCACTTTTTTAGCCCATCCTTTGCAAGGCCACAGGAGACAAGAAGTCTGACACATAGTGAACGCCTAGAGACGATGGTACAGGAGTATCTCCAAGTAAACATTGAAGCCACGACTCTGTCACTGGACCCGTGCTCTTTTTGGGCTTCCAATCTGGATAAATGGCCGGAGCTAGCCACTTACGCCTTGGAGATCTTGTCATGCCCCGCAGCCAGCGTTCTGTCTGAACGTGTGTTCAGCGCTGCTGGTGGTGTGCTGACAGATAAGCGCACGCGGCTCTCCACTGATAATGTAGACAGACTCACGTTCATAAAGATGAACAAATCATGGATCCGAAACGACTTTTCTACCCCTGTGTCATCCTGGGGAGAGTAAAAGCTTGATGATTGGTTAAAATCACCCTACCAACCGTTTTAAGCTTTCAAATTACTAATCATGTTTATCTGTATCTTGACTGGAAAATAATTTGGGCTTTGTAGCAGTGTGCAGCACTGATCCTATTAGGCCATCTATAATAAGCTCCACCAGATTTAAAATTAAAAATAATTTTTAGCTGCATCTAGCCCGGAAAATAATTTTGGGGCTCCGAGATGCGCAAGACACATAAGTGCCTTCTTGCTGCACTACCTGCAGCATGACCCTCATATTGTCAGAATTCGAAGTAATCATGACTACTGGGTTGCCACACTCTTAGATCCCCCAAACTTTTCGATCAACCTTTTCATTTTAATAAAGACCAAAAAAATGGTCATTTTTGAAATTATAAGCATTAGCAGGTTGTTAGAAACTGAAATCAAACAGTTTTCAACTCAAAACTTTATTCTAGGTGATGTTACATTTTCACATAGGACCCCTTGTTCGAAAGGAGCTTCTGAACTCTCTCGTCCATTGAATTTGTCAGGTTTTGGATGGTTTCTGCTTCAATTGTTTTGCATGAGGACAGAATACCCTCCCAGAGCTGTTGCTTAGATGTGAACTGCCTCCCGCCATCATAGACACTCCTTTTAATGATGCTCCAAAGGTTCGGAATGGGGTAGAGGTCAGGGGAGCATGGGGGTCACACCATAAAGTTGTCCCCTTTTATGCCCATATCAGCCAGAGATGCAGATGTTTTATGTGCAGCATGAGATGGTGCATTATCATGCAGAAAAATGATCTTGCTGTGAAATACACGGTTCTTCTTCTTGAACCATGGCAGGAAGTGCTGTTTGAGAAAATCCACATACATTATGGAGTTCATCTTTAGCGCCTTCAGGGATCCTAAAGGGGCTGACAATCTCTCTCCCCATGATTCCAGCCCAAAACATTACTCCACCTCCTCCTTGTTGGCGCTGTAGCCGTGTTTGCGTGGGGTGTCCATCAACCAGCCATCCTCCACTCCATCCATCTGGACCATCGAGCGCTGCACGGCACTCATCCGTGAACAAAACAGTTTTGAAATCAGTCTTCATGTAATGTTTGGCCCACTGGAGCCGTTTCTGCTTGTGTGAAGTGGATAGAGGAGGTCGACAGGATGGCGTATGCACAGCTGCAAACCTCTGAAGGACCCTGCATCTTGTTGTTCGGGGGACGTTGGAGGCACAAGCAGCTTCAAAAACTTGTCTGCTGCTATGACAAGGCTTTTTTGCCGCTGCTCTTTCAACCTGACGTAATTGCCTGTAGGAAAGAGTCCTCAATTTGCCCTTATCAGCACGCACACGTGTGTACTGTGAATCAGCTACATACTTCTTGATTGCCAAGACACTTCATCCTGATCATCGCACAATGTTGATTGTAGTCATGCCTTGACCTAAACACTCCACAATTTGTTGCTTCTCAGCAGCCGACACATCCTTTTTCTTTCCCATTTTGGCAGAAAATGTAGGCTGCTTAATAATGTGAGAGAGCCTTCTTAAGTAGTCTTGCCTTTCATTGGACAAACCTGCCAAACTAATTAGCACAGGTGTCTGCAATTGCTTACAGTGATATAAAGAGCCCTGACACACATCACCATCAATGAGTTTAACTGACAAACAAACAAATTCTTCCCTTATCACTCCTAAACACTTTTTGCATAATAATTTGGAACGTGGTGTACATGTGCTTTTCCACAAAACACCAGCGGTTCACGTAGTGAATCTTACAGTTCTAACTTGTCAACCGTGGTCTGTATGGAATTGTTCAATAAAGGGCCCAAAATTAAGATAACATAGATGGGAGAGGTCTCTATGAATAGGAATTCCTAAGTATTTGATACCCTGTGAGGGCCAGGCAAAGGGAAAGTTGGACTGGATGGAATCCTATATGGACTTGGGGAGGGAGACATCGAGGGCCTCAGACTTCGCTGCATTGATTTTAAAATTTTACCATGTAACAAAGTGATCTATTTCAGCCATAACAGCATGGATGGATATATGTGATTGAGTGATATATACTAGGACATCATCAGCAAATAGAGAGCACTTGTACTCGGTGCCTCCCACCTCAATCCACCTAATATTGGGGTTATGGCGAATTGATGAGAGCAGGTGCTCCGTCACTAGGATGTATAAGAGAGGGGACAGAGGACATCCCTGCCTTGTCCCATTGGTGATTGTGAAAGGTGATGAAAATGTTCTGACGCACCCCCTGGGCCTTGGGAAACCAGGAGCCGGACCCTTTTTGGTGGATGCTGGTGGTTGTAGTCTTCGTGGCGGCGACCCTGTTCCGTGGCTCAGGGCGGTCAAACCAGTGGCGGAACTATTTATGTGGTTTTGGTGTTTAAATGTCCGACTACGCCACCCGTGGATTGCGGTCAGAGTGAACCGCCGCTACAGGGCAGACCGCTGAGGCTGGTGTTGTGGGTGCAGCAGAGCGTAGCATAACTCCCCACGGGAGGAGTATAGCCTTAGGGCAGTGTATGCGGAGGATGGGGGTGATGGTGCAGGGCAGCAGCAGTAACGACACGGAGTCAGTGATGCAGTCCAGGGCCTTTACTTACAGTTCTTATTATCCAGACCACGTCTGCAGGTAACGGCTGCCCACGTCGTACTGTGCTCACCAGGTGAGGGGCTCAGACAACTCCCAGATAACTTTGGAGCACTTCACAGGACCCCCTTTGTGTGTCCTTTGTCTGGCCTTTCTTACCAACACTTCTGTCCGGCTGCCTCGGGCCTCCTCTTGGTAAACTTGGCGCCAGTTTCCCTGACCCTATGTGGTGCCTTCCTAGCGGGTGTAGCGAGGGGCTGCGCCACATAAAATGTCAGAGCCTCCGGTTTCTAGCTGAGGGTCGTTTCCTGCCTCCACTAGTTCGGGGACCGGTCTCCCCCTTTGGCCTGACCCCTCCACGCAGGTGGATTCGGGCGTGCGGTGGCGACTCGCCCGTCCGCACCCCTGGGATCCCTTCATTCCTCGTTCCTGGAGCCTTCTCTGCTCCTCTTCCTTCCTTCTCCCTCTTCCAGGCCTGGGCCTCTGTTACTAGGCCCGCCTCCGGAGCAGAGCTCATGCAGAGCCCCTGCTCCCTGCCACTTCTGCTCAGACTTCTCTGCACTGAACTAAGATGGTGCCCACCTTTTATACTCCCTTCTCAATGCACCCAGGAACTGCTTCCTCCCTGCTCCTGCACTACAGGGTTCCCCTTCCTCAGTGTTCCCTCCCCCCACTCCAGCCAGGGACAGGGACTGTCGTGCCCATCTCAGGGGCATATTGGTCGCCCTGCCCCACGGCAATGTGGTGTAATGCATGCAGGTGTCGGGTCCTTATCCACACTCCATCCTTACCTGAGAGTGAGATATCACACCTCTGGGAGAGGTGCAATACGTCTGTAGCAACCGAGCCCTCAGGGTGCTACAGTTCCATTTATCTTCAGCCTAGGTGACGTATTGCGATACAGGGCCGTGATTTTGGCTATAAAAGGGTCCCCTAGACCCCTACCCCAAGCTTTTTAAGAGAATCATATATGGCGTGCCAGGAGACTCTATGGAATGCTTTCTCAGCATCCAACGAGAGTATCTAATTACAAATTTTTAACTGCATCTAGCCCAGGAAATACTTTGTGCCTAGTAGCAGTGTCTGCTAGTCAGCGGATTATCCCGGCTGTTAAGCAAGCTACACCACCTGTAGTTTAGACACTTAATTTTTTCAAAGGAAATGCTTCGGGACCATGGGATACTCAGTGAAGAGCATCAGGAGGCACCCCAAGGCATAGGGGCTGGGACTGGCAGTAGGATGCTTTGCGGTGGACAGCCGAGCTCGATCCTTATAAAAGCTTTTTAACTGCAGCAGCTTTAGTGGACGCTACTGGAGCTGGAATTACGCGGCTGCTGGCATGAGACTTGCCCTCCAATAGATCCTTGTAAATGGATTTAAAGTGTATTCATTCAAATTAGAGAGACAATTTAAATTAAAAAGCTTAGAGCTGCCTCCACCACAGGGGGGCTCGCTCGACCCACCAGCGGACAGGCACCAGTATTGGGAGAGGGGGGCTGGCCATCAGGGTTCACCGCGGCTCTGGCACAAACCCGGCGACACGGAGGTGGCACGGGCAGGAGCGGACTGGCCGTGTCGGCTTCTCACTGTTTGGATTTCAGAAGGGCATGACATGCCTATATCTGTGTCTCCCCCTCCTTTTACTCCTCCACCTCTTTTATTTTCGCATGACTATATGTACTTGTCACTTTTGTTTCTATGTGTTTTTGTTTGCCTGCCATTGGTTTTAACGGTGTTCGAAGGTGTTCGACGAACAGTTCGACGAACAGTTTGGCGAACACACGGGTGTTCGACGAACCGAACCGAACTCGAACACTACGGGGGTGGCTCAACACTACTGAAGACTGACTTCAAAACTGTTTACCGATGAGTGCCGTGCAACGTTCGATGGTCCAGATGGATGGAGTGGAGGATGGCTGGTTGATGGACATCCCATGCAAACACGGCTACGACGCCAACAAGGAGGAGGTGGAGTAATGTTTTGGGCTGGAATCATGGGGAGAGAGGTTGTCGGCCCCTTTAGGATCCCTGAAGGGGTAAAGATGAACTCCATAATGTATGTGGAGTTTCTCAAACAGCACTTCCTGCCATGGTTCAAGTAGAAGAACCGTGTATTCCGCAGCAAGATCATTTTCATGCATGATAATGCACCGTCTCATGCTGCACATAACACATCTGCATCTCTGGCTGATATGGGCATAAAAGAGGACAAACTTATGGTGTGACCCCCATGCTCCCCTGACCTCAACCCCATTGAGAACCTCTGGAGCATCATCAAAAGGAGTGTCTATGATGGCAGGAGGCAGTTCACATCTAAGCAACAGCTCTGGGAGGGTATTCTGTCCTCATGCAAAACAATTGAAGCAGAAACCATCCAAAACCTGACAAATTCAATGCACGAGAGAGTTCAGAAGCTCCTTTCGAACAAGGGGTCCTATGTGCCAATGTAACATCACTTAGAATAAAGTTTTGAGTTGAAAACTGTTTGATTTCAGTTTCTAATAACCTGCTAATGCTTATAATTTAAAAAATGACCATTTTTTTGTTCTTTATTAAAATGAAAAGGTTGATCGAAGAGTGAGGGGGATCTAGGAGTGTGGCAACCCAGTAGTCAGGATTATTTTGAATTCTGACAATCTGAGGGTCATGTTGCAGGTAGTGCAGCAAGAAGGCACTCATGTGTCTTGCGCATCTAGGAGTCCCAAAATTATTTTCCGGGCTAGATGCAGTTAAAAATTATTATTAATTTGAAAGCTGGTGGAGCTTAGTATAGATGGCCTAATAGAATCAGTACTGCAAACTGCTACAAGGCCCAAATTATTTTCCAGCCAAGATACAGATAAACATGATTAGTAATTTTAAATCTGGTGGAGTTTAGTATAGATGGCCTAATTGAATCAGTACTGCACACTGCTACAATGCTCAAAGTATTTTCCAGCCAAGATACAGATAAACATGATTAGTAATTTTAAATCTGGTGGAATTTAGTATAGATGGCCTAATAGAATCAGTACTGCACACTGCTACAAGGCCCAAATTATTTTCCAGCCAAGATACAGATAAACATGATTAGTAATTTGAAAGCTTAAAATGTTTGGTGAGGTGATTTTAACAAATCATCAAGCTTTTACTCTCCCCAGGATGACACAGGGGTAGAAAAGTCGTTTCGGATTCATGATTTGTTCATCTTTATGAACTTTAGTCTGTCTACATTATCAGTGGAGAGCCACGTGCGCTTATCTGTCAGCACACCACCAGCAGCACTGAACACACGTTCAGACAGAACGCTGACTGCGGGGCATGACAAGATCTCCAAGGCGTTAGTGGCAAGCTCCGGCCATTTATCCAGATTGGAAGCCCAAAAAGAGCAAGGGTCCAGTTACACAGTCATGGCTTCAATATTTACTTGGAGATACTCCTGTAACATCGTCTCTAGGCGTTGACTACGTGTCAGACTTCTTGTCTCCTGTGGCATTGCAAAGGATGGGCTAAAAAAGTGGTGAAATGATTCCGCAAAATTGATGTTACCAGCAGATACTGTGTTTCTGTTACGTTTTGAGTGCAGAACACTTGACGGTCCCACGGTTGGCAAGCTGGAACTGTGAGATTCACTACGTGCACCTCCAGTGGTTTGTGGAAAAGCACATGTAAGATTCTGCAACAGTCTCTGCTGATACTCCTGCATGCGTGCATCTCTTTCTATGGCAGGAATAATTTCTGCAAATTTACTTTTGTACCGGGGATCTAACAGTGTGGCAACCCAGTAGTCAGGATTATTTCTTATTCTCACAATTCGAGGGTCATGTTGCAGGTAGTGCAGCAAGAAGGCACTCATGTGTCTTGCGCATCCAGGAGCACCAAGTCCCTGTTGTGTTGGTGGCGAGGTAACAATCATGCTTCCTTCCTCTGCCCTCTCACCCCAACTTCGCACAACAGAAATGTGATCAAGGTCTCCCTCATCTGATGAGTCTTCCATCAGTTCGTCCTCCACTTCTTCCTGGGCTCCTGCACCTTCCTCACTAGTTTGGCTGCTACCATGCGCCCTGGTAAAACCATCTCCCCCACCCTCACATGCCTGCTGCCTTGGTGCTGCCGACCGTCTGGACCTTGCAGATGTTAGCCCTTCCGCATACAACTCCTCCTCCTCTACTTCCTCCACCTCCTCTTGTGCCACCACCTGACTTCGAATTCTGTTTAACATGTGCTCCAGCACATAAGTCACCGGAATAGTCATGCTGATAAACTAATAGAACAAGTCCCACACACTGCTACAAGCCGAAATATTTTTTCAGAGCTAGATGCAGAAAAAAATATATTGAATTTGCAACCTGGTGGAGGTTAGTATAGATGGACTAATAGAACAAGTCCCACACACTGCTACAAGACAAAATATTTTTTCAGAGCTTAATGCAGAAAAAAATTATATTGAATTGGCAACCTGGTGGAGGTTAGTATAGATGGTCTAATAGAACAAGTCCCACACACTGCTACAAGCCGAAATATTTTTTCAGAGCTAGATGCAGAAAAAATTAAATTGAATTTGCAACCTGGTGGAGGTTAGTATAGATGGACAAATAGAACAAGTCCCACACACTGCTACAAGCCGAAATATTTTTTCAGAGCTAGATGCAGAAAAAAATTATATTGAATTTGCAACCTGGTGGAGGTTAGTATAGATGGACTAATAGAACAAGTCCCACACACTGCTACAAGCCGAGGCCCAAATATTTCTTCAGAGCTAGATGTAAATAAAAATTATATTGAATTTGCAACCTGGTGGAGGTTAGTATAGATGGACTAATAGAACAAGTCCCACACACTGCTACAAGCCGAAATATTTTTTCAGAGCTAGATGCAGATAAAAATTATTTTGAATTTGCAACCTGGAGGAGGTTAGTATAGATGGACTAATAGAATGATGCTATGTCCAAAATGTTTTACTTCACTAGGTGCAGTAAAAAAAATGGTATTCTATACACAGGTGGTGTAGCTTGCAACACAGATAGGCTACTCCACTGACTAACACACACTGCAAGAGGCCAAAAAGGATTTGCTTTGCTAGATTTACCCAAATGCTGTGAAAAAAACTTGCACAGCACTAAAACAGACCTGCCTGGCAAAAAATGATAGGAACTGATGTAACCTATCCCTCAAAAGGACTGCAATTACAATTAGTCTTTACTCCCAACCTATCTATTTAAGAGCACAGACCTGCCTGATAAAAGTCGTAGGAAATGAAGTAACCTACTCACAACTATTCCCTACTCCCAAGCTATCTGTAGATTTGTGCTAAAATTGGCTTGAAATTAACAAGGTATAGCGCACACAGCAACAGCGGTGCCGTCTAACACGCAGCTGCAGCAGTGAGAAAATGGTGGCGACCGGGAAAATGGCTGGGTCTTATAGGGCAAGGACATGTGACATACACTGCCAATGACACATGCCCTTGCTTGTGTGAAAAAAAGCACTTCGCTCCGTTTGTGCGCTGCTGATAGGCTGACAGATTGCACCTCCCCTTCATTATTTATGCAGAGATCCATCCCCTGCCCCTCCCCCCGCCCCGCTGTACACTCAAACTGCGTAGTAACATTAATTTTCAGCATTACTGAGAAAAAATCCAGCTATGATTTTGGTGCACGAACAGTTATCGAACATAACCTCGAACAGCCGAATTTTTTTTCAAATTGTTCGTGTTCGCCGAACGGCTCGAACACCGCCCAAAACAGCTCGAATTTGAGATTGGCAAACAGTTCGAGTCGAACACCGCTCATCTTTACTCAGATTACCTTTCTGCTGGTTTATTATCTGGCATAAACTCATGCAGGGTTCCGCAGGAAAAAATAAACAAGACCCTCCTGGGTTAAACGGGAAAACAAAACAAAGTATAGCTCAGTCAATAGGTGAGTGGGTGCCGCCCACTCTCAGTAGCATAAACTGCACAGGTAACAAGCTCTGCAGCTTCCACAATACTGTCTGGAGACTTCCCTCTCCAGACCACACTCCAGAGAAAAAAAAAAGGACTGCGCTTTTACACATTGCTCAGCCACACCCTGAGGGGAGGTAGGGGGAATGGCGTCCCGCCCTCTGTGCCATTCCCATAAAACCGCACACACTTTAACAGAGTAAACCTACCAGCATATAACACGCTGGCAGAAAAATAAAATAGGTCTTAGTTCACACAGGAGAGCGTTCTGAGTGACACATACCTCCCCTCACATATAAAACCAGTGACACTGTCACACTATATATAACTGTACTGTAATCTCCTATATGTTCTGCAGGACTGGTATCTATCAATATATGTCACTATATGGCGGTAATATCAAAGCTGTATAGAGATTATTTTCAGTAACAGTGAGGTCATCTGCTGAGGTTCCCCTACATCCACTCTATGGGTGAACCACCATAGCTGCAATCAGGATTACCTGGTAAGGGGCCCACTCAGAAGTTCCCCCCCCCCCCCCCCCGAACCAAAACCCTCACTACGCCTTTGTCCTATAGTCAATGAATTGAGCAGAGATGCAGATGACCAGCCTATACTCCATGCAGACGGGGCTCTGTAGAATCCCACCATTGGATTGTCAAGGTCTCAGCAGATTTTTTTCCCCATCCTGTAATGCGTATGTTATTCCCTACCCATAAGATAAAACAATCTTGGGAAATCCAGTTAAAGGAGCTTTGTTTCTAAATTTTACAGAGCAGAGGCAACTGGGCAAAAAAATAAGTTTGCTGCTAGTACTCTGTATCTGCATACCCCGGCTGGGGTAAAGAAGATTATTGTTGCCTCCTCTACCATCCAGAAACCCAACAGTTAACTATCTCCGGCTATGTCCTTGCCAGCAGGTAATCATGCAGCCA
Organism: Phyllobates terribilis; assembly: GCF_046119375.1. Classification (NCBI taxonomy): domain Eukaryota; kingdom Metazoa; phylum Chordata; class Amphibia; order Anura; family Dendrobatidae; genus Phyllobates; species Phyllobates terribilis. The sequence goes on from NW_027362768.1 coordinate 332,600,843, forward strand.
TAGGTTGGGTGTCCAAAAAAGGCTTAACTTCAAGTTTCTGGGCACCTATGAAATTAGTTTTCCATCTAACATGTCCTATTGACATGTTAGTCTTGTGTTCTCATATGACAGAAAGAGTATTAGCCACCTCATGAAACCAGGGCAAGTCAAGAGAATGCTATCTCTGCAAACCTCATACCTATGCTCTTGGTGTCTGGATGTTATATACTGCCAGACATACCAAAATAGGAAGACAGTTTGGATAAGGTGATCTTTTGAAACTCAAATTCATTAGTTTTGACACGTTTCCATGAATCACACAAGTAGTGCAAAACCTCGAATTGCCATGACAAGTTTTGTGCATCACTCTGAGGTTTCCTAGGACTTTTTTTTTTGTTAGGCTCGACTTGTTACATGGATCCACAAAGTCTCATGTTCCCGGGAGGGCACGTGGACCCCGAAGTGTTGGTGCAGACGCCGGCTGGAAGGCACATGGAGGAGCGAGGGCTTGGACAATCAGGAATCTCATGGCCAGTAGTGCAGATGAAGTGGAACCCAGTAAGGATGAATGCAATATGAACAGAGTCCAGCAATAGTTTGTTTCCATTCAACCAGTTGGTTAATCAAGAGATGGCAAAGCGAGGGTTAACCGGCTGAGCTGAAGGTAAGCAGAATCAGAGAACGTTTGCAAGTTAAAACACACATTTCACAAATGGTGGAACACACCAAACACCAGACACTAGAGTCTTAATACTAATACATAGGTTTGAGTCTTTATTGGTCTTAAGAAGCCTAGGGAGATGATGTCATAGAGCCATGCCAGGCAACTCGTAAAACCCAACGTGGAGTACAACATAGGGCAGCAGCCTCAGAAGTAGGAAGGGGAGCACAGAATACTCAGGACAGGTACATAACATTATTGAACGTCTTTCAAGCTAATTAATTCAGAATATTTTTAGTAATGTCAAAGTATATTCAACATATATATCACTATGGGTAAATGGATATTAACTGTTCTTTACTGATGTGCTGTCATATTTACAAAATCCAGACATTTAACTGGGACTGTCTACCTCACAAAGTATGTGTATCCCAATTTAAATTTTTTGCACATCTATTTTACTAGTTACATTTTATATCTCTGTATGCCACACCGATACAGTGCTTTGTTGCAAGTGATGCTTTTATGGTCGCGTACCTACCTAGCATTTCTTATTCTGTTATTTTTGGGGAAAGGGATAGAGGTCTAAGGGGTAATGTTTCTCCTTGTGAAGAGTGACATACCGGCTCTGGCATGCTATTGTAAGGAGAATTATTCGCCGTGCAATGCTTCTCTGGGAAATTTAATATGCAAATTGCCCCTTCAGGCCAAATTGCCTCTAACGCCTCCTGTTGGAAGCAGCAATCTTACAAGTCACTATTGACCCTTTAACAGGCCTTTTAATATGACTTAGAATAAAAGTCAAATCAGATTCTCAATTTACAGACACTGTGTTTCGGTGTGTTGCCCCTCATCAGTGCAAAGTATGAGAACTGATTTGGCTAGGTGAGAGGCTCTAGACTGAGGTCTAAGGGGTAACATTTGTGGTGGAAAGAAACATACCGGCTATGGCATGCCTTTGTAAGGAGGCTTATTCGCAGTGCAATGCTCCTCTGGGAAACTAAATATGCAAATTGCCTCTTCAGAGAGGAAGAGGACTTGAAGAATTTTGTTAAAAAAAAATGTTATAAAAAGGGTTAAAAAACTTTAGACACTTAACTGTTAATGTCTGTTTTCACACAACTGTTTTACTAGTCCAATTTTAAAACTGAACATGCCGTAACTGCTGTATACTGCAATCTGCAGCCACATTTTGCTTTCTGTTCATATACCTACCTACCGCTTCTGGTTACGTCCTTGGCAAGGATGGAATTTTTGGGTTGAAATTATTGTCAAAAGTTAATTGTGTTGTCCAAAATGTATGGTAAAAGAAAAAGCAGCAATGGATGGGGTAGTATCAAATAAAACATCGATACCACGGTGCGGGAGCTGCTACCACCACCACCACTGGCACCATCCATCTTGGCAGTAGTATGACCAAACATAGGACACAATTGATCTCCTTTCCCTCTGGCAAGTGTATTAGTGGGTAAGAAGCAGAGGGCGTTATAGAATATATTACACATTACTTGTCTAAGTCATAGGTGAATGATGTTACTTTTGACAGCGACATCATCAGTTTGAGTCAGTGTTCTGAAATTCAAAAGATTTGATCATCTTTAGCTACCAGGTACCTAACTTCTCCTTACATTTGTGCATCTTGAGCGCCATCACTGAGGACACATACATTTTTTTTACAAGGTTTGATTCCATAGAACTTTTAAAAAAATACCTTCCATATTGTTTCAATTCACTTTTGCACATGACTTTTAAATTCATATGAAACTGTTATTCGACACCTTCAATATTTTTTTTTTATGTAACTGTTTTTAAGATCCTATGGTTAAAATTTTCCATAAGAACTTCTGACCAATTTTTTTTTAGGCAATCAGGAGAAAATAGTGAAATAATCTCTAGATTGTGTCTTCAAAGGGTTGTCTCATCACTCTCCACCTGTGAATGTGCGTATTAGAGTATCCAGCAGTAGTGTTGAGCCACCCCCGTAGTGTTCGAGTTCGGTTCGGTTCGTCGAACACCCGTGTGTTCGCCGAACTGTTCGTCGAACTGTTCGTCGAACACCTTCGAACACCGTTAAAACCAATGGCAGGCAAACAAAAACACACAGAAACACATAGAAAACACCTTCAAAGGTGTCCAAAAGCTGACAAACTGCTCAGAAGACATAACTAACACATGGAAAAGTGACAAGTACATATAGTCATGCGAAAATAAAAGAGGTGGAGGAGTAAAAGGAGGGGGAGACACAGATATAGGCATGTCATGCCCTTCTAAAATCCAAAAAGTGAGAAGCCGACATGGCCAGTCCGCTCCTGCCCGTGCCACCTCCGTGTCGCCGGGTTTGTGCCAGAGCCGCGGTGAACCCTGATGGCCAGCCCCCCTCTCCCAATACTGGTGCCTGTCCGCTGGTGGGTCGAGCGAGCCCCCCTGTGGTGGAGGCAGCTCTAAGTTTTTTAATTTAAATTGTCTCTCTAATTTGAATAAATACACTTTAAATCCATTTACAAGGATCTATTGGAGGGCAATTCTTATGCCAGCAGCCGCGTAATTCCAGCTCCAGTAGCGTCCACTAAAGCTGCTGCAGTTAAAAAGCTTTTATAAGGATCGAGCTCGGCTGTCCACCGCAAGGCATCCTACTGCCAGTCCGAGCCCCTATGCCTTGGGGTGCCTCCTGATGCTCTTCACTGAGTATCCCGTGGTCCCGAAGCATTTCCTTTGAAAAAATTAAGTGTCCAAACTACAGGTGGTGTAGCTTGCTTAACAGCCGGGATAATCCGCTGACTAGCAGACACTGCTACTAGGCACAAAGTATTTCCTGGGCTAGATGCAGTTAAAAATTTGTAATTAGATACTCTCGTTGGATGCTGAGAAAGCATTCCATAGAGTCTCCTGGCACGCCATATATGATTCTCTTAAAAAGCTTGGGGTAGGGGTCTAGGGGACCCTTTTATAGCCAAAATCACGGCCCTGTATCGCAATACGTCACCTAGGCTGAAGATAAATGGAACTGTAGCACCCTGAGGGCTCGGTTGCTACAGAGGTATTGCACCTCACCCAGAGGTGTGATATCTCACTCTCAGGTAAGGATGTAGTGTGGATCAGGACCCGACACCTGCATGCATTACACCACATTGCCGTGGGGCAGGGCGACCAATATGCCCCTGAGATGGGCACGACAGTCCCTGTCCCTGGCTGGAGTGGGGGGAGGGAACACTGAGGAAGGGGAACCCTGTAGTGCAGGAGCAGGGAGGAAGCAGTTCCTGGGTGCATTGAGAAGGGAGTATAAAAGGTGGGCACCATCTTAGTTCAGTGCAGAGAAGTCTGAGCAGAAGTGGCAGGGAGCAGGGGCTCTGCATGAGCTCTGCTCCGGAGGCGGGCCTAGTAACAGAGGCCCAGGCCTGGAAGAGGGAGAAGGAAGGAAGAGGAGCGGAGAAGGCTCCAGGAACTAGGAATGAAGGGATCCCAGGGGTGCGGACGGGCGAGTCGCCACCGCACGCCCGAATCCACCTGCGTGGAGGGGTCAGGCCAAAGGGGGAGACCGGTCCCCGAACTAGTGGAGGCAGGAAACGACCCTCAGCTAGAAACCGGAGGCTCTGAGATTTTATGTGGCGCAGCCCCTCGCTACACCCGCTGGGAAGGCACCACAAAGGGTCAGGGAAACTGGCGCCAAGTTTACCAAGAGGAGGCCCGAGGCAGCCGGACAGAAGTGTTGGTAAGAAAGGCCATACAAAGGACACACAAAGGGGGTCCTGTGAAGTGCTCCAAAGTTATCTGGGAGTTGTCTGAGCCCCTCACCTGGTGAGCACAGTACGACGTGGGCAGCCGTTACCTGCAGACGTGGTCTGGATAATAAGAACTGTGAGTAAAGGCCCTGAACTGCATCACTGACTCCGTGTCGTTACTGCTGCTGCCCTGCACCATCACTCCCATCCTCCGCATACACTGCCCTGAGGCTATACTCCTCCCGTGGGGAGTTATGCTACGCTCTGCTGCACCCACAACACCAGCCTCAGCGGTCTGCCCTGTAGCAGCGGTTCACTCTGACCGCAATCCACGGGTGGCGTAGTCGTACATTTAAACATCAAAACCACATAAATAGTTCCGCCACTGGTTTGACCGCCCTGAGCCACGGAACCGGGTCGCCGCCACGAAGACTACAACCACCAGCATCCACCAAAAGGGGTCCTGCTCCGGGTGTCCCAAGGCCCAGGGGGTGCGTCAGAACATTTTCATCACCTTTCACAATCACCAATGGGACAAGGCAGGGATGTCCTCTGTCCCCTCTCTTATACATCCTAGTGACGGAGCACCTACTCTCATCAATTCGCCATAACCCCAATATTAGGTGGATTGAGGTGGGAGGCACCGAGTACAAGTGCTCTCTATTTGCTGATGATGTCCTAGTATATATCACTCAATCACATATATCCATCCATGCTGTTATGGCTGAAATAGATCACTTTGTTACATGGTCAAATTTTAAAATCAATGCAGCGAAGTCTGAGGCCCTCGATGTCTCCCTCCCCAAATCCATATAGGATTCCATCCAGTCCAACTTTCCCTTTGCCTGGCCCTCACAGGGTATCAAATACTTAGGAATTCCTATTCATAGAGACCTCTCCCATCTATGTTATCTTAATTTTGGGCCCTTTATTGAACAACTCCATACAGACCACGGTTGGCAAGTTAGAACTGTAAGATTCACTACGTGAACCGCTGGTGTTTTGTGGAAAAGCACATGTACACTGCGTTCCAAATTATTATGCAAAAAGTGTTTAGGAGTGATAAGGGAAGAATTTGTTTGTTTGTCAGTTAAACTCATTGATGGTGATGTGTGTCAGGGCTCTTTATATCACTGTAAGCAATTGCAGACACCTGTGCTAATTAGTTTGGCAGGTGTGTCCAATGAAAGGCAAGACTACTTAAGAAGGCTCTCTCACATTATTAAGCAGCCTACATTTTCTGCCAAAATGGGAAAGAAAAAGGATGTGTCGGCTGCTGAGAAGCAACAAATTGTGGAGTGTTTAGGTCAAGGCATGACTACAATCAACATTGTGCGATGATCAGGATGAAGTGTCTTGGCAATCAAGAAGTATGTAGCTGATTCACAGTACACACGTGTGCGTGCTGATAAGGGCAAATTGAGGACTCTTTCCTACAGGCAATTACGTCAGGTTGAAAGAGCAGCGGCAAAAAAGCCTTGTCATAGCAGCAGACAAGTTTTTGAAGCTGCTTGTGCCTCCAACGTCCCCTGAACAACAAGATGCAGGGTCCTTCAGAGGTTTGCAGCTGTGCATACGCCATCCTGTCGACCTCCTCTATCCACTTCACACAAGCTCCAGTGGGCCAAACATTACATGAAGACTGATTTCAAAACTGTTTTGTTCACGGATGAGTGCCGTGCAGCGCTCGATGGTCCAGATGGATGGAGTGGAGGATGGCTGGTTGATGGACACCCCACGCAAACACGGCTACAGCGCCAACAAGGAGGAGGTGGAGTAATGTTTTGGGCTGGAATCATGGGGAGAGAGATTGACGGCCCCTTTAGGATCCCTGAAGGCGCTAAAGATGAACTCCATAATGTATGTGGATTTTCTCAAACAGCACTTCCTGCCATGGTTCAAGAAGAAGAACCGTGTATTTCACAGCAAGATCATTTTTCTGCATGATAATGCACCATCTCATGCTGCACATAAAACATCTGCATCTCTGGCTGATATGGGCATAAAAGGGGACAAACTTATGGTGTGACCCCCATGCTCCCCTGACCTCTACCCCATTCAGAACCTTTGGAGCATCATTAAAAGGAGTGTCTATGATGGCTGGAGGCAGTTCACATCTAAGCAACAGCTCTGGGAGGGTATTCTGTCCTCATGCAAAACAATTGAAGCAGAAACCATCCAAAACCTGACAAATTCAATGGACGAGAGAGTTCAGAAGCTCCTTTCGAACAAGGGGTCCTATGTGAAAATGTAACATCACCTAGAATAAAGTTTTGAGTTGAAAACTGTTTGATTTCAGTTTCTAACAACCTGCTAATGCTTATAATTTCAAAAATGATCATTTTTTTGGTCTTTATTAAAATGAAAAGGTTGATCGAAAATTTTGGGGGATCTAAGAGTGTGGCAACCCAGTAGTCATGATTACTTCGAATTCTGACAATATGAGGGTCATGCTGCAGGTAGTGCAGCAAGAAGGCACTTATGTGTCTTGCGCTTCTCGGAGCCCCAAAATTATTTTCCGGGCTAGATGCAGCTAAAAATTATTTTTAATTTTAAATCTGGTGAAGCTTTAGTATAGATGGCCTAATAGGATCAGTGCTGCACACTGCTACAAAGCCCAAATTATTTTCCAGCCAAGATACAGATAAACATGATTAGTAATTTGAAAGCTTAAAACGGTTGGTAGGGTGATTTTAACCAATCATCAAGCTTTTACTCTCCCCAGGATGACACAGGGGTAGAAAAGTCGTTTCGGATCCATGATTTGTTCATCTTTATGAACGTGAGTCTGTCTACATTATCAGTGGAGAGCCGCGTGCGCTTATCTGTCAGCACACCACCAGCAGCGCTGAACACACGTTCAGACAGAACGCTGGCTGCGGGGCATGACAAGATCTCCAAGGCGTAAGTGGCTAGCTCCGGCCATTTATCCAGATTGGAAGCCCAAAAAGAGCAAGGGTCCAGTGACACAGTCGTGGCTTCAATGTTTACTTGGAGATACTCCTGTACCATCGTCTCTAGGCGTTGACTATGTGTCAGACTTCTTGTCTCCTGTGGCCTTGCAAAGGATGGGCTAAAAAAGTGGTGAAATGATTCCGCAAAATTGATGTTACCAGCAGATACTGTGGTTCTGTTACGGTTTGAGTGCTGAACACTTGACGGTCCCACGGTTGGCAAGTTGGAACTGTGAGATTCACTACGTGCACCACTGGTATTTTGTGGAAAAGCACATGTAAGATTCTGCAACAGTCTCTGCTGATACTCCTGCATGCGTGCATCCCTTTCTATGGCAGGAATAATTTCTGCAAATTTACTTTTGTACCGGGGATCTAACAGTGTGGCAACCCAGTAGTCAGGATTATTTCTAATTCTCACAATTCGAGGGTCATGTTGCAGGTAGTGCAGCAAGAAGGCACTCATGTGTGTTGCGCATCCAGGAGCACCAAGTCCCTGTTGTGTTGGTGGCGAGGTAACAATCATGCTTCCTTCCTCTGTCCTCTCCCCCCAACCTCGCACAACAGAAATGTGATCAAGATCTCCCTCATCTGATGAGTCTTCCATCAGTTCGTCCTCCACTTCTTCCTGGGCTCCTGCACCTTCCTCACTAGTTTGGCTGCTACCATGCACCCTGGTAAAACCATCTCCCCCACCCTCACATGCCTGCCGCCTTGGTGCTGCCGACCGTCTGGACCTTGCAGATGTTAGCCCTTCCGCATACAACTCCTCCTCCTCTACTTCCTCCACCTCCTCTTGTGCCACCACCTGACTCCGAATTCTGTTTAACATGTGCTCCAGCATGTAAATCACCGGAATAGTCATGCTGATAATGGCATCGTCAGCAATAAACATCTTCGTCGCCATTTCAAAACTGTGCAGAAGGGTGCATAGGTCCCTGATCTGAGACCACTCCTCCAGCGTGATTTGCCCCACCTCTGAATCTCGTTGGCCCAGGCTATACGTCAGAACGTATTGCACCAGGGCTTGTCGGTGCTGCCACAGTCGCTGCAACATGTGCAGAGTTGAATTCCACCGGGTAGGCACATCGCATTTTAGCCGGTGAATTGGCAGGCCCAACGACTTCTGTAGAGATGTAAGTCGCTGAGCTGCGGGATGTGAACGGCGGAAGTGAGCACACAGCGACCGTGCCCTCTGCAGAAGGCCATCTAGTCTGGGATAGTGGGCTAAAAATTGCTGGACAACCAGGTTCAACACGTGAGCCATACAAGGCACGTGTGTGACATTGCCCCGGCGAAGGGCCGCACCCAGGTTTGCAGCATTGTCGCACACGGCCTTCCCTGGTTTCAGGTCCAGTGGAGACAACCATTCATGAAATTAGTTCTCCAGAGCTGACCACAACTCCTCAGCTGTGTGACTCACATTTCCCAGACATTTCAATGTAAAAACCGCCTGATGACGTTGAGCCCTACTGCCAGAATAGTAAGGAGGTGTGCAGGATCCCTTCTGCGCAGTTAGAAAGCTTGTGGCATGACCAGACAGGCTTTGGGTGCAGGTGGAAGACCGAGAGGAGGTTGAGGAGGCAGAAGCAGTGGAGGAACTTTGACATAAAGAGGATTGACGCACAACTCGTGGGGACGGCAAGACTTGGACAGCAGCCCCTTGTCCTGCTGTCACCATAGTTACCCAGTGCCCAGTCAGCGACATGTAACGCCCCTGTCCATGCCTACTCGTCCAAGTGTCTGTGGTGAAATGCACCCTGTCACACACAGAGTTTCTCAAAGAAGCGGTGATGTTGAGTGCGACATGCTGGTGGAGCGCAGGCACACCTTTCTTTGAGAAGTAGTGCCGACTGGGCATCTGGTACTGGGGCACTGCGACGGACATAAGGTCTCGAAAATCCTCTGTGTCCACCAGGCGGAAAGGCAGCATTTCTGTAGCCAAGAGCTTGCAGATGGTGAAATTCAACCTCTTAGCTTTCTCATGGCTTGGAGGAAATGGTCTTTTACTTGTCCACATCTGAGGGACCGAGGGCTGGCTATTGTGCTTCGACGGGGTTGATAAGGGTGTCCCCGGCAAACTGCCGGTCTGTGAGGAAGATGCAGGCGGACATGTTAGGTTGCCTTGATCCAAAGGTGGTGCTATCGATGTCGGACAGCGCTCAACACCAGCTGGTGTTCCCACCTCCAAAGAAAATGATGACCTGCCAATCACGCTGGCTGTTGCGGGTAAAGAGGTGGCAGGTCTGCGCCCCAAAACAGGTGTGACTGCTGTCCCCCCAGTCACAGAGGATGAAGAGGCCGCGGATGCACAAGATATGGCAGACGGTGGTTGGCCCGGCCGGCTAGGCCGCATTGTAGCACACTGAGCTTCCCACTGCAACTTATGCTTCATGTCCATGTGCCGGTTCATGCATGAAGTACTCAAACTATGTATTTTTTGGCCTCTACTTAGCTTTTGCTGACAAATGTTACAGATAACACGAGTTGGGTCATCTTTATCGATCTGAAAAAATGCCCAGGCTATGCAAGGCTTAGCACCCATGCGACCTGAAGAGCCACCACGACTTGTGGTGAGAGGCAGAGTTGTGTTTGAGGATGCAGTTGTTGACGTGCTTCCAGTACTAAGTCTCTGTCCAGGAAGGCGCAACCTGACCTCGTCGTCACTAGCATCTTCCTCCACCTCCTCTGCTGACCTCATCTCTTGGCTGACTGTGGGTTGACAGTAAGTGGGATCTCCAACCTCATCATCATCACCCTCTGCGTTATCACACCCGTCGTCCTCAGAGCCAACCTGTTCCTGCCCTGACAAAAAACTAAAGTTGTCGCTCCAATCAGGTATTTGAGTCTTATCATCGTCTTCCTCATTGTCTCCACCAACAGGAGTTACAGTTTGGGAATGAGGGTCTACATTATGGTCAGAACCTTCTGCGTCTGGTCCTGGATCCGACTCATAAAGATTCTGGGCATCAGTGCAGATCATTTCCTCATCTGGATTCACAGAAGCGCTGGAGTCGACCTCTGATTCCCAGGCTATAGTATGAGTAAACAGCTCTGCAGACTCAACCATCTGTTCTACCTCATACTCAGACGGGCAGCTGGAGATTTGGGAGCTGTGAGGAAGCAAGTGCGATTGGGGTGACACCTTTGAGGACTGGAGTATTTGTGATGTTGAAGTTGATGTGGAGGAGAGCCCACTTAAAGGAGCACTTGATATCCGTTGAAGCACCTGCGGTTTTTGTGCCTCATCTGGAATTTGTAGCGATTGGCGTGGCCGTAAGAAAGGGATCTTATCACATTGTCCGCTAAAAGAAGTAGACATTTTAGTTTGGCTGGAAGATGGTCTTTCTTCTGCAGATGTTACTGTTGCTTTAACACCTACCCCACGGACACAACCTTTTTTCCCCTTCCCAACACGCCTATTCCCCTTTCCACCAGCAGCAGGCCTTTTTCCACTCATTTTGGTGGTTAACTAATTCACAACTCTGGAGTTGTTTGCACAAAAAAACAATGGATGGTAACCGAGCAGAGCTGAGTGGCCAAACTATGGTATTAGGCAAAAACTATTGGCTGGGTTAGATGCAGAAAAAAATTATATTCAATTTGCAACCTGATGGAGGTCAGTATAGATGGACTAATACAACAAGTCCCACACACAGCTAGAAGCCCAATATTTTTTCAGAGGTAGATCCAGAAAAAAATATATTCAGTTTGCAACCTGATGGAGGTCAGTATAGATGGACTAATACAACAAGTCCCACACACAGCTAGAAGCCCAAATATTTTTTCAGAGGTACTGTAGATGCAGATAAAAATTATTTTTAATTTGCAACCTGATGGAGGTCAGTATAGATGGACTAATAGTGAAAGTCCGACACACTGCTAGAAGGCCAAATATTTTTTCAGAGCTAGATGCAGAAAAAAATTATATTCAGTTTGCAACCTGATGGAGGTCAGTATAGATGGACTAACAGAGAAAGTCCCACACACAGCTAGAAGCCCAATATTTTTTCAGAGGTAGATGCAGAAAAAAATATATTCAGTTTGCAACCTGATGGAGGTCAGTATAGATGGACTAATACAACAAGTCCCACACACAGCTAGAAGCCCAATATTTTTTCAGAGGTAGATGCAGAAAAAAATATATTCAGTTTGCAACCTGATGGAGGTCAGTATAGATGGACTAATACAACATGTCCCACACACAGCTAGAAGCCCAATATTTTTTCAGAGCTAGACGCAGAAAAAAATATATTCAGTTTGCAACCTGATGGAGGTCAGTATAGATGGACTAATACAACAAGTCCCACACACAGCTAGAAGCCCAATATTTTTTCAGAGGCAGGTGCAGAAAAAAATATATTCAGTTTGCAACCTGATGGAGGTCAGTATAGATGGACTAATACAACAAGTCCCACACACAGCTAGAAGCCCAATATTTTTTCAGAGGTAGATGCAGAAAAAAATATATTCAGTTTGCAACCTGATGGAGGTCAGTATAGATGGACTAATACAACAAGTCCCACACACAGCTAGAAGCCCAATATTTTTTCAGAGGTAGATGCAGAAAAAAATATATTCAGTTTGCAACCTGATGGAGGTCAGTATAGATGGACTAATACAACAAGTCCCACACACAGCTAGAAGCCCAATATTTTTTAAGAGGTAGATGCAGAAAAAAATATATGCAGTTTGCAACCTGATGGAGGTCAGTATAGATGGACTAATACAACAAGTCCCACACACAGCTACAAGCCCAAATATTTTTTCAGAGGTACTGTAGATGCAGATAAAAATTATTTTTAATTTGCAACCTGATGGAGGTCAGTATAGATGGACTAATAGAGAAAGTCCGACACACTGCTAGAAGTCCAAATATTTTTTCAGAGCTAGATGCAGAAAAAAATTATATTCAGTTTGCAACCTGATGGAGGTCTGTATAGATGGATTAATAGAACAAGACCCACACACAGCTAGAAGCCCAATATTTTTTCAGAGGTAGATGCAGAAAAAAATATATTCAGTTTGCAACCTGATGGAGGTCAGTATAGATGGACTAATACAAGAAGTCCCACACACAGCTAGAAGCCCAATATTTTTTCAGAGGTAGATGCAGAAAAAAATATATTCAGTTTGCAACCTGATGGAGGTCAGTATAGATGGACTAATACAACAAGTCCCACACACAGCTAGAAGCCCAAATATTTTTTCAGAGGTACTGTAGATGCAGATAAAAATTATTTTTAATTTGCAACCTGATGGAGGTCAGTATAGATGGACTAATAGAGAAAGTCCCACACACTGCTAGAAGGCCAAATATTTTTTAGAGCTAGATGCAGAAAAAAATTATATTCAGTTTGCAACCTGATGGAGGTCAGTATAGACGGACTAACAGAGAAAGTCCCACACACTGCTAGAAGGTCAAATATTTTTTCAGAGCTAGAGGCAGAAAAAAATTATATTCAGTTTGCAACCTGATGGAGGTCAGTATAGATGGACTAATAGAGAAAGTCTCACACACTGCTAGAAGGCCAAATATTTTTTCAGAGCTAGATGCAGAAAAAAATTATATTCAGTTTGCAACCTGATGGAGGTCTGTATAGATGGATTAATAGAACAAGACCCACACACAGCTAGAAGCCCAATATTTTTTCAGAGGTAGATGCAGAAAAAAATATATTCAGTTTGCAACCTGATGGAAGTCAGTATGGATGGACTAATACAACAAGTCCCACACACAGCTAGAAGCCCAATATTTTTTCAGAGGTAGATGCAGAAAAAAATATATTCAGTTTGCAACCTGATGGAGGTCAGTATAGAAGGACTAATACAACAAGTCCCACACACAGCTAGAAGCCCAAAATATTTTTTCAGAGGTACTGTAGATGCAGATAAAAATTATTTTTAATTTGCAACCTGATGGAGGTCAGTATAGATGGACTAATAGAGAAAGTCCGACACACTGCTAGAAGGCCAAATATTTTTTAGAGCTAGATGCAGAAAAAAATTATATTCAGTTTGCAACCTGATGGAGGTCAGTATAGATGGACTAATAGAATGATGCTATGCCCAAAAGATTTTACTTCACTAGGTGCAGTAAAAAAATTGGTATTCTATACACAGGTGGTATATCTTGCAACACAGATAGGCTACTCCACTGACTAACACACTCTGCAATCGGCCAAAAAGGATTAGCTTTGCTAGATTCAGCCAAATGCTGTGAAAAAAACTTGCACAGCACTGGCACAGACCTGCCTGGAAAAAGCTGATAGGAACTGATGTAACCTAGTCCTGAAAAGGACTGCACTTACAATTAGTCTTTACTCCCACAATCTATCTATTTAAGAGCACAGACCTCCCTGATAAAAGTCGTAGGAAATGCTGTAACCTAGTCCTTAAAAGGACTGCAATCACAACTATTCCCTACTCCCAAGCTATCTGTATATTTGTGCGAAAATTGGCTTGAAATTAACAAGGTATAGCGCACACAGCAACAGCGGTGCCGTCTAACACGCAGCTGTAGCAGTGAGAAAATGGTGGCGACGGGGAAAATGGCTTGGTCTTATAGGGCAAGGACATGTGACATACACTGCCAATGACACATGCCCTTGCTTGTGTGAAAAAAAGCACTTCGCTCCGTGTGTGCGCTGCTGATAGGCTGACAGATTGCACCTCCCCACTGTAAATGCGGGAAAGAGAAAAAAAAAATGGAGATCTTCATTGTTCCTGCAGAGATCCATCCCCTGCCCTCCCCCCGCCCCGCTGTACACTCAAACTGCGTATTAACATTAATTTTCATCATTACTGAGAAAAAATCCAGTTATGATTTTGGTGCACGAACAGTCATCGAACATAACCTCGAACAGCCGAATTTTTCTCAAATTGTTCGTGTTCGCCGAACGGCTCGAACACCGCCCAAAACAGCTCGAATTTGAGATTGGCGAACAGTTCGAGTAGAACAACGCTCATCTCTATCCAGCAGCAATACACGATGTGTTAAGTTGTTTTTGAAGCAATCAGGAAAGAATAGTGCAGTAATCTCCGGACTGTATTCCAACGTATTGTGCCTCATCATTCTCCACCTGAGGGTCTGTGCATTAGAAAATCCAGAGGCGATAAGTGTAGAAAGAAGACAATGGGTATAGCTGCTGTTTTCTGATTTTTGTTTAGAAATCATCTTGAGATTTCATGTTCCGACTTTCTCTAACGTTTCAACTTAAGGCAACAAAGTTTCTGCGTAGATGACGAGCGAGACAATTATAAATTCATCGTGTGTTGTCTTGTCCCTTCTCCTTCGCGCAGTAATAGACTTTTATCACTTGATATAAAAAATTTTGTTTTCAAGTCCGAACCTGCCGTATATAGAAAATAAAATAATATGCTCTCTCAAGAAACAGATTAGATCATAGTAGGCATGAAAACAGTGAGAAATGGAATGGGAATTTTCGAAATGCCCCTTATTTCTATTACTAGAAATGTATAAGGCGTATTTCCATCACATACTGTATAGTAATTATATCACTTGCTAGACAATGCCATAAATTAAAGATTCATTTTACGGCCAAAAGTAACACCTACACATTACAGCTACATGAGCTAAAATGACCATCCATTCTAAATCCATAGGAATTAGTATGAAATTGGTTCCAATTTTGTAGCTAAGACAGTTTTCTTGGAAGACTTTCTTCAAGATTCTGGAGGTATCTGTGGGAACTTCTGCCCATTCACCTAGAAGAGCACTTGTGAGATTAGACATTGATATTGGATGAGACAACTGGCTCATAATCTCTGTTTTAGTTCATCCCAAAGTTGTTAATTTGGGTTTAGATTAGGGCTTGGTGCATGCCAGTCATGTTCTTCCTCACCAAACTCACTCAACTGCGCCTGTATTGATCTTGCTTCTTGCACTGGAGCATAGGCATGCTGGAACTAAAAAAGGCTTTCCCCAGTCCTAGATTTCCCTTTCCTTGAACTTATCCAAACACTCTCAATAACAAGCCCAAATCATTATACTTCTTCCACCAAACTTTACAGTTGGCCCAATGCAGTTGAGTAACGTTCTCCTGTCATTGACCAAACCCAGACTCCTTCATCCTATGCCAGATGGAGAAGTGTAATATATCACTGCACAGAACACATTTCCACTGTTCCAGAGTCCATTCTTGGGAGACTTACACCACTTCATCCGACACTTGGCATTGTGCTTGGTGATGTAAGGCTGTATGCAGCTGCTCGCCATGGAAGAAAATGCCATAAAGCTTCAGGTGCAGTTTTTGAGCTGATCTTTATGCCAGAGGAAGTTTGAATTTTGAAGTTATGGAATCAGCAGAGCCTTGGTGTTTTTTATGCACTATGCACATCTGCACTCTGCACCCCCGGTGACATCCAATTGCAGTAGCATGCTCGAGTTCATTGAGCTATATAAAATGAGCCATTCTTTCACAAATATAACTAAAGGAAGATGGCAAGTGAATGGATATTATACACCTGTGGCAATGGGACTAAATGAATAAGTTGTAGTCAGGCATTTGGACACACGCCCTAATCATTTTGAACACATAATTTTTGCAATGGTCCAACATCCGGGACTCCTGGTTAATAGAAAAGATGCAGTATGTCATAAAACTTTAATGGGATATTAAAGTAAGTAAAGTAAGAGCAAGTTATCAGGATAGGTGAACATTAGTGATGGGTGAGCACTAGTGATGAGCGAGTATGTTTTGTTAACCCTTTCACCGAGTATGCTCGGGCGAGCAGCAAGTATTTACAGCTGCTTGGTGTTGGGTGAGCACTAAAATGCTCGGTGCTCGTTGCTCAGGTCGAGCACATTGGAATACTCGGGTGCTCAACCCGAGCAACGAGCCCAATGTAAGTCTATGGGAAACTCAAGCATTTTTCAGATGGCTCCCCCAGGCGGTCTGCAGAGGGCCTAAAAATTGCCCAAATCGATGTGAACAGTGCTCAAATGGCATGGGAACAGCATGGGGAAGACCTGTGGAAGCATTTCTGACTCCCAGATCACTGCTGTCAACAATGTTGTCAAAGGTATTACGCCACTTTTACGGACTAACAATAAAACATTCAAAAACAAAACCAAAATGGATTTTCCTGGGAAATATGTTAAGGAACATCGTTTCCAGGGTAATGACTTGAATATAAGGCAAAATAAATAACCAAAAACAAAAATAGTCCTCAACACTTTGGGCTATTTTCACACGTAGCGTTTTTGATGCGTTTTTGCACTTTTGTATTGCTTTGAACCATGACAAATGCATTCACCGGGAAATGTCATTTTAACATTTTACAACCTTATCTGGCCATGTGGTGTGTAAGACATGATCAGACACATCCTGTTTCATTTATGAAGGAGGGACTCTGAAAGTCACAAAGCCTATTTTTATAGAGCCATCAGGCGGCCTTTACTATTCTTAAAGGCCCAGCAGTCGTCCCTCACTATTCTTAGAGAGCCATCAGCCGGCTATGCTTTGTTGTTCCCATTACTAAAGAGTGGGCCTCCTACACTGTTATTGCATATACAGTGAGTGGCAGGGCTGCCCAAAATTTGGACGCACCCCAATACCCCTTTGAAAATTTGGAAGCACCCCAATACCCCTTTGAAGAGACTCAGAGGAGGGCCACATGAAAACAATGTTCCTATTATTAGGAAGTGGGTCTCCCATACTGTTTGCCTATGCATTGAATGCAAGGGCTGCCAAAAATTTGGACCTACTCCAAAGCGCCTTGGAAGAGATGTAGCGGAGGCCCTCCAGAAAAAAAATGTTCCCATTATTAGGAAGTGGGTCTCCAATAGTGTTGGCCTATGCAGTGAATGCAAGGGCTGAAAAAAAATTAGGAGGCACTCCAATGCCCCTTGGAAGAGACGTAGAGGGCCTCATGAAAAAATGTTCCCATTATTAGTAAGTGGGTCTCCCATAGTGTTGGCTTATGCAGTGAATGCAATTACTGAAAACAAATTGGGAGGCACTCGAATGCCCCTTGGAAGAGACGTAGAGGGCCTCATGAAAAATGTTCCCATTATTAGGAAGTTATACAAAGAAAATAATAAAGTCCGCTCACCTATAAACTCCTTCCCAGTGTTTCCTCCTTTCTGCTCGGATAGCAGCAGGCTGCTGCATTGACCACAACTTCAGACCAAAATCCAGCGAGTGAGGAGACTCCAGCGATGTGGTGTAATTAAAATTTCCATTTATTTGAAGGATGATATTTCCATAAAAAATGCACTTACAAAAAGAACAAATTCACACCATATGGGCTGCAAAAATTGGGAGGGACTCCAATGCCCCTTGGAAGAGACGTAGAGTGCCTCATGAAAAAATGTTTCCATTATTAGGAAGTGGGTCTCCCATAGTGTTGGCCTATGCAGTGAAAGCAAGGGCTGCCAAATATTGGGAGGCACTCCAATGCTCCTTGGAAGAGACGTACAGGGCCTCATGAAAAAATGTTCCCATTATTAGGAAGTGGGTCTCCCATAGTGTTGGCCTATGCAGTGTATGCAAGGGCTGCCAAAAATTGAGAGGCACTCCAATGCCCCTTGGAAGAGACGTGGAGGAGGGCCTCATAAAAAATGTTTCCATTAGAAAGTAGCGGGTCTCCTATACTTGTAATTCCCATGTACTAAGTGTATGGGCTGACAAACATTTACCCCTGAGAGGTATACATGAACATACTGTTTAAAATTTTTTTTTACAGGCATCATAAACACCCTTTAAAAAAATTATGTGGGTTTTGCATCACGGACCACGGTCACCCTGGTGATATGGTGGTGGAGGATGAAAGTGAGGAGAAGGAGGAGGACAAGAGCAAATAGACAAAATCAGGAAGTGCATACCCATGTGTGGGTATTAAAAGGTGCATGGGAATACACCTCTCAAAAAAAAGACACTGGATTTGAGTTTATGTTACGCTGCTTTCATTCGCTGGTGTTGAGAAGTCTGGCCCAATCCAGCCCTTGTTCATTTTTATAAGAGTCAGCCTGTCAGCATTTTCAGTTGACAAGCGGATGCGCTTATCAGTTATAATTCCACCAGCGGCACTAAAAACCCGGTCTGATAAAACGCTGGCCGCAGGGCAGGCCAGGACCTCCAAGGCGTAGAGAGCCAGTTCATTCCATGTATCCAGCTTGGATACCCAATAATTATAAGGCACAGAGTAATCACCGAGGATGTTGGTACGGTTGGCAAGGTACTCTCTCAGCATCTTCCCAAACTTAGCACTACTTGTAAGAGTACCTCGCGCCTCAGGGCCTGTGCGATGGGACGGGCTGAGAAAATTCTCCCAGAACTTTGATAGTGTACCCCTGCCTCTGCTGTATTGGAGTTTTGTCTCTCTCACCTGTAGTACTTGGTTGTCCAACGAACTGTGACCTCTGCACCAGAGTTTTCAGATGGGAATTTTTTTAATAGTTCCGCAACAAGGGCCTTCTGGTACTGCCCCATTTTTGTAGACCTGTCCACCTCAGGAATAAGAGAAAGTTCTCCTTGTAGCCTAAATCTAGAAGTGTCACTAACCAGTAATGACTGTCACCCAAAATTTTGAGAACTCGAGGGTCATGGGAAAGGCAGCGTAACATAAACTCAGCCATGCGTGCCAGACTGCTAACAGGCAAGACTTCCGTGTCCTCACCAAGAGGATGAGTGACCATGCTCTCCTCCTCCTCTCTGTCCTCAGACTATCCACGCTGAACAGATGGTATGACAGTTGTGCAGGTAGTACCGTCTATAGCGCTTGAAACTAGCTCCTGTTCTTCCTCCTCCTCCTTCTCTCCCTCATTGTCACCCAATCCACGTTGGGATGAGATAAGGCTGGGCTGTGTGTAATCACCCTGTATGGTTCCTTGCTCCATCTCATCGTGCTCCGCCTGCAATGCATCCTCTTTGATTTTGAGCAGAGAGCGTTTCAGAAGACAGAGAAGTGGGATGGTGACGCTAAAAATGGCGTCATTGCCGCTCACCATCCTGGTGGAGTCCTCAAAATTTTGGAGGATGATACATATGTCTGACATCCATGTCCACTCCTGAGGTCTTATGTGTGGAGTCTGAACTGAATACCGACGGCCTTGTTGATGCTGATACTCAACAACTGCCCTCTTCTGCTCACAAATCCTTCCCAACATCTGCAGTGTAGAGTTCCAATGCGTGGGGACATCACACACCAGTCTGTGAGCCGGAAGCTGCAAATGCTGCTGAAACATGGCAAGGGTGGCAGAAGCTGTAGGTGACTCTCTAAAATGGGCACATAGGCGTCAAACTTTAACAAGTAGATCCGGCAGCTCCGGGTAGGATTTACTAAACAACTGAACCACGAGGTTAAGCACATGGGCCAGGCATGGTATGTGTGTGAGCTCTCCTCGCTTCAGAGCCGCCACCAGGTTCCGGCCATTGTCACACATAACCATGCCTGGCTCTAAGTTCAGCGGTGTGAGCCACAGATCTGCCTGCTCTTTCAGAGCTGTCCACAACTCTTCAGCATTGTGCAGTTTGTCACCTAAGCATATTAGCTTCAGCACAGCCTGTTGCCGCTTGGCCGAGGCAGTGCTGCAGTGCTTCAAGCTTTTGACTGATGTGGTCATTTTGGAGATGGAGGCTGAAGAGGAGGAGGAGGTTGAGGAGGATGAGGTGCAGAAGCTGTAGACTGTGGGGGCAACCCTGATTGACCTAGGGCCTGCAATCCCTGGCATTGGGAGAATGTGTTCCGTCCCAAGGTCCGACTATGTCCTGGCTTCCACTATGTTAACCCAGTGTGCCATCAGTGAGATGTACCATCCCTGCCCACAAGCACTTGTTCACGTGTTGAGGGCACGGCTAATGTTTTGGGACACATGATTGTGTAATGCGGGGACGGCACACCGGGAGAAATAGTGGCGACTGGGGACCGAGTACCGAGAGACGGCCGTCGCCATCAGGTTGCGGAATGCTTCCATCTCCACAAGCCTAAAAAGCAACATTTCAAGCACAAGCAGTCACGAAATGTGGGAATTTAGTAGTGTGGCCTGTGGGGCGTTGGCTTGCGTTCCAAGGACTGGGGTATTGACAACTGAACGCTGCGCTGGGACAAGGACGTGGACGTGATTCCTGATGCTGCTACTTTAGAGTGTGAAACGACAGGTGCAGGGCAGGAGGCATCTTCGCATGCACCATGGACAGGGGATTGGCTTGCATGCACAACAGCGGAAGAAGCAGTGGTGCCACCCGCCGACACTGTTCCTGGACCCAGGGGTTCGGCCCACAAAGTCGCGTGCTTTGCTTCCATGTGCCTGATCGTGCTGGTGGTGGTCTGGCTGCTAGTTTATCCACCTCTGCTGATTCTGGCCTGACAGGTGGTGCAAATGATCTTTTTGGGGTTATTGGCAGAGTCTTTAAAAAACAACCAGACTGGGGAAGACCTAACAGTTGTGCTGGCAACTTCCTTCGTGTTGGTGTTACGGGGACCAGTTGCCTGCATTCTGTCTGCGGCCACCACATTGCTTCTTCCTGTCTGTTGGGGTGATCTGCCTCCCTCCCCCTGTGTGCTGCTGTCCTCACTCTGCATGTCCTCCTGCCAGGTTGGGTCAGTTACTATATCATCCACCACCTCATCTTCCACTTCTGCACTCTGGTCCTCCTCCTGACTTTCTGGCAATTGTGTCTCATCATTGTCCACCTCTTGTGACACTTTCCCACCGTCAACTTCGTGTGACCGTGGCTGCTCAAGTATTTGGGCATCGCTACATGCGATCCCCTCTTGCCCCCCTTCAAGTGTACCGGGCGAGTGGCCCAAATCTATAAATGGAAAAGTGAACATCTTTTTAGTGTGTCCAAGTGTAGGATCAGTTGTCTCCGGGTACCCGGCATGTTGGTGGGAAGGAGGATCAGGGTGAGGAATATGCAGTCGAGACTAACGGCTACTGAGACTTCACCGTGTGGAAGACAGCGTGGTGGTGGTGGTGGCAAAGTGACTGGAAGCATTATCCGCTTGTGGCAAAATTTCAGCTTGCCCACGGTGTCGGTCTCTGCATGCACCATCACCATCACCATCACATCCAGTCCCCCGCCCCTTGCCATATGCCTTGCCCATTTTAAATGGAGGACAATATCTTCCACGCTCACTACAAATGGCTGAATTTGGAGCGAACTTATATGTGATCCGTGTGACGGACAAACCATAGTTTTAAATAGCTGACCTCTAGGTAACTCTTTTTAACAGCAAACTGGTGTCAATAACTTCACTGACACACTGAAACAAAATTTTAATGGAGGCCAGAAATGGCAATATTTTCAGAGCAATTACATGTGATCCGTGTAACGAACAAACCATAGTTTTAAATAGATCGCCTGTAGGTAACTATTTTTAACAGCGCAGACCTCATGTCAATCATTTCACTGACTCACTGCATCAAAATTTAAATGGAGGCCAGAAATGGCAATATTTTCAGCGCAATTATATGTGATCCGTGTGACGGACAAACCACAGTTTTAAGTAGCTGGATTTTTAGCGCTGTAATATGGAAAGGACCTGGCTGTATTCTGCAGTGTCAACAAGCAAATGGAGCAGCTAAACGGTGTTCTCTGGATTGCTTTTTAAGCAAATAATGAGGATTAAGAAATGAAAAATTTTTTTCCTGGCCCCTGAGACCTGGGCCTATGTCAAGAAATGTCTAACAGCAGCAGCAGCAGACAGAATGGGAATGGAGCCTCTTGTGCTATATGCACTAAAGTCTGCTATATACCCTGCCTGCCTGCCTATATACACTGCCTGCCTGATATCTCTGCAGATGGATTAGTCCTCAGAAGGACTGTTTGTTGAGATGGATATGTGTAATATACTTTTGTTCTACCTACACTACCTAATAAACAAGCAAATCTCTCCCTAGCTCCGCAGGACCTCTCCCTACACTGTCTGATTGCGGAGTAGACTGAAGAGCACGGCGACGCCAGGTCTGATATAGACCTGATGGCACTGTGCGGCCAGCCAATCACTGTAATGTCACAACCAACATGGCTACGACATTACAGTGAGTGGCAGGCAATTCCTGCATGTTTGTTGGCTCTGTAAAGAGCGCCAAACATGCAGGGAGGGGACCTGAGCATCCGCCTGAGCATCTCACAAGTACTCGGCGAGCTCCGAGCATCTCGAGTACTGAGATGCTCGGGCGAGTAGCGAGTACTTATGAATATGCTCGGTCATCACTAGTGAACATCTAGATCTTTGGAGTACAAATGCTGAGCCCCCCATTAATCATTTAAATGGATCGCTAGTGTGCATGCTCGACTACCGCTCCATAGATTTTCGATAGCACTGTTGAAAATAAACTAGTACAGTGCAAGCCTATCTCCAGCAGTCATATAGAGAATAGAGTGACTGTTGAGCATGCTCACTACCTCTCCATTTACCCTGACAGGTGTCCCAAGTTTTGATGATTGGTGGAGGAAATTAGCAAATGCACCATTTGAGCCTAAAGCTGGAACCCAAATGATTCTGAGAATGCCCCATTGTCCTCACACCACCTGGGCGTCACATGTGTGTCAGATGTTATATACAGTCGCTCTGCATCTGGCTGCAGAAGGTCACTGCGTTTGGCATTGCAAACGCCTTCTTAATCCTTCTGACTTTTAGACCCAGCGGCAACCTCCCTCCTGCTCTGATTGACACACCCTGGTCAGGGTGTTTCTAAACTTTCAATCTACTTCAGGGAGTCACCTGTAATATTCACATTTTCCCTTGTGAAGGCTTGAAGCTATAGCAGTCAGCTAGCTTTCTCGCTTGTGCCCTTGGAGGACGTTTGGTATTATCTCTCTGGTGTCTGCTCTAGCTAACTTTTCCCCCTTTGTTTGTCTCCCTTGTTGTCTTTAGTTTATATTGGGGACTGACCAGTAGTGATGAGCGAGTATGTTTTGTTAACCCTTTCGCCGAGTATACTCAGGCAAGCACTGAGTATTTACAGCTGCTCGGTGATATGTTTGAATCACTTCTGTGTGCATGATTTGCGACTGTTTGACAGTTTTTATACATGTGAGGAATGTCTGCTTCTTACACATTCCTTACATGCATTAAAGCTGTCAAACAGTTGCAAATCATGCACACGGGAGTGATTCAAACATATCACTGAGCACGCTGTAAATACTCGGTGCTCGTCCGAGTATACTCGGCGAAAGGGTTAACAAAACATACTCGCTCATCACTACTGACCAATACTCACCTCCCCTCCCTATCAAGGGCCAAGCTCTTGGGATATACAGGGCTTAGGTTTCCTGCTTGGTGATTGGTTTGGAACCAATATAGGGATAGTAGGGCAAGCAGGGTGTTATTAGATCAGCCTTGCGGTCTTCCCCTCATCCTTTCATGTTGCACTTAGTCTTCCAACACTGTGCGTGACACTGGGTCACTGTTTAAGTCTTGTATAATTTGTAGAAATTGGATTCAGGGTTGTAGCTATAAAAAGGACAAAATAGAGCTATCTCCAACTTAAGAATACAACAGTTTTTTTGTATGTTAGGTGTGACCTATCTACAGATTTTGCACTTGGTTCCATGCACTGTTTGCAGTGCTGGTACCATGAGCTTGACTCCCAACCTTGACAAAAACATGGTTCCAATGCTCTTCCTGCTTTTAGTATATATTTTTTCTATACAAGGAAAGAACAAATATAGGCAGAGAGATGTCTACAAGAACTGTTTACACTGAATAAGACGTATGTAGGATTTTGTGAAACATGGCATCTCAGGCAATCATGATACTTTCAAATACTTGAGTGAAAGACTCAAGACTCTCCTAGCTTTAGAGACAGGGTGACTAAGTGCTTTTTAAATGCTTCAACAGGGCAAGATGCTCAGATAGAAAACCTACTTGACCAGGGTAATTTGATTTTCCAGGTCAGTACATATTCGCAGATACCAAACAGCTGCAGTATATTTTTTTTTATTTAAGTGGTGAAAAATGTTTTGGAAATTTGTAAGAATTTTTTTTTTTTATTTTGCTGCCATATTCCGAGACAATTAATGATTTCATTCTTCGGGATATGGGGCTTTGTGACGGCTTTTTTTTTTTATTGGTTCCATTTTGGGGTAGATACAATGTTTGATTCATTTATTTTATATTTTGATAGATTAGATTGTTACGAAAGCAACAATACCAAATATGTGTATTTTTTTAATTGTTTATTTTTAATCTCTTTTGGTACTTGAAGCTGCTATGTATAGCAGAAATCATGATCTCCTATGAGCACCAGCAACGAATAGGAGTTCACAGCAGGATCGTAAGGAAAGGCTCGGGGGTTATCAACAGACACGGCTGTCATGACAACCCATTGGTGACCCACGATCACATGAAAGGGGCGCCGATAGGCTAGGTGAATGACGCGCTTCCTGCCGAAGCTTGTTAAATCCCACTGTCAATGATTGACAGGTGGATTTAACAGGTTAAGAGAGCTCCACTCCACCCGCGGCTCTTAAATGCACATGATGGCTGATTAAATAAGCCATCATGTGCTAGGAAAGATGCGGTTTCGGAATGCGAACCCGCATCAAAGGCAAGGACACGACCTTTGACATAAATGTATGTCAAAGGTCGGTGAAGAGGTTAATGGCAAAATCTGTATTCGATGAATTAAGATTTTTCAGATTTTACTCATGAATAAAGAGTAAAAGATCAGTTCAGAAGGAGAAAAGAGCAGATTTCTCTGATAAGATACAAAGATAAAAAATACCCTGAAACACTGTATCGGCAAATTCAGATTCTGATTTGGCTTTTATCCTAAGTCATATGGCAACTAAGTTATTAAGGGGTCAATATTGACTTTTAGGATTGCTACTTCCAATAGATGTCACTAGAGGTCTAGTCCTCTTCCTCTCTGAAGAGGCAGTTTGCATATTTAATTTCCAAGAGGGGCATTGCATGGCCTATAAGTCTCCTCACACTGACATGCCAGGCTTGGCTTGTCACTCTCCACAAGAAGAAATGTTACCCCTTAGATATCATACACTGCACACACAGACATGAAGGATTCCTGCTCTTCTGCTTCTATATAGCATAGGTTCAGAAGCAGCAGCAGCATAGAGGATGTTTTGCAGCAACATGGAGGATGTTATGCAGCAGAATGGAGGATGTTATGCCGCAGCATGGAGGATGTTTTGCAGCAGCATGGAGGATGTTATGCAGCAGCATGGAGGATGTTTTGCAGCAGCATGGAGGATGTTTTGCAGCAGCATGGAGGATGTTATGCAGCAGAATGGAGGATGTTATGCAGCAGAATGGAGGATGTTTTGCAGCAGCATGGAAGATGTTATGCAGCAGCATGGAGGATGTTATGCAGCAGCATGGAGGATGTTATGCAGCAGCATGGAGGATGTTTTGCAGCAGCATGGAGGATGTTTTGCAGCAGCATGGAGGATGTTATGCAGCAGAATGGAGGATGTTATGCAGCAGCATGGAGGATGTTTTGCAGCAGCATGGAGGATGTTATGCAGGAGCATGGAGGATGTTTTACAGCAGCATGGAGGATGTTTTGCAGCAGCATGGAGGATGTTATGCAGCAGCATGGAGGATGTTATGCAGCAGCATGGAGGATGTTTTGCAGCAGCATGGAGGATGTTATGCAGCAGCATTGAGGATGTTTTGCTGCAGCATGGAGGATGTTTTGCAGCAGCATGGAGCATGTTTTGCAGCAGCATGGAGAATGTTATGCAGCAGCATGGAGGATGTTTTGCAGCAGCATGGAGCATGTTTTGCAGCAGCATGTAGAATGTTATGCAGCAGAATGGAGGATGTTTTGCAGCAGCATGGAGGATGTTATGCTGCAGCATGGAGGATGTTTTGCAGCAGCATGGAGGATGTTATGCAGCAGCATGGAGGATGTTATGCAGCAGCATGGAGGATGTTTTGCAGCAGCATGGAGGATGTTTTGCAGCAGCATGGAGCATGTTTTGCAGCAGCATGGAGAATGTTATGCAGCAGAATGGAGGATGTTTTGCAGCAGAATGGAGGATGTTTTGCAGCAGAATGGAGGATGTTTTGCAGCAGCATGGAAGATGTTATGCAGCAGCATGGAGGATGTTTTGCAGCAGCATGGAGGATGTTATGCAGCAGCATGGAGGATGTTTTGCAGCAGAATGGAGGATGTTTTGCAGCAGCATGAAGGATGTTTTGCAGCAGCATGGAGGATGTTATGCAGCAGCATGGAGGATGTTATGCAGCAGCATGGAGGATGTTTTGCAGCAGCATGGAGAATGTTATGCAGCAGCCTGGAGGATGTTTTGCAGCAGCATGGAGGATGTTTTGCAGCAGCATGGGGGATGTTTTGCAGCAGCATGGAGGATGTTATGCAGCAGCATGGAGGATGTTTTGCAGCAGCATGGAGGATGTTATGCAGCAGCATTGAGGATGTTTTGCTGCAGCATGGAGGATGTTTTGCAGCAGCATGGAGCATGTTTTGCAGCAGCATGGAGAATGTTATGCAGCAGCATGGAGGATGTTTTGCAGCAGCATGGAGCATGTTTTGCAGCAGCATGTAGAATGTTATGCAGCAGAATGGAGGATGTTTTGCAGCAGCATGGAGGATGTTATGCTGCAGCATGGAGGATGTTTTGCAGCAGCATGGAGGATGTTATGCAGCAGCATGGAGGATGTTATGCAGCAGCATGGAGGATGTTTTGCAGCAGCATGGAGGATGTTTTGCAGCAGCATGGAGCATGTTTTGCAGCAGCATGGAGAATGTTATGCAGCAGAATGGAGGATGTTTTGCAGCAGAATGGAGGATGTTTTGCAGCAGAATGGAGGATGTTTTGCAGCAGCATGGAAGATGTTATGCAGCAGCATGGAGGATGTTTTGCAGCAGCATGGAGGATGTTATGCAGCAGCATGGAGGATGTTTTGCAGCAGAATGGAGGATGTTTTGCAGCAGCATGAAGGATGTTTTGCAGCAGCATGGAGGATGTTATGCAGCAGCATGGAGGATGTTATGCAGCAGCATGGAGGATGTTTTGCAGCAGCATGGAGAATGTTATGCAGCAGCCTGGAGGATGTTTTGCAGCAGCATGGAGGATGTTTTGCAGCAGCATGGAGGATGTTTTGCAGCAGCATGGAGGATGTTATGCAGCAGCATTGAGGATGTTTTGCTGCAGCATGGAGGATGTTTTGCAGCAGCATGGAGCATGTTTTGCAGCAGCATGGAGAATGTTATGCAGCAGCATGGAGGATGTTTTGCAGCAGCATGGAGCATGTTTTGCAGCAGCATGTAGAATGTTATGCAGCAGAATGGAGGATGTTTTGCAGCAGCATGGAGGATGTTATGCTGCAGCATGGAGGATGTTTTGCAGCAGCATGGAGGATGTTTTGCAGCAGCATGGAGGATGTTATGCAGCAGAATGGAGGATGTTATGCAGCAGCATGGAGGATGTTTTGCAGCAGCATGGAGGATGTTATGCAGCAGCATGGAGGATGTTTTGCAGCAGCATGGAGGATGTTTTGCAGCAGCATGGAGGATGTTATGCAGCAGAATGGAGGATGTTATGCAGCAGCATGGAGGATGTTATGCAGCAGCATGGAGGATGTTATGCAGGAGCATGGAGGATGTTTTGCAGCAGCATGGAGGATGTTTTGCAGCAGCATGGAGGATGTTATGCAGCAGCATGGAGGATGTTATGCAGCAGCATGGAGGATGTTTTGCAGCAGCATGGAGGATGTTATGCAGCAGCATTGAGGATGTTTTGCTGCAGCATGGAGGATGTTTTGCAGCAGCATGGAGCATGTTTTGCAGCAGCATGGAGAATGTTATGCAGCAGCATGGAGGATGTTTTGCAGCAGCATGGAGCATGTTTTGCAGCAGCATGTAGAATGTTATGCAGCAGAATGGAGGATGTTTTGCAGCAGCATGGAGGATGTTATGCTGCAGCATGGAGGATGTTTTGCAGCAGCATGGAGGATGTTATGCAGCAGCATGGAGGATGTTATGCGGCAGCATGGAGGATGTTTTGCAGCAGCATGGAGGATGTTTTGCAGCAGCATGGAGCATGTTTTGCAGCAGCATGGAGAATGTTATGCAGCAGAATGGAGGATGTTTTGCAGCAGAATGGAGGATGTTTTGCAGCAGAATGGAGGATGTTTTGCAGCAGCATGGAAGATGTTATGCAGCAGCATGGAGGATGTTTTGCAGCAGCATGGAGGATGTTATGCAGCAGCATGGAGGATGTTTTGCAGCAGAATGGAGGATGTTTTGCAGCAGCATGAAGGATGTTTTGCAGCAGCATGGAAGATGTTATGCAGCAGCATGGAGGATGTTATGCAGCAGCATGGAGGATGTTATGCAGCAGCATGGAGGATGTTTTGCAGCAGCATGGAGGATGTTTTGCAGCAGCATGGAGGATGTTATGCAGCAGAATGGAGGATGTTATGCAGCAGCATGGAGGATGTTTTGCAGCAGCATGGAGGATGTTATGCAGGAGCATGGAGGATGTTTTACAGCAGCATGGAGGATGTTTTGCAGCAGCATGGAGGATGTTATGCAGCAGCATGGAGGATGTTTTGCAGCAGCATGGAGGATGTTATGCAGCAGCATTGAGGATGTTTTGCTGCAGCATGGAGGATGTTTTGCAGCAGCATGGAGCATGTTTTGCAGCAGCATGGAGAATGTTATGCAGCAGCATGGAGGATGTTTTGCAGCAGCATGGAGCATGTTTTGCAGCAGCATGTAGAATGTTATGCAGCAGAATGGAGGATGTTTTGCAGCAGCATGGAGGATGTTATGCTGCAGCATGGAGGATGTTTTGCAGCAGCATGGAGGATGTTATGCAGCAGCATGGAGGATGTTATGCAGCAGCATGGAGGATGTTTTGCAGCAGCATGGAGGATGTTTTGCAGCAGCATGGAGCATGTTTTGCAGCAGCATGGAGAATGTTATGCAGCAGAATGGAGGATGTTTTGCAGCAGAATGGAGGATGTTTTGCAGCAGAATGGAGGATGTTTTGCAGCAGCATGGAAGATGTTATGCAGCAGCATGGAGGATGTTTTGCAGCAGCATGGAGGATGTTATGCAGCAGCATGGAGGATGTTTTGCAGCAGAATGGAGGATGTTTTGCAGCAGCATGAAGGATGTTTTGCAGCAGCATGGAGGATGTTATGCAGCAGCATGGAGGATGTTATGCAGCAGCATGGAGGATGTTTTGCAGCAGCATGGAGAATGTTATGCAGCAGCCTGGAGGATGTTTTGCAGCAGCATGGAGGATGTTTTGCAGCAGCATGGGGGATGTTTTGCAGCAGCATGGAGGATGTTATGCAGCAGCATGGAGGATGTTTTGCAGCAGCATGGAGGATGTTATGCAGCAGCATTGAGGATGTTTTGCTGCAGCATGGAGGATGTTTTGCAGCAGCATGGAGCATGTTTTGCAGCAGCATGGAGAATGTTATGCAGCAGCATGGAGGATGTTTTGCAGCAGCATGGAGCATGTTTTGCAGCAGCATGTAGAATGTTATGCAGCAGAATGGAGGATGTTTTGCAGCAGCATGGAGGATGTTATGCTGCAGCATGGAGGATGTTTTGCAGCAGCATGGAGGATGTTATGCAGCAGCATGGAGGATGTTATGCAGCAGCATGGAGGATGTTTTGCAGCAGCATGGAGGATGTTTTGCAGCAGCATGGAGGATGTTATGCAGCAGAATGGAGGATGTTATGCAGCAGCATGGAGGATGTTTTGCAGCAGCATGGAGGATGTTATGCAGGAGCATGGAGGATGTTTTACAGCAGCATGGAGGATGTTTTGCAGCAGCATGGAGGATGTTATGCAGCAGCATGGAGGATGTTTTGCAGCAGCATGGAGGATGTTATGCAGCAGCATTGAGGATGTTTTGCTGCAGCATGGAGGATGTTTTGCAGCAGCATGGAGCATGTTTTGCAGCAGCATGGAGAATGTTATGCAGCAGCATGGAGGATGTTTTGCAGCAGCATGGAGCATGTTTTGCAGCAGCATGTAGAATGTTATGCAGCAGAATGGAGGATGTTTTGCAGCAGCATGGAGGATGTTATGCTGCAGCATGGAGGATGTTTTGCAGCAGCATGGAGGATGTTATGCAGCAGCATGGAGGATGTTATGCAGCAGCATGGAGGATGTTTTGCAGCAGCATGGAGGATGTTATGCAGCAGCATGGAGGATGTTATGCGGCAGCATGGAGGATGTTTTGCAGCAGCATGGAGGATGTTTTGCAGCAGCATGGAGCATGTTTTGCAGCAGCATGGAGAATGTTATGCAGCAGAATGGAGGATGTTTTGCAGCAGAATGGAGGATGTTTTGCAGCAGAATGGAGGATGTTTTGCAGCAGCATGGAAGATGTTATGCAGCAGCATGGAGGATGTTTTGCAGCAGCATGGAGGATGTTATGCAGCAGCATGGAGGATGTTTTGCAGCAGAATGGAGGATGTTTTGCAGCAGCATGAAGGATGTTTTGCAGCAGCATGGAAGATGTTATGCAGCAGCATGGAGGATGTTATGCAGCAGCATGGAGGATGTTATGCAGCAGCATGGAGGATGTTTTGCAGCAGCATGGAGGATGTTTTGCAGCAGCATGGAGGATGTTATGCAGCAGAATGGAGGATGTTATGCAGCAGCATGGAGGATGTTTTGCAGCAGCATGGAGGATGTTATGCAGGAGCATGGAGGATGTTTTACAGCAGCATGGAGGATGTTTTGCAGCAGCATGGAGGATGTTATGCAGCAGCATGGAGGATGTTTTGCAGCAGCATGGAGGATGTTATGCAGCAGCATTGAGGATGTTTTGCTGCAGCATGGAGGATGTTTTGCAGCAGCATGGAGCATGTTTTGCAGCAGCATGGAGAATGTTATGCAGCAGCATGGAGGATGTTTTGCAGCAGCATGGAGCATGTTTTGCAGCAGCATGTAGAATGTTATGCAGCAGAATGGAGGATGTTTTGCAGCAGCATGGAGGATGTTATGCTGCAGCATGGAGGATGTTTTGCAGCAGCATGGAGGATGTTATGCAGCAGCATGGAGGATGTTATGCAGCAGCATGGAGGATGTTTTGCAGCAGCATGGAGGATGTTTTGCAGCAGCATGGAGCATGTTTTGCAGCAGCATGGAGAATGTTATGCAGCAGAATGGAGGATGTTTTGCAGCAGAATGGAGGATGTTTTGCAGCAGAATGGAGGATGTTTTGCAGCAGCATGGAAGATGTTATGCAGCAGCATGGAGGATGTTTTGCAGCAGCATGGAGGATGTTATGCAGCAGCATGGAGGATGTTTTGCAGCAGAATGGAGGATGTTTTGCAGCAGCATGAAGGATGTTTTGCAGCAGCATGGAGGATGTTATGCAGCAGCATGGAGGATGTTATGCAGCAGCATGGAGGATGTTTTGCAGCAGCATGGAGAATGTTATGCAGCAGCCTGGAGGATGTTTTGCAGCAGCATGGAGGATGTTTTGCAGCAGCATGGGGGATGTTTTGCAGCAGCATGGAGGATGTTATGCAGCAGCATGGAGGATGTTTTGCAGCAGCATGGAGGATGTTATGCAGCAGCATTGAGGATGTTTTGCTGCAGCATGGAGGATGTTTTGCAGCAGCATGGAGCATGTTTTGCAGCAGCATGGAGAATGTTATGCAGCAGCATGGAGGATGTTTTGCAGCAGCATGGAGCATGTTTTGCAGCAGCATGTAGAATGTTATGCAGCAGAATGGAGGATGTTTTGCAGCAGCATGGAGGATGTTATGCTGCAGCATGGAGGATGTTTTGCAGCAGCATGGAGGATGTTATGCAGCAGCATGGAGGATGTTATGCAGCAGCATGGAGGATGTTTTGCAGCAGCATGGAGGATGTTTTGCAGCAGCATGGAGCATGTTTTGCAGCAGCATGGAGAATGTTATGCAGCAGAATGGAGGATGTTTTGCAGCAGAATGAAGGATGTTTTGCAGCAGAATGGAGGATGTTTTGCAGCAGCATGGAAGATGTTATGCAGCAGCATGGAGGATGTTTTGCAGCAGCATGGAGGATGTTATGCAGCAGCATGGAGGATGTTTTGCAGCAGAATGGAGGATGTTTTGCAGCAGCATGAAGGATGTTTTGCAGCAGCATGGAGGATGTTATGCAGCAGCATGGAGGATGTTATGCAGCAGCATGGAGGATGTTTTGCAGCAGCATGGAGAATGTTATGCAGCAGCCTGGAGGATGTTTTGCAGCAGCATGGAGGATGTTTTGCAGCAGCATGGAGGATGTTTTGCAGCAGCATGGAGGATGTTATGCAGCAGCATTGAGGATGTTTTGCTGCAGCATGGAGGATGTTTTGCAGCAGCATGGAGCATGTTTTGCAGCAGCATGGAGAATGTTATGCAGCAGCATGGAGGATGTTTTGCAGCAGCATGGAGCATGTTTTGCAGCAGCATGTAGAATGTTATGCAGCAGAATGGAGGATGTTTTGCAGCAGCATGGAGGATGTTATGCTGCAGCATGGAGGATGTTTTGCAGCAGCATGGAGGATGTTTTGCAGCAGCATGGAGGATGTTATGCAGCAGTATGGAGGATGTTATGCAGCAGCATGGAGGATGTTTTGCAGCAGCATGGAGGATGTTTTGCAGCAGCATGGAGCATGTTTTGCAGCAGCATGGAGAATGTTATGCAGTAGAATGGAGGATGTTTTGCAGCAGAATGGAGGATGTTTTGCAGCAGAATGGAGGATGTTTTGCAGCAGAATGGAGGATGTTTTGCAGCAGCATGGAAGATGTTATGCAGCAGCATGGAGGATGTTTTGCAGCAGCATGGAGGATGTTATGCAGCAGCATGGAGGATGTTTTGCAGCAGAATGGAGGATGTTTTGCAGCAGCATGAAGGATGTTTTGCAGCAGCATGGAGGATGTTATGCAGCAGCATGGAGGATTTTATGCAGCAGCATGGAGGATGTTTTGCAGCAGCATGGAGAATGTTATGCAGCAGCCTGGAGGATGTTTTGCAGCAGCATGGAGGATGTTTTGCAGCAGCATGGGGGATGTTTTGCAGCAGCATGGGGGATGTTTTGCAGCAGCATGGAGGATGTAAGGCAGCAGCATGGAGGATGTTTTGCAGCAGCATGGAGGATGTTATGCAGCAGCATTGAGGATGTTTTGCTGCAGCATGGAGGATGTTTTGCAGCAGCATGGAGCATGTTTTGCCGCAGCATGGAGAATGTTATGCAGCAGCATGGAGGATGTTTTGCAGCAGCATGGAGCATGTTTTGCAGCAGCATGTAGAATGTTATGCAGCAGAATGGAGGATGTTTTGCAGCAGCATGGAGGATGTTATGCTGCAGCATGGAGGATGTTTTGCAGCAGCATGGAGGATGTTATGCAGCAGCATGGAGGATGTTATGCAGCAGCATGGAGGATGTTTTGCAGCAGCATGGAGGATGTTTTGCAGCAGCATGGAGCATGTTTTGCAGCAGCATGGAGAATGTTATGCAGCAGAATGGAGGATGTTTTGCAGCAGAATGGAGGATGTTTTGCAGCAGCATGGAAGATGTTATGCAGCAGCATGGAGGATGTTTTGCAGCAGCATGGAGGATGTTATGCAGCAGCATGGAGGATGTTTTGCAGCAGAATGGAGGATGTTTTGCAGCAGCATGAAGGATGTTTTGCAGCAGAATGGAGGATGTTTTGCAGCAGAATGGAGGATGTTTTGCAGCAGCATGGAAGATGTTATGCAGCAGCATGGAGGATGTTTTGCAGCAGCATGGAGGATGTTATGCAGCAGCATGGAGGATGTTTTGCAGCAGAATGGAGGATGTTTTGCAGCAGCATGAAGGATGTTTTGCAGCAGCATGGAGGATGTTATGCAGCAGCATGGAGGATTTTATGCAGCAGCATGGAGGATGTTTTGCAGCAGCATGGAGAATGTTATGCAGCAGCCTGGAGGATGTTTTGCAGCAGCATGGAGGATGTTTTGCAGCAGCATGGGGGATGTTTTGCAGCAGCATGGGGGATGTTTTGCAGCAGCATGGAGGATGTAAGGCAGCAGCATGGAGGATGTTTTGCAGCAGCATGGAGGATGTTATGCAGCAGCATTGAGGATGTTTTGCTGCAGCATGGAGGATGTTTTGCAGCAGCATGGAGCATGTTTTGCCGCAGCATGGAGAATGTTATGCAGCAGCATGGAGGATGTTTTGCAGCAGCATGGAGCATGTTTTGCAGCAGCATGTAGAATGTTATGCAGCAGAATGGAGGATGTTTTGCAGCAGCATGGAGGATGTTATGCTGCAGCATGGAGGATGTTTTGCAGCAGCATGGAGGATGTTATGCAGCAGCATGGAGGATGTTATGCAGCAGCATGGAGGATGTTTTGCAGCAGCATGGAGGATGTTTTGCAGCAGCATGGAGCATGTTTTGCAGCAGCATGGAGAATGTTATGCAGCAGAATGGAGGATGTTTTGCAGCAGAATGGAGGATGTTTTGCAGCAGCATGGAAGATGTTATGCAGCAGCATGGAGGATGTTTTGCAGCAGCATGGAGGATGTTATGCAGCAGCATGGAGGATGTTTTGCAGCAGAATGGAGGATGTTTTGCAGCAGCATGAAGGATGTTTTGCAGCAGCATGGAGGATGTTATGCAGCAGCATGGAGGATGTTATGCAGCAGCATGGAGGATGTTTTGCAGCAGCATGGAGAATGTTATGCAGCAGCCTGGAGGATGTTTTGCAGCAGCATGGAGGATGTTTTGCAGCAGCATGGAGGATGTTTTGCAGCAGCATGGAGGATGTTATGCAGCAGCATTGAGGATGTTTTGCTGCAGCATGGAGGATGTTTTGCAGCAGCATGGAGCATGTTTTGCAGCAGCATGGAGAATGTTATGCAGCAGCATGGAGGATGTTTTGCAGCAGCATGGAGCATGTTTTGCAGCAGCATGTAGAATGTTATGCAGCAGAATGGAGGATGTTTTGCAGCAGCATGGAGGATGTTATGCTGCAGCATGGAGGATGTTTTGCAGCAGCATGGAGGATGTTATGCAGCAGCATGGAGGATGTTATGCAGCAGCATGGAGGATGTTTTGCAGCAGCATGGAGGATGTTTTGCAGCAGCATGGAGCATGTTTTGCAGCAGCATGGAGAATGTTATGCAGCAGAATGGAGGATGTTTTGCAGCAGAATGGAGGATGTTTTGCAGCAGAATGGAGGATGTTTTGCAGCAGCATGGAAGATGTTATGCAGCAGCATGGAGGATGTTTTGCAGCAGCATGGAGGATGTTATGCAGCAGCATGGAGGATGTTTTGCAGCAGAATGGAGGATGTTTTGCAGCAGCATGAAGGATGTTTTTCAGCAGCATGGAGGATGTTATGCAGCAGCATGGAGGATGTTATGCAGCAGCATGGAGGATGTTTTGCAGCAGCATGGAGAATGTTATGCAGCAGCCTGGAGGATGTTTTGCAGCAGCATGGAGGATGTTTTGCAGCATCATGGGGGATGTTTTGCAGCAGCATGGAGGATGTTATGCAGCAGCATGGAGGATGTTTTGCAGCAGCATGGAGGATGTTATGCAGCAGCATGGAGGATGTTTTGCGGCAGCATGGAGGATGTTTTGCGGCAGCATGGAGGATGTTATGCAGCAGCATGGAGGATGTTTTGCAGCAGAATGGAGGATGTTTTGCAGCAGCATGAAGGATGTTTTGCAGCAGCATGGAGGATGTTATGCAGCAGCATGGAGGATGTTATGCAGCAGCATGGAGGATGTTTTGCAGCAGCATGGAGAATGTTATGCAGCAGCCTAGAGGATGTTTTGCAGCAGCATGGAGGATGTTTTGCAGCAGCATGGGGGATGTTTTGCAGCAGCATGGAGGATGTTATGCAGCAGCATGGAGGATGTTTTGCAGCAGCATGGAGGATGTTATGCAGCAGCATTGAGGATGTTTTGCTGCAGCATGGAGGATGTTTTGCAGCAGCATGGAGCATGTTTTGCAGCAGCATGGAGAATGTTATGCAGCAGCATGGAGGATGTTTTGCAGCAGCATGGAGCATGTTTTGCAGCAGCATGTAGAATGTTATGCAGCAGAATGGAGGATGTTTTGCAGCAGCATGGAGGATGTTATGCTGCAGCATGGAGGATGTTTTGCAGCAGCATGGAGGATGTTATGCAGCAGCATGGAGGATGTTATGCAGCAGCATGGAGAATGTTATGCAGCAGAATGGAGGATGTTTTGCAGCAGCATGGAGGATGTTTTGCAGCAGCATGGAGCATGTTTTGCAGCAGCATGGAGAATGTTATGCAGCAGAATGGAGGATGTTTTGCAGCAGAATGGAGGATGTTTTGCAGCAGAATGGAGGATGTTTTGCAGCAGCATGGAAGATGTTATGCAGCAGCATGGAGGATGTTTTGCAGCAGCATGGAGGATGTTATGCAGCAGCATGGAGGATGTTTTGCAGCAGAATGGAGGATGTTTTGCAGCAGCATGAAGGATGTTTTGCAGCAGCATGGAGGATGTTATGCAGCAGCATGGAGGATGTTATGCAGCAGCATGGAGGATGTTTTGCAGCAGCATGGAGAATGTTATGCAGCAGCCTGGAGGATGTTTTGCAGCAGCATGGAGGATGTTTTGCAGCAGCATGGAGGATGTTTTGCAACAGCATGGAGGGTGTTATGCAGCAGCATGGAGGATGTTTTGCAGCAGAATGGAGGATGCTTTGCAGCAGCATGAAGGATGTTTTGCAGCAGCATGGAGGATGTTATGCAGCAGCATGGAGGATGTTTTGCGGCAGCATGGAGGATGTTTTGCAGCAGCATGGAGGATGTTATGCAGCAGCATGGAGGATGTTATGCAGCAACATGGAGGATGTTATGCAGCAGCAAGGCTCCGTGAGTGTGTGTATCCTTCTTTCTCTCCCTTTCTCTCTGCTCTTCCCCCTACTCTCTCCATGGGCATCATTAGAAATATATTCAGATCCCTCAGTGACCTGTCTGGGTCTGGATTAATTTTATCTGTATATTAAAATAAATGATGAGCTCAGGAGGAAGGAAAAGAAATGTCTCATAAGTGGAGAAAAAAACAAAACATTTATCTGCCAAGATATATTACAAAATTTCTTCTATTTGCTTGTACTATTGATTAATGCAAAGTTTGTTGACCAGTTAATAACAAATCTAGCTCTGCTACATCTGTATGCTGAAAAACAGTCATCTCGTATCCGCTAAGTAACAATTGCTAAGCGCTGTACAACATATACAGCACTAAGCATATTCCTGTAGAGTGACTGAATCCCATTGGAAGTAATATGACGGCAGGGGACTTATAGTTGTGTGGAGCCATCGTGATAGTTACTGTACATCATCGGATCGCCGGAGTCCAACATACAAGAACACGTTAATTGAATTTTTCTGAATTACGGGAAGACCTGGCCAGACCTGAACGGCTCCATAAATTTCTGTAGCAGCTGCCTGTTAAAGGCGATGATTAGCCTTATTAGGGTTGCTGTTTCTCATTATTTACATAGCATAAATAAGAAAATATGATGGTGACACAGTTTTGGGGGAGTGAATGAAGACCATTTGGCTCATCAAGGCTCATTTAGTTTAGTGTCCATTTCCCATTATAGTCATCTGCTTGTTTACCGGAGAGCCGAATCCTCCCGCTCCAACTACCTTGTCTGGTAAACAATACAATAAATAATATTAT
Source organism: Phyllobates terribilis (assembly GCF_046119375.1). NCBI lineage: Eukaryota > Metazoa > Chordata > Amphibia > Anura > Dendrobatidae > Phyllobates > Phyllobates terribilis. Next base: position 332,638,776 of record NW_027362768.1, read on the forward strand.
CCAATGCGCGGCCGCAGTGTGAATTATCTTCTACGTTTGTTTATTATTTCCACATTCTCCACATGTCCATCTGTGCTTAATTATGTGCCGGGAACTGTAGGTCAATGGTTTCCATTAGTCTAGCATTAATATAGAATTATGCTTGTGACCTATTCCAGAGTGTTCCTAACATTTAAAGGGAAACCTCTTAACTATTTAGTTCCTTTGCGGAATTCTGTGGATATTTGCTGAGAGCTTTTAAGCCAGCTAAGGGGTTTTTCAGGAAAATAAAATTAGTCTGAAAAATGGTCAAATAGGTGAAAAATAATAAAAGTAGTAAATCCTCTGCACAGGCAAAGGCTCTCATACAGAGCATGGGCAGCACGGTGGCTCAGTCGTTAACACTGTTGCTTTGCAGCTCTGGGGTCCTGGGTTCAAATCCCACCAAGGACAACATCTGCAAGGAGTTTGTATGTTCTCCCCGTGTTTGAGTGGTTTTCCTCCAGGTTATCTGGTTTCCTCCCACACTCCAAAGACATACTGATAGGGAATGTTGATTGTGAGCCCCAATGGGGACAGTGCCCATAATGTCTGTAAAGCGCTGCAGAATTAATGGCTTCATATAAATAAAATAAATAAATACAGAGTAGATAACACTTGTCAACAGTTCTCCCCATATACAGGAATGCACAACTCAGCCAAGCATTCATGTATTCTCTATGCGAGAGCCGCTGCCAGAATCATGTAGCTGCTACTTATCTACAGGGAATAAATGGATAGGCAAGTGGAATCCAACAGGACAGATCCTTCACTCCTTCAACATTATCTATAGGGGGAGACACGGGAGACTCTCATACACACTCAGATGATTCTATAGTCTTTCATTCTCTCTTCCTTTTCCTTCTCTCTTTCTTTCATTTCCTTCCTTCCTTTCGCTTTCTTTTATTTCTTTATTTTTCATCTTTCTTGCATTTTCATCCTTCTTTCCTTCCTCTTTTTTTCTTTCTTTCCTTGTTTTTCTTTCACTTCCCTCCTTCTTCTTTCCTTCCTTTTCCGTCTCTCTAATTTTCTTTTCTTTTTTTCATTTCTTAATTTTTCCCTTCTATTTCTTTCATCCCCTTCTTTCCTTCCTTCCTTAATTCCTTGCTTTCATTTTCTTCCTTCCTTTTTTCCTTTTCCTTCTCTCTTTTTTAACTTTCCCTTTCTTTTTTTATTTTCCATCTCTTTTTCTTGCATTTTCACCCTTCCTTCCTTCTTTCCTTCCTTCCTCTTCTTTTTTTTCTTTCTTTTCCTTCCCTTTCCTTCATTTCGTTCCTTATTTCCTTCCTTCCTTTTCTTTCTTTTCCTTCTTTCCTTCCTTCCCTTCACTCTAATTTTCATTCTTTCATTTCTTTTTTTCTTTCTTTCCCTTCAATTTCTTTCATCCCCTTCCTTCCTTTCTTCCTTAATTCCTTCCTTTTATTTTCTGCCTTCCTTCCTTCCTTATTTCCTTTTCCATCTCTCTTTTTTTAACTTATTCTGTTTTTTTCTTACTTTCTTTTCCTTCAGGAGTTATACACCTTTTTTTTTTCTAACTTAAATGCATATATTTTTGGATACAAATGATTTTTGACATTGGGTTTCATTAAAAACGTTGCACTGTTTGACATCTTTAACCTTTTTGTTCAGCTGGCTATTGCTAGCTTTACAATGAGCTGACTGAGAATCTGCCAGTGAGTTAATTCAGATGGTCCAATGGAAAAGTTTGTAACTCTTATATTTGTCTTTTCCTGAGCTCTTCTCAGCTGATTTATGACCACTGACCACATCAAAGTTGAATCTGTAGGAAATAAAGAGCCTGTATAAGCCAAGCGGTACAAAATTTTTAATAAAACTAAATAGCAAAAATTATTTTTAGACCTAAATAAATGCATTTAAGTAGCAAAATAAGAGGTGGATGTCCCCTTGTTTTGCTGTTCTCTGACTTCTGGTCCTGCCATAGCAATTATCCGCCTTAACCTATTATTGTTGAATGGGAATTTTGCAACAGGTTCCCTTTATGTTCCCTAAAATGCAAGAAGGAGAAATGATTGTCCGTAAGATGGGAGCTTTACACGGGTAAGTTACAGAGTGTTCTATCGTTGGTAGGACAAGATGTTAGACGCTGACGGCTGTGGGCTTAGAGATTCCAATCACGTAAATTCTGGCCTAATTATCATTATTACGTGGAATATTCACAAAGTAAATTGTATAAGCAAAGCAGATTTTCTAGTATTGCGGCGGTTCTGATTTGACTGTGCAGTAAGAAGTAATATTAGCTTTGAGAAACAAAACCTGTTGGGATATTCATTTGCATAATGGTTCCTACGTCGGAAACAAAAGAGGTGGCAGCTTTTGGCAAAACTGTTCATTATGAGTACAGTTTAATGAATAAGTAGACGATGTAACAAATGCTTGTAATTGCTTAGCCGAAAAGTGTTCTCTATCTGGAAAAGTGCTACTTTCCCCACTTTTTCTAGCATCTTTTTAATTTAAAGTGTAGGCAGAAAACAAAGCGTACACTGTTATTTGCTGCACTAAATACAAGGGACGTGTGACTGAGTTGTCTGCTGTTTGTGAAAGTGTGAATCAATGTGTCACAAGGAATTTGGTGTTTACCGAAAAAATGAAGATAAATTGGGAATGTGAAACAGTAAATAATGGTTACAGTACAGCAGAGGGGGGCAGAACCGCCATCTGGAAATGCAAACGTGACGGTCACATATGCTGCTACTACTCCACTGGTGTACTGGGCAAAGCCGCTGATAACAGCACTGCTGACCTCTACTCTATACTGAATGTGCACTAGTGTCTATCTATCTATCTAAAAAATAAAGAGCAGGCAGCATTCTAATTGTAGCAAAGGAAAGTATGGACTTTTATTAGCCCATGTGATGTAATTTTTATTTTTTTATTCATCTTACAATTGGATTATTGTTTTGAAGACCCTATATCTGTCTTTCTAACCTTATCTAGCTTCTTTTATCTTTCTTTTTGTTTTTCCATTTTTCTCTCATTTTCATTTCCTTCTCTCTCTTTCTTTCTTCCTTTCTTTTTCTTTCATTTCTTTATTTTCCTTGTCTCTTTCTTTCATTTCCTTTCTTCCTTTTATTTTATTTCCTTCTCTCTTTAGTTTTCTTCCTTTTCCTTTCTTCCTTCTTTCCTTTCTTTCTTTTTCTTTCATCTTTCTTTCCTTCCTTCCTTCTTTCTGTCCTCTTTCTTCCTTCCTTCCTCCCTTTGTTCTTTCCTTCATTCCTTCCTCCCACCCTCCCTTTCTTAATTCCTTCCTTTCTTCCTCACTTCCTTGCTCTCTTTCTTTCTCCTTACATCTCTGCTTCCCTTCCTTCCTCCCTGCCTAGCTTCTTCCCTGCCTCTCTCCCACCTTTCTCCCATTCTTCTTCTCTCCCATCATCCCTCCATCCCTTCCTTGCTTCTTTTCTTCCTTCCTTCCTTTCTCCCCTCTGTCTTTCTCCCTTCCTGTATTTTACTTATGTCTGTCTATTTATCTATCTAATAATATAATAGACATCTAATAACATATTACCTATTTCTTTTCCATAGTTACTCCAGTAAGATTCTCAGCGCCTTTGCCAGGGTGTGGGTGGTGAAGCCGGTTGTTCTGTATGTATGATATATAAGTATAAGCTAATGACTGCTTGTTTAGGATTGCTGATGAAGTAATGATTGCATCACTGCTAGTGTTGAGCGAGCATGCTCGACACTGCTCGGTACTCGCTCGAGCATCTCACTACTCGGGATGTTCGGCGAGCACCGAGCATTTCCGGGTTACTCGGGCGGGAGCTCGGGTCTCCGCCCTGCATGTTTGGTGCTCTTTACAGAGCCAATGAACATGCAGGGATTGCCAGCCAGTCACTGTAATGCCGCAGCCATGTTGGTTGTGGGCATTACAGTGATTGGCTGGCCGCACAGTGTCACCTCGAGTATTTAAAACCGTCACCTCGAGTATTTAAAACCGGGTGCCGCCATCTTGGACACAGTCGCTCCGGATCAGACAGTGTAGGGAGAGTGCTGCTGAGCTAGGGAGAGATTTATACCGTGAAATAGTTAGTGTAGGGTCTCTAAAGCCTGTCAAGTCAAACAAACAGTCCTTCTCAGGACTAATATCCAACCCAGATATCAGGCAGGCAGGCAGGCAGGCTGCATTACAGTTCTATGTGCTACCGCTGCTCAAATTGCCAGACTTAGCCCCAGGTCTCAGGGGCTAAGTCTAGCAATTTTTTTGATCTAAATCCACTTTTTTTTTTTTTCCTCAGTCAGACTGTACAAATACCCGTCTTATTAACCTTTTGGTATCCCCTCCCCCCCAAAAAATTGAGTGTGTCTGTGAGTGTTCAGACACAAATATATCTGTTTAAAAGAGTCTGGTGTAGGCCAAATAACTAGAACTGTGGTTTTGCAGTTCCACACTTCAAATCTCAGTATTATCCACTTTTTTGCCTTTTTTTTGCATAAAATAACATTTTGAGTGTCTCGCTGACTGTTCAGACACAAATATATCTGTTTAAAAGAGTCTGGTGTAGGCCAAATAACTAGAACTGTGGTTTTGCAGTTCCACGCTTCAAATCTCTGTATTATCCACTTTTTTGCCTTTTTTTGCATAAAATAACGTTTTGAGTGTCTCGCTGACTGTTCAGACACAAATATGTCTGTTTAAAAGAGTCTGGTGTAGGCCAGATAACTAGAACTGTGGTTTTGCAGTTCCACGCTTCAAATCTCTGTATTATCCACTTTTTTGACTTTTTTGCATAAAAAAAAAACATTTTGAGTGTCTCGCTGACTGTTCAGACACAAATATATCTGTTTAAAAGAGTCTGGTGTAGGCCAGATAACTAGAACTGTGGTTTTCCAGTTCCGCACTTCAAATCTCTGTATTATCCACTTTTTTGCATAAAAAAAAATATTTGAGTGTCTCCCTGACTGTTTAGACACAAATATATCTGTTTAAAAGATTCTGGTGTAGGCCAGATATCTAGAACTGTGGTTTTCCTCTCCCACAGTTCAAATCTGGGAGTAATGTACCTTTTTGCATGAAAAAAAAACATTTTGAGTGTCTCGCTGACTGTTCAGACACAAATATATCTGTTTTAAAGAGTCTGGTGTAGGCCAGATAACTGGAACTGTGGTTTTGAAGTTCCACGGTTCAAATCGCTGTATTATCCACTTTTTTGCCTTTTTTGCATAAAAAAAACTTTTTGAGTGTCTCGCTGACTGTTCAGACACAAATATATCTGTTTAAAAGAGTCTGGTGTAGTCCAGATAACTAGAAGTTTGGTTTTGCAGTTCCACGCTTCAAATCTCTGTATTATCCACTTTTTTGCCATTTTTGCATAAAAAAAATAATTTTGAGTATCTCACTGACTGTTCAGACACAAATATATCTGTTTAAAAGAGTCTGTTGTAGGCCAGATAACTAGAACTGTGGTTTTGCAGTTCCACGCTTCAAATCTCTGGATTCTCCACTTTTTTGCCTTTTTTGCATAAAAAAACATTTTGAATGTCTCCCTGCCTGTTCAAACACAAATATATCTGTTTAAAAGAGTCTGGTGTAGTCCAGATAACTAGAAGTTTGGTTTTGCAGTTCCACGCTTCAAATCTCTGTATTATCCACTTTTTTGCCTTTTTTGCATAAAAAAACAGTTTGAGTGTCTCGCTGACTGTTCAGACACAAATATATCTGTTTAAAAGATTCTGGTGTAGGCCAGAGAACTAGAACTGTGGTTTTCCTCTCCCACAGTTCAAATCTGGGAGTAATGTACCTTTTTGCATGAAAAAAAACATTTTGAGTGTCTCGCTGACTGTTCAGACACAAATATATCTGTTTAAAAGATTCTGGTGTAGGCCAGATAACTACAACTGTGGTTTTGAAGTTCCACGGTTCAAATCTCTGTATTAGCCACCTTTTTGCCTTTTTTGCATAAAAAAAACTTTTTGAGTGTCTTGCTGACTATTCAGAAACAAATATATCTGTTTAAAAGAGTCTGGTGTAGGCCAGATAACTAGAACTGTGGTTTTGCAGTTCCACGGTTCAAATCTCTCTATTATCCTGTTTTTTGCCTTTTTAGCATAAAAAAAAACATTTTGAGTGTCTCGCTGACTGTTCAGACGTTAAGACACAAATGTATCTGTTTAAAAGAGTCTGGTGTAGGCCAGATAACTAGAACTGTGGTTTTCCTCTCCCACGGTTCAAATCTCCTTTCTATTACCCTTTTGTCATTGATAGTGTGAGTGTAAGCTATTTTACTTCATTTACAAAGGGCAAGGCGCGTGGCAACGGACGTGGAACTGGACGGTCTGGTGATGGTACGTGCAGAGGATGGGGCCGTGGCCAAGGTGAAAATGTGCCACAACCAAAAGCCACATCTTCTTGCTCCCAGTTCTTGACCGAATTACTAGGGAAGCACACAACAGCACCACTATTGCGAACTGATCAGTGTGAACAGGTTATAAATTGGATAGCAGATAATACTTCAAGTCACCTGGGCACCACCAACTCCGGTCTGTCTTCCACACGGTCAAGTGTTAGTAGCCGTGAGTCTCGACCGCATACTCCTCCTCACCCTGATGCTCTTTCCTCCCAGCATGCCGAGTGTCGTCAGACAGCAACTGATCCCACAGTTGGACACTCTGAAGAGCTGTTCACTGGTCCATTTCCATATTTGGGCCCCTCGCCTGCTCCTCTTGAAGTGGTGGAAGAGGAGATCCCATGTAGCGATGGCCAAATATTTGAATAGCCACGGCCACAGGAAGGTGACGGTGGCAATTTGTCACAAGAGGTGGACGATGATGAGACACAATTGCCACGAAGTGAGGAGGAGGACCGTGGTGCGGAAGTGGAAGAGGAGGAGGCGGTGGATGATCTAGTAACTGACCCAACATGGCAGGAGGACACGCAGAGCGAGGCCAGCAGCACACAGGGGGAGGGAGGCAGAGTACCCCAACAGGCAAGAAGAAGCAGTGTGGTGGCCGCAGATAGAAGGCAGGCAACCGTTCCACGTAACACCAACACGAGGGATGTTGCCAGTACAACTGGTAGATCTTCCAGAGTCTGGACTCTGCTGATAAACCCAAAAAGGCCATTTGTTCCACCTGCAAGGCCAGCATCAGCAGGGGTGACAAAACTACCAGCCTGACCACCACCAGCATGATCAGGCACATGGCAGCAAAGCACCCGACTTTGTGGGGCGAACCCCAGGGTCCACGACCAGTGTCAGCGGGTGGGTCCATGACCAGTGTCAGCGGGTGTCACCACTGCTTCTTCCGCTGTTGTGCGTGTAAGTGAACCCCCTGTTGTGCATGCAAGCAATCCCCTGTCCATTCTGCATGCAAAGATGCCCCCTCCTCTCAGTCTTCACTTGTTATGGCAGTTTCTCAAGAAACAGCATCCACGTCCCTCCACAGCGTTCAATTGTCTATATCACAGACCTTTGAACGAAAGCAGAAATTCGGAGCTAACGCCCCACAGGCCACAGTCCTAAATTCGCACATTTCATGACTGCTTGCGTTGGAAATTCTGCCTTTTAGGCTGGTGGAGACGGAATCCTTCCGCAACCTTATGGCGGTGGCCATCCCTCGGTACTCCGTCCCCAGCCAACACTATTTTGCCTGGTGTGCCATCCCCGCACTACACAAGCATGTGTCCCAAAACATCTGCCGTGCCCTCAACAACGCAGTTACTGGGAGAGTCCACCTGACAACGGACACGTGGACAAGTGATTGTGGCCAGGGACGGTACATCTCCCTGACGGCACACTGGGTAAACATAGTGGAAGCCGGGACCCAGTCGGACCTTGGGACGGAACACATCCTCCCCACACCGAGGATTGCGGGCCCTATGTCAGTCAGAGTTGCCCCAACAGTGTACAGCTCCTGCCCATCATCCTCCTCCTCCTCCTCCTCATGTTCAGCCTCCATCTCAGATATCACCACATCAGTTACAAACTGGAAGCACTGCAGTACTGCCTCAGCCAAGCGGCAACAGGCTGTGCTGAAACTCATAAGTTTCGGTGATAAAACTCACACTGCTTGTGAGTTGTGGACAGCTGTGAAAGAGCAGGCAGATCTGTGGCTGAGACCCCTGAACCTACATCCAGGCATAGTCGTGTGTGACAATGGCCATAACCTGGTGGCGGCTCTGAGGCGAGGCAAGATCACACACGTATCAAGCCTGACTCATGTGCTTAACCTCGTGGTTCAGCAGTTTCTTAAATCGTACCCCGAGTTGCCAGATCTGCTCGTCAAAGTACGCCGCCTGTCAGCTCATTTTTGGAAGTTGGCTACGGCTTCCGCCGCCCTTGCTGTGTTGCAGAAGCGTTTGCAGCTTCCGGCACACCGACTGGTGTGTGATGTCCCCTCACGTTGGAACTCTACCCTCCACATGTTGCAAAGGATTTGCGAGCATAAGAGAGCAGTTGTGGAATACCAGCTGCAACAAAGCCATCGATATTCAGGACTCCACACATAAGACATCAGGAGTGGACCTGGATGTCTGACATATGTACCATCCTGACAAACTTTGAGGAGTCCACCAAGATGGTGTCGATGACGCCATCATTAGCGTCATCATCCCACTTGTCTGTCTTTTGCAACGCTCTCTGCAGAGATTTAAGAGGAGGCATTGCAGCCAGAGTATGATTAGATGGATCAAGAAGCCATAGCAGGCGATTACACACAGCCCAGCCTCATCTCATCCCAACGTGCATTGGGGGACAATGAGGGAGAAGAGGAGGAGGAGGAAGAACAGGAGCTGGTATCATGCGCTGTAGACGGTAGTACCTATACAACTGTCATACCGTCTTTTCAGCGTGGGTGGCCTGAGGACAGGGGGGAGGAGGAGGAGGAGGTCAGTCTTCATTTTGGTGAGGACACGGAAGTCTTGCCCATTACCAGTCTGGCACGCATGGCTGACTTTATGTTACGCTGCTTTGACCGTGACCCTCGCGTTGTCAAAATGTTGGGTGACAGTCATTACTGGTTGGTGACACTTTTAGACCCCCGCTACAAGGAGAACTTTCACTCTCTTATTCCTAACGTGGAGAGGTCTACAAAAATGGGGCAGTACCAGAAGGCCCATGCTGCAGAACTGTTAAAAAAATTCCCATCTGAACACGCTAGCGACAGAGGTCGCAGTTCGTTGCCCAATCAAGGTGTACAGGTGAGAGAGACGCAACTCCAATCCAGCAGAGGCAGGGGAACACTGTCAACGCTCTGGGACAGTTTTCTGAGACCTGCCCAGCTTACAGGCCCTGAGGCACGGGGTACTCTCACAAGGAGTGGAAAGTTTCAAAAGATGGTGAGGGAGTACCTTGCCGACCGTACCAGAGTCCTCCTTGATTCCTCTGTGCCTTTTAATTATTGGGTATCCAAGCTGGACCCTTGGAATGAACTCGCTCTGCACGCCTTGGAGGTCCTGGCCTGCTCTGCCGCTAGCGTGTTATCGAAGCGTGTTTTTAGTGCCGCTGGGGGAATTATAACTGATAAGCGTACTCGCCTGTCAACTGACAATGCTGACAAGCTGACCCTTATCAAAATGAACAAGGGCTGGATTGGGCCAGACTTCATATCACCACCAAATGACAGCAGAGTAACATAAAGTCAAATCCACTATGTTATTTCGGGAGGTGTATTCCCATGCACCGCTTCACACCCACACATGGGTATACGCTTCCTCATTTTGGCTGTTTTTTGCTCTTCTTCTTATCCTCAGCCTCCACCACCACTATACCACCAGGGTGACCGTGTTCCGTGTTGCCAGCATTGCAAGTTCCTCCGTCCTAATTTTTGGCAGCTTTTGCTTGGAAGGCATAGGCCAAGACTATGGGAGACCCACTCCCCAATAATGGGAATAATGTTTTTAATTTGCTGTACTGCATGGCTCTTGTAAGTGGCATTAAAACTGTCTTGTTAAGCTACTGTGACCTCCACGTCTCTTCCAAGGGGCATTAAAACCATCTTGTTAAGCTACTGTGACCTCCACGTCTCTTCCAAGGGGCATTAAAACTGTCTTGTTAAACCACTCTGAATCCACGTCTCTTCCAAGGGGCATTAAAACCATCTTGTTAAGCTACTGTGACCTCCAAGTCACTTCCAAGGGGCATTAAAACCATCTTGTTAAGCTACTGTGACCTCCACGTCTCTTCCAAGGGGCATTAAAACCGTCTTGTTAAACCACTCTGAACTCCATGTCTCTACCAAGGGGCATTAAAACCATCTTGTTAAACCACTCTGAACTCCACAGCTCTTCCAAGGGACATTGAAATGCTGTTTTTAATTACCTCTAACCTCCACGACTCTTCCAACGGGCATTGCACTTCCTCCTAATTTTAGTCAGCTTTTGCTTTTCAATGCATAGGCAAACACTAAGGGAGACCGACTCCCCAATAATGGGTAGAAGGTTTTTAGTACACTGTAATCCACGTCTGTTTCAAGGGGCATTGCAGTTCCTCATAATTTTTGGAAAGCCTTCCATTCACTGCTTAGGCTAACAGTGTACAGGAGACCCAGTTGCTATAAATGGAAAAACTGTTTAGTTAAGGCCCTCTGACCGCCATGTCACTTCCAAGGGGCATTGGAGTGCCTCGAAATTTTTGGTAGGCATTGCACTCGCTGTATGCCCTATAACTGTGTAGCCAAACTGCTCCTTTTGGTACAGAAACATATCCTACATGACATGTGTGATTGACTGGCCTGATATTGATGTGAATGGTCCCTGTTCCTCTCGCTCTTTCTCCTTTGCCACCACCTCATCCATCATTCATCACCTGAAGCTTTGTTTTAACGGGAGTCATAAAACTGGGATATTAGCAGGAAAACATCCAGCAATCCTCGGAGGACGAAGGATATGCACCAAAACGCTGACTACCTCAGGCCTAGCCACTACTACATACATGCGCTTGCATTCCAAGGAACAGAAAGCTAAGGAGATGGATGGCCTCATGATCATGAATAATTTACTCGTTGTGTAGGAGGCCGACCACTGCTGCTGTCTACCTTCTGAACTTTGTGTTGAAGCCTGATTGACCAAGGACCCGCAATCCTCTATGTCTGGAGGACGTGTTGCATCCCAGTGTCCAACTGTGCCCCGGCTTCCACAATATTAACCCAGTGTGAAGGCGTCATTGAGATGGACCATCCCTGGCCACATTCTCTTGTCCACGTGTTTGTGGTTAGGCTGTCCTTTCCACTAAATGCACTGGGGAGGGCACAGGTAATGTTTTGGTATGCGCGCTTGTGTATAAAGCGCACCGGGACAAATAGGGGTGGCTGGGGACCGTTTATGGACACCCGGCCGCCCCCAGGTGGCTGGGGACCATGTGTGGGCACCCGGCCACCGACGCAGCCATGATGTGGTGGCCAGATTACGCCTCCACATGCCTAAAAGGCCCAATTTCAAGTGCAAGCAAGCAAGCAATATGGTATTGCAGCCTGGGTGTGGGTGGGTGGCAGACTGCATACATGCGTTTGCAGGAATGGGAGAGGTACAATTGAACACTGCCCTGGGACAAGGACTTGCACGGGGATAGTTGCAAGTCTGCATCTTCTGATGTGGCGAGGATCACTTCTGATGGGCACACTTTTAGGCAGTGACCTGGGTGTCAGGGATTCTTCCTGGGGTCTTCCCCATGCTGTTCCCATTTCTTTTCAGCACTGTATGCATGTGTCACACAGCACATGGCCAGATAAGGATTGTAAAATGTTAAAATGACATTTCCCGGTGAATGCACTTGTCACGGTTGAAAGCAATACAAAAGTGCAAAAACGCATAAAAAATGCTACTTGTGAACATAGCCCAAGGGGTGGAGGAGTATTTTTGTTTTTGGTTATTTATCTTACCTTATACACAAGTCTTTACCCTGGAAAGGATGTTCCTTAATATATTTCACAGGAAAGCAGTTTCAGTTTCGTTTTTGAATGTTTTATTGTGAGCCCGTAAAAGTGGCTTAATACCTCTGACCACGTTGTTGACAGCAGTGACCTGGGGGTCATAAATGCTTCTTGGGGCGATCCCCATGCTGTCCCCATGTCATTTGAGCACTGTCACTATCGTTTTGGGCATTTTTTAGGCTTTCTACATACTGCCGGGGGTGCCGCTGCAAAAATGCTCGGGTCTCCCATAGACTAACATTGGGCTCGTTGCTCGGGTCGAGCACCCGAGTATAACGGTGAGCTCGGCCCGAGCTTCGAGCACCCGAGCATTTTAGTGCTCGCTCAACACTAATCACTGCTCTATTTTGATCCACGATGATAGGTGTATCTGTATGAATAGTGCTGATATTTGCAACAGGACAGTGCTATCTCAATATGTCATCTATGACCTTCAACATCCAGAATTTGGTGGCTGGTGGGTGATGGGTGGTGGATGTCATTGCATAAATTGTGCTGATATTTGAAACAAGATTGTGGATAGATTTGAGGATATTCATACAACTATCTATCTCATATCTATCTATATCATATCTATCTATCCATTTATGTATCAATCTCTTTTTTATATCTATCTATCATCTTATTTCTATACATCTAACTAACAAAAACAAATGTAGCGTGTATCCCTCGGTAGCAAATTCCATGCAAAAAACTTGTGTATTTATTAGAATCCTAGAATCTTAGAATGATGGAGTTGGAGGGGTCCTCCGGGGTCGTCGTGTCCAACCCCCTGCTCAATGCAAGATTCACTAAACCATCTCAGACAGATGTCTGTCCAGCCTCTGTTTGAAGACTTCCATTGAAGGAGAACTCACCACCTCTCGTGGCCGCTTATTCCACTCATTGATCATCCTCACTGTCAAATTTTTTTTTCAAATATCTAATCTGTATCTTCTCCCTTTCAGTTTCATCCCATTGCTTCTCGTGTTTCCATGTGCAAATGAGAATAAAGCTGATCCCTCTACACTGTGACACCCCTTCAGATATTTGTAGACAGATATGAAGCCTCCTCTTAACCTTATTTCCCAGCTTCTTTAAACGTTCCTCGTAGGACAAAGTTTGCAGACCGGTCACCATCTTGGTAGCTCTTCTTCGAACTTGCACCAGTATTTCAATGTCTTTTTTAAAATGTGGTGCCCAGAACTGGACACAGTATTCCAGATGAGGTCTGACCAAGGAGGAGTAGAGGGGGATAATGACTTCACATGATCTAGACTTTATGCTTCGCTTAATACATCCCAGAACTGTGTTTGCCTTTTTGCTGCTGAATCACAATGTTGACCCATGTGCAGTCAACAGTGTAATGCAGCAGCAAATGGCACAAATGGCAACATTTCAGCTCAAGAGCAAGTGAGCCTTTGTCAAGTTCTTGAGCTGAAATCTCTGTGTTGAGGATTAGTGATGGGCGAGCACTAAAATGCTCGGGTACTCGTTGCTCAGGTCAAGCAAATTTGAATGTTTGAGTGCTCAGTCTGAGTAACGGGCCCGATGTAAGTCTATGGGAAACTCGAGCATTTTTCCGGTGCCCCCCCCTCCCCAGCGGTCTGCAGAGGGCCTAAAAATTGCCCAAATCGATGGGAACAGTGCTCAAATGACATTGGAACAGCATGGGGAAGACCCCTGTAAGCATTTCTGACTTTCAAGTCACTGCTGTCAACAATGTTGTCAAAGGTATTATGCCACTCTTACGGACTCACAATAAATCTTTGAAACATACAAAAACAAAATGGATTTTCCTGGAAAATATGTTAAGGATAGTGATGGGCGAGCACTAAAATGCTCGGGTGCTCGATGCTCAGGTCGAGCAAATAGGAATGCTCGGATTCTCGACCCGAGCACTGAGCCCAATGTAAGTCTATGTGAAACTCGAGCATTTTTCAGGCGGCTCCCCCCCGGCGGTCTGCAGAGGGCTTAATTGCCCAAATTGATGGGAACAGTGCTCAAATGACATGGGAACAGCATGAAGAAGACCCCTGGAAGCATTTCTGACTCCCAAGTCACTGCTGTCAACAACGTTGTCAGAGGTATTACGCCACTTTTACGGACTCACAATAAAACATACAAAAACAAAACCAAATGGATTTTCCTGGGAAATATGTTAAGGAACATCCTTTCCAGGGTAATGACTTGAATATAAGACAAAATAAATAATCAAAAACAAAAATGCTCCTCCACACCTTGGGCTATGTTCACACCTAGCGTTTTTGATGCATTTTTGCACTTTTGCATTGCTTTCAACCTTGACAAATGCATTCACCAGGAAATGTCATTTTAACATTTTTCAATCTTATCTGGCCATGTGTTGTGTGAGTTATCATCAGACACATCCTGTTTCATTTATGAAGGAGGGATTGTGAAAGTCACAAACACTATTTTTACAGACTTACTATTCTTAAAGGGCCCGAAGTCGGCTATGCTTTGTTGTTACCATTATTAAAGGGTCTCCTATACTGTTATTGTGTAAGCAGTGACTGCAAGGGCTGCCAAAAAATTGTCGCAACCCAATACCCATTGAAGAGACATAGAGGAGGGTCTCAGTAAAAAAAATGTTCCCATTATAAAGGAGTGGGTCTCCTATAGTGGTAATGGCCATGCTGTGACTGCAAGGGCTGCCAAAAATTGGGAAAAATCCCACTAACAATTTAAAGACACAAAGAGCTGGGCCACAGTAATGACATGTTCCCATTAGAAAGGAGAGGGTATGCTATACAGTTATAGGATATGAATTGAGTCCAGCGGCTGCCAAAATTTAGGAAAAATCCCACTAATAATTAAAAGACGCATGGAGCTGGGCTACAGTAACGAGTACGACATGTTTCCATTAAAAAGGAGTAGGTCTCCCATACTGTTTACCTATGGAGTGAATGCACCAGCTGCCAAAAATGTGGAGGAACTCCAGTGTCCCTTGCAAGAGACGTAGAGGTCGGAGGGCCTCCTCAAAGAAAATGTTCCCATTATTAGGAAGTGGGTCTGCCATGCTGTTTGCCTATGCAGTGAATGCAACGGCTGCAAAAAATTTGGAGGAACTCCAGTATCCCTTGCAAGAGACGTAGAGGTCAGAGGTCAGAGGGCCTCCTGAAAACAATGTTTCCATTATTAGGAAGTTGGTCTCCCATACTGTTTGCCTATGCAGTGAATGCAACGGCTGTCAAAAATTTGGAGGAACTCCAATGCCCCTTGCAAGAGACGTAAATATGGTGATATGGTAGATATGGTGGTGATATGGTGGTGGAGAATGAGGATGACAAGTAGAAGGAGAACAAGAGCAAATAGACAAAATGAGGCAGCATATACCCATGTCTGGGTGTGAAGACAGAGGTGCATGGGAATAGAGTTAGACCTCCCAAAAAAAGACACTGGATTTGAGTTTATGTTATGCTGCTATCATTTGGTGGTGTTGAGAAGTCTGGCCCAACCCAGCCTTTGCTCATTTTTATAAGAGTTAGCCTGTCATCATTTTCAGTTGACAGGTGAATGCGCAAATTGGTTATAATTCCACCAGTGGCACTAAAAACCCGCTCTGACAAGGACGTTGGTACGGTCGGCAAGGTATTCCGAAACTTCCCTCCTTGTAAGAGTACCCTGTGCCTCAGGGCTTGTGCGATGGGGGTGTCTTAGACAACTGTCCCAGAAATTGGACAGTGTTCCCCTGCCTCTGCTGGATTGCATTTGTGTCTCTCTCGCCTGTACTCCTTGGTTGTCAAATGAGCTGTGACCTCTGCCGCCAGCGTTTTCAGATGGGAATTTTTTTTAATAATTCTGCAACAAGGGCATTCTTTTAATGGCCCAATTTATTAGGCCTGTCTGGCGCTGGAATAAGAGACAGAAAGTTCTCCTTGTAGCGTGGGTCCAACCAGTAATGACTGTCACCTAAAATTTGGACAATGCGAGGGTCACAGGAAAAGCAGCATAACATAAACTCAGCCATGTGTGACGGACTGCTGTGTCCTCACCAAGAGGATAACTGACCATGCTTTCCTCCTCATCCTCCTCCTCTTTCTCCTCCTTCCTGTCCTCAGGCCATCCACGCTGAACAAACGGTATGACAGTTGTGCCGGTAGAGCCGTCTATAGAGCAGGAAACTAGCTTCTGTTCTTCCTCCTCCTCCTCTTCCTCATTGTCACCCATTCCACATTGGGATGAGATGAAGCTGGGCTGTGTGTAATCACCCTGGATGGTTCTTTGCTCCATCTCATCATGCTCCGGCTGCAATGCATCCTCTTTAATTCTGAGCAGAGAGTGTTTCAGAAGACAGAGAAGCGGGATGGTGACGCTAAGTTTGGCGTCATCGCCGCTCACCATCTTGGTGGAGTCCTCAAAGTTTTGGAGGATGGTACAGATGTCTGACATCCATGTCCACTCCTGAGGTTTTATGTGTGGAGTCTGACCTGAATACCGACGGCCTTGTTGATGCTGGTAATCAACAACTGCCCCTTCTTCTCACAAATTTTCCCAACATGTTTAATGTAGAGTTCCAACGTGTGGGGACATCGCACACCAGTCGGTGAGCTGGAAGCTGCAAATGCTGCTGAAGCACTGGAATGGTGGCGGAAGCTATTGCTGACTTTCTAAAATGGGCACACAGGCGGTGTACTTTGACAAACAGATCCAGCAGCTCTGGGTGAGTTTTAAGCAACTGCTGAACCATGAGGTTAAGCACATGGGCCAGGCATGGTATATGTGTGAGCTCGCCTCGCTCACTTTGCCTCAGAGCCACCACCAGGTTCTGGCCATTGTCACACATGAACTTGCCTGGCTGTAGGGTAAGCGGTGTCAGCCACAGATCTGCCTGCTCTTTCAGAGCTGGAATGTAGAAAAAGCTGTGCACAACTCTTCAGCATTGTGCGGTTTGTCACCTAATCATATTAGCTTCAGCACAGCCTGTTGCCGCTTGGCTGAGGCAGTGCTACAGTACTTCCAGCTTCTGACTGATGTGGTCATTTCGGAGATGGAGGCTGAAGAGGAGGAGGAGATGCAGGAGCTGTAGAATGTGGGGGCAACCCTGTTTGACCCAGGGCCCACAATCCTCGGCGTCAGGAGGACATGTTCCGTCCCCAATGTGCCATCAATGAGATGTACCATCCTTGTCCATAAGCATTTGTCCACGTTTCCGTGGTTAGGTGGACTTTCCCAGTAACTGTGCTGTTGGTGGCACAGCTAATGTTGCGGTACACGTGCTTGTGTAATGTGGGGACGGCACACCAGGAGAAATTGTGGCGGCTGGGGACGGCCGCCGCCATCAGGTTGCAGATAGCTTTCGATTCCAAGAGCATAGAAGGCAACATTTAGAGCACAAACATTCACGAAATGTGTGAATTTAGTAGTGTGGCCTGTGGGGTGTTGGCTGCGTATTTGTGCTTGCATTCCAAGGAATGGGGTAGGCACAACTGAACGCTGCACTGGGACAAGGACGTGGACATGCTTGCTGATGATGCGAGCAATGACACATGCAGTGCACGAGGCATCTTGACATGCACCATGGACAGGGGATTGGCATGCATGCACAACAGCGGAACAATCAGTGGTGTCACCCGCAGATACTGTTGCTGGACCCTGGGGTTCAGCCCACTTAGTCTTGTGCTTTGCTGCCATGTGCCTGATCATGCTGGTAATGGTCAGGCTGGTACTTTTGCTACATCTGCTGATGCTGGCCTGGCAAGTTTTGTAAATGGCCTTTTTAGAGTTATCTGCAGAGCCTTTAAAAAGCAACCAGACTCGGGAAGACCTAACAGCTGTACTGGTGTGACGCCTCTACTCAGAAAGCCCGTGTTTTACCCTTGGTGTTGGGGGACTCGGTGTCAGGCCCTGCGTTGAAGAGATGGGATGCAGCCATGGCCCGGGCCCGACCCGTGCTCAGGGCCGTCACATTAGAAAGAGATGGTGTGGGCTATTCCGGGTTGAGTGGCTGATTAACGACTACGCCACCTGTGGTGTCTGGTGAAGGGTCACCAGCGCTGCTAGCAGTCCGCTGAGGCCCGATGTCATGGCGGCTAAAGTTCTCACGGGAGAGTACGGGCACCGCGTCGCATGGTATGGCGCATAATGAACAGTCCGGAGGCCATAGGGGTGGACTTCCAAGGCTTTACTCACTCAGAGACGTTAGCAGGAAGGCGACTCCCTGCTCCTCGCGGAGTCCTGCGGCCACCAGGGACGGGTGTCCGACTACCTCCGAGGAAGTCCAGTGTTCAGTGGCGACCCTACACCAGAGTGTTCCTGCACTACAGACTTCACCCTTTCCCGTCTGTGCGTGTGTAGATAGGCCGGGTCTCCCTCTGAGCACCTCTCAGGTATAGGGCTGGGGTGGCAATTCCTCTCCATCCGACGCCCAGTGGGATCCTCAGGGCCTAACCGGGCTTTCCCGTCCTGGACGTAGAGTACGAGGTCGGGTGTCGGGGGCCGGTACCCCTCTTGCAGCCGGAATCCCTCTGAATAGATCAGGTAGGCGAGGACAGGTTGCGTGCTCCGCTCCGTCTGCATCCTCCTCGGGACCCATTTGCTAGGGAGCCACACTCTAAAGCTCCCGGGCCTTCTTGATCCTGGTCCTCGGCCGGGTTGAGACATTCCTTGTCTGCAACCTACCTCTCGTCCCAAGATCAGGGTACGAGGGCTGTGTCCCATGCCAGTGCAGGCTCACACAGGATCTGCACTCCCGGAGGGAAGTCACATTACTCACAGTATTTTGACAGCACAATCACAGCCTACAGACTAGCAAAGGCTAGACTCAAGGACCACAGAACAGGACAGAACCAAAATCAAAGATGGCATTCTATTAAATATGAAATTTGAAGTGTAACTAACTAGTGTTCCTCCACCCACACCCACTAACTGGTTCCTACCACTTTGTGTTCCCCAGTCTCCCTGTAACCAGGGGAGCAGCACCTAGTGCATACTAGCTTCCTCTGGTGGAAATGTGGTGTTGGATGCAAAAGGCTAGGTCACTACCATCACACCGGCCTTACCTCAGAGGAGGAACACCACACTCCATAGCAGAAGTGCAGCATTCCTGTGGCGGTCGAACCCTCAGGAGCACCACACTGGCAACTTCCGTCGTGTTGGCGTTATGAGGAATGCTTTCCTGCCTTGTGTCTGCGGCCACCACACTGCTTCTTCCTGCCTGCTGTGGTGCTCTGCCTCCCTCCCCCCTGTGTGCTGCTGTCCTCGTCCTGTATGTCCCCCTGCCAGGTTGGGTCAGTTACTATATCATCCTCCACCTTGTCTTCCACTTCCGCACCCTGGTCCTCCTCTTGATTTTCTGGCAATTGTGTATCATCGTCATCCACCTCTTGCGACAGTAATTGTACTTTCCCACCGTTGCCTTCATGTGATCACGGCTGCTCCAATATTTGGGCATCGCTACACGCATTCTCCTCTTGACTTGCTTGAAGCTGGCCAGGCGAGAGGCCCAAATCTACAAATTGAAAAGTGAACAGTTTTTCTGAGTGTCCAAGTGTGGGATCAGTTGTCTCTGGGAACTCGGCACGGTGGGATGAAGGAGGATCAGGGTGAGGAATATGAAGTCCAGACTCACGGCTACTGAGACTTGAAGGTGTGGAAGACAGGGTGGTGGTGGTGGTGGCAAAGTGACTGGAAGCATTATCTGCTATCCAACGAACAACCTTTTGAAACTGCTCTGGGTTCAATAGTGGTGTTCTGTGGTCCCCTAATAATTGGGACAGGAAGGTCGAGCGACAAGAAGTGGGTGTTTGTTGTGGCACAATTTCAACCTGCCCACCTGCCCCTCTTCCTCGGCCCCTGCATGCACCATCACCATCCAGTCCACTTCCCCGTCCCTTGCCACGCACCTTGCCTATTTTAAATGGAGGACAATATTTTCTACATTCACGAGAAATGGCTGATTTTGGAACACTCTTATAGATGATATGTCTTACAGAGAACCACGGTTTTAAATAGCAGGTCTGTAATGTACTAATACTATTCTTCACAGACACCTAGTGTGAATAGCTTGACCGACACACTGCAACAGAATGGAAAAGGAGGCCAATATTTTCCACGTTCAGTTCAAATTTCTGGATCTTTATCGCTGAAATATGGAATAGATCTGGCTGTATTCTGCAGTGTTAACAAGCAAATGGAGCAGAAAATGATGTACTCTGGATTGCTGTTTAAGCAAATAACCAGGATTAAGATAAAAAAAATTTGCCCTGGCCCCAGATATCTGGGGCTATGTCTACAAATATCTGTAATTTTTACAGCAGCAGCAGACAGGACGTTCAATGGACCCTCTTGCGCTATATGCACTGCAGTCTGCCACATACACTGCCTGCCTGCCTAACTCCTGCCCAGCACTGATTATATGCAGCTGGATTAGTCCTCGGAAGGACTATTAGTTCAGATAGATATAGATATATGTTGTAGAATACCTATACTAACTATAAACAAGCAAATCTCTCCCTGATGCAGCAGCACCTCTCCCTACTCTGCCTGATTCTGGAGTGACTGTGACAAGCATAGCGGCGCCAGGTCTGATATACACCTGTTGACGCTGTGCGGCCAGCCAGTCACTGTAATGCCACAACCAACATGGCTACAGCATTACAGTGCATGGCAGGCAATCCCTGCATGTTCATTGGCTCTCTAAAGAGCGCCAAACATGCAGGGAGGGGACCTGGGTTCCTGCCCGAGCAACCCAGAAATGCTCGCCGGGCGCCGAGCTTGTCGAGCACAGTGATGCTCATCACAATTGAGGATCAATGAGGGGCTATCATATTGTGCTGGGGGCACTGTGAAGGCACTATACTTTGTGTGTACGGGGTACTTTGGAAACAAAACTGTGTGGGGGAAATTCACAATGAGAGTATCATACTATTATCATACTATGTGTGTAATAGGGTAATATTTTGGGCAATCATACTCAATGGGAACCATAAAAGGGGTATTGTGGATGAAAACACTATGGGGCTACAGTAGGAGCTGTGTATATACTACAGCTGTAATACTACTGTGTATATACTGTGTTGCGGTCTTCTTGGCCTCTTGGGTGTACATGGGTACACTGTCACTTATAGCCTTCAGGTCTTATTTAAGGAGCTTATAATGCTGGTATTGGGATAATCATCTTCCTCCTATCCCCTCTTGGTCTATTGTGCATTTTTCTATGATTAATACAGATAGCACTTTTTCTATCAAAGAAAACATATTTAACGAAATAGTCCTTGCACTAATTTTCGGTGGCTCAGATAGGAGAGGGGTTTAATTCTTTATATGGACCTATATGGGTTTATACGAATATGTTAAATGCGCTTATTGGTCACATTTTTTGAGGTCTTGACCACTTTTATATTTCAATGTGGTACACTGTTGTATTTAAGCGTTGTGCTTTTTAAATGCTTTTAATTCTTGCTTGTCTGTCCAGTCTTGATGAATAATAAAATCATGTTGGTATATATTCAGTGCTCCCTGTCTTTCCATACATACCTTCTTTGCTTGTTATGTGTTATTAGTCTTCTTTTGGGTATGTGACGGGTTGAGCAATACCCTGCATTTTCGATGGTGCCCTCCTCTTTCTTTTGATTTTTCGTATACACTACAGCTGTAATACTACTGTGTATATACTATGTATGTGTTCCTGTGATTTCTATGTATGCCCCTGGATATCAGATGTTTCTTATTTTATTTTTTTTTATCTTAAATTGGAGAAAAAAGGACTGGTTTTACTATATATATAAATCCTGGTATGCATGGCACTCCTCATCCCCCAATCCTGGTATGCATGGAACCCCTCATCCCCCAATCCTGGTATGCATGGTACCACTCATCCCCAATCCTGGTATGCATGGCACCCCACCATCCCCAATCCTGGTATGAATGCCACCACTCATCCCCAATCCTGGTATGCATGGTACCCCTCATCCCCCAATCCTGGTATGCATGGTACAACTCATCCGCCAATCCTGGTATGCATGATACCCCTCATCCCCCAATCCTGGTATGCATGGTACCCCTCATCCCCCAATCCTGGTATGCGTGGTATCCCTCATCCCCAATCCTGGTATGCATGGGCCCTCACCCCCAATCCTGGTATGCATGGTCCCCTCATCCCCCAATCCTGGTATGCATGGTTCCCTCATCCCAAATCCTGGTATGCATGGCCCCCTTCATCCCCTAATCCTGGTATTTATGGTACCCCTCATCCCCCAGTCCTGGTATGTATGGTACATCTCATCCCCCAATCCTGGTATACGTGGCCTCCTCATCCCTGAATCCTGGTATGCATGGTCCGCTCATCCCCCAATCCTGGTATGCATGGTCCCCTCATCCCCCAATCCTGGTATGCATGGTCCCCTTATCCCCCAATCCTGGTATGTATGGTACCCCTCATCCCCCAATCCTGGTATGCATGGTACCCCTCATCCCCCAATCCTGGTATGCATGGTCCCCTCATCCCCCAATCCTGGTATGCATGGTCCCCTCACCCCCAATCCTGGTGTGCATGGTCCCCTCATCCCCACAATCCTGGTATGTGTGGCACCCCTCATCCCCACCATCCTGGTATGTGTGGCACCCCTCATCCCCCAATCCTGGAATGTGTGGCCCCCTCACCCCCCAATCCTGGTATGTGTGACCCCCTCATCCCTCAATCCGGGTATGTATGGCACCACTAATCCCTTTCACGCTGCACACATACAAAAAAAATAAACACTTATACTCACCTTTCTTCCCTGTGCTCCAGCGCTGCTGTGTCTTGTTCTGCCGGAGGCCAGGGGAGGAGTGCGGCGACGGAGCACCGTGCTCTCTGGCGCCATTTTGCTGAAGACACACTGTAAATGTGTCTTCAGTAAAATGGCGCCGGATAGCGCTATGCGCATGAGCCGATTCCGACACCTTCACTCCGCTCCTGGTCTCCGGCCAGAAGAGAGGTGCCGCGGCAACGCTCCTCCTAGTCAGGTAAGTATGTAAGTATGGCGCCGGAGATCGCGGTATGCATTCAGTGTCTACACATACCACGATCTCCGGCGCCATACACTCCTCTTACCTGTAATGGCTCCATGCGTTCTTCTGCTCTTCTTGAGAAAGGTCCACAATTTTGGACCGAAACGATGCCACATGGGCTATTAAACCTTATCACTTTATTGTACTTTGTGTGCTGCCTCCATTTTTGCATGGATAAATACAGTATATATATATATATATATATATATATATATATATATATACACACTGCTCAAAAAATTAAAGGGAACACTTAAACAACAGAATATAACTCCAAGTGAATCAAACTTCTGTGAAATCAAACTGTCCACTTAGGAAGCAACACTGATTGACAATCAATTTCACATGCTGTTGTGCAAATGGAATAGACAATAGATGGAAATTATTGGCAATTATCAAGACACACTGAATAAAGGAGTGTTTCTGCAGGTGAACATCTCAGTACCAATGCTTTCTGGCTGATGTTTTGGTCACTTTTGAATGTTGGTTGTGCTTTCACACTCGTGGTAGCATGAGACGGACTCTACAACCCACAAAAGTTGCTCAGGTAGTTCAGCTCATCTAGGATAGCACATTATTGCGAGCTGTGGCTAGAAGGTTTGCTGTGTCTGTCAGCGTATTGTCCAGAGACTGGAGGCGCTACCAGGATACAAGCCAGTACGCCAGGAGACGTGGAGGGGGCGGTAGGAGGGCAACAACCCAGCAGCAGGACCACTATCTCTGCCTTTGTGCAAGGAGGAACAGGAAGAGCACTGCCAGAGCCCTGCAAAATGACCTCCAGCAGGCCACAAATGAGCATGTGTCTGCACAAACAGTTAGAAACTGACTCCATGAGGGTGGTATGAGGGCTCGACGTCCAGAGATGGAGGTTGTGCTCACAGCCCAACACCGTGCAGGACACTTGGTATTTGCCACAGAACACCAGGATTGGCAAAGTCGCCACTGGCGCCCTGTGCTCTTCACAGATGAAAGCAGGTTCACACTGAGCACATGTGACAGACGTGACAGAGTCTGGAGACGCCGTGGAGAGCGATCTGCTGTCTGCAACATCCTTCAGCATGACCGGTTTGGCAGTGGGTCAGTAATGGTGTGGGGTGGCATTTCTTTGCAGGGCCGCACAGCCCTTCATGTGCTCACCAGAGGTAGCCTGACTGCCATTAGGTACCGAGATGAGATCCTCAGACCTCTTGTGAGACCATATGCTGGTGCGGTTGGCCCTGGGTTCCTCCTAATGCAGGACAATGCCAGACCTCATGTGGCTTGAGTTTGTCAGCAGTCCCTGCAAGATGAAGGCATTGGCGCTATGGACTGGCCCGCCCGTTCCCTAGACCTGAATCCGATTGAGCACATCAGGAACATCATGTCTCGCTCCATCCACCAAACGTCACATTGCACCACAGACTGTCCAGGAGTTGGCGGATGCTTTAGTCCAGGTCTGGGAGGAGATCCCACAGGAGACCATCCGCAACCTCATCAGGAGCATGCCCAAGCAATGTAGGGAGGTCATACAGGCACGTGGAGGCCACACACAATACTCAGCCTCATTTTGACTTGTTTTAAGGACATGACATCAAAGTTGGATCAGCCTGTAGTGTGTTTTTCCACTTTAATTTTGGGAGTGACTCCAAATCCCGGCCTCCATTGGTTAATAAATTTGATTTCCATTGATAATTTTTGTGTGATTTTGTTGTCAGCACATTCAACTTTGTACAGAACAAAGTATTCAATGAGAATATTTCAGTCATTCAGATCTAGGATGTGTTGTTTGAGTAGTGTATATACTGTATATAATATTTTTTTCTACTTTAAATATTTTTAAAACATTTTATTTACTTTATTTCTTAGAAGATTTGAACCTGCATTCAATGATTGAGAGTAGCATCTAACTGGCTAAACAGCAGCAACCATAACTAGCGCCGGCCGCTGCTGTTAAAGGCAGATGTTGTCTGTGTAGCACAGTCGGCATTTGCTGTGTAGGTTGCAGGCTCAGTCCCTGAGTCCACTCCTCACTTGCAGATTCTGAATTGGATGCAGATTTACATCAATAACCCCAAGGGGTTAAAAAATGTGTATTTTTGTTTTTGTTATTTTTCCATATCACTTTATTAAAAAAAGTCCCACCGGCCAATAGGACTGATATTTGACTCCTACTTCCTGTTCTACAAATGTAGAATTGCATCTCACTAAGTTAGAATATCATCAAAAAGTTAATTTTTTTCAGTTTTTCAATACAAAAAGTGAAACCCATGCAGTATATTATATAGAGTCATTACAAACAGAGTGATCTATTCCAAGTGTTTATTTCTGTTAAAGTTGATGATTATGGCTTACAGTCAATGAGAACACAAAAGTCATTATCTCAGTAAATTAGAATACTTTATAACAACAGCTTTAAAAATGTTTTTAAAATCCGAAATGTTGGCCTACTGAAACGTATGTTCAGTAAATGCCCTCAATACTTGGTCGGGGCTCCTTTTGCATCAATTACTGCATCAATGCGGCGTGGCATGGAGGCGATCAGCCTGTGGCACTGCTGAGGTGTTATTGAAGCCCAGGTTGCTTTGATAGCAGCCTTCAGCTCGTCTGCATAGTTGGGTCTGGTGTCTCTCATCTTCCTCTTCACAATACTCCATAGATTCTCTATAATAGATTCTCCATGGGGTTAGGGGCAGGCGAGTTTGCTGGCCAATCAAGCACAGTGATACTGTTGTTTGTAAACCAGGTATTGGTACTTTTGGCAGTGTGGACAGGTGCCAAGTCCTGCTGGAGAATGACATTTCCATCTCCAAAAAGCTTGTCGGCAGAGGGAAGCATGAAGGGCTCTAAAATTTCCTGGTAGACGGCTGCGCTGACTTTGGTCTTGATAAAACACAGTGGACCTACACCAGCAGATGACATAGCTCCCCAAACCATCACTGATTGTGGGAGCTTCACACTAGACCTCCAGCAGCTTGGATTGTGGCCTCTCCACTCTTCCTCCAGACTCTGGGACCTTGTGGAGTGTGTCAATGACTGCCTTCTGGACATCTGTCAAGTCAGCAGTCCTCCCCATGATTGTGGAGCCTACTGAAACAGACTAAGGGACTTTTTAAACACTTAGGAAGCCTTTGCAGGTGTTTTTTGTTAATTATTTTAATTTACTGAGATAATGACTTTTGTGTTTTCATTGGCTGTAAGCCATAATCATCAACATTAACAGAAATAACCACTTGAAATAGATCACTCTGTGTGTAATGACTCTATATAATATATGAGTTTCAGTTTTTGTATTGAAGAACTGAAATAAATTAACTTTTTGAGGATATTCTAATTTAGTGAGATGCACCTGTATATTAGCAGCAATAGACTGATTCAAACTGTTAGTGTAGAAGCTTTATCTGATCATGGACTAGAGCTTTATTCACCAGGAGGTTTTAGGGCCATCATTCTTGAGATTGATGGCAGTCCTATACTGTGGGTGGGTGGGTGAAATGTGTGGTTCAACAACCCCTTTAAGTCGAGCAAATGGTCACAGAAGTTAAACAAATTGAAAGTTTCAGAATTCAGAAATTTGTGCATTTTGAAATGATAAAATGTTCCTTTTTTTCTCTTCCTATTGTTTGTGTTACATTGTTCTAGATTAATTAAGGACAGGGTCATAGTTGTTCTGCATGCTCAGTTAAATTCACTCTCAAAATCTCTCTACCTATTAAATTATGCAGAAGTACATCCATTTCTGTGGGATATTACGGTATTAGAGTGGTGCACACATGAATTTCGAGGTCACTCGTGTCTAGCTAAAATTATTTAACAGTGGATTTGGTAAGTTTCAAGAGTTTTCATTTGGAACAAAACAAAAAAGCAGGATTTATACGAAAGTGGTTTTATGCTGCTGCTTTTATATGAATGCACTTCTTTAGATGTAGATAAGTTCTGTGTTTGGCCTTATTATTAAAGGAGTTTTTTTTCAGAATCGGAAATGGGAAAAGTTTCAAAGTGTTTGTAAAATCAAGCAACTTTGCAATTTACTCTATGTTAAAAATGTTCTTTGCTTATATGAACAGAGGGACTTTTATTTCAATTGTCTACTGCTTGTTAATAGTTAATGGCCACCTCTTTGGCTAGTGCAGATGACTGCGTATTCTCACATCCGAGAGAATCTGATCGACTATGGATCAAACTCTGATTGAAGTGTGATCAGTGTGTGATCCGATTTTCTTGAATGAGGAAAATATGTAAAAAAAAAGTTTGAGTAGGGCATGCTGTGAATTTTCCTCTGACATATTCTGTCCAAGGAAAAAATTGGGCATGTGCACGGCCACACAGACTAACATTTGTCGAATGCGATCCAATGTTTTGTTGGATCGCATTTGGACTGAAAAGACGGTCGTTTTCACCTACCCTTTCTATCAACATTTTCCGGTTTGCTAGGCAAGGAACGCAGTGCTTACAAGCTCTAAGCTGTAGCACTTTAAAGGTCTGCTCTGAAACTGTCCGAATTGCTAGGTCTGGTCTGCTTCAGTGATTCTATGCTCCTCTGATATTGCAAAAACAAAGCTGCCTCTGTTTGCAGTACGGAACAGCTCACAGTTTAAGCCGGTAACTTGCCCACACATCTGGTCTAAACTATCATTCATGATTAGTCAACCTGGCAAGCAGGAAATTATGAGGCAGGGGAGCAGTGCGCTCCTGCAGATGCATCATGAGAATAAACCTTTAGGTTTTACGATTCCTGAAAGCAACAACATATCAGGATGCAGGGCTTTTAGAACATAAGAAATATGAAATATATTAATATAGTTCATTTGTCTTAGTACAGACACATGAAATTATTCACATCAACTTAGCCTCATGCCACCTATAATGTGATATGTACAATTTAATAATGTCATTTCTCATTGGCTACAAGCAGTAGAACAGGAACCAACTTGTCATGCTTGTTCAGGCATTACATACATAAGTGTGATCAAATGTACAGATGTGTCCTTTCTTAACTTTGCTTTTGGCTCAACATATTCTGAGATGTGCAACAAAAAATTAACATGTTACTTAATGCGGGCTCACTGGGTGAGGTGGATCCCCTAAACCCAAGATCTGTGTGGGCACACAGCAGCTAGGTGGAGCATGCGGAACATGGACAGCTAAGGGACTGAAAACCACAGGTATATTGGTGGAATGCTGGAAACTGCAGGCAAATAGGAGATGTCCAAGAGACCACAGGCAAGCAGCCAGACCTGTAGAAGACAAACTAAAAGTTTTACTAAAGTCCTGGAGACCACAAGCGGACAGAAGATGACCTGGAAACCACAGGTGTATGTAAGGAAAGCAAACTAAAAGTCTTAAGAAAGTACTGGAAAGCACAGAAAAGCAGACGGGATGCTGGAAATTGCAGGCAGGTGGAAAACGTCCAGGACACTGCAGACAAGCAATTGGGATGCTGGAAACCACAGGCAAACAGGAAACATCCAGGAGACAGCAGGGAAGGATGTGAAATGCTGGAAAATGCTGGCAGGTGGGAGACGTCCAGGAGACCACAGGTAAGCAGGCGGGATGCTGTAAACCACTGGCATTCAGGAAATATCCAGGAGACCACAGACCATGGTTAGGGTTTTGAACTGGAGTCTCTGGGTAATGGGTAGTGTTGAGCCACCCCCGTAGTGTTCGAGTTCGGTTCGGTTCGTCAAACACCCGTGTGTTCGCCGAACTGTTCGTCGAACTGTTCGTCGAACACCTTCGAACACCGTTAAAACCAATGGCAGGCAAACAAAAACACATAGAAACACATAGAAAACACCTTCAAAGGTGTCCAAAAGCTGACAAACTGCTCAGAAGACATAACTAACACATGGAAAAGTGACAAGTACATATAGTCATGCGAAAATAAAAGAGGTGGAGGAGTAAAAGGAGGGGGAGACACAGATATAGGCATGTCATGCCCTTCTAAAATCCAAAAAGTGAGAAGCCGACACGGCCAGTCCGCTCCTGCCCGTGCCACCTCCGTGTCGCCGGGTTTGTGCCAGAGCCGCGGTGAACCCTGACGGCCAGCCCCCCTCTCCCAATACTGGTGCCTGTCCGCTGGTGGGTCGAGCGAGCCCCCCTGTGGTGGAGGCAGCTCTAAGCTTTTTAATTTAAATTGTCTCTCTAATTTGAATGAATACACTTTAAATCCATTTACAAGGATCTATTGGAGGGCAAGTCTCATGCCAGCAGCCGCGGTAATTCCAGCTCCAGTAGCGTCCACTAAAGCTGCTGCAGTTAAAAAGCTTTTATAAGGATCGAGCTCGGCTGTCCACCGCAAGGCATCCTACTGCCAGTCCCAGCCCCTATGCCTTGGGGTGCCTCCTGATGCTCTTCACTAAGTAACCCATGGTCCCGAAGCATTTCCTTTGAAAAAATTAAGTGTCTAAACTACAGGTGGTGCAGCTTGCTTAACAGCCGGGATAATCCGCTCACTAGCAGACACTGCTACTAGGCACAAAGTATTTCCTGGGCTAGATGCAGTTAAAAATTTGTAATTAGATACTCTCGTTGGATGCTGAGAAAGCATTCCATAGAGTCTCCTGGCACGCCATATATGATTCTCTTAAAAAGCTTGGGGTAGGGGTCTAGGGGACCCTTTTATAGCCAAAATCACAGCCCTGTATCGCAATACGTCACCTAGGCTGAAGATAATTGGAACTGTAGCACCCTGAGGGCTCGGTTGCTACAGACGTATTGCACCTCACCCAGAGGTGTGATATCTCACTCTCAGGTAAGGATGGAGTGTGGATCAGGACCCGACACCTGCATGCATTACACCACATTGCCGTGGGGCAGGGCGACCAATATGCCCCTGAGATGGGCACGACAGTCCCTGTCCCTGGCTGGAGTGGGGGGAGGGAACACTGAGGAAGGGGAACCCTGTAGTGCAGGAGCAGGGAGGAAGCAGTTCCTGGGTGCATTGAGAAGGGAGTATAAAAGGTGGGCACCATCTTAGTTCAGTGCAGAGAAGTCTGAGCAGAAGTGGCAGGGAGCAGGGGCTCTGCATGAGCTCTGCTCCGGAGGCGGGCCTAGTAACAGAGGCCCAGGCCTGGAAGAGGGAGAAGGAAGGAAGAGGAGCGGAGAAGGCTCCAGGAACGAGGAA
The DNA here is from genome assembly GCF_046119375.1 of Phyllobates terribilis. Taxonomy (NCBI): domain Eukaryota; kingdom Metazoa; phylum Chordata; class Amphibia; order Anura; family Dendrobatidae; genus Phyllobates; species Phyllobates terribilis. The sequence goes on from NW_027362768.1 coordinate 332,668,768, forward strand.
TGAAGGGATCCCAGGGGTGCGGACGGGCGAGTCACCACCGCACGCCCGAATCCACCTGCGTGGAGGGGTCAGGCCAAAGGGGGAGACCGGTCCCCGAACTAGTGGAGGCAGGAAACGACCCTCAGCTAGAAACCGGAGGCTCTGACATTTTATGTGGCGCAGCCCCTCACTACACCCGCTAGGAAGGCACCACATAGGGTCAGGGAAACTGGCGCCAAGTTTACCAAGAGGAGGCCCGAGGCAGCCGGACAGAAGTGTTGGTAAGAAAGGCCAGACAAAGGACACACAAAGGGGGTCCTGTGAAGTGCTCCAAAGTTATCTGGGAGTTGTCTGAGCCCCTCACCTGGTGAGCACAGTACGACGTGGGCAGCCGTTACCTGCAGACATGGTCTGGATAATAAGAACTGTGAGTAAAGGCCCTGAACTGCATCACTGACTCCGTGTCGTTACTGCTGCTGCCCTGCACCATCACCCCCATCCTCCGCATACACTGCCCTGAGGCTATACTCCTCCCGTGGGGAGTTATGCTACGCTCTGCTGCACCCACAACACCAGCCTCAGTGGTCTGCCCTGTAGCGGCGGTTCACTCTGACCGCAATCCACGGGTGGCGTAGTCGGACATTTAAACATGAAAACCACATAAATAGTTCCGCCACTGGTTTGACCGCCCTGAGCCACGGACCTCGGTCGCCGCCACGAAGACTACAACCACCAGCATCCACCAAAAAGGGTCCGGCTCCGGGTGTCCCAATGCCCAGGGGGTGCGTCAGAACATTTTCATCACCTTTCACAATCACCAATGGGACAAGGCAGTGATGTCCTCTGTCCCCTCTCTTATACATCCTAGTGACGGAGCACCTGCTCTCATCAATTCGCCATAACCCCAATATTAGGTGGATTGAGGTGGGAGGCACCGAGTACAAGTGCTCTCTATTTGCTGATGATGTCCTAGTATATATCACTCAATCACATATATCCATCCATGCTGTTATGGCTGAAATAGATCACTTTGTTACATGGTCAAATTTTAAAATCAATGCAGCGAAGTCTGAGGCCCTCGATGTCTCCCTCCCCAAATCCATATAGGATTCCATCCAGTCCAACTTTCCCTTTGCCTGGCCCTCACAGGGTATCAAATACTTAGGAATTCCTATTCATAGAGGCCTCTCCCATCTATGTTATCTTAATTTTGGGCCCTTTATTGAACAACTCCATACAGACCACGGTTGGCAAGTTAGAACTGTAAGATTCACTACGTGAACCACTGGTGTTTTGTGGAAAAGCACATGTACACTGCGTTCCAAATTATTATACAAAAAGTGTTTAGGAGTGATAAGGGAAGAATTTGTTTGTTTGTCAGTTAAACTCATTGATGGTGATGTGTGTCAGGGCTCTTTATATCACTGTAAGCAATTGCAGACACCTGTGCTAATTAGTTTGGCAGGTGTGTCCAATGAAAGGCAAGACTACTTAAGAAGGCTCTCTCACATTATTAAGCAGCCTACATTTTCTGCCAAAATGGGAAAGAAAAAGGATGTGTCGGCTGCTGAGAAGCAACAAATTGTGGAGTGTTTAGGTCAAGGCATGACTACAATCAACATTGTGCGATGATCAGGATGAAGTGTCTTGGCAATCAAGAAGTATGTAGCTGATTCACAGTACACACGTGTGCGTGCTGATAAGGGCAAATTGAGGACTCTTTCCTACAGGCAATTACGTCAGGTTGAAAGAGCAGCGGCAAAAAAGCCTTGTCATAGCAGCAGACAAGTTTTTGAAGCTGCTTGTGCCTCCAACGTCCCCCGAACAACAAGATGCAGGGTCCTTCAGAGGTTTGCAGCTGTGCATGCGCCATCCTGTCGACCACCTCTATCCACTTCACACAAGCAGAAACGGCTCCAGTGGGCCAAACATTACATGAAGACTGATTTCAAAACTGTTTTGTTCACGGATGAGTGCCGTGCAGCGCTCGATGGTCCAGATGGATGGAGTGGAGGATGGCTGGTTGATGGACACCCCACGCAAACACGGCTACAGCGCCAACAAGAGGAGGTGGAGTAATGTTTTGGGCTGGAATCATGGGGAGAGAGATTGTCGGCCCCTTTAGGATCCCTGAAGGCGCTAAAGATGAACTCCATAATGTATGTGGATTTTCTCAAACAGCACTTCCTGCCATGGTTCAAGAAGAAGAACCGTGTATTTCACAGCAAGATCATTTTTCTGCATGATAATGCACCATCTCATGCTGCACATAAAACATCTGCATCTCTGGCTGATATGGGCATAAAAGGGGACAAACTTATGGTGTGACCCCCATGCTCCCCTGACCTCTACCCCATTCAGAACCTTTGGAGCATCATTAAAAGGAGTGTCTATGATGGCGGGAGGCAGTTCACATCTAAGCAACAGCTCTGGGAGGGTATTCTGTCCTCATGCAAAACAATTGAAGCAGAAACCATCCAAAACCTGACAAATTCAATGGACGAGAGAGTTCAGAAGCTCCTTTCGAACAAGGGGTCCTATGTGAAAATGTAACATCACCTAGAATAAAGTTTTGAGTTGAAAACTGTTTGATTTCAGTTTCTAACAACCTGCTAATGCTTATAATTTCAAAAATGACCATTTTTTTGGTCTTTATTAAAATGAAAAGGTTGATCGAAAAGTTTGGGGGATCTAAGAGTGTGGCAACCCAGTAGTCATGATTACTTCGAATTCTGACAATATGAGGGTCATGCTGCAGGTAGTGCAGCAAGAAGGCACTTATGTGCCTTGCGCATCTCGGAGCCCCAAAATTATTTTCCGGGCTAGATGCAGCTAAAAATTATTTTTAATTTTAAATCTGGTGAAGCTTTAGTATAGATGGCCTAATAGGATCAGTGCTGCACACTGCTACAAAGCCCAAATTATTTTCCAGTCAAGATACAGATAAACATGATTAGTAATTTGAAAGCTTAAAACGGTTGGTAGGGTGATTTTAACCAATCATCAAGCTTTTACTCTCCCCAGGATGACACAGGGGTAGAAAAGTCATTTCGGATCCATGATTTGTTCATCTTTATGAACGTGAGTCTGTCTACATTATCAGTGGAGAGCCACGTGCGCTTATCTGTCAGCACACCACCAGCAGCGCTGAACACACGTTCAGACAGAACGCTGGCTGCGGGGCATGACAAGATCTCCAAGGCGTAAGTGGCTAGCTCCGGCCATTTATCCAGATTGGAAGCCCAAAAAGAGCAAGGGTCCAGTGACACAGTCGTGGCTTCAATGTTTACTTGGAGATACTCCTGTACCATCGTCTCTAGGCGTTGACTATGTGTCAGACTTCTTGTCTCCTGTGGCCTTGCAAAGGATGGGCTAAAAAAGTGGTGAAATGATTCCGCAAAATTGATGTTACCAGCAGATACTGTGGTTCTGTTACGGTTTGAGTGCTGAACACTTGACGGTCCCACGGTTGGCAAGTTGGAACTGTGAGATTCACTACGTGCACCACTGGTATTTTGTGGAAAAGCACATGTAAGATTCTGCAACAGTCTCTGCTGATACTCCTGCATGCGTGCATCCCTTTCTATGGCAGGAATAATTTCTGCAAATTTACTTTTGTACCGGGGATCTAACAGTGTGGCAACCCAGTAGTCAGGATTATTTCTAATTCTCACAATTCGAGGGTCATGTTGCAGGTAGTGCAGCAAGAAGGCACTCATGTGTGTTGCGCATCCAGGAGCACCAAGTCCCTGTTGTGTTGGTGGCGAGGTAACAATCATGCTTCCTTCCTCTGTCCTCTCCCCCCAACCTCGCACAACAGAAATGTGATCAAGGTCTCCCTCATCTGATGAGTCTTCCATCAGTTCGTCCTCCACTTCTTCCTGGGCTCCTGCACCTTCCTCACTAGTTTGGCTGCTACCATGCGCCCTGGTAAAACCATCTCCCCCACCCTCACATGCCTGCCGCCTTGGTGCTGCCGACCGTCTGGACCTTGCAGATGTTAGCCCTTCCGCATACAACTCCTCCTCCTCTACTTCCTCCACCTCCTCTTGTGCCACCACCTGACTCCGAATTCTGTTTAACATGTGCTCCAGCATGTAAATCACTGGAATAGTCATGCTGATAATGGCATCGTCAGCACTAAACATCTTCGTCGCCATTTCAAAACTGTGCAGAAGGGTGCATAGGTCCCTGATCTGAGACCACTCCTCCAGCGTGATTTGCCCCACCTCTGAATCTCGTTGGCCCAGGCTATACGTCAGAACGTATTGCACCAGGGCTTGTCGGTGCTGCCACAGTCGCTGCAACATGTGCAGAGTTGAATTCCACCGGGTAGGCACATCACATTTTAGCCGGTGAAGTGGCAGGCCCAACGACTTCTGTAGAGATGTAAGTCGCTGAGCTGCGGGATGCGAACGGCGGAAGTGAGCACACAGCGACCGTGCCCTCTGCAGAAGGCCATCTAGTCTGGGATAGTGGGCTAAAAATTGCTGGACAACCAGGTTCAACACGTGAGCCATACAAGGCACGTGTGTGACATTGCCCCGGCGAAGGGCCGCACCCAGGTTTGCAGCATTGTCGCACACGGCCTTCCCTGGTTTCAGGTCCAGTGGAGACAACCATTCATGAAATTGGTTCTCCAGAGCTGACCACAACTCCTCAGCTGTGTGACTCACATTTCCCAGACATTTCAATGTAAAAACCGCCTGATGACGTTGAGCCCTACTGCCAGCATAGTAAGGAGGTGTGCAGGATCCCTTCTGCGCAGTTAGAAAGCTTGTGGCATGACCAGACAGGCTTTGGGTGCAGGTGGAAGACCGAGAGGAGGTTGAGGAGGCAGAAGCAGTGGAGGAACTTTGACATAAAGAGGATTGACGCACAACTCGTGGGGACGGCAAGACTTGGACAGCAGCCCCTTGTCCTGCTGTCACCATAGTTACCCAGTGCCCAGTCAGCGACATGTAACGCCCCTGTCCATGCCTACTCGTCCAAGTGTCTGTGGTGAAATGCACCCTGTCACACACAGAGTTTCTCAAAGAAGCGGTGATGTTGTGTGCGACATGCTGGTGGAGCGCAGGCACACCTTTCTTTGAGAAGTAGTGCCGACTGGGCATCTGGTACTGGGGCACTGCGACGGACATAAGGTCTCGAAAATCCTCTGTGTCCACCAGGCGGAAAGGCAGCATTTCTGTAGCCAAGAGCTTGCAGATGGTGAAATTCAACCTCTTAGCTTTCTCATGGCTAGGAGGAAATGGTCTTTTACTTGTCCACATCTGAGGGACCGAGGGCTGGCAATTGTGCTTAGACGGGGTTGATAAGGGTGTCCCCGGCAAACTGCCGGTCTGTGAGGAAGATGCAGGCGGACATGTTAGGTTGCCTTGATCCAAAGGTGGTGCTATCGATGTCGGACAGCGCTCAACACCAGCTGGTGTTACCACCTCCAAAGAAAATGATGACCTGCCAATCACGCTGGCTGTTGCGGGTAAAGAGGTGGCAGGTCTGCGCCCCAAAACAGGTGTGACTGCTGTCACCCCAGTCACAGAGGATGAAGAGGCCGCGGATGCACAAGATATGGCAGACGGTGATTGTCCCGGCCGGCTAGGCCGCATTGTAGCACACTGAGCTTCCCACTGCAACTTATGCTTCATGTCCATGTGCCGGTCCATGCATGAAGTACTCAAACTATGTATTTTTTGGCCTCTACTTAGCTTTTGCTGACAAATGTTACAGATAACACGAGTTGGGTCATCTTTATCGATCTGAAAAAATGCCCAGGCTATGCAAGGCTTAGCACCCATGCGACCTGAAGAGCCACCACGACTTGTGGTGAGAGGCAGAGTTGTGTTTGAGGATGCAGTTGTTGACGTGCTTCCAGTACTACGTCTCTGTCCAGGAAGGCGCAACCTGACCTCGTCGTCACTAGCATCTTCCTCCACCTCCTCTGCTCACCTCATCTCTTGGCTGACTGTGGGTTGACAGTAAGTGGGATCTCCGACCTCATCATCATCACCCTGTGCGTTATCACACCCGTCGTCCTCAGAGCCAACCTGTTCCTGCCCTGACAAAAAACTAAAGTTGTCGCTCCAATCAGATATTTGAGTCTTATCATCGTCTTCCTCATTGTCTCCACCAACAGGAGTTACAGTTTGGGAATGAGGGTCTACATTATGGTCAGAACCTTCTGCGTCTGGTCCTGGATCCGACTCATAAAGATTCTGGGCATCAGTGCAGATCATTTCCTCGTCTGGATTCACAGAAGCGCTGGAGTCGACCTCTGATTCCCAGGCTATAGTATGAGTAAACAGCTCTGCAGACTCAACCATCTGTTCTACCTCATACTCAGACGGGCAGCTGGAGATTTGGGAGCTGTGAGGAAGCAAGTGCGATTTGGGTGACACCTTTGAGGACTGGAGTATTTGTGATGTTGAAGTTGATGTGGAGGAGAGCCCACTTAAAGGAGCACTTGATATCCATTGAAGCACCCGCTGTTTTTGTGCCTCATCTGGAATTTGTAGCGATTGGTGTGGCCGTAAGAAAGGGATCTTATCACATTGTCCGCTAAAAGAAGTAGACATTTTAGTTTGGCTGGAAGATGGTCTTTCTTCTGCAGATGTTACTGTTGCTTTAACACCTACCCCACGGACACAACCTTTTTTCCCCTTCCCAACACGCCTATTCCCCTTTCCACCAGCAGCAGGCCTTTTTCCACTCATTTTGGTGGTTAACTAATTCACAACTCTGGAGTTGTTTGCACAAAAAAACAATGGATGGTAACCGAGCAGAGCTGAGTGGCCAAACTGTGGTATTAGGCCAAAACTATTGGCTGGGTTAGATGCAGAAAAAAATTATTTTGAATTTGCAACCTGATGGAGGTCAGTATAGATGGACTAATACAAATAGTCCCACACACTGCTAGAAGCCCAAATATTTTTTCAGAGGTACTGTAGATGCAGATAAAAATTATCTTTAATTTGCAACCTGATGGAGTTCAGTATAGATGGACTAATAGACCAAGTCCCACACACTGCTAGAAGCCCAAATATTTTTTCAGAGCTAGATGCAGAAAAAAATTATTTTTAATTTGCAACCTGATGGAGGTCAGTTTAGATGGACTAATAGACCAAGTCCCACACACCGCTAGAAGCCCAACTATTTTTTCAGAGCTAGATGCAGAAAAAAATTATATTCAATTTGCAACCTGCTGGAGGTCAGTATAGAAGGACTAATAGAACAAGTCCCACACACTGCTAGAAGCCCAAATATTTTTTCAGAGCTAAATGAAGAAAAAAATTATTTTTAATTTGCAACCTGATGGAGGTCAGTATAGATGGACTAATAGACCAAGTCCCACACACTGATAGAAGCCCAAATATTTTTTCAGAGCTAGATGCAGAAAAAAATTATTTTTAATTTGCAACCTTGTGGAGGTCAGTATAGATGGACTAATAGACCAAGTACCACACACCGCTAGAAGCCCAAATATTTTTTCAGAGCTAGATGCAGAAAAAAATTATTTTTAATTTGCAACCTGATGGAGGTCAGTATAGATGGACTAATAGACCAAGTCCCACACACTGCTAGAAGCCCAAATATTTTTTCAGAGCTAGATGCAGAAAAAAATTATTTTTAATTTGCAACCTGATGGAGGTCAGTATAGATGGACTAATAGACCAAGTCCCACACACCGCTAGAAGCCCAAATATTTTTTCAGAGCTAGATGCAGAAAAAAATTATTTTTAATTTGCAACCTGATGGAGGTCAGTATAGATGGACTAATAGACCAAGTCCCACACACTGCTAGAAGCCCAAATATTTTTTCAGAGCTAGATGCAGAAAAAAATTATTTTTAATTTGCAACCTGATGGAGGTCAGTATAGATGGACTAATAGACCAAGTCCCACACACCGCTAGAAGCCCAACTATTTTTTCAGAGCTAGATGCAGAAAAAAATTATATTCAATTTGCAACCTGCTGGAGGTCAGTATAGAAGGACTAATAGAACAAGTCCCACACACTGCTAGAAGCCCAAATATTTTTTCAGAGCTAAATGAAGAAAAAAATTATTTTTAATTTGCAACCTGATGGAGGTCAGTATAGATGGACTAATAGACCAAGTCCCACACACTGCTAGAAGCCCAAATATTTTTTCAGAGCTAGATGCAGAAAAAAATTATTTTTAATTTGCAACCTGATGGAGGTCAGTATAGATGGACTAATAGACCAAGTCCCACACATTGCTAGAAGCCCAAATATTTTTTCAGAGCTAGATGCAGAAAAAAATTATTTTTAATTTGCAACCTGATGGAGGTCAGTATAGATGGACTAATAGACCAAGTCCCACACACTGCTAGAAGCCCAAATATTTTTTCAGAGCTAGATGCAGAAAAAAATTATTTTTAATTTGCAACCTGATGAAGGTCAGTATAGATGGACTAATAGACCAAGTCCCACACACCGCTAGAAGCCCAACTATTTTTTCAGAGCTAGATGCAGAAAAAAATTATATTCAATTTGCAACCTGCTGGAGGTCAGTATAGAAGGACTAATAGAACAAGTCCCACACACTGCTAGAAGCCCAAATATTTTTCAGAGCTAAATGAAGAAAAAAATTATTTTTAATTTGCAACCTGATGGAGGTCAGTATAGATGGACTAATAGACCAAGTCCCACACACTGCTAGAAGCCCAAATATTTTTTCAGAGCTAGATGCAGAAAAAAATTATATTCAGTTTGCAACCTGATGGAGGTCAGTATAGATGGACTAATAGAATGATGCTATGCCCAAAAGATTTTACTTCACTAGGTGCAGTAAAAAAATTGGTATTCTATACACAGGTGTTATACCTTGCAACACAGATAGGCTACTTCACTGACTAACACACTCTGCAATAGGCCAAAAAGGATTAGCTTTGCTAGATTCAGCCAAATGCTGTGAAAAAAACTTGCACAGCACTGGCACAGACCTGCCTGGCAAAAACTGATAGTAACTCATGTAACCTAGTCCTGAAAAGGACTCCAATTACAATTAGTCTTTACTCCCACAACCTATCTATTTAAGAGCACAGACCTCCCTGATAAAAGTCGTAGGAAATGCTGTAACCTAGTCCTTAAAAGGACTGCAATCACAACTATTCCCTACTCCCAAGCTATCTGTATATTTGTGCGAAAATTGGTTTGAAATTAACAAGGTATAGCGCACACAGCAACAGCGGTGCCGTCTAACACGCAGCTGCAGCAGTGAGAAAATGGTGGCGACGGGGAAAATGGCTTGGTCTTATAGGGCAAGGACATGTGACATACACTGCCAATGACACATGCCCTTGCTTGTGTGAAAAAAAGCACTTCGCTCCGTGTGTGCGCTGCTGATAGGCTGACAGATTGCACCTCCCCACTGCAAATGCGGGAAAGAGAAAAAAAAATGGAGATCTTCATTGTTCCTGCAGAGATCCATCCCCTGCCCCTCCCCCCACCCCGCTGTACACTCAAACTGCGTATTAACATTAATTTTCATCATTGCTGAGAAAAAATTCAGTTATGATTTTGGTGCACGAACAGTTATCGAACATAACCTCGAACAGCCGAATTTTTCTCAAATTGTTCGTGTTCGCCGAACGGCTCGAACACCGCCCAAAACAGCTCGAATTTGAGATTGGCGAACAGTTCGAGTAGAACAACGCTCATCTCTAGTTGGAAGAACCATTGGCCCCGGAGACAGAAGATTCCTCACCAGCAGACCAGGAGAATCTTCCCTCTGCTAGTAGCGAGCCTGTCGTACCCACGGTAAGCCAAAGGATCCGTAGGAAGCTGCCCAACCTACCAGTGACACCTCAAAATACCAGTAGTGCAGATCACACAGTGCCCACTACACCAGGGGTAGGGAAAGGGGACAGACAGACAGTGTGTTACGCAGGTCTACCAGAAGCACCAGAGGTCAAACTCCTGCTCGTTGGAGAATTTAAGTGTAATGTATAACTGTAATGTTGAAATGTTTTATGTGTGTATTAAATATGTTTTCCCAGTTACCCTACAGGGTCCAAAAGGACTTTCAGGTTATGAATAGAGATGAGCGTTGTTCTACTCGAACTGTTCGCCAATCTCAAATTCGAGCTGTTTTGGGCTGTGTTCGAGCCGGTCGGCGAACACGAACAATTTGAGAAAAATTCGGCTGTTCGAGGTTATGTTCGATAACTGTTCGTGCACCAAAATCATAACTGGATTTTTTCTCAGTAATGATGAAAATTAATGTTAATACGCAGTTTGAGTGTACAGCGGGGCGGGGGGAGGGGCAGGGGATGGATCTCTGCAGGAACAATGAAGATCTCCATTTTTTTTTTCTCTTTCCCGCATTTGCAGTGGGGAGGTGCAATCTGTCAGCCTATCAGCAGCGCACACACGGAGCGAAGTGCTTTTTTTCACACAAGCAAGGGCATGTGTGATTGGCAGTGTATGTCACATGTCCTTGCCCTATAAGACCAAGCCATTTTCCCCGTCGCCACCATTTTCTCACTGCTGCAGCTGCGTGTTAGACGGCACCGCTGTTGCTGTGTGCGCTATACCTTGTTAATTTCAAGCCAATTTTCGCACAAATATACAGATAGCTTGGGAGTAGGGAATAGTTGTGATTGCAGTCCTTTTAAGGACTAGGTTACAGCATTTCCTACGACTTTTATCAAGCAGGTCTGTGCTCTTAAATAGATAGATTGTGGGAGTAAAGACTAATTGTAATTGGAGTCCTTTTCAGGACTAGGTTACATCAGTTCCTATCAGTTTTTGCCAGGCAGGTCTGTGCCAGTGCTGTGCAAGTTTTTTTCACAGCATTTGGCTGAATCTAGCAAAGCTAATCCTTTTTGGCCTATTGCAGAGTGTGTTAGTCAGTGGAGTAGCCTATCTGTGTTGCAAGATATACCACCTGTGTATAGAATACCAATTTTTTTACTGCACCTAGTGAAGTAAAATCTTTTGGGCATAGCATCATTCTATTAGTCCATCTATACTGACCTCCATCAGGTTGCAAATTAAAAATAATTTTTTTCTGCATCTAGCTCTGAAAAAATATTTGGGCTTCTAGCAGTGTGTGGGACTTGGTCTATTAGTCCATCTATACTGACCTCCATCAGGTTGCAAATTAAAAATATTTTTTTTCTGCATCTAGCTCTGAAAAAATATTTGGGCTTCTAGCAGTGTGTGGGACTTGGTCTATTAGTCCATCTATACTGACCTCCATCAGGTTGCAAATTAAAAATATTTTTTTTCTTCATTTATCTCTGAAAAAATATTTGGGCTTCTAGCAGCGTGTGGGACTTGTTCTATTAGTCCATCTATACTGACCTCCATCAGGTTGCAAATTAAAAATATTTTTTTTCTGCATCTATCTCTGAAAAAATATTTGGGCTTCTAGCAGTGTGTGGGACTTGGTCTATTAGTCCATCTATACTGACCTCCATCAGGTTGCAAATTAAAAATAATTTTTTTCTGCATCTAGCTCTGAAAAAATATTTGGGCTTCTAGCAGTGTGTGGGACTTGGTGTATTAGTCCATCTATACTGACCTCCATCAGGTTGCAAATTAAAAATAATTTTTTTCTTCATTTATCTCTGAAAAAATATTTGGGCTTCTAGCAGCGTGTGGGACTTGTTCTATTAGTCCTTCTATACTGACCTCCAGCAGGTTGCAAATTGAATATAATTTTTTTCTGCATCTAGCTCTGAAAAAATATTTGGGCTTCTAGCGGTGTGTGGGACTTGATCTATTAGTCCATCTATACTGACCTCCATCAGGTTGCAAATTAAAAATAATTTTTTTCTGCATCTAGCTCTGAAAAAATATTTGGGCTTCTAGCAGTGTGTGGGACTTGGTCTATTAGTCCATCTATACTGACCTCCATCAGGTTGCAAATTGAATAAAAAAATTTTCTGCATCTAGCTCTGAAAAAATATTTGGGCTTCTAGCGGTGTGTGGGACTTGGTCTATTAGTCCATCTATACTGACCTCCATCAGGTTGCAAATTAAAAATATTTTTTTTTCTGCATCTAACCCAGCCAATAGTTTTGGCCTAATACCACAGTTTGGCCACTCAGCTCTGCTCGGTTACCATCCATTGTTTTTTTGTGCAAACAACTCCAGAGTTGTGAATTAGTTAACCACCAAAATGAGTGGAAAAAGGCCTGCTGCTGGTGGAAAGGGGAATAGGCGTGTTGGGAAGGGGAAAAAAGGTTGTGTCCGTGGGGTAGGTGCAGAAGAAAGACCATCTTCCAGCCAAACTAAAATGTCTACTTCTTTTAGCGGACAATGTGATAAGATCCCTTTCTTACGGCCACGCCAATCGCTACAAATTCCAGATGAGGCACAAAAACAGCAGGTGCTTCAACGGATATCAAGTACTCCTTTAAGTGGGCTCTCCTCCACATCAACTTCAACATCACAAATACTCCAGTCCTCAAAGGTGTCACCCAAATCGCACTTGCTTCCTCACAGCTCCCAAATCTCCATCTGCCCGTCTGAGTATGAGGTAGAACAGATGGTTGAGTCTGCAGAGCTGTTTACTCATACTATAGCCTGGGAATCAGAGGTCGACTCCAGCGCTTCTGTGAATCCAGACGAGGAAATGATCTGCACTGATGCCCAGAATCTTTATGAGTCGGATCCAGGACCAGACGCAGAAGGTTCTGACCATAATGTAGACCCTCATTCCCAAACTGTAACTCCTGTTGGTGGAGACAATGAGGAAGACGATGATAAGACTCAAATACCTGATTGGAGCGACAACTTTAGTTTTTTGTCAGGGCAGGAACAGGTTGGCTCTGAGGACGACGGGTGTGATAACGCACAGGGTGATGATGATGAGGTCGGAGATCCCACTTACTGTCAACCCACAGTCAGCCAAGAGATGAGGTCAGCAGAGGAGGTGGAGGAAGATGCTAGTGACGACGAGGTCAGGTTGCGCCTTCCTGGACAGAGACGTAGTACTGGAAGCACGTCAACAACTGCACCCTCAAACACAACTCTGCCTCTCACCACAAGTCGTGGTGGCTCTTCAGGTCGCATGGGTGCTAAGCCTTGCATAGCCTGGGCATTTTTTCAGATCGATAAAGATGACCCAACTCGTGTTATCTGTAACATTTGTCAGCAAAAGCTAAGTAGAGGCCAAAAAATACATAGTTTGAGTACTTCATGCATGAACCGGCACATGGACATGAAGCATAAGTTGCAGTGGGAAGCTCAGTGTGCTACAATGCGGCCTAGCCGGCCGGGCCAACCACCGTCTGCCATATCTTGTGCATCCGCGGCCTCTTCATCCTCTGTGACTGGGGGGACAGCAGTCACACCTGTTTTGGGGCGCAGACCTGCCACCTCTTTACCCGCAACAGCCAGCGTGATTGGCAGGTCATCATTTTCTTTGGAGGTGGTAACACCAGCTGGTCTTGAGCGCTGTCCGACATCGATAGCACCACCTTTGGATCAAGGCAACCTAACATGTCCGCCTGCATCTTCCTCACAGACCGGCAGTTTGCCGGGGACACCCTTATCAACCCCGTCTAAGCACAATAGCCAGCCCTCGGTCCCTCAGATGTGGACAAGTAAAAGACCATTTCCTCCTAGCCATGAGAAAGCTAAGAGGTTGAATTTCACCATCTGCAAGCTCTTGGCTACAGAAATGCTGCCTTTCCGCCTGGTGGACACAGAGGATTTTCGAGACCTTATGTCCGTCGCAGTGCCCCAGTACCAGATGCCCAGTCGGCACTACTTCTCTAAGAAAGGTGTGCCTGCGCTCCACCAGCATGTCGCACACAACATCACCGCTTCTTTGAGAAACTCTGTGTGTGACAGGGTGCATTTCACCACAGACACTTGGACGAGTAGGCATGGACAGGGGCGTTACATGTCGCTGACTGGGCACTGGGTAACTATGGTGACAGCAGGACAAGGGGCTGCTGTCCAAGTCTTGCCGTCCCCACGAGTTGTGCGTCAATCCTCTTTATGTCAAAGTTCCTCCACTGCTTCTGCCTCCTCAACCTCCTCTCGGTCTTCCACCTGCACCCAAAGCCTGTCTGGTCATGCCACAAGCTTTCTAACTGCGCAGAAGGGATCCTGCACACCTCCTTACTATGCTGGCAGTAGGGCTCAACGTCATCAGGCGGTTTTTACATTGAAATGTCTGGGAAATGTGAGTCACACAGCTGAGGAGTTGTGGTCAGCTCTGGAGAACTAATTTCATGAGTGGTTGTCTCCACTGGACCTGAAACCAGGGAAGGCCGTGTGCGACAATGCTGCAAACCTGGGTGCGGCCCTTCGCCGGGGCAATGTCACACACGTGCCTTGTATGGCTCACGTGTTGAACCTGGTTGTCCAGCAATTTTTAGCCCACTATCCCAGACTAGATGGCCTTCTGCAGAGGGCACGGTCGCTGTGTGCTCACTTCCGCCGTTCGCATCCCGCAGCTCAGCGACTTACATCTCTACAGAAGTCGTTGGGCCTGCCACTTCACCGGCTAAAATGCGATGTGCCTACCCGGTGGAATTCAACTCTGCACATGTTGCAGCGACTGTGGCAGCACCGACAAGCCCTGGTGCAATACGTTCTGACGTATAGCCTGGGCCAACGAGATTCAGAGGTGGGGCAAATCACGCTGGAGGAGTGGTCTCAGATCAGGGACCTATGCACCCTTCTGCACAGTTTTGAAATGGCGACGAAGATGTTTAGTGCTGACGATGCCATTATCAGCATGACTATTCCGGTGATTTACATGCTGGAGCACATGTTAAACAGAATTCGGAGTCAGGTGGTGGCACAAGAGGAGGTGGAGGAAGTAGAGGAGGAGGAGTTGTATGCGGAAGGGCTAACATCTGCAAGGTCCAGACGGTCGGCAGCACCAAGGCGGCAGGCATGTGAGGGTGGGGGAGATGATTTTACCAGGGCGCATGGTAGCAGCCAAACTAGTGAGGAAGGTGCAGGAGCCCAGGAAGAAGTGGAGGACGAACTGATGGAAGACTCATCAGATGAGGGAGACCTTGATCACATTTCTGTTGTGCGAGGTTGGGGGGAGAGGACAGAGGAAGGAAGCATGATTGTTACCTCGCCACCAACACAACAGGGACTTGGTGCTCCTGGATGCGCAACACACATGAGTGCCTTCTTGCTGCACTACCTGCAACATGACCCTCGAATTGTGAGAATTAGAAATAATCCTGACTACTGGGTTGCCACACTGTTAGATCCCCGGTACAAAAGTAAATTTGCAGAAATTATTCCTGCCATAGAAAGGGATGCACGCATGCAGGAGTATCAGCAGAGACTGTTGCAGAATCTTACATGTGCTTTTCCACAAAATACCAGTGGTGCACGTAGTGAATCTCACAGTTCCAACTTGCCAACCGTGGGACCGTCAAGTGTTCAGCACTCAAACCGTAACAGAACCACAGTATCTGCTGGTAACATCAATTTTGCGGAATCATTTCACCACTTTTTTAGCCCATCCTTTGCAAGGCCACAGGAGACAAGAAGTCTGACACATAGTCAACGCCTAGAGACGATGGTACAGGAGTATCTCCAAGTAAACATTGAAGCCACGACTGTGTCACTGGACCCTTGCTCTTTTTGGGCTTCCAATCTGGATAAATGGCCGGAGCTAGCCACTTACGCCTTGGAGATCTTGTCATGCCCCGCAGCCAGCGTTCTGTCTGAACGTGTGTTCAGCGCTGCTGGTGGTGTGCTGACAGATAAGCGCACGCGGCTCTCCACTGATAATGTAGACAGACTCACGTTCATAAAGATGAACAAATCATGGATCCGAAACGACTTTTCTACCCCTGTGTCATCCTGGGGAGAGTAAAAGCTTGATGATTGGTTAAAATCACCCTACCAACCGTTTTAAGCTTTCAAATTACTAATCATGTTTATCTGTATCTTGACTGGAAAATAATTTGGGCTTTGTAGCAGTGTGCAGCACTGATCCTATTAGGCCATCTATAATAAGCTTCACCAGATTTAAAATTAAAAATAATTTTTAGCTGCATCTAGCCCGGAAAATAATTTTGGGGCTCCAAGATGCGCAAGACACATAAGTGCCTTCTTGCTGCACTACCTGCAGCATGACCCTCATATTGTCAGAATTCGAAGTAATCATGACTACTGGGTTGCCACACTCTTAGATCCCCCAAACTTTTCGATCAACCTTTTCATTTTAATAAAGACCAAAAAAATGGTCATTTTTGAAATTATAAGCATTAGCAGGTTGTTAGAAACTGAAATCAAACAGTTTTCAACTCAAAACTTTATTCTAGGTGATGTTACATTTTCACATAGGACCCCTTGTTCGAAAGGAGCTTCTGAACTCTCTCGTCCATTGAATTTGTCAGGTTTTGGATGGTTTCTGCTTCAATTGTTTTGCATGAGGACAGAATACCCTCCCAGAGCTGTTGCTTAGATGTGAACTGCCTCCCGCCATCATAGACACTCCTTTTAATGATGCTCCAAAGGTTCTGAATGGGGTAGAGGTCAGGGGAGCATGGGGGTCACACCATAAGTTTGTCCCCTTTTATGCCCATATCAGCCAGAGATGCAGATGTTTTATGTGCAGCATGAGATGGTGCATTATCATGCAGAAAAATGATCTTGCTGTGAAATACACGGTTCTTCTTCTTGAACCATGGCAGGAAGTGCTGTTTGAGAAAATCCACATACATTATGGAGTTCATCTTTAGCGCCTTCAGGGATCCTAAAGGGGCCGACAATCTCTCTCCCCATGATTCCAGCCCAAAACATTACTCCACCTCCTCCTTGTTGGCGCTGTAGCCGTGTTTGCGTGGGGTGTCCATCAACCAGCCATCCTCCACTCCATTCATCTGGACCATCGAGCGCTGCACGGCACTCATCCGTGAACAAAACAGTTTTGAAATCAGTCTTCATGTAATGTTTGGCCCACTGGAGCCGTTTCTGCTTGTGTGAAGTGGATAGAGGAGGTCGACAGGATGGCGTATGCACGGCTGCAAACCTCTGAAGGACCCTGCATCTTGTTGTTCGGGGGACGTTGGAGGCACAAGCAGCTTCAAAAACTTGTCTGCTGCTATGACAAGGCTTTTTTGCCGCTGCTCTTTCAACCTGATGTAATTGCCTGTAGGAAAGAGTCCTCAATTTGCCCTTATCAGCACGCACACGTGTGTACTGTGAATCAGCTACATACTTCTTGATTGCCAAGACACTTCATCCTGATCATCGCACAATGTTGATTGTAGTCATGCCTTGACCTAAACACTCCACAATTTGTTGCTTCTCAGCAGCCGACACATCCTTTTTCTTTCCCATTTTGGCAGAAAATGTAGGCTGCTTAATAATGTGAGAGAGCCTTCTTAAGTAGTCTTGCCTTTCATTGGACACACCTGCCAAACTAATTAGCACAGGTGTCTGCAATTGCTTACAGTGATATAAAGAGCCCTGACACACATCACCATCAATGAGTTTAACTGACAAACAAACAAATTCTTCCCTTATCACTCCTAAACACTTTTTGCATAATAATTTGGAACGCGGTGTACATGTGCTTTTCCACAAAACACCAGTGGTTCACGTAGTGAATCTTACAGTTCTAACTTGCCAACCGTGGTCTGTATGGAATTGTTCAATAAAGGGCCCAAAATTAAGATAACATAGATGGGAGAGGTCTCTATGAATAGGAATTCCTAAGTATTTGATACCCTGTGAGGGCCAGGCAAAGGGAAAGTTGGACTGGATGGAATCCTATATGGATTTAGGGAGGGAGACATCGAGGGCCTCAGACTTCGCTGCATTGATTTTAAAATTTTACCATGTAACAAAGTGATCTATTTCAGCCATAACAGCAGGGATGGATATATGTGATTGAGTGATATATACTAGGACATCATCAGCAAATAGAGAGCACTTGTACTCGGTGCCTCCCACCTCAATCCACCTAATATTGGGGTTATGGCGAATTGATGAGAGCAGGTGCTCCGTCACTAGGATGTATAAGAGAGGGGACAGAGGACATCCCTGCCTTGTCCCATTGGTGATTGTGAAAGGTGATGAAAATGTTCTGACGCACCCCCTGGGCCTTGGGACACCCGGAGCCGGACCCTTTTTGGTGGATGCTGGTGGTTGTAGTCTTCGTGGCGGCGATCCGGTTCCGTGGCTCAGGGCGGTCAAACCAGTGGCGGAACTATTTATGTGGTTTTGATGTTTAAATGTCCGACTACGCCACCCGTGGATTGCGGTCAGAGTGAACCGCCGCTACAGGGCAGACCGCTAAGGCTGGTGTTGTGGGTGCAGCAGAGCGTAGCATAACTCCCCACGGGAGGAGTATAGCCTCAGGGCAGTGTATGCGGAGGATGGGGGTGATGGTGCAGGGCAGCAGCAGTAACGACACGGAGTCAGTGATGCAGTTCAGGGCCTTTACTCACAGTTCTTATTATCCAGACCACGTCTGCAGGTAACGGCTGCCCACGTCGTACTGTGCTCACCAGGTGAGGGGCTCAGACAACTCCCAGATAACTTTGGAGCGCTTCACAGGACCCCCTTTGTGTGTCCTTTGTCTGGCCTTTCTTACCAACACTTCTGTCCGGCTGCCTCGGGCCTCCTCTTGGTAAACTTGGCGCCAGTTTCCCTGACCCTATGTGGTGCCTTCCTAGCGGGTGAAGCAAGGGGCTGCGCCACATAAAATGTCAGAGCCTCCGGTTTCTAGCTGAGGGTCGTTTCCTGCCTCCACTAGTTCGGGGACCGGTCTCCCCCTTTGGCCTGACCCCTCCACGCAGGTGGATTCGGGCGTGCGGTGGCGACTCGCCCGTCCGCACCCCTGGGATCCCTTCATTCCTCGTTCCTGGAGCCTTCTCCGCTCCTCTTCCTTCCTTCTCCCTCTTGCAGGCCTGGGCCTCTGTTACTAGGCCCGCCTCCGGAGCAGAGCTCATGCAGAGCCCCTGTTCCCTGCCACTTCTGCTCAGACTTCTCTGCACTGAACTAAGATGGTGCCCACCTTTTATACTCCCTTCTCAATGCACCCAGGAACTGCTTCCTCCCTGCTCCTGCACTGCAGGGTTCCCCTTCCTCAGTGTTCCCTCCCCCCACTCCAGCCAGGGACAGGGACTGTCGTGCCCATCTCAGGGGCATATTGGTCGCCCTACCCCACGGCAATGTGGTGTAATGCATGCAGGTGTCGGGTCCTGATCCACACTCCATCCTTATCTGAGAGTGAGATATCACACCTCTGGGTGAGGTGCAATACGTCTGTAGCAACCGAGCCCTCGGTGCTACAGTTCCATTTATCTTCAGCCTAGGTGACGTATTGTGATACAGGGCCGTGATTTTGGCTATAAAAGGGTCCCCTAGACCCCTACCCCAAGCTTTTTAAGAGAATCATATATGGCGTGCCAGGAGACTCTATGGAATGCTTTCTCAGCATCCAACGAGAGTATCTACTTACAAATTTTTAACTGCATCTAGCCCAGGAAATACTTTGTGCCTAGTAGCAGTGTCTGCTAGTCAGCGGATTATCCCGGCTGTTAAGCAAGCTACACCACCTGTAGTTTGGACACTTAATTTTTTCAAAGGAAATGCTTCGGGACCACGGGATACTCAGTGAAGAGCATCAGGAGGCACCCCAAGGCATAGGGGCTGGGACTGGCACTAGGATGCCTTGCGGTGGACAGCCGAGCTCGATCCTTATAAAAGCTTTTTAACTGCAGCAGCTTTAGTGGACGCTACTGGAGCTGGAATTACGCGGCTGCTGGCATGAGACTTGCCCTCCAATAGATCCTTGTAAATGGATTTAAAGTGTATTCATTCAAATTAGAGGGACAATTTAAATTAAAAAGCTTAGAGCTGCCTCCACCACAGGGGGGCTCTCTCGACCCACCAGCGGACAGGCACCAGTATTGGGAGAGGGGGGCTGGCCGTCAGGGTTCACCGCGGCTCTGGCACAAACCCGGCGACACGGAGGTGGCACGGGCAGGAGCGGACTGGCCGTCTCGGCTTCTCACTTTTTGGATTTTAGAAGGGCATGACATGCCTATATCTGTGTCTCCCCCTCCTTTTACTCCTCCACCTCTTTTCTTTTCGCATGACTATATGTACTTGTCACTTTTCCATGTGTTAGTTGTGTCTTCTGAGCAGTTTGTCAGCTTTTGGACACCTTTGAAGGTGTTTTCTATGTGTTTCTATGTGTTTTTGTTTGCCTGCCATTGGTTTTAACGGTGTTCGAAGGTGTTCGACGAACAGTTCGACGAACAGTTCGGCGAACACACGGGTGTTCGACGAACCGAACCGAACTCGAACACTACGGGGGTGGCTCAACACTAGTTATGAACAATGGATAACCAAAAACTTTGCCTGTAAATAGTTGCACCTGTAAAGTGCTCCTTTTGTGCCAGACCACAGAACAAAAACCCGTGGAGGTGGCTGAAGACGTGGTCTAACATCCGGATCATCAATGCCCTGTAGCCACCCAAGGGCCTCCGTGGAGGGTTTGGGACGGGTCCCTCAAACTACATCTTCAGTGGAATGGACACCTGGGAACGGATTATACCGTGACCTACAAAGACTGTAAAGTTTGTAATATCCTAATGTACCTTGTTTATTGTTACCTGTTATTTTTGCAAAATATGTTCAGTCCCGGAGTACTAAAATCTACTAGTGGGGGATGTGGCACCCCAGAGGGTCTGGTTGCCACAGTGGTAGTAATACCATGTCTGGGAGCAAAACAGGGGTTTCCTGGACAGGAACACACAACACGCAACGCCTCCTGCTCCAGACCAGAGAGGGGAGGATCCTGCCCTATATAACTGGATCTGGAGGCGGAGTTAGTTGGTTCAGTGTCAGGAGTCAAGCAGGACACTAAGGAACAAGGAGCTGAGGACTGGAGCTGTGCAGAGCTCGTCCTAGCCGGATTATATGCAGACACCGGAGTCCGAGGCTGTGGGGATTGTATATCCAGCAGCAGAAACCGCACGGCAGGAGATTGTAGGTCTCCTGGCCCCCAGAAGCCCGGAGGCTCAGCCACACGAAAGGACCAGTACCGCCACAGAGGAGCAAGGAATACACGGGATCCGAGTTGCCAGCCATATGGATGAGCAGCACGTTACACTCAGGGACGTGGGCTACAACACGACTATAAGCGAGATAGCCAAAAGAGTACAGTCAGAACGGCAGGCCTACAACTCCACCTGGCCAAGGGACTTCTAGGATTTCTCCCAGACTGACCAGGCCCTAATCCCTAGCAAGTACTCCAGTCGGGGCCTATATACTTATCACCAGTAAAGACCCCAGGACTGCACTGCAAAGACTCCGTGTCATTATTACTGATCCAGGCACTATCACCACCATCATCCTTACACGCTGCCCTGAAGCTACACTCCACCTGTGGGGAGTTATACCACCCTGCTGCGCACACCAACAGCTTCAGCGGACTGCCCCGCAGCGGCGGTTACCAATAACCGCAATCCACAGGTGGCGTAGTCGGACTATCTATAACTGAGACACATAGACTACCCTGGTTTGACCACCCTGGGTCACGGACTGGGTCACCGCCACGGTGACTACAACCCCCAGCATCTACAAGGCCCGGCTCCGGGTATCCCCACTGCCCAGGGGGCGCATCACAGACATAGTGGGATTTTGGTTAGTAGGGAGGAGATATCGGGTCCAAAGAGGTAGATCTATGTGTCATCAGCATAGAGGTGATAATGAAAGCCATGAGACTCTCTGAGCTGTCCCAGGCCTAAGGTGTAGATGGAGAAGAGCAGAGGTCCTAGGACTGAACCTTGGGGAACACCGACAAATAGGGGGCAAGATGAGGAGGTAATGTATTGAGTGGGAGACACTGAATGTCCTGTCTGTTAGGTATGATGAGATCCAAGATGGGGCCAAGTCTGTGATGCCGAGAGATGAGAGAGTCTGTAGTAAAAGGGAATGGTCCACTGTGTCAAAGGAAGATGACAGGTCCAGGAGGAGGAGGATAGAGTATTGTCGTTTTGATTTGGCAGTTAGTAGGTCATTGGTGACTTTAGTCAGGGCAGTTTCAGTAGAATGGTGCAGTCAGAAACCAGATTGTAGGCGGTTGAAGAGGGAGAAAGAGGAGAGGTGGGAGAACAGTTCAGAATGGACGTGTTGTTCCAGTAGTTCCCCAAAATTTATGGATTCAGGCGAATCAGAATTTTTAAGTGATTAACTTTATGGAACAGGTATGGGGAGAGCTGAGAAGAGGTGACTATAAGAGTTTAATCTTTTTTTAACAGATTCATTTTGTATCTTTTTTTTTTTCAAATCAAATCTGTCCCCCTGAATTGAGTGTATCTGCCTTAATTGAATTTCTGATATTCTTATAACTAGCATTGTAACCTGTCAAAGGTTTTGCTATCTTTTTTTCCCTATGTTGCATTGTCTCCTCCAATACAATCTTCAGCCATGGGTTTGCCTGGCACAATAGGACTCATTAGGCCATAGGTGTGGGGGGTCTTGATTATTCAAGTCCATATTACAGGTTGAAAGCATGCAGACATTAGGTTTACTGGAAAAGTTTGATGCATAAAATATTTGATGCCCATATGCAGGGACGTAATAATTACTGTCGCAGAGCATGTGACCATGACCGGCCCAATCAGAGGCCGGCAGCAGACGCTGGGTTGCCCGAGATGGGCAGCACACGGCTGTGACATCATGCAATGCCCATGCCGACACTCCAAAATCAGCTGCTGCCTTCTGTGCCGACCATAGAGAAGGACGCCGCAAGTCGTGGGAAACTGGGAAAGTAAGAATAATTATTTGTTTATTTTTAAAATGTGCTGGAGAAGAAAGGAAATGGACCAGGATGGGGGGCATTGTACCAGGATAGGGGACATTATACCCGAAAAGAGCTCCGGATGGGGGATATTAGATCAGGTGGGGCCTAGGATGGGTGATGTTATTATATTATGGGACCCAGGATGGGGTTGTTATGCCTGGTGTAAGTGCAACACAGAGTGAAAAGGGAGAGGGAGCCCAGACACTAAGGAAAGGGGGAAGTAGAGACCTCCTAGTCTGGTCTAGCGTTACCCTGTCTCAACTATCATCCCTATATTGCCTCCTCACCTATCTCTGATCGCGTGCCTCGCCCTACTTTCCCTGGTGTGAGGCTACGGCTAGGGATAGAAGGAGATGAGCACTAGTCAACCTCCACTAAAACTCTAAAGACAAAAACAGTAGAAAAAACAGGGGAAAATGGCTTAGCTTTAGATGAACTCCAAATGTGCACACGGCCTCAAGCTCCAGAAAGGACGAGGTACTGCTCCTGCTAAGCTTCACAAGTAGAATTTAATATAACCGGCGACGCCCTCTCAGAAACACCAGGTATATATACACCCAGGCCAGAGAGCAAATTAGCAAGAGAGAGGTAGTCGCTCGGTCCTAAAAACAGCCTCCTATCTAACCAGCTGTCTGCAATGCCAAACGTGGAGATCTCCTGCAACCCACTGCAGGGCGACAGTCTGTCACCTCTGATACACCCCTGACAGGGGGGCATTATACCTGGATGGGGTACAAGATGGAGGACATTATTACAGGACGGGGCCAGGATTGAGGATATTATTACAGAAGCAGCCAGGATTACATTGAATGAGTGTGGGGTGGGGGGGGACATGCATGTCTTTATAGGATCTAGAATGCTATAAGAGCCCATACATCTGACCAACTTGCAGGTAGGGACCGAAGTCTACATTTTGCACCAGAGTCTATCAGACTCTAGTTATGCCACAGCCTGTGGTAATCTGTAGGAAGGAAACGGCATACAGGACCAATAATAAAAAACATGAAAGTCAATGGAAAAACTGACAGTCACCCAAAGTACATCCTGCAGAAACTTTAGCATTACACCTGTCTTGATGGATGTCGACAGGAAGACAGTGAGGTGTGCCCGCTATGTGCCTACAAAGGAACACTGATGACTCAGCATGCAATGTGGAGCATCATCAATTACTTCTCCTTGTCATGCCTTGCTTTATGTTGAAGTTATTGCAAACAGATTAACAGGACGCCATGAAGGGATCATTCCTCACCAAGTGCGTTTATATATCTATCACTCTCATGGCACTGACATGAATTTCCACAATAAATCTCAGATGTACTGAGAAAAGTATTGCACAAAAGAGATATTAGGATGCTCGTTCCAGGAGAGGGAAATATAATTTACTAGCAAGATGTTATTTCTTGATGCACTTGATATAAGTAAAAGGGCTTGTTCCCTTTCTGAAAGTGATTCCCCATAAGCTCTGTCCACTGTAAAACAAAAACTGTCCTATGCTTACCCACTTTGGGTTCAGCGATATGTGTCCTCCGCTGTCCCGGTCTGTGTTATTTATCTGCATTGGTGACATCATATCAACAGAGATGCAGCCAATCACTGAGCTCAGAACTCTGTAGACGTCACCAGTAGAGATGAGCGTTGTTCGACTCGAACTGTTCGCCAATCTCAAATTCGAGCTGTTTTGGGCGGTGTTCGAGCCGTTCGAACACGAACGATTTGAAAAAAATTCGGCTGTTCGAGGTTATGTTCGATAACTGTTCGTGCACCAAAATCATAACTGGATTTTTTCTCAGTAATGCTGAAAATTAATGTTAATACGCAGTTTGAGTGTACAGCGGGGCGGGGGGAGGGGCAGGGGATGGATCTCTGCAGGAATAATGAAGATCTCCATTTTTTTTTCTCTTTCTCGCATTTACAGTGCGGAGGTGCAATCTGTCAGCCTATCAGCAGCGCACACATGGACCGAAGTGCTTTTTTTCACACAAGCAAGGGCATGTGTCACATGTCCTTGCCATATAAGACCTAGCCATTTTCCCCGTCGCCACCATTTTCTCACTGCTGCAGCTGCGTGTTAGACGGCACCGCTGTTGCTGTGTGCGCAATACCTTGTTAATTTCAAGCCAATTTTCGCACAAGTCTACAGATAGCTTGGGAGTAGGGAAGAGTTGTGATTGCAGTCCTTTTAAGGACTAGGTTACATAATTTCCTACGACTTTTATCAGGCAGGTCTGTGCTCTTAAATAGATAGGTTGGGAGTAAAGACTAACTGTAATTGCAGTCATTTTCAGGACTAAGTTACATCTGTTCCTATCAGTTTTTGCCAGGCAGGCCTGTGCCAGTGCTGTGCAAGTTTTTTTCACAGCATTAGGCTAAACCTAGCAAAGCAAATCCTTTTTGGCCTATTGCAGAGTGTGTTAGTCAGTGGAGTAGCCTATCTGTGTTGCAAGATACACCACCTGTGTATAGAATAACATTTTTTTTACTTCACCTAGTGAAGTAAATACTTTTGGGCATAGCATCATTCTATTAGTCCATCTATACTAACCTCCACCAGGTTGCAAATTCAATATAATATTTTTCTGCATCGAGCTCTGAAAAAATATTTCGGCTTCTAGCAGTGTGTGGGACTTGTTCTATTAGTCCATCTATACTGACCTCCATCAGGTTGCAAATTCAATATAATTTTTTTCTGCATCTAGCTCTGAAAAAATATTTGGGCTTCTAGCAGTGTGTGGGACTTGTTCTATTAGTCCATCTATACTGACCTCCCTCAGATTGCAAATTCAATATAATTTTTTTCTGCATCTAGCTCTGAAAAAATATTTCGGCTTCTAGCTGTGTGTGGGACTTGTTCTATTAGTCCATCTATACTGACCTCCATCAGGTTGCAAATTCAATATAATTTTTTTCTGCATCTAGCTCTGAAAAAATATTTCAACTTGTAGCAGTGTGTGGGACTAGTTCTATTAGTCCATCTATACTGACCTCCATCAGGTTTCAAATTCAATATAATTTTTTTCTCCATCTAGCTCTGAAAAAATATTTCGGCTTCTAGCAGTGTGTGGGACTTGTTCTATTAGTCCATCTATACTGACCTCCATCAGGTTGCAAATTCAATATAATTTTTTTCTGCGTCTAGCTCTGAAAAAATATTTCAACTTGTAGCAGTGTGTGGGACTTGTTCTATTTGTCCATCTATACTGACCTCCATCAGGTTGCAAATTCAATATAATTTTTTTCTGCATCTAGCTCTGAAAAAATATTTCGGCTTCTAGCAGTGTGTGGGACTTTTTCTATTAGTCCATCTATACTGACCTCCATCAGGTTGCAAATTCAATATAATTTTTTTCTGCATCTAACCCAGCCAATACTTTTGGGCTAATACCACAGTTTGGCCTCTCAGCTCTGCTCGGTTCCCATCCATTGTTTTTTGTGCAAACAACTCCAGAGTTGTGAATTAGTTAACCACCAAAATGAGTGGAAAAAGGCCTGCTGCTGGTGGAAAGGGAATAGGAGTGTTGGGAAGGGAAAGAAAGGTTGTGTCCGTGGGGTAGGTGTTAAAGCAACAGTAACATCTGCAGAAGAAAGACCATCTTCCAGCCAAACTAAGATGTCTACTTCTTTTAGCGGACAATGTGATAAGATCCCTTTCTTACGGCCACGCCAATCGCTACAAATTCCAGATGAGGCACAAAAACAGCAGGTGCTTCAATGGATATCAAGTGCTCCTTTAAGTGGGCTCTCCTCCACCTCAACTTCAACATCACAAATACTCCAGTCCTCAGAGGTGTCACCTCAATTGCACTTGCTTCCTCACAGCTCCCAAGTCTCCAGCTGCCCGTCTGAGTATGGGGTAGAACAGAAGGTTGAGTCTGCAGAGCTGTTTACTCATACTATAGCCTGGGAATCAGAGGTCGGCTCCAGAGCTTCTGTGAATCCCGACGAGGAAATGATCTGCACTGATGCCCAGAAACTTTATGAGTCGGATCCAGGACCAGACGCAGAAGGTTCTGACCATAATGTAGACCCTCGTTCCCAAACTGTAACTCCTGTTGGTGGAGACAATGAGGAAGACGATGATGAGACTCAAATACCTGATTGGAGCGACAACTTTAGTTTTTTGTCAGGGCAGGAACAGGTTGGCTCTGAGGACGACGGGTGTGATAACACAAAGGGTGATGATGATGAGGTTGGAGATCCCACTTACTGTCAACCCACAGTCAGCCAAGAGATGAGGTAGGCAGAGGAGGTGGAGGAGGATGCTAGTGACGACAAGGTCAGGTTGCGCCTTCCTGGACAGAGACGTAGTACTGGAAGCACGTCAACAACTGCATCCTCAAACACAACTCTGCCTCTGACCACAAGTCGTGGTGGCTCTTCAGGTCGCATGGGTGCTAAGCCTTGCATAGCCTGGGCATTTTTTCAGATCGATAAAGATGACCCAACTCGTGTTATCTGTAACATTTGTCTGCAAAAGCTAAGTAGAGGCCAAAAAATACATAGTTTGAGTACTTCATGCATGAACCGGCACATGGACATGAAGCATAAGTTGCAGTGGGAAGCCCACTGTGCTACAATGCGGCCTAGCTGGCCGGGCCAACCACCGTCTGCCACATCTTGTGCATCCGCGGCCTCTTCATCCTCTGTGACTGGGGGGACAACAGTCACACCTGTTTTGGGACATAGACCTGGCACCTCTTTACCCGCAACAGCCAGCGTGATTGGCAGGTCATCATTTTCTTTGGAGGTGGAAACACCAGCTGGTGTTCAGCGCTGTCCGACATCGATAGCACCACCTTTGGATCAAGGCAACCTGACATATCCGCCTGCATCTTCCTCACAGACCGGCAGTTTGCCACGGACACCCTTCTCAACCCCGTCTAAGCACAACAGCCAGCCTTCGGTCCCTCAGATGTGGACAAGTAAAAGACTATTTCCTCCTAGCCATGAGAAAGCTAAGAGGTTGAATTTCACCATCTGCAAGCTCTTGGCTACAGAAATGCTTCCTTTCCGCCTGGTGGACACAGAGGATTTTTGAGACCTTATGTCCGTCGCAGTGCCCCAGTACCAGATGCCCAGTCGGCACTACTTCTCAAAGAAAGGTGTGCCTGCGCTCCACCAGCATGTCGCACACAACATCACCGCTTCTTTGAGAAACTCTGTGTGTGACAGGGTGCATTTCACCACAGACACTTGGACGAGTAGGCATGGACAGGGGCGTTACATGTCGCTGACTGGGCACTGGGTAACTATGGTGACAGCAGGTCAAGGGGCTGCTGTCCAAGTCTTGCCATCCCCACGAGTTGTGCGTCAATCCTCTTTATCTCAAAGTTCCTCCACTGCTTCTGCCTCCTCAACCTCCTCTCGGTCCTCCACCTGCACCCAAAGCTTGTCTGGTCATGCCACAAGCTTTCTAACTGCGCAGAAGGGATCCTGCACACCTCCTTACTATGCTGGCAGCAGGGCTCAACGTCATCAGGCGGTTTTTACTTTGAAATGTCTGGGAAATGTGAGTCACACAACTGAGGAGTTGTGGTCAGCTCTGGAGAACAAGTTTCATGAATAGTTGTATCCACTGGACCTGAAACCAGGGAAGGCCGTGTGCGACAATGCTGCAGACCTGGGTGCGGCCCTTCGCTGGGGCAATGTCACACACGTGCCTTGTATGGCTCACGTGTTGAACCTGGTTGTCCAGCAATTTTTAGCCCACTATCCCGGACTAGATGGCCTTCTGCAGAGGGCACGGTCGCTGTGTGCTCACTTCCGCCGTTCACAACCCGCAGCTCAGCGACTTACATCTCTACAGAAGTCGTTGGGCCTGCCACTTCACCAGTTAAAATGCGATGTGCCTACCCGGTGGAAATCAGCTCTGCACATGTTGCAGCGACTCTGGCAGCACCGACAAGCCCTGGTGCAATACGTTCTGACATATAGCCTGGGCCAACGAGATCCAGAGGTGGGGCAAATCACGCTGGAGGAGTGGTCTCAGATCAGGGACCTATACACCATTCTGCACAGTTTTGAAATGGCGACGAAGATGTATAGTGCTGACAATGCCATTATCAGCATGACTATTCCGGTGATTTACATGCTGGAGCACATGTTAAACAGAATTCGGAGTCAGGTGGTGGCACAAAAGGAGGTGGAGGAAGTAGAGGAGGAGGAGTTGTATGCGGAAGAGCTAACATCTGCAAGGTCCAGACGGTTGGCAGCACCAAGGCGGCAGGCATGTGAGGGTGGGGGAGATGGTTTTACCAGGGCGCATGGTAGCAGCCAAACTAGTGAGGAAGGTGCAGGAGCCCAGGAAGAAGTGGAGAACGAACTGATGGAAGACTCATCAGATGAGGGAGACCTTGATCACATTTCTGTTGTGCGAGGTTGGGGGGAGAGGACAGAGGAAGGAAGCATGATTGTTACCTCGCCACCAACACAACAGTGACTTGGTGCTCCTGGATGCGCAAGACATATGAGTGTCTCCTTGCTGCACTACCTGCAACATGACCCTCGAATTGTGAGAATTAGAAATAATCCTGACTACTGGGTTGCCACACTGTTAGATCCCCGGTACAAAAGTAAATTTGCAGAAATTATTCCTGCCATAGAAAGGGATGCAGGCATGCAGGAGTATCTGTTATGTTCTGCTACCAGAGCTAAGGAAAGAGAGGAGATCTGTCCCTACGATAGAACTCAGCTTTATCCCTACGATGTAACAGGGGACCTGATCCTGCGATCAGACCTGCTAAAGTCCTAAGCTAGTCTGTACGGAGACCTATAGATGTGGGGAAGGAATCCCTACAAGTACTAAGGACTGGGAGGAAAATGGGACACCTCCTAGCAGAAATAGTAGCAGACAGACAAACTAACAAAATATATAGAACACTGAGGTCCGTAGACCAAGCAAACTAACAGAGTTAGATACAGAGCACAGGCTAGCTAGAAAGTAGATATACAATGAAGTCCAGCAAAGCCAGAAGGGCGGAGCAGGATTAAATAGGCCAACAAGGTCATGTGAACAGCAAAGGAAAAAACCTAAGAGCAAGGTTCTAACAGTACCCCCCCTTCTAAGAGGATCCTCCAGATCCCCTAGGACCAGGCTTATCAGGAAATCTCCTGTGAAACGCTCTGATAAGTCTGGACGCGGAAACATCATCTGACCTCACCCAAGAGTTATCCTCGGGTCCGAAACCTTTCCAGGCCTCAAGATACTGCAAACTACCTCTATACCGTCTAGAGTTAAGGATGCGAGAAATTTCATATTCCCCGTCCTCCACCACCGGATTAACAGAGGCAGAGGCGTCACCATCCGACACAACAGCTTTTTTTAACAGAGAGACATGAAATACCGGATTAATTCTCCAGGAGGTAGGAACCTCCAACCTAACAGCAGATTGGTTGACAACCTGAAGCACCTTAAAGGGCCCTACAAACTTGGGACCCAATTTCTTAGAAGGAATCCTCAACCGCAGATTCCTAGAGGACAACCAAACCATGTCACCAACAGCGAACAAAACCTCCTGTCGTTTCCTATCAAAGTAGTCTTTAGATTTTCTGTTGGCCTCCTGAAGATTACCACGCACATCCGTCCAAACTCTCTCCTCAGGCACGGCAGATCCCAACTTGGAGAACGACCCAAACGACGGATGTCTCCCAGAACAACAAAGAAAAGGCGAACAACCAGCAGAAGAAGATGTATGATTGTTCAGAGCAAATTCAGCAAGTGGCAGAAACTCAGACCACCCCTCTTGATTGTCTGCCACAAAACGACGCAAGAACTGCTCAACATCCTGGTTTTTCCTTTCTGTCTGGCCATTAGATTCAGGATGATATCCGGACGAGAACGACAAATGAACTCCCAACCTGTCACAAAAGGCACGCCAAAAACGAGCCACGAACTGAGGACCCCTATCAGAAACAATGTCAGTAGGAACACCATGAAGTCTGACAATTTCCTTGACAAAGGCCTTAGCGAGAGTTTTAGCGCAGGGCAGTTTGACGAAGGGAACCAAGTGACACATCTTGCTAAAACGGTCCACGACCACCCAGATGACAGTAAAACCCTCAGAGGGGGGAAGGTCAGTTATAAAGTCCATAGCCAAATGTGTCCAAGGAGCACTGGGAACCTCCAAAGGACAAAGCAACCCCGCAGCAGGAGTATGTGAGGACTTAGATCTAGCACATATAGTACATTGACGCACCCACTTAATGACTTCCTTCTGCCATCCAGGCCACCAAAATCTGCAACCCACCAGTCTCTTGGTCTCAGAGATTCCGGGATGACCTGCCAACCGAGATTCGTGACACTCAACAAACAAATCTCTCCTAAAGGTCCCAGGCACAAACAACCTCCCATGAGGAGTGTTAGATGGGGCATTCTCCTGTGCTTTAAGAATCTCATCTTCCAAAACGGAGTCCAAAGCAGCTATCACAACACCTTCTTGTAAAATGTTGTCCTCTTTCTCAGCACCGACTATGGGAGAAAAACTGCGAGACAAGGCATCCGCCTTAACATTCTTAGTACCAGGGATGTAAGTAACGGAGAAATTAAACCGCGAGAAAAACAGTGCCCACCTAGCCTGACGGGCATTCAGGCGCTTGGCAGCATCAAGATATATCAGATTTTTATGATCCGTAAGAACCTGAACGGGAAATTCCGCACCTTCCAAGAAGTGGCGCCAGTGTTCAAATGCGAGTTTAATAGCCAATAATTCCCGATTACCAATATCGTAATTCAGTTCAGTCTCCGAAAATTTTTTTGAAAAAAAGGCACAGGGATGTAATCCATCCCCGTTATCCTGAGACAATACTGCGCCAACCCCCACAGAGGAAGCATCAACCTCAACCAAAAACGGCTTAGTCACATCAGGCTGCATAAGGATGGGAGCAGAGGTGAACCTCTCCTTGAGATACACAAAAGCTTCAATAGCCTCAGAAGACCACTGAACCGCATCAGCACCTTTCCTGGTGAGATCGGTCAGAGGTTTGACAATACTAGAAATTTTTTTTATGAATTTTCTGTAATAATTGGCGAAACCTAAAAACCTCTGTATCGATTTCAAACCAATAGGCCTAGGCCATTCCTGTACAGCTTGAACTTTAACCGGGTCCATCTCAAAACCTTCGCTGGAGATAATGTAACCCAAAAAACTAATTCTCTGTACAGCGAACTCACATTTCTCCAGCTTAGCAAAAAGCGAATTGTCCATTAACAACTGTAATACCTCACGTACGCTCCGCCAATGAGACTCCAGATCCGGCGAATAAATCAAAATGTCATCCAAATACACAACCACATTTTTGCCGATCAAAGGTCTAAGGATATCATTAATAAGATTCTGAAAAAATGCAGGAGCATTAGTAAGACCAAAAGGCATAACCAGATTCTCAAAATGACCCACAGGAGTGTTAAAAGCAGTCTTCCATTCGTCACCCTCCTTCATGCGCAACAGATTGTATGCCCCCTTAAGGTCAATTTTAGAGAACCACTTGGCCCCCATTAACTGGTTAAACAGATCAGGAATCAATGGCAGTGGGTAAGGATTGCGTACAGTAATTTTGTTAATCTCACGAAAATCCAGACAAGGACGTAAACCGCCGTCCTTTTTTTTTACAAAAAAAAATCCAACCGCCACAGGAGACTTAGAGGGCCTAATGTGACCGGCGGCCAAACTTGTCTGTATGTATTCCTCCAAAGCCTTCCTCTCAGGAATAGTAAGGTTAAATAAACGACTTTTAGGAAGAGTCGCTCCAGGGACAAATTCAATAGAACAATCATAGTCTCTATGGGGAGGCAAAACCTGCGATTCCTTCTCAGAAAAAACTCTCCAAAAATCCTGAATAGGAACAGGCAATTCTCCCCTATCCAAAGCTGCAATACGCCCGTTACAACACTTGTCATAACATTTATGGCTCCAGGATTTAATTTCACTGGTAGACCAATCCAGTACAGGATTGTGAAATTTTAACCAGGGCAATCCCAATATTACTGGAGAAGGCAAGTTATTCAAAACTACCAAATCCAATTTCTCATGGTGAACACCATTAATAGTGAGAGGAAATTCACAGACCTTGAGAGTAATATTCTTCAAAGGGGAACCATCCACAGAAACCACAGCAATGGGGGATGATAAAGGTTCGGGTTTTAAATTGAGTCTTTCCAAGAATCCCCCATCAATTACATTCAGAGTAGACCCACAATCAACAAACACCCGAAATTCCATTAATTTTTCCTGAGCAATCGTGGAAGCAGCTAAAAACACACCCTTGGAATTTAAACAGGCAATACGGGCATGACTGACCATTTTTTTTTCTTTCTTCATACGAAGCTCACAGCCTTTAATCAAATGACCAGATTTTCCGCAATAGAAACACAAGCCTTCAAAAAATCTACGGTCTTTTTCTTGAGAGCGAGGTGCCACCAATCCAATCTCCATCGGTTCACCACTGTTAGTACACACATTCTCATAACCAGAAACTGACATAGCAGAGGATTTGCTCTCATTAACCCTTGCACGCAGTCTCCTATCCACCCGTATAGCTAATTGCATAGCCTGTTGCAAATCTTCAGGTGTAGGATAAGCAATTAGCAGGTCTTTAACCCTTTCATTGAGCCCAGCAAGAAATAGACTTTTCAGAGCAGAATCGTTCCACCCTGTTTGAGTAGACCAACGACGGAAATGAGTACAATATTTTTCCACATTACCTGATCCCTGTTTCAAACGTCTCAACTCAGTCTCAGCTGATGCGACACGGTCAGGATCATCATATAATAGTCCCAAAGCAGAAAAAAAACTATCCACTGATCTGAAGCATGTATCACTAGGTTGCAAAGAAAAGGCCCACTCCTGAGGCTCTTTGCGCAAAAGTGACATTATGAACCCTATGCGCTGGGATTCATCCCCAGAGGACTTGGGTCTCAAACAAAAATACAATAAGCAAGCATTTTTAAATGAAAAAAATTCTCGGTGTTCACCAAAAAATAAATCCGGCAAACATACCTTAGGCTCCAAGAAATGTGCTCCAGGACAGTTACTCACGTGCTGACGGAGCTCGGCCACCTCCAGAGAGAGTCCCTGCAGGCGATGAGCCAAATCCTGAACCGACACCATGATGGAACAGAAAAATCTTTCCTTAGAGAATTTGCAGGCTGGACTTACTGTTATGTTCTGCTACCAGAGCTAAGGAAAGAGAGGAGATCTGTCCCTACGATAGAACTCAGCTTTATCCCTATGATGTAACAGGGGACCTGATCCTGCGATCAGACCTGCTAAAGTCCTAAGCTAGTCTGTACGGAGACCTATAGATGTGGGGAAGGAATCCCTACAAGTACTAAGGACTGGGAGGAAAATGGGACACCTCCTAACAGAAATAGTAGCAGACAGACAAACAAACAAAATATATAGAACACTGAGGTCCGTAGACCAAGCAAACTAACAGAGTTAGATACAGAGCACAGGCTAGCTAGAAAGTAGTTATACAATGAAGTCCAGCAAAGCCAGAAGGGCGGAGCAGGATTAAATAGGCCAACAAGGTCATGTGACCAGCAAAGGAAAAAACCTAAGAGCAAGGTTCTAACAGTATCAGCAGAGACTGTTGCAGAATCTTACATGTGCTTTTCCACAAAACAGCAGTGGTGCACGTATTGAATCTCACAGTTCCAACTTGCCAAAAGTGGGACCTTCGAGTGTTCAGCACTCAAACCATAACAGAAACACAGTATCTGCTGGTAACATCAATTTTGCGGAAACATTTCACCACTTTTTTAGCCCATCCTTTGCAAGGCCACAGGAGACAAGAAGTCTGACACATAGTCAACGCCTAGAGACGATGGTACAGGAGTGTCTCCAAGTATACATTGAAGCCATGACTGTGTCACTGGACCCTTGCTCTTTTTGGGCTTCCAATCTGGATAAATGGCCGGAGCTCGCCACTTACGCCTTGGAGATCTTGTCATGCCCTGCAGCCAGCGTTCTGTCTGAACGTGTGTTCAGCGCTGCTGGTGGTGTGCTGACAGATAAGCGCACGTGGCTCTCCAATGATAATGTAGACAGACTCACGTTCATAAAGATGAACAAATCATGGATACGAAAATACTTTTCTACCCCTGTGTCATCCTGGGGAGAGTAAAAGCTTGATGATTTGTTAAAATCACCTCACCAACTGTTTTAAGCTTTAAAATTACTAACCATGTTTATCTGTATCTTGGCTGGAAAATATTTTGGGCCTTGTAGCAGTGTGCAGTACTGATTCTATTAGGCCATCTATACTAAGCTCCACCAGATTTAAAATTACTAATCATGTTTATCTGTATGTTGGCTGGAAAATAATTTGGGCCTTGTAGCAGTGTGCAGTACTGATTCTGTTAGGCCATCTATACTAAACTCCACCAGATTTAAAATTACTAATCATGTTTATCTGTATCTTGGCTGGAAAATAATTTGGGCTTTGTAGCAGTTTGCAGTACTGATTCTAATAGGCCATCTATACTAAGCTCCACCAGCTTTCGAATTAATAATAATTTTTAGCTGAATCTAGCCCGGAAAATAATTTGGGGTCTCCTAGATGAGCAAGACACATGAGTGCCTTCTTGCTGCACTACCTGCAACATGACCTTCAGATTGTCAGAATTCGAAGTAATCCTGACTACTGGGTTGCTACACTCTTAGATCACTCACACTCTCCGATCAACCTTTTCATTTTAATAAAGAACAAAAAAATGGTAATTTTTGAAATTATAAGCATTAGCAGGTTATTAGAAACTGAAATCAAACAGTTTTCAACTCAAAACTTTATTCTAGGTGATGTTACATTTGCACATAGGACCCCTTGCTTAGATGTGAACTGCCTCCCGCCGTCATAGACACTCCTTTTGATGATGCTCCAGAGGTTCTGAATGGGGTTGAGTTCAGGGGAGCATGGGGGTCACACCATAAGTTTGTCCCCTTTTATGCCCATATCAGCCAGAGATGCAGATGTGTTATGTGCAGCATGAGACGGTGCATTATCATGCATGAAAATGATCTTTCTGCGGAATACACGGTTCTTCTTCTTGAACCATGGCAGGCAGTGCTGTTTGAGAAACTCCACATACATTATGGAGTTCATCTTTACCCCTTCAGGATCCTAAAGGGGCCGACAATCTCTCTCCCCATGATTCCAGCCCAAAACATTACTCCACCTCCTCCTTGTTGGTGCTGTAGCCGTGTTTGCGTGGGGTGTCCATCAACCAGCCATCCTCCACTCCATCCATCTGGACCATCGAGCATTGCACGGCACTCATCGGTGAACAAAACAGTTTTGAAGTCAGTCTTCATGTATTGTTTGGCCCACTGGAGCCGTTTCTGCTTGTGTGCAGTGGATAGAGGAGGTCGACAGGATGGCTTACGCACAGCTGCAAACCTCTGATGGACTCTGCATCTTGTTGTTCGGGGGACGTTGGAGGCACCAGCAGCTTCAAAAACTTGTCTGCTGCTATGACAAGGCTTTTTTGCCGCTGCTCTTTTAACCCAACGTATTTGCCTGGAGGAAAGAGTCCTCAATTTTCCCTTCTCAGCACGCACACGTGTGTACTGTGAATCAGCTACATACTTCTTGATTGTGCGATGATCAGGATGAAGTCCCTTGGCCATGTTGATTGTAGTCATGCCTTGACCTAAACACTCCATAATTTGTTGCTTCTCAGCAACCGACACATCCTTTTTCTTTCCCATTTTGGCAGAAAATGTAGGCTGCTTAATAATGTGGGACAGCTTTCTTAAGTAGTCTTGCCTTTCATTGGACACACCTGCCAAACTAATTAGCACAGGTGTCTGCAGTTGCTTACAGTGATATAAAGAGCCCTGACACACATCACCATCAATGAGTTTAACTGACAAACAAACAAATTCTTCCCTTATCACTCCTAAACACTTTTTGCATAATAATTTGGAACACAGTGTACATGTGCTTTTCCACAAAACAGCAGTGGTTCACGTTGTGAGTCTTACAGTTCTAACTTGCCAACTGTGGTCTGTATGGAGTTGTTCAATAAAGGGCCCAAAATTAAGATAACATAGACGGGATAGGTCTCTATGAATACGAATTCCTAAGTATTTGATACCCTGTGAGGGCCAGGCAAAGGGAAAGTTGGACTGGATGGAATCCTGTATGGATTTGGGGAGGGAGACATCGAGGGCCTCAGACTTCGCTGCATTGATTTTAAAATTTGACCATGTAACAAAGTGATCTATTTCAGCCATAACAGCAGGGATGGATATATGTGATTGAGTGATATATACTAGGACATCATCAGCAAATGCAGAGCACTTGTACTCGGTGCCTCCCACCTCAATCCACCTAATATTGGGGTTATGGCGAATTGATGAGAGCAGGTGCTCCATCACTAGGATGTATAAGATAGGGGACAGAGGACATCCCTGCCTTGTCCCATTGGTGATTATGAAAGGTGATGAAAATGTTCCATTTATTTTCAGCCTAGGTGAAGTATTGCGATACAGGGCCGTGATTTTGCCTATAAAAGGGTCCCCTAGACCCCTACCCCAAGCTTTTTAAGGGAATAATATATGGCTTGCCAGGAGACTCCATGGAGTGCTTTCTCAGCATCCAACGAGAGTATCTAATTACAAATTTTTAACTGCATCTAGCCCAGGAAATACTTTGTTACTTTGTGCCTAGTTGCAGTGTCTGCTAGTCAGCGGATTATCCCAGCTGTTAAGCAAGCTACACCACCTGTAGTTTGGACAATTCATTTTTTCAAAGGAAATGGTTCTGGCCCCCGGGACACTCAGTGAAGAGCATCGGGGAGACACCCCAAGACATAGGGGCTGGGACTGACGGTAGGACGCCTTGCGGTGGACCGCCGAGCTCGATCCTTATAAAAGCTTTTTAACTGCAGCAGCTTTAGTGGACGCTACTGGAGCTGGAATTACACGGCTGCTGGCATGAGACTTGCCCAAAGGATTTAAAGTGTATTCATTCAAATTAGAGAGACAATTTAAATTAAAAAGCTTAGACCTGCCTCCACCACAGGGGGGCTCGCTCGACCCACCAGCGGACAGGCACCAGTATTGGGAGAGGGGGGCTGGCCGTCAGGGTCCACCGCAGCTCTGGCACAAACCCGGCGACACGGAGGTCGCACGGGCAGGAACAGACTGGCCATGTCGGTTTCGCACTTTTTTGGTTTTAGAAGGGCATGACATGCCTATATCTGTGTCTCCCCCTCCTATTACTCCTCCACCTCTTTTCTTTTCGCATGACTATATGTACTTGTCACTTTTCCATGTGTTAGTTGTGTCTTCTGAGCAGTTTGTCAGCTTTTGGACACCTTTGAAGGTGTTTTCTATGTATTTCTATGTGTTTTCGTTTGCCTGCCATTGGTTTTAACGGTGTTCGAAGGTGTTCGATGAACAGTTCGATGAACAGTTCGGCGAACATACGGGTGTTCGACGAACCGAACCGAACTCGAACACTACGGGGGTGGCTCAACACTAGCTATTACATACATAGTAACATAGTTTTTAAGGTTGAAGGAAGACTAAGTCCATGTAGTTCAACCCATAGCCTAACATGTTGATCCAGAGGAAGGCAAAAAAAAAACATGTGGCAAACACTAAGCTCCACATTGGGGAAAAAAATTCCTTCCTGACTTCATACGTCAATCAGACTAGTTCCCTGGATCAACGCGCTATCATGGAATCTAGTATATATAACCTGTAATATTGTACTTTTCAAGAAAGGTATCCAGACCCTTCTTAAATTTTAGTAGTGAATCACTCATTACAACATCATGCGGCAGAGATCTCCATAGTCTCACTGCTCTTACAGTAAAGAATCCGCGTCTGTGATTATGATTAAACCTTCTTTCCTCCAGACGTAGAAAATGCCCCCTTGTCCCTGTCTCTGGCCTCAGAGTAAAAAGATCCGTAGAAAGGTCTTTGTACTGTCCCCTCATATACTTGTACATAGTAATAAGATCACCCCTAAGCCTTCGTTTTTCCAAAGTAAATAACCCCAAGTGTAATAACCTGTCTTGGTATTGCAGACCACCCAGTCCTCTAATAACCTTGGTCGCTCTTCTCTGCACCCGCTCTAGTTCAGCTATGTCTTTCTTATACACCGGAGACCAGAACTGTACACAGTATTCTAAGTGTGGTCGCACTAGTGACTTGTATAGATGTAAAATTATGTTCTCCTCATGAGTATCTATGCCTCTTTCAATGCATCCCATTATTTTATTTGCCTTTGCAGCAGCTGCCTTATACTGGCCACCAAACATGACCTTGTCATGCACCATTATACTCAGGTCTTTTTCCGTGACAGTTTTGCCCAGTGTTAACCATATTGACTATAAATTGGTACTATCAGATTGTATGACATCCTACAAATTGATACCATGAATGGTTCTAGCCAAGCTGGAATTAAATCAGATTAAGGGCTTATTCACATCAGTATTTGACATCAGTGTTTATATGCAAAAATCAGGAGTGGAACCTACAGAGAAAAACAATAATTGAAAGATTGACTCCTGTTCTGTGTTTTGGAGACAATCCTGGCTTTGGCAACAAAATACTGATGAAATACCTATCGAAAATACTGATGTGTCAATAAAGCCTTAAAGAGGTTTTCCAGGCTTGTTCTTTTTTTACTCCACAGAATTGCTCTAATCTAGAGACCATGAGCCTTAGTTACCCCCTTGTGCTCCTTTGCTGCCCCTATGCTCTTTAAATTACAGCTTGTAAAACCCCCTTCAAGATGGAGCTTTCAGAATGACTAAATGATTAAATCACGAGGGCTTTTCCTTTAATATAGAATGCACATTAAATATTTGTATTTTGGCGCAAAATCTTAAAAACGAAGCTTTGTATCCAAAAAACATGGCAGAACCATGAAAGTTCTGGAAGATATGCACCCTTCTACCTTTCCTTCTCCCATTAATCTTGTATAAAGAGGCAGAGAACATAGAGATTCATTGTAATGTGGCGCCCCTGAGGTTTCGACCGCAACAGGGATAGAGTGTAGTGTTCCTCCTCTGAGGTAAGAACAGTGCGATGGTCAGGACCCTTCCTCCACATCCAACACCACACTTCTCCCACCAGAGGGGGCTAGAATGCACTAGGTGCTGCCCTCCTGGTTATCGGGAGACTGGGGAACCAAGAGATAGGGGAACCATTTAGTGGGTGAGTGTGGAGGACTCACATTTTAGTGACACTTAATAATTCATATTTAATACACAGCCATCTTGGTTCATGGTCCTTTTTGCCTTTTGTCTTTTGATGGTTCGTTGACTGCTCTACTGTGTCCTCCTACCCTGGACGCGGATCCTGTGTGGGCCCGCATTGGATGGAGACACAGCCCTCGTACCTTGGCCTTGGGTCGAGGGGCAGGCTGCAGATAATGTATGTCTCAGCCCGGTCGGGGACCATGACCAAGAAGGCCCGGAGCTTAAGAGTGCAGCTCCACCGCAAATGGATCCCAGAGAGGATGCAGACGGAGCGGTATATGCCACCTGTCCTCACCAACCTGATATATTCAGAGGGAGCCCGGCTGCAAGAGGGGTACCGGCCCCCGACACCTGACCTTGCTACTCCACGTCCTGGTCGGGAAAGCCCGGTAGGCCCTGAGGATCCCACCGGGTAACGGAAGGAATGGCGCTGCCACCCATACCCTTTTTCTGAGTGAAGTTCAGAGGGAGACCCGGCCTATCTACACACACACAGACAGGAAAGGACCCGGTCTGAAGTCTAGGAACACTCTGGTGCAGGGTCCTGATTGAACACTGGACTTACTCGGAGGTTGTCGGACCCCTTCGTCTCTGGTGACCGCAGAACCCCGCGAGGAGCAGGGAGTCTCCTTCCTACTGCCATCTCTTCCGTGAGTAAAGCCTTGGAAGTTCACCCCTATGGCCTCCGGACTCTTTATTCTGCACTACACTGCACTACGCAGCACCAAAACCTCCTAGACTACAACCCTCTCCATCCTGGCCTTTTGCCCCATGGCCCTGCTCCACCTGTGGGGAGTAGTAACAACGTCGGCTGCCATAACACCATGCCTCGGCGGACTGCTGCAGCGCTGGTGGCCTTCACCTGGTGCCACAGGTGGCGTAGTCGTAATCAGCCACTCATCCTGGATAAGCCCGTACCATCCTTTTTAATGTGACGGCCCTGGGCACGGAGCGGGTCTGGGCCATGGCTGCACCCCATCTCTCCATCACTGGACCCGACTCCGAGTCCCCCATCTCCCAGGGTAGGGCTTTCCAGCGTCTCACAACCTGGCATCACAGTTACAGAATTACATAGGTTGAAAAAAAGACTTGGTCCATCATGTTCAACCTTCTTCAGCCAATTGTACATTTTGTCACTAATTAAACTATAACCCACAATGTTACGTATATTGAGGAAATCATTGTTAATCCATTTCACGCTAGTAGTAAACTTTGTTGAGATGGAGTTTACGGAGGTAATTCACATTTAATAGCTTTTGGATGAGCAATCTTTTTTGGACAACAGCTTTCTCTCCTTAGTCTAAGTGCCCACTATGCGTTTTTTAAGTGTTTCCGCAGCAGCAATTCCGCTGCAGAAAAGATTAAAAAAAACTTGATAGAAGGTCTGCCATGTTCCCCAATGATAATCCGCATGTGCTCTTCGGATTATCATTGCGGAAAAATCTGCAGCACAACCAATTATTTTGCGTAATCACTGCGTTTTCACCGCCATTGGCTTCTATTGAATCGCATAATATCCGCATCACTACATGTGCACATGCGGATATTAAGCGATTCAATGTGCGGATGGTACCCGGGTCTGGAGAAGAGCAGACTCTCCTCCAGACCCGAGTACCATAGTACCTGTAAAAAAAATAATTAAAATAAAAAATATACATTATACTCACCTTCTGATGGCCCCTGGTCTTCATAGCGATCCATCCTGGCTCCCCGGCAGCCCGCGATGGTCTAAAAGGACCTGCCATGACGTCATTTAGTCATGTGACAGG
The DNA here is from genome assembly GCF_046119375.1 of Phyllobates terribilis. Taxonomy (NCBI): domain Eukaryota; kingdom Metazoa; phylum Chordata; class Amphibia; order Anura; family Dendrobatidae; genus Phyllobates; species Phyllobates terribilis. The sequence continues at coordinate 332,710,511 of NW_027362768.1, forward strand.
TCACACGACCGCTGACGTAGGCGGTCACGTGACCTGTCACATGACTAAATGACATCATGGAAGGTCCTTTTACACAACCGCGAGACACCGGAAAGATCGGACGCATCGGATAAGGAGACCGGGGGCTATCAGAAGATAAGTATAATATTTATTTTTTATTTTTTACCATTCTTTTACGGTTACACTACATAAATCCATGCAGGTTGCATGGATTTATATAGTGTGACCAAGTTGTCAAGCACTTTCCAAGTGATGCTAAAATCGCTTGGAAAGTGCTTGACAACCCGCATGCGAAATCACATGATCAAAATGCTTCACTTACCTTGTCCCTGGCAGGAAAACGCATGTAAAATCTGCATGCGTTTTTTCTGCCAGGGAGATGCAGAAACGCTCAAGAAAAATCCGGAGCATTTCTGCATCGTGGGCACTTAGCCTTATAAATATTAATGCTGGGCCTGGCTGAGTGTTCATGTGTTCTCCATGGGGGGAAAACCACTGCCAGACATCTCTGATAGTAGCTTCCCTCCTAAAAGGGGAAAATATATCATTGGTGCCACTACCACCTCCAAAGCTGCAAGTAACTTTTGTCACAGACCCATAGATGACCCACGTATGGTTCTTGCACAGAGGCCCTCAATTTTTCCATATCCACCACTGCCTCCCGGCGAATAAAAGGGTACAGAAACTGAATTCAAACTGCCCTATCCTTATTACCCTCTTCATCATCTGTTACCCCCCACAGAACTGAATTTTGTTTCTGTTCCCCTGAGCAGGCGGATCCCCTCAGCCACACAGACTGTACTATTTTGTTTTTAGCATTATATCAGAAGGGCTGTGTTTGTTTACCTAATTTTGGACTGGTTTATGCAGTATGTTTTTAATAAACAAGTTGAAAACTTAAACGTAAAGTGTTCCTGTGACTACCTCTTTAAGCAGCTGTGTGAGTCTATCTACCACAGTTGTATATTGTGTAATAGCTATTATCAGGTACTGCAGATCAGATCACTTTCACTTACATAATTTATTAATGGCGTGTGCCACAATTTAGAGTAAAGTCTAAATTCTGGTGTGAAGAAGCCAACCAAGAAAGTGAGACATGTCAATGAAGTGGAAAAGCAAATGATAGGAGGGTTAGGCAGCATTACGGCATTTATGGTTGTTCAGCATCTCCTCGGACAAGCAAGATGGATACACCACCAATCATCATTTCGCCTGTTTAGTCGAGCAAAGAGAGAATCGAGGTTGAGCATGTGCGTCCATTACGACATATTTATTGAGGTGGACATGGTAAAAGCTATTTATACAAACAACAGGGGAAGAATTCTAACTTTATTCCTGAGATATCTGGTAATATAAAAAAAAATAATTATGGACGGGATTTACTATAATATAAATCTATATTGTTATCTTCTTGTTATTATCCCTGTGTAGGGTCTTATCGTCAGACATCAAATGTCTTAGCTCGAACCCTGATAGGTTATGAATGGTCTCATTGGAAGATTGCTTATGTTAATTCTGTCTTGAGGCAAATCATATCTGCCATTTCCCACATCATCTACATGCAAGATATACAAGCAATATACATACAACCTGATGGGTCCATCTCTACCGGATGAACAGAAATGTCATAATTCATTTTCCTGTGTTCAGCTGCTGACAGTATGTCATCCCAGAAATTAAGAAAATCGAATATTGATGTATAAATGCAGCAATCTAACCCGTCAAGATACATACAATCTGCTTGTAATATTGTAACAGTCATCCATCTATTTCTGATGCCACGAGGGACACATAACATGTTGGGTAGAAGCCTCTCTGGATTAACATAATAAATCATAGATGTATGGTAAAGTTTAGGAACCAAATGTAATTTTTTTTAACTATTTTCTGAAGTTACTGTCAAATCCAAGTGACACTACTCTGTCCTTCTTCTCCTGGATCCATCATCTGCCTTCAACACAGTGGACCATTCTCTCTTACTACAGATTCTCTCATCTATTGGCATCACGGACTTGGCCCTATCCTGGATCCCCTCATACCAAACAGACCGGATATTCAGTGTCTCCCACTCACACACCACCTCCTCATCTCACCCCCTATCTGTCGGTGTCCGGCAAGGCTCAGTTCTAGGACCCCTGCTCTTCTCCATCTACACCTTCGGCCTGGGACAGCTCATAGAGTCCCATGGCTTTCAGTATCACCTCTATGCTGATGACACACAGATCTACCTCTCTGGACCTGATATCACCTCCTTACCAACCAAAATCCAACAATGTCTGCCCTATATTTCATCTTTCTTCTCTGCTAGATTTCTAAAACTTAACATGAATAAAACTGAATGCATCTTTCTCACATCTCACTCAACTACCAAATCTGACCTATCCATCAAAGACAATGGCTGCCCACTCTCTCTAGTCCCACAAACTCGCTGCCTCAGGGTAACCCTGGATTCTAATCTCTCCTTCAAATCACATATCCAAGCCCTTGCCACTTCCTGCTGACTCCAACTCAGAAATATCTCCCGGATCCATACATTCCTCAACTAAGAATCTGCAAAAACACTACTGTATGCCCTCATCATCTCCTGCCTCGACTACTGCAAACTCCTGCTTTGTGGCCTCTCCTCTAACACTCCCGCACCCCTCCAATCTATCCTAAACTCTGCTGCCCAACTAACCCACTCTATTCCCCTGCTTCTCCTCTCTGTCAATCCCGTCACTGGCTCCCTATTGCCCGGGGACTCCAGTTCAAAACCCTAACCTTGGCATACAAAGCCATCTACAACCTGTCTCCTTTATACATCTGTGACATGGTCTTCCAGTACTTACCTGTACGCAACAAGATCTCCTTCTCTACACCCCTCTTATCTCCTCTTCCCACAATTGCATAAAAGATTTCTCCCGTGCATCCCCTCTACTCTGCAATTCTCTAACTCAACACATCAGACTCTCGCCTACCGTGGAAACCTTCAAAGGGAACCTGAAGACCCTCCTCTTCCAACAAGCCTACAACCTGCAGTAACCACTGCTTCACCATACTGCTGCATGACCAGCTCTACCCTCACCTGCTGTATCCTCACCCATCCCTTGTAGACTGTGAGCCTTCTTGGACAGAGTCCTCTCTTCTCCTGTACCAGTCGCTGACTCATTTTTGCTCAAGATTACTCTAATTTTTTTTTGCTATGTATACCCCTTTTCACAAGTAAAGCAGCATGGAATAAATGGCACTCTAATAATTAATAATAATATTAAGTTATTATGTCAAGATGAAAGAATGAAATCATAGGATTCAAGATTCCAGTTGAGTCAAATTGATGATGAATATCATGGAAACTTGCATATATGATCGACAGGTGAAAAGAATCTCTTGGTTTACAAGTAAAGTGGACCATTGATAGTGCCATAAGTTTTGATGAGTGGGGTCAAGATGCAGAGATCCCCAGTGATCTCTGGATTGAATGGGTAAAAACTGTGCCCCATTGGCTTAATTTTGTCCTGCTTGAAGATAAGAAGATAGAATCTATATATTAGCTCTGGATCTGTACAGAACTCTGCTTGAATCTTTGAGGAGAACCAAGAAAAGCTAAAAAGCCACAGCAGTAACCTAAGCCCATCGCCTGCTTCTTTTTGGCAATTGTTGTTTGGCAAGTAGGTCAGCACCCAGAACCTACTGATCAACACTTATAACATGTCAAACGTGTTCAAAAACTACAGTTATACTTTAATATATACAACACGTTACAGTTCTTTTCTTCTGTTAAAAGGCTCGGATGCCGCACACAGCACGCAGAGATTATGGAAGAGGTTTAATTCAAGATTTGGTTTCTCCACGCAGGGAGTGTAAATTTAAGTAATACAAAAATAAAACAGTAAAATCGGAAAATAAACGATTGTGGATGAACAATACGGCGCAGTCCCAAAAGTTCAGGCTGAATAAAAGAAGGTAGATTACTGGAGGCTTGCACTTATCTGTCCTTTAGCGATAACTACGTCCGTCTTCAGACACTCACTCCGGAGGGTGTCCATCTTCTGGCGGCAGTGGGCGGTCTCGGGTCTCACCCACTGGGCCCCCAGTCCTTTGACCACACGACAGCGGTCACGACTCCTTTAAGAGCCGTAGCAAGCTCCTCCGGCGTACAACAAACTGCGTTAGGATCACTAATCCCGGGTGCATCCTCACCCGTAGGTCACCGTCAGATGTCTGGAAAACTGTGGTGATGCAGGTAACTGAACGATCACTTTCTATAGGCCTGGTACAGACCGCATGTTCTTTATTTTTGCGGCAAGCTGTGCCACCCGTTCGTCCGTCACCGCAGACAGATCAGCACGTCTCTATTTCACCGAGGACAGAGCTGCACGTCTCTCTCTCGTTGTCGGCAGGTCCGACCGTTTCTCCCCAACTGCAGGTCTGCTCTCCACAGCCAACTGTCTCTTTCGCGCGAGCCCAGACACCTGACTTCATCTCTTCCGTCCCTCTCCTCTGTCCCCCAGCACTGTCCAGGAAGTCCCCCGTGCACTCTTAATCCCGTCCCCCGGCACACTGGGCAGGACCCTGGCAGTTCCGGCGCAGGAGCTCCGCACCTGGCCCTAGGCAAGTCTTCCTTCTTATACTCTCGCTCCCTTTGAGCTCGCCATTCCATGGGTGAGAGTTTTTTCACCAGGAGCTCACACTCTCTGACCTCTTGGATGATACGTTGCAAGATGAACTGATCCTGATTGTAGAGGATAGGCGGCACACCAGCCGTGGATTGTTCGGACCGGTGTAACGCAGTTGGAGCGCAGGGTACTTGAGAGTTGCTGGGGTTCCCAACTTCGCCCGGCCCAGCCTGACGGAGCGGTGGGCCCTCCTCTCTTGTGTGGGAAGCTGTGGGCGATGTGAGACTGGGGATCGCAGCCACTATCGTCTCTTCCTCCTCATCATCGTAGACGGGCAGATTGGGTGTGGGATCTCTCGTCCTTGTGCTGAGTTCTTCCTTCTTTTCTTCATCGCTAGACAAACAATGCCGCAACATGCTTCGATGAATGATTCTAGTTGGAGCCGCTTCTTCCCCCTCAGGCTGAACCTCATACACCGGTCCTTCCGGACTAACTCTCTGTTTCACTCGATACGGGGTCGACTCCCACCGTCTACTCAGCTTTCTCCGGGGTCTCTTGTCCCGTACCAACACCCGTTCTCCCGACTTAAGGGCTGTCCCCCGAAGAGGTGGCGTTTCATGGTGCCTATGTTCCTTAAACTTTGCTGCATCAACCTCCGAAGAGTCTGCAATCGGTGCCGATGCTCCCGGACCCAGGTAGATGGGCCCGTCCAGGGCCAGTCCTCCACGGGATCTAGTTCGAGCTCGGTGATCTCCCTACCCTTTTGTCCGAACAGCAGGGTGTAGTGGGTGAACCCTGTGGCACTATGTACCCAGTTATTATAGACACACACCAACTCGGCCACAAACTCCAGCCAGCGTACCTTCCGATCTTCTTCCAAGGTTCGAAGCATTTGGATCAAAGTTCTGTTGAAGCGTTCACAGGACTCATTCCCTTGCAGATGGTAAGGGGTAGTCCTAGATTTCTCGATCTTGTATAGCCGGTGCAGCTCCACCCGTCCTTGGAAACAGGCTCCTTGATCGGAGTGAATTCTCTTCGGACAGCCAGAGACCCTGATGAAGTCCTGACAGATAGCCTGGGCAGCAGATTCAGCTGTCTGATCCCTGCTCGGAGTTACCACCGCAAATTTCGTAAAGTGGTGGGTCATGACCAGGCAATGTCCATACCCGAGATGCGCCAGCCCGATGGTCAGGTAGTCGATCATCAACACCTCTAAGGGTGCAGCCGTCACAATGGTCTGGACGGGGGCCCACTGCTCTGGGGTGTTCACCAACTCACAACTCTGGCACTTCTAGCAGACGTTCTCCACTTCAACTCTTAGCTGGGGGTGGTACACCAGTCTCTGCAGCCACTGGAAGGTCTTTTCGGGTCCAAAGTGTGCTCCCCGATCGTGTGCTTCCTTGGCCAGTGTCCTGATCACACTCTCTGGAACCACTACTTGCCAAATGGGGCCGAACTCCCGTACCAACTGGACCCGTCTGTACAACAAGCCGTCCTGCAGACTCAGTCTCTCCCACTGCCACAGCATCTTCAGCCCCTCTGGCGTCAGAGTCCCCCTTTCTTTGCAGTTAGGGACTTGTTTCAAAGCCACCCACTGTCGCAACCGTGCAATCTCTCCATCCATTTGCTGTATCCATACCCACTCGTCCCTGGGCCTCCCCAACACGTGTCCTTCTTTCACTTCCCTGATCTGTCCCTGCATAGCGGACAATGGGCTGCCAACCCTCGGGAAGCTGTGCACCTCTTCGGCCTCAAGTTCTTCGTCTCGGTCACGGTCGGGGTGCTCATGGGTCACCATGGTGAGGGCGTCAGCATGCGTGTTTTCAGCCCTAGGCTGGTAGTAGATCTTATACCGGTACCGAGCCATGCGAGCCACCCATCGTTGTTCCAGGGCTCCCAACTTCGCGTTCTCCAGATGAGCCAATGGGTTGTTGTCTGTCTTCACCAACACTTCAGACCCCGACAAGTACTCCGCGAACTTTTCTGTCATTTCCCACGCTAGGGCCAACAATTCCAGTTTAAAGGAGCTGTAATTGTCTGGGTTCTTCTCTGAGTCTCGGAGGGAACGACTCGCATATGCTATCACCCGCTCTCTCCCCTCCTGCTCCTGCAACAGCACGGCCTCTAGAGAAAGGAGACTTCCATCGGTGTGAAGAATGAAGGGCTGAGAAAACTCCGCATAGGCCAGTATGGGAGCTTCCGTCAGGGCCCTGAAGGCCTCCTCCTGTTCTCTTCCCCATTTCACTGTTCGACTTTTTGAGCCCGCAGGTATCCCTTGAAGGAGCTCCAGTAGCGGATTAGCGATGCGCGTGAAATTTTTCATGAATCTGCGGTAATACCCTGCGAGTCCTAGGAAGGCCCGCACATCCTTTACAGTCTTCGGGATGGGCCACTCTTGCACGGCGGCCACTTTCTCCCGAGTGGGCCTGACTCCTTCACCGGACACCGTGTGTCCGAGGTACTCAACCTGCTTGCGGAATATATGACATTTTTGTGGCTTCACCTTCAGGCCTTGATTTCGAAGGCGACTCAAGACTTGCTCCAGTCATCATAGATGTTCCTGGAAGGTAGACGCATAGAGGATGATGTGACTAGCCCAGGGGATGGGGGATGACTCGGTTACTCGGGCCTTTAGCCTTAAGGAAGTCGCGGTGGTCGGCTCCCAGGCCCATACTCTGGGGTCTCTCTTTAAAAAGTCGTTGATAGATATCAAGTTTATAAAAGTTTGTGACGCCACCTATGGTTTCTGATGATATTCACCAGCGCTGCGCAGTCCACTGAGGCCGGTGATAAGGCAGCTAGATGGTATGGCTCCCTACAGGTGGAGCTAGGCCTCAGGGCAGGGTATGGACGGGGTATGCAGGACGGAGAGACTCAGCCGGGTCAGAGCAAGAACAGGGACGGACACAATAGTCACTTCAGTACCTTTTACTGATGGAAATTCAGGCATTCCCCGGAGCACTGTAGGGTGAAGGGTGTATGTCCGGATCCTCCCCAATTAGCGGGTTTTGGGCCTCCTGTTTCTTGCCTCTGCGTAGTAAGTTTCTGACCTGCCTAGAGCTAGGCCTAACTTTGTCTCTGTCCTGCGCTGGCTGACCTTGTGGTAGGGCCTTCTCTTGGAGTGCACGCTCCCGACCTACGGGGCCTATGTGTCTCCTGGCTCTGGTACGTATCAGCACTTTAGCGATCCTGGGACTTGTAGTTCTCCAGGGATTCCGGTTTCTCTTACTGGGTCATGGAGATCCCGGTAAGCTTCGGACCCGGTGTCCGGTAACTGCTTCTTCGGGGTGAGCTAGGTAAGCTCCTCTGCCCCCTAAGAACTAACTCTCTCTACTCGCCTTCGGCATACTCGGGCCCTCAATAGGCTACTCACACTAACGGCAGCTTGCCACGCTTCACCGATCTTATGGCGCCGGCACACCTAAAGCTCACCTCTCTGAGCTACAACTGAGTCTAGAACACGCTCCACCGCAGACTGACCTCTCTCAGGCTTCTACTGCAGGAACTCTCTCAACTGGTTTACTCTCTGTCAGTTCCAGTCTAGACTAACTGAGCTCGACTCTGCATTCAGGTTTGTACTTGCTGAACTCTCCAGAGGAACTGAACTGCCTGGCTCCACCTTCCCTATTTATCTATCCCTAACGGGCTCCCTCTGGTGGTCTGATGTGGAAGGTGGAGATGTGTGAATGGTTATGGGGGCCTCTTGTGGAGGAATCCTTCAATACACCCTTCTAGGATTTGTGATACCAAGCACAGCTGGGCTTCACATTCCCCCCTAGTTAAACTCAGCACTCCCGGGATGAAGTACATTTTATAAAACAGTAACAATAGAAACATAAGCAATACAAGAACAATCTTCCCTTTATGGGAGGCACCAATCTTAATTAACATATTGCATAACAATTAAACAAATACAGTGTGTCCTCAGAATCCAAGTCTCTTGTGGTGAGGTTCCCAGAAAGGATGTCCATCTCACAAGGTAGAGTACTTTGGTGTTTTTGAGGGACCTGTCCTAAACCCTCTACATAGGCCCTGGGGTGGCTGCAGGGCATGAAGATCCCGAGTTGGACCTCCAAGAGAGCCACTCCAGACAGGTTTTCCTTCTGAGGTCACCTAAAGGGCACTCCAGGGAGCGCAATTATATACAATAAAAGTTTTTGGGCTGCACACAGTCCTCAGCCACGAAGTTCATTATGTAGGCATAAAGAATTAATTGGAAAAAGCACAAATTGATAAGCATGCATGAAATTATACAACTATGCAGTACATCACAATTTAATATACAATACCCCAGGGGTAACTATCTACACTCTCTGAAATTGCTACTTTACTCAGTGTACCTAGCAGGGGGTTTACCTCTCGTGCTGCGTACTGATCTGCGTAGTGCTGTGGTTGGTGGAGTGTCAGTGTCTGTATCCTCAGTTACTCTATCAGTTCTACAGGTGACCATGTTGTAAAACTGCCTTAACCTCTCTCTTGGACTGGCAAGTCTACCATTGGCTGGGCCCTCTTGCTCTGCTCCTGCCGGGGATCCTTCATCCGGGGATACTTCTTGAGCTGGCTCTTCTGCAGCACTTATAGGTACACTTGCTGTGGAGGGTTTTCTGGCTGCTCATAGAATTGGAGTACTGGAATGATTATTGCATCTCCTATCTGAGGCCAATCAGCTGGGAAGTCTCCAAGGTCTGTGTGTATCACCGCTTCTTTAGGTTCTTCCGGGATTATGAGAGGCACTTTTTCTTGGGGTTTCAGTAATTCTGGACACAACTTTAAGTGGTCCCTGGACACTGTAGCAGATGTTTTTCCTCCATCACGACTGATTATGCATGTCTTTTTGTTGTCAAATCTTGACGGTAACACAGTGTAGGGTTCTTTTTCCCACTGGTCATCAAGTTTGTGGTTACGTCTTTTCCTTTTTAGTACTGTTTCACTAGGTGTGAAAGGTTCTGCTGGTGCGTTTTTGTTGCAGTGCATTTCCTGCTTTTCTCTCACCCGAGTAAGACTGTCCTTGACACAAGCTTGTACCCTTCTGTACTGCTCTTGTCTGGTCTTGTCCCAGTCCTCAGTGGTCATATCAGCTTCAGGTTCAACAACACCAAGCTCCAGATCCATGGGCAGCTTTCCTGGCCTTGCCCGCATGAGATATGCCGGAGTGCAATTGGTGGAACTGACTGGTATATGATTGTACAGATCTACTAGGTCTGGTAGTAGGTCTGGCCACTGGTTTCTCTCCTCAAGTGGTATGGTCTTTAGCAGGTCGATGATGATGTTGTTCATCTTTTCACAGAGACCGTTTGTTTGTGGGTGGTAAGGTGTAGTTCTTATCTTTTTACACCCGTAGAGATGGCAGAACTCCTTGAACAACTCAGCCTCAAAGGCCGGGCCCTGGTCCGTCAGCACCTGCTCAGGGTAGCCATGGGGTCTGCAGAAATACGCTTGGAACATTTTTGCTGCTGTCTCTGCCGTCAGGTCTTTGACGGGGGCGACCACCAGAAAACGTGAGTAGTGATCTACCATGGTCAGAGCATAGGAGTACCCGCATCTGATGGGGGACAGCTTGACATGGTCCAGGGCCACGATCTCCAGGGGTCGAGTCGTCTTGATGGGTTGCAGGGGTGCCTTCTGGCTGCTGAAGTCCTTCCTTCTTAGGCCGCAGGGTCCACAGTCCCGGCACCACCTTTCAATGGAGCTGCGCATTCCTACCCAGTAGAATCGACACTTCAGCAGGGTCTCTAGCTTTTTCCAGCCAAAGTGCCCCACCTGATCGTGGTAAGCTTCCAATACCATCTGGATTTCTGTCTTAGGGACTACTATCTGCCATACCATCTCATAAGTTTTTGGATTGACGTACCTCTGGCACAGCTTCTCACGGTAAATAAACAGCCGGCTTCTCTCATTCCACAGCTGCTTTGCTTGCAGAGACGCGTCTTTCTCCAGGGAGGCACCCTCTTGGGTTATCAGCTGTTTGATGCGGCTGACAACCGGGTTGCTGTCCTGGGTCTCTTTCCAGCTGTGGTGAGGCAGGGGGTTTAACGTCTTTCCACGCTGCTTCCTGGAGGCTCGCTGCTCATGGATCATCCCATTCCGGTGAAAGGCAGGTAGCTCAATCTCTTCCAGGTCATCCACTTCTTATTCTGTGTCTGACTGGTGAGGCATCCTAGACAGGGCATCGGCGTTGGCGTTCTTGCGGCCCGCCCGGTATTTGATTGTAAATTGGTAGTTTGACAGCCGAGCCATCCATCGTTGTTCCAGAGCCCCCAACTTAGCTGTTTCAAGATGGGTCAAGGGGTTGCTATCAGTAAAGGCAGTGAACTTGCTGGAAGCCAGATAGTGCTTAAATCTTTCAGTGATGGCCCAGACTAAGGCCAGGAACTCCAACTTGAAACTGCTATAGTTCTCTGGGTTCCTCTCAGTCGGACGGAGCTTCCTGCTTGCGTATGCGATGACTTTCTCTTGCTCATTCTGCTTCTGACTTAAGACAGCGCCCAGGCCTTCGTTGCTGGCATCCGTATACAGCAGGAACGGTTGGCTGTAGTCAGGGTAGGCTAGGATCTCAACACCTGTCAGGATCTCCTTCATCTCCTGAAACAACTCTGCTTGCTCCTTACCCCAGTGGAATAGAGGGTTTTTGCCTTTGGGGTCTGCCCTACCAGGAGGTCTTGCAGAGGAGCTGCTTTCTTTGTGTAGTCCTTTACGAACCTCCGGTAGTATCCTACTAGTCCCAAGAACTGACGCACCTCCTTGAGGTTCTTCGGCTCCGGCCACTTCTGGATGGCTGTGACTTTCTCCGGGTCTGGTGCTATGCCTTCCGGACTGACAATGTGTCCCAGGTACTGTACCTTCTTCTTGAGCAGGTGGCACTTTGAGGGCTTCAACTTCATCCCGTACCGGGACAGTGACTCAAATACCTCTGCCAGGTGTTTCAAGTGGTCCTCGTACATTCTGGAGTACACAATTACGTCATCCAGGTAAAGTAACACAGTCTCGAAGTTGCGGTGTCCCAGGCAGCACTCCATCAATCTCTGGAACGTTCCAGGGGCATTGCAGAGTCCAAACAGCATGCTGTTGAACTCGCAGAGTCCCATCAGGGTGGTGAAGGCCGTCTTCTCCCGATCCTCCTCAGTCACAGCTACTTGCCAGTATCCACTAGTGAGGTCAAGGGTGGAAAAGTAATTTGCAGACTTCAAGGCAGCTAGGGACTCCTCTATGCGTGGTAAAGGGGTATGCATCTTTATGTGTAATGTGATTTACTTGACGGTAATCTACACACATTCTCATGCTCCCGTCCTTTTTTCTAACCAGCACTAGGGGAGCCGCCCAGGGGCTACAACTATCCCTTATCACTCCCGCCTTCCTCATGTCATGCAGCATTTCTTTTGCCTTCTGGTAGTGAGCTGGGGGTATAGGCCTATAACGTTCTTTGATTGGGGAATGGTCGCCTGTGGGGATATGATGTTGAACCCCCTTAACCCTCCCAAAGTCAAGTGGATGTTTACTGAACACCTGCGAGTATTCCTGAACCACCCAGTGTACACCCTGTTTTTGATGGGCAGGAGTGGTGTCTGTCCCAACATGGAGCTGTTGACACCAATCCTCCACCTGGATTGCAGGGTCATTATCCTCTACTTCATCTGGTGAGGTTAAGGACTCCGCCTCATGGATGCAGTTATTATTGACAGCATGTAATTTGGCAACAGTGGCATAACGTGGCAGTCTGACCTCATCTTCCCCTAAGTTGAGAAGACGGACTGGCACCCTCCCATTGCGTACATCTACCACTCCCCTGGCGGTTAAGAGCGTGGGTCTATGCTCGGAGCAAAGGGGTTCTACTACCGCTTAGTAGCTCTGTCCTCTAAGACCTATGGCAGCTCTACACCAGATGAGCATTTCACTCATTGGGGGGATGACAATGGGTATGGGGTCTGTTACCCTCATGTTACCGATTTCACCATCTGTTAGCCTTACTTGTTGTTGATACATCAGGACTCGGATCTCCTTCTGTAGCGCCCTCCTCTGTCCTGGTTTGGCAGTGTCAGCTATCTGTTGGAGTAAGAACACAACCTCTCCCAAACAGTTACCAACAATGTTAGTGCCAAGTACCATGTACGGATTAGTGTCATCAGGATTGGTCTCTACTACAATTAGTCCCTGGTCCTTCAGCTCCACTCTACCCACCTTTACAGTCACATTCTTAACCCCGAGTTGGTTAAGGGGGAGTCCATTTGAGGCATATACAGTCAAATTTGGAGCTGGCGGACGTAGGTCGTCCATGGACCAGAACCTCTTGTAGAGAACGTCAGGCATGATGGTTACCTGAGATCCTATGTCCAGCAGGGCATGCGTCGGGATCCCGTCCAGTACAATGGACAGGAAAGGTCTTCCTCCGACGAACCTGTTGTACCAGTCTGATGGGCCTGGTGAGTCTACTCCTGGGTGTCGGCCCTCGGACCCAGGGTTTTCTCATTTAAAGGACACTTCTGGGCGAGGTGTCCAGTCTTGCGGCAGCGGTAGCAGGTCGGGTCCCTCGGTGGACGACGCTGGTCACTGGTCCTCGGCAAGGGCGGTGTTGGCCTCCTCCTCCTGCGCATCCAGGGGACATCCTCAGGGCTATCGGCTAGCAGGATCTTCCCTCCTTTCTCGGGCTCCGTCCGCAGCTGCAGAGCACTCATCACGGTGGTCAGAGTTTTACTCAACTGACGCACCTCAGAGCGCAGACTGTCCAGTTCTTTAGGGGATGTTGCTGGGACTTTAACTTCAGCAGCCACTGGGGATAAGGTGGGTGTAGCAGGCACTGGAGTAGCCCCACGTTGGATGGCATTTGTTTCCAGGGGCTGCAGTCCTTTTATAGCCATGTCCTTAAGATTGTCAAAGGTGGCATCCGGATGATCCAGGGACCACCAACCACAGTCCTGCTCTCCTCTGGAGACTTCAGTCCCCGGACAAACTTCCTTCAGCATTTTGTTCTCATTCTCAACGCTGGTTGGACTAACCTGGTTCAGAGCCCGCAGGGCCCCTTGGAGATGCCAGGCGTAGTCCCGATCATTGTCCTCTGGTTGTTGGGAACAGCTGTAGAACCTCATCCGGAGGTCCGCCTCAGTAAGGTCCTCAAATACAGTCTGTAGTTTTTGGAATATTGCGGACACTGACTCCTGGTCTGTGGCTGACCATGTTTCCACTTCCCGTTCCGCAGCACCGGTCAGTTGTCCAAATACAATGGAAGCTCTTTGTTTGCCGGTCATTGAGTACATGTCTAAGATACCACATATCTTCCGTTTGAATCCAGACAGGGTATCTGGTTTGCCGTTGTACTGGGGGAGCCACTTTGCTCCAGGAATGTACGGTAAAGTCAAAGGAATGATGGGTGTTACAGGCGCTGCTGGTGGAGCGGCGGCTTCGGCCTGCTCATCATCGGGCGCGGGTTGAACTTCAGGGACGTTGACCGTCAGATCGGCGTTCTGCTGCTCGTCGGACATCTTAGCGCCCCCGCTAGATAACCGTGGCCTACCTTCTGTTTTTTCTTCCGGTAGGCCGCAGCTCCGCAGGTGACGGCTATCTTCAGGACCTTGCGTCGCTTGCGTCCTACGTCAAAGCGTTCAGTGACGCTCCGTACAGGACCTGGCGCTTCCTGATTTGACGTCGAGGCGTGAGGCGTGGGGCGTGTCCGGGACTTCGCGCTCTTTTGCAGGTACGCCCCTTATTTTCCCGCGGTTACGCCCTTCTTCTCGCTCAGCGGCCCAACAATGGCGGCAACCTTCACCACAACTTTACGTACACAGTTCAGAATAAAGGCGCACAGTACCCATTGGCAATGGGCAAAACAAGGCGTCGTTGCAGCGGGCACGCAATCCTGTTCGTGACGCCAGAAGAGGTGACTAGCCCAGGGGATGGGGGATGACTCGGTTACCCGGGCTTTTAGCCTTAAGGAGGTCGCAGTCGTCGGCTCCCGGGCCCGTACTCTGGGGTCTCTCTTTAAAAAGGCGTTGATAGATATCAAGTTTATAAAAGTTCGTGACGCCACCTATGGTTTCTGATGATATTCACCAGCGCTGCGCAGTCCACTGAGGCCGGTGATAAGGCAGCTAGATGGTATGGCTCCCCACAGGTGGAGCTAGGCCTCAGGGCAGGGTACGGACGGGGTATGCAGGACGGAGAGACTCAGCTGGATCAGAGCAAGAACAGGGACGGACACAATAGTCACTTCAGTACCTTTTACTGAAGGAAATTCAGGCACTCCCCGGAGCACTGTAGGGTGAAGGGTGTATGTCCGGATCCTCCCCAATGAGCGGGTTTTGGGCCTCCTGTTTCTTGCCTCTGCGTAGTAAGTTTCTGACCTGCCTAGAGCTAGGCCTAACTTTGTCTCTGCCCTGCTCTGGCTGACCTTGTGGTAGGGCCTTCTCTTGGAGTGCACGCTCCAGACCTACGGGGCCTATGTGTCTCCTGGCTCTGGTACGTATCAGCACTTTAGCGATCCTGGGACTTGTAGTTCTCCAGGGATTCCGGTTTATCTTACTGGGTCATGGAGATCCCGGTAAGCTTCGGACCCGGTGTCTGGTAACTGCTTCTTCGGGGTGAGCTAGTTAAGCTCCTCTGCCCCCTATGAACTAACTCTCTCTACTCGCCTTCGGCCTACTCGGGTCCTCAATAGGCTACTCACACTAACGGCAGCTTGCCACGCTTCACCGATCTTATGGCGCCGGCACACCTAAAGCTCACCTCTCTGAGCTACAACTGAGTCTAGAACACGCTCCACCGCAGACTGACCTCTCTCAGGCTTCTACTGCAGGAACTCTCTCAACAGGTTTACTCTCTGTCAGTTCCAGTCTAGACTAACTGAGCTCGACTCTGCGTTCAGGTTTGTACTTGCTGAACTCTCCAGAGGAACTGAACTGCCTGGCTCCACCTTCCCTATTTATATGTCCCTAACAGGCTCCCTCTGGTGGTCTGAGGTGGAAGGTGGAGATGTGTGAATGGTTATGGGGGCCTCTTGTGGAGGAATCCTTCAATACACCCTTCTAGGATTTGTGATACCAAGCACAGCTGGGCTTCACAGATGTCATCGAGGTAAACCAGTGTGGCCTCAAAGTTCAGATCGCCTAAACATCTCTCCATCAAGCGTTGAAAGGTCCTGGGAGCATTGGTTAGGCCAAAAGGCATCCGATTAAACTCGAAGAGACCCATGGGCAAAACGAATGCTGTCTTGGCGCGGTTGTGTTCAGCCACTGGCACTTGCCAGTATCCGCTGGCCAGATCGAGGGAGGAGAAGTATTTTGCCTTGCTTAGGGCGGATAGAGACTCCTCGATCCTGGGTAAAGGGTATGAGTCTCTTACGGTACAAGCATTTAGCCACCTGTACTCCACACAGAATCATAGGGTTCCATCCTTCTTCCTGACCATGACGATTGGAGCCACCCACGGGCTCTGGCTTTCCCGAATCACCCCGTTCTGTATCATATGGGCCAGCATTTCCTTCACCTCCTGGTACATTTGTGGGGGTATCTGTCTATACCGTTCCCGTACTGGAGCAGCATTTCCCATAGGGATCTCATGCGTGATTGCCTCGGTACATCCAAAGTCATCCTCATGTCGGGCAAAGATGTCCTGGTACCGTCCCAGCATCTCTTAGACCTAGTACACCTGTTCCGTCGTGAGCCCTGTCAAATCAGCATGCATCTGTTCTAGAATCCTTCAACCGTCCTTAGTCTGAGGTCGAGGAGACCCCGATCGTACGGTGATCGTAAGGGTCCAGGGATCCCCCCTTATGGCTGACAATTGTATCGCATCTGGCAGTTCCAGCTGTTCTGGCATCCCCAGGATCTGGGCCATTTCGGTCCTGGTGGGAAGAATGAGCTCACTCGGATTCAGGTTCACGCATCGTACCACCACATTTCCCTTATGGACGGTCGCCAAGGACCACGCTACCAATAGACCCGGAGGCACCTTGACCACGGTGGTTGACTCGATCTGAATCTCTACCCCTTCTAGTGGGGTGCAGGCTCGGATGGGCAAAGTGAGGACTGTCTGTCCTGGTGGTAAGGTGAGGGTGTTAGTGGCGGGTATTATCACCTTTCCCAGAACTTTTCCCCCACTCGAGGTCTCTTGCACCTGGGCAACCCTGATCAGCTGCTGGAGGGCCTTCCTTTGAGGGGCTCTAGAGTTCCACCGCCCTAGCGTAAGCTCTCGTGGGTTCCCTAATCAGGATCTGCCCGATTTCCTTCAGCACGTTCATACCGAGGGTCACTGGTGGTCCTGGGCTGGCATCTCCGCCTGTCAGGATGACTTCTTTTCTTCCCACATCTTGTCTGCACACCCGGATGCGTAACCACTAGTGTTGAGCGAGCATGCTCGACACTACTCGTTACTCGCCCGAGCATCATGCTACTTGGGAAGTTCGGTGAGCACCGAGCATTTTTGGGTTACTCGGGCGGGAGCTCGGGTCTCCGCCCTGCACGTTTGGCGCTCTTTACATAGCCAATGAACATGCAGGGATTGCCGGCCAGTCACTGTAATGCCACAGCCATGTTGTTTGTGGGCATTACAGTGATTGGCTGGCCGCACAGCGTCACCTCGAGTATTTAAAACCGGGCGCCGCCATCTTGGACACAGTCGCTTCTGATCAGACGGTGTAGGGAGAGTGCTGCTGAGTTAGGGAGAGATATATAGTGCAAAATAGGTAGTGTAGGGTCTCTAAAGACTGCCAAATCAAACAAACAGTCCTTCTCAGGACTAATATCCATCCCAGATATCAGGCAGGCAGGCAGGCTGTTTAAGAGACGCAGTGGTTATACCAGCAAACGCTGCATTACAGTCCTGTGTGCTCCTGTTGGTCAAATTGCTAGACTTATCACCCCGGTCTCAGGGGCCAGGAAAAGTTTTTTTTTTTTTCATCTAAATCCTGTATTTTTTTTCCCTCAGTCAGACTGTCCAAATACACGTCTTATTAACCTTTTGGTATCCCCTCCCCCCAAAAAAAAAATTGAGTGTGTCTGTGACTGTTCAGACACCAATATATCTGTTTAAAAGAGTCTGGTGTAGGCCAGAAAAATAGAACTGTGGTTTTGCAGTTACACAGGGGAAATCTCTGTATTATCCTGTTTTTGGCATTTTTTGCCGTAAAAAAAAAAACTGTAATAGTGTCTCCCTGACTGGTCAGACACCAATATATCTGTTTAAAAGAGTCTGATGTAGGCCAGAAAAATATAACTGTGGTTTTGCAGTTCCACGGGTGAAATCTCTGTATTACCTGTTTTTGGCATTTTTTGCCGTAAAAAAACCCTTTAATAATGTCTCCCTGACTGGTCAGACACCAATATATCTGTTTAAAAGAGTCTGGTGTAGGCCAGAAAAATATAACTGTGGTTTTGCAGTTCCACGGGTCAAATCTCTGTATTATCCTGTTTTTGGCATTTTTTTTGCCGTAAAATAAAACTGTAATAATGTCTCCCTGACGGGTCAGACACCAATGTATCTGTTTAAAAGAGTCTGGTGTACGCCACATAACTATAACTGTGGTTTTTCAGTTCCACGGTTCAAATCTCTGTATTATCCTGTTTTTGGCATTTTTTGCTGTAAAAAAAAAAACAGTAATAGTGTCTCCCCTGACTGGTCAGGCATCAATATATCTGTTTAAAGAGTCTGGTGTAGGCCAGAAAAATATAACTGTGGTTTTGCAGTTCCACGGGTTAAATCTCTGTATTATCCTGTTTTTGGAATTTTTTCAGTTAAAAAAAACAGTAATAGTGTCTCCCAGACTGGTCAGACACCAATATATCTGTTTAAAAGAGTCTGGTGTAGGCCAGAAAAAAATAACTGTGGTTTTGCAGTTCCACGGGTCAAATCTCTGTTTTATCCTGTTTTTGGCATTTTTTGCCGTAAAAAAACTGTAATAGTGTCTCCCTGACTGGTCAGACACCAATATATCTGTTTAAAAGAGTCTGGTGTACGCCACATAACTATAACTGTGGTTTTGCAGTTCCACGGTTCAAATCTCTGTATTATCCAGCTTTTGGTATTTTTTCCGTAAAGAAAAACAGTAATAGTGTCTCCCTGATTGTTCAGACAAAAATATATATGTTTGAAAGATTCTGGTGTACGCCACATAACTGTAACTGTGGTTTTGCAGTTCCAGGGTTCAAATCTCTGTATTATCCACTTTTGGGCCTTTTTTACATAAAAAAACAGTTTGAGTGTGTCGCTGACTGTTCAGCCCCAAATATATCTATTTAAAAAAGTCTGGTATACGCCAGTAAATTAGAACTGTGGTTTTGCAGTTCCACAGTTCAAATCTCTGTATTATCCAGCTTTTGGTACTTTTTCCGTAAAGAAAAACAGTAATAGTGTTTCCCTGATTGTTCAGACACAAATATATCTGTTTGAAAGATTCTGGTGTACGCCACATAACTATAACTGTGGTTTTGCAGTTCCACGGTTCAAATCACTGTATTATCCACTTTTGGGCCTTTTTTACATAAAAAAAACAGTAATAGTGTCTCCCTATCTGTTCAGTCACAAATATATCTGTTTAAAAGATTCTGGTGTAGGCTAGAGAAATAGAACTGTGGTTTTCCTCTTCCACGGTTCTAAACTCCTTTTTATTACCCTTTTTCCATTGATAGTGCGAGTGTAAGCTATTTTACTTCATTTACAATGGGCAAGGCTCGTGGCAAGTGATGTGGAACTGGACGTTCTGGTGATGGTGCGTGTAGAGGACGGGGCCGTGGCCAAGGTGAAAATGTGCCACAACCAACAGCCACATCTTCTCGCTCCCACTTCTTGACCGAATTACTAGGGAACCACACTACAACACCAGTATTGCGAACTGATCAGTGTGAACAGGTTATTAATTGGATAGCAGATAACACTTCCAGTTACCTGGGCACCACCACCTCCGGTCTGTCTTGACGCGGTCAAGTTTTAGTAGCCATGAATCTCGACCGCATACTCCTCCTCACCCTTATGCTCCTTCCTCCCACCATGCCGAGTGTCGTCAGACAGCAACTGATCCCACAGTTGGACACTCTGAAGAGCTGTTCACTGATCCATTTCCATATTTGTGCCGCTCACCTGCTCCGCTTGAAGTGGTAGAAGAGGAGATCCCATGTAGCGATGCCCAAATATTTGAACAGCCACGGCCACAGGAAGTCGACGCTGGCAATTTGTCACAGGAGGTGGACGATGACAAGACACAATTGCCACGAAGTGAGGAGGAGGATCGTGGTGCACAAGTGGAAGAGGAGGAGGTGGTGGATGATCTAGTAACTAACCCAACGTGGCAGGAGGACATGCAGAGCGAGGCCAGCAGCACACAGGGGGAGGGAGGCAGCGTACCCCAACAGGCAGGAAGAAGCAGTGTGGTGGCCGCACACAGAAGGCGGGCAACAGTTCTCTGTAACACCAACACGAACGATGTTGCCAGTACAACCGGTAGGTCTTCCAGAGTCTGGAATTTTTTTAAAGACTCTGCTGATAACCCCAAAAAGACCATTTGCACCACCTGCCATGCCAGCATCAGAAGGGGTGACAAAACTACCAGGCTGACCACCACCAGCATGATCAGGCACATGTCAGCAAAGCACCCGACTTTGTGGGGCGAACCCCTGGGTCCACGACCAGTGTCAGCGGGTGTCACCACTGCTTCTTCCGCTGTTGTGCATGTAATAGAACCCCCTGTTGTGTGTGCAAGGCAATCCCCTGTCCATACTGCATGCAAAGATGCCCCCTCCTCTCAGTCTTCACTTGTTATGGCAGTTTCTCAAGAAACAGCGTCAATGTCCACGTCCACATCCCACCGCAGCGTTCAGTTGTCCATATGCCAGACCTTTGAAAGAAAGCGCAAATTCGCACATTTCACGACTGCTTGCGTTGGAAATTCTGCCTTTTAGGCTCTTGGAGACGGAATCTTTCCGCAACCTTATGGCAGTGGCCATCCCTCGGTACTCGGTCCCCAGCCAACACTATTTTTCCCGGTGTGCCATCCCCGCACTACACAAGCACATGTCCCAAAACATCTGCCTCAACAACGCAGTTACTGGGAGAGTTCACTGACAACGGACACGAGGACACGTGCTTGTGGCCAGGGATGATTCATCTCCCTGACGACACACTGTGTAAACATAGTGGAAGCTGGGAGGTAGAGGAGGAGGAGGAGGAAGAATAGGAGCTGGTATCATGCGCTGTAGATGGTAGTACCTGTACAACTGTCATACCGTCGGTTCAGCGTGGGTGGCCTGAGGACAGGGGTAGGAGGAGGAGGAGAGCATGGTCAGTCGTCATCTTGGTGAGGACATGGAAGTCTTGCCCGTTACCAGTCTGGCACGCATGGCTGACTTTATGTTACGCTGCCTTAACCGTGACCCTCGCGTTGCAAAAATATTGGGTGACAGTCATTACTGGTTGGTGACACTTTTAGACCCCCGCTACAAGGAGAACTTTCACTCTCTTATTCCTGAGGTGGAGTGGTCTACAAAAATGGGGCAATACCAGAAGCCCTTGCTGCAGAACTGTTAAAAAAATTCCCATCTGAACACGGTAGCGGCAGAGGTCACAGTTCATTGACCAACCAAGGCGTACAGGTGAGAGAGACACAACTCCAATCCAGCAGAGGCAGGGGAACACTGTCAATGTTCTGGGACAGTTTTCTGAGACCCGCCCAGCTTACAGGCACTGAGGCGTGGAGTACTCTCACAAGGAGTGGAAAGTTTCAAAAGATGGTGAGGGAGTACCTTGCCGACCATACCAGCATCCTTCGTGATTCCTCTGTGCCTTTTAATTATTAGGTATCCAAGCTGGACACTTGGAATGAACTCGCTCTGTACGCCTTGGAGGTCCTGGCCTGCCCTGCCGCTAGCGTGTTATCGGAGCGTGTTTTTAGTGCCGCTGGGGGAATTATAACTGATAAGCGCATTCGCCTGTCAACTGACGATGCTGACAAGCTATCCCTTATCAAAATGAACAAGGGCTGGATTGGGCCTGACTTCTCATCACCACCAAATGACAGCAGAGTAACATAAAGTCAAATCCACTGTGTTATTTCGGGAGGTGTATTCCCATGCACCGCTTCACACCCACACATGGGTATATGCTTCCTTAATTCAGCTTTTTTTTGCTCTTCTCCTTATCCTCAGCCTCCACCACCACTATACCAGCAGGGTAACCGTGGTCCTTGTTGCCACCATTGCAAGTTCCTCCGTCCAAATTTTTGTCATCTTTTGCTTGGAAGGCATAGGCAAAGACTATGGGAGACCCACTCCCCAATAATTGGGACTAATGTTTTTAATATGCTGTACTGCATGGCTCTTGTAAGGGGCATTAAAACCGTCTTGTTAAACCACTCTGACCTAAACGTCTCTTCCAAGGGCCATTTAAACCATCTTGTTAAGCTACTGCAACCTCCACGTCTCTTCCAAGGGGCATTAAAACCATCACGTTAAGCTAATGCAACCTCCACCACATTTCCAAGGGGCATTAAAACCGTCTTGTTAAGCTACTGCGACCTCCACCACTTTTCCAAGGGGCATTAAAGCTGTCTTGTTAAGCTACGGCGACCTCCACCACTTTTCCAAAGGGCATTAAAACCGTCTTGTTAAGCTACTGTGACCTCCACCACTTTTCCAAGGGGCATTAAAGCTGTCTTGTTAAGCTACTGCGACCTCCACCACTTTTCCAAGGGGCATTAAAGCTGTCTTGTAAAGCTACTGTGACCTCCACCACTCTTCCAAGGGGCATTAAAACCATCTTGTTAAGCTACTGCGACCTCCATATCTCTTCCAAGGGGCATTAAAACTGTCTTGTTAACCTACTGTGACCTCCACCACTTTTTCAAGGGGCATTGATATTGTCTTTTTATTCCACTGCGAATTCCACCACTCTTCCAACGGGCATTGCATTTCATCCTCATTTTAGTCAGCTTTTGCTTTTCAATGGATAGGCGAACACTAAGGGAGACCCACTCCCCAATAATGGGTAGAAGGTTTTTAGTATGCTGTAATCCACATCTGTTTCAAGGGGCATTGCAATTCCTCATAATTTTTGGAAAGCCTTCCATTCACTGCTTAGGACAACAGTGCAGATGAGACCTAGTTGCTATAAATGGTAAAAATGGTTTAGTTAAGGCCCTCTGACCTCCATGTCACTTCCGAAGGGCATTGGAGTGCCTCGAAATTTTTGGTAGGCATTGCACTCACTGCATGCCCTATAACTGTGTAGCCGAACCTCTCCTTTTTGTACAGAAACATATCCTACTAGACATGTGTGGTTGACTGGCCTGATATTGATGTGAATGGTCCCTGTTCCTCCTGCTCTTTCTCCTTTGCCACCACCTCATCCATCATTCATCACCTGAAGCTTTGTTTTAACGGGAGTCATAGTACTGGGATAGTAGCAGGAAAACATTCAGCAATCCTCGGAGGAGGTAGGATATGCGCCAAAACGCTGACCACCTCAGGCCTAGCCACTACTACATACATGCGCTTGCATTCCAAGAAAGCAAAGCAGATGCTAACTTCTATCATCATCATCCTGCTCCTCACCTTGGCACTCTCAACTCCCCTGATGGAGTAGCCAGGGCCCACTGGAGGAGTCTGGTTCTCTGGTGGGCTCGTCCAATGCTGCCCTAAAGCAGGCCAGGCTAAGAAATGTGTGTGGGAAGGTGAAAGGAGATATAGGGGCGGCTGGGGACCGTTTATGGACACCCGGCCGCCCGGTGGCTGGGGACTGAGTATGGATACCAGGCCACCGAAGCAGCCATGAGGTAGTGGCCAGCTTCGGCCTCCTCCAAACTAAAAGGCCCCATTTCAAGTGCAAGCTAGCAGCATGGTATTGCAGCCTGGAGGTGAGTGGGTGGCAGGTTGCACTCTTACGCTTGCATTCCAAGAAAACAAAGCAGATGCTAAATTCTATCATCATCATCATGCTCCTCACCTTGACACTGTCAACTCCCCTGATGGAGAAGCCAGGGCCCACCGGAGGAGTCTGGTTCTCTGGTGGGCTTGTCCAATGCTGCCATAAAGCAGGGCGGGCTAAGAAAAGTGTGTGGGGGGATGTTCCAAGGAGAAATAGGGGCGGCTGGGGACCGTTTATGGACACTCGGCCGCCCCCTGGCGGCTGGGGACCGAGCTTGGACACCCGGCCGCTGGGCGGCTGGGGACTGAGTATGGATACCAGGCTGCCGACGCAGCCATGACATAGTGGCCGGCTTCTGCCTCCACATTAGAGATGAGCGGTGTTCGACTCGAACTGTTCGCCAATCTCAAATTCGAGCTGTTTTGGGCGGTGTTCGAGCCCTTCGGCGAACACGAACAATTTGAAAAAGAATTGGCTGTTCGAGGTTATGTTCGATAACTGTTCGTGCACCAAAATCATAACTGGATTTTTTCTTAGTAATGCTGAAAATTAATGTTAATACGCAGTTTGCGTGTACAGCGGGGCGGGAGGAGGGGCAAGGGATGGATCTCTGCAGAAATAATGAAGATCTCCATTTTTTTTTTCTTTCCCGCATTTACAGTGGGAAGGTGCAATCTGTCAGCCTATCAGCAGCGCACACACGGAGCGAACTGCTTTTTTTCACACAAGCAAGGGCATGTGTCATTGGCAGTGTATGTCACATGTCCTTGCCCTATAAGACCCAGCCATTTTCCCCGTCGCCACCATTTTCTCACTGCTGCAGCAGCGTGTTAGATGGCACCGCTGTTGCTGTGTGCGCTATACTTTGTTAATTTCAAGCCAATTTTCGCACAAATCTACAGATAGCTTGGGAGTAGGGAAGAGTTGTGATTGCAGTCCTTTTAAGGACTAGGTTACATCATTTCCTATGACTTTTATCAGGCAGGTCTGTGCTCTTAAATAGATAGGTTGTGAGTAAAGACTAATTGTAATTGCAGTCCTTTTGAGGGCTAGGTTACATCAGTTCCTATCACTTTTTGCCAGGCAGGTCTGTTTTAGTGCTGTGCAAGTTTTTTTCACAGCATTTGGCTAAATCTAGCAAAGCAAATCCTTTTTGGCCTCTTGCAGTGTGTGTTAGTCAGTGGAGTAGCCTATCTGTGTTGCAAGCTACACCACCTGTGTATAGAATACAAATTTTTTTACTGCACCTAATGAAGTAAAACCTTTTGGGCATAGCATCATTCTATTAGTCCATCTAAACTAACCTCCACCAGGTTGCAAATTCAAGATAATTTTTATCTACATCTAGCTCTGAAAAAATATTTCGGCTTGTAGCAGTGTGTGGGACTTGTTCTATTAGTCCATCTATACTAACCTCCACCAGGTTGCAAATTCAAAATAATTTTTATCTGCATCTAGCTCTGAAAAAATATTTGGGCTTCGGCTTGTAGCAGTGTGTGGGACTTGTTCTATTAGTCCATCTATACTAACCTCCACCAGGTAGCAAATTCAATATAATTTTTTTCTGCATCTAGCTCTGAAAAAATATTTCGGCTTGTAGCAGTGTGTGGAACTTGTTCTATTAGTCCATCTATACTAACCTCCACCAGGTTGCAAATTCAAAATAATTTTTATCTGCATCTAACCCAGCCAATACTTTTGGGCTAATACCACAGTTTGGCCACTCAGCTCTGCTCGGTTCCCATCCATTGTTTTTTGTGCAAACAACTCCAGAGTTAAGAATTAGTTAACCACCAAAATGAGTGGAAAAAGGCCTGCTGCTGGTGGAAAGGGGAATAGGCATGTTGGGAAGGGAAAAAAAGGTTGTGTCCGTGGGGTAGGTGTTAAAGCAACAGTAACATCTGCAGAAGAAAGACCATCTTCCAGCCAAACTAAGATGTCTACTTCTTTTAGTGGACAATGTGATAAGATCCCTTTCTTACGGCCACGCCAATCGCTACAAATTCCAGATGAGGCACAAAAACAGCAGGTGCTTCAACGGATATCAAGTGCTCCTTTAAGTGGGCTCTCCTCCACCTCAACTTCAACATCACAAATACTCCAGTCCTCAGAGGTGTCACCCCAATCGCACTTGCTTCCTCACAGCTCCCAAGTCTCCAGCTGCCCGTCTGAGTATGGGGTAGAACGGATGGTTGAGTCTGTAGAGCTGTTTACTCATACTATAGCCTGGGAATCAGAGGTCGGCTCCAGAGCTTCTGTGAATCCAGACGAGGAAATGATCTGCACTGATGCCCAGAACCTTTATGAGTCGGATCCAGGACCAG
This sequence comes from Phyllobates terribilis, assembly GCF_046119375.1. NCBI lineage: Eukaryota > Metazoa > Chordata > Amphibia > Anura > Dendrobatidae > Phyllobates > Phyllobates terribilis. Next base: position 332,736,267 of record NW_027362768.1, read on the forward strand.
ACGCAGAAGGTTCTGACCATAATGTTGACCCTCGTTCCCAAACTGTAACTCCTATTGGTGGAGACAATGAGGAAGACGATGATGAAACTCAAATACCTGATAGGAGCGACAAGTTTAGTTTTTTGTCAGGGCAGGAAGAGGTTGGCTCTGAGGACGACGGGTGTGATAACACACAGGGTGATGATGACGAGGATGGAGATCCCACTTACTGTCAACCCACAGTCAGCCAGTCGATGAGGTCAGCAGAGGAGGTGGAGGAGGATGCTAGTGACGACGAGGTCAGGTAGCGCCTTCCTGGACAGAGACGTAGTACTGGAAGCACGTCAACAACTGTATCCTCAAACACAACTCTGCCTCTGACCACAAGTCGTGGTGGCTCTTCAGGTCGCATTGGTGCTAAGCCTTGCATAGCCTGGGGATTTTTTCAGATCGATAAAGATGACCCAACTCGTGTTATCTGTAACATTTGTCAGCAAAAGCTAAGTAGAGGCCAAAAAATACATAGTTTGAGTACTTCATGCATGAACCGGCACATGGATATGAAGCATAAGTTGCAGTGGGAAGCTCACTGTGCTACAATGCGGCCTAGCCGGCCGGGCCAACCACCGTCTGCCACATCTTGTGCATCTGCGGCCTCTTCATCCTCTGTGACTGGGGGGACAGTAGTCACACCTGTTTTGGGACGCAGACCTGCCACCTCTTTACCCGCAACAGCCAGCATAATTGACAGATCATCATTTTCTTTGGAGGTGGAAACACCAGCTGCCGTTAAGCGCTGTCCGACATCGATAGCACCACCTTTGGATCAAGGCAATCTAACATGTCCGTCTGCATCTTCCTCACAGACCAGCAGTTTGCCGGGGACACCCTTCTCAACCCTGTCTAAGCACAACAGCCAGCCCTCGGTCCCTCAGATGTGGACAAGTAAAAGACCATTTCCTCCTAGCCATGAGAAAGCTAAGAGGTTGAATTTCACCATTTGCAAGCTCTTGGCTACAGAAATGCTGCCTTTCCGCCTGGTGGACACAGAGGATTTTCGAGACCTTATGTCCGTCACAGTGCCCCAGTACCAGATGCCCAGTCGGCACTACTTCTCAAAGAAAGGTGTTCCTGCGCTCCACCAGCATGTCGCACACAACATCACCGCTTCTTTGAGAAACTCTGTGTGTTACAGGGTACATTTCACCACAGACACTTGGACAAGTAGGCATGGACAGGGGCATTACATGTCGCTGACTGGGCACTGGGTAACTATGGTGACAGCAGGACAAGGGGCTGCTGTCCAAGTCTTGCCGTCCCCACGAGTTGTGCGTCAATCATCTTTATCTCGAAGTTCCTCCACTGCTTCTGCCTCCTCAACCTCCTCTCGGTCCTCCACCTGCACCCAAAGCCTGTCTGGTCATGCCACAAGCTTTCTAACTGCGCAGAAGGGATCCTGCACACCTCCTTACTATGCAGGCAGCAGGGCTCAATGTCATCAGGCAGTCTGGGAAATGTGAGTCACACAGCTGAGGAGTTGTGGTCAGCTCTGGAGAACCAGTTTCATGAATGGTTGTCTCCACTGGACCTGAAACCAGGGATGGCCGTGTGCGACAATGCTGCAAACCTGGGTGTGGCCCTTCGCCGGGGCAATGTCACACACGTGCCTTGTATGGCTCACGTGTTGAACCTGGTTATCCAGCAATTTTTATCCCACTATCCCGGACTAGATGGCCTTCTACAGAGGGCATGGTCGCTGTGTGCTCACTTCCGCTGTTCGCATCCCGCAGCTCAGCGAATTACATCTCTACAGAAGTCGTTGGGCCTGCCACTTCACCGGCTAAAATGCGATGTGCCTACCAGGTGGAATTCAACTCTGCACATGTTGCAGCAACTGTGGCAGCACCGACAAGCCCTGGTGCAATACGTTCTGACGTATAGCCTGGGCCAACGAGATCCAGAGGTGGGGCAAATCACGCTGGAGGAGTGGTCTCAGATCAGGGACCTATGCACCCTTCTGCACAGTTTTGAAATGGCGACGAAGATGTATAGTGCTGACGATGCCATTATCAGCCTGACTATTCCGGTGATTTACATGCTGGAGCACATGTTAAACAGAATTCGGAGTCAGGTGGTGGCACAAGAGGAGGTGGAGGAAGTAGAGGAGGAGGAGTTGTATGCGGAAGGACTAACATCTGCAAGGTCCAGACGGTCGGCAGCACCAAGGCGGCAGGCATGTGAGGGTGGGGGAGATGGTTTTACCAGGGCGCATGGTAGCAGCCAAACTAGTGAGGAAGGTGCAGGAGCCCAGCAAGAAGAGGAGGACGAACTGATGAAAGACTCATCAGATGAGGGAGACCTTGATCACTTTTCTGTTGTGCGAGGTTGGGGGGAGAGGGCAGAGGAAGAAAGCATGATTGTTACCTCGCCACCAACACAACAGGGACTTGGTGCTCCTGGATGCGCAAGACACATGAGTGCCTTCTTGCTGCACTACCTGCAACATGACCCTCGAATTGTGAGAATTAGAAATAATCCTGACTACTGGGTTGCCACACTGTTAGATCCCCGGTACAAAAGTAAATTTGCAGAAATTATTACAGCCATAGAAAGAGATGCACGCATGCAGGAGTATCAGCAGAGACTGTTGCAGAATCTTACATGTGCTTTTCCACAAAACACTAGTGGTGCATGTAGTGAATCTCACAGTTCCAACTTGCCAACCGTGGGACCGTCAAGTGTTCAGCACTCAAACCATAACAGAAACACAGTGTCTGCTGGTAACATCAATTTTGCGGAATCATTTCACCACTTTTTTAGCCCATCCTTTGCAAGGCCACAGGATACAAGAAGTCTGACATATAGTCAACGACTAGAGACGATGGTACAGGAGTATCTCCAAGTAAACATTGAAGCCATGACTGTGTCACTGGACCCTTGCTCTTTTTGGGCTTCCAATCTGTATAAACGGCCGGAGCTCGCCACTTACGCCTTGGAGATCTTTTCATGCCCCGCAGACAGCGTTCTGTCTGAATTTGTGTTCAGCGCTGCTTGTGGTGTGGACCAGACTCACGTTCATAAAGATGAACAAATCATGGATCCGAAACGACTTTTCTACCCCTGTGTCATCCTGGGGAGAGTAAAAGCTTGATGATTTGGTAAAATCACCTCACCAACCGTTTTAAGCTTTTAAATTACTAATCATGTTTATCTGTATCTTGGCTGGAAAATAATTTGGGCCTTGTAGCAGTGTGCAGTACTGATTCTATTAGGCCATCTATACTAAACTCCACAAGATTTAAAATTACTAATCATGTTTATCTGTATCTTGGCTGGAAAATAATTTGGGCCTTGTAGCAGTTTTCAGTACTGATTCTATTAGGCCATCTATACTAAACTCCACCAGATTTAAAATTACTAATTATGTTTATCTGTATCTTGGCTGGAAAATAATTTGGGCCTTGTAGCAGTTTGCAGTACTGATTCTATTAGGCCATCTTTACTAAGCTCCACCAGCTGTCAAATTAATAATAATTTTTAGCTGCATCTAGCCCGGAAAATAATTTTGTGGCTCCTAGATGCGCAACACACATGAGTGCCTTCTTGCTGCACTACCTGCAACATGACCCTCAGATTGTCAGAATTCGAAATAATCCTGACTACTGGGTGGCCACACTCTTAGATCCCCCACACTCTTCGATCAACCTTTTCATTTTAATAAAGAACAAAAAAATGGTAATTTTTGAAATTATAAGCATTAGCAGGTTATTAGAAACTGAAATCAAACAGTTTTTAACTCAAAACTTTATACTAGGTGATGTTACATTTGCATATAGGACCCCTTGTTCGAAAGGAGCTTCTGAACTCTCTCGTCCATTGAATTTGTCAGGTTTTGGATGGTTTCTGCTTCAATTGTTTTGCATGAGGACAGAATACCCTCCCAGAGCTGTTGCTTAGATGTGAACTGCCTCCCGCCATCATAGACACTCCTTTTGATGATTCTCCAGAGGTTCTGAATGGGGTTGAGGTCAGGGGAGCATGGGGGTCACACCATAAGTTTGTCCCCTTTTATGCCCATATCAGCCAGAGATGCAGATGTGTTATGTGCAGCATGAGACGGTGCATTATCATGCATGAAAATGATCTTGCTGCGGAATACACGGTTCATCTTCTTGAACCATGGCAGGAAGTGCTGTTTGAGAAACTCCACATACATTATGGAGTTCATCTTTACCCCTTCAGTGATCCTAAAGGGGCCGACAATCTCTCTCCCCATGATTCCAGCCCAAAACAGTACTCCACTTCCTCCTTGTTGGCGCCGTAGCCGTGTTTGCATGGGGTGTCCATCAACCAGCCATCCTCCACTCCATCCATCTGGACCATCGAGCGTTGCACGGCACTCATCGGTGAACAAAACAGTTTTGATGTCAGTCTTCATGTATTGTTTGGCCCACTGGAGCCGTTTCTGCTTGTATACAGTGGATAGAGGAGGTCGACAGGATGGCTTATGCTCAGCTGCAAACCTTTGAAGGACCCTGCATCTTGTTGTTCGGGGGACGTTGGAGGCACCAGCAGCTTCAAAAACTTGTCTGCTGCTATGACAAGGCTTTTTTGCCGCTGCTCTTTTAACCTGACGTAATTGCTTGTAGGAAAGAGTCCTCAATTTACCCTTATCAGCACGCACATGTGTGTACTGTGAATCAGCTACATACTTCTTGATTGTGCGATGATCACGATGAAGTGTCTTGGCAATGTTGATTGTAGTCATGCCTTGACCTAAACACTCCACAATTTGTTGCTTCTCAGCAGCCGACACATCCTTTTTCTTTCCCATTTTGGCAGAAAATGTAGGCTGCTTAATAATGTGGGACAGCTTTCTTAAGTAGTCTTGCCTTTCATTGGACACACCTTCCAAACTAATTAGCACAGGTGTCTGCGATTGCTTACAGTGATATAAAGAGCCCTGACACACATCACCATCAATGAGTTTAACTGACAAACAAAAAAATTCTTACCTTATCACTCCTAAACACTTTTTGCATAATAATTAGGAACACAGTGTACATGTGCTTTTCCACAAAACACCTGTGGTTCACGTAGTGAGTCTTACAGTTCTAACTTGCCAACCGTGGTCTGTATGGAGTTGTTTAATAAAGGGCCCAAAATTAAGATAACATAGACGGGAGAGGTCTCTATGAATACGAATTCCTAAGTATTTGATACAATGTGAGGGCCAGGCAAAGGGAAAGTTGGACTAGATGGAATCCTGTATGGATTTGGGGAGGGAAACATTGAGGGCCTCAGACTTCGCTGCATTGATTTTAAAATTTGACCATGTAACAAAGTGATCTATTTCAGCCATAACAGCAGGGATGGATATATGTGATTGAGTGATATATACTAGGACATCATCAGCAAATGCAGAGCACTTGTACTCGGTGCCTCCCACCTCAATCCACCTAATATTGGGGTTATGGCGAATTGATGAGAGCAGGTGCTCTGTCACTAGGATGTATAAGAGAGGGGACAGAGGACATCCCTGCCTTGTCCCATTGGTGATTATGAAAGGTGATGAAAATGTTCTGACGCGCCCTCTGGGCCTTGGGACTACCAGAGCCGGACCCTTTTTGGTGGATGCTGGAGGTTGTAGTCTCCGTGGCGGCGACCCGGTTCCATGGCTCAGGGCGGTCAAACCAGTGGCGGAACTATTTATGTGGTTTTGATGTTTAAATGTCTGACTACGCCACCCGTGGATTGCGGTCAGGGTGAACCGCCGCTGCAGGGCAGACCGCTGAGGCTGGTGTTGTGGGTGCAGCAGAGCTTAGTATAACTCCCCACGGGAGGAGTATAGCCTCAGGGCAGTGTATGCGGAGGATGGGGGTGATGGTGCAGGGCAGCAGCAGTAACGACACGGAGTCAGTGATGCAGTCCAGGGCCTTTACTCACAGTTCTTATTATCCAGACCACTTCTGCAGGTAACGGCTGCCCACGTCGTACTGTGCTCACCAGGTGAGGTGCTCAGCCAACTCCCAGATAACTTTGCAGCACTTCACAGGACCCCCTTTGTGTGTCCTTTCTCTGGCCTTTCTTACCCCACCAGTGACCACATTTCTGTCCGGCTGCCTCGGGCCTCCTCTTGGTAAACTTGGCGCCAGTTTTCCTGACCCTATGTGGTGCCTTCCTAGCGGGTGTAGCGAGGGGCTGCGCCACATAAAATGTCACAGCCTCCGGTTTCTAGCTGAGGGTCGTTTCCCGCCTCCACTAGTTTCGGGGACCGGTCTCCCCCTTTGGCCTGACCCCTCCACGCAGGTGGATTCGGGCGTGCGGTGGCGACTCGCCCGTCCGCACCCCTGGGATCCCTTCGTTCCTCGTTCCTGGAGCCTTCTCCGCTCCTCTTCCTTCCTTCTCCCTCTTCCAGGCCTGGGCCTCTGTTACTATGCCCGCCTCTGGAGCAGAGCTCATGCAGAGCCCCTGCTCCCTGTCACTTCTGCTTAGACTTCTCTGCACTGAACTAAGATCGTGCCCACCTTTTATACTCCCTTCTCAATGCACCCAGGAACTGCTTCCTCCCTGCTCCTGCACTACTGGGTTCACCTTCCTCGGTGTTCCCTCCCCCCACTCCAGCCAGGGACAGGGACTGTCATGCCCATCTCAGGGGCATATTGGTCGCCCTGCCCAACGGCAATGTGGTGTAATGCATGCAGATGTCGGGGTCCTGATCCACACTCCATCCTTACCTGAGAGTGAGATATCACACCTCTGGGTGAGGTGCAATACCTCTGTAGCAACCGAGCCCTCGGGGTGCTACAGTTCCATTTATCTTCAGCCTAGGAGACATATTGCGATACAGGGCCGTGATTTTGGCTATAAAAGGGTCCCCTAGACCCCTACCCCAAGCTTTTTAAGAGAATAATATATGGCGTGCCAGGAGACTCTATGGAATGCTTTCTCAGCATCCAACCAGAGTATCTAATTACAAATTTTTAGCTGCATCTAGCCCAGGAAATACTTTGTGCCTAGTAGCAGTGTCTGGTAGTCAGCGGATTATCCCAGCTGTTAAGCAAGCTACACCACCTGTAGTTTGGACACTTAATTTTTTCAAAGGAAATGCTTCGGGCCCCCGGGATACTCAGTGAAGAGCATCGGGAGGCACCCCAAGGCACAGGGGCTGGGACTCGCGGTAGGACGCCTTGCGGTGGACCGCCAAGCTCGATCCTTATAAAAGCTTTTTAACTGCAGCAGCTTTAGTGGACGCTGCTGGAGCTGGAATTCCCGCAGCTGCTGGTATCAGACTTGCCCTCCAATAGATCCTTGTAAAAGGATTTAAAGTGTACTCATTCAAATTAGAGAGACAATTTAAATGAAAAAGCTTAGACCTGCCTCCACCGCAGGGGGGCTCACTCGACCCACCAGCGGACAGGCACCAGAATTGGGAGAGGGGGGCTGGCCGTCAGGGTCCACCGCAGCTCTGGCACAAACCCGGCGACATGGAAGTCGCACGGGCAGGAACGGACTGGCCGTGTCGGCTTTGCACTTTTTTGGTTTTAGAAGGGCATGACATGCCTATATCTGTGTCTCCCCCTCCTTTTACTCCTCCACCTCTTTTCTTTTCGCATGACTATATGTACTTGTCACTTTTCCATGTGTTAGTTGTGTCTTCTAAGCAGTTTGTCAGCTTTTGGACACCTTTGAAGTGTTTTCTATGTGTTTTCTATGTGTTGCTATGTGTTTTTGTTTGCCTGCCATTGGTTTTAACGGTGTTCGAAGGTGTTCGACGAACAGTTCATCGAACATACGGGTGTTCGACGAACTGAACCGAACTCGAACAATACGGAAGTGGCTCAACACTACTCCACATGCCTAAAAGGCCCAATTTCAAGTGCAAGCAAGCTAGCAGTATGGTATTGCTGCCTGGGGGTGGGTGTGTGGGTGGAAGGATGCACACTTACGCTTGCATTCCAAGAAAACAAAGCAGATGCTAACTTCTATCATCATCATCATGCTCCTCACCTTGGCACTTTCAACTCCCCTGATCGAGAAGCCAGGGCCCACCGGAGGAGTCTGGTTCTCTGGTGGGCTCGTCTAATGCTGCCCTAAAGCAGGCCGGGCTAAGAAAAGTGTGTGAGGGGATGTTCCAAAGAGAAATAGGGACGTCTGGGGACCGTTTATGGACACTCGGCCGCCCCCAGACGGCTGGGGACCGTGTGTGGACACCCGGCCGCGGGGCGGATTGGGACCGAGTATGGACACCCGGCCACCCCTTGGCGGCTGGGGCCGAGGTGGACACCCAGCCGCCGGGCGGCTGGGGACTGAGTATGGATACCAGGCTGCCGACGCAGCCCTGACATGGTGGCCGACGTGTGCCTCCACATGCCTAAAAGGCCCAATTTCAAGTGCAAGCAAGCTAGCAGTATGGAGAAGTCAGGGCCCACCAGAGGAGTCTGGCTCTCTGGTGGGCTCTTCCAATGCTGCCCTAAAATAGGCGGCGCTAAGAAAAGTGTGGGGGGATGTTCCAAGTAGAAATAGGGGCGGCTGGGGACCGTTTATGGACACCCGGCCGCCCCCAGGCGGCTGGGGACCGTGTGTGGACACCCGACCGCGGGGCGGCTGTGGACCGAGTATGGACACCTGGCCGCCCCCTGGTGGCTGGGGGGGACCAAGCGTGGACACCCAGCCGCCGGGCAGCTGGGGACTGAGTATGGATACCTCGATGCCGAAGCAGCCATGAGGTAGTGGCCAGCTTCGGCCTCCTCCAAAATAAAAGGCCCCATTTCAAGTGCAAGCAAGCTAGCAGTATGGTATTGCAGCCTGGGGGTGGGTGGGTGGCAGGCTGCATACTTGTGCTTGCATTGCAAGGAATGCAGGAGGTACAATTGAACACTGCCCTGGGACAAGGACTTGCAAGGGGATAGTTGCAAGTCTGCATCTTCTGATGCGGAAAGGATCGCTTCTGATGGGCACACTTTTAGGCAGTGACCTGGGTGTCGGAGATGCTTCCAGGGGTCTTTCCCATCCTGCTCCCATGTCTTTTCCGCACTGTATGCATGTGTCACACAGAACATGGCCAGATAAGATTGTAAAATGTTAAAGTGACATTTCCCGGTGAATGCATTTGTCACGGTTGAAAGCTATACTAAAGTGCAAAAACACATAAAAAATGCTACTTGTGAACATAGCCCAAGGTGTGGAGGAGTATTTTTGTTTTTGGTTATTTATTTTACCTCATACACAAGTCTTTACCCTGGAAAAGAAGTTCCTTAACATATTTCACAGGAAACCCGATTCAGTTTCGTTATTGAACGTTTTATTGTGAGCCCGTGAAAGTGGCTTAATACCTCTGACCATGTTGTTGACAGCAGTGACCTGGGGGTTAGAAATGCTTCCTGGTGTGATGCCCATGCTGTCCCCATGTCTTTTGAGCACTGTCACTATTGTTTTGGGCACTTTTTAGGCTTTCTACAGACTGCCGGGGGTGCCGCCGCAAAACTGCTCGGGTCTCCCATAGACTAATATTGGGCTCTTCGCTCGGGTCAAGCACCCGAGTATCACGGCGAGCTCAGCCTGAGCTTCGAGCACCCGAGCATTTTAGTGCTCGCTCAACACTAGTAACCACACTACTCCTGTGACCGGAATGGGCAGTTGGTTAGTGACTGTGAGCTTTATCAAGGGACCCCCTTCATTTCGTGCCAATTCTGGGTACCGCTGACGGAAATAAGTTTCTCCCATGGTGGTCACTTGAGATCCCGTGTCGATCAAGCAGTGAACCACCCGTCCGCCAAGCTCGGCCCACACTGTCGGGCTCATGGATATTAAGTCTTCGGGACTCACTGCCTTCCTCGTCTCCGGTTTGCATCCCTCACACCCGGAGCCCATCAGTTTAACGGCTGCCGGGACAGAGGCCTTCCTCGACTGGCACAGCTCCTGGCGTAATGCCCCATACACTCACAATTCCAACACGTTGGTCCCCTGTCTGCAGGGGGTCGTCTGGCCACCCGATTTGGCTCTGTTCCAACCCGGGGTCTGGGCTCGTCCTTTACTTCGCCCGGAGGTCTCGGGTCAACTGTTCCGGCTCTCACTGATTGAGCCACTCGAATATTGTACCACTCTTCTCGCATTTCTTGGATCTCCCGTCGCATCTCTCGGGCCCATTCTGGTTCGGCCGTGGGCGACGGGGGCACTGCATTGTCCCGGACCATCCCTGCCAGGGTCACTACCCCCATCTCCTGTTCCCTCACGCGGGCCTCTGCCCCTGCCTCCAGAAATGTCATACACAAGCTCTCTCGCAAGGTCTATCTCAGCTGCGCATCTCTGAGGCCGGCTACGAACTGGTCCCTAAGTACTTGGTCCGGGGGCCCCACTCCCACGTCTTCTAGGTTCGTTTTCCTAGTGATGTAAGTGTACACACTCTGTAGGGCACTGACATATTGGGTCACAGTCTCCCCCTCCCTTTGTACCTGTTGGAACAATCGCATCCTTAACTCTGCCACATTAGTAGGGTCACCATGCATTTCTTCTAGGATCCATACCACGTTTTCCACCGTATTTCGGTCAGTGGGGGGAAGAAACATTACTGACTGTCGAGCTTCTCCTTCTAAAGCCAGCAAAGCTATCTCTGCTTGCATATCGGGGGTCATTGGGTGCATCCGTAGCATGCTCTTAACCCGTTCTACCCAATCCCACAGCATCATGTTGTCTCCAGTAAACTTTGGAAGATTATTCAACATGGCGCCCAGGGGTAGGCTAGCTGTAGGGGCTCTCGCTCTGGCCTGGTCTGCCATGCCTGCAACTGCGTCTGGGGACGACATCCTGCCGACTACGCCAAATGTTAAAAGGCTCAGATGCCGCACACAGCACGCAGAGAGTATGGCAGAGATTTAATTCAAGATTTGGTTTCTCCACGCAGGGAGTGTAAATTTAAGTAACACAAAAATAAAACAGTAAAATCGGACAATAAACGATTGTGGTTTAACTATAACACGGAAAGGATGAACAATACGGCGCAGTCCCAAAAGTTCAGGCTGAATAAGAGAAGGTAGATTACTGGAGGCTTGCACTTATCTGTCCTTTAGCGATAACTATGTCTGTCTTCAAACACTCACTCCGGAGGGTGTCCGTCTCGGGTCTCACCCACTGGGCCCCCAGTCCTTTGACCACACGACAGCGGTCACGACTCCTTTAAGAGCCGTAGCAAGCTCCTCCGGCGTACAACAAACTGCGTTAGGATCACTAATCCCGGGTGCGTCCTCACCCGTAGGTCACCGTCTGATGTCTGGAAAACTGTGGTGATGCAGGTAACTGAACGATCACTTTCTGTAGGTCCGGTACAGACCGCACGTCCTTTGTTTTTGCGGCAAGCTGTGCCACCCTTTCGTCCGTCACCGCAGACAGATCAGCACGTCTCTATTTCACCGAGGACAGAGCAGCACGTCTCTCTCTCGTTGTCGGCAGATCCGACTGTTTCTCCCCAACTGCCGGTCTGCTCTCCACAACCAACTGTCTCTTTCGCGCCAGCCCAAACACCTGACTTCCTCTCTTCCGTCCCTCTCCTCTGTCCCCCAGCACTGTCCAGGAAGTCCCCCGTGCACTCTTAATTCCGTCCCCTGGCACACTGGGCAGGATCCTGGCAGTTCCGGCGCCGGAGCTCCGCACCTGGCCCTAGGCAAGTCTTCCTTCTTACACTTCTATGGCATGAGAAAGGACTGGCTGTCCTTATAGAGTTGTCAAGGCAGAAAATATTGCTGTCCTATCCATGGGATAGATGATCAGTATGAGATTGTTCGAGATTCGACACCTGGCACTCCCATCAAACATCTGAAAACAGTTTTGGCTTCCTCTGGATGTTAACACGTTGAACTGAGCTGTTGATCCGAGCTCCGTTCAATGTGTAGCAACTAGTTCTGCCTATGCACAACAGCTCCAATTCTTTTGAATCTCTTTAAGGAGACCAGATAGTTATGGATCCTTATTAGAAATACTTCCTGGGAAAAATATGCAAAGTAGGTCTCTTCAGAGGAAATAAACTTGCAGGTGCCACTTGCTGTAATGGAGATTTCCAAAAGTTAATGTCCTACCATTTAAGGAACATTGGAACATGGTCAGGGATGTTAACCAAGCCTATAGTTCTATTTAAAACTAAAAGAAATGCATTTTGGGGTAAGTGAAGAGTCTCCGCGAGCTCAAAGAACACTGGATTTTGGCTGTTGGAGCTGAAAAGAGGACATCGGTAAACCGCGCGCCTACCGGCGCGCGCATTTTGAAGCTTTTTTTTTTAAGCTTTTTTCACTGTTTTCAGAACATTAACAGTAAGAACATGGAAGAGTCCAGGAGCCATTTGGTGAGCTGCATATCCTGCTACATGTTCACAGACTTGCCAGTGGAAAAGCCAAACTTCACATGCAAGAAATGCAAGCTTCTGTCCCTGTTGGAGGAAAAGTTGCGAAATCTAGAAGAGAGGTTAACTACCTTGAAAATCATTAAGGAAGGTGAAGAGTTCTTAGACAGAGCAGAATTATCTCTTCATGATTCAGAAAGAGAAGAAATTCGAACTGCACCTGACAAAACAGAGGAATGGAAGCATGTGACCCAGAGAAGCAGGAGGATCGAGAGGCAGTCAGCACCCATACTGCTCAGGAACCAGTACCAGGCTCTTACTCAGGAGAACCATGAAGAAATACAGCAAAATAAGACTTTGCCAGCAATGAATAACCTTGTAAGCCCTCAGAATCCTCCTGGATGGAGAAAGAAGAATGTTGTGAAGAAAAAACGGAGAGTGGTGGTCATGGGGGATTCCCTGTTAAGAGGAACAGAGGCCGCTATCTGCAGACCAGACATAACCTCAAGAGAAATGTGCTGTCTTCCAGGAGCAAAAATTAAAGATGTGTCTGACAGGATATCAAGACTCTTCAGACCTACAGATCACTACCCATTCCTGCTAATACATGTGCGGACAAATGACACCGCAAGAAAGGACCTGGAAACCATCTGCAGTGACTTTGAAGACTTAGGCAAGAAAGTGAAAGAATTGGGAGCGCAGGTGGTCTTCTCATCCATCATCCCAGTGGATGGCCATGGAACAATGAGGTGGAATAAGATTCTACAGGTGAACAACTGGCTACGTCGATGGTGCCGTCAACAAGGATTTGGATTTCTGGATCACGGAATGAATTACCTATACGATGGACTACTTGCTAGAGATGGGGTGCACCTTACGAAGACTGGAAAACATGTATTTGGAAGTCGCCTTGCTACACTCATCAGGAGAGCTTTAAACTAGAACAATGTGGGAAGGGAAGCAAAAGGCCAGAAAAAGCCATACAGCTGACAAATACTATTGAGATCTCTGCTACTGGAAGTGGAAAGGAAGAACAAAGACAAAACAATTTAAATAATAAAAATATGGGAGGAAGAGAAACCAATCACAAACTAAAATGTTTTTATACAAATGCACAAAGCATGGGCAACAAACAAGGAGAATTGGAACTACTAACGCAGGAAAAGGAATATGATGTCATTGGAATCACTGAAACTTGGTGGGACGATACACATGATTGGAATAAAAGGCTAAAAGGATACAACTTATTTGCAAGAAACAGACTTGATAAACGAGGAGGAGGTGTCGCATTGTATGTTAGAAAAGCGTATATCTGCACAGAGATTGAAGCTTCAGAGACTGGGAGTTCTGTGGAAACTGTTTGGGTAAGAATACAAGGAGAGAACAACGGAAAGGACACCATTGTAGGCATTTACTACAGGCCACCTGGGCAAGCTGAAGATATGGATGAACTCTTTATGTATCAAATGACCAAGTTCTCCAAAAAATATGACGTAGTGGTCATGGGAGATTTCAACTATCCAGACATTTGTTGGGAATCTCTCTCAAGTAAAACTAACAGGTCAAGCAAATTCTTATCCTCTCTTGCTGACAACTTTATCTTCCAAAAGGTAGGGGAGAAAACAAGGGGATCTTCTACTTTGGATCTAATCCTTATAAACAGGGAGGAAATGGTTGAGGAGGTAAAGGTGGCTGGGACGCTAGGAGGCAGCGATCATGCTATTATAGAATTTTGGATAACTAGAGGAGGAAGACATGCGAAGACTCAAACTTCAAGGTTAGATTTTAGAAAGGCAGATTTTAAGAGACTCAGAAAGAGAATAGGAGGGATCCAATGGCTGGATGTCCTTAAGGACAAAAATGTCCAGGAAGGATGGGAAATTTTTAAAAATGAGATTCTCAAAGCACAATCGTTAACAATCCCGAAAAGTAGGAAGAATGGGAAGCATTTAAGGAAACCAGGATGGATGAACACAGAACTTAAACACATGCTAAAAAGAAAGAAAGAAATGTTTATTAAATGGAAAGAGGGAGGCATATCTAAAGAAGATTATAATGCAGTCTGCAGATCCTGCAGGGCACGTATCAGGTTAGCTAAAGCTGACAATGAATTAAGGCTTGCAAGAGATGTCAAAAGCAATAAAAAAGGATTTTGGGGGTATGTCAAAAGTAAAAGAAAAGTCAAAGATGCTATAGGATTTTTACAGGATGAAAATGGAGAAATGGTAAGAGAGGATGTTGAGAAGGCCGAACTTTTTAATTCCTATTTTGCATCTGTTTTCTCTCAGAAAGAAAATGTAACATCAACTGATCTTCACTGTCCTTTTAAAGGAATAGAGGAATCCAAGTTATCTGTAAACAGAAAGATTGTGAGGAAATATTTAGCTAACATAAATGAGTTCAAGTCGCCAGGTCCAGATGAATTACACCCCAGAGTACTGAAGGAGATCATAGAAGAAATTTTAGAACCACTCTCCATAATCTTTGAAAATTCTTGGAGAACAGGAGAAGTCCCAGAAGACTGGAGAAGAGCAAATGTTGTTCCTATCTTCAAAAAGGGGAAGAAGGTGGACCCAGGGAACTATAGGCTGGTGAGTCTGACTTCTATACCAGGAAAGATCTTTGAACAAATTATTAAACAACATGTATGTAAGTACATGGATAAGAATGAAGTGATTAACCAGAGTCAGCATGGGTTTGTAACTAACAAGTCATGTCAGACTAACTTAATTTCCTTCTATGACAGAATCACTGACTGGGTGGATCAGGGAAATGCTGTAGATATAGTATATCTTGACTTCAGCAAAGCATTTGACAAAGTATCTCACACCATCCTTAATGAAAAAATGACCAAGTATGCAATGGACCAGGCAACTGTTAGGTGGATTCATAACTGGTTTAGTGATCGGACTCAAAGGGTGGTTGTAAATGGCTTCACATCCAGCTGGATGAATGTCTCAAGTGGGGTACCACAGGGCTCCGTCCTGGGACCTGTATTGTTCAACATCTTTATCAATGATTTAGATGAAGGAATTGAGGGTAAACTGATTAAATTTGCTGATGACACAAAGCTAGGAGGGATAGCTAATACTAGAGAAGAGAGAGAGAGGATTCAAAAAGACCTAAATAAACTGGAGCAGTGGGCAGCAACCAACAGAATGGTTTTTAACAGGGAAAAATGCAAAGTACTACATCTGGGCAATAAAAATGAAAAAAGCATATACAGAATGGGAGGAATAGAGCTAAGCAACAGTACATGTGAAAAAGACTTAGGTATACTAATAGATCATAGACTGAACATGAGTCAACAGTGTGATGCAGCAGCAAAAAAGGCAAATACAATTCTGGGATGTATTAACAGAAGCATACAGTCTAGATCACGTGAAGTCATTATCGGTCTTTACTCCTCTTTGGTCAGACCTCATCTGGAATACTGTGTACAGTTTTGGGCACCACATTTTAAAAAAGACATAGACAAACTGGAGCAAGTTCAGAGAAGAGCGACCAGAATGGTGACTGGTCTGCAAACCATGTCCTATGAAGAACGGTTGCAGGATTTGGGAATGTTTAGCTTGCAAAAAAGAAGACTGAGAGGAGACTTAATAGCTGTCTACAAATATGTCAAGGGCTGTCACATTGTAGAAGGATCATCTTTATTCTCATTTGCACAAGGAAAGACTAGAAGCAATGGGATGAAACTAAATGGGAGGAGACACAGATTAGATATTAGAAAAAACTTTTTGACAGTTAGGGTGATTAATGAGTGGAACAGGCTGCCACGAGAGGTGGTGAGTTCCCCTTCAATGGACGTCTTCAAACAGAGGCTGGACAGACATCTGTCTGAGATGATTTAGTGAATCCTGCTTTGAGCAGGGGGTTGGACCAGATGACCCAGGAGGTCCCTTCCAACTCTACCATTCTATGATTCTATGATTCTATGATTCTATGAAATAAAAGAGTTAATTCTGCTCTGCCAGTAAGAAAGGATAAGGAGGAGAAAAATGTCCAGGAATGTGGTTTATTAGTCAACGCATTTCGAAGTTTCAAACTTCTTCATCAGGACAAAACCACAAGTCTATTGACACTGCAAGGTTACCATGAAAGAATATTCTTAGGAATGTTCATTTTATGATAATCGTCCAGTCTAAACAGGCTGCCAATCAATCGCTGAATGAGCAAAGTCCTTTTTCGTCGGATGAAATAATCTTTTGTGCTGCACAAAAGATTATCATTCTCGGTAACACATTACCCTTTGTATGCAGGACTTGCGCTATTGAAAACAATGGCAGCCTATACACAATAACAATCTATTACAAATCATTTGGTGCGCATCTGAAGCAAGGTAGGACAATGTAGACAGGCTATTAAATGACTGACGATCAGCAAACAAGCAGCTGATCTATGGTCATATAGTGTCCTGTGTAAATGGACCCTTGGAGCTATGAACACATACAGCTCTTCTGGGGGTTTTTACCACTCATCAGAATAGAACAGAGTTTAATTGTCTGATTGAGATGCCCTTGACTGAGTTTTGGGGCTGGTGGCGGGATGGCTCCTCTTACAGGCTGAATATGGATTTTATTGGCAATTCCCTATAAGAAAAAATATGGTATGAGCTCCACTTATAGAAGATAAGACCCTCTAAGTAAACATCCAAAATTTCAAGGTGTATTATAACCTGACTGGGGATGTTAGCCTGGACAAATATCTACAGACAGTTACAGTGGGTACGAAAAGTATTCAGACCCCTTTAAATTTTTCACTCTTTGTTTCATTGCAGCCATTTGGTAAATTCTAAAAAGATTTTTTTTTTCATTAAAGTACACTCCACAAACAGAAATGTAGAAATTTTTGCAAATTTATTAAAAAAGAAAAACTGAAATATCACATGCTCATATTCAGACCCTTTGCTCAGACACTCATATTTAAGTCACATGCTGTACATTTCCTTGTGATCCTCCTTGAGATGGTTCTACTCCTTCATTGGAGTCCAGATGTGTTTAATTAAACTGATAGGACTTGATTTGGAAAGGCACACACCTATCTATATGAGACTTCACAGCTCACAGTGCAAATCAGACCAAATGAGAATCATGAGCTCAAAGGAACTGCCCAAGGAGCTCAGAGACAGAATTGTGGCAAGGCACAGATCTGGCCAAGGTTACAAAAGAATTTATGCATTATTCAAGCTTCCTAAGAGCACAATGGACTTCATAATCCTTAAATAGAAGAAGTTTGAGACCACTAGAAGTCTTCCTAGACCTGGCCGTCCAGCCAAACTGAGCAATCATGGGAGAAGAGCCTTTGTGAGAGAGATAAAGAAGAACCCCAAGATCACTGTGGCTGAGCTCCAGAGATGCAGTAGGGAGATGGGAGAAAGTTCCACAAAGTCAACTATCACTGCAGCCCTCCACCAGTCAGGTCTACATGGAAGAGTGGCCAGACAAAAGCCTCTCCTCAGTGCAAGACATCTGAAAGACCACATAGTGTTTGCTCAAAAACACATGAAGGACTCCCAGACTATGAGAAATAAGATTCTCTGGTCTGCTGAGACTTAGATAGAACTTTTTGGTGATAATTCTAAGTGGTATATGAGGAGAAAACCAGGCACTGCTCATCACCTGCCCAATACAATCCCAACAGTGAAACAAGGTGGTGGCAGCATCATGCTGTGGGGGTGTTTTTCAGCTGCAGGGACAGGACGACTGGTTGCAATTGAAGGACACATGAATGCGGCCAAGTACAGAGATATCCTGGATGAAAACCTCTTCCATAGTGCTCTGGACCTCAGACTTGGCCAAAGGTACACCTTCCAACAAGACAATGACCCTAAGCACAGAGCTAAAATAACCAATGTTCACCATCCAACCTGACAGAACTGGAGAGGATCTGCAAGGAAGAATGGCAGAGTCTCCCCAAATACAGGTGAGAAAAACTTGTTGCATCATTCCCAAGAAGACTCATGGCTGTACTAGCTCAAAAGGGTGCTTCTATTCAATACTGAGCAAAGGGTCTGAATACTTATGATGATGTGATATTTCAGTTTTTCTTTTCTAATAAATTTTCAAAAATTTCTACATTTCTGTTTTTTTCAGTCAAGATGGGGTGCAGAGTGTACTTTAATGAGAAAAAAAATGAACTTTTTAGAATTTACCAAATGGCTGCAATGAAACAAAGATTGAAAATTTTCAAGGGGTCTGAATACTTTCCATACCCACAGTATTTAGTAGACATAAGTGAATTATTTTGATGTGAATGGCTTCATGTGAATTGACTAAAATAGATGCCACCTTTTTAAACATTGCAAAAAATTACATCAGCCAGAGAAGGCTCAAATGATCTTGGAACGCAGACTTTCATATAATGCCATAAAGCTATCACATAACATGGCACAGCTAATCAGGAGGCACTATCAAAGCCTGTATAAAAGCAGAGGCAGAGAATCTAGCAACTATTTATGGTGAATCTGGATAGTGAGATGATGTCACAGCATACAGTTCATCCATAGGGAGAGAGTGAAAGAAATAAAACACTCAAGAAACTGTACAGCAATGAAGAAAATTAATGTGCGAGAAAAAGAGAATAATACAGATTTAATTGGCAGGGGAGAGAGAGATAGGAGAGTGAGTCACTATCTTACTGGTTACCAACTATTTACCCATTACCATACTATATATTTTAAGGTCACTTTGACTAAACCTGTGTTTGTATTAAAGAGCTTGTGATGGACTTGTTTCCTTGAGACTGTTGATATTTTTCAACAATTTTGGTTCTCAAGTCCTCAGACAGTTCTCTTCTCCTCTTTCTGTTCTACATGCTAAGCGTGGCACACACTGACACACAATGCAAAGATTGAGTCAACTTCTCCCCTTTTTATCTGGTTTCAGGTGTGATTTTCATTTTTCCCACACCTGTTAATTGCCACAGGTGAGTTTGAACGAGCATCACATGCTTGAATCAAAGATATTCACCCACATTTTTGGAAAGGTGCCAATAATTTTGTCCGACCCTTTTTTAGGGTTTAGTGTGAAATTATGTCCAATTTGCCTTTTTTTCTCAGTGTTTTTATGTTGTACCAATACACACAAAGGAAATAAACACGTGTATAACAAAACATGTGTAAATGCAATAATTTTATGGGAGAAATGCTTCATTTTCGGGAACAATTTCAAGGGTGCAAACACTACATGACTGTACATGTATTTTCAGGGTAATTGGAGGCTTTGCAGTACTTTTTGGAAATATTTCAAAAGATTCACTCATCTCCATTGTTTCAAGGATCCTTTAAAAAAATACTATTACTTGTTTGATGCTAATTGACACATTTTTTGGCAATAGAAATATAATATGGAATAGCCCATGTAGACATTTAAGTTTAAAGTTCACTTGCAAATGGCCGCATGATTGCTGCTAATGATATAATTTCATATCTAAAAAGAAATATTTTATTGCATAAAAAAGCTACAAAAAAAGATTTAAATATTTAATAACGTCTTTATCCATTTGACCCCGGCCGAATCATTCCAAGCTCTCATCTTTTATTGAATTAGCCCGTTAGTCTATTTAATGAAATTGTTAAAAACTTTCACAGCAGTAACTTTATTCAGACCAGGTTAGGTCGTTCGGGAAATTAGTAGGGGAAACTGGAGCAGATCAAAGCGTCCTGGGAGATGTAGGTTACGTATGTTATTAGAGTCAATGGAAAATACAGTACACACGCGTCTACCATTAGAAGACGCTTAGGTAGCCGTGGCACTTCTCACATTTTCTCTCGAAGGTCATGGCCAAAAATTTTGAGACTGACACTAATTTTGATTCACTGCTTCAGTGTTTTTAAATCTTTTACTCAGATGTTTCTATGGTTAATGATGGACGATTTCAGTGTTTAATAAGTTTTTTAATTTTGTTTTACAAGTACATCAAGTTTATGTAAAGACTAGTGTTGAGCGAACATGCTCGACACTGCTCGGTACTCGCCCGAGCATCACGCTACTCGGGATGTTCGGCGAGCACCGAGCATTTCCGGGTTACTCGGGCGGGAGCTCGGGTCTCCGCCCTGCATGTTTGGCGCTCTTTACAGAGCCAATGAACATGCAGGGATTGCCAGCCAGTCACTGTAATGCCGCAGCCATGTTGTTTGTGGGCATTACAGTGATTGGCTGGCCGCACAGCGTCACCTCGAGTATTTAAAACCGGGCGCCGCCATCTTGGACACAGTCGCTCCGGATCAGACAGTGTAGGGACAGCGCTGCTGATTTAGGGAGAGATATATCCTGCAAAATAGTTAGTGTAGGGTCTGTAAAGGCTGCCAGATCAAACAAACAGTCCTTCTCAGGACTAATATCCATCCCAGGTATATCAGGCAGGCAGGCAGGCTGTATAGGAGATGCAGTGGTTATACCAGCAAACGCTGCATTACAGTCCTGTGTGCTGCTCCTGTTGCTGAAATTGCTGGACTTAGCTCCAGGTCCCGGGGGCCAGGAAAAATCCTTTTTTTTATCTAAATCCTCTTTTTTTTTTTCCTCCTTCACAATGTAAAAATACCCATCTCATTAACCTTTTGGTGCCCCCCCCCCAAAAAAAAAAAGTGTGCCTCTGATCTTTCAGACACAAATATATCTGTTGAAAATAGTCTGGTGTAGTCCAGAGAAATAGAAGTGTGGTTTTGCAGTTCTATGGGCCATTTGTATCTAAAAAAAACAGTTTGAGTGTGTCGCTCACTGTTCAGCCGCAAATATATATATATTTTAAAAAGCCTGGTATACACCAGTAAATTATTACTGTGGTTTCGATGTTCCACGGTAAAACATCTCTATTATCCTGTTTTTGGCATTTTTTGCTGTATAAAAATAATAATAGTGTCTCCCTGATTTTTCAGACACAAATATATCTGTTGAAAATAGTCTGGTGTAGGCCAGAGAGACAGAAGTGTGCTTTTGCTGTTCCATGGTAAAAAATCTCTATTATCCTGCATTTTGCATTTTTTGCTGTAAAAAAAAAAAAAAAATAGTGTCTCCCTGATTTTTCAGACACAAATATATCTGTTGAAAATAGTCTGGTGTAGGCCCGAGAAATACAAGTGTGGTTTTGCAGTTCCACGGTACAAACCTCTGTATTATCCACTTTTGGGCCATTTGTATCTAAAAAAAACAGTTTGAGTGTGTCGCTCACTGTTCAGCCGCAAATATATATATATTTTAAAAAGCCTGGTATACACCAGTAAATTATTACTGTGGTTTTGATGTTCCACGGTAAAACATCTCTATTATCCTGTTTTTGGCATTTTTTGCTGTATAAAAATAATAATAGTGTCTCCCTGATTTTTCAGACACAAATATATCTGTTGAAAATAGTCTGGTGTAGGCCAGAGAGACAGAAGTGTGCTTTTGCTGTTCCACGGTAAAAAATCTCTATTATCCTGCTTTTTGCATTTTTTGCTGTAAAAAAAAAATAAAAATAGTGTCTCCCTGATTTTTCAGACACAAATATATCTGTTGAAAATAGTCTGGTGTAGGCCAGAGAGACAGAAGTGTGCTTTTGCTGTTCCACGGTAAAAAATCTCTATTATCCTGCTTTTTGCATTTTTTGCTGTAAAAAAAAAAAAAAATAGTGTCTCCCTGATTTTTCAGACACAAATATATCTGTTGAAATAGTCTGGTGTAGGCCCGAGAAATACAAGTGTGGTTTTCAGTTCCACGGTACAAACCTCTGTATTATCCACTTTTGGGCCATTTGTATCTAAAAAAACAGTTTGAGTGTGTCGCTCACTGTTCAGCCGCAAATATATATATATTTTAAAAAGCCTGGTATACACCAGTAAATTATTACTGTGGTTTTGATGTTCCACGGTAAAACATCTCTATTATCCTGTTTTTGGCATTTTTTGCTGTATAAAAATAATAATAGTGTCTCCCTGATTTTTCAGACACAAATATATCTGTTGAAAATAGTCTGGTGTAGGCCAGAGAGACAGAAGTGTGCTTTTGCTGTTCCACGGTAAAAAATCTCTATTATTCTGCTTTTTGCATTTTTTGCTGTAAAAAAAAAAAAAAAAATAGTGTCTCCCTGATTTTTCAGACACAAATATATCTGTTGAAAATAGTCTAGTGTAGGCCAGAGAGACAGAAGTGTGCTTTTGCTGTTCCATGGTAAAAAATCTCTATTATCCTGCTTTTTGCATTTTTTGCTGTAAAAAAAAAAATAAAATAGTGTCTCCCTGATTTTTCAAACACAAATATATCTGTTGAAATAGTCTGGTGTAGGCCCGAGAAATACAAGTGTGGTTTTCAGTTCCACGGTACAAACCTCTGTATTATCCACTTTTGGGCCATTTGTATCTAAAAAAAACAGTTTGAGTGTGTCGCTCACTGTTCAGCCGCAAATATATATATATTTTAAAAAGCCTGGTATACACCAGTAAATTATTACTGTGGTTTTGATGTTCCACGGTAAAACATCTCTATTATCCTGTTTTTGGCATTTTTTGCTGTATAAAAATAATAATAGTGTCTCCCTGATTTTTCAGACACAAATATATCTGTTAAAAATAGTCTGGTGTAGGCCAGAGAGACAGAAGTGTGCTTTTGCTGTTCCACGGTAAAAAATCTCTATTATTCTGATTTTTGCATTTTTTGCTGTAAAAAAAAAAAAAAAATAGTGTCTCCCTGATTTTTCAGACACAAATATATCTGTTGAAAATAGTCTAGTGTAGGCCAGAGAGACAGAAGTGTGCTTTTGCTGTTCCATGGTAAAAAATCTCTATTATCCTGCTTTTTGCATTTTTTGCTGTAAAAAAAAAAATAAAATAGTGTCTCCCTGATTTTTCAGACACAAATATATCTGTTGAAAATAGTCTGGTGTAGGCCCGAGAAATACAAGTGTGGTTTTGCAGTTCCACGGTACAAACCTCTGTATTATCCACTTTTGGGCCATTTGTATCTAAAAAAAACAGTTTGAGTGTGTCGCTCACTGTTCAGCCTCAAATATATATATATTTTAAAAAGCCTGGTATTCACCAGTAAATTATAACTGTGGTTTTGCTGTTCCACGGTAAAAAATCTCTATTATTCAGGTTTTGGTAGTTTTTTCCATAAAGAAAAACAGTATTGTCTCCTGACTGTTGTGACACAAAAATATATCTGTTGAAAATAGTCTTGTGTAGGCCCGACATCCCAGTATGGTTTCGCAGTTCCACGAGTCAAATCGCTGTACTATCCAGTTTTGGGCCTTTGGTATCTAAAAAAAAAGCAGTTTCAGTGTGTCGCTCACTGTTCAGCCGCAAATATCTCTATTTAAAAAAGTGTGGTATACCCCAGTAAACAATAACTGTGGTTTTCCTCTTCCACGGTTCTAATCTACTCTTTATTACCCTTTTTCCATTGATAGTGCAAGTGTAAGCTATTTTACTTCATTTACAATGGGCAAGGCGCGTGGCAAGGGACGTGGAAGTGGACGTTCTGGTGATGGTTCGTGCAGAGGACGGGGCCGTGGCCAAGGTGAAAATGTGCCACAACCAACAGCCACATCTTCTCGCTCCCAATTCTTCACCGAATTACTAGGGAAGCACAGAACAACACCAGTATTGAGAACTGATCAGTGTGAATAGGTTATTAATTGGATAGCAGACAATACTTCCAGTTACCTGGGCACCACCACCTCCGGTCTGTCTTCCACACGGTCAACTCTTAGTAGCCGTGAGTCTCGACCGCATACTCCTCCTCACCCTGATGCTCCTTCCTCCCACCATGCCGAGTGTCGTCAGACAGCAAGTGATCCCACACTTGGACACTCTGAAGAGCTGTTCACTGGTCCATTTCCATATTTGGGCCCCTCGCCTGATACGCTTGAAGTGGCTTGAAGAGGAGATCCCATGTTGCGATGCCCAAATATTTGAACAGCCACGGCCACAGGAAGTCGACGTTGGCAATCAGTCACAAGAGGTGGACGATGACGAGACACAATTGCCAGGAAGTGAGGAGGAGGATCGTGGTGCGAAAGTGGAAGAGGGGGAGGTGGTGGATGATCTAGTAACTGACCCAACGTGGAAGGAGGACATGCAGAGTGAGGCCAGCAGCACACAGGGGGAGGGAGGCAGAGTACCCCAACAGGCAGGAAGAAGCAGTGTGGTGGCCGCAGACAGAAGGCAGGCAACCGTTCCCCGTAACACCAACACGAGGGACGTTGCCAGTACAAGCGGTAGGTCTTCCAGAGTCTGGAATTTTTTTAAAGACTCTGCTGATAACCCCAAAAAGGCCATATGTTCCACCTGCCATGCCAGCATCAGCAGGGGTGACAAAACTACCAGCCTGACCACCACCAGCATGATCAGGCACATGGCAGCAAAGCACCCGACTTTGTGGGGCGAAACCCAGGGTCCACGACCAGTGTCAGCGGGTGTCACCACTGCTTCTTCCACTATTGTGCGTGCAATAGAACCCCCTGTTGTGTGTGCAAGGCAATCCCCTGTCCATACTGCATGTAAAGATGCCCCCTCCTCTCAGTCTTCACTTGTTATGGCAGTTTCTCAAGAAACAGCATCAACGTCCATGTCCCACCGCAGCGTTCAATTGTCCATATCCCAGACCTTTGAACGAAAGCGGAAATTCGCAGCTAACACCCCACAGGCCACAGTCCTAAATTCGCACATTTCACGACTGCTTGCATTGGAAATGCTGCCTTTTAGGCTGGTGGAGACGGAATCCTTCCTCAATCTTATGGCGGTGGTCGTCCCTCGGTACTCGGTCCCCAGCCGACACTATTTTGCCCGGTGTGCCATCCCCGCACTACACAAGCACGTGTCCCAAAGCATCTGTCGTGCCCTCAACAACGCAGTTACTGGGAGAGTCCACCTGACAACGGACAAGTGCACAAGTGCTTGTGGCCAGGGACGGTACATCTCTCTGACGGCACACTAGGTAAACATAGTGGAAGCCGGGACCCAGTCGGACCTTGGGACGGAGCACATCCTCCCCACACCGAGGATTGCGGGCCCTATGTCAGTCAGAGTTGCCCCCACAGTGTACAGCTCCTGCGCATCCTCCTCCTCCTCCTCATGTTCAGCCTCCATCTCAGATATCACCACATCAGTTACAAGCTGGAAGCATTGCAGTACTGCCTCCGCCAAGCGGCAACAGGCTGTGCTGAAACTCATAAGCTTAGGTGATAAACCTCACACTGCTTGTGAGTTGTGGACAGCTGTGAAAGAGCAGGCAGATCTGTGGCTGAGACCGCTGAACCTACATCCCAGCATGGTCGTGTGTGACAATGGCCGTAACCTGGTGGCGGCTCTGAGGCGAGGTGAGATCACACATGTACCATGCCTGGCTCATGTGCTTAACCTCGTGGTTCAGCGGTTTCTTAAATCGTACCCCGAGTTGCCAGATCTGCTCGTGAAAGTGCGCCGCCTGTCAGCTCATTTTCGTAAGTCGGCTACAGCTTCCGCCGCCATTGCTGTGTTGCAGCAGCGTTTGCAGCTTCCGGCACACCGACTGGTGTGTGATGTCCCCACACGTTGGAACTCTACCCTCCACATGTTGCAAAGGATTTGTGAGCAGAAGAGAGCAGTTGTGGAGTACCAGCTGCAACAATACCGTCGATATTTAGGTCAGACTCCACACTTAAGACCTCAGGAGTGGACCTGGGTGTCTGACATATGTACCATCCTGACAAACTTTGAGGAGGCCACCAAGATGGTGAGTGGCGATGACGCCATCATTAGTGTCAGCATCCCACTTGTCTGTCTTTTGCAACGCTCTCTGCAGAGAATTAAATAGGAGGCATTGCAGCCAGAGTATGATGAGATGGATCAAGAAGCCATAGCGGGCGATTACACACAGCCCAGCCTCATCTCATCCCAACGTGCATTGGGGGACAATGAGGGAGAGGAGGAGGAGGAGGAGGAGGAGAAAGAACAGGAGCTGCTATCATGCGTTGTAGACGGTAGTACCTGTACAAGTGTCATACCGTCGGTTCAGCGTGGGTGGCCTGAGGACAGGGGGGAGGAGGAAGAGGAGGAGGAGAGCATGGTCAGTCGTCATCTTGGTGAGGACACGGAAGTCTTGCCCATTACCAGTCTGGCACGCATGGCTGACTTTATGTTATGCTGCCTTAACCGTGACCCTCGCATTGTCAAAATGTTGGGTGACAGTCATTACTGGTTGATGACACTTTTAGACCCCCTCTACAAGGAGAACTTTCACTCTCTTATTCCTGAGTTGGAGAGGTCTACAAAAATGGGGCAGTACCAGAAGGCCCTTGCTGCAGAACTATTAAAAAAATTCCCATCTGAACACGGTAGCGGCAGAGGTCACAGTTCGCTGCCCAACTAAGGCATACAGGCGAGAGAGACCCAACTCCAATCCAGCAGAGGCAGGGGAACACTGTCAATGTTCTGGGACAGTTTTCTAAGACCTGCCCAGCTTACAGGCCCTGAGGCGCAGGGTACTCTCACAAGGAGTGGAAAGTTTCAAAAGATGGTGAGGGAGTACCAGCGTCCTCCGTGATTCCTCTGTGCCTTTTAATTATTCCGTATCCAAGCTGGACACTTGGAATGAACTCACTCTGTATGCCTTGGAGGTCCTGGCCTGCCCTGCCGCTAGCGTGTTATCGGAGCGTGTTTTTAGTGCCGCTGGGGGAATTATAACTGAAAAGCGCACTCGCCTGTCAACTGACAATGCTGACAAGCTGACCCTTATCAAAATGAACAAGGGCTGGATTGGGCCAGACTTCTCATCACCACCAAATGACAGCAGAGTAACATAAAGTCAAATCCACTGTGTTATTTCGGGAGGTGTATTCCCATGCATCGCTTCACACCCACACATGGGTATACGCTTCCTCATTTCAGCTGTTTTTTGCTCTTATCCTCAGCCTCCACGACCACTATACCATCAGGGTGACCGTGGTCCATGTTGCCAGCATTGCAAGTTCCTCTGTCCTAATTTTTGGCAGCTTTTGCTTGGAAGGCATAGGCAAAGACTATGGGAGACCCACTCCCCAATAATGGGAATAATGTTTTTAATATGCTGTACTGCATGGCTCTTGTAAGGGACATTGCAAGTTCCCCCTTCCTAATATTTGGCAGCTTTTGCTTGGAAGGCATAGGCAAAGGCTATGGGAGACCCACTCTCCAATAATGGGAATAATGTTTTTAATATGCTGTACTGCATGGCTCTTGTAAGGGGCATTAAAATCGTCTTGTTAAGCTACTGTGACCTCCATGTCTCTTCCAAGGGTCGTTAATATTGTCTTTTTATTCCACTGCGACCTCCACCACTCTTCCAAGGGGCATTAAAAGCGTCTTGTTAAGCTACTGTGACCTCCACGTCTCTTCCACAGGGCGTTGATATTGTCTTTTTATTCCACTGTAACCTCCACCACTCTTCCAAGGGGCATTGATATTGTCTTTTTATTCCACTGAGACCTCCACCACTCTTCCAAGGGGCATTAAAACCGTCTTGTTAAGCTACTGTGACCTCCACGTCTCTTCCACGGGGCATTGATATTGTCTTTTTATTCCACTGTAACCTCCACCACTCTTCCAAGGGGCATTAAAACTGTCTTGTTAAACCACTCTGAACTCCACGTCTCTTCTAAGGGGCATTAAAATCGTCTTGTTAAACCACTCTGAACTCCACAGCTCTTCCAAGGGGCATTGACATGTTGTTTTTAATTACCTCTAACCTCCACGACTCTTGCAACGGGCATTGCATTTCCTCCTAATTTTTGTCAGCTTTTGCTTTTCAATGCATAGGCGAACACTAAGGGAGACTCACTCCCCAATAATGGGTAGAAGGTTTTTAATACGCTGTAATCCACATCTGTTTCAAGGGGCATTGCAGTGCCTAATAATTTTTGGAAAGCCTTCCATTCCCTGCTTAGGCCAACAGAGTACAAGAGACCCAGTTGCTATAAATGGAAAAAACGGTTTAGTTAAGGCCCTCTGACCTCCATGTCACTTCCAAGGGGCATTGGAGTGCCTCGAAATTTTTGGTAGGCATTGCATTCACTGTATGCCTTATAACTGTGTAGCTGAACGGCTCCTTTTGGTACGGAAACATATCCTACAAGACATGTGTGGTTGGCTGGCCTGATATTGATGTGAATGGTCCCTGTTCCTCCTGCTCTTTCTCCTTTGCCACCACCTCATCCATCATTCATCAACTGAAGCTTTGTTTTAACGGGAGTCATAGAACTGGGATAGTAGCAGGAAAACATCCAGCAATCCTCGAAGGAGGTAGAATATGCGCCAAAACGATGACCACCTCAGGCCTAGCTGCTACTACATACATGCGCTTGCATTCCAAGGAACAGAAAGCTAAGGAGGTGGATGGCCTCATGATCATGAATAATTTACTCGTTGTGTAGGAGGCCGACCACTGCTGCTGTCTACCTTCTGAACTTTGTGTTGAAGCCTGATTGACCCAGGACCCGCAATCCTCTATGTCTGGAGGACGTGTTGCATCCCAGTGTCCAACTGTGTCCTGGCTTCCACAATATTAACCCAGTGTGAAGGCATCAGTGAGATGGACCATTCCTGGCCACATTCACTTGTCCACGTGTTTGTGGTTAGGCTGTCCTTCCCACTAAATGCACTGGGGAGGGCACAGGTAATGTTTTGGTATGCGCGCTTGTGTATAAGGTGCACCGGGACAAATAGGGGCGGCTGGGGACCGTTTATGGCCACCCGGCCACCCCCACACGGCTGGGGACTGTGTGTGGGCACCCGGCCGCGGGGCGGCTGGGGACTGAGTATGGACACCCGGCCGCCCCCTGGCGGCTGGGGACCAAGCGTGGACACCCGGCCGCCGGGCGGCTGGGGACAGAGTATGAATACCAGGCTACCGACGCAGCCATGACGTGGTGGCCAGATTCCACCTCCACATGCCTAAAAGGCCCAATTTCAAGTGCAAGCAAGCTAGCAGTATGGTATTGCAGCCTGGGGGGTGGGTGGGTGGCAGGCTGCATACTTGCGCTTGTATTGCAAATTATGGGGGAGGTACAATTGAACACTGCCCTGGGACAAGGACTTGCACGGGGATAGTTGCAAGTCTGCATCTTCTGATGAGGCAAGGATCACTTGTGATGGGCACACTTTTAGGCAGTGACCTGGGTGTCAGAGATACTTCCAGGGGTCTTCCCCATGCTGTTCCCATGTCTTTTTAGCACTGTATGCATGTGTCACACAGCACATGGCCAGATAAGGTTGTAAAATGTTAAAATGACATTTCCCGGTGAATGCACTTGTCACGGTTGAAAGCAATACAAACGTGCAAAAACGCATAAAAAATGCTACTTGTGAACATAGCCCAAGGTGTGGAGGAGTGTTTTTGTTTTTGGTTATTTATTTTACCTTATACACAAGTCTTTACCCTGGAAAGGATGTTCCTTATCCCCTTTCCGACCTGGTCAGTAATAGTACGCGCCAGGTCGGGAAGGCCGGTTCAGTGGGGGCTCCGGCGGTGAGCCCGCACTGAAGTGAGCACATGTCAGCTGATTATTGGAATCGCAATCCACCCGCGGCTGTTAATATGTTAAATCTCTGACAGTGGCATTTAACTCGCGCTTCCGGGAGTCCTAAGCCCCGCCCATCAGTGACCCCGTCACGTGATCGCGGGTCACCAATGGGTGGGCATGACAACTCAGGGTCTGCAGCAGACGCCTGTGGTTGTCATGTCTCAATTGCTGTGAGCGCCACCTAGTGGTCAGCGCTCATAGCAAGTGAGCATTTCTCCTGCATACAAGCGATCTGCTCATCGCTTGTATGCAGTAGAAGCAATCAGACAACTGCTGCCTCTAGTCTCCTCTGGAGACTATAGAAGCAAGCAGAAAGTGTAAAAAAAAGTTTTTAAAAAAATAAAAAAAAAAAAAATATATAAAAGTTTAAGTCACCCCCCTTTCGCCCCATTCAAAATAAAATATATATATATATATATAAAAAAAAAAACACATACACATATTTGGTATCGCCGCGTTCAGAATCGCCCGATCTATCAATATAAAAGAAGAATTAATACAATCAGTAAACGGCGTAACGAGAAAAAAATTTTAAACGCCAGAATTAAGTTTTTTTGGTCGCTACAACTTTGCAATAAAATGCAATAACGGGAGATCAAAACATCAGATCTATTCCAAAATGGTATCAATAAAAACGTCAGCCCGGCACGCAAAAAATAAGCTATCACCTGGCCCCAGATCCCGAAAAATGGAGAAGCTAAGGGTCTCGGAAAATGGCGTAATTTTTTTTTTGTTTTTTTAGCAAGCTTTGGATTTTTTTTTCACCACTTAAATAAAAAAGAACCTATACATGTTTGGTGTCTATGAACTCGTAACGACCTGGAAAATAATGGTGGCAGGTCAGTTTTAGCAATCTGTGAACGTGGTAAAAAAAGGACCCAAAAAACAACTGTGGAATTGCATTTTTTTTGCAGTTTCACTGCACTTGGAATATTTTTCCCATTTTCCAGCACAAGATATGGTAAAACCAGTGATGGTGTTTAAAAGTACAACTCATCCCGCAAAAAATAAGCCCTCACATGGCCATATTGAATGAAAATTAGAAAAGTTCTGGCTCTGGGAAGAAGGGGAGCAAAAAAGGAAAACACAAAAACAGAAAGACCCATGGTCGTTAAGGGGTTAACATATTTCACAGGAAAGCACTTTCACTTTTGTTTTTGAACGTTTTATTGTGAGCCTGTAAAAGTGGCTTAATACCTCTGACCACGTTGTTGACAGCAGTGACCTGGGGGTCAGAAATGCTTCCAAAGGCGATCCCCATGCTGTCCCCATGTCATTTGAGCACTGTCACTATCGTTTTGGGCACTTTTTAGGCTGTCTACAGACTGCCGGGGGAGCCGCCACAAAAATGTTCGGGTCTCCCATAGACTAACATTGGGCTCGTTGCTCGGGTCGAGCACCCGAGTATCACAGTGAGCTAGGCCCGAGCTTCGAGCACCCGAGCATTTTAGTGCTCGCTCAACACTAGTAAAGACTCAATATTTACAGTGTTGTCCCTTATTTTTCTAGACTTCCAAACTTCGTCTTGGCAACTGGATATCAACTTCTGGGACAAATCCTGACTGATGACCGCCCATTTTTGTCGAATCAGTGCTTGGAATTTATCAAAATTTCTGTGTCTTGTTTCTCCACCTGCGTTTTGAGGATTGACCACAGGTTCTCAATGAGACTGAGATATGGAAGGGTCTCCTGGGCATGGACCCAAAGTTGTGATATTTTGTTCCCTGCGCCACAGAGTTATCACTTTTGCTTTGTGACATGGTCTCCAACAGGAAGAAAAACTTATTATTCATTACCAAATTGATGGGAGAAGTTTCTCTTTGAGGTTAATTAGATCACATTCTATATTCATGGCCGTGTTCTTAGGCAAAATTGTGAGTGATCCCACTCCTTAGATGAAAAATAACACCACACATGAATGGTCTCAGGATGCTTTACGGCTGACATGGCACAGGACTCACCTTTTCTTCTCCTTTTCTTCTCCGGACAATCAGTCTTCATGATGTCCAAACAGTCTGAAGGTAGCTTCATCAGAGAAGATCATTTTGCAGGAATTGGACAAGAATTGGACAGCAAAGGACAAGTGGACAAGCAAAAACACAAAAACTGTGATAAACCCCAAAGCACTGATTAGACAAGAATGAGTTGTCATCAGTGAGGATTTGGCCAAGAAGCAGATATCCAGCTGCCAGGACGAAAGGCAGAAATTTTTGAAAATTAAGGTCAAGTTTTGAAGTTCTCTGTTTTTTCAAGAAGTCTTCACTGACAACACTGCCAAGGTATATATGTATACAGTATTTATAAATGTTATTTGAAAATTGTTCCGCATATTGTAAACTCTGCTGGTACTTGTGGAGCTGTCCAGTGCTGAAACACATAAGCCTACACATAGCTGGTATTCCCTTTTATTAAACTTAATGTATTAGACGACAGGAGCTAAAAGATTTACAAGACCCCGGTCTGGCGTCCATATTGGTGCTCCGCGACAAATGGACCAGAGTCCTGCTATCTTCCTCAGCAGAAACGCAAATTCTGACAAGTGTAAAAAACAATGATTGGACTACTTTTTTATGTAGGGTTTTAAAAGGTAACTTCTTTGCTTGTGGAGAGTGACAAGCCTGACATGCTGGTGTAAGGAGACTAATAGGCCATGCAATGCTTCTCTTAGAAAATAAGTATGCAAATTGCCTCTCCAGAGAGGAAGAGGACTAGAACTCTAGCGCCACCTAGTGGAAGCAGCAGTTCTAAAAGTCATTATTGACTCTTAAACAACCCTTGCCACATGACTTAGGATAAAAGCCAAATCAGATACTCTATTTGCAAACACTGGCATTCTGGGCATTTCAGTCTCCAAAAGGAGAGACGTTACACCTTATACAAAAGTCAGAGGCCTCTCATAAAGCCAAGTCAGATCTCATACTTTACACCGAAACACGTGTCTGCAAATTGAGATTTTGGTTTGGCTTTTATCCTAAGTCATGTGACAAGGCTCGTCAAAGGGTCGATATTGACATTTTTGTGATAGCTACTTCCAGTAGGTGTCGCTAGAGTTCAAGTCCTTCTTCTCTCTCAAGAAGCAATTTGCATATATTTTTAGATACTAAATCAGCCCCCGATTCTCCCAAAACCTCCTAAAACATGAAAAAATAAGTTATGTAAGGCAGTCAGAGTACAAAAAGGCAAAGAAAAATCCTGTTGTTTTTCATGGCTTTTCTGGGATAAATAGAGATGTTGTTTTTCTTTCTGGAACCATCTATTATCCATGTGGATCTGTGTGATGTTACATCCTATCGCCATTCAATAATCAAGGATGAGCTGTAATTGCAGACACAGCCTGCGGTCAATAGTTGTGTCTGGGGAAAATAATAAGTATTGATGACTATGATAATAATATCCATAATCTAAAAAAAATGCAATAATCCATAACAAATGCAAACATAGCTATAAGAATTAAAGGGATTGTCCATTATTAAAAAAAAATAATTCTGCTTTCTTCTAAAACAGTGCCACACCTAATCATGGGTTATACCTGGAATTGCACGTGATTGATATGTGTTGGACAAAAACCATTGAAGACCCATCACAAGGAGGGATTATCAATATATAAGTAGTGGACAACTACTTTAAAGTAAAAGGGACTGAGGTGCAACACCACAAGCAACCTGTGGGCAGGCGGGGCACTGTTTTAAGAAGAAATCAGCCAAGTTTTTATAATCAATGATCAGTTGAGAACCTTTGCCATCTTTTAAAGGGAATCTATCAACAGGTATTTACTATGTAATCCGAGAGCAGCACAATGTAGTGACTTAAACCCTGATTCCACTGATGTGTCACTTACTAGGCTGTGTTTTGTTGTTTCGATAAAATCAGTGCTTTTATCACTCCAGGACTAGGTGTCTTGTGCCTCCTAGTCCAACCCAGCCTCCACCACAGATTGGCAGCTTTCTGTGTACCCAGAAAGCTGCCAGTGCAAGTTTTAATTGACAATTTTCCATGTATTGAGCTTTTCTAAAAATTGCAAAAATCCGATATTGCCCAATGTTGTATTGTACAGCAGCAGATGGGGAGACGGGGATGTCTGACTCTTGGTGTGATTTGGTGAATACTGTTTTGCTTAATGTATTTACTGTTATAGTAACGGAGTATGGGAGAGTCTTTATAAACCTCACCTGTCGCTGAAGGATTAGCACCCTCATCATTCCATCCATCTGTATACCGGCCGCTGATCACCTGCACTCTTGTCTGCTTACATTAACAACTTTCACACCGGGATCTCAGGTCACAGCGCTCTGTTTATTCACGATATCAAACATGACCGAAACAGATGCTTAATCCTGTCTACAAACAGCGCATCTCCAACCAGAACTTCCTCAAAAGTCAAAAGCAAATATTTACTTTACAGCAAACATAAGCTGCTCTATTTAAACATCAATTGGTTAGTGTGGACCGGCGCACAGCGGCACGGCGCTGACATAATCACACAACAAGCACTGCAAATGTTACAGGCGATTTTTCTGTATAATCTGACGATGGCTGCTGGAATAAGTCCTGTTTGTCGGGAAATTGAAAATCCATCCTGTAAAACATAAAGCTTAATACGAGGCGGCATATGACTTCAAAACCTGCTTCAGCTTAGAGATTATATTTCCATGTACGTGGCTTTATATATACAGATGACATTACTGCACCGAGTCACCGCAGATACATTCAGAGCGAAAAATGCAAAACTATAAACGAGCTATGTACAGTACATATGGTTTATGCCAGGGAAGCCTTGTATGCTCATTAATGGGGTGATGGACTCCTTTTTCAATTTTCTTTTTCTTTCTTTCCATCTATCAATCTATCTATCTATCTATCTATCTATCTATCTATCTATCTATCTATCTATCTATCTATCATCTATCTATCTATCTATCTATCTATTATCTATCTATCTATCATCTATCTATCTATCTATCTATTTTCTATCTATCTATCTATCTATCTATCTATCTATCTATCTATTATCTATCTATCTATCTATCTATCTACAGTAGATATGTTTTTGCCAGGCTTTGCACCCTCATTAATGTGATAATGGTCTAGTTTTTCAATTTTCTTTCATTCTGTATTTCTATCTATCTATCTATCTATTTATCTCTATCTATCTATTATCTATCTATCTATCTATCCATCTATCTATCTGTTATCTATCTATCTATCTATCTATCTATCTATCCATTATCTATCTATCTATCTATCTATCCCTCTATCTATCTATCCCTCTATCTATCCCTCTATCTATCTATCCATCTATCTATCTACAGTAGATATGTTTTTGCCAGGCTTTGCACCCTCATTAATGTGATGATGGTCCAGTTTTTCAATTTTCTTTCTTTTTTTTCTTTCATTCTGTATTTTTATCCATCTATCATCTATCTATCTACCTATCCATCTGTCTATCCATCCATCTATCTGTGGCGCCCCTGAGGGTTCAGTCGCCACAGAGGTACTACACCTCACCCAGAGGTGTGGTGCCTCCTTCTCTCAGGTAATTAGGGAGTGCTGCCCAGAACCCCAACACCTGCATCCAACACTACACTGCTCCAGGCCGGCTGGAAGGGCAAGATGCATGTGCACAGTGCTGAGCCCTGTCCCTGGCTGGAGTGGGGGGAACCCAAAGGTAGGGGGAACCAGTAGTGGGTGTGGGTGGAGGCAGCAGTTTAGGGGAGCACCATTGTAGGAGATATATAAAAAGGGAAGCCATCTTAGGGTGGCAGTTCAGTCAGTGAGAGGAGAGAGTGAAGACAGTCAGGGAGCAGAGTCTCTTTAGGAGCTCTGCTCCACAAGTAGGGCCTAGTGCTAGAGGCCCAGGAGGGGAGCAGAGGAGGAAGGCTCGGTTCTATAGAATGGATCCCAGGGGGTACGGTGAGTGCAGGACAGCACCCGTACGCCCCGAATCTGTCAGAAGACAGAGCCATCAGGCCGCAAGAAGGGGACCGGCCCCTGGTCCAGCCGTGTTACTCCAGGTCTCGGCTGGAAAAACCGGAGGATTCTGGCTTTTATAGTCAGTCGCCAAAGCCTCATTCTAATCTCCGTGAGCGTCAAGCAGGTCCGGGAACTCCAGTTTGACAGGAGGGACTTCAGAGCACCCGAGCGGGACTGTGAGTGGGGAAGCGCAGGGCAGGAGGGAGAAGACCCAGCGTGAAGTCTGTCTAGAGAGGAACACAAGAAAGCGGGGTTCCGTCAGGTGTTCCTAACCTACCTGAGGAAGAGCTGAACCCCCGGTCTGGTGAACGCAGCGCGACGTGGGAGGCTGTAAGTTGGACAGTGCAACCTGAGGAACTTAACAACTGTGCGTAAAAACTTGGATGACTGCACCGCACTGCCTCCGTCCATTATTTCAGCTGCGTCATCTTCCCCCCTGCACTCCAACGCCCAGCGCAACCAACAACCCCTACACTGCCCTGGAGCTAGCTCTACCTGTGGAGAGCCACACCATCCCTGCTGCAGTATCATCAGCTTCAGAGGACTGCTCCGCACCGGCGGCTCCCCTAGCCGCATTCCACAGGTGGCGTCATGAACACTTCCTAAAACTACAAACCCCTTACAAATATCATTCCCCCCCTTTTTGTTGACCACCCTGTGCCACTGACCGGGCAAGCCACCGTGATATCCCCCACCAGCATCCATAGGCCCCTATCTATCTATCTATCTATCTATCTATCTATCTATCTATCTATCTATCTATCTATCTATCTATCCAGGCTTTGATTGTTCGTAAGGGGAATAGGTGATTTACCCAGTGGGTCCCCATGCAGTCCCAGGCTCCCCAGTTTACCAATAGGTGCTATAGCTGGCACACCTAATTTATTATTATATAGAAGCAGAGGATAATGTATTAGTTGCATGCAGCTGAACGGTGGGACCCCAGAGGCCCTTGTACCTAATATCTATCTCTATCTACCTATCCATCTATCTATCATCTATCTATCTATCTATCTATCTATCATCTATCTATCTAACCATTTATCTATCTATCTATCTATCTATCTATCTATCTATCTATCTGTCTGTCTGTCTGTCTCTCTATCTATCCGTCTATCCATTTATCTATCTATCTATCTATCTGTCTATCTATCTATCTATCCGTCTATCTATCTATCATCTATCTATCTATCTATCTATCTATCTATCATCTATCTATCTATCCGTCTATCCATTTATCTATCTATCTATCTATCTATCCATCTATCTATCTATCTATCTATCTATCTATCCGTCTATCTATCTATCTATCTATCTATCTATCTATCTATCTATCTATCTATCTATCTATCTGTCTGTCTGTCTGTCTGTCTCTCTATCTATCTCTCTCTCTCTCTCTCTCCATCCATCCATCCATCCATCCATCTATCTATCTATCTATCTATCTATTATCTATCTATCTATCTATCTATCTATCCGTCTATCTATCCGTCTATCTACTTTAGTATCCCAGTTTATCATGTTTAAAAAACAACAGTATCCTCTGTAGTCTGGTCTGTAGTACTCCACAAGGCCACTAGAGGGAAGCAGGCAATTATTCCTTATAAGCTCCAGCGTCGCTTCCATGTAGCATTGCACAGAAAAGTTGAGCATTAATCTTTGGTGTATTATTCCCTCAATAAGGGGAAAATCCAACTGTACAGTATTCAAAGAATGAGACAGAGGAAGAGGCGACCACTTGATAATCTCATTTCTGTATTAAAAATCCAGAGACCAGACTCATCATGTTTTTGTCTCCATAATATAATTTAAAAAAAAGACCACTGAGTTCAAGCTGAGGTAAAAAACACAATTTTTATTGAATTGATTATTAAAATATTGCATACATGATATTAATCACAAAACATGAGGTGAAGTCATAAAGAAACCCAGTGCAAGGCTGGAGCACCCACCCACCGAGCACCAACATATAGCTGATCATAGGGGGGCAGTAACAGTGGGGCAAAAAGATGTACATACCATGTAAAAAATGCCCCAAAGAAGATAAACCAAATAATAATAATATAATTGTATCAGTTTGTATTTTGCCTTAAATATATGTTTGTCTATAACTAGTTAATCATTTTATAAAGTTCATCAATGAAGAGCAGCCATTATATAAGTCTATCAGTGTTTTAATTCTGCTATTAGGGGGATGGAGTGGGGTGGTGAAAAATGCAAAATACAAGTCAGAAATAGGGTTACTCCTTATGTACACATGAGAACACATACTAAAAAGTTACCCTAAATAGCAGGTATTCTTTAAATATGTTTAAAATATATTTTTAAGGGAACACAAAATTTTGAAAAACAACATAGCATTTCCTCTCTTAACTATCATCTCTTTTATGTTATTCTGACTCAAGTATAAGTAGGGAAAAAAAAAAAAAAAATATATATATATATATATATATATATACAGTACAGACCAAAAGTTTGGACACACCTTCTCATTTAAAGATTTTTCTGTATTTTCATGACTTTGAAAATTGTACATTCACACTGAAGGCATCAAAACTATGAATTAACACATGTGGAATTATATACTTAACAAAAAAGTGTGAAACAACTGAAAATATGTCTTATATTCTAGGTTCTTCAAAGTAGCCACCTTTTGCTTTGATGACTGCTTTGCACACTCTTGGCATTCTCTTGATGAGCTTCAAGAGGTAGTCACCGGAAATGGTCTTCCAACAATCTTGAAGGAGTTCCCAGAGATGCTTAGCACTTGTTGGCCCTTTTGCCTTCACTCTGCGGTCCAGCTCACCCCAAACCATCTCGATTGGGTTCAGGTCTGGTGACTCTGGAGGCAAGGTCATCTGGCGTAGCCCCCATCACTCTCCTTTTTGGTCAAATAGCCCTTACACAGCCTGGAGGTGTGTTTGGGGTCATTGTCCTGTTGAAAAATAAATGATGGTCCAACTAAATGCAAACCGGATGGAATAGCATGCCGCTGCAAGATGCTGTGGTAGCCATGCTGGTTCAGTATGCCTTCACTTTTGAATAAATCCCCAACAGTGTCACCAGCAAAGCACCCCCACACCATCACACCTCCTCCTCCATGCTTCACGGTATTAACCAGGCATGTAGAGTCCATCCGTTCACCTTTTCTGCATCGCACAAAGACACGGTGGTTGGAACCAAAGATCTCAAATTTGGACTCATCAGACCAAAGCACAGATTTCCACTGGTCTAATGTCCATTCCTTGTGTTCTTTAGCCCAAACTCGTCTCTTCTGCTTGTTGCCTGTCCTTAGCAGTGGTTTCCTATCAGCTATTTTACCATGAAGGCCTGCTGCACAAAGTATCCTCTTAACAGTTGTTGTAGAGATGTGTCTGCTGCTAGAACTCTGTGTGGCATTAACCTGGTCTCTAATCTGAGCTGCTGTTAACCTGCGATTTCTGAGGCTGGTGACTCGGATAAACTTATCCTCAGAAGCAGAGGTGACTCTTGGTCTTCCTTTCCTGGGGCGGTCCTCATATGAGCCAGTTTCTTTGTAGCACTTGATGGTTTTTGCAGCTGCACATGGGGACACTTTCAAAGTTTGCCCAATTTTTCGGACTGACTGACCTTCATTTCTTAAAGTAATGATGGCCACTCATTTTTCTTTACTTAGCTGCTTTTTTCTTGCCATAATACAAATTCTAACAGTCTATTCAGTAGGACTATCAGCTTTGTATCCACCTGACTTCTGCACAACACAACTGATGTTCCCAACCCCATTTATAAGGCAAGAAATCCCACTTATTAAACCTGACAGGGCACACCTGTGAAGTGAAAACCATTTCTGGTGACTACCTCTTGAAGCTCATCAAGAGAATGCCAAGAGTGTGCAAAGCAGTCATCAAAGCAAAAGGTGGCTACTTTGAAGAACCTAGAATATTAGACATATTTTCAGTTGTTTCACACTTTTTTGTTAAGTATATAATTCCACATGTGTTAATCCATAGTTTTGATGCCTTCAGTGTGAATGTACAATTTTCATAGTCATGAAAATACAGAAAAATCTTTAAATGAGAAGGTGTGTCCAAACTTTTGGTCTGTACTGTATTTATATATATATATATATATATATATATATATATATGTATACAAATAATATACATGATATATAGTTTTTATCTGGTTACTAATAATCACAATATTAATAATTTTTATTTCTGTAGCGCCAACATATTCTGCAGCATTTTACCATTTAGAAGGGACTTATACAAGCAAGATAAGACATTACAGAGTAACACATAATAAAACCCATACCAAGAGGAGTGAGGTCCCTGCTCACAAGCTTACAGTCTATAAGGACATATGGTTAGCCCAAAAGGTAAAAATAAAAAGTGCTTTTCCTGTAGGGTCCAGCCATCAGTATAATAAATAGGGCATACAAATAATGCTACATGTACCGATCACTAGTCAGTATCTGTACAAGTACATGTAAAAAGAACAGGGAATAGTTAGATTAGTGAGGAGATGTGATACTGAAAATTCACTGGATTGTCTGGGGTAGTGCACTCCAGAGAACTAGTGCAGCACAAAAGAAGCCCTGTAGTTGGGAATGGGAGGTTTGGATTATAGAGGATGTTAGTCTTAGGTCATTAACATAACGGAGGACACTGGTGGGGTGATAGAGACAAGGGAGGAGATCCAGGGTGATGCAGAGCTGTGGACAGCTTTGTGGGTGAGAGCGATAAGTTTATATTGCACTCTGTAGTGGATGGGAAACCAGTGCAATGACTGGCACAGGGTGGAGGCACCAGTGTAGTGGCAGGACAGAGATATGATCCTGGCTGCTCCACTCAGGATAGATAGAGAGGGGAGATTTTAATGAGAGGGAAGGATTGATTAGTAGAGGGTTATTTTTTTGTTTTTATTTTGAAGGTTAGCATTCCTTTGGAGTTTTTAAAAAGTGACTTTTAAGTATTCCCACTGGATAGATTTCCCCTCAGAGGTGTAGTTTGAAGTTCTAATGGCAAATCTACCCCAACTGTTACCATTCACAGTACTGAGGTCTTATATGACAGATTAGTTTTTCCATAATCCCAGCAAATGTACCCTACAAGCTGTGTCCATTGGACAGGAAATAGTTAAATGTTTTTGGGTAAGAATTAACGTTTGGATAAGGATAAGAAGTAACTTGTTGATCATTGGGGGTCTGACAACTGGAACCCCCAGTGATCTTGAGGACAAGGTGTCTGAAACCACAAGAATGGGGCTTAAGCCCTGTGTTGAAAGGAGCAGAAATGTGAATGTTTGACCTCTGCTCCATTCATTTCTATGGGACTGTTGGAATCAGCGGAGCGCTGTTCTCAGCTTTCTCTACAGTCCTATAGACTATGAATAAAGGAGAAATCATTTATGTGTACCTCTGCTTCATTTAAAACATAAATTTGCAGATCTCTGTTGCTTTGTAGTCCAACTCCCAACAATCACCATAAAATAGGGATTAATTTACAATTTTGGGAAGCCCATTTAAAAAAACACTCTGACAATATCAATATTTTTTTTCACAAAACAAAATAACCATTAACATGACTCTTAGAGGGAATCTGTTACTATTTTTTGCCACCTAATCTGAGAGCAGCATAATGTATGAGTAGAGACCCTGATTCCAGCTGTGTGCCACTTACTGGGCTGCTTGCTGCAGTTTTAATAAAATCACAGTTTTATCAGCAGATTATCACTAGAGGACTAGTAAACCTGCTGCCAGGTAGTCCTCCATATTTATGAGATGTGAAAACTCCCACCCCTCCATTGATTGGCATCTTTCTGCCTATGCAGAGTGTACACAGAAATCTGCCAATCAGTGATGTGGACTGGTTAAACACAGTGCTCAGCATTCAGAACTCTGCTAGATCTGCAGCAGATGAAACAGGGATTTTATGAAAACTGCAGCAAGCAGCCCAGTAAGTTACACATTACTGGAATCAGGGTCTCTGCCCCTATATCATGCTACTCTCAGATAAAATAGCAAAAACCTGGTGGCAGATTCCTTTTAATGGCTGCATCATTTTGGGGGTTGAAATGCGACATTACTGTCAAAATTGCGTGGCCAAATAACAATTTACATGAAAATTCCTCCTACTGTGTATGGGTGTGGTTTCACCTTCATGCTGTAGCTGTTCCTACCCTATAGCACTACCAGGAAGGATCTCCCAGGGGTTAATGTGTGGGTGCGATTGCAACTTATGGACCCCTTATAGTTACTCCTCTGGACCCCTATGACAGAAAAAAGAGATTGAGGAACTGTACATTGTTTCAAGCTATTCAATAAGATAGGAAACCGGAGAACACAAGAGTAGTTTAGCAAAAAGACAGATTCTTTATTTATAATCCATCATCAAAGTGATAAAAGTTATATGAAAATCACAAAACAAGGGGATCAGGAAAAAAGGTGCCAGAAACAAGGCGATTCCTGGAAATCAAAATGCTGGGCAGTCCAAAACTAAAGGGTACATGTAGGTATAAAGGCAGAGGAGCAGTACATAGGTATATAGCCAAAATAAAGGCAATACATTAACAAAGGAATTTACCCATTATGGGACAAAAGCCGGCTCAATAGATATGGTAAGAAATATAATGTGCAAAATCGCAAAGTATTAAATAGTAGCCAAGATAAAATGCAAATCAGAGAATTGAATGTACATATATCCTACACCATAAAGTTATAGATTGCAAAATCCAAAGAGTACCCAGGGCGTAGTTGAAATGACTCACCCAGCCTAAGTAAACACGGGTGAGAGGGAGCCCGCAGGATGCCAGGAAAGCCACAGAAAGTGCTACCAGTGAGGAGCGCGCCCCGACGCGCGTTTTGCTTTTCTTTATCAAGAGGCGCTCTGGGTACTCTTTGGATTTTGCAATCTATAACTTTATGGTGTAGGATATATGTACATTCAATTCTCTGATTTGCATTTTATCTTGGCTACTATTTAATACTTTGCGATTTTGCACTTGATATTTCTTACTATATCTATTGAGCCGGCTTTTGTCCCATAATGGGTAAATTCCTTTGTTAATGTATTGCCTTTATTTTGGCTATATACCTATGTACTGCTCCTCTGCCCTTATACCTACATGTACCCTTTAGTTTTGGACTGCCCAGCATTTTGATTTCCAGGAATCGCCTTGTTTCTGGCACCTTTTTTCCTGATCCCCTTGTTTTGTGATTTTCATATAACTTTTATCACTGTGATGATGGATTATAAATAAAGATTCTGTCTTTTTGCTAAACTACTCTTGTGTTCTCCGGTTTCCTTTCTATATTATATATGAGTAGGCAATACGAACCTGGTGCCGGACAATATGTCTTAGCACCATGTTTCGTTTTATAGTATGTATTTGGCCAGTTTTTCTCTTATTCAATAAGATGCAGCTATGGAATGAAGTGTGCAGGGGAATATCTCTCCAATACATGGCTATCAGCCGGTGGTGTAGCCTGGGATGCTAGCCCCCAGGGCAACACATCATACGCACATACCCAGGATCGGACTGGGACTTAAATTCAGCCCTGGCATTTGCGAGCACACAGGCCCACTTGATATGAAGTGAATATAATATATGTTCATCAATTTTTGTGGATCGCTCAAGATGTATATCACATTTACAGAATGCAATTTGCTGTGAATCCAGAATAACACTATGTGAAATTTAAAGGGAAACTGTCAGGTCAGATAACTCTATTTCAACAATTCCTCCCTTTATTATATTATAAAAATCACATGAAGTAATTGTATAGTAATTAATTATATTTGATAAATTATTCAACACAGCAAACACAAAACTTTTTTTAAAAATTCATTTTTATGCCCCTCTAAAAAACATGACCTCTCCCCCTGTGCCCGGCGTCCAATCGGATGTTCAGATACATGCGCATGCGCGGTCAGACTTCCGGGACACCGGACGCAGCGGGCGA
This sequence comes from Phyllobates terribilis, assembly GCF_046119375.1. Lineage (NCBI taxonomy): Eukaryota > Metazoa > Chordata > Amphibia > Anura > Dendrobatidae > Phyllobates > Phyllobates terribilis. The sequence goes on from NW_027362768.1 coordinate 332,780,006, forward strand.
TGCGGGACGGACAGCATGGATGTGCCGACATACACCTACAGCATAATGTATGGACAAAAAATAAAAATCCTCCCCCTTAGCCTATTAGAGGCACCGCTAATCATGTGTGGAACAAATTGTTAATAGGCTTTACTCTATGTCCAACCCTCCTGTATCATTATATATAATCAGCTTGCACACTGCCTTAGTACCCCCCGAGGAAGCAAACACGCGAAACGCGAGTAGGGGTGCTGGGCAGTGTGGGGCTATTACCATGGCATATGCTTTGTATTCTGATGCTTAATTATATACTATTCAAATTGATACAGGCTATGCCTAGGATATTTGCTTATTGTATGTACTTATGAAATGCCATATTGGTATTGAACTGTAACAATTTGTATTTATTGTATGTATTCATGAAATGGCATATTGATATTTATTTGCATGCAATAATATGTATCTATACAATGGCATATACATGTCATAAGGATATATGTAGACCACACTGCCCATGTTTTTTAACTGTGTTTTTTATAGGGGCAGAAAAATTAATTTTTTAAAAAAGTTTTCTGTTTGCTGTGTTGAATAAAGTATCAAATATAATTAATTACTATTCAATTACTTCATGTGATTTTTATAATATAATAAAGGGAGGAATTGTTGATGTTTTTGACTTGATTGGGCTGCTCCTTATTTATAGCTAATGGACCTATATATCCGCTTCTTTCTAATCAGATAACTCTATTTACCTGCAGATATAGGGTTAATCTGCAGGTTAATAGTATTATGAAGGTGCCCAGCCGCTGTACTGAAAGTGTGGCACATTCTATTTCTCCAAGGAACCACCAGTTTCAGTCATGCAGGTGTACCTGAAGGAGAGGCCCACAGTTGGCATCAGTCCATCTGGCATTTGCCAGAATTGCCAGATGGCCAGTCCAGCCCCGCCCATACCCCAAGGATATTAGCGCTCCCGGTTATCTTTCAGCACTCAAGTATTAAATTCCTTATTCCCCAAGTACGGGTTGTATTTTTAGAAAATAATGATGTAACTGTGATTTTCCTTCTAAACCTATAGTAGTTTTCTGCATTTAATTGAAATCCGATATACAGTGCCTACAAGTAGTATTCAACTCCGTGCAGATTTAGCTGGTTGACACATGCGAAATTAACTTGGCATTGTGACATTTGTACTGTAGATCAGCCTGGAAGTGGGAAATGCACGGCAGAAAATTTTGTTTTGTTTTTTTTTTTGTTTGTTTTTTTTAAAACGTAAAAAGTTAATTCAGAGTGTCATTTATTATTCAACCCCTCAAACCACAAGAATTCTGTTTGGTCCCCCTAAAGTATTAAGAAGTAGTTCAGGCACCAAGAATAATGAGCTTCACATGTGTGGATTAAAGATCTCTTTTGCCAGCCTTTTCTGACTATTTAAGACCCTCCCCAAACTTGTGAACAGCACTCAGACATGGTCAACATGGGAAAGACAAAGGAGCATTCCAAGGCCATCAGAGACAAGATCGTGGAGGGTCACAAGGCTGGCAAGGGGTACAAAACCCTTTCCAAGGAGTTGGGCCTACCTGTCTCCACTGTTGGGAGCATCATCCGCAAGTGGAAGGCTTATGGAACTACTGTTAGCCTTCCACGGCCAGGACAGCCTTTGAAAGTGTCCTCCCGTGCCGAGGCCAGGCTTGTCCGAAGAGTCAAGGCTAACCCAAGGACAACAAGGAAGGAGCTCCGGGAAGATCTCATGGAAGTGGGGACATTGGTTTCAGTCAATACCATAAGTAACGTACTCCACTGCGTTTTTAAAGCGTTTTTTCCACTATTAGTTTGAATGAGTCAAAAACATTGTAAAAACACTTAAAGATTTGTCATGCTGCCGATTTCAAATCTGCAAGGAAAAAACAAGCAACATGTGCATGAAAATTTAGAAATCTCATTCACTCTGCTGGTACTACAAAACATTGCATTTTTTCACAGGAAAAACGCATTGAAAAAAAACGTAGCAAAAACACAACGTGTGAACAAGTCTTAAGGCTGTGTTCACACATATTTGGTTTGGATTTTCTGCGTGGATTTTCTGCATGTAAAATCCACCATTATTTTATAATCACTTCATTTCATCCGCATGCTTGGTTTTATATTTTCTTTCTGTGGAATCTGGGTGCAAATTGTTTTTTTGTTGCATTTCTTAAATCTGCTGTCAATTCTTTGCGTATCATCAGTGGGGGATTCACTCTTCGGAAAAGTTGAAATCTGCAAGAAAATCCACAACAGATTCTGTATGTAGCATGCAAGGATTCTGCAGGAGATTATGCTGCAGATATGATGTGGAAAAACCTGCACTAAATATGCAACGTGTGACTCTAGCCTTAAAGTGTATCTCATGATTAGTGTTGAGCCACCCCCGTAGTGTTCGAGTTCGGTTCGGTTCGTCGAACACCCGTGTGTTCGCCGAACTGTTCGTCGAACTGTTCGTCGAACACCTTCGAACACCGTTAAAACCAATGGCAGGCAAACAAAAACACATAGAAACACATAGAAAACACCTTCAAAGGTGTCCAAAAGCTGACAAACTGCTCAGAAGACATAACTAACACATGGAAAAGTGACAAGTACATATAGTCATGCGAAAATAAAAGAGGTGGAGGAGTAAAAGGAGGGGGAGACACAGATATAGGCATGTCATGCCCTTCTAAAATCCAAAAAGTGAGAAGCCGACACGGCCAGTCCGCTCCTGCCCGTGCCACCTCCGTGTCGCCGGGTTTGTGCCAGAGCCGCGGTGAACCCTGACGGCCAGCCCCCCTCTCCCAATACTGGTGCCTGTCCGCTGGTGGGTCGAGCGAGCCCCCCTGTGGTGGAGGCAGCTCTAAGCTTTTTAATTTAAATTGTCTCTCTAATTTGAATGAATACACTTTAAATCCATTTACAAGGATCTATTGGAGGGCAAGTCTCATGCCAGCAGCCGCGGTAATTCCAGCTCCAGTAGCGTCCACTAAAGCTGCTGCAGTTAAAAAGCTTTTATAAGGATCGAGCTCGGCTGTCCACCGCAAGGCATCCTACTGCCAGTCCCAGCCCCTATGCCTTGGGGTGCCTCCTGATGCTCTTCACTAAGTATCCCATGGTCCCGAAGCATTTCCTTTGAAAAAATTAAGTGTCTAAACTACAGGTGGTGCAGCTTGCTTAACAGCCGGGATAATCCGCTCACTAGCAGACACTGCTACTAGGCACAAAGTATTTCCTGGGCTAGATGCAGTTAAAAATTTGTAATTAGATACTCTCGTTGGATGCTGAGAAAGCATTCCATAGAGTCTCCTGGCACGCCATATATGATTCTCTTAAAAAGCTTGGGGTAGGGGTCTAGGGGACCCTTTTATAGCCAAAATCACGGCCCTGTATCGCAATACGTCACCTAGGCTGAAGATAAATGGAACTGTAGCACCCTGAGGGCTCGGTTGCTACAGACGTATTGCACCTCACCCAGAGGTGTGATATCTCACTCTCAGGTAAGGATGGAGTGTGGATCAGGACCCGACACCTGCATGCATTACACCACATTGCCGTGGGGCAGGGCGACCAATATGCCCCTGAGATGGGCACGACAGTCCCTGTCCCTGGCTGGAGTGGGGGGAGGGAACACTGAGGAAGGGGAACCCTGTAGTGCAGGAGCAGGGAGGAAGCAGTTCCTGGGTGCATTGAGAAGGGAGTATAAAAGGTGGTCACCATCTTAGTTCAGTGCAGAGAAGTCTGAGCAGAAGTGGCAGGGAGCAGGGGCTCTGCATGAGCTCTGCTCCGGAGGCGGGCCTAGTAACAGAGGCCCAGGCCTGGAAGAGGGAGAAGGAAGGAAGAGGAGCGGAGAAGGCTCCAGGAACGAGGAATGAAGGGATCCCAGGGGTGCGGACGGGCGAGTCGCCACCGCACGCCCGAATCCACCTGCGTGGAGGGGTCAGGCCAAAGGGGGAGACCGGTCCCCGAACTAGTGGAGGCAGGAAACGACCCTCAGCTAGAAACCGGAGGCTCTGACATTTTATGTGGCGCAGCCCCTCGCTACACCCGCTAGGAAGGCACCACATAGGGTCAGGGAAACTGGCGCCAAGTTTACCAAGAGGAGGCCCGAGGCAGCCGGACAGAAGTGTTGGTAAGAAAGGCCAGACAAAGGACACAAAAAGGGGGTCCTGTGAAGTGCTCCAAAGTTATCTGGGAGTTGTCTGAGCCCCTCACCTGGTGAGCACAGTACGACGTGGGCAGCCGTTACCTGCAGACGTGGTCTGGATAATAAGAACTGTGAGTAAAGGCCCTGAACTGCATCACTGACTCCGTGTCGTTACTGCTGCTGCCCTGCACCATCACCCCCATCCTCCGCATACACTGCCCTGAGGCTATACTCCTCCCGTGGGGAGTTATGCTTCGCTCTGCTGCACCCACAACACCAGCCTCAGTGGTCTGCCCTGTAGTGGCGGTTCACTCTGACCGCAATCCACGGGTGGCGTAGTCGGACATTTAAACATGAAAACCACATAAATAGTTCCGCCACTGGTTTGACCGCCCTGAGCCACGGAACTGGGTCGCCGCCACGAAGACTACAACCACCAGCATCCACCAAAAAGGGTCCGGCTCCGGGTGTCCCAAGGCCCAGGGGGTGCGTCAGAACATTTTCATCACCTTTCACAATCACCAATGGGACAAGGCAGTGATGTCCTCTGTCCCCTCTCTTATACATCCTAGTGACGGAGCACCTGCTCTCATCAATTCGCCATAACCCCAATATTAGGTGGATTGAGGTGGGAGGCACCGAGTACAAGTGCTCTCTATTTGCTGATGATGTCCTAGTATATATCACTCAATCACATATATCCATCCATGCTGTTATGGCTGAAATAGATCACTTTGTTACATGGTAAAATTTTAAAATCAATGCAGCGAAGTCTGAGGCCCTCGATGTCTCCCTCCCCAAATCCATATAGGATTCCATCCAGTCCAACTTTCCCTTTGCCTGGCCCTCACAGGGTATCAAATACTTAGGAATTCTTATTCATAGAGACCTCTCCCATCTATGTTATCTTAATTTTGGGCCCTTTATTGAACAACTCCATACAGACCACGGTTGGCAAGTTAGAACTGTAAGATTCACTACGTGAACCACTGGTGTTTTGTGGAAAAGCACATGTACACTGCGTTCCAAATTATTATACAAAAAGTGTTTAGGAGTGATAAGGGAAGAATTTGTTTGTTTGTCAGTTAAACTCATTGATGGTGATGTGTGTCAGGGCTCTTTATATCACTGTAAGCAATTGCAGACACCTGTGCTAATTAGTTTGGCAGGTGTGTCCAATGAAAGGCAAGACTACTTAAGAAGGCTCTCTCACATTATTAAGCAGCCTACATTTTCTGCCAAAATGGGAAAGAAAAAGGATGTGTCGGCTGCTGAGAAGCAACAAATTGTGGAGTGTTTAGGTCAAGGCATGACTACAATCAACATTGTGCGATGATCAGGATGAAGTGTCTTGGCAATCAAGAAGTATGTAGCTGATTCACAGTACACACGTGTGCGTGCTGATAAGGGCAAATTGAGGACTCTTTCCTACAGGCAATTACGTCAGGTTGAAAGAGCAGCGGCAAAAAATCCTTGTCATAGCAGCAGACAAGTTTTTGAAGCTGCTTGTGCCTCCAACGTCCCCCGAACAACAAGATGCAGGGTCCTTCAGAGGTTTGCAGCTGTGCATGCGCCATCCTGTCGACCTCCTCTATCCACTTCACACAAGCAGAAACGGCTCCAGTGGGCCAAACATTACATGAAGACTGATTTCAAAACTGTTTTGTTCACGGATGAGTGCCGTGCAGCGCTCGATGGTCCACATGGATGGAGTGGAGGATGGCTGGTTGATGGACACCCCACGCAAACACGGCTACAGCGCCAACAAGGAGGAGGTGGAGTAATGTTTTGGGCTGGAATCATGGGGAGAGAGATTGTCGGCCCCTTTAGGATCCCTGAAGGCGCTAAAGATGAACTCCATAATGTATGTGGATTTTCTCAAACAGCACTTCCTGCCATGGTTCAAGAAGAAGAACCGTGTATTTCACAGCAAGATCATTTTTCTGCATGATAATGCACCATCTCATGCTGCACATAAAACATCTGCATCTCTGGCTGATATGGGCATAAAAGGGGACAAACTTATGGTGTGACCCCCATGCTCCCCTGACCTCTACCCCATTCAGAACCTTTGGAGCATCATTAAAAGGAGTGTCTATGATGGCGGGAGGCAGTTCACATCTAAGCAACAGCTCTGGGAGGGTATTCTGTCCTCATGCAAAACAATTGAAGCAGAAACCATCCAAAACCTGACAAATTCAATGGACGAGAGAGTTCAGAAGCTCCTTTCGAACAAGGGGTCCTATGTGAAAATGTAACATCACCTAGAATAAAGTTTTGAGTTGAAAACTGTTTGATTTCAGTTTCTAACAACCTGCTAATGCTTATAATTTCAAAAATGACCATTTTTTTGGTCTTTATTAAAATGAAAAGGTTGATCGAAAAGTTTGGGGGATCTAAGAGTGTGGCAACCCAGTAGTCATGATTACTTCGAATTCTGACAATATGAGGGTCATGCTGCAGGTAGTGCAGCAAGAAGGCACTTATGTGCCTTGCGCATCTCGGAGCCCCAAAATTATTTTCCGGGCTAGATGCAGCTAAAAATTATTTTTAATTTTAAATCTGGTGAAGCTTTAGTATAGATGGCCTAATAGGATCAGTGCTGCACACTGCTACAAAGCCCAAATTATTTTCCAGTCAAGATACAGATAAACATGATTAGTAATTTGAAAGCTTAAAACGGTTGGTAGGGTGATTTTAACCAATCATCAAGCTTTTACTCTCCCCAGGATGACACAGGGGTAGAAAAGTCGTTTCGGATCCATGATTTGTTCATCTTTATGAACGTGAGTCTGTCTACATTATCAGTGGAGAGCCGCGTGCGCTTATCTGTCAGCACACCACCAGCAGCGCTGAACACACGTTCAGACAGAACGCTGGCTGCGGGGCATGACAAGATCTCCAAGGCGTAAGTGGCTAGCTCCGGCCATTTATCCAGATTGGAAGCCCAAAAAGAGCAAGGGTCCAGTGACACAGTCGTGGCTTCAATGTTTACTTGGAGATACTCCTGTACCATCGTCTCTAGGCGTTGACTATGTGTCAGACTTCTTGTCTCCTGTGGCCTTGCAAAGGATGGGCTAAAAAAGTGGTGAAATGATTCCGCAAAATTGATGTTACCAGCAGATACTGTGGTTCTGTTACGGTTTGAGTGCTGAACACTTGACGGTCCCACGGTTGGCAAGTTGGAACTGTGAGATTCACTACGTGCACCACTGGTATTTTGTGGAAAAGCACATGTAAGATTCTGCAACAGTCTCTGCTGATACTCCTGCATGCGTGCATCCCTTTCTATGGCAGGAATAATTTCTGCAAATTTACTTTTGTACCGGGGATCTAACAGTGTGGCAACCCAGTAGTCAGGATTATTTCTAATTCTCACAATTCGAGGGTCATGTTGCAGGTAGTGCAGCAAGAAGGCACTCATGTGTGTTGCGCATCCAGGAGCACCAAGTCCCTGTTGTGTTGGTGGCGAGGTAACAATCATGCTTCCTTCCTCTGTCCTCTCCCCCCAACCTCGCACAACAGAAATGTGATCAAGGTCTCCCTCATCTGATGAGTCTTCCATCAGTTCGTCCTCCACTTCTTCCTGGGCTCCTGCACCTTCCTCACTAGTTTGGCTGCTACCATGCGCCCTGGTAAAACCATCTCCCCCACCCTCACATGCCTGCCGCCTTGGTGCTGCCGACCGTCTGGACCTTGCAGATGTTAGCCCTTCCGCATACAACTCCTCCTCCTCTACTTCCTCCACCTCCTCTTGTGCCACCACCTGACTCCGAATTCTGTTTAACATGTGCTCCAGCATGTAAATCACCGGAATAGTCATGCTGATAATGGCATCGTCAGCACTAAACATCTTCGTCGCCATTTCAAAACTGTGCAGAAGGGTGCATAGGTCCCTGATCTGAGACCACTCCTCCAGCGTGATTTGCCCCACCTCTGAATCTCGTTGGCCCAGGCTATACGTCAGAACGTATTGCACCAGGGCTTGTCGGTGCTGCCACAGTCTCTGCAACATGTGCAGAGTTGAATTCCACCGGGTAGGCACATCACATTTTAGCCGGTGAAGTGGCAGGTCCAACGACTTCTGTAGAGATGTAAGTCGCTGAGCTGCGGGATGCGAACGGCGGAAGTGAGCACACAGCGACCGTGCCCTCTGCAGAAGGCCATCTAGTCTGGGATAGTGGGCTAAAAATTGTTGGACAACCAGGTTCAACACGTGAGCCATACAAGGCACGTGTGTGACATTGCCCCGGCGAAGGGCCGCACCCAGGTTTGCAGCATTGTCGCACACGGCCTTCCCTGGTTTCAGGTCCAGTGGAGACAACCATTCATGAAATTGGTTCTCCAGAGCTGACCACAACTCCTCAGCTGTGTGACTCACATTTCCCAGACATTTCAATGTAAAAACCGCCTGATGACGTTGAGCCCTACTGCCAGCATAGTAAGGAGGTGTGCAGGATCCCTTCTGCGCAGTTAGAAAGCTTGTGGCATGACCAGACAGGCTTTGGGTGCAGGTGGAAGACCGAGAGGAGGTTGAGGAGGCAGAAGCAGTGGAGGAACTTTGACATAAAGAGGATTGACGCACAACTCGTGGGGACGGCAAGACTTGGACAGCAGCCCCTTGTCCTGCTGTCACCATAGTTACCCAGTGCCCAGTCAGCGACATGTAACGCCCCTGTCCATGCCTACTCGTCCAAGTGTCTGTGGTGAAATGCACCCTGTCACACACAGAGTTTCTCAAAGAAGCGGTGATGTTGTGTGCGACATGCTGGTGGAGCGCAGGCACACCTTTCTTTGAGAAGTAGTGCCGACTGGGCATCTGGTACTGGGGCACTGCGACGGACATAAGGTCTCGAAAATCTTCTGTGTCCACCAGGCGGAAAGGCAGCATTTCTGTAGCCAAGAGCTTGCAGATGGTGAAATTCAACCTCTTAGCTTTCTCATGGCTAGGAGGAAATGGTCTTTTACTTGTCCACATCTGAGGGACCGAGGGCTGGCTATTGTGCTTAGACGGGGTTGATAAGGGTGTCCCCGGCAAACTGCCGGTCTGTGAGGAAGATGCAGGCGGACATGTTAGGTTGCCTTCATCCAAAGGTGGTGCTATCGATGTCGGACAGCGCTCAACACCAGCTGGTGTTACCACCTCCAAAGAAAATGATGACCTGCCAATCACGCTGGCTGTTGCGGGTAAAGAGGTGGCAGGTCTGCGCCCCAAAACAGGTGTGACTGCTGTCCCCCCAGTCACAGAGGATGAAGAGGCCGCGGATGCACAAGATATGTCAGACGGTGATTGGCCCGGCCGGCTAGGCCGCATTGTAGCACACTGAGCTTCCCACTGCAACTTATGCTTCATGTCCATGTGCCGGTTCATGCATGAAGTACTCAAACTATGTATTTTTTGGCCTCTACTTAGCTTTTGCTGACAAATGTTACAGATAACATGAGTTGGGTCATCTTTATCGATCTGAAAAAATGCCCAGGCTATGCAAGGCTTAGCACCCATGCGACCTGAAGAGCCACCACGACTTGTGGTGAGAGGCAGAGTTGTGTTTGAGGATGCAGTTGTTGACGTGCTTCCAGTACTACGTCTCTGTCCAGGAAGGCGCAACCTGACCTCGTCGTCACTAGCATCTTCCTCCACCTCCTCTGCTGACCTCATCTCTTGGCTGACTGTGGGTTGACAGTAAGTGGGATCTCCGACCTCATCATCATCACCCTGTGCGTTATCACACCCGTCGTCCTCAGAGCCAGCCTGTTCCTGCCCTGACAAAAAACTAAAGTTGTCGCTCCAATCAGGTATTTGAGTCTTATCATCGTCTTCCTCATTGTCTCCACCAACAGGAGTTACAGTTTGGGAATGAGGGTCTACATTATGGTCAGAACCTTCTGCGTCTGGTCCTGGATCCGACTCATAAAGATTCTGGGCATCAGTGCAGATCATTTCCTCGTCTGGATTCACAGAAGCGCTGGAGTCGACCTCTGATTCCCAGGCTATAGTATGAGTAAACAGCTCTGCAGACTCAACCATCTGTTCTACCTCATACTCAGACGGGCAGCTGGAGATTTGGGAGCTGTGAGGAAGCAAGTGCGATTTGGGTGACACCTTTGAGGACTGGAGTATTTGTGATGTTGAAGTTGATGTGGAGGAGAGCCCACTTAAAGGAGCACTTGATATCCGTTGAAGCACCTGCTGTTTTTGTGCCTCATCTGGAATTTGTAGCGATTGGCGTGGCCGTAAGAAAGGGATCTTATCACATTGTCCGCTAAAAGAAGTAGACATTTTAGTTTGGCTGGAAGATGGTCTTTCTTCTGCAGATGTTACTGTTGCTTTAACACCTACCCCACGGACACAACCTTTTTTCCCCTTCCCAACACGCCTATTCCCCTTTCCACCAGCAGCAGGCCTTTATCCACTCATTTTGGTGGTTAACTAATTCACAACTCTGGAGTTGTTTGCACAAAAAAACAATGGATGGTAACCGAGCAGAGCTGAGTGGCCAAACGGTGGTATTAGGCCAAAACTATTGGCTGGGTTAGATGCAGAAAAAAATTATTTTGAATTTGCAACCTGATGGAGGTCAGTATAGATGGACTAATACAAATAGTCCCACACACTGCTAGAAGCCCAAATATTTTTTCAGAGGTACTGTAGATGCAGATAAAAATTATTTTTAATTTGCAACCTGATGGAGGTCAGTATAGATGGACTAATAGACCAAGTCCCACACACTGCTAGAAGCCCAAATATTTTTTCAGAGCTAGATGCAGAAAAAAATTATTTTTAATTTGCAACCTGATGGAGGTCAGTATAGATGGACTAATAGACCAAGTCCCACACACCGTTAGAAGCCCAAATATTTTTTCAGAGCTAGATGCAGAAAAAAATTATTTTTAATTTGCAACCTGATGGAGGTCAGTATAGATGGACTAATAGACCAAGTCCCACACACTGCTAGAAGCCCAAATATTTTTTCAGAGCTAGATGCAGAAAAAAATTATTTTTAATTTGCAACCTGATGGAGGTCAGTATAGATGGACTAATAGACCAAGTCCCACACACCGCTAGAAGCCCAACTATTTTTTCAGAGCCAGATGCAGAAAAAAATTATATTCAATTTGCAACCTGCTGGAGGTCAGTATAGAAGGACTAATAGAACAAGTCCCACACACTGCTAGAAGCCCAAATATTTCTTCAGAGCTAAATGAAGAAAAAAATAATTTTTAATTTGCAACCTGATGGAGGTCAGTATAGATGGACTAATAGACCAAGTCCCACACACTGCTAGAAGCCCAAATATTTTTTCAGAGCTAGATGCAGAAAAAAATTATTTTTAATTTGCAACCTGATGGAGGTCAGTATAGATGGACTAATAGACCAAGTCCCACACACTGCTAGAAGCCCAAATATTTTTTCAGAGCTAGATGCAGAAAAAAATTATTTTTAATTTGCAACCTGATGGAGGTCAGTATAGATGGACTAATAGACCAAGTCCCACACACCGCTAGAAGCCCAACTATTTTTTCAGAGCTAGATGCAGAAAAAAATTATATTCAATTTGCAACCTGCTGGAGGTCAGTATAGAAGGACTAATAGAACAAGTCCCACACACTGCTAGAAGCCCAAATATTTTTTCAGAGCTAAATGAAGAAAAAAATAATTTTTAATTTGCAACCTGATGGAGGTCAGTATAGATGGACTAATAGACCAAGTCCCACACACTGCTAGAAGCCCAAATATTTTTTCAGAGCTAGATGCAGAAAAAAATTATTTTTAATTTGCAACCTGATGGAGGTCAGTATAGATGGACTAATAGACCAAGTCCCACACACTGCTAGAAGCCCAAATATTTTTTCAGAGCTAGATGCAGAAAAATTTATTTTTAATTTGCAACCTGATGGAGGTCAGTATAGATGGACTAATAGACCAAGTCCCACACACTGCTAGAAGCCCAAATATTTTTTCAGAGCTAGATGCAGAAAAAAATTATTTTTAATTTGCAACCTGATGGAGGTCAGTATAGATGGACTAATAGACCAAGTCCCACACACCGCTAGAAGCCCAACTATTTTTTCAGAGCTAGATGCAGAAAAAAATTATATTCAATTTGCAACCTGCTGGAGGTCAGTATAGAAGGACTAATAGAACAAGTCCCACACACTGCTAGAAGCCCAAATATTTTTTCAGAGCTAAATGAAGAAAAAAATGATTTTTAATTTGCAACCTGATGGAGGTCAGTATAGATGGACTAATAGACAAAGTCCCACACACTGCTAGAAGCCCAAATATTTTTTCAGAGCTAGATGCAGAAAAAAATTATATTCAGTTTGCAACCTGATGGAGGTCAGTATAGATGGACTAATAGAATGATGCTATGCCCAAAAGATTTTACTTCACTAGGTGCAGTAAAAAAATTGGTATTCTATACACAGGTGTTATATCTTGCAACACAGATAGGCTACTCCACTGACTAACACACTCTGCAATAGGCCAAAAAGGATTAGCTTTGCTAGATTCAGCCAAATGCTGTGAAAAAAACTTGCACAGCACTGGCACAGACCTGCCTGGCAAAAACTGATAGGAACTCATGTAACCTAGTTCTGAAAAGGACTCCAATTACAATTAGTCTTTACTCCCACAACCTATCTATTTAAGAGCACAGACCTCCCTGATAAAAGTCGTAGGAAATGCTGTAACCTAGTCCTTAAAAGGACTGCAATCACAACTATTCCCTACTCCCAAGCTATCTGTATATTTGTGCGAAAATTGGCTTGAAATTAACAAGGTATTGCACACACAGCAACAGCGGTGCCGTCTAACACGCAGCTGCAGCAGTGAGAAAATGGTGGCGACGGGGAAAATGGCTTGGTCTTATAGGGCAAGGACATGTGACATACACTGCCAATGACACATGCCCTTGCTTGTGTGAAAAAAAGCACTTCGCTCCGTGTGTGCGCTGCTGATAGGCTGACAGATTGCACCTCCCCACTGCAAATGCGGGAAAGAGAAAAAAAAATGGAGATCTTCATTGTTCCTGCAGAGATCCATCCCCTGCCCCTCCCCCCTCCCCGCTGTACATTCAAACTGTGTATTAACATTAATTTTCATCATTACTGAGAAAAAATCCAGTTATGATTTTGGTGCACGAACAGTTATCGAACATAACCTCGAACAGCCGAATTTTTCTCAAATTGTTCGTGTTCGCCGAACGGCTCGAACACCGCCCAAAACAGCTCGAATTTGAGATTGGCGAACAGTTCGAGTAGAACAACGCTCATCTCTACTCATGATAATAGCACTTTAAAAAAAAAAGGAGGGCATGAAGAGCATCACAAGCTCATTTCCACACTTAGAGCTGCGGAGGACAGGTCGCGTGTTCATGCTTCATCCTGGAAACCAGTTTGTCTAGACATTGTCCTGTGAACACTAATGTGCAATTGGCACATGATATTTAGCAGAGAGGACATCTTTCAAGGTCGAAGTAAATTGCTTTAGAGTCAAGCACAGACAAGCGGCGAAGATAGCTGCAAAAGGGGGATTTGATAGATTCTCATTTCTAGGAAGCGGATGTGGTCCTTTTAAGTTAGTGGTCAGTGCGTTTCTCATATCATGTCTAATATCTCTGAAGCAATACATTTTTCACAGCCATTTAAAGCATTGGGGACTGGAGAACAATGGAGAGAAAAAGTGTAATGTTGTGTAATAGATCTTCAAAGTATCAATGGGATCATCTCATGTAGAAGGAGCGTCTTTACAGTATCCGGATGAGTAGAATCAAGGAGATGTGCCCTTTTGTGACCATTTTTTATTTTGGTATTCCTCCAGTACATATAAAAGTAAAAAAAAATTAAGCAACGTTACAAAAAGTCTTGGTTACAATTCTCCTATCATTTTATGTATACAGTCCCCATGCACACAGTGCTGCTCACCATTATGGGCACCCTTTTAATTTTCAGAAATAAATAGAAATGTACCAAAGTTATATCCTCAGGATTTTTAATTAGTCGTCCAAGGTAATACAGCAATAAAACATTGTTTTTCAACTTCCGTGTTGAAATTTCAAAGAAAAAACAGAATAAGTAGCATGTGCAGCAGTAAAGTCACCCCTAATTAATACTTGGTTGCACACTCTTAGGCATTGCTGACAGCCTCCAAACATTTCTTGTAGCCATCTATAAGGTTCTCACACTTCTCAGCTGGAATTTACTCCCACTCTTCCTTTGCAGTTTGTTCGAGCTCTTGAATGTTGGCAGGGTTCTTTTTCCCAATGGCAGATTTCAGCTCACCCCAAAGACTTTCAATGTAATTGATGTCAGGACTTATTGCTGGACATTTTAAAACTGTCCATTTTTTCTTTACCAATCATTCCTATGTAGTTTTGGATGTGTGCTTTGGGTCTTGCTGGAAGACACATGATCTTCGACTCAAACCAAGTTTTCTTATGCTGGGTAGAACATTTTGCTCTAAAATCACTTGATAATTCTCTGATTTCATGATTTCTGTGACACGGTCACGCCCTCCAGTAGTACTGGACCAGAACCAGATGCAGCAAAGCAACCCCACAGAATTATGGATCCTCCACCATGCTTAACTCTTGGTACGGTGGTCTTTTCTTTATAAGCTTCATTGCGCGGTCTGTAATCAAACTGTTGCTTTGCATTGCCAAAAAGCTCTATTTTTGTTTCATCTGTCCGCAGAAAACTCTCTCAGAAGAATGATGGTTTGTCAAGGTACTCTTTGGCAAAAAAACAATAGTTCTTTTTTATGTCTTTTATTCTGCAATTTTTTCTTTCTTGGCCTTTTCCCATAAATCTCTGCTTGGTTTAGTGTCTGGCATATGGTACTTGTTGAAACCATGACCCCAGACTGTTCCAGGTTGGCCTTCAGGTTTTTGGATGTTTGACATGGTGCTTTTTCCAACATTCGCACCAACCTTCGAAGACATCTCTTGTCAATTTTCCTCTTTCCTCCATCTCCAGGGATATTCTTGACAGTTCCATGCCTGGCAAACTTAATAATATTGCCCACTGTTGAAACTTGGATACCAAGGTCTTTAGAGATGGCTTCATGCCCTTTGGAAGTCTTGTTTGCTAATAATAGCAGTTCTGATGTCCTCAGACAGCTCCTTTGTCTTCACCATTGTGGCAAAGGAACAAGGCATACCATGTGGCTTTTTACAACACTGAAGTCATCATTCATTAGTTAATTCATGTCAAATGGGCACTGACAATTAATCACAGGTGAATCTCTTTTGTGATTTACCACAGGTGAGTCAAAATGTGTTTCCATACTAAATTAATGTAAAGGTGCCAATACCAGTGTCACAGCAAGCTTTAGGTTTTTCTATTTTTCCCTTTCATTGTTTTTTATTTTAAATTATTGTTTATCATTTGCTCTTTTGTATTTAACACGAGTGCTCTATACAAAAAGACTGTTTCACTTGATTCATTTTTTCAGGAGATATTCCACATTATGTACTAAAACTTCATGAGTGCAAATAAGAATGAGCAGAACTGTACTTATAAATAGGGATGAGCAGATGCGTGGAAGTTCAGGTTCGGCGAGTTTGACAAAACTTTAGTCCAAAGTTCGGTTCGAGTACCAGAACTGTACCCAAACTTGAAACTGAACCCAAACCCCATAGAAATCAATGGAGTCTGGAAAATATATCTCTCTCTCCTTACCAAAATGTAAAACGGACTTCCAGGAGAAGCCCATGTTTGAAATTCAGCACCAGTATGAACCTCAAATTTTACAGTTTGGGTTCACTCATCTCTACTTATAAACTATAAAGAAGCCTACAGTACATGTAGCCCCATCCTGAGGTCATGTAGAAAAGGGATCACCATATACACATGGTTTGTTTGTAGCCTGTAATCATGAAGACACATTGCTCTGCATAGGAGCTGTGTATACAAAATGGCCGATTTTTTAATAAATAAGTTGCTTCCTTTTTTGTTTTTAATGTATTGGAGTATTATTAGAAATCAATGCACAATTGTTCATAGCCTTTAAAGGGGTTTCCTGGACTTGACTCAAAATATCCAATGATTAGGGCACAGGCGGAGGACACAGACATAAGAGCAAGTGTAAGAGGAGGTGACAATATTCCTGAAATACCCCAGTGCTGTGTATCCTTGGTGCAAGAAGGCTGCCACCATACCGTTCAGACGGGACCATGCGGAACTAGCCGAAAGAGGAAGAGTTGCAGGGGGGACGAGTTTGGATTGAACACCTAGTCACTTGCCATTGATGACAGAGTTCCTCAATATAAAGAGTCTGCGTGCCAAACCGGAGCAGGTTTTGATGCCAAAGGAGAGAATGGTCCAGACGTGCTCAGAAGGAGACACTGCAACCGGAGTGACAGGCCTGATTGAGAAGCGTGTGTCAGTGCGCTGCTGTCCGGTTACAAATAGGACCCCAGCAGCACCAAGTGCGAACCAGAGTCCAGATTGAGCCGATCATGACTCGAAGACACAAACTGCGCCAGTCAAGACCCAGATCCCAGACCTGCGCCAGTCAAGAACCAGAGCTCAGCCCTCTTTCCTTAAGACCCTGGAAGACATCCGACGTTAGTGAAGTACTAAAGATCTATGAGGAGACTCTGCCTGGAAGAGGATGCTTGTGGTGGTGAGCATGAGACATGAATGAGCCGGGCTGTTGCTTCCAGCACCAAAATACAGTACAGGGGTTGACCTGGGCAGGGGCAGCGAACAGAGCGGTGGCCAATTGAAGTGAAGGAGGCCCAACGTGTTTTGTTTGACTTTATCAGGAGGACTTGCTGCCTCTCAGGAAGAATCAGAGGTCTCCGCTATGGCCATTGTTGCAGGAGTAGTCTGCAAAGTAGCTCCCACAGGAACAGGTATTAAACCCCTGTTAGATAGACATAAGCATAATCCTGAAGAAGCTTCCTCAACGTTCAAAGTGAACTTCAAGACTCTTTATATGCTTTGTATTGTATCTTGTACCTGTGATACTGCTGTTGCATCTTAACTGTTATTATAACTATTGCAATTTCTCGCCATATCTGAAGAAATAAATAGCTCACTAATTGTTCCTGCATTGTGCTCCTCTGCCTGTTGCATCCGACCACCTGCATTACACAAGAACAATATATGGGCCCTTTGCAGTCCAATAACTCATCATAATGCACAATTCCACCTGTTTTGGAGGTGGTAGTGGCTCCTTTACCTCTTGGGTCTCTCTGTGACTGCAGAGGTTGCATCAATGATTTTTCCGCCCCTGGACTATGGAATGCCAAAATAATGCACTTCATAATTTATGTACATTACCAAAACTCTAGCATCTCATTTCAGGTCAAATAACGCTCAAATGCCTCCCCTTCTGGTCTTTTCAATGTACGGGGCAACATTAGTGACATTATGCACATTGAAGAGCTGGGTCCGCACATGGACAGTCTCTTCTTGCCACTGACCATGCATGCAGAATGTTACAGCCTAGAATTCATCAGCAATCTATGGTGTCTGCAGCAGATTCATCCAGCTCTGTGCACAGTTTAGTGGCTGCTTTCAGTAATTGCACATCAGCTCCTCTTCTTTTTAATAGGAATTGATCTGCAGTACCTGGCCGTGGCCACTTATCTGTGTACGAAGCAGTGGTGTTCCCGTTGGTGCACTGTTAAATCCAGCCACCACCAAAGGTAATAACAGCACGTCTGTGTGGGTGGGGGGTAACGAGTGTAAGACCCACATCAATTTTATATTGATGACTTATCCTCAGAATAAGTCAACAATGTAAAAGTACTGGAAACCCCCTTTAAGGAGGACAATGCATCCTGGCTTTGCATTTACTATATATTTTTTTCTCATGTCCCTGATTCATCAAAGTGTTTTCACCTGAATTTTAGCGTAAAGCACTTTGAAAAGTTGCAAAACTTTTTGCAATTTTGGCATTTTCATCTCTGCCAAAGTGTGTGGACCATGGGTGAGATGGGGAGATGGGGCAAGGTGAAACCCCCCCCCGATAAATTCATCAAAATTTGTGTCATACCTTATGCAGCATGTTACTCAATGGCCGTTTTAATGAATGGGGCCCTATGTTTTTTGCCATTCCTCTGTTATTCCTCCTGGAAATGTAGGACTATATTAGCAGCAAGGTGTTACCATATCCTTTATAATATATTGTGTCCCTATTCAATTAGTGCTGACAGTGTCAGAATGTGCCGGCATAAACCTTGGGAATAAAGTTGAGCGAATTGATTTGAAAAAAGTCATATTTGTTTCAAATTTTAAAAATTGTTTGGATTCATCAGAGCCCAATTTTTTTGTAATTCAATTAGCTTGAATCTAGCAAAATAGTGGCCTGCATCTTACTTGATTCTTATTAGGAATAGGAAAAGCAAAAATAAATAAATAAAATAAAAACATTAAATTGACATCGCCCCTTTCCTACCCTGGTGCTGCAGCTCCCCACCCAATTTTGGCTCGCTTTTTTCCAGTGACTCTTGTATTCTCTTTCGCCTTTCCATTTTGGTGCTTCCTGAGGCCTGAATACGAAAATTGCCTCTTCAGAGAGAAAGAAGATTAGAACTCTAGTGCCACTTACTGGAAGTAGAAATCCTAAAAGTCAATATCAACCCTTTAACAAGCCTTGTCAGATGACTTAGGATACGAGATAAACCAGATACTCTATTTGCAGACATGTGCTTAGGGGTGTTTGCCCTTCCTCAGCGCAATGCATTAGAGTTCTAGCCCTCTTCTTCTCTGAAGAGTTAATTTGCATATTTAATTTCCAAGAGAAACATTCCATGACCTATAAGTCTCCTTACACTGGCATGTCATGCATGTCACTCTCCACAAGGAGAGACGTTACCCCTTAGACTCCAGTTAGAGGCCTCTCATACAGTCAAATCAAATCTCTTCTGTTGCACTGAGGAGGAGCAAACACCCCAAAACAAATAGAGTATATGGTTTAGCTTTTATCCTAAGTCATTTGGGAAAGCTCGTTAAAGGATTGATACTGACTTGTACAATTGTTACTTCCAGTAGGTGGCACTAGATATTTAGCACTCTTCCTCTTTGAAAAGGCAATACGCATATTTAATTTCTCAGAGGAGCATTGCATGGCCTATAAGTCTCCTTACACTGGTTTGTCAGTCTTCGCAAGGAGGGATGGTACCCTTTAGACTGAAGCCTGAAAAGACATCATGAGGCCTTGTGAGCGCCAGAGACGCCAAAGATTAAACAAGACTGAAGACAGCAGAAGAGATTGAAACCAGAGAGAGGAAGCAATTATTTTTTAATCCCTCCATTTATTAGACATTGGGGTCTAGGGAGACCTCAGTGAATAATATATATTTTTATTTTTTACCAGCAATTCAATTTGTTATGAATGAATTTAACGCAAATTGAATTTCCAGGGCAAATTTGAGCGAATTAAATTTCCCGTATCTCATTCAGCTCTACTTGGGAATAGTAACACCCAGTTATTAAGTTATTTGTACATTTCCAAGAGGCATAATAGAGGGGCATCACAATAAAAATAATTTAAAAAAAAAATCCTCTACTGTTGGTATTTTATAGGGAATTCAAGCATAGTCCTCTTTAAAGCAAATGGGAATTTTATAAAGTATCAGAGACAAACTAGAAAGTAACTTTTTCTTTTATCCTTTCTCTATGAACATATTGTAGAAGAACAGCACATTTCCGCCACATTATCAGATGGTCTTGTATTACATTACCTGTGCTGGCAATTGTTAATGCCTTTCAGGTGCCTTTGTGAGCATTTTGTTGCGACGTTTAAGACTTGTCCACAATGCAATGCGCCATGTACATTGTTGCCAAGGATTTTAAAATAATTTCCAAGGGTTCTTCAGTGCCGAGTATAAGTATATCATGCATTGAAGCTCAGAGAAGCACTCAGCAGCACATTTTCCATCATCGGATGGTTACTGAATTACATTATCTAATACATTTTCCTATTATGAATACATTTTTTTTATTTTTTTATAGCATTTTTGCCTGAAATTTAAAAAAAAAATGGAAATCAGAGTTCCCAAATTATCCTCTCATTTGAATTGTTTTATTTTTTAATTCAGCTTTTTTTTTAATAATCTAGACTATTCTTCAACTTAAAGGGGTTGTCTGGTCTTGTGGTGAAAGTCTGTAGTTATTCTTTGTGACTGCAGACTTCTGAATTCTCATGGCGTGCGCACTGCACGCTGTCAGCATTCTCTGGTGTCTCTGCTAAGACTGGGCGGTCATGTGACCGCAAGTATGTGATTTGCATACGTGTGGTCACATGCCAACTAGACGTGCTCTGACTATCTCATTGCGCGGTCTGTAATCAAACTGTTGCTTTGCATTGCCAAAAAGCTCTATTTTTGTTTCATCTGTCCGCAGAAAACTCTCTCAGAAGAATGATGGTTTGTCAAGGTACTCTTTGGCAAAAAAACAATAGTTCTTTTTTATGTCTTTTATTCTGCAATTTTTTCTTTCTTGGCCTTTTCCCATAAATCTCTGCTTGGTTTAGTGTCTGGCATATGGTACTTGTTGAAACCATGACCCCAGACTGTTCCAGGTTGGCCTTCAGGTTTTTGGATGTTTGACATGGTGCTTTTTCCAACATTCGCACCAACCTTCGAAGACATCTCTTGTCAATTTTCCTCTTTCCTCCACCTCCAGGGATATTCTTGACAGTTCCATGCCTGGCAAACTTAATAATATTGCCCACTGTTGAAACTTGGATACCAAGGTCTTTAGAGATGGCTTCATGCCCTTTGGAAGTCTTGTTTGCTAATAATAGCAGTTCTGATGTCCTCAGACAGCTCCTTTGTCTTCACCATTGTGGCAAAGGAACAAGGCCTACCATGTGGCTTTTTAAAACACTGAAGTCATCATTCATTAGTTAATTCATGTCAAATGGGCACTGACAATTAATCACAGGTGAATCTCTTTTGTGATTTACCACAGGTGAGTCAAAATGTGTTTCCATACTAAATTAATGTAAAGGTGCCAATACCAGTGTCACAGCAAGCTTTAGGTTTTTCTATTTTTCCCTTTCATTGTTTTTTATTTTAAATTATTGTTTATCATTTGCTCTTTTGTATTTAACACGAGTGCTCTATACAAAAAGACTGTTTCACTTGATTCATTTTTTCAGGAGATATTCCACATTATGTACTAAAACTTCATGAGTGCAAATAAGAATGAGCAGAACTGTACTTATAAATAGGGATGAGCAGATGCGTGGAAGTTCAGGTTCGGCGAGTTTGACAAAACTTTAGTCCAAAGTTCGGTTCGAGTACCAGAACTGTACCCAAACTTGAAACTGAACCCAAACCCCATAGAAATCAATGGAGTCTGGAAAATATATCTCTCTCTCCTTACCAAAATGTAAAACGGACTTCCAGGAGAAGCCCATGTTTGAAATTCAGCACCAGTATGAACCTCAAATTTTACAGTTTGGGTTCACTCATCTCTACTTATAAACTATAAAGAAGCCTACAGTACATGTAGCCCCATCCTGAGGTCATGTAGAAAAGGGATCACCATATACACATGGTTTGTTTGTAGCCTGTAATCATGAAGACACATTGCTCTGCATAGGAGCTGTGTATACAAAATGGCCGATTTTTTAATAAATAAGTTGCTTCCTTTTTTGTTTTTAATGTATTGGAGTATTATTAGAAATCAATGCACAATTGTTCATAGCCTTTAAAGGGGTTTCCTGGACTTGACTCAAAATATCCAATGATTAGGGCACAGGCGGAGGACACAGACATAAGAGCAAGTGTAAGAGGAGGTGACAATATTCCTGAAATACCCCAGTGCTGTGTACCCTTGGTGCAAGAAGGCTGCCACCATACCGTTCAGACGGGACCATGCGGAACTAGCCGAAAGAGGAAGAGTTGCAGGGGGGACGAGTTTGGATTGAACACCTAGTCACTTGCCATTGATGACAGAGTTCCTCAATATAAAGAGTCTGCGTGCCAAACCGGAGCAGGTTTTGATGCCAAAGGAGAGAATGGTCCAGACGTGCTCAGAAGGAGACACTGCAACCGGAGTGACAGGCCTGATTGAGAAGCGTGTGTCAGTGCGCTGCTGTCCGGTTACAAATAGGACCCCAGCAGCACCAAGTGCGAACCAGAGTCCAGATTGAGCCGATCATGACTCGAAGACACAAACTGCGCCAGTCAAGACCCAGATCCCAGACCTGCGCCAGTCAAGAACCAGAGCTCAGCCCTCTTTCCTTAAGACCCTGGAAGACATCCGACGTTAGTGAAGTACTAAAGATCTATGAGGAGACTCTGCCTGGAAGAGGATGCTTGTGGTGGTGAACATGAGACATGAATGAGCCGGGCTGTTGCTTCCAGCACCAAAATACAGTACAGGGGTTGACCTGGGCAGGGGCAGCGAACAGAGCGGTGGCCAATTGAAGTGAAGGAGGCCCAACGTGTTTTGTTTGACTTTATCAGGAGGACTTGCTGCCTCTCAGGAAGAATCAGAGGTCTCCGCTATGGCCATTGTTGCGGGAGTAGTCTGCAAAGTAGCTCCCACAGGAACAGGTATTAAACCCCTGTTAGATAGACATAAGCATAATCCTGAAGAAGCTTCCTCAACGTTCAAAGTGAACTTCAAGACTCTTTATATGCTTTGTATTGTATCTTGTACCTGTGATACTGCTGTTGCATCTTAACTGTTATTATAACTATTGCAATTTCTCGCCATATCTGAAGAAATAAATAGCTCACTAATTGTTCCTGCATTGTGCTCCTCTGCCTGTTGCATCCGACCACCTGCATTACACAAGAACAATATATGAGCCCTTTGCAGTCCAATAACTCATCATAATGCACAATTCCACCTGTTTTGGAGGTGGTAGTGGCTCCTTTACCTCTTTGGTCTCTCTGTGACTGCAGAGGTTGCATCAATGATTTTTCCGCCCCTGGACTATGGAATGCCAAAATAATGCACTTCATAATTTATGTACATTACCAAAACTCTAGCATCTCATTTCAGGTCAAATAACGCTCAAATGCCTCCCCTTCTGGTCTTTTCAATGTACGGGGCAACATTAGTTACATTATGCACATTGAAGAGCTGGGTCCGCACATGGACAGTCTCTTCTTGCCACTGACCATGCATGCAGAATGTTACAGCCTAGAATTCATCAGCAATCTATGGTGTCTGCAGCAGATTCATCCAGCTCTGTGCACAGTTTAGTGGCTGCTGTCAGTAATTGCACATCAGCTCCTCTTCTTTTTAATAGGAATTGATCTGCAGTACCTGGCCGTGGCCACTTATCTGTGTACGAAGCAGTGGTGTTCCCGTTGGTGCACTGTTAAATCCAGCCACCACCAAAGGTAATAACAGCACGTCTGTGTGGGTGGGGGGTAACGAGTGTAAGACCCACATCAATTTTATATTGATGACTTATCCTCAGAATAAGTCAACAATGTAAAAGTACTGGAAACCCCCTTTAAGGAGGACAATGCATCCTGGCTTTGCATTTACTATATATTTTTTTCTCATGTCCCTGATTCATCAAAGTGTTTTCACCTGAATTTTAGCGTAAAGCACTTTGAAAAGTTGCAAAACTTTTTGCAATTTTGGCATTTTCATCTCTGCCAAAGTGTGTGGACCATGGGTGAGATGGGGAGATGGGGCAAGGTGAAACCCCCCCCGATAAATTCATCAAAATTTGTGTCATACCTTATGCAGCATGTTACTCAATGGCCGTTTTAATGAATGGGGCCCTATGTTTTTTGCCATTCCTCTGTTATTCCTCCTGGAAATGTAGGACTATATTAGCAGCAAGGTGTTACCATATCCTTTATAACATATTGTGTCCCTATTCAATTAGTGCTGACAGTGTCAGAATGTGGCGGCATAAACCTTGGGAATAAAGTTGAGCGAATTGATTTGAAAAAAGTCATATTTGTTTCAAATTTTAAAAATTGTTTGGATTCATCAGAGCCCAATTTTTTTGTAATTCAATTAGCTTGAATCTAGCAAAATAGTGGCCTGCATCTTACTTGATTCTTATTAGGAATAGGAAAAGCAAAAATAAATAAATAAAATAAAAACATTAAATTGACATCGCCCCTTTCCTACCCTGGTGCTGCAGCTCCCCACCCAATTTTGGCTCGCTTTTTTCCAGTGACTCTTGTATTCTCTTTCGCCTTTCCATTTTGGTGCTTCCTGAGGCCTGAATACGAAAATTGCCTCTTCAGAGAGAAAGAAGATTAGAACTCTAGTGCCACTTACTGGAAGTAGAAATCCTAAAAGTCAATATCAACCCTTTAACAAGCCTTGTCAGATGACTTAGGATAGGAGATAAACCAGATACTCTATTTGCAGACATGTGCTTAGGGGTGTTTGCCCTTCCTCAGCGCAATGCATTAGAGTTCTAGCCCTCTTCTTCTCTGAAGAGTTAATTTGCATATTTAATTTCCAAGAGGAACATTCCATGACCTATAAGTCTCCTTACACTGGCATGTCATGCATGTCACTCTCCACAAGGAGAGACGTTACCCCTTAGACTCCAGTTAGAGGCCTCTCATACAGTCAAATCAAATCTCTTCTGTTGCACTGAGGAGGAGCAAACACCCCAAAACAAATAGAGTATCTGGTTTAGCTTTTATCCTAAGTCATGTGGGAAAGCTCGTTAAAGGATTGATACTGACTTGTACAATTGTTACTTCCAGTAGGTGGCACTAGATATTTAGCACTCTTCCTCTTTGAAAAGGCAATACGCATATTTAATTTCTCAGAGGAGCATTGCATGGCCTATAAGTCTCCTTACACTGGTTTGTCAGTCTTCGCAAGGAGAGATGGTACCCTTTAGACTGAAGCCTGAAAAGACATCATGAGGCCTTGTGAGCGCCAGAGACGCCAAAGATTAAACAAGACTGAAGACAGCAGAAGAGATTGAAACCAGAGAGAGGAAGCAATTATTTTTTAATCCCTCCATTTATTAGACATTGGGGTCTAGGGAGACCTCAGTGAATAATATATATTTTTATTTTTTACCAGCAATTCAATTTGTTATGAATGAATTTAACGCAAATTGAATTTCCAGGGCAAATTTGAGCGAATTAAATTTCCCGTATCTCATTCAGCTCTACTTGGGAATAGTAACACCCAGTTATTAAGTTATTTGTACATTTCCAAGAGGCATAATAGAGGGGCATCACAATAAAAATAATTTAAAAAAAAAATCCTCTACTGTTGGTATTTTATAGGGAATTCAAGCATAGTCCTCTTTAAAGCAAATGGGAATTTTATAAAGTATCAGAGACAAACTAGAAAGTAACTTTTTCTTTTATCCTTTCTCTATGAACATATTGTAGAAGAACAGCACATTTCCGCCACATTATCAGATGGTCTTGTATTACATTACCTGTGCTGGCAATTGTTAATGCCTTTCAGGTGCCTTTGTGAGCATTTTGTTGCGACGTTTAAGACTTGTCCACAATGCAATGCGCCATGTACATTGTTGCCAAGGATTTTAAAATAATTTCCAAGGGTTCTTCAGTGCCGAGTATAAGTATATCATGCATTGAAGCTCAGAGAAGCACTCAGCAGCACATTTTCCATCATCGGATGGTTACTGAATTACATTATCTAATACATTTTCCTATTATGAATACATTTTTTTTATTTTTTTATAGCATTTTTGCCTGAAATTTAAAAAAAAAATGGAAATCAGAGTTCCCAAATTATCCTCTCATTTGAATTGTTTTATTTTTTAATTCAGCTTTTTTTTTAATAATCTAGACTATTCTTCAACTTAAAGGGGTTGTCTGGTCTTGTGGTGAAAGTCTGTAGTTATTCTTTGTGACTGCAGACTTCTGAATTCTCATGGCGTGCGCACTGCACGCTGTCAGCATTCTCTGGTGTCTCTGCTAAGACTGGGCGGTCATGTGACCGCAAGTATGTGATTTGCATACGTGTGGTCACATGCCAACTAGACGTGCTCTGACTATCTCGATGCAAGTAACTTGAGCGAGGCCGTGCGCGTCTAGTAGGAATGTGTCCAGAAGTATGGAAATTATATATCATTTGATCTCAGCAGCGACACCGGAGAATCCTGGAAGCATGCGGTGCACCCGCTATAAGGATTGAGAAGTCTGCAGTCACAAAGAGTGACTGTAGACTTTCACTACAAGACTGGACAGCTTTAAAGGGGTTGCCTAGTTTTTTTTTTCAAGAGCACATCGTTCCCTTTCTCTCCGGCTTCCTGCTTGCCTAAGAGCTTTGTGCTCCTGAAGATTGACCCTTTGAACCAGCGGTATGACCACACTGTCTCATCAGAGTAGCACACAGGCGCTGAGGTCGGCCTGATTCAGAGAAGTGATTGTAAGCTCTAAAAGAAAGAGCATGCAAACCCGCGCTCTATGATTAAACCAAAGAGGAATATTTAAACGGAGTATGCTTAAAGATTATAACCAGAGAACGAAAAATACTCTTAAAATATCATTTTATTTATATGGTTAAAAAATACCCATATAGTATACAAATCTATAAGGTCACAAAAATGTTACAATAATAATCTTAAAACACAATAATATTGTAGAAAACAGTCTAGAAGGGGTGGAGGATGTGTACTCACCCTCACTTACCCTACCTTGTAGCGGAGGTTGGCACCCTAAGTTTGACACAGCTCCTCCCGCTCAACGTCGGCTTTCCCTTATGACCCTAAAGGGACTGACTATCCAAAAAAAACACCACAATCACCAAATAAAGTGCTACAGTGCAATATAGTAGTTATATCTATTAAATGACCATAATTACTCGTGGTCATAGATTTAAGGAGCAGACAGTAAGTATGATGATATTTGTTATGAACACTCAAGAAATACAGCAGAATGTTTTGTTGTAGTGTCGTTTCATTAGATAACACCAGTCATGAACACATGTAATAAAGTATCTACAGTCTATAAGTCAGACATGCATAATAGTGGGATGTGCAATAGCAAACTGTTCACAACAAAATATCCCCCTTACACAATATAGATATAAGCAGAGAAAAAATGATCCATCGGGATCGATGACATGGTCAAAATGCAGCAGACCAGAGAATAAATAATTACACTTATCTTATATGATATTAAACAAGACCATCCTAACGCTTTTCCCCAGGAAAATAGAAGAGGGTGGGGAGTGTTTATTTCAAATAATGGAGTTTTTCCTGTGTGTTTTATTCAATTAATGGACTTTTTTCTGTGTTTGCGTTTTTTTGCTTAAACTTACGGGGTTAGTAATGGGGGAGTCCTCTAGACACCTCTCCATTATTAATCCCTGGGCTTGATGACAGCTGACATTACAAAGCTGACATCAACCCCACAAATATTTCCCCACTTGCCACTGCACCACGTCAAGTGGGAAGAGCCGGGCAAAGCGCCAGAATTGATGCATCTAAAAGATGTGCCTTTTCTAGGCGTCTGCGGGCTGCTGTTTTTAGGCTGGAGAGGGCCAATATGAATGGGGGGGACCCTCAAAAATGAGGGGGATCCCTCTCCATTTTTTAAAATTTTTTCATTTAAATAATTTAAAAAAGCAGCTTGGGACCTCTCTATTTTTCATAACCAGTCAAGATTAGGCTGACAGCTGGGGGCTGCAGCTGTCAGCTTTACCTACGCTTGTTATCAATAATAGATGAGCCCGCACGTCTTTTTTTTTTAAACAATGTGCTGGTCAATCACAACCATGCCAATTCTAGTCATGGCAGTGATTGAGCCAGAATTGCCCACACAAGAAAGCTTGTTGATTGGGGGCACTGCAGCCTTTCAGCAAGCTTTGTTCGGGCTGCCAAACTGCAAAACGGACTTCCTAGAGAAGTCCATATTTGGGGCCCATGCACGGACACTAGGTGTTCGGTACGGACCCCAAACTTTACCGTTCAGGTTTGCGTCTATTAATAAGCATTAAGCTATAAAATTAAAAATTCCTCCATTCTTGAGAACATAAAGGTTTTCTAATAAGAGGTAAATTGCAAAGTTGATTCTTTTTACAAGCACTTTTACCTGTTTAATAAGAAGAGATAACCCCTTTACGAAGTAGATGGAAATTAATTGACCAATTAATTGACTGCTATGGAGCTCGCAGGTGTGTAGTCTCAGCCAAAAAAGACTCAGGCCCCGATTAATCATTAGCGGGTTTTTTTAAGTCACTTTCCTTTTTTGCCTTTTGATTTTAGTTGCCATTTTTTGGCGTTAAATTCATAAAAAGTGGTGCGCGCAATTCATGAATTAGGCGTAATGTGTAAAATATTATCTTTCTTCCTGTCTTAACCTGTATTTACAAATATTGCCACCAAAAGTCTCAAAATTTGCACCTAAAAATTTGGCATAGTCAAAAATACACCAGGTGAGGAGTCTGGAGTGATTGGAGTTAAGTTGTGCCAAATTTTGCAACTTCGCAATTGATGAATTAAGCGAAAACATCTGGAATTGTTAGACTCCGCCCACAAAGTGGAAAAAATAAACAGGCGAGCAAATATAAAATAGATTCTAAGAAAGGCGCAAATACAATAGTAAATTAGGCACAAACAAAAAAAAAGGATCAAAAGACATAAACAAAAAAAAGGATCAAAAGACACAAATATAGACAAAAACAGGCGCAACGGCAATGATGAAACTGCGTCTCAAAGTTTTCTATGAATCTACACTTTTATACAAATTCATCTATCACTATAACTCTTGCTTCTTATTTGTGAACCTAGATGGGCAGAACTAGGAGACATGCTTTGGTAGGATGGTAAAATTAAATTTTGCTGGTTGAGGACAAAGTGAGATGAAATAAAGTGTAATTAAAATTTAATTATGTAATTTTTAAAAAAATAAAAAAACTTTTTTATTTTTTAATTTAATTATTGATCAGTCTTTTTAAAGTTATAAATCTTTGTTATATACATTATTACCTTAATTTGTGTCCTCCTATCTCTAACATCAGGCTGAAAGTGCGGTGTTATCTGTCTACTTCATGCTGTCTTTGCAGCTGATTGGAACGACAGTTCTAGCATAGATCCATACTCCTGTGTGAGCTTCTCTGCTCCCCCCCTAAGGCTCAGACAGTGGAGAAGCTCACACAGGAGTATGGATCTATGCTAGACCTGCCGTTCCAATCAGCTGCAAAGACAGCATGAAGTAGACAGATAACACAGCACTTTCAGCCTGGTGTTAGAGAGGAAGCAAAATAACTTAATGGAGTATATTAAAAATATTCATAACTTTACAACAGTTAATTTTTTGTTCCTCTTTTTGCTTTTATGGATTTGTCTTAATCCGTCCACTACCTAGCTGTTAGACTTTACTTTACTATTATCAATGATCTGATGATAATCCCTGGAGTTCCGTACTATTCTGCCAAATTGCCGCAGACCCCTTTGTTGGTTTGCCAATTTTGCACTTCCAGTTATGACTTGACTTTGACCACATTGATGAACAGACTAACAATGCAGATAATGGTGATATCGAGATTTGAGCGGTGGGCAGGGGAGGCCATGGTGCCGCCCGTGGACCACTGTTTTTAGCTCTTCAGCTTTCTCAGTTACCGGGCCGGACTGGAAAAGTAAGATGGCTGGATGTGTGCGGGTCACACTTTGTGCAGGTCATAACGATGCTATATGTGTCTATGTGGGGCCATTCAGTGGTTGTGATGTTCATTGCGTCTTGTCAAGGGTTTTTAGGGCAGCACGGTGGCTCAGTGGTTAGCACTGTTGCTTTGCAGCGCTGAGGTCCTTGGGTCAAATCCCACCAAGGACAACATCTGCAAGGAGTTTGTATTTTCTCCCCGTGTTTGCGTGGGTTTTCTCTGGGTTCTCTGGTTTCCTCCCACACTCCAAAGACATACTGATAGGGAATGTAAATTGTGAGCCCCAATGGGGACAGTGTCGATAATGTCTGTAAAGCGCTATATAAGTGGGTAAAATAAATAAATAAATACGGAGCCACCCAGTGGTTTTGATGTGCATTGCATCCTGTCAAGGGCTTTTCTATCATTTTATGATAAAGTAATGATTTTTTTTGCTTTTCTTTTTTTGAGAAATTGAAGATCATAGCCAAAACTAAATCACGTTTTGCTGTAACTATTTATTTATTTTTTCTTTATGGAGGGACATTTTAACTTTACCTATTCGAAAAGGATGTCACACTGGATGGTCTCCGCTTTACAACCCCCTTCTCTATTATCCAAAGTAGAGAGCAACTCTGAAGGAGGCCATACATATCACAATCAGCTAAATGAACTATTCCCAGACAGATGATGTCGATGGAGAAAAGGATTGGGCATATCGATTTAAGTAAGAGAGCGACTTTCTTACCTCTTCCTATTGATAACACATGCACACTCATCTGCGTTGAGTGTGCACATGTTTGAGAGGCCTGGAGAGAGCAATGAACAAGGGTTTGACTAACTTTTAATATGTGGTCTCCATTACTGTGCCCAACCACCTATAAAAAGGCGAGTATTTCCTATGGCATTGCCGCTGCTGTTGAACGTACAGCCAAAAGTAACTGTTGCTGGCAATATCAGCCAATCATTGGGGCAGCATCATTGTAAAAAAAGGGTTGTCAGAATGAAAGAACCCCTTGGGGTAATTTTTTCGTCTCTTGGTAATAATACGAAGACAGTAAAGGTTTTCCTATGGCGGTGTTGACGAGCGTCTTGCATGTACCCTATATAGACCCGCACTGTACTCAGTACCATTCTGCACCATAGATAAAATCATTACCTTTAGATTTGATAGCACCATAGCAGCAATCTATTTATCTAGGCTGTTTGGATCCTACAAATTTTTCATTTGATAACTTTTAGCACTACATTGCAGGGGCTGTATCAAAGGACAATTTCTGGTTGATGTTTGTAATCTCCCTTATATATAAAAATGTCATTACAGAATGTAAAAGGAATCGTTCCGTGTGAGAAATGGGAATCAATAGGGGTCAACTTTTTTTTCTATCCTGGGATATGTCCAAGGTCTTTTCTCTTGGCGATGAGAGAAGTAGTTGCCAGAATTTCGTCTGAAGGCTGCAGATGTGCAGGGTGATGAAAAATCTCTTTGATAAATGGTTTAGGGGGGAGTTTGATGCAGCGGGCCACTTTTCTGTGTCAGATGCTCAAGTGCTTCCTTTAGGGTCCCTAATCTGTCATAATAAAGTGCACTAGATTTAATTAGTTTAACCTCTTCAGCGCTAGACAATGGGAAACATATGAGGCTTTCAAACCCTGGAACGAACCATATGTACGGAGACACCCCTTCATTTATCATCCATTGTGCATACGTGAGAGCTGGGTGAAGAAGATGATTAAACTTCAAATGTAGAAGGAGAAAGGGCAATAACCAAATGTAAATGCTGAAGTCAATATCAGATTTCGGTATTGGCAGGAGGCTCAATCTTTCTCATCAATTCTCCCAATGTTTACCTTTCCGGTCTACTGCCATTTCCTTAATGAGGTCTGCAGTGGTTTTGATGTTAAAGAGGCTTTCTACTCTGTATAAAAACTGACAACGACAAGCCATGTGGATAAAAGAAGGAAAAAAGATATACTCACCCGAAAAATATGCTCTCAATTCAAGCTCTTCCATTCCAATGGTCTTCATCAATGGACACAATGATGACCAGTAACCTGATGCTGATGGCTGTGGTATCAAGAGACTGATGGTCAGGATGCCATTGCTTCCAGTCCTTCAGAGACCATCGAAGCAGAAGAGCTGGATCTGGGAGCTGGTTCCCAAGGTGAGAACATTTTCTTTTCTTCTTTCATGCCCATGACTTGACTCTGTCAGGTTTTTAATCAAACTGGAATGCCCATCTAAAGCCAAAGGATATTCAGTAACATGATGGTCATTGAGGACCTCTGAAAAGGAAGTTCTTATACACCCCACTGGTGGAACGCTGGCAACGCAACCGCACCACCTCTCCTTTGTTTTGTATGGGATTGGCAGAAAAGGCAAAGAATTGTACTCAGTTATCTCTACATGTCCCATTGAAAAAGAACAGAACAGTGGTGTCAAGGTGTTGCCAATGCTTCATTACAACAGGGCACATCTCGGTGGGCGTTTGCTCTTTCTCCTCTATGACGTATGCGACCAGTTGGTTGAAAGTAAAATGTACATCTCTATTAGTAGGGGGCATAGCTTTGGGACACAGAAAAAAAAACTGTTCCAGAATCAGAGGAACAGAGGCAATCGGAGGAGATACTCAGCTTAGTTTTTAATTTGGCAACTATTTTTCTAAAAGTGTAAAACCTCTTTAATAGTATTAAAAGTCAGAAATAAATGTGTCACTAACTCCTCAGATCAATAATTACTGGGTAATATGTGCCTTTATATTCTCTCTTTCTGTCTCTCAATATATATAGTTACCAACATATAGGATAAATACCTTCTTGCTCTCCTTGTGCACTGATAGCCTCCAACTTCTCCAAATGCATTAACTTTTTCAATTATTCCCACAATGTTCCCAACGTAGGTGATTGTGCATGAATCTACTGCTTCAATACATACCTTTTAGGAGCCAACAATACTGTTTATGCAATAGTTTGAGAAGACATTGCTAATGGAGTCATCAAATATCCACTAATGGAAACGAAAGAGCTACAGGTCCTGTTGAAATGAAGTACCCATTATTCGTTACCAAAAAGATCATTCGATGCAGTAATGCACGAGGCACATATTAAGGAGCTCTACATTATGGAAAATGTGATCCAATTTAATATTACGGACTAATCTAAGGTGATTTTCCCCCCCCAAAAATTCTAATGAATGTTGAAAACTAGACCATTCACAGATGGTCATTTTAGCTTGATATATCCCACAATGAGTGTACTGAGATGATCAGTTTAAAAAAAAATAAAAAAAAGGAACCAGGGGTATACAGAATATATATAATCAGGTTCTGTCCATGGTTGCCTGGAAGCTCTAAGTACAGCGTCCACAGACAGGCTGTTAGCTAATTCAGCTATCAGAGCCTAGAGAAGCCTTAGTGATCATTAATACCTGTGAAGGTAAGTGGACTTACATAGGGTTCCTGGATGGAGTCCTCAGAGTAGCAGCTGGCCGGTGAAGCAGGCTGGCAGAAATGGTCAGGTCGCTAAATCAAAACCAGGGTAGCAGATAATGGACGAAATAAGAAGTCAGGCTAATCATTAAAAAATTGATGTCAGAATCAGGAGGGACAAAATTAGAGGCCAAAGAATTGTCAGTAAATGGGAAAAAGTCAAAACAAGAATAATCCAGACTGTACAAGAGCTGAAACACAGAAGTAGACTATGGCTAGTATAAGCTATAACTGGCAATTTCCGTCACTGAGGAGGTTTAGTATGGTAGGGAGTTGAAAACCTATGATTGACAGCATGCACACCCAGACTTGACATCACTACAGATTCCAGCCACACTAGCCTTTGTGGTTGGACAGAACCTGTGACACTCAGAGTTTCTGGTTCTGACATCTCATCCATGTGCGGCACCGCAGACAGAATGAATATGGTGGTGCCTGGTGACAGAAGAAGACGTAACATGTCAAGGTGAAGATGTGACCGCTGCATCCAAGGTTAACAGAGGACCAGAGAGAAGGATAGGGAATGAGGCACTCAAATGATGGGGAATAAAAGGGTGAGTACAGCTTTTTTTTTTTCATAAAAACATAGTTCGGTGCTATTTGCTGATTTTGAAAAATCTAGGAATAGAGTATTGAAGGATCTATGCACAAATCATAAAAAAGTCCAACCTACAATTAAAGTCTTATCCACCAAAGCTGAAAACTATGGGCAGTCCTAGCAAAAGTGTTAAAGGGGTTGTCCACTACTCCAGCAACCCATTCTCAATCCGTACGTTTCCCCCCTGTAAAACAATGGCGCTTATTTATACGCACCTTTGGTGCTGGTGTCATTCCGGCAGTGTCAACACTGGCTCTCCTGGGGATTGCGGGACATTGTTACTTTATGCGATCCCTGCAGCCAATAAGTGGCTGATTCACTTTCCCCGCCTTCGGACAAATCATCTACATCTGGAGGGAATCTTTTCATAAATATATGTCAATCTTAGCAGACAATAATAGAACAGGTATTAAGAGCAGATTCACTTTACCTTTCAGAAATTGGTTACTTTGCTACTATGTTTTTTTATTTGATTAGCTGGTGCAGGACAATTGTGCAGCCACTCAGTTTCCAGGCATATTGCAATTATGTGATTCTCAGTAAGTCCATATATGAGACAATTCCTTCTATCCTAATAGCACTAGAAATTATTCTGGGCAGCGCTTAGGACTAGAAGACATCTATCTTTGATAGATACTGAAAATATAAAGTGTTTTTAATTCGCACTGGCAATTGGCAAAGTGCTTGTGAAATTTCAAAATACTTCTAAAAAAAAACAACTTTGCAAATTGCTTCTTATTAAAAATAGTCTCAGTTCTGAATTACAAAGGGATTTTTAACTTTATAGTTTACTGTTTGTTGCCTACTTTACCGGCCACCTTTGTGGCCTATTGGACTGTCTGAATTCCTAGGCAAGGATTGCACACTTACAAAGTGGTTGCTATACAGCCTGAAAGCGCTGCTCTGAAGCTGGCCAAATTGATAAATTCTGCTAGCTTCGATTCCATTGTCTCTCCTCCGATACTGCAAAGCTACCTCTGCTTGCATGGACAGAGAGGAACCAGTTCAGACCACAAGCATGAACAAGACACTGATCTGAACTGTCAATCTTCAGGAGCGCATTGTTCCCTTGCAAACAGTAAACCGAGAGGCAGGGGAGCGATGTGCTCCGGAAGAAAGAAGATTAAAAAAAAAACTTCGAAGAAATAAGATATTCTGCACAGTCACATTTCTAGAATAAACAGGTGACTACTATTCTATGAGACATTTATTTAATATTTTACTAGAAATGCTATAAATGCCTTTGGCTGGAACACCTCTATAGGGAGATCCTGTGTGCTAGAAATGTCTCACAAAGAAAGGTTCTATCTCCACCCATTAGAAATACAGTGACCCACTGATTTCTAACATGACCTCTAAGTCCAGTCTATGTCCTATGAAATATTAAGGACATATTCTACCAATATTCCAAAATGTATTCTGGTTTCATTTATGATACATTTCTATTCTAATTTTACACAGTGTAACTTTCTTGGAAAATGTGTTATAGTTACTGAAAAGTTTGTAATCTGTTTTATCACAAGCAGCTAGAAAATGTAAGAGTGTCTGCAATTCTGTTCCGAAAATCTGCTAGATCTAGAGCAGATTGCATGTGTCTCATGCCAATAAGAATAATACAATAATACAAATTGCCATGCAAACAGGAGAGGACAGATTGGATTAAAGCATCTCTTTGCTGAAAAGTTTTCTGCCAGTTTTTCAGGAATATTATAGAAATGTGGAAACTAATATTAAGAGCACGATGATGAAAAATCTTGTTCTGATAAAGGATATTTATAGTGATAAAGTTGCGTTTTTCATCATTTTTCTTCTCGACTCAACATATCCTGAGATGGTAGCCCTTTTTGAAATGACCATCTTTTTTTAAAAATAATTCTACATTTCTTGATACTCTGTCGGGAGGAGTTAATGCTACACGTGTCTATGTGTATTCCATGTTGATTGCGATGTGAACTGCAGCATGTAGTCCTACTCCCAGCACCCCTACAAACAACTGATTCCGCCTATTATAGGCATTTTTTCTGGAGCTTTCAATATTGAGAGATGCTTTATATATACAGTATGCAGTGGCTATCCGGCTAAATGGCTCAAGTCTGCTGGAACAGAATTCACCGTAAAGGCCCCCATACACATTAGACTAAAATTGGCCAAACCCTGATCGGCTGACAATCTAATATTTATGTGGACCTCCCAACTCTCACCCAACATATGATGTTGAGGGAGAGAAGGATACTGTGTATAGGATTTCCAATGGTCAATCTTTTTTTTCTGCAGGAAATAGACCATAGTCTTGCAGTGGCTCTCATGTGGAGAACACAGGAGTGTTTGGCCAAGCCGAGTGTTCCTGTGTATGGAGGAGTCATGGGAGATAACTGTTGGCCAAACAATCATTCAACTAAGAGCCTTTTTAAAGTGTAAAGGGGCCTTTACAGTTCTGGTTTAGAATCGGACACCCACTCTACCCTATGCCTTAGTCTGGTATATGAACAGGCATGATGTTGATTAGGTGACATTCTTAGGCCTCAATCACACATCCAATGTTCTCATAAGAGTGCTATCTGTGGTTTTCTCAGATAGCACTTGTACAAACGTGGTCAAAATTGTTGGTATCCTCATTTAATGAAAGAAAAACCCACAATGGTCACAGAAATAACTTGAATCTGACAAAAGTAATAACAAATTAAAAATCTATGAAAATGAACAAATGAAAGTCAGACATTGCTTTTCATCCCTGCTTCCACAGAGTTTTTAAAAAAATTAAACTCATGAAATAGGCCTGGACAGAAATGATGGTTCTTCTTAACTTAATATTTTGTTGAACAACCTTTTGAGGCAATCACTGCAATCAAACGATTCCTGTAACTGTCAATGAGACTTCTGCACCTCTTGACAGGTATTTTGGCCACTCCTCATGAGCAAACTGCTCCAGTTGTCTCGTGTTTGAAGGTTGCCTTTTCCAGACGCCATGTTTCATCTCTTTCCAAAGATGCTCAATAGGATTTAGGTCAGGGCTCATAGAAGGCCACTTCAGAATAGTCCAATGTTTTCCTCTTAGCCATTTTTGGGTGTTTTTAGCTGTGTGTTTTGGGTCATTATCCTGTTGCAAGACCCATGACCTGCGATTGAGACCAAGCTTTCTGACACTAGGCAGCACATTTCTCTCTAGAATCCTTTGATAGTCTTCAGATTTCATTGTACCCTGCACAGATTGAAGACACCCTGTGCCAGATGCAGCAAAGCAACCCCAGAACATAACAGAGCCTCCTCCATGTCAAACAGTATGGACAATGTGCTTCATTTTTCTATCTGTGAACATAGAGCTGATGTGCTTTGCCAAAAACCTCCATTTTTGTCTCATCTGTCCACAGGACATTCTCCCAGAAGCTTTGTGGCTTGTCAACATGTTGTTTGGCAAATTCCAGTCTGGCTTTTTTATGATTTTTTTCAACAATGGTGTTCTCCTTGGTCGTCTCCCATGAAGTCCACTTTGGATCAAACATCGATGGATGGTGCGATCTGACACTGATGTTCCTTGAGCTTGAAGTTCACCTTTAATCTCTTTAGAAGTTATCCTGGACTCTTTTGTTACCATTCGTATTATCCGTCTCTTTGATTTGTCATCAATTTTCCTCCTGCGGCCATGTCCAGGGAGGTTGGCTGCAGTCCCATGGATCTTAAATTTCTGAATACTATTTGCAACTGTAGTCCCAGTAACATCAAGTTGCTTGGAGATGATCTCATAACTTTTACCTTTAATATGCTTGTCTATAATTTTCTTTCTAATCTCCTGAGACAACTCCTTCCTTTGCTTCCTCTGGTCCATGTTGAGTGTGGTACACACCATGTCACCAAACAGCACAGTGAGTATCTGTAGCCCTATATACAGGCCCACTGACTGATTACAAGATTGTAAACAACTGTGATGCTAATTAGTGGACACAACTTGATTTAACATGTCCCTTTTGTCACACACATTATTTTCAGGGGTACCATCATTTCTGTCCAGGCCTATTTCATGAGTTAATTTTTTTTTAAAGTTCTGTGGAAGCAGCGTTGAAAAGCAATGACTGACTTTCATTTGTTCATTTTCATAGATTTTTAATTTATTATTACTTTTGCCAGATTCAAGTTATTTCTGTGACCATTGTGGGTTTTTCTTTCATTAAACGAGGGGTACCAACAATTTTTATCATGTGTGTATCAGTAATTGTCTATGTGGCTAATCACATGTCCATGATTTTAGGTGGACCGAGAAGTCCATGCAAAATCGGGGAGACAGATTTTGTTCCGAATGTCGGATCAATATCGGTAATACAAGTCTCTGGG
Source organism: Phyllobates terribilis (assembly GCF_046119375.1). NCBI lineage: Eukaryota > Metazoa > Chordata > Amphibia > Anura > Dendrobatidae > Phyllobates > Phyllobates terribilis. The sequence continues at coordinate 332,818,089 of NW_027362768.1, forward strand.
ACTAGAAAAAAATCGGATATCACTCGGATGACTATTATCATGGACTGTCAGAACAGAGAAGGTGGAGAAACTTTTATTTGTTTCCACGTATGAGAAAAACTGAGGCCACAATCTGATCAAACAAAACCTGATATACAAACAAAATGAACAAAAATCCTTCTGTAAGTATTTAAAAGCAATAGTACATAGGATCAACATAGGATACTTAGTAAACACTGTTTTTAATGAAAAAAAAAGCATAAAAGCCATCTTAGCTTCTGTCTGTTTAATGGCCAGTGTGGACATGCTCCTATACGCTGCAGGAATACCAACTTATACTCCGACTATTTTTTTTTTTTTGCTTTAGATTCTTATATTCAGCACAAACAAGGGTGTTGCATTTATATAGCTTCCCATGGCTGGGTGTTCACAATCGTGCTCCATTTATGCTTAGCCCTAATTCACATTGAGGTCATTTTTGACACATGATAAGGTTTTAATACTAGAGTTTAGGATTGTCCTAATTTGGGTACACCTTGTCACGGTGGGATAGCTTTTATGCTTTTTTTGATCAAAATCAGTGCTTACTAACTAAGTACCCTATCTTATTTTTATGTACTATAACTTTTTACTTATTTACTGCAGGACATATGTTCATTTTGTTTCTATCTTAGTTTTTGTCTGTTTAATGGTCATTATGAACATGCTCCTATACGTTGCAGGCGTACCAACTTATACTCCGGCTAATTTTTTATTTTTGCTTGTTTTGCTTTAGGTTCTTGTACTAAGTACAAACAAGGATGTGGCCTCCCTTTCTTTGAGCTGGTATGGTTTTAATACTAGAAGTTTGGACTGTCCCGATTTGGGTGCACCTTGTCGTAGTGGGATAGCTTTTATCCTTTTTTTTATCGAAAACAGTGTTTACTAACTAAGTACCCTCTGTTATTTATATTTACTATATATTTACTATACATTTTTACTTACTTACAGCAGGGTATATGTTCATTTTGATTCTATTTTAGTGTTTGTCTGTTTAATGGCCAGCGTGAACATGCTCCTATACGTTGCTTGCATACCAACTTATACTCCAGCTCATTTTTTTTTTTGCTTTACACACTCTAATCAAAAATATCGGCCTATTTTTTTTCGTACGTGGAAAATAATGATGTGAGAAGGAGGCCTTAACCTTATCTGTAGAACAGACATCCACCTGTATAAGTTATTTTGTCTTTCTAACCTGTCCATTCCACTTGTCTAAAACCTCCCGACGGTCCTTTCCAAAAGTCTCGATAAACTTTTTCTCCACCATGTGCTGAGTTAGAACTTGTTTTGCGAGTTCAATTACAAACCGTAGCAGTTAAGATATAGCTGCTGTACCATAATCTAAAATAAATTGCTTTTCGCAGGAAGCTATGTCAGCTTTTGAACAGAAACATTCCGGGGACCTTTTGCTTTTACTCCATTTGAATTTCAAACACTGAACAAAAGTTGTTTCCCAGCACAAATCTTCTCCTGAAAAGGTTTTCACAGTAAAGCTTCAAGTGTTTGTTTCTAACAATTGTTGGCTGGTCTTTAAAAGCCGGATCAGTTTTCAGGTCGAATGGAGAGGTTTCCGAATAAGAAAACATCAACTGTTCCACGAGTTTATTTTGCAAAAATAAATAAGCACCTAAAATAATTTTTCACATCTTCCTGTCTACTCTGGAAAATTATACCTTTCATGCTTGTAGATTTTTTTTGCAAAGGTAAATAATAATAATAAAAAAAAAACATTATGGATTTTTGCAAAGCTATCATTCCTGTATTACTCTATATAAAAACGATTATTTTCCAGGTAGACATAAAAGGGGTCGTCTAAGATCATAATTAATGCTTTTTAGCCACTTGAATCTGACGATCAGCAATACAAGGCCATTGCTATGGACAATACTGGAAAAAAAGAAGATGCATTTTTCTTCTACTGTTGCATATTAGATTCATCATAAGTGGTGTGCTTATGCCAGTCTTGACCCAAATTATGCTGGAGTAAGATGCGCCAATGTTGCTAAGTAACATGTGCCATATTTCGGCTGCTGTGTGCCAGCATTATAAATGTACTCCATGGATTAAAGTACATTTCTGTCTTAGTTTGCGCCACTTTTCTGGCAAAATTTATAATTAATTTATTTGTCACTTTTTTGGCTAGACCCTATCACCCTAGGGGCTCAAGCTGATGACCGTATTATCGATCCAAGTGCAATCCGACAAAACGTTGGATCACACGCGATCCAATGATAGACTATGGGGCCGTGGATATATCTGTTTTTTTCCTTGGATACAGCCGGTCCAGGAAAATAATTGCAACATGCCCGAGTTTGATTTGATATTGAGATCACACTTGGCCATGTAAGTAAATAAGTGCGTGGGAAGCATAGGACTGCACTCGGATGACATCAAAGTACAGTCCCATTTCCACTGACTGACAGAATGGAGAAGATGAAGAATTTTTTTTCTCCATCTTCTCCTCATTTGAGAAAATCGGATCACACTATGATCACACTCTGATCAAACTCTGATCAGAGTTTATTCAGTGTGATTGTGATTTGCATTATCGAACTGATTCTCTCATATGAGAGAATATATGCACCAGTGACCTTAGTCTAAGCTCTGTCCATTTTCCAAAAAGTAGTAAAAACTCCAAAAGTTGCAAAATTTCTGCATCATTGAGCAAAAAACACTTTGCAACATTTCAAACCATTATATAGCAGATTTCTGGCTCAAACTTCTAAGAATTGGTCTGTAAGTGCCTTAAGAGGATGAGATATTGGATAATGTTTTGCCCATTGTAAGTTATCAAAATGTTGAAAGTGAACACAAGTTTCTTAAATTATTAATATTATTACAATATTATGCATCATGTATTATAATAAACACTTCCAGTTGCTAAAGAACGTCTTATTTGAAAAGGAAGGTGGGAGATTCTTGACCATCTTTGAGTGTTCTTTTGGAAACTATTTTATCTTAAAAAAAAAAAGGTTTATAGTATCTCAAGTGTTCATTATACTGTTCTGCATTAGTTAGTACAATTACTAATTACTAAGATAGCTATTTTGCATGTATTCCCATAAAGTATTGTTAACAAGTAGAGTTGAGCAGACCTGTGAGTGTTCAGGCTCATCGGGTTTGGCCGAACTTTAGTCCAAAGTTTGGTTTAGGTACCAGAACTGTGCCTGAACCCCTTACAATACAATTTTGGACCCGAAATTTGGTTCTGTAAAATGGTCGTAGTAAGGGCTAGGGGGCTTCAAAATTGCTGGAGAGCGTTCAGGTTCGCTTATCTCTACTAATAAGACCGCATACTCAGCTGCTCTCTTTAAGAAAAGCCTGTTCTCTCCTCTATCCCAAAGCTGAGTAAAAGGCATTTCACTTAATGAGCACAGCCTTGCTTTGCACTGATGAGGGGCAAGTATTCCATAATAAATCATGTCTTCACTGGCTAATATCCAATCAAGGGTCATTAAAGGATGGACTTATAGGTGCCATTAGTGAGATAATTTTTTTCCCTTTCAGGAAGTAACTATTTGACATAAAATTAGTATTGACTGCGGTGCTGTTGTCACGTCCACAGTGTGTCAGACAATCAGTGAGCTCATTGACTCTGATTGGCCATCATGCTGTCAGTAACATCAATGCTGCAGGGACGTCTACATTGTCAGGATCCATGGTGATACAGACCTCAGTTTATCATCCACAGATGGACGGCCTAGTGGAATGCTTTAACAACACCTTAAAAGCAATGCTCAGGAAGGTCGTTGAAAAGGATGGGCAAGACTGGGACTACCTGCTTCCATTTCTACTCTTCTCCATCAGAGAAGTTCCTCAAGCCTCCACTGGTTTCTGTCTGTTCTTGCTCCTGTATGGTTGGCAACCAAGAGTCCTCCTTGATATCGCCAAGGAAACCTGGGAGGCCGAGGTCACACCATACCAAAACATCATCAAACATGTATCCCAGTTGCAGGAGAAAATGGCAAAAGTGATGCCCATCGTGAAGGAGCATCTCCTCCTGGCGCAGTAAGCCCAGGCGAGGGTGTATAACCAGTCAGCGAGGCTGAGACAGTTCCAGTATGGGGATCGCATTTTGGTTTTTATTCCCACCATCAAAAGCAAGTTCCTGGCCAAGTGACAAGGCCCGTATGAGGTGGTGGAGAAACTCATTGAAGTGAACTACAAAGTCCACCAGCCTGGTTGAAGAAAAGCCGCACCAAGTGTACCATGTAAACCTGCTCAAGCCGTGGTGAGATCAGGAACCCGTGGGAGCTCCTTGCCTGGGAGCCGCTCCAGAAGGCAAGGTGGAAGATGTCACGATAGTGGAGACTCTGGCCCAGACGCAATGGTGTTGAGAACTTCTCCAGCGGAATTGGGACCTGTTCTCTGAATTGCCGGGGCATACACAGGTCGTAGAGCACGACGTGTTAACAGAGCCACATGTCAGAGTGAACCTAAAGCCCTGTAGGATTTCTGAAGCACGCCGGGAGGTGATCTCATCCGAGGTAAAAAGGATGTTAGACCTCGGCGTGATAGAGGAGTCACAGAGTGGGTGGTCGAGTCCTACCGTTCTTGTGCCAAAAGCCAATGGGGAGTGGAGGTTTTGCAATGACTACCGCCGGCTGAATGAGGTGTCCAAGTGTGACGCATACCTGATGCCCCATGTTGATGAACTCATCGAGAGGCTTGGACCTGCGAGGTACATTAACATCCTTGACTTGACGAAGGGCTACTGGCAGATCTCCATGGCCCAGTGAGCCAAGGAGAAGACGGCGTTCTCAACACCTGATGGGTGTTTTCAATAAAGCTGAATGTCTTTTGGACTGGAGGGGGCCCCAGCCACCTTCCAGAGGGCCATGGATCGGATCATAGCCCCACAAAAGAAGTATGCCGCAGCCTACCTTGATGACATTGTGGTCTTTAGCCCAGACTGGGCTACTCATCTGCCAAAGTACGGGCGATTTTGGAAGTTCAGAGGGAGGCGTCGTTTACTATAAATCTTAAAAAATGTGCAGTTGGAAAGGAGGAAGCTAATTACTTGGCTATGTCATCGGGAGAGGCGAAATTAAGCCACAAGTGAATAAAGTCGAGGCAATCCAGAACTGGCCGCAACCACTCTCCAAGAAGCAAGTGAGAGTGTTTCTGGGAATTGTGGGATATTACCGGCGGTTTATCCCAAACTTTACCATGATGGCCACACCACTTACGGATCTCCTCAAAGGCACCAGATCAACAATGGTGAAATGGATCCATGAAACGGAGACGGCGTTCCAACAGCTGAAGCTTGCACTGTGCAAGCAGCTGGTCCTGGTCACACCAGACTTTGAGAAGGAATTTGTGGTCTTGACAGACGCTTAGAAGTGGGCCTAGGAGCCTTGCTCTCTCAAGAGATAAATGGGGAAGAACATCCCATTCTCTATCTCAGCCGGAAGCTTTCTTCCTGCGAGAAAAACTTCGCTATAGTAGAAAAAGAGTGCTTAGCCATAAAATGGGCTGTAGATACAATGAGATATTACCTAGTAGGCTGGAAGTTTAAACTGGTGTCAGACCATGCCCCTTTAAGATGGTTGAGGGAAAAAAAGGGTAAGAATGCCCGGATAACTAGATGGTTCTTGGGTCTCCAGGACTTTAGTTTTCTCATGGAGCCTAGGCCCGGTAAGTTACATGGAAACGCTGATGCCCTCTCTAGAATTCCCTGTCTGGAGTCTGAAGGTGCCCAAACCCCCGGCTTTGGGCAGAGGGGGGGAATATGTGACAGAGTTACTGGTGTTATATGTGAGGGGAGGTATATTTCGCCACTGCTGATAGCCTTGGTGAACTGAACCTACAACTTTCCTCCAGAATGTTATATGTTGAGTGGTTAAATCACCTAAAGGGAGTGGTTTTGTGTGAATGACATAGAGATGGGAGGGAAATCATTCCTTCTACCTCTACCTTTTCGGTAGTTGTGTGTCTGGAGAGGCAAGACTCCAGATTGGAAAGCTTCAGCTCAGGAGGAGCTGAAGAGTGGGCTATAACCTGTGCGGGCGAACCCCACACACTTATGGACTGTGCTATCATTTATCTTTTGTTTTGCCGTTATGCCAGAAAGTTAGTGTTTATTTTGCTGAACCTGCAGTGCTTTATGCCTTTACAATAAACCTGCAGAGGAAACCGTTTTACTGAGTCTACATCTGAAAGCAGCCGAGTGAGTCATCTTACCACAAAGGCCATATACAGTTTCCACCGCTCTACAAAGTGAGTTTACAGTGCTGGTCACCATTATTGGCACCCCCTTCATTTTTTTCACAGACTGTAAAATATCTTCATAAATATATGGAAATGTACCAAAGTTATATCATCAGGATTTTTTAATTAGTGGTCCAAAGTAATACAACAATAAAACATTGTTTTTCAACTTTCATGTTGCAATTTCAAAGAAAAAATATAATGAACAGCATGTGAAGCAATAAAGGCACCCCTAATTAATACTTGGTTGCACACCCTTTGGCTTTGCTGACAGCCACCAAACGTTTCTTGTAGCAGTCTATAACCTTCTTGAACTTCTCAGCTGGAATTTTCTTCCACTCTTCCCTTGCAGTTTGTTCAAACTCTTGAATATTTGCAGGGTTCTTTTTCCCAATGGCAGATTTCAGCTCACCCCAAAGATTTTCAATGGGATTGAGGTCAAGACTCATTTCTGATCATTTTAAAACAGCCCATTTTTTGCTTTTCAACCATTCTTGTGTACGTTTGGATGTGTGCTTGGGTCAGTGTCTTGCTGGAGGACATATGATCTTCGACTCAAACCAAGTGTTTTTACACTGTGTAAGACATTTTGCTTTAAAATCTTTTGATAATTCTCTGATGTAACGATTTCTGTAATGTGGTCCAGGCCTCCAGTACCAGATGCAGCAAATCAACCCCACAGCAGTATGGATCCTCCACCATGCTTAACTGTTGGTAAGGTGTTCTTTTCCTTATAAGCTTCATTGCGCCGTCTTGTGTTTGCTAATTATAGCAGTTATGATGTCCTCAGACAGCTCCTTTGTCTTCACCATTGTGATAAAAGAACAAAGCCTACCATGTAGTTTTCTAAAACACTTAAGTCATGATTCATTGGCTAGTTCATGTCACATTGGCACCGACAATCATAGGAGAATCTCTTTTGTGATTTACCACAGATAAGTCAAAATGTGTTTCCATACTAAATTAATGTAGGGTGACAATACTGGTGTCACAGCAAGCTTTAGTTTTTTCTATTTTTCCTTCCCATTGTTTTTGGTTTTAAATTATTGTTCATAATTTGCTTTTTTGTATGTCACATGAGTTTTCTATATAAAAAAACAATTTCACTTGCTTCATTTTTTTCAGGAGATACTCCACATTATGTACTTAAACTTTATGGGTGTCAATAATGATGAGCAGGACTGCAGCTACTGACGCACCCCTTAGGACCATGGGGTACTCGCCACAGGGTCGGTCGATTCCTTGGGATAGTCAAGGGGGCGTGACCCAGTCCGGGGCCCTAGGCAGTCAATAAAAAAGGACAGTTTATTTAGGGGAATAGTTTTGTGACGCCACCAGTGGTATGTGGCTATAGGTGGCCGCCGCTGCTGAAAGAGACCGCTGGGGCCATTGGTGATGCAGCTGGGATAGATTTGCTCCCCACTGGTAGAGCGGGGCCCCAGGGCTACCGGTACGGTTTATGTAGTGGATTGTGGATGTTGTTGTGCAGGACTGAGGGTGCAGATAATGACCAGATGACACAAGAATGGCGGTTTCCTCTACCTTTATTTGATGTTTGATGGTGCAGACCGGGGCACTGGTAACAGAAGGTAATGGAGATCCGGGCAGCCTAAAAACAATTTGGGATTCACCTCGCCAGGTTGGGTTGTAGGACTTCCTTCTGCGCTGTCCTCTTTGGCCCTGCTGCGGCCCTCTTTCCTGAGTGATCATTAAATCCTAGCTTGTATGGCAGGCAGCTCGAGCCTTTTTCAGGTGTCGCTCCATCGTGGTGGCTCCGGGCTCTAGTATGCTGCTGAGCCGCCGGGTGTTTGGTGGGTCCAGGAGACCTGCAGCCTCCAGCCCTCCAGATTTAGTTGCCGGGACTTCAGCACCCGGGCAACCACGGACTCCGTTGTCCGGTTTCTGGCGCTCATCTCTGGGGCAAGCTTGGTCACAGTTCCACTCCCCAGGTTCTCCTTCGTCTCTCTCTCCTCGCTCTCCAACTGACTTTTCTCACTCCAACTGACTTTTCCAACCCCCGCCTCCAGGCTCCAATTCAAAGGAGATGCTCCCCTGAAACTGGGTTAGAGCTCCTTCTTCTGGTCTGGAGGCAGGAAAAGTGTTGGATGCTGGTGTTACCTGATAAGGGGACCCCTCCTTGCTACCAGGCATGACATCACCCCCTGTGAGATAGGCAATGCCAATGTGACAACCGGACTCCTGGGGTGCCACACTACCAAGGTTCAATATCATGATGTTTCATCCAAGCATCACAACAATGATAAACTAGGGTAAACTCTGTCTTAAAGTTTGCGCAGCGGGGAACTTGCCAACTCTTCCAGTGGTCCAACAGGTTTTCACTTTTCCTAGGAGCCTCCAAAGAGACAAGTATTCCATTCTATATGTCATGTCAAACCTAGTAAAATGCCTTTACTTTATCAAGTGCGATAAGCCCTTTATGGGCTTTAAAACTCACATGATACTCGTACATACAGTAGGTTAATGAAAAAGAGCATTTATGTGAATTTACGCCGACTCCTTCAGAAGCTTGTGCAGCAGAAAACAAATCTTGTCAGTCATGATTAAGTAAAAATTCAACACATATTGTGCTTTTTGCTCAATAATATCTCATCCTCTGGGACTACATGAGGCTTCCGCTCAATCAATACATAGCAGCTGCCTTTCTATGCAAAAAAACTCCATTACTTTATTATAGATCAGCATGATAGTGAATAAATGAGTCCTATCATCATTGTAATTTATTTACTGAAATTGATCTGTGATTAACCAGAGCTATTTCTACGACAGATCCGCATAGTATATTAAATATAAAACAATTAAGATGTTGTCTACCGATGAGCTAAACATAAACTACTGATGTGGCTGCCTCACCATGTAAGAAGACAGATGTTCCTTGTGGACAGCCATCAGGTGATAAATGGTTGATAATTGTATGTTGCTTTATTTTCACAGTTGTAAAAAAAAGTGAAAAAACCGAATATACCAGACATGCTGTCAATCTAAAATTAGCACTAAAATCACCATATTGACATGACACAACCTAGCTATCGTCAAATTCTTTTTTTTCCAATAAAGCAGTGGGAAATGTTCAGAAAGAGTATAGGGGGTGCATAAATTTATTTTTATATCCAGGCTCTAATGTTTGAGGGAGTCCAATGGTCTCTACAGTACTTAAAGGGTTTTTCCCACGAACGAAAGTTAATTTAAAAAACTGGCTGTGTCTGACCGTGTACGGAACATACCAAAGCTCCTGGGCAGGGGAGGAATGAAAAGAGTGTACAGATATTACAGCAGGGGATCGCAGAGGATTCATTTTGTGAGGTCAAATATTTCACTGCCTGATTTTAAACAATGTTTAACCTCACAAAATGAATCATCTGCGATCCCCTGCTGTAATATCTGTACACTCTTTTCATTCCTCCCCTGCCCAGGAGCTGTGGTATGTTCTGTACACGGTCAGACACAGACAGTTTTTAAAATGAACTTTTGTTCATAGGAAAACTCCTTTAAAAGGGTACCAGAATTATATATGGTGCGGGGACAGTTAAGAGCATGTTACAGACAGGGGCTTTAGTATAGTGAGTGAATGGGTTTTCTTGTACCCATATGAAAAGAACAACATTATTGAAGATCCATGCTAAATGGGAGCCATGTTGGAGAATTTGCATTGGGGCTTACAAGCTTCAAGTTATGCCACCATTTTCCAGTTGGGAAGCTCCAGGAGCTCCATGTCCCCCCTCTGTTTCCCAGTTGGGAAGCTCCAGGAACTCCATGTCCCCCCTCTGTTTCCCAGTTAGGAAGCTCCAGGAGCTCCATGTCCCCCCTCTGTTTCCCAGTTAGGAAGCTCCAGGAGCTCCATGTCCCCCCTCAGTTTCCCAGTTGGGAAGCTCGAGGAACTCTATGTCCCCACTCCATTTCCCAGTTGGAAAGCTCCAGGAACTCCTTTTCTCCCCTCTGTTTCCCAATTAGGAAGCTCCAAGAACTCCATGTCACCCTCTGTTTCCAAGTTGGGAAGCTCCAAGAACTCCATGTCCCCCCTCCGTTTCCCAGTTGGGAAGCTCCAGGAACTCCATGTCCCCCCTCTGTTTCCCAGTTGGGAAGCTCCAGGAACTCCATATCCCCCCTCCGTTTTCCAGTTGGGAAGCTCTAGGTACTCCATGTCCTCCTCAGTTTCCCAGTTGGGAGCCATGTTGGAGATTTTGCAATGGAGCTTAAAAGCTTCAAAGTATACCAGAAGCTCTAGAAACTCCAGGTCCCACCAGACCCTCCTTTCCCCTTCCAAATTTACTACCACTAAATCTGTCACTGAGAAAATGGAGACATGTAGCAGGTTTATCCTTACTTGCAGTTCTATGCAAAACCATTGATTTACAAATTTTGTCACAGATTTACGGTGGAGGAAGCAAGTAGCTTGAAACTTTGTCTCTGAGTGGGACTTGAAGTTTTTGGGCCCCAATTTCCCACAAAATTTGCAAAAAGATACCAACTATCTTGTTCCTCTCATCAATAGAGTGTCCGCTTAAGTCTTAGAAGGGTTTCTAGGCTCCCCCAAGGAGCCGAGACACAGGTGCGAATCTTTTCCTCTGCATCCCCTAAAGCTATGCCGCTGTGCGTGTAGGTATATAAAACTTTGGGATTCATCTTATTTGAGGAAAGTAGCATCTTTCTCACCATCTAGAAGCCTGTAGTTATTGTGTTTTTTAGCTATAAACAGATGCAAGCCTCCACAGGCCCCAAAATGTCTGTCCAGGGTAAAAATAAATAATTACCAGAAAGGAAGGAGGGGGGGTGGACCTGCAGTTTGTCCCTCCATCATTGTGCGCATGTAATGTCACATTTCCTCATCCATGTGTCACACTCCAAGTATGTAGCATGATTCTCGGACCGGCGGCGGATCTCCTGACCTGAACTTGACAAAGTCCTAGGCATATATGCGGCTGACAAGTTCAGCCAATCCGTGAATTATGGTACATACATACAGATGTGTTAATGAGAATTTAGGCTGCAGGTTGTGATAAGGGAGGAGTGAGGAGGAGGGACCATGTGGCAACCTCTCTAAATTAGGTGGTATCTGAGAATGCACAGCCTGGTCTTGGGAAAAAAAATCTGACACTGCCCCATAGAATAACATTTGTCTGAGTGCGATCCAAAATTTGTCGGATCATACTCAGACTGGAAATATGGTTGTCTGCATCTGCCTTAAGGGAAAGTCTTTAAATGTAAGTGGGGTCTAGATAGAGATCTTTCCAAAGAGTATTTCAAACTTATGTATAGTGGAAAAAACAGGTGACTCCATCCTGTATTTGATTCCTGAGATTTACTAGAGAACCATTGGTCATGGTTTTGAACAGTTGCATAGCAAAAAGTCGACCATTTAAGCCCCATACCCAATACAGCCTGGAAGCTCCACCTAACCACTAGGAACACCCCCAAATGCCCACTGTTTGGAGTGGTTTAAATAAACCCTGTCCATTTCATTTCGCAGGACTGTCCTGGACAATATTGGGACTGCTGTCAATTGGGCCAAAGAATGACACTCCCGAAGAGCAAATCTGATGGAGACATTGTGGGGCCAGCAAAGGTGTGATGAAACTGGACATCAGAGTGTCCGAAAGACGGAGAATCACAAGCTCGATGTTGGTGAGTCTCTGGTTCTTTAGAAGCGCTCAACCTCCACTACTAAATATTGCACGACAGTGTCTCCAGAGACCATAGGTCCTTATGCCACATAGGAAGACCCTGGTTTAATAAACGGCACATGGTAAATAGGTGACCCGCTTACAGATTTTATCCTGGGGATCCGGAGCTTTATGTTACACTTTTGCATGCACATGGTGATAATTACTGCGTGTGTGTCCAGCCGTAATCCCTTAGTTACAGACATCAGGACATACGTGTTGTCCTCATCACTTTCTCTGATTTAGTTTGATGTTGTACATCCAATCTGCTTTACATATTAATTTAAGCCTCTAATGGTAGAGTTTGTTCAATTACATAATGGTATAAACAAGACTAGCGACGCACCAATGGAAATCAATATGGATTGTAAGCTGGTAATTGGAGTGACCCCAGAGTGACAAAACAAAACACGTTCGGAGGATCACATCAGAATGCAAAGGTGAGCCGGGAAAATTGAGATAGATTCTGCAATCATTCAAGTGCTCATTTAATGATATCACAGGCAGACGCTGGCTCACACATATAAAAAGAGCCCAATGATTTACTTATTCCGTGATAAGGAATTACACTTTGAATACCAATATGCAAAAGGAATATAATAGAGAAAAAAATCTGAAACTGATACATTTTTAAAGGAGTTGTCTCCTTTTTGAAGAACAAATCTTTCTAATTGCCAGGAAGTTCGATTTGCTTCAAGCCAAAAGTATTTAAATACCTCAAATTGCCCTGAAAAGACGTATATGACAATTTAATGTCTCCTAGGACTTTATTCAAGCTTAGTAATGTCAAAGTGACCTCCTCATTTATAGCTATGGGAAAAAGGATGGTATCTGTTCTTCCCTGCTGTACTGTCACACACAATCAGTAATGTTTATTTAGTGTTTTATGGCTTTCTCTCCTTATCCCTATTACTAAGCTGTGAGCTTTGACGTCTTCTCACTATCCAGATTCACTACAAAATGGCCAATGCATTCCCTGACACTGTTTTATTTAGGCTAAATCATCTATTGTTCAAATTTGCTGGGTACACCGAATTCCTAAAAAATGTAATCAAATCAGTTTGCTCATCTCTAGTTGTTTCATGAAGACCACCTCTGTCCATGTGCTCTTTATGGGTGATGGATGTCATATAGTAGATGTGGATCCCTACTCTATGAGCCTGAACTTGGAGTTACTCTAGATGGCTCCCATTCCGTCAGACTTGAGTCATTATTCTATTGCATGGAAGGTACTTCATCTGAAAATTATTCACATTGTTGGTGCCCTCTAGTTTGGTGGAAGGAACTTCTGGCTCATCCTGGGTGCTACTGCATCCTCTACACCAGTGGTCCCCAACCTTTTTTGCACCAGGGACCGGCTTGAAGCAAGATCATTTTTCCATGGCCCAGCAAGGAGGGGGTGGGGTGGGCGGGGCTTTGGTCATATGGGGGCGGGGTAATGGAGGGATTTGGAGTTTAGTGCATACTTATCATATAGTGTAGACCAGGTCCCCGCCAGGAGCTATGCCAGGAGCCCCACATAATGTGCTGTGCCAGGAGCCGCATCACTGAGGCCCCATCACGCCCTGCAGCAGGACAGGGCAGCTGTCCTGACAGCTGCTGTTCAGCTGCATTTACTTCATCCCAGGGGCGGACACAGACTGTAGTGGACCCCTGTGCAAGAAATTTTTGGGGGCCCCCCCGCCCTTCATAAGGCAACAAAGTTATGTAAACATAACCCCCCCATGTGCATCTCTCACCCCCCCATGTGCAGCTCACCCCCGTGCATCTCTCATCCCCCTCCGTGCATCTCTCATCCCCCTCCGTGCATCTCTCATCCCCCTCCGTGCATCTCTCATCCACCCCCCCGTGCATCTCTCATCCCCTCCGTGCATCTCTCATCCCCCCCGTGCATCTCTCACCCCCCCGTGCATCTCTCACCCCCCCGTGCATCTCTCATCCACCCCCCGTGCATCTCTCATCCCCCCCGTGCATCTCTCACCCCCCCGTGCATCTCTCACCCCCCCGTGCATCTCTCATCCACCCCGTGCATCTCTCACCCCCCCGTGCATCTCTCACCCCCCCGTGCATCTCTCACCCCCCCGTGCATCTCTCATCTCTCCCCTCCCTCCCATGTGCATCTCTCATCTCTCCCCTCCCCCCATGTGCATCTCTCATCTCTCCCCTCCCTCCCATGTGCATCTCTCATCTCTCCCCTCCCCCCCATGTGGATCTCTCATCTCTCCCCTCCCCCATGTGCATCTCTCATCTCTCCCCTCCCCCCCATGTGGATCTCTCATCTCTCCCCTCCCCCATGTGCATCTCTCATCTCTCCCCTCCCCCCATGTGCATCTCCCATTCCCCCCACTCCTAGTTAATTGTATTTAAAAAAAAATAAAACTTGTTATACTTACCCCCATGCGATCCCTGCAGAATCCTGGCGCTCGTCCAAATCGCTGACACCAGGTTCTCCTGACTTCCGGCCATGTGACGGCGCCGTCACATGACCGGAAGTCAGGGGAATCATGAAGGTGCTGCCGCAGCAGCGCAGCGCTAAGATGTCCCGGACCCGGCGCTTAGCATGCGGCCGGGGGCCCCATGAGGAGAGAGACGCACAAGAGGGGGGCTCCGAGGGGGCTCCTACCGGCCGGGCCCCATACTGGAGTCAGGGCAGTCATGCCCTGATGGCGGCCCTGCTGGAGGCTGGAGGGGCCCCCTCTCCCCGCGGACCGGCTGAAAAACCCCAACGGCCCGGTCCTGGTCCGCGGACCGGCGGTTGGGGACCTCTGCTCTACACCACCTATAGCCATATCCCTACTCGGCATGTTTTATATATATATATATATATATATATATATATATAACAGTGGGGTAAATAAGTATTTGATCCCTTGCTGTTTTTGTAAGCTTGCCCACTGACAAAGACATGAACAGTCTGTCATTTTAAAGGTAGGTTAATTTTAACATTGAGAGAGAGAATATCCAAAAAAAAATCAAGAAAATCACATTGTATAATTTAGATAAATTTATTTGCATTTTGCAGTGAGAAATAAGTATTTGATCCCCTATAAACCATTATGAGTTCTGGCTCCTACAGACCAGTTAGACACTCCTAATCAACCCGTTACCTGCATTAAAGACAGCTGTCTTACATAGTCACCTGTATAAAAGACTCCTCTCCACAGACTCAATTAATCAGTCAGAATCTAACCTCTACAACATGGGCAAGACCAAAGAGCTTTATAAGGATGTCAGGGACAAGATCATAGACCTGCACAAAGCTGGAATAGGCTACAAAACCATAAGTAAGACACTGGGTGAGAAGGAGACAACTGTTGATGCAATAGTAAAAAATTGAAGAAATGCAAAATGACTGTCCATCGACATCGATCTGGGACACCAAGCAAAATCTCACCTCGTAGGGTATCCTTGATTTTGAGGAAGGTGAGAGATCAGTCTAAAACTACACGGGGGGAACTTGTTAATGATCTCCATGTAGCTGGGACCACAGTCACCAAGAAAACCATTGATAACACATTACGCCTTAAAGATTTAAAATCCTGCATTGCCCGCAAGGTCCCCCTGCTCAAGAAGGCACATGTGCAGGCCTGCCTGAAGTTTGCCAATGAACACCTGAATGATTCTGTGAGTTATTGGGAGAAGGTGCTGTGGTCAGATGAGACAAAAATTGAGCTCTTTGGCATTAACTCAACTCGCCATGTTTGGAGGAAGAAGAAGGATAAGTACAACCCTAAGAACATCGTCCCAGCCATGGTGGGGGAAACATTATACTTTGGGGGTGCTTTTCTGCCAAGGAGACATGACGACTGCACCGTACTGAAGGGAAGATGGATGGGGTCATGTATCGCAAAATTTTGGCCAACAACCTCCTTCCCTCAGTAAGAGCATTGAAGATGGGTTGTGCCTTGGTCTTCCAGCAAGACAATGACCCAAAACATACAGCCAAAGCAACAAAGGAGTGGCTCAAAAAGAAGCACAGTAAGGTCATGGAGTGGCCTAGCCAGTCTCCAGACCTTAATCCCACAGAAAACTTATGGAGGGAGTTGAAGCTCCGAGTTGCCAAGCGACAGCCTCAAAATCTTAATGATTTAGAGAAGATCTGCAAAGAGGAGTGGACCATAATTCCTCCCGACATGTGCCTTAAAAAAGTATTCATAGCCCTTGACCGTTTCAACATTTTTTCACCTTAAACCAACCCACAAACTTAAATGTATTTTATTGGTACTTTATGTGATGTACAAACACAAAGTAGCTGTTATGTTCTGCTACCAAAGCTAAGGAAAGAGAGGAGATCTGTCCCTACTATAGGACTCAGCTGAATCCCTACGATGTAACAGGGAACCTGATCCTGCGATCAGACCTGCTAAAGTCCTAATCTAGTCTGTACGGAGACCTATAGATGTGGGGAGGGAATCCCTACAAGTACTAAGGACTGGGAGGAATATGGGACACCTCCTAACAGAAATAGTAGCAGACAGACGAACAAACAAAATAGATAGAACATAGAGGTCCGTAGACCAAGCAAACTAACAGAGCTAGATACAGAGCACAGGCTAGCTAGAAAGTAGATATACAATGAAGTCCAGCAAAGCCAGAAGGGCGGAGCAGGATTAAATAGGCCAACAAGGTCATGTGACCAGCAAAGGAAAAAAAACCTAACAGCAAGGTTCTAACAGTACCCCCCCTTCTAAGAGGATCCTCCGGATCCCCTAGGACCAGGCTTATCAGGAAATCTCCTGTGAAACGCTCTGATAAGTCTGGACGCGGAAACATCATCTGACCTCACCCAAGAGTTATCCTCGGGTCCGAAACCTTTCCAGGCCACAAGATACTGCAAACTACCTCTATACCGTCTAGAGTCAAGGATGCGAGAAATTTCATATTCCCCGTGCTCCACCACCGGAGGAACAGAGGCAGAGGCGTCACCATCCGACACAACAGCTTTTTTTAACAGAGAGACATGAAAGACCGGATTAATTCTCCAGGAGGTAGGAACCTCCAACCTAACAGCAGATTGGTTGACAACCTGAAGCACCTTAAAGGGCCCTACAAACTTGGGACCCAATTTCTTAGAAGGAATCCTCAACCGCAGATTCCTAGAGGACAACCAAACCATGTCACCAACAGCGAACAAAACCTCCTGTCGTTTCCTATCAAAGTAGTCTTTAGATTTTCTGTTGGCCTCCTGAAGATTACCACGCACATCCGTCCAAACTCTTTCCAAATCACCGGAAAAATTCTCCTCCTCAGGCACGGCAGATCCCAACTTGGAGAACGACCCAAACGACGGATGTCTCCCAGAACAACAAAAAAAAGGCGAACAACCAGCAGAAGAAGATGTATGATTGTTCAGAGCAAATTCGGCAAGTGGCAGAAACTCAGACCACCCCTCTTGATTGTCTGCCACAAAACAACGCAAGAACTGCTCAACATCCTGGTTTTTCCTTTCTGTCTGGCCATTAGATTCAGGATGATATCCGGACGAAAACGACAAATGAATTCCCAACCTGTCACAAAAGGCACGCCAAAAACGAGCCACGAACTGAGGACCCCTATCAGAAACAATGTCAGTAGGAACGCCATGAAGTCTGACAATTTCCTTGACAAAGGCCTTAGCGAGAGTTTTAGCGCAGGGCAGTTTGACGAAGGGAACCAAGTGACACATCTTGCTAAAACGGTCCACGACCACCCAGATGACAGTAAAACCCTCAGAGGGGGGAAGGTCAGTTATAAAGTCCATAGCCAAATGTGTCCAAGGAGCACTGGGGACCTCCAAAGGACAAAGTAACCCCGCAGCAGGAGTATGTGAGGACTTAGATCTAGCACATATAGTACATTGGCGCACCCACTTAATGACTTCCTTCTGCCATCCAGGCCACCAAAAACTGCGACCCACCAGTCTCTTGGTCTCAGAGATTCCGGGATGACCTGCCAACCGAGATTCGTGACACTCAACAAACAAATCTCTCCTAAAGGTCCCAGGCACAAACAACCTCCCATGAGGAGTGTTAGATGGGGCATTCTCCTGAGCTTTAAGAATCTCATCTTCCAAAACGGAGTCTAAAGCAGCTATCACAACACCTTCTTGTAAAATTTTTCCTCTTTCTCAGCACCGACTATGGGAGAAAAACTGCGAGACAAGGCATCCGCCTTAACATTCTTAGTACCAGGGATGTAAGTAACGGAGAAATTAAACCGCGAGAAAAACAGTGCCCACCTAGCCTGACGGGCATTCAGGCGCTTGGCAGCATCAAGATATATCAGATTTTTATGATTCGTAAGAACCTGAACGGGAAATTCCGCACCTTCCAAGAAGTGGCGCCAGTGTTCAAATGCGAGTTTAATAGCCAATAATTCCCGATTACCAATATCGTAATTCAATTCAGTCTCCGAAAATTTTTTTGAAAAAAAGGCACAGGGATGTAATCCATCCCCGTTATCCTGAGACAATACTGCGCCAACCCCCACAGAGGAAGCATCAACCTCAACCAAAAACGGCCTAGTAACATCAGGCTGCATAAGGATGGGAGCAGAGGTGAACCTCTCCTTGAGATACACAAAAGCTTCAATGGCCTCAGAAGACCACTGAACCGCATCAGCACCTTTCCTGGTGAGATCAGTCAGAGGTTTGACAATACTAGAAAAATTTTTTATGAATTTTCTATAGTAATTGGCGAAACCCAAAAACCTCTGTATCGATTTCAAACCAATAGGCCTAGGCCATTCCTGCACAGCCTGAACCTTAACCGGATCCATCTCAAAACCTTTGCTGGAGATAATGTAGCCCAAAAAACTAATTCTCTGTACAGCGAACTCACATTTCTCCAGCTTAGCAAAAAGCGAATTGTCCATTAATAACTGTAATACCTCACGCACGCTCCGCCAATGAGACTCCAGATCTGGCGAATAAATCAAAATGTCATCCAAATACACAACCACATTTTTACCGATCAAAGGTCTAAGGATGTCATTAATCAGATTCTGAAAAAATGCAGGAGCATTAGTAAGACCAAAAGGCATAACCAGATTCTCAAAATGACCCACAGGAGTGTTAAAAGCAGTCTTCCATTCATCACCCTCCTTCATGCGCAACAGATTGTATGCCCCCTTAAGGTCAATTTTAGAGAACCACTTGGCCCCCAATAACTGGTTAAACAGATCAGGAATCAATGGCAGTGGGTAAGGATTGCGTACCGTAATTTTGTTAATCTCACGAAAATCCAGACAAGGACGTAAACCGCCGTCCTTTTTTTTTTTACAAAAAAAAATCCAACCGCCACAGTAGACTTAGAGGGCCTAATGTGACCGGCGGCCAAACTTGTCTGTATGTATTCCTCCAAAGCCTTCCTCTCAGGAATAGTAAGGTTAAATAAACGACTTTTAGGAAGAGTCGCTCCAGGGACAAATTCAATAGAACAATCATAGTCTCTATGGGGAGGCAAAACCTGCGATTCTTTCTCAGAAAAAACTCTCCAAAAATCCTGAATAGGAACAGGCAATTCTCCCCTATCCAAAGCTGCAATACGCCCGTTACAACACTTGTCATAACATTTATGGCTCCAGGCTTTAATTTCACTGGTAGACCAATCCAGTACAGGATTGTGAAATTTTAACCAGGGCAAAGCCAATATTACTGGAGAAGGCAAGTTATTCAACACTACCAAATCCAATTTCTCATGGTGAACACCATTAATAGTGAGAGGAAATTCACTGACCTTGAGAGTAATATTCTTCAAAGGGGAGCCATCCACAGAAACCACAGCAATGGGGGATGATAAAGGTTCAGGTTTTAAATTGAGTTTTTCCACGAATCCCCCATCAATTACATTCAGTGTAGACCCGCAATCAACAAACACCCGAAATTCCATTAATTTTTCCTGAGCAATCGTGGAAGCAGCTAAAAATATACCCTTGGAATTTAAACAGGCAATACGGGCGTGACTGACCATTTTTTTTTCTTTCTTCATACGAAGCTCACAGCCTTTAATCAAATGACCAGATTTTCCGCAATAGAAACACAAGCCTTCCGAAAAACGACGGTCTTTTTCTTGAGAACGAGGTGCCACCGATCCAATCTCCATCGGTTCACCACTGTTAGTACACACATTATCATAACCAGAAACTGACATAGCAGAGGATTTGCTCTCATTAACCCTAGCACGCAGTCTTCTATCCACCCGTATAGCTAATTGCATAGTCTGTTGCAAATCCTCAGGTGTAGGATAAGCAATTAGCAGGTCTTTAACCCTTTCACTGAGCCCAGCAAGAAATAGACTTTTCAGAGCAGAATTGTTCCACCCTGTTTGAGTGGACCAACGACGAAAATGAGTACAATATTTTTCCACATTACCTGATCCTTGTTTTAGACGTCTCAACTCAGTCTCAGCTGATGCCACACGGTCAGGATCATCATATAATAATCCTAAAGCAGAAAAAAAACTATCCACTGATCTGAAGCATGTATCACTAGGTTGCAAAGAAAAGGCCCACTCCTGAGGCTCTTTGCGCAAAAGTGACATTATGAACCCTACGCGCTGGGATTCATCCCCAGAGGACTTGGGTCTCAAACGAAAATACAATAAGCAAGCATTTTTAAATGAAAAAAATTCTCGATGTTCACCAAAAAATAAATCCGGCAAACATACCTTAGGCTCCAAGAAATATGCTCCAGGACAGTTACTCACGTGCTGACGGAGCTCGGCCACTTCCAGAGAGAGTCCCTGCAGGTGTTTAGCCAAATCCTGAACCGACACCATGATGGAACAAAAAAAAAAAAAAAAAATCTTTCCTTAGAGAATTTGCAGGCTGGACTTACTGTTATGTTCTGCTACCAAAGCTAAGGAAAGAGAGGAGATCTGTCCCTACTATAGGACTCAGCTGAATCCCTACGATGTAACAGGGAACCTGATCCTGCGATCAGACCTGCTAAAGTCCTAATCTAGTCTGTACGGAGACCTATAGATGTGGGGAGGGAATCCCTACAAGTACTAAGGACTGGGAGGAATATGGGACACCTCCTAACAGAAATAGTAGCAGACAGACGAACAAACAAAATAGATAGAACATAGAGGTCCGTAGACCAAGCAAACTAACAGAGCTAGATACAGAGCACAGGCTAGCTAGAAAGTAGATATACAATGAAGTCCAGCAAAGCCAGAAGGGCGGAGCAGGATTAAATAGGCCAACAAGGTCATGTGACCAGCAAAGGAAAAAAAACCTAACAGCAAGGTTCTAACAGTAGCAAGTATTTGTGAAATGTAAAGGAAGTGATACATGCTTTTAAAATTATTGTATTTTAAAATAATAAATCTAAAAATTGTGATGTGCATTTGTATTCAGCTCCCCAGAGTCAATACTTTGTAGAACTTCCTTTTGCTGAAATCACTGCTGCAGTATTTTGAGGTATGTTCCTACCACCTTTGTACATCGAAAGGCTAACATTTTTGCCCATTCTTCTTTTCACACTTGCTGTAGCTCATTGATATTGGATGGAGATGTCTGTGAACAGCAATTTCCAAGTCTTGCCACAGATTCTCAATGGGATTTAGGTCTGGACTGTGACTGGGCCATTCACACAATTGAATATGCTTTGATGTAAACCATCCATTGTAGCTCTGGCAGTATGTTTAAGCTTGTTGTACTGCTGGAAGGTGAATATATGCCCCAGTCTCAAGTCTTTGGTAGCCTCTAACAGGTTTTTCTCAAGGATTGCCTTGAGTTTAGCTCCATGCATCTTCCCATGAACTCTGGCAAGCTTCCCTGTCCCTGCTGAAGAAAAGTCTCCCCACAGCAGGATGTTGCTACCAGCATGTGTGATGATGGGGATGGTGATTTCAGTGTTATTTTTCCACCACACACAGCGTTTTGCATTTAGCTCCAAAAGTTGTAGCTTGATCTCATTTGACCAGAGCACCTTATTCCACATGCTAGCTGAGTCCCCTACATGGCATGTGAGAGACAATGATTTGGCCACATGACACCAAAGTTGTATACAGTGGTGTGAAAAAGTGAAAAGTGTTTGCCCCTTCCTGATTTCTTATTCTTTTGCATGTTTGTCACACTTAAATGTTTCAGATCACATAACAAATTTAAATATTAGACAAAGATAACACAAATAAACACAAAATCTAGTTTTTAAATTAAGGTCTTTATTATTAATGGAAAAAGAAATTCAAACCTACAGGGCCCTGTGTGAAAAAGTGATTGCCTTCTAAACAAAATAATTGACGCTCTGGAGGAATTTTGTCCCTCTCATCTTTGCAAAATTGTTGTAATTCAGCCACATTGGAGGTCATACCACAGCATCTCAATCGGGTTAAGGTCAGGACTTTGACTAGGCCACTCCAAAGTCTTAATTTTATTTTTCTTAAGCCATTCAGAGGTGGACTTCCTGATGTGTTTTTGATCATTGTCCTGCCATATAACCCAAGTGCACTTCAGCTTGAGGTCATGAACAAATGGCCTGACATTCTCCTTCAGGATTTTTTAGTAGACAACAGAATTTTATGGCTCCATTTACCACAGCAAGTCTTCCAGGTTCTGAAGCAGCAAAACAGCCCTAGGCCATCACACTACCACCACCATATTTTACTGTTGGTAGGATTTTCCTTTTCTGAAATGCTGTGTTATTCTACACCAGATGTAATGGGACTTACACCTTCCAAAAAGTTCAACTTTTGTCTCGTCAGTCCACAGAGCATTCTCCCAAGATGTTTTCTGGCAAAACTGAGACAAGCCTTTATGTTCTTTTTACTCAGCAGTGGTTTTCGTATTGGAACTCTGCCATTCATGCTATTTTTGCCCAGTCTCTTTCTTATGGTGGAGTCATGAACACTGACCTTAACTGAGGCAAGTGAAGCCTGCAGTTCTTTGGATGTTGTTGTGGGGTCTTTTGTGACTTCTTGAATGAGTTGTCGCTGCACTCTTGGGGTAATTTTGGTCAGTCGGCCACTCCTGGGAAGGTTCACCTATGTTCCATGTTTGCGTCATTTGTGAATAATGGCTCTCACTGTGGTTTACTGGAGTCCCAAAACTTTAATAATAGCTTTATAACCAATTCCAGACTGAAAGATCTCAATTACTTTGTTTCTCATTTGTTCCTGAATTTTTTGGATTGCAGCATGATGTCTAGCTATTGAGGATATCTTGGTCTACTTCACTTTGTCAGGCCGGTCCTATTTAAGTGATTTCTTGATTGAGAACAGGTGTGGCAGTAATCAGGCCTGTGTGTGGCTAGGGAAATTGAACTCCACTTCCTAAAGATCTTATAAACCAAGCTTAATTTATGTTTTAAGAGGGGGTTGGCAATCACTTTTTCACACAGGACCCTGTAGGTTTGGATTTCTTTTCCCTTAATAATAAAGACCATCATTTGAAAACTTCAGTTTGTGTTTACTTCTGTTATCTTTGTCTAATATTTAAATTTGTTTTTTGGTCTGAAATATTTAAGTGTGACAAACATGCAAAAGAATAAGAAACCAGGAAGGGGCCAAACACTTTTTCACACCACTGTATATATACTGTATATATATGTATAATGTAAGGAGATAGATATATAGATATTGTATATATATAACTCACTTGCTCATATGTAGCTGTATTTGCATATCTGATGGGAGACTTGGTAAAGGAGATCACATGATTTGCACAAGATGTATTAAATGATGCATGATTTTAGCAGTTTTTGAACTGTTCAAGTGGATGAAACTCAAATCTCTGCCTCCGATTATTTGCAGGAAATTTAGCACCATCTTTAGCAACCTCATTAAATAAATCTGATTTCTTGGAAAATGAATCTTTCCTAGCCATTTCCAAATCTGGTGAGTGATGTAAAAAGTCCTAATATTTTGTTCACACTTGCTTTATGCTATCATTTGCAACATTTCTTTTTCTGTCCAGTTATTGCCCAAAACTACATACACAACTTACATTGATGCTTGTAAGTTTGTGAACTCTTTATAATTTTCTATAAGGCTGAGTTCACACGATGCGTTTTTCGTGCGTTTCCGCGGCGTTTTTGCAGTTGCGTAAACGCCGAGGAAAAGCATGAAAAACGCATGGTAGAAGGGCAGCAATGTTCCCCAATTGAAATCCGCATGTACTGTGCCCATGATGCGGATTTTTCCGCAGCGTAAACGCTGCGGTCAAAAATCCGCAGCATGTCAATTAATTTTGCGGAAACGCTGCTCTTTTGGCGCCATTGACTTGCATTAGACCGCATGGAATCCGCATCACTGTATATGTTGATGCGCTTTTCATGCGGTCTAATGTGCGGATGGTACCCGGGTGTGGATGAGACCACTCGCATCCAGACCCAGGTACCATTAAAAAAAAAAGAATAAAATAAAAAAGACATATATTCTCACCTTCTGACGGCCCGCGCTGCGTCCTGCTGGCTTCCCGCGCACTTCGCGGTTGAATGAAGGACCTTCGCTGACGTCAGAGTCATGTGACGGGTCACGTGACGCTGACGTTGGAAGGTCCTAAAGTCTTCACTGCCGGCAGCCGGGACCGATGAAGCAGGACACCGGGGGCCATCAGAGGGTAAAGTATAGATTTATTTTTTATTTTTTGACATCACACACTATATAAATCCATGCCGGCTGCATGGATTTATATAGTGTGAAGTTGACAAGCACTTTCCAAGTGATGCTAAAATCGCTTGGGAAGCGCTTGTCAACCCGCATGCGGAAATGAAAGTGAAGACCGCTTCATTTCCGCATGTCCCTGGCAGGAAACCGCATGTACAATCCGCATGCGTTTTTTCCTGCCAGAGAGATGCAGAAACGCTCAGGAAAAAATCCTGAGCATTTTTGCATCGTGTGCATGACGCGCCCCCTGGGACATATTCCTTTTTGAGGGGAATACCCGGCACCGGATCAGATGGGGGGTTGTAGTCTCCGAGCGGCTGTGACCCGGCCCGTGCCCAGGGCGTCAAGCTCAGTGTTATGTGGCAGTCCTACAGATGTTATTAAGAGTTCTTTTGTGTCGACTACGCCACCCGTTGTGATGCGGTCACTGTGGCCGCCGCTGCAGCAGGGTCCGCTGGGGCTGATGGTGGGTGCGCAGCTTGGTGGGATAACCCCCAACGGGAGGGGTATAGCCTCAGAGGGGACAGGTGCAGAGGATGGGGGTTGTGGTGGTGCAGTGCAGACGGCAGTGAAGACAGAGTCGGGTTGTGCAGTTAAGGGTGTTTACTTACTGCAGATGTTGTACTGGTCACTCCAGCTTCGAGTGACCACCCGAGCCGTGCTGCGTCCACCAGGTCCTGGATCCAGCCAACCCCCAAACAAGTCCGGAGCGTGGCCCTGAGCTCTCCTTCTGTCACGTTCTCTGGCCGTCCCCACCAGTGATCCACCTAGGTCCAGCTCCCTCGGGCCTTCTGTTGGGACACCCTTGGCCTTGGGTTCCCTGACCCTTCATGTGGTGTGCCTTCGGGGTGGATGTGGTGGGTGACCGTGGCAAACGCTGCCCACGGTCTCCGGTCTCTGGCTGGGGAATGTTTTTACCCCCACCAGCTTGGGTTCCGGTACCCTGATGCCGACTCTTCACCCGGGGTTTTAATTTGGGATCTTAGAGTCCTTTTCTTCTGTGCCTCTGGGTCTCTCTCTCTCCTCTCTCACTCTGGGTCTTTCTTCTCCTCTGCTCCTGACTTGTTCTCTGCATCTGACCCTGTTCTTAGTTGGTGCCCACCTTATATACACCCTCTATGTGTGAGCTCAGGTGACCAGCACCCAATGAGCTCCTAACTTTACCCAGGCTGCTCCCCCTATCTGCCCCTACACTACTTGGGATGTACCACCCCCCTCCCACTCCAGCCAGGAACAGACTCGGTCGTACCTGCACATTTCTAAGTGGGAGTACCGTCGGTCTGCTCCTCGGAAATGGGATGTATGTAGTGCATGCAGCCTACCGAGCTCAGTTCCACACTCCATCCTTACCCGGGAGTGGAATATCACACCTCTGGGTTGAGGTGCAATACCCCTGTAGCAGCCGAATCCTCAGGGTGCTACATTCCCCCCTGGTAAATCACAGCACGTCCTCGGGCTGTAAGACATAAACACCAAAGCATACAAATTTTTATAAACATATAAAACATATAAAACATTATATAAATAACATATCTTAGCAGATAAAACTTTCTCGTCGTCTCTTGTTTCTGGTTCCTCCTCCGGACACTTGTGCAACGTGTGTCCGGGAAAAGTGCGACAGTCTCTTAGAAAAACTGGTTTTCTATAAAACCGGTAGGGGGCGCTTTAGGAAGCGCAACTATATACAGGGGAAGTTGGCCGCTCTCAGTCCTCGGCCAGGTAAGGAGGGAAAGGGAATGGCTGCTCACAGTCCTCAGCCTGTGGGATTAAGGGGTTAACGGGTGAACAGTTCACTCAGCTGGTCCCAACGGGGACTATATATATGTAGCAACAGTTTCAGTTTCTTCATACCCCGATCGGGTAACTATTTACAGCACCTGCTTCGCTGTCCTCAACGACGGCGTCCTCCTGCTCTTGCTTTGGGGAACTCAGCTTCAGACCCGTCCGGATCTTCTTGCTCTTCCTCCTCACATCGCAGCTCCTCCTCTGTCAGGCGATGCACATGGAGGGCGTAAGGTCCTTTGGCACACTTGTGCCGGGTGAAGGTGACCTCGTCTCCGATGTAGAGGTCACGACCTCTGTGACCCTCCGGCAGATGGGACTCAACGTCTCTGCGCGTTACAAAAACGTCGCCGGGGGTGTTGTGGTCTCTGATGAAGCCCCACCCATGCTGCTGGTTGAACTTGATCACTGTCCCGATGGTGCGGGGACAATGCGCTGCACGGGGGTCCCTCCTGGTTCGGCTCTTCTGCTCGGCGCTCCGTACTTGGGCCTGTTGCTCTCGGACCCGCCTCTCTCTCCGCTCCCTCGCAAACTCTTCGAGCTGCTGTCGGCAACACTCAGCACGCTCCGCTGCAGCTGCCCTGGTTTCCTGAGTGAACCCCATTAGGTCTTCTCCGGTGGGGTCCCACTCAAATTGGGCTTCTTCCAGAGGAGGCGAGATCCTTATCACGGGCTTCGGAGCCGGAATCAGGGGTGTACACATGGCCCCAACCCTCCTCTGGTGCTCCAGTTCGTAATATTTCTGGGGCCAGATGAAAGGCTGCCCGTCCGGCCACGTGTGCTGGGCAAACAAGTCCTCTCCCAGACGCGGCACCCTTGGTTTTACGGGTGCGGGCGCGGTGGTGGTGGCGCCCGGGTTGCCCAGGCCTTGCGGCCAGGCCTGGGGCACCTGGAAGGTGAAGGGCACCGTTAATACGGCGGCACCCTGGGCTACCTGGCCTTGCGGCCAGGCCGGAGGCTCCGCGGAGGTAGGGGGCGCTGTTGGTATTGCGGCGCCCGGGGGTACTAGGCCTTGCGACCAGGCTGGTGGTACTTCCTGCTTGGTCACGCTCGGGGTCGAGGCGTGTGACGTCACAGGGGTCGCGGCGGCGGCTTCCGGTTGGGGCCTAGTCTGCGTCGGTGACATGGCGTTTTCGGCACAGCAGGGGGACTTTCGGGCTCTGCGACGGGGAGCTGGGGCAGGTAAGCGGTGTCCCGGCTTGGGGTGTAGACGTCCCCTTTACCTGCCTCCATGCGTTCGGCTCCCTTCTCGGCGCCGTCTCCGGCCTTTGGTCCTCCCGCGCCATCCTCAGAGGCGGTCTGTCTCCTCATCTTGGCTGGCGTGCTCCGGGTCTTGGTTTCAGCTTGCTGGGCCATCTCCCGGCTCCATTCCGCCAATATCTCGCGCTGTACCCGGGCCATCCTCCGTGCGAGGCCCTCCAGGGCAGTCTGTGCACACTCCCGGTCTCGGGGGAGCTGTGCAAGGACCTCCACTAGGCCTAGTGGGGTCGTGGTGTCTAGCAGGCTCCTGACCAACGGGTCGGTGCTGCTCTGCTCTTCTTCCAGCAGGCTCCTGGCCAGCGGGCCGGTGCTGCTCTGCTCTCTGGACATCTCCGGGTGAGCTTCTCTGCTGCTCCTCTCCAGGCTTCTTGCCTCCGGGTGCGCTCGCTCCAGACTGCTCCAGGCGGCACCCATCTTCGTTCTTTTTCTCTCGTCTCCTCCCACTTCGAGGGCGGTCCCGGGGCAACTCGGTGACTGTCAGCTCCAGGGGTAGTTCTTTCACGCTGACAGACACCTCCAGCATCACAGTCTCTGTTGGTGGGGGCGGTTTCCACTTTTGGCGCCATTTTCTGTCCCGGCCCACGATGGGAGGCGGCCTCTTGCCCTCCTTTGGCACGCCCATAATGGCGTCCGCTGCTCTTCCAAGGCGGGAAATCTTCGGATTTGGCGGGAAGCGTCGCCCAGTGGCGGGAAACTCTGCAGATGGCGGGAACAAGCTGGAAATGGCGGACAATCGGCGGGAAACGACCTGTGATGGGGTCCGATGGCGTGGACCCTCCGGAACCGGCGGGAGACTTCTTTTTGAGGTAAACTTGCACTTTTCTTCAGGCACGCAGTACCCGGTTGTTGTGGGCACGTAATCCTGCCGACTACGCCAAAGTTGACGCGCCCCCTGGGACATATTCCTTTTTGAGGGGAATACCCGGCACCGGATCAGATGGGGGGTTGTAGTCTCCGAGCGGCTGTGACCCGGCCCGTGCCCAGGGCGTCAAGCTCAGTGTTATGTGGCAGTCCTACAGATGTTATTAAGAGTTCTTTTGTGTCGACTACGCCACCCGTTGTGATGCGGTCACTGTGGCCGCCGCTGCAGCAGGGTCCGCTGGGGCTGATGGTGGGTGCGCAGCTTGGTGGGATAACCCCCAACGGGAGGGGTATAGCCTCAGAGGGGACAGGTGCAGAGGATGGGGGTTGTGGTGGTGCAGTGCAGACGGCAGTGAAGACAGAGTCGGGTTGTGCAGTTAAGGGTGTTTACTTACTGCAGATGTTGTACTGGTCAATCCAGCTTCGAGTGACCACCCGAGCCGTGCTGCGTCCACCAGGTCCTGGATCCAGCCAACCCCCAAACAAGTCCGGAGCGTGGCCCTGAGCTCTCCTTCTGTCCCGTTCTCTGGCCGTCCCCACCAGTGATCCACCTAGGTCCAGCTCCCTCGGGCCTTCTGTTGGGACACCCTTGGCCTTGGGTTCCCTGACCCTTCATGTGGTGTGCCTTCGGGGTGGATGTGGTGGGTGACCGTGGCAAACGCTGCCCACGGTCTCCGGTCTCTGGCTGGGGAATGTTTTTACCCCCACCAGCTTGGGTTCCGGTACCCTGATGCCGACTCTTCACCCGGGGTTTTAATTTGGGATCTTAGAGTCCTTTTCTTCTGTGCCTCTGGGTCTCTCTCTCTCCTCTCTCACTCTGGGTCTTTCTTCTCCTCTGCTCCTGACTTGTTCTCTGCATCTGACCCTGTTCTTAGTTGGTGCCCACCTTATATACACCCTCTATGTGTGAGCTCAGGTGACCAGCACCCAATGAGCTCCTAACTTTACCCAGGCTGCTCCCCCTATCTGCCCCTACACTACTTGGGATGTACCACCCCCCTCCCACTCCAGCCAGGAACAGACTCGGTCGTACCTGCACATTTCTAAGTGGGAGTACCGTCGGTCTGCTCCTCGGAAATGGGATGTATGTAGTGCATGCAGCCTACCGAGCTCAGTTCCACACTCCATCCTTACCCGGGAGTGGAATATCACACCTCTGGGTTGAGGTGCAATACCCCTGTAGCAGCCGAATCCTCAGGGTGCTACATGCACATACCCTAATTCTGTATAAATTTGACTTAAAACTACATAAGGTTTTCAAAAAAGTCCTAAAAGTTGATATAGAATCAAAACAAACAAACAAACAAACCAATCAAAAATATTATACTATAAATGTGGAATTTTTTTTTTTAGTTATTTTTTAAACAGACTGCAGCTGGGGGGCAGTACTTTTAAAAAATTAATTAAAAACTTGTTGTACAGATCCCACTTGTGTCTTCTGATGCTGGTGGTACCATTTCTACTGAAGTGCAGTGGATTGAAAATGTTCTGGGTTCCATGACAGTAAGGATGAAGAACTTGTTTTCTAGCATCTCAGTCATGACATACACTTTTCTACAAAGCTGGTTAGGCCCTAAATGTCCAAGGAATTAAAGCAGCACCTCTTTGACCCATATCTACCTTGAGAACGACTCGATTTGGATTAGTTTCACTCGATTCCACTCAAAAATTCGATTTGCATCAAATATATTTGGTTCATATCAAAAGTATCCTGATTGCTTCTCATAGATGTTTATTGTATCCTGAGTACTCTCCAAACTCCATAGCATAACAAATGGAAGGAAGAGGCAGTTAAAAATAATAATATTTCATATGTAAGAGTGGTGGACTGCCCTTCTGTGTCCCTCCCCTGAAGACACCAATTGTGTCAATATTATGTAATGTTATGTGTCTTTTATATATGGTGATATCATAACATGTAATATATAAAGAGTGCTATGCAAAGTGTGTATTGTATTTTGCAACAAAATTGTTAATATAGTATGTGACGAGGCAGCGGTATAAATCATGGTGATAGTGCAAAGCATAGGGTATAGAATAAGATGCAATTAATGTTTGTGACTAGCCCACAGTGGGAGGAGGTTAGTAAGGTTAGAAAAGGCACTCACTTCCTGATAGTAGTTAGATAGGGAAGTACAGTTACAAGGTCAAGTTCAAGCACAGTGGGCTGTTAGGGCCAGCATGTACCTACCATTCGAGGCAGTGGGAGGCCGTACTAGAATCCCATGCGGACATTCCGGCAATGTAAGGAGTTCAATGCCAGGGATAGAGGATAAAGGTTGCCTCGTGTCCTCTGGCGCATAGGTGAAAATGGGCGCAGAACCGTGTGAAGAGAAGGTGACGGATCCTGGATGCACTGCGGAACTGGACAAAGGGATAATCAATTAGGAACGGATAGTAGGGCTGAAGAAGTGTTGTGCTAACAAAGTAAGTAAAAAGAACTGTTGTGCCCTATCTCACAGGTTACAATCTGATGAACTTGAACTGTCCAGTAAAAGTTTGCTTGTTAAAATGAACTTGGTGTCCCCTGAGTTACACATATGTACCTCACCCCTTACCTGACCTGCCATCACAGAGCCCAGCCTGGTCCTCCGCTCATTCCCTCCAATACACCTGCACCTCACTCTATATAAGTGAATTAAGTGAGGCTGGACACGTCTAGTCTGAATGTGGCTGGAAGCATGCAAATTGCATACTTGCGGTCACATGATCGCCCGCTCACAACGCCAGCACTGGAGAATCCTCATAGCATGCACTGTGCGCACTGTGGAGATTCACAAGTCTGCAGTCACATAGACTGTTTTGAGACTTAGGCTGCGTTCACACATTGCGTATTTTCGCGCGCTTTTTTGCGCGCGCTTTTTGAAAATACACAATGTGCTTTGTGTCTGCCAGCAAAGTGAATGGGAAATTCACTTTGCCGTTCAGACACTGTGTAATTTTACGCAGTGGGAAAGCGCAGCTGCGTAAAGAATTGGCATGTCAATTCTTTACGCAACTGCGTCCCGCGCTTTCTCTCTATTGTGCCCATTATAAGCGATGGAATTATGCTGCGGTGTTCACACACTGCGCAATTCCATCGCTTTTAACGGAGGCGCAGGATGGATACTCACCTACCCGATGTCAGGGGAGAGGCGTCCGGTCCGGTCCGCTCCAATCCCGCGCTTCCAGCATCTGCCGGTGAGCCGATCAGCTGTTAGCTAACCGGCCTGTAACCGGCTTCTGGTCAGCTGATTACAAGCCGGTCACGTGACAGTCAGCTGATCGCTTCACGGCAGATGCTGCAAGCGCGGGACGGAGCAGACGTGTCTCTCATCCATCGGGTAGGTGAGTATCCACACACACACACACACGACACATAGACACACAGGACACATAGACACAGACAGTACACACACGACACACAGACACAGACAGTACACATGTCACCCTTCATTTTTCACACTGCATTTTTTGCTGCGCTTTTTTACGCAGTGTGTAAATGGAGGTGCTTTTTTTACCTGCGTAAAAAAACGCAGGTAAAAAAAGCAGGAAAATACGCAGCGTAAAAAAACGCAGGAAAATACGCAATGTGTGAACGCAGCCTTAAGCTCCAAGCCTGGATAACCCCTTTAAGATATGTGGGTTCTATTGATGGGATCTTGAGAACAGTGCACTGTTGTACATGGTCAGGAATGGAAAGGTTGCTGCACATGCGCAACCTCTGGTACTAATTTCTATGTCAGCACTGAAAATTGCCGAATGAGCATCAGAGGCCCATTTTTAAGATAGATAAAGACCCCAAACTATACCCTCAGTGATCAATACAGAGCTCACTATTTCTATAAACTCCCATCTATATATACAAGACAGAAGGAAAAGAACATTTTGCAAAAACTTTTAAAGAAGTTTCTCTTAATTATTAGAAGCATAAAGGGAACCTGTCCCTTGTTTAATGGCACCCAACCCATGGGCAGCATGAATCAGAACCTGGCTACACGATTGCAGATAGGTATGTATTCGGAATTTCATAGAATACATACTTTAATGGTCTGGCCAGGAACAATAGGGATAGAGGAGACTGGTTATAGGAAGTTTCGCCCCCAGCAGTTCGCCCCCAGCAATTTGCCCCCAGCAGTTCGCCCCCATCAGTTTGCCCCCAGGTACATTTCGCCCCCGCACATTTCGCCCCTATCATTTCAGCCCCAGGAAGATTCAACTCCGCACGTCTCGGCCCCGGAGCGGGGCGAACTGGGGGCGATATGTGCGGGGGGTGAAATTAGCGGGGGGAAAAACATCCTGGGGGCCAAATGCTGGGGACACGAAATGTGCGGGGGCGAAATGTACCCGGGGGCGAATTGCTTGGGGCGAACTGCTGGGGCGAAACATTCAATTCTCAAGGAGACTAGTCCAGTGCTGCCCCCAAATTGACTTTTCCCAGTGCCTCTAGAGGTGATTGACAGGTCTCTCATTCTGGGAGAAGCAGGACTAGTCTCATCTCCGCCTATGGTCCCTGGCTTGACCTGTCAATCACTTCTAGTGATGCTGGGAAAGTATATTTTGTCTGAAATGTTGCAACGTTTCAAGTGAAATATACCTTGTTGCAAACGTGCTGCCTGACTCTGATTTATGCAACCCGCGCTTTGGGCATGAATCAGATGTAAAGTTCCCTTTAAATCCAGTTGTCAACCTGAAATATGTACATAAACCATTGGGTATATTTGTATTGTACCTGAGAAGCTCGCACCGTGACTTATGAATAATGTAGCTTTGTGTTTGACTAACAGCCCATGACCGAAATATGTACTTTATATACACATACCCTTCAGGCTGAAATAATTACAGCTATAATATCTTGTGATACTCCATATATTAGAATAAGTTGTATGACTGAGGCTGACAGAACGTAGAAATATATTGTCATATTGTCCACAATTTATAGGAAAGTTAGACCCACAGTGATCATGTCTGACGCTTATATATGAGTTTTTATTAAAGCTGGAAGTTCTTGGGAGTTATTAATGATGCCCCTAGGGCAGTAGATTGCACTGTAGAAAATCAATAGACATGAAGGTTTTTCATTCTTTATAATCACTTTTCTACACTGATTGTTAATGTAAAAAAAGAATGATAATGAAGAAGTTTGAGTTATTCCACTTAACCTCACACTTAGTTTGGATATAGGCTTAAGCCAAAAAAAAACTCCATTATGCTACTTTCCCACTAAGAGTATTTGGTGAGCTATTGTTGTTGCAGCTTTTCTGCACCTATTAGGTTACTTGCATTTTTTTCCATGCATTTTTATTGCATTTTTTTACGTTGTGGTTTGTCATAAAGAAAAAATTAAATTCATAAATCATCTCCAGAAGGGAGAATCGCTGACACTCCAACCTCCTTTTAAGTAGGACTACACATTGAACATGTGTAACTAATTATAGCTAGGGAGAGAGATAACACTTTAACCTCCTTTGAAGCACAGATCTCCTGCAGTGACCAGGTAATTACAGCAGGGAAATGCTTTGAGAAAAAGACAAGCTTTGAGATTTGTTTACACATAGGCAGAGAACTGCAGAGGCTTCCTTTCTTACAAGGAATGAGCTTCCTCTCATGAAATAAAATTGGACAATTACAGTTAGACACCCTGTCTCCAAGGTCCAGATATTAATATTGGAGTTTTGTATCGATTCAATATTTATTGGAGATATATTTTCAGCGTCAAAGCGAAGGGACGGACATAATGCATTCACTCACATCACTGTAACAACATTTTAACCCCTCCGTTTTATTAACGATCCGATAGATAATGCCACCCAGGCAATGTTTGATCTCTATGCAAAGGTAAAATCGAGATAAAAAATATGACTACAACATCTACAGCTTGGGACCTCCAGGGGTAAAGATATCCTGAAAGTTGGGGATCTCATAAAATTCTGAAGGGCCGAGCACATCCCACAAACAGCCCCTACATGAGGTCAACAAGGGGAGGTATGTGGGCGTAATC
The DNA here is from genome assembly GCF_046119375.1 of Phyllobates terribilis. Taxonomy (NCBI): domain Eukaryota; kingdom Metazoa; phylum Chordata; class Amphibia; order Anura; family Dendrobatidae; genus Phyllobates; species Phyllobates terribilis. The sequence goes on from NW_027362768.1 coordinate 332,852,471, forward strand.
TGGAACTAATAAAAAGCAGCATTTTGGTTGCGTCCTTGTCATTCTGGAATACATAGTTCACTGTAAGGGTGTCCTATTTGCCTAATCAGACTGCTTCACTCTGTTAAGCACTGAGCCATTTCTGTGACATCGGATTTAGTAATTCTCTTTGTTATTCCTTTTTCTTTTATATAATTGTACATATCGTATTGCATTGTTCACATTTTGTAACATCTTTGTATATTTTTATAAACACTGACTACCTTTCTGGATTAAATATATAAAATGTAATAGCTCTGTTCCTCTTGATCTGTAAACCGCAGCCCTGATGCCATACACTACCTATAATGGGTGTCCAATCAGCCTGTATAAAAGATTGGTGGTGGCAGCTAGTAGTTCTTTTGTTATTGTGGAGTTGGCAGTGATGGTACCGGGGTATATATATGTTCTATGCATTGGAATCGGAGGTGCATATACCATATGCTCACTGTGAGTTCCCCAATTACTGGACTAGTAATGGAAGCAGCCGCAGGCTTGTCCATCACTCGTCATTCAATTGTGTAATTATCCTGATGATTGGAGGCAGCGGAGTTGTATTCTCCTGACAACTGATGGCAATGGTGAGATCTCTCTGGTGTCATCCATGACAAACTGGTAACAGTGGGAGATCTGCGTGACCCCATCGGCAGTTATCCATGACACAGTTTTTGTCTCTTCTTGGTATGTCATGCTTTAAATTAAGATTCTTTGTTTTTTATACTTCCTGGTATTTAGTTCAGACAAAATCTTATTGTTACTGTCATGTGCAGATTAAAAAAGTTTTTATTGAATTTCCTCATCGGAATCACACTAAAAACATATATGTGTTTGATTCCTGTGGATTTACCGCATGTAAAGAAAGGGGCTGGAGGCAGAGCAACCTAGAAGGAAGCCCCACATGACCGGGATGGGCCACGAGGGTGTAATTTGAATCCCAATGATCGGGATTGGGTAGAGGTCAGGAAGGGCGGGCATTGGGACGGGGGTGGAGCTGGGGGAAGAGAGGTATAAGAAGGAAAAGTGCGGGAAACAGGTAGTCCAGAGGAGAAGAGCATAGGAAAAAGTAATAGAGGAACACATTAAAAAAATGTAAAAAAAACCCTTACCTTAATTCCAAATCGTTTGGGACGTTTCTCTGGCTGTCATGGAGTCTGTGGAGTCCCTTGTCGCTAAGTTGAGGGAGGCAACAAGATCCAGGCGAGGAGGATGGCTCGAGGCCCAGCTGTCCGGTCTGCTGGGGAATGCAGGCGAAGGAGAATCCATGTCTGGATCAGGAAGAACCGCCAGGAGGACGAGGCCACCCGAGAGGCTCTCCCCGGAGATGGTGGGTACGGGCAGCAGGCACAGGCTGCGGAGCCCCTCAGGGGACCCTGAATCCGGTGACCATGCCGTCGGAATCCCCCGCCAGCGTGCACGCCGCGGCAGGAATCCGCCCAGCCGGCCTGCTGACTCTCCAAGTGTCGGGTCGCGGTCCGAGAATGAGGTGCCCCGCTCCGTTGTAGTGCGCCTACTCCGGCGGCGCGCCGCAGTACCAGAGCGCGGGCCGCGCCGGAAGCAGTGCCCATGCTGCTGACGCGTCATTCAGGGGGCGGGGCCTCACCGGAAGGGCGGCCCACATCACTTCCACCCCCGGAAACAGACGGCAGTAACGATCAGCCAATGAGCGGCAGGCGCACAGACACGCCCCCCGCTCCAAGATCCCGCGGCAATGTACGGAGCGGGAAATTCAAAAGATGGAGCACCAACACTACTGTAGAGGCGGCTAACGGAGGGAACACTCGCACGGCAGGCACACCTGGCGAAGTACCTGTCGGGGTGCCTGCCAGACAGACCAGCAGGGGAAGGATGCAGCAGAGGCACACGGGCAGGCAGCAGCAATTCCAGGACCTCCTGCCTGGCCCAAGTCACACCAGGCAGAGGGATGAGGTGGCAGGCATTAGCATAGGGTTGCCTGGCAGTTTTTCTCGGACTGACACGGATCAGGCCAGGAAGTCTGGATCTGATAATCAAGGCCGTACATGGATGGCGGTGAGGACCAGAGCAGAGATGAGTGGAAGACGAGCGGCTGGGATATCAACACGGGCTCGGGTCCCCCCTGGTGACGTGGAGGCCAGGGACACGGGCCTTGAGCGCATGGAGGCGGGCGGATTGGACTTCGGTGGAGATCAAGGCGAAGCAAGGAATCGTCAGGACTCGGGGCGTACGGCTGGCAGGGACACAGCACCTGTGCAGCTTGGTGAGTATGCATCTATGTATGGTTTGTCGCCCGCGGGGTCATTAGCAGACGGGGTGGGGGATAGGCAGTTGGCGGGCCCCAGCGGGGGAAATGTTAGAGGAGGTAGTGGGTTAGATGTATGCGGGATTAGGGATATGTTGGTTAGCATGTCGCGCATTCTGGCCAGATTAGAAGGCGGTGGAGCTAATCAAGTGGGGTCGTCACCAGCGGGGGCTTGGGTATATAGTCAAGCGGCGTTGTCACAGGAGGGGAGCGAATCGGCCAGGTCAGCGGGGTTGGCAGCCGAGACACCGTCTGGGGTGTCGGTGTGTGTGCAGACGGAAAAGGAGAAAGGGGATACTGTAAAACTGGATGATAGGGCGAAAGGGGAGGTATATGTGTGTTTTGAGGGGCCGTTGGGGGCTCATTTAAAAAAAGAGGTTAAGGAAAAAATTTGGCGGGACGAGTATGTGGAATTTTTTTCCCTTCTTCCATTGGAAAAGTTTAACCTGGATAAGGGAAAAAAGGATAACAGTAAGAAAGAGGAGGAAGAAAAACGCAGATGGAGGTTGATTCCACAGACGTTTGTTAACTGGTTACAAGCTTTTGCAATAATGGCTAGCGTTATTGGGGAAAAGGCTCCTGATAATTGCACGGGGCTGTTTTGCTACTTGGACGCCATTGGGGAGGCTCATAGGACTTATGGGGGTCAGGCATGGTTACGGTATGACGAGCAATTTCGTCAGAGGAAGGCAGTTCGTCCGGAGATTAGATGGGATCAAAAGGACATTGGATTGTGGCTGAAGGTTATGGCCCCAGTGAGGTATGGACATTCCTTTCACGGGAGCAACAGTAGCGGGAACCAATCAGCAGGACATGGGGGAAACAGTCAGGGGGCACAAAGCACTAAGAAAGAAGTGGAAACTTGCTGGCCGTTCAACGATGGCCAATGCAAATATGGGAGCTCCTGTAAATTTAAACATGTGTGCTCCCATTGTAGTGGAGGCTCACACGGAGCATCAAAATTTTTTTAAAAAGTAAGGGAAAGCCGACAGTGGGTACCGATCAAGGGGGTGACTCCAGTGAGGTTGCACGCGATGGCCCCCTTTCTAAGTAGGTATCCGGATCAATTGAAGGCTAAGGTTATTTCGGACGTTTTTTTGGAAGGTTTTAGAATACCTCCTCCTGAGCACGAGGTCCCCGTTTCAGTAAAAAATTTGACGTCGGCCTCCCTTCATCCTGATGTGGTCAGTGTGAAATTGGCTAAGGAAGTGGAATTGGGCAGGATGGCGGGACCGTTTCAGGACTTACCTAGTAGCAAAGTGATTATCTCGCCACTGGGGGTTGTGCCCAAAAAAGAGCGGAATAAGTTTAGTTTGCTTCAGCATTTGTCGTACCCGAAGGGGCTCTCGGTGAACGATGGCATTGCACAAGAATTGTGTTCAGTTGAATATACTTCATTTGATGCTGCGGTGCAATGGGTACGGCAATATGGGTCAGGATCGTTGCTAGCAAAAACGGATATCGAGTCGGCTTTTCGGTTGCTGCCAGTTCACCCGGATAGTATCCCGTTGTTAGGTTGTTTTTGGAATGGGGCATATTACGTGGATAGGTGTTTGCCAATGGGTTGTGCAATTTCGTGTTCTTTGTTTGAAACGTTTAGTACATTTTTGGAATGGGTTGTGAAGGACCTGGCATCAGTTAAGTCAGTCATTCATTATTTGGATGATTTCTTGTTTATAGGCCCTCCGCAATCGTTGTTGTGTAGGAATTTATTAGGTACTATGGTGTGGGTGGCAGAGCATTTTGGCGTACCATTGGCTGAAGAAAAGACAGAAGGCCCTTGCACAACCATAAGTTTTTTGGGTATTGTAATTGATACAGAAAGGATGGAGTGTCGGTTACCGGAGGACAAATTGATTTTGCTCAAGCAGGAGGTTGATAGAGTCGGGAGGCTGCGCAAGGTGACCCTGAGGGAGTTGCAATCGCTGTTAGTGCGACTGAATTTTGCATGCAGGATTATGCCAATGGGCAGAATATTTTGTCGCAGGTTGTCAGGCGCAACAGCAGGAGTGCGGGCCCCCCATCATTTTATTCGGCAAAATAGGGAACACAAGGAGGATCTAAAGGTTTGGAAGCTGTTTTTGGAAAGTTATAACGGCAGGTCATTAATCCAACAGGAGTTCTTAAGCAGCTTTGATTGTGAGATACTTACGGATGCGGCGGGAGGTACTGGTTATGGGGCCTATTGGAAAGGGAGGTGGAGTGTTGGAGTATGGCCGAGCGAGTGGACTGAGAAGGGTCTTACGAAGAATTTGGCTTTTTTGGAATTGTTCCCCATCGTTGTTGCAGTTACTATTTGGGGTGAGTGTTTTGCCAACAGGAGAATTCGGTTTCATTGCGACAACATGGGAGTGATGTCTGTCATCAACAGCTTGTCTGCCTCGTCCCCGCCTGTGATTAGGCTGCTGAACTACTTCTTTGTTGCCTTAACTTGAACGCTTGGATTACAGTGGTACATGTTCCAGGTGTGCAAAATTCCATAGCAGATGCCTTGTCTCGTTTTCAGTGGGACCGTTTTCGGGCGCTAGCACCAGAGGCCGAGGACGTGGGACAGGAATGCCCTTCGCATTTGTGGCAGCTGGTTATGGAAGAGCAGGACGTTTAATACAGGAGTCCATTACAAGGCAGTCTTGGGCATCATACGAGGCATCATGGCGAGTATGGCAAAGCTGGATTCTGCAGTGGGGTAGGGTGGAGAGTGATGGAGATAGAGAGAAGGCGGTGTTGTTTATTGTCGGAGAGCGGATGGTCTGTTTCAAAAGTTAGTAAATTTGTTGCAGGATTGGCATTCGGTTTTAGATTACAGGGGTTAAAAGATGTTACACAATCGTTTTTAGTGAAGCAAGCAATTAAGGGCTTTATGAGGGGAAGTAAAGTGTTAGATAAACGAAGACCGGTGACTTTTAGTATTTTAGAGCAGTTGGGTTTTGCGTTGGATAAGATCTGTTGTTCGGCTTTTGAAGCCACACTGTTTAGGTTGGCTTTTTCATGAGCGTTTTTTGGCGCACTAAGATTAGGTGAGTTGGTGGCACCAAGTGGGAATAAGGCTGGGGGTTTGTTTGCCGAGGACGTGAGCGGTCGGGACAGGTGCATTGAATTCTGGATCAGGAGGGGGAAGACGGATCAATTGGGCAGAGGCAAGCGAGTGGTATTAGGTGAAGTTGATGGATCGTTTATGTGTCCTAGGAGATGTTTAATGGCTTATTGGCAAGTCTGGTCGGGACGTAAGGGCTCATTATTGTGTCATAAAAATGGTGAGTTTTTGTCTCATTTTCAATTTATTGCAGTGTTTAAGAAAGGGATCATAGAATTGGGCCTTAGCCCTGAGGTTTACGGGTCGCATTCTTTCAGAATCGGTGCGGCGTCAGAAGCGGATGGTTTGGGTTTAAGCAAGGAGGTGATAAAGCGCATCGGGAGGTGGAGTTCAGATCGTTATCTGTCCTATGTACGGCATTAGGTGTGCTGGCTTATGTTTTATCTGGTCAGAAGTGAATACAATTCTTTGGTTGTCTTTTTGCAGGTGGCGTCCCGTTATTAGTCTGGATTCTTGGACACTCTTTCGTTCATTGGGGGGCGCTGCGGGCAGACGTGAGGCCGAACGGTAGGCAATTGGGTTTTAGCAGAGAGCAAGCGGTGGTTCGGTGGCTGGGTTTTCGAGGGATGGTATGGAGAAGGGTGCTGCCTGAATTCTATAGGGCGGCTCGTTTGGACTGGGCGCCGGATATTTTGGTAGTGCATTTGGGGGGGAATGATTTGGGGTTTCGGCCGGTTAGGGAACTGATGAGGGATATTCGGATTGATTTTTTAAGGTTGTGGACATCTTTTCCGGGGGTGTTAACGGTTTGGTCTGACATTGTACCGAGAAAAAAATGGAGGGAGGCTAGATCAGTGAAGGGCATTAACAGAGCACGAGTTAAGTTAAATAGAGCCATAGCAGCATTTGTCGGTAGGAACTGGGGAGTAAGTGTTCGGTATCTTCATCTTGAGGCAGGGGTTGGAGAATTTTTGGCAAAGGATGGCGTACATCTGAACAATGTTGGAATTGATTTGTGGACATTGGCTATACAGGAGGGGATTGAGAGGGCTATGGCGGTGTTGGGGCGCTCACAAGCCTGAGGTGGTCAGGGCTGTTCGTTTGTGGCGGGGGGTGCGGTTCTTGGAGTTGGCACAGAAATGTCGGTGGAAAATTATTTGAATTTTACAGGCAGTGGTTTGATTAAGCGGGGTGATCTGGCATCTGTTTTTTTGGGGCTCTGGACGGGGTTTTACCCTGGGAGCTTTTTGTGCCCTCGAGCTGGTGATGGACGGCTGAGGGTAACACGGTGGTTCGACTTCGGTTTAGTTTTGCAAGATCAAATTTTAACTCCAAGAACCCTCCCTTCTTATTTATTTCATAATAATGTATATATGTTAATGTTGTTTGTTAATAAAATGGCCGCTGTGGCCAAATTTATTCAAAGAAAATTACAGGTGCAGTGTTTTTATTTGTTAAAGTATGTAAGTGCGGTAAGATGGGGGTGGAGGCATATGAACGGTGGAACCCGGGTTGGCCGTATATGGTCATGCAATTCTAAGGGGAAAATCAGCTCATAAAACTCAGAGTACCCGCAATAAAAGTTGACGTGTTGCGGATTTTAAAAATGCCCTGCTGGTCAGTTTACACAGCTCAAAGAAAAAAGCACAGTGGGCATGAGATTTCTATGAATCCCATCCACTTTGCGAGAACTGTAAGATTGTTGCGTTTTTGCTCAGCAAAAATACACAGCTTCAAAAACTCACCAAAAACTCATCATTGAAGCTTAATCTTAGGATATGTTCACACAAAGTTTTTTTTCAGGTGGATTTGGAGTTGGTCTGAGCTGAAGACCACCTGAAAAAGAGCTCAGAAAATGCTCAAAAGAATGAACATGTTTTCTTGCTTTTCATATGTTCAGACTTCAGGCTTTAGCCCACGGCCCCACTATCAGTATTCGGTCAGTATTATTTCTCAGGAGTGGGAGCCAAAACCAGGAGTGGGTGATAAATGCAGAATTGGTGACTTGTTTCTATTATACCTTTTCTCTGATTGTTCCTCACCTGGTTTTGGCTCCCACTCCTGAGAAAAAATACTGACCGAATACTGATAGTGGGTCAGTGGCCTTGAAGTGTCATTCAAAAACGTTAAACAGTTAAAAAAAAGTAACCTGACCATACATCAGGTGTTTTCCACTTGAAAAATGCTCAATCCTTCAATATAAGTCAATAAAATATCGTAAAGGGTGCCCGGAAGACACCAGGGTGTATTTTTGAGCATCTTATCAGCATTTTTATAGAAAACTACTAGCATATTCTTTAATGTTTAATGGAATTAAAAAAATGTCTGGAAAATTATTCATAAAGAGACAGCAAGAAACTAAAAAAAACAGTGGCAGGAAAAAAATCACTGCTCAGGAAATGACCAAAAAAATGGTAGAAACGACACTTAAGGTTAATCAAAGTCCAGAGAACAGGAGTGATTCCTAAAGCATATTTTTCTTTAAAAATAGTAGTTTTTGGCCAATTAAAAAAAATGCCGCGTGCATACACTCAGGTTTTTAAAAGTTAATTAGGGCTTGTCTCACACATGCTTATTTCATGGTCTGAGAATGGACCATAATACACAGACCGGCACAGATCTTCGGACCCGAACTCAACAGTCTCATAGGCAAGTGCTATAGCTAAGACCTTGTAAGCACTATATTCCCTGCCTAACAGACTGGCCACTACTGATACACTGCAGTAGTGGCCGGTAACCTATGAAACAAAATATAAACAATGAAATTAAATATCCCTCCGTTCTTAAGATTGGAGAGTATTTTGAATAACATATAAATTGCAAAGTTGCTTGTTTGCACAAGAACTTTTCAACTTTGACCACTCAACATATTGAGAATAACCCTCTAAGGGTTAGGGGCTCCATCCTATTAGAAAATGTAATTTGGTAGCTTCCTCTAGAACAGAGGTCCCCAACCTTTCTGACCTTGAGAGCCACATTCACCTCTGAGAGAGGGAAGCGGACCTCATCCAGCTCCTGCCCCACTCACAGTAGTGACACCCAGAGCCCCTATTACTGGTATAATGACAGCCAAAGCTTTTCCACTGAAGGAAGTATGGCAAGCTCCAGGGCTTCCTATCTTACCCCCATTCAGATTTTCTGTGCAGGACTACACACAAAAGTTACCATCTAGAGATCTAGCAAGGAACAATGAAGAGAAAAGGAAGGTACATCCAGCACTGGGTCCTGATAAAAAATTCTTCTTTATTGTAAATCCATAAAAACTCCAGACATAGAGTAATCGCATACGCATTTCAGATGGTTACGTCCTTAGTCATTGCATGTATGCAATGAGTAAGGACATAACCGTCTGAAACGCGTATGCGATTACTCTGGAGTTTTTATGAATTTGCAATAAAGAAGAATTTTTTATGAGGACCCAATGCTGGATGTACCTTCCTTTTCTCTTCATTGTTCCTTACTATACTACAAGACCGTCCATGCAGAGGAGATCCTTGGTCAATGGGTGAGCTGAATACCAGGTTACCGCAAGGTTTCCTATGACTTTCATCTAGAGATCTACTCTTAATAACTATTTGCTACACTTGGTGCTAATGCACCAAGCTGGCAGACAGCCATGAGTCACACATCATAGGCCCATGAGTCACATGTGGATCTAGAGCTACAGGTTGGAAACCCCTGCTCTAGAAACTAATATCTTGTTGGTCGGTCAAGTGACCTTACATTTACTTTTGTGCAACAAGTCAATGTAATTGGTCAAAACCACCATTTTAGACTCAATCTCAGATAGGACAATCCCCTAGACTCAACTATATGTAACGATTCCTAAACCACAGGATACAAAAAAGTAGAAGGTGACCTTATATAAATTAATGCTGCCATTAGAATAAATTGTAATATAGCATAGGTTATATTATAACTGAAAAAATGATGAGCTTTCTAACGGTTACTCCTCAGCACCCAACAACAGCATGAAAGGCGCTGCTGTAATAGAATTGCATGTAAAATACAAATATTTGACTTGTACAGTATTCTGCAAACCAACAAACCTTTCTGTTAAAGGTGTAATAAATTCGTATGGCCATGGACCTGTGAACCGTGCACAATTTGTCAATGCTCCAGGAAGAATGCCGGAGCCCTGGACCTTGAGGTAATATCATTATATCATCTTGATGTAATACTCTATCTGCAACTTGATCTACTATGTAGATAAAAGTGCAAGCTCATCTTCTAATTGAGTTGTAATCATCTCTAGGGTTTTGAGTTGAATGAATCAATTGAAATTCAAATTCAGAAGATTCTCTGGAATTCAGCTGGAAAAATCAGCTACCATACAATGTGCCCTTATTGATGGTAAAATAGTTTATTAAGCTCCGAGGTCAATCCAGATCCCAGAGCATAATCAACGGAGTGGTTAAAAAATAAAAAAAAAATACCATACTTGCCTCATCCCTCATCTTTCCTAGGTCCTAGTCCGGTTTTCAGCTTGTTCCCTCTGGCTCTGAGCTTCTTCTCTTTTGTCTTCACTCTTTGGCGCCTCCAATGCTGTGTAGGCTTTACACCACGTCATAATGTGTGTTTCCACATAATGCATAAGGTGCCATAACTTGATATTGTGTGGGACTTTGTCAGCACTAAAAATGATGAAGAATGACAACTGAAGAGAAGAAGATCAAAGCCGGAAGTAGGGGCAAACCAGCATACGACCAGTCAGGGAGCTATAGTGCAGGTTGTGGTGACTGTAGTATTCTTTTCCATTTTTTAACCAGTTCCCAGCCCTAAAAATATTCCAGTAAAAAATGACAGATGGCTGGCTGCCATTTTCCTTATTTGGAGAAAACTGAAACAAAAAATGTAGATTCTGGCAATTCCAAAAAAAATTGTAAAAACTTTGTAGTGAATTTGAGTCACTTTGAATCGATTCGCTCATCTCTATTGAGGTTACAAAAAATTCTTACCAACTTGGCAAGTCTATCTTTTTGATTCTTCTGGGTTCAACCCCTTTAGCCCTACCATGTCCAATAATGGAGTGGTGGCTGCCCATGCTCATCATCACTCCATCCATTGCCCATGTATTTGCCAGAGATAGTCAAGTGCCGGAAGGGGACAATGAATGGAGGATAGTTGGTCACCATGCACAAGTGCCTATCCTGTTGATGGGTGATAACTTGCCAACTTGAGAATTCCCCTTTGAAGTATATGCCAAAATTACTCATCAGAAAATGGATATATTGTCAAAAGTACTTGGTCATTGAGACCTGTGACATTCCCTATAAATATGCATTCTGTACACACACACCCCCTGTGATATAATGTAGCGGTGCCCTCTGATCCATACGTGTGCTGCACACACCCCGCTGTCACTGCACATTCCCTTTCATTCCCTAATGTCTATGACTACTTCAGCTTTTTTTTGCAATTTCATTTTGTGATTCATTTTCAAGTAGAGCTGAGTACGAGAAACATGATATTATGTAGCGCATTTACAATTCTAATGTCAGGGGTCATTAATCATTGTTGTGTTTATCTGGGAGGCACAATATTTACATGCAGTTGGTATCCGTGAAGAGGAATCCATTTTAAAAGTCTAATCTGTGATTTATTCACCTCATCCCATGACTGACATTATTATAAGCATCGAAAATTACCGGTGAGAGCATAATTTCCATGTATTATACTCAGCACATTGGCCGTAATTCCATATTCGAGGTCTTCAAATTTAGATGATGAGAGTTTGCATGAAAAATGGTATAAACATATTTTTTTATGTCCAAGCTGATTGAGAAACGGTACAACGAGGGCTTATTTGCAAAAGGTCACATCTCTATTCAGTTTGGTCATTAATGTCTTTTTTTTTTTTTTTTTTAGTAAAGCTCTGAGCACGAAGAGTGCATAAATGATGGGTGAGTGATTAGATTGGCTGAAAGTTCATGAAATACACAAAAACAAGTTGGAAGAGCTTTGGTTCATATAAGGACATACATACCATCGAGAAGGGTATGTACAACCTGCGGTCAATGATACATACTGTCCCCCATACTATTTTGTGCAGCCCCCTACAATCTGAACACTGAAATTCTGATCTATGGCTGCTCACATACCATTTCCATACCAGAGAGGAGTAAAAAATAGCTCTGAAGCAAGAATGGAAAAGTACTAATGGTATATGGAGGAGATACCATTGGGTTCCAAATTCATTAGAAGAGTTAGACATTAATAGTATATACTTTTGATAAGTCATATAAGTCTCTAATATTTTTTGGGATCCTTAGAAGCAGTTCACTAGGCAAGAAAAGGGTGTGCCACCTTGCCACAGTGGCTGCATAGGGGTCCCAAATAAGCCTTCAAAGAGAAGTGTATAACCAAAGGGCAAATGGAGAGGTAGGACATTTAGTGGCTAGGGACCATTCATGTTAAAAGGTCACCTTGATGTGGTTGGATGGCTTTTGCACTCATTAATCAAAAAATGCAAACTAAGTACCTTACGCTTTTGACATTTACAGCAATATTGGAGTTCATGTATTCATTAGTCGCATGGTGTATGTATATGTTTGTATATTGGCCACAGTGCACCTGTGCATTAATTCAATACTAATGATACTAGGGTGCTATTTTTAATTTTTGAAGTACATATCAGTTGGTGTGACCACCTCCAGGGCTTAGCACCCTCAAACCATCATTCCCACACAAGGTTTTAATTGCGAGCTACGAATGATTTTCTTTTCACTCCCCATTCACATGAGACTGGTTTCTCATGCAGAGATAGGACATATAATGGTTAGGGATCAGCCATTTTAAAAGGTCACCTTGACATGGTTGGATGGCTTTTGCGCTCTTGATCAAAAAATACTAACCAAGCATCTTAAGTTTTAAACATTTTATTTAATCTACAATATAATTGTCTTATCCCGTCTGTCTGTCTGTCTGTCTGTCTATCTGTCTGTCTGTCTTTCTGTCTGTCTGTCTGTCCTGGAAAACCCGGGTCTCTGATTGGTCCGGCCGCGGCCAATCAGCGATGCGGCATTTCTGAAAAACATGGCGGCCGTTAGCGGCTCATGTGCGGCACGAAGGTCAGCGGCGATGCAGCCGGGAGATGCAGCCGGCTACTCGCAGCATAAGTCCCCCGACCGCAGGCGCCGCTGACCTACATGCGGCTATCGTCGGGAGATCAGCGGCTACGGCCGCTTATCTCCCGAGGACAAGTGTGATGCCCCTCCCCTCCCCTCCTCTCCCCTCCTCTCCTCTCCTTTCCCCTCTCCTCCCGTCCCTCCCCCCGCTCAATCAGGACCCCGGCACCCGGAGTCATACTTACCCCTCCCCTCTCCTCCTCTCCCCTCCCCTCTCCTCTCCTCCCGTCCCTCCCCTCTTCTCCCGTCCCGTCCCTCCCCCCGCTCGATCAGGACCCCGGCACCGGCGTCATACTTACCCCTCCCCGTGCCTCCGCAGCAGCTCCTGTGTCTTCCGCTGATGCTATGTGACGTCTCAGGTCAGAGGGCGCGGTGACGTCTTTACACCGCGCTCTCTCCTGACCGGTCACAGAACACAGCGTCAACATGCGGGCTACGCTGGAGTCCAGAGAAGCAGCTTAGAAGGGAGGTGAGTATTGGATTTTTTTTTTTGTATGGGGCCATAGGGGACCTGCATGGGGCACTATGGGGGGATGGATATACAGGGGATATGACTTCCTGCATGGGGCATTATATGGGGGGGAGAGGTGACATCCTACATGGGGCATTATATGGGGGGGAGAGGTGACATCCTACATGGGGCATTATATGGGGGAGAGGTGACATCCTGCATGGGACATTATATGGGGGGAGAGGTCACATCCTGCATGGGGCATTATATGGGGGAGAGGTGACATCCTGCATGGGACATTATATGGGGGGAGAGGTCACATCCTGCATGGGGCATTATATGGGGGGAGAGGTCACATCCTACATGGGGCATTATATGGGGGAGAGGTGACATCCTGCATGGGGCATTATATACGGGGGATGTGACTTCCTGCATGGGGCATTATATACGGGGGATGTGACTTCGTGCATGGGGCATTATATGCGGGGGATGTGACATCCTGCATGGGGTATTATATACGAGGGATGTGACTTCCTGCATGGGGCATTATAAAGGAGGGTCGGGAGACATATGCTAGAATACCCGATGTGTTAGAATCGGGCCGCCATCTAGTATATTCATAAAGATAAAGACCCACCTCCTTCTCCCATGGCATTGATTGATAGGCTACTCCAAAGAAAGCGGTGGGTTATTCTATCTATGAAATCAGAAGTAGTGATGGAAGGTGGCTCCTAGCCCTGACAAAAGTTTGGAGGAAGGTTGTTTGAAGGGGATGTAAAGAAACCTCTTTAAAGCAAGTCCATGCTGAATCTATTAGTTCACTTTCTTCTTCTTTGCAATTATCTTGTTCATTGATAGCATCATTCCTCTATAGAGCGCCCTGTCTAGGATGGCTGACGCTTGTCCTCGACCAGACACTATTGATATTTCTTTTACTTTGTTTCCAATAGATGAAGCTAATTGAGGATCCTATTAAAACAAGTTTCTTAATGACTATCTTCCTTTGATGAATGGACAAGTAATTTAGCCCCTTATTATTAAAGACCATTTACTGCTCGAGATCAAACAGAGATGTGAATGGTCGTTGAGGGAGGCAATTTATATAAAAGCATTGATTCATATGGATGACTGGATCTTGTGGACAGACACCATTTGTTGTGCAATAGAAGAATATAATGATCTATCATCAAATGAAAATTTTACTATGTAATAAGGAAAAATAACTAATAAAACGTTTTGTACATGATAATAAAAACATGTCTGTTTTCTTGAAAAAACAGCACCATGTGGCTAAGATCACACTTTCATGAAAATAATTGTATTTCAAGACTGGTATAAATGAGGATAATTTTTTAATTACTGGCTTTATGGAGGTTGGCTCATATGTACAGTCCCTACCATTATGACCAAAAATGAGCAAATTTATACTTGTGAAATTGAATGAATCAGAATTTTTAGGAATTCGATTTGAGCAAATAATGCAAGATGGCAATCAGCTGGCCATGATTTTGCTGGTGTTAAAAAAAATACTAAACTCTTATACTCACCACATCTTGGTGCTCCTAATACCAGCTCTGCTGCCGCAGCGCGGCTCCTCTTCGGTTTTTTCCCTCAATCGGCTCCTCTTCGGTTTTTTCCCTCAATCGGCTCCTTTTCGGTCTTTTCCCTCAATCGGCTCCTCTTTGGTCTTTTCCCTCAATCGGCTACTCTTCGGTCTTTTCCCTCAATCGGCTCCTCTTCGGTCTTTTCCCTCAATCAGCTCCTCTTCGGTCTTTTGCCTCAATCGACTCCTCTTCAGTCTTTTCTCTCTGAGGGCTCGTGCAGACAACCGTTTTAATCTGACAAGTGCTGTTCGCGGTTTTGTCGTATAGCACTCGTACCCATGTTATTTTGTGGAGCTGTACACAAGTGTGCTCTTTTCCTTGGAGCTAGTGGTCCGAGGAAAAACATTGCAGCATGCACGATTTGCCTCTGAGTATTGGATGGCACTCGCCCATTCTTGTCTATGGGTCAGTGAGAAAAATCGGACCACACTCGGACAACATCTGAGTCTGATTCAATTTTCATGGACTGGCATAATGGAGAAGGTGGAGAAATTTTTTTTCTTTTTCTCTCCACCTCCAAGAAAATAGAATCCCACTCTGATCCCACCCTGATCAAAGCCTGATTAGCATAATGGGATTGATTTTCTCGAATGGAGAGGAAACGGTCAACATGCACCTGCCCTACGTCTTCCGGTGGTCGTCACTGTTAATTAAGCCCCACTCAATCACATGGAGTGCGGCGCATGTCAATAATATGCATCATGCTCCATATTACCGCTTGGTTCATACAGCATGTCTTTAACATTAATGATGTATAAGAGTTTTAAAAAAAAATGTATTACCCATCCCATATTTAATGGATGAATTAAATATCTCCCAATTTAATGAATATTTCCGAATCGAATTTCAATTTCGAGAGATCAGCTCAAATCTAATTATGAATTATCTTTACAAAATCCCAAAAAGAGACCTTTTTCTTTTTGGGGGCTAGTAATTCTAACATATGTGTGGTTTCATTTATGAATAACTCTTATGTGCACAATAGAACAGTTCACAGTATTCCAAATGGTATTTTCTAATTAAGATATTTTGCCCCGAGACCATAAATATCGTCAGGCCTAATTGCTGTGAGCATGTTGCTGGCATACAGAACGGTTGCTAAACTCACGGTTATTAATGATAATGCATGAAACTGTCATACTGGTAATTAGCACGCACATATATGAGAGCTTTCCCCTTGAAAGTGATTACAACCTGTGTTGTCTTTTCATTAGCACTCTGAAATAGCTAAATTACTGAAGTTGGAATATCGAGATGTTTTTACAACCATGGTGCCATAAATGTGACTAATTTTTTCATTTGTAAGGCAGAAAACTAATGTAACATACATGCATTATTTGTAATTGTCACTGTTTGGTACATTTATGTCCTTTTATCATCGGCAGACACATAAAGAATCCATTAACCTTTTTTTTTATTAATATAGAAACAACAAAGCCACAGTAAGAGGAATTTCTGTATATGAGATATTGGTCGATATTTTGGTCAAAGTACTCAAGCTCGCAACCCACGTCAAGGGTCCTCATGCTGACGAGCCCCCTATACCAAAAGAAAAAGCAAAGCCACAGTAAGAGGAATTAGAATTCCCCCAAAAATTCAAGTATTAACACAGCAAAAAAGGGCAGCAGTGTTTTTTTGCACGTTATCTATATTCAGGGTGCAGCAAAGCTCTTAAATGTTGGTCTTGTAAACTGGGGTGTCTGTCCTCTTGGGGTGCACTTATATAGTGCTGGGCAGCCCGCCTTATCTAATTGTATGGGTGTCACTAATAGTCTGTAAGTCAGACACTGTGCACTACCTGTGTGTGAACAGCGCCCTATACAAACATTTTGTGTGCAATCCTAATACTAAGCAATCCCCCCCTCCATGAACTGGTAAGTTGTGAGTGATTGTCTCATCAGTACTTTGCACCTATTTTGCCGCCATCTTTATTATATGGGTTTTCTGCATTCTGATTGTGCATTAGTTCTGAGACCTGGGCAGGTAAACACTGCAGCCCTAGGAAAAGGGCCCCATAAAAATAAAAAAAAATAGAAAAACGTTAAAATATAACTTTTAGTACTATATGATATTTATACTAAAATATATATTACTATATGATACTATATGATTTAATATATCCCAAAATTAGTTCAGCAAAATTACCAGCTTTGAAAACAAAAACATAATTTTGGGATACTCTGTCGGGAGATGTTTATGCTATGTGTGTCTATATATGTGGCCAATCAGTGGTTGTTATGTGATTTGAAGCTGATAAGGGTTTTATTACTATGTTGCAACAAGTGGGGAAAAAACCCTTGTTAGCTGAAAATGACATAACAACCACTGGGTGACTACATATATAGACACACATAGCATAAACATCTCCAAGCAAAGTATCACAAAATCATGTTTTGTTTTTTTTCAAAACTGGCAATCTTGCTCCACTTATTTTGGGATATATCATAGAATGAAGAGTTGGAAGGGACCTCTAGGGTCATCTGGTCCAACTCCCTGATGACATCAAGTGAAGACAAAAGGTAAGGAATGACACATTTATACTAAGCCAGTACAGGATTCGCCGGTGGTCAGGACCTCAAGCATAGGACAGAAGAGCAAAGCAGAAAGTATTGTCTCCCACCTGAGACATCGATGACATATTAATTTAGGATCTGTTACAATGTGTTCCTTTCCCTGTGGCAAAAAACACTTTGTACTAGACATGCATTTTACCCTGTATGTAGGTTCCCCTACCATCACAAAGTGGCTTTCTAGCCCAGCTCCCTCCACCAAGTAACCAAATAACAATTCCCATCAGTCCCTCAAAGCTGTGCTCCTGGATATGGTCTATCTGGTGTAACCCCACTGATCCTGGCACCCTACAGCTCTTTACAGCTTTCATCTGACATTGTCCAGCTCCCAAATGTTACATCATAAGGAAACATAATCCAATTAGACTGAATCAAGCAGTTCTTACAACATATCCTACATTTTTGCAAAAATAAAATTAAAGAACATTTTTAAGAAAAAATACTACATTTGGTCACCTCTGCTTGGTCACCTTTGGCTTCTGGTTCAGTATTGCAAACAACAGTCTACTGTCTTAAAATCTTGCAAATGGGGTCAGATCTTGGTCTGCTGGTCTTTCTAATTTGTGTGAACCTCAGGATAAAACCCAACGATCAAGCAATCTAATGGACAAGTAATATTTTGCAAATAACATTTTAACAAAGTACCAAATAATTTCCAGGAATTTCCAACCATTAAGTTCTAGAGTAATAAAGCTCCACTGTATATATTATTGAGCAAATTGACTCACCAAGTATATGATCCCCAGGTGTGATTTTTATTTATTTCACTACTGTGAATTTAGTGGAGTACATCTCAAAGACTGGAAAATATCCCAGATCTTGTAGCTCAGGACTCAAACATTTGAATATTTTGGGATCTTTATCAGTATATACTTATTATTTATTATTATTTATCATGCTTTGCTTGTATAGTGCCATCAGAAAATATCAACTAAATGGACACTTTATTAGAGATTTTGGTCTTCTGAACTGGAGAAACTCATTATATGCAAGATTCCACTAGGATGTCCCGCAGGAATATTGGCCCATGTAGATAACTTCTGGCAATGGCTGTCAAATATGTTTAGGTACTGATTTACTCTGAATAGCTTGTTCTACAGTACGTCATCCCTGAGATGCTCCAGGGGAGCAAAAACAGCTTACTGTCATGTTCGAAGAACCAATCCATGACTTGTGCCTTAGTGCATTGCCCTTCTACCATAAGCTAATCAGCTGTCTCAATGCCAATCGACAGAGTGTGATATGAAATATTCCCTTACTATTCTCTTCTTACACCAATCTAAACTATTGACACCAGATAGGAATGGTTCATCAGATTCGTGCAGCTTTCATCAAATTTTGACTGTCTTGTCGGCACGGTGCAAGAGCAACCTGGGTTTAGCAGACCAAAATTTTTACACTGATCCAATTTTTGCACTTTTTTGCCCACTCGAGTTTTGCCTTTTTGGTTTCCCTTAGTAATGGCACTCAGACTGGTCATCTAATGTAACAGCCCATCCATTCTACAACGAGTTGGCATTCAACCATGTTGGTTGGACACCTAAACTGTACTTACCTGCAATTCTCTTGGTTATTCACTGCCTGTTTTGCCAGAACAATTCTTTATACTGTATCTACTTTTAATCCCTTTCATTGATGAGTTGTTTGCAACCATTGAATTGACTGTTGTTGGATGTTTTTTCGCAATCGTACCATTAGTGGTATATAAAACTCTTGATACTGCTTACACAAGAAAACCCTAGAAGGTTGGCAGGTGATGAAATACTGACACCAGCTAGTCTACCACTAATGACCAAGACTCGCTTGATCTTGCTCAGATGGATTTTGCCATTCTAACGTGATTTACATTGTAACTGATTCACGGAAAACTTGCCTACTTGATTTTATGCAGCACTTTGGTGGTCATGTTTGGACACATCAAACAAGGAGAGCAATCATTGGTGAAGGACATCATGGTCGAAAGAATAGAAGCAACAAGGCGAAGTGGGAGCATTCCGATGGCTTGATACTTTCAAGATAACGGTGGAGAAGACCCTTGAGGAACTATCTATGTTTGCACAGGATAGATCCTCCTACATATCGTTCATCCATCAAGTCTCCATGGCTCAAGATCGAGCCGAAATCAGTTACATTTTTTTTTATAAAATGGCAAATGTCTCTAATAAAGTGGTCATGCAACATATATGTTAATACATGTAAATGAAGATATTCATACCACAATATAAAAATATGTTTATGAGCAGAAATGGCACCTCTGCACTTATAGCTTTGCAATCCTTTCACAGTGTGAGATATTGATGCCAGGACTCCCCGAGGAGTAGAGGTCGGGTTATGATTGCAACCTCCAACCTTCCTACAGCTACACCACTGGATAAAATGTAAAGTTGATCATTCAGGAGAGAATCTTATCCTCGGAGCAGGCAGTGGATGAGGAAAAGGGTTAAACGCTAAATGACAGCCCCTGGTTGTGTTGTAATTGACTTGACAAATGGCTCCATTGTGTGTTATTCATTACACCGTACAATGAAAATCAGTACAATTGTTGCTCTGTGGGTAATTTGATCCATTTTGTAGCTGCCAATCCAGTGAAAAACCACATTTACTGTCATTGGAGGAGTTTACCCAAGGTCTTTTCTTCCCAAGCTGAAAAGTAAAAGACCTCTGCAAATTCTACCAAAAAATATTCAGTTTAGATGTTATTTTCTCTCTACTTTAAAGGAAAATCTACTAAATATGAACAAATTATGGATAACTTTTTGTTCCAAATAACATGATCTTTAGTGCTAATTAGGATACACAGTTGCTATAAATCTGATGGGTTGTAGTGAATATCCATGGTCTTTAATAGCAGGCACACTGACCGCAGAGCGGCAGTAGGAGCCTCGCTACGGCTACAGTGTGCCTGCTATTGAAGAGACTGAATGGTCACTGCTCCCCACACACAGAGTCCCGGTGTGGGGAGCAGTGAGTAATCCAGCACAGCATCTCACATTGTGTGAAGGCACATGGCAGGGATGCCATGCGCGGCTCACACAGTGAGAGTGTCGGCAGCAGAGAGGGACAGTGCTGGAGGAGAGAGGAAGTGATTATGATTGTTTTTTTTTGTAGGCAACATGATGGTAGCTCAGAGGGTGCCATGCACACCAGGATGGGGGCTCAGAGGGTGCCATGCATACCAGGATGGGGGCTCAAGGGGTGCCATGCATACCTGGATGGGGGCTCAGAGGGTGCCATGCATACCAGGATGGGGGCTAATGGGGTGCCATGCATAACAGGATGAGGGCTCAGAGGGGTGCCATGCATACCACAATGGGGGCTCAGAGGGTGCCATGCATACCAGGATGGGGGCTCAAGGGGTGCCATGCATACCAGGATGGGGGCTCAAGGGGTGCTATGCATACCAGGATGGGGGCTCAAGGGGTGTCATACATACCAGGATGGGGTATCAAGGGGTGCCATACATACCAGGATGGGGGCTCAAGGGGTGCCATGCATACCAGGATGGGGGCTCAGAGGGTGCCATGCATACCAGGATGGAGGCTCAAGGGGTTCCATGCATACCAGGATGGAGGCTCAAGGGGTTCCATGCATACCAGGATGGGGGCTCAAGGGGTGCCAGGCATACCAGGATGAGGGCTCAAGGGGTGCCATGCATACCAGGATGGGGGCTCAAGGGGTACCATGCATACCAGGATGGGGGCTCAAGGGGTGCCATGCATACCAGGATGGGGGCTCAAGAGGTGCCATGCATACCAGGATGGGGGCTTAAGGGTTTGCCATGCATACCAGGATGGGGGCTCAGAGGGTGCCATGCATCAGGATGTTGAATCAAGGGGTGTCATGAATACCAAGATGGGGTATAATGGGGTGCCATGCATTCCAGAATGGGGGATAAAGGGCTGCCATGAATACCAGGATGGGGGATCAAGGGGTACCAGACATACCAGGATGGGGATGAGGGCCAGGTATGCCAGGATGGGATGGGGGCCACTTATACCAGGATGGAGGATATTAACAGAATTGTGGGACATTAACCCAATACCAGTGTCAGCAGCCGACCCCCTCCCCCATAACAGGGCATCATGACCACATTTTTTGCTTAATTTTTTTTTCCTATTTCCCTCCTTTAAAACCTAGGTGCGTCTTATGGTCCGGTGCGTCTTATAGTCCGAAAAATACGGTTTATAGCTGCCCATGGGCAGGTGTCTGTACAGTCGGGCTCCTGTCCTCCCCTGCACTTATTCACATTGAGGTTGGCTGACAAAAAGTAAGGTTTTAATACTAGAGACAGAATAGGAATATCCTGATTGGGGTCACCTTGTCGCGGTGGGATGGCTTTTGCGCTTTTTTTACCAAAATAGTGTTAACTAAGTACCCTATGTTATTTACATGTACTATTACTATTTTCTTATTTACTTACTACAAGGTTTATGCTCATTTTGTTATTTTGTTCTTTTCTTGGATTTTGTTTGTGAAATGGCCACAGTGTGAACATGCTCTTACACATTGCACTTATACCAACTTATGCTGCAGCTCATTTCTCTGCTTTTGCTGATTAATATCAAAGTAGTAGTTTAATAAAAAAAAGGGATTTAAGGATTAATATTGTTCTATTGCAACAGATTGGTTTCCCAGGAACAAAATGACGCCAAAGCCCGGTGCAATAACTACCACCAGATCTCCTGCCAGAAGTTTACAGTCAATGGCAGGATATGTACTAAGGAAGGTATTGGCCTAGACAAATAAAATGGAAGCCTCTGCTATCTTGGCCATCAGCCTGTCTACTAATACGACTGTGTTTACTGCCTTCCAGTTCTGGAGGGAGGCATGGCTGCATTTTTAGTTGGAACTACCCTTTAAAGGTTGGAGCTGTTTAGCTCCCCAGACACATTAGACTAATGTTGACTGAACCCGCTGATATTGACAGGTTTGGTTAACTGTCAAATGTGTATGGGGACCCCTGACAGATGATAGTGGGGGAAGATAAGGTTTCTCCATGTCCGATTTTGGACTACCGATCCTTTTGTCCTCTCTAAGATAACAGTCACCAGACATGTCTTTCTCATAGAGAACACAGGAGCTCTGGGCCAAACGAGCACTTCTGTGGATGGGAGAGCCAGCTAAAATGGCTGTTGGCCGAATGATTAGCCGAATCATTATCTGGCTGACAGACATCAAATGTGTTGGCCACTCTTGGGCTGCTAATCTAAAAACTGGGTAGCCTCACGACTTACAGCAGAAAAAGTAAAAAAAAAAAAGAAAATCCCATCTCAGTCTGCATTAGTAATCATATTTTTTGCTTCAAAACACATAAAGATATATCATTTTTATAAAGTTACGATTAAAGAGATTGTCCAACAGTAAAAAAAAAAATGTAGGCGTAGATTGATTAAAAATAATAATCTGAGGGATACTCAACTTCCAGCACCTCTTCTGATCTGGAGCATGCTGCTCCAGAGGTCTGCTCTTACACTGGAAGCAGTGTCTACCCTGTTTGCAAGTAACAGCACCACTGCAGCCTGTAATTGGCTGCAGCGGTCAGGTGACTAGCAGAGTATTTTAGCAGAGAAACATCTGATGAACCGTTCTTCTAGTCACTCTGACCACCCACTGGCTGCATCTCTCCTTCCTGCTCTCTACAGAGCCAAGCACTGACCATAGTATGAACTATTGTAAATTAGTGATGAGCGAGTGTATTCGTTACTATTCGCTATTCGCACGGATAGTACGGTATTCGGGTTACTCGTTATATTGCGAGTATTTGTGTACTCACCTCGCTATATTCGGATGTCTGCAGTTTTGGCGCCTTCTTTGCAGCCACTAAACATGCTGGGCTTCTTAACCAATCACAGTAATGACGTAGACATCTTGGTTGTGGCATTACTGTGATTGGCTGGCCGCCCAGCGTCATAGGGTCTATTTAAGCCCTGCCGCCGCCATTTTGTGCACATTGCATCTGGAGCCTGCGTTGTAATAGCCTAGGGAGAGATCGCTGAGCTGCTAGGGAGAGTGTTTAGGCCTCTTGATAAAACAAAAGCCCTCTTAAGGGCTACCTGCAGTGTATGCTAGTTCTGTGTTTAAAGGAGCCGCTCACTAGCTCCATAATACCACCAAAAAATAGCTCTTTTCAGAGCTGAAGACTCACAACAAAGTCAGAGTACAGGGGAGAGCTTGTGCGTTAGGTAGGGAGAGGTTAAAGTGTTCTTCCAGTGTCCATCTTAAAACAGCTCTTGTTAGAGGCAAAGCAATATTTTTCCAGCACACACAGAATTAGCAATGTATGCTGCCTTTTTTTAGCACCGGTCTATTTTCCCTGCTGTTTTAAGGGTCAGAGCCTGGCTTCTGTCCATATTAGTCCACTTAAAAAATCATTGCATGTGCTACACAAAGCAATAGTCCAAACATTTCCTACTGTCTGCTACAAAGCACACACCAGGCTATTATATCCACTATTTTTATGGTGTGAGCCTGCCTTCTGTCCATATTAGTCCACTTAAAAAATCATTGAGTACCCTACACAAAGCAGTAGCACAAACATTTCCTATTGCCTGCTACAAAGCACGCACCAACCCATTTTACCCACTATTTTGGCTGTGACAGCTGGCTTGGCTTGTGCCATCAACATCTGAAAATCTATCAACAAAACCCAAAATGCCAAAAAAGTCTGTTGTTAAGGGACGTGGACGTGGTGTTGTCAGTGGTGCACGAGAAGGCACTCAGTCTGTGTCAGGTCAGAAGAAGCTTGATGCATTCACTATGTTACTGGTCTGGAACGTAAACGTGTGTGGAAGCCAGAAGAGCGGAAGCAGATTTTGTCTTGGAAAGCAGACAAGGCCTCTATGAATTTGTCAAGCAGCAACAAATCTTCCACGACCACACAGTCTACTGTGCATACACAGAAGGCTGGCCCATCAAATCCTGAAGCTGGTTCTCCTTCCTCCAGCCATTATCAGTCACAGGAAACATATGATCCCAAGCTTGGCCACTCCAATGATCTGTTGGGTACTTATCCTTTGGTTGGCTCTGGCCTATCACCGTGCAGCATTAAAGAGGGACAAGAGGAGGTGGCGTGCATTGATGCTCAAGTATTTGAGGACCTACGGCCAGAAGAAAGCCACTTGGCGGAACGTCATTTACTGTCTCCAGAGGTGGAGGCTGATGATGATGAGACACAGTTGCCATCAGGTCAGCCTACAATGTCAACTGGGTAGGAGGATGAGATGGAAGACGAGGTGGTCGATGATGAGTCTACTGATCCGACCTGGACCATTGGCATGCATAGCCATGACAGCAACACAGAGGAAGATGGATATGTAGCACCAACACAGGCACCAAGGGGTCATGGTTTGCCCAGAGTGAGAACTGGGTCAACTGTTCCCAAGAACACCCCCGCTGTGCGCCAAGTCAGGGCAAGGGGGCGTTCAGCTGCTGTGTGGAATTTTTTTTCTGAAAGTCGTTCAGAGAAAAACATTGTAGTCTGTAGCATCTGCCATGCCAAGTTGAGCTGAGGCCATGGCAAAGGCAACCTAAGCACCACCAGTATGCAAAACTACGTGGCAGCCAAGCACCCCAGTAGGTGGGCGGAACACCAGGGTACCAAATCTGCGTCTGCGGGTCAAACCAATGCCATGTCGCCTGGACTATGTCCTTCAGAATCTGCTGTTCAGGAAGCAGATGCTCATACCTTCTGCCTTCAAGCTGCGGTTGCTCACACACAACAAACATCAACCATATCCACTTGCTTGTCTCAGCAAAGTATCCAGTTGTCCGTGCCTGAGAGCTTGGAAAGAAAGCATAAATACCCAGCAACGCACCCACAGGCACAAATACTAAACTCGCAGATTGCCAAATTTCTAGCTGTGGAGATGTTGTTGTTTAGGCTTGTGGGAACACAGTTTTTCGGTGATCTCTTGGCTGTGGCTGCCCCACTATACAGTGTTCCCAGCCGCCACTATTTTGCCCGGTGTGCCATCCCTGCGTTACACAAGCACGTGTTAAACAATCTGAACCGTGCTCTCACCAACGCCGCAACCGGGAAGGTCCACCTAACAACAGACACCTGGACAAGTTGTTGTGGACAGGGACAATACATTTCTGTCACGGCACACTGGGTGAACCTGGTGGAGGGTGGGATAAAGGCGCAAATGGTAACATCACACATCCTACCCACGCCAAGAATAGTGAGCCCAACTTCTGTCAGGGTTTCCGCCTCTTCATATTCCACTTCCTCTCTCCCCTCCTCCTGCTCCTCATCCTCTGCTGACTTACCCGCCCCATCACTGCCACGCTGGGACCTGTGCAGCAGCGCATCAGCAAAGCGGCAACTCGCTCTGCTGAAGTTGATCTGTTTAGGTCAGAAAGCACACACTGCAGCAGAGCTGTGGCAAGCTTTAAAACAACAGACCGATCAGTGGCTCTCCCCACTGCACCTCCAACCCAGTCTGGTCATCTGTGATAACCTGATGGCGGCTTTAAAAGTCGGCAAGTTGGTACACGTGCCATGCATGGCTCACGTGCTGAACCTAGTTGTTCAGAAATTTCTGAAAACTTACCGTGGCTTGCCGTACCTACTTGAGAAGGTGTACCGTATTAGTGCCCATTTCTGCCATTCCTCTACTGCTGTTGCTGCTCTTACAACGCTGCAAAAGCGCTTGAATTTGCCAAGTCACCGACTCATTTGCAACGTGCCCACACGGTGGAACTGCACCTATCATATGTTGGCGAGGATTAGTAAATAGCAGAGGGCAGCGGCTGAATACGAGCTTCAGCATGCCCGTCAGACTGAGTGTCAGCCACCACACATAACAAATGTCGAGTGGGTGTGGATCGCTGACATTTGTGAGGTTCTTGAACTTTGAGTACTGCACCAATCTCGTGAGCGGTGGTTAGGCTACTATCAGCGTAACCATCTTGCTACTGCATCTCTTAAAACAATCACTGCATAATCTCAAAGAGGAAGCTTTGAGTGCCCAGCATGTTGGTATGGAGCTAGATTTCTGAATAGGTGTTACTACCCAGCCCAGCCAATATTCTGAGGCAACAATGGGTGATGAAGAGGAAGATGAGGAGGATGAGGGATGAGGAGGGAGAGGACTTGTTTTTCTGTGCTACAGAGGGGACACCCAACCCAAGCTTTATGTCTGTCCAGGCTGGATTGCCTGGAGAGGAGGACAAGGAGGTGGAGGAGGAGGAGGAGGCGAGTCAGCGTGAGGAGAGGATGGGTACTTTTTCTACTGTTGGGGGCACAGAACATTTGCCTTTTTGCAGCTTGGCCCACATGGCACAGTTCATGTGTACGTGTCTGTGGAAAGACCCTTGCGTGATACACATTTTATCCAACAACCTATACTGGTTGGCTACCTTTCTCGATCCACGATACAAGGAGAAATTTCCTTGTCTACTTTTGGAGTCACCAAAGAGTTTTACAATGGAATCGTTCAAGAGGGCCAATGTAGATCAGTTGCTGAAAACATCACCCTCAGACAATGCTGGTGGCAGAGGTACCAGCTCTTTTCAACATCAAGGGATAATGGGGAGAGACACGAACACCAGCTCCAACAGAGGTGGGGGGAAAATGGGAACAAATTGGGCAATTTTCAGCAAACCAGCACAACAGCAATAACTATCTGTGCCTGTAACAATGCCAAGGAGGGATAAGTTTCAGAACATGGTCAAGGGGTACTTAAGTGAAAATACGTGCGTCCTTTCTGACTCTTCAGTTCCCTTTAATTATTGGGTGTCTAAGCTGAACACTTGGCCCGACCTTTCCTTATATGCCTTGGCGGTGATGGCCTGCCCGGCTGCTAGTGTGGTGTCTGAGCGTGTTTTCAGTTCCGCTGGGGCAATCATCACTGATAGGCGCACACGCCTCTCCACGGAAAATGCAGACAGACTTACTCTGATTAAATTCAACAAGGACTGGATATCTCCAGAGTTTGTAATCCCTCCAGATGACAGCAAGCCAACCTAAATTCACTGAAAATGCGGATTCATGTTATTGCTGTTAACGTCACCCCCTTCCCATAAAAACCTGTTTCCTTCCTTCATCAACCATGACTCAGCCCATAGGGCTCATTTTTACAAACCCTATGCACATTGTATACTGGACCAATCTGGAATGTACAGTGGTCCTAACAAACTAATATTTGTCATTGGAGGTCCTTATTAGAGATGAGCGTTGTTCTACTCGAACTGTTCGCCAATCTCAAATTCGAGCTGTTTTGGGCGGTGTTCGAGCCGGTCGGCGAACACGAACAATTTGAGAAAAATTCGGCTGTTCGAGGTTATGTTCGATAACTGTTCGTGCACCAAAATCATAACTGGATTTTTTCTCAGTAATGATGAAAATTAATGTTAATACGCAGTTTAAGTGTACAGCGGGGCGGGGGGAGGGGCAGGGGATGGATCTCTGCAGGAACAATGAAGATCTCCATTTTTTTTTCTCTTTCCCGCATTTGCAGTGGGGAGGTGCAATCTGTCAGCCTATCAGCAGCGCACACACGGAGCGAAGTGCTTTTTTTCACACAAGCAAGGGCATGTGTGATTGGCAGTGTATGTCACATGTCCTTGCCCTATAAGACCAAGCCATTTTCCCCGTCGCCACCATTTTCTCACTGCTGCAGCTGCGTGTTAGACGGCACCGCTGTTGCTGTGTGCGCTATACCTTGTTAATTTCAAGCCAATTTTCGCACAAATATACAGATAGCTTGGGAGTAGGGAATAGTTGTGATTGCAGTCCTTTTAAGGACTAGGTTACAGCATTTCCTACGACTTTTATCAAGCAGGTCTGTGCTCTTAAATAGATAGATTGTGGGAGTAAAGACTAATTGTAATTGGAGTCCTTTTCAGGACTAGGTTACATCAGTTCCTATCAGTTTTTGCCAGGCAGGTCTGTGCCAGTGCTGTGCAAGATTTTTTCACAGCATTTGGCTGAATCTAGCAAAGCTAATCCTTTTTGGCCTATTGCAGAGTGTGTTAGTCAGTGGAGTAGCCTATCTGTGTTGCAAGATATACCACCTGTGTATAGAATACCAATTTTTTTACTGCACCTAGTGAAGTAAAATCTTTTGGGCATAGCATCATTCTATTAGTCCATCTATACTGACCTCCATCAGGTTGCAAATTAAAAATATTTTTTTTCTGCATCTAGCTCTGAAAAAATATTTGGGCTTCTAGCAGTGTGTGGGACTTGGTCTATTAGTCCATCTATACTGACCTCCATCAGGTTGCAAATTAAAAATAATTTTTTTCTTCATTTATCTCTGAAAAAATATTTGGGCTTCTAGCAGCGTGTGGGACTTGTTCTATTAGTCCATCTATACTGACCTCCATCAGGTTGCAAATTAAAAATAATTTTTTTCTGCATCTAGCTCTGAAAAAATATTTGGGCTTCTAGCAGTGTGTGGGACTTGGTCTATTAGTCCATCTATACTGACCTCCATCAGGTTGCAAATTAAAAATAATTTTTTTCTGCATCTAGCTCTGAAAAAATATTTGGGCTTCTAGCAGTGTGTGGGACTTGGTCTATTAGTCCATCTATACTGACCTCCATCAGGTTGCAAATTGAATAAAAACATTTTCTGCATCTAGCTCTGAAAAAATATTTGGGCTTCTAGCGGTGTGTGGGACTTGGTCTATTAGTCCATCTATACTGACCTCCATCAGGTTGCAAATTAAAAATAATTTTTTTCTGCATCTAGCTCTGAAAAAATATTTGGGCTTCTAGCAGTGTGTGGGACTTGGTCTATTAGTCCATCTATACTGACCTCCATCAGGTTGCAAATTAAAAATAATTTTTTTCTTCATTTAGCTCTGAAAAAATATTTGGGCTTCTAGCAGTGTGTGGGACTTGTTCTATTAGTCCTTCTATACTGACCTCCAGCAGGTTGCAAATTGAATATAATTTTTTTCTGCATCTAGCTCTGAAAAAATATTTGGGCTTCTAGCGGTGTGTGGGACTTGGTCTATTAGTCCATCTATACTGACCTCCATCAGGTTGCAAATTAAAAATATTTTTTTTCTGCATCTAGCTCTGAAAAAATATTTGGGCTTCTAGCAGTGTGTGGGACTTGGTCTATTAGTCCATCTATACTGACCTCCATCAGGTTGCAAATTAAAAATAATTTTTTTCTTCATTTATCTCTGAAAAAATATTTGGGCTTCTAGCAGCGTGTGGGACTTGTTCTATTAGTCCATCTATACTGACCTCCATCAGGTTGCAAATTAAAAATAATTTTTTTCTGCATCTAGCTCTGAAAAAATATTTGGGCTTCTAGCAGTGTGTGGGACTTGGTCTATTAGTCCATCTATACTGACCTCCATCAGGTTGCAAATTAAAAATAATTTTGTTCTTCATTTAGCTCTGAAAAAATATTTGGGCTTCTAGCAGTGTGTGGGACTTGTTCTATTAGTCCTTCTATACTGACCTCCAGCAGGTTGCAAATTGAATATAATTTTTTTATGCATCTAGCTCTGAAAAAATATTTGGGCTTCTAGCGGTGTGTGGGACTTGGTCTATTAGTCCATCTATACTGACCTCCATCAGGTTGCAAATTAAAAATAATTTTTTTCTGCATCTAGCTCTGAAAAAATATTTGGGCTTCTAGCAGTGTGTGAGACTTGGTCTATTAGTCCATCTATACTGACCTCCATCAGGTTGCAAATTGAATAAAAAAAATTTCTGCATCTAGCTCTGAAAAAATATTTGGGCTTCTAGCGGTGTGTGGGACTTGGTCTATTAGTCCATCTATACTGACCTCCATCAGGTTGCAAATTAAAAATAATTTTTTTCTGCATCTAACCCAGCCAATAGTTTTGGCCTAATACCACAGTTTGGCCACTCAGCTCTGCTCGGTTACCATCCATTGTTTTTTTGTGCAAACAACTCCAGAGTTGTGAATTAGTTAACCACCAAAATGAGTGGAAAAAGGCCTGCTGCTGGTGGAAAGGGGAATAGGCGTGTTGGGAAGGGGAAAAAAGGTTGTGTCCGTGGGGTAGGTGCAGAAGAAAGACCATCTTCCAGCCAAACTAAAATGTCTACTTCTTTTAGCGGACAATGTGATAAGATCCCTTTCTTACGGCCACGCCAATCGCTACAAATTCCAGATGAGGCACAAAAACAGCAGGTGCTTCAACGGATATCAAGTGCTCCTTTAAGTGGACTCTCCTCCACATCAACTTCAACATCACAAATACTCCAGTCCTCAAAGGTGTCACCCAAATCGCACTTGCTTCCTCACAGCTCCCAAATCTCCAGCTGCCCGTCTGAGTATGAGGTAGAACAGATGGTTGAGTCTGCAGAGCTGTTTACTCATACTATAGCCTGGGAATCAGAGGTCGACTCCAGCGCTTCTGTGAATCCAGACGAGGAAATGATCTGCACTAATGCACAGAATCTTTATGAGTCGGATCCAGGACCAGACGCAGAAGGTTCTGACCATAATGTAGACCCTCATTCCCAAACTGTAACTCCTGTTGGTGGAGACAATGAGGAAGACGATGATAAGACTCAAATACCTGATTGGAGCGACAACTTTAGTTTTTTGTCAGGGCAGGAACAGGTTGGCTCTGAGGACGACGGGTGTGATAACGCACAGGGTGATGATGATGAGGTCGGAGATCCCACTTACTGTCAACCCACAGTCAGCCAAGAGATGAGGTCAGCAGAGGAGGTGGAGGAAGATGCTA
Organism: Phyllobates terribilis; assembly: GCF_046119375.1. Lineage (NCBI taxonomy): Eukaryota > Metazoa > Chordata > Amphibia > Anura > Dendrobatidae > Phyllobates > Phyllobates terribilis. The sequence goes on from NW_027362768.1 coordinate 332,883,239, forward strand.
GTGACGACGAGGTCAGGTTGCGCCTTCCTGGACAGAGACGTAGTACTGGAAGCACGTCAACAACTGCATCCTCAAACACAACTCTGCCTCTCACCACAAGTCGTGGTGGCTCTTCAGGTCGCATGGGTGCTAAGCCTTGCATAGCCTGGGCATTTTTTCAGATCGATAAAGATGACCCAACTCGTGTTATCTGTAACATTTGTCAGCAAAAGCTAAGTAGAGGCCAAAAAATACATAGTTTGAGTACTTCATGCATGAACCGGCACATGGACATGAAGCATAAGTTGCAGTGGGAAGCTCAGTGTGCTACAATGCGGCCTAGCCGGCCGGGCCAACCACCGTCTGCCATATCTTGTGCATCCGCGGCCTCTTCATCCTCTGTGACTGGGGGGACAGCAGTCACACCTGTTTTGGGGCGCAGACCTGCCACCTCTTTACCCGCAACAGCCAGCGTGATTGGCAGGTCATCATTTTCTTTGGAGGTGGTAACACCAGCTGGTCTTGAGCGCTGTCCAACATCGATAGCACCACCTTTGGATCAAGGCAACCTAACATGTCCGCCTGCATCTTCCTCACAGACCGGCAGTTTGCCGGGGACACCCTTATCAACCCCGTCTAAGCACAATAGCCAGCCCTCGGTCCCTCAGATGTGGACAAGTAAAAGACCATTTCCTCCTAGCCATGAGAAAGCTAAGAGGTTGAATTTCACCATCTGCAAGCTCTTGGCTACAGAAATGCTGCCTTTCCGCCTGGTGGACACAGAGGATTTTCGAGACCTTATGTCCGTCGCAGTGCCCCAGTACCAGATGCCCAGTCGGCACTACTTCTCAAAGAAAGGTGTGCCTGCGCTCCACCAGCATGTCGCACACAACATCACCGCTTCTTTGAGAAACTCTGTGTGTGACAGGGTGCATTTCACCACAGACACTTGGACGAGTAGGCATGGACAGGGGCGTTACATGTCGCTGACTGGGCACTGGGTAACTATGGTGACAGCAGGACAAGGGGCTGCTGTCCAAGTCTTGCCGTCCCCACGAGTTGTGCGTCAATCCTCTTTATGTCAAAGTTCCTCCACTGCTTCTGCCTCCTCAACCTCCTCTCGGTCTTCCACCTGCACCCAAAGCCTGTCTGGTCATGCCACAAGCTTTCTAACTGCGCAGAAGGGATCCTGCACACCTCCTTACTATGCTGGCAGTAGGGCTCAACGTCATCAGGTGGTTTTTACATTGAAATGTCTGGGAAATGTGAGTCACACAGCTGAGGAGTTGTGGTCAGCTCTGGAGAACCAATTTCATGAATGGTTGTCTCCACTGGACCTGAAACCAGGGAAGGCCGTGTGCGACAATGCTGCAAACCTGGGTGCGGCCCTTCGCCGGGGCAATGTCACACACGTGCCTTGTATGGCTCACGTGTTGAACCTGGTTGTCCAGCAATTTTTAGCCCACTATCCCAGACTAGATGGCCTTCTGCAGAGGGCACGGTCGCTGTGTGCTCACTTCCGCCGTTCGCATCCCGCAGCTCAGCGACTTACATCTCTACAGAAGTCGTTGGGCCTGCCACTTCACCGGCTAAAATGCGATGTGCCTACTCGGTGGAATTCAACTCTGCACATGTTGCAGCGACTGTGGCAGCACCGACAAGCCCTGGTGCAATACGTTCTGACGTATAGCCTGGGCCAACGAGATTCAGAGGTGGGGCAAATCACGCTGGAGGAGTGGTCTCAGATCAGGGACCTATGCACCCTTCTGCACAGTTTTGAAATGGCGACGAAGATGTTTAGTGCTGACGATGCCATTATCAGCATGACTGGAGCACATGTTAAACAGAATTCGGAGTCAGGTGGTGGCACAAGAGGAGGTGGAGGAAGTAGAGGAGGAGGAGTTGTATGCGGAAGGGCTAACATCTGCAAGGTCCAGACGGTCGGCAGCACCAAGGCGGCAGGCATGTGAGGGTGGGGGAGATGATTTTAACAGGGCGCATGGTAGCAGCCAAACTAGTGAGGAAGGTGCAGGAGCCCAGGAAGAAGTGGAGGACGAACTGATGGAAGACTCATCAGATGAGGGAGACCTTGATCACATTTCTGTTGTGCGAGGTTGGGGGGAGAGGACAGAGGAAGGAAGCATGATTGTTACCTCGCCACCAACACAACAGGACTTGGTGCTCCTGGATGCGCAACACACATGAGTGCCTTCTTGCTGCACTACCTGCAACATGACCCTCGAATTGTGAGAATTAGAAATAATCCTGACTACTGGGTTGCCACACTGTTAGATCCCCGGTACAAAAGTAAATTTGCAGAAATTATTCCTGCCATAGAAAGGGATGCACGCATGCAGGAGTATCAGCAGAGACTGTTGCAGAATCTTACATGTGCTTTTCCACAAAATACCAGTGGTGCACGTAGTGAATCTCACAGTTCCAACTTGCCAACCGTGGGACCGTCAAGTGTTCAGCACTCAAACCGTAACAGAACCACAGTATCTGCTGGTAACATCAATTTTGCGGAATCATTTCACCACTTTTTTAGCCCATCCTTTGCAAGGCCACAGGAGACAAGAAGTCTGACACATAGTCAACGCCTAGAGACGATGGTACAGGAGTATCTCCAAGTAAACATTGAAGCCACGACTGTGTCACTGGACCCTTGCTCTTTTTGGGCTTCCAATCTGGATAAATGGCCGGAGCTAGCCACTTACGCCTTGGAGATCTTGTCATGCCCCGCAGAGAGCGTTCTGTCTGAACGTGTGTTCAGCGCTGCTGGTGGTATGCTGACAGATAAGCGCACGCGGCTCTCCACTGATAATGTAGACAGACTCACGTTCATAAAGATGAACAAATCATGGATCCGAAACGACTTTTCTACCCCTGTGTCATCCTGGGGAGAGTAAAAGCTTGATGATTGGTTAAAATCACCCTACCAACCGTTTTAAGCTTTCAAATTACTAATCATGTTTATCTGTATCTTGACTGGAAAATAATTTGGGCTTTGTAGCAGTGTGCAGCACTGATCCTATTAGGCCATCTATAATAAGCTTCACCAGATTTAAAATTAAAAATAATTTTTAGCTGCATCTAGCCCGGAAAATAATTTTGGGGCTCCGAGATGCGCAAGACACATAAGTGCCTTCTTGCTGCACTACCTGCAGCATGACCCTCATATTGTCAGAATTCGAAGTAATCATGACTACTGGGTTGCCACACTCTTAGATCCCCCAAACTTTTCGATCAACCTTTTCATTTTAATAAAGACCAAAAAAATGGTCATTTTTGAAATTATAAGCATTAGCAGGTTGTTAGAAACTGAAATCAAACAGTTTTCAACTCAAAACTTTATTCTAGGTGATGTTACATTTTCACATAGGACCCCTTGTTCGAAAGGAGCTTCTGAACTCTCTCGTCCATTGAATTTGTCAGGTTTTGGATGGTTTCTGCTTCAATTGTTTTGCATGAGGACAGAATACCCTCCCAGAGCTGTTGCTTAGATGTGAACTGCCTCCCGCCATCATAGACACTCCTTTTAATGATGCTCCAAAGGTTCTGAATGGGGTAGAGGTCAGGGGAGCATGGGGGTCCCACCATAAGTTTGTCCCCTTTTATGCCCATATCAGCCAGAGATGCAGATGTTTTATGTGCAGCATGAGATGGTGCATTATCATGCAGAAAAATTATCTTGCTGTGAAATACACGGTTCTTCTTCTTGAACCATGGCAGGAAGTGCTGTTTGAGAAAATCCACATACATTATGGAGTTCATCTTTAGCGCCTTCAGGGATCCTAAAGGGGCCGACAATCTCTCTCCCCATGATTCCAGCCCAAAACATTACTCCACCTCCTCCTTGTTGGCGCTGTAGCCGTGTTTGCGTGGGGTGTCCATCAACCAGCCATCCTCCACTCGATTCATCTGGACCATCGAGCGCTGCACGGCACTCATCCGTGAACAAAACAGTTTTGAAATCAGTCTTCATGTAATGTTTGGCCCACTGGAGCCGTTTCTGCTTGTGTGAAGTGGATAGAGGAGGTCGACAGGATGGCGTATGCACAGCTGCAAACCTCTGAAGGACCCTGCATCTTGTTGTTCGGGGGACGTTGGAGGCACAAGCAGCTTCAAAAACTTGTCTGCTGCTATGACAAGGCTTTTTTGCCGCTGCTCTTTCAACCTGACGTAATTGCCTGTAGGAAAGAGTCCTCAATTTGCCCTTATCAGCACGCACACGTGTGTACTGTGAATCAGCTACATACTTCTTGATTGCCAAGACACTTCATCCTGATCATCGCACAATGTTGATTGTAGTCATGCCTTGACCTAAACACTCCACAATTTGTTGCTTCTCAGCAGCCGACACATCCTTTTTCTTTCCCATTTTGGCAGAAAATGTAGGCTGCTTAATAATGTGAGAGAGCCTTCTTAAGTAGTCTTGCCTTTCATTGGACACACCTGCCAAACTAATTAGCACAGGTGTCTGCAATTGCTTACAGTGATATAAAGAGCCCTGACACACATCACCATCAATGAGTTTAACTGACAAACAAACAAATTCTTCCCTTATCACTCCTAAACACTTTTTGCATAATAATTTGGAACGCGGTGTACATGTGCTTTTCCACAAAACACCAGTGGTTCACGTAGTGAATCTTACAGTTCTAACTTGCCAACCGTGGTCTGTATGGAATTGTTCAATAAAGGGCCCAAAATTAAGATAACATAGATGGGAGAGGTCTCTATGAATAGGAATTCCTAAGTATTTGATACCCTGTGAGGGCCAGGCAAAGGGAAAGTTGGACTGGATGGAATCCTATATGGAATTAGGGAGGGAGACATCGAGGGCCTCAGACTTCGCTGCATTGATTTTAAAATTTGACCATGTAACAAAGTGATCTATTTCAGCCATAACAGCAGGGATGGATATATGTGATTGAGTGATATATACTAGGACATCATCAGCAAATAGAGAGCACTTGTACTCGGTGCCTCCCACCTCAATCCACGTAATATTGGGGTTATGGCGAATTGATGAGAGCAGGTGCTCCGTCACTAGGATGTATAAGAGAGGGGACAGAGGACATCCCTGCCTTGTCCCATTGGTGATTGTGAAAGGTGATGAAAATGTTCTGACGCACCCCCTGGGCCTTGGGACACCCGGAGCCGGACCCTTTTTGGTGGATGCTGGTGGTTGTAGTCTTCGTGGCGGCGATCTGGTTCCGTGGCTCAGGGCGGTCAAACCAGTGGCGGAACTATTTATGTGGTTTTCATGTTTAAATGTCCGACTACGCCACCCGTGGATTGCGGTCAGAGTGAACCGCCGCTACAGGGCAGACCGCTAAGGCTGGTGTTGTGGGTGCAGCAGAGCGTAGCATAACTCCCCACGGGAGGAGTATAGCCTCAGGGCAGTGTATGCGGAGGATGGGGGTGATGGTGCAGGGCAGCAGCAGTAACGACACGGAGTCAGTGATGCAGTCCAGGGCCTTTACTCACAGTTCTTATTATCCAGACCACGTCTGCAGGTAACGGCTGCCCACGTCGTACTGTGCTCACCAGGTGAGGGGCTCAGACAACTCCCAGATAACTTTGGAGCGCTTCACAGGACCCCCTTTGTGTGTCCTTTGTCTGGCCTTTCTTACCAACACTTCTGTCCGGCTGCCTCGGGCCTCCTCTTGGTAAACTTGGCGCCAGTTTCCCTGACCCTATGTGGTGCCTTCCTAGCGGGTGGAGCAAGGGGCTGCGCCACATAAAATGTCAGAGCCTCCGGTTTCTAGCTGAGGGTCGTTTCCTGCCTCCACTAGTTCGGGGACCGGTCTCCCCCTTTGGCCTGACCCCTCCACGCAGGTGGATTCGGGCGTGCGGTGGCGACTTGCCCGTCCGCACCCCTGGGATCCCTTCATTCCTCGTTCCTGGAGCCTTCTCCGCTCCTCTTCCTTCCTTCTCCCTCTTGCAGGCCTGGGCCTCTGTTACTAGGCCCGCCTCCGGAGCAGAGCTCATGCAGAGCCCCTGCTCCCTGCCACTTCTGCTCAGACTTTTCTGCACTGAACTAAGATGGTGCCCACCTTTTATACTCCCTTCTCAATGCACCCAGGAACTGCTTCCTCCCTGCTCCTGCACTGCAGGGTTCCCCTTCCTCAGTGTTCCCTCCCCCCACTCCAGCCAGGGACAGGGACTGTCGTGCCCATCTCAGGGGCATATTGGTCGCCCTGCCCCACGGCAATGTGGTGTAATGCATGCAGGTGTCGGGTCCTGATCCACACTCTATCCTTATCTGAGAGTGAGATATCACACCTCTGGGTGAGGTGCAATACGTCTGTAGCAACCGAGCCCTCGGTGCTACAGTTCCATTTATCTTCAGCCTAGGTGACGTATTGTGATACAGGGCCGTGATTTTGGCTATAAAAGGGTCCCCTAGACCCCTACCCCAAGCTTTTTAAGAGAATCATATATGGCGTGCCAGGAGACTCTATGGAATGCTTTCTCAGCATCCAACGAGAGTATCTACTTACAAATTTTTAACTGCATCTAGCCCAGGAAATACTTTGTGCCTAGTAGCAGTGTCTGCTAGTCAGCGGATTATCCCGGCTGTTAAGCAAGCTACACCACCTGTAGTTTGGACACTTAATTTTTTCAAAGGAAATGCTTCGGGACCACGGGATACTCAGTGAAGAGCATCAGGAGGCACCCCAAGGCATAGGGGCTGGGACTGGCACTAGGATGCCTTGCGGTGGACAGCCGAGCTCGATCCTTATAAAAGCTTTTTAACTGCAGCAGCTTTAGTGGACGCTACTGGAGCTGGAATTACGCGGCTGCTGGCATGAGACTTGCCCTCCAATAGATCCTTGTAAATGGATTTAAAGTGTATTCATTCAAATTAGAGGGACAATTTAAATTACAAAGCTTAGAGCTGCCTCCACCACAGGGGGGCTCTCTCGACCCACCAGCGGACAGGCACCAGTATTGGGAGAGGGGGGCTGGCCGTCAGGGTTCACCGCGGCTCTGGCACAAACCCGGCGACACGGAGGTGGCACGGGCAGGAGCGGACTGGCCGTCTCGGCTTCTCACTTTTTGGATTTTAGAAGGGCATGACATGCCTATATCTGTGTCTCCCCCTCCTTTTACTCCTCCACCTCTTTTCTTTTCGCATGACTATATGTACTTGTCACTTTTCCATGTGTTAGTTGTGTCTTCTGAGCAGTTTGTCAGCTTTTGGACACCTTTGAAGGTGTTTTCTATGTGTTTCTATGTGTTTTTGTTTGCCTGCCATTGGTTTTAACGGTGTTCGAAGGTGTTCGACGAACAGTTCGACGAACAGTTCGGCGAACACACGGGTGTTCGACGAACCGAACCGAACTCGAACACTACGGGGGTGGCTCAACACTAGTCCTTATCACAGGTTGTGCCACATTGTGACTGAGATAGGGAATACATATTCAATAGAAATGTACTGTCAGTCACCCTATTTGGCAAAAAAAAACATGCCTGGCTTGTGCCACGTTGCGACTGAGACAGGGATTACCTATTCAATAGAAATGTACTGTCAGTCACCCTATTTGGCAAAACAACATGCCTGGCTTGTGCCACATTGTGACTGAGATAGGGAATACATATTCAATATAAACTTACACTGACTGTTGATGACCGACTGATGGCCCTCTGAAAACTTGAATTAAGGGCCACAACTGCTATAGTATTCCATCATAGATAATGTTTGACAAGGGAGGCCCTTGTCATGGAATCTTCCTGCACCTATGACACAGCCCCAGGAGTAATTTTTGGAAATACGATGCACATTCTGCACTGGACCAAGTAGTACAGTATCAAGAAGTCTTCTCTTCCTAATCTGGGGAATATTGACAATCAAAATATCTTAACCATTTGGAGAAGCTTCTCCAACCCATCCTGGAGGGGGGCACCATGTATCCTTTGTCCATTGACTAGCACAAGTGATATATTTGAGCTCGTCATCCAGCTGACTAGTGCAGCTTTATTTTTCCGGTTCACAAAGTTCAGCCATACCTGAGGATCGTAGGCCGCACTCACTGCTACCTTCTAGTACTCCATGTCTCTTGGCCATTTTCTCTGTAGTCTCTGCCCTTAAATGAGTTAAATAATAGAGTGAGGGCCCTTCAATATGAAAAAGTGAGGGCACTCGCAAATGTACACAAGAGGCACCTCCTAAATCTCTAGAGGAGGACACTTCAAAATGTATGTTACAGGGCCACACAAATGCTCTCACAAAATTATGCTGTCCTGCCGACTGCAGGGCCTCGAACATTTGAATTTAGGGCCAGAGTATCACATGGTGGTGGAGGAGGAGGGTCAAGCCCAACTCTACAATGGGCACATTGTAAACTGCTATTGAATATGTATTCCACTATCTGAGTGTCAATGATGGAGGTGACGCACCCCTGGGCCTGTGTCGCACAGCGTTGCGCATGCAGGAGCTTACCCGGAGCCGGATCTGTTGAGGGTTGTAGTCTCGTGGCGGTGACCCGGTCCGTGCCCAGGGAGTCAGACTAAGTGGCGTTGTATTAGCGGTAGATGTTGGACGACTACGCCACCCGTTGAATGCAGCAATGGAGCTGCCGCTGCAGGGCAGACCGCTGAGGCCGGTGGTAGGATTGTGCAGCGTGGTAGTATCACCCCCAACGGGAGGGGTATGGCCTCAGGGCAGCCGACGTGGATGATGGGGGTAGCAGGAATCACTCAGAGACGATGCGGTGTAGTTCAGGGTCTTTACTGGTGATAAAGATAGACCCTCCCGGAGTACTGGCTAGCGATCGGGGCCTGGTCAGTCCTTGAGCAGATGGGATCTCCCCTGGCCAGGCGGAGTTGTAGGCCTCCCAAACTGACTGTACTCTTCTGGCTACCTTGCTAGAGGCGGGTATAAGTAGCCCACGTCCCTGAGTGTACCGTGTGGTGCTCACCCGTATGGCCGGTGACTCGGGGCCTTCTAGTGGCGTCCGCTCCACGACGGCGGTGCTGGTCCCACGCGTGTGACCGTGCCTTCGGGTTTCTTGGCCAGAGGACCTGAAATCCCCTGCCGGGCGGTTTCTGCTGCTGGGTAAAGATTAGTCCCCACAGCCTCGGACTCCGGGTCCGGTGATAGCTTCTCAGTCAGGGCGAGCTTTGCAGCTGCCAGCCCCTGACTCCTTATAGCACTGCTCCCACAGAGCTCCTGATGTTCTTCTCCTATATCTGCTGCTCTTCTCTGTCTCTTCTTCTTCTCTACTCACTAACCCTGCCTCAGCCCTAGGTTTATATAGGGGAAGTTCTTCCCCTCCCAGGACTGGGCAGGAGGTGTGGCATGCATAGGATCCCTGACCAAGAGACCTCCCACCTGCTCCCAGACGTAATATCTCTATCACTGTGGCAACCAGACCCATGGGGTGTCACATTCCCCCCTAGTGAACTTTAGTACTCCGGGACTAAACATATTTTTAGAAAAACATAACAAGGTATAAACAATAATAATACAATAAGAAAAACACATAAAGATGGTTACGGCGTGTCCGCAACCGGGTGCAGTTTTGAAGAAAACAAAGGTGTCCATTTCACCAAAACAGGGAGACGTAACCAGGTAGGGGTCTGTCCTGCCCCGAGTCCTTAACAGTCTTTAGTCCATTCCTAGGTTACGCTCCAACCAATTGTACAAGGATTCCCGGTAAATCCACCAAGGACTCCTAAAAATAACTAGAAACACATAATTATTTACAAGTAACAGACAGGTGACCACAATAAAACAATTTAAACACTTCAAATCCTCCAACGTGCGGGTAACTGGCCTCTAGTGGCCCTAGTGGACCTACGGAGCTGACTGTCTGTCCCTGAACTACAGGGTGTAGGAGCTGTCAAGGGTAAACTGGGCAGCTGTCTACGGGCTCTTTGGCTCACTAGGGGTACGGCAGGCTCACTATGAGCAGAGGGTTGATCCTCCTGTTCTGCTTGTGTGGAGTCTGCTGCCTCCTGGACCGGCTGCTCTTCCAGCTCTACCTGTTGCTCCGTAGGCACTTGGGATGCCGGTTGGAGGAACGTGAGGACGGGTTCCACAACTGCACCATTGACTTGAGTCCAGGACCGAGGGAAGTCTCCGAGCACAGTACTAACCATATCTTCCCTTTCCTCTACGGGTCGAGGGTCTTCTTGCTCTCCTTCTGGGTTCCGTAGCTGTTCGGGACACTTCTTCAGGTGATCCCGGGATACAATGGCTGTGGTTTCCCCTCCGTCTTTACTGATGGTACAGACCTTTGGGTTGTCGTGGCTTGAGGGCAGTACGGTGTACGGGTCCTTCTCCCACTAGTCGTCCAACTTGTGGAGCCGTCTCTTCCTCTTCAAGACCTGCTCTCCGGGTACCAGGGGAACAGCGGGAGCATACTGGTTGTAAGTTTTCTCTTGTCTTTCCCTAGCGAGACAGAGACTTCGCTCCACGCTCTCCTGTACTTTCCGGTACTGCTGCTGCCTCTCTGTGTCCCAGTCTGCTTCCGGTGAAGTGTCCTCGGGTGTCAGGACTCCCATCTCCAGGTCAACAGGTAGCTTACCAGGCCTTGCCCTCATTAGGTAAGCCGGGGTACAGTTGGTGGAACCTACAGGGATGTAGTTGTATAGGTCCACCAGGTCGGGCAGCTTCTCAGGCCACAGACTGCGTTCTTCCAGGGGCAACGTTTTCAGAAGATCCATTACCACCTGGTTCATTTTCTCACAAAGTCCATTAGTTTGCGGATGATAGGGTGTCGTCCTTATCTTCCGGCAGCCATACAGATTGCAGAATTCCTGGAAGACCTCCGCTTCAAAGGCAGGTCCCTGGTCCGTCAGCACTTGGTCCGGGTACCCGTGTGGACGGCAGTAGTGCTGCTGGAAGGCTCTAGCTGCTGTTTGAGCTGTTAAGTCCTTAACGGGGACGACAACCAAGAACCGGGAGTAATGATCCACAATGGTTAACGCGTAGACGTAGCCACTTCTGCTTGGGGTCAGTTTTACATGATCCAAGGCTACCAGTTCCAACGGCTGCTTGGTGACGATGGACTGAAGGGGGGTCTTCTGGCTGGCACGGTCCTTCCTTCTTAGGTTGCACGGGCCACAGTCTCTGCACCACCTCTCGATGGTTCCCCTCATGCCTACCCAGTGGAACCGCCCGCGCAGCAGGAACTCCAGCTTCTTCCATCCGAAGTGTCCAGCCCCGTCGTGGTATGCCTCCATCACCATGGCTGCGTCTCTTCGTGGCACCACTACTTGCCAGGTTAGTTCATGCGTCCGGGAGTTAACCATTCTGCGGCACAACTTCCCCTTGTAAAGGAACAGTCGACTCTTCTCAGCCCACAGTTGTTTGGCTTCCTCCGGAGCGTCTGGGTCAAGGCGAGCCTCTGGCCGAGTCAGCATCTCCTTCACCAGTCGGACGGCAGGGTCACTGTCTTGCGTTTCCTCCCAGTTGTAGTGAGGCAAGGGGTTAAACGTAGCGGCTTGCTTACTCCTTACCCGATGGGAATACTGGATAGTCCCATGACGGTGGAACGCGGGGAGTTCGACTTCTTCCAGTCCCTCTGGATCTTCTCCTACGTCCGGTAGGTTTGGCATCCTGGACAGGGCGTCCGCGTTGGTATTGAAGCGTCCTGCCTGGTATTTGATTGTGAACTCGTAGTTGGACAGACGGGCCATCCATCTCTGCTCTAGGGCACCGAGTCTTGCCGTGTCCAGGTGTGTCAACGGGTTGTTATCCGTGTACACGGTGAACCGGGAAGAAGCGAGGTAGTGCTTAAAGCGTTCGGTGACTGCCCACACCACTGCCAGGAACTCTAGCTTAAATGAGCTGTAATTCTCAGGGTTTCTTTCGGTGGGTCGCAGTTTTCGACTGGCGTAAGCGATTACTCGTTCTTTCCCCTGCTGGATCTGGGACAGTACGGCTCCTAGCCCGATGTTACTTGCGTCGGTGTAGAGGATAAAGGGCTAGCTGTAATCAGGGTAAGCCAGGATTTCATCCCCAGTGAGGGCCATCTTCAGCTGGCGGAAGGACTCTTCTTCTAACTTCTCCCATTTGAAGGGCGGCTTCTGGTTCTTGGCCTTCCGGGACTGGCCTATCAGGAGGTCCTGCATAGGAGCTGCCTTTTTGGTGAAACCGGGGATGAATCTACGGTAATAGCCTACCAACCCGAGGAACTGCCGCACTTCCTTTACACTGGAGGGACTTGGCCATTCCTTAATTGCGGTGATCTTATCAGGGTCGGGAGCCACTCCGTCAGCGCTCACCACGTGTTCCAGGTACTGCACCTTTGGTTTTAGGAGGTGACACTTGGAGGGTTTTACCTTTAGGCCGTAGTTTGCCAGAGCTTCGAACACTTCCGCCAGGTGTTTCAGGTGGTCCTCATAAGTCTTGGAATATACGATGACATCGTCCAGGTACAACAGGACCGTCTCGAAGTTTCTGTGGCCCAGACAGCACTCCATTAATCGTTGAAAGGTTCCTGGTGCGTTACAGAGTCCGAACGGCATGCAGGTAAACTCGCTAAGTCCCATCGGGGTGGTGAATGCGGTCTTCTCCCGGTCCGCCTCTGCTACAGGAACCTGCCAGTACCCGCTAGTGAGATCCAAGGTAGAGAAGAAGTTAGCAGATCTTAAAGCAGCCAAAGACTCCTCTATCCTTGGTAAGGGGTACGCATCCTTGTGTGTGATACGGTTGATTTTCCGGTAATCTACACACATCCTCATGGTGTTGTCTTTCTTTTTGACTAAGACTAGTGGAGCTGCCCAGGGGCTACAGCTATCCCGGATCACCCCAGCCTCCTTCATGTCCCTAAGCATCCCCTTGGCGTGTTGGTAGTGTGCAGGGGGTATGGATCGATACCTCTCTTTTATGGGAAGATGGTCTCCCGTGGGGATGTGGTGTTCTACCCCCTTGACTCGCCCGAAGTCTAACGGGTGTTTACTAAACACTCTCTCGTACTCTTGAACCACCCGATAGACTCCCTGTCTCTGGTATGAGGGAGTGGAGTCAGTACCCAAATGTAGTTGCTGACACCAGTCCTCCATTGTTTCCTTAGAGCCGTTACTTTCCTCCGGGGAAGATGGAGGCAAGGGTTCTACGGACTGTATGGAATTTTGATTGATGGTATACAATTTGGCTAGCGTGGCATACCGGGGCAGGTACATTTCCCTCTTCCCGATATTTATTATGCGAACGGGCACCCTCCCATGGCGTACATTGACCACCCCCCGTGCTGTCAAAATGGTGGGCCTACTGTCTGAGTAAACTGGTTCTACCATTGCCTGGTAATCTCTACCTCTCAGACCAATAGCTGCCCGGCACCAAATCATCATTTCACTTTTTGGGGGCATGGCAATAGGGAAAGGGTCACACATTCTTACGCTACCAATCTCACCACCGGAGAGTTCTATCTGTTGCCGTCGCATCAGTGCCCGGATCTCTTTCTGGAGCACTCGCTGCTGGCCGGAGCTGGCGTTCTTGGCAACCTGCTGTAAAAGGAAAATCACCTCTGCAAGACAATTTTCAATTACATTAGTTCCTAGAGTTATCTTTGGGTGACTCTCGTGCTTGTCAATGTCTACAATGATCAGTCCCTGTGCCGCCAATTCGACTCTACCGATTTTAATGGTCACCTCTTTAAATCCAATCTGTGGCACGGGCTGACCATTGCTGGCGATGATACTCAAGTCGTCGTCAGGGTAGCGGGTGATATCCGAATCATTCCAGTACTGCTTGAAGAGCACGTACGGGATAGTGGTAACCTGTGACCCGGTGTCCAGTAGGGCACTCATGGGGATGCCATCCAGGCAAGACTGGACGTCCTCCCACATATTTGTCGCGCCAGTTCGATGGGCCTGATGATCTTTTTCCTGGGGTTTGGCCCTCTACCCCAGGTTGTGCCAGTTTAAAGGACAGTACCTTGCCATATGTCCGGGTTGATTGCAGCGGCGGCAGATGGGTTGTCCGTCCTCGTTGTATCGGTCGCTGGGTCTTCCTCTGGCCGGTGGGGTCCTCCTTGGTCGACGCCACGGGATGTCCTCCGGTCCGGATGCCAGCTGGATCTTCCCTGGAGTGGAAACCTGTAAAGACTGCACAGTTCGGGTTAGCGCGGCAACGCTTTTAGCTAGCTCTTGGACCTGATGGTGCAGGTCTGGAGCCGGGTCATTGTTCAAAGCCTGCTCATCAGCTCCCACAGGCCCTGCCGACAAGGGCGCCGCCTCCTGGTGGTAAGTGGTAGTGGGGCGTCTGTGGGTCACAACGCCACCTGGTGCCGGTTCTCGGAGCACCCGGATGGCTCTGTCCTTGAACTGTGCAAATCCCAGATGAGGGTCCTGTAAGGCCATTGCCCGCAACTAGGTTCGGTGGACATTGCAATATAAACCCTCTATAAATTGTTCAGTCAACAGCCTGTCCTCATCTCCCACGCCGTCAGGGTCGGTCTGCTTAATAGCTCTCAGGGCCTCTTGTAGGTTCAGGGCATAGTCCCTTATACTCTCGTGTGCTCGCTGCTTGCACCCGTAGAATCTAAGCTTGATCTCGGCTGAGGTGCGGGTATCAAAGGTGTCCCTCAGCCGGGTTAGTATCCCTGCAACAGTCCTCCCCCCAGGTGGCCAGGACTTTACCTCCCTTTGGGCTGCCCCGGTTAATTGGACCACCAGGATGCTCACTTTTTGCTCTTCTGTGAGGGGATACACCTGGAAGAGGCTATCCAGCTTTTCTCTAAAGTCATGCAGGGTATGTGACTCCCCTGAGTACTGGGGTAGCCAGGCCGCTCCCGGGATATAGGGCATGGTGAAAGGCATGACTGCAGCAGCGGTGGCGCTGGCGGGGGTTGAGGCAGTGAAGCTCTCCTCCGTATCCGACATCTTCCTCCCCCCTAGTGGCCCGTGGCCTACCTTGCGATGATCCTCTTCCGTAGGCCGCGGCTCCGCAGTGGATCGTCAGGGTTGAGGACCTTCCGTCGCGCTCCTGTGACGTCGGCGTCTGCTGGGCTCCTTCCAGGACCTTACGCAACGTCCGGACGTGAGGCGGGGCTTCAGTTCTTGCGCGCTTTCGGAGTCCACGCCCCTCTTCTTCCCGCGCGGCGTCTTCAAGATGGCGTCCAACGGCGGGAAAACTCCACGGATGGCGGGAAGAAGGCAGAAGATGGCGCCGGATGGCGGGAAAACTTCGCGGATGGCGGGAAGAAGGTAGAAGATGGCGCCGGATGGCGGGAAACCTCCACGGATGGCGGGAATCTTCACCACTGGTAAGTTTGAACAGTCTTTTTCAGGCACGCAGTACCCGGTGGTTGCGGGCACGAAATCCTGCCGACTACGCCAAAAGTTGATGCACCCCTGGGCCTGTGTCGCACAGCGTTGCGCATGCAGGATCTTACCCGGATCCGGATCTGTTGAGGGTTGTAGTCTCGTGGCGGTGACCCGGTCCGTGCCCAGGGAGTCAGACTAAGTGGCGTTGTATTAGCGGTAGATGTTGGACGACTACGCCACCCGTTGAATGCAGCTATGGAGCTGCCGCTGCAGGGCAGACTGCTGAGGTCGGTGGTAGGATTGTGCAGCGTGGTAGTATCACCCCCAACGGGAGGGGTATGGCCTCAGGGCAGCCGACGTGGATGATGGGGGTAGCAGGAATCACTCAGAGACGATGCGGTGTAGTTCAGGGTCTTTACTGGTGATAAAGATAGACCCTCCCGGAGTACTGGCTAGCGATCGGGGCCTGGTCAGTCCTTGAGCAGATGGGATCTCCCCTGGCCAGGCGGAGTTGTAGGCCTCCCAAACTGACTGTACTCTTCTGGCTACCTTGCTAGAGGCGGGTATAAGTAGCCCACGTCCCTGAGTGTACCGTGAGGTGCTCACCCGTATGGCCGGTGACTCGGGGCCTTCTAGTGGCGTCCGCTCCACGACGGCGGTGCTGGTCCCACGCGTGTGACCGTGCCTTCGGGTTTCTTGGCCAGAGGACCTGAAATCCCCTGCCGGGCGGTTTCTGCTGCTGGGTAAAGATTAGTCCCCACAGCCTCGGACTCCGGGTCCGGTGATAGCTTCTCAGTCAGGGCGAGCTTTGCAGCTGCCAGCCCCTGACTCCTTATAGCACTGCTCCCACAGAGCTCCTGATGTTCTTCTCCTATATCTGCTGCTCTTCTCTGTCTCTACTTCTTCTCTACTCACTAACCCTGCCTCAGCCCTAGGTTTATATAGGGGAAGTTCTTCCCCTCCCAGGACTGGGCAGGAGGTGTGGCATGCATAGGATCCCTGACCAAGAGACCTCCCACCTGCTCCCAGACGTAATATCTCTATCACTGTGGCAACCAGACCCCTAGGGTGTCACAGAGGGACCACCCAAATGTCTAAGTAACAGCTGTCCCTCCAAAACACATGTTACAGAGCCACCTGAGGCATCTCAGGTCAAAGATCAACATACCTACTAGTACGTTCTAGCTGTGCTTATAAAGTGCTAGGGAATAGCAAACTAAAAATGATGTATGACAGAGGGATCTACAAAATGTATAAGTCAGAGCCCTCCCAATTGTAAAAGGCGAAAAAAAGCCACAACAGTATGTGTGAACAAAGGCTAAAAGGGATATTTTTTAGGGTTTCTCTGGTTTATTTATATACAAGTGATTGTGTAGGAAAAAACTGTTTCCTAACCTTTTTGGCCTTTTAAATGCAATTTAGGTTAGGTTTGGTAGTTGTTCTTGTGTGTCTATAAAAGTGGCGTAATACTGTGACAAACTTATTCCCAGAAACCATATGTAAGTCAGAAATGCATGCAGGCACATTCTCCAGGCTCTTCCTATTCTGTTTCATCACTTCCTATAGCATTGGCGTCTCTGCCCCCTGTCAGGCAGAGACGCCGTCCCTCTCACCGCCCCGCTCCCTGCCCGGCGTCCTCCAGCGCTCCTCTTCCTGCTTCTGCTGCCGGCGTGCGCAGCTTCCCGGGCACTGTGCTTAGGGCGCACGCACGGGCTCCCTCCCTCTTAAAGGGGCTGCGCACCGCTCTAAGGAGTCCCCGGCCAATTGCCGGATGTCCTCCCATATATAAGGCACCTCCTCCAAAATGGAGGTGCCCGAGCAATAATTGATGCACAGTGTACTTACCTCTGCTTCAGCCCTCAGGTCCCACTGCTAGCCTGACTACTAGTCCTGCCCGCCAGCCTGACTATCAGTCCAGTCCGCCAGCCTAACTACTCTCCAGCCCGACAGTCTGTCTTCCGTTCAGTCCGCTAGTCTGTCTATGGGCTTTGCCCGCCTGCTTACCTGGGAGCACCTGCCTGTTACCTGTCAGCCTACCTGGAGGCTCCTGCCCGTCACTTGCCGTGACCACCTGTCTGCCTACCTGGAGGCTCCTGCCCGTCACTTGCCGTGACCACCTGACAGCCTACCTAGAGGCTCCCGCCTGTCACTTGCCGTGACCACCTGTCTGCCTACCTGGAGGCTCCTGCCCGTCACTTGCCGTGATCACCTGACAACCTACCTATAGGCTCCCGCCTGTCACTTGCCATGACCACTTGACAGCCTACCTAGAGGCTCCTGCCTGTCACTTGCCGTGACCACCTGTCAGCCTACCTGGAGGCTCCTTCCCGTCACTTGCCGTGACCACCTGACAGCCTACCTAGAGGCTCCCGCCTTTCGCCTGTTGTCTCTGCCAGTTCATCTATCCGGATCTCTCGTCAGCCTGCCTGCTGTGCCCATCTGCAGTATCGGTCAGTCTCAGCCATCTGACCCGTGGGAGTCACCTGCTCTCTTACAAGGTCGTCCCCAGAGTAGCACCTGGTCCCTCTGTTCGGTCCCTCCCTGGTCACGGACTCGTTAGCCGCCGTACGACCTAGTTCGGTCCGAGTGGATACTTAGCTACGCCCCTCTGGGTCCCTCCTTGCACCGCAGCACAGAGGTTCCACCACCCAGATCCGTAACACTTTCCCATTCATTTCAGCCTGTCCCTCAGGCCCCTAGACCCGTTTGTAGGGTCCAGCAAAAAATTACTCGTATTTCCCATTGACTTGCATTATACTCGCCATTCGGAACGAATACGCAATTATTACAAAGTACTCGTTACGAGTATAGTGATTACGAATATTACGGTACTCGCTCATCACTATTGGAAATCAAAAAAATATCACTGGAGGATCTTCTTCCAGATGGAAGGAACAATCCAAGATGGTGGCTAGAAACGAGAAGACAATAAATATTTGTCTAACATAATGGCAGTGTTATGTATAATATTTTTTTATAACTTGCTTTGATTATCATTTAGACAATTTATATGACTTTGATAACTTTTTGTTTTGCATTAGCTTTTTAAGTGTTATTCATAAAAGCCATGACACACGGCCTATTCTCTGTTTAAGGTTGTCTGTGTTTGAAATCAGTCCGCATCTTTGTTTTCTGAAGGTCTTGAGAGCTGGAATTCAGCAGAATCCATGTTTTATGACCTCTTTGTCTCCAAACTTACATAATCTTTTTTAGGTAATGTTTGAAGTCATTTCCCTTTTTTGTGTGGGTGTACTAAAAACTTGTGAGACAAGCCTTGTACACTGACTGTCACCGACTGTGTGCTCTTGTCTCCGAGCGATCGATGCCCTGATTTGATCAAAACTGGCAAATGTGTAAAACCCTTTGAGTTTCTATTAGGCTAAGTGCCCACGATGCTGAAATGCTGCATATTTTTTCTGCTTCTCCCTGGCAGGAAAAACGCATGCGGATTTTACATGCGTTTTTCCCGTCAGGTAGAAGCGTTTGTGAAGCGTCTTTGCATGCATTTCTGCATGCGGGTTATCAAGCGCTTTTCCAAGTGATTTTAGCATCACTTCGAAAAGTGCTTGACAACTTGATCACACTATATAAATCCATGCAACCGGCATGGATTTATAGTAGTGTGACCAAGTTAGTTTAAAAAAATAGAATAAGATTGGAAAAATTAAAAAATAAAGTTTATACTCACCTTCCGATGTCCTCCTAGAGTTTTCTCTGCTGCGTCCGGTGTCTTGGGTGGCTCTCGGTGGTGTGAAGGACCTGCGGTGACGTCATTCAGTCATGTGACAGGTCACATGACTCAATGACGTCATGGCAGGTCCTTCACAACACCGCGACCCATACAGCAGACCAGACGGAGGGGAGAAAACACCGGGAGGACACCGGGAGGACATTGGAAGGTGAGTATAATCTTTATTTTTTATTTTAAATTCTTTTTTTAACAGGTTCTATGGTACCCAGGTCTGGATGAGAGTCTCCTCTCCTTCAGACCTGGGTACCATCCGCGCATTGAACCGTGTGATATCCGCATGTTCACACGTAGTGATGCGGATGTCACGCGGTCCAATGCAAGTCAATGGCGGCGATTAAACTGCGTGTCCGCAAAATTAATGGACATGCTGAGTATTTTTCCGCAATGATAATCCGCAGCGGAGATTTCAGCAGCATGTGCATAGCACATGCGGATTATCATTGGGGACCATGGGGCACGTATAACCAAGCGGTTTTTAAGCGTTTTCGCTGCGGAAATTCCGCTGCAAAAACGCTTGAAAAACGCATAGTGGGCACGCAGCCTTAAAGCTTTTCCTACAGAGAGGTTTCCACCACATTACTATATTGAAGAAAAATGAAGTGTTTCTTTATGCTTTTTCTTGGCTTGAGTATATTTAGTATATGAAGTCAAAATTCTCACATTGATGAACTGGAATCAGTGAAGTTCCTTGACCAAGATTTGGGTTTTAAACATAAAATAAAAGCAGTCAATTCTTTCTTCGGAGACTAACTAGATTTTCATCCCTTAAGCTTTGAAAACGAAGAAGAAAATATATCAATTTCAGCCTCTATTGCCAAAATTACCATCTGCTGCAACCGTCTTTGATAAATAGACAAACATTAGACAGATGTAAATTGAGTCACCTCCGAGTCTCTGGGATTATCAGAACCTACAGACATTTTACACTTTTTTTGTGTTTGATCTTCAATGAAGCAAAAAGAAAGAAAAAATGAATATTTTATATCGAGACACAAATAGGTTTTCTAGAAACTGAGGAAGGTTAACTGTACATCAGTTCAATTAGGACAGGTGCAAGAAGTCAATTTACACTCGGTGATCAGAGCATCTTCATTGTAGCAAAGTACGAATCTTATGTGATAGGAAATTTTAAAAAAATGGAGATGCAACACTGCGTGGAAATCAAGGATGAGCAAATTGTTTTGAATCAAATCTGCCTTAAATTTCACCAAAAATTTGGATTTGCTAGAATACATTTTTTTAAATTATTTAATAAATATATGCAGTTTTCATTGCAAGATCTAATAACAGATTTGGTTTAATTCTATCAAACAATAGTAAGACATGAAATTAGAGATGAGCAAATCAATAAGAGATGAGTCAAATTAATTTCAAATTTGACCCCCAAAAATTGGATTTTTGCAAATCAAATATTTTTTCCATTTCGCTTCTCACAAATTAAACAAAATGGCATAAAAATAAAAATAATAATACTTACTTTTCCTTGGTCCTCACTTTCTCCCTACAGCTTCCTTCATAGTATCTGGTCCAGGCTTCAGTCACAGCAGACCTGCACTCTTCTTTACAGGTCCTGTTCAGTCTCTGGCATATTGAGAGCTTTTTAGGTCTGGCAAAATTATACATGAAAAGTGAACTGGATCCATTGAATGCTTGATGAGACCTACGGAGAAGAATGAAGACCATCTGTGACTGAAAACCAGACTGAAACTATAAGGACTGGGTGGAAAACACCAAAGAAAAGATGAGGGCTGGGTGAGTATTATTTTTTTTATTCTGATTTTTATACCCTTTTTAATCCTGTTTTGAAAGTCCAGTGCATCTGTAATTCTCAGTGAATAAAATTGATGCAAATTGAAATTCTTGGATACATTTGAGCAAATTTGCACAGTTGAATTTTTGCAAATTTGCTCATTCTTACATGCAATGCAATTTACATAATGATTTTATGCATATACATAACATTTTGGTGCCCTGTGTGATTAAAAAAAACGTACATGATTTGTCACAAAAACAAGAAATACTTTCAATTAATATCTGTTCTAACGACACGGCAGACCTTGTGCTTGGACTGTAGAATTAAACTTTATACTGTCCTATATCTACAGATGAGTAATTAGGAGAATTGAATTCTACTCTCTTAATACAGACTCGGTACTTTGCCAAGATTTTCTTTTTTTCTACAGCAAAGAATAATTTAATTTTAAATTATATTTGACATGAATTCTTCTAACTGATGTGACATTAGATTATTCTCGATCACACTCATATATCCATTGTCTATACGAGAGGAATATATTACCGAAGAGAAGATGCACTTAATTCAGACTTTGGATTTACGCCAATCTCGACCTTGTCCTACCTTATTTTTGGTTACACCGTGTAGATTTACAGATGGAAATCCAGTCATTACGGGGTTGAGTGTCTGAGATTAAGACTTGATTGAATAATAATTGATGAAATGAAAATCTTATTAATGTCTCAGTAACACTTGAATTTTCTGAAGTTTTATATACACTTAGAGTGTGCTAAAGGCGTCTGTGGGTCCCCAGTGAACCTACTG
Source organism: Phyllobates terribilis (assembly GCF_046119375.1). Classification (NCBI taxonomy): domain Eukaryota; kingdom Metazoa; phylum Chordata; class Amphibia; order Anura; family Dendrobatidae; genus Phyllobates; species Phyllobates terribilis. The sequence goes on from NW_027362768.1 coordinate 332,904,757, forward strand.
GCAGCATTTTCTGGAATACTAATAGTGCCCACAAATGACTGTTCCGTTGCTTATGACCAATTGATTACAAGGCACTTACTAAGCATGCTTTTACAGACTTATTATTGCATTACAGCTTTCAGAAGTCTGACCTTTTAGCTAGCCAATGGTCTTTTTACTAATTAGAATTTAATAACTACTTTGCAATTACCGTACGTACCGTATAGCTGCACCATATTAGGTCCTACAGTCCCAATTCAGTGTAAATGTCCTAGAATAAGGATGTTGTTGAGTTTAGAAAATTCCAATTTCGACTTCATTTAAAGTGGTTCTGAGTAAATAAAAATCATTTATTGGATAGATAAAAAAGTGTTTTTACTGATGGAAGTTTCAAAGTTTTCATGCATTTTAGATCAATTGATTTATATTAAAACTGTGTAATGCTTAACATGTCCTGTGGTGGCGTTGATGTGGAATTTAACACTTGCTGCTAGATTTCTCATAGATTGAAGCTGATCATTAAAGCTGCATTTACACAGTGATGCACAGAGTTAAGCAACCACTAACTGGCAACATTTTCAGATCATTTAAAGTAAACCTGTCAGTAGGACCAACCCTCCTAATCCGTCTATATGGGCAGGTTATAGAAAGCTGAATAAAGTAATAACTTGATATCTGTGATCTGATGTTTAATTCCAGAGAAATCCACATTTTTCTTAATATGTAAATGAGCTCTTATTATGGGCCTGACATAGATTTTCCAGACAGTTTGCCTCCAAACGTTTATTTTGAGTGAAAGGGGGAGTTACCAGTGTGAGACATGTAATGACTGACAGTCTGCTCTCCAAGCTACATGTTTCACTCTGGTAACATTTAAAATAAGCTTTGGAGGCAGATTCTCAGGGAGATCTATGTCCAGCCCATAGATCTTAACAGCTCATTTACATGTTAAGAAAAACGTAGATTTTTCTGGAATAAGATATCGGATGGCAGATATCAAGGTATCATTTTATTCAGCTTCCAATGACCTACATGTCCATATAGATGGCTTAGGTGGGTTGACCCTACTGACATATTCCATTCAATAATCCAAGCATCAGGACATATTTTGATCAAGCTCGAAGGGGGACTTTCGGGTAGAAAGGCAAAATGAGCAATTGTAAGCACACAGTGATATATAATATGATAATTTCAATATATTAAGAGGATAAAAACTGAACTCTAAGTTCGTTACTGGAGGGTATACAATTCAAAAAAATTGAAGGGCATGTTCAATAATTTTTCAGCACTTTCTCTACTTTAGTTCTGAACTATATGAACATGTACTTCAACCAAGAGTGAACATTTTACACTGAACTAAACTCCACAATTATAGTACGTTTTTGGAAACTATTTCCAAAGACTTCAGACGCCTACTATTAAAATTTCACTTAGTGGAATTGAAGGGGTTATCTCATCTTATTCAATTGAAGAAATTGTTAAGCGCTTAGAAAAACAAGCAACTTTGCAGTTCACCTCTTATTAAAAAATCTTCTCAGTTTGCAAGAATGAAGTGATTTTTAATTCTGTAGTGTACAGCTAATTATCAAGGAGGCTGTTTCTTAAGCCAGGAGTGTGTTTGTTATACAGCTTGCAAGTGCTGCTCTAAAGCTGGCCAAATTATGGGATTTGGTCATCCTCTGTGTCCCGACACTTCATTAATGCAGCACAATCAAAGCTGTCAGTTCTATCAGCATGGGACAGCACACAATTTGGGCGTGGAGCACAGCAATGCCACTGGCTTGAAGTGTCAGTTATCAGGAGTTTACCGCCCCCTGGCAAAAAGGGAAAAGGGATGCCATGAATGATGCGCTCCTTGAGATACGATCATGAGACAACCACTTTAAGGGACATAATAGTATTGCATCTGTTATACAAACAGTACAATGTAGCCTGATTGTATACTTCTAAAGGACCCTTATACACATCACTCTCCCTGACAGGTAATGTCGGGCAAAAGAATTTCAACACCAAACTATGATGAACTGATCATACATGTGTGTGAGGATTTGGGAAGAAAAGCTATTAAACTGTATCAGCACTCTAAAGGAACCTTTCATCTCTACAAACTGTGGATATAAGGATAAGCTACAGGTTGATAGCATGTAAACCATACCTGGTTGCCTTACTAGAGCAGTGGCTACAAGGAAAAAATTAAGTCATATCCTCCCTGCAGCCGCTCTCTGCCAGTCATCAGGATGGGGCAGAGGGCTGTTACAGTCACCACTCTTATCCAGTGAGCTCATTGTAATCATTCCCTGACACATTGATTGACAGTCTTCTTTTCACTGTTTATGTGCAGAGCAGGCTGTCAATCAATATGACGGGAGTGATTACAGCAAAGTGACTGTTGCAATCTTCCTGTACCTCCTCGATGACTGAAAGCGAGCAGCTTCATTTTTTTCCTGTTGCCGCAGCTCCTATATATGGATTAAAGGGAATCTATCACTAGATTTTTGCTATGTAACCAGCATGATGTAGGGGCTAAGATACTGATTTCGGAGATGTGTCACTTACTAGGATGTATGCTATTGTTTTCAATACAATGATAGCAGGAAATTTTCACTGCCGGACTAGCTGCCCATGTGCCTCTTGGTTCAACTATGCTTGCAGCACTGATGAGCAGCCTTCTGTCAATATACAATGTTCACAGAAAGCTGTGGTTTGGGCGGGGTCAGCTTTCTGAGCTCTGCTACTTGCTAAATCTAAAAACTCTGTTTCACAACTGTTACACACAGCAAACTAAGTGATACATCCGTAAAATCAGAGTCTCTTTCCCTACATTATGCAGCTCTCAGATTTAACAAAAGGTTTAACAAAAACCTGGTGACAAATTCCCTTTAAATGCTATTTACCTGCAAATTACCCCTATATCTTTAAAGGCTTCTTTGTATCTCTTCTCATCCATTCATGTCCTGGCTATAAGTGGCCGAGACCCTGGACATAGTTGTCATCAATCCCACCTTCCTTCCTATTGCTGACACATAAACTCAGCTATTACCATCTCAACCACTGGTCTAACACTTGGTTGTGGGGTCAAACTTCACACAGGGTTACTTTGTAATCTGTCATCCCTGGACTTTTTCTTTCTTTCCTGCCAACTTCCTTCCTTTTTCCCATTCATACTTCCTTCTCTCCTTCCATTCTTATTCTCTTCCTTCTTCCCATGCAGTGTCAGACTTGGGTGCCAAGAGCCCACCAGTAACCGACTCCAGGGTCCCACTTTTCAGCTCCACCAAATGTGACATTATCCTCAATCACAAATTTATATAACATTGAACTGGGTAGATTGATAAATGAATAAGATGTCGCCTTTGTCTGTACATAGTGATTCAAGAATATAGTGCCAGGTACTGCTCATATACCAGAGGGCCCACCGGAGGATTCTACTGTTCTCCTGTGGGCCAGTCCAAGCCTGATCCCTTCCATATTTCCTTCCCTCCTTCCATTCTTGTTCTCTTCCTCCTTCCCAGCCCTTCTTTCCTTTTCTTCTCCCCTCTCTAGATTCTTTCTCCTTCTCTCTGGAAACACATATATATATATAAGCCCATTTCATGAACTAAGAATCATATCTGAAAGTAGAATGATATAATGCTGGTGCGGAAAGAGAGTGGATATAGTGATGACAGATCTTTTAACATCTCGCTAAATTCTTCATTCCAGTCCTGTACTTTTGAAACATCTAAAACATCTCATACCCGCCTAAATTTGCATAATTAATAGCGCTATAATGCATTAGAATCATAGCCTACGATCCCGGGAGAAATGAATTGTGGTCTCACTACTACACAGACATAATTAAACAGGCAGAGAACCGGGTATATTTACAGCACAGAGAGCCTTGTCATGTATGAATAAGATGTAGAACGGCTTTCAATAACATTTCTCTCCATCTTTTACAGCCGAGCTAAAGGCAATTAAATTGCTTTATTTAACAAAGTGATAAAAAAACAAAACAGTATTCTAGCCACTAATACGTATGTATAATATACTGTATAAGTCGCCTTACATGAAGATTGGTTTCCCTTTCTTCCCCCTCACTGCCTAACAATAGGTCTGTATATAATTACAGCTTTGCTATATATTAGACTTGTCTTCTATATTAGAGCAAGCCTTGAATAAAATATTAATAAAGAGGTCTTGTTTTTCTTCCAAAAAAGTGCCATTCCCTGGCATTGATATTTGCTTTTGAATAGAGAAGAGCAAATCAGTTTAATTGAATTTGCTGCAAATTTTACAAAAAAAAATAGGATAGTACAAAAGTAATTTTTTTTTGCAATTTGCTTAGTGCAAATTCACCAAAATGCTAGCTGGCCGGACACCATTTTGATGAACTTTAGAGGGGTCTTGTCTATGAAATGGCCAGTGTGAACATGCTCTTACACTTTGCACATATATCAGCTTATAGTCCAGCTCAGTTTTTTGGTTTTGCTGTTATCTCTTGTATTTTATACAAACAGGGGCATGGCTCCCCTTTCTGGGTTAGACATTTCATCAGGCCATATCCTGCTCTGCCCTTATTCACATTGATGTTGTTTGATGCATGGTAAGGTTTTAATATTAAAGTTAGGACCATCCTGATGAGTTCACCTTGACATGATGGGGTAGCTTTAATGCTCTTTTGATCAAAAAACAATAACTAAGTACCCTATGTTATTTACATGTTGAATTACCATTTCCTGATATATTTGTTGTAGAGTATTTGCTCATTTTTTTTTTTAGGTTTTGAACTTTAGATGGGAGTTAAAATTAATTCTCACCTCACCGTTTACCCCACCATTTGGTCCATTGCTCCATGTGGCCTTTTTTTTTTACTTCAGTCTGCAAAGTCCCCATTGGGCATGATCACTCTACACTGGGACTTCCGGAGCCGAATAGGTCTCTGATGTCTCGTATCAAGTAGTGACATCACAACACCATGACATGCGACATCCGAGGTATTGACGAGGTCTTGGCTAATGCATATTGTGGCGTCAGAGTGCTGGCACAAAATGGAAATGATTAAGGAGGACATTTCGTTCCAAATGAAGAAAGAGGCCAGACAAAATGAATGACTGGATGGTAGGCATCGGTGCCAGGACAGGAGAGCAGTGAGGTGAATATTATTAACTTATTTATTTTATTTTCCATTCTACATTAATTAGGTTCGGGGGTCTGAAGAGACCATAGAGCATATCAAGGAACATATGATTCAAATTGAATCAAATTTCCTTTTCAAGTTTGAGTCGAGTTTGGTGAGAGCTGGGGAATGTGAAGGCCAAATCAAGAGCTTGATTTTTTTTCATGTTCCTCTAATCTTGAACATATTTTTGCAGTGTAGCAGTGGCATTATCCTGTTAAAGAGGCCACTGCCAATAGTGAATACTGTTGCCATATGGTGAGTACTTAGTCTATACAATCTTTAGGTCAGTGGTACACGTCAAAGTACCATCCACATCAATTTCAAGACCCCAGTAGAACATTGTCCACATTATACTGTATTTGCCAATTTTTTCTTCCTCTTTCCATAGTTGATCTTGGAGTCATCTCTACTCCAGGTAAGTGAACACAAGCACAGGAACATCCTTATCATGTAATAGATTATGTGATTTATCAGACCAGGCCACCTTCTTCCATTGCTCCAATGTCCAGATCTAATGCTCATGCACATTTTGTAGCCATTTTTGGAGGTGATCAGCTGTCGGCATGGACACTCATAGCCAGAATTAATTTTTTACTATTTCATTCTCCAATTTTCTATGGAGTCAGACCCAACAATCCCATAGGAAAACTCAACACATGCATTAATCAGCATTGGGTGTCCAAAACCCCAGAGTCAGTTCACCGAATGCTCTTCCTTGGCCATTTTTTGGTAGGTAAGATCACTGCAAACCAAGAACACCTTACAACACCTACTATTTAGGAGATGTGCTCATCCTTTCATCTAACCCTTGTCAAAGTCACTACGATACTTACACTTGTCCATATATCCTGATTCCAATGCATCATCTTTAAGAAATTGTTCGCCCATGGAAAGTGCCATTGTCAGAAGATAATAACTTTGTCAGTGTTATTGCCAATCGGTGTCCATGCTCATGTCTGTAGTAATGGAAGTGTTAACATTAATATCATTCTAAGTACCTTTGTCTTACATCCAGAAGGGTAGACTCGGCTCCTGGAAATAGACATTTTGTATTCATTCTCAGTCTCAGCTCCACCATGTCCCCTAAAGCGGCTCATGGCGATCGAATATTAACAACATATTTACTGGAGATTGTAAAGACTTTCATTCACATTTTCTTTTCTCAGCAGAATGCACGTTTACCATTGTAATATAGTTCGACATGTATTTCAGTCATACTTACCATTTGCACCTAAAAGAAAAAAAATATATAGATGTTTCTCATAAGATCGTTAACATACTGGGCCTGGAAGTCGCCGGTTGTAAAGTATTAATGTTTAGAGGATTGCAACACTGAAGTTCTTCTAATCCGGTAAGTTTAAAGCTTAGAGCAAGAGGGAGAAGTACATCTACATTTTACAAGACGGACATTGATATTCTGAATTAGCCCTTGGTGTTGCACTGATGGATTATTTTGCCAGAATTAAACCAGGGGCATAACTAAGAGTTGGTCAAAATTCCATGTTAAATATAGTCCTGGTCTATGAATAATTTCTTAAAATCACATGAATTTTATAAAGTGTTTTTCGTGCATTTTTCAATCACACCTGCATGACTCTAGGGAAAGATACCCTTAGACTATATTCACATTTGGCGCAGATGCAATCGATTACCTATAGATTTCTAGGCAAAAAATTGGCAAATTTTATCAAATGTCATCTACATAGTACTTAAAAAAAATCCATAGTGGAAATTGAATTGCAGTGCAGATATCAAATCTGAAGCATGATAATTTTTGACGTGTTTCACCCGTTGCAAATTTAGGGTAAAATAAATCCAAATTGAAATCCGTAAGTAATAAACATGTATCACAGCGGAAAATTCACTGCAGAAAATTTAAGTATGTAAAGTGCTCTTAAAGGAAGGGGTTTCGCAAGTGGTAGCTGTTAGGAGGGCGGTTGCAGACAACTTTATTATAATGGATCGCAAGCGACCCCGGGGTCCGCGATGCAGCCTGGTGGACTGCTGCCGAACACTTTCTGGGTGAAAAGGAAAGCAACCAACTTAAATGATAAACCCTTCCGTGTTACTGCACACAGGAATGGGTATAGCGGTTCGCTCTATCTCCGTTAACTGCATGGGAGATGCACGACCGGGGAAGTAGCTGTAGCCCTGTTAACTACACAAGGACTACACTGGCGGCGCTAGGATGCGTGTGTGACTACGCCGACGGGTACACGTGCCTCCAGCCGGCGTGCTACCGGACTGAAGGGTATTACTCCATGTGGCTGACAGGCGATAGCCGTGGACAGGACGTCTGCAGGCTGCTCAGAGTGTTAGGCGACCCCTTTGGCAGAGCCAGACTGCAAGACCGAGCTACGTGCCTATTTCCACTAGCCTGCCTATTTCCACTACACCTGCCTATGGAAACTACGTGGAACACAGTCGTCCACACATCAGCATCACTGCTCAATGATCAGAGCGTTCTGCCATGTTTGTGGGCGGGTCTTTTAAAGACTAAGCCCTGCCCACCTTCGCACTATTGGTGGCGTCACCCGCGACCAATCAGGCGGTGCCAGGTCACCAGATCAGGTGGTTGCCAAACCACCAATCACGGTCCGCCAGATCACGGACATGCTCAGTGCGGAGAATCCTGGACTTAGGCTGCAACTGCCCTGTCTCCCTCAGCAACCTATGCTTAACATTGCTAGGCACAAATACTCAAGAGACAATCTGTACATCTCGTGGACCAGCTAGGTGTTGGGGCTGATGACAATGCTGAGCAGCATCAGCCCTGACTGGAATGGGAAACCACAGAAGGTTCTGGATCCATTTCGAATCCAGCAACAGCCCGATGCCTAACAGTAGCATGCAGTGTTCTTAAAAATGCTTAGTTTCAATGTTCGGCATCCAGGTCAATATTCCATGACCCCTGGACGGGCGCCCTGCAAGCCACCTCCTACTTGCCAGCATCCATGGCTCCTCTTTTGATTAGTTGGCCTGGCGTGACTTTGAGTATATGCATCACAATGCAATGATGACGGCAGGTAGGAGGTGGCTCACAGGACACCTGTCCAGTGGTCATGAAATGCTTACCTGGTGTTATGATCTGCTACAAGCACTAAGGAAAGAAAGGAGATCTGTCCCTACAATAGAACTAAGCTAGATCCCTACGATGTAACGGGGAACCTGATCCTGCGATCAGACACGCTAAAGTCCTCGGCTAGTCTGTACGAAGACCTAAATAGGCAAACAAGGTCATGTGACCAGCAAGATAAAAAAAAACTAACAGGAGAGTTCTAACAGTACCCCCTCTTCTATGAGGATCCTCCAGATCCCCTAGGCCCAGGCTTATCAGGAAACCTCTTGTGAAACGCTCTGACAAGTCGGGAAGCAGAAACATCATCCGCCCTCACCCATGAGTTATCCTCAGGTCCGAAACCTTTCCAAGCGACGAGATACTGCAAACTCCCTCTATGCCGTCTAGAATTTAGGATGCGGGAAATTTCGTATTCCCCGTCCTCCACCACCGGAGGAACAGTGGCAGAGACGTCTCCATCCGACACACAAGCTCTTTTCAACAGAGAAACATGAAACACCGGATTAATCTTCCAGGAGGTAGGAACCTCCAACCTAACAGCAGACTGGTTAACTACCTGAAGCACCTTAAAGGGCCCTACAAACTTGGGACCCAATTTTTTAGAAGGAATCCTCAACCGCAGATTCTTAGAGGACAACCAAACCATGTCACCAATAGCACTACAAAACCTCTTGCCGTTTCCTATCAAAGTACCTCTTAGATTTTTTGTTAGCCTCCTGAAGATTACCACGCACATCCATCCAAACTCTCTCCAAGTCACCGGAAAAACTCTCCTCCTCAAGCACAGCCGATACCAATTTGGAGAATGACCGAAAAGACGTATGTCTCCCAGAACAACAAAAAAAAGGCGAACAACCAGCAGAAGAGGATGTATGGTTGTTAAGAGCAAACTTAGCAAGTGGCAGAAACTCAGACCACCCCTCCTGATTGTCTGCCACAAAACAACGCAAGAACTGCTCAACATCCTGATTCTTCCTCTCTGTCTGGCCATTAGACTCAGGATGATATCCGGATGAAAACGACAAATGAACTCCCAACTAGAGATGAGCGGTGTTCGACTAGAACTGTTCGCCAATCTCAAATTCGAGCTGTTTTGGGCGGTGTTCGAGTTGTTCGACGAACCCGAACGATTTGCAAAAAATTCGGCTATTCGAGGTTATGTTCGATAACTGTTCGTGCACCAAAAGCGTGTCCTGCATGTCTGGCGCTATTTAGAGCACCAATCATGCAGGGATTGTCTGCCACTCACTGTAATGCCACAGTCATGGTGGTTGTGGCATTAGAGTGATTGCCCAAATCGATGGGAACTGTGCTCACAGTGAAACATGAAAAGCCGGCAATTCAGCAGTGGCATACACCGGTACCCGACAATTTAGAACAGAAAGAATAGAGCATCACACATAGATTAGATAGATAGAAACATGTCAGTCACATATATAAGAAGTACAGTGACAGTGTTGCTTACTGTACTTGTCTTTTAGTGTAAAGGATTTATTAAAAAAATATATTAGTGTTTTCATGCACCGTCTCTTTAAAAAAGCCGGCCGGCAATTCAGCAGCGGTACCCGACAATTTAGAATGGAAGGAATAGAGAATCACACATAGATTAGATAGAAACATGTCAGTCGCACATATAAGAAGCACAGTGACAGTGTTGATTACTGTACTTGCCATTTAGTGTAAAGGATTTATTAAAAAAAATATTAGTGTTTTCATGCACCGTCTTTTTAAAAAAGCCGGCCGGCAATTCAGCAGGGTACCCGACAATTTAGAATGGAAGGAATAGAGCATCACACATAGATTAGATAGATAGAAACATGTCAGTCACATATATATGAAGTACAGTGACAGTGTTGATTACTGTACTTGTCATTTAGTGTTAAAATAAAGGATTTATTTAAAAAAAAATTGGCGTGGGGTTCCCCGTAATTTTAGGCTCTAGCGGAGGTTAAGCAGACAGCTGGGGCAGATGTTTGAAGCCTGGGAAGGGGTAATACTCACGGAGCTTCCCAGGCTACTAATATCAGCCCCCAGCTGAATGCCTAGCCTTTACTAGCTATTAAAATGGGGGACCTCCAAAAAATTGACGTGGGGTCCCCCCTATTTTAATAGCTAGCAAAGGCTAGGCAGACAGCTGGGGGCTGATATTAATAGCCCAGAAAGGGTGCCATGAATATTGGCCCATTCCCAGGCGAGAAACACCAGCCGTCAGCCGCCCCAGAAATGGCACATCCATAGGATGCGCCAATTCTGGCACTTAGCCTCGCTCATCCCACTGCCCTGTAGCGGTGGCAGTGGGGTAATAGGGCTGGGGTTTATGTCAGCTTATAATGCCAGCTGACATCAAGCCCAGGTTAGTAATGGAGAGTCGTCTATAAGACACCCCCATTACTAACCCCGTAGTCAAAGTTAAAAAAAACACAAACACCCAGAATAAAGTCCTTTAATTGAAATAAAGACACAATTCTTTATTGTTCTAAATTAAACCATACTTACAATCACGCCCATTCCAGCTGAAGCCAACGATCCCCTGCAATAAAAGAAAAATAATAAAGCAACATAATCCTTACCTTTCCATGGTTCCCACGACAGCTTCAGCTCTGCTACATCGAGATGACAGGCTGGACCGCAGCAGAAAGCTGCCATCCAGCCTGTCATCCCGCAGACACTGAGAAGCGCAGGCATGCTTGCGCTCCTCAGCGTCTCTCTGTGACGGCATCCAGATGAGCCGAGTTCATGTCCAATGAACTTGGCACACCTCATGCACGTCACTGACAGCGTGGGAAAATTCTCACGCTGAAGCGCTGAGTGCAGGAGAATTCTCCCACGCTGTCAGTGACGTGCATGAGGTGAGCTCATATCCAATGAACTCAGTTCACCTCATGCACGTCACTGACAGCGTGGGAAAATTCTCCTGCACTCAGCGCTTCAGCGTGAGAATTCTCCCACGCTGAAGCGCTGAGTGCAGGAGAATTTTCCCACGCTGTCAGTGACGTGCATGAGGTGAGCCGAGTTCATTGGACATTAACTCGGCTCATCTGGATGCCCTCACAGAGAGACACTGTGGAGCGCAAGCAAGCCTGCGCTTCTCAGTGTCTTCGGGATGACAGGCTGGATGGCAGCGTTCTGTTGCGGTCCAGCCTGTCATCTCGATGTAGCAGAGCTGAAGCTGTCATGGGAACCATGGAAAGGTAAGGATGATGTTGTTTTATTATTTTTCTTTTATTTCAGGAGATCGTTGGCTTCAGCTGGAATGGACGTGACGGTAAGTATGGTTTAATTTAGAACAATAAAGAATTGTGTGTTTATTTCAATTAAAGGACTTTTTTCTGGGTGTTGTGTTTTTTTTAAATACTTTACTAGAAATTGATGGTGGTCATGTCTAATATTGGCGTGACCCCATGAATTTCGGGCTTAGGGCCAGCTGATAATGCCAAGCTGGCCCTAACCCCTTTATTACCCAGTGAGCCACCGCACCAGGGCCCTGGATGAGTTGGGTACAGCGCCAGAAGATGGCGCTTCTATGAACTCTCCATTTTCCGGGGTGGCTGCGGACTGCAATTTGCAGCGGGGGTGGCCCAGAAAGCTTGGTCCTCCCTGCGCTGCGGATTCCAGCCCCCAGCTGCCTAGTTATACCTGGCTGGACACAAAAACAGGGCGAAGCCCCACGTCAATTTTCTTTAAATTATTTCATGAAATAATTAAGAAAAAAAGGGCTTCCCTACATTGTTGTGTCCGGCCAGGTACAAATAGGCAGCTGGTGGTTGGGGGCAGCCCGTTCCTGCCTGCTGCACCTGGCTGGACACAAGTGTAGTGCGAAGCCCCACGTCAATTTTTTTTAATTATTTCATGAATTTCCTGAAATAATTTAAAAAAATTGAAGTGGGGCTTCGCACTATATTTGTGTCCAGCCAGGTACAGCAGGCAGGAACGGGCTGCCCCCAACCACCAGCTGCCTATTTGTACCTGGCTGGACATAACAATATAGGGAAGGCCTTTTTTTCTTAATTATTTCATGAATTTCCTGAAATAATTAAAAAAAATTGAAGTGGGGCTTCGCACTATATTTGTGTCCAGCCAGGTACAGCAGGCAGGAACGGGCTGCCCCCAACCACTAGCTGCCTATTTGTACCTGGCCGGACACAACAATATAGAGAAGGCCTTTTTTTCTTAATTATTTCATGAATTTCATGAAATAATTAAAAAAAAAATACGTGGGGCTTCGCCCTATTTTTGTGTCCAGCCAGGTACAACTAGGCAGCTGGGGGCTGGAATCTGCAGCGCAGGGAGGCCCAAGCTTTCTGCCCCCCCCCCCCCCGCTGCAAATTGCAGTCCGCAGCCACCCCGGAAAATGGCGCGTTCATAGAAGCGCCATCTTCTGGCGCTGTACCCAACTCATCCAGGGCCCTGGTGCGGTGGCTCACTGGGTAATAAAGGGGTTAGGGCCAGCTTGGTATTATCAGCTGGCCCTAAGCCCAAAATTCATGGGGTCACGCCAGTATTAGACATGACCGCCATGAATTTCTAGTAAAGTATTAAAAAAAAACACAACACCCAGAATAAAGTCCTTTAATTGAAATAAACACACAATTCTTTATTGTTCTAAATTAAACCATACTTACCATCACGCCCATTCCAGCTGAAGCCAACGATCTCCTGAAATAAAAGAAAAATAATAAACCAACATCATCCTTACCTTTCCATGGTTCCCATGACAGCTTCAGCTCTGCTACATCGAGATGACTGGCTGGACCGCAGCAGAACGCTGCCATCCAGCCTGTCATCCCGCAGACACTGAGAAGAGCAGGCATGCTTGCGCTCCTCAGTGTCTCTCTGTGACGGCATCCAGATGAGCCGAGGTCATGTCCAATGAACTCGGCTCACCTCATGCACATCACTGACAGCGTGGGAAAATTCTCACGCTGAAGCGCTGAGTGCAGGAGAATTCTCCCACGCTGTCAGTGACGTGCATGAGGTGAGCTCATGTCCAATGAACTCAGCTCACCTCATGCACGTCACTGACAGCGTGGGAAAATTCTCCTGCACTCAGCGCTTCAGCGTGAGAATTCTCCCACGCTGTCAGTGACGTGCATGTGGTGAGCTGAGATCATTGGACATGAACTCACCTCATGCACGTCACTGACAGCGTGGGAAAATTCTCACGCTGAAGCGCTGAGTGCAGGAGAATTTTCCCACGCTGTCAGTGACGTGCATGAGGTGAACTGAGTTCATTGGACATGAGCTCACCTCATGCACGTCACTGACAGCGTGGGAGAATTCTCCTGCACTCAGCGCTTCAGCGTGAGAATTTTCCCACGCTGTCAGTGACGTGCATGAGGTGAGTTCATGTCCAATGATCTCAGCTCACCTCATGCACGTCACTGACAGCGTGGGAAAATTCTCCTGCACTCAGCGCTTCAGCGTGAGAATTCTCCCACGCTGAAGCGCTGAGTGCAGGAGAATTTTCCCACGCTGTCAGTGACGTGCATGAGGTGAGCCGAGTTCATTGGACATGACCTCGGCTCATCTGGATGCCGTCACAGCGAGACACTGAGGAGCGAAGCAAGCCTGCTCTTCTCAGTGTCTGCGGGTTGACAGGCTGGATGGCAGCGTTCTGCTGCAGTCCAGCCTGTCATCTCGATGTAGCAGAGCTGGAGCTGTCCTGGGAAGCATCGAAAGGTAAGGATGGTGTTGGTTTATTATTTTATTTTTATTGCAGGAGATCGTTGGCTTCAGCTGGAATGGGCGTGACGGTAAGTATGGTTTAATTTAGAACAATAAAGAATTGTGTGTTTATTTCAATTAAAGGACTTTATTCTGGGTGTTTGTGTTTTTTTTAACTTTCACTATGGGGTTAGTAATGGGGGTGTCTTATAGACGCCTCTCCATTACTAACCTGGGCTTGATGTCAGCTGGCATTATAAGCTGACATCAACTCCAGCCCTATTACCCCACTGCCACCGCTACAGGGCAGTGGGAAGAGCGAGGCTAAGTGCCAGAATTGGCGCATCCTATGGATGCGCCATTTCTGGGGCGGCTGACGGCTGGTGTTTCTAGCCTGGGAGGGGGCCAATATTCATGGCACCCTTCCTGAGCTATTAATATCAGCCCCCAGCTGTCTGCCTAGCCTTTGCTAGCTATTAAAATAGGGGGGACCCCACGTCATTTTTTTGGGGGGTCCCCCATTTTAATAGCTAGTAAAGGCTAGGTATTCAGCTGGGGGCTCATATTAGTAGCCTGGGAAGCTCCGTGGGTATTACCCCCTTCCCAGGCTTCAAACATCTGCCCCAGCTGTCTGCTTAACCTCCGCTAGAGACTAAAATTACGGGGAACCCCACGCTAATTTTTTTTTACTAAATCCTTTATTTTAACACTAAATGACAAGTACAGTAATCAACACTATCACTGTACTTATTATATATCTGACTGACATGTTTATATCTATCTAATCTATGTGTGATGCTCTATCTTTCTGTTCTAAATTGTCGAGTACAGATGCTGAATTGCCGGCCGGCTTTTTTAAAGAGACGGTGCATGAAAACACTATTATTTTTTTAAATAAATCCTTTACACTAAATGACAAGTACAGTAAGCAACACTGTCACTGTACTTATTATTTATGTGACTGACATGTTTCTATCTATCTAATCTATGTGTGAAGCTCTATTCTTTCTGTTCTAAATTGTCGGGTACCGCTGCTGAATTGCCGGCCGGCTTTTTTAAAGAGACGGTGCATGAAAACACTAATATTTTTTTTTAATAAATCCTTTACACTAAATGACAAGTGCAGTAACCAACACTGTTACTGTGCTTCTTATATGTGTGACTGACATGTTTCTATCTATCCAATCTATGTGTGATGCTCTATTCCTTCTTGTCTAAATTGTCGGGTACCGGTGTATGCCGCTGCTGAATTTGCCGGCCGGCTTTTTTAAAGAGAGTGTCTTCTGAGCAGTTTGTCAGCTTTTGGACACCTTTGAAGGTGTTTTCTATGTGTTTTTGTTTGCCTGCCATTGGTTTTAACAGTGTTCGACGGTGTTCTAAGGTGTTCGACGAACAGTTCGACGAACAGTTCCTCGAACATCCCGGTGTTCGACGAACCGAACCCGAACACTATGGGGGTGGCTCAACACTACTCCCAAACTGTCACAAAAAGCACGCCAAAAACGAGCCACGAACTGAGGTCCCCTATCCGAAACAATGTCAGTAGGAACACCATGTAGTCTGACAATTTCCTTGACAAAGGCCTTAGCAAGTGTCTTAGCGCAGGGCAGTTTGATGAAAGCAACCAAGTGACACATCTTGCTAAAACGGTCCACGACCACCCAGATGACTGTGAAACCCTCAGAGCGGGGAAGGTCAGAAATAACGTCCATATCCAGATGTGTCCAAGGTGCACTAGGAACCTCCAGAGGGCAAAGCAACCCCGCTGCAGTAGTATGTGAAGACTTAGATCGAGCACACACCGTACATTGACGCACCCACTTAATGACTTCCTTCTACCATCCAGGCCACCAAAAACTGCGACCCACAAGTCTCTTGGTCTCAGAAATTCCAGGATGACCTGCCAACCGAGACTCATGACACTCAGCAAACAAATCTCTCCTAAAGGTCCTAGGCACAAACAACCTCCCATGGGGAGTGTTAGATGGGGCATTCTCCTGTGCTTTAAGAATCTCATCTTCCAAAACGGAGTCCAATTCAGCAATCACAACACCTTCTTGTAAAATGCTCCCCTCCTCCTCAGCACCGACCATGGGAGAAAAGCTGCGAGACAAAGCATCAGCTTTAACATTCTTGGTACCCGGGATGTAAGTAAAGGAAAAATTAAACCACGAGAAAAAAAGTGCCCACCTAGCCTGATGGGCATTCAAGCGCTTGGCAGCATCAAGATAGATCAGATTTTTATGATCAGTGAAAACCTGAATGGGAAATTCAGCACCTTCCAAGAGATGACGCCAGTGTTCAAATGCGAGTTTAATAGCCAGCAATTCCCAATTACCAATATCGTAATTAAGTTCAGTCTCAGAAAATTTTTTTGAAAAAAAAGCACAGGGATGTACTCCATCCTTGATTTCCTGAGACAACACTGCACCGACCCCCACCGAAGAAGCATCAACCTCAACCAAAAACGGCTTAGTCACATCAGGCTGCATAAGGATAGGAGCAGAGCTGAACCTCTCCTCTAGAAACACAAAAGCTTCAATGGCCTCAGTAGTCCACTAAACCGCATTAGCACCTTTCCTGGTGAGATCGGTCAGTGGTTTGACAATAATAGAAAAATTTGTAATGAATTTTCTGTAATAATTGGCGAAACCCAAAAACCTCTGTATCGATTTCAAACCAATAGGCCTAGGCCATTCCTGAACCGCCTGAACCTTCACAGGGTCCATCTCAAAGCCTTCGCTGGAGATAATGTAGCCCAAAAAACTAATTCTCTGTACAGCAAGCTCACATTTCTCCAGCTTAGCAAAAAGCCAATTGTCAATTAATAACTGTAATACCTCATGTACGCTCCGCCAATGAGACTCCAGGTCAGGCGAATAAATCAAAATGTCATCAAAATACACAACCACATTTTTGCCGATCAAAGGTCTAAGGATGTCATTAATAAGATTCTGAAAAAATGCTGGAGCATTGGTAAGACCAAAAGGCATAACCAGGTTCTCAAAATGACCCACAGGAGTGTTAAAAGCAGTCTTCCATTCATCACCCTCCTTCATGCGCAACAAATTGTATGCCCCCCGGAGATCAATTTTAGAGAACCACTTGGCCCCCACTAACTGGTTAAACAAATCAGGAATCAATGGCAGTGGGTAAGGATTGCGTACATTAATTTTATTAATCTCACGAAAGTCCAGACATGGAGGTAAACCGCCGTCCTTTTTTTTAACAAAAAAGAATCCAACAGCCACAGGAGACTTGGAAGGCCTAATGTGACCGGCGGCCAAGCTTGTCTGTATGTATTCCTCCAAAGCCTTTCTCTCAGGAATAGTAAGATTAAATAAACGACTTTTAGGAAGAGTCGCTCCAGGGACAAATTCAATGGTACAATCATAGTCTCTATGGGGAGGCAATATTTGTGACTCCTCCTCAGAAAAAACTCTCCAAAAATCCTGAATAGGTACAGGTAATTCCCCTTTTTCCACTGCAGCAATACGTCCGTTACAACACTTGTCATAACACTTAGGACTCCAGGACTTAATTTCATTGGTAGACCAATCCAGTACAGGATTGTGCAATTTTAACCAGGGTAACCCCAAAATTACTGGAGATGGCAAATTATTTAATACCACCAAATCCAAATTTTCTTGATGAACACCATTAATAGTGAGGGGAAATTCACAGACCTTGTGAGTAACACTCTTCAAGGGGGAGCCATCGACAGAAACCACAGCAATAGGGGATGACAAAGGTTTGGGTTTTAATTTAAGTTTTTCCAAGAATCCCCCATCAATCACATTCAAAGTAGAACCACAATCCACAAATATCCGAAATTCAATTAATTCTTCCTGAGCAGTGGTAGTAGCAGAAAAAAATACCCCCTTAGAATTTAAACAGGCAATACGGGCGTAACTGACCTTTTTTTTTCTTTGTTCATACGAAGTACACAGTTCTTAATAAAATGATCAGATTTTCCGCAATAAAAGCACAAACCTTCAGAAGATCTGCGGTCTTTTTCCTGAGAGCGGGGTGCCATCGCCCCGATCTCCATTGGCTCTCCAATGTCAGTACAGACCCACTCAAGACTCGGAGCTGACATGGCAGAGGATTTACTTTCATTAACCCTTGCGCGCAGTCTCCTGTCCACCCGTATAGCTAATTGCATAGCTTCCTGCAAGTTTCCAGGTGTGGGATAAGCAAACAGCAAATCCTTAACCCTTTCACCTAGCCCCGCAAGAAACAAACTTTTCAAAACTGAATCGTTCCACCCCACCTGGGCAGACCACCAACAGAAGTGAGAACAATATTTTTCCACATTACCTAATCCCTGCCTCAAATGTCTTAATTCAGTCTCAGCTGATAAGACACGATCAGGATCATCATACAACAAACCCAAAGCAGAAAAAAAACTATCCACTGATCTAAAACATGGATCACTAGGTTGGAGAGAAAGGGCCCATCCCTGAGGTTCTTTGCGCAAAAGTGACATTATGAACCCTATGCACTGTGATTCATCACCAGAAGATCTGGGTCTCAAACGAAAATACAATAAACAAGCATTTTTAAAGGAAAAAAAATTCCTGTTGATCACCAAAGAATAAATCAGGCAAACGTACCTTTGGCTCCACAAAATGTGCTCCAGAACAGCTACTCACGTGTTGTTGGAGCTCGGCCACCTCCAGAGAGAGTCCCTGCAGGAGTTGAGCCAAATCCTGAACCGACACCATGATGGAAACTGGAAGTCTTTCCTTAGAGATATTTTTGGGCTGGACTTACTGTTATGATCTGCTACAAGCACTAAGGAAAGAAAGGAGATCTGTCCCTACAATAGAACTAAGCTAGATCCCTACGATGTAACGGGGAACCTGATCCTGCGATCAGACCCGCTAAAGTCCTCGGCTACTCTGTACGAAGACCTATAGATGCAAGGGAGGGATCCCTACAAGAACTAGGGACTGGGATAAAGTTGGGCACCTCCTAGCAGAAATTGTAGCAGTAAAAGACAAACACACAATATAGAACATAAAGGTCCGAAGACCAAGCTAAACAGACTGAGAAAGGTAACTAAGCACCAGGCTAACTTAAGAGTAGAAATTACAATGAAGTCCAGCAAGGCCAGGAGGGCGGAGCAGGATGAAATAGGCAAACAAGGTCATGTGACCAGCAACATAAAAATAAAACTAACAGGAGAGTTCTAACAGTAACCCCTCTTCTATGAGGATCCTCCGGATCCCCTAGGCCCAGGCTTATCAGGAAACCTCTTGTGAAACGCTCTGACAAGTCTGGAAGCAGAAACATCATGCGCCCTCACCCATGAGTTATCCTCGGGTCAGAAACCTTTCCAAGCGATGAGATACTGCAAACTCCCTCTATACCGTCTAGAATTTAGGATGCGGGAAATTTCGTATTCCCCGTCCTCCACCACCGGAGGAACAGTGGCGGAGACGTCTCCATCCGACACACAAGCTCTTTTCAACAGAGAAACATGAAACACCGGATTAATCTTCCAGGAGGTAGGAACCTCCAACCTAACAGCAGATTGGTTAACTACCTGAAGCACCTTAAAGGGCCCTACAAACTTGGGACCCAATTTTTTAGAAGGAATCCTCAACAGCAGATTCTTAGAGGACAACCAAACCTTGTCACCAATAGCATTACAAAACCTCCTGCCGTTTCCTATCAAAGTACCTCTTAGATTTTTTGTTAGCCTCCGGAAGATTACCACGCACATCCGTCCAAACTCTCTCCAAGTCACCGGAAAAACTCTCCTCCTCAAGCACAGCCGATACCAATTTGGAGAATGACCCAAAAGACGGATGTCTCCCAGAACAAAAAAAAGGCGAACAACCAGCAGAAGAGGATGTATGGTTGTTAAGAGCAAACTTAGCAAGTGGCAGAAACTCAGACCACCCCTCCTGATTGTCTGCCACAAAACAACGCAAGAACTGCTCAACATCCTGATTCTTCCTCTCTGTCTGGCCATTAGACTCAGGATGATATCCGGATGAAAACGACAAATGAACTCCAAACCTGTCACAAAAAGCACGCCAAAAATGAGCCACGAACTGAGGTCCCCTATCCGAAACAATGTCAGTAGGAACGCCATGTAGTCTGACAATTTCCTTGACAAAGGCCTTAGCGAGTGTCTTAGCGCAGGGCAGTTTGATGAAAGGAACCAAGTGACACATCTTGCTAAAACGGTCCACAACCACCCAGATGACTGTGAAACCCTCAGAGGGGGGAAGGTCAGAAATAAAGTCCATAGCCAGATGTGTCCAAGGTGCACTAGGAACCTCCAGAGGGCAAAGCAACCCCGCTGCAGTAGTATGTGAAGACTTAGATCGAGCACACACCGTACATTGACGCACCCAATTAATGACTTCCTTCTGCCATCCAGGCCACCAAAAACTGCGACCCACAAGTCTCTTGGTCTCAGAAATTCCTGGATGACCTGCCAACCGAGACTCATGACACTCAACAAACAAATCTCTCCTAAAGGTCCTAGGCACAAACAACCTCCCATGGGGAGTGTTAGATGGGGCATTCTCCTGTGCTTTAAGAATCTCATCTTCCAAAACGGAGTCCAATGCAGCAATCACAACACCTTCTTGTAAAATGCTCCCCTCCTCCTCAGCACCGACCATGGGAGAAAAGCTGCGAGACAAAGCATAAGCTTTAACATTCTTGGTACCCGGGATGTAAGTAAAGGAAAAATTAAACCGCGAGAAAAAAAGTGCCCACCTAGCCTGATGGGCATTCAAGCGCTTGGCAGCATCAAGATAGATCAGATTTTTATGATCAGTGAAAACCTGAATGGGAAATTCAGCACCTTCCAAGAGATGACGCCAGTGTTCAAATGCGAGTTTAATAGCCAGCAATTCCCGATTACCAATATCGTAATTAAGTTCAGTCTCAGAAAATTTTTTGGGAAAAAAAGCACAGGGATGTACTCCATTCTTGATTTCCTGAGACAACACTGCACCGACCCCCACCGAAGAAGCATCAACCTCAACCAAAAACGGCTTAGTCACATCAGGCTGCATAAGGATAGGAGCAGAGCTGAACCTCTCCTTTAGAAACACAAAAGCTTCAATGGCCTCAGTAGTCCACTAAACCGCATTAGCACCTTTCCTGGTGAAATCAGTCAGTGGTTTGACAATAATAGAAAAATTTGTAATGAATTTTCTGTAATAATTGGCGAAACCCAAAAACCTCTGTATCGATTTCAAACCAATAGGCCTAGGCCATTCCTGAACCGCCTGAACCTTCACAGGGTGCATCTCAAAGTCTTCGCTGGAGATAATGTAGCCCAAAAAACTAATTCTCTGTACAGCAAGCTCACATTTCTCCAGCTTAGCAAAAAGCGAATTGTCAATTAATAACTGTAATAGTTCACATACGCTCCGCCAATGAGACTCCAGATCAGGCGAATAAATCAAAATGTCATCAAAATACACAACCACATTTTTGCCGATCAAAGGTCTAAGGATGTCATTAATAAGATTCTGAAAAAATGCTGGAGCATTGGTAAGACCAAAAGGCATAACCAGGTTCTCAAAATGACCCACAGGAGTGTTAAAAGCAGTCTTCCATTCATCATCCTCCTTCATGCGCAACAAATTGTATGCCCCCCGGAGATCAATTTTAGAGAACCACTTGGCCCCCACTAACTGGTTAAACAAATCAGGAATCAATGGCAGTGGGTAAGGATTGCGTACAGTAATTTTATTAATCTCACGAAAGTCCAGACATGGAGGTAAACCGCCGTCATTTTTTTTAACAAAAAAAAATCCAACAGCCACAGGAGACTTGGAAGGCCTAATGTGACCGGCGGCCAAGCTTGTCTGTATGTATTCCTCCAAAGCCTTTCTCTCAGGAATAGTAAGATTAAATAAACGACTTTTAGGAAGAGTCGCTCCAGGGACAAATTCAATGGTACAATCATAGTCTCTATGGGGAGGCAATATTTGTGACTCCTCCTCAGAAAAAACTCTCCAAAAATCCTGAATAGGTACTGGTAATTCCCCTTTTTCCACTGCAGCAATACGTCCGTTACAACACTTGTCATAACACTTAGGACTCCAGGACTTAATTTCATTGGTAGACCAATCCAGTACAGGATTGTGCAATTTTAACCAGGGTAACCCCAAAATTACTGGAGATGGCAAATTATTTAATACCACCAAATCCAAATTTTCTTGATGAACACCATTAATAGTGAGGGGAAATTCACAGACCTTGTGAGTAACACTCTTCAAGGGGGAGCCATCGACAGAAACCACAGCAATAGGGGATGACAAAGGTTTGGGTTTTAATTTAAGTTTTTCCAAGAATCCCCCATCAATCACATTCAAAGTAGAACCACAATCCACAAATATCCGAAATTCAATTAATTCTTCCTGAGCAGTGGTAGTAGCAGAAAGAAATACCCCCTTAGAATTTAAACAGGCAATACGGGCGTAACTGACCTTTTTTTTTTCTTTGTTCATACGAAGTACACAGTTCTTAATAAAATGATCAGATTTTCCGCAATAAAAGCACAAACCTTCAGAAGATCTGCGGTCTTTTTCCTGAGAGCGGGGTGCCATCGCCCCGATCTCCATTGGCTCTCCAATGTCAGTACAGACCCTCTCAAGACTCGGAGCTGACATGGCAGAAGATTTACTTTCATTAACCCTTGCACGCAGTCTCCTGTCCACCCGTATAGCTAATTGCATAGCCTCCTGCAAGTTTCCAGGTGTGGGATAAGCAATCAGCTAATCCTTAACCCTTTCACCTAGCCCCGCAAGAAACAAACTTTTCAAAACTGAATCGTTCCACCCCACCTGGGCAGACCACCGACGGAAGTGAGAACAATATTTTTCCACATTACCTGATCCCTGCCTCAAATGTCTTAATTCAGTCTCAGCTAATGAGACACGATCAGGATCATCATATAACAAACCCAAAGCAGAAAAAAAACTATCCACTGATCTAAAGCATGGATCACTAGGTTGGAGAGAAAGGGCCCATCCCTGAGGTTCTTTGCGCAAAAGTGACATTATGAACCCTATGCGCTGTGATTCATCACCAGAGGATCTGGGTCTCAAACGAAAATACAATAAACAAGCATTTTTAAAGGAAAAAAAATTCCTGTTGATCACCAAAGAATAAATCAGGCAAACGTACCTTTGGCTCCACAAAATGTGCTCCAGAACAGCTACTCACGTGTTGTTGGAGCTCGGCCACCTCCAGAGAGAGTCCCTGCAGAAGTTGAGCCAAATCCTGAACCGACACCATGATGGAAACTGGAAGTCTTTCCTTAGAGATATTTTTGGGCTGGACTTACTGTTATGATCTGCTACAAGCACTAAGGAAAGAAAGGAGATCTGTCCCTACAATAGAACTAAGCTAGATCCCTACGATGTAACGGGGAACCTGATCCTGCGATCAGACCCGCTAAAGTCCTCGGCTAGTCTGTACGAAGACCTATAGATGCAAGGGAGGGATCCCTACAAGATCTTGGGACTGGGATAAAGTTGGGCACCTCCTAGCAGAAATTGTAGCAGTAAAAGACAAACACACAACATAGAACATAAAGGTCCGAAGACCAAGCCAAACAGACTGAGAAAGGTAACTAAGCACCAGGCTAACTTAAGAGTAGAAATTACAATGAAGTCCAGCAAGGCCAGGAGGGCGGAGCAGGATTAAATAGGCAAACAAGGTCATGTGACCAGCAAGATAAAAAAAAACTAACAGGAGAGTTCTAACACCTCGCTTCTAAACCAGGGTCTTTTGAACCAATTCACTCATCTTTACTTCTCTTCTGCATTATTGTTTCTTTTCTCAATGTGTAATACATTTCTACTAAAGCCACCTAAATTTAAATCTGTATATATACTATAGTCAGCCAAACCTGCTGATTTTTGTGGGACCAGGTGACTATCTAAAGAGTATTGGGACCTCCTGACTGAGAGAGATCAGTCAGGTAAGTTGGATTTCACCACCAAATCTTATTGTCCACTCTCCACATTGTAAACAAATGAACATTTAGGGATCTTTGCTATCCTTAAGATTAGAAAAGGTACTTTTGGGTCAAACAAGTGTAGAACAGTCTTTAGTGTAAAGGTTCTTTAATAAGGTATCCTGTTTAGGACAAGTTATCCTCTATCAATAGTATAAATGGAGATGAGTGAATCTGCCAAAATTAAATTTTACAAATTTGCCCCAATTGGGTTAGGAAATTTCATTTGTCTTAAATATAATTGTCTCAAATCGGATTGTTGGTAAAACAAAAATGTTTGTTATCCTCAAAGGTCTCTCCAAATCCCAGAGCATAATAAATGGAAGGGTTAAAAAATAAAAAATATTATTCTCATCTCGCCCCTCACTTTTCTTTGCCGAGTGCTCTGATAGCTCTCTTCCTCCGGCTCCAGTCTTTTTTCGTTATTTTTCTTCACTCTTCAGCACCATCGCTTGCTGTCTAGGTCTCAAGTGATGCTCTGAGATGTGTCGCCTCTTGACATCATGACTGGAGGTTAAGTAAGTGCTGTAGATGCCGAAGAGTAAAGAGTAGGGTTGAGCGGACTCATGGAAGTTTGGGTTCTGGTACCCAACCAAAAACTTTATTCCAAAGTTCGGTTCGGGTATAAGAACTGTTCCCAAACTTGAACCAGGACCCGAACCCAATTTAAATCAATGGGACCCAAACTTTTGAGCTGGAAAATTCTCTCTCTCGCCAGAACACATTTCTTTGTGAAATTTGATTCATCTCAATTTGATTACCAAATCTTTAGTTATACCTTTTAAGGTCCAACCAATGGGATCCCCATTATTAATAGGAATGGAAAACTTTTATCAATCTTAGAATTAAGCTTACGTTCGACCACCATTCCATTTGTTCTCCATGAGGCTGTGGGAGATCTCCATTTGGTTTTCTCTTGCAGTCCCATAGGGAAATGAATTAATTGGCGGTTGAGTGTACATGCTGACTTTTTATTCTAACAGATATAATATCGCCTCATTCTGGTGAGCAGTAGGGGTCCTAGTGATGGGAACCGCACAGATCTAAAAATGGTTAGGTGATAACTTGTTCCAACTGGAATACCCCTTTAAATGTCCATTGCAATACTATGAAATATCAGCCTCCTACCCATCCAGATTACTGGTAGTAAGTGTTATGCTCTGCAACATGTACTAAGGAAAGATAGGGGAAAGCTGTCCCTACAGTAAGACTAAGCTGAATCCCTATGATGTAGCGGGCTGCCTGTTCCTAGTGAACAGCCCGCCTTAGTCCTCAGCTAGTCTGAACGAAGACCTATAGAATAAAGGGAGGGATCCCTAAAAGAACTAAGGACTGGGACAAAAAATGGGACACCTCCTAAACAGAGAAGTTGTTGCAGAACACAAAAAGACAAACTGACAAAAATGTACTAGAGGTCCCAGAGGACCAAGCGAACTAACAGAGAAAGGCACCGAAGCACCAGGCTAGAGAGACAGTCAAACACTGAAGTCCAGCACAGCCAGAAGGTCGGAGCTGGAATATAAAGGCAGATGGTCACGTGACCGCAAAACTCAAGATAGAAAAAACTAACAGGAGGGTTCTAACAGTACCCCCTCTTTTACGGATCCTCCAGGCCCAGGTCTATCCGGAAACCTCCTGTGGAAAGCTTTAACAAGCCTAGGAGCATAGACATCATCCGTCCTTACCCAGGAGTTGTCTTCGGGACCGAAACCCTTCCAGGAGACAATATATTGTAATCTCCCTCTATGCCATCTAGAATTCAAGATACGAGAAATTTCATATTTGCCATCTTCCACCACAGGAGGAACTGTGACAGTGGCATCCCTATCCGATACGTCAGCCTTTTTCAGCAAGGAAACATGAAACACAGGATTAATCTTCCAGGAAATAGGGACATCCAACCTAACAGCAGACGGGTTAACAACCTGAAGCACTTTAAATGGACCCACAAACTTAGGACCCAGTTTTTTAGAGGGAATCCTCAACCACAGGTTCTCCGAGGACAACCAAACCATGTCACCCACAGTAAACAAAACCTCTTTACGTTTCCTGTCAAAATACTTCTTGGACTTCTTGTTAGCCTCTTGAAGGTTGCAACGTATATTAGTCCAAACTCTCTCCAAATCACCGGAAAAATTCTCCTCCTCCGGCACCGCCGACCCCAATTTGGAGAACGAACCAAAAGACGGATGTCTCCCAGTACAACAAAAAAAGGAGAACACCCAGCAGAGGAGGATGTATGATTGTTAAGAGTAAATTCTGCGAGAGGCAGAAATTCAGACCACAGCTCTTGATTGTTCGCCACAAAACAATGCAAATACTGTTCAACATCCTGGTTCTTTCTTTCAGTCTGTCCATTAGACTCAGGATGATAACCAGACGAGAATGACAAATGGACTCCCAACCTGTCACAAAAAGCACGCCAAAAGTGAGCCACAAACTGAGGTCCTCTATCAAAAACAATATCCGTGGGAACGCCTGGGAGCTTGACAATCTCCTTAACAAACGCCTTAGCGAGTGTCTTGGCGCAGGGCAACTTAATGAATGGAACCAAATGACCCATCTTACTAAAACGGTTCACAACCACCCAGATGACAGTAAAACCCTCGGACACAGGAAGATCAGAAATAAAATCCATAGTGAGTTGCGTCCAAGGCGCACTAGGAACCTCCAGAGGGCAAAGCAACCCCGCAGCAGGAGTATGTGAAGCCTTTGACCTAGCACACAAAGTACACTGACGCACCCACTTGATGACTTCCTTCTGCCATCCAGGCCACCAAAAACTGCGACTGATAAGTCTCTTAGTCTCCGAAATTCCTGGATGACGTGCCAACCGAGACTCATGACACTCCACAAACAAATCTCTCCTAAAGGCTCTAGGCACGAACAACCTCCCATGGGGAGTGTTAGATGGAGCATCATCTTGAGCTTTCAGAATCCCATTCTCCAAAACAGAGTCCAAAGCCGCCACCACAACTCCTTTCTGTAAAATGCTCTCCTCCTCCTCGGCACCGACCGTAGGAGAGGAGCTGCGAGATAAAGCATTGGCTTTAACATTCTTAGTACCAGGGATATAGGTAACAGAAAAATGAAACTGAGAAAAAAAAAGTGCCCACCTAGCTTGACGGGCATTGAAGCGCTTGACAGCATCCAGATAGATCAAATTCTTATGATCTGTGAAAACCTGAATAGGAAATCTAGCGCCTTTCAAAAAATGACGCCAATGTTCAAACGCAAGTTTAATAGCCAGCAACTCCCGATTTCCAACATCATAATTCAGTTCGGTTTCCGAAATTTTTTTCGAAAAGAAGGCACAAGGATGTACTCCACCCTTGTTCTCCTGAGACAAAACTGCTCCGACCCCCACCGATGAAACATCGACCTCGACCAAAAAGGCTTGGTGTCATCAGGCTGCATAAGGATTGGGGCAGAACTGAACCTCTCTTTGAGATACTCAAATGCTTCAATGGCCTCAGTAGTCTACTGGGCCGTATTCGCACCTTTCCTGGTGAGATCGGTTAGAGGTTTAACAATTACAGAAAAATTTGTAATGAATTTCCTGTAATAATTGGAAAAAACCCAAAATCTTTGCAGAAATTTCAAACCAATAGGCCTAGGCCATTCCTGCACAGCCTGAACCTTCACAGGGTCCATCTCAAAGCCCTCGCTGGAGACAATGTAGCCCAAAAAAATAGTTTTCTGCACAGCGAACTCACATTTCTCCAGCTTAGCAAAGAGTGAATTATCACTCAATAACTGCAAAACTTCACGTACACTCTGCCAATGGGACTCTACATCTGGTGAATAAATCAAAATGTCATCCAAATACACAACCACATTCTTACCAATCAAAGGTCTCACGATGTCGTTAATAAGATTCTGAAAAAATGCAGGTGCATTGGTAAGACCAAAAGTTATCACCAAATTCTCAAAATGACCTACCGGAGTGTTAAAAGCAGTTCTTCATTCATCACCCTCCTTCACTCGTAGCAAATTGTATGCCCCCCGGAAATCATTCTTGGAGAACCACTTGGCTCCCACTAACTGGTTAAACAAGTCAGGAATTAACGGCAATGGGTAGGAATTGCGTTCGATAATCTTATTAATTTCACGAAAATCCAGATGTAACGGGTCTGGGAGGCGGAACCTCTGAGCAACTATACAAGGGGGCAGTCCTTGTAAGGAAGCGGGTGGCTCCCAGGGAAGACGGGCAGATAGTCACGGCAAGTGACAGGGACAGTCTCTGGGTAGAAGGGCAGGTAGTCACGGCAAGTGACAGGGACAGTCTCTGGGTAGAAGGGCAGGTAGTCACGGCAAGCGACAGGGACAGTCTCTGGGCAGAAGGACGGGTACTCACGACAAGTGACAGGGACAGTCTCTGGGTAGAAGGACAGCAGGCAGGTTGCTGGTGAGCGCTCCCAGGTGAGCGGGTGAGAGTCTTTGGACGGGCAGGTGGTCACGGCAAGTGACGGCAGAGCCTCCAGGTAGGCTAGCAGGCAGGTAGCAGGTGAATGCTCCCAGGTGAGCAGGCAAGAGTCTCTGGACAGGCAGGTGGTCACGACAAGTGACGGCGGAGCCTCCAGGTAGGCTAGCAGGCAGGTAGCAGATGAGCGCTCCCAGGTGAGCAGGCAAGAGTCTCTGGACAGGCAGGTGGTCACGGCAAGTGACGGCAGAGCCTCCAGGTAGGCTAGCAGGCAGGTAGCAGGTGAGCGCTCCCAGGTGAGCAGGCAAGAGTCTCTGGACAGGCAGGTGGTCACGGCATGTGACGGCGGAGCCTCCAGGTAGGCTAGCAGGCAGGTAGCAGATGAGCGCTCCCAGGTGAACGGGCAGGCTGGTCCATAGACAGACTGACAGGTGTCGGAAGGCAGACCGTCGGACCGCAGGCTTGCAAGCAGGTAAACGGATATCAGGGAGGTATCAAGCAGGAATCTGACAGGTGACTGGCAGGTAACTGGCAACGGGACCTGAGGGCTGAAGCAGAGTGAAGGCTTTGCAACAACATTGCTCGGGCACCTCCATTTTGGAGGAGGTGCCTTATATATGGTGAGGTCTTCCGGCCATTGGCCGGGGACTCCTTAGGACAGCGCGCGCGGCCCCTTTAAGAGAGGGGGAGCGCGCGCGCGCCCTAAGCACAGTGGCTGGGAAGCAGCGCGCGCTGCCAGCAGAGCGGGAGGAGGACGCCGGGCACGGAGTGGAGAGGTGAGGGGAACAGCGTCCCTGCCTAGCAGGAGGCAGGGACGCCGACGCTACACCAGACATGGACGTAAACCGCTGTCCTTTTTTTTAACAAAGAAGAATCCAACTGCCACTGGCGACTTAGAATGTCTAATGTGACCAGCAGCCAGGCTAGTCTCTATGTACTCCTCCAAGGCCTTTCTTTCAGGGATAGTCAGATTAAACAAGCGACTTTTGGAAAGAGTAGCACCCGGAACAAACTCAATGGCCCAATCATAATCCCTATGAGGAGGTAAAACTTGCGACTCCTCCGCAAAATAACTCCAAAAATCTTGAATAGGTACCGGTAATTCCCCTTTTTCCACAGCCACAATGCGACCATTACAACATTTATCATAGCACTTCGGACTCCAAGACTTAATCACATTAGTAGACCAGTCCAATAAAGGATTGTGCAGTTTTAACCAAGGCAATCCTAGAACAACTGGAGAGGGCAAATTATCCAAAACAACCAAGTCCAAAATTTCTTGGTAAACTCCATTGATAGTGAGGGGAATTGCAGCAGTCTTGTGAGTAATACATTTCAAAGGAGTGTTATCAATTGCATTCACAGAAATAGGTGATGACAAAGGTTTGGATTTCAATTTAAGGTTTTCCAAAAACCCTTTATCAATCACATTAAGTGTTGAACTACAATCCACAAATACCTGAAATTCAATCAAATCTCCCTGGAGAGTAGTACTCCCGGAAAGAAATACTCCTGAAGAGCGTAAACAAGCTATACGGGCATAACTGACCCTTTTTTTTTCTTTACTTAAACGATGCTCACAATACTTAATCAAATGGTCAGCTTTACCACAATAAAGAAACAATCCCTCGGCGAAACTCCGGTCTCTTTCCTGAGAGCGGAGTGACATCCCCCCAACCTCCATTGGTTACCCGCCGTCAGAGCAGATTTTCTGGGAACTAGGAACTGACATTACAGGAGTCTTTACCTCATTGAGCCTGCACCTCAGTCTCCTGTTTATATGAACAGCTAACTGCATAGCATTCTGCAGAGTCTCAGGTGCAGGGAATGCAATTAGCAAATCCTTAACCCTTTCACTCAGAACAGCAAGAAATAAACATCTCAGCGCAGAATCATTCCACTTAACTTCTGAAGCCCAACTCCTGAAGTGTGTGCAATAATTTTCAACATCATCTGACCCCTGATTCAAACGTCTAAGTTTTGATTCAGCAGATGAGATTCGATCAGGATCGTCATATAATAGCCCCGTTGTGCAAAAGTGACATAATAAAACCAATGCGCTCTGTTTCATTCCCAGAGGACCTTGGTCTCAAACGAAAATATAACAAACAAGCATTTTTAAAGGAAAAAAAAATCTTGCTGTTTACCATAAAAAACATCAGGCAGTTCTACCTTGGGTTCGACAAAATGCGCTCCAGAACAGCTACTCACGTGCTGCTGAAGCTCGGCCACCTCCAGAGACAATCCCTGCAGGCGTTGAGCCAAATCCTGGACGGAAACCATACTGATCCCAGAATTTCTTTCCTTTTAGTTTTTTGGGCTGGTTACTGTTATGATCTGCAACATGTACTAAGGAAAGATAGGGGAAAGCTGTCCCTACAGAAAGACTAAGCTGAATCCCTACGATGTAGCGGGCAGCCTGTTCCTAGTGAACAGACCCACCTTAGTCCTCGGCTAGTCTGAACGAAGACCTATAGAATTAAGGGAGGGGTCCCTAAAAGAACTAAGGACTGGGGCAAAAAATGGGACACCTCCTAAACAGAGAAGTTGTTGCAGAACACAAAAAGACCAACTGGCAAAATGTACTAGAGGTCCCAGAGGAACAAGCGAAATAACAGAGAAAGGCACCGAAGCACCAGGCTAGAGAAACAGTCAAACACTGAAGTCCAGCACAGCCAGAAGGGCGGAGCTGGAATATAAAGGCAGATGGTCACGTGACCGCAAAACACAAGATAGAAAAAACAAACAGGAGGGTTCTAACAGTAAGTCCACTTGCATAGGGGTTAAGCTGAATTAGAAGGCACTGCCTGCAGACAATAATGGTGCTGTGTCCGTCTCTAGTCATACACGCCATAAAATATTAATTCACAATATTCTCTTCCATTTCAATGGTTGGGTTTCACTCAAGTGGTTTGACACATTTACTATTGTTCTCAATAATTTTGAGTTCCATTATATCTTTATAACATATAATTTAAATTGCTTACGTTTTATAGAACATCTTTTCTAAATCTAATTCAAAGCCATTATTCTAAGTTCGGAATTAAAAAAAAAAATCAATTTGTCAATGAAAATAATTGCCCACTGGGCTTTTGTTAATATTTTTAATCAGATGTTATTAGTTTTTATTGTTGCAGACGATGGCTGTAGATAAAATACATATTTATAGGGGATGTTTTTGCCGGGTAGAGGAAGCATTTAATTATATGTGTTATTGTTTTGCTGGTACAATGTGTTCACTCGCTAATGTACTAAACCCTTCAAAATATATTACAAAATAAACAGATCTATTAAAAATAAGCAAAGTCGTATAAGTCAATGAGTGTACAACAGGCTAAGGTATCAGTCACCTCAAAAACTTCACTTAAAGGGGTTGTAAACTACTAGGACAATTCCTTCTCAGACCCCACAACTCCTTTAATTGCTAATGCCCCTTTAGGGTATATTCACATTCAGCAGATTTGTTGCTGAAATGACGGTGACTTTCCCATCCATTTGAATGGAACTCGCATACATATATACACTTTGTGCAGAAACAATTTTTGTGTTAATTTCCTTGAGCTTCTCATAATTCTCTCCTGAATGTCCACAAAAATGACGGGCATCCAAACTGTGGTTGTCAATTTTTTTTTACATCGGCCACAGATCCTGTGTCACTCCATATCCACACCAATGCACAATGGCATGGTCAGTGCACTACTTTTAGTCCCTGGACCAGGATTCTCTTAGTCTTATGCAAGAGTTGTAAAAATATTCACATGTAAATGAAGGAAGAGAAAGACTGATTAATATCCTAATATTATGTACCCCTCTTCATTGGTGCCCTAGACACCTGCCTTCACTGCCTACCATACATCCCCTCCTTGGTTTCCATTCTACTTTAGTAGAAAGTGGTGTCAAGGTAATATTTTATTGCTTTTTTTTTTACTATAGAAGTACTTTCAAGAACAAAAATTTAAAAAGTTCAAAAAAATGTATTGTATAAGCCAGATATCAGCCATGGATCACCATATGTATCAGGGCTCCTTATATTTGTATCTCCTCTTCCTGTGGCCACCAGACAGCATGGATATCTCAGAATATTAGCTAACTTACATGATTTCCGTTCCATATTAATGTCTTTCTTATTCAGTATACAGCAATAGGAACATAACTACAGAGTACTCTGCCAATGGAAAATTCGAAATGGCCCACAGTAGGCTGGGGCCCTACAGATTTTGTAACGTACATAAGAACAATCCTATGGAGTTGCAATCATAACAAGATACATCATCTATTGGACTTCCCCCATTTCTCCACACTGCTGATGGTGTCCCTCCTAAGTCTCCAGGCTTCCTCTTCTGGTACGGTGTATCAGGTGACAGCTGCAACTAATCAGAAGCCAGTGATTGACTGAAGCTGTCAACTTAGGCCCCACTCTGAAAGAGGAAGCCCAGTAACTAGCAGGGGAAACTGGCATCAGCATAGATGAGCCATAGAGAACCAGTAGGTGAATGTGTTTTTTATGTTAGGACCACTTTTGGATTATTTTTTAAACTATGTAAAAGTACAGTAGAAGACAACCCCTTTAAATTACATCTATACATAGCAACTACAACAATGTAATTCTCCTGGTGTCATTTAAAGGAACACTCAAAGCAAAAAAACCATTCACTAGGGTAGGCTCAAAGGGCAGACCTTGACAAAGAACGCGAAAGAGCATCAAAGACCCAAAACTTGACAAAACAGCATGTATCAGTTTTGTCTGGGTGATAAAGAGAACCTGTCAGCATGATTTTGTAATGTAAAGTAAAGCCATGGCTGTAATGGCTCTGTAATTCTGATTAAATTGAAATCGGCTTTTTTGTTCTTCTTCAGTCACCATTTGAAGTTTTCGGCTCAGTAGATTTCGATGCACAGGGGCCGGACTGTGCACTGGGGCTTTTAATCTCTGTCTGTGATTCCCAGCACCACTGCTGCCTCCAGTCTGTGAATGACAGGTCACTGCTGAGATTTAAAACAGAGGAAGAAGGTCATACAGAGACTAGAGGAAGCAGAGGGGCCGGGGAATCACAGGTAGGGAGGAGACAACCCAGTGCACAGTCCGGCCCCTGTGCACCGAAAGCTAATTAGCAGAAAACTTCAAATGGTCATTAAAGAAGAACAACAAAGGAGATTTCTTCACCAAAGTTATCAATGTAATCAGTGTTAGAGCGCCATTACAGCCATGTCTTTACATTACAAAATTGTGCTGACAGATTCTCTTTAAGAAACAAAGGAATAGATCATTTGTCACTAAGTGGGATCTACAGTGCTGGCCAAAAGTATTGGCATCCCTGCAATTCTGTCAGATAATACTCAGTTTCTTCCTGAAAATGATTGCAATCACAAATTCTTTGGTATTATTCTCTTCATTTAATTTGTCTTCAATGAAAAAAACACAAAAGAATTGTCCTAAAGCCAAATTGGATATAATTCCACACCAAACCTAAAAAAGGGGGTGGACAAAAGTATTGGCATCCTTTGAAAAATCATATGATGCTTCTCTAATTCGTGTAATTAACAGCACCTGTAACTTACCTGTGGCACCTAACAGGTGTTGGCAATAATTAAATCACACTTGCAGCCAGTTAACATGGATTAAAGTTGACTTAACCTCTGTCCTGTGTCCTTGTGTGTATCACATTGAGCATGGAGAAAAGAAAGAAGACCAAAGAACTGTCTGAGGATTTGAGAAACCAAATTGTGAGGAAGCATGACCAATCTCAAGTAGTGTTGAGCCACCCCCGTAGTGTTCGAGTTCGGTTCGGTTCGTCGAACACCCGTGTGTTCGCCGAACTGTTCGTCGAACTGTTCGTCGAACACCTTCGAACACCGTTAAAACCAATGGCAGGCAAACAAAAACACATAGAAACACATAGAAAACACCTTCAAAGGTGTCCAAAAGCTGACAAACTGCTCAGAAGACACAACTAACACATGGAAAAGTGACAAGTACATATAGTCATGCGAAAAGAAAAGAGGTGGAGGAGTAAAAGGAGGGGGAGACACAGATATAGGCATGTCATGCCCTTCTAAAATCCAAAAAGTGAGAAGCCGAGACGGCCAGTCTGCTCCTGCCCGTGCCACCTCCGTGTCGCCGGGTTTGTGCCAGAGCCGCGGTGAACCCTGACGGCCAGCCCCCCTCTCCCAATACTGGTGCCTGTCCGCTGGTGGGTCGAGAGAGCCCCCCTGTGGTGGAGGCAGCTCTAAGCTTTTTAATTTAAATTGTCCCTCTAATTTGAATGAATACACTTTAAATCCATTTACAAGGATCTATTGGAGGGCAAGTCTCATGCCAGCAGCCGCGTAATTCCAGCTCCAGTAGCGTCCACTAAAGCTGCTGCAGTTAAAAAGCTTTTATAAGGATCGAGCTCGGCTGTCCACCGCAAGGCATCCTAGTGCCAGTCCCAGCCCCTATGCCTTGGGGTGCCTCCTGATGCTCTTCACTGAGTATCCCGTGGTCCCGAAGCATTTCCTTTGAAAAAATTAAGTGTCCAAACTACAGGTGGTGTAGCTTGCTTAACAGCCGGGATAATCCGCTGACTAGCAGACACTGCTACTAGGCACAAAGTATTTCCTGGGCTAGATGCAGTTAAAAATTTGTAAGTAGATACTCTCGTTGGATGCTGAGAAAGCATTCCATAGAGTCTCCTGGCACGCCATATATGATTCTCTTAAAAAGCTTGGGGTAGGGGTCTAGGGGACCCTTTTATAGCCAAAATCACGGCCCTGTATCACAATACGTCACCTAGGCTGAAGATAAATGGAACTGTAGCACCGAGGGCTCGGTTGCTACAGACGTATTGCACCTCACCCAGAGATGTGATATCTCACTCTCAGATAAGGATGGAGTGTGGATCAGGACCCGACACCTGCATGCATTACACCACATTGCCGTGGGGCAGGGCGACCAATATGCCCCTGAGATGGGCACGACAGTCCCTGTCCCTGGCTGGAGTGGGGGGAGGGAACACTGAGGAAGGGGAACCCTGCAGTGCAGGAGCAGGGAGGAAGCAGTTCCTGGGTGCATTGAGAAGGGAGTATAAAAGGTGGGCACCATCTTAGTTCAGTGCAGAGAAGTCTGAGCAGAAGTGGCAGGGAGCAGGGGCTCTGCATGAGCTCTGCTCCGGAGGCGGGCCTAGTAACAGAGGCCCAGGCCTGCAAGAGGGAGAAGGAAGGAAGAGGAGCGGAGAAGGCTCCAGGAACGAGGAATGAAGGGATCCCAGGGGTGCGGACGGGCGAGTCGCCACCGCACGCCCGAATCCACCTGCGTGGAGGGGTCAGGCCAAAGGGGGAGACCGGTCCCCGAACTAGTGGAGGCAGGAAACGACCCTCAGCTAGAAACCGGAGGCTCTGACATTTTATGTGGCGCAGCCCCTTGCTCCACCCGCTAGGAAGGCACCACATAGGGTCAGGGAAACTGGCGCCAAGTTTACCAAGAGGAGGCCCGAGGCAGCCGGACAGAAGTGTTGGTAAGAAAGGCCAGACAAAGGACACACAAAGGGGGTCCTGTGAAGCGCTCCAAAGTTATCTGGGAGTTGTCTGAGCCCCTCACCTGGTGAGCACAGTACGACGTGGGCAGCCGTTACCTGCAGACGTGGTCTGGATAATAAGAACTGTGAGTAAAGGCCCTGAACTGCATCACTGACTCCGTGTCGTTACTGCTGCTGCCCTGCACCATCACCCCCATCCTCCGCATACACTGCCCTGAGGCTATACTCCTCCCGTGGGGAGTTATGCTACGCTCTGCTGCACCCACAACACCAGCCTTAGCGGTCTGCCCTGTAGCGGCGGTTCACTCTGACCGCAATCCACGGGTGGCGTAGTCGGACATTTAAACATCAAAACCACATAAATAGTTCCGCCACTGGTTTGACCGCCCTGAGCCACGGAACCGGATCGCCGCCACGAAGACTACAACCACCAGCATCCACCAAAAAGGGTCCGGCTCCGGGTGTCCCAAGGCCCAGGGGGTGCGTCAGAACATTTTCATCACCTTTCACAATCACCAATGGGACAAGGCAGGGATGTCCTCTGTCCCCTCTCTTATACATCCTAGTGACGGAGCACCTGCTCTCATCAATTCGCCATAACCTCAATATTAGGTGGATTGAGGTGGGAGGCACCGAGTACAAGTGCTCTCTATTTGCTGATGATGTCCTAGTATATATCACTCAATCACATATATCCATCCCTGCTGTTATGGCTGAAATAGATCACTTTGTTACATGGTAAAATTTTAAAATCAATGCAGCGAAGTCTGAGGCCCTCGATGTCTCCCTCCCTAAATCCATATAGGATTCCATCCAGTCCAACTTTCCCTTTGCCTGGCCCTCACAGGGTATCAAATACTTAGGAATTCCTATTCATAGAGACCTCTCCCATCTATTTTATCTTAATTTTGGGCCCTTTATTGAACAATTCCATACAGACCACGGTTGGCAAGTTAGAACTGTAAGATTCACTACGTGAACCACTGGTGTTTTGTGGAAAAGCACATGTACACCGCGTTCCAAATTATTATGCAAAAAGTGTTTGGGAGTGATAAGGGAAGAATTTGTTTGTTTGTCAGTTAAACTCATTGATGGTGATGTGTGTCAGGGCTCTTTATATCACTGTAAGCAATTGCAGACACCTGTGCTAATTAGTTTGGCAGGTGTGTCCAATGAAAGGCAAGACTACTTAAGAAGGCTCTCTCACATTATTAAGCAGCCTACATTTTCTGCCAAAATGGGAAAGAAAAAGGATGTGTCGGCTGCTGAGAAGCAACAAATTGTGGAGTGTTTAGGTCAAGGCATGACTACAATCAACATTGTGCGATGATCAGGATGAAGTGTCTTGGCAATCAAGAAGTATGTAGCTGATTCACAGTACACACGTGTGCGTGCTGATAAGGGCAAATTGAGGACTCTTTCCTACAGGCAATTACGTCAGGTTGAAAGAGCAGCGGCAAAAAAGCCTTGTCATAGCAGCAGACAAGTTTTTGAAGCTGCTTGTGCCTCCAACGTCCCCCGAACAACAAGATGCAGGGTCCTTCAGAGGTTTGCAGCTGTGCATACGCCATCCTGTCGACCTCCTCTATCCACTTCACACAAGCAGAAACGGCTCCAGTGGGCCAAACATTACATGAAGACTGATTTCAAAACTGTTTTGTTCACGGATGAGTGCCGTGCAGCGCTCGATGGTCCAGATGAATGGAGTGGAGGATGGCTGGTTGATGGACACCCCACGCAAACACGGCTACAGCGCCAACAAGGAGGAGGTGGAGTAATGTTTTGGGCTGGAATCATGGGGAGAGAGATTGTCGGCCCCTTTAGGATCCCTGAAGGCGCTAAAGATGAACTCCATAATGTATGTGGATTTTCTCAAACAGCACTTCCTGCCATGGTTCAAGAAGAAGAACCGTGTATTTCACAGCAAGATCATTTTTCTGCATGATAATGCACCATCTCATGCTGCACATAAAACATCTGCATCTCTGGCTGATATGGGCATAAAAGGGGACAAACTTATGGTGTGACCCCCATGCTCCCCTGACCTCTACCCCATTCAGAACCTTTGGAGCATCATTAAAAGGAGTGTCTATGATGGCGGGAGGCAGTTCACATCTAAGCAACAGCTCTGGGAGGGTATTCTGTCCTCATGCAAAACAATTGAAGCAGAAACCATCCAAAACCTGACAAATTCAATGGACGAGAGATTTCAGAAGCTCCTTTCGAACAAGGGGTCCTATGTGAAAATGTAACATCACCTAGAATAAAGTTTTGAGTTGAAAACTGTTTGATTTCAGTTTCTAACAACCTGCTAATGCTTATAATTTTAACAATGACCATTTTTTTGGTCTTTATTAAAATGAAAAGGTTGATCGAAAAGTTTGGGGGATCTAAGAGTGTGGCAACCCAGTAGTCATGATTACTTCGAATTCTGACAATATGAGGGTCATGCTGCAGGTAGTGCAGCAAGAAGGCACTTATGTGTCTTGCGCATCTCGGAGCCCGAAAATTATTTTCCGGGCTAGATGCAGCTAAAAATTATTTTTAATTTTAAATCTGGTGAAGCTTATTATAGATGGCCTAATAGGATCAGTGCTGCACACTGCTACAAAGCCCAAATTATTTTCCAGTCAAGATACAGATAAACATGATTAGTAATTTGAAAGCTTAAAACGGTTGGTAGGGTGATTTTAACCAATCATCAAGCTTTTACTCTCCCCAGTATGACACAGGGGTAGAAAAGTCGTTTCGGATCCATGATTTGTTCATCTTTATGAACGTGAGTCTGTCTACATTATCAGTGGAGAGCCGCGTGCGCTTATCTGTCAGCACACCACCAGCAGCGCTGAACACACGTTCAGACAAAACGCTGGCTGCGGGGCATGACAAGATCTCCAAGGCGTAAGTGGCTAGCTCCGGCCATTTATCCAGATTGGAAGCCCAAAAAGAGCAAGGGTCCAGTGACACAGTCGTGGCTTCAATGTTTACTTGGAGATACTCCTGTACCATCGTCTCTAGGCGTTGACTATGTGTCAGACTTCTTGTCTCCTGTGGCCTTGCAAAGGATGGGCTAAAAAAGTGGTGAAATGATTCCGCAAAATTGATGTTACCAGCAGATACTGTGGTTCTGTTACGGTTTGAGTGCTGAACACTTGACGGTCCCACGGTTGGCAAGTTGGAACTGTGAGATTCACTACGTGCACCACTGGTATTTTGTGGAAAAGCACATGTAAGATTCTGCAACAGTCTCTGCTGATACTCCTGCATGCGTGCATCCCTTTCTATGGCAGGAATAATTTCTGCAAATTTACTTTTGTACCGGGGATCTAACAGTGTGGCAACCCAGTAGTCAGGATTATTTCTAATTCTCACAATTCGAGGGTCATGTTGCAGGTAGTGCAGCAAGAAGGCACTCATGTGTGTTGCGCATCCAGGAGCACCAAGTCCCTGTTGTGTTGGTGGCGAGGTAACAATCATGCTTCCTTCCTCTGTCCTCTCCCCCCAACCTCGCACAACAGAAATGTGATCAAGGTCTCCCTCATCTGATGAGTCTTCCATCAGTTCGTCCTCCACTTCTTCCTGGGCTCCTGCACCTTCCTCACTAGTTTGGCTGCTACCATGCGCCCTGGTAAAATCATCTCCCCCACCCTCACATGCCTGCCGCCTTGGTGCTGCCGACCGTCTGGACCTTGCAGATGTTAGCCCTTCCGCATACAACTCCTCCTCCTCTACTTCCTCCACCTCCTCTTGTGCCACCACCTGACTCCGAATTCTGTTTAACATGTGCTCCAGCATGTAAATCACCGGAATAGTCATGCTGATAATGGCATCGTCAGCACTAAACATCTTCGTCGCCATTTCAAAACTGTGCAGAAGGGTGCATAGGTCACTGATCTGAGACCACTCCTCCAGCGTGATTTGCCCCACCTCTGAATCTCGTTGGCCCAGGCTATACGTCAGAACGTATTGCACCAGGGCTTGTCGGTGCTGCCACAGTCGCTGCAACATGTGCAGAGTTGAATTCCACCGGGTAGGCACATCGCATTTTAGCCGGTGAAGTGGCAGGCCCAACGACTTCTGTAGAGATGTAAGTCGCTGAGCTGCGGGATGCGAACGGCGGAAGTGAGCACACAGCGACCGTGCCCTCTGCAGAAGGCCATCTAGTCTGGGATAGTGGGCTAAAAATTGCTGGACAACCAGGTTCAACACGTGAGCCATACAAGGCACGTGTGTGACATTGCCCCGGCGAAGGGCCGCACCCAGGTTTGCAGCATTGTCGCACACGGCCTTCCCTGGTTTCAGGTCCAGTGGAGACAACCATTCATGAAATTGGTTCTCCAGAGCTGACCACAACTCCTCAGCTGTGTGACTCACATTTCCCAGACATTTCAATGTAAAAACCGCCTGATGACGTTGAGCCCTACTGCCAGCATAGTAAGGAGGTGTGCAGGATCCCTTCTGCGCAGTTAGAAAGCTTGTGGCATGACCAGACAGGCTTTGGCTGCAGGTGGAAGACCGAGAGGAGGTTGAGGAGGCAGAAGCAGTGGAGGAACTTTGACATAAAGAGGATTGACGCACAACTCGTGGGGACGGCAAGACTTGGACAGCAGCCCCTTGTCCTGCTGTCACCATAGTTACCCAGTGCCCAGTCAGCGACATGTAACGCCCCTGTCCATGCCTACTCGTCCAAGTGTCTGTGGTGAAATGCACCCTGTCACACACAGAGTTTCTCAAAGAAGCGGTGATGTTGTGTGCGACATGCTGGTGGAGCGCAGGCACACCTTTCTTTGAGAAGTAGTGCCGACTGGGCATCTGGTACTGGGGCACTGCGACGGACATAAGGTCTCGAAAATCCTCTGTGTCCACCAGGCGGAAAGGCAGCATTTCTGTAGCCAAGAGCTTGCAGATGGTGAAATTCAACCTCTTAGCTTTCTCATGGCTAGGAGGAAATGGTCTTTTACTTGTCCACATCTGAGGGACCGAGGGCTGGCTATTGTGCTTAGACGGGGTTGATAAGGGTGTCCCCGGCAAACTGCCGGTCTGTGAGGAAGATGCAGGCGGACATGTTAGGTTGCCTTGATCCAAAGGTGGTGCTATCGATGTCGGACAGCGCTCAAGACCAGCTGGTGTTACCACCTCCAAAGAAAATGATGACCTGCCAATCACGCTGGCTGTTGCGGGTAAAGAGGTGGCAGGTCTGCGCCCCAAAACAGGTGTGACTGCTGTCCCCCCAGTCACAGAGGATGAAGAGGCCGCGGATGCACAAGATATGGCAGACGGTGGTTGGCCCGGCCGGCTAGGCCGCATTGTAGCACACTAAGCTTCCCACTGCAACTTATGCTTCATGTCCATGTGCCGGTTCATGCATGAAGTACTCAAACTATGTATTTTTTGGCCTCTACTTAGCTTTTGCTGACAAATGTTACAGATAACACGAGTTGGGTCATCTTTATCGATCTGAAAAAATGCCCAGGCTATGCAAGGCTTAGCACCCATGCGACCTGAAGAGCCACCACGACTTGTGGTGAGAGGCAGAGTTGTGTTTGAGGATGCAGTTGTTGACGTGCTTCCAGTACTACGTCTCTGTCCAGGAAGGCGCAACCTGACCTCGTCGTCACTAGCATCTTCCTCCACCTCCCCTGCTGACCTCATCTCTTGGCTGACTGTGGGTTGACAGTAAGTGGGATCTCCGACCTCATCATCATCACCCTGTGCGTTATCACACCCGTCGTCCTCAGAGCCAACCTGTTCCTGCCCTGACAAAAAACTAAAGTTGTCGCTCCAATCAGGTATTTGAGTCTTATCATCGTCTTCCTCATTGTCTCCACCAACAGGAGTTACAGTTTGGGAATGAGGGTCTACATTATGGTCAGAACCTTCTGCGTCTGGTCCTGGATCCGACTCATAAAGATTCTGGGCATCAGTGCAGATCATTTCCTCGTCTGGATTCACAGAAGCACTGGAGTCGACCTCTGATTCCCAGGCTATAGTATGAGTAAACAGCTCTGCAGACTCAACCATCTGTTCTACCTCATACTCAGACGGGCAGCTGGAGATTTGGGAGCTGTGAGGAAGCAAGTGCGATTTGGGTGACACCTTTGAGGACTGGAGTATTTGTGATGTTGAAGTTGATGTGGAGGAGAGCCCACTTAAAGGAGCACTTGATATCCGTTGAAGCACCTGCTGTTTTTGTGCCTCATCTGGAATTTGTAGCGATTGGCGTGGCCGTAAGAAAGGGATCTTATCACATTGTCCGCTAAAAGAAGTAGACATTTTAGTTTGGCTGGAAGATGGTCTTTCTTCTGCATCTACCCCACGGACACAACCTTTTTTCCCCTTCCCAACACGCCTATTCCCCTTTCCACCAGCAGCAGGCCTTTTTCCACTCATTTTGGTGGTTAACTAATTCACAACTCTGGAGTTGTTTGCACAAAAAAACAATGGATGGTAACCGAGCAGAGCTGAGTGGCCAAACTGTGGTATTAGGCCAAAACTATTGGCTGGGTTAGATGCAGAAAAAAATTATTTTTAATTTGCAACCTGATGGAGGTCAGTATAGATGGACTAATAGACCAAGTCCCACACACCGCTAGAAGCCCAAATATTTTTTCAGAGCTAGATGCAGAAATTTTTTTTATTCAATTTGCAACCTGATGGAGGTCAGTATAGATGGACTAATAGACCAAGTCCCACACACTGCTAGAAGCCCAAATATTTTTTCAGAGCTAGATGCAGAAAAAAATTATTTTTAATTTGCAACCTGATGGAGGTCAGTATAGATGGACTAATAGACCAAGTCCCACACACCGCTAGAAGCCCAAATATTTTTTCAGAGCTAGATGCAGAAAAAAATTATTTTTAATTTCCAACCTGATGGAGGTCAGTATAGATGGACTAATGGAACAAGTCCCACACGCTGCTAGAAGCCAAAATATTTTTTCAGAGATAAATGAAGAAAAAAATTATTTTTAATTTGCAACCTGATGGAGGTCAGTATAGATGGACTAATAGACCAAGTCCCACACACTGCTAGAAGCCCAAATATTTTTTCAGAGCTAGATGCAGAAAAAAATTATTTTTAATTTGCAACCTGATGGAGGTCAGTATAGATGGACTAATAGAACAAGTCCCACACGCTGCTAGAAGCCCAAATATTTTTTCAGAGATAAATGAAGAAAAAAAATATTTTTAATTTGCAACCTGATGGAGGTCAGTATAGATGGACTAATAGACCAAGTCCCACACACCGCTAGAAGCCCAAATATTTTTTCAGAGCTAGATGCAGAAAAAAATTATATTCAATTTGCAACCTGCTGGATGTCAGTATAGAAGGACTAATAGAACAAGTCCCACACACTGCTAGAAGCCCAAATATTTTTTCAGAGCTAAATGAAGAAAAAAATTATTTTTAATTTGCAACCTGATGGAGGTCAGTATAGATGGACTAATAGACCAAGTCCCACACACTGCTAGAAGCCCAAATATTTTTTCAGAGCTAGATGCAGAAAAAAATTATATTCAATTTGCAACCTGCTGGAGGTCAGTATAGAAGGACTAATAGAACAAGTCCCACACACTGCTAGAAGCCCAAATATTTTTTCAGAGCTAAATGAAGAAAAAAATTATTTTTAATTTGCAACCTGATGGAGGTCAGTATAGATGGACTAATAGACCAAGTCCCACACACTGCTAGAAGCCCAAATATTTTTTCAGAGCTAGATGCAGAAAAAAATTATTTTTAATTTGCAACCTGATGGAGGTCAGTATAGATGGACTAATAGAACAAGTCCCACACGCTGCTAGAAGCCCAAATATTTTTTCAGAGATAAATGAAGAAAAAAATTATTTTTAATTTGCAACCTGATGGAGGTCAGTATAGATGGACTAATAGACCAAGTCCCACACACTGCTAGAAGCCCAAATATTTTTTCAGAGCTAGATGCAGAAAAAAATTATTTTTAATTTG
Organism: Phyllobates terribilis; assembly: GCF_046119375.1. Lineage (NCBI taxonomy): Eukaryota > Metazoa > Chordata > Amphibia > Anura > Dendrobatidae > Phyllobates > Phyllobates terribilis. The sequence continues at coordinate 332,948,546 of NW_027362768.1, forward strand.
CAACCTGATGGAGGTCAGTATAGATGGACTAATAGAACAAGTCCCACACGCTGCTAGAAGCCCAAATATTTTTTCAGAGATAAATGAAGAAAAAAATTATTTTTAATTTGCAACCTGATGGAGGTCAGTATAGATGGACTAATAGACCAAGTCCCACACACTGCTAGAAGCCCAAATATTTTTTCAGAGCTAGATGCAGAAAAAAATTATTTTTAATTTGCAACCTGATGGAGGTCAGTATAGATGGACTAATAGACCAAGTCCCACACACCGCTAGAAGCCCAAATATTTTTTCAGAGCTAGATGCAGAAAAAAATTATTTTTAATTTGCAACCTGATGGAGGTCAGTATAGATGGACTAATAGACCAAGTCCCACACACCGCTAGAAGCCCAAATATTTTTTCAGAGCTTAATGCAGAAAAAAATTATATTCAATTTGCAACCTGCTGGAGGTCAGTATAGAAGGACTAATAGAACAAGTCCCACACACTGCTAGAAGCCCAAATATTTTTTCAGAGCTAAATGAAGAAAAAAATTATTTTTAATTTGCAACCTGATGGAGGTCAGTATAGATGGACTAATAGACCAAGTCCCACACACTGCTAGAAGCCCAAATATTTTTTCAGAGCTAGATGCAGAAAAAAATTATTTTTAATTTGCAACCTGATGGAGGTCAGTATAGATGGACTAATAGACCAAGTCCCACACACCGCTAGAAGCCCAAATATTTTTTCAGAGCTAGATGCAGAAATTTTTTTTATTCAATTTGCAACCTGATGGAGGTCAGTATAGATGGACTAATAGACCAAGTCCCACACACTGCTAGAAGCCCAAATATTTTTTCAGAGCTAGATGCAGAAAAAAAATATTTTTAATTTGCAACCTGATGGAGGTCAGTATAGATGGACTAATAGACCAAGTCCCACACACTGCTAGAAGCCCAAATATTTTTTCAGAGCTAGATGCAGAAAAAAATTATTTTTAATTTGCAACCTGATGGAGGTCAGTATAGATGGACTAATAGACCAAGTCCCACACACCGCTAGAAGCCCAAATATTTTTTCAGAGCTAGATGCAGAAAAAAATTATATTCAATTTGCAACCTGCTGGAGGTCAGTATAGAAGGACTAATAGAACAAGTCCCACACACTGCTAGAAGCCCAAATATTTTTTCAGAGCTAAATGAAGAAAAAAATTATTTTTAATTTGCAACCTGATGGAGGTCAGTATAGATGGACTAATAGACCAAGTCCCACACACTGCTAGAAGCCCAAATATTTTTTCAGAGCTAGATGCAGAAAAAAATTATTTTTAATTTGCAACCTGATGGAGGTCAGTATAGATGGACTAATAGAACAAGTCCCACACGCTGCTAGAAGCCCAAATATTTTTTCAGAGATAAATGAAGAAAAAAATTTTTTTTAATTTGCAACCTGATGGAGGTCAGTATAGATGGACTAATAGACCAAGTCCCACACACTGCTAGAAGCCCAAATATTTTTTCAGAGCTAGGTGCAGAAAAAAATTATATTCAATTTGCAACCTGCTGGAGGTCAGTATAGAAGGACTAATAGAACAAGTCCCACACACTGCTAGAAGCCCAAATATTTTTTCAGAGCTAGATGCAGAAATTTTTTTTATTCAATTTGCAACCTGATGGAGGTCAGTATAGATGGACTAATAGACCAAGTCCCACACACTGCTAGAAGCCCAAATATTTTTTCAGAGCTAGATGCAGAAAAAAAATATTTTTAATTTGCAACCTGATGGAGGTCAGTATAGATGGACTAATAGACCAAGTCCCACACACTGCTAGAAGCCCAAATATTTTTTCAGAGCTAGATGCAGAAAAAAATTATTTTTAATTTGCAACCTGATGGAGGTCAGTATAGATGGACTAATAGAACAAGTCCCACACGCTGCTAGAAGCCCAAATATTTTTTCAGAGATAAATGAAGAAAAAAATTATTTTTAATTTGCAACCTGATGGAGGTCAGTATAGATGGACTAATAGACCAAGTCCCACACACTGCTAGAAGCCCAAATATTTTTTCAGAGCTAGATGCAGAAAAAAATTATTTTTAATTTGCAACCTGATGGAGGTCAGTATAGATGGACTAATAGAATGATGCTATGCCCAAAAGATTTTACTTCACTAGGTGCAGTAAAAAAATTGGTATTCTATACACAGGTGGTATATCTTGCAACACAGATAGGCTACTCCACTGACTAACACACTCTGCAATAGGCCAAAAAGGATTAGCTTTGCTAGATTCAGCCAAATGTTGTGAAAAAAACTTGCACAGCACTGGCACAGACCTGCCTGGCAAAAACTGATAGGAACTGATGTAACCTAGTCCTGAAAAGGACTCCAATTACAATTAGTCTTTACTCCCACAATCTATCTATTTAAGAGCACAGACCTGCTTTATAAAAGTCGTCGGAAATGCTGTAACCTAGTCCTTAAAAGGACTGCAATCACAACTATTCCCTACTCCCAAGCTATCTGTATATTTGTGCGAAAATTGGCTTGAAATTAACAAGGTATAGCGCACACAGCAACAGCGGTGCCGTCTAACACGCAGCTGCAGCAGTGAGAAAATGGTGGCGACGGGGAAAATGGCTTGGTCTTATAGGGCAAGGACATGTGACATACACTGCCAATCACACATGCCCTTGCTTGTGTGAAAAAAAGCACTTCGCTCCGTGTGTGCGCTGCTGATAGGCTGACAGATTGCACCTCCCCACTGCAAATGCGGGAAAGAGAAAAAAAAATGGAGATCTTCATTGTTCCTGCAGAGATTCATCCCCTGCCCCTCCCCCCGCCCCGCTGTACACTCAAACTGCGTATTAACATTAATTTTCATCATTACTGAGAAAAAATCCAGTTATGATTTTGGTGCACGAACAGTTATCGAACATAACCTCGAACAGCCGAATTTTTCTCAAATTGTTCGTGTTCGCCGACCGGCTCGAACACCGCCCAAAACAGCTCGAATTTGAGATTGGCGAACAGTTCGAGTAGAACAACGCTCATCTCTAATCTCAAGGCTACAAGTCCATCTCCAAAGACTTGAATGTTCCTGTGTCTTCCGTGCGCAGTGTCATCAAGAAGTTTAAAGCCCATGGCACTGTGGCTAACCTCCCTAGATGTGGATGGAAAAGAAAAATTGACGAGAGATTTCAACGCAAGATTGTGCGGATGGTGGATAAAGAACCTCGACTAACATCCAAACAAGTTCAAGCTGCTCAGCAGTCCGAGGGTACAACAGTGTCAACCCGTACTATCCATCGGCGTCTGAATGAAAAGGGACTGTATGGTAGGATACCCAGGAAAACCCCACTTCTTACCCCAAGACATAAAAAAGCCAGGCTGGAGTTTGCCAAAACTTACCTGAGAAAGCCTAAAATGTTTTGGAAGAATGTTCTCTGGTCAGATGAGACAAAAGTAGAGCTTTTTGGGAAAAAGCATCAACATAGAGTGTACAGGAAAAAAAGGAGGCATTCAAAGGAAAGAACACGGTCCCTACAGTCAAACATGGCGGAAGTTCCCTGATGTTTTGGGGTTGCTTTGCTGCTTCTGGCACTGGACTGCTTGACCGTGTGCATGGCATTATGAAGTCTGAAGACTACCAACAAATTTTGCAGCATAATGTAGGGCCCAGTGTGAGAAAGCTGGGTCTCCCTCAGAGGTCATGGGTCTTCCAGCAGGACAATGACCCAAAACACACTTCCAAAAGCACTATAAAATGGTTTGAGAGAAAGCACTGGAGACTTCTAAGGTGGCCAGCAATGAGTTCAGACCTGAATCCCATAGAACACCTGTGGAGAGATCTCAAAATGGCAGTTTGGAGAAGGCACCCTTCAAATATCAGGGACCTGGAGCAGTTTGCCAAAGAAGAATGGTCTACAATTCCAGCAGAGCATTGTAAGAAACTCATTGATGGTTACAGGAAGCGGTTGTTCGCAGTTATTTTGGCTAAAGGTTGTGCAACCAAGTATTAGGCTGAGGGTGCCAATACTTTTGTCCGGCCCTTTTTTGGAGTTTTGTGTGAAATGATCAATGATTTGATTTTTGCTTCATTCTCTTTTGTGTTTTTTCCTTGCATGCAAATTAAATGAAGATAATAATACCAAATAATTTGTGATTGCAATAATTTTCAGGAAGAAACTGAGTATTATCTGACAGAATTGCAGGGGTGCCAATACTTTTGGCCAGCACTGTACATATGCTACGATATTGCATCGTCTCTAAAATCGCAGTTCAACCTGTTGTGTACACATCAGCAACTGTGAAGCCGTTACCGCCATTATTGACAGTAGTCATAGTCAGAGGCATCTGTTTTCATAATCATAAACTGATTGAAAGACACAAGAGGACGTCTCACATGGGGAATATAAAAAGTCAAAAAGGTCAGCCATAATAAAGTATGTTGTAAATTAGTAATTGGAATCAATGCATTAATTTCTTCCATTTGCATATAAATAGATTAATAGCGAAATCATTTTTACATTCTATAAAGCTTTCAAAAAGGTCATGAAGTCAGTACTTTTAGTACATAATTTAGCATTAAATATGTTGTGCATTAATTTTTAAGAACATCATTTCATATGCAGTTTGTTGCTGAATAATTGACGGGTTTAAATAGACAAATGTGATGAAAAGTAATATGTGGCCTGCTGCAAAATGAAAAGACTACATCAAATTAATCAACTTGCACTTCTGATTTATTAAAAAGAACAAAAAAATGGCCCAATGGACTGTGCTGTTTGGAGACCATGGAGTAGATGTATCAAAGATGGCAAAGTGAAAAAGTGGTGGAGTAGCCCATAGCAATCTGATCGATTGCTTATTTAATTTTCAAACTGACGTCTGAAATTAGGAATTAGTCCTACCGGTAATTGGTTTTCAAGGAGTTATGACAGCACTACAGGAGGAGGTTGTCCTTCAGATCTTCTCTAAGGACAGGAACACAGAGATGTTAAGCCTCCCACCCACCACCAACCTCAATGACTACACCAGGAAGGATACAATAGAGTTATTGAACAAATGTATTTATTTTACTTGCTAATACAAGCCATTTTCATCACTTAGCCTATTGGGACTCATAGTCTAAATTCCCTATCAGTATGCCTTTGGAGTATGTGAGGAATCTGGAGAACCTGGAGGAAAACCATGTAAACATGGGGAGAACATACAAACTTCTTTCAGATGTTGTCCTTGATGGGACTTGAACCCAGGACCCTAGCACTGCAAAGCAGCAATGCTAATCACTGAGCCACCATGCAGCACAATTTTTTACATATGTTAATTGCAAAATGGGAGGAAATACACAGGTTCTATCTTGATGAACTCTTGGAAAAGCAGACATTGATAGGACTAAGAAAGTCTCTCCTGCCAGTACTAATGGAGCACTATTAAATAAGCAGGCTGTGAGTGAAACTACCAATTGTAAGACTTTTAAGGGAACCTGACAGGTGAAACATGTTCCTTAATCCATGGGCAGCATTTATCAGATTGCATGATTTCAAAAAAGTATGTTTAACTTGGAAACACTGCGGCATTTCAGAAAAAAATTTCCACCACTGAACGAGCCACATGGGAAACTAGTTGCACAGAGAGGTCCTCAGTGGCATCTCCCCACCTGCTGCCCTGAAGTGACAGGTCTCTCTCTGCATGTGTGAATAGGGTGAGACCTATCACTCAAGAGGAGTGGGTGAGGAGAAGCCACCAGAGACCCGACTGTCCCACTAGTCTCCAGCATGGATCGGTCCCCGGCAGCTATTAAGCTATGTTTTCTCCGAAAAGCCATAGAGTTTCAGAGTTAAACATACCTGGCTGAAATAATGCAGTCAGTGTCTGACAAATGCTACCCAAGGATACATTTAAGCCCAAATGTTGGCTACAAACAATGTACCGTCTGTCCAATAGACATACTTTCTATAAATATTAGAAAGTGGCTGCAATGCAAATCTGGTCAACTGTAGCGTCTACTCTTTTTCTTCCCATGAAGTAGAAGTAGCTCTAGTGGAATGGGCTCTGATATTTAATGGGGGATTTAACCTCTGGATTGGTATAAGCCTGCTGGATGATAGATGTTATCCATCTTATTAAGAAACTACTGGAAACTTTTTCCCATTGTTCTTGACACACATTGAATGAACATGTTTGGGCCCAAATGCCAAGAACTAGTAGATTCTAGTTAATGGAGAACAGCCTGTCTTGCAACGTACATCCAAGAAATAGAAACGCTCATCTTTCTGATTTTTTTTTTTATCTTATTTTGACATAAGTACAATCTCCTAGCTTCTATGAAAAGTTGTAGACATTTTTCGAAAAAACGACAAATCAAGTTTTAGAATAACTGTCATCTAGTGTTTTAAGAGAGAGAGTACTTTGATGGACAGTGTTTGGATGCCTCCAATTCTTCTTGCTAAGGTTATTATAACGAGATAAAAATGTTTTGAGAGACATTAACTTCAACCCAACAGATGAGAATGGTTTGAAAGAACATTCACATAGGCAATTTAGAACAAGATTGAGGTTCCAAGGTAGAACCCATTCCTTAAATTAGGTCTGAACCTTGTGCTTGATTTGATTATTTTTTTTAACCCAGACATAATCTACAGGGGAAAGTTAAAACAATTACTAACAGCTGTAATAGTCATGCACTAGAAGTGCCAACTTTTGACTACTTCCAGTCTCAGCATTACATGTACCATTATTCCAGATGCTAAGTCCTAAAACTTGAGGTTGATGTGAAGCCGAATTACCAACTGGAAATCGAAAAGCACATTCAGAGCTGCAACTTCAATCAGGCCAACTGCTCCTTTTCGCGGAGCTTTCAGCTGATCCAAGCAAGCAAGCAAAAGAGGTCTAGGTCCTGGGCTGGACAAAGAACCTAAAGGACACACTCGGTACTGCGAGATTCTGCCAGAACCAGCTCTCTTTTTGCACCTGACCTTCTTCTGCTTGACTGCAGAAGCATCAGATCCACATCATGCATTTAGAAGGCCATGGGTTTAAAGCCCTGGACCACAAGCCTAACATGTATAACACGTAGTCATACAGTAAGCACATTAAATGTCTCTTCTTTTGACCTGGGAAATAGATATGTTTTAAAGGGTTAGTTTCATAATTAGTCTTCAGGAGTTTGTTAGTCCAATGTGGTTCATTTCCCTGTTTGCCGAGTGGCATTGCACTTCTCATGAGTGACAGCTCCTGATGATTGATGGTTCGGACAAGTTGCATTGTTGAGTCGCTGATCCAAACTGTGTGAACTCTGATGCTGCAAGCACAGAAAAGAGACAGCTTTGGCTCCTTGGAGCGCTGGGACAATGAAGCAGGCCAGATCCAGTGAGCTTCAAAGCAGAGCTTGTAGGCTCTATAAAAACAGAGCTTGAAAGCATTGGTCTCCTTGCTTAGGAAACCAGACACCACTGAAAGATTACACAGATGGCCATTATTTTAGGAAGTGAGCAATACAAAATGCATTTCAATATCACTCCATTATTGAGAATGGAGAGGATTTTAAACAAGAGCAACTAAACCGTTTCAAGAAGCACTTTGTAATTTTACCTAATTCAACTGTATATTACTCAATCAGTGGGTGCAGTTTGCACCTTAAAACCTTTTACACTCAGATGACTTTTTGTAGCAATGCTTCTCAAGAGACTTTTCAAAATAAACTGTCATGTGTGTACATGAGGAGTACAACTATTTCTGGCCATTATTTGACTTGCATTCAGCTCTATCTCGAATTTCAGTTGTCTCTGAGCTACTGGGTAGAGGCGAGCTGCTATGATGTCTCCCATACACAGTACACACAGACAGGAATTCCAGCTCTCCTATCTCTATGAAGCACATCTACAAAGCCAGCATCCACATGGAGGACTTTATACTGTGACATATAACACTAATTAGAAAGAAGTAGCCTCTTTCTTCCTCACTTTGGTCCTTCCTTTTCCCTTTTCATGTTCAGAGCTTACAAGCTGCTGTAATCTGATCCCTCAGTGAGCTGGAAATCCAACTCATTTAGAGCATGATACAATTTAGTAGATTTTTAGAGTTAATAATGCAGAAATGAGACAGGTGAAAAAGTGCCCAAAATGGGGAAAGCAGTATATTTTTCTGAGATAAGTTATATTACAAAGTTTCTTATATTCACTTGTACTATTGATTTCTGTATAGTTTTTTTAAAATTGCAATGACCACTTAAATATAAAAAGAAACTTTTCAAGTGTGTAGAAGTACTTGAAAAACATGGGTCAATCACACAATGAATTAGAAGTGCTCTTCTCTAACTAAAAAGTTGAAGGGAGATGAAGTGGGTTTCTTAAGTTACATTTACAGAAAGCCAAAGCCAGCAGTTAGAGAAAGGTTGGTAAATTGTATGGAAGATGACACTTTCCCATAATGAACTATATTGAATAGTTCCATGCACTTACTGTGCTAATTTACAATTATTTAATGTTTTGTGACAATATAAGTGTTAAGAAATGCTATATATAGGATTCTCTGTATATAAACCCAATACACAGTTAAAGCTTCTGAAACCGCTAACATTTCAGGCAGTCCGGTGCTTCTCTTCAGTTTGTCTACTATCTCTTGACAGCTCTTCCCTGGGTGCTATTCTTGGCTTGCTCCCTTTATTATTTGTGTTGTGTGATGGGTTGTCCCAGCTGAAAATGAAGATGGGTTTCCCAGTTGACAGTGGAGAAGGTTGTCAAAGAACATCTGGTCTGCGCTAAGGAAAACAAATGCTGGATCAAATCAAGACTTTATGGTAAAATGTAAATTACAAGAAGAAGAGAAAATGTATATTTTATTGAATTTACTTGAAGTTACTATTTTATGTGCTTTTACCTATTTGCTGGAAAAAAAATGACCTTTCTTTTAAAAGGGAGTCTCTTAGCAAAAAATAACTGTTCAAACCAAACACAGCTCTTAATTATCCAAATATATTAGTGAGATGTTTAGGGCATCATGGGTTCAACACACCCTACCAGGTGCTTGTTTTCTATCTAACTCTGCCCTCCTCTGGTTCCTGCTAAGTACATCTGTCAATCATGGAAGAGGGGGCAGAGATCGATAGAAAGCAAGAAGGTAGGAAGGAGCACTGAACAAGTAGGTATGAACGTGCACTGAAAAAGTAGGTAGGAAGGTGCACTGAACAAGTAGGTAAGTAGATGCACTGAACAAGTAGGTAGGAAGGTGCACTGAACAAATGGGTTGGAAGGAGAACTGAACAAGAAGGTAGGAAGGTGCACTAAACAATCAGGAAGGAAGGTGCATTGAACAAGTGGGTAGGAAGGTGCACTGAAGAAGTAGGTAGGAAGATGCACTGAACAATCAGGTAGGAAGGTGCACTGAACAAGTAGGTAGGAAGGTGCACTGAACAATCAGGTAGGAAGGTGCACTGAACAAGTAGGTAAGAACGTGCACTGAACAAGTAGGTAGGAAGGTGCACTGAACAAGTAGGTAAGAAGATGCACTGAACAAGTAGGTAGGAAGGTGCACTGAACAAATGGGTAGGAAGGAGAACTGAACAAGAAGGTAGGAAGGTGCACTGAACAAGTAGGTAGGAAGATGCACTGAATAAGTAGGCAGGAAGGTGCACTGAACAAGTAGGTAGGAAGGTGCACTGAACAAGTAGGTAGGAAGATGCACTGAACAAGTCGCTAGAAAGGTGCACTGAACAAGTAGGTAGGAAGGTGCATGAAACAAGAAGGCAGGCAGGAGCGCTGAACAATTAGGTAGGAAGGTGCACTGAACAATTAGGTAGGAAGGTGCACTGAACAAGTAGGTAGGAAGGTGCACTGAAGAAGTAGGTAGGAAGATGCACTGAACAATCAGGTAGGAAGGTGCACTGAACAAGTAGGTAGGAAGGTGCACTGAACAATCAGGTAGGAAGGTGCACTGAACAAGTAGGTAAGAACGTGCACTGAACAAGTAGGTAGGAAGGTGCACTGAACAAGTAGGTAAGAAGATGCACTGAACAAGTAGGTAGGAAGGTGCACTGAACAAATGGGTAGGAAGGAGAACTGAACAAGAAGGTAGGAAGGTGCAATGAATAATCAGGTAGGAAGGTGCATTGAACAAGTGGGTAGGAAGGTGCACTGAACAAGTAGGTAGGAAAGTGCACTGAAAAAGTAGGCAGGAAGGTGCACTGAACAAGTAGTTAGGAAGGTGCACTGAACAAGTAGGTAGGAAGATGCACTGAACAAGTAGGTAGGAAGGTGCACTGAACAAATGGGTGGGAAGGAGAACTGAACAAGAAGGTAGAAAGGTGCACTGAACAATCAGGTAGGAAGGTGTATTGAACAAGTGGGTAGGAAGGTGCACTGAACAAGTAGGTAGGAAGGTGCACTGAACAATTAGGTAGGAACGTGCACTGAACAAGTAGGTAGGAAGGTTCACTGAACAAATGGGTAGGAAGGAGATCTGAACAGGAAGGTAGGAAAGTGCACTGAACAATTAGGTAGGAAGGTGCACTGAACAATCAGGTAGGAAGGTGCACTGAACAAGTAGGTAGGAAGGTGCACTTAACAAGTAGGTAGGAAGGTGAACTGAATAAGTAGGTAGGAAGGTGCACTGAACAAGTAGGTAGGAAGGTGCTCTGAACAAGTAGGTAGGAAGGTGCACTGAACAAGTAGGTAGGAAGGTGCACTGAAAAAGTAGGTAGGAAGGTGCACTAAACAAGTAGGTAGGAAGGTGCACCGAACAAGTAGGCAGGAAGGTGCACTGAACAAGTAGGTAGGAACGTGCACTGAACAAGTAAAGAGGAATGTGCACTGAACAAATGGGTCGGAAGGAGTACTGAACAAGAAGGTAGGAAGGTGCACTGAACAATTAGGTAGGAAGGTGCACCAAACATGTAGGTAGGAAGGTGCATTGAACAAGTAGGCAGGAAGGAGCACTGAACAATTAGGTAGGAAGGTGCTCTGAACAATTAGGTAGGAAGGTGTACTGAACAAGTAGGTAGGAAGGTGCACTGAACAAATGGGTAGGAAGGAGAACTGAACAAGAAGGTAGGAAGGTGCACTGAACAATCAGATAGGAAGGTGCATTGAACAAGTGGGTAGGAAGGTGCGCTGAACAAGTAGGTAGGAACGTGCACTGAACAAGTAGGTAGGAAGGTGCACTGAACAAATGGGTAGGAAGGAGAACTGAACAAGAAGGTAGGAAAGTGCACTGAACAATTAGGTAGGAAGGTGCACTGAACAATCAGGTAGGAATGTGCACTGAACAATTAGGTAGCAAAGTGCACTGAACAATCAGGTAGGAATGTGCACTGAACAATTAGGTAGCAAAGTGCACTGAACAATCAGGTAGGAAGGTGCACTGAACAAGTAGGTAGGAAGGTGCACTGAACAAGTAGGTAGGAAGGTGCACTGAACAAGTAGGTAGGAAGGTGCACTGAACAAGTAGGCAGGAAGGAGCACTGAACAATTAGGTAGGAAGGTGCTCTGATCAATTAGGTAGGAAGGTGCACTGAACAAGTAGGTAGGAAGGTGCACTGAACAAGTAGATAGGAAGGTGCACTGAACAAGTAGGTAGGAAGGTGCACTGAACAAGTATGTAGGAACGTGCGCTGAACAAGTAGATAGGATGGTGCACTGAACAAATGGGTAGGAAGGAGAACTGAACAAGAAGGTAGGAAGGTGCACTGAACAATTAGGTAGGAAGGTGCACTGAACAATTAGGTAGAAAGGTGCACTGAACAATTAGGTAGGAAAGTGCACTGAACAATCATGTAGGAAGGTGCACTGATCAAGTAGGTAGGAAGATGCACTGAATAAGTAGGCAGGAAGGTGCACTGAACAAGTCGCTAGGAAGGTGCACTGAACAAGTAGGCAAGAAGGTGCATTGAACAAGAAGGCAGGAGCGCTGAACAATTAGGTAGGAAGGTGCACTGAACTATTGGGTAGGAAGGTGCACTGAAGAAGTAGGTAGGAAGGTGCACTGAAGAAGTAGGTAGGAAGATGCACTGAACAATCAGGTAGGAAGGTGCACTGAACAAGTAGGTAGGAAGGTGCAATGAACAATCAGGTAGGAAGGTGCACTGAACAAGTAAGTAAGAACGTGCACTGAACAAGTAGGAAGGTGCACTGAACAAGTAGGCAAGAAGATGCACTGAACAAGTAGGTAGGAAGGTGCACTGATCAAATGGGTAGGAAGGAGAACTGAACAAGAAAATAGGAAGGTGCACTGAACAATCAGGTAGTAAGGTGCATTGAACAAGTGGGTAGGAAGGTGCACTGGACAAGTAGGTAGGAAGGTGCACTGAAAAATTAGGCAGTAAGGTGCACTGAACAAGTAGTTAGGAAGGTGCACTGAACAAGTAGGTAGGAAGACGCACTGAACAAGTAGGTAGGAAGGTGCACTGAACAAATGGGTGGGAACGAGATCTGAACAAGAAGGTAGAAAGGTGCACTGAACAATCAGGTAGGAAGGTGCACTGAACAAGTAGGTAGGAAGGTGCACTGAACAAGTAGGTAGGAAGGTGCGCTGAATAAGTAGGTAGGAAGGTGCACTGAACAAGTAGGTAGGAAGGTGCGCTGAATAAGTAGGTAGGAAGGTGCACTGAACAAGTAGGTAGGAAGGTGCTCTGAACAAGTAGGTAGGAAGGTGCACTGAACAATTAGGTAGGAAGGTGCACTGAACAAGTTGGTAGGAAGGTGCACTGAAAAAGTAGGTAGGAAGGTGCACTGAACAAGTAGGTAGGAAGGTGCACCGAACAAGTAGGCAGGAAGGTGCACTGAACAAGTAGGTAGGAACGTGCACTGAACAAGTAGATAGGAAGGTGCACTGAACAAATGGGTAAGAAGGAGAACTGAACAAGAAGGTAGGAAGGTGCACTGAACAATTAGGTAGGAAGGTGCACCGAACAAGTAGGTAGGAAGGTGCATTGAGCAAGTAGGCAGGAAGGAGCACTGAACAATTAGGTAGGAAGGTGCTCTGAACAATTAGGTAGGAAAGTGCACTGAACAAGTAGGTAGGAAGGTGCACTAAACAAATGGGTAGGAAGGAGAACTGAACAAGAAGGTAGGAAGGTGCACTGAACAATCAGATAGGAAGGTGCATTGAACAAGTGGGTAGGAAGGTGCGCTGAACAAAAGGTAGGAATGTGCACTGAACAATTAGGTAGGAAGGTGCACTGAACAAATGGGTAGGAAGGAGAACTGAACAAGAAGGTAGGAAAGTCCACTGAACAATTAGGTAGGAAGGTGCACTGAACAATCAGGTAGGAATGTGCACTGAACAATTAGGTAGCAAAGTGCACTGAACAATCAGGTTGGAAGGTGCACTGAACAAGTAGGTAGGAAGGTGCACTGAATAAGTAGGTAGGAAAGTGCACTGAACAAGTAGGTAGGAAGGTGCACTGAACAATTAGGTAGGAAAGTGCACTGAACAAGTAGGTAGGAAGGTGCACTGAAAAAGTAAGTAGGAAGGTGCACTGAACAAGTAGGTAGGAAGGTGCACCGAACAAGTATGTAGGAAGGTGCACTGAACAAGTAGGCAGGAAGGAGCACTGAACAATTAGGTAGGAAGGTGCTCTGATCAATTAGGTAGGAAGGTGCACTGAACAAGTAGGTAGGAAGGTGCACTGAACAAGTAGATAGGAAGGTGCACTGAACAAGTAGGTAGGAAGGTGCACTGAACAATCAGGTAGGAAGGTGGACTGAATAAGTAGGTAGGAAGGTGCACTGAACAATCAGGTAGGAATGTACACTGAACAAGTAGGTAGGAAGGTGCACTGAATTGCTCGGTTACACCTAGGGTGCATCGAGTACCTCATTAGCTTAATTTAATAAAGAACAATTTCTTGTAAATGTAGCATAATTTGACACTAAAGTACAACTTTTCTTAAGTCTGTGTCACTGACAAGTAATTTTGTGCTTATAGACTCTTTAAATTGAATGTACATGCACTTGGTTAGTAAGAGCAAAATTTGGGTCAAAATGATGTACTGGATAATATGGCTATTAGTTGTTGATATAAATGCAATAAGACATGCCAGGACACCAGCAATGAGTGGACAAAGTTGTTTTAAGGGTTATTCCCACCATTAAAAATAAAAAGGTAACCAAAGGGACACCATTTGGAAGTGCATTGAGCTGTAGGGTGCATTGCTGGAAAAGGGGGAAAAAGAAGAAAAAAAACTCTTTAAATCTCTTAGTTTGCGAGTGTGAACGAGCTGAGTGTGACCGGAGCGTAAGTGCGCACGAAAGTAAGTGTGTGACTTGTTTTTCAGTGTAGAGGTATTTGGGAATCCTGCAGAAAATACCCGTGTGAATTGCGGTGAGTTGCTGAATTGTGACCTGCTGAGTGCTTTTCTGTTTAATTTTATTGTGCTTTTTAAAACCTATTTTCTCATTATAGTTTTACAGTTTCTTAGTCTACTACCTGTGTATTTAAGGGTTAACTACATTGCACTAAAATCCTGAGGTGTAGCTATATTCACAAGGGGTTAATTAACGGGGAGGGGTCATAATTAAGGGTTTATAAGGGGCAGCTGGTTGGGCATCCAGTCCTTTGGAAGTGCATTGAGCTGTAGGGTGCATTGCTGGAAAAGGGGAAAAAAAAAAAAAAAAAAAAAACCTCTTTAAATCTCTTAGTTTGCGAGTGTGAACGAGTTGAGTGCGACCGGAGCGTAAGTGCGAATGAAAGTAAGTGTGTGACTTGTTTTTCAGTGACTTTGGATTCAGGGAGTTTGGAAGGGAGGAATTTGGACTGAATTGCTGTCTGTATTTAATTAATTCTTTACTTTTCTTTTTACTTAACATTCTGCCTATTGCAATCCCCGTTAGGAAATGAGCTCCATTATTGACAATGCGATCCAGTGTACATCTTGCCACATGTATGCATTCCTTGAACAGCCGGTCGGGGTTGCATACTGCTGCGCGAGATGTGTGCACGTTGTGCGTTTGGAAGCCCAGGTACTGGATCTAAATGAGCAGCTGGCAACACTGAAATCCATTGACAATATGGAAAGGAGTCTGCTGCTCCCTGAGCAGCTGCTCACTGGGGTAGATGTGGGGGAGGGTGGTAGTAGGGAGCTGCAGGACAGTGAGGCCGCTAGTTGGGTGACAGTTAGAAGGGGGGTAGAGGGAAGAGTGCCAGGGAGGCTAGTCCTGATCTGGCACACCCCAATAAGTTTGCAAAGTTGGCAGATGAGCGGAGTGACGGTACAGGGGTAGCACTGCTGCAGCAAGGCATGTCCCCTGAAAGCCGGAGGAGTGTCAGCTCCAGTAAAGAGGGAAATGGGAGAGCAGGGCAGGCCAGGCTGGTGCTGGTAGTGGGGGACTCAATTATTAGGTGAACAGATAGGGCAATCTGTCGCAAAGACAGGGATCGTCGAACAGTGTGCTGCCTACCTGGCGCTCCAGTCCGGCACATCGCTGATCGGGTTGACAGATTACTGGGAGGGGCTGGTGAGGACCCAGCGGTCATGGTGCACATTGGCACAAATGACAAAGTTAGAGGTAGGTGGAAGGTCCTTAAAGATGATTTCAGGGAATTATGCTGCAAGCTGAAAGCAAGGACCTCCAAGGTGGTATTCTCTGAAATACTACCGGTACCACGTGCCACGCCAGAGAGGCAACGGGAGATTAGGGAGATAAATAATTGGCTCAAGAACTGGTGTAGGAAGGAGGGATTTGGGTTCCTGGAGAACTGGGCTGACTTCTCAGTTGGCTACAGACTCTATGCTAGGGACCGGCTGCACCTCAATGGGGAGGGTGCAGCTGTGCTAGGGGAGAAAATGGCTAGAAGATTGGAGGAGTGTTTAAACTAGGGATTGGGGGGGAGGGTATTCATTTTATAGGTGGGGAAGACAGTGCAGATAGTGACCTGGGCACAATTAAAGAAATTGGGGGTGGGGTTAGAACAGTCAATAAAGTAAGAAGGAATAGAGGTACAGAGAGATACATAAAATATATGTACACTAATGCCAGAAGCCTCACCAACAAAATGGAGGAGTTAGAATTAATTTTGTTGGAAAATAATTATGACATGATAGGGATATCTGAGACGTGGCTGGACGAAAGCCATGACAGGGCAGTTAATTTACAGGGCTATAGTCTGTTCTGAAATGACCGTACAAACAAGCGAGGGGGGGTGTGTGTTTATATGCAAAATCATCCTTAAAACCCGTCTTGCGGGAGGATATATGTGAATATAATGAAATTGTAGAGTCCCTGTGGGTGGAGATAAGGGGAGGGGGAAAAAATAATAAATTACTGATAGGGGTTTGTTATAAGTCTCCAAAAATAATGGAAGTAGCGGAGAATATCCTCGTAAAGCAAATAGATGAAGCAGCAACTCAAGGAGAAGTTATTATTATGGGAGACTTCAACTACCCTGAAATACACTGGGGGACAGAAAGCTGTAGTTCAAGCAAGGGTAATAGGTTTTTGACAACTATGAGAGACAATTACCTTTCACAACTGGTTCAGGACCCAACAAGAAGGGGGGCACTGCTAGACCTAACATTAACCAATAGGCCAGACCACATATTAAATATATGGGTTGGGGGTCACTTGGGTAATAGTGATCACAAAATAATATGTTTTCATGTAACCTTTAATAAGATGTGTAGTAGAGGGGTTACAAGGACACTAAACTTCAGGAAGGCAAATTTCCAACGGTTGAGAGATGATCTTAGTGCAATAAACTGGGATGATATCCTGAGACATAAAGCTACACAAAGCAAATGGGAGACATGTATTAGCATCCTGAATAGGACATGTGCACAATATATACCCTTTGGGAATAAACATGCTAGAAATAGGAGGAAACCACTATGGCTAAATAGAGCTGTAAGGGGCGCAATAAGTGACAAAAAGAAAGCATTTAGAGAACTAAAGCAAGTAGGTAGTGATGAGGCATTAAATAAATATAGAAAATTAAATAAAGTCTGTAAAAACCAAATCAAGGCAGCAAAGATTGAGGCAGAGAGAATCATTGCCAGAGAAAGTAAAAATAACCCCAAAATATTCTTTAACTACATAAATAGTAAAAAACTAAAAAATGATAGTGTTGGCCCCCTTAAAAATAGTCTGGGTGAAATGATGGATGAGGATGAGGAAAAAGCCAATATGCTAAATGCTTTTTTTTCAACCGTATTTACACAAGAAAATCGCATGACAGAAAACATGATCAGTGATAACAAAAATTCTCCATTAAATGTCACTTGCTTAACCCAGCAGGAAGTACGGCGGCGTCTAAAAATCACTAAAGTTGACAAATCCCCGGGCCCGGATGGGATACACCCACGAGTACTGAAGGAATTAAGTAACGTAATAGATAGACCATTATTTTTAAAGATTCAATAATAACAGGGTCTGTACCACAGGACTGGCGTATAGCAAATGTGGTGCCAATATTCAAAAAGGGGACAAAAACTGAACTTGGCAATTATAGACCAGTAAGCTTAACCTCTACTGTGGGTAAAATCCTGGAGAGTTTCCTAAGAGATGCTATACTAGAGTATCTGAAAAAGAATAACCTCATGACCCAATATCAACATGGGTTTACGAGGGACCATTCCTGTCAAACTAATCTGATCAGTTTTTATGAGGAGGCAAGTTCTGGACTGGACCAAGGAAATGCAGTGGATGTTGTGTATATGGACTTTTCAAAAGCTTTTGATACGGTTCCAAACAAAAGGTTGATACATAAAATGAGAACAATGGGGATAGGGGAAAATATATGTATGTGGGTTAAGAATTGGCTCAGTGATAGGAAACAAAGGGTGGTTATTAATGGAAAGCACTCAGACTGGGTCTCAGTTAACAGTGGGGTACCACAGGGGTCAGTATTGGGCCCCCTTCTTTTTAACGTATGTATTAATGACCTTGTAGGGGGCATACAGAGTAATATTTCAATATTTGCAGATGACACTAAACTCTGCAGGGTAATCAATACAGAGAAGGACAATTTTATATTACAGGAGGATCAATGTAAACTAGAAGCTTGGGCTGATAAATGGCAAATGAGCTTTAATGGGGATAAATGTAAATGCACTTGGGCAGAGGAAATAAAATGTATAATTATATGCTTGATTGTAAAACACTGGGCAAAACTGTAACTGAAAAAGACCTGGGTGTATTGGTGGACGTCAAGCTCACGTTTAGTGGACAGTGTCAGGCAGCTGCTGCAAAGGCAAATAAAATAATGGGATGCATTAAAAGAGGCATAGATGCTCATGAGGAGAAGATAATTTTACCTCTATACAAGTCACTAGTGCGACCACACTTAGAATACTGTGTACAGTTCTGGTCTCCGGTGTATAAGAAAGACATAGCTGAACTAGAGCGGGGGCAGAGAAGAGCGACCAAGGTTATTAGAGGACTGGGGGGTCTGCAATACCAACACAGGTTATTACACTTGGGGTTATTTACTGTGGAAAAAAGAAGGCTTAGGGGTGATCTTATTACTATGTACAAGTAAATGAGGGGACAGTACAAAGACCTGTCTACTGATCTTTTTACTCTGAGGCCTGAGACGGGGACAAGGGGGCATCTTCTACGTCTGGAGGAAAGAAGGTTTAATCATAATCACAGACGGGGATTCTTTACTGTAAGAGCAGTGAGACTATGGAACTCTCTGCCGCATGATGTTGTAATGAGTGATTCACTATTAAAATTTAAGAAGGGCCTGGATGCCTTTCTTGAAAAGTATAATATTACAGGTTATATATACTAGATTCCTTGATAAGGCATTGATCCAGGGAACTAGTCTGATTGTCGTATGGAGTCGAGAAGGATTTTTTTTCCCCAATGTGGAGCTTAGTGTTGCCACATGTTTTTTTTTTGCCTTCCTCTGGATCAACATGTTAGGCTATGGGTTGAACTAGATGGACTTAGTCTTCCTTCAACCTTAAAAACTATGTTACTATGTTACATTAATGAGAACAAGGTTCTGGAAAGTTATGCACATGTGCCACCTTTCTAGCCGTTTTCTAGAGATTGCTGAGTAAGCGCTTGGCTTTTTTGGCAAGCTCATAGAAAATGAATTGCAGTGGACACTTACGTGGCCACTACTTTTTTCAGAGCCCCGTTCTCATGATTATCAGGTTGTCGATTGATTTATTAGTTATCATAACTTTTAATGATGGGAATAACTTTTTAGAACTTACAGGGAGGAAAATACTTAATACAGCTTTATTACAGGGGTACAAGAAGGGGAGTCAAAAATGAAGATAGGGGAAGACAACTTACATCATAATCTGCAGGCAGTGGCATAACTTGAAAATTGTGGACCCCAACTAACACTGGTCTTTAATAGTAATAGTCTTTTAATATGGGGCAAAGGGAGTTTTTGGGCCTCCTCAGTTTCCACTGCCTGGGAGCGATTACAAGCCCGGCACCTGTCCACACTGCCAAAAGTACCAATACCTGGTTTACACACAACATTATCACTGTGCTTGATTGGCAGCAAACTCGCCTGACCTTAACCCCATAGAGAATCTATTATAGAGAATGTATGGGGTATTGTCAAGAAGATGAGAGACACCAGACCCAACAATGCAGACGAGCTGAAGGCTGCTATCAAAGCAACCTGGGCTTCCATAACACCTCAGCAGTGCCACAGGCTGATCACCTCCATGCCATGCCACATTGATGCAGTAATTGATGCAAAAGGAGCCCGACCAAGTATTGAGGGCATTTACTGAACATACATTTCAGTAGGACAACATTTCGGATTTTAAAAACATTTTTCAAGCTGTTGTTATAAAGTATTCTAATTTACTGAGATAATGACTTTTGTGTTTTCATTGGCTGTAAGCCATAATCATCAACATTAACAGAAATAAACACTTGAAATAGATCACTCTGTTTGTAATGACCCTATATAATATAGGAGTTTCACTTTTTGTATTGAAGAACTGAAATAAACTAACTTTTTGATGATATTCCAATTTTGTGAGAAGCACCTGTAACATCATTCTACAAGATCCTAAAATAATTGGAATTCGAGGAGTTCCGCGGCACAGCACATACAAAACTTCTTTTCAGCAAATCCTATTTTCTTCCTACACTCATAACCTGCATGGTGTCCTAACACAGACAAAAAAAAAATTTGCTAAAAATTAGCCATTACATAATATCAAGTATTATAAAGAGAATAAATGTGAAATGCAGCTTATTCCTTCCAGCAGTGGTGAGATTAGTGACAGACTGACATATTGTGGCAGCGCCAAGCTCCGGTAGTTCTAGAATTTGTTCTAAACAATAGACAGAAATCTATGATGCAAACTGGGAAAGTATATTCTATTATTCTGTCTGCACTTTTTGTCTTACCTGCAAAATTCATTAGAAATCACAGTGTCTACAAGAAGAGATTCTGTAGTTGTAGGCACATAAATGTTAATGCATCAGCCAGTCTTACATGAGTGTTCATTGTGCAGCTTGCATTATTACATTAGTGCATAAAAGTCATTGTCGTTTGTGAAGTGCAAAATATTTAAAGTGAATATTTATCTTGGGAACTAGTTTAGATGATGTATTCTATTAGCGAGTTGCTAAAAAGTCCACTAAAGCAACATGAAGAAGTCCCACCACTGGGACCACTGTAATGAAACTGAGAGTCCTGTGCCTTTGTTCGACTGGATAACTAGTGCCCACGTGCAACCACCACTCCATGAGACCTTTGTTCTCCCAGCAGTGGGACCCCCACCGATCATGCATTCATCAACAATCCTGTAAATAGGTAATAAATGTAGTCTAGGGTCCAAACTCTTTAAAGGTGTTGTCCAATGTGAGACATTTGTGGCATAACGAAAGGAGATACCATAAATGTCTGATAGATGCGTGTTCCACCATCACAATCTGGATTCATCTAGAGAATAATGGCGATTCAGCACATTTTGGCACTTCTTTTAAATTGAATGGAGAGAAGTGTATATGCACTTAAGAACATGATGAGGTCCCTTTTTTAGATAGATGGAGAGACTGGGATCCCAAAAGCTGACCTGCATCTATTGGAAATTCACGGCATAGCCTATCGATATGGAATAAATGTCCCAGATCGGAATACCTCTTTAAGTTCCAATGGATCAGCTTTGTGTATAGAGCCTCCAACATAGCAACCCTTGTCTTCCATATTATTGAAAATAATCTTTATGTAGGTGCAATTGTGACTGGGCCCATAAAGGAACCGAGCCTGTCATTGGCCAATGCTTCAAATCCAAAGATCTACCTCCAGTTGAAAAATTTTGTGGCGCACAGAGCCATTATCTATACAAGCGGTCTATCAAAAATCTGAAGCAGCACAGGACATTGGCATTCCATTGCAAGCAGCTTGATGGCATCATTGCATTGTGCCAACTGGTCCAGGTGAAGAAGAATGAAGACTGAACAGCAGACAGGCATGGTTGTTTAGCATTAAAGGTCCACAAAGGGGCACATTATCAATGTTTGATGACTCAAAGAAGGACATTATTAACTTATCAAAGCACAAAGGGAGATATGATTAATGTGTCTGTTTACTTCCTCTCTGGTGATAGGAGGACGTGTGGTGTAATCTCTCTGAAGTCGGCTCAAGCTAAGTTACTTTCCCCTGCATTTTCTCCCTTGCTGTCTTTAGTTGTTAGTGGGGACTGACTAGTGCTCACTCCCCCTTCACTATCCAGGGCCAAGCGCTAGGGAAATACAGAGTTTAGGTTCCTGTGCAGCGATTGGTGAGGAACCAATATAGGGATGTTGGGGAGACAGGGTGATATCAGATCAGCCTAGGAGGTCTCCACTCCCCCTTTCCCTAGTGTCTGGGCTCCCTTGCCCTCTTCCCTTCATGTAGCACTTAGTCTTTCCCACACCAGTAAAAGGATGGATGCATGTTTAATGTACTGGGTCCACAAAAGGAGACATTACTAATGTAGAGGGCTACAAGGCGGTAATACTACTATGTGGGAGTCTCAAAGACAGACACACCTGGTAAGGACCACTACAGTGCATGTTTCTACTGTAAGGGACCAAAAAGAGAGATGTTACTACTGTATGGGGGGAAGAAAAGGTGGACATTACTGCTGTATGGGTGCCAATGAAGAGGGGGCATTACTGTAATATTTGGGCACAAATAGGGATATTTCTAGTGTTTCGAGGCACAAAGGATTTTATTATTGTACGGGGGCCACTAAAGAGGACATAAAGATTATTACAGAGTGAGGGACACAAAAGGGGACATTTCTAATTTGTTGATTGTCACAAATTGGGACATAACTACTGTAAAGTTTTAATTTTGGGGGATACTGCTACTATGGGGGGAGGATAAAGTAGAAGTACTGGTACTCAGTAGGGGGGAACTATGGCACTGCAGAGTTTGTGTAGAGGTGGGGGAAATGTGAGGAGATTCTTTCTCTAGAACTGATCAGTCATAGATGTCTGCACGTTCTAGACAGATGAGTCCTGGCTGGAAGAAGTCATAGCGGTCTGTATCGGTTCAAGAAAAAAAGAGAAAATTAATTCTTTAAATTGGAGACAAACACATTTATTTTGGCAGGAAAGCCGACCATCTGATTTATTTTTGGGAACTTGTGGCACTTCCTCAATATACAGTTAGGGGTAGAGTAGGATTGGACAGTTGGATTCCAATCTTTTTGTTCTCAGAGGAGGTAAGCCACCTATAGAGATGTCCGACAGTTGTTTCCCCCCTTCCTGAATGTAAGATCAGCCAAATCAAGTGTGCATATGTTTGGGGGATCATAAAGAATAACTCTATATATTGTGTATGACAAGTCGTATTCCACTTTTTTATTTTTCATGCCAATTAACCTTTTGGAAAGCCACTGATCACTAGAACTCAAAAACTATTCTTTCGAACATCTTATCAAGTTTCAGCCGAGAAATGTAAGATAGAGACATTTCAGACTTTAAAGTTTTCAGCATTTTCTTGTACAGCCAGAGGTTACAGTAACCAGCTGGGAAATGTGTGACAGGCAATGTCTTTTTCTCGGAAAAATGTTGTCTGTCATGAGGCATCATGTTGCTGCACTCAATGATGGAGCATCACATACCTCTGCTGTACAGATGACAGTGTGCTTCATCTGAGCATGGAACGGTTTTACAATCCCTATGGTAATTTATCATTATCATACAAAATATATTTTATTTTCCCACTAATATGGAGGCATCTGCTCAGATTATTAATTTAGGAATACAATAGTAAATACAAGTGCTTCTCACTAAATTAGAATATCATCAAAAAGTTAATTTATTTCAGTTCTTCAATGCACAAAGTGAAACTCATATATTATATAGATTCATTACAAACAGAGTGATCTATTTCAAGTGTTTATTTCTGTTAATGTTGATGATTATGGCTTACAACCAATGAAAACACAAAAGCCATTATCTCAGTAAATTAGAATAAATAACAAAAAATACCTGCAAAGGCTTCCTAAGCGCTTAGAAAGGTCCCTTTGTCTGTTTCAGTAGGCTCCACAACCATGGGTAAGACTGCTGACTTGACAGATGTCCAGAAGGCAGTCCTTGACACACTCCACAAGGAGGGTAAGCGTCAAAAGGTCATTGCTAAAAAAGTGAATAAAAAAAATCTCATTCTGGTTTAGGCACAAAAAATGCTGAAAAAAAACTTGACACCTGCGTTTTTGGTGCGTTTTTTTCTGCGTTTTTTTTTCAAACCCATTACTTCTAATGGGTGAAAAAACCCTGAAAAAACGCTGAAAAAAAGTGACATGCTCTATTTTCCAAAAAACATGCAAAGCACAAAATCCTGAACGAAAAAAAAGACATGATGTGTGCATGAGATTTCTGAAATCTCATAGACTTTGCTGGTACTGCAAAACGCAGCTGAAAAATTGCATAAAAAAGCATAAAAAAATGTTGAAAAAAACCATGATGTGTGAACATAGCCTTAGACTATGTTCACACGTTACGTTTTTACAGCATATTTTATGCAAATTTTCAGCTGCGTTTTACCAGTTACCAGCAAAGTCTATAAGATTTCTCAAATCTCATGTAGACACATTGTTGTTTTTTTCTGACTGTTTTGTCAAAAACTTGCGTTTTTGGAAAGTGCAGCATGTCACTTCTTTCAGCCTTTTTGCAGCATGTTTCACTCATAGAAAGAAAGTAATAAGTAGTGCAAAACTGCAGCAAAAACGCATCAAAAAACGCAAATATCAGGGTTTTTTTATGCACTAAGCTTTATCAGAGACAAATGCACCCTGACGAAAACGCAGTTAAAAAACGCAGCAAAAACCTGCTTTTTGATGTTGCTTCTTTACTGCAAAGAGAGCAGGTTTTGCCTGCGGAAAAAAATGCAGTAAAAGGGCAATGTGTGAACATAACCTTAGTATACCCTGTCTGCATTCCTCTTTTTACCTAATTTAATTAGAACAGATGCACCCCAGTAATGTGCCACTTAGTTTTGCAGTTGTGATACAATTACAGTTTTCTCTGCTGTAGATCTAGCAGAGCTCTGAATGCTGAGCCCTGTATAACCCCGCCCACACCACTGATTGGCAGATTTCTGTGTCCACTGTATATTGACAGAAAGGTGCAAATCAGTGGAGGGGGTGGGGTTGGACTAGAATACACAAAACACATAGTCCTGTAGTGATAATCTCCTGCTGATAAAACACTTGATTGTATTGAAACAGCAAAACAAAGCTTAGTAAGTGATACATCGCTAGAATTAGTATCTCTGCCCCTACATTATGGTGCTCTCAGATTTCACAGAAAAATCTAGTGACAGATTCCCTTCTATAGTATGGTCGGATGAATAGATTGTCTGGAACTGTGCAGTAATGGTAAATATTTTGATGGGGGAAAGTTCCAATCTTATCGTTAGTAGGGTATTTTGTGTCCTTAAACTGCAATGGTTGTGGTTTGGGTGATATGACCACTGGGTAATTTGCTTTCTTTCTTTTTGTGCGTCTATGTTATGTGGGAACTCTTGTAATTTGTCATGATTAGTAGTGTTGAGCCACCCCCGTAGTGTTCGAGTTCGGTTCGGTTCGTCGAACACCCGTGTGTTCGCCCAACTGTTCGTCGAACTGTTCGTCGAACACCTTCGAACACCGTTAAAACCAATGGCAGGCAAACAAAAACACATAGAAACACATAGAAAACACCTTCAAAGGTGTCCAAAAGCTGACAAACTGCTCAGAAGACACAACTAACACATGGAAAAGTGACAAGTACATATAGTCATGCGAAAAGAAAAGAGGTGGAGGAGTAAAAGGAGGGGGAGACACAGATATAGGCATGTCATGCCCTTCTAAAATCCAAAAAGTGAGAAGCCGACACGTTCAGTCCGCTCCTGCCCGTGCCACCTCCGTGTCGCCGGGTTTGTGCCAGAGCCGCGGTGAACCCTGACGGCCAGCCCCCCTCTCCCAATACTGGTGCCTGTCCGCTGGTGGGTCGAGCGAGCCCCCCTGTGGTGGAGGCAGCTCTAAGCTTTTTAATTTAAATTGTCTCTCTAATTTGAATGAATACACTTTAAATCCATTTACAAGGATCTATTGGAGGGCAAGTCTCATGCCAGCAGCCGCGTAATTCCAGCTCCAGTAGCGTCCACTAAAGCTGCTGCAGTTAAAAAGCTTTTATAAGGATCGAGCTCGGCTGTCCACCGCAAGGCATCCTACTGCCAGTCCAAGCCCCTATGCCTTGGGGTGCCTCCTGATGCTCTTCACTGAGTATCCCGTGGTCCCGAAGCATTTCCTTTGAAAAAATTAAGTGTCCAAACTACAGGTGGTGTAGCTTGCTTAACAGCCGGGATAATCCGCTGACTAGCAGACACTGCTACTAGGCACAAAGTATTTCCTGGGCTAGATGCAGTTAAAAATTTGTAATTAGATACTCTCGTTGGATGCTGAGAAAGCATTCCATAGAGTCTCCTGGCACGCCATATATGATTTTTTTAAAAAGCTTGGGGTAGGGGTCTAGGGGACCCTTTTATAGCCAAAATCACGGCCCTGTATCGCAATACGTCACCTAGGCTGAAGATAAATGGAACTGTAGCACCCTGAGGGCTCGGTTGCTACAGAGGTATTGCACCTCACCCAGAGGTGTGATATCTCACTCTCAGGTAAGGATGTAGTGTGGATCAGGACCCGACACCTGCATGCATTACACCACATTGCCGTGGGGCAGGGCGACCAATATGCCCCTGAGATGGGCATGACAGTCCCTGTCCCTGGCTGGAGTGGGGGGAGGGAACACTGAGGAAGGGGAACCCTGTAGTGCAGGAGCAGGGAGGAAGCAGTTCCTGGGTGCATTGAGAAGTGAGTATAAAAGGTGGGCACCATCTTAATTCAGTGCAGAGAAGTCTGAGCAGAAGTGGCAGGGAGCAGGGGCTCTGCATGAGCTCTGCTCCGGAGGCGGGCCTAGTAACAGAGGCCCAGGCCTGGAAGAGGGAGAAGGAAGGAAGAGGAGCGGAGAAGGCTCCAGGAACGAGGAATGAAGGGATCCCAGGGGTGCGGATGGGCGAGTCGCCACCGCACGCCCGAATCCACCTGCGTGGAGGGGTCAGGCCTAAGGGGGAGACCGGTCCCCGAAACTAGTGGAGGCAGGAAACGACCCTCAGCTAGAAACAGGAGGCTGTGACATTTTATGTGGCGCAGCCCCTCGCTACACCCGCTAGGAAGGCACCACATAGGGTCAGGGAAACTGGCGCCAAATTTACCAAGAGGAGGCCCAAGGCAGCCGGACAGAAGGGTTGGTAAGAAAGCCCAGACAACGGACACACAAAGGGGGTCCTGTGAAGCGCTCCAAAGTTATCTGGGAGTTGTCTAAACCCCTCACCTGGTGAGCACAGTACGACGTGGGCAGCCGTTACCTGCAGACGTGATCTGGATAATAAGAACTGTGAGTAAAGGCCCTGGACTGCATCACTGACTCCGTGTCGTTACTGCTGCTGCCCTGCACCATCACCCCCATCCTCCGCATACACTGCCCTGAGGCTATACTCCTCCCGTGGGGAGTTATGCTACGCTCTGCTGCACCCACAACACCAGCCTCAGCGGTCTGCCCTGGAGCGGCGGTTCACTCTGACCGCAATCCACGGG
The DNA here is from genome assembly GCF_046119375.1 of Phyllobates terribilis. NCBI lineage: Eukaryota > Metazoa > Chordata > Amphibia > Anura > Dendrobatidae > Phyllobates > Phyllobates terribilis. The sequence continues at coordinate 332,975,585 of NW_027362768.1, forward strand.
TGGCGTAGTCGGACATTTAAACATCAAAACCACATAAATAGTTCCGCCACTGGTTTGATCACCCTGAGCCACGGAACCGGGTCGCCGCCACGGAGACTACAACCACCAGCATCCACCAAAAAGGGTCCGGCTCCGGGTGTCCCAAGGTCCAGGGGGCGCGTCAGAACATTTTCATCACCTTTCACAATCACCAATGGGACAAGGCAGGGATGTTCTCTGTCCCCTCTCTTATACATCCTAGTGACGGAGCACCTGCTCTCATCAATTCGCCATAACCCCAATATTAGGTGGATTGAGGTGGGAGGCACCGAGTACAAGTGCTCTCTATTTGCTGATTATGTCCTAGTATATATCACTCAATCACATATATCCATCCATGCTGTTATGGCTGAAATAGATCACTTTGTTACATGGTCAAATTTTAAAATCAATGCAGCGAAGTCTGAGGCCCTCGATGTCTCCCTCCCCAAATCCATATAGGATTCCATCCAGTCCAACTTTCCCTTTGCCTGGCCCTCACAGGGTATCAAATACTTAGGAATTACTATTCATAGAGACCTCTCCCATCTATGTTATCTTAATTTTGGGCCCTTTATTGAACAACTCCATACAGACCACGGTTGGCAAGTTAGAACTGTAAGATTCACTACGTGAACCACTGGTGTTTTGTGGAAAAGCACATGTACACTGTGTTCCAAATTATTATGCAAAAAGTGTTTAGGAGTGATAAGGGAAGAATTTGTTTGTTTGTCAGTTAAACTCATTGATGGTGATGTGTGTCAGGGCTCTTTATATCACTGTAAGCAATTGCAGACACCTGTGCTAATTAGTTTGGCAGGTGTGTCCAATGAAAGGCAAGACTACTTAAGAAGGCTGTCTCACATTATTAAGCAGCCTACATTTTCTGCCAAAATGGGAAAGAAAAAGGATGTGTCGGCTGCTGAGAAGCAACAAATTGTGGAGTGTTTAGGTCAAGGCATGACTACAATCAACATTGTGCGATGATCAGGATGAAGTGTCTTGGCAATCAAGAAGTATGTAGCTGATTCACAGTACACACGTGTGCGTGCTGATAAGGGCAAATTGAGGACTCTTTCCTACAGGCAATTACGTCAGGTTGAAAGAGCAGCGGCAAAAAAGCCTTGTCATAGCAGCAGACAAGGTTTTGAAGCTGCTGGTGCCTCCAACGTCCCCCGAACAACAAGATGCAGGGTCCTTCAGAGGTTTGCAGCTGTGCATACGCCATCCTGTCGACCTCCTCTATCCACTTCACACAAGCAGAAACGGCTCCAGTGGTCCAAACATTACATGAAGACTGATTTCAAAACTGTTTTGTTCACGGATGAGTGCCGTGCAGCGCACGATGGTCCAGATGGATGGAGTGGAGGATGGCTGGTTGATGGACACCCCACGCAAACACGGCTACAGCGCCAACAAGGAGGAGGTGGAGTAATGTTTTGGGCTGGAATCATGGGGAAAGAGATTGTCGGCCCCTTTAGGATCCCTGAAGGCGCTAAAGATGAACTCCATAATGTATGTGGATTTTCTCAAACAGCACTTCCTGCCATGGTTCAAGAAGAAGAACCGTGTATTTCACAGCAAGATCATTTTTTTGCATGATAATGCACCATCTCATGCTGCACATAAAACATCTGCATCTCTGGCTGATATGGGCATAAAAGGGGACAAACTTATGGTGTGACCCCCATGCTCCCCTGACCTCTACCCCATTCAGAACCTTTGGAGCATCATTAAAAGGAGTGTCTATGATGGCGGGAGGCAGTTCACATCTAAGCAACAGCTCTGGGAGGGTATTCTGTCCTCATGCAAAACAATTGAAGCAGAAACCATCCAAAACCTGACAAATTCAATGGACGAGAGAGTTCAGAAGCTCCTTTCGAACAAGGGGTCCTATGTGAAAATGTAACATCACCTAGAATAAAGTTTTGAGTTGAAAACTGTTTGATTTCAGTTTCTAACAACCTGCTAATGCTTATAATTTCAAAAATGACCATTTTTTTGGTCTTTATTAAAATGAAAAGGTTGATCGAAAAGTTTGGGGGATCTAAGAGTGTGGCAACCCAGTAGTCATGATTACTTCGAATTCTGACAATATGAGGGTCATGCTGCAGGTAGTGCAGCGAGAAGGCACTTATGTGTCTTGCGCATCTCGGAGCCCCAAAATTATTTTCCGGGCTAGATGCAGCTAAAAATTATTATTAATTTTAAATCTGGTGAAGCTTTAGTATAGATGGCCTAATAGGATCAGTGCTGCACACTGCTACAAAGCCCAAATTATTTTCCAGTCAAGATACAGATAAACATGATTAGTAATTTTAAATCTGGTGGAGCTTATTATAGATGGCCTAATAGAATCAGTGCTGCACACTGCTACAAAGCCCAAATTATTTTCCAGCCAAGATACAGATAAACATGATTAGTAATTTGAAAGCTTAAAACGGTTGGTAGGGTGATTTTAACCAATCATCAAGCTTTTACTCTCCCCAGGATGACACAGGGGTAGAAAAGTCGTTTCGGATCCATGATTTGTTCATCTTTATGAACGTGAGTCTGTCTACATTATCAGTGGAGAGCCGCGTGCGCTTATCTGTCAGCACACCACCAGCAGCGCTGAACACACGTTCAGACAGAACGCTGGCTGCGGGGCATGACAAGATCTCCAAGGCGTAAGTGGCTAGCTCCGGCCATTTATCCAGATTGGAAGCCCAAAAAGAGCAAGGGTCCAGTGACACAGTCATGGCTTCAATGTTTACTTGGAGATACTCCTGTACCATCGTCTCTAGGCGTTGACTATGTGTCAGACTTCTTGTCTCCTGTGGCCTTGCAAAGGATGGGCTAAAAAAGTGGTGAAATGATTCCGCAAAATTGATGTTACCAGCAGATACTGTGGTTCTGTTATGGTTTGAGTGCTGAACACTTGACGGTCCCACGGTTGGCAAGTTGGAACTGTGAGATTCACTACGTGCACCACTGGTATTTTGTGGAAAAGCACATGTAAGATTCTGCAACAGTCTCTGCTGATACTCCTGCATGCGTGCATCCCTTTCTATGGCAGGAATAATTTCTGCAAATTTACTTTTGTACCGGGGATCTAACAGTGTGGCAACCCAGTAGTCAGGATTATTTCTAATTCTCACAATTCGAGGGTCATGTTGCAGGTAGTGCAGCAAGAAGGCACTCATGTGTGTTGCGCATCCAGGAGCACCAAGTCCCTGTTGTGTTGGTGGCGAGGTAACAATCATGCTTCCTTCCTCTGTCCTCTCCCCCCAACCTCGCACAACAGAAATGTGATCAAGGTCTCCCTCATCTGATGAGTCTTCCATCAGTTCGTCCTCCACTTCTTCCTGGGCTCCTGCACCTTCCTCACTAGTTTGGCTGCTACCATGCGCCCTGGTAAAACCATCTCCCCCACCCTCACATGCCTGCCGCCTTGGTGCTGCCGACCGTCTGGACCTTGCAGATGTTAGCCCTACCGCACACAACTCCTCCTCCTCTACTTCCTCCACCTCCTCTTGTGCCACCACCTGACTCCGAATTCTGTTTAACATGTGCTCCAGCATGTAAATCACCGGAATAGTCATGCTGATAATGGCATCGTCAGCACTAAACATCTTCGTCGCCATTTCAAAACTGTGCAGAAGGGTGCATAGGTCCCTGATCTGAGACCACTCCTCCAGCGTGATTTGCCCCACCTCTGGATCTCGTTGGCCCAGGCTATACGTCAGAACGTATTGCACCAGGGCTTGTCGGTGCTGCCACAGTCGCTGCAACATGTGCAGAGTTGAATTCCACCGGGTAGGCACATCGCATTTTAGACGGTGAAGTGGCAGGCCCAACGACTTCTGTAGAGATGTAAGTCGCTGAGCTGCGGGATGCGAACGGCGGAAGTGAGCACACAGCGACCGTGCCCTCTGCAGAAGGCCATCTAGTCTGGGATAGTGGGCTAAAAATTGCTGGACAATCAGGTTCAACACGTGAGCCATACAAGGCACGTGTGTGACATTGCCCCGGCGAAGGGCCGCACCCAGGTTTGCAGCATTGTCGCACACGGCCTTCCCTGGTTTCAGGTCCAGTGGAGACAACCATTCATGAAATTGGTTCTCCAGAGCTGACCACAACTCCTCAGCTGTGTGACTCACATTTCCCAGACATTTCAATGTAAAAACCGCCTGATGACGTTGAGCCCTACTGCCAGCATAGTAAGGAGGTGTGCAGGATCCCTTCTGCGCAGTTAGAAAGCTTGTGGCATGACCAGACAGGCTTTGGGTGCAGGTGGAAGACCGAGAGGAGGTTGAGGAGGCAGAAGCAGTGGAGGAACTTTGACATAAAGAGGATTGACGCACAACTCGTGGGGACGGCAAGACTTGGACAGCAGCCCCTTGTCCTGCTGTCACCATAGTTACCCAGTGCCCAGTCAGCGACATGTAACGCCCCTGTCCATGCCTACTCATCCAAGTGTCTGTGGTGAAATGCACCCTGTCACACACAGAGTTTCTCAAAGAAGCGGTGATGTTGTGTGCGACATGCTGGTGGAGCACAGGCACACCTTTCTTTGAGAATTAGTGCCGACTGGGCATCTGGTACTGGGGCACTGCGATGGACATAAGGTCTCGAAAATCCTCTGTGTCCACCAGGCGGAAAGGCAGCATTTCTGTAGCCAAGAGCTTGCAGATGGTGAAATTCAACCTCTTAGCTTTCTCATGGCTAGGAGGAAATGGTCTTTTACTTGTCCACATCTGAGGGACCGAGGGCTGGCTATTGTGCTTAGACGGGGTTGATAAGGGTGTCCCCGGCAAACTGCCGGTCTGTGAGGAAGATGCAGGCGAACATGTTAGGTTGCCTTGATCCAAAGGTGGTGCTATCGATGTCGGACAGCGCTCAACACCAGCTGGTGTTACCACCTCCAAAGAAAATGATGACCTGCCAATCACGCTGGCTGTTGCGGGTAAAGAGGTGGCAGGTCTGCGCCCCAAAACAGGTGTGACTGCTGTCCCCCCAGTCACAGAGGATGAAGAGGCCGCGGATGCACAAGATATGGCAGACAGTGGTTGGACCGGCCGGCTAGGCCGCATTGTAGCACACTGACCTTCCCACTGCAACTTATGCTTCATGTCCATGTGCCGGTTCATGCATGAAGTACTCAAACTATGTATTTTTTGGCCTCTACTTAGCTTTTGCTGACAAATGTTGCAGATAACACGATTTGGGTCATCTTTATCGATCTGAAAAAATGCCCAGGCTATGCAAGGCTTAGCACCCATGCGACCTGAAGAGCCACCACGACTTGTGGTGAGAGGCAGAGTTGTGTTTGAGGATGCAGTTGTTGATGTGCTTCCAGTACTACGTCTCTGTCCAGGAAGGCGCAACCTGACCTCGTCGTCACTAGCATCTTCCTCCACCTCCTCTGCTGACCTAATCTCTTGGCTGACTGTGGGTTGACAGTAAGTGGGATCTCCAACCTCATCATCATCACCCTGTGCGTTATCACACCCGTCGTCCTCAGAGCCAACCTGTTCCTGCCCTGACAAAAAACTAAAGTTGTCGCTCCAATCAGGTATTTGAGTCTTATCATCGTCTTCCTCATTGTCTCCACCAACAGGAGTTACAGTTTGGGAATGAGGGTCTACATTATGGTCAGAACCTTCTGCGTCTGGTCCTGGATCCGACTCATAAAGATTCTGGGCATCAGTGCAGATCATTTCCTCGTCTGGATTCACAGAAGCGCTGGAGTCGACCTCTGATTCCCAGGCTATAGTATGAGTAAACAGCTCTGCAGACTCAACCATCTGTTCTACCTCATACTCAGACGGGCAGCTGGAGATTTGGGAGCTGTGAGGAAGCAAGTGCGATTGGGGTGACAACTTTGAGGACTGGAGTATTTGTGATGTTGAAGTTGATGTGGAGGAGAGCCCACTTAAAGGAGCACTTGATATCCGTTGAAGCACCTGCTGTTTTTGTGCCTCATCTGGAATTTGTAGCGATTGGCGTGGCCGTAAGAAAGGGATCTTATCACATTGTCCGCTAAAAGAAGTAGACATTTTAGTTTGGCTGGAAGATGGTCTTTCTTCTGCAGATGTTACTGTTGCTTTAACACCTACCCCATGGACACAACCTTTTTTCCCCTTCCCAACACGCCTATTCCCCTTTCCACCAGCAGCAGGCCTTTTTCCACTCATTTTGGTGGTTAAATAATTCACAACTCTGGAGTTGTTTGCACAAAAAAACAATGGATGGGAACCGAGCAGAGCTGAGTGGCCAAACTGTGGTATTAGGCCAAAACTATTGGCTGGGTTAGATGCAGAAAAAAATTATATTCAATTTGCAACCTGATGGAGGTCAGTATAGATGGACTAATAGAACAAGTCCCACACACAGCTAGAAGCCCAAATATTTTTTCAGAGGTAGATGCAGAAAATAATTTTATTCAGTTTGCAACCTGATGGAGGTCTGTATAGATGGATTAATAGAACAAGTCCCACACACAGCTACAAGCCCAATATTTTTTCAGAGGTAGATGCAGAAAAAAAATATATTCAGTTTGCAACCTGATGGAGGTCAGTATAGATGGACTAATAGAGAAAGTCCCACACACTGCTAGAAGGCCAAATATTTTTTCAGAGCTAGATGCAGAAAAAAATTATATTCAGTTTGCAACCTGATGGAGGTCTGTATAGATGGATTAATAGAACAATGCCACACACAGCTAGAAGCCCAAATATTTTTTCAGAGGTAGATGCAGATAAAAATTATTTTTAATTTGCAACCTGATGGAGGTCAGTATAGATGGACTAATAGAGAAAGTCCCACACACTACTAGAAGGCCAAATATTTTTTCAGAGCTAGATGCAGATAAAAATTATTTTTAATTTGCAACCTGATGGAGGTCAGTATAGATGGACTAATAGAGAAAGTCCCACACACTGCTAGAAGGCCAAATATTTTTTCAGAGCTAGATGCAGATAAAAATTATATTCAATTTGCAACCTGATGGAGGTCAGTATAGATGGACTAATAGAACAAGTCCCACACACAGCTAGAAGCCCAAATATTTTTTTCAGAGGTACTGTAGATGCAGATAAAAATTATTTTTAATTTGCAACCTGATGGAGGTCAGTATAGATGGACTAATACAACAAGTCCCACACACAGCTAGAAGCCCAATATTTTTTCAGAGGTAGATGCAGAAAAAATATATTTAGTTTGCAACCTGATGGAGGTCAGTGTAGATGAAGTAATAGAACAAGTCCCACACACAGCTAGAAGCCCAAATATTTTTTCAGAGCTAGATGCAGATAAAAATTATTTTTAATTTGCAACCTGATGGAGGTCAGTATAGATGGACTAATAGAGAAAGTCCCACACACTGCTAGAAGGCCAAATATTTTTTCAGAGCTAGATGCAGATAAAAATTATATTCAATTTGCAACCTGATGGAGGTCAGTATAGATGGACTAATAGAACAAGTCCCACACACAGCTAGAAGCCCAAATATTTTTTCAGAGGTACTGTAGATGCAGATAAAAATTATTTTTAATTTGCAACCTGATGGAGGTCAGTATAGATGGACTAATACAACAAGTCCCACACACAGCTAGAAGCCCAATATTTTTTCAGAGGTAGATGCAGAAAAAAATATATTCAGTTTGCAACCTGATGGAGGTCAGTATAGATGAAGTAATAGAACAAGTCCCACACACAGCTAGAAGCCCAAATATTTTTTCAGAGGTAGATGCAGATAAAAATTATTTTTAATTTGCAACCTGATGGAGGTCAGTATAGATGGACTAATAGAGAAAGTCCCACACACTGCTAGAAGGCCAAATATTTTTTCAGAGCTAGATGCAGATAAAAATTATATTCAATTTGCAACCTGATGGAGGTCAGTATAGATGGACTAATAGAGAAAGTCCCACACACTGCTAGAAGGCCAAATATTTTTTCAGAGCTAGATGCAGATAAAAATTATATTCAATTTGCAACCTGATGGAGGTCAGTATAGATGGACTAATAGAGAAAGTCCCACACACTGCTAGAAGGCCAAATATTTTTTCAGAGCTAGATGCAGATAAAAATTATATTCAATTTGCAACCTGATGGAGGTCAGAATAGATGGACTAATAGAGAAAGTCCAACACACTGCTAGAAGGCCAAATATTTTTTCAGAGCTAGATGCAGATAAAAATTATATTCAATTTGCAACCTGATGGAGGTCAGTATAGATGGACTAATAGAGAAAGTCCCACACACAGCTAGAAGCCCAAATATTTTTTCCGAGGTACTGTAGATGCAGATAAAAATTATTTTTAATTTGCAACCTGATGGAGGTCAGTATAGATGGACTAATAGAGAAAGTCCCACACACTGCTAGAAGGCCAAATATTTTTTCAGAGCTAGATGCAGAAAAAAATTATATTCAGTTTGCAACCTGATGGAGGTCAGTATAGATGGACTAATAGAGAAAGTCCCACACACTGCTAGAAGGCCACATATTTTTTCAGAGGTAGATGCAGAAAAAAATATATTCAGTTTGCAACCTGATGGAGGTCTGTATAGATGGATTAATAGAACAAGTCCCACACACAGCTAGAAGCCCAATATTTTTTCAGAGGTAGATGCAGAAAAAAATATATTCAGTTTGCAACCTGATGGAGGTCAGTATAGATGGACTAATACAACAAGTCCCACACACAGCTAGAAGCCCAATATTTTTTCAGAGGTAGATGCAGAAAAAAATATATTCAGTTTGCAACCTGATGGAGGTCTGTATAGATGGATTAATAGAACAAGTCCCACACACAGCTAGGAGCCCAATATTTTTTCAGAGGTAGATGCAGAAAAAAATATATTCAGTTTGCAACCTGATGGAGGTCAGTATAGATGGACTAATACAACAAGTCCCACACACAGCTAGAAGCCCAATATTTTTTCAGAGGTAGATGCAGAAAAAAATATATTCAGTTTGCAACCTGATGGAGGTCTGTATAGATGGATTAATAGAACAAGTCCCACACACAGCTAGAAGCCCAATATTTTTTCAGAGGTAGATGCAGAAAAAAATATATTCAGTTTGCAACCTGATGGAGGTCAGTATAGATGGACTAATACAACAAGTCCCACACACAGCTAGAAGCCCAATATTTTTTCAGAGCTAGATGCAGAAAAAAATTATATTCAATTTGCAACCTGATGGAGGTCAGTATAGATGGACTAATAGAATGATGCTATGCCCAAAAGATTTTACTTCACTAGGTGCAGTAAAAAAATTGGTATTCTATACACAGGTGGTATATCTTGCAACACAGATAGGCTACTCCACTGACTAACACACTCTGCAATAGGCCAAAAAGGATTAGCTTTGCTAGATTCAGTCAAATGCTGTGAAAAAAACTTGCACAGCACTGGCACAGACCTGCCTGGCAAAAACTGATAGGAACTTATGTAACCTAGTCCTGAAAAGGACTCCAATTACAATTAGTCTTTACTCCCACAATCTATCTATTTAAGAGCACAGACCTGCCTGATAAAAGTCGTAGGAAATGCTGTAACCTAGTCCTTAAAAGGACTGCAATCACAACTATTCCCTACTCCCAAGCTATCTGTAGATTTGTGCGAAAATTGGCTTGAAATTAACAAGGTATAGCGCACACAGCAACAGCGGTGCCGTCTAACACGCAGCTGCAGCAGTGAGAAAATGGTGGCGACGGGGAAAATGGCTTGGTCTTATAGGGCAAGGACATGTGACATACACTGCCAATGACACATGCCCTTGCTTGTGTGAAAAAAAGCACTTCGCTCCGTGTGTGCGCTGCTGATAGGCTGACAGATTGCACCTCCCCACTGTAAATGCGGGAAAGAGAAAAAAAAAATGGAGATCTTCATTGTTCCTGCAGAGATCCATCCCCTGCCCCTCCCCCCACCCCGCTGTACACTCAAACTGCGTATTAACATTAATTTTCATCATTACTGAGAAAAAATCCAGTTATGATTTTGGTGCACGAACAGTTATCGAACATAACCTCGAATAGCCGAATTTTTCTCAAATTGTTCGTGTTCGCCGAACGGCTCGAACACCGCCCAAAACAGCTCGAATTTGAGATTGGCGAACAGTTCGAGTAGAACAATGCTCATCTCTAATGATTAGCCCTCCGAAGAAAAACAAAACGCCCGGCATTGTTTCACACTCTACTGAAAAGTCAAAGAGTAGGCTAATGATGACAAGCTCGGCCAGGCGGCTTCCCCATAGTGCCCTGCAGCTATCACATCACATGGTCTTGCACAGCCAATCAGATGAGACTATCACAGACAGTATAAAAAATGGGGGTTGGCAAAGAAGTGCCATTATATGCATTTACGCAATATTGATAGGAGTCAGAGCGCGCAACTCATTCCACATTGGGACAGAAAAAGAACATTTAGTTGTATCAAATTGTACAGAGATAAATCGCAGGTGCCATTTCTCTCTCTTTCACTTTCCCCTAAGCCTATATTAACCATAAAACAGATTATAAACAGAATTAGGGTTGGCAAAATGTTCAACACACCGCTCTAAGGCAACGGGACTACTTAAAATTCACCGCAAATCAAAATATTTGGAAAAGTTTGCCAAATCTGAGGAATTTGAATTTCACAAAGTTCGATCATCTCTACTTATCATCATTACCACTACTGTATGTGCCTGATAGTTGGTCAGTTGTATATGGGTCTTTCTGGTCTTGTAAAGTTATATTTTCTTTGCGAGGGCGAACACCAGATTAAATCTTGGCTCAGGGCAAAAGACAACTTAGTTTCATCCCTGGTCCAATTCTATATCAAGAAGTATGAATTTAAAAGGAAAAATGTGTTCTACCGTCAACATAAAAGGCATGGACTTGTTTTTGATAACAGCAAGACCCAATGGGGTCGGCAATGAAACTATCTCCTGATCGATTTACATCACTTTCACTCATCTTCGTGACGACCTGCGATATTATATAGATGTCTCAAGAAGACTGAGGAAACATAATTGAAGAAGAAGACAAAATGTATTGCTCCGAGCTGTAAGCAGCAGCATTTTCATGTCTGACCTCGCTGACGTATGACTATCTAGCTATAAGTGTACCTGACATGAGATACAATTGATTTTTAGCTGCGGCATAGAGAGATAATTTTATTTATAACATGCCATTAAAGTGGGGACTGGGGTATTTCATCTCGGGTCAGAAAGAGTTCATGGGAATCGTGTTGGCTTTGCCTTTACTACATTATTAATATTTATGAAGGAAAGGATAGATTTAATCATACGGTTTATATGGGTGTTTTCATCGAAAAGAACATAAAATGGTGGAACTTGAGTCTGTATCTTGCTAATTGCATCATGCAATATAATTTATTGAATTCGTTAAAAAAGCAACTCAAAGGGCCAAACTCATAGGGTTTAACATCTAACGAAACCAATGACATGCTAAGTTTTTATCACACCGTTATACAGATGGTGCCCTACTGACTTTGCAATTTCATGACTCTACATTTACATGGAACCTGCATATTCTTCAATTACTTATAGAATAGTCAATGGCCTAGCAGAGATTACAATCTAAATTATTACGACACTTACAGGAGCTTTTATGATATGCCACTCTAAATACATAGGCATTAATATGAAGTTGGTCTCCATAGCTTCAACTCTTCTGGGAAGACTTTTTTACGAGACTTTGAAGGCATCTGTGGGAATTTTTGCCCCTACATTCAGAAGAGCATTTGTGAGATCAGATACTGATGTTGTAGGAGAGGCCGGGCTCACAATCTCTATTCTAATTCATCCCAAAGGTGTTATATGAGGTTGAGGTTCGGGCTTTGTGCGGCCGGTCAAGTTCTTTTACATTAAACTCAACGAACCATGCCTTTCTGGATCTTGCTTGTGATTTTATGAAATTCAATTTTAAATCCATAGACATTAATATGGAGTCAGCCCCTTTGCATCTATAATAGTCTCCACTCATCTGGGAAGACTTTCTACAATATTTTGGAGGCATTATTGGGAATTTTTGCCCAATCTTCCAGAAGAGCACTTGTGAGTTCAGACACTGATATTGGGGAGAGGTCAGGCTCACAACCTCCTATGTAGTCTATTGCAAAGGCATTCAATGGGATTGAGGTCTGGGCTCTGTGCGGCCCATCATGTTCTTCCAGAAGAAACTCCATACAAATCCATACAAATATCTGTATGGACCCTGTGTATTAAGCACAGTCATGGAGAACCGAAACGGGCCTTCTCCAAACTCTTCCTACAAAGCCAACAGCTACAGTTGTCCAAAATATCTTGATAGGCTGAAGCATTAGGATTTCCCTTAATTTGATCTAAGGGGCCAAGGCCGACCCGTGAAAACTAACCTTGTACCATTATCCCTGCTACACCAAACTTTACAGTGGGCACAATGCAGTCAGGTGGGTAATGTTATCCTGGTATTCACCAAATCCAAACTTTTCCATCAGACACCAGATAGAGAACTGCGATCCGTCACTGCACAGAACACATTTCCATCACTCCATACAACGCTCGGCATTGTGCTCGGTGATGTACGGCTGCATGCAGCTGCTTGGCTGTGAAGCTTCCGGTGGGGGCGCAGTGTTTGTGCTGAAGTTAATACCAAAGGAGGAATGGACTCTACAGTTATGGAGGCAGCTGAATTTTGGCGAATATGTGCTACGCACTACAGCATTCAATGAGCCTGCTCTGCTTCTCACTGTTACAGGATCATACTGGTATCGGTGAGCTCTTTAGAATGAACCATTCCGTCACACATATTAGCAAAGGCTGAATGTGACTCACCCCCTGGGCCAGTGCTGCAGTGCGGCGCGCGTGCGCGCGGGGGATACCCGGAGCCGGATCCGATGGGGGTAGTAGTCTTCGTGTGGCGGTGACCCGGTCCGCGCCCAGGGTGGTCAAACTAAGTGGCAGTTATTGGTATAATGGTATTAGTGTCCGACTACGCCACCCGTTGAATGCGGTTATGAAACCGCCGCTGCAGGGCAGACCGCTGAGGCCGGTGGTATAGGTGTGCAGCAATGTTGATATAACCCCCAACGGGAGAGGTATGGCCTCAGGGCAGCGGATGTGGGTGATGTTGGGAGTGATGGTGTGGATGTCCCAGCACTAACGGTGCGACAAGGAAGCACGGAGACGCGAGGGTACAGTTCAGGGCCTTTACTGATGGTACAAGGCAAATTCCCCCGGGAGTACTGGCTAGTAGTTGGGGCCTGGTTAGTCTGCGAGTAAGCCGGAGTTCCCCTGGCCAGGTGGAGTTGTAGGCCTTCCCGTTAGTCTGTACCCTTCCTGGCTACCCTGCTTTCGGCGGTTACAAGTAGCCCACGTCCCTGGGTATACCGTGTGGTGCTCACCCGTATGGCTGGTGACCTGGGGCCTCCTGTTAGCCTCCGCTCCGGGATGGCGGTGCTGGTCCCTTCGTTGTGACTGAGCCTCCGGGCTTTTATGGCCAGAGGACCTGGAATCCCCTGCGGGATGGATTCTGCTGCTGGGTATATCTTAGTCCCCACAGCCTCGGACTCCTGTGTCCGGTTTTAGTACCTTCTCCCAGGGCGAGCTCTGCACAGCTCCAGCCCCTGGCGCTTCTCCTTGGCTCCTACAGAGCTCCTGATGTTTATCTGTCCCTGTTTCTGCGTGTCCAGACCAGACTCCATCTCTGTCTGGAACTCCTCTCTCTAACCCTGCCTCAGCCCCAGTTTATGTAGGGGAAGTTCTTCCCCTCCCAGGACTGGGCAGGAGGTGTGGCATGCTTAGGATTCCTGCCCAGGAGACCTCCCACCTGCTCACAGACGTAATACTGCTATTACTGTGGAAACCAGACCCCTGGGGTGCCACATTCCCCCCTAGTGAAATTTAGTACTCCCGGACTAAACATATATATATTTTTTTTTTCAAAACATAACAGGGTATAAACAATAACAATTAAATACATGAGATGGTCACGGCGTGTCCGTAACCGGGAAGCAATAAGGGTGTCCATTTCACCAAAGAACAGGGAGCCGTAACCAGGTAGGGGTCTGTCCTGCCCCGAGTCTTTAACAGTCTTTAGTCCATTCCTGGGTTACGCTCCAAACATATTTACAACAGAATTCCGGTTACTCACTGTCCATAACCTGTCAGTCCATATAAAGAAATCTGCAACTGAAAAACATAATTAGCAACGGCTACAACAAAACAGGTAAACATAAAATAGTTAAAGCAACTAGCCAACTTAGATTCTCCAACGTACGGGCATCAGGCCTCTGGTAACCCTAGTGGACCTACGGAGCTCACTAACTGGTCCTGCACTACAGGGTGTAGGAGGTGTTATGGGCAGGCTGGGCAGCTTTCTGCGCACTCTTTGGCTCACTAGGGGCACGGCAGGCTCACTACTAGCAGAGGGTTGATCCTCCTGTACTGCTGGCGTGGACTCTTCTGCCTCTTGGGCCGGCTGCTCTTCCAGCTCTACTGGTTCCTCTGTAGGCACTTGCGGGACTGGCTGGAGAAAGGTGAGGACGGGTACCACGACAGCACCGTTTACTTGTGTCCAAGACCGGGGGAAGTCTCCCAGTACAGTCCTGATCATTTCTTCCCTTTCCTCTGCGGGTCGAGGGTTTTCTTGATCTTCCTCTTCAGGGTTTTGCAGCTGCTCGGGACACTTCTTCAGGTGGTCTCTGGAGACAACGGCTGTGGTTTCTCCTCCATCCTTACTGATCACGCAAATCTTTGGGTTCTCATGGCTTGATGGCAGTACGGTGTACGGGTCCTTCTCCCACTGGTCGTCCAACTTGTGGAGCCGTCTTTTCCTCTTCAAGACCTGCTCTCCAGGTACCAGGGGAACAGCGGGAGCATACTGATTATAAGCCCTCTCTTGCCTTTCTCTAGCTTGAGACAGACTTCGCTCCACGCTCTCCTGCACTTTCCGATACTGCTGCTGCCGTCCTGTATCCCAGTCTGCCTCTGGCGAGGTGTCCTCGGGCGTCAGGACTCCCATATCCAGGTCGATAGGCAGCTTACCAGGCCTCGCTCTCATTAGGTAAGCCGGGGTACAGTTGGTAGAACCTACAGGGATGTGGTTGTATAGGTCCACCAGTTCAGGCAGCTTCTCAGGCCACAGACTGCGTTCTTCCAGGGGCAATGTTTTCAGGAGGTCTATCACCACCTGGTTCATCTTCTCACAGAGTCCATTAGTCTGTGGGTGATAGGGCGTTGTTCTTATCTTCGTGCAGCCATACAGGTTGCAGAACTCCTGGAAGACTTCCGCTTCGAAGGCTGGCCCTTGGTCTGTCAGCACTTGGTCCGGGTACCCGTGTGGACGGCAGAAGTGCTGCTGGAAGGCTCTAGCTGCTGTTTGAGCCGTTAAGTCCTTGACCGGGACCACCACCAGGAACCGGGAGTAATGATCTACGATTGTGAGGGCGTAGACATACCCAGATCTGCTTGGAGCCAGTTTCACATGGTCCAGGGCTACCAGTTCCAGTGGCTGTCGGGTGATGATGGGCTGCAAGGGAGTCTTCTGGCTGGCATGGTCCTTCCTTCTTAGGTGGCACGGTCCACAGTCTCTGCACCACCTCTCGATGGCTCCTCTCATGCCTACCCAGTAGAACCGTTCACGCAATAAGAACTCCAGCTTCTTCCACCCGAAATGTCCTGCTCCGTTGTGGTACGCCTCCAGAATCATAGCCGCGTCTCGTCTGGGGACCACTACCTGCCAGGACAACTCATGTGTTCGAGAGTTAACCATTCTCCGGCACAACTTCTCCCTGTAGAGGAACAGCCTACTTTTCTCCTTCCACAGTTGCTTAGTCTCCTCTGGGGCGTCTGGGTCCAGACTGGCATCGGCTTGGGTCAGCATTACCTTCACCAGACGGACTGCAGGATCACTGTCTTGCGTCTCCGCCCAGTTGTAGTGGGGCAAGGGATTGAACGTCGCGGAGCGCCTGTCCTTCACACGGTGGGAATACAGGGTAATCCCATGACGGTGGAACGCAGGGAGCTCAACTTCTTCCAGATCTTCTGGATCTTCCCCTACGTCCGGTAAGTTTGGCATTCTAGACAGGGCATCCGCGTTGGCATTTGAGCGTCCTGCCCGGTATTTGATGGTGAATTCAAAGTTGGACAGGCGAGCCATCCATCTCTGTTCCAGAGCACCGAGCCTTGCAGTGTCCAGGTGTGTCAACGGGTTGTTATCCGTGTACACGATGAATTTGGAGGAGGCAAGGTAATGCTTGAAACGTTCGGTCACTGCCCACACTACTGCCAGGAACTCCAGCTTGAATGAGCTATAATTCTCAGAGTTACTCTCGGTGGGTCGTAGCTTTCGGCTAGCGTAAGCGATTACCCGTTCTTTTCCTTGCTGGATCTGGGACAGCACGGCTCCTAGCCCGATGTTACTTGCGTCCGTGTGGAGGATAAAGGGCTGGCTGTAGTCTGGATATGCCAGGATTTCATCCCCCGTGAGGGCCATCTTCAGCTGGCAAAAGGACTCCTCTTCCAGCTTTTCCCACCTGAAGGGCGGCTTCTGGTTTTTGGCTTTTCGAGATTGACCTATCAGGAGGTCCTGCATAGGGGCTGCCATTTTGGTGAAACCGGGAATGAATCTTCGGTAATAGCCTACCAACCCGAGGAACTGCCGCACTTCCTTTATGCTGGAGGGTCTTGGCCAGTCCTTAATCACGGTGATCTTATCAGGGTCAGGAGCCACTCCGTCAGCACTCACCACGTGTCCCAGGTATTGAACCTTTGGTTTCAGGAGGTGACACTTGGAGGGTTTCACCTTTAGGCCGTAGTTTGCCAGAGCTTCTGTTATGCACACGCCCGGGCTGAGCGGCGTGTGCGTGTGATTGTAGTGATTCCACTGGACCATGAACCGGAGAGTGCCTGGAGGGGCGTGACTAAGTATCTGGCCGATCCGACCAAGATGGCACGACGGCATACGACGCCAGTGCACCAGGGAGAAACCGGGCAGAGGGACCAGGTGCTACTCCAGGTCAAACTCCGGACACGGGGGTTGACCCACACAGGGATTACTGGATCAGGCTGGTTAGGCTGGCGCACAGACTGGAGGGTATAGGCAGGCACGACTGGTATGCAGGCAGGCGGGTAAAGGCAAGCGCAGCTAGAGTGCAGACAGGGAGGCACTAGCAGGTAGGAACACAGGCGGGATAGGACCCAGTACACACTGGGACTCAGGAACAATACAGGTAGAGGGGTACAGGCAAGCACAGCTAGAGTGCAGACAGGGAGGCACTAGCAGGTAGGAACACAGGCGGGATAGGACCCAGTACACACTGGGACTCAGGAACAGGCAGGTTAGGCTGGCACAGACTGGTGGATATAAGCAAACACGGCAGGTATGCAGATGGGTGGATACAGGCGAGTATGCAGGCAGGGAGGTACTGGCCGAAAGGACGGGCTGGAGCACAGAAAGGTTAAGACCCAGTACAGACTGGGTCACAGAACCGCAGATGCGGTAGACAACCACAGCAGAGAGGGAACGCCCGAAGCGGTGGGCAAGAACAGAGCAGGACAGGGCTGCAGGAGCAGCGAGCACAAGCAGGGCAGGACAGGACTGCCGGAGCAGCGGGCAGAAGCAGGGCAGGACAGGACTGCCGGAGCAGCGGGCAGAAGCAGGGCAGGACAGGACTGCCGGAGCAGCGGGCAGAAGCAGGGCAGGACAGGACTGCCGGAGCAGCGGGCAGAAGCAGGGCAGGACAGGACTGCCGGAGCAGCGGGCAGAAGCAGGGCAGGACAGGACTGCCGGAGCAGTGAGCAAGGAGTCAGAGCAGGCTAGAACCGCCGGAGCGGTAAGCAAAGGAGTCAGAGCAGACTAGAACCGCCGGAGCGGTGAGCAAAGGAGTCAGAGCAGGCTAGGCTGAGTAGGGGGGACAGGGCTCTGTTCACACGGAACAGACAGGAAGGGAAAGGCAGAGCCAGACACCCACAGGGTACTTGCAGTGAAGTAGCGAGTGGACCACAAACTCACAAACGGGAGTACAGAGACAACAAGCAGGAGTTAGGTACGAGTTCAGACTCTGCAGAAAAAGGAAGGGAACGGACATAGAGGCAAAACAGGTAAAGGATAGGAGAGAGTTCAGACTGGAACTGAGTGTACGGAGGAGACCGACACTGCAGCGGGACACAGGAGCGGGTCTGGGAATACGGCCCCCAGAGAGGCAGGATGAACAGGCAAGGAGCGTGTTCAGACAGGACAGACAAGATACAGGAGCGGGTCTAGGTAATCGGCCCCTAGAAGGCAGGAGGAACAGGCTAGGAGCGTGTTCAGACAGGTCAGACAAGATACAGGAACAGGTCTAGGTAATCGGCCCCTAGAAGGCAGGAGGAACAGGCTAGGAGCGTGTTCAGACAGGCCTGGAAATACAGCCTCCAGGATAGGCAGACAAGAGAACACAGAACGGGACCTGGCACCTTCAGAGTGCAAGCACACACTGAAAGAAACACTATGCTCAGGCAGGGATAGATGGGCGCAGCTGAGCTATATACCAGGTGACAGACAGCAATAGGCTGAGGACGCACAAGAGGTGTGACCCACAGCAGGTACAAAAAGCAGGAAGTGATCGGGCGCCGCCCTTAAGCAGCAGAAACAGACACAAACAGACAGCATGGAGGGAAGCCAGAGAGACATTCTGGACAGGAGATCAAGTGCGCGCTCTTGCACAGTGGGAGATGGACCACTATGCAAGGACGCCGCCAGGTATGTTACAGCTTCGAACACTTCTGCCAGGTGTTTCAGGTGGTCCTCGTAGGTCTTGGAATAGACGATGACATCGTCCAGGTATAACAGGACCGTCTCGAAGTTCCGGTGTCCCAGACAGCATTCCATCAACCGTTGGAAGGTTCCTGGTGCGTTGCAGAGCCCGAACGGCATACAGTTAAATTCGCTGAGACCCATCGGGGTGGTGAATGCGGTCTTCTCTCGGTCTGCCTCTGCTACAGGAACCTGCCAGTACCCGCTAGTGAGATCCAAAGTAGAGAAGAAGTTAGCAGATTTTAATGCAGCTAAGGACTCTTCTATCCTTGGTAACGGGTACGCATCTTTGTGTGTGATACGGTTGACCTTCCTGTAGTCTACACACATTCTCATAGTGTTGTCCTTCTTTTTCACTAAGACTAGTGGAGCTGCCCAGGGGCTACAGCTGTCCCTGATTACCCCAGCCTCCTTCATGTCTCTAAGCATCCCCTTGGCGTGTTGGTAGTGTGCAGGGGGTACGGGTCGGTATCTCTCCTTTATGGGAGGATGGTCTCCCGTGGGGATGTGGTGTTCTACCCCCTTTACTCGCCCGAAGTCTAACGGGTGTTTACTAAACACTCTCTCGTACTCTTGAACCACCCGATAGACTCCTTGTTTCTGGTGTGAGGGAGTGGAGTCAGTACCCAGATGTAGTTGCTGACACCAGTCCTCCACTGGTTTCTTAGAGCCGTTACCTTCCTCTGGTTGAGATGGAGGCAAGGGTTCCACGGCCTGTACAGAATTCTGGTTTATGGTGAACAATTTAGCTAGCGTGGCATACCGGGGCAGGTGTACTTCTCTCTCACCGATATTTATGATGCGAACGGGCACCC
Source organism: Phyllobates terribilis (assembly GCF_046119375.1). NCBI lineage: Eukaryota > Metazoa > Chordata > Amphibia > Anura > Dendrobatidae > Phyllobates > Phyllobates terribilis. The sequence continues at coordinate 332,995,191 of NW_027362768.1, forward strand.
TCCCATGGCGTACATCGACCACCCCCCGTGCTGTCAAAATGGTGGGCCTACTGTCTGAGTAGACGGGTTCTACCATTGCTTGGTAGTCTCTACCTCTTAGACCAATAGCTGCCCGGCACCAAATCATCATCTCACTTTTTGGGGGCATGGCAATAGGGAACGGGTCACACATTCTCACGCTACCAATCTCACCACCAGATAGTTCCACCTGTTGCCGCTTCATCAGTGCCCGGATCTCTTTTTGGAGCACACGTTGCTGGCCGGAACTGGCGTTCTTGGCAACCTGCTGTAAAATGAGAATCACCTCTGCAAGACAATTTTCAATTACATTGGTTCCCAGGGTGATTCTAGGGTGACTCTCATGACGGTCTATGTCCACTATAATCAGTCCTTGTGCCGCCAGTTCGACTTTACCGATTTTAATGGTCACCTCCTTGAATCCCACCTGCGGCACGGGCTGACCATTGCTGGCGATGATACTCAGGTTGTCGTCTGGGTAGCGGGTTATGTCCGAATCATTCCAGTACTGCTTGAAGAGCACGTACGGGATGGTGGTGACCTGTGACCCAGTGTCTAGTAGGGCACTCATAGGAATGCCATCCAGTACCACAGGCAAGATTGGACGTCTCCCTACGTATTTATCACGCCAGTTTGATGGGCCTGATGGTCTTATGCCTGGGGGTTGGCCCTCTACCCCAGGTTGTGCCCGTTTAAATGACAGTACCTTGCCACATGTCCGGGTTGATTGCAGCGGCGGCAAATAGGTCGTCCGTCCTCGTTGTATCGATCGCTGGGTCTTCCTCTGGCCGGTGGGGTCCTCCTTGGTCGGCGCCACGGGATGTCCTCCGGTCCGGATGCCAGCTCGATCTTCCCTGCAGTAGAAACCTGTAAAGACTGCACAGTTCGGGTTAGCGCGGCTACGCTTTCAGTTAGCTCTTGGACCTGATGGTGCAGGTCTGTAGCCGGGTCACTGTTTAAAGCCTGCGCATCAGCTCCCACAGGCCCTGCAGACAAGGGCGCCGTCTCCTGGTGATAAGTGATAGCAGGGCGCCTGTGGGTCACAGCGCCACCTGGTGCCGGTTCTCGGAGCACCCGGATGGCTCTGTCCTTGAACTGTGCAAAGTCCAGGTCAGGGTCCTGTAAGGCCATTGCCCGCAACTGGGTTCGGTGGGCATTGCACAGTAGACCCTCAATGAATTGTTCAGTCAACAGCTTATCTTCATCTCCCACGCTGTCAGGGTCTGCCTGCTTAATGGCTCTCAGGGCCTCTTGTAGGTTTAGAGCATAGTCTCTTATACTCTCATGTGCCCGTTGTTTGCACCCATAAAATCTTAGTTTTATTTCGGCTGAGGTGCGGGTGTCAAATGTGTCTTTCAGCCGGGTTAGTATGTCTCTGACAGTCCTCTTCCTCCCAGGTGGCCAGGACTTTACCTCCCTTTGGGCTGCCCTGATTAATTGGGCCACCAGGATGCTCACTTTTTGCGCCTCCGTGAGGGGATACACCTGGAAGAGGCTATCCAGCCTTTCTCTGAAGTCATTTAGGGTATGTGACTCCCCTGAGTACTGGGGTAGCCAGGCTGCCCCCGGGATATAGGGCATGGTGAAAGGCATGACCGCAGCAGCGGTGGCGCTGGCGGCGGCTGTGGCGGTGAAGCTCTCCTCCGTATCCGACATCCTCCTCCCCCCTAGTGGACCGTTGCCTACCTTGCGATGATCCTCTTCCGTAGGCCGCGGCTCCGCAGTGGATCGTCAGGGTTGAGGACCTTCCGTCGCGCTCCTGTGACGTCGGCGTCTGCTGGGCTCCTTCCAGGACCTTACGCAACGTCCGGACGTGAGGCGGGGCTTCAGTTCTCGCGGGCTTTCGGAGTCCACGCCCCTCTTCTTCCCGCGCGGCGCCCTCAGGATGGCGTCCAATGGCGGGAAAACTCCACGGATGGCGGGCAGAAGGCAGAAGTTGGCGTCGGATGGCGGGAATCGGCTCCAGATGGCGGGAAACGACTCCGGACGGCGGGAAACTTCACCACAGGTAAGTATGAAAGTCTCTTTTTTCAGGCACGCAGTACCCGGTGGTTGCGGGCACGTAATCCTGCCGACTACGCCAAAGTTGACTCACCCCCTGGGCCAGTGCTGTACTGCGGCGCGCGTGCGCGCGGGGGATACCCGGAGCCGGATCCGATGGGGGTAGTAGTCTTCGTGTGGCGGTGACCCGGTCCGCGCCCAGGGTGGTCAAACTAAGTGGCAGTTATTGGTATGATGGTATTAGTGTCCGACTACGCCACCCGTTGAATGCGGTTATGAAACCGCCGCTGCAGGGCAGACCGCTGAGGCCGGTGGTATAGGTGTGCAGCAATGTTGATATAACCCCCAACGGGAGAGGTATGGCCTCAGGGCAGCGGATGTGGGTGATGTTGGGAGTGATGGTGTGGATGTCCCAGCACTAACGGTGCGACAAGGAAGCACGGAGACGCGAGGGTACAGTTCAGGGCCTTTACTGATGGTACAAGGCAAATTCCCCCGGGAGTACTGGCTAGTAGTTGGGGCCTGGTTAGTCTGCGAGTAAGCCGGAGTTCCCCTGGCCAGGTGGAGTTGTAGGCCTTCCCGTTAGTCTGTACCCTTCCTGGCTACCCTGCTTTCGGCGGTTACAAGTAGCCCACGTCCCTGGGTATACCGTGTGGTGCTCACCCGTATGGCTGGTGACCTGGGGCCTCCTGTTAGCCTCCGCTCCGGGATGGCGGTGCTGGTCCCTTCGTTGTGACTGAGCCTCCGGGCTTTTATGGCCAGAGGACCTGGAATCCCCTGCCAGATGGATTCTGCTGCTGGGTATATCTTAGTCCCCACAGCCTCGGACTCCTGTGTCCGGTTTTAGTACCTTCTCCCAGGGCGAGCTCTGCACAGCTCCAGCCCCTGGCGTTTCTCCTTGGCTCCTACAGAGCTCCTGATGTCTATCTGTCCCTGTTTCTGCGTGTCCAGAGCAGACTCCGTCTCTGTCTGGAACTCCTCTCTCTAACCCTGCCTCAGCCCCAGTTTATGTAGGGGAAGTTCTTCCCCTCCCAGGACTGGGCAGGAGGTGTGGCATGCTTAGGATTCCTGCCCAGGAGACCTCCCACCTGCTCACAGACGTAATACTGCTATTACTGTGGAAACCAGACCCCTGGGGTGCCACAAATGCATGACCCGGAGTCGGACGATATACACCATGGGCAATGGGACTCCATGAAAAACGTGAATGAAATGATTAAGATGTATGTCCAATACTTTTATCCATTTAGTTCACGTATCATAGAGATACACATTGTGGAAAACGGCAAATTTACATTGGATGTGTCTTATGTGGTATTGCCCTTTCTTCTGCCAACTTTTCTCATAGAGTTCAGCCGTATAAATAATAGGATTATTTGTTGGTCAATTAATATTTGCATCTAGTTGACTGAATGGAGTCAAGAGTGTTGCTGTTTCTGGAAAAAAATAAAACTGTCCATGCTTTCTCATCTCATGCCTCCACTTTCAACTCTTTACTCTCACTGTGTGGCTGTACGTGCACCTATGATCTCCACATGAAGAGTTTGACATTGGAAATTAAATAATCTCTCGGGGGGGGGGGGGGTTGACTGGTAATACTGGAAACTTGTAGTTTTGGCAAAGTTTTCGAGACTATGGGTCAGATTCATTAATGCATTTGCACTTTTTTGCCTAGTTTTTGGTGTTTTCCACCTGTTTTACATTTTCTAACTTTTTGTTTAATTTTTCACCTCATTTTAATTTTTTCTTTTTTTTATTAAAAGTCTACTTTATATGTGTTCATTTGCTTTTGTTTTTGTTTTCTATGTTCACCATTTGGTTTTCCACCTGTTTTTGACTGATTCATCAATTGTGACTTTTTTTTAAAAAAAATCTGAAGATTTTGTTCAAATGGACTCCAGTCCTTCCCTGGAGTGATTTTATGTATCATGAATATTTTGAAACAAATTTTTGCACCATTTTTGTGAAACATGCAACTTTTATGCTCTGAAAAGTCACAAAACAGGTTAAAGAAAAAATGAGTATTTTTATTGCATGAAATTTATAAATCACGGGTGCCATTTTGAAAAATTGGACTCACAAAGTTTAACAAATAGCATAAAACTAAATAATAAAAAAAAGAAAAGGGACTTCAGGAAAACCACAAATGGTGAACTGAGCTGAAAAACTGAAATGGATCCAGCTGTAAGGATGATTATAGATCAGTCCTATAAATTATTATTTTTTTAATCAACTCCATGCCTTAGCTCAAAAAAATTAATCAAGAACCAGATATGTTATTAAGAAATGTTATATTTGTTTTTTCCACAATGTTTCCCTAGAAAACATTCCTAGAATGCAAAGTCGTCATTACAACCCCTCCCCATAGCTTTCACAAACCTACTCCAAGAAATTAACAATTTCCTTTAAAAATTGTTTGTTGTTAGAAGAGGGTAATAATTCCCCGAAATAAAAGACTCTGTGATGCTAATGGCATTGTGCGGGGCTGGTAATAGACATACCTTTATATTAATTGTCAGATATGAAAAGACAGAGCAGCAGCCTGGCTTGTGGGCCCATTAGTGATTTGCAGCGACTTTCATTGCAGAGATGACAGTGGAGTCGATTAACAGATGCCACATTGCGCTATGGGCCATTAACAAGAGGGTGTTCTCGGTACAAATTCTGAACAAATACCAGATGTTTTATTTCAGCATACAGACATAATCGCATGCATTTCATATCACTTCAACAACCGCCTGTCAAAAGCTTCATAAATTAAAGACTTGGAGCACTAATTGCATTTTCTTTTCTTTTAGGAAAAACAAGACCACCCTTCATCTTTCCAAAATATGAAAATGTTAAAAAGATAAACTTTGTAATATATTTTGTGCCATTAACTCAGATTGAAGGTTTGCCTCCACTGTTCTCAAAAGTTTCATGTAGGCCAGTGATCCCCAACGCTTCTTGCCTCGAGAGCCACATTGAGCTCTACAAAAGGGTAACGAGCCACATTCAGCGCTGAGAGAGGGTCATGAGCCATATTCAGCTCTAAGAGAGGGTCATGAGCCACATTCAGCTCTACAAGAGGGTCACGAGCCACATTCATCTCCACGAGAGGGTCACAAGCCACATTCAGCTCTGAGAGAGGGTCACGAGCCACATTCAGCTCTACAAGAGGGTCACGAGCCACATTCAGCTCTGAGAGAGGGTCATGAGCCATATTCAGCTCTAAAAGAGGGTCACGAGCCACATTCAGCTCTACGAGAGGGTCACGAGTAGAGATGAGCGTTGTTCTACTCGAACTGTTCGCCAATCTCAAATTCGAGCTGTTTTGGGCGGTGTTCGAGCCGTTCGGCGAACACGAACAATTTGAGAAAAATTCGGCTGTTCGAGGTTATGTTCGATAACTGTTCGTGCACCAAAATCATAACTGGATTTTTTCTCAGTAATGATGAAAATTAATGTTAATACGCAGTTTGAGTGTACAGCGGGGTGGGGGGAGGGGCAGGGGATGGATCTCTGCAGGAACAATGAAGATCTCCATTTTTTTTTCTCTTTCCCGCATTTGCAGTGGGGAGGTGCAATCTGTCAGCCTATCAGCAGCGCACACACGGAGCGAAGTGCTTTTTTTCACACAAGCAAGGGCATGTGTCATTGGCAGTGTATGTCACATGTCCTTGCCCTATAAGACCAAGCCATTTTCCCCGTCGCCACCATTTTCTCACTGCTGCAGCTGCGTGTTAGACGGCACCGCTCTTGCTGTGTGCGCTATACCTTGTTAATTTCAAGCCAATTTTCGCACAAATATACAGATAGCTTGGGAGTAGGGAATAGTTGTGATTGCAGTCCTTTTAAGGACTAGGTTACAGCATTTCCTACGACTTTTATCAGGGAGGTCTGTGCTCTTAAATAGATAGGTTGTGGGAGTAAAGACTAATTGTAATTGGAGTCCTTTTCAGGACTAGGTTACATGAGTTCCTATCAGTTTTTGCCAGGCAGGTCTGTGCCAGTGCTGTGCAAGTTTTTTTCACAGCATTTGGCTGAATCTAGCAAAGCTAATCCTTTTTGGCCTATTGCAGAGTGTGTTAGTCAGTGGAGTAGCCTATCTGTGTTGCAAGATATAACACCTTTGTATAGAATACCAATTTTTTTACTGCACCTAGTGAAGTAAAATCTTTTGGGCATAGCATCATTCTATTAGTCCATCTATACTGACCTCCATCAGGTTGCAAACTTAATATAATTTTTTTCTGCATCTAGCTCTGAAAAAATATTTGGGCTTCTAGCAGTTTGTGGGACTTGGTCTATTAGTCCATCTATACTGACCTCCATCAGGTTGCAAATTAAAAATAATTTTTTTCTTCATTTAGCTCTGAAAAAATATTTGGGCTTCTAGCAGTGTGTGGGACTTGTTCTATTAGTCCTTCTATACTGACCTCCAGCAGGTTGCAAATTGAATATAATTTTTTTCTGCATCTAGCTCTGAAAAAATAGTTGGGCTTCTAGCGGTGTGTGGGACTTGGTCTATTAGTCCATCTATACTGACCTCCATCAGGTTGCAAACTGAATATAATTTTTTTCTGCATCTAGCTCTGAAAAAATATTTGGGCTTCTAGCAGTGTGTGGGACTTGGTCTATTAGTCCATCTATACTGACCTCCATCAGGTTGCAAATTAAAACTAATTTTTATCTGCATCTACAGTACCTCTGAAAAAATATTTGGGCTTCTAGCTGTGTGTGGGACTATTTGTATTAGTCCATCTATACTGACCTCCATCAGGTTGCAAATTCAAAATAATTTTTTTCTGCATCTAACCCAGCCAATAGTTTTGGCCTAATACCACAGTTTGGCCACTCAGCTCTGCTCGGTTACCATCCATTGTTTTTTTGTGCAAACAACTCCAGAGTTGTGAATTAGTTAACCACCAAAATGAGTGGAAAAAGGCCTGCTGCTGGTGGAAAGGGGAATAGGCGTGTTGGGAAGGGGAAAAAAGGTTGTGTCCGTGGGGTAGGTGTTAAAGCAACATTAACATCTGCAGAAGAAAGACCATCTTCCAGCCAAACTAAAATGTCTACTTCTTTTAGCGGACAATGTGATAAGTTCCCTTTCTTACGGCCACGCCAATCGCTACAAATTCCAGATGAGGCACAAAAACAGCAGGTGCTTCAACGGATATCAAGTGCTCCTTTAAGTGGGCTCTCCTCCACATCAACTTCAACATCACAAATACTCCAGTCCTCAAAGGTGTCACCCAAATCGCACTTGCTTCCTCACAGCTCCCAAATCTCCAGCTGCCCGTCTGAGTATGAGGTAGAACAGATGGTTGAGTCTGCAGAGCTGTTTACTCATACTATAGCCTGGGAATCAGAGGTCGACTCCAGCGCTTCTGTGAATCCAGACGAGGAAATGATCTGCACTGATGCCCAGAATCTTTATGAGTCGGATCCAGGACCAGACGCAGAAGGTTCAGACCATAATGTAGACCCTCATTCCCAAACTGTAACTCCTGTTGGTGGAGACAATGAGGAAGACGATGATAAGACTCAAATACCTGATTGGAGCGACAACTTTAGTTTTTTGTCAGGGCAGGAACAGGTTGGCTCTGAGGACGACGGGTGTGATAACGCACAGGGTGATGATGATGAGGTCGGAGATCCCACTTACTGTCAACCCACAGTCAGCCAAGAGATGAGGTCAGCAGAGGAGGTGGAGGAAGATGCTAGTGACGACGAGGTCAGGTTGCGCCTTCCTGGACAGAGACGTAGTACTGGAAGCACGTCAACAACTGCATCCTCAAACACAACTCTGCCTCTCACCACAAGTCGTGGTGGCTCTTCAGGTCGCATGGGTGCTAAGCCTTGCATAGCCTGGGCATTTTTTCAGATCGATAAAGATGACCCAACTCGTGTTATCTGTAACATTTGTCAGCAAAAGCTAAGTAGAGGCCAAAAAATACATAGTTTGAGTACTTCATGCATGAACCGGCACATGGACATGAAGCATAAGTTGCAGTGGGAAGCTCAGTGTGCTACAATGCGGCCTAGCCGGCCGGGCCAATCACCGTCTGCCATATCTTGTGCATCCGCGGCCTCTTCATCCTCTGTGACTGGGGGGACAGCAGTCACACCTGTTTTGGGGCGCAGACCTGCCACCTCTTTACCCGCAACAGCCAGCGTGATTGGCAGGTCATCATTTTCTTTGGAGGTGGTAACACCAGCTGGTGTTGAGTGCTGTCTGACATCGATAGCACCACCTTTGGATCAAGGCAACCTAACATGTCCGCCTGCATCTTCCTCACAGACCGGCAGTTTGCCGGGGACACCCTTATCAACCCCGTCTAAGCACAATAGCCAGCCCTCGGTCCCTCAGATGTGGACAAGTAAAAGACCATTTCCTCCTAGCCATGAGAAAGCTAAGAGGTTGAATTTCACCATCTGCAAGCTCTTGGCTACAGAAATGCTGCCTTTCCGCCTGGTGGACACAGAGGATTTTCGAGACCTTATGTCCTTCGCAGTGCCCCAGTACCAGATGCCCAGTCGGCACTACTTCTCAAAGAAAGGTGTGCCTGCGCTCCACCAGCATGTCGCACACAACATCACCGCTTCTTTGAGAAACTCTGTGTGTGACAGGGTGCATTTCACCACAGACACTTGGACGAGTAGGCATGGACAGGGGCGTTACATGTCGCTGACTGGGCACTGGGTAACTATGGTGACAGCAGGACAAGGGGCTGCTGTCCAAGTCTTGCCGTCCCCACGAGTTGTGCGTCAATCCTCTTTATGTCAAAGTTCCTCCACTGCTTCTGCCTCCTCAACCTCCTCTCGGTCTTCCACCTGCACCCAAAGCCTGTCTGGTCATGCCACAAGCTTTCTAACTGCGCAGAAGGGATCCTGCACACCTCCTTACTATGCTGGCAGTAGGGCTCAACGTCATCAGGCGGTTTTTACATTGAAATGTCTGGGAAATGTGAGTCACACAGCTGAGGAGTTGTGGTCAGCTCTGGAGAACCAATTTCATGAATGGTTGTCTCCACTGGACCTGAAACCAGGGAAGGCCGTGTGCGACAATGCTGCAAACCTGGGTGCGGCCCTTCGCCGGGGCAATGTCACACACGTGCCTTGTATGGCTCACGTGTTGAACCTGGTTGTCCAGCAATTTTTAGCCCACTATCCCAGACTAGATGGCCTTCTGCAGAGGGCACGGTCGCTGTGTGCTCACTTCCGCCGTTCGCATCCCGCAGCTCAGCGACTTACATCTCTACAGAAGTCGTTGGGCCTGCCACTTCACCGGCTAAAATGCGATGTGCCTACCCGGTGGAATTCAACTCTGCACATGTTGCAGCGACTGTGGCAGCACCGACAAGCCCTGGTGAAATACGTTCTGACGTATAGCCTGGGCCAACGAGATTCAGAGGTGGGGCAAATCACGCTGGAGGAGTGGTCTCAGATCAGGGACCTATGCACCCTTCTGCACAGTTTTGAAATGGCGACGAAGATGTTTAGTGCTGACGATGCCATTATCAGCATGACTATTCCGGTGATTTACATGCTGGAGCACATGTTAAACAGAATTCGGAGTCAGGTGGTGGCACAAGAGGAGGTGGAGGAAGTAGAGGAGGAGGAGTTGTATGCGGAAGGGCTAACATCTGCAAGGTCCAGACGGTCGGCAGCACCAAGGCAGCAGGCATGTGAGGGTGGGGGAGATGGTTTTACCAGGGCGCATGGTAGCAGCCAAACTAGTGAGGAAGGTGCAGGAGCCCAGGAAGAAGTGGAGGACGAACTGATGGAAGACTCATCAGATGAGGGAGACCTTGATCACATTTCTGTTGTGCGAGGTTGGGGGGAGAGGACAGAGGAAGGAAGCATGATTGTTACCTCGCCACCAACACAACAGGGACTTGGTGCTCCTGGATGCGCAACACACATGAGTGCCTTCTTGCTGCACTACCTGCAACATGACCCTCGAATTGTGAGAATTAGAAATAATCCTGACTACTGGGTTGCCACACTGTTAGATCCCCGGTACAAAAGTAAATTTGCAGAAATTATTCCTGCCATAGAAAGGGATGCACGCATGCAGGAGTATCAGCAGAGACTGTTGCAGAATCTTACATGTGCTTTTCCACAAAATACCAGTGGTGCACGTAGTGAATCTCACAGTTCCAACTTGCCAACCGTGGGACCGTCAAGTGTTCAGCACTCAAACCGTAACAGAACCACAGTATCTGCTGGTAACATCAATTTTGCGGAATCATTTCACCACTTTTTTAGCCCATCCTTTGCAAGGCCACAGGAGACAAGAAGTCTGACACATAGTCAACGCCTAGAGACGATGGTACAGGAGTATCTCCAAGTAAACATTGAAGCCACGACTGTGTCACTGGACCCTTGCTCTTTTTGGGCTTCCAATCTGGATAAATGGCCGGAGCTAGCCACTTACGCCTTGGAGATCTTGTCATGCCCCGCAGCCAGCGTTCTGTCTGAACGTGTGTTCAGCGCTGCTGGTGGTGTGCTGACAGATAAGCGCACGCGGCTCTCCACTGATAATGTAGACAGACTCACGTTCATAAAGATGAACAAATCATGGATCCGAAACGACTTTTCTACCCCTGTGTCATCCTGGGGAGAGTAAAAGCTTGATGATTGGTTAAAATCACCCTACCAACCGTTTTAAGCTTTCAAATTACTAATCATGTTTATCTGTATCTTGACTGGAAAATAATTTGGGCTTTGTAGCAGTGTGCAGCACTGATCCTATTAGGCCATCTATACTAAAGCTTCACCAGATTTAAAATTAAAAATAATTTTTAGCTGCATCTAGCCCGGAAAATAATTTTGGGGCTCCGAGATGCGCAAGGCACATAAGTGCCTTCTTGCTGCACTACCTGCAGCATGACCCTCATATTGTCAGAATTCGAAGTAATCATGACTACTGGGTTGCCACACTCTTAGATCCCCCAAACTTTTCGATCAACCTTTTCATTTTAATAAAGACCAAAAAAATGGTCATTTTTGAAATTATAAGCATTAGCAGGTTGTTAGAAACTGAAATCAAACAGTTTTCAACTCAAAACTTTATTCTAGGTGATGTTACATTTTCACATAGGACCCCTTGTTCGAAAGGAGCTTCTGAACTCTCTCGTCCATTGAATTTGTCAGGTTTTGGATGGTTTCTGCTTCAATTGTTTTGCATGAGGACAGAATACCCTCCCAGAGCTGTTGCTTAGATGTGAACTGCCTCCCGCCATCATAGACACTCCTTTTAATGATGCTCCAAAGGTTCTGAATGGGGTAGAGGTCAGGGGAGCATGGGGGTCACACCATAAGTTTGTCCCCTTTTATGCCCATATCAGCCAGAGATGCAGATGTTTTATGTGCAGCATGAGATGGTGCATTATCATGCAGAAAAATGATCTTGCTGTGAAATACACGGTTCTTCTTCTTGAACCATGGCAGGAAGTGCTGTTTGAGAAAATCCACATACATTATGGAGTTCATCTTTAGCGCCTTCAGGGATCCTAAAGGGGCCGACAATCTCTCTCCCCATGATTCCAGCCCAAAACATTACTCCACCTCCTCCTTGTTGGTGCTGTAGCCGTGTTTGCATGGGGTGTCCATCAACCAGCCATCCTCCACTCCATCCATCTGGACCATTGAGCGCTGCACGGCACTCATCCGTGAACAAAACAGTTTTGAAATCAGTCTTCATGTAATGTTTGGCCCACTGGAGCCGTTTCTGCTTGTGTGAAGTGGATAGAGGAGGTCGACAGGATGGCGCATGCACAGCTGCAAACCTCTGAAGGACCCTGCATCTTGTTGTTCGGGGGACGTTGGAGGCACAAGCAGCTTCAAAAACTTGTCTGCTGCTATGACAAGGCTTTTTTGCCGCTGCTCTTTCAACCTGACGTAATTGCCTGTAGGAAAGAGTCTTCAATTTGCCCTTATCAGCACGCACACGTGTGTACTGTGAATCAGCTACATACTTCTTGATTGCCAAGACACTTCATCCTGATCATCGCACAATGTTGATTGTAGTCATGCCTTGACCTAAACACTCCACAATTTGTTGCTTCTCAGCAGCCGACACATCCTTTTTCTTTCCCATTTTGGCAGAAAATGTAGGCTGCTTAATAATGTGAGAGAGCCTTCTTAAGTAGTCTTGCCTTTCATTGGACACACCTGCCAAACTAATTAGCACAGGTGTCTGCAATTGCTTACAGTGATATAAAGAGCCCTGACACACATCACCATCAATGAGTTTAACTGACAAACAAACAAATTCTTCCCTTATCACTCCTAAACACTTTTTGTATAATAATTTGGAACGCAGTGTACATGTGCTTTTCCACAAAACACCAGTGGTTCACGTAGTGAATCTTACAGTTCTAACTTGCCAACCGTGGTCTGTATGGAGTTGTTCAATAAAGGGCCCAAAATTAAGATAACATAGATGGGAGAGGTCTCTATGAATAGGAATTCCTAAGTATTTGATACCCTGTGAGGGCCAGGCAAAGGGAAAGTTGGACTGGATGGAATCCTATATGGATTTGGGGAGGGAGACATCGAGGGCCTCAGACTTCGCTGCATTGATTTTAAAATTTTACCATGTAACAAAGTGATCTATTTCAGCCATAACAGCATGGATGGATATATGTGATTGAGTGATATATACTAGGACATCATCAGCAAATAGAGAGCACTTGTACTCGGTGCCTCCCACCTCAATCCACCAAATATTGGGGTTATGGCGAATTGATTAGAGCAGGTGCTCCGTCACTAGGATGTATAAGAGAGGGGACAGAGGACATCACTGCCTTGTCCCATTGGTGATTGTGAAAGGTGATGAAAATGTTCTGACGCACCCCCTGGGCCTTGGGACACCCGGAGCCGGACCCTTTTTGGTGGATGCTGGTGGTTGTAGTCTTCGTGGCGGCGACCCAGTTCCGTGGCTCAGGGCGGTCAAACCAGTGGCGGAACTATTTATGTGGTTTTCATGTTTAAATGTCCGACTACGCCACCCGTGGATTGCGGTCAGAGTGAACCGCCGCTACAGGGCAGACCACTGAGGCTGGTGTTGTGGGTGCAGCAGAGCGTAGCATAACTCCCCACGGGAGGAGTATAGCCTCAGGGCAGTGTATGCGGAGGATGGGGGTGATGGTGCAGGGCAGCAGCAGTAACGACACGGAGTCAGTGATGCAGTTCAGGGCCTTTACTCACAGTTCTTATTATCCAGACCACGTCTGCAGGTAACGGCTGCCCACGTCGTACTGTGCTCACCAGGTGAGGGGCTCAGACAACTCCCAGATAACTTTGGAGCACTTCACAGGACCCCCTTTGTGTGTCCTTTGTCTGGCCTTTCTTACCAACACTTCTGTCCGGCTGCCTCGGGCCTCCTCTTGGTAAACTTGGCGCCAGTTTCCCTGACCCTATGTGGTGCCTTCCTAGCGGGTGTAGCGAGGGGCTGCGCCACATAAAATGTCAGAGCCCCCGGTTTCTAGCTGAGGGTCATTTCCTGCCTCCACTAGTTCGGGGACCGGTCTCCCCCTTTGGCCTGACCCCTCCACGCAGGTGGATTCGGGCGTGCGGTGGCGACTCGCCCGTCCGCACCCCTGGGATCCCTTCATTCCTCGTTCCTGGAGCCTTCTCCGCTCCTCTTCCTTCCTTCTCCCTCTTCCAGGCCTGGGCCTCTGTTACTAGGCCCGCCTCCGGAGCAGAGCTCATGCAGAGCCCCTGCTCCCTGCCACTTCTGCTCAGACTTCTCTGCACTGAACTAAGATGGTGCCCACCTTTTATACTCCCTTCTCAATGCACCCAGGAACTGCTTCCTCCCTGCTCCTGCATTACAGGGTTCACCTTCCTCAGTGTTCCCTCCCCCCACTCCAGCCAGGGACAGGGACTGTCGTGCCCATCTCAGGGGCATATTGGTCGCCCTGCCCCACGGCAATGTGGTGTAATGCATGCAGGTGTCGGGTCCTGATCCACACTCCATCCTTACCTGAGAGTGAGATATCACACCTCTGGGTGAGGTGCAATACGTCTGTAGCAACCGAGCCCTCAGGGTGCTACAGTTCCATTTATCTTCAGCCTAGGTGACGTATTGCGATACAGGGCCGTGATTTTGGCTATAAAAGGGTCCCCTAGACCCCTACCCCAAGCTTTTTAAGAGAATCATATATGGCGTGCCAGGAGACTCTATGGAATGCTTTCTCAGCATCCAACGAGAGTATCTAATTACAAATTTTTAACTGCATCTAGCCCAGGAAATACTTTGTGCCTAGTAGCAGTGTCTGCTAGTCAGCGGATTATCCCGGCTGTTAAGCAAGCTGCACCACCTGTAGTTTAGACACTTAATTTTTTCAAAGGAAATGCTTCGGGACCATGGGATACTTAGTGAAGAGCATCAGGAGGCACCCCAAGGCATAGGGGCTGGGACTGGCAGTAGGATGCCTTGCGGTGGACAGCCGAGCTCGATCCTTATAAAAGCTTTTTAACTGCAGCAGCTTTAGTGGACGCTACTGGAGCTGGAATTACTGCGGCTGCTGGCATGAGACTTGCCCTCCAATAGATCCTTGTAAATGGATTTAAAGTGTATTCATTCAAATTAGAGAGACAATTTAAATTAAAAAGCTTAGAGCTGCCTCCACCACAGGGGGGCTCGCTCGACCCACCAGCGGACAGGCACCAGTATTGGGAGAGGGGGGCTGGCCGTCAGGGTTCACCGCGGCTCTGGCACAAACCCGGCGACACGGAGGTGGCACGGGCAGGAGCGGACTGGCCGTGTCGGCTTCTCACTTTTTGGATTTTAGAAGAGCATGACATGCCTATATCTGTGTCTCCCCCTCCTTTTACTCCTCCACCTCTTTTATTTTCGCATGACTATATGTACTTGTCACTTTTCCATGTGTTAGTTATGTCTTCTGAGCAGTTTGTCAGCTTTTGGACACCTTTGAAGGTGTTTTCTATGTGTTTCTATGTGTTTTTGTTTGCCTGCCATTGGTTTTAACGGTGTTCGAAGGTGTTCGACGAACAGTTCGACGAACAGTTCGGCGAACACACGGGTGTTCGACGAACCGAACCGAACTCGAACACTACGGGGGTGGCTCAACACTAGTCACGAGCCACATTCATCTCCACGAGAGGGTCACGAGCCACATTAAGCTCTGCGAGAGGGTCACGAGCCACATTCAGCTCTACAAGAGGGTAACGAGCCACATTCAGGTCTACGAGAGGGTCAAGAGTCACATTCATCTCCACAAGAGGGTCACCAGTCACATTCATCTCCACAAGAGGGTCACGAGCCACATTCATCTCCACAAGAGGGTCATGAGCCACATTCAGCTCTGAGAGATGGTCACGAGCCACATTCAGCTCTGAGAGAGGGTCACGAGCCACATTAAGCTCTAAGAGAGGGTCACGAGCCACATTCAGCTATATGAGAGGATCACGATCCACATTCAGCTCTGAGAGAGGGTCACGAGCCACATTCAGCTCCACAAGAGGGTCACGAGCCACATCAGCTCTGAGAGAGGATTACAAGCCACATCTAGAGCTTCCCCATTAAACATTGTAAACCAGTGATGTCCAATATGGGACTGTAGTGACTGCCGGCAGCTCTCATGTGTCTGATGTAGGGTCAGTCTAGAAAGTCAAGCACATATGGTTTAACTGAGTGCACCAAATTGTTACTTTCTCTGTCCAACCATAAAAAACAGATGAGCTACTCTTATCCTCTCTGTTATTGGGGCATTGTGGTACTTTTTCCATCTCCAATAATTTCGTTGTGCTTCTACTTAATGTATCTTTAAATATGTATATACCGGGTGGGCCACTTATATGGATACACCTAAATTAAATGGGAATGGTTGGTGATATCAACTTCCTGTTTGTGGCACATTAGTATATGGGAGGGGGAAAACTTTTCCAGATGGGTGGTGACCATGGCGGCCATTTTGAAGTCGGCCATTTTGGATCCAACTTTTTTTCAATGGGAAGAGGGTCATGTGACACATCAAACTTATTGAGAATTTCATAAGAAAAACAATGGTGTGCTTGGTTTTAACGTAACTTTATTCTTTCATGAGTTTTTTACAAGTTTATGACCACTTATAAAATGTGTTCAAAGTGCTGCCCATTGTGTTGGATTGTCAATACAACCCTCTTCTCCCACTCTTGACACACTGATAGCAACACCGCAGAAGAAATGCTAGCTCAGGCTTCCAGTATCCGTTGTTTCAGATGATATATATATATATATATATATACACTTCAGGGCCAGGCATTTTATTTTGTGTTTGTGATTTGCTGCTTTTTCCTCTCTTTCTTCCAAGAGGAATACCTTTTTTTATTTTTTTTTTCAGCCATATAAGGTCTTGGTATTTGCAGGAGAAGTTGCAGTTTTGACTGACATAATTTATTTTTTTTACAACAAATGTACTCATAAAAAAGGGAAAATTCCAAAGGTGAATTGGTGCAAAAAAATCAATTTTAACATTACTTTTTTGTTGTTTTTTTTTTACTATTTTAATAGTTGAAAGGAGATCTGTCACCAGGTTTTTACCATATTGACAGCAGCTTGATGTTGGGGCAGAGACCCCGATTCCTGATCATGACTTTACGGGGGCACAACATGTGAAATAAATGAAAAATGAAAAAATGAACAAATAAATAACATAAGAGATAAATAAAAAGCAGGAAAAAAAAGCCACTGCCAATTCATATAGCTTACAAGCCCCACCCCCATAACAAAAAAATATACATCCAATATAAAAGATAAATGTTATGGAAATCGGTACAACATTATAAATGTATTTCAGTGATCCTTTGTGGTTATACAATAGAAAAAAATATATATATATATAAATATATATATATATATATATATATATATATATATATATATTATTTTATTCCAACGGATACAAATGAAAAGAAGAGAGTATGACAATTAAATAAAAATTACACCACATGTATCAAGAAAAATAGATGCAAAAAATATTCGAATAAACGAGCGAGAAAAGATTTTATAGCTCTTTAAAACACGTACGAAAAAAAACTAAAATGTGCCTGGTCAGGACCATGGCTAAATGGCCTGGTCCTAAACAGGTTAATATATGGGCAATTTTTAATATTAGGCAGGTACTGAAATATTTTTCAATTTAAGATTAAAGGAAATCTTCCGCTGAATAAAACGTAGACCAATTTCCATTTTTCTTGTATCCTTCGCTCTGGAGATTGTTTTACTTCTAATTAATTAATGATATTGCATTGCGGTTTGCACACTCGGGGGAATATGTACAAAATAAAACAGGTGGAAAAAAGAAATGCGATATTAGAGTATTTATGCCACATTAGTTACCATGACAACTTGTTTATTCCTTGACAATTTACGGCTTCAAAAAAAAATATTTTTTTTTTTTGTGAAAAACGACCCTACGGTTCCACATTTACAGCTCACATAAGTGTAAAACCAATTTAAATTATCTAAAGACCTTCTCGGCTGATAGTTTTACTACAGAGATTTACTATAGATCACATGAAATGAAAAATAGCAGCCAGCTGAGAAGATCAGTCATTGTAAAATAATTCTGTGATGTTGATTAAGTAGGGACAAGAGGATGAAGTAATGAAAATGGTGTCTTCACGTAGGGAATAAGAGATAGTGCAGGTGGCTTGGCCAATATATAGCTTCTTATAGCAGAATAGGAAGTCCTGAGAACATTGGTATCTGATAGGAGGTGATGAGAGCTGAAGTTCATCTTTTTGGTTATTTTTCACATCAATACTAAATAATAATACATTTTGAGCTTCTTCCCGAAACCATATGTATGAGAATGTATAACAAAGCCAAAAGAAAAAACTTCTGAGTTCAAGAGTAGTAATATGTAGACTGAAGAAACATAGACAATACATGGACTTCAAGAACTCCCAACAAACTGGATTCTTTAGTCATAATATGCTGCACATTTGAACCTCGAGCTTCATGAACTCCGAAGTATGGGCAACTCCACTCCTGGTCTTCTTTGTTTTACAATTACCAAAAAGTTAATCAAAAAGTTTGGTGCACTATAACAAATATTAAAATGGGGCATTTGTTGTCCTGATTAAAGGCAGCTAAAGGATTTGGTTTTTGATTGCCCCAATCCATCCTCATTTCCATGATTTGTACAGATGAGCAAATCTTTTGAAATTTGAGATTGACAGTTTCGTTCAGGTATCATTGGACTGTGTCCAACCCCTTTCAAGTTCTTTAAAGCAAACTCAGCCTTAGTAATTTCCAAATCTATGACTATGTGTAAACAGATGGTAACCCAAGGGTGGACATGTAATTGGTGCAACCTGTGCAGCCTCTCAAGAGCCCAAGAAGTAAGAAGGCCCCAATTCCACTTCCAAAGCAGATGGAATTTTGCATTTCGATACACTATTGGACTGTTCTTGCACGCAGTCCTTTTTCTGTCTTTGTCCGCCAGTGTAGTGACCATTCAAAATGCTGAGTTGTCATACACTACCAGTAAATATAAAGTTTTATGGCGTTCTCTCCCTATCTCTGTTGCTGAGCTGTGTCAATCTCTTACTTTCCAGATTCACCCCAAACTGGCTGCTGCATTCCTTGCCTCTGCTTTTATACAGTCTCTTTAATACAGTCCTAATTGGCTGCACAAGTGATGTGATAGCTCAACTGCATCACAGGTTGTATGATCATTCGCTCGCTGATGCAATTTTATGCAATGAAAAATGGTAGGGACCATTTCTGGCAATACGCACAAAGTGAAAGGATACCAAAATATAAAACGTTTCTCCAAAATATACAATTAGAAAAATGCAAAAAGTTCTGTCTAATTTAGTGATATTAGCCCTGGCTCTTTGCTCTTTCACTATTTGACAGAAGTATGAGACTTCCTGCTTCTGAACTGGAAGATAAGTCTGTGTGTGGGAAGAACTCAAAGTGTGGAAACCTAGCAGAAGATTGGAGTGCAGCGTTATCTTACTTCATACTGCATGTTGATATGTATGAAGAAATGTAAGGTAGATTCCTATGTATTATGGAACAGCAAAAGGAAGGAAGAAACAGCTAGTGAGGTAAATCCTGTCACAGATTCTCTTCTGTATGTAAAATGTTGTGAGGGACTTACATTAACCTATGACAGTCAATTATTTCCATCTCTTGCAGATTAAAATATTTACAAGCAGCAATGTTCCATTCCTGCAGAATAACCCTTTAGAAGCAGATGAATTCTCATTTAGCAGAGTAGAATACTGTACAGGGACATCATACATAACCAATAAGCAATATTTGTGATGAAGAAAAGTTCTGGTGTGAGGGGAGGAACAGAAGAAACACTGTGTATACAGTAATAGGAAGGGTTAATGGTGCATACTCCAGACGTAACAGATGTGATCGATGGGTGAAGAGAGCAAGAGTGACGAGGTCCGAGGAGACCCTATAAGCTTTGTTTTGCAGTCAGGAGGTTGCATTTCTACTGTTACTAGAGCTAATATACCAATCCAATAAACAGGCCAAATCAGATTTTCATAAATAAGTAAGTAATGTAAATGTTGAAATAAAAAAAATATATATATATATATATATATATATATATATTAATAAAAAATAGATAACATATTAATAAATAAAAAGCCACTGCCAATCCAAATCGTATTTCCTGTTTTTTTCCTCTGATATTGGCAAAAATAAAATAAATAGAGAGCATAAACAAAAACATTAAAAAAAACTATTTGAATATCAAAATGAAATTTTTTTTTACAGCTTTTTAAACTGCATGAATAAGAAAACTCAAAATGTGCCTGGTCAATAACAGGCCAGATGCTGAACTGGTTAAAAGGGAACCTGACAGCTGGTAAAATATGCCGGATCCACAGGCTGCATGTGTAGCACCCTGAGGATTCGGCTGCTACAGGGGTATTGCACCTCAACCCAGAGGTGTGATATTCCACTCCCGGGTAAGGATGGAGTGTGGAACTGAGCTCGGTAGGCTGCATGCACTACACACATCCCATTTCCGAGGAACAGGCCGACGGTACTCCCACTTAGAAATGTGCAGGTACGACCGAGTCTGTTCCTGGCTGGAGTGGGAGGGGGGTGGAACATCCCAAGTAGTGTAGGGGCAGATAGGGGGAGCAGCCTGGGTAAAGATAGGAGCTCATTGGGTGCTGGTCACCTGAGCTCACACATAGAGGGTGTATATAAGGTGGGCACCATCAAAGATCAGGGTCAGATGCAGAGAACAAGTCAGTTGGAGACAGCAAGACAGCTGCAGAGGAGCAGACAGCAAGCAGAGAGGAAGTCAGCCTGCAGCAAGAGAGAGACCCTGAGTGAGAGAGGAGCAGAGAAGGAGTACCCAGAGGGGAAAATAGAGAGGACCCAAGAACCCAAATTAAAGCACCGGGTGAGGAGTCGGCACAGGGTACCGGATCCCAAGCTGGTGGGGGCAGAAAACACACCCTAGCCAGAGACCGGAGACCGTGGGCAGCGTTTGCCACGGTCACCCATCACATCCACCCCGAAGGCACACCACATGAAGGGTCAGGGAACCCAAGGCCAAGGGTGTCCCAACAGAAGGCCCGAGGGAGCTGGACCTAGGTGGATCACTGGTGGGGACGGCCAGAGAACGGGACAGAAGGAGAGCTCAGGGCCACGCTCCGGACTTGTTTGGGGGTTGGCTGGATCCAGGACCTGGTGGACGCAGCACGGCTCGGGTGGTCACTTGAAGCTGGAGTGACCGGAACATCAGCAGTAAGTAAACACCCTTAACTGCACAACCCGACTCTGTCTTCATTGCCGTCTGCACTGCACCACCACAACCCCCATCCTCTGCACCTGTCCTCCCTGAGGCTATACCCCTCCCGTTGGGGGTTATCCCACCAAGCTGCGCACCCACCATCGGCCTCAGCGGACCCTGCTGCAGCGGCGGCCACAGTGACCGCAACACAACGGGTGGCGTAGTCGACATTAAGAACTTAATAACATCTGTAGGACTGCCACATACACTGAGCTTGACGCCCTGGGCACGGGGCCGGGTCACAGCCGCTCGGAGACTACAACCCCCCATCTGATCCGGTGCCGGGTATTCCCCTAAAGAATATGGCCCAGGGGGCGCGTCAACTTTGGCGTAGTCGGCAGGATTACGTGCCCGCAACACCCGGGTACTGCGTGCCTGAAGAAAAGTGCAAGTTTACCTCAGAAAGAAGTCTCCCGCCGGTTCCGGAGGGTCCACGCCATCGGACTCCATCACCAGTCGTTTCCCGCCGATTGTCCGCCATTTCCAACTTGTTCCCGCCATCTGCAGAGTTTCCCGCCACTGGGCAACGCTTCCCGCCAAAACCGCAGATTTCCCGCCTTGGAAGAGCAGCGGACGCCATTATGGGCGTGCCAAAGGAGGGCAAGAGGCCACCTCCCATCGTGGGCCGGGACAGAAAATGGCGCCAAAAGTGGAAACCGCCCCCACCAACAGAGACTGTGATGCTGGAGGTGTCTGTCAGCGTGAAAGAACTACCCCTGGATCTGACAGTCACCGAGTTGCCCCGGGACCGCCCTCGAAGTGGGAGGAGACGAAAGAAAAGAACGAAGATGGGTGCCGCCTGGAGCAGTCTGGAGCGAGCGCACCCGGAGGCAAGAAGTCTAACGAGGAGTAGCGGAGAAGCTTACCCGGATATGGAGAGAAAGCAGAACAGCACCGGCCCGCTGGCCAGGAGTCTGCTAAAGACCGAGGAAGGAGAGCAGAGCAGCACCGGCCCGCTGGCCAGGAGCCTGCTGGAAGAAGAGCAGAGCAGCACCGACCCGTTGGTCAGGAGCCTGCTGGACACCACGACCCCACTAGGCCTAGTGGAGGTCCTTGCACAGCTCCCCCGAGACCGGGAGTGTGCACAGACTGCCCTGGAGGGCCTCGCACGGAGGATGGCCCGGGTACAGCGCGAGATATTGGCGGAGTGGAGCCGGGAGATGGCCCAGCAAGCTGAAACCAAGACGCAAGCTGAAACGAAGACCCGGAGCACGCCAGCCGAGATGAGGAAGGAGACCGCCTCTGAGGATGGCGCGGGAGGACCCAAGGCCGGAGACGGCGCCGAGAAGGGAGCCGAACGCATGGAGGCAGGTAAAGGGGACGCCTATACCCCAAGCCGAGAAACCGCCCACCTGCCCCAGCTCCCCGTCGCAGAGCCCGAAAGTCCCCCTGCTGTGCCCGTAGCCGCCATGTCACCGCTATGGACTAGGCCCCGACCGGAAGCCGCCGCAGCGACCCCTGTGACGTCACGCGCCTCGACCCGGAGCGTGACAAAGCAGGAAATACCACCAGCCTGGTCGCAAGGCCTAGTACGCCCGGGCGCCGCAATACCAACAGCGCCCCCTACCTCCGCGGAGCCTCCGGCCTGGCCGCAAGGCCAGGTAGCCCAGGGCGCCGCCGTCCTAACGGTGCCCTTCACCTTCCAGGTGCCCCAGGCCTGGCCGCAAGGCCTGGGCAACCCGGGCGCCACCACCACCGCGCCCGCACCCGCAAAACCAAGGGTGCCGCGTCTGGGAGAGGACTTGTTTGCCCAGCACACGTGGCCGGACGGGCAGCCTTTCGTCTGGCCCTAGAAGTATTACGAACTGGAGCACCAGAGGAGGGTTGGGGCCATGTGTGCACCCCTGATTCCGGCTCCAAAGCCCGTAATAAGGATCTCGCCCCCGCTAGTGGAAGCACAGTTTGAGTGGGACCCCACCGGAGAAGATCTAATGGGGTTCACTCAGGAAACTAGGGCAGCTGCAGCAGAGCGTGCGGAGTGCTGCCGCCAACAGCTCGAGGAGTTTGCGAGGGAGCGGAGAGAGAGGCGGGTCTGGGAACAACAGGCCCAAATAAGGAGCGCCGAGCAAAAGAGCCGGACCAGGAGGGACCCCCGTGCAGCGCACAGTCCCCGTACCACCGGGACTGTAATCAAGTTTAACCAGCAGCACGGGTGGGGCTTCATTCGAGACAACAACACCCTCGGCGACGTCTTTGTCACGCGCAGAGACGTGGAGTCCCATCTGCCGGAGGGACACAGAGGTCGTGACCTTTACATCGGGGACGAGGTCACCTTCACCCGGCACAAGTGTGCCAAGGGACCTTATGCCCTCCACGTACACCGCCTGACGGAGGAGGAGTTGCGGTGCGAGGAGGAGGAGCAAGAGGACCCGGACGGGTCTGAAGTAACAACCAGCTATAAGCAAAGAGCAGGAGGAAGACGCCGTTGAGTGCGGCAGAGCAGGTGCTGTAAATAGTTACCCGACCGGGTACCAAAGAAACTGTTGATACATATATATATAGTCCCCGTTGGGACCAGCAAGTGTGAACTGTTTACCCGTTAACCCCTTAATCCCACAGGCTGAGGACTGTGAGCAGCCATTCCCTTCCCTCTACCTGGCCGAGGACTGAGAGCGGCCAACTTCCCCTGTATATAGTTGCGCTTCCTAAAGCGCCCCCTACCGGTTTTATAGGAAAACCAGTTTTTCTAAGAGACTGTTGCACTTTTCCCGGACACACGTTGCACAGTGTCCGGAGGAGGAATCTGAAACAAGAAACGACTACGAGAATGTTTATATGAAAAGTTTTATATATATAATGTTTTATATGTTTTATTATGTTTATATGAAAAAAAAAAAAAAAAATTTTGTATGTTTTGGTGTTTTTGTCTTTACAGCCCGAGGACGTGCTGTGATTTACCAGGGGGAATGTAGCACCCTGAGGATTCGGCTGCTACAGGGGTATTGCACCTCAACCCAGAGGTGTGATATTCCACTCCCGGGTAAGGATGGAGTGTGGAACTGAGCTCGGTAGGCTGCATGCACTACACACATCCCATTTCCGAGGAACAGGCCGACGGTACTCCCACTTAGAAATGTGCAGGTACGACCGAGTCTGTTCCTGGCTGGAGTGGGAGGGGGGTGGAACATCCCAAGTAGTGTAGGGGCAGATAGGGGGAGCAGCCTGGGTAAAGATAGGAGCTCATTGGGTGCTGGTCACCTGAGCTCACACATAGAGGGTGTATATAAGGTGGGCACCATCAAAGATCAGGGTCAGATGCAGAGAACAAGTCAGTTGGAGACAGCAAGACAGCTGCAGAGGAGCAGACAGCAAGCAGAGAGGAAGTCAGCCTGCAGCAAGAGAGAGACCCTGAGTGAGAGAGGAGCAGAGAAGGAGTACCCAGAGGGGAAAACAGAGAGGACCCAAGAACCCAAATTAAAGCACCGGGTGAGGAGTCGGCACAGGGTACCGGATCCCAAGCTGGTGGGGGCAGAAAACACACCCTAGCCAGAGACCGGAGACCGTGGGCAGCGTTTGCCACGGTCACCCATCACATCCACCCCGAAGGCACACCACATGAAGGGTCAGGGAACCCAAGGCCAAGGGTGTCCCAACAGAAGGCCCAAGGGAGCTGGACCTAGGTGGATCACTGGTGGGGACGGCCAGAGAACGGGACAGAAGGAGAGCTCAGGGCCACGCTCCGGACTTGTTTGGGGGTTGGCTGGATCCAGGACCTGGTGGACGCAGCACGGCTCGGGTGGTCACTTGAAGCTGGAGTGACCGGAACATCAGCAGTAAGTAAACACCCTTAACTGCACAACCCGACTCTGTCTTCATTGCCGTCTGCACTGCACCACCACAACCCCCATCCTCTGCACCTGTCCTCCCTGAGGCTATACCCCTCCCGTTGGGGGTTATCCCACCAAGCTGCGCACCCACCATCGGCCTCAGCGGACCCTGCTGCAGCGGCGGCCACAGTGACCGCAACACAACGGGTGGCGTAGTCGACATTAAGAACTTAATAACATCTGTAGGACTGCCACATACACTGAGCTTGACGCCCTGGGCACGGGGCCGGGTCACAGCCGCTCGGAGACTACAACCCCCCATCTGATCCGGTGCCGGGTATTCCCCTAAAGAATATGGCCCAGGGGGCGCGTCACATGCATCAGACATCGACCGTTTGACTCCGAGATGCTGTGGCTTTTTTGGGAAAGATATACTTTACAAACCGCCGGTGACCAAGGTTTTTCCTAGCCCGCTCCCTTGGAGGGACAGGTCTCTTCCTTCTTTTGTCTGTAGGGAGAGACCTGTCAGTCATTGGAAGTGGGTGGAGAGCAGCCACCGGGGACCTGCCTTCTCAACTAGTCTTCTGGGTCGTTTGATACCTGGATGGCTTTTAAAGTACCTACCTGTATGTTTTCCCCTGAAATGCCGCAGCATTCCAGAGTAAAACATACCTGGCTGAGATCATGCAACTAGTGTCTGATACATGCTGTCCGTGGATGGAGCAGCATGTATCAGCTGTTACGTTCCCTTTAAAGAAATCCATGGAAAGGTACGGATGGCTGCATCTGAAGTAATCACTTGAGCTATGTCTATGGTGCATACAGGACGACCCAGTAGAGCTAAAAACTACTCAAAAGTCAATTACAGTTCATCTAGTCAATACTTTAAGTTGAATTGAACATAGAGGTATCTCAAATACATTCTTGATTGGTATTGAAGGCACTTGCTATATCCTTAATTGACACATTGCACCTTCGGACGCCCATCCTTTTCCAGTGGAGATAAAGGAACTGTCGAGCAAGAGTGTCTTGACTTTCAGAGCCTATAAAATTCACAGTTCTCCATGTAACCTCATTGTAATGCAGTCGATATCAAATAATTTGGTTCTATCTAGATTGAAGCTCCGAACAGCACAATTACATTAACAGATGACACTCGGTGAAATACGAAGCAAATAAATACACTAATTTAGTAACATAACTTTATTATAAACCTCCACCATTAAATTGAAGCCAGTACATAAAAATTATAAAATGTTTGCATAAATGAATGAGAAAATTGTAAGAATATTTTATTCAGCACTCGGATGGTGAAAGCAATATAATCTGGGCCAGTCTCCAAGATATTCCGTCTGTAAGTTACAGCACTGAGAAACCGGAGTACGAAATGAAAGATTATTTTACATACAGCTAATAATAGGAAGAATGAAAGTTACGGTCATGAAGAAGAATTTGGTGTCTGTAAAAAGTAAGTGGATGGAAAATATAAATGGAGAGGGAGTAGACATTAATATGACTCAAAAAATCTATTGTGTGCTCCTCCATGTGGAACACTTCATTTCATCTTATGGATAAAACAACACTAGATATATTACCTAATGTTATTTTTGTGTGCTTTTCTACAGCACCTTAGGGCATCCAATAATGCTGTAAGTACAATCATGGGCTTCATAACTACCATAATCCAGGAGTACTGCACCAACAGCATAAAAAAATGATCTATATTGAACAATAGCAATAAACTTAAAGGAGTATTGCCATCTTGAAATATGAATCCGAAAGGTCAGACCCCACCAATGTCAAAAATGAAAAGGCACTGCTTCCTTTAGTACTTGCCCTCCACAGAAGTGCCCCAGATCTATATACTTAAACCAGTTCTATAAACTGTTTTTATGGGAATTGAACTGAGGTCTCAGAAACTGGGTCCTACTGTCATAAAGTGACGGCAAATTTTAACAATGTTCCATAACTTTTTAATATTGGAATATCTTCTTAATCCAACCCCATCAGATTGTTGAAGTTATTGTCCTATCTAGATAACCTTTTTATGTGCCACATTGGAGCATGTGTGGTGCCCCTGCGGGTTCAGACCCCACAGAGGTACTGCATCTCACCCAGAGGTGTAGCACCCCACTCTCAGGTAAGGAGGAAGTACTGCCCGGGACCCACCCACCTGCATCCAACACTACACCATTCCAGACCAGCAGGCGGGGCAAGATGCACTTGTTCACTGCTGAGCCCTTTCCCTCGTTGGAAGTGGGGGGAACCGAGAGAGGGGGAACCATGTAGTGGGTGTTGGAGGAGGAAGTAGTACAGGGGAGCACCTTCAGTAGGAATATAAGAAGGGAACCATCTTGAGGGAGACATGTTCAGTCTGTGGAGAGAGTCAGAGAGAGTGTTGGGAGCAGGAGCTATGTAGGAGCTCTGCTCAGGAAGAGAGGAGGAAGGAGCGGGCCTAGACTGAGAGGCCCAGGAGGACAGACTGAGAGAGGACAGGAGCAGAGGGAAGGCTCCAGAGGAACAGAGGGGATCCCAGGGGCACGGGAAGTGCAGGAAGCCACCCGTGTGCCCGAATCTACATGGACATGGAGGGATCATGGCCGCAAAGGGGACCGGCCCCTAACTAGTGGAGAATAACCAGGCTCAGCTAGAAACCAGGAGGCTACTGTACTTTCAAGGTTAAGCTGCTCACTACCACAATTATATCGCTGAAAAGGTGGCCGCATAGGGTCCAGGGGACTGCACATCGCCTGACAAGATCCGAGGCTACCTGCTTGGGACACTGATTGTGAGGCGCAGGGAAGGAGGGTGAGAGCCAGCGCAGGAAGACGACCGAGGAAGGCACATAGAACAGGGTCCCGTTTAAGTACTCCTGAGATACTTGAGAGATTGCTGAACCCCTTCCTTGGTGAACGCAGGATGACGTGGGAGGTTACACTGGCACAGGTAACCTGGAGTCTGAACAACTGTTAGTAGAATCTTGAAGACTGAACCCCACTGTGTCCTCGAATTATTTCTGCGCCATCACCAGCCCTGCATTACACAGCACCAGCAACATCTACCTCATAACAT
Organism: Phyllobates terribilis; assembly: GCF_046119375.1. Classification (NCBI taxonomy): domain Eukaryota; kingdom Metazoa; phylum Chordata; class Amphibia; order Anura; family Dendrobatidae; genus Phyllobates; species Phyllobates terribilis. The sequence continues at coordinate 333,022,828 of NW_027362768.1, forward strand.
CACTATTTCCCACCCTGGAGCTAAGCTCTGCTTAGCCACAGGTGGCGTCACGAACATTATATATAATAACTTGATTCCCCTTTTATTGACCGCCCTGGGTCATGGACCGGGTCACTGCCACCGTGACATCCCCCAGCACTGACCGGCCTGGCTACCGAGTACCCCACGGCCCATATTCATGTCATAGTGAGGCTAACTCCTCTAGAGATCTCCTCTTTTCATCTATAGGGGAACACCACTGTAACAAGTGGCTCCCACTCAACACAACAATGAATGATGACTATGTCCATGTTGGCCACCATTTCTTCATTGGTCCCAACTCCAGTGATTGGGCAGTCAGCCATACTATTCAATTGGATCATAGAAGAGTTACTTAATGGGCGCCAGATGCCTATTGGCCACCATCATTTCATTGGTCTGCTTCCCAACTCCATTAAGTCAGTGGTCAGCCATATTATTCAATTGGATCATAGAAGAATAATTCAATGAGCACCATACTCCTATTGGCCATCATTATTTCATTGGTCTGCTTCCCAACTCCATTAATTGGGCAGTCAGCCATACTATTCAATTGGATCATAGAAGAGTTACTCAATGGGTACCATGCCCCTATTGGCCACTGTCATTTGATTAGTCTGCTTCCCAACTGCATTAATTGGGCAGTAAGTCATACTATTCAACTGGATCATAGAAGAGTTACTCAATGGGCACCATGCCCCTATTGGCTACTGTCATTTCTTTGGTCTGCTTCCCAACTCCAGTGATTGGGCGGTCAGCCTTACTATTCAATTGGATCATAGAAGAGTTACTCAATGGGCATCATGCACCTATTGGCCAACATCATTTCATTGGTGTGCTTCCCAACTCCATTAATTGGATGGTCAGCCATAGTATACAATTGGCGGCATCTAATTGTGTGGCGTTTGTCCACTGGAAATGAAGTGGCTACTTCTGGCAGAGATGATCGTCACTGAGTGTGAGTAAGATGAGTACATGACAGCAAGCATTTACAGCACATCAAAGACATTTCTGAAGCCAAAATCCTGTTGCATATATCTGGATGGGATTGTTTCTTCAGTAAGTGTATGGATTTCTGCTAATCCAATAAATACCCTTAGAAAGCATTTCAATGCAATTTACCAGTTCAGTGAAAGTACTCTAGTCTGCAATAGTCTTTATAGTTCAAGCCAAAGGAGGAAAGCCAAAAATAAGTCTTCCACCACACTTCAGTAAGGCTCCCTTTCTGTAATTATACTCCAGTGACACCATAATATGCATTGGATTTCTCAGATCTTCTAAAATTGAATGTGGAAGCACACTGCAAATTCAGCACTGCGTTTAGTAACGGGGGCTAGAAATTGAGTGAATTCAGTTGTGACCCTCACTGGTCCCTTAAGCATTTAGTGACAGCACAGGTCCATCATTAACATACACCATTTATCTATGTCACATCTACGGTTTGTGATCACATAATGAATTTGCATGGCCAAAGAGAGGGGAAAGAACTAGAAAGTCGGAAATATTCATAGTTTTATAGAGAAAGTATTACTATTCCTGTAATAATCTGTTGGCTGACAAATCGAGTCAGTTCCAAGACTAAGTTTTTAATGTTGTACTGTAAAGGCACACAAGAGTAGATATTGGAGGAACATTGGTATGTGTCTGTGGTTTACATTATTGATTTACAAAATGTTATTTTTGTGAGTTCCGGTCCAAATTCTGTGTCACGGGTGTGTCAGAGATGACAGACAGTCGCCCTGCAGTTGGTTGCAGGAGATCTTTACGTTTGGCATTGCAGACAGCTTCCAAGATGAGAGGCTGTCTTTAGGACCGAGCGGCTCCTCCCTGTTGCTAATTAGCTATCTGGCCTGGGTGTATGTATACCTGGTGTGTCTGAGAGGGAGTCACCGGCTATATTCATTTCTACTTGTGTGGCTTAGCATGAGCAGTACGTCGTTCTCTCTGGAGCTTGAGATCGTGTGCATATTTGTAGTCTTCTAAAAGCTAAGCAATTTCCCCCTGTTTTGTCTTCCCTTGTTGTCAATAGTGTTTAGTGGAGGTTGACTAGTGCTCATCTCCTTCCATCCCTAGCCGTAGCCGTACGCCAGGGAAAGTAGGGAAAGGCAAGCGTGCCGCGATTGCTGAAGAGGCAATATAGGGAAGTTAGTTGAGACAGGGTGACACTAGACCAGACTAGGAGGTCTCCACTTCCCCCTTTCCCTAGTGCCTGGGCTCCCTCTCCCTTTCCCTCTGTGTTGCATTAACACCTGGGGTAACAGCCTGTTATGTCAAGATGAGTGGGATTTTTTCTTCTGTAAAAATGATATAGTTTTCTCTGTCAGGCATCATGTACACGAGCATTGGCATCCGTCCATTTTGTAGTGTGCAATCACTCCTGGACAGAATAGAAGAAAAGTCTAGATCGCCGTGGTGGCCATATGCATTGGTGCTTGTAGGAATACACACGTGGGGACCCATCCCAATTCTCTAGAAGGATACATTTTTAAAAAATACATGAATTCAACAAAAAAGCTCGAAGGGGTATTCCGTTAAGAAAAAGTTATGTTTAGTGTTGAGCGAGCATGCTCGACACTGCTCGTTACTCGCCCGAGCATCTCACTACTCGGGATGTTCGGCAAGCACCGAGCATTTCCGGGTTACTCGGGGGGGAGCTCGGGTCTCCGCCCTGCACGTTTGGCGCTCTTTACAGAGCCAATGAACATGCAGGGATTGCCAGCAAGTCACTGTAATGCCGCAGCCATGTTGTTTGTGGGCATTACAGTGATTGGCTGGCCGCATAGCGTCACCTCGAGTATTTAAAACAGGGCGCCGCCATCTTGGACACAGTCGCTCCGAATCAGCCAGTGTAGGGTCAGTGCAGCAGAGCTAGGGAGAGATTTATACTCTGAAATAGTTAGTGTAGGGTCTCTAAAGCCTGCCAAATCAAACAAACAGTCCTTCTCAGGACTAATATCCATCCCAGATATCAGGCAGGCAGGCTGTATAGGAGACGCAGTGGTTATACCAGCAAACGCTGCATTACAGTCTTGTGTGCTCCTGTTGGTCAAATTGCTAGACTTATCCCCCGGTCTCAGGGGCCAGGAAGAATCCTTTTTTTTATCATCTAAATCTTTTTTTTTTTTTTTTCCCTCAGCCAGACTGTACAAATATGCGTCTTATTAACCTTTTGGTATTTCTCCGCCCACCAAAAAAAAATTGAGTGTGTCTGTGACTGTTCAGACACCAATATATCTGTTTAAAAGAGTCTGGTGTAGGCCAGAAAAATAGAACTGTGATTTTGCAGTTCCACCGGTCAAATCTCTGTATTATGCTGCTTTTGGCATTTTTTGCCGTAAAAAAAAACTGTAATAGTGTCTCCCTGACTGGTCAGACACCAAGATATCTGTTTAAAAGATTCTGGTGTACGCCACATAACTATAACTGTGGTTTTGCAGTTACACGGGTCAAATCTCTGTATTATCCTGCTTTTGGCATTTTTTGCCGTAAAATAAAACTGTAATAGTGTCTCGCCGACTGGTCAGACACCAATATATCTGTTTAAAAGATTCTGGTGTACGCCACATAACTATAACTGTGGTTTTTGCAGTTCCATGGGTCAAATCTTTGCATTATCCTGCTTTTGGCATTTTTTGCCGTTAAAAAAAACTGTAATAGTGTCTCCCTGACTGGTCAGACACCAATATATCTGTTTAAAAGAGTCTGGTGTAGGCCAGAGATATAGAACTGTGGTTTTGCAGTTCCACGGGTCAAATCTCTGTATTATGCTGCTTTTGGCATTTTTTGCCGTAAAAAAAACTGTAATAGTGTCTCCCTGACTGGTCAAACACCAATATATCTGTTTAAAAGATTTTGGTGTACGCCACATAACTATAACTGTGGTTTTTGCAGTTCCATGGGTCAAATCTTTGCATTATCCTGCTTTTGGCATTTTTTTGCCGTTAAAAAAAACTGTAATAGTGTCTCCCTGATTGGTCAGACACCAATATATCTGTTTAAAAGAGTCAGGTGTAGGCCACATAACTATAACTGTGGTTTTGCAGTTCCACGGGTCAAATCTCTGTATTATCCTGCTTTTGGCATTTTTTGCCGTAAAATAAAACTGTAATAGTGTCTCCCTGACTGGTCAGACACCAATATATCTGTTTAAAAGATTCTGGTATACGCCACATAACTATAACTGTGGTTTTTGCAGTTCCATGGGTCAAATCTTTGCATTATCCTGCTTTTGGCATTTTTTGCCATTAAAAAAAACTGTAATAGTGTCTCCCTGACTGGTCAGACACCAATATATCTGTTTAAAAGAGTCTGGTGTAGGCCAGAGAAATAGAACTGTGGTTTTGCAGTTCCACGGGTCAAATCTCTGTATTATGCTGCTTTTGGCATTTTTTGCCATAAAAAAAACTGTAATAGTGTCTCCCTGACTGGTCAGACACCAATATATCTGTTTAAAAGAGTCTGGTGTAGGCCAGAGAAATAGAACTGTGCTTTTGCAGTTCCACGGGTCAAATCTCTGTATTATCCTGCTTTTGGCATTTTTTGCCATAAAAAAAAACAGTAATAGTGTCTCCCTGACTGGTCAGACACCAATATATCTGTTTAAAAGAGTCTGGTGTAGGCCAGAGAAATAGAACTGTGGTTTTGCAGTTCCACGGGTCAAATCTCTGTATTATCCTGCTTTTGGCATTTTTTGCCATAAAAAAACTGTAATAGAGTCTCCCTGACTGGTCAGACACCAATATATCTGTTTAAAAGAGTCTGGTGTAGGCCAGAGAAATAGAACTGTGGTTTTGCAGTTCCACGGGTCAAATCTCCTTTTTATTACCCTTTTTCAATTGATAGTGCGAGTGTAAGCTATTTTACAATGGGCAAGGCGCGTGGCAAGGGACGTGGAACTGGACGTTCTGGTGATGGTGCGTGTAGAGGACGGGGCCGTGGCCAAGGTGAAAATGTGCCATAACCAACAGCCACATCTTCTCGCTCCCACTTCTTGACCGAATTACTAGGGAAGCACACTACAACACCACTATTGCGAACTGATCAGTGTGAACAGGTTATTAATTGGATAGCAGATAATACTTCCAGTTACCTGAGCACCACCACCTCCGGTCTGTCTTCCACATGGTCAAGTTTTAGTAGCCGTGAGTCTCGACCGCATACTCCTCCTCACCCTGAGGCTCCTTCCTCCCACCATGCCGAGTGTCGTCAGACAGCAACTGATCCCACAGTTGGACACTCTGAAGAGCTGTTCACTGGTCCATTTCCAGATTTGTGCCCCTCACCTGCTCCCGCTTGAAGTGGTGGAAGAGGAGATCCCATGTAGCGATGTCCAAATATTTGAACAGCCACGGCCACAGGAAGTCGACCCTGGCAATTTTTCACAAGAGGTGAACGATGACGAGACACAATTGCTACGAAGGGAGGAGGAGGATTGTGGTGCGCAAGTGGAAGAGGAGGAGGTGGTGGATGATCTAGTAACTGACCCAACGTGGCAGGAGGACATGCAGAGCGAGGCCAGCAGCACACAGGGGGAGGGAGGCAGAGTACCCCAACAGGCAGGAAGAAGTAGTGTGGTGGCCGCACACAGAAGGCGGGCAACAGTTCCCCGTAACACCAACGCGAGGGACGTTGCCAGTACAACCGGTAGGTCTTCCAGAGTCTAGAATTTTTTTAAAGACTCTGCTTATAACCCCAAAAAGGCCATTTGTACCACCTGCCAAGCCAGCATTAGCAGGGGTGACAAAACTACCAGCCTGACCATCACCAGCATGATCAGGCACATGTCAGCAAAGCACCCCACTTTGTGGGGCGAACCCCAGGGTCCACGACCAGTGTCAGCGGGTGTCACCACTGCTTCTTCCGCTGTTGTGCGTGTAATAGAACCCCCTGTTGTGCGTGCAAGGCAATCCCCTGTCCATACTGCATGCAAAGATGCCCCCTCCTCTCAGTCTTCACTTGTTATGGCAGTTTCTCAAGAAACAGCATCAACGTCCACGTCCCACCGCAGCGTTCAATTGTCCATATCCCAGAGCTTTGAGCGAAAGCGCAAACTCGCAGCCAACGCCCCACAGGCCACAGTCCTAAATTCGCACATTTCATGACTGCTTGCGTTGGAAATGCTGCCTTTTAGGCTGGTGGAGACGGAATCCTTCCACAACCTTATGGCTGTGGCTGTCCCTCGGTACTCGGTCCCCAAGCGGACACTATTTTGCCCGGTGTGCCATCCCCGCACTACACAAGCACGTGTCCCAAAACATCTGCCGTGCCCTCAACAACGCAGTTACTGGGAGAGTCCACCTGACAATGGACACGTGGACAAGTGCTTGTGGCCAGGGACGGTACATCTCCCTGACGGCACACTGGGTAAACATAGTGGAAGCCGGGACCCAGTCGGACCTTGGAACGGAACACATCCTCCTCACACCAAGGATTGCGGGCCCTATATCAGTCAGAGTTTCCCCCACAGTGTACAGCTCCTGCGTATCATCCTCCTCCTCCTCCTCATGTTCAGCCTCCAGATATCACCACATCAGTTACAAGCTGGAAGCACTGCAGTACTGCCTCAGCCAAGCGTCAACAGGCTGTGCTGAAACTCATAAGCTTAGGTGCATTGGAGTGCCTCAAATTTTTTGGTACGCATTGCACTCACTGCATGCCCTGTAACTGTGTAACCGAACCGCTCCTTTTGGTACAGAAACATATCCTACAAGACATGTGTGGTTGACTGGCCCGATATTGATGTGAATGGTCCCTGTTCCTCCTGCTCTCTCTCCTTTGCCACCACCTCATCCATCATTCATCACCTGAAGCTTTGTTTTAACAGGAGTCATAGAACTGGGATAGTAGCAGGAAAACATCCAGCAATCCTCGGAGGAGGAAGGATATGCGCCAAAACGCTAACCACCTCAGGTCTAGCCACTACTACATACATGCGCTTGTATTCCAAGAAAACAAAGCAGACACTAACTTCTATCATCATCATCATGCTCCTCACCTTGGCACTCTCAACTCCCCTGATGGAGAAGCCAGGGCCCACCGGAGGAGTCTGGTTCTCTGGTGGGCTCTTGCAATGCTGCCCTAAAGCAGGCCGGGCTAAGAAAAGTGTGGAGGGAACTTCCAAGGAGAAATAGGGGCGGCTGGGGACTGTTTATGGACATCCGGCTGCCCCCAGGTGGCTGGGGACCGTGTGTGGACACCCGGCCACGGGGAGGCTGGGGACCGAGCGTGGACACCCGGCCGCAGGGCGGCTGGGGACTGAGTATCGATACCTCGCTGCCAAAGCAGCCATGAGGTAGTGGCCAGCTTCAGCCTCCTCCAAATTAAAAGGCCCCATTTCAAGTGCAAGCTAGCAGTATGGTATTTCAGCCTGGGGGTGGGTGGGTGGCAGGTTGCACACTTACGCTTGCATTCCAAGAAAACAAAGCAGATGCTAACTTCTATCATCATCATCATGCTCCTCACCTTGGCACTCTCAATTCCCCTGATGGAGAAATCAGGGCTCACCGGAGAAGTCTGGTTTTCTGTTGGGCTCGTCCAATGCTGCCCTAAAGCAGGCCAGGCTAAGAAAAGTGTGGGGAAACTTCCAAGGAGAAATAGTGGCGGCTGGGGACCGTTTATGGACACCCGGCGTCCCCCAGGCGGCTGGGGACCGAGCGTGGACACCCGGCCGCCGGGCGGCTGGGGACCGAGTATGGACACCCGGCCGCCCCCAGGCGGCTGGGGACCGAGCGTGGACACCCGGCCGCCGGGCGGCTGGGGACCGAGTATGGACACCCGGCCGCCCCCAGGCGGCTGGGGACCGAGCGTAGACACCCGGCCGCCGGGCAGCTGGGGACTGAGTATGGATGCCTTGCTGCCAAAGAAGCCATGAGGTAGTGGCCAGCTTCGGCCTCCTCCAAACTAAAAGGCCCCATTTCAAGTGCAAGCTAGCAGTATGGTATTGCAGCCTGGGGCTGGGTGGGTGGCAGGTTGCATACTTGCGCTTGCATTGCAAGGAATGGGGAGGTACAATTAAACACTGCCCTGGGACAAGGACTTGCACGGGGATAGTTGCAAGTCTGCATCTTCTGATGCAGCAAGGATCACTTCTGATGGGCACACTTTTAGGCAGTGACCTGGGTGTCAGAGATGCTTCCAGGGGTCTTCCCCATGCTGTTCCCATTCACATGGCCAGATAAAATTGTAAAATGTTAAAATGACATTTCCCGGTGAATGCATTTGTCACGGTTGAAAGCAATACCAAAGTGCAAAAACGCATAAAAAATGCTACTTGTGAACATAGCCCAAGGTGTGGAGGAGTACTTTTGGTTTTGGTTATTTATTTTACCTTATACACAAGTCTTTACCCTGGAAAGGAAGTTCCTTAACATATTTCACAGGAAAACCATTTCAGTTTCGTTTTTGAATGTTTTATTGTGAGCCCGTAAAAGTGGCTTAATAGCTCTGACCACGTTGTCATTCCATTTACACACATGGTCAAAATTGTTGGAATCCCTCGTTTAATGAAAGAAAAACCCACAATGGTCACAGAAATAACTTGAATCTGACAAAAGTAATAATAAATTAAAAATCTATGGAAATGAACAAATGAAAGTCAGTTATTGCTTTTCAACCCTGCATCCACAGAATTGTTAAAAAAATTAAACTCATGAAATAGGCCTGGACAGAAATGATGGTACCCTTGAAATAATGTGACAAAAGGGACATGTTAAATCAAGTTGTGTCCACTAATTAGCATCACAGGTGTCTGCAATCTTGTAATCAGTCAGTGGGCCTGTATATAGGGCTACAGATACTCACTGTGCTGTTTGGTGACATGTTGTGTACCACACTCAACATGGACGAGAGGAAGCAAAGGAAAGAGTTGTCTCAGGAGATTAGAAAGAAAGTTATAGACAAGCATATTAAAAGTAAAGGTTATAAGACCATTTCCAAGCAGCTTGATGTTCCTGTGACTACAGTTGCACATATTATTCAGAAATTTAAGATCCATGGGACTGTAGCCAACCTCCCTGGATGTGGCCGCAGGAGGAAAATTGATGACAAACCAAAGAGACGGATAATACGAATGGTAACAAAAGAGCCCAGGAAAACTTCTAAAGAGATTAAAGGTGAATTTCAAGCTCAAGGAACATCAGTATCAGATCTCATCATCCGTCGTTGTTTGATCCAAAGTGGACTTCATGGGAGACGACCAAGGAGAACACTATTGTTGAAAAAAATCATAAAAATGCCAGACTGGAATTTGCCAAACTACATGTTGACAAGCCACAAAGCTTCTGGGAGAATGTCCTATGGACAGATGAGACAAAAATGGAAGTTTTTGGCAAGACACATCAGCTCTATGTTCACAGACGGAAGAATGAAGCATATCAAGAAAAAAACACAGTCCCTACTGTGAAACATTGAGGAGGCTCTGTTATGTTCTGGGGCTGCTTTGCTGCATCTGGCACAGGGTGTTTTGAATCTGTGCAGGGTGCAATGAAATCTCAACACTATCCAGGGATTCTAGAGAGAAATGTGCTGCCCAGTGTCAGAAAGCTTGGTCTCAGTCGCAGGTCATGGGTTTTGCAACAGGATAATGACCCAAAACTCACAGCTAAAACACCCAAGAATGGCTAAGAGGAAAACATTGGACTATTCTGAAGTGGCCTTCTATGAGCCCTGACCTAAATCCTATTGAGCATCTTTGGAAAGAGCTGAAACATGCCGTCTGGAAAAGGCTACCTTCAAACACGAGACAACTGGAGCAGTTTGCTCTCGAGGAGTGGGCCAAAATACCTATCGAGAGGTGCAGAAGTCTCATTGACAGTTACAGGAATCGTTTGATTGCAGTGATTGCCTCAAAAGATTGTCCAACAAAATATTAAGTTAAGAGAACCATCATTTCTGTCCAGGCCTATTTCAGGAGTTTAGTTTTTTTTAAATTCTGTGGAAGCAGGGTTGAAAAGCAATGTCTGACTTTCATTTGTTCATTTCCATAGATTTTTAATTTATCATTACTTTTGTCAGATTCAAGTTATTTCTGTGACCATTGTGGGTTTTTCTTTCATTCAACGAGGGGTACCAACAATTTTGACCACGTGTGTATATGGTGGAGAGAAATCCCCCATTCTGGTGATCAAAGGGAGTCTCAGTGTTTGGACTCTCATGGGTAGGGTTAGGGTTAGTAATAATTCTTTTGAATGTACTGAAACGCGTGTCTCTCAGCCAATTATTTTTTTTTAGCTTTTTTTATTTATATGTGGATTCTGCATTCGTTCATCGCTTTACTTTTACTTGGTGCTAAGCATATCCCCTTGGAAATGCATTGACAAAATATTTGGGATCTTACTGCGATTTTGTTTTTTTTTTAAACTTTTTGTAAATCTTAAAAATGTATTAAAAATGTTTCAGAAATCGCGGTGAAACAAAACCATGATGAAGATGTTTTGGTTTTTTTTAAAGCCAAAGTTCATTATTAATACTAATCTAGTTATAAGAAGTAAAAGTTGCACTAGTAGTGGGACTAGAAGTATTAATAGTAGCAATAGCAGTAGCAGCAATTTTTATTGCAACTTTTTACTTGGTCACGATGAGCCTTTCCTTCGTGAGATTTATATGCACCTAAACAATGTTCTGAAAGGTAACCACATCCAATTTATCTCTTTATTACAGTGGAACTTCTTCTGATATGTTCTTCAGGGACCTGGAATCAAATACTGCCAGAGCAGATATATGGAGAATGGTATACCCTAGAGGCCAGCCCAGGCTCCCAAAAGAAATGCTGTATCTTGAAAAAAAAAAGATAAATATTCCTTTCCGTACCAAGCTGTCATCTCTTGGTAATGGTGATGCACATTAGAAACAAAAGCCATGTTCACCCAAATTCATTATATAAATCTTATGGAGCCTTGTGTGCAGAATCCCTATGTACAGTACAGACCAAAAGTTTGGACACACCTTCTCATTTAAAGATTTTTCTGTATTTTCATGACTATGGAAATTGTACATTCACACTGAAGGCATCAAAACTATGAATTAACACATGTGGAATTATATACTTAATAAAAAAGTGTGAAACAACTGAAAATATGTCTTATATTCTAGGTTCTTCAAAGTAGCCACCTTTTGCTTTGATGACTGCTTTGCACATTCTTGGCATTCTCTTGATGAGCTTCAAGAGGTAGTCACCGGAAATGCTCTTCCAACAATCTTGTAGGAGTTCCCAGAGATGCTTAGCACTTGTTGGCCCTTTTGCCTTCAATCTGCGGTCCAGCTCACCCCAAACCATCTCGATTGGGTTCAGGTCTGGTGACTGTGGAACCAGGTCATCTGGCGTAGCACCCCATCACTCTTCTTCTTGGTCAAATAGCCCTTACACAGCCTGGAGGTGTGTTTGGGGTCATTGTCCTGTTGAAAAATAAATGATGGTCCAAGTAAACGCAAACCGGTTGGAATAGCATGCCGCTGCAAGATGCTGTGGTATCCATGCTGGTTGAGTATGCCTTCAATTTTGAGTAAATCCCCAACAGTGTCCCCATCAAAGCACCCCCACACCATCACACCTCCTCCTCCATGCTTCACGGTGGGAACCAGGCATGTAGAGTCCATCCGTTCATGACAAAGACACAGTGGTTGGAACCAAAGATCTCCAATTTGGACTCATCAGACCAAAGCACAGATTTCCATTGGTCTAATGTCCATTCCTTATGTTCTTTAGCCCAAACAAGTCTCTTCTGCTTGTTGCCTGTCCTTAGCAGTGGTTTCCTAGAAGTTATTTTACCATGCTATTTTTAGGACTGCTGCACAAAGTCTCCTCTTAACAGTTGTTGAAGAGATGCGTCTGCTGCTAGAACTCTGTGTGGCATTGACATGGTCTCTAATCTGAGCTGCTGTTAACCTGCGATTTCTGAGGCTGGTGACTCAGATAAACTTATCCTCGGAAGCAGAGGTGACTCTTGGTCTTCCTTTCCTGGGGTGGTCCCATGTGAGCCAGCTTCCTTGTAGCGCTTGATGGTTTTTGCAACTGCACGTGGAGACACTTTCAAAGTTTGCCCAATTTTCGCACTGACTGACCTTCATTTCTTAAAGTAATGATGGCCACTCGTTTTTCTTTACTTAGCTGCTTTTTTCTTGCCATAATACAAATTCTAACAGTCTATTCAGTAGGACTACCAGCTGTGTATCCACCTGACTTCTGCACAACACAACTGATGGTCCCAATCCCATTTATAAGGCAAGAAATCCCACTTATGAAACCTGACAGGGCACACTTGTGAAGTGAAAACCATTTTCGGTGACTACCTCTTGAAGCTCATCAAGAGAATGCCAAAAGTGTGCAAAGCAGTCATCAAAGCAAAAGGTGGCTACTTTGAAGAACCTAGAATATAAGAGATATTTTCAGTTGTTTCACACTCTTTTGATAAGTATATAATTCCACATGTGTTAATTCATAGTTTTGATGCCTTCAGTGTGAATGTACAATTTTCATAGTCAAGAAAATACAGAAGAATCTTTAAATGAGAAGGTGTGTCCAAACTTTTGGTCTGTACTGTACATATTAGCATAAATATAGTAAGCGCAGGTGAAGGTGCGAACACAGTACAGACTCACATTCCTAGTGTTATAATTAATGCACAAACCCAGAAATAATATAATTTAAAGGATATCCGTTCTTAACCAAAAAATGGAGAGGTGGATCTCTAGTGCTAACTTATGAAAGTAACTGCGCCATGAGTTAATGTCCAACCCATTAAAGAGACTATGATTTGGCTAAGTAGTAGCAAGACTCTTTAAAGAGTCACAAAGTCAAAAGAGCGCAATTTTTGCACTTATTTTATTGCCGCTGCTTCCGAGTATTCCTTTTTTTTGCTTGTTTTATCCTTTAAAAATCCGCCATACCGTTTCAAAGATATGGGCCGTTCTATTGAGTGCTACTTGTTATCATCCATATGTTGTTTAGTGGCTGCTTAAGGGTACTATGACTTTGCTCCTTTTTACTTGGAGTCGAGCTGCATGCAGTACCTGAGAGTGGCCACTATGCAGTGATTGGAGCTGTGCTGTTCTACCTTAGTACATTATTTACATCAGGCAGCTGTCAGAACTGTTAATAGCTGGTCATTGGGGAGTGTCCAGTATCAGACCTCAGCCAGTCCATGCACTGCATTTGGATCTTGTCCCGATTTATCCTGCCATCTGACTGCGCCCTAAGGATACGTCATCAGTATCAAAGTAGTAAACAACTCCTTTAAAGGGGTTGTCCACTACTTGGACAACCCCTTCTCATACCCACATTTGGCCATAATAAAATAAAAAAGTTTAAACTCACCTTCTGTGCCGGCGCCATTCCAGTGGTGTCATCACTCGCGTTCCAGGGGCACTTGCGCGGCTGTTATGAAACGTGAGCCCATCGCCCAATCACCGTTGGCATCACTGGCCAATCGAACATCAAGAGGAAGTGAGAGATCAGCTGCAACCCTGACTTCCTTTTGATGCTTGATCACTGAGTCACTGAGTAGGACCGTCCACTGGACTTGTATTTCATTCATTGAAATCCCTGGTGTTTGCATGCATATGAGTCCAGTTGCAGTGATTGTCAGTTTTCTCTGTATGACTGTGGATATTGTATACAGAGATAGCAGTAAGTCACTGAGTAGGACCGCCCACTTGACTCATACACATGCAAACAGCAGGGATTTCAATTAATAAAATACAAGTCCAGTGGGCGGTCCTACAAAAGATTGACAGCTATCTCTGCATGCACAGTGATACAGGGAAGGCTGTCAATCACTATTAGGACCACCCACTGGACTCACAGATACAGACACCAGGGATGTCAATTCATAAAACACAATTTATACTAAATATTTGCTAGCAAACCTATATGTCACTCTGCTCAGCTTCTCCTTCTCTATATCGTGCTGTCCACAAATCGGACCTCATGTGAAAAGTGCCAGATGCCATTTAAAGCCCCCATACTCATTAAAGCAAATTGCGGAGAGACCACACATCTACTATCTTATATGTATGTGGGCTGCCTGACTCTACCCCTATAAATTATATTCGTAGGAAGAAAGATTGAGTAGGTTGAATTTTAACACCCAATTCTTTTGTGCTCAGGGAATATAAGCCTCTTACAGAGCAGAGCGAAAATATGTATGGGGGTAAGAGGAAGGTGGGATAGCGTAGCAAAACTCTTTATCAAAATATTTCGCCTAAAGTCGTTTCATAAAACATATAAAACACAGGCTACAATTTATAATCCACAAATAAAAATACCTTCTCCAGAATTGACGTTTCCCAGGTCTTGCATTTGCTACATTTGTACCGAACTTCAAATTTCGACGAGCGACTCGGAACATAGCTCCCAAGTTTTATTATATATTCCACAACCGTTGACAAATCAATACCCCGAATCTTGTAGACTAACTAAAAAACATTTATTTCTTAACTACTAGATGACAATTTACCATCAAATTGAACTTAAACGGAGAAGTTGGCCAACGTCTGACAAGCGCGGCGCTGCCCCGAGCCTCCTCGCTATTCCCCAGCTCCCTGATTTCATAACGCTCACTCAGCTGCAGGTGAGTTCTTCAACTTATTTACAGTTTAGATATTGCTTTATACCTTTCCATCTGTAATTATTCTTCTCCGTTGGCCTAAGGTGCAGCTGCAACTTCTCTGCAGTTAAGTGAACTTAGACAGTAGTGAGTAAAACGCTCCTTGTGATTTATTAAATCTTCCGAGCTGTGAGAATAGAGGAATGAAAAACGAGGAGCAGATGTTCGTGACTTCACTTGAACTGGAGCGATACACGGATAATATATCCCCTTAAGATTCTTCTTTACTCAATAAACCCAACCTGAGTCAATTTGCAAAGGTATTATGCCCGCGAAACATGGAAACACGGGAGGCACCTGAAGTAATGTGATTCAGCATGGTGTTACTTGGGGGTCATCAGATACTGATTAATAAATGAGCCGATGATGTCAACATGGAACCACTTTTAATCTTGAAGCATTTACTGTACGTCTTCAACTTTATTCTCGAAAGAAACCAGCTGTATTTTGCGAAGCTTAACTTTTGAAAATCTTTGCTCTTCTCTATAAATGACTGTTCGAGATGAGTGGATCAAGCAAAACTCGAATTTGCCTAGAAATTCAATTTTAATATCTTTTATTTTGCGCTAAGGTCTTTGTAGACCCTAGAGCATAATAAACGTAATATGTAAAAAAAAAATCAAAAAATCCTTAGGCTCGTCACCACACCACTCACCTCTCCCGCCCCTCGGCTACTCATCAACACCCATCCGATCATCGATGCATCTTTTGATCCTCCTACTGCTCACTGGAATCCCCAGGCCTCTCAAGCTTAGTCTGGACTTCCGAATTTCATGGAGTCTAGCGTCATGACATCACAATGTGAGCCATGACTTTCCGCACACATGCACAGAAGCTTCCCAACTCAGTGTGAGAAGTCCAGTTCAATTTGTGGGGGATCAGAAAAAGGAACAGAGGGACAAGAGAAGTGAGTGATGCAGAAAGTATAAGGACTTTTTTAACCTATTTATGACCCTTTAAAGTTCAGAAAAATGTTGGTCAGTAGCAACCATGTTATTGAATCCAAGCGGAAGGAAGCGAATTATGAAAAAAATCAGCAATTTGGCAAATGCAGATTTTTTGAAAATAGCAAAGTGGTCAGAGAGGTGACTGGTGAGGATTTTTAATTTTCTTAACTTTTTGATGGCCCTTTAAAGAAATACTCTTATCAAAGTTTTTAGCACCTTAATATATTGCAGTCATTATATTATACAGCACTGTGTACTTACAATTCATTTTGCCTTTGTACCCAACTAATTCTTCGCTTTTCTCTGCTCTATGTAGAAACAGGAAGTCTCTTGCCCCCGCAATTATTATTCCCCTCTTCAACTTCTGTCCCAGCTGCTCCATTCCTTCCCCTGTTATTGACTTTTCCAGTGACTGATGAATCATACAGGGAAAAGTGGCCTCCTCTTTCTTCATGGAGCTTAGAAGAATTCAGCTAGTCAGCTTTTAATCAGGGGTCCCCCTATTTCTCTGTTCCAGTCTCAGAAGCAGCAGCATGGAAGACATTAGTAGCAGTACTGAGCACAACGTAGCTATGAACCTATCCCTGGCTCAGGAGTGGAAATTCAATGGGGCAACTTGTGCAGGAACCCAAGGGTCCAAAAAGTAAAGGAGCCACTACTAGCTACAAAGCAGGTGGAATTGATAAGCTATTGGTCTGCATAGGGCCCATATACTGTTCTTGCACAGGGGCCCAATTCCGTGTGTGCCTGCCCCTGCCCTTGGTTGATATAAAATACTAGAAAATAGTAGCACTGTGAGTATGTGCTTGGGTACGCATGCCCATATCCCTTTATCTTTTTCTCACTAGCTTCCTTCTCTTAGTAGAACTTTATGGGCAACATGTAACCTGATTTCTTAATGAGCTGAAAGTCCATTTTGTTTTTAAAGACAGTGTATTTTTACTTGTTTTTGAGGCCAAAGGCTGTATACAGACTTGTTTATTGTTCACTACCTTTAGCCTTGGCCTGCTCTTGAGGAAGCAGAGGCGAAACGTACATTGGGCATGGACAGCAGAAAGGTAGCGGTCTGCCCCTGGATTTAAATGGTCAGTAAGGTGTCAATTATATCTGCTATTTTACTGTAAAGGAAGAGGAACCATGAGAAGCACTCAGCATAGTTTTTTATCTCAATACATTGCAGGATTCACAGCCACAAAGACTCCCGAGGAAGACTGTTCACAGCTGAAACACGTAGTGTTTTTTAAAAAAAAAAACAAAAAAAAACACGTTCCTACATTTTTATTTCTCCATTTTATTTTTTCATTCACTCTTGGTTGAATTTTTTCATTTGTTTGGAAGTGCCAAGCATTTGGTTCCCTCGTCTCTTATATGCCTTTAAGTCTCTTTCTCACCAGCTTCTTTCTTCCTCTTCATAAAACTTTATGGATAACATGCAGCCTGATCTTTCAGTGAGTTGAAAGTCCATGTTAACTTTAAAGACAGCCTTTCAATACTTGTTTTTGAAGTCATGGCCTGTATACAGACTTGTTAATTATCCGCTATCTTTGACCTCAGTGTTTTGTGCCATAAGCTGCTAAGACCCGTGATTCACTACAGTGGTCAAGTTTGCAGATGGCATTTGACCACTTTGGCTGAATTTATAAAATCTTGGAAAACCTCTATGAAGGGCTATTTCATGACTTTAGCCTTGGTGGGCCATATCATCACTTCCAGGACTCCTTGTTTTCCTTTATGCTGAAGATAGTTTTTTAATGGCAAAAGAAGAAAGAGATGGAGAAGATAAGTATAAGCTTACCTATGCTACATCTCTAAACAGCGATGCTGTCAGTGGCACTAGAGGTGGTGTCAAAAGTTTCTTCTGCAACAACGTGACTAAGAGTTTACTTAGCTAATTGGTCAAGGATTACACTGAGTTTTGCTCCAACAGTGCAGTGTTCATAATGAACATGATGCAGGAGAGTGAAAATAAGAATTGCATGTAGCCTCCATCTTCCTCTTAATTTTGATGAGCGGAATTTTCCCACGACCATTAACAGTGGAGACATAGGTCAATGGGAGATAGGAAGGACGTTAAAACTATTTTTTTTTCTCTTGTCTAGCGCCGCCCTAGGCACTGGACGTGCAATGCCTAATGGCAAATAAGGCCTTGACTGAAGACCTTGAAGTAGACTTGGTTTGCTAGTGTGGCAAGTCAGAGTGTGCCACCTCTGGATTACTGTATGCCAGTAGATTTATGTCAAGCAGCTGAGAAATCTCATGGTATCCATGAATCTCAGAGTATACATGGTTAGCATTTCACCTGACTCTTACTATGAATGCTCTAATCATGTGCTTTTAAATAAAGATTTGGTGATATAACACGAAAATAATATTTTGTTTATTTTATTTAGTTAATTTGTTTACTCTAGTTTGGGTCATGTTGCTAATGAGTAAGGGTCTATCCCATGTCCAGAAGTCATGGAATTTCCAAAGGCAGTATTTTCATTTGAGAAAGACAACTTGGCAAGGGCAAAGAAGAGAAGGAAAAAGCCCATCGCTGCAGGCGGCACACTAGTCATAGTGAGCAGGCATCGGGTAGGGTGTAAGGTGAGCACCTTCATGGTTATTCCAAATGACATTTGCCCTACTATTAAATGAACACAATGAGATACCATGAATCTGCTCTTACGTCTATATATAAAAGGGCACAACCTCCATTTATACTCAGAACAGGATCTCAAATCACTCTGAGGTTATCCTGGAAGGAAACACATATTGCTAATGGTGTTCAAACAACTCATTGCATCCTATAATGAAGCCTATAGATAGTATACACAGCTTAAAAAGAATTATCTGAGACCTAAAGTGCCACATTCTTCTGAATTAGCTCTTGTTCATTGCCGTTTGCATGAATGTAAAGAGCTATAAACCCCGGCGCCCTTAAATAAATATAAAAGTAAATGCCACTAGGTAAATGATGTTAAAACATCCATTCTACCAAGAAACCATTATTAAATGTAATATAGACATTGTCACTTTGTTACGCTGTACTGAAAACACACATCTAATTAATTGTATTCATTGACATCACTTGATGCTCAGATTGGTTTCTTAAAGGGATTTTTTCATGAGGTCAATCTTTATGGAAAGTTGCTAATCCAGGGATCAGTTGATCAATTTGGGTCAAGTTGGAATTGCCCTGATAAGCTGTGTCTGGCCATCAAATGAATGGTCAACTAAGTAATGCATGGATGGGCCAGGTCTACTGCTTTTTCATAGTAATAATTCTGGATCAAAAATGGATGTGTTGAGCATGAGGTCTCCTCTGTGACATCCTTATGCCCCAATAAGACTTCTGGACAGAGGTAGTTATTAGAGATGAGCGTTGTTCTACTCGAACTGTTCGCCAATCTCAAATTCGAGCTGTTTTGGGCGGTGTTCGAGCCGTTCGGCGAACACGAACAATTTGAGAAAAATTCGGCTGTTCAAGGTTATGTTCGATAACTGTTCGTGCACCAAAATCATAACTGGATTTTTTCTCAGTAATGATGAAAATTAATGTTAATACGCAGTTTGAGTGTACAGCGGGGTGGGGGGAGGGGCAGGGGATGGATCTCTGCAGGAACAATGAAGATCTCCATTTTTTTTTCTCTTTCCCGCATTTGCAGTGGGGAGGTGCAATCTGTCAGCCTATCAGCAGCGCACACACGGAGCGAAGTGCTTTTTTTCACACAAGCAAGGGCATGTGTCATTGGCAGTGTATGTCACATGTCCTTGCCCTATAAGACCAAGCCATTTTCCCCGTCGCCACCATTTTCTCACTGCTGCAGCTGCGTGTTAGACGGCACCGCTGTTGCTGTGTGCGCTATACCTTGTTAATTTCAAGCCAATTTTCGCACAAATATACAGATAGCTTGGGAGTAGGGAATAGTTGTGATTGCAGTCCTTTTAAGGACTAGGTTACAGCATTTCCTACGACTTTTATCAGGGAGGTCTGTGCTCTTAAATAGATAGGTTGTGGGAGTAAAGACTAATTGTAATTGGAGTCCTTTTCAGGACTAGGTTACATGAGTTCCTATCAGTTTTTGCCAGGCAGGTCTGTGCCAGTGCTGTGCAAGTTTTTTTCACAGCATTTGGCTGAATCTAGCAAAGCTAATCCTTTTTGGCCTATTGCAGAGTGTGTTAGTCAGTGGAGTAGCCTATCTGTGTTGCAAGATATAACACCTGTGTATAGAATACCAATTTTTTTACTGCACCTAGTGAAGTAAAATCTTTTGGGCATAGCATCATTCTATTAGTCCATCTATACTGACCTCCATCAGGTTGCAAACTGAATATAATTTTTTTCTGCATCTAGCTCTGAAAAAATATTTGGGCTTCTAGCAGTGTGTGGGACTTGGTCTATTAGTCCATCTATACTGACCTCCATCAGGTTGCAAATTAAAAATATTTTTTTTCTTCATTTAGCTCTGAAAAAATATTTGGGCTTCTAGCAGTGTGTGGGACTTGTTCTATTAGTCCATCTATACTGACCTCCATCAGGTTGCAAATTAAAAATAATTTTTTTCTGCATCTAGCTCTGAAAAAATATTTGGGCTTCTAGCAGTGTGTGGGACTTGGTCTATTAGTCCATCTATACTGACCTCCATCAGGTTGCAAATTAAAAATAATTTTTTTCTGCATCTAGCTCTGAAAAAATATTTGGGCTTCTAGCAGTGTGTGGGACTTGGTCTATTAGTCCATCTATACTGACCTCCATCAGGTTGCAAATTAAAAATAATTTTTTTCTTCATTTAGCTCTGAAAAAATATTTGGGCTTCTAGCAGTGTGTGGGACTTGTTCTATTAGTCCGTCTATACTGACCTCCAGCAGGTTGCAAATTGAATATAATTTTTTTCTGCATCTAGCTCTGAAAAAATAGTTGGGCTTCTAGCGGTGTGTGGGACTTGGTCTATTAGTCCATCTATACTGACCTCCATCAGGTTGCAAATTAAAAATAATTTTTTTCTGCATCTAGCTCTGAAAAAATATTTGGGCTTCTAGCAGTGTGTGGGACTTGGTCTATTAGTCCATCTATACTGACCTCCATCAGGTTGCAAATTAAAAATAATTTTTTTCTGCATCTAGCTCTGAAAAAATATTTGGGCTTCTAGCAGTGTGTGGGACTTGGTCTATTAGTCCATCTATACTGACCTCCATCAGGTTGCAAATTAAAAAAAAATTTTTTCTGCATCTAGCTCTGAAAAAATATTTGGGCTTCTAGCAGTGTGTGGGACTTGGTCTATTAGTCCATCTATACTGACCTCCATCAGGTTGCAAATTAAAAATAATTTTTTTCTTCATTTAGCTCTGAAAAAATATTTGGGCTTCTAGCAGTGTGTGGGACTTGTTCTATTTGTCCTTCTATACTGACCTCCAGCAGGTTGCAAATTGAATATAATTTTTTTCTGCATCTAGCTCTGAAAAAATAGTTGGGCTTCTAGCGGTGTGTGGGACTTGGTCTATTAGTCCATCTATACTGACCTCCATCAGGTTGCAAATTAAAAATATTTTTTTTCTGCATCTAGCTCTGAAAAAATATTTGGGCTTCTAGCAGTGTGTGGGACTTGGTCTATTAGTCCATCTATACTGACCTCCATCAGGTTGCAAATTAAAAATAATTTTTATCTGCATCTACAGTACCTCTGAAAAAAATATTTGGGCTTCTAGCAGTGTGTGGGACTATTTTTATTAGTCCATCTATACTGACCTCCATCAGGTTGCAAATTCAAAATAATTTTTTTCTGCATCTAACCCAGCCAATAGTTTTGGCCTAATACCACAGTTTGGCCACTCAGCTCTGCTCGGTTACCATCCATTGTTTTTTTGTGCAAACAACTTCAGAGTTGTGAATTAGTTAACCACCAAAATGAGTGGAAAAAGGCCTGCTGCTGGTGGAAAGGGGAATAGGCGTGTTGGGAAGGGGAAAAAAGGTTGTGTCCGTGGGGTAGGTGTTAAAGCAACAGTAACATCTGCAGAAGAAAGACCATCTTCCAGCCAAACTAAAATGTCTACTTCTTTTAGCGGACAATGTGATAAGATCCCTTTCTTACGGCCACGCCAATCGCTACAAATTCCAGATGAGGCACAAAAACAGCAGGTGCTTCAACGGATATCAAGTGCTCCTTTAAGTGGGCTCTCCTCCACATCAACTTCAACATCACAAATACTCCAGTCCTCAAAGGTGTCACCCAAATCGCACTTGCTTCCTCACAGCTCCCAAATCTCCAGCTGCCCGTCTGAGTATGAGGTAGAACAGATGGTTGAGTCTGCAGAGCTGTTTACTCATACTATAGCCTGGGAATCAGAGGTCGACTCCAGCGCTTCTGTGAATCCAGACGAGGAAATGATCTGCACTAATGCCCAGAATCTTTATGAGTCGGATCCAGGACCAGACGCAGAAGGTTCTGACCATAATGTAGACCCTCATTCCAAAACTGTAACTCCTGTTGGTGGAGACAATGAGGAAGACGATGATAAGACTCAAATACCTGATTGGAGCGACAACTTTAGTTTTTTGTCAGGGCAGGAACAGGTTGGCTCTGAGGACGACGGGTGTGATAACGCACAGGGTGATGATGATGAGGTCGGAGATCCCACTTACTGTCAACCCACAGTCAGCCAAGAGATGAGGTCAGCAGAGGAGGTGGAGGAAGATGCTAGTGACGACGAGGTCAGGTTGCGCCTTCCTGGACAGAGACGTAGTACTGGAAGCACGTCAACAACTGCATCCTCAAACACAACTCTGCCTCTCACTACAAGTCGTGGTGGCTCTTCAGGTCGCATGGGTGCTAAGCCTTGCATAGCCTGGGCATTTTTTCAGATCGATAAAGATGACCCAACTCGTGTTATCTGTAACATTTGTCAGCAAAAGCTAAGTAGAGGCCAAAAAATACATAGTTTGAGTACTTCATGCATGAACCGGCACATGGACATGAAGCATAAGTTGCAGTGGGAAGCTCAGTGTGCTACAATGCGGCCTAGCCGGCCGGGCCAATCACCGTCTGCCATATCTTGTGCATCCGCAGCCTCTTCATCCTCTGTGACTGGGGGGACAGCAGTCACACCTGTTTTGGGGCGCAGACCTGCCACCTCTTTACCCGCAACAGCCAGCGTGATTGGCAGGTCATCATTTTCTTTGGAGGTGGTAACACCAGCTGGTGTTGAGCGCTGTCCGACATCGATAGCACCACCTTTGGATCAAGGCAACCTAACATGTCCGCCTGCATCTTCCTCACAGACCGGCAGTTTGCCGGGGACACCCTTATCAACCCCGTCTAAGCACAATAGCCAGCCCTCGGTCCCTCAGATGTGGACAAGTAAAAGACCATTTCCTCCTAGCCATGAGAAAGCTAAGAGGTTGAATTTCACCATCTGCAAGCTCTTGGCTACAGAAATGCTGCCTTTCCGCCTGGTGGACACATTGGATTTTCGAGACCTTATGTCCGTCGCAGTGCCCCAGTACCAGATGCCCAGTCGGCACTACTTCTCAAAGAAAGGTGTGCCTGCGCTCCACCAGCATGTCGCACACAACATCACCGCTTCTTTGAGAAACTCTGTGTGTGACAGGGTGCATTTCACCACAGACACTTGGACGAGTAGGCATGGACAGGGGCGTTACATGTCGCTGACTGGGCACTGGGTAACTATGGTGACAGCAGGACAAGGGGCTGCTGTCCAAGTCTTGCCGTCCCCACGAGTTGTGCGTCAATCTTCTTTATGTCAAAGTTCCTCCACTGCTTCTGCCTCCTCAACCTCCTCTCGGTCTTCCACCTGCACCCAAAGCCTGTCTGGTCATGCCACAAGCTTTCTAACTGCGCAGAAGGGATCCTGCACACCTCCTTACTATGCTGGCAGTAGGGCTCAACGTCATCAGGCGGTTTTTACATTGAAATGTCTGGGAAATGTGAGTCACACAGCTGAGGAGTTGTGGTCAGCTCTGGAGAACCAATTTCATGAATGGTTGTCTCCACTGGACCTGAAACCAGGGAAGGCCGTGTGCGACAATGCTGCAAACCTGGGTGCGGCCCTTCGCCGGGGCAATGTCACACACGTGCCTTGTATGGCTCACGTGTTGAACCTGGTTGTCCAGCAATTTTTAGCCCACTATCCCAGACTAGATGGCCTTCTGCAGAGGGCACGGTCGCTGTGTGCTCACTTCCGCCGTTCGCATCCCGCAGCTCAGCGACTTACATCTCTACAGAAGTCGTTGGGCCTGCCACTTCACCGGCTAAAATGCGATGTGCCTACCCGGTGGAATTCAACTCTGCACATGTTGCAGCGACTGTGGCAGCACCGACAAGCCCTGGTTCAATACGTTCTGACGTATAGCCTGGGCCAACGAGATTCAGAGGTGGGGCAAATCACGCTGGAGGAGTGGTCTCAGATCAGGGACCTATGCACAGTTTTGAAATGGCGACGAAGATGTTTAGTGCTGACGATGCCATTATCAGCATGACTATTCCGGTGATTTACATGCTGGAGCACATGTTAAACAGAATTCGGAGTCAGGTGGTGGCACAAGAGGAGGTGGAGGAAGTAGAGGAGGAGGAGTTGTATGCGGAAGGGCTAACATCTGCAAGGTCCAGACGGTCGGCAGCACCAAGGCGGCAGGCATGTGAGGGTGGGGGAGATGGTTTTACCAGGGCGCATGGTAGCAGCCAAACTAGTGAGGAAGGTGCAGGAGCCCAGGAAGAAGTGGAGGACGAACTGATGGAAGACTCATCAGATGAGGGAGACCTTGATCACATTTCTGTTGTGCGAGGTTGGGGGGAGAGGACAGAGGAAGGAAGCATGATTGTTACCTCGCCACCAACACAACAGGGACTTGGTGCTCCTGGATGCGCAACACACATGAGTGCCTTCTTGCTGCACTACCTGCAACATGGCCCTCGAATTGTGAGAATTAGAAATAATCCTGACTACTGGGTTGCCACACTGTTAGATCCCCGGTACAAAAGTAAATTTGCAGAAATTATTCCTGCCATAGAAAGGGATGCACGCATGCAGGAGTATCAGCAGAGACTGTTGCAGAATCTTACATGTGCTTTTCCACAAAATACCAGTAGTGCACGTAGTGAATCTCACAGTTCCAACTTGCCAACCGTGGGACCGTCAAGTGTTCAGCACTCAAACCGTAACAGAACCACAGTATCTGCTGGTAACATCAATTTTGCGGAATCATTTCACCACTTTTTTAGCCCATCCTTTGCAAGGCCACAGGAGACAAGAAGTCTGACACATAGTCAACGCCTAGAGACGATGGTACAGGAGTATCTCCAAGTAAACATTGAAGCCACGACTGTGTCACTGGACCCTTGCTCTTTTTGGGCTTCCAATCTGGATAAATGGCCGGAGCTAGCCACTTACGCCTTGGAGATCTTGTCATGCCCCGCAGCCAGCGTTCTGTCTGAACGTGTGTTCAGCGCTGCTGGTGGTGTGCTGACAGATAAGCGCACGCGGCTCTCCACTGATAATGTAGACAGACTCACGTTCATAAAGATGAACAAATCATGGATCCGAAACGACTTTTCTACCCCTGTGTCATCCTGGGGAGAGTAAAAGCTTGATGATTGGTTAAAATCACCCTACCAACCGTTTTAAGCTTTCAAATTACTAATCATGTTTATCTGTATCTTGACTGGAAAATAATTTGGGCTTTGTAGCAGTGTGCAGCACTGATCCTATTAGGCCATCTATACTAAAGCTTCACCAGATTTAAAATTAAAAATAATTTTTAGCTGCATCTAGCCCGGAAAATAATTTTGGGGCTCCGAGATGCGCAAGGCACATAAGTGCCTTCTTGCTGCACTACCTGCAGCATGACCCTCATATTGTCAGAATTCGAAGTAATCATGACTACTGGGTTGCCACACTCTTAGATCCCCCAAACTTTTCGATCAACCTTTTCATTTTAATAAAGACCAAAAAAATGGTCATTTTTGAAATTATAAGCATTAGCAGGTTGTTAGAAACTGAAATCAAACAGTTTTCAACTCAAAACTTTATTCTAGGTGATGTTACATTTTCACATAGGACCCCTTGTTCGAAAGGAGCTTCTGAACTCTCTCGTCCATTGAATTTGTCAGGTTTTGGATGGTTTCTGCTTCAATTGTTTTGCATGAGGACAGAATACCCTCCCAGAGCTGTTGCTTAGATGTGAACTGCCTCCCGCCATCATAGACACTCCTTTTAATGATGCTCCAAAGGTTCTGAATGGGGTAGAGGTCAGGGAAGCATGGGGGTCACACCATAAGTTTTTCCCCTTTTATGCCCATATCAGCCAGAGATGCAGATGTTTTATGTGCAGCATGAGATGGTGCATTATCATGCAGAAAAATGATCTTGCTGTGAAATACACGGTTCTTCTTCTTGAACCATGGCAGGAAGTGCTGTTTGAGAAAATCCACATACATTATGGAGTTCATCTTTAGCGCCTTCAGGGATCCTAAAGGGGCCGACAATCTCTCTCCCCATGATTCCAGCCCAAAACATTACTCCACCTCCTCCTTGTTGGCGCTGTAGCCGTGTTTGCGTGGGGTGTCCATCAACCAGCCATCCTCCACTCCATCCATCTGGACCATCGAGCGCTGCACGGCACTCATCCGTGAACAAAACAGTTTTGAAATCAGTCTTCATGTAATGTTTGGCCCACTGGAGCCGTTTCTGCTTGTGTGAAGTGGATAGAGGAGGTCGACAGGATGGCGCATGCACAGCTGCAAACCTCTGAAGGACCCTGCATCTTGTTGTTCGGGGGACGTTGGAGGCACAAGCAGCTTCAAAAACTTGTCTGCTGCTATGACAAGGCTTTTTTGCCGCTGCTCTTTCAACCTGACGTAATTGCCTGTAAGAAAGAGTCCTCAATTTGCCCTTATCAGCACGCACACGTGTGTACTGTGAATCAGCTACATACTTCTTGATTGCCAAGACACTTCATCCTGATCATCGCACAATGTTGATTGTAGTCATGCCTTGACCTAAACACTCCACAATTTGTTGCTTCTCAGCAGCCGACACATCCTTTTTCTTTCCCATTTTGGCAGAAAATGTAGGCTGCTTAATAATGTGAGAGAGCCTTCTTAAGTAGTCTTGCCTTTCATTGGACACACCTGCCAAACTAATTAGCACAGGTGTCTGCAATTGCTTACAGTGATATAAAGAGCCCTGACACATATCACCATCAATGAGTTTAACTGACAAACAAACAAATTCTTCCCTTATCACTCCTAAACACTTTTTGTATAATAATTTGGAACGCAGTGTACATGTGCTTTTCCACAAAACACCAGTGGTTCACGTAGTGAATCTTACAGTTCTAACTTGCCAACCGTGGTCTGTATGGAGTTGTTCAATAAAGGGCCCAAAATTAAGATAACATAGATGGGAGAGGTCTCTATGAATAGGAATTCCTAAGTATTTGATACCCTGTGAGGGCCAGGCAAAGGGAAAGTTGGACTGGATGGAATCCTATATGGATTTGGGGAGGGAGACATCGAGGGCCTCAGACTTCGCTGCATTGATTTTAAAATTTTACCATGTAACAAAGTGATCTATTTCAGCCATAACAGCATGGATGGATATATGTGATTGAGTGATATATACTAGGACATCATCAGCAAATAGAGAGCACTTGTACTCGGTGCCTCCCACCTCAATCCACCTAATATTGGGGTTATGGCGAATTGATGAGAGCAGGTGCTCCGTCACTAGGATGTATAAGAGAGGGGACAGAGGACATCACTGCCTTGTCCCATTGGTGATTGTGAAAGGTGATGAAAATGTTCTAACGCACCCCCTGGGCCTTGGGACACCCGGAGCCGGACCCTTTTTGGTGGATGCTGGTGGTTGTAGTCTTCGTGGCGGCGACCCAGTTCCGTGGCTCAGGGCGGTCAAACCAGTGGCGGAACTATTTATGTGGTTTTCATGTTTAAATGTCCGACTACGCCACCCGTGGATTGC
This sequence comes from Phyllobates terribilis, assembly GCF_046119375.1. Lineage (NCBI taxonomy): Eukaryota > Metazoa > Chordata > Amphibia > Anura > Dendrobatidae > Phyllobates > Phyllobates terribilis. The sequence continues at coordinate 333,050,369 of NW_027362768.1, forward strand.
GGTCAGAGTGAACCGCCGCTACAGGGCAGACCACTGAGGCTGGTGTTGTGGGTGCAGCAGAGCGTAGCATAACTCCCCACGGGAGGAGTATAGCCTCAGGGCAGTGTATGCGGAGGATGGGGGTGATGGTGCAGGGCAGCAGCAGTAACGACACGGAGTCAGTGATGCAGTTCAGGGCCTTTACTCACAGTTCTTATTATCCAGACCACGTCTGCAGGTAACGGCTGCCCATGTCGTACTGTGCTCACCAGGTGAGGGGCTCAGACAACTCCCAGATAACTTTGGAGCACTTCACAGGACCCCCTTTGTGTGTCCTTTGTCTGGCCTTTCTTACCAACACTTCTGTCCGGCTGCCTCGGGCCTCCTCTTGGTAAACTTGGCGCCAGTTTCCCTGACCCTATGTGGTGCCTTCCTAGCGGGTGTAGCGAGGGGCTGCGCCACATAAAATGTCAGAGCCTCCGGTTTCTAGCTGAGGGTCGTTTCCTGCCTCCACTAGTTCGGGGACCGGTCTCCCCCTTTGGCCTGACCCCTCCACGCAGGTGGATTCGGGCGTGCGGTGGCAACTCGCCAGTCCGCACCCCTGGGATCCCTTCATTCCTCGTTCCTGGAGCCTTCTCCGCTCCTCTTCCTTCCTTCTCCCTCTTCCAGGCCTGGGCCTCTGTTACTAGGCCCGCCTCCGGAGCAGAGCTCATGCAGAGCCCCTGCTCCCTGCCACTTCTGCTCAGACTTCTCTGCACTGAACTAAGATGGTGCCCACCTTTTATACTCCCTTCTCAATGCACCCAGGAACTGCTTCATCCCTGCTCCTGCACTACAGGGTTCACCTTCCTCAGTGTTCCCTCCCCCCACTCCAGCCAGGGACAGGGACTGTCGTGCCCATCTCAGGGGCATATTGGTCGCCCTGCCCCACGGCAATGTGGTGTAATGCATGCAGGTGTCGGGTCCTGATCCACACTCCATCCTTACCTGAGAGTGAGATATCACACCTCTGGGTGAGGTGCAATACGTCTGTAGCAACCGAGCCCTCAGGGTGCTACAGTTCCATTTATCTTCAGCCTAGGTGACGTATTGCGATACAGGGCCGTGATTTTGGCTATAAAAGGGTCCCCTAGACCCCTACCCCAAGCTTTTTAAGAGAATCATATATGGCGTGCCAGGAGACTCTATGGAATGCTTTCTCAGCATCCAACGAGAGTATCTAATTACAAATTTTTAACTGCATCTAGCCCAGGAAATACTTTGTGCCTAGTAGCAGTGTCTGCTAGTGAGCGGATTATCCCGGCTGTTAAGCAAGCTGCACCACCTGTAGTTTAGACACTTAATTTTTTCAAAGGAAATGCTTCGGGACCATGGGATACTTAGTGAAGAGCATCAGGAGGCACCCCAAGGCATAGGGGCTGGGACTGGCAGTAGGATGCCTTGCGGTGGACAGCCGAGCTCGATCCTTATAAAAGCTTTTTAACTGCAGCAGCTTTAGTGGACGCTACTGGAGCTGGAATTACCGCGGCTGCTGGCATGAGACTTGCCCTCCAATAGATCCTTGTAAATGGATTTAAAGTGTATTCATTCAAATTAGAGAGACAATTTAAATTAAAAAGCTTAGAGCTGCCTCCACCACAGGGGGGCTCGCTCGACCCACCAGCGGACAGGCACCAGTATTGGGAGAGGGGGGCTGGCCGTCAGGGTTCACCGCGGCTCTGGCACAAACCCGGCGACACGGAGGTGGCCCGGGCAGGAGCGGACTGGCCGTGTCGGCTTCTCACTTTTTGGATTTTAGAAGAGCATGACATGCCTATATCTGTGTCTCCCCCTCCTTTTACTCCTCCACCTCTTTTATTTTCGCATGACTATATGTACTTGTCACTTTTCCATGTGTTAGTTATGTCTTCTGAGCAGTTTGTCAGCTTTTGGACACCTTTGAAGGTGTTTTCTATGTGTTTCTATGTGTTTTTGTTTGCCTGCCATTGGTTTTAATGGTGTTCGAAGGTGTTCGACGAACAGTTCGACGAACAGTTCGGCGAACACACGGGTGTTCGACGAACCGAACCGAACTCGAACACTACGGGGGTGGCTCAACACTAGTATTTATCATGGGACAAACCATTTATTCATCAATTTCAGGTGTACGGGATGTACACCCATAGGCCATGAGATTCTGGAAATTTTAGCAGAGGCAGGTAGGATAGGATTAGATCCATGCTCTGCAGGGTTTGAATAGATGCACCTGCCTAGGTTTTTACTAGTACCAGGGCCTGTGCTCACTAGGTGTCAGTCTGCTGAATGAAGAAGAGTCGAGTGTGCTGCTGGTGAGGGATCAGCCAAAATGTGAGCTGTAACTGGGAAAGAGACATGTCAAGGTCTCTGTCTGCATGAAGACTACATGAGTCAGCTAGTAAAGCTTAGCAGTCCCCCAGATGCCAAGCATGTGGAAAAAAAAATTGATTAAAGTGCTTTTCTCTGCAATCAGACCTCTGCTATGGGCCATACAGGTATGTACAGATTTACTTTTCTATACCCTGTATGGGCATAGTAGAGGTCTGATATCGCCCAGGGGGGGTGACAGATTACCTTTAAGTACAATAATCAAGTATCGAGTGCAGTTGTCGTGTGCATGGAGGGTGTGGAGACAGATGAATAGCAGCGAGCAGATTCTGAATAATATTTAGAAGGAGGGAACAGGGAAAAAGTTAGTTTACTGAGTAGTTGAGGTGGTAGGCTTGTTTAAAGCGATAGGTTTTTAAGGCGCGCTTGAACACATGGTGGCTAGTCATCAGTCGGATCTGGGGTAGAGCATGCCAGAGAACTGGCGCAGCATGAGAGAAGTCTTGGAGACAGAGGTGCGAGGTTCGGATTATAGGGGATATTAGTCTTAGATCATTTGTAGAATGGAGGGCACATGTAGGGCGATAGACAGAGATAAGAGAGAAGATATAAGGTGGTGCAGAACTGTGGAGAGCTTTGTGGGTGAGAGCGATGAGTTTATATTGGACCCTGTAGCAAATGGGTAACCAGTGTAATGAATGGCACAAGATGGAGGAATCGGTGAAGCGGCTGGACAGAAATACGACCCTGGCTGCCGCATTCAGGATGGATTGGAGAGGAGAAAGTTTGGTAAGAGGGAGACCGATCAGAAAACAGTTGCAGTAGTCCAGACGAGAGTGAATAAGAGCGACAGTCAGAGTTTTAGCAGTTTCAAAGGTGAGAAAAGTTCGGATTCTGGAGATGTTTTTAAGATGCAGGTGACAAGAGCGAGTGAGTGATCGGATATAGGGAGTAAAGGAAAGTTTAGTGTCGAATATGACACTAAGGAAGCGAGCATGCTGCTTGGGAGTTATGGTTTAACCCTCCAAGGTAATTTCGATGTTAGGTGCAGTTAGCTTAGTAGAGGGGAGAAACACAAGAAGTTCAGTTTTGGAGAGATTCAGTTTAAGATAGAGGGAGGACATGATGTTAGAGACAGCAGACAGACAATCCTTGGTATTTTGTATTAGGGTAGGGGTGATGTCAGGGGAAGAAGTGTATAATTAGGTGTCGTCAACATAGAGATGATACTGGAACCCAAATCTGCTGATTGTTTGTCCAATAGGGGCAGTGCATAGACAGAAGAGAAGGGGGCCTAGAACTGCGCCCTGCGGAACCCCGATAGTAAGGGGACGAGAAGAGGAAGAGGAGCCGGCAAAAGATACAGTGAAGGAGAAGTCAGAGAGGTAGGAGGAGAACCAGGAGAGAACGGTTTCCTTGAGGCCTATAGAGCGGAGCATAGTGAGGAGGAGCTGATGATCCACAGTGTCAAATGTGGCATAGAGATCCAGGAGAATCAGCAGGAAGTAGTGACCATTAGATTTAGCTGTTAGTTGATTATAGTAGAAATAATACCTTGCCACTCACCAGTCCGATCGCTGCATCCACCCCATTCGGTTCCCTTTTTGGCTTACTCTTGTTTTCTTATTTGTACACTCTATCGGACATCCTCTTCCTCTGCTGAGTAGACTCTGATGCATGACACACATTAGTACATCAAGACATGTGTAGCCCAATGTGAAGACCTTGGATGAAGACATAAACCTTAGTAAAGACCTAAACATTGGATGATGCACATCGTAACATCAAAAGTAAAGATAAGCAGATTGCTTCTCCCAACTTTGGTCCATGGTACAGGTCAGTTCTCTTTCACTGTTGACAGAAGCTGCATGAATTTCCTGAGCTTCCGGGTTCCCAGGTTTTGATTCGCCGACCTGTCATGGTCATCTGTGTGGTGTGCAGTGCACAGGTGATGTTTTGTCAGCCGGGCTACTCATAAGCCAGTAAGGGTAAGAAAATTTACACCTTCTGTCCACGGCCAGAGAGTACTCACATAGACCATGAACCGGGTTTGCGCAAAGTGGTCTGCTCAATCATCACTCGTCAAATGCTTTCTTGGAAACCCTGGTGCAAAGTAAAGATGATGGAAGAGGATGTAATGTGCAGTACTGAAGTAAAGAAGAGGCTAAAGACACCAGTGCAAAGGACCAGATGGGGAGCTGCAGAGTAGGAAAAGGTGAACAGCAAGATGACTGTTTTTTCCCCTTTCCCATCCCTCCACAAATTCAGAAAATATACTCCGGCCACAATTTTACTGAGTTTGCACAAAGCATACAATTTTTTAGGTAAAAATATAAGGCAAAATAATTTCACCTCAAACCAATTCGCTCATCTATAATAATTGCCATGTTTTTAAAAAATTTTCTTTCGTTTCTTGTTTATTGTTGTTTGTTTGCTTGTTTGCTTTTTCTTTTACTATAGTATGATTTAATATTGGTGTGTCCATACTACTGATTTTTTTATATTTTTCTTTTCCTATTTTCCAGTGTTGCATGTCTTCATTGTTTTTGAGCTCAGGCACTTCTTGTCGAATTCTTGTACTCATTACCAGCATAGCAAGTTTTGGGAAGTTCAACTTTTCAGTTTTCTAAAAATGTATTCACCTATTACTCACACTGAAGTTTCTGAAAGTCATCGGCTGGTGACATTGGAGTAAGCCAGAACAAAAACAACCAGAAATATCAATGCAAGGTGCCAGCATGATATAATTTAGGTCATTTTTTTCAGAGAAAATCTTCCAGTTTCTTGATACATATGGCACACACCACAGGGATTTAATAGTGTGTTATAGAATGTAACTTTCAGTATAAATCACATGTGCCAATGAGTGGAAAACTGAAGTTTTCCGTGGAAGATGATATTGATTTCTGTGTGAAGATCGAGTCCACAGGACTCTGCTCAATAGCTCAATAAAACAAATCAATGTTGTTGGAACATGTAAAATGTATCTACCCACCTAGAGAAAATATTCAGATTATGGATACAAAGTATCAAAAAAATCATAAAAAGAAAGGAAAAAACATTGGAGAAATGTTATTTTTTTTAAAATCAACAATTATATTACAATTTATTAAAGGGAATCTGTCAATAGGATCAATCCTCCTAAGCCATCTATAAGTTGAATAAAATGATATCTTGATATCTGATATCTTATTCCAGAGAAATACACTTTTTCCTAATATGTATTTGAGCTATTAAAGAAGATGTCCACTACTTGGACAACTCCTTGTCATAACCCACGCTTGGCCCCAATAAAATAAAAAAACTTATACTCACCTCCCGTGCTGTCGCTGTTCCCGTGGTGTCGGTGCACGCTAGCCCCGGGGCTCATGTGCTGTTGTTGTGACATGTGATCCCGGTGCCGAATCAGCTCTGGCGTCACTGTCCCCGTCTCCTGTCGAATTGAACTTCAAGAGGAAGTCAGAGATCAGCTGCGGCCCGGACTTCTTCCTCATGTTTGATTTGTTCGAAGGCGAGGACAGTGACACCAGCACAACAACCTCACGAGAGCCCCTGGACCACAAGTGCTGATACGGCTGAAACGGCGCCAGCACGGAGGATGAGTTTAAGCTTTTTTATTTTATTGGGGTCAAACATTTAGATCAAGAACAGGTTGTCCAAGTAGTGGACAACCCCTTTATGATCCTTTGGCCGGACATAGATTTCCCCTAGAATCTTCAAAGCCTTCAGAGCTTGTTTTCAATTAAAGGAGGTGTTACCAGTGTGAGACATGTAAATCAGGAGAGCGGACTGTTAGTCATTACCTGATTCACATTTGTAATTCCACTTGTCATCTAAAATAAGCTCTGTAGGCAGATTCTCAGGAGATCTATGTACAGCCCATAGTTCTTAACTGCTAATTTGCATATTAAGAAAAATGTAGATTTCTCTGAAATAAGACATGGGATTGTGAATATTAAGGTATCATTTTATTCAACTTTCTATGACCTACATGCCCATATAGTTGACTTAAGAGGGTTGATCCTACAGACAGATCCCCTTACGATGTAAATGAGCTGTTAAGATCTATGGGTTGAACATAGATCTCCCTCAGAATCTGCCTCCAGAGCTTATTTTAGATGAAAGGGTTAACAAGTGTTAGCCAAGTAATAACTGACAGTCTGCTTTCCCGATTGACATCTCTTACACTGGTAACGCCTCCTTGCATTTAAAATAAGCCCTGGAAGTAGATTCTCAGGGAGATCTATGCCCGGCCCATAGATCTTAAAAGCTGGGCAGGAGGAGGCAAGGGTGATAAGGGTGAAAGATGAGGTGAGTACAATATTTTGGGTTTTTTTTTTCCATTTTTTTACTGGCCATCAGAGCACACTTGATTCACATTAAATAAATTAATGCAAATCAAATTTCTGGGGGAATTAGAGCGAATTTGGAAAATTCGAATTTTGGCAGATTCACTTATCTCAATCAAAGGATTATGTCTCTTAACCGCTTCCCTACCACTCACTGTATTTAAACGTCAGCGCTGCTTGGGCTCTGTGCAGCACCGACGTTTATAAATGGTCGGTGGTCCCTCAGTGCTCAGGACCCCCAGGGTCCTGCAAATACTGCAGGAGAAGTGCAGAGCAGTAGCTCTGACAGGGGACATCATCGGGACCTGATTGGATCAGGTCCCAATGATGTTAACCCTTTGCTATCTTCTAGATGCCGTAATCAATAGCGATTGTGGAATTTAGGAGATAGTGAGAGGAGAGGGGGTCGTCCACTTACCTTTCCGACGGCCCCCGTGATGCTGATAGGACCTGGCGTTGTTATGGCAGCCGGAGGTCTCATGACCACCTCCAGGTCTGCCATGCAAGGTGTCCAGCTAGGCTCAGCCAGGAGCTGAAGTCTAGCAGGAGATACTGACAGTGTAAAACTGTCAGCTCTCGTGCAATGCAATACATGTCTACTGCATTGCATGAGAACAGTGAATAGAAAAATAAAAATTAAAGTCCCATACAGCGACTAAGTAAAAATGTAAAAGAAAAGTCTAAAAATGTTTTCAAACTGTTAAAAAAAAATCATAAAATAAAAAAATATATATATATATTAAGCCAATAAATCCGTATATTTATGCAAAAACAAAAAAAGTACACAAATTTCATATCGTCACGTTCGGAACAACCTGATCTATAAACTGTCACACTAATTAACCCCTTCTGTGCACACCGTAAAAAAAAAAAAAAAGAAAAAAAGGGAGAAAAAAACTATACTTTTTCATCATATCACCAAACAAAAAGTGGAATAAAATGCGATCAAAAAGCCAAATGGAAATAAAAATGGTACCGCTGAAAACGTCATCTTGTCCCACAAAAAAAAATGCCATACAGCTCCATCAGCCGAAAAATACAAAAGTTATAGCTCTCAGAATAAAGCGATGCAAAAAAATTTTTTTTTTCTATAAAATAGCTTATTTGTGTAAAAGCACCAACACATAAAAAAACTATATAAGTGTAGTATCGCTGTAAACATACTGACCCAAAAAATAAAGCTGCCTTTTCACTTTTACCACACCCAGAATGGCATAAAAAAAAACCTCAAAAAAAACAAATCCTGAATTTCTGTTTTTTGTTCATTTTACTTCCCAAAAAATGGAATAGAAAGCGATCAAAAAATGTCACGTACCCAAAAATGGTACCAATAAAAACGTCAACTTGTCCCGCACAAAACAAGCCCTTACATGACTCTGTCAGCCGAAATATAGAAAAATTATAGCCCTCAAAATATGGCGATGCAAAAACTAGATTTTGCAAAAAAAAGCGTCTTTTAGTGTGCGACAGCTGTCAATCATAAAATCCCGATATGACTCTCGTATCGCTGTAATCGCACCGACCCGAAGAATAAAGTCGTCTAATCACTTATACCGCACGAGGAACGGCGTAAAAAATAAATAAAACCAATTCTTCACCTGCTGCTGATTTGTTTATTATGTCTCTCAAAGATCGCAGTAATGCTCTGCTCACATTTATCCTGCGCTCTGCGCTGAGCGCTTTCACCGGGGTTTCCTTGTAAATCTCTGAAGTACGTGATTCAGACAGAATTCCCTGTAATGAGGCAGATGGAGGCACTGTGAATGCCGAATGGCCTGTGCTCCCACGGTGTCAATTTTTTTATGCGTGCATAAAAGTGCTGTTGGCCACAGTTTTGTGCACTTCTGAAAAAAAGGACACCGCTAAACAGAGGCCAGACAGAGTCCACAGTAACTCTGCTGCCTCATTACAGTGAATGGATCCCATGGGGGTTTCATCTGAATTACATCACTTGAAGATTTAGATGGAAACCCCGATGCAATTGCTCAGCCTAGCGCGCCGGATAAACATTATGTAAAATGTTCCAAATAAAAGCTTCAACTCAGTCCTCGAAAAAAGCAAGTCCCTACTCAGGTCCGTCGTCTGTTAAAAATATAAGGGACTTCCAAGTTACTGGTAGCTCAAAGGCTCTGGAAAAGCGAAATGGCCCTTGCCCTCCAAAAGAAAATCTGAAAATTTTGTGCTCCCAAATCAAATGCCTCCCTCCCTTCTGAGCCCCACAATGTGTCTAAACTACATTTAGGGTCCACATGTTTGGCATTCATGTAGCGATAACAGCTTGCCTAATTTACAGATGTATGTCTCCAGAAGCATGAGCTGGGCACAGCGTACTGGTCACTACAGCGTACTGGTCACTTCAACGGCAGTTTTAAATTTTCACATTAGCAACATCCACTGCTGTTTGTTTCTGAAAGAGACCCATTGAGTTAAAATCGTCACTACACCTGTAGGTAAATTCCCAAAGGGGTATAGTTTCCAAAGTGAGGTCACTTGAGGGGGGATTCTGCTCTGCTAGCACTTCGGGGCTGTGTATATGGAGTTCCCAAACTATTCTGCAATAATTTGCTCTCCAAGAGTCAAATAGCTCTCCGTCCCTCCCTGGTCTCGCCGTATGGCTAAGCTATACTGTACAGCCACATATGGAGTATTGCCACGTTTAGAAGAAATTGTGTGACACATTTCGGCACCAGTTTTACCCATTGCATGTGTGAAAATGTAAAATCTGAGGCTAAAACAAATTTTTTGTGGTAAAAATATATATATTTTTTTTTCACTGCTCAATGGTATAAATTTAAAAATAAAAAAATACTCACTACTTTCCTAGATGAATTCCTTGAGGGGTGTAGTTTACATAATGGGGTCACTTGTGAGGGTTTTTGCTGTTTCGGCATGTCAGCGACTCTTCAAATGTAACATGGTGTCTGCAACCTATCCCAGCCAACATAGCATTCCTTTCTCTTCTAAGCCCTGCCGTGTGCCAAAGCAGTAGTTTTCCTCCACATATGGGGTATCAGCGTACTCAGGAGAAATTGCAAAACAAATTTCATGGTGAAATTTCTCCTGTTACCCTTATGATAATGCAAAATTGGGGGATGAAAAACATTTTTGTGGAAAAAATGTGAAAATGTTATTTTTACCGCTCAATATTATAAACTTCTGTGAAGCACCTGGGGGTTCAAGGTGCTCACCACACATCTAGATAAGTTCCCTAAGGGGTCTAGTTTCCAAAATGGTGTCACTTGTGGGGGTTTCCACTGTTTAGGCACATCAGGGGCTCCCCAAATGCAACATGGCATCCGCTAATTATTGAAACAAATTTTACATTCAAAAAGTCAAATGGCGCTCCTTCCCTTCCAAACCCTGCAGTGCGCCGAAACAGTGGTTTTCCTTCACATATGGTGTATCGGCATACTCAGGAGAAATTGCACAACTAATTTCATGGTGCAATTTCTCCTGTTACCCTTATGATAATGCAAAATTAGGGGATGAAAATAATTTTGTGGGAAAAATGTGAAAATGTTATTTTTACGGCTCAATATTATAAACTTCTGTGAAGCACCTGGGGGTTCAAGGTGCTCACCACACATCTAGATAAGTTCCCTAAGGGGTCTATTTTCCAAAATGGTGTCACTTGTGGGGGGTTTCAACTGTTTAGGCACATCAGGGGCTCCCCAAATGCGACATGGCGCCAGATAATTATTCAAATACATTTTACATTCAAAAAGTCAAATGGCACTCCTTCCCTTCCGAACCCTGCAGTGCGCCCAAACAGTAGTTTTCCCTCACATATGGGGTATCAGTGTGCTCAGGAGAAATTACACTACAAATTGTGTAGTCCATTTTTTCCTGTTACCCTTGTGAAAATAAAAAAATTGGGATCTAAAGTAATATTTTTGTGAAAAAAAGTTAAATGTTCATTGTTTTCTTTCACATTCCAAAAATTCCCGTGAAGCACCTAAAGGGTTAATAAACTTCTTGAATGTGGTTTTGAGCACCTTGAGGGGTGAAGTTTTTAGAATGCTGTCACTTTTGGGTATTTTCTGTCATAAAGGCCCCTCAAAGTAACTTCAAAGAAGATGCGGTCCCTAAAAAATTGGTTTTGTAAATTTTGTTGGAAAAATGAGAAATCGCTGGTCAATTTTTAACGCCTACAGCTTCCTAGCAAAAAAAAATTGGGTTCCAAAATTGTGCTGATGTAAAGTAGACATGTGGGAAATGTAATTTATTAACTATTTTGTGTGACATATCTCTCTGATTTAAGGGCATAAAAATTCAAAGTTTGAAAATTGTGAAATTTTCAACATTTTTGCCAAATTTCCAATTTTTTCACAAATAAACACAAGTCATATCGAAGAAATTTTACCACTGTCATGAAACACAAGGTGTCATGAAAAAACAATCTCAGAATCAGTGGGATCCGTTGAAGCGTTCCAAAGCGATTACCTTATAAAATGACAGTGGTCAGAATTGAAAAAATTGGCCTGGTCGAAGGCGAAAACAGGCTCTGGCACGAAAGGGTTAACAGTCTAACATTGTCAGCAATACCTGAACTGTGCAAGAGGAGAACGGTAAAAACATGGATAAGGGAGGAGGATTAGCCACATATTGATTTATTAAAGGGAAACTGACAGCAAAAAATAACTGTTCAAACCAATCACAAGCGCTTGGTTGCACCCTTGGTGTGGCCGAATATTTAATTGCACTTTCCCAGCTACTTGTTTTCCCTCTATCTACTCCTTCCTTCTTTGACTGACAACTCTGGCTTCATAGAGGTAGGTTTAAAAAAAAATAAAACTGGAAGACTCAGCGGAGCAGTAAGAATAAAATAAGAGCAACATATGGGCACTTTTGACTTGGTGACAGGTCCTCTTTAAGCCACTCAGAAATATAGCAATTCAGTTTTGCCTTTTTGGAGAAAAAAACAGATCCCCTGTAATGGCCAAAATCAAATGGCAATTGATAATATATATAATTATACCCTTTCTACAGTGTGAAGGACCTTTGTTTCCATCAAAAGGTGTTAGAGATTGAAAATAGCAGGTGGCTGCCCTGCAAGTCAATGTGCAACCTTTGAAAAAGCCCTGAAACGAGACCCAAGCTATCAACCAAACCAGAGACACCTGTCCTAGAAAACATTGTAACAGGTGTTCTCTTAGTCTACAATAACCAGGGCCAATGTTTAATTTTTCCAACATTTTCTTATTTTCAACAGTTTATATGAATCTACTAGAGATGAACGAAACTCCAGAAATTCATTTAGTGCATATTTTCTCAAAATGGTAGGCAGCTGACTCCTTATGACACCTGTGCCACAGGTACTCACATTCTCAGGTCTTCAAATCTTACTGCTATGAGACCCATGAAATCACGTGAGTGACGATAAAAGTCATTGATGTTAATAATATGCATCGCTCCCCAAAAGACGGTGTAGCCTGTTATGCACACGCCCGGACTGACTGGCGTGTGCGGGTGTTGTGGTTCCACTGGACCATGGACCGGAGAGTGCCTGGAGGGGCGTGACTAAGTATCTGGCCGATCCGACCAAGGTGGCACGAGGGCATACGACGCCAGTGCACCAGGGAGAAACCGGGCAGAGGGACCAGGTGCTACTCCAGGTCAAACTCCGGACACGGGGGTTGACCCACACTAGGATTACTGGAACAGGCAGGTTAGGCTGGCACAGACTGGTGGATGTAAGCAAACACGGCAGGTATGCAGATGGGTGGATACAGGCGAGTATGCAGGCAGGGAGGTACTGGCCGAAAGGACGGGCTGGAGCACAGAGAGGTTAAGACCCAGTACAGACTGGGTCACAGAACTGCAGATGTGGTAGACAACCACAGCAGAGAGGGAACGCCCGAAGCGGTGGGCAAGAACAGAGCAGGACGGGGCTGCAGGAGCAGCGAGCACAAGCAGGCAGGACAGGACTGCCGGAGCAGCGGGCAGAAGCAGGGCAGGGCGGAAACCGCAGAAGCAGTAAGCAAGATAAGAGCAGAGCAGAAACCGCAGGAGCGGCAAGCAAGGCAAGAGCAGAGTGAAAACCGCAAGAGCGGCAAGCTAAGCAGGAGCAGAGCGGACACCGCAGAGCGGTAAACAAGGCAGGAGCAGAGCAGAAACCGCAAGAGCGGCAAGCTAAGCAGGAGCAGAGCGGACACCGCAGAGCGGTAAACAAGGCAAGGGGATAGGACTCTGTTCACAAAGAACAGACGGAGAAGGAAAGGCAGAACCAGAAGCACGCACAGTACTTACATAGAAGTAGCGAGCGTACACTAAATTCACAACAGAGGTACAGAGACGACGAGAAGGAATTTAGGAGCGGGTTCAGACTCTGCAGAAAGACGCAGAAAACAGACATAGAGGGAAAAGGGAGACAAGGTTAAAGTAGAAACAAGGCACAGACAACAGATAACAGAGGAACGGGAACAGAGACAGCAAGGCAGGAACACAAACAGGACTCTGTTCAGACGGGAACAGATACCGCAAGGCAGGAACACAAACAGGACTCTGTTCAGACGGGAACAGATACCGCAAGGTCAGGGACACAAACAGGACTCTTTTCAGACGGGAACAGTTACCGCAAGGCAGAGACACAAACAGGACTCTGTTCAGACGGGAACAGATACCGCAAGGCACAGACAGGCAGATCTAGGAATACGGCCCCTAGAAGGCGAAAGAACAGGCAAGAGGCGTGTTCACAAGAACAGACCACAGTTCAGACACAGAACTGGAAAACAGGCAGGAAAACAGGATAGGACCTGGCATGTCAGAGACAAAAGGCCAACTGACAAGAAACAATGCTCAGGCGCCATCTTGAGGAAGAAGGTGGTATAAATACCCAAAGATGGACAGCAATAGGCTGAAGGTGCAACAGGGGCGTGTCCGCAGCAGGTACAAGAAACAGGAAGTTCAGCGGGCGTCGCCCTATGCAGCCAAAGTGGAGCAGAGCAGAGCACAAGGAAAGAAGCCAGACCAGGAAGCTGGGCGGGAGATGAAGTTTGCGATCTTGCATGATGAGAGATGGAACACCATGCAAGAACGCCGCCAGGTATGCTACATAGCCTCCGTGCCGGAAGAGCTCGAAGACCCAAGTAGAGTACCATGTGAGCTTCGGCAGCTGTGGGGGCATTGTAATGAGCTAGGTTAAGGTCAAGGATAAGTGAGTATAATGTGGTTTTTTTAACCTCATATTGGCCATCAAATTAATCTAGAAAATTGGAGACCAGACTATCTGACCTCCATTTTTCTGGATTCCTGCAAATCAAAACCTGAAAATGTCAAATTCACTAGAATTTATGGGACATTCAAACTTTGATTAATTACTAACAGGTTCTCTCATCTTTAGCAACTTCCTTAAATATTGACTTGTGGATATGGTTGGTGGGAAAGTCATACACGTAACGTAATGTCTTCATTCAAGGCAGTGTGAAGTAGGGTCCTAGAGATAATTAGCAAGTGCAAATGATTTTAATTTAACTTTGCTATCACCGAGGCTGGGCATAGTTATAAGGACTGCAGATGTAGCAGTTACTTTGGGCTCTGGTACTAGAGGGGCCCAAGGTTCCTCCATCGCAGTAAACAGAACTATGAAAAATTACACTTGGTGGTTGAGCACCCTGGGACAGATTTAGCAGTTTATGAGCTTTAGCAAATATATTTGCTTCTCAGGAGTTGTTCACTATATATTATTAATGTGCTTAAGGGCTCATCGGGGAGCAACCTAAAAAACACCACAAACTCATCAGACCAGTTCCGCATCTCTCCACTCTGCACTGTGTCCTTGGACCGGTCTCTTGGCTAACTCTTCTGGCTGGAGGGGAGGAGCGTCAGGTGACCATCCCTTAAAATTCTGGATATGTTTTCTTAAAATTCTGTGTTGTGCTGTTCTGCAGATGTTTCTCCTACTTTTAGAAGTATGTGAATAAATTCCCAATTAGATATTGCCACTTCGCTTGTCAAGGGGGCTTGTTCCTAAACAGTCTAACGCTGGTAACGCTAATTGGATAGGGATAGGTCTCCAACTGGTAACACCCAGCTGTCAATTTATTTTAATATTTCCATTAGAAATAACAGAGGAAAGACAAAACGTGAGATGCTTCAGAGTTGTAATCGTGGAACAAATCAGCATTTGCTAAAACAAAATGTCAGGGGTGATGAAGAACAATAAAAAAAGATCACCTATACAATAAACTGTAAGGCAATATCTTGGAAATTCAAAAAAACTCTAACTTATAGGGGTTGTCCATGACTTAGATATTGATGACCTGTTCCCCAGATAGGCCAACAATATCAGTTCAATGCGTGTCTGATAACTGGCACCCTCATAAATCACTTGTGGCTAGATATATATAGCATACGGAACTAGAATAGCATAGCTCCATACACCATGTAGTGGCCATTCTTGGGTACTGCAATTCTGCTCCATTTAAGTTAAATAGTAAATGAGCTGCAGTACCCAAGAATGGCCACAATGTAGTATTTTGGGCTGTGCTGGTCCAGCTCTGTACACTGTCGAAATCTGGCTCTAGCTGGAGCTGTAAACAGCGTATCCATGGTGGTGTTGGGTATTGGACCTATCTATAGAAAAGTCCAAGACTTTAATCAGACTGAAATCCCTAATTAGTAAAAAAAAAATAAACCTCAGCAAACAACTTCTTCAAATTTCATTATCCCGTAACATGAATTCTGTATCTTTACACCTCATCTAAATTTCCTTTTGCAATTGCATTTCTTGCATACAGTAATACACGGCATAGCACGGGAGTGACATAAGGCAAATGGCCCAATCTCCAGAAATAGGTTTAATTTTGCACTTCATCAAGAGAAATTCTGTTAAAAAGTAGCAGCGCTAAGTCTGTGATTGTGACTATAAAACCGTATTAGTCAGACAAAAAAAAATGAAACTAGAAATACAATTATACGTTAACAGGAGATATCTGATAAAATGTGTAAATTGGATAACTTAGTGAAAATTAGAATTTTTTTTGACTATCTTTCATGTCTAAAATGCGATTTTACTGGCTTTGTCAAGAAGCTATTGAAGATGTTTTGGCACATAACGTATAAGTGAAAAATGGGCCTAATTTACTCTGATATATTGTGTGAAATAAGAAAACAACGCAACTGATTTTTCACAGACATAAAAACATTGGCTGGGTCCTTTATAGCATTAAAGTGAATGGGGCCAAACTGCAATACCAAACAATACCTGAGGACAGATGTGGCGCTGTTGTTATAAACGGCAACTATATATCGATAAATATATACATTAGTGATGAGCGAGCATGCTCGTCACTGCTCGGTACTCGCCCGAGCATCTCACTGCTCGAGATGCTCGGCGAGTATTTCAGGGTCGCAACCCCTCTTTAGACAGCCAATTAACATGCAGGAATGGCCTGCATATCGTCTATATAAGACCTGGTGACCATATGCACGTCACAGTGTACCCCGGAAACAGGCAGAGTAGGGAGAGGTGCTGTTGAGTGAGGGATAGAATTGGTGGTTTTTTAAGTGAGGTATTTCACAGCTATATATTCATCTAAACTAACAGTCCTTCTGAGGACTAATCCAGCTGCATATATTACTGGTGATAGCAGGAGTTAGGCAGGGTTTGTGGACAGTGTATGCAGCACAATAGGGTCCATTGCATGTTTTATGCACATTCTGTCTGCTGCTGCTGCTGTTACAGATATCCATAGCCCCACATATCAGGGTTATTTTTTTATTTTCCTCTTAATCCTGATTATTTGCTTAAAAATCAAAACAGTACTCTATTTTCCTGCTCCATTTGCTTGTCAGCACATCACAGGCATATTTTCTTTATTTTATTCCCATTGCTGTATTGTGTAAGCAGAGAAACGTTTCAATCATCACACATGATCCCATATTACTGCAGTAATAATTGTGACATTTTTTGGAGCGTGCCAAATATTCCACTCCATTTAAAGTCAGACAGTGTTGTTTTGTTGAACCTATTCACACTTGGTCGCTGACCAATACCATATATATAAGGCCACTTCCTAAAACCGTTGTCATCACACATGATTCCATATTACTGCCGTAATAATTGTGATATTTTTTGGAGCGTGCCAAATATTACCCTCCATTTAAAGTCAGCCAGCTGTGTGTTGCTGAACCTATTCACACTTAGTCACTAACCAATACTATACTACAAGGCCACAGCCTAAAATTGTGGTCGTCACACGTGATCGCATATTACTGAGGTAATTATACAGACATTTTGTGGAGTGTGCCAAATATACTCCATTTAAAGTCACCCAGCTGTGTGTTGAAGAACCTATTCACACTTGGTCGCTGACCAATACCATACTACAAGGCCACAGCCTAAAACTGTGGTTGTCACATGTGATCGCATATTACTGCAGTAATAATACAGACATTTTGTAGCGCGTGCCAAATATTATCCTCCACTTAAAATCGTAAAGGTGCGTGGCAAGGGACGGGGAAGTAAACTTGATGGTGATGATGCATGCAGAGTCTGAGGCCATGGGTAAGATGAAACTGTGCCTGCTGAGGGAGAACAACAAACACCCACATCATGTCGAACTAACTTCCTGTCCTAATTACAAGGTGGCCGCGGAACACAACTGTTGAAGCCAGAGCAGTGTGAAAAGGTTGTTGCTTGGATAGTAGATAGTGCTTCCAGTCAGTTTTGCACCACCACCACAACCCTGTCTTCCACACGGTCCAGTCTTAGTAGCCATGAGTCTGGACCAGATTTTCCTCACCCTGATCCTCCTTCCTCCTACCATGCCGAGTGCCAAAGACAACTGATCCCACACTTGGACACTACGAAGAGCTGTTCACTTTTCCATTTATGGATTCGGACCTCTCGCCCGGTCCACTTGAAGCGGGGCAAGAGGAGATCACATGTAGCGATGCCCAAATATTTGAGCAGCCACAGTCACATGAACGTGACGGTGGGCAAAGTGCAATTACTGTCGCAAGAGGTGGATAATGATGAGACACAATTGCCAGAAAGTCAGGAAGGGGACCAGGGTGCGGAAGTGGGAGACGAGGTGGTGGACAATGAAGTCACTGACCCAACCTGGCAGGAGGACATGCAGAGCGAGGACATCAGCACACAGGGGGAGGGAGGCGTAGCACCACAGCAGGCAGGAACAAGCAGTGGGTTGGCCACAGACACAAGGCGGGCAACTGCTCCCCAGAAAACCAACACAATGGAAGTTGCCAGTCCAACTGTTAGGTCTTTCAGAGTCTGGCGCTTTTTTAAAGACTGTCCAGATAAACCCCAAAAAAGGCCATTTGCAACATCTGCCAGGCCAGCATCAGCAGGGGCAGCAAAACTACCAGCTTGACCACCACCAGCATGATCAGGCACATGGCAGCAAGGAACCCGACTAGGTGGGCCAAACACCAGGGTCCAGTAACAATGTCTGCAGGTGACACCACTGCCTGTTCCGCTGTTGTGCATGCGCACGCCATTCCCCTATCCACGGTGCAGACGAAGATGCCTCCCGCCCTGCAACTGTCGTTGCACACTTGCAACCATCACTGTCACCATTCACTTCCATGTCCCAGTGCAGCGTTCAGTTGTCCATACCCCAGTTCTTGGAACGCTAGAACAAATACGCAGCCAATGCCCCACAGGCCACACTACTAAACTCACACATTTCTCAAATGCTTGCACTTAAAATGTTGCCTTTTAGGCTAATAGAGATTAAATCTTTCCGCAACCTGATGGCGGCAGCCGATCCTCAGTACTCGGTCCCCAGCTGCCACTATTTCTCCCGGTGTGCCGTCCCTGCATTACACAAGCACGTGTCCCAGAACATTAGCCATGCCCTCAACAACACAGCCACTGGGAAGGTCCATCTAACCACGGACACGTGGACAAGTGCTTGTGGGCAGGGACGGCACATCTCGCTGACGGCATACTGGGTTAGTCTAGCGGAAGCCGAGACCCAGTCAAACCCTGGGATGGAACACGTTCTTCCGATGCCGAGGATTGCAGGCCCTGAGTCAATCAAGGTTGCCCCCACATTCTACAGCTCCTGCACCTCCTCCACTTCCCCCTCAGCCTCCATCTCTGAAATGACCACATCAGTCTGAAGCTGGAAGCACTGCAGCACTGCCTCAGCCAAGTGGAAACTGGCACTGCTGAAGCTAATATGCTTAGGGGACAAACTGCACACCTCTGAAGAGTTGTTGACAGCTGTAACACAGCAGGCAGATCTGTGGCTGTCATTGCTGAACCTACAGCCAGGCATGGTCATGTGTGACAATGGCCGGAACCTGGTGGCGGCTCTGAAGCTAGGCAACCTCACACACGTACCATGCTTGGTCCATGTACTCAACTTAGTGATTCAGCAGTTTCTCAAAACCTACCCGGATCTACTTGAGCTGCTTGTCAAAGTATACCGCATGTGTGCCCATTTTCAAAAGTTACCTACAGCTTCCGCGGTCCTCGCCGTGTTTCAGCAGCATTTGCAGCTTCCAGCTCATCGACTGGTGTGCGATGTCACCACGAGTTGGAACTCAACCTTGCAGATGTTGGGAAGGATTTGTGAGCAGCAGAGGGCAGTTGTTGAATACCAACTTCAACACGCCCGTCAGCATTCAGGTCAGCCTCTGTACATAAGAACTGATGAGTGGGCATGGATGTCAGACATCTATGTCATCCTCCAAAATTTTGAGGACTCCACCAAAATGGTGAGCAGCGATGATGCCATAATTAGCTTCCCTACCCCGCTTCTCTGTCTTCTGAAATGCTTGTTGCTCACAATTAAAGAGGAGGCATTGCAGGCGCAGCATGATGAGATGGAGCAAGGAACCATACAGGGTTATGCCACACAGCCCAGCCTCATCTCATACCAAAGCGGATTGGGTGCTAATGAGGAGGAGGAGGAAGAGGATGAGGTTTTCTATGCTACAGATGGTACTACCCATACCACATTCATACCGTCTGTTCAGTGTGGATGGCCTGAGGAAAGGGAGAATGAGGAGGAGGAGGATGAAGAGGAGAGCATGGACAGTCATCGTTTTGTTCAGGACATGGAAGACTTGGATGGTGGCAGTCTGTCACACATGGCTGACTTTATGTTCCTCTGCTTTTCCCGTGCCCCTTGCATTGTATGCATTTTGGCCGACAGTAATTACTTCTAGACCGATGCTACAAGGAGAACTTTCTATCTCTCCTTCCCATGGTGGAGTGGTCTAGTAAAATGTTGCAGTACAAGAAGGCCTTTTTTGTGGAATTATTAAAAAAATTCCCAAGTGAAAACGCTGACAGCAGAGGTCACAGTTTCTTGGACAACTAAGGAGTACAGACAAGGGAGACACAAATACAATGCAGCAGAGGCAGGGGAACACTGTCGAAGGTGTGGGACAGTTTTTTCAGACCCTCCCAGCGCCCAGGCTCTGATGCGTGGGGTACTCTGACAAGGAGGGACAAGTTTTGGAAGATGCTGAAGGAGTAGCTTGCCGACCGTACCAACGTCCTCCGTTATTCCTCTGTGCCTTATAATTATTAGGTATTCAAGTGGGTGGCAAGAACTGTCTCTCTATGCTTTGGAGATCCTGGCCTGCCCTGCAGCTAGCGTTTTGTCAGAGTGGTTTTTAGTGCTGCTGGGGGCATTATAACTAGTGTTGAGCCACCCCCGTAGTGTTCGAGTTCGGTTCGGTTCGTCGAACACCCGTGTGTTCGCCGAACTGTTCGTCGAACTGTTCGTCGAACACCTTCGAACACCGTTAAAACCAATGGCAGGCAAACAAAAACACATAGAAACACATAGAAAACACCTTCAAAGGTGTCCAAAAGCTGACAAACTTCTCAGAAGACACAACTAACACATGGAAAAGTGACAAGTACATATAGTCATGCGAAAAGAAAAGAGGTGGAGGAGTAAAAGGAGGGGGAGACACAGATATAGGCATGTCATGCCCTTCTAAAATCCAAAAAGTGAGAAGCCGACACGTTCAGTCCGCTCCTGCCCGTGCCACCTCCGTGTCGCCGGGTTTGTGCCAGAGCCGCGGTGAACCCTGACGGCCAGCCTCCCTCTCCCAATACTGGTGCCTGTCCGCTGGTGGGTCGAGCGAGCCCCCCTGTGGTGGAGGCAGCTCTAAGCTTTTTAATTTAAATTGTCTCTCTAATTTGAATGAATACACTTTAAATCCATTTACAAGGATCTATTGGAGGGCAAGTCTCATGCCAGCAGCCGCGTAATTCCAGCTCCAGTAGCGTCCACTAAAGCTGCTGCAGTTAAAAAGCTTTTATAAGGATCGAGCTCGGCTGTCCACCGCAAGGCATCCTACTGCCAGTCCCAGCCCCTATGCCTTGGGGTGCCTCCTGATGCTCTTCACTGAGTATCCCGTGGTCCCGAAGCATTTCCTTTGAAAAAATTAAGTGTCCAAACTACAGGTGGTGTAGCTTGCTTAACAGCCGGGATAATCCGCTGACTAGCAGACACTGCTACTAGGCACAAAGTATTTCCTGGGCTAGATGCAGTTAAAAATTTGTAATTAGATACTCTCGTTGGATGCTGAGAAAGCATTCCATAGAGTCTCCTGGCACGCCATATATGATTCTCTTAAAAAGCTTGGGGTAGGAGTCTAGGGGACCCTTTTATAGCCAAAATCACGGCCCTGTATCACAATACGTCACCTAGGCTGAAGATAAATGGAACTGTAGCACCCTGAGGGCTCGGTTGCTACAGAGGTATTGCACCTCACCCAGAGGTGTGATATCTCACTCTCAGGTAAGGATGGAGTGTGGATCAGGACCCGACACCTGCATGCATTACACCACATTGCCGTGGGGCAGGGCGACCAATATGCCTCTGAGATGGGCACGACAGTCCCTGTCCCTGGCTGGAGTGGGGGGAGGGAACACTGAGGAAGGGGAACCCTGTAGTGCAGGAGCAGGGAGGAAGCAGTTCCTGGGTGCATTGAGAAGGGAGTATAAAAGGTGGGCACCATCTTAGTTCAGTGCAGATAAGTCTGAGCAGAAGTGGCAGGGAGCAGGGGCTCTGCATGAGCTCTGCTCCGGAGGCGGGCCTAGTAACAGAGGCCCAGGCCTGGAAGAGGGAGAAGGAAGGAAGAGGAGCGGAGAAGGCTCCAGGAACGAGGAATGAAGGGATCCCAGGGGTGCGGATGGGCGAGTCGCCACCGCACGCCCGAATCCACCTGCGTGGAGGGGTCAGGCCAAAGGGGGAGACCGGTCCCCGAAACAAGTGGAGGCAGGAAACGACCCTCAGCTAGAAACCGGAGGCTGTGACATTTTATGTGGCGCAGCCCCTCGCTACACCCGCTAGGAAGGCACCACATAGGGTCAGGGAAACTGGCGCCAAGTTTACCAAGAGGAGGCCCGAGGCAGCCGGACAGAAGGGTTGGTAAGAAAGGCCAGACAAAGGACACACAAAGGGGGTCCTGTGAAGCGCTCCAAAGTTATCTGGGAGTTGTCTGAGACCCTCACCTGGTGAGCACAGTACGACGTGGGCAGCCATTACCTGCAGACGTGGTCTGGATAATAAGAACTGTGAGTAAAGGCCCTGAACTGCATCACTGACTCCGTGTCGTTACTGCTGCTGCCCTGCACCATCACCCCCATCCTCCGCATACACTGCCCTGAGGCTATACTCCTCCCGTGGGGAGTTATGCTACGCTCTGCTGCACCCACAACACCAGCCTCAGCGGTCTGCCCTGCAGCGGCGGTTCACTCTGACCGCAATCCACGGGTGGCGTAGTCGGACATTTAAACATCAAAACCACATAAATAGTTCCGCCACTGGTTTGTCCACCCTGAGCCACGGAACCGGGTCGCCGCCACGAAGACTACAACCACCAGCATCCACCAAAAAGGGTCCGGCTCCGGGTATCCCAAGGCCCAGGGGGTGCATCAGAACATTTTCATCACCTTTCACAATCACCAATGGGACAAGGCAGGGATGTCCTCTGTCCCCCCTCTTATACATCCTAGTGACGGAGCACCTGCTCTCATCAATTCGCCATAACCCCAATATTAGGTGGATTGAGGTGGGAGGCACCGAGTACAAGTGCTCTCTATTTGCTGATGATGTCCTAGTATATATCACTCAATCACATATATCCATCCATGCTGTTATGGCTGAAATAGATCACTTTGTTACATGGTCAAATTTTAAAATCAATGCAGCGAAGTCTGAGGCCCTCGATGTCTCCCTCCCCAAATCCATATAGGATTCCATCCAGTCCAACTTTCCCTTTGCCTGGCCCTCACAGGGTATCAAATACTTAGGAATTCCTATTCATAGAGACCTCTCCCATCTATGTTATCTTAATTTTGGGCCCTTTATTGAACAACTCCATACAGACCACGGTTGGCAAGTTAGAACTGTAAGATTCACTACGTGAACCACTGGTGTTTGGTGGAAAAGCACATGTACACTATGTTCCAAATTATTATGCAAAAAGTGTTTAGGAGTGATAATGGAAGAATTTGTTTGTTTGTCAGTTAAACTCATTGATGGTGATGTGTGTCAGGGCTCTTTATATCACTGTTAGCAATTGCAGACACCTGTGCTAATTAGTTTGGCAGGTGTGTCCAATGAAAGGCAAGACTACTTAAGAAGGCTGTCTCACATTATTAAGCAGCCTACATTTTCTGCCAAAATGGGAAAGAAAAAGGATGTGTCGGCTGCTGAGAAGCAACAAATTGTGGAGTGTTTAGGTCAAGGCATGACTACAATCAACATTGTGCGATGATCAGGATGAAGTGTCTTGGCAATCAAGAAGTATGTAGCTGATTCACAGTACACACGTGTGCGTGCTGATAAGGGCAAATTGAGGACTCTTTCCGACAGGCAATTACGTCAGGTTAAAAGAGCAGCGGCAAAAAAGCCTTGTCATAGCAGCAGACAAGTTTTTGAAGCTGCTGGTGCCTCCAACGTCCCCCGAACAACAAGATGCAGGGTCCTTCAGGGGTTTGCAGCTGTGCATACGCCATCCTGTCGACCTCCTCTATCCACTTCACACAAGCAGAAATGGCTCCAGTGGGCCAAACATTACATGAAGACTGATTTCAAAATTGTTTTGTTCACGGATGAGTGCCGTGCAGCGCTCGATGGTCCAGATGGATGGAGTGGAGGATGGCTGGTTGATGGACACCCCACGCAAACACGGCTACAGCGCCAACAAGGAGGAGGTGGAGTAATGTTTTGGGCTGGAATCATGGGGAGAGAGATTGTCGGCCGCTTTAGGATCCCTGAAGGCGCTAAAGATGAACTCCATAATGTATGTGGATTTTCTCAAACAGCACTTCCTGCCATGGTTCAAGAAGAAGAACCGTGTATTTCACAGCAAGATCATTTTTTTGCATGATAATGCACCATCTCATGCTGCACATAAAACATCTGCATCTCTGGCTGATATGGGCATAAAAGGGGACAAACTTATGGTGTGGCCCCCATGCTCCCCTGACCTCTACCCCATTCAGAACCTCTGGAGCATCATCAAAAGGAGTGTCTATGATGGCGGGAGGCAGTTCACATCTAAGCAACAGCTCTGGGAGGGTATTCTGTCCTCATGCAAAACAATTGAAGCAGAAACCATCCAAAACCTGACAAATTCAATGGACGAGAGAGTTCAGAAGCTCCTTTCGAACAAGGGGTCCTATGTGAAAATGTAACATCACCTAGAATAAAGTTTTGAGTTGAAAACTGTTTGATTTCAGTTTCTAATAACCTGCTAATGCTTATAATTTCAAAAATGACCATTTTTTTGGTCTTTATTAAAATGAAAAGGTTGATCAAAAAGTTTGGGGGATCTAAGAGTGTGGCAACCCAGTAGTCATGATTACTTCGAATTCTGACAATATGAGGGTCATGTTGCAGGTAGTGCAGCAAGAAGGCACTTATGTGTCTTGCGCATCTCAGAGCCCCAAAATTATTTTCTGGGCTAGATGCAGCTAAAAATTATTATTAATTTTAAATCTGGTGGAGCTTAGTATAGATGGCCTAATAGGATCAGTGCTGCACACTGCTACAAAGCCCAAATTATTTTCCAGTCAAGATACAGATAAACATGATTAGTAATTTTAAATCTGGTGGAGCTTATTATAGATGGCCTAATAGAATCAGTGCTGCACACTGCTACAAAGCCCAAATTATTTTCCAGCCTAGATACAGATAAACATGATTAGTAATTTGAAAGCTTAAAACGGTTGGTAGGGTGATTTTAACCAATCATCAAGCTTTTACTCTCCCCAGGATGACACAGGGGTAGAAAAGTCGTTTCGGATCCATGATTTGTTCATCTTTATGAACGTGAGTCTGTCTACATTATCAGTGGAGAGCCGCGTGCGCTTATCTGTCAGCACACCACCAGCAGCGCTGAACACACGTTCAGACAGAACACTGGCTGCGGGGCATGACAAGATCTCCAAGGCGTAAGTGGCTAGCTCCGGCCATTTATCCAGATTGGAAGCCCAAAAAGAGCAAGGGTCCAGTGACACAGTCATGGCTTCAATGTTTACTTGGAGATACTCCTGTACCATCGTCTCTAGGTGTTGACTATGTGTCAGACTTCTTGTCTCCTGTGGCCTTGCAAAGGATGGGCTAAAAAAGTGGTGAAATGATTCCGCAAAATTGATGTTACCAGCAGATACTGTGGTTCTGTTACGGTTTGAGTGCTGAACACTTGACGGTCCCACGGTTGGCAAGTTGGAACTGTGAGATTCACTACGTGCACCACTGGTGTTTTGTGGAAAAGCACATGTAAGATTCTGCAACAGTCTCTGCTGATACTCCTGCATGCGCGCATCCCTTTCTATGGCAGGAATAATTTCTGCAAATTTACTTTTGTACCGGGGATCTAACAGTGTGGCAACCCAGTAGTCAGGATTATTTCTAATTCTCACAATTCGAGGGTCATGTTGCAGGTAGTGCAGCAAGAAGGCACTCATGTGTGTTGCGCATCCAGGAGCACCAAGTCCCTGTTGTGCTGGTGGCAAGGTAACAATCATGCTTCCTTCCTCTGTCCTCTCCCCCCAACCTCGCACAACAGAAATGTGATCAAGGTCTCCCTCATCTGATGAGTCTTCCATCAGTTCGTCCTCCACTTCTTCCTGGGCTCCTGCACCTTCCTCACTAGTTTGGCTGCTACCATGTGCCCTGGTAAAACCATCTCCCCCACCCTCACATGTTTGCCGCCTTGGTGCTGTCGACCGTCTGGACCTTGCAGATGTTAGCCCTTCCGCATACAACTCCTCCTCCTCTACTTCCTCCACCTCCTCTTGTGCCACCACCTGACTCCGAATTCTGTTTAACATGTGCTCCAGCATGTAAATCACCGGAATAGTCATGCTGATAATGGCATCGTCAGCACTAAACATCTTCGTCGCCATTTCAAAACTGTGCAGAAGGGTGCATAGGTCCCTGATCTGAGACCACTCCTCCAGCGTGATTTGCCCCACCTCTGGATCTCGTTGGCCCAGGCTATACGTCAGAACGTATTGCACCAGGGCTTGTCGGTGCTGCCACAGTCGCTGCAACATGTGCAGAGTTGAATTCCACCGGGTAGGCACATCGCATTTTAGCCGGTGAAGTGGCAGGCCCAACGACTTCTGTAGAGATGTAAGTCGCTGAGCTGCGGGATGCGAACGGCGGAAGTGAGCACACAGCGACCGTGCCCTCTGCAGAAGGCCATCTAGTCTGGGATAGTGGGCTAAAAATTGCTGGACAACCAGGTTCAACACGTGAGCCATACAAGGCACGTGTGTGACATTGCCCCGGCGAAGGGCCGCACCCAGGTTTGCAGCATTGTCGCACACGGCCTTCCCTGGATTCAGGTCCAGTGGAGACAACCATTCATGAAATTGGTTCTCCAGAGCTGACCACAACTCCTCAGCTGTGTGACTCACATTTCCCAGACATTTCAAAGTAAAAACCGCCTGATGACGATGAGCCCTACTGCCAGCATAGTAAGGAGGTGTGCAGGATCCCTTCTGTGCAGTTAGAAAGCTTGTGGCATGACCAGACAGGCTTTGGGTGCAGGTGGAAGACCGAGAGGAGGTTGAGGAGGCAGAAGCAGTGGAGGAACTTTGACATAAAGAGGATTGACGCACAACTCGTGGGGACGGCAAGACTTGGACAGCAGCCCCTTGTCCTGCTGTCACCATAGTTACCCAGTGCCCAGTCAGCGACATGTAACGCCCCTGTCCATGCCTACTCGTCCAAGTGTCTGTGGTGAAATGCACCCTGTCACACACAGAGTTTCTCAAAGAAGCGGTGATGTTCTGTGCGCTGGTGGAGCGCAGGCACACCTTTCTTTGAGAAGTAGTGCCGACTGGGCATATGGTACTGGGGCACTGCGACGGACATAAGGTCTCGAAAATCCTCTGTGTCCACCAGGCGGAAAGGCAGCATTTCTGTAGCCAAGAGCTTGAAGATGGTGAAATTCAACCTCTTAGCTTTCTCATGGCTAGGAGGAAATGGTCTTTTACTTGTCCACATCTGAGGGACCGAGGGCTGGCTATTGTGCTTAGACGGGGTTGATAAGGGTGTCCCCGGCAAACTGCCGGTCTGTGAGGAAGATGCAGGCGGACATGTTAGGTTGCCTTGATCCAAAGATGGTGCTATCGATGTCGGACAGCGCTCAACACCAGCTGGTGTTACCACCTCCAAAGAAAATGATGACCTGCCAATCACGCTGGCTGTTGCGGGTAAAGAGGTGGCAGGTCTGCGCCCCAAAACAGGTGTGACTGCTGTCCCCCCAGTCACAGAGGATGAAGAGGCCGCGGATGCACAAGATATGGCAGACGGTGGTTGGCCCGGCCGGCTAGGCCGCATTGTAGCACACTGAGCTTCCCACTGCAACTTATGCTTCATGTCCATGTGCCGGTTCATGCATGAAGAACTCAAACTATGTATTTTTCGGCCTCTACTTAGCTTTTGCTGACAAATGTTACAGATAACACGAGTTGGGTCATCTTTATCGATCTGAAAAAATGCCCAGGCTTTGCAAGCACCCATGCGACCTGAAGAGCCACCACGACTTGTGGTGAGAGGCAGAGTTGTGTTTGAGGATGCAGTTGTTGACGTGCTTCCAGTACTATGTCTCTGTCCAGGAAGCGCAACCTGACCTCGTCGTCACTAGCATCTTCCTCCACCTCCTCTGCTGACCTCATCTATTGGCTGACTGTGGGTTGACAGTAAGTGGGATCTCCAACCTCATCATCATCACCCTGTGCGTTATCACACCCGTCGTCCTCAGAGCCAACCTGTTCCTGCCCTGACAAAAAACTAAAGTTGTCACTCCAATCAGGTATTTGAGTCTCATCATCTTCTTCCTCATTGTCTCCACCAACAGGAGTTACAGTTTGGGAATGAGGGTCTACATTATGGTCAGAACCTTCTGCGTCTGGTCCTGGATCCGACTCATAAAGATTCTGGGCATCAGTGCAGATCATTTCCTCGTCTGGATTCACAGAAGCGCTGGAGTCGACCTCTGATTCCCAGGCTATAGTATGAGTAAACAGCTCTGCAGACTCAACCATCTGTTCTACCTCATACTCAGACGGGCAGCTGGAGATTTGGGAGCTGTGAGGAAGCAAGTGCGATTGGGGTGACACCTTTGAGGACTGGAGTATTTGTGATGTTGAAGTTGATGTGGAGGAGAGCCCACTTAAAGGAGCACTTGATATCCGTTGAAGCACCTGCTGTTTTTGTGCCTCATCTGGAATTTGAAGCGATTGGCGTGGCCGTAAGAAAGGGATCTTATCACATTGTCCGCTAAAAGAAGTAGACATTTTAGTTTGGCTGGAAGATGGTCTTTCTTCTGCAGATGTTACTGTTGCTTTAACACCTACCCCACGTACACAACCTTTTTTCCCCTTCCCAACACGCCTATTCCCCTTTCCACCAGCAGCAGGCCTTTTTCCACTCATTTTGGTGGTTAACTAATTCACAACTCTGGAGTTGTTTGCACAAAAAAACAATGGATGGGAACCGAGCAGAGCTGAGTGGCCAAACTGTGGTATTAGGCCAAAACTATTGGCTGGGTTAGATGCAGAAAAAAATTATATTCAATTTGCAACCTGATGGAGGTCAGTATAGATCGACTATCAGAACAAGTCCCACACACAGCTAGAAGCCCAAATATTTTTTCAGAGGTAGATGCAGAAAAAAATTGTATTCAGTTTGCAACCTGATGGAGGTCAGTATAGATGGACTAATAGACCAAGTCCCACACACTGCTAGAAGGCCAAATATTTTTTCAGAGGTAGATGCAGAAAAAAATTATATTCAGTTTGCAACCTGATGGAGGTCAGTATAGATGGACTAATAGAACAAGTCCTACACACAGCTAGAAGCCCAAATATTTTTTCAGAGGTAGATGCAGAAAAAAATTATATTCAGTTTGCAACCTGATGGAGGTCAGTATAGATGGACTAATAGAGAAAGTCCCACACACTGCTAGAAGGCCAAATATTTTTTCAGAGCTAGATGCAGACAACAAATTATTTTTAATTTGCAACCTGATGGAGGTCAGTATACATGGACTAATAGAGAAAGTCCCACACACTGCTAGAAGGCCAAATATTTTTTCAGAGCTAGATGCAGATATAAATTATTTTTAATTTGCAACCTGATGGAGGTCAGTATAGATGGACTAATAGAGAAAGTCCCACACACTGCTAGAAGGCCAAATAATTTTTCAGAGCTAGATGCAGAAAAAAATTATATTCAGTTTGCAACCGGATGGAGGTCAGTATAGATGGACTAATAGAACAAGTCCCACACACAGCTAGAAAGCCAAATATTTTTTCAGAGGTAGATGCAGATAAAAATTATTTTTAATTTGCAGCCTGATGGAGGTCAGTATAGATGGACTAATAGAGAAAGTCCCACACACTGCTAGAAGGCCAAATATTTTTTCAGAGCTAGATGCAGACATAAAATTATTTTGAATTTGCAACCTGATGGAGGTCAGTATAGATGGACTAATAGAGAAAGTCCCACACACTGCTAGAAGGCCAAATATTTTTTCAGAGCTAGATGCAGACAAAAAATTATTTTTAATTTGCAACCTGATGGAGGTCAGTATAGATGGACTAATAGAGAAAGTCCCACACACAGCTAGAAGCCCAAATATTTTTTCAGAGGTAGATGCAGAAAAAAATTATATTCAGTTTGCAACCTGATGGAGGTCTGTATAGATGGATTAATAGAACAAGTCCCATACACAGCTAGAAGCCCAAATATTTTTTCAGAGGTACATGCAGAAAAAAATTATATTCAGTTTGCAACCTGATGGAGGTCTGTATAGATGGATTAATAGAACAAGTCCCACACACAGCTAGAAGCCCAATATTTTTTCAGAGGTAGATGCAGAAAAAAAATATATTCAGTTTGCAACCTGATGGAGGTCAATATAGATGGACTAATAGAGAAAGTCCCACACACTGCTAGAAGGCCTAATATTTTTTCAGAGCTAGATGCAGACAAAAAATTATTTTTAATTTGCAAACTGATGGAGGTCAGTATAGATGGACTAATAGAGAAAGTCCCACACACTGCTAGAAGGCCAAATATTTTTTCAGAGCTAGATGCAGATATAAATTATTTTTAATTTGCAACCTGATGGAGGTCAGTATAGATGGACTAATAGAGAAAGTCCCACACACTGCTAGAAGGCCAAATATTTTTTCAGAGCTAGATGCAGAAAAAAATTATATTCATTTTGCAACCTGATGGAGGTCAGTATAGATGGACTAATAGAACAAGTCCCACACACAGCTAGAAGCCCAAATATTTTTTCAGAGGTAGATGCAGAAAAAAATTATATTCAGTTTGCAACCTGATGGAGGTCTATATAGATGGATTAATACAACAAGTACCACACACAGATAGAAGCCCAATATTTTTTCAGAGGTAGATGCAGAAAAATAATATATTCAGTTTGCAACCTGATGGAGGTCAGTATAGATGGACTAATAGAGAAAGTCCCACACACTGCTAGAAGGCCAAATATTTTTTCAGAGCTAGATGCAGACAAAAAATTATTTTTAATTTGCAACCTGATGGAGTTCAGTATAGATGGACTAATAGAGAAAGTCCCACACACTGCTAGAAGGCCAAATATTTTTTCAGAGCTAGATGCAGATATAAATTATTTTTAATTTGCAACCTGATGGAGGTCAGTATAGATGGACTAATAGAGAAAGTCCCACACACTGCTAGAAGGCCAAATATTTTTTCAGAGCTAGATGCAGAAAAAAATTATATTCAGTTTGCAACCTGATGGAGGTCAGTATAGATGGACTAATAGAAAAAGTCCCACACACAGCTAGAAGGCCAAATATTTTTTCAGAGGAAGATGCAGATAAAAATTATTTTTAATTTGAAACCTGATGGAGGTCAGTATAGATGGACTAATAGAGAAAGTCCCACACACTGCTAGAAGGCCTAATATTTTTTCAGAGCTAGATGCAGACAAAACATTATTTTTAATTTGCAAACTGATAGAGGTCAGTATAGATGGACTAATAGAGAAAGTCCCACACACTGCTAGAAGGCCAAATATTTTTTCAGAGCTAGATGCAGATATAAATTATTTTTAATTTGCAACCTGATGGAGGTCAGTATAGATGGACTAATAGAGAAAGTCCCACACACTGCTAGAACGCCAAATATTTTTTCAGAGCTATATGCAGAAAAAAATTATATTCAGTTTGCAACCTGATGGAGGTCAGTATAGATGGACTAATAGAACAAGTCCCACACACAGCTAGAAGCCCAAATATTTTTTCAGAGGTAGATGCAGAAAAAAATTATATTCAGTTTGCAACCTGATGGAGGTCTATATAGATGGATTAATAGAACAAGTACCACACACAGCTAGAAGCCCAATATTTTTCCAGAGGTAGATGCAGAAAAAAAATATATTCAGTTTGCAACCTGATGGAGGTCAGTATAGATGGACTAATAGAGAAAGTCCCACACACTGCTAGAAGGCCAAATATTTTTTCAGAGCTAGATGCAGACAAAAAATTATTCTTAATTTGCAACCTGATGGAGGTCAGTATAGAAGGACTAATAGAGAAAGTCCCACACACTGCTAGAAGGCCAAATATTTTTTCAGAGCTAGATGCAGATATAAATTATTTTTAATTTGCAACCTGATGGAGGTCAGTATAGATGGACTAATAGAGAAAGTCCCACACACTGCTAGAAGGCCAAATATTTTTTCAGAGCTAGATGCAGAAAAAAATTATATTCAGTTTGCAACCTGATGGAGGTCAGTATAGATGGACTAATAGAACAAGTCCCACACACAGCTAGAAGGCCAAATATTTTTTCAGAGGTAGATGCAGATAAAAATTATTTTTAATTTGCAACCTGATGGAGGTCAGTATAGATGGACTAATAGAGAAAGTCCCACACACTGCTAGAAGGCCAAATATTTTTTCAGAGCTAGATGCAGACAAAAAATTATTTTGAATTTGCAACCTGATGGAGGTCAGTATAGATGGACTAATAGAGAAAGTCCCACACACTACTAGAAGGCCAAATATTTTTTCAGAGCTAGATGCAGACAAAAAATTATTTTGAGTTTGCAACCTGATGGAGGTCAGTATAGATGGACTAATAGAGAAAGTCCCACACACTGCTAGAAGGTCATATATTTTTTCAGAGCTAGATGCAGACAAAAATTATTTTTAATTTGCAACCTGATGGAGGTCAGTATAGATGGACTAATAGAGAAAGTCCCACACACTGCTAGAAGGCCAAATATTTTTTCAGAGCTAGATGCAGACAAAAAATTATTTTGAATTTGCAGCGTGATGGAGGTCAGTATAGATGGACTAATAGAACAAGTCCCACACACTGCTAGAAGGCCAAATATTTTTTCAGAGCCAGATGCAGAAAAAAATTATATTCAGTTTGCAACCTGATGGAGGTCAGTATAGATGGACTAATAGAAGAAGTCCCACACACTGCTAGAAGCCCAAATATTTTTTCAGAGCTAGATGCAGAAAAAAATTATATTCAATTTGCAACCTGTTGGAGGTCAGTATAGATGGACTAATAGAACAAGTCCCACACACAGCTAGAAGGCCAAATATTTTTTCAGAGCTAGATGCAGAAAAAAATTGTATTCAGTTTGCAACCTTATGGAGGTCAGTATAGATGGACTAATAGAACAAGTCCTACACACAGCTAGAAGCCCAAATATTTTTTCAGAGGTAGATGCAGAAAAAAAATATATTCAGTTTGCAACCTGATGGAGGTCAGTATAGATGGACTAATAGAGAAAGTCCCACACACTGCTAGAAGGCCAAATATTTTTTCAGAGCTAGATGCAGACAAAAAATTATTTTGAATTTGCAACCTGATGGAGGTCAGTATAGATGGACTAATAGAGAAAGTCCCACACACTGCTAGAAGGCCAAATATTTTTTCAGAGGTAGATGCAGATAAAAATTATTTTTAATTTGCAGCCTGATGGAGGTCAGTATAGATGGACTAATAGAGAAAGTCCCACACACTGCTAGAAGGCCAAATATTTTTTCAGAGCTAGATGCAGACAAAAAATTATTTTGAATTTGCAACCTGATAGAGGTCAGTATAGATGGACTAATAGAGAAAGTCCCACACACTACTAGAAGGCCAAATATTTTTTCAGAGCTAGATGCAGACAAAAAATTATTTTGAATTTGCAACCTGATGGACGTCAGTATAGATGGACTAATAGAGAAAGTCCCACACACTGCTAGAAGGTCATATATTTTTTCAGAGCTAGATGCAGATAAAAATTATTTTTAATTTGCAACCTGATGGAGGTCAGTATAGATGGACTAATAGAGAAAGTCCCACACACTGCTAGAAGGCCAAATATTTTTTCAGAGCTAGATGCAGACAAAAAATTATTTTGAATTTGCAGCGTGATGGAGGTCAGTATAGATGGACTAATAGAACAAGTCCCACACACTGCTAGAAGGCCAAATATTTTTTCAGAGCTAGATGCAGAAAAAAATTATATTCAGTTTGCAACCTGATGGAGGTCAGTATAGATGGACTAATAGAAGAAGTCCCACACACTGCTAGAAGCCCAAATATTTTTTCAGAGCTAGATGCAGAAAAAAATTATATTCAATTTGCAACCTGATGGAGGTCAGTATAGATGGACTAATAGAACAAGTCCCACACACAGCTAGAAGGCCAAATATTTTTTCAGAGCTAGATGCAGAAAAAAATTGTATTCAGTTTGCACTCTGATGGAGGTCAGTATAGATGGACTAATAGAACAAGTCCTACACACAGCTAGAAGCCCAAATATTTTTTCAGAGGTAGATGCAGAAAAAAAATATATTCAGTTTGCAACCTGATGGAGGTCAGTATAGATGGACTAATAGAGAAAGTCCCACACACTGCTAGAAGGCCAAATATTTTTTCAGAGCTAGATGCAGACAAAAAATTATTTTTAATTTGCAACCTGATGGAGGTCAGTATAGATGGACTAATAGAGAAAGTCCCACACACTGCTAGAAGGCCAAATATTTTTTCAGAGCTAGATGCAGATAAAAATTATTTTTAATTTGCAACCTGATGGAGGTCAGTATAGATGGACTAATAGAGAAAGTCCCACACACTGCTAGAAGGCCAAATATTTTTTCAGAGCTAGATGCAGAAAAAAATTATATTCAGTTTGCAACCTGATGGAGGTCAGTATAGATGGACTAATAGAACAAGTCCCACACACAGCTAGAAGCCCAAATATTTTTTCAGAGGTAGATTCAGAAAAAAATTATATTCAGTTTGCAACCTGATGGAGGTCTGTATAGATGGATTAATAGAACAAGTCCCACACACAGCTAGAAGCCCAAATATTTTTTCAGAGGTAGATGCAGAAAAAAATTATAATCAGTTTGCAACCTGATGGAGGTCTGTATAGATGGATTAATAGAACAAGTCCCACACACAGCTAGAAGCCCAATATTTTTTCAGAGGTAGATGCAGAAAAAAAATATATTCAGTTTGCAACCTGATGGAGGTCAGTATAGATGGACTAATAGAAGAAGTCCCACACACTGCTAGAAGCCCAAATATTTTTTCAGAGCTAGATGCAGAAAAAAATTATATTCAATTTGCAACCTGATGGAGGTCAGTATAGATGGACTAATAGAACAAGTCCCACACACAGCTAGAAGGCCAAATATTTTTTCAGAGCTAGATGCAGAAAAAAATTGTATTCAGTTTGCACTCTGATGGAGGTCAGTATAGATGGACTAATAGAACAAGTCCTACACACAGCTAGAAGCCCAAATATTTTTTCAGAGGTAGATGCAGAAAAAAAATATATTCAGTTTGCAACCTGATGGAGGTCAGTATAGATGGACTAATAGAGAAAGTCCCACACACTGCTAGAAGGCCAAATATTTTTTCAGAGCTAGATGCAGACAAAAAATTATTTTTAATTTGCAACCTGATGGAGGTCAGTATAGATGGACTAATAGAGAAAGTCCCACACACTGCTAGAAGGCCAAATATTTTTTCAGAGCTAGATGCAGATAAAAATTATTTTTAATTTGCAACCTGATGGAGGTCAGTATAGATGGACTAATAGAGAAAGTCCCACACACTGCTAGAAGGCCAAATATTTTTTCAGAGCTAGATGCAGAAAAAAATTATATTCAGTTTGCAACCTGATGGAGGTCAGTATAGATGGACTAATAGAACAAGTCCCACACACAGCTAGAAGCCCAAATATTTTTTCAGAGGTAGATTCAGAAAAAAATTATATTCAGTTTGCAACCTGATGGAGGTCTGTATAGATGGATTAATAGAACAAGTCCCACACACAGCTAGAAGCCCAAATATTTTTTCAGAGGTAGATGCAGAAAAAAATTATAATCAGTTTGCAACCTGATGGAGGTCTGTATAGATGGATTAATAGAACAAGTCCCACACACAGCTAGAAGCCCAATATTTTTTCAGAGGTAGATGCAGAAAAAAAATATATTCAGTTTGCAACCTGATGGAGGTCAGTATAGATGGACTAATAGAGAAAGTCCCACACACTGCTAGAAGGCCAAATATTTTTTCAGAGCTAGATGCAGACAAAAAATTATTTTGAATTTGCAACCTGATGGAGGTCAGTATAGATGGACTAATAGAGAAAGTCCCACACACTGCTAGAAGGCCAAATATTTTTTCAGAGCTAGATGCAGATATAAATTATTTTTAATTTGCAACCTGATGGAGGTTGTAGCGTCGGCGTCCCTTCCTCCTGCTAGGCAGGGACGCTGTTCCCCTCACCTCTCTGCTCCGTGCCCGGCGGCTTCCTCCCGCTCTGCCTGCAGCGCCCGCTCTCCCCCGGTCACTGTGCTTAGTGCGCGCGCGCGCTCCCTCTCTCTTAAAGGGGCCGCGCGCGTCGCCCTAAGGAGTCCCCGGCCAATGGCCGGAGGATCCCTTCATATATAAGGCACCTCCTCCAAAATGGAGGTGCCCGAGCAATGTTGTTGCACTGTTCACTACTCTGCTTCAGCCCTCAGGTCCCGTTGCCTGTTACCTGCCTGTTACCTGCCTGTTACCTGCCTGTTACCTGCCTGTTGCCTGCCTGTTGCCTGCCAGTTTGCTGCCTGATTCCTGCCTGTCATCCGCTTTCCTGCTTGCTAGCCTGAGGTCCGACGGTCTGTCTTCCGACACCTGTCAGTCTGTCTATGGACCAGCTTGCCCGCTCACCTGGGAGCGCTCACCTGCTACCTGTCTGCTAGCCTACCTGGAGGCTCCGCCGTCACGTGCTGTGACCACCTGCCAGTCCAGAGACTCTTGCCTGCTCACCTGGGAGCGCTCATCTGTTACCTGCCTGTTAGCCTACCTGGAGGCTCCGCCGTCACGTGCTGTGACCACCTGCCAGTCCAGAGACTCTTGTCCGCTCACCTGGGAGCGCTCATCTGCTACCTGCCTGTTAGCCTACCTGGAGGCTCCGCCGTCACGTGCCGTGACCACCTGCCAGTCCAGAGACTCTTGCCCGCTCACCTGGGAGCGCTCATCTGCTACCTGCCTGTTAGCCTACCTGGAGGCTCCGCCGTCACATGCTGTGACCACCTGCTTATCCTGAGACTCTCGCCTGCTCACCTGGGAGCACTCATCTGCCATCTGCCTGCTAGCCTACCTGGAGGCTCAGCCATCACAGGTCGTACCTGCCCGTTTACCCAGAGACTGTCCCGGTCACTTGCTGTGACCTCCTACCCGTTTACCCAGAGACTGTCCCGGTCACTTGCTGTGACCTCCTGCCCGTTTACCCAGAGACTGCCCCGGTCACTTGCCGTGACCTCCTGCCTGTTTACCCAGAGACTATCCCGGTCACTTGCTGTGACCTCCTGCCCGTTTACCCAGAGACTGTCCCGGTCACTTGCCGTGACCTCCTGCCCGTTTACCCAGGGACTGTCCCGGTCACCTGCTGTGACTGCCTGCCTGTCTTCCCTGGTCGCCACCCGCTTCCTTACAAGGACCACCCCCTTGTATAAGTTGCTCAGAGGTTCCGCCTCCCAGACCCGTTACAGTTTGCTCGGGCCATGGAACCCGGTGGCACCCAAGCTCCCTCGCTCTCGGACCTTTGTCATGAACTGTCCCGACAGAGGTCCCAACAGGAGTCCATCCTGGGTCACCTGCGGAATGTCAATACTCGCCTGGACGCTTTGACTGCCCCACCAGCAACCACCGCTAGTGTCATGACTCGCAGTCCGGTTGCTCCGCTGCCTACCAATACCATAGTATCCTGCTCTGGAATCCGGCTTTCTGCACCTCCTCGCTTCGGAGGCGACTCCGCTCAAGCTCGGGGCTTCATTAACCAGTGCACCCTGCACTTTGAACACCAGTCCCACCAGTTTAATTCCGACCGGGCCAAAGTAGCCTTCATCATGTCCCATCTCACAGGAGAGGCACTGGATTGGCTAAATCCTCTATGGGAGAGAGGAGACCCTCTGGTGTCTGACCTGCCAGCCTTTCTCACGGCTTTCCGGAAGGTCTTCGACGAACCCGGACGGAAGACCTCATCCGCCTCATCTCTGCTACGCCACCGTCAAGGGAGTCTCACCGTGGGCCAATATGTCATACGGTTCCGTACCCTTGCTTCGGAGCTGGCCTGGGATAACGACGCCCTGGTGTCCGTCTTCTGGGAGGGTCTGTCCGGCCGTATTAAGGATGAACTCGCCGGTCGGGACATTCCTACCACTCTCGACGACTTGATTACACTTGCCACCCGGATTGACATCCGGTTCCAGGAGCGCGCTAGGGAGGTCACCCGTGAGAGGAGGATTCCACGTCTAGTCCCTACCTTCCAGAGACCCGTCACTCCCTCTGTTACTCCCCAGGCACACTCACCTGAGCCTATGCAGGTCGACCAGACCAAGATGGTCAAGACCCATCAAGACTTACGTCGTGCCGAGGGGAGCTGTTTCTACTGTGGCCGTAAGGAGCACCGGATCCATTCCTGCCCTGAGAGGTCGGGAAACGCCTGTGTCTAGGATCGCTCAGAGAGGTCGCCCTAGACAAAAGTAAACCCTCTCCATCCCTGATGCTGTCTGTTTCTATTCTCTGCGGAGAGAACCGCTATTTTGAACTGGCTCAACTTGACTCTGGAGCTGCTGGAAATCTCATCTCTCAATCCCTGGTAGAAAAATACCACATTCCCACCAAACCTCTGGCCGTACCTATATCTGTCGCCGCCGTGGATGGGGGCCTCTTACCACATCCCATCCAACTCATCACCGAATCTCTGACTCTACAGGTGGGAATGCTGCATTCTGAGAGCATCTCCTTTCATGTTCTGCCTGGACTCTCTCACGCACTATTGCTTGGCCTGCCTTGGCTCCAGAAACATGCACCCGTGCTTGACTGGCAGACCAGAGAGGTCCTTCGCTGGGGACAGGACTGCCATAAGACTTGTCTAGTTCCCGTTCATCCTGCCCGTCCTTCTCCTACCCCAGCCAATCTGCCCGGTCTTCCGGTTCCCTATTGGTCTTATGCGGATGTCTTCAATAAAAAAGAGGCAGAGACTTTACCTCCTCATAGACCATACGACTGCCCAATCGACCTGATGCCCGGCTCTACTCCTCCCCGTGGGCGAATCTACCCTTTGTCCGCTGCTGAAACCCGGTACATGTCTGAATATATTGAGGAGAACCTGGCCCGGGGATTTATCCGGAAATCTACCTCCCCGGCGGGAGCAGGCTTCTTCTTTGTCAAAAAGAAGGACGGCTCACTCCGTCCATGTATAGACTATAGAGGCCTAAACCAGATTACTGTGAAGAATAAATACCCCCTTCCGCTTATTCCTGAATTATTTGACCGTCTGAGGGGGGCTAGAATCTTCACCAAACTGGATCTCCGTGGGGCATATAACCTGCTCCGTATCCGTCAGGGGGATGAGTGGAAGACGGCATTCAATACCCGGGACGGCCACTATGAGTACCTTGTGATGCCCTTCGGTCTCTGTAACGCTCCTGCCGTCTTTCAAGAGTTGGTCAATGACATCTTCCGTGATCTTCTCTACTCCTGCGTGGTGGTGTACCTGGACGATATCTTGGTCTTCTCTCCGGATCTTCCTACTCACCGGAGGGACGTTCGTCAGGTCCTGCTCAGGCTCAGGCAGAACCACCTCTACGCTAAATATGAGAAGTGCATCTTTGAGCAGACCTCTCTTCCATTTCTGGGCTACATAATCTCTCAGACTGGTCTACAAATGGATCCTGAGAAACTGTCTGCCATCCAGAAGTGGCCCCGACCAGAGGGGTTGAAGGCTATTCAGCGGTTCCTGGGCTTCGCCAACTATTACCGCCTGTTCATACCGCACTTCTCTTCCCGGACCGCCCCTATCTCTGCTCTCACCCGTAAAGGTACGAACCCCAGAGAATGGCCGCCCGAAGCAGAGGAGGCATTTCTTTCCTTAAAACAGGCCTTCCTCTCCGCCTCGGTGCTGCATCGTCCGGAGGGCAACAAACAATTCTTCCTAGAAGTTGACGCATCCTCCTCCAGAGCTGGGGTGGTACTTACCCAAAAATCTTCTTCCGGAAGAAAGGTAACCTGCGGCTTTTTCTCCAAACTTTTCTCCTCTTCTGAGCGTAATTATTCTATAGGAGACCGAGAATTGTTGGCCATTAAGATGGCACTGGAGGAGTGGCGTTACCTGCTCGAGGGGGCTTTCCACCCGGTAATAATTTACACTGACCACAAGAACTTGGCATATCTCCAGAGCGCCCAGAGACTTAACCCGCGCCAAGCCCGGTGGTCTTTGTTTTTTGCCCGCTTTGATTTCATTCTTCATTTTCGTCCGGCTGACAGAAACATCAAAGCTGACGCCCTGTCCCGATCCTTTCTGGTGTCTGATCTTGAGGAGGAGCCTAAACACATCATCGATCCCGCCAGAGTAATGCAGGTAGCCCCCGTGGGCCTAAATCGTCTCCCTCCCGGTAAGACGTTCGTAACGGAGTCCGATCGGGAGAAGATTCTACACTGGGGTCACTCATCTAAGCTAGCTGGGCACGCCGGTCAGAAAAAGACCCTCCAGCTTATTACCCGGCACTACTGGTGGCCTGCACAAGGATGTAATTGACTTTGTTTCTGCCTGTGTGTCCTGCGCCCGCAACAAAGTTCCGAGACACCTGCCTGCCGGCCACCTTTTTCCTCTGCCTGTGCCTGCTGCCCCGTGGCAACATATAGCTATGGACTTCATAACAGATCTCCCCGTCTCTGCCGGTTGTACGGTCATTTGGGTGGTCGCTGACCGCTTTTCCAAAATGGCTCATTTTATTCCCCTGCCAGGCTTCCCGTCTGCTCCCGAGCTAGCTAAGGACTTTATCCGCCACATCTTCCGTCTCCATGGTCTGCCTCTCCACATCGTGTCGGATCGTGGGGTTCAGTTCACCTCACGCTTCTGGAGAGCCACATGTAAACTGCTCGACGTCACCCTGGACTTCTCCTCCGCTTACCACCCACAGTCCAATGGTCAAGTGGAGCGGATCAATCAGAATTTGACCAGTTACCTCCGGCACTTCGTTAATGCCCACCATTCAGACTGGGTGGATCTCCTACCATGGGCCGAGTTCTCTTACAACAATCACGAGAGCGAATCTTCTTCTAAATCCCCGTTTTTTGTAGTCTTCGGTCAGCATCCTCGGATCCCTTTTCCTGTCTCCA
Organism: Phyllobates terribilis; assembly: GCF_046119375.1. Lineage (NCBI taxonomy): Eukaryota > Metazoa > Chordata > Amphibia > Anura > Dendrobatidae > Phyllobates > Phyllobates terribilis. The sequence goes on from NW_027362768.1 coordinate 333,091,197, forward strand.
CCTCTGTGGACAACCCGGCCGCGGAATCTCTCGTTAGCAAATTTTCCTCCATTTGGGAGAGTACCCGATCCGCACTCCTTCAGTCATCCGAGCGGATGAAGAGACACGCCGACAAAAAACGCCTGGATTCCCCACAATTTCGTCCCGGAGATAAAGTCTGGCTCTCATCCAAATATGTCCGGTCAAGATTCCTGCCTATAAGTTAGGGCCTCGGTTCATCGGCCCACTGGAGGTTATCAAACAGATCAACCCGGTGGCCTATAAATTGAAACTCCCGGCCAACTTACGGATCCCTAACTCCTTCCATGTATCTCTTCTCAAACCCGTGGTACTTAACTCCTTTTCCAAGTCTACAGGTACGCCTCCTGCTCCGGTTTCTGCTGAAGACGAGTTTGAGGTAGAGAACATTCTGGCCACCAAAAGGGTAAGAGGAAAGACCTTTTTTCTAGTGGATTGGAAGGGGTTTGGTCCTGAGGAGAGAACATGGGAGCCCCGGGAGAACATCCATGCCCCTCTCATCCTTGCTAAATTTCTGTCTGGCCTAAAAAAGGGGGGGCCTAAAGGGGGGGTACTGTAGCGTCGGCGTCCCTGCCTCCTGCTAGGCAGGGACGCTGTTCCCCTCACCTCTCTGCTCCGTGCCCTGCGGCTTCCTCCCGCTCTGCCTGCAGCGCCCGCTCTCCCCCGGTCACTGTGCTTAGGGCGCGCGCGCGCGCGCTCCCCCTCTCTTAAAGGGGCCGCGCGCGTCGCCATAAGGAGTCCCCGGCCAATGGCCGGAGGATCCCTCCATATATAAGGCACCTCCTCCAAAATGGAGGTGCCCGAGCAATGTTGTTGCACTGTTCACTACTCTGCTTCAGTCCTCAGGTCCCGTTGCCTGTTACCTGCCTGTTACCTGCCTGTTACCTGCCTGTTACCTGCCTGTTGCCTGCCAGTTTCCTGCCAGTTTGCTGCCTGATTCCTGCCTGTCATCCGCTTTCCTGCTTGCTAGCCTGAGGTCCGACGGTCTGTCTTCCGAAACCTGTCAGTCTGTCTATGGACCAGCTTGCCTGCTCACCTGGGAGCGCTCACCTGCTACCTGTCTGCTAGCCTACCTGGAGGCTCCGCCGTCACGTGCTGTGACCACCTGCCAGACCAGAGACTCTTGCCTGCTCACCTGGGAGCGCTCATCTGTTACCTGCCTGTTAGCCTACCTGGAGGCTCCGCCGTCACGTGCTGTGACCACCTGCCAGTCCAGAGACTCTTGCCCGCTCACCTGGGAGCGCTCATCTGCTACCTGCCTGTTAGCCTACCTGGAGGCTCCGCCGTCACGTGCCGTGACCACTTGCCAGTCCAGAGACTCTTGCCCGCTCACCTGGGAGCGCTCATCTGCTACCTGCCTGTTAGCCTACCTGGAGGCTCCGCCGTCACATGCTGTGATCACCTGCTTATCCTGAGACTCTCGCCTGCTCACCTGGGAGCACTCATCTGCCATCTGCCTGCTAGCCTACCTGGAGGCTCAGCCGTCACAGGTCGTACCTGCCCGTTTACCTAGAGACTGTCCCGGTCACTTGCTGTGACCTCCTGCCCGTTTACCCAGAGACTGTCCCGGTCACTTGCTGTGACCTCCTGCCCGTTTACCCAGAGACTGCCCCGGTCACTTGCCGTGACCTCCTGCCCGTTTACCCAGAGACTGTCCCGGTCACTTGCTGTGACCTCCTGCCCGTTTACCCAGAGACTGTCCCGGTCACTTGCCGTGACCTCCTGCCCGTTTACCCAGAGACTGTCCCGGTCACCTGCTGTGACTGCCTGCCTGTCTTCCCTGGTCGCCACCCGCTTCCTTACAAGGACCACCCCCTTGTATAAGTTGCTCAGAGGTTCCGCCTCCCAGACCCGTTACAGAGGTCAGTATAGATGGACTAATAGAGAAAGTCCCACACACTGCTAGAAGGCCAAATATTTTTTCAGAGCTAGATGCAGAAAAAAATTATATTCAGTTTGCAACCTGATGGAGGTCAGTATAGATGGACTAATAGAACAAGTCCCACACACAGCTAGAAGCCCAAATATTTTTTCAGAGGTAGATGCAGAAAAAAATTATATTCAGTTTGCAACCTGATGGAGGTCTGTATAGATGGATTAATAGAACAAGTCCCACACACAGCTAGAAGCCCAATATTTTTTCAGAGGTAGATGCAGAAAAAAAATATATTCAGTTTGCAACCTGATGGAGGTCAGTATAGATGGACTAATAGAGAAAGTCCCACACACTGCTAGAAGGCCAAATATTTTTTCAGAGCTAGATGCAGACAAAAAATTATTTTTAATTTGCAACCTGATGGAGGTCAGTATAGATGGACTAGTAGAACAAGTCCCACATACTGCTAGAAGGCCAAATATTTTTTCAGAGCTAGATGCAGATATAAATTATTTTTAATTTGCCACCTGATGGAGGTCAGTATAGATGGAATAATAGAGAAAGTCCCACACACAGCTAGAAGGCCAAATATTTTTTCAGAGGTAGATGCAGATAAAAATTATTTTTAATTTGCAGCCTGATGGAGGTCAGTATAGATGGACTAATAGAGAAAGTCCCACACACTGCTAGAAGGCCAAATATTTTTTCAGAGCTAGATGCAGACAAAAAATTATTTTGAATTTGCAACCTGATGGAGGTCAGTATAGATGGACTAATAGAGAAAGTCCCACACACTGCTAGAAGGCCAAATATTTTTTCAGAGCTAGATGCAGACAAAAAATTATTTTTAATTTGCAACCTGATGGAGGTCAGTATAGATGGACTAATAGAGAAAGTCCCACACACTGCTAGAAGGCCAAATATTTTTTCGGAGCTAGATGCAGATAAAAATTATTTTTCATTTGCAACCTGATGGAGGTCAGTATAGATGGACTAATAGAGAAAGTCCCACAGACTGCTAGAAGGCCAAATATTTTTTCAGAGCTAGATGCAGAAAAAAATTATATTCAGTTTGAAACCTGATGGAGGTCAGTATAGATGGACTAATAGAACAAGTCCCACACACAGCTAGAAGCCCAAATATTTTTTCAGAGGTAGATGCAGATAAAAATTATTTTTAATTTGCAACCTGATGGAGGTCAGTATAGATGGACTAATAGAGAAAGTCCCACACACTGCTAGAAGCCCAAATATTTTTTCAGAGCTAGATGCAGACAAAAAATTATTTTGAATTTGCAGCGTGATGGAGGTCAGTATAGATGGACTAATAGAACAAGTCCCACACACTGCTAGAAGGCCAAATATTTTTTCAGAGCTAGATGCAGAAAAAAATTATATTTAGTTTGCAACCTGATGGAGGTCAGTATAGATGGACTAATAGAACAAGTCCCACACACTGCTAGAAGCCCAAATATTTTTTCAGAGCTAGATGCAGAAAAAAATTATATTCAATTTGCAACCTGATGGAGGTCAGTATAGATGGACTAATAGAATGATGCTATGCCCAAAAGATTTTACTTCACTAGGTGCAGTAAAAAAACTGGTATTCTATACACAGGTGGTGTATCTTGCAACACAGATAGGCTACTCCACTGACTAACACACTCTGCAATAGGCCAAAAAGGATTAGCTTTGCTAGATTCAGCCAAATGCTGTGAAAAAAACTTGCACAGCACTGGCACAGACCTGCCTGGCAAAAACTGATAGGAACTCATGTAACCTAGTCCTGAAAAGGACTGCAATTACAATTAGTCTTTACTCCCACAATCTATTAAGAGCACAGACCTGCCTGATAAAAGTCGTAGGAAATGCTGTAACCTAGTCCTTAAAAGGACTGCAATCACAACTATTCCCTACTCCCAAGCTATCTGTAGATTTGTGCGAAAATTGGCTTGAAATTAACAAGGTATAGCGCACACAGCAACAGCGGTGCCGTCTAACACGCAGCTGCAGCAGTGAGAAAATGGTGGCGACGGGGAAAATGGCTTGGTCTTATAGGGCAAGGACATGTGACATACACTGCCAATGACACATGCCCTTGCTTGTGTGAAAAAAAGCACTTCGCTCCGTGTGTGCGCTGCTGATAGGCTGACAGATTGCACCTCCCCACTGTAAATGCGGGAAAGAGAAAAAAAAATGGAGATCTTCATTATTCCTGCAGAGATCCATCCCCTGCCCCTCCCCCCGCCCCGCTGTACACTCAAACTGCGTATTAACATTAATTTTCATCATTACTGAGAAAAAATCCAGTTATGATTTTGGTGCACGAACAGTTATCGAACATAACCTCGAACAGCCGAATTTTTCTCAAATCGTTCGTGTTCGCCGAACGGCTCGAACACCGCCCAAAACAGCTCGAATTTGAGATTGGCGAACAGTTCGAGTCGAACAACGCTCATCTCTAATTATAACTGATAGGAGCATCTGCCTGTCAACTGAAAATGCTGACAGGCTGACTCTTATAAAATTGAAGAAGAGCTGGATTGGGCCAGACTTTTCAACACCACCGGATGATAGCAGCGGAACATAAAGTCAAATCCAATGGCTTGTTTTGGGGGCTCTATTCCCATGCACTTCTTCACACCCAGACAATGGTATACGCTACCTAATTTTTTCTATTTTCTATTGTCCTCCATCTTCTCCTTCTCTTCATCCTCCACCACCACATCACCAGGGTGACCGTGATGCAACACCCACATAATTTTTTGTAAGGGTGTTTATGATGGCATTAGGAAATTTTTTTAGAGGCCTACCTCTAACATTCTGTATGTTATACAGTATGTTCTTTTCATGTATACCCCCAAGGAGTAAATGTTTTTCAGTCCATGCATTTAGTGCATGGGCATTACCAGTATAGGAGACCCATTCCTTAACAATGGTAACAATTTTTTTAATGAGGACCTCCTGTACGTCTTTTCAAAGGGGTATTGGAGTGCATCCTAAATTTTGGAAGCCCTTGCAGTCACTGCATACGCAATAACAGTACAGGAGACCTACTTCTTTATAATGGGAACTTTTTTTTTTACTGAGGCCCTCCTCTATGTCTCTTCAAAGGGGTATTGGAGTGCGTCCTAATTTTTGGCAGCCCTTGCAGTCACTGCATGGGCATTACCACTACAGGATACCCGCTCCTTAATAATCGGAATTTTTTCTTAAAATCAGGCCCTCTATGTTTCTTCAAAGGTGTATTGGGGTTTTTCCAAACTTTAAGCAGGCAGTACAGTCACTGCATACGCTATAACAGTATAGGAGACCCGCTCCTTAATAATGGGATTTTTTTTTTTAAATCAGGCCGTCTATGTGTCTTCAAAGGTGTATTGGGGTTTTTTCAAATTTTGGGCAGGCCTTGCAGTCACTGCATATCTATCTACATATATGTCTGTCTATTTATTTATGTATCTTTCTACAGTCATGGCCAAAAGTATTGGCATCCTTGAAAATGTTCCAGACAGTTAAGTATTTCTCCCAGAAAATTATTGCCATTAAACATGTTTTGTTATACACATATTTATTTCCTTTATGTGTATTGGAACAGCACAAAAAAAACTGTAAAAAAAGCAAATTGGACATAATTTGACAAAAAAAAAATGTCCAGGACCAAATTATTGGCACCCTCAACTTAATATTTGGCTGCAAACCCTTTGCTTCCTATAACCATCAACAAGCTTCCTATAACCTTCAACAAGCTTCTTACACCTCTTAAATTACATTTTGGACCACTCTTCTTTTGCAAACTGCTCCAGGTCTCTCATATTTGAAGGCACCTCCTCCCAATAGCAATTTTAAGCTCTCTCTAAAGGTGCTCAAAGAGATTTAGATCCAGACTTATTGCTGCAAACTCTCCATAGATTTGTTTCTGGGGGCTTCTTGAAGTATGTTTTGGCTCATTGTCCTCCTGGAAGACCCATGACCTAGGATGTAAACCCAACTTTTTGACGCTGTGCACTACATTGCGACCCAAAATACTTTGGTAAGCTTCAGATATAATGATGCCTTGTACAGTCAAGGCACCCAGTGCCAGGGGCAGCAAGACAACCCCAAAACATCTTTGAACCTCTACCATATTTGACTGTAGGTACTGTGTCCTTTTCTTCGGTAGGCAGGAGAATGATGTGCTTTACCAAAAGCTATATCTTAGTCTCATCTGCTCACAACATGCTTTCCCAGAAGGATTTTTGCTTACTCATGTACATTTTTGGAAACTGCAGTCTAGCTTTTTTATGTCTCTGTGTCAGCAGTAGAGTCCTCCTGGGTCTCCTGCCATAGCGTTTCATTTCATTCAAATGTTGACAGATAGTTTGCACTGACACTGATGCACCCTGAGCCTGCAGGACAGCTTGAATTTCTTTGAAACTTGATTGGGGCTGCTTATCCTCCAACTGGACTGTGTTGCAATCTTTCATCAATTTTCTTTTGCCGTCCATGCCCAGGATGATTAAGTACACTGCCAAGGGTTGTAAATTTCTTGATTATGTTGCACAACGTGGACAAAGAAATGTCAATATCTCTGGAGGTGGACTTGAAACCTTGAGATTGTTGACATTGTCCAGCAATTTTGGATCTCAAGTCCTCAGACACTTCTCTTCTCCTCTTTCTGTTCTCCATGATTAGTATGTCACACAGACACACAGTGAAAAGATTGAGCCTACTTCTCCCATTTTTATCTGGTTTCAGGTGTGATTTTCATATTGCCCACACCTGTTACTTGACACAGATGAGTTTGAACGAGTATCACATGCTTGAAACAAAGTTGTTTACCCACAATTTTGGAAAGGTGCAAACAATTTTGTCAGGGCCATTTTTGGGGTTTTGTGTGAAATTATGTCCGACTTGCCTTTTTGTAATTTTTTTTGTGTTATTCCAATATACACAAAGGAAATAAACAAGTTTATAACAAAGCACGTGTAATTGTAATAATTTTCTGGGAGAAGTACTTCATTTTCTGGAACAATTTCAAGGGTGGCAACACTTTTGGCCATGACTCTGGCTATCGATCTATCAATCTATCTGTCTGTGTGTCTGTCTATCTATCTACGGTATTTTGCAGGCTATAAGACACACTGGACCATAAGATACACTCCTAATTTTGGTGAGTAAAATAGGAAAACATTTTTTAACAAAATGATGGTAACTAGTCTTATAGTCTGATTTTACGGTAGCTTACTGGTGGGAGCGGCTGCAGTAGAGTGGTGTCACAGGAGGCAGGGTTGCTGCTGCAGGGAGCTGGCAGTGGCAGGAGTGGGGCTATGCTGTGGGCTCCAGGCTGGGAGAAGGGGGTGTTCCAGTGCTGGGAGGCTATGGGCCCTGGGCTGTCAGAAAATGTCAGTGCTGAGTGGAGTCCCATTGATTTCCCTACGGTGGGTTTTGGTAAAATGGCAGCACATGGGCAGATTGAGATCTTGGCTCCTAAAATCTAGGTGTGACGCCAAGTCACTTCTCACGGATATGCTGTGAGTCGAGATTATCGAGGAGTCTGAGGTAAATAATAGCCAGGAGGATACGTCTTAAACAGAGAGAAGAGACAAAGGCTTTTTTCAGGTAACGGTCCGATGTCAAAATACCAGGAGGATAGCGGATCAGGAGCAAAGGGATTAAACTGATGGAGGGTCAGAACGAGGTCCAAGGTCAGGCAGCGATAGATCAATGAGCAAAATACAAGGCACAGAGTAAAACAACCAAACTTAGCTGAAGCTATGGATGACAGCTATCTGGTACTGCCAGCTAAGATAAATAGTTGAGCAATTTTGTCGAACTGAGAGCAACTGAGGTGAGTTCAGCACCTCTAGGTCCCAGATTGGATGGCCAAGCTGTCAATCAAAACACAGACAGCTCAGCATGGCCCTGCAACAGACTGGACAACTGAGCTGTCAATCACTGCACAGATAGCTCAACACTGAGGGGTCAAATTGTTACACTCAGCTCTCGAGATCTCGGGAGACAAGACCCCAATCTGCGTATACGCCGCCTCTGGTGGCCATTTTCCCGAGACCCACCACATGGAAATCAATGTGATAGTGTGGGGAGTGCACTCAATACCGACATTTTCTGACTGCCCAGGAACACCCCCTCCTCCCAGCCCAGGGCTCGCACTATTGCCCCACTCCTGTTGCCGCCAGCTTCCTGCAGCAGCGACCCTGCCTCCTGTGACCCTGCTCCACCAAAACATCTTCCCTAGTAAGCTACATTTGGATTATAAGACGCATCCCCATTTTCCTCTCAAATTTGGGGAGAAAAAGTGAGTCTTATAACCTGAAAAATCCGATATCTGTCTATCTATCTATCTATCCATCTATCTATCTATCTATCTATCTATCTATCTATCTATCTATCTATCTATCTAACTATCTATTTATCTATATATCCATCCATACATCTATCCATCTACGTTTCCTATATTACTATTATTATCTAACACAATTACTTCCCCATGATTCCAACACTTTGCATTGCTTGATGTTGTCTCAGGTTTGTCCTGCGTGATGATCTTATAGAGCAACATAAAAACAAAATCTATTACACGATGGCTAAAATGTTGGTTTTATTAGCTAATTCCCCAGAACAAGCTGGTTTGAAGCTTATCTTTATGAAATTGAGGCAATTTGCAGTTGTAGGCGTAGAAGCTCAAAGCTTGAGCACAATGCATAGTGTAAATGTTTAAGCCTTATTCTCCCCCACCATTTTCCTATTTATAGGACATATACTCTGCGTTAAGCATCAGCGTTACACGGATTAGCTACACCACAGCAAGGAGATTTGAGATGGTTATTCCTGACAATGTCTCAGTGTGAGTGTGCATAATTATCCTCAACCTGCACTTTTCTTACAAATATATATGACATGATTTGACATTCTTGGTGCCAAGTAGGAATGATCCCCTTGAAAATCTGAGTTGTTTTGCACAGAGCCGGTCTAAAACGTTTCTGATTTGTGGATTGTGACAATACTGTTGAGTCCTGAGGATCATACATGCTCATACAAATAATTTTCACAGCTGCAAAACTATAAAAAAAGAACCTAAATATTCATCTAATAAATGACAACCATTGGATGGATATTGTTTTATATGCACATATATTTAATATAAATTTATATCCATATGTATTGATTGGAAAAAAATGAATGTTTACTATTTTTATGGAAGATTGTATAAATATCTTCTAAACTTTTTTTGCAGATACAGAGGTCAAATACACTTGTGTGTAGACATAGAGGACATTGTTAAAATTCTGGCTGACTGCTCCCACCACTAGAGGGAGCTTACTGCATGCATTGGTCTTTTATTGAACCTCATCTCTATTTTAAATGGTGGAATTCAAAATGATCCCTTTTTGGTCCTTTTTTTCACTTTTTATAATTTCTCATAGTAAAATTATAATTATAATAAAAACAGACAAATTAAAACCCTGGTCATTTCTAACCCATCCCGAACCTCAATGTTTGTGAAAAAAAAGCAACAAAACTACATGATGCTAGATGAAGTGTGTTACTGAAGACTCCCTACTCCCATAAAACATAATCATGCTTACGCCATTGGATTATCAGGGAGTCTTGGGATATAGAGGGCGAGTAAAACTAATGACAGTCACCCCTAAAGAGAACAAGCTGCAGATACAGATGTGTCTATCATTTTTCTTTTCGTGAATTTAATTTAAGAATTTTACATGTTAGAAATTCAAGACGTTGTCTGTATAGGCTGCAATTCACATTCCAACCACTGGGAGACCACACATAGACACATATAGCATAAACATCTCCCGATAGAGTATCATAAAAATATTTTTTTTTTATCAAAGCCGGTCATCTCTCGACACTTATCTTGAGATATGTTGAGCCAAAAGAAAATGAAGGGGGGACAAATCTATAGGAGTAATGGTCACCCATGCACATGCACTCTCAGCTAAATTCTATGGTATTTAAGAAGACAGCTTGGTCACTGACTGCAAATAAAGATGGGGTCATTCTCATATAAGGCTAATTTTTTTTCAGGTGGGTTCTCCCTAGGGGTGCAGGCCTCCAGAGTCTTATTCTAATCACTAAGGCCTCGATTCATTATTGAATTAGCGCCTGTTTTTTGTCTACTTTTTGGTATTTTTCACCTGTTTCTCATTTTCATCTAATTCCTTTTGCAGCTTGCACCTTTTAAAAGTCTATTTTACATGGGTTCGCCTGTTTTTCTTACGTTTGCCATTTTGGACGGAATTTAGATTTTCCAAATGTTTTCGCCTGACTCATCATTTGCGACTTTTCAAAAAGTTGCAAAATGTGGCGCCAATGTACTCTGTTTCTCTCCTGGAGAGTTTTTTGAGTACGACAATTATTTTTATGCCATTTTGTAAAACATTCTAATTTTTTTCTCTAAGAAGTCACAAAAACAGTTAAAGACAGAAAAAAAACTGCACAAAATTCATCAATCACATGCGCCATTTTGAAGAATTTGGTCAAAAAATTGAAGAATGTGAAAATATAAATAAGAAAAGTAACTTCCAAAATGTGGCAAATTATGAATCGCGGTCCTAAATTATAGCTTATTATGCATTGAATTTTGAACTAGGATTTTGGCAAAAAGGGTTTATTTTGGAAAGACTTTTGTATCATTGTGTTTTGGTCAATCTTCTACTACTGTTTACGAAAGCAGCTAAAAATTGTTACGAGCGGAATAAAAGTGAAAAATAATCTCTGTAGCATTGAAAAACTGCTTTGTCTCCTACACTTCTCTTACAATTTTTTGGAAGACCTGTTGATTAGAGATGAACGAACTGGAACTTAAAAGTTCGGGGTTCGTGAAGGAAAGTTAGTGTCCTGTGCTAAACTCCGAACACGGACTTCTCCTGGAAGTCCATTTTAATGTTCAGAGTTCCGTATAAAGTCTGGGAGGAGAGAGACAGAGAATTTAATTTTCCTGCTCTAAAGTTCTGGGATTCTGGTTCAAGTTTGGGTACAGTACCTGAACCAAACTTTGGACTAAATTTTGGGTCAGGTACCAAAACCCAAACTTCCACGGGTCCGCTCATCCCGCCTGTTGATCTTTAAGTCTGTTAGTTGACATTTTGTAGCACAGACTTTAAGAAGCATCTTCGAGATTTTCTAAATCAACACATATACCCATCAATCAATCACATTTTAATGCATGCTATTTCATAGTCAGTGCCCATTAAAGGCACAAATTGATGTAAATGGGATTTTAGAAAAATAATAAAATAAAATAATGTGCCCTGAACATACATCTATTTCATACCATGGTTATTTGGGGATAATGACTGTCCATAACATTATCCAAATTAACTTTTTTTTTTTCCATCTTCCAAAACCTTTCTACTAAAAATTGCAGAGCTAAACCAATAAGCAAATTCTTCTTGCAACCTTTGACAGATTATAATTCACACAGCGAGAGATTAAAGGCCATTCCATTACTTTACTGTGTCACCCTGTCCTAACAGCTCTATAATTCTATCTGGTCAAGTAGATCTTTAATTTGCAAACCGCTTCAGAATACTGATTACATTCATTTTGCAAATATCTGCAAGAACCAATATGCTAGTGAATATTGCATATTGCAAAAGCCGGTGCCAGTGTATATTTCATGACAGCATAGATTAACTTTAGAGCGGATGAGGGGCTACGGCTATGAATGTTACAGCTTGTGATCGTCTTTGTTTCAATGACTTAAAGGTGACGTTGACAAAAATAATAGATATAAACACATCACTTACCTTGGCCTGGCCATTTCTCCTACCTGACAATTAATAGCACTCCTCCTGGGCAGATCAACCATTAAGACCAGTATGTGTGACCTGCTCCCCCGCCTGAGATGTCACTCCGATGCCATAATTCCAAGAGGCGGTGCATACGCAGATGGTTATTCTGGTTCTCGCAACATCATTAGAAAGTTACTTTGCATGCACCACCCCCAAAAATGACGACGTCAGAGAAGAGTGACTTGTCAATCACTGGGAGGAGGCTGGCACTGGGAGGAGAAAGAGGGACAGAGACCTGAGTGCCGTAAGTGCATGCCAAGCCTTTTCCCTTGAGAGCTCATTTGCATAACTTTTCAATGGATTAAGAGACAATAGAGACACAAATTCATAATATAAAGGTATGGAAATAATCCTCATTACAGGTACTTTACGGTGATGACGTTACTTTAGGGTCTAAAAACTTGTTGACAGGTTCCCATTAAATATCTTTTTTTTCACTCTATGTAGTATACACTATATGTGTACATGCTAGTTTCTATGTGTGCTAGGGGCATACTGTCCATAGCAGCAGCCCCCATGAGTCAGGGCCAGGGGCCCCATAGCTCAGCATCAATCACCCTCCCCTCCCAGATGTAATGACTTCACTATACTGCGGAATGGAATGGGGTGAGGTGAGCAGTGTTTTTTTTTAATGTCAGTAGGTATGAAGGCCATCATACTTAAAGGGGGGCTGGAGGGGGCCAATAATACTGATTGGTGGGTTGGTGGGGATCCTCATACTGAGTGGTGTGCTATGGGAGCTCTCATTGTGTGGGGGGGGGCTGTGGTGGTCCCTATATTGTGTGAGGAGCTGTGGGGGTCATTATACTGAGTGAGAGACTGGTGGGGGCCATTATACTGAATGGGGGGCTGCTGGGGGCCACAATTCTGCGTGATGGGATATGGCGGACTGAAAAGGCCCCTATATTGCAATGGGGACTGTGAGGGTCCTCATATTGAGTGGGGGCCCTCATACTAAGCGGAGGGTCCTTATGTTGAGTGGTGTGCTATAGTTGTCCTCATTCTGTGTGGGGGTCTTCATTTTGTGTGGGGGATGTGGGGGCCCCCATTCTGTGTGGGGGGCCTCATACTGAGTAGGCTACTGTGAGGCTCCTCATACTGAGTGATGGCATCATACTGATAGGTCACTGTATGAAAATGTGTGTGGGGGGGAATACACCGTGGGGATACATACTCAATGTATGTATGTGTTTGGGGGGGCTTTTTGGGAGCATACTACTCTGAAAAGGCCATAAAAGATCTTTTACTGGTGAGGACACTAAGAGGCTTCAATAGGGATATATTTTCTTTTAGGTAAATAAAAAAAATATATACTATATACAATACAGACCAAAAGTTTGGACACACCTTCTCATTTAAAGATTTTTCTGAATTTTCATGACTATGAAAATTGTACATTCACACTGAAGGCATCAAAACTATGAATTAACACATGTGGAATTATATACTTAACAAAAAAGTGTGAAACAACTGAAAATATGTCTTATATTCTAGGTTTTTCAAAGTAGCCACCTTTTGCTTTGATGACTGCTTTGCACACTCTTGGCATTCTCTTGATGAGCTTCAAGAGGTAGTCACCGGAAATGGTCTACCAACAATCTTGAAGTAGTTCCCAGAGATGCTTAGCACTTGTTGGCCCCTTTGCCTTCACTCTGCGGTCCAGCTCACCCCAAACCCTTGGGTTCAGGTCTGGTGACTGTGGAGGCCAGGTCATCTAGCACCCCATCACTCTCCTTCTTGGTCAAATAGCCCTTACACAGCCTGGAGGTGTGTTTGGGGTCATTGTCCTGTTGAAAAATAAATGATGGTCCAACTAAACGCAAACCGGATGGAATAGCATGCCGCTGCAAGATGCTGTGGTAGCCATGCTGGTTCAGTATGCCTTCAATTTTGAATAAATCCCCAACAGTGTCACCAACAAAGCACCCCCACATCATCACACCTCCTCCTCCATGCTTCACGGTGGGAAACAGGTATGTAGAGTCCATCCGTTCACCTTTTCTGCGTCGCACAAAGACACGGTGGTTGGAACCAAAGATCTCAAATTTGGACTCATCAGACCAAAGCACAGATTTCCACTGGTCTAATGTCCATTCCTTATGTTCTTTAGCCCAAACAAGTCTCTTCTGCTTGTTGCCTGTTCTTAGCAGTGGTTTCCTAGCAGCTATTTTACCATGAAGGCCTGCTGCACAAAGTCTCCTCTTAACAGTTGTTGAAGAGATGTGTCTGCTGCTAGAACTCTGTGTGGCATTGACCTGGTCTCTAATCTGAGCTGCTGTTAACCTGCGATTTCTGAGGCTGGTGACTCGGATAAACTTATCCTCAGAAGCAGAGATGACTCTTGGTCTTCCTTTCCTGGGGCGGTCCTCATGTGAGACAGTTTCTTTGTAGCGCTTGATGGTTTTTGCAACTGCACTTTGGGACACTTTCAAAGTTTTCCCAATCTTTCGCACTGACTGACCTTCATTTCTTATAGTAATGATGGACTCTTGTTTTTCTTTACTTAGCTGCTTTTTTCTTGCCATAATACAAATTCTAACAGTCTATTCAGTAGGACTATCAGCTGTGTATCCACAAGACTTCTGAACAACACAACTGATGGTCCCAACCCCATTTATAAGGCAAGAAATCCCACTTGTTAAACCTGATAGGGCACACATGTGAAGTGAAAACCATTTCCGGTGACTACCTCTTGAAGCTCATCAAGAGAATGGAGCAATGAGCAAAAAGTGGCAAAATGTGATATATAGATTAAAAATTAACTTTTATTCAATTGTTTTAAAAAATCATGATGAATAAAAATAGAATATAAAGTATAAGGAAGAAGCAATGGCGAGTCCTACAAAAAGTACTCAGCCGCCTAAAGAAAGTACATCTGTGGAACAGATTACACTTCTAATATGGTTCCTTTTAACCTAGGAACATAGCAGGCCACAGTTACATAACACACTAGACCACCACTTTAATTTCAACTAAGTGGTTTTAGTCCGAGTCAAAAAAGGGGCTGTCATACAGTAAATGTTTCCATAAGTATATATCAAAGTATTTAAATAGACAGTCATGTATTTAAAGCTCTCCTACACCCATACTATTAACTCAAAGATGGGTGAGAGCAAAAAAGAATGCACAAGAACTGTCCCTTAGGGATGCCCCTCTTGAGGGGGGCGGGATGGTTGCTTTCCCATCTGAGCAAGGAGTTTGTAGCTGTTGTTTTCCTAAAAGGCTCTAGAGAATGGAGTAATTACGAAACAAGAACGAGACTTTATATGCCCAAGCCATCCGGTAATGGCAACCTTTTATAGCTTGCCTAAGATACACTAACACCCCTTAAGGGACGCCCAATTGTGTCAGGGGTCAACAATTTGACCCAAAATCTTGTCATCTATCTGGACAAAATTCTTGGCCAGTTTGTGACGGGTTTAAACTCATTTGTAAGTGACACAACAGCTTTACTCCGTAGCTTAGAGAATGTATCGGTGGATCCAGAGGTCAAACTAGCTAGCATTGACGTGGAATCACTCTACTCATCCATTCCACACACTAAAGGACTAGAGGCAGTACAGTATTTTTTGAGGGGGAGAGGCTGTCAATATGATGAACATAACAGATTCATCTTGGAGGGGTTGAAGTTTTGTCTGTCGAGGAAAGTTTTCCTGTTTGACAGTAAGTACTTCCACCAGCTCAAGGGTACAGCAATGGGCAGCCCGTGTGCCCCATCATATGCAAACTTGTACCTGGGCTGGTGGGAGGAAACTGTAGTCTTTGGGGATGCGCCTGTTGAGGGGAGTGAACATATATTGCTCTGGACTCATTATATTGACAACATCCTGATATTATGGAAAGGTGAGACTGTACATTTTGAAAACTTTGTCAATAAACTCAACCATAATAGTCTGAACCTACATTTCACCTTTGAGATAAATGAACACAAACTCCCCTTCCTAGACATTTTGATCCAAAAAGAAAAAGATGGAGCATTGAGTACAAAAACTTTTAGAAAAACAACAGCTACAAACTCCTTGCTCAGATGGGAAAGCAACCATCCCGCCCCCCTCAAGAGGGGCATCCCTAAGGGACAGTTCTTGCGTATTCGCAGGAACTGCTCCGATGACGCCTCTTTTGTCGAACAGGCTAGGGACTTGCGCACTCGCTTCCGGGAGAGAGGGTACCCAAACAAAGTATTGTCCAAGGCCTATGGGGAATCATCAGGCAGGGAACGTACTTCCCTATTACAACCCGTTCAGAAACCCCCAGAAGAGGACAACTCCTGCAGGCTGGTCACGACTTTTTCTAATGGTGCAGAAAGGGTCCGCAAAATACTGTTGAAGCACTGGCATATTCTCCAAATGGATGTTGACATAGGGACCCTAGTTGGCAATATACCCCGAATCACCTACAAAAGAGGCAGATCTCTTAGAGATAGACTGGTTCACAGTCATTTCACTAACCATCAAACAGAAAATTGGCTATCAGGATCCACAAAGGGATGTTTTAAATGTAGTGGAAGTGTAGCCTGTCAATCGATCACACAAGGCAGAAATTTCATGAGTAATAACACAGGTGAGTCATTTACAATTAAACAATTCATCAATTGCAGATCCAAAGGCATCATCTACAAAGCCACATGCGTTTGCGGTCTTGAATATGTCGGCAAAACAAAAAGAGAATTCAGGAGGAGAGTGGGCGAACATCAACGGGATATTGCCCTGAAAAGAGATACACCCATAGCAAGACACATGAACTCCACACACCCTAACCAGCCTGAAGTCATGAACTTTATGTGTATTGATAAAATTTCACCTTCACCTAGAGGGGGCGACTGGGATAAATTAATTTTACAAAGAGAGACCAAGTGGATTTTTAAACTTAATACTGTTGCCCCCCTGGGTCTTAACGAACAATTGTCATTCAGATGTTTCCTTTGACCTAGGGACTCCATAGGGACAGGAGTGTAGGGACAGCCGCCGAGGAGTGGGGGCGCCATTTGCGCAGGACCTAGGGTGCCAACCTCCACTGTTAGGTAGGGTGAGTACACCATAGGGTAAGAATAGGGTCAATTTTTCTATATTTTCTTTTATTAGTCCCTGCCTGTTATCCCCTATCATTACTGCCCTTTTATTAAGTGGGATATATATATCTATCTTGGGTTTACCTCTCTCCCGTTGGCTAACTACCTATCACTACTCCTTAAAAATGACTAGACCCCGGTTCTGATTTAATATTGTCTGGTGGGGTCTGCTGCGCTGTGGAGTGGGGGCCCACGTATACATACCTAGTGGACTCCATCGGTATTGGACCTCTCCTCCAGTTTCCCCCAGTTTTCCCCTATTATTCTTCCTCTACACGGCCGAGAGCCATTGTCCACATAATCTCATTTGATTCTTAGATGAGAGAATCGTACCTACAGAATCGAGAAACTATTTCCTCTGCACCCCTCTTTGCTCTTGAACCCCGTGAAAAACTGTTTGTTCCCACCATATCTGGGGCGCTACGTGATGTTTTCAACTTCCATCATCCCGATAGCGGCATTATCCTAATAGGTGACCTGATAGACTCACCGTAGATGATACTTACCCGTCACCCCGTAGCCGGGTTCGGGCGTTCTATATCATGTTACCATTACAACGCCGCAAGCGTCCACTCGACCAGCTGTCGACGTCATCGAAAGCGACGCTTGCGTGTCACTTGCCGGCTCATGCGCTCCAAACACCAGAAGTCGAGGGGCCGAAACCGGAAGTGACGTTGCCGCTGCAGGGCGGTAATACCGGTACATTTAAAAGAAGCGCGGGCACTACTCAGCAACCGTGGAATCTTTATTTTCGGGCTGATAGACCCATCGATACCACCGCTCTCTCCCCTGATGAATCAATGAGATGAGGAAACGCGTCGGGAGGGCACCCCTTACCCTGTTGGTTTGTAACCTTTTTGCCAGATGAAAGGAGTCCTGCACTCGACAGGTTAAAGTCACATCTAAAGGGTTTGCCCCAAAACTGTACAGACATGAGTCATCAGCGATGATACTGACATCTTAACTGTGAGATTGTTCCATGTATTAATAATTCACCAATTTCTTTATGTCACATCCAGACTCTATAATACAATCAGTCCTTTCTTTTTTCCCTCACCCATCTCTGAGTTAATAGTATGGGTGTAGGAGAGCTCTAATGCATGACTGTCTGTTTAAATACTTCGATGTATACCTATGGAGACATTTATTGTATGACAGCCCTTTTTTGATTCGGACTAAAACCACTTAGTGTTAATTAAAGTGGTGGTCTAGAGTGCTATGTAACTGTGGCTCGCTATGTTCCTAGGCTAAAAGGAACTATATTAGAAGCCTAACCTGTTCCACAGATGTACCTTGTTTAGGAGGCTGAGTACGATTTACAATTGGTCTATCTTTTTTGCGCTCACCCATCTTTGAGTTAATAGTATGGGTGTAGGAGAGCTTTAAATACATGACTGTCTATTTAAATACTTTGATATATACTTATGGAAACATTTACTGTATGACAGCCCCTTTTTTGACTCGGACTAAAACCACTTAGTTGAAATAAAGTGGTGGTCTAGTGTGTTATGTAACTGTGGCCTGCTATGTTCCTAGGTTAAAAGGAACCATATTAGAAGTGTAATCTGTTCCACAGATGTACTTTCTTTAGGCGGCTGAGTACTTTTTGCAAGACTCGCCATTGCTTCTTCCTTATACTTTATATTCTATTTTTAATTCATCATGATTTTTTACAACAATTGAATAAAAGTTAATTTTTAATCTATATATCACATTTTGCCACTTTTTGCTCATTGTTCTATTAAATACCTGTGGTTTTTATCCCTTTTCTGACATTATATCATCAAGAGAATGCCAAGAGTGTGCAAAGCAGTCATCAAAGCAAAAGGTGGCTACTTTGAAGAACCTAGAATATAAGACATATTTTCAGCTGTTTCACACTTTTTTGTTAAGTATATAATTCCACATGTGTTAATTCATAGTTTTGATGCCTTCAGTGTGAATGTACAATTTTCATAGTCATGAAAATACAGTAAAATCTTTAAATGAGAAGGTGTGTCCAAACTTTTGGTCTTTACTGTATATATATATATATATATATATATAGTATATATATTTTTTTTATTTACTTACTTTTTCTGGGGTGGACGGGGTGGGGTGGGGCAATTATTTTCATTTCTACATGTAGAGCTGGTTATATGTTGAGGAATAAGAATGTGGAAAACCCCATAGAGAATGTATCACAAGTCCAAATTACTGTTTCAAAAGCACAGAAAGCAGCACAATAGGCTTAATATATAGGAAATTCATCTTTCCCAGCCACGTCTGGAGATGCTGAAGAGCCACAGTTTGCCCATCGCATAATAGACACCAGAAGTTTACATCAAAATGTTAAATTCTACAGTAATACTGCAAACAAATACAATAATTCTCGAGATCAGCACGATGCCATAGCGAGCGGCAAACAAGAACATTGTGTTCCCACCACAGATGTATTAATTGGGCAGACCAGACAGATCTGTGAGCCTTTATCTGACAGAGTAATTCTAGGTTTGCATGTTCCTCCAGTAGAAGTGAATTATTAGACAAGTAAGTAACACATAGATAACATCATGAAGCTAGCATTGTTTGTGCGTAGACACCAGTGTTTACTCTTACTATTCCAAGACCTTCTGCGACTCAGCGGGGCAAAATCGCAGCGATCGGCTCCAGAGCACTTTTTTTTGGGACCTGAGGGCATTTTGCGGATACATTTGGAGATAACAATAAAAAGAACCTGAAATATTTATGAACTCTTCATTATTTTGTTTCAGAGATCACAAGTAAACAGACGATGCAATTATTTTTATATTACTTTTAGGCAGGAAGCGTTTTTATCGCTCTATCTAATTTACAGACGTTGTGAGATTTTTATAGTTATAACTGTGAGATTGATAAAGGTTTTCAAACATTATTTTGCTATTTCTGCATTAATAAGAATATTTAACAGGGAGCTCTACATAAGGTGACAGTAACATTTGCTATAAGAACTCACGGGCATAATGTGCAATCAGTAGATGGGTCCTATAGAAGTAGAAGGGTCATGGCCCTTTGGGCCATATATCACATATTTTATGCTCCATCTAGTATTAGAGACGTTTAGGTACCGATTCACCAACACCGGTGATTTTCTCAGAGTCAGATACTGTTGATTCATTAAGTGGTGCACACCTTTTAATAAATCTATAGCATTTGGTAATGTATGTGAGCCTCAGTGAACCACGCAAGAAATTTTATTCCAGTTCCAGATCAATCCAAGGAGCAAACTGTTCATCTCTAGTTTTTATCTTACTCAGGTGCTGGATTCACAGCTACACTGGTCAGCAATGCTGTGTAACGTCCTCCATGCTGCTCCTGCATTTGATCATGACCTAAATAGAAACATCTAGTATTATGGACATTTACGACCAGATTCATCAAGCCTAGCAATTTTCTCGAAGTCAGATGCTCCTGATTCATTAAGGGATGCACACCTTTTAATGACTCAATAGAATCTAACAACTAGCGTGCATCTCTTCGCGCCATACCAAAAATATTACTCCAGTCCCAGATCAATCGTCCACGGAGCGATCTGCTTATCTCTAGCTTTTATCTTACTCTGGTGCTGGATTCACAGCTACATTGGTCAGTACTGTTGTGTAATGTCCTCCAAGCTGCTGCAGCTGCTTTTGATCATGTTCTAAATAGAGACATCATGTATTATGGACATTTAGGCCCCGATTCATCAAGACCTGCAATTTTCTTGGAATCAGATGCTCCTGATTCATTAAGTGGTGCACACCTTTTAATGACTCAATAGCATCTGACATCTAGCATGCATCTCCATGCTCCATGACAGAAATCTTAATGCAGTACCGAATTGATCCTCTAGGGAATGATCTGCTCAACTCTAATTTTCATCCTACCCAGGCGCTGGATTCACAGCTAAACTTGTCAGCAATACTGTGCATTGTCCTCCATGCTGCTGCTAGTGATTTTGATCATGTTCTAAATAGAAATATCTAGCATTATGGATATTTAGGCCACGATTCACGAGGACTAGCAATTTTCTTTGAGTCAGTGGCTGCTGATTCTTTAACTGGTGCACACCTTTTAATGACTCCATAGAATCAGACAACTAGCATGCCAGAAATCTTTCTCCAGTCCCAGATCGATCTTCCATGGAGAAGTCTGCTCATCTCTAGTTTTTATTCTACACAGGTGCTGGACTCACAGCTACATTGGTCAGTATTGTTGTGTAATGTCCTTCATGAGATTCTCTCAGAGTCAGATGCGCTTGATTCATTAAGTGGTGCACACCTTTTAATAACTCAATAGAATTTGACAACTAGCATGTTTCTCTGTGCTCCATGACATAAATCTTACTGCAGTCCTAAATCGACCCCCCTGCTCATCTTAAGTTTTCATCCTACCTAGGTGCTGGATTAACAGCTACACTGGTCAGCAATGCTGTGTAATGTCCACACAGGCTGAGCTCGCATCTTTCCCTACACATGATGACAGTCATCATGTGCCTTTAACAGCTGCTAACCAGTAAAATCCCGCTGTCAATCACTGACAATGGGATTTAACACATGGCAGTCAGAAGAGCGCAATTCATTCTGCCCATTGGTGCCCCTGTCATGTGATGGTTTGTCATGACTGTTGGGGGTCTGCTGATGACCTTACATGCCTATCAATTAAGATCCTTCTGCGAACGCAGGCTTGTGGTCGGCATTCATAGGATATTGTGATTTCTGCTATACATAGCTATGTATGGCACAGGCGATCAGACGATTGCAGCTTCAAGTCTTCTAAGGGAACTATTGAATAAAGTAAAAATAAAAAGTTTTTAAAAATATGTAAAAAATAAAAAAAAACTTAAAAGTTCAAATCCCCCCCCTTGACAATAAAACAAATTGAAAAAATAAATAAATACCCATATCAGGTATGGCTGTATTCACAAAAGTCTCATCTATCAAAAAATGAATGAATCCAATCAATAAACAACGTAATGAGAAAAAAATCAAAACGCCAGCCTCAAAATGCAATAGGAGGCAATCAAAACATTGTGTCTGCCCCATAATGATATCAGTAAAAATGTCAGCTCAGAGTGCAAAAAATAAGCCCTCACCCAGCCCCATATTCAAAAAATGAAAATGTTACGTGTCTCGGAAAATGGCGACAGAAGCAAATAAAAATTTTCATGCATATTTCAGAATTTTTTTTTTACCACTTAAATAAAAAAAATTATACGTGTTTGGTATATTCGTACTCATTCTGACCTGGAGAATTATATTACCAGGTCAGTTTCACTATATAGTGAATATGGTAAATAAAAAAAACAAAAAACTATTGTGGAATTGCACTTTTTAGCAATTTCACCGCTCTTGGAATTTCTTTTCCTTTTTTCAGTACACTATATTGTAAAATCAATGATGTTGTCCAAAGTACAACTTGACTTGCAAAAAACAAGCCTCATACGGCTATATTGACGGAAAAATGTAAACGCCATAATGGCCCGACTGGTGGAGGCCTGCAGTGATAGTTGACTTTGTGGAACTTTCTCCCATCTCCCTACTGCATCTCTGGAGCTCAGCCACAGTGATCTTGGGGTTCTTCTTTACCTCTCTCACCAAGGCTCTTCTCCCATGATTGCAGAAATTCTGTTATAACCTTGGCCAGACTTGTGCCTTGCCACAATTCTGTCTCTGAGCTCCTTGGGCAGTTCCTTTGCGCTCATGATTCTCATTTGGTCTGACATGAACTGTGAGCTGTGAGGTCTTAAACAGACAGGTGTGTGCCTTTCCAAATCAAGTTCTATCAGTTTAATTAAACACAGCTGGACTCCAATGAAGGAGTAGAACAATCTCAAGGAGGATCACAAGGAAATGGACAGCATGTGACTTAAATATGAGTGTCTGAGCAAAAGGTCTGAATACTTATGACCATGTGATATTTCAGTTTTTCTTTTTTAATAAATTTTCAAAAATGTCTACATTTCTGTTTTTTTTTTCATATAAGTTGGGGTGCAGAGTGTACTCTAATGAGAAAAAAATGAACTTCTTAGAATTTATCAAATGGCTGCAATGAAACAAAGAGTGAAAAATTTGAAGGGGGTCTGAATACTTTCCGTACCCACTGTAAATACGTTGAGTGGAATGCAATAAAAAAATCACATTGCACTCTCACCAATGTTAATCAATGAGTCAATGCTGATGTGCAAGCTTTTCCTCACATGTAATAGAGCTGAGGAAAAATTGGAGCATTGAGTGTATGGCCGCGTATATTGGATGAGACTCGCCAATGCAAGTCAATGGGTGAGAGAGAAAATACGGACAGCACACGGACCATCCGTATGCCGTCCAATTTTTACGCGCATGCCACAAAGTAACAAATAAATTGCATCAGCCAAGTACAGTCAATTCATAGTCCGAACCCTCAGAATAGATAGATATCCTGCAGATATATTTCACAACCCCCTAAATAATATTATCTTACAGCACAGTAACTGTACAGTTTTTAGGCTTGTTTAACCTAATAAATAAATAAATGAAAAAAGCAACGTGGGGTCCCCTCTATTTTATGAAACCAGCCAAGGTAAAGCAGACAGCTTATAGATGATATTATCAGGCTGGGAATGTCCATGGTTATTGGGTCCTTCCTAGCCTAAAAATACAAACCCAGAGCCGCCCCACAAGTGGAACATCACATGAGATGCTCTAATTCTGGTGCTTTGCCTTCACTCTTCCCGATTGCCCTGGTGCAGTGGCAATTGGGGTAATGGGGCTCGGGGTTGATGTCAGCTGTGAATTGTCTAAAAACACAGCTGACAGCAAACCCTGGTGTTAGTAATGGACACCATAGTACTCCTATTTATAGAAATTCCATTTTTAACACACCTTTTAGGGATCTAAAAAAGCTTAAAGGTTTGCCCATTACTTTAATATTAATGACCTTTTTTCTTGGAATAGGTCATCAATATAAAATTGATTAGAGTCTGACAGCCGGCATCCTCACAGATCAGATGTTTCCATCTCTTCTGTAAGAGCTGATTTGCGGTACCCGACAATGGCCACTAAGCAGTGTATGGAGCTGTGATGTGCAGTGCCATGCACTGTTTATAGTACATCAGGTTATAACAACTGATCGGTGGGATGCCAAACATCTACCAATCTTATACTGATGCCCAATCCGAAAGTCAAAAGCAGTGGACAAACTATTTCATAAAATAAATGTGATGGCGGTAGGTGTGGACCCACTATGTCACTGGCTGGACTTACACTGGAGAGGCATAACTAAGTGACTACCTGGTCTTCACTAGAGACTCTGATGTGATGGTGAGGATAGGCTTGGGCCATAAGGATTGTCACCAGGTGCCACTCCAGGGCAGTCCCCAGATCTGCAGCAGCTGACTGAACGAGGTACAGAAGGCAAAGACAGAGAAATGGTCAGACAGTCTGAGGTCGCGGCAGGCAGCACAGGATCAAAATACGAAGCTGGGGCCAGGTCAGACAAAATGAGTAAACAAGCCAGGTCGGTAATAGGAGAGTCAAAACAAACATGCACCTAGACTGATCACTAGAGTCAGACTGCATGTAGGAACCTAAGTTCAAGCAAGGTGTGAAGGGATGATCTGCCTACTATATCCCCTACCACCAGGGGGTAGGCCAGGGAGTCAAAAACTCTGCAGGACACAACAGGTTAAATTCCTGCAGAATGGCCAATGTGTTGATTGATTGTGAAAAGTTCAATAACTGAATATTTGTATTTTTACAATACAAAATCTCTTCCAGATATTTGAAAATACTCTTGGCAGACAGTATGTGTAATTGTGTTTCTTCATGTATTGCTAATTGTATAATGGATGTAGATAACAGCCATTATCGGGAGAAGATGGCAAGTCTGAGCATCGACCAATCTGCCTTGTAATGAGCTTTCTCAGACAATTTGTCAGATTATAAGGTTTTACCTCTAAAAAATAATCACAGTTTTTCTTCTGACTGACCGGCCCGACTTATTGAAATGGAAGCTATGATATATCAAGCATCTAAGTTGTAAACAGCTATTTTACTGAATTGTTTTTGTTACTTTGTATACACAATATCACTTTATTAAAAGGTTATACCCATAAAACAAGTTATCCCTTATTCATAGGGCTTGCCGATTCCTGGTAGTCTGATCACTGGAGCTCCCAACAATCCCAAGAGCAGGGTTCTGGAACCCCAAGAAAAAGAATCTCCAGTCCCTTCCCGATTGGGAGCAGAGGTGTGAATGTTCAATCTCACTCTACTCAAGTGTGGCGCCCCTGAGGGTTCGACCGCCACAGAAATGCTACACTTCTCTAATGGAGTGTGGTGTTCCTCCTCTGAGGTAAGGCCAGTATGATAGTTGTGACCCAGTCCTTGCATCCAACAGCACATTTCTCCACCAGAGGGAGCTAGTATGCACTAAGTGCTGCTCCCCTGGTTACAGGGAGACTGGGGAATACAAAGTGGTAGGAACCAGTTAGTGGGTGAGAGTGGAGGACCTACAAGTTATTTACACTTCAAATCTAGTACTTAACTAAAAGCCATCTTTGATCTTGGTCTTTCGGGTGCTTTGTGCTGCCAAATTACTGTGTGTTAATGTGGCTTCCCACCCTGAGCGTGGATCCTGTGTGGACCTGCAGGGGAGGGAGATGCGGCCCTTGTACCTTGGCCTTGGGACGAGAGGCAAGTTGTAGACCAGGAATGTCTCAACCCGGCCAAAGACCAGGATCAAGAAGGCCCGGAGCTTGAGAGTGTGGCTCCACAGCAAATGGATCCCAGGCAGGATGCAGACGGAGCGGTGTACGCCACCTGTCCTCGCCAACCTGATATTTTCAGAGGGACTCCGGCTGCAAAAGGGGTACCGGCCCCCCGACACCCGACCTTGCTACTCTACGTCCTGGTCGGGAAAGCCCGGTAGGCCCAGAGGATCCCACCGGGTATCGGACGGAGCGGAGCTGCCACCCGTACCCTTGTTCTGAGAGGAGATCAGAGGGAGACCCGGCCTATTCGCACACACACGGACAGGAAAGGAATCGGTCTGTAGTTCAGGAACACTCTGTAGTAGGGTCTCGACAGAATACTGGACTTCCTCGGAGGTAGTCGGACCCCCGTCTCTGGTGGCTGCAGGACTCCGCGAGGAGCAGGGAGTCGCCTTCCTTTGCCACCTAAGTGAGTAAAGCCTTGGAAGTTCACCCCTATGTCCTCCGGACTCTTATTTCTGCACCACACCGTGGGATGCGGGATCCCGCATTCCTCTACTACTAGTCCCCCTCCTTCCTTGCGGTGGCAAGCGGAGGTGATCGCAATACTCACCTCCTCTTCCGGCCTCCAGCGCTGTCTGTTGCGGCTTCCCAGATGTTTCCATGACGACCCGATGTCGTCATGACAACATCCAGGTCCCCAGACAGCAGGAAGATAGTTTGGTCATGCGCAGTGCATGACCAAACTATCTTCTCCCAGTGCAGCGCTGACAGCTGGTATATCACAGGGATGGTGCTCCATCCCTATGCTATGCAGGCGATCAGAATAAAAAAAGTGAAAGTCCCATAGTGCGACAAAGTATAAAAGTAAAAAAAGTGTCATAAAGTGAAAAAAAATCAAAAAAAAATTGTAAAAATATTTAAAAAAAATAGAAAAAAATAATCCACCAAAAATAAAAATATAATGTACCCATCAATAAATATTATTATGAAAAAAAGAAAAAAACAATAAGAGTACACATATTTGGTATCGCCGCATCCAGAATGACCTGACCTATAAAATTGTCCCACTAGTTGACCCCTTCAGTGAACACGGTAAAAAAAAATAAAAAACGAAGCAAAAAACAATGCTTTATCATCATACCACCAAACAAAAAATGGAATAACACGCGATCAAAAAAACAAATATAATTAAAAATGGTACCGCTGAAAACGTCATCTCGCCCCGTAAAAAGCAAGCCACCATACAGCTCCATTAGCCGAAAAATAAAAAAAGTTATAGCTCTCAGAATAAAGCGATGCAAAAAAATATTTTTTTTCTATAAAATTGCTTTTAATATGTAAAAGCGCCAAAACATAGAAAAACTATATAAATGTGGTACCGCTGTAAATATACTGACCCGAAGAATAAAGCTACCTTATCAATTTTACCACATGCGGAACAGAATAAAAAAAATAAAAAAAAAACAATTCCTGAATTGTTGGTTTTTGTTTATTCTGCCTCCCAAAAATCGGTATAGAAAGCGATCAAAAAATGTCACGTGCCTGAAAATGGCACCAATAAAAACGCCAACTCATCCCACAAAAAACAAGCCGTCAAATGACTCTGTCAGCCATAATATGGAAAAATTATAGCTCTCAAAATATGGCGATGCAAAAACTAGATTTTTCAAAAAATGCGTCTTTTAGTGTGTGACAGCTGTCAATCATAAAAACCCGATATGATTCTGGTATCTCTGTAATCGCACCGAACCGAAGAATAAAGTAGTCTAATCACTTATGCCGCACGAGGAACGGCGTAGAAAATAAACTCTCAGGTTAGGGTTAGAGTTGTGCTATGGTTAGGGTTGGGGTTTGGGTTAGGGTTGTGCTAGGGTTAGTGTTGGGGTTAGGGTTGGGCCTGGGTTATTGTTGGGCTAGGTTCCGGGTTAGGGTTGGGGTTAGGGTTGGGCTAGGGTTAGGGTTGGGGTTAGGGCTGGGGTTAGGGTTGGTGCTAGGGTTGGGGTTGGCATTGGGATAGGGTTGGGGTTAGGGTTGGGCTAGGGTTGGGGTTAAGGTTGGGCTAGGGTTGGGCTAGGGTTAGGGTTAGGGTTGTTTTTTTTCAAAAGTAAAAAAATAAAAGATGACGATATGGCAACTAGTGTTGAGCGCAAGTGCTCGGTACTTGAGTTTGCATCGGGTGCTCGGGTATGCATTGAGTATCGCGGGTGCTCGAGTGACATGCTCGAGTCTCCGCCCCATATGCTTCGCGGCCAATAAACCTTGCGGGGATTGCCTGCCATGCACGAGCGATCCCCGCATGTTTTTTTTGGGGTGTCTAATAACCGTGAAACATGCGGGCGGCGACTGAAGCATGTCACCCGAGCACCCGTGATACATGGTACATACTTGCGCTCAAGAATAATGACAACTTGTTCAATATGATGACCTAATGTTATCAAATTCTGTGTCGTACCTCTGGGTTAAAATGTTCACTATACCCCTTGATAAAATCCTTGAGGGGTGTAGTTTCCAAAATGAGGTCACTTGTGGGGGGTTTCCACTATTTAGGTACATCAGGGGCTCTCCAAATGCGACATGGTTTCTGCTCTCCATTCCAGCCAATTTTGCGTTCAAAAAGTCACACAGTGCTCCTTCCCTTCTGAACTCTGCCGTGCACCCAAACACTGTATTTTCCCCACATATGGGGTATTGGAATACTCAGGAGAAATCACGCAAAAGTTTTTGCTGTCCATTTTCTCCTCTTACTCTTGTGAAAATAAAAAAATTGGGGCTAAAACATAATTTTTGTGGAAAAAGTTTGATTTTTTTATTTTCACGGCTCCATGTTATAAACTTCTGTAAAGGTCTTGGGGGTTCAGGGTGCTCACCACACATCTAGATAAGTTCCCTGAGGGGTCTAGTTTCCAAAATGGTGTCACTTGTGGGGGGTTTCCACTGTTTGGGCACATCAGGGGCACATCCGCTAATTATTCTAGCAAATTTTACATTCAAATAGTCAAATGATGCTCCTTCTCTTCAGAACCCTGCCGCATGCCCAAGCTGTGTTTTCCCCCCACATATGGGGTTTCTGCTTTTTCAGGAGGAATTTCACAACAAATTGCATGGTGCAATTTCTCCTGTTACCCTTATGAAAATGCAAAATTGGGGGCTGAAAAACATTTTTGTGGGAAAAATGTGAAAATTGTATTTTTATGGCTCAATGTTATAAACTTCTGTGAAGCACCTGGGTGTTCAAGGTGCTCACCATGCACCTAGATAAGTTCCCTGAGGGGTCTAGTGTGGCACCCCAGGGGTCTGGTTTCCACAGTAATAGCAATATTACGTCTGAGAGCAGGTGGGAGGTCTCCTGGCCAGGAATCCTATGCATGCCACACCTCCTGCCCAGTCCTGGGAGGGGAAGAACTTCCCCTATATAAGACTGGGGCTGAGGCAGGGTTAGAGAGAAAGAGGAGAAGAGGAGTCCCAGACAGAGACATAGTTTGGTCTGGAGAGGAGCAGCTATAGGAAAGAAAGATCAGGAGCTCAGTGGGAGCAGTGCTAAAAGGAGTCAGGGGCTGGAAGCTGTAGAGCTCGCCCTGATTGAAGAGTTCTCACCGGACCCGGAGTCCGAGGCTGTGGGGACTAATCCTTACCCAGCAGCAGAAACCGACCGGCAGGGGATTTCAGGTCCTCTGGCCAAGAAACCCAAAGGCACGGTCACACGCAAGGGACCAGCACCTCCGTCGTGGAGCGGAAGCTACCAGAAGGCCCCGAGTCACCGGCCATACGGGTGAGCACCACACGGTACACTCAGGGACGTGGGCTACTTTTACCCGCCTCTAGCAAGGTAGCCAGAAGAGTACAATTAGTTGGGGAGGCCTACAACTCCGCCTGGCCAGGGGAGATCCCATCTGCTCACGGACTGACCAGGCCCCGATCGCTAGCCAGTACTCCGGGAGGGTCTACCTTTGTCATCAGTAAAGACCCTGAACTACACCGCACCGTCTCTGAGTGGTTCCTGCTACCTGCATGCTATTCTGCTACCCCCTTCAAACACGTCGGCTGCCCTGAGGCCATACCCCTCCCGTTGGGGGTTATACCATCTACGCTGCACAATCGTACCACCGGCCTCAGCGGTCTGCCCTGCAGCGGCGGCCTCATAGCCGCATTCAACGGGTGGCGTAGTCGAACACCGTACCATCTTCTGCTAAACTCTGCCACTCAGCTTGACTCCCTGGGCACGGACCGGGTCACCGCCACGAGACTACTACCCCTATCAGATCCGGCTCCGGGTAGGCTCCCGCGTGCGCAACGCTGCGCGACTCAGGCCCAGGGGCGCGTCAACTTTGGCGTAGTCGGCAGGATTCCGTGCCCGCAACCACCGGGTACTGCGTGCCTGAAAGAAGACTGTTAAACTTACCTGTGGTGAAGATTCCCGCCATCCGGCGCCATCTTCTGCCTTCTTCCCGCCATCCGTGAAGTTTTCCCGCCATCCGGCGCCATCTTCTGCCTTCTTCCCGCCATCCGTGGAGTTTTCCCGCCGTTGGACGCCATCTTGAAGACGCCACGCGGGAAGAAGAGGGGTGTGGACTCTGAAAGCGCGCGAGAACTGAAGCCCCGCCTCACGTCAGGACGTTGCGTAAGGTCCTGGAAGGAGCCCAGCAGACGCCGACGTCACAGGAGCGCGACGGAAGGTCCTCAACCCTGACGATCAACTGCGGAACCGCGGCCTACGGAAGAGGATCATCGCAAGGTAGGCCACGGTCCACTAGGGGGGAGGAGGATGTCGGATACGGAGGAGAGCTTCACTGCCACAGCCACCGCCAGCCCCGCCGCTGCTGCTGTCATGCCTTTCACCATGCCCTATATCCCGGGGGCAGCCTGGCTACCCCAGTACTCAGGGGAGTCACATACCCTGAATGACTTTAGAGAAAAGCTGGATAGCCTCTTCCAGGTGTACCCCCTCACAGAAGAGCAAAAAGTGAGCATCCTGGTGGCCCAACTAACCGGGGCAGCACAAAGGGAGGTAAAGTCCTGGCCACCTGGGAGGAGGACTGTCGCAGGGATATTAACCCGGCTGAAGGACACCTTTGATACCGCACCTCAGCCGAGATTAAGCTTAGATTCTACGGGTGCAAACAGCGAGCACATGAGAATATAAGGGACTATGCACTAAACCTACAAGAGGCCCTGAGAGCCATTAAGCAGACCGACCCTGACGGCGTGGGAAACGAGGACAGGCTGTTGACCGAACAATTTATAGAGGGACTATATTGCAATGCCCACCGAACCCAGTTGCGGGCAATGGCCTTACAGGATCCTCATCTGGACTTTGCACAGTTCAAGGACAGAGCCATCCGGGTGCTCCGAGAACCGGCACCGGGTGGCAAGGTGACCCACAGGCGCCCTGCTACCGCTTACCACCAGGAGGCGGCGCCCTTGTCGGCAGGGCCTGTGGGAGCTGACGCGCAGGCTTTGAACAATGACCCGGCTCCAGACCTGCACCATCAGGTCCAAGAGCTAGCTAAAAGCGTTGCTGCGCTAACCCGAACTGTGCAGTCTTTACAGGTTTCTGCTCTAGGGAAGATCCAGCTGGCATCCGGACCGGAGGACATCCCGTGGCGTCGACCAAGGAGGACCCCACCGGCCAGAGGAAGACACAGCGACCGATACAACGAGGACGGACAACCCATCTGCCGCCGCTGCAATCAACCCGGACATATGGCAAGGTACTGTCCTTTAAACTGGCACAACCTGGGGTAGAGGGCCAACCCCCAGGAATAAAATCACCAGGCCCATCGAACTGGCGTGACAAATATGTGGGAGGACGTCCAGTCTTGCCTGTGGTACTGGATGGCATTACTATGAGTGCCCTACTGGACACCGGGTCACAGGTCACCACCATCCCGTACGTGCTCTTCAAGCAGTACTGGAATGACTCGGATATAACCCGCTACCCTGACGACGACTTGAGTATCATTGCCAGCAATGGTCAGCCCGTGCCACAGATCGGATTTAAAGAGATGACCATTAAAATCGGTAGAGTCGAACTGGCAGCACAGGGACTGATCACTGTAGACATTGACAAGCGCGAGAGTCACCCAAAGATAACTCTAGGAACTAATGTGATTGAAAATTGTCTTGCAGAGGTGATTTTCATTTTACAGCAGGTTGCCAAGAACGCCAGCTCCGGCCAGCAGCGAGTGCTCCAAAAAGAGATCCGGGCACTGATGCGGCGGCAACAGGTGGAACTCTCCGGTGGTGAGATAGGAAGCGTGAGAATGTGTGACCCTTTCCCTATTGCCATGCCCCCGAAAAGTGAAATGATGATTTGGTGCCGGGCAGCTATTGGTCTGAGAGGTAGAGATTACCAGGCAATGGTAGAACCAGTCTACTCAGACAGTAGGCCCACCATTTTGACGGCACGGGGGGTGGTTGATGTACGCCATGGGAGGGTGCCCGTTCGCATAATAAATATCGGGAAGAGGGAAGTATACCTGCCCCGGTATGCCACGCTAGCCAAATTGTATACCATCGACCAAAATTCTGTACAGTCAGTGGAACCCTTGCCTCCATCTCCCCCAGAGGAAGGTAACGGCTCTAAGAAACCAATGGAGGACTGGTGTCAGCAACTACATGTGGGAACTGACTCCACTCCCTCACACCAGAAACAGGGAGTCTATCGGGTGGTTCAAGAGTACGAGAGAGTGTTTAGTAAACACCCGTTAGACTTCGGGCGAGTAAAGGGGGTAGAACACCACATCCCCACGGGAGACCATCCTCCCATAAAGGAGAGATACCGACCCGTACCCCCTGCACACTACCAACACGCCAAGGGGATGCTTAGAGACATGAAGTAGGCTGGAGTAATCAGGGATAGCTGTAGCCCCTGGGCAGCTCCACTAGTCTTGGTTAAAAAGAAGGACAACACCATGAGAATGTGTGTAGATTACCGGAAAATCAACCGTATCACACACAAAGATGCGTACACCTTACCAAGGATAGAGGAGTCTTTGGCTGCTTTAAAATCTGCTAACTTCTTCTCCACTTTGGATCTCACTAGTGGGTACTGGCAGGTTCCTGTAGCAGAGGTGGACCGGGAGAAGACCGCATTCACCACCCCGATGGGACTTAGCGAATTTACCTGCATGCCGTTCGGACTCTGCAACGCACCAGGAACCTTCCAACGATTGATGGAATGCTGTCTGGGACACCGAAACTTCGAGACGGTCCTGTTATACCTGGACGATGTCATCGTCTACTCCAAGACCTACGAGGACCACCTGAAACACCTGGCAGAAGTGTTCGAAGCCCTGGCAAACTACGGCCTAAAGGTGAAACCCTCCAAGTGTCACCTCCTGAAACCAAAGGTGCAGTACCTGGGACACGTGGTGAGTGCTGACGGAGTGGCTCCCGACCCTGATAAGATCACCGCAATTAAGGAATGGCCAAGCCCCTCCAGCGTAAAGGAAGTGCGGCAGTTCCTCGGGTTGGTAGGCTACTACCGAAGATTCATTCCCGGTTTCACCAAAAAGGCAGCTCCTATGCAGGACCTCCTGATAGGCCAGTCCAGGAAGGCCAAGAACCAGAAGCCACCCTTCAGATGGGAGAAGCTGGAAGAAGAGTCCTTCCGCCAGCTGAAGATGGCCCTCACGGGGGATGAAATCCTGGCGTACCCTGATTACAGCCAGCCCTTTATCCTCTACACCGACGCAAGTAACATCGGGCTAGGAGCCGTACTGTCCCAGATCCAGCAGGGGAAAGAACGGGTAATTGCTTACGCCAGCCGAAAACTGCGACCCACCGAAAGAAACCCTGAGAATTACAGCTCATTCAAGCTAGAGTTCCTGGCAGTGGTGTGGGCAGTCACCGAACGCTTTAGGCACTACCTCGCCTCTTCCCGGTTCACCGTGTACACGGATAACAACCCGTTGACACATCTGGACACTGCAAGACTCGGTGCCCTGGAGCAGAGATGGATGGCCCGCCTGTCCAACTATGAGTTCACGATCAAATACCGGGCAGGACGCTCCAATACCAACGCGGATGCCTTGTCCAGAATGCCAAACCTACCGGACGTAGGGGAAGATCCAGAGGAACTGGAAGAAGTTGAACTCCCTGCGTTCCACCGTCATGGGACTATCCAGTATTCCCACTGTGTAAGGGGTAAGCAATCCGTTACGTTCAACCCCTTGCCTCATTACAACTGGGCGGAAACGCAAGACAGTGACCCCGCCGTCCGACTGGTGAAGGAGATGCTGACTCAGCCAGATGCCCGCCTTGACCCAGACGCTCCGGAGGAGGCCAAGCAACTGTGGGTTGAGAAGAGTCGACTGTTCCTTTACAAGGGGAAGTTGTGCCGCAGAATGGTTAACTCCCGGACGCATGAACTGATCTGGCAAGTAGTGGTGCCAAGAAGAGACGCGGCTATGGTACTGGAGGCATACCACAACAGAGCTGGGCACTTCGGATGGAAGAAGCTGGAGTTCCTGCTGCGCGGGCGGTTCCATTGGGTAGGCATGAGAGGAACCATCGAGAGGTGGTGCAGAGACTGTGGCCCATGCAACCTAAGAAGGAAGGACCGTGCTAGCCAGAAGACTCCCCTGCAGTCCATCGTCACCAAGCAGCCGTTGGAACTGGTAGCCTTGGATCATGTAAAACTGACCCCCAGCAGAAGTGGCTACGTCTATGCGTTAACCATCGTGGATCACTACTCCCGGTTCTTGGTTGTCGTCCCCGTCAAGGACTTAACGGCTCAAACAGCAGATAGAGCCTTCCAGCAGCACTTCTGCTGTCCACACGGATACCCAGAGCAGGTGCTGACGGACCAGGGACCTGCCTTTGAAGCGGAGGTCTTCCAGGAGTTCTGCACTCTGTATGGCTGCCGGAAGATAAGAACAACACCCTATCATCCACAAACCAATGGACTCTGTGAGAAAATGAACCAGGTGGTGATAGATCTTCTGAAAACATTGCCCCTGGAAGAACGCAGTCTGTGGCCTGAGAAACTGCCTGATCTGGTGGACCTATACAACCACATCCCTGTAGGTTCTACCAACTGTACCCCGGCTTACATAATGAGAGCAAGACCTGGTAAGCTGCCTGTTGACCTGGATATGGGAGTCCTGACACCCGAGGACACTTCACCAGAAGCAGACTGGGACACAGAGAGGCAGCAGCAGTACCGGAAAGTACAGGAGAGCGTGGAGCGAAGTCTCTGTCAAGCTAGAGAAAGACAGGAGAAGACTTACAACCAGTATGCTCCCGCTGTTCCCCTGGTACCTGGAGAGCAGGTCTTGAAGAGGAAGAGACGGCTCCACAAGTTGGACGACCAGTGGGAGAAGGACCCGTACACCGTACTGCCCTTAAGCCATGAGAACCCGAAAGTCTGCACAATCAGTAAGGATGGAGGAGAAACCACAGCCATTGT
Source organism: Phyllobates terribilis (assembly GCF_046119375.1). NCBI lineage: Eukaryota > Metazoa > Chordata > Amphibia > Anura > Dendrobatidae > Phyllobates > Phyllobates terribilis. Next base: position 333,126,075 of record NW_027362768.1, read on the forward strand.
ATCCCGAGATCACCTGAAGAAGTGTCCCGAACAGCTACGGAACCCTGAAGAAGAACAAGAAGACCCTCGACCCGCAGAGGAAAGGGAAGATATGGTCAGTACTGTGCTCGGAGACTTCCCTCGGTCTTGGACTCAAGTCAATGGCGCTGTTGTGGTACCCGTCCTCACCTTCCTCCAACCAGCATCTCAAGTACCTACGGATAAACAGGTAGAGCTGGAAGAGCAGCCGGTCCAGGAGGCAGAAGACCCCACACAAGCAGACCAGGAGGATCAACCCTCTGCTTATAGTGAGCCTGCCGTGCCCCTAGTGAGCCAAAGAGCTCGTAGACAGCTGCCCAGTTTACCTTTGACAGCCCCTACACCCTGTAACTCAGGACCAGTCAGTCAGCTCCGTAGGTCTACTAGGGTCACTAGAGGCCAGTTGCCCGTACGTTGGAGGATTTAAAGTGCTCAAACTGTTTTATTTGTATTTACCTGTTTATTGTTGCTTGTGAATAATTGTGTATCTCTAGTTATTTTATAGGTGTAGTTTATGGATTATCCGGAATCCTTTGTACATATGTTTGGAGCGTAACCCAGGAACGGACTAAAGACTGTTAAAGACTCGGGGCAGGACAGACCCCTACCTGGTTACGGCTCCCTGTTCTTTGGTGGAATAGACACCCTTGTTTTCTTCAAAAACTGCACCCGGTTGCGGACACGCCGTGACCATCCTAATGTGTTTTTCTTTATTGTACTGTTTCTGTTTATAACTTGTTCTGTTTACAAAAGTATGTTTAGTCCCGGAGTACTAAATTTCACTAGGGGGGAATGTGGCACCCCAGGGGTCTGGTTTCCACAGTAATAGCAATATTACGTCTGAGAGCAGGTGGGAGGTCTCCTGGCCAGGAATCCTATGCATGCCACACCTCCTGCCCAGTCCTGGGAGGGGAAGAACTTCCCCTATATAAGACTGGGGCTGAGGCAGGGTTAGAGAGAAAGAGGAGAAGAGGAGTCCCAGACAGAGACATAGTCTGGTCTGGAGAGGAGCAGCTATAGGAAAGAAAGATCAGGAGCTCAGTGGGAGCAGTGCTAAAAGGAGTCAGGGGCTGGAAGCTGTAGAGCTCGCCCTGATTGAAGAGTTCTCACCGGACCCGGAGTCCGAGGCTGTGGGGACTAATCCTTACCCAGCAGCAGAAACCGACCGGCAGGGGATTTCAGGTCCTCTGGCCAAGAAACCCGAAGGCACGGTCACACGCAAGGGACCAGCACCGCCGTCGTGGAGCGGAAGCTACCAGAAGGCCCCGAGTCACCGGCCATACGGGTGAGCACCACACGGTACACTCAGGGACGTGGGCTACTTTTACCCGCCTCTAGCAAGGTAGCCAGAAGAGTACAATTAGTTGGGGAGGCCTACAACTCCGCCTGGCCAGGGGAGATCCCATCTGCTCACGGACTGACCAGGCCCCGATCGCTAGCCAGTACTCCGGGAGGGTCTACCTTTGTCATCAGTAAAGACCCTGAACTACACCGCACCGTCTCTGAGTGGTTCCTGCTACCTGCATGCTATTCTGCTACCCCCTTCAAACACGTCGGCTGCCCTGAGGCCATACCCCTCCCGTTGGGGGTTATACCATCTACGCTGCACAATCGTACCACCGGCCTCAGCGGTCTGCCCTGCAGCGGCGGCCTCATAGCCGCATTCAACGGGTGGCGTAGTCGAACACCGTACCATCTTCTGCTAAACTCTGCCACTCAGCTTGACTCCCTGGGCACGGACCGGGTCACCACCACGAGACTACTACCCCTATCAGATCCGGCTCCAGGTAGGCTCCCGCGTGCGCAACGCTGCGCGACTCAGGCCCAGGGGTGCGTCACTAGCTTCCAAAATGGTGTCACTTGTGGATGGTTTCCACTGTTTAGGCACATCAGGGGCTCTCCAAACGCAACATGGCGTCCGCTAATTAGTCAAGCAAATTTTACAATCAAAAAGTCAAAAGGCGCTCCTTCCCTTCTGAACCCTGCCGTGCGCCCAAACAGTGGTTTTCCCCCACATATGGGGTATCTGCTTACTCAGGAGAAACTGCACAACAAACTGCATGGTGAAATTTCTCCTGTTACCCTTATGAAAATGCAAAATTGGGGGCTGGAAACATTTTTGTGGGAAAAATTTGAAAATTGTATTTTTACGGCTCAATGTTATAAACTTCTGTGAAGCACCTTGGGGTTCAAGGTGCTCACCACTCATCTAGATAAGTTCCCTGAGGGGTATAGTTTCCAAAATGGTGTCACTTGTGGGGGTTTCCACTGTTTGGGCACATCAGGGGCACATCCGCTAATTATTCAAGCAAATTTTACATTCAAATAGTCAAAACCCTGCCGCATGCCCAAGCTGTGTTTTTCCCCCACATAAGGGGTATCTGCTTTTTCAGGAGGAATTTCACAACAAATTGCATGGTGCAATTTCTCCTGTTACCCTTATGAAAATGCAAAATTGGGGGCTGAAAAACATTTTTGTGGGAAAAATGTGAAAATTGTATTTTTATGGCTCAATGTTATAAACTTCTGTGAAGCACCTGGGGGTTCAAGGTGCTCACCATGCATCTAGATAAGTTCCCTGAGGGGTCTAGCTTTCAAAATGGTGTCACTTGTGGATGGTTTCCACTGTTTAGGCACATCAGGGGCTCTCCAAACGCAACATGGCGTCCGCTAATTAGTCAAGCAAATTTTACAATCAAAAAGTCAAAAGGCGCTCCTTCCCTTCTGAACCCTGCCGTGCGCCCAAACAGTGGTTTTCCCCCACATATGGGGTATCTGCTTACTCATGAGAAACTGCACAACAAACTGCATGGTGAAATTTCTCCTGTTACCCTTATGAAAATGCAAAATTAGGGGCTGAAAACATTTTTGTGGGAAAAATGTGAAAATTGTATTTTTACGGCTCAATGTTATAAACTTCTGTGAAGCACCTCGGGGTTCAAGGTGTTCACCACTCATCTAGATAAGTTCCTTGAGGGGTATAGTTTCCAAAATGGTGTCACTTGAGGGGGTTTCCACTGTTTAGGCACATCAGGGGCTCTCCAAACGTAACATGGCGTCTGCTAACTATTCAAGCAAATTTTACAATCAAAAAGTCAAATCGCGCTCCTTTTTACGGCTCAGTGTTTTTTCCCCACATATGAGGTATCTGCGTGCCCAGGGGAAATTGCACAACAAATTTTTGGGTCCATTTTTTTCTGTTACTTCTGCGAAAATAAAAAAAATGTGGGTCTAAAGTAACATTTTTGCGAAAAAAGTTAAATGTTCATTTTTTTTTTCCACATTCCAAAAATTCCTGTGAAGTACCTGAAGGGTTAATAAAGTTCTTGAATGTGGTTTTGAGCACCTTGAGGGGTGCAGTTTTTAGAATGGTGTTGTGGCACCCCTGAGGGTTCAGTCGCCACAGAGGTACTGCATCTCAACCAGAGGTGTGGTATCCCACTCTCAGGTAAGGATAGAGTGCTGCCCGGGACCCTAACACCTGCATCCAACACATCCACTTTAGTAGGGCAGTGTTATGAACTACTACAAGCACTAAGGTAAGATAGGAAAACTGTCCCTACAATAGGACTAAGCTGATTCCCTACGATGCAGCAGGGGACCTGTTCCTTGTGAACAGGCCTGCCTAAGTCCTCGGCTAGTCTGAGCGCTGACCTATAGATATAAGGGAGGGGTCCCTAAAAGAACTAAGGACTGGGATATAGATGGACACCTCCTAGCAGAAATTGTAGCAGAGAAAGGACAAACAAACAAAAAGTACTAGTGGTCAAAAGACCAAGCAAACTACAGAGTTAGGTACAAGGCACCTGGCTAGCTTAAGAGTAAAAGAACACTGAAGTCCAGCAAGGCCAGAAGGGCGGAGCTGGATTATATAGGCAGAAAGTCATGTGACCAACAAAATAGAAAAAGAACTAACAGGAGGGTTCTAACAGTACCCCCTCGTCTATGAGGATCCGGCGGATCCTCCAGGCCCAGGTCTATCAGGAAACCTCCTTTGAAACGCTCTGACAAGTCTAGGAGCAGAGACATCATCCGCCTTTACCCAGGAGTTATCCTCGAGACCGAAACCTTTCCAAGCGACGAGATACTGCAGTCTCCCTCTATGCCATCTAGAATTAAGAATGCGAGAAATTTCATATTCACCGTCTTCCACCACCGGAGGAACAGAGACAGTGGCGTCCCTATCCGAAACCTCAGCTTTTTTCAATAAGGAAACATGAAACACCGGATTAATCTTCCAGGAGGTGGGAACCTCCAACCTAACAGCAGATTGGTTAACTACCTGAAGCACCTTAAACGGCCCTATAAATTTCGGGCCCAATTTCTTAGAAGGAATCCTCAACCGCAGATTCTTAGAGGACAACCAAACCATGTCACCAACCATAAACAAAACCACTTGACGTTTCCTGTCAAAGTACCTCTTAGATTTTTCGTTAGCCTCTTGAAGGTTACAACGTACATCAGTCCAACTCTCTCCAAATCACCGGAAAAATTCTCCTCCTCCGACACAGCCGATACCAATTTGGAGAATGACCCAAACGACGGATGTCTCCCAGTACAACAAAAAAAAGGAGAACACCCAGCAGAAGAGGATGTATGGTTGTTAAGAGCAAAATCAGCAAGTGGCAGAAACTCAGACCACCCCTCTTGATTGTCAGTCACAATACAACGCAAAAACTGTTCAACATCCTGGTTCTTTCTTTCTGTCTGTCCATTAGACTCAGGATGATATCCAGATGAAAATGACAAATGAACTCCCAACCTGTCACAAAAGGCACGCCAAAAACGAGCCACGAACTGAGGTCCCCTATCGGAAACAATGTCGGTAGGAATGCCATGGAGTCTGACAATTTCCTTAACAAAAGCCTTAGCGAGTGTCTTAGCGCAGGGCAGTTTGATGAAAGGAACCAAGTGACACATCTTGCTAAAACGGTCCACGACCACCCAGATGACAGTGAAACCCTCAGAGGCAGGAAGGTCAGTAATAAAATCCATAGCAAGATGCGTCCAAGGTGCACTAGGGACCTCCAGAGGGCAAAGCAACCCCACAGCAGGAGCATGTGAAGACTTAGATCTAGCACACACAGTACATTGACGCACCCACTTAATGACTTCCTTCTGCCACCCAGGCCACCAAAAACTGCGACCTACAAGTCTCTTAGTCTCAGAAATTCCTGGATGACCTGCCAACAGAGACTCATGACACTCCACAAACAAATCTCTCTTAAAGGTTCTAGGCACAAACAACCTCCCATGGGGAGTGCTAGACGGGGCATCCTCCTGGGCTTTCAGAATCCCATCTTCCAAAACGGAGTCCAATGCTGCTATAACAACACCTTCCTGTAAAATGCTCTCCTCCTCCTCGGTACCAACCATGGGAGAAAAGCTGCGAGATAAAGCATCAGCTTTTACATTCTTGGTACCCGGGATGTAAGTAACAGAAAAATTAAACCGCGAAAAAAAAAGTGCCGACCTAGCCTGACGGGCATTCAAGCGCTTGGCAGCATCAAGATAGATCAGATTCTTATGATCAGTGAAAACCTGAATGGGAAATTTAGCACCTTCCAAGAGATGACGCCAATGTTCAAATGCGAGTTTAATAGCCAGCAATTCCCGATTACCAACATCATAATTAAGTATGGTCTCAGAAAATTTTTTTGAAAAAAAAGCACAGGGATGTACTCCATCCTTGTTTTCCTGAGACAAAACAGCCCCGACCCCCACCGAAGAAGCATCAACCTCGACCAAAAAAGTCTTGGTCTCATCAGGCTGCATAAGGATGGGGGTAGAACTGAACCTCTCCTTGAGATACACAAAAGCTTCAATGGCCTCCATAGTCCACTGAACCGTATTCGCACCTTTCCTGGTGAGATCGGTCAGCGGCTTAACAATTATAGAAAAATTCTTAATGAATTTTCTGTAATAATTGGCAAAACCCAAAAATCTCTGTATCGATTTCAAACCAATAGGCCTAGGCCATTCCTGCACCGCCTGAACCTTCACCGGGTCCATCTCAAAGCCCTCGCTGGAGATAATGTAGCCCAAAAAACTAATTCTCTGCACAGCGAACTCACATTTCTCCAGCTTAGCAAAAAGCGAATTGTCACTTAACAACTGCAATACCTCACGTATGCTCTGCCAATGAGACTCCAGATCCGGCGAATAAATCAAAATGTCATCCAAATACACCACCACATTCTTACCAATCAACGGTCTTAGGATGTCATTAATAAGGTTCTGAAAAAATGCTGGTGCATTGGTAAGACCAAAAGGCATAACCAGATTCTCAAAATGACCCACCGGAGTGTTAAAAGCAGTTTTCCATTCATCACCTTCCTTCATTCGTAACAAATTGTATGCCCCCCGGAGATCAATTTTAGAGAACCACTTGGCCCCCACTAACTGGTTGAACAAGTCAGGAATTAATGGCAGTGGGTAGGAATTGCGTACGATAATTTTATTAATTTCGCGAAAGTCCAGACATGGACGTAAACCGCCGTCCTTTTTTTTTACAAAAAAAATCCAACAGCCACAGGAGACTTAGAAGGTCTAATGTGACCGGCGGCCAAGCTTGTCTGTATGTATTCCTCCAAGGCCTTTCTCTCAGGGATAGTCAGATTAAATAAGCGACTCTTGGGAAGAGTAGCTCCAGGGACACACTCAATGGTGCAATCATAGTCCCTATGAGGAGGCAAAACTTGTGACTCCTCCTCCGAAAAAACCTTCCAAAAATCCTGAATAGGTACAGGTAATTCCCCTCTTTCCATAGCAGCAATGCGACCGTTACAACATTTATCATGACACTTAGGACTCCAAGACTTAATTTCATGGGTAGACCAGTCCAGTACAGGATTGTGCAATTTTAACCAAGGTAACCCCAAAACCACTGGAGAAGGCAAATTATTTAATACCACCAAATCCAGATTCTCTTGGTGAATACCATTAATGGTGAGGGGAAGCTCAAAAACCTTGTGAGTAATACATTTCAAAGGAGAGCCATCAACAGCAACCATAGAAATAGGAGATGACAAAAGTTTGGATTCTGATTTAAATTTTTCCAAAAATCCCTTATCAATCACATTGAGTGTAGAACCACAATCCACAAATACCCGAAATTCAATCAGCTCCTCCTGAAATGAGGTGCTCCCAGAAAGAAATACTCCCATAGTGTTTAAACAAGCTATACGGGCGTAACTGACCTTTTTTTTTCTTTGTTCAAACGAAGCACACAGTTCTTAATAAAGTGGTCAGATTTACCGCAATAAAAACATAATCCCTTAGCAAACCTGCGGTCTTTTTCCTGAGAATGGGGTGACATCGCCCCAATCTCCATCCGTTCTCCACCTTCCGAGCAGACCCTCTGAAAACTAGGAGCTGCCATAGCAGTAGATTTCTCTTCATTAATCCTAGCACGCAGTCTCCTGTCCACACGTATAGCTAATTGCATTGCCTCCTGCAAGGTTCCAGGTGTTGGGAAGGCAATCAGCAGATCCTTAACCCATTCACCTAGACCTGCAAGAAACAGACATTTTAATGCCGAGTCATTCCATTCCACTTCGGCCGACCACCTTCTGAAGTATGTACAATAATTTTCCACATCACCAGATCCCTGCTTCAAACGTCTTAATTCAGTTTCAGCAGATGAGACTCGATCAGGATTGTCATAGAACAACCCCATAGCATAAAAAAAATCTTCCTCTGATCTAAAACACGGATCATTAGGTTGGAGAGAAAAGGCCCATCCCTGTGGTTCTTTGCGCAAAAGTGACATTATAAACCCAATGTGCTGTGATTCATTCCCAGAGGATCTGGGTCTTAAACGAAAATATAATAAACAAGCGTTTTTAAAGGAAAAAAAATCTTGCTATTTACCATAAAAAAAATCTGGCAGTCCTACTCACGTGTTGCTGGAGCTCGGCCACCTCCAAAGACAGTCCCTGTAGGCGATGAGCCAACTCCTGAACCGACACCATGCTGATATCTGGATTTCTTTCCTTAGAGTGTTTTATTTTTGTTTTTGGCTGGACTTACTGTTATGAACTGCTACAAGCACTAAGGTAAGATAGGAAAACTGTCCCTACAATAGGACTAAGCTGATTCCCTACGATGCAGCGGGGGACCTGTTCCTTGTGAACAGACCCGCCTAAGTCCTCGGCTAGTCTGAACGCAGACCTATAGATATAAGGGAGGGGTCCCTACAAGAACTAAGGACTGGGATATAGATGGACACCTCCTAGCAGAAATTGTAGCAGAGAAAAGACAAACAAACAAAAAGTACTAATGGTCAAAAGACCAAGCAAACTACAGAGTTAGGTACAAGGCACCTGGCTAGCTTAAGAGTAAAAGAACACTGAAGTCCAGCAAGGCCAGAAGGGCGGAGCTGGATTATATAGGCAGAAAGTCATGTGACCAAAAAAATAGAAAAAGAACTAACAGGAGGGTTCTAACAGGCAGGGCGAGATTGCTCCTAAGGGAGAGCATAGTCCCTGGTCCCTGGCTGGAGTGGAGTGGAACCAAGTGAGGGGGAACCATGTAGTGGGTGCGGGTGGAAGAAGCATATTAGGGGAGCATGAAAGGAAGCTGTATAAAAAGCGGAACCATCTTGGAGAGGAAGTTCAGTCCAGTCAGAGAGTTCAGTCTGAGAGGAGGAGTGGAGGGAGCAGAGGCTCTGCACGAGCTCTGCCCCAGAGTGGGCCTAGCGGAGAGGCCCAGGACTGAGAGAGGAGAGGGAGCAGGAGAAAGGCTCCAGGAACAGAAGGGAACCCAGGGGGTACGGGAAGTGCTGGAGGCCACCCATACGCCCGAATCTGCCAGGTGGTGGAGGGATCGAGCCGCAGAGGGGACCGGCCCCTAAACTAGTGAAGAACTACAAGGCTCAGCTAGAAACTGGAGGCTGCTGTACTTGCAAGTTGCAGTAGCCACAACCACAATTATATCGCCGAAAAGGTGGCCACAGAGGGTCCAGGGGACTGCAGGTCGCCCGACAAGACCCGAGGCTACCGGATTGGGACACTGACTGTGAGGCGCAGGGCAGGAGGGCGAGAGCCAGCGCAGGAAGATGACTGAGGAAGGCACATAGAAAGGGGTCCTGTCAGGCACTCTTGAACTACATGAGGGATTGCTGAACCCCTGCCTGGTGAATGCAGCACGACGTGGGAGGTTGTAGTCCGGAACCTGTAACCTGAGGAACTTAACAACTGTGAGTAAACTCGGAAGACTGCACCCCACTGTCTCTGTGATTATTATCTGCGCCAGCATCCCTGCACTACAACGTCCAGCATCACCTCTAACATCTACACTGCCCTGGAGCTAAGCTCTACCTGTGGAGAGCCACACCAGCTTTGCTGCACTAACATCAGCTCCAGAGGACCTGCTCCGCAGCGGTGGCTCCCTTTAGCCGCATACCACAGGTGGCGTCACAAACTTTGTACATAAATCCCCTATAAAATCCCCTTTTGAATGACCGCCCTGGGTCACGGACCGGGTCACCGCCACTTTGACATCTCCCCAAGCAACGACCGGCCTGGCACCGAGTACCCCACGGCCCAGGGGGCTCGTCAGTGTCACTTTTGGGTATTTTCTGTCATAAAGACCCCTCAAAGTGACTTCAAATGTGCTGTGGTCTCTAAAAAAATGGTTTTGTAAATTTTGCTGGAAAAATGAGAAATCGCTGGTCAACTTTTAACCCTTATAGCTCCCTAATAAAAAATAATGTTAGTTCCAAAATTGTGCTGATGTAAAGTAGACATGTGGGAAATGTTATTTATTAACTATTTTGTGTGACATACTGTATCTCTCTGATTTAAGGGCATAAAAATTCACATTTTGAAAATTGCTAAATTTTCGAAATTTTTGCCAAATCTCCATTTTTTTCACAAATTAACGCAAGTGATATCGAAGAAATTTTACCACAATCATGAAGTACAATATGTCATGAAAAAAAACATCTCAGAATCAGTGGGATCTGTTGAAGCGTTCCAGAGTAATTACCTCATAAAATGACAGTGGTCAGAATTGTAAAAATTGGCCTGGTCATTAACGTGCAAACCACCTTGGGTTGTAAGGGGGTTAAAGACTCGTGGGTCATCATTGGCTCCTATGTTTTCATTTTCTTTAATAGACATATGTGCTACAGAATTTGGCCATGCCACTACTCTAAGGTGTGGAAGGCATGAGCTTGACAATAAAATGTGCTGACTATATCAATTTGCATAAAGCGAAAAACAAGTAGTTTAAAATTACAGGGTTCAGTGAATTTCCAAAAATACAGCAAGAATTCGAGTTCAGATCAAATCGAATTGCTCATCTCTGCTAATAGGTACAGCATGGAAAGAAATTCTGGATGCATTATTGTCACCCTGTTATCAAATGTATCAGTTACATTATTAATCCCTTAAGGACCGGGTGATTTTCATTTTTTCCTCTCCTTATTCCAAGAGCTATAACTTTTTTTATTTTTCCTTCGCTATAGCCTTGTGAGGGCTTGTTTCTTGAGCACAGAGCCAATATTTTTATTGATTTAATTTTGGGGTAGATACAATGTTTTATTACTTTTTTTTGCGTTGTTGCAGCGACTGAAAAACATAATTCTACTGTTTTGATGTTTTTCTCGTTATGCCATTTACCGATCAAATTAATTTATTTTATATTATGATATAACAGACTTTTACAAATGCAGTGATATTAAAAATGTGTATTTTTTTAGTTTTTATGTATATATATTTTTTCATATTTTTTAAAACATTTTTTTTACTTTTTACTGTATTTGTTAGTCCCCTTATGGGACTTGAACCTGCTGACATCCGATCGCTCGTACTTTACAACTATACATAACAATGCAATATTATTTCTATGTATAGCAAAAATCAACGTCTCCTATCAACGTCAGCCACGGGCTAACTTTCAGAGGAGCACTGTCATGACAGACACAGGGGTCTTGAGTAGTGATGAGCGAGTATGTTCGGTTAACCCTTTCGGCAAGTATACTCAGGCGAGTACCGAGTATCTTCAGCATATGCGGTGATATGTTTGAATCACTCCCGTGTGCATGATTTGCGACTGTTTGACAGCTTTAATACATGTTAGGAATGCTTGTTTCTTTCGCATTCCTAACATGTATTTGTAGCGCCCCGAGGGTTCGGTTGCTACAGGGGTATTGCACCTCAACCAGAGGTGTGATATTCCACTCCCAGGTAAGGATGGAGTGTGGACCAGGGCTCAGTTAGCTGCATACACACATTTACACTCACCCCATTTCCGGGGGACAGCTCGACGGTGCTCACATATAATTGCAGGCACAACTGACCATGTCCCTGGCTGGAGTGGGGAGGGGGGAGAGAACCCAGTGATGTAGGAGCAGTAGGGGACGGTTTCTGGAGAATAGGAAGGAGCTCATTGGGTGCAGGTCACCTGAGCTCAGACACAGAGGTAGATAAAAGGAGGGGGCCATCTTAGGAGGAAGTTCAGTTCAGAGAAGTAGTTCAGCCAGAGAGAGCTGACAGGGAGCTGTGGCTCAGCCTGAGCTCAGCTCCACGAGGCAGGCCTGGGGAGAAGGCCAGGGCCAGAGAGGAGAAGAGGAGAAGGAGAAGGAAGGAAAGAGCAGAGACAAAGGAGTAGAAAGGCTCCAGAAACAAGAAGGCAGAAGGGACCCTAAGAGAGCAGAACGAACAGCAACCGTTGCAAACCCGCGTTATATCGGGTGAAGGGTCAGGTCGTGGAAGGGTACCGGATTTCCAAGTTGGTGGAGGTAAATCATCCCTCAGCCAAAAACCGGAGGTCGTGATCATTTATTGGTGCGACCCCTTTCTACACCCGCTAGGAAGGCACCACATAGGGTGAGGGAAACTGGCGCCAAGTTTCACCAGAGAAGGCCCGAGGCAGCTGGACAGAAGCGTGGTCACTGGTGGGGCACGAGAGGCCAGAGAAAGGATAGAAGGGGGTCCTGTGCCATACTCCTGAACTGCCTGGGGGTTGACCGAGCCCCTCACCTGGTGGACGTAGCACGGCTTGGGCAGTCATTGCTGACAGAAGTGACTTGGATTTCAGCTGTGAGTAAAAGGCCTGAACTGTACCATTGGACTCTGTCTGATCTATGCTGCGCCTGCACCATCACCCCCAGCATCCTCTTACACTGCCCTGAGGCTATACTCTTCCCGTGGGGAGTTATCCTATCCCTGTGCTGCACACTAACACCAGCCTCAGTGGTCTGCCTTGCAGCGGCGGTCATCCTTGACCGCAATCCACGGGTGGCGTAGTCGGACATTCATAGCTCTACAAATAGACTGCCACAGCATTTGGTCTGACCACCCTGAGCCACGTGATCGGGTTGCCACTACTACCCCCATCATCGCACTGAAGCCCGGTTCCGGGTGCCCCACGGCCCAGGGGGCGAGTCATATTAAAGCTGTCAAACAGTCGCAAATCATGCACACGGGAGTGAATCAAACATATCACCGAGTACACTGAAGATACTCTGTACTCGCCGAAAGGGTTAACCGAACATAGTCGCTCATCACTAGTCTTAAGCAGATCCATGCTCATCATGGCGCTCTGCGGTCACTTCACAGGCATGCCAATGGGCGCATAGAACAGCGTGCCCCCTGTGCTGGCACGCTGTAAATGCTGCTGTCACAGATTGACAGCAGAATTTAGCAGGTTAATAACTGCAGGCGGAACTCCGATCCACTCACTGCTGTTACAAGCAGATGATGGCTAATTATCACAGCCATCATCTGCCAGAAAAGATGCAGGCTTGGTTTCCAAGTCTGCATCAAAGGCAGGAGTTAATATGTCTTTTAGTATTATGAATTTGATCATGTTTTCTATATTTGTTCCATGATTACCTTAACTATTGTACTTGTATCTCGGTCAGCCTTATTCATACACCATATTGAGCATAGTCATTTTATTCGAAACAAGCTCACAGGTCGCCCCTGCACGATGCAGGAATTCAATAACGCAAATAAAGGTCACTTCTTTATGTAGAGTTGAAGAATGTCAATATATCATGTTGTTCCCTAATTCTTTTTAAGAACAGTATTTTTAGTGACTACGTGGGATATTCTAAAGCAATGGTCAGCCGACTGTTTGCAGAAATGGGCACAATAGGAGAGATTACATTTTATAGCACATTATTAGCGTCATTGTATTTATGTGCAATGGACCTTTGAGTCCCGTCTTACTTAGTAAAGGGTGATTGAAGTATAGGAGCGACATTGTATTCCGCTCCCCTCTAATTTGTGCTTAAAAACTAAAACCTGGACGTCCTTGAGTAGAGTTTTTCTGTGGCTTCTTAGGCTATGTTCACACATTGTATTTTTGCTGCATTTTTTTTCTGCAGCACAACCTATTGTCTTGCCAGGAGGTTTGTTTAGTATTTTTCTTGCTTTTTTGCTTGCTTTTTGCTTCGTTTTTTTCATGTCCGTTTGTCTCTGTTTGCATGTACAAAAAGTTCAGTGAAAAAAATAAATTAATTCTGATTCTGGCACAAAAAATGCTGAAAAATCTAAAACCTGCATTTTTGCTGCATTTTTTTTTTCACTGTCCTTTTGTCTCTTTATGCATGTACATAAAGTTCAGTGAAAAAAAAATTCATTCTGATTCTGGCACAAAAAATGCTGAAAAAATGCTGAAAAACCTGACATTTTTGCTGTGTTTTTTCAGCTTTTTTTTCACCACCCATTACTTCCAATGGGTGAAAAAATGCTGAAAAAACGCTGAAAGAAGTGACATGCTCTATTTTGCAAAAAAAACATGCAAAGCACAAAATCCTGAACAAAAAAAATCAAGATGAGTGCATGAGATTTCTGGAATCTCATAGACTTTGCTGCTATTGTAAAACGCAGCTGAAAATTTGCATAAAAATCTGCATAAAAAAAAGCTGAAAAAAACAAGATGTGTGAACATAGCCTTATTATTGTGAGCAAATAAATTCTAAAGAATGCTAAATTAATTTCCTAATATTTACAGATTCTCAAGAGATGAGGAGACCAACAAAGAGACACCAGAGAGGAGCAAGTGCCTTAAGAAGTTATAGGAGGGCCAACGGAGAGCTGCGGTGGCAGAGACAGGTAAGGGGCAAGGTGAGTATAATAATTTATTATTTTATAATCTCTTTCTAACCCATATGTATATTAAGCTTTATGGTTCATAAAAAATAGAGGAAAAATGGCACTCACCGATCTTTAAAACATTTCTTCTTTATTAGAGAATTAAAACATAGGGTTTGTAGGGGTGAATGGAATGCTTACAGGACGACGGATGTTTATCACCAACTGGTGCTTCAAGGACCTGTTGAACCACCAGTTGGTGAGAAACAGCTATCGTCTTGTAAGTATTCCGTTCACCCCTACAAACCCTATGTTTTAATTTTCTAATAAAGAAGAAATGTTTTAAAGGACGGTGAGTGCCATTTTTCATCTATTTTTTCATACAATGCTGTTCATGGTATTTTACACACACCCGTGTTCTTGCAAGATCTAGTCCCTGCTTATCCCCTGCATTAAAGAGAGTATCTGTGGATGCTGCCAGCACACACATTTTCCTGCATATACCAAAGTTTTATAGTTCAGTTTTTTTTCTTTTTTTCTTTTGCTATTCAGGATTCATTCAATTTGCACTGAATAAATACGATGCAATCCAAATTTCTTGGACACATTTGAGCAAATCTGAGGAATTAAAATTCTGGCATATTCACTTATCTGTAGCACTTGGCTTACATCTGTACAAAATAGCACCAGTTGAATTCTGAGAAATTTGCTGAACCTGGCCAATTCTAACAACATGCAATTCTTCACGATAATCCCATAAAATGGCCAACACCATTATTTTAGGAGACGGGTAAGGTTCATAAGATATTCATACAACCACGCTTCTCGGTCAGTCATACTGCATTATGCATTAGTCTTATCAATCTGCTTTTTATTTGTTTTCACTTCTGCTTCCTCACAACTCACCCGCCCTTTAACACATTCTGCACTCTCTCTATATTCACCCCTCCCTTCTTCCCTCTCCCATGTATAACTCTGAGGCTCTACTGACATTCCTCACCCACTGCAAACCATCCTCTACCTCCATACAGCACTCAAAACGTTCATACAAATCATTGCACCACCTGCTATTTCTCTTCTTTCTCCTTTTACAAGTCGCAGCAGACATCTCCCCCAACCCTGGACCCCCCTCCACTAGCATACACCACTCTCGTCCAGCAGCATATAGAAACCCTGCTAATCTTATTAACGTTCAGTGCATGCCCTCTCCTATTGATTTCCATTGTGCTCTCTGGAACGCACGGTCTGTGTGTTCAAACTAACTTAAATCCATGATTTTTGACTCTCTAATTCCCTTAACCTTCTGGCTATCACAGAAACCTGGATTCAGCAGCCAGACACCACCGCTGCAGTGCTCTCTCGTTTGGTGGGCTGAAATTTTCACAAACAGCCAGACCTGGCAACAGACAGGGTGGAGGTGTTGGTCTGCTCCTTTCCTCACAATATGCTTTCCAGGTCATCCCCCCGGTTCCCTCACTTATGATTCCTTCCTTTGAAGTCCACATCATCAGACTCTTTAAACCTTTCTCCCTGCGAGTGGCAGTTGTGTATCGCCCTCCAGGCTCCTCCCACCAGTTCTTGGATCACTTTGCCACCTGGCTTCCTCACTTTCTATCCTGTGACATCCCCACCCTCATCATGGGTGACTTTAACATCCCCATCGATGATCCCCTCTCCCAATCTGCCTCTCATCTACTTTCTCTAACCTCTTCATTCCGTCTCTCACAGTTTACTAATTCTCCTACCCATGAAGTCGGGAATACTCTGGACCTGTTTTTTTCCAGTCTCTGCTCGCTGGATGACTTTACCAACTCCCCTCTCCCGCTCTCGGACCACAACCTTCTTTCCTTCTCTGTTAAGAATTGTCTCCCCACCCGGGACACCCCCCACTTACCACACTTATAGGAATACACGTACCATTAATACCCAGCAGCTTATGGACAATCTCCACACATCTTTAGCCCCCATCTCCTCCTTCTCCTGTCCAGACTTAGCATTGTCACACTACAATAATACACTGAAGAGTGCCCTAGATGAAGCAGCTCCTTCTACTCGCAGAAAGACCCGACACAGACAATTGCAGCCCTGGCACACGATGCAAACACTTTTTCTTCAACGTTGCTCAAGGTGTGCTGAGTGTCAGTGGAGAAAATCTCTTTTAGCAGAGGACTTCATCCACTATAAATTCATGCTCAAAACCTATAACTCTGCCCTTCATCTGGCAAAAAAATCCTACTTCACCACCCTCATCACTTCAATGTCCAACAATCCAAAACGACTTTTCGAAACCTTAAACTCCCTCCTGAAGCCTAAAGCACAGGCCCCCACCACCAACCTCAGCGGGGAGGATCTGGCCACTTATTTCTTAGAAAAAATCAAAGACATCCATCAGGACATCTCAGCCCAATCTCCTCAGTGCCTGGATCCCCTTCCCTGCCGCACTTCAAGCTCACTTGCCATCTTTGAGCCTGTTACAGAAGAAGAAGTTACCCAGCTCCTCGCTTCTTCTCGGCCTACAACCTGCAACAGTGACCCCATTCCTTCAAATCTCCTGCAGTCCCTCTCACCAGTGGTCACCACTCACCTGACTAAAATATTTAACCTCTCTCTTTCTTCAGGTATCTTTCCCTCCTCATTTAAACATGCCATCATAACTAGTGTTGAGCGAGCACTAAAATGCTCGGGTGCTCGAAGCTCGGGCCGAGCTCGCCGTGATACTCGGGTGTTCGACCCGAGCAACGAGCCCAATGTTAGTCTATGGGAGACCCGAGCATTTTTGGCTCGGCACCCCCGGCAGTCTTTTAAAAGCCTAATAAGTGCCCAAAACGATAGTGACAGTTCTCAAATGACATGGGGACAGCATGGGGATCGCCCCAGGAAGCATTTCTGATGCCCAGGTCACTGCTGTCAACAACGTGGTCAGAGGTATTAAGCCACTTTTAAAGGCTCACAATAAAATGTTCAAAAACGAAACAGAAACTGCTTTCCTGTGAAATATGTTAAGGAACTTCCTTTCCAGGATAAAGAAGACTTGTGTATAAGGTAAAATAAATAACCCCCCCAAAAAAATACTCCTCCACATCTTGGGCTATGTTCACAAGTAGCATTTTTTATGCGTTTTTGCACTTTTGTATTGCTTTCAACAATGACAAATGCATTCACCGGGAAATGTCATTTTAACATTTTACAACCTTATCTGGCCATGTGCTGTGTGACACATGCATACAGTGCTGAAAAGACATGGAAATGTGACACCTCTACTCAGAAAGCTCGTGTTTTACCCTGGGTGTTGGGGGACTCGGTGTCGGGCCCTGTGTTGAAGAGATGGGATGCAGCCATGGCCCGGGCCCGACCCGTGATCAGGCTTGTCCGGGTTGAGTAGCTGATTAACGACTACGCCACCTGTGATGTCTGGTGAAGGGCCACCAGCGCCGCTAGCAGTCCGCTGAGGCCCGGTGTCGTGGCGGCTAAAGTTATTACTGCTCCCCACAGGCGGAACAAGGCCTCAGGGCAGACAAACAGGATGAAGGGGGGTTGCAGTAGCGCGGGGAGTACGGGCACCACGTCGCGTGGTATGGCGCGTAATGAACAGTCCGGAGGCCATAGGGGTGAACTTCCAAGGCTTTACTCACTCAGATGTATTAGCGAGAAGGCGACTCCCTGCTCCTCGCGGAGTCCTGCGGCCACCAGGGGCGGGGGTCCGACTACCTCCGAGGAAGTCCAGTGTTCGGTAGCGACCCTACACTAGAGTGTTCCTGCACTACAGACTTCACCCTTTCCCGTCTGTGCGTGTGTAGATAAGCCGGGTCTCCCTCTGAGCTCCTCTCAGGCGTAGGGCTCGGGTGGCAATTCCTCTCCATCCGAAGCCCGGCGGGATCCTCAGGGCCTAACCGGGCTTTCCCGTCCTGGACGTAGAGTACGAGGTCGGGTGTCGGGGGCCGGTACCCCTTTTGCAGCCGGAATCCCTCTGAATAGATCAGGTAGGTGAGGACAGGTGGCGTGCTCCGCTCCGTCTGCATCCTCCCCGGGACCCATTTGCTAGGGAGCCACACTCTAAAGCTCCCGGGCCTTCTTGATCCTGGTCCTTGGCCAGGTTGAGACATTCCTTGTCTGCAACCTACCTCTCGTCCCATAGCTCGGGGTACGAGGGCTGTGTCCCATGCCGGTGCAGGCCCACACAGGATCTGCGCTCCAGGAGGGAAGTCACATTACACACAGTATTTTGACAGAACAGTACGACCACTTGACAGACAGACTGTCCGAGACCACAAAGACGAACAAGAACCAGAACCAAGATCAAAGATGGCATTCTATTAAATATGAAATTAGAAGTGTAACTAACTAACTGTTCCTCCACCCACACCCACTAACTGGTTCCTACCACTTTGTGTTCCCCAGTCTCCCTGTAACCAGGCGAGCAGCACCTAGTGCATACTAGCTCCCTCTGGTGGAAATGTGGTGTTGGATGCAAAAGGTTAGGTCACTACCATCACACTGGCCTTACCTCAGAGGAGGAACACCACACTCCATTAAAGAAGTGCAGCATTCCTGTGGCGGTCGAACCCTCAGGGGCGCCACAGAAACAGCATGGGGAAGACCCCTGGAAGCATCTCTGACACCCAGGTCACTGCCTAAAAGTGTGCCCATCAGAAGTCATCCTTGCCACATCAGAAGATGCAGACTTGCAACTATCCCCGTGCAAGTTCTTGTCCCAGGGCACTGTTCAATTGTACCTCCCCCATTCCTTGCAATGCAAGCGCAAATATGCAGCCAACCACCCACCCACCTTCAGGCTGCAATACCATACTGCTTGCTTGCACTTGAAATTGGGCCTTTTAGGCATGTGGAGGCGGAATCTGACCACCACGTCATGGCTGCGTTGGCGGCCTGGAATCCATACTCAGTCCCCAGCCGCGCAGCGGCGGGGGGTCCACACTCGGTCCCCAGCTGCCAGGGGGAGGCTGGGTGTCCATACTCGGTCCCCAGCCGCCCCGTGGCCGGGTGTCCACACACGGTCCCCAGCCGTCTGGGGGCAGCCGGGTGTCCATAAACGGTCCCCAGCCGCCCCTATTTCTCCTGTCAATTTCCCCCCACACACTTTTCTTAGCCCGGCCTGCTTGAGGACAGCATTGGGTGAGACCACCAGAGAACCAGACTCCTCTGGTGGGCCCTGGCTTCTCCATCAGGGGAGTTGAGAGTGCCAAGGTGAGGAGCATAATGATGATGATAGAAGTTAGCATCTGCTTTGTTTTCTTTTAATGCAAGCATAAGTGTGCAGCCTGCCACCCACCCACCCACCCCCCAGGCTGCAATGCCATACTGCTAGCTTGCACTTGAAATGGGGCCTTTTAGTTTGGAGGAGGCCGAAGCTGGCCACTACCTCATGGATGTTTCGGCAGCGAGGTATCCATACTCTGTCCCCAGCCACCCCTATTTGTCCCGGTGTGCTTTATACATAAGATTAAGCGCGTATACCAAAACATTACCTGTGCCCTCCCTAGTGCATTTAGTGGGAAGGACAGCCTATTCTGCTGTAGTGTGTGCATGCCAAACCTCTGTTCATGGTACATGCGAAGATGCCTCCCACTCTGCACCTGTCGTTGCAGACTTGCAACTATCCCCGTTCAAGTCCTTGTCCTAGGGCAGTGTTCAATTGTACCTCTCCCATTCCTTGCAATGCAAGCGCAATATGCAGCCTGCCACCCACCCACCCCCAGGCTGCAATACCAAACTGCTTGCTTGCACTTGAAATTGGGCCTTTTAGGCATGTGGAGGCGGTATCTGGCCACCACGTCATGGCTGCGTTGGCGGCCTGGAATCCATACTCAGTCCCCAGCTGCCCGGCGGCCGGGTGTCCACACACGGTCCCCAGCCGCCTGGGGGAAGCCGAGTTTCCATAAACGGTCCCCAGCCGCCCCTATTTCTCCTGTCAACTTCCCCACACACACTTTTCTTAGCCTGGCCTGCTTTAGGGCAGCATTGGACGAGACCACCAGAGAACCAGACTACTCTGGTGGGCCCTGGCTTCTCCATAAGGGCAGTTGAGAGTGCCAAGGTGAGGACCATGATGAAGATGATACAAGTTAGCATCTGCTTTGTTTTCTTGGAATGCAAGTGCATGTATGTAGTAGCGGATAGGCCTGAGGTGGTCAGCGTTTTGGCGCATATCCTACCTCCTCCGAGGATTGCTGGATGTTTTCCTGCTACTATTCCAGTTCTATGACTCCCGTTAAAACAAAGCTTCAGGTGATAAATGATGGATGAGGTAGTGGCAAAGGAGAAAGAGCAGGAGGAACAGGGACCATTCACATCAATATCAGGCCAGTCAACCACATATGTCTTGTAGGATATGTTTCTGTAACAAAAGGAGCGGTTCGGCTAAACAATAATAGGGCATACAGTGAGTGCAATGCCTACCAAAAATTTTGAGGCACTCCAATGCCCCTTGGAAATGACATGGAGGTCAGAGGGCCTTAACTAAACCATTTTTTCCATTTATAGCAACTGGGTCTCCTGTACACTGTTAGCCTAAGCAGTGAATGGAAGGCTTTCCAAAGTTATGAGGAACTGCAATGCCCCTTGAAACAGACGTGGATTACAGTGTACTAAAAACCTTCTACCCATTAATGGGGAATGGGTCTCCCTTAGTTTTCGCCTTTGCATTGAAAAGCAAAAGCTGACTAAAATTAGGAGGAAATGCAATGCCCGTTGGAAGAGTCCTGGAGGTTAGAGGTAATTAAAAACAACATTTCAATGCATCTTGGAAGAGCTGTGGAGTTCAGAGTGGCTTAAGAAGACGCTTTTAATGCCCCTTTGAAGAGACGTGGAGATCACAGTAGCTTAAAAAGACGGTTTTAATGCCCCTCGGAAAAGACGTGGAGGTCCCAGTAGCTTAACAAGATTTTTTTAATGCCCCTCGGAAAAGTGGTGGAGGTTGCAGTAGCTTAACAAGACGGTTTTAATGCCACTCTGAAAAGACGTGGAGGTCCCAGTAGCTTAACAAGACGGTTTGAATGCCCCTTGGAACAGACGTGGAGGTCACAGTAGCTTAACAAGACGCTTTTAATGCCCCTTACAAGAGCCATACAGTACAGCATCTTAAAAATATTATTCCAATTATTGGGGAGTGGATTTCACAGAGTATTTGCTTATGCCTTCCAAGCAAAAGCTTCCAAAAATTAGGATGCAGCAACTTGCAATGCCCCTTACAAGAGCCATGCAGTACAGCATATTACAAACATTATTCCCATTATTGGGGAGTGGGACTCCCATAGTATTTGCTTATGCCTTCCAAGCAAAAGCTTCCAAAAATGAGGATGGAGCAACTTGCAATGCCCCTTACAAGAGCCATGCAGTACAGCATATTACAAACATAAGTCCCATTATTGGGGAGTGGGTCTCCCATAGTATTTGCTTATGCCTTCCAAGCAAAAGCTTCCAAAAATTAAGATGGAGCAACTTGCAATGCCCCTTACAAGTGCCATGCAGTACAGCATATTACAAACATAAGTCCCACTATTGGGGAGTGGGTCTCCCATAGTATTTACTTATGCCTTCCAAGCAAAATCTTCCAAAAATTAAGACGGAGCAGCTTGCAATGCCCCTTACAAGAGCCATGCAGTGCAGCATAATGCAAACATTATTTCCATTATTGGGGAGTGGGTCTCCCATAGTATTTGCTTATGCCTTCCAAGCAAAAGCTTCCAAAAATTAGGACGGAGCAACTTGCAATGCCCCTTACAAGAGCCATGCAGTACAGCATATTACAAACATTATTCCCATTATTGGGGAGTGGGTCTCCCATAGTATTTGCTTATGCCTTCCAAGCAAAAGCTTCCAAAAATTAAGACAGAGCAACTTGCAATTCCCCTTACAAGAGCCATGCAGTACAGCATATTAGAAACATAAGTCCCATTATTGGGGAGTGGGTCTCCCATAGTATTTGCTTATGCCTTCCAAGCAAATGCTTCCAAAAATTAAGACGGAGCAATTTGCAATGCCCCTTACAAGAGACATGCAGTACAGCATATTACAAACTTTATTCCCATTATTGGGGAGTGGGTCTCCCATAGTATTTGCTTATGCCTTCCAAGCAAAAGCTTCCAAAGCTACGTCCCAGTAGCTAAACAAGACGGTTTTAATGCCCCTTACAAGAGACGTGAAGGTCAGAGTGGTATAACAAGACGCTTTTAATGCCCCTCAGAAGAAACGTGGAGGTCAGAGTGGTATAACAAGACGCTTTTAATGCCACTCAGAAGAGACGTGGAGGTCAGAGTGGTATAACAAGACGGTTTTAATGCCCCTCAGAAGAGACGTGGAGGTCAGAGTGGTATAACAAGACGCTTTTAATGCCCCTTGAAAGAGACGTGGAGGTCAGAGTGGTATAACAAGAAGCTTTTAATGCCCCTCAGAAGACACTTGGAGGTCAGAGTGGTATAACAAAACGGTTTTAATGACCCTTGGAAGAGACGTGGAGGTCAGAGTGGTATAACAAGACGGTTTTAATGCCCCTCGGAAGAGACGTGGAGGTCAGAGTGGTATAAAAAGATGCTTTTAATTAGAGATGAGCGGTGTTCGACTCGAACTGTTCGCCAATCTCAAATTCGAGCTGTTTTGGGCGGTGTTCGAGCCGTACGGCGAACACGAACGATTTGAAAAAAATCCGGCTGTTCGAGGTTATGTTCGATAACTGTTTGTGCACCAAAATCATAACTGGATTTTTTCTCAGTAATGCTGAATATTAATGTTAATACGCAGTTTGTACAGCGGGGCGGGGGGAGGGGCAGGGGATGGATCTCTGCATAAATAATGAAGATCTCCATTTTTTTTTCTCTTTCCCGCATTTACAGTGGGGAGGTGCAATCTGTCAGCCTATCAGCAGCGCACACACGGAGCGAACTGCTTTTTTTCACACAAGCAAGGGCATGTGTCATTGGCAGTGTATGTCACATGTCCTTGCCCTATAAGACCCAGCCATTTTCCCCGTCGCCACCATTTTCTCACTGCTGCAGCTGCGTGTTAGACGGCACCGCTGTTGCTGTGTGCGCTATACTTTGAGTGTTAATTTCATGCCAATTTTCTCTGAAATATACAGATAGCTAGAGAGTAGGGAATAGTTGTGATTGCAGTCCTTTTGAGGACTAGGTTACATCATTTCCTACGACTTTTATCAGGCAGGTCTGTGCTCTTAAATAGATAGGTTGGGAGTAGGGACTAATTGTAATTGCAGTCCTTTTGAGGGCTAGGTTGCATCAGTTCCTATCACTTTTTGCCAGGCAGGTCTGTGCCAGTGCTGTGCAAGTTTTTTTCACAGCATTTGGCTAAATCTAGCTAAGCAAATCCTTTTTGGCCTCTTGCAGTGTGTGTTAGTCAGTGGAGTAGCCTATCTGTGTTGCAAGCTACACCACCTGTGTATAGAATACAAATTTTTTTACTGCACCTAGCCAAGTAAAACCTTTTGGGCATAGCATCATTCTATTAGTCAATCTATACTAACCTCCACCAGGTTGCAAATTAAAAATATTTTTTATCTGCATCTAGCTCTGAAAAAATATTTGGGCTTGTAGCAGTGTGTGGGACTTGTTCTATTAGTCCATCTATACTAACCTCCACCAGGTTGCAAATTAAAAATAATTTTTATCTGCATCTAGCTCTGAAAAAAAATTTGGGCTAGTAGCAGTGTGTGGGACTTGTTCTATTAGTCCATCTATACTAACCTCCACCAGGTTGCAAATTACAAATAATTTTTATCTGCATCTAGCTCTGAAAAAATATTTGGGCTTGTAGCTGTGTGTGGGACTTGTTCTATTAGTCCATCTATACTAACCTCCACCATGTTGCAAATTAAAAATATTTTTTTTCTGCATCTAGCTATGAAAAAAAATTTGGGCTTGTAGCAGTGTGTGGGACTTGTTCTATTAGTCCATCTTTACTAACCTCCACCAGGTTGCAAATTAAAAATAATTTTTATCTGCATCTAGGTATGAAAAAATATTTGGTCTTTTAGCAGTGTGTGGGACTTGTTCTATTAGTCAATCAATACTAACCTCCACCAGGTTGCAAATTAAAAATAATTTAAATCTGCATCTAGCTCTGAAAAAATATTTGGGCTTGTAGCAGTGTGTGGGACTTGTTCTATTAGTCCATCTATACTAACCTCCAGCAGATTGCAAATTAAAAATAATTTTTATCTGCATCTAGCTCTGAAAAAAAATTTGGGCTTGTAGCAGTGTGTGGGACTTGTTCTATTAGTCCATCTTTACTAACCTCCACCAGGTTGCAAATTAAAAATAATTTTTATCTGCATCTAGGTCTGAAAAAATATTTGGTCTTTTAGCAGTGTGTGGGACTTGTTCTATTAGTCAATCAATACTAACCTCCACCAGGTTGCAAATTAAAAATAATTTAAATCTGCATCTAGCTCTGAAAAAATATTTGGGCTTGTAGCAGTGTGTGGGACTTGTTCTATTAGTCCATCTATACTAACCTCCAGCAGATTGCAAATTAAAAATAATTTTTATCTGCATCTAGCTCTGAAAAAAAATTTGGGCTTGTAGCAGTGTGTGGGACTTGTTCTATTAGTCCATCTATACTAACCTCCACCAGGTTGCAAATTAAAAATAATTTATATCTGCATCTAGCTCTGAAAAAAAATGTGGGCTTGTAGCAGTGTGTGGGACTTGTTCTATTAGTCCATCTATACTAACCTCCACCAGGTTGCAAATTAAAAATAATTTTTATCTGCATCTAGCTCTGAAAAAATATTTGGGCTTGTAGCAGTGTGTGGGACTTGTTCTATTAGTCCATCTATACTAACCTCCACCAGGTTGCAAATTAAAAATAATTTTTATCTGCATCTAGCTCTGAAAAAATATTTGGGCTTGTAGCAGTGTGTGGGACTTGTTCTATTAGTCCATCTATACTAACCTCCACCAGGTTGCAAATTAAAAATAATTTTTATCTGCATCTAGCTCTGAAAAAGTATTTGGGCTGGTAGCAGTGTGTGGGACTTGTTCTATTAGTCCATCTATACTAAGCTCCACCACCTGTGTATGTAATAAAATTGTTTTACTGCATCTAACCCAGCCAATACTTTTGGGCTAATACCACAGTTTGGCCACTCAGCTCTGCTCGGTTCCCATCCATTGTTTTTTGGGCAAACAACTCCAGATTTGTCAATTAGTTAACCACCAAAATGAGTGGAAAAAGGCCTGCTGATGGTGGAAAGGGGAATAGGCATGTTGGGAAGGGAAAAAAAGGTTGTGTCTGTGGGGTAGGTGTTAAAGCAACAGCATCATCTGCAGAAGAAAGACCATCTTCCAGCCAAACTAAGATGTCTACTTCTTTTAGCGGACAATGTGATAAGATCCCTTTCTTACGGCCACGCCAATCGCTACAACTTCCAGATGAGGCACAAAAACAGCAGGTGCTTCAACGGATATCAAGTGCTCCTTTAAGTGGGCTCTCCTCCACCTCAACTTCAACATCACAAATACTCCAGTCCTCAGAGGTGTCACCCCAATCGCACTTGCTTCCTCACAGCTCCCAAGTTTCCAGCTGCCCGTCTGAGTATGGATAAAACAGATGGTTGAGTCTGCAGAGCTGTTTACTCATACTATAGCCTGGGAATCAGAGGTTGGCTCCGGAGCTTCTGTGAATCCAGACGAGGAAATGATCTGCACTGATGCCCAGAATCTTTATGAGTCGAATCCAGGAACAGACGCAGAAGGTTCTGACCATAATGTAGACCCTCGTTCCCAAACTGTAACTCCTGTTGGTGGAGACAATGAGGAAGACGATGATGAGACTCAAATACCTGATTGGAGCGACAACTTGAGGTTTTTGTCAGGGCAGGAACAGGTTGGCTCTGAGGACGACGCGTGTGATAACACACAGGGTGATGATGACGAGGTTGGAGATCCCACTTACTTTCAACCCACAGTCAGCCAGTCGATGAGGTCAGCAGAGGAGGTGGAGGAGGATGCTAGTGACGACGAGGTCAGGTTGCGCCTTCCTGGAGAGAGACGTAGTACTGGAAGCACGTCAACAACTGCATCCTCAAACACAGCTCTGCCTCTGACCACAAGTCGTGGTGGCTCTTCAGGTCGCATGGGTGCTAAGCCTTGCATAGCCTGGGCATTTTTTCAGATCGATAAGGATGACCCAACTCGTGTTATCTGTAACATTTGTCAGCAAAAGCTAAGTAGAGGCCAAAAAATACATAGTTTGAGTACTTCATGCATGAACCGGCACATGGACATGAAGCATAAGTTGCAGTGGGAAGCTCACTGTGCTACAATGCGGCCTAGCCGGCCGGGCCAACCACCGTCTGCGACATCTTGTGCATCCACGGCCTCTTCATCCTCTGTGACTGGGGGGACAGCAGTCACACCTGTTTTGGGACGCAAACCTGCCACCTCTTTACCCGCAACAGCCAGCGTGATTGGCAGGTCATCATTTTCTTTGGAGGTGGAAACACCAGCTGGTGTTGAGCGCTCTCCGACATCGAGAGCACCACCTTTGGATCAAGGCAACCTAACATGTCCGCCTGCATCTTCCTCACAAACCGGCAGTTTGCCGGGGACACCCTTCTCAACCCCGTCTAAGCACAACAGCCAGCCCTCGGTCCCTCAGATGTGGACAAGTAAAAGACCATTTCCTCCTAGCCATGAGAAAGCTAAGAGGTTGAATTTCACCATCTGCAAGCTGTTGGCTACAGAAATGCTGCCTTTCCGTCTGGTGGACACAGAGGATTTTCTAGACCTTATGTCCGTCGCAGTGCCCCAGTACCAGATGCCAAGTCGGCAATACTTTTCAAAGAAAGGTGTGCCTGCGCTCCACCAGTATGTCGCACACAAGATCACCGCTTCTTTGAGAAACTCTGTGTGTGACAGGGTGCATTTCACCACAGACACTTGGACGAGTAGGCATGGACAGGGGCGTTACATGTCGCTGACTGGGCACTGGGTAACTATGGTGACAGCAGGACAAGGGGCTGCTGTCCAAGTCTTGCTGTCCCCACGAGTTGTGCGTCAATCCTCTTTATCTCGAAGTTCCTCCACTGCTTCTGCCTCCTCAACCTCCTCTCGGTCCTCCACCTGCACCCAAAGCCTGTCTGGTCATGCCACAAGCTTTCTAACTGCGCAGAAGGGATCCTGCACACCTCCTTACTATGCTGGCAGTAGGGCTCAACGTCATCAGGCGGTTTTTACTTTGAAATGTCTGGAAAATATGAGTCACACAGCTGAGGAGTTGTGGTCAGCTCTGGAGAACCAGTTTCATGAATGGTTGTCTCCACTGGACCTGCAACCAGGGAAGGCCGTGTGCGACAATGCTGCAAACCTGGGTGCGGCCCTTTGCCGGGGCAATGTCACACACGTACCTTGTATGGCTCACGTGCTGAACCTGGTTGTCCAGCAATTTTTAGGCCACTATCCCGGACTAGATGGCCTTCTGCAGAGGGCACGGTCGCTGTGTGCTCACTTTCGCCGTTCGCATCCCGCAGCTCAGCGACTTACATCTCTACAGAAGTCGTTGGGCCTGCCACTTCACCGGCTAAAATGCGATGTGCCTACCCGGTGGAATTCAAATCTGCATATGTTGCAGCGACTGTGGCAGCACCGACAAGCCCTGGTGCAGTATGTTCTAACGTATAACCTGGGCCAACGAGATCCAGAGGTGGGGCAAATCACGCTGGAGGAGTGGTCTCAGATCAGGGACCTATGCACCCTTCTGCACAGTTTTGAAATGGCGACGAAGATGTTTAGTGTTGATGATGCCATTATCAGCATGACTATTCCGGTGATTTACATGCTGGAGCACATGTTAAACAGAATTCGGAGTCAGGTGGTGGCACAAGAGCAGGTTGAGGAAGGAGAGGAGGAGGAGTTGTATGCGGAAGGGCTAACATCTGCAAGGTCCAGAGGGTCGGCAGCACCAAGGCGGCAGGCATGTGAGGGTGGGGGAGATGGTTTTACCAGGGCACATGGTAGCAGCCAAACTAGTGAGGAAGGTGCAGGAGCCCAGGAAGAAGTGGAGGACGAACTGATGGAAGACTCATCAGATGAGGGAGACCTTGATCACATTTCTGTTGTGCGAAGTTGGGGGGAGAGGGCAAAGGAAGGAATCATTATTGTTACCTCGCCACCAACACAACAGGGACTTGGTGCTCCTGGATGCGCAAGACACATGAGTGCCTTCTTGCTGCACTACCTGCAACATGACCCTCGAATTGTGAGAATTAGAAATAATCCTGACTACTGAGTTGCCACACTGTTAGATCCCCGGTACAAAAGTAAATTTGCAGAAATTAATCCTGCCATAGAAAGGGATGCACGCATGCAGGAGTATCAGCAGAGACTGTTGCAGAATCTTACATGTGCTTTTCCACAAAAGACCAGTGGTGCACGTAGTGAATCTCACAGTTCCAACTTGCCAACCGTGGGACCGTCGAGTGTTCAGCACTCAAAACGTAACAGAAACACAGTATCTGCTGGTAACATCAATTTTGCGGAATCATTTCACCACTTTTTTAGCCCATCCTGTGCAAGGCCACAGGAGACAAGAAGTCTGACACATAATCAACGCCTAGAGACGATGGTACAGGAGTATCTCCAAGTAAACATTGAAGCCATGACTGTGTCACTGGACCCTTGCTCTTTTTGGCCTTCCAATCTGCATAAATGGCCGGAGCTCGCCACTTACACCTTGGAGATCTTGTCATGCCCCGCAGCCAGCGTTCTGTCTGAACGTGTGTCCAGCACTGCTGGTGGTGTGCTGACAGATAAGCGCATGCGGCTCTCCACTGATAATGTAGACAGACTCACGCTCATAAAGATGAACAAATCATGGATCCCAAAGGACTTTTCTACCCCTGTGTCATCCTGGGGAGAGTAAAAGCATGATGATTTGTTAAAATCACCTCACCAACCGTTTTAAGCTTTCAAATTACTAATCATGTTTATCTGTATTTTGCCTGTATAATAATTTTGGCCTTGTAGCACTGTGCAGTACTGATTCTATTAGGCCATCTATACTAAACTCCACCATATTTCAAATTACTAATCATGTTTGTCTGTATCTTGGCTGGAAAATAATTTGGGCCTTGTAGCAGTGTGCAGTATTGATTCTATTAGGCCATCTATACTAAACTCCACCAGATTTCAAATTACTAATCATGTTTATCTGTATCTTGGCTGGAAAATAATTTTGTCCTTGTAGCAGTGTGCATTACTGATTCTATTAGGCCATCTATACTAAACTCCACCAGATTTAAAATTACTAATCATGTTTATCTGTATCTTGGCTGTAAAATAATTTGGGCCTTGTAGCAGTGTGCAGTACTGATTCTATTAGGCCATCTATACTAAACTCCACCAGATTTAAAATTACTAATCATGTTTGTCTGTATCTTGGCTGGAAAATAATGTGGGCCTTGTAGCAGTGTGCAGTATTGATTCTGTTAGGCCATCTATACTAAACTCCACCAGATTTCAAATTACTAATCATGTTTATCTGTATCTTGGCTGGAAAATAATTTGGGCCTTGTAGCAGTGTGCAGTACTGATTCTATTAGGCCATCTATACTAAACTCCACTAGATTTAAAATGACTAATCATGTTTGTCTGTATCTTGGCTGGAAAATAATGTGGGCCTTGTAGCAGTGTGCAGTATTGATTCTGTTAGGCCATCTATACTAAACTCCACCAGATTTCAAATTACTAATCATGTTTATCTGTATCTTGGCTGGAAAATAATTTGGGCCTTGTAGCAGTGTGCAGTACTGATTCTATTAGGCCATCTATACTAAACTCCACCAGATTTAAAATTACTAATCATGTTTATCTGTATCTTGGCTGTAAAATAATTTGGGCCTTGTAGCAGTTTGCAGTACTGATTCTTTTAGGCCATCTATACTAAACTCCACCAGATTTAAAATGACTAATCATGTTTATCTGTATCTTGGCTGGAAAAAAATTTGGGCCTTGTAGCAGTTTGCAGTACTGATTCTATTAGGCCATCTATAATAAGCTCCACCAGATTTAAAATTACACTGGTCAACGCAATTTTTCTGTCAAAAGGTTTTAAAACATATTTAAAGTCAATTTTGGCTCCTGATTACTAATACGAACTCCGTTTTTGGCTATCACATCAGGATTTCGAGATATTTTTGATGGAAATTACTCCTATCGAATGTTTTTGGATAAAAACCTCATGATTTTCTTTACTACATTTTGTATATTTTTAATCAAGGAATAACAAAAATTACAAAGTCTGTGTACAGCAAATCAAATATACTTACAAAATTAAACTACAAAATATAAAAACACATATATATGGCACACAGATGAATGGCAAATGGCAGTTATTTGAACTTTCTTTTCTTGGCTGATCTGTGATGTACAGCTTCTGGGTTGTCTCTCATCAAGCTCCAGCAATAGTCAGCCATCATATGTGAGTCCCACCGGCCTTGATACCATTCTTCCATTGTTTTAATGTCCTGATGAAAACGCTCCCCTTGTTCCTCGCTCACATCCCCAAGGTTCTCTGGAAAAAAGTCCAAATGGCTGTGTAAATAGTGAATCTTGATACTCATTCTACATCCAAGATTTTGCAGACTCATTAGTAGCTCTTCCACAATCTCTTCATAGTTGTCTGCTTTCTTATTCCCTAGAAAATTCTGCACCACATTACAAAATGCATTCCAAGCTCTTTCTTCTGTCTCATTCATTGATGTGATAAAGTTTGGGTCTCTCATAAATGTTTTTATTTGAGGTACATCAAATATTCCAGCCTTTTTCTTCTGTTCACTAAGACCAGAAGTTGAACATATATAGTTAAAGCATTCTCCACTGTGATTGAGAGCTTTGACGAACTGCTTCATCAATCCAAATTTTATGTGCAAGGGAGGAAAGACAATGTTCTTCCTATCCACTAGAGGATCAAGAATGACATTCTTATCGCCAGATGCCAAACTCTGTCGCTGAGGCCATTCAATTTTCACCCAGTGCTCTGCTGTAGCTCTACTGTCCCAGTAGCACAGAAAACAAGGGTGTTTGAAAACTGTTTTTTTACTTTCTTATCATAACAAATGGGAACTATGCATGTTCAAAGAAAACAAAGACATTCTCACATTTATTGGGAGACTAAATGAAAACTAAATTTACCTTAGTGAACCGTATAAACCGGCACTTTTCATGCACTACTTATATTTTTCTTGGAATTATTGAAAATGGACTATAAACAGTATAGAACAAAAGTTTGGACACATCTTCTCATTTAAAGATTTTTCTGGATTTTCATGACTATGAAAATTGTACATTCACACTGAAGGCATCAAAACTATGAATTAACACATGTGGAATTATATACTTAACAAAAAAGTGTGAAACAACTGAAAATATGTCTTATATTCTAGGTTCTTCAAAGTAGCCACCTTTTGCTTTGATGACTCCTTTGCACACTCTTGGCATTCTCTTGATGAGCTTCAAGAGGTAGTCACCGGAAATGGTCTTCCAACAATCTTGAAGGAGTTCCCAGAGATGCTTAGCACTTGTTGGCCCTTTTGCCTTCACTCTGCGGTCCAGCTCACCCAAAACCATCTCGATTGGGTTCAGGTCTGGTGACTGTGGAGGCCAGGTCATCTGGCGTAGCACCCCATCACTCTCCTTCTTGATCAAATAGCCCTTAAACAGCATGGAGGTGTGTTTGGGATCATTGTCCTGTTGAAAAATAATTGATGGTCCAACTAAACGCAAACCGGATGGAATAGCATGCCGCTGCAAGATGCTGTGGTAGCCATGCTGGTTCAGTATGCCTTCAATTTTGAATAAATCCCGAACAGTGTCACCAGAAAAGCACCCCCACTCCATCACACCTTCTCTTCCATGCTTCACGGTGGGAACCAGGCATGTAGAGTCAATCCGTTCACCTTTTCTGTGTCGCACAAAGACACGGTGGTTGGAACCAAAGATCTCAAATTTGGACTCATCAGACCAAAGCACATATTTCCACTGGTGTAATGTCCATTCCTTGTGTTCTTTAGTGTAAATAAGTCTCTTCTGCTTGTTGCCTGTCCTTAGCAGTGATTTCCTAGCAGCTATTTTACCATGAAGGCCTGCTGCACAAAGTCTCCTCTTAAAGTTGCTGAAGAGATGTGTCTGCTGCTAGAACTCTCTGTGGCATTGACCTGGTCTCTAATCTGAGCTGCTGTTAACCTGCGTTTTCTGAGGCTGGTGACTCGGATAAACTTATCCTCAGAAGCAGTGATGACTCTTGGTCTACCTTTCCTGGGGCGGTCCTCGTGTGAGCCAGTTTCTTTGTAGCGCTTGATGGTTTTTGCAACTGCACTTGGGACACTTTCAAAGTTTTCCCAATTTTTCAGACTGACTGACCTTCATTTCTTAAAGTAATGATGGCCACTCGTTTTTCTTTACTTAGCTGCTTTTTTCTTGCCATAATACAAATTCTAACAGTCTATTCAGTAGGACTATCAGCTGTTTATCCACCAGACTTCTGCACAGCACAAATAATGGCCCCAACCCCATTTATAAGGCAAGAAATCCCACTTATTAAACCTGACAGGGCACACCTGTGAAGTGAAAACCATTTCCCATGACTACCTCTTGAAGCTCATCAAGAGAATGCCAAGATTGTGCAAAGCAGTCATCAAAGCAAAAGGTGGCTACTTTGAAGAAGCTAGAATATAAGACATATTTTCAGTTGTTTCATACTTTTTTGTTAAGTATATAATTCCACATGTGTTAATTCATAGTTTTGATGCCTTCAGTGTGAATGTACAATTTTCATAGTCATGAAAATACAGAAAAATCTTTAAATGAGAAGGTGTGTCCAAACTTTTGGTCTGTACTGTACCTATAGCGCAAAAACGTGATGTGATAGAGAAATTATAAGATCAGATTTGAATTCAGCACCCTTAAATTAGTCTAAAACTGTTCTTAAAGTCCATGCCAGAATTTTTTTTTTGTACACTAGTGTTATTAATAAAAATCATGTTTATCTGTATCTTGCCTGTAAAATAATTTTGGCCTTGTAGCAGTTTTCAGTACTGATTCTATTAGGCCATCTATACTAAGCTCCACCAGATTTCAAATTATTACTAATGATGTTTATCTCTATCTTGCCTGTAAAATAATTTTGGCCTTGTAGCAGTTTGCAGTACTGATTCTATTAGGCCATCTATACTAAGCTCCACCAGATTTCAAATTATTACTAATCATGTTTATTTGTATCTTGCCTGTAAAATAATTTTGGCCTTGTAGCAGTTTGCAGTACTGATTCTATTAGGCCATCTATACTAAGCTCCACCAGCTTTCAAATTAATAATAATTTTTAGCTGCATTTAGCCCGGAAAATAATTTTGGGGCTTCTAGATGCGCAAGACACATGAGTGCCTTCTTGCTGCACTACCTGCAACATGACCCTCAGATAGTCAGAATTCGAAATAATCCTGACTACTGGGTTGCCACACTCTTAGATCCCCCACACTCTTCGATCAACCTTTTCATTTTAATGAAGAACAAAAAAATGGTCATTTTTGAAATTATAAGCATTAGCAGGTTATTAGAAACTGAAATCAAACAGTTTTCAACTCAAAACTTTACTCTAGGTGATGTTACATTTGCACATAGGACCCCTTGTTCGAAAGGAGCTTCTGAACTGTCTCGTCCTTTGAATTTGTCAGGTTTTGGATGGTTTCTGCTTCAATTGTTTTGCATGAGGACAGAATACCCTCCCAGAGCTGTTGCTTAGATGTTAACTGCCTCCCGCCATCATAGACACTCCTTTTGATGACGCTCCAGAGGTTCTGAATTGGGTTGAGGTCAGGGGAGCATGGGGGTCACACCATAAGTTTGTCCCCTTTTATGCCCATATCAGCCAGAGATGCAGATGTGTTATGTGCAGCATGAGACCGTGCATTATCATGCATAAAAATTATCTTGCTGCGGAATACACGGTTCTTCTTCGTGAACCATGGCAGGAAGTGCTGTTTGAGAAACTCCACATACATTATGGAGTTCATCTTTACCCCTTCAGGGATCCTAAAGGGGACGACAATCTCTCTCCCCATGATTCCAGCCCAAAACATTACTCCACCTCCTCCTTGTTGGCGCCGTAGCTGTGTTTGCATGGGGTGTCCATCAACCAGCCATCCTCCACTCCATCCATCTGGACCATCGAGCGTTGCACGGCACTCATTGGTGAACAAAACAGTTTTGAGGTCAGTCTTCATGTATTGTTTGGCCCACTGGAGCCGTTTCTGCTTGTGTACAGTGGATAGAGGAGGTAGACAGGATGGCTTACGCACAGCTGCAAACCTCTGAAGGACCCTGCATCTTGTTGTTCGGGGGACGTAGGAGGCACCAGCAGCTACAAAAACTTGCCTGCTGCTATGACAAGGCTTTTTTGCCACTGCTCTTTTAACCTGACGTAATTGCCTGTAGGAAAGTGTCCTCAATTTTCCCTTATCAGCACGCACACATGTGTACTGTGAATCAGCTACATACTTCTTGATTGTGCGATGATCAGGATGAAGTGTCTTGGCAATGTTGATTGTAGTCATGCCTTGACCTAAACACTCCACAATTTGTTGCTTCTCAGCAGCCGGCACATCCTTTTTCTTTCCCATTTTGGCTGAAAATGTAGACTGCTTAATAATGTGGGACAGCCTTCTTAAGTAGTCTTGCCTTTCATTGGACACACCTGCCAAACTAATTAGCACAGGTGTCTGCAATTGCTTACTGTGATATAAAGAGCCCTGACACACATCACCATCAATGAGTTTAACTGACAAACAAAAAAATTCTTACCTTATCACTCCTAAACACTTTTTGCATAATAATTTGGAACACAGTTGTACATGTGCTTTTCCACAAAACACCAGTGGTTCACGTAGTGAATCTTACAGTTCTAACTTGCCAACCGTGGTCTGTATGGAGTTGTTCAATAAAGGGCCCAAAATTAAGATAACATAGACGGGAGAGGTCTCTATGAATAGGAATTCCTAAGTATTTGATACCCTGTGAGGGCCAGGCAAAGGGAAAGTTGGACTGGATGGAATCCTGTATGGATTTGGGGAGGGAGACATCGAGGGCCTCAGACTTTGCTGCATTGATTTTAAAATTTGACCATGAAACAAAGTGATCTATTTCAGCCATAACAGCAGGGATGGATATATGTGATTGAGTGATATATACTAGGACATCATCAGCAAATGCAGAGCACTTGTATTCGGTGCCTCCCACCTCAATCCACCTAATATTGGGGTTATGGCGAATTGATGAGAGCAGGTGCTCCGTCACTAGGATGTATAAGAGACGGGACAGAGGACATCCCTGCCTTGTCCCATTGGTGATTATGAAAGGTGATGAAAATGTTCCATTTATCTTCAGCCTAGGTGACGTATTGCGATACAGGGCCGTGATTTTGGCTATAGAAGAGTCCCCTAGACCCCTACCCCAAGCTTTTTAAGAGAATAATATATGGCGTGCCAGGAGACTCTATGGAATGCTTTCTCAGCATCCAACGAGAGTATCTAATTACAAATTTTTAACTGCATCTAGCCCAGGAAATACTTTGTGCCTAGTAGCAGTATCTGCTAGTCAGCAGATTATCCCAGCTGTTAAGCAAGCTACACCACCTGTAGTTTGGACACTTAATTTTTTCAAAAGAAATGCTTCGGGCCCCCGGGACACTCAGTGAAGAGCATCGGGAGGCACCCCAAGGCACAGGGGCTGGAACTGGCGGTAGGACGCCTTGCGGTGGACCGCCAAGCTCGTTCCTTATAAAAGCTTTTTAACTGCAGCAGCTTTAGTGGACGCTACTGAAGCTGGAATTCTCGCAGCTGCTGGCATCAGACTTGCCCTCCAATAGATCCTTGTAAAAGGATTTAAAGTGTACTCATTCAAATTAGAGAGACAATTTAAATTAAAAAGCTTAGACCTGCCTCCACCGCAGGGTAGCTTGCTCGACCCACCAGCTTACAGGCACCAGTATTGGGAGAGTGGGGCTGGCCGTCAGGGTCCACCGCAGCTCCGGCACAAACCCGGCGACACGGAGGTCGCACGGGCAGGAACGGACTGGCCGTGTCGGCTTCGCACTTTTTTGGTTTTAGAAGAGCATGACATGCCTACATCTGTGTCTCCCTCTCCTTTTACTCCTCCACCTCTTTTCTTTTCGCATGACTATATGTACTTGTCACTTTTCCATGTTTTAGTTGTGTCTTCTGAGCAGTTTGTTAGATTTTGGACACCTTTGAAGTGTTTTCTATGTGTTTTCTATGTGTTCCTATGTGTTTTTGTTTGCCTGCCATTGGTTTTAATGGTGTTCGAAGGTGTTCGACGAACAGTTCGACGAACAGTTCGGCGAACATACGGGAGCTCGACGAACCGAACCGAACTCGAACACTACGGGTGGCTCAACTCTACTTTTAATGCCCCTCAGAAGAGACGTGGAGGTCAGAGTGGTATAACAAGACGCTTTTAATGCCCCTCAGAAGAGACATTGAGGTCAGAGTGGTATAACAAGACGGTTTTAATGCCCCCTACAAGAGACGTGGAGGTCAGAGTGGTATAACAAGATGCTTTCAATGCCCCTCGGAAGAGACGTGGAGGTCAGAGTGGTATAGCAAGACGCTTTTAATGCCCCTTACAAGAGACGTGGAGGTCAGAGTGGTATAACAAGACGCTTTTAATGCCCCTTACAAGAGCCATACAGTACAGCATCTTAAAAATATTATTCCCATTATTGGGGAGTGGGTCTCCCATAGTATTTGCTTATGCCTTCCAAGCAAAAGCTTCCAAAAATTAGGAGGAAATGCAATGCCAGTTCGAAGACTCGTGGAGGTCCCAGTAGCTTAACAAGACGGTTTTAATGCCCCTTACAAGAGACGTGGAGGTCAGAGTGGTATAACAAGACGCTTTTAATGCCCCTTACAAGAGACGTGTGTAACATACCTGGCGGCGTCCTTGCATAGTGGTCCATCTCCAACTGTGCAAGAGCGCGCACTTGATCTCCAGTCCAGAATGTCTCTCTGGCTTCCCTCCATGCTGTCTGTGTCTGTTTCTGCTGCTTAAGGGCGGCGCCCGATTACTTCCTGTTTCTTGTACCTGCTGTGGGCACACCCCTTGTGCGTCCTCAGCCTATTGCTGTCTGTCACCTGGTATTTAAACCAGCTGCTCCAATTAACCCATGCCTGAGCATTGTGTTTCATTCAGTGTGTGCTTTCACTCTGAAGGTGCCAGGTCCCGTTCTGTGTTCTCTTTTCTGCCTATCCTGGAGGCTGTATTTCCAGGCCTGTCTGAACACGCTCCTAGCCTGTTCCTACCGCCTTCTAGGGGCCGATTACCTAGACCCGCTCCTGTATCTTGTCTGTCCTGTCTGTACACGCTCCTTGCCTGTTCGTCCCGCCTCTCTGGGGGCCGTATTCCCAAACCCGCTCCTGTATCCCGCTGCAGTGTCGGTCTCCTCCGTACACTCAGTTCCAGTCTGAACTGTCTCCTATCCTTTACCTGTTTTTTCTGTATGTCCGTTCCTTTCCTTTTTCTGCAGAGTCTGAACTCGTACCTAACTCCTGCTTGTTGTCTCTGTACTCCCGTTTGTGAGTAAGTGGTCCACTCGCTACTTCACTGCAAGTACCCTGTGGGTATCTGGCTCTGCCTTTCCCTTCCTGTCTGTTCCGTGTGAACAGAGCCCTGTCCCCCCTGCTCTGCCTTGCTCACCGCTCTGGCGGTTCTAGCCTGCTCTGCTTTGCTCACTGCTCCGGCAGCCTTGCTCCGCTCTCACCCTTTTGCTCACTGCTCCGGCAGCCTTGCTCCGCTCTGACCCTTTTGCTCGCTGCTCCGGCAGCTTTGCTCCGCTCTGACCCTTTTGCTCACTGCTCTGGCAGTCTCGCTCCGCTCTTATCCTTTTGTTCACTGCTCCGGCAGTCTTGCTCTACTCTTGCTCACCGCTCCAGGCGGCCTCGTCCTGCTCTGATTCCTTGCTCACTGCTCCGGCAGTCTCGCTCAGCT
Organism: Phyllobates terribilis; assembly: GCF_046119375.1. Taxonomy (NCBI): domain Eukaryota; kingdom Metazoa; phylum Chordata; class Amphibia; order Anura; family Dendrobatidae; genus Phyllobates; species Phyllobates terribilis. The sequence goes on from NW_027362768.1 coordinate 333,164,170, forward strand.
CTGACCCTTTGCTCACCGCTCCAGGCGGTCTCGTCCTGCTCTGCTCTTGCTCACCGCTCCTGGCGGTCTCGTCCTGCTCTGCTCTTGCTCACCGCTCCTGGCGGTCTCGTCCTGCTCTGCTCTTGCTCACCGCTCCTGGCGGTCTCGTCCTGCTCTGCTCTTGCTCACCGCTCCAGGCGGCATCGTCCTGCTCTGCTCTTGCTCACCGCTCCAGGCGGCCTCGTCCTGCTCTGCTTTTGCTCACCGCTCCAGGTGGCCTCGTCCTGCTCTGCTCTTGCTCACCGCTCCAGGCGGTCTCGTCCTGCTCTGCTCTTGCTCACCGCTCCAGGCGGTCTCGTCCTGCTCTGCTCTTGCTCACCGCTCCAGGCGGTCTCATCCTGCTCTGCTCTTGCTCACCGCTCCAGGCGGTCTCGTCCTGCTCTGCTCTTGCTCACTGCTCCTGGCGGTCTCGTCCTGCTCTGCTCTCGCTCACTGCTCCAGGCGGTCTCGTCCTGCTCTGCTCTCGCTCACCGCTCCGGGCGGTCTCGTCCTGCTCTGCTCTCGCTCACCACTCCGGTCGGTCTCGTCCTGCTCTGCTCTCGCTCACCGCTCCGGGCGGTCTCGTCCTGCCCTGCTCTCGCTCACCTCTCTGGGCGGCCTCACTCTGCTGTGTTTGTCCGCCACATCTGTGGTTCTGTTCCAGAGTCCCAGTGTGTACTGGGTCCTATCCCGCCTGTGTTCCTACCTGCTAGTGCCTTCCTGTCTGCACTCTAGCCGTGCTTGCCTGTACCCCCCCCTGCCTGCATACCAGTCGTGCCTGCCTATTCCCACCAGTCTGTGTGCCAGCCTAACCAGTCTGTTCCTGTATTCCCCTGTGTGGGTCAACAGCCATGTCCGGGGTCTGTCCTGGAGTAGCACCTGGTCCCTCTGCTCTGTTCCTCCTTGGTGCACTGGCGTCGTATGCCGTCGTGCGACCCTGGTCGGATCGGGTGAATACCTAGTTACGCCCCTCCAGGCATTCACTCTCCGGCACGGTCCAGTGGAATCACACGCACACGCCGCTCAGCCCGGGCGTGTGCATTACAGCATGCTCAGGCCATGGTTCCCGTTGAGCCCCACGGCCTTCGCTCTCTGAGACGTTTTCCAGTGAATACGTGCATTAAAAATAAATAAAATTTTTTTTTTCTTTACCTGAGTTCCAGGCGAAGTACGCACCCGTCCAGATGGATCTTTCTGCACTCGTTCCTGCGGATCCGCCACGGTACTTTGGGGATCCAAAACAAAGTCGTGCATTTGTGGAGCAATGCATGCTACACTTCAAGGCCTACCCTCTCTATTTTCCTTCCGATTGGGCTAAAGTGGCCTTTATGATTGACTACCTAGCGGGTGATGCCTTGAAATGGGTCACCCCCCATGGGATCCTGCAGGCCTTCCTGGTGGCCTTTCGTATGGTCTTCGAGGACCCTTACCCTGAAGCCCCTGCTGAAGCTTCGCTTCCCAATATCCCGGAGCAGCCCCGACAGGTCATGTGTGTGGGTAGCGCACTAGTCCTCCTGCCCGAAGAGACTACTGCCCATCCAGACTCCACACAGGATGACTACGCTCTCCGGAATACTTCTCACAACCTCAAGAGGCAGTCCAGACGTGCTAGACGTAGAGACAAGCCGTCACGCCAGGGTCTGTCCTCCCTGAGACCTCCTGACCCCAACCTTGAAGTCCCTACTGAAGCTTCATCTTCCTGTATCCCGGAGAAGCCCCAACGGGTAATGTGCGTGGGTAGTGCACCAGTTCTCCTGCCCGAAGAGACTACTGCCCATCCAGACTCCACACAGGAGAACTTCCTGCACCCGGCATCAGATGCTTCACCCACTTTAACCAGTGTGCATGTCCAAGGATGCTCCGAAGCTGTGATTACCTCCGAGTCTGTGCACCTCTACTACTTGGCGGAGGACCCCCTGTTGCCTCCTGAATCCTCCGGGATACCACTCGATGACAAATGGAGAGAGACTTCTCTACACCCGGTACTCGATACTTTGTCCGCTCCGTCTTGTGAGCCTGACAATGGGTACCCCAAAGTGGTAGTTACCCCCGAGTCTCTACACCCCTCCGACCAGGCGGAGGACCTCCAGTTGTCTCCAGAACCCTTCGGGGTGCTACCTGGTAGTGAAAGGACAGAGACTCTCCTATACTCTGTACCTGATACCTCGCTCGCTTCGTCCAGTGAGTCCAACCTAGTGTACTCCGAAGCAGAGGTTACACCCGAGTCTCTACACCTCTCCGACCGGGCGGAGGACCTCCAGTTGTCTCCAGAACCCTTCGGGCTGCCACCTGGTGGTGAATGGACAGAGACTTTCCTATATCCTGGATCTGATACCTCGCTTGCTTCGTCCAGTGAGTCTGAATTAGTGTACTCTGAAGCAGAGGTTACCCATGAGTCTCTACACCCCTCTGACCAGGCGGAGGACCTCCAGTTGTCTCCAGAACCCTTCGGGGTGCCACCTGGTGGTGAATGGACAGAGACTTTCCAATACTCGGTACCCGATACCTCGCCTGCTTCGTCCAGTGAGTCCGACCTAGTGTACTCTGAAGCAGATGTTTTCTCCGAGCCTCTGCACTCTTCTGACCCGGCGGAGGACGTCCAGTTGTTTCCTGAATCCTCTGGGGTACCACTAGATAACAAAGAGACAGTGACTTTTCCTCATCCTGTACCTGATAACCCGTATATTTCTTCCTGTGAGTTTGAAAGATGTACCTCGAAGCAGAGATTACCCCCAAGTCTCTGCTCCCCTCCGACCCGGTGGAGGGCTTCCAATTGTCTCCTGTACCCTCTGGGGTGCCACCTGAAAATATGTGGAGAGAGACTTCCTTGTGTGCTGTTCCTGGTACTCCACCCGTTTCGTCTGTTGCTGAGGATGGCTGGATAGGAGGTAGCATCCTAGCTAACCTAATGAGACCAGTTTTTCCTGTGGACAGTGGAAGTGATCTCCTTGAAGTGAAGGATTGGCCCTCGAATTCCCTGCGGAAGATTCTGGCAGGCCTGAAGAAGAGGGGGCGTAAGGGGGGGGTACTGTAACATACCTGGCGGCGTCCTTGCATAGTGGTCTATCTACCACTGTGCAAGAGCGCGCACTTGATCTCCAGTCCAGAATGTCTCTATGGCTTCCCTCCATGCTGTCTGTTTGTGTCTGTTTCTGCTGCTTAAGGGCGGCGCCCGATTACTTCCTGTTTCTTGTACCTGCTGTGGGCACACCCCTTGTGCGTCCTCAGCCTATTGCTGTCTGTCACCTGGTATTTAAACCAGCTGCTCCAATTAACCCATGCCTGAGCATTGTGTTTCATTCAGTGTGTGCTTTCACTCTGAAGGTGTCAGGTCCCGTTCTGTGTTCTCTTTTCTGCCTATCCTGGAGGCTGTATTTCCAGGCCTGTCTGAACACACTCCTAGCCTGTTCCTCCCGCCTTCTAGGGGCCGATTACCTAGACCCGCTCCTGTATCTTGTCTGTCCTGTCTGTACACGCTCCTTGCCTGTTCGTCCCGCCTCTCTGGGGTCCGTATTCCCAAACCCGCTCCTGTATCCCGCTGCAGTGTCGGTCTCCTCCGTACACTCAGTTCCAGTCTGAACTCTCTCCTATCCTTTACCTGTTTTTTCTGTATGTCCGTTCCTTTCCTTTTTCTGCAGAGTCTGAACTCGTACCTAACTCCTGCTTGTTGTCTCTGTACTCCCGTTTGTGAGTTTGTGGTCCACTCGCTACTTCACTGCAAGTACCCTGTGGGTATCTGGCTCTGCCTTTCCCTTCCTGTCTGTTCCGTGTGAACAGAGCCCTGTCCCCCCTGCTCTGCCTTGCTCACCGCTCTGGCGGTTCTAGCCTGCTCTGCCTTGCTCACTGCTCCGGCAGCCTTGCTCCGCTCTCACCATTTTGCTCACTGCTCCGGCAGCCTTGCTCCACTCTGACCCTTTTGCTCGCTGCTCCGGCAGCCTCGCTCCGCTCTGACCCTTTTGCTCACTGCTCCGGCAGTCTCGCTCCGCTCTTATCCTTTTGCTCACTGCTTCGGCAGTCTTGCTCTACTCTTGCTCACCGCTCCAAGCGGCCTCGTCCTGCTCTGACTCCTTGCTCACTGCTCCGGCAGTCTCGCTCAGCTCTGACCCTTTGCTCACCGCTCCAGGATGTCTCGTCCTGCTCTGCTCTTGCTCACCGCTCCTGGTGGTCTCGTCCTGCTCTGCTCTTGCTCACCGCTCCTGGCGGTCTCGTCCTGCTCTGCTCTTGCTCACCGCTCCTGGCGGTCTCGTCCTGCTCTGCTCTTGCTCACCGCTCCTGGCGGTCTCGTCCTGCTCTGCTCTTGCTCACCGCTCCAGGCGGCCTCGTCCTGCTCTGCTCTTGCTCACCGCTCCAGGCGGCCTCGCCCTGCTCTGCTCTTGCTCACTGCTCCAGGCGGCCTCGTCCTGCTCTGCTCCTGCTCACCGCTCCAGGTGGTCTCGTCCTGCTCTGCTCTTGCTCACCGCTCCAGGCGGTCTCGTCCTGCTCTGCTCTTGCTCACCGCTCCAGGCGGTCTCGTCCTGCTCTGCTCTCGCTCACCGCTCCTGGCGGTCTCGTCCTGCTCTGCTCTCGCTCACTGCTCCAGGCGGTCTCGTCCTGCTCTGCTCTCGCTCACCGCTCCGGGCGGTCTCGTCCTGCTCTGCTCTCGCTCACCGCTCCGGGCGGTCTCGTCCTGCTCTGCTCTCGCTCACCGCTCCGGGCGGTCTCGTCCTGCCCTGCTCTCGCTCACCTCTCTGGGCGGCCTCACTCTGCTGTGTTTGTCCGTCACATCTGTGGTTCTGTTCCAGAGTCCCAGTGTGTACTGGGTCCTATCCCGCCTGTGTTCCTACCTGCTAGTGCCTTCCTGTCTGCACTCTAGCCGTGCTTGCCTGTACCCCCCCCGCCTGCATACCAGTCGTGCCTGCCTATTCCCACCAGTCTGTGTGCCAGCCTAACCAGTCTGTTCCTGTATTCCCCTGTGTGGGTCAACAGCCGTGTCCGGGGTCTGTCCTGGAGTAGCACCTGGTCCCTCTGCTCGGTTCCTCCTTCGTGCACTGGCATCGTATGCCGTCGTGCGACCCTGGTCGGATCGGGTGAATACCTAGTTACGCCCCTCAAGGCATTCACTCTCCGGCACGGTCCAGTGGAATCACACGCACACGCCGCTCAGCCCGGGCGTGTGCATTACAACGTAGAGGTCAGAGTGGTATAACAAGACGGTTTTAATACCCCTCAGAAGAGACGTGGAGGTCAGAGTGGTATAACAAGACGGTTTTAATGCCCCTCAGAAGAGACGTGGAGGTCAGAGTGGTATAACAAGACGATTTTAATGCCCCTCAGAAGAGAAGTGGGGGTCAGAGTGGTATAACAAGATGGTTTTAATGCCCTTCAGAAGAGACGTGGAGGTCAGAGTGGTATAACAAGACACTTTTAATGCCCCTTACAAGAGACGTGGAGGTCAGAGTGGTATAACAAGATGCTTTTAATGCCCGTTACAAGAGACGTGGAGGTCAGAGTGGTATAACAAGACGGTTTTAAAACCCCTCAGAAGAGACGTGGAGGTCAGAGTGGTATAACAAGACGGTTTTAATGCCCCTCAGAAGAGACGTGGAGGTCAGAGTGGTATAACAAGACGGTTTTAATGCCCCTCAGGAGAGACGTGGGGGTCAGAGTGGTATAACAAGACGGTTTTAATGCCCCTCAGAAGAGACGTGGAGGTCAGAGTGGTATAACAAGACGGTTTTAATGCCCCTTACAAGAGCCATACAGTACAGCATCTTAAAAATATTATTCCCATTATTGGGGAGTGGGTCTCCCATAGTATTTGCTTATGCCTTCCAAGCAAAAGCTTCCAAAAATTAGGACGGAGCAACTCGCAATACCCCTTGCAAGAGCCATGCAGTACAGCATATTAGAAACATAAGTCCCATTATTGGGGAGTGGGTCTCCCACAGTATTTGCTTATGCATTCCAAGCAAAAGCTTTCAAAAATTAGGAGGAAATGCAATGCCCGTTCGAAGACTCGTGGAGGTTAGAGTTAATTAAAAACAACATTTCAATGCCCCTTGGAAGAGCTGTGGAGTTCAGAGTGGTTTAACAAGACGCTTTTAATGCCCCTCTGAAGAGACGTGGAGGTCCCAGTAGCTTAACAAGACGGTTTTAATGCCGCTTGGAAAAGTGGTGGAGGTCACAGTAGCTTAACAAGACGCTTTTAATGCTCCTCAGAAGAGACGTGGAGGTCCCAATAGCTTAACAAGATGGTTTTAATGCCCCTCGGAAAAGTGGTGGAGGTCGCAGTAGCTTAACAAGATGCTTTTAATGCCCCTTACAAGAGCCATACAGTACAGCATCTTGAAAATATTATTCCCACTATTGGGGAGTGGGTCTCCCACAGTCTTTGCTTATGCTTTCCAAGCAAAAGCTGACAAAAATAAGGACAGAGGAACTTTCAATAATGGCAACACGGACCACGGTCACCCTGGTGGTATAGTGGTGGTGGAGGCTGAGGATAAGGAGAAGAACATAAAACAGCCAAAATGAGGAAGCGTAAACCCATGTGTGGGTGTGAAGTGCTGCATGTGAATACACCTCCCGAAATAACACAGTAGATTTGACTTTATATAACTCTGCTGTCATTTGGTGGTGATGAGAAGTCTGGTCCAATCCAGCCCTTGTTCATTTTGATACGGGTCAGTTTGTCAGCATTGTCAGTTGACAGGCGAGTGCGCTTATCAGTTATAATTCCCCCAGCGGCACTAAAAACACGCTCCGATAACACGCTAGCGGCAGGGCAGGCCAGGACCTCCAAGGCGTACAGAGCGAGTTCATTCCAAGTGTCTAGCTTAGATACCCAATAATTAAAAGGCACAGAGGAATCAGGGAGGATGCTGGTATGGTCGGCAAGGTACTCCCTCACCATCTTTTGAAACTTTGCACTCCTTGTGAGAGTACCCCGCGCCTCAGGGTCTGTCCGAAGGGAGGGTCTGAGAAAACTGTCCCAGAACGTTGACAGTGTTCCCCTGCCTCTGCTGGATTGTAGTTGACTCTCTCTCGCTTGTACGCTTTGGTTGGTCAACGAACTGTGACCTCTGCCGCTAGCGTGTTCAGATGGGAATTTTTTTAACAGTTCTGCAGCAAGGGCCTTCTGGTACTGGCCCATTTTTGTAGACCTCTCCACCTCAGGAATAAGAGAGTGAAAGTTCTCCTTGTAGCGGGGGTCTACAAGTGTCACCAACCAGTAATGACTGTCACCCAACATTTTAACAACGCGAGGGTCACGGTTAAGGCAGCGTAACATAAAGTCAGCCATGCGTGCCAGACTGGTAACTGGCAAGATTTCCGTGTCCTCACCAAGATGACGACTGACCATGCTCTCCTCCTACTCCTCCTCCTCCCCCCTGTTCTCAGGCCACCCACGCTGAACCGACGGTATGACACTTGTACAGGTACTACCGTCTACAGCGCATGATAACAACTCCTGTTCTTCCTCCTCCTCCTCTCCCTCATTGTCCCCCAATGCACATTGGGATGAGAAGAGGCTGGGCTGTGTGTAATCGCCCACTATGGCTTCTTGATCCATGTCATCATACTCTGGCTGCAATGCCTCCTCTTTAATTCTCTGCAGAGAGCGTTGCAAAAGACAGACAAGTGGGATGCTGACACTAATGATGGCGTCATCGCCACTCACCATCTTGTTGGCCTCCTCAAAGTTTGTCAGGATGGTACATATGTCAGACATCCAGGTCCACTCATGAGGTCTTATGTGTGGAGTCTGACCTGAATATCGACGGCCTTGTTGCAGCTGGTACTCCACAACTGCTCTCTTCTGCTCACAAATCCTTTGCAACATGTGGAGTGTAGAGTTCCAACGTGTGTGGACATCACACACCAGTCAGTGTGCCGGAAGCTGCAAACGCTGCTGCAACACAGCAAGGGCGGCGGAAGCTGTAGCTGACTTGCGAAAATGAGCTGACAGACGGCGTACTTTCACGAGCAGATCTGGCAACTCGGGGTACGATTTAAGAAACCGCTGAGCCACGAGGTTAAGCACATGTGTCAGGCATGGTACGTGTGTGATCTCGCCTCTCCTCAGAGCCGCCACCAGGTTACGGCCATTGTCACACACGACCATGCCTGGATGTAGGTTCAGCGGTCTCAGCCATAGATCTGCCTGCTCTTTCACAGCTGTCCACAACTCACAAGGAGTGTGAGGTTTATCACCTAAGCTTATGAGTTCCTGCACAGCCTGTTGCCGCTTGGCGGAGGCAGTACTGCAGTGCTTCCAGCTTGTAACTGATGTGGTGATATCTGAGATGGAGGCTGAACATGAGGACGAGGAGGAGGAGGATGATGCGCAGGAGCTGTACACTGTGGGGGCAACTCTGACTGACGTAGGGCCTGCAATCCTCGGTGTGGGGAGGATGTGTTCCGTCCCAAGGTCCGACTGGGTCCCGGCTTCCACTATGTTTACCCAGTGTGCCATCAGGGAGATGTAATGTCCCTAGCCACAAGCACTTGTCCACGTGTCCGTTGTCAGGTGGACTCTCCCAGTAATTGTGTTGTTGAGGGCCCAGCAGATGATTTGGGACACGTGCTTGTGTAGTGCGGGGATGGCACACCGGACAAAATAGTGTCGGCTGGGGACGGAGTATCGAGGGACGGCCACCGCCATAAGGTTGCGGAAGGATTCCGTCTCCACCAGCCTAAAAGCCAGCATTTCCAACGCAAGCAGTCATGAAATGTGCGAATTTAGGACTGTGGCCTGTGGGGCGTTAGCTCCGAATTTCCGCTTTCGTTCAAAGGTCTGGGATATGGACAATTGAACGCTGCGGTGGGATGTGGACGTTGATGCTGTTTCTTGAGAAACTGCCATAACAAGTGAAGACTGAGAGGAGGGGGCATCTTTACATGCAGTATGGACAGGGGATTGCCTTGCACACACAACAGGGGGTTCTATTGCACGCACAACAGCGGAAGAAGCAGTGGTGACACCCGCTGACACTGGTCGTGGACCGTGGGTTTCGCCCCACAAAGTCGGGTGCTTTGCTGCCATGTGCCTGATCATGCTGGTGGTGGTCAGGCTGGTAGTTTTGTCACCCCTGCTGATGCTGGCATGGCAGGTGGTACAAATGGCCTTTTTGGGGTTATCAGTAGTGTTGAGCGAACATGCTCGACACTGCTCGGTACTCACCCGAGCATCACTCTACTCGAGATGTTCGGCGAGCACCGAGCATTTCCGGGTTACTCGGGTGGGAGCTTGGGTCTCCGCCCTGCATGTTTGGCGCTCTTTACAGAGCCATTAAACATGCAGGGATTGCCAGCCAGTCACTGTAATGCTGCAGCCATGTTGGTTGTGGGCATTACAGTGATTGGCTGGCCGCACAGCGTCACATCGAGTACTTAAAACCGGGCGCCGCCATCTTGGACACAGTCGCTCCGGATTAGACAGTTTAGGGACAGCGCTGCTGATTTAGGGAGATATATAAACTGCGAAATAGTTAGTGTAGGGTCTGTAAAGGCTGCCAGAACAAACAAACAGTCCTTTTCAGGACTAATATCCATCCCAGATACCAGGCAGGCAGGCTGTATAGGAGACTCAGTGGTTATACCAGCAAATGCTGCACTACAGTCCTGTGTGCTCCTGTTGCTGAAATTGCTGGACTTAGCACCAGGTGTCGGGGGCCAGGAAAAATCCTTTTTTTTTCATTTAAATCCTCCTTTTTTTTCCTCCTTCACACTGTACAAATACCCGCCTTATTAACCTTTTGGTGTGTCCCCCCCCCCCCCCCCAAAAAAAAGCATGTCTCTGATTTTTCAGACACAAATATAACTGTTGAAAATAGTCTGGTGTAGGCTAGAGAAACAGAAGTGTTGTTTTGCACTTCCACGGTTCAAACCTCTGTATTATCCATTTTGGGCCATTTGTATCTAAAAAAAAAAACAGTTTGAGCGTGTCGCTCACTGTTCAGCCACAAATATCTCTATTTAAAAAAGTGTGGTATACCCCAGTAAACAATAACTGTGGTTTTGCCATCCCGCGGTAAAAAATCTCTATTATTCAGCTTTTGGTAGTTTTTTCCGTAAAGAAAAACAGTAGTGTCTCCTGACTGTTGTGACACAAAAATATATCTGTTGAAAATAGTCTTGTGTAGGCCCGACATCCCAGTGTGATTTCGTAGTTCCACGGGTCAAATCGCTGTACTATCCGGTTTTGGGCCTTTGGTATCTAAAAAAAAAGCAGTTTGAGAGTGTCGCTCACTGTTCAGCCGCAAATATCTCTATTTAAAAAAGTGTGGTATACCCCAGTAAACAATAACTGTGGTTTTCCTCTTCCACGGTTCTAATCTACTCTTTATTACCCTTTTTCCATTGATAGTGCAAGTGTAAGCTATTTTACTTCATTTACAATGGGCAAGGCGCGTGGCAAGGGACGTGGAAGTGGACTTTCTGGTGATGGTTCGTGCAGAGGACGGGGCCGTGGCCAAGGTGAAACTGTGCCACAACCAACAGCCACATCTTCTCGCTCCCACTTCTTGACCGAATTACTAGGGAAGCACAGAACAACACCAGTATTGAGAACTGATCAGTGTGAACAGGTTATTAATTGGATAGCAGATAATACTTCCAGTTACCTGAGCACCACCACCTCCGGTCAGTCTTCCACACGGTCAACTCTTAGTAGCCGTGAGTCTCGACCGCATACTCCTCCTCACCCTGATGCTCCTTCCTCCAACCATGCCGAGTGTCGTCAGACAGCAAGTGATCCCACACTTGGACACTCTGAAGAGCTGTTCACTGGTCCATTTCCATATTTGGGCCCCATGCCTGATACGCTTGAAGTGGTGGAAGAGGAGATCCCATGTTGCGATGCCCAAATATTTGAACAGCCACGGCCACAGGAAGTCGACGTTGGCAATCTGTCACAAGAGGTGGACGATGACGAGACACAATTGCCAGGAAGTGAGGAGGAGGATCGTGGTGCGCAAGTGGAAGAGGAGGAGGTGGTGGATGATCTAGTAACTGACCCAACGTGGAAGGAGGACATGCAGAGTGAGGCCAGCAGCACACAGGGGGAGGGAGGCAGAGTACCCCACCAGGCAGGAAGAAGCAGTGTGGTGGCGGCAGACCGAAGGCAGGCAACCGTTCCCCGTAACACCAACACGAGGGACGTTGCCAGTACAAGCGGTAGGTCTTCCAGAGTCTGGAATTTTTTTAAAGACTCAGCTGATAACCCCAAAAAGGCCATATGTTCCACCTGCCATGCCAGCATCAGCAGGGGTGACAAAACTACCAGCCTGACCACCACCAGCATGATCAGGCACATGGCAGCAAAGCACCCGACTTTGTGTGGCGAAACCCAGGGTCCACGACCAGTGTCAGCGGGTGTCACCACTGCTTCTTCCACTGTTGTGCGTGCAATAGAACCTCCTATTGTGTGTGCAAGGCAATCCCCTGTCCATACTGCATGTAAAGATGCCCCCTCCTCTCAGTCTTCACTTGTTATGGCAGTTTCTCAAGAAACAGCATCAACGTCCACGTCCACGTCCCACCGCAGCATTCAATTGTCCATATCCCAGAGCTTTGAATGAAAGCGGAAATTCGCAGCTAACCCCCCACAGGCCACAGTCCTAAATTCGCACATTTCACGGCTGCTTGCGTTGGAAATGCTGCCTTTTAGGCTGGTGGAGACGGAATCCTTCCGCAACCTTATGGCGGTGGCCATCCCTCGGTACTCGGTCCCCAGCCGACACTATTTTGCCCGGTGTGCCATCCCCGCACTACACAAGCACGTGTCCCAAAGCATCTGCCGTGCCCTCAACAACGCAGTTACTGGGAGAGTCAACCTGACAACGGACACGTGGACAAGTGCTTGTGGCCAGGGACGGTACATCTCTCTGACGGCACACTGGGTAAACATAGTGGAAGCCGGGACCCAGTCGGACCTTGGGACGGAACACATCCTCCCCACACCGAGGATTGCGGGCCCTATGTCAGTCAGAGTTGCCCCCACAGTGTACAGTTCCTGCACATCCTCCTCCTCCTCATGTTCAGCCTCCATCTCAGATATCACCACATCAGTTACAAGCTGGAAGCATTGCAGTACTGCCTCCGCCAAGCGGCAACAGGCTGTGCTGAAACTCATAAGCTTAGGTGATAAACCTCACACTGCTTGTGAGTTGTGGACAGCTGTGAAAGAGCAGGCAGATCTGTGGCGGAGACCGCTGAACCTACATCCCAGCATGGTCATGTGTGACAATGGCCGTAACCTGGTGGCGGCTCTGAGGCGAGGTGAGATCACACACGTACCATGCCTGGCTCATGTGCTTAACCTCGTGGTTCAGCGGTTTCTTAAATCGTACCCCGAGTTGCCAGATCTGCTCGTGAAAGTACGCCGCCTTTCAGCTCATTTTCGCAAGTCGGCTACAGCTTCCGCCGCCCTTGCTGTGTTGCAGCAGCGTTTGCAGCTTCCGGCACACCGACTTCCTTTGGAAGTGCATTGAGGTGAAGGGTACATTGCTGGAAAAGGAAAAAAAAAAAAAAACTCTTTAAATCTCTTAGTTTGCGAGTGTGAACGAGCTGCGTGTGTCCGGAGCGTAAGTGTGAACGAAAGTAAGTGTGTGACTTGTTTTTCAGTGAAGAGGTATTTGGGAATCCTGCAGAAAATACCTGTGTGAATTGCGGTGAGTGCTGCATTGTGACCTGCTGAGTGCTTTTCTACCTGTTTAGATTTATTGGGCTTTTTAAAACCTATTTTCTCACTACAGTTTTAGTTTCTTAGTTTACTACCTGTGTATTTAAGGGTTAACTACATTGCACTAAAATCCTGAAGTGTAGATTTACTCACAAGGGGTTAATTAAGGGGAAGGGGTCATAATTAAGGGTTTATAAGGGGCAGCTGGTTGGACATCAAGTCCTTTGGAAGTGCATTGAGGTGAAGGGTACATTGCTGGAAAAGGAAAAAAAAAAAAAAAACTCTTTAAATCTCTTAGTTTGCGAGTGTGAACGAGCTGCATGTGTCCGGAGCGTAAGTGCTAACGAAAGTAAGTGTGTGACTTGTTTTTCAGTGACTTTGGATTCAGGGAGTTTGGAAGGGAGGACTTAGGACTGAATTGCTGACTGTATTTCATCTTTCTTTACTTTACTTTTTACTTAATTAATCCACCTGACCTACTTATCTGATTCCCCCGTCCATACTTGATACTTAATTGATCCCCCGTCCATACTTTACTGATCCCCCGCCGATATCTAATTGATACACTTGCACATCCCTAATTGATCCCCGTCCATACACCTATATATAAATAATTGTGTTTTGTACTTGTATATATATACTGACTGTATCCCCATATTTAGAATGACGTCCATTTTGGCCGGAGCCGTGCAGTGTACATCTTGCGCAATGTATGCATTCCGTGAGCAACCGCTCGAGGATCCATACTGCTGCGAGAGATGTGAGCATATCGTGCACTTGGAAGCCCAAATTCTGGATCTAAGTGCTCAGATAGCGGTACTGAGGAGCATCGACAACATGGAACGGAGTTTGCTGCTCACCGAGCAGACACTCAATGGGTCAATACTGGGGGTGGAGCATAGAGGGGAAGTGCAGGCTGAACAGGCAGGGAGCTGGATAACAGTTAGGAGGGATAGAGGGAAGAAGTATAGGAAGGCTGGTTCAGAACCGGCATTATTGGAGCACGACAGATCCTCTGACCACCGGGGGAGTGTATGCTCCAGTAATGAGGGGGAGGGGGGAAGTGTAGGGCAGGCAAGACAGGTTTTGGTAGTGGGTGACTCTATTATTAGGGGGACAGACAGGGCAATCTGTCACAAAGACCGGGATCGCCGAACAGTGTGCTGCCTCCCTGGCGCTCAAGTCCGGCACATCGCGGATCGGGTTGACAGGTTACTGGGTGGGGCTGGCGAAGACCCAGCGGTCATGGTCCACATCGGCACCAATGACAAAGTGAGTGGTAGATGGAGGGTCCTTAAAAATGATTTCAGGGACCTAGGTAGGAAGCTTAGGGCAAGGACCTCCAAGGTAGTTTTCTCAGAAATACTACCAATCCCGCGAGCCACACAGGAGCGCCAACGGGAAGTTAGGGAGGTGAATAAGTGGCTAAAGAGTTGGTGCAAGGCAGAAGGGTTTGGGTTCATGGAGAACTGGGCCGACTTCGCGGTCGGCTACAGGCTCTACTGTAGGGACGGGCTGCACCTCAATGGGGAGGGTGCAGCGGTGCTGGGGAAGAAGATGGCTAATAGGTTGGAGGAGTTTTTAAACTAGAGACGGGGGGGAAACCAAGGAAATAGGTGGGATGTGAGGCAAGCAAGGGGGAAGGGGAGAAGTGAATATAATGAGGGTGGAGAGGGGGGTGGGGATAGTACAGTTAGATCGTTAGAGAAGAATAGGATGCTAAATAACCCCAAAGTTTTATCTTGCATGCTGACCAACGCAAGAAGCCTGACCAATAAGGCGGATGAGCTGCAGGCGCTTATATCGGAGGAGAGGTATGACATCGTAGGTATAACAGAGACTTGGCTAGACGATAGCTATGACTGGGCGGTAAATTTATTAGATTATAGTTTATTTAGAAGGGACCGGAAACAGGGGAAAGGCGGAGGAGTCTGCTTATATGTAAAGTCATGTCTAAAACCCAGACTAAGGGAAGATATAGGAGAGGGAGAAGAGGGGGTCGAGTCCATGTGGGTAGAGATAGAGGGAACTAAAAATAATAATAAAATATTACTGGGGGTCTGCTATAAGCCACCCAATATAACAGAGGAGAATGAGAATCTGCTATTAGGACAAATAGACAAAGTAGCAAAACATAATGAAGTGATTGTAATGGGGGATTTCAACTACCCGGATATTGACTGGGAAACAGAAACCTGTAGATCTCAGAAAGGAAAAAGGTTCTTGACAAATATTAAGGATAATTATCTCTCCCAACTAGTGCAGGAACCAACGAGAGGGAAGGCCGTGTTGGACTTAATATTGACTAATAGGCCTGATAGAATAACTGAGGTACAGATAGGGGGGCACCTAGGTAATAGCGACCATAATATTATCGACTTCAAAATGCCCTTCAGTAGGGTTATCAATAAGGGAACAACAAAAACATTAAACTTTAGGAGGGCGAAGTTTGATCAGCTGAAAGAAAGCCTTCAACTTATTGACTGGGACAAAGTTCTTAATCAAAGGAATATGAATAGTAAATGGGAAACCTTCAAAAGAATTCTGAATACTCAGTGCGAGAGATATATACCGTATGGGAATAAAAGGGCCAGAAATAAGAGGAAACCAATATGGTTGAACAAGAACGTAAAAGGGGCGTTAAATAGCAAAAAAGAGGCATTCAAGAGATTAAAACAGGAAAACAGTAAGGAGGCACTAATGTGTTACAAGGAAAAAACGAGAACATGTAAAAAACAAATAAAAATAGCGAAGGAGGAAACAGAGAGACGTATTGCTAGGGAAAGTAGATCAAATCCCAAACTGTTCTTTACGTATATAAATAGTAAAAGGATTAAATCGGATAATATTGGACCGATAAAATGTGAGGAAGGCAAAATCATAGAGAAAGATGAGGATAAAGCTAATCTATTAAATAATTTTTTTTCGACAACTTTCACAAAGGAAATCGAACTAACAGGAGAAATGAGAAGTGACAAACTTAATCCTCCACTAAGTATGACAAATCTAACCCAAGCTGTGGTACAGAAACGCCTCAGTAACATTGAAATAAACAAATCACCAGGACCTGATGGCATACACCCACGGGTACTAAGGGAACTAAGTAATGTGATAGACAGACCGTTATATCTTATATTTAAGGACTCTGTTGAGACTGGGTCTGTGCCACTTGATTGGCGACAGGCGAATGTAGTGCCAATATTCAAAAAGGGAGCGAAAAGTGACGCCGGAAACTATCGGCCGGTGAGTCTGACGTCCGTTGTGGGCAAAATTTTTGAAAGCTTCATTAAAGAGGCAATTACGGAGCATCTTGATGCTAATAATCTTTTAATCCCGAACCAACATGGATTCATGAGGAATCGCTCCTGCCAAACAAACCTGATTGACTTCTACGAGGAGGTTAGCTCTCGAGTAGATCAGGGGGAACCAGTGGATGTCGTGTATCTCGACTTCTCAAAAGCGTTCGATAGCGTGCCACATAATAGGTTGGTATACAAAATGAGAATGATGGGGCTGGGGGAAAATGTCTGCAAGTGGGTAGCTAACTGGCTAAAGGATAGAAGGCAGAGGGTGGTTATAAATGGAATATACTCAGATTGGGTAAGCGTCACTAGTGGGGTACCACAGGGGTCTGTACTAGGCCCAATGTTATTTAATATCTTTATTAACGACATAGTCAACGGGATAAATAGTAAAATATCAATATTTGCAGATGACACAAAGTTATGTAAAACAATTAATACAAAAGAGGACAGTGCAGACCTACAGAGGGATTTGGATAAGCTGGGTAGGTGGAGCATTAAATGGCAAATGAGGTTTAACGAGGAGAAATGTAAGGTCATACATATGGGAAGGAAAAATGGAAGTCACCAGTACTCACTGAATGGGAAATCATTGGGGAATTCAGAGATGGAGAAGGACTTGGGCATCTTGATTGATAGCAAACTAAATTGGGGTGCCCAAAGTCAGGCCGCTGCTGTAAGGGCAAACAGGGTAATGGGATGTATCAGAAGAGGTATAGCTGCAAAGGATGAGAACATTGTTCTTCCACTGTACAAAGCACTGGTCAGACCACACTTGGAATACTGTGCTCAGTTATGGGCCCCAATATATAGAAAGGATATAAATGAGCTTGAAAAGGTACAAAGGAGGGCAACAAAATTAATAAAGGGAATGGAGGGATTGCAATACCCAGAGAGGTTGGCAAAACTAGGACTATTCAGCCTGGAAAAGAGAAGGTTTAGGGGGGACATAATAAATGGGTACAAATATGTTAGGGGACAGTATAGAGATCTTGCCCGGGATTTGTTCAAAAGGAGGGATATTACGGTAACAAGAGGGCACTCACTAAGACTGGAAGAGAAAAGGTTTCAGCACCAGCATAGGAAGGGGTTCTTTACGGTAAGAGCAGTGAGAATATGGAATTCACTGAGTGAGGAGACGGTAATGTCGGATTCACTACACCAGTTCAAGCGGGGACTGGATGCATTTCTAGATACCAGGCAGATTTCAGCATATACTTAAAAATAAAATAAAATAGTAGGTTGATACAGGGATTTATTCTGACTGCTGGTTTCAGAGTCGGGAGGGAATTTTTCCTCAGGTGAAGATTGGCCAAATCATTTGGGGTTTTTGCCCTCCTCTGGATCAACTTTAGCAATTACAGAACTAACAGGTCGAACTTGATGGACGCAAGTCTTTATTCGGCTTTACAAACTATGTTACTATGACTGGTGTGTGATGTCCCCACATGTTGGATCTCTACCCTCCACATGTTGCAAAGGATTTGTGAGCAGAAGAGAGCAGTTGTGGAGTACCAGCTGCAACACATAAGACTCCAGACTCCACACATAAGACCTCAGGAGTGGACCTGGGTGTCTGACATATGTACCATCCTGACAAACTTTGAGGAGGCCACCAAGATGGTGAATGGCGATGACGCCATCATTAGTGTCAGCATCCCACTTGTCTGTCTTCTGCAACGCTCTCTGCAGAGAATTAAAGAGGAGGCATTGCAGCCAGAGTATGATGAGATGGATCAAGAAGCCATAGCGGGCGATTACACACAGCCCAGCCTCATCTCATCCCAACGTGCATTGGGGGACAATGAGGGAGAGGAGGAGGAGGAGGAGGAGGAGGAAGAACAGGAGCTGCTATCATGCGTTGTAGACGGTAGTACCTGTACAAGTGTCATACCGTTGGTTCAGCGTGGGTGGCCTGAGGACAGGGGGGAGGAGGAAGAGGAGGAGGAGAGCATGGTCAGTCGTCATCTTGGTGAGGACACGGAAATCTTGCCCATTACCAGTCTGGCACGCATGGCTGACTTTATGTTACGCTGCCTTAACCGTGACCCTCGCGTTGTCAAAGTGTTGGGTGACAGTCATTACTGGTTGGTGACACTTGTAGACCCCCGCTACAAGGAGAACTTTCACTCTCTTATTCCTGAGGTGGAGAGGTCTACAAAAATGGGGCAGTACCAGAAGGCCCTTGCTGCAGAACTCTTAAAAAAATTCCCATGTGAACACGCTAGCGGCAGAGGTCACAGTTCGTTGCCCAACCAAGGCGTACAGGCGAAAGAGATGCAACTCCAATCCAGCAGAGGCAGGGGAACACTGTCAACGTTCTGGGACAGTTTTCTGACACCCGCCCAGCTTACAGGCCCTGAGGCGCGGGGTACTCTCACAAGGAGTGGAAAGTTTCAAAAGATGGTGAGGGAGTACCTTGCCGACCGTACCAGCGTCCTCTGTGATTCATCTGTGCCTTTTAATTATTGGGTATCCAAGCTGAACACTTGGAATGAACTCGCTCTGTACGCCTTGGAGGTCCTGGCCTGCCCTGCCGCTAGCGTGTTATCGGAGCGTGTTTTTAGTGCTGCTGGGGGAATTATAACTGATAAGCGCACTCGCCTGTCAACTGACAATGCTGACAAGCTGACCCTTATCAAAATGAACAAGGGCTGGATTGGGCCAGACTTCTCATCACCACCAAATGACAGCAGAGTAACATAAAGTCAAATCCACTGTGTTATTTCGGGAGGTGTTTTCACATGCACCGTTTCACACCCACACATGGGTATACGCTTCCTCGTTTCGGCTGTTTTATCTTCTTCTCCTTATCCTCAGCCTCCACCACCACTATACCACCAGGGTGCCAGCATTGCAAGTTCCTCCGTCCTTATTTTTGGCAGCTTTTGCTTGCAAGGCATAAGCAAATACTATGGGACACCCACTCCCCAATAATGGGACTTATGTTTGTAATATGCTGTACTGCATGGCTCTTGTAAGGGGCATTGCAAGTTGTTCTGTCCTAATTTTTGGCAGATTTTGCTTGCAAGGCATAAGCAAATACTATGGGAGACCCACTCCCCAATAATGGGACTTATGTTTGTAATATGCTGTACTGCATGTGACGCGCCCCCTGGGCCGTGTGTACACGTGTGTGGGATACCCAGTGCCGGGTCTCTGGGGTCTGTAGTCTCCGTGGCGGTGTCCCGGTCCCGTGGCTCAGGCTGGTCAAACCAGTGGCAGTCTTTCTTAGGTTTTGAGGTTAATTGTCCGACTGCGCCACCCGTGGATTGCGGACAGGGAGTACCACCGCTGCAAGGCAGACCGCTGAGGCTGGTGTTGTTTGCGCAGCAGAGAATGGGATAACTCCCCACGGGAGGAGTATTGTTATGTTCTGCTACCAGAGCTAAGGAAAGAGAGGAGATCTGTCCCTACGATAGAACTCAGCTTAATCCCTACGATGTAACAGGGGACCTGATCCTGCGATCAGACCTGCTAAAGTCCTAAGCTAGTCTGTACGGAGACCTGTAGATGTGGGGAAGGAATCCCTACAAGTACTAAGGACTGGGAGGAATATGGGACACCTCCTAACAGAAATAGTAGCAGACAGACGAACAAACAAAATATATAGAACAAAGAGGTCAGTAGACCAAGCAAACTAACAGAGCAAGACACAGAGCACAGGCTAGCTAGAAAGTAGATATACAATGAAGTCCAGCAAAGCCAGAAGGGCGGAGCAGGATTAAATAGGCCAACAAGGTCATGTGACCAGCAAAGGAAAAAAAAACCTAAGAGCAAGGTTCTAACAGTACCACCCCTTCTAAGAGGATCCTCCGGATCCCCTTGGACCAGGCTTATCAGGAAATCTCCTGTGAAACGCTCTGATAAGTCTGGACGCGGAAACATCATCCGACCTTACCCAAGAGTTATCCTCGGGACCGAAACCTTTCCAGGCCACAAGATACTGCAAACTACCTCTATACCGTCTAGAGTTAAGGATGCGAGAAATTTCATATTCCCCGTCCTCCACCACCGGAGGAACAGAGGCAGAGGCGTCACAATCCGATACAACAGCTTTTTTCAACAGAGAGACATGAAATACCGGATTAATTCTCCAGGAGGTAGGAACCTCCAACCTAACAGCAGATTGGTTGACAACCTGAAGCACCTTAAAGGGCCCTACAAACTTGGGACCCAATTTCTTTGAAGGAATCCTCAACCGCAGATTCCTAGAGGACAACCAAACCATGTCACCAACAGCGAACAAAACCTCCTGTCGTTTCCTATCAAAGTAGTCTTTAGATTTTCTGTTGGCCTCCTGAAGATTACCACGCACATCCGTCCAAACTCTCTCCAAATCACCGGAAAAATTCTCCTCCTCAGGCACGGCAGATCCCAACTTGGAGAACGACCCAAACGACGGATGTCTCCCAGAACAACAAAAAAAAGGCGAGCAACCAGCAGAAGAAGATGTATGATTGTTCAGAGCAAATTCAGCAAGTGGCAGAAACTCAGACCACCCCTCTTGATTGTCTGCCACAAAACAACGCAAGAACTGCTCAACATCCTGGTTTTTCCTTTCTGTCTGGCCATTAGATTCAGGATGATATCCGGACGAGAACGACAAATGAACTCCCAACCTATCACAAAAGGCACGCCAAAAACGAGCCACGAACTGAGGACCCCTATCAGAAACAATGTCAGTAGGAACGCCATGAAGTCTGACAATTTCCTTGACAAAGGCCTTAGCGAGAGTTTTAGCGCAGGGCAGTTTGACGAAAGGAACCAAGTGACACATCTTGCTAAAACGGTCCACGACCACCCAGATGACAGTAAAACCCTCAGAGGGGGGAAGGTCAGTTATAAAGTCCATAGCCAAATGTGTCCAAGGAGCACTGGGAACCTCCAAAGGACAAAGCAACCCCGCAGCAGGAGTATGTGAGGACTTAGATCTAGCACATATAGTACATTGACGCACCCACTTAATGACTTCCTTCTGCCATCCAGGCCACCAAAAACTGCGACCCACCAGTCTCTTGGTCTCAGAGATTCCGGGATGACCTGCCAACCGAGATTCGTGACACTCAACAAACAAATCTCTCCTAAAGGTCCCAGGCACAAACAACCTCCCATGAGGAGTGTTAGAAGGGGCATTCTCCTGTGCTTTAAGAATCTCATTTTCCAAAACGGAGTCCAAAGCAGCTATCACAACACCTTCTTGTAAAATGTTCTCCTCTTTCTCAGCACCGACTATGGGAGAAAAACTGCGAGACAAGGCATCCGCCTTAACATTCTTAGTACCAGGGATGTAAGTAACGGAGAAATTAAACCGCGAGAAAAACAGTGCCCACCTAGCCTGACGGGCATTCAGGCGCTTGGCAGCATCAAGATATATCAGATTTTTATGATCCGTAAGAACCTGAACGGGAAATTCCGCACCTTCCAAGAAGTGGCGCCAGTGTTCAAATGCGAGTTTAATAGCCAATAATTCCCGATTACCAATATCGTAATTCAGTTCAGTCTCCGAAAATTTTTTTGAAAAAAAGGCACAGGGATGTAATCCATCCCCGTTATCCTGAGACAATACTGCGCCAACCCCCACAGAGGAAGCATCAACCTCAACCAAAAACGGCCTAGTAACATCAGGCTGCATAAGGATGGGAGCAGAGGTGAACCTCTCCTTGAGATACACAAAAGCTTCAATGGCCTCAGAAGACCACTGAACCGCATCAGCACCTTTCCTGGTGAGATCAGTCAGAGGTTTGACAATACTAGAAAAAATTTTTATGAATTTTCTGTAGTAATTGGCGAAACCCAAAAACCTCTGTATCGATTTCAAACCAATAGGCCTAGGCCATTCCTGCACAGCCTGAACCTTAACCGGATCCATCTCAAAACCTTTGCTGGAGATAATGTAGCCCAAAAAACTAATTCTCTGTACAGCGAACTCACATTTCTCCAGCTTAGCAAAAAGGGAATTGTCCATTAATAACTGTAATACCTCACGCACGCTCCGCCAATGAGACTCCAGATCCGGCGAATAAATCAAAATCTCATCCAAATACACAACCACATTTTTGCCGATCAAAGGTCTAAGGATGTCATTAATCAGATTCTGAAAAAATGCAGGAGCATTAGTAAGACCAAAAGGCATAACCAGATTCTCAAAATGACCCACAGGAGTGTTAAAAGCAGTCTTCCATTCGTCACCCTCCTTCATGCGCAACAGATTGTATGCCCCCTTAAGGTCAATTTTAGAGAACCACTTGGCCCCCATTAACTGGTTAAACAGATCAGGAATCAATGGCAGTGGGTAAGGATTGCGTACAGTAATTTTGTTAATCTCACGAAAATCCAGACAAGGACGTAAACCGCCGTCCTTTTTTTTTACAAAAAAAAAATCCAACCGCCACAGGAGACTTAGAGGGCCTAATGTGACCGGCGGCCAAACTTGTCTGTATGTATTCCTCCAAAGCCTTCCTCTCAGGAATAGTAAGGTTAAATAAACGACTTTTAGGAAGAGTCGCTCCAGGGACAAATTCAATAGAACAATCATAGTCTCTATGGGGAGGCAAAACCTGCGAATCCTTCTCAGAAAAAACTCTCCAAAAATCCTGAATAGGAACAGGCAATTCTCCCCTATCCAAAGCTGCAATACGCCCGTTACAACACTTGTCATAACATTTATGGCTCCAGGATTTAATTTCACTGGTAGACCAATCCAGTACAGGATTGTGAAATTTTAACCAGGGCAATCCCAATATTACTGGAGAAGGCAAGTTATTCAACACTACCAAATCCAATTTCTCATGGTGAACACCATTAATAGTGAGAGGAAATTCACAGACCTTGAGAGTAATATTCTTCAAAGGGAAACCATCCACAGAAACCACAGCAATGGGGGATGATAAAGGTCCAGGTTTTAAATTGAGTCTTTCCAAGAATCCCCCATCAATTACATTCAAAGTAGACCCGCAATCAACAAACACCCGAAATTCCATTAATTCTTTCTGAGCAATCGTGGAAGCAGCTAAAAATATACCCTTGGAATTTAAATAGGCAATACGGGCGTGACTGACCATTTTTTTTTCTTTCTTCATACGAAGCTCACATCCTTTAATCAAATGACCAGATTTTCCGTAATAGAAACACAAGCCTTCAGAAAATCGACGGCCTTTTTCTTGAGAGCGAGGTGCCACCGATCCAATCTCCATCGGTTCACCACTGTTAGTACACACATTCTCATAACCAGAAACTGACATAGCAGAGGATTTGCTCTCATTAACCCTTGCACGCAGTCTTCTATCCACCCGTATAGCTAATTGCATAGCCTGTTGCAAATCTTCAGGTGTAGGATAAGCAATTAGCAGGTCTTTAACCCTTTCACTGAGCCCAGCAAGAAATAGACTTTTTAGAGCAGAATCGTTCCACCCTGTTTGAGTAGACCAACGACGGAAATGAGTACAATATTTTTCCACATTACCTGATCCCTGTTTTAAACGTCTCAACTCAGTCTCAGCTGATGCGACACGGTCAGGATCATCATATAATAGTCCCAAAGCAGAAAAAAAACTATCCACTGATCTGAAGCATGTATCACTAGGTTGCAAAGAAAAGGCCCACTCCTGAGGCTCTTTGCGCAAAAGTGACATTATGAACCCTACGCGCTGGGATTCATCCCCAGAGGACTTAGGTCTCAAACGAAAATACAATAAGCAAGCATTTTTAAATGAAAAAATTTCTCGGTGTTCACCAAAAAATAAATCCGGCAAACATACCTTAGGCTCCAAGAAATGTGCTCCAGGACAGTTACTCACGTGCTGACGGAGCTCGGCCACCTCCAGGGAGAGTCCCTGCAGGCGATGAACCAAATCCTGAACCGACACCATGATGGAACAGAAAAATCTTTCCTTAGAGAATTTGCTGGCTGGACTTACTGTTATGTTCTGCTACCAGAGCTAAGGAAAGAGAGGAGATCTGTCCCTACGATAGAACACAGCTTAATCCCTACGATGTAACAGGGGACCTGATCCTGCGATCAGACCTGCTAAAGTCCTAAGCTAGTCTGTACGGAGACCTATAGATGTGGGGAAGGAATCCCTACAAGTACTAAGGACTGGGAGGAATATGGGACACCTCCTAACAGAAATAGTAGCAGACAGACGAACAAACAAAATATATAGAACAAAGAGGTCAGTAGACCAAGCAAACTAACAGAGCAAGACACAGAGCACAGGCTACCTAGAAAGTAGATATACAATGAAGTCCAGCAAAGCCAGAAGGGCGGAGCAGGATTAAATAGGCCAACAAGGTCATGTGACCAGCAAAGGAAAAAAAAACCTAAGAGCAAGGTTCTAACAAGTATAGCCTCAGGGCAGTGAGTGTGGATGATGGGGGTGATGGTGCACGAGCGCAGCAGGAACGACTCAGAGTCTTTGCAGTGCAGTTCAGGGTCTTTACTGATGATTATAAGGTAGACCCTCCCGGGAGTACTGGCTAGCATAAGAGGCCTGGTCAGTCAGTGAGCAAGCAGGAGTTCCCCTGGCCAGGAGGAGTTGTAGGCCTCCCCGTCTGTCTGCACTCTTCCTGGCTACCTTGCTGTAAGCGGGTAGAAGTAGCCCACGTCCCTGAGTGTACCGTGTAGTGCTCACCCGCATGGCTGGTGACTTGGGGCCTTCTGTTAGCCTCCGCTCCACGACGGCGGTGCTGGTCCCTTGCTTGTGACTGAACCTCCGGGCTTCTATGGCCAGAGGACCTGAAATCCCCTGCCGGCTGGTTTCTGCTGCTGGATATATAAGCCCTCACAGCCTTGGACTCCTGTGTCCGGTTCCTATTGTCTTCTGCCAGGCCGAGCTCTGCTCAGCTTCCAGCCCCTGGTCTTTAGCTCCTAGCTCCTACAGAGCTCCTTGCTGTTACTTTCCCTTGCTCTCACTTTGACTCTGACTGTTCTCTGTTCTCTGACTCACTCAACCCTGCCCCAGATCCAGTTTATAAGGGCAGAATTCTCCCCTCCCAGGACTGGGGCAGGAGGATGTTGCATGTTTAAGGGATCCTGACCAGGAAACCTCCCACTTGCTCTCCGACGTAATATCTCTATTACTGTGGTGACCAGACCCCTGGGGTGCCACACATGGCTCTTGTAAGGGGCATTGCAGTTCCTCATAATTTTTGGAAAGCCTTCCATTCACTGCTTAGGCCAACAGTGCACAGGAGACCCAGTTGCTATAAATGGAAAAAAAGGTTTAGTTAACTTCCATGTCATTTCCAAGGGGCATTGGAGTGCCTCGAAATTTTTGGTAGGCATTGCACTCACTGTATGCCCTATAACTGTGTAGCCAAACCGCTCCTTTTGTTACAGAAACATATCCTACAAGACATATGTGGTTGACTGGCCTGATATTGATGTGAATGGTCCCTGTTGCTCCTGCTCTTCCTCCTTTGCCACTACCTCATCCATCATTTATCACCTGAAGCTTTGTTTTAACGGGAGTCATAGAACTTGGATAGTAGCAGGAAAACATCCAGCAATCCTCGGAGGAGGTAGGATATGCGCCAAAACGCTGACCACCTCAGGCCTAGCCGCTACTACATACATGCGCTTGCATTACAACAAAACAAAGCAGATGCTAACTTCTATCATCCTCATCATGCTCCTCACCTTGGCACTCTCAACTCCCCTGATGGAGAAGCCAGGGCCCACCGGAGGAGTCTGATAGTCCGGTGGGCTCGGCCAATGCTGCCCTAAAGCAGGCCAGGCTAAGAAAAGTGTGGGAAAGGTTGCCAGGACAAATAGGGGTGGCTGGGGACTGAGTATGGACACCCGGCCACCCCTTGGAGGCTGGGGAGCAAGCGGGGACACCAGGCCACCAGGCGGCTGGGGACTGAGTGTGGATACCAGGCCGCCGACACAGCCATGGCGTGGTGGCCAGATTCCGCCTCCACATGCCTAAAAGGCCCAATTTAAAGTGCAAGCAAGCAGTATGGTATTGCAGCCTGGGGGTGGGTGGGTGGCAGGCTGCATACTTGCGCTTGCATTGCAAGGAATGGGAGAGGTACAATTGAACACTGCCCTGGGACAAGGACTTGAATGGGGATAGTTGCAAATCTGCAACGACAGGTGCAAGGTGGAAGGCATCTTCGCATGTACCATGAACAGGGTTTGGCATGCACACACTACAGCGGAATAGGCTCTCCTTCCCACTAAATGCACTGGGGAGGGCACAGGTAATGTTTTGGTATACGCGCTTAATCTTATGTATAAGGCACACCAGGACAAATAGGGGCGGCTGGGGACTGAGTATGGATACCTCGCTGCGGAAGCAGACATGAGGTAGTGGTCAGCTTCGGCCTCCTCCAAACTAAAAGGCCCCATTTCAAGTGCAAGCTAGTATGGAATTGCAGTCTGGGGGTGGGTGGGTGGCAGGCTGCACACTTACACTTGCATTAAAAGAAAAGATAGCAGATGCTAACTTCTGTCATCATCATCATGCTCCTCACCTTGGCACTCTCAACTCCACCGATGGAGAAGTCAGGGCCCACCGGACGAGTCTGTTTCTCTGGTGGGCTCGTCCAATGCTGCCTAAAGCAGGCCGGGCTAAGAAAAGTGTGTTGGGGGATGTTCCAAGGAGAAATAGGGGTGGCTGGGGACCGTTTATGGACACCCGGCTGCCCCCAGGCAGCTGGGGACCATGTGTGGACACCCGGCCGCTGGGCGGCTGGGGACCGAGTATGGACACCCGGCCGTCGGGCAGCTGGGGACTGAGTATGGATTCCAGGCCGCCAACACAGCCATGATGTGGTGGCCAGATTCCGCTTCCACATGCCTAAAAGGCCCAATTTCAAGTTCAAGCAATCAAGCAGTATGGTATTGCAGCCTGGGGGTGAGTGGGTGGCAGGCTGCATACTTGCGCTTGCATTGTAAGGAATGGGGGAGGTACAATTGAACACTGCCCTGGGACTAGAACTTGCATGGGGATAGTTGCAAGTCTGCATCTTCTGATGCGGCAAGGATCACTTATGATGGGCACACTTTTAGACAGTGACCTGGGAGTCAGAGATGCTTCCAGGGGTCTTCCCCATGCTGTTCCCATGTCTTTTCAGCACTTTATGCATGTGTCACACAGCACATGGCCAGATAAGGTTGTAAAATGTTAAAATGACATTTCCCGGTGAATGCATTTGTCATAGTTGAAAGCAATACAAAAGTGCAAAAACGCATAAAAAATGCTACTTGTGAACATAGCCGAAGGTGTGGAGGAGTATTTTTGTTTTTGGTCATTTATTTTAACTTATACACAAGTCTTTTCCCTGGAAAGGATGTTCCTTAACATATTTCACAGGAAAAAAGTTTCACTTTATTTTTTGAACGTTTTATTGTGAGCCCGTAAAAGTGGCTTAATACCTCTGACCACGTTGTTGACAGCAGTGACCTGGGGGTCAGAAATGCTTCCTCGGGCGATCCCCATGCTGTCCCCATGTCATTTGAGCACTGTCACTATCGTTTTGGGCATTTGTTAGGCTTTTAAAAGACTGCCGGGGGTGCCACCGCAAAAATGCTCGAGTCTCCCATAGACTAACATTGGGCTCGTTGCTCGGGTCGAGCACCCGAGTATCACGGCGAGCTCAGCCCGAGCTTCAAGCATCCGAGCATTTTAATGCTCGCTCAACACTAGTTATCAGCAGAGTCTTTAAAAAAATTCCAGACTCTGGAAGACCTACCGCTTGTACTGGCAACGTCCCTCGTGTTGGTGTTACGGGGAACGGTTGTCCACCTTCTGTCTGCGGCCACCACACTGCTTCTTCCTGCCTGTTGGGGTACTCTGCCTCCCTCCCCCTGTGTGCTGCTGGCCTCCATCTGCATGTCCTCCTGCCTCGTTGGGTCAGTTACTAGATCATCCACCACCTCCTCCTCTTCCACTTGCGCACCACGATGCTCCTCCTCACTTCCTGGCAATTGTGTCTCATCATCGTCCACCTCTTGTGACAAATTGCCAGTGTCGACTTCCTGTAGCCGTGGCTGTTCAAATATTTGGGCATTGCTACATGGGATCTCCTCTTCCACCACTTCAAGCGGAGCAGGCGAGGGGCACAAATCTGGAAATGCACCAGTGAACAGCTCTTCAGAGTGTCCAAGTGTGTGATCAGTTGCTGTCTGACGACACTCGGCATGGTGGGAGGAAGAAGCATCAGGGTGAGGAGGAGTATGCGGTCGCTTCTAAGATTTGACCGTGTGGAAGACAGACCGGAGGTGGTGGTGCCCAGGTAACTGGAAGTATTATCTGCTATCCAATTAATAACCTGTTCACACTGATCAGTTCGCAATACTGGTGTTGTTCTGTGCTTCCCTAGTAATTCGGTCAAGAAGTGGGAGCGAGAAGATGTGGTTGTTGGTTGTGGCACATTTTCACCTTGGCCACGGCCCCGTCCTCTGCACGCACCATCACCAGAACGTCCAGTTCCACGTCCCTTGCCACGCGCCTTGCCCATTGTAAAGGAAGTAAAATAGCTTACACTCGCAGTATCAATGGAAAAAGGGTAATAAAAAGTAGATTAGAACCGTGGAAGAGGAAAACCACAGTTCTATTTCTCTGGCCTACACCCGACTCTTTTAAACAATCAGAACAATCAGGGAGAAACTATTACTGTTTTTCCTTACGGAAAAAAAATACCAAAACCTGAATAATAGAGATTTTTTACCGTGGAATGGCGAAACCACAGTTATTGTTTACTGGTGTATACCACACTTTTTAAAATATATAGATTTGCGGCTGAACAGTGAGCGACACACTCAAACTGTTTTTTTTTTAGATACCTAAGGCCCAAAACTGCATACTACAGAGATTTTACCCGTGGAACTGCAAAACCACACTTCTGTTTCTGTGGCCTATACCAGACTCTTTTCAACAGATATATTTGTGTCTGAAAAATCAGAGATACACTTTTTTTTTGGGGGGGAGGGGGACACCAATAGGTTAATAAGACGGGTATTTGTACAATGTGTAGGAGGAAAAAAAAAAAGGATTTAGATGAAAAAAAAGGATTTTTACAGGCCCCCGAGACCTGCAGCTAAGTCCAGCAATTTCAGAAACAGGAGCACACAGGACTGTAATGCAGCGTTTGCAGGTATAACCACTGCGTCTCCTATACAGCCTGCCTGCCTGATATCTGGGATGGATATTAGTCCTGAGAAGGATTGTTTGTTTGTTCTGGCAGCCTTTACAGACCCTACAGTAACTATTTCGCAGGAAAAATCTCTCCCTAGCTCAGCAGCGCTGTCCCTACACTGTCTGATCCGGAGCGTCTGTGTCCAAGATGGCGGCGCCCGGTTTTAAATACTCGAGGTGACACTGTGCGGCCAGCCAATCACTGTAATGCCCACAAACAACATGGCTGCGGCATTCCAGTGACTGGCTGGCAATCCCTGCATGTTTATTGGCTCTGTAAAGAGCGCCAAACAAGCAGGGCGGAGACCCGAGCTCCCGCCCGAGTAACCCGGAAATGCTCGGTGCTCGCTGAACATCCCGAGTAGCGTGATGCTCGGGCGAGTACCGAGCAGTGTCAAGCATGTTCGCTCAACACTAATCATAACCCCTTTACTTAAAAAGCCATCCCTGGACCAGAACTGCACTGCTAACTACAGACCTGTCTCTAATCTTCCTTTCATCTCTAAACTCCTGGAATGCTTGGTCCACTCCCGTCTAATACGCTATCTCTCAGATAACTCTCTCCTCGACCCTCTACAATCTGGTTTCCGCTCCTTACACTCCACTGAAACTGCCCTCACTAAAGTCTCTAATGATCTTCTAACAGCCAAATCCAAAGGTCACTGCTCCCTGCTGATTCTCCTGGATCTCTCTGCAGCATTTGACACTGTGGATCACCAGCTCCTCCTCACTATGCTCCGCTCTATAGGCCTCAAGGAAACCGTTCTCTCCTGGTTCTCCTCCTACCTCTCTGACCGCTCCTTCACTGTATCTTTTGCCGGCTCCTCTTCCCCTCCTCATACCCTTACTATCGGGGTTCCACAGGGCTCAGTCCTAGGCCCCCTCCTCTTCTCTCTATACACTGCCCCTATTGGACAAACAATCAGTAGATGTGGGTTCCAGTATCATCTCTATGCTGACGACACCCAATTATACACTTCTTCCCCTGACATCACCCCTACCCTAATCCAAAATACCAAGGATTGTTTGTATGCTGTCTCTAACATCATGTCCTCCCTCTATCTTAAACTGAATCTCTCCAAAACTGAACTTCTTGTGTTTCCCCCCTCTTCTAACCTAACTCTACCTAACATCAAAATTACCTTGGAGGGTTCAACCATAACTCCCAAGCAGCACGCCCGCTGCCTTGGGGTCATATTCGACACTAACCTTTCCTTTACTCCCTATATCCGATCACTCATTCGCTCTTGTCACCTGCACCTTAAAAACATCTCCAGAATCCAATCTTTTCTCACTTTTGAAACTGCTAAAACTCTTACTGTTGCTCTTATTCACTCTCGTCTGGACTACTGCAACTCTCTTCTGATCGGTCTCCCTCTTACCAAAATTTCTCCTCTCCAATCTGTCCTGAATACGGCAGCCAGGGTCGTATTTCTGTCCAGCCGTTTCACCGATGCCTCCACCTTGTGCCAGTCATTACACTGGTTACCCATTCGCTACATGGTCCAAAATAAACTCATTGCTCTCACCCACAAAGCTCTCCACAGTTCTGCACCACCTTATATCTCCTCTCTCATCTCAGTCTATCATCCTAGACGTGCCCCCCATTCCACAAATGACCTAAGACTAACATCCCCCATAATCCGAACCTCACACCTCCGTCTCCAAGACTTCTCTCGTGCTGCACCAGTTCTCTGGAATGCCCTACCCCAGACGATCCGATTGATGCCTAGCCCCGATGTCTTCAAGCGCACTTTAAAAACCCATCTCTTTAAACAAGCCTACCACCTCAAATACCCAGTAAACTAACTTTCCCCTGTTCCCTCCTAAATACTTTTCAGATTCTGCTCCCTACTGTTCATCTGTCTCTACACCCCCCATGCACACGATAACTGCACTCGGTAATTGAGTATTGCACTTGAACATACAGGCTGATGACCGGATCATACAGCTTTATATGATAATCCTGACTTATTATAATTGCCAGACCTGAAATAACAAGCACTTTCCACCTATTGAGTCCCCCCATTTCCTTGTAGAATGTAAGCTTGCGAGCAGGGACCTCACTCCTGATGTAACTGTTTAAACTGTCTCACCTTGTATTGAATTTATTAGTGCTGCGGAATATGTTGGCGCTATATAAATAAAAATTATTATTATTATTTATTATTATTTTACCTATAGAAAATTGAACCAGCCAGAGAATGATCACTTGACTTTGGGTGTGGCTCAGCAGGCTTCCCCATAGTGCCTTGCAGCCATCACATTAGATGGTAAAGCACAGCCCATCAGGAGGGATTATCATAGCCTGTATAAAAGCAAAAAGCAGGAAATGCAACAGCCATTTTATTATGAATCTGGATAATGAGAGGACATTACAGCTCACAGCTTAGTATTAGACATAATGATAGAAAGCTATTAAACACTGAAAAGACTACAGATAGTGTGTGTTATTGCAAACTAGTAATGAAGATTAGTGTGTAAGGAAATGAGAACAAAAAAGATTTAACTAATAGCGAGAGAGACAGAGATAGAATGTCATAAATGTCTTTTCACTTTAGTGGAAATCCCGGTACCTGGGCTGCGCTTGCGGAAATGAAGAATCCTCGATGGTACCAAATGAAGGTTTTTATTACATCAACATATTTTAGTAATGAGGACGAAAGATTCCAGCTTCGTATATAAAGCAAAAATTTATTGAAAAATACTATTAAAAACAGATTCCAGAGCCATATTCCATAGCCAGAGCAATGCGTTTCGAACGCGGGACTTGCATTCTTTGTCAAGACTGGGTCTTGTGTCTTGACTAATGTTGAGCGATACTGTTAGAACCTTGCTCTTAGGTTTTTTTTCCTTTGCTGGTCACTTGACCTTGTTGGCCTATTTAATCCTGCTCCGCCCTTCTGGCTTTGCTGGACTTCATTGTATATCTACTTTCTAGCTAGCCTGTGCTCTGTGTCTTGCTCTGTTAGTTTGCTTGGTCTACTGACCTCTATGTTCTATATATTTTGTTTGTTCGTCTGTCTGCTACTATTTCTGTTAGGAGGTGTCCCATATTCCTCCCAGTCCTTAGTACTTGTAGGGATTCCCTCCCCACATCTATAGGTCTCCGTACAGACTAGCTTAGGACTTTAGCAGGTCTGATCGCAGGATCAGGTTCCCTGTTACATCGTAGGGATTAAGCTGAGTTCTATCGTAGGGACAGATCTCCTCTCTTTCCTTAGCTCTGGTAGCAGAACATAACAGATACCTTCCGATATCGGGAAATATCGGATCGGATTGGATCGGACCGATACCGAAAAAGTATCGGATATCGCCGATTCCGATACCGGAAACCAATGCAAGTCAATGGGACAGAAATATCGGAATGAAAATAAACCCTTTCTTTCCTTGTAGGTTAATTCTACATGAAGGAAAACAACTAAGAATAATGTAGAATGTATTGGGGGAGGTGGGGGAGACAATAAAGGCATAGAGGTTTAGCCCAATCAAATGGAATAGCAGGAATTAATATTTTTTTTAAGACGTTCTGAGCTACGGAAATATTGACTATGTTAAGTATTTTTATATTTTGTCAGATATTTATGTTTCACTACTTCCATGCTCTTCACCTTCTTTTTTACTTCTCCCACACTTTCTCCTTCATCATCCTCAGCATCAGCATCTTTTTCATCCACTTCTTCTTCATCTTCTTCTTTACCTTCTTCGTATTATTCTTTTTTTTTACATTCTTCATATTCTACTTCTTCATCTTCTTCATCTTCTTCTTCTTCATCATATTCTTATTTGTGGCAGGCATTCCTGTAGTTGTTATCTCTAAAAGGTTGGACATTACACCTTTCGTTCTGCCCGTCACAAAAGATTTACAACAGGATTTGTCCGCGTTCAGTTTGGCCTGCAGCAGCAGGTCTTTTCCAGGGGCACCACGAGGAGGAACGGACTCACCCCCATACACTGCTTAGTCATCTTCTGCTTATAATTTAGATATTATCTTTTGCTCTGATTTTTAGTCTTATGCTTAATGTTTTTCCGCTTTTTGTTCTGCAGCTTCTTGTATTTCTGCTTCTTGGTTTTCTGTCTCTTGTTCTTCTGCATCTTGGTGCTTGTCTTCTCTTCTTTGTCCTCTTGGTCAACTTCTTCAGGGTCATCTTCTTGGTCTTCTTCGGGGTGGTCTTCAGGGTCGTCGTCTTCGGGGGTCCTTGTCTTCGGGGTCCTCGTCTTCTTCGGGTTGGTCTTCTGGGTCCTCGTCTTCGGGGTCCTCGTCTTCTTCGGGGTGGTCTTCAGGGTCCTCGTCTTCTTCAGGGTGGTCTTCAGGGTCCTCGTCTTCTTCGGGGTGGTCTTCAGGGTCCTCGTCTTCAGGGTCGTCGTCTTCGGGGTCCTCGTCTTCTTAGGGTTGGTCTTCAGGGTCCTCGTCTTCAGGGTCCTCGTCAGGGAGATCTAGAGTGATTACCAAGAACCATTTCAAAAAGCTTGAACTTGGAAATGTAGCAGAAGGTACAAGAAAGCTGAGGAACTACCGAGGACCAGCTGACGGTACTGGAACCCGGATGGGTAGCATAAGGTACAAGAGCCAATGGAACTGCCGAAGACCAGCTGACGGTACTGGAACTCGGTTACTAAGCAGGAGGTACCTGTGCCAGAAATCACTACCAAGGACCAGCAGACGTTGGTGGAACTTGGATACCGAGAAGGAGGCACCTAATCCAAAGGCACTGCCGAGAACCAGCTGACGGTACTGGAACCCGGATGGGTAGCAGAAGGTACCCATGTAAAAAAAAGTTCAAGGCCGCGAGCCGGCCGCAGTTACCAAAACCCACAGTCCTACAGGGGGTGATTGTCCTATTGGCACTATGGAACCAGCCTTCATTGCCAGATCCCGCAGCCCACATAGGAGTCACCTAAACTGCAGGCACCATAGAGTCGGCTAACCCGACCGCAACACGACAGGACAACGCATTGGAGGCAAAGTGACGTTGACACTACCCGGAAACAGCTGGCGTGCTGGAACCAGGCTGGGCAGGAGGGAGTACCCATGCCAAAGTCACTGCCGAGAACCAGCTGACGGTACTGGAACCCGGATGGGTAGTAGAAGGTACAAGAGCAAATGGAACTACCGAGGACCAGCTGACGGTACTGGAACCCGGATGGGTAGCAGAAGGTACAAGAGCCAATGGAACTGCCGAACACCAGCTGACGGTACTGGAACTTGGTTACTAAGCAGGAGGTACCTGTGCCAGAAAGCACTACCAAGGACCAGCAGACGTTGGTGGAACTTGGATACCGAGAAGGAGGCACCTAATCCAAAGGCACTGCCGAGAACCAGCTGACGGTACTGGAACCCGGATAGGTAGTAGAAGGTACAAGAGCAAATGGAACTGCCGAGAACCAGCTGGCGGTGCTGGAACCCAGGGTAAATACTAAAAACGGAGGAGCCAGAGGTGTAATTGGAGCAAGTTTTAAATCTGTAGTACAGTGGATGTGGACAAAGCAGGAGAATTTGCCGGACACACAGCTGGGGATCAGCTGACGTTACTGAACCCCAATAACACTGGAGCAAGCGTTGACTGTGCAGACGGCACTTCTGAGCAGCAACTAGCGGTATTGGAGCCCAGTGTAAATACTAAAAACGGAGGAGCCAGAGGTGTATTTGGAGGAGGTTTTAAATCCGTAGTACAGTGGATGTGGACAAAGCAGGAGAATTTGCCGGACACACAGCTGGGGATCAGCTGACGTCACTGAACCCCAATAACACTGGAGCAAGCGTTGACTGTGCAGACGGCACTTTTGAGCAGCAACTAGCAGGATTGGAGCCCAGGGTAAATACTAAAAACGGAGGAGCCAGAGGTGTATTTGGAGGAGGTTTTAAATCCGTAGTACAGTGGATGTGGACAAAGCAGGAGAATTTGCCGGACACACAGCTGGGGATCAGCTGACGTTACTGAACCCCAATAACACTGGAGCAAGCGTTGACTGTGCAGACGGCACTTCTGAGCAGCAGCTAGCGGTATTGGAGCCCAGGGTAAATACTAAAAATGGAGGAGCCAGAGGTGTATTTGGAGGAGGTTTTAAATCCGTAGTACAGTGGATGTGGACAAAGCAGGAGAATTTGCCGGACACACAGCTGGGGATCAGCTGACGTTACTGAACCCCAATAACACTGGAGCAAGCGTTGACTGTGCAGACGGCACTTCTGAGCAGCAACTAGCGGTATTGGAGCCCAGGGTAAATACTAAAAACGGAGGAGCCAGAGGTGTATTTGGAGGAGGTTTTAAATCCATAGTACAGTGGATGTGGACAAAGCAGGAGAATTTGCCGGACACACAGCTGGGGATCAGCTGACGTTACTAAACCCCAATAACACGGCAGCAAGTGTTGACTGTGCAGACGGCACTTCCGAGCGCCAACTGGCGGTGTTGGAGCTCAGGGATAATACTGAAAACAGAGGAGCCAGAGGTGTAATTGGAGAAACTTTCAAATCTGTAATAGTGAGAATGTGGACAGAGCAGGAGAAATTGCCGTCCACACAGCAGGGGAACAGCTGACGTTACTGAACCCCAATAACACGGCAGCAAGTGTTGACTGTGCAGACGGCACTTCCGAGCGCCAACTGGCGGTGTTGGAGCTCAGGGATAATACTGAAAACAGAGGAGCCAGAGGTGTAATTGGAGAAACTTTCAAATCTGTAGTAGTGAGAATGTGGACAGAGCAGGAGAAATTGCCGTCCGCACAGCAGGGGAACAGCTGACGTTACTTAACCCCAATAACACGGCAGCAAGTGTTGACTGTGCAGACGGCACTTCCGAGTGCCAACTGGCGGTGTTGGAGCTCAGGGATAATAATGAAAACAGAGGAGCCAGAGGTGTAATTGGAGAAACTTTCAAATCTGTAGTAGTGAGAATGTGGACAGAGCAGGATAAATTTCCGTCCGCACATCAGGGGAACAGCTGACGTTACTGAACCCCAATAACACGGCAGCAAGTGTTGACTGTGCAGACGGCACTTCCGAGCGCCAACTGGCGGTGTTGGAGCTCAGGGATAATACTGAAAACAGAGGAGCCAGAGGTGTAATTGGAGAAACTTTCAAATCTGTAGTAGTGAGAATGTGGACAGAGCAGGAGAAATTGCCGTCCGCACAGCAGGGGAACAGCTGACGTTACTGAACCCCAATAACACGGCAGCAAGTGTTGACTGTGCAGACGGCACTTCCGAGCGCCAACTGGCGGTGTTGGAGCTCAGGGATAATACTGAAAACAGAGGAGCCAGAGGTGTAATTGGAGAAACATTCAAATCTGTAGTAGTGAGAATGTGGACAGAGCAGGAGAAATTGCCGTCCGCACAGCAGGGGAACAGCTGACGTTACTGAACTCCAATAACACAGCAGCAAGTGTTGACTGTGCAGACGGCACTTCCGAGCGCCAACTGGCGGTGTTGGAGCTCAGGGATAATACTGAAAACAGAGGAGCCAGAGGTGTAATTGGAGAAGCTTTCAAATCTGTAGTAGTGAGAATGTGGACAGAGCAGGAGAAATTGCCGTCCGCACAGCAGGGGAACAGCTGACGTTACTGAACCCCAATAACACGGCAGCAAATGTTGACTGTGCAGACGGCACTTCCGAGCGTCAACTGGCGGTGTTGGAGCTCAGGGATAATACTGAAAACAGAGGAGCCAGAGGTGTAATTGGAGAAACTTTCAAATCTGTAGTAGTGAGAATGTGGACAGAGCAGGAGAAATTGCCGTCCGCACAGCAGGGGAACAGCTGACGTTACTGAACCCCAAAAACACGGCAGCAAGTGTTGACTGTGCAGACGGCACTTCCGAGCGCCAACTGGCGGTGTTGGAGCTCAGGGATAATACTGA
This sequence comes from Phyllobates terribilis, assembly GCF_046119375.1. Taxonomy (NCBI): domain Eukaryota; kingdom Metazoa; phylum Chordata; class Amphibia; order Anura; family Dendrobatidae; genus Phyllobates; species Phyllobates terribilis. The sequence continues at coordinate 333,201,156 of NW_027362768.1, forward strand.
AAACAGAGGAGCCAGAGGTGTAATTGGAGAAACTTTCAAATCTGTAGTAGTGAGAATGTGGACAGAGCAGGAGAAATTGCCGTCCGCACAGCAGGGGAACAGCTGACGTTACTGAACCCCAATAACACGGCAGCAAGTGTTGACTGTGCAGACGGCACTTCCGAGCGCCAACTGGCGGTGTAGGAGCTCAGGGATAATACTGAAAACAGAGGAGCCAGAGGTGTAATTGGAGAAACTTTCAAATCTGTAGTAGTGAGAATGTGGACAGAGCAGGAGAAATTGCCGTCCGCACAGCAGGGGAACAGCTGACGTTACTGAACCCCAATAACACGGCAGCAAGTGTTGACTGTGCAGACGGCACTTCCGAGCGCCAACTGGCGGTGTTGGAGCTTAGGGATAATACTGAAAACAGAGGAGCCAGAGGTGTAATTGGAGAAACTTTCAAATCTGTAGTAGTGAGAATGTGGACAGAGCAGGAGAAATTGCCGTCCGCACAGCAGGGGAACAGCTGACGTTACTGAACCCCAATAACACGGCAGCAAGTGTTGACTGTGCAGACGGCGCTTCCGAGCGCCAACTGGCGGTGTTGGAGCTCAGGGATAATACTGAAAACAGAGGAGCCAGAGGTGTAATTGGAGAAACTTTCAAATCTGTGGTAGTGAGAATGTGGACAGAGCAGGAGAAATTGCCGTCCGCACAGCAGGGGAACAGCTGACGTTACTGAACCCCAATAACACGGCAGCAAGTGTTGACTGTGCAGACGGCACTTCCGAGCGCCAACTGGCGGTGTTGGAGCTCAGGGATAATACTGAAAACAGAGGAGCCAGAGGTGTAATTGGAGAAACTTTCAAATCTGTAGTAGTGAGAATGTGGACAGAGCAGGAGAAATTGCCGTCCGCACAGCAGGGGAACAGCTGACGTTACTGAACCCCAATAACACGGCAGCAAGTGTTGACTGTGCAGACGGCACTTCCGAGCGCCAACTGGCGGTGTTGGAGCTCAGGGATTACAGTTCAGGTGGTAGAAACATGAACAGAACAGGAGACCTTGATACTGTTGCTAACCAATTATTTATTCTGGAAGAGGACTGGCAAATTCATGAGAGATCCAGGCCTTGTTCATTTTGAGAAAAGTAAGCCGGTCAACGTTATCGGAGGATAGTCGCATGCGACGGTCTGTTAGTACACCACCTGCGGCACTAAAGACGCGTTCCAATAATACACTAGCAGCAGGGCAAGCTAGCACCTCCAATGCATACTGACTAAGCTCTGGCCATGTATCCAGCTTACAGACCCAAAACTTGAAGGGAGAAGAGCAGTCTGGGAGTACACTAAGAGGGCAAGACATGTAGTCTGTCACCATCTGACGGAAACGTTGCCTCCTGCTGACTGGAGCCGTCTGTGATGGTGTAGACATTTGTGGCGGCGGGGACACAAAACTTTACCACATTTCGGCCATACTGGTCTTGCCTTGTGCTGAGGCGCTGCTTCTGCTCCCTCTTTGTGCAGAGCTTCCTCCACTGCCTCGACGCACTGAGCTGCTTTGTAAAGCACTAGCAGCACTGCTCTCGGTTGGAATGGAGAACATGATGGAATGCACCAGTGCGTCTTGGTACTCCCGCATTTTACGCTCCCGGTTCAACGGTGTTATGAGGCTTTGTAAGTTGTCCCGGTAGCGAGGATCTAGGAGGGTGGACACCCAATAATCAGCCGTGTTGAGAATGTGGGCGATGCGGCGGTCGTTTCTCAGGCACCGCAGCATGAAATCAACCATGTGCTGCAGACTGCCAACTGGCCAAGAAACACTGTCCCCTGCTTGAGGCGTGATCTCTGCCTGCTCTGCATCACCCCACCCTCGCTCTAGATACTGACTACTAGAGCATTGTGTACCTCCCTCCTCTGGACAGATGTCTTCCTCATCCATTGACTCCTCCTCATCCTCCTCACAAAGTGTCCCCTGCCTAGGCCTTTGTGAGGAACCACGTTGCGCAGACTGTAGAGAAGCAGATGGCATTTGTGACTCCTCATCCTCCACCTCTTCCAAAACCTCGTCCCTTAGTGCTTGCAGTGTTTTTTCAAGCAGGCAGATAAGGGGGATAGTCATGCTGACTAGTGCATCATCTGCACTCGCCATCCGCGTGGAATAATCGAAGGCATGCAAAACGTGGCAAATGTCCTTCATAGAGGCCCACTCAGTGGTGGTGAAGTGTGAACGGCGCGCACTGCGACTTCTTTGCGCCTGCTGCAGCTGGTACTCCATTACTGCTGCCTGCTGCTCACACAACCTCTCCAACATATGTAACGTTGAATTCCACCTGGTGGGTAGGTCACATATGATGCGATGTTCCGGAAGACGTAATCGGCGCTGCAGAGCTGCAATGCGTGATCTTGCATTGCTGGAACGCCGCAAGTGAGCGCACTCTATGCGGACCTTGTGAAGCAGTGCATCAAGATCCGGATAGTCCCTCAAAAAACTCTGCACGACCAAGTTGAGCACATGTGCCAGACATGGGATGTGAGTGAGGTTGCCTAGGCCCAGAGCTGCCACCAGATTTCGGCCATTGTCACACACTACCATGCCTGGCTGGAGATTCGCTGGCACAAACCACACGTCGCTCTGCTGCTTGATGGCATTCCAGAGCTCCTGCGCTGTGTGGCTTCGATTCCCCAAAGAAATTAATTTTAATACGGCCTGTTGACGTTTGGCCACGGCTGTGCTCATATCGGTCATCATAACAGGTAACCGTTCACGGGTCGATGTGGAGGTAGACCGTGACGGCTCCTGCAGCGCTGATTCAGAGGAACTGGAGTATGAGGAGGAGTCAATGTGTACAGACTGGATTCCTGCAACCCTTGGAGTTGGCAGAACACGTACAGCGCCACTCTCAAGATTTGTACCCGGCTCCACAACATTTACCCAATGGGCAGTGAGGGAAAGGTATCGTCCCTGTCCATGCTTACTGGTCCACGCATCGGTGGTCAGGTGGACCTTGCTACTGACGGCGTTTTGTAGCGCATGTTTAATTTTTCCCTCCACATGATGTTGCAGGGCAGGGACGGCTTGCCTGCTGAAATAAAAGCGGCTGGGCACGTTGTATTGTGGGACTGCCAATGCCATAAAGTTACGGAATGTGTCAGTCTCCACCAGCCTGAATGATAGCATTTCAAGGGCCAATAGTCTAGCAATGCCAGCATTCAGAGCCTGTGCTCGGGGGTGGTTTGCCGAGTATGGGCGCCTTTTCTCCCAGGCCTGTGCTAACGATGGCTGTAGACTGGCCTGGGAGTGTGAGGATGACTGGGAAAGTGGTGCTATGGGTGGAATTACACTGTGTCTCTGTACAACAGTGCCAGAGATTCTTCCATGGCGATCCTGTGAGGAAGCCGAACTAGCTGTGTGTGAGCTGGAGGAAGAGGCTACAACACGAGCTGAAGAGGTGGTAGGTGGTGCTGTAGGTTGGCCTAGGTCTTCAGTGTGTTTTTGTAACTCCACCACGTGCTTGGTCCGCACATGTTTCCACATATTTGTGGTATTGAGGTTGCTGACACTTTTCCCTCTTTTCACCTTCTGATTACACAGCTTGAATTTGACAAAGCAAATGTCATCTGCAACTGTGTCAAAAAAGGACAAGGCACTGCAAGTCTTGGGAGCGCTCGCTTTGGATTTTGGAAGAGCCATGCTCCTAATGGGTGCCGAAGTGGAGGCTACAGGCAACCAAGTCTGCCCCCTCCCTCTCCCTCCTTTTTGGGCCGTTCGGGGAATCTCTTCCTCAGAGCTGCTCCCACCACCTTCCTGTCCCTCACGCCATGATGGGTCAAGGACCTCATCATCTACACCACCCTCTTCAAACAACTGCTTCTCCTGGGTAGTCTCGACAGCACAGTACGCACCTGTAATGCAGGTGCCGGAATGCAACACACTGAGACACAAGGCGAGAACAGTCAGAAATGTTTGTAAACAGTTTTATACAACAGGTATACTGAAACAAGGGATTAGCAACAAGGGTAAAGAACAGTGGTTTGAAATATCAGAAAAATACGAAATTTCTCAAAATAAGGCGCAGTCTCTTAAAATAAGGCGCAGTCTCTTAAAATAAGGCGCAGTCTCTTAAAGTAAGGCGCAGTCTCTTAAAATAAGGCGCAGTCTCTTAAAGTAAGGTGATGCCCTCAAGCATGAGAAGCACCACACAAGTTCTTTAACCGTGAATTTGGCCCTAGCGGGGGTCACCGGTTATTCCCGCTAGGCCGTGAGTCTCTTTCCGGATGAATTCAATTAAATCACGTTGTGCTACTTTAGCCCCAACCGTCCCCCTCCCAACCTGAGTACTTAAACCCAATTGTCCCCGGTACCGTGGGTGAGCAGTGGAAGTGACGGCCCTGCTCACGTATGCAGCTCCTCTCTGCTTGGCTGTTGGGGGCAGTCTCTCGAGCCTTGGATAGGGGGGTCCAGGCCTCGTCTGTCGGCGGCCAACGTCGGGTTCCGCGAACTCACTCAGCACAGCGATCAGGTTCCTAGTATCCTCAGCAGGCACAGCACTCGAGTCACAACTGTGAGGGATCCGGAGCTCTTTTACCGGTGCCCGGCTGGAGCACCTCTCAGGCCTCTGGATTTGGCCTATCACACGGGGTTTCTCAGGACGCAGGGAGCACGTCTGCTCCTCTCTGCTGCTTGGCGCCAAAGACCCCTCAGGTTTGGCGCGCTGGCCTCTTATCTCTCTGAACTCCTTCCTGGAAGTCACCTGATCGGGTCCAGCCTCTGAATCTCTCCTGCCTGCAACTTCCTTTGTGTATTTTGGTTCCGCTTGACTGTCTCTGGCCAGTAGATGGCAGTCTCGCTCCATCCTTGAGACGTCATGTTGAAGTTCTGTTACAAGCTTTTTAGCTCGTTCTACATTCCTCCCTCCTTTTTGCTCGCCAGTCCTCGGGCGAGTGGACTCCTCGCAGAATTGATGTCTCCTTCCAGACAGTGCAAGCTCAGACAGGAGTTGGGCACACTCCTGCGTTTTCTGTTGGATTTGAGACCAGATAAACTCTTCCTGAGCATACCGGTTAGGAGGAATTCCGGCATTAGCCCGCTCAGTTCTGCGGGGCTCTTCTTGCGGAGGAGACTCCGGGAGATCCGAGGAATCAACTACTGGGGATTGCAAATCATTTTCTGACTCATTCTGACTTCCACTCGGGAGTGGCACCAACGGTTCTGACGGGCCCAACTGCATTGTGGCCCACCCTTCTTCATCCCCCAAGGTTCCTGTATGTGGCACTTCAGCCAACACGTCTGAGGGCCCAGCCCTGTTACAGACTTCTGCTTCAGAGGAGCAAGGTCGCAACATATTACGGTGCAACACCCTGGATGTCGCGGTGTCATCCCCTTCGGGCCTAACCTCGTAGACGGGGTTGTCTGGGTGAACCTTCTTCACCACCCGATATGGTATTGCCTCCCAACGATGGTCCAGCTTACTCCCAAATCGTTTAGCCCTCACCAGCACTCGGTCTCCTGGCTGAAGCGATCCACCTGTGGTCGGGGGCCAAACTGCATGCTCTACTTCCTGAAACTTCTGAGCAACCAGTCTTCTCACGGTATGGAGTCGACGCTGGTGTTCTCGAATCCAGGTACTTGGGCTACTGCCCGGACCGGGGTCTTCTGAGTCTAGCTCCAGTTCGGTGATTTCTCGGCCACTTCTTCCAAACAGCAACATGTAGGGGGTGTAGCCGGTGGTTGCATGAACTCGATTATTATACACCCACACCAGCTCGGACACGAATTCGGGCCACTTCATCTTCTTGTCCGCTTCCAGTGTTCGCAACATTTGCAACAGGGTTCGGTTAAAGCGCTCGCAAGCCCCGTTCCCTTGCGGGTGGTAGGGCGTTGTCCGGGAACGGTCGATCCCATAGATGCGGTATAGCTCATCCATCACTCGTCCTTGGAAGCAGGCCCCCTGGTCAGAATGTATTCGCTTCGGGCACCCATAAATCCGGATGAAATCTTGACAGATGGCCTTGGCTGCGGCTTCTGCCGTCTGATCTTTAGTGGGCGTCACTACTGCAAACTTGGTGAAGTGATCAGTCATGACTAAACAGTGTCCATAACCGTTGTATGAAGTTCCTACCATCAAGTAGTCAATCATCAAGACTTCCAAGGGGGCAGAAGTTCGGATGGTCTGAATGGGAGCTCTTTGCTCCGGGGGCTTGTTCAACTCACACTGGCGACATGTTCGGCAGACCCCCTCGACTTCTTGTCGCAGTTGAGGCCAATACACCAGCCGTTGCAACCACCGGAAGGTCTTTTCTACTCCGAAGTGAGCACCTCTTCTATGAGCTTCTTGGGCTAGCTGTGTTACTAGTGCTCCTGGAACTACCACTTGCCAGGTAACATCAAACTCTCGAGGCAGCTGGATTCTTCGGCATAGCAAGCCATCCTTCAGGAGGAGCCTCTCCCACTGGCCTAGGATTTGCAGGGTAGTTGGAAGTGAAGCGGCTCTGGTTTCCTGGTCGGGTCTCTGATTAAGGGCGACCCATTCTCTCAACTTTGCTAGCTCCGGGTCGGATTGCTGCAGATGTATCCATTCGTCTCTTGAACGTCCCAGAATCTGAGTGGGCCTCGGCTCCCCTCTGGTCTCTTGGGCGTCGACCACAGCAGCGGCGAACTGGCTGAAATCCGGGATCTCGTCGCCTTCGAGCTCCTCATCTCTGTCCTTCTTCGGCCCCGCCTGAGTGACCCGGGACAGGGCATCTGCATGTGTGTTCAGGGCCTTGGACCGATAGGCGATTTTATACTGGAATTTGGACATCCTTGCGACCCACCGCTGTTCTAATGCGCCCAGTTTGGCGTTCTCCAAGTGGGCCAAAGGGTTGTTATCTGTCCGCACTTGCACTTCTGACCCTGACAGGTACTCAGCAAACTTCTCGGTCATGGCCCACACCAGTGCCAGTAGCTGCAGCTTAAACGAACTGTAGTTGTCCGGATTTTTCTCCGTATCTCGGAGTGACCTGCTGGCATACGCGATCACTCGCTCTTTCCCTCCTTGTACTTGAGCCAGCACTGCTCCAAGCCCATGCAAGCTTCCATCAGTGTACAACATGAACGGCTGCGAAAAGTCAGCGTAGGCCAGAATCGGGGCATCTGTTAGCGCCATTTTCAATGCTCGGAATGCCTCTTCTTGTCGTGGGCCCCACTGAATGGGCTGCCGCTTGGCTCCCCCGGCTGTTCCTCTCAGCAATTCATTGAGCGGGTTCGCAATCTTAGCGAAGTCTTTAATGAATCTGCGGTAGTATCCAGCGAGCCCCAGGAATGCCCTTAGTTCCCTTAGATTGGCGGGCGTGGGCCACTTCTGCACGGCAGCTACTTTCTCCGCAGTGGGGTGCACCCCTGCACTGGACACAGTGTGCCCCAGATATTCAATTTCTCGTTTGAAGAGACGACACTTACGAGGCTTAATTTTCAGGCCGTGCCTTTGTAGCCGTTCTAACACTTGTTCCAATCGGCGGAGATGATCCTCAAACGTTGCGGAATAGATAATTATATCGTCCAGATATATTAAAGTGGCTTCAAAGTTGAGGTCCCCCAAGCATCTCTCCATCAGCCGTTGGAAGGTTCCTGGCGCATTTGTTAGTCCGAACGGCATTCGATTGAACTCAAACAGGCCCATAGGGAGAACAAAAGCTGTCTTCGGACGATCCTTCTCAGCTACTGGGACCTGCCAATAGCCACTGGCCAGGTCGAGGGAGGAGAAGAATTTGGCGCTCCCTAGTGCAGATAGAGACTCTTCGATTCGGGGGAGTGGATAGGAGTCCCGTACTGTACAGGCATTCAGCTTCCGATAGTCTACGCAGAATCTCAGGGTACCGTCCTTCTTTCGGAGCAGCACGATCGGAGCCGCCCAGGGGCTCTGGCTTTCACGGATCACACCGTTCCGCAACATGTGGGCCAATAGCTCTTTCACCTCATGGTACATTTGAGGCGGGATCTGCCGATATCTCTCTCGGATGGGAGCAGTATTTCCGGTGGGTATTTCGTGCTGAATGTCCCGAGTGCACCCGAAATCATCTTCATGCTGTGCAAACACTCCCTGATATCGCTGTAGAAGTTGTTCGATCTGCCTCACTTGTCCAGCAGAAAACTCAGTCAGGTTAGCTTCCATTTCTTCCAGGAGGTGGCGTCCAGCCAACGGTTCTCTTCCATGTTCCTGGCTATTGAGGGACACCTCTAGGGTCCATGGTTTTCCTTCCACAGGTGCCAGCCCTATAGCGTCAGCTCTAGTAAGGGCCTCCGGCATTACGCACACTCGCGCCACCTCTTGTCGGGGCAACAACTGTAAACTGGTGCCACTTAAATTGATGCAGCGCACGGGTACTCGACCGTGCCGCACGGTGGCCAGAGTTCGAGCAATCAGGAGTCCAGAGGGCGCTTCTTCTCCCTCCATTGGTTCAACTTGAATGTCCACGCCCTCTAAGGACACATGTGCCAGCACCGGCAAAGTGAGTACAGTCTGTCCCACCGGCAGTGTTATTGTGGCTTCGGGCGGTATCGATACCTTACCAAGGTACTGGGAGGTAGTGGGCAACTTTTGAATCTGACTGACCCACACGAGGTGCTGGAACACTCTCTTGTTAGCTGGGTCTCGAGTGGCGCGGGTCCAGTTGTTTTTGCTACAGCCCTCAGCCAGGAACTGTCCGACTTCTTTCAGCACATTCATGCCCAGGGTTACAATGGGCCCATCGCCTCCGGGCCCGGTGGTCAGTACAATCCCTTTTCGACCGAGGTCCTTTCCACATGCCCGCACAGACATCCATACTACTCCCGCTACTGGGATAGGTAGTTGATTAGCCGCCACCAGTTTGACAGTGGGTTCCCGGCAGGAACGAGCGACTTCAGGAAAGTGACTTTGGAAATACGTCTCAGGCATAGTGGTCACTTGAGACCCGGTGTCCATCAAACAACGGATCCGCTGCCCATTGAATTCAGCCCAGATAATGGGCCTCTCGGAGACAATGTCTTCAGAGCTCCCTCTTCTACTCTCTGAAGCTCGAGACCCCACGGTATGCTCCACAACCGTGGGGCATTTTAGTTTAACGGCTGTCCCCTCCTCCTCCTTTCTCGGTTGGGACAGTCTTTGGAGATATGCCCCCTACCTCCGCAGGTCCAGCACTCCGGTCCTCGTTCTGCCGATAGGTCGGGTACATGTCGTGCTGGGGCCGGATAGGAACGTCTTTCTCGTTCTGGTCTCCGTCCGCGTTGAGCAGTACGGTCCGTCGGCAAGGGGGCAGTAGGAGTCTTCCTAATAGAATTCAGCTCACCCCGAATGTCTTGAATTTCCTGACGTATTTCCCGTACCCAATCAGGCTCTTGGTTGGTGAATCCAGGAGCAATTGCCTCATGACTTCTAACTGTGGCATTGAGAACAGGAACTTCTCTCTCCAGGACTCTAGCTTCAGCCCCTACCTCCAGGAAGCCCATATCAGGGCTCAATCGCAGCCGCTCCTTCAGGATCTGCCTCAGGGAAGGGTCTTTCAAGCCAGCAATCAGTTGGTCACGCAACACCTCATCCAATGGTCCCAGTCCTCGGTTCCCATCTCGAGATTTCTTAGTGATATGGGCCGTCACTTCCTGTAATGCATTAACATACTGATTTACTGTCTCATTTTCCCCTTGGACCCGCTGAAACAACCGTAAGCGCAAGTGTCCCAAATCTGTAGTGTCACCGTGCATGTCCTCTAGAATTTTTATCACTTTATCCACAGTGTCACGGTCCCCAGGTGGGCGGTACATCACAGTCTGTCGGGCCTCTCCATCAAGGGTTAGGAGGGCCAACTCCGCCTGGGCTAGAGGGTCAAGGGGATACATACGTAGCATACTTCTCAGTCTTTCTGCCCAGTCCCAAAGTGACATGCCATCTAGAGATGAGCGTTGTTCTACTCGAACTGTTCGCCAATCTCAAATTCGAGCTGTTTTGGGCGGTGTTCGAGCCGGTCGGCGAACACGAACAATTTGAGAAAAATTCGGCTGTTCGAGGTTATGTTCGATAACTGTTCGTGCACCAAAATCATAACTGGATTTTTTCTCAGTAATGATGAAAATTAATGTTAATACGCAGTTTGAGTGTACAGCGGGGCGGGGGGAGGGGCAGGGGATAGATCTCTGCAGGAACAATGAAGATCTCCATTTTTTTTTCTCTTTCCCGCATTTGCAGTGGGGAGGTGCAATCTGTCAGCCTATCAGCAGCTCACACACGGAGCGAAGTGCTTTTTTTCACACAAGCAAGGGCATGTGTGATTGGCAGTGTATGTCACATGTCCTTGCCCTATAAGACCAAGCCATTTTCCCCGTCGCCACCATTTTCTCACTGCTGCAGCTGCGTGTTAGACGGCACCGCTGTTGCTGTGTGCGCTATACCTTGTTAATTTCAAGCCAATTTTCGCACAAATATACAGATAGCTTGGGAGTAGGGAATAGTTGTGATTGCAGTCCTTTTAAGGACTAGGTTACAGCATTTCCTACGACTTTTATCAAGCAGGTCTGTGCTCTTAAATAGATAGATTGTGGGAGTAAAGACTAATTGTAATTGGAGTCCTTTTCAGGACTAGGTTACATCAGTTCCTATCAGTTTTTGCCAGGCAGGTCTGTGCCAGTGCTGTGCAAGTTTTTTTCACAGCATTTGGCTGAATCTAGCAAAGCTAATCCTTTTTGGCCTATTGCAGAGTGTGTTAGTCAGTGGAGTAGCCTATCTGTGTTGCAAGATATACCACCTGTGTATAGAATACCAATTTTTTTACTGCACCTAGTGAAGTAAAATCTTTTGGGCATAGCATCATTCTATTAGTCCATCTATACTGACCTCCATCAGGTTGCAAATTAAAAATAATTTTTTTCTGCATCTAGCTCTGAAAAAATATTTGGGCTTCTAGCAGTGTGTGGGACTTGGTCTATTAGTCCATCTATACTGACCTCCATCAGGTTGCAAATTAAAAATAATTTTTTTCTTCATTTATCTCTGAAAAAATATTTGGGCTTCTAGCAGCGTGTGGGACTTGTTCTATTAGTCCATCTATACTGACCTCCATCAGGTTGCAAATTAAAAATAATTTTTTTCTGAATCTAGCTCTGAAAAAATATTTGGGCTTCTAGCAGTGTGTGGGACTTGGTCTATTAGTCCATCTATACTGACCTCCATCAGGTTGCAAATTAAAAATAATTTTTTCTGCATCTAGCTCTGAAAAAATATTTGGGCTTCTAGCAGTGTGTGGGACTTGGTCTATTAGTCCATCTATACTGACCTCCATCAGGTTGCAAATTAAAAATAATTTTTTTCTTCATTTAGCTCTGAAAAAATATTTGGGCTTCTAGCAGTGTGTGGGACTTGTTCTATTAGTCCTTCTATACTGACCTCCAGCAGGTTGCAAATTGAATATAATTTTTTTCTGCATCTAGCTCTGAAAAAATATTTGGGCTTCTAGCAGTGTGTGGGACTTGGTCTATTAGTCCATCTATACTGACCTCCATCAGGTTGCAAATTAAAAATAATTTTTTTCTGCATCTAGCTCTGAAAAAATATTTGGGCTTCTAGCAGTGTGTGGGACTTGGTCTATTAGTCCATCTATACTGACCTCCATCAGGTTGCAAATTGAATAAAAAAAATTTCTGCATCTAGCTCTGAAAAAATATTTGGGCTTCTAGCGGTGTGTGGGACTTGGTCTATTAGTCCATCTATACTGACCTCCATCAGGTTGCAAATTAAAAATAATTTTTTCTGCATCTAACCCAGCCAATAGTTTTGGCCTAATACCACAGTTTGGCCACTCAGCTCTGCTCGGTTACCATCCATTGTTTTTTTGTGCAAACAACTCCAGAGTTGTGAATTAGTTAACCACCAAAATGAGTGGAAAAAGGCCTGCTGCTGGTGGAAAGGGGAATAGGCGTGTTGGGAAGGGGAAAAAAGGTTGTGTCCGTGGGGTAGGTGCAGAAGAAAGACCATCTTCCAGCCAAACTAAAATGTCTACTTCTTTTAGCGGACAATGTGATAAGATCCCTTTCTTACGGCCACGCCAATCGCTACAAATTCCAGATGAGGCACAAAAACAGCAGGTGCTTCAACGGATATCAAGTGCTCCTTTAAGTGGGCTCTCCTCCACATCAACTTCAACATCACAAATACTCCAGTCCTCAAAGGTGTCACCCAAATCGCACTTGCTTCCTCACAGCTCCCAAATCTCCAGCTGCCCGTCTGAGTATGAGGTAGAACAGATGGTTGAGTCTGCAGAGCTGTTTACTCATACTATAGCCTGGGAATCAGAGGTCGACTCCAGCGCTTCTGTGAATCCAGACGAGGAAATGATCTGCACTGATGCCCAGAATCTTTATGAGTCGGATCCAGGACCAGACGCAGAAGGTTCTGACCATAATGTAGACCCTCATTCCCAAACTGTAACTCCTGTTGGTGGAGACAATGAGGAAGACGATGATAAGACTCAAATACCTGATTGGAGCGACAACTTTAGTTTTTTGTCAGGGCAGGAACAGGTTGGCTCTGAGGACGACGGGTGTGATAACGCACAGGGTGATGATGATGAGGTCGGAGATCCCACTTACTGTCAACCCACAGTCAGCCAAGAGATGAGGTCAGCAGAGGAGGTGGAGGAAGATGCTAGTGACGATGAGGTCAGGTTGCGCCTTCCTGGACAGAGACGTAGTACTGGAAGCACGTCAACAACTGCATCCTCAAACACAACTCTGCCTCTCACCACAAGTCGTGGTGGCTCTTCAGGTCGCATGGGTGCTAAGCCTTGCATAGCCTGGGCATTTTTTCAGATCGATAAAGATGACCCAACTCGTGTTATCTGTAACATTTGTCAGCAAAAGCTAAGTAGAGGCCAAAAAATACATAGTTTGAGTACTTCATGCATGAACCGGCAAATGGACATGAAGCATAAGTTGCAGTGGGAAGCTCAGTGTGCTACAATGCGGCCTAGCCGGCCGGGCCAACCACCGTCTGCCATATCTTGTGCATCCGCGGCCTCTTCATCCTCTGTGACTGGGGGGACAGCAGTCACACCTGTTTTGGGGCGCAGACCTGCCACCTCTTTACCCGCAACAGCCAGCGTGATTGGCAGGTCATCATTTTCTTTGGAGGTGGTAACACCAGCTGGTCTTGAGCGCTGTCCGACATCGATAGCACCACCTTTGGATCAAGGCAACCTAACATGTCCGCCTGCATCTTCCTCACAGACCGGCAGTTTGCCGGGGACACCCTTATCAACCCCGTCTAAGCACAATAGCCAGCCCTCGGTCCCTCAGATGTGGACAAGTAAAAGACCATTTCCTCCTAGCCATGAGAAAGCTAAGAGGTTGAATTTCACCATCTGCAAGCTCTTGGCTACAGAAATGCTGCCTTTCCGCCTGATGGACACAGAGGATTTTCGAGACCTTATGTCCGTCGCAGTGCCCCAGTACCAGATGCCCAGTCGGCACTACTTCTCAAAGAAAGGTGTGCCTGCGCTCCACCAGCATGTCGCACACAACATCACCGCTTCTTTGAGAAACTCTGTGTGTGACAGGGTGCATTTCACCACAGACACTTGGACGAGTAGGCATGGACAGGGGCGTTACATGTCGCTGACTGGGCACTGGGTAACTATGGTGACAGCAGGACAAGGGGCTGCTGTCCAAGTCTTGCCGTCCCCACGAGTTGTGCGTCAATCCTCTTTATGTCAAAGTTCCTCCACTGCTTCTGCCTCCTCAACCTCCTCTCGGTCTTCCACCTGCACCCAAAGCCTGTCTGGTCATGCCACAAGCTTTCTAACTGCGCAGAAGGGATCCTGCACACCTCCTTACTATGCTGGCAGTAGGGCTCAACGTCATCAGGCGGTTTTTACATTGAAATGTCTGGGAAATGTGAGTCACACAGCTGAGGAGTTGTGGTCAGCTCTGGAGAACCAATTTCATGAATGGTTGTCTCCACTGGACCTGAAACCAGGGAAGGCCGTGTGCGACAATGCTGCAAACCTGGGTGCGGCCCTTCGCCGGGGCAATGTCACACACGTGCCTTGTATGGCTCACGTGTTGAACCTGGTTGTCCAGCAATTTTTAGCCCACTATCCCAGACTAGATGGCCTTCTGCAGAGGGCACGGTCGCTGTGTGCTCACTTCCGCCGTTCGCATCCCGCAGCTCAGCGACTTACATCTCTACAGAAGTCGTTGGGCCTGCCACTTCACCGGCTAAAATGCGATGTGCCTACCCGGTGGAATTCAACTCTGTACATGTTGCAGCGACTGTGGCAGCACCGACAAGCCCTGGTGCAATACGTTCTGACGTATAGCCTGGGCCAACGAGATTCAGAGGTGGGGCAAATCACGCTGGAGGAGTGGTCTCAGATCAGGGACCTATGCACCCTTCTGCACAGTTTTGAAATGGCGACGAAGATGTTTAGTGCTGACGATGCCATTATCAGCATGACTATTCCGGTGATTTACATGCTGGAGCACATGTTAAACAGAATTCGGAGTCAGGTGGTGGCACAAGAGGAGGTGGAGGAAGTAGAGGAGGAGGAGTTTTATGCGGAAGGGCTAACATCTGCAAGGTCCAGACGGTCGGCAGCACCAAGGCGGCAGGCATGTGAGGGTGGGGGAGATGATTTTACCAGGGCGCATGGTAGCAGCCAAACTAGTGAGGAAGGTGCAGGAGCCCAGGAAGAAGTGGAGGACGAACTGATGGAAGACTCATCAGATGAGGGAGACCTTGATCACATTTCTGTTGTGCGAGGTTGGGGGGAGAGGACAGAGGAAGGAAGCATGATTGTTACCTCGCCACCAACACAACAGGGACTTGGTGCTCCTGGATGCGCAACACACATGAGTGCCTTCTTGCTGCACTACCTGCAACATGACCCTCGAATTGTGAGAATTAGAAATAATCCTGACTACTGGGTTGCCACACTGTTAGATCCCCGGTACAAAAGTAAATTTGCAGAAATTATTCCTGCCATAGAAAGGGATGCACGCATGCAGGAGTATCAGCAGAGACTGTTGGAGAATCTTACATGTGCTTTTCCACAAAATACCAGTGGTGCACGTAGTGAATCTCACAGTTCCAACTTGCCAACCGTGGGACCGTCAAGTGTTCAGCACTCAAACCGTAACAGAACCACAGTATCTGCTGGTAACATCAATTTTGCGGAATCATTTCACCACTTTTTTAGCCCATCCTTTGCAAGGCCACAGGAGACAAGAAGTCTGACACATAGTCAACGCCTAGAGACGATGGTACAGGAGTATCTCCAAGTAAACATTGAAGCCACGACTGTGTCACTGGACCCTTGCTCTTTTTGGGCTTCCAATCTGGATAAATGGCCGGAGCTAGCCACTTACTCCTTGGAGATCTTGTCATGCCCCGCAGCCATCGTTCTGTCTGAACGTGTGTTCAGCGCTGCTGGTGGTGTGCTGACAGATAAGCGCACGCGGCTCTCCACTGATAATGTAGACAGACTCACATTCATAAAGATGAACAAATCATGGATCCGAAACGACTTTTCTACCCCTATGTCATCCTGGGGAGAGTAAAAGCTTGATGATTGGTTAAAATCACCCTACCAACCGTTTTAAGCTTTCAAATTACTAATCATGTTTATCTGTATCTTGACTGGAAAATAATTTGGGCTTTGTAGCAGTGTGCAGCACTGATCCTATTAGGCCATCTATAATAAGCTTCACCAGATTTAAAATTAAAAATAATTTTTAGCTGCATCTAGCCCGGAAAATAATTTTGGGGCTCCGAGATGCGCAAGACACATAAATGCCTTCTTGCTGCACTACCTGCAGCATGACCCTCATATTGTCAGAATTCGAAGTAATCATGACTACTGGGTTGCCACACTCTTAGATCCCCCAAACTTTTCGATCAACCTTTTCATTTTAATAAAGACCAAAAAAATGGTCATTTTTGAAATTATAAGCATTAGCAGGTTGTTAGAAACTGAAATCAAACAGTTTTCAACTCAAAACTTTATTCTAGGTGATGTTACATTTTCACATAGGACCCCTTGTTCGAAAGGAGCTTCTGAACTCTCTCGTCCATTGAATTTGTCAGGTTTTGGATGGTTTCTGCTTCAATTGTTTTGCATGAGGACAGAATACCCTCCCAGAGCTGTTGCTTAGATGAGAACTGCCTCCCGCCATCATAGACACTCCTTTTAATGATGCTCCAAAGGTTCTGAATGGGGTAGAGGTCAGGGGAGCATGGGGGTCACACCATAAGTTTGTCCCCTTTTATGCCCATATCAGCCAGAGATGCAGATGTTTTATGTGCAGCATGAGATGGTGCATTATCATGCAGAAAAATGGTCTTGCTGTGAAATACACGGTTCTTCTTCTTGAACCATGGCAGGAAGTGCTGTTTGAGAAAATCCACATACATTATGGAGTTCATCTTTAGCGCCTTCAGGGATCCTAAAGGGGCCGACAATCTCTCTCCCCATGATTCCAGCCCAAAACATTACTCCACCTCCTCCTTGTTGGCGCTGTAGCCGTGTTTGCGTGGGGTGTCCATCAACCAGCCATCCTCCACTCCATTCATCTGGACCATCGAGCGCTGCACGGCACTCATCCGTGAACAAAACAGTTTTGAAATCAGTCTTCATGTAATGTTTGGCCCACTGGAGCCGTTTCTGCTTGTGTGAAGTGGATAGAGGAGGTCGACAGGATGGCGTATGCACAGCTGCAAACCTCTGAAGGACCCTGCATCTTGTTGTTCGGGGGACGTTGGAGGCACAAGCAGCTTCAAAAACTTGTCTGTTGCTATGACAAGGCTTTTTTGCCGCTGCTCTTTCAACCTGACGTAATTGCCTGTAGGAAAGAGTCCTCAATTTGCCCTTATCAGCACGCACACGTGTGTACTGTGAATCAGCTACATACTTCTTGATTGCCAAGACACTTCATCCTGATCATCGCACAATGTTGATTGTAGTCATGCCTTGACCTAAACACTCCACAATTTGTTGCTTCTCAGCAGCCGACACATCCTTTTTCTTTCCCATTTTGGCAGAAAATGTAGGCTGCTTAATAATGTGAGAGAGCCTTCTTAAGTAGTCTTGCCTTTCATTGGACACACCTGCCAAACTAATTAGCACAGGTGTCTGCAATTGCTTACAGTGATATAAAGAGCCCTGACACACATCACCATCAATGAGTTTAACTGACAAACAAACAAATTCTTCCCTTATCACTCCTAAACACTTTTTGCATAATAATTTGGAACGCGGTGTACATGTGCTTTTCCACAAAACACCAGTGGTTCACGTAGTGAATCTTACAGTTCTAACTTGCCAACCGTGGTCTGTATGGAATTGTTCAATAAAGGGCCCAAAATTAAGATAACATAGATGGGAGAGGTCTCTATGAATAGGAATTCCTAAGTATTTGATACCCTGTGAGGGCCAGGCAAAGGGAAAGTTGGACTGGATGGAATCCTATATGGATTTAGGGAGGGAGACATCGAGGGCCTCAGACTTCGCTGCATTGATTTTAAAATTTTACCATGTAACAAAGTGATCTATTTCAGCCATAACAGCAGGGATGGATATATGTGATTGAGTGATATATACTAGGACATAATCAGCAAATAGAGAGCACTTGTACTCGGTGCCTCCCACCTCAATCCACCTAATATTGGGGTTATGGCGAATTGATGAGAGCAGGTGCTCCGTCACTAGGATGTATAAGAGAGGTTACAGAGGACATCCCTGCCTTGTCCCATTGGTGATTGTGAAAGGTGATGAAAATGTTCTGACGCACCCCCTGGGCCTTGGGACACCCGGAGCCGGACCCTTTTTGGTGGATGCTGGTGGTTGTAGTCTTCGTGGCGGCGATCCGGTTCCGTGGCTCAGGGCGGTCAAACCAGTGGCGGAACTATTTATGTGGTTTTGATGTTTAAATGTCCGATTACGCCACCCGTGGATTGCGGTCAGAGTGAACCGCCGCTACAGGGCAGACCGCTAAGGCTGGTGTTGTGGGTGCAGCAGAGCGTAGCATAACTCCCCACGGGAGGAGTATAGCCTCAGGGCAGTGTATGCGGAGGATGGGGGTGATGGTGCAGGGCAGCAGCAGTAACGACACGGAGTCAGTGATGCAGTTCAGGGCCTTTACTCACAGTTCTTATTATCCAGACCACGTCTGCAGGTAACGGCTGCCCACGTCGTACTGTGCTCACCAGGTGAGGGGCTCAGACAACTCCCAGATAACTTTGGAGCGCTTCACAGGACCCCCTTTGTGTGTCCTTTGTCTGGCCTTTCTTACCAACACTTCTGTCCGGCTGCCTCGGGCCTCCTCTTGATAAACTTGGCGCCAGTTTCCCTGACCCTATGTGGTGCCTTCCTAGCGGGTGGAGCAAGGGGCTGCGCCACATAAAATGTCAGAGCCTCCGGTTTCTAGCTGAGGGTCGTTTCCTGCCTCCACTAGTTCGGGGACCGGTCTCCCCCTTTGGCCTGACCCCTCCACGCAGGTGGATTCGGGCGTGCGGTGGCGACTCGCCCGTCCGCACCCCTGGGATCCCTTCATTCCTCGTTCCTGGAGCCTTCTCCGCTCCTCTTCCTTCCTTCTCCCTCTTGCAGGCCTGGGCCTCTGTTACTAGGCCTGCCTCCGGAGCAGAGCTCATGCAGAGCCCCTGCTCCCTGCCACTTCTGCTCAGACTTCTCTGCACTGAACTAAGATGGTGCCCACCTTTTATACTCCCTTCTCAATGCACCCAGGAACTGCTTCCTCCCTGCTCCTGCACTGCAGGGTTCCCCTTCCTCAGTGTTCCCTCCCCCCACTCCAGCCAGGGACAGGGACTGTCATGCCCATCTCAGGGGCATATTGGTCGCCCTGCCCCACGGCAATGTGGTGTAATGCATGCAGGTGTCGGGTCCTGATCCACACTCCATCCTTATCTGAGAGTGAGATATCACACCTCTGGGTGAGGTGCAATACGTCTGTAGCAACCGAGCCCTCGGTGCTACAGTTCCATTTATCTTCAGCCTAGGTGACGTATTGTGATACAGGGCCGTGATTTTGGCTATAAAAGGGTCCCCTAGACCCCTACCCCAAGCTTTTTAAGAGAATCATATATGGCGTGCCAGGAGACTCTATGGAATGCTTTCTCAGCATCCAACGAGAGTATCTACTTACAAATTTTTAACTGCATCTAGCCCAGGAAATACTTTGTGCCTAGTAGCAGTGTCTGCTAGTCAGCGGATTATCCCGGCTGTTAAGCAAGCTACACCACCTGTAGTTTGGACACTTAATTTTTTCAAAGGAAATGCTTCGGGACCACAGGATACTCAGTGAAGAGCATCAGGAGGCACCCCAAGGCATAGGGGCTGGGACTGGCACTAGGATGCCTTGCGGTGGACAGCCGAGCTCGATCCTTATAAAAGCTTTTTAACTGCAGCAGCTTTAGTGGACGCTACTGGAGCTGGAATTACGCGGCTGCTGGCATGAGACTTGCCCTCCAATAGATCCTTGTAAATGGATTTAAAGTGTATTCATTCAAATTAGAGGGACAATTTAAATTAAAAAGCTTAGAGCTGCCTCCACCACAGGGGGGCTCTCTCGACCCACCAGCGGACAGGCACCAGTATTGGGAGAGGGGGGCTGGCCATCAGGGTTCACCGCGGCTCTGGCACAAACCCGGCGACACGGAGGTGGCACGGGCAGGAGCGGACTGGCCGTCTCGGCTTCTCACTTTTTGGATTTTAGAAGGGCATGACATGCCTATGTCTGTGTCTCCCCCTCCTTTTACTCCTCCACCTCTTTTCTTTTCGCATGACTATATGTACTTGTCACTTTTCCATGTGTTGTGTCTTCTGAGCAGTTTGTCAGCTTTTGGACACCTTTGAAGGTGTTTTCTATGTGTTTCTATGTGTTTTTGTTTGCCTGCCATTGGTTTTAACGGTGTTCGAAGGTGTTCGACGAACAGTTCGACGAACAGTTCGGCGAACACACGGGTGTTCGACGAACCGAACCGAACTCAAACACTACGGGGGTGGCTCAACACTAATGCCATCCCCTGTAAACTTGGGAAGATGGCTGAGCATAGCCCCCAGGGGTATATGGCTCCGGCCGGACCCAGCCACAGACTGATCCGCCATCTCTGCGTCTGAATGTTGCATCCTGCCGACTACGCCAAATGTAATGCAGGTGCCGGAATGCAACGCACTGAGACACAAGGCGAGAACAGTCAGAAATGTTTGTAAACAGTTTTATACAACAGGTATACTGAAACAAGGGATTAGCAACAAAGGTAAAGAACAGTGGTTTGAAATATCAGAAAAATACGAAATTTCTCAAAATAAGGCGCAGTCTCTTAAAATAAGGCGCAGTCTCTTAAAATAAGGCGCAGTCTCTTAAAATAAGGCGCAGTCTCTTAAAATAAGGTACAGTCTCTTAAAGTAAGGTGATGCCCTCAAGCATGAGAAGCACCACACAAGTTCTTTAACCGTGAATTTGGCCCTAGCGGGGGTCACCGGTTATTCCCGCTAGGCCGTGAGTCTCTTTCCGGATGAATTCAATTAAATCACGTTGTGCTACTTTAGCCCCAACCGTCCCCCTCCCAACCTGAGTACTTAAACCCAATTGTCCCCGGTACCGTGGGTGAGCAGTGGAAGTGACGGCCCTGCTCACGTATGCAGCTCCTCTCTGCTTGGCTGTTGGGGGCAGTCTCTCGAGCCTTGGATAGGGGGGTCCAGGCCTCGTCTGTCGGCGGCCGACGTCGGGTTCCGCGAACTCACTCAGCACAGCGATCAGGTTCCTAGTATCCTTAGCAGGCACAGCACTCGAGTCACAACTGTGAGGGATCCGGAGCTCTTTTACCAGTGCCCGGCTGGAGCACCTCTCAGGCCTCTGGATTTGGCCTATCACACGGGGTTTCTCAGGACGCAGGGAGCACGTCTGCTCCTCTCTGCTGCTTGGCGCCAAAGACCCCTCAGGTTTGGCGCGCTGGCCTCTTATCTCTCTGAACTCCTTCCTGGAAGTCACCTGATCGGGTCCAGCCTCTGAATCTCTCCTGCCTGCAACTTCCTTTGTGTATTTTGGTTCCGCTTGACTGTCTCTGGCCAGTAGATGGCAGTCTCGCTCCATCCTTGAGACGTCATGTTGAAGTTCTGTTACAAGCTTTTTAGCTCGTTCTACACACCAGAAAGTGGCACCTGAGTCTCACCATCAGATGCGTACTGAGGTGTGCTGCTGACCATAGGCACTGGCCCACCCGCCTCTTCAGATTCAGAGAGACAAAACGGTTGCGCATCACTGCATACTACCTCTTCTTCAAATGCTAGAATTCTGCTTGGCTGGCCCCCTCTTTCCAAGCCAAGAGATTCAGAGAACAGAAGTAGAGATGGCTCCTGTCCAGGGCTCTCTGACTGCCTGGGCAATTTGGCAGGTGGTGAAGAGACAGATGGGTGCTCTTCAGTGCTCAGGACCTGAGAGGATCTGGAACTAATTGAAGTCGATGCGTTAGCTGCCATCCATCCGACAACGGCTTCAATTTGGTCCTCGCGCAGCAGTGGGGTACGGCTAGCTCCTACAAAGCTGCGCAGAAAGGACTGTTCCCTGGTAAAACTGGGGGATGCTGAGTCACTGGTGCCCGCAGCAGGCACAGAAACCCCACGTCCTCTCCCTGCAGGCACAGAATCCTCACGTCCTCTCCCTGCAGAAACTCCACGCCCACGCCCACGACCACATGCCTTACTCCCTGCTTTCTTCATCTTGGTAGACTGATAAAGATAGGCAGAAAAGTACTAAGGGCTTAGTGTGCTTATTCCTGAACAGCTGCTAACAGGTATAAGAAACACTAATTTTATAAAGTGTGGACTAGACTTTAATATGAGCTAATGTGGCCTACACAACTGTAAAGTGGAGTGTTTGGTGAACTTTATTTAGGTTTTTTTGTCACAAAAAGACACTGGATGTGCCTAAAGATGTAATAACGATAGTATCACAAACTTTTTGTAGCTATTACAATGTAGGAAGGTAACCTACAATGCAATAGATGAGGCTGCAAAAAATAGGCTAATACTAATCTGGCTGGGGCTGCAGGGCCCAATGCTGCAGAAAGGCTCCTCTATCTACTCCTATATAGTGTGTTTGGAACCAATTTAGCTGAATACGGATGGAACCACCACACTAATAGGAGATATCAGGAAAAATTATGAATTGGCAATAAAGGACAATGTATGAGGCAGTGACACACACTGAGTGCACTACAACCAGATGTGGTTGAAGCACACACTACAGGGTGAGCTGCACTCACACACCAGACCTTGCAGACAGTGGTGAACAGTACAGATGCAGAGCACTGTGCACTAGCGCTGCAAGACCAAAAACATTTCTCTATCTACTCCTATATAGTGTGTTTGGAACCAATTTAGCTGAATACGGATGGAACCACCACACTAATAGGAGATATCAGGAAAAATTATGAATTGGCAATAAAGGACAATGTATGAGGCAGTGACACACACTGAGTGCACTACAACCAGACGGGGTTGAAGCACACACTACAGGGTGAGCTGCACTCACACACCAGACCTTGCAGACAGCGGTGAACAGTACAGATGCAGAGCACTGTGCACTAGCGCTGCAAGACCAAAAAAATTTCTCTATCTACTCCTATATAGTGTGTTTGGAACCAATTTAGCTGAATACGGATGGAACCACCACACTAATAGGAGATATCAGGAAAAATTATGAATTGGCAAAAAAGGACAATGTATGAGGCAGTGACACACACTGAGTGCACTACAACCAGACGTGGTTGAAGCACACACTACAGGGTGAGCTGCACTCACACACAGAGACCTTGCAGAAAGCGGTGAACAGCACAGAGAACTGTGCACTAGCGCTGCAAGGCACAGCGATTTATAAAGTAGCTTGGGTAAAGCAGAATAGACCAAATAGGTAGCTAAAACTGTCCCTCAGAACAACAGCGTTCTATCCCTAACTGATTCACAGCAGAGTGAGCTCAAAATGGCGGCGGCGGCTTTTATAGTGCATCATGACATCATTTCAGCAGCCAATCACAGCCTTGCCATTAGTTAAGATGCCTACATGCCTAACAGGATGTGCCCACACTTCTTAGGATCCTCATTGGCTGAATAAAATGAAAATGGCTCATTGCATTATGGGAATTTCCGATTCCGGTATACGATATTGCAAAAGTATCGGAATTAAGTATCGGAATTCCGATACTGCGAATATCGGCCGATACCCGATATTTCAGTATCGGAATGCTCAACACTAGTCTTGACAAAGAACGCAAGTCCCGCGTTTGAAACGTGTTGCTCTGGCTATGGAGTATGACTCTGGAATCTGTTTTTAATAGTACTTTTCAATACATTTTTGGTCTATATACGAAGCTGGAATCTTCCGTCCTCATTGCTTGGATACTCCACGAGTGATTCCTCGTTTCCATACTTCAAGACGCCTGAGCTTAGGTGAGCTAGTGAATTTCTTCTCATTATATAACATCTTTTAGTGCCTTACTCTTGCCTTTTTCAAGGAAAAAAAACAAATGTCCTGGATTCTAAGGCTCTTATTGTCCATACACAACCACCCAGGTGAGTACTACCATCATTCTCACCCTCTCATTTCTCTTGCGGTATTGCCCTATTCTGGGCTTCTGTCCCAGCCACACCTTAGTAGTGATGATCGAGCATGCTCGTTGCTCGAGATTTACAAGCATGCTCGGGCGAGCATCTATTATCTTCAGCGTGCTCGGGGGTTAAGTTTTCGTCTCTCCGTGAACATGATTTGCGACTGTTTGACAGCTTTAATACATGTGAGGAATGCTGGAAAAACAGGCATTCCTCACATGTATTAAAGCTGTCAAACAGTCGCAAATCATGTTCACGGAGTGATGAAAACGTAACCCTCGAGCACACTGAAGATAATAGGTGCTCACCCGAGCATGCTCGTAAATCTCAAGCAACGAGCATGCTCGATCATCACTACACCTTAGCAATACATGCCTTTTCAGTGCAATTGAAAGCTTTGGTACATATTTGATTGCTGGTAAATCGATCAATTGTGAATCATATCTCCTGACAAAATTTAGTGAAGCTGGTGAATTCGAGATACTCTGGTGGGAGACGATACTCTATTGGGAAATGTTTACGATATATGTCTACTGTTAAAATGCAAATTGCAGCCTGTCAAGGGTTTTACTAGCTTGTTAGGATATTGCTTCTAACTTGTTTCGCTCTTTCAACCAAATTCAAGAAAATGTAAGGGTGGACATATATGGCTGCAATAGGGGATTCGAAGAAGTCAGAATCCCAAAGGTAGAATGAGAGCATTACCAAACATTTTGACCCCGGGGTCTGGACCAAAATTATTCTAGTCCAACTCAAACATCTAAAGAAATAATTCTATATTAGATTGGAGTACATCTTCCAATTTGTACAGCAATTATGAAGAAGAGAAACCTTAATTGGAGTTTAAGGAAACAAGTTTACATTCGGTAGTGTGGAGTAATATGCAGAAGTATAAAAAATAATAGAGGGTAATTTGACTCATTATGTAAATGAGACGATTATAGAGTGAGACAAGCTCAATACATAGTAATAACAGGAAAGAGCTCACCACAAGGTCACCTGGATTGTTGTTGGCTGTTTTTTTTTTTAAATGTAAGAATATGAAATCACATAATAAAGAATAATCATGATGAAATGTCAAGATATAGAATGAAGATAATTATACAGTATGTAAAAGAAATCAGATTATATTTACACGGGCAACCACAGTCATCATCACTGCATCTCGGAGATAAGTATCCGCTCTGTAAGTACATAGGGAAGCTTCTTTTCCAAAATGGGTCCAATAAAAACATCAGAATTTAAATGGAATAACATTCAAATTAGCTTTCTCGAGAAAGGAAATAAATCTATCTCACTACCACTAGTGCCAGCTATTAGATGTAGCTGCCCTGTAAGTCTGACCCTTTAATCCCTTAATGACCGGTGCATTTTCCGTTTTTGCGTTTTCGTTTTTTGCTCACCTTGTTCCCAGAGCCATAACTTTATAATTTTTTGGCCTATATTGCCATGTGAGGGCTTATTTTGTGCGGGACAAGTTGTACTTTTGAACGACATTACTGGTTTTACCATATCGTGTATTGGAAAATGGGAAAAAAATTCCAAGTGTTGAGAAATTGCAAAAAAAGTGCAATTTTTTACCACGTTCACTGAATGCTAAAACTGACCGGCCATTATTATTCTCCAGGTCATTACGAGTTTGTAGATACCAAACATGTACAGGTTCTTTTTTATTTAAGTGGTGAAAAAAAACTCCAAAGTTTGCGAAAAAAAAAAAAATGGTGCCATTTTCCGAGACCTGTAGCATCTCTATTTTTCATGATCTGGGGCTGGGTGAGGACTTATTTTTTGCATGCTGATTGGCATTTTTTATTGATACCATTTTGGGGTAGATACAATGTTTTCATTGCCCATTATTACATTTTATTGCAATGTTGTTGCGACCAAAAAAAACATAATTCTGGCGTTTAGAATTTTTTACTCGTAACGCCGTTTACCGATCGGATTAATTCTTATTTTATATTGATAGATCGGGCGATTATGAACGCGGAGATACCAAATATGTGTATGTGTGAGGTTTTTTTACTGTTTTATTTTGAATCGGGCGAAAGTGGGGTGATTTAAAGTTTTATATTTTTTTATTTTTTTATATTTTTAAAAACTTTTTTTACACTTTTTGCATGCTTCAGTAGTCTCAATAGGAGACTTGAAGCTGCAATTATCGATGATTAGATCGCCTGTGTGTAGCAGATTTGCTCACTTGCTATGAGCGCCGACCGCTAGGTTGCGCTCATAGCAATCTGGCAGTGACAACTAAGGGATCTCCTGCAGACCCTGGGTTGTCATGCCGACCAATCGGCGCCCTGCGATCATGTGACGGGGTTGCTGATGGGCGGGGCCTATGATGCATTTCCCAGAAGTGCGAGTTGACAGCTGCGATTAACTAGTTAATAGCCGTGGGTGGATCACGATTTCACTCGTGGCTGTTGCGGGCACATGTCAGCTGTATAGATCAGCTGACATGTGCCCAGAAAGGTACACGTTCCATGTCAGAAAGGGGTTAATGAGCCTTGCAACATAACTACACATTTTAAACAAGTAAGGCACCATCTGCAAACAACTGTTTCTGGCCATTTGCCCCTCTTCAGTGAGGAGTTTGGGGCACACAAGCTTCATGGTACGCCACTTCAGGGTGTTGGACCCTCACCAATCGGATACTGATGACCTATCCTAGAGATAGATCATTAATATTTAAGTCCTGGGCAACCTCTGTTTTTAAGATCTTATTAGTGTTGCTACTTGAAAAAAAAATACCTAGAAGAGATTAATTTTCAAAGCACAGGTTAGAGAATACATGCTGTATAGTGTTTAAAGAGGTCCTGGAACCAAGTCAAAAGTTGTTAGTTTTTTATTTAACTTTATCCACACTGCTTCCTCGAATATTCTTTTTTTTTTAAATCCGTTATACAGTTCTAGTTTTATTTAGTGCTAATTGTTATGGCTTTGTGTAGAAAAGACAAAGTGCAACACAAAGGGAAGAGGGGAAGGGAGCCCAGACTTTAGAGAAAGGGGGGAGTGGAGACCTCCTAGGTTGATCTGATATCACCCTGTCTCCCCTACCATCCCTACATTGGTTCTTCACCAATCGCCGCACAGGAACATACCCCTGTATTTCCCTAGCACTTGGCCCTGGATAGGGAAGGGGGGGTGAATACTAGTTGATCACCACTAACAACTAAAGACCACAAAGGAGACAAACATGGGGAAAAGTAGCTTAGCTTGAGCCGACTTCAGAAAGATTACACCAAATGTCCTCCTAGCACCAGAGAAGTAGAAAGCAGACTGCAGTAGCACCAAGCGTTCACAAGCAAACATAAATATCCCCTGCACCTTCCTGCTGAAACTATTTAAACATCCAGGCCAGGGTGTCAATTAGAGCAGGAAGGAGGTAGCCGCTGGGTCCTTGAGTGAAACAGCTAAGAAGGTGTCTGTAATGCCAAACAAAGAGATCTTCTGCAATCAACTGCAGGGCGACTGTCTGTCACATCTGACAAACCCGTGACAGGGGGCGTGACTCACTTAATACTCTGGGGCGTGTCTATTGACTACTGTCAGGCTCACCAGGTAAGGTGGATCCTCCAAGAATTAGGTCTGGGTGGGCACATGGACACCGGGTGTTGATGCAGCAAGCTCGAAGGCACAAGGATGGTGGAATGTCAGGAGCAGCATGATGGATGAAGTGGAACCTAGCAGGGATGAATGCAAGTGCAAACACAACCAGAAGAGCACAGATGGTGGAACACACCAAACATAGGACTGGGAGCTTCAAACAGAAGAGACAGGTCTATATTTAAATGGACCTTAAATAGGTCTAGAGAGTTTATGTCATTTATCAATTCTAAACAACCTACAAAGTCTGACGTGGAGCACAGCAGAGAGCAGCGGATCCACGGGAAGGAGGTTGATCCTGGTACACCTGGGAAAGGTGTGTAACAGCTACATTAAATAAGTTATACTAGAGTAATACTGTTGATTTCTTGCAGCATAGAACTCATTTGCAAGTTTTCTCATGGACTTTTTCCAATATGACTCCATGCAAAGCTCGTCTCTGGAGAATCAGTTACCCAAAAACTGAAGTTGCAAATATGTTTAAAAAGTAAAAACTTTGATAAGTTTGATTTGCTATGACAAGATTATGTAGCGCCCCGAGGGTTCGGTTGCTACAGGGGTATTGGACCTCAACCAGAGGTGTGATATTCCACTCCCAGGTAAGGATGGAGTATGGACCAGGGCTCATTTAGCTGCATACACCACACACACCCCATTTCCGGGGGACAGCTCAACGGTGCTCCCATTTATATATATATATGCAGGCACATCTGACCATGTCCCTGGCTGGAGTGGGGAGGGGGGAGAGAACCCAGTGATGTAGGAACAGAAGGGGATGGTTTCTGGAGCATAGGAAGGAGCTCATTGGTTGCAGGTCATCTGAGCTCAGACACAGTGAAGCAGATAAAAAGCTGGGGGCCATCTTAGGAGGGAGTTGAGTGTTCTGTGAGAAGAGAAGGCAGGGAGCAGAGCTGCTGCATGGGCTCTGCTCCCTGGGCAGGCCTAGCACAGAGGCCGGAGCCTGAGGGAAGAGAGAAGAAGGAGAAGGAAGGAAAGAGGACAGAAAGAGGAGTAGAAAGGCTCCAGAAACAAGAAGGCAGGAGGGACCCTAAGAACCCACGAGATAACGGGTGAAGAGTCGGGCAGAATAAGGGTACCGGATTCCCAAGTTGGTGGAGGTAAATTATCCCTCTGCCAAAGACCGGAGGTCGTGATCATCTATTGGTGCGACCCCCTGCTACACCCACTAGGAAGGCACCACATAGGGTCAGGGAAACTGGCGGTTCACTCTGACCGCAATCCACGGGTGGCGTAGTCGGACATTGAAAAACATATAGAAGACTGCCACTGGTCTGACCACCCTGAGCCACGGACCGGGTTGCCACTACTACCCCCAGCATCGCACAGAAGCCCGGTCCCGGGTGCCCCACGGCCCAGGGGGCGAGTCAATTATATAAAGTAGGAAATTGGCTACAAGGGCTCATGGGCATTAAACAATTGTATCCTAAGACCTGGATACCCTGAGACTGCAAATGGTCCAGTGTTGACCAAATTGATGTGCAAAGCCAGAGTCAAAAGTCCAAGTCAGGGGTCAAATTAGAGAGTTAAATAGAAGGTGACAAGTCCTAGGGGTGAGTCAAGAGACCAAACACAGAAACAGAGGCAGCATCCAGGAAAGGGTAAGGAAGCCCCTGCCTGCTTTATACCGACCGCCAGGATTGTCACACAGGTTGCCATGGCAGCCAGATGCTCAGTCTAGTGATATTGTTTCCATATGCCGGTTAACATGGCAACACAGTGTGACTTTCTGATGTCATCTAATGGAAACTTCGGTTTAGAGGCACAAAAGGTGTTAGACAATCCTCTCGTATCTCTTCTAATCAATAGACAAATCTAAATTTATATTTTTTATCATTTGCCGGTAGAGACATAGAATGAATCACTTTATCGTTAGCAGGGAACAATATGACACTTTGTAACCAGTATTAGTGCAATCCGAGTAAGGCCAAATGTAGCTGTAGAGCTGAATAACTCAAGTACGTAATTAGGCTGCTACATTCAACGTGATGTAATCCGGGATTTTTTTTTTCTGAATAAGCTAATGAGTCGTTATTTATTGCAACTACTTTTCTAATTGCCAGAGATATAATGTTGTCTTTAAAGCCAAAACATTTAAACTTTCAACAAGCGTTGACCAGATGTAAAAAAAAGTTTAACCCTCATTTGTTCTCACCTAACCTAATTCTAGCAACAGCTTTAATTTCTTCCGGATGTATGTGATTTGTCCAAAGTTGGGGAGA
The DNA here is from genome assembly GCF_046119375.1 of Phyllobates terribilis. Lineage (NCBI taxonomy): Eukaryota > Metazoa > Chordata > Amphibia > Anura > Dendrobatidae > Phyllobates > Phyllobates terribilis. Next base: position 333,230,614 of record NW_027362768.1, read on the forward strand.
GTGAAGCCAGTGCTGATTGGCTGCAGATATTGTTATGTCTCGTGAGCCCCGGGAGAGCCAATGCCAACTGTCACGGGTGTATCAAGTGTGACAGACAGTTGTTCTGGATCCGGCTGTAGAAGGTCACTGTGCTTGGCACTGCAGAGGCCATCTTGATCCTCTCATCTCTGTAGTATAGTGATATCCTTCTTCCTTTAGGACCCAGCAGCAACCTCCACCTTCTGCTGCTGATTGACACATCCTTGCTTGGTAGTTAAAAACTCTCAGTTTCTCCAGAGAGTTGCCGGTGATAGTTCTATGTTCCTCTGTCCATGCCTGGAGTACTAGTAGTTGGCATTGGCTAGTTTCTTCTTGGACTTCCCTTGGAGGACAGTTGCCGTTATCTCTCTGGTGTCTTCTCAAGCTAAGTGTATCCCCTTTGTTTGTTTACGTTGTTGTCTTTAGTTACAGTGGGGCCTGGCTAGTGTTTACCCTGTCCCCTCTCTACCTAGGGCCTATCTCTAGGGACATTCAGGGATTAGGTTTCCTGCTCGGCGATAAGTGCTGATCCTATTTAGGGATGATAGGGTAGTCAGGGTGATATTAGATCTGCCTAAAGGTCTCTACTCCCCTTTCCCCAGTTGTTGGGCCCCCTTCTCCCTCTTCCCATTGTTGTACACTTGTTCCCTTCCTCACCTTGCGTGACACCGACACCACTGAAACCGCACTGAAACTGACGGTGAGTATAGGCATTATTATTTTACTGGTGAGAAACATTAGAGATTAAGAAAGGGCTGTCCAAGAAGTGGACAACTCATTTAAAGGGTGGTCTGTAATACAAATTAATTTTCATCCTCAATCCATATCTATTTAATGCCATAATCTAATCTATTTTCTAATATACTTTAATTAAAATTTCCTTATCCTTCCCTAACTACACTACCTAACTACTTTTCTTTTTTTATTCCTACTTCCTTTTTGATGATGCTTTGTTTGAGAATTTCAGTGCATGCTGGGATACTGAAACATGGCGTCATCATAGGGCAGAGGATGCGGTCACTGACGCAGCACATGCCCTCTCTCTGAAATGAAGAGTCATCAATGACCTTTGTTGCAGGGGCTGGGTTAGTCCCTGCTCTATCACTGTATGATGTGCAGAATGACAGTGCACTCTCGCTGATTCAGCTAAGTTGTAATGAGCCAGCAACAGAGTGCACTGTCAGCACCCACAAGTGATGTCACTTACAGAGGCGGCACTGGTCCCTGTACAACAAGTATACTGACAATGTGCACTGACATTTCACAGTGATAGAGCAGGGACTAGCCCAGTCCCTGAAATTAAGGTTACTGATGACATTTCTTTACATAGAGGGGGAAGAGGCTGCGGTCACTGCCGCAGCCTCTTCCCCCTGATAATGCTTTATTTGAGTATCCCATCATGCACTGGGGATTCTCAAGTGAAGCATTATCAAAAAGGAAGTAGGAAAAAAGAAGAAAAGTAGTTAGAGAGTGTAGTTAGGGAAGGATGGGAATTTTTAATTAAAGTATACTAGAAATTGTTTAGATTATGGTATTAAATAAATTGGCATTTAGAATGATTTTTTTTTCTAATTTGGACCACCCCTTTAATGAAAAAGGCTCTAAAACCCAAGTTATCCATTTTATGCCTTAAGAGTGTCTGCAAATATGTTCACCCTTGTGCCATTAAAACACCACTTGGCCTAATTCACTCAATTAGAAGCGCTGCCAAGAAGGTTACAACTTAACAGTGGACACGGTAACCTAAAGTAGGATAAATTACATTTTATTGAAAAAAAATAGAAAAAAACAATGAACTCGTTTTCTGTGATGGGTGTCATATTAACCCTCAAGTGTTAATTATACATACCATACCCTACTAGAAAAATTCTATATCACATCTCTTGACATTTAATTAGGGGTAAAGATAAAGTGGACAGTGCTGGAATTTTTAACTGTCAATTTAATAACCTTTGTGCACCTCATTTCTGAATGATTTCCTTTCTCTCAAGAGAGTCTCCGAATGTCAAACAGTGATATTAAAGGTGAGTCGCAGTCACTGAGACGACACAAAGATGGAGCATGACAAAACTATTAATTTCAGGTTAAACCAAATCTGAAAAATGGTTACAATCGCTGAAAATCCAAATAATTATTCCGCATCGGGGTATACTACTCACATATTTTAATTACAATATTCTCCTGAAGATGAAAGTAATGCTATAAAGCCAAGGAAGAATCGAGATGAGGGTCTTGTGTAAATACTCATTTTTCAGTCATGTGAAGAGCAATGAAAGGCTTCCTGCACATGACAAGCCGAAGGTCGTACATGGAACGGTAAAAAGCAGACTTGCGATAACGTATATTCTTATCTTACTTCATTTGTAATTCTGTGAGTGTGATATTTTCCTATAGTGTTGAGATTATTAAATTGAAGAATGAGTCACTAACATCAAGAAGGGCAGGTTCATACACCCTATAGATATATAGCTTGAACACATCAGGGTTGGAATAGCATACGTCAATTCTGAGTTCATAGATGGGACGCCGTTTACGACCTTTACCTATCCACCAGAGTTGACGGCAGCTATAAAATCCATCTTTCACTCTGGAGGACTTGACAGTCCATAGGTGCCAATGAACATGGTGCAGTTCTTCATTTCTTCCCTGGTGGTGCTCCTGGAAAATTGAACATCTTTTGTACACTGTACCTTCACAGATTACAATAGATCTTCCAGCATTGGACATTGTCTGATCACCGGACTAGAGATGAGTGAATAAATTCTCGGGAGCCAGGAATAATGGACAGGTCAATATTTTGTTGCCACTGGGTGGGAGCCGTGCGAACAAACTCCTACCTGCTATCATCCATGGCTCTTCATTTGATTAGATGGCCTGGCATGACATCGTTTTTGTGTTCTGCCATCATGATAGCATTGCATCAAGACGGCTAATCAAAAGAGGAGTTGCAAGTAGATGTTGGCTCTCAAGATTTCTGCTCAGCGGGCACAGAATACTAACATGGCTGCTGTACATTGTCCTGTGAATCACTTATCTCTATGGGGGACCCTTCCAACAAAAATTAATAGTCCATCGAATAGTCCATCGGCTTGTCGTGTCCATCGAATATACATTTTCTAACCATGGATGATGGCTGCTTTATGACTCATTCTATTATTGCTATTTTTTCACTAATTTGGCAATGTGTCCTGTTTATGGAGATCAAATGTCAGAGGAAAAAGAAAATGGACCTTTTCCTGGCACTGCCCATAGATTCTCAGAGATGAAATCATCACATAGTACATAGTACATAGTACATAGTTTGTAAAGCCGAATAAAGACTTGCGTCCATCAAGTTCGACCTGTAAGTTCTGTAGTTGCTAAAGTTGATCCAGAGGAGGGCAAAAACCCCATATGATTTAGCCAATCTTCACCTGAGGAAAAATTCCCTCCCGACTCTGAAACCAGCAGTCAGAATAAATCCCTGTATCAACCTACTATTTTATTCTATTTTTAAGTATATGCAGAAATCTGCCTGGTATCTAGAAAAGCATCCAGTCCCCGCTTGAACTGGTGTAGTGAATCCGACATTACCGTCTCCTCACTCAGTGAATTCCATATTCTCACTGCTCTTACCGTAAAGAACCCCTTCCTATGCTGGTGCTGAAACCTTTTCTCTTCCAGTCTTAGTGAGTGCCCTCTTGTTACCGTAATATCCCTCCTTTTGAACAAATCCCGGGCAAGGTCTCTATACTGTCCCCTAACATATTTGTACACATTTATTATGTCCCCCCTCAACCTTCTCTTTTCCAGGCTGAATAGTCCTAGTTTTGCCACCCTCTCTGGGTATTGCAGTCCCTCCATTCCCTTTATTAATTTTGTTGCCCTCCTTTGTACCTTTTCAAGCTCATTTATATCCTTTCTATATATTGGGGCCCATAACTGAGCACAGTATTCCAAGTGTGGTCTGACCAGTGCTTTGTACAGTGGAAGAACAATGTTCTCATCCTTTGCAGCTATACCTCTTCTGATACATCCCATTACCCTGTTTGCCCTTACAGCAGCGGCCTGACTTTGGGCACTCCAATTTAGTTTGCTATCAATCAAGATGCCCAAGTCCTTCTCCATCTCTGAATTCCCCAATGATTTCCCATTCAGTGAGTACTGGTGACTTCCATTTTTCCTTCCCATATGTATGACCTTACATTTCTCCTCGTTAAACCTCATTTGCCATTTAATGCTCCACCTACCCAGCTTATCCAAATCCCTCTGAAGGTCTTCACTATCCTCTTTTGTATTAATTGTTTTACATAACTTTGTGTCATCTGCAAATATTGATATTTTACTATTTATCCCGTTGACTATGTTGTTAATAAAGATATTAAATAACATTGGGCCTAGTACAGACCCCTGTGGTACCCCACTAGTGACGCTTACCCAATCTGAGTATATTCCATTTATAACCACCCTCTGCCTTCTATCCTTTAGCCAGTTAGCTACCCACTTGCAGACATTTTCCCCCAGCCCCATCATTCTCATTTTGTATACCAACCTATTATGTGGCAAGCTATCGAACGCTTTTGAGAAGTCGAGATACACGACATCCACTGGTTCCCCCTGATCTACTCTAGAGCTAACCTCCTCGTAGAAGTCAATCAGGTTTGTTTGGCAGGAGCGATTCCTCATGAATCCATGTTGGTTCGGGGTTAATAGATTATTAGCGTCAAGATGCTCCATGATTGCCTCATTAATAAAGCCTTCAAAAATTTTGCCCACAACGGACGTCAGACTCACCGGCCGATAGTTTCCGACGTCACTTTTTGCTCCCTTTTTGAATATTGGCACTACATTCGCCTGTCGCCAATCAAGTAGTACAGACCCAGTCTCAACAGAGTCCTTAAATATAAGATATAACGGTCTGTCTATCACATTACTTAGTTCCCTTAGTACCCGTGGGTGTATGCCATCAGGTCCTGGTGATTTGTTTATTTTAATGTTACTGAGGCGTTTCTGTACCCCAGCTTGGGTTAGATTTGTCATACTTAGTGGAGGATTAAGCTTGTCACTTCTCATTTCGCCTGTTAGTTCTTTTTCCTTTGTGAAAGTTGACGAAAAAAATTTATTTAATAGATTAGCTTTATCCTCATCTTTCTCTATGATTTTGCCTTCATCACTTTTTATCGGTCCAATATTTTTCGATTTAATCCTTTTACTATTTATATACGTAAAGAACAGTTTGGGATTTGATCTACTTTCCCTATCACATGTGTGAATACAAGAAATAACGTGGATCACAACTTCAGATTATCTAATATTGCGGGAGGAGTCTGGTTGTCAATGGAGGAAATGTAGGAGCCAGTATCCGTATAGAAAAAGGTGTATAGAAAAATTGTTGCGTGGTTGTATTACAAATGCAAAACCTTTGCCTTAAGTACAGTAGTTCAATACATCAGTGCTCCTAATTTGGATTTCTGATTTTTGGACTTTTTGCATATGCATATTTGAATGATGTTAAAAGTTGGACATTAGAGAGGAGCTATCATTTGTTAAAAGTCTTAATATGTGACAGGGGTGGCAAAAAGTTGCCTATTAGTGATGAGCGAGCATGCTCACTACTGCTCGGTGCTCGCCCGAGCATCTCACTGCTCGAGATGCTCGGCGCTCGCCGAGTATTTCTGGGGTTGCTCGGCGGGAGCTCGGGTCCCCTCCCTGCATGTTTGGCTCTTTTTAGAGCATCAATCAACATGCAGGGATTGGTTGCCACTCACTGTAATGCCATAGCCATGTTGGTTGTGGCTAGTGATGAGCGAGTATGTTTTGTTAACCCTTTCACCGAGTATGCTCGGCCGAGCACCGAGTATTTATAGCTTGCTCGGGCTTTAAGTTTTCGTCGCTCCATGAACATGATTTACAACTGTTTGAAAGATTTAATACATGTGAGGAATGCTGGAAAAACAGGCATTCCTCAAATGTATTACAAACAGTCGCAAATCATGTTCATGGAGAGAATGAAAACTTAAAATCTGAGCACGATATAAATACTCGGTGCTCCGCCGAGCATACTCAGCGAAAGGGTTAACAAAACATACTCGCTCATCACTAGTTGTGGCATTACAGTGATTGGCTGGCTGCATAGCGAAATCGGGTCTATATCAGACCTGGCACCGCCATGTTCGTCACAGTCACTCTGGAATTAGACAGTGTAGGGAGAGGTGCTGCTGCGTCAGGGAGAGATTTGCTTGTGTATTAGGTAGTGTAGGGAGAAAAACTGTACATTACACATATCCATCTTAACAAACAGTCCTTTTGAGGACTAACTAATCCATCTGCAGAGATATCAGGCAGGCAGTGTATACAGGCAGACAGGCAGGGTATATAGCAGACTGCAGGGCATATAGCACAAGAGGCTCCATTCCAGTTCTGCCTTCTGCTGCTGTTAGATATTTCTATACAAAGGCCCAGGTCTCAGGGGCCAGGAATACTTTTCTTTGGATCTTAATCCTCATTATTTGCTTAAAAAGCAATCCAGAGAACACAGTTTTTCTGCGCCATTTGCTTGTTGGCACTGCAGAATATAGCCAGGTCTTCTCCATATTACAGCGCTAGAAATCCAGCTATTTAAAACTATGTTTTCTCTGTCAAACGGATCACATATACGTTGTCAGGAAAAATACTGCCATTTCTGGCCTCCATTAAAAATTTCCTTTAGTGTGTCAGTGAAGCAATTCACACCAGTTTGCTGTTCAAACTGCTTACCTACATGTCAGGTATTTAAAACTCTGTTTTCTCCGTTACACGGATCACATATAAGTTCACTCCAAACTCAGTCATTTGTAGTGAGGGAGAAGATACTGTCCTCCATTTAAAATGGGCAAGGCACGTGGCAAGGGACGGGGAACTGCACGTGATGGTAATGGTGCATGCAGAGGCCGAGGACAAGGCCGTGGGCAAGCTGAAATTGTGCCACAACAAACACCCACATCTTCTCGCCTTACCTTCCTGTCCCAATTTCTAGGGGACCGCAGCACACCACTATTGAACCCAGAGCAGTGTCAAAAGGTTGTTGGTTGGATAGCGGATAATGCTTCCAGTCACTTAGCCACCACCACCTCCACCCTGTCTTCCACACGGTCAAGTCTCAGTAGCCATGAGTCTGGACCGCATATTCCTCACCCTGATCCCCCTTCCTCCCACCATGCCGAGTGCCCAGAGACAACTGATCCCACACTTGGACACTCTGAAGAGCTGTTCACTTTTCCATATATAAATTCGGGCCTCTCGCCCTGTCCACTTGAAGCAGGGCAAGAGGAGATCGCGTGTAGCGATGCCCAATTATTTGAGCAGCCGCGGTGACACGACGGCGACGATGGGAAAGTGTCACAAGAGGTGGACGATGATGAGACACAATTGCCAGAAAGTCAGGAGGAGGACCAGGGTGCGGAAGTGGAAGATGAGGTGGTTGATGATATAGTAACTGACCCAACCTGGCAGGAGGACATGCAGAGCGAGGACAGCAGCACACAGGGGGAGGGAGGCGGAGCACCTGACCAGGTAGGAAGAAGCAGTGTGGTAGCCACAGACAGAAGGCAGGCAACCATTCCCAGTAACACCAACACAAAGGAAGTTTCCAGTACAACTGTTAGGTCTTCCCGAGTCTGGTTGTTTTTTAAAGACTCTGCCGATAACCCCAAAAAGGCCATTTTCACCACCTGCCAGGCCAGGATCAGCAGGGGTGGCAAAATGACCAGCCTGACCACCACCAGCATGATCAGGCACATGGCAGCAAAGCACCCGACTTTGTAGGCCGAACGCCAGGGTCCAGGAACAGTGTCTGCAGGTTGCACCATTGCTTCTTCCGCTGATGTGCATGCAAGCCAATCCCCTGTCCTTGGTGCATGCGAAGATGCCTCCTGCCCTGCACCTGTCATTGCGCACTCTCAGGTAGCAGCATCAGGAAGCACGTCCATTTCTTTGTCCCAGTGCAGCGTTCAGTTGTCCATACCCCAGTCCTTGGAACGCAAGCGCAAATATGCAGCCAACACCCCACAGGCCACACTACTAAATTCTCACATTTCACGACTGCTTGTGCTCGAAATGTTGCCTTTTAGGCTCGTGGAGATGGAAGCATTCCGCAACCTGATGGCGGCGGCCGTCCCTCGGTACTCGGTCCCCAGCCGCCACTATTTCTCCCGCTGTGCCGTCCCCGCATTACACAAGCATGTGTCCCAAAACATTAGCCGTGCCCTCAACAACGCAGTTACCGGGAAAGTCCACCTAACCATGGACAAGTGCTTGTGGGCAGGGATGGTACACCTCGCTGACGGCACACTGGGTTAACATAGTGAAAGCCATGACCCAGGCGGACCTTGGGACGGAACACGTCCTCCCAATGCCAAGGATTGCGGGCCCTTGGTCAATCAGGGTTGCCCCCATTGTCTACAGCTCCTGCCCCTCATCCTCCTCAGCCTCCCCCTCCTCTTCAGCCTCCATCTCCGAAATGACCACATCAGTCACAAGCTGGAAGCACTGCAGCACTGCCTCGGCCAAGCAGCAACAGGCTGTGCTGAAGCTAATATGCTTAGCTGAAAAACCGCACAATGCTGAAGAGTTGTGGACAGCTCTGAAAGAGCAGGCAGATCTGTGGCTCACACCGATGAACCTACAGCCAGGCATGGTCGTGTGTGACAATGGCTGGAACCTGGTGGCGGCTCTGAGGAGATGGGAGCTCACACACGTACCATGCCTGGCCCATGTGCTTAACCTCGTGGTTCAGTGGTTTCTCAAATCCTACCCGGAGCTGCTGGATATGCTTGTTAAAGTACTCCGCCTGTGTGCCCATTTTAGAAAGTCAGCTACAGCTTCCGCCGCCCTTGCAGTAATTCAGCAGCGTTTGCAGCTTCCGGCTCATAGACTGGTGTGTGATGTCCCCACACGTTGGAACTCTACACTGCAGATGTTGGGAAGGATTTGTGAGCAGAAGAGAGCAGTTATTGAGTACCAGCATCAAAAAGGTCGTCAGTGTTCAGTTCAGACTCCACACATAAGACCTCAGGAGTGGAAATGGATGTCAGACATATGTACCATCCTCCAAAACTTTGAGGACTCCACCAAGATGGTGAGCGGTGATGACGCCATAATTAGTGTCACCATCCCGCTTCTCTGTCTTCTGAAATGCTCTCTGCTCACAATCAAAGAGGATGCATTGCAGGCGGAGCACGATGAGATGGAGCAAGGAATCATACAGGGTGATTACACACAGCCAAGTCTCATCTCATCCCAACGTTGATTGGGTGACAATGAGGAAGCGGAGGAGGAGGAGGAGGAAAGACAGGAGCTAGTTTCATGCACTATAGACGGTACTACCTGCACAGCTGTCATACAGTCTGTTCAGCGTGGATTGCAAGAGGACAGAGAGGAGGAGGAGAGCATGGTCAGTCATCCTCTTGGTGAGGACACGGAAATCTTGCCTGTTAATAGTCTGGCACGCATGGCTGAGTTTATGTTACGCTGCTTTTCCAATGACCCTCGCGTTCTCAAAATTTTGGGTGACAGTCATTACTGGTTGGTGACACTTCTAGACCCACTCTACAAGGAGATCTTTCTATCTCTTATTCCTGAGGAGGACAGGTCTACAAAAATGGGGCTGTACCAGAAGGCCCTTGTTGCAGAACTATTAAAAAAATTTCCATCTGAAAACGCTGGCGGCAGAGGGCACACTTCGTTGGACAACCAAGGAGTACAGGTGAGAGAGACACAACTTCAATTCAGCAGAGGCAGGGGAACACTGTCAAAGTTCTGGGAGAGTTTTCTCAGACCCTCCCATCGGACAGGCCCTGAGGCGCGGGGTACTCTCACAAGGAGTGCAAAGTTTGGGAAGATGCTGAGGTAGTACCTTGCTGACCGTACCAACGTCCTTCGTGATTCCGCTGTGCCTTATAATTAATGGGTATCCAAGCAGGATACGTGGAATGAACTGGCTCTCTATGTCTTGGAGGTACTGGCCTGCCCTGCTGCCAGCGTTTTATCAGAGCGGGTTTTTAGTTCCGCTAGTAGAATTATAACTGATAAGCGCATCCGCCTGTTAACTGAAAATGCTAACAGGCTGACTCTTATAAAAATGAACAAGGGCTGGATTGGGCCAGACTTCTCAACACCACCGAATGATAGCAGCGTAACATAAACTCAAATCCAGTGTCTTTTTTTGGGAGGTTTTTTCCCATGCACCTTTTCACACCCACACATGGGTATACGCTTCCTGATTTTGGCTATTTGCTCTTGTCCTCCTCCATCTCCTCATCCTCCACCACCATATCACCAGGGTGACCGTGGTCCGTGATGCAACACCCAAATAATTTTTTTAAAGGGTGTTTATGATGCCCGTAAAAAATTTTTTTATACAGTATGTTCATGTATACCCCCCAGGGGTAAATGTTTGTCAGCCCATAAACTTAGTGCATGGGCATTACAAGTATAGGAGGCCCGCTCCTTTCTGATGGCAACATTTTTTTATGAGGCCCTCCTCCACGTCTCTTCCAAGGGGCATTAAAGTGCCTCCAAAGTATTGGCAGCCCTTGCATTCACTGCATAGGCCAACACTATGGGAGACTCTCTCCTTTCTAATAGGAATTTGTCGTTACTGTTGCCCTGCTCTATGTGTCTTTATATTCTTAGTAAGGTATTTTCCTAAAACTTGTCAGCCGTTGGACTCACTGCATACCCTATAACTGTATAGCAGACTCTCTCCTTTCTAATGGGAATTTGTCGTTTCTGTGGCACTGCTCTATGTGTCTTTAAATTCTTAGTGGGGTTTTTCCCAAATTTTGGCAGCCCTTGCAGTCACAGCATGGGCATTACCACTACAAGAGACCCGCTCCTTTATAATGGGAACATGTTTTTTACTGAGACCCTAATCTATGTCTCTTCAAAGGGGTATTAGGTTGCGTCCAAATTTTTGGCAGCCCTTACAGTCACTGGATACGCAATAACAGTATAGGAGACCCACTTGTTAATAATGGGAACAACAAAGCATAGCCGGCTGAGGGCTCTCTAACAATAGCGAGGGCCAACTGCTGGCCTTTTAATAATAGTAAGGGCCGTCTGATGGCCCTATAAAAATAGGCTTTATGACTTTCATAGTCCCTCCATCATAAATAAAACAGGATGTGTCTGATGATGTGTCACACACCACATTGCCAGATAAGGTTGTAAAATGTTAAACGTATTTGTGGTTAGGCGGTCCTTCCCAGTAAGTGCACTGGGGAGGGCATGGGTAATGCTGTGGGACCCATGCTTGTGGAAGGCGGAGACAACACCGGGAGAAACAGTGGCGGCTGGGGACCGAGTATGGACACCCGGCCGCCGCCGGCATGAAGTTGTGAAAAGCTTCCGCCTCCATGAGCCTAAAAGGCCATATTTCAAGTGCAAGCAGCTGCCCAGAAATCTGGAAGTTTAGTGTTGTGGCCTGTTTGGCTGGCTGCATACTAACGCTTGTGTAGTGCCCCTGCGGGTTCAGTCGCCTCAGAGGTACTGCATATCACCCAGAGGTGTGCTATCCCTCTCTCAGGTAAGGATGGAGTACTGCCCGGGACCCAAACACCTGCATCCAACACTACACTACTCCAGACCAGCAGGAGGGGCAAGATGCACTGCTGAGCTGCTGAGCCCTGTCCCTGGCTGGAGTGGGGGGAACGAAGAGAGGGGGAACCATGTAGTGGGTGTGGGTGGAGGAAGAAGTTCAGGGGAGCACTTGAGAAGGAGAATATAAAAAGGGGAAGCCATCTTGGGAGTGGTGTTCAGTCAGAGAAGGACAGTGAAGGGAGCAGGAGCTCTGCAGGAGCTCTGCTCAGGAGGAAGAGAGACTGAAGAGAGGAGAGGAGCAGGGAGGAAGGCTCCAAGAAGGAAAGAGTGGATCCTAGGGGTACGGTAAGTGCTGGAGGCCATCCGTACGCCCGAATCTACCAGGAGTGGAAGGATCAAGCCGCAGAGGGGACCGGCCCCTAACTAGTGAGAATTGCAAATTCAACTAGAAACCGGAGGCTTCTGCACTTTCAGGGTGTAGTTGCCACCGTTACAATTAATCACCAAAAAGGTAGCCGCACAGGATCCCGGGAACTCCAGGTTGCCCGCCAAGAACTGAGGTTACCAGCTTGGGACACTGATTGCGAGGCGCAGGGCAGGAGGGTGAGAGCCAGCGCAGGAAGACGACTGAGAAAGGCACAAAGAACAGGGTCCCGTTAAGTACTTCTGACATACCTGAGGGATTGCTGAACCCCTGCCTCGGTGAACGCAGAAAAAAGTGGGTGGTGATAACTGGTCGTTGTAACCAGGAGCAAAGTGATAACCGTGAGTAAACCCTGAAGACTGCACCCCACTGTCTCTGTGAATTATAGCTGCGCCATCATCCCCTGCACCACACTGCATAACAACATCTACCTCTTCTATAATCACCACAGCTACGCCCTGGAGCTTAGCTCTACCTGTGGAGAGCTGAACCAACTCTGCTGCATTACCAACAGCTCCAGAGGACCTGCTCCGCAGTGGTGGCTTCCTTTAGCCGCATACCACAGGTGGCGTCACGAACATTAAACATAAAAACTATAATCCTTTTCTTTAAATCCCCTTTTATTGATCGCCCTGGGTCACGGACCGGTTCACCGCCACTGCGACATCTCCCCTAGCAACGACCGGCCCGGCTACCGAGTACCACACGGCCCAGGGGGCGCGTCACTTGCATTCCAAGTAACAGAAAACTAAGCAGATGGTGGCCTCTATCATCATCATGGCCTCACCTCGGCACTATGAACTCTCCTGAAGGAAAAGCCAGGGCTCACCGGAGGAGTCTCCGGTTCTCTGGTGGGCCCGTCCAACCCTGCCGAGAAGCAGCTCTGGCTAAGAAAAGTGTGGGGGAAGGTTCCCGGACACTCTATGGCTGCTTTTTTAATGTGGATCGGACATGCTTATGCATGCTCTTTCTTAAACCGCATTGCAGATCAGGCCATTGTCCAACTCTGAATTCATGAAATTAATAGCGCAAAGAAAGATGTTTGTGTGTCAAAGCACAACCGACAAGTGCGAGTTGATGTTGGACGGGCTGCCATTGCTTCTGCAACAAGCTGCATTAGAATACTTCCTGGGAGAAATGACACGCTGGGTAGATACGGTTTCCCTCTATGCCAGTCCTTTCACCGAGCTAAATACAACTCTCAGCAAAAAAAGCTGTGGACTGGCTCCATACCGTCCCTAGCCACATTCACCTGTCCATGTGTTTGTGGTTAGGCGGTCCTTCCCAGTAAGTGCACTGGGGAGGGCACGGGTAATGTTGTGGGACCCATGCTTGTGGAAGGCGGAGGTGATACCGGGAAATATAGTGGCGGCTGGGGACTGAGTATGGACACCCGGCCGCCGCCGGCATGAGGTTATGAAAAGCTTCCGCCTCCATGAGCCTAAAAGGCCACATTTCAAGTGAAAGCAACTTTAGAGGACTTCATGGGAGAAATGACAGCTGGATAGATATGGTTTCCCAAGTACTTTCACCAAGCTAAAGAATATGGCTGTGGAGAAATACAACTCAGCAAAAAAAGCTGTGGACTGGCTCCGTACCATCCCTGGCCACATTCACCTGTCCACATGTTTGTGGTTAGGTGGGCCTTCCCAGTAAGTGCACTGGGGAGGGCACGGGTAATGTTTGTGGGACCCATGCTTGTGGAACGCGACACTGGGAGAAACAGTGGCGGCTGAGAACCGAGTATGGACACCCGGCCGCCGCCGGCATGAGGTTATGAAAAGCTTCAGCCTCAACGATCCTAAAAGGCCACATTTCAAGTGCAAGCAGCTGTCAAAAAATTGGCAGTATAGTATTGCAGCCTGTGGGTGGGTGGGTGACTGGCAGCATACTTGCGCTTGCATTCCAAGGAATAGGGTAGGAACAACTGAACGCTGCATTGGGATAAGGACGTGGACGGGGATTGCTACAAGTCTGCAACGACAGGTGCATGGCGGGAGGCATCTTCGCATGTGCCAAGGATCACTTATGATGGGCACACTTTTAGGCAGTGACCTGGGAGTCAGAAATGCTTCCAGAGGTCTTCCTCATGCTGTTCCCATGTCTTTTCAGCACTGTATGAATGTGTCTGATGATGTGTCACACACCACATGGCCAGATAAGGTTGTAAAATGTTAAAATGACATTTCCTGGTGAATGCATTTGTCTTGGTTGAAAGCAATGTAAAAGTGAAAAAACGCATCAAAAACACTACGTGTGAACATAGCCCAAGGTGTGGAGGAGTATTTTTGGTTTTGGTTATTTATTTTGCCTTATATACAAGTCAGTACCCTGGAAAGGATGTTCCTTAATATATTTCCCAGGAAATTCCATTTTGTTTTTGTTTTTGTATGTTTTATTGTAAAAGTGGGGTAATACTCTGACAACATTGTTGACAGCAGTGACCTGGGAGTCAGAAATGCTTCCAGGGGTCTTCCCCATGCTGTTCCCATGTAATTTGAGCACTGTTCCCATCGATTTGGGCAATTTTTAGGCCCTCTGCAGGCCGCTGTGGGGAGCCACCTAAAAAACGCTCGAGTTTCCCATAGAGTTACATTGGGCTCGTTGCTCGGGTCGAGCACCCGAGTATTAGAATTTGCTCGACCAGAGCAACGAGTACCCGAGCAATTTAGTGCTCGCTCATCACTATTGCCTATCTGTGACATATGATTGCTAATACCACAATGATTCCTCAAAACACCGCTCTGAAGCATGCAACTTGTGTATCACATCCATGCACATAGCCATGTACAATCTCAACAGTAACTAGGTGTCCACTGCTTTTTGCACAGTATGGTGTACAGACCCATATCCACCACATCAGAATCCAAGCCTGAGTCCTCTGCTGAAGTGGGTCAATGGTTAAGCATATGCACTGAAAATATTTTTAAGATCTAAGTGACTAACATCGAAGTACAACACTTTGTTATCTTCTTTAGTCCCAAAGACAATGAATGCTAGACGACTGCTCCATTTAAATGGCAGACATAGTAATTCTATTCTCGTGATCATTTGCTGTACCGGCAGTGGGCTCTCCAGTAATCAGAAGTCTATCACCTATCCATAAGTTATAACTGAAGGACAACCTTTGAAGGGGTTGTATCATTGTAACGCTGGTGGGTGTGAACCCACTGCACCATGAGTCATGCTGAACTTAGAGTCTCTGATGGTGGAGATAGGCTTTGCCGCCAGTAGTCACCAGGTACCACTCCAAGGCAGTCCCCGGGTCTGCAGCAGCTGATCAGAAGGTCAAAGGCGTGGGTACGAGGTACAGAGGAGCAAGACAGAGGCTTGGACAGATAGTCCAAGGGTGGGTCAGACAGCACAGGATCCGTAAAGGTAGCCGAGGTCAGGAGCAAAGAGGCCAGGCAGGACAGGTAAACTAGCCGGATCTGTGATGGGAAGCGAAACACAGGTGAATGTATAAACATGAGCTAACAGAGTAGGAACCAACGTTATGACGGGGAGTGGTAGGAAGAGCTGCCTAATAAAGGCCTGGCTACCACAGGATAGGCTGGGGAAGCTAATCTCTGCAGGACACAGCAGGGTTAAGTTCCTGCAGAGATCGGCCACACCCCCTAAGACTAAATGAATGCCATAGCGAGAAGCAGTGGTGCTGCAATAAGCAGACTTTAGAGGCATGACCTGACAGGGGGAGAAACCACACAGTGAGTAGAGTGAGTGAGGAGGCATGCGGGTTACCACCATGACATTCATCTTCAATTTTTCAGGAGACCAGTACTCTCTTACTACCTGGCTTCCAGAGAAGACTGTGAAGAAATGCCCGGATACACTACAAGAAGAGATTTCACATACTATGCTTCTAAAAAAGCAAATGTGAATATCTCATCCTTGGAGCGATGCAGTGCAAAAAGAAAAAGAACAGCAGAATCAGAGGAGCTCAGGGATTTTCACAAGAATTTTAACAATTTTCTTTATTTTTTGTGAAAGTGACACGTCTTCTTTAAGGAGCCTGGACTGTAAGAACATGAAACAGTATCAAATCCTCAGTCCTCAGGTGAGCTGATCTCTCATATCTTGTACATGTTAATAAAGTAACATATTCTATGGTTCACTATTGAGACTGATACAAAATCCCAGAAACTGGGACAAAAAGAAGCATTTATACAGGGTTAACATTAGAAAAGTTCTTTATTATAGAAGAAGCCAAGGTCCGTATTCGAGCACCAGCAGAAAGTCCAAATCATTAACCATTCTTTTTCTGGTTGTTTAAGCCTTTTATTTTCTTCAGATCATATAACACTGATCGACACTGGAAAATAGCTTTTTGGCAGTTTTTTTTTATTACATCGTGATTAGTAATAGAGTAATTTTGTGGAAGAAAGGACCTTTTCTGCTTCACAGTCGGCACAAACACCACACCGGACCTTCTAACTCAGACAGAATAAGGTCCCATTGTTATTAACAATAAGCTTATAACAACCATGGATTGTGAAATGGAGAAACCATATAAATCATAGTCACATAGAACCTAATCTTTGTAGCCTCAATTTTCAACAAAAAATCCATAGCGGAGACTGGAACAAATGGAAAGATGGGAAATGAGATGAAATTAAAGTTAACAATACATTGCAGGGGTAAGGTCCTCAGAGCAAAGCTGCACGCTTTTTCCCTAATAACAATGTTTCCTCTAATATTGAGTAGAATTTTAAAGTAGATCTGTCACCTACTGCTAAATCATGGGGAGGGCGGTAACAAATGGCTATGACTTACAATGCTGGGACTAGTGGATACATTTCTATTTATGTCCTCTTTCATGAATCTATCTATCTATCTAACATATATATATATATATATATATATATATATATATATATATATATATATATATATATATATATATATTTATCCATATATCTATTAATCTGCCTTGTACTTCATATCTGTAAAAAAAACTATTTTACAAATTAGCTATTTTCATGTTGATCTGCTATTCTACAAAAGAGAACCCAACCAGTACATCCAAACAGAATAAAGCAAGTGTGAACAGGTCTAAGACGCTGTGACTGCATAATATATAAACAAAAGGATATAGCAGCACTCTGTAAGAGCTGAGATGTATTCAGATATTAAATATATATGAAATTAGAATGGCATTACTGCTATATAGAAATTGTCCAATTCATGTGTGTCCACCAGCCACAACAAGGTGACCTTTCCTTGATGGGACCCTAAACTTAATATTTATAAGATATGCCTCTTTCAGGTTAAAAGCCTACAAATTTAAAGAAAAAGTATCCGGCACTAACTAAAAACAGACTGATGGGTGAAGCTTAGCTAAATATGGAAGCAGTCACCAATATTAGGTTTGGGGTCCCATCAATGAAAGGTACACCATATCCTGGCTGGTGGACTCTCATGAATTGGCCACTTTCTGCACTAAGTATCTTCATTTTATAAGTATATTCTATATTGCAGTAACGCAGTCCAAATGCCATATATTCTATGTTTGCATATATCTTATGTGACATGCAGAAGTAGTGTTGTTGCTTCAAAATCATCCAGCAACTATTAGAAGTAACGCAAGCACAGGAGACAGGAAGTGTTGTGCTCCAGAGGTATCCAGAAACTAGAGGAGGGGTTAACACAGTCACAGGAGACAGGGAGTGTTTTAGCAGAGCCCCAGAAGGATTGTGGGGAAGTTGTTTACTGTCTGGCTGGAGCTGAAGAGAAAGATGGTGTATGATCTGCATCTCACAGAATGCAGGGGAACAGAATTCAGGTCAGGAGGGAAGCTAAACACAGGTCGGATAGACTCCCTGAGCTAACAGTGTGGAATATTATCAGGCAGAAAGAAAAGTCTGGAAGGGATCCTGTCATAGGGATCATCTCCCTCATCAAACCCTCTCCCACTCCATCTCCATGCAGGATAAAGAATGCTGTGTACTATTGAGTCCTTGTAAAGGAAAAGCATGTGGTTGTGTATGCATTAAAACTGTGCTGTACTGTGCTACTGGATAGACTGTGTACTACTGTGCTGTGAAGGAGATTGTACTGTTGTTTCTGGAGCCTGTTGCTCAAAGAGACACTTAAATTGAACTGGCCGTGCCTCATTAAATGTTACTGTTCTACCGTTTCTGAGGACTCTTGTCAAATGGGTCAGCAATTGAATCTGTCCTGTGCCTGAAAGAAGCTGCAGCACATGGTCTATGGTCGCCCTGAGTAACGGTTCCCCCAGGATTCCAACAAACTTATGTAACCGGTCTCGCCCCTATCTGAACTTAGGCGGCATACGTGTAACACTTAGCACTTACCTAGGCTGCTGTATTCTTTTGCTTGTAAATAATGCAGTCACAGCAGCTGGCACCTGTTCACACTTGCTTTATGCTGTTCATGTACTGTTAGAGGTGGTGACAGCCTCCATATTTGACTGATTTCCTCATCCCATGAGTCTAAGCTTGGTTTTAATTAGTGTTGGATCCCACATACCCTTTAAATTGGTAGGCTTTTAACCTAGGAAAAGCATGTTTGATAAATATTAGGTTTAGGGTCCTGTCAAAGAAAGGTCACCTTGTTGTGGCTGGTGGGCTCTTGTGAAATGGCAAAATTTTGCTCTGTGTACATTAATTTTGAAACTATATTCTATATAGCAATGATGCTATTTATATTTCACTAATTCAATGTTTGCATACTGTACTGCATATTGTGCTGCTGTATGCTTTGTTTTGTATCTATCTATCTATCCATCCATTTAATATCTATCTATTATCTATTTCACATCTTTGCACAATTAGCCTACTATGAGAACCTCCATGTTGCTCTAGATATTTCCTCGGCAATGATTACAAACCCTAGGCTCCATCTTTTGCCGTGCTCCTTTTTCCCCATTATGGACCATAACTCAGCACTTTATTGCTCTTCTAAATGATTCGCAGATAAATGAAATTTGTAGACTTGCAATTTCCTAAATAAATCCTGCACCCGTCTTCTTCTGTAAACTTCCCCCCGTGAAATATTCTGCATTTAGACATGTTAAAGTCACCCATAAATAATCTTATAACCCTAATTCCATGCTTTTGTTTAGCATTCGGCACGACATGATACCTGTCAGCGGCCATAAGTCACCGAGTATGAGACTTTATGGTGTCTGCCATTGTGGATGAGATGATAAACTTCGGGCAATGAAAGAGTGTTTTTTGTCGGGCAGGGATTTTGTCAGCAGCAGGGCAAGTTTGAGACAGAAGACAGAATAAAACTTTATATGCATCGTGAAGCTGTCACTTCTATTGAGACCTTTGTCTTCTCACCGATGACATTTGGACGGATAACATGCCGTCTTCTCACAGCGGTTAGAGCGATTCATTTCCTAGTGCAGTAGGTTAGGTTGAAAATCACAATAATTAACTTATGAGTCACGGATTCTAATGGGGATTGATATAAGGTCAGTTTTTGGTAATATTAGCACAAAAGTAACAATTAAATCTGTAATCGAAATCTACAACGGAATAAAACCTTTTCGAGGACTTAATGAGAAGATGGAGGAAATAGGATATTAGACTACAAATATTTGGAAATGAGGAAGATAATGATGCTCAAGATGTCTGCTTTGCCTGTAGATTCTAGCTCTTGTCACAAGTCTGCCCTTGAATAACTCATTTATTGAGGTTGTCCATTTTAAAAATCAGCCCGTTGTGTGAAAATTAGAAAAAAAAACGGAATAATCATCTAACAGACCCCACTGGACACGGCTGAGTACTGCTTCTCAAGTCTCCTCACTACTTCTCCTTGGTGGGGACATCACATTATTGCTGCAGCCAATAAGCAGCCACTGATTGGCTGCAGTTGTCATATGTCACCCAAGCTGGAAGAGACTGCTCAAATACTGTTTATTCCAGCTCAGACAGCAAATGAACACTGCAGCTAATCAGTGGCTACTGATTAGTTGCAGCAGTCACATGCCATCTCCACTGGAAAAAGAAGATAGGAAACTAGCAGACGACATGAGTACAAGCCCCGAGGAACAGTGGGATCTGGTATGTGAGGATGTGATTTTTTTTGTTTTGTTTTTCCAGACCATGGATTTTTTTTTCTTTTTTTCATGAAAGTCTTTTCAGTCGCCATTAGTGATGAGCGAGCATGCTCACTACTGTTCGGTGCTCGCCCGAGCATCTCACTGCCGAGTATTTCCGGGTTGCTCGGGTGGGAACTTGGGTCCCCTCCCTGCATGTTTGGCGCTCTTTAGAGAGCCAATGAACATGCAGGGATTGCCTGCCACTCACTGTAATGCCGTAGCCATGTTGGTTGTGGGCATTACAGTGATTGGCTGGCCACACAGCGTCATCAGGTCTATATCAGACCTGGCGCCGCCGTGCTCGTCACAGTCACTCCGGATCAGACAGTGTAGTGAGAGCTGCTGCTGTGTCAGGGAGAGATTTGATCATGTATTAGGTAGTGTAGGGAGAAAAAACGTACATTACACATATCCATCTTAACAAACAGTCCTTCTGAGGACTAATCCATCTGCAGAGATATCAGGCAGGCAGTGTTATGATCTGCAACATAAACTAAGGAAAGAATGGGAAAAGCTGTCCCTACAGTAAGACTAAGCTGAATCCCTACGATGTAGCGGGCAGCCTGTTCCTTGTGAACAGACCCGCCTTTGTCCTCGGTTAGTCTGAACGGAGACCTATAGAATAAAGGGAGGGGTCCCTAAAAGAACTAAGGACTGGGACAAAAATGGGACACCTCCTAACAGAAGTTGTTGCAGAGCAAAAAGACAAACTGAGAAAAAGTACTAGAGGTCCCAGAGAACCAAGCAAACTAGACAGAGATAGGCACCGAAGCACCTTGCTAGAGAGACAGGCAAAAAACACTGAAGTCCAGCAAAGCCAGAAGGGCGGAGCTGGAATATATAGGAAGATGGTCACGTGACCGCAAAACACAAGACAGCAAAAACTAATAGGAGGGTTCTAACAGTACCCCCTCTTCTATGAGGATCTTCCGGATCCTCCAGGCTCAGGCCTATCGGGAAACCTCCTGTGGAAAGCTTTAACAAGCCTAGGAGCAGAGACATCATCCGTCCTTACCCAGGAGTTGTCTTCGGGACTGAAACCCTTCCAGGAGACAAGATATTGTAATATCCCTCTATGCCATCTTGAATTCAAAATACGAGAAATTTCATATTCACCGTCTCCCACCACAGGAGGAACTGTGACAGTGGCGTCCCTATTAGAAACGTCAGCCTTTTTCAACAAGGAAACATGAAACACAGAATTAATCTTCCAGGAAGTAGGGACATCCAACCTGACAGCAGATGGGTTAACAACCTGAAGCACTTTAAATGGACCCACAAACTTAGGACCCAGTTTTTTAGAGGGAATCCTCAACCGCAAGTTCTTCGAGGAAAACCAAACCATGTCACCCACAGTAAACAAAACCTCTTTACGTTTCCTGTCAAAATACATCTTGGACTTCTTGTTAGCCTCTTGCAGGTTACAGTGTACATTAGTCCAAACTCTCTCCAAATCACCGGAAAAATTCTCCTCCTCCGGCACCGCCGACCCCAATTTGGAGAACGAACCAAAAGACGGATGTCTCCCAGTGCAGCAAAAAAAAGGAGAACACCCAGCAGAGGAGGATGTATGATTGTTAAGAGCAAATTCTGCGAGAGGCAGAAACTCAGACCACACCTCTTGATTGTCCGCCACAAAACAATGCAAAAACTGTTCAACATCCTGGTTCTTTCTTTCAGTCTGTCCATTAGACTCAGGATGATAACCAGACAAAAATGACAAATGAACTCCCAACCTGTCACAAAAAGCATGCCAAAAGCGAGCCACAAACTGAGGTCCTATATCAGAAACAATATCCGTGGGAACGCTATGGAGCTTGACAATCTCCTTAACAAACGCCTTAGCGAGTGTCTTGGCTCAGGGCAACTTAATGAATGGAACCAAATGACACATCTTATTAAAACGGTCTACGACCACCCAGATGACAGTAAAACCCTCAGACACAGGAAGATCAGTAATAAAATCCATAGAGAGATGCGTCCAAGGTGCACTAGGAACCTCCAGAGGGCAAAGCAACCCCGCAGCAGGACTATGTGAAGCCTTTGACCAAGCACACACAGTATACTGACGCACCCACTTGATGACTCCCTTCTGCCATCCAGGCCACCAAAAACTGCGACTGATAAGTCTCTTAGTCTCCGAAACTCCTGGATGACCTTCCTAAACGAGACTCATGACACTCCACAAACAAATCTCTCCTAAAGGCTCTAGGCACGAACAGCGAACTGCATAGCTTCCTGCAGAGTCTCAGGTGCAGGGAATGCAATTAGCAAATCCTTAACCCTTTCACTCAGACCAGCAAGAAATAAACTTTTCAGCGCCGAATAATTCCACTTAACTTCTGAAGCCCATCTCCTGAAGTGTGTGCAATAAATTTCAACATCATCTGACCCCTGATTCAAACGTCTAAGTTCTGATTCAGCAGATGAGATTCGATCAGGATCATCATATAATAGCCCCATAGCAGAAAAAAATTCCTCAACAGAACTTAAACACGGATCATTAGGTTGAAGAGAAAAGGCCCACCCCTGCGGTTCTTTGCGCAAAAGTCACATAATAAAACCAATGCGCTGTGATTCATTCCCAGAGGACCTCGGTCTTAAACGAAAATATAACAAACAAGCATTTTTAAAGGAAAAAAAATCTTGCCGTTTACCATAAAAAATATCAGGCAGTCCTACCTTCGGTTCCACAAAATGCGCTCCAGGACAGCTACTCACGTGTTGCTGAACCTCGGCCACCTCCAGAGACAATCCCTGCAGGCGTTGAGCCAACTCCTGGATGGTAACCATATTGATCCCCGAATTTCTTTCCTTTTAGTTTTTTTTTTTTTGGGCTGGACTTACTGTTATGATCTGCAACATAAACTAAGGAAAGAATGGGAAAAGCTGTCCCTACAGTAAGACTAAGCTGAATCCCTACGATGTAGCGGGCAGCCTGTTACTTGTGAACAGACCCGCCTTCGTCCTCGGTTAGTCTGAACGGAGACCTATAGAATAAAGGGAGGGGTCCCTAAAAGAACTAAGGACTGGGACAAAAATGGGACACGTCCTAACAGAAGTTGTTGCAGAGGAAAAAGTCAAGCTGACAAAAAGTACTAGAGGTCCCAGAGGACCAAGCAAACTAGACAGAGATAGGCACCGAAGCACCTGGCTAGAGAGACAGGCAAAAAACACTGAAGTCCAGCAAAGCCAGAAGGGCGGAGCTGGAATATATAGGCAGCAGGTCACGTGACCGCAAAACACAAGATAGCAAAAACTAACAGGAGGGTTCTAACAGGCAGGGTGTATAGGCAGGCGGTGTATATAGCAGACTGCAGTGCATATAGCATAGCTCCATTCCAATTCTGCCTTCTGCTGCTGTTAGATGTTTTCTCCATCAAACGGATCACATATACGTTGTCAGAAAATACTGCCATTTCTGGCCTCCATTAAAAATTTCCTTTAGTGTGTCATTGAAGCAATTCACTGCAGTTTGCTGTTCAAACTTCTTACCTACAGGCCAGGTTTGTCTATTTTCTCCGTCACACGGATCACATATAAGATCGCTCCAAACTCAGTCATTTGTAGTGAGCGTGGAAGATACTGTCCTCCATTTAAAATGGGCAAGGCATGTGGCAAGGGACGGGGAACTGCACATGATGGTAATGGTGCATGCAGAGGCCGAGGACAAGGCAGTGGGCAAGCCGAAATTGTGCCACAACAAACACCCACATCTTCTCGCCCGACCTTCCTATCCCAATTTCTAGGGGACCGCAGCACACCACTATTGAACCCAGAGCAGTGTCAAAAGTTTGTTGGTTGGATAGCAGATAATGCTTCCAGTCACTTACCCCTCACTACCACCACCCTGTCTTCCACACGGTCAAGTCTCAGTAGCCGTGAGTCTGGACCGCATATTCCTCACCCTGATCCTCCTTCCTTTCACCATGTCAAGTACCCAGAGACAACTTGTAATGACCGAAGGTCTAAGAGGAATCCAGTGAGTCACAAACTGAAACAGAGACAGAAATAAACAACACTTTCTTTACTAAAACAGGAATTAGACTAAAATTCAGTATTGCATGAATCAGTCTCAGGTTCTACCTGGGACACTGTCTCTACTAAATGCACACAATCAGCAAAAGCTGAAATCAATGTGCCAATCTCAAGGTTTCCAGTTATGTGAATTATTCTAAAGATCTGGAACAATTTTACCTAAACACTGTGTCAATCTAGTGAGGGTGTTCTATAGGAACCCCTGAGATGGCATGCTGAGTACAATCCTACCACTATTAACAATAACAATGCATGAAACTATACCAATTGCTCTTATTCCCCTAGTATAGGGATACCCGGGTATCTTAAAGTTACGGTACCGTTAACCTCAGATATGGTCTATCACAGTTCACACTCTCACATGCCACCCCACTAGAGGTTGGCGTCCTCGACACACCTCCCCACTCAAAGTCGTCTTGTGCATAGCGCTGTGGGGGTATACCCGCTGTAGCTCGAGTAGTTCTCCTGAGACCCACCCCAACATGCTCGGTCCCCGAGGGGGCAGAAGTCTCTTCAGCGGTATTACCAGAGGGAGCCAATGAGGCTTCTCCCTCCTGAGGTGTGGCGCCCTGTGCCACATCATCCAGGTCAGGTAACTGACCTGATTCCCTGTTCTCTGCAGGCCATACCAAGTGGACCGATTGATCGCAGGGGGCAAGTAAGAAGCAGACTCACCATCAAATTCAAGAGCCTTAGGAATGCCCACCCTTCGGGACACGGCCTGTGGTTCCATGGAAACGGGGACCGCATCTTCAAACCAGCACCGTTGTAGCATGTTACGATGAAGATTACAGGTTGGTCCCCCTGTCCCCACCGGTTCGACCTTGTAGACTGGAATCTCAGGGCTCACCCGTTTTTTTACCAGGTACGGAGTCGCCTCCCATCGTTCACTCAGCTTTCCGAACCGTTGTTTGATTCTCACCAACACACTATCTCCAGGGGAGAAAGGCTCAGCTTGCACAGGACACGCATCCCTATGGGTCACCTGACTGAGTCGATCACCCACCACCTGATTCACCACCCTTAATCGCCACCGGTGTTCTCAAACCCATTCTGATGTGGTCCGAGGGGGGTTGGAGGAAGGACCTGGCATGCTCAAATCCTCAATGTCCTGCCATGGCCTCCAGAACATCAACATGTGTGGTGAGTAGCCAGTAGTGCTGTGCACTTTATTATTGTAGGCCCACATCAATTTTGGGAGATACTCAGGCCAGCATACCTGCTGATTACCCTCTAACGTCCTCAACATCTGCAACAGAGTCCGATTAAAGCGCTCACAAGCTCCGTTACCTTGAGGATGGTAAGGTGTCGTTCTCGACTGTGCGATACCATACAGCTGGTACGGCTCCTTCATCAATGCCCCCTGAAAATATACTCCTTGATCCGAGTGTATTCTTTGCGGACACCCAAACACCTGGATGAAATGTCGACACACAGCCTTAGCCGCCGACTCTGCCGTCTGATCTCTTGTCGGCACTGCTGCAGCATACTTGGTGAAGTGGTCTGTCATTACCAAGCAATAGGAATACCCAGACGTTGAGTATCCTATCAAGACATAGTCAATCATGAGCAGCTCTAAGGAGCGGAAGTCTTAATAGATTGCGTGGGCGCCCGCTGCTCAGGGCTCTTACTGTGCCCACAGACCCGACACTGCCGACATGCCTCTGTCACCATCCCCCCCAATTCAGGACAATAGAGGACTCGCTGTAGCCACTGGAGTGTCTTTTCACTACCAAAGTGGGCCCCCTTCTCATGCGCCTCGCGAGCGACCACTGGACCCATACCCATAGGGATTACTAGCTGGTACCGGTGCTGCAGCTCAGATGGCAGGTACACCTTACGGTACAAGAGGCCCTGTTCCACACACAACTTATCCCACTGTCGCAGTAGTTTCATTCCTTCCAACCACAGCTGGGTCTTTTCCTCTGCACGCGGCCAGACCCCATTTTGTACCCAATTGCGCACTAGTGCTATGTCAGGGCAATCATTCTGGTCTTTCGCCCAATCTGAGGGTGTTTTCCCAGAACACACGGCATCCCTGACGCCACCCCACTTGAATGTACCACACTTCGGAAGATAGGTACCTGGCTCAAGTTAGGGGTTTCAGTGTCCTCAAGCTGGTCATCAACATTTTCCCCCGAGGACCCAAGGGGCACCCTTGAGAGTTCATCCGCATTTCCGTTTTCTCGCCCAGAGCGAAACTTAATTCGATAGTTAAACTTAGAAAGGCGAGAACCCACCGCTGTTCCAATGCTCCCAGTTTTGCATTTTCTAGGTGAGCCACAGGGTTATTATCAGCCATGACTAGCACCTCAGCTCCAGTTAAATACTCGGCAAAGCATTCTGTCATCGCCCACATTAGGGCCAGTAGCTTTAGGCGAAATGAGCTGTAGTTAGCTGGGTTGCAAGAGGAGATCGCGTGCAGCAATGCCCAAATATTTGAGCAGCCACGGTCACATGAAGGCGACGGTGGGAAAGTGACTCAAGAGGTGGATGATGATGAGACACAATTGCCAGAAAGTCAGGAGGAGGACCAGGGTGCAGAAGTGGAAGACGAGGTGGTGGATGATATAGTAACTGACCCAACCTGGCAGGAGGACATGCAGAGCGAGGACAGCAACACACAGGGGGAGGGAGGCAGAGCACCCGAACAGGCAGGAAGAAGCAGTGTGGTGGCCGCAGACAGAAGGCAGGCAACCGTTCCCGGTAACACCAACACAAAGGAAGTTGCCAGTACAATAGTTAGGTCTTCCCGAGTCTGGTTGTTTTTTAAAGACTCTGCTGATAACCCCAAAAATGCCATTTGCACCACCTGCCAGGCCAGCATCAGCAGGGGTGGCAAAACGACCAGCCTGACCACCACCAGCATGATCAGGCACATGGTAGCAAAGCACCCGACTTTGTGGGCCGAACCCCAGTGTCCAAATACAGTGTCTGCGGGTGGCACCATTGCTTCTTCCGCTGTTGTGCATGCAAGCCAATACCCTGTCCATGATGCATGCGAAGACGCTTCCTGCCCTGAACCTGTCGTTGCACACTCTCAAGTAGCAGCATCAGGAAGCAAGTCCATGTCCTTGTCCCAGCTCAGCCTTCAGTTGTCCATACCCCAGTCCTTGGAACGCAAGCGCAAATATGCAGCCAATGCCCCACAGGCCACACTACTAAATTCTCACATTTCACGACTGCTTGCGCTCGAAATTTTGCCTTTTAGGCTCATGGAGATGGAAGCATTCCACAACCTGATGGTGGCGGCCGTCCCTCGGTACTCGGTCCCCAGCCGCCACTATTTCTCCCGGTGTGCGTCCCCCGCATTACACAAGCACGTGTCCCAAAACATTAGCTGTTTTACATTACAGTAACCGGTAAAATCCACCTAACCATGGACACGTGGACAAGTGCTTGTGGGCAGGGATGGTACATCTCACTGACGACACACTGGGTTAACATAGTGGAAGCCGGGACCCAGTCGGACCTTGGGACGGAACACGACCTGCCGACGCCAAGGATTGCGGGCCCTAGGTCAATCAGGGTTGCCCCCATGGTCTACAGCTCCTGCACCTCATCCTCCTCAGCCTCCTTCTCCTCTTCAGCCTCCATCTCCAAAATGACCACATCAGTCACAAGCTGGAAGCACTGCAGCACTGCCTCGGCCAAGCGACAACAGGCTGTGCTGAAGCTAATATGCTTAGCTGAAAAACCACACAATGCTGAAGAGTTGTGGACAGCTCTGAAAGAGCAGGCAGATCTGTTGCTCACACCGCTGAACCTACAGCCAGGCATGGTCGTGTGTGACAATGGCTGGAACCTGGT
Organism: Phyllobates terribilis; assembly: GCF_046119375.1. NCBI lineage: Eukaryota > Metazoa > Chordata > Amphibia > Anura > Dendrobatidae > Phyllobates > Phyllobates terribilis. Next base: position 333,258,531 of record NW_027362768.1, read on the forward strand.
GGCGGCTCTGAGGCGAGGCGAGCTCACACACGTACCATGCCTGGCCCATGTGCTTAACCTCGTGGTTCAGCGGTTTCTCAAATCCTACCCCGAGCTGCCGGATCTGCTTGTTAAAGTACTCCGCCTGTGTGCCCATTTTAGAAAGTCAGCTACAGCTTCCGCCGCCCTTGCAGTGTTTCAGCAGCATTTGAAGCTTCCGGCTCACAGACTGGTGTGTGATGTCCCCACTAGAGATGAGCGTTGTTCGACTCGAACTGTTCGCCAATCTCAAATTCGAGCTGTTTTGGGCGGTGTTCGAGCCGTTCGGCGAACACGAACGATTCGAGAAAAATTCGGCTGTTCGAGGTTATGTTCGATAACTGTTCGTGCACCAAAATCATAACTGGATTTTTTCTCAGTAATGATGAAAATTAATGTTAATACGCAGTTTGAGTGTACAGCGGGGTGGGGGGAGGGGCAGGGGATGGATCTCTGCAGGAATAATGAAGATCTCCATTTTTTTTTCTCTTTCCCGCATTTACAGTGGGGAGATGCAATCTGTCAGCCTATCAGCAGCGCACACACGGAGCGAAGTGCTTTTTTTCACACAAGCAAGGGCATGTGTCATTGGCAGTGTATGTCACATGTCCTTGCCCTATAAGACCAAGCCATTTTCCCCGTCGCCACCATTTTCTCACTGCTGCAGCTGCGTGTTAGACGGCACCGCTGTTGCTGTGTGCGCTATACCTTGTTAATTTCAAGCCAATTTTCGCACAAATCTACAGATAGCTTGGGAGTAGGGAATAGTTGTGATTGCAGTCCTTTTAAGGACTAGGTTACAGCATTTCCTACGACTTTTATCAGGCAGGTCTGTGTTCTTAAATAGATAGATTGTGGGAGTAAAGACTAATTGTAATTGCAGTCCTTTTCAGGACTAGGTTACATCAGTTCCTATCAGTTTTTGCCAGGCATGTCTGTGCCAGTGCTGTGCAAGTTTTTTTCACAGCATTTGGCTGAATTTAGCAAAGCTAATCCTTTTTGGCCTATTGCAGAGTGTGTTAGTCAGTGGAGTAGCCTATCTGTGTTGCAAGATATACCACCTGTGTATAGAATACCAATTTTTTTACTGCACCTAGTGAAGTAAAATCTTTTGGGCATAGCATCATTCTATTAGTCCATCTATACTGACCTCCATCAGGTTGCAAATTGAATATAATTTTTTTCTGCATCTAGCTCTGAAAAAATATTTGGGCTTCTAGCAGTGTGTGGGACTTGTTCTATTAGTCCATCTATACTGACCTCCATCAGGTTGCAAACTGAATATAATTTTTTTCTGCATCTAGCTCTGAAAAAATATTTGGCCTTCTAGCAGTGTGTGGGACTTGTTCTATTAGTCCACCTATACTGACCTCCATCACGCTGCAAATTCAAAATAATTTTTTGTCTGCATCTAGCTCTGAAAAAATATTTGGCCTTCTAGCAGTGTGTGGGACTTTCTCTATTAGTCCATCTATACTGACCTCCATCAGGTTGCAAATTAAAAATAATTTTTATCTGCATCTACCTCTGAAAAAATATTTGGGCTTCTAGCTGTGTGTGGGACTTGTTCTATTAGTCCATCTATACTGACCTCCATCAGGTTGCAAACTGAATATAATTTTTTTCTGCATCTAGCTCTGAAAAAATATTTGGCCTTCTAGCAGTGTGTGGGACTTTCTCTATTAGTCCATCTATACTGACCTCCATCAGGTTGCAAATTAAAAATAATTTTTATCTGCATCTAGCTCTGAAAAAATATTTGGCCTTCTAGCAGTGTGTGGGACTTTCTCTATTAGTCCATCTATACTGACCTCCATCAGGTTGCAAACTGAATATAATTTTTTTCTGCATCTAGCTCTGAAAAAATATTTGGCCTTCTAGCAGTGTGTGGGACTTTCTCTATTAGCCCATCTATACTGACCTCCATCAGGTTGCAAACTGAATATATTTTTTTTCTGCATCTAGCTCTGAAAAAATATTTGGGCTTCTAGCTGTGTGTAGGACTTGTTCTATTAGTCCATCTATACTGACCTCCATCAGGTTGCAAACTGAATACAATTTTTTTCTGCATCTACCTCTGAAAAAATATTTGGGCTTCTAGCTGTGTGTGGGACTTGTTCTATTAGTCCATCTATACTGACCTCCATCAGGTTGCAAATTGAATATAATTTTTTTCTGCATCTAACCCAGCCAATAGTTTTGGCCTAATACCACAGTTTGGCCACTCAGCTCTGCTCGGTTCCCATCCATTGTTTTTTTGTGCAAACAACTCCAGAGTTGTGAATTAGTTAACCACCAAAATGAGTGGAAAAAGGCCTGCTGCTGGTGGAAAGGGGAATAGGCGTGTTGGGAAGGGGAAAAAAGGTTGTGTCCGTGGGGTAGGTGTTAAAGCAACGGTAACATCTGCAGAAGAAAGACCATCTTCCAGCCAAACTAAAATGTCTACTTCTTTTAGCGGACAATGTGATAAGATCCCTTTCTTACGGCCACGCCAATCGCTACAAATTCCAGATGAGGCACAAAAACAGCAGGTGCTTCAACGGATATCAAGTGCTCCTTTAAGTGGGCTCTCCTCCACATCAACTTCAACATCACAAATACTCCAGTCCTCAAAGGTGTCACCCCAATCGCACTTGCTTCCTCACAGCTCCCAAATCTCCAGCTGCCCGTCTGAGTATGAGGTAGAACAGATGGTTGAGTCTGCAGAGCTGTTTACTCATACTATAGCCTGGGAATCAGAGGTCGACTCCAGCGCTTCTGTGAATCCAGACTAGAGATGAGCGTTGTTCTACTCGAACTGTTCGCCAATCTCAAATTCGAGCTGTTTTGGGCGGTGTTTGAGCCGTTCGGCGAACACGAACAATTTGAGAAAAATTCGGCTGTTCGAGGTTATGTTCGATAACTGTTCGTGCACCAAAATCATAACTGGATTTTTTCTCAGTAATGATGAAAATTAATGTTAATACGCAGTTTGAGTGTACAGCGGGGTGGGGGGAGGGGCAGGGGATGGATCTCTGCAGGAACAATGAAGATCTCCATTTTTTTTTCTCTTTCCCGCATTTACAGTGGGGAGGTGCAATCTGTCAGCCTATCAGCAGCGCACACACGGAGCGAAGTGCTTTTTTTCACACAAGCAAGAGCATGTGTCATTGGCAGTGTATGTCACATGTCCTTGCCCTATAAGACCAAGCCATTTTCCCCGTCGCCACCATTTTCTCACTGCTGCAGCTGCGTGTTAGACGGCACCGCTGTTGCTGTGTGCGCTATACCTTGTTAATTTCAAGCCAATTTTCGCACAAATCTACAGATAGCTTGGGAGTAGGGAATAGTTGTGATTGCAGTCCTTTTAAGGACTAGGTTACAACATTTCCTACGTCTTTTATCAGGCAGGTCTGTGCTCTTAAATAGATAGATTGTGTGAGTAAAGACTAATTGTAATTGGAGTCCTTTTCAGGACTAGGTTACATCAGTTCCTATCAGTTTTTGCCAGGCAGGTCTGTGCCAGTGCTGTGCAAGTTTTTTTCACAGCATTTGGCTGAATCTAGCAAAGCTAATCCTTTTTGGCCTATTGCAGAGTGTGTTAGTCAGTGGAGTAGCCTATTTGTGTTGCAAGATATACCACCTGTGTATAGAATACCAATTTTTTTACTGCACCTAGTGAAGTAAAATCTTTTGGGCATAGCATCATTCTATTAGTCCATCTATACTGACCTCCATCAGGTTGCAAATTGAATATAATTTTTTTCTGCATCTAGCTCTGAAAAAATATTGGGCTTCTAGGTGTCTGTGGGACTTGTTGTATTAGTCCATCTATACTGACCTCCATCAGGTTGCAAACTGAATATATTTTTTTCTGCATCTACCTCTGAAAAAATATTGGGCTTCTAGCTGTGTGTGGGACTTGTTGTATTAGTCCATCTATACTGACCTCCATCAGGTTGCAAACTGAATATATTTTTTTCTGCATCTACCTCTGAAAAAATATTGGGCTTCTAGCTGTGAGTGGGACTTGTTCTATTAATCCATCTATACAGACCTCCATCAGGTTGCAAACTGAATATATTTTTTTCTGTATCTACCTCTGAAAAAATATGTGGCCTTCTAGCAGTGTGTGGGACTTTCTCTATTAGTCCATCTATACTGACCTCCATCAGGTTGCAAACTGAATATAATTTTTTTCTGCATCTAGCTCTGAAAAAATATTTGGCCTTCTAGCAGTGTGTGGGACTTTCTCTATTAGTCCATCTATACTGACCTCCATCAGGTTGCAAATTAAAAATAATTTTTATCTGCATCTACAGTACCTCTGAAAAAATATTTGGGCTTCTAGCTGTGTGTGGGACTTGTTCTATTAGTCCATCTATACTGACCTCCATCAGGTTGCAAATTGAATATAATTTTTATCTGCATATAGCTCTGAAAAAATATTTGGCCTTCTAGCAGTGTGTGGGACTTTCTCTATTAGTCCATCTATACTGACCTCCATCAGGTTGCAAATTGAATATAATTTTTATCTGCATCTAGCTCTGAAAAAATATTTGGCCTTCTAGCAGTGTGTGGGACTTTCTCTATTAGTCCATCTATACTGACCTCCATCAGGTTGCAAATTAAAAATAATTTTTATCTGCATCTACCTCTGAAAAAATATTTGGGCTTCTAGCTGTGTGTGGGACTTGATCTTTTACTCCATCTATACTGACCTCCATCAGGTTGCAAACTGAATATATTTTTTTCTGCATCTACCTCTGAAAAAATATTGGGCTTCTAGCTGTGTGTGGGACTTGTTGTATTAGTCCATCTATACTGACCTCCATCAGGTTGCAAATTAAAAATAATTTTTATCTGCATCTACAGTACCTCTGAAAAAATATTTGGGCTTGTAGCTGTGTGTGGGACTTGTTCTATTAGTCCATCTATACTGACCTCCATCAGGTTGCAAATTGAATATAATTTTTATCTGCATATAGCTCTGAAAAAATATTTGGCCTTCTAGCAGTGTGTGGGACTTTCTCTATTAGTCCATCTATACTGACCTCCATCAGGTTGCAAATTGAATATAATTTTTATCTGCATCTAGCTCTGAAAAAATATTTGGCCTTCTAGCAGTGTGTGGGACTTTCTCTATTAGTCCATCTATACTGACCTCCATCAGGTTGCAAATTAAAAATAATTTTTATCTGCATCTACCTCTGAAAAAATATTTGGGCTTCTAGCTGTGTGTGGGACTTGATCTTTTACTCCATCTATACTGACCTCCATCAGGTTGCAAACTGAATATATTTTTTTCTGCATCTACCTCTGAAAAAATATTGGGCTTCTAGCTGTGTGTGGGACTTGTTGTATTAGTCCATCTATACTGACCTCCATCAGGTTGCAAATTAAAAATAATTTTTATCTGCATCTACAGTACCTCTGAAAAAATATTTGGGCTTCTAGCTGTGTGTGGGACTTGTTCTATTAGTCCATCTATACTGACCTCCATCAGGTTGCAAATTGAATATAATTTTTAAATGCATCTAGCTCTGAAAAAATATTTGGCCTTCTAGCAGTGTGTGGGACTTTCTCTATTAGTCCATCTATACTGACCTCCATCAGGTTGCAAATTGAATATAATTATTATCTGCATCTAGCTCTGAAAAAATATTTGGCCTTCTAGCAGTGTGTGGGACTTTCTCTATTAGTCCATCTATACTGACCTCCATCAGGTTGCAAATTAAAAATAATTTTTATCTGCATCTACAGTACCTCTGAAAAAATATTGGGCTTCTAGCTGTGTGTGGGACTTGTTCTATTAGTCTATCTATACTGACCTCCATCAGGTTGCAAATTGAATATAATTTTTGTCTGCATCTAGCTCTGAAAAAATATTTGGCCTTCTAGCAGTGTGTGGGACTTTCTCTATTAGTCCATCTATACTGACCTCCATCAGGTTGCAAATTAAAAATAATTTTTATCTGCATCTACAGTACCTCTTAAAAAATATTTGGGCTTCTAGCTGTGTGTGGGACTTGTTCTATTAGTCCATCTATACTGACCTCCATCAGGTTGCAAATTGAATATAATTTTTATCTGCATCTAGCTCTGAAAAAATATTTGGCCTTCTAGCAGTGTGTGGGACTTTCTCTATTAGTCCATCTATACTGACCTCCATCAGGTTGCAAATTGAATATAATTTTTATCTGCATCTAGCTCTGAAAAAATATTTGGCCTTCTAGCAGTGTGTGGGACTTTCTCTATTAGTCCATCTATACTGACCTCCATCAGGTTGCAAATTAAAAATAAATTTTATCTGCATCTACAGTACCTCTGAAAAAATATTTGGGCTTCTAGCTGTGTGTGGGACTGGTTCTATTAGTCCATCTATACTGACCTCCATCAGGTTGCAAATTAAAAATATTTTTTATCTGCATCTACCTCTGAAAAAATATTTGGCCTTCTAGCAGTGTGTGGGACTTTCTCTATTAGTCCATCTATACTGACCTCCATCAGGTTGCAAATTAAAAATAATTTTTATCTGCATCTACCTCTGAAAAAATATTTGGGCTTCTAGCTGTGTGTGGGACTTGTTCTATTAATCCATCTATACAGACCTCCATCAGGTTGCAAACTGAATATAATTTTTTTCTGCATCTAGCTCTGAAAAAATATTTGGCCTTCTAGCAGTGTGTGGGACTTGTTCTATTAGTCCACCTATACTGACCTCCATCAGGTTGCAAATTCAAAATAATTTTTTGTCTGCATCTAGCTCTGGAAAAATATTTGGCCTTCTAGCAGTGTGTGGGACTTTCTCTATTAGTCCATCTATACTGACCTCCATCAGGTTGCAAACTGAATATATTTTTTTTCTGCATCTACCTCTGAAAAAATATTGGGCTTGTAGCTGTGTGTGGGACTTGTTCTATTAATCCATCCATACAGACCTCCATCAGGTTGCAAACTGAATAAAATTTTTTTCTGCATCTACCTCTGAAAAAATATTTGGGCTTCTAGCTGTGTGTGGGACTTGTTCTATTAGTCCATCTATACTGACCTCCATCAGGTTGCAAATTGAATATAATTTTTTTCTGCATCTAACCCAGCCAATAGTTTTGGCCTAATACCACAGTTTGGCCACTCAGCTCTGCTCGGTTCCCATCCATTGTTTTTTTGTGCAAACAACTCCAGAGTTGTGAATTAGTTCACCACCAAAATAAGTGGAAAAAGGCCTGCTTCTTGTGGAAAGGGGAATAGGCGTGTTGGGAAGGGGTAAAAAGGTTGTGTCCGTGGGGTAGGTGTTAAAGCAACAGTAACATCTGCAGAAGAAAGACCATCTTCCAGCCAAACTAAAATGTCTACTTCTTTTAGCGGACAATGTGATAAGATCCCTTTCTTACGGCCACGCCAATCGCTACAAATTCCAGATGAGGCACAAAAACAGCAGGTGCTTCAACGGATATCAAGTGCTCCTTTATGTGGGCTCTCCTCCACATCAACTTCAACATCACAAATACTCCAGTCCTCAAAGGTGTCATCCCAATCGCACTTGCTTCCTCACAGCTCCCAAATCTCCAGCTGCCCGTCTGAGTATGAGGTAGAACAGATGGTTGAGTCTGCAGAGCTGTTTACTCATACTATAGCCTGGGAATCAGAGGTCGACTCCAGCGCTTCTGTGAATCCAGAGGAAATGATCTGCACTGATGCCCAGATTCTTTATGAGTCGGATCCAGGACCAGACGCAGAAGGTTCTGACCATAATGTAGACCCTCATTCCCAAACTGTAACTCCTGTTGGTGGAGACAATGAGGAAGACGATGATAAGACTCAAATACCTGATTGGAGCGACAACTTTAGTTTTTTGTCAGGGCAGGAACAGGTTGGCTCTGAGGACGACGGGTGTGATAACGCACAGGGTGATGATGATGAGGTTGGAGATCCCACTTACTGTCAACCCACAGTCAGCCAAGAGATGAGGTCAGCAGAGGAGGTGGAGGAAGATGCTGGTGACGACGAGGTCAGGTTGCGCCTTCCTGGACAGAGACGTAGTACTGGAAGCACGTCAACAACTGCATCCTCAAACACAACTCTGCCTCTCACCACAAGTCGTGGTGGCTCTTCAGGTCGCATGGGTGCTAAGCCTTGCATAGCCTGGGCATTTTTTCAGATCGATAAAGATGACCCAACTCGTGTTATCTGTAACATTTGTCAGCAAAAGCTAAGTAGAGGCCAAAAAATACATAGTTTGAGTACTTCATGCATGAACCGGCACATGGACATGAAGCATAAGTTGCAGTGGGAAGCTCAGTGTGCTACAATGCGGCCTAGCCGGCCGGGCCAACCACCGTCTGCCATATCTTGTGCATCCGCGGCCTCTTCATCCTCTGTGACTGGGGGGACAGCAGTCACACCTGTTTTGGGGCGCAGACCTGCCACCTCTTTACCCGCAACAGCCAGCGTGATTGGCAGGTCATCATTTTCTTTGGAGGTGGTAACACCAGCTGGTGTTGAGCGCTGTCCGACATCGATAGCACCACTTTTGGATCAAGGCAACCTAACATGTCCGCCTGCATCTTCCTCACAGACCGGCAGTTTGCCGGGTACACCCTTATCAACCCCGTCTAAGCACAATAGCCAGCCCTCGGTCCCTCAGATGTGGACAAGTAAAAGACCATTTCCTCCTAGCCATGAGAAAGCTAAGAGGTTGAATTTCACCATCTGCAAGCTCTTGGCTACAGAAATGCTGCCTTTCCGCCTGCTGGACACAGAGGATTTTTGAGACCTTATGTCCGTCGCAGTGCCCCAGTACCAGATGCCCAGTCGGCACTACTTCTCAAAGAAAGGTGTGCCTGCGCTCCACCAGCATGTCGCACACAACATCACCGCTTCTTTGAGAAACTCTGTGTGTGACAGGGTGCATTTCACCACAGACACTTGGACGAGTAGGCATGGACAGGGGCGTTACATGTCGCTGACTGGGCACTGGGTAACTATGGTGACAGCAGGACAAGGGACTGCTGTCCAAGTCTTGCCGTCCCCACGAGTTGTGCGTCAATCCCCTTTATGTCAAAGTTCCTCCACTGCTTCTGCCTCCTCAACCTTCTCTCGGTCTTCCACCTGCACCCAAAGCCTGTCTGGTCATGCCACAAGCTTTCTAACTGCGCAGAAGGGATCCTGCACACCTCCTTACTATGCTGGCAGTAGGGCTCAACGTCATCAGGCGGTTTTTACATTGAAATGTCTGGGAAATGTGAGTCACACAGCTGAGGAGTTGTGGTCAGCTCTGGAGAACCAATTTCATGAATGGTTGTCTCCACTGGACCTGAAACCAGGGAAGGCCGTGTGCGACAATGCTGCAAACCTGGGTGCGGCCCTTCGCCGGGGCAATGTCACACACGTGCCTTGTATGGCTCACGTGTTGAACCTGGTTGTCCAGCAATTTTTAGCCCACTATCCCAGACTAGATGGCCTTCTGCAGAGGGCACGGTCGCTGTGTGCTCACTTCCGCCGTTCGCATCCCGCAGCTCAGCGACTTACATCTCTACAGAAGTCGTTGGGCCTGCCACTTCACCGGCTAAAATGCGATGTGCCTACCCGGTGGAATTCAACTCTGCACATGTTGCAGCGACTGTGGCAGCACCGACAAGCCCTGGTGCAATACGTTCTGACGTATAGCCTGGGCCAACGAGATCCAGAGGTGGGGCAAATCACGCTGGAGGAGTGGTCTCAGATCAGGGACCTATGCACCCTTCTGCACAGTTTTGAAATGGCGACGAAGATGTTTAGTGCTGACAATGCCATTATCAGCATGACTATTCCGGTGATTTACATGCTGGAGCACATGTTAAACAGAATTCGGAGTCAGGTGGTGGCACAAGAGGAGGTGGAGGAAGTAGAGGAGGAGGAGTTGTATGCGGAAGGGCTAACATCTGCAAGGTCCAGACGGTCGGCAGCACCAAGGAGGCAGGCATGTGAGGGTGGGGGAGATGGTTTTACCAGGGCGCATGGTAGCAGTCAAACTAGTGAGGAAGGTGCAGGAGCCCAGGAAGAAGTGGAGGACGAACTGATGGAAGACTCATCAGATGAGGGAGACCTTGATCACATTTCTGTTGTGCGAGGTTGGGGGGAGAGGACAGAGGAAGGAAGCATGATTGTTACCTCGCCACCAACACAACAGGGACTTGGTGCTCCTGGATGCGCAAGACACATGAGTGCCTTCTTGCTGCACTACCTGCAACATGACCCTCGAATTGTGAGAATTAGAAATAATCCTGACTACTGGGTTGCCACACTGTTAGATCCCCGGTACAAAAGTAAATTTGCAGAAATTATTCCTGCCATAGAAAGGGATGCACGTATGCAGGAGTATCAGCAGAGACTGTTGCAGAATCTTACATGTGCTTTTCCACAAAATACCAGTGGTGCACGTAGTGAATCTCACAGTTCCAACTTGCCAACCGTGGGACCGTCAAGTTTTCAGCACTCAAACCGTAACAGAACCACAGTATCTGCTGGTAACATCAATGTTGCGGAATCATTTCACCACTTTTTTAGCCCATCCTTTGCAAGGCCACAGGAGACAAGAAGTCTGACACATAGTCAACGCCTAGAGACGATGGTACAGGAGTATCTCCAAGTAAACATTGAAGCCATGACTGTGTCACTGGACCCTTGCTCTTTTTGGGCTTCCAATCTGGATAAATGGCCGGAGCTAGCCACTTACGCCTTGGAGATCTTGTCATGCCCCGCAGCCAGCGTTCTGTCTGAACGTGTGTTCAGTGCTGCTGGTGGTGTGCTGACAGATAAGCGCACGCGGCTCTCCACTGATAATGTAGACAGACTCACGTTCATAAAGATGAACAAATCATGGATCCGAAACGACTTTTCTACCCCTGTGTCATCCTGGGGAGAGTAAAAGCTTAATGATTGGTTAAAATCACCCTACCAACCGTTTTAAGCTTTCAAATTACTAATCATGTTTATCTGTATCTTGACTGGAAAATAATTTGGGCTTTGTAGCAGTGTGCAGCACTGATTCTATTAGGCCATCTATAATAGCTCCACCAGATTTAAAATTACTAATCATGTTTATCTGTATCTTGACTGGAAAATAATTTGGGCTTTGTAGCAGTGTGCAGCACTGATCCTATTAGGCCATCTATACTAAAGCTTCACCAGATTTAAAATTAATAATAATTTTTAGCTGCATCTAGCCCGGAAAATAATTTTGGGGCTCCGAGATGCGCAAGACACATAAGTGCCTTCTTGCTGCACTACCTGCAGCATGACCCTCATATTGTCAGAATTCCAAGTAATCATGACTACTGGGTTGCCACACTCTTAGATCCCCCAAACTTTTTGATCAACCTTTTCATTTTAATAAAGACCAAAAAAATGGTCATTTTTGAAATTATAAGCATTAGCAGGTTGTTAGAAACTGAAATCAAACAGTTTTCCACTCAAAACTTTATTCTAGGTGATGTTACATTTTCACATAGGACCCCTTGATCGAAAGGAGCTTCTGAACTCTCTCGTCCATTGAATTTGTCAGGTTTTGGATGGTTTCTGCTTCAATTGTTTTGCATGAGGACAGAATACCCTCCCAGAGCTGTTGCTTAGATGTGAACTGCCTCCCGCCATCATAGACACTCCTTTTAATGATGCTCCAAAGGTTCTGAATGGGGTAGAGGTCAGGGGAGCATGGGGGTCACACCATAAGTTTGTCCCCTTTTATGCCCATATCAGCCAGAGATGCAGATGTTTTATGTGCAGCATGAGATGGTGCATTATCATGCAAAAAAATGATCTTGCTGTGAAATACACGGTTCTTCTTCTTGAACCATGGCAGGAAGTGCTGTTTGAGAAAATCCACATATATTATGGAGTTCATCTTTAGCGCCTTCAGGGATCCTAAAGGGGCCGACAATCTCTCTCCCCATGATTCCAGCCCAAAACATTACTCCACCTCCTCCTTGTTGGCGCTGTAGCCGTGTTTGCGTGGGGTGTCCATCAACCAGCCATCCTCCACTCCATCCATCTGGACCATCGAGCGCTGCACGGCAATCATCCGTGAACAAAACTGTTTTGAAATCAGTCTTCATGTAATGTTTGGCCCACTGGAGCCGTTTATGCTTGTGTGAAGTGGATAGAGGAGGTCGACAGGATGGCGTATGCACAGCTGCAAACCTCTGAAGGACCCTACATCTTGTTGTTCGGGGGACGTTGGAGGCACCAGCAGCTTCAAAAACTTGTCTGCTGCTATGACAAGGTTTTTTGCCACTGCTCTTTCAACCTGACGTAATTGCCTGTAGGAAAGAGTCCTCAATTTGCCCTTATCAGCACGCACACGTGTGTACTGTGAATCAGCTACATACTTCTTGATTGCCAAGACACTTCATCCTGATCATCGCACAATGTTGATTGTAGTCATGCCTTGACCTAAACACTCCACAATTTGTTGCTTCTCAGCAGCCGACACATCCTTTTTCTTTCCCATTTTGGCAGAAAATGTAGGCTGCTTAATAATGTGAGACAGCCTTCTTAAGTAGTCTTGCCTTTCATTGGACACACCTGCCAAACTAATTAGCACAGGTGTCTGCAATTGCTTACAGTGATATAAAGAGCCCTGACACACATCACCATCAATGAGTTTAACTGACAAACAAACAAATTCTTCCCTTATCACTCCTAAACACTTTTTGCATAATAATTTGGAACACAGTGTACATGTGCTTTTCCACAAAACACCAGTGGTTCACGTAGTGAATCTTACAGTTCTAACTTGCCAACCGTGGTCTGTATGGAGTTGTTCAATAAAGGGCCCAAAATTAAGATAACATAGATGGGAGAGGTCTCTATGAATAGGAATTCCTAAGTATTTGATACCCTGTGAGGGCCAGGCAAAGGGAAAGTTGGACTGGATGGAATCCTATATGGATTTGGGGAGGGAGACATCGAGGGCCTCAGACTTCGCTGCATTGATTTTAAAATTTGACCATGTAACAAAGTGATCTATTTCAGCCATAACAGCATGGATGGATATATGTGATTGAGTGATATATACTAGGACATCATCAGCAAATAGAGAGCACTTGTACTCGGTGCCTCCCACCTCAATCCACCTAATATTGGGGTTATGGCGAATTGATGAGAGCAGGTGCTCCGTCACTAGGATGTATAAGAGAGGGGACAGAGAACATCCCTGCCTTGTCCCATTGGTGATTGTGAAAGGTGATGAAAGTGTTCTGACGCGCCCCCTGGGCCTTGGGACACCCGAAGCCGGACCCTTTTTGGTGGATGCTGGTGGTTGTAGTCTCCGTGGCGGCGACCCGGTTCCGTGGCTCAGGGCGGTCAAACCAGTGGCGGAACTATTTATGTGGTTTTGATGTTTAAATGTCCGACTACGCCACCCGTGGATTGCGGTCAGAGTGAACCGCCGCTCCAGGGCAGACCGCTGAGGCTGGTGTTGTGGGTGCAGCAGAGCGTAGCATAACTCCCCACGGGAGGAGTATAGCCTCAGGGCAGTGTATGCGGAGGATGGGGGTGATGGTGCAGGGCAGCAGCAGTAACGACACGGAGTCAGTGATGCAGTCCAGGGCCTTTACTCACAGTTCTTATTATCCAGACCACGTCTGCAGGTAACGGCTGCCCACGTCGTACTGTGCTTACCAGGTGAGGGGCTCAGACAACTCCCAGATAACTTTGGAGCGCTTCACAGGACCCCCTTTGTGTGTCCTTTGTCTGGCCTTTCTTACCAACCCTTCTGTCCGGCTGCCTCGGGCCTCCTCTTGGTAAACTTGGCGCCAGTTTCCCTGACCCTATGTGGTGCCTTCCTAGCGGGTGTAGCGAGGGGCTGCGCCACATAAAATGTCACAGCCTCCTGTTTCTAGCTGAGGGTCGTTTCCTGCCTCCACTAGTTTCGGGGACCGGTCTCCCCCTTTGGCCTGACCCCTCCACGCAGGTGGATTCGGGCGTGCGGTGGCGACTCGCCCGTCCGCACCCCTGGGATCCCTTCATTCCTCGTTCCTGGAGCCTTCTCCACTCCTCTTCCTTCCTTCTCCCTCTTCCAGGCCTGGGCCTCTGTTACTAGGCCCGCCTCCGGAGCAGAGCTCATGCAGAGCCCCTGCTCCCTGCCACTTCTGCTGAGACTTCTCTGCACTGAACTAAGATGGTGCCCACCTTTTATACTCCCTTCTCAATGCACCCAGGAACTGCTTCCTCCCTGCTCCTGCACTACAGGGTTCCCCTTCCTCAGTGTTCCCTCCCCCCACTCCAGCCAGGGACAGGGACTGTCGTGCCCATCTCACGGGCATATTGGTCGCCCTGCCCCACGGCAATGTGGTGTAATGCATGCAGGTGTCGGGTCCTGATCCACACTACATCCTTACCTGAGAGTGAGATATCACACCTCTGGGTGAGGTGCAATACCTCTGTAGCAACCGAGCCCTCAGGGTGCTACAGTTCCATTTATCTTCAGCCTAGGTGACGTATTGCGATACAGGGCCGTGATTTTGGCTATAAAAGGGTCCCCTAGACCCCTACCCCAAGCTTTTTAAGAGAATCATATATGGCGTGCCAGGAGACTCTATGGAATGCTTTCTCAGCATCCAATGAGAGTATCTAATTACAAATTTTTACCTGCTTCTAGCCCAGGAAATACTTTGTGCCTAGTAGCAGTGTCTGCTAGTCAGCGGATTATCCCGGCTGTTAAGCAAGCTACACCACCTGTAGATTGGACACTTAATTTTTTCAAAGGAAATGCTTTGGGACCACGGGATACTCAGTGAAGAGCATCAGGAGGCACCCCAAGGCATAGGGGCTGGGACTGGCAGTAGGATGCCTTGCGGTGGACAGCCGAGCTCGATCCTTATAAAAGCTTTTTAACTGCAGCAGCTTTAGTGGACGCTACTGGAGCTGGAATTACGCGGCTGCTGGCATGAGACTTGCCCTCCAATAGATCCTTGTAAATGGATTTAAAGTGTATTCATTCAAATTAGAGAGACAATTTAAATTAAAAAGCTTAGAGCTGCCTCCACCACAGAGGGGCTCGCTCGACCCACCAGCGGACAGGCACCAGTATTGGGAGAGGGGGGCTGGCCGTCAGGGTTCACCGCGGCTCTGGCACAAACCCGGCAACACGGAGGTGGCACGGGCAGGAGCGAACTGAACGTGTCGGCTTCTCACTTTTTGGATTTTAGAAGGGCATGACATGCCTATATCTGTGTCTCCCCCTCCTTTTACTCCTCCACCTCTTTTCTTTTCGCATGACTATATGTACTTGTCACTTTTCCATGTGTTAGTTGTGTCTTCTGAGCAGTTTGTCAGCTTTTGGACACCTTTGAAGGTGTTTTCTATGTGTTCCTATGTGTTTTTGTTTGCCTGCCATTGGTTTTAACGGTGTTCGAAGGTGTTTGACGAACAGTTCGACGAACAGTTCGGCGAACACACGGGTGTTCGACGAACCGAACCGAGCTCGAACACTACGGGGGTGGCTCAACACTAGTCCCCACGTGTTGGTACTCTACACTGCAGATGTTGGGAAGGATTTGTGAGCAGAAGAGGGCAGTTGTTGCGTACCAGCATCAACAAGGCCGTCGGTATTCAGTTCAGACCCCACACATAAGACCTCAGGAGTGGACATGGATGTCAGACATATGTACCATCCTCCAAAACTTTGAGGACTCCACCAAGATGGTGAGTGGCGATGACGCCATAATTAGCGTCACCATCCCGCTTCTCTGTCTTCTGAAACGCTCTCTGCTCACAATCAAAGAAGATGCATTGCAGGCGGAGCACGATGAGATGGAGCAAGAAACCAGACAGGGTGATTAATGGTCAGTCATCCTCTTGGTGAGGACACGGAAGTCTTGCCTGTTAGTAGTCTGGCAAGCATGGCTGAGTTTATGTTACGCTGCCTTTCCTATGACCCTCGCTTTCTCAAAATTTTGGGTGACAGTCATTACTGGTTGGTGACACTTCTAGACCCACGCTGCAATGAGAACGACAGGTCTACAAAATTGGGGCAGTACCAGAAGGCCTTTGTTGCGGAACTATTAAAAATATTCCCATCTGAAAAAGCTAGTGGCAGAGGGCACACTTCGTTGGACAACCAAGGAGTATAGGTGAGAGAGACACAACTTCAATCCAGCAGAGGCAGGGGAACACTGTCAAAATTCTGGGAGAGTTTTCTCAGACCCTCCCACCGCACAGGCCCTGTGCAAGGAGTGCAAATTTTGGGAAGGTGCTGAGGGAGTACTTTGTGGACCGTACCTACGTCCTTCGTAATTCCTCTGTGCCTTATAATTATTGGGTTTCCAAGCTGGATACGTGGAATGAACTGGCTCTCTATGCCTTGGAGGTCCTGGCCTGCCTTGCCGCCAGAGTTTTATCAGAGCGGGTTTTTAGTGCCGCTGGTGGAATTATAACTGATAAGTGCATCCGCCTGTCAACTGAAAATTCAGACAGGCTGACTCTTAAAAAAATTAACAAGGGCTGGATTGGGCCAGACTTCTCAACACCACCGAATGATAGCAGCATAACATAAACTCAAATCCAGTGTCTTTTCTTGGTAGGTGTATTCCCATGCACCTTTTCACACCCACACCTGGGTATAGGCTTCCTGATTTTGTCTATTTGCTCTTGTCCCCCTCCTTCTCCTCATCCTCCACCACCATATCACCAGGGTGACCGTGGTCCGTGATGCACCACCCACATAATTTTTTTAAAGGGTGTTTATAATGCCCGTGAAAAATTTTTTTTATACAGTATGTTCATGTATACCCCCCAGGGGTAAATGTTTGTCAGCCCATACAGTTAGTGCATGGGCATTACAAGTATAGGAGGCCCGCTCTTTTCTAATGGGAACATTTTTTTATGAGGCCCTCCTCCACATCTCTTCCAAGGGGCAATGAAGTGCCTCCAAATTTTTGGCAGCCCTTGCATTCACTGCATAGGCCAAAACTATGGGAGACTATCTCCTTTCTAATGGGAATTTGTCGTTACTGTGGCCCTGCTTTTTGTGTGTCTTTAAATTCTTAGTGGGGTTTTTCCTAAAATTGGTCAGCCGTTGGACTCACTGCATACCATATAACTGTATAGCAGACCCGCTCCTTTCTAATGGGAACATGTCATACCTTGTTACTGTGGCCCTGCTCCGTGTGTCTTTAAATTCTTAGTGTGTTTTTTCCTAAAACTGGTCAGCCTTTGGACTCACTGCATACCCTATAACTATATAGCAGGCCCTCTCCTTTCTAATGTGAACATGTTGTACCTTGTTATTGTGGCCCTGCTCTGTGTGTCTTTAAATTCTTAGTGGGGTTTTTCCTAAAATTAGTCAGCCGTTGGACTCACTGCATACCCTATAGCTGTATAGCAGACCCTCTCCTTTCTAATGGGAACATGTCATACCTTGTTACTGTGGCCCTGCTCTATGTGTCTTTAAATTCTTAGTGGGGTTTTTCCCAAATTTTGGTAGCCCTTGTAGTCACAGCATGGGCATTACCACTATAGGAGACCCGCTCCTTTATAATGCGAACATTTTTTTTACTGAGACCCTCCTCTATGTATCTTCGAAGGGGTATTGGGTTGGGTCCAAATTTTTCGCAGCCCTTGCAGTCACTGGATACGCAATAACAGTATAGGAGACCCACTTGTTAATAATGGGAACAACAAAGCATAGTCGGCTGATGGCTCTCTAACAATAGCGAGGGCCGACCGATGGCCTATTAATAATAGTAAGGGCCGTCTGATGGCCCTATAAAAATAAGCTTTATGACTTTCAGAGTACCTCCATCAAAAATAAAACAGGATGTGTCTGATGATGTGTCACACACCACATTGCCAGATAAGGTTGTAAAATGTTAAAATGACATTTCCCGGTGAATGCATTTGTCTTAAAAAATAACGTAAAATAAACAAAACAATAGGATCTTTCTTTAGTATAAAAAACAGCGTCACCAATTTAACCTCAATGTAATCACATTGTTCAGCTCATGCACCTCCTTCTCCATCTCCGAAATGACCACATCAGTCACAAGCTGACAGCACTGCAGCACTGCCTTGGCCAAGCGGCAACAGGCTGTGCTGAAGATAACATGCTTAATGCTTAATTGACAAACCACCCAGCGCTGCAGAGTTGTTGAAAGCTGTAACTCAACAGCCTGATCTGTGGCTCTCACCGCTGAACATACAGCCAGGCATGGTTGTGTGTGACAATGGGCGGAACCTGGTGACGGAGAAATGACAGCCGGGGTAGATACGGTTTCCCTCTATGCCAGCCCTTTCACCGAGCTAAAGAATATGGCTGTGGTGAAATAAAACTCCCTCTGAGAAGCTGTTTCAGATTGAAAAACATTGTGCCCACCAGAGGATTTGATTCTGAGGGCTAACCTTTCTCACCCGCTCAAGAGCCCCATATCAGTTGCAAAGTTAGCGCTATCATGAACTCTCCTGACGTAGAAGCCAAAGCACACCAGAGGATTCTCTGGTGGGACGTCCAACCCTGCTGAGAAGCAGTCCTGGCTAAGAAAAGTGTGTGGGAAGGTTCCCGGACACTCTATGGCTGCTTTTTTAATGAGGAGGAGACACACGCAAACACGAGGAGAACATACAAAGTCCTTGCAGATGTTGTCTTTGCTGGGATTTGAACCCAGGATCCCAGTGCTGCAAGGCTTCAGTGCTAACCACTGATCCATTGGGCTGCCGTTCACCCTCTAATATCTAACAGGCTGGAGAAACTTGCACCTACTGCCACTCTATCTTCAGCTCCTTTGTGAGAAAATGTATTTGGGCAGCCACTCAGTCTACCAAATGAAATTCCTGAGAAGGAAATTGGGGATGGCTTCGCTACTGGTACTGGGGGCAGTGCTAATACCATGGCGTCATACCATAGTTTGCTGGAAATATTCCAGGCTGGTAGGAGGCAAGAAAATTCCCACAGAAAAAAGTACCAGCAGTAATGTTCAGGCCACATTTCAAGTGCAAGCAGCTTTAGAGGACTTCCTGGGAGAAATGACACGCAGGGTAGATACGGTTTCCCTCTATGCCAGTCCTTTCACTGAGCTAAATACAACTCTCAGGAAAAAAGTTGTGGACTGGCTCCGTACCGTCCCTGGCCACATTCACCTGTCCACGTGTTTGTGGTTAGGCGGTCCTTCCCAGTAAGTGCACTGGGGAGGGCACGGGTAATGTTGTGGGACCTGTGCTTGTGGAAGGTGGAGGCGATACCGGGAAATATAGTGGCGGCTGGGGACCGAATATGGACACCCAGCCGCCGTCGGCATGAGGTTGTGAACTGCTTCTGCCTCCACGAGCTTAAAAGGCCATATTTCAAGTGCAAAGAGCTGCCCAGAATTCTGGCAGTTTAGTGTTGCGGCCTGTGGGTGGGTGGGTGGCTGGCTGCATACTTGCACTTGCATTCCAAGTAACAGAAATCTAAGCAGATGGTGGCCTCTATCATCATCATGGCCTCACCTCGGCACTATGAACTCTCCTGAAGGAAAAGCCAAGGCCCACCGGAGGAGTCTCCGGTTCTCTGGTGAGCCCGTCCAACTCTTCTGGAAAGCAGCCCTGGCTAAGAAAAGTGTGGGGGAAGGTTCCCGGACACTCTTTGGCTGCTTTTTTAATGTGGATCAGCCATGCTTATGCATGTTATTTCTCAAAACGCATTACAGATCAGGCCATTGTCCAACTCTGTATTCAAGAAATTAAATGCGCAAAGAAAGATGTGTGTGTGTCAAAGCACCACCGACAAGTGCGAGTTGATGTTGGACGGGCTGCCATTGCTTTTGCAACAAGTTCAATTACAGGACTTCCTGGGAAAAATAACACGCAGGGTAGATACAGTTTCTCTCTATGTCAGTCCTTTCACCTAGCTAAATACAACTCTTAGCAAAAAAAGTTGTGGACTGGCTCCGTACTGTCCCTGGCCACATTCACCTGTCCACATGTTTGTGGTTAGGCGGTCCTTCCCAGTAAGTGCACTGGGGAGGGCACTGGTAATGTTGTGGGACCCGTGCTTGTGGAAGGCGGAGGCGATACCGGGAAATAGAGTGGCGGCTGGGAACCGAGTATGGACACTCGGCCGCCACCGGCATGAGGTTGTGAAAAGCTTCTGCCTCCATGAGCCTAAAAGGCCACATTTCAAGTGCAAGCAGCTGTCAAAAATTTGTCAGTATAGTATTGCAGCTTGTGGGTGGGTGGGTGGGTGGCTGGCTGCATACTTGCGCTTGCTTTCCAAGGAATGGGGTAGGGACAACTGAACGCCGCACTGGGACAAGGACGTGGACGGTGATTGTTGCAAATCTGCAACGACAGGTGCATGGCGGGAGGCATCCTAGCATGCACCAAGGATCACTTATGATGGGCACACTTTTAGACAGTGACCAGGGAGTCATAGATGCTTACAGATGTCTTCCCCATGCTGTTCCCATATCTTTTCAGCACTGTATGCATGTGTCTGATGATGTGTCACACACCACATGGCCAGAAATCGTTGTAAAATGTTAAAATGACATTTCCCATTGAATGCATTTTTCACGGTTGAAAGCAATGCAAAAGTGAAAAAACGCATCTAAAACGCTACGTGTGAACATAGCCAAAGGTGTTGAGGAGTATTTTTGGCTTTGGTTATTTATTTTGCCTTATATACAAGTCATTACCCTTGAAAGGATGTTCCTTAACATATTTCCCAGGAATATCTATTTTGGTTTTGTTTTTGTATGTTTTATTGTCCGTAAAAGTGGCTTAATACTCTGACAACGTTGCTGACAGAAGTGACCTGGGAGTCAGAAATGCTTCCAGGGGTCTTCCCCATGCTGTTCCCATGTCATTTGAGCACTGTTCCCATCGATTTGTGCAATTTTTAGGCCCTCTGCAGACCGCCGGGGGGAGCCGCCTGAAAAATGCTCGAGTTTCCCATATACTTACACTGGGCGCGTTGCTCGGGTCGAGCACCCGAGTGTTCCAATTTGCTTGACCCGAGCAACGAGTACCCGAGCATTTTAGTGCTCGCTCATCACTAGTTGCCATGTTTTGTTTTGTTTTTTTTCTGTCTCCTGACACCATAAGTAAGATGTCTGCCGTATGTGAGTTTTCAGTATAAGGTGAGGATCACATGACAGTATTTTCTCTCATCCGAAACAATTGGGCCAATTATGCTAATCACATTCTGATCAGAGTTTGATCATAATTTGATACAATTTTCTCGGATGAGAAGATGGAAAAAAAAATTCTCAATTCTCTCCATTCTGTCAGTTAGTGAAAATCAGACCACACTTGGATCTCATCCGAGTGCAGTCTGTTTTTTTCCACCGACTCAATGACTTTCATGGCCGAGTGTGATCCGAATATTGGATGCAAATCGAGCATGCTGTGATTTTTTTCCTTGGACGTGTGCATGGCCCCATAATATAAGATTGATCCAACTGCAAGCCAATGTTTCGTTGCATCGCACTTGGACCAAAAATACGCTTAGCTGCACAAGCCCTCATGAACAAATCAGTTCAGGTTTAAATGAATACACTTTAAATTTTACATAAATTTCTCTGATTCCTTCAGAGCAAATTCACCAAATAGTGGCTAACCAACTATCATTTTGATGATCTGCAGAGGGCTGGTAAAGAGGTGGAAAAAAAAATACTCACTTCTCAGCTCACTTGTCCAGCTTCTGCAGCCCATCGTCCAGTCCTCCGCGCTTCCTCTTCCTCTTCCAACCTTTTCTTTTTATTGGCAGCAATGTTCTATTCTTGAATCTTCCCTCTGCATAGGTGCTTCCGGTGCTTAGTTGGCCTCTGACATTGTGATGTGTGTCACCCCAGGCCTGGATGCCACAAACATTAAAGGCTGTGTCTGAGAGCAGGATGGAGGTTCCCTGGTCAAGGACCATTAGCATGCAGCACCTCCTGTCCCAGGCCAGTAGGGGGAGCAGGCTGCCCCTATAAAAGCTGGAACTGAGGGCAGGCTTAGAGAGACCAGGACCCACTTCTGAAGCATCCAGAAGGGTTCCCAGAGGAAAGGACAGGTCAGCAGTAGCTGAGGAGTCCGGGAGGCAAAGGAGGAACAGCAAGCCAGGGACAGAGGCGACGAGAGCCGGTCCTGGCTGAGAGAGAACTACACAACCGGACACTGGGGTCCGAGGCTGTCAGGGTTGCAAGCCTGGCAGCAGATAACCAACCCGCAAGGGATTTCAGGTCTCTTGGCCTATGAAGCCTGGAGGCTCCGCCACACAGAGGGACCGCTACAGCACAGAGAAGCAACAGATACCTAAGGCCCGAGTTGCAAGCCATACAGGCGTAGTACAGTGCCAGCTCGGGGACGTGGGTTATCACACCACAAAAAGGGGGATAATCAGCAAGGGCAGAGAGAGAACGGTAGGCCTACCCACTCACCCTGACCAGTGGGGCTCGCCCGAATGCTCTCAGACCCCCAGGCCCATTCCTACCCTGTACTCCTGTTGGGTCATTAGTACTAACTACAATAAAGACCCTGGACTGTTTGAAGCAGACTCTGAACCCTTATTATTGCGGCCTGCACCATCACCCCCAGCATCCTATTACACTGCTCTGAGGCTACACTCTTCCCGTGGGGAGTTATCCTATCCCTGTGCGACATACCAACATTAGCCTCAGCGGTCTGCCTTGCAGCGGCGGACATCCCTGACCGCAATCCACGGGTGGCGTAGTCGGACATTCAAAACCCTACAAACAGACTGCCACAGCATTTGGTCTGACCACCCTGAGCCACGGGATTGGGTTGCCACTACTACCCCCAACATTGCACTGAAGCCCGGTTCCGGGTGCCCCATGGCCCAGGGGGCGAGTCAGCTTTGGCGTAGTCGGCAGGATTGTGACCAACCCGCCACAAATGGGTATTGCGCGCCTGAAAACGACTGTACACGTACCTCAAAAGGAAGTTTCCCGCCATTCGGAGCCGTTTCCCGCCATCTTCAGTCGTTTCCTGCCATCTTCAGCCGTTTTCCCGCCATCTTCAGCCGTTTTCCCACCACCGGATGCCATCTTTGGGACGCCGCGCGGGAAGAAGAGGGGCGTGAACGTCCAGACCTGAAGCCCCACCCTACGCACCGACGCTGCGCAAGGTCCTGGAAGGAGAGAGAGCGACACTGACGTCACCAGGACGTGACGCAAGGTCCTCGCCCGGAGCAGCACCAGCGGAGCCGCGGCCTACGGAAGAGGATCAACGGAAGGTAGGCCACGATTAACTAGGGGGGGAGGAGGATGACGGACGCGGAGGGACCTTCTACCATCAGCGTGGCTGCAGCAGCGGTGATGCCGTTCTCCATGCCCTACATCCCTGGAGCAGCCTGGCTGCCCAATACTCAGGGGAATCCCATACATTAACTGACTTTAAGGAAAGACTGCACAGTTTATTTAAAGTTTCTCTCCTGACAGAAGAACAGAAAGTGAGCATTCTGACGGGGCAGCTCACCGTGCAGCCCAGCGGGAAGTGAAATCATGGTCAGATGAGGAGAAAAGGACTGTAAAGGACATTCTGACCCGGCTGCCGAGCACCTTTGATACTCGTACCTCAGCAGAAATCAAAATGCGGTTCTATGGCTGTAAGCAGCGGGCCCAAGATAGTATAAGGGACTATGCCTTGAACCTGCAAGAAGCTCTGAGAGCAATCAAGCCAGCTGACCCTGGCAGTGTACAGGACACCGATAAGCTGTTGACTGACCAGTTCATAGAAGGTCTGCTGTCCAGCGCCCACAGAACCCAGCTGCGCCTCATGGCCCTACAGAACCTCGATTTGACTTTTGCGCAGTTCAAGGATAGGGCCATCCGGGTGCTCCGAGAACCAGCACCAAGTGGCGCTGTAGCTTCCCGGCGCCCTGCCATCACTTACCACCAGGGGGCGGCGCCCTACCCCGCTGACCTTGTGGGGGCTGATGCACAGGCCCTAAATCCAACCCAGCCTGCAAACCTGCACCGTCAGGTCCAAGAACTAACAAAGAGCGTGGCTGCATTGACCAGGACCAGTACAGTCATTGCAGGTGGAACCGTCAAGACCAATCAAGCTGGCTTCCAGTCTGGAGGATGTTCCGTGGCGTCGACAGAGGAGGATCCCGTCGTTCAGAGGGAGGCCCGCCGACTGTTACACTGAGGATGGACAGCCGATTTGCCGCCGTTGCAGCCAGCCAGGACACATAGCAAGGTACTGTACTTTAAATGGGTCCGACCTGGGGCAGAGGGCCAACCCCCAGGCATAAGGTCATCAGGCCTGTCTAATTGGCGTGATAAGTACGTGGGGGGACGCCTGGTCTTACCCGTAGTGCTGGACGGTATCCCCATGAGTGCACTGCTGGACACCGGGTCTCAAGTGACTACCATCCCCTACGTATTTTTCAAGCGGTACTGGAGTGACGCCGACATAACCCCCTATCCAGACGATGACTTAAGCATCATCGCCAGCAATGGCCAACCCATGCCGCTGGTGTGGTTCAGAGAGATGACCATCAAGATTAGTAAGGTTGAACTGCCGGCACAGGGAGTGATCATTGTGGACATTGACCGTCGTGAAAGTCACCCTAAAATAACCTTGGGTACTAATGTGATTGAGAACTGTCTTTCAGAACTAATTGTGATTTTACAGCAGGTGGCGATGAATGCGAGCTTCAGCCAACACAGGGTCCTCCAGAAAGAGATAAGAGCCCTGATGAGACGGCAACAGGTAGAACTGTTTAGTGGTGGGATCGGTAGCGTGAGGATGAGCGACCCGTTCCCAATTGCCATGCCTCCCAAAAGCGAAATGATGATCTGGTGTCGGACTGCAATCTGGTTAAGAGGGAGAGACTACCAAGCCATGGTAGAACCCGTGTACTCAGACAGCAGGCCCACCATTTTGACAGCCCTGGGGGTGGTTGATGTCCGCCATGGAAGGGTGCCCGTCCGGATCCTAAACATCGGGGAAAGGGAAGTACACTTGTCCCGGTACGCTACACTAGCCAAATTGTTTGCCGTCGAACACAATGCTATCAGGGTCGTGGAACCCTTGCCTCCATCTCCCCCGGTGGAGGGTAATGGCTCCCAGAAACACAAGGAGGACTGGTGCCAGAAACTCCATGTGGGTGCTGACTCCACTCCCCTGCACCAAAAACAAGGAGTCTACCGGGTGTTTCAGGAGTACGAGAGAATTTTTAGTAAGCACCCGCTAGACTTCGGCCGAGTAAAGGGAATAGAACACCACATCCCCACGGGGAGCCACCCACCAATAAAAGAGAGACACAGACCTGTACCTCCTGCACATTATCAAAACGCAAAGGGTATGCTGAGAGAAATGAAAGAAGCTGGGGTCATTAGAGATAGCTGTAGCCCCTGGGCAGCTCCCTTAGATTTGGTAAAAAAGAAAGACGGTACCATGAGAATGTGCGTGGACTATAGAAAGGTCAATCTTATCACCCATAAAGACGCGTACCCGTTACCTAGGATAGAGAAGTCTTTAGCAGCCCTAAAATCAGCTAACTTCTTATCTACTTTGGACCTTACTAGCGGGTACTGGCAGGTTCCTGTGGCAGAGGCTGACAAGGAGAAGACCGCCTTCACCACCCCGATGGGATTGAGCGAATTCAACTGTATGCCCTTCGGGCTCTGCAACGCACCAGGGACCTTCCAGAGGCTGATGGAATGCTGTCTAGGGCACTGAAACTTCGAGACGGTCCTACTTTATCTGGACGACGTGATTGTCTATTCGAAGACTTACATGGACCATCTAAAGCACCTGGCCGAGGTGTTCGAAGCCCTGGCAGGCTATGGCCTGAGAGTGAAGCCTTCAAAGTGCCACCTGTTAAAACCGAAGGTCCAGTACCTAGGACACATGGTGAGTGCAGAGGGAGTAGCCCCCGACCCCGACAAAGTTACAGCCATCAAGAGCTGGCCAAGCCCCTCTAACATCAAAGAAGTGAGGCAATTCCTCGGGTTGGTAGGCTACTACCGAAGGTTCATCCCCGGGTTCACAAAGATGGCTGCCCCTATGCAGGACCTCCTGATAGGCCAGTCTAAATCCAGAAGTCACAAGCCACCCTTCAAGTGGGACAAGCCGGAAGAGGAGTCCTTCCGCCAGTTGAAGATGGCCCTCACGGGGGATGAGATCCTGGCCTACCCTGATTATGGCCAGCCTTTTATCCTCCACACAGACGCCAGTAATGTGGGGCTGGGAGCCGTGCTGTCACAGAACCAACAGGGCAGAGAAAGGGTGATCGAGTATGAGAGGCGGAAGCTGAGGCCCACTGAAAGAAACCCGGAGAATTACAGCTCCTTCAAGCTAGAATTCTTGGCAGTGGTGTGGGCCGTCACAGAACGGTTTAAGCATTACCTGGCCTCCGCAAAGTTCACTGTGTACACGGACAACAACCCGCTGACACACCTGGACAATGCAAGACTAGGTGCCCTAGAACAGCGGTGGATGGCCCGGCTATCCAATTATGACTTCACAATCAAGTATCGGGCAGGCAGAACCATCACCAATACAGATGCCCTATCAAGAATGCCCCACCTACCTGAAGGAGAAGACGACTCGGAAGAGCTGGAGGAAATAGAGCTCCCTGCGTTCCACCGGTATAGGGCCACTCAGTATTCTCACCGGGTAAGAGGCAAAGACTTAACCACCGTCATGTTCAACCCCTTACCCCACCACGGCTGGGCTGAAACGCAAGATAGTGACCCTGCAATATGCCTGGTGAAAGACGTGTTAACCCAGGCAGACGCTAGCCCTGGCCCGGACACTCCAGAGGAAGCCAAGCAGATATGGAAGGAGAAAAGCAGGTAAGGTGTGCAGTAGGCTTGTCAACCACCTGACGCACGAGCTGACCTGGCAGATAGTGGTCCCAAGGCGAGATGCAGCAATGGTCCTGGAGGCCTACCATGACAGAGCGGGACACTTCGTGTGGAAGAAATTGGAGTTCCTACTCAGAGAGCGGTTCTACTGGGTCGGTATGAGAAGGGTCATAGAGAAGTGGAGCAGGGACTGCGGCCCATATCACCTCAGAAGGAAGGACCGTACCAGCCAGCAGACACCCTTGAGGCCCATCGTCACCAGGCAGCCTCTTGAGCTGGTAGCTCTGGACCATGTGAAATTGGCTCCAAGCCGGTCGGGCTACGTCTATGCCCTAACAATTGTGGACCATTACTCCCGGTTCCTGGTGGTGGTTCCTGTTAAAGACCTGACAGCCCAAACAGCGGCCAGAGCCTTCCAGCAACACTTCTGCTGTCCACATGGATATCCGGAACAGGTCTTGACAGATCAAGGTCCAGCGTTTGAGGCTGAAGTATTCCAGGAGTTCTGCAACCTCTACGGCTGTAGGAAGATTCAGACAACGCCTTACCACCCACAAACAAACGGGCTGTGTGAGAAAATGTACAATATCGTCATTGATCTCCTCAAGACGTTGCCCCTGGAAGAACGTAGCCTGTGGCCGGAGAAGCTGCCAGACCTGATTGACTTGTACAACCATATCCCGGTGAATGCTACAAATTGCACCCCGGCTTACCTGATGCGAGCAAGACCAGGTAAGCTGCCGATAGACCTGGAGATGGGAGTCCTGACACCCGAGGACACCTCCCCAGACGCGGACTGGGATACGGAACGGCGGCTACAGTACAAGAAGGTACAGGAGAGTGTGGAGAGGAGTCTGGCTCAAGCGAGAGAAAAGCAAGAAAGGCTCTTCAACCAACACGCCCCTGCTGGTCCTCTGGAACCTGGTGAGCAGGTCCTGAAGCGGAAGAGAAGGCTTCACAAGCTGGACGACCAGTGGGAGAGAGACCCGTACACCGTACTGCAGTCCGACCACAACAACCCAAAGGTATGTGTGATTACCAAGGATGGAGGAGAAACCACTAGCACCGTCTCCAAAGACCACCTAAATCGGTGCCCCGAGCAACTACAGAGTCCAAGTGAAGATCAAGATGACCTTGAGCCCGCAGAGGACAAGGAAGAAATGATCAGCACAGTTCTCCGAGAGTTCCCCCGGACCTGGACTCAGATAAATGGCGCGATAGTAGTACCCGTCCTACACTTCCTTCAGCCTACCCAGCAGGAGCCTACAGGAGAGCAGGAAGAACACGAAGAACAAGCAGCCCCGGAGGCAGAAGAACCCACTCCAGCAGCCCAGGAGAGTTAACCCTCTGCTGACAGTGAGCCTGCCATGCCTGCGGTAAGTTAAAGGACCCGCAGACAGCTGCCTGCCCTGCCTGTGAACCCAGCTAGTAGCTGTACTCTAAATGCTAGTGGGGAAAGCCAGGTTAGACGACCACCAGACAGTGGGTTAAGTAGGTCAACCCGGAGCACTAGGGGTCAAATACCAGCTCGCTGGAAGATCTAAATGTATAATGTATATATTTAATGTGTTATGTTTGTACCCTGGTTATTAATAATGTTTCTCCAGTTTTCCTAGATGCAATGGACTGACAGGTTATGGACAGTGAATAACCGGAACTACCATGTAGATAGTTGCACCTGGTGCCCTCTTGTGAAGTTGGCCACAGAAGAAAAACCTGTCCGGCATGGCTCCCTTGTGGCCCAAAGTAGGTAGCTCAGCCTTGTCGCCACGCCCAAGGCCAGGAACTTGGGGTTTAAGGAGACAGGTCCCCACATCGCTCAAAAACTTTGCCTTATTGGGTGAAATGGACACCCGGTCACGGATCATATTGTGACCCTCTTCTTTTGTTGGTGATATGGACACCCGGTCACAGACCACACTGTGACCAAAAGAACTCAATATGTGGTGTTATTTGTTATTTCCTTCTCTGTTGTGTTTATGGTCATGTATTTATACCCTGTATTTGTGTTTTCTGTTTAGTCCTGGAGTACTAAAATTTTACTAGGGGGGAATGTGTCACCCCAGGCCTGGATGCCACAAACATTAAAGGCTGTGTCTGAGAGCAGGAGGGAGGTTCCCTGGTCAGGGACCATTAGCATGCAGCACCTCCTGTCCCAGGCCAGTAGGGGGAGCAGGCTGCCCCTATAAAAGCTGGAACTGAGGGCAGGCTTAGAGAGACCAGGACCCACTTCTGAAGCATCCAGAAGGGTTCCCAGAGGAAAGGGACAAGTCAGCAGCAGCTGAGGAGTCCGGGAGGCAAAGGAGGAACAGCAAGCCAGGGACAGAGGCGACGAGAGCCGGTCCTGGCTGAGAGAGAACTACACAACCGGACACTGGGGTCCGAGGCTGTCAGGGTTGCAAACCCGGCAGCAGATAACCAACCCGCAAGGGATTTCAGGTCTCTTGGCCTAAGAAGCCTGGAGGCTCCGCCACACAGAGGGACCGGTACAGCACAGAGAAGCAACAGGTACCTAAGGCCCGAGTCGCAAGCCATACAGGCGTAGTACACGAAAAGGGGGATAGTCAGCAAGGGCAGAGAGAGAACGGTAGGCCTACCCACTCACCCTGACCAGTGGGGCTCGCCCGAATGCTCTCAGACCCCAGGCCCATTCCTACCCTGTACTCCTGTTGGGTCATTAGTACTAACTACAATAAAGACCCTGGACTGTTTGAAGCAGACTCTGAACCCTTATTATTGCGGCCTGCACCATCACCCCCAGCATCCTATTACACTGCCCTGAGGCTACACTCTTCCCGTGGGGAGTTATCCTATCCCTGTGCTACATACCAACATTAGCCTCAGCAGTCTGCCTTGCAGCGGCGGTCACCCCTGACCGCAATCCACGGGTGGTGTAGTCGGACATTCAAAACCCTACAAATAGACTGCCACAGCATTTGGTCTGACCACCCTGAGCCACGGGATCGGGTTGCCACTACTACCCCCAACATTGCACTGAAGCCCGGTTCCGGGTGCCCCACGGCCCAGGGGGCGAGTCAGATGCACTACCGTCCTCGAGCAAACACGTCGTGATGTCAGAGACCCCATAGCATAATAAGGAACACTTGATTCACAATGAATAACTTCAATGTGGCTCCAATTACTTGGCCAAATTTGACCAAATTTCAGCAGATTTGCTCATCACTAATGCTCAAAAATTAAAGAAGCTGTACAAAGTTTGAAGGGTATGTCCTATCCATACGATAGGGTATAACTTTCCGATCGCTGGTGGTCCAACTGCTGGAACCACGATTAATCAATAGGACTGCTGAAAATAGCTGACCGCAGGACTCCACTGGTCTTCGGCACTGCTCTTCAGAATGACTGTAGCAGAGGTGCACATGCTTGAGAGTTTTTTAAACGGCTGCTTCTCAATAGTGGTGGGAATCCAAAAGGTCGCACCTCCAGTGATCGGGAAGTTAACCTTTATCCTATGGTTAGGGGATAATATTCAAACTTGGTCAACCCCTTTTTATGGAAGCATAAGTTGCTCCATCGCAACAGCAGTTAATCTGCTAGTTGACTGTTTACTGCGAGCAACACATTATTACAAACTCCTCATATTGTACAAAAAAAAAAAAGAGAACAGTAACTGAAAGTAATGTATAATACAAAGAATCTAGATTTTACATATGCTGTCTGTAGTACCAATATTAATCAAGGATAAAACCTTTTATGTGCATGCGCTCTTTAAAAATGGAATGTTCTAAAGGACAATGCCTTCGATTGTGTGTATTAATGCCATCACATATTACATCTCGGTAGCGCAGCCTGAATACCTTACCATTTGTACACAGGTTCCCAGTCTCTACAAAGCAACTCTCTCAATATGAGAATAAACTATCTATTCTGGGACGAAGCATCATTCACCCCGGTGTCTTATTGGCTTGAAAGATGTGAACTAGCCAAAGAACTATAAGAGGAAAGGTCATCATATCTTCTTTATGTCATTTCATATTGAGGAAGAGACTTGTTTTTGCTTTTTGAAGGTCACCAATTTATCACCCCTCATTGTATATGGGTTTATGTGCAGCTACTGTTCAGATGATAAAAGAAATAAACCCATTCTCAAGGTTCACCCAAACAAGCAAGAAATAAAAAAACATCCATGATGATGTTATTAAGGGGCACATAGATACACAAGCACTATCTATGCTAATTTTTCTTCCTATAGAAATAAACCAGAAAAAAAATCAGCGGAGAAATAAATAAATCCAAGCTCAATCCTACCCTGGTCATCATCTAAAGAAGATGCCTACCTAAATCCTTGTCTTATTGCTGGAAAGCAATGGTTCCCTCTTCTATGGCATAGAAGTATCTACTCTTCATCTTCTCCATTCTGTCAGTCAGTGAAAATCGGACTGCACTCACATGTCATCCGAGTGCAGTCCAATGGTTTCCACAAACTCGTTGACTTGCATGCTGCAATTTTTTTCTTAGACAGACTCTATCTGTGGAAAAAATCAGACACGTGCACGGCCCCATAGAATAACATTGGTCCTAGTGTGATCCGAACAAAGTTGGTTGAAAGGCTGCAGCGCAGCCAATTAAAAAGCTTTGCTGATTTGGGCACGGCTGTTATTGGCCAGGCACACTGTGTAAAAAAAAAGACGTATGGCTCTGATTGGCAGCAAGTTCATTGCCGCTGGTCAAAGTGCAGTGGTTCCCATGGTGTCACACAAATGACAGCATGTGAGCCAGCAGCTCTGAAAAAAAAAGTTACCGCCAGTAACAGGTGTTTGCTGATGAGAGTACTACTCTCATCATCGTACGCCTGGTCTTGCTGATAGCAAGAGCAGGTGGACGCTGATGGGAGTATTCATCAGTCGGCGCCTGTGCAATAAATAAATAAAAAAAAAGTCCCCTCTATTTTTGCTAACTAGTGTAAGTAAAACTGACAGCTGCAGCCCCAAGCTGTCAACTTTATATTGGCAGGTTATCAAAAATAGAGGGGTCCTACGCTGTTTTTTTTAATTATTTAAGTTACCCATTTTTGATAACCAGCCAAGCTAAAGCAAACAGCTGGGTGCTGGTATTCTCAGACTGGGAAGGGGCCATCTATATTGGCCCTCCCCAGCCTAAAAATTGCAGCCCTCAGCCGCTCCAGTAAAGTTGCATCAATTAGATGCCCCAATTCTGGCACTTTGCTCGGTTTTTGCCATTTGCCCTGATGTGGTCGCAAGTGAGGTAATATTTGTGAAGTTGATATCAGTTTTGTAATGTCCGCAGCACTTCCATTTATTGCGCGATTCCATTGCGAATTCACGCCCACTGAGGTCCATTGAATCGCAGCAAACCAGCAGGTAGAATATCTATACCTGCGGATTTGCTGGGTTTTAATGAAAGTCAATGGGCGTGAAATAGCGCCGGAAACGCGCTGCGGGTGGTACCCAGGTTGGGAGAGGAGGACTACTTCTCCTCTCATCCAACCGCTGATAACAGTGAGAGTGGCGTGGATGGGAGGAGCAGTAGTCTGCTCTGTCCAGCCCACGTGCCCTGCGGTCAAAAAAAGATTGAAAAAAGTAAAAATAAAAAAATAAACCTGTCCGGCGGCCACCGGTGTCCTCCTGGTCCCCGGCGATGCTCTCTCCCCGGCGGCCTGCTCCCCGCTCACGTGACCATCAGCTGATCAGTGCTGTCAGCGATCAGCTGATGGGTCACATGACCGATCAGCTGATGCTCACCCTGGGAACATTCATAAGAATGTTCCCAGGGTAGTAAGCTCACCGGAGCTGATCAGCTGATCTTCAGCTGATCAACCCAGTGATCTCCTGCAGCAATGTACACTGACAGGAGTGATTTAACCATCCCCGTCAGTATACAATGCTGTCTTCTACAGCAGTGACATCAGTGATTTCTGATGTCACTGCTGTAGAAGAGACCCAGATCGCCGTAGGACACTCATTGGCGGTACGTGGACTGCGTCATTGATGGCGAACAGGAGAGGGATATGGTTGTTTGTTATTTTATGTTTTTTTCAGAAGATCGATGGCTTCATGGACGGAGGGTAATAAAAAAAATTGTAGAACCATGTGTTTTCTATTTCATTAAAATACTTTTTTCTGGCCGTGTCTTTTATTTAAAAATCGGCGACAATTTTACTACGCAGTTAGTAATGGGGACGTGTTATAGACGCCCTTCATTACTAACCTGGGATTCACGTCAGCCGCTAATATAAGGCTGACGTAAACCCCAACCGCATTACCCCACTCACCACTGCTACATGGCAGTGGGAAGAGCGGAGGCTAAGCGCCAGATTTGGCGCATCTTATGGATGCGCCATTTCTGGGACTGCTGCGGGCTGATATTAATAGCCGCAAGCGAAGGAGGATATTATTCATGGCCCCATCCCTGGATATTAATATCAGCCCGCAGCTGTCTAGTTTAGCCTTTGCTGGTTAGATTTTATAGGGGGACCCCATGTGGGCTGATATTAATAGCCAGGGAACATTGTTGGCTAATGGCCCCTTCCCCAGCTACTAATATCAGCCCCCAGTGGTCGGCTTTCCCTCTACTGGTTATAAAAATGACGCGGGAGCCCACGCCATTTTTTTTTTAATTTTAGGCTCGGTGCCCACGATCCGGACATAGCAGGACTTTGGATGCATATTTTTTGCTCCGTCCAAAACATTGCATTCTATTGAACGCAGGTAAATCCACATGTGTTCACTGAACCATGCAGATTTACCACATTCTATACATTCTAGTGGTCAAATTTCTGTTGCGGAGACTAGCAGCGCCGCAAGAGAATTTGACATGCTGTAGTCCTGAAAGACGTGTGGCATGTCAGTGTCCACAGGTGATTCGCAGCCTCTGATGCATGCATAGTGGACATGGGATTTCTAGAGATCTTATCCACTATGCTGCAACATCTGGACGCTGTGGGTTTGACGCTGTATAAACACACAGCTTCAAACCTGTAGCGGCTCTGGATCATGGCCACGTACCCAAACTCACCCGCAGCATATCAATTTCTGTAGCGGACACTCTAGTCTCCACTGCAGATTTTGACCAATTGAAAAGTCATTATATGCGGTGAATTCACATGTACCGACAACAAAAGTGCGGCATTTGAACACCGCATTTTGGTCGCAACAAAAATACGCTGCGTCCAAAGTGCTGCTTAGTGCTGATTGGGGGGGCATAGTGGCTAACGAACCAGCTGTGAAATGTTAATTGTGGCCAGTGAAAATGTTTGCAAATGGCACCTTCCCAGGCTAAAAATACCAGCTCACAGCAGCCGCATAAATTACATGAATGCAAATGCTAATGAAGATTGGGTGTATGGGATCAACTGACACCTAGCTCTTTTGTTTGATGATTTCAAGGTATCAATAAGACCTTTTCTTGACCAAATTTAGTTAAAGTAAAGTAAACAGTTAAATAAACACACACTGAGTAAACACTTTATTTAATTTACAACAGACACATTCTTTAATCATTCAAATTAACCAATATACTCACCCCAGTTCTGATGGTAATCCAAGGTCCCACCAAATAACTTTATTTAGCTTCAAAAAGCATTCAAAAACGCTTCAAAAACACTTGAAAAAAAAGCATCAAAAACGCCAAGCGCTTCTCTTGCCTAGGAAATGCAAAAACGCTGAGGAAATTTCTGCTTCAAATTAAAATCGTGTGCATATACCCTAAATGGAAGACAAATTATACCCCATGTCTCAGTACAGATCATTTATTAGAGTAAATGGTGATTGCAAATGAATGAAACACTTTGGAAATCCATGGAAATATAAGGTATCGATACTTTATGGAGTTTTTTTCAGATATTAAAACATTTTTTGATCTAGATCGGCATCTAATTAATATGAAATTTTGGGGGAATCAGTTTGGCTATACTTCATAGCTTGTGATATTTTTCTAACAATCATCTTTGCGCTTTGTCTAAACAATTCCCTGCTCACTGACATTCACAATAATGTCTGCTCATCACCAGGCAGACACTGTCATTAGATTTAGTAAAGGGTTCTATCTGACAGTTCTCAGGCTCTTTTCACACCTCGATGCCTTATTCGAATGAAAATCTAAGTTTTTCTATCTTCCATCCTTGGTTACTCTTAGCTCAGTACAAACATTTAGAAGTGATTACAAGGACTCCTCAGAGGCTTAGTACAGAGAAATTGCGTTCGCAATCGTTTACATTATGATAGTGCTCTGTAATGTCTGTACGGATGAGAAAACCTTTCTTGCGATACAACTTATCTATGATAATGTATTATTTGACCAACCCCAGATCGAATAATGTTCCTGTAAGAATGATATTTGAATTATAAAGCACAGCTTGCTCAGCGGATCATGATATGTGGAGTGTAAGGGAATCGGCTTATGACTTGCTTTTGGAATCTCAATAAATCTATTTTGATTGCCACGGTAGATCCGAAATTAGGAAGAGGTCCCCAGTAGAGAAGAGCGGATCAGTCAACATTCAAATTCGATCGTTTGTGCGGATTTTCCTGGGAAATTCAATTTACAAAGAAGTTATTCTCCGCATGTCCTTTATTATGGTCCGGAGTCCCTCTTGACCCCAGAACATAACAAACGTATTTTTTTTTTAAATCATATTCACCTTACCGCTCACTTTTCCATCTCCTCTATTCCTCATCATCACTTGTCCAGTCCTCGTCGCATCTTCTATTCCCCATCTCGAGTACTGAAATCAATGGATCGATCCACTCATCCCAACTTAGTAACTTAGGGCTAAAATGAAATTGCAAAAGTTGCACTACAGTTCCGTCATATCCTCCATTCATGTCCATTGCTGTCCAACTCTTGTGAGTTGCCTAAAAATTGTACTTAAAAGCAGTTTTAATGCTAATATTGAGTGACAACTGTTCTGTAATAGTCATTGGACTTGAAAAGGCGAAATGGAAAAATCAGTGCCCAGTCTGGCAGCAAGAATGAGCAATTTACAGATACTTTGAACCTTACCTATAATTTTATGGCTTAATGATTGATTATCACCACTTTTACCTGCATCTATCTGAAGTGCAGGGCTCTGGCAAGCACAGTAATGGAATGTAGAGGTGGGAGCAGATGCAAGTCTCATGCTATTCACTTCTATGCAAGTTCTGAAAAATGCTGAGCCAGCGCACTTGCCCCATACAAAATGATTCAAGAGTCAAGCCCTATAGTATTGGTATCATCTTATATGGCAGAGGGTACTTTGGGCTTCTTCTGGACTCAAGGCCTAGGTGCGAGTGATACGCCTTGATCTTTAAGGGTAAGACTGGTGGGCATTAGGGAGATTTAACACTGGTAAATAATGTCCATTAAGCAACTGCCGATCAGCTATATTTAAGTGTTACGATACTGGAGTAGTACTGCTGGAAACCAGTGGTGGAAGGAGCTGTAGATAAATTAGAACAGACTGGGTAAGAATGTTCAGGAGCTGGAGACTGAAGCTAAGCTAACACCTAGACACAATACTCAAGCAATGAGTGAGAGATCCATGTGGCTTTAAGTAGGCCCAAACAGGAAACAAGATGGATTTCATAGATTCAGAATCCGTCATCTTGGAAAAGGGCAATTGTAGGACACAACAGGATCCTCCGGTTGTAAGGAGTGAAACTGCAGCACAATTATTAAAGTGAACAACTGTGGCCACTAGTGGTCAATCTGTAGAAGGCATCAGAATTCCTGACACTAAGGCGATTAGCAGTTGTTTAATAGCCTGTTTAGATAAGCTGATTGCACTTCCACAGCATAGTACAATGGATAGTACTATTGTTTTGTGTGCAAAGGATGTCATTGTTCTCGGCAGCATGTATCCTATTTACACAAGACAATGTGCTGCCGAGAATGATGATTTTTAAGTAAGCTCAATGAATGAGTGTTTTGCTCCTTTGTTGGGTGATTGGCAGTCTGTTTAGACAGGTTGATAATTGGGAAATTCATTCCTGATTATAGACCATTGTGAATGAACCCTCAAGGTTTGCTGGCATTCTGCTGAAACTCTACTCACCTGCACTGACCAATGGTCACAAGATTTGCCTGCAAAGTCATGCAATCAATGGCTACCACCAGTGGACTTGGTTTGGCAGTGTACATTCAGCATTTACAGTTCCACTCTTGATGCCAATTTTCTCTATAACTATCTTTAAAAAATAGGAACAATCATGTAGCTTTCATTCTGTTTGTACATAGCTGGTGACTCATCTGCTGCTTCAAAGTAGACTTACATTTTAATGTCCCTTTAACAATGATTCATTTTATGGATGTAATTTCCAATTCAATGTAAGCACATTTAAAAAAAAGTCATTTGAGAAGTCAATACCATTGAGTTCTCGAAAAAAAAAGCAATTTCTATCTGGAAAACCACAGAGATGAAAAATGCACTATTCTGCTTAAAGCAGCAGAAAAGTATTCCACCCATGTTTCAAGTGCATGGACCATGTCAATAGTTACCGGGAAGAGGAGCAACACAATGACCCTAGCAGTCATTTCAATGGATCCACTGAAGATCTCATCTCACTTTGACCACTTGTTGTAAATGTCTCACATCTCACTGATCAGCATTAATCTTCCTACACCAGTATCAGCAAACCTCCGAACAGAACAGAGCAGAAAGCGTTGAATGTATTTCATGGCAGTGACGAGGCTATCTATATTCCTATGATTTTACTTTAAATCCATGCTTTGAAGATAAATGCTTTACTCATTCAAGCAAAGATTTTTTTATTGTATTTTTGAAAAATATTCCTCGTGCAACCATTGTGTTTTACCTATTTTAATGGTTTTAAAGAATACTTTATTTTTTTCCCCAAGACACTTCAATTGATTACAGTTGTAAGTGAACCATTGCTTATAGGGGTTGTATCATGTTCAATAACATTAACAATTGCAAAGTAATTGTAAAAAACAACCATTTTGCAATTTACCTCCTATTAAAAATTCATTCCTTTCTCAAGAATGGAAGGACTTTAAACTCTATAGTTTACAGCTTATTACCTGGGTTACTGACCGCTCCACAACTTCTATCAGAGTAAATGGTGTTATGGTTTATGTTTTATAGCTTGCTTTATCATTTAAACAATTTTATGTCTACAGCATATGTCTAGTTTTAATAATTCTGTGTTTTTGTATGCTCAGTACAAGTTGCTCATATAGGTAACTGAATAGGATATTGGTTTCCTGATAAGATGTTGAAGACAATTGGAATGTGGTTTAAGCCAGAAGTCAGTTAACTTTTTGTAACTTACATATCATTTTTGTGATAATGTTTTGGAACCTCACTACATTATCGACAAATAAATATTCCTTGGCTCCAAGATCAACTGCAATGGCGACTGCACAACTGATATCAAACAACTCATGGCACTTGGATGGGATGGAATGGTCGGCATGAACCAAGTCTAGAAGAGCAGAGACATCACCCTCGCTACCATATGCTGATTGGTCAATGCAATTCTCTTCCCAATAGCAACATATACGGATTCGAGAACTGGACACTTTACGTGGCTGGAAGAAAGAAAATTGACACATTTGAACTTTGGTGCTGGAGAAGATTTCTACAGGTTCCATGGACAGTGAGAATCACCAACAGAGACATCTTGGACCAAGTCAAGCCAAATATGTCACTGGAAGATAAGATAACCAAACAAACAAAAATTAGCTTATTTTGGACATATTATGTGCAGTCAGTTGTTGGAGAAAGATGTCATGCTTGGATCGGTGAGTGGCAGAAGAAGAGGACGTCCAAAAATTCACTGGATCGACAACATCAAGAACGTCATGGGAATGACCATTGGCCAACTGAAAGAAGCAAAGTGCGATAGAACTGCCTGGCGAGCAATGATCCATAGACTGACCAAGAGTAGTACTCGACTGAGCAGAAAAGAGAGAAACTGTAACTTCATCTTTTCTAAAGACAGTAACAACCCTATGCATTTGAGAAAAGGGCAGACCGACTTTACAGACAGAAAAACTCCTGTGTATGTTTTTTCTCCGATTTATCACTGCCCTGATTTGGTCAAGAATGGCAAACGTGCAAGATACCTTGTGTCTCCCCTAAAGCTCTCCCTAAGAGGGGTTTCCACAACAATGGATTCCTAGGCAAGGAGCGAAGCAATTGCAAACTGTTCTGGGTGAATCTGGTCAGCTCCAGTGTCTCAACGCTACTCCCTTGCTGCATCGGAGGTAGTAGCAGCATCGGAGAGCTCACATTTCAGACAAGCAGTGCAACCATGCCACTGTTCTGAACTGTCAATCTTCAGGATCTCTCCTCCTTTGACAAACTGGAACCAGGAGGAAGAGGAGTGGTGTGCTGCTGAAGACAAAAGAAGAAACAAACTCTTTAAAAGAACTCTAAATGTAAAAAAAAATAATGTTTAAAATACACAAGAAATATAGTTGCCTTTATTATTTGTCAATCTTACGCTTTTTTTGTATGATCTTCAACAAGCAAAGGGACTAATTTCCTGCTGATCAGTTCCATTTTTGTGTGGTGTCCAACTAAAGCCCCACCCTTGTTTGTTCTTCTGAAAATGGAGCACAACAGAAAGTTTTCCGCTGCAGTAAGTTTTCTTACAGCCAGACATAGGACATTGAAGAAGATTGGGGAAGATTTTTTAATACATATATTTAGCAATTTTGATACAAAATGAGACCAAATAAAATAGAAAATTAAGGACAGAATTGTTGGATTGATTCTTATTCTTTTGTTCACTTTTTTTTCAGAACTGTTGATCCTTCTCATTGCAAGACTGCAGAGAGGAGATCTTTGATTGAGGAGATTATCAAACATGCACTGCGTCTCTCCGTTCCAAGTTTATGGGACTCATATAGACAGAAGTACAGTCAGTGTCGGACTGAGGTTCCAAGGACCCACCAGTAACATTGACTTTGAGGGACCCACTTTTCACCTGCATGCAAATATTATGCTACCCTCATTCACAAATTTACCTATACCTCTATATAATAATAAACTGGGTAATTTGGCAAATGAATGATGATATGCTGCTTTTTTTTCTGTACAGTGTGAATTATGCCAAGTAATCCCCATCCAGTGGAGTTGAAGTCTCCTGTCTGCACAGGGGCCCACCTGGGGATTCCCCTGTTCCCCTATGGGCCAGTCTGAGTCTGAGTACAGTAGTAGCTGAATAGCAGTGTAGTGTGGTAGAAGGAGGGGAAATAGAGGAAGTAATTTGTGATAATTAAAGAAATGCTACACCACTATACTAGTCCATACATATTCTTAGTCTGCACAGTGATATTCCAAATCTAAGAGTAACTTATTGACGCCATATAGGCTCCAACGTCTTCTATCGTGCAATTATTCCTCCAAGTTTAGTTTAATTTCTTCTTCCATGGAAAACTGACATAAAAAGCCTTTCAAATGTTTTGTCTGGGGATAGATATATCAGTATTTTTTTTTATCAAACATTTCATCAATTAAATACTTCCCCCACGTTCAGAGTTTTGCCAGCTTTCCCACTAGCAAAATCTATCCCTCAAGCCTTTTGCAACATGTCGATTGATGCTTTTCTCAGTAGAAAATGCAGTTTACTATTACAGTTCAGCCCTCATCAGCAGGGGTCAGAGCTTACAAAAGTAATTCCCAGACAATAGAGAACAAATTCTTATTGGAACCAGCAAGGAAACAAACGAAATTTCGAGCAAAGGATCATGCCGGGAAAATAAGTTTTTGATTTCTACCTGGTAGCTATGAAGCTTAATTTGTTGTATGGCTTCTCCGAAGATTTAGATTCAGAGGGAGTCAATTAAAAATGCTTAGTAGGTACCACCTCAAAAGTTCCAAGTTGGACCACAATTCAGACAAATACCCCATGACAGTATTTGGAGGAGACAACTGAAGCTTTTTCACTTAGGTTTGTTGCCTTTTATCCATTTTATTTCAACATGTTCTGTTTCTGACGGCAGCTGTCACGTTACACACTTTTTCTTGATTTGACATTGAAATGACAAAAGAACATCAAGAGGAATTGAAATTTTAACTGGCTGCATCTGTATTGTTTAGAGGCCCTTAGATTCCTTTTACCGATGAGGCTTTTATTTTTCATATGTTTTACATTGTTTACAAGAAATCATAATGACAAGCTGACTTCCTGCTACGCTCACATCTCCCCAAAAAATATTACTGTCAACTTCGGAAGAGAGGAAGAACATTTTTCAAAGTAAAACGGAATTGACTATTTGTCAGCAAATAGGAAGTTGATTGACAATTGAAATAAGCTGGTTCCGTATATGCAAAGTCTGTAAAGAAAAAAATGTAGTTATTATAGGAAAAAATTATATTCAGTGGTGTAGGTTGAAGCTATTGGGCACCATTTATTGTAAGTGTGTCCTTTTATTGGCCGTAGAGGCCAACAGATCCCTGCAGGCACAATGGCCTGGGTATGACTGCAAAATCAGCTTCATCATGAATGATGTCACGTGGACTAATCAAAGCAGGAAGATGGCAAGAGACAGAAGGTGCAAAAGAACAAAACCGCAGATGCCAAAGATGACCCAGTGAAGATGATCAGAAGATGACTGGACCACAGTGGGGCTTTGTGGCAGAACAAGCCACTATAATTTTTTTTTTTCATTTTAGACCTCAGATCATACTAATTAATCTTGAATTTGCATTGAATTAATTTGATGCAAATTTATTTTCTTGGACAAATTTGAGTGAATTTGAATTTTTGACGACTCATTCATCAGTATAGAAAAGTGCCGGAAAACGAATACTTTTCCTCAAACCCTTAAAGCCTTTAATAATGTAACTATAGCTGCATGTTTTTGTCTAATAAATGAGATTATCATTTTTGGACAATCACTTTTTGTTAGAAAAGTCCATTAAAGACGAGTTGATCACCCAACAGTCAGCTGTAGTCTAAGTGGAAATCCGACAGCAAGTGTTCATTTCCCCTACAGTGCCTCCACAGGTGAAACAAAACATTACATATTTCACAGTCTTTCCGTGTAATACATCAATGTGTTGAATCCTTTAGAAGACTTTACACTACTAACTCAAAATTTCCTAATAGAGTACTTAAAAAGGGGTTTTTAGAAGCCAGGCTATCCTTTCAACATTCACAGCTATATCCAGGTGATACAATGTCTTTGAGATGATCAGTGAGTGGTAGCTCCATCGTCAAAGCGAGAAAATGGCTGTCTTCTATCTGTTACAGCCAACGTCTTGATCACAGATTTACAAGATCCACACTCCATTCCTCTTCACAGCTCTCCCAACTAGAGAAGTTTGCAAGGTGACATTCTCATTACCATCGAGCCAGACACTTAGTAAATGTACAAAAATCTGTGTGAAAATGTTCATCTTTTTATTAACACACCGTGCCTGTAATGATGTTCTTTTTTTATGTCAGCAGAATACTTTTCTTTTTTTTACCTCCACTCAAACAGTTTTCTGGCAAGTCTACCTGTTTACTCCTCTGAATCGGGAAAGGAAATTAAACATCTTTAGGGACAACCTGCCAAGAAGTTTACATTCTCAAAGGCTACATTAATCAAGCTAAAACTCTGCCTTTCAACACCTAACAAACTTTAACACAGCAAAGGAATGTCAATAGAGGGGAAAAAAAATTGAATTCGACAAAAAATACAAAAAAATCCTGATGCCTGCTAAGGGATATTTGTAAGAAAAATCTGCAAACTATGATGTTCGGAGATAAAATGGTTCCCATGTCACGGCAGTTCAAAGAATAAATTGGTCTCTCGCAGTCAGTGTAGGTGGTCAGCTGTCAAAGTGAAATTTAATTTAGAAGTACAAATAGACAAGATGTGTCAGTATAAGTGCTTTGTGAAGATCCAATGGAATTCCCTAAATGAAAACTCTTTTATATGTAACGGACGGGCAATTATATTAAAATACTATTTCCTTTAAGGAAGTGTCGGTCTCCAAGACGTGTGACAGAGCCTTAATGATTTATGTTTGCTTCGGGAAAAGGATTGGATGATTAACACAGTAGGATCCAGAATATTTTTATCAATGACGTGACAGACGTGTG
This sequence comes from Phyllobates terribilis, assembly GCF_046119375.1. Classification (NCBI taxonomy): domain Eukaryota; kingdom Metazoa; phylum Chordata; class Amphibia; order Anura; family Dendrobatidae; genus Phyllobates; species Phyllobates terribilis. The sequence continues at coordinate 333,301,330 of NW_027362768.1, forward strand.
TTTAAATCTGCCCAACGTTAGCACTTTCTGATTATCACGGTTGCACTGTATATTGATTTCGAGGATTGTGTTCAACTGCTATGATGAAGCATGAACCTTACATTGATAATTTTAGTGTCTAGTATCTTCTACGTGCCGTATGTTACTGAAAAATAGAAAAAAATATAAGGAAAAATAAATTCAAGAGTGCTTATGACTAGAGATGAGCAGATCTTTTGAAATGCAAGTTCACTGGTTTTGACAAATTTTCCCCCAAAAATTAGATTTGCAACTAATTAATTTCCGGTAATATCAATACTGTAAAGCTTGAAATTGCTCGGAAAATACATATGGCAGAAAGGAGTGACAGAGAGAGAAGACCCCGCTGACCATGAGAGCTTACACTTACACACTACAGAAGAGAGAAAGAGATTACCTCAGTGACTATAAGAGCTAACTCAATACTAGAGAGAGAGAGGATCTAGCTGACCATAAGAGCTTACACTCTACAGGAGACAGAGAGAATTCAGCTGACCATAAGAGCTTACAATCTACAGAAGAGAAAGAAAGGAACCCGATGACCATAAGAGGTTTCACGCTACAAGAAAGAGAGAGGATACTGCTTAGCATAAGAGCTTACACTCTACAGGAGAAAGAGAGTACCCTGATGACCATAAGAGCTTACACTCTACAGGAGACAGAGAGGATCCCGCTGACCATAAGAGCATACACTATACAGGAGTCAGAGAGGATCCCGCTGACTAAAAGAGTTTACACTTTACAGGAGAGAGAGAGAAGACTCTGATGATCATAAGAGCCTACACTCTACAGGATAGATAGAGAGAGGACACCACTGACCATAAGAACGTACACTCTAAGTGAAGAAACGGTACCAGGGGACCTCGCAGAATCCCGCTGTCGCCGATTCTTCTGGTGGATCCACACCCCGCCACCCACCTGATGTCACACTGTGCCAGACGAAGCACGTGATATGGATCTACCCTTTGCACCAACGTGACATTCAGCACCCCCTCAAGGACATGTACAGAGAGGCACCAGGGAGTGGGACAAGGTGGTCCACTCAGACGCTGACATGGCCCCACACTCTGCCACACTCCTGATAGGATGAGAGGCTCTTTCACTACTCCAGTGAAGCAGAGCCTTGTCGGCCTGGATAGAGCTGCCACCAGTTTCTATTTGATATAACAGACTTATATCAGGCTAGAAACCAGCCCGGTAGTGCGTTCGTCGGACCAAACAACAGACGTAGGGTTCGGGGATCGAGATAAAAAAACAGCCCAAGATTAAATTATATATTTAATAGCCATAAGGGCTCACTAAACAATCTACTATATACATTAGGGTTACATATACAGTGATCAGAGTTACAAATACAAAAGCATGGTACTTCAAGCATAACAGATCTTGAAGTCAATTATCGGTTAGATGGAAAGCATGGCACGGCTGTTGGACGACCACATGGGGAATTTTGTGGGCTCTGCTTGGTAGCTGGACTTCTCCCAAACTTCTTGATTTCACGAGCTGCCCCAGGAAAAGACAATAGATTTTAGCTACAGAGACCTTTAAACTCTCTGGGAACTCCCACTCCCGCCCCCTGGCTCAACCCCAAGTCTCCACCCCTGTTTCTTCCTAACTAAGAGACTCCAAAAGCTAAAAGGGGCTATACCTCCTTACTGGATGGTCCCAGGGAATCGGTTCTGGTGTCAACGGACCCAGCCAGGCTCCTGCTACGCATGGAGACCAAACAGTGGCCCTTGGGGCTTCTGAAAGGCTGTGCTGCATATCTCCCTATCCTTGCTAGCTGGGCATTGGAGAAAGGGCTGATAGGATTCTCCCTTCCTTCCAGTTACAAAAATATATCTTGTGCATCACTTGGATATATCATTTTCCCATAATTCGATGTTTATTAAGCTCCTCATACAAAGGAAGCACATGGTCGGGGGATGGGCCGTCTTGTGCCACTCACAGCTGCTGTCAAGGATCTCACTCCTGCTTCTCAGCCCCCCTCTCCTCATCTTGAGCTGAAGTGGTGTCGGATTTGCAAAAGAAGAGCTCTTTAAACTCCCCTTGCCAGCAGTGCACAGTGAATGTGCATTTTCTTGACACCTCCCCCCTTTAGATGGTACTAGAGGGCAGCACCACTCGGTGCTCCCCCCGCAATATCCCCTTGTCGGGATAAGTGATCGGCATTGCCATGCTCGCGGCCCTTTCTGTGGCGAATGGCGAAGTGGTATTGCTGGAGCACGAGGCTCCAGCGCAGGAACCTCCTATTCATTCCAGACACGGTGTGTAACCAGCTGAGGGGATTGTGGTCTGTTTCCATGTGAATTGGCATACGTACAAATATGGCTACAGATGCTGCAGCACCCACCCAATTGCCAGACATTCCTTCTCCATCGTGGAATAGGCCACCTCCCTCGGCAGGAGCTTCCGGCTCAGGTACAAAATGGGGTGTTCATGGCCCGTAGTGTGGACCTGGCTGAGCAAGGCCAAAGTCACTGGCGTTGGTCAGCAAGACAAATCGCCGCGTGAAGTGGGCTGCGTGTAGTACAGGGGAGCTAGAAATGGCGGACTTCAGCGCCCGGAAGGCCGTCTCACAGTCATTTGTCCAATCAACTGCAGAGGGCAGCTTCTTCTTGGTAAGGTCCGTCAGGGGCTTTGCCAGGCTACTATAATGAGGGACGAACCTCCTATAGTACCCGGCATTGTCCAGGAAGGACATCACTTGTTTCTTGGTCCTGGGGGTGAGTCAGGATGCGATGGCATCCACCTTTCTGGGCTCTGGCTTCAGAGCTCCCCCACATACCCCGTGTCCCAGGTAGTGGACCTCACTCATACCCAGCTGGCACTTTTCCGGCTTAATGGTCAAGACTGCCCATTGGATCCGCCAGAGCACCTGCGCCAGATGCTCTAGGTGAACCTCACAGGTGGGACTGAAGATGGCAATTTCATCCAGGTAAGTGGCCGCGTACCTTTCGAGTCCCTCGAGCAGCGTGTTGACCATCCGCTGAAAAGTGGCAGGGGCATTCTTCATGCCAAAGGGCATCACCGTGGACTCTTACAGTCCGAATGAGGTGATAAAGGCAGAACATTCCCATGCCTCGGGGGTCAGGGGAAACTGCTAATATCCTCTACTCAGATCCATGATGCTCAGGTACTTAGCCCCGGCCAGCTGATCGAGCAGGTCATCGATACTCAGCATTGGGTACGCATGGGTGACCGTGACAGCGCTGAGCCCCCTCTAGTCCACACAGAACCAAGTTGTCTGGTCCTTCTTTGGGACGAGGACCACAGGCGAGGCCCAATCACTGCTGGAGGGTTGGATGACCACCAGCTTCAGCATCTCGTCAATCTCCTGGCGCATGTGCTGCTGCACTTCCAGGGAGGCCAGATATGCGGAACGTCGGATTGGGGGGTGATCTCCAGTGTCCATGTAATGGACAGCCGACTCTGTCCTTCCAGGCTTGTTGCTGAGCAAATCCCAGAAGGGGTGCAGGATTGTCCACAGCTGGGATCATTGGTCCGACAACAGCTGGTGACAAACCTCCACATCCTCGATGGTCACACCCGGACTGGCCTGGACGAGCATGTCCGGGAGGGTCTCCTCCTCTCTCTCCTCTGGCAGGTTGCACACAGGAAGGGCTTAGACTTCTCGTTCATGATGTGCCTTCATCATGTTCATGTGGAAGGCCTTCCGCCTTCCCTGGGCATAGTCCAGGGTGACCAGGTAAGTCATGGCATTGAGCTGCTGGTGCACAAGTTATGGGCCTTCCCAGGACACCTGAAGCTTGTCCTGGGGTACGGGGACCAGTACTCACACCTTTTGACCCACCTGGTAGGTCCTCTCACAAGCATTCTGGTCGTACCATTGGAATCACTGAAACTTGGTGGGACGATACACATGATTGGAATAAAAGGCTAAAAGGATACAACTTATTTGCAAGAAACAGAATTGATAAACGAGGAGGAGGTGTCGCATTGTATGTTAGAAAAGCGTATATCTGCACAGAGATTGAAGCTTCAGAGACTGGGAGTTCTGTGGAAACTGTTTGGGTAAGAATACAAGGAGAGAACAACGGAAAGGACACCATTGTAGGCATTTACTACAGGCCACCTGGGCAAGCTGAAGATATGGATGAACTCTTTATGTATCAAATGACCAAATTCTCCAAAAAATATGACGTAGTGGTCATGGGAGATTTCAACTATCCAGACATTTGTTGGGAATCTCTCTCAAGTAAAACTAACAGGTCAAGCAAATTCTTATCCTCTCTTGCTGACAACTTTATCTTCCAAAAGGTAGGGGAGAAAACAAGGGGATCTGCTACTTTGGATCTAATCCTTATAAACAGGGAGGAAATGGTTGAGGAGGTAAAGGTGGCTGGGACCCTAGGAGGCAGCGATCATGCTATTATAGAATTTTGGATAACTAGAGGAGGAAGACATGTGAAGACTCAAACTTCAAGGTTAGATTTTAGAAAGGCAGATTTTAAGAGACTCAGAAAGAGAATAGGAGGGATCCAATGGCTGGATGTCCTTAAGGACAAAAATGTCCAGGAAGGATGGGAAATTTTTAAAAATGAGATTCTCAAAGCACAATCGTTAACAATCCCGAAAAGTAGGAAGAATGGGAAGCATTTAAGGAAACCAGGATGGATGAACACAGAACTTAAACACATGCTAAAAAGAAAGAAAGAAATGTTTATTAAATGGAAAGAGGGAGGCATATCTAAAGAAGATTATAATGCAGTCTGCAGATCCTGCAGGGCACGTATCAGGTTAGCTAAAGCTGACAATGAATTAAGGCTTGCAAGAGATGTCAAAAGCAATAAAAAAGGATTTTGGGGGTATGTCAAAAGTAAAAGAAAAGTCAAAGATGCTATAGGATTTTTACAGGATGAAAATGGAGAAATGGTAAGAGAGGATGTTGAGAAGGCCGAACTTTTTAATTCCTATTTTGCATCTGTTTTCTCTCAGAAAGAAAATGTAACATCAACTGATTTTCACTGTCCTTTTAAAGGAATAGAAGAATCCAAGTTATCTGTAAACAGAAAGATTGTGAGGGAATATTTAGCTAACATAAATGAGTTCAAGTCTCCAGGTCCAGATGAATTACACCCCAGAGTACTGAAGGAGATCGTAGAAGAAATTTTAGAACCACTCTCCATAATCTTTGAAAATTCTTGGAGAACAGGAGAAGTCCCAGACGACTGGAGAAGAGCAAATGTTGTTCCTATCTTCAAAAAGGGGAAGAAGGTGGACCCAGGGAACTATAGGCCGGTGAGTCTGACTTCTATACCAGGAAAGATCTTTGAACAAATTATTAAACATCATGTATGTAAGTACCTGGATAAGAATGAAGTGATTAACCAGAGTCAGCATGGGTTTGTAACTAACAAGTCATGTCAGACTAACTTAATTTCCTTCTATGACAGAATCACTGACTGGGTGGATCAGGGAAATGCTGTAGATATAGTATATCTTGACTTCAGCAAAGCATTTGACAAAGTATCTCACACCATCCTTATTGAAAAAATGACCAAGTATGCAATGGACCAGGCAACTGTTAGGTGGATTCATAACTGGCTTAGTGATCGGACTCAAAGGGTGGTTGTAAATGGCTTCACATCCAGCTGGATGAATGTCTCAAGTGGGATACCACAGGGCTCTGTCCTGGGACCTGTATTGTTCAACATCTTCATCAATGATTTAGATGAAGGAATTGAGGGTAAACTGATTAAATTTGCTGATGACACAAAGCTAGGAGGGATAGCTAATACTAGAGAAGAGAGAGAGAGGATTCAAAAAGACCTAAATAAACTGGAGCAGTGGGCAGCAACCAACAGAATGGTTTTTAACAGGGAAAAATGCAAAGTACTACATCTGGGCAATAAAAATGAAAAAAGCATATACAGAATGGGAGGAATAGAGCTAAGCAACAGTACATGTGAAAAAGACTTAGGTATACTAATAGATCATAGACTGAACATGAGTCAACAGTGTGATGCAGCAGCAAAAAAGGCAAATACAATTCTGGGATGTATTAACAGAAGCATACAGTCTAGATCACGTGAAGTCATTATCGGTCTTTACTCCTCTTTGGTCAGACCTCATCTGGAATACTGTGTACAGTTTTGGGCACCACATTTTAAAAAAGACATAGACAAACTGGAACAAGTTCAGAGAAGAGCGACCAGATTGGTGACTGGTCTGCAAACCATGTCCTATGAGGAACGGTTGCAGGATTTGGGAATGTTTAGCTTGCAAAAAAGAAGACTGAGAGGAGACTTAATAGCTGTCTACAAATATGTCAAGGGCTGTCACATTGTAGAAGGATCATCTTTATTCTCATTTGCACAGGGAAAGACTAGAAGCAACGGGATGAAACTAAATGGGAGGAGACACAGATTAGATATTAGAAAAAACTTTTTGACAGTTAGGGTGATTAATGAGTGGAACAGGCTGCCACGAGAGGTGGTGAGTTCCCCTTCAATGGACGTCTTCAAACAGAGGCTGGACAGACATCTGTCTGAGATGATTTAGTGAATCCTGCTTTGAGCAGGGGGTTGGACCAGATGACCCAGGAGGTCCCTTCCAACTCTACCATTCTATGATTCTATGATTCTATGATTCTGGTCAGCCTAGGCTCGCATCATATTGTCGTGCACCAACTGCGCCAAGGCATGAATTTTGTCACAGAAGCGCACGACATATTCGATGACCGACACTCCAGGGGTGGCCAAGTTCTCTTCCCACACCTCCTTCACCAGAGCCAGAGGGCCCCGCGCACGCCGGCCGTACAGGAGCTCAAAGTGGGAGAACCCCGTTGAGGCCTGTGGAACCTCCCGGTAGGCAAATAGCAGGTGTGGGAAGTACAACTCCCAGTCGTGCCCATGGGAGTCGACCAACATTTTAAGCATCTGCTTCAGGGTGCCATTGAACCGTTCACACAGGCCATTGGTCTGTGGGTGGTACGGGCTGGTCACCAGATGTTGCACCTGTATTTGCTTACAGAGGGACTCCATCAGCTGCGACATGAACTGGGTCCCCCTATCGGTGAGCATTTCCTGGGGAAAACCCACTCAGGAGAAAATCTCCAGTAAGGCGGTGGCCACCTTTTCAGTATGAAGCGTTTCCCGGAGCTGCTGGGAGTTGCCAGCGGGCCAATCAAATCCATAGCTACTCTCCTGAAAGGATCTTCAATGATGGGCAGAGTTACCAGTGGGGCTTTGGGGTGCCGCCCTGCCTTCTCCACCCTCTGACAGGTGTCCCACGAACGGCAGTAGGCAGTCACCTCGGCATCCATCCTTGGCCAGCAGAAATGCTGGGCTAAGCTGGCCTTGGTCTTATGGATCCCTAAATGTCTGACCATCGGAATATCATGCACCATCCGCAACAACTCCGCCTGGAACTAATAGGGTACCGCTAACTGTTGGTCCCTGGGCCACACCTTCGGTGAACCTTGCTGGACCGTTACCCGGTAAAGCAGTCCTTGGTCGCAGACCACCCGCTCAAGGTCTGAGTCCAAGGGAGGCTGTGTTGCCTGCTCCTTAAGAGCTTTCAGGCTGTCGTCATTCTGTAACGCCACCTGAAACCCCTGACTGGACGTGGCCAAAATTGACGAAACTGCCACATCTTCTGTCAGTTCCCCGGGACCTGTCTCCTGGCCTCCGTCTGATCCGGCAGCCACTTGGTCGGAAGGGGAGAAGCCGTTGGACTCCCAAGGGGCCCCTGAGGCCAGGGTGCCACCACTGCGCGTCACAGTGGCCACGGCCTCTGTGTCTGCGAGTAGCGCCCGCTTCTCCTCTACTTCTGACCAAGCCTCCGGTCTAAATGGACTACTCTGGCCCTCTGAAATCCCAGTTGTGGGGGAACCCTGCCATGCGGCGTTATCTGGGAGACCTACCTCTCCTGGGACTGCCCCACCCTCCATGGCATGCTCCTCTTCTTCAGCTGTTTGCCTCCTATTGGTTACACCCTCACAGGACAAACTGCCCCGCCAGCCGGCTGGCTGCACTCTAAGGCTTTATCACAGCCAATTTGATCAAGCTCCTCCCCCCTAGGGGAGAGGGACACAGTACATCACCCATCCCCGCATCCTGATCAGTAGGCATGGTGATAACATTGGAATCAATAGGGGTGCACATGATGTTGTCCGGGGAGTCAGGCCTTGGGGGTTCAGTGGCCACATAGTGTGACACTAGCCCCCCCAAGTCCTTCCCAAGTAAAATACTCATGGGAATGTTCGGGGTTACCAGCCGGGCCCCTGCTACGCATGGAGACCAAACACAGTGGCCCTCGGGGCTTCTGAAAGACTGTGCTGCATATCTCCCTATCCTTGCTATCTGAGCAGTGGAGAAAGGGCTGATGGGATTCTCCCTTCCTTCCAGTTTCCAAAAATCTATCTTCTGTATCACTCGGATATATCATTTTCCCATAATTCGCTGTTAATTAAGCTCCTCACACAAAGGAAGCACATGGTCGGAGGATGGGCCGTCCTGTGCCACTCACAGCTGTTGTGAAGGATCTCACTCCTGCTTCTCATCCCCCCTCCCCTCTGCTTGAGATGCAGTGGTGTCGGATTTTCATATGAAGAGCTCTGTAAACCCCCCCTGCCAGCAGTGCACAGTGAATGACATGGGATTACCTTGCATTTTCTTCACACTCTATATCAGAAAGAGAGAGATGACACTGCTGACCATAAGAACTTACACTGTACAGAAGAGAGAGACTTACCCAGTGACTCTGGAGTTGGAAAACGACTTTGCTGCATAAACTGTGCTCCACTGTGAACCACTGATCTGTGATAGCCCAGGTACTTACCACCACTGTACAAGGTATGGTAATGATCCGCTAGATATGTTAGCTGCAGGACATCAAAATACATGATCCTGCTTTCTGATGCTTCTGAAACGTGGACGAGGGACGGCCACAGGATGAGGGGTACAGCAACAATCAGCAGACACGCACAAATATTAAATAATATATTATAAATATTTGCTAAACAGTGTAAAAAAATAAAGGAAAGTATGGTAGATAAACAGTTAATAAATAACAAAAACGGTGACAGCAGTTCCTCTCAATAACACAGAATAAGAGTATACACAAGTACAGTTAACAGAATTAACAGTTAAATGCCAGCAAAAATACATGCGATTAACCTTTTCTATGCATAAAGTCATAAAACGATTGTGTTGTGCCAGTACTCTAGTAATCGCTACTCAGAGCAGTTTTTGAAGTGTCTCTTACAGAAGAAGCCTTTTCTCCTAACTAACTAGACCTCCATAAAGTTATTTACATATGTGCATTGTTGTAAGGCGACTCGCTTGGATCTCACATTTGTTGATACGAAAACAGTTCTTGGGTTAACTTCCTGCTGGTTTATTAGGACACGGCATAAACCACTGCGGGGTTCCACAAAAATAAATACGGCCTTTCCAGCATTACGAGAATCAAAACAAAAATATAACGTATAGCACAGTTCATAAGTGAGCAGGGTTTCATCCGCTCTGGGTAACACAACAAAGTTTCACCAATGTCCTCTTGTGCAGCTCTCTGGCTTCCACCCACACAGTCTGGAGACTTCCCTGGTCTGCAAACAGACAACAGAAAAAAAAATCAATACTGGAGATTTAACCTCTCCAGCCACACCCTTGAGGTGGAGATATGGTGAGTAAGCATCCCACCCATCTCACACCTGCTCGCAAAAAAACCCAACTCAAGGTGGCTGATTGACCTGTTCAGCACCTAACATGCCTGAGACAAGCTTCTGGGTTTCACATCACGGAAGACAGCAACATCCCTGACACATATCTCCCCTCACATACATTGCCAGTAACCCTGTCACAGCATGTATATATTCAGATGTATGATGGTACCAGTACCACCTGAGACGGAAGTGGATGGTTCCTTGCTGGGCTGAGTCCCGAATAATCAGAAACACTGACTGGAATCTCTTAGAGAATGCTGATCTCTCCAATCCAGGGCTTCGCTAAGTCCTTAGAAATAAGGCCTCACATGGCCTAGCCAAAGATGCTGTGTCCTTTGTTGTCCTCACTGAGTCAGCTCATGTCAAGCAAAACAATGTGACCCAGAGTAACTAAAAACAGATCCAGAGTCGCAGTGCTCTATATCTAGACCTTTTTCCAACTATGCATATCTTCACCATCCTTGAACTCCCCAAGAAACAGTCACCAACTGCCAAATCCCTGAGCTGCAACTCTGGCCTCTCCGCTGCCCTCTACTGGCCAGATCATATATTACATAAAAAATCTCAAGCAATACAGTAAACTGTAATTAACCCTTACGCTTCAGCAGTGTGGGAAATGGTGCTCGGAAAGTTTTCCTTTTTGTGATCCGCAAATCGAATCTCAAATTGCTTGAGTTCACATGAAACCGTGCATTTTAGGAAATTCAACTCAAACTTGATCCTCCATGGATCAATCCGATCATCTCTACTTTTGACCAGTTTGTGGCTTAGATATTATGGTAGAGGAAAAGTTCAAAGAAGAAACTTACACTTGGTGTTAAGCAGCTTAACACCATTCACCACTGTTTTGTGCCTTACAAGAATCTCTCTTTAACTTCTACAATCCTTTTCAAAAATGCCTTAATCTAGCTCCCGTCAGCCATAAGCCAGAAGAAATATAAAAATTACAGAACTCAGTGTGCTCGAAGATCAGAAAACAGAATCCAGCAATCTCTGTTTCTATCAATCGTAAGTATCCACAGACTTTGCTAGGACTTTTTTATTCTCCATTAAAACATATCATATTTTTGTAACACTAAGTGCATGATTTGTTTTAATGTTTTAATATAGAATAGAAAAGTCCTTGCTAAATCTATGATCACTTACAATTAACAGAATCAGTGATTACTGCATCAATAGAAATTAGTGGTAAAGGGATGATTCTTTGTCAAGGTACATTCCTCTTGTCTCCTGATAACTCAGCGTGAAATCAGAGGAGGCGATAGAAATCACAGGAGGAGGCTGTGTCTCACTTTCTGCACAATAGGAGTCCTGATCATGCAAATAACTTTAAGGCCAAGGCCCCACTATCAGTATTTGGTCAGTATTTTTTCTCAGGAGTGGGAGCCAAAACCAGGAGTGGGTGATAAATGCAGAATTGGTGACTTGTTTCTATTATACCTTTTCTCTGATTGTTCCTCACCTGGTTTTGGCTCCCACTCCTGAGAAAAAATACTGACTAAATACTGATTGTTGGGCCGTGGCCTAAGGCTGATTTTTGGGTCCTCTATGGCTGGAGTTCTTGCTTTGTACTTAAGCAACAACAGTGGCGGGGGCATAAACTTTACCAACCAAAGAGCCACTTTGCAAAAGTTAAAAATCCCAGTCATAAATTAATGTCTACTACTTCTAATATTAGTCCTGACTGGTGTCATACAGTACCACCCAACATGTTCCCTTCTCGTAATTCTTGCTCTGAGCTGAACACTTTTGAAGAAATGAGCCACTGCAAGCCATGTATGTTGTACATTTTGCGAATTCCATCTCTTACTATAAAATCCTGCAAAGGGTCAAGATCACCAATAAATCTCATGCAAAAACAAGCTTTGGAGTAAATAATTAATTTTTGATTGTGGTACAGTCACAGATAATATCTATATATAGGGATAAGGCCTAATTGAGTCCTAAGCATGTTCCTTATAGTTGCAATGGTATACTGAAAAGTGAGTAAGGATAAAGAAATGTCTAAATGCCTCTATAAAATTAACATCCCATAAGCTCTGCTTGCATTACAATCATGTTATCCTCATTATGGTTTTAATGCCCCATTGAAAATAATTGCACAATTGAATCTTATTGCTACAGTTAATGCAAGCACTCAGTTGATAGTCATAGGCTTCTCCTGGTCTGAGGCAATATAGCTCTTCAACAGAGTTTCTAGAAACTGTAAGGAAAATGTCTAATGTAATCCTTCCTTTTCTGCAAGCAAACAATGACTAAACAGCCATCATAACGTCCCAAACGCTGGTCATATGCTTATCTTGTTGCACCAGGGTCAGAGAAAGGAGTATGTGGGCAAACATTTAAGGGAGTAACTAGTTGTTACACATCTGCCTCAGCTCGGCAGAGATTCATCACCTTCTACAATGACCGCTGCCTTCTGCTATGCTCCACGCAAGCTTTTACAAGTGGCCGAGCATCCTCCCATGTCGTCATTTACCTAGGCCTATGTAAGGGCCACCAAGACACACACCTCTGTCTTGTTATTAAGACTCTTAGTTCTGGTTGCTTTACTGTGCACCACCACTTGCTTCTGGCTTTCTTGTGCTGCATTTTCTTGGACTTTCCTGCATACAGTCTGTTTGCGGCCTCCGGTGCTGCAAGTCCTTGCTTCATCTGTGCTTTCTTGTGCCCTGTCTGCCTGCGGACTTCAATATTCCAAGTCCTTACTCCATATGTGACTTTCTGCTGCTGCATCAATGCTCAGGATCCATGTGTCCACCCAGACCGGGGGCTTAGAGAATCCACCTCACATGATAAGCCCTAACATTATCATTTTCGTGATGCACACTTGCCAACTTGGCATGCAAGATTTAACTCAGGCCATGATTTTCATTCTTATTGAATTTCCTCTCCAACCATTCTCTGCCCTCTAGAAGCCCAATTTCTACCCTCTCTACTAATCCACCTTGCCTCCTCAAGTTTTGGTGGAGGCTCTTGGTATTTTCCGACTCTCCCAATAGTCCAGGAAGCCTAATCCTTTAATTGGAAACTCCATGCAATTTCAGGAGGGTTGGCACATATGCTATGATGTTTGCAGAACACATGCAGAAGTTCTTGTTGATAGTGGTAGAAGTAGCAATGATTTGATAGGACCCCCCATGTATATATCTTATCTGATTTTGGAATCAATTAAAAATGTTGTCTGATCGAGTGGAGGTAAATTGGGCTTGGAACTTTGACAGACCCAAATGTACCAAAACTAATATTTTGGAGTTGCAAAAGTGACACGCAAAACATAATATAGAGATACTCATTATGGACTATCCTATTTTGGGTCTTTAGAATCAATTGTTTTGTTTTGTGGTATATTTGAGTAGCCATAATCCTTAATTCTCACATTAAAGTAAAGTTGTGCATGGACTTGTTTTATGTGGAACTTGTAGTTTTTAATTAACTATTCTCATTCAGATGGCAACAAAATTAAGAGTTTTCTTGGCTATCAGTTACAAGTGGGAGATATAAATGTCAGCATATATTCAGAAAGAGCCTGACTGTAGCTTGGAGAAGTGTGTGGTTGTTACATGAATCTGTCAGCTCTAAAATGTCTACCAGAGACAGGCTTAGTGCAAGCCACTCTATCAAAAGTAGTTGCCCAATCCTTCAGCCTTTAACCCCTACACAGGGATATGGTGTTACAGAGGGACCCTTATGTTGAGGCCATGGATAAGCTGCTGGTCGATGCAGCAGACTGGCAAGAGTGATCAAGCAGCTAGGTCAGAACTAGGAGGACAGAGAAGGTACAAAGACAATGAATGGAAGAATAGTCCAGAGACGAGACACAGTCAGGCAACAGGAATTTAACAAGCAAGCAGGAGCAGCTTGCAGAGGACTGAACCAGAGAAGAACTAACTTTATCTGTCTACTGTCAGCCACTAGGCTGGGAATATTTGTAGGGTGTAGTGCTGTCCAACTGGCCAAAGCAGAAAGCTGAATATTCCACTATAGGTCCCAGTCTCAGTCACTGTCACAGTGACTGGACATAGTCTTTGCCATCCAGAGCTCCTGGTCCCGACATCACCTCCATCACCAGCACAGCCCACAGAATGAATACAATGGTGTCTGGTGACATAGGCAGATATTGCAGGAGCAGGTCCTAGAAGAGATGTGAGAATAGTGGACTACCACTTTAGTAAGATTAGAAATAGTGAAAAATACATAAAGACATATAAAGGAGACACATGATACCAATAGTGAAAGGATGGATCTCCGCGTATACTGTCTATTGGAGCTGCATTTTTTTTTGTAGAATGGTTACATCTAGAACCTCTTTTCCTTGGAGGTTTCGGGAGCTGGAAGCCAGCATAGGCGTGACCATTGGAAGAAGTGGTGGAGGACTTGATGTCAAAAAATCATCTTACCAATTAGATAAACTGGTGGTTTGCTGGATGGTGGGAGATGTAGCGCAAGTCTAAGAGGAAGCTTTGAAGTGGTTTCCATGGTGCACCCGGTGTTTTTAGACCACAGAGGGGTGATCAATTGAGCTGTCGATGAACTAACAGTGACTTCAAGATAATATGGGCCCAGGATAGTCTGACCGTGGAGAAGAATGGCTTCCTGAAGCAAGATACTACTGAAGCCATATAGGCTGAGAATGCTGCAAGTTTGAGATTAGTTTCTGGAAAGTCTAGTGGGGCTGCAGAGAATGTCAGCCTGGAGAAAGTCAGGAAGGCCTAAGGGGTGATGAGATCTTTTTCAGACGGCTGCAACTGAGCCCTGTCTGTTCTGTTGTAGAAACCAACTTATTGGGGTCAAATTTGGAGCCAATGATGAGGCTTGTCACATGGTGGGCGCTAGAGAGAGTAGACCAAGTTAGAAAGGAGCATCCACTTTAAATATGGTGGGAGATATATGGTTTCTGTGGAGTGAACATGGATCAATATTAGTTCAGTTTATAATATAATATAATTAAGAACATTACCCAGTGTGTACTAAGACCGTAAAGAAACTGTGCCTCATCTGAGTGTCGTAACCAACAAGTTTATTATTGACTCATAAAGTAACAGACCATAATAAAGCTTCCTGCGCTACTGTATGTGAACAAGAGAAAAGTAAAGTTAAGCTGTCCTGATTTTGGTCCGTGATTCTCGTCTTTTTAAAGAGACAACAATTGAAAAGCCCCAAGGTACAAGGGTTATCATCATGAGACATCCCATTTAAGGTCAATAAGAGGCATTTATAGCTGTGATCTGTAGACAAATCCCGGTATCTAAGGCACGATTTGTGCACACTTATGAAGAGCTTTTGAAGAAATGATATGGGGAATTATGACTAAGCCTTTAAAATTAATCTCATCCAAACTGTGACTGACACAAATAATATAATGAAATGGCATTTCTGATTAACTAATTAATTTATCACAATCTCTTTCGCTTCTTACATTAAAAGAGGTTTTGTCATCTGATCTGACACAATGCTGCACCGAGTCTTAGGTACGTCTTAACTGAGATCTTACAGAATGTTCCAGGGATTTGACTTCTATAAAACTTTACACCACACAAGTTTGTTCTTTGATTAAGTAATGTCTGAAAAATATAAAAGTATGTTCCAAAACACCATAGAGACCGAATAGATGACAGACATGTGTAGATCAAAATTTTATTCCCTATGTTTATTACATGCTAGTTTGTTACTAGTGATGAGCGAGTATGTTCGGTTAACCCTTTCGGTGAGTATACTCGGGCGAGTACCAAGTATCTTCAGCGTACTATGTGATACGTGTGCATGATTTGCGACTGACAGCTTTAATATGATGCGCCCCCTGGGCCGTGTGTGCACGTGTGTGGGTTACCCGGAGCCGGGTCTCTGGGGGTTGTAGTCTCCGTGGCGGCGACCCGCTCCCATGGCTCAGGGTGGTCAAACCAGTGGCAGTCTTTATAGGGTTTTTGTGGTTTAATGTCCGACTACGCCACCCGTGGATTGCGGTCAGGGTGTACTGCCGCTGCGAGGCAGACCGCTGAGGCTGGTGTGGTGTGCGCAGCAAAGGATGGGATAACTCCCCACGGGAAGAGTATAGCCTCAGGGCAGGGAACGTGGATGATGGGAGTGATGGTGCACGGGCGCAGCAGGAACGAGTCAGAGTCTTTGCAGTGCAGTTCAGGGTCTTTACTGCTGATAATAAGGCAGACCCTCCTGGGAGTACTGGCTAGCATAAGGGGCCTGGTCAGTCTGTGAGCAAACAGGAGTTTCCCTGACAAGGTGGAGTTGTAGGCCTCCCCGTCTGACTGCACTCTTCCTGGCTACCTTGCTGTAAGCGAGTGGAAGTAGCCCACGTCCCTGAGTGTACCGTGTGGTGCTCACCCGTATGGCTGGTGACTTGGGGCCTTCTGATAGCACCCGCTCCTCGATGGCGGTGCTGGTCCCCCCAGAGGACCTGAAATCCCCTGCCGGCGGGTTTCTGCTGCTGGGTATATATACGTCCCCCCAGCCTCGGACTCCTGTGTCCGGTTCTTAGTGTCTTCTGCCAGGACGAACTCTGCTTATCTCAAGTCCCTGGTCTTCAGCTCCTGCTCCTACAGAGCTCTTCGCTGTTACTTTCCCTGTGTCTGGAACAAACTCCAGGCTCTGACTGAACTAACCCCGCCCCAGATCCAGTTTATATAGGGCAGGTCCCTCACCTATCTGGTCTGGGACAGGAGGTGTTGCTTGTTTAAGGACTCCTGACCAGGAAACCTCCCACTTGCTCTCAGACATAATATTTCTAATACTGTGGTAACCAGACCCCTGGGGTGCCACATTCCCCCCTAGTGAATTTTAGTACTCCGGGACTAAACACATTTTTAAGAAAACACAAATGTCTTTAAGGTCACGGTGCTTCCGTAAACGGGTGTCCATATCACCCAAGGTGAAGTTTTAGAGTAGGGGACCTGTCCAAAACAAACCCCAAACGTTGGCCCTGGGCGTGGCTGGAGAAAGGTGAGGATGGGTACCACGACTGCTTTGTTGATTTGAGTCCAGGACTGGGGAAAGTCTCCGAGTACGGTACTGATCATTTCTTCCTTTTCCTCTGCGGGTTGAGGGTTCTCTTAGTCTTCGTCAGGGCTTTGCAGCTGCTCCGGACACTTTTTCAGGTGGTCTCTGGAGACAATGGCTGTGGTCTCTCCTCCATCCTTACTGATTATGCAGACTTTTGGATTATCATGACTTGAAGGCAGTACTGTGTACGGGTCCTTCTCCCGCTGGTCGTCCAAGTTGTGGAGCCGCCTTTTTCTCTTCAAGACTAGAGATGAGCGTTGTTCTACTCGAACTGTTCGCCAATCTAAAATTCGAGCTGTTTTGGGCGGTGTTCGAGCCGGTCGGCGAACACGAACAATTTGAGAAAAATTCGGCTGTTCGAGGTTATGTTCGATAACTGTTCGTGCACCAAAATCATAACTGGATTTTTTCTCAGTAATGATGAAAATTAATGTTAATACACAGTTTGAGTGTACAGCGGGGCGGGGGGAGGGGCAGGGGATGGATCTCTGCAGGAACAATGAAGATCTCCATTTTTTTTTCTCTTTCCCGCATTTGCAGTGGGGAGGTGCAATCTGTCAGCCTATCAGCAGCGCACACACGGAGCGAAGTGCTTTTTTTCACACAAGCAAGGGCATGTGTGATTGGCAGTGTATGTCACATGTCCTTGCCCTATAAGACCAAGCCATTTTCCCCGTCGCCACCATTTTCTCACTGCTGCAGCTGCGTGTTAGACGGCACCGCTGTTGCTGTGTGCGCTATACCTTGTTAATTTCAAGCCAATTTTCGCACAAATATACAGATAGCTTGGGAGTAGGGAATAGTTGTGATTGCAGTCCTTTTAAGGACTAGGTTACAGCATTTCCTACGACTTTTATCAGGCAGGTCTGTGCTCTTAAATAGATAGATGGTGGGAGTAAAGACTAATTGTAATTGGAGTCCTTTTCAGGACTAGGTTACATCAGTTCCTATCAGTTTTTGCCAGGCAGGTCTGTGCCAGTGCTGTGCAAGTTTTTTTTCACAGCATTTGGCTGAATCTAGCAAAGCTAATCCTTTTTGGCCTATTGCAGAGTGTGTTAGTCAGTGGAGTAGCCTATCTGTGTTGCAAGATATACCACCTGTGTATAGAATACCAATTTTTTACTGCACCTAGTGAAGTAAAATCTTTTGGGCATAGCATCATTCTATTAGTCCATCTATACTGACCTCCATCAGGTTGCAAACTGAATATAATTTTTTTCTGCATCTAGCTCTGAAAAAATATTTGAGCTTCTAGCAGTGTGTGGGACTTGTTCTATTAGTCCTTCTATACTGACCTCCAGCAGGTTGCAAATTGAATATAATTTTTTTCTGCATTTAGCTCGGAAAAAATATTTGGGCTTCTAGCAGTGTGTGGGACTTGTTCTATTAGTCCTTCTATACTGACCTCCATCAGGTTGCAAATTGAATATAATTTTTTTCTGCATCTAGCTCTGAAAAAATATTTGGGCTTCTAGCGGTGTGTGGGACTTGGTCTATTAGTCCATCTATACTGACCTCCATCAGGTTGCAAATTAAAAATAATTTTTTTCTGCATCTAGCTCTGAAAAAATATTTGGGCTTCTAGCAGTGTGTGGGACTTGGTCTATTAGTCCATCTATACTGACCTCCATCAGGTTGCAAATTAAAAATAATTTTTTTCTTCATTTATCTCTGAAAAAATATTTGGGCTTCTAGCAGTGTGTGGGACTTGGTCTATTAGTCCATCTATACTGACCTCCATCAGGTTGCAAATTAAAAATAATTTTTTTCTGCATCTAGCTCTGAAAAAATATTTGGGCTTCTAGCAGTGTGTGGGACTTGGTCTATTAGTCCATCTATACTGACCTCCATCAGGTTGCAAATTGAATAAAAAAATTTTCTGCATCTAGCTCTGAAAAAATATTTGGGCTTCTAGCGGTGTGTGGGACTTGGTCTATTAGTCCATCTATACTGACCTCCATCAGGTTGCAAATTAAAAATAATTTTTTTCTGCATCTAGCTCTGAAAAAATATTTGGGCTTCTAGCAGTGTGTGGGACTTGGTCTATTAGTCCATCTATACTGACCTCCATCAGGTTGCAAATTAAAAATAATTTTTTTCTTCATTTAGCTCTGAAAAAATATTTGGGCTTCTAGCAGTGTGTGGGACTTGTTCTATTAGTCCTTCTATACTGACGTCCAGCAGGTTGCAAATTGAATATAATTTTTTTCTGCATCTAGCTCTGAAAAAATATTTGGGCTTCTAGCGGTGTGTGGGACTTGGTCTATTAGTCCATCTATACTGACCTCCATCAGGTTGCAAATTAAAAATAATTTTTTTCTGCATCTAGCTCTGAAAAAATATTTGGGCTTCTAGCAGTGTGTGGGACTTGGTCTATTAGTCCATCTATACTGACCTCCATCAGGTTGCAAATTAAAAATAATTTTTTTCTGCATCTAGCTCTGAAAAAATATTTGGGCTTCTAGCAGTGTGTGGGACTTGGTCTATTAGTCCATCTATACTGACCTCCATCAGGTTGCAAATTGAATAAAAAAAATTTCTGCATCTAGCTCTGAAAAAATATTTGGGCTTCTAGCGGTGTGTGGGACTTGGTCTATTAGTCCATCTATACTGACCTCCATCAGGTTGCAAATTAAAAATAATTTTTTTCTGCATCTAACCCAGCCAATAGTTTTGGCCTAATACCACAGTTTGGCCACTCAGCTCTGCTCGGTTACCATCCATTGTTTTTTTGTGCAAACAACTCCAGAGTTGTGAATTAGTTAACCACCAAAATGAGTGGAAAAAGGCCTGCTGCTGGTGGAAAGGGGAATAGGCGTGTTGGGAAGGGGAAAAAAGGTTGTGTCCGTGGGGTAGGTGCAGAAGAAAGACCATCTTCCAGCCAAACTAAAATGTCTACTTCTTTTAGCGGACAATGTGATAAGATCCCTTTCTTACGGCCACGCCAATCGCTACAAATTCCAGATGAGGCACAAAAACAGCAGGTGCTTCAACGGATATCAAGTGCTCCTTTAAGTGGGCTCTCCTCCACATCAACTTCAACATCACAAATACTCCAGTCCTCAAAGGTGTCACCCAAATCGCACTTGCTTCCTCACAGCTCCCAAATCTCCAGCTGCCCGTCTGAGTATGAGGTAGAACAGATGGTTGAGTCTGCAGAGCTGTTTACTCATACTATAGCCTGGGAATCAGAGGTCGACTCCAGCGCTTCTGTGAATCCAGACGAGGAAATGATCTGCACTGATGCCCAGAATCTTTATGAGTCGGATCCAGGACCAGACGCAGAAGGTTCTGACCATAATGTAGACCCTCATTCCCAAACTGTAACTCCTGTTGGTGGAGACAATGAGGAAGACGATGATAAGACTCAAATACCTGATTGGAGCGACAACTTTAGTTTTTTGTCAGGGCAGGAACAGGTTGGCTCTGAGGACGACAGGTGTGATAACGCACAGGGTGATGATGATGAGGTCGGAGATCCCACTTACTGTCAACCCACAGTCAGCCAAGAGATGAGGTCAGCAGAGGAGGTGGAGGAAGATGCTAGTGACGACGAGGTCAGGTTGCGCCTTCCTGGACAGAGACGTAGTACTGGAAGCACGTCAACAACTGCATCCTCAAACACAACTCTGCCTCTCACCACAAGTCGTGGTGGCTCTTCAGGTCGCATGGGTGCTAAGCCTTGCATAGCCTGGGCATTTTTTCAGATCGATAAAGATGACCCAACTCGTGTTATGTGTAACATTTGTCAGCAAAAGCTAAGTAGAGGCCAAAAAATACATAGTTTGAGTACTTCATGCATGAACCCGCACATGGACATGAAGCATAAGTTGCAGTGGGAAGCTCAGTGTGCTACAATGCGGTCTAGCCGGCCGGGCCAACCACCGTCTGCCATATCTTGTGCATCCGCGGCCTCTTCATCCTCTGTGACTGGGGGGACAGCAGTCACACCTGTTTTGGGGCGCAGACCTGCCACCTCTTTACCCGCAACAGCCAGAGTGATTGGCAGGTCATCATTTTCTTTGGAGGTGGTAACACCAGCTGGTCTTGAGCGCTGTCCGACATCGATAGGACCACCTTTGGATCAAGGCAACCTAACATGTCCGCCTGCATCTTCCTCACAGACCGGCAGTTTGCCGGGGACACCCTTATCAACCCCGTCTAAGCACAATAGCCAGCCCTCGGTCCCTCAGATGTGGACAAGTAAAAGACCATTTCCTCCTAGCCATGAGAAAGCTAAGAGGTTGAATTTCACCATCTGCAAGCTCTTGGCTACAGAAATGCTGCCTTTCCGCCTGGTGGACACAGAGGATTTTCGAGACCTTATGTCCGTCGCAGTGCCCCAGTACCAGATGCCCAGTCGGCACTACTTCTCAAAGAAAGGTGTGCCTGCGCTCCACCAGCATGTCGCACACAACATCACCGCTTCTTTGAGAAACTCTGTGTGTGACAGGGTGCATTTCACCACAGACACTTGGACGAGTAGGCATGGACAGGGGCGTTACATGTCGCTGACTGGGCACTGGGTAACTATGGTGACAGCAGGACAAGGGGCTGCTGTCCAAGTCTTGCCGTCCCCACGAGTTGTGCGTCAATCCTCTTTATGTCATTTTTCCTCCACTGCTTCTGCCTCCTCAACCTCCTCTCGGTCTTCCACCTGCACCCAAAGCCTGTCTGGTCATGCCACAAGCTTTCTAACTGCGCAGAAGGGATCCTGCACACCTCCTTACTATGCTGGCAGTAGGGCTCAACGTCATCAGGCGGTTTTTACATTGAAATGTCTGGGAAATGTGAGTCACACAGCTGAGGAGTTGTGGTCAGCTCTGGAGAACCAATTTCATGAATGGTTGTCTCCACTGGACCTGAAACCAGGGAAGGCCGTGTGCGACAATGCTGCAAACCTGGGTGCGGCCCTTCGCCGGGGCAATGTCACACACGTGCCTTGTATGGCTCACGTGTTGAACCTGGTTGTCCAGCAATTTTTAGCCCACTATCCCAGACTAGATGGCCTTCTGCAGAGGGCACGGTCGCTGTGTGCTCACTTCCGCCGTTCGCATCCCGCAGCTCAGCGACTTACATCTCTACAGAAGTCGTTGGGCCTGCCACTTCACCGGCTAAAATGCGATGTGCCTACCCGGTGGAATTCAACTCTGCACATGTTGCAGCGACTGTGGCAGCACCGACAAGCCCTGGTGCAATACGTTCTGACGTATAGCCTGGGCCAACGAGATTCAGAGGTGGGGCAAATCACGCTGGAGGAGTGGTCTCAGATCAGGGACCTATGCACCCTTCTGCACAGTTTTGAAATGGCGACGAAGATGTTTAGTGCTGACGATGCCATTATCAGCATGACTATTCCGGTGATTTACATGCTGGAGCACATGTTAAACAGAATTCGGAGTCAGGTGGTGGCACAAGAGGAGGTGGAGGAAGTAGAGGAGGAGGAGTTGTATGCGGAAGGGCTAACATCTGCCAGGTCCAGACGGTCGGCAGCACCAAGGCGGCAGGCATGTGAGGGTGGGGGAGATGATTTTACCAGGGCGCATGGTAGCAGCCAAACTAGTGAGGAAGGTGCAGGAGCCCAGGAAGAAGTGGAGGACGAACTGATGGAAGACTCATCAGATGAGGGAGACCTTGATCACATTTCTGTTGTGCGAGGTTGGGGGGAGAGGACAGAGGAAGGAAGCATGATTGCTACCTCGCCACCAACACAACAGGGACTTGGTGCTCCTGGATGCGCAACACACATGAGTGCCTTCTTGCTGCACTACCTGCAACATGACCCTCGAATTGTGAGAATTAGAAATAATCCTGACTACTGGGTTGCCACACTGTTAGATCCCCGGTACAAAAGTAAATTTGCAGAAATTATTCCTGCCATAGAAAGGGATGCACGTGGCGCGCCCCTGGGCCTGTGTCGCGCTGCGTTGCGCACGCGGGAGCTTACCCGGAGCCGGATCTCTTGAGGGTTGTAGTCTCGTGGCGGTGACCCGGTCCGTGCCCAGGGAGTCAAACTGAGCGGCGATGTAACAGCGGTAGATGCAGGACGACTACGCCACCCGTTGAATGCAGCTATGGAGCTGCCGCTGCAGGACAGTCCGCTGAGGCCGGTGGATGGATGGTGCAGCGTAGATGGTATAACCCCCAACGGGAGGGGTATGGCCTCAGGGCAGCAGATGTGGATGATGGGGGTAGCAGGAACCACTCAGAGACGGTGCGGTGTAATTCAGGGTCTTTACTGGTAACAACGATAGACCCTCCCGGAGTACTTGCTAGTGAACGGGGCCTGGTCAGTCCTTGAGCAGATGGGATCTCCCCTGGCCAGGCGGAGTTGTAGGCCTCCCAAACTGACTGTACTCTTCTGGCTACCTTGCTAGAAGCGGATATAAGTAGCCCACGTCCCTGAGTGTACCGTGTGGTGCTCACCCGTATGGCCGGTGACTCGGGGCCTTCTAATGGCTTCCGCTCCACGATGGCGGTGCTGGTCCCATGCGTGTGACCGTGCCTTCGGGTTTCTGGGCCTGAGGACCTAAAATCCCCTGCCGGTCGGCTTCTGCTGCTGGGTAAGAGTTAGTCCCCACAGCCTCGGACGCCGGGTCCGGTAAGAAAGCTTCTCAGTCAGGGCGAGCTCTGCAGCTGCCAGCCCCTGACTCGTAGTAATATTGCTCCCACTGAGCTTCTGCTGTTTCTTCCTATGCTGCTTCTCTGTCTCTACTCTCCTTGACTGACTAACCCTGCCTCAGCCCAGGGTTTATACAGGGGAAGTTCTTCCCCTCCCAAGACTGGGCAGGAGGTGTGGCATGCACAGGATCCCTGACCAAAGGACCTCCCACCTGCTCTCAGACATAACATTACATTACTGTGGAAAACCAGACCCCTGGGGTGCCACATTCCCCCCTAGTGAAATTTAGTACTCCGGGACTAAACATATTTTAGAAAAACATAACAAGATATAACAACAATAACAGTACAATAAGAAGAAACACATAAAGGTGGTCACGGCATGTCCGTAACCGGGTGCAGTCTTTGAAGAAAAGCAAGGTGTCCATTTCACCAAAACAGGGAGACGTAACCAGGTAGGGGTCTGTCCTACCCCGAGTCCTTAACAGTCTCTAGTCCATCCTGGGTTACGCTCCAACTAATTGTACAAGGATTCCCGGTAGATCCACCAAGGATTCCTAAAAATAACTGGAAACACAAAATTATACACAAGCAACAATACACAGATAAACATAAATAAAACAATTTATACACTTCAAATCCTCCAGCGTGCGGGTAACTGGCCTCTAGTGGCCCTAGTGGACCTACGGAGCTGACTGTCTGGCCCTGAACTACAGGGTGTAGGAGCTGTCAAGGGTAAACTGGGCAGCTGTCTACCGGCTCTTTGTCTCACTAGGGGTACGGCAGGCTCACTATAAGCAGAGGGTTGATCCTCCTGTTCTGCTTGTGTGGAGTCTTCTGCCTCCTGGACCGGCTGTTCTTCCAGCTCTACCTGTTGCTCCGTAGGTGCTTGGGATGCTGGTTGGAGGAAGGTGAGTACGGGTACCACAACTGCACCATTGACTTGAGTCCAAGACCGAGGGAAGTCCCCGAGCACAGTACTAACCATATCTTCCCTTTCCTCTACGGGTCGATGGTCTTCTTGTTCCTCTTCAGGGTTCCTCAGTTGTTCGGGACACTTCTTCAGGTGGTCCCGGGATACAATGGCGGTGGTTTCCCCTCCGTCTTTACTGATGGTACAAACCTTCGGGTTCTCGTGGCTTGAGGGCAGTACGGTGTACGGGTCCTTCTCCCACTGGTCATCCAACTTGTGGAGCCGTCTTTTCCTCTTCAAGACCTGCTCTCCGGGTACCAGGGGAACAGCGGGAGCATACTGGTTGTAAGTTTTCTCTTGTCTTTCCCTAGCCTGACAGAGACTTCGCTCCACGCTCTCCTGTACTCTCCGGTACTGCTGCTGCCTCTCTGTGTCCCAGTCTGTTTCTGGTGAAGTGTCCTCGGGTGTCAGGACTCCCATTTCCAGGTCAACAGGTAACTTACCAGGTCTTGCCCTCATTAGGTAAGCCGGGGTACAGCTGGTGGAACCCACCGGGATGTGGTTGTATAGGTCCACCAGATCGGGCAACTTCTCGGGCCACAGACTGCGTTCTTCCAGGGGCAACATTTTTAGAAGATCCATTACCACCTGGTTCATTTTCTCACAAAGTCCATTAGTTTGCGGATGGTAGGGTGTCGTCCTTATCTTCCGGCAGCCATACAGATTGCAGAATTCCTGGAAGACCTCCGCTTCAAAGGCAGGTCCCTGGTCCGTCAGCACTTGGTCCGGGTACCCGTGTGGACGGCAAAAGTGCTGCTGGAAGGCTCTAGCTGCTGTTTGAGCCGTTAAGTCCTTGACGGGGACGACAACCAGAAACCGGGAGTAATGATCCACGATGGTTAACGCGTAGACGTAGCCACTTCTGCTTGGGGTCAGTTTTACATGATCCAAGGCTACCAGTTCCAACGGTTGCCGGGTGACGATGGACTGCAGGGGAGTCTTCTGGCTGGCACGGTCCTTCCTTCTCAGGTTGCACGGGCCACAGTCTCTGCACCACTTCTCAATGGTTCCCCTCATGCCTACCCAGTGGAACCGCTCGCGCAGCAGGAACTCCAGCTTCTTCCACCCGAAGTGCCCAGCTCCGTCGTGGTATGCCTCCATCACCATGGCTGCGTCCCTTCGTGGCACCACTACTTGCCAGAGTAATTCATGCGTCCGGGAGTTAACCATTCTGCGGCACAACTTCCCTTTGTAAAGGAACAGTCGACTCTTCTCTGCCCATAGTTGTTTGGCTTCCTCCGGAGCGTCTGGTTCAAGGCGAGCCTCCGGCCGAGTCAGCATCTCCTTCACCAGTCGGACGGCAGGGTCGCTGTCTTGCGTTTCCGCCCAGTTGTAGTGGGGTAAGGGGTTCAACGTAGCAGTCTGCTTACTCCTTACCTGGTGGGAATACTGAATAGTCCCATGACGGTGGAACGCAGGGAGTTCAACTTCTTCCAGTCCCTCCGGATCTTCTCCTCCGTCCGGCAGGTTGGGCATCCTGGACAGGGCGTCCGCGTTGGTATTGGAGCGTCCTGCCCGGTATTTGATTGTGAACTCGTAGTTGGACAGACGGGCCATCCACCTCTGCTCCAGGGCACCGAGTCTTGCCGTGTCCAGGTGTGTCAACGGGTTGTTATCCGTGTACACGGTGAACCGGGAAGAAGCGAGGTAATGCTTAAAGCGCTCGGTGACTGCCCATACTACGGCCAGGAACTCTAGCTTAAATGAGCTGTAATTCTCGGGGTTCCTTTCGGTGGGTCGCAGTTTTCGGCTGGCGTAGGCGATTACTCGTTCCTTCCCCTGCTGGATCTGGGACAGTACGGCTCCTAGCCCGATGTTACTGGCGTCGGTGTAGAGGATAAAGGGCTGGCTATAATCCGGGTACGCCAGGATTTCGTCCCCCGTGAGGGCCATCTTCAGCTGGCGGAAGGACTCTTCTTCCAGCTCCTCCCATTTGAAGGGCGGCTTCTGGTTCTTGGCCTTCCGGGACTGGCCTATCAGGAGGTCCTGCATAGGTGCTGCCTTTTTGGTGAAACCGGGAATAAACCTTCGGTAGTAGCCTACCAACCCGAGGAACTGCCGCACTTCTTTTACGCTGGAGGGGCTTGGCCATTCCTTAATTGCGGTGATCTTATCAGGGTCGGGAGCCACTCCGTCAGCGCTCACCACGTGTCCCAGGTACTGCACCTTTGGTTTCAGGAGGTGACACTTGGAGGGTTTCACCTTTAGGCCGTAACTTGCCAGAGCTTCGAACATTTCCGCCAGGTGTTTCAGGTGGTCCTCATACGTCTTGGAATATACGATGACATCGTCCAGGTACAACAGGACCGTCTCGAAGTTTCTGTGGCCCAGACAACACTCCATTAGTCGTTGGAAGGTTCCCGGTGCGTTGCAGAGTCCGAACGGCATGCAGGTGAACTCGCTAAGTCCCATCGGGGTGGTGAATGCGGTCTTCTCCCGGTCCGCCTCTGCTACAGGAACCTGCCAGTACCCGCTAGTGAGATCCAAGGTAGAGAAGAAGTTAGCAGATCTTAAAGCAGCCAAAGACTCCTCTATCCTTGGTAAGGGGTACGCATCCTTGTGTGTGATACGATTGATTTTCCGGTAATCTACACACATCCTCATGGTGTTGTCTTTCTTTCGGACTAAGACTAGTGGAGCTGCCCAGGGGCTACAGCTATCCCTGATCACCCCAGCCTCCTTCATGTCTCTAAGCATCCCCTTGGCGTGTTGGTAGTGTGCAGGGGGTACGGGTCGATACCTCTCTTTTATGGGAGGATGGTCTCCCGTGGGGATGTGGTGTTCTACCCCCTTGACTCGCCCGAAGTCTAACGGGTGTTTACTAAACACTCTCTCGTACTCTTGAACCACCCGATAGACTCCCTGTTTCTGATGTGAGGGAGTGGAGTCAGTACCCAAATGTAGTTGCTGACACCAGTCCTCCTTTGTTTTCTTAGAGCCGTTACCTTCCTCCGGGTGAGATGGAGGCAAGGGTTCCACAGATTGTATAGCATTTTGGTTAATGGTATATAATTTGGCTAGCGTGGCATACCGGGGCAGGTACACTTCCCTCTCCCCGATATTGATTATGCGAACGGGCACCCTCCCATGGCGTACATTGACCACCCCCCGTGCTGTCAAAATGGTGGGCCTACTGTCTGAGTAAACTGGTTCTACCATTGCCTGGTAATCTCTACCTCTCAGACCAATAGCTGCCCGGCACCAAATCATCATTTCACTTTTTGGGGGCATGGCAATAGGAAAAGGGTCACACATTCTTACGCTACCAATCTCACCGCCGGAGAGTTCCACCTGTTGCCGTCGCATCAGTGCCCGGATCTCTTTCTGGAGCACCCGCTGCTCGCCGGAGCTGGCGTTCTTGGCAACCTGCTGTAAAAGGAAAATCACCTCTGCAAGACAATTTTCAATTACATTAGTTCCTAGAGTTATTTTTGGGTGACTCTCATGTTTGTCAATATCTACAATGATCAGTCCCTGTGCTGCCAGTTCGACTCTACCGATTTTGATGGTCACCTCTTTAAATCCGATCTGTGGCACGGGCTGGCCATTGCTGGCGATGATACTCAAGTCGTCGTCAGGGTAGCGGGTAATATCCGAGTCATTCCAGTACTGCTTAAAGAGCACGTACGGGATGGTGGTGACCTGTGACCCGGTGTCCAGTAGGGCACTCATGGGAATGCCATCCAGTACCACAGGCAAGACTGGACGTCCTCCCACATATCTGTCGCGCCAGTTCGATGGGCCTGGTGATCTTTTTCCTGGGGGTTGGCCCTCTACCCCAGGTTGTGCCCGTTTAAAGAACAGTACCTTGCCATATGTCCAGGTTGATTGCAGCGGCGGCAGATGGGTCGTCCGTCCTCGCTGTATCGGTCACTGGGTCTTCCTCTGGCCGGTGGGGTCCTCCTTGGTCGACGCCACGGGATGTCCTCCGGTCCGGATGCCAGCTGGATCTTCCCTGGGGTGGAAGCCTGTAAAGACTGCACAGTTTGGGTTAGCGCAGCAACGCTCTTAGCTAGCTCTTGGACCTGATGGTGTAGGTCTGGAGCCGGGTCATTGTCCAAAGCCTGCGCATCAGCTCCCACAGGCCCTGCCGACAAGGGCGCCGCCTCCTGGTGGTAAGTGATAGCAGGGCGCTTGTGGGTCACAACGCCACCCGGTGCCGGTTCTCGGAGCACCCGGATGGCTCTGTCCTTGAACTGTGCAAAGCCCAGATGGGGATCCTGTAAGGCCATTGCCCGCAACTGGGTTCGGTGGGTATTACAATACAGTCCCTCTATAAACTGTTCGGTCAACAGCCTGTCCTCGTTTCCCACTCCATCAGGGTCGGTCTGCTTAATGGCCCTCAGGGCCTCTTGTAGGTTTAGTGCATAGTCCCTTATACTCTCATGCGCTCGCTGCTTGCACCCGTAGAATCTAAGCTTAATCTCGGCTGAGGTGCGGGTATCAAAGGTGTCCTTCAGCCGGGTTAGTATCCCTGCGACAGTCTTCCTCCCAGGTGGCCAGGATTTTACTTCCCTTTTGGCTGCCCCGGTTAGTTGGGCCACCAGGATGCTCACTTTTTGCTCTTCTGTGAGGGGGTACACCTGGAAGAGGCTATCCAGCTTTTCTCTAAAGTCATGCAGGGTATGTGACTCCCCTGAGTACTGGGGTAGCCAAGCTGCTCCCGGGATATAGGGCATGGTGAAGGGCATAACTGCAGCAGCGGTAGCGCTGACGGGGGTTGAGGCAGTGAAGCTCTCCTCCGTATCCGACATCTTCCTCCCCCCTAGTGGACCGTGGCCTACCTTGCGATGATCCTCTTCCGTAGGCCGCGGCTCCGCAGTGGATCGTCAGGGTTGAGGACCTTCCGTCGCGCTCCTGTGACGTCGGCGTCTGCTGGGCTCCTTCCAGGACCTTACACAACGTCCGGACGTGAGGCGGGGCTTCAGTTCTCGCGCGCTTTCGGAGTCCACGCCCCTCTTCTTCCCGCGCGGCGTCCTCAAGATGGCGTCCAATGGCGGGAAAACTCCACGGATGGCGGGAAGAAGGCAGAAGATGGCGCCGGATGGCGGGAAACTTCACCGATGGCGGGAAGAAGGCTGAAGATGGCGCCGGATGGCGGGAATCTTCACCACAGGTAAGTTTGAAAAGTCTCTTTTTCAGGCACGCAGTACCCGGTGGTTGCGGGCACGAAATCCTGCCGACTACGCCAAAGTTGGCGCGCCCCTGGGCCTGTGTCGCGCTGCGTTGCGCACGCGGGAGCTTACCCGGAGCCGGATCTCTTGAGGGTTGTAGTCTCGTGGCGGTGACCCGGTCCGTGCCCAGGGAGTCAAACTGAGCGGCGATGTAACAGCGGTAGATGCAGGACGACTACGCCACCCGTTGAATGCAGCTATGGAGCTGCCGCTGCAGGACAGTCCGCTGAGGCCGGTGGATGGATGGTGCAGCGTAGATGGTATAACCCCCAACGGGAGGGGTATGGCCTCAGGGCAGCAGATGTGGATGATGGGGGTAGCAGGAACCACTCAGAGACGGTGCGGTGTAATTCAGGGTCTTTACTGGTAACAACGATAGACCCTCCCGGAGTACTTGCTAGTGAACGGGGCCTGGTCAGTCCTTGAGCAGATGGGATCTCCCCTGGCCAGGCGGAGTTGTAGGCCTCCCAAACTGACTGTACTCTTCTGGCTACCTTGCTAGAAGCGGATATAAGTAGCCCACGTCCCTGAGTGTACCGTGTGGTGCTCACCCGTATGGCCGGTGACTCGGGGCCTTCTAATGGCTTCCGCTCCACGATGGCGGTGCTGGTCCCACGCGTGTGACCGTGCCTTCGGGTTTCTGGGCCTGAGGACCTGAAATCCCCTGCCGGTCGGCTTCTGCTGCTGGGTAAGAGTTAGTCCCCACAGCCTCGGACGCCGGGTCCGGTAAGAAAGCTTCTCAGTCAGGGCGAGCTCTGCAGCTGCCAGCCCCTGACTCGTAGTAATATTGCTCCCACTGAGCTTCTGCTGTTTCTTCCTATGCTGCTTCTCTGTCTCTACTCTCCTTGACTGACTAACCCTGCCTCAGCCCAGGGTTTATACAGGGGAAGTTCTTCCCCTCCCAAGACTGGGCAGGAGGTGTGGCATGCACAGGATCCCTGACTAAAGGACCTCCCACCTGCTCTCAGACATAACATTACATTACTGTGGAAAACCAGACCCCTGGGGTGCCACACACGCATGCAGGAGTATCAGCAGAGACTGTTGCAGAATCTTACATGTGCTTTTCCACAAAATACCAGTGGTGCACGTAGTGAATCTCACAGTTCCAACCTGCCAACCGTGGGACCGTCAAGTGTTCAGCACTCAAACCGTAACAGAACCACAGTATCTGCTGGTAACATCAATTTTGCGGAATCATTTCACCACTTTTTTAGCCCATCCTTTGCAAGGCCACAGGAGACAAGAAGTCTGACACATAGTCAACGCCTAGAGACGATGGTACAGGAGTATCTCCAAGTAAACATTGAAGCCACGACTGTGTCACTGGACCCTTGCTCTTTTTGGGCTTCCAATCTGGATAAATGGCCGGAGCTAGCCACTTACGCCTTGGAGATCTTGTCATGCCCCGCAGCCAGCGTTCTGTCTGAACGTGTGTTCAGCGCTGCTGGTGGTGTGCTGACAGATAAGCGCACGCGGCTCTCCACTGATAATGTAGACAGACTCACGTTCATAAAGATGAACAAATCATGGATCCGAAACGACTTTTCTACCCCTGTGTCATCCTGGGGAGAGTAAAAGCTTGATGATTGGTTAAAATCACCCTACCAACCGTTTTAAGCTTTCAAATTACTAATCATGTTTATCTGTATCTTGACTGGAAAATAATTTGGGCTTTGTAGCAGTGTGCAGCACTGATCCTATTAGGCCATCTATAATAAGCTTCACCAGATTTAAAATTAAAAATAATTTTTAGCTGCATCTAGCCCGGAAAATAATTTTGGGGCTCCGAGATGCGCAAGACACATAAGTGCCTTCTTGCTGCACTACCTGCAGCATGACCCTCATATTGTCAGAATTCGAAGTAATCATGACTACTGGGTTGCCACACTCTTAGATCCCCCAAACTTTTCGATCAACCTTTTCATTTTAATAAAGACCAAAAAAATGGTCATTTTTGAAATTATAAGCATTAGCAGGTTGTTAGAAACTGAAATCAAACAGTTTTCAACTCAAAACTTTATTCTAGGTGATGTTACATTTTCACATAGGACCCCTTGTTCGAAAGGAGCTTCTGAACTCTCTCGTCCATTGAATTTGTCAGGTTTTGGATGGTTTCTGCTTCAATTGTTTTGCATGAGGACAGAATACCCTCCCAGAGCTGTTGCTTAGATGTGAACTGCCTCCCGCCATCATAGACACTCCTTTTAATGATGCTCCAAAGGTTCTGAATGGGGTAGAGGTCAGGGGAGCATGGGGGTCACACCATAAGTTTGTCCCCTTTTATGCCCATATCAGCCAGAGATGCAGATGTTTTATGTGCAGCATGAGATGGTGCATTATCATGCAGAAAAATGATCTTGCTGTGAAATACACGGTTCTTCTTCTTGAACCATGGCAGGAAGTGCTGTTTGAGAAAATCCACATACATTATGGAGTTCATCTTTAGCGCCTTCAGGGATCCTAAAGGGGCCGACAATCTCTCTCCCCATGATTCCAGCCCAAAAGATTACTCCACCTCCTCCTTGTTGGCGCTGTAGCCGTGTTTGCGTGGGGTGTCCATCAACCAGCCATCCTCCACTCCATTCATCTGGACCATCGAGCGCTGCACGACACTCATCCGTGAACAAACCAGTTTTGAAATCAGTCTTCATGTAATGTTTGGCCCACTGGAGCCGTTTCTGCTTGTGTGAAGTGGATAGAGGAGGTCGACAGGATGGCATATGCACAGCTGCAAACCTCTGAAGGACCCTGCATCTTGTTGTTCGGGGGACGTTGGAGGCACAAGCAGCTTCAAAAACTTGTCTGCTGCTATGACAAGGCTTTTTTGCCGCTGCTGTTTCAACCTGACGTAATTGCCTGTAGGAAAGAGTCCTCAATTTGCCCTTATCAGCACGCACACGTGTGTACTGTGAATCAGCTACATACTTCTTGATTGCCAAGACACTTCATCCTGATCATCGCACAATGTTGATTGTAGTCATGCCTTGACCTAAACACTCCACAATTTGTTGCTTCTCAGCAGCCGACACATCCTTTTTCTTTCCCATTTTGGCAGAAAATGTAGGCTGCTTAATAATGTGAGAGAGCCTTCTTAAGTAGTCTTGCCTTTCATTGGACACACCTGCCAAACTAATTAGCACAGGTGTCTGCAATTGCTTACAGTGATATAAAGAGCCCTGACACACATCACCATCAATGAGTTTAACTGACAAACAAACAAATTCTTCCCTTATCACTCCTAAACACTTTTTGCATAATAATTTGGAACGCGGTGTACATGTGCTTTTCCACAAAACACCAGTGGTTCACGTAGTGAATCTTACAGTTCTAACTTGCCAACCGTGGTCTGTATGGAATTGTTCAATAAAGGGCCCAAAATTAAGATAACATAGATGGAAGAGGTCTCTATGAATAGGAATTCCTAAGTATTTGATACCCTGTGAGGGCCAGGCAAAGGGAAAGTTGGACTGGATGGAATCCTATATGGATTTAGGGAGGGAGACATCGAGGGCCTCAGACTTCGCTGCATTGATTTTAAAATTTTACCATGTAACAAAGTGATCTATTTCAGCCATAACAGCAGGGATGGATATATGTGATTGAGTGATATATACTAGGACATCATCAGCAAATAGAGAGCACTTGTACTCGGTGCCTCCCACCTCAATCCACCTAATATTGGGGTTATGGCGAATTGATGAGAGCAGGTGCTCCGTCACTAGGATGTATAAGAGAGGGGACAGAGGACATCCCTGCCTTGTCCCATTGGTGATTGTGAAAGGTGATGAAAATGTTCTGACGCACCCCCTGGGCCTTGGGACACCCGGAGCCGGACCCTTTTTGGTGGATGCTGGTGGTTGTAGTCTTCGTGGCGGCGATCCGGTTCCGTGGCTCAGGGCGGTCAAACCAGTGGCGGAACTATTTATGTGGTTTTGATGTTTAAATGTCCGACTACGCCACCCGTGGATTGCGGTCAGAGTGAACCGCCGCTACAGGGCAGACCGCTAAGGCTGGTGTTGTGGGTGCAGCAGAGCGTAGCATAACTCCCCACGGGAGGAGTATAGCCTCAGGGCAGTGTATGCGGAGGATGGGGGTGATGGTGCAGGGCAGCACCAGTAACGACACGGAGTCAGTGATGCAGTTCAGGGCCTTTACTCACAGTTCTTATTATCCAGACCACGTCTGCAGGTAACGGCTGCCCACGTCGTACTGTGCTCACCAGGTGAGGGGCTCAGACAACTCCCAGATAACTTTGGAGCGCTTCACAGGACCCCCTTTGTGTGTCCTTTGTCTGGCCTTTCTTACCAACACTTCTGTCCGGCTGCCTCGGGCCTCCTCTTGGTAAACTTGGCGCCAGTTTCCCTGACCCTATGTGGTGCCTTCCTAGCGGGTGGAGCAAGGGGCTGTGCCACATAAAATGTCAGAGCCTCCGGTTTCTAGCTGAGGGTCGTTTCCTGCCTCCACTAGTTCGGGGACCGGTCTCCCCCTTTGGCCTGACCCCTCCACGCAGGTGGATTCGGGCGTGCGGTGGCGACTCGCCCGTCCGCACCCCTGGGATCCCTTCATTCCTCGTTCCTGGAGCCTTCTCCGCTCCTCTTCCTTCCTTCTCCCTCTTCCAGGCCTGGGCCTCTGTTACTAGGCCCGCCTCCGGAGCAGAGCTCATGCAGAGCCCCTGCTCCCTGCCACTTCTGCTCAGACTTCTCTGCACTGAACTAAGATGGTGCCCACCTTTTATACTCCCTTCTCAATGCACCCAGGAACTGCTTCCTCCCTGCTCCTGCACTGCAGGGTTCCCCTTCCTCAGTGTTCCCTCCCCCCACTCCAGCCAGGGACAGGGACTGTCGTGCCCATCTCAGGGGCATATTGGTCGCCCTGCCCCACGGCAATGTGGTGTAATGCATGCAGGTGTCGGGTCCTGATCCACACTCCATCCTTATCTGAGAGTGAGATATCACACCTCTGGGTGAGGTGCAATACGTCTGTAGCAACCGAGCCCTCGGTGCTACAGTTCCATTTATCTTCAGCCTAGGTGACGTATTGTGATACAGGGCCGTGATTTTGGCTATAAAAGGGTCCCCTAGACCCCTACCCCAAGCTTTTTAAGAGAATCATATATGGCGTGCCAGGAGACTCTATGGAATGCTTTCTCAGCATCCAACGAGAGTATCTACTTACAAATTTTTAACTGCATCTAGCCCAGGAAATACTTTGTGCCTAGTAGCAGTGTCTGCTAGTCAGCGGATTATCCCGGCTGTTAAGCAAGCTACACCACCTGTAGTTTGGACACTTAATTTTTTCAAAGGAAATGCTTCGGGACCACGGGATACTTAGTGAAGAGCATCAGGAGGCACCCCAAGGCATAGGGGCTGGGACTGGCACTAGGATGCCTTGCGGTGGACAGCCGAGCTCGATCCTTATAAAAGCTTTTTAACTGCAGCAGCTTTAGTGGACGCTACTGGAGCTGGAATTACGCGGCTGCTGGCATGAGACTTGCCCTCCAATAGATCCTTGTAAATGGATTTAAAGTGTATTCATTCAAATTAGAGGGACAATTTAAATTAAAAAGCTTAGAGCTGCCTCCACCACAGGGGGGCTCTCTCGACCCACCAGCGGACAGGCACCAGTATTGGGAGAGGGGGGCTGGCCGTCAGGGTTCACCGCGGCTCTGGCACAAACCCGGCGACACGGAGGTGGCACGGGCAGGAGCGGACTGGCCGTCTCGGCTTCTCACTTTTTGGATTTTAGAAGGGCATGACATGCCTATATCTGTGTCTCCCCCTCCTTTTACTCCTCCACCTCTTTTCTTTTCGCATGACTATATGTACTTGTCACTTTTCCATGTGTTAGTTGTGTCTTCTGAGCAGTTTGTCAGCTTTTGGACACCTTTGAAGGTGTTTTCTATGTGTTTCTATGTGTTTTTGTTTGCCTGCCATTGGTTTTAACGGTGTTCGAAGGTGTTCGACGAACAGTTCGACGAACAGTTCGGCGAACACACGGGTGTTCGACGAACCGAACCGAACTCGAACACTACGGGGGTGGCTCAACACTATTCAAGACCTGCTCTCCAGGTACCAGGGGAACAGCGGGAGCATGCTGTTTATAAGTCTTCTCTTGCCTTTCTCTTGCTTGAGACAGACTTCGCTCGACGCTCTCCTGTACTTTCCGATACTGCTGCTGCCGTTCTGTATCCCAGTCTGCCTCTGGCGAGGTGTCCTCAGGTGTCAGGACTCCCATATCCAGGTCAATAGGCAACTTACCAGGTCTTGCTCTCATTAGGTAAGCCAGGGTACAGTTGGTGGAACCTACGGGGATGTGATTATACAAGTCCACCAGATCAGGCAGTTTTTCAGGCCACAGACTGCGTTCTTCCAGGGGCAATGTTTTTAGCAAGTCTATCACCACCTGGTTCATTTTCTCACATAGTCCGTTGGTCTGAGGGTGATAGGGCATTGTTCTTATCTTCCTGCAGCCATACAGATTGCAGAACTCTTGGAAGACCTCCGCTTCGAAGGCTGGCCCTTGGTCAGTCAACACTTGCTCCGGATACCCTTGTGGACGGCAGAAGTGCTGCTGGAAGGCTCTAGCTGCTGTTTGAGCCGTTAAGTCCTTGACAGGGACCACCACCAGGAACCGGGAGTAGTGATCTACGATGGTGAGGGCGTAGACGTACCCAGATTTGCTTGGAGCCAGTTTCGCATGGTCCAGGGCTACCAGTTCCAGTGGCTGCCTGGTGATGATGGGCTGCAGGGGAGTCTTCTGGCTGGCACGGTCTCTTCTTCTTAGGCTGCACGGGCCACAGTCTCTGCACCACCTCTCGATGGCTCCTCTCATGCCTACCCAGTAGAACCGTTCACGCAACAAGAACTTCAGCTTCTTCCAACCGAAGTGTCCTGCTCTGTCGTCTTATGCCTCCAGAACCATAGCCGCGTCTCGTCTTGGGACCACTACCTGCCAGGTCAGCTCATGTGTTCTAGAGTTGACCATTCTCCGGCACAGCTTCTCCTTGTAAAGAAACAGTTTACTTTTCTCCTTCCACAGTTGCTTGGTCTCCTCCGGAGCGTCTGGGTCAAGACGGGCATCAGCCTGTGTCAGCATTTCCTTCACTAGACGGACTGCGGGATCACTGTCTTGTGTCTCCGCCCAGCTGTAGTGGGGTAAGGGATTGAACATAGCAGAGCGCCTGTCCCTTACACGGTGGGAATACAGGGTAATCCCATGATGGTGGAACGCAGGGAGTTCGACTTCTTCCAGTTCTTCTGGATCTTCCCCTACGTCCGGTAAGTTTGGCATTCTGGGCAGGGCATCTGCGTTGGCATTTGAGCGCCCCGCCCAGTATTTGATGGTGAATTCATAGTTGGACAGGCGGGCCATCCACCTCTGCTCCAGGGCACCAAGTTTTGCAGTGTCCAGGTTGTCAACGGGTTGTTATCCGTGTACACGGTGAACTTGGAAGAGGCAAGGTAATGCTTGAAACGTTCGGTCACTGCCCACACCACTGCCAGGAACTCTAGCTTGAATGAGCTATAATTTTCAGGGTTTCTCTCTGTGGGCCATAGTTTCCGGCTGGCGTAAGCGATTACCCGTTCTTTCCCCTGCTGGATCTGGGACAGTACGGCTCCTAGCCCGATTTTGCTCGCGTCCGTGTGAAGGATAAAGGGCTGGCCGTAGTCAGGGTACGCCAGGATTTCATCCCCCGTGAGGGCCATCTTCAGCTGGCAGAAGGACTCCTCCTCCAGCTTTTCCCACCTGAAGGGCGGCTTCTGGTTTTTGGCCTTCCTGGATTGACCTATAAGGAGGTCCTGCATAGGAGCTGCCATTTTGGTGAAACCGGGAATGAATCTTCGGTAGTAGCCTACCAACCCGAGGAACTGCCGCACTTCCTTTATGCTGGAGGGTCTTGGCCAGTCTTTAATCACAGTAATCTTATCGGGGTCGAGAGCCACTCCGTCAGCACTCACCACGTGTCCCAGATACTGTACCTTTGGTTTCAGCAGGTGACACTTGGAGGGTTTCACTTTTAGGCCGTAGCTTGCCAGGGCGTCAAACACTTCTGCCAGGTGTTTCAGATGGTCCTCGTAGGTTTTGGAATAAACGATGACATCGTCCAGGTATAACAGGACCGTCTCGAAATTCCGGTGTCCCAGACAGCATTCCATCAACCGCTGGAAGGTTCCTGGTGCGTTGCAGAGCCCGAACGGCATACAGTTGAATTCGCTGAGACCTATCGGGGTGGTGAATGCAGTTTTCTCCTTGTCTGCCTCTGCTACAGGAACCTGCCAGTACCCGCTAGTAAGATCCAAAGTGGAGAAGAAGTTAGCAGATTTTAATGCAGCTAAAGATTCTTCTATTCTAGGTAACAGGTACGCATCTTTGTGTGTGATACGGTTGACCTTACTGTAGTCTACACACATTCCCATTGTGTTGTCCTTCTTTTTCACTAGAACTAGTGGAGCTGCCCAGGGGCTACAGCTGTCCCTGATTACCCCAGCCTCCTTCATGTCCTGCAACATCCCCTTTGCATGCTGATAGTGTGCAGGGGGTACAGGTCGGTATCTTTCCTTTATGGGTGGATGGTCTCCTGTGGGGATGTGATGTTCTACCCCCTTTACGTGCCCGAAGTCTAGCGGGTGTTTACTAAAGACTCTTTCGTACTCCTGAACCACCCGGTAGACTCCCTGTTTTTGGTGTGAGGGAGTGGAGTCAGTACCCAAATGCAGGTGCTGACACCAGTCCTCCATTTGTTTCTTAGAGCCGTTACCTTCCTCTGGTTGAGATGGAGGTAAGGGTTCCACGGCCCTTACAGAATTTTGGTTTATGGTGAACAATTTGGCTAGCGTGGCATACCCGGGCAGGTATACTTCTCTCTCCCCGATATTTATGATGCGGACAGGTACCCTCCCATGGCGTACATCGATCACCCCCCGTGCTGTCAAAATGGTGGGCCTACTGTCTGAGTAAACGGGTTCCACCATTGCTTGGTAGTCTCTACCTCTTAGACCAATAGCTGCCCGGCACCAGATCATCATCTCACTTTTCGGGGGCATGGCAATAGGGAACGGATCACACATTCTCACGCTACCAATCTCACCACCAGATAGTTCCACTTGTTGCCGTTTCATCAGTACCCGGATCTATTTTTGGAGAACACGCTGCTGGCTGGAACTGGCGTTCTTGGCAACCTGCTGTAAAATGAGAATTATCTCTGCAAGACAATTTTCAATCACGTTAGTTCCCAAGGTTATTTTAGGGTGACTCTCATGACTGTCAATGTCCACAATGATCAGTCCTTGTGCCGCCAGTTCGACTTTACCGATTTTAATGGTCACCTCTTTGAATCCCACCTGCGGCACGGGCTGACCATTGCTGGCGATGATACTCAGGTCATCATCTGGGTAGCGGGTTATGTCCGAGTCATTCCAGTACCGCTTAAAGAGCACATAAGGGATGGTAGTTACCTGTGACCCGGTGTCTAGTAGGGCACTCATTGGAATGCCATCCAGTACCACAGGCAAGACTGGACGTCCCCCTACATATTTATCACACCACTTTGAGGGGCCTGATGATCTTATGCTGGGGGTTGGCCCTCTGCCCCAGGTTGGGCCCGTTTAAATTACAGTACCTTGCCATATGTCCGGGTTGATTGCAGCGGCGGCACATGGGTTGCCCGTCCTTGTTGTATCTGTCGCTGGGTCTTCCTCTGGACGTTGGGATCCTCCTCTGTCGGTGCCACGGGACGTCCTTCGGTCCGGACGCCAGCTGGATCTTTCCTGGAGGAGAGACCTGTAAAGACTGCACAGTTCTGGTTAGCGCGGCTACGCTTTTAGTCAGCTCTTGGACCTGATGGTGCAGGTCTGTAGCCGGGTTGTTGTCCAAAGCCTGCGCACCAGCTCCTACAGACTCTGTAGACAAGGGCGCCGCCTCCTGATGATAGGTAATAGCAGGGCGCCGGTGGGTTACAGCGCTACCCGGTGCCGGTTCTCGGAACACCCGGATGGCCCTGTCTTGAACTTTGCAAAGTCTAAACCAGGGTTCTGCAAGGCCATTGCACATAACTGGGTTCAGTGGGCGTTGGACAGCAGACCCTCAATAAATTGCTCAGTTAAAAGTTCATCTGCATTCCGCACACTGTCAGGGTCTGCCTGTTTAATGGCTCCCAGGGCCTCTTGCAAACTCAAAGCATAGTCTCTTATATTGTCTTGGGCCCGCTGCTTGCACCCATAAAATCTCATTTTGATCTCGGCTGAGATGCGGGTATCAAAAGTGTCCTTCAGACGGGCCAAGATCTCCTTTACGGTCTCCTTGTCCCTGACTGACCAGGACTTTACTTCGCGTTGGGCTGCGCCGGTTAGCTGGCCTATCAATATGCTCACTTTCTAGCCCTCCGTCAGGGGGTATACCTTAAATAGGCTGTACAGTCTCTCTTTAAAGTAGCTTAGGGTATGCGACTCCCCTGAGTATTGGGGCAGCCAGGCCACTCCGGGAATGTAAGGCATTGTGAACTGCATTACTGCGGTAGCGGCCGCGCTGGTGGTAGAGGGTCCCTCCGTGTCCGTCATCTTCCTCCCCGCTAGTTAAGTGTGCCCTACCTTCCGACGATCCTCTTCTGTAGGCCGCGGCTCTGCTGGTGCTGCTCCGGGCGAGGACCTTGCGTCGTGTCCTGGTGACGTCAGCGTCGCTCTCTCTCCCTTCCAGGACCTTGCGCATTGTCGGTGCGTGGGGCGGAGCTTCAGGTCTCGCGCGGTTTGGACGTCCACGCCCCTCTTCTTCCCGCGCGGCGTCCTGAAGATGGCGTCCGATGGCGGGAAAATGGCTGAAGACGGCGGGAAATGACTGAAGATGGCGGGAGACGACTGAAGATGGCGGGAAACGGCCCTGGATGGCGGGAAACTTCCCACAGGTAAGTACAAAGTCTTATTCAGGCACGCAATACCCATTTGTGGCGGGTTGGTCACAATCCTGCCGACTACGCCAAAGTTGACGCGCCCCCTGGGTCGTGTGTGCACATGTGTGGGTTACCCGGAGCCGGGTCTCTGGGGGTTGTAGCCTCCGTGGCGGCGACCCGGTCCCGTGGCTCAGGGTGGTCAAACCAGTAGCAGTCTTTATAGGGTTTTTGTGGTTTAATGTCCGACTACGCCACCCGTGGATTGCGGTCAGGGTGTACCGCCGCTGCGAGGCAGACCGCTGAGGCTGGTGTGGTGTGCGCAGCAAAGGATGGGATAACTCCCCACGGGAAGAGTATAGCCTCAGGGCAGGGAACGTGGATGATGGGAGTGATGGTGCACGGGCGCAGCAGGAACGACTCAGAGTCTTTGCAGTGCAGTTCAAGGTCTTTACTGCTGATAATAAGGCAGACCCTCACGGGAGTACTGGCTAGCATAAGGGGCCTGGTCAGTCTGTGAGCAAACAGGAGTTCCCCTGACCAGGTGGAGTTGTAGGTCTCCCCGTCTGACTGCACTCTTCCTGGCTACCTTGCTGTAAGCGAGTAGAAGTAGCCCACATCCCTGAGTGTACCGTGTGGTGCTCACCCGTATGGCTGGTGACTTGGGGCCTTCTGATAGCACCCGCTCCTCGATGGCGGTGCTGGTCCCTTGCTCGTGACTGAGCCTCCGGGCTTCTATGGCCAGAGGACCTGAAATCCCCTGCCGGCGGGTTTCTGCTGCTGGGTATATATACGTCCCCACAGCCTCGGACTCCTGTGTCCGGTTCTTAGTGTCTTCTGCCAGGACGAACTCCGCTTAGCTCAAGTCCCTGGTCTTCAGCTCCTGCTCCTACAGAGCTCCTCGCTGTTACTTTCCCTGTGTCTGGAACAAACTCCAGGCTCTGACTGAACTAGCCCCGCCCCAGATCCAGTTTATATAGGGCTGGTTCCTCCCCTATCTGGTCTGGGACAGGAGGTGTTGCATGTTTAAGGGCTCCTGACCAGGAAACCTCCCCCTGCTCTCAGACGTAATATTTCTATTACTGTGGTAACCAGACCCCTGGGGTGCCACAAATACATGTGAGGAATGCGAAAGAAACAAGCATTCCTCACATATATTAAAGCTGTCAAACACTCGCAAATCATGCACACGGGAGTGATTCAAGCATATCATCAAGTATGCTGAAGATACTCGGTACTCACCCGAGCATACTCGCCGAAAGAGTTAATCGAACATACTCGCTCATCACTATCTGTTTCTTATTATTCGGCATTGATCTGTTTTTATAATTCCGATAAATGCATAAAGTGTTTCATAGTGAATCACGCTGATCTCTGTTTTATGATATAATTCTGCATTCTTTCATCTTCCACTAGAGGGAGCTAATTTAAAGGGGTTTAAGTGTTTTATTCAGCCTCCCCAGGTTCTACGCTGACTCTCTGCCGATGCTATCGAAGTCTGTTGTTGTCTGCAGCATTAATGTTACGTTCAGTGAGCTCAGCAGTTTTGAACAACTTGTCTTGTCAACTGCAAAGCTGTTGAGCTCACTGATTGGCTACAGTGCTGTCACGTCAGCACTACAGTCAACAACAGACATCGGAAGGTATCAGAAGAGACTGCTCGGGGAGGGTGAGTAAACTGAATTTGTATTTTTAAAATGTACACCAACTGGAGATCAGGGGTTTTCAAAACCCAGAAAACCCACTTTAAGATGGAGGTATTATTAAATTCAGTGGAAACTACTAATCAGTGGGCTTCCTCTAATGACAGCTGAAGCCAGACAGAATTTCATTACTTAATTTAAAATGAGGTACCACCCATATATATATTTTTTTTAAATGTATATTTAACCCCTTTAACCCCGAGGGTGGTTTGCACGTTAATGACCAGGTCAATTTTTACAATTCTGACCACTGTCACTTTATGAGGTAATAACTGTGAAACATTTCAATGGATCCCCCTGATTCGGAGAATGTTTTTTGTGACATATTGTACTTCATGATAGTGATAAAATTTAGTCTTTATGACTTGCACTTATTTGTGAAAAAATCATAAATTTGGAGAAAATTTTGAAAATTTCACAATTTTAAAACTTTGAATTTTCATGCCCTTAAATCAGAGAGATATATCCCCCAAAATAGTTAACAAATAACACTTCCCACAAGTCCACTTTAACCCCTTTCTGACGTGTGACCTAATAGTATGTCATGGTGACCTGGGCCGATAGGACCAATGACGTACAATTAGGTCATATGAAGATCGCCCCCGCACACAAGCTATGCACGGCGATCGCCGCTGGGTGTCAGTCTATTGTCACAGCTGAAACCCGGTACCATGTGCAGAGAGTGGTCCCGCACCGCACCCTGCACAATAACCCCCTCAATGCTGCGATTGAAGTCGATCGCAGCATTGCGGGAGCTAGGGGAGATGATCGCCGATACGCACCTCTCCTGCCGGCGTCCAATGCTGTCTGCCACGGCTCCAGGATGTTGCCACGACGACCCGAGGTCGTCATGACAACATACGGGTCACCAGACAGCAGGAAGATACTTTGGTCATGCGCAGTGCACGACCAAAGTATCTTCTCCCTCTGCAGCAGTGACAGCCTGTATAGCACAGGGAGCTGCTGCTGCTCTCTATGCTATACAGGCGATCTGAAAATAAAATGTGAAAGTTCCATAGTGGGACAAGGTGTAAAAGTAAAAACAAAATCAGAATGTGAAGAAACAAAATTAAAAAAAAATTGTAAAAATATAAAAAAAAATGAAAAAAATATATAAAAAAAATAAAAATATATTGTACCCATAAATAAATATTATTGTGGGAAAAAAAACAATAAAAGTACCCATAGATGGTATTTCCACGTCCGGAATGACCTGTCCTGTAAAACTGTCCCACTAGTTAACCCCTTTAGTGAACACGGTAAAAAAGAAACAATCATCATACCGCCAACAAAAAATGCAATAAAATGTGATCAAAAAAATGAATGCAAATAAAAATGGTACCACTGACAACATCATCTTATCCCGCAAAAAACAAGCCGCCATACAGCTCCATCGGACGAAAAATAAAAAAGTTATAGCTCTCAGAATAAAGCGATACAAAAAAAATATTTTTTCTGTTAAATAGTTTTTATTGTGTAAAAGCGGCAAAACATAAAAAAATATAAATATAGTACTGCTGTAATCATACTGACCCGAAGAATAACGCTGCCTTACCAATTTTACCACACGCAGAACGGTATAAAAAAAATAATTAAATAATAATCCCTGAATTGTTGGTTTTTGTTCATTCTCCCTCCCAAAAATCGGAATAGGAAGCGACCAAAAAATTTCAAATGCCTGAAAATGGTACCAATAAAAACGTCAACTTGTCCCGCAAAAAACAAGCTGTGACATGACTCTGTCGGCTGAAATACGGAAAAATTATAGCTCTCATAATATGGTGATGCAAAAACTAGTCTTTGCAAAAAAAAAGCGTCTTTTAGTGTGTGACAACTGTCAATCATAAAAACCCAATATGAATCTGGTATCACTGTAATCGCACCGACCCGAAGAATAAAGCAGTGTAATCACTTATACTGCACGAGGAACGGCGTAAAAAATAAATTCTAGGGTTAAGGTTGTGTTAGGGTTAGGGTTATGCTAGGGTTAGGATTGGGATTTTTTCAAAAGTAAAGAAAAAAATGACGACGACATGGCGACTAATGTTGAGCGCAAGTGCTCGCTTCTTGAGTTTGTATCGGGTGCTCGGGTATGCACCGAGTATCGCGGCTGCTGGAGTGACATGCTCGAGTCTCTGCCCCATATGTTTTGCAGCTGTTATACAGCCAAAAAAACCTTGCGGGGATTGCCTGCCATGCACGAGCGATCCCTGCATATTGTTTTTTTTGGGTGTCTAATAAACGTGAAACATGCGGGCGGGGACTCGAGCATGTCACTTGAGCACCCGAG
Organism: Phyllobates terribilis; assembly: GCF_046119375.1. Taxonomy (NCBI): domain Eukaryota; kingdom Metazoa; phylum Chordata; class Amphibia; order Anura; family Dendrobatidae; genus Phyllobates; species Phyllobates terribilis. The sequence goes on from NW_027362768.1 coordinate 333,345,696, forward strand.
ATACATGGTGCATACCTGAGTACCCGATGCAAACTCAAGTAGCGAGCACTTGCGCTCAAGACTAATGACAACTTATTTAATATGATGACCTAATGTTATCAAATTCTGTGTCGTACTTCTGGGTTCAAAATGTCCACTATACCCCTTGATAAAATCCTTGAAGGGGCTAGTGTCCAAAATGGGGTCACTTGTGGGGGGTTTCCACTGTTTTCAAAAAGTCAAATGGCGCGCCTTCCCTTCCGAGCCCTGCAGTGCGCCCAAACAGTGGTTTTCCCCCCACATATGGGGTATCGACGTGCTCAGGGAGAATTGCGCAACAAATTGCATGTCTCCTGTTACCCTTATGAAAATGCAAAATTGAAGGTTGAAAAACATTTTTGTTGCAAAAATGTGAAAATTTTATTTATACGGCTCAATGTTCTAAACTTCTGTGAAGCACCTGGGGGTTCAAGGTGCTCACCACACATCGGGATAAGTTCCCTGAGGGGTCTAATTTCCAAAATGGTGTCACTTGTGGGGGGTTTCCACTGTTTAGGCACATTAGGAGCTCCCCAAACGCAACATGGCATCCGCTAATTATTCAAGCCAATTTTACATTCAAAAAGTCAAATGGTGCTCCTTCCCTTCCGAGCCCTGCCGTGCAGCCAAACAGTGGTTTGCCTGCACATATTGGGTATTCAGATGCAAAGGGGAAATTGCAAGACAAATTTTTGGGTCCATTTTTTCCTGTTACCCTTGCAAAAATAAAAAAATTGGGGTCTAAATTAACATTTTTGTGAAAAAAGTTAAATGTTCATTTTTTTCTTCCACATTCCAAAAATTCCTGTGAACCACCTGAAGGGTTAATAATCTTCTTGAATGTGGTTGTGAGCACCTTGAGGGTTGCAGTTTTTAGAAAGGTGTCATTTTTGGGTATTTTCTGTCATAAACGCCCCTCAAAGTCACTTCAAATGTGATGTGGTCCTGTGGTTTTGTAAATTTTGTTGGAACAATTAGAAATCGCTGGTCAATTTTTAACCCTTATAGCTCCCTATAAAAAAAAAATGTTGGTTCCAAAATTGTGCTGATGTAAAGTAGACATGTGGGAAATGTTATTTCTTAACTATTTTGTGTGATATACAGTACAGACCAAAAGTTTGGACACACCTTCTCATTTAAAGATTTTTCTGTATTTTCATGACTTTGAAAATTGTACATTCACACTGAAGGCATCAAAACTATGAATTAACACATGTGGAATTATATACTTAACAAAAAAGTGTGAAACAACTGAAAATATGTCTTATATTCTAGGTTCTTCAAAGTAGCCACCTTTTGCTTTGATGACTGCTTTGCACACTCTTGGCATTCTCTTGATGAGCTTCAAGAGGTAGTCACCGGAAATGGTTTTCACTTCACAGCTGTGCCCTGTCAGGTTTAATAAGTGGGATTTCTTGCCTTATAAATGGGGTTGGAACCATCAGTTGTGTTGTGCAGAAGTCGGGTGGATACACAGCTGATAGTCCTACTGAATAGACTGTTAGAATTTGTATTATGGCAAGAAAAAAGCAGCTAAGTAAAGAAAAATGAGTGGCCATCATTACTTTAAGAAATGATGGTCAGTCAGTCCAAAAAATTGGGAAAACTTTCAATGTGTCCCCAAGTGCAGTTGCAAAAACCATCAAGTGCTACAAAGAAACTGGCTCACATGAGGACCGCCCCAGGAAAGGAAGACCAAGAGTCACCTCTGCTTCTGAGGATAAGTTTATCCGAGGCAGCAGCCTCAGAAATCGCAGGTTAACAGCAGCTCAGATTAGAGACCGGGACAATGCCACACAGAGTTCTAGCAGCAGACACATCTCTACAACAACTGTTAAGAGGAGACTTTGTGCAGCAGGCCTTCATGGTAAAATAGCTGCTAGGAAACCACTACTAAGGACAGGCAACAAGCAGAAGAGACTTGTTTTGGCTAAAGAACACAAGGAATGGACATTAGACCAGTGGAAATCTGTGCTTTGGTCTGATGAGTCCAAATTTGAGATCTTTGGTTCCAGCCACCGTGTCTTTGTGCGATGCAGAAAAGGTGAACGGATGGACTTTACATGCCTGGTTCCCACCGTGAAGCATGGAGGAGGAGGTGTGATGGTGCTTTGCTGGTGACACTATTGGGGATTTATTCAAAATTGAAGGCATACTGAACCCGCATGGCTACCACAGCATCTTGCAGCGGCATGCTATTTCATCCGGTTTGCGTTTAGTTGGACCATCATTTATTTTTCACAGGACAATGATCCCAAACACACCTCCAGGCTGTGTAAGGGCTATTTGGCCAAGAAGGAGAGTGATGGGGTGCCACACCAGATGACCTGGCCTCCACAGTCACCAGACCTGAACCCAATCGAGATGGTTTGGGGTGAACTGGACCGCAGAGTGAAGTCAAAAGGGCCAACAAGTGCTAAGCATCTCTGGGAACTCCTTCAAGATTGTTGGAAGACCATTTCCGGTGACTACCTCTTGAAGCTTACCCAGGGGTAAAGGGGTTAAACTTGGAACCAATTTTTTTTTGTTAGGAAGTTATAAGGGTTAAAAGTTGACAAACGATTTCTCATTTTTCCAACAAAATTTACAAAACTATTTTTTTAGGGACCACATCACATTTCAAGTCACTTTGAGGGGTCGATATGACAGAAAATACCCAAAAGTGACAACATTCTAAAAACTGCACCCCTCAAGGTGCTCAAAACCACATTCAAGAAGTTTATTAACTCTTGACGTGCTTCACAGCAATTAATGGAATGTGAAAGGAAAAATTAACATTTAACTTTTTTCACTTGCACAGCGAATAAGCCTCCTTACCTTGACGTGCCAGAGCCCTTATGTCACCCTCCACAAGGAGAAACGTTACCCCTTAGACTTTTTTCACTTAAATCTTACTTTAGACCCAATTTTTTTTTATTTTCACAAAGGTAAGAGGAGAAATTGAACCCCAAAAGTTGTTGTGCAAATTCTCCTGAGTACGCTGATACCCCATATGTGGGGGAAAACCATTGTTTGGGCGCACGGCAGGGCTCGGAAGGGAAGGAGCGCCGTTTAACTTTTTTCGAGCAAAACGAGCTGGAATTGAAAGCAGACACCATGTCACGTTTGAAGAGCCCCTGATGTGCTTAAACAGTGGACCACATTTTGGAAACTGGACCCCTTACAGAACTTATCTAGATGTGTGCTGAGAACTTTGAACCCTCAAGTGGTTCACAAAAGTTTATAACGTACAGCTGTGAAAATAAAATAATCACAATGATCTTTTAGCCGCAATTTCTCCTGAGTATGATGTTATCCCATATGTGGGAGAAAACCATTGTTTGGGTGCACAGCAGGGCTCAGAAGTGAAGGAGTGATGTTTTGGAATGCAGACTTTGATGAAATGGTCTGTTGGCATCATGTTGCTTTTGCAAAGCCCCTTATGTGCATAAACAGTGGAAATACCCAACAAGTGCCCCCTTTTTGGATACCATACCCCCAAATGAATTTACCTAGAAGTGTGGTGAGTACCTTGAACCCCCAGGTGCTTCACAGAAAATTATAATGTTGACTTGTGAAAATAAAAAAAAAAAATTTTTTTCCACAAAAATGTTATTTTAGCCCAAAAAATATATTTTCACAAGGGTAACAGGAGAAAGTGGACCTCAAAATCTGTTGTGCAATTTCTCCTGAGTATGCTGATACCCCATAAGTTGGAGAAAACTACTATTTGTGTGCACGTCAGGGCTCGGAAGGGAAGGAGTGATGTTTTGGAATGCAGACTTTGATGGAATGGTCTGTTGGCATCATGTTGCTTTTGCAAAGCCCCTTATGTGCATAAACAGTGGAAATACCCAACAAGTGCCCCCTTTTTGGATACCATACCCCCAAATGAATTTACCTAGAAGTGTGTTGAGTACCTTGAACCCCCAGGTGCTTCACAGAAAATTATAATGTTGACTTGTGAAAATAAAAAAAAAAAAATTTTTTCCACAAAAATGTTATTTTAGCCCAAAAAATATATTTTCACAAGGGTAACAGGAGAAAGTGGACCTCAAAATCTGTTGTGCAATTTCTCCTGAGTACGCTGATACCCCATAAGTTGGAGAAAACTACTGTTTGTGTGCACGTCAGGGCTCGGAAGGGAAGGAGTGATGTTTTGGAATGCAGTCTTTGATGGAATGGTCTGTGGGTCTCATGTCGCGTTTGCAGAGCCCCTGATGTGCCTAAACAGTGAAAATACCCAACAAGTCCCCCCTTTTTGGAACTGATATACTGTTTCCTGGTATGTGAATTTTATGATGCAGTGGCGTACGTGAGTTGTGTAGTGTTCGTCAGGTTGTCATACGTCAGTTGTGTAGTGTTCATCAGGTTGTCATAAGTGAGTTGTGGAAGTCAGAAATTAATTTAGTACTCCATAATGAATTTTATAGTCCATGGATGTGTGGTACAGTCTGAAGCATTCTTTCGTACACAGGCCAGGTTTGTCGGGGCAAGTGTCGCATTGATAAGTGGTGTCCTTGTGTATCCCCCTTCTGTAACACACTCGGCTCCTCTTTTGTGACCTACCTTTTTTCCCCTTGGAGGGATCTCCTCCAGGAAATGTTGGCCTGGTATAATACAAGCACCTTCAGTTCTTGAAATACTGGGGCCCGCTCCTTCCTGACTACCAAATATCAGGACCTTGATCATTACCTCCTGGAACAGAATGTACGACGTAGCTGTCTGGCCTGCACTTCATGATAGCAGGAAAGAGTTGTGCATTGCCATCTCTACGATGTGCACAGCCAGCTTCTTGTACCACACCTTGGCCTTTCTCAAGGCACTGTAAGGCTGGAGGACTTGATCAGAGAGATTAACTCCCCTTCATGTACTTGTTGTACCCAAGTACACAGTCTGGTTTTGGTGACCTGTGTAGAGGAACCTTGTACAGTGCTGGGGGTGCTGACATCACCATGTATGGTGGTCAAGAAAAGGACATCCCTCTTGTCCTTGTACTTGACCAGGTGGTCATTACATTGGGCTCTGCTCTCACACCTTCTGATCATCTGCGCAATCAGGCCTCTCTGATGTGTGCTGTCAGTACCGCAGACTGCGGTACCTCGCGCAGAGAGGGACTTGAAGAGTCTAAGGACTATGGACGTAATAGTCTGAAACGCGTCTGCAATTACTTTGTCTGGAGTTTTTATGGATTTGCAATAAACAAGGATTTTTTACAAGCACTAGTGCTACCCTCAATCCAGGCTAGAGTAATCACTTTAAGATAAGCTGTAGAAGAAAACCTGTCGTGATAGAAGAAAACTAACCGCAGTTTTGAAATCAACATGTCTATGTTAGTCTGAATCTCCAGAAAAATCTAACTCAACAAAAATTATGTTCAAAAATGTTCCCCAGTGTAATAAATCGGGGCTTATGTCTCATCTCAAACACTTTGCAACCTTTAAGGAAATATTTGTTTTGTAGTTGCTGACCTCTTTTATTCTATATTCCACGACTAAAGAACGCGATTACACTTACAAGTGCATTATGGCATTATAGGCTCTTGCTATATTTATATCAAATTTTAGCAATAAGTGAAACTTCACATCAATCAAAATTATTTCTCACCTATTTTTCTGAACAACAAATGTTAATTTGATTCACATGATATTCACATTTATTGCTACAAAATCAGAGGAAATGATGTCTTCCCACCCGGGGCTTTATGTGGATGTAGGTTTTTGCCTTTATACTAATCTTCTGTTTGTTTTATGCATGCCAGCACACGTCAAGCCCTGGCAGCTGTTGTACGGGCTACGCGCACAGCTTGTATGTAACTTTGATCTGATCATCCCTATCCCATCCTTTAGCCAATTCATCCCTTTCTATTTATTTGTTGAGCATCTGTGAGAGTGTCTTAATGTATCACAGAGTATTTATCCTCGATGATCCTTATCCAAAAATGTCAGGAGAAGCCTTGCCAAAATCCTCCTCCCTCGTGGTCAGATACATTTCACAATGAAGAACTTTTCACATTGAGCCCCTAGATGTTTATTATATAAATACAGTATTCTATTATTATTATTATTATTATTATTATTATTATAAATTTGATATTTGCTAAAAAAAAAATTGCACCTATGCATAAAACCAAAACCTATCATCAATATCAGTCTTTGACTTCATAGATCTTAATTTGCACTGCAGGGATAATACAATAATATTGATTGATGGTGAAGGGCATCTTATATTGTGTTAGTAAGCTTCATTACATTAAAGAGCGTTTCACCCTAAAAAGAAGAAACAAAAAAACTGAAAAGTCCTTTACTTGTCCTTTCTTTTTATGTTCTAAGAAATTATGAGCACTTCCAGTAAATCATACTTACTCACAAACTAAATTCCCTATCAGTATGCCTTTGTAGTGTTGAAGTTAACCAGAGAACCCCATGAAAAAACAGGGAGCGCATACAAACTCCTTGAAGATGTTGTCTTTGGAGGGATTTGAATCCAGGACCCCAGCGCTGCAAAGCAACATTGCTAACCACTGAACCACCATGCTGGCCTGCCTCTAGCTTTATTGCACTGCACTTTATCCACTCTGAAAATAAGTGATATACAACTGCTGTCCCCCTTTCACACTGAAGATTGACAGTTTATTATATGTGATTTCAACTTTAGACTGTCTCCCCTGCCTCCTGTTTGTGATAGATTTCTCCCTGTCAGCTCTTACAAGCAGGAGACAGGGAAGACAAGCTGACACTGCATTTTATGGTTTACACCAGGGACTCTGCACTCACAAATAGTGCAGACAGGCAGTGTGAGTCAAAAGTTAAAATCTCTGCAGGTACATAATGTAGAGATTCTCCTACTATATGACAGTTTCCTTATATAAATCTTAGATTATAACTTCAGCAGCATAGAGGGGTGTGCAGAGAAAAAGGAGGGTAGACTTGAATAGGGAGGGGTGTGTTTGACCAAGCTGCTAGGAGGAATCTAATGGGTGATGATCTCATCCTGTCGTTGAAAGGAAGTCAGAAAAATGACCTCCTGTCTACACATACAAGCTTGTACTGGGCTGGTAATCAGACTGGAGATCATATGTCACAGCACTCATAGTAAGTGTCTGTGGAGGGATATATGGATGTAACTGAGCCAAGATGCAGCAAATTACAATGCTCCCGTGCATCCCCCCTATTCTGGAACTCTCTACCCCAACATATCAGACTCTCTGCTACCATAGAAACCTTCAAAAGGAGCCTGAAGACTAGAGATGAGCGTTGTTCTACTCGAACTGTTCGCCAATCTCAAATTCGAGCTGTTTTGGGCGGTGTTCGAGCCGTTCGGCGAACACGAACAATTTGAGAAAAATTCGGCTGTTCGAGGTTATGTTCGATAACTGTTCGTGCACCAAAATCATAACTGGATTTTTTCTCAGTAATGATGAAAATTAATGAAAATACGCAGTTTGAGTGTACAGCGGGGCGGGGGGAGGGGCAGGGGATGGATCTCTGCAGGAACAATGAAGATCTCCTTTTTTTTTTTCTCTTTCCTGCATTTACAGTGGGGAGGTGCAATCTGTCAGCCTATCAGCAGCGCACACACGGAGCGAAGTGCTTTTTTTCACACAAGCAAGGGCATGTGTCATTGGCAGTGTATGTCACATGTCCTTGCCCTATAAGACCAAGCCATTTTCCCCGTCGCCACCATTTTCTCACTGCTGCAGCTGCGTGTTAGACGGCACCGCTGTTGCTGTGTGCGCTATACCTTGTTAATTTCAAGCCAATTTTCGCACAAATCTACAGATAGCTTGGGAGTAGGGAATAGTTGTGATTGCAGTCCTTTTAAGGACTAGGTTACAGCATTTCCTACGACTTTTATCAGGCAGGTCTGTGCTCTTAAATAGATAGGTTGTGGGAGTAAAGACTAATTGTTATTGGAGTCCTTTTCAGGACTAGGTTACATCAGTTCCTATCAGTTTTTGCCAGGCAGGTCTGTGCCAGTGCTGTGCAAGTTTTTTTCACAGCATTTGGCTGAATCTAGCAATGCTAATCCTCTTTGGCCTATTGCAGAGTGTGTTAGTCAGTGGAGTAGCCTATCTGTGTTGCAAGATATACCACCTGTGTATAGAATACCAATTTTTTTACTGCACCTAGTGAAGTAAAATCTTTTGGGCATAACATCATTCTATTAGTCCATCTATACTGACCTCCATCAGGTTGCAAATTGAATATAATTTTTTTCTGCATCTAGCTCTGAAAAAATATTGGGCTTCTAGCTGTGTGTGGGACTTGTTGTATTATTCCATCTATACTGACCTCCATCAGGTTGCAAACTGAATATATTTTTTTCTGCATCTACCTCTGAAAAAATATTGGGCTTCTAGCTGTGTGTGGGACTTGTTCTATTAATCCATCTATACAGACCTCCATCAGGTTGCAAACTGAATATATTTTTTTCTGCATCTACCTCTGAAAAAATATTGGGCTTCTAGCTGTGTGTGGGACTTGTTGTATTAGTCCATCTATACTGACCTCCATCAGGTTGCAAATTAAAAATAATTTTTATCTGCATCTACAGTACCTCTGAAAAAATATTTGGGCTTCTAGCTGTGTGTGGGACTTGTTCTATTAGTCCATCTATACTGACCTCCATCAGGTTGCAAATTGAATATAATTTTTATCTGCATCTAGCTCTGAAAAAATATTTGGCCTTCTAGCAGTGTGTGGGACTTTCTCTATTAGTCCATCTATACTGACCTCAATCAGGTTGCAAATTAAAAATAATTTTTATCTGCATCTACCTCTGAAAAAATATTTGGGCTTCTAGCTGTGTGTGGGATTTGTTCTATTAATCCATCTATACAGACCTCCATCAGGTTGCAAACTGAATATATTTTATTCTACATCTACCTCTGAAAAAATATTGGGCTTCTAGCTGTGTGTGGGACTTGTTGTATTAGTCCATCTATACTGACCTCCATCAGGTTGCAAACTGAATATATTTTTTTCTGCATCTACCTCTGAAAAAATATTGGGCTTCTAGCTGTGTGTGGGACTTGTTCTATTAATCCATCTATACAGACCTCCATCAGGTTGCAAACTGAATATATTTTTTTCTGCATCTACCTCTGAAAAAATATGTGGCCTTCTAGCAGTGTGTGCGACTATCTCTATTAGTCCATCTATACTGACCTCCATCAGGTTGCAAACTGAATATAATTTTTTTCTGCATCTAGCTCTGAAAAAATATTTGGCCTTCTAGCAGTGTGTGGGACTTTCTCTATTAGTCCATCTATACTGACCTCCATCAGGTTGCAAATTCAAAATAATTTTTTGTCTGCATCTAGCTCTGAAAAAATATTGGGCTTCTAGCTGTGTGTGGGACTTGTTGTATTAGTCCATCTATACTGACCTCCATCAGGTTGCAAATTAAAAATAATTTTTATCTGCATCTACAGTACCTCTGAAAAAATATTTGGGCTTCTAGCTGTGTGTGGGACTTGTTCTATTAGTCCATCTATACTGACCTCCATCAGGTTGCAAATTGAATATAATTTTTATCTGCATCTAGCTCTGAAAAAATATTTGGCCTTCTAGCAGTGTGTGGGACTTTCTCTATTAGTCCATCTATACTGACCTCCATCAGGTTGCAAATTAAAAATAATTTTTATCTGCATCTACCTCTGAAAAAATATTTGGGCTTCTAGCTGTGTGTGGGACTTGTTCTATTAATCCATCTATACAGACCTCCATCAGGTTGCAAACTGAATATATTTTTTTCTGCATCTACCTCTGAAAAAATATTGGGCTTCTAGCTGTGTGTGGGACTTGTTGTATTAGTCCATCTATACTGACCTCCATCAGGTTGCAAACTGAATATATTTTTTTCTGCATCTACCTCTGAAAAAATATTGGGCATCTAGATGTGTGTGGGACTTGTTCTATTAATCCATCTATACAGACCTCCATCAGGTTGCAAACTGAATATATTTTTTTCTGCATCTACCTCTGAAAAAATATTGGGCTTCTAGCTGTGTGTGGGACTTGTTGTATTAGTCCATCTATACTGACCTCCATCAGGTTGCAAACTGAATATATTTTTTTCTGCATCTACCTCTGAAAAAATATTGGGCCTTCTAGCAGTGTGTGGGACTTTCTCTATTAGTCCATCTATACTGACCTCCATCAGGTTGCAAATTCAAAATAATTTTTTGTCTGCATCTAGCTCTGAAAAAATATTGGGCTTCTAGCTGTGTGTGGGACTTGTCCATCTATACTGACCTCCATCAGGTTGCAAATTAAAAATAATTTTTATCTGCATCTACAGTACCTCTGAAAAAATATTTGGGCTTCTAGCTGTGTGTGGGACTTGTTCTATTAGTCCATCTATACTGACCTCCATCAGGTTGCAAATTGAATATAATTTTTATCTGCATCTAGCTCTGAAAAAATATTTGGCCTTCTAGCAGTGTTTGGGACTTTCTCTATTAGTCCATCTATACTGACCTCCATCAGGTTGCAAATTCAAAATAATTTTTTGTCTGCATCTAGCTCTGAAAAAATATTCGGCTTCTAGGTGTGTGTGGGACTTGTTGTATTAGTCCATCTATACTGACCTCCATCAGGTTGCAAATTAAAAATAATTTTTATCTGCATCTACAGTACCTCTGAAAAAATATTTGGGCTTCTAGCTGTGTGTCGGACTTGTTCTATTAGTCCATCTATACTGACCTCCATCAGGTTGCAAATTGAATATAATTTTTATCTGCATCTAGCTCCGAAAAAATATTTGGCCTTCTAGCAGTGTGTGGGACTTTCTCTATTAGTCCATCTATACTGACCTCCATCAGGTTGCAAATTAAAAATAATTTTTATCTGCATCTACCTCTGAAAAAATATTTGGGCTTCTAGCTGTGTGTGGGACTTGTTCTATTAATCCATCTATACAGACCTCCATCAGGTTGCAAACTGAATATATTTTTTTCTGCATGTACCTCTGAAAAAATATTGGGCTTCTAGCTGTGTGTGGGACTTGTTGTATTAGTCCATCTATACTGACCTCCATCAGGTTGCAAACTGAATATATCTTTTTCTGCATCTACCTCTGAAAAAATATTGGGCTTCTAGCTGTGTGTGGGACTTGTTCTATTAATCCATCTATACAGACCTCCTTTAGGTTGCAAACTGAATATATTTTTTTCTGCATCTACCTCTGAAAAAATATTGGGCTTCTAGCTGTGTGTGGGACTTGTTGTATTAATCCATCTATACTGACCTCCATCAGGTTGCAAACTGAATATATTTTTTTCTGCATCTACCTCTGAAAAAATATTGGGCCTTCTAGCAGTGTGTGGGACTTTCTCTATTAGTCCATCTATACTGACCTCCATCAGGTTGCAAATTCAAAATAATTTTTTGTCTGCATCTAGCTCTGAAAAAATATTTGGCTTCTAGCTGTGTGTGGGACTTGTATTAGTCCATCTATACTGACCTCCATCAGGTTGCAAATTAAAAATAATTTTTATCTGCATCTACAGTACCTCTGAAAAAATATTTGGGCTTCTAGCTGTGTGTGGGACTTGTTGTATTAGTCCATCTATACTGACCTCCATCAGGTTGCAAATTGAATATAATTTTTATCTGCATCTAGCTCTGAAAAAATATTTGGCCTTCTAGCAGTGTGTGGGACTTTCTCTATTAGTCCATCTATACTGACCTCCATCAGGTTGCAAATTCAAAATATTTTTTTGTCTGCATCTAGCTCTGAAAAAATATTGGGCTTCTAGCTGTGTGTGGGACTTGTTGTATTAGTCCATCTATACTGACCTCCATCAGGTTGCAAATTAAAAATAATTTTTATCTGCATCTACAGTACCTCTGAAAAAATATTTGGGCTTCTAGCTGTGTGTGGGACTTGTTCTATTAATCCATCTATACAGACTTCCATCAGGTTGCAAACTGAATATATTTTTTTCTGCATCTACCTCTGAAAAAATATTGGGCTTCTAGCAGTGTGTGGGACTTTCTCTATTAGTCCATCTATACTGACCTCCATCAGGTTGCAAATTAAAAATAATTTTTATCTGCATCTACCTCTGAAAAAATATTTGGGCTTCTAGCTGTGTGTGGGACTTGTTCTATTAATCCATCTATACAGACCTCCATCAGGTTGCAAACTGAATATATTTTTTTCTGCATCTACCTCTGAAAAAATATTGGGCTTCTAGCTGTGTGTGGGACTTGTTGTATTAGTCCATCTATACTGACCTCCATCAGGTTGCAAACTGAATATATTTTTTTCTGCATCTACCTCTGAAAAAATATTGGGCTTCTAGCTGTGTGTGGGACTTGTTCTATTAATCCATCTATACAGACCTCCATCAGGTTGCAAACTGAATATATTTTTTTCTGCATCTACCTCTGAAAAAATATTGGGCTTCTAGCAGAGTGTGGGACTTTCTCTATTAGTCCATCTATACTGACCTCCATCAGGTTGCAAATTAAAAATAATTTTTATCTGCATCTACCTCTGAAAAAATATTTGGGCTTCTAGCTGTGTGTGGGACTTGTTCTATTAATCCATCTATACTGACCTCCATCAGGTTGCAAATTCAAAATAATTTTTTGTCTTCATCTAGCTCTGAAAAAATATTGGGCTTCTAGCTGTGTGTGGGACTTGTTCTATTAATCCATCTATACAGACCTCCATCAGGTTGCAAACTGAATATATTTTTTTCTGCATCTACCTCTGAAAAAATATTGGGCTTCTAGCAGAGTGTGGGACTTTCTCTATTAGTCCATCTATACTGACCTCCATCAGGTTGCAAATTAAAAATAATTTTTATCTGCATCTACCTCTGAAAAAATATTGGGCCTTCTAGCAGTGTGTGGGACTTTCTCTATTAGTCCATCTATACTGACCTCCATCAGGTTGCAAATTCAAAATAATTTTTTGTCTTCATCTAGCTCTGAAAAAATATTGGGCTTCTAGCTGTGTGTGGGACTTGTTGTATTAGTCCATCTATACTGACCTCCATCAGGTTGCAAATTAAAAATAATTTTTATCTGCATCTACAGTACCTTTGAAAAAATATTTGGGCTTCTAGCTGTGTGTGGGACTTGTTCTATTAGTCCATCTATACTGACCTCCATCAGGTTGCAAATTGAATATAATTTTTATCTGCATCTAGCTCTGAAAAAATATTTGGCCTTCAAGCAGTGTGTGGGACTTTCTCTATTAGTCCATCTATACTGACCTCCATCAGGTTGCAAATTCAAAATAATTTTTTGTCTGCATCTAGCTCTGAAAAAATATTGGGCTTCTAGCTGTGTGTGGGACTTGTTGTATTAGTCCATCTATACTGACCTCCATCAGGTTGCAAATGAAAAATAATTTTTATCTGCATCTACAGTACCTCTGAAAAAATATTTGGGCTTCTAGCTGTGTGTGGGACTTGTTCTATTAGTCCATCTATACTGACCTCCATCAGGTTGCAAATTGAATATAATTTTTATCTGCATCTAGCTCCGAAAAAATATTTGGCCTTCTAGCAGTGTGTGGGACTTTCTCTATTAGTCCATCTATACTGACCTCCATCAGGTTGCAAATTAAAAATAATTTTTATCTGCATCTACCTCTGAAAAATATTTGGGCTTCTAGCTGTGTGTGGGACTTGTTCTATTAATCCATCTATACAGACCTCCATCAGGTTGCAAACTGAATATATTTTTTTCTGCATCTACCTCTGAAAAAATATTGGGCTTCTAGCTGTGTGTGGGACTTGTTGTATTAGTCCATCTATATTGACCTCCATCAGGTTGCAAACTGAATATATTTTTTTCTGCATCTACCTCTGAAAAAATATTGGGCTTCTAGCTGTGTGTGGGACTTGTTCTATTAATCCATCTATACAGACCTCCATCAGGTTGCAAACTGAATATATTTTTTTCTGCATCTACCTCTGAAAAAATATTGGGCTTCTAGCTGTGTGTGGGACTTGTTGAATTAGTCCATCTATACTGACCTCCATCAGGTTGCAAACTGAATATATTTTTTTCTGCATCTACCTCTGAAAAAATATTGGGCCTTCTAGCAGTGTGTGGGACTTTCTCTATTAGTCCATCTATACTGACCTCCATCAGGTTGCAAATTCAAAATAATTTTTTGTCTGCATCTAGCTCTGAAAAAATATTCGGCTTCTAGCTGTGTGTGGGACTTGTTGTATTAGTCCACCTATACTGACCTCCATCAGGTTGCAAATTAAAAGTAAATTTTATCTGCATCTACAGTACCTCTGAAAAAATATTTGGGCTTCTAGGTGTGTGTGGGACTTGTTCTATTAGTCCATCTATACTGACCTCCATCAGGTTGCAAATTGAATATAATTTTTATCTGCATCTAGCTCTGAAAAAATATTTGGCCTTCTAGCAGTGTGTGGGACTTTCTCTATTAGTCCATCTATACTGACCTCCATCAGGTTGCAAATTGAATATAATTTTTATCTGCATCTAGCTCTGAAAAAATATTTGGCCTTCTAGCAGTGTGTGGGACTTTCTCTATTAGTCCATCTATACTGACCTCCATCAGGTTGCAAATTAAAAATAATTTTTATCTGCATCTACCTCTGAAAAAATATTTGGGCTTCTAGCAGTGTGTGGGACTCATTGTATTAGGCCATCTATACCAAGCTCCACCAGCTTTGAAATTAATAATAATTTTTAGCTGCATCTAGCCCTGAAAATAATTTTTCCCAATAGTGGTAGCAATAGAAATATGGGGCGCGCGCCTGGCTAACAAAAATATACGCTTCATAACACAATACACCAGCCTAGCGCACTGCATTAATAAGATGGCATCATCGTCTCTCCCAGTGCTAGGCCTACTACGCAGGCTAGTATTCCTGTGCCTAAAACACAATGTATGGGTCCGCGCTAGCCACTATGCTGAGGGGTATAAAGCTGCTGCTAATGCTTTATAACAATTCAATTGGTAGATTTTCACAGAGCTCTTCCACAACGCCCACCCATCGGGCAACAGTTGCCCACCCTCCCTATGGGATCTAGTGGCGAATAGTTGATGCCATTAATGAGAGCGTCAGTTGCCCCGTCAACGTAGCAAGCATACGGTAAGGCATGGGAAGAGTGGACACGACTAGTAGCAGGCAGACGGGTTGACCAATGTGAACAAGCCAGATCACAAGTCACCATAGAATTTCTCCACCAGCTAATGATGAGGGGCATATCAGGGGCGTCAGCGCAGCGGTGTCTGACCGGAGTAGCATTTCACTTCCAACTACTGAATTGGGGAGATGTGACAAAGATTCATCACCAGACAATCCATAAAAGGGTGGAAAAGGGGTCAGCCAAGTCAGGAATGTAGACGTCCCGTCCCGTGTCACTAAAACTGATTTCTCACATCTTATCCCTAACACCATTAACATGACACTCACAATTTGAAGCAACACTAATGTCTACTGCATTTGTGATCGCCTTCTTCAGGGCGCTATGTATAAGCGAATTAGTCTCTCAATCCAAAATTACCACCAGTGGACGCTTATTACACCAGGAAGTAGTCATAGCCAATAATGCAATACGTGTACACATACACCAATCGAAAATGGTTCCAGCGGGCAGGGGTACTTGGGTACTTCTACAACCCACAAACGGTACACTGAGTCGGGTAACAATAGTAAAAACATATCTAACCATCAGATTACAAAGTAATTTCTTCATATCACACATTGATGGAACGCCATTATCAAGATACCTGTTCCAAGCTATATTTAATAAATGCATAACATCAGCAGGGAACCACCCCAAAGATTACGGGACACACTCATTCCGCATAGGTGCGGCCACGGAAGCAGCAAGAGCAGGACTGTCAGAAACGGAAGTTCAGAGGATAGGGAGATGGCGATCCACGTGTTTGGCGAGATACATAAGACCGGACTTGTTATCCTAATGTGGTTTGTTTCTTTTACAGGTGACGCTAAGCCAACAGTGTGAGTGATAGGCCACTCGTATATATATTGGGCACAAAAAAGGGCGAAAGTCCGCCCAGGGGGGAGGAAATAAGAGTTTCATAACACATATTTCAACTGGAGAGGTATTAGAGGCCTGCTATGGCCACAGGTACTAATGGAGGTAATCAAGGTAGGGAGAGAGGCAAGAGGTCCGGTCATCTTAGTTATACAGGCCGGGGGAAACAACCTAGGTCATCACAAGAGCGCATAACTAATGGCAATAATGAAACTAGACACTAAGCGCTTCAGAGAATTTATCACAAAATTAGCTATAGTATGGTCAGAGATTGTGCCGATAGCGGTATGGAAAGGTGCGCGAGACATCACGGCCATCGAATGGACAAGGCGGGTAATAATTATTCGGATGGCAAAATTTAGAAGAGACAGAGGCGGTGTAGTGATACGACACCGACAACTGGAAGGAGATAAAGCAGGCCTCATACGGCCCGACGGTGTTCACTTAATAGATATTGGACTGGACATATTCCTGTCAGGACTCCAGGACGGAGTGGAACAAGCGTTAAGAGTGATGGGTGGGGGTCAGAGTCCTGCATACGAGTACGCAGGATCCTCCGTGGCCTGGAAATAGAAAGGACATGTTGGAGAGTTACACTTGTTGGCCAGCTTGCCGGAGTGGGGACCCAGGGCATGCTGCAACAAGCTGAATTAGTTTAGAAATAAAATCCCTTTCTAATGGAATGAGTATAAAGAGTTAATAAAGCTGTGACCGATCCTCACCCATCCAGTTGTAAGAGTTACATTATTGGGTTGTCCATGAAAGGGGGGCGGTAGGGGGGCTGAGCATCTGGGTTTGGTTGGGGGTCCCCACAGTCTGCCTAGGCTAGATTAATTTAAAAATTCTTATTAGATACACAGGCGGTGCAGCTTGCTTCGCAGCTGGGCTACTACGCCCAAAGTATTGCCTAGGCTAGATGCAGTTAAAAATTCTACGCTGACTAGCAGACACTGAAGATTTGGAGCAGACCTCTGAGTAAACAGCTCTTCAGACTCAACCATCTGTGTTACCCCAAGCCATAGTGTATGTAGTTTCTTACAGTTAAAAGGGGGGGGGTGCGACCCAACCCACCTGGAATTGACGATGCCAACGTCACGTAAGACACAGCAAGGGGACTCCCAAAATTGTGGCACAGACACCACTTAACCCTAGAGCGCATACCTGTGGCCTTGCAGGCCCGCCCAGTTAATTGTTTTCTATTTTCTGCAAGATTGCTTTAGTTAGAATTTTGAAACTCTAGGTATTCTTCATGTATATAGTTGTTTGTCATTTGAGTTTGAGTTATTCCATGTTATTTGCACACGGGCCTAAAGGGCCCCAGGTATGTGAAAGTGTAGATTTTTATGGTCATGCGTTCTAGGGTTAAGTGGCATCAATTGCCCCACTGTTGCTTAAAACGGTTGGTGAGGTGATTTTACCAAATCCCCAAGCTTTTAGTCTCCCAAGGATGACACAGGGGTAGAAATGTCCTTGCGAATCCATGATTTGATCATCTTTATGAACGTGAGTCTGTCTACATTCTCAGTGGACAGCCGCGTGCGCTTATCTGTCAGCACACCACCAGCAGCGCTGAACACACGTTCAGAGAGAACACTGGCTGCATGGCATGACAAGATCTCCAAGGCGTGAGTGGCGAGCTCCGGCGATTTTTCAAGATTGGAATACCAAAATGAGCAAGGGTCCAGTGACACAGTCATGGCTTCGATGTTCACTTGGAGATTCTCCTGTACCATCCATCATGGTCTAAAAAAGTGGTGAAACGATTCCACAAAATTGCTGTTACCAGCAGATACTGTGTTACTGTTACTGTTTGAGTGATGAAGACTCGACAGTCCCACCGTTGGCAAGTTAGAACTGTGAGATTCACTGCGTGCACCACTGGTGTTTTGTGGAAAAGCACATGTAAGATTCTGCAACAGATACTCCTGCATTCGTCAATACCTTTTTATGGCAGGAATTATTTCGGCAAATATACTTTTGTACCGGGGATCTAAGAGTGTGGCAACCAAGTAGTCGGGATTACTTCGAATTCTGACAATCCGGGGGTCATGTTGCAGGTAGTGCAGCAAGAAGGCACTCATGTGTCTTGCGCATCCAGAAGGACCAAGTCCTTGTTGTGTTGGTAGCGAGGTAAGAATCATGCTTCCTTCCTCTGCCCTCTCCCTCCAACCTCGCACAACAGAAATGTGATCAAGGTCTCCCTCATCTGATGAGTCTTCCATGCCCATTGCCAGTTCATCCTCCACT
The DNA here is from genome assembly GCF_046119375.1 of Phyllobates terribilis. Taxonomy (NCBI): domain Eukaryota; kingdom Metazoa; phylum Chordata; class Amphibia; order Anura; family Dendrobatidae; genus Phyllobates; species Phyllobates terribilis. Next base: position 333,363,956 of record NW_027362768.1, read on the forward strand.
TCTTCCTCGGCTCCTGCACCTTCCTCAACAGTTTGGCTGCTACCATGTGCCCTGGTTAATCCCTCTTCCCCACCCTCCCATGCCTGCCGCCTTGGTGCTGCCAACCGTCTGGACCTTGGAGATGTTATCCCTTCCGCATACGACTCCTCCTCTACTTCCTCCACCTCCTCTTGTCCCACCACCTGACTCCGAATTCTATTTAACATGTGCTCCAGCATGTAAATCACCGTAATAGTCATGCTGATAATGGCATCGTCAGCACTAAACATCTTCGTCGCCATTTCAAGACTGTGCAGAAGGGTGCATAGGTCCCTGATCTGAGACCACTCCTCCAGCGTGATTTGCCCCACCTCTGGATCTCGTTGGCCCAGGCTATACGTCAGAACGTATTGCACCAGGGCTTGTCGGTGCTGCCACAGTCGCTGCAACATGTGCAGAGTTGAATTCCACCGTGTCGGCACATCGCATTTCAGCCGGTGAACTGGCAGGCCCAACGACTTCTGTAGAGATGTAAGTCGTTGAACTGCGGGATGCGAACGGCGGAAGAGAGCACACAGCGACCGTGCACTCTGCAGAAGGCCATCTAGTCCGGGATAGTGGGCTAAAAATTGCTGGACAACCAGGTTCAACACGTGAGCCATACAAGGCACGTGTGTGACGTTGCCCCGGCGAAGTGCCGCACCCAGGTTTGCAGCATTGTCGCACATGGCCTTCCCTGGTTGCAGGTCCAGTGGAGACAACCTTTCATGAAACTGGGTCTCCAGAGCTGACCAAAACTCCTCAGCTGTGTGACTCACATTTCCCAGACATTTCAAAGTAAACACTGATGCGTTGAGCCCTGCTGCCAGCATAGTAAGGAGGTGTGCAGGATTCCTTCTGCGCAGTTAGAAAGCAGGTGGCATTACCAGACAGGCTTTGGGTGCAGGTGGAGGACCGAGAGGAGGAAGTTCGAGATAAAGAGGATTAACACACAACTCGTGGGGACGGTAAGACTTGGACAGCAGCCCCTTGTCCTGCTGTCACCATAGTTACCCAGTGCCCAGTCAGCGACATGTAACGCCCCTGTCCATGCCTTCTCGTCCAAGTGTCTGTGGTGAAGTGCACCCTGTCACACACAGAGTTTCTCAAAGAAGCGGTGATGTTGTGTGCGACATGCTAGTGGAGCGCAGGCACACCTTTCTTTGAGAAGTAGTGCCGACTGGGCATCTGGTACTGGGGCACTGTGACGGACATAAGGTCTTGAAAATCCTCTGTGTCCTCAAGGTGGAAAGGCAGCATTTCTGTAGCCAACAGCTTGCAGATGGTGAAATTCAACCTCTTAGCTTTCTCATGGCTAGGAGGAAATGGTCTTTTACTTTTCCACATCTGAGGGACCGAGGGCTGGCTGTTGTGCTTAGACGGGGTTGAGCAGGGTGTCCCCGGCAACTGCCGGTCTGTGAGGAAGATGCAGGCGGACATGTTAGGTTGCCTTGATCCAAAGGTGGTGCTCTCGATGTCAGAGAGCGCTCAACACTAGCAGGTGTTTCCACTTCCCAATGAACTGACGACCTGCCAATCACACTGGCTGTTGCGGGTAAAGAGGTGGCAGGTCTGCGTCCAAAAACATGTGTGACTGCTGTCCCCCCAGTCACAGAGGATGAAGAGGCTGCGGATGCACAAGATGGGGCAGACGGTGGATGGCCTAGCCGGCTAGGCCGCATTGTAGCACAGTGAGCTTCCCACTGCAACTTATGCTTCATATCCATGTGACGGTACATGCATGAAGTACTCAAACTATGTATTTTTTGGCCTTTACTTAGCTTTTGCTGACAAATATTACAGATAACACGAGTTGGGTCATCCTTATCGATCTGAATAAATGCCCAGGCTATGCAAGGCTTAGAGCCCATGTGACCTGAAGAGCCACTACGACTTGTGGTCAGAGGCAGAGTTGTGGTTGAGGATGCAGTTGTTGACGTGCTTCCAGTACTCCGTCTCTGTTCAGGAAGGCGCAACCTAACCTCGTCGTCAATAACATCTGTGATGCCCCGCTGCGCTTGGTATCACAGATCCTACAAGAGTGCATTGATGGAATCCTCCACAAGAGGCCCCCATAAACATTCACACATCTCCACCTTCCACCTCAGACCAGCAGAGGGAGCCCATTAGGGATATAAATAGGGAAGGTGGAGCTAGGCAGTTCAGTTCCTCTGAAGAGTTCCTGCAGTAGAGAAGCCTAAGAGAGGTCAGTCTGCAGTGGAGCTCAGTCTAGTCTAGAGAACGCAGTTAATAGTTCAGCAGTGGAGCACGAGGCTCCTGCTTGCTAGATTCAGGGAGCCCAGATAGAGCTTAAGGTGTGCCGGTGCCGTAAGATCAGTGAAGCGCGGCAAGCTGCCGTTAGTGTGTATAGCCTAGTGAGGGCCCGAGTAGGCCGAAGGCGAGTGGCGAGTTAGTACATAAGGGGCAGAGGAGCTTAACCAGCTCACCCCGAAGCATTTACCGGACACAGGATCCGAGCTTACCGGTATCTCTATGACCCAGTAAGGCATAACCGGAATCCCTGGAGAACTACAAATCCCAGGATCGCTAAGGTGCTGATATGTAACAGAGCCAGGAGACGCTTAGGCCCCGCATACTGGGAGTGTGAACTCCAAGAGAAGGCCCTACCACAAGGTCAGCCAGCGCAGGACAGAGACAAAGTTAGGCCTAGCTCCAGGCAGGTCAGAAACTTACTACGCAGAGGAAAGAAACAGGAGGCCCTACACCCGCTCATTGGGGAGGATCCTGATATGCACCCTTCACCCTACAGTGCTCCGGGATGTGCCTGAATTTCCACCAGTAAAAGGTACTGAAGTGACTACAGTGTCCGTTCCCGTTCTTGCTCTGACCCAGCTGGGTCTCGCCTGTCCTGCATTCCCCCTGCATACGCTGCCCTGAGACCTAGCTCCACCTGTGGGGAGCTATACCATCGAGCTGCCTTATCACCGGCCTCAGTGGACTGCTGCAGCGCTGGTGCTTGTCACCAGATACCACAGGTGGCGTCATGAACTCTTATAAAATTAACAATTATCCACCCTTTTAAAGAGAGACCCCAGGGTACGGGCCAGGGAGCCGACCACCGCGACATCCCCAAGGCCAGGCAAATGCCCGGGTACCGAGTCATCCCCATCCCCAGGGCTAGTCACATCCTCCTCCACCTCCTCTGCTGACCTCATCGACTGTCTGACTGTGGGTTGACAGTAAGTGGGATCTCCAACCTCGTCATCATCACCCTGTGTGTTATCACACCCGTCGCCCTCAGAGCCAACCTCTTCCTGCCCTGACCGAAAAGTCAAGTTGTCGCTCCAATCAGGTATTTGAGTCTCATCATCGTCTTCATCATTGTCTCCACCAACAGGAGTTACAGTTTGGGAACAAGGGTCTACATTATGCTCAGAACCTTCTTCATCTGGTCCTGGATCCAACTTATAAAGATTCTGGGCATCGGATCAGATCATTTCCTCATCTGGATTAACAGAAGCTCTGGAGCAGACCTCCGTTTCCCAGGCTATAGTATGAGTAAACAGCTGGGCAGACTCAGCCATCTGTGTTACCCCATACTCAGACGGGCAGCTGGAGACTTGGGAGCTGTGAGGAAGCAAGTGCGATTGGGGTGACACCTCTGAGGACTGGAGTATTTGTGATGTTGAAATTGAGGTGATGGAGAGCCCACTTGAAGGAGCACTTGATATCCGTTGAAGCACCTGCTGTTTTTGTGCCTCATCTAGAATTTGTAGCGATGGGCGTGTCCGTAAGAATGGGATCGTATCACATTGTCCACGAAAAGAAGTCGACATCTTAGTTTGGCTGGAAGATGGTCTTTCTTCTGCAGATGTTACTCCCCCCCCCACCGTGGGGGGCCTCGACCCACCGGCGGACAGGCACCAGTATTGGGATAGGGGGGCTGGCCGTCAGGGTCCACCGCGGCTCTGGCACAAACCCGGCGACACAGAGGTGGCAGGAACGGACTGGCCGTGTCGGCTTCTCACTTTTTGGATTTTAGAAGGGCATGACATGCCTATATCTGTGTCTCCCCCTCCTTTTACTCCTCCACCTCTTTTCTTTTTGCATGACTATATGTACTTGTCACTTTTCCATGTGTTAGTTTTGTCTTCTGAGCAGTTTGTCAGCTTTTGGACACCTTTGAAGGTGTTTTCTATGTGTTTCTATGTGTTTTTGTTTGCCTGCCATTGGTTTTAACGGTGTTCGAAGGTGTTCGACGAACAGTTCGACGAACAGTTCGGCGAACACACGGGTGTTCGACGAACCGAACTCGAACACTACGGGGGTGGCTCAACACTACTGAAGACCCACCTCTTCCGACAAGCCTACAGCCTGCAGTATCACTTGCTCCACCACACCGCTGCACGACCAGCTCTACCCTCACCTACTGTATCCTCACCCATCCCTTGTAGACTGTGATCCCTCTCGGGCAGGGTCCTCGCTCCTCCTGTACCAATCGCCGACTTGTATTATTCAAAATTTATTGTAATTGTTTGTGCTATGTATATCCCTTTCACATGTAAAGCGCCATGGAATGAATGGTGCTATAATAATAAATAATAATAATAATGCTAGTGGGATTATAGATTTTAAACAAAGGCCATTAGAGTCCTACTTCAATAGGCAAAATTTGATTAATATGTCTATTTCTCTATGGTATTTGGGGTGCTGCAGTGTAAAGTATGAAGGATACAGCAGCAGTCTAAGCCTTTGCAACTTAGTATATTATGCTACTTAGTTGCATTGGAATTTTGTAGCAAATCACCCATTGAGTATTATGCATTTCATATGATAAGGTGGTTACAATAGCTACAAAAGTAAAACACTCTACACTTTAATAACTTTTACCCTGCAGCCTTTCAAGCTTTTCTAACTTCCATCTTTTTCACTTCTTTTAATATATGCCTCCTGGAGTGCTTTTATATGAATCAAACCATAATCATGTATTATCAGCCCGGTTCCTGTTTTAAGTAGTGAACCGTATGACCAGCACAGTTTCCAGGCATGAAACGCATTTCTATTGATTCTCTAAGAATTCAATAAAGATTAAGCTGTGACGGAACAGGTTTCCTTTAAGACCTTTGGACGATACCCATGCAAGGACATTGACTTATTAATTTAGTTAACCTTCAGTTTTGTCTGGAGCTTAATCCCATCAGACCCTGATATCATTTACAATCATTCTACCGAACATCTTTACTTTGTTCTGCTGCATTTCGTCTCGTTCTACGTATTAAATATGTATGCCGCCGTCACCTCTTATCATCTTCTGCATTTACACAATCTATACTAACATAACTTTCAGGAAAATCTCCCCAGAAGTTTTAGATTATTTGTTTTTTTCCCCCATCTAAGCACAACAGTCATAGATTAGGATACTTCAGGTTGAGATGTAAGGATAGGGACACGGAGACTGGGGTGTGGTTTTCGATGCAGCCAAGAAATACTTGGCCATGCAAGCCGCAACAGTTTCCAAAAATTCTAAATTGTTTGTCGATTGATTCCTTATTGGTAACTGAGGCATACATTTTCAGGCCAACCAAGTAAAAAACTAGGACGGTTTGCATGACTGTAAGGTGCATAGTGGCATCTTCTTGGTCATCTACCAGCCACCCTTTGCATTTGTGCCCCAAGGGTTACATGAAAGGACTGAGTTTTTATTTGCTGAGTGATCAGTGCTTAAAGTAACAGAGCTAAAATTTGCAGGTGACCCCATGAAAAGATCTAGTTGCTTGACATAAGGACATTGGTTCTATATATTTGTGTACACATAATTCTTCCCACCGGTCATGTACTAAGATAGCATGAAGGTCTTCATAGAGCAGCATGAGATATTCCTCATATGGACCATTTAGGTTTAGGTTTAGGCTCATCTGGTAAGGTGGATCCTCTATGCCATACATGTCAAACTTTGGCCCTTGGGACAAATCTGGCTCGCAGAGTGGTTTTATTTGGCTCGCTACACCAGAACCACCACCCCTATGTGTGGCCCATTATTCTGTATGGAAGACTATGTGGGGCCCATTATTCTGTATGGAGGACTATGTGAGGCCCATTATTCTGTATGGAGAACTATGTGGGGCCATTATTCTGTATGGAGGACTATGTGGTGCCCATTATTCTGTATGGAGGACTATGTAGGGCCCATTATTCTGCATAGAGGGCTATGTGGGGCCCATTATTCTGTATGGAGGACTATGTGAGGCCCATTATTCTGTATGGAGCACTATGTGGGTCCATTATTCTGTATGGAGGACTATGTGGGGCCCATTATTCTGTATGGAGGACTATGTGAGGCCCATTATTCTGTATGGACGACTATGTGAGGCCCATTATTCTGTATGGAGACTATGTGAGGCCCATTATTCTGTATGGAGGACTATGTGGGGCCCATTATTCTGTATGGAGGACTATGTAAGGCCCATTATTCTTAATGGAGGACTATGTGGGGCCCATTATTCTGTATGGAAGACTATGTGGGGCCCATTATACTGTTTGGAGGACTACGTGAGGCCCATTATTCTGTATGGAGAACTATGTGGGGCCATTATTCTGTATGGAGGACTATGTGGTGCCCATTATTCTGTATGGAGGACTATGTAGGGCCCATTATTCTGCATAGAGGACTATGTGGGGCCCATTATTATGTATGGAGGACTATGTGAGGCCCATTATTCTGTATGGAGCACTATGTGGGTCCATTATTCTGTATGGAGGACTATGTGGGGCCCATTATTCTGCATGGAGGACTATGTGGGGCCCATTATTCTGTATGGAGGACTATGAGGGGTCCATTATTTTGTATGGAGGACTATGTGCGGCCCATTATTCTGTATGGAGTACTATGTGGGGCCCATTATTCTGTATGGAGGACTATGTGGGGCCCATTATTCTGTATAGAGGACTATGTGGGGCCCATTATTTTGTATGGAGGACTACGTGGGCCCATTTTTCTGTATGGAGGACTATGTGGGGCCCATTATTCTGTATGGAGGACTATGTGGGGCCCATTATTCTATTTCTATATGGAGGACTATGTGGGGCCCATTATTCTGTATGGAGGACTATGTGGGGCCCATTATTCTGTATGGAGGACTATGTGGGGCCCATTATTCTGTATGGAGGACTATGTGGGGCCCATTATTCTGTATGGAGGACTATGTGGAGGACATTATTCTGTATGGAGGACTATGTGGGGCCCATTATTCTATATGGAGGACTATATGGGGCCCATTATTCTGTATGGAGGACTATGTGGGGCCCATTATTCTGTATGGAGGACTATGTGGGGCCCATTATTCTGTATGGAGGACTATGTGGGGCCCATTATTCTATATGGAGGACTATGTGGGGCCCATTATTCTGTATGGAGGACTATGTGGGGCCCATTATTCTGTATGGAGGACTATGTGGGGCCCATTATTCTGTATGGAGGACTATGTCGGGCCCATTATTCTGTATGGAGGACTATGTGGGGCCCATTATTCTGTATGGAGGACTATGTGGGGCCCATTATTCTGTATGGAGGACTATGTGGGGCCCATTATTCTATATGGAGGACTATATGGGGCCCATTATTCTGTATGGAGGACTATGTGGGGCCCATTATTCTGTATGGAGGACTATGTGGGGCCCATTATTCTGTATGGAGGACTATGTGGGGCCCATTATTCTATATGGAGGACTATATGGGGCCCATTATTCTGTATGGAGGACTATGTGGGGCCCATTATTCTGTATGGAGGACTATGTGGGGCCCATTATTCTGTATGGAGGACTATGTGGGGCCCATTATTCTGTATGGAGGACTATGTGGGGCCCATTATTCTGTATGGAGGACTATGTCGGGCCCATTATTCTGTATGGAGGACTATGTGGGGCCCATTATTCTGTATGGAGGACTATGTGGGGCCCATTATTCTGTATGGAGGACTATGTGGGGCCCATTATTCTGTATGAAAGACTATGTGGGGCCCATTATACTGTATGGAGGACTACATGGGGCCCATTATTCTGTATGGAGGACTATGTGGGGCCCATTATTCTGTATGAAGGACTATGTGGGGCCCATTATTCTGTATAGAGGAGAATGTGGGGCCCATTATTCTGTATGGAGGACTATGTGGGGCCCATTATTCTGTATGGAGGACTATGTGGGGCCATTATTCTGTATGGAGGACTATGTGAGGCCCATTATTCTGTATGAAGGACTATGTGGGGCCATTATTCTGTATGGAGGACTGTGTGGGGCCCATTATCCTGTATGGAGGACTATGTGGGGCCCATTATTCTGTATGAAGGACTATGTGGGGCCCATTATACTGTATGGAGGACTACGTGGGGCCCATTATTCTGTATGGAGGACTATGTGGAGCCCATTATACTGTATGGAGGACTATGCGTGGCCCATTATGCTGTATGGAGGATTATGTGGAGCCATTATTTTGTATGGAGGACTATGTGGAGCCCATTTTACTGTATGGAGGACTATGTGCAGCACATTATTCATTATGGAGGACTTTGTGGGGCCTATTATTCTGTTTACTGGTTAGCCATTGACTTTCTCCAAGTTTTCAGTTTGGTCCTCTATGTGTTTGAGTTTGACATCCTTGCTCTAAATCCTAGGTGCAGGTGGGCACAAAGACTTTGGCACAATCAGGAATCTCTGTATGCTGGATGAAGTGGAACCCAGCAGGGATGGAAGCAAGTTGAAGCACAGTATGCACAGAAGATGTAGATCAACAAACAGAAGTCTAGAGTCTTAATCCCAAGACAAAGGTGTGTGTCAATGGGACCTAAATAGGCCTAAGGAGATGATGTCATTGATCCATGCAGAGAACCTGCAAAACTCGACGTGGAGCACAACAGAGGGCAGCGGACCCAGGAGAAGGAAGCAGAGCCCAGGATACCAGGGGCAGGTGTGTAACAGCAGGCATACATTGTGTACATTCTATTTACCTGACAAATACATGTTTACCTTGGTAACAAGAGATTGTATGCCAGTCTTACATCTTAAGAACACTATCTGATAAACATCTCTATTCAGAAAGCTGGAAATCTATTACTTCATTCTAAAAAAATGTGCTGGAGGGGCAGGTTTTATCTGATATATGCCCCTAAATCAATAAAGAAAGGTTACATTGGGCACTAAATGGGAAAGATGAGTGATGAAAAGCGAAATCTAGATGCCTCCTCCGTGATTGCTTTTTTAGATTACCTCTAACTGGGTTAGGTCACCGCACGCACCCGCTGTACACACCGTGACCTGGCACAACCTACGTGATACAGTCTAATTTGATCCATTTTGTGAGTGAGGTGAGTTCCCGCTGTGTAGGTTGGTTTGGCAATATGGAATAATAGGTCTCTTTACACAGCAGGGAACATACTGAGTCGGAAGGGATTTTATTTTATTTTTTTTATACTTAATATCCTGCAGCTGAAAAAAATCAGATACTATAATTATTAATCCATTAATGTATTTTTTCTTCTCTCGGACAAGAAGAAAATAAGTTAGTGCTCATTTAATAATATTCATATATGATCTAAGTGGAAACCAAAACCTCTATGTCTAAGTATGGAGCTTTCTGGGGTTAATAAAGTGCACTGATAGTTTAAATGTACTTAAAGGGATCCTGTCATGTTGATCTGGAGGCAGGATGTTATAGAGCAAGAGGAGCTGATCAGATTGATAGACAGTTTTATGGGAAAAATGTCATTAAAAATTGCATTTTATTAATTAAAATCCCTGGTGTTTGTTTGCATGAGTCCAGTGGGAGGTCCTATCCAGTGATTGATAGTTATAAATGTATGACTGTTCATGCTGAGATATCTGTCAATCAATGAATAGGACTGCTGTCCACAGATCGGACTGCAGGTACAACGTTACAGGTTCCCTTTAGCAACTCATACATTTTAAAAGGACCCAAAATTAAGGGGCCCACTGTCCCATAAAAGTTTGGATCCTACTGTAACATCCATGCATGTGCTTGCTCCTTCCACATCCACTCCTGGCATTAAGTAACACTTTCATTGTAAGCATCGCAGGACAACACTGGAGCAGTTCTGATTTGGGTTTTGAGACTTTTGGTGCTGTCCAGGCAGGAAGCGTTAGCTCTCTGCTCTGTGCAGTGGGGAAAGGCTTTTCACTATTTAATCTCCGATCTCTCTATATAATTATTATATATTAAATAAAAAATAAATTAAAAAAATCTTACATTCTTCACACTGACCACTAGACCTAATGTAAGTTCACAATTCCTGATGGGCACATGAAAATCAGCAGCAATAGGTTAATCCCGACCCCTTCCCCTTCTGTGCTTCCAATTTGAGCATGTTCTAATCTAGGCAAAGGTTGTAATATCATCTATTGTGAATGGTGGATCCTGTGTTATCTACTTTATATAGAGGCGTTATCAGTCATTGTACAGGAGGAGGAGGAGGTGAGCTATGACATCCCCTATTGTGAATGATGGATCCTGTGTTATCTACTTTATATAGAGGTGTTATCAGTCATTGTACAGGAGGAGGAGGTGAGCTGTGACATCATCTATTGTGAATTGTGGATCCTGTGTTATCTACTGTATATAGAGGTGTTATCAGTCATTTTACAGGAGGAGGAGGGGAGCTGTGACATCACCTATTGTGAATGGTGAATCCTATGTTATCTACTGTATATAGAGGTGTTATCAGTGATTGAAGAGGAGGAGGAGGTTAGCTGTGACATCACCTATTGTGAATGGTGGATCCTGTGTTATCTACTGTATATAGAGGTTTTACCAGTGATTGTACAGGAGGAGGAGGAGGTGAGCTGTGAAATTATCAATTGTGAATGGTGGATCCTGTATTATCTACTGTATATAGAGATGTTATCAGTCTTTGTACAGGAGGAGGAGGTGAGCTGTCACATCACCTATAGGGAATGGTGGATCCTGTGTTATCTACAGCATATAGAGGTGTTATCAGTCATTATACAGGAGGAGGAGGTGAGCTGTGACATCACCTATTGTGAATTGTGGATACTGTGTTATCTACTGTATATAGAGATGTTATCAGTCATTCTACAGGAGGAGGTGAGCTGTGATATCACCTATTGTGAAAGATGGATCCTGGGTTATCTACTGTATATAGAAGTGTTATCAGTCATTGTACAGGAGGAGGTGAGCTGTGACATCTATTGTGAATGGTGGATCCTGTGTTACCTACTCTATATAGAGGTGTTATCAGTCATTGTACAGGAGGAGGAGGAGGTGAGCGGTGATATCACCTATTGTGAAAGATGGATCCTGTGTTATCTACTCTATGTAGAGGTGTTACCTAGTGAGCAGTATGAAAATTGCAAGATTTATGATCTTTATGTAGATTTTGTGATATGAAAAACTGAAAAAATATATATTATTAAACATTTCCAAAAATACTGGATTCAAACAATAAGTCATTTTCTAAAATAACAAATTCCCTTCTAAAGAAAAGCTAATTTCAATGTGCGGCACTAGAGAGACAACTTGCTTCTTCCTGGAGGAGCATTCATTCGTATTCATTTTTCCCAGATAGCTTGCCAGCTGACAGCCTCTACTGGGAGAAACAGCACCACAAAGACCTCTTACCTAGTCCCCTGCTCTGCACTGAAGAGGGGCACGAAACCTAAAACACAAGAGACCTTGGTTTAGTTCAATATTCTTTCTTTTATTGCAAGGCTTGTTAGAGGGCCAGACATTAACTGATAGGGAAACTTCCTCCAATACTCCAATAGGTGGCGATAGAGAAGCAGCTTCTTTCTTCCTGGAGGAGAGCTAATTTGCATATCTTTTTGCAGTTTGCATTTCCTGGCCTACAAGTCTCCTTACAACAGCGGATAGGCTCCACAGGGAAATATCCTTAGTCCATAGGGGATTACTTTAAAGTATTAGTGGGGGTTGCTTTATGTTGACAATTTGAGAATAGGGGGCTGAGATATTATTTTTGCAATGGTCCATCTGTATCCACCACTTTACAATTATTCTGCTATGTATAAATGAAGGAAATGGAGCAAAATTACTCAGTTATGATGAAAAGCACAAATACCATTACAATATTTGCTTGCAGTCATTGAATAAGAAACTTTATTTCTGACTTCCAGAGAATTTTTGTTTTTCCTTAAAGTAATGACTCCACCCATGGTCAATGTGTGTAAGTTCTTCTTTAAAGGAGTCGCCAGGGTTATAAAACATGAGTAATGTCCTAAAACAGCGCCACATCTGTCTACAGGTTGTGTCTGGTATTGCAGGTCATAGAAGAGGAGGAAATTAGAAATTAAAATATATGTTCTATTGTTTCGGACTTGAAGGTGACTGTCATTTGCTTTACTGCTTCTGCTGCAAAAAAATTCAAGTCTCACGTGAAGCGACATAAATGACCAACCTTTTACCTTCACCTGTAAAGCCTGAGTCTCTGGAGACTAGACATTAGCCATGACAAGGAGCATTAAGAGTCACAGTGGGACAAGTTCCATTAGTAAATTAAGTCATCCCGCCATGACGGATCCCCTTTAAGCCATCTGTAATAAATTATAATTAAAAATTGCTCTTTTTTTTAATAGCCGTGATATAATTTATGGCCTATCTGGAATTCACAAGTCATTGGCCTGGAGAATGGTCTAAGGCTCGGGGAAAAAAAAAGACAGTCTCCATTACTTTCAGCATTGTCAGTTAACCCATATCAAGCTGTATCAATTAAATAGGAAATGTCATAGGATTTCCCTTGAGAAACGGATGGCCTAAAAGTCAAGGTAATCAGCGGAATGCAAAAAAAAAAAAAAAGTCTTCGAGACACGCTCAGATCCTTCCCCATCTGCAATTATATTGGATAATGAACTGTGGAAAACATAATTTAGAAATTATTTAAAGACCGGATTCACAGTGTGTGCCCGGCATATTCTCACACTGTCTCCATCTGAACAGCCTCATCTACATCTGCAAATGATTTGGTGCCTCTTCGCTTCCCCATTAAATAATTCTATTTATATACTTCCCTTAGCACAACATCCTTAACTAAATGCAAAAAAAAGTAGTAGACCAAATTCCCAATAAATTGTTTCCAACTTGTCTTATTTCTTTCTTTCTTTTTTTTTTCTACATCTCGAAATTTGTTATCCCCATCGCCCCTTCTCCAGCTGGCAGAAACTCATTGATTTGCATGCACCGATGATGCCGTAAGACAGATCTGCCTTTTTCAACGGGAGACACTTTACATAATTAGACAAACCCTGACTGTGTAGACACTATTTGATTTCAGAAGTCGAAGCAAGAAGATTTCTCTAATCGATGTTTTGATTAGACCGGGGGGATAAAAAATTCAAAGAATTCACATCCTTTTACGCCTGACACCATCTTTACGTATGTATTAGCTTTCATGAGAGCACTTAGGCGGAATTAATACCATTTGCATTGGGTGAGTATATATGAAAATGGAATTTAATGGTATTGGTATTGAGGTACAACAATGAAATACAAGGACTTCCCTGGAGGGGAAGAATGAACATGACTGAAATGGAGCTTTGCACAACGGGTAATGTGTAAATAGCATATTGTATGCTTCACGGGTAAGATCGGTGTAAGAATAACAAGTATTGCATTATTTAGAAGACTAAATAAATAAACATAATTACACTGTATCGTTTGTATCATATGCAATAAATGTAAATAGCAATGTACTAGTGATGGGTCGTTCCTGACCGATCCGGCACAAAGAGTTAACGATGGGACCCGTCACCCCGGTGAGAGCTGTTTGCAGTTTCTGAATGGCTCTCACTGGGGTTAAAATCAATATGCTCGCATGCCGAAGGAAATTAAAAACTGGGAAATTGTTGGTGAATTTCTGGCTGTAGGTGGGCAGAGTTTTGACAACATCAACACATATTAAATAGGGATCCATTTGGGATCCAAAAGAGACGGCTCCTTTTGGTGAGTGGAGCCAAATGATCCAGCTCTTCAAAAAGAGCCTGACTGTCCATCACTACAATTTACCCCTTTTGGTATATGCAACAGTTGTGGACTTCTTTGTTTGTGTGAAGGAGGACTTTATGCTGATCTGACCGTAGATGGCGATGTTGTGTAAAATTTCCTTGCTTACTGTATTGGAAAAAGAAAAAAATCTCTCTTGTATTTTCTGTTTTGTTCTTTCTTCCTGGTGCAGTACTGTGTGACTGAACGTTTTTTCCTTTACCTCATGTTCTGAGAAATAAAGCTTGTTATCCCATGTAATCTGCTCTGTGAAGTTTCTACTGCAATTGTGGGGATCCAGAACTTGTGCAACAACCCCGACCTGTGGCTCTCCAGCTATGCAAAACTACAACTTCTCTCATACTTCAACAGCTACAGACTGAAAATAGCTCTAAAAAGCAAACATGTCCATTAGCACAAAAACTGCACAAAAGCAAGGTGCCTTCATTCCTTTGAAATCTATATTGGAGCCAGCCCTTCTTGCCACTATTTCTGTTGCCAGGCGGCATGGTCTTGTTATGTAGGCAACACTGGTCGACAGTTGTACTTTTGTTTCCTGTGAGACTTATAGTCCCATCCATACTGGGAGACATATACTTAACTGTTGTATGGTTTGGGTTGGGCTGCAAGCTATTTAAGCTCCTGAAATCCTGCTGTCCACTGCCAGTTATAATCTGACTTCTTCTGTGTAAAGTGTGCCCTGCTATTCTCCCAGTGGTCATTCCTGATTTTTGACCTCAGTTTACTTTTTGACTATTCTCATTCTTTGAAATTTTGTCCATATACCGACCTCCTGATTCTGACCCAGCTACCCAACTATTTTCTTGCCTCTGGTTCGCTCCCACCGATTGCAGCTCTTCCATGGCAGCAATCCAGTGGACCCCGTTTTTGGACCAGATCCCTGTACAGAGATTAAAGAATGAAGGCTCGGGTTCCTCTGGAATCTGCCAAATGGATTGCCTTGCGTCAAGTGTTTTTGAGGTAGTTTTTTTTAACATGTAGCCACTAACAGACGTGACAGTTTCCCACAACCAGGTAAGGAGGGAATATCAAGTTTGAAAATTATCTTCTTCCCAATGGATAGGGAATAACTTTCCAATCCCTGGTGGTCTGACCACTGGGGCACCCAGTGATCCTCAGAACTGGGTGTAAGTGAAGCAGTGATCAATCATGCACACTTCCGCTCCATTAACTCTTAATAAAAACACCGGAGATTACCACAGGGCTCGACTGTACTTTGGCACTCCCATTAGAAGAAATGGAGCGGCAGTGCGCACTAACTACCTCCGTTCTATTCAGCCGATGCTCTTCAGAGTCCCAGTTCTCATGATTACCAGAAGGCCCCGAATAGTCAAACCCCCAGAGATCAGAAGCGTATACAACAATCCCTAGATAGGGAATAACGTTCAAACTTTAGAATAACCCTTTATAACTTTCTTGCACGTACCCATTTAATATGTCCAGGAACTGTCCTAATTTCCATGTTCTGTAACCTCTGATCCTCTTCGATACAGTAGAGAGTTTATCAGCTTTCTGCCAGCATTATAAGCGCTGGAAATTTCTATCTCTTCATTTCTTTATTACCTTACAAACACCAGAATGAAAGCCTCCTGTGTGAATGGAGCAGTAATGAACATATGCAACCAGGAGTGATGATCAATTCTCAAAGAGTCAAAGAGGACTTTGGGCTCCTTGTTTTCGGGATTGATAGGGGTCTCAACAGCTTGGCCTCCAGTGTTCATACGCTTATTATCTTGAATGTGGATAAATAATTAATATTGTTTATGCCATTTTCTATACTGTGGATTTGGAGCGTGGTTTACAATGAAGATAAAATGGAACTCCAACTCAGTAGAAAGTTATGTTAAGAATTTAATCAACACATAAGATGCTGGACCCATTAATGACATGGTGTTAAAAAAAATGGACATTCAGTTTACAGATAATGGTTGTGTTAAAGGTGTAGATAGGAAACATATCAACCCAGCCAAGGAAGTTCTGTCATTTAGAAAAATGAGTCTGGTGGCTAAGGCATTTCTTACGTCTGTCTGACAGCCTGTTATCTCTTTGTACTAAAACATCAATTTCTGCCTTCAAATCCAATTCAACTTTTGATCCAGTAACCACCAGTCTCTTATTTTTCTGTATTATGGTGGAAATTGCATCTTTGGTTCCAAATGTTCTTCTCTTTGACTCAAGACTTCTTTTTTTTTTCGTATTAGGGTGCTTCTTCCAGACAAACAGAAATAAGACCTTATTGAGCTAAACAAGAGATGAACTTCACAAGAATACAGAGTCTGGCGTGTCTGGCAGCAAATTGAATTTGATCCTCTGCGAAATGATCTGTTCCTCTTTAACATATTTTAGAGATCAATATTTTACATTTACAGTATGTCTGGGAAGTGCAATTACCTATTTGCAGTGAAACGAGTCTTTAGTCTAAAAAGTCATATTAAATTAAGCAACATGACTATGCTGAGGCAGTAAAGATTCGGCGAGATAATTAGGTTGCTATGAATTGTCTCTGTTTTGGCTTCCAAACCTTTGAATTAATAAGCAGAGCTATTCCTTCCTTATCTCCAGCACATCAGGAAGATCCTTAAAAAAAAAAGGATAAAGAAGTAAATTATTGACTCTTTTACAGTCTTCTGTGTGACTTGTAAAAATAAAATTGCGTTCCTTATTTTCAGATTTCCTAGAAAAAAAACATTAAAAATGCCCTTGACTGCGTATAATTTTTGTAAGTAGTCTGAATTCAAAGTTTAATGTGAAGCTTCTGGCCTCCCTTTAGGCTTCAGGGCCCAAGTGTGACTCTTATTCTTGCATCACCTAAAGCTCATCCTGGATTGGACCATAAACGATCAACCATTTGTGTTGGGGGAATAGGAATGTTTAGATCCTGCATCCAGTCCTGCTCGGGAGCATCCCAACGCCCAACCCTCCCACTACTTCCCTTCTACGGATTGCCCACTTTTGGGCAGGTTTGACATAAACTCAACCTTTTCTTGCTCATTAAGTTCCAGATTTGCCAAGGTTATATCAGAAAATTCTTGACAATCCTGGCAAATTTGGGACAGTCGCCAAGTATTATCACTTTCCAATAAAATGTACATATGGGACTGACAACTAGGAAAAAAGCCATTCAGGGTATCATTAGGCAGATGTAAATTTTATTACGAGTGCCTATCAACTGTGGAGTTGGCACAGTGGGTCCTCGGGGCATCCATCAATCTGTGACCATCATCCACAGTGACACTGGGGAAATATCACAAATGTATTTTCATCGTTTTTAGGCACTGTATCATGGTTCTATTTAGATGGTTTATGGTTTGTGCTCACAAAAGATGAGTAAATCGATTTAAAGTAAATTGAATGTGTTACAAATTTACCCAAAATTTTAATTTCTTGTAAATCTAAGTTTTTAGGAATTCGATTTGCACAAATATAGCAAAAAGACAAGTTACTGGATTTTTTTGTGGATCACGGAAAGATTAAAATAATAAAATACACTATACTCATCTGTCATGGGCCGTCACCTGTCCTTATACTGCCTATGTCGCAGCTCCCCTAGTCTTCAGAAACCCAATACTTTTCTTCTTTTCTTAACCAGTGGTCATCTTAGGTAAGGAGTGCGTTAATAAAAACATTCCAGATGGTCAAGGTCAATGAATGAACTATTTAAAGCATCACCGATGGTTTAGGCAGTTAAGGGTTTGATAAAAACCTCATTGGTGGTCTAGGCATCAAAGATGTTTATGGTTACATTCCTGGTGGTATAGTATAGCAAAGGGATTAATATGAACATCCCTGGTTGTCAACGGCATTGAAGGGATTGACAAGAACATTCCTGGTGATTAGTCTAGGAAAAGTGAGTAGGTTGGTAAGAACATCTCTGTTGATTAATGTAAATGGGTTAATAGGAACAATGAAGTCCAGTGGAAATTAATAGGTTGCTAAGAACATTCTTGGTTGTCTAAAGCTGTATTTACAACTAAACAATATTGTGAACAATCATTCCTAGGAACGCTCGTGTCATAATAATCTGCAAAGGGAAACAGCTTGTCGACCACCGAATGAACGAGCAAAATACCCGTTCATCGGGTGAAATGATCTTTGCAATGAATTGTATAAAAAGGACTTGCATTGCCAAGAACAATGGCAGCCTGTGCGCATTGAGTGATCTATTGCAGATTGTTCAGTGCACATTGGGAGTGCGGTCGGCTTCTGTAAATAGGCTGTTTAATGACCACCGATCATCAAGTTGCTGATTGGTGAGCATTTGGTGCCACCGATCGTTAGGTGTAAACGTGCCTTGAGGCAGTAAAGGGGTTGATAAGAAGATCCCTTGAGGTCAAGAACAGGGAAGGGATTGACAATATCATCCCTGGTGGTCTAGGAGAAGGTAACTTGTTTATATCATCATTGGTGGCATAAAACATGTGAACTGGTTAATAAGAAGATCCTAGGTGATCTAGGGCAAAGAAACATTTTTTGTGGTCTAGGGCAATGAATAGATTGATATGAACATCAATTGTGTTCTAAGGAAGTAACATACATAGTAACATACATAGTTTTTGAGGTTGAAGGAAGACTAGTTCAACCCATAGCCTAACATGCTGATCCAGAGGAAGGAAAAAAAAAACATGTGCCAAACACTAAGCTCCACATTGGGGAAAAAAATTCCTTCCCGACTCCATGCGACAATCAGACTAGTTCCCTGGATCAACGACCTATCAAGGATTCTAGTATATATAACCTATAATATTATACTTTTCAAGAAAGGCAACCTGGCCCTTCTTAAATTTTAGTAGTGAATCACTCATTATTACATATATTTTCCCCTATCCCCATTGTTCTCATTTTATGTATCAACCTGTTGTGTGGAACCGTATCAAAAGCTTTTGAAAAGTCCATATGTTATGCACACGCACGGACTGACTGGCGTGTGCGTGTTTAGTGACCCCACTGGACCATGAACCGGAGAGTGCCAGGAGGGGCGTAACTAAGTATCTACCCGATCCGACCAAGGTCGCACGACGGCTAATGACATCAGTGCACCAGGGAGGAACCGAGCAGAGGGACCAGGTGCGACTCCAGGTCAGACCCCGGACACGGCTGTTTACCCACACCGGGGAATACAGGAACAGGCAGGTTAGAGCACAGGCTGGGTAGGGTCCAGTACAGACTAGGAGATGGGTTCAGAGCCGCAGATGCGGTAATCAAGCAGAGAAAAGCGAAACCGCAGGTGCGGTGGACAAGACTGAGCAGAGCGAAACCGCAGGTGCAGTGGACAAGACTGAGCAGAGCGAAACCGCAGGTGCGGTGGACAAGGCTGAGCAGAGCGAAACCGCAGGTGCGGTGGACAAGCCTGAGCAGAGCGAAACCGCAGGTGCGGTGGACAAGGCTGAGCAGAGCAAAACCGCAGGTGCGGTGGACAAGGCTGAGCAGAGCAAAACCACAGGTGCGGTGGAAAAGGCTGAGCAGAGCAAAACCGCAGGTGCGGTGGACAAGGCTGAGCAGAGCAAAACCGCATGTGCGGTGGACAAGGCTGAGCAGAGCGAAACCGCAGGTGCGGTGGACAAGGCTGAGCAGAGCAAAACCGCAGGTGTGGTGGACAAGGCTGAGCTGAGCAAAACCGCAGGTGCGGTGGACAAGGCTGAGCAGAGCAAAACCGCAGGTGCGGTGGACAAGGCTGAGCAGAGCGAAACCGCAGGTGCGGTAGACAAGGCTGAGCGGAGCGAAACCACAAGTGCGGTGGACAAAGCAGAGCAGAGCGGGCAGAAATCGCCAGAGCGGTAAGTAAGGCAGAGCAGAGATAAACCGTCAAAGCGGTGAGCAAAGACAGAGCAGAGGGGACAGGGCTCTGTTCACACGGAACAAACTGGAAGGGAAAGGCAGAACCAGATACACACAAGGTACTTGCAAAGAAGTAACGAGTGGACTCCAAACTCACAAACAGAAGTAAAGCGCCAACGAGTAGGAGTTAGGTGCAGGTTCAGGCTCTGCAGAAAAAGAGAGGAAACGGACAAAGGGACAAAACAGGTAACAGGTTAGGAGACAGTTCAGACAGGAACTGTACTGCAACGAAATACAGGAACGAGCCTAGGTATAGCCAAGAGCTGGTTCAGACACTGCAGCAAAAGGGAGGAAATGGACATAGGGACAAAACAAGTAACAGGTTAGGAGACAGTTCAGACAGGAACTGTTACTGCAGCGAAATACAGGAACGAGCCTGGGTATACGACCCCCAGAGGCAGAAACTAACAGGCTAGGAGCGTGTTCAGACAGGCCTGTGTAACATACCTGGCGGCGTCCTTGCATAGTGGTCCATCTCCCACTGTGCAAGAGCGCGCACTTGATCTCCAGTCCAATTTGCTAGCCTGGCTTCCCTCCATGCTGTCTGTTTGCATCTGTGTCTGCTGCTTAAGGGCGGCGCCCGATCACTTCCTGCTTTTTGTACCTGCTGCAGACACACCTCTTGTGCGTCCTCAGCCTATTGCTGTCTGCCATCTGGTATTTAACCCAGCTGCTCCAATGAATCCCTGCCTGAGCATTGTGTTCTGTCAGTTGGCCTTTAGTCACTGATATGCCAGGTCCCGTTTATGTTTCCTGCCTTCGGTATCAGTTCCCGTGTCTGAACTGTGTCCTGTCTGCATTCTCTCCTAGCCTGTTTTGTTTTTCTCTATGTCCGTACTTTTCCTTTTTCTGCAGAGTCTGAACTCGTACCTAACTCCTGCTCGTTGTCACTGTACTTCCGTTTGTGAGTTTGTGGTCCACTCGCTACTTCTCTGCAAGTACCCTGTGGGTATCTGGTTCTGCCTTTCCCTTCTAGTCTGTTCCGTGTGAACAGAGCCCTGTCTCCACCGCGTCTGCGGTTTTCGCTTTGCTCAGCTCTGTCCACTGCGTCTGCGGTTTTCGCTTTGCTCAGCTCTGTCCACCGCGTCTGCGGTTTTCGCTTTGCTCAGCTCTGTCCACCGCGTCTGCGGTTTTCGCTTTGCTCAGCTCTGTCCACCGCGTCTGCGGTTTTCGCTTTGCTCAGCTCTGTCCACCGCGTCTGCGGTTTTCGCTTTGCTCAGCTCTGTCCACCGCGTCTGCGGTTTTCGCTTTGCTCAGCTCTGTCCACCGCGTCAGCGGTTTTCGCTTTGCTCAGCTCTGTCCACCGCGTCTGCGGTTTTCGCTTTGCTCAGCTCTGTCCACCGCGTCTGCGGTTTTCGCTTTGCTCAGCTCTGTCCACCGCGTCTGCGGTTTTCGCTTTGCTCAGCTCTGTCCACCCCGTCTGCGGTTTTTGCTTTGGTCAGCTCTGTCCACCGCGCCTGTGGTTTTCGCTTTGCTCAGCTCTGTCCACCGCGCCTGCGGTTTTCGCTTTGCTCAGCTCTGTCCACCGCGTCTGCGGTTTTCGCTTTGCTCAGCTCTGTCCACCGCGTCTGCGGTTTTCGCTTTGCTCAGCTCTGTCCACTGCGCCTGCGGTTTTCGCTTTGCTCAGCTCTGTCCACCGCGCCTGCGGTTTTCGCATTGCTCAGCTCTGTCCACCGCGTCTGCGGTTTTCGCTTTGCTCAGCTCTGTCCACCGCATTTGCGGTTTTCGCTTTGCTCAGCTCTGTCCACCCCGTCTGCGGTTTTCGCTTTGCTCAGCTCTGTCCACCGCGCCTGTGGTTTTCGCTTTGCTCAGCTCTGTCCACCGCACCTGCGGTTTTCGCTTTGCTCAGCTCTGTCCACCGCGTCTGCGGTTTTCGCTTTGCTCAGCTCTGTCCACCGCGTCTGCGGTTTTCGCTTTGCTCAGCTCTGTCCACCGCGTCTGCGGTTTTCGCTTTGCTCAGCTCTGTCCACCGCGTCTGCGGTTTTCGCTTTGCTCAGCTCTGTCCACCGCGTCTGGGGTTTTCGCTTTGCTCAGCTCTGTCCACCGCGTCTGGGGTTTCGAATTTGTCTCCCAGTCTGTACTGGACCCTACCCAGCCTGCGCTCTAGTCCGCCTGTTCCTGTATTCCCCGGTGTGGGTCAACAGCCGGGTCCGGAGTCTGACCTGGAGTAGACCCTGGATCCTCTGCTCGGTTCCTCCCTGGTGCACTGGCGTCGTATGCCGTCGTGCGACCTTGGTCGGATCGGGCAGATACTTAGTTACGCCCCTCCAGGCACTCTCCGGTTCATGGTACAGTGGAATCACTACATAAACACGCACACGCCAGTCCGTCCGGGCATGTGCATTACAGCATGCTCAGGCCATGGTTTCCGTTGAGCCCCACGGCCTTTGCTCTCTGAGACGTTTTCCAGCGAATACGTGCATTAAAAATAACTAAATAATTTTTGTTTTTTTTCTCTGTCTGAGTTCCAGGCGAATTACGCACCCGTCCAGATGGATCTTTCTGCACTCGTTCCTGCGGACCCGCCACGGTACTATGGGGATCCAAGACAGAGTCGTGCATTTGTGGAGCAATGCATGCTACACTTTAAGGCCTACCCTCTCTATTTTCCTTCCGATTGGGCTAAAGTGGCCTTTATGATTGACTACCTAGCGGGGATTGCCTTGAAATGGGTCACCCCCCTATGGGAAGCATGGGATCCTGTCGTCCTTGACCTGCAGGCCTTCCTGGTGGCCTTTCGTATGGTCTTTGAGGACCCTAACCCTGAAGCCCCTGCTGAAGCTTCACTTCCCAATATCCCGGAGCAGCCCTGACCGGTAATGTGTGTGGGTAGCGCACTAGTCCTCCTGCCCGAAGAGACTACTGCCCACCCAGAATCCACACAGGATGACTACGCTCTCCGGAATACTTCTCACGACCTCAAGAGGCAGTCCAGACGTGCTAGGCGTAGAGGCAAGCCATCACGCCAAGGTCTGTTCTCCCAAAGACCTCCTGATTCCAACATTGAGGTTCCTGCTGAAGCTTCACTTCCCTGTATCCAGGAGCAGCCTCGATGGGTAATGTGCGTGGGTAGCGCACCAGTTCTCCTGCCCGAAGAGACTACTGCCTACCCAGAATCTACACTGGAGGACTTCCTGCACCTGGTATCTGATGCTTCACCCACTTTAACCGGTGAGCCTGTCCAAGGGTACTCTGAAGCAGTGATTACCTCCGAGTCTGTGCATCTCTACTACCTGGCGGAGGACCCCCTGTTGCCTCCTGAATCCTCCGGGATACCACATGATGACAAATGGAGAGAGACTTCCCGACACGCGGTATCCGATACTTCGTCTGCTCCGTCCTGTGAGTCTGACAATGGGTACCTCAAAGCGGTAGTTACCCCCGAGTCTTTACACCCCTCCGACCAGGCGGAGGACCTCCAGTTGTCTCCTGAACTCTTCGGGGTGCTATCTGGTAGCGAATGGACAGAGACTCTCCTATACTCGGTACCTAATACCTCAGCTGCTTCATCCAGTGAGTCTGAACACGTGTACTCCGAAGCAGAGGTTATCCCCGAGTCTCTACACCCCTCCGACCAGGCGGAGGACCTCCAGTTGTCTCCTGAACCCTTCGGGGTGCTACCTGATAGCGAATGGACAGAGACTCTCCTATACTCGGTACCTGATACCTCGCCCGCTTCTTCCAGTGAGTCCGACCTAGTGTACTCTGAAGCAGAGGTTATCCCCGAGTCTCTACACCCCTCCGACCAGGCGGAGGACCTCCAGTTGTCTCCTGAACCCTTCGGGGTGCTACCTGATTGCGAATGGACAGAGACTCTCCTATACTCGGTATCTGATACCTCGCCCGCTTCTTCCAGTGAGTCCAACCTAGTGTACTCCGAAGCAGAGCTTCTCCACCCGTTTCGTCTGTTGCTGAGGATGGCTGGATAGGAGGTAGCATCCTAGCTACCCAGAGGAGACCAGTTTTTCCGGTGGACAGTGGAAGTGATCTCCTTGAAGTAAAGGATTGGCCCTCGAATTCCCTGCGGAACATTCTGGCAGGCCTGAATAAGGGGGGGGGGTACTGTAACATACCTGGCGGCGTCCTTGCATAGTGGTCCATCTCCCACTGTGCAAGAGCGCGCACTTGATCTCCAGTCCAGTTTGCTAGCCTGGCTTCCCTCCATGCTGTCTGTTTGCCTCTGTGTCTGCTGCTTAAGCGCGGCGCCCGATCACTTCCTGCTTTTTGTACCTGCTGCAGACACACCTCTTGCGCGTCCTCAGCCTATTGCTGTCTGCCATCTGGTATTTAACCCAGCTGCTCCAATGAATCCCTGCCTGAGCATTGTGTTCTGTCAGTAGACCTTTGGTCACTGATATGCCAGGTCCCGTTTATGTTTCCTGCCTTCGGTATCAGTTCCCGTGTCTGAACTGTGTCCTGTCTGTATTCTCTCTTAGCCTGTTTTGTTTTTCTCTATGTCCGTACTTTTCCTTTTTCTGCAGAGTCTGAACTCGTACCTAACTCCTGCTCGTTGTCACTGTAATTCCGTTTGTGAGCTTGTGGTCCACTCGCTACTTCTCAGCAAGTACCCTGTGGGTATCTGGTTCTGCCTTTCCCTTCTAGTCTGTTCCGTGTGAACAGAGCCCTGTCTCCACCGCGTCTGCGGTTTTCGCTTTGCTCAGCTCTGTCCACCGCGTCTGCAGTTTTCGCTTTGCCCAGCTCTGTCCACCGCGTCTGCGGTTTTTGCTTTGCCCAGCTCTGTCCACCACGTCTGCGGTTTTCGCTTTGCTCAGCCCTATCCACCACGTCTGCGGTTTTCGCTTTGCTCAGCTCTGTCCACCGCATCTGCGGTTTTCGCTTTGCTCAGCTCTGTCCACCGCGCCTGCGGTTTTCGCTTTCCTCAGCTCTGTCCACCACGCCTGCGGTTTTCGCTTTGCTCAGCTCTGTCCACCGTGCCTGCGGTTTTCGCTTTGCTCAGCTCTGTCCACCGCGCCTGCGGTTTTCTCTTTGCTCAGCTCTGTCCACCGCGTCTGCGGTTTTCGCTTTGCACAGCTCTGTTCACCGCGTCTGCGGTTTCGAATTTGTCTCCCAGTCTGTACTGGACCCTACCCAGCCTGCGCTCTATTCCGCCTGTTCCTGTATTCCCCGGTGTGGGTCAACAGCCGGGTCTGGAGTCTGACCTGGAGTAGACCCTGGTTCCTCTGCTCGGTTCCTCCCTGGTGCACTGGCGTCGTATGCCGTCGTGCGACCTTGGTCGGATCGGGCAGATACTTAGTTACGCCCCTCCAGGCACTCTCCGGTTCATGGCACAGTGGAATCACTACATAAACACGCACACGCCAGTCCGTCCAGGCGTGTGCATTACAGCCTGGTAATACAGCCTCCAGGAAGGCGGACAGACAGGCAAGAAAACACAGATAACAGATCTAGGTATGCGGCCCCTAGAAGGCAGGACGAACAGGCAAGGGTACATTTCAGACAGGAACTGCTACTGAAAGAGATACAGGAGCCAGTCGGGGAATACAGTCCCCAGAGTGGCAGAAACAGACAAGAACAGAACAGGACCTGGCACATTCAGAGTCAAGGAGCACACTGAATGAAAGCGTTGCTCAGGCATCAGCTTCCAGGTGAAGCTGGTTTAAATATCCAGTGACAGACAGCAATAGGCAGAGGACGCATTAGGGGTGTGCCCACAGCAGCTACAAAAATCAGGAAGTAACTGGGCCGCCACCCTAAGCAGTCAGAACAGAGACAAACAGACAGCATGAATAGAAGCCAGGCTAGCAGACTGGACTGAAGATCAAGTTTGCAATCTTGCATAGTGAGAGATGGTGCACTATGCAAGACCGCCACCAGGTATGTTACACCATATACACAACATTCACTGCATGTCCTTGGTCCAGTCCAGAACTTGCCTCCTCATAAAAGCTGATCAGATTAGTTTTACAGGAACGGTCCCTTGTAAACCCATGTTGATATTGGGTCATGAGGTTATTCTTCTTTAGATACTCTAGTATAGCATCTCTTAGGAAACCCTCCAGGATTTTACTCACAGTAGAGGTTAAGCTTACTGGCCTATAATTTCCAAGTTCAGTTTTTGCCCCCTTTTTGAATATTGGCACCACATTTGCTATATGCCAGTCCTGTGGTACAGACCCTATTATTATGGAATCTTTAAAGATTAAAAATAATGGTCTATCTATGACGTTACTTAATTCCTGCAGTACTCGCGGGTATATCCCATCCGGGCACGGGGATTTGTCAACTTTAGTGATTTTTAGACGCCGCCGTACTTCCTGCTGGGTTAAGTAAGTGACATTTAATGGAGAATTTTTGTCATCACTGATCATTAGTGTTGATCGAGCACTAAAATGCTCGAGTGCTCGAAGCTCGACCCGAGCAATGAGCCCAATGTTAGTCTATGGGAGACCCAAGCATTTTTGCGGTGGCACCCCTGGCAGTCTTTTAAAAGCCTAACAAGTGCCCAAAACGATAGTGACAGTGCTCAAATGACATGGGGACAGCATAGGGATCGCCCCAGGAAGCATTTCTGACCCCCAGGTCACTGCTGTCAACAACGTTGTCAGAGGTATTAAGCCACTTTTACGGGTTCACAATAAAACGTTCAAAAACGAAACTGAAACATTTTTCCTGTGAAATATGTTAAGGAATGTCTTTTCCAGGGTAAAGACTTGTGTATAAGGTAAAATAAATAACCAAAAACAAAAATACTCCTCCACACCTTGGGCTATGTTCACAAGTAGCATTTTTTATGTGTTTTTGCACTTTTGTATTGCCTTCAACTGTGACAAATGCATTCACCCGGAAATGTCATTTTAACATTTTACAACCTTATCTGGCCATGTGCTGTGCGACACATGCATAAAGTGCTGAAAAGACATGGGAACAGCATGGGGAAGACCCCTGGAAGCATCTCTGACACCCAGGTCACTGTCTAAAAGTGTGCCCATCATAAGTGATCCTTGCCGCATCAGAAGATGCAGACTTGCAACTAGTGTTGAGTAGTGTTGAGCCACCCCCATAGTGTTCGAGTTCGGTTCGGTTCGTCGAACACCCGTGTGTTCGCCGAACTGTTCGTCGAACTGTTCGTCGAACACCTTCGAACACCGTTAAAACTAATGGCAGGCAAACAAAAACACATAGAAACACATAGAAAACACCTTCAAAGGTGTCCAAAAGCTGACAAACTGCTCAGAAGACACAACTAACACATGGAAAAGTGACAAGTACATATAGTCATGCGAAAAGAAAAGAGGTGGAGGAGTAAAAGGAGGGGGAGACACAGATATAGGCATGTCATGCCCTTCTAAAATCCAAAAAGTGAGAAGCCGACACGTTCAGTCCGCTCCTGCCCGTGCCACCTCCGTGTCGCCGGGTTTGTGCCAGAGCCGCGGTGAACCCTGACAGCAAGCCCCCCTCTCCCAATACTGGTGCCTGTCCGCTGGTGGGTCGAGCGAGCCCCCCTGTGGTGGAGGCAGCTCTAAGCTTTTTAATTTAAATTGTCTCTCTAATTTGAATGAATACACTTTAAATACATTTACAAGGATCTATTGGAGGGCAAGTCTCATGCCAGCAGCCGCGTAATTCCAGCTCCAGTAGCGTCCACTAAAGCTGCTGCAGTTAAAAAGCTTTTATAAGGATCGAGCTCGGCTGTCCACCGCAAGGCATCCTACTGCCAGTCCCAGCCCCTATGCCTTGGGGTGCCTCCTGATGCTCTTCACTGAGTATCCCGTGGTCCCGAAGCATTTCCTTTGAAAAAATTGTGTCCAAACTACAGGTGGTGTAGCTTGCTTAACAGCCGGGATAATCCGCTGACTAGCAGACACTGCTACTAGGCACAAAGTATTTCCTGGGCTAGATGCAGTTAAAAATTTGTAATTAGATACTCTCGTTGGATGCTGAGAAAGCATTCCATAGAGTCTCCTGGCACGCCATATATGATTCTCTTAAAAAGCTTGGGGTAGGGGTCTAGGGGACCCTTTTATAGCCAAAATCACGGCCCTGTATCACAATACGTCACCTAGGCTGAAGATAAATGGAACTGTAGCACCCTGAGGGCTCGGTTGCTACAGAGGTATTGCACCTCACCCAGAGGTGTGATATCTCACTCTCAGGTAAGGATGGAGTGTGGATCAGGACCCGACTCCTGCATGCATTACACCACATTGCCGTGGGGCAGGGCGACCAATATGCCTCTGAGATGGGCACGACAGTCCCTGTCCCTGGCTGGAGTGGGGGGAGGGAACACTGAGGAAGGGGAACCCTGTAGTGCAGGAGCAGGGAGGAAGCAGTACCTGGGTGCATTGAGAAGGGAGTATAAAAGGTGGGCACCATCTTAGTTCAGTGCAGAGAAGTCTGAGCAGAAGTGGCAGGGAGCAGGGGCTCTGTATGAGCTCTGCTCCGGAGGCGGGCCTAGTAACAGAGGCCCAGGCCTGGAAGAGGGAGAAGGAAGGAAGAGGAGCGGAGAAGGCTCCAGGAACGAGGAATGAAGGGATCCCAGGGGTGCCGACGGACGAGTCGCCACCGCACGCCCGAATCCACTTGCGTGGAGGGGTCAGGCCAAAGGGGGAGACCGGTCCCCGAAACTAGTGGAGGCAGGAAACGACCCTCAGCTAGAAACCGGAGGCTGTGACATTTTATGTGGCGCAGCCCCTCGCTACACCCGTTAGGAAGGCACCACATAGGGTCAGGGAAACTGGCGCCAAGTTTACCAAGAGGAGGCCCGAGGCAGCCGGACAGAAGGGTTGGTAAGAAAGGCCAGACAAAGGACACACAAAGGGGGTCCTGTGAAGCGCTCCAAAGTTATCTGGGAGTTGTCTGAGCCCCTCACCTGGTGAGCACAGTACGACGTGGGCAGCCGTTACCTGCAGACGTGGTCTGGATAATAAGAACTGTGAGTAAAGGCCCTGGACTGCATCACTGACTCCGTGTCGTTACTGCTGCTGCCCTGCACCATCACCCCCATCCTCCGCATACACTACCCTGAGGCTATACTCCTCCCGTGGGGAGTTATGCTACGCTCTGCTGCACCCACAACACCAGCCTCAGCGGTCTGCCCTGCAGCGGCGGTTCACTCTGACCGCAATCCACGGGTGGCGTAGTCGGACATTTAAACATCAAAACCACATAAATAGTTCCGCCACTGGTTTGACCACCCTGAGCCACTGATCCGGGTCGCCACCACGAAGACTACAACCACCAGCATCCACCAAAAAGGGTCCGGCTCTGGGCGTCCCAAGGCCCAGGGGGTGCATCAGAACATTTTCATCACCTTTCACAATCACCAATGGGACAAGGCAGGGATGTCCTCTGTCCCCTCTCTTATACATCCTAGTGACGGAGCACCTGCTCTCATCAATTCGCCATAACCCCAATATTAGGTGGATTGAGGTGGGAGGCACCGAGTACAAGTGCTCTCTATTTGCTGATGATGTCCTAGTATATATCACTCAATCACATATATCCATCCATGCTGTTATGGCTGAAATAGATCACTTTGTTACATGGTCAAATTTTAAAATCAATGCAGCGAAGTCTGAGGCCCTCGATGTCTCCCTCCCCAAATCCATATAGGATTCCATCCAGTCCAAGTTTCCCTTTGCCTGGCCCTCACAGGGTATCAAATACTTAGGAATTCCTATTCATAGAGACCTCTCCCATCTATGTTATCTTAATTTTGGGCCCTTTATTGAACAACTCCATACAGACCACGGTTGGCAAGTTAGAACTGTAAGATTCACTACGTGAACCACTGGTGTTTTGTGGAAAAGCACATGTACACTGTGTTCCAAATTATTATGCAAAAAGTGTTTAGGAGTGATAAGGGAAGAATTTGTTTGTTTGTCAGTTAAACTCATTGATGGTGATGTGTGTCAGGGCTCTTTATATCACTGTAAGCAATTGCAGACACCTGTGCTAATTAGTTTGGCAGGTGTGTCCAATGAAAGGCAAGACTACTTAAGAAGGCTGTCTCACATTATTAAGCAGCCTACATTTTCTGCCAAAATGGGAAAGAAAAAGTATGTGTCGGCTGCTGAGAAGCAACAAATTGTGGAGTGTTTAGGTCAAGGCATGACTACAATCAACATTGTGCGATGATCAGGATGAAGTGTCTTGGCAATCAAGAAGTATGTAGCTGATTCACAGTACACACGTGTGCGTGCTGATAAGGGCAAATTGAGGACTCTTTCCTACAGGCAATTACGTCAGGTTAAAAGAGCAGCGGCAAAAAAGCCTTGTCATAGCAGCAGACAAGTTTTTGAAGCTGCTGGTGCCTCCAACGTCCCCCGAACAACAAGATGCAGGGTCCTTTAGAAGTTTGCAGCTGTGCATACGCCATCCTGTCGACCTCCTCTATCCACTTCACACAAGCAGAAATGGCTCCAGTGGGCCAAACATTACATGAAGACTGATTTCAAAACTGTTTTGTTCACGGATGAGTGCCGTGCAGCGCTCGATGGTCCAGATGGATGGAGTGGAGGATGGCTGGTTGATGGACACCCCACGCAAACACGGCTACAGCGCCAACAAGGAGGAGGTGGAGTAATGTTTTGGGCTGGAATCATGGGGAGAGAGATTGTCGGCCCCTTTAGGATCCCTGAAGGCGCTAAAGATGAACTCCATAATGTATGTGGATTTTCTCAAACAGCACTTCCTGCCATGGTTCAAGAAGAAGAACCGTGTATTTCACAGCAAGATCATTTTTTTGCATGATAATGCACCATCTCATGCTGCACATAAAACATCTGCATCTCTGGCTGATATGGGTATAAAAGGGGACAAACTTATGGTGTGACCCCCATGCTCCCCTGACCTCTACCCCATTCAGAACCTCTGGAGCATCATTAAAAGGAGTGTCTATGATGGCGGGAGGCAGTTCACATCTAAGCAACAGCTCTGGGAGGGTATTCTGTCCTCATGCAAAACAATTGAAGCAGAAACCATCCAAAACCTGACAAATTCAATGGACGAGAGAGTTCAGAAGCTCCTTTCGAACAAGGGGTCCTATGTGAAAATGTACCATCATCTAGAATAAAGTTTTGAATTGAAAACTGTTTGATTTCAGTTTCTAATAACCTGCTAATGCTTATAATTTCAAAAATGACCATTTTTCTGGTCTTTATTAAAATGAAAAGGTTGATCGAAAAGTTTGGGGGATCTAAGAGTGTGGCAACCCAGTAGTCATGATTACTTCGAATTCTGACAATATGAGGGTCATGTTGCAGGTAGTGCAGCAAGAAGGCACTTATGTGTCTTGCGCATCTCGGAGCCCCAAAATTATTTTCCGGGCTAGATGCAGCTAAAAATTATTATTAATTTTAAATCTGGTGGAGCTTAGTATAGATGGCCTAATAGGATCAGTGATGCACACTGCTACAAAGCCCAAATTATTTTCCAGTCAAGATACAGATAAACATGATTAGTAATTTTAAATCTGGTGGAGCTTATTATAGATGGCCTAATAGAATCAGTGCTGCACATTGCTACAAAGCTCAAATTATTTTCCAGCCAAGATACAGATAAACATGATTAGTAATTTGAAAGCTTAAAATGGTTGGTAGGGTGATTTTAACCAATCATCAAGCTTTTACTCTCCCCAGGATGACACAGGGGTAGAAAAGTCGTTTCGGATCCATGATTTGTTCATCTTTATGAACGTGAGTCTGTCTACATTATCAGTGGAGAGCGGCGTGCGCTTATCTGTCAGCACACCACCAGCAGCGCTGAACACACGTTCAGACAGAACGCTGGCTGCGGGGCATGACAAGATCTCCAAGGCGTAAGTGGCTAGCTCCGGCCATTTATCCAGATTGGAAGCCCAAAAAGAGCAAGGGTCCAGTGACACAGTCATGGCTTCAATGTTTACTTGGAGATACTCCTGTACCATCGTCTCTAGGCATTGACTATGTGTCAGACTTCTTGTCTCCTGTGGCCTTGCAAAGGATGGGCTAAAAAAGTGGTGAAATGATTCTGCAAAATTGATGTTACCAGCAGATACTGTGGTTCTGTTACGGTTAGAGTGCTGAACACTTGACGGTCCCACGGTTGGCAAGTTGGAACTGTGAGATTCACTACGTGCACCACTGGTGTTTTGTTGAAAAGCACATGTAAGATTCTGCAACAGTCTCTGCTGATACTCCTGCATGCGTGCATCCCTTTCTATGGCAGGAATAATTTCTGCAAATTTACTTTTGTACCGGGGATCTAACAGTGTGGCAACCCAGTAGTCAGGATTATTTCTAATTCTCACAATTCGAGGGTCATGTTGCAGGTAGTGCAGCAAGAAGGCACTCATGTGTTTTGCGCATCCAGGAGCACCAAGTCCCTGTTGTGTTGGTGGCGAGGTAACAATCATGCTTCCTTCCTCTGTCCTCTCCCCCCAACCTCGCACAACAGAAATGTGATCAAGGTCTCCCTCATCTGATGAGTCTTCCATCAGTTCGTCCTCCACTTCTTCCTGGGCTCCTGCACCTTCCTCACTAGTTTGGCTGCTACCATGCGCCCTGGTAAAACCATCTCCCCCACCCTCACATGCCTGCTGCCTTGGTGCTGCCGACCGTCTGGACCTTGCAGATGTTAGCCCTTCCGCATACAACTCCTCCTCCTCTACTTCCTCCACCTCCTCTTGTGCCACCATCTGACTCCGAATTCTGTTTAACATGTGCTCCAGCATGTAAATCACCGGAATAGTCATGCTGATAATGGCATCGTCAGCACTAAACATCTTCGTCGCCATTTCAAAACTGTGCAGAAGGGTGCATAGGTCCCTGATCTGAGACCACTCCTCCAGCGTGATTTGCCCCACCTCTGGATCTCGTTGGCCCAGGCTATACGTCAGAACGTATTGCACCAGGGCTTGTCGGTGCTGCCACAGTCGCTGCAACATGTGCAGAGTTGAATTCCACCGGGTAGGCACATCGCATTTTAGCCGGTGAAGTGGCAGGCCCAACGACTTCTGTAGAGATGTAAGTCGCTGAGCTGCGGGATGCGAACGGCGGAAGTGAGCACACAGCGACTGTGCCCTCTGCAGAAGGCCATCTAGTCTGGGATAGTGGACTAAAAATTGCTGGACAACCAGGTTCAACACGTGAGCCATACAAGGCACGTGTGTGACATTGCCCCGGCGAAGGGCCGCACCCAGGTTTGCAGCATTGTCGCACACGGCCTTCCCTGGTTTCAGGTCCAGTGGAGACAACCATTCATGAAATTGGTTCTCCAGAGCTGACCACAACTCCTCAGCTGTGTGACTCACATTTCCCAGACATTTCAAAGTAATAACCGCCTGATGACGTTGAGCCCTACTGCCAGCATAGTAAGGAGGTGTGCAGGATCCCTTCTGCGCAGTTAGAAAGCTTGTGGCATGACCAGACAGGCTTTGGGTGCAGGTGGAAGATCGAGAGGAGGTTGAGGAGGCAGAAGCAGTGGAGGAACTTTGACATAAAGAGGATTGACGCACAACTCGTGGGGACGGCAAGACTTGGACAGCAGCCCCTTGTCCTGCTATCACCATAGTTACCCAGTGCCCAGTCAGCGACATGTAACGCCCCTGTCCATGCCTACTCGTCCAAGTGTCTGTGGTGAAATGCACCCTGTCATACACAGAGTTTCTCAAAGAAGCGGTGATGTTGTGTGCGACATGCTGGTGGAGCACAGGCACACCTTTCTTTGAGAAGTAGTGCCAACTGGGCATCTGGTACTGGGGCACTGCGACGGACATAAGGTCTCGAAAATCCTCTGTGTCCACCAGGCGGAAAGGCAGCATTTAGCCAAGAGCTTGCAGATGGTGAAATTCAACCTCTTAGCTTTCTCATGGCTAGGAGGAAATGGTCTTTTACTTGTCCACATCTGAGGGACCGAGGGCTGGCTATTGTGCTTAGACGGGGTTGATAAGGGTGTCCCCGGCAAACTGCCGGTCTGTGAGGAAGATGCAGGCGGACATGTTAGGTTGCCTTGATCCAAAGGTGGTGCTATCGATGTCGGACAGCGCTCAACACCAGCTGGTGTTACCACCTCCAAAGAAAATGATGACCTGCCAATCACGCTGGCTGTTGCGGGTAAAGAGGTGGCAGGTCTGCGCCTCAAAACAGGTGTGACTGCTGTCCCCCCAGTCACAGAGGATGAAGAGGCCGCGGATGCACAAGATATGGCAGACGGTGGTTGGCCCGGCCGGCTAGGCCGCATTGTAGCACACTGAGCTTCCCACTGCAACTTATGCTTCATGTCCATGTGCCGGTTCATGCATGAAGTACTCAAACTATGTATTGTTTTTCCTCTACTTAGCTTTTGCTGACAAATGTTACAGATAACACGAGTTGGGTCATCTTTATCGATCTGAAAAAATGCCCAGGCTATGCAAGGCTTAGCACCCATGCGACCTGAAGAGCCACCACGACTTGTGGTGAGAGGCAGAGTTGTGTTTGAGGATGCAGTTGTTGACGTGCTTCCAGTACTACGTCTCTGTCCAGGAAGGCGCAACCTGACCTCGTCGTCACTAGCATCTTCCTCCACCTCCTCTGCTGACCTCATCTCTTGGCTGACTGTGGGTTGACAGTAAGTGGGATCTCCAACCTCATCATCATCACCCTGTGCGTTATCACACCCATCGTCCTCAGAGCCAACCTGTTCCTGCCCTGACAAAAAACTAAAGTTGTCGCTCCAATCAGGTATTTGAGTCTCATCATCGTCTTCCTCATTGTCTCCACCAACAGGAGTTACAGTTTGGGAATGAGGGTCTACATTATGGTCAGAACCTTCTGCGTCTGGTCCTGGATCCGACTCATAAAGAATCTGGGCATCAGTGCAGATCATTTCCTCTGGATTCACAGAAGCGCTGGAGTCGACCTCTGATTCCCAGGCTATAGTATGAGTAAACAGCTCTGCAGACTCAACCATCTGTTCTACCTCATACTCAGACGGGCAGCTGGAGATTTGGGAGCTGTGAGGAAGCAAGTGCGATTGGGGTGACACCTTTGAGGACTGGAGTATTTGTGATGTTGAAGTTGATGTGGAGGAGAGCCCACTTAAAGGAGCACTTGATATCCGTTGAAGCACCTGCTGTTTTTGTGCCTCATCTGGAATTTGTAGCGATTGGCGTGGCCGTAAGAAAGGGATCTTTTCACATTGTCCGCTAAAAGAAGTAGACATTTTAGTTTGGCTGGAAGATGGTCTTTCTTCTGCAGATGTTACTGTTGCTTTAACACCTACCCCACGGACACAACCTTTTTTCCCCTTCCCAACACGCCTATTCCCCTTTCCACCAGCAGCAGGCCTTTTTCCACTCATTTTGGTGGTTAACTAATTCACAACTCTGGAGTTGTTTGCACAAAAAAACAATGGATGGGAACCGAGCAGAGCTGAGTGGCCAAACTGTGGTATTAGGCCAAAACTATTGGCTGGGTTAGATGCAGAAAAAAATTATATTCAATTTGCAACCTGATGGAGGTCAGTATAGATGGACTAATAGAACAAGTCCCACACACAGCTAGAAGCCCAAATATTTTTTCAGAGGTAGATGCAGAAAAAAATTGTATTCAGTTTGCAACTAGAGATGAGCGTTGTTCTACTCGAACTGTTCGCTAATCTCAAATTCGAGCTGTTTTGGGCGGTGTTCGAGCCGTTCGGCGAACACGAACAATTTGAGAAAAATTCGGCTGTTCGAGGTTATGTTCGATAACTGTTCGTGCACCAAAATCATAACTGGATTTTTTCTCAGTAATGATGAAAATTAATGTTAATACGCAGTTTGAGTGTACAGCGGGGTGGGGGGAGGGGCAGGGGATGGATCTCTGCAGGAACAATGAAGATCTCCATTTTTTTTTTCTCTTTCCCGCATTTACAGTGGGGAGGTGCAATCTGTCAGCCTATCAGCAGCGCACACACGGAGCGAAGTGCTTTTTTTCACACAAGCAAGGGCATGTGTCATTGGCAGTGTATGTCACATGTCCTTGCCCTATAAGACCAAGCCATTTTCCCCGTCGCCACCATTTTCTCACTGCTGCAGCTGCGTGTTAGACGGCACCGCTGTTGCTGTGTGCGCTATACCTTGTTAATTTCAAGCCAATTTTCGCACAAATCTACAGATAGCTTGGGAGTAGGGAATAGTTGTGATTGCAGTCCTTTTAAGGACTAGGTTACAGCATTTCCTACGACTTTTATCAGGCAGGTCTGTGCTCTTAAATAGATAGATTGTGGGAGTAAAGACTAATTGTAATAGGAGTCCTTTTCAGGACTAGGTTACATCAGTTCCTATCAGTTTTTGCCAGGCAGGTCTGTGCCAGTGCTGTGCAAGTTTTTTTCACAGCATTTGGCTGAATCTAGCAAAGCTAATACTTTTTGGCCTATTGCAGAGTGTGTTAGTCAGTGGAGTAGCCTATCTGTGTTGCAAGATATACCACCTGTGTATAGAATACCAATTTTTTTACTGCACCTAGTGAAGTAAAATCTTTTGGGCATAGCATCATTCTATTAGTCCATCTATACTGACCTCCATCAGGTTGCAAATTGAATATAATTTTTTTCTGCATCTAGCTCTGAAAAAATATTGGGCTTCTAGCTGTGTGTGGGACTTGTTGTATTAGTCCATCTATACTGACCTCCATCAGGTTGCAAACTGCATATATTTTTTTCTTCATCTACCTCTGAAAAAATATTGGGCTTTTAGCTGTGTGTGGGACTTGTTCTATTAATCCATCTATACAGACCTCCATCAGGTTGCAAACTGAATATATTTTTTACTGCATCTACCTCTGAAAAAATATTGGGCTTCTAGCTTTGTGTGGGACTTGTTGTATTAGTCCATCTATACTGACCTCCATCAGGTTGCAAACTGAATATATTTTTTTCTGCATCTACCTCTGAAAAAATATTGGGCTTCTAGCTGTGTGTGGGACTTGTTGTATTGGTACATCTATACAGACCTCCATCAGGTTGCAAACTGAATATATTTTTTTCTGCATCTACCTCTGAAAAAATATTGGGCTTCTAGCTGTGTGTGGGACTTGTTGTATTAGTCCATCTATACTGACCTCCATCAGGTTGCAAACTGAATATATTTTTTTCTGCATCTACCTCTGAAAAAATATTGGGCTTCTAGCTGTGTTTGGGACTTGTTCTATTAATCCATCTATACAGACTTCCATCAGGTTGCAAACTGAATATATTATTTTCTGCATCTACCTCTGAAAAAATATTGGGCTTCTAGCTGTGTGTGGGACTTTCTCTATTAGTCCATCTATACTGACCTCCATCAGGTTGCAAATTGAATATAATTTTTTTCTGCATCTAACCCAGCCAATAGTTTTGGCCTAATACCACAGTTTGGCCACTCAGCTCTGCTCGGTTCCCATCCATTTTTTTTTTGTGCAAACAACTCCAGAGTTGTTAATTAGTTAACCACCAAAATGAGTGGAAAAAGGCCTGCTGCTGGTGGAAAGGGGAATAGGCGTGTTGGGAAGGGGAAAAAAGGTTGTGTCCGTGGGGTAGGTGTTAAAGCAACAGTAACATCTGCAGAAGAAAGACCATCTTCCAGCCAAACTAAAATGTCTACTTCTTTTAGTGGACAATGTGATAAGATCCCTTTCTTACGGCCACGCCAATCGCTACAAATTCCAGATGAGGCACAAAAACAGCAGGTGCTTCAACGGATATCAAGTGCTCCTTTAAGTGGGCTCTCCTCCACATCAACTTCAACATCACAAATACTCCAGTCCTCAAAGGTGTCACCCCAATGGCACTTGCTTCCTCACAGCTCCCAAATCTCCAGCTGCCCGTCTGAGTATGAGGTAGAACAGATGGTTGAGTCTGCAGAGCTGTTTACTCATACTATAGCCTGGGAATCAGAGGTCGACTCCAGCGCTTCTGTGAATCCAGACGAGGAAATGATCTGCACTGATGCCCAGAATCTTTATGAGTCGGATCCAGGACCAGACGCAGAAGGTTCTGACCATAATGTAGACCCTCATTCCCAAACTGTAACTCCTGTTGGTGGAGACAATGAGGAAGACGATGATAAGACTCAAATACCTGATTGGAGCGACAACTTTAGTTTTTTGTCAGGGCAGGAACAGGTTGGCTCTGAGGACGACGGGTGTGATAGCGCACAGGGTGATGATGATGAGGTTAGAGATCCCACTTACTGTCAACCCACAGTCAGCCAAGAGATGAGGTCAGCAGAGGAGGTGGAGGAAGATGCTAGTGACGACGAGGTCAGGTTGCGCCTTCCTGGACAGAGACGTAGTACTGGAAGCACGTCAACAACTGCATCCTCAAACACAACTCTGCCTCTCACCACAAGTCGTGGTGGCTCTTCAGGTCGCATGGGTGCTAAGCCTTGCATAGCCTGGGCATTTTTTCAGATCGATAAAGATGACCCAACTCGTGTTATCTGTAACATTTGTCAGCAAAAGCTAAGTAGAGGCCAAAAAATACATAGTTTGAGTACTTCATGCATGAACCGGCACATGGACATGAAGCATAAGTTGCAGTGGGAAGCTCAGTGTGCTTCAATGCGGCCTAGCCGGCCGGGCCAACCACCGTCTGCCATATCTTGTGCATCCGCGGCCTCTTCATCCTCTGTGACTGGGGGGAAAGCAGTCACACCTGTTTTGGGGCGCAGACCTGCCACCTCTTTACCCGCAACAGCCAGCGTGATTGGCAGGTCATCATTTTCTTTGGAGGTGGTAACACCAGCTGGTGTTGAGCGCTGTCC
The DNA here is from genome assembly GCF_046119375.1 of Phyllobates terribilis. Classification (NCBI taxonomy): domain Eukaryota; kingdom Metazoa; phylum Chordata; class Amphibia; order Anura; family Dendrobatidae; genus Phyllobates; species Phyllobates terribilis. Next base: position 333,402,515 of record NW_027362768.1, read on the forward strand.
GACATCGATAGCACCACCTTTGGATCAAGGCAACCTAACATGTCCGCCTGCATCTTCCTCACAGACCGGCAGTTTGCCGGGGACACCCTTATCAACCCCGTCTAAGCACAATAGCCAGCCCTCGGTCCCTCAGATGTGGACAAGTAAAAGACCATTTCCTCCTAGCCATGAGAAAGCTAAGAGGTTGAATTTCACCATCTGCAAGTTCTTGGCTACAGAAATGCTGCCTTTCCGCCTGGTGGACACAGAGGATTTTCGAGACCTTATGTCCGTCGCAGTGCCCCAGTACCAGATGCCCAGTCGGCACTACTTCTCAAAGAAAGGTGTGCCTGCGCTCCACCAGCATGTCGCACACAACATCACCGCTTCTTTGAGAAACTCTGTGTGTGACAGGGTGCATTTCACCACAGACACTTGGACGAGTAGGCATGGACAGGGGCGTTACATGTCGCTGACTGGGCACTGGGTAACTATGGTGACAGCAGGACAAGGGGCTGCTGTCCAAGTCTTGCTGTCCCCACGAGTTGTGCGTCAGTCCTCTTTATGTCAAAGTTCCTCCACTGCTTCTGCCTCCTCAACCTCCTCTCGGTCTTCCACCTGCACCCAAAGCCTGTCTGGTCATGCCACAAGCTTTCTAACTGCGCAGAAGGGATCCTGCACACCTCCTTACTATGCTGGCAGTAGGGCTCAACGTCATCAGGTGGTTTTTACATTGAAATGTCTGGGAAATGTGAGTCACACAGCTGAGGAGTTGTGGTCAGCTCTGGAGAACCAATTTCATGAATGGTTGTCTCCACTGGACCTGAAACCAGGGAAGGCCGTGTGCGACAATGCTGCAAACCTGGGTGCGGCCCTTCTCCGGGGCAATGTCACACACGTGCCTTGTATGGCTCATGTGTTGAACCTGGTTGTCCAGCAATTTTTAGCCCACTATCCCAGACTAGATGGCCTTCTGCAGAGGGCACGGTCGCTGTGTGCTCACTTTCGCCGTTCGCATCCCGCAGCTCAGCGACTTACATCTCTACAGAAGTCGTTGGGCCTGCCACTTCACCGGCTAAAATGCGATGTGCCTACCCGGTGGAATTCAACTCTGCACATGTTGCAGCGACTGTGGCAGCACCGACAAGCCCTGGTGCAATACGTTCTGACGTATAGCCTGGGCCAACGAGATCCAGAGGTGGGGCAAATCACGCTGGAGGAGTGGTCTCAGATCAGGGACCTATGCACCCTTCTGCACAGTTTTGAAATGGCGACGAAGATGTTTAGTGCTGACGATGCCATTATCAGCATGACTATTCCGGTGATTTACATGCTGGAGCACATGTTAAACAGAATTCGGAGTCAGGTGGTGGCACAAGAGGAGGTGGAGGAAGTAGAGGAGGAGGAGTTGTATGCGGAAGGGCTAACATCTGTAAGGTCCAGACGGTCGGCAGCACCAAGGCGGCAGGCATGTGAGGGTGGGGGAGATGGTTTTACCAGGGCGCATGGTAGCAGCCAAACTAGTGAGGAAGGTGCAGGAGCCCAGGAAGAAGTGGAGGACGAACTGATGGAAGACTCATCAGATGAGGGAGACCTTGATCACATTTCTGTTGTGCGAGGTTGGGGGGAGAGGACAGAGGAAGGAAGCATGATTGTTACGTCGCCACCAACACAACAGGGACTTGGTGCTCCTGGATGCGCAACACACATGAGTGCCTTCTTGCTGCACTACCTGCAACATGACCCTCGAATTGTGAGAATTAGAAATAATCCTGACTACTGGGTTGCCACACTGTTAGATCCCCGGTACAAAAGTAAATTTGCAGAAATTATTCCTGCCATAGAAAGGGATGCACGCATGCAGGAGTATCAGCAGAGACTGTTGCAGAATCTTACATGTGCTTTTCCACAAAATACCAGTGGTGCACGTAGTGAATCTCACAGTTCCAACTTGCCAACCGTGGGACCGTCAAGTGTTCAGCACTCAAACCGTAACAGAACCACAGTATCTGCTGGTAACATGAATTTTGCGGAATCATTTCACCACTTTTTTAGCCCATCCTTTGCAAGGCCACAGGAGACAAGAAGTCTGACACATAGTCAACGCCTAGAGACGATGGTACAGGAGTATCTCCAAGTAAACATTGAAGCCATGACTGTGTCACTGGACCCTTGCTCTTTTTGGGCTTCCAATCTGGATAAATGGCCGGAGCTAGCCACTTACGCCTTGGAGATCTTGTCATGCCCCGCAGCCAGCGTTCTGTCTGAACGTGTGTTCAGCGCTGCTGGTGGTGTGCTGACAGATAAGCACACGCGGCTCTCCACTGATAATGTAGACAGACTCACGTTCATAAAGATGAACAAATCATGGATCCGAAACGACTTTTCTACCCCTGTGTCATCCTGGGGAGAGTAAAAGCTTGATGATTGGTTAAAATCACCCTACCAACCGTTTTAAGCTTTCAAATTACTAATCATGTTTATCTGTATCTTGGCTGGAAAATAATTTGGGCTTTGTAGCAGTGTGCAGCACTGATTCTATTAGGCCATCTATAATAAGCTCCACCAGATTTAAAATTACTAATCATGTTTATCTGTATCTTGACTGGAAAATAATTTGGGCTTTGTAGCAGTGTGCAGCACTGATCCTATTAGGCCATCTATACTAAAGCTTCACCAGATTTAAAATTAATAATAATTTTTAGCTGCATCTAGCCCGGAAAATAATTTTGGGGCTCCGAGATGCGCAAGACACATAAGTGCCTTCTTGCTGCACTACCTGCAGCATGACCCTCATATTGTCAGAATTCGAAGTAATCATGACTACTGGGTTGCCACACTCTTAGATCCCCAAAACTTTTCGATCAACCTTTTCATTTTAATAAAGACCAAAAAAATGGTCATTTTTGAAATTATAAGCATTAGCAGGTTGTTAGAAACTGAAATCAAACAGTTTTCAACTCAAAACTTTATTCTAGGTGATGTTACATTTTCACATAGGACCCCTTGTTCGAAAGGAGCTTCTGAACTCTCTCGTCCATTGAATTTGTCAGGTTTTGGATGGTTTCTGCTTCAATTGTTTTGCATGAGGACAGAATACCCTCCCAGAGCTGTTGCTTAGATGTGAACTGCCTCCCGCCATCATAGACACTCCTTTTAATGATGCTCCAAAGGTTCTGAATGGGGTAGAGGTCAGGGGAGCATGGGGGTCACACCATAAGTTTGTCCCCTTTTATGCCCATATCAGCCAGAGATGCAGATGTTTTATGTGCAGCATGAGATGGTGCATTATCATGCAAAAAAATGATCTTGCTGTGAAATACACGGTTCTTCTTCTTGAACCATGGCAGGAAGTGCTGTTTGAGAAAATCCACATACATTATGGAGTTCATCTTTAGCGCCTTCAGGGATCCTAAAGGGGCCGACAATCTCTCTCCCCATGATTCCAGCCCAAAACATTACTCCACCTCCTCCTTGTTGGCGCTGTAGCCGTGTTTGCGTGGGGTGTCCATCAACCAGCCATCCTCCACTCCATCCATCTGGACCATCGAGCGCTGCATGGCACTCATCCGTGAACAAAACAGTTTTGAAATCAGTATTCATGTAATGTTTGGCCCACTGGAGCCGTTTCTGCTTGTGTGAAGTGGATAGAGGAGGTCGACAGGATGGCGTATGCACAGCTTCAAACCTCTGAAGGACCCTGCATCTTGTTGTTCGGGGGACGTTGGAGGCACAAGCAGCTTCAAAAACTTGTCTGCTGCTATGACAAGGCTTTTTTGCCGCTGCTCTTTCAACCTGACGTAATTGCCTGTAGGAAAGAGTCCTCAATTTGCCCTTATCAGCACGCACACGTGTGTACTGTGAATCAGCTACATACTTCTTGATTGCCAAGACACTTCATCCTGATCATCGCACAATGTTGATTGTAGTCATGCCTTGACCTAAACACTCCACAATTTGTTGCTTCTCAGCAGCCGACACATCCTTTTTCCTTCCCATTTTGGCAGAAAATGTAGGCTGCTTAATAATGTGAGACAGCCTTCTTAAGTAGTCTTGCCTTTCATTGGACACACCTGCCAAACTAATTAGCACAGGTGTCTGCAATTGCTTACAGTGATATAAAGAGCCCTGACACACATCACCATCAATGAGTTTAACTGACAAACAAACAAATTCTTCCCTTATCACTCCTAAACACTTTTTGCATAATAATTTGGAACACAGTGTACATGTGCTTTTCCACAAAACACCAGTGGTTCACGTAGTGAATCTTACAGTTCTAACTTGCCAACCGTGGTCTGTATGGAGTTGTTCAATAAAGGGCCCAAAATTAAGATAACATAGATGGGAGAGGTCTCTATGAATAGGAATTCCTAAGTATTTGATACCCTGTGAGGGCCAGGCAAAGGGAAAGTTGGACTGGATGGAATCCTATATGGATTTGGGGAGGGAGACATCGAGGGCCTCAGACTTCGCTGCATTGATTTTAAAATTTGACCATGTAACAAAGTGATCTATTTCAGCCATAACAGCATGGATGGATATATGTGATTGAGTGATATATACTAGGACATCATCAGCAAATAGAGAGCACTTGTACTCGGTGCCTCCCACCTCAATCCACCTAATATTGGGGTTATGGGGAATTGATGAGAGCAGGTGCTCCGTCACTAGGATGTATAAGAGAGGGGACAGAGAACATCCCTGCCTTGTCCCATTGGTGATAGTGAAAGGTGATGAAAATGTTCTGACGCGCCCCCTGGGCCTTGGGACACCCGGAGCCGGACCCTTTTTGGTGGATGCTGGTGGTTGTAGTCTCCGTGGCGGCAACCCGGTTCCGTGGCTCAGGGTGGTCAAACCAGTGGCGGAACTATTTATTTGGTTTTGATGTTTAAATGTCCGACTACGCCACCCGTGGATTGCGGTCAGAGTAAACCGCCGCTCCAGGGCAGACCGCTGAGGCTGGTGTTGTGGGTTCAGCAGAGCGTAGCATAACTCCCCACGGGAGGAGTATAGCCTCAGGGCAGTGTATGCGGAGGATGGGGGTGATGGTGCAGGGCAGCAGCAGTAATGACACGGAGTCAGTGATGCAGTCCAGGGCCTTTATTCACAGTTCTTATTATCCAGACCACGTCTGCAGGTAACGGCTGCCCACGTCGTACTGTGCTCACCAGGTGAGGGGCTCAGACAACTCCCAGATAACTTTGGAGTGCTTCACAGGACCCCCTTTGTGTGTCCTTTGTCTGGCCTTTCTTACCAACCCTTCTGTCCGGCTGCCTCGGGTCTCCTCTTGGTAAACTTGGCGCCAGTTTCCCTGACCCTATGTGGTGCCGTCCTAGCGGGTGTAGCGAGGGGCTGCGCCACATAAAATGTCACAGCTTCCTGTTTCTAGCTGAGGGTCGTTTCCTGCCTCCACTAGTTTCGGGGACCGGTCTCCCCCTTTGGCCTGACCCCTCCACGCAGGTGGATTCGGGCGTGCGGTGGCGACTCGCCCGTCCGCACCCCTGAGATCCCTTCGTTCCTCGTTCCTGGAGCCTTCTCCGCTCCTCTTCCTTCCTTCTCCCTCTTCCAGGCCTGGGCCTCTGTTACTAGGCCCGCCTCCGGAGCAGAGTTCATGCAGAGCCCCTGCTCCCTGCCACTTCTGCTCAGACTTCTCTGCACTGAACTAAGATGGTGCCCACCTTTTATACTCCCTTCTCAATGCACCCAGGAACTGCTTCCTCCCTGCTCCTGCACTACAGGGTTCCCCTTCCTCAGTGTTCCCTCCCCCCACTCCAGCCAGGGACAGGGACTGTCGTGCCCATCTCAGGGGCATATTGGTCACCCTGCCCCACGGCAATGTGGTGTAATGCATGCAGGTGTCGGGTCCTGATCCACACTACATCCTTACCTGAGAGTGAGATATCACACCTCTGGGTGAGGTGCAATACCTCTGTAGCAACCGAGCCCTCAGGGTGCTACAGTTCCATTTATCTTCAGCCTAGGTGACGTATTGCGATACAGGGCCGTGATTTTGGCTATAAAAGGGTCCCCTAGGCCCCTACCCCAAGCTTTTTAAGAGAATCATATATGGCGTGCCAGGAGACTCTATGGAATGCTTTCTCAGCATCCAACGAGAGTATCTAATTACAAATTTTTAACTGCATCTAGCCCAGGAAATACTTTGTGCCTAGTAGCAGGGTCTGCTAGTCAGCGGATTATCCCGGCTGTTAAGCAAGCTACACCACCTGTAGCTTGGACACTTCATTTTTTCAAAGGAAATGCTTCGGGACCACGGGATACTCAGTGAAGAGCATCAGGAGGCACCCCAAGGCATAGGGGCTCGGACTGGCAGTAGGATGCCTTGCGGTGGACAGCCAAGCTCGATCCTTATAAAAGCTTTTTAACTGCAGCAGCTTTAGTGGACGCTACTGGAGCTGGAATTACGCGGCTGCTGGCATGAGACTTGCCCTCCAATAGATCCTTGTAAATGGATTTAAAGTGTATTTATTCAAATTAGAGAGACAATTTAAATTAAAAAGCTTAGAGCTGCCTCCACCACAGGGGGGCTCGCTCGACCCACCAGCGGACAGGCACCAGTATTGGGAGAGGGGGGCTGGCCGTCAGGGTTCACCGCGGCTCTGGCACAAACCCGGCGACACGGAGGTGGCACGGGCAGGAGCGGACTGAACGTGTCGACTTCTCACTTTTTGGATTTTAGAAGGGCATGACATGCCTATATCTGTGTCTCCCCCTCCTTTTACTCCTCCACCTCTTTTCTTTTCGCATGACTATATGTACTTGTCACTTTTCCATGTGTTAGTTGTGTCTTCTGAGCAGTTTGTCAGCTTTTGGACACCTTTGAAGGCATAGGGGCTCGGACTGGCAGTAGGATGCCTTGCGGTGGACAGCCGAGCTCGATCCTTATAAAAGCTTTTTAACTGCAGCAGCTTTAGTGGACGCTACTGGAGCTGGAATTACGCGGCTGCTGGCATGAGACTTGCCCTCCAATAGATCCTTGTAAATGGATTTAAAGTGTATTTATTCAAATTAGAGAGACAATTTAAATTAAAAAGCTTAGAGCTGCCTCCACCACAGGGGGGCTCGCTCGACCCACCAGCGGACAGGCACCAGTATTGGGAGAGGGGGGCTGGCCGTCAGGGTTCACCGCGGCTCTGGCACAAACCCGGCGACACGGAGGTGGCACGGGCAGGAGCGGACTGAACGTGTCGACTTCTCACTTTTTGGATTTTAGAAGGGCATGACATGCCTATATCTGTGTCTCCCCCTCCTTTTACTCCTCCACCTCTTTTCTTTTCGCATGACTATATGTACTTGTCACTTTTCCATGTGTTAGTTGTGTCTTCTGAGCAGTTTGTCAGCTTTTGGACACCTTTGAAGGTGTTTTCTATGTGTTTCTATGTGTTTTTGTTTGCCTGCCATTGGTTTTAACGGTGTTCGAAGGTGTTCGACGAACAGTTCGACGAACAGTTCGGCGAACACACGGGTGTTCTACGAACCGAACCGAACTCAAACACTACGGGGGTGGCTCAACACTATTTGCAACCAGATGGAGGTCAGTATAGATGGACTAATAGAACAAGTCCTACACACAGCTAGAAGCCCAATATTTTTTCAGAGCTAGATTCAGAAAAAAATTATATTCAGTTTGCAACCTGATGGAGGTCAGTATAGATGGACTAATAGAACAAGTCCCACACACAGCTAGAAGCCCAAATATTTTTTCAGAGGTAGATGCAGATAAAAATTAATTTTAATTTGCAACCTGATGGAGGTCAGTATAGATGGACTAATAGAGAAAGTCCCACACACTGCTAGAAGGCCAAATATTTTTTCAGAGCTAGGTGCAGACAAAAAATTATTTTGAATTTGCAGCGTGATGGAGGTCAGTATAGATGGACTAATAGAGAAAGTCCCACACACTGCTAGAAGGCCAAATATTTTTTCAGAGCTAGATGCAGAAAAAAATTATATTCAGTTTGCAACCTGATGGAGGTCAGTATAGATGGACTAATAGAACAAGTCCCACACACTGCTAGAAGCCCAAATATTTTTTCAGAGCTAGATGCAGAAAAAAATTATATTCAATTTACAACCTGATGGAGGTCAGTATAGATGGACTAATAGAATGATGCTATGCCCAAAAGATTTTACTTCACTAGGTGCAGTAAAAAAATTGGTATTCTATACACAGGTGGTATATCTGGCAACACAGATAGGCTACTCCACTGACTAACACACTCTGCAATAGGCCAAAAAGGATTAGCTTTGCTAGATTCAGCCAAATGCTGTGAAAAAAACTTGCACAGCACTGGCACAGACCTGCCTGGCAAAAACTGATAGGAACTGATGTAACCTAGTACTGAAAAGGACTGCAATTACAATTAGTCTTTACTCCCACAATCTATCTATTTAAGAGCACAGACCTGCCTGATAAAAGTCGTAGGAAATGCTGTAACCTAGTCCTTAAAAGGACTGCAATCACAACTATTCCCTACTCCCAAGCTATCTGTAGATTTGTGCGAAAATTGGCTTGAAATTAACAAGGTATAGCGCACACAGCAACAGCGGTGCCGTCTAACACGTAGCTGCAGCAGTGAGAAAATGGTGGCGACGGGGAAAATGGCTTGGTCTTATAGGGCAAGGACATGTGACATACACTGCCAATGACACATGCCCTTGCTTGTGTGAAAAAAAGCACTTCGCTCCGTGTGTGCGCTGCTGATAGGCTGACAGATTGCACCTCCCCACTGTAAATGCGGGAAAGAGAAAAAAAAATGGAGATCTTCATTATTCCTGCAGAGATCCATCCCCTGCCCCTCCCCCCACCCCGCTGTACACTCAAACTGCGTATTAACATTAATTTTCATCATTACTGAGAAAAAATCCAGTTATGATTTTGATGCACTAACAGTTATCGAACATAACTTCGAACAGCCAAATTTTTCTCAAATCGTTCGTGTTCGCCGAACGGCTCGAACACCGCCCAAAACAACTCGAATTTGAGATTGGCGAACAGTTCGAGTCGAACAACGCTCATCTCTAGTGTTGAGCCACCCCTGTAGTGTTCGAGTTCGGTTCGGTTCGTCGAACACACGTGTGTTCGCCGAACTGTTCGTCGAACTGTTCGTCGAACACCTTCGAACACCGTTAAAACCAATGGCAGGCAAACAAAAACACATAGAAACACATAGAGAACACCTTCAAAGGTGTCCAAAAGCTGACAAACTGCTCAGAAGACTTAACTAACACATGGAAAAGTGACAAGTACATATAGTCATGCGAAAAGAAAAGAGGTGGAGGAGTAAAAGGAGGGGGAGACACAGATATAGGCATGTCATGCCCTTCTAAAATCCAAAAAGTGAGAAGCCGACACGGCCAGTTCGTTCCTGCCCGTGCCACCTCCGTGTCGCCGGGTTTGTGCCAGAGCCGCGGTGGACCCTGACGGCCAGCCCCCCTCTCCCAATACTGGTGCCTGTCCGCTGGTGGGTCGAGCCCCCCCGCAGTTTGGGGGGTAACATCTGCAGAAGAAAGACCATCTTCCAGCCAAACTAAGATGTCGACTTCTTTTCGTGGACAATGTGATACGATCCCTTTCTTACGGACACGCCCATCGCTACAAATTCCAGATGAGGCACAAAAACAGCAGGTCCTTCAGCGGATATCAAGTGCTCCTTCAAGTGGGCTCTCCTCCACCTCAATTTCAACATCACAAATACTCCAGTCCTCAGAGGTGTCATCCCAATCGCACTTGCTTCCTCACAGTTCCCAAGTCTCCAGCTGCCCGTCTGAGTATGGGGTAACTCAGATGGTTGAGTCTGCAGAGCTGTTTACTCATACTATAGCCTGGGAAACAGAGGTCTGCTCCAGAGCTTCTGTTAATCCAGACGAGGAAATGATCTGCACTGATGCCCAGAATCTTTATAAGTCGGATCCAGGACTAGAGATGAGTGTTGTTCTACACGAATAATTTGAGAAAAATTCGGCTGTTCGAGGTTATGTTCGATAACTGTTCGTGCACCAAAATCATGACTGGATTTTTTCTCAGTAATGATGAAAATTAATGTTAATACGCAGTTTGAGTGTACAGCGGGGTGGGGGGAGGGGCAGGGGATGGATCTCTGCAGGAACAATGAAGATCTCCATTTTTTTTTTCTCTTTCCCGCATTTACAGTGGGGAGGTGCAATCTGTCAGCCTATCAGCAGCGCACACACGGAGCGAAGTGCTTTTTTTCACACAAGCAAGGGCATGTGTCATTGGCAGTGTATGTCACATGTCCTTGCCCTATAAGACCAAGCCATTTTCCCCGTCGCCACCATTTTCTCACTGCTGCAGCTGCGTGTTAGACGGCACCGCTGTTGCTGTGTGCGCTATACCTTGTTAATTTCAAGCCAATTTTCGCACAAATCTATAGATAGCTTGGGAGTAGGGAATAGTTGTGATTGCAGTCCTTTTAAGGACTAGGTTACAGCATTTCCTACGACTTTTATCAGGCAGGTCTGTGCTCTTAAATAGATAGATTGTGGGAGTAAAGACTAATTGTAATTGGAGTCCTTTTCAGGACTAGGTTACATCAGTTCCTATCAGTTTTTGCCAGGCAGGTCTGTGCCAGTGCTGTGCAAGTTTTTTTCACAGCATTTGGCTGAATCTAGCAAAGCTAATCCTTTTTGGCCTATTGCAGAGTGTGTTAGTCAGTGGAGTAGCCTATCTGTGTTGCAAGATATACCACCTGTGTATAGAATACCAATTTTTTTACTGCACCTAGTGAAGTAAAATCTTTTGGGCATAGCATCATTCTATTAGTCCATCTATACTGACCTCCATCAGGTTGCAAATTGAATATAATTTTTTTCTGCATCTAGCTCTGAAAAAATATTGGGCTTCTAGCTGTGTGTGGGACTTGTTGTATTAGTCCATCTATACAGACCTCCATCAGGTTGCAAATTGAATATATTTTTTTCTGCATCTACCTCTGAAAAAATATTGGGCTTCTAGCTGTGTGTGGGACTTGTTCTATTAATCCATCTATACAGACCTCCATCAGGTTGCAAATTGAATATATTTTTTTCTGCATCTACCTCTGAAAAAATATTGGGCTTCTAGCTGTGTGTGGGACTTGTTGTATTAGTCTATCTATACTGACCTCCATCAGGTTGCAAACTGAATATATTTTTTTCTGCATCTAGCTCTGAAAAAATATTGGGCTTCTAGCTGTGTGTGGGACTTGTTCTATTAATCCATCTATACAGACCTCCATCAGGTTGCAAACTGAATATATTTTTTTCTGGATCTACCTCTGAAAAAATATTTGGCTTCTAGCTGTGTGTGGGACTTGTTGTATTAGTCCATCTATACTGACCTCAATCAGGTTGCAAACTGAATATATTTTTTTCTGCATCTACCTCTGAAAAAATTTTGGGCTTCTAGCTGTGTGTGGGACTTGTTCTATTAATCCATCTATACAGACCTCCATCAGGTTGCAAACTGAATATATTTTTTTCTGCATCTACCTCTGAAAAAATATGTGGCCTTCTAGCAGTGTGTGGGACTTTCTCTATTAGTCCATCTATACTGACCTCCATCAGGTTGCAAACTGAATATAATTTTTTTCTGCATCTAGCTCTGAAAAAATATTTGGCCTCCTAGCAGTGTGTGGGACTTTCTCTATTAGTCCATCTATACTGACCTCCATCAGGATGCAAATTAAAAATAATTTTTATCTGCATCTACAGTACCTCTGAAAAAATATTTGAGCTTCTAGCTGTGTGTGGGACTTGTTCTATTAGTCCATCTATACTGACCTCCATCAGGTTGCAAATTGAATATAATTTTTATCTGCATCTAGCTCTGAAAAAATATTTGACCTTCTAGCAGTGTGTGGGACTTTTTCTATTAGTCCATCTATACTGACCTCCATCAGGTTGCAAATTGAATATAATTTTTATCTGCATCTAGCTCTGAAAAAATATTTGGCCTTCTAGCAGTGTGTGGGACTTTCTCTATTAGTCCATCTATACTGACCTCCATCAGGTTGCAAATTAAAAATAATTTTTATCTGGATCTACCTCTGAAAAAATATTTGGGCTTCTAGCTGTGTGTGGAACTTGTTCTATTACTCCATCTATACTGACCTCCATCAGGTTGCAAACTGAATATATTTTTTTCTGCATCTACCTCTGAAAAAATATTGGGCTTCTAGCTGTGTGTGGGACTTGTTGTATTAGTCAATCTATACTGACCTCCATCAGGTTGCAAATTAAAAATAATTTTTATCTGCATCTACAGTACCTCTGAAAAAATATTTGGGCTTCTAGCTGTGTGTGGGACTTGTTCTATTAGTCCATCTATACTGACCTCCATCAGGTTGCAAATTGAATATAATTTTTATCTGCATCTAGCTCTGAAAAAATATTTGGCCTTCTAGCAGTGTGTGGGACTTTCTCTATTAGTCCATCTATACTGACCTCCATCAGGTTGCAAATTAAAAATAATTTTTATCTGCATCTACCTCTGAAAAAATATTTGATCTTCTAGCTGTGTGTGGGACTTGTTCTATTACTCCATCTATACTGACCTCCATCAGGTTGCAAACTGAATATATTTTTTTCTGCATCTACCTCTGAAAAAATATTGGGCTTCTAGCTGTGTGTGGGACTTGTTGTATTAGTCAATCTATACTGACCTCCATCAGGTTGCAAATTAAAAATAATTTTTATCTGCATCTACAGTACCTCTGAAAAAATATTTGGGCTTCTAGCTGTGTGTGGGACTTGTTCTATTAGTCCATCTATACTGACCTCCATCAGGTTGCAAATTGAATATAATTTTTATCTGCATCTAGCTCTGAAAAAATATTTGGCCTTCTAGCAGTGTGTGGGACTTTCTCTATTAGTCCATCTATACTGACCTCCATCAGGTTGCAAATTAAAAATAATTTTTATCTGCATCTAGCTCTGAAAAAATATTTGGCCTTCTAGCAGTGTGTGGGACTTTCTCTATTAGTCCATCTATACTGACCTCCATCAGGTTGCAAATTAAAAATAATTATTTTCTGCATCTACCTCTGAAAAAATATTTGGGCTTCTAGCTGTGAGTGGGACTTGTTCTATTAATCCATCTATACAGACCTCCATCAGGTTGCAAACTGAATAAAAAAAATTTCTGCATCTACCTCTGAAAAACTATTTGGGCTTCTAGCTGTGTGTGGGACTTGTTCCATTAGTCCATCTATACTGACCTCCATCAGGTTGCAAATTGAATATAATTTTTTTCTGCATCTAACCCAGCCAATAGCTTTGGCCTAATACCACTGTTTGGCCACTCAGCTCTGCTCGGTTCCCATCCATTGTTTTTTTGTGCAAACAACTCCAGAGTTGTGAATTAGTTAACCACCAAAATGAGTGGAAAAAGGCCTGCTGCTGGTGGAAAGGGGAATAGGCATGTTGGGAAGGGGAAAAAAGGTTGTGTCCGTGGGGTAGGTGTTAAAGCAACAGTAACATCTGCAGAAGAAAGACCATCTTCCAGCCAAACTAAAATGTCTACTTCTTTTAGCGGACAATGTGATAAGATCCCTTTCTTACGGCCACGCCAATCGCTACAAATTCCAGATGAGGCACAAAAACAGCAGGTGCTTCAACGGATATCAAGTGCTCCTTTAAGTGGGCTCTCCTCCACATCAACTTCAACATCACAAATACTCCAGTCCTCAAAGGTGTCACCCCAATCGCACTTGCTTCCTCACAGCTCCCAAATCTCCAGCTGCCCGTCTGAGTATGAGGTAGAACAGATGGTTGAGTCTGCAGAGCTGTTTACTCATACTATAGCCTGGGAATCAGAGGTCGACTCCAGCGCTTCTGTGAATCCAGATGAGGAAATGATCTGCACTGATGCCCAGAATCTTTATGAGTCTGATCCAGGACCAGACGCAGAAGATTCTGACCATAATGTAGACCCTCATTCCCAAACTGTAACTCCTGTTGGTGGAGACAATGAGGAAGATGATGATAAGACTCAAATACCTGATTGGAGCGACAACTTTAGTTTTTTGTCAGGGCAGGAACAGGTTGGCTCTGAGGACGACGGGTGTGATAACGCACAGGGTGATGATGATGAGGTTGGAGATCCCACTTACTGTCAACCCACAGTCAGCCAAGAGATGAGGTCAGCAGAGGAGGTGGAGGAAGATGCTAGTGACGACGAGGTCAGGTTGCGCCTTCCTGGACAGAAACGTAGTACTGGAAGCACGTCAACAACTGCATCCTCAAACACAACTCTGCCTCTCACCACAAGTCGTGGTGGCTCTTCAGGTCGCATGGGTGCTAAGCCTTGTATAGCCTGGGCATTTTTTCAGATCGATAAAGATGACCCAACTCGTGTTATCTGTAACATTTGTCAGCAAAAGCTAAGTAGAGGCCAAAAAATACATAGTTTGAGTACTTCATGCATGAACCGGCACATGGACATGAAGCATAAGTTGCAGTGGGAAGCTCAGTGTGCTACAATGCGGCCTAGCCGGCCGGGCCAACCACCGTCTGCCATATCTTGTGTATCCGCGGCCTCTTCATCCTCTGTGACTGGGGGGACAGCAGTCACACCTGTTTTGGGGCGCAGACCTGCCACCTCTTTACCCGCAACAGCCAGCGTGATTGGCAGGTCATCATTTTCTTTGGAGGTGGTAACACCAGCTGGTGTTGAGCGCTGTCCGACATCGATAGCACCACCTTTGGATCAAGGCAACCTAACATGTCCGCCTGCATCTTCCTCACAGACCGGCAGTTTGCCGGGGACACCCTTATCAACCCCGTCTAAGCACAATAGCCAGCCCTCGGTCCCTCAGATGTGGACAAGTAAAAGACCATTTCCTCCTAGCCATGAGAAAGCTAAGAGGTTGAATTTCACCATCTGCAAGCTCTTGGCTACAGAAATGCTGCCTTTCCGCCTGGTGGACACAGAGGATTTTCGATACCTTATGTCCGTCGCAGTGCCCCAGTACCAGATGCCCAGTCGGCACTACTTCTCAAAGAAAGGTGTGCCTGCGCTCCACCAGCATGTCGCACACAACATCACCGCTTGTTTGAGAAACTCTGTGTGTGACAGGGTGAATTTCACCACAGACACTTCTACGAGTAGGCATGGACAGGGGCGTTACATGTCGCTGACTGGGCACTGGGTAACTATGGTGACAGCAGGACAAGGGGCTGCTGTCCAAGTCTTGCCGTCCCCACGAGTTGTGCGTCAATCCCTCTTTATGTCAAAGTTCCTCCACTGCTTCTGCCTCCTCAACCTCCTCTCGGTCTTCCACCTGCACCCAAAGCCTGTCTGGTCATGCCACAAGCTTTCTAACTGCGCAGAAGGGATCCGGCACACCTCCTTACTATGCTGGCAGTAGGGCTCAACGTCATCAGGCGGTTTTTACATTGAAATGTCTGGGAAATTTGAGTCACACAGCTGAGGAGTTGTGGTCAGCTCTGGAGAACACATTTCATGAATGGTTGTCTCCACTGGACCTGAAACCAGGGAAGGCCGTGTGCGACAATGCTGCAAACCTGGGTGCGGCCCTTCGCCGGGGCAATGTCACACACGTGCCTTGTATGGCTCACGTGTTGAACCTGGTTGTCCAGCAATTTTTAGCCCACTATCCCAGACTAGATGGCCTTCTGCAGAGGGCACGGTCGCTGTGTGCTCACTTCCGCCGTTCGCATCCCGCAGCTCAGCGACTTACATCTCTACAGAAGTCGTTGGGCCTGCCACTTTACCGGCTAAGATGCGATGTGCCTACCCGGTGGAATTCAACTCTGCACATGTTGCAGCGACTGTGGCAGCACCGACAAGCCCTGGTGCAATACGTTCTGACGTATAGCGTGGGTCAACAAGATCCAGAGGTGGGGCAAATCACGCTGGAGGAGTGGTCTCAGATCAGGGACCTATGCACCCTTCTGCACAGTTTTGAAATGGCGACGAAGATGTTTAGTGCTGACGATGCCATTATCAGCATGACTATTCCGGTGATTTACATGCTGTAGCACATGTTAAACAGAATTCGGAGTCAGGTGGTGGCACAAGAGGAGGTGGAGGAAGTAGAGGAGGAGGAGTTGTATGTGGAAGGGCTAACATCTGTAAGGTCCAGACGGTCGGCAGCACCAAGGCGGCAGGCATGTGAGGGTGGGGGAGATGGTTTTAACAGGGCGCATGGTAGCAGCCAAACTAGTGAGGAAGGTGCAGGAGCCCAGGAAGAAGTGGAGGACGAACTGATGGAAGACTCATCAGATGAGGGAGACCTTGATCACATTTCTGTTGTGCGAGGTTGGGGGGAGAGGACAGAGGAAGGAAGCATGATTGTTACGTCGCCACCAACACAACAGGGACTTGGTGCTCCTGGATGCGCAACACACATGAGTGCCTTCTTGCTGCACTACCTGCAACATGACCCTCGAATTGTGAGAATTAGAAATAATCCTGACTACTGGGTTGCCACACTGTTAGATCCCCGGTACAAAAGTAAATTTGCAGAAATTATTCCTGCCATAGAAAGGGATGCACGCATGCAGGAGTATCAGCAGAGACTGTTGCAGAATCTTACATGTGCTTTTCCACAAAATACCAGTGGTGCACGTAGTGAATCTCACAGTTCCAACTTGCCAACCGTGGGACCGTCAAGTGTTCAGCACTCAAACCGTAACAGAACCACAGTATCTGCTGGTAACATCAATTTTGCGGAATCATTTCACCACTTTTTTAGCCCACCCTTTGCAAGGCCACAGGAGACAAGAAGTCTGACACATAGTCAACGCCTAGAGACGATGGTACAGGAGTATCTCCAAGTAAACATTGAAGCCATGATTGTGTCACTGGACCCTTGCTCTTTTTGGGCTTACAATCTGGATAAATGGCCGGAGCTAGCCACTTACGCCTTGGAGATCTTGTCATGCCCCGCAGCCAGCGTTCTGTCTGAACGTGTGTTCAGCGCTGCTGGTGGTGTGCTGACAGATAAGCGCACGCGGCTCTCCACTGATAATGTAGACAGACTCACGTTCATAAAGATGAACAAATCATGGATCCGAAACGACTTTTCTACCCCTGTGTCATCCTGGGGAGAGTAAAAGCTTGATGATTGGTTAAAATCACCCTACCAACCGTTTTAAGCTTTCAAATTACTAATCATGTTTATCTGTATCTTGGCTGGAAAATAATTTGGGCTTTGTAGCAGTGTGCAGCACTGATTCTATTAGGCCATCTATAATAAGCTCCACCAGATTTAAAATTACTAATCATGTTTATCTGTATCTTGACTGGAAAATAATTTGGGCTTTGTAGCAGTGTGCAGCACTGATCCTATTAGGCCATCTATACTAAAGCTTCACCAGATTTAAAATTAATAATAATTTTTAGCTGCATCTAGCCCGGAAAATAATTTTGGGGCTCCGAGATGCGCAAGACACATAAGTGCCTTCTTGCTGCACTACCTGCAGCATGACCCTCATATTGTCAGAATTCGAAGTAATCATGACTACTGGGTTGCCACACTCTTAGATCCCCAAAACTTTTCGATCAACCTTTTCATTTTAATAAAGACCAAAAAAATGGTCATTTTTGAAATTATAAGCATTAGCAGGTTGTTAGAAACTGAAATCAAACAGTTTTCAACTCAAAACTTTATTCTAGGTGATGTTACATTTTCACATAGGACCCCTTGTTCGAAAGGAGCTTCTGAACTCTCTCGTCCATTGAATTTGTCAGGTTTTGGATGGTTTCTGCTTCAATTGTTTTGCATGAGGACAGAATACCCTCCCAGAGCTGTTGCTTAGATGTGAACTGCCTCCCGCCATCATAGACACTCCTTTTAATGATGCTCCAAAGGTTCTGAATGGGGTAGAGGTCAGGGGAGCATGGGGGTCACACCATAAGTTTGTCCCCTTTTATGCCCATATCAGCCAGAGATGCAGATGTTTTATGTGCAGCATGAGATGGTGCATTATCATGCAAAAAAATGATCTTGCTGTGAAATACACGGTTCTTCTTCTTGAACCATGGCAGGAAGTGCTGTTTGAGAAAATCCACATATATTATGGAGTTCATCTTTAGCGCCTTCAGGGATTCTAAAGGGGCCGACAATCTCTCTCCCCATGATTCCAGCCCAAAACATTACTCCACCTCCTCCTTGTTGGCGCTGTAGCCGTGTTTGCGTGGGGTGTCCATCAACCAGCCATCCTCCACTCCATCCATCTGGACCATCGAGCGCTGCACGGCACTCATCCGTGAACAAAACAGTTTTGAAATCAGTCTTCATGTAATGTTTGGCCCACTGGAGCCATTTCTGCTTGTGTGAAGTGGATAGAGGAGGTCGACAGGATGGCGTATGCACAGCTGCAAACCTCTGAAGGACCCTGCATCTTGTTGTTCGGGGGACGTTGGAGGCACCAGCAGCTTCAAAAACTTGTCTGCTGCTATGACAAGGCTTTTTTGCCGCTGCTCTTTCAACCTGACGTAATTGCCTGTAGGAAAGAGTCCTCAATTTGCCCTTATCAGCACGCACACGTGTGTACTGTGAATCAGCTACATACTTCTTGATTGCCAAGACACTTAATCCTGATCATCGCACAATGTTGATTGTAGTCATGCCTTGACCTAAACACTCCACAATTTGTTGCTTCCCAGCAGCCGACACATCCTTTTTCTTCCCATTTTGGCAGAAAATGTAGGCTGCTTAATAATGTGAGACAGCCTTCTTAAGTAGTCTTGCCTTTCATTGGACACACCTGCCAAACTAATTAGCACAGGTGTCTGCAATTGCTTACAGTGATATAAAGAGCCCTGACACACATCACCATCAATGAGTTTAACTGACAAACAAACAAATTCTTCCCTTATCACTCCTAAACACTTTTTGCATAATAATTTGGAACACAGTGTACATGTGCTTTTCCACAAAACACCAGTGGTTCACATAGTGAATCTTACAGTTCTAACTTGCCAACCGTGGTCTGTATGGAGTTGTTCAATAAAGGGCCCAAAATTAAGATAACATAGATGGGAGAGGTCTCTATTAATTGGAATTCCTAAGTATTTGATACCCTGTGAGGGCCAGGCAAAGGGAAAGTTGGACTGGATGGAATCCTATATGGATTTGGGGAGGGAGACATCGAGGGCCTCAGACTTCGCTGCATTGATTTTAAAATTTGACCATGTAACAAAGTGATCTATTTCAGCCATAACAGCATGGATGGATATATGTGATTGAGTGATATATACTAGGACATCATCAGCAAATAGAGAGCACTTGTACTCGGTGCCTCCCACCTCAATCCACCTAATATTGGGGTTATGGCGAATTGATGAGAGCAGGTGCTCCGTCACTAGGATGTATAAGAGAGGGGACAGAGAACATCCCTGCCTTGTCCCATTGGTGATTGTGAAAGGTGATGAAAATGTTCTGACGTGCCCCCTGGGCCTTGGGACACCCGGAGCCGTACCCTTTTTGGTGGATGCTGGTGGTTGTAGTCTCCGTGGCTTTGACCCGGTTCCGTGGCTCAGGGCGGTCAAACCAGTGGCGGAACTATTTATGTGGTTTTGATGTTTAAATGTCCGACTACGCCACCCGTGGATTGCGGTCAGAGTGAACCGCCGCTCCAGGGCAGACCGCTGAGGCTGGTGTTGTGGGTGCAGCAGAGCGTAGCATAACTCCCCACGGGAGGAGTATAGCCTCAGGGCAGTGTATGCGGAGGATGGGGGTGATGGTGCAGGGCAGCAGCAGTAACGACACGGAGTCAGTGATGCAGTCCAGGGCCTTTACTCACAGTTCTTATTATCCAGACCACGTCTGCAGGTAACGGCTGCCCACGTCGTACTGTGCTCACCAGGTGAGGGGCTCAGACAACTCCCAGATGACTTTGGAGCGCTTCACAGGACCCCCTTTGTGTGTCCTTTGTCTGGCCTTTCTTACCAACCCTTCTGTCCGGCTGCCTCGGGCTTCCTCTTGGTAAACTTGGCGCCAGTTTCCCTAACCCTATGTGGTGCCTTCCTAGCGGGTGTAGCGAGGGGCTGCGCCACATAAAATGTCATAGCCTCCTGTTTCTAGCTGAGGGTCATTTCCTGCCTCCACTAGTTTCGAGGACCGGTCTCCCCCTTTGGCCTGACCCCTCTACGCAGGTGGATTCGGGCGTGCGGTGGCGACTCGCCCGTCCGCACCCCTGGGATCCCTTCGTTCCTCGTTCCTGGAGCCTTCTCCGCTCCTCTTCCTTCCTTCTCCCTCTTCCAAGCCTGGGCCTCTGTTACTAGGCCCGCCTCCGGAGCAGAGCTCATGCAGAGCCCCTGCTCCCTGCCACTTCTGCTCAGACTTCTCTGCACTGAACTAAGATGGTACCCACCTTTTATACTCCCTTCTCAATGCACCCAGGAGCTGCTTCCTCCCTGCTCCTGCACTATAGGGTTCCCCTTCCTCAGTGTTCCCTCCCCGCACTCCAGCCAGGGACAGGGACTGTCGTGCCCATCTCAGGGGCATATTGGTCGCCCTGCCCCACGGCAATGTGGTGTAATGCATGCAGGTGTCGGGTCCTGATCCACACTCCATCCTTACCTGAGAGTGAGATATCACACCTCTGGGTGAGGTGCAATACCTCTGTAGCAACCGAGCCCTCAGGGTAATACAGTTCCATTTATCTTCAGCCTAGGTGACGTATTGCGATACAGGGCCGTGATTTTGGCTATAAAAGGGTCCCCTAGACCCCTACCCCAAGCTTTTTAAGAGAATCATATATGGCGTGCCAGGAGACTCTATGGAATGCTTTCTCAGCATCCAACGAGAGTATCTAATTACAAATTTTTAACTGCATCTAGCCCAGGAAATACTTTGTGCCTAGTAGCAGTGTCTGCTAGTCAGCGGATTATCCCGGCTGTTAAGCAAGCTACACCACCTGTAGTTTGGACACTTCATTTTTTCAAAGGAAATGCTTCGGGACCACGGGATACTCAGTGAAGTGCATCAGGAGGCACCCCAAGGCATAGGGGCTGGGACTGGCAGTAGGATGCCTTGCGGTGGACAGCCGAGCTCGATCCTTATAAAAGCTTTTTAACTGCAGCAGCTTTAGTGGACGCTACTGGAGCTGGAATTACGCGGCTGCTGGCATGAGACTTGCCCTCCAATAGATCCTTGTAAATGGATTTAAAGTGTATTCATTCAAATTAGAGAGACAATTTAAATTAAAAAGCTTAGAGCTGCCTCCACCACAGGGGGGCTCGCTCGACCCACCAGCGGACAGGCACCAGTATTGGGAGAGGGGGGCTGGCCGTCAGGGTTCACCGCGGCTCTGGCACAAACCCGGCGACGCGGAGGTGGCACGGGCAGGAGCGGACTGAACGTGTCGGCTTCTCACTTTTTGGATTTTAGAAGGGCATGACATGCCTATATCTGTGTCTCCCCCTCCTTTTACTCCTTCACCTCTTTTCTTTTCGCATGACTATATGTACTTGTCACTTTTCCATGTGTTAGTTGTGTCTTCTGAGCAGTTTGTCAGCTTTTGGACACCTTTAAAGGTGTTTTCTATGTGTTTCTATGTGTTTTTGTTTGCCTGCCATTGGTTTTAACGGTGCTCGAAGGTGTTCGACGAACAGTTCGACGAACAGTTCGGCGAACACACGGGTGTTCGACGAACCGAACCGAACTCGAACACTACGGGGGTGGCTCAACACTATCCAGGACCAAATGAAGAAGGTTCTGAGCATAATGTAGACCCTCGTTCCCAAACTGTCACTCCTGTTGGTGGAGACAATGATGAAGACGATGATGAGACTCAAATACCTGATTGGAGCGACAACTTGACTTTTCGGTCAGGGCAGGAAGAGGTTGGCTTTGAGGACGACGGGTGTGATAACACACAGGGTGATGATGACGAGGTTGGAGATCTCACTTACTGTCAACCCACAGTCAGCCAGTCGATGAGGTCAACGGAGGAGGTGGAGGAGGATGTGACTAGCCCAGGGGATGGGGATGACTCGGTATCCGGGCCTTTGCCTGGCCTTGGGGATGTCGCAGTGGTCGGCTCCCTGGCCCGTACCCTGGGGTCACTCTTTAAAAGAGTGGATAATTGTAAATTTTATAAGAGTTCGTGACGCCACCTGTGGTATCTGGTGAGAAGCACCAGCGCTGCAGCAGTCCACTGAGACCCGTGATAAGGCAGCTCGATGGTATAGCTCCCCACAGGTGGAGCTAGGTCTCAGGGCAGCGTATGCAGTGGGAATGCAGGACAGGCGACACCCAGCTGGGTCAGAGCAAGAACGGGAACGGACACGGTAGTCACTTCAGTACCTTTTACTGGAGGAAATTCAGGCACATCCCGGAGCACTGTAGGGTGAAGGGTGAATATCAGGATCCTCCCCAATGAGCGGGTGTAGGGCCTCCTGTTTCTTGCCTCTGCGTAGTAAGTTTCTGACCTGCCTGGAGCTAGGCTTAACTTTGTCTCTGTCCTGCGCTGGCTGACCTTGTGGTAGGGCCTTCTTTTGGAGTTCACGCTCCCACTATGCGGGGCTTAAGCGTCTCCTGGCTCTGTTACGTATCAGCACCTTAGCGATCCTGGGACTTGTAGTTCTCCAGGGATTCCGGTTATGCCATACTGAATCTAGCTAGCAGGAGCCTCGTGCTCCACTGCTGAACTATTAACTGAGTTCTCTAGACTAGACTGAGCTCCACTGCAGACTGACCTCTCTTAGGCTTCTCTACTGCAGGAACTCTTCAGAGGAACTGAACTGCCTAGCTCCACCTTCCCTATTTATATCTCTAACGGGCTCCCTCTGCTGGTCTGAGGTGGAAGGTGGAGATGTGTGAATGTTTATGGGGGCCTCTTGTGGAGGATTCCATCAATACACTCTTCTAGGATCTGTGATACCAAGCACAGCGGGGCGTCACAGATGCTATTCACGACGAGGTTAGGTTGCGCCTTCCTGGACAGAGACGGAGTACTGGAAGCACGTCAACAACTGCATCCTCAACCACAACTCTGCCTCTGACCACAAGTCGTAGTGGCTCTTCAGGTCGCATGGGCTCTAAGTCTTGCATAGCCTGGGCATTTATTCAGAATGATAAGGATGACCCAACTCGTGTTATCTGTAATATTTGTCACCAAAAGCTAAGTAGAGGCCAAAAAATCCATAGTTTGAGTACTTCATGCATGTACCGTCACATGGATATGAAGCATAAGTTGCAGTGGGAAGCTCACTGTGCTACAATGCGGCCTAGCAGGCTGGGCCAACCACCGTCTGCCCAATCTTGTGCATCCGCGGCCTCTTCATCCTCTGTGACTGGGGGGACAGCAGTCACACATGTTTTTGGACGCAGACCTGCCACCTCTTTACCTGCAACAGCTAGTGTCATTGGCAGGTCGTCAGTTCATTGGGAAGTGGAAACACCTGCTGGTGTTGAGCGCTCTCTGACATCGAGAGCACGACCTTTGGATCAAGGTAACCTAACATGTCCGTCTGCATCTTCCTCACAGACCGGCAGTTTGCCGGGGACACCCTACTCAACCCCGTCTAAGCACAATAGCCAGCCCTCGGTCCCTCAGATGTGGAAAAGTAAAAGACCATTTCCTCCTAGCCATGAGAAAGCTAAGAGGTTGAATTTCACCATCTGCAAGCTCTTGGCTACAGAAATGCTGCCTTTCCGCCTGAAGGACACAGTGGATTTTCGAGACCTTATGTCCGTCGCAGTTCCCCAGTACCAGATGCCCAGTCGGCACTACTTCTTAAAGAAAGGTGTGCCTGCGCTCCACCAGCATGTCGCACACAACATCACCGCTTCTTTGAGAAACTTTGTGTGTGACAGGGTGCATTTCACCACAGACACTTGGACGAGTAGGCATGGACAGGGGCGTTACATGTCGCTGACTGGGCACTGGGTAACTATGGTGACAGCAGGACAAGGGGCTGCTGTCCAAGTCTTACCGTCCCCACGAGTTGTGCGTCAATCCTCTTTATCTCGCAGTTCCTCCACTGCTTCTGCCTCCTCAACCTCCTCTCGGTCCTCCACCTGCACCCAAAGCCTGTCTGGTAATGCCACCTGCTTTCTAACTGCGCAGAAGGAATCCTGCACACCTCCTTACTATGCTGACAGCAGGGCTCAAGGCATCAGTGTTTACTTTGAAATGTCTGGGAAATGTGAGTCACACAGCTGAGGAGTTGTGGTCAGCTCTGGAGACCCAGTTTCATGAATGGTTGTCTCCACTGGACCTGCAACCAGGGAAGGCCATGTGCGACAATGCTGCAAACCTGGGTGCGGCCCTTCGCCGGGGCAATGTCACACACGTGCCTTGTATGGCTCACGTGTTGAACCTGGTTGTCCATAAATTGTTAGCCCACTATCCCGGACTAGATGGCCTTCTGCAGAGGGCACGGTCGCTGTGTGCTCACTTCCGCCGTTCGCATCCCGCAGCTCAACGACTTACATCTCTACAGAAGTCGTTGGGCCTGCCAGTTCACCGGCTGAAATGCGATGTGCCGACACGGTGGAATTCAACTCTGACCATATTGCAGCGACTGTGGCAGCACCGACAAGCCCTGGTGCAATACGTTCTGACGTATAGCCTGGGCCAATGAGATCCAGAGGTGGGGCAAATCACGCTGCAGGAGTGGTCTCAGATCAGGGACCTATGAAGTTGACACGCCCCCTGGGCCGTGGGGTACCCTGAGCCGGGCCGGTAGACACTGGGGGTTGTAGTCACTGTGGCGTGAACCGATCCGTGATCCAGGGTGGTCAATCCAAGGGTAATTTGTATATATGGGTTTTATAATGTCCGACTACGCCACCTCTGGAGTGGGGCAAAAGTGGCCGCCACTGCGGAACAGTCATCTGAAGCTGGTGGTTTTGCAGCAATGGTATTATTACTCACCACAGGAAGAGTGTAGCTTCAGGGCAGTGTGGGTGGATGATGGTGGTTGTAGTGCAGGGAGTCAGTAATGAACACAGAGTCCGTGTGATGCAGTCCCAAGATCTTTACTCACAGTTGTTGCAGTCCAGATTACAGGTACCAGAGCAATCTCACCCGTCGTGCGTACTCAGTGAGGGGCTCAGTCCACCCCCAGATAGCTCCGGAGTACTTAGCAGGACCCCCTTCTGTGTGTCCTTTCTCTGGCCTTCTCCCTGCACCTCACACCCAGTGACACTTCTATCCGGTATCCTCGGGCCTTGGCGGGCGACTTGTGTTCCGTCTGTGTCACCCTACCTGGATGCCACAAGTGTAATAAAGCTGTGTCTGAGAGCAAGGGGGAGGTTCTCTGGTCAGGGGAACATTAGCATGCAATGCCTCCTGTCTCAGGCCAGTAGGGGGAGCAGGCTGCCCCTATAAAAGCTGGTACTGGGGACAGGGTTAGGGAGAACCAGATGACCTGTCTCAGGACTGAGACGTGTCTCATCAGAGCAGGGACAGACAGTTGATTGCACCTAAGAGGAAGTGTGTCAGGAGGAGAGCCACAAGCCAGAGACAAGAGGCGAAGAGAGCCTGTCTTGGCAGAAAGAGGACTTAATCTACCAGACTTTGGTGTCTGAGGCTGGAAGGATTCCACATCCCCCAGCAGAGAACCAGTCCGCAAGGGACTGTACATTCCTTGGCCTAAGAAGCCTGGAGGCCCTGCCACAACCGAAGGGACCAGTAAAGCTGTACAAGGCTGGGAGCAGAAAGGAACCCACGTCGCAGGCCATACAGGTGAGAAAGCACGGAAAGCTCGGAAACGTGGGCTGTTACCCTATCAGGAGGAGATAGCCAGAAGGAGCGCAGAAAGCACGGTAGGCCTACACCCTCACCCTGACCAGGGCCAATTTTCCCGTTGCTCTCAGACATCCAGGTCCCCTCCTAGCTGGGACTGTTTGTGGGTCAGTTTACCTGTTTAGTAAAGACCCTGGACTGCAACCTGTTGTCTGTGTGCTCCTTGCTCCTCCAGCACTATAATCACTGGGACTCTCACTACCATCACTACCACCATCCACTATACTGCCCTGGGGCCGCACTCTTCCCGTGGGGAGTCACACTACCCTAGCTGCACACCTCATCAGCCCCAGCGGTCTGCATGCAGCGGCGGTTAGTAATAACCGCAATCCACGTGTGGCGTAGTCGGACATAATGAATGTAACGGACTACCACTGGCCTGATCACCCTGAGCCACGGAACCGGGTTGCCACTGCTACTCCCATCGCTCCCTATTGCCCGGATCCGAGTGCCCCACGGCCCAGGGGGCGAGTCAGCTTTGGCGTAGTCGGCAGGATTTCGTGCCCGCAACCACCGGGTACTGCGTGCCTGAAAAAGACTGTTGTAAACTTACCTGTGGAGAAGTTTCCCGCCATCAGACGCCATCTTGGACCGTTTCCCGCCGTCCGGAGTCGTTTCCCGCCATCCGGAGCCGATTTCCGCCATCAGACGCCATCTTGGACTGTTTCCCGCCGTCTTCTGCCGTCTTCCCGCCATCGGACGCCATCTTCAGGACGCCGCGCGGGAAGAAGAGGGGCGTGGACGTCAAAACCGCACGAGATCCGAAGCTCCGCCCCACGCACCGACGCTGCGCAAGGTCCTGGAAGGGAGAGAGAGCGACGCTGACGTCATCGGAGTGCGACGCCAGGTCCTCGTCCAGAGCAGCAGCGGAGCCGCGGCCTACAGAAGAGGATCGTCGGAAGGTAGGCCACACTTCACTAGGGGGGGAGGAAGATGTCGGACACAGAGGCACCCACTACCACCAACGCAGCTGCAGCAGCGGTTATGCCCTTTTCCTTACCCTACATCCCGGGAGCGGCCTGGCTGCCCAAGTACTCAGGGGAGCCCCATGCCCTAACTGACTTCAAGGAAAGACTGTATAGTTTGTTCCAAGTTTACCCCCTGACAGAGGAACAGAAGGTCAGCATATTGACAGGGCAGTTAACTGGAGCAGCCCAAAGGGAGGTAAAATCATGGCCCATTGAGGAGAAAGGGACTGTGAAGGGTATTCTGGCCCGGCTGCGGGGTACCTTTGATACACGTACCTCCGCTGAAATTAAAATGAGGTTCTATGGATGTAAGCAGCGGGCACAGGACAGCATCAGAGACTATGCCCTAAATCTGCAGGAAGCCTTGAGGGCTATTCAACAAACTGACCCTGGCAGTGTGCAGGAAACCGATAAGCTGCTAACAGAACAATTCATAGAGGGTCTGCTGTCCAGCGCCCACAGGGCCCAGCTGCGCCTCATGTTCTTCCAGAACCCCGACCTGACCTTTGCCCAATTTAAGGACAGGGCCATAAGGGTGCTCCGTGAATCTGCAACCAGTGGCGCTATAAACCCCCGGCGCCCTGCTATCACCTACCACCAGGTGGCGGCGCCCTCCTCTATGGACTCCGTGGAGGCTGATGCACAGGCCCTGAACCAAGCCCCGTCGAAAGGCCTGCACCACCAAGTCCAGGAGCTGACCAGGAGCGTCGCGGCGTTGACCAGGACCGTCCAGGCGTTGCAAGTGGACCCGTCAAGACCCATCGAGCTGGCTTCAAGTCCGGAGGATGTCCCGTGGCATCGACAGAGGAGGAAACCGTCGTTCCGAGGGAGGCCAACAGACCGCTACGCAGAGGATGGACTGCCCATTTGCCGTCGATGCAACCAGCCCGGACACATTTCCAGGTACTGTAATTTAAACGGGTCCAACCTGGGGCAGAGGGCCGACCCCCAGGCATAAGATCACCAGGCCCTTATAATTGGCGTGATAAGTACGTTGGGGGGCGCCCGGTTTTACCCGTGGTGCTGGACGGTATCCCCATGAGCGCCTTGCTGGATACTGGGTCGCAAGTAACCACAATCCCTTATGTACTTTTTAAGCAGTATTGGACTGAAGCTGATATCACACGGTATCCAGACAGTAACTTGAGCATCATCGCCAGTAATGGCTTACCCGTGCCGCAGATGGGGTTCAAGGAGATGACCATTAAAATTGGTAAAGTTGAACTACCGGCACAGGGAGTGATTATTGTGGACATTGACCGTCATGAAAGTCACCCTAAAATAACTGTGGGTACTAACATAATTGAAAATTGTCTTTCAGAGGTAATTGTAATTCTACAACAGGTGGCGGTGAATGCTAGTTCCAGCCAACAGAGAGTCCTCAACAAGGAGATAAAAGCCCTGATGAGACGGCAGCAGGTAGAACTGTCTGGTGGTGAGATCGGTAGCGTAAGACTCAGTGATCCATTCCCCATTTCCATACCTCCCAAAAGTGAAATGATGATCTGGTGTCGGACAGCAATCGGGTTGAGAGGTAGAGACTACCAAGCCATGGTAGAACCCGTGTACTCAGACAGCAGGCCCACCATTTTGACAGCCCGGGGGGTGGTTGATGTCCGTCATGGGAGGGTGCCCGTCCGCATCCTCAACATTGGGGAGAGGGAAGTACACTTACCCAGGTACGCTACACTCGCCAAACTGTTTGTTGTCGAACACCAAGCTATCAGGGCCGTGGAACCCTTGCCTCCATCTCCTCAGGCGGAGGGTAATGGCTCCCAGAAACAAAAGGAGGACTGGTGCCAGAAACTCCACGTGGGTGCTGACTCCACTCCCCTGCACCAAAAACAAGGAGTCTACCGGGTGGTACAGGAGTACGAGAGAGTCTTTAGTAAGCACCCACTAGACTTCGGCAGAGTAAAAGGGATAGAACACCACATCCCCACAGGGAGCCGCCCACCAATAAAAGAGAGGCACAGACCTGTACCCCCTGCACATTATCAGAACGCCAAGGGTATGCTGCGGGAAATGAAAGAAGCTGGGGTCATTAGAGATAGCTGTAGCCCCTGGGCAGCCCCCTTGGTTCTGGTGAAAAAGAAAGACGGCACCATGAGAATGTGCGTGGACTATAGACAAATCAACCGTATCACCCACAAAGACGCAAATCCGCTGCCTAGAATAGAAGAGTCTTTAGCCGCACTAAAATCAGCTAACTTCTTTTCTACTTTGGACCTTACTAGCGGGTACTGGCAGGTTCCTGTGGCAGAGGCTGACAAGGAGAAGACCGCCTTCACTACCCCGATGGAACTGAGCGAATTCAACTGTATGCCTTTCGGGCTCTGCAGCGCACCAG
Organism: Phyllobates terribilis; assembly: GCF_046119375.1. Taxonomy (NCBI): domain Eukaryota; kingdom Metazoa; phylum Chordata; class Amphibia; order Anura; family Dendrobatidae; genus Phyllobates; species Phyllobates terribilis. The sequence goes on from NW_027362768.1 coordinate 333,431,561, forward strand.
GGACCTTCCAGCGGCTGATGGAATGCTGTCTAGGGCACCGAAACTTCGAGACGGTCCTCCTTTACCTGGACGACGTGATCGTCTATTCGAAGACCTACGAGGACCATCTCAAGCACCTGGCTGAGGTGTTCGAAGCCCTGGCAGGCTATGGCCTGAAGGTAAAACCATCGAAGTGTCACCTGCTGAAACCAAAGGTCCAGTACCTAGGGCACGTGGTAAGTGCGGAAGGAGTGGCCCCCGACCCTGACAAGGTCATGGCAATCAAGAGCTGGCCAAGCCCCTCGAACATCAAAGAGGTGAGACAGTTTCTCGGGTTGGTAGGCTACTACCGAAGGTTCATCCCCGGGTTCACTAAGATGGCAGCTCCTATGCAGGACCTCCTGATCGGACAGTCCAAGTCCAGAAGTCAAAAGCCACCCTTCAAGTGGGATAAACCGGAAGAGGAGTCCTTCCGCCAGCTAAAGTTGGCCCTCACTGGGGATGAGATCCTGGCCTACCCTGATTATGGCCAGCCTTTCATTCTCCACACAGATGCCAGTAATGTGGGACTGGGAGCCGTACTGTTCCAAAACCAACAGGGCAGAGAACGGGTGATCGCATACGCCAGCCGGAAGCTGAGGCCCACCGAGAGGAACCCGGAGAATTACAGCTCCTTCAAGCTAGAATTCTTGGCGGTGGTGTGGGCCGTGACGGAACGCTTCAAGCATTACCTGGCCTCCGCAAAGTTCACCGTGTACACGGACAACAACCCGTTGACACACCTGGACAATGCAAGACTGGGTGCCCTGGAACAGCGGTGGATGGCCCGTCTCTCCAACTATGACTTTGTGATCAAGTACCGGGCAGGCAAAACCAACGCCAATGCGGACGCCCTATCAAGAATGCCTCACTTACCTGAAGGTGACGAAGACCCAGAAGAGCTGGAAGAGGTAGAACTCCCCGCGTTTCACCGGTATGGAGCCGCTCAACACTCTCACCGCGTGAAGGAGGAGGATCTAACAACTGTGATGATGAATCCCCTACCTCACCACAGCTGAAACCCAAGATAGTGACCCTGCTGTCCGCCTGGTGAAAGATCTGCTGACCCGGGAAGACGCCCGCCTAGATCCAGATGCCCCAGAGGAAGCCAATCAGCTATGGAAGGAGAAGAGCAAGCTGTTCCTCTACGAAGGCAAGTTGTGCAGAAGGATTGTCAACCACCGGACGCACGAGCTGACCTGGCAAGTCGTGGTCCCAAGGCGAGATGCAGCTATGGTCCTGGGAGCTTACCATGACAGAGCGGGACACTTCGGTTGGAAGAAACTGGAGTTCCTACTAAGAGGAAGGTTCTTTTGGGTCGGCATGAGAGGAGCAGTAGAAAAGTGGTGCAGAGACTGTGGCCCTTGTCACCTGAGGAGGAAGGACCGCACCAGCCAGAAGACACCCTTGAGGCCCATCGTCACCACGCAGCCTCTTGAGCTGGTAGCTCTGGACCACGTCAAATTGGCTCCAAGCCGGTCCGGATACATCTACGCCCTGACAATCGTGGACCACTATTCCCGTTTTCTAGTGGTGGTCCCGGTAAAGGACTTGACAGCCCAAACAGCGGCCCGAGCCTTCCAGCAATACTTCTGCCATCCACACGGGTATCCGGAACAGGTCCTGACAGACCAGGGTCCAGCGTTTGAAGCTGAAATCTTCCAGGAGTTCTGCAACCTCTATGGCTGTAAGAAAATACGGACAGCGCCTTACCACCCCCAAACCAACGGGATGTGTGAGAAGATGAACAATATAGTCATTGATCTCCTGAAGACGTTGCCCCTGGAGGAACGCAGCCTGTGGCCAGAAAAACTGCCGGACCTGGTAGACATGTACAACAATATCCCGGTGAACGCTACAAACTGCACCCCGGCTTACCTGATGCGAGCCAGACCGGGTAAGCTGCCCGTAGACCTGGAGATGGGAGTCCTAATACCTGAGGACACCTCCCCGGATGCGGACTGGGATACGGAAAGGCAACTGCAGTACAAGAAGGTACAGGAGAGTGTGGAGAAGAGCCTGGCCCAGGTGAGAGAGAAGCAAGAAAGACTCTTCAATCAACACGCCCCTGCTAGTCCCCTATAACCTGGTGAGCAAGTCCTAAAGCGGAAAAGAAGGCTACATAAGTTGGACGACCAGTGGGAAAGGGAACCCTACACCGTACTGCAGTCTGACCACGACAACCCAAAGGTGTGCGTAGTCACCAAGGACGGAGGAGAAACCACTTGTGTCGTCTCCAGAGACCAACTCAAAAGATGCCCCGAGCAACTCCGTAGTGCAGAAGAAGATCAGAGTGACCTTGAACCCGCAGAGGACAAGGAAGAAATGATCAGCACCGTTCTCGGAGAGTTCCCTCAGTCCTGGACTCGCATAAATGATGCCATAGTGGTACCCGTCCTGCATTTCCTGCAACCGGCACAGCAACAACCAACACCAGAGCCGGAAGGTGAAGAGGAGCAAGCGGTTCCAGAGGCAGAAGAGCCTGTACCAGCAGCCCAGGAGTGTCAACCCTCTGCTGACAGTGAGCCTGCCATGCCTGCGGTAAGCCAAAGAACCCGCAGACAGCTGCCTGCCCTACCTGTACACCCAGCTGGTAGCTGTACCCCTAACGCTAGTGGGGAAAGCCAGGTTGGTCCACCACCAGACAGTGGGTTAAGGAGGTCAACCAGGAGCACAAAAGGGCAGATACCCGCTCGCTGGAGAATATAGGGTGCACTAAATTGTAAATAACCTTGTTGCCAAATGTTGAATTGTTTGACAAGTTACATGCATGTTTGGTAATTCTGTGTTTCAGTTTCTTGCAGCTACCGTAAGGACTCACAGGTTATGGACTTTTTATAACCGGGACCTTGTATGGGCTGCGTTCGGAGCCTAACCCAGGAATGAACTAAGACTGTAAAGGACTTGGGGTAGGACAGACCCCCACCTGGTTAAGGCTCCCCGTTGTTTTGGTGATATGGACACCCGGTCACAGGCCACACTGTGACCTAAAGAACTCAATTTGTGCGCCGTCTGTCTATTAATGTTTTATTGTTATGCATATTGTCTTTGTTTATTGTTTAGTCCCGGAGTACTAAATTTCACTAGGGGGGAATGTGTCACCCTACCTGGATGCCACAAGTGTAATAAAGCTGTGTCTGAGAGCAAGGGGGAGGTTCTCTGGTCAGGGGAACATTAGCATGCAATGCCTCCTGTCTCAGGCCAGTAGGGGGAGCAGGCTGCCCCTATAATAGCTGGTACTGGGGACAGGGTTAGGGAGAACCAGATGACCTGTCTCAGGACTGAGACGTGTCTCAGCAGAGCAGGGACAGAGAGTTGATTGCACCTAAGAGGAAGTGTGGCAGGAGGAGAGCCACAAGCCAGAGACAAGAGGCGAAGAGAGCCTGTCTTGGCAGAAAGAGGACTTAATCTACCAGACTTTGGTGTCTGAGGCTGGAAGGATTCCACATCCCCCAGCAGAGAACCAGTCCGCAAGGGACTGTACATTCCTTGGCCTAAGAAGCCTGGAGGCCCTACCACAACCGAAGGGACCAGTAAAGCCGTACAAGGCTGGGAGCAGAAAGGAACCCACGTCGCAGGCCATACAGGCGAGAAAGCACGGAAAGCTCGGAAACGTGGGCTGTTACCCTATCAGGAGGAGATAGCCAGAAGGAGCGCAGAAAGCACGGTAGGCCTACACCCTCACCCTGACCAGGGCCAATTTTCCCGTTGCTCTCAGACATCCAGGTCCCCTCCTAGCTGGGACTGTTTGTGGGTCAGTTTACCTGTTTAGTAAAGACCCTGGACTGCAACCTGTTGTCTGTGTGCTCCTTGCTCCTCCAGCACTATAATCACTGGGACTCTCACTACCATCACTCCCACCATCCACTATACTGCCCGGGGGCCGCACTCTTCCCGTGGGGAGTCACACTACCCTAGCTGCACACCTCATCAGCCCCAGCGGTCTGCATGCAGCGGCGGTTCCTAATAACCGCAATCCACGGGTGGCGTAGTCGGACATAATCAATATAACGGACTACCACTGGCCTGATCACCCTGAGTCACGGAACCGGGTTGCCACTGCTACTCCCATCGCTCCCTATTGCCCGGATCCGAGTGCCCCACGGCCCATGGGGCGAGTCACGTCCCCTGGGTCCTATGTGGCTCCCTTCTTAGTGAGAATGGTGTGGACTTTTACCTGCAGTACATGAAATGCTGCAGCCTCCGGTTTCTAGTTGAGCCTTGCTGTTTCTCCGCTAGTTGAGGGACCGATTCCCCTTATCTGTCCTGACCCCTCTACCTCCTGGTAGCAGCAGGAGTACAGGTGGCCTTCTGCACGGCCTGTAGCCCTAGGGTCCCTTCGGTTCCTGGAGCCTTCCTGCTCCCACTCCTCTCTTCTCTCCTTCAGTCCTGGGCCTCCCAGGCTAGGCCCGCCTTTGGAGCAGAGCTCATGCCGAGCCTCTGCTCCTGTCACTTTTCCTCCTCTGACTGGCTTGCTCTTTCTAAGATGGCTTCCTATTTATATTCTCCCTGTCATGTGCTCCGCTAAGCTGCTCCAGTAAGCACCCACTACAAAGGACCCTCCCACCAGCTAGGGACCTGGGACTGTGCTCTCCCTTAGGAGCAATCTCGCCCTACCCCCACTGCGGGTATGTGTTTAATGCAGGTGTTAGGGTCCCGAGCCATATGCCTTCCTTACCTGAGGGTGAGATACCACACCTCTGGGTGAGATGCAGTAACTCTGTGGCGACTGAACCCTCAGGGGCGCCACACACCCTTCTGCACAGTTTTGAAATGGCGACGAAGATGTTTAGTGCTGACGACGATGCCATTATCAGCATGACTATTCCGGTGATTTACATGCTGGAGCACACATTAAACAGAATTCAGAGTCAGGTGGTGGGACAAGAGGAGGTGGAGGAAGTAGAGGAGGAGTCGTATGCGGAAGGGATAACATCTCCAAGGTCCAGACGGTTGGCAGCACCAAGGCGGCAGGCATGGGAGGGTGGGGGAGAGGGATTAACCAGGGCGCATGGTAGCAGCCAAACTGTTGAGGAAGGTGCAGGAGCCGAGGAAGAAGTGGAGGACGAACTGGCGATGGGCATGGAAGACTCATCAGATGAGGGAGACCTTGATCACATTTCTGTTGTGCGAGGTTGGGGGGAGAGGGCAGAGGAAGGAAGCATGATTCTTACCTCGCTACCAACACAACAAGGACTTGGTCCTCCTGGATGCGCAAAACACATGAGTGCCTTTTTGCTGCACTACCTGCAACATGACCCTCAGATTGTCAGAATTCGAAGTAATCCCGACTACTGGGTTGCCACACTCTTAGATCCCCGGTACAAAAGTAAATTTGCCAAAATAATTCCTGCCATAAAAAGGGATTGACGCATGCAGGAGTATCTACAGACGCTGTTGCAGAATCTTACATGTGCTTTTCCACAAAACACCAGTGGTGCACGTAGTGAATCTCACAGTTCTAACTTGCCAACCGTGGGACTGTCGAGTCTTCATCACTCAAACCGTAACAGTAACACAGTATCTGCTGGTAACAGCAATTTTGTGGAATCGTTTCACCACTTTTTTAGACCATCCTTTGCAAGGCCACAGGAGACAAGAAGTCTGACACATAGTCAATGCCTAGAGAGGATGATGCAGGAGTATCTCCAAGTGAACATCGAAGCCATGACTGTGTCACTGGACCCTTGCTCATTTTGGTATTCCAATCTGGAAAAATGGCCGGAGCTCGCCACTCACGCCTTGGAGATCTTGTCATGCCCTGCAGCCAGTGTTCTCTCTGAACGTGTGTTCAGCGCTGCTGGTGGTGTGCTGACAGATAAGCGCACGCGTCTGTCCACTGAGAATGTAGACAGACTCACGTTCATAAAGATGAACAAATCATGGATTCGCAAGGACTTTTCTACCTCTGTGTTATCCTTGGGAGACTAAAACCTTGAGCATTGGGTAAAATCACCTCACCAACCGTTTTAAACAACTGTGGGGCAATTGATGCCACTTAACCCTAGAACGCATGACCATAAAAATCTACACTTTCATATACCTGGGGCCTTTTAGGCCCGTGTGCAAATAACATGGAATAACTCAAACTCAAATGACAAACAACTATATACATGAAGAATACCTAGAGTTTCAAAATTCTAACTAAAGTAATCTTGCAGAAAATAGAAAACAATTAACAGGGCGGGCCTGCGAGGCCCCAAGTATGCGTTCTAGGGTTAAGTGGTGTCTGTGCCACAATTTTTGGAAAAAATGGAGACTCTTTTTGGAGTCCCCTTGCTGTGTCTTACGTGACATTGGCATCGTCAATTCCAGGTGGGTTGGGTCGCTCCCCCCCCTTTTAACTGTAAGAAACTACATACACTATGGCTTGGGGTAACACAGATGGTTGAGTCTGAAGAGCTGTTTACTCAGAGGTCTGCTCCAAATCTTCAGTGTCTGCTAGTCTGCGTAGAATTTTTAAATGCATCTAGCCTAGGCAGACTGTGGGGACCCCCAACCAAACCCAGATGCTTAGCCCCCCTACCGCCCCCCTTTCCTTGACAATACAATAATGTAACTCTTACAACTGGATGGGTGAGGATCGGTCACAGCTTTATTAACTCTTTATACTCATTCCATTAGAAAGGCATTTTATTTCTAAAATAATTCAGCTGGTTGCAGCATGCCCTGGGTCTCCACTCCGGCAAGTTGGCCAACAAGTGTAACTCTTCAACATGCCCTTTGTATTTCCAGGCCACGGAGGATCCTGCGTACTCGTATGCAGGACTCTGACCCCCACCCATCACTCTTAACGCTTGTTCCAATCCGTCCTGGAGTCCTGACAGGAATATGTCCAGTACAATATCCATTAAGTGAACAACGTTGGGCCGTATGAGGCCTGCTTTATCTCCTTCCAGTTGTCGGTGTCGTACCACTACACAGCCTCTGTCTCTTCTAAATTTTGCCATCCGAATATTTATTACCCGCCTTTTCCGTTCGATGGCCGTGATGTCTCGCGCACCTTGCCATACCGCTATCGGCATAATCTCTGACCATACTATAGCTAGTTTTGTGAAAAATTCTCTGAAGCGCTCAGTGTCTAGTTTCATTATTGCCATTAGTTATGCGCTGTTGTGATGACCTAGGTTGTTTCTCCCGGCCTGTATAACTAAGATGACCGGACATCTTGCCTCTCTCCCTACCTTGATTACCTCCATTAGTACCTGTGGCCATAGCAGGCCTCTAATACCTCTCTAGTAGAAATATGTGTTATGAAACTCTAATTTCCTCCCGCCTGGGCAGACTTTCGCCCTTTTTTCTGCCCAATACATATACGAGTGGCCTATCACCCACACTGTTGGCTTAGCGTCACCTGTAAAAGAAACAAACCACGTTAGGATAACAAGTCCGGTCTTATGTATCTTGCCAAACACGTGGATCGCCATCTCCCTATCCTCTGAACTTCCGTTTCTGACAGTCCTGCTCTTGCTGCTTCCGTGGCCGCGCCTATGCGGAATGAGTGTGTCCCGTAATCTTTGGGGTGGTTCCCTGCCGATGTTATGCATTTATTAAATATAGCTTGGAACTGGTATCTTGATAATGGCATTCCATCAATGTGTGATAGGAAGAAATTACTTTGTGATCTGATGGTTAGATATGTTTTTACTATAGTTACCCGACTCAGTGTACCGTTTGTGGGTTGTAGAAGTACCCAAGTGCCCCTGCCCGCTGGAACCGTTTTCGATTTGTGTATGCGTAGACGTATTGCATTATTGGCTATGACTACGTCCTGGTGTAATAAGCCTCCACTGGTGGTAATTTTGGATTGAGGGACTAATTCGCTTAGGCATAGAGCCCCGAAGTAGGCGATCACAAATGAAGTAGACAGTAGTGTGGCTTCAAATTGTGAAAGTCATGCTAATGGTGTTAGGGATATGATGTGAGAAATCAGTTTTAGTGACACGGGACGGGACGTCTACACTCCTGACTTGGCTGACCCCTTTTCCACCCTTTTATGGATTGTCTGATGATGAATCTTTGTCACATCTCCCCAATTCAGTAGTTGGAAGTGAAATGCTACTCCGGTCAGACACCGCTGCGCTGACGCCCCTGATATGCCCCTCATAATTAGCTGGTGGAGAAATTCTATGGTGACTTGTGATCTGGCTTGTTCACATTGGTCAACCCGTCTGCCTGCTACTATTCGTGTCCACTCTTCCCATGCCTTACCGTATGCTTGCCACGTCGACGGGGAAACTGACGCTCTCATTAATGGCATCAACTATTCGCCACTAGATCCCATAGGGAAGGTGGGCAACTGTTGCACGATGGGTGGGCGTTGTGGAAGAGCTCTGTGAAAATCGGCCAATTAAATTGTTATAAAGCGTTAGCAGCAGCTTTAGACCCCTCAGCATAGTGGCTAGCGCGGACCCATACATTGTGTTTTAGGCACAGGAATGCTAGCCTGGGTAGTAGGCCTAGCACTGGGAGAGACGATGATGCCATCTTATTAATGCAGTGCGCTAGGCTGGTGTTTTTTGTTATGAAGCGTATATTTTTGTAAGCCAGGCGCGCGCCCCATATTTCTATTGCTACCACTATTGGGAAGAAAAATTATTTTCAGGGCTAGATGCAGCTAAAAATTATTATTAATTTAAAAGCTGGTGGAGCTTGGTATAGATGGCCTAATACAATGAGTCCCACACACTGCTAGAAGGCCAAATATTTTTTCAGAGCTAGATGCAGATAAAAATTATTTTTCATTTGCAACCTGATGGAGGTCAGTATAGATGGACTAATAGAGAAAGTCCCACACACTGCTAGAAGGCCAAATATTTTTTCAGAGATAGATGCAGACAAAAAATTATTTTGAATTTGCAACCTGATGGAGGTCAGTATAGATGGACTAATAGAGAAAGTCCCACACACTGCTAGAAGGCCAAATATTTTTTCAGAGCTAGATGCAGAAAAAAATTATATTCAATTTGCAACCTGATGGAGGTCAGTATAGATGGACTAAGAGAACAAGTCCCACACACTGCTAGAAGGCCAAATATTATTTCAGAGCTAGATGCAGATAAAAATTATTTTTAATTTGCAACCTGATGGAGGTCAGTATAGATGGACTAATAGAGAAAGTCCCACACACTGCTAGAAGCCCAAATATTTTTTCAGAGCTAGATGCAGCTAAAAATTATTTTGAATTTGCAACCTGATGGAGGTCAGTATAGATGGACTAGTAGAACAAGTCCCACACACTGCTAGAAGGCCAAATATTTTTTCAGAGCTAGATGCAGAAAAAAATTATATTCAATTTGCAACCTGATGGAGGTCAGTATAGATGGACTAATAGAATAAGTCCCACACACTGCTAGAAGGCCAAATATTTTTTCAGAGCTAGATGCAGATAAAAATTATTTTGAATTTGCAACCTGATGGAGGTCAGTATAGATGGACTAATAGAGAAAGTCCCACACACTGCTAGAAGGCCAAATATTTTTTCAGAGCTAGATGCAGAAAAAAAATTATATTCAATTTGCAACGTGATGGAGGTCAGTATAGATGGACTAATAGAACAAGTCCCACACACAGCTAGAAGGCCAAATATTTTTTCAGAGCTAGATGCAGAAAAAAATTATATTCAATTTGCAACCTTATGGAGGTCAGTATAGATGGACTAATAGAATGATGCTATGCCCAAAAGGTTTTACTTCACTAGGTGCAGTAAAAAAAATTGGTATTCTATACACAGGTGGTGTATCTTGCAACACAGATAGGCTACTCCACTGACTAACACACTCTGCAATAGGCCAAAAAGGATTAGCTTTGCTAGATTCAGCCAAATGCTGTGAAAAAAACTTGTACAACTCTGGCACAGACCTGCCTGGCAAAAAGTGATAGGAACTGATGTAACCTAGCCCTGAAAAGGACTGCAATTACAATTAGTCTTTACTCCCAACCTATCTATTTAAGAGCACAGACCTGCCTGATAAAAGTCGTATGAAATGATGTAACGTAGTACTTAAATGGACTGCAATCACAACTATTCCCTACTCCCAAGCTATCTGTAGATTTGTGCGAAAATTGGCTTGAAATTAACAAGGTATAGCGTACACAGCAACAGCGGTGCCGTCTAACACGCAGCTGCAGCAGTGAGAAAATGGTGGCGACGGGGAAAATGGCTGGGCCTTATAGGGCAAGGACATGTGACATACACTGCCAATGACACATGCCCTTGCTTGTGTGAAAAAAAGCACTTCGCTCCGTGTGTGCACTGCTGATAGGCTGACAGATTGCACCTCCCCACTGTAAATGCGGGAAAGAGAAAAAAAAATGGAGATCTTCATTATTCCTGCAGAGATCCATCCCCTGCCCCTCCCCCCGCCCCGCTGTACACTCAAACTGCGTATTAACATTAATTTTCATCATTACTGAGAAAAAATCCAGTTATGATTTTGGTGCACGAACAGTTATTGAACATAACCTCGAACAGCCGAATTTTTCTCAAATCATTCGTGTTCGCCGAACGGCTCGAACACCGCCCAAAACAGCTCGAATTTGAGATTGGCGAACAGTTCGAGTCGAACAACGCTCATCACTACTTGCAACTATCCCCGTGCAAGTTCTAGTCCCAGGGCAGTGTTCAATTGTACCTCCCCCATTCCTTGCAATACAAGCGCAAGTATGCAGCCTGCCACCCACCCCCAGGCTGCAATACTATACTGCTTGCTTGCTTGCACTTGAAATTGGGCCTTTTAGGCATGTGGAGGCGGAATCTGGACACCACGCCATGGCTGCGTTGGCGGCCTGGAATCCATACTCAGTCCCCAGCCGCCCGGCGGCCGGGTCTCCATGCTCGTTCCCCAGCCACCCCGCGGCCGGGTGTCCACACACGGTTCCCAGCCGCCTGGGGGCAGCCGGGTGTCCATAAACGGTCCCTAGCCGCACCTATTTCTCCTTGGAACATCCCCCCACACACTTTTGTTTGCCGGGCCTGCTGTAGGGCAGCATTGGACGAGCCCACCAGAGAACCAGACTCCTCCGGTGGGCCCTGGCTTCTCCATCAGGGGAGTTGAGAGTGCCAAGGTGAGGAGCATGATGATGATGACAGAAGTTAGCATCTGTTTTGTTTTCTTTTAATGCAAGTGTATGTGTGCAGCCTGCCACCCACCCACCCCCAGACTGCAATGCCATACTGCTAGCTTGCAATTGAAATGGGGCCTTTTAGTTTGGAGGAGGCCGAAGCTGGCCACTACCTCATGGCTGCTTCGGCAGCGAGGTATCCATACTCAGTCCCCAGCCGCCCCTATTTGTCCTGGTGTGCCTTATACATAAGATTAAGCGCGTATACAAAAACATTACCTGTGCCCTCCCCAGTGCATTTAGTGGGAAGGAGAGCCTATTCCGCTGTAGTGTGTGCATGCCAAACCCCTGTTCATGGTACATGCGAAGATGCCTCCCACCCTGCACCTGTCGTTGCAGACTTGCAACTATCCCCGTTCAAGTCCTTGTCTCAGGGCAGTGTTCAATTGTACCTCTCCCATTCCTTGCAATGCAAGCGCAAGTATGCAGCCTGCCACCCACCCACCCCCAGGCTGCAATACCATACTGCTTGCTTGCTTGCACTTTAAATTGGGCCTTTTAGGCATGTGGAGGCGGAATCTGGCCACCACGCGTATACAAGAGCCATGCAGTACAGCATATTACAAACATAAGTCCCATTATTGGGGAGTGGGTCTCCCATAGGATTTGCTTATGCCTTCCAAGCAAAAGCTTCCAAAAATTAGGACAGAGCAACTTGCAATGCCCCTTACAAGAGCCATGCAGTACAGCATATTACAAACATAAGTCCCATTATTGGGGAGTAGGTCTCCCATAGTATTTGCTTATGCCTTCCAAGCAAAAGCTTCCAAAAATTAGGACGGAGCAACTTGCAATGCCCCTTACAAGAGCCATGCAGTACAGCATATTACAAACATAAGTTCCATTATTGGGGAGTGGTTCTCCCATAGGATTTGCTTATGCCTTCCAAGCAAAAGCTTCAAAAAATTAGGACAGAGCAACTTGCAATGCCCCTTACAAGAGCCATGCAATACAGCATATTACAAACATAAGTCCCATTATTGGGGAGTGGGTCTCCTATAGTATTTGCTTATGTCTTCCAAGCAAAAGCTGCCAAAAATTAGGATCGAGCAACTTGCAATGCCCCCTACAAGAACCATGCAGTACAGCATATTACAAATATAAGTCCCATTATTGGGGAGTGGGTCTCCTATAGTATTTGCTTATGTCTTCCAAGCAAAAGCTGCCAAAAATTAGGACGGAGCAACTTGCAATGCCCCCTACAAGAACCATGCAGTACAGCATATTACAAATATAAGTCCCATTATTGGGGAGTGGGTCTCCTATAGTATTTGCTTATGCCTTCCAAGCAAAAGCTTCCAAAAATTAGGACGGAGCAACTTGCAATGCCCCTTACAAGAACCATTCAGTACAGCATATTACAAACATAAGTCCCATTATTGGGGAGTGGGTCTCCCATAGGATTTGCTTATGCCTTCCAAGCAAAAGCTTCCAAAAATTAGGACGGAGCAACTTGCAATGCCCCTTACAAGAGCCATGCAGTACAGCATATTACAAACATAAGTCCCATTATTGGGGAGTGGGTCTCCCATAGTATTTGCTTATGCCTTCCAAGCAAAAGCTTTCAAAAATTAGGATGGAGCAACTTGCAATGCCCCTTACAAGAACCATGCAGTACAGCATATTACAAACATAAGTCCCATTATTGGGGAGTGGGTCTCCCATAGGATTTGCTTATGCCTTCCAAGCAAAAGCTTCCAAATATTAGGATGGAGCAACTTGCAATACCCCTTACAAGAGCCATGCAGCACAGCATATTACAAACATAAGTACCATTATTGGGGAGTGGGTCTCCCATAGGATTAGCTTATGCCTTCCAAGCAAAAGCTTCCAAAAATTAGGGCAGAGCAACTTGCAATGCCCCTTACAAGAGCCATGCAGTACAGCATATTACAAACATAAGTCCCATTATTGGGGAGAGGGTCTCCCATAGGATTTGCTTATGCCTTCCAAGCAAAAGCTTCCAAAAATTAGGACGGAGCAACTTGCAATGCCCCTTACAAGAACCATGCAGTACAGCATATTACAAACATAAGTCCAATTATTGGGGAGTGGGTCTCCCATAGGATTTGCTTATGCCTTCCAAGCAAAAGCTTCCAAAAATTAGGACGGAGCAACTTGCAATGCCCGTTACAATAGCCATGCAGTACAGCATGTTAGAAACATAAGTCCCATTATTGGGGAGTGCGTCTCCCATAGGATTTGCTTATGCCTTCCAACCAAAAGCTTCCAAAAATTAGGACTGAGCAACTAGCAATGCCCCTTACAAGAGCCATGCAGTAAAGCATATTACAAACATAAGTCCCATTATTGGGGAGTGGGTCTCCCATAGTATTTGCTTATGCCTTTCAAGCAAAAGATTCCAAAAATTAGGATGGAGCAAATTGCAATGCCCCTTACAAGAGCCATGCAGTACAGCATATTACAAACATAAGTCCCACTATTGGGGAGTGGGTCTCCCATAGGATTTGCTTATGCCTTCCAAGCAAAAGCTTCCAAAAATTAGGACGGAGCAACTTGCAAAGCCCCTTACAAGAGCCATGCAGTACAGCATATTACAAACATTAGTCCCATTATTGGGGAGTGGGTCTCCCATAGGATTTGCTTATGCCTTCCAAGTAAAAGCTTCCAAAAATTAGGACGGAGCAACTTGCAATGCCCCTTACAAGAGCCATGCAGTACAGTATATTACAAACATAAGTCCCATTATTGGGGAGTGGGTCTCCCATAGTATTTGCTTATGCCTTCCAAGCAAAAGATTCCAAAAATTAGGATGGAGCAACTTGCAATGCCCCTTAAAAGAGCCATGCAGTACAGCATATTACAAACATAAGTCCCATTATTGGGGAGTGGGTCTCCCATAGGATTTGCTTATGCCTTCTAAGAAAAAGCTTCCAAAAATTAGGACGGAGCAACTTGCAATGCCCCTTACAAGAGCCATGCAGTACAGCATATTACAAACATAAGTCCCATTATTGGGGAGTGGGTCTCCCATAGTATTTGCTTATGCCTTCCAAGCAAAAGTTTCCGAAAATTAGGATGGAGCAACTTGCAATGCCCCTTACAAGAGCCATGCAGTACAGCATATTACAAACATAAGTCCCACTATTGGGGAGTGGGTCTCCCATAGGATTTGCTTATGCCTTCCAAGCAAAAGCTTCCAAAAATTAGGACGGAGCAACTTGCAAAGCCCCTTACAAGAGCCATGCAGTTCAGCATATTACAAACATAAGTCCCATTATTGGGGAGTGGGTCTCCCACAGTCTTTGCTTATGCCTTCCAAGCAAAAGCTGACAAAAATAAGGACGGAGGAACTTGCAATGCTGGCACCATGGTGGTATAGTGGTGTTGGAGGCTGAGGATATGGAGAAGAACATAAAACAGCCGAATTGAGGAAGCGTATACCCATGTGTGAGTGTGAAGCGGTGCATGTGAATACACCTCCCGAAATAACACAGTGGATTTGACTTTATGTTACCAATAATTAAAAGGCACAGAGGAATCACGGAGGACGCTGGTACGGTCGGCAAGGTACTCCCTCACCATCTTTTGAAACTTTCCACTCCTTGTGAGGGTACCCCGCGACTCAGGGCCTGTAAGCTGGGCGGGTGTCAGAAATCTGTCCCAGAACGTTGACAGTGTTCCCCTGCATCTGCTGGATTGGAGTTGCATCTCTCTCGCCTGTACGCCTTGGTTGGGCAACGAACTGTGACCTCTGCCGCTAGCGTGTTCAGATGGGAATTTTTTTAAGAGTTCTGCAGCAAGGGCCTTCTGGTACTGCCCCATCTTTGTAGACCTCTCCACCTCAGGAATAAGAGAGTGAAAGTTCTCCTTGTAGCGGGGGTCTAAAAGTGTCACCAACCAGTAATGACTGTCACCCAACATTTTGACAACGCGAGGGTCACGGTTAAGGCAGCGTAGCATAAAGTCAGCCATGCGTGCCAGACTGGTAACGGGCAAGATTTCCGTGTCCTCACCAAGATGACGACTGACCATGCTCTTCTCCTCTTCCTCCTCCTCCCCCTGTCCTCAGGCCACCCACGCTGAACCGACGGTATGACACTTGTACAGGTACTACCGTCTACAGCGCATGATAGCAGCTCCTGTTCTTCCTACTCCTCCTCCTCCTCCTCTCCCTCATTGTCCCCCAATGCACATTGGGATGAGATGAGGCTGGGCTGTGTGTAATCGCCCACTACGGCTTCTTAATCCATCTCATCATACTCTGGCTGCAATGCCTCCTCTTTAATTCTCTGCAGAGAGCTTGCAAAAGACAGACAAGTGGGATGCTGACACTAATGATGGCGTCATCGCCACTCACCATCTTGGTGGCCTCCTCAAAGTTTGTCAGGATGGTACATATTTCAGACATCCAGGTCCACTCCTGAGGTCTTATGTGTGGAGTCTGACCTGAATATCGACGGCCTTGTTGCATCTGGTACTCCACAACTGCTGACTTCTGCTCACAAATCCTTTGCAACATGTGGACGGTAGAGTTCCAAAGTGTGGGGACATCACACACCAGTCGGTGTGCCGGAAGCTGCAAACGCTGCTGCAACACAGCAAGGACGGCGGAAGCTGTAGCCGACTCACGAAAATGAGCTGACAGGCGGCGTACTTTCACGAGCGGATCTGGCAACTCGGGGTACGATTTAAGAAACCGCTGAACCACGAGGTTAAGCACATGAGCCAGGCATGGTACGTGTGTGATATCACCTCGCCTCAGAGCCGCCACCAGGTTACGGCCATTGTCACACACGACCATGCCGGGATGTAGGTTCAGCGGTCTCAACCACAGATCTGCCTGCTCTTTCACAGCTGTCCACAACTCACAAGCAGTGTGAGGTTTATCACCTAAGCTTATGAGTTTCAGCACAGCCTGTTGCCGCTTGGCAGAGGCAGTGCTGCACTGCTTCCAGCTTGTAAATGATGTGGTGATATCTGAGATGGAGGCTGAACATGAGGAGGAGGAGGATGATGCGCGGGAGCTATACACTTTGGGGGCAACTATGACTGACATAGGGCCCGCAATCCTCGGTGTGGGGAGGACGTGTTCCATCCCAAGATCCGACTGGGTCCCAGCTTCCACTATGTTTACCCAGTGTGCCGTCAGAGAGATGTACCGTCCCTGGCCACAAGCACTTGTCCACGTGTCCTTTGTGAGGTGGACTCTCCCAGTAACTGCGTTGTTGAGGGCACGGCAGATGCATTGGGACACGTGCTTGTGTAGTGCGGGGATGGCACACCGGGCAAAATAGTGTCAGCTGGGGACCGAGTACCGAGGGACAGCCATCGCTATAAGATTGCGGAAGGATTCCGTCTCCACCAGCCTAAAAGGCAGCATTTCCAATGCAAGCAGTCGTGAAATGTGCGAATTTAGGACTGTGGCCTGTGGGGCGTTGGCTGCGAATTTCCGCTTTCGTTCAAAAGTCTGGTATATGGACAATTGAACGCTGCGGTGGGACGTGGACATGGACGTTGATGCTGTTTCTTGAGAAACTGCCATAACAAGTGAAGACTGAGAGGAGGGGGCATCTTTACATGCAATATGGACAGGGGATTGCCTTGCACACACAACAGGGGGTTCTATTGCACGCACAACAGTGGAAGAAGCAGTGGTGACACCCGCTGACACTGGTCGTTGACCCTGGGTTTCGCCCCACAGAGTCGGGTGCTTTGCTGCCATGTGCCTGATCATGCTGGTGGTGGTCAGGCTGGTAGTTTTGTCACCCCTGATGATGCTGGCATGGCAGGTGGAACATATGGCCTTTTTGGGGTTATCAGCAGAGTCTTTAAAAAAATTCCAGACTCTGGAAGACCTACCGCTTGTACTGGCAATGTCCCTCGTGTTGGTGTTACGGGGAACGGTTGCCCGCCTTCTGACAGCGGCCACCACACTGCTTCTTCCTGCCTGTTGGGGTACTCTGCCCCCTCCCCCTGTGTGCTGCTGGCCTCACTCTGCATGTCCTCCTGCCATGTTGGGTCAGTTACTAGATCATCCACCACCTCCTCCTCTTCCACTTGCGCACCATGATGCTCCTCCTCACTTCCTGGCAATTGTGTCTCGTCATCGTCCACCTCTTGTGACAAATTGCCAACGTCGACTTCCTGTGGCCGTGGCTGTTCAAATATTTGGGCATCGCTACATGGGATCTCCTCTTCCACCACTTCAAGCGTATCAGGCGGGGGCACAAATATGGAAATGGACCAGTGAACAGCTCTTCAGAGTGTCCAAGTGTGGGATCAATTGCTGTCTGACGACACTCGGCATGGTGGGAGAAAGGAGCATCAGGGTGAGGAGGAGTATGCGGTCGAGACTCACGGCTACTAAGAGTTGACCGTGTGGAAGACAGACCGGAGGTGGTGGTGCCCATGTAACTGGAAGTATTATCTGCTATCCAATTAATAACCTGTTCACACTGATCAGTTCTCAATACTGGTGTTGTTCTGTGCTTCCCTAGTAATTCGGTCAAGAAGTGGGAGCGAGAAGATGTGGCTGTTGGTTGTGGCACATTTTCACCTTGGCCACGGCCCCGTCCTCCGCACGAACCATCACCAGAACGTCCACTTCCACGTCCCTTGCCACGCACCTTGCCCATTGTAAAGGAAGTAAAATAGCTTACACTTGCACTATCAATGGAAAAAAGGTAATAGAAAGTAGATTAGAAACGTGGAAGAGGAAAACCACAGTTCTATTTCTCTGGCCTACCCCCGACTCTTTTAAACAATCTGAACAATCATGGAGAAACTATTACTGTTTTTCTTTACGTAAAAAATACCAAAACCTGAATAATAGAGATTTTTTACCGTGGGATGGCAAAACCACAGTTATTGTTTACTGGGGTATACCGGACTTTTTTAAATATATAGATTTGCGGCTGAACAGTGAGTGACACACTCAAACTGTGTTTTTTTAGATACCAAAGGCCCAAAACTGGATAGTACAGAGATTTGACCCGTGGAACTGCAATACCACACTGGGATTTGTCTGGCCTACACCAGACTATTTTCAACAGATATAGTTTTGTGTCACAACAGTCAGGAGACACTACTGTTTTTCTTTACGTAAAAAATACCAAAACCTGAATAATAGAGATTTTTTACCGTGGGATGGCAAAACCACAGTTATTGTTTACTGGGGTATACCAGACTTTTTTAAATATATAGATTTGTGGCTGAACAGTGAGCGACACACTCAAACTGTGTTTTTTTAGATACCAAAGGCCCAAAACTAGATAGTACAGAGATTTGACCCGTGGAACTGCAAAACCACACTGGGATTTGTCGGGCCTACACCAGACTATTTTCAACAGATATATTTTTGTGTCACAACAGTCAGGAGACACTACTGTTTTTCTTTATGGAAAATATACCAAAACCTGAATAATAGAGATTTTTTACCGTGGGATGGCAAAACCACAGTTATTGTTTACTGAGGTATATCAGACTTTTTAAAATATATAGATTTGCGGCTGAACAGTGAGCGACACACTCAAACTGTTTTTTTTTTAGATACCAAAGGCCCAAAACTGGATAGTACAGAGATTTGACCCGTGGAACTGCAAAACCACACTGGGATTTGTCGAGCCTACACCAGACTATTTTCAACAGATATATTTTTGTGTCACAGCAGTCAGGAGACACTACTGTTTTTCTTTACGGAAAATATACCAAAACCTGAATAATAGAGATTTTTTACCGTGGGATGGCAAAAC
Organism: Phyllobates terribilis; assembly: GCF_046119375.1. Classification (NCBI taxonomy): domain Eukaryota; kingdom Metazoa; phylum Chordata; class Amphibia; order Anura; family Dendrobatidae; genus Phyllobates; species Phyllobates terribilis. The sequence goes on from NW_027362768.1 coordinate 333,450,418, forward strand.
CACAGTTATTGTTTACTGGGGTATACCAAACTTTTTTAAATAGATATATTTGCGGCTGAACAGTGAGCGACACACTCAAACTGTTTTTTTTTTAGATACAAATGGCCCAAAAGTGGATAATACAGAGGTTGGAACCTTGGAATTGCAAAACAACACTTCTGTTTCTCTAGCCTACACCTGACTATTTTCAACAGATATATTTGTGTCTGAAAAATCAGAGACATGCTTTTTTTTGGGGGGGGGACACCAAAAGGTTAATAAGACGGGTATTTGTACAGTGTGAAGGAGGAAAAAAAAAAAGAGGATTTAGATGAAAAAAAAAGGATATTTCCTGTCCCCTGAGACCTGGAGCTAAGTCCAGCAATTTCAGCAACAGGAGCAGCACACAGGACTGTAATGCAGCGTTTGCTGCTATAACCACTGCGTCTCCTATACAGCCTGCCTGCCTGATATCTGGGATGGATATTAGTCCTGAGAAGGACTGTTTGTTTGATCTGGCAGCCTTTACAGACCCTACACTAACTATTTCACAGCTTATATCTCTCCCTAAATCAGCAGCGCTGTCCCTACACTGTCTGATCCGGAGCGACTGTGTCCAAGATGGCGGCGCCCGGTTTTAAATACTCGAGGTGACGCTGTGCGGCCAGCCTATCACTGTAATGCCCACAACCAACATGGCTGCGGCATTACAGTGACTGGCTGGCAATCCCTGCATATTCATTGACTCTGTAAAGAGCGCCAAACATGCAGGGCGGAGACCCGAGCTCCCGCCCGAGTAACCCGGAAATGCTCGGTGCTCGCCGAACATCCCGAGTAGCGTGATGCTCGGGCGAGTACCGAGCAGTGACGAGCATGTTCGCTCAACACTACTGATCATGTTTTCTGTCATGCGATTTTCTTGTGTAAATACTGTTGAAAAAAAATCATTTAGCATATTGGCTTTTTCCTCATCCTCATCCACCATTTCACCCAGACTATTTTTAAGGGGGCCAACACTATCATTTTTTAGTTTCTTACTATTTATGCAGTTAAAGAATAGTTTGGGATTATTTTTACTTTCTCTGGCAATGAGTCTTTCTGTCTCAGTCTTTGCTGCCTTGATTTCGTTTTTACAGAATTTATTTAATTTTCTGTATTTATTTAATGCCTCATCACTACCTACTTTCTTTAGATCTCTAAATGCTTTATTTTTGTTACTTATTGCGCCCCTTACAGCTCTATTTAGCCATAGTGGTTTCCTCCTATTTCTAGCATATTTATTCCCATAGGGTGTATATTGTGCACAGGTCCTATTCAGAATACTAATAAATGTCTCCCATTTGCTTTGTGTAGTTTTATGTCTCAGGATATCATCCATGTTTATTGCACTAAGATCTTCTCTCAACCGTTGGAAATTTGCCTTCCTGAAGTTTTGTGTCCTTGTAACCCCTCTACTATACATCTTATTAAAGGATACATGAAAACTTATTATTTTGTGATCACTATTACCCAAGTGACCCCCAACTCGTATATTTGATATGCGGTCTGGCCTGTTGGTTAATATTAGGTCTAGCAGAGCCCCCCTTCTTGTTGGGTCCTGGACCAGTTGTGAAATGTAATTGTCTCTCATAGTTGTCAAAAACCTATTACCTTTGCTTGAACTACAGGTTTCTGTTCCCCAATGTATTTCAGGTTAGTTGAAGTCCCCCATAATAATGACTTCTCCTTGAGTCGCTGCTTCATCTATTTGCTTTATGAAGATATTCTCCGCTGCTTCCATTATTTTTGGAAGCTTTTAACAAACCTCTATCAGTAATTTATTATTTTTTCCCCCTCCCCTTATCTCCACCCACAGGGACTCTACATTTTCATTAGATTCACATATATTCTCAAGCAAGATGAGTTTTAAGGATGATTTTACATATAAACACACACACCCCTCTCGCTTGTTTGAACGGTCATTTCTGAACAAACTATAGCCCTGTAAATTAACTGCCCAGTCATGGCTCTCGTCCAGCCACGTCTCAGATATCCCCACCATGTCATAATTATTTTCCAACAAAATGAATTCTAATTCCTCCATTTTGCTGTTGAGGCTTCTAGCATTAGTCTACATGCATTTTATGTATTTCTCTGTACCTCTATTCCTTCTTACTATATTGACTGTTCTAACCCCACCCTCAATTTCTTTATTTGTGCCCAGGTCACTATCTGCACTATCTTCCCCACCTATAAAATGAATACCCTCCCCCCCAATCCCTAGTTTAAACACTCCTCCAACCTTCTAGCCATTTTCTCCCCCAGCACAGCTGCACCCTCCCCATTGAGGTGCAGCCCGTCCCTAGCATAGAACCTGTAGCCAACTGAGAAGTCGGCCCAGTTCTCCAGGAACCCAAACCCCTCCTTCCTACAACAAAACCCTGAGTCACTTATTTATCTCCCTAATCTCCCGTTGCCTCTCTGGCATGGCATGTGGTACAGGCAGTATTTCAGAGTATACCACCTTGGAGGTCCTTGCTTTAAGCTTCCAGCCTAATTCCCTGAAATCATCTTTAAGGACCTTCCACCTACCTCTAACTTTGTAATTTGTGCCAATGTGCACCATGACCGCTGGGTCCTCACCAGCCCCTCCCAGTAATCTGTCAACCCGATCAACGATGTGCCGGACTCGAGCGCCAGGTAGGCAGCACACTGTTCGATGATCCCTTTCTTTGTGACAGATTGCCCTATCAGTTCCCCTAATAATTGAGTCCCCCACTACCAGCACCTGCGTGGCCTGCCCAACTCTCCTATTTTCCCCCTTACTGGAGCTGACACTCCTCTGGCTTGCTGCAGCAGTGCTACCCCTGTACTGACAGCCCCCTCATCTGCCAACTTTGCAAACTTATTGGGGTGTGCTAGATCAGGACTAGCCTCCCTGGCACTCTTCCCTCTATCCCACTTTCTAACTGTCACCAAGCTAGCTGCCTCACTGTCCTGCCGCTCCATACTACCATCCTTCCCCACATCTACCCCAGTAAGCAGCTGCTTAGTGAGCAGCAGACTCCTTTCCATATTGTCTATGGATCTCAGTATTGCCAGATGCTCATTTAGATCCAGTACCTGTAAGATGGTTTATGTTAAAATCCCTGGTTGTATAAGGTAGTGAAGGGATTAATGGTAACATACCAGGATGTTGCTGTAGACTCTGCAACCAGTCACATAGTAGGTTGTCCAATCATTCAGGATCTGTGATTAGCTGATCGAGGGTCCCATTAATCTGGCAGAGACCTATGAAGAGTGGGAGAACCTTTCCATGTACAGGTTTAAAGTGGTTATCCAGTCTAAAGCTGTAAGTCTGCAGTCATTCTATGTGACTGCAGACTTGAGGATTCTCATATCACATGCACTGCGCACTATAAGGATTTTCTGGTGCCGGTGCCTGGAGCAGCGGGTGTGTGACCGCAAGTATGTGTTTTGCATACATGCAGTCATGTGCCAACTAGACTTGCATGGCCTTACTCAATGCAAGTGTATTGAGCAAGGCTGGAAATGTCTAGTCAGAATGTGGCCAGAAGTATCCAAATTGCATATGACCGCCCACTCCCAGCATCAGAACTGAAGAATCCTCACAGCACACAGTGTATGTGTGGCACCCCAGGGGTCTGGTTTCCACAGTAACAGCAATGTTATGTCTGAGAGCAGGTGGGAGGTCTCTTGGTCAGGAATCCTATGCATGCCACACCTCCTGCCCAGTCCTGGGAGGGGAAGAACTTCCCTTATATAAACCTGGGGCTGAGGCAGGGTTAGGAGTTCAGAGGGAGAGTTCAGCTAGGAGGGCTGACAGGGAGCTGTGGCTCCGGCTGGGCCCAGCTCCTGGGCCATGCCAGAAGTAGAGACAGAGAAGAGAAGCAGCTATGGGAAGAAACAACAGGAGCTCTGTGGGAGCAGTGTTACAAAGAGTCAGGGGCTGGCAGCTGCAGAGCTCGCACTGACTGAGAAGATTTCTTACCGGACCCGGAGTCCGAGGCTGTGGGGACTAACTCCTACCCAGCAGCAGAATCCGTCAGGCAGGGGATTTCAGGTCCTCTGGCCAAGAAACCCGAAGGCACGGTCACACGCATGGGACCAGCACCGCCGTCGTGGAGCGGAAGCTACTAGAAGGCCCCGAGTCACCGGCCATACGGGTGAGCACCACACGGTACACTCAGGGACGTGGGCTACTTATACTCGCTTCTAGCAAGGTAGCCAGAAGAGTATCGTTAGTTTGGGAGGCCTACAACTCCGCCTGGCCAGGGGAGATCCCATCTGCTCAAGGACTGACCAGGCCCCAACCGCTAGCCAGTACTCCGGGAGGGTCTATCTTTGTCACCAGTAAAGACCCTGAACTACACCGCATCGTCTCTGAGTGGTTCCTGCTACCCCCATCATCCACGTCGGCTGCCCTGAGGCCATACCCCTCCCGTTGGGGGTTATACCATCCACGCTGCACCATCCTTCCACCGGCCTCAGCGGTCTGCCCTGCAGCGGCAGCTCCATAGCTGCATTCAACGGGTGGCGTAGTCGTCCATCATCTACCGCTGATACAGCGCCACTTAGTCTGACTCCCTGGGCACGGACCGGATCACCGCCACGAGACTACAACCCTCAAGAGATCCGGCTCCGGGTAAGCTCCCGCGTGCGCAACGCAGCGCGACACAGGCCCAGGGGCGCGTCAACTTTTGGCGTAGTCGGCAGGATTTCGTGCCCGCAACCACCGGGTACTGCGTGCCTGAAAAAGACTGTTCAAACTTACCAGTGGTGAAGATTCCCGCCATCCGGCGCCATCTTCTGTCTTCTTCCCGCCATCCGCGAAGTTTTCCCGCCATCCGGCGCCATCTTCTGCCTTCTTCCCGCCATCCGTGGAGTTTTCCCGCCGTTGGACGCCATCTTGAAGACGCCGCGCGGGAAGAAGAGGGGCGTGGACTCCGAAAGCGCGCGAGAACTGAAGCCCCGCCTCACGTCCGGACGTTGCGTAAGGTCCTGGAAGGAGCCCAGCAGACGCCGACGTCACAGGAGCGCGACGGAAGGTCCTCAACCCTGACGATCCACTGCGGAGCCGCGGCCTACGGAAGAGGATCATCGCAAGGTAGGCCACGGTCCACTAGGGGAGAGAAGGATGTCGGATACGGAGGAGAGCTTCACCGCTTCAACCCCCGCCAGCGCCACCGCTGTTGCGGTCATGCCTTTCACCATGCCCTATATCCCGGGGGCAGCCTGGCTACCCCAGTACTCAGGGGAGTCACATACCCTGAATGACTTTAGTGAAAAGCTGGATAGCCTCTTCCAGGTGTACCCCCTCACAGAAGAGCAAAAAGTGAGCATCCTGGTGGCCCAATTAACCGGGGCAGCCCAAAGGGAGGTAAAGTCCTGGCCACCTGGGAGGAGGACTGTCGCAGAGATACTAACCCAGCTAACCGAGGAGGAGCTGCAGTACTACCAATACGAGGAAAGCCAAGAGGACCCGGACGGGTCTGAGGACTACCCTCAGGAGGGAGCACAAAGAGGACATAGCTACTGAAGGGAAGTAGCGTGACTAAAGAGCTGTACATAGTTACCCATTAGGGTACAAGGACTGCTGCTAATTAAAATATGGTCCCCGTTGGGATTAGTGAATTGTTCCCCGTGTGTCCCTATCCCTTACCAGGCTGAGGACTGTGAGCAGCCATCCCCTATCCCTTACCAGGCTGAGGACTGTGAGCAGCCAATCCTTATCCCCACTGGCCGAGGACTGAGAGCGGCCATATCCTGTAAATAATTATGTGTTTCTAGTAATTTATGGGAGTCTTTGGTGGATTTACCGGGAATCCTTTGTTCATAGTTGGAGCGTAACCCAGGACGGACTAAAGACTGTTAAGGACTCGGGGCAGGACAGACCCCTACCTGGTTACGTCTCCCTGTTTTGGTGAAATGGACACCTTGCTTTTCTTCAAATACTGCACCCGGTTGCGGACACGCCGTGACCATCCTTATGTGTTTTTCTTATTGTATTATTATTGTTTATACCTTGTTATGTTTTTCTAAAAATATGTTTAGTCCCGGAGTACTAAATTTCACTAGGGGGGAATGTGGCACCCCAGGGGTCTGGTTTCCACAGTAACAGCAATGTTATGTCTGAGAGCAGGTGGGAGGTCTCTTGGTCAGGAATCCTATGCATGCCACACCTCCTGCCCAGTCCTGGGAGGGGAAGAACTTCCCCTATATAAACCTGGGGCTGAGGCAGGGTTAGGAGTTCAGAGGGAGAGTTCAGCTAGGAGGGCTGACAGGGAGCTGTGGCTCCGGCTGGGCCCAGCACCTGGGCCATGCCAGAAGTAGAGACAGAGAAGAGAAGCAGCTATGGGAAGAAACAACTGGAGCTCTGTGGGAGTCAGGGGCTGGCAGCTGCAGAGCTCGCCCTGACTGAGAAGATTTCTTACCGGACCCGGAGTCCGAGGCTGTGGGGACTAACTCCTACCCAGCAGCAGAATCCGTCAGGCAGGGGATTTCAGGTCCTCTGGCCAAGAAACCCGAAGGCACGGTCACACGCATGTGACCAGCACCGCCGTCGTGGAGCGGAAGCTACTAGAAGGCCCCGGGTCACCGGCCATACGGGTGAGCACCACACGGTACACTCAGGGACGTGGGCTACTTATACTCGCTTCTAGCAAGGTAGCCAGAAGAGTATCGTTAGTTTGGGAGGCCTACAACTCCGCCTGGCCAGGGGAGATCCCATCTGCTCAATGACTGACCAGGCCCCAACCGCTAGCCAGTACTCCGGGAGGGTCTATCTTTGTCACCAGTAAAGACCCTGAACTACACCGCATCGTCTCTGAGTGGTTCCTGCTACCCCCATCATCCACGTCGGCTGCCCTGAGGCCATACCCCTCCCGTTGGGGGTTATACCATCCACGCTGCACCATCCTTCCACCGGCCTCAGCGGTCTGCCCTGCAGCGGCAGCTCCATAGCTGCATTCAACGGGTGGCGTAGTCGTCCATCATCTACCGCTGATACAGCGCCACTTAGTCTGACTCCCTGGGCACGGACCGGATCACCGCCACGAGACTACAACCCTCAAGAGATCCGGCTCCGGGTAAGCTCCCGCGTGCGCAACGCAGCGCGACACAGGCCCAGGGGCGCGTCATATGCAATGTGAATGACTGAAAACTTGTAGCCTAAGGTTGTACAAACCCTTTAAGCCCTGTATACACATTAGACTAATGTTGTCTGAACCTACCGATGACAATGGGTTTGAGCAGCCATCTAATGTGTATGAGAGTCCCATACAATTGATTGTCAGAGGAGTTAATGATACAGAATGTCCAATTTTGGACTGCCCATCCTTTTGTTCTCTCTGAATTATGCCGCCACCAGAGATGTCTTGCTCAGTAGAGCAAGCACTCCTGTGTATGGGAGAGAGGGCTGAAGTGGCTGCCCTGAATGATCGGCCAGACCAATGATCGTCCGACAGCCATCTAATGAGTTTTGGGGGCTTTAGTAAGACCCAACTTTGAAGACCTCCTCAGAGCAACCGATCAGATTGATTTGGCAAGACTGTGCTCAAATAAAACCATGCTGATACTGTGTAATACGTTTGCATTCAAAACTCCCCAAATAGATGCACAAATGGTTCCCACACTATTTCCTTGGTTTTATTTTCGTACCTCTGTCCTCTAATAGATTTCAGTATCTATTAGTGCACACAGTATAACAGATGATTAAATAGCATGCCGGCATTTCTGATAGAAAGAAACAATGTCACGTAGGAAAGCTCTATGGGTTTATAAGACACAGCTTGTATCAGTCTTTATTGAGAACGACATTTCCCTGTTTACAAGGACTAAGGCTAAAATCCTTCCTCGCCGCATATGGGATTGCATGGGAAGAAAGAGTTTCTCCATGCTGGTATCAGACAGACTCTGAAGAATTAGCCCCTCGGTGGGTAGATCTTTTTGTTTTCAACAATTACACATTTCATTTCACAGTGAACTAAACTGTTCTGTGCCTGAAGTTTGGCTCTAATGCATGTTCTTGTCTCTCATGTATGTATTAAAGATAATTGTCTTTGCAGCAGCAATCATTGGCTTTTTAATGGCTTTTTCACTATTTGTGCCCCCTCTGAGCTGGGGGTTGGCCAACAGCATTATTTTTTTCCCTTCTAAAAAGAATAGGAAACAGAAAAAAGATCCTACAAAGATTCAGTAGAAATATAGATAGAATATAATAGAATAGAATAGAATAGGAAAGCAGTTGGTAAAGTCCTGGAGGTATGTGTCACAGAAGTGGCTAGTCTTCGTGATGTAAGTCCTGAAGATGAAATTTTCCAGCAACAGTAGGTTGCTGAGAATTTTTTCATGGGACTGGAGTTAGAGTCCGGGTTTTAGGAGTGACAAGAAGAGATTGGGTGGAATGGTCGCTCCCATAGCTCCAGTCTTGGCTTTCCAGGTCCCATTTAAGGCAGATGAGCTATCTCAGAACTGTCTGGGTATGGGAGAAGGAAAATGCTTTGCTGTTGGAAAGACTCATCCACTGTCTGAAAGAACTGGACCTTGATTTAAAACGAGTGAGCCCGCATTGCTGGATATTGACCATCAGTGTATGGACTGGATTTTTTTATACATTTTTGCCAAATAAGGCTGTTTCTTGCTTTGCGTCCTGTGGAAGTTTCTGGAAAAAATAAACCCTGCCTTGTTGGACCAGAGATATTGTCTGTGTATGCTAGGTAGATAGATAGGTATATAGATAGTGTAACATCCCTGGTGGCGTGCTGGCATGGCTTACCACCTCCCACCATGCAAGACAGCCATCTTACCTATCAGTCCAGGCTGCACACTTTGCTCCAGTCCCTGCTGTGTGCATGTCTCTTGTCTGATTGCTTAGGGTGGCGGCGCGGTTACGGCTTGTTTCTTATAGCTACTGTGTGCACAGTCCTAATGCGTCCCTAGCCTATTGCTGTGATTCACTGGATACTTAAAACCCCTCCACCCAGTAGGAAGTGCCTGAGCAACACTTTCTTTCAGTGTGTTCTGTGCAACTGAGTTGCCAGGTCCTGTCCTGTATCTTGTCTGTTTCCTCCACCCTGGGGGCTGTATACCCAGGCCTGTTACCTGTATCTGTGACTTCTAGTCTGTTCTGCCACCCTGGGGGCTGTATACTCAGGACCGTTACCTGTATCTGTGACTTTTAATCTGTTTCTGCCGCCCTGGGGAATGAGTTCCCAGGCTCGTTCCAGTATCTTGTTCCTGGTTCAGTTCCTGTTTGAACAGTGTCCTAGTCCGTTACTTGTTTGTCTCTATGTCCGTATCTTCCCTTTTCCTGCAGTGTCTAAACCTGCACCTAACTCCAACTTGTTGTCTCTGTACTTCTGTTTGTGAGTTTAGTGTCTACTTGCTACTTCATTGTAAGTACCTTGTGTGTTTTTGCTCTGCTCTGCTTGTCTACCGCACCTGCGGGTTTTGCTCTGCTCTTCTTGTTTACCGCACCTGCGGGTTTTGCTCTGCTCTGCTTGTCTACCACACCTGCGGGTTTTGCTCTGCTCTGCTTGTCTACCGCATCTGCGGGTTTTGCTCTGCTCTGCTTGTTTACCGCACCTGCGGGTTTTGCTCTGCTCTGCTTGTCTACCGCACCAGCGGGTTTTGCTCTGCTCTGCTTGTCTGCCACACCTGCGGGTTTTGCTCTGCTCTGCTTGTTTACCGCACCTGTGTGTTTTGCTCTGCTCTGATTGTCTACCGCACCTGCGGGTTTTGCTCTGCTCTGCTTGTTTACCGCACCTGTGTGTTTTGCTCTGCTCTGCTTGTCTACCGCACCTGCGGGTTTTGCTCTGCTCTGCTTGTCTACCGCACCTGCGGGTTTTGCTCTGCTCTGCTTGTCTACTGCACCTGTGGGTTTTGCTCTGCTCTGCTTGTCTACCGCACCTGCGGGTTTTGCTCTGCTCTGCTTGTCTACCGCACCTGCGGGTTTTGCTCTGCTCTGCTTGTCTACCGCACCTGCGGGTTTTGTTCTGCTCTGCTTGTCTACTGCACCTGCGGCTCTGTTCCTGTATTCCAGTCTGTACTGGTCCCTATTCTGCCTGCGTTCCTATCTGCCAGTACTCACCTGTCTGCATACCAGTCATGCCTGCCAGTACCCACCTGTCTGCATACCATCCGTGCCTGCCAGTACCCACCTGTCTGTATGCCAGCCTAACCTGCCTGTTCCTGCATTCCCCGGTGTGGGTCAACAGCTGTGACCGGGGTCTGACCTGGAGTAGCACCTGGTCCCTCTGCTCGGTTCCTCACTGGTTCACGGAGTCGACTGAGCCACAGTGCGACCTTGGTCGGACCAAGTCGATACTTAGTCACGCCCTTCCAGGCACTCCTCGGTTCATGGTCCAGTGGGATCATTAACCACGCTCACGCCAGTCAGTCCGGGCATGTGCATAACAGATAGGTAGATAGATAGATAGATAGATGATAGATAGATAGATAGATAGATTTCCCCTAGAGAAGAGAAACTGTTCAGCCACTTCAGACTCCAAGGATCAATTTGTAGGCGACAATACAACCTAGAAAATGCACATAGTGATATCAATCCACATATACATAATTAAAACACAGTAATTTCCTAATACAAAGATATACAATGATTTCCATGCATATGGATGATAAAACAACTGATATCATAGTATATAGGTACTGGCCAAAGTGCACTGAGATGTCATAGTACAGATGGTAGGAATGGTGGTTTTAAAAAGCTAGAATTTACTGAATTAATTGTTATCCCCTGTTGCAGATTTTAGCTTTCAGCAGAATCATTCAGCACTCAGATATTGTGGGAGAATTAACGGTTTTACTTTGGACATAAAGCAATCATTATAACTAGTGATGAGTGAGCACTAAAATGCTCGGGTACTCGTTGTTCGAGTCGAGCAAATTGCAATGCTCAAGTGCTCGGACCGAGTAACGAGCCCAATGTAAGTCTATGGGAAACTCAAGCATTTTTCCGATGGCTCCACCCGGTGGTCTGCAGAGGGCCTAAAAATTGCCCAAATCGATGGGAACAGTGCTCAAATGACATGGGAACAGCATGGGGAAGACCCCTGGAAGCATTTCTGACTCCCATGTCACTGCTGTCAACAACGTTGTCAGAGGTATTACGCCACTGTTACAGACTCACAATAAAACATACAAAAAGGAAACCAAAATTGATTTTCCTGGGAAATATGTTAAGGAACGTCCTTTCCAGGGTAATGACTTGTATATAAGGCAAAATAAATAACCAAAAACAAAAATGCTTCTCCACACCTTGGCCTATGTTCACACGTATTTGATGCATTTTTGCACTTTTGCATTGCTTTCAACGGTGAAAAAACATTTACCAGTAAATGTAATTTTAACATTATACAACCTTATCTGGCCATGTGGTGTGTGCCACATCATCAGACACATCCTGTTTCATTTATGATGGAGGGACTCTGAAACTCACAAAGACTATTTTTATAGGGCCATCAGGTGGCCCTTACTTTTCTTAAAGGGCCAGCAGTCAGCTATGCTTTGTTGTTCCCATTATTAATGAGTGGGTCTCCTATACTGTTATTGCTTATGCAGTGAAGCAACGACTGCCAAAAATTTTGAGGAACTTCAATGCCCCTTGCAAGAGACGTAGAGGTCGGAGGGCCTCCTACAAAAAAAGTTCCGATTATTAGGAAGTGTGTCTCCCATACTGTTTGCCTATGCAGTGAAGCAACGGCTGCCAAAAATTTGGAGAAACTCTAATGTCCCTTGCAAGAGACGTAGATATGTTGACATGGTACATATGGTGGTGATATGGTGGTGGAGGATGAGGATGCGGAGAAGGTGGAGGACAAGAGCAAATAGACGAAATCAGGAAGTGTATACCCATGTCTGGGTGTGAAGACAGAGGTGCATGGGAATGGAGTTAGACTTCCCCAAAAAAAGACACTGTTTTTGAGTTTATGTTATACTTCTATCATTTGGTGGTGTTGAGAAGTCTGGCCCAATCCAGCCCTTGTTCATTCTTATAAGAGTCAGCCTGTCAACATTTTGCACCTATCGGTTATAATTCCACCGGCGGAACTAAAAACTCGCTCTGACAAAACGCTAGCGGCAGGGCAGGCCAGGACCTCCAAGGCATAGAGAGCCAGTTCATGCCACGTGTCCAGCTTGGATACCCAATAATTATAAGGCACAGAGGAATCACGGAGGACGTTGGTACGGTCGGCAAGGTACTCCGTCAGCATCTTCCGCGACTTTTCCCTCCTTGAGAGAGTACCCCGCGCATCAGGGCTTGTGCGATGGGAGGGTCTGAGAAAACTGTCCCAGAACTTTGACAGTGTTCCTCTGCCTCTGCTTGATAGCATTTGTGTCTCTCTCGCCTGTACTCCTTGGTTGTCCAACGAACTGTGACCACTGCCACCAGCGTTTTCAGATGGGAATTTTTTTAATAATTCCACAACAAGGGCCTTCTCGTACTGCACCATTTTATTAGGCCTGTCTTGCAAAGGAATAAGAGATATAAAGTTCTCCTTGTATGGTGGGTCTAGAAGTGTCACCAACCAATAAATGACTGTCACCCAAAATTTGGACAACGCGAGGGTCACGGGAAAGGCAGCGTAACATAAACTCAGCCTTGTGTGCCAGACTGCAAAGAAGCATGACTTCTGTGTCCTCACCAAGAGGACGACTGACCATGGTCTCCACCTCATCATCCTCCTCTTCCTCCTCCTCCCTGTCCTCAGGCCATCCACGCTGCACAGATAGTATGACAGTTGTGCAGGTAGTACCGTCTATAGCACAGGAAACTAGCTCCTGTTCTTCATCCTCCTCTTCCTCATTGTCACCCAATCCATGTTGGGATGAGATGAGGCTGGGCTGTGTGGAATCACCCTGTATGGTTCCTTGCTCCATCTCATCATGCTCCGCCTGCAATGCATCCTCTTTAACTGTGAGCAGAGAGCATTTCAGAAGACAGAAAAGCGGAATGTTGATGCTAATTATGGCGTCATCTTGGTGGAGTCCTCAAAGTTTTGGAGGATGGTATATATACGTCTGACATCCATGTCCACTCCTGAGTTCTTATGTGTAGAATCTGACCTGAATACCGATGGCCTTGTTGATGCAGGTAGTCAACAACTGCCCTCTTCTGCTCACAATCCTTCCCAACATCTGCAATGTAGAGTTCCAATGCTTGGGGACATCGCAGATCAGTCGGTGGGCTGGAAGCTGCAAACACTGCTGAAGCATGGCAAAGGCGGCAGAAGCTGTAGCTGACTTTCTAAAATGGGCATACAGGCGACCTACTTTGACAAGCAGATCCGACAGATCCGGGTAGGTTTTGAGAAACCGCTGAACCAAGACAGCACACCGGGAGAAATAGTGGCGTCTGGGGACTGAGTACAGAGGGACAGCCCCCGCCATCAAGTTGAGGAAAGTTTCCGTCTCCACGAGCCTAAAAGGCAACATTTTGAGCGCAAGCATTTGCAAAATGTGTGAATTTAGTAGTGTGGCATGTGGGGCGTTGGCTGCTTATTTGTGCTTGCGTTCCAAGGACTGGGGTAGGGACAACTGAACGCTGCACTGGGACAAGGACGTGGACGTGCTTGCTGATGGTGCTAGTTGAGAGTGTGCAATGACAGGTGCAGGGCAGGAGGCATCTTGGCATGCGCCATGGACAGGGGATTGGCGTGCACGCACAACAGCAGAACAAGCAGTGGTGTCACCCGCAGACATTGTTGCTGGACCCTGGGGTTCAGCCCACTTAGTCGGGTGCTTTGCTGCCAAGTGCCTGATTATGCTGGTGGTGGTCAGGCTGCTAGTTTTGCTACCCCCGCTGATGCTGGCCTGGCAGGTGGTGCAAATGGCCTTTTTGGGGTTATTTAATAATATTCTTTTCATTTATTTAGTGTCAACATATTCCGCAGCGCTTTACAATTCAGAAAATTTTCAGACATTATCAGCACTGTCCCCATTGGGACTCACAATCTGCATTCCCTATCAGTATGTCTTTGGAGTGTGGGAGAAAACCGGAGAACCCGGAGGAAACCCACGCAAACACGGGGAGAACATACAAACTCCTTGCAGATGTTGTCTTTGGTGGGATTTGAATCCAGGACCCCAGTGCTGCAAGGCTGCAGTGCTAACCACTGTGCCACCATGCTGCAGAGTTTTTAAAAAATAACCGGACTCGGGAAGACCTAACAGTTGTACTGGCAATTTTCGTTGTGTTGGCATTACGAGGAAAGCTTTCCCGCCTTGTGTCTGCCACCACACTGCTTCTTCCTGCCTGTTGTGGTGCTACGCCTCCCTCCCCCTGTGTGCTGCTGTCCTTGCTCTATATGGCCCCCTGCCAGGTTGGGTCAGTTACTATATCATCCACCACCTCTTCTTCCACTTCCGCACCCTGGTCCTCCTCCTTATTTTCTGGCAATTGTGTCTCATCATCATCATCATCTACCTCTTGCAACAGTAATTGCACTTTCCCACCGTCGCCTTCATGTGACCGTGGCTGCTCCAATATTTGGGCATCAGCAAGATGATATGGAAGAAGAAAGGTGTCTGGATGTCCTTGCTCCTCTGTGTACAATGATAATCCAGTGTCCGATGAATGGATAAACAATTTTATGTAATAAAAGCTACATTCAAACGCGTTTCGCAGATGTCCTGTCCGCTTCCTCAGTGAGTAGCTGATATACAGACGGACATATCAGCTACTCACTGAGGAAGCGGACAGGACGTCCACGAAACGCGTTTGAATGTCCCCTATGAATTGGGACAGGAAGGTCGAGTGACAAGATGTGGATGTTTGTTGTGGCACAATTTCAGCTTGCCCACGACCATGTCCTTGGCCTCGGACTCTGCATGCACTATCACCATCGCGTCCACTTCCCCGTCCCTTGCCACGCACCTTGCCCCTTTTTAATGGAGGACAATATTTTCCATGTTCTCAAGAAATGTCTGATTTTGGAACACAGTTATATGTGATACGTCTGACAGAGAACCACAGTTTTAAATATCAGGCCTGTAATTTGCTTTTACTATCCTTCACAGACACCTAGTGTGAATAGGCTGACCAACACACTGCAACGGAATGAAAATGGAAGAAATGGCTGATTTTGGAACACTCTTATAGGTGATATGTCTGACAGAGAACCACAGTTTTAAATAGCAGGCCTGTAATTTACTAATACTATTCTACACAGAGACCTAGTGTGAATAGCTTGACCGACACACTGCAGCAGAATTGAAAAGGAGGCCAATATTTTCTACGTTTAGTTTAAATTTCTGGATTTTTATTGCTGAAATATTGAACAGATCTGGCTTTATTCTGCAGTGAGAACAAGCAAATGGAGCAGAAAAATGGTGTACTCTGGATTGCTTTTTAAGCGAATAACCAGCATTAAGATAAAAAAATAAAAAATTCCCTGGCCCCTAATATCTGGGGCTATGCCTACAAATATCTGTAAGAACAGCAGCAGCAGGAACATTCAATGGACCCTCTTTCACTCTTTGCACTGCAGTCTGCCACATACATTGCATGCCTGCCCAATTCCTGCTATCACCACTGAATATATGCAGCTGGATTAGTCCTCAGAAGGACTGTTAGTTCAGATGGATATATATATATATATATATATATATATATATATGTTGTGGAATACCTATACTAACAGGACGTTCAATGGACCCTCTTGTGCTGTATCATGCACTGCAGTCTGCCACATACACTGCCTGCCTGCCTAACTCCTGCTATCACCACTGAATATATGCAGCTGGATTAGTCCTCAGAAGGACTGTTAGTTCAGATGAATATTATAGATATATGTTGTGGAATACCTATACTTGCTATAAAGAAGCAAATCTCTCCCTAGTTCAGAAGCACCTCTCCCAACTCTGCCTGGTTCCGGAGTAGAATGTGACGAGTATGGTGGCGCCCGGTCTTATATAGACCTGATGATGCTGTGCGGCCAGCCAATCACTGCAATGCCCACAACCAACATGGCTACGGCATTACAGTGCATATGCAGGGAGGGGACCCAAGTTCCCACCCGAGCAACCCGGAAATACTCACCGAGCGCTGAGCTTGTCGAGCACAGTGATGGTCAAGCGAGTACTGAGCAGTGGCGAGCACGTTCGCTCATCTAACACATTATCACAACATTGAGGGCTATAGGAAGGAAAGTGACAAAACCAAACCAAAAAGGTTGACAGTACAGTATTAATAATCGCTAACAATTAGCACAGCGCCATCTGCCATCTGCTCAAGCCTGTCGCTCCAGCATAAGTCTGTAGCTGTTTCTTATTCCAACATTCTCAACATTAAAACTTATCATATCGGTTATGACTTCCACATTGGTGGGTATCTGACTGCTTAGACCAGCATAAATTCCTAGAACAAGGCTGTGAAGTTCCCTGACAGAATAGAGAAGTGGCTGCGCATGTATGCCCCCACACCATTCTTTCTCTATGGGACTGCCAGAGATAATCAAGCACAGCTCCATTCTGATTGGGCATTTCTGAGTCCCATTCTCAGGATCAATGGGTTCCACAAGTTATCACCTATTCTGTATATTCTGTATTAGGTAACCCTAATTGTTGGCAAAACCCTTTAACTCTAAGGGGGTATGTTTGAAGCCAGGGTATTTGGAGCCAGGGGATTTTTTATTCTTAGGACAGGTCATCAATATTAGATTAGTGGTCCGACTCTCAGCATTGGATATTGGCGGTGATGGATGAAGGATGATTACATATTATTTTATTATTTTGAACCATGCTGGCTGGCTTAAAAAACAATCAGAAGTGGACAACTCCTTTATTATTAGCTATAACTATCTTCCCAGTGATACTATGGACAATTTTTTTTTCCTATTGAATAAAGTGGCCAACATAAGTAAGATATTTGGTTTTGATCTCCCAGGTGTAAATAGCTACGTAGGTCAAAAAATAATGGAATTATGTATAAGACTGTATTCTAAAGATGAGCAAATCGATTTGCAGAACGCTGGTCCAGTGGCCACGCCAGTAGTCCGTGGCAGCTGTATAGCAGCCCTGTGAACCACTACCTACCTGCCAGCATTCACAACAATATAGAAAAACAAAATCCATCAGCTCACTACTTAAAGGTAACAATAGTAGCTGTGATTCAGGGCCTTGTTCGGGCTTGAAACGCGTAGAACAGGTCTTTATTTTTAGTGATGAGCGCAAGTGCTCGTTACTTGAGTTTGCCTAGGGTGCTTGGGTATATACCGAGTATCACGGGTAAGCTATTTGTCTTACCTCCTCTGAATTATGAATATTCTTGGCAGCACTCACAAGACACCGCTATTTCTTTTCATATTCAAGATATTATTATTAGGCCGGGCGCATCGTCATGCATGTGTCATGCCGCAATGATGACGTTGCACCAGGTCTACAAAACAGAAGAGGTATCAGTAATTCCGGCAGGTAGTAGGCGGTTTGCAGGTCTCCCATCCAGTTCCACGGAATATTGATGTAGCTGCTGGACAGGAGTCCTGCAAATTTGTTCAATCTCCTCTTGATAGTATGCATACTGTATACCCAAAAAGCTAAAATGTGCAGCATATAGCCCTACCATCAGTATGCAGATTATGAAACAAGATATCACTTTTGATATTTCCATTAAAATTATTTTGATAGGAAACCAATATCAAGCTCACATTCTCAGCATCATAATAGCTAAACACGTTGGAGCTTGTCAATTGATTTTCAGGTTTTCTTTCTTCTTACTCTGTCTATGGTTCTTAACATTTGCTCAGCAAACTATATATAATTGCTTTATATTTCCTTAAAGGGGCTGCCTGGGATTTTTAAAAAAGTTGCCTAAGAGCAGAAAAAAAGCATTAAAATAAAAAAAAATAACAATTAATCACTTCTTAAATCTCTTTCCACTCAAGCAGCAGGTCTTTCAGTGATGACATATTCCTGTGACTGCTGGAGCCAGTCACTTACCTCAGCCATGATTTCTGCATGGATGGCATGTGACTACTGAGCTTTGCTTGCCTATTTAAAGGGGTATTCAGGCTCTAGCTACTTTTTATATATACAGTGGGTATGGAAAGTATTCAGACCCCTTTAAATTTTTCACTCTTTGTTTCATTGCAGCCATTTGGTAAATTCTAAAAAGCTCACTTTTTTCTCATTAATGTACACTCTACACTCCATCTTTTCTGAGAAAAAAAACAGAAATGTAGAAATGTTTGAAAATTTATTAAAAAAGAAAAACTGAAATATCTGAGAAAAAAACAGAAATGTAGAAATGTTTGAAAATTTATTAAAAAAGAAAATCTGAAATATCACATGGTCATAAGTATTTAGACCCTTTGCTCATATTTAAGTCACATGCTGTCCATTTCCTTGTGATCCTCCTTGAGATGGTTCTACTCCTTCATTGGAGTCCTGCTGTGTTTAATTAAACTGATAGGACTTGATTTGGAAAGGCACACACCTGTCTACATAAGACCTCACAGCTCACAGTGCATGTCAGAACAAATGAGAATCATGAGCTCAAATGAACTGCCCAAGGAGCTCAGAGACAGAATTGTGGCAAGACACAGATCGGGCCAAGGTTACAAAAGAATTTTTGCATTACTCAAGGTTCCTAAGAGCACAGTGGCCTCCATAATCCTTAAATGGAAGACGTTTGGGACCACCAGAAGTCTTTCTAGACCTGACCGTCCAGCCAAACAGAGCAATCGTGGGAAAAGAGCCTTGGTGAGAGAGGTAAAGAAGAACCCCAACATCACTGTGGCTGAGCTCTAGAGATGCAGTAGGGAGATGTGAGAAAGTTCCACAAAGTCAACTATCACTGCAGTCCTCTACCAGTCGGGCCTTTATGGCAGAGTGGACCAACGGAAGCTACTCCTCAGTGCAAGACATATGAAAGCCCGCATAGAAGGGCTCCCAGACTATGAGAAATAAGAGTCTCTGGTCTGATGAGATGAAGATAGAACTTTTTGGTGATAATTATAAGCGGTATGTGTGGAGAAAACCAGGCACTGATCATCACCTGCCCAATATAATCCCAACAGTGAAACATGGTGGTGGCAGCATCATGCTATGGGGGTGTTTTTCAGCTGCAGGGACAGGATGACTGGTTGCAATTGAGGGAAACATGAATGCGGCCAAGTACAGAGATATCCTGGATGAAAACCTCTTCTAGAGTGCTCTGGACCTCGGACTTGGCTGAAGGTTCACCTTCCAACAAGAAAATGACCCTAAGCACACAGCTAAAATAACAAAGGAGTGGCTTCAGAACAACTCTGTGACCATTCTTGACTGGCCCAGCAAGAGCCCTGACCTAAACACAATTGAGCATCTCTGGAGTGACCGGAAAATGGCTGTCCATCAACGTTCACCAACCAACCTGACAGAACTGGAGAGGATCTGCAAGGAAGAATGGCAAAGGATCCCCAAATCCAGGTGTGAAAAACTTGTTGCATCATTCCCAAGAAGACTCATGGCTGTACGAGCTCAAAAGGGTGCTTCTACTCAATACTGAGCAAAGGGTCTGAATACTTATGACCAAGTGATATTTCAGTATTTTCTTTTTTAATAAATTTGCAAAAATTTCTATATTTTTGTCTTTTTTCAGTCAAGATGGTGTGCAGAGTGTACTTTAATGAGAAAAAAATGAACTTTTTAGAATTTACCAAATGGCTGAAATGAAACAAAGAGTGAAACATTTAAATGGGTCTGAAGACTTTCCGTACCCACTGTATATATATATTTATATATATATATATATATATATATATATATATATATATACACTAGATGGTGGCCCGATTCTAACGCATCGGGTATTCTAGAATATGTATGCGGAGTCACATGACCACATGGGTGGAGTCAGCCCTGCTATCTCCCGAGAGTGGCGTACTTATTTTAAATCCGGCACCAATTGGCCGGAGAGCGGTGTTTAAATTTGGCGCCAATATCGCTGATTGGTCACGGCCGGCGGCCGCGACCAATCAGCGAACCGTGTTAGTGAGGACCGAGGAGCGGCGCTGCCTGTGCGGGTACTTCCGCTGCGATCAGCCGGGAGATGACCGGCTAGCGCCGGTCATCTCCCGGCTGCATCGCCGCTGACCTCCATGCGGCTACCGTCGGGAGATCAGCGGCTAGGGCCGCTGATCTCCCGACGGCAAGTGTGAAGGGAGGACCGGGGAGCGAGGCTGCCGGTTGGGGTACTTCTGCTGCGAGCAGCCGGGAGATGACCGGCTAGCACCGGTCATCTCCCGGCTGCGTCGCCGCTGATCTCCTGACAGTGGCCTGCGTGTTTCAAATCCGGCGCCAATTCGCGGCCGGGCTGCGCCACTCGCTGATTGGTCGCGGCCATCTTGCCACCACCAATCAGAGAAGCGGTGTTTTAAATTTCGCGCCAATATCGCTGATTGGTCGCGGCCGGCGTGTTAGTGAGGAACGCGGAGCGGCGCTGCCTGTGCGGGTACTTCCGCTGTGAGCAGCCGGGAGATGACCGGCTAGCGCCGGTAATCTCCCGGCTGCATCGCCGCTGACCTCCGTGCAGCAGATGAGCCGCTAACGGCCGCCATCTTGTTCTGAAATCCCGCGTCGTTGATTGGCCACGGCCGGACCAATCAGCGACGCGGGATTTCCTGGACGGACAGACAGATGGGATAAGCCGATTATATATTAGATATATATGATCATATGGCTATATATATATATATATACACCATAATAGCCATATGAGCAGCCTATAAGAGGGGATTAAAGAAGGAGATTGTAACATACCTGGCGGCGTCCTTGCATGGTGGTCCATCTCCCACTGTGCAAGAGGGCGCACTTGATCTCCTGTCCAGAATGTCTCTCTGGCTTCCCTCCATGCTGTCTGTTTGTGTCTGTTTCTGCTGCTTAAGGGCGGCGCCCGATCACTTCCTGCCTTTTGTACCTGCTGTGGGTCACACCCCTTGTGCGTCCTCAGCCTATTGCTGTCTGTCACTTGGTATATAGCTCAGCAGCTCCCTTCTATCCCTGCCTGAGCATAGTGTTTCCTTCAGTGTGTGCTTGCACTCTGAAGGTGCCAGGTCCCGTCTCTTGTCTCCTGCTTTTTGTATCAGTTCCCGTGTCTGAACTGAGTCCTGTATGTCTTCTGCTTTGCGGTATCAGCTCCCGTGTCTGAACTGTGTCCTGTATGTCTCCTGCTTTTTGTATCAGCTCCCGTGTCTGAACTGAGTCCTGTATGTCTCCTGCTTTGCGGTATCAGCTCCCGTGTCTGAACTGAGTCCTGTATGTCTCCTGCTTTTCGGTATCAGCTCCCGTGTCTGAACTGAGTCCTTTCTGTGTTCTCTTGTCTGTCCTGTCTGAACACGCTCCTAGCCTGTTCCTCCTGCCTTCTAGGGGCCGATTACCTAGACCCGTTCCTGTATCTTGTCTGACCTGTCTGAACTCGCTCCTAGCTTGTTCCTCTCGCCTTCTAGTGGCCGATTACCTAGATCCGTTCCTGTATCTTGTCTGACCTGTCTGAACTCGCTCCTAGCCTGTTCCTCTCGCCTTCTAGTGGCCGATTTCCTAGACCCGCTCCTGTGTCTGGTCTGTCCTGTCTGAACACGCTCCTTGCCTGTTCGTTCCGCCTCTCTGGGGGCCGTATTCCCAGACCCGCTCCTGTATCCCTCTGCAGTGTCGGTCTCCTCCGTACACTCAGTTCCAGTCTGAACTCTCTCCTGTCCTTTACCTGTTTTGCCTCTATGTCCGTTCCCTTCCTTTTTCTGCAGAGTCTGAACTCGTACCTAACTCTTGCTTGTTGTCTCTGCAAGTACTGTGTGAGTATCTGGCTCTGTCTTTCCCTTCCTGTCTGTTCCGTGTGAACAGAGCCCTGTCCTCCCTGCTCAGCCTTGTCTGCACTCTAGCTGTGCTTGCCTGTAACCCTCTGCCTGTATTGTTCCTGAGTCCCGGTGTGTACTGGGTCCTATCCCGCCTGTGTTCCTACCTGCTAGTGCCTCCCTGTCTGCACTCTAGCTGTGCTTGCCTTTACCCCCCTGCCTGCATACCCGCCTGCCTGCATACCAGTCGTGCCTGCCTATACCCACCAGTCTGTGTGCCAGCCTACCAGCCTGTTCCTGTATTCCCCTGTGTGGGTCAACAGCCGTGTCCGGGGTCTGTCCTGGAGTAGCACCTGGTCCCTCTGCTCGGTTCCTCCTTGGTGCACTGGCGTCGTATGCCGTCGTGCGACCCTGGTCGGATCGGGTGAATACTTAGTCACGCCCCTCCAGGCATTCACTCTCCGGCACGGTCCAGTGGAATCACTACCAATCACACGCACACGCCGCTTAGCCCGGGCGTGTGCATAACAGCATGCTCAGGCCATGGTTCCCGTTGAGCCCCACGGCCTTCGCTCTTTGAGAAGTTTTTCCAGCGAATACATGCATTAAAATAAAATAAATAAATTTTTTTTCCCCTTTAGCTGAGTTCCAGGCGAGTTACGCACCCGTCCAGATGGATCTATCAGCCCTCGTTCCTGCGGATCCGCCACGTTACTATGGGGATCCAAGACAGTGTCGTGCATTTGTGGAGCAATGCATGCTACACTTTAAGGCCTACCCTCTCTATTTTCCTTCCGATTGGGCTAAAGTGGCCTTTATGATTGACTACCTAGCGGGTGATGCCTTGAAATGGGTCACCCCCCTATGGGAAGCATGGGATCCTGTCATCCTTGACCTACAGGCCTTCCTGGTGGCCTTTCGTATGGTCTTCGAGGACCCTAACTCTGAAGCCCCTGCTGAAGCTTCACTTCCCAATATCCCGGAGCAGCCCCGACGGGTAATGTGTGTGGGTAGCGCAATAGTCCTCCAGCCCAATGAGACTACTGCCCACCCAGAATCCTCACAGGGTGACTACGCTTTCCGGAATACTTCTCTCAACCTCAAGAGGCAGTCCAGACGTGCTAGACTTAGAGGCAAGCCGTCACGCCAGGGTCTGTCCTCCCTGAGACCTCCTGACCCCAACCTTGAAGTCCCTACTGAAGCTTCATCTCCCTGTATCCCGGAGAAACCCCAATGGGTAATGTGCGTGGGTAGTGCACCAGTTCTCCTGGCCGAAGAGACTTCTGCCCATCCAGACTCCACACAGGAGAACTTCCTGCACCCGGCATCAGATGCTTCTTTCTCTTTAACCGGTGTGCATGTCCAAGGATGCTCCAAAGCTGTGGTTACCTCAGAGTCTGTGCACCTCTACTACCTGGCGGAGGATCCCCTGTTGCCTCCTGAACCCTCCGGGATACCACTCGATGACAAATGGAGAGAGACTTCTCTACACCCGGTACTCAATACTTTGTCCGCTTCGTCCTGTGAGCCTGACAATGGGTACCCCAAAGTGGTAGTTACCTCCGAGTCTCTACACCCCTCCGACCAGGCGGAGGATCTCCAGTTGTCTCCTGAACCCTTCGGGGTGCTACCTGGTAGCGAAAGGACAGAGACTCTCCTATACTCTGTACCTGATACCTCGCTCGCTTCGTCCAGTGAGTCCAACCTAGTGTACTCCGAAGCAGAGGTTACTCCTGAGTCTCTACACCCCTCCGACCAGGCGGAGGACCTCCAGTTGTGTTCAGAATCCTTCGGGGTGCCACCTGGTGGTGAATGGACAGAGACTTTCCTATATCCTGGATCTGATACCTCGCTTGCTTCGTCCAGTGAGTCCGACCTAGTGTACTCTGAAGCAGAGGTTACCCGTGAGTCTCTACACCCCTCTGACCAGGCGGAGGACCGCCAGCTGTCTCCAGAACCCTTCGGGGTGCCACCTGGTGGTGAATGGACAGAGACTTTCCTATACTCGGTACCCGATACCTCGCCTGCTTCCTCCAGTGAGTCCGACCTAGTGTACTCTGAAGCAGTTGTTTTCTCTGAGCCTCTGCACACTTCTGACCCGGCGGAGGACCTCCAGTTGTTTCCTGAATCCTCCGGGATACCACCAGATAACAAAGAGACAGTGACTTTTCCTCATTATGTACCTGATAACCCGTCTATTTCTTCCTGTGAGCTTGACAAGATGTACCTCGAAGCAGAGATTACCCTTAAGTCTCTGTCCCCCTCCAACCCAGTGAACGACTGGTCCTCGAATTCCCTGCGGAAGATTCTGGCAGGCCTGAAGAAGAGGGGGCGTAAGGGGGGAGGTACTGTAACATACCTGGCGGCGTCCTTGCATGGTGGTCCATCTCCCACTGTGCAAGAGGGCGCACTTGATCTCCTGTCCAGAATGTCTCTCTGGCTTCCCTCCATGCTGTCTGTTTGTGTCTGTTTCTGCTGCTTAAGGGCGGCGCCCGATCACTTCCTGCCTTTTGTACCTGCTGTGGGTCACACCCCTTGTGCGTCCTCAGCCTATTGCTGTCTGTCACTTGGTATATAGCTCAGCAGCTCCCTTCTATCCCTGCCTGAGCATAGTGTTTCCTTCAGTGTGTGCTTGCACTCTGAAGGTGCCAGGTCCCGTCTCTTGTCTCCTGCTTTTTGTATCAGTTCCCGTGTCTGAACTGAGTCCTGTATGTCTTCTGCTTTGCGGTATCAGCTCCCGTGTCTGAACTGTGTCCTGTATGTCTCCTGCTTTTTGTATCAGCTCCCGTGTCTGAACTGAGTCCTGTATGTCTCCTGCTTTGCGGTATCAGCTCCCGTGTCTGAACTGAGTCCTGTATGTCTCCTGCTTTTCGGTATCAGCTCCCGTGTCTGAACTGAGTCCTTTCTGTGTTCTCTTGTCTGTCCTGTCTGAACACGCTCCTAGCCTGTTCCTCCTGCCTTCTAGGGGCCGATTACCTAGACCCGTTCCTGTATCTTGTCTGACCTGTCTGAACTCGCTCCTAGCTTGTTCCTCTCGCCTTCTAGTGGCCGATTACCTAGATCCGTTCCTGTATCTTGTCTGACCTGTCTGAACTCGCTCCTAGCCTGTTCCTCTCGCCTTCTAGTGGCCGATTTCCTAGACCCGCTCCTGTGTCTGGTCTGTCCTGTCTGAACACGCTCCTTGCCTGTTCGTTCCGCCTCTCTGGGGGCCGTATTCCCAGACCCGCTCCTGTATCCCTCTGCAGTGTCGGTCTCCTCCGTACACTCAGTTCCAGTCTGAACTCTCTCCTGTCCTTTACCTGTTTTGCCTCTATGTCCGTTCCCTTCCTTTTTCTGCAGAGTCTGAACTCGTACCTAACTCTTGCTTGTTGTCTCTGCAAGTACTGTGTGAGTATCTGGCTCTGTCTTTCCCTTCCTGTCTGTTCCGTGTGAACAGAGCCCTGTCCTCCCTGCTCAGCCTTGTCTGCACTCTAGCTGTGCTTGCCTGTAACCCTCTGCCTGTATTGTTCCTGAGTCCCGGTGTGTACTGGGTCCTATCCCGCCTGTGTTCCTACCTGCTAGTGCCTCCCTGTCTGCACTCTAGCTGTGCTTGCCTTTACCCCCCTGCCTGCATACCCGCCTGCCTGCATACCAGTCGTGCCTGCCTATACCCACCAGTCTGTGTGCCAGCCTACCAGCCTGTTCCTGTATTCCCCTGTGTGGGTCAACAGCCGTGTCCGGGGTCTGTCCTGGAGTAGCACCTGGTCCCTCTGCTCGGTTCCTCCTTGGTGCACTGGCGTCGTATGCCGTCGTGCGACCCTGGTCGGATCGGGTGAATACTTAGTCACGCCCCTCCAGGCATTCACTCTCCGGCACGGTCCAGTGGAATCACTACCAATCACACGCACACGCCGCTTAGCCCGGGCGTGTGCATAACAGAGATCTTGAGAGGATCAGAGGTTGCGTGCAGGTAAGTACTGGGAGACTAGATTACAGATCTATGGAGGAGACAGGTTGTGGATGGCTTTGTATGCCAAGGTTAGGGTTTTGAACTGGAGTCTGTGGGCAACGAGGAGCCAGTGAAGGGACTGACAGAGAGGAGAGGTGGATTAGTCGGGCATCAGAGTTTAGGATAGATTGGAGTTGAGCAAGAGTGATAGAAGGGAGGCCACAGAGCAGGAGGTTGCAGTTGTCGAGGTGAGAGATGATGAGGGGATGCACTAGGATTTTTGCCGATTCGTGGTTGAGGAATGTGCGGATTCAGGTGATATTTTTGAGTTGGAGTCGGCAGGAAGTGGAAAGGGCTTGGATATGTGGTTCGAAGGAGAGATTAGAGTCCAGGGTTACCCTGAGGCAGCAAGATTGCGGGACTGGGGAGAGTGGACAGCCATTGACTTTGATAGATAGGTCAGATTGGGGGGTTGAATGAGATGGTGGAAAGATGATGAATTCTGTTTTAGCCACGTTAAGTTTTAGAAATCTAGCAAAGAAGAAGACGAAATAGCGGACAGATTCTGGTTAGTAAGGAGGTGATATCAGGTCCAGAGAGGTAGACCTATGTGTTATCAGCATAAAGGTGATACTGAAAGCCGTGAGACTCTATGAGCTGTCCCAGGCCCAAGGTGTAAATGGAGAAGAGCAGGGGCCCTAGGACTGAACCTTGGGGGACACTGACAGATAGGGGCAAGGTGAGGAAGTGGTGTGTGAGTGGGAGACCCTGAATGTGCTGTCTGTTAGGAATGAAGAGATCCAAGATAGGGCCATGTCTGTGATGCCAAGAGAGGAGAGAGTCTGGAGTAAGAGGGAATAGTCCACTGTATCAAAGGCAGATGACAGATGCAGGAGGAGGAGGACAGAGTAGTGTCGCTTGGATTTGGCATTTAGTAGGTCGTTGGTGACTTTAGTCGGGGCAGTTTCAGTGGAATGGTGCAGTCAGAAGAGGGAGCAGGAGGAGAGGTGGGAGGACAGTTCAAAATGGACATGTTGTTCCAGTATTTGTGAGGCATAGGGGAGAAGTGATATAGTGTGATAGCTAGTCAGAGAGGATGGATCAAGGGAGGGCTTTTGAGGATGGGTGTGATCGAGGCATGTTTGAAGCATAAGGGGAAGACACCAATTGTTAGTGACAGGTTGAAGAGGTGGGTTAGGGTTGGGATGAAGACTGTGGTAAGATTGGGGATGAGGTGGGATGGGATTGGGTCAAGTTCACAGGGGGTGACGTGTGACTTGGAGAGTAAAGCGGAAAGTTGAACTTCTGTAATGGTGGAGAAGCTGGTTTTGGAGGAGGAGGATTGTGTAGATATGAGGAGGGGCTATGGGGACTTTAGGCAAAAGCTTTTTGTGATGGGCTCAATCTTCTGTTTAAAGAATGAGGCAAAGTCTTCGGCTGAGATGAGAGGTGAGGGAGGAATCACTGGGGGATGGAAGAGAAAATTGAAAATGTTGAATAGCTGTTTAGGGTTGTGAGACAGGGAGGATATGACAGATGAGACGTATGTTTGTTTTGCTGCAGTGAGTGTTGACTTGAAGGTAGTGAGGGACTGTTTGAATGCAATGAAGTGATCGTTGGAATGGGACCTTTTCCAACTCTGTTCAGCTACCCTGGAAGCCCATCTCAGTTCTTTAGTCAGGTTGGTGTGCCAGGGTTGCCTGTTGATTGCGCAAGCTTTGGTATGTGTGAGGAGGGTGACTGAATTGAGAGCTGCAGCTGTTGTGGTGTTATATAAAGCGGCAGCAACATCTGCATCATGTAAGGAACTAATGTCTGTAAGAGAGAGAAGGGATTCAGAGAGTGAGTGTAGGTCAAGGTGCTTAAGATTTCAGAGAGAATGTGCCAGTTTGTGGAGTGGGGATTGTGGACCTGGAGAGTAGAGGATAGAGAATGTAAGTAGGTTGTGGTCAGAGATAGGGAGAGGTGAGTTAGAGAGGTTAGATAGGGAACAGAAGTTGGTGAAGAGGTCCAGTGTGCCCATTTTTGTGAGTGGTTGCAGAAGACCATTGAGCAAGGATGAAGGAGGAAGTAAGGGATAGAAGCTTAGAGACAGATGAGTGGGAAGTGTCAATGGGGATGTTGAAATCGCCCACGATGATAGTGGGGATGTCAGCAGAAAGGAAGTGAAGTAGCCAGGTGGTGAAGTGGTCGAAGAAGGTGGTGGCTGGACCTGGGGGGCAGTAAATGACAGCTAACTGGAGTTTGGAGGGGGAGTAGATGCGCACACAGTGCACCTCAAAAGAGAGGAGTGTAACAGAGGGTGGCAGTGGGATTTGGGTGAATGAGCAGTTATCTGACAGGAGAAAACCATCTCCTCTGCCATGCTTGCCGCTGGGGTAGGGGGTGTGGGAAAGGTGGAATTCCCCATACAAAAGTCCAGCTGGAGAGGCTGCGTCAGAGAGGGTGAGCCAGGTTTTGGTGATGGCGAGGAAAGAAAGTTTCTTTTTAATGAAAAGATCATTGATGTAGGAAAGTTTGTTGCAGATGGAGCGAGCGTTCCAAAGAGCTCCCGTAAATGGGACAGGGGAAGCGGGGGCTGGGCGGATGGGTATAAGGTTAGAAGGGTTGCGAGTAGAGATGAGCGTTGTTCTACTCGAACTGTTCGCCAATCTCAAATTCGAGCTGTTTTGGGCGGTGTTCGAGCCGTTCGGCGAACACGAACGATTTGAGAAAAATTCGGCTGTTCGAGGTTATGTTCGATAACTGTTCGTGCACCAAAATCATAACTGGATTTTTTCTCAGTAATGATGAAAATTAATGTTAATACGCAGTTTGAGTGTACAGCGGGGTGGGGGGAGGGGCAGGGGATGGATCTCTGCAGGAATAATAAAGAACTCCATTTTTTTTTCTCTTTCCCGCATTTACAGTGGGGAGGTGCAATCTGTCAGCCTATCAGCAGCGCACACACGGAGCGAAGTGCTTTTTTCACACAAGCAAGGGCATGTGTCATTGGCAGTGTATGTCACATGTCCTTGCCCTATAAGACCAAGCCATTTTCCCCGTCGCCACCATTTTCTCACTGCTGCAGCTGCGTGTTAGACGGCACCGCTGTTGCTGTGTGCGCTATACCTTGTTAATTTCAAGCCAATTTTCGCACAAATCTACAGATAGCTTGGGAGTAGGGAATAGTTGTGATTGCAGTCCTTTTAGGGACTAGGTTACAGCATTTCCTACGACTTTTATCAGGCAGGTCTGTGCTCTTAAATAGATAGATTGTGGGAGTAAAGACTAATTGTAATTGCAGTCCTTTTCAGGACAAGGTTACATCAGTTTCTATCAGTTTTTGCCAGGCAGGTCTGTGCCAGTGCTGTGCAAGTTTTTTCACAGCATTTGGCTGAATCTAGCAAAGCTAATCCTTTTTGGCCTATTGCAGAGTGTGTTAGTCAGTGGAGTAGCCTGTCTGTGTTGCAAGATATACCACCTGTGTATAGAATACCAATTTTTTTACTGCACCTAGTGAAGTAAAATCTTTTGGGCATAGCATCATTCTATTAGTCCATCTATACTGACCTCCATCAGGTTGCAAATTGAATATAATTTTTTTCTGCATCTAGCTCTGAAAAAATATTTGGGCTTCTAGCAGTGTGTGGGACTTGTTCTATTAGTCCATCTATACTGACCTCCATCAGGTTGCAAACTGAATATAATTTTTTTCTGCATCTAGCTCTGAAAAAATATTTGGCCTTCTAGCAGTGTGTGGGACTTTCTCTATTAGTCCATCTATACTGACCTCCATCAGGTTGCAAACTGAATATATTTTTTTTCTGCATCTACCTCTGAAAAAATATTGGGCTTCTAGCTGTATGTGGGACTTGTTCTATTAATCCATCTATACAGACCTCCATCAGGTTGCAAACTGAAAATAATTTTTTGTCTGCATCTAGCTCTGAAAAAATATTTGGCCTTCTAGCAGTGTGTGGGACTTTCTCTATTAGTCCATCTATACTGACCTCCATCAGGTTGCAAATTAAAAATAATTTTTATCTGCATCCAGCTCTGAAAAAATATTTGGCCTTCTAGCAGTGTGTGGGACTTTCTCTATTAGTCCATCTATACTGACCTCCATCAGGTTGCAAATTAAAAATAATTTTTTATCTGCATCTAGCTCTGAAAAAATATTTGGCCTTCTAGCAGTGTGTGGGACTTTCTCTATTAGTCCATCTATACTGACCTCCATCAGGTTGCAAACTGAATATATTTTTTTTCTGCATCTACCTCTGAAAAAATATTTGGGCTTCTAGCTGTGTGTGGGACTTTCTCTATTAGTCCATCTATACTGACCTCCATCAGGTTGCAAATTGAATATAATTTTTTTCTGCATCTAACCCAGCTAATAGTTTTGGCCTAATACCACAGTTTGGCCACTCAGCTCTGCTCGGTTCCCATCCATTGTTTTTTTGTGCAAACAACTCCAGAGTTGTGAATTAGTTAACCACCAAAATGAGTGGAAAAAGGCCTGCTGCTGGTGGAAAGGGGAATAGGCGTGTTGGGAAGGGGAAAAAAGGTTGTGTCCGTGGGGTAGGTGTTAAAGCAACAGTAACATCTGCAGAAGAAAGACCATCTTCCAGCCAAACTAAGATGTCTACTTCTTTTAGCGGACAATGTGATAAGATCCCTTTCTTACGGCCACGCCAATCGGTACAAATTCCAGATGAGGCACAAAAATAGCAGGTGCTTCAACGGATATCAAGTGCTCCTTTAAGTGGGCTCTCCTCCACATCAACTTCAACATCACAAATACTCCAGTCCTCAAAGGTGTCACCCCAATTGCACTTGCTTCCTCACAGCTCCCAAATCTCCAGCTGCCCATCTGAGTATGAGGTAGAACAGATGGTTGAGTCTGCAGAGCTGTTTACTCATACTATAGCCTGGGAATCAGAGGTCGACTCCAGCGCTTCTGTGAATCCAGACGAGGAAATGATCTGCACTGATGCCCAGAATCTTTATGAATCGGATCCAGTACCAGACACAGAAGGTTCTGACCATAATGTAGACCCTCATTCCCAAACTGTAACTCCTGTTGATGGAGACAATGAGGAAGACGATGATGAGACTCAAATACCTGATTGGAGCGACAACTTTAGTTTTTTGTCAGGGCAGGAACAGGTTGGCTCTGAGGACGACGGGTGTGATAGCGCACAGGGTGATGATGATGAGGTTGGAGATCCCACTTACTGTCAACCCACAGTCAGCCAAGAGATGAGGTCAGCAGAGGAGGTGGAGGAAGATGCTAGTGACGACGAGGTCAGGTTGCGCCTTCCTGGACAGATACGTAGTACTGGAAGCACGTCAACAACTGCATCCTCAAACACAACTCTGCCTCTCACCACAAGTCGTGGTGGCTCTTCAGGGTGCTAAGCCTTGCATAGCCTGGGCATTTTTTCAGATCGATAAAGATGACCCAACTCGTGTTATCTGTAACATTTGTCAGCAAAAGCTAAGTAGAGGCCAAAAAATACATAGTTTGAGTACTTCATGCATGAACCGGCACATGGACATGAAGCATAAGTTGCAGTGGGAAGCTCAGTGTGCTACAATGCGGCCTAGCCGGCCGGGCCAACCACCGTCTGCCATATCTTGTGCATCCGCGGCCTCTTCATCCTCTGTGACTGGGGGGACAGCAGTCACACCTGTTTTGGGGCGCAGACCTGCCACCTCTTTACCCGCAACAGCCAGCGTGACTGGCAGGTCATCATTTTCTTTGGAGGTGGTAACACCAGCTGGTGTTGAGCGCTGTCCGACATCGATAGCACCACCTTTGGATCAAGGCAACCTAACATGTCCGCCTGCATCTTCCTCACAGACCGGCAGTTTGCCGGGGACACCCTTATCAACCCCGTCTAAGCACAATAACCAGCCCTCGGTCCCTCAGATGTGGACAAGTAAAAGACCATTTCCTCCTAGCCATGAGAAAGCTAAGAGGTTGAATTTCACCATCTGCAAGCTCTTGGCTACAGAAATGCTGCCTTTCCGCCTGGTGGACACAGAGGATTTTCGAGACCTTATGTCCGTTGCAGTGCCCCAGTACCAGATGCCCAGTCGGTACTACTTCTCAAAGAAAGGTGTGCCTGCGCTCCACCAGCATGTCGCACACAACATCACCGCTTCTTTGAGAAACTCTGTGTGTGACAGGGTGCATTTCACCACAGACACTTGGACGAGTAGGCATGGACAGGGGCGTTACATGTCGCTGACTGGGCACTGGGTAACTATGGTGACAGCAGGACAAGGGGCTGCTGTCCAAGTCTTGCCGTCCCCACGAGTTGTGCGTCAATCCTCTTTATGTCAAAGTTCCTCCAATGCTTCTGCCTCCTCAACCTCCTCTCGGTCTTCCACCTGCACCCAAAGCCTGTCTGGTCATGCCACAAGCTTTCTAACTGCGCAGAAGGGATCCTGCACACCTCCTTACTATGCTGGCGGTAGGGCTCAACGTCATCAGGCGGTTTTTACTTTGAAATGTCTGGGAAATGTGAGTCACACAGCTGAGGAGTTGTGGTCAGCTCTGGAGAACCAATTTCATGAATGGTTGTCTCCACTGGACCTGAAACCAGGGAAGGCCGTGTGCGACAATGCTGCAAACATGGGTGCGGCCCTTCGCCGGGGCAATGTCACACACGTGCCTTGTATGGCTCACGTGTTGAACCTGGTTGTCCAGCAATTTTTAGCCCACTATCCCAGACTAGATGGCCTTCTGCAGAGGGCACGGTCGCTGTGTGCTCACTTCCGCCGTTCGCATCCCGCAGCTCAGCGACTTACATCTCTACAGAAGTCGTTGGGCCTGCCACTTCACCGGCTAAAATGTGATGTGCCTACCCGGTGGAATTCAACTCTGCACATGTTGCAGCGACTGTGGAAGCACCAACAAGCCCTGGTGCAATACGTTCTGACGTATAGCCTGGGCCAACGAGATCCGGAGGTGGGGCAACTCACGCTGGAGGAGTGGTCTCAGATCAGGGACCTATGCACCCTTCTGCACAGTTTTGAAATGGCGACGAAGATGTTTAGTGCTGACGATGCCATTATCAGCATGACTATTCCGGTGATTTACATGCTGGAGCACATGTTAAACAGAATTCGGAGTCAGGTGGTGGCACAAGAGGAGGTGGAGGAAGTAGAGGAGGAGTTGTATGCGGAAGGGCTAACATCTGCAAGGTCCAGACGGTCGGCAGCACCAAGGCGGCAGGCATGTGAGGGTGGGGGAGATGGTTTTACCAGGGCACATGGTAGCAGCCAAACTAGTGAGGAAGGTGCAGGAGCCCAGGAAGAAGTGGAGGACGAACTGATGGAAGACTCATCAGATGAGGGAGACCTTGATCACATTTCTGTTGTGCGAGGTTGGGGGGAGAGGACAGAGGAAGGAAGCATGATTGTTACCTCGCCACCAACACAACAGGGACTTGGTGCTCCTGGATGCGCAACACACATGAGTGCCTTCTTGCTGCACTACCTGCAACATGACCCTCGAATTGTGAGAATTAGAAATAATCCTGACTACTGGGTTGCCACACTGTTAGATCCCCGGTACAAAAGTAAATTTGCAGAAATTATTCCTGCCATAGAAAGGGATGCACGCATGCAGGAGTATCAGCAGAGACTGTTGCAGAATCTTACATGTGCTTTTCCACAAAACACCAGTGGTGCACGTAGTGAATCTCACAGTTCCAACTTGCCAACCGTGGGACCGTCAAGTGTTCAGCACTCAAACCGTAACAGAACCACAGTATCTGCTGGTAACATGAATTTTGCGGAATCATTTCACCACTTTTTTAGCCCATCCTTTGCAAGGCCACAGGAGACAAGAAGTCTGACACATAGTCAACGCCTAGAGACGATGGTACAGGAGTATCTCCAAGTAAACATTGAAGCCATGACTGTGTCACTGGACCCTTGCCATTTTTGGGCTTCCAATCTGGATAAATGGCCGGAGCTAGCCACTTACACCTTGGAGATCTTGTCATGCCCCGCAGCCAGCGTTCTGTCTGAACGTGTGTTCAGCGCTGCTAGTGGTGTGCTGACAGATAAGCGCACGCGGCTCTCCACTGATAATGTAGACAGACTCACGTTCATAAAGATGAACAAATCATGGATCCGAAACGACTTTTCTACCCCTGTGTCATCCTGGGGAGAGTAAAAGCTTGATGATTGGTTAAAATCACCCTACCAACCGTTTTAAGCTTTCAAATTACTAATCATGTTTATCTGTATCTTGACTGGAAAATAATTTGGGCTTTGTAGCAGTGTGCAGCACTGATCCTATTAGCCCATCTATACTAAGCTCCACCAGATTTAAAATTAATAATAATTTTTAGCTGCATCTAGCCCGGAAAATAATTTTGGGGCTCCGAGATGCGCAAGACACATAAGTGCCTTCTTGCTGCACTACCTGCAACATGACCCTCATATTGTCAGAATTCGAAGTAATCATGACTACTGGGTTGCCACACTCTTAGATCCCCCAAACTTTTCGATCAACCTTTTCATTTTAATAAAGACCAAAAAAATGGTAATTTTTGAAATTATAAGCATTAGCAGGTTATTAGAAACTGAAATCAAACAGTTTTCAACTCAAAACTTTATTCTAGGTGATGTTACATTTTCACATAGGACCCCTTGTTCGAAAGGAGCTTCTGAACTCTCTAGTCCATTGAATTTGTCAGGTTTTGGATGGTTTCTGCTTCAATTGTTTTGCATGAGGACAGAATACCCTCCCAGAGCTGTTGCTTAGATGTGAACTGCCTCCCGCCATCATAGACACTCCTTTTGATGATGCTCCAGAGGTTCTGAATGGGGTAGAGGTCAGGGGAGCATGGGGGTCACACCATAAGTTTGTCCCCTTTTATGCCCATATCAGCCAGAGATGCAGATGTTTTATGTGCAGCATGAGATGGTGCATTATCATGCAAAAAAATGATCTTGCTGTGAAATACACGGTTCTTCTTCTTGAACCATGGCAGGAAGTGCTGTTTGAGAAAATCCACATACATTATGGAGTTCATCTTTAGCG
This sequence comes from Phyllobates terribilis, assembly GCF_046119375.1. Lineage (NCBI taxonomy): Eukaryota > Metazoa > Chordata > Amphibia > Anura > Dendrobatidae > Phyllobates > Phyllobates terribilis. The sequence goes on from NW_027362768.1 coordinate 333,485,159, forward strand.
CCTTCAGGGATCCTAAAGGGGCCGACAATCTCTCTCCCCATGATTCCAGCCCAAAACATTACTCCACCTCCTCATTGTTGGCGCTGTAGCCGTGTTTGCGTGGGGTGTCCATCAACCAGCCATCCTCCACTCCATCCATCTGGACCATCGAGCGCTGCACGGCACTCATCCGTGAACAAAACAGTTTTGAAATCAGTCTTCATGTAATGTTTCGCCCACTGGAGCCGTTTCTGCTTGTGTGAAGTGGATAGAGGAGGTCGACAGGATGGCGTATGCACAGCTGCAAACCTCTGAAGGACCCTGCATCTTGTTGTTCGGGGGACGTTGGAGGCACAAGCAGCTTCAAAAACTTGTCTGCTGCTATGACAAGGCTTTTTTGCCGCTGCTCTTTCAACCTGACGTAATTGCCTGTAGGAAAGAGTCCTCAATTTGCCCTTATCAGCACGCACACGTGTGTACTGTGAATCAGCTACATACTTCTTGATTGCCAAGACACTTCATCCTGATCATCGCACAATGTTGATTGTAGTCATGCCTTGACCTAAACACTCCACAATTTGTTGCTTCTCAGCAGCCGACACATCCTTTTTCTTTCCCATTTTGGCAGAAAATGTAGGCTGCTTAATAATGTGAGACAGCCTTCTTAAGTAGTCTTGCCTTTCATTGGACACACCTGCCAAACTAATTAGCACAGGTGTCTGCAATTGCTTACAGTGATATAAAGAGCCCTGACACACATCACCATCAATGAGTTTAATTGACAAACAAACAAATTCTTCCCTTATCACTCCTAAACACTTTTTGCATAATAATTTGGAACACAGTGTACATGTGCTTTTCCACAAAACACCAGTGGTTCACGTAGTGAATCTTACAGTTCTAACTTGCCAACCGTGGTCTGTATGGAGTTGTTCAATAAAGGGCCCACAATTAAGATAACATAGATGGGCGAGGTCTCTATGAATAGGAATTCCTAAGTATTTGATACCCTGTGAGGGCCAGGCAAAGGGAAAGTTGGACTGGATGGAATCCTATATGGATTTGGGGAGGGAGACATCGAGGGCCTCAGACTTCGCTGCATTGATTTTAAAATTTGACCATGTAACAAAGTGATCTATTTCAGCCATAACAGCAGGGATGGATATATGTGATTGAGTGATATATACTAGTACATCATCAGCAAATAGAGAGCACTTGTACTCGGTGCCTCCCACCTCAATCCACCTAATATTGGGGTTATGGCGAATTGATGAGAGCAGGTGCTCCGTCACTAGGATGTATAAGAGAGGGGACAGAGGACATCCCTGCCTTGTCCCATTGGTGATTGTGAAAGGTGATGAAAATGTTCTGATGCACCCCCTGGGCCTTGGGACACCCGGAGCCGGACCCTTTTTGGTGGATGCTGGTGGTTGTAGTCTTCGTGGCGGCGTCCCGGTTCCGTGGCTCAGGGTGGTCAAACCAGTGGCGGAACTATTTATGTGGTTTTGATGTTTAAATGTCCGACTACGCCACCCGCGGATTGCGGTCAGAGTGAACCGCCGCTGCAGGGCAGACCGCTGAGGCTGGTGTTGTGGGTGCAGCAAAGCGTAGCATAACTCCCCACGGGAGGAGTATAGCGTCAGGGCAGTGTATGCGGAGGATGGGGGTGATGGTGCAGGGCAGCAGCAGTAACGACACGGAGTCAGTGATGCAGTCCAGGGCCTTTACTCATAGTTCTTATTATCCAGACCACGTCTGCAGGTAACGGCTGCCCACTTCGTACTGTGCTCACCAGGTGAGGGGCTCAGACAACTCCCAGATAACTTTGGAGCGCTTCATAGGACCCCCTTTGTGTGTCCTTTGTCTGGCCTTTCTTACCAACCCTTCTGTCCGGCTGCCTCGGGCCTCCTCTTGGTAAACTTGGCGCCAGTTTCCCTGACCCTATGTGCTGCCCTCCTAGCGGGTGTAGCGAGGGGCTGCGCCACATAAAATGTCACAGCCTCCGATTTCTAGCTGAGGGTCGTTTCCTGCCTCCACTAGTTTCGGGGACCGGTCTCCCCCTTTGGCCTGACCCCTCCATGCAGGTGGATTCGGGCGTGCGGTGGCGACTCGCCCGTCCGCACCCCTGGGATCCCTTCGTTCCTCGTTCCTGGAGCCTTCTCCGCTCCTCTTCCTTTCTTCTCCCTCTTCCAAGCCTGGGCCTCTGTTACTAGGCCCGCCTCCGGAGCAGAGCTCATTCAGAGCCCCTGCTCCCTGCCACTTCTGCTCAGACTTCTCTGCACTGAACTAAGATGGTGCCCACCTTTTATACTCCCTTCTCAATGCACCCAGGAACTGCTTCCTCCCTGGTCCTGCACTACAGGGTTCCCCTTCCTCAGTGTTCCCTCCCCCCACTCCAACCAGGGACAGGGACTGTCGTGCCCATCTCAGGGGCACATTGGTCGCCCTGCCCCACGGCAATGTGGTGTAATGCATGCAGGTGTCGGGTCCTGATCCACACTCCATCCTTACCTGAGAGTGAGATATCACACCTCTGGGTGAGGTGCAATACGTCTGTAGCAACCGAGCCCTCAGGGTGCTACATTTCCATTTATCTTCAGCCTAGGTGACGTATTGCGATACAGGGCCGTGATTTTGGCTATAAAAGGGTCCCCTAGACCCCTACCCCAAGCTTTTTAAGAGAATCATAAATGGCGTGCCAGGAGACTCTATGGAATGCTTTCTCAGCATCCAACGACATTATCTAATTACAAATTTTTAACTGCATCTAGCCCAGGAAATACTTTGTGCCTAGTAGCAGTGTCTGCTAGTCAGCGGATTATCCCGGCTGTTAAGCAAGCTACACCACCTGTAGTTTGGACACTTAATTTTTTCAAAGGAAATGCTTCGGGACCACGGGATACTCAGTGAAGAGCATCAGGAGGCACCCCAAGGCATAGGGGCTGGGACTGGCAGTAGGATGCCTTGCGGTGGACAGCCGAGCTCGATCCTTATAAAAGCTTTTTAACTGCAGCAGCTTTAGTGGACGCTACTGGAGCTGGAATTACGCGGCTGCTGGCATGAGACTTGCCCTCCAATAGATCCTTGTAAATGGATTTAAAGTGTATTCATTCAAATTAGTGAGACAATTTAAATTAAAAAGCTTAGAGCTGCCTCCACCACAGGGGGGCTCGCTCGACCCACCAGCGGACAGGCACCAGTATTGGGAGAGGGGGGCTGGCCGTCAGGGTTCACCGCGGCTCTGGCACAAACCCGGCGACACGGAGGTGGCACGGGCAGGAGCGGACTGAACGTGTCGGCTTCTCACTTTTTGGATTTTAGAAGGGCATGACATGCCTATATCTGTTTCCCCCCCTCCTTTTACTCCTCCACCTCTTTTCTTTTCTCATGACTATATGTACTTGTCACTTTTCCATGTGTTAGTTGTGTCTTCTGAGCAGTTTGTCTGCTTTTGGACAGCTTTGAACGTGTTTTCTATGTGTTTCTATGTGTTTTTGTTTGCCTGCCATTGGTTTTAACGGTGTTTGAAGGTGTTCAACGAACAGTTCGACGAACAGTTCGGCGAACACACGGGTGTTCGACGAACCGAACCGAAATCGAACACTACGGGGGTGGCTCAACACTAGTTGCGAGAGTTTGTAATAGAACGTGGATAGAGGTCGAAGTGACTGTAGGGATGTGGTGAGGAGAAAGTGTTAGTAGGTGGTAGCAGGAGAGAGCATGAGGTGGCTATCTGTGTTGGGAGACAGGATTGAATGTTAAGACATAGTTCTGAAGAGGAGGTGAGATGATGGGGAGGATTGAGGGAGAGATGAAGAGTTCATTACTAGGTGAAGGGATTAGGGGGGATAGTAGAAAGTGGAGGACTATAGGGGAGAGAGTGAAAACAAACAGAAACATTGTTTACTTGCGTTTTATTGCATGAAATAAGTATTTGATACAATAGAAAAACAGAACTTAATATTTGGTATTGAAACCTCTGTTTGCAATTACAGAGGTCAGACGATTACTGTAGTTCTTGAACAAGTTTGCACACACTGCAGCAGGGATTTTGATCCACTCCTCCATACAGATCTTCTCCAGATTTTTCAGTTTTCAACTCCCTCCAAAGATTTTCTATTGGGTTCAGGCCTGGAGACTGTCTAAGCCACTCAAGGACCTTGAAATGCTTCTTACAGGCCCACTCCTTAGTTGTGCTGGCTGTGTGTTTTGGGTCGTTGTCATGCTGGAAGACCGAGCCACCACCCATCTTCAATGTTCTTACTGAGGTAAGGAGGCTGTTGGCCAAAATCTTGCAATACATGACCCCATCCATCCTCTCTTCAGTACAGTGCAATCATCCTGTATCCTTTGTAGAATAGCACCCCAAAAGTATGATGTTTTCCCCACCAAGCTTCACGGTCGAGACCGTGTTCTTGAGGTTGCACTCCTCCTTCTTCTTCCTCCAAACACGGCGAGTGGAGTTGATACCAAAAAGTTTTATTTTGGTCTCATTTAACCACATGACCTTCTCCTATGCCTCCTCTGGATCATCCAGATAGTCACTGGTGAACTTCAAATGGGTCTGAACATGTGCTGGAGTGAGCGGGGAGACCTTGGGTGCCTTGCAAGATTTTAATCCATCACAGCGTAGTGTGTTACTAACGGTAATACTGGAAACTGTGGTCCCAGCTCTCTTCAGGTCATTGACCAGGTCCTCCCATGTAGTTCTGGGTGGGCTGAATCCTGACCTTTTTCAGAATCATCCTTACCCCACGAGGCAAAATCCTCCATGGAGCCCCAGACTGAGGTAGATTGATAGTCATCTTGTGTTTCTTCCATTTTCTAATAATTGTGCCAACAATTGTTGCCTTCTCACCCAACTGCTTGCCTATTGTCCTGTAGCCCATTCCAGCCTTGTGCAGATGTACAATTTTGTCCCTGGTATCCTTAGAAAGCTCTTTGGTCTTGGTCATGGTAGAATGGTTGGAGTGTGATTGATTGAGTGTGTGGACAGATGTCTTTTATATAGGTTCATACAGGAGTTCAAACAGGTGCAATTAATACAGGTAATGAGAGAAGAGTAGGGGGGCTTCTTAAAGAAAAACTAACAGGTCTGTGAGAGCAGAATTCTTGCTGTCTGATATGTGATCAAATAATTATTTCATGCAATTTAATGATTTGTAAAGCATACAATGTGATTTTCTTTTAAAGATTTTGTCTCTCACAGTTGAAGTCTACCTACGATAAAAATTACAGACGTCTCCATTCTTTGTAGGTGGGAAAACTTGCAAAATCGGCAGTGTAACAAATACTTATTTTCCCCACTGTATATGTATTTAAACTGATTTAGGTATGAAGGAAGGAAATTGCATGTGGTGTGTATATCTTCTAACAATTTTTAAACTGCACAAGTTTCTGTAAAGCCTGCATGATTGCGAATCCTCTGATATTTAATTATATGTTCTGCGGTAAGAGACTCTACTTAGTTTTACTTTCCATTGCGCGTTATATATTGCTATTTCGTTCTCTCTGTGTCATCCTTTGAACTCACATTTAATGGTATGACGGTAATGAAAAACAATTTAAATAATGGAAATCCCAGCAGAAGTAGCAATAAGAGCACAATTCTGAAATGGCTTCAGTTTATCACCATCGGTGGACACCATCTCTTTATTATTACCCTGAGACGGGTCACCGAGGCAGAAGCTTCACCATCAATAAAGACCAACGAATGCCGCTGCTTATTTATGACAAGAGGGGGAGATAGTTATAATGAGGGAGCCATGTTTGTGCTCTTTAAGATGTCAACGCGTTAACAATACTAAGAGCTGATAAGTGTCGTACACTGTTTTGTACGTTTCTTTAACATTTCATTATTTTAGGTCTCATGTAGAGTTTATATCTGATGAATGGGACCTTTTACTTCTCAGATACAGTTGCACAGATTTATCAAAAGCATGTAAAAGAAAAAATCGTGCTCCAATTGGTTTCTTTTGACAACAAAGACAGTTTTAATAAATGAGACCTGTTGTTCTTAATCAAGTATCCTGTTCCCAAGTTCTACAGCCCCATTCTCATAATTGCTAGAGTACAAAGCAGTTGGATACCCAGCAAACAGTAAGATATCCCCTATCCTATTGGTAAATGATGATTTACTTTCTTGTGAATCAACTCTTAAAAGGAACCTGTCACATCCAGAAATGCTATTAACCTGCAGATATAAGGGTAATCCCGGTAAATAGGGTTTAAAGAGGTAGTCTACTACTACTTGGACAGCCCCTTCTGAATTCCTATGTTCACCCACTCAGCAAAGTAATAACACCTCCGGTGCCAGCATTTTTCCAGCAGTGTCATCACTGGCTCTCCTGGGGCTTGCTTGACATTATGTCACACGATCCCTGCTGCCAATCAGCACTGGCTTCACGTAATTTACAATTGTAGTAAACAAGAGAGCAGGAGAAAATCCTCTGAATGTCTTGTTTTGTGTGAAGTAGGGGCGAGTGAACCCAGCGCTGATTGGCAGCAGGGATCGCATGACTTAACAATGTCACATGAGCCCCAAGAGAGCCAGAGTCGACACTGTTGGAATTGCGCTGGCACCGAATGTAAAGTGCCCACAGTACAGTGAGCAGTGAGTCTAACCGCTCCATTCACTGCCCCGATTACTTGAAGCGAGAAGCTGCAGGGAGAATAAAACTTGATTTTCTCCCTGTAGCCACTGCTTCATTAAGCCTGTCAGACATGGTTTGAATGCTATTAACCTGAATATCAGCAGGTACATTTCTGGAGGTGACAAGTTCCCTCTAAGACACTTTCGCCTTAAATTTCTCAGTTTTCCAACTTTTTTTTTTTATCTTACAGTTGCATTATAACATGAAGTATTACATTTCCGCCCCCGGTCTCTGATGGTCTACAACTTTCCTTCACATCTTGAAGTGTTTATTTTCTAAAAGTGAAATAAACATAAAAGTGGAGTGTGAAAGATTTCACATCGGGGCATTCACTTTCGCTAACCATTAGGAAGAAAACCTGTGATTAACATTTTTAATTAATTGTAATTACAGTTATCGTCAATTTTGTTGTCATTTCTTTTTCACATGAACGCATTCTGTTAGCTTTACTAAATATAAATGGTCATCGTTATCTTTAGAAGTGTCATATAATTACCTCCTTGATTAAGTGCTGTGTCGCCAACGTTTTGCTAAATGATTGGGCTTTACAGTTGGGCTGATCTTCATTCTGCTACATTCACGCATTCGCATGTTGCGGTCCAAGTATGTAGTGCGGTGCACAGACCGTCCACAGGTCTCCTGTCCTGTACACGAAAGCTTCACATATGCCTATTAGGTTGCTGAGTTCTGTCAGGAGACCCAAGGCTGGACTATGCTTCTCAGTCCATGCTCAGATTGCAACATGTGTGAATGTAGCCTTATCCTTTTAGTGTAGCCAGGGAATACTTGTCACAATTACATGCTGGTGGGTGAGACATCTTCTTAATCAGTGGGATCTTTGTGACAATTAGATCCCCGCAAACAGTGCCGAAATTAAAATGTAAGTATGTGTCAAATATTAGATGTCATATAACCCTTTTAAGGGTCCGTGCCCACGATGCGTTTTTCAAGCATATTTGCTGCGGAATTTTTGCAGTGTAAACGCTTGGGAACCGCTTGGTAATCCTTCCCCCATGGTGCCCAATGTAAATCCGCAATTTCAATGCCCATGCTGCGGAATTTTCCGCAGCGTTTTTGATGTGCGGAAAATTCCGCAGCATGTCTATTATTTGTGCGTTTACGCATGTGGAATTGCCATCTCAATGCTTTAGAAAAACGCAAGGCAATTCCGCATGTGCAAAACGCATCAAAAACGCATGAAAAACGCGTGTCAAATTTCGCACGTGTTTTTCCAGGCAAGGACATGCAAAAATAAAGCGTAAATTTTCTGCTTCATTTCTTCATCGTGGGCACATAGCCTAAGAAGCGCTCTGTTTCCTTCCCCTGTGTCCACTGCCCCCTGCTGTGCTCCACGGTGAGTTATGCAGGTTGCCCAGAGTGGTTCAATGACATCGTCTCACTAGACCAATTTAATGCACACACCTCTGTCTTGGGATTGAGACTCAAAAACTATGTTTGGGGTGACCCTTCAACTGTACTTTTTGTGTTTGTGCCTCCATTCATCCCTGCTGGTTTTACTTCATCAGATTTGCTGCTCCTGGGATTCCAGTGTGTCAAGTCCTTGCTGCCCATGTGCCTTCCTGCTTGCTGCATGGACACCCAGGGTCCACGTGCCTATCTGGATCTAAGCCTTAGAATATCAACCTCACTTGGTGAGCCTGTTTTATTAATACTTGTTATTTCAACAGGAATATAATATTGGAGCATCATCTCTGTATTTTATATACAGGAGTAGTGGAGCGAACAAACGCAATAAGGTCTTATTCAATATAAAAATTATTTTTAAAGGAGAAATTTGTTAACCTGATGGTGTTGTGTGATACAAAACAATTTCAAGGAATAAAGGTAATCAGCTGTTGCAGATCCACAGGTCTCCAGACCAGAAAAGGAGTGATGAAGGAAAAATTGTGGACTTTTCTGTGCTGCTGGTGGACTAATGAAAAAGGTCCAGGATACACAAAAACTGTATTTATTGCGGTTTTATTATCAACGCGTTTCAAAGTTGACAGACTTCTTCAGGCTGAAGCCACATGTGTGGAAACATGCAGAAAAAACGAGCCCTCACACAGCTCTATCAATGAAAAAATAAAATAGTTGCAGCTCTTGGAAAATGGCAACAAGAACAAAAAAATTTTTTTTAAATTTTTTTTATTTTTTTTCATCACTAAAATAATTAAAAAAAAACCTATACAAAGCGGAAATCTCTGTAATCATATTAACCAGAAGAATCGTGTTGCCAGGTCTCCTTTACCACACAATGAACGCCATAAAAACAAGACATAAATAACAATTGAGAAATTAAATTGTTTTCACCAGGTAGAATTATTTCCTAAAAACTTTTTTTTCACTTTCAAAACTACAACTTTTCCTACAAAAAAAAAACTAAGCTCTCAAATGGCTATGTTGACGCAAATCATAAAAAAAGTTTTGGCTCTAGGAAGAGAAAGAGGAAAAAAATAATGCACAAAAAAAATTGCTTAAAAGCTTTTCTGGAAAAACCTACAGAACTTAATTTCTATAGAATGAAGGAAAGAAGAGAAATTGAAAATTTTAAATAAGGTCCAGGAAGAAAGTTCTTATAGAGAGGAAACATATGAAAAAGAGAATAACCTAAAATTATTTGGAGGAAATATCAGAAGCATTGTAATAAAATAATATTTTACTGAAAGAGCAGTAAATGGAGATGAATGGATCAGGCAAGATTTGAATTCACCAGATCATGTGTTTTTTTCCGGGAAGTTGAGTACGCAGAGAAGTTATTTTCCATGAATTTAATGCCTCTTGTTATGTTCTGGAGTCTCTCTCCAAACCCCAGAGCATAAAAGATGTAAGATGTAAAATCAAAAAAGAAAACATCTCACCGCTCACCTCTCTGGCTCCTCCGCTCCTCAGCATCACCCATCCGGTCCTTGCTGTATCTTCTGGTCGCCACCACTCATGCTGAAATCTCTGAAAAGTCACAATGTCATTCATTACCTTGTGCGTGCATGTGCAGAAGGGGTATTTCAGAGCAAGCTGTGGCAATCAGAAGATGCAATGAAAACCAGACGGATGACAGTGAGGAGCTGAGGGGACTGAGAGGTGAGCAGTAAGATAATTTTCATCCTTTTTTTAACATTTAAATGGCCCTTAATGGTTTGGAAAAGAACAGATTTTATTAAAATTAGAGTAAAATTCAAATGAACTGAAAGATATTTGTGTATGGAGAAAGCTTCCTGCAAATGTGGTCAGAAGAGCAACAATAAGTGAAATTATGCATGCTGTGACGACAAAGCGTCAATCTGGCCACTTGTGTGGAGGTGAACTATTCTTAATTATGCTAGACATGCTATTCTTTTTTTCAGTAAGTCAAGGGACATGAGCCATTGTTTCATGTGAAACTGTCAGATGACCATTTTTGTATGTTAATTTGTGGAATGCCTGGTGATTACAGATTGCATCAGCTCCCTGCGATGTACTAGTCTGCACAACTTGAAGGACAATTATGCAGACTAATTGAACAGTAGAACAATAAGGAAACAGCCCTGATTACCTCCCCTCAATCCTCTGGGACAGAGCTCTGAAATGGGAGCTGAGCACTATATAAAGGGCCCTGCTCCTGTCACCAGTGTGATTCTATAGGACATCAGCCAAGTGACCATGGTTCCAGCTGGTGGACTACAGATCTGATCCACTGCCCAACACTGAACCCATAAAGTAATTTGGATAACCCCGGTTGGGAAAATCAGGTCACCTGACCACATATCTTGCTGTACTCGGTCAGCTTCCTAATCTTGCCGCTACTCTCTGTGGTTGTCCACCAATAGTGAGGTGCTGCTGGTTGTGGTTGTTGGCCTTGGACGTTCTAATCCCCGGCGAGCCAGCGGAAGGGTAAGACTCTGTTATTTGCACAGTCTTGTGTCCATGCTGGGAATGTTATATATGCTTATAACTGTTGCTGACTCAATAAAGTCTTACTGGAGTGTGGTACCCTCACCCTGTGTTGTATGAGTAGTGTTCTGCCCATGAGGAAGGATTACGGGCATTTAATGGGATGAGATCCAGCCTGTTGCGGTCTTTCTAAAGACAGCCGGACCAACAGATGAGGGCGCCCACTGACCCTCGTGTTTCCACACAAGTCTGTTCTAAATATGTATCTTTCCTAAGGTAAGAATAAAAGGACATAATATAAGGACAATCTTCTATATTTTTATTATTGTTATGATTGACATTAAATTATTAGTGATTAGTTGTAGCAATAGCAGAAAAGAAAGCTGCTTCTCGGGAAGCTCTGGTCATTCATAAAGTTTGTGAATCTGAGATTTTTTTCTTTCATTCTGAAGAAATAAATCTGTCTGCTAATGACATCCTTTAGGGACTTGGTCCGAGCAGATGTGGAGCACAGCGTGTTGTAATGATCAGCTCAATACATGTTCTATCAAGGGATAAATTGCAAATAGTCATATCTTGTCCTGATGTTACAGTACGCCCCAGCTTATTAATTCACAGACTCTTTTGGAAAGCCTCTTTTCATATTCTAAATGGAGAAAGTGTTTGATCTTTTAGCTATTGATTTGATGTTGGATATAAACTTACCAGTCATACAATTTAGATAGTTACACAAGCCAATTCTAGTCTTTAATCCCTGCAGTCGTCAATGGCTTTTACTTTATTGCTTAATACTTATATTCACTCCAGCTGCACCATTCTGTCACTTAAAGGGAAGTTCCATATTAACTGTACAGAATGTATTTGGAAATTGCATAAATAGTAAGTACTTGAATTTACTTATCAGCATATAATGAAAGCCCATGCAGAAAATGAGGAATACGGCGGTTCAGAGTCGGCGCTGCCCAAGGTTCAAAAGGTGTAGTCACACACAAGGATAAAGCATGAAGGCGGTTTACTATGTAAACACATTTCAAGGTTTCCAAATCTCTTCATCAGAACCAAACCACAAACTTATCATTGTGGTTTGGTCCTGATGAAGAGGTTTGGAAACCTTGAAATGCATTGACACAATAAACTGCATTCATGCTTTATCCTCGTTTGTGACTACACCTTTTGAACCTTGGGCAGCGCCGACTCTGAACCCCTGTATTCCTCATTTTCTGCATGGTATTTTATTGGCGGTCCGGCAGCAGCCTTTACATGCTCTTACTGGAGTTGTGACTGTCACAACCACATCAGGCGAGCATACTTACAATATTTTATTTAATTTGTGTTATAGTTACCAGCCACCATCTTCAGCTCTTCCCAGCGTCACTCCAGTCTTGCTCTGCCAACTTCTGATTGACCAGAAGTCAGAGTTAAAGGTCACAAGCTCCCAAATGCAAGTCTATGACTTCTGAATCACCCAGCAAACACTGGAGTGATCCAGCAGAACAAAACAACATGCGGAATACGACTGGAGCAGTAGCAATAAAAGAAGAAGACAGCGGCTGGTTAGTACAATGCTGGGGGCAAGGAACTTAGATTAGTGGCACAACTCCAGCACTGCATTAAAAAAAATGCTGGAGTGGTGCTTTAATCAGAATTTATCAGAAACAATATTCTTAGAAGAAGAACCATTCCAGAAACTTGAACCCTTAAAGGACATCTATCATCAGGATTTCACCCCCCAAAACAATTTATATGTAGTTATTTCAAAGACAAGGCCAGCAGTATCTTTACATGGCCAGTTAATTTCTCCGTTACTGAGAAATCAGAGTTTGAACTGATATGTAAATGAGGCTGAAGGACTATTTGTAGATCTGAAGCCTCTGTCACTCCAGCTCTATTCCCAACCCAACTCCACCTCCTCCTGCTTCATTGACAGCCTCTATACTGTGTGACTTCAGGCAGAGGAGCCTTCAGTCAAGAGGGAGGAGGCAGCACTAGGGCAGGGAATTGAGCTGGAGTGACAGAGGCTTCAAATGTAGAAACAACTCTTCAGCTTCATTAGCATATCAACTCAAATGCTGATTTTTCAGGAATGGAGGAAAAGACTGGCCATGTAAAGGTATTGCTGGACTTGTCTTTGAAAGAGCTACATGCGCATATAAATAGTTTGGAGTGTGAAATCCTGCTGACAAATTCCCTTTAAGAGAAATTGTAAATTACAGTGGGGAAAAAAAGTATTTATTCAGCCACCAATTGTGCAAGTTCTCCCACTTAAAAAGATGAGAGAGGCCTGTAATTGACATCATAGGTAGACCTCAACTATGAGAGACAAAATGAGAAAACAAATCCTGAAAATCACATTGTCTGATTTGGAAAGAATTTTTTTTTCAAATTTTGGTGGGAAATAAGTATTTGGTCAATTACAAAAGTTCATCTCAATACTTTGTTATATATCCTTTGTTGGCAATGACAGAGGTCAAACGTTTTCTGTAAGGTTTCACAAGATTGACACACACTGTTGCTGGTATGTTGGCCCATTCCTCCATGCAGATCTCCTCTAGAGCAGTAATGTTATGCTTCACAGTAGGTATGGTGTTCTTTGAATGCAACTCAGCATTCTTTCTCCTCCAAAGTTGTGTTTCTACCAAACAGTTCTACTTTGGTTTCATCTGACCATATGATATTCTCCCAATACTCTTCTGGATCATCCAAATGCTCAAACTTCAGATGTGCCTGGACATGTAATGGCTTAAGCAGGGGAACACGTCTGGCACTCCAGGATCTGAGTCCCTGGTGGCGCAGTGTGTTACTGATGGTAGCCTGTGTAACGTTGGTCCCAGCTCTCTGTAGGTCATTCACTAGGTCATCCGTGTGGTTCTGGGATTTTTGCTCACCATTCTTGAGATCTTTTTGACCCCACAGGGTGAGATTTTGTGTGGAGCCCCAGATCGAGGGAGATTATCAGTGGTCTTGTATGTCTTCCATTTTCTAATTATTACTCCCACAGTTGATTTCTTCACACCAAGCTGCTTGCCTATTGCAGATTCAGTCTTCCCAGCCTGGTGCAGGGCTACAATTTTGTTTCTGATGTCCTTCGACAGCTCTTTGGTCTTCACCATAGTGGAGTTTGGAGTGTGACTGTTTGAGGTTGCGAACAGGTGTCTTTTATATGATAACAAGTTCAAACAGGTGCCAGTACTACAGGTAATGAGTGGAGGACAGAGGAGCCTCTTAAAGAAGAAGTTACAGGTCAGTGAGAGACAGAAATCTTGCTTGTTTGTAATTGACCAAATACTTATTTTCCACCAAAATTTGAAAAAAAATTCTTTCCAAATCAAACAATGTGATTTTCAGGATTTGTTTTCTCATTTTGTCTCTCATTGTTGAGGTCTACCTATGATGTTAATTACAGGCCTCTCTCATCTTTATAAGTGGGAGAACTTGCACAATTGGTGGCTGACTAAATACTTTCTTCCCCACTGTACATGTGCCAGAGTGGATGACCTGTGTATTTTTACATACTGCAGTCACCTGACTAAACTATGTGATGCTCTGTACTATAAGACAAGTCTATGGGGCCATGTTATGGAAAGATCACAGTTGCAGCCATCTTTGATTGTTTATTTTTTTTTGCAATTTTATGGATATATATAAAATAATAATAATATCCTACAATTTGTGTATACAGCTCCTACACATAACCATGCCATATTGTTGATTTGTACAGGGCTGGAAAAAGAAATGAAAAAAAAAAATACTCACCTGGCCTCTTGCCTTTACCACCATCGTACCTCCCTCAGGCACCATGTGCATGACATCATCTTGGCTCTTCTGGCTTCTTCACTCAGTGCCAGAATGGCAAGTAGGTCTCTTACACCACGATTAAGCCTTGGGTAACGCAAGTCAGAGTTCTGCTCGATGTAGGAAAAGCCATGGATGACATAGTGCACCTAGCATGAAAAGGGGGCTGTGATTGCTAAACAGGAGAGCAAAAAAGTGAGTATATTTATTTTTATTCATCTTTTATTATGTTCTTAGGTGTAGACAGAACATTAGAAACATTTGATTTAAATTGAATGACTTTGATGCAAATCGAATTTCAAAACTTAGAGAGCTTATGAGTCCACGTGTATCCAGTCTCGTCCCACCCAGCTTGACTAACAGCTGCAGCTTGTACTGAGCATTTTAAGATTTCAGCAGAGGTGGAGGGACACTGAAGACCTAGATTGGTTATAGAGTTTAAAGTTTTAAAAAAGGATTATACAGCTATTCCGACATGGATTTCCAGAATAGGGACATCAACACCAGTCTCATCAGGTCTAAGAGACCTATCTAATAATGTATGCAGTTTAGATATTGAAATCTGGTGCCATATTTGATGTAATCTTATGTCATCCCTGTCTGTTTTTGCAGCACTGACTTGGAAAGAAGGAAGTGGTAGCTGGTGAACACAATAAAGCCTTAACATGGGTTAAGTAGCAAAATAATTATTTTTTTTAACATTGGGAGCTATTATTTTCTTTACTACCCTGTTCTCTTCATGTCAAGGTCAGGCACAAAGTTGTCTAAATCAACTGTACACTACAAGGTCCAGGTAAATACCCCAAGGATCTATATATTTCAGTGATTATAAAAATGCTTCTTAATGCTCAAAAGCTGGTGGCATGGGTTGGCATCTTTGCAAACTGGATATTTTTTTAACCTAAATTGGTTCAAAATTTTTGTGCTGAGCATTTTTTAAATATATCATTTTTGGGGGTGGCTCTCATTTTTTATCACAGAGCTCCAATCACATTCTCCCCCCAAAACTGTCACAAAATCAAGTTTAAAGATACACTTCTCAATGTCTGAATCCACCACTATCATAATCACAGATTCTGTCCATAATCCACATTTTGGCACATGAACATGATAAAGGTTATCCTTCGTTAGTGACCCCACTTTAGGTGCTAGGTGAAAATGGATCCCAACTCTAGTAGACCAGACGCCGGGTCCACAGATTACATAGATTGTCATATATTTAAATGCCTACTTTGTAGCAGAGGAATGTATGAATGTATGCCTAGACAAGGCTACCCCCTTGAAATTTGGATACTTGGACTGGGCAAAGCCAAACCACAGTCACTAATTTAGTCTACTTTATTTTAAGAAGGTATTGACTTTGAGAGACAATCACTATAAATAGGAGCAGTATAAATTCAACTTTATTAACGCCCCCCCCCCAACCGCATAGCTGTCAACAGTTATGAATTTGCTGGGACTGTACAGATTTTTCATATTCAATCCCGGAAAATCCAGAGCCGACCCAAGTTAGAAAATGGGTACAGTACAGTAGCGTAGCTACCGGGGGTTCAAAGGGGGCAGTGGCCTCGGGCCCCACACTCTGAGCGGGCCCACCCGGGGCTACGCTAGTGTAACTGTACACTTGCACTCCGAGCAAACCAGGGAGACTATGTCCCTGCACTGTCCGGCGGCCACTATGGGGCCCTTGAGCAGGAAGGGGGCCCCTGGTGCCAGCATCGGGCCTCCCGTCCGTCACTGCCGCAAGTTTACTTATGAGAGAGGGAGCGCGGCTCCCTCTCCCATCAGTCCATTCTCTGTGACTGACGTCTCTGACGTCATCACTTGGCGCCCGACCCGCTGTGCTGAAGATGTGTGCGGGCCGGGTGCTCTGAGCAGCGAGGGAACCAGGAGGAGAGGTGAGTACTGTTTATTTATTTTTTGCCGGTTGGGGGGCGGCATTATATTACAGACTCTGCCTATGGGGAGGGAGGGCATTATACTACAGACTCTACCTATGGGGAGGGGGGGCATTATACTACAGACTCTGCCTATGGGGAGGGGGGGCTTTATACTACAGACTTTGCCTATGGGGAGGGAGGGACATTATACTACAGACTCTGCCTATGGGGAGGGATGGATATTATACTAAAGACTCTGCCTATGGGGGGAGGCATTATACTACATACTCTGCCTATGAGGAAGGGGGGAGCATTATACTACAGACTGCCTATGAGGAGGGGGGAGTATTATACTAGACTCTGCCTATGAGGAGGGGTGGACCATTATACTAAAGACTCTGCCTATGGGGGGGCATTATACTACAGACTCTGCCTATGGGGAGGGGGGCATTATACTACAGACTCTGCCTATGGGGAAGGGGGGCATTATACTACAGACTCTGCCTATGGGGAGAGGGGGCATTATACTACAGACTCTACCTATGGAGAGGGGGGACATTATACTACAGACTCTGCCTATGGGGAGGGGGGAGCATTATACTACAGACTCTGCCTATGGGGGGAGGTATTATACTAAAGACTCTGCCTATGAGGAGGGGGGAGCATTATACTACAGACTGCCTGTGAGGAGGGGGGAGTATTATACTACAGACTCTGCCTATGAGGAGGGGTGGACCATTATACTAAAGACTCTGCCTATGGGGGGGCATTATACTACTGACTCTGCCTATGGGGAGGGGGGAGCATTATACTACAGACTCTGCCTATGGGTGGGAGGAATTATACTGCAGACTCTGCCTATGAGGAGGGGGGAGCATTATACTACAGACTCTGCCTATGGGGAGGCGGGGCATTACACTACAGACTCTGCCTATGGGGAGGGGGGGCATTATACTACAGACTCTGCCTATGGGGAGGGGGGCATTATACTACAGACTCTACCTATGGGGAGGGGGGGCATTATACTACAGACTCTGCCTATGGGGAGGGGGGAGCATTATACTACAGACTCTGCCTATGGGGTGGGGTATTATACTACAGACTCTGTCTATGCGGAGGGGGGAGCATTATACTAAAGACTGCCTATGAGGAGGGGGGAGTATTATACTACAGACTCTGCCTATGAGGAGGGGTGGACCATTATACTAAAGACTCTGCCTATGGGGGGGAGCATTATACTACTGACTCTGCCTATGGAGAGGGGGGAGCATTATACTACAGACTCTGCCTATGGGTGGGGGGCATTATACTACAGACTCTGCCTATGGGTGGGGGGTATTATACTACAGCCTCTGCCTATGTGGAGGCCGGAGCATTATACTACAGACTCTGCCTATGAGGAGGGGGGAGCATTATACTACTGACTCTGCCTATGGAGAGGGGGGAGCATTATACTACAGACTCTGCCTATGGGTGGGGGGCATTATACTACAGACTCTGCCTATGGGTGGGGAGCATTATACTACAGACTCTGCCTATGAGGAGGGGGGAGCATTATACTACGGACCCTGCCTATTGGGGGGAGCATTATACCACAGACTCTGCCTATGGGGGGCATTATACTACAGACTCTGCCTATAAGAGGGGGAGCATTATACTACAGACTCTGCCTATGGGTAGGGGGGCATTATACTACAGACTCTACCTATGAGGATGGGGGGGCATTATACTACAGACTCTGCCTATGGGGAGGGGGGAGCATTATACTACAGACTCTGCCTATGGGGGGGAGGCATTATACTACAGACTCTGCCTATGAGGAGGGGTGGACCATTATACTAAAGACTCTGCCTATGGGGGGGCATTATACTACTGACTCTGCCTATGGGGAGGGGGGAGCATTATACTACAGACTCTGCCTATGGGTGGGGGGCATTATACTATAGACTCTGCCTATGAGGAGGCGGGAGCATTATACTACAGACTCTGCCTATGAGGGGAGCATTATACTACAGACTCTGCCTATGAGGAGGGGGGAGCATTATACTACGGACCCTGCCTATTGGGGGAGCATTATACCACAGACTCTGCCTATGGGGGGCATTATACTACAGACTCTGCCTATAAGACGGGGAGCATTATACTACAGACTCTGCCTATGGGTAGGGGGGCATTATACTACAGACTCTACCTATGAGGATGGGGGGGCATTATACTACAGACTCTGCCTATGGGGAGGGGGGAGCATTATACTACAGACTCTGCCTATGGGGGGCATTATACTACAGACTCTGCCTATAAGACGGGGAGCATTATACTATAGACTCTGCCTATGGGGTGGGGCATTATACTACAGACTCTGCCTATGAGTGGGGCATTATACTACAGTCTCTGCCTATGAGATGGGGGGGCATTATACTACAGACTCTGCCTATGAGGAGGGGGGCATTATACTACAGACTCTGCCTATGAGGAGGGGGGCATTATACTACAGACTCTGCCTATGGGGGGGGCATTATACTGCAGACTCTGGCTATGCAGGGTGCTTTATACTACAGACTGTGACTATGAGGAGGGGGGGAGCATTATACTACAGACTCTGCCTATGGGGGGGGGGCATTATACTGCAGACTCTGCCTATGGGGGGCATTATACTACAGACTCTGCCTATGAGGAGGAGGGAGAATTATACTACAGACTCTGCCTATGGGAGGGCATTATACTGCAGACTCTGCCTATGGAGGGGAGCATTATACTGCGGACTCTGTCTATGGAGGGAGAATTTTACTACAGACTCTGCCTATGGGGGTGCATTATACTATACTATGGACTATGGGGAGTGCATTATACTATATTGAGGACTATCTGGTGCATTATACTATATGTAGGCTATTTATACAGTGTGTGAGATAATGTGGGGTCTTTGAACAGTGTGGAGGCCATCACACAGTGTGGGAGATAATGTGGGGTCTTTGTATAGTTTGGGGGCCATCATACAGTGTGGGAGATAATGTGGGGTCTTTGTACAGTGTGGGGGCCATCATACAGTGTGGGAGATAATGTGGGGTCTTTGTACAGTGTGGGGGTCATCATACAGTACGGCAGATAATGTGGGGTCTTTGTACCGTGTGGGGGCCATCTTTCGCCCGGGGCCCAGGTTTTTCTGGGCCCCGGGCGAAAGAGTCTCAGTGGGCCCTTTTAACACATACACGATTCATGATGCACAGATACGGCGGAGAAATATAGGTATAGTACACAGGGCCCAGCCTGCCACCTCATCCTTCACATATGCAGACATGCGCACGCACACACGGTATGCAGACACGGTACGCAGACACGGTACGCAGACACGCACACACGGTATGCAGACACGCGCGCACACGGTACGCAGACACACGCGCACACGGTACGCAGACACACGCGCACACACGCGCGCGCACACACGGTACGCAGACACACGCGCACACACGGTACGCAGACACACGCGCACACACGGTACGCAGACATGCACACACACTAAACGCAGACATGCACACACGGTACGCAGACATGCACACACACACGGTACACAGATATGTACACATACAGACAAACACATATTTTTACACAAATTCTTAAAGACATATATAAAACAGACAAATATATATACACAGTCATACACACTGACATTCACATACATGCACTCACACAGACCCATTACAAATATTTTTAATATGGGGATTGGGGAAGCCTCACTCACCTGTCCCCGGTCCAGTGTCCTGTCCAGCAGCTCCTCAGGTATGGGGCAGTGCAGGGCCCCCGGCGTGTCACAGACTTCATGGCCCTGGAACATCAGAGGGGCCCACTTGCGGTTGGGTCCGGGCCGCTCCCCCCATCTGTGCAGGACCTCCGACGGTGTTTGATTGCCGTAACTCCCCCAGACATGGCCGCGCGCTGTGCGACTGTGTCTGCTAGTAATGACGCGGCAGGGGCGACACACAAGCACAATTAAAGGTGCAGTGCCGTCGACCCTGCCGTGTCATTACTAGCAGACACAACCTGACAGCGCGCGGCCATTTCTGGGACTGGGGGAGTGCCGGCAATCAAGCATCGCCTGCGTCACTGAACAGGTGCCGAAGATGCGGCCATGGCCCCGACAGTGAGTGGGCGGGTGGGTGTGTGAGCCCGGCCCCGACAGTGAGTGGGCGGGTGGGTGTGTGGGCCCGGCCCCGACAGTGAGTGAGTGGGCGGGCGGGTGTGTGGGCCGGGCCCCGACAGTGAGTGGGCGGGTGGGTGTGTGGGCCCGGCCCCGACAGTGAGTGAGTGGGCGGGCGGGTGTGTGGGCTGGGCCCCGACAGTGAGTGGGCGGGTGGGTGTGTGGGCCCGGCCCCGACAGTGAGTGAGTGGGCGGGCGGGTGTGTGGGCCGGGCCCCGACAGTGAGTGGGCGGCTGGGCACCTCTGATTTTCCAGGGCCCCGGCACTTGCCCGGGTACGCCGGGTGCTGACGCCGGCCCTGAGTGTAGGGGCCATCATACAGTGTGGGAGATAATGTGGGATCTTTGCACAGTGTGGGGGCCATCATACAGTGTTGGAGCCATCAGCTTGGGGGCTACTAAGGGGTCAGTATACTGTGTGGGGGTACTATTCAGTGAGGGGAAATTATATTGTGTATAGGAGAACATCATACTGGTTAGAGGGGAGCTCTACATGCCGGGAGACTCGCGATATTAAATTTTAAGTGGGCACTTATTGTTACAGGTGAACTCAGGTTATCGTGACTGTCAAAGGGGCTCTATTACTTTCTAGGGGGCACAATGTGGGCACTGTTTTCTAGGGCACTTGCACACGGCAATACTATATTCTAGAGGGTTGTTTTAACATCTAGAGCGCACACAGTAGGTGCAGTAATAGGGACACATTTTGCAGCAGAGGCTCAGTATTGGGGTATCAGCAGGATGAGAAGTTTGTGCAGGTTGGGAATAGATGTGGTCAGTGCCTGAAATATAAGGAGACAAATGTGTCTTTGTTGTGATCTCTGCAGACCTGAGACTCTGAGCCCTGGCTGGAGAAGTTGTCGTGTCGGTCTGGGCAAGATGGAGAAGACTGGAAAAGTGAACAATTTAATCAGAAAGAACGTCAACTGTAAGTTACTATATACGTATAACTGTGCTGTGATCTCTTATATGTTCTGCAGGACTGGCATATATCAATATACCGTATGTCACCATATGGCGATAATATCAGTACTGGTCTTTGTATAGAGATTACTTTTAGTAACAATGCAGTCATCTGCTGAGGTTCTCCTACATCCACTATCTGGGTGCACCACCATAGCTGTAATCAGGGTTACCTGGTTAGGTGCCCACTCAGAAGTTTCACCCCCCCCACCCCGAACCAAAACCCTAACTACGCCTCTGGTACAGTATATATACCCCATCCTAAAGTGAGGGTTTCTATGGAATTTCTGTAAGGTTTGGGGGCATTTCTGTGTTGCTTTCCCAGGTAGGTTTGAAAGGCAGGTACTTAAAGAAGAGCTGTCACAAAGACAAAAGTGACTAGTTTTGTTCTTATTTTATTCCCTCTGCTCCCCTGACTATTCTGGCTTTTTTTTGTTTTGTTTTTTTGATTTATGGCAAATAAATTTGCACGAATGTCAATCCTGGAAAGCTTGTAAATGCTCCAAAAATGCACATAAGGGAAAGTAATGATAGAGGACCCCTCTGACCATAAAAACTTACAGTCTACAGGAGAGAGAGGACCCCACTGACCATAAGGGCTGACACTCTACAGGAGAGAGGGGACCCTGCTGACCATAAGAGCTTACACTCTACAGGAGAGAGGGGACCCTGCTGACCATAAGAGCTTACACTCTACAGGAGATAGAAGACCCTGCTGACTATAAGAGCTTACACTTTACAGGAGAGAGGGGACCCTGTTGACCATAAGAGCTTACAATATACACGAGAGAGCGGACCCTGCTGACTATAAGAGCTAACACTCTACAGGAGATAGAAGATCCTGCTGACTATAAGAGCTTACACTCTACAGGAGAGAGGGGATCCTGCTGATCATAAGAGCTTACAATATACAGGAGAGAGGGGACCCTGCTGACTATAAGAGCTTACACTCTACAGGAGAGAGGGGACCCTGCTGACCATAAGAGCTTACAATATACAGGAGAGAGCGGACCCTGCTGACTATAAGAGCTTACACTCTACAGGAGAGAGGGGATCCTGCTGACCATAAGAGCTTACACACTACAGGAGAGAGAGAGGACCCTGCTGACCATAAGAACTTACTTTCTACAAGAGAGAGAGGACCCTGCTGACTATAAGAGCTTACACTGTACAAGAGAGAGAGGACCCCGCTGACTATAAGACCTTACACTCTACAGGATAGAAAGAAAGAGGACTCCGCTGGCCATAAGAGCTTACACTCAACTCTACAGAAGAGAGAGAGGACCCCACTGATCATAAGACCTTACATTCTACAGGAGAGAGACAGAGAACCCCACTGACAATAAGAACTTACACTCTACACGAGAAGATAAACAAAAAGAGAGGGCGCTCCATGTGAAGAATGCGGTGGGGGAAGAGGTATTCAACTCACCTCTGGTAGTTGTGCATGCCAGGCACAACGCTGATGCTAAACGATGAAAGATGGCGGTCCTGGAGCGCTGCAGCACCTTCCACCCACTCCTGGCATCCTGCTCCTGATCACTCACCTGATGAAGTGGACAAATTGTCCCTGAAACGCTTTGTGTGTTGATGAATGAATCGACTTTTCTTATCTGACCTGAGTGGTTACTGACTTTGGATTTCCACCGCCCACCTTTCATCGTTTTTTTTCTCTACAGGAGAGAGAGAGAGAGGAAATGGCTGACCATAACAGCTTACACTTTTTATTTTTTTTACATCCACAATATGGTTCCAGACATATGGGCTAGAGATGAACAGATCACCAATTTCGTCAAATTTTCCTAAAAAAATTTAATTTGTGGCAAATAAATTTGCACAAATCTCAATACTGGAAAGCTTGAAATTGCTCAGAAAATACACATGGAGGACAGAAAAAAGTGTGGACCCCGCTGACCATAATAGCTTATGCTCAACAGGAGAGAGAGGACCCTGCTGACCATAAGATCTTACACTGTACAAGAGAGAGAGACTTACCCAATTTCTCTGGAGATGGAAAATGACTCTGCTGGACAAAAATGATGTTAGCCTACTCTCTGATGATTCAACAGTGTGGGAAATGGTGCCATACAAGTTTTTTTTTCACTTTGTGAATCACAAAGTGAATGTCAAAATGCTTAAATTAACCTAAAACTGCAAATTTCAGAAAATTTTATTTGACCTTGACCCTCACCGGATTAATTCATTCATCTCTAATATGGGCCATATTATTTAATGCTAATTTTTATAGTCTTTAACAAGGGTGTGTTGCTCACAGGGTAATAATACAGAGGGGCCTAAAACATGCCCCCAGAGAATCCTGTGAGCCACTCCATCTTGGTAAAAACAAAGGGGTATGCATAGAAAAAACGGGGCCCATAGCAATAGTACTAATTGGGTCTCACACTCCCGATACCCCCAAAAAAGTATATCAAAGTAGAAGGCGAGTTCATACCTCCCAACTTATAAAAATAGAGTGTGACACCTATTGCCACATATACAAAAATAATATGCCCCTACTGACGACCCTACTGAATACCCCTTTTATGGTTCCTATAGGTTATGATGCCCCCCAAAATGTATTCTCACACACACACTATTATGTCCCCACAGTGAATCTCCCACACAATTTGCCTACACAGTACCTCACATGTCCCCAACGCAATATAATACATGCCAAAGTATGATGCCCCTAAAGTGACCCCCACACAGTATGATGTCCCCATAGCTTCCCAACACATATGTATGATAGCCCCTACAGTTTCCTCCCCACACAGTATCATGACCCTCATAGCCCTCCATACAGTATGATGTCCCCACATAGCATGATGGCCCCCACAATCTCCAAAACACAGTATGATGGCCCACACAGCCCCCTCATAAACTATCCTGGCCCCCACTCAGTATAGTGACTATCATAGTGAACACTCAGCATGAGTGCAGCCCCCCACACACAATAAGATAGCCACTACTCAATATGATGAGTTCCACAGTCTCCCACAGAGTATGATTCTCCCCTCAGTTCCCCACAAACAGTATGATGACCCTCACAGCCATCCCACACACAGTATGATGCTCCCACAGTCTCCCCACACAGCATTATGTCCCACAACCCCTCAATACACGATATGACAGCCAACTCAGCCTTCTTCCACCTTATCAACAGCATCTTGTTCCCCATACACCCTATCAGGGACCCCACAGCCCCCCCAAGTACTTATGACGCGCCCCCAGGGCCGTGTGGTACTCGGCAGCCGGGCCTCTGACTGCTTGCAGGGCATATCGCGGTGGCTGGCCCGGCCCGTGACCCAGGGCAGTCAGTGCAAAAGGGGTTTTATCTGATTGGAATTTATAGAAAGTTCGTGACGCCACATGTGTTGTCTGGTGAGGATCACCAGCGCTGCAACAGTCCTCTGAGGCAGATGTTAGGGCAGCTTGTGATGGGACGGCTCCCCACAGGTGGAGCAGGCCTCAGGGCAGTGAAGTGAGAGAGGGTGGGTTGCGCTGGGCGTTGTAGTGCAGGGGGAACAATGGCGTCGATGAAAGAATGAACGGAGGCGGTGCAGTGCAATCATCCGAGATTTTACTCACAGTTCTTAAGATAGTCCACCGGTGCACGGTACAGGTTGCGGGCCTCCCACGTCGTGCTGCATTCACCAGGCAGGGGTTCAATCCTTCCTCAGGCAGCTTGGGAATACCTGGCAGAACCCTACTTTCTCGTGTTCCTACTTTGACCGTCTTCACACTGTGTCTTTCTCCCTCCTGCCCTGCGCTGCCCACTCTGAATCCTGTTCGGGTGCTCTGAAGTCCCTCCTGTCCGTCGGAGTTACACAAACTTGCTTGACCCTCAGGGGACTAGAATGCGGCAGCGATCCCTCTGTCTTCTGACAGATGCGGGGCGTACGGGTGCCGTCCTGCACGCGCCGTACCCCCTAGGATCCCTTCCTAGAATGGAGCCTACTCCCTGCTCCCCTCCTGGGCCTCCAGACCTGGCCCTACTTGTGGAGCAGAGCTCCTAATGAGACTCTGCCCCCGGACTGTTCTTCTGAACTGCTCCCACTGACTCAACTCTCTGACTGATCTGTCACCCTAAGATGGCTTCCCTATTTATACTCCTACCAAAGTGCTCCCTCTAACTACTTCCTCCACAGACACCCACTACTGGTTCCCCATACCTTTGGGTTCCCTCTCCACTCCAGCCAGGGTCAGGGCTCAGCAGCTGCGCTCTGCATGTTGCCCCTCCAGCCGGCCTGGAGCAGTGTACTGTTGGATGCAAGTGTTTGGGGTTCCGGGCAGCACTCCCTTCTTACCTGAGAGAAGGAGACACCACACCTCTGGGTGAGGTGCAGTACCTCTGTGGCGACTGAACCCTCAGGGGCGCCACACTTACAATAAAAAATAAAACTATTCACCTAGCCCTTTTAGGCTGATGAGCTGCTCTGAGGCTCCACACTGTAGGTGTGATCTAGTGACATCATTGCACCTGCTGTGCTGAGACTCATATGCTCAGGCTAATTGGTGCAGCACAGAGCCAATGGTCGTATACTAAAGAAGGAGCAGTAAACCACTTCTTGAAAAAAGAAAGGATCTTTAATAACAAGTACATTTCAAAATTGCTTGTTTAAGCATTCCTCTCTGCTGGTCAATATGCCACTGGCAGTGCCAGACAGAAATGTATTATTTAAAGTTTTGATCATCGTGATGCTTCACCAATTACTGATACTAAGGAGCAGAAGTGCTTAGCCAAGCACAACTTTTCTCCCAGGCTACAGATGGATCCCAGTTTAATAATGGAAAACCTGAAGACAGGTTCTCTTTAAGGACTAAAAGTTTATAAACTGACAGTGTGGATGTTATTGGCTATACCATGTACATATGCTTTGTGGCACTGAATATATGTTTTATTTTGCAGGCCTGCAGTAGGGCAGGCCACAGACCCCTGCAGGGCTGTTTATTTGTCACATTGTGACAGGATGAGAAATTAGACTCTCTCGTGTGACAGTTGTAGAGGACTATCTAGACCATACATGTCAAACTCTGGCCCGTGGGTCAAATCTGGCCCTCAGGGTGATTATATTTAGCCCGCGACACCAGAATAGCCACCCCTATGTGAGGCCATTATTCTGTATGGAGGACTATGTGGGGCCCATTATTCCGTATATAGGTTGGCCCATGACTTTGTCCAAGTTTCTCATTTTGACCCTCTGTGTGTTTGAGTTTGACATCCCTGGTCTAGACCAAGAAGGAACCTGATGCAAGTTGGAGAGCAGGATTCTAAAATTCTATTATGCCGGGTCATCACACTCTCAAGGATGGTCACAGAATAGCCCCTATGTGGTGGAGCTTTGGGCCCATTTTTTAAAATTTGGGAAAATTTAGGAGGCTCTTTTAAAGGAATGGGGTTCTCACAAACTTCTTTAATTGTTGGCAAGACTCCCGGACACCTTCAAGGCCCCTACAAAAATCTTTCAGAAACAAGCCGTTCCAAAGAGTTTTCTGTGCTTGACACTTGGATGACCTGGGTGTTGAAAGACACTTTCAATGAAGTCGGGAACAGGGAGTGGAGGCGTCATAGTCACCACACCAGTGAAAATTTCCAACTATGCACTTTGTGCACCATACTCACGTTTCTTGTAGTCAGCTAACCAAAAAAGTTGGCACGTATGAGCTTGTCCTTCTGCTTTAAGGATGGGTCAGCAATGCTGTTGCGTATCAGATGTCAGGTCAGGAGACGTGATAGAAGATCTAGAAGTGGAGGTCAGCCCCGCCGAGCATGGACTGGAATAGCCAGAGAACCACTCGAGAACCCATCCCTATACTTTCAACTCTCCTGCATATATATGGCTTCTTCGCTTGCTGTAGATCATTTTATCAAGAATAATTTGACTATTATTAGGGAAAATCACCATATTGCTACTTGCGTTGCTATTTTCTCTAGAGGCATCTTCAGTCATTATCCACTGTGAATGAAAATCTGTCCAACATTGTGGAAGATCAGTGAATCTCTGATGTACAATGAAATGTAGCAAAAGCTGCAGGAAATTAAATGAGAAAAAAAAGGAACAAGTCTTAAAAACAATGTTGCTGACTGTTTCATTTATTAAATGGGAATATCGGCTTTTGATTTCATTGGACATGTGTCTTCTCCTGGCCCAGGCGTGTCCTCGCAATGTGGCAATAATGAGATGATTTACATAGTGTTTTGCAAGATGTATCAGTAGTAAAAATAGAAGCTTTTTTTTTCAGATATTTGATTTGTCAAAACCGGTTCCATTATTTTTTCGTATATGAAATCTAATGGTTGGTATGTAAAATCTTGTGCATGTCAAGGCTGTCACTGCAAAACAATCTATACTTGTAGACACTCACTGAAGATGAAAAGGTAAAGTTTTTGTTGCCTGTAATCAGTTAGGAATGTGCTTTAAAGGGGTATTCTTCAAGTTTGTAAGTTATTTGCTCTACAATAGAATTTGGATAACTTCCTGATCTCTGGAGGTCTGACCTCTGTGATTCCCATAGATCCCAGAAACCAGGGCTCTAAAAGCCACATGTGATTGGAGCAGTGGTCAATCATCCACACTTCCACTCCATTCATTTTTATGGATATGCTGAAGACCTGCCAAGCTCGGCTATCTCTGGTGGACCCATTAAAAATGAAACGAGCAGCAGTGCACATGCTCCATTTAGATGTGGCTCTTCGGAGCCCCAGTTCTTGGTATCGATGGGGTTCCCAGCAGATGGACCCTCAGCAATTGTGAACTTCGATGGATAGGAGATAACTTTGAAACTTGTGACTCCTTTAAAGGGGTTGTCCGGCACTTTAATATTGATGGACTATCTTTAGGATAGGTCAGTGGGGATGTGACACTCATTACATCTGCGTGACATTGTGGCAAATCAGGGATGTTCATGGGCGGAGCCAATTTTTTGGCGCGAATAAGCCGGAACCCCGAACACGAACCCGAATTTGAAATGCCGAACAAATTCGCTCAACACTACTCATCACCACTGCCAATCAGAAGTTCCCATTGCTGGCAGCATCCAGAACTGCTCAGCTGCGTCAACAGATTAGTGGCCGTGGACAGGAACTGCACATCTGCCCCTTATTGTTTCAAATAGGGGCTTTACTTAGCAGCTCATCAGTTACCTAGATTACAAACAATGCCTCTGTCTGATGGTAAGACATTATTTATATGGACAGACCGTATCTTTCAGTGGATATTATGCAATGCTTCATTTGTCCTGTGATGGCGCAACAGGATAATTAAACATTTAATGCTAATATTCCCCACTCACTACTGATATAAATAGATAATACATAAGGCAACATTCACACATTCATGCAGTGTCGGACTGGGGTGCCAAGAGCCCACCAGTAACCAACTCCAGGGCCCCAGTTTTCAGCTACATGCAAATATGACATTATCCTCAATCACAAATTTATATAACAATGAACTGGGAAGATTGTTAAATGAATAAGATTCTGCCTTTGTCTGTACATAGTGACTCAAGTGTATTCTGTCAAGCACTGCTCATATAAGAAGGGGCCCACCGGAGAATTCTCCTGCTCTCCAGTGGGCCAGTCCAAGCCTGCATTCGAGACAAACAGACTAATGTTGTTTCAGGTGTCATCCTAGTTGTTTCCATATTCTTTCTCGTCCCTTTTTTTACACTGAAATGTTTTCATCCATTGACTCTTAACAATGGAATATTAAAAAATGGATGGAACTCAGATGAATACAAAGTTTGTCTTCAGTGGGTCATCCGTTCTACACATCTCCTCATATACTTTAAGGCTGTGTCTGACCAAATTTTACCTTTGAAAAATAGTAAAAAAATTAACCAGTAAACCTCCTTAGACCTTTTTTTGTGGATTCAGCACAGAATATAACCTTGGCTCCAGGTCGTCAATGAGGAAGGTTTTGTAGCTTCCTCCTTGACCTACACTGAAAACACTATGATGGATGACCAGGGTGGCCCTGGCTATTCTCATCCTCTAAGCAAGGGAATATTTCAACTGGTTGAGGGTAATAACACAAAATAAACTTACAAATCATCAGTTGTCATTTGGTGATTCTCTAATTAAGGTAATTAAAATATTGGAGTTAATGTAACATTATATACACAAAGTTGGAACCACATTTTAAGTTTTTCTACATCTCTTTAAGAAGGTAAAAATCTTTTCTACCACGAGTTTCCACCTTTTCATGCTACATCTGTTTGTCATTGCTTTCACTGTGTGCTTGTTCCTCCAATACTGATGATGCCGCACTAAAACTTTAGAACTTTTTCTATCAATTCCGTTTTTTCTTCACGTTAGGCTTTCATTTGATTTGCTTCCTTTTTTACATTTTGCACTTTTCTTTTAGAATCTATGTTTTATTTTTACCATAAGGTGGATCAGTATAAATGTATTTTACTCCCTAACAATGCGGCAGTGAAACGAGTGTTAGAGTGGTATGAGGCGACAGTGGCGTGCTCTATATGGTCAGTATTATGCACCTACCTTCATAATAATCCATCTATTTTGGCATTGTGCAATAAATCCCTGGCAATATCTGGATACATTACTCATTCTTTGTCACTTGACATTTATTTATTTATTTTTATGTATATATATATATATTTTTTTTATGTATTGATAGCAATTAATTATTTATTGCATGAATTACTACAATACACGTACTCTAATAGTCTGTGAAATCCAGCCTTTATTTTCTATTGGAGCACACCCTTCCCCCTCCGTTATTTTAACATATTTTAATCATGTCTTGTGCTGTATGTTATTCTTAATGTTGTTTTTAATATTTATCAAATCAATAAATTATTATTCGTATACCGATTATTGCCTACTTTTGAATACAGTGTTCAGGGTATGTATTTAATGGTGGTATTCGTGGGTTGTTTATGAATTTTTGGCATAATTTGGGATTTCTGTCTTATGTAGGTTAAATGCATTTAAAGCAGAGCAGCCAGCACAAAACATGAATACCTCAATCTGATGGCCTATATGGAAAGATGCTTTAATGCTGATTAGATCTTTACACTTCTTGTAGAAATCGTTTTTTCTGTTCTAGACAAATCCAAATATGAAATTGATTAGAAATGAGGTTAAGTGCAGTGGGCGGGCCTTGCACTTATAGCTGTCTAGGAGGCAGGAAGTGGGCAGGGAAAAGACAGAGATGCAGGAGAGCTGTAAGTGCAGCGCCCGCCCACTGCACTTTCAGCTCATTAACATACAATTTCAACTATGGATTTCTTTAGAACAGCAAAAAGGATTTGTACAAGAAAGGTAAGGACTTTATCAGTATTAAAGCATCTTTATATACATGCCATTAGTTTGTAATATAAAATCCTAATGACAAGTTCTATCTAAGACCCATTTATGATTATGGTGAATGAACGTTCCTAGCAATGCTTGTCACCCAATAATCATGCAGTTCAAGTAGGCTGCAATCACCTGATAACTAGCAAGGCACTCATTCATTGAGTAAAATTATGCTTTATGCCGCACAAAAAAAATCACTGTTCTTGGCAGCGCATCATGCTATGTAATCACTGATCTCGGCAGCGCATCATGCTATGTAATCACTGTTCTCGGCAGCGCATAATGCTATGTAAAGAGGATTCATGCTGCAGAGAACAATGGCAGCCTATGCATTTTGAAAAATCTAATTTAATCTAATCTGATTGTTCAGTGTGCAAATGAAGCTGGGTCAACCTGTGTAAATGCACTCTATAGCCAATTATTACACAGATTTACTTCCATCATGATTCCTTACATCTATGGCACATATTTTATAGATGAGCAAATCTCCCTAAAATTGCTTTCGGGCAGCTACACTGGATTCGGATTGAAGAGTCAGTTCAGTCCTATTAAAATTGTCCTATATCAAAAGAGCCACAATTGCCGTGAAAAGATATTTTGTTTGTGCTTGGAGGTCCTTAGCCCTCAAGTCATAATAAACAGATGGGAGCAAAAGGGTTAAAAAAATAAAACACAATGGGTCTAATTCATCAATGCTATCACAACAGAATTTTGGCATGAAAGCTTTGAAAAGTCACAAAATTTAGGCACAACTTTTCCCATTTTCGCCCCAATTTCTCCCAGATTCGCGCAAAATGGTGGAGCTGCGCAATGACAAGGTGCAGCAGGGGCAGGACACCCCAGCCCAAGAAATTCATGATGAACTGTGGTGTTCACTTTGCTAGAAATATCACTCAAGAACTTTACTGGAGTGAGATTTCTGCTGTAGAGTACGGAAGCACACCCAACTCATCAGATGCTCTAGATTCATAAAAAGGTATGGATCTCTTCATGAGTCAGGACTGTTTTTTTTTACTCCAGCACACCCATCAAGATTGGCGTGAACAACACCCAGGCTTGAAGTATTGGGCCAATAATACTTAACTGTCCTAGGCCCTCACATGTCCTTAGGCCAACTTTGCTGCAGATACCTGATCCTCTGTGTCTGGTTCTTCTGATGTTACCTTCTGGTGTTGAGGCCAATGATTGACCTCATATAGTTGCTTGGAGGTGACTCACGCCATTGTTGTCAATGGCTTGTCCCATTTTTCTTGATTTGTGCGATCTGAAGTACAAAAATTTGGGTTTGCAAAGGATCTGAAAATTTGGGGAACTTTGTAACTAATTCAATTTGTTATGGACAGATTCTATCATCTCTAACATGTATGCCATGATGATAGTTTGAGTTGTTCAGTAGACCACCAAGGCAAGATTTGCTGATTGTTTGTGACCCTCTGCTTTGGCTGATACAATGAGGTCCTAAGTAGTGTTGAGCCACCCCCGTAGTGTTCGAGTTCGGTTCGGTTCGTCGAACACCCGTGTGTTCGCCGAACTGTTCGTCGAACTGTTCGTCGAACACCTTCGAACACCGTTAAAACCAATGGCAGGCAAACAAAAACACATAGAAACACATAGAAAACACCTTCAAAGGTGTCCAAAAGCTGACAAACTGCTCAGAAGACACAACTAACACATGGAAAAGTGACAAGTACATATAGTCATGCGAAAATAAAAGAGGTGGAGGAGTAAAAGGAGGGGGAGACACAGATATAGGCATGTCATGCCCTTCTAAAATCCAAAAAGTGAGAAGCCGACACGGCCAGTCCGCTCCTGCCCGTGCCACCTCCGTGTCGCCGGGTTTGTGCCAGAGCCGCGGTGAACCCTGATGGCCAGCCCCCCTCTCCCAATACTGGTGCCTGTCCGCTGGTGGGTCGAGCGAGCCCCCCTGTGGTGGAGGCAGCTCTAAGCTTTTTAATTTAAATTGTCGCTCTAATTTGAATGAATACACTTTAAATCCATTTACAAGGATCTATTGGAGGGCAAGTCTCATGCCAGCAGCCGCGTAATTCCAGCTCCAGTAGCGTCCACTAAAGCTGCTGCAGTTAAAAAGCTTTTATAAGGATCGAGCTCGGCTGTCCACCGCAAGGCATCCTACTGCCAGTCCCAGCCCCTATGCCTTGGGGTGCCTCCTGATGCTCTTCACTGAGTATCCCATGGTCCCGAAGCATTTCCTTTGAAAAAATTAAGTGTCTAAACTACAGGTGGTGTAGCTTGCTTAACAGCCGGGATAATCCGCTGACTAGCAGACACTGCTACTAGGCACAAAGTATTTCCTGGGCTAGATGCAGTTAAAAATTTGTAATTAGATACTCTCGTTGGATGCTAAGAAAGCATTCCATAGAGTCTCCTGGCACGCCATATATGATTCTCTTAAAAAGCTTGGGGTAGGGGTCTAGGGGACCCTTTTATAGCCAAAATCACGGCCCTGTATCGCAATACGTCACCTAGGCTGAAGATAAATGGAACTGTAGCACCCTGAGGGCTCGGTTGCTACAGACGTATTGCACCTCACCCAGAGGTGTGATATCTCACTCTCAGGTAAGGATGGAGTGTGGATCAAGACCCGACACCTGCATGCATTACACCACATTGCCGTGGGGCAGGGCGACCAATATGCCCCTGAGATGGGCACGACAGTCCCTGTCCCTGGCTGGAGTGGGGGGAGGGAACACTGAGGAAGGGGAACCCTGTAGTGCAGGAGCAGGGAGGAAGCAGTTCCTGGGTGCATTGAGAAGGGAGTATAAAAGGTGGGCACCATCTTAGTTCAGTGCAGAGAAGTCTGAGCAGAAGTGGCAGGGAGCAGGGGCTCTGCATGAGCTCTGCTCCGGAGGCGGGCCTAGTAACAGAGGCCCAGGCCTGGAAGAGGGAGAAGGAAGGAAGAGGAGCGGAGAAGGCTCCAGGAACGAGGAATGAAGGGATCCCAGGGGTGCGGACGGGCGAGTCACCACCGCACGCCCGAATCCACCTGCGTGGAGGGGTCAGGCCAAAGGGGGAGACCGGTCCCCGAAACTAGTGGAGGCAGGAAACGACCCTCAGCTAGAAACCGGAGGCTCTGACATTTTATGTGGCGCAGCCCCTCGCTACACCCGCTAGGAAGGCACCACATAGGGTCAGGGAAACTGGCGCCAAGTTTACCAAGAGGAGGCCCGAGGCAGCTGGACAGAAGGGTTGGTAAGAAAGGTCAGACAAAGGACACACAAAGGGGGTCCTGTGAAGTGCTCCAAAGTTATCTGGGAGTTGTCTGAGCCCCTCACCTGGTGAGCACAGTACGACGTGGGCAGCCGTTACCTGCAGACGTGGTCTGGATAATAAGAACTGTGAGTAAAGGCCCTGGACTGCATCACTGACTCCGTGTCGTTACTGCTGCTGCCCTGCACCATCACCCCCATCCTCCGCATACACTGCCCTGAGGCTATACTCCTCCCGTGGGGAGTTATGCTACGCTCTGCTGCACCCACAACACCAGCCTCAGCGGTCTGCCCTGTAGCGGCGGTTCACTCTGACCGCAATCCACGGGTGGCGTAGTCGGACATTTAAACATCAAAACCACATAAATAGTTCCGCCACTGGTTTGACCGCCCTGAGCCACGGAACCGGGTCGCCGCCACGAAGACTACAACCACCAGCATCCACCAAAAAGGGTCCGGCTCCGGGTGTCCCAAGGCCCAGGGGGTACGTCAGAACATTTTCATCACCTTTCACAATCACCAATGGGACAAGGCAGGGATGTCCTCTGTCCCCTCTCTTATACATCCTAGTGACGGAGCACCTGCTCTCATCAATTCGCCATAACCCCAATATTAGGTGGATTGAGGTGGGAGGCACCGAGTACAAGTGCTCTCTATTTGCTGATGATGTCCTAGTATATATCACTCAATCACATATATCCATCCATGCTGTTATGGCTGAAATAGATCACTTTGTTACATGGTAAAATTTTAAAATCAATGCAGCGAAGTCTGAGGCCCTCGATGTCTCCCTCCCCAAATCCATATAGGATTCCATCCAGTCCAACTTTCCCTTTGCCTGGCCCTCACAGGGTATCAAATACTTAGGAATTCCTATTCATAGAGACCTCTCCCATCTATGTTATCTTAATTTTGGGCCCTTTATTGAACAATTCCATACAGACCACGGTTGGCAAGTTAGAACTGTAAGATTCACTACGTGAACCGCTGGTGTTTTGTGGAAAAGCACATGTACACCGCGTTCCAAATTATTATGCAAAAAGTGTTTAGGAGTGATAAGGGAAGAATTTGTTTGTTTGTCAGTTAAACTCATTGATGGTGATGTGTGTCAGGGCTCTTTATATCACTGTAAGCAATTGCAGACACCTGTGCTAAATAGTTTGGCAGGTGTGTCCAATGAAAGGCAAGACTACTTAAGAAGGCTCTCTCACATTATTAAGCAGCCTACATTTTCTGCCAAAATGGGAAAGAAAAAGGATGTGTCGGCTGCTGAGAAGCAACAAATTGTGGAGTGTTTAGGTCAAGGCATGACTACAATCAACATTGTGCGATGATCAGGATGAAGTGTCTTGGCAATCAAGAAGTATGTAGCTGATTCACAGTACACACGTGTGCGTGCTGATAAGGGCAAATTGAGGACTCTTTCCTACAGGCAATTACGTCAGGTTGAAAGAGCAGCGGCAAAAAAGCCTTGTCATAGCAGCAGACAAGTTTTTGAAGCTGCTTGTGCCTCCAACGTCCCCCGAACAACAAGATGCAGGGTCCTTCAGAGGTTTGCAGCTGTGCATACGCCATCCTGTCGACCTCCTCTATCCACTTCACACAAGCAGAAATGGCTCCAGTGGGCCAAACATTACATGAAGACTGATTTCAAAACTGTTTTGTTCACGGATGAGTGCCGTGCAGCGCTCGATGGTCCAGATGGATGGAGTGGAGGATGGCTGGTTGATGGACACCCCACGCAAACACGGCTACAGCGCCAACAAGGAGGAGGTGGAGTAATGTTTTGGGCTGGAATCATGGGGAGAGAGATTGTCGGCCCCTTTAGGATCCCTGAAGGCGCTAAAGATGAACTCCATAATGTATGTGGATTTTCTCAAACAGCACTTCCTGCCATGGTTCAAGAAGAAGAACCGTGTATTTCACAGCAAGATCATTTTTCTGCATGATAATGCACCATCTCATGCTGCACATAAAACATCTGCATCTCTGGCTGATATGGGCATAAAAGGGGACAAACTTATGGTGTGACCCCCATGCTCCCCTGACCTCTACCCCATTCAGAACCTTTGGAGCATCATTAAAAGGAGTGTCTATCATGGCGGGAGGCAGTTCACATCTAAGCAACAGCTCTGGGAGGGTATTCTGTCCTCATGCAAAACAATTGAAGCAGAAACCATCCAAAACCTGACAAATTCAATGGACGAGAGAGTTCAGAAGCTCCTTTCGAACAAGGGGTCCTATGTGAAAATGTAACATCACCTAGAATAAAGTTTTGAGTTGAAAACTGTTTGATTTCAGTTTCTAACAACCTGCTAATGCTTATAATTTCAAAAATGACCATTTTTTTGGTCTTTATTAAAATGAAAAGGTTGATCGAAAAGTTTGGGGGATCTAAGAGTGTGACAACCCAGTAGTCATGATTACTTCGAATTCTGACAATATGAGGGTCATGCTGCAGGTAGTGCAGCAAGAAGGCACTTATGTGTCTTGCGCATCTCGGAGCCCCAAAATTATTTTCCGGGCTAGATGCAGCTAAAAATTATTTTTAATTTTAAATCTGGTGGAGCTTATTATAGATGGCCTAATAGGATCAGTGCTGCACACTGCTACAAAGCCCAAATTATTTTCCAGTCAAGATACAGATAAACATGATTAGTAATTTGAAAGCTTAAAACGTTTGGTAGGGTGATTTTAACCAATCATCAAGCTTTTACTCTCCCCAGGATGACACAGGGGTAGAAAAGTCGTTTCGGATCCATGATTTGTTCATCTTTATGAACGTGAGTCTGTCTACATTATCAGTGGAGAGCCGCGTGCGCTTATCTGTCAGCACACCACCAGCAGCGCTGAACACACGTTCAGACAGAACGCTGGCTGCGGGGCATGACAAGATCTCCAAGGCGTAAGTGGCTAGCTCCGGCCATTTATCCAGATTGGAAGCCCAAAAAGAGCAAGGGTCCAGTGACACAGTCGTGGCTTCAATGTTTACTTGGAGATACTCCTGTACCATCGTCTCTAGGCGTTGACTATGTGTCAGACTTCTTGTCTCCTGTGGCCTTGCAAAGGATGGGCTAAAAAAGTGGTGAAATGATTCCGCAAAATTGATGTTACCAGCAGATACTGTGGTTCTGTTACGGTTTGAGTGCTGAACACTTGACGGTCCCACGGTTGGCAAGTTGGAACTGTGAGATTCACTACGTGCACCACTGGTATTTTGTGGAAAAGCACATGTAAGATTCTGCAACAGTCTCTGCTGATACTCCTGCATGCCTGCATCCCTTTCTATGGCAGGAATAATTTCTGCAAATTTACTTTTGTACCGGGGATCTAACAGTGTGGCAACCCAGTAGTCAGGATTATTTCTAATTCTCACAATTCGAGGGTCATGTTGCAGGTAGTGCAGCAAGAAGGCACTCATGTGTGTTGCGCATCCAGGAGCACCAAGTCCCTGTTGTGTTGGTGGCGAGGTAACAATCATGCTTCCTTCCTCTGTCCTCTCCCCCCAACCTCGCACAACAGAAATGTGATCAAGGTCTCCCTCATCTGATGAGTCTTCCATCAGTTCGTCCTCCACTTCTTCCTGGGCTCCTGCACCTTCCTCACTAGTTTGGCTGCTACTATGCGCCCTGGTAAAACCATCTCCCCCACCCTCACATGCCTGCCGCCTTGGTGCTGCCGACCTTCTGGACCTTGCAGATGTTAGCCCTTCCGCATACAACTCCTCCTCCTCTACTTCCTCCACCTCCTCTTGTGCCACCACCTGACTCCGAATTCTGTTTAACATGTGCTCCAGCATGTAAATCACCGGAATAGTCATGCTGATAATGGCATCGTCAGCACTAAACATCTTCGTCGCCATTTCAAAACTGTGCAGAAGGGTGCATAGGTCCCTGATCTGAGACCACTCCTCCAGCGTGATTTGCCCCACCTCTGAATCTCGTTGGCCCAGGCTATACGTCAGAACGTATTGCACCAGGGCTTGTCGGTGCTGCCACAGTCGCTGCAACATGTGCAGAGTTGAATTCCACCGGGTAGGCACATCGCATTTTAGCCGGTGAAGTGGCAGGCCCAAGAACTTCTGTAGAGATGTAAGTCGCTGAGCTGCGGGATGCGAACGGCGGAAGTGAGCACACAGCGACCGTGCCCTCTGCAGAAGGCCATCTAGTCTGGGATAGTGGGCTAAAAATTGCTGGACAACCAGGTTCAACACGTGAGCCATACAAGGCACGTGTGTGACATTGCCCCGGCGAAGGGCCGCACCCAGGTTTGCAGCATTGTCGCACACGGCCTTCCCTGGTTTCAGGTCCAGTGGAGACAACCATTCATGAAATTGGTTCTCCAGAGCTGACCACAACTCCTCAGCTGTGTGACTCACATTTCCCAGACATTTCAATGTAAAAACCGCCTGATGACGTTGAGCCCTACTGCCAGCATAGTAAGGAGGTGTGCAGGATCCCTTCTGCGCAGTTAGAAAGCTTGTGGCATGACCAGACAGGCTTTGGGTGCAGGTGGAAGACCGAGAGGAGGTTGACGAGGCAGAAGCAGTGGAGGAACTTTGACATAAAGAGGATTGACGCACAACTCGTGGGGACGGCAAGACTTGGACAACAGCCCCTTGTCCTGCTGTCACCATAGTTACCCAGTGCCCAGTCAGCGACATGTAACGCCCCTGTCAATGCCTACTCGTCCAAGTGTCTGTGGTGAAATGCACCCTGTCACACACAGAGTTTCTCAAAGAAGCGGTGATGTTGTGTGCGACATGCTGGTGGAGCGCAGGCACACCTTTCTTTGAGAAGTAGTGCCGACTGGGCAT
The DNA here is from genome assembly GCF_046119375.1 of Phyllobates terribilis. Classification (NCBI taxonomy): domain Eukaryota; kingdom Metazoa; phylum Chordata; class Amphibia; order Anura; family Dendrobatidae; genus Phyllobates; species Phyllobates terribilis. The sequence goes on from NW_027362768.1 coordinate 333,523,858, forward strand.
CTGGTACTGGGGCACTGCGACGGACATAAGGTCTCGAAAATCCTCTGTGTCCACCAGGCGGAAAGGCAGCATTTCTGTAGCCAAGAGCTTGCAGATGGTGAAATTCAACCTCTTAGCTTTCTCATGGCTAGGAGGAAATGGTCTTTTACTTGTCCACATCTGAGGGACCGAGGGCTGGCTATTGTGCTTAGACGGGGTTGATAAGGGTGTCCCCGGCAAACTGCCGGTCTGTGAGGAAGATGCAGGCGGACATGTTAGGTTGCCTTGATCCAAAGGTGGTGCTATCGATGTCGGACAGCGCTCAACACCAGCTGGTGTTACCACCTCCAAAGAAAATGATGACCTGCCAATCACGCTGGCTGTTGCGGGTAAAGAGGTGGCAGGTCTGCGCCCCAAAACAGGTGTGACTGCTGTCCCCCCAGTCACAGAGGATGAAGAGGCCGCGGATGCACAAGATATGGCAGACGGTGGTTGGCCCGGCCGGCTAGGCCACATTGTAGCACACTGAGCTTCCCACTGCAACTTATGCTTCATGTCCATGTGCCGGTTCATGCATGAAGTACTCAAACTATGTATTTTTTGGCCTCTACTTAGCTTTTGCTGACAAATGTTACAGATAACACGAGTTGGGTCATCTTTATCGATCTGAAAAAATGCCCAGGCTATGCAAGGCTTAGCACCCATGCGACCTGAAGAGCCACCACGACTTGTGGTGAGAGGCAGAGTTGTGTTTGAGGATGCAGTTGTTGACGTGCTTCCAGTACTACGTCTCTGTCCAGGAAGGCGCAACCTGACCTCGTCGTCACTAGCATCTTCCTCCACCTCCTCTGCTGACCTCATCTCTTGGCTGACTGTGGGTTGACAGTAAGTGGGATCTCCGACCTCATCATCATCACCCTGTGCGTTATCACACCCGTCGTCCTCAGAGCCAACCTGTTCCTGCCCTGACAAAAAACTAAAGTTGTCGCTCCAATCAGGTATTTGAGTCTTATCATCGTCTTCCTCATTGTCTCCACCAACAGGAGTTACAGTTTGGGAATGAGGGTCTACATTATGGTCAGAATCTTCTGCGTCTGGTCCAGGATCCGACTCATAAAGATTCTGGGCATCAGTGCAGATCATTTCCTCGTCTGGATTCTCAGAAGCGCTGGAGTCGACCTCTGATTCCCAGGCTATAGTATGAGTAAACAGCTCTGCAGACTCAACCATCTGTTCAACCTCATACTCAGACGGGCAGCTGGAGATTTGGGAGCTGTGAGGAAGCAAGTGCGATTTGGGTGACACCTTTGAGGACTGGAGTATTTGTGATGTTGAAGTTGATGTGGAGGAGAGCCCACTTAAAGGAGCACTTGATATCCGTTGAAGCACCTGCTGTTTTTGTGCCTCATCTGGAATTTGTAGCGATTGGCGTGGCCGTAAGAAAGGGATCTTATCACATTGTCCGCTAAAAGAAGTAGACATTTTAGTTTGGCTGGAAGATGGTCTTTCTTCTGCAGATGTTACTGTTGCTTTAACACCTACCCCACGGACACAACCTTTTTTCCCCTTCCCAACACGCCTATTCCCCTTTCCACCAGCAGCAGGCCTTTTTCCACTCATTTTGGTGGTTAACTAATTCACAACTCTGGAGTTGTTTGCACAAAAAAACAATGGATGGTAACCGAGCAGAGCTGAGTGGCCAAACTGTGGTATTAGGCCAAAACTATTGGCTGGGTTAGATGCAGAAAAAAATTATTTTGAATTTGCAACCTGATGGAGGTCAGTATAAATGGACTAATTGAGAAAGTCCGACACACTACAAGAAGGCCAAATATTTTTTCAGAGGTAGATGCAGAAAAAAATATATTCAGTTTGCAACCTGATGGAGGTCAGTATAGATGGATTAATAGAACAAGACCCACACACAGCTAGAAGCCCAATATTTTTTCAGAGGTAGATGCAGAAAAAACTATATTCAGTTTGCAACCTGATGGAGGTCAGTATAGATGGACTAATAGAACAAGTCCCACACACTGCTAGAAGCCCAAATATTTTTTCAGAGGTACTGTAGATGCAGATAAAAATTAGTTTTAATTTGCAACCTGATGGAGGTCAGTATAGATGGACTAATAGAGAAAGTCCGACACACTACTAGAAGGCCAAATATTTTTTCAGAGCTAGATGCAGAAAAAAATTATATTCAGTTTGCAACCTGATGGAGGTCAGTATAGATGGACTAATAGAGAAAGTCCGACACACTACTAGAAGGCCAAATATTTTTTCAGAGGTAGATGCAGAAAAAAATATATTCAGTTTGCAACCTGATGGAGGTCAGTATAGATGGATTAATAGAACAAGACCCACACACAGCTAGAAGCCCAATATTTTTTCAGAGGTAGATGCAGAAAAAACTATATTCAGTTTGCAAACTGATGGAGGTCAGTATAGATGGACTAATAGAACAAGTCCCACACACTGCTAGAATCCCAAATATTTTTTCAGAGGTACTGTAGATGCAGATAAAAATTAGTTTTAATTTGCAACCTGATGGAGGTCAGTATAGATGGACTAATAGAGAAAGTCCGACACACTACTAGAAGGCCAAATATTTTTTCAGAGGTAGATGCAGAAAAAAATATATTCAGTTTGCAACCTGATGGAGGTCAGTATAGATGGATTAATAGAACAAGACCCACACACAGCTAGAAGCCCAATATTTTTTCAGAGGTAGATGCAGAAAAAACTATATTCAGTTTGCAACCTGATGGAGGTCAGTATAGATGGACTAATAGAACAAGTCCCACACACTGCTAGAAGCCCAAATATTTTTTCAGAGGTACTGTAGATGCAGATAAAAATTAGTTTTAATTTGCAACCTGATGGAGGTCAGTATAGATGGACTAATAGAGAAAGTCCGACACACTACTAGAAGGCCAAATATTTTTTCAGAGGTAGATGCAGAAAAAAATATATTCAGTTTGCAACCTGATGGAGGTCAGTATAGATGGATTAATAGAACAAGACCCACACACAGCTAGAAGCCCAATATTTTTTCAGAGGTAGATGCAGAAAAAAATATATTCAGTTTGCAACCTGATGGAGGTCAGTATAGATGGACTAATAGAACAAGTCCCACACACTGCTAGAAGCCCAAATATTTTTTCAGAGGTACTGTAGATGCAGATAAAAATTAGTTTTAATTTGCAACCTGATGGAGGTCAGTATAGATGGACTAATAGAATGATGCTATGCCCAAAATATTTTACTTCACTAGGTGCAGTAAAAAAATTGGTATTCTATACACAGGTGGTATATCTTGCAACACAGATAGGCTACTCCACTGACTAACACACTCTGCAATAGGCCAAAAAGGATTAGCTTTGCTAGATTCAGCCAAATGCTGTGAAAAAAACTTGCACAGCACTGGCACAGACCTGCCTGGCAAAAACTGATAGGAACTCATGTAACCTAGTCCTGAAAAGGACTGCAATTACAATTAGTCTTTACTCCCACAACCGATCTATTTAAGAGCACAGACCTCCCTGATAAAAGTCGTAGGAAATGCTGTAACCTAGTCCTTAAAAGGACTGCAATCACAACTATTCCCTACTCCCAAGCTATCTGTATATTTGTGCGAAAATTGGCTTGAAATTAACAAGGTATAGCGCACACAGCAACAGCGGTGCCGTCTAACACGCAGCTGCAGCAGTGAGAAAATGGTGGCGACGGGGAAAATGGCTTGGTCTTATAGGGCAAGGACATGTGACATACACTGCCAATGACACATGCCCTTGCTTGTGTGAAAAAAAGCACTTCGCTCCGTGTGTGCGCTGCTGATAGGCTGACAGATTGCACCTCCCCACTGTAAATGCGGGAAAGAGAAAAAAAAATGGAGATCTTCATTGTTCCTGCAGAGATCCATCCCCTGCCCCTCCCCCCACCCCGCTGTACACTCAAACTGCGTATTAACATTAATTTTCATCATTACTGAGAAAAAATCCAGTTATGATTTTGGTGCACGAACAGTTATCGAACATAACCTCGAACAGCCGAATTTTTCTCAAATTGTTCGTGTTCGCCGAACGGCTCGAACACCGCCCAAAACAGCTCGAATTTGAGATTGGCGAACAGTTCGAGTAGAACAACGCTCATCTCTAGTCCTAAGACCAGATGATTGTTAGTTCTGCTTTGTCTGATAGAAGGATGTCCTAAGTATGAGTTCTCCTCCATGTTGTCTGTATGCCCTGATAGCCATGTTGAAAAGTTTTTCCAAGATGGAAAAACTCTAAACAGCACCAGTAGATGGGTGTTTGGGCTCACCTTGTGAGGTGGACCCTCTAAGCCCCAGGTCCGGGTGGGCACATGGTTCCCAGGCATTGATGCAACAGCAGGAAGACACATATGGAGCAAGGATGACTGGAGGACATAGGCAGACGGTACATAAGAAAGTCCAAGACAATGCAGGCAGAAGCAGGCCAGGAGAAGGTATTAATACTAAGACACAGGTGTGTATCTTAATGGGCCTTATATAGTCCAAAGACGATAATGACATGGGAGCACGCCGGGCCACTTGTAAAACCCAGCGTGGAGCACAGAAGAGGGCATCGGCCATAGGGGAAGATGACGAAGCCCTACTGAGCCAAGGTAAATTCGTAAAAGTGGGTTCATTACACTCCAATGTTAACATATTGAATTTTATTTATTAAACTTTTCCTTTTTTTAACTAAAGCTTATGCGAAAGCCATCACTGCCCCGCACCCTTCCAATTTACACTGTATTTAAAGAAGGCTAGACATCCCATCGTCAACGCTGTCTGAGCCGCTGAAACATAAGGGTGGGGACCGACACTGTTTTCATGTACATGCTTCAAGAGTGATTAATTAGCCATAGTTTTAACATTTCCCAGAGAACATAATTAAACTGTGTCCAGGGTGTTAGTGTTCATTGCTAATGATCGTGCTCATTATTACTTGGCATTGCATGTCACTTTGTCACTCATATGGAGTCTGCGATCATCCTCGCCTCATCCCATTAGCCGGATTGTTTGTCGTGGATGTCTACAGTGAAAGTCACAGTGCGTAATAATAAATATAAAACCGATCAGAGCATAATAAACATTTAGCCACATGACAGTCTCGGCTCAAGGGGGTAGTAGATCTCTATGGAGGCCACTATGTGTTGTGACTCCAGCCACATGTAATTAGCATTGCGTGGACTCCTCTAACCATGAATTATGTGATATCCAGCTGCCTTATATTACTCACTCTTCTCCCTTTCTGTACCTATCCTAAAATGACTGGAGAGGGTGCAGTAAAGGACCTAGCATGGTAATAAAAAAAAATTAAATTAGAATGAATGAGAGAGATGAGCAGAATATAACATTGGGTAATTAGGGAGGTGTAAGGTGTTAAGCTGCCGATAGGAAGAGACAATATTAAACACATAGATTGAATATTCACTAAAACCGTATAGGAAGGTCGAAAAGATACATTTCTCTCCTACTATAAAAATTCATTATAGGGCAACAACAACATACATAATAGATCTAGTTAAAATCAACACATAGAAGGGGTTATATAACGTTAGAAAAAAATAAGGTTAACTTTTTTAACCCCTCCGGGGAGATTTTCTGTTTTTGCTCCATCGTTTTTTCCTAACTTTTTTCCAAGAGCCATAACTTTTTTTTCGGGTGGGGGATGAGGCGGTCTGTCGACATGTTTTTTTTTTTGCCGCATGAATTTTCATTTTGATTGTTACCATATAATGTACTGAAAATGGGGAAAAAATCCAAGTGGGAAGAAATGCTGGGGAAAAAAATACTATTCCCAAATTGTTTTTGGAGTTTTGTTTTTATAGTGTTCATTGTGCTATAAAAATGACCTGGAAACATGATTCCTAAAGAAGCACTCCCCCTCCTCCCATCAAACTCTTTATCCTCGTAATATATTGCAGTCATCATATTATACAACACTGTTTACTTACAATTGCTCATTTGGCCTTTCTACCCAGCTAATTCATCTGCTTTAAATTAGGTCTATGACATCACATGATTAAAAACTGACTAGTTGAAACCTTCCAAGCTCTATGTAGAAACATAAAGTCTCTTTTCTCTGCCTGAGTCATCATTGCCAAAGTCCCTGGCAGAGGAGGGGAGCAGAGCAGCTGGGTCAGAAATTGCAGAGGTAGATGACTCATGCATGGACAGCAGACATCCTGTTTCTACATAGAACAGAGAAAATAGACAAATTAACTGGGTAAAAAGGCAAAATGAGCAATTGTAAGTACACAGTGCTATGTAATATGATGACTGCAATATATTAAGAGGATAAAATCTTTTGATGGGAGAAGGATTGCTTCTTTAAGGTCACTTTGATTACAACAATGGCAAGTTTGTGTAGTTTTCTTTTAAGAGGTTCCAATAAAAAATGAAGTTTGTAAAATAAAAAACAGTGTCTCCATTTTTTGAGATCTGCACCTTTTTATTTCTTAGTCGATAGATGTATATCAGGGAATGTATTAAGCACAGGGAGTTGACATTTTTATTGACACCCTTATAGGACACATACTTGATAATTTTTAAATGCATTTTTTGTTGGGTGGAAGAGTGACCGAAAATGGCAATTCTGGCATTTTGATTGTTTTACTGTACGGGTTAAATAATTTTGGTAAATCTGTCTTTTACAGATGCGTAAATATTATATATTATTATTATTATTATTATGGCGCAATTCATTCCATGGTGCTTTACATGTGAAAGGGATATACATAGAACAAACAATTACAATAAATTCTGAACAATACAAGTCGGCGACTGGTAAAGGTGGAGCAAGGACCCTGCCCGATTTTTTTATTTACCTATTTATTTATTTTTTAACTTTAGATGGTAATTAAACTTTTCATATTTTGTAATTTTTATATTTTTTACAAAATATTTCTAACATTTTTTGTTTATTTTTGAGTACTTTTAGGAGACTTGAACCTGTAATCATTTAATCGCTTGTTCTAGATATACTCCTATATATAGTAAAAACGATGGTGTGCTATGAAGCCCAGCTGGTGGCTGGACTTCACAGGAGTACTGAGATGGCAGTAACCCACTTGCCCCTGGCTACAATGGCAATTCATCGGCATCTGCAACAGTTGGGGAGGGAGGGGGCTCAAAATAGGAATGTCCTGTGACTGAACCACAAACATTATTAATATGCAAAGATAGAACAAGCCCCCTGAGGAACAAAGGGCAAAATGCGCATCAGGGTGCAGGATAGTCACTCCACATTATCTTTACTGATCTGTGAGTATATAATTGTTTGACTTTATAGGTTGCACAGCATTACTTATATTTAATGTATGGACTGCTTATGGTTAGTTCTACCAAATTGATTTAGGTGAGACTTTTACACATATATTTAGGTATTTAATACTATTCCATCTAGCAGTTCCTGCTTCTGTGCACTTTTTCACATGCACTGGCCATTCTGATGGAAGGCGATTAGGGTACATAGGTTCACTCCAATTTGGGTGTATAACCTCAGATGCTACTTAGACTGATATATGTGATCATTTTGCACTGTGCACTGGACACTTTATTAATATTAGTGTTGAGCCACCCCCGTAGTGTTCGAGTTCGGTTCGGTTCGTCGAACACCCGTGTGTTCGCCGAACTGTTCGTCGAACTGTTCGTCGAACACCTTCGAACACCGTTAAAACCAATGGCAGGCAAACAAAAACACATAGAAACACATAGAAAACACCTTCAAAGGTGTCCAAAAGCTGACAAACTGCTCAGAAGACACAACTAACACATGGAAAAGTGACAAGTACATATAGTCATGCGAAAAGAAAAGAGGTGGAGGAGTAAAAGGAGGGGGAGACACAGATATAGGCATGTCATGCCCTTCTAAAATCCAAAAAGTGAGAAGCCGAGACGGCCAGTCCGCTCCTGCCCGTGCCACCTCCGTGTCGCCGGGTTTGTGCCAGAGCCGCGGTGAACCCTGACGGCCAGCCCCCCTCTCCCAATACTGGTGCCTGTCCGCTGGTGGGTCGAGAGAGCCCCCCTGTGGTGGAGGCAGCTCTAAGCTTTTTAATTTAAATTGTCCCTCTAATTTGAATGAATACACTTTAAATCCATTTACAAGGATCTATTGGAGGGCAAGTCTCATGCCAGCAGCCGCGTAATTCCAGCTCCAGTAGCGTCCACTAAAGCTGCTGCAGTTAAAAAGCTTTTATAAGGATCGAGCTCGGCTGTCCACCGCAAGGCATCCTAGTGCCAGTCCCAGCCCCTATGCCTTGGGGTGCCTCCTGATGCTCTTCACTAAGTATCCCGTGGTCCCGAAGCATTTCCTTTGAAAAAATTAAGTGTCCAAACTACAGGTGGTGTAGCTTGCTTAACAGCCGGGATAATCCGCTGACTAGCAGACACTGCTACTAGGCACAAAGTATTTCCTGGGCTAGATGCAGTTAAAAATTTGTAAGTAGATACTCTCGTTGGATGCTGAGAAAGCATTCCATAGAGTCTCCTGGCACGCCATATATGATTCTCTTAAAAAGCTTGGGGTAGGGGTCTAGGGGACCCTTTTATAGCCAAAATCACGGCCCTGTATCACAATACGTCACCTAGGCTGAAGATAAATGGAACTGTAGCACCGAGGGCTCGGTTGCTACAGACGTATTGCACCTCACCCAGAGGTGTGATATCTCACTCTCAGATAAGGATGGAGTGTGGATCAGGACCCGACACCTGCATGCATTACACCACATTGCCGTGGGGCAGGGCGACCAATATGCCCCTGAGATGGGCACGACAGTCCCTGTCCCTGGCTGGAGTGGGGGGAGGGAACACTGAGGAAGGGGAACCCTGCAGTGCAGGAGCAGGGAGAAAGCAGTTCCTGGGTGCATTGAGAAGGGAGTATAAAAGGTGGGCACCATCTTAGTTCAGTGCAGAGAAGTCTGAGCAGAAGTGGCAGGGAGCAGGGGCTCTGCATGAGCTCTGCTCCGGAGGCGGGCCTAGTAACAGAGGCCCAGGCCTGCAAGAGGGAGAAGGAAGGAAGAGGAGCGGAGAAGGCTCCAGGAACGAGGAATGAAGGGATCCCAGGGGTGCGGACGGGCGAGTCGCCACCGCACGCCCGAATCCACCTGCGTGGAGGGGTCAGGCCAAAGGGGGAGACCGGTCCCCGAACTAGTGGAGGCAGGAAACGACCCTCAGCTAGAAACCGGAGGCTCTGACATTTTATGTGGCGCAGCCCCTTGCTCCACCCGCTAGGAAGGCACCACATAGGGTCAGGGAAACTGGCGCCAAGTTTACCAAGAGGAGGCCCGAGGCAGCCGGACAGAAGTGTTGGTAAGAAAGGCCAGACAAAGGACACACAAAGGGGGTCCTGTGAAGCACTCCAAAGTTATCTGGGAGTTGTCTGAGCCCCTCACCTGGTGAGCACAGTACGACGTGGGCAGCCGTTACCTGCAGACGTGGTCTGGATAATAAGAACTGTGAGTAAAGGCCCTGAACTGCATCACTGACTCCGTGTCGTTACTGCTGCTGCCCTGCACCATCACCCCCATCCTCCGCATACACTGCCCTGAGGCTATACTCCTCCCGTGGGGAGTTATGCTACGCTCTGCTGCACCCACAACACCAGCCTTAGCGGTCTGCCCTGTAGCGGCGGTTCACTCTGACCGCAATCCACGGGTGGCGTAGTCGGACATTTAAACATCAAAACCACATAAATAGTTCCGCCACTGGTTTGACCGCCCTGAGCCACGGAACCGGATCGCCGCCACGAAGACTACAACCACCAGCATCCACCAAAAAGGGTCCGGCTCCGGGTGTCCCAAGGCCCAGGGGGTGCGTCAGAACATTTTCATCACCTTTCACAATCACCAATGGGACAAGGCAGGGATGTCCTCTGTCCCCTCTCTTATACATCCTAGTGACGGAGCACCTGCTCTCATCAATTCGCCATAACCCCAATATTAGGTAGATTGAGGTGGGAGGCACCGAGTACAAGTGCTCTCTATTTGCTGATGATGTCCTTGTATATATCACTCAATCACATATATCCATCCCTGCTGTTATGGCTGAAATAGATCACTTTGTTACATGGTAAAATTTTAAAATCAATGCAGCGAAGTCTGAGGCCCTCGATGTCTCCCTCCCTAAATCCATATAGGATTCCATCCAGTCCAACTTTCCCTTTGCCTGGCCCTCACAGGGTATCAAATACTTAGGAATTCCTATTCATAGAGACCTCTCCCATCTATGTTATCTTAATTTTGGGCCCTTTATTGAACAATTCCATACAGACCATGGTTGGCAAGTTGGAACTGTGAGATTCACTACGTGCACCACTGGTATTTTGTGGAAAAGCACATGTAAGATTCTGCAACAGTCTCTGCTGATACTCCTGCATGCGTGCATCCCTTTCTATGGCAGGAATAATTTCTGCAAATTTACTTTTGTACCGGGGATTAGAGATGAGCGGTGTTCGACTAGAACTGTTCGACAATCTCAAATTCGAGCTGTTTTGGGCGGTGTTCGAGTTGTTCGACGAACCCGAACGATTTGCAAAAAATTCGGCTGTTCGAGGTTATGTTCGATAACTGTTCGTGCACCAAAAGCGTGTCCTGCATGTCTGGCGCTATTTAGAGCACCAATCATGCAGGGATTGTCTGCCACTCACTGTAATGCCACAGCCATGGTGGTTGTGGCATTACAGTGATTGCCCAAATCGATGGGAACAGTGCCAACAGTGAAACATGAAAAGCCGGCAATTCAGCAGCGGCATACACCTGTACCCGACAATTTAGAACCGAAAGAATAGAGCTTCACACATAGATTAGATAGATATAAACATGTCAGCCACATATATACGAAGTACAGTGAAAGTGCTGCTTACTGTATTGTCATTTAGCGTAAAGGATTTATCAAAAAAAATAATAGTGTTTTCATGCACCGTCTCTTTAAAAAAGCCGGCCGGCAATTCAGCAGCGGTACCCGACAATTTAGAATAGAAAGAATAGAGAATCACACATAGATTAGATAGATAGAAACATGTCAGTCACATATATATGAAGTACAGTGACAGTGCTGCTTACTGTACTTGTCATTTAGCGTATAGGATTTATCAAAAAAAATAATAGTGTTTTCATGCACCGTCTCTTTAAAAAAGCCGGCCGGCAATTCAGCAGCTGTACCCGACAATTTATAACAGACAGAATAGAGCTTCACACATAGATTGGATAGATAGAAACATGTCAGTCACATATATATGAAGTACAGTGATAGTGTTGGTTACTGTACTTGTCATTTAGTATTAAAATAAAGGATTTATTATTAAAAAAATTGGCGTGGGGTTCCCCTTAATTTTAGGCTCTAGCGGAGGTTAAGCAGACGGCTGGGGCAGATGTTTGAAGCCTGGGAAGGGGGTAATACCCACGGAGCTTCCCAGGCTACTAATATCAGCCCCCAGCTGAATACATAGCCTTTACTAGCTATTAAAATGGGGGACCCCCCAAAAAAAATGACGTGGGGTCCCCCCTAATTTAATAGCTAGCAAAGGCTAGGCAGACAGCTGGGGGCTGATATTAATAGCCCAGGAAGGGAGCCATGAATATTGGCCCCCTCCCAGGCTAGAAACACCAGCCGTCAGCCGCCCCAGAAATGGCGCATTCATAGGATGCGCCAATTCTGGCACTTAGCCTCGCTCTTCCACGCTGCCCTGGTGCGGTGGCAGGGGGTAATAGGGTTGGGGTTGATGTCAGCTTATAATGCCAGCTGACATCAAGCCCAGGTTAGTAATGGAGAGGCGTCTATAAGACACCCCCATTACTAACCCCATAGTCAAAGTTAAAAAAAACACAAACACCCAGAATAAAGTCCTTTAATTGAAATAAAGACACAATCCTTTATTGTTCTAAATTAAACCATACTTACCATCACGCCCATTCCAGCTGAAGCCAACGATCTCCTGCAATAAAAGAAAAATAATAAAGCAACCTCATCCTTACCTTTCCATGGTTCCCACGACAGCTTCAGCTCTGCTACATCGAGATGACAGGCTGGACCGCAGCAGAACGCTGCCATCCAGCCTCTCATCCCGCAGACACTGAGAAGCGCAGGCTTGCTTGCGCTGCTCAGCGTCTCTCTGTGACGACATCCAGATGAGCCGAGTTCATGTCCAATGAACTCGGCTCACCTCATGCACGTCACTGACAGCGTGGGAAAATTCTCACGCTGAAGCGGTGAGTGCAGGAGAATTCTCCCACGCTGTCAGTGACGTGCATAAGGTGAGCTCATGTCCAATGAACTCAGCTCACCTCCTGCACGTCACTGACAGCGTGGGAGAATTCTCCTGCACTCAGCGCTTCAGCGTGAGAATTCTCCCACGCTGAAGCGCTGAGTGCAGGAGAATTTTCCCACGCTGTCAGTGACGTGCATAAGGTGAGCTCATGTCCAATGAACTCAGCTCACCTCCTGCACGTCACTGACAGCGTGGGAGAATTCTCCTGCACTCAGCGCTTCAGTGTGAGAATTCTCCCACGCTGAAGCGCTGAGTGCAGGAGAATTTTCCCACGCTGTCAGTGACGTGCATGAGGTGAGCCGAGTTCATTGGACAATAACTCGGCTCATCTGGATGCCCTCACAGAGAGACACTGTGGAGCGCAAGCAAGCCTGCGCTTCTCAGTGTCTGCGGGATGACAGGCTGGATGGCAGCGTTCTGCTGCGGTCCAGCCTGTCATCTCGATGTAGCAGAGCTGAAGCTGTCATGGGAACCATGGAAAGGTAAGGATGATGTTGCTTTATTATTTTTCTTTTATTTCAGGAGATCGTTGGCTTCAGCTGGAATGGGCGTGATGGTAAGTATGGTTTAATTTAGAACAATAAAGAATTGTGTGTTTATTTCAATTAAAGGACTTTTTTCTGGGTGTTGTGTTTTTTTTAAATACTTTACTAGAAATTCATGGTGGTCATGTCTAATATTGGCGTGACCCCATGAATTTCGGGCTTAGGGCCAGCTGATAATGCCAAGCTGGCCCTAACCCCTTTATTACCCAGTGAGCCACCGCATCAGGGCCCTGGATGAGTTGGGTACAGCGCCAGAAGATGGCGCTTCTATGAACGCGCCATTTTCCGGGGTGGCTGCGGACTGCAATTTGCAGCGGGGGTGGCCCAGAAAGCTTGGGCCTCCCTGCGCTGCGGATTCCAGCCCCCAGCTGCCTAGTTGTACCTGGCTGGACACAAAAACAGGGCGAAGCCCCACGTCAATTTTCTTTAAATTATTTCATGAAATAATTAAGAAAAAAAGGGCTTCCCTATATTGTTGTGTCCGGCCAGGTACAAATAGGCAGCTGGTGGTTGGGGGCAGCCCGTTCCTGCCTGCTGTACCTGGCTGGACACAAATATAGTGCGAAGCCCCACGTCAATTTTTTTTAAATTATTTCATGAATTTCCTGAAATAATTTAAAAAAATTGAAGTGGGACTTCGCACTATATTTGTGTCCAGCCAGGTACAGCAGGCAGGAACGGGCTGCCCCCATCCACCAGCTGCCTATTTGTACCTGGCCGGACACAACAATATAGGGAAGCCCTTTTTTTCTTAATTATTTCATGAATTTCATGAAATAATTAAAAAAATTGAAGTGGGGCTTCGCACTATATTTGTGTCCAGCCAGGTACAGCAGGCAGGAACGGGCTGCCCCCAACCACCAGCTGCCTATTTGTACCTGGCCGGACACAACAATATAGGGAAGGCCTTTTTTTCTTAATTATTTCATGAATTTCATGAAATAATTAAAAAAAAAGTACGTGGGGCTTCGCCCTATTTTTGTGTCCAGCCAGGTACAACTAGGCAGCTGGGGGCTGGAATCTGCAGCGCAGGGAGGCCCAAGCTTTCTGGCCCCCCCCCGCTACAAATTGCAGTCCGCAGCCACCCCGGAAAATGGCGCGTTCATAGAAGCGCCATCTTCTGGCGCTGTACCCAACTCATCCAGGGCCCTGGTGCGGTGGCTCACTGGGTAATAAAGGGGTTAGGGCCAGCTTGGTATTATCAGCTGGCCCCAAGCCCAAAATTCATGGGGTCACGCCAGTATTAGACATGACCGCCATGAATTTCTAGTAAAGTATTTAAAAAAAACACAACACCCAGAATAAAGTCCTTTAATTGAAATAAAGACACAATTCTTTATTGTTCTAAATTAAACCATACTTACCATCACACCCATTCCAGCTGAAGCCAACGATCTCCTGCAATAAAAGAAAAATAATAAACCAACCTCATCCTTACCTTTCCATGGTTCCCACGACAGCTTCAGCTCTGCTACATCGAGATGACTGGCTGGACCGCAGCAGAACGCTGCCATCCAGCCTGTCATCCCGCAGACACTGAGAAGCGCAGGCATGCTTGCGCTCCTCACTGTCTCGCTGTGACGGCATCCAGATGAGCCGAGGTCATGTCCAATGAACTCGGCTCACCTCATGCACGTCACTGACAGCATGGGAAAATTCTCACGCTGAAGTGCTGAGTGCAGGAGAATTCTCCCACGCTGTCAGTGATGTGCATGAGGTGAGCTCATGTCCAATGAACTCAGCTCACCTCCTGCACGTCACTGACAGCGTGGGAAAATTCTCCTGCACTCAGCGCTTCAGCGTGGGAGAATTCTCACGCTGAAGCGCTGAGTGCAGGAGAATTCTCCCACGCTGTCAGTGACGTGCAGGAGGTGAGCTGAGTTCATTGGACATGAGCTCACCTTATGCACGTCACTGACAGCGTGGGAGAATTCTCCTGCACTCACCGCTTCAGCGTGAGAATTTTCCCACGCTGTCAGTGACGTGCATGAGGTGAGCCGAGTTCATTGGACATGAACTCGGCTCATCTGGATGTCGTCACAGAGAGACGCTGAGCAGCGCAAGCAAGCCTGCGCTTCTCAGTGTCTGCGGGATGAGAGGCTGGATGGCAGCGTTCTGCTGCGGTCCAGCCTGTCATCTCGATGTAGCAGAGCTGAAGCTGTCGTGGGAACCATGGAAAGGTAAGGATGAGGTTGCTTTATTATTTTTCTTTTATTGCAGGAGATCGTTGGCTTCAGCTGGAATGGGCGTGATGGTAAGTATGGTTTAATTTAGAACAATAAAGGATTGTGTCTTTATTTCAATTAAAGGACTTTATTCTGGGTGTTTGTGTTTTTTTTAACTTTGACTATGGGGTTAGTAATGGGGGTGTCTTATAGACGCCTCTCCATTACTAACCTGGGCTTGATGTCAGCTGGCATTATAAGCTGACATCAACCCCAACCCTATTACCCCCTGCCACCGCACCAGGGCAGCGTGGAAGAGCGAGGCTAAGTGCCAGAATTGGCGCATCCTATGAATGCGCCATTTCTGGGGCGGCTGACGGCTGGTGTTTCTAGCCTGGGAGGGGGCCAATATTCATGGTTCCCTTCCTGGGCTATTAATATCAGCCCCCAGCTGTCTGCCTAGCCTTTGCTAGCTATTAAATTAGGGGGGACCCCACGTCATTTTTTTGGGGGGTCCCCCATTTTAATAGCTAGTAAAGGCTATGTATTCAGCTGAGGGCTGATATTAGTAGCCTGGGAAGCTCCGTGGGTATTACCCCCTTCCCAGGCTTCAAACATCTGCCCCAGCCGTCTGCTTAACCTCCGCTAGAGCCTAAAATTAAGGGGAACCCCACGCCAATTTTTTTAATAATAAATCCTTTATTTTAATACTAAATGACAAGTACAGTAACCAACACTATCACTGTACTTCATATATATGTGACTGACATGTTTCTATCTATCTAATCTATGTGTGAAGCTCTATTCTGTCTGTTATAAATTGTCGGGTACCGCTGCTGAATTGCCGGCCGGCTTTTTTAAAGAGACAGTGCATGAAAACACTATTATTTTTTTAAATAAATCCTTTACACTAAATGACAAGTACAGTAAGCAACACTATCACTGTACTTATTATATATGTGACTGACATGTTTCTATCTATCTAATCTATGTGTGAAGCTCTATTCTTTCTGTTCTAAATTGTCGGGTACAGATGCTGAATTGCCGGCCGGCTTTTTTAAAGAGACGGTGCATGAAAACACTAATATTTTTTTTAATAAATCCTTTACACTAAATGACAAGTGCAGTAACCAACACTGTCACTGTGCTTCTTATATGTGTGACTGACATGTTTCTATCTATCTAATCTATGTGTGATGCTCTATTCCTTCTTGTCTAAATTGTCGGGTACCGGTGTATGCCGCTGCTGAATTTGCCGGCCGGCTTTTTTAAAGAGAGTGTCTTCTGAGCAGTTTGTCAGCTTTTGGACACCTTTGCAGGTGTTTTCTATGTGTTTCTATGTGTTTTTGTTTGCCTGCCATTGGTTTTAACGGTGTTCGACGGTGTTCTAAGGTGTTCGACGAACAGTTCGACGAACAGTTCCTCGAACATCCCGGTGTTCGACGAACCGAACCGAACCCGAACACTACGGGGGTGGCTCAACACTACCGGGGATCTAACAGTGTGGCAACCCAGTAGTCAGGATTATTTCTAATTCTCACAATTCGAGGGTCATGTTGCAGGTAGTGCAGCAAGAAGGCACTCATGTGTGTTGCGCATCCAGGAGCACCAAGTCCCTGTTGTGTTGGTGGCGAGGTAACAATCATGCTTCCTTCCTATGTCCTCTCCCCCCAACCTCGCACAACAGAAATGTGATCAAGGTCTCCCTCATCTGATGAGTCTTCCATCAGTTCGTCCTCCACTTCTTCCTGGGCTCCTGCACCTTCCTCACTAGTTTGGCTGCTACCATGCGCCCTGGTAAAATCATCTCCCCCACCCTCACATGCCTGCCGCCCTGGTGCTGCCGACCGTCTGGACCTTGCAGATGTTAGCCCTTCCGCATACAACTCCTCCTCCTCTACTTCCTCCACCTCCTCTTGTGCCACCACCTGACTCCGAATTCTGTTTAACATGTGCTCCAGCATGTAAATCACCGGAATAGTCATGCTGATAATGGCATCGTCAGCACTAAACATCTTCGTCGCCATTTCAAAACTGTGCAGAAGGGTGCATAGGTCCCTGATCTGAGACCACTCCTCCAGCGTGATTTGCCCCACCTCTGAATCTCGTTGGCCCAGGCTATACGTCAGAACGTATTGCACCAGGGCTTGTCGGTGCTGCCACAGTCGCTGCAACATGTGCAGAGTTGAATTCCACCGGGTAGGCACATCGCATTTTAGCCGGTGAAGTGGCAGGCCCAACGACTTCTGTAGAGATGTAAGTCGCTGAGCTGCGGGATGCGAACGGCGGAAGTGAGCACACAGCGACCGTGCCCTCTGCAGAAGGCCATCTAGTCTGGGATAGTGGGCTAAAAATTGCTGGACAACCAGGTTCAACACGTGAGCCATACAAGGCACGTGTGTGACATTGCCCCGGCGAAGGGCCGCACCCAGGTTTGCAGCATTGTCGCACACGGCCTTCCCTGGTTTCAGGTCCAGTGGAGACAACCATTCATGAAATTGGTTCTCCAGAGCTGACCACAACTCCTCAGCTGTGTGACTCACATTTCCCAGACATTTCAATGTAAAAACCGCCTGATGACGTTGAGCCCTACTGCCAGCATAGTAAGGAGGTGTGCAGGATCCCTTCTGCGCAGTTAGAAAGCTTGTGGCATGACCAGACAGGCTTTGGGTGCAGGTGGAA
This sequence comes from Phyllobates terribilis, assembly GCF_046119375.1. Taxonomy (NCBI): domain Eukaryota; kingdom Metazoa; phylum Chordata; class Amphibia; order Anura; family Dendrobatidae; genus Phyllobates; species Phyllobates terribilis. The sequence continues at coordinate 333,541,522 of NW_027362768.1, forward strand.
GACCGAGAGGAGGTTGAGGAGGCAGAAGCAGTGGAGGAAAAATGACATAAAGAGGATTGACGCACAACTCGTGGGGACGGCAAGACTTGGACAGCAGCCCCTTGTCCTGCTGTCACCATAGTTACCCAGTGCCCAGTCAGCGACATGTAACGCCCCTGTCCATGCCTACTCGTCCAAGTGTCTGTGGTGAAATGCACCCTGTCACACACAGAGTTTCTCAAAGAAGCGGTGATGTTGTGTGCGACATGCTGGTGGAGCGCAGGCACACCTTTCTTTGAGAAGTAGTGCCGACTGGGCATCTGGTACTGGGGCACTGCGACGGACATAAGGTCTCGAAAATCCTCTGTGTCCACCAGGCGGAAAGGCAGCATTTCTGTAGCCAAGAGCTTGCAGATGGTGAAATTCAACCTCTTAGCTTTCTCATGGCTAGGAGGAAATGGTCTTTTACTTGTCCACATCTGAGGGACCGAGGGCTGGCTATTGTGCTTAGACGGGGTTGATAAGGGTGTCCCCGGCAAACTGCCGGTCTGTGAGGAAGATGCAGGCGGACATGTTAGGTTGCCTTGATCCAAAGGTGGTGCTATCGATGTCGGACAGCGCTCAAGACCAGCTGGTGTTACCACCTCCAAAGAAAATGATGACCTGCCAATCACGCTGGCTGTTGCGGGTAAAGAGGTGGCAGGTCTGCGCCCCAAAACAGGTGTGACTGCTGTCCCCCCAGTCACAGAGGATGAAGAGGCCGCGGATGCACAAGATATGGCAGACGGTGGTTGGCCCGGCCGGCTAGACCGCATTGTAGCACACTGAGCTTCCCACTGCAACTTATGCTTCATGTCCATGTGGCGGTTCATGCATGAAGTACTCAAACTATGTATTTTTTGGCCTCTACTTAGCTTTTGCTGACAAATGTTACAGATAACACGAGTTGGGTCATCTTTATCGATCTGAAAAAATGCCCAGGCTATGCAAGGCTTAGCACCCATGCGACCTGAAGAGCCACCACGACTTGTGGTGAGAGGCAGAGTTGTGTTTGAGGATGCAGTTGTTGACGTGCTTCCAGTACTACGTCTCTGTCCAGGAAGGCGCAACCTGACCTCGTCGTCACTAGCATCTTCCTCCACCTCCTCTGCTGACCTCATCTCTTGGCTGACTGTGGGTTGACAGTAAGTGGGATCTCCGACCTCATCATCATCACCCTGTGCGTTATCACACCCGTCGTCCTCAGAGCCAACCTGTTCCTGCCCTGACAAAAAACTAAAGTTGTCGCTCCAATCAGGTATTTGAGTCTTATCATCGTCTTCCTAATTGTCTCCACCAACAGGAGTTACAGTTTGGGAATGAGGGTCTACATTATGGTCAGAACCTTCTGCGTCTGGTCCTGGATCCGACTCATAAAGATTCTGGGCATCAGTGCAGATCATTTCCTCGTCTGGATTCACAGAAGCGCTGGAGTCGACCTCTGATTCCCAGGCTATAGTATGAGTAAACAGCTCTGCAGACTCAACCATCTGTTCTACCTCATACTCAGACGGGCAGCTGGAGATTTGGGAGCTGTGAGGAAGCAAGTGCGATTTGGGTGACACCTTTGAGGACTGGAGTATTTGTGATGTTGAAGTTGATGTGGAGGAGAGCCCACTTAAAGGAGCACTTGATATCCGTTGAAGCACCTGCTGTTTTTGTGCCTCATCTGGAATTTGTAGCGATTGGCGTGGCCGTAAGAAAGGGATCTTATCACAATGTCCACGAAAAGAAGTAGACATTTTAGTTTGGCTGGAAGATGGTCTTTCTTCTGCACCTACCCCACGGACACAACCTTTTTTCCCCTTCCCAACACGCCTATTCCCCTTTCCACCAGCAGCAGGCCTTTTTCCACTCATTTTGGTGGTTAACTAATTCACAACTCTGGAGTTGTTTGCACAAAAAAACAATGGATGGTAACCGAGCAGAGCTGAGTGGCCAAACTGTGGTATTAGGCCAAAACTATTGGCTGGGTTAGATGCAGAAAAAAATTATTTTTAATTTGCAACCTGATGGAGGTCAGTATAGATGGACTAATAGACCAAGTCCCACACACCGCTAGAAGCCCAAATATTTTTTCAGAGCTAGATGCAGAAAATTTTTTTATTCAATTTGCAACCTGATGGAGGTCAGTATAGATGGACTAATAGACCAAGTCCCACACACTGCTAGAAGCCCAAATATTTTTTCAGAGCTAGATGCAGAAAAAAATTATTTTTAATTTGCAACCTGATGGAGGTCAGTATAGATGGACTAATAGACCAAGTCCCACACACCGCTAGAAGCCCAAATATTTTTTCAGAGCTAGATGCAGAAAAAAATTATTTTTAATTTGCAACCTGATGGAGGTCAGTATAGATGGACTAATAGACCAAGTCCCACACACCGCTAGAAGCCCAAATATTTTTTCAGAGCTAGAAGCAGAAAAAAATTATATTCAATTTGCAACCTGCTGGAGGTCAGTATAGAAGGACTAATAGAACAAGTCCCACACACTGCTAGAAGCCCAAATATTTTTTCAGAGCTAAATGAAGAAAAAAATTATTTTTAATTTGCAACCTGATGGAGGTCAGTATAGATGGACTAATAGACCAAGTCCCACACACTGCTAGAAGCCCAAATATTTTTTCAGAGCTAGATGCAGAAAAAAATTATTTTTAATTTGCAACCTGATGGAGGTCAGTATAGATGGACTAATAGACCAAGTCCCACACACTGCTAGAAGCCCAAATATTTTTCAGAGCTAGATGCAGAAAAAAATTATTTTTAATTTGCAACCTGATGGAGGTCAGTATAGATGGACTAATAGACCAAGTCCCACACACCGCTAGAAGCCCAAATATTTTTTCAGAGCTAGATGCAGAAAAAAATTATATTCAATTTGCAACCTGCTGGACGTCAGTATAGAAGGACTAATAGAACAAGTCCCACACACTGCTAGAAGCCCAAATATTTTTTCAGAGCTAAAAGAAGAAAAAAATTATTTTTAATTTGCAACCTGATGGAGGTCAGTATAGATGGACTAATAGACCAAGTCCCACACACTGCTAGAAGCCCAAATATTTTTTCAGAGCTAGATGCAGAAAAAAATTATTTTTAATTTGCAACCTGATGGAGGTCAGTATAGATGGACTAATAGACCAAGTCCCACACACCGCTAGAAGCCCAAATATTTTTTCAGAGCTAGATGCAGAAATTTTTTTTATTCAATTTGCAACCTGATGGAGGTCAGTATAGATGGACTAATAGACCAAGTCCCACACACTGCTAGAAGCCCAAATATTTTTTCAGAGCTAGATGCAGAAAAAAATTATTTTTAATTTGCAACCTGATGGAGGTCAGTATAGATGGACTAATAGACCAAGTCCCACACACTGCTAGAAGTCCAAATATTTTTTCAGAGCTAGATGCAGAAAAAAATTATTTTTAATTTGCAACCTGATGGAGGTCAGTATAGATGGACTAATAGAACAAGTCCCACACGCTGCTAGAAGCCCAAATATTTTTTCAGAGATAAATGAAGAAAAAAATTATTTTTAATTTGCAACCTGATGGAGGTCAGTATAGATGGACTAATAGACCAAGTCCCACACACTGCTAGAAGCCCAAATATTTTTTCAGAGCTAGATGCAGAAAAAAATTATTTTTAATTTGCAACCTGATGGAGGTCAGTATAGATGGACTAATAGACCAAGTCCCACACACCGCTAGAAGCCCAAATATTTTTTCAGAGCTAGATGCAGAAAAAAATTATATTCAATTTGCAACCTGCTGGAGGTCAGTATAGAAGGACTAATAGAACAAGTCCCACACACTGCTAGAAGCCCAAATATTTTTTCAGAGCTAAATGAAGAAAAAAATTATTTTTAATTTGCAACCTGATGGAGGTCAGTATAGATGGACTAATAGACCAAGTCCCACACACTGCTAGAAGCCCAAATATTTTTTCAGAGCTAGATGCAGAAAAAAATTATATTCAGTTTGCAACCTGATGGAGGTCAGTATAGATGGACTAATAGAATGATGCTATGCCCAAAAGATTTTACTTCACTAGGTGCAGTAAAAAAATTGGTATTCTATACACAGGTGGTATATCTTGCAACACAGATAGGCTACTCCACTGACTAACACACTCTGCAATAGGCCAAAAAGGATTAGCTTTGCTAGATTCAGCCAAATGCTGTGAAAAAAACTTGCACAGCACTGGCACAGACCTGCCTGGCAAAAACTGATAGGAACTGATGTAACCTAGTCCTGAAAAGGACTCCAATTACAATTAGTCTTTACTCCCACAATCTATCTATTTAAGAGCACAGACCTGCCTGATAAAAGTCGTAGGAAATGCTGTAACCTAGTCCTTAAAAGGACTGCAATCACAACTATTCCCTACTCCCAAGCTATCTGTATATTTGTGCGAAAATTGGCTTGAAATTAACAAGGTATTGCGCACACAGCAACAGCGGTGCCGTCTAACACGCAGCTGCAGCAGTGAGAAAATGGTGGCGACGGGGAAAATGGCTTGGTCTTATAGGGCAAGGACATGTGACATACACTGCCAATCACACATGCCCTTGCTTGTGTGAAAAAAAGCACTTCGCTCCGTGTGTGCGCTGCTGATAGGCTGACAGATTGCACCTCCCCACTGCAAATGCGGGAAAGAGAAAAAAAAATGGAGATCTTCATTGTTCCTGTAGAGATCCATCCCCTGCCCCTCCCCCCGCCCCGCTGTACACTCAAACTGCGTATTAACATTAATTTTCATCATTACTGAGAAAAAATCCAGTTATGATTTTGGTGCACGAACAGTTATCGAACATAACCTTGAACAGCCGAATTTTTCTCAAATTGTTCGTGTTCGCCGACCGGCTCGAACACCGCCCAAAACAGCTCGAATTTGAGATTGGCGAACAGTTCGAGTAGAACAACGCTCATCTCTAATTAATATGCTATGTTCCTTAATTGATTTATATATATTTGACTGATATTGTCTATATAATCATGCTCTGAAATTTAATAAGGTAATTATTGGATTTTTATGTGGATTTTCTTTTCCCTTTTTTTGCGGTACTTGGCTGTTTTAAATCTGTCATGTGTATGTAATAAAAATAATTTTGGTTCATTAATACTCTGGTCATTTGGGCGTTTTTGTGTATAGGTCCATACATTGGTATAGATAGAACAAGGCAGGATAATTTGCTCAAATGTTAGAAAATCTGCTTGTAACTTTAATAACTTCCTATCAATGCAGTTTAATAAATTCTACATATTTTTAGAAAGCTGCATAGAGAGCCAGTTCATTCCATGTGTCGAGCTTGGATACCCAATAATTATAAGGCACAGAGGAATCACGGAGGACGTTGGTACGGTCGGCAAGGTAGTACCTCAGCATCTTCCCAAACTTTGCACTCCTTGTGAGAGTACCCCACGCCTCAGGGCCTGTAAGATGGGAGGGGCTGAGAAAACTCTCCCAGAACTTTGACAGTGTTCCCGTGCCTCTGCTGGATTGGAGTTGTGTCTCTCTTGCCTGTACTCCTTGGTTGTCCAACAAACCATGACCTCTGCAGCCAGCGTTTTCAGATGGGAATTTTTTTAATAGTTCTGCAAAAAGGGCCTTCTGGTACTGCCCCATTTTAGTAGACCTGTCTGCCTCAGGAATAAGAGATATAAAGTTCTCCTTGTAGCGTGGGTCTAGAAGTATCACCAACCAGTAATGACTGTCACCCAAAATTTTCAGAACGTGAGGGTCACGGGAAATGCAGCATAACATAAACTCAGCCATGCGTGCCAGACTACTGACAGGCAAGACTTCCATGTCCTCAACAAGAGGACAACTGACCATGCTCTCCTCCTCCTCCTCCTCTCTGTCCTCTGGCCATCCATGCTGAACAGATGGTATGACAGTTGTGCAGGTCCTACCGTCTATAGCGCAAGAAAATAGCTCCTCCTACTCCTCCTCTTCCTCATTGTCCTCCAATCCACATTGGGATGAGATGAGGCTGGGCTGTGTGGAATCACTCTGTATGGTACCTTGCTCCATCTCATTGTGCTCTGCCTGCAATGCATCCTTTTTGATTGTGAGCAGAGAGCTTTCGGAAGACAGAGAAGCGGAATGGTGATGCTAATTATGGCGTCATTGCTGCTCACCATCTTGGTGGAGTCCTCAAAGTTTTGGAGGATGGTACATATGTTTGACATCCATGTCTACTCCTGAGGTCTTATGTGTGGAGCCTGGACTGAATACCAATGGCCTTGTTGATGCTGGTAGTCAACAATTGCCCTTTTATGTTCACAAATCCTTCCCAGCATCTGCAATGTAGAGTTCCAAAGCATGAGGACATCACACACCAGTCGGTGAACCGAAAGCTTCAAACGCTGCTGAAACACGACGAAAGCTGTTGGTGACTTTCTAAAATGGGCACTCAGGCGACGTACTTTGACAAGCAGATCCGACAACTTCGGGTAGGTTTTGAGAAACCTCTGAACCACAAGGTTAAGCACATGAGCTCGCCTCGCCTCATAGCCGCCACCAGGTTCCGGCCATTGTCACACACGACCATGCCTGGCTGTAGGTTCAGCGGTGTCAGCCACAGATCTGCGTTTCCACAACTCTTGAGCTGTCCACAACTCTTCAGCGTTGTGTGGTTTGTCACCTAAGCAGATTATCTTCAGCATAGCCTGTTGCTGCTTGGCCGAGGCAGTGCTGCAGTGCTTCCTGCTTGCGACTGATGTGGTTATTTCGGAGATGAATGCTGAAGAGGAGGAGGAGGTGCAGGAGCTGTAGAATGTGGGGGCAACCCGGATTGACCCAGAGCCCGCAATTCTTGGCGTTGGGAGGACATGTTCCATCCCAAGTTCCGGCTGGGTCCCGGCTTCCACTATGTTAATTCAGTGTGCTGTCAACGAGATGTACCATCCCTGCCCATAAGCACTTGTCCACATGTCCGTGGTTAGGTGGACTTTCCCAGTAACTGCATTGTTGAGGGCACGGCTAATGTTGTGGGACACGTGCTCGTGTAATGCGGGGATGGCACACCGGGAGAAATAGTGGCAGCTAGGGACCGAGTACCAAGGGACGGCCGCCGCCATCAGGTTGCGGAAACCTTCCATCTCCATGAGCCTAAAAGGCAACATTTCGAGCGCAAGCATTCGCAAAATGTGTGAATTTAGTAGTGTGGCCTGTGGGGTGTTGGCTGCATATTTGCGCTTGCGTTCCAAGGACTGGGGTAGGAATGCTGCGCTGGGACAAGGACATGGACGTGCTTGCTGTTGGTGCTAGTTGAGAGTGTGCAACGACCGGTGCAGGGCAGGAGGCATCTTTCCATGCGCCATGGACAGAGGATTGGCTTGCACGCACAATAGCAGAAGAAGCAGTGGTGCCCACCTCAGACACTGTTCCTGGACCCTGAGGTTCAGCCCACTTAGTTGGGTGCTTTGCTGCCATGTTCCTGATCACGCTGGTAGTGGTCAGGCTTGTAGTTTTGCTACCCCTGCTGATGCTGGCCTGGCAGGTGGTGCAAATTGCCTTTTTGGGGTTATCGGCAAAGTCTTTAAAAAGCAACCAGACTCAGGAAGACATAACAGTTGTACTGGCAACTAGAGATGAGCGGTGTTCGAATCGAACTGTTCGCCAATCTCAAATTCGAGCTGTTTTGGGCGGGGTTCGAGCCGTTCTGCGTACCCGAACGATTTGAAAAAAATCCGGCTGTTCGAGGTTATGTTCGATAACTGTTCGTGCACCAAAATCGTAGCTGGATTTTTTTCACAGTAATGCTGATAATCAATGTTAATACACAGTTTGAGTGTACAGCGGGGCGGGGGGAGGGGCATGGGATGGATCGCTGAAGAAATAATGAAGATCTCCATTTTTTTTTCTCTTTCCCGCGTTTACAGTGGGGAGGTGCAGTCTGTCAGCCTATCAGCAGCGCACACATGGAGCGAAGTGCTTTTTTTCACACAAGCAAGGGCATGTGTCATTGGCTGTGTATGTCACATGTCCTTGCCCTATAAGACCCAGCCATTTTCCCCGTCTCCATCATTTTCTCACTGCTGCAGCTGAGTGTTAGACGGCACCGCTGCTGCTGTGTGCGCGCTATACAGTATAACTGTGTGAATTGCAAGTAAATTTTATCTGAAATAGACAGATAGCTTGGGAGTAGGGACTAGTTCTAATTGCGGCCCTTTTGAGGGCTAGGTTACAGCATTTCCTACGACTTTTAGCAGGCAGGTCTGTGCTCTTAAATAGACAGATAGTTTGGGAGTAGTGACTAGTTGTAATTGCATCCCTTTTGAGAGCTAGGTTACATCAGTTCCTATCACTTTTTGCCAGGCAGGTCTGTTTTATTGCTGTGCAAGTGTTTTTCACAGCATTTGGCTAAATCTAGCTAAGCAAATTCTTTTGGGCCTCTTGCAGTGTGTGTTAGTCAGTGGAGTAGCCTATCTGTGTTGCAAGCTACACCACCTGTGTATGTAATACAACTTTTTTACTGCACCTAGCCAAGTAAAACCTTTTGGGCATATTAGCAGTGTGTGGTACTCAATCTATTAGGCCATCTATACTAAGCTCCACCAGCTTTGAAATTACTAATAATTTTTAGCTGCATCTTGCCTGTAAAATAATTTTGGGCATAGTAGCAGTGTGTGGTACTCATTCTATTAGGCCATCTATACTAAGCTCCACCAGCTTTGAAATTACTAATAATTTTTAGCTGCATCTTGCCTGTAAAATAATTTTGGGCATATTAGCAGTGTGTGGTACTCATTCTATTAGGCCATCTATACTAAGCTCCACCAGCTTTCAAATTACTAATAATTTTTAGCTGCATCTTGCCTGTAAAATAATTTTGGGCATATTAGCAGTGTGTGGTACTCATTCTATTAGGCCATCTATACTAAGCTCCACCAGCTTTCAAATTACTAATAATTTTTAGCTGCATCTTGCCTGTAAAATAATTTTGGGCATATTAGCAGTGTGTGGTACTCATTCTATTAGGCCATCTATACTAAGCTCCACCTGCTTTGAAATTACTAATAATTTTTAGCTGCATCTTGCCTGTAAAATTATTTTGGGCATATTAGCAGTGTGTGGTACTCATTCTATTAGGTCATCTATACTAAGCTCCACCAGCTTTCAAATTACTAATAATTTTTAGCTGCATCTTGCCTGTAAAATAATTTTGGGCATAGTAGCAATGTGTGGTACTCATTCTTTTAGGCGATTTATACTAAGCTCCACCAGCTTTCAAATTACTAATAATTTTTAGCTGCATCTTGCCTGTAAAATAATTTTGGGCATATTAGCAGTATGTGGTGCTCATTCTATTAGGCCATCTATACTAAGCTCAACCAGGTTTCAAATTACTAATAATTTTTAGCTGCATCTTGCCTGTAAAATAATTTTGGGCATAGTAGCAGTGTGTGGTACTCATTCTATTAGGCCATCTATACTAAGCTCCACCTGCTTTGAAATTACTAATAATTTTTAGCTGCATCTTGCCTGTAAAATTATTTTGGGCATATTAGCAGTGTGTGGTACTCATTCTATTAGGTCATCTATACTAAGCTCCACCAGCTTTCAAATTACTAATAATTTTTAGCTGCATCTTGCCTGTAAAATAATTTTGGGCATAGTAGCAATGTGTGGTACTCATTCTATTAGGCGATTTATACTAAGCTCAACCAGGTTTCAAATTACTAATAATTTTTAGCTGCATCTTGCCTGTAAAATAATTTTGGGCATAGTAGCAGTGTGTGGTACTCATTCTATTAGGCCATCTATACTAAGTTCCACCAGCTTTCAAATTACTAATAATTTTTAGCTGCATCTTGCCTGTAAAATAATTTTGGGCATATTAGCAGTGTGTGGTACTCATTCTATTAGGCCATCTATACTAAGCTCCACCAGCTTTCAAATTACTAATAATTTTTAGCTGCATCTTGCCTGTAAAATAATTTGGGGCATATTAGCAATGTGTGGTACTCATTCTCTTAGGCCATTTATACTAAGCTCCACCAGCTTTCAAATTACTAATAATTTTTAGCTGCATCTTGCCTGTAAAATAATTTTGGGCATATTAGCAGTATGTGGTACTCATTCTATTAGGCCATCTATACTAAGCTCCACCAGCTTTCAAATTACTAATAATTTTTAGCTGCATCTTGCCTGTAAAATAATTTTGGGCATAGTAGCAGTGTGTGGTACTCATTCTATTAGGCCATCTATACTAAGCTCCACCAGCTTTCAAATTACTAATAATTTTTAGCTGCATCTTGCCTGTAAAATAATTTTGGGCATAGTAGCAGTGTGTGGTACTCATTCTATTAGCCAATCTATACCAAGCTCCACCAGGTTTGAAATTAATAATAATTTTTAGCTGCATCTAGCCCTGAAAATAATTTTTCTTCCCAATAGTGGTAGCAATTGAAATATGGGGCACGCGCCTGGCTAACAAAAATATATGCTTCATAACAAAAAACACCAGCCTAGCGCACTGCATTAATAAGATGGCATCATCGTCTCTCTCAGTGCTAGGCCTACTATGCCGGCTAGCATTCCTGTGCCTAAAACACAATGTATGGGTCTGCGCTAGCCACGATGCTGAGGGGTCTAACGCTGCTGCTAACGCTTTATCACAATTCAATTGGCAGATTTTCACAGAGCTCCTCCCCAACGCCCACCCCTCGGGCAACAGTTGCCCACCCTCCCTATGGGATCTAGTGGCGAATAGTTGATGCCATTAATCAGAGCGTCAGTTGCCCCGTCGACGTGGCAAGCATACGGTAAGTCATGGGAAGAGTGGACACGACTAGTAGCAGGCAGACGGGTTGACCAATGTGAACAAGCCAGATTACAAGTCACCATAGAATTTCTCCACCAGCTAATGATGAGGGGCATACCAGGGGCGTCAGCGCAGCGGTGTCTGACCGGAGTAGCATTTCACTTCCAACTACTGAATTGGGGAGATGTGACAAAGAAATTCATCATCAGACAATCTATAAAAGGTGGAAAAGGGGTCAGCCAAGTCAGGAGTGTAGACGTCCCGTCCCGTGTCACTAAAACTGATTTCTCACATCATATCCCTAACACCATTAACATGACACTCACAATTTGAAGCAACACTACTGTCTACTGCATTTGTGATCGCCTTCTTCGGGGCGCTATGCATAAGCGAATTAGTCCCTCAATCCAAAATTACCACCAGTCGAGGCTTATTACACCAGGACGTAGTCATAGCCAATAATGCCATATGTCTACGCATACGCAAATTGAAAATGGTTCCAGCGTGCAGGGGCACTTGGGTACTTCTACAACCCACAAACGGTACACTGAGTCGGGTAACAATAGTAAAAACATATATAACCATCAGATCACAAAGTAATTTCTTCCTATCACACATTGATGGAACGCCATTATCAAGATACCAGTTCCAAGCTATATTTAATAAATGCCTAACATCAGCAGGGAACCACCCCAAAGATTACGGGACACACTCATTCCGCATAGGCGCGGCCACGGAAGCAGCAAGAGCAGGACTGTCAGAAACGGAAGTTCAGAGGATAGGAAGATGGCAATCCACGTGTTTGGCGAGATACATAAGACCGGACTTGTTATCCTAACATGGTTTGTTTCTTTTACAGGTGACGCTAAGCCAACAGTGTGGGTGATAGGCCACTCGTATATATATTGGGCAGAAAAAAGGGCGAAAGTCCGCCCAGGCAGGAGGAAATTAGAGTTTCATAACACATATTTCAACTGGAGAGGTATTAGAGGCCTGCAATGGCCACAGGTACTAATGGAGGTAATCAAGGTAGGGAGAGAGGCAAGAGGTCCGGTCATCTTAGTTATACAGGCTGGGGGAAACGACCTAGGCCATCACAAGAGCGCATAACTAATGGCAATAATGAAACTAGACACTGAGCGCTTCAGAGAATTTTTCACAAAACTAACTATAGTATGGTCAGAGATTGTGCCAATAGCACTATGGCAAGGTGCCCGAGTCATCACGGCCATCGAACGGACAAGGCGAGTAATAAATATTCGGAGGGCAAAATTTAAAAGAGACAGAGGCGGTGTAGTGATACGACACCGACAAGTAGAAGGAGATAAAGCAGGCCCCATACGGCCCGAAGGTGTTCACTTAATGGATATTGGACTGGACATATTCCTGTCAGGACTCCAGGACGGAGTGGAAGAAGCATTAAGAGTGATGGATGGGGGTCAGAGTCCTGCATATGAGTACACAGGATCCTCCGTGGCCTGGAAATAGAAAGGACATGTTGGAGAGTTACACTTGTTGGCCAACTTGCCAGTGTGGAGACACAGGGCATGCTGCAACAAGCTGAATTATTTTAGAAATAAAATGCCTTTCTAATGTAATGAGTATAAACAGTTAATAAAGCTGTGACCGATCCTCACCCATCCAGTTGTAAGAGTTACATTATTGTATTGTCAAGGAAAGGGGGGCGGTAGGGGGGCTGAGCGTCTGGGTTTGGTTGGGGGTCCCCACAGTCTGCCTAGGCTAGATGCAGTTAAAAATTCTTATTAGGTACACAGGCGGTGCAGCTTGCTTCAGAACTGGGCTACTACGCTGACTAGCAGAAACTGAAGCTTTGGAGCAGACCTCTGAGTAAACAGCTCTTCAGACTCAACCATCTGTGTTACCCCAAGCCATAGTGTATGTAGTTTCTTACGGCTAAAAGGGTGGGGGGAGCGACCCAACCCACCTGGATTTGACGATGCCAACGTCACGTAAAACACAGCAAGGGGACTCCAAAAAGAGTCTCCATTTTTTCCAAAAATTGTGGCACAGACAACACTTAAGTGGCATCAATTGCCCCAGAGTTGCTTAAAACAGTTTTTGAGGCGATTTTACAAAATCCTCAAGCTTTTAGTCTCCCCAGGATGACACAGGGGTAGAAAAGTCCTTGCCTTGCGAAACCATGATTTGTTCATCTTTATGAACGTGAGTCTGTCTACATTCTCAGTGGACAGCCGCGTGCGCTTATCTGTCAGCACACCACCAGCAGCGCTGAACACACGTTCAGAGAGAACTCTGGCTGCAGGGCATGACAAGATCTCCAAGGCGTGAGTGGCGAGCTCCGGACATTTTTCCAGATTAGAAGCCCAAAATGAGCAAGGGTCCAGTGACACAGTCATGGCTTCAATGTTCACTTAGAGATACTCCTGTACCATCCTCTCTAGGCGTTGACTATGTGTCAGACTTCTTGTCTCCTGTGGCCTTGCAAAGGATGGTCTAAAAAAGTGGTGAAACGATTCCACAAAATTGCTGTTACCAGCAGATACTGTGTTACTGTTACAGTTTGAGTGATGAAGACTCGACAGTCCCACGGTTGGCAAGTTAGAACTTCACTACGTGCACCACTGGTGTTTTGTGGAAAAGCACATGTAAGATTCTGCAACAGCCTCTGCTGATACTCCTGCATGCGTGAATCCCTTTCTATGGCAGGAATTATTTCGGCAAATTTACTTTTGTACCGGGGATCTAAGAGTGTGGCAACCCAGTAGTCAGGATTACTTCGAATTCTGACAATCCGAGGGTCATGTTGCAGGTAGTGCAGTAAGAAGGCACTCATGTGTCTTGCGCATCCAGGAGGACCAAGTCCTTGTTGTGTTGGTAGCGAGGTAAGAATCATGCTTCCTTCCTCTGCCCTCTCCCCCCAACCTCGCACAACAGAAATGTGATCAAGGTCTCCCTCATCTGATGAGTCTTCCTTGCCCATCGCCAGTTTGTCCTCCACTTCTTCCTCGGCTCCTGCACTTTCCTTAACAGTTTGGCTGCTACCATGCTCCCTGGTTAATCCCTCTCCCCCACCCTCCCATGCCTGCCGACCGTCTGGACCTTGGAGATGTTATCCCTTCCGCATACGACTCCTTCTCTACTTCCTCCACCTCCTCTTGTCCCACCTCCTGACTCCGAATTCTGTTTAACGTGTGCTCCAGCATATAAATCACCGGAATAGTCATGCTGATAATGGCATCGTCAGCACTAAACATCTTCGTCGCCATTTCAAAACTGTGCACAAGGGTGCATAGGTTTCTGATCTGAGACCACTCCTGCAGCGTGATTTGCCCCACCTCTGGATCTCGTTGACCCAGGGCTTGTCGCTGCTGCCATAGTCGCTGCAACATGTGCAGAGTTGAATTCCACCGTGTCGGCACATCGCATTTCAGCCGGTGAACTGGCAGGCCCAACGACTTCTGTAGAGATGTAAGTCGTTGAGCTGCGGGATGCGAACGGCGGAAGTGAGCACACAGCGACCGTGCCCTCTGCAGAAAGCCATCTAGTCCGGGATAGTGGGCTAAAAATTGCTGGACAACCAGGTTCAACACGTGAGCCATACAAGACATGTGTGTGACATTGCCCCGGCGAAAGGCCGCACCCAGGTTTGCAGCATTGTCGCACACGGCCTTCCCTGGTTGCAGGTCCAGTGGAGACAACCATTCATGAAACTGGGTCTCCAGAACTGACCACAACTCCTCAGCTGTGTGACTCACATTTCCCAGACATTTCAAAGTAAACACCGCCTGATGCCGTTGAGCCCTGCTGCCAGCATAGTAAGGAGGTGTGAAGGATTCCTTCTGCGCAGTTAGAAAGCGGGTGGCATTACCAGACAGGCTTTGGGTGCAGGTGGAGGACAGAGAGGAGGTTGAGGAGGCAGAAGCAGTGGAGGAGCTTATAGATAAAGAGGATTGACGCACAACTCGTGGGGACGACAAGACTTGGACAGCAGCCCCTTGTCCTGCTGTCAGCATAGTTACCCAGTGCCCAGTCAGCGACATGTAACGCCCCTGTCCATGCCTACTCATCCAAGTGTCTGTGGTGAAGTGCACCCTGTCACACACAGAGTTTCTCAAAGAAGCGGTGATGTTGTGTGCGACATGCTGGTGTAGCGCAGGCACACCTTTCTTTGAGAAGTAGTGCCGACTGGGCATCTGGTACTGGGGCTCTGCGACGGACATAAGGTCTCAAAAATCCTCTGTGTCCACCAGGCGGAAAGGCAGCATTTCTGTAGCCAACAGCTTGCAGATGGTGAAATTCAACCTCTTAGCTTTGTCATGGCTAGGAGGAAATGGTCTTTTACTTGTCCACATCTGAGGGACCGAGGGCTGGCTGTTGTGCTTAGACAGGGTTGAGTAGGGTGTCCCCGGCAAACTGCCGGTCTGTGAGGAAGATGCAGGCGGAAAAGTGAGGTTGCCTTGATCCAAAGGTGGTGCTCTCGATGTCGGAGAGCGCTCAACACCAGCTGGTGTTTCCACTTCCAAATGAAATGATGACCTGCCAATCACACTGGCTGTTGCGGGAAAAGAGGTGGCAGGTCTGCGTCCAAAAACATGTGTGACTGCTGTCCCCCCAGTCACAGAGGATGAAGAGGCCGCAGATGCACAAGATGGGGCAGACGGTGGTTGGCCCGGCTCGCTAGGCCGCATTATAGCACAATGAGCTTCCCACTGCAACTTATGCTTCATATCCATGTGATGGTTCAAGCATGAAGTACTCAAACTATGGATTTTTTGGCCTCTGCTTAGCTTTTGGTGACAAATATTACAGTTAACACGAGTTGGGTCATCCTTATCCATCTGAAAAAATGCCCAGGCTATGCAAGGCTTAGAGCCCATGCGACCTGAAGAGACACCACGACTTGTGGTCAGAGGCAGAGTTGTGGTTGAGGATGCAGTTGTTGACGTGCTTTCAGTACTCTGTCTCTGTCCAGGAAGGCGCAACCTAACCTCGTCGTCAATAGCATCTGTGATGCCCAGCTGCGCTTGGTATCACAGACCCTAGAAGAGTGCATTGATGGAATCCTCCACAAGAGGCCCCCATAAACATTCACACATCTCCACCTTCCACCTCAGACCAGCAGAGGGAGCCCATTAGGGATATAAATAGGGAAGGTGGAGCTAGGCAGTTCAGTTCCTCTGAAGAGCTCCTGCAGTAGAGAAGCCTAAGAGAGGTCAGTCTGCAGTGGAGCTCAGTCTAGTCTAGAGAACTCAGTTAATAGTTCAGCAGTGGAGCACGAGGCTCCTGCTAGCTAGATTCAGGGAGCCCAGTTAGAGCTTAAGGTGTGCCGGCGCCATAAGATCGGTGAAGCCTGGCAAGCTGCCGTTAGTGTGTATAGCCTAGTGAGGGCCCGAGTAGGCCGAAGGCGAGTGGAGAGTTAGTACATAGGGGGCAGAGGAGCTTAACCAGCTCACCCCGAAGAATTTACCGGACACCGGATCCGAGCTTACCGGGAGCTCTATGACCCAGTAAGGCATAACCGGAATCCCTGGAGAACTACAAGTCCCAGGATCGCTAAGGTGCTGATACGTAACAGAGCCAGGAGACGCTTAGGCCCCGCATACTGGGAGCGTGAATTCCAAGACAAGGCCCTACCACAAGGTCAGCCAGTGCAGGACAGAGACAAAGTTAGGCCTAGCTCCAGGCAGGTCAGAAACTTACTACGCAGAGGCAAGAAACAGGAGGCCCTACACCCGCTCATTGGGGAGGATCCTGATATGCACCCTTCACCCTACAGTGCTCCGGGATGTGCCTGAATTTCCACCAGTAAAAGGTACTGAAGTGACTACCGTGTCTGTTCCTGTTCTTGATCTGACCCAGCTGGGTCTCACCTGTCCTGCATTCCCCCTGCATACGCTGCCCTGAGGCCTAGCTCCACCTGTGGGGAGCTATACCATCGAGCTGCCTTATCACCGGCCTCAGTGGACTGCTGCAGGGCTGGTGCTTCTCACCAGATACCACAGGTGGCATCACGAACTCTTATAAAATTAACAATTATCCACCCTTTTAAAGAGTGTCCCAGGGTACGGGCCCGGGAGCCGACCACCACGACATCCCCAAGGCCAGGCAAAGGCCCGAGTACCGAGTCATCCCCATCCCCTGGGCGAGTCACATTCTCCTCCACCTCCTCTGCTGACTTCATCGACTGGCTGACTGTGGGTTGACAGTAAGTGGGATCTCCAACCTCGTCATCATCACCCTGTGTGTTCTCACACCCGTCGTCCTCAGAGCCAACCTCTTCCTGCCCTGACCGAAAAGTCAAGTTGTCGCTCCAATCAGGCGTTTGAGTCTCATCATCGTCTTCATCATTGTCTCCACCAACAGGAGTTACAGTTTGGGAATGAGGGTCTATATTATGCTCAGAACCTTCTTCATCTGGTCCTGGATCCGACTCATAAAGATTCTGGTCATCAGTGCAGATCATTTCCTCATCTGGATTAACAGAAGCTCTGGAGCAGGTCTCCGTTTCCCAGGCTATAGTATGAGTAAACAGCTGTGCAGACTCAACCATCTGTGTTACCCCATACTCAGATGGGCAGCTGGAGACTTGGGAGCTGTGAGGAAGCAAGTGCGATTGGGGTGACACCTCTGAGGACTGGAGTATTTGTGATGTTGAAGTTGAGGTAGAGGAGAGCCCACTTGAAGGAGCACTTGATATCCGTTGAAGCACCTGCTGTTTTTGTGCCTCATCTGGAATTTGTAGCGATGGGCGTGTCCATAAGAAAGGGATCGTATCACATTGTCCACGAAAAGAAGTAGACATCTTAGTTTGGCTGGAAGATGGTCTTTCTTCTGCAGCTGTTACTCCCCCCCCACCGCGGGGGGGCTCAACCCACCAGCGGACAGGCACCAGTATTGGGAGAGGGGGGCAGGCCGTCAGGGTCCACCACGGCTCTGGCACAAACCCGGCGACACGGAGATCTCACGGGCAGGAACGGACTGGCCGTGTCGGCTTCGCACTCCAGCGTAGTCCCTCTGCCCGCTCGCGCCCGTAACCTCAAACGGATGCGCAAGCGACTTTTCTTCCCAGGGCTGTTCCCCGCTCAGCAGGAACGTGGGGAGCTCAGGTCGGCCTTCCTCTGTACTCCCTTACCTCCCTCGCCCTCTTTCTTCTTCCGTTCTCCATCTAACCCCTCGGCTCTGTGGTGTCCACTCTCCCTCCAGCTCTCTCCTTCTCACAGGTGGACTACCGCGTGTATTCACACTGTGGCGAATCTTTTGGGCCCAGGCATAAGAAGTTGTCGAGATAATATGTGCCCCCTTAGAAACGTCCATTACAACCCACTCGAGGAAGCAACTAAACGCCTCAAATAGTGAGCAGGATCTGGACCACCCCATGGGCAAACAGCGATCTATATAGTATGCTCCTTCCCAGAAGCAGCCCAATAGGTGGACACTATTCGGAGGCACAGGTAGTAAGTAACCGGAACGCCGCATCAATGTCTGTTTTGGCCATTAGGGTGACCCTTCCCAACTTCTTGATCCGCCTGATTGCCTTGTCAAAGGATGTACAGTATATACTACTGTACTTGGTTCCGCGTCGATGTTGTCATTTACTGACCTGCCCCTTGGATATGACAAATGGTGGATTAGTCTGAATGTATTGGGTTCCGTTTTTGGCACAACTCACAACGGGGATACCACTACGTCTTGTAAGGAAAGTGTTCTGAATGGAACCGCCATTCTACCTAAAGATATTTCTTTTTTTAATTTTCTTGTCATGACGTCTGGGTGTTGGTAGGCTGATTTTAGATTTTTACTCCAGCCTTTCTTGATTTTAGAAGGGCATGACATGCCTATATCTGTGTCTCCCCCTCCTTTTACTCCTCCACCTCTTTTCTTTTCACATGACTATATGTACTTGTCACTTTTCCATGTGTTAGTTGTGTCTTCTGAGCAGTTTGTCAGCTTTTGGACACCTTTGAAGTGTTTTCTATGTGTTTTCTATGTGTTTCTATGTGTTTTTGTTTGCCTGCCATTGGTTTTAACGGTGTTCTAAGGTGTTCGACGAACAGTTCGACGAATAGTTCGGCGAACATACGGGTTGTAGCGTCGGCGTCCCTGCCTCCTGTTAGGCAGGGACGCTGTTCCCCTCACCTCTCCGCTCCGTGCCCGGCGTCTTCCTCCCGCTCTGCTGGCAGCGCGCGCTGCTTCCCGGCAACTGTGCTTAGGGCGCGCACGCGCGCGCGCGCTCCCCCTCTCTTAAAGGGGCCGCGCGCGCCGTCCTAAGGAGTGCCCGGCCAATGGCCAGAGGACCTCACCATATAAAAGGCACCTCCTCCAAAATGGAGGTGCCCAAGCAATGTTGTTGCATAGCCTATCACTCTGCTTCAGCCCTCAGGTCCCGTTACCAGATACCTGCCAGTTACCTGCCAGTTACCTGCCAGTTTCCTGCTTGATACCTGCCTGATACTTGTCTATCTACTTGCATTCCTGCGGTCCGACAGTCTGCCTACCAGCCCTGCCAGTCTGTCTATGGATCTGATTGCCCGCTCACCTGGGAGCGCTCATCTGCTACCTGCCTGCTAGCCTACCTGGAGGCTCTGCCGTCACGTGCTGTGACCACCTGCCTGTCCAGAGACTCTTACCCGCTCACCTGGGAGCGTCCGCCTGCTACCTGCCTGCTAGCCTACCTGGACTCTCTGCCGTCACCTGCTGTGACCACCTGCCTGTCCAGAGACTCTTGCCCGCTCACCTGGGAGCGTCCACCTGCTACCTGCCTGCTAGCCTACCTGGAGGCTTAGCCATCACTTGCTGTGACCACCTGCCTGTCCAGAGACTCTTGCCCGCTCACCTGGGAGCGTCCACCTGCTACCCGCCTGCTAGCCTATCTGGAGGCTTAGCCGTCACTTGCCGTGACCACCCGCCTGTCAAGAGACTGTTCCCGTCACTTGCCGTGACCACCCGCCTGTCCAGAGACTGTTCCCGTCACTTGCCGTGACCACCCGCCTGTCCAGAGACTGTCCCCATCACTAACCGTGACCTCCTGCCCTTCTACCCAGAGACTGTCCCCGTCACTTGCCGTGACCTCCTGCCCTTCTACCCAGAGACTGTCCCCGTCACTTGCCGTGACTACCTGCCCGCCTACCCTGGGAGTCACCCGCTTCCTTACAAGGACTGCCCCTTTGTATCGTTGCTCAGAGGTTCCACCTCCCAGACCCGTTACACGGGTGTTAGACGAACCGAACCGAACTCGAACACTACGGGGGTGGCTCAACACTACTGGCAACTTCCGTCGTGTTGATGTTAAGGAGAACGGTTGCACGCCTTCTGTCTGCAGCCACCACACTGCTTATTCCTGCCCGTTGTGGTGCTAGACCTCCCTCCCCCTGTGTGCTGCTGTCCTCACACTGTATGTCCCTCTGCCAGGTTGGGTCAGTTACTATATCATCCACCATCTCATCTTCCACTTCCGCACCCTGGTCCTCCTCCTTACTTTCTGACATTTGTGTCTCATCATCATCCACCGTCTCCTCTTGCTCCGCTTCAAGTGGACCAGGCGAGAGGCCCGAATCTATAAATGGAAAAGTGAACAGCTCTTCGGAGTGTCCAAGTGTGGGATCAGTTGTCTCCAGGCACTCGGCATGGTGGAAGGAAGGATGATCAGGGTGAGGAATATGCAGTCCAGACTCACGGCTACTGAGACCGTGTGGAAGACAGGGTGGTGGTGGTGGTAGCTAAGTGACTGGAAGCATTATCTGCTATCCAACCAATAACCTTTTCACACTGCTGTGTGTTCAATAGTAGTGCTCTGCGGTCCCCTATTAATTGGGACAGGATGGTCGAGCGACAAGATGTGGGTGTTTGTTGTGGCACAATTTCAGCTAGCCCACGGCCTCGGCCCTCATCCTCTGCATGCACCATCATCACCATCACGTCCACTTCCCTGTCCCTTGCCACGCGCCTTGCCCATTTAAAATGGAGGAAAATATTTTCCATGTTCACTACAAATGGCTGAATTTTAACAGCAGTGATATGTGATCCGTGTGATGGAAAACCACAGTTTTAAATAGCTGGCCTATAGGTAACTATTTTTAACAGCGACCTCGTGTCAATAACTTCACTGACACACTGCAACAAAATTTCAATGGAGGCCAGAAATGGCAGAATTTTCAGCGCACTTATATGTGACCCATGTGACGGACAAACCACAGTTTTAAATAGCTGGCCTATAGGTGACTTTTTTTTTAACAGCGACCTCGTGTCAATAACTTCACTGACACATTGCAACAAAATTTCAATGGAGGCCAGAAATGGCAGAATTTTCAGCGCACTTGTATGTGATCCGTGTGATGGACAAACCACAGTTTTAAATATCTGGCCTGTAGGTAACTATTTGTAACAGCGACCTCATGTCAATATCTTCACTGACACACTGCAAAAAAGTTTCAATGGAGGTCAGAAATGGCAGAAATTTCAGCGTACTTATCTGTGATCTGTGTGACGGACAAACCACAGTTTTAAATAGCTGGCCTGTAGGTAACTATTTTTAACAGCAAACTGGTGTCAATAACTTTGCTAACACACTGCAACAAAATTTCAATGGAGGCCAGAAATGGCAGAATTTTCAGCGCACTTATATGTGATCCATGTGACGAATAAACCATAGTTTTAAATAGCTGGCCTGTAGGTGACTATTTTTAACAGCTACCTCATGTCAATAACTTCACTGACACACTGCAACAAAATTTCAATGGAGGACAGAAATGGCAGAATTTTCAACTCACTTATATGTGATCCGTGTGACGGACAAATCACAGTTTTAAATAGCTGGCCTGTAGGTAACTATTTTTAACAGCGAGCTCATGTCAATAACTTCACTGACACATTGCAACAAAATTTCAATGGAGGCCAGAAATGGCAGAATTTTCAGCACACTTATATGTGATCCGTGTGACGGACAAACCATAGTTTTAAATAGCGGGCCTGTAGGCATCTATTTTTAACAGCAAACTGGTGTCAATAACTTCGCTTGAACCCGTTGAAGCGCCGAAAGGCAGTGAAACGGCCGTCGTCCTTTTCTCCTCTCCCCCGCACACCCTCCGGAGTCTCAGTCCGATGCTGCACGTTGATTTGTCCCACATATTACAATTAAGGACGGATTTTTTAAGAAGACTTGGTGAGTGCTACCTTTATCTCTGCTCTGCCATTTTCTAATATGTTCTTGCTTATAAAATACTTCAAAAATATTTCCAACAATTGACTTTAAAGTCCAGTGGTTATCAATTTCAATAGTTTGTCCCAACCAGAAAGAACCATAACTGAATTTTCTGAAAAGCAGATAAACGTTACACTATGTAAATACATTGAAACTCTAGAAAAATTAAGAGTCCACCGCAATTATAATAAGAAGCTGTAGACAAAAAATAATGTGATAAAAAAAACTTGCTAAGAGAAAGCAGCATCTGCAGAAAACATCACTTTAAGGAAAGAAGTTTTTTGTATTCATTCAACTGTTTTCTGATACAATATGTGTGACCTCCCAAGACTCAATGTACCCGCTTGCTCATTACCCTACCTCCGTGCTGTACCAGACGAGCAGCCAAGATCTGATTCAACTTTTTTTCTGTCTGCTGGTAATTTGACAGAACATAGAAATATATTTGAATCTGTCTTCATTTATACAAAATACTCCTAGATTTTTTTTCTCACGGAGAAGATAAATATGCAAAGACAGATAAAGAAACATGAGTTGCTAAAGACGCTACGCCTGTAAACTGTGAGTCTCTAGCTTAAAGATAATCTGTCAACAGGTTTTTTTCTATGTAATCTGAGAGTAGCATAATATATGGGCAGAGAGCCATATTCTAGAGATGTGTCACTTACTGGGCTGCTTGGTGCAGCTTTGATAGAATCTGTGTTCTCTGCTGTAGATCTGGCAGTGGTCAGAATGCTGAGCTGTGTATATGCCCACAAAGCTGAACAAAATGTAGTTTTCATTTTTTAATTTCTCCTCTCCTTTGCAAAAATATTAGCTTATACAGTTTAGGTTATCTTATTTATTTGAAGTTCAAGGAGGCATTACCAGAGATTTTTCTCTGGGTGGTGTCCTTCTTCCCCTGCATAAGGTTGATCTATTATAATCAGGAAGCAAATCATGGGAAAAAATGAACATACCATCCTCTTCTCACTGATCTCTACAGCCACTGTGTAGAGATACAGTTGAGTTGTACATCATTACAAACACTTCTGGATTTCATCTCATGTACTCAGTGTGGGGGGAGGGCTAGAGCTGACAGCATTGTGAGAAGAGATCTGCGAGTGTTTATAATAAAACCTATCTCAGCAGCTATTTGGTAGAGATACAGCTGAGCTTACTTATGTATCATTATAAACCTTTGCAGATCTCATCTCACAGAGCTTTCAGCTCTCACCCTCCCATCACACTAACTGCTGTGAGATGAGATCTGCAAGTGCTTAGAGTGATATATAACTGAGTTCTGCTGTACATCTACACTGTAGACGCAGACATCAGTGAGGAGAGGAGGCCATGTTCTTTTTTTCTTTTGTATGTTGACCTTAACATAAATTTTAACCTAAATATTCCAAGCAAATATCTCAGCAATGGAGAGAAAAAATAAGTGAAAAAAAACTACGTTTTACTCAGCTCTGCAGCAATTATTCCATGATGTGGCCAGTTTAACATGCTCAAACTGGTGAAAGGTCCTTTTTTAAAGGGGTTGTCCAGTCTAAAATGAAAAGTCTGCAGTCACTCTGTGTGACTGCAGGCATTTAGAATTCTCCCATTGCACACACTGTGCGCTGTGAAGATTTGTCATTCTCTGACGTGGGTACAACGGTCAGGTATGTGATATGCATACTCCTACGCAGAACCAGTCTAGTGAGTGCGGCTTCGCTCAATACAAGTATGGAGTGAGGCTGTGCCCTGTCTAGTGGGCGCAGCCATCTAGTGGGTGCGGCTTCGCTCCATACACTTGTTTAGAGCGAGGCTGCACCCACTAGACGAGTTCTGCCCAGGAGTACGCATATCGCATACCTGACCATCGTTCCCGGGGCAGAGAATGATGAATCCTCACAGCACACGCATGCGCTGGGAGGATTTAATAGTCTGCAGTTACACAGAGTGTTTCATGCTTCTATAACACAGCTACAGTTTTAGTAATAATTAGCGGTATAGAATCTTACAGAAACTTACACCCAGAATCAAACATTTTGATTTTACATCAGACTGTCGTTGTTACGGTGGCAGGCGAAATGTAATGCTTGTGGATGTGAACTCACTGCGCCATGGGCCAGGCTTTCCCTGAAAGTGACTAAGCGACTATCTGGTGTTCACTAGTGCCTCTGGTAATGAGGATAGGCTTGGCCGCAGGTAGTAGCCTGGTACTGTGGCACCCCAGGGGTCTGATTGCCACAGTGGCATTGCCTCCCTCACAAGGGGTGATGCCATGCCTGGAAGCAAGGAGGGGTTCCCTAATCATGTTTACCAGCATAGAACACTTTCCTGGCTCCAGACCAGAAAGGGGAGCTCCTCCCCTTAGCAACTGGAATCTGGATGCGGGGTTAGGAAGAGTGAGTGGAGAGGAGTTAAAGACAGGATAGTGACGAGGAAGGACCTGGGGAAGGGAGCTGTGTACAAGCTCGCCCCAGAGGAGAGAAGCGTAGAAGAACCGGACACCGGAGTCCGAGGTTGTGGGGCATTGAAGGCCCAGCAGCAGAAACCGGAGGGCAGGAGACTGGAGGTCTCCTGGTCCCATCAGACGCCCGGCGACACAGCAGCACCATAGGGCCCTGCACTGCCACGTGGGAGCGACACTCCAGGAAGGCCCAAGGTGCCTGCCATATGGGTGAGAAAAAGACGTTTTACTCAGGGACGAGGGCCCCAGCATAGCTTCAAGCAGCAGGGCCAAAGAGATTAGTACAGAGGGAAGGCCTACAACTCCACCTGGCGAGGTGGATCCCCAACTTGCTTCCAGGCTGCCCGGACCTCTACCACCAGCTAGTACCCCTGCCCCAGGCTGCTTAACAAATTGCAAGTAAAAATAAGAGGAAACCGCCATTAAGCTGTGGACTGGTCATTATTAGTGCTGAGCGAACATGCTCGACACTGCTCGGGACTCGCCCGAGCATCACGCTACTCGGGATGTTCGGCGAGCACCGAGCATTTCCGGGTTACTCGGGCGGGAGCTCGGGTCTCCGCCCTGCATGTTTGGCGCTCTTTACAGAGCCAATGAACATGCAGGGATTGCCAGCCAGTCACTGTAATGCTGCAGACATGTTGGTTGTGGGCATTACAGTGATTGGCTGGCCGCACAGCGTCACCTCGAGTATTTAAAACTGGGCGCCGCCATCTTGGACACAGTCGCTCCGGATTAGACAGTGTAGGGACAGCGCTGCTGATTTAGGGAGAGATATAAACTGCGAAATAGTTAGTGTAGGGTCTGTAAAGGCTGCCAGAACAAACAAACAGTCCTTTTCAGGACTAATATCCATCCCAGATACCAGGCAGGCAGGCTGTATAGGAGACACAGTGGTTATACCAGCAAAAGCTGCATTACAGTCCTGTGTGCTCCTGTTGCTGAAATTGCTGGACTTAGCACCAGGTGTCGGGGGCCAGGAAAAATCCTTTTTTTTTCATCTAAATCCTCCTTTTTTTTTCCTCCTTCACACTGTACAAATACCCGTCTTATTAACCTTTTGGTGTGTCCCCCCACCCCCCAAAAAAAAGCGTGTCGCTGATTTTTCAGACACAAATATAACTGTTGAAAATAGTCTGGTGTAGGCTAGAGAAACAGAAGTGTTGTTTTGCACTTCCACAGTTCAAACCTCTGTATTATCCATTTTGGGCCATTTGTATCTAAAAAAAAAACAGTTTGAGTGTGTCGCTCACTGTTCAGCCGCAAATCTATATATTGAAAAAAGTCTGGCATACCCCAGTAAACAATAACTGTGGTTTTGCCATCCCACGGTAAAAAATCTCTATTATTCAGGTTTTGGTATATTTTCCGTGAAGAAAAACAGTAGTGTCTCCTGACTGTTGTGACACAAAAATATATCTGTTGAAAATAGTCTTGTGTAGGCCCGACATCCCAGTGTGGTTTCGCAGTTCCACGGGTCAAATCGCTGTACTATCCAGTTTTGGGCCTTTGGTATCTAAAAAAAAGCAGTTTGAATGTGTCGCTCACTGTTCAGCCGCAAATATCTCTATTTAAAAAAGTGTGGTATACCCCAGTAAACAATAACTGTGGTTTTGCCATCCCATGGTAAAAAATCTCTATTATTCAGCTTTTGGTAGTTTTTTCCGTAAAGAAAAACAGTAGTGTCTCCTGACTGTTGTGACATAAAAATATATCTGTTGAAAGTAGTTTTGTGTAGGCCCGACATCCCAGTGTGGTTTCGCAGTTCCATGGGTCAAATCGCTGTACTATCCAGTTTTGGGCCTTTGGTATCTAAAAAAAAAGCAGTTTGAGTGTGTCGCTCACTGTTCAGCTGCAAATATCTCTATTTAAAAAGTGTGGTATACCCCAGTAAACAATAACTGTGGTTTTGCCATCCCACGGTAAAAAATCTCTATTATTCAGCTTTTGGTAGTTTTTTCCGTAAAGAAAAACAGTAGTGTCTCCTGACTGTTGTGACACAAAAATATATCTGTTGAAAATAGTCTTGTGTAGGCCCGACATCCCAGTGTGGTTTCGCAGTTCCACAGGTCAAATCGCTGTACTATCCAGTTTTGGGCCTTTGGTATCTAAAAAAAAAAGCAGTTTGAGTGTGTCACTCACTGTTCAGCCGCAAATATCTCTATTTAAAAAAGTGTGGTATACCCCAGTAAACAACAACTGTGGTTTTCCTCTTCCACAGTTCTAATTTACTCTTTATTACCCTTTTTCCATTGATAGTGCAAGTGTAAGCTATTTTACTTCATTTACAATGGGCAAGGCGCGTGGCAAGGGACGTGGAAGTGGACGTTCTGGTGATGGTTCGTGCAGAGGACGGGGCCGTGGCCAAGGTGAAAATGTGCCACAACCAGCAGCCATATCTTCTCGCTCCCACTTCTTGACCGAATTACTAGGGAGGCACAGAACAACACCAGTATTGAGAACTGATCAGTGTGAACAGGTTATTAATTGGATAGCAGATAATACTTCCAGTTACCTGGGCACCACCACCTCCGGTCTGTCTTCCACATGGTCAACTCTTAGTAGCCGTGAGTCTCAACCGCATACTCCTCCTCACCCTGATGCTCCTTCCTCCCACCATGCCGAGTGTTGTCAGACAGCAAGTGATCCCACACTTGGACACTCTGAAGAGCTGTTCACTGGTCCATTTCCATATTTGGGCCCCTTGCCTGATACGCTTGAAGTGGTGGAAGAGGAGATCCCATGTTGCGATGCTCAAATATTTGAACAGCCACGGCCACAGGAAGTCGACGTTGGCAATCTGTCACAAGAGGTGGACGATGACGAGACACAATTGCCAGGAAGTGAGGAGGAGGATCGTGGTGCGCAAGTGGAAGAGGAGGAGGTGGTGGATGATCTAGTAACTGACCCAATGTGGAAGGAGGACATGCAGAGTGAGGCCAGCAGCACACAGGGGGAGGGAGGCAGAGTACCCCAACAGGCAGGAAGAAGCAGTGTGGTGGCCGCAGACAGAAGGCAGGCAACCGTTCCCCATAACACCAACACGAGGGACGTTGCCAGTACAAGCGGTAGGTCTTCCAGAGTCTGGAATTTTTTTAAAGACTCTGCTGATAACCCCAAAAAGGCCATATGTTCCACCTGCCATGCCAGCATCAGCAGGGGTGACAAAACTACCAGCCTGACCACCACCAGCATGATCAGGCACATGGCATCAAAGCACCCGACTTTGTGGGGCGAAACCCAGTGTCCACGACCAGTGTCAGCACTGCTTCTTCCACTGTTGTGCGTGCAATAGAACCCCCTGTTGTGTGTGCAAGGCAATCCCCTGTCCATACTGCATGTAAAGATGCCCCCTCCTCTCAGTCTTCACTTGTTATGGCAGTTGCTCAAGAAACAGCATCAACGTCCACGTCCCACCACAGCGTTCAATTGTCCATATCCCAGACCTTTGAACGAAAGCGGAAATTTACAGCTAACGCCCCACAGGCCACAGTCCTAAATTCGCACATTTCACGACTGCTTGCGTTGGAAATGCTGCCTTTTAGGCTGGTGGAGACGGAATCCTTCCGCAATCTTATGGTGGTTGCCGTCCCTCGGTACTCGGTCCCCAGCCGACACTATTTTGCCCGGTGTGCCATCCCCGCACTACACAAGCACGTGTCCCAAAGCATCTGCCGTGCCCTCAACAACGCAGTTACTGGGAGAGTCCACCTGACAACGGAGACGTGGACAAGTGCTTGTGGCCAGGGACGGTACATCTCTCTGACGGCACACTGGCTAAACATAGTGGAAGCCGGGACCCAGTCGGACCTTGGGACGGAACACATCCTCCCCACACTGAGGATTGCGGGCCCTATGTCAGTCAGAGTTGCCCCCACAGTGTACAGCTCCTGCGCATCCTCCTCCTCCTCCTCATGTTCAGCCTCCATCTCAGATATCACCACATCAGTTACAAGCTGTAAGCATTGCAGTACTGCCTCCGCCAAGCGGCAACAGGCTGTGCTGAAACTCATAAGCTTAGGTGATAAACCTCACACTGCTTGTGAGTTGTGGACAGCTGTGAAAGAGCAGGCAGATCTGTGGCTGAGACCGCTGAACCTACATCCCGGCATTGTCGTGTGTGACAATGGACGTAACCTGGTGGCGGCTCTGAGGCGAGGTGAGATCACACACGTACCATGCCTGGCTCATGTGCTTAACCTCGTGGTTCAGCGGTTTCTTAAATCGTACCCCGAGTTGCCAGATCTGCTCGTGAAAGTACACCGCCTGTCAGCTCATTTTCGCAAATCGGCTACAGCTTGCGCCGCCCTTGCTGTGTTGCAGCAGCGTTTGCAGCTTCCGGCACACCGACTGGTGTGTGATTTCCCCACACGTTGGAACTCTACCCTCCACATGTTGCAAAAGATTTGTGAGCAGAAGAGAGCAGTTGTGGAGTACCAGCTGCAACAAGGCCGTCGATATTCAGGTCAGACTCCACACATAAGACCTCAGGAGTGGACCTGGATGTCTGACATATGTACCATCCTGACAAACTTTGAGGAGGCCACCAAGATGGTGAGTGGCGATGTCGCCATCATTAGTGTCAGCATCCCACTTGTCTGTCTTTTGCAACGCTCTCTTCAGAGAATTAAAAAGGAGGCATTGCAGCCAGAGTATGATGAGATGGATCAAGAAGCCGTAGCGGGCGATTACACACAGCCCAGCCTCATCTCATCCCAACGTGCATTGGGGGACAATGAGGGAGAGGAGGAGGAGGAGGAAGAACAGGAGCTGCTATCATGAATTGTAGACGGTAGTACCTGTACAAGTGTCATACCGTCGGTTCAGCGTGGGTGGCCTGAGGACAGGGGGGAGGAGGAAGAGGAGGAGGAGAGCATGGTCAGTCGTCATCTTGGTGAGGACACGGAAATCTTGCCCGTTACCAGTCTGGCACGCATGGCTGACTTTATGTTACGCTGCCTTAACCTTGACCCTCGCGTTGTCAAAATGTTGGGTGACAGTCATTACTGGTTGATGACACTTGTAGACCGCCGCTACAAGGAGAACTTTCACTCTCTTATTCCTGAGGTGGAGAGGTCTACAAAAATGGGGCAGTACCAGAAGGCCCTTGCTGCAGAACTCTTAAAAAAATTCCCATCTGAACACGCTAGCGGCAGAGGTCACAGTTCGTTGCCCAACCAGGGCGTACAGGCGAGAGAGATGCAACTCCAATCCAGCAGAGGCAGGGGAACACTGTCAACATTCTGGGACAATTTTCTGACACCCGCCCAGCTTACAGGCCCTGAGGCGCGGGATACTCTCACAAGGAGTGGAAAGTTTCAAAAGATGGTGAGGGAGTACCTTGCCGATCGTACCAGCATCCTCCGTGATTCCTCTGTGCCTTTTAATTATTGGGTATCCATGCTGGACACTTGGAATGAACTCACTCTGTACGCCTTGGAGGTCCTGGCCTGCCCTGCCGCTAGCGTGTTATCGGAGCGTGTTTTTAGTGCCGCTGGGGGAATTATAACTGATAAACGCACTCGCCTGTCAACTGACAATGCTGACAAGCTGACCCTTATCAAAATGAACAAGGGCTGGATTGGGCCAGACTTCTCATCACCACCAAACGACAGCAGAGTAACATAAAGTCAAATCCACTGTGTTATTTCGGGAGGTGTATTCACATGCACCGCTTCACACCCACACATGGGTATACGCTTCCTCGTTTCGGCTGTTATATCTTCTTCTCCTTATCCTCAGCCTCCACCACCACTATACCACCAGGGTGCCAGCATTGCAAGTTCCTCCGTCCTTATTTTTGGCAGCTTTTGCTTGCAAGGCATAAGCTAATACTATGGGACACCCACTCCCCAATAATGGGACTTATGTTTGTAATATGCTGTACTGCATGGCTCTTGTAAGGGGCATTGCAAGTTGCTCCATCCTAATTTTTGGCAGCTTTTGCTTGCAAGGCATAAGCAAATACTATGGGACACCCACTCCCCAATAATGGGACTTATGTTTGTAATATGCTATACTGCATGGCTCTTGTAAGGGGCATTGCAAGTTGCTCCGTCCTAATTTTTGGCAGCTTTTGCTTGCAACGCATAAGCAAATTCTATGGGACACCCACTCCCCAATAATGGGACTTATGTTTGTAATATGCTGTACTGCATGGCTCTTGTAAGGGGCATTGCAAGTTGCTCCATCCTAATTTTTGGCAGCTTTTGCTTACAAGGCATTAGCAAATACTATGGGACACCCACTCCCCAATAATGGGACTTATGTTTGTAATATGCTGTACTGCATGGCTCTTGTAAGGGGCATTGCAAGTTGCTTCGTCCTAATTTTTGGCAGCTTTTGCTTGCAAGGCATAAGCAAATACTATGGGACACCCACTCCCCAATAATGGGACTTATGTTTGTAATATGCTGTACTGCATGGCTCTTGTAAGGGGCATTGCAGGTTGCTCCGTACTAATTTTTGGCAGCTTTTGCTTGGAAAGGATAAGCAAATACTATGGGAGACCCACTCCCCAATAATGGGACTTATGTTTGTAATATGCTGTACTGCATGGCTCTTGTAAGGGGCATTGCAACTTGCTCCGTCCTAATTTTTGGCAGCTTTTGCTTGAAAGGCATAAGCAAATACTATGGGACACCCACTCCCCAATAATGGGACTTATGTTTGTAATATGCTGTACTGCATGGCTCTTGTAAGGGGCATTGCAAGTTGCTCCGTCCTAATTTTTGGCAGCTTTTGCTTGGAAAGCATAAGCAAATACTATGGGAGACCCACTCCCCAATAATGGGACTTATGTTTGTAATATGCTGCACTGCATGGCTCTTGTAAGGGGCATTGCAAGTTGCTCCGTCCTAATTTTTGGCAGCTTTTGCTTGGAAAGCATAAGCAAATACTATGGGAGACCCACTCCCCAATAATGGGACTTATGTTTGTAATATGCTGCACTGCATGGCTCTTGTAAGGGGCATTGCAAGTTGCTCCGTCCTAATTTTTGGCAGCTTTTGCTTGCAAGGCATAAGCAAATACTATGGGAGACCCACTCCCCAATAATGGGACTTATGTTTATAATATGCTGTACTGCATGGCTCTTGTAAGGGGCATTGCAAGTTGCTCCGTCCTAATTTTTGGCAGCTTTTGCTTGCAAGCCATAAGCAAATACTATGGGAGACCGACTCCCCAATAATGGGACTTATGTTTGTAATATGCTGTACTGCATGGCTCTTGTAAGGGGCATTGCAAGTTGCTCCGTCCTAATTTTTGGCAGCTTTTGCTTGCAAGGCATAAGCAAATACTATGGGACACCCACTCCCCAATAATGGGACTTATGTTTGTAATATGCTGTACTGCATGTGACGCACCACCTGGGCCGTGTGTACACGTGTGTGGGATACCCGGTGCCGGGTCTCTGGGGTCTGTAGTCTCCGTGGCGGTGACCCGGTCCCGTGGCTCAGGCTGGTCAAACCAGTGGCAGTCTCTCTTAGGTTTTGAGGTTAATTGTCCGACTGCGCCACCCGTGGATTGCGGTCAGGGAGTACCACCGCTGCGAGGCAGACCGCTGAGGCTGGTGTTGTGTGTGCAGCAGAGAATGGGATAACTCCCCACGGGAGGAGTATAGCCTCAGGGCAGTGAGTGTGGATGATGGGGGTGATGGTGCACGAGCGCAGCAGGAACGACTCAGAGTCTTTGCAGTGCAGTTCAGGGTCTTTACTGGTGATTATAAGGTAGATCCTCCCGGGAGTACTGGCTAGCATAAGAGGCCTGGTCAGTCTGTGAGCAAGCAGGAGTTCCCCTGGCCAGGTGGAGTTGTAGACCTCCCCGTCTGTCTGCACTCTTCCTGGCTACCTTCCTGTTGTAGGCCTCCCCGTCTGTCTGCACTCTTCCTGGCTACCTTGCTGTAAGCGGGTAGAAGTAGCCCACGTCCCTGAGTGTACCGTGTAGTGCTCACCCGTATGGCTGGTGACTTGGGGACTTCTGTTAGCCTCCGCTCCACGACGGCGGTGCTGGTCCCTTGCTTGTGACTGAGCCTCCGGGCTTCTATGGCCAGAGGACCTGAAATCCCCTGCCGGCTGGTGTCTGCTGCTGGATATATTACTCCTCACAGCCTCGGACTCCTGTGTCCGGTTCCTATTGTCTTCTGCCAGGGCGAGCTCTGCTCAGCTTCCAGCCCCTGGTCTTTAGCTCCTAGCTCCTACAGAGCTCCTTGCTGTTACTTTCCCTTGCTCTCACTTTGACTCTGACTGTTCTCTGTTCTCTGACTCACTCAACCCCGCCCCAGATCCAGTTTATAAGGGCAGAATTCTCCCCTCCCAGGACTGGGGCAGGAGGATGTTGCATGTTTAAGGGATCCTGACCAGGAAACCTCCCACTTGCTCTCCGACGTAATATCTCTATTACTGTGGTGACCAGACCCCTGGGGTGCCACATATGGCTCTTGTAAGGGGCATTGCAGTTCCTCATAATTTTTGGAAAGCCTTCCATTCACTGCTTAGGCCAACAGTGCACAGGAGACGCAGTTGCTATAAATGGAAAAAAAGGTTTAGTTAACGACCTCTGACCTCCATGTCATTTCCAAGGGGCATTGGAGTGCCTCGAAATTTTTGGTAGGCATTGCACTCACTGTATGCCCTATAACTGTGTAGCCGAACTGCTCCTTTTGTTACAGAAACATATCCTACAAGACATATCTGGTTGACTGGCCTAATATTGATGTGAATGGTCCCTGTTCCTCCTGCTCTTTCTCCTTTGCCACTACCTCATCCATCATTTATCACCTTATGGTTTTTTTTTTAGCGGGAGTCATAGAACTTGGATAGTAGCAGGAAAACATCCAGCAATCCTCGGAGGAGGTAGGATATGCGCCAAAACGCTGACCACCTCAGGCCTAGCCGCTACTACATACATGCGCTTGCATTACAGCAAAACAAAGCAGATGCTAACTTCTATCATCCTCATCATGCTCCTCACCTTGGCACTCTCAACTCCCCTGATGGAGAAGCCAGGGCCCACCGGAGGAGTCTGATAGTCCGGTGGGCTCAGAAAATGCTGCCCTAAAGCAGGCCAGGCTAAGAAAAGTGTGGGAAAGGTTACCGGGACAAATAGGGGTGGCTGGGGACCGAGTATGGACACCCGGCCATCCCCTGGAGGCTGGAGAGCAAGCGGGGACACCCGGCCACCAGGCGGCATGGGACTGAGTATGGATACCAGGCCGCCGACACAGCCATGGCGTGGTGGCCAGATTCCGCCTCCACATGCCTTAAAGGCCCAATTTAAAGTGCAAGCAAGCAAGCAGTATGGTATTGCAGCCTGGGGGTGGGTGGGTGGCAGGCTGCATACTTGCGCTTGCATTGCAAGGAATGGGAGAGGTACAATTGAACACTGCCCTGGGACAAGGACTTGAATGGGGATAGTTGCAAGTCTGCAACGACAGGTGCAAGGTGGGAGGCATCTTTGCATGTACCATGAACAGGGGTTTGGCATGCACACACTACAGCGGAATAGACTCTCCTTCCCACTAAATGCACTGGGGAGGGCACAGGTAATGTTTTGGTATACGCGCTTAATCTTATGTATAAGGCACACCACGACAAATATGGGCGGCTGGGGACTGAGTATGGATACCTCGCTGCTGAAGCAGCCATGAGGTAGTGGCCAGCTTCGGCCTCCTCCAAACTAAAAGGCCCCATTTCAAGTGCAAGCTAGCAGTATGGAATTGAAGTCTGGGGGTGGGTGGGTGGCAGGCTGCACACTTACACTTGCATTAAAAGAAAACATAGCAGATGCTAACTTCTGTCATCATCATCATGCTCCTCACCTTGGCTCTCTCAACTCCACCGATGGAGAAGTCAGGGCCCACCGGAGGAGTCTGGTTCTCTGGTGGGCTCGTCCAATGCTGCCTAAAGCAGGCCGGGCTAAGAAAAGTGTGTGGGGGGATGTTCCAAGGAGAAATAGGGGCGGCTGGGGACCGTTTATGGACACCCGGCTGCCCCCAGGCGGCTGGGAACTGTGTGTGGACACCCGGCCGCGGGGCGGCTGGGGACCGAGTATGGACACCCGGCCGCCGGGCGGCTGGGGACTGAGCATGGATTCCAGGCCGCCAACACAGCCATGACGTGGTGGCCAGATTCCGCCTCCTTATGCCTAAAAGGCCCAATTTCAAGTTGAAGCGAGCAAGCAGTATGGTATTGCAGCCTGGGGGTGGGTGAGTGGCAGGCTACATACTTGCACTTGTATTGCAAGGAATGGGGGCGGTACAATTGAACACTGCCCTGGGACTAGAACTTGCATGGGGATAGTTGCAAGTCTGCATCTTCTGATGCGGCAACGATCACTTATGATGGGCACACTTTTAGACAGTGACCTGAGAGTCAGAGATGCTTCCAGGGGTCTTCCCCATGCTGTTCCCATGTCTTTTCAGCACTTTATGCATGTGTCACACAGCACATGGCCAGATAAGGTTGTAAAATGTTAAAATTACATTTCCCGGTGAATGCATTTGTCATAGTTGAAAGCAATACAAAAGTGCAAAAACGCATAAAAAATGCTACTTGTGAACATAGCCGAAGGTGTGGAGGAGTATTTTTATTTTTGGTCATTTATTTTAACTTATACACAAGTCTTTTCCCTGGAAAGGATGTTCCTTAACATATTTCACAGGAAAAAAGTTTCACTTTCGTTTTTGAACGTTTTATTGTGAGCCCGTAAAAGTGGCTTAATACCTCTGACCACGTTGTTGACAGCAGTGACCTGGGGGTCAGAAATGCTTCCTGGGGCGATCCCCATGCTGTCCCCATGTCATTTGAGCACTGTCACTATCGTTTTGGGCACTTGTTAGGCTTTTAAAAGACTGCCGGGGGTGCCACCGCAAAAATGCTCGAGTCTCCCATAGACTAACATTGGGCTCGTTGCTCGGGTCGAGCACCCGAGTATCACGGCGAGCTCGGCCCGAGCTTCGAGCACCTGAGCATTTTAGTGCTCGCTCAACACTAGTCATTATCTGAGCCATCACCTGCACTACACCGCACCAACAACACCTACCTCATTGCATCACTATATCCTGCCCTGGAGCTAAGCTCTGCCTGTTGAATGCTGAACCAACTCTGCTGCGTCACCATCAGCTCCAGAGGATCTGCACCGCAGCGGCGGCCCCATATTGCCTCATACCACAGGTGGCATCACGAACATTATCTCTATAAAAACTTTATTCCCCTTTTACTTTTCCCCCTTTTATTGACCGCCCTGGGTCACGGACCGGGTCACTGCCACTGTGACATCCCCCAGCATCGACCGGCCCAGCTACCGAGTACCCCACGACCCAGGGGGCGCGTCATGCTTGGCATCACGAACAGGAAGCACGAAGCCCGGTATATCCGGGTCCTGTGTGCCATAGACTTTGTTGAACTGTGTCATCACATCATTTGCCGTCAGCCGAGGGGAAGCAGGAGGCCCCGATCCGGAACCGCCGGGTAAGCGATCCCTCTGGCCTGCAGAGCAGCATACTGGTAAGTCAGCAGTAACCCAGGACGTGGCTGAGGTTCACTAGGGGGGAGGAAGATGCCCAATCTGGGAGCGAATTCAGCCGTGGGCGCGGCCACCGACACTGTAATGCCATTATCAATGCCATATATACCGGGGGCGGTGTGGTTGCCCCAGTACTCAGGGGAGTCGCACACCCTGAGTGACTTTGGGGAGAGACTGCGCAGTTTGTTTAAAGTGTACCCCCTGTCTGAAGAGCAAAAAGTCAGCATCCTCATAGGCCAGCTAATCGGTGCAGCCCAGAGAGAGGTAAAGTCCTGGCCGGGCAGGGACAAAGGCACTGTTAAGGAAATACTGGCCCAGTTAAAGGATAACTTTGATACCCGCACAGCAGCAGAGATTAAAATGAAGTTCAACGGGTGAAAACAAAGGGTGCAGGAGAGTGTATGAGACTATGCTCTAAACCTGCAGGAAAGAAAGAATTGTGTGGTGTTAGGGAAGCGCTAGAACAACTAGACAGGGAGGGGATTAAGGTTATAACACAAAAACCTTTTATTGTTTAATACACTCTTTAACGCCACGACGCGTTTCGATAGCAGAAGCTATCTTCCCCCCCAAACTTCATGCTTTTCACCATTGGCGCTCCAACTGTTTTTGTTTTCCTAAACCTGCAGGAGGCGCTGTGGACCATTAAACAGGTAGACCCCGACAGTGTGCGAGACGAGGACAGATTGCTAACTGAGCAGTTTATTTAGGGGCTCCTGGCCAACGCTCACCTGACACAGCTGTGCATTATGGCTCTGCAAAACCCTGATGTGGACTTTGTGCAATTTAAAGACCGGGCCTTCCCGGTGCTGCGAGAATCAACCCCAAGTGGCACTGCACCCCTCCGGCACCCAGCTATCACATACCACCAGGAGGTGGCGTCCTTTTCCCCGGCACCTGTGGAGGCTGACGCGCAGACCCTAGATAATGACCCCTCTGCAGACCTACGCCTTCAGGTCCAGGAGCTGACCAAAAGTGTGGCTACGCTAACCAAAACCATGCAGGCCATGCAAGTGTCTCCAAAGGAAAGAATCCAGCTGGCTTCCA
This sequence comes from Phyllobates terribilis, assembly GCF_046119375.1. Lineage (NCBI taxonomy): Eukaryota > Metazoa > Chordata > Amphibia > Anura > Dendrobatidae > Phyllobates > Phyllobates terribilis. The sequence goes on from NW_027362768.1 coordinate 333,578,504, forward strand.
GTCCAGATGACTTCCCGTGGCGACGGCAGAGAAGAATTCCACCGAACAGAGGGAGGAACTAGTGATCGCTACGACCAGGACGGACAACCCATCTGCCGTTGCTGTCAAAAGACGGGGCACTTCACAAGATTCTGTAATTTAAACGAGCAACCCCTGAGGCAGAGGGCCAACCCCCAGGAGTAAGACGACCAGGCCCACAAAGCTGGCGAGACAAGTACATGGGAGGGCGACCGGTCCTACCTGTCGTGCTTGATGGCATCCCGATGAACGCATTGCTGGACACTGGTTCCCAGGTGACAACGATGCCATATATCCTTTTCAAACGATACTGGACTGATTCAGACATTACCCGCAGTCCAGATGAACATCTTAACATATTTGCCAGTGTAGCGCCCCGAGGACTCAGCTGCTACAGGGGTATTGCACCTCTGCCAGAGGTGTGATATTCCACTCCTGGGTAAGGATGGAGTGTGGACCAGGGCTCAGTTAGCTGCATACAGCACACTCACCCCATTTCCGAGGGACAGTTCAACGATGCTCCCATTAGACAGAAATGCAGGCACGACAGACCATGTCCCTGGCTGGAGTGGGGAGGGGGGAGGAATACCCAGTGGTGTAGGAGCAGATAGGGGTTGGTTTCTGAGCATAGGAAGGAGCTCATTGGTTGCTGGTCACCTGAGCTCACACACTGGGGAAGGGTATATAAGGTGGGCACCATCTTAGTTCTGTGTGCAGAGAGGAGTAGAAGAAGTCAGTTCAGTCAGAGAAGAAGCAGAGTGGAGATGTGACAGGGAGCTGTGGCTCAGCCTCGGCCCAGCTCTATGAGACAGGCCTAGAGTGAAGGCCGGAGTAGAAGAAAGGAACAGAAAGGAACAGCAAGGAACAGAAACAGAAAGAGAAGTATCCAAAGTGTGGAAAGGCTCAGAAACAAGAAGGTGCAAGGGACCCTAAGAACCCATGAGAATACAGGGTGAAGGGTCAGGCAGATTAAGAGTACCGGATCTCAAGTTGGTGGAGGAGAAACAACCCTCAGCCAAAGACCGGAGGTCGTGATCATTTATTGGTGCGACACCTCATCAAACCTGCTAGGAAGGCACCATATAGGACAGCGGGGAACGGGGCCCACGTTTACCCGTGCAGATCCGCGGCAGCTGGACAAAAGTGGGTCACTGGTGAGGCAGGCCAGAGAAAAGATAAAAGGGGGTCCTGAGCCAGACTTCTGAATTGCCTGGGAGTTGACCGAGCCCCACACCTGGTGGACGCAGCCCGGCTCGGGCGGTCACTACTGGTGCCGAAGTGACCCGGAGCACATGAACTGTGAGTAAAAGACATTGGACTGCAGTACGTTGTCTGTGTACTTTCTCGCTCCTCCAGCACTACCGGTACTGGGACTCCCTGCACCATCACCCCCACCATCCATTGCACTGCCCTGGGGCTACACTCTTCCAGTGGGGAGTTATCCAATTTCAGCTGCACCCACCATCAGCCTCAGGGGATTACCTTGCAGCAGCGGTTCATAATAACCGAAATCCACGGGAGGCGGAGTCGGACATTATCAACAGCACATAGCAGACTACCATTGGTCTGACCACCCTGAGCCACGGAATCGGGCCGCCACCACTACCCCCATCGTCTCCCTATTGCCCGGCTCCGAGTGCCCCACGGCCCAGGGGGCGAGTCACCAGCAATGGTCAGCCCTTGCCTTAGGTGGGGTATAAAGAAGTGACCATAAAAGTTGGCCGAGTAGAATTGCCATCACAAGGAATGATTATTGTTGATATTGATCGCCGAGAAAGTCATCCTATGATAACTATAGGCACCAATATGATAGAGAATTGTCTTGGGGAAATTATTGTTTTGCTGCAACAGGTCGCAGAGACTGCCAGTTCCAGTCAGCAGCGAGTTCTGCAGAAGGAGATCAGAGCCCTGATGCAAAGAAACATGTAGAGCTGTCTGGAGGAGAAGTCGGCAATGTCAGAATGAGTGATCCATTCCCCATTGCAATGCGCCCTAGGAGTGAAATGTTAATATGGTGTCGGGCAGCAATAAGTCTCAGGGGTCAAGATTATCAGGCCCTGGTAGAACCCATGTACTCTGATGGTAGGCCTACCATCTTGACAGCCAGGGGAGTAGTCGATGTCCGCAAGGGGAGAGTACCGATACGCATCCTGAATTGTGGGGAGAAAGAGGTCCATTTACCCTGGTGTGCCACCCTTGCTAAGCTGTTCACTGTCAGTAACGATGCAATAAAGGCAGTGGAACCCTTGCCTCCGTCCAAACCGGCGGAGGATAATGGCTCCATGGGGTGGGTGGAGGATTGGTGTCAGAAGCTAAAAGTAGGCACTGACTCCACCCCCTTTGCACCAAAAGCATGGGATGTACCAGGTGGTCCAAGAATATGAGCGAGTCTTCAGCAAACACCCACTAGACTTTGGGCAGGTAAAAGGGGTCCAACATCATATCCCCACAGGAGATCATCCGCCCATTAAAGAGAGGTACCGGCCTGTACCTCCAGCTCACTATCAATGTGCCAAAGGAATGTTATGGGAGATGAAGGAGGCTGGGGTGATCAGAGATAGCAGTAGCCCCTGGGCAGCTCCATTAGTTCTCGTTAGAAAGAAAGATGGTACAATGAGGATGTGTGTTGATTACAGGCAGATTAACCGCATTACATATAAGGATGCCTACCCATTACCCAGAATTGAGGAATCATTAGCTGCACTAAGATCTGCTAACTATTTCTCCACTTTAGATCTCACCAGTGGGTATTGGCAGGTTCCCGTGGCAGAGGCAGACAGAGAGAAAACCGCGTTTACGACACCACTGGGCCGCTGCGAGTTCAACTGCATGCCATTTGGGCTCTTCAACGCCCCGGGAACTTTCCAGCGGTTAATGGAGTGTTGCCTAGGACACAAAAACTTCAAAACCGTTCTGCTGTACCTAGACGACATAATTGTCTATTCAAAGACATATGACGACCACCTGGAGCACCTGGCCGAGGTGTTCGAAGCCTTATCTGGTTATGGCCTGAAAGTAAAGCCATCCAAGTGCCACTTGTTGAAGCCCAAGGTGCAGTACCTAGGTCATGTAGTAAGCGCCCAAGTTGTAGCACCAGACCCTGAAAATGTCACCGTGATCAAGGACTAGCCAAGACCTTCCACTATCAAGGAAGTGCGGCAGTTCCTCGGGCTGGTAGGCTACTACAGGAGATTCATCCAGGGTTTCACCAAGATACCAGTGACTAGCCCAGGGGGATGAGGACAACTCGGTACCCGGGCCTTTGCCTGGCCTTTGGGGATGTCGCGGTGGTCGGCTCCCGGGCCCGTACCCTGGGGTCAGCTTTTAAAAGGGGATTGTTTGCTAATTTTATGGAAGTTCGTGACGTAACCTGTGGTTTCTGGTGAGAATCACCAGCGCTGCGGCAGTCCACTGAGGCCGGTGATAAGGCAGCTCGATGGTATAGCTCCCCACAGGTGGAGCTATGCCTCAGGGCAGCGTATGGAGAGGGAGATGCAGGACAGGCGAGACCCAGCCGGGTCAGAGCAAGAACAGGGACAGACACTAAAGTCACTTCAGTACCTTTTACTGATGTTAGTTCAGGCACATCCCGGAGCACTGTAGGGTGAAGGGTGCATATCAGGATCCTCCCCAATGAGCGGATGTAGGGCCTCCTGTTTCTTGCCTCTGCGTAGTAAGTTTCTGACCTGCCTTAAGCTAGGCCTAACTTTATCTCTGTCCTGCACCGGCTGACGTTGTGGTAGGGCCTTCTCTTGGAGTGCACGCTCCCAGCTTACGGGGCCTATGTGCCTCCTGGCTCTGTTATGTATCAGCTCTCTGGTGAACCTGGGACCTGTAGTTCTCCAGGGATTCCGGTTATGCCTTACTGGGTCATAGAGATCCCGGTAAGCTCGGACCCAGTGTCTGGTATCTGTTTCGGGGTGAGCTGGGTAAGCTCCTCTGCCCCCACTGCTACTCACTTTCCACTCGCCTTCGGCCACGCTCGGGTCCTCACTAGGCTACTCACACTAACGGCGGCTTGCCGCTCTTCACCGATCTTATGGCGCCGGCACACCTAAAGCTCACTATCCTGAGCTACAACTGAGTCTAGACTGGGCTTACCTCTGCAGACAGACTTCTGCAAGAACCGAACTGAGAACTCTGTCCCTCTCTGGCTGTGAGCAGGAACTCTGTTCTGGCTTGACTGAACTGCCTAGCTCCACCTTCCCTATTTATATCCCTAACGGGCTCCCTCTGCTGGTCTGAAGTGGAAGGTGGAGATGTGTGAATGTTTATGGGGGCCTCTTGTGGAGGATTCCATCAATACACCCTTCTAGGATCTGTGGTACCAAGCGCAGCTGGGCACCACATTCCCCCCTAGCAAAGCTCAGCACTCCCGGGCTGAAGTACATTTTAAAACAACAATAGTAAACATTAACAATGCAATAACTCTTCCCTTTATGGGAGGCACATTTCTTAAACGTTGCATAATAACATAAACAGGTACAAAGCGTCCTCAGAATTGAAGTCTCTTATGGTGAGGTTCCCAAATAAAGGACTTTATTCTGGGTGTTTGTGTTTTTTTTTAACTTTGACTATGGGATTAGTAATGGGGGTGTCTTATAGACGCCTCTCCATTACTAACCTGGGCTTGATGTCAGCTGGCATTATAAGCTGACATCAACCCCAACCCTATTACCCCACTGACACCGCTACAGGGCAGTGGGAAGAGCGAGGCTAAGTGCCAGAATTGGCGCATCCTCTGGATGCGCCGTTTCTGGGACGGCTGACGGCTGGTATTTCTAGCCTGGGAGGGAGCCCATATTCATGGCACCCTTCCTGGGCTATTAATATCAGCCCCCAGCTGTCTGCCTAGCCTTTGCTAGCTATTAAAAGAGGGGGGACCCCACGTCATTTTTTTGGGGGGACCCCATTTTAATAGCTAGTAAAGGCTAGGTATTCAGCTGGGGGCTGATATTAGTAGCCTGGGAAGCTCTGTGGGTATTACCGCCTTCACAGGCTTCAAACATCTGCCCCAGCTGTCTGCTTAACCTCCGCTAGAGCCTAAAATTACGGGGAACCCCACGCCAATTTTTTTTTAAATAAATCCTTTATTTTAAAACTAAATGACAAGTACACTAATCAACACTGTCACTGTACTTCATATATATGTGACTGACATGTTTCTATCTATCTAATCTATGTGTGATTCTCTTTTCCTTCTATTCTAAATTGTCGGGTACCGCTGCTGAAATGCCGGCCGGCTTTTTTAAAGAGACGGTGCATGAAAACACTAATATTTTTTTTAATAAATCCTTTACACTAAATGACAAGTATAGTAAGCAACACTGTCACTGTACTTCTTATATATGTGACTGACATGTTTCTATCTATCTAATCTATGTGTGATTCTCTATTCTTTCTGTACTAAATTGTCGGGTACCGGTGTATGCTGCTGCTGAATTGCCGGCTTTTCATGTGTCACTGTGAGCACTGTTCCCATCGATTTGGGCAATCACTGTAATGCCACAACCACCATGGCTGTGGCATTACAGTGAGTGGCAGACAATCCCTGCATGATTGGTGCTCTAAATAGCGCCAGACATGCAGGACACGCTTTTGGTGCACGAACAGTTATCGAACATAACCTCGAACAGCCGAATTTTTTGCAAATCGTTCGGGTTCGTCGAACAACTCGAACACCGCCCAAAACAGCTCGAATTTGAGATTGGCGAACAGTTCTAGTCGAACACCGCTCATCTCTACTTGCCAGTACCCACTAGTGAGGTCAAGGGTGGAAAAGTAATTTGCAGACTTTAAGGCAGCTAGGGACTCCTCTATACGTGGTAAAGGGTATGCATCTTTTTGTGTAATGCGATTTACTTGTTGGTAATCTACACACATTCTCATGCTCCCATCCTTTTTCCTAACTAGCACTAGGGGAGCTGCCCAGGGACTACAACTATCCCTTACTACCCCCGCCTTTCTCATGTCGTGCAGCATTTCCTTAGCCTTCTGGTAGTGTGCTGGTGGTATAGGCCTGTAACGTTCTTTGATGGGTGGATAGTCACCTGTGGGGATATGGTGTTGAACCCCCTTAATCCTCCCGAAGTCAAGTGGATGTTTACTGAACACCTGCGCGTATTCTTGAACCACCCAGTGTACACCCTGTTTCTGATGGGCAAGAGTGGTGTCTTCCCAACATTGAGCTGTTGACACCAATCCTCCACCTGGGTTGCAGGGTCATCATCCTCCACTTCGTCTGGTGAGGTTAATGACTCCGCCTTGTGAATGCAGTTGTTATTTACAGCATGTAATTTGGCAACAGTGGCATAACGTGGCTATCTGACCTCATCTTCCCCACAGTTGAGAAGACGGACGGGCACCCTCCCATTGCGTACATCTACCACTCCTCTGGCGGTTAAGAGCGTGGGTCTGTGCTCGGAGCAAAGGGGTTCTACTACCGCCTGGTAGCTCTGTCCTCTAAGACCTATAGCAGCTCTACACCAGATAAGCATTTCACTCATTGTGGGGATCACAATGGGTATGGGGTCCGTCACCCGCACATTACCGATTTCACCATCTGTTAACCTTACTTGCTGTTGGTACATCAAGACTCGGATCTCCTTCTGCAGCGCCCTCCTCTGTCCCGGTCTGGCAGTGTCAGCTATCTGTTGGAGCATGAACACAACTTCTCCCAAACAGTTACCAACAATGTTAGTGCCTAGTACCATATACGGATTGGTATCATCAGGATTAGTCTCTACTACAATTAGTCCCTGGTCCTTCAGCTCCACTCTCCCCACCTTTACTGTCACATTCTTAACCCTGATTAGGTTAAGGGGGAGTCCATTTGAGGCATAAACAGAAATATTTGGAGCTGGCGGATGTAGGTCGTCCATGGACCAGAACCTCTTGTTGAGGACTTCAGGCATTATGGTTACCTGAGATCCTGTGTCCAGCAGAGCGTGTGTCGGGATGCCGTCCAGCACAATGGACAGGAAAGGTCTTCCTCCGATACACCCTTCTAGGATCTGTGGTACCAAGAGCAGCTGGGCGCCACACCAGCACCCATGCAGGACCTCCTAGTGGGCCACTCCAAGAAGGCCAAGTACCCGAATCCTCCATTCAAGTGGAGTAAAACAGAAGAAGAATCCTTCACTCGACTGAAAGTGGCTCTTATGGGAGATGAGGTCCTGGCCTACCCCAACTATGGCCAACCTTTTGTAGTCTATTTGGATGCCAGCAACATGGGATTGGAAGCGGTGCTGTCCCAGGTAGAGCAGGGCCGAGAGAGAGTGATTGCCTATGCCAGCAGGAAGCTCCGTCCTACGGAAAGGAACCCCGGCAACTATAGTTCCTTCAAGTTGGAGTTTTTAGCCATAGTCTGGGCTGTAACAGAGCGCTTCAACACTACCTCGCCTCCTCCAGATTTACAGTCTTTACGGAAAACAACCTGCTGACGCACCTGGAGATTGCGAAGCTAGGTGCACTGGAGCAACGATGGATGGCTCGATTGTCCAACTACGAGTTTACCATCAAGTATCGGGCGGGGCGTAAAAACACTAATGCTGATGCGCTGTCCAGGATGCCCAACTTGCCAGATGGGGGAGAAGACCCGGAAGACCTGGAGGAGATAGAGCTACCCACTTTCCATCATCACGGGGTGACCCAGTGCTCCCACTGTGTGAGGGACAAGCACTCCACCAACAGAAAGGCCACGTTTTACCCATTGTCCCACCATGGATGGGCAGAGACGCAGGATAGCGACCCGGCTGTCCACCTAGTAAAGGAGTTGCTGACACAAGCTGACTCGCAACCTGATCTAGATGCTCCACAGGAGACCCAACAGTTGTGGAAGGAGAAGGGCAAGCTGTTCATCTATGAGGGAAAGATGTGTTGGAAAAGCATCAACTCCCGGACACACGAACTGGTCTGGCAGGTGGTAGTCCCGTAGCGGGATGCGCCAATGATCTTAGAGGCGTACCACGATGGAGCAGGACACTTCAGGTGGAAGAAGTTGGAAGTCCTGCTACGTGAGCGATTCTACTGGGCTGGCATGAGGAAAGCAATTGAGAGATGGTGTCGAGAATGTGGTCCATGCAACCTGAGACGGAAAGATTGTGACAGCCAGAGGGCTCCCTTGCAGCCCATAATCACCAAACAACCACTTGAACTGGTAGCCTTGGACCACACGAAGCTAGCTCCAAGCCGGTCAGGCTATGTCTACGCTCTCACCATAGTAGACTACTACTCTCGGTTCCTGGTAGTAGTGCCAGTGATGGACCAGATGGCTAAGATGGCAGCCAAAGCGTTTCAACAACACTTTTGTCACCCGCACGGTTACCTTGAACGAGTGCTTACCGACCAAGGCCCAGCCTTTGAAGCAGAAGTGTTTCAAGAATTCTGTAACTTGCTACAAAAATATAAGGATGACGCCGTATCATCCCCAGACCAACGGGTTGTGCGAGAATATTAACCAGGTGGTAATAGACCTGTTGAAGACGTTGCCCCTTGAAGAACGTAGCCTGTGGCCAGAGAAGTTAACAGATTTGGTGGACCTATATAACCACATCCCGGTGAAATCCACCAACTGTACACCCGCCTATCTGATGAGAGCAAGACCTGGCAAGCTACCCATTGACTTAGACATGGGAGTATTAACACCTGAGACAACATCACCAGATGCAGACTGAGATACAGAGCGGCAGCAACAATACTGTAAGGTGCAAGAATGTGTGGAGAGAAGTTTGTCCCAGGCGAGACAGAGGCAGGAGGCAGGAGAAAACTTATAATCAGCATGCACCTGCAGCTCCCTTGTCACCTGGAGAACAGGTACTCAAAAGGAAAAGACGAGTTCACAAATTAGATGATCAGTTGGAGGTTACCTTCAAATTTCGACAACACCAAGGTGTGCCTCATCAGTAAAGATGGAGGAGAGACTTCAGCGGCAGTCTCAAGAGACCACCTGAAGATATGCCCTGATCAATTGAAACACCAAGGGGAAGATCAAAACGGCCCCCAGCACACAGACACACAGAAAAGGTGGAAGAGACGGTTCAAACCATCCTTGGAGAATTTCCCCAGTCTTGGACGCAGGTGAACCAAGCAATCATGGTACCTGTCCTGACCTTTCCTCAAGTAGCCTCACTTGGAGCCGCAGAGACTCTAGAACAGCCGAGAGACCAGTCGGCCCCAGAAACAGCAGTGGAACAAGTGAATCTACCCCCTGCTAGCGGCGAATCTGTCATACCCATGGCGAGTCAAAGAGTTCGTAGAAGACTATCAAGCCTACCGGTGTTACCTCAGACTAACCGTAGTGTAGTCCACACTGAACCCACTACACCAGCGGTAGACACTAGAGACCAGGGTGGGTCATTGGTAACAAATGTACTGCGTAGATCAACCCGTAGTACCATAGGTCAGCTCCCTGCCCGTTATAAGGACTGAAGTGTAGTAAAATAATAGTATATGTTATATAGTTGCAACCGTTAAGTAATCCTGGATATTAATAGTTATTAAATTTATGGACAAATGGACTACAGGACTGGGTGTGGTCAGGACAATGTTGAATAAAGTTAAGTGTTGTCCTTGAAAATAAACCGCAGGCGTGGCTGAAAGCCAGGCCCACCGACAGAGTGCCCTGAAGCCACGCCCAGGGATGATATACAAAGTGGGTTGAGGTGGTTCCCACCAACCAATCTTCAAGTATCCTGAAAAAGACAAATTCCCGGATAGCGGCATAAAGACTAAGAGCCGCAATGACTGCTTCCAATTTTTGTTAGGTTTTTGTGATTTTTGTCTTTTGAGACTTTGTAAACTGTTTGTAATGAGAATTGTTATTGTTGTTAATTGTTAATTCAAAAAGATATCTTCAGTCCGGGAGTACTGAATTTAACTAGGGGGGAATGTGGCACCCCAGGGGTCCGGTTCCCACAGTGACATTGCCTCACTCACAAGGGGTGATGCCATGCCTGGAAGCAAGGAGGAGTCCCCTAATCAAGTTTACCAGCATACAACACTTTCCTGGCTCCAGACCAGGAATGGGAGCTCCTCCCCTTAGCAACTGGAATGTGGAGGCGGGGTTAGGAAGAGTGAGTGGAGAGTAGTTGAAGACAGGACAGCGCCGAGGAAGGACCTGGGGAAGGGAGCTGTGTACAAGCTCGCCCCAGAGGAGAGAAGCGCAGAAGAACCGGACACCAGAGTCTGAGGTTGGGGCCCAGCACCGCCACGTGGGAGAGACACTTAAGGAAGGCCCGAGCTGCCTGCCATATGGGTGAGGAAAAGATGTTTTACTCAGGGACGAGGGCAGCAGCATAGCTTCAAGCAGCAGGGCCAAACAGAATAGCGCAGAGGGAAGGCCTACAACTCCACCTGGCGAGGTGGATCCCCAACTTGCTTCCAGGTCACCCGGACCTCTACTACCAGCTAGTACCCCTGCCCCAGGCTGCTTAACAAACCGCAAGTAAAGATAAGAGGAAACCGCCATTAAGCTATAGACTGGTCATTATCTGCGCCATCACCTGCACTACACCGCACCAACAACATCTACCTCATAGCATCACTATATCCTGCCCTGTAGCTAAGCTCTGCCTGTGGAGAGCTGAACCAATTCTGCTGCTTCACCATCAGCTCCAGAGGATCTGCACCGCAGCAGCGGCCCCATATTGCCGCATACCACAGGTGGCGTCACGAACATTATCTCTATAAAAACTTTATTCCCCTTTTACTTTCCCCTTTTATTGACCACCCTAGGTCATGGACTGGGTCACTGCCACTGTGACATCCCCCAGCATCGACCGGCCCGACTACCGAGTACCCCACTGCCCAGGGGGCACGTCAGTACCACTCCAGGGCAGTCCCCAGGTCTGCAGCAGCAGTACAGGAGGGCAGAGACGAAGTGGAGTCAGATGGTCTGAGGTCAGGATAGGCAACACAGAATCAGTATGAATCAGTATGAATAGCCGGGGTCAGGAGCGGAGAGGTCAGACAGGACGGGTAGGCAAGCCGGGTCAATAACAGAGAATTAATACAAACAAACGTACAAACAGTACACTAGCAGATGAACTAGCTAGGGACCAACCTTCAGGCAGGGAGTGGCAGGTGGAGCTGCCTGCTATAGACCCTGCTAGCATGAGATAGCCCAGGAAAGCTAATCTCTGCAGGACATAGCAGGGCTAAATTCCTGCAGAGACCAGCCATGCCCCCTAAGGCTAGATGGAAGCCACATGCAGGTGCAGCATTGCTGCATGAAGCAGCCTAAGAGGGACAGCCAGACATGAGGAAAAACCACATGGTGAGCTATTCCCAAGGCTCTGGGAAGCTCTGCGAGTCACTGCCGTGGCAGTCATCAACTCCCTGCTCATTTATCAGCTTCTGGGTTATAGTTTTGCTTTCTTCTTTACTCCATTCCTTTGTTGTAAATGCCTGGAAATGAAGATACCTACAGCAAGGAGCGGTATGTGTCTTGCAGCTAAATAAAGTTTTGAGATCTGGTCTGGGTCTGGGTTTATTTAGGGGTTTGGCATGATTTGTTTATTTGGAGAGCCTATCCAGATGGGGGTTATTATGAATTAATTTTGGAGTCGAAACCATGTGAACAACTTGAATTGAACATTTTTCTAGTTTTACCTAATGAAACAAAGTAATACTTGGAAAATGCTGAGACTTTGCTGAAATGCATTATGTCTCTATCTATTTGTATGGTCTGCACTGGCTGTGACACCTCTGCCTATAACCTGTGCCCCGTCCTTAAGCCATATAATAATTGAAATAGAGGAAAATCTAATAGTGCTGACTTTTTCTGAATTATAGTAGTGTCATTTTGTAAATGCAATTCTAACGTGCCAGTGCTCTCTGTTCCTGAGATTACACATCTTTTCCTGATAATTCTAATACATTGCTGGTTCAAAGAATCCCTATTACTTTATCAAATCTTATTTACAGTATCTGGAGGAGAATAAAATAATGGGAAGAGCAGTTGCATGATGACAATTTATCATTTGGAGGCCCTCTGTGAAAGAAAAGGAGCGCAAAATGTGCACCCATTGTGCGCGGCTCAATACATCACACAATGCATGATCCTGCTACAACATGCCGCCAAGATAATAGTTTCTCTCCTTATAATTATAATAGTAAGAAGCTGTGCGTGGTCATTTTGTGTATAATATTTAACCCATTGTGGTGTCACGTAGATGCAACTAGTGTTAGCTTTTAGATGGTGGTAAAACCCATAACAACAAAAAAACTATTGTATTTTAATAAAATTATAGGTAACAATCAGGACAGTGCCATTTTCTACATAAAGCCCCACATCAGTTCTGCCATGGAATACGAAGATGATAGGAGAGGAGCAGTGGTGGACATGTTCAAGGGGACATCATGGATGTCTCGTCACCAGTAGCAGACAGAGAGGATCAGAAGAGTAACTTGAAACTTTTGAGCTACAATGCAAAATGTCTACCGGAGTCACCACCTGCCAGGTGCTAACATTTATAATAGTGTTGTCTTCGGAGGGGTCTTTGGGTTCCCTTAGGCACCAGGTGTTAGATGTGACTGTTACCTCTGCAACTCTTTTAGATACACCCCTGAAAACTTGAGTAAAAAATGGACTTCAAAATATTCTTTCACATGAACTGGAGAAGTTTACTTAAGTGGGAATTAATACGAAATGTATGACAACTGTGTTTGCTTTTTAGCTAGAAAGTAACTAGTCATGAAAATCTAATCATTTATGTGTAGAGAAGTTTCTTCCCCACCTTACTTCTTAGCTTCGTCCCATCATCTACTTTTTGTCCAGGTCCTAAATTATGATCTACACCCATCACTATTATTTTATAAGCAAGTAAAAGATAGTGATGAAAGGCAAAATTTATGACCAACGTTAGTGGGCAAACTAATAGGTGATATCAGCCTGCCCAGTAATATTTCCTCTGCTGGATATATCGGGTGAAGGACCAAGGGTGGTGGATACCCATGAGAAAATTGGGCTTTTGCTCTCTTTTTGAACCAACCCTACTCAGAGTCATGACTACTTATTACTCACTGCAAGGTTTCATTTCTTGGCCATCAACATTTTGCATGATCTTTACAAACTCTATTCAGATAACAATTTCCTAAAAAGAATTTATCCAAAGTCATATGGCAAGGCTCATTAAAGGGTCGATATAGACTTTTAGGATTGCTACTTCCAATAGATGTCACTACCGTTCAAGTCCACTTCCTGTCTGAAGAGGCAATTTGCATATTTCATTTCCAAGAGGAATATTGCATGGCCTATAAGCCTCCTTAGAATGGCATGACAGGCATGTCACACTCCACAAGGAGAAACGTTATCTCATAGACCCCAGTCAGAGGCCTCTCATACAGCCAAATCAGATCTCATGCTTTGCATTGAGGATGGGTCAACACCCTGAAACACATGTCTGCAAATTGAGATTCTTGTTTGGCTTTTATCTTAAGGTATGTGGCAAGGCTCGTTAAAGGGTCGATATTGACTTTTAGTATTGCTACTTCCAATAGGTGGCGCTAGAGTTCAAGTCCTCTTTCTCTCTGAAGAGGCAATTTGCATATATAACTTCCCAGAGGAGCATTGCATGGCCTATAAGTCTCCTTACTCTGCCATGTCAGGCATGTCACTCTCCACAAGGAGAAATGTTACCCCTGAGACTTAAAATAATTGCATACCATGTGTCGAACTTATACAGTTATCTTTTGTCCCATGAAATATTGTTCTATCAGGTTCTCCCAATTATTTGTCTCATTTGTATAAGACATATATTTTCTAGCAATAAAAGCCAACTCCCATCTACATCACTGACAACGATAAAGAGGTCATTTCTGGTTCATACAGCTCTCCAACTAAGTGGGACGTGAATTCAGTAATTACCACTTCTGAGTCACAGGAATCCCTCTAAATCTTGAAGTCATTCGTATCCATGCTTCTTAAGTATAAAATCTTTACTCCTTTACATTCCCTGGAAGGGATGAGATAAACGATATTGTTGGAAACCTATGAATAATTCCACATCACATAAAACTACGTACTAGGTCATGATATAGGTAATAGAAAGTACGGAGAAGTATGAGAGACATCACATTCTATTACGTTTGCTATAAAAATGAATGTTTTATAATGTTGTGGCAGTCATTTGGTTAGCGGATCTCCTGTCCCGAAAAATAAATGGCTCAATAAAATGCAAAACAATGCTGTATATTCTCACATTTTTTTTAAATAATATATGCAATTTGATTTTTTTTTTTTCGAAGGAAGGATGAAGAAAGCCGGCTTCTCTTTATGACTAGATAAAGGTGTATTTTTCCTGTACATAAAACAGGCTCTTTTAGATACCTTAGGATTTTAGTGACTTTAGATGGCTTTATTGTTATGATTGTGAAAATATGTTATCTGATTTATATTGACATTTGATACTAAGATATTTTTTTTTTATTAGGTAGTATAGATGAGTAAACCTAACAAAATTCGACCCAACAGATTCGCTCGAATTTGGTCAGGAAATTCAATTTGCATTGAATTTATTTCATGCAAATCGAATTGCTGATAAAAGTCATTAATTATACTCTGAGGTCTCTCCAGACCCCAGATCATAATATATGAAGGGGATAAAAATTTTAAAAATATTATACTCCCCTCACCTGTCAGGACTTGAACCCACCAGCTCTGGTGCACAGGTGGCAGCTCTTACCTTTGAGCTATTCAGCTCAATCGGCTGTTCCTTGCTAACCAAGATACTAGTACCTGTGTTGTTCCTGATTGCCTGCACCCTGAGCTCCTGATTGTCTCCACCCTGAGTTCTTGATTGGCTCTACCCTGTAATCTCCTGATTGAACACCCTTTTTAAACCTGGTATTGCACTTCCTTCCTTGTGAGATTATTGAGCTCCCAGCCTTTAGTCAAGCTCGCTTTTCATTTGCTGCCTCATTCAAAACTATACTGCTGCTCCCGAGTGCCAACCTCTGACTGATTCCTGACTGCGCAACCTGCTTAACCTTCAAACTATACTACTGCTCCCAAGTACCAACCTCTGGCTGTGTCCTGACTATGCAACCTGCTTATCTTTCAAACTACACTGTGTGCAGAATTATTAGGCAAGTTGTATTTTAGAGGATTATTTTTATTATTGATCAACAACTATGTTCTCAATCAACCGAAAAGACTCATAAATATCCAAGCTTAATATTTTTGGAAGTTGGAGTGGTTTTTTTTTTAGATTTGGCTATCTTAGGAGGATATATGTTTGCGCAGGTAACTATTACAGTGCAGAATTATTAGGCAACTTAATAAAAACCAAATATAATCCCATCTCACTTGTTTATCTTCACTAGGTAAACCAATATCAGTGCACAAAATTTAGAAATAAACATTTCTGACATGCAAAAACAAAAACCAAAAAAATTAGTGATCAATATAGCCACCTTTCTTTATGATGACACTCAACAGCCTTCCATCCATAGATTCTGTCAGTTGCTTGATCTGTTTTCGATCAACATTGCGTGCAGCAGCCACCACAGCCTCCCAGACACTGTTTCGAGAGGTGTACTGTTTTCCCTCCCTGTAGATCTCACATTTTATGATGGACCACAGGTTCTCTATGGGGTTCAGATCAGGTGAACAAGGGGGCCATGTCATTATTTTTTCTTCTTTTAGACCTTTACTGGCCAGCCACGCTGTGGAGTAGTTGGATGCATGTGATGGAGCATTGTCCTGCATGAAAATCATGCTTTTCTTGAACAATACCGACTTCTTCCTGTACCACTGCTTGAAGAAGTTGTCTTCCAGAAACTGGCAGTAGGTCTGGGAGTTGAGCTTCACTCCATCCTCAACCCGAAAAGGTCCCACAAGTTCATCTTTGATGATACCAGCCCATACCAGTACCCCACCTCCACCTTGTTGGCGTCTGAGTCAGAGTGGAGCTCTCTGCCCTTTACTGATCCAGTCTCTGGCCCATCCATCTGGCCCATCAAGAGTCACTCTCATTTCATCAGTCCAAAAAACCTTTGAAAAATCAGTCTTAAGATATTTCTTGGCCCATTCTTGACGTTTTATCTTATGTTTCTTGTTCAAAGGTGGTCGTTTTTCAGCCTTCCTTACGTTGGCCATGTCCCTGAGTATCGCACACCTTGTGCTTTTTGATACTCTAGTAACGTTGCAGCTCTGAAATATGGCAAAACTGGTGGCGAATGGCATCTTGGCAGCTTCACGCTTGATTTTCCTCAATTCATGGACAGTTATTTTGGGCCTTTTTTGGCCAACACGCTTCTTGCGACCCTGTTGGCTATTTGCCATGAAACGCTTGATTGTTCGGTGATCACGCTTCAAAAGTTTGGAAATTTCAAGACTGCTGCATCCCTCTGCAAGACATCTCACAATTTTGGACTTTTCAGAGCCCGTCAAATCTCTCTTCTGACCCATTTTGCCAAAGGAAAGTAAGTTGCCTAATAATTAAGCACACCTTATATAGGGTGTTGATGTCATTAGTCAACACCCCTCCTCATTACAGAGATGCACATCACCAGATTTACTTAATTGGTAGTTGGCTCTCAAGCCTATGCAGCTTGGAGTAGGACAACATGTATAAAAAGTTTCACAGTGATCAAAATACGCATTTGCCTAATAATTCTGCACTCGGTGTATACTGCTGCTCCTGTGTACCAACCTCTGGCTGTGCCCTGACTACGCAACCTGCCGGTGCTGCCCTTAGTGGTTGAAATACCACTACTTCAACCCTGGTCCGTTCATAGCATCACCCTTCACCTGTCCTGGTGCAGCAGCTCCTCACTTCATGTTCTCCCTAACTAATAACACTATGAATGCCAAATAAGTCAATAATATTGTAGGATTGGTCTATGAGTTTAAGGGGAATCTGTCAGCAGATTTTAGTTTTGTTTTTTAACTGATAGCTGCATGATGTTGAGACCCTGATTCCAGTGATGTATCACTAAGTTTACTGGGTGTATCAGTTGTTTTTTAATCACTGTTTTCTCTGTTGAAGATTTAGCAGAGCTCAGAATGCTGAGCTGTGTATAATTTTGCCCATACCACTGCAGTTTTTTTTGTACACTATAAATTGAGAGAAAGCTGCTAATCAGTGAGGGGGGCGAAGTTGGACCTTGAGGCATGAGACACCTAGTCATGTAGTGATAATCTCCTGCTGATAAAACACTGATTTTATTGAAAAATCAAAACACAGTCTAGTAAGTGACACAACACTGGAATCAGTCTCTCAGCTCCTACATCATGCCTTTCTCATGCTACATAGCAAAAACCTTCTAACAGATTCCCTTTAACCCCTTTAAAGCCCATGACGTACTAATACGCATCTGTGCCCTGGGACTTAAGAGCCTGACCCGTATTAGTACGTCATCACGATTGCGCGCGCACACAGGCTGTGCGGGCGTGATCGCCGCCGGGTGTCAGATGATTGTCACAGCTGACACCCGGTATTATGTGCCGGAAGTCGATTGCAGCATTGCGGTGGCTAAGGGGAGGTGATCGCAATACTCACCTCCTCTTTCGGCCTCCAGCGCTGTCTGCCGTGGCTTCCAGGATGTTGCCATGATGACTCGATGTCGTCATGACAACATCCGGGTCACCAGACAGCAGGAAGATTATTTTGGTCATGCGCAGTGCTTGACCAAACAATCTTCTCCCTGTGCAGCGCTGACTGTCTGCATGGCACAGGGATGGTGCTCTATCCCTATGCTATGCGGGCGATCAGAATAAAAAAAGTGAAAGTCCCATAGTGGGACAAAGTAAAAAAGTAAGAAAACTCTCAGAAAGTGAAAAAAAAAAAATTGTAAAAATAATAAAAAAAAAAATAATAATCCACCAAAAATAAAAATATAATGTACCCATCAATAAATATTATTATGAAAAAAACAAACAAACAATAAAAGTACACATATTTGGTATCGCTGCGTCCGTAACGACCTGACCTATAAAACTGTCCCACTAGTTAAACCCTTTAGTGAACACGGTAGAAAAAAAAAAACGAAACAAAAAACAATGCTTTATCATCATACCGCCAAACAAAAAATGGAAAAACACGCGATCAAAAAGACAAATATAAATAAAAATTGGACCGCTGAAAACATCATCTTGTCCCGCAAAAAACAAGCTGCCATACAGCTCCATCAGCTGAAAAATCAAAAAGTTATAGCTCTCAGAATAAAGCGATGTAAAAAAAATTTTTTTCTATAAAATAGCTTTTTTGTGTAAAAGCGCCAAAACATAGAAAAACGATATAAATGTGGTACCGCTGTAAACGTACTGACCCGAAGAATAAAGCTACCTTATCAATTTTACCACACGCGGAGTAGAATAAAAAAAATAAAAAAAAACAATTCCTGAATTGTTGGTTTTTGTTTATTCTGCCTCCCAAAAGCTGGAATAGAAAGTGATCAAAAAATGTCACGTGCCTCAAAATGGCACCAATAAAAACGTCAACTCATCCCGCAAAAAATAAGCCGTCACATGACTGTCGGCCAAAATATAGAAAAATTATAGCTCTCAAAATATGGCGATGCAAAAACTAGATTTTACAAAATATGTGTCTTTTAGTGTGTGACAGCTGTCAATCATAAAAACCCGATATCATTCTGGTATCTCTGTAGTCGCACCGACCCGAAGAATAAGTTCGTCTAATCACTTATACCGCACTAGGAACGGCATAAAAAATAAACGCTAGGGCTGGGGTTGGGGTTAGGGTTGTGCTAATGTTAGGGTTGGGGTTAGGGTTGTATTTTTTTTTCAAAAGTAAAAAAAAAAAAAAATGACGGTATGGCAACTAGTGTTGAACGCAAGTGCTCGCTACTTGAGTTTGCATCAGGTGCTCGGGTATGCACTGAGTATCGCGGGTGCTCGAGTCTCCGCCCCATATGCTTCGCGGCCAAAAAAACCTCGCGGGGATTGCCTGCCATGCATGAGCGATCCCCGCATTTTTTTGGGGGGTGTCTAATAACTGTGAAACATGGGGCGGGGACTCGAGCATTTCACTTGAGCACCCGTGATACATGGTGCATACCTGAGTACCTGATGCAAACTCAAGTAGCGAGCTCTTGCGCTCAAGACTAATGACTACTTATTCAATATGATGACCTAATGTCATCAAATTCTGTGTCGTACCTCTGGGTTCAAAATGTTCACTACACCCCTTGATAAAATCCTTGAGGGGTGTAGTTTCCAAAATGGGGTCTCTTGTGGGAGGTTTCAACTATTTAGGCACATCAGGGGCTCTCCAAACGCGACATGGCGTCCGCTCTCGATTCCAGCCAATTTTGCGTTCAAAAAGTCACACAGTGCTCCTTTCCTTCTGAACTCTGCCGTGCGCCCAAACACTGTATTTTCCCCACATATGGGGTATTGCCGTACTCAGGAGAAATTGCACAAAAGTTTTTGGGGTCCATTTTCTCTTCTTACCCTTGTGAAAATAAAAAAAATTGGGGCTAAAACATCATTTTTGTGGAAAAAGTTAGATTTTTTTTTTATTTTCACGGCTCCGTGTTATAAACTTCTGTAAAGGACGTGGGGGTTCAAGGTGCTCACCATACATCTAGATAAGTTTCCTGAGGGGTCTAGTTTCCAAAATGGGGTCACTTGTGGGGGATTTCCACTGTTTAAGCACATCAGGGACACATCCGCTAATTATTCAAGCAAATTTTACATTCAAAAAGTCAAATGGCGCTCCTTCCCTTCCGAACCCTGCCGTGCCCCCAAACACTGTTTTTCCCCCACATATGGGGTATCTGCTTACTCAGGAGAAATTGCACAACAAATTTTGGGGTCCATTTTGTCCTGTTACCCCTGTGAAAATAAAAAAAATTGGGTCTAAAGTAACATTTTTGTGAAAAAAGTTAAATGTTCATTCATTTTTTTCTTCCACATTCCAAAAATTCCTGTGAAGCACCTGAAGGGTTAATAAAGTTCTTGAATGTGGTTTTGAGCACCATGAGGGGTGCAGTTTTTAGAATGGTGTCACTTTTGGGTATTTTCTGTCATAAAGACCCCTCAAAGTGACTTTAAATATGATGTGGTCCCTAAAAAAAATAGTTTTGTAAATTTTGTTGGAAAAATGAGAAATCGCTGGTCAACTTTTAACCCTTATAGGTCCCCAATAAAAAAAAAATTTGGTTCCAAAATTGTGCTGATGTAAAGTAGACATGTGGGAAATGTTATTTATTAACTATTTTGTGTGACATATCTCTCTGATTTAAGGGCATAAAAATTCAAGTTTTGAAAATTGCAAAATTTTCAAAATTTTCGCCAAATTTCCATTTTTTTCACAAATAAACGCAAGTGATATCAAAGAAATTTTACTACAATCATGAAGTACAATATGTCACGAAAAAACATTCTCAGAATCAGGGGGATCCGTTGAAGCGTTCCAGAGTAATTACCTCATAAAATGAAAGTAGTCAGAATTGTAAAAATTGGCCTGGTCATTAACGTGCAAACCACCTTGGGTTAAAGATGTAGTTCATATTGTAATATCCCTACTTGTTACAAAGGTTCTTCAAAAATAATGTGATCATTAAAACCCCTAATGATTACTGTTCAATTTTCCTGCAGCTCCACCACAGGTGAAACAAAGGATTACATGGTGCCAATTCAACTCAGTGGGTTGTCCATGTACATAATGTAGGATAGGACTTGTGCTTTAAAGTGTGAAACTTTTTTTACTAATTTCCAAATCTGGCCCAGAGTTGGAACAAAGGAGCTTCATCATTTGCATACACTTTATGGATTTACTATTGAAAGACATATGGCTTGGGTGAATTTTAATACTAAGTCTGAAAAGGAGCAGTTAAAAAAAATTAATTATGAATTGTAAGTATTCATTAAACGCTATGAAATATTACTGATTTATTATCTGTTCCTTACATAGCACCAACATATTGTGAAGTAAATGGTGACAATCTCTGCCCTACACATCAGTCCTTGTCTCAGGAGCAAACAAGGACCAAAGAGGACCTCTGTGCAAGAATAGTGTATTTTTGCAGCCCAATAGCTCATTATAATGCACCCTGTATGTGTCTATTACAAGAGTTGCTTAATGCTTTAGTTAGTGGTAGTTGGCCCCTTACCTCTTTTTGCACCAATGTTATGTGTACCCCCTGCCCTGTTCCCAATGGGGCTCTCAATGTACTTTCTTTATCTTAGAAACACACTAGGATAAATTTCATAGGAAGCAAGTTAACCTTTTAGATTATCTTTTGATTGTGAAAATAAAACAGAATACCTGAGGGAAACCCAGAACTTTACAAGATGCAGATGTTGACCTTGCTCGGAATTAAACCCAGGAACTAGTCCTGCAAAACAACAATTCTAACCAGTTGTTACTCACTCCATAGAAAAGAGCGAACCCAAACAGAAACGTTCAGCGTTTGGACTGGATAGTTACTGTCTGGCGTCAAACTCTGAAAACGGACTTTTCCCGGAAGTCCATTGCAGTGTTCGGAGTAAGTCCGTTGGAGGGAACGAGAGAGAGAGATTGTGTGAGAGAGAATTTTTTTCTTTCCAGTTCGGGTCTCCTTTATTTTCAATGGGGCTCGGGTTGTGGTTGACGTTCTAGTACCTGAATCGAACTTTGGACTAATGTTCAGGTCGGGCACCACAACCCGAACTTCCACTGATCCCTACTCACTCTTATCTCCAGTGCTGAACACTGTGCCTTGCATCCTCTGATGTCACATCCCTCTACTTATCTGTACATCGGGTTGCTGTGGCAGCCTGAAGCTCTTTTGTGATGTCATTCTCTCATGCCATATAGTCTGATTTAGGAGGTTGCTCCTGGACGGCACCACTAGTCCCAAAATATCAACTCAAACTAATACCTCTTGCCCAGTGTCAACTATAACAATGGAGCAACACCGGCCTGTGACAGAAGCAAAAGAAAAGGGAGTGAGCACAGGCATGGATATAACATTCATCAAGCCTTGCAATACAACAGTGCTATTTTGTTGTTGAGACTTTATAAAAAAAAAAACCTCTACATTAGGTCAGATCGTCATGGTTATGAATGTGTTAAGAATATGGTAGATATTAGGTATAGGGAACATCCTGATTGGGTACACTTAGTCGTGATGGAGTCGCTTTTATGCTTTTTTATTAAAAACAATGTCTGCTAGGTACAATATGTTTTTTCCATGTATTATTACCATTTATATATTTATTGCAATGTGTTACACGCACGCCGCTAGGTTCAGATAGGAGCGAGATAGGTTACATGAATTCTTTGGAATCCTGGGGGAACCGTTACACAGGGCGACCATAGACCATGTGCTGCAGCTTCTCTCAGGCACACAGGGGTATTGACCCTCAGGCACAGACACATAGGTTGTTTCACTTGCTGACCAGACACACTTGACAAGAGTCCTCATAAACAGTAGAACAGTAGCATTTAATAAGAAGCCGCACAGCTAGTGCAAGTTAAATCTTATGAGAAACAGGCTCCAGTGACAAACAGTACAGTTTCCTTAGCAGCACACCAGTTCACAGCATTCCCAGTAGTACAGGATAGCGCAGTTCTAATGCAAAGGCACATTAACACAGCATTCTTTACAGCACAGTGAGATGGAGGAGGGGGGAATGTTTGCTGAGGAAAATGATCCCTATGACACAATTTCTTACAGTCCTTATCTTTCTGCTTGACATTACTCTGCACTGCTAGTTCAGGAACTCTACCTGACCTGTGCTTAGCTTCACTCCTGACTTAAATTCTTTTCACTTGCAGGGGCGCTTCTGTCAGATGCAGAACACACACACCACCTTTCTCTTCAGCTCCAGCCAGACAGTAAGCAACTTTCCCACAATCCCCCTCGGGCTTTGCTAAAACCCTCCCTGTGACTGTGTTAACCCCTCTAGTTGCTGGATGCTTCTGGAGCACAACACTTCATGTCTCATGTGCTTGTGTTACTTCTAATAGTTGCTACTTTTGACTGTCACACTCTGCAACAGCACTACTTCTGCATGTCACACTCTTCCCTCCTTTTTGAATGTCGTCCTTGACATTCATCTTAATTGGTCAATCTGTCCAATTCTGAGACAGTGGTGAAAGTTGGATAGCTTTATATACAAATTGGCATTGACAAGTTCTTAAACATTGATAACAACCTATTCTTACGACCTTTTTCTTTTAGGACGCCTGTAAGAAATAAACAACACAATTAAAACAAACAGCATCTCTGCAGCTGGAGCTTTTCGTACGTCTTCAACCAGCTCTCTCTATCTATGCTTTAACAGTTCTTTGTTTCTACAAAGTCTTTTAAGAAAAATCAAAAAACAAGTCTTTCCAGTAGGCAACATCTTTCATACTGCCTCTCAGTGGTGAATACCACTCAAGAGGGCTTACCTGGTCCACAGGCAGAGATACCAGTTTCCAATCAACAGTCCTTGGCACGGGCCTTCTCACTTCTCAAGTCCACATCCTCCTGGTGGGTTGTTCCCCAGATTCCACGGGTTCTTCGTTCACAGGAGTTTCTTCCGCCACACTCATTTCCCTTGCTTCCTCAGTTGATCTTGAAGCTGCCTCTGTAAGTTCATGTACTTCTCCTAAGTCACCTGTTTCCGCACGGTCTGGTAATTCCGCTCCTCCGGAGTGTCGAACGGTCTCTTCAAGGACCGGTGTTCGATCATCAGATCTGAATTGAACTTCATCTGTACTCCTTGGTGCGAACTCTGGAGCCTCAGGACTTAGTTCACTCTCCTGAGGATGGTACATCCCTCTCCTTGCCGGTCCAAGAAATACAACGGTGTGTCCTTCTTCATCGGAACTTTCAAGTTCACTATCCACCTCCGGAGCTTCAGTCTGTGGTGGTCCCTTAGTTGATCTCGGACTATGTTGGTCTACTTCAGGGAAGTCTTGTTGTGGTGGGAGATAATCACAAGGTAGTAGTAAATTCTGAAGGACTATTCTGGTTTTCTTGTCTGCCGTTTCCAATCGGATTTCATACACTGGGCTGTCATCAGCTTTCCTCCTTATGACCACATAAAAGTTTTCCTGGACCGCCTTTCTCACATACGTTCTTGACTAGCACCCAGCTTCCCGGTGCCAATTCTGCTCCATAACATTTTCGATCATAGTACTGCTTACTCTTGCTCTGTCCTTGCGTAACCACTTTGGACGAGATGTTGTATGCCTCTGCCATCCGTTCCTTCCATTTTCGAATGTACTCTGGATATATTCTGTAAGTCTCTGACACTGGAGTATCGAACATGATGTCATTTGGCAGCAGGGTTGGACTGGGCTGGTGGGGTACTGGGAATTTTCCCGGTGGGCCCCATCCCCTCCTGCAGAGGAGAGGGGGAGAAGAGAACGAAAAAAAAAAAAACCTGCGGTTTTAAGGGGCACAGGCCCTTTAAAAGCGCAGGCACAGTGTATGCAGGGACGCGCGCACGCGGCGTTCATTACCTGAACCGCCGTGGCGCACGTCCCAGTGAAGCAGCTGAAGCTGCACGTCTCCCTTTGCCGCCAGAGAAGGAGGACACTGCACGGGAGCGCAGGAAGGTAAGAGGAATCTGTGTGTGTGTGTGTGTGTGTATGCAGAACGGGATGGCTGGACCCTGGCTGGACACACAAGGGGGGCCCTGGCTGGACACACGAGGGGGGGGCCCTTGTTATGATCTGCTACAGGGACTAAGGAAAGACAGGAGAACTGTCCCTACAATAGAACTAAACTAGATCCCTGCGATGTAACGGGGAACCTGATCCTGCGATCAGACCCGCTAAAGTCCTCGGCTAGTCTGTACGAAGACCTATAGATGTGAGGGAGGGATCCCTACAAGAACTAGGGACTGGGATAAGTTGGACACCTCCTAGCAGAAATAGTAGCAGTCAAAGACAAACACACAACAAAAAGCATAGAGGTCAGAAGACCTAGCAAAACTAACAGAGAACGGCAACAGAGCACCAAGCTAGCTCAAGCGTAGTAAATACAATGAAGTCCAGGAAGACCAGGAGGGCGGAGCCGGATTAAATAGGCAAAAATGGTCATGTGACCAGCAAACTAAAAAAAAACTAACAGGAGAGTTCTAACAGTACCCCCTCTTCTAAGAGGATCCTCCGGATCCCCTAGGCCCAGGCTTACCAGGAAACCTCCTGTGAAACGCTCTGACCAGTCTGGAAGCAGAAACATCATCCGCCCTCACCCATGAGTTATCCTCAGGTCCGAAACCCTTCCAAGCGACGAGATACTGCAAACTCCCTCTATACCGTCTAGAATATAGGATGCGGGAAATTTCATATTCCCCGTCCTCCACCACCGGAGGAACAGTGGCAGAGGCGTCACCGTCCGACACATCAGCTTTTTTCAACAGAGAAACATGAAACACCGGGTTAATCTTCCAGGACGTAGGAACCTCCAACCTAACAGCAGATTGGTTAACTATCTGAAGCACCTTAAAGGGCCCTACGAACTTGGGACCCAATTTTTTAGAAGGAATCCTGAATCGCAGATTCTTAGAGGACAACCAAACCAGGTCACCAACAGCAAACAAAACCTCTAGCCGTTTCCTATCAAAGTACCTCTTAGACTTCTTGTTAGCCTCCTGAAGATTACCACACACATCCGTCCAAACTCTCTCCAAATCACCGGAAAAACTCTCCTCCTCAGGCACAGCCGAAACCAATTTGGAGAATGACCCAAAAGACGGATGTCTCCCAGAACAACAAAAAAAAGGCGAACACCCAGCAGAAGAGGATGTATGGTTGTTAAGAGCAAATTCAGCAAGTGGCAGAAACTCAGACCACCCCTCTTGATTGTCTGCCACAAAACAACGCAAGAACTGCTCAACATCCTGGTTCTTCCTTTCTGTCTGGCCATTAGACTCAGGATGATATCCAGATGAAAACGACAAATGAACTCCCAACCTGTCACAAAAGGCACGCCAAAAACAAGCCACGAACTGAGGTCCCCTATCAGAAACAATGTCAGTAGGAACACCATGTAGTCTGACAATTTCCTTGACAAAGGCCTTAGCGAGTGTCTTAGCGCAAGGCAGTTTGATGAAGGGAACCAAGTGACACATCTTGCTAAAACGGTCCATGACCACCCAGATGACCATGAAACCTTAAGAGGGGGGAAAGTCAGTAATAAATTCCATAGCCAGATGTGTCCAAGGTGCACTAGGAACCTCCAGAGGGCAAAGCAACCCCGCAGCAGGAGCATGCGAAGACTTGAATCTAGCACACACAGTACATTGGCGCACTCACTTAATGACTTCCTTCTGCCATCCAGGCCACCAAAAACTGCGACTCACAAGTCTCTTGGTCTCAGAAATTCCTGGATGACCTGCCAACCGAGACTCATGACACTCAACAAACAAATCTCTCCTAAAGGTCCTAGGCACAAACAGCCTCCCATGGGGAGTGTTAGATGGGGCATCCTCTTGTGCTTTAAGAATCTCATCTTCCAAAACGGAGTCCAAAGCAGCAATCACAACACCTTCTTGTAAAATGCTCTCATCTTCCTCCTCAACACCGACCATGGGAGAAAAGCTGCCAGACAAAGCATCCGCTTTAACATTCTTGGTACCCGGGATGTAAGTAACGGAAAAATTAAACCGCGAGAAAGAAAGTGCCCACCTAGCCTGACGGGCATTCAAGCGCTTGGCAGCATCAAGATAGATCAGATTTTTATGATCAGTGAAAACCTGAATGGGAAATTCAGCACCTTCCAAGAGGTGACGCCAGTGTTCAAATGCGAGTTTAATAGCCAGCAATTCCCGATTACCAATATCGTAATTAAGTTCAGTCTCAGAAAATTTTTTTTAAAAAAAAGGCACAGGGATGTACTCCATCCTTGTTTTCCTGAGACAACACCGCACCGACCCCCACCGAAGAAGCATCAACCTCAACCAAAAACGGCTTAGTCACATCAGGCTGCATAAGGATGGGAGCAGAGGTGAACCTCTCCTTTAGAAACACAAAAGCTTCAATGGCCTCAGAAGTCCACTGAACCGCATTAGCACCTTTCCTGGTGAGATCGGTCAACGGTTTGACAATAATAGAAATTTTTTTTATGAATTTTCTGTAATAATTGGCGAAACCCAAAAACCTCTGTATCGATTTCAAACCAATAGGCCTAGGCCATTCCTGCACAGCTTGAACTTTAACCGGGTCCATCTCAAAGCTCTCGCTGGAGATAATGTAGCCCAAAAAACTAATTCTCTGTACAGCGAACTCACATTTCTCCAGCTTAGCAAAAAGCGAATTGTCCATTAATAACTGTAATACCTCACGTACGCTCCGCCAATGAGACTCCAGATCAGGCGAATAAATCAGAATGTCATCCAAATACACAACCACATTTTTGCCGATTAAAGGTCTAAGGATGTCATTAATAAGATTCTGAAAAAATGCTGGAGCATTGGTAAGACCAAAAGGCATAACCAGATTCTCAAAATGACCCACAGGAGTGTTAAAAGCAATCTTCCATTCATCACCCTCCTTCATGCGCAACAAATTGTATGCCCGCTGGAGATCAATTTTAGAGAACCACTTGGCCCCCACTAACTGGTTAAATAAATCAGGAATCAATGGCAGTGGGTAAGGATTGCGTACAGTAATTTTATTAATCTCACGAAAGTCCAGACAAGGACGTAAACCGCCATCTTTTTTTTTTACAAAAAAAAATCCAACAGCCACAGGAGACTTGGAAGGCCTAATGTGACCGGCGGCCAAGCTTGTCGGTATGTATTCCTCCAAAGCCTTTCTCTCAGGAATAGTAAGATTAAATAAACGACTTTTAGGAAGAGTCGCTCCAGGGACAAATTCAATGGTACAATCATAGTCTCTATGGGGAGGCAAAATTTGTGACTCCTCCTCAGAAAAAACTCTCCAAAAATCCTGAATAGGTACAGGCAATTCCCCTTTATCCACAGCAGCAATACGTCCGTTACAACACTTGTCATAACACTTAGGGCTCCAGGACTTAATTTCATTGGTAGACCAATCCAGTACAGGATTGTGCAATTTTAACCAGGGTAACCCCAATATTACTGGAGAAGGCAAATTATCCAATACCACCAAATCCAAATTTTCTTGGTGAATACCATTAATAGTGAGGGGAAATTCACAGACCTTATGAGTAACACTCTTCAAGGGAGAGCCATCAACAGAAACCACAGCAATAGGGGATGACAAAGTTTTAGGTTCTAATCTAAGTTTTTCCAAGAATCCCCCATCAATCACATTCAGAGTAGAACCACAATCCACAAATACCCGAAATTCAATTAATTCATCCTGAGCAGCAGTAGTGGCAGATAGGAATACTCCCTTAGAATTTAAACATGCAATACGGGCATAACTGACCATTTTTTTTTCTTTCTTCATACGAAGCACACAGTTCTTAATAAAATGACCAGAATTTCCGCAATAGAAGCACAAGCTTTCAGAAAGCCTGCGGTCTTTTTCCTGAGAGCGGGGTGTCATTGCCCCAATCTCCATCGGCTCTCCATTGTCAGCACTGACCCTCTCAGGACTCGAAGCTGACATGGCAGAGGATTTGCTCTCATTAACCCTTGCACGCAGTTTCCTGTCCACCCGTATAGCTAATTGCATTGCCTCCTGCAAGTTTCCAGGTGTGGGATAAGCAATCAGTAAATCCTTAACCCTTTCACCTAGCCCGCAAGAAACAAGCTTTTCAAAGCTGAATCGTTCCACCCCACCTGGGCAGACCACCGACGGAAGTGAGAACAATATATTTCCACATTACCTGATCCCTGCCTCAAACGTCTCAATTCAGACTCAGCAGATGAGACACGATCAGGATCATCGTACAACAAACCCAAAGCAGAAAAAAAACTATCCACTGATCTAAAGCACGGATCACTAGGTTGGAGAGAGAAGGCCCATCCCTGAGGATCTTTGCGCAAAAGTGACATTATGAACCCTATGCGCTGTGATTCATCACCAGAGGATCCGGGTCTCAAACGAAAATACAATAAACAAGCATTTTTAAAAGAAAAAAAATCTTGTTGTTCGCCAAAAAATAGATCAGGCAGACGTACCTTTGGTTCCACAAAATGCGCTCCAGAACAGCTACTCACGTGTTGTTGGAGCTCGGCCACCTCCAGAGAGAGTCCCTGCAAGCGTTGAGCCAAATCTTGAACTGAGACCATGATGGAAAACTGGAGGTCTTTCCTTAGAGAAATTTTTTTTTTCTTTTAGGGCTGGACTTACTGTTATGATCTGCTACAGGGACTAAGGAAAGACAGGAGAACTGTCCCTACAATAGAACTAAACTAGATCCCTACGATGTAACGGGGAACCTGATCCTGCGATCAGACCCGCTAAAGTCCTCGGCTAGTCTGTACGAAGACCTATAGATGTGAGGGAGGGATCCCTACAAGAACTAGTGACTGGGATAAGTTGGACACCTCCTAGCAGAAATAGTAGCAGTCAAAGACAAACACACAACAAAAAGCATAGAGGTCAGAAGACCTAGCAAAACTAACAGAGAACGGCAACAGAGCACCAAGCTAGCTCAAGCGTAGTAAATACAATGGAGTACAGCAAGACCAGGAGGGCGGAGCCGGATTAAATAGGCAAAAATGGTCATGTGACCAGCAAACTAAAAAAAACCTAACACGAGAGTTCTAACAGCCCTGGCTGGACACACGAGGGGGGAGCCCGGCTGGATATATTAAGGGGGGAGCCTGGCTGGATAAATAAGGGGGGGCAGGCTGGACACATGGGAAGGGAGGGCAGGATGGATATATGGGGGGGCAGGCTGGACACATGGAGAAAACCTGGGAGTCTGAACTGAAACGCAAATTGATGTGCATGCGAAATGGAAATGCATGTTCACATAAGGCCACTAGACAGAGAAAACCCAAAAACAAGCAAAATACCCAATAACTGGAAGTAAATAGAGAAATTGCGCAGTGCAAAAATAATGATAAAGAATAAAAGGTATTTAGTTAACATAATTTTGACCAAAATAATGTAAAAGCCATCCCACCACGTCACGCTAACCCTTATGGGACAGGCCAGGATGGATAAATGGGAGGGGGTAGGCTGGACACTTGGAGGTCAGGATGGATATATGAAGGGGGGGGCAGGCTGGACACATGGAGGCCAGGATGGCTATATATGCGGGAAGGCAGGTTGAACACATGGAGGCCAGGACGGATATATGGGAGGGCAGGCTGGACACATGGAGGCCAGGATGGATATGTGGGGGGGCAGGGTGGACACATGGAAGCCAGGATGGATATATGGGGGGGAGTCTGGACACATATGGTGGCTAGGATGGATATGTGGGGGGCACAAGCTCGATACACGTGGGCTAGGATAAATATATTAAGGGGCCATGCTGGACATATGGGGGCCAGAAGGGATATATGGGGGGTGTCAGAATGGATATATGCAGGGGGGAAGGGCAGGATGGATATATGAGGGGGCAGGCTGGACATATGGAGGCCAGGATGGATATGTAGGGGGGTATGCTGCACACATGGAGAGCAGGATGGATATATGGGGGGGGCACGCTGGACACATGGAGGCCAGGATGGCTATATGGGGGGGCAGGCTGGACACATGGAGGCCAGGCTGGATATATGGGGTGAGCAGGCTGGACACATGGAGGTCAGAGTGAATATATGGGGGGGCAGGCTGGACACATGGAGGCCAGGATGGATATGTAGGGGGGCAGGCTAGACACATGGAGGCCAGGATGAATATATGGGGTGAGCAGGCTGGACACATGGAGGCCAGGATGGATATGTAGGGGGGCAGGCTAGACACATGGAGGCCAGGATGGATATGTAGGGGGGCAGGCTGGACACATGGAGGTCAGGATGGATATGTGGGGGAGGCAGGCTGGCCACATGAGGAGCTAGGATAAATATATGGAGGGGTCACACTGGACATATGGGGGCCAGAAGGGATATATGGGGGGTGTCAGGATGGATATATGCGGGGGGGGAGGGGCAGGATGGATATATGGGGGGGCAGGCTGGACACATGGGAGGCTAGGATGGATATATGGGAGGTGGCAGGCTCGATACACGTGGGCTAGGATAAATATATGAAGAGGCCACCCTGGACACATGGGGGTGCCAGGCTGGACAAGGGACTTAATTACTGTTTGTGGGCCAGATTGAGGAACATACTTTATTAGTTTATGGTGGCCAGTGGGGAACATTATTACTTAAGAGTCCAATTAGGGACATTATTACTTCTGTAATATAATTTACTTTTTAGGAAATTGTTTTCCATGGTATGGGACAAAAGGGGGTTCCTGTTACTGTGCAGGGTGGCACTATATCGCTTTTTTTCATCAACTGGTGTAATATAGAAGTCGGGGGGGGGAGTGGGAATGTGCTCTAGAAGAGATCAGTTATTGATAACTGTGTGTTATTTTCTGCAGAGATGATTCCTGGCTGGAAGACGTGATGGCTGTCTGTGCCTGATGAAGAAGGAAAGCGAAGATGAAGGACTTCACCTAGAGACGTCACTGGTGAGTCAGTGTATTACATGTACACTTACACTACACCCGTGGTCAAAATTGTTGGTACCCCTCGTTTAATGAAAGAAAAACCTACGATGGTCACAGAAATAACTTGAATCTGACAAAAGTAATAATAAATTAAAAATCTTTGAAAATGAACAAATGAAAGTCAGACATTGCTTTTCTGCTTCCACAGAATTAAAAAAAAATTAAACTCATGAAATAGGCCTGGACAGAAATGATGGTTCTCTTCTTAACTTAATATTTTGTTGAACAACCTTTTGAAGCAATCACTGCAATCAAACGATTCCTGTAACTTCAATGAGACTTCTGCATCTCTCGACAGGTGTTTTGGCCCACTCCTCATGAGCAAACTGCTCCAGTTATCTCGTGTTTGAAGGTTGCCTTTTCCAGACGGCATGTTTCAGCTCTTTCCAAAGATGCTCAATAGGATTTAGGTCAGGGCTCATAGAAGGCCACTTCAGAATAGTCCAATGTTTTCCTCTTAGCCATTCTTGGGTGTTTTTAGCTGTGTGTTTTGGGTCATTATCCTATTGCAAGACCCATGACCTGCGACTGAGACCAAGCTTTCTGACACTGGGCAGCACATTTCTCTCTAGAATCCCTTGATAGTCTTGAGATTTCATTGTACCCTGCACAGATTCAAGACACCCTGTGCCAGATGCAGCAAAGCAGCCCCAGAACATAACAGAGCCTCCTCCATGTTTCACAGTAGGGACAGTGTTCTTTTCTTGATATGGTTCATTTTTCCGTCTGTGAACATAGAGCTCATGTGCCTTGCCAAAAACTTCCATTTTTGTCTCATCTGTCCATAGGACATTCTCCCAGAAGCTTTGTGGCTTGTCAACATGTAGCTTGGCAAATTCCAGTCTGGCTTTTTTATGATTTTTTTTTCAATAATGGTGTGTGTTCTCTCTGGTCATCTTCCATGAAGTTCACTTTGGATCAAACAACGACGGATGGTGTTTGAAGTTCACCTTTAATCTTTTTAGAAGTTATCCTGGGCTCTTTTGTTACCATTCGTATTATCCGTCTCTTTGATTTGTCATCAATTTTCCTCCTGCGGCCACGTCCAGGGAGGTTGACTACAGTCCCATAGATCATAAATTTCTGAATAATATGTGCCACTGTAGTCACAGGAACATCAAGCTGCTTGGAGATGGTCTTATAACCTTTACCTTAACATGCTTGTCTATAATTTTCTTTATAATCTCCTGAGACAACTCTTTCCTTTGCTTCCTCTGGTCCATGTTGAGTGTGGTACACACCATGTCACCAAACAGCACAGTGAGTATCTGTAGCCCTATATAGAGGCCCACTGACTGATTACAAGATTGTAGACACCTGGGATGCTAATTAGTGGAAACAACTTGATTTAACATGTCCCTTTTGTCACATTATTTTCAGGGGTGCCATCATTTCTGTCCAGGCCTATTTCATGAGTTTAATTTTTTTTTTAATTCTGTGGAAGCAGAAAAGCAATGTCTGACTTTCATTTGTTCATTTTCAAAGATTTTTAATTTATTATTACTTTTGTCAGATTCAAGTTATTTCTGAGACTATTGTGGGTTTTTCTTTCATTAAACGAGGGGTACCAACAATTTTGACCACGTGTGTATATAGTATATACAGAGCTCCTGTGTATGTCACTGGTGATCACTGTATTACCTATACACTATATACAGAGCTCCTGTGTATAATGCCACTGGTGATCACTGTATTACCTGTACACTATATACAGAGCTGCTGTTTATAATGTCACTGGTGATCACTGTGTTACCTGTACACTGACACTATGTACAGAGCTCCTGTGTATAATGTCGTTGGTAGTAATAACAGTGTTGTTAGTATTGTGGTTTGTATTCATGATCAGTATTGTAGTATTTGGTCATTTCGGGGTGGTAATATGTGGTCTGGTCATGGTGTGGCCGTATTTGTTCCTTGTATGTGGTATTATTCGGTCACTATGTGGTGGTAATATGTGATCTAGTCATGGTGTGGCGATATTTGTCCCTTTTGTATATGGTATTATTGGTGTTGATAAAGTGGACTGTGTTGTGTATGGCGGTCTTTTTGTTCTCTCTGATATTAACTAGGAAAACATTTTTTTTCCATTAGGCCGCAGTCCCCCCATCAGTATTTTGTCAGTATTTTTTCTCAGGAGTGGCTGCCAAAACAAGGAGTGGGTGATAAATGCAGAATTGGTGTGCCTGTTTCTATTGTACCCTTTCTCTGATTGTTCCTCACCTGGTTTTGGCTCCCTTTCCTGAGAAAAAATACTGACCGGATACTGATAGTGGGACCGTGGCCTTAGATATTAAATACTTGGACCAGAGCTGCAGAGATGCACTTACAGGGGTTCTCCGGTGAAAACAAGTAATCACCTCTCCACAGGATCAGTTATAATATTGATTGGTGGGGGTCTGACTGCTGGCACACACCGGCAGAATGTGTCACGGGTGTGTCGCCACGAAGATCGTCACGATTACACAGCCTGACTTCTCGCAGCTGACTTTTTGGTGCTTTGTGTTTTCGGCAGTGAGGGAGTTAATTCTCTCTCTCTCTGTGCTAGACGAGGTCCAGCCTCGCCCAGCTGCAATCAATGCTGCTGTAGTGAGTCTCCTTCAAATGCCTGCTGGTCTGTTTGGGAAGTGTCGGTGAAAGCATTTCATACAGACTTACAGAGCGGATCGTGGTATTTGGAGTTTCTGAGATAAGTGTATTTGGAGTGTATTTTCCCTTCCTCGCTTTATCATTTATCTCCTTTCCCGTTCGTGTTCCCTCTGTTGTAGTTGTGTAGTTTTTGTATGCAAGGTGGTTTTGGTTTTTCCCTTGTACTGTCTCGTTCGTCTAAGTACTGTGTGTGGGCATATTATTACTTGTCCTCTTTTGTTGTGATCGGGGTCCTTCTCAGGACTAGATTACTTTGGTGCAGGGATCCTCAGGAGGTAGGGGTTACGCTGGTGGCCTGGACCTCTGTACCTTTAACAGTACCTCCAGGTTGAGGGATTAGTCAGGGCCCCAGCTTAGGGTCAGCTTAGGCCCCCTACCTCCAGTATACAGAGACAGCGTGACATTTTCACCGACCCACTTAGTTTTTCTCCAGCTACCATGGATCCAGTAGCCGGTCTAGCTCGGCAGTTGCAGAGTTTGTCCATGAAGCTGGCGGACGTTAGGTCCAAGGTTTTGCATCCTCAGGAGCAAGCCGGACCAGAACCTAAAGTAGCTCTCCCTGACAGGTTCACTGGGGGGCGGGACAAGTTTTTTGTTTTCCGGGAGGCATGCAAATTGTACTTTCGGCTGCGGCCTCGGTCATCGGGGAGTGAAGAACAAAGGGTGGGAATTGTCATCTCGCTCCTACAAGGGGACCCACAATCTTGGGCGTTCTCTCTTCCCCCGGGCTCCCCGGCTCTCCAGTCAGTGGATAGGTTTTTCGCTGCTCTGGGACTCGTATATGATGACCCAGATCGGATCTTCCTTGCTGAGTCTAAGTTACGTAGGATCCAGCAGGGAGATCGTCCGGCGGAGGAATTCTGTTCGGAGTTCCGTAGGTGGGCCACGGACACCCAGTGGAATGACCCGGCTCTTAGGAGCCAGTTTTGTCAAGGTTTATCCGACAAATTACAGGATGTGTTGGCACAGTATGACTCTCCCGCGTCACTGGAAGCCGCTATGGCCCTGGCTATTCGCGTTGACAGACGGCTTCGGGAGAGGTGCGGGATAACTCGACCCCCTGTGATGACTCCACCTCCTACAAGGTCCCCTCATATGGTGGTTCCCCTGGTCAGTCCAGAGGAGCCTATGCAATTAGGAGGGACATCATTTCGGGGGAGGGGACCGGTGGTGCGCCATAAGACAGGAAGGTGTTTCTTCTGCGGGAGAAAGGGACATTTTATTGGGGGGTGTCCATCCCGTCCCTTGCAGAGTGAAGAGTCGTCGGAAAACTGTTGATCCCAGGTTGTGTGGTGGACGGCAATCTGGGAGTAGGTATTTCGTCCCTAGGTTCGTCTCAGTTTCTCGTACCGGCGGAGGTGGTGGTGGGTACGAGAACTGAGAGGATATCTGTTCTTCTGGATAGTGGGGCCGGGGCTAATCTGGTTGATGCTCAGTTTGCCCGGGTTCAAGGTATGCGATTGAGTGAGTTGGCTAAACCCATCCCCATATTCTCGATCGATGCCAGGCCTCTCGGTCAGGGAAGTTTTTTGCAAGCTGTGCATGACGTAAAACTTCAAGTGGGGGCGATACATAAAGAACTGTTGTCTTGCTACGTGTTGGAGGGTCTTCCCACTCCTATAGTGTTGGGCCTTCCTTGGTTAACTAAGCATAACCCGGTTATTAATTGGCAAACCAGAGAGATAAGCCAATGGAGTAAATTCTGTAATAAAAACTGCATGAACACGGTCATCGGTGCGGTTACTCCTTGGGTCTTACCTCCATTTCTGGCGGACTTTGAGGATGTATTCTCGGAGAAAGGGTGTCAGGAACTACCTCCTCATCGCGAGTATGACTGTTCTGTAAAACTGCTCCCTGAGGCCAAGTTACCTAAAGCTAGGTTGTATAACCTTTCTGGTCCTGAGAGGCAGGCCATGAAGGATTATATTTCAGAAAGTCTGGCTAAGGGGCATATTAGACCTTCATCTTCACCGGTGGCTGCGGGGTTCTTCTTTGTTAAGAAGAAAGATGGAGGCCTACGCCCTTGCCTGGATTTCCGTGAACTTAATCGGATTACGGTCCGAGATCCGTATCCGCTCCCACTTATTCCCGATCTCTTTAATCAGATCGTGGGCGCCAAATGGTTCTCTAAGTTGGATCTCAGGGGGGCGTACAATCTGATTAGGATGAAGGAGGGGGATGAGTGGAAGACGGCGTTTAACACTCCGGAGGGGCATTATGAGAACCTTGTCATGCCATTCGGTCTGACTAATGCCCCGGCGGTGTTCCAACACTTTGTTAATGACATTTTTCGCCGCCTGGTGGGACAGTTTGTTGTCATATATCTGGATGATATCTTAATTTACTCGCCGGATCTGGTGTCTCATCAGGAGCACGTTAGGCAGGTGTTACAGATCTTGCGGGATAATAAACTGTATGCCAAATGGGAAAAGTGTGTGTTCGCCGTACAGGAACTCCAGTTTTTAGGCTTCCTGGTTTCAGCGTCCGGTTTTCGTATGGAACCTGGGAAAGTGCGGGCAGTTCTTGAGTGGGATCAGCCAGAGAATCTTAGGGCACTACAACGTTTCCTGGGGTTTGCTAATTATTACCGGAAGTTCATTCGTAATTTCTCGTCCATGGTTAAGCCTCTCACAGACATGACTAAAAAGGGGACGGATTTTTCTAGGTGGTCTGACAAGGCTTGTCAAGCATTCTCCTGCTTGAAAAAATGTTTTGCCTCGGCACCCATACTCATTCAACCTGATGCGTCACAGCCATTCATTGTAGAGGTAGATGCTTCCGAGGTAGGGGTGGGAGCAGTATTGTCATAAGGTTCGTCCCCTGGTAAGTGGCATCCGTGCGCCTTTTTCTCTAAAAAATTGTCGTCCGCTGAGAGGAATTACGATGTCGGCAATAGGGAACTCTTAGCCATTAAGTTAGCTTTTGAGGAGTGGCGCCATTTTTTGGAGGGGGCAGTCCATCCGGTCACCGTCATCACCGATCACAAGAACCTGCTATATCTGGAGTCCGCGAAACGTCTGAATCCCAGACAAGCTAGGTGGTCATTGTTTTTTACCAGGTTTAATTTTGTCGTTACATATCGTCCTGGGTCAAAAAATGTAAAGGCGGATGCCTTATCTCGTAGTTTCCCTGGGGCCGGGAATACGGACGACCCGATTCCTATCCTTCAGGAGGGGGTGGTGGTTTCGGCAGTATGCTCTGAGCTGGAGGAGGAGGTATTGGAGGCTCAGGGGGACGCCCCTGTTGGACCTCCGGGGAGACTGTTTGTTCCAGATCAGTTGCGACAAAAGGTGATCGAGGCACACCATAACTCAGTTTTGGCAGGACACCCGGGGAGTAAAGCAACTGTGGATCTTCTCTCGCGTCGGTTTTGGTGGCCTAACTTACATAAGGAGGTGGAAACTTTTGTCGCGTCCTGTGGGGTTTGTGCGCGCTCTAAGACCTCACATACCCGTCCGTCTGGGGCCCTCTTACCTTTGAAGATCCCGGAGCGTCCTTGGACTCATCTGTCTATGGACTTTATTACGGACCTCCCTCCGTCTTCGGGTAAAACGGTCATACTCGTTGTAGTGGACAGGTTCAGCAAGATGGCACATTTTATCGCTCTTCCGGCTCTCCCTAATGCTAAAACTCTTGCGCAGGTGTTCATTGGGGAGATTGTGAGGCTTCACGGGGTACCCTCCGATGTGGTGTCTGATCGGGGGTCTCAGTTTGTGTCCAAGTTCTGGAAGGCGTTTTGTGCACGGCGGGGGATGCATTTGTCATTCTCATCGGCTTTTCACCCTCAGACCAATGGTCAGACGGAACGTATGAACCAGAGCTTGGAGACATATCTCCGGTGTTTTGTGTCAGAGAACCAGGAGGACTGGGCTTCTTTCTTACCTCTGGCAGAGTTTGCTCTCAATAATAGGCGGAGCGAGTCCACTGGTAAGTCCCCGTTTTTTGGGGCATATGGTTTTCACCCCCAGTTTTGTACTTTCAGTAGGGGGGGCTCTTCGGGGGTTCCTGAGGAGGAACGATTTTCCTCATCACTCGCTTCAGTATGGAGAGGGGTGCTGAAGAATCTGAATACTATGGGGAACCGATACAAACGTATGGCTGATAGGAGGAGAGTGTCTGGTCCGGACCTAAGTGTGAACGATCGGGTATGGTTGTCTACCAGGAATATTAAACTTAAGGTTCCCTCCTGGAAACTGGGTCCCAGGTTCATCGGGCCGTACAGAATCAGTTCTATTATTAATCCGGTGGCATTCCGTCTTGACCTCCCCCCTACGTTTAAAATTCACAACGTGTTCCACAGATCGTTGCTTAAGAGGTATGTGGCGCCGGTGGTACCGTCACCTTTACCTCCCCCTCCAGTGGTGGTCAATGGTAACTTGGAGTTCCAGGTATCAAGGGTCATCGATTCACGTTTTAATCGCCGGTCCCTTCAGTACCTGGTTCATTGGAAAGGGTATGGTCCTGAGGAGAGGATGTGGGTTCCTGCGTCGGATATTAACGCAGACCGATTAGTTCGGGCCTTCCACATGACTCACCCGGATAAACCTGGCCCTGAGGGTCCGGAGGCCCCTCGTAGAAGGGGGGGTACTGTCACGGGTGTGTCGCCACGAAGATCGTCACGATTACACAGCCTGACTTCTCGCAGCTGACTTTTTGGTGCTTTGTGTTTTCGGCAGTGAGGGAGTTAATTCTCTCTCTCTCTGTGCTAGACGAGGTCCAGCCTCGCCCAGCTGCAATCAATGCTGCTGTAGTGAGTCTCCTTCAAATGCCTGCTGGTCTGTTTGGGAAGTGTCGGTGAAAGCATTTCATACAGACTTACAGAGCGGATCGTGGTATTTGGAGTTTCTGAGATAAGTGTATTTGGAGTGTATTTTCCCTTCCTCGCTTTATCATTTATCTCCTTTCCCGTTCGTGTTCCCTCTGTTGTAGTTGTGTAGTTTTTGTATGCAAGGTGGTTTTGGTTTTTCCCTTGTACTGTCTCGTTCGTCTAAGTACTGTGTGTGGGCATATTATTACTTGTCCTCTTTTGTTGTGATCGGGGTCCTTCTCAGGACTAGATTACTTTGGTGCAGGGATCCTCAGGAGGTAGGGGTTACGCTGGTGGCCTGGACCTCTGTACCTTTAACAGTACCTCCAGGTTGAGGGATTAGTCAGGGCCCCAGCTTAGGGTCAGCTTAGGCCCCCTACCTCCAGTATACAGAGACAGCGTGACAGAATGTGGAGCTTTTCTCCCCATTAGACTGGCGCAGCATGTGAGATGCGACCACTGATCCATTCATTCCCTCAGTGGCTGTGAGTGCTACTCTTTTTTGGAAGCCCCCAAGAGAATGAATGGAGCTGGGGTCAGACGTCCCACCTGTCGCTGCATTTTCAAATGGGGATAAAAGTGTCCTGTCAGGGATAAAACTTCCCCATTCTTCCGATAGGTTCATTTTCCAATGTTCGGAGCCAAACGATCAATAAGTGATCACCTATCCTGTGGAGCCCATGGATCGGTGATAACTTGTTTTAATCAAAGAACCCCTTTAATGCAAACTACAGTAATTGTACATCCCAGTTATAGTATGTGCACAGTATATGTGCAGGAGCCACCAGTCTATTCTCCACTATAACAGGAATAGCGGATAACAGATATTTGCATATAGCTGTAGGTGGGCCCCTAGAGTCAATTCCCCCTTTGGGCCCCAGACACCCCAGTCCGACCCTGGTTGGCAGTCTTGGCGATCGTCCATACAATAGGAAGAAGAGTGAGTAACCCGTTGCATGGCTCTTTTTTCAGTTATAGGCATGTGCCACTTTTGGCAGAACTCTTCCAGTCTTTCTTCTCATCAGCTGTTAAAGTGCGCAACATCGACAATAATGTCCGGTTAAAACGTTCCACTTGTCCATTACCCTCTGGGTGATAGGGCATTGTGTGGGATCTCTGAATTCTATAGTACTTTCCTAGCTTGGCAAAGAGCTGGTTCTCAAATTCTCTTCCTTGTTCATGGTGTAACCTCATAGGGAATCCAAACCTCAAAGCAAAGTCATTGAAGATCTTCTCTGCCGCTGTTCGACCTGATTTATTGGTGGTGGCATATGCTTGAGCAAATCGAGTGAAATGGTTCATCACCACTAAGATATATTCGTAACCACCCTTGCACATCTCGAGATGTAGAAAGTCTATTGAAACCATCTCAAACGGATACGTAGTATGGATGTTGCTCATAGGCTCCCGGGTTGATGTGTTGAGACGTTTATCTTTCAGACACCCACACTCCCTGGTTACGTACCTCTCAATATCTCTCTGCATGTACGGCCAGAAGAAATGTTCATAGATCAAGTTGGTTGTCCTTTCCACCCCCAGGTGTCCCATGTTTTCATGGAGTTCTTTGAAAACCAACCTACGGAATACTCTGGGTAGTTTCAACTGCCTGTTTTGTCCTCCCTTACGATACAGGATACCATCTTCACTGAGGTAGAGCTTCGTCCATTCTTTAATTAAAACGGATACTGCTGGTGACTCGTCTCTCTCCCGTTTACTTGGAAACTGATTTTGGTCCACATAAAGTAGTATTCTACCAATTATCTGATCTTCCCGTTGTGCTCTACAGATTTTCCCTTTTGGTAGTTGTTGAATAGACAAGGGGTGATCTTGTTCTCCCGCTTATATGGTGGTTTCCACTGTCAACGGACACCACAATGGTGTGTCTTCCTCCTGATAAGCTTGTACTGCTTGGGTAGTGCATTCAATTGCTTCCAGACTGACTTCCTCCAAGCATTCTTGCATGAACTCCTCAGGCTTTAGTGGCATTCTTGACAATCCGTCAGCATCCGCATTGCATTTTCCTGGCCTGTACTTGATGCTGAAATTGAAGTCAGCTAGTTCAGCGACCCATCTCTGTCCCGTTGCATTCAGTTTGGCTGTAGTAAGGACATAGATCAAATGGTTGTTGTCAATGTATACCTCAAACTCTTTGCTGTACTAGAGATAATCTCTAAATCATTCACAGATAGCCCATTTCAGTGCCAGTAACTCCAATTTTCCGGAATGTAGATGGTAATTCTTCTCGGCGTCTGTCAACGTTCAACGTTCTAGAACCGTAACCAATGGCTCTCAATTTTCCATCTTGATGCTGATACAGGACAGCTCCCAGTCCAACTTGAGAAGCGTAACAATGAAGAACAAATGGTAAATTGAAATCAGGATATCCCAAGATAGGTGGTTTTACCAGGTAGTCTACCAGTTCTCCCAATACCTCCTGGTGGTCTACTGTCCAGAAAATGGATTGTTGAGATGAAACGGTGTTGTTTCTTTTAAGCCCGGTCCTACCCGCGTTCTTCTTTTTCTCCATAGGTGTTGTCATCTCTGTCTTCCTCCCCAAGAGGAGGTATAGTGGGGCGGCAATTCTGGAGAAGTTCCGAATGTAAGTACGATAGTAGGAGAGGAATCCTAATATTTGCATCAACTTCCCGACGGTAGAGGGTCGCTTGTCTTTTAAGGCCAGTACCGGAGAGATTTCTGCTGGGTCCATGGTATATCCTCCGGACACAATTTTCCCTAGAAATCGGACTTGCCTTTTGAACACAGTTCACACTTCTTTGGGGTCAACTTAACTCCGTGTTGTTGATACCGTTGTAATACGGTCCTCAAGTGTTCAACATGCTCCTGGAAAGTTTTGCTGTGTACCACATTGTCATCCAAGTACGGCTGGCAGATATCATCCCTCAATCCTTCTAAACATGTCTCTATGCTCCTCTGGAATTCTGCTGGAGCTGAACTGAGCCCAAATGGTATGTGGATCCACTCATATAATCCCCACAGTGTGATGAATGCTGTCAAGGGTTTTCTGGACTCTTCGACAAACCCTTGGTGCTATGCCTTACTCTGATTGAGGACAGAGAACCATGTACTTCCTGATAGGCTATCCAGTATATCAATGATCTTTGGTATTGGGTGCCGATCAGGTACTGACTTTCAGTTTAGTTCCTGGTAATCACAGCAGAGTCTCAACATATTGTCCTTCTTCCTAACACAAACAATAGGAGAGGAATAAGACGACTTCGACTTTTGGACCCAACCTCTGTTGATTAGGTCTTGTAAATACTTTTTCACTTCACAGTGTAATGGTTTCAGCACAGACATGTAACTTCCGGTTACTGGGGTTGTGTCTTTCAAATTGATTTTCAACTGCAACGATGGGATACAGCCTATATAAAAGTCATCTTTGGAGAATGCATGACACTCTTCTCTCAGCATCTGTTTTGCTAGCACTCGATCTTCAGCACACAAGTGTTCCAGGGATACTGGGGGATCCCAGAACTCCGAAGTGTGTCATGCAATTTCATTCCCTGGGCAACTCCTGTTCCTTGGTGGGGAGACTGAATTCACTGTAGACCCCTGGGCAAGTCTCACACTGACTGGATATACCATTTTAACGGTTTCAATGTGACCTTACACAGTCTTTGGATCCAGTATAATTTTGTGTTTCGTAGTATTCATCAACGGTACTGTCACTCAAACAAACCCACCAGTAGGAATCGTAAGCATTGTCTCACCTTGAACTAGGCCTTCTGGAAGTTCTGAGGAGTCTTTTGGCACAAACAGTTTTTTCTGGACTTTTCTTCACGGTACTACCCGGACTCCACACCTCACCCCCACCATTTGGTTTGCAGGGATGATGGCTGGGTGCCAGCCTACCTTGACTTCTTTCAGGTCCATTGTATTCTGTGCTTTCTTTACTCTATGAATCACATTTTCCACCACGGCGTTGGGTATGGCAAGTGATGTGGCAATTGCATCC
Organism: Phyllobates terribilis; assembly: GCF_046119375.1. Classification (NCBI taxonomy): domain Eukaryota; kingdom Metazoa; phylum Chordata; class Amphibia; order Anura; family Dendrobatidae; genus Phyllobates; species Phyllobates terribilis. Next base: position 333,621,448 of record NW_027362768.1, read on the forward strand.
ACCACCAGCGTCCCTGACTTGTGTTTCTTGATGACCTCACTGATTACATTATAACCCAGGATAGGATCCTCTGCCACTTTCTGATCACTGGTCATGAGAAAAGGTACCAAAAGCTCAATGGTGTTGCTGTTCTTCGTGGCCCTCAGTTGGAAAGTCACTTCCACCCAGCCTATGAAAGGGATTTCGGTCTGGTTGACAGCTTTGCCGTGAAGGTTCACTAGTCCTACGATTTCTTTTAGCAACTGACTGAGGAATCCTCCTCCCAGGAGTACATTGTTTGACCTCCACACTGGGCATTAAGTAACTGATGCCGCTGTCTCTCTTTCAGCTGTTGTAGATGGGAACACACTTGGGGATAGTACTGATGCAGCCATTTTACATCATGTGCCGTTCTGGGGTTTCATGAGATTTGGATTTGCTTCTGGGGCCTCCTCCGTGTCACGGTTACCAGTCGCCCCGCACTGGCAACCTCCTGTCTTTTAACCCAAACGACCGTGACCATTGGCATTCCTTGGTATAATGTCCTTCCTCACCATATCTTAAACAGTGGACACACACCATACTCTGATTTGATGAACGGCATGCTTCACAAGCTGGGTATCTTCTGTTTTGGAACCCACTCCTCGGTCTGAGGGATACAAGTTCTGGCCTGGAACAAATCAACTTTTTCACCTCAATCAACTTGGCTCGCAGTTCTCCTATTACTCTTCCCAGGCATTGCTGGCGGTTCTCTTTTTTGTTGGTGATTTAAGGTTCCCTCTCGGAGGTGGCACTGGAGGGTCTCTATGATGATCTTCGGACTGGCCACTGGGGGTCTCCAACTTCAGCTGACTCATTTTGGTAATTTTAGGAGCGGAGCCTTTCTTTAACTTCTGTTCGCTTTCTGACTCCGAAATAGCTGCCTCATTCATTTTTTCAATTAGGACTTTGTTCAGAGTGCCAGGATCTTCTAGGTACTGTTTCAGCTGCAACTTGATGTCTTTGCTGATTAAACCCATTCCCAATGATCTCAAGAACTTCTTCTAGACTAGTCCAGCATCAAACTTCTCTTCCGCTTCTACATCTTTGGATGCAAACAACAATCTATCCTTCAGTTCAATTGCTCTGAACAAGAAATTCTGGGGTGATTCATTTATTTTTGTGTGAGAGGTTAATGAGTCGATGGAACAATTCTGAAGTACTCGCTTCTTTATAGTGCCCTTTTAAAATCATCTTCAGCTGTTGCAAGGTCAGTTGACTCTTCATTTCTATCATACTACGGAGGTTCAGTCCTGGGCTGATTGTTTTCACCACCCCTTCAACGATCTCATCTGGCTGGTAGCCTTTCTGTAAGCCTGCATCGATCTGGTGCAACATGTTCATATAAGACAGTCTCTCTTTCTGTTCACACTCTCCAATCTGTCCCAGGATCTTGAATTCTTTCCTTATGGTGATTTGTGGTGTTAGAGAGGACTGTCTCCCTGATTTATCTAACCCGAGCAGGTTAAAGGTCCCGTCTGAGTCTGTCACCCGTTCCGAGGTTTTGCTCGATTAATGCAGGGCTGTTGTTAGGGCTTTGAATTGTTCTTTCAATTCCTGTAGTTCAGTCTGTGGACGGAGATTCCCTTTTTTGGTAATTGGTGCCGCCCCTCCATCCTCCAACTTCAACCTGGTTAGAAACTGTGTTAGTTCCTGGAGGAATGTCCCCATGACGTCTTTAGCTTCTTTCTCCCCCAGCTCATCCATTTTTGCAATAATGGAAGCTAACAGTTGCCTGCGGTTGTGTGCTTTAGAAATCTGTTCTTCTGACATCTTTATATGTTCTGATACCATTCTCAATTCTTCACAGGTTAACTGAAGAAGCAGCTCACTAATTCTGTCCATTTGTATTTCCACATCCATTGTTGCTGGTGAGTTTTGTGACGCCTCTACTCGAAAGCCCTTTTGTTTACCCTGGGTGATGGGGGACTCGGAGTCGGGTCCTGTGATGGAGAGATGGGGTGCAGCCGTGGCCCGTACCCGACCCGCGCTCAGGGCCATCACATTAAAAGGATGGTGTGGGCTTATCCGGGTTGAGTGGCTGATTTACGACTATGCCACCTGTGGCACCTGGTGAAGGCCACCAGCGCCGCTGCAGTCCGCTGAGGCATGGTGGTATGGCGGCCATAGTTATTACTACTCCCCACAGGCAGAGCAAGGCCTCAGGGCAGAGGGACAGGATGGAGGGGGTAGTAGTAGAGGAGAACGGATGCCGCTTTCTGCGGTGTGGCACTGAATAAACAGTCCGGAGGCCATAGGGGTGAACTTCCAAGGCTTTACTAACTTTAGTGTTGGCAGAAGGAAGGCGACTCCCTGCTCCCCGCGGAGTCCTGCGGTCACCAGAGACGGGGGTCCGACAACCTCCGAGTAAGTCCAGCATTCAATCGGGACCCTGCACCAGAGTGTTCCTGAACTACAGACCGAATCGTTTCCTGTCCGTGTGTGTGCGAATAGGCCGGGTCTCCCTCTGAGCTCCTATCAGGTGGCAGCTCCGCTCCTTCCGATACCCAGTGGGATCCTCAGGGCCTACCGGACTTTCCCGACCAGGACATGGAGTAGCAAGGTCGGGTGTCGGGAGCCGGTACCCCTCTTGCAGCCGTACTCCTTCTGAATATATCAGCTGGTGAGGACAGGTGGCGTACACCGCTCCGTCTGCATCCTCCCCGGGGATCCATTTGCTATGGAGCCGCACTCTTAAGCTCCGGGCCTTCTTGGTCCTGGTCCTTGACCGGGTCGAGACATTCCTTGTCTACAACCTACCCCTCGTCCCAAGGCCGGGGCACGAGGGCTGTGTCTCCATCCGATGCAGGCCCACACAGGATCTGCGCTCTGGGAGGGAGGTCACAGTGCCAAGACTTGACTACACTGTCAGTCAAAGAACGATCAAAGACCTTAAGACTAAAATGGCTTTTTATTAAATATGAAATTTAAAGTGCAACTAAATTGTAAGTCCTCCACCCTCACCCACTAACTGGTTCCCCTAACTCTTGGTTCCCCAGTCTCCTTGTAACCAGGAGGGCAGCACCTAGTGCATACTAGCCCCCTCTGGTGGAGAAATGTGATGTTGGATGCAAGGTTTGGGTCACGACCATCACACTGTTCTTACCTCAGAGGAGGAACACTACACTCCATTAGAGAAGTGCAGCATCCCTGTGGCGGTTGAACCCTCTGGGGCGCCACAGTTTTCTTTAGGGCTTGTCCCCTTTAACTGATGTAGTTGAGTTGAGGTGCTGTGCTGTTGTGTTTTTCCAGACACTTTTCCTCTTCTCCCTCTATGTGCTAATTCCCACTCAGGACTCTCCATACGGGTCACCAATGTTGCATGCACGCCGCTAGGTTCAGATAGGGGCGAGACAGATTACCTGAATTCTTTGGAATCCTGGGGGAACCGTTACTCAGGGCGACCATAGACCATGTGCTGCAGCTTCTCTCAGACACACAGGGGTATTGACTCTCAGGCACAGACACGTGGGGTGTTTCATTCGCTGACCAGACACACTTGACAAGAGTCCTCATAAACGGTAGAACAGTAGCATTTAATAAGAAGCTGCACAGCCATTGCAAGTTAAGTCTTATGAGCAACAGGCTCCAGTGACAAACAGTACAGTTTTCTCAGCAGCACAGCAGTTCACAGTTTTCCCAGTAATACAGGTCAGCACAGTTCTAATGCAAAGGCACATTAATGAACACCGCATTCTTTACAGCACAGTGAGATGGAGGAGGGGGGAGGGTTTGCTGAGCGAGATGATCCCTGTGACACCATTTCTTACAGTCCTTTTCTTTCTGCTTGACAATACTCTGCACTGCTAGTTCAGGAACTCTACCTGACCTGTGCTTAGCTTCACTCCTGACTTGAATCCTTTTCACTTGCAGGGGCGCTTCTGTCAGATGCAGAACACACACACCACCTTTCTCTTTGGCTCCAGCCAGACAGCAAACAACTTCCCCACAATCCCCCTCGGGCTCTGCTAAAACCCTCCCTGTGACTGTTAACCCCTCTAGTTGCTGGATGCTTCTGGAGCACAACACTTCCTGTCTCATGTGCTTGTGTTACTTCTAATAGTTGCTGAATGCTTTTAAAGCAACAGCACTACTTGTAACTGTCACACTCTGCAACAGATATTTTGTGATATTTGTCTGTTAGTGACCACTCGGTACATGTGCACCTACACATTACACTTATTCTAACAGGTGTGCTGACCCTTGTTTTTTGGTTTTGCTTCATTTTCTTGCACTCAATACATTTGGGGTATGACTGTTCCCTCGTGCTTTGAACTTCATCTACTCAGCTTTCCACAACCAGGTCCATATCCTGCTCTCCCCCCCCCCCTCTATTTTGAGACCTGCTGGCACATAGCATGGTGAGATATTAGAGATATAAAAAAAAAAAAAACATCTTCAATGGGTACGCCTAGTTTGATCAGGAAAATGTCGACTCAGTATCCTATGTGTTACTATTCATTTTATTTACTTACTGCATTGTTTTTATTCAAGGTGATATACATCAAGCCCCACTGTGCAGCTCCTCTATTTTGTGGTTCTGACTTTCCAAAAAAGGGAAATAAAAAAGGAGCTGCATCAGATCGGGGTTAGGAATATGTTAGTATAGCGTATGGTATTGTACTTACTTTGCTTTATGGGCATAACTCTTTCATTCAGTGTGTTGACAGGAACAATTGGTACTTAGAGCCAGAATTTCAGTCTCAAGGTGCATTGATGCCAACCTCACTAGGAAGCATCAGACAAATCCAAACGTGAGAAGGACTACAGAGAGAAAAAAAAACGCAAAATAAGGTCTTATCTGGGTAACAATGTTAAAAGAATTGCACAATTGTGCTCACCTGGTCGGGTTGTGCGCACACAAGCACTAATAACGCTTAAGGCAGCTGCTGACCCACGATTAGATGAAAGTGTAGGTAGTGGAGAAACAAATGGGTTAATCCTGCGTTGCCATGTGGAAAGGATAAAGGATGCTAATCCGAGTATAAGTGGTTTATTCATCAACGCGTTTCGAAGTATACAACTTCTTGTTTAGGACAACCACGATAGTGCTGGAGTTATCGCGGTTGTCCTGAAGAAGTTGTATACTCTGAAACGCGTTGATGAATAAACCACTTATACTCGGAATGGCATCCATTATCCTTTCCACATGGCAGAGCAGAATTAACCTATTAGTTTCTCCACTACATACACAAATCCAAATTTGGCATACTTAAAGACAGACTAGGAAAAAGTGAATACTAGCGTTCATAGATTTTCTGACGTGTTAGTTTATTTCATGAGAGAATTAAAAGCTGGAACAACAGTGAGCACTATAGGGTCTTATCTGGTTTAAAAAGTATAAGTAAAAAAGGATGTACGCACCTGATGGGGTTGTGACAACCCCATGTATTAGCTGGTTGAAATAGGCTGCAGCAGATCCACCATGAGTGATCAGATGCACACTTGGAGGGAAATCCGCGCTGTCAGGGGTCCAATATACGATCGGAGACCCAGAGTGTTTGGATGCAGTATTTATTTGTCAATGCATTTCGAAGTATTCATACTTCTTTATTGAGGTTTGTCCTGATGAAGAAGTATGAATACTTCGAAACGCGTTGACAAATAAAAACCACATCTAAACACTCTTAGTGTCCTACCACATATTGGACCTCTAGAAGCGCTGACTTAAAACCACTTTCCCTCCAAGTTTGCATCTTAGTTTAATCATGCCTCTCTTTGAACTTGATAGAAAACGCTATGAAACCTTGAAACACACAGTTTGTTTTTTTGAGATATGATATAAAGCATTAGGTGTTTGAAAATCGATGGACTGTGGCATGCATCCCTAGCATTGAGGTTTTTCTTCTCTAAGGCTAAGTGCCCACAATGCAGAAATGCTCCGGATTTTTCCTGAGCGTTTCTGCATCTCCCCTGGCAGAAAAAATACATGCGGATTGTACATGCGGATTGTACATGCGGATTTTACATACGTTTTTCCTGCCAGGGACAAGGCAAGTGAAGCGTTTTGCACATGCGATTTCGCATGCGGGTTGTCAAGCGCTTTCCAAGCGATTTTAGCATCTCTTGGAAAGTGCTTGCAACTTGGTCACACTATATAAATCCATGCAACCGGCATGGATTTTATATAGTGTGACAAAGTGAGTTAAAAAAAGGAATAAAAATGTTAAAAAAAAAAACATATACTAACCTTCCGATGGCCCCCGGTCTCTTTATCCGATGCGTCCGGTCTTCCCGGTGTCTTGCGGTTGTGTAAAAGGACCTTCCATGACGTCATTTAGTCATGTGACAGGTCACGCGACCGCCGACTTCAGCGGTCGCGTGACCCGTCACATGACTAAATGACGTCATGGCAGGTCCTTTTAGACCATTGCGAGCTGCCGGGGAGCCAGGACGCATCACTATGGAGACCGGGGGCCATCAGAAGGTGAGTATAGCGTATATTTTTTATTTTAATTCTTTTTTTTTTACAGGTACTATGGTACCCTGGTCTGGAGGAGAGTCTTCTCTTCTCCAGACCCGGGTACCATCTTCACATTGAATCGCTTAATATCCGTATGTGCACATGTAGTCATGCGGATATTAAGCGATTCAATGCAAGTCAATGGCGGCAAAAACGCTGCGGATTATCATTGGGGAACATTGCAGACCTTCTACCAAGCGTTTTTTAAGCATTTCTGCAGCGGAATTGCCGCTGCGGAAACACTTAAAAAATGCATAGTGAGCACACAGCCTAAGTCAATCTCCTACTTCGCTCCTACCAGCTTTGCTTCATTGACACTCTGTTGCAAAATCAGATCTGCTGCATCACTGAGCCAACTCTACTTCATCACTCTTCCAGCTGCTCTTCTACCGTTGTACCAGTTCAACTACTCCAGTTTCTGTTGGTCCAGCCCTGCCACATCTGCTTTCGTTGTTCCAACTAGATTTCCTTGCTGCACCAGCTCCACCTGTCCGTGCTGCATTAGAACTGCACAACCAGATCAAGGACCTTGAAAATCCACTTCTGAGCTTGTCTGATGTTTTAGCATTTCTTCACTGTTGTAAGAAAATGAATGAATATTTCATGAATCCATACAAAGCAGAGCTGAATTTATTATCTACATGGGTAATATGCACACTGTTATGTTAAATTAACCCAGTAGATTCACTCTCCATCCATTGAAAACATTGAGTTCTGCCAATAAAGTCAGTTCGGTTACATAAAACTGCTTCTCAGCAACATCCGTTCTCCTTTAATATTCTTCAAAAAACGCCAATTTACTCGAAGAATCACTGAGTAAACCATCAAATATATGATGTATATTAGATTATGGGAGAAGTCATATGCTTTTAATGCTACATTAGCCTAATTTTCTAATTTAATAAGCTTTTCTCAGAAGGATCAGATGACCAACTGTTACCGAAGTAGAGAAATTTATCATTCCTGAACTCTGAAGCATCTTCTGCCACCTTCTGCGTGGGGTGTGTGATATACAATCTATGTAGTAGAGTCATTTCTCTAAACACAGAAGCTACAGTTACCAGCTATTTATGAACCAGAGGGGGGAAAAAATCACTTTAATGCATTATGGAAAAAAAAAAATCTTTCAGGATGCCATTATCTTGAAAATTCCATTAACACATCTTAAAGAATGTGTTACCAATTGTTTTTCTATCAGCTTAGCGACTGCATCCTACTTAATATATATACCCTGTTCTATAATTGCCCAGTCAGCATCTCTTGCTATGTATGGGACATCTTTACATTTTTTTTCTCAGGATTAAAAAGCTTGAAGCAATTTAAAGAATATTGTAGGAACTGGAGGAAATGTATATCTTAACCAGTTCAGGATAGGGTGATATTCCCCCATTCCTGACAAGGCACATTTTCAGATTTTATCTTACATGCACTTTTAAAGACTCGTTTTGATGTTAAAATACAATTTGATTCTTCTTTTCGCAATACATGGGGCTTAATTATTATATTATTATTTTATTCCTTTTTTTGTATAGGAAAATGTAAAGAAAAATAAGAAATACATGTGTATTTTTCACTTTTTTTTACGACCACAAAGAGCAACTAAAAACATTTTAAACTGTGTTTCCATTCCTGTAGAAATTATTTTTATATATTGGACATATTTATTTTTCTACAGGGATGCGGCTAGAAACAACCATCCAGACTGACCGTATTTTTTTCGCTTTGTTTTGTTTTATTATTTATTTATGCTTCTTTTTTCTATTTTTTTTTTTTTATTATTTTATTTATGTATATTTCATTTATTTTACACTTATAAGGTCTTAAAATACTTTTGGGGGAAGCATTTTATCTTAAATCCATTCTTTTTATTGCTGATTTTCCCTGTAACTGTAGTTGGTTTATTAGTCCCAATTACGGGGGAAATGCAGCTCCTGTTTACTCTCTGTGCCAAGCAATCACATGTTCACTGGGTCTGGAAGAGGAAGCATGGTAAGTGCTTCCTAATCTACAGGGTGGGCTATTTATATGGATACACCTAAATAAAATGGGAATGGTTGGTGCTATCAACTTCCTTTTTGCGGCACATTAGTATATGGGAGGGGGAAAACTTTTCCAGATGGGTGGGGACCATGGCAGCCATTTTGAAGTTGGCCATTTTGGATCCAACTTTATTTTTTTCAATGGGAAGAGGGTCATGTGAGACATCAAACTGCTTGTTCTGCATTGATGTTTTAAAACGTCAGTGCAGAGTAAAGTGTGGACTGCCCAGACATTTATAGTCCATCTGTAGTCCAGAAATAATTTAATTAGTATTCTCAAGTTATTAAATTAATTTAGTTAGTTAAATAGCATGAAAATAAGCAAGTTTGAAATATACCGTACTTGCTTTTCCTATTTGCTGTTATTCTCCTGCAACGAGAGCTTTTATCTTTCATAAAACAGTGCTGGTTTCCATGGAGCTTGACTATCCTTGCATGCCCAGATCTTGAATGAGTGTGCAGTAGTTACATTCCAGTAGAGGGGTTAACTCCTAACATACCGGCCACCTCTCTCCAACCCTTTGATACAGCAGTTTTCTGCTAGACCTCTCAAATCTTGACAAACTGCTGTTATAAATCTTGCAAAATCAACAGTCTTCACCATCTGCTGCTTTCAGAGCTGCTTTTCTAATCATGGCTCTAACTTTCCAAGGCTATTTGCTTGTTCAAATACCCCATTATTTTATGTGTACATGTGATGATATAACAATGTAGACTCAAAGACAAACCACTGATAACTGAATGTATTAAAGCAGAATTTACCATCAAGGAGGAGTAAACTGAACAACTGCACTCCTATCCTGGAGTCTGGATCTCATATTGGAGTCATTTGTGTTAAAAGAAAATGTTTACAATTGCCAAACAAGGATTAAGGACATTTCATCTGTATTTGATAATATACGAAATATGAAATTGTTATTGAAATTATACTAACAGAAATTGTATACAGTAAAACATTTTTATAGCATATCAATGCTGTTTGGAGTGTATTTTTATCAAATGCTATGTTATATGGATATGAAGAATCCATGTGTGCACTTATATCCTTGATTCCAATATATTACCTTTCAAAAAACTTGGTTTTGAACACTCAAGGAGTGCCTGCCCTACCTGAAACCAGGAAGTGAAGAGACTGTAAGACGACTGAGCAGCTCTGAGATGCTCAAGAGACAATTTGAGAATACCCTTTTAAGAACAATTAAAAAAAATTTAATTGAAAAATTATTGAAAAAATATTTTAAAAAAAATAAGCTTGTTTGCAGTTTTGATCAAAGTGCAACCATTTTTATACTTCGGCTATTGCTAACTATAACCAGGGTATGTCAACATTGATTACTTCAAGATATGCATGCTTTTCTTTCAGGATATATATATATATAATTACAGTGGGGGAAATAAGGATTTGTTACACTGCTTATTTTGAAAGTTTTCCCACCTACAAAGAATGGAGAGGTCTATAAATTTTATTGTAGGTACACTTCACCTGTGAGAGACAGAATCTAAAAATAAAAACAAGAAAATCATTTGTATGATTTTTAAATGATTCAATTGCATATTATTGCATGAAATAAGTATTTAATCACCTACCAAACAGCAAGAAGTCTGTCTCTCACAGACCTGTTAGTTTTTCTTTAAGAAGTCCTCCTACTCTGCACTCATTACCTGTATTAATTGCACCTGTTTGAACTCGTTACCTGTATGAAAAAAACCTGTCCACATAATCAATCAATCACACTCCAACCTCTCCATCATGGCCAAGACCAAAGAGCTGTCTAAGGTGACAAGAGACAAAATTGTAGACCTGCACAATGCTGGGATGTGCTACAGGACAATAGGCAAGCAGCTTGGTGAGAGGGCAACAACTGTTGGCACAATTATTAGGAAATTTAAAAAAAAGAAAGATGACTGTCAATCTTCCTCGGTCTGGGGCTCCATGCAAGATCTCGCCTCGTGGGGTAAGGATGATTCTGAGAAAGGTCAGGAATCAGCCCAGAACAACACAGGAGGACCTGGTCAATGACCTGAAGAGAGCTGGGACCACAGTCTCAAACATTATCATTAGTAACACACTACGTTGTCATGGATTAAAATCCTGCAGGGCCCCCAAGGTCCCACTGCTCACCCCAGCACATGTCCAGGCCAGTTTGAAGATTGCCAATGACCATCTGGCTGATCCAGAGGAGGCATGGGAGAAGGTCATGTAGTCAGATGAGATCAAAATAGAACCTTTTGGTATCAACTCCACTCGCCGTGTTTGGAGAAAGAAGAAGGATAAGTACAACCCCAAGAACACCATCACAACCGTGAAGCTTGGTTAGGGAAATCTCATATTTTGGGGGTGCTTTTCTGCAAAGGGGACAGAACGACTGTACCTTATTGAAGGGACGATGGATGGGGTCATGAATCACGAGATTTTGGTCAACAATCTCCTTCCCTCAGTAAGAGCATTGAAGATGGGTCATTGCAGGGCCTTCCACCATGACAATGACCCGAAACAAACAGAGCAACTAAGGAGTGGCTCCATAAGAAGCATTTCAAGGTCCTGGAGTGGCCTAGCCAGTCTCCAAACCTGAGCCCAATAGAAAATCTTTGGAGGGCGCTGAAACTCAATGCTGCCCAGCAACAGCCCCGTAACCTGAAAGATCTGGAGAAGATCTGTTTGTAGGAGTGGGCCAAACCTCCAACTCCCCCCGTTGCAGTGTATGCAAACTTGGTCAAGAACTACAGGGAACGTCTGACCTCTGTAATTGCAAACAAAGGTTTTTGTGCCAAATATTAAGTTCTGTTTTTCTATTGTATCAAATACTCATTTCATGCAATAAAATGCAAATTAATTCTGTAAAAAACATAATGTGATTTTCTGGATTTTTTTTTAAGGTTCTGACTCTCACAGGTCAAGTGTACCTACGATAACAATTACAGATCTCTCCATTCTTTGTAGAGGGGAAAACCTGGAAAATAGTTATTGTATCAAATCCTTATTTCCCCCACTATATATATATATCTTTACTGGCCAGATAGTCATTATATATATATATATATATATATATATATATGTACATGTATTTAAAACTATATATTTTGTTTCAACTGCCTAAATAGAGGATCCCATTGTCTTTCTCTTTGGCATCCAGAAACATGTTGCATATTTTCTATGCCATAAACCACAGTGTCAGGAGTTTAACAGTTCAGACAATAAGACTTAATGAGTGATAAGTACATCTATAACATTTACACAACTGCATTATCATTTTATGGGGAAATAGCATCACATTTAGCTCTATCTGTTCTGTGAGATTAAACCAGTCAGGCAGTGACTCCAACCAGTTTCATACTTATAGCATTTGCCAGACTCAAACCAAGTAACTTAGATTTAATTTTGCCTGCTGGTATGAAAAATAAGACTATTCAATGAAATTCTTATAAACAATTAAACAGGCATTCAATAATTAAAAAAAAATTAAAAAATTCATCATTACATTGTGCAGTGCAGAAATAATTTTTTGCTGCAATTTTGGGTGGTCACTTTTAACAGTTTTCTGCAACCATAGAAAAAGACATGAACCCCACATCTAAAAATCACATTTTGATCTATTGCTTCTGCATTTTTTCAAAAATATGCAGTGTAAAAAATCATCATGGGAATGTAGCCTTAGGCTATGGGCACATGTTGAGCATTTGGTTGCAGAAATTTCTGCAAGGTTTCTGCATATCTTGGCAGAAAAAACGCTGCGAAAAAAAATGCACCAAAAACACACCGTATGCACATAGCCTTAGGCTATGCTCCCACATGTTGTGGTTTTTATTTTCAGTCAGAAATCTACAGCAAAACAGATCTCTGACAGGAAATCAAAAACGCAGATTTTGCTGCATTTTTTCATGCATTTTTTATGCTTTTTCTTCGGCGTTTTTTTCACTGTCCTTCTGTCTCTATTTATGCATGACATAAAGTTCTGTGAAAAAAAGAACCCCATTCTATTTTTCCTTCAAAAACGATGAAAAAATTTACCTGTGTTTTTAGCGCATTTTTTCAGCGTTTCAGCGTCACCACCCATTACTTCCTATGGGTGAAAAAAATGCTGAAAAAATGCTGAAAGAAGTGACATGCTCTATTTTCCAAAAACCCAACCAAGCCACAAAATATGCAGCAAAGAAAAAGCAAGATGTGTGAACAGAGAATTCTGATTTCTCATAGACTTTGTTGGTACTGCAAAACGCAGCTGAAAAATTGCATACAAATCTGCAGCAAAATACGCTGCAAAACACAACGTATGGGAACATAGCCTTACAGTACTAGAAAAAAAAATGATGAGATTGCAGAAATGTCATTCAAAAGCTTGTTTTTTTTTTCCCTGACTGAATTATAAAACTGCTGCGGTTTTGTAAATCTGCACCATGTCAATTCTTTCAGCATTTTTGCAGCATTTTTTTCACCTATGGAAAGCAATGAGAAAGTGAAATCTCAACAGCGTTTGTTCCACTGCGTTTTTCAAGCATTTTTAGTGAATAAAACTAATTTTATTTTACATTTGTACTGTAGCACATATGTATTCTGCACTCATCTGCAAAAAAGCACAGAAAAATTACATGAAAATGCTGAAAATGGGAGTTTTGAATATAGTATTTTTTCCAGCGAAAAGAGCAGGCTTTGGTTTCAGAAAAATGAAGACATAGCCTTACTGTTGATGGAAAATGGAGATAATGAGACAATAGTCGGCCATATATATGAGATATTAATCTGCAGATAAATGGGAAGAGATCCAGATTATTTTCGTGGCACCTGCTGAACATCATAGTCTTTAGACTGTCAGCAGACTTTACCAATTTAGCTGTTTCTGCCAATTGTCTACAGATAATTATCTCATGTTTATGACTTGCATTTGAGCTACACATTTGTGTCACATGAATGACTATAGTGTTCATGGAAACTGCAAATAAATTCTAAGACGTGCTGTACAGGAGTGGAATAGATCTCCCATGAGCATGACAACATGGTGTTTCCCCCACCATGCTTCATGGTTGGGATGGTATTCTTGGGGTTATACTTATCTTTCTTCTTTCTCCAAACATGGTGACAACATGTGTAACATCTGTGCCAGTTTCTGCTTTGGCCACTAGGAGGCACCACGTCTTTGTTTGTGGGTGATGCTTGACAGTATCAATCATGTTTTATTGCTGGGAATTTTGGTGCCATGAGATCATCGAACTATGGTGTTAATTATCTGGTTTTTGATTGCTGCTTTCTGAGAGCCCTGTTCAGGGTTGTATGCTATTTAAACCCCTGGGTCTCTAACTTCTCTGCCAATCAATTAATTGGATTGTGCTGGTTTCTTGATTCTTCCTGTTTTCTGACCTCGGAGTGAATTTTTACTATCCTCTTGTTTTACGATTCTGTGACTTCTTGGTTGTGACCCTGCTTGGCAAAACTTCTTGCTTTCGGTTCACTCTTCCAGATGAAGCCCTTCTGTGGAAATAATCCAGTGGATCCCTTTGTAGAACCAGATCCCTGTACAGCGGTTAATGTGTGAAGGTCTAGGTTCCTCTGGAATCTGTCAGATGAAGTAGCTTGTGCCAAGTCTGTCCAAGGTAGCCTTTTTGAACCTGCGGCCTCTGACAGACGTGACACAGAGGATGAAGTAGTGCCTGGAAAGTGGCAGGAGAGTCAATGTGTACTTTGGAGTTAGAGGATCCAATGCCTGGCTGTGGATGTGATAGACCAAGATGCTGCAGGTGGGAGAAAACTGCAGCGAGAGGGCCACTTAAAAGAGTGCCGTTGCCACATTACACTCTCAATGTGCATGCAGATATATAGTGAAGACTCTACCCTTTAAAATATCATGTTCTCCTCCTGACCAGGGGAACTCCAGAGTTGCTATTAAGGAGGAGGAGAAATGTATGCAGAACAAAGGCATAGCTTATCACAGAGAGCGGTAAAAAAATTGAAAGCGCCAACTGTACTGAGAGTTGATGAGCAGGTTAGATCAAAAGGGCTCCTGAGCTAGAAGTCTAGACAGGTGGAAGAAGAGAGTCTCCCTGCAAGCTAATTGGGATGCCCGGTGTAGAGGAAAAGAAGTCATCTGATAGATGGAAAACCTCTGAGATTTGATATTAGAAATTAGGAGATAAACCACCAGGACGATAAATAAAGTATGGGGCAACTGTACTGAGAGTGGATGAGCAGGTTGGATCAAAAGGGTACCTGAGCTAGAAGTTCAGACAAGTGGAAGAAGAGAGTCTCCTTACAAGCTAATTGGGATGCTCGGTGGGTTGGAGAAGAAGTCATCTGATAGAGGGAAAACCCCCAAGATTTGATATTAGAAATTAGGAGATAAACCACCAGGACGATAAATAAACTATGGGGCAACTATACTGAGAGTGGATAAGCAGGTACGATCAAAGGGGTCCCTGAGCTAGAAGTTCAGACAAGTGGAAGAAGAGAGTCTCCTTACAAGCTAATTTGGATGCTTGGTGGGTTGGAGAAGAAGTCATCTGATAGAGGGAAAACCTCCTAGAATTGATGTTGGAAAACTGGAGATAAACCACCAGAAGACCTCAACGTTCTAAAAGTGGAACCCACCACTGCTGAATTGTACCCATCACTGAGAACTGTGCAGGTTAGAGACTGTTTAATTGTATGCCTCGCAATGAGAACCATAACGCTTATAGATCCAATCTGTTTTGGACTGTAGTCATGAACTTCCAGTCATCTTCTATTTGCCACAAAATTTAGTAAAAGTTCTGTTTTTCCTGTTTGCTGGGTGATGTCTGTTAGTCACTGCTGTGCCCTAGCTTCAACGGTCAACATCAAACTCTTCGTCAACCCAAGTTTTCTGCAACATTACAATTGGTTTCAGTGGGTTATAAAAAATGATTACAATATATTGTTTAAAAAATATTAGTGTATTAAAACAAAAATTGCCAGTGCTTATCAAAAATTTATAATGTGTCAACGCAATATGAGATTGTGTCAATAATGCAACATGTTGACAAATATTGATAGGTAAATATACAAACACAATATTGTTACATGGCAATAAGTCATTGTTAAGAACGATCCGCTTTCTGCGGCTGAAGCAGGCCGTCTTTCATTTCTTTAATTTACTGATCACCATCAATCTGCTTGAAAAAAATATTAAATATTTATAATCTATTCCAACCAATCTCAAAAGTTTCAATTATATAACAAGGCAATAGGGCGAATGCATTTTACACCCAACATTGTAGAATCTCATTGGCAAGCAAAAGTGATAGGAATAATTCAGTGATTTTTCTTTTTTTTTTTCTCTCTGCCCATTGTACCAGAAAATAAAAGTTACACAAGTCTATAAATAAGTAATGTACAATGTATCTCTTTGTGTGTATTCTACTTTTATATTGTTATTCCTCTGGCTACATTATTGGTAACCAACATTTACAAACAATATCCAGGTTATAGCTCAATAATTAAAATGTTGTCAGTAAAATAAGTTACGGTAAATGTAATTTTCTAAAGTCAGATAAGAACAGAAAAAAGTGGATTGCGAACAAGGCCCAGCATTCAATAGGCATTGTGCGGAGCTGCTAAATCTATTAAAAGACTCTATTAAATGTGGTTAAGGGGAAATAATATGTTGTATTTCAGTGGAAAAAAAATCGAGCACGGTAATGGAAATTTTAAAAAGTTCTAATGCTCTGGATGCAGGCGGAAATAAAAGTAACTGTTTGTCGTAATGTATTTTAAAGTAGACTCTTGAGCTCATCTGTAAACTTTTTATTGCTCCCCATATACTGGAATTGAGAGAATAAATATGCGGGAACCTGGTCCAATGGCCACATCAGTATTCCATGGCTACCAAATGGGAGCTCTTTGAACCTCCTCCTTGCTACCGTCATGCCCAACTCCCCTTTTGATGAGCCGATGCACACACGTTGTGAAAAACTGGCTAATCAAAATAGGATCCGGGGATGCCAACAGGTAGGAGGCAGTTCACAGGGCTCCAGTTCAGCAATCATGGAACAATGATATGGCCATTGGGCTAGGGTCCTTTGGTATGCTTCACAGGGCTCCAGTTCGGCAACCATGGAACATTGATATGCACAAGAAGACACGTACTGGGTTGTGCACGCATCTTCTTGTGCAAAGTGGCTTCGGAGATAAGTGGCAGTTATTTCAGTTGCAGTTTTCCTACCGAAACGTGCGTCGGGGTGACGGTAGCAGAGCCTGTCTGGTGGCCTTACCCAGGTACATAGCTATTTTAGCTTATTTATGACCAATTGTTTGTATTACTTCCATCTGTATAAGGGTTTTAACCCTTTTGTTTCTGGGTATTTTGATTGTGATGGGATATTATTGTATTGGGGGTACAATTTGGAAAAGGTATTCTTGATGGGTGGTATATATTTATTAATACATGTGACCCTGTTGCTGTCCCCCTTATATTTCCACTTGCTATATAGGCTGACCTTTCGGGCGCTGTGTCACAGTTTTTAACATTGTTTTATTCATGTGGATCCAGCACTCTGTGTCCACTCTGTCGTCCCCATTTATCTTTGTAATTTGTGTTTACTACATGTGTTAATAAAGGAATTTTCTTACTTCTTTACAATTTTGAACTTGTGTGGCCATCTTTTTGTTTCTCTGCTTCACAGAGGAACAATCCCCCCTTTCCTTTACAGTTATTTCAGAGGCCATGGATTAACACCCGTCTATCTTTTGACACAGGTACATGCTCTGCTCCTGCACAATTCCTCTGCTCGCTGTATATGTCATCATCTATTGCTCTGCTTCCCTGAATCAACTTACTGGTACATGCTCTGCTCCTGCACAATTCCTCTGCTCGCTGTATATGTCGTCATCTATTGCTCTGCTTCCCTGAATCAACTTACTGGTACAATTCTCCGTTTGATATTTCTGCTTTATCTGTCCCATTCCATTCAATACTCACATATGTATGTCCTTTCCTCACTGTAGATTTTATCTGATATTTAGAGGTGCTAAACTGCAGAGCCTACAGAGTCCTAGCTCTGTCTTTGATCACCCAGCCATCTCCTGGTGATGTGCGCAGCTGCTAATTTAGCCACAAGCAGCTCCAACAATGCCCCTCACCTGATGGTTTAGTGTGCCCTATATATTTAGAAGCTCCTTAAGGGGTGCACGCGTGCTGGGTTGTGCACGCATCTTCTTGTGCATAATGGCTTCGGAGATAAGTGACAGTTATTTCAGAGGCCATTAGTCAGGGCAGGAGTCAGGTTACCAACACCTTGACCACTTACTCTCTCTTAACTATGTTTCTGTTAGCTTTCACTTTTTCCCCTATAGTCCTCCACTTTCTAGTAACCCCTCAAATCCCTACACCTAGTAAGAAACTGTTCATCTCTCCCTTCATCCTCCCCATTCATCTCACCTCCTCCTCAGAATTATTCCTCAACATTCAATCCTGTATCTCCAAACACAGACAGCCACCTCATGCGCTCTCCTGCTCCCACCTGCTAACACTTTCTCTGCTCCTCCTCACTGCTGGAGATATCTCTCCAAATCCTGGTCCTCCTCGCCATATTCCCACATTCACTTCTACCGCCTATCCACAACCTTCCACAAACTGTCGCAACCCTTATAACCTCATATCCATCCAACTAATCCCCACTTCCTCAGTTGCACTAACAGGAGCTATATGGAACGCTCAGTCTGCAACAAACTTTCCTACATCCACAACCTTTTCATTATTAACAAACTTTCCTTCCTCGCCATCACCGAAACCTGGCTCACCCCTTCTGACACAGCCTCCCCAGCTGCACTTTCGTATGGCGGATTCCACCTTTCCCACACCCCCCGCCCCAACGGCATACATGGCGGAGGCGTAGGTTTTCTCCAGTCAGATACCTGTGCCTTCACCCAAATCCCACTGCCACCCTCCGTTACACTCCCCTCTTTTGAGGTGCACTGTGTGCGCATATATTCCCCCTCTGACCTCCAACTGGCTGTCATTTACCGACCCCCTGGGCTAGCCACCACTTTCTTAGACCACTTCACCACCTGGATGCTTCACTTCCTTTCCACTGACATCCCCACTATCATAATGGGTGACTTCAACATCCCCATTGACACTTCCCACCCATCTGTCTCTAAGTTCCTATCCCTCACTTCCTCCTTCAGCCTTGCTCAATGGTCTTCTGCAGCTACTCATAAAGATGGCCACATGCTAGACCTCATCTTCACCCGCCTCTGTTCCCTATCTAACCTCTCTAACTTGCCTCTCCCTCTCTCTGACCACAACCTCATCACATTCTCTACCCTCTCCTCTCCAGGTCCACAATCCCCATTCCACAAACTTACACACCCTTGCAGAAACCTCAAACACCTTGACCTACACTCACTCTCTGAATCCCTCCTCCCTCTTACTAACATAAATTCTTTACACGTACAAGACGCAGATGTTGCTGCTGCTTTATATAACACCTCAATAGCTTCAGCTCTCGACTCGATCGCCCCTGTCACACATACCAAAGCTCGCATAATCAACAGGCAACCCTAGCACACCTACCTTACTAAATAACTGTGACGGGCCTCCATAGTTGCAGAGCATAGATGGAAAAGGTCTCACTCCTTCGAGCACTTCATCGCATTCAAACAATCCCTCACTATTTTCAAGTCCACACTCACTGCAAAAAAAACAAACATACTTCTCATCTCTCATATGTTCCCTGTCCCACAACCCTAAACAGCTATTCAACACTTTCAATTCTCTCCTTCATCCCCTAGCGCCTCCTCCCTCTTCTCTCAGCCGAAGACTTTGCCTCATTCTTCAAGCAGAAGATTGACACCATCAAACAAAGCTTTAGCCTAAAGTCTCCACAACCCCTCTTCATATCTACTCAACCTTCCTCCTCCAAACCCCACTTCTCCACCATTACAGAAGGTCAAATCTCCTCTTTACTCTCCAAATCACACCTCACCACCTGCAAACTTGACCCAATCCCATCCCACCTCATCCCTAACTTTACCACTCCCTCTTACTACAGATTCTCTCATCTCTTGGCATCATGGACTTGATCCTATCTTGGATCTCCTCATACCTAACAGACAGGACAATCAGTGCCTCCCACTCATGCACTACCTTTTCATCTCGCCGCCTATCTGACCGTGTTCCCCAAGGTTCAGTTCTAGTGTGGCGCCCAGCTGCGCTTGGAGCCACAGATCCTAGAAGGGTGCATTAATGGAATCCTCCACAAGAGGCCCCTATAAACATTCACACATCTCCACCTTCCACCTCAGACCAGCAGAGGGAGCCCGTTAGGGATATAAATAGGGAAGGTGGAGCTAGGCAGTTAGTTAGTCTGGAGTGCACAGAGAGTGAAAAGCTGTGTGTGCAGAGAAGCACGAGGGTTGCTGTGTAGGCAAGCTAGGCGTCCAGCGGTCCTGAAGCCCAGTCTAGACACAGGAGCTCAAGTAAGTGAGCCCAAGGTTTGTCGACGCCTGTAAGAGTGATGAAGAGCGGAATGCTGCCGTTAGTGTGAGTAGCCTAGTGAGGGCCCGAGCCCCTCTGCAAGACCTCCTGGTAGGACAGTCCCCTAAAGGCAGAAATCCCCCATTCCACTGGGGTAAGGAGCAAGCCGAGTCATTTCAGGAGATGAAGGAGATCCTGACAGGCGATGAGATCCTAGCCTACCCTGACTACAGCCAACGGTTCCTGCTGTATAGTGATGCCAGCAACGAAGGACTGGGAGCTGTCTTAAGTCAGAAGCAGAGTGGCCAAGAGAAAGTGATCGCATATGCAAGCAGGAAGCTCTGCCCAACCGAGAGGAACCCAGAGAACTATAGCAGCTTTAAGTTGGAGTTCCTGGCCTTGGTCTGGGCCATCACTGAAAGGTTCAAGAACTATCTAGCCTCCAGTAAGTTCACTGCCTTCACTGATAACAACCCCTTGACCCATCTTGAAACAGCTAAGCTAGGAGCACTGGAACAACGATGGATGGCTCGGCTGTCAAACTATCAATTCACAATTAAATACCGAGCGTGCCGCAAGAACGCCGATGCCCTGTCCAGGATGCCTCACCAGTCAGACACAGAAGAAGAAGTGGATGACCTGGAAGAGATTGAGCTACATGCCTTTCACCGGAATGGGATGATCCACGAGCAACGAGCCTCCAAGAGGCAGCGTGGGAAGACGTTAAATCCTTTGCCTCACCACAGCTGGAAAGAGACCCCGGACAGTGGCCCGGTTGTCAGCCGTATCAAGGAGCTGATAACCCAAGAAGGTTCCTCCCTGGAGAAGGAAGCGTCTCTCCAAGCAAAGCAGCTGTGGAACGAGAGAAGCCGGCTGTTTATCTACCGTGAGAAGCTGTGCCGGAGGTACGTCAATCCAAAAACCCATGAGATGGTATGTCAGATAGTGGTCCCCAAGACAGACATCCAAATGGTGTTGGAGGCCTACCATGATCAGGTGGGGCACTTTGGCTGGAAAAAGCTAGAGACCCTGCTGAAGTGTCGATTCTACTGGGTAGGAATGCGCAGCTCCATTGAGCGGTGGTGCTGGGACTGTGGACCCTGTGGCCTCAGAAGAAAAGACTACAGCAGCCAGAAGGCACCCCTGCAACCCATCAAGGCGACCCGACCCCTGGAGATTGTGGCCCTGGACCATGTCAAGCTGTCCCCCAGCAGGTCAGGGTACTCTTATGCTCTGACCATGGAGGATCACTACTCACGTTTCCTGGTGGTCGCCCCCATCAAAGACCTGACGGCAGAGACAGCAGCAAAGACGTTCCAAGCGTATTTCTGTAGACCCCATGGTTATCCTGAGCAGGTGCTGACGGACCAAGGCCCGGCCTTTGAGGCTGAGTTGTTCAAGGAGTTCTGCCATCTATACGGGTGTAAGAAGATAAGAACTACACCGTACCACCCACAAACCAATGGTCTCTGTGAGAAGATGAGTAACATCATCATCGACCTGCTAAAGACCATACCACTTGAGGAGAGAAATCAGTGGCCAGACCTGCTACCTGATCTAGTAGATATGTACAATCACATACCAGTAAGTTCCACCAACTGTACTTCGGCATATCTCATGCGAGCAAGGCCAGGAAAGCTGCCCATGGACCTGGAGCTTGGTGTTGTAGAACCAGAAGCGGATGTGACCACTGAGGACTGGGACATGGCCAGACAGGAGCAGTACAGAAGAGTACAAGCCTGTGTTGAAGATAGTCTCACTCAGGTGAGGGACAAGCAGGAATCTCAATACAACAGAGGTGCCCAAGCAGAACCCTTCACACCTGGTGAAGTAGTATTAAAAAGGAAAAGAAGAAACCACAAACATGATGACCAGTGGGAGAGGGAACCCTACACTGTGTTGAATTCAAGATTTGATAATAAGAAGACCTGCATGATTAGTAGAGACGGAGGAAGGACGACTGCAACAGTATTCAGGGATCACCTAAAGTTGTGTCCAGATCTGCTAAAACCCCAAGAGGAAGTGCCTCTCGTTTTCCCGGAGGAGCCTAAAGAAGCAGTAATACACACTGACTTAGGAGATTTCCCGGCAGATTGGCCCCAACTAGGAGGAGCAGTAATCATCCCTGTAATCACCTTCTACCCACAGCAAGAAGAGTCTGTAAGTGCTGAAGAGGAGCCAGCTCGAGAAGAATCCCCGGACGAAGGATCCCCGGTAGGAGAAGAGCAAGAAGGTCCAGCCAATGGTGAACTTGTCAGTCCAGTAGAGAGGTCAATGCAGCCTTGTAGCCCCTCCACTCCTAGTACTGACACATTGGGAGGTGGAGTTCCTATTAGTGCCACACGCATTCCAGTACCACGCAGGTCCACGCGTAGTACTAAAGGTCAACCCCCTGTCAGATATACTGTGTAAGATAGCAGAACTCTGACAAATGTAGATAGTTACCCCTGGGGTATTAAACTGTATTTCTGTGTGTTTTCATGCATATGTATATTATTTTGTGCTTTGCTTTATTGCCGAACAGTTCAAGATATATGGACACTTTGCCTAATGACTTCTTTATTTATATAAGAACTCCGTGGCTGAGGACTGTGTGCAGCCCAAAAACTATTCATTGTATATAATTGCGCTCCCTGGAGTGCCCCTTTAGGTGACCTCAGAAGTAAAACCTGTCTGGAGTGGCTCTATTGGAGGTCCAACGCAGGATCTTCATGTCCTGCAGCCACCCCAGGGCCTACGTTAAGGGTTTGAGAAAGGTCCCTCAAACCACCAAGTACTCTACCCAGTGAGATGGACATCCTGTCTGGGAACCTCACCATAAGAGACTTGAATTCTGAGGACGCTTTGTACCTGTTTATGTTATTATGCAACGTTTAAGAAATGTGCCTCCCATAAAGGGAAGAGTTATTGCATTGTTAATGTTTATTATTGTTGTTTTAAAATGCACTTCAGCCCAGGAGTGCTGAGCTTTGCTATGGGGGAGATGTGGCACCCAGCTGTGCTCGGAGCCACAGATCCTAGAAGGGTGCATTAATGGAATCCTCCACAAGAGGCCCCCATAAACATTCACACATCTCCACCTTCCACCTCAGACCAGCAGAGGGAGCCCGTTAGGGATATAAATAGGGAAGGTGGAGCTAGGCATTTAGTTGGTCTGGAGTGCACAGAGAGTGAAAAGCTGTGTGTGTAGAGAAGCACGAGGGTTGCTGTGTAGGCAAGCTAGGCCTCCAGCGGTCCTGAAGCCCAGTCTAGACTCAGGAGCTCAAGTAAGTGAGCCCAAGGTGTGCCGACGCCTGTAAGAGCGGTGAAGAGCGGCAAGCTTCCGTTAGTGTGAGTAGCCTAGTGAGGGCCCGAGCGTGGCCGAAGGCGAGAGGAAAGTGAGTAGCAGTGGGGGAAGAGGAGCTTACCCAGCTCACCCCGAAACTATACCGGACACCAGGTCCGAGCTTACCAGGATCTCTACGACCCAGTAAGGCATAACTGGAATCCCTGGAGAACTACAGGTCCCAGGTTCACCAGAGAGCTGATACGTAACAGAGCCAGGAGACACATAGGCCCCGTAAGCTGGGAGCGTGCACTCCAAGAGAAGGCCCTACCACAACGTCAGCCAGTGCAGGACAGAGATAAAGTCAGGCCTAGCTCCAGGCAGGTCACAAACTTACAACGCAGAGGCGAGAAACAGGAGGCCCTACACCCGCTCATTGGGGAGGATCCTGATATGCACCCTTCACCCTACAGTGCTCCAGGATGTGCCTGAACTGCCACCAGTAAAAGGTACTGAAGTGACTACTGTGTCGGTCCCCGTTCTTGCTCTGACCCGGCTGGGTTTAACCTGTCCTGCATCCCCCTCTCCATACTCTGCCCTGAGGCCTAGCTCCACCTGTGGGGAGCTATACCATCGAGCTGCCTTATCACCGGCCTCAGTGGACTGCCGCAGCGCTGGTGATTCTCACCAGAAACCACAGGTAGCGTCACGAACTTTCATAGAGTTAACAAATAATCCCCCTTTTAAAAGCTGACCCCAGGGTACGGGCCCGGGAGCCGACCACCGCGACATCCCCAAGGCCAGGCAAAGGCCCGGGTACCGAGTCGTCCCCATCCCACTGGGCGAGTCACTAGGACCTCTTGTCTTCTCCATCTACACCTTTGGCCTAGGACAGCTCATAGAGTCTCACGGCTTTCAGTATCACCTCTATGCTGATGACACACAAATCTACCTCTCTGGACCTGATATCTCGTCCGTACTAACCAAAATCCCACAATGTCTGTCCGCCATCTCATACTTCTTCTCTGCCAGATTTCTAAAACTTAACATGGATAAAACAGAATTCATCATCTTTCGACCCTCTCATTCATATCCCCCATCTGACCTATCCATCAACGTCAATGGCTGTTCACTCTCCCCAGTCCCACAAGCTCGCTGCCTTGGGATAACCCTGGACTCTGATCTCTCCTTCAAACCTCATATCCAAGCCCTTTTCAGTTCCTGCCGACTCCAACTCAAAAATATCTCCCGGATCGGCGCATTCCTCAGTAAAGACTCTGCAAAAAAACTAGTGCATGCCCTCATCATCTCCTGTCTTGACTAGTGCAACCTCCTGCTCTGTGGCCTCCCTTCCAACACTCTCGCGCCCCTCCAATATATAGTAAACTCTGCTGTTCGACTAATCCACCTTTCCCCCCGCTATTCCCCGGTCTCTCCCCTCTGTCAATCCGTTCACTGGCTCCCCATTGCCCAGAGACTCAAGTTCAAAATCCTAACCATGGCATACAAAGCCATCCACAACCTGTCTCCTCCATACATCTGTGATCTAGTCTCCCGATACCTACCTGCACGCAACCTCCGATCCTCACAAGATCTCCTTCTCTACTCCCCTCTTATCTCCTCTTCCCACAATCGCATACAAGATTTCCCCCGCACATCCCCCCTATTCTGGAACTCTCTACCCCTACACATCAGACTCTCTCCTACCATGGAAGCCTTCAAAAGAAACCTGAAGACCTTCTTCTTCCAACAAGCTTACAACCTGCAGTAACCACCGCTCCACCACATTACTGCATGACCTCCTCTACCCCCACCTACTGTATCCCCACCCATCCCTTGTAGATTGTGAGCCCTCGCGGGTAGGGTCCTATCTCCTCCTGTACCAGTCACTGACTCATTTTGTTAAGATTATTTAAATGTATTTGCTATGTATACCCCCTTTTTCACATGTAAAGCGCCATGGAATAAATGGCGCTATAATAATAAATAATAATAAAAAATAATAATATGGTCATTGGGCCAGGGTCCTATCGGTTTGCTTATCTCTACCATGTACCTGAATGTACAGGAGGAAGAGTTTTCAGAACATGATTTAGCATTCAATAAAAGGGGTTATTTAGGACTATTTAATTTTTTTACTACGGGCCATAGAACTAATATCCAGGTAGTTGTTAACTACTTGTGATGAGCAAGCATGCTCGTAACTCGAGATTTACGAGCATGCTCGGGTGTTTTCCGAGTATCTTCAGCGTTGCCGGCTGTTATGCCTTAGTCACTCAGTGCTCATGATTTGCGACTGTTTGACAGCTTTAATACATGTGAGGAATGCCTGTTTCTTAGGCATTCCTCACATGGATAAAAGCTGTCAAACAGTCGAAAATCATAAGCACTGAGTGACTAAAACATAACACCGAGCACCGCTGAAGATATTCGGCGAGCACCCGAGTATGCTCACGGAAAGGGTTGATAAAACGTACTTGCTCATCACTATTAAATACCTGTCTGTGGTGCCCGTCCATAACAGTTACAGATGTCATCCGCTGACATCACGTCAACAAGATAGTGACTTCTCTTCCACTCTGCTCTGTTGATGGAGCTTGACTGGCAATGTCAGGCTGATTGACAGTCAGCTCCCCATTGACTAATTGTGAGGAGCCATCTTTCAATCAGCATGATGTTGGCAGTCACGCCCTGTTGACAGAGCAGCCCTGAAGAAGAAACACTGTTCTGTTGGCATGGAGCAGCTGAACCGCTGGCAGGGTCAGTCAGTAACCACTCTTTACCTGTTGCTAAGATAGGAAGTGACAGTTGGTGCGCATAAAATTCTATGGATAACTGTAATTGTCATTTCCAGAGAACTTGCAGCAGATGTCTGTGTCAGCCTTTAGCTCCTCCCCTTCCATCAAATTTTATAGAATTTTAAAAGCACCAACTGTCATCTCTTATCTTAGTAATGGGAAAATATGTCTTCACTGAATACACATTTTACTCATGAATTGAGAGAGAAGGATCAGTCCCAGGAGAAGAAATAAGCAGATTTCTCTGATAAGTGCTTATTTTCATATTAACTATTGATTTATTGAATAAAAATTAAAAATTAAGAAGGTTACTAAAGAAAAGAGATTAAAGCATGCCCTATACACATGGGCCCCCTAAGAGTGAGTAATTCTTAGGGCCCACAATTGTTAATCTGTTAAATTCCGCTGCCAATCTCTGACAGCGACATTTAAAATCATTCCACACGCCTGTGACGTGATCACGGGGTACCGATGGGTTGCCATGAAATCTGGGGGTCTGCAGCTTCAAGTCCCCTAAGGGGACTATTCAATTCAATTCAAAGTGAAGCAAAGGCTTTAAAAATAAGAAAAAAAATTACAAAAATACAAAATTTCAAATCACCCACCCTTTTGCCGCATTAAAAAGAAAACAATTAAAAAAAATAAAATAAGACATCCACACATTTGGTATCGCTGCATTTGTAAAAGTATGATCTATCAAAATATTAGATCGGTAAACGGCACAACGAGAAAAAAAATTGAACCAACAGAATTACACCAGATGAGGAGGAACCAATGAAAATAGAAAAAAAATAGTAAAAAAATTGGCCGCAGCGTGAAGAGGTTAAATGGTAGTTGTCTACACCTTTGGGTTTCTTAAATGTCGTATTCTCAGGAGGACCAGTTTGACCCATGTTCTATATTTTTCATAATTTTCCAAAAACTTCACCAAGTCATGACCATGAAGATCAATAATTAGGGTTTGTTTTCCTAAATCTGTTGATTGCGGAGCCAATTAAATTCTTTGTTAGAATATTGTATTTCATCTAAATTTTCCATAAGTTGTTGTGTCCCATACTGTGTTATTTTCATCATATTTTTGCTACAATTAAAGCAGAATTTTCAGATAGGTTTGGCATCAAGACTTTTAAAGTTTTAACACATTCATGACCCCGTTTCTAAGAATATGACTTATTTTGAAAATAATGGAGCGTGTAGAACGCCAACAGTTTTTATAAGACCGTTGCCACGAAAACATAGTTTCTCTACATAAGGCAAAACAAATTTCCGCCATAACCTTTCACAACCTGCCTAATAAATGCCGACTATCACATGAAAGATGAAGGAGAACTTCACATTGTTTCCCAATATTCATCCTTTTCCACGGCTAAAAACCCTCCAAGGACTTCACATGACCCAGATTCTCCAAGTGCTCCTAGTTTTTATAATACCAGAATGACATATACTTATCATTAGAGTAATCTAATTAAGGAAAAAAGTGACATCTCATCGTAATGTTCCCTGGTGTTTCCAATATGGTGCTCTACCTGATTAATATTTGGGTATTTTTGAAACTGAATATTAACCATACGATGAATAGCTAGACAATATCCGAAGCTAGGCCAGGCACCGGCAATCCTTCGGGAACATATGTTGGTTTCTAAAAGAAATCTTGTGTATAAATTGAAAATGTATTACTTAGTTTGAAATAGATATGAAACTTTTTTTCTATATTATTTAAACATTTTATTTTAAGGGATAAAGTGAACTTTCAGTTTTACAATGAAAAAAAGTAACTGGAACCTTAAAAGATTATTTTTTATTTTTTTATTTTTACATTACTTTACCTTTTTTTTCCCCATCCCACCCCCCAGAACCTTTCATCCTATTTGATCTGTTTTTTTCATATTTGATTTATTACTTCCCTATCCCCCTCCAGGCTGTAATTTATCCTCCCTCTTAAATTTCTCCCTGCTGCTATTGAGATAGATCCTCTCCATCAGCGCAATCTGCTATATGACTTCTAGGGAAGGTGGGGGGATGCAGCTGCAGAGTCAGACTGCATGCTGGGTAGCATAAAATAATTTCTACTGATACAATTTGACCACAGATGAGATTGTTAGTAGTCAGGAGACCAGTAGTAAATATACTCAGCAGTTCTATAGGGATAAAAATGAAAAATTGATAATTAACATATATTTCAAAATGACATAGTTGAAAACAAAACCCAAGAAGAAAAAAAACAAAATGAGCATATAACCTGTAGTAAGTAAATAAGTGAATATTAATTTTACATGTAAATAACATGGGGTACTTAGTTAATACTTTTTTGATCAAAAAAGCCTAAAAGCCATCCTACCGCGACAAGGTGACCCAAATCGGGACGGTCCTATCTCTAGTATTAAAACCTCACCCCTTCGCCTTGTGTCAGCTGACCTCAATATAGATGGTGGCTTGTATACCTGCTTATGTTCTGTCTAATTTCTTTGGTTCTGCTAAATCAAAATAGCTATTGGGTCCAACTTGTCTTAAAGAGGTTATCGAGGTAGGTTAGAGATGACCTTTTACCAGTTCAAAAGTGGCCTGTTTTATTTTATTTCCACTGCCTACCTGTGTATTATATTTTGTATTATTTTTTTAAAACCGACATACATTTCTATCGATATGGGACATTTTATTTAGGGTTAAATTTTATGGTCTTTTCCAAGGGGGCGGGACTCACAGGGTAATAATGCAGAGTAGCCAAAAGATACGCCCCAGAGGATCCTGTGAGCCATGCCACCTTGCAAAAGGACATTAAAAATTATAAATAACTAAAAAGGCCAACACCTCCAGCATAATATGGCAGATTTAAAAATAAATAATAATAAAAAAAAAATATTTAGGAGGGCAGCAGGAATAAAATAAAAACAAAAGCTTGTCACTTTTAACCTTGTGACAGATCATTTTTAAATGATGTTTCAATGTGGTTCTTGTGAAAATAAATTATGCAAACTAATATACTTTAATTAAAGGAGTGGCCTGAAAATAATATTGATTTTAATCCTAAACGTCTTTCTATTTATTTTAATAATATAATAGTTTCCTAATGTGGTTTAATTTAAGAGTATCTACCCTTCCCTCTCTAATGTAACTGTTTTATTTTATTTTTTGTATCTATTTTTGTTTTAATGATGCTTCATTTGAGAATTCCAAGTGCATGCTGGGATACTCAAATGGGATATAATCAGAGGGCAGAAGCAGCATCTGTCCTCACCCTGAAGCAAAATGTAATCAATGACATCTGTTTCAGGGCTGGGCTAGTCCCTGCTGTCAATTCTGACATATGCTCAGTACAAGCTCCCCTCTTACTGTGCATTATTCTTCTCAGTGCACAGTGACAGTGCTCTTCCTCACCAATTCTAATTAAAAATGATGAGCCGACAACAGAGCACACTGTCAGTGCACATTGTATGGAAAAAACGTGGTGAGCAGAGACCAGCACCGCCACCAAAACAGATGTCACTTTCGGAGTCGGGGCTGATCTCTGCTCACTAGGTTCTGTCCTTACAATGTGCATTGACAGGTTGCTCTGTTGCCGGCTCATTATTTCTCATTAGAGCCAGCAAGGGAGTACACTGTCACTGTGCACTGAGAAGAATATTGCACAGTAAGGAGGAAGCTCGTACTGAGCGTACTGAGCATACATTGGAATTAACAACCGGCGAATGCTCGGTATAGCAGGGACTAGTCCAGCCCCTGAAACAGACACAATTTCAGGGTGCTAACACAGGCAGAGTCAGTGACTGCAGCTTCTGCCCCCATACACTACGATTCTCAAACAAAGCGTAATCAAAACAGAAATAGGTAAAGAAAAAGCAGTTAGATTAGAGAGGGAAGGATAGGAACTTTTTAATTTAACCATATTAGAAAAACTATTATATTATTAAAATAGAGAGATGTTTAGGATGAAAATCAATATTAGTTTAAGACTACCCCTTTAAGAAAGTTGCCCTAATTTTGAGATTTTAGAGCTGGTCTGGGGGTCAAGTCAGCTCCACTTCTGCGTCTGTTTCAGCACAGGATCCAGACAGACATCCCCTTTCATACATATCACTTATAAAGTGAGACAGAGGGAACTTTCTCCTATGTCTGACCAATGCGGCAGTGGAGCTGCCAGAACCGTAGACCAGTGCTAAAATCCCAACATCAGAGCAGATTTTAGTTGTGATTTCTAACCACATTTTATAGCTGTTTTGTCAAATTTGATTCCATTTTGATGAATTGAACATTTTTTTCATTATTTAATTTGTCAAAAAAACTACTGGGTGATAGGATAGGAAATGTATATACTTGACAACTGGAGACAAGCAGTGTGGTAACTATTAACTTATTAAGGCTGAGTTTTCCTGAAGGTACCATATGTCTCTACCTCTAGGCAGCCTTGGATGCTAGGAACCTTTAAAAGCTAAAATTTAAATGAAAAATTGCTGAGTATTTCATGTTATTATTGGATTAAAAGTAGGACACCCTGATAATTGCCAAACTTAGATACAGAATCCACGTACCCAAAAATTCCACTGCGCTATGAGCAGGAGAAAAAATTCAGTTGAAGCATATAACAGACATATCATAAACTATGATGTGTGTACATGTGGAATACCACTCTTTCTGGAAATTGTAGCGCTGGCGTCCCTGCCCTCTGCTAGGCAGGGACGCTGCTCCCCTCACCGCTCTGCTCCGTGCCCGGCGTCCTCTCCCCGCTCTGCTGTCAGCGCGCGCTCCTGCCCGGCGTCCTCTCCCCGCTCTGCTGTCAGCGCGCGCTCCGTCCCGGCGTCCTCCTCCTGCTCTGCTCTCGGCGCGCGCTCCTTCCCGGCCCCTGTGCTTAGGGCGCGCGCGCGCGCGCTCCCCTCCTCTTAAAGGGGCCGCGCGCGCCGCCCTAAAGAGTCCCCGGCCAATGGCCGGAGGACTTCATCATATAAAAGGCACCTCCTCCAAAATGGAGGTGCCCGAGCAATGTTGTTTGCACCTGTGTCTCACCTGTGCTTCAGCCCTCAGGTCCCGTTGCCAGTTACCTGCCAGTTACCTGCCTGATTCCTGCCAGTTACCTGCCTGATTCCTGCCTGAATACTTGTTACCTGTCTGCCAGTCTGAGGTCCGACGGTCTGCCTTACTACTCCTGTCAGTCTGTCTAAGGACCAGCCTGCCCGCTCACCTGGGAGCGCATATCAGCTACCTGCCTGCTTGCCTGAGGTCCGACGGTCTGCCTTACTACTCCGGTCAGTCTGTCTATGGACCAGCTTGCCCGCTCACCTGGGAGCGCTTCTCCGTTACCTGCCTGCTTGCCAGCCCGGAGGCTCCTTTGTCACGTGCTGTGACCACCAGCTATCTCAGAGACTCTTGCCCGCTCACCTGGGAGCGCATCTCCGTTACCTGCCTGCTTGCCAGCCCGGAGGTCCCGTTGTCACGTGCGGTGACCACCAGCTATTCCAGAGACTCTTGCCCGCTCACCTGGGAGCGCTTCTCCGTTACCTGCCTGCCTGCCAGCCCGGAGGCTCCGCCGTCACGTGCCGTGACCACCTGCTATTCCAGAGACTCTCGCTTGCTCACCTGGGAGCACCAATCTACCATCTGTCTGCTAGCCTACCCGGAGGCTCTGCCATCACAGGTCGTACCTACCCCTTACCCAGAGACTGCCCTGATCACTTGCCGTATCTCCCTGTCCGTTCACCCAGAGACTGCCCTGATCACTTGCCGTATCTCCCTGTCCGTTCATCCAGAGACTGCCACCCGCTCCCTTACAAGGGCCGCCCCCTTGTATAGTAGCTCAGAGGTTCCGCCTCCCGGACCCGTTACAGAAATTATATGACTTGAATCCCAACTTTATATCAGTTTTCTCTTCTGTAGGCTCTATCTCTAATTTTCAGTTGTCTCTGAGCTGGTGAATGGAGACTCATTGCTATGATGTCTCCCATACACTGCATACAGACATGTGGCGTTACTTGTCTCCTGTCACTATATAGCACAAAGAAGGAGTCCTCACTTTCAGCCACTTTCTATCATGCTGCTCCTTCCTCCTTTATCCCACTCATTTCTCCATTGACTTAAATAGGCTGCAGTAATCTGATTCCTCAGTGAGCTGGTAGTTTTTTCTTGTTCTGATCAGGATGCACTTTAGTAGTTTTTTTTCTGTGAAGTAAAAAATGAGTTCATCAAGCAGAAAGGGTGGGGAAAGAAGTGTCTCATAAGTGGAGAAAGTAGCATATTTTGGGGTAAAAACTTTACAGTTGAACAAATCTCTTAAAATTTGATATAGGGAGAAATTCAATTTGTATCAAATAAATTCAACACAAATTAAATATGCCAGGAAGGGGGTAGAAAAACCTCTTAAGGCCCCGTCACACATAACGAGATCGCTAGCGAGATCATTATTACGTCACGGTTTTGGGATCGCTGGAGAGTCATTTCGTGATCACTGGGGAGCAGTCAAATATGCAGAACTTCCCAACGATTTCGGCCGCCCCAGTGATCTAACTAACGATCTCGGAGGTCGTTGGGACGCTTTCACACAGCAGCTATTTCAACGATCCACACCTTGATAGGGACTGTACTGTGTCACAAAGGCGTGCATAAAATTACTTTTCCGCGCCCCCTCATCTCCCCAAAATCAGGACTCAGTCGAATGAACCTATATCAACAGCCCGGAGAATTCTGCTAGGATCTGCAATCCAGCACGAGGTCAGAAACAAAGGATGGAATCGCTATTCTGTTGCCTTCTTTATGCACGGCGGAAAATGAGAACGCTGTAGCGACCACCAATCGGGGACGAGGGGCACGGAAAAGTTCAATTTATGCATGCCTACGTGTCTCAGTTCTGAATCGCTAACGAGGTCGTTGATAAGGTGTCAAATACAGCAATGCACATTGCCCGGCGGGAGCGCAACGACCCAGAAATGGTCCAGGAAGCTTTGTAACGATCAGCGATCTCACAGCAGGGGCCTGATCGTTGCTACCTGTCAGACATAACGAGATCGCTAGCAAGATCGCTATTGCGTCACAAAAACCGTGACGTATCAACGATCTCACTAGCGATCTCGTTATGTGTGACAGGGCCTTTAGATTCACCTCTTCTCTCCCCTTATCTGTCCCACCGTCATTCACAATCCAATCAGCTTTTCTATCTCCTATCGTCTGTCTTTTTTTGTCTTTCTTCCTATCTGTTTTTTGGCCACTGCCATTCACTAGACACCATGCTGTCACATGGGGATCAACGTACATCAATGACGGTGTGGCAACTAGTGAATGAAAGACCCAGTTGTAAGTGTCCGGTAACCTACTGCTTTAACTATTCCATCAAAGTGGACGTCCACCCTGACATAATACTGATGAGCTGCAGGCAAACAATGGCTGTAGAGGACCTGTGACACAACAATGTCAAGTCACCCACAAGGAATAGCGGCGCCAACATCGTAGGAATGGGAGGTGAGTATTAAACATCTAGATGTTGACGCCTTGTTGAAGGAAAATAAGACCTTTATCAATAGTGACTTTTTTATTTCAGCGGAAAATGTTTATTCCATAACACAGTTTATAACCAGAAAATTATTGAGTAAGAGTCGTAGATGACATTTTGCCATTTTGCTGTTTGTAAAACGGTTCCTGCTCATTGTCACAGTTCTGCAATGAGATCCAAATTGTTTTTCCATCTGCCTGCTTGGATTTCAATTATGCCTCATCCTCCTTTTGTTTCATAAAGAACAAAAAAACTAAAATAAAACAACCAATATTCTATCGGGAAACTAGAGAGGATATTTCAAAGCTGATCCAAAAACCCGAGGCAATTTTGGACATCCTTAGCTATGTTCTATTTCATGCTATTTAGTTTTACAATTTAAATGGTGCTTATTTGTGAACTCGGACTGCGAGAGGTCCTCCGCAGAAACGATCCGTTCATGTAAATTATGGCTACTGCAATAACATTGACAAAATGATTACTGCGTAATGGTGGCAATAAGACACACGACAGAAAAAGATTATAAAAGAGCCTCAATTTAAACCGATACAAGCAAATTGCTCCAAAAAGAAAGTTTATCTGTATTTTTATTGACCAAGAGGTTAAGAAAGCTAAATCAAAACGAAAAGATATTTATCTTGTAAGGGGAGAAACATTCTCTGCATAAACTATAGGACAGCTGTTAAAGGGAATCTGTCAGGTCATTTTTTGTAGTATGCTAATAGTATCCTGAAATAAGGCTTAGATATGTAATTTTTATTTCTCTACATGGCCCCGTTGTGTTCCTGTAAGCCCCGGACAAATGTATTGTTGGGCAACGGCAATTCAAGCATATGTAAATGGCAAATAAATATTCACTCCTTCCCCAGTCCATAATCCCGCCCACTCCTCCAGGCCGGCGTCATTGATTGGGTGCAGTCAGACTGCTTTGTTACTCCCCCGAGGATCGCATCGCAATCCTCGGACTGACCATCTGCTCTTCTGACATGAGTGTGACAGCATGTATTTCTATGCAGCTGTCACTCTCAGGTCAGGAGAGCAGATGGCCAGTCCGAGGATTGCGATGCGATCCTCGGTTGAGTAACTCGGCAGTCTGACTGAATCAGTAACACCGGTGCAGAGGGGTCGGCAGAATTATAGCTTGGGGAAGGGGTGAATATTAATTTCAAATATACATGCACTCCGGTAAGCCAGGTCTATGTAAATGAAAAATTAATATTCACCCTTTCCCCCGCCAATAACCCTGCCCACTCCTCCCAGCTGGCTTCACTGATTGGCTGCAGTCAGACTGCCGTGCTACTCCCCCAAGGATCACATCACAATCCTTAGACTGGCCATCTGCTCTTCTGACATGAATGTGACAGCATGTATTTCTATGCAGCTGTCACGCTCAGGTCAGCAGAGCAGATGGCCAGTCCAAGGATTGCAATGCGATCCTCGGGGAAGTAACTCAGCTGTCTGACTGAATCATTGACGCCGGTGCAGAGGGGTGGGCAGGATTATAGGTTGGGAAAGGTGTGAATATTCATTTCAAATTTACATGCACTCTGGTAAGTCAGGTCTGTGTAAATGTGAAATTAACATTCACTCTTTCCCCTGCACATAATCCCGCCCACTCCTCCCGGCCAGCGTCACTGATTGGGTGCAGTCAGACTGCTGTGTTACTCCCCCGAGGATCACATTGCAATCCTCAGACTGGCCGTCTGCTTTTCTGACATGAGCGTGACAGCATGTATTTCTATGCAGCTGTTACTCTCAGGTCAGGAGGGCAGACGGCCAGTCTGGGGATTGTGATGCGATCCTTGGGCATCTGACTGAATCAGTGATGCCAGTGCAAAAGGGTAGGCGGGATTATGGGTGGGGAAGTATTGGAATATATACTTTCCATTTACATATGCTTGATTTACCGGCACGCGACAATAAATTTGTCTGGGGCTTACAGGAACACAATGGAAAAATAAAATAGAAAAATAAAAGTTACATATCCTGAAAGGACTGCACAAGTCCTATTTCAGGATGCTATTAGTATACTACAAAGAAATGACCTGACAGATTTCCTTTAAAGCTCACAGGTGAAAGGATTAAAATAGCCCCCACCCAAAAAAAAACCCTGAACATTATCTGATAGTAATTGATTAGTTTTTTTATCTCAGATTTAAAAACACAATAAATAAAGGAACAAATAAAGGTAAAGTTATATAAAGGTAAAATAAAAAAGAAAAGGGGTTTTTTTTTTTTCGTTATAAAATACAAAACCGTTACCAAACAAATCAAAGGCCAAAATAATTGCATGTATATTCTTTCAGTTTACTGTCAAAAACAAAATCTGAGACCTTAAAATTCATTATATTCCTTATACACTACCAAGCTAACCAGCTTAGCAGATGGTCTCAATTAAATATACTTCGGAAAGATCTGTAGCAAATTTAAGGCATGTTCCTATCACTGTAGAAAAAAAAGCTGCAAAATCCACAGCTGTAAATACACAGTAAACACAGTAAATACACATACACAGTTAAGCTGGTGCTGATTGAATGCAGAGCTCATGTGACACAACAATGTCAAGGGAGCCCTGGGATCGTGAATATCATCACTGCTGGAATGGCATAGGAGGTGAGTATAAGCAGTGTTGGACTGGCTTGGTAAGGGCTCACCAGTAATATTGATTCTTAGGGCCCACTGATTAGCTTCATGCAAAAATAACGTGACCCTAATACACAAATTTACTTTTGATTCCATGTAATATTAATTAGGTTAGCTTGTTAAATGAATGATTAGGCAATAGCTTTTAATGCAGCTTATGAATCAAGTGTAATAGCATTACTTTCTAGCACTCCTTCACAGGGGCCTACAGGAGAATTCTCCTGTTCCCCTGTGGGTCAGTCCAAACCTGAGTATAAGTTTTTTATGTTAAAGCCCTAGAACGCATACCTGGGGCCTCGCAGGCCCGCCCTGTTAATTGTTTTCTATTTTCTGCAAGATTACTTTAGTTAGAATTTTGAAACTCTAGGTATTCCTCAGGTATATAGTTGTTTGTCATTTCCAGTTGTTCATTTATTTTTATGTTACAGGCATTTTCGGTATAAAAACTCTTTTTTGAAAATACCCATTTTTATGGTCATGCGTTCTAGGGTTAATGGAGGTAAACATTCAGATTGAGAAGGGGCTGTCCTAGTAGTGGACAACCCCTTTTTAATATAGTGATATTTGTTAACCTCATTTAGTATTAGTTAGAGATGAGCAAATGAATTTGAGGCAAAACCAATTTGCCTCAAATTGTATAAAATAAAAATTGGATTCTCCAAATGTTTGCATTTCGCTTAGGACAAATTATAGAGAGCTGGGAAGGGGTTAAAAAAAGGTTCTACTTTTCCTTCACCCTCCTCATACATGTCTCATTATTGGTATTTTTACCTTCTGTCTTCTAGCTACTGCTTACTCGCCTCTATCTTCAAACCTTCTGCCTGGGTCTTCCATTCTCTACATGACTGCATGTAGTGCAATGAACATCATTGATGTAGGTTGTGTAACACGGGTACTTTAGATGCAGCGACACAGAAACACAGAGCAGCCAATACAGGGTTAATAAACAAGGGAAGTTTATAATAACAGGGTCAATCTCCACGCAGGGAGTAACAGGGGAAAATATGGGGGAAAACAAGGGAAGTAGCAGGTAAAAGTTTTTAACTGACAGTTCACAGTTTAACAAGATATAGCAGAGTTGAACCAGTTGTAATCGACAGTTTTTACACTTAGCTGACTCTTTTCCTCCACAAGGCAGTTGCCAGCTGATGCCGGTGTTGATTTCTTCAGGCTTCCCCGCACAAACAATGCTCCATCTTCTGGCAGCAGCGGGCGGTCTCTGGTTTTACCCGCTGAGCCCCTAGTCCATAACACGGCACCTCACGTGCTCGGCTCCACAGACCCTGCGTCTCTTCTCTAGTCGGCTTGACTCCTCCGGTCCACTGCACTCGGCTCTTGCTCCCAGTACTGTAGCCAGGAGCCTGGACCCTTTCACACTGCTCTCCTGAGCGGGACTCTGCTCTCGCTTTCCCACGCAAAAGTCCTCGTCTCTCCTCTTTCTAGCCACGACACCAGTTTTCCGGTCACCTGACCTCCCAGCTCTCTCTCTGGACACGCCCCCAGCTTCCCAGTCACCTGACTCCTGTGCTGGAAGTCTGTCTTCCCCCTGCAAACAGAGGTACGGCCCCGGCAGTTCCGGATCCCTTGTTCTGACAGTACTTACACCCCGGTCTTCCCTCTTGCACCTGTGCACCTCTTGTCAACGTGGGATGCGACCACTGGCGAACACAGACAGAAGAGGGCCCCTGTGCATGAATAATATGTGGACCCATTGCAGTCCAAAAGTTCATCACAATGCACAAGTTCACCTGCTTTGCAGCTAGAAGTGGCCCCATTACCTCTGGGGCCCATGTGCAGCTTCACCAATGATACATCCACCCATAGATGTGACGCACATGAATGACGTGCATCACTATGTTGGGCATGACGCCTGTCAATAATATGTGTCGCACTCCATTATATGGCGGGGGCCTAGAGAATTGAAGACCCAGCCAAAAGGAAGACAGAAAATGGACGACAGGTATAGGAAGTGCGAGGTAGAGGTACAGTGGGGGAAATAAGTATTTGATCCCTTGCTGTTTTTGTAAGTTTGGCCACTGACAAAGTCATGAACAGTCTATAATTTTAAGGGTAGATTAATTTTAAAATTGAGAGATAGAATATCCAAAAAAAAAATCAAGAAAATCACATTGTATAAATTAGATACATTTATTTGCATTTTGCAGTGAGAAATAAGAATTTGATCCCCTACAGTTTTGGCTCCTACAGACCAGTTAGACGCTCCTAATCAACTTGTTACCTGCATTAAAGACAGCTGTCTTACATAGTCACCTGTATAAAAGACTTCTGTCCAAAGACTCAATTAATCAGTCAGACTCTAACCTCTACAACATGGGCAAGAACAAAGAGCTTTCTAAGGATGTCAGGGCCAAGATCATAGACCTGCACAAAGCTGGAATGGGCTGCAAAACCATAAGTAAGACGCTGGGTGACAAGGAGACAACTGTTCATGTAATAGTAAGAAAATTGAAGAAATACAAAATGACTGTCAATCGACATCGATCTGGGGCACCATGCAAAATCTCACCTTGTGGGGTATCCCTGATCATGAGGAAGGTGAGAGATCAGCCTAAAACTACACAAGGGGAACTTGTTAATGATCTCAAGGCATCTGGGACCACAGTCACCAGGAAAACCATTGGTAACACATTATGCCTTAAAGGTTTAAAATCCTGCAGTGCCCACAAGGTCCCCCTGCTCAAGAAGGCACATGTGCAGGCCTGTCTGAAGTTTGCCAATGAACACCTGGATGATTCTGTGAGTTATTGAGAGAAGGTGCTGTCGTCAGATGAGACAAAAATTGAGCTCTTTGGCATTAACTCAACTCGCCGTGTTTGGAGGAAAAAGAAGGATGAGTACAAACCTAAGAACATCGTCCCAACTGTGAAGCATGGTGGGGGAAACATTATACTTTGGGGGGCTTTTCTGCAAAGGGGACATGACGACTGCACCTTACTGAAGGGAAGATGGATGGGGTCATGTATCGCAAGATTTTGGCCAACAACCTTCTTCCCTCAGTAAGAGCATTGAAGATGGGTCGTGGCTGGGTCTTCCAGCAAGACAATGACCCAAAACATACAGCCAAAGCAACAAAGGAGTGGCTTAAAAAGAAGCACATTAAGGTCATGGAGTGGCCTAGCCAGTCTCCAGACCTTAATCCCATAGAAAACTTATGGAGGGAGTTGAAGCTCCGAGTTGCCAAGCGACAGCCTCAAAATCTTAATGATTTAGAGATGATCTGCTAAGAGGAGTGGACCATAATTCCTCCTGACAAGTGCACAACCCTCATCATCTACTACAAAAAAACGTCTGACTGCTGTGCTTGCCAATAAGTGTTGCTTGCCAGAGGGATCAAATACTTATTTTTCACTGCAAAATGCAAATAAATGTATCTAATTTATACAATGCGATTTTCTTGATTTTTTGGGGGGGATATTCTATCTATCAATGTTAAAATTAACCTACCCTTAAAATTATAGACTGTTCGTGTCTTTGTCAGTGGGCAAATTTACAAAAACAGCAAGGGATCAAATATTTATTTCCCCCACTATAAGTGTGAGATTTTTTTTAATCCCTTCCCAGCCAATTAAATTTACATCAGTTTTATTTGATGCACAGTGAATCTGACCTAATCAAATGTAGTCTGGAATTCTACCAAAACTGAAAGGGAGAAGATACAGATTAGATATTAGAAAAATCTTTTTGACAGTGAGGGTGATCAATGAGTGGAACAGGCGGCCATGAGAGGTGGTGAGTTCTCCTTCAATGGAAGTCTTCAAACAGAGGCTGGACAGACATCTGTCTGTGATGGTTTAGTGAATCCTGCATTGAGCAGGGGGTTGGACACGATGACCCTGGAGGTCCCCTCCAACTCTAACATTCTATGATTCTATAACAGCAGTTTAGGTCTGTAGTCTGGCCCGTCCCCATAAGAGCAGTCTATCTGTGTAGTCTGAAGCAACTCCTATAATTCAATACTCTTAAACTGCACCTTAAATAGTAGTCTAGACTACTGCCTATAATGACAATCTTGTATAGGGTAGTTGTGCGTTCCACTTAAAAAACAAATCGCAGAACCTAATGGTTAAACGCATGACTTTACTTTTCTTCACAATAAAGGTACATAAGTTGACCCCATAGTCTTGAACTTCGACTAATTGGTTAGTTTAGAGTATAACTTATAACAGAATTCTGGTTGTGTCATCCGCAGCACCCCCTAAAGACCGGAACAACCCCTTTACTTGCTGTCTGATTCCATAGTTTATTTTTCTGCCAATACCAGCAGTCTGGTTGCATAATCAGGAGATCTTTAATAGAGTCAGTTTAATTGAGTACTCTGCAGCACTCCCAATGATAGCAGATTAATTGTGCAGTTTGTAGCACTCCTAATAGTAGCAGTCTGCTTGTATAGACTGCAGCACCCCCGATAATATAATAATAGCACATTAGTTGTGTCGTTTCCAGCACCCCCAATAATAGCAGTCTGCATGTATAGTCTGCAGTAATAGCAGGTTAGTTGTGTCGTTTGCAGCACTCCTGAATAGTGTTGAGCCACCCCCGTAGTGTTCGAGTTCGGTTCGGTTCGTCGAACACCCGTGTGTTCGCCGAACTGTTCGTCGAACTGTTCGTCGAACACCTTCGAACACCGTTAAAACCAATGGCAGGCAAACAAAAACTCATAGAAACACATAGAAAACACCTTCAAAGGTGTCCAAAAGCTGACAAACTGCTCAGAAGACACAACTAACACATGGAAAAGTGACAAGTACATATAGTCATGCGAAAAGAAAAGAGGTGGAGGAGTAAAAGGAGGGGGAGACACAGATATAGGCATGTCATGCCCTTCTAAAATCCAAAAAGTGAGAAGCCGACACGTTCAGTCCGCTCCTGCCCGTGCCACCTCCGCGTCGCCGGGTTTGTGCCAGAGCCGCGGTGAACCCTGACGGCCAGCCCCCCTCTCCCAATACTGGTGCCTGTCCGCTGGTGGGTCGAGCGAGCCCCCCTGTGGTGGAGGCAGCTCTAAGCTTTTTAATTTAAATTGTCTCTCTAATTTGAATGAATACACTTTAAATCCATTTACAAGGATCTATTGGAGGGCAAGTCTCATGCCAGCAGCCGCGTAATTCCAGCTCCAGTAGCGTCCACTAAAGCTGCTGCAGTTAAAAAGCTTTTATAAGGATCGAGCTCGGCTGTCCACCGCAAGGCATCCTACTGCCAGTCCCAGCCCCTATGCCTTGGGGTGCCTCCTGATGCTCTTCACTGAGTATCCCGTGGTCCCGAAGCATTTCCTTTGAAAAAATTAAGTGTCCAAACTACAGGTGGTGTAGCTTGCTTAACAGCTGGGATAATCCGCTGACTAGCAGACACTGCTACTAGGCACAAAGTATTTCTTGGGCTAGATGCAGTTAAAAATTTGTAATTAGATACTCTCGTTGGATGCTGAGAAAGCATTCCATAGAGTCTCCTGGCACGCCATATATGATTCTCTTAAAAAGCTTGGGGTAGGGGTCTAGGGGACCCTTTTATAGCCAAAATCACGGCCCTGTATCGCAATACGTCACCTAGGCTGAAGATAAATGGAACTGTAGCACCCTGAGGGCTCGGTTGCTACAGAGGTATTGCACCTCACCCAGAGGTGTGATATCTCATTCTCAGGTAAGGATGTAGTGTGGATCGGACCCGACACCTGCATGCATTACACCACATTGCCGTGGGGCAGGGCGACCAATATGCCCCTGAGATGGGCACGACAGTCCCTGTCCCTGGCTGGAGTGGGGGGAGGGAACACTGAGGAAGGGGAACCCTGTAGTGCAGGAGCAGGGAGGAAGCAGTTCCTGGGTGCATTGAGAAGGGAGTATAAAAGGTGGGCACCATCTTAGTTCAGTGCAGAGAAGTCTGAGCAGAAGTGGCAGGGAGCAGCGGCTCTGCATGAGCTCTGCTCCGGAGGCGGGCCTAGTAACAGAGGCCCAGGCCTGGAAGAGGGAGAAGGAAGGAAGAGGAGCGGAGAAGCCTCCAGGAACGAGGAACGAAGGGATCCCAGGGGTGCGTACGGGCGAGTCGCCACCGCACGCCCGAATCCACCTGCGTGGAGGGGTCAGGCCAAAGGGGGAGACCGGTCCCCGAAACTAGTGGAGGCAGGAAACGACCCTCAGCTAGAAACAGGAGGCTGTGACATTTTATGTGGCGCAGCCCCTCGCTACACCCGCTAGGAAGGCACCACATAGGGTCAGGGAAACTGGCGCCAAGTTTACCAAGAGGAGGCCCGAGGCAGCCGGACAGAAGGGTTGGTAAGAAAGGCCAGACAAAGGACACACAAAGGGGGTCCTGTGTAGCGCTCCAAAGTTATCTGGGAGTTGTCTGAGCCCCTCACC
This sequence comes from Phyllobates terribilis, assembly GCF_046119375.1. Lineage (NCBI taxonomy): Eukaryota > Metazoa > Chordata > Amphibia > Anura > Dendrobatidae > Phyllobates > Phyllobates terribilis. Next base: position 333,663,939 of record NW_027362768.1, read on the forward strand.
TGGTGAGCACAGTACGACGTGGGCAGCCGTTACCTGCAGACGTGGTCTGGATAATAAGAACTGTGAGTAAAGGCCCTGGACTGCATCACTGACTCCGTGTCGTTACTGCTGCTGCCCTGCACCATCACCCCCATCCTCCGCAAACACTGCCCTGAGGCTATACTCCTCCCGTGGGGAGTTATGCTACGCTCTGCTGCACCCACAACACCAGCCTCAGCGGTCTGCCCTGCAGCGGCGGTTCACTCTGACCGCAATCCACGGGTGGCGTAGTCGGACATTTAAACATCAAAACCACATAAATAGTTCCGCCACTGGTTTGACCGCCCTAAGCCACGGAACCGGGTCGCCGCCACGGAGACTACAACCACCAGCATCCACCAAAAAGGGTCCGGCTCCGGGTGTCCCAATGCCCAGGGGGCGCGTCAGAACATTTTCATCACCTTTCACAATCACCAATGGGACAAGGCAGGGATGTTCTCTGTCCCCTCTCTTATACATCCTAGTGACGGAGCACCTGCTCTCATCAATTCGCCATAACCCCAATATTAGGTGGATTGAGGTGGGAGGCACCGAGTACAAGTGCTCTCTATTTGCTGATGATGTCCTAGTATATATCACTCAATCACATATATCCATCCATGCTGTTATGGCTGAAATAGATCACTTTGTTACATGGTCAAATTTTAAAATCAATGCAGCGAAGTCTGAGGCCCTCGATGTCTCCCTCCCCAAATCCATATAGGATTCCATCCAGTCCAACTTTCCCTTTGCCTGGCCCTCACAGGGTATCAAATACTTAGGAATTCCTATTCATAGAGACCTCTCCCATCTATGTTATCTTAATTTTGGGCCCTTTATTGAAGAACTCCATACAGACCACGGTTGGCAAGTTAGAACTGTAAGATTCACTACGTGAACCACTGGTGTTTTGTGGAAAAGCACATGTACACTGTGTTCCAAATTATTATGCAAAAAGTGTTTAGGAGTGATAAGGGAAGAATTTGTTTGTTTGTCAGTTAAACTCATTGATGGTGATGTGTGTCAGGGCTCTTTATATCACTGTAAGCAATTGCAGACACCTGTGCTAATTAGTTTGGCAGGTGTGTCCAATGAAAGGCAAGACTACTTAAGAAGGCTGTCTCACATTATTAAGCAGCCTACATTTTCTGCCAAAATGGGAAAGAAAAAGGATGTGTCGGCTGCTGAGAAGCAACAAATTGTGGAGTGTTTAGGTCAAGGCATGACTACAATCAACATTGTGCGATGATCAGCATGAAGTGTCTTGGCAATCAAGAAGTATGTAGCTGATTCACAGTACACACGTGTGCGTGCTGATAAGGGCAAATTGAGGACTCTTTCCTACAGGCAATTACGTCAGGTTGAAAGAGCAGCGGCAAAAAAGCCTTGTCATAGCAGCAGACAAGTTTTTGAAGCTGCTGGTGCCTCCAACGTCCCCCGAACAACAAGATGCAGGGTCCTTCAGAGGTTTGCAGCTGTGCATACGCCATCCTGTCGACCTCCTCTATCTACTTCACACAAGCAGAAACGGCTCCAGTGGGCCAAACATTACATGAAGACTGATTTCAAAACTGTTTTGTTCACGGATGAGTGCCGTGCAGCGCTCGATGGTCCAGATGGATGGAGTGGAGGATGGCTGGTTGATGGACACCCCACGCAAACACGGCTACAGCGCCAACAAGGAGGAGGTGGAGTAATGTTTTGGGCTGGAATCATGGGGAGAGAGATTGTCGGCCCCTTTAGGATCCCTGAAGGCGCTAAAGATGAACTCCATAATGTATGTGGATTTTCTCAAACAGCACTTCCTGCCATGGTTCAAGAAGAAGAACTGTGTATTTCACAGCAAGATCATTTTTTTTGCATGATAATGCACCATCTCATGCTGCACATAAAACATCTGCATCTCTGGCTGATATGGGCATAAAAGGGGACAAACTTATGGTGTGACCCCCATGCTCCCCTGACCTCTACCCCATTCAGAACCTTTGGAGCATCATTAAAAGGAGTGTCTATGATGGCGGGAGGCAGTTCACATCTAAGCAACAGCTCTGGGAGGGTATTCTGTCCTCATGCAAAACAATTGAAGCAGAAACCATCCAAAACCTGACAAATTCAATGGACGAGAGAGTTCAGAAGCTCCTTTCGAACAAGGGGTCCTATGTGAAAATGTAACATCACCTAGAATAAAGTTTTGAGTTGAAAACTGTTTGATTTCAGTTTCTAACAACCTGCTAATGCTTATAATTTCAAAAATGACCATTTTTTTTGGTCTTTATAAAAATGAAAAGGTTGATCGAAAAGTTTGGGGGATCTAAGAGTGTGGCAACCCAGTAGTCATGATTACTTCGAATTCTGACAATATGAGGGTCATGCTGCAGGTAGTGCAGCAAGAAGGCACTTATGTGTCTTGCGCATCTCGGAGCCCCAAAATTATTTTCCGGGCTAGATGCAGCTAAAAATTATTATTAATTTTAAATCTGGTGAAGCTTTAGTATAGATGGCCTAATAGGATCAGTGCTGCACACTGCTACAAAGCCCAAATTATTTTCCAGTCAAGATACAGATAAACATGATTAGTAATTTTAAATCTGGTGGAGCTTATTATAGATGGCCTAATAGAATCAGTGCTGCACACTGCTACAAAGCCCAAATTATTTTCCAGCCAAGATACAGATAAACATGATTAGTAATTTGAAAGCTTAAAACGGTTGGTAGGGTGATTTTAACCAATCATCAAGCTTTTACTCTCCCCAGGATGACACAGGGGTAGAAAAGTCGTTTCGGATCCATGATTTGTTCATCTTTATGAACGTGAGTCTGTCTACATTATCAGTGGAGAGCCGCGTGCGCTTATCTGTCAGCACACCACCAGCAGCGCTGAACACACGTTCAGACAGAACGCTGGCTGCGGGGCATGACAAGATCTCCAAGGCGTAAGTGGCTAGCTCCGGCCATTTATCCAGATTGGAAGCCCAAAAAGAGCAAGGGTCCAGTGACACAGTCATGGCTTCAATGTTTACTTGGAGATACTCCTGTACCATCGTCTCTAGGCGTTGACTATGTGTCAGACTTCTTGTCTCCTGTGGCCTTGCAAAGGATGGGCTAAAAAAGTGGTGAAATGATTCCGCAAAATTGATGTTACCAGCAGATACTGTGGTTCTGTTACGGTTTGAGTGCTGAACACTTGACGGTCCCACGGTTGGCAAGTTGGAACTGTGAGATTCACTACATGCACCACTGGTATTTTGTGGAAAAGCACATGTAAGATTCTGCAACAGTCTCTGCTGATACTCCTGCATGCGTGCATCCCTTTCTATGGCAGGAATAATTTCTGCAAATTTACTTGTGGTAACCCAGTAGTCAGGATTATTTCTAATTCTCACAATTCGAGGGTCATGTTGCAGGTAGTGCAGCAAGAAGGCACTCATGTGTGTTGCGCATCCAGGAGCACCAAGTCCCTGTTGTGTTGGTGGCGAGGTAACAATCATGCTTCCTTCCTCTGTCCTCTCCCCCCAACCTCGCACAACAGAAATGTGATCAAGGTCTCCCTCATCTGATGAGTCTTCCATCAGTTCGTCCTCCACTTCTTCCTGGGCTCCTGCACCTTCCTCACTAGTTTGGCTGCTACCATGCGCCCTGGTAAAACCATCTCCCCCACCCTCACATGCCTGCCGCCTTGGTGCTGCCGACCGTCTGGACCTTGCAGATGTTAGCCCTTCCGCATACAACTCCTCCTCCTCTACTTCCTCCACCTCCTCTTGTGCCACCACCTGACTCCGAATTCTGTTTAACATGTGCTCCAGCATGTAAATCACCGGAATAGTCATGCTGATAATGGCATCGTCAGCACTAAACATCTTCGTCGCCATTTCAAAACTGTGCAGAAGGGTGCATAGGTCCCTGATCTGAGACCACTCCTCCAGCGTGATTTGCCCCACCTCTGGATCTCGTTGGCCCAGGCTATACGTCAGAACGTATTGCACCAGGGCTTGTCGGTGCTGCCACAGTCGCTGCAACATGTGCAGAGTTGAATTCCACCGGGTAGGCACATCGCATTTTAGCCGGTGAAGTGGCAGGTCCAACGACTTCTGTAGAGATGTAAGTCGCTGAGCTGCGGGATGCGAACGGCGGAAGTGAGCACACAGCGACCGTGCCCTCTACAGAAGGCCATCTAGTCTGGGATAGTGGGCTAAAAATTGCTGGACAACCAGGTTCAACACGTGAGCCATACAAGGCACATTTGTGACATTGCCCCGGCGAAGGGCCGCACCCAGGTTTGCAGCATTGTCGCACACGGCCTTCCCTGGTTTCAGGTCCAGTGGAGACAACCATTCATGAAATTGGTTCTCCAGAGCTGACCACAACTCCTCAGCTGTGTGACTCACATTTCCCAGACATTTCAATGTAAAAACCGCCTGATGACGTTGAGCCCTACTGCCAGCATAGTAAGGAGGTGTGCAGGATCCCTTCTGCGCAGTTAGAAAGCTTGTGGCATGACCAGACAGGCTTTGGGTGCAGGTGGAAGACCGAGAGGAGGTTGAGGAGGCAGAAGCAGTGGAGGAACTTTGACATAAAGAGGATTGACGCACAACTCGTGGGGACGGCAAGACTTGGACAGCAGCCCCTTGTCCTGCTGTCACCATAGTTACCCAGTGCCCAGTCAGCGACATGTAACGCCCCTGTCCATGCCTACTCGTCCAAGTGTCTGTGGTGAAATGCACCCTGTCACACACAGAGTTTCTCAAACAAGCGGTGATGTTGTGTGTGACATGCTGGTGGAGCGCAGGCACACCTTTCTTTGAGAAGTAGTGCCGACTGGGCATCTGGTACTGGGGCACTGCGACGGACATAAGGTCTCGAAAATCCTCTGTGTCCACCAGGCGGAAAGGCAGCATTTCTGTAGCTAAGAGCTTGCAGATGGTGAAATTCAACCTCTTAGCTTTCTCATGGCTAGGAGGAAATGGTCTTTTACTTGTCCACATCTGAGGGACCGAGGGCTGGCTATTGTGCTTAGACGGGGTTGATAAGGGTGTCCCCGGCAAACTGCCGGTCTGTGAGGAAGATGCAGGCGGACATGTTAGGTTGCCTTGATCCAAAGGTGGTGCTATCGATGTCGGACAGCGCTCAACACCAGCTGGTGTTACCACCTCCAAAGAAAATGATGACCTGCCAATCACGCTGGCTGTTGCGGATAAAGAGGTGGCAGGTCTGCGCCCCAAAACAGGTGTAACTGCTGTCCCCCCAGTCACAGAGGATGAAGAGGCCGCAGATGCACAAGATATGGCAGACGGTGGTTGGCCCGGCCAGCTAGGCCGCATTGTAGCACACTGAGCTTCCCACTGCAACTTATGCTTCATGTCCATGTGCCGGTTCATGCATGAAGTACTCAAACTATGTATTTTTTGGCCTCTACTTAGCTTTTGCTGACAAATGTTACAGATAACACGAGTTGGGTCATCTTTATTGATCTGAAAAAATGCCCAGGCTATGCAAGGCTTAGCACCCATGCGACCTGAAGAGCCACCACGACTTGTGGTGAGAGGCAGAGTTGTGTTTGAGGATGCAGTTGTTGACGTGCTTCCAGTACTACGTCTCTGTCCAGGAAGGCGCAACCTGACCTCGTCGTCACTAGCATCTTCCTCCACCTCCTCTGCTGACCTCATCTCTTGGCTGACTATGGGTTGACAGTAAGTGGGATCTCCAACCTCATCATCATCACCCTGTGCGTTATCACACCCGTCGTCCTCAGAGCCAACCTGTTCCTGCCCTGACAAAAAACTAAAGTTGTCGCTCCAATCAGGTATTTGAGTCTTATCATCGTCTTCCTCATTGTCTCCACCAACAGGAGTTACAGTTTGGGAATGAGGGTCTACATTATGGTCAGAACCTTCTGCGTCTGGTCCTGGATCCGACTCATAAAGATTCTGGGCATCAGTGCAGATCATTTCCTCGTCTGGATTCACAGAAGCGCTGGAGTCGACCTCTGATTCCCAGGCTATAGTATGAATAAACAGCTCTGCAGACTCAACCATCCGTTCTACCTCATACTCAGACGGGCAGCTGGAGATTTGAGAGCTGTGAGGAAGCAAGTGCGATTGGGGTGACACCTTTGAGGACTGGAGTATTTGTAATGTTGAAGTTGATGTGGAGGAGAGCCCACTTAAAGGAGCACTTGATATCCGTTGAAGCACCTGCTGTTTTTGTGCCTCATCTGGAATTTGTAGCGATTGGCGTGACCGTAAGAAAGGGATCTCATCACATTGTCCGCTAAAAGAAGTAGACATTTTAGTTTGGCTGGAAGATGGTCTTTCTTCTGCAGATGTTACTGTTGCTTTAACACCTACCCCACGGACACAACCTTTTTTCCCCTTCCCAACACGCCTATTCCCCTTTCCACCAGCAACAGGCCTTTTTCCACTCATTTTGGTGGTTAACTAATTCACAACTCTGGAGTTGTTTGCACAAAAAAACAATGGATGGGAACCGAGCAGAGCTGAGTGGCCAAACTGTGGTATTAGGCCAAAACTATTGGCTGGGTTAGATGCAGAAAAAAATTATATTCAATTTGCAACCTGATGGAGGTCAGTATAGATGGACTAATAGAACAAGTCCCACACACAGCTAGAAGCCCAAATATTTTTTCAGAGGTAGATGCAGACAAAATTTTTATTCAGTTTGCAACCTGATGGAGGTCTGTATAGATGGAGTAATAGAACAAGTCCCACACACAGCTACAAGCCCAATATTTTTTCAGAGGTAGATGCAGAAAAAAAATATATTCAGTTTGCAACCTGATGGAGGTCAGTATAGATGGACTAATAGAGAAAGTCCCACACACTGCTAGAAGGCCAAATATTTTTTCAGAGCTAGATGCAGACAAAAAATTATTTTGAATTTGCAACCTGATGGAGGTCAGTATAGGTGGACTAATAGAACAAGTCCCACACACTGCTAGAAGTCCAAATATTTTTTCAGAGCTAGATGCAGAAAAAAATTATATTCAGTTTGCAACCTGATGGAGGTCTGTATAGATGGATTAATAGAACAAGTCCCACACACAGCTAGAAGCCCAAATATTTTTTCAGAGGTAGATGCAGATAAAAATTATTTTTAATTTGCAACCTGATGGAGGTCAGTATAGATGGACTAATAGAGAAAGTCCCACACACTGCTAGAAGGCCAAATATTTTTTCAGAGCTAGATGCAGATAAAAATTATATTCAATTTGCAACCTGATGGAGGTCAGTATAGATGGACTAATAGAACAAGTCCCACACACAGCTAGAAGCCCAAATATTTTTTCAGAGGTACTGTAGATGCAGATAAAAATTATTTTTAATTTGCAACCTGATGGAGGTCAGTATAGATGGACTAATAGAGAAAGTCCCACACACTGCTAGAAGGCCAAATATTTTTTCAGAGCTAGATGCAGATAAAAATTATTTTTAATTTGCAACCTGATGGAGGTCAGTATAGATGGACTAATAGAGAAAGTCCCACACACTGCTAGAAGGCCAAATATTTTTTCAGAGCTAGATGCAGATAAAAATTATATTCAATTTGCAACCTGATGGAGGTCAGTATAGATGGACTAATAGAACAAGTCCCACACACAGCTAGAAGCCCAAATATTTTTTCAGAGGTACTGTAGATGCAAATAAAAATTATTTTTAATTTGCAACCTGATGGAGGTCAGTATAGATGGACTAATAGAGAAAGTCCCACACACTGCTAGAAGGCCAAATATTTTTTCAGAGCTAGATGCAGAAAAAAATTATATTCAGTTTGCAACCTGATGGAGGTCAGTATAGATGGACTAATAGAGAAAGTCCCACACACTGCTAGAAGGCCACATATTTTTTCAGAGGTAGATGCAGAAAAAAATATATTCAGTTTGCAACCTGATGGAGGTCTGTATAGATGGATTAATAGAACAAGTCCCACACACAGCTAGAAGCCCAATATTTTTTCAGAGGTAGATGCAGAAAAAAATATATTCAGTTTGCAACCTGATGGAGGTCAGTATAGATGGACTAATACAACAAGTCCCACACACAGCTAGAAGCCCAATATTTTTTCAGAGGTAGATGCAGAAAAAAATATATTCAGTTTGCAACCTGATGGAGGTCTGTATAGATGGATTAATAGAACAAGTCCCACACACAGCTAGAAGCCCAATATTTTTTCAGAGGTAGATGCAGAAAAAAATATATTCAGTTTGCAACCTGATGGAGGTCAGTATAGATGGACTAATACAACAAGTCCCACACACAGCTAGAAGCCCAATATTTTTTCAGAGGTAGATGCAGAAAAAAATATATTCAGTTTGCAACCTGATGGAGGTCTGTATAGATGGATTAATAGAACAAGTCCCACACACAGCTAGAAGCCCAATATTTTTTCAGAGGTAGATGCAGAAAAAAATATATTCAGTTTGCAACCTGATGGAGGTCAGTATAGATGGACTAATACAACAAGTCCCACACACAGCTAGAAGCCCAATATTTTTTCAGAGCTAGATGCAGAAAAAAATTATATTCAATTTGCAACCTGATGGAGGTCAGTATAGATGGACTAATAGAATGATGCTATGCCCAAAAGATTTTACTTCACTAGGTGCAGTAAAAAAATTGGTATTCTATACACAGGTGGTATATCTTGCAACACAGATAGGCTACTCCACTGACTAACACACTCTGCAATAGGCCAAAAAGGATTAGCTTTGCTAGATTCAGCCAAATGCTGTGAAAAAAACTTGCACAGCACTGGCACAGACCTGCCTGGCAAAAACTGATAGGAACTGATGTAACCTAGTCCTGAAAAGGACTCCAATTACAATTAGTCTTTACTCCCACAATCTATCTATTTAAGAGCACAGACCTGCCTGATAAAAGTCGTAGGAAATGCTGTAACCTAGTCCTTAAAAGGACTGCAATCACAACTATTCCCTACTCCCAAGCTATCTGTAGATTTGTGCGAAAATTGGCTTGAAATTAACAAGGTATAGCGCACACAGCAACAGCGGTGCCGTCTAACACGCAGCTGCAGCAGTGAGAAAATGGTGGCGACGGGGAAAATGGCTTGGTCTTATAGGGCAAGGACATGTGACATACACTGCCAATGACACATGCCCTTGCTTGTGTGAAAAAAAGCACTTCGCTCCGTGTGTGCGCTGCTGATAGGCTGACAGATTGCACCTCCCCACTGTAAATGCGGGAAAGAGAAAAAAAAAATGGAGATCTTCATTATTCCTGCAGAGATCCATCCCCTGCCCCTCCCCCCACCCCGCTGTACACTCAAACTGCGTATTAACATTAATTTTCATCATTACTGAGAAAAAATCCAGTTATGATTTTGGTGCACGAACAGTTATCGAACATAACCTCGAACAGCCGAATTTTTCTCAAATTGTTCGTGTTCGCCGACCGGCTCGAACACCGACCAAAACAGCTCGAATTTGAGATTGGCGAACAGTTCGAGTAGAACAACGCTCATCTCTACTCCTGAAAACAGGCTGGTTCTATAGTCTGCAGTACTTCTGATAATAGCTGATTAGTTTGGTAATTTGTAGCACTCTTAAAAATAGCAGTCTGGTTGTATAGTCTGCAGTACCCTCAATAATAGCAGATTATTTCTGTAGTTTGCAGCACTCTGGATAATAGCAGTCTGGTTGTATATTCTGTAGCACCCCTGATAATAACAGATTAGTTGTAAATCTGCAGTACCCCTGCTAATAGCAGATTAGTTGCATAGTTCGCAGCACTCCTGATATTAACAGTCTTGCTGTATAGTCTGCAGCAACCCTGATAATAGCAGATTAGTTGTGTAGTTTGCACCACTCTTAATAATAGCAGCCTGGTTGTATAGTCTGCAGTACCCTCAATAATAGCAGATTATTTCTGTAGTTTGCAGCACTCTGGATAATAGCAGTCTGGTTGTATAATCTGCAGCACCCCCAATAATAGCAGATTAGTTGTTTAGTTTGCAGCATCCCCAATAATAGCAGTCTGGTTGTATAGTCTGCAGTACCCCTGATAATAGTAGATTAGTTGTGTAGTCTTTAGTACCCCTGATAATAGCAGATTAGTTGTGTAGTTTGCAGCACTACAGCTAGTAGCAGTCTGGTTGTATAGTCTGCAGCACCCCTGATAATAACAGATTAGTTGTGGAGTTTGCACCACTCTTAATAATAGCAGTCTGGTTGTATAGTCTGCAGTACCCCCGATAATAGCAGGACACCTTCTGATCGTAGTCTGGTTGAATAGTCTGCAGCAGCCTATGTAATAGGAGTGTAGATTATAAAGGATATTTCTTTCTGGAACAAACTTTTGCACATGTGGATTTACAAGCCTATCAGGCTTCAAGGGCTACATATTGCACTATCTCCTGCCATCCTCTGCTTGGTGCTGTGTGGAGTTAGTTTTCATGTTGTGCCATCTGTATAATCAGCACAGTTTATAGCTCGCAGCTTTGCCATATTTCCAAAAAAGTCTGCAAAATACCAGGAATGAATATTAAATATATAATTCTAGTCTTGTGACAGCTCGTCTGAACACCAGGAGGCAAATTGCATTTTGTAGCTGGAACCGTCAACCACTAAACAAGTAGCTATGCCAAAACTGTAATTTACCTGTGAAATAGTAAAAGAAAAAATATGTATCCTGCACTTTAGTTCTGAAATTTGTCAGTCTCCCAGGCTGAAACCAATCACATCCAAAAGACCTTCTCATAATAACACAAAAAAACTGCATTAGTAATTTTCCCCAACTGCACTCAAAGTAAACATTTTATGTTCTGGATATTTTATGAATAAAAACTGTTATGTTGCTGATCAAAATTTACCAGTTTATTATCTTTCTCGTTTGGGCTGTATATTTATTTCCAAAATGTACATTCAGCCTTCATCGGCCATATGCTATGATTGCATTGTGGAAGACAACTTTTCCTAAAAGGGAGTTAATCATGAAAATAATATATTGTGGTGTAATTTTTTATTTTACAATTCTTGTTTTCTGCAGCTCACTTGTCAGCTTTACTGTGTGAACTGGGACAGAATGAACAGAGTCATTTCATTATTAATTTAGGGTGGAAAATGTTATGGTGGTGCCAGATACTTTCCCAAATTGGTGATGGACATATAGGGATGTTTAAGTCCTATCTTGAAGTGCCCCCAAACCCACATGGGAACAACTCAAAACAGGGAGGAACCACTAGTGTATGGGTTTGTGTAAATCCCACATCCCTTAATTTTCCGAGATTGTTTCTAAACATTTAAGACAGGCCCAGCAAATTAGAGACTGTTGATAACGATGGTACTACTGGAGAAATGTGGAGTCCTTTGGTCCAGCCGCTACAGGGTACTGACGTGGACACCGGACGAGGGTCTCACGAACTGCTTTGCTCAATAGCAATGATATACTCATCTCTAGGGGATTACATAATTTCTGATCCATCGTTTTGGAGACTGTAGCAATACATTATATTTACATGGAAAATTTGTTGCACAAATTTTTGCAACAATCCCAATTATCAGAATGGAGCTTACAGATATCCATGCACCTGCTGAAGAAACAATCTCATTCAGATGTATGGAAAGGGTTTTCTCAGGCTCAATATTTCTGCATCTAGTCTGCCCTTAGAAACAATTAACACTCCTCTCGTTTAACACCTATTTATTGCAGCACTCCACCATTGGAAATGTTATAAATATGGATATGCCATCAATGTAAGCAGAATTTCCCTTTTAATCGTTGATCAATTTTTTGCCCCCTCCATTGTATTTGACCGTGGCCTCTACTATACATCCAAACCTAATCATCAACACAATTTAAAAGCTCTTTATCCTGTAGCCCTATATCTTTTGCTAGGAAGGCTCCTAAGAATATCCTGTGCAGACTGAATTTTCATCACAATGCCCTCTCCATTTACAGTCACTAAACTGTTGAATGGAAAATCAGTCTCATGCAATCATTTTACCACAAGCTATAATTCAATAACGACGCTCACACTCGGATGCCTTCCTGTCCGCTCGCAGCTTCTCCTGTCTGAAACAATGGCATTATATCTGCTTCCTTAATACTTAAAAAGAAAATCTACTTCTTATATATTTTGTATGTAGAAATGAGTAGCATTCAAATATATCATTAGAGAATTGAAAAATATATATTTTATGTTTCTAAAATCCAAGATCATGGAGCTATTTGGCAATTAAAACCTCTTTTTGTTACATCTGTGGCGGTGATTTCCCTTCCTGTCTCTGCTTCTGTCGACAGGCGGCTCCGCGTTATTGTTGCAGGCGACGCAAGGTGACTTCTCTCTCTACTTCTGTGTTCTCGAACACTTGCAGTTCTGTCCGTACTGAGAGATCAGGGGTTATTTTTCAGTGTTTGTTTCCTTCTGTGTGGTTTTGGTGGAGTTGCAAGCAATTTAAGCTCCTGAAAGCCTGCTGAGCACTGCCAGTTATAATTTAACTTGCTCCTAAAGAACTTCTCAGCATCCTGTTTTGACTCCCTGTAGACATTATTAATTGTTGGCTCAATTTTTGACTACTCTCCTGCCTTGTGATTTGGTCCCTGTACTGACCTCCTGGTTCTGACCCAGATACCAGATTATCCTATTTAACAGCTCACACCACCGAATGGCAGCTAACTTCTTGGCCCCAGTCAAGGGGTCCTAGTTAAGCCCAGATTCCTGTATAGTGGTTAAAGGGTGAACCCCAGGGATCAGGAAAATGGAGTAGCTAGTGCCAAGCCTTTTACTGGTAGCCCTCTTTCTAGCTGGCAAGTGACCACATACAAAGTACTCCCGTTACACTTCTAGTTTGGGTCAATCTTCTTCCTTGCCTTGTCATGTCTTCTTGTCGTTGTGAGAATTTCTCGCAGGTCTTCAACACTGGGCTCAGAGTGGATTTTTACAAATCTTTTTCCCCAACTATTTAGGAGCTATGGGCCATCAAAGACTTTGTCCTAAATTTTCAAACTGTCAACTCTGCATCGTAATCATCATTTGCGCATTAAAAACTTGTTAAAAATATCTTTACAAAATGTTCCACAAAATCTCTAAAATATGAATACAAAAACTCACTTTGCATTGCATAACAATTACTCCAAAACCCAAAGAATAAAAAGGTTTATACACATCTTCATCTACTGTATTGTGGCCACAGTCGGGTACTGCACATCCACCCGTCCTCTATTGATTTGACCACTCGGCCGTGGCTGACATCGAGAACGTGGGTGCAGGGTGTTGCATTCCCACCGATCAGACTATGGAAAGGCTATCAATGTTAAAATGGTGAACAATCTCTTTAAGCCCCGGTAAAGCTGCACGAGTTGCTTCAATAATTATGTCCGCCCCTACTTTGGTTATCGTAAAATTGAATGGGTGTCATGCAATACTACAATTCCACATGCAAGTATCCATAGCTTTCCCAAGCAATCATTATGCAAGTGTTTGCATGTTACTTCTATGGAATAAACTAGTACTCCATCTATAATGTATAGAACATTTATTATGACTAAATTCAATACCAGTCAATGGGGGTTTAAGGCTCCTAAAGTGGAATTATTGAGACTATACTGAAAAAAGTAGCAAGTTAATGGCTGTTGGAAACTCTCAACAAGGCTTCAATTCTTTTTCAGCTTCTTTTCTCTAAAATTGGTTGGATTATGAATGTGCTACAAGTTAGAAAATGCAGAGAAATATAACCTTCTATTACTAGCGGCCAAGGTCTTGGAAGACTTAATAGATCTCTTTGTTTATCCACATCAGAACCTGTGATGTTTTGAAGGTGATTCAGATTAGATAACACATAAAAGTAGTAAAATTCATTAACGCGTCTCCTAAATCCAGATGTCTGCAATTTAAAGTCTAAGATTCACGCTACAAAAAAAAGTCATAAATTAGATATTTTAGCTTCTACATAATCAGTAAACGCAATTCTACATATCCCGTTTTTTTAGGCTTTGTTCACATGCTGTGGCCTGTACTGTGCCACAAATCAGCTGTGAACTTCTGCAGACTTTAGCGATCTTTTAAAGGGGTTGTCAAGGACCATTTTATTTTTATACTATGAGCATAAAAACTAACAAGCAGATTGTTGGTAACAGAGGCAACTAACTTGCCTGATCAACCTGGCATTGGCTCACAGCGATCACTGACCGCTTCTGCTGGCAATTCATCTGCTCCACGTCAACCTATAGGATGAAGCATATGCGAAACGCGCGTCAGGGGCCTTCTCTGGGCTACTACATAGGGTCTTTATTTACTGTTTACTGTTCTTCCCCCATTGTATTTTTCCCTATGATGGACTATTTAGAAAATCTACTATTTAGCTTCTTTAAGATCACTGATCTTACTACTTTTGTTTGTTGAATCACATTGCTATTCACCTTTATAGCCTGTCATGTCTTGATTGTACTCCACAACAATAACTATATGTATATGGATCTTCTTCCACTTAATATATTTATTTGAATAATTTATTGTTGTACACATATCATAGCATGCGGCTGTATACTATATACCAGGGTGTTGACCTGTGTTTGTAGCCCTTTCTGATTTTCTCCTTTTTTAATTGATTCTATTCTGTTTAAATTGCATTAATAAAATATTTACTTTTTATGCTATTCTGGCTACTGCTCCTTATCTTTAGAGTTTTTTTTTTTCTCGTCAACAGAGCAACTCTTCTTCCTCCAGGCTACTCTGTAAATGGGGCATGACTGCTGATGCTATGCTGATTGACAGTTGGCTCCCCGCAGTTAGGCAGAGGGGAGCCGGCTATCAATCAGCATGACGTCGGCAGTCACACCCCATCAACAGAGCAGAGCAGAAGAGAAGCTGCTGTCCTGTCAATGTGACGTTAGTGAAAGCCACTGAATCACCGGCAGGAGAGGTCAGTGACCGCTTTGTGCCAGCAGAGATTGGTGCCTGGCACAAAGTGCAGGTAGTTAGTTTGGCTGATTTTTAGGCTGGCGGCTATCTTGTCCCATACAAGGGAGTACTCAGCCAAGCGCTCCTGCGGTCTCTGTGATAGAACCACTGCCAGAAATCTCTGGCAGCGGCTTATCTCTTGAGAGCAAAAGAATGGTCAGTCCAAAATCAGACACGGTGGATCCTTATCTCCCTCAATATCATCCGGCAGGGACCCCGACATATATTAGACTGCCAGCCAAACCCCTCGATATCAGCAGGTACGTCATAAACATGAGAGTGGGTATTTCCATAAAGAACATATCATCCCACATTGATCAAAAAGCTAAGACTCCTCCCGCCATGATACATAGTTGCAGACTTAGGTTTACGTACATATAACTGTTGGGCTATATATCGTTAAAATATCTGCTGGAGAAGAGACAGTAAACCCTCAGTGTACATCCTTGTCTGCAGGAGAAAGTGTCAAATGCAATCTTCTGTCCTACTACAGGCAGGACAGAGGGGGGAGGCTCCTGCTGCAGCAAATTGCCTCAGGCCCTGTTCACACTGCATCTCTGCAGTGTTTTTACAGATTCCACCTAAATCCCCCTAAAACCAGGATTCAGATGTCAGCCCTAACAGGATCATAAACTGTAATGACACCAACATTCTTGTTTTTTTTTTTTCTGAAAATATCCAACTTCTTTATTTCTGTGGGTGCCTGAAAAATAGTAAAATTCAGAAAACCTCAAAATCGGACTTCATCTAAACTCCGTTCATGTCATTGTAGTCTATGGCGCTGTTGGGGGTTTTTCGTTTTAGGGAGGTTCAGGCAGAACACCAAAACACATTGCAGAAACACATTGTGAACAGTCCTTCAGATAACTGGCTGCAGCAGGAGCCTCTCCCCTCTACCCTGTCTGCAAAAGGACAAAGGATGACATATCCCTACAGGCAATAATGTACATTGAGTCTTTAATCTAAAAGCATATCTCTTGACTAGCAAGTATTTGTATTCAACAATATATAGTCCAATGGTTTTAAAATGGGACTTTAAAACACTTCAAAAATTGTGTGAAAAGTGCCTTATGGTATGTTCGCACTTGCCATTTTTGCAGCGTTTTTAGCTGCATTTTTTCTGCAATTCTGCTGTTTTACAGTATCAGAAAAGTGAATTACATTTCAAAAATCTCATGCACAAGCTTGTTTTTTTTCTTTGCGATTTGCCAATTTGACAATTATTTCAGTATTTTTGCAGCATTTTTCACCCATTCTAAGGAATAGGAAAAAACACCAGTAAAAAAGCATAAAAATGCAACAAAAACATGCACATTCCTGCCAATACTCTGCTGCAGAAGAAATTGCTGCAAAAACATCATGTGTGAACATACCCTTAGAGCCAGATTCAGTACAGCGAGACATGGCCGAGCTCCAGAGATGCATAGGAGAATATTTATTTATGTATTATTCTGATTTAATTAAAATACGAGACAAAATAGGATCAAAGTATAAAAAGATTAATGGCTATTTTTTTTTTTCTATTCCTTCAAGCTTTTGGGGTTTACTTTCAAGTTTGCTGCCACATGTAGATTCTTGTAGCTTCACCTCTCGGGTAGTTAATAGCCTGCAAAAGTTACACTTCATAATATTATATTGAGCTGCAAACAAATGTCACATTCATGAGATTTTTTTATTCAACTGTCACTCAAAAGTGGAAATTGATGGACAGTTGCAATTAAAACTACTGCGTAAATATTCACTAATAAAGCTGTCTCGCAGCAAAAGCCTATGCGGGGGGCCACCCAATCGCTAATAGTTGGTACACGTTGTATGCGTTGCAAATTATTAATGACACAATAGCATATGTAAATTAGAAGCTGTTACATTTTTTTTTTAATAAAGTGGATTCCTACGAACTCCAAATCAGCAACACTGTGATTATTTTAATTAATAAATATGTAAAATAGACCATGAGGTCTGCATCGCATCAAACAAACAGATGTTCAGATGGTTTCCATTGTTTCCCACAGTACTTTGCATTGATACAATTCTACGTTCCTGCAACTAAGGCCTTATTAACCAGAGAAGGAATATCATTAGTGATGAGCGAGTATGTTCGGTTAACCCTTTCGGCGAGTATGCTCGGGCGAGTACCGAATATCTTCAGTGTACTCGGTGATATGTTTGAATCACTCCCGTGTGCATGATTTGCGACTGTTTGACAGCTTTAATACATGCGAATGCGAAAGAAACAAGCATTCCTCAAATGTATTAAAGTTGCCAAACAGTCACAAATCATGCACACGGGAGTGATTCAAACATATCACCGAGTAAACTGAAGATATTCGGTACTCGCCCGAGCATACTCGCCGAAAGGGTTAACCGAACATACTCGCTCATCACTAAATATGATGTCAATACCATATGCACTCTATATGTTGTGGCATTCGCAATGGATTTTTTCAGTTTTTTTTTTAAAGAAGTCCCCCTCCTCCCATCAAAGTTTTCATCCTCTTAATATATTGCAATCGTCATATTATATAGCACTGTGCACTTACAAAGGCTCATTTTGCCTTTCTACCCAGCTAATTCTTCTCTTTTCCATCAGGTCTATGACATCACGTTATTAAAAATGGACTAGCTGACTCCTTCTAAGCTCTATGTAGCAACAGGAAGTCTTTTTCCCACCATGAGTCATCATTAGCACTACAATTGTGGTAGGGGGGAGGAGTGGAGCAGTGGGGTCAGGTGTTGAAGAAGAAGTGCAGCTGGGCTGTCAGGGCTTTACAATGATGTAGTATTGTAGTTATAATGATGACTCATGCAAGGAAAAGAGACTTCCTGCTTCTACATAGAGTGTAACGGGTCTGGGAGGCGGAACCTCTGAGCTACTATACAAGGGGGCAGTCCTTGTAAGGGAGCGGGTGGCGACCAGGGAAGACGGGCAGGAGGTCACAGCAGGTGACCGGGACAGTCTCTGAGTGAACGGGCTGGAGGTCACGGCAAGTGACCGGGGCAGTCTCTGGATGAACGGGCTGATGGTCACGGCAAGTGACCGGGGCAGTCTCTGAATGAATGGGCAGATGGTCACGGCAAGTGACCGGGGCAGTCTCTGGATGAACGGGCAGATGGTCACGGCAAGTGACCGGGGCAGTCTCTAGGTAAAGGGTTGCTACGACCTGTGGCGGCTGATGATAGACGTGAGCTCCCAGGTGAGCAGGCGAGAGTCTCTGGATGAACGGGTGGTCACAGCATGTGACGGCGGAGCCTCCAGGAAGACCAACAGACAGGCGGCAGATGAGCGCTCCCAGGTGAGCGGGCAGAAGTCACTGGACAGGCAGGTGGTCACAGCACGTGACGGCAGAGCCTCCAGGTAGGCTAGCAGACAGGCATCAGATGAGCGCTCCCAGGTGAGCGAGCAGTCTGGTCCTTAGACAGACTGACAGGAGTAGTAAGGCAGACCGTCGGACCTCAGACTAGCAGGCAGGTAGCAGATAATCAGGCAGGAATCTGGCAGGTAACTGGCAGGTAACTGGCAGGTAACTGGCAACAGGACCTGAGGGCTGAAGCAGAGTAGTGAACAGTGCAACAACATTGCTCGGGCACCTCCATTTTGGAGGAGGTGCCTTATATATGGTGAAGTCCTCCGGCCATTGGACGGGGACTCCTTAGGACGGCGCGCGCGGCCCCTTTAAGAGGGAGGGAGAGCGCGCGCGCCCTAAGCACAGTGGACGGGAAGGAGCGCGCGCTGCCAGCAGAGCGGGAGGAGGACGCCGGGCACGGAGCAGGGAGGTGAGGAGAACAGCGTCCCTGCCTAGCAGAGGGCAGGGACGCGGGCGCTACAGTACCCCCCCCTTTAGGCCCCCCCTTTTTTAGGCCAGACAGAAATTTAGCTAGGATAAGAGGGGCATGGATGTTCTCCCGGGGCTCCCACGTTCTCTCCTCAGGACCAAACCCCCTCCAATCTACTAGAAAAAAGGTCTTTCCTCTTACCCTTTTGGTGGCAAGAATGTTCTCTACCTCAAACTCATCCTCAGCAGAAACCGGAGCAGGAGGCGTACCTGTAGACTTGGAAAAAGAGTTAAGTACCACAGGTTTGAGGAGAGATACATGGAAGGAGTTAGGGATCCGTAAGTTGGCCGGGAGTTTTAATTTATAGGCCACCGGGTTGATCTGACTGATGACCTCCAGAGGACCGATGAACCGAGGCCCTAACTTGTAAGAAGGTATCTTGAGTCGGACATATTTAGACGAGAGCCAGACTTTATCTCCAGGACGAAATTGTGGAGGATCCAGGCGTTTTTTGTCAGCGTGTCTTTTCATCCGTTCGGACGACTGGAGGAGTGCGGATCGGGTACTCTCCCAAATGAAGGAAAATTTGCTAACGAGAGATTCCGCAGCCGGGTTATCCACAGAAGTGGAGACAGGAAAAGGAATCCGAGGATGCTGACCGAAGACTACAAAAAACGGGGATTTGGAGGAGGATTCGCTCTCGTGATTGTTATAGGAGAACTCGGCCCATGGTAGGAGATCCACCCAGTCAGAATGATGGGCATTAACGAAGTGCCAGAGGTAACTGGTCAGGTTCTGATTGATCCGCTCCACTTGACCATTGGACTGTGGGTGGTAAGCGGAAGAGAAGTCCAGGGTGACGTCTAGCAGTTTACAAGTGGCTCTCCAGAAACGTGAGTGAACTGTACCCCACAATCCGACACGATGTGGAGAGGCAGGCCATGAAGACGGAAGATGTGGCGGATAAAGTCTTTAGCCAGCTCGGGTGCAGACGGAAGGCCAGGCAGGGGAATAAAGTGAGCCATCTTGGAAAAGCGGTCAGCGACCACCCAAATGACCGTACAACCGGCAGAGACGGGGAGATCAGTTATGAAGTCCATAGCAATATGCTGCCAGGGGGCAGCAGGCACAGGAAGCGGAAGAAGGCGTCCGGCTGGCAGGTGTCTCGGGACTTTGTTGCGGGCGCAGGACACACAGGCAGAAACAAAGTCTATTACGTCCTTGTGCAGGGTAGGCCACCAGTAGTGCCGGGCAATAAGCTGAAGGGTCTTTTTCTGACCGGCGTGGCCAGCTAGTTTAGACGAGTGACCCCAGTGTAGGATCTTCTCCCGATCAGGTACTGATACGAACGTCTTACCGGGAGGGAGACGATTTAGGCTCACGGGAGCCACCTGCATTACTCTGGCGGGATCGATGATATGTTTAGGTTCTTCCTCGAGATCAGACACCAGAAAGGATCGGGACAAGGCATCTGCTTTGACGTTTTTGTCAGCCGGGCGAAAATGAAGAACAAAATCAAAGCGAGCAAAAAACAAGGACCACCGGGCTTGGCGCTGGTTAAGTCTCTGGGCATGCTGGAGGTAAGCCAAGTTCTTGTGGTCAGTGTAAATTATTACCGGGTGAAGAGCCCCCTCGAGTAGGTAACGCCACTCCTCCAATGCCAGTTTGATGGCCAATAACTCTCGGTCTCCTATGGAATAGTTGCGCTCAGAAGAGGAAAAGAGTTTGGAGAAGAAGCCACTAGTTACCATTCTCCCGGAAGATGATTTTTGAGTAAGTACCGCTCCGGCTCCAGAGGAGGAGGCGTCAACTTCCAGGAAGAACTGCTTGTTGCCGTCCGGGCGATGCAGCACCGGGGCGGAAGAGAAGGCCTGTTTTAGGGAAAGAAAGGCCTCCTCTGCTTCGGGCGGCCACTCTTTGGGATTAGTACCCTTACGGGTGAGCGCGGAAATTGGGGCAGTCCGGGAAGAGAAGTGTGGTATGAAGAGGCGGTAGTAGTTGGCGAAGCCCAGGAATCGCTGAATGGCCTTCAACCCCTCCGGTCGAGGCCATTTCTCGATGGCAGACAGTTTCTCTGGATCCATTCGTAGGCCGGTCTGAGAAATAATGTAGCCCAAAAATGGAAGCGAGGTCTGCTCAAAGAGGCACTTCTCGTATTTAGCGAAGAGGTGATTCTGCCTGAGCCTGAGCAGGACCTGACGAACGTCCCTCCGGTGAGTCTGGAGATCCGGAGAGAAGACCAAGATGTCGTCCAGGTACACCACTACGCAGGAGTAGAGAAGGTCCCGGAAGATGTCATTGACCAACTCTTGAAAGACGGCAGGAGCGTTACAGAGACCAAAGGGCATTACCAGATATTCATAGTGGCCGTCCCGGGTGTTGAATGCCGTCTTCCATTCATCCCCCTGACGGATACGAACCAGGTTGTACGCCCCACGGAGGTCCAGTTTGGTGAAGATTCTAGCCCCCCTCAGACGATCAAATAACTCCGGAATGAGCGGAAGGGGGTACTTATTCTTCACCGTGATCTGGTTAAGGCCTCTATAGTCTATACAGGGACGGAGAGAGCCGTCCTTCTTTTTGACGAAAAAGAAGCCTGCTCCCGCCGGGGAGGTAGATTTCCGGATGAATCCCCTGGCCAGATTCTCCTCAATATATTCGGACATCGACCGGGTCTCAGCAGTGGATAAAGGATAAATACGCCCACGGGGAGGAGTAGTACCAGGTAACAGGTCGATAGGGCAGTCGTATGGTCTATGAGGAGGTAGTGTCTCTGCTTCCTTTTTATTAAAGACATCAGCATAAGACCAATAAGGAATCGGAAGTCCAGGTAGATTAGCTGGGGTAGGAGAAGGACGGACGGGATGGACGGGAACCAGACAGGTCTTATGGCAGTCCTGTCCCCAGCGAAGGACTTCTCCGGTCTGCCAGTCAAGCACGGGTGCATGTCTCTGGAGCCAAGGTAGGCCTAGCAAGAGGGCGTGAGAGAGTCCAGGCAGAACATGAAAGGAGATACTCTCAGAATGCAGCATTCCCACCTGCAGAGTTACGGATTCGGTGATGAGTTGGATGGGACGTGGTAAGAGGCCCCCATCCACAGCAGTGACAGATAATGGTACAGCCAGAGGTTTGGTGGGAATGCGGTATTTTTCTACCAGGGACTGTGAGATAAGATTCCCGGCCGCTCCAGAGTCAAGTTGGGCTAGTTCGAAATAACGATTCTCCCCGCAGATAATAGAGACTGACAGTAGCAGAGATGGAGAGGATTTATTCTTGTCTAGGTTGACCTCTCTGAGCGAACCTAGACACAAGCGTTTCCCGACCTCTCCGGGCAGGTACGGATCTGGTGCTCCTTACTGCCACAGTAGAAGCAGCTCCCTTCGGCACGGCGTAAGTCCTGACGGGTTTTGACCATCTTGGTCTGGTCGACCTGCATAGGCTCAGGAGA
Organism: Phyllobates terribilis; assembly: GCF_046119375.1. Taxonomy (NCBI): domain Eukaryota; kingdom Metazoa; phylum Chordata; class Amphibia; order Anura; family Dendrobatidae; genus Phyllobates; species Phyllobates terribilis. The sequence continues at coordinate 333,686,110 of NW_027362768.1, forward strand.
GTGTACCTGGGGAGAGACGGATCTCTGAAAAGTAGGAGCTAGACGTGGAAACCTTCTCTCACGGGTGACCTCTTTGGCACGCTCCTGGAACCGTAGGTCAATCCGGGTGGCAAGAGTTATTAGGTCATCGAGAGTGGTAGGAATGTCCCGACCGGCAAGTTCATCTTTAATACGGCCGGACAGACCCTCCCAGAAGACGGATACCAGAGCGTCGTTATCCCAGGCCAGCTCCGAGGCAAGGGTACGGAACCGTATGGCATATTGGCCCACGGTGAGACTTCCCTGACGGAGGCGTAGCAGAGATGATGCGGATGAGGTCTTCCATCCGGGTTCGTCGAAGACTTTCCGGAAAGCCATGAGAAAGGCAGGCAAGTCGGACACCAGGGGGTCTCCTCTCTCCCATAGAGGATTTAGCCAGGCCAGGGCCTCCCCGGTGAGATGGGACATGATGAAGGCAATTTTGGCCCGGTCGGAGTTAAACTGGTGGGACAGGAGTTCAAAGTGCAGGGTGCACTGATTTATGAAGCCCCGAGCCTGGGCGGAGTCGCCTCCGAAGCGAGGAGGTGCAGAAAGCCGGGGTCCGGGGTAGGATACTATGGTATTGGTGGGCAGCGGAGCTGCCGGGTTGCGAGTCATGGCACTGGCGGTGGTTGCTGGTGGAGCAGTCAGAGTGTCCAGGCGAGAATTGACATTCCGCAGGTGACCCAGGATGGACTCCTGTTGGGACCTCTGACGGGACAGTTCATGACAGAGGTCCGAGAGCGAGGGAGCTTGGGTGCCACCGGGTTCCATGGCCCGAGCAAACTGTAACGGGTCTGGGAGGCGGAACCTCTGAGCTACTATACAAGGGGGCAGTCCTTGTAAGGGAGTGGGTGGCGACCAGGGAAGACGGGCAGGAGGTCACAGCAGGTGACCGGGACAGTCTCTGAGTGAACGGGCTGGAGGTCACGGCAAGTGACCGGGGCAGTCTCTGGATGAACGGGCTGATGGTCACGGCAAGTGACCGGGGCAGTCTCTGAATGAACGGGCAGATGGTCACGCTAAGTGACCGGGGCAGTCTCTGGATGAACGGGCAGATGGTCACGGCAAGTGACCGGGGCAGTCTCTAGGTAAAGGGTTGGTACGACCTGTGGCGGCTGATGATAGACGTGAGCTCCCAGGTGAGCAGGCGAGAGTCTCTGGATGAACGGGTGGTCACAGCATGTGACGGCGGAGCCTCCAGGAAGACCAACAGACAGGCGGCAGATGAGCGCTCCCAGGTGAGCGGGCAGAAGTCACTGGACAGGCAGGTGGTCACAGCACGTGACGGCAGAGCCTCCAGGTAGGCTAGCAGACAGGCATCAGATGAGCGCTCCCAGGTGACCGAGCAGGCTGGTCCTTAGACAGACTGACAGGAGTAGTAAGGCAGACCGTCGGACCTCAGACTAGCAGGCAGGTAGCAGATAATCAGGCAGGAATCTGGCAGGTAACTGGCAGGTAACTGGCAGGTAACTGGCAACGGGACCTGAGGGCTGAAGCAGAGTAGTGAACAGTGCAACAACATTGCTCGGGCACCTCCATTTTGGAGGAGGTGCCTTATATATGGTGAAGTCCTCCGGCCATTGGCCGAGGACTCCTTAGGACGGCGCGCGCGGCCCCTTTAAGAGGGAGGGAGAGCGCGCGCGCCCTAAGCACAGTGGACGGGAAGGAGCGCGCGCTGCCAGCAGAGCGGGAGGAGGACGCCGGGCACGGAGCAGGGAGGTGAGGAGAACAGCGTCCCTGCCTAGCAGAGGGCAGGGACGCGGGCGCTACATAGAGCTTAGAAGGATTCAGCTAATCTGTTTTTATTCATTTGATATCATAGTCCTAATGGAAAAGAGAAGAATTATCTGGATAAAAGGGCAAAATGAGCAATTTTAAGTACACAGAGCTATATACTGTGGAGGCCAAAAGTATTAGCACCCCTGCAATTCTGTCAGATAATACTCAGTTTCTTCCTGAAAATGATAGCAATCACAAATTCTTTGGTCTTATTATCTTCATTTAATTTGCTTGCAAGGAAAAAACACAAAAGAGAATGAAGCAAAAATCAAATCATTGATCATTTCACACAAAACTCCAAAAATGGGCCAGACAAAAGTATTGGCACCCTCAGCCTAATACTTGGCTGCACAACCTTTAGTAAAAATAACTGCGAGCAACCGCTTCCGGTAACCATCAATGAGTTTCTTACAATGCTCTGCTGGAATTGTAGACCATTCTTCTTTGGCAAACTGCTCCAGGTCCCTGATATTTGAAGACATCATGTTACTGAAGGCATAATCTGGCGCCCTGCTGCGCATTGGTGCCACATATCCCAGAGGGGTGCATGGATGGACTTCTCCACAAGAGGCCCTCATAGCATTCACACACCTCCACCCTACCACCTCAGACCACCAGAGGGAGCCCAATAGGGATATATATACTGGAGGGTGGAGTTAGGCAGGCAGTCTGTTGAGAGGAGCTCCTGCAGAAGCTAGCCTGCAGTGGAGCTCAGTCAGTTCAGTCCAGACTCAGAGAGCTCGAGTTAGTGAGCCTAGGGCGTGCCGACGCCAAAAGAGCGGTGAAGCGCAGCGTGCCTGCTGCAGTGTGAAGCCTAGTGAGGGCCCCGAGCGTGGCCGAAGGCGAGTGGAAAGAGAGTAACATAGGGGGCAGAGGAGCTTTACCCGCTCACCCCAAGAACATATACCGGACACCGGGTCCGCGTCTGCAGGGATTCCTTACACCCAGCAGAAACAACCGGAACCCCTGGCGAACTATGTGTCCCAGGAACACCAAAAGCTGACTGTTATACCAGGGTCAGGAGTCACGGAGGCCCCAGAGACCAGGGAGTGTGAACTCCAACAGAAGGCCCTACCACCAGGTCAGCAGGTGCAAGACAGAGACCAAGTTAGGCCTAGCTCCAGGCAGGTCAGAAACTTGTCAAGGAAAGGCAAGGAACAGGAGGCCCTACACCCGCTCACTGAGGAGAGCCCTGATATGCACCCTTCACCCTAAAGTGCCCTGGATCGAGCCTGAAATACCACCAGTAAAGGTACTGAAGTGAACTGTCGTGTGTGTGCCTATTCTTCCTCTGACCCGGCTGGGTCCCCTCTGTCCTGCATCCCTACACTTATGCTGTCCTGACACCCCGCTCCACCTGTGGGGAGCCGCACCAACTAAGCTGCCTAAACACCGGCCTCAGAGGACTGTCGCAGCGCTGGTGATCCTCACAAGACACCACAGGTGGCATCACGAACATTTCCCTATCCCAATAACCTTTCCCCCTTTTTTAAGAGTGACCCCAGGGTACGGGCCCGGGAGCCGACCACCGTGACATCCCCCAAGATCAGGCAACAACAAGGCCCGGGCACCGAGTCGTCCCCATCCCCTTGGCACGTCACATAATCCTTCCCAAATCTTCTCCTGAGAAAACTTTGGCGAATGTGGGAGAAAGCAGAGGAGTGGGACACTATGCTCTTGATTTTTCCTATATGGAGCCAAGGACAGATAGATGGGGTGTTGGTACCATTGTAGTTTGTGAGTAGAGGATCTCTGCCAGGAAACCAGGTCAAGAAGTGACACAGCTAGAAAAGAAAAGTTGAGGAAAAAGCTCATGTATTTTGCACTGAAAAGTGGTGCAAAAATTGCTTGAAATGAGGTCCCAGTGAGGTAGTGGGAAAGTCAATGCAATGTTTGCTGTCCGGGTGTATCATGCCAACAAGTTTGCCACTTTTCAATTGTTTACCTCCTCTGTTGAAGCATTCAGTAAAATTTGAATTTCATGGCATCTCATTGGTAAGGTATCATAAGACAGTCTGCTGTTCAATTAGTAGCATTCACAGAAACCAAAGCCTTTATTACCCTACTAACCATAATAACTTACACTCTATAGGAGAGAGAGGGGATCCTGCAGACCATAAGAGCTTATTCTTTACAGGAAAGTGAAATATGACCCGCTGTTAAGAGCTTTCACTCTATAGGAGAGAAGAGAGGACCCCACAGACCATAAGAGCTTACACTCTATAGGAGAGAGAGAGGACTCCACAGACCATAAAGGCTTACACTCTTATGGTCAGCAGGGTCTTCTCTCTCTTCTGTAGAGTGTAAGCTCTTATGGTCAGCAAGGTCCTCTCTCTCTCCTGTAGAGTGTAAGCTCTTTTGTTCAGCGAGGTTCTGTCTTTCTTTTCTCCCCCACGTTTATTTTCCGAGCAATTACAATCTTTCCAGTATTGAGATTTGCGCAAATTGTATTTTTGGGGAAAATTTGTTGAAGTCAACAAATTACATTTTCACATGATCCGCTCATCTCCTTTTTTCATCATTTTAGTTGTGTAGGCCATTTATGTTCCATACAAGTTAACCCTTTCGCAACCCTGGGATTTTCATTTTTTGCTCCCCTTGTTTCCAGAGCCATAGCGTTTTTATTTTTTAGTCAATATGGCCGTGTGAGGGCTTATTTTTTGCGGGACGAGTTGTACTTTTCAAAGCCATTACTAGTTTTACCATATCGTGTACGGGAAAACGGGAAAAAAATTCCAAGTGTGGTGAAATTGCAAAAAAAGTGCAATATCACATATGTTTTTTTTTTTTTTTTTTTACCACGTTCATTGAATGCTAAAACTGACCTGCCGTTATTATTCTCCAGGTCATTACAAGTTCGTAGACACCAAACATGTATAGGTTCTTTTTTATTTAAGTGGTGAAAAAAATTCCAAAGTTTGCTTAAAAAAAAAAAAGGCGCCATTTTCCAAGACCTGTAGCGTCTCCATTTTTCGGGATCTTGGGCTGGGTGAGGGCTTATTTATTGCGCGCCGAGTTGAAGGTTTTACTGATACCATTTTGGGGTAGATCCGATGTTTTGATCGCCCGTTATTGCATTTTATTGCAATGTTGAGGCGACCAAAAAACGTAATTCTGGCGTTTAGAATTTTTTTCTTGTTACGCCGTTTACCGATCGGATGAATTCTTTCTTTATATTCATAGATTGGGCGATTCTGAACGCGGCAATACCAAATATGTGTATGTGGGGTTTTTTGTCAGAGATTGACAGCGGCATTTTGTAGTATTGGCGTCTCTGCCCCCTGACAGGCAGAGACGCTGTCCCCCTTACCGCCGCGCTCCTGGCCTGGCGTCTTCCGGCTCTCCTGCTGCTTCTGCTGCCAGCGCGAGCTGCTTCCCGGGCACCGTGCTTAGGGCGCGCGCGCGCTCCCTCCCTCTTAAATGGGCCGCGCGCGCCGTCCTAAGGAGTCCCCGGCCAATGGCCGGAGGACTTCTCGTATAAAAGGCACCTTCTCCAAAATGGAGGTGCCCGTGCAAAGTTGTAGCTCTGTGCTCTAAACTCTGCTTCAGCCCTCAGGTCCCTCTGCTAGTCTGACTACCAGTCGAGTCCGCCAGCCTGACTATCAGTCCAGTCCGCCAGCCTGACTACCAGTCCAGTCCGCCAGCCTGACTACCAGTCCAGTCCGCCAGCCTGACTACCAGTCCAGTCCGCCAGCCTGACTACCAGTCCAGTCAACCAGCCTGACTACCAGTCCAGTCCGCCAGCCTGACTACCAGTCCAGTCCGCCAGCCTGACGACCTGTCTCCTCCAGCCAAGTACAGTCTCCAGCCCGACGGTCTGCCTATGGTCCAAACCCGCCAGTCTGTCTATGGGCCAGGCTTGCCTGCCTACCCGGAGAACGTACCAGTTACCAGCCGTACCTACCAGCCAGCCTACATGGAGGCTCCTGCCAGTTACCCATGGTGTCTGCCAGTCCGTCTACCCGGATCACCCGTCAGCCTGCCTGCCGTGCTCATCTGCTGAACCGGTTAGTCTCTGCCTTCTGACTCGTGGAAGTCACCTGCTGTCATACAAGAACTGGCCCAGAGTAGCACCTGGTCCCTCTGCTCGGTCCTTCCCTGGTTCACGTAGTCGATTGAGCCGCCGTGCGACCTTGGTCAGTCTGAGTTGATACCTAGTTACGCCCCTCTGGTCCTTCCTTGCACCGCAGCACAGAGGTTCCACCACCCGGATCCGTAACACATTTAACATGTTAACAGCTGCGGGTGGATCGCGATTCCACCCACGGCTGTTGCGGGCACATGTCAGCTGTAATAATCAGCTGACATGTGCCCGGTTCAGTGCGGGCTCAGCGCCGGAGCCCTCACTAAACCGGGGGTTACAGCCTTGTGCGTACAAATAAGGCACAGGCTGTAAAGGGGTTTAATCATGTTCCCCCTTTAGACTCAAGACTAAATAAATTAAATAATTTCTCCTAAGATCCTCCATGCCCCTTATCAGTTTTATGGCTCTTCTTCGTACCTTTTCTGTACTGCTTTAGCCTGTATGTCAAGGATCAGGTGAAGCTCATAACCAGTAGGGCAGGGGTGAGGAACCTTCTTTCTGCCAAGGGCCATTTGGATATTTATACCATAATTCGGAGGCCGTACAAATGATTCATTAACTCTTTCCACAAAGTACATCCTGATTCTGGTACTGGTGTCAGGACGTAATCCTTTATTGCATGCGCCTCAACGTTCAGTAGTGAACATGGCGTGCCTGTGGTGGCCATCAAAATACAGCTGCTGGCCCAAGCACTATGGTGCCATGGAATCAGGCAGGGGGCCAGATGAAAGAATATCGTGGGACGTAAATGGTCCTTGGGCCTAAGGTTCCCCACCCCTGCAGTAGGGAAACACAGTCATGAAATAGCAGATTCTGTAACCAATTCAATGACAGAATCTTATATCTATGCATAGCCTTAACATTCCAAAGTTGTCAACTGCAACTTTTTGTGACTTTTACAACTGGTTATTTGACAATGCAGGAGCAAAACCTCAGATGCCCCCTGCTCATCGCTCAGAGCTGAAGTAAATGATGATATAGATCAATACAATGCACTTAGCTATCTTAGTGATAGAACATGACTGGAGAAGCTGCATTTCACATACCGTACAAATACAAATTGACTGGAAGAACAGATATACATACGGCTAGCGGATTGGATTCAGAATCTACAATTGGCACGCCGTGACATTGCAGCATAAAATGATTGCACACTTTTACATTTTAAAAAGGTAAATGCATATTGTAAATGGTTATGAATGTCGAAAACGTCTACCGTGCAGAACAAGCAGGGCAATAACTCTGCTTTATGTTATAGTAGTTTGCATTTTAAACAAAAGAAATCTGCTTCTCATTTATATAGACTTATATTACAATGATGTGCGATATCACACAGAACAAATGTCATGAATTCCTCGGTTTCTAGTTTGCCAACTTGCATAGATTGGGTGCCTGAACTTTAGTAATACATTACATGTAATCTGTCATCAAATTCATGCTGCCCAAACTATGGGCAGCATGAATACCAACACTGGCTAAACCATTGCATGTACTGTATATTTTACTTTGAATTTCTGCGGAGCTTTAAACATACTTAGAAAAGCCGTAACAAGGACTAAGGCCCCATTCAGACGTTCAATTTTCACTTATTAGTGTTTTTCACGGATAGCACTCATACCTGTAATAGTGTATAGGACCATACACATGTCTGACTTTTTCCTCAGACCGAGTAATCGGTGGGAAACATTGGAGACTTGCCTGATTTTAATCCAAGGGTCAGATCAAAATCAGCAATGGAAGTCAATGGGTCCGTGGAAAAATTGTACCTCACTCGGATGACAAGCGAGTGCGATCCGACTTTCACAACCTGTCAGAATGGAGAAGGTGGAGAGTATTTTTTAAATATCTCCATATATGAGAAAATCGGTTCACACTCATACCACACTCTAAACAAGCTTTAATTCAACTCCAATCAGAATTATCCATTCGATTTTCTCGTACGTGAAAAAATTGGACGTCCAAATGAGGCCTAAGTGTCTCAGATGATTCATTCTAGGAATGTCCCATCCTGCCACATTCCCCCTGACTGACTGTTCTCCACTATGTGTTGTGTATAAGGAGAGACCTGTTAGTCTGGGGGAGCAGAGGGGGAAGAAGTCACTGGGGACCAGGTTCTTGAACTAAAGAGCCAAGACACATAGTGGCCGACACATCAAAGTGTTTACTCCATAAAATTGTCTTAGAGCATTTTGTGAAGTCGTAACATTTTTGCATAATTTTTGAGCTAAAAGTGGAAAGCAACTGAAGACAAAAAAGAAGATAATGTAGATTGTGGTCAGAAAGAGGAGAGAAGAGTTGGAAAGGTTAAATAGGGAGCAGAGGCAGGTAAAACGTGGCTGTGGAGAAACCCAAGTAATAGGAGTTTGGAGGATGCGAATGGCATGTGTCATTGAGGATGTTAAACAAACCAAGGCTCTCTCGAACTGTACATTTTTGGAAAAAAGTATATTAGATCTGGCTGATGATCCAATAAAGTTTATATTTCAAATCGAATTTACAATTCTGGAGAGCCTTGGTTTCTTCTGCACGTATTATATGGGATTTCCCCTATGACAGAGCACCCAACCCATGAAGTCGAGTGTGCTAACCATTTTTAGCTTTTATACAGATGTTGAAGTCACCCATAATGGTGGTGGGATTTCATAGCTCCAACTCCGGTGGACAGAGTTAATCCATCTTCCGCCATAAAAGGCTGTAATGGGAATTTCCATTTAAGGTTTGAGTGGTAGAATGAGGAGTAAAATTAATACTTATTTCCTTGATATAGTGCTTTTTTTTGGAAATTAGAGAAGTTAGAGAATGGGTTTAGCAGATACCTTCGGTACCCATCTGCCTCACTGCTTGTGTAATTATGATTAATGTAGAGGTCAATGGCCACATGATTGCACCATAGCAGATGAGTGGTGTTTAAATGGGTTATCTGCAGTCACTCTGTGTGACTGCAGACTTGTGCATCTTCATAGCATGCAGTGTGCATGCTGTCAGGATTCTCCAGTGCTGGGAGCAGGCAGGAACATGACTGGAAGTATGCGATTTGCATACATGTGGTCACGTGCCAACTAGACGTGCACAGCATCGTCCAATACAAGTGAGTTGTGCAAGGAGGGATACGTCTAGTTGGAATGTGGCCCGGAGTGTGCATATCACCGACCCCAGAGAATCATCACAGCGCGCAGTGTGCATGCTTTGAGGATTCACAAGTCTGCAGTCACACAGAGTGACTGCAGACTTGTATCCCAAAGCCGGACAACTCCTTTAAACTGCATAAAACCAGCCATCTGTGTGGTCTCACACAAAGACAGACCAAAAAAAGAAAGTGATTTAGTCAATGTAAATATGTAGCCTTTATGTATAGCATGGAGAAATAAGACCACATAATAGTAGAGATAAAGGGATAAAAGTAAAATATGTTCCATTACATTCTGGTATCATTTTAATTAGTGCGCTTCCAAATTTGCATTACAATGCAATCTTAAGTGCAACTAATATGTGTGTTTTCCATTAGATACTCAATCAATACACCGATACAGTAATTATATTTCACAAGTAATGGAAAAAAAAATAACATTTTTTAGTTATGTAAGTAAAACAAAAGTAAAGCCAAAAAAAAAATGATATTTTGACATTTCATATTTTGCTTTGAGATCTTCCCGGCTTTGGCATTCACTGTCTTTTACATTCAAATTAACAGCCCACCATCTGTCAAGTGTTCAGATAATCACTGGGTTTAATGCACAATATGGTTATTAGTATGTGACCCGACAAAAAAGAAAAAGAACACAGTCTAATGTGAAACATAAAATGAATGATCTCACTTGCAAATGACAGTTTGACAAGCCATTATTCTGCAGTGCTGGCTCGAACACTAAGAGGAATCTTATGTTCACATAATTGTATTAGTCATGCAAGCAACTGTCTGTGAACCGTTCCTTTAAGCTCCACAATTTCCTTGGTCATTGGCCTCAGTGAATTTTATTCTCCTTGGACAAATGTTTGCAAAGAAGGATACTCAAGAAGTGGAAACTGTCAGCATCTCCGGTAAAATTCCCATGCATTAAGTAGACGGCCATGTTGTCTCCTGCTTGGAGACATGGGACCCCACTTAATCCTTGACCTTTACTAGTCGGAATATTATTGTTAATGTATTTATAAAACATCAAGTCTAGACAGACTTTTATGCCTGCCTCTCTGCTGGGAGTCTGCGGCTTCGACAGAGACCATTTTCATAGTGAACTTTCCTTTATAGCATCAGCTTGTTCTCTCCTCCTCCAGTTACTCTAAACTTTGTGACCTCTTCTCTGAAATACAAATCCCTTTAGTAGAGTACAGGAATAAAAACCAGAAACTTCTCTGTCTTAAATCCTACTTTTCTGCCTTTTTATCTGTCCTGATGGATGAAACATGACATAAAAGACAAGTTTGAGTTTTTTACCAAGTAAAAATGGGAAAAGTTTTTTTTCTTAGTTGCTTATCTCTGTTTAAAGGGAATCTGCCAACATATTTTTAGAAATCTTCATTCCAGTGATGTATCACTTACTGGGATGCTTGGTGCGGTTTTGATAAAATCCCTGTTTTCTCTGCTGTAGATGTAGCAGCAGTCAGAATGCTGAGCCCTGTATAACCCCGCCCCCACCACTGATTGGAGGCTTTCTGTGTACACGGTGAACAAGCTGCCAATCAGTGGTGGGGGCGGAGTTACACAGATTAACCTGACTGCTTGGTACACAACACCTAGTCCTGGCAGTGATAATCTCCTCCTGATAAAACACTGATTGTATTGAAACTACAGTAAGTTGCTGAGCTAGTGACACATCTCTGGAATCAGGCTCTTAGCCCCTACATTATGTTGCTTTCAGATTCTGTATAATGTAAGTGAATGTGAATATGAAAATCCAAAATAGTGTTTTAGAAAGGATATAACATGGCCTCATTTTAGATGTCCATATTATGGTCGAAATGGCCAGACCTTCTCATGGTTCTACAGAATTGGACATAAAATGAGTATCAAAAGTTTTGTAATACAGATGATCATATCAATTCCAGGTAAATCAGATTTGCTTTTAATTTCACAAAAAATTTGGTTTTTGCCAGAACCTGAATTTTTCAATTTGCTTAATTGCTGTTTCATAATTGTGTTGTCATAATTGTTAGTGTCCTTTGATTGGTGCTTCTACCCTTTATAATAGTTGCTCTTTCATTTGCTCTCTAATCTACCTGAGGAAGATAGCGTCTGCTATCGAAATGCGTCGTGGCGTTAGAGAGCGTACTAAACAATAAAAGGTTTGTGTGTTATAACCTAATCCCCTGTCTAGTTGTTCTAGCGCTTCACTATCACCGCACAATTCCTTCTTTCTAGTTCCAACATAGCACACTCTGCTTAGCTAACCTACATGCCTGTTATTGGGCTCATAGGAACCGGCCTAGCGTATGGGAGCGACCTTCCCCACCCAGGCTCTTTTGGTTGCTCCTAAATCCCAGACCAAAAATCCAGTCAAAATAAATCCATCTCAGTAACCATATCTGCTGCTTTCTTATAATTGTTAAAAGGGTTCTTCAAACAAAAACGCATTTTCTAAAATAGACCATCTATTTAACTATAAACAATAGCACCAAAGCCCCTCTGTAACCTTTTGTATTATCAATAGCACAATATGGGTTACATTATGTTAGACCTGTGATCTAAACTTAGATTTTTTTATCAAGCCAGTCCAACATTAAATTATAGATTATTAGGTGGGTGGCTTTGAGGAGACATATTTGTAACTCTATTCCTTTTGCAAGTATATCACATTTTTGCATATTAGGTCATTTTAAATACAGCCCCACTGAGGTTCCCAATTACTGGCAAGCATGAAACAATGTCTTCCTTCTTTTTAATACATTACTTGCTAAAGAAACGGTTTACAGAAGACACCTATTCAGCATAAAGGGAAATTTATGTTAGATTGTAAAAAGATCGGACCGCTTCCAGGCCAAAAGATAAGCCCCTAAGCGTAACGCTTCACTCATCTAGATACTTTTCATAAATCTTTTCTCCCAATACAACCAGAAAAAAAAAGTACATTCCCTCTCTCCTCGTATGTAGATGTTTAAAACCAGGCAGATTTAATTAAGTCTCAAGACAAAATGTTCTGTCACTATGACAAAACAAAACCAAATTTTTCAGACATGCAATTATATACCTGCAGAGCTCCTGAGAGATAATAAGAACCACAGAATGAACAGAAACAAACCAGCCCTGCAAATTACATTTATCTGTGTTTCATTCTACACCAAATGATCATTAGATTAACAGCCTCATGATTCTTATTTGGAGAAGCAAAATGATGTCTTTCCTGGCTCAATAGCAGAGGAATGAGTTAATCTTCCGAGGCTGCCCAAGGAAAGATTACAACCTTGTGTTTCTAAATCTTTCACTGATTTCCAAAGGTGGAAACACTTGTAAAAGTTATATGGTGAAAGCAAAACAAATCTATAAAACTAATTTTCATACTTGCCAAAGGCCCCAAAACTATGCCTTAAAGTGGCAGTTTGGAAGCGTCCCTAGAAAGGAGGCTTAAATATCCATTATCTTAAATTAAAATTTTGGTAAGTGTGCTTTATTGCGGAAAGCTACTTAAGTACAGATGGCAAAATGTAGCTACTTACTGTAAGTATACTTGCTAATTTTCTTAGTGTTACACACCTATCCCACGTATCCTGGGCTCTTCTTCCTTCATCGCAGTCCACTGCCCTCTGTTGTGCTCCACGTCAGGTTTTGCAAGTTGCCCAGTGTGGCTCAGTAATATCATCCCCCTAGACTTTCCGTTTGTTATACTCCACCTTCTGTGCACAGTGTGCTTTACCTTGCTTCCATCCCTGGTGGATTCCAATGCATCTTGCTGCTTCCAAAATTGTGGGAAGTCCTTGCTTCTTATGTACCTTTTTGCTTGATGCACCAACGTCAGGAGTCCATGTGCCCAATAGGACCTGAGGCTTAGAGGATCCACCCCACCAAGTGAGCGTAAACACTGAGTTTCTAATCCAGGAGAAGCCAAAGATGCAAACTTCTTCGTATCGAACAGCACTTGCTCAAGTGGTGCTCAAGGAAAAACTATTATGAAGTAGCTTCCGAACAAATGAACAACTTTATTTCAAGACAAAGAATAACGGGGCTTTGGTACAGATTTGTTAGGTTCGTCTCAATTTCATCAGCAACAGTAAGTGGATAAATCCTGCAAATCGGAGAAGCAGCCCAAACCACCTGGAAGATGTTTGATCTCCTCCAACATCCATCCATAAAGTTGTGCTTGTTGTCAGCACAATTCCAAAATATTCAATTTTATTTTTAGCTAAGATTCACTAAAGTAAGATCAGATGTACTGATCACCCCTTTGTTTTATGCTTTTATTTCTAGATTACAATCCAAAAAAATATTAAATGCCGGAAAATGTCACTGGTGGTCTAGTCCCTTTTGAGTCCATGCCTCTTTAATGGCCCTCAAAAAAAAGTTGAAAACTGAGCTTCAATTAATGACAATATAATTTTGTACCGTGTTAGCCAGTAGATAGAAAAATATTTAGATTTGAGAGTCCTCAGTGGTTGATATCTTTTAATGGCTAACTGAAAAGATGGTAACAAATTGCAAGCTTTCAAAACTTCTCAGGATTCTTCATCAAGCATAGTATAACACAAAATCTGAAGAGTCACATATTTATACACAGCAAGACACAGAAATAATGTAATAGACGAGACAAGTGACGTAAAGTAGATCTACTACTATTGGAGATTAATGACAAAGCATCCAGTTGTCAGGCACAGGAAATCTTCTGGATATGCTTGCTCCCAGGAGATCCATGGGGTGTCCAGAAGATTTAACATTTTCTCTAGGAGTTTGGGTTGTATCAAAGAGATTGGGGGTGCAATCACAACAGGTTCCTGGTGCTCAAAGACCCTTCAGCCTCATACGAAGACATTTGATAGAAAAGGAGGACCCTCCTGCTGATATTGTGTTAAGGTCTAGTGATGAGCGAGCATGCTCGCCACTGCTCGGTACTCGCCCGAGCATCTCAGTACTCGAGATGCTCGGAGCTCGCCGAGTACTTGCGCTATGCTCGGGCGGATGCTCGGGTCCCTGTCCTGCATGTTTGGCGCTATTTAGAGCGCCAATCAACATGCAGGGATTGCCTGCCACTCACTGTAATGCCGCAGCCATTTTGGTTGTGGCATTACAGCGATTGCCCAAATCGATGGGAACAGTGCTCGGTGAAACATGAAAAGCCGGCAATTCATCAGCCTCATACAGTTAAAACATCGGTACCCGACAATTTAGAAAAGAAAGAATAGAGCATCACACATAGATTAGATAGAAACATGTCAGTCACATATATGATAAGTACAGTGACAGTGTTGGTTACTGTACTTGTCATTTAGTGTTAAAATAAAGGATTTACTAAAAAAAAAATTGACGTGGGGTTCCCCGTAATTTTAGTCTGTAGCGGAGGTTAAGCAGACGGCTGGAGCAGATGTTTGAAGCCTGGGATGAGGGTAATACCCACGGGCTGGGGTTGATGTCAGCTTATAATGCCAGCTGATATGAAGCCCAGGTTAGTAATGGGGAGGAGTCTATAAGACGCCCCCATTACTAATCCCATAATGAAAGTGAAAAAAAACACCAACACCCAGAATAAAATCTTTTAATTGAAATAAACACACAATACTTTAATATTCTGAATTAAACTCTACTTACCATATCGCATTTCCCATTGACTTACATTGTACTCGTTACTCCTAGTGAGTAATTAAAAGGAAACTCGCGGAGTAACGAGTAGCCCGAGTACCGTACTATTCGGCGAGTACCGAATAGTAACGAGTATACTCGCTCATCCCTAATCTGGATGTCTTCGATTTCATACAGAGGAGGATATGGAAAAACTGTGGCATGCTTTTTTGGATCATACGAGAGAAAATCCATTGAACCGTGAACGATATATAAGTATTATTCAATCCTATCCCGTTATCCTGGCAATTAGAAATGAACAAATTGATTCGATGTGAATTGTATTTGCTTTGATTTTTTAGGAAAACCATCAAATTTTAGCCAATTGCAATTCACTTTGCACAAATTGCCTAAAATGTCTGTCCATCATCATTTTATACATTGCAGAAGTGTGCATCAGTCACAGGAGGATCAACTGATTTCAGGCAGGCTTCGCATAGTACTTGCAGCTATCACATCACATGGTATAGCATAGCCAATCAAGAGGGACTTTCATAGCCAGTATAAAAGCAGAAGCAGAAAATGCAGCAGACATTTTGTGGTGAATCAGAATTGTGAAAGAACGTCACATCTCAAAGTTTAGCCATAGAGATAGGGAGAGAAAGCCATAAATCACTGAATAAACTGTATAGTGTGCCTGACAGCACTGTAGTGAGGAAGATTAGTGTGCGAGGAAACGTTAATAATGTGCTACATGTTTTTCAAGGCAATTGCATGTTTTGGAGTACTTTCAATGTGACTCAAAATGAATTTCCTAGTAAAGTTTGGTGAATCTGGTGTTTTTGAATTTCAAAAGATTCGCTCATCTCTAATAGCAATTAATTAGGTGCATTTACGGGGTTATTGTCATCTTTGCACGTTGTCAGCCATCCATCCACCTGACACTTGCTGATCTCCGAGGGCATGTGAGCCACCATTCATTCATTGTCTATGGGATACCACACTCGTGTACATCAGTTATCTCCAGCAGTCCCAAAGACAATCAAAGGATCACTGGCATACATGTTCTGTGCTCCATTCTAAAGGGGAATTTAAGAGCCCTTTGGGGATCGGTGTGGGTCTCAGTGGTTGGACTCCTAGTAACCAGGAAGTTATACCACAGGATTTGTGGTATAACTTCCTGGTTCCTTGCAGAGAGGAGAATAACTCTTTAATCCTCATGCTCCATTATGAGTTATTCTTAGAAACTTTCATACACTGAAAAGTCAATGCATAAATTATTTAGGACTGTGCTTGATGTGCAAAATCAGATTTCATCAGATGATCCAAGATCCTTTCTTTATACTGAAATACCATCTTGAAAACTCTAATCGTATTCACCAACTTTGTACTTTGAACTTGGTCTTATTAATGGTAAATGAATTCAGGGCCAGACTGCCCCACCAAGGCACCAGAGGATCCTCCAATGCTCAACATGATTATGGGCCCTAAAGCTACACAAGTAGACAACTCCATTTGGAGTCAAATGCATTATCAATGTGGGTCTATTTCATGCCAAATTATTCAAATACAACCTATAAAATCTTGTTGTTAATATGTGTCTTGTACCACTGGACGAAAGTGGAAGTGTTATATCTTACCTGGTGAGATGGATTCCCTAAGCCCCCAGTAGCACAGAAAAATTATGTTGGTGCAGCAGGATGGTCCAGTTGGAACTGAAGAGATTGAACTTCAATTGTGGGGGTTGATTGGTAGTCCACTAGGAAGACTAATGAATAAAGATAGCGGCACAGCAGAGTAGAGTAGCACTGTAGCAAAGCTGGGCCAGAGACCCACTGGAGAGAATGGAAGAATAAAGTAATTCAGCAAGACCAGCAATGTAGCAGAACTGAGGTGGATATGGAGAGTCATGATTAGGATGAAGCAAAGCCTAATGTGTAGAGTAGAACTGAGTTGGTCAGGAGATTCACAATATGGATGTATCATAATCTTACATATGAAGGAGAGCTGAGTTGGTCAGGAGACTAAATCTAGATGTATCAGAGCTTAGCATGTGGATCAGTGTTGAGGTTGACAGGAAACTCTTCATCAGGATATAGTTGTGTGGACACCAACTACCTGAATACTCATATGTCATCCAGCCTCCTGAGCAGGCCTTTAAAGCCAAGGAATGAGACTGAACTAGAAAGAGACACTATAGTGAACTCTGTTAGCTCTTGCCTACATAAATAAGGTCTGCAGATATATTTAAAAGGTTATTAGTAAATAGTAAGTACACCTATATTCACTGTAGGTTTGTAGCTGGACAGAATCTTGATGAGATATATGTGTCACCAAGTTGGTTAGCCTCGGTAATTTAAAGCCCAAAAAAGCAGGTTCTGGCACAATTAGTGCTGAAAGTGTTAAGAAGGCGTAGTAAGGGTTCAGTTTTTAGGAACAGTCAGAAAGAGATGGGTGGATCTGGCTGCTCCAATTAGGAATCAGTAGGCCTTATATAAAGCAGCTAGGTTGTTTCATTTATGGTCTGTGTGCAGAGGGGGAAAGACCATTAAAGTTGGACAGACTGTGTCTGAACAGCGCCTGTATTGCTCTATGAGTGGAAACTACCCACAAATGCTGAGGTACTGTACCTTCCTTGAAAAAAAAAAGACTGTTTCTTTAGTATTACATTTTGATTGAAGATAAGCTGCTTCATTTCTTTGTGGAAGTTAATGAGAGACAATAAACTTTACCCTATTTTGACACCACAAATCTGTGCCTGTGTGATTGCTACCAGCTGCCAAAGAGTTCCTACATCACCTATACATGGGTGATAACTTGCTGATGGCAAGTGATTTCTGATTGGGGGGCCCATTGATTCTGAGAATGGGGCTCTGAAATGCCTCACTATGATGGAGCATGCCAAAACACCATTCATTGCCTATGGGACTGCAAGAGAAAACCAAGCAGTGTACCAATGTTGCCAACTATTTTTTTTTATTTTTTCTTGACAGCTTATTAAAAAGCACAGACAGACAATCAATTTTACAGACACATTGGAAAACCAAGTGCACAACATCGGGAAGAGGGAGAGGAAGCCCAAACAATAGGGAAAGGGGGAGTGGAGACCCTTAAGCAGATCTGATAACACCCTGACTCCCCTAACATCCCTAAATAGGTTCCACACCTATCGCTGAGCAGGAAACCAAATCCCTTACTGCCCATAGTGATAGGCCCTAGATAGGGAGGGGACAGGGTGAGCACTAGTCAGCCCCCACTGCAAAGGTAAACGAACAAGGGAAACACTTAGCTTGAGAATATACTAGAGAGATCACCTCAACTATCCTCCAATGGAGCTCCAAGAAGACACTAGTATTTCCACACTGGGCAGAGGAGAATAGAGCTATCATCGGCGACTCTCTGGAGAGACTGAAGGCATTTAAACATCCTGCAAGGGTGTGTCAATTAGCAGCAGGAGGTGGAGGTGACTTCTAGGTCCTAGAAGCAGAAGGATATCACTACACTACAGAGAAGATCAAGAAGGTGCCTGCAGAGCCAAGCGCAATGATCTTCTACAGCTGGATCAAGGACGACTGTCACACCTGACACACCCGTGACAAATATGTCATTATGATCAGAAGTAATATATGTCTACAGCTTATAAATCTGATATGAAGACATCAGTTGCCTTCACTGTAAACTGCAAAATAATGATAATTGCAGACAAAAATCTCTGTATAAATTTCTTCAGGTTGAAAAAAAGTGAAATTTTTTTATGGACAGGGCAAAGAAGTGCCCATTTTTATGGACTGTCTTGGAATTTCTGGACGGTTGGCAACCCTGCAGTGGACCCAGCTATATCCGGCAATGAGTAAAACAGGGACATTTATTCACCGCCACCACTCCATTCTAATAGTACATTTCAGAGCTTCTTTCTCGGGATCATGAGGGTCTCAGCCATTGGGCCACCAACAATGAGCAAGTTATAAGCTATTTTCGTGTATAGGTGATAATTTACTAGAATGGGAATAACTCTTTAACCTCGATATAATATCAAATGTGTCTGAGCTAATAAACAGATGCTTTATGTACATAAATCAGTATATAACTACATCTACACTCGCATACATAAGTAATATGTGGAATACAATGTAACACGATAAAATGTAGAATAATCTGCTGGATTTCACATGTTTGGTCTCTACATAACATCAGGGCACTAGCAGGATAATTCTGATCTTTCTCCCCTGTGATTTTATAAGAGATAAAGACATATTGCAGAACGGGCGATTGATGCCTTAATTCTGACCCATTACACACAGTCGTCTTGTGCTTTCTCCTGCACAAAACCAGGGAATTATATGTGTCACAACCTGATGGAAAAAATAATTGTTCGGTATGTGCTATTGAGCGAGTTGTGCTAGTTAAAGTGACTGGAATCATGGGGTGAATATTTAAACAGGGCAAAGAAGGGTGGCAGCGAGGAGCGTGAATGATTAGTATGACATATGGGGCATTATATGAATGATTAATAGGAGATTCGCGAGCTCAGACTGCAGAAAACCCATCATCTGACAACTGATGACATAACGTATATAGTGCATTGGTCTATAGGATATAGTGTGGGGTCCTGTAACTATTATAGTATAGGATTGATGTACCAATAGTATTGGTGGCAAAGGGTGCAGCTATAGGGGGTGCAGAGGTAGCAATCACTTACAGGTCCTTTATATAAGGGGTCTCCTGTGTTATACATGGAAAATTGAAGAACATACGACAGATTTTTGTATCTGTCTACTCATCTATTTATCTATGTATCTAACCTCTATCAAATATAAATCTGACATCATTCACATTTCCAAAAGTTGACAAACTGTCATTATTCCGAGGCCATCATTAACGGAGCAGAGGAGCCCCGATGATTTTATGGGGTCCATCTAGCTTCCATTTGTGTTAGGTTTTCCGGGAGGGGGGCGGAGAGTTCTGCATATAAAAGTTATTCTTCTATTCTAAAAAAAAAAAAAGAATGACAGGTGGAAACCAAAGGGATAAATAAATCGTTGGAGCCACTCTGCTTTTGTTTGAAAACAAGAATAGACAAGATATTAATTGCATTTATGTGTTACATTTATCTGCTCTAAATAGAAAAGACAAACGGAAAAGATGAACAAACATGTGAACAGAGACTAACACCTCTATACACCTCACCTCCTCCTCCTCCTGTACAATGACTGATAACACCTATATATACAGGAGATAACACAGGATCCACCATTCACAATAGGGGATGTCACAGCTCACCTCCTCCTCCTCCTGTACAATGACTGATAACACCTATATATACAGGCGATAACACAGGATCCACCATTCACAATAGGTGATGTCACAGCTCACCTCCTCCCCCCTGCACAATGACTGATAACACCTCTATATACAGTAGATAACACAGGATCCACCATCCATAATAGGTGATGTCACAGCTCCCCTCCTCCTCCTGTACAATGACTGATACCTCCTCTATATACAGTAGATAACACAGGATCCATCATTCATAATAGGTGATGTCACAGCTCCCCTCCTCCTCCTGTACAATGACTGATACCACCTCTATATACAGTAGATAACACAGGATCCACCATTTACAACAGGTGATGTCACAGCTCAACTTCTCCCCCTTCCTTCACAATGATCTATGCCCATATCAGAGCATGAGCAGAAAAACATTATATATTTTTTAAAAATATGTATTAAACATAAAAACTTGATCTAAATACTAGCTACTCTTTTTTCATAAACATTAGAAATGATGATATCACATTTTGTAATAAAACTTATTAGAGAAATTGCCTTTTTTTACCTCTTATCACTTTTTGTCTTTTGTCATTCACTCTTAAAAAACTGCTCAAATCTGTGTACAAATCTGTTTGTAATGAAGGAACAAGTTACACTTGCTATCTACAAAAGTCTGCGGAAAGTGGGGGGGGGGGAGACTGGAGGGTAACAAAAGCAGAAAGGCACAAGGGGAAACTGCAGGAAGAAAAACTATTAAAATGCAGAATATAAGTAATTTAAAGGGGTTTTCCCTTTTAGATAATGTTCGGCCCTAGCTGCAGTTTGTTAAAAAAAAACAAAAAAACAAATGGCGGTGTCCTCACCTTCCATGGGACCACCGACGAATCTCCACTGCTGCCTCCAGTCTCTGGAAAACGTCAGCACTGCAGCCAATCACTGAGCTCAGCAGCCCTTAAGGGGGCGTTCTGTGTACACTAGCACAGCCATTGAGCTTACTAATTGGCTGCCGCACTGTCGACATGACATCAACCAATGCCAGACACTAGGGACAGCAGTGGAGACTCGCCGGTGGATTAAGGGAAGATGAGTACAGTGCGGTTTATTATTTTTTAACAAACTTCAGCTGGGGCAGGAAAGAACTTTATCTGAACGAGAATAACCCCTTTAATAACCTGAAATAGTGTTATTAAAATAGATCTTTTTTTTTTTTTGCTAACGCATTCCCTTTAAACATATTTTTACTTTTTTTTTTTTGGAACAGCGCCACTTTTCTCCATTGGTTGTGTCAGGTACTGCAGCACAGGCTTATTTAATTTTCCATCACATACATTGTACTAAAAAAATAAATAACCCTATATACATCAACGTTTCCTACGTAGAGCAGAATTTTGAGGAATTAGCAAATGATTGCATTATGTGAATAGTTTGAGCCGCTCCTGATCTT
Organism: Phyllobates terribilis; assembly: GCF_046119375.1. Classification (NCBI taxonomy): domain Eukaryota; kingdom Metazoa; phylum Chordata; class Amphibia; order Anura; family Dendrobatidae; genus Phyllobates; species Phyllobates terribilis. The sequence continues at coordinate 333,707,407 of NW_027362768.1, forward strand.
TTCCGTTGTCTCTTTTTTACTTTTTTTTCCCCAGTTCTTCCTAAGTACGAAACGTGCACAATTGACTATAAACGCTCGCCTGTTTTACATATTACTTAACGCTGCTGTTTGTAAGAGCCATTTACATTGGCGCTAAATTAATTGTGTTCCAGCTTTTATTTTCTGAGCAAATTTCAAAATGCGGCTCTTAATCATGAATACATTTATCCATATATTACAGCTCGGGGGAGAAATACTTTATACGTGCTGTAAATTATAGAGTGCAGGAGCGGAGTGGACACTGAGGGGAATTAGCAAACCAAATTTGCTCTGTTTCCATAATTTGCTTGCAATGCCCTTGATGGAAAATGTATCAGTGGATATTTGATATGAAGGGAGTTCTATCATATATTGTTTAACAGGATTCGGGAGAAGGGGGCCATTTGTTTCCTTGACAATTGGCCACCGAGGATTTGGGAGTTATTGTTATTACAGAATTGTAATTGTAACAAGCTCATGGCTCGTGAAGAATCGCCAGATTAGCAGATGGCTCGGACTGACAAATTAGTTCAGTTTAGTCACTTTAACATTTCTCAGATTGTTTTTTTAGGTATATATTTTGTGTGTTTTGGCTGCTGTATTATTCAGGGTTGGCCTCATGTATATATAACCATCCTTACCCGCCCAGGACTTGTGCCTGCCTTGATTTTTAACTACTTTCAGACTGCCCGTAGACTGTTAACTTTGGGTGGTCTGTATTCAGACATTCAGACAGATACAAACTCCGCATAAAGAAGGCAGAGACAGTTTATCACCTTCTCTGCCTTCTCGGTCTCCACAGTGCACTTTGTATGCAGCTGGGTGTCCACTGTTCAGGGTCTTGGTGTTTCTCAGCCCTTATTCATATTTACATTATTTAATACTAGAGGTTAGGATCATCCCGAATAGGGTCACCATGACGTGGTGGGATGGCTTATATGTTTTTTCTTATCAAAATTATGTTAACCAAGTACCCTATATTATTTTCAGCACTATTGTTATTTATTTATTTACTGCAGGGTATTTGCTTACTTAGTTTCTATCTTAGGTTTTGTCTGTTTAGTGGCCAGTGTGAGCATGCACCTACACACTGCATGCATACTAACTTATACTCCAGTTAATTTCTTTAGATTTTCATTTATGTAGCAATAGGAAATGCCAATGGCCCTTTCTCCTCCAGACCCAGTCGTTATATGACTGCTGAGTATAGGGATGGAGCAAGAGCTGCTAAGAAGACTAGGAGACTCAGAAACAAAGTCAGCTCTGCTATGCAGCCAGGAGGTTGCATTTTCACTGTAATTTGGGCACTATGTGAAATAAAAGAAATAAAAATTATGCAATAAATAAAGTCACTGCCCAACACAAATCACTGTTACTAGTCCCTCCTGCCCAAACCAAAAAAATAATAATTCCCACCAATATTGCAAGGTATTGACAAAAAAAAGAGACTATGATAGAATCATAGAATCTTAGAGTTGGAAGGGACCTTCGGACTCATCATGCCCAATCCCCTGCTCAATGCAGGAGTCACTAAACCATCTCAGACAGATAATTATGATAATGGCATAAAAATGAAGCTCCATGTATCATGAAATATAGATGCAAAAATTATTTGAATATTGGACCAAAACATACAGTGAGGAAAATAAGTACAGCACAGACCAAAAGTTTGGACACACCTTCTCATTTAAAGATTTTTCTGTATTTTCATGACTATGAAAATTGTACATTCACACTGAAGGCATCAAAACTATGAATTAACACATGTGAAATTATATACTTAACAAAAAGTGTGAAACAACTGAAAATATGTCTTATATTCTAGGTTCTTCAAAGTAGCCACCTTTTGCTTTGATGACTGCTTTGCACACTCTTGGCATTCTCTTGATGAGCTTCAAGAGGTAGTCACCGGAAATGGTTTTCACTTCACAGGTGTGCCCTGTCAGGTTTAATAAGTGGGATTTCTTGCCTTATAAATGGGGTTGGGACCATCAGTTGTGTTGTGCAGAAGTCTGGTGGATACACAGCTGATAGTCCTACTGAATAAACTGTTAGAATTTGTATTATGGCAAGTAAAAAGCAGCTAAGTAAAGAAAAACGAGTGGCCATCATTACTTTAAGAAATGAAGGTCAGTCAGTCCGAAAAATTGGGAAACTTTGAAAGTATCCCCAAGTGCAGTTGCAAAAACCATCAAGCGCTACAAAGAAACTGGCTCACATGAGGACCGCCCCAGGAAAGGAAGACCAAGAGTCACCTCTGCTTCTGAGGATAAGTTTATCCGAGTCACCAGCCTCAGAAATCACAGGTTAACAGCAGCTCAGATTTGAGACCGGGACAATGCCACCCAGAGTTCTAGCAGCAGACACATCTCTACAACACCTGTTAAGAGGAGACATTGTGCAGCAGGCCTTCATGGTAAAATAGCTGCTAGGAAACCACTGCTAAGGACAGGCAACAAGCAGAAGAGACTTATTTGGGCTAAAGAACACAAGGAAAGGACATTAGACCAGTGGAAATCTGTGCTTTGGTCTGATGAGTCCAAATTTGAGATCTTTGGTTCCAACCACCGTGTCTTTGTGAGACTCAGAAAAGGTGAACGGATGGACTCTACATGCCTGGTTCCCACCGTGAAGCATGGAGGAGGAGGTGTGATGGTGTGGGGGTGCTTTGCTGGTGACTCTGTTGGGGATTTATTCAAAATTGATGGCATACTTAACCAGCATGGCTACCACAGCATCTTGCAGCGGCATGCTATTCCATCCGGTTTGCGTTTAGTTGGACCATCATTTATTTTTCAACAGGATAATGACCTCAAACACACCTCCAGGCTGTGTAAGGGCTATTTGACCAAGAAGGAGAGTGATGGGGTGCTATGCCAGATGACCAGGCCTCCACAGTCACCTGACCTGAACCATATCGAGATGGTTTGGGGTGAGCTGGACCGCAGAGTAAAGGCAAAAGGGCCAACAAGTGCTAAGCATCTCTGGGAACTCCTTCAAGATTGTTGGAAGACCATTTCCGGTGACTACCTCTTGAAGCTCATCAAGAGAATGCCAAGAGTGTACAAATCAGTCATCAAAGCAAAAGGTGGCTACTTTGAAGAACCTAGAATATAAGACATATTTTCAGTTGTTTCACACTTTTTTGTTAAGTATATAATTCCACATGTGTTAATTCATAGTTTTGATGCCTTCAGTGTGAATGTACAATTTTCATAGTCATGAAAATACAGAAAAATCTTTAAATGAGAAGGTGTGTCCAAACTTTTGGTCTGTACTGTATGTATTCTATTAAATAAGTTGATCACCTACCAAACAGCAAGAATTCTGTCTCTCACAGACCTGTTAGTTTTTCTTTAAGAAGCCCTCCTACTCTGCACTCATTACCTGTATTAATTGCACCTGTTTAAACTCGCTACCTGTATAAAAGACACCTGTCTACACAATCAATCAATCATAGTTCAACCTCTCCACCATGACCAAGACCAAATATCTGTCTAAGGACACCAGGGACAAAATTGTAGTCCAGCACAAGGCTGGCAAGTGCTACAGGACAATAAGCAAGCAGTTTGGTGAGAAGGCAACAACTGTTGGCACAATTATTAGAAAATAGAAGAAACACAAGTTGACTGTGAATCTTCCTCGGTCTGAGGTTCTATGCAAGATCTTGCCTTGTGGGGTAAGGATGGTTCTGAGAAAGGTCAGGAATCAGCCCAGAACTACCAGAGAACTTGGTCAATCACCTGAAGAGAGCTGGGACCACAGTCTCAAACATTACTATTAATAACACACTACGTCGTCTTGGATTAATGTCCTGCAGGGCACACAAGGTCCCTCTACTCAAGCAAGCACATGTCCAGGCCTGTTTGAAGTTCACCGATGACCATCTGGAGGATCCAGAGGAGGCATGGGAGAAGGTCATGTGGTTAGATGAGACGAAAATAAAACTTTTTGGTATTAACTCTACTCGCTGTGTTTGGAGGAAAAAAAAGGATGAGTACAACCCCAAGAATACTGTCCCAACTGTAAAGCATGGTGGGGAAACATCATACTTTGGGGGTGCTTTTCTGCAAAGGGGACAGGACAACTGCACCGTATTGAAGGGAGGATGGATAGGGTCATGTATCGCGAGATATTGGCCAACAACTTCCTTCCCTCAGTAAGAGCATTCAAGATGAGTCGTGGCTTCCAGCAAGACAATAACCCGAAACACACAGCTAGGAGTGGCTCTGTAAGAAGCATTTCAAGGTCTTAGAATGGCCTAGCCAGTCTCCACACCTGAACCCAATAGAAAATCTTTGGAGACAGCTAAAACTCAATGTTGCGCAGCGACAGCCCCGAAACTTGAAAGATCTGGAGAAGATCTGTATAGAGGAGTGGGACAAAATCCCTGCTGCGGGTTGTGCAAACCTGGTCAAGAACTAGACAAAATGTCTGACCTCTGTAATTGCAAACAAAGGTTTCTGTACCAAATATTAAGTTCTGTTTTTCTATTGTATCAAATACTTATTTCATGCAATAAAATGCAAATCAATTATCAATGTGATTTTCTGGATTTTTTTTAGATTCTGTCTCTCACAGGTGAAGTGTACCTATGATAAAAATTACAGACCTCTCCATTCTTTGTAGGTGGGAACACTTGCAAAATTGGCATTGTATCAAATACTTATTTTCCCCACTGTATTTTTATAGCTGACGTCCAGAAGAAGTGAGAGATTCTCCTGCTCTATGGCTTCCTCCGGATTTTAGTTATGTCAAAGGAAGTAAGAGTGAAGCAGCCCATTAGAGGTTCCTGATTGGCTTCTGGGCTCATGTGATATATGCAGGACCTGATGTCGATGTCAGTGGATTGGCTCCAGCACCAGAGGTAAGTATAAGGCGTTTGTACTGTAATATTCTAATTGAGAAGGGGTTGTCCGAGTAGTTGACAAGCCCTTTAAGTCAATGTCTGACCCATGAAAGTTCTTGGAAACATGATTAGGGATTTCAGCCAAATAAGACTACCTTTTGTAGGCAGCTGTTTCAGAGCTGTTAATTGTCAATAGGCTAAGTGTTCATGGTGCTTGATTTTTTTGGATTCACAGTAACATTTGTGGCTCAAGTATGGGCAATTACCATTATGTCCCTTAAACAATTAAAGCGGTGTTCCCATCTAAAGCACTGATGGAATACAGCCAACTAATGACATTTTTAGGTTTAGAGAACAAGAGGAAAAAGTTACGTAAACGTGGCTGTGTTGTAATTCCCCACTTAAATAATTAGTGGGTGGCTTAGCAGTTGGACACATACAGGCCAGGAAATGATATCAGCAAAAAAAGCAAAAAAAAAAAAAAACAAGAACATAAACAATGAAAGAAACAATTTAAACAACAAAAAAGCAAAACAAGAACAAAAAAAAACCTTCAGACTTTCGAGCACCGAGTGTTTTTAAGTGCATTTGGAGTTCCATTAAATAGAAGGTAACATTAGTAAGAGCAATCCTAACCATCCAACTGTGACATTGTATGAATCCACACTTCCTTGGAAACATAATTATGTAACAGCATGGGCTTCTCCATTTGCAACAAAAGAACCAAAAACAAGACAATTGCAAAAGGAACAGAACGAGAAGGGCGCACAAAGGGAAGTGTATTGTGTCTGCTGCAGAATACAACTACCTCTTAGTATAATAAAAGGGAACAAGGTAACGAGAGCCCGGTATACAAACGGAAAAGAGATAGTCTCCGCACAATCGCTCTTTTGACAAGCGGCAGACTTGACAACTTTTTCTTTTTTTTTTACCCCCACTCCTTCACTTAGACTATTTCATAATAAGTGCAGATGGTGTATTTTCTGCTCTATGATACAGTGAAAGCTTACAAGATCAGAAGGTAATGATTCATTCCACCCTCCATGTTAGTACATCGGAAGATCATCCTGAGAGACAGCGAATTTTATAAATTGCTCTCGGCCATAAATCACATAACTGCAAATCTTCACCAGGAAGAAGAAATCACAAAATGCAAATAATTTTATTAATGCAAGAAATGTAAGATATTGACTTTCCCTTGGGCGGGATGGTGAATCCTCTAATAAAAACATCACGGCTAACATCCATTATTTTCACTTGATATGTATTATTAATGTTTTAGCATGTTTCATTTTGTTCCTTTGTTAGTCTAATAAAGCCTTTGTATGAAAAAAAAGATATATATGAATTTTTTTCATAATCTTCGGGTTATGGGTGGAATTTTTTTAAAATTTAAAAGATATATGTTTTTTTAATAAAAGATGGATTTTATGTAATGAGTTAGGGAATGATGGACAGGTGCATGGAGAAAGCAACAGGACCTAAAAATAAGCTCACCTTGAATGAAATAAGTAATAATCTTCCCAGATCTTGTAAACAGCAATTTATAAAACACCGGTCAACACCATCATCCAACTCTAAGAAATTGTCTAAAATAGGACATGGGAGTAATTCACACCTTAACAATCCTTTGATGATCCCAAGCCAATACTTCCCTGGTTCCTCTTTGATCTCACTTTACCGGACTCCAGTGATGACGTTGTGTGTCAAAATGTGACCACTGCATCCAATCACTTTCAAAGTCATTTAGAACAGCAAGGTGGCAAAACGTTGGGTGCAAAGTTCAGTGTCATCTCAACATATCAAGCATTCAGAGAACGACAGGGGATGTGGAAAGTGTCAGCATAAGACAAGTGATTAGAAAAGTGGATTTTCCTACTTTGAATTTCCTTGTCATGCTTTGCCTCCGGAGGTCCTGAGTTGAACGTAATGCGGTATATTCGTTTTACCCTGTTTGTTCCTTTAACATAAATTCACTTACCTAATACTCCAAGGGTCAGAGTTGCAGATGGAGCTTCACTTCAGCAATGGCAGACTTGCCAACGATTAGAATGCAAAATGTGAGACCACTTTTCCTAAAAGAATTACCACGAAGGCACCTCAAACCGGCTAGGAACAGACCCTAACATGGCTAATTTTGGGTATGGTTGTACTTACCTTCCTTAGTTTTGTAGTCCGTTCACAGGACTGTCCTGCCAAAATTGAAACTGTTGGCACAACACTACTTTTGTGACACAAGAGCATGGAGAGTCCAAGTGGTCACCAGTTCCTAGAAAGTAATTTCAATTACTCTTTAGTAGAGATGAGCGGAGTTCGACTCGAACTGTTCGCCAATCTCAAATTCGAGCTGTTTTGGGCGGTGTTCGAGCCGTTCGGCGGACACGAACAATTTGAAAAAAATTTGGCTGTCCGAGGTTATGTTCGATAACTGTTCGTGCACCAAAATCATAACTGGATTTTTTCTCAGTAATGCTGAAAATTAATGTTAATACGCAGTTTGAGTGTACAGCGGGGCGGAGGGGCAGGGGATGGATCTCTGCAGAAATAATAAAGATCTCCATTTTTTTTCCTCTTTCCCGCATTTACAATGTGGAGGTGCAATCTGTCAGCCTATCAGCAGTGCACACACGGAGCGAACTGCTTTTTTTCACACAAGCAAGGGCATGTGTCATTGAAAGTGTATGTCACATGTCCTTGCCCTATAAGACCCAGCCATTTTCCCCGTCGCCACCATTTTCTCACTGCTGCAGATGCGTGTTAGACGGCACCGCTGTTGCTGTGTGCGCTATACTTTGTTAATTTCAAGCCAATTTTCGCACAAATCTACAGATAGCTTGGGAGTAGGGAATAGTTGTGATTGCAGTCTTTTTAAGGACTAGGTTACATCATTTCCTACGACTTTTATCAGGCAGGTCTGTGCTCTTAAATAGATTGGTTGGGAGTAAAGACTAATTGTAATTGCAGTCCTTTTGAGGGCTAGGTTACATCAGTTCCTATCACTTTTTGCCAGGCAGGTCTGTTTTAGTGCTGTGCAAGTTTTTTCACAGCATTTGGCTAAATCTAGCAAAGCAAATCCTTTTTGGCCTCTTGCAGTGTGTGTTAGTCAGTGGAGTAGCCTATCTGTGATGCAAGCTACACCACCTGTGTATAGAAAACCAATTTTTTTACTGCACCTAGTGAAGTAAAACCTTTTGGGCATAGCATCATTCTATTAGTCCATCTATACTAACCTCCACCAGGTTGCAAATTCAAAATCATTTTTATCTGCATCTAGCTCTGAAAAATATTTTGTCTTGAAGCAGTGTGTGGGACTTGTTCTATTAGTCCATCTATACTAACCTCCACCAGGTTGCAAATTCAATATAATTTTTTTCTGCATCTAGCTCTGAAAAAATATTTCGGCTTGTAGCAGTGTGTGGGACTTGTTCTATTAGTCCATCTATACTAACCTCCACCAGGTTGCAAATTCAATATAATTTTTATCTGCATCTAGCTCTGAAAAAATATTTCGGCTTTGGCTTGTAGCAGTGTGTGGGACTTGTTCTATTAGTCCATCTATACTAATCTCCACCAGGTTGCAAATTCAATATAATTTTTTTCTGCATCTAGCTCTGAAAAAATATTTCGGCTGGTAGCAGTGTGTGGGACTTGTTCTATTAGTCCATCTATACTAACCTCCACCAGGTTGCAAATTCAAAATAATTTTTATCTGCATCTAGCTCTGAAAAAATATTTTGGCTTGTAGCAGTGTGTGGTACTTGTTCTATTAGTCCATCTATACTAACCTCCACCAGGTTGCAAATTCAATATAATTTTTATCTGCATCTAGCTCTGAAAAAATATTTAGGCTTCGGCTTGTAGCAGTGTGTGGGACTTGTTCTATTAGTCCATCTATACTAACCTCCACCAGGTTGCAAATTCAATATAATTTTTTTCTGCATCTAGCTCTGAAAAAATATTTCGTCTTGTAGCAGTGTGTGGGACTTGTTCTATTAGTCCATCTATACTAACCTCCACCAGGTTGCAAATTCAAATAATTTTTATCTGCATCTAGCTCTGAAAAAATATTTTGGCTTGTAGCAGTGTGTGGGACTTGTTCTATTAGTCCATCTATACTAACCTCCACCAGGTTGCAAATTCAATATAATTTTTATCTGCATCTAGCTCTGAAAAAATATTTCGGCTTCGGCTTGTAGCAGTGTGTGGGACTTGTTCTATTAGTCCATCTATAATAACCTCCACCAGGTTGCAAATTCAAAATAATTTTTATCTGCATCTAACCCAGCCAATACTTTTGGGCTAATACCACAGTTTGGTCACTCAGCTCTGCTCGGTTCCCATACATTGTTTTTTGTGCAAACAACTCCAGAGTTGTCAATGAGTTAACCACCAAAATGAGTGGAAAAAGGCCTGCTGCTGGTGGAAAGGGGAATAGGCGTGTTGGGAAGGGAAAAAAGGTTGTGTCCGTGGGGTAGGTGTTAAAGCAACAGTAACATCTGCAGAAGAAAGACCATCTTCCAGCCAAACTAAGATGTCTACTTCTTTTAGCGGACAATGTGATAAGATCCCTTTCTTACGGCTACGCCAATCGCTACAAATTCCAGATGAGGCACAAAAACAGCAGGTGCTTCAACGGATATCAAGTGCTCCTTTAAGGGGCTCTCCTCCACCTCAACTTCAACATCACAAATACTCCAGTCCTGAGAGGTGTCACCCCAATCGCACTTGCTTCCTCACAGCTCCCAAGTCTCCAGCTGCCCGTCTGAGTATGGGGTAGAACAGATGGTTGATTCTGCACAGCTGTTTACTCATACTATAGCCTGGGAATCAGAGGTCGGCTCCAGAGCTTCTGTGAATCCAGACGAGGAAATGATCTGCACTGATGCCCAGAATCTTTATGAGTCAGATCCAGGACCAGACACAGAAGGTTCTGACCATAATGTCGACCCTCCTTCCCAAACTGTAACTCCTGTTGGTGGAGACAATGAGGAAGACGATGATGAGACTCAAATACTTGATTGGAGCCACAACTTTAGTTTTTTGTCAGGGCAGGAACAGGTTGGCTCTGAGGACGACGGGTGTGATAACACACAGGGTGATGATGACGAGGTTGGAGATCCCACTTACTGTCAACCCACAGTCAGCCAGTCGATGAGGTCAGCAGAGGAGGTGGAGGAGGATGCTAGTGACGACGAGGTCAGGTTGCGCCTTCCTGAACAGAGACGTAGTACTGGAAGCACGTCAACAACTGCATCCTCAAACACAACTCTGCCTCTGACCACAAGTCATAGTGGCTCTTCAGGTCGCATGGGTGCTAAGCCTTGCATAGCCTGGGCATTTTTTCAGATCGATAAAGATGACCCAACTCGTGTTATCTGTAACATTTGTCAGCAAAAGCTAAGTGGAGGCCAAAAAATACATAGTTTGAGTACTTCATGCATGAACCGGCACATGGATATGAAGCATAAGTTGCAGTGGGAAGCTCACTGTGCTACAATGCGGCCTAGCCGGCCGGGCCAACCACCGTCTGCCACATCTTGTGCATCCACGGCCTCTTCATCCTCTGTGACTGGGGGGACAGCAGTCACACCTGTTTTGGGACGCAGACCAGCCACCTCTTTAACTGCAACAGCCAGCGTGATTGGCAGGTCATTATTTTCTTTGGAGGTGGAAACACCAGCTGGTGTTCAGCGCTGTCCGACATCGATAGCACCACCTTTGGATCAAGGCAACCTAACATGTCCGCCTGCATCTTCCTCACAGACCGGCAGTTTGCCAGGGACACCCTTCTCAACCCCGTCTAAGCACAACAGCCAGCCCTCGGTCCCTCAGATGTGGACAAGTAAAAGACCATTTCCTCCTAGCCATGAGAAAGCTAAGAGGTTGAATTAAACCATCTGCAAGCTCTTGGCTACAGAAATGCTGCCTTTCCGCCTGGTGGACACAGAGGATTTTCAAGACCTTATGTCCGTCGCAGTGCCCCAGTACCAGATGCCCAGTCGGCACTACTTCTCAAAGAAAGGTGTGCCTGCGCTCCACTAGCATGTCGCACACAACACAACATCACCGCTTCTTTGAGAAACTCTGTGTGTGACAGGGTGCATTTCACCACAGACACTTGGACAAGTAGGCATGGACAGGGGCGTTACATGTCGCTGACTGGGCATTGGGTAACTATGGTGACAGCAGGACAAGGGGCTGCTGTCCAAGTCTTGCCGTCCTCACGAGTTGTGCGTCAATCCTCTTTATCTCGAAGTTCCTCCTCTGCTTCTGCCTCCTCAACCTCCTCTCGGTCCTCCACCTGCACCCAAAGCCTGTCTGGTCATGCCACAAGCTTTCTAACTGGGCAGAAGGGATCCTGCACACCTCCTTACTATGCTGGCAGCAGGGCTCAACGTCATCAGGCACTTTTTACTTTGAAATGTCTGGGAAATGTGAGTCACACAGCTGAGGAGTTGTGGTCAGCTCTGGAGAACCAGTTTCATGAATGGTTGTCTCCACTGGACCTGAAACCAGGGAAGGCCGTGTGCGACAATGCTGCAAACCTGGGTGCGGCCCTTCGCCGGGGCAATGTCACACACGTGCCTTGTATGTGACTCACCCCCTGGGCCGTGGGGCACTCGGATCCGGGCAATAGGGAACGATGGGGGTAGTAGTGGCAACCCGGTTCCGTGGCTCAGGGTGGTCAGGCCAGTGGTAGTCCGTTATGTGCTATTGATAATGTCCGACTACGCCACCCGTGGATTTGCGGTCATTAGGTACCGCCGCTGCAAGGCAGACCGCTGGGGCTGATGAGGTGTGCAGCTGGGATGGTGTGACTCCCCTCGGGAAGAGTGCGGCCCCAGGGCAGTGTAGTGGATGTTGGGAGTGATGGTAGTGAGAGTCCCAGTGCTGATAGTGCTGGAGGAGCAAGGAGCACGCAGACAACAGGTTGCAGTCCAGGGTCTTTACTAGAACAGGTAAATTGACCCACAAACAGTCCCAGCTAGGAGGGGACCTGGAAGTCTGAGAGCAATGGGGAAATTGGCCCTGGTCAGGGTGAGGGTGTAGGCCTACCATGCTTTCTGTGCTCCTTCTGGCTATCTCCTCGTTATAGGATAACAGCCCACGTTTCCGAGCTTTCCGTGTATTCTCGCCTGTATGGCCTGTGACGTGGGTTCCTTTCTGCTCCCAGCTTTGTACGGCTTTGCTGGTCCCTTCTGTTGTGGCAGGGCCTCCAGGCTTCTTAGGCCAAGGAATATACAGTCCCCTGCGGACTGGTTATCTGCTGGGGGATGTGGAATCCTCCCAGCCTCAGACACCAAAGTCTGGTAGAGTCAGTCTCTTATCTGCCAAGACAGGCTTGCTTCGCCTCTTGTCTCTGGCTTGTGGCTCTCCTCCTGCCACACTTCCTCTTAGGTGCAGTACAACTGTCTGTCCCTACTCTGCTCCGGGACACGTCTCAGTGCTGAGACAGGCCATCCAGTTCTCTCTAACCCTGCCCCCAGCACCAGCTTTTATAGGGGCAGCCAGCTCCCCCTCCTGGCCTGAGACAGGAGGCATTGCATGCTAATGTTCCCCTGACTAGAGAACCTCCCCCTTGCTCTCAGACACAGCTTTATTACACTGTGTGGCATCCAGGCCAGGGTGACACATTCCCCCCTAGTAAAATTTAGTACTCCGGAACTAAACAGTAAATAAAGAATAACATGCATAACCATAAAACATTATCAGACAGACGACGCACAGCTTGAGTTCTTAAGGTCACAGTTTGATCTGTGACCGGGTGTCCATATCACCAGGACAACGGGGAGCCTTAACCAGGTGGGGGTCTGTCCTACCCCAAGTCCTTTACAGTCTTAGTTCATTCCTGGGTTAGGCTCCGAGCGCAGTCCATACAAGGTCCCGGTTATAAAAAGTCCATAACCTTTGAGTCCTTACGGTAGCTGCAAGAAACTGAAACACAGAAATACCAAACATGCATGTAACTTGGCAAACAATTCAACATTTGGCAACAGGGTCATTTACAATCTTAGCGCACTCTATATTCTCCAGCGAGCGGGTATCTGCCCCTTTGTGCTCCTGGTTGACCTACGTAGCCCACTGTCTTGTGGTGGACCAACCTGGCTTTCCCCACTAGCGTTAGGGGTACAGCTACCAGCTGGGTGTACAGGTAGGGCAGGCAGCTGTCTGCGGGTCCTTTGGCTTACTGCAGGCATGGCAGACTCACTGTCAGCAGAGGGTTTACTCTCCTGGACTGCTGGTACAGGCTCTTCTGCCTCTGGAACCGCTTGCTCCTCTTCACCTTCCGGCTCTGGTGTTGGTTGTTGCTGTGCCGGTTGCAGGAAATGCAGGACGGGTACCACTATGGCATCATTTATGCGAGTCCAGGACTGAGGGAACTCTCCGAGAACGGTGCTGATCATTTCTTCCTTGTCCCCTGCGGGTTCAAGGTCACTCTGATCCTCTTCTGCACTACGGAGTTTCTCGGGGCACCTTTTGAGGTGGTCTCTGGAGACGACACTAGTGGTTTCTCCTCCGTCCTTGGTGATTACGCACACCTTTGGGTTGTCGTGGTCAGACTGCAGCACGGTGTAGGGTTCCCTTTCCCACTGGTCGTCCAACTTATGTAGCCTTCTCTACTGCTTCAGGACTTGCTCACCAGGTTCTAGGGCACCAGCAGGGGCGTGTTGGTTGAAGAGTTTTTCTTGCCTCTCTCTCACCTGGGCCAGGCTCTTCTCCACACTCTCCTGTACCTTCTTGTACTGCAGTTGCCTTTCCGTATCCCAGTCCGCATCCGGGGAGGTGTCCTCAGGTATTAGGACTCCCATCTCCAGGTCTACGGGCAGCTTACCTGGTCTGGCTCGCATCAGGTAAGCCGGGGTGCAGCTGGTAGCATTCGCCGGGATATGATTGTATAAGTCTATCAGGTCCGGCAGTTTTTCTGGCCACAGGCTGCGTTCCTCCAGGGGCAACGTCTTCAGGAGATCAATGACTATATTGTTCATCTTCTCACACATCCCATTGGTTTGGGGGTGGTAAGGCGTTGTACGAATCTTCTTACAGCCATAGAGGTTGCAGAACTCCTGGAAGATTTCAGCCTCGAACGCTGGACCCTGGTCTGTCAGGACCTATTCCGGATACCCGTGTGGATGACAGAAGTATTGCTGGAAGGCTCTGGCCGCTGTTTGGGCTGTCAAGTCTTTTACCGGAACCACCACGAGAAAACGGGAATAGTGGTCCACGATTGTCAGGGCGTAGATGTACCCTGACCGGCTTGGAGCCAACTTGACGTGGTCTGGAGCTACCAGCTCAAGAGGCTGCATGGTGACGATGGGCCTCAAGGGTGTCTTCTGGCTGGTGCGGTCCTTCCTCCTTAGGTGACAAGGGCCACAGTCTCTGCACCACTTTTCTACAGCTCCTCTCATGCCGACCCAAAAGAACCTTCCTCTTAGCAGGAACTCCAGTTTCTTCCAACCGAAGTGTCCCGCTCAGTCATGGTAAGCTCCCAGGACCATAGCTGCATCCCGCCTTGGAACCACGACTTACCAGGTCAGCTCGTGCGTCCGGTGGTTGACAATCCTACTGCACAACTTGCCTTCGTAGAGGAACAGCTTGCTCTTCTCCTTCCATAGCTGCTTGACTTCCTCTGGGGCATCTGGATCTAAGCGGGCGTCTTCCCGGGTCAGCAGATCTTTCACCAGGCGGACTGCAGGGTCACTATCTTGGGTCTCGGCCCAGCTGTGGAGAGGTAGGGGATTGATCATCACGGTTGTTAGATCCTCCTCCTTCACGCGGTGGGAATATTGAGCAGCTCCATACCGTTCTACCTCCTCCAGCTCTTCTGGGTCTTCGTCACCTTCAGGTAAATGAGGCATCCTCGATAGGGCGTCAGCGTTGGCATTGGTTTTGCCGGCCCGGTACTTGATCACGAAGTCATAGTTGGAGAGACGGGCCATCCATCGCTGTTCCAGGGCACCCAGTCTTGTATTGTCCAGGTGTGTCAACGGGTTGTTGTCCGTGTACACGGTGAACTTTGCGGGGGCCAGGTAATGCTTGAAGCGTTCTGTCACGGCCCACACCACTGCCAAGAATTCTAGCTTGAAGGAGCTGTAATTCTCCGGGTTCCTCTCGGTGGGTCTCAGCTTCCGGCTGGCGTACGCGATCACCCTTTCTCTGCCCTGTTGGTTTTGGGACAGGACGGCTCCCAGTCCCACATTACTGGCGTCTGTGTGGAGAATGAAAGGCTGTCCATAATCAGGGTAGGCCAGGATCTCGTCCCCTGTGAGGGCCATCTTTAGCTGGCGGAAGGACTCCTCTTCCGGTTTATCCCACTTGAAGGGCGGCTTTTGGCTCCTGGACTTAGACTGTCCAATCAGGAGGTCCTGCATAGGAGCTGCCATCTTGGTAAACCCGGGGATGAATCTTCAGTAGTAGCCTACCAACCTGATAAACTGTCTCACCTCTTTGATGTTCGAGGGGCTTGGCCAGCTCTTGATTGCCGTGACCTTGTCAGGGTCGGGGGCCACTCCTTCCGCGCTTACCACGTGCCCTAGGTACTGGACCTTTGGTTTCAGCAGGTGACACTTCGATGGTTTCACCTTCAGGCCATAGCCTGCCAGGGCTTCGAACACCTCAGCCAGGTGTTTGAGATGGTCCTCGTAGGTCTTCGAATAGACGATCACGTCGTCCAGGTAAAGGAGGACCGTCTCGAAGTTTCGGTGCCCTAGACAGCATTCCATCAGCTCCTGGAAGGTCCCTGATGCATTGCAGAGCCCGAAAGGCATACAGTTGAACTCGCTCAGTCCCATCGGGGTGGTGAAGGCGGTCTTCTCCTTGTCAGCCTCTGCCACAGGAACCTACCAGTACCCGCTAGTAAGGTCCAAAGTAGAAAAGAAGTTAGCTGATTTTAGTGCGGCTAAAGACTCCTCTATTCTAGGCAGCGGATATGCGTTTTTGTGGGTGATAAGGTTGATTTGTCTATAGTCGACGCACATTCTCATGGTGCCGTCTTTCTTTTTCACCAGAACCAAGGGGGCTGCCCAGGGGCTACAGCTGTCTCTAATGACCCCAGCTTCTTTCATTTCTCTTAGCATGCCCTTGGCGTTCTGATAATGTGCAGGGGGTACAGGCCTGTGTCTCTCTTTTATTGGTGGGTGGCTCCCTGTGGGGATGTGGTGTTCTATCCCCTTTACTCTGCCGAAGTCTAGCGGGTGCTTACTAAAGACTCTCTCGTACTCCTGTACCACCCGGTAGACTCCTTGTTTTTGGTGAAGGGGAGTGGAGTCAGCACCCACATGGAGTTTCTGGCACCAGTCCTCCTTTTGTTTCTGGGAGCCATTACCCTCCGCCTGAGGAGATGGAGGCAAGGGTTCCACGGCCCTGATAGCTTTGTGTTCGACCACAAACAGCTTGGCTAGTGTAGCGTACCTGGGTAAGTGTACCTCCCTCTCCCCAATGTTGAGGATGCGGACGGGCACCCTCCCATGACGGACATCAACCACCCCCCGGGCTGTCAAAATTTTGGGCCTGCTGTCTGAGTACACGGATTCTACCATGGCTTGGTAGTCTCTACCTCTTAAACCGATTGCAGTCCGACACCAGATCATCATTTCACTTTTGGGAGGCATAGAAATGGGGAATAGGTCACTCAGTCTTACGCTACCGATCTCACCACCAGACAGTTCTACCTGCTGCCGTCTCATCAGGGCTTTTATCTCCTTGTTGAGGACTCTCTGTTGGCTGGAACTAGCATTCACCGCCACCTGTTGTAAGATTACAATTACCTCTGAAAGACAATTTTCAATTACGTTAGTACCCACAGTTATTTTAGGGTGACTTTCACGATGGTCAATGTCCGCAATAATCACTCCCTGTGCCGGCAGTTCAACTTTACCAATTTTAATGGTCATCTCCTTGAACCCCATCTGCGGCATGGGTAAGCCATTACTGGCGATGATGCTCAAGTTACTGTCTGGATACCGTGTGATATCAGCATCAGTCCAATACTGCTTAAAAAGTACATAAGGGATAGTGGTTACCTGTGACCCAGTATCCAGCAAGGCTCTCATGGGGATACCGTCCAGCACCACGGGTAAAACCGGGCGCCCCCCAACGTACTTATTACGCCAATTGTAAGGGCCTGGTGATCTTATGCCTGGGGGTTGGTCCTTTGCCCCAGGTTGGACCTGTTTAAATTACAGTACCTGGAAATGTGTCCGGGCTGGTTGCATCGACGACAAATGGGCTGTCCATCCTCTGCGTAGCGGTCTGTGGGCCTCCCTCGGAACGACGGGATCCTCCTCTGTCGACTCCACGGGACATCCTCCGGACTTGAAGCCAGCTCGATGGGTCTTGACGGGTCCACTTGCAACGCCTGGACGGTCCTGATCAGCTCTTGGACTTGGTGGTGCAGGTCTTTCGACGGGGCTTGGTTCAGTGCCTGTGCATCAGCCCCCACGGGGTCTATAGAGGGGGGCGCCGCCTCCTGGTGGTAGGTGAGAGCAGGGTGCCGGGGTTTATAGCGCCACTGGTTGCAGATTCACGGAGCACCCTTATGGCCCTGTCCTTAAATTGGGAAAAGGTCAGGTCGGGGTTCTGAAAGAACATGAGGCGCAGCTGGGCCCTGTGGGCGCTGGACAGCAGACCTTCTATGAATTGTTCTGTTAGCAGTTTATCCGTTTCCTGCACACTGCCAGGGTCAGTTTGTTGGATAGCCCTCAAGGTTTCCTGCAAATTTAGGGCATAGTCTCTGATGCTGTCCTGTGCCCGCTGCTTACATCCATAGAACCTCATTTTAATCTCAGCGGAGGTACGTGTGTCAAAGGTACCCCGCAGCCGGGCCAGAATACCCTTCACAGTCCTTTTCTCCTCAGTGGGCCATGATTTTACCTCCCTTTGGGCTGCGCCAGTTAACTGCCCTGTCAATATGCTGACCTTCTGCTCCTCTGTCAGGGGGTAAACCGGGAACAAACTGTACAGCCTTTCTTTAAAGTCAGTTAGGGCATGGGGCTCCCCTGAGTATTTGGGCAGCCAGGCCGCTCCAGGGATGTAGGGCAGGGAAAAGGGCATCACCGCTGCTGCAGCTGCGTTGGTGGTAGTGGGCGCCTCTGTGTCCGACATCTTCCTCCCCCCTAGTTAAGCGTGGCCTACCTTCCGACGATCCTCTTCTGTAGGCCGCGGCTCCGCTGCTGCTGCTCTGGACGAGGACCTTGCGTCGCGTCCTGATGACGTCAGCGTCACTCTCTCTCCCTTCCAGGACCTTGCGCAGCATCGGTGCGTGGGGCGGAGCTTCGGATCTCGCACGGTTTTGACGTCCACGCCCCTTTTCTTCCCGCGCGGCATCCTGAAGATGGCGTCCGATGGCGGGAAGCAGCTGCGGATGGCGGGAAGACGGCAGAAGACGGCGGGAAACGGTCCAAGATGGCGTCTGATGGCGGGAATCGGCTCCTGATGGCGGGAAACGACTCCGGACGGCGGGAAACTTCGCCACAGGTAAGTTACAAAAGTCTTTTTCAGGCACGCAGTACCCGGTGGTTGCGGGCACGAAATCCTGCCGACTACGCCAAAGCTGACTCTCCCCCTGGGCCGTGGGGCACTCGGATCCGGGCAATAGGGAACGATGGGGGTAGTAGTGGCAACCCGGTTCCATGGCTCAGGGTGGTCAGGCCAGTGGTAGTCCGTTATGTGCTATTGATAATGTCCGACTACGCCACCCGTGGATTTGCGGTCATTAGGTACCGCCGCTGCAAGGCAGACCACTGGTGCTGATGAGGTGTGCAGCTGGGATGGTGTGACTCCCCACGGGAAGAGTGCGGCCCCAGGGCAGTGTAGTGGATGTTGGGAGTGATGGTAGTGAGAGTCCCAGTGCTGATAGTGCTGGAGGAGCAAGGAGCACGCAGACAACAGGTTGCAGTCCAGGGTCTTTACTAGAACAGGTAAATTGACCCACAAACAGTCCCAGCTAGGAGGGGACCTGGATGTCTGAGAGCAATGGGGAAATTGGCCCTGGTCAGGGAGAGGGTGTAGGCCTACCGTGCTTTCTGTGCTCCTTCTGGCTATCTCCTCGTTATAGGATAACAGCCCACATTTCCGAGCTTTCCGTGTATTCTCGCCTGTATGGCCTGCGACGTGGGTTCCTTTCTGCTCCCAGCCTTGTACGGCTTTGCTGGTCCCTTCTGTTGTGGCAGGGCCTCCAGGCTTCTTAGGCCAAGGAATATACAGTCCCCTGTGGACTGGTTATCTGCTGGGGGATGTGGAATCCTCCCAGACTCAGACACCAAAGTCTGGTAAAGTCAGTCTCTTATCTGCCATGACAGGCTTGCTTCGCCTCTTGTCACTGGCTTGTGGCTCTCCTCCTGCCACACTTCCTCTTAGGTGCAGTACAACTGTCTGTCCCTGCTCTTCTCTGGGACACGTCTCAGTGCTGAGACAGGCCATCCAGTTCTCTCTAACCCTGCCCCCAGCACCAGCTTTTATAGGGGCAGCCAGCTCCCCCTACTGGCCTGAGACAGGAGGCATTGCATGCTAATGTTCCCCTGACTAGAGAACCTCCCCCTTGCTCTCAGACACAGCTTTATTACACTTTGTGGCATCCAGGCCAGGGTGACACATATGGCTCACGTGTTGAACCTGGTTTTCCAGCAATTTTTAGCCCACTATCCCGGACTAGATGGCCTTCTGTAGAGGGCACGGTCGCTGTGTGCTCACTTCCGCCGTTCGCATCCCGCAGCTCAGCGACTTACATCTCTACAGAAGTCGTTGGGCATGCCACTTCACCCGCTAAAATTCGATGTGCCTACCCGGTGGAATTCAACTCTGCACATGTTGCAGCGACTGTGGCAGCACCGACAAGCCCTGGTGCAATACGTTCTGACGTATAGCCTGGGCCAACGAGATCCAGAGGTGGGGCAAATGACGCTGGAGGAGTGGTCTCAGATCAGGGACATATGCACCCTTCTGCACAGTTTTGAAATGACGACGAAGATGTTTAATGCTGACGATGCCATTATCAGCATGACTATTCCGGTGATTTACATGCTGGAGCACATGCTAAACAGAATTCGGAGTCAGGTGGTGGCACAAGAGGAGGTGGAGGAAGTAGAGGAGGAGGAGTTGTATGCGGAAGGGCTAACATCTGCAAGGTCCAGACGGTCGGCAGCACCAAGGCGGCAGGCATGTGAGGGTGGGGGAGATGGTTTTACCAGGGCGCATGGTAGCAGCCAAACTAGTGAGGAAGGTGCAGGAGCCCAGGAAGAGGTGGAGGACGAACTTATGGAAGACTCATCAGATGAGGGAGACCTTGATCACATTTCTGTTGTGCGAGGTTGGGGGGAGAGGGCAGAGGAAGGAAGCATGATTGTTACCTCGCCACCAACACAAAAGGGACTTGGTGCTCCTGGATGCGCAAGACACATGAGTGCCTTCCTGCTGCACCACCTGCAACATGACCCTAGAATTGTGAGAATTAGAAATAATCCTGACTACTGGGTTGCCACACTGTTAGATCCCCGGTACAAAAGTAAATTTGCAGAAATTATTCCTGCCATAGAAAGAGATGCACGCATGCAGGAGTATCAGCAGAGACTGTTGCAGAATCTTACATGTGCTTTTCCACAAAACACTAGTGGTGCACGTAGTGAATCTCACATTTCCAACTTGCCAACCATGGGACCGTCGAGTGTTCAGCACTCAAAACGTAACAGAAACACAGTATCTGCTGGTAACATCAATTTTGCGGAATCATTTCACCACTTTTTTAGCCCATCCTTTGCAAGGCCACAGGAGACAAGAAGTCTGACACATAGTCAATACCTAGAGACGATGGTACAGGAGTATCTCCAAGTAAACATTGAAGCCATGACTGTGTCACTGGACCCTTGCTCTTTTTGGGCTTCCAATCTGGATAAATGGCCAGAGCTCGCCACTTACGCCTTGGAGATCTTGTCATGCCCCGCAGCCAGCGTTCTGTCTGAACGTGTGTTCAGCGCTGCTGGTGGTGTGCTGACAGATAAGCGCACGCGGCTCTCCACTGATAATGTGGACAGACTCACATTTATAAAGATGAACAAATCATGGATCCGAAACGACTTTCCTACCCCTGTGTCATCCTGGGGACAGTAAAAGCTTGATGATTTGTTAAAATCACCTCACCAACCGTTTTAAGCTTTCAAATTACTAATCATGTTTATCTGTATCTTGGCTGGAAAATAATTTGGGCCTTGTAGCAGTGTGCAGTACTGATTGAATTAGGCCATCTATGCTAAACTCCACCAGATTTAAAATTACTAATCATGTTTATCTGTATCCTGGCTGGAAAATAATTTGGGCCTTGTAGCAGTTTGCAGTACTGATTCTATTAGGCCATCTATACTAAGCTCCACCAGCTTTCAAATTAATAATTTTTAGCTGCATCTAGCCCGGAAAATAATTTTGGGGCTCCTAGATGCGCAAGACACATGAGTGCCTTCTTGCTCCACTACCTGTAACATGACCCTCAGATTGTCAGAATTCGAAATAATCCTGACTACTGGGTTGCCACACTCTTAGATTCCCCACACTCTTTGATCAACCTTTTCATTTTAATAAAGAACAAAAAATGGTCATTTTTGAAATTATAAGCATTAGCAGGTTATTAGAAACTGAAATCAAACAGTTTTCAACTCAAAACTTTATTCTAGGTGATGTTACATTTTCACATAGGACCCCTTGTTCGAAAGGAGCTTCTCAACTCTCTCGTCCATTGAATTTGTCAGGTTTTGGATGGTTTCTGCTTCAATTGTTATGCATGAGGACACAATACCCTCCCAGAGCTGTTGCTTGGATGTGATCTGCCTCCCGCCATCATAGAGACTCCTTTAGATGATGCTCCAGAGGTTCTCAATGGGGTTGAGGTAAGGGGAGCATGGGGGTCACACCATAAATTTGTCCCCTTTTATGCCCATATCAGCCAGAGATGCAGATGTGTTATGTGCAGCATGAGACGGTGCATTATCATTCATGAAAATAATCTTGCTGCGGAATACACGGTTCTTCTTCTTGAACCATGGCAGGAAGTGCTGTTTGAGAAACTCCACATACATTATGGAGTTCATCTTTACCCCTTCAGGGATCCTAAAGGGGCCAACAATCTCTCTCCCCATGATTGCCGCCCAAAACATTACTCCACCTCCTCCTTGTTGGCGCCGTAGCCGTGTTTGCATGGGGTGTCCATCAACCAGCCATCCTCCACTCAATCCATCTGGACCATCGAGCGTTACACGGCACTCATCGGTGAACAAAACAGTTTTGAAGTCAGTCTTTATGTATTGTTTGGACCACTGGAGCTGTTTCTGCTTGTGTACAGTGGATAGAGGAGGTCGACAGGATGGCTTACGCACAGCTGCAAACCTCTGAAGGACCCTGCATCTTGTTGTTCGGGGGACGTTGGAGTCACCAGCAGCTTCAAAAGTTGTCTGCTGCTATGACAAGGCTTTTTTGCCGCTGTTCTTTTAACCTGACGTAATTGCCTGTAGGAAAGAGCCCTCAATTTTCCCTTATTAGCACGCACACGTGTGTACTGTGAATCAGCTACATACTTCTTGATTGTGCGATGATCAGGATGAAGTGTCTTGGCAATGTTGATTGTAGTCATGCCTTGACCTAAACACTCCACAATTTGTTGCTTCTCAGCAGCCGACACATCCTTTTTCTTTCCCATTTTGGCAGAAAATGTAGCCTGCTTAATAATGTGGGACAGCCTTCTTAAGTAGTCTTGCCTTTCATTGGACACACCTGCCAAACTAATTAGCACAGGTGTCTGCAATTGCTTACAGTGATATCAAGAGCCCTGACACACATCACCATCAATGAGTTTAACTGACAAACAAAAAAATTCTTACCTTATCACTCCTAAACAGTTTTTGCATAATAATTAGGAACACAGTGTACATGTGCTTTTCCACAAAACACCTGAGGTTCACGTAGTGAATCTTACAGTTCTAACTTGCCAACCGTGGTCTGTATGGAGTTGTTCAATAAAGGGCCCAAAATTAAGATAACATAGATGGGAGAGGTCTCTATGAATACGAATTCCTAAGTATTTGATACCCTGTGAGGGCCAGGCAAAGGGAAAGTTGGACTGGATAGAATCCTGTATGGATTTGGGGAGGGAAACATCGAGGGCCTCAGACTTCGCTGCATTGATTTTAAAATTTGACCATGTAACAAAGTGATCTATTTCAGCCATAACAGCAGGGATGGATATATGTGATTGAGTGATATATACTAGGACATCATCAGCAAATGCAGAGCACTTGTACTCAGTGCCTCCCACCTCAATCCACCTAATATTGGGGTTATGGCGAATTGATGAGAGCAGGTGCTCCGTCACTAGGATGTATAAGATAGGGGACAGAGGACATCCCTGCCTTGTCCCATTGGTGATTATTAAAGGTGATGAAAATGTTCCGACGCGCCCCCTGGGCCTTGGGACTCCCGAAACCGGACCCTTTTTGGTGGATGCTGGGGGTTGTAGTCTCCGTGGCGGCGACCCGGTTCCGTGGCTCAGGGCGGTCAAACCAGTGGCGGAACTATTTATGTGGTTTTGATGTTTAAATGTCCGACTACTCCACCCGTGGATTGTGGTCAGAGTGAACCGCCACTGCAGGGCAGACCGCTGAGGCTGGTGTAGTATAACTCCCCACAGGAGGAGTATAGCCTCAGAGCAGTGTATGCAGAGGATGGGGGTGATGGTGCAGGGCAGCAGCAGTAACGACACGGAGTCAGTGATGCAGTCCAGGGCCTTTACTCACAGTTCTTATTATCCAGACCACTTCTGCAGGTAACGGCTGCCCACGTCGTACTGTGCTCACCTGGTGAGGGGCTCGGCCAACTCCCAGATAACTTTGGAGCGCTTCACAGGGCCCCCTTTGTGTGTCCTTTCTCTGGCCTTTCTTACCCCACCAGTGACCACGCTTCTGTCCGGCTGCCTCGGGCCTCCTCTTGTAAACTTGGCGCCAGTTTCCCTGACCCTATGTGGTGCCTTCCTAGCTGGTGTAGCGAGGGGCTGCGCCACATAAAATGTCACAGCCTCCGGTTTCTAGCTGAGGGTTGTTTCCCGCCTCCACTAGTTTCGGGGACCGGTCTCCCCCTTTGGCCTGACCCCTCCACGCAGGTGGATTTGGGCATGCGGTGGCGACTCGCCCTTACGCACCCCTGGGATCCCTTTGCTCCTCGTTCCTGGAGCCTTCTCCACTCCTCTTCCTTCCTTCTCCCTCTTCCAGGCCTGGGCCTCTGTTACTAGGCACGCCTCCGGAGCAGAGCTCATGCAGAGTCCCTGCTCCCTGTCACTTCTGCTCAGACTTCTCTGCACTGAACTAAGATGGTGCCCACCTTTTATACTCCCTTCTCAATGCACCCAGGAACTGCTTCCTCCCTGCTCCTGCACTACAGGGTTCCCCTTCCTCGGTGTTCCCTCCCCCCACTCCAGCCAGGGACAGGGACTGTCGTGCCCATCTCAGGGGCATATTGGTCGCCCTGCCCCACGGCAATGTGGTGTAATGCATGCAGGTGTTGGGGTCCTGATCCACACTCCATCCTTACCTGAGAGTGAGATATCACACCTCTGGGTGAGGTGCAATACCTCTGTAGCAACCGAGCCCTCGGGGTGCTACAGTTCCATTTATCTTCAGCCTAGGTGACGTATTGCGATACAGGGCCATGATTTTGGCTATAAAAGGGTCCCCTAGACCCCTACCCCAAGCTTTTTAAGAGAATAATATATGGCGTGCCAGGAGACTCTATGGAATGCCTTCTCAGCATCCAACGAGAGTATCTAATTACAAATTTTTAACTGCATCTAGCCCAGGAAATACTTTGTGCCTAGTAGCAGTGTCTGCTAGTCAGTGGATTATCCCAGCTGTTAAGCAAGCTACACCACCTGTAGTTTGGACACTTAATTTTTTCAAAGGAAATAGTTCGGGCCCCCGGGATACTCAGTGAAGAGCATCAGGAGGCACCCCAAGGCACAGAGGCTGGGACTGGCAGGAGGACGCCTTGCGGTGGACCGCCAAGCTCGATCCTTATAAAAGCTTTTTAACTGCAGCAGCTTTTGTGGACGCTACTGGAGCTGGAATTCCCGCAGCTGCTGCTATCAGACTTGCCCTCCAATAGATCCTTGTAAAAGGATTTAAAGTGTACTCATTCAAATTAGAGAGACAATTTAAATGAAAAAGCTTAGACCTGCCTCTACTGCAGGGCGGCTCGCTCGACCCACCAGTGGACAGGCACCAGTATTGGGAGAGGGGGGCTGGCCTTCAGGGTCCACCGCAGCTCTGGCACAAACCCGGCGACACGGAGGTTGCACGGGCAGGAACGGACTGGCCGTGTCGGCTTCGCACTTTTTTGGTTTTAGAAGGGCATGACATGCCTATATCTGTGTCTCCCCCTCCTTTTACTCCTCCACCTCTTTTCTTTTCGCATGACTATATGTACTTGTCACTTTTCCATGTGTTAGTTGTGTCTTCTGAGCTGTTTGTCAGCTTTTGGACACCTTTGAAGTGTTTTCTATGTGTTTTCTATGTGTTGCTATGTGTTTTTGTTTGCCTGCCATTGGTTTTAACGGTGTTCGAAGGTGTTCGACGAACAGTTCGACAAACAGTTCGTCGAACATACGGGTGTTTGACGAACCGAACCGAACTCGAACACTATGGGGGTTGCTCAACACTACTCTTTAGAAAGCTTGATGCATGCAAAGATTATTTATTGGGGAGTTTAAAGACTATCTAAGCAAACATGGAGTCCCCTGTCATTTATTCCAAAAGATGTACATCTCCTAATATCTGTTTGTAGATAAAGGAAATAAATCATTTTCTAATAACTGTTATTAATGTTAGTCTCTACACTTTGACAAAATGGTAGAGATGAGCCCAAATAGTTGCACTACCCTAATTCTTCAGTACTTTGTTGTAGTTTAACCAGGACAAAGCGAACTTCCTTGGCTGGCACTCTCAAATGGTGATCGCTTCTAATACGCCCCCGCAAAGTCATGGGTGGCTTTGTGACTAGGCTTCATGTAACATTATACAGAAGAAATCTCAAGAGATGCCACGTTTGCCACATTTGAGTGACGGCCAAAGCCCAGTTGCCACAGAATACCAAAGTGGAGAAACACTGAGACTTCCATGGTCAACACGATGAGACACCATCATCTATTGCTAAGTGCTTGGATTCTGTGAAACATTCATGTGATAGAAGTTCCCACAATTGAAATGTCCTTGAAATGATATCACTCACTATGTAAAAAAAACTATTAAAAATATTTCTGAGACATGGGCTGTGAAAGAACTAATATTAATCAAGCTCTCCCTCCTTCATACTTTTGCAAGCGGCCATTATAATCAGCCCCATGCAGGCAGCTGTCTCCAGTTTTGCATTTGACACGGTGCACTTTCTCAGTCTCTATATTGATACTGAACATATAATGACATTGATAAAATTATATTTTTAATCACTGATAAATTCTCTATTTCTTTTGCTTCTGATAAGTAACGTGGCCATGTAAGACCTTTATTTTAACCCAGTGGTCTTCTACGTGTGAGGAGGATCCAGCTACTGGGAGACTTGAGCTCCCAACACGATCACCTCTACATTATTTTTCCTGAAAAATCATTAAAATAGCTAAAAATTTAAAGGGGATCTCCATAAAAATTGACACCTGTAATCTTGTAGGACTCTTAGTAGTAAAATATCAGATGATTGAAGTTTGTGATTAACTTTTTGCTTTGCAGCAAACCAATACTGTTCTGAGGAAAAACCATAAATCTTCTTGGTCCTGTATGTGTTGCTGTCGTCACTGAATCTCCTCCAGGCTACTTTCTGTTTCCTGTAGATGATTTTTGGACATTTCCAAGCAGTCATCTTTTCCATCCCTGTTACTAGGGTGGAGTTTGTACATTGCCTGTGACTTGCATACAGCTGCACAGAGCACAGTCTTCTGCCTCTCTTGTGCCTGTTCTTGTGCTTTGGACTTCTCTTGCCGTTCTCCAGCATCTTGTTCAAAATTTGGAGTTGTTAATATGCCTTTAGCTAGATGTGGTCTGGCACACCTACAGTATCAGAAGGATGGATTGTTTTACTTCACACGCGGTGGCACTGCGGGGAACCCCTTACATATTCCAGCTTATTGCTGAATATTACCGGCAGCTGGATCCACAATTGATCTGGAGAGCCTTCTAATCATTGTCCAAAGTTGACACCACTATACACCAGAATTATTGGATACCTATCTGCTGTTCTCATACCCTTAGGTCTCCATCAATAAACACTGGATACCTTAGGTAGCCGGTAATCACAAATCTGTGCACTTTAATAGTATTACACAGTTTAAAATGATAATTTATATAATATCAGGATATCACATGATCTTAACAGCCTGTGCTAGAAATTTTATGTAATGACTCAGAAGACAATCTGTTGAAAGCTGGCAGGTGTCTTGAAACATGAGAAGCAGATCCTTCGCTGCTACATAGGATGGGTTTTTTTTCAGCAGACATTAATATGGCATGCAAAAGTCTTAAACATCTTTTTCTAGTACATCAGGTACCAAATCCGGGAAGGGTTACAAAGGCCATTTCCAAACATTTTGGAGTCCAATTATTCTACAGTAAGAAAGATTATTCACAAGTGGGAAACTTTCTAGACATTTGACAATTTTCCCAGGACTGGACGTCCCAGCAAATTCACCCCAAGTTCAGACCATGCAATGCTCGGAAAAATTGCAAAAAAATAAAAATAAATCTACAGATCAGACTTCAAAGGCCTCAACATGTTAAATTTTCAAGTTCTAGACTGTACAATAAGAAAACGTCTGAATAAAGTATGGATTGTTTGGAAGAATTGCAAGGAGTAAAACTCTTGCTTCTAAAAAGAACATTGCGGCACAGCTAAAGGTTGCAATGTTTTGATCTAGAGTCAAATTTGAGACCACCGATCCAAAAGCTAAAGCTTAGCTGAAACTGTGTCATGCAATGGAGCAATGATCCCAAGCACAGCAGCAAATCTACATCAAATGGCTGAAAAAGAAAGGAAAAAAGGTGCTGCCAAGGCCTGTCACAGTCCAAGAGAAATATTGTAGCCAGATCTTAAAACGGTTTTCCAGGCTTGGAGTTCAAGTCTTCAGTCAATCTGTTACTGCAGACTTGTGAATCCTCATAGTGTGCAGTGTGCGCGCTGTCAGGATTCTCTTGTACCGGCGCTGGGAGCAGACGGGCACGTTACTGCAAGTTTGCAATTTGCATACATCGGCTAACTTACCGACTAGACATGCACGGCCTCACTCAATACAAGTGAATTGAGCAAGGCCAGACACGTTTAGTCGGAATGTGGCTGGAAGTATGAAAATCGCAAACTTGTGCCCACTTCCGTCCGATTTAGTGAAGACTTGAGCCTGGACAACCTCCTTAAAGTTACATTCCCATGATGAGTATTTAGTGATTTTTTGAAGTTACAATTTTTGTTAGCTAAATTAGGTTACTCACACTTTTTCTATTGCATTATTCAGTGTGTTTTTACATGCATTTTTTTCTTCATTTTATTTTTTATCTTTATTTTACAGCTTTTGATGCTGCAGGTTTTGTCTCTGTTTGGTGTGTCATGGTTTAAATAAAGCTACTTTGTGTTTGATACTTTCTGGTATTTGGCTTTGATATAGTCAAAAAAACAGAAATGAATTTTTTACTTGCAGATTTTCTGCAGCTAATGCAAGTCTGCTGGGAAAATCCACACACAAAATTCAGTGTACCTGCAAGAGAAATTTCCGCATCAAAAACTCACCAAAAACTTAGTGTGTGAACTTAATCCAAGAGATCTGTGAGTAATCACATGCCTCAATGGACTTAAGCAACATTGTAAAGAAGAGTCGTTTAAAACCCCTCCAAGAGTGATGATAGCGTCATACAGAAAACAATTTTTCAAGTTATTGCTGCTATAGGTGATTCTATAAGCTATTGATTCATGGGGGTGTACTTTATTTGTCACACACTGATCTGTATTTTTACTTAGTTTTGTTATATAGATGACAGTGTAATTTGTCATGTGTTGTTCATCTAAGGTTGTATTTACTTAATTTTAAGCCAATTTAAAGCCAGATACAGTTATTTTTTTATATTGTCCTGATATGGAAAACCATAAAATACAAAGAGGGTGTACTTAGTTTTTCTCATGAACCATTATTATTTGGTCACTAAATATTAAGCATCTGACTTTTTTTATTTCTTGAAATCCCGAGTGTAAATATTTCCTACTATTAAGTCTAAGGTCATTACTGTATTTATAAAGTCAATGTTAAGATTTATGGTCATTTTCAGTTTATTAATATTTATATATTAATTAAATATGGAGTCTTTCTGTTTTGTGTGTGCCACATCTGATCTGGTTTAAATTTCATAGTTTCAAGAAAGTGCGGATACACAATTCATTTATTAGACCTGAATAATGTACTGTCCTTAACATGCTATGGAAGAACAGCGTGACCATCAGATTGGAAGCCATGGTTTCGATAATGCATTATGCAATATATTTTGTAATATTGTGGAAATATATTATATAAAACCCAGCCATGCATCATTCACATGAAATGAGATTATGCTCAGTGAATTATTGATAGAGGTGGAATCAGTGTTTGGTCATGATGCAAAATGATATAAGTCAGGGCTTAGTGCTCATACAGTGTTATGGGGTTGGAATAAATCAGGGATCTGGACTGGTAAATAAATATTAGACATTTTTATAAGAAACATGCATGATTGAGAATTTGGACAAGTACATATATCTAACACATACACATGTGGACAAAATTATTGGTACCTTCTCAGTAAGAAAAGCCCACAATGGTCACTGAAATAACTTGAAACTGACAAAAGTAATTTTTAATATAAATGTGCTGAATATCAACTAATGGTGTTATAGCCTTTACCTTTAACATGTTTGTCTGTAATTTTCTTCCTAATCTCCTAAAACAACTCTCTCCTTAGCTTTTTTAGGTCCATATTCAGTGTGGTACATACCATGATACCAAACAGCACAGTGACTACTTTTCACCCTTGTAATAGACAGACTGATTACAAGTTGGTACACCTCTGTGATGATAGTTACAGGTCACACCTTTGTTTAACAGGTTCTCGACTGCCCACTGTAGATTAACTTCGGCCTTGCTGGGTTTTGTGCAGCGCCGACATTTATCAATGGTCAGTGGTCTCGAAGCACTCAGGACCCCTAGGGTTCAGCAAGTGTTGCTATTCCGGTGCAGAGCGATAGCTCTGACAGGGGACATCATCGGGACCCGACTGGATCAGGTCCCAATGATGTTAACTAGTGATGAGCGAGCGTGCTTTTTTAACCCTTTAAACGAGCATACTCGGGTACCCGTCAAGTAGTTTTGGCGTGCTCTGCATTTCAGTTGCAGTCGCCGGGGCTGCATGTGTCGCGGCTGTTACACAGCTGTGAACACATGCAGGGATTGCCTGTTTGTGAGGCTAAAACAACTTTTTTTGTGGGAAAAAATTGATTTTTTTATTTTCATGGTTCGCTATAAAATTCAATGAAGCACCTGGGAGCTCAAGGTGCTCACCACATATCTAGATACATTTCTTGAGGGGTCTAGTTTCCAAAATGGGGTCACTTGTTGGTGGTTTCCCCTGTTTAGGCACATCAGGAGCTCTCCAAATTCAACATAGCATCCGCTATCGATTCCAGACAATTTTGCATTCCAAAAGTCAGATAGTGCTTTTTCCTTTCCAAGCACAGCCGTGCAACCAAACAGTAGCTTTCCACCACATATGGGGCATTGGTGTACTCAGTAAAAAAATAGCAACAAATTTTGAGGTCCATTTTTTTCTTACTACCCTTCTTAAAATTAAAAATTGGGGCTAAAATAACATTTTTTTGTGGAAAAATGTGTTTTTTTAATTTTCACGGCTCAACTTTTTAAAATTCTGTGAAGCCCTTGGGGGCTTAATGTGCTCACTACACATCTAGATAAATTCCTTGAGGGGTCTAGTTTCCAAAATGGGGTCATTTGTGGGGAGTTTCCACTGTTTAGGCACCTCAGGGGCACTCCAATCGCGACATGGCGTCCGCTATCAATTCCAGACAAGTTTGCATTCCAAAAGTCAATGGTGCGCATTCCCTTCCAAGCCCTGCCGTGCGCCCAAACAGTAGTTTTACACCACATGTGAGGTATTAATGTACTCAGGAGAAATTGCACAACAAATGTTGGGGTCCATTTTTTTTTGCTACCCCTGTGAAAATAAAAAAATTGGGGCTAAAATACAATTTTTGTGGGAAAATGTAAAACTTTCATTTTTTTCCTTCCACATTTCTTTAGTTCCTGTGAAGTACCTGAAGGGTTAATAAACTTCTTGAATGTGGTTTTGAGCAGATTGAGGGGTGCAGTTTTTAGAATGGTGTCACTTTTGGGTATTTTCTCTCATGTAATCCCCTCAAAGTCACTTTAAATGTGATGAGCTGCGTAAAAAAATTGGTTTTGTAAATGCTGCTGGAAAAATGAGAAATTGCTGATCAGCTTTTTACGCTTCTAACTTCCTAACAAAAAAAAATATTTTTCAAAACTTGTGCTCATGTAAAGTAGACATATGGGAAATATTTTGTGCTCATGTACAGTAAACATATGGGAAACTATTTTGTGTGGCATAACTCTCTGGTTTAAGGACATAAAAATTAAAAGTTTGAAAATTGCAAAATTTTTCAAAAGTTTCTACAAAAAATTCTGATACTTTCAGAAATACACAACTCATATTGAACAAATTTTACCACTATCATGAAGTACAATATGTCACGAGAAATCAGTCTCAGAATCACTACGATACAGTGAAACATTCCAGAGTAACAGACAGGCAATCCCTGCATATGTCACAGCTGTCTAACAGCCGCGACACATACAGCTGCGGCGGATCAAACCTAGATGCCGAGCACGCAGAAACTATTCGGCGAGTACCCGAGTGTGCTCATTTAAAGAGTTAAACGAGCACGCTCACTGATCACTATTAACCTATGAACAAATTATTTTCAATCTT
The DNA here is from genome assembly GCF_046119375.1 of Phyllobates terribilis. Classification (NCBI taxonomy): domain Eukaryota; kingdom Metazoa; phylum Chordata; class Amphibia; order Anura; family Dendrobatidae; genus Phyllobates; species Phyllobates terribilis. The sequence goes on from NW_027362768.1 coordinate 333,739,324, forward strand.
TTTTAGGGGTATCCTCATTTTGTCCAGACCATTTTCATGAGTTTGTTTTTTTTTATTTTTCTGTTAAACCACAATTCAAAAACAATGTCTGACTTTACATTATTTTATACTCAGTAAATCTAAAATAAAAAAATACTTTTGTTAGTTTCAAGTTATTTCAATGACCTTTATGGGTTTTTCTTACTTTACCAGAAGGATACCAACAAATTTGTCCACATGTGTACTTCAAGTATGTTAGAAGATGGCATTAAAGTTTATGGACACTTTTGGGCTTTTTTTTTTTACAGTGCATCACTAACAACACACTGGGGCTAGTTTAAAAAAACAAAAAACAAAGTGATAGGTTCCCTTTAAAAAGTCACACATAAAGATTCACCCAAAAACATCTGAAGTTGCTAAACTTTGCCCACAGAGCAGAAAAATAAACACACAAGCGAGCACATATAAATTGACTTAAAAAAGGGAAGTTGAGTGAAAACAACTAAAAAGCCACAAAAAACACAAAACTAGATGGAAACCAGTTTTAAAGGCAATGTTGAATTTGGGCCAAAGTGTTTAAATAGTGTTAAAGGAAAAATTTCTTATTATTCTTGTATTTTTGTTATTTTTTGTTACTATTTCAAACAAACAAACCTTAAACATTACAGGTTTTATGATGGCAAAAGAAGCACATATAATAAACTTATCTTTCATGTTTTTCATAGCATTCTTTCACAACTTTGTTGTTTGGACTGGGGCAGAGCAAGCAGAGTCATGTTATTATCATTGATGAATGTTAAGCATACCCGTCATGTGTGAACATAAGAAGTAACACAATTTCTGCCCATTAAATCATTTTTTACACTAGTTAACCCTCTGCAGGTTATATCTTTAACTTTCAGTTGTCTCTGAGCTAATGGGTAAAAGCTAGCTGCTATGATGTCTTCCATACACAGTATACAAAGACAGGTTTCTACATAGCACTTATTCAGAATCAGCAGCATGGAGAATTTTACTGAGCAATGTAACTGGGAATCCAGCTCCGGCATGAGATAAATACTTACTAAAAAGCATCAGCTAGGGGCAGAGGCAGGGGGGAAAGAATAAGTGGTTAATAAATGGAGAAAGACACATATTTCTCTGATAAGACATAGTGCAAAGTTTTTTGCACTACTGATTTTTGCAAGGAATGTTGAAATGGCAGTGACATTTAATAAAACCTTTGTTTTTGTGACAGAGTCTTTTATATATTGGCTTTTGAAGTCAAATGGAACAGGAAGCAGGTCATGTGATAACATTATGGACAGTACGGGAACCAGTTTTGTAGGGTACCACCAGTGGGACAATTTTGAATTATTGTATACCCATTAAAAAAAAAAACACCTCTCACAATAAAAAAAGTCAAAAAGCCGGCTATATTATCCAACGACATAGATAGGTAGATAGATAGATAGATAGATAGATAGATAGATAGATAGATAGAGGGATAGATAATAGATAGATAGCGTTAGGTACAGAAATATTCGGACACTGACTGAATCTTCTTGATTTCAGCTCTGCAGGCCACTATTTTCCATTTAAAATGAAGCAAATGAGATGGAATTGAAGTGGAGACTTCAGGTTTAATTAAAGGGTTGAACAAAAATATCCTGTGAAACGTTTAGGAATCGCAACTGCCGTAACCTCACGTGGTGTACGGCAAAGGGGGTGGTTTTTGCTCCTGGCATTATAATCTGCGTCACGGTGGCCAAGCTTGCAGTCATGATGAGCCTCTTCCCCTCTTCAATTATACACAATGTCCACCAATAAAAATATATATATATAAAAAAAAATGTAATTGTGGGAAATAGTTTGTCATGACCCCAGGTGTGTTTGAGATAGTTTGAGATGGGCTCTGGGCGCAGGGCTGATGATGAATCTCAAATCTGTGCACCTCAGAGAGGACAATGTGGAGAATGATGTTTTACACAGTAACTGCCTCTTTAGGCAGAGTATGATGGTGGTGGTAGTTGTTTGTGCAGCTAGTCTCCAATCATGAAGAAGCAGCATTAACTTAAAAAGAACTGTCTTTTTATTAATGATAATGGGGTAAATAACTATATACATATAATAGGTGGTTGGTGATCAAGTTTACAGCTGAAAATTGACCCAAAACATGCAGACAGGCAGATCTCTGTGGGATACTTGTCTTATCAAATTAGTTCACTCCTTCTCAGGCTGTCTCTCTGGAAATCCTCAGTCAGTACTCTTTTCTTATGGCTGAGTAGAGATTCTCCTCTGAGGTGACTTTTCCTCCTAGAGGTGCAATAGAAATCTTTCCAATAAGAAGGTTGTCATCTCCACTTCTTTTTATCGGTCTCTTCTCAACAGGATGAGGATCAAGGGGGAGCGAGGTCTCTTCTTCTACTGGCTGCTCTCCTTCTCCTCACAGCTGAACTTTTTCCAACCACCTCACAGGAGTTAGCTCCTCCCACTCCCATGTGACTCTTACAGCTGCAGTCATTGGCTGACTACAAGGGGAGCTTATTCCATCTCTTTCCAGAAGCTTCTGCATAACAAGCTGAGCTGAGTCAAGTAAACCAAGCCCCTGAGAGTGAAAATTAACCCTTTAAGTGCTGCCTGTCAGCAAGTCTCACAATATGTTACAACATACATTTTACACAGGAATTACAGTATTTGCATGGAACACACTATGCATCCAGTATCCTATGGAGAAGGCCACTTTGTACCACACAACCATTTTATTACATAGCCTCCTCATTTCAGGGGCTCAAAAGTAATTGGACAAATTTGCTTTATCATAAATGAAATGTTCATTTTTAATACTTTGCAGAGATTCTTTTGCAGGCAATGACTGGCTGAAGTCTGAAAGCCATGGACGTCACCAAATGTTGGGTTTCCTCTTTTGTGATGCTTTTCAGGCCTTTACTGCAGCCGACTTCAGTTGTTGCCTGTTTGTAGGTCTTTCTGTTTTAAGTTTAGTCTTAAGCATGTGAAATGCTGCTACACGGGGATGAGATCTGGCGATTCATTCATTGCAGAATATTCCACTTCTTTGCATGAAAAAACTCCTAGGTTGCTTTCACAGTATGTGTTGGGTCATTGCCCATCTGTACTGTGAAGCACCATCCAATCAACCTTGCTTCATTTGGTTGAATCTGAGCAGAAAGTATCGCACTGTACACTTCAGAATTCATCTGGCTGCTTCTGTCTTCAGTCATGTCATCAATAAACACTAGTGATCCAGACCCATTGGAAGCCATGCATGCCAGCGCCATCACGCTGCCTCCACCATGTTTTTCAAAGGATGTGCTGTGCTTTGTATCATGAGCTGCTTCAAGCCTTCCTCATACTTTTTCCTTCCACCATTCTAGTACAGGTTGATCTTGGTTTCATCTGGCCAAACAATGCTTTTCCAGAACTAGACTGGCTTCTTTAGATGTCTTTTGACAAAGTCTAATCTGACCTGTCTATTTTTAAGGCTGTTTAATGGTTAGATCCTTGTGATGAACCCTCTCTATTATTATTATTTATTATTATAGTGCCAATAATTGCATGGCGGTTTACATATGAAAAAGGGGTATACGTTGCAAACAACAAGTACAATAGTTTGAATGAAAACAAGTCACAGACTGGTACAGGAGGAGAGAGGACCCTGCCTGCGAGGGCTCACTATCTAGAAGGGGGGGTGAGGATACAGTAGTTGAGGGCACAGCTGGTCACGCAGCAAGGGTTACTGCAGGTCGTAGGCTTGTCGGAAGAGGTGGGTCTTTAGGTTCTTTTTGAAGGTTTCTATGGTAGGCAAGAGTCTGATATGTTGGGGTAGAGAGTTCCAGAGTAGGGGGGATGCATGGGAGAAATCTTGTATGCGATTGTGGGAAGAGGAGTTAAGAGGGGACTAGAGAAGGAGATACTGTGAGAATTGGAGGTTGCATGTGAGTGACTCGCCCTCCCTGAGCAGTGGGGTACTCGGAGCCGGGCCTTGCAGATGTCATGGGGATGCAGTCGTGGCCTTGGCCCATTCCGTGCCCAGGGCTGTCACCTGAAAAATGGGCTTTCTGGGATGGGTGGTTGTTCGACTACGCCACCAGCGCTGCAACAGTCCTCTGAGGCTGGTGTTCTGGCAGCTTGGTTGGTGCTACTCCCCACAGGCGGAGTAGGCCTCAGGGCAGTGTTTGGTGAACTGTATGGAGGTATGGTGGGAGCAGGAATAAACAAGTGGAGGCGGTGAATGAAGCCATTCAGGTCTTTACTCACTTTAGATGCACTTTCAGCCGCAAAGCTTCTCTCTGCTTCACACGGCATACTGCGGCCACCGGGTAGTGGGGTTCAGCACTTCCCAGGTAGATCAGGAGCACCTGTCAAGACCCTGCTGGTTTGTTCCTCTCCTTCTTATCTCCTCCCGCTTGTGTTCCTCCCTGGGATCCACTAAGCCGCCGGGCTTTTCCAACTGTGACGTGAAGTACACAGTCAGATATCGGGGGCCGGTCACCCCTCTTGCAGCAGGAATCCCTCTGGCTAAGCCAGAGTGAAGAATGCAGGTGGCGACTATGCTCAGTCCGTATCCCCCTGGGATCCTTTTGCCTGTGGAGCCTATCTCCTCTGCTCCCCTCCAAGGCCTTCTTAGAACAGGACCCTGACCGGGCAGAGACACTGGTTAACTCTGACCCGCTCCTCGCCTCAAGGCCAGAGAACAAGGACTGTGAATCTTCAGCCAGCTACAGACTCTTGCTGGACCCTGACAGAAGACCACAATCAAAAGACCTTGAACTAAAGATGGCCATATATTATATATGATTCTATAAGTGCTTCCTGTAAGTGTTTCCTCCACCCTCACCCACTACTTGGTTCCCCCTATCTTTGATTCCCCCCATCTCCTCTATCCCGGACCAGGGCAGCACCCTGGTGCATTTAGGCCCCCTACAGGACAGGAGTGGTGTAGTGTTGAGTGTGAAGTGGGGTCCTGAGTGATGCTCCACCCTTACCTGAAAGAGGAGAAACCACGCCCCGATCTGAGGTGCAGTACCCCTGTGGCGACTGAACCCTCAGGGGCGCCACACATGCAGGTAAGTACCGGGACACTAGGTCACAGATATATGGAGGAGACAGGTTGTAGATGGCTTTATATGCCGTGGTTAAGGTTTTGAACTGGAGTCTCTGGGCAATGGGGTCGTACGCCATATTGTAAGCACTCAAAGAGGGAGCAGGAGGAGAGGTGGGAGGACAGTTCAAAATGGATGAGTTGTTCCAGTAGTTTTGAGGCATAGGGGAGAAGTGAGATGGGGCGATAGCTAGACTGAGAGGATGGGTCAAGTGAGGGCTTTTTGAGGATCGGTGTGATCAAGGCACGTTTGAAGCAGTTTGAGGGGAAGACGCCAGTTGCTAGTGACAGGTTGAAGAGGTGGGTTAGGGTTGGGATGAAGACTGCGGTGAGGTTTGGGATGAAGTGGAACGGGATTGGGTCAAGTTCACAGGTGGTGTGATGTGACTTTGAGAGTAAAGAAGAAAGTTGATTTTTGCTCTTATAAAGTCTTCTCTTTATAGTAGACTTAGATACTGAAACATCTATGTCCTGGAGAATGTTCTTCACTTGGGTATATGTTGTAAAGGAGATTTTATTCATTATGGAAGGAATTTTGCGATTATCTAACATTATTTTCCATGGGTGTTCTGGCCTTTTTAAGTTCCCAAGCTCACCACTGCACTCTTTTTTTGTATAATGTACCAAATTATTCATTTGGCCTCACAAATAATTTCTGCTATTTCTCTGATGATTTTTTTCTTTTTTTTTCCAACCTAATGATGGTCTGCTTCACTTCCATTGAGAGCTCCTTTGACCGGATGTTGTGGGTTCACAGCAACAGCTTCCAAGTGCAAATGCCACACCTGGAATCAGCTCCAGACCTTTTACCTGCTTAATTGGTGATGGATTAATGAGGGAATTGACCATGCAGCCCATTAAAGAGCTTTTGAGATAATTATTCAATTACTTTTGGTCTTTTTTTTTTTTTCAGGAAAAGTGTCTGTCCAAGGCAACAAAGTGCCCCATTCTTCCTATAGGTCGTATCTGGAATTACATCTTATTCGTATTGTTATACCCATCAGTGAAAAACATTTACGATATTAAAAGAAGCATGGTGCGAAATAAAATAACTCAAATTAGATTTAGTACAAAAGATGTGCTCATATACAATGAATTACACTTGGCGTCCAGTCTTGAACCAGATAACTATTGTGATAGTGTTGTGTCATTACAGAAGTAACGAGCTGGTATGAGGATCGCATTAGTCATTTAGAAAGCCGCCTGTGTGAGGATTATATTTTGTGTAAAGCGAATCCTTTTATGCCTTTTAACACTGAGTCAGATGATATACTATAGAGTGTCAGGGCTTTCAAGTACAAGGAAAAGTTCCCTCCTAGATGGAAGGTGCATCGTTATTGAACTTGACAGTAATTTTTCTGGTTCTTAAGTTGACACATTTAACTTGCAATTTACACAAGACTAGAGCAAAGCAAGTCCATCAAATATCTCCCCTAAACTTTTATTGAATTGTATGGTAAAAACTGCTGGATATGAAAATTATAGCATTACAGCAGCACGAAGCACAAATTTATTTTAGGAAAAGGAAAAAAAGTTTTTGAGTTTTTGGAGTTTATTTTAATAAAGCTAAATTAAACTCAAAATTAAATTTACGGGTAAATGTAACCAATGCAGGAAATTAAAGACTGGGTAGAAGTTCTGAGTTTGAGCCAGGAAGGGTTGAAATGGACAATTTTAGCTCCAGTCATAATTTTTTTAATTCTGTATCTATCATATTAGTTATCGAGGTCAGATAAAAATCAGATCATTACAGTATGTCTAATAGTGGGGACACTAATGCCACTATGAAAGTGAATCTGTCGGGAATCTGTCGCCAGGATTTTGCTACCCCACCTGCATCTAAGAGCAGCATGATGTAGAGACAGATACGCTGATTCCAGGGATATATCACTTCCTGGTCTGCTTGCTAACATTTTGATAATATCACTCTTTTATCTGTTGCAGATCTAGCCCTGTATAACCTGTAAGGTAGCGCTATTCATCACGCTGGGGGGTACCCGCTTCACCGGGTCAATTAAAGCACACATGCAACATTTTTCCGGTAATTCACAGTGCAGCAGTTTATTACATCTCATAAACTGCTCATAACATAGTCCATCTCAGTGGCTCGCCGACATGTTACACATAATATCCCAGAGCCTTTCTAGTGACAGACATGCCCACTTGGCTCCAGACACAGCATTCAGCAAGGTAACAATATCAATGTCCACATTAAGCAGTGTTTTTACCTTTGCCAGGTCGTAGCTGCTTCAGTCAGCTCGGTTCTGCCACAGCTGTGGCTTTAAGGCTTCCCAGATGGGGCCTCCGGGCCACGTACCTTCAAAGGCTACTGGTATCTCAAACACAGGGGGATCCATCCTCTGCCTTCCAGGCTAGTGGAGTCCCACACAGGGACCAGGCCTCTCGCCCTCCAAGGCTACTGGTATCCTAAACACAGGAGGATCCAGCCTCTGCCTTCCAGGCTTCACCAGGCCTCTCTTTCTAGGCCTCACCAGGCCACTCTTTCTCTCCCTGTTTCCAAACTACCAGGGTTTATATATCCTTTTGTGCACACAGGACCTGTGATGATGTCACTGTCACGTGATCAGTCACCTGAGGGGGAGGTAAATGGTCAGCTAGAGCACACCCCCTGGACATTCTAGCAATGCAGCAAGCCGCTGCATTACAAACCCCACCCACATCACTGATTGGCAGGTGTACACTGCATTGGCAGAAAGTTGCCAGTGATGGGGTGGGGTTTTACACAGCCGATGTATATGGAGGACCACATGACAGCAGGTTTACAAGCCCTCTAGAAATAATCTCCTGCTGATAAAACTGTGATTTATCAAACGTTAGTATGTAGCCCAGTAAGCCTCTACATTATGCTGCTCTCAGATTGGGTGGCAAAAATCTGGTGACAGATTCCCTTTAAAGGAGCTGTCCAGGATTAGAAAAACATGTTTTCTTCCAAGAAACAGCACCAAACCCGTCAACTCAAATCTACAGAATTGGGTTTAGCTGCCAGAGTAATTGAAGTGCACCTAGGCAGTCAATAAATAGATGATGATAGATAGAAAGAGAAAGAAAGCTCTTCTTCCTCGTCTTCCTTCACCCTACCCCAGTGCTCTCTATGCTGAATAGGTTGAGGAAAACATATACGGCATGATAGATGTTGCTTGATGTGGTAAAGTGTGTTACTCAAGGGTAAAAAGCACCGGAGCAGAGTGAAGCAAGATGCAGTAGAGGACTTCAACTGCTATGAAGACCAGTAGAGTCCAGAGTCTGAGGGACCAGCAGAAGACCAAGCAAGGATCCAAGGAGGCAGGATGGGTGAGTGGCAAGAGAAGTATATTATTTTTATATTTTTTATCCTCTACAATCATTATACTCTGGAGTCTGGAGAGACTTCAGAGTACTATAAGGCACATCAAATAAATTTGATGCAAAACAAATTTCCTGGATAAATTTTAGCAACCTGCCAAATTAGAATTTGGGCAGACTCGCAAATCACTAATAAATATGTAATGCCGACGAACACCCTGGCCGAGGGTTGTTTCCATGTCCTCGGACACTATAGAGAAAAGGGTCTCCTTGCTTGGTGTGTGTGCTGTTACCTTTAAGATACACCACTGCTGATCGCAAGGTGCCGTTTGACATGGCAGGCCAGGGCCCGACAAAGTAGAGATGAATGACAGAGACCAGAGTGTAAAATAAACTTCTCTTTACTAAACAAGGTGATGAAGTTACTAAACTTCCGATAGCAGGCATGATATTTAGAGAATTCATCTTCTGCACGATTCAGAGGCAGGAACTTCACAGTTCCATGTGGTGATACATTTCTTCTGTACCATGTTGCATTAAACAAGCAGAGTGTTATGGGGGCCTCCATCTTCCCTTCTTGTGAGGACTGCATGGGTTGAGGTGGGTAACTATGTTCCCTCACAGCTATTCTCAACTTCCAATTCGTATGGGCCACACGCCTCTTGGTGTGCCGCATGTTTGCACCTAATGTTGCGATCTCCTTAGGAGAACACGTATCCCAGTCTGGCCAGTCTTCACTTTTACCCTCAGGTCTGACTACAGTTTAACTTCTTATCCAGTATAGATAACACCTTCTGTAGACCCAAACTCGCCTGAGATAAAGAATTCTTCTGCCACTTAGTAATTATACACTTCAGAACTTGCCACCCGAGTATGGTCTCTTCTCCCTTCTTCACGCACAACACCCTTTCTCAATGCTGGTCTGCAAACCATAGGTCCTTCTCTTTTCTGTACTTTCCAATAACTGCCTAACAAACGGGAACTGAGTTCCTTTGCCCACATAATAAATTTGTCAAGTCTTTCAACTGCTAGATATGTATGCCAAGGACTGTTGTATATGCCCGTCCAAATTTACGCCATGTAGAGGCTTAAATTATGATCAATTTGTCAAGCGTCCTTGCCGTGCCCTGTCCTGCCCACTGTGGCAGAACTGTCCAAATCTGGCATAAAAATATTAAAATTGACCAACATTTTTTACAACTTCAAGTTACGTAAAACATTTTCTACATTTCAACCACTTTTACATCAAAATTCTAGGAAAAATTGCTTGATGATTAGGAAACCTAGTTTATATATTACATTTTATTCTTTCTTGACTTATACAGTAACATTAAAGTGCATGTTATGGATCGATCATAATCCTATATTGTTCTCTTAGCTTTTCGGTACCATCCATATCATGTTATATTGGCAGCTTTTAAAATAAAGCTTTTTGCGCAGAGATTGCCTGGAAATTATTATCTAATTACATTGAGATAATGGAATTCTGTTCTGCTAGTAAGCATTTCTGCTGGCTCCAACGTGTTATATTTTTGTCCAGAATCATTCACACAGAGATCCGCAGTCCCAGTATTATTGCACTGAAAATCTACCACTGCCCCTCTGCAAACACAGCGCTCGCCACAAATTTGATTTCTTATAATTTATTCTGTTTTCTTTGTTTTTTCCCTAAGGCAGAGAAATCTCTATGAATGCAAGACAGCAAATTTTCTTTATCATTTTTGCTTGCAATTATATGCATTCATTCTGTTCATCTAGGGGAGGATGTATATATTCTGCATGTATATGGACATTATAGCTTTTGTAAAGAATAGGGCCTGAGTTACTGAATTGAATCTTAGATTAGCTAAATCTCATTCATAATTCTTTCTGACGACATTTAAGGGCTCCAAAAAACAGAGAACAAAGAAGACTATTAAGATCATACACATGTATTCTGCTGCAGTCAAATATTAAATTATTTTCAAAAAAGTAAAACCATTATAACATTGTCAAATTGTTTTCATTTTTCTGAAATAGCGCCACCTCGGTTACTGGTTTGTTTCTGGAATTGCAGCTTTGCTTCATTGAAGAAAATTGGGCTCAGTTCAATTCCAGAATCAAGCTATTGACAAGAGTGGGCTGATTTTTGAATAAAATAATAAAACCCTTATTCTTTAATCCCAAACCCTTTATCATGTTTTATGCATATTGCAACCACCAAGAAGTATTGTGCCTTCTTAAAATGACCACAACCGCAAAGTGTTGTAGCTCTATAAAGCTGAATTGCTTTATGACAATATATAGGGATGGGCGGACCCGTTGATGTTCGGGTCCTTTGGGTTCGGCCAAACTTTAGAAAAAAGTTTGGTTCGGATACCAGAATGGCACCCGAACTTGATCCCAAACCCTGTTCAAGTCAGTGGGGGACCTGAACAGCCGGCGGTTCCCACGCGGTCCTCTGTGTGACAGCATGGGAAACAGCGGCTCTGAGCAGCAGTAACTTTACTGAAGTCACCGGTGACCGGCAGAGACAAGGTTACAGCGGGTCAGGCGCCAGCTGATGACTACTTTCATCATCATGTGGCTGGTCTCGCTGATAGTAGCGAGAGCAGACGGAATTGATGACAGTAGTCATCAGCCAGCACCTGTGCATAGTGGTAGCTTTACTGCTATCCACAGGCACAGGAGACTAAGAAGATGAATGTGGATTATTTTGTGGGATCATTTGATTAATAAATTGGTGAACGAGGGCTACTGTGGGGGAGCATTATTCAAATACATTTTTTTTGCTGTGTGTGTGTTTATTTTTACTACTGGGTTAGTAATGGTGGTATCTGGCTGATACCTCTCCATTACTAACCCCAAAAACAATTACCCCAATTGCCAGCACACAAGAGCAATTGGGACGAGCTGAGGCTAAGCACCCAGAATTGGAGCATCAAATATGATGCTCCACTTCTGAGGTGGTTGCAGGCTGGTATTTGTAGGTTGGGAATGGTCCAATAATGATGGCCATTCCCAGCCTATTAATATTAGCTTGCAGCTATCTGGTTTCCCTTAGCTGGTTATTAAAAAAGGGGGGATCGCAAGCAATTTTTTTCAATAATTTATTATTAATAAATAAATAAATAAAAATACTAAAAAATAATTAAATAAATGAATAAACAATGTGGGATTCCCCCTATTTTAATAACCAGCCAAGGGAAAGCAGATAGTTGTGAGCTAGTCTTGTTAAGCTGGGAAGCGGCCAATATCCATGGACCTTCCAAGCCTATTAACATCATCCCCTAGATGTCTGTTTTTACTTTTGCTGGTTATTAAAAATGGGGGGAACCCTAAAAAAATGATGTGGGACCCACCCTATTTTTAACAACTGGCTAAGGCAAAGCAGACAACTGGGGGCCAATATTAATATGCTGGGAAGGGCCATGGATACTGGGCCCTTCCCAGTCTAGTAACAACAGCCCTCAGCTGCCCTAGAAATGGCGCATTCATTAGATTCGCCATTTCTGGCACTTAGCCTCGGCTCTTCCTGATTACCCTGGTGTGGTAGCAATCGGAGTAATGGGATATGAAAACCAATTTAAGAAAATTATCTCTAATTAATAGCTGTACAGAATGAAGGCTCTGTTAGCTATGCCCCATTTTCCTTTGTATGAGTGTCAAGTTGGAAGGATAAAAGTTAAAGGGGTTGTCCAGTTTGAAGATATTGATGATGATATATCCTTAGAACAGACCACCATCAGATAGGTGGGAGCTGCTTTGTGGTACTCGTAGTGGCCACTATACCTTAAATGGAACCAGCAAAGCTGTACTCCATTCAATGTACCAGGTGTATGACCTTATTGATCTGATATTAATGACTTATCCTTAGGCTAGGGTCATAAGAATGTCTTCTCCACATCCGAGAAAATCAGTTTGATTAAGCTCTGATCGGACCCTGAACAGATCAAAGTTTTATCAGAGTGTGATCAGAGTGGGATACAATTTTTTCGGAGGTGGAAAAGAAAAGTTTCTCCACCTTCTCTATATTGTCAGTTCCTGAAAATTGGACCGCACTCGGATGTCATCCAAGCGCAGTACGATTTTTTCCACAAACCCATAGAGATGAATGGGCGAGGGTCAACCAGTTCTCGCTGGCAGATCGTGCATAAAGCGACTTTTTCCTTGGACCAGTTCGGTCTGAGGAAAAAATCTGACATGTACACAGCCCTATAGAATAATATGGGGATGAGCGGTATTTGTCAAAACTACGGATAGCACTCGTCCCATTTTTACGATTATCTGCACAAACTCTTAGAATAGGTCATCAATATATTCTGACTGGACAACACTTTTAATTTTAGTTACATCTGAAATTTGGGTCATCCATACAATGGTCTAATATGGTTAGTGTTGAGCGAGCACTAAAATGCTCGGGTGCTCGACCCGAGCAACGAGCCCAATGTTAGTCATCAGAAGTGATCCTTGCCTCATCAGAAGATGCAGACTTGCAACTATCCCCGTGCAAGTCATTGTCCCAGGGCAGTGTTCAATTGTACCTCCCCCATTCCTTGCAATGCAAGCGCAAATATGCAGCCTGCCACCCACCCACCCACAGGCTGCAATACTATACTGCTAGCTTGCACTTGAAATGGGGCCTTTTAGTTTGGAGGAGGCCGAAGCTGGCCACTACCTCATGGCTGCGTCGGCGGCGAGGTCTCCATACTCAGTCCCCAGCCGCCACTATTTGTCCCGGTAACCTTCCCCACACTTTTCTTAGCCTGGCCTGTTTTAGGGCAGCATTGGACAAGCCCACCAGACAAACAGACTCCTCCGGTGGGCCCTGGCTTCTCCATTAGGGAAGTTGAAAGTGCCAAGGTGAGGAGCATGATGATGATGATAGAAGTTAGCATCTGCTTTGTTTTCTTGTAATGCAAGCGTAAGTGTGCAGCCTGCCACCCACCCACCCCCAGGCTGCAATACCATACTGCTAGCTGGCTTGCACTTGAAATGAGGCCTTTTAGGCTTCTGGAGGCAGACGCCGGCCACCATATCATGGCTGCGTTGACGGCCTGGTATCCTTACTCAGTCCCCAGCCGCCCAGCGGCCGGGTATCCACACTCGGTCTCGAGCCGCCAGGGGGCGGCCAGGTGTCCATACTCGGTCCCCAGCCGCCCCCATTTGTTCCGATGTGCCTTATACACAAGCGCGCATACCAAAACATTACCTGTGCCCGCCCCAGTGCATTTAGTGGGAAGGACAGCCTATTCCGCTGTAGTGTGTGCACGCCAACCCCCTGTTCATGGCACATGCGAAGATGCCTCCCGCCCTGCACCTGTCGTTGCAGACTTGCAACTATCCCCATTCAAGTCCTTGTCCCAGGGCAGTGTTCAATTGTACCTCCCCCATTCCTTGCAATGCAAGCGCAAGTATGCATCCTGCCACCCACCCAACCCCAGGCTGAAATACCGTACTGCTTGCTTGCTTGCACTTGAAATTGGGCCTTTTAGGCATGTGGAGGCGGAATCTGGCCACCACGTCATGGCTGCGTCGGTGGCCTGGAATCCATACTCAGTCCCCAGCCGCACGGCGGCCGGGTGCCCACGCTTGGTCCCCAGCCGCCAGGGGGCGGCCGGGTGTCCATACTCGGTCCCCAGCCGCCCCGCGGCCGGGTGCCCACACACGGTCCCCAGCCGCCTGGGGGCGGCCGGGTGTCCATAAAAGGTCCCCAGCCGCCCCCATTTGTCCCGGTGCGCCTCATACACAAGTGCGCATGCCAAAACATTACCTGTGCCCTCCCCAGTGCATTTAGTGGGAAGGACAGCCTAACCACAAGCACGTGGACAAGTGAATGTGGCCAGGGATGATCCATCTCACTGACGCCTTCACACTGGGTTAATATTGTGGAAGCCGGGACATAGTTGGATACTGGGATGCAACACGTCCTCCAGACATAGAGGATTGCGGGTCCTGGGTCAATCAAGCTTCAACACAAAGTTCAGAAGGTAGACAGCAGCAGTGGTCGGCCTCCTACACAACGAGTAAATTATTCATGATCATGAGGCCATCCATCTCCTTAGCTTTCTGTTCCTTGGAATGCAAGCGCATGTATGTAGTAGCGGCTAGGCCTGAGGTTGTCAGCGTTTTGGCGCATATCCTACCTCCTCCAAGGATTGCTGGATGTTTTCCTGCTACTATCCCAGTTCTATGACTCCCGTTAAAACAAAGCTTCAGGTGATGAATGATGGATGAGGTGGTGGCAAAGGAGAAAGAGCAGGAGGAACAGGGACCATTCACATCAATATCAGGCCAGTCATCCACACATGTCTTTTAGGAAATGTTTCTGTACCAAAAGGAGCGGTTCGACTACACAGTTATAGGGCATACAGTGAGTGCAATGCCTACCAAAAATTTTCGAGGCACTCCAATGACCCTTGGAAGTGACATGGAGGTAAGAGGGCATTAACTAAACCGTTTTTTCCATTTATAGCAACTGGGTCTCCTGTACACTGTTGGCCTAAGCAGTGAATAGAAGGCTTTCCAAAAATTATGAGGAACTGCAATGCCCCTTGAAACAGACGTGGATTACAGCGTACTAAAAACCTTCTACCCATTATTAGGGAGTGGGTCTCCCTTAGTGTTTGCCAATGCATTGAAAAGCAAAAGCTAACTAAAATTAGGAGCAAATGCAATGCCCGTTGGAAGAGTCGGGGAGGTTAGAGGTAATTAAAAACATCATTTCAATGCCCCTTGGAAGAGCTGTGGAGTTCAGAGTGGTTTAACAAGACGGTTTTAATGCCCCTTGGAAGAGATGTGGAGGTCACAGTAGCTTAACAATACGGTTTTAATGCCACTTGGAAGAGATGTAGAGTTCAGAGTGGTGTAACAAGACGGTTTTAATTCCCCTTGGAAGAGACGTGGAGGTCATAGTGGAATAAAAAGACAAAATCAATGCCCCTTGGAAGAGACGTGGTGGTCCCAGTGGAATAAAAAGACAATATCAATGATCCTTGGAAGAGACGTGGAGGTCACAGTAGCTTAACAAGACGATTTTAATGCCCCTTACAAGAGCCATGCAGTACAGCATATTAAAACCATTATTCCCATTATTGGGGAGTGGGTCTCCCATAGTCTTTGCCTATGCCTTCCAAGCAAAAGCTGCCAAAAATTAGGACGGAGGAACTTGCAATGCCCCTTACAAGAGCCATGCAGTACAGCATATTAAAAACATTATTCCCATTAATGGGGAGTGGGTCTCCCACAGTCTTTGCCTATGCCTTCCAAGCAGAAGCTGCCAAAAATTAGGACGGAGGAACTTGCAATGCCCCTTGCAAGAGCCATGCAGTACAGCATATTAAATACATTATTCCCATTATTGGGGAGTGGGTCTCCCATAGTCTTTGCCTATGCCTTCCAAGCAAAGCTGCAAAAAATTAGGACGGAGGAACTTGCAATGCTGGCAACACGGACCACGGTCACCCTGGTGGTATAGTGGTGGTGGAGGCTGAGGATAAGGAGAAGAGCAAAAAACAGCCGAAATGAGGAAGCGTATACCCATGTGCGGGTGTGAAGCAGTGCATGGGAATACACCTCCCGAAATAACACAGTGGATTTGACTTTATGTTACTCTGCTGTCATTTGGTGGTGATAAGAAGTCTGGCCCAATCCAGCCCTTGTTCATTTTGATAAGAGTCAGCTTGTCAGCATTGTCAGTTGACAGGCGAGTGCGCTTATCAGTTATAATTCCTCCAGCGGCACTAAAAACACGCTCCGATAACAAGATAGCGGTAGGGCAGGCCAGGACCTCCAAGGCGTACAGAGCGAGTTCATTCCAGTGTCCAGCTTGGATACCCAATAATTAAAAGGCACAGAGGAATCACGGAGGACGCTGGTACGGTCGGCAAGGTACTCCCTCACCATCTTTTGAAACTTTCCACTCCTTGTGAGAGTACCCCGCGCCTCAGGGCCTGTAAGCTGAGCGGGTCTCAGAAAACTGTCCCAGAACGTTGACAGTGTTCCCCTGCCTCTGCTGGATTGGAGTTGCGTCTCTCTCGCCTGTACGCCTTGGTTGGGCAACGAGCTGTGACTTCTGCCACTAGCGTGTTCAGATGGGAATTTTTTAAGAGCTCTGCAGCAAGGGCCTTCTGGTACTGCCACATTTTTGTAGACGTCTCCACCTCAGGAATAAGAGAGTGAAAGTTCTCCTTGTAGCGGGGGTCTAAAAGTGGCAGCAACCAGTAATGACTGTCACCCAACATTTTGACAACGCGAGGGTCACAGTTAAGGCAGCGTAACATAAAGTCAGCCATGCGTGCCAGACTGGTAACGGGCAAGACTTCCGTGTCTTCACCAAGATGACGACTGACCATGCTCTCCTCCTCCTCCTCCTCCCCCCTGTCCTCAGGCCACCCACGCTGAACCGACGGTATGACAGTTGTACAGGTACTACCGTCTACAGCGCATGATACCAGCTCCTGTTCTTCCTCCTCCTCCTCCTCTCCCTCATTGTCCCCCAATGCACGTTGGGATGAGATGAGGCTGGGCTGTGTGTAATCACCCGCTACGGCTTCTTGATCCATCTCATCATACTCTGGCTGCAATGCCTCCTCTTTAATTCTCTGCAGAGAGCGTTGCAAAAGACAGACAAGTGGGATGCTGACGCTAATGATGGCGTCATCGCCACTCACCATCTTGGTGGACTCCTCAAAGTTTGTCAGGATGGTACATATGTCAGACATCCAGGTCCACTCCTGAGGTCTTATGTGTGGAGTCTGACCTGAATATCGACGGCCTTGTTGCAGCTTGTACTCCACAACTGCTCTCTTCTGCTCACAAATCCTTTGCAACATGTGGAGGGTAGAGTTCCAACGTGTGGGGACATCACACACCAGTCGGTGTGCTGGAAGCTGCAAACGCTGCTGCAACACAGCAAGGGCGGCGGAAGCTGTAGCCGACTTCCGAAAATGAGCAGACAGGTGGTGTACTTTGACGAGCAGATCTGGCAACTCGGGATACGATTCAAGAAACCGCTGAACCATGAGGTTAAGCACATGAGCCAGGCATGGTACGTGTGTGATCTCGCCTCAGAGCCGCCACCAGGTTACGGCCATTGTCACACACGATCTGGATGTAGGTTCAGCTTTCTCAGCCACAGATCTGCCTGCTCTTTCACAGCTGTCCACAACTCACAAGCAGTGTGAGGTGTATCACCTAAGCTTATGAGTTTCAGCACAGCCTGCTTCTGCTTGGCTGAAGCAGTACTGCAGTGCTTCCAGTTTGTAACTGATGTGGTGATATCTGAGATGGAGGCTGAACATGGGGAGGAGGAGGAGGATGATGCGCAGGAGCTGTTCACTCTGGGGGAACTCTCACTGACATAGGGCCCGCAATCCTCGGTGTGGGGAGGATGTGTTCTGTCCCAAGGTCGAACTGGGTCCCGGATTCCACTATGTTTACCCAGTGAGCCATCAGGGAGATGTACCGTCCTTGGCCACAAGCACTTGTCCACGTGTCCATTGTCAGGTGGACTCTTCCAGTAACTGCGTTGTTGAGGGCACGGCAGATGTTTTGGGACACGTGCTTGTGTAGTGCGGGTATGGCACACCGGGCAAAATAGTGTCAGCTGGGGACTGAGTACCGAGGGACGGCCACCACCATAAGGTTGTGGAAGGATTCCATCTCCACCAGCCTAAAAGGCAGCATTTCCAACGCAATCAGTCGTGAAATGTGCGAATTTAGGACTGTGGCCTGTGGGGCGTTGGCTGCAAATTTGTGCTTTCGTTCAAAGGTCTGGGATATTGACAATTGAACGCTGCGGTGGGACGTGGACGTGGACGTTGATGCTGTTTCTTGAGAAACTGCAATAACAAGTGAAGACTGAGAGGAGGGGGCATCTTTGCATGCAGTATGGACAGGGGATTGCCTTGCATGCACAACAGGGGGTTCTCTTACACGCATAACAGCGGAAGAAGCAGTGGTGACACCCGCTGACACTGGTCGTGGACCCTGGGGTTCGCCCCACAAAGTCGGGTGCTTTGCTGACATGTGCCTGATTATGCTGGTGGTGGTCAGGCTGGTAGTTTTGTCACCCCTGCTGATGCTGGCCTGGCAGGTGGTACAAATGGCCTTTTTGGGGTTATCAGCAGAGTCTTTAAAAAAATTCCAGACTCTGGAAGACCTACCGGTTGTACTGGCAACATCTTTCGTGTTGGTGTTACGGGGAACGGTTGCCCGCCTTCTGTCTGCGGCCACCACACTGCTTCTTCCTGCCTGTTGGGGTACTCTGCCTCCCTCCCCCTGTGTGCTGCTGGCCTCACTCTGTGTGTCCTCCAAAAGGGTAATAAAAAGGAGATTAGAACCATGGAAGAGGAAAACCACAGTTCTAATTCTCTGGCCTACACCAGAATCTTTTAAACAGATATATTTGTGTCTGAACAGTCAGCTAGATACTTAAACTGTTTTTTTTTATGGAAAAAAGGCAAAAAGGTGGATAACATCCAGATTTGAACCGTGGAAGAGGAAAACCACAGTTCTAATTTCCTGGCGTTTACCAGACTTTTTCAAATAGATATATTTGTGTCTGAACAGTCACCGAAACACTCAAACTGTTTTTTTTATGGAAAAAAAGGCAAAAAAGTGGATAATACAGAGATTTGAACCGTGGAACTGCAAAACCACAGTTCTAGTTATCTGGCCGAAACCAGACTCTTTTAAACAGATATATTTGTGTATGAACACTCACAGACACACTCAATTTTTTTTTTTGGGGGGAAGGGGGAATACCAAAAGGTTAATAAGATGGGTATTTGTACAGTCTGACTGAGGGGGCAAAAAAAAAGAGGATTTAGATGAAAAAATAAAGGATTTTTCCTGGCCCCTGCGACCTGGGGCTAAGTCTAGCAATTTGAGCAGCAGCAGCACACAGGACTGTAATGCAGTGTTTGTTGGTATAACCACTGCCTCTCCTATACAGCCTGCCTGCCTGATATCTGGGATGGATATTAGTCCTCAATAGGACTGTTTGTTTGATTTTGCAGGCTTTAGAGACCCTACACTACCTATTTCACAGCATAAATCTCTCCCTAGCTCAGCAGCACTCTCCCTACACTGTCTGATCCAGAGCGACTGTGTCCAAGATGGCGGCGCCTGGTTTTAAATACTCGAGGTGACGCTGTGCAGCCAGCCAATCACTGTAATGCCCACAACCAACATGGCTGTGGCATTACAGTGACTGGTTGGCAATCCCTGCATGTTCATTGGCTCTGTAAAGAGTGCCAAACATGCAGGGCGGAGACCCGAGCTCCCGCCCGAGTAACCCGAAAATGCTCGGTGCTCAATGAACATTCCGAGTGTCGAGCATGCTCGCTCAACACTAAATATGGTTTCTTCTTCATGTCTTATTTTCAAGCCATGTGTACTATTATAAAGTAAGTTTATATCCCACCTATATAGATGTTTTTGCAACATATCGATTCTTGCAAGTAATAATAATAGAGGTCAGAAGCCTAGAATGTATTACGACTCCACAAATAATTTACAAAATGAAATGTCTTCCATTGAAGTTTTTCTTTCTGTAAATATAGGAGACATTTTTGGTAGTTTTGAGTTTATTGTTCCAAGTGTTGATACAAATTACCAGCTAGATGCTGTGCAAGTAGCAGAAATAATAATCGCCTCGTGTATCCGAGCTGTGTTGGCTTTGGAATCAATCTAATTAAGTAACACAATACAATATTTTCTCAACATTTCTGACAAGCCAATAACCAACTTGTCACATGCAATATATTAAAAAAAATTAATTCTTTTTCCATGTTTTCAACATTCAGAATTCCATATTCCATATCACATATTCAAGGAAGGGTCACCATAACTTAGTTTAGAAAAGTCTATGATGTAACTCCATGGTACTGTCGCGGGGTTACCGCAACGGGGTGGAGCCAGAAGACTGCAGTGTCTGAGGGCTTCTACTCTGGCTCTGAGAATAAGCACTTCTCTTTCATTTTAAGACCTGCTATTTCTTCTGGCAGAACAGGGGTTAAACGGCCATGTTGGAAATCTTGGTGCTGTGACAGAGTCACTGGTTTTATATGCCAGTGGAGGTATGTGTCACTCAGGATGCTCTCCTGTGTGAACTAAGACCTACGGAATTTCTGCCAGCATGTTATATGCTGGGGGTTACCTCTTTTAAAGGGTGTGATTTTATGAGAATGACGTAGAGATGGGAGGGAAGTCATTCCCCATACCTCCCCCTCTGGGTGTGGCTGAACAGGGATTTAAATGTTCAGTCAGTTTGTTTTCCTGGGTGGAGTGTGTGGTCTGGAGATTGAAGTTTCCAGGCTGTGTGTGGCTGACACCAGAGAGCAACACCGGAGGACTGGTGTTGCTGAAACTTCACAGGACTATCTGCAGTCGGCAAAGGTATTGCTGGCTAAATGACTTTGTTATATTTAATCTTTTGTTTTCCTGTTAACCCCAAGAGGGACTGTTTATTTTTATGGGATGCTGCTGGAGTTTATGCCGCACAATAAACCCGCAGGAAGTTTACCCAAACCGTGTGTCCTGTGTCTGCCTCCGGAGAGCCAAGCAAGTCGCTTTACCACAGTGCTCACAGCTGAGCTTGGTTAGCCACTCCTTTTCCCTCTATAATCTGGGCTCTGATATTAGTCCTTGTCAGAGCTACCTTTTGCTTCATGGCCAACGTAGGGAGAGGAGTTATTATGAGGAGAGTTGGAGGAATTATCATTGACTGTTATTTGGTTTGTGCGCATGGTAATTCCTTATCCTTCTCCATTTTGGATTATTCCCCTACCTTCATACCCTGGTGCTTTTGTTTGTTATATGTGAGTGAATATTTTGTGTGCCTGGAGTTTTCTGTTTATTCCTGTCTGTGTAGCCTTGTTTGTCAGGTTGGTGTTCTATGGTGCACAGTAGCGTCCCCTTCCCTGGATGGGGAACGAGAACAGACGGAGGACTAACTCAGGAGTTAGGGCGAAGGCGGAGGCCTCAGCATCCTCACCTTCAGAGGTATCCCGGGTAATAGGGCACTCTTGGGCTCCCCCTAGTGTTAGGGACAGGATAGGAGCCCCTGTTCCCTGGTCATCAACCATCTGTGTGGTGACATTAGCTCTGATCATAACCATTTTTTCTGTTCCATTATGGATCCAATCATTGCTCTGATGGGGCAATTGCAGCAGCTTAGTCTACAGGTGGCGGATTTATGCCCAGTGGTTTTGCAGCACCCTAATACATCTGGTGTGGGAATCTCGTCTCTCAGGCAAACCATAGTGGAGCCCAAGGTTGCATTGCCTGACAGGTTCTCTGGGGGGCGTGACAAGTTTGTCATTTTCCAAGAGACCTGTAAATTATACTTCAAGTTACGTTCGGTTTCTTCAAGTACTGAGGAGCAACGTGTGGGGTGGTACTCTCGCTCTTTCGGGGGATCCTCAAGCTTGGGCGTTCTCTCTTCCGTCTGACTCGCAGTCGCTTCAGGCACTGGGCACTGGGTCTTATATTTTATGACCCCGATCGTGTCTCCTTAGCTGAGTCCACACTGTGTCAACTCCAGCAAAAAGTCTGACCGGCAGACGAATATTGCTCTGAGTTTCGGAGGTGGGCCATGGATACCATGTGGAATGACCTTGCACTCCGTAGTCTGTTCTGTGAAGGATGCCTTGGCCCTGTATGAGATCCTTGATTCCCTTGAGACAGCCATGTCTCTGGCGATCTGGGTTGGTCTGGAAAAACAGTATTAATAACCAGGGTAACAAACATAAAACATTAAATATATACATTGTACATTTAGATCTTGTACTTATATCCTCCAGCGAGCTGGTACTTGACCCCTAGTGCTCCGGGTTGACCTCCGTAACCCACTGTCTGGTGGTGGTCTAACCTGGCTTTCCCCACTCTCATTTAGGGTACAGCTATTAGCTGGGTTCACAGGTAGGGCAGGCAGCTGTCTGCGGGTCCTTTGGCTTACCGCAGGCATGGCAGGCTCACTGTCAGCAGAGGGTTGACTCTCCTGGGCTGCTGGCATGGGTTCTTCTGCCTCTGGGGCTGCTTGGTCTTCGTGTTCTTCCGTAGGCTCCTGCTGGATTGGCTGAAGGAAGTGTAGGACGGGTACCACTATCGCATCATTTATTCGAGTCCAGGTCCGGGGGAACTCTCCAAGAATGGTGCTGATCATTTCTTCCTTGTCCTCTGCGGGTTCAAGGTCATCTTGATCTTCACTTGGACTTTGCAGTTGCTCGGGGCACCGTTTTAGGTGGTCTCTGCAGATGGTGCTAGTGGTTTCTCCTCCATTCTTGGTAATCACACATACCTTCGGGTTATCGTGGTCGGACTGCAGTACTGTGTACGGGTCTCTCTCCCACTGGTCGTCCAGCTTGTGAAGCCTTCTCTTCCGCTTCAGGACCTGCTCACCTGGTTCCAGGGGACCAGCAGGGGTGTGTTGGTTGAAGAGCCTCTCTTGCTTTTCTCTCGCTTGAGCCAGACTCCTCTCCACACTCTCCTGTACCTTCTTGTTCTGTAGCAGCCGTTCCGTATCCCAGTCCGCGTCTGGGGAGGTGTCCTCGGGTGTCAGGACTCCCATCTATCGGCAGCTTACCTGGTCTTGCTCATATCAGGTAATCCGGGGTGCAATTTGTAGCATTCACCGGGATGTGATTGTACAAGTCAATCAGGTCTGGCAGCTTCTCCGGCCACAGGCTGCGTTCTTCCAGGGGCAACGTCTTGAGGAGATCAATGACGATATTATTCATTTTCTCACACAGCCCGTTGGTTTGCGGGTGGTAAGGCGTTGTCAGAATCTTCCTACAGCCGTAGAGGTTGCAGAACTCCTGGAATACTTCAGCCTCAAACGCTGGACCCTGATCTGTCAAGACCTGTTCCGGATACCCGTGTGGACGGCAGAAGTGTTGCTGGAAGGCTCTAGCCGCTGTTTGGGCTGTCAGGTCTTTAACAGGAACCACCACCAGGAACCGGGAGTAATGGTCCACAATTGTCAGGGCATAGATGTAGCCCGACCGGCTTGGAGCCAATTTCACATGGTCCAGAGCTACCAGCTCAAGAGGCTGCCTGGTGATGATGGGCCTCAAGGGTGTCTGCTGGCTGGTACGGTCCTTCCTTCTGAGGTGACATGGGCCGCAGTCCCTGCTCCACTTCTCTATGGCCCTTCTCATACCGACCCAGTAGAACCGTTCTCTCAGTAGGAACTCTAGTTTCTTCCACCCCAAGTGTCCCGCTCTGTCATGATAGGCCTCCAGGACCATTGCTGCATCTCGTCTTGGGACCACTATCTGCCAGGTCAGCTCGTGCGTCCGGTGGTTGACAAGCCTTCTGCACAGCTTACCCTCGTAGAGGAATAGCCTGCTTTTCTCCTTCCATAACTGCTTGGCTTCCTGCCAGGGCTAGCGTCTTCCTGAGTTAACATGTCTTTCACCAGGCGTATTGCAGCGTCGCTATCTTGCGTTTCAACCCAGCCGTGGTGGGGTAAGGGGTTGAACATGACGGTGGTTAGGTCCTTGTCTCTTACCCGGTGAGAATACTGAGTGGCCCCATACCGGTGGAATGCAGGGAGCTCTACCTCCTCCAGCTCTTCTGAGTCGTCTTCTCCTTCAGGTAGGTGGGGCCTTCTTGATAGGGCGTCTGCGTTGGCGTTGATTCTGCCTGCCCGGTATTTGATTGTGAAGTCATAATTTGATAGACGGGCCATCCACCGCTGTTCCAGGGCACCAAGTCTTGCATTGTCTAGGTGTGTAAACGGGTTGTTGTCCGTGTACACAGTGAATTTTGCGGAGGCCAGGTAATGCTTGAAGCATTCCGTTACGGCCCACACCACTGCCAAGAATTCTAGCTTGAAGGAGCTTTAATTCTCTGGGTTTCTCTCAGTGGGCCTCAGCTTCCGGCTGGCGTACGCGATCACCCTTTCTCTGCCCTGTTGGTTTTGGGACAGTACGGCTCCCAGCCCCACATTGCTGGCGTCTGTGTGGAGAATAAAAGGCTGGCCATAATCAGGGTAGGCCAGGATCTCATCCCCCGTGAGGGCCATCTTCAACTGGCAGAAGGACTCCTCCTCCGGCTTGTCCCACTTGAAGGGTTTTTGACTTCTGGACTTAGACTGTCCTATCAGGAGGTCCTGCATAGGGGCTGCCATCTTAGTGAACCCAGGGATGAACCTTCGGTAGTAGCCTACCAACTCGAGGAATTGCCTCACTTCTTTGATGTTAGAGGGGCTTGGCCAGCTCTTGATGGCTGTAACCTTGTCGGGGTCGGGGGCTACTCCCTCTGCACTCATCACGTGTCCTAGGTACTGGACCTTCGGTTTCAACAGGTGACACTTTGAAGGTTTCACCTTCAGACCATAGCCTGCCAGGGCATCGAACACCTCGGCCTGGTGCTTTAGATGGTCCTCGTAAGTCTGCGAATAGACAATCACGTCGTCCAGGTAAAGTAGGACCGTCTCGAAGTCCATCAGCCTCTGGAAGGTCCCTGGTGCGTTGCAGAGCCCGAATGGCATACAGTTGAATTTGCTCAATCCCATCGGGGTGGTGAAGGCAGTCTTCTCCTTGTCAGCCTCTGCCACAGGAACCTGCCAGTACCCGCTAGTGAGATCCAAAGTAGAGAAGAAGTTAGCTGATCTTAGTGCGGCCAAAGACTCCTCTATGCTAGGTAACGGGTACGCGTCTTTATGGGTGATACGATTGACCTTTCTATAGTCCACGCACATTCTCATGGTACCATCAGCTATCTCTAATGACCCCAGCTTCTTTCATTTCTCTCAGCATGCCCTTTGTGTTCTGATAATGTGCAGGGGGTACAGGTCGGTGTCTCTCTTTTATTGGTGGGTGGCTCCCCGTGGGAATGTGGTGTTCTACTCCCTTTACTCGGCCGAAGTCTAGCGGGTGCTTACTAAAAATTCTCTCGTATTCCTGAACCACCCGGTAGACTCCTTGTTTTTTGTGCAGGGGAGTAGAGTCAGCACCCACATGGAGTTTCTGGCACCAGTCCTCCTTTTGTTTCTGGGAGCCATTACCCTCCACCGGGGGAGATGGAGGCAAGGGTTCCACGACCCTGATAGCATTGTGTTGGACAGCAAACAATTTGGCTAGTATGGCGTACCGGGGCAAGTATACTTCCCTTTCCCCGATGTTTAAGATCCGGACGGGCACCCTTCCGTGGCGAACATCAACCACCCCCCGGGCTGTCAAAATGGTGGGCCTGCTGTCTGAGTACACGGGTTCTACCATAGCTTGGTAGTCTCTTCCTCTTAACCCGATTGCAGTCCGACACCAGATCATCATTTCACTTTTGGGAGGCATGGCAATGGGGAACGGGTTGCTCATCCTCACGCTACCGATCTCACCACCAGACAGTTCTACCTGTTGCCATCTCATCAGGGCTCTTATGTCTTTCTGGAGGACCCTCTGTTGGCTAGAGCTCGCATTCATCGCCACCTGCTGCAAAATCATAATTACTTCTGAAAGACAGTTTTCAATCACGTTAGTACCCACAGTTATTTTAGGGTGACTTTCACGGCGATTAATGTCCACAATGATCACTCCCTGTGCCGGCAGTTCGACCTTACCAATCTTGATGGTCATCTCTCTGAACCCCACTTGCGGCACAGGTTGGCCATTACTGGCAATGATGCTTAAGTCATCGTCTGGATAACGGGTTATATCCGCGTCAATCCAGTACCGCTTGAAAAGTACGTAGGGGGTAGTAGTCACTTGAGACCCGGTGTCCAGCAGTGCACTCATGGGGATACTGTCCAGCACTACGGGTAAGACCGGGCGTCCCCCCACGTACTTATCACGGTCTTGACGGTTCCACCTGCAACGACTGTACAGTCCTGGTCAATGCAGCCACACTCTTTGTTAGTTCCTGGACCTGATGGTGCAGGTTTGCAGGATGGGATGGATTTAGGGCCTGTGCATCAGCCCCCACAAGGTCTGCGGGGTAGGGCGCTGCCCCCTGGTGGTAAGTAATGGCAGGGCGCCGGGAAGCTACAGTGCCACTTGGTGGGGGTTCTCGGAGCACCCGGATGGCCCTATCCTTGAAATGCGCAAAAGTCAAATCGGGGTTCTGTAGGGCCATGAGGCGCAGCTGGGTTCTGTGGGCGCTGGACAGCAGACCTTCTATGAACTGGTCAGTTAACAGCTTATCGGTGTCCTGCACGCTACCAGGGTCAGCTTGTTTGATAGCTCTCAGGGCTTCTTGCAGGTTCAAGGCATAGTCTCTGATACTATCCTGGGCTCGCTGCTTACAGCCATAGAACCGCATTTTGATTTCTGCTGAGGTACGGGTATCAAAGGTACTCCGCAACCGGGTCAGAATGTCCTTTACAGTCCTTTTCTCCTCATCTGACCATGATTTCACTTCCCGCTGGGCTGCGCCGGTGAGCTGCCCCGTCAGAATGCTCACTTTCTGTTCTTCTGTCAGTGGGTATACTTTAAATAAACTGTGCAGTCTTTCCTTAAAGTCAGTCAATGTATGGGATTCCCCTGAGTATTGGGGCAGCCAGGCTGCTCCGGGGATGTAGGGCATGGAGAAGGGCATCACCGCTGCTGCAGCCACGCTGGTGGTAGAAGGTCCCTCCGCATCGGTCATCCTCCTCCCCCCTAGTTAACTGTGGCCTACCTTCCGTTGATCCTATTCCGTAGGCCGCGGCTCCGCTGGTGCTGCTCCGTGCGAGGACCTTGCGTCGCGTCCTGGTGATGTCAGCGTCTCTCTCTCTCTCCTTCCAGGACCTTGCGCAGCGTCGGTGCGTAGGGCGGGGCTTCAGGTCTCGCGCAGTTTGGACGTCCACGCCCCTCTTCTTCCCGCCCGGCGTCCTGAAGATGGCGTCCAATGGCGGGAAAACGGCTGAAGATGGCGGGAAAACAGCTGAAGATGGCGGGAAACTGGCTGAAGATGGCGGGAACCGACTGAAGATGGCGGGAAACGGCTGAAGATGGCGGGAAACGGCTCTGGATGGCGGGAAACTTCCTTTTCAAGGTACTCAAACAGTCTTTTTAGGCGCGCAATACCCGTTTGTGGCGGGTTGGTCACAATCCTGCTGACTACGCCAAAAGCTGACTCGCCCCCTGGGCTGTGGGGCACTCGGAACCGGGCTTCTGTGTAATGATGGGGGTAGTTGTGGCAGCCCGATCCCGTGGCTCAGGGTGGTCAGACCAAATACTGTGGCAGTCTATATTTAGAGCTATGAAATGTCTGACTACGCCACCCGTGGATTGCGGTCAGGGATGACCGCTGCTGCAAGGCAGACCGCTGAGGCTGATGTTGGTATGCAGCACAGGGATAGAATAACTCCCCACGGGAAGAGTGTAGCCTCAGGGCAGGTAATAGGATGCTGGGGGTGATGGTGCAGGCCGCAATAATAAAGGTCCAGAGTCTACTTCAAACAGTCCAGGGTCTTTATTGTAGGTGGTACTTATGACCCAACAGGAGTACAAGGTAGGAATGGGCCTGGGTGTCTGAGAACATTCGGGCGAGCCCTACTGGTCGGAGTGAGTGGGTAGGCCTACCGTACTCTCTCTGCCCTTGCTGACTATCTCCCCCTTTAGTGGTGTGATAGCCCACGTCCCTGAGCTGGCCATGCACTACGCCTGTATGGCTTGTGACTCAGGCCTTAGGTACCTGTTGCTTCTCTGTGCTGTACCGGTCCCTCTGCGTGGCGGAGCCTCCAGGCTTCTCAGGCCAAGGGACCTAAAATCCCTCGCAGGTAGGTGATCTGCTGCCGGGCTTGCAACCCTGACAGCCTCGGACCCCAGTGTCCGGTTGTGTAGCTCTCTCTCTCAACCAGGACTGGCTCTCGTCACCTCTGTCCCTGGCTTGCTGTTCCTCCTATGCCTCCTGGACTCCTCAGCTGTGGCTGACCTGTCGCTCTCCTCTGGGAACCCTTCTGGATGCTTCAGAAGTGGGTCCTGGTCTCTCTATACCTGCCCTCAGTTCCAGCTTTTATAGGGGCAGCCTGCTCCCCCTACTGGCCTGGGACAGGTGTTGCTACATGCTAATGGTCCCTGACCAGAGAACCTCCCTCCTGCTCTCAGACACAGCCTTTAATATTTGTGGCATCCAGGCCTGGGGTGACTCATTTACACTAACCACAAAAACAAGGGAAGAAGGACAGGGATAACTGAAGATGACAATCATACAAAATACACTCACCAAACAACATAGTGTAACATAGGGGAATTATAGGAAGGAGCAAGCAAATAGAGGAGTATGAGGATGTACAAACAACCACACTCCAAGCAACAATCTACTGAACAAATCTCCAAACTCCTAACCAGGCAGTAAGAACTAATACTGGCAATTCCTAAGTGCCAGTGGCAAGCACATATAGCTGAGGGGAATGGCCAACACTGAACAGCCGAGACAATTCAGATAGGAAAGCTCAAGGAGCTTCAACTGAACAGATTACCCCTTGCACTGCACTGTTTAATAAAATGGTGAGGCAGTTGTAAGTTGTAACCAGTGCAAGAGTTTGTGAAACCAGACGCCATGATCTTCTGAATCAGTTTTTTTTAAATTGTGACGTAGCTGTTGAATTCAAATGTTTAAATATTCAATCATTTCTAATTAATGCAGAATAATTAATAAATTGTCTGCCCTCCCTGATCTCTCAGTAGTTAAATACCCGATCAGGTTATAATATTGTAATTTCTTGTATTTCTTGTTCTTATGTAACTTATCACTTTATTCATTTGCCTAGCAGAAGCCGCACAAACACCTAGATCTGATTATTACGCGCTGTGCCATAAAATGAAAGGCTTAACACACTTTATCTCAGCACAGAAGTGCTCCTCCAGTAATCAAGGTTTTTTTTTTTATCCTATTAGATAAAATTTCCCAAAATGTGGCCCAGAATACAGATCCAGTCTAAAACGCGCGATCTCCCAGTATCTGTAATAGATTGTATTAAACAGCCTGATACAAGAGATTAGGATGAACGTCTTGGAGGTTTTCACAAATACAACGGCACAGACTCCAGGCAGTGTTCATCTTGGAGATCTTCCAAGAAAGCAATTGTGAGAAACTTTCTTCCTACATTTTTCAAATTTTGAAAACTGGACTATTTTCAAAAAATCTGTACTTTGTACAGTTCTATGAGCGAATCTCAGATTGTGTATTGTGGTATTCTTACCAGAAGGTTGGAGCAGATCCCAGGGAATTATGTGGTCCAGAGAGATGTATGTAGGCCCCTTCCTTCACAGATGGTATCGGTTTCTGTTTAATTTTTAACATTTGTAATGAATTTCTAGAGATATAGCAGAGCTGATTCTGTCCTTTGGCTTTTAACTGTTTAATAATGCTTTTCTGTGTCTCGCGACACATCCCCATTTCACCTACAGGAGATATTATGACATTCAATTTTAAATCCATTGACATTAATATGGAGTGTGTCCTTTTGCAGATATAACAGCACCTGATTTTATGAAAAGACTTTCACAAAATTTTGGAGGTGTCTGTGGGAATTTTTGTTCCATCATCCAGAAGAACATTTGTGAGTTCAGAGCCTGATGTTGGAGGAGAAGCCGGGCTCACAATCTCCAGTCTAATGTAAAGGTGTTGGATGGGGTTGAGGTCCGAGCTCTGTGCGGCCGGTCATGTTCTTCCACCAAACTCTCCCAACCATATCTGTATGGACCTTGTGCACTGGGCACAGTCATGGGGCACAGAAAATGGCCTTCCCCAAACTGTTCCCACAAAGCTGGAAGATACAATTGTGCACAATATCATGTATGCAGAAGCCATTAGATTTCCTTTCACTGGAACTACGATCCAGAGGCAGAACCTTGAAAAACAAGCCCATAATATTGTCCCTCCTCCACAATACAGTCAGGCGGGTAATGTTCTCCTGGCATTCACCAATCCCAGACTTGTCCATCAGATGTCAGATAGGGAAGTGTTACCTGTCACTGCACAAAACACGTCTCCTCCAGAATCCAGTTGTGGTGGCTTTACAACACTGCCTCCGACGCTCTGCATTGTGCTTGGTGATGTAAGGTTACATGCAGCTGCTCGGCCATGAAGCTCCTGGCGGGGGCGCAGTGTTTGTGCTGATATTAATACCAGAGGAGGTCTGGAATCTGCAGTTATGGAGTCAGCAGAGCGCTGGTGACTTTTCTGCTCTTTGCTGTTCAGCACTCGGTGACCTCGCTCTGTAACGTTACAGGGTCTTCACTTCTTGGCTAAGTTGCTGGGATTCCTTCCACTTTTCAAAAATATCACTCACAGGTGATGGGGGAAGATTTAGGAGGGAAGAAATGTCATGGATGGACTTGTTACCACGGTGGCTCCTGTCACAGGACTGCGCTGGTATCAGTGACCTCTGCACCACCGGCCGATCTGTCACGTTAGTAAAGGAAGATGACACGGCAAGGGCCGGTGATTATACACCGGGGGCAAACGGGAGAGATGTTATACACCAGGGGCAAGGGACTGAATGAAAAATGGAATTTAAGGTTGTGTTCACATTTTGCAGTCATTGTCTGGCTTTTAGCCATAACAGCTTAGTGTCTTTCCCTGCACATTACATAGTTACATAGGTTGAACAGAGGCTCAGGTCCATCAAGTTCAACCCTTCTCCACCAATTATACATTCTTTGTCACTAAATTATCTATAGTATATCCCACAATGCCAATGAGGAAAGCATCCAGCCAGGAGCCGATTAAGGATAGTCAAGTCCCCAGGAAGTTTAGGGTGCTTGGGTCCCCCAGCACCCGATGTATCACATGACATGTCGCATGATATTTTGGGGACATAATGTGACAGGTCATGTAGTGAACATACAGGTGCTCTAGTGCACATCTGTAGACGCCAATTTTTTTCCCTTACATACAGCGCTGAACATAACAAGACCCTAAGCACACAGCTAAAATAAGAAAGGAGTGGCTTTAGAACAACTCTGTGACCAGAGCCCTGACCTAAACCCAATTGAGCATCTCTGGAGAGACCTGAAAATGGCTGTCCTCCAACGTTCACCATCCAACCTGACGGAACAGGAGGGGATCTGCAAGGAAGAATGGCAGAGGATCCCCAAATCCAGGTGTGAAAAACTTGTTGCATCATTCCCAAGAAGACTCATGGCTGTACTAGCTCAAAAGGGGGCTTCTACTCAATACTGAGCAAAGGGTCTGAATAGTTATGACCATGTGAGAGTTCGGCTTTTCTTTTTTAATAAATTTGCAAAAATTTCTACATTTCTTGTTTTTTTTCAGTCAAGATGGGGTGCAGAGTGTACTTTAATGAGAAAAATGAACTTTTTAGATTTTACCAAATGGCTGCAATGAAACAAAGAGTGAAAAATTTAAAGGGGTCTGAATACTTTCTGTACCCACTGTATGTAATAAGGGATGGGGCTATACATAACAAGAGTGGATGCGCTGTATTAAAGGACAGGGCTATACATAACAATAGAGGATACTATGTAATAAGGAATGGGGCTTTACATAACAATAGAGGATACTATGTAATAAGGGATGGGGCTATACATAACAATAGAGGATACTATGTAATAAGGGATGGGGCTATACATAACAATAGAGGCTACTATGTAATAAGAGACAGGGCTATACATAAGAATAGAGGATTTTATGTAATAAGGAATGGGGCTATAAATAACAATAGAGGATACTATGTAATAAGGAACGGGGCTATACATTACAAGAGTGGATGCACTCTAATAAGTGATGGGGCTATACATAACAAGAGGGGATTCTATGTAATAAGGGATGGGGCTTTACATAACAATAGAGGATACTATGTAATAAGGGATGGGGCTATACATAACAATAGAGGATACTATGTAATAAGGGACGGGGCTATACATAACAATAGAGAACAATAGAGGATTTTATGTAATAAGGAGCCGGGCTATATATAAAAATAGAGGATACTTTGTAATAAGGGATGGGGCTATACATAACAAGAGTGGATGCGCTGTAATAAGGTATGGGGCTATACATAACAAGAGAGGATGCTATATAATAAGGGATGGGGCTAAACATAAAAATAGAGGATACTATGTAATAAGGGACAGGGCTAAACATAACAATAGAGGATACTATGTAATAAGGGACGGGGCTATACATAACAAGAGTAGAATTTATTTTTTTTCCCTTACGTACAGCGCTGAACATAACAAGAGAAGACCCTATATACTAAGGGATGCCATTTTACATAATAAAGGAGTTTATTTTGCAAACAAAAGTATTACTCCAATCATCTCTCTGCAAATAAAGCTGCTTTTACACTGAAAGATAATCTTGAAAGAAGTGTTCTTATGATATATCCTTTCAGTGTGGAAAGGAACAGGTTGAGACTGTGCTTAAGTCATAAAAGCGTCATCCTCTGGCACATATCAGTAGATTGGATAGTCGAACACTTGTTACTTCCATAGTGCATGCGCTAGGGGGATTCATAAGTCTCCTGTCATACAGAGTGACTGCAGACTTATCGATTTGGACCAGACAACCCCTTTAATTAGCAACTGTCTCCTGTTTTATGTGGTACTTTTATAAATCCACCATACTTTATATTACAGCTTTGCTTGCTCAGATTGGCTGTTAAACTTCCCAGAAGGCAGACTAAGAAATTATTTTGATTTTTATCCTTAAACTGAACTATAAGCAATAAAGGAGATTAACATGGATTAGTAGATTTGCTAATGTAAATCCACAGGTAAAGACAAACTCGTCTCTTCAGTTTCTGACAAGCTCAGCTCTGCTACATCTACACATGTTGCGCCATTAAGCTTCACAGTGTTTTTCATTGTGAATGTGAAATTCCATTTTGAAGGCATGCTCGGGGAACTTCGCCCTTATACTTAGCTGTCATTTTACCTATTTATTTCTTCATATAAAATCTGTCATTTCTGCTCTGATATAAAGCCAGGAGCCTAAAATTTTAAATACCGAAGACATTGATTAATAAGATCCTAAAATGAGACAGGACTCCTGCCTGAAATGAAAAATGAGCAGAACATCATCACCGTGGGTACAAAGAGTTTGATGAATGGCCTTGTTGTGGTCACCCTAAAAATGGCGGCACTGCCTTTGTAAGTGTGGAGGGACCGGCACATAGGAGATGATCGAAGTTATTCTTTGAATGCGAATTAAAAGTTCCTTATTATGCTCTGGGGTCTCACCAGAGCCCAGAACAAAACAATCATAAAATGTGAAAACAAGAAATAATGAGTTCTCACCTCATTGCTCATCTTTCCTGCTACCTCCGCATCCCACCTTCCGGTCTTCCGAGCCTATTCTTTTCAGTTTTTTTGCACACATCCTTTTTGGCCTCTTCCATCCAGGCCGTGGTTGCACGCTGTAACTGGGGCGAAGCGTATTGTAACATGATGACGTTGCAATGTGTGCCATGATAGCACAATACACAGAAACCATCACCTGGAGTGAAAAGGCTGAAGAGAATGAATGTGGGAAAGGAAAAAGAAGAGAATTGGGTGGCATGCTGTGGGGACAGCCGCACAGGTGACCGGTGAAGTATGATTTTTTTTTACCATTTGCCTGGCCCTTTACGGTTGACCACTTTGCTATTTTGCTAAATTCATGGATATCAAATTGAAAAAATGAATCCATATGCCAGAGAATATGAATTTTTGTAAAATTTGAGCAAAAATTCAATTCCGCTCGTTCATCTCTGCATCGCTTGTAAATGTTTACAAAATTACAATACATATTAATCTGTAATCAGAATTGTAGATTTATTAAGTTTGTCTGTATGATTTAGATAAGGCAGCCAGATTTTTATGGTAACAGCAGGAATTGTTGCTATTTTTGGTCAAGAATAATGTTTGACGCTGATGGTAAAACAGAATCTGATGGCCGATGGTTGCCAGTTTCTAAAAAGCTTTTTTGGAAAGAAGGTGGTGGTACTTCCTGAGGTTACTTTTCTATGGGTGAAAATCTTGTTTTTCACGTATTTCCTAAATGTAGATCAACTTCAGGTCAACTGATCAGTTAATACAAAGTGTCATGGCTCGGTTTGGGGATTCAATCCGCTGATCCGTTGCTGCATGGTCAGTTCCTCTGTCTTTTCTTCCCTGTCCAAATGCTGATGGTTCCAATTGTCTTTGTTCTCCCTTTCTTGGTTTGGTCCTCTCCAGGTGTTTTCCATTTTCCAATTTTGGCTTGCCCTATCACATTCTGGGTTGGGTTTTATATGTTCACCCTTCACTACACTTCATTGCTGGCTATACCTCTAGGTGGACTTGTGTTTGTGAGTTGCAGCCCTTCAGCTAAGGGGTTTACTTTGCATGGTAGTCTGTTTGCTTTCCTTCCCAGTTCCTCTTTCTTTCACCTCTTTAGATTTCTGTTATAATTGTTCCATTTACATTTGGCTTTCATTAGCTTTCACTCTCTACCCTATATAAATGTGTTTTAATTTTCTCAACTTGGATTTTCGTATCTTCCTGCACACTTTCATCTCCTCTAGTTGGCAGTGTGTTGTGGCCTCCTCTCTAATTCCTCAGGAGGCACGAGAAACCCCTCAATGGCCTTTTAGGGAGCCAGGTCCAAGGTGGTATTGTTGAGTTGTGCGGCTAGGGTTTTTCTAGTCTGTACAGGGACCAGTTGGATATGAGTGCGGCACCTCCGTGTAATAGGTCTACCCATTTTACTTGTGTTACAACACAAGGCAAACACATTAGTTGATGGTGATTCAAGTTATTTAGTAACTATGTAAAGGTAGTCACATACAGTACAGACCAAAAGTTTGGACACACCTTCTCATTTAAAGATTTTTCTGTATTTTCATGACTTTGAAAATTGTACATTCACACTGAAGGCATCAATACTATGAATTAACACATGTGGAATTATATACTTAGCAAAAAAGTGTGAAACAACTGAAAATATGTCTTATATTCTAGGTTTTTCAAAGTAGCCACCTTTTGCTTTGATGACTGCTTTGCACACTCTTGGCATTCTCTTGATGAGCATCAAGAGGTAGTCACCGGAAATGATTTTCACTTCACAGGTGTGCCCTGTCAGGTTTAATAAGTGGGATTTCTTGCCTTATAAATGGGGTTGGGACCATCAGTTGTGTTGTGCAGAAGTCAGGTGGATACACAGCTGATAGTTCTACTGAATAGACTGTTAGAATTTGTATTATGGCAAGAAAAAAGAAGCTAAGTAAAGAAAAACAAGTGGCCATCATTACTATAAGAAATGAATGTCAGTCAGTCCGAAAAATTGGGCAAACTTTGAAAGTGTATCCAAGTGCAGTTGCAAAAGCCATCAAGCGCTACAAAGAAACTGGCTTACATGAGGACCGCCCCAGAAAAGGAAGACCAAGAGTCACCTCTGCTTCTGAGGATAAGTTTATACGAGTCA
This sequence comes from Phyllobates terribilis, assembly GCF_046119375.1. Taxonomy (NCBI): domain Eukaryota; kingdom Metazoa; phylum Chordata; class Amphibia; order Anura; family Dendrobatidae; genus Phyllobates; species Phyllobates terribilis. The sequence continues at coordinate 333,775,028 of NW_027362768.1, forward strand.
CCAGCCTCAGAAATCATAGGTTAACAGCAGCTCAGATTAGAGACCAGGTCAATGCCACACAGAGTTCTAGCAGCAGACACATCTCTACAACATCTGTTAAGAGGAGACTTTGTGCAGCAGGCCTTCATGGTAAAATAGCTGCTAGGAAACCACTGTTAAGGACAGGCAACAAGCATAAGAAACTTGTTTGGGCTAAAGAACACAAGGAATGGACATTAGACCAGTGGAAGAATGTGTTTTGGTCTGATGAGCCCAAATTTGAGATGTTTGGTTTCAACCACCATGTCTTTGTGCGATGCAGAAAAGGTGAACGGATGGACTCTACATGCCTGGTTCCCACCGTGAAGCATGGAGGAGGAGGTGTGATGGTGTGGGGGTGCTTTGCTGGTGACACTGTTGGGGATTTATTCAAAATTGAAGGCATACTGAACCAGCATGGCTACCACAACATCTTGCAGCGGCATGCTATTCCATCCGGTTTGCGTTTAGTTGGACCATCATTTATTTTTCAACAGGACAATGACCCCAAACACACCTCCAGGCTGTGTAAGGGCTATTTGACCAAGAAGGAGAGTGATGGGCTGGCCTCCACAGTCACCAGACTTGAACCCAATCGAGATGGTTTGGGGTGAGCTGGACCGCAGAGTGAAGGCAAAAGGGCCAACAAGTGCTAAGCATCTCTGGGAACTCCTTCAAGATTGCTGGAAGACCATTTCCGGTGACTACCTCTTGAAGCTCATCAAGAGAAAGCAAAGAGTATGCAAAGCAGTCATCAAAGCAAAAGGTGGCTACTTTGAAGAACCTAGCATATAAGACATATTTTCAGTTGTTTCACACTTTTTTGTTAAGTATATAATTCCACATGTGTTAATTCATACTTTTGATGCCTTCATTGTGAATGTACAATTTTCATCGTCATGAAAATACAGAAAAATCTTTAAATGAGAAGGTGTGTCCAAACTTTTGGTCTGGACTGTACATAGGATGAATATTGGCTGAGTCTGAAAATTCAGTGGGATCTTGGGCACATGTTTTCAACCATCAACAGATACAACGGTGTGGAGGAGTGGTGCATGTTGTTTTTTCTTCTCTAACATCAGAACATGTGCATGTATAGCCAAATAGCCAAATCAAGTGTGCATATGTGTCACCCTGGCCTGGATGCCACAAAATGTAATAAAGCTGTGTCTGAGAGCAAGGGGGAGGTTCTCTAGTCAGGGGAACATTAGCATGCAGTACCTCCTGTCTCAGGCCAGTAGGGGGAGCAGGCTGCCCCTATAAAAGCTGGAACTGGGGGCAGGGTTAGTGAGAACTGGATGACCTGTCTCAGTACTGAGACGTGTCCCGGAGCAGAGCAGGGACAGAAAGTTGTATTGCACCTAAGAGGAAGTGTGGCAGGAGGAGAGCCACAAGCCAGAGACAAGAGGCGAAGTGAGTCTGTCTTGGCAGATAAAGGACTTAATTCACAAGACTTTGGTGTCTGAGGCTGGGAGGATTCCACATCCTACAGCAGATAACCAGTCCGCAGGGGACTGTATATTCCTTGGCCTAAGAAGCCTGGAGGTTCTGCCACAACAGAAGGGACCAGTAAAGCCGTACCAGGCCGGGAGCAGAAAGGAACCCACGTCGCAGGCCATACAGGCGAGAGTACACGGAAAGCTCGGAAACGTGGGCTGTTACCCTATAAGAAGGAGATAGCCAGAAGGAGCACAGAAAGCACGGTAGGCCTACACCCTCACCCTGACCAGGGCCAATTTCCCCATTGCTCTCAGACATCCAGGTCCCCTCCTAGCCGGGACTGTTTATGGGTCAGTTTACCTGTTTTAGTAAAGACCCTGGACTGCAACCTGTTGTCTGTGTGCTCCTTTGCGCCTCCAGCACTACCGGTACTGGGACTCTCACCACCATCACTCCCACCATCCATTATACTGCCCTGGGGCCGCACTCTTCCCGTGGGGAGTCACACTACCCTAGCTGCACACCTCATCAGCCCCATCGGTCTGCATGCAGCGGCGGTTCCTAATAACCGCAATCCACGGGTGGCGTAGTCGGACATAATCATCAGCGCATAACGGACTACCATTGGCCTGACCACCCTGAGCCACGGAACCGGGTTGCCACTACTACCCCCATCGTCTCCCTATTGCCCGGATCCGAGTGCCCCACGGCCCAGGGGGCGCGTCACATATAGATTGGCAGCTATCTAAAGTCTATGGTCACCTTAAAGGGAACCTTTCACATTGAATATGGTCTCTGATCTGCAGGCAGTAAAGTACACAGCACGGTGAGCTGAGTAGATTGACATATTGGATGATGAGAAAAGTTTAGTATATCTTGTACTTGATTGATTAATTTAAATCCCCAGTCCTATCTAGTGATTTTCAGCATTCCCTGTATGGCTGTGAATAGAAATACCTGGTAATCACTGATTCGAACCTCCCACTAGACTCCTAAAAAAATCTAAAAAAAAAATTTATATAAATTGCTGCTCTAAAAATGCTACGCACAGATACGTTCCAACATGATAGGTTCCCATTAGTGATGAGCTAGTATGTTCTGTTAACCCTTTTGGCAAGCATGCTCGAGTGCTCGCCGAGTATTTACAGCGTGCTCGGTGTTATGTTTGAATCACTCCCGTGTGCATGATTTGCGACTGTTTGACAGCTTTATTACATGTGAGGAATGCCTAAGAAACAGGCATTCCTCAAATCTATTAAAGCTGTCAAACAGTCGCAAATCATGCACACGGATTGACTCAAACATAACACCCAAACACTCCGAAGATACTCGGAAAACACCCGAGCATGCGGGCAAATCTCGAATAACGAGCATGATCGCTCATCACTAGTTCTGTACTTTTTCGAGTTATATGACTTTATCCCTAACTGAACTTGTGTCAGGCACATTTCTTCCCAAGCACAATCTGACATGAAGACGCCATCAGGTCACATGGCATGAGATGGATATCATTAAATCCATGACAATCACAAGTCAAGAGGATAAGATTTGACAAAGTGATTTATTGTTTTTTGTGAAATCCTGACGACAACATGAATCATTAATCAAAAGCAACCGGGAACACCCCCCCCAGAACCTTTGCTTTTATCTGCGTCTTGAAATCAAGGAGCTGTTCGCTCAATAAGCAAATGTTCTAGAGTTGAGTACTTTATATAACAAATAAAATGTATCCCCTTTTCCAATCACTCATGTTTATGAGATTGTAAGTGAAGCAGGAGAGGCAGGCAGTAAATACTAGTAATACGGTACTCTCAGCCATTTTACGGAAATGAAAGCTTTGCTTCAGTGGAAAACTGAACATATTTTCATATAATATTCTACAGCGTCCCAAATGCCTCCTAAAATTGCACTGTACGCTCAAGATTTCCACGCGTTCTGGCACAAATGCCTTTTAGCTTGCGTAGTGGAGAAAATTGTAAAAGTTGGTGACTGTGGACTTAATATATGGAGCAGCATGTCCCTCAGTGCATCGGGGAAAAGGTTATGAGTCATTTTATTCTTAGTGCATAACATTATGGGATTGTTAAGTGATGGTTCAACACGTTCATTTTTCTAGATTCAGTTTGGGAAACGTCGCTTTAGCATCAGTTACTTGCTGAGACCGTGTCCTCCGAGAATGAAATAGTCACCAGTCAAGATAGGTTTGTGAAGCCCTCTCTAGAGTTGAATTGTGGAAACATTCTCTTAAGAGTTTTTTATGTTTTTGAGGGACTCTGTGATGTTTACAAGAGGTTCATTGTACTATAGGTGACTGACGAAGGGTTGCATGGGTTGCAGAGGTAACAGTCATTCAAAAGCTTCTCTTTCATGTTGGAAAATAGAGATGAGCGAATCAATTCATGAAACCCTGGTCTATTGGCCAGGGAAAATATTCCATATCCCGCAAGTCGGTATCCACGGCTTCTTTTTTGATTGGTCAGCCTGGTGCAACATAATCATTAGAGATGAGCGGTGTTCGACTCGAACTGTTCGCCAATCTCAAATTCGAGCTGTTTTGGGCGGTGTTCGAGCCTTTTCGGCGAACACGAACGATTTGAAAAAAATCCGGCTGTTCGAGGTTATGCTCGATAACTGTTCGTGCACCAAAATCATAACTGGATTTTTTCACAGTAATGATGATAATCAATGTTAATACGCAGTTTAAGTGTACAGCGGGGCGGGGGGAGGGGCAGGGGATGGATCTCTGCAGAAATAATGAAGATCTCCATTTTTTTTTCTCTTTCCCGCATTTACAGTGGGGAGGTGCAATCTGTCAGCCTATCAGCAGTGCACACATGGAGAGAACTGCTTTTTTTCACACAAGCAAGGGCATGTGTCATTGGCTGTGTATGTCACATGTCCTTGCCCTATAAGACCCAGCCATTTTCCCCGTCGCCACCATTTTCTCACTGCTGCAGCTGAGTGTTAGACGGCACCGCTGTTGCTGTGTGCGCTATACTTTCAGTGTTAATTTCAATCCAATTTTCTCAGAAATATACAGATAGCTTGGGAGTAGGGAATTGTTGTGATTGCAGTCCGTTTGAGGACTAGGTTACACCATTTCCTACGACTTTTAGCAGCCAGGTCTGTGCTCTTAAATAGATAGGTTGGGAGTAGGGACTAATTGTAATTGCAGTCCTTTTGATGACTAGGTTACAGCATTTCCTAGGACTTTTTGCCAGGCAGGTCTGTGCCAGTGCTGTGCAAGTGTTTTTCACAGCATTTGGCTAAATCTAGCTAAGCAAATCCTTTTTGGCCTCTTGCAGTGTGTGTTAGTCAGTGGAGTAGCGTATCTGTGTTGCAAGCTACACCACCTGTGTATAGAATACAATTTTTTTACTGCACCTAGCCAAGTAAAACCTTTTGGGCATAGCATCATTCTATTAAGCCATCTATACTAAGCTCCACCAGCTTGCAAATTACAAATAATTTTTAGCTGCATTTAGCTCGGAAAATAATTTTGGGCTTGTAGCAGTGTGTGGGACTTATTCTTAGTCCATCTATACTAAGCTCCTCCAGCTTGCAAATTACAAATAATTTTTATCTGCATCTAGCTCAGAAAATAATTTTGGGCTTGTAGCCGTGAGTGGGACTTATTCGTAGTCCATCTATACTAAGCTCCACCAGCTTGAAAATTACAAATAATTTTTATCTGCATCTAGCTCTGAAAATAATTTTGGGCTTGTAGCAGTGTGTGGGACTTATTCTTAGTCCATCTGTACTAAGCTACACCAGCTTGCAAATTACAAATAATTTTTATCTGCATCTAGCTCGGAAAATAATTTTGGGCTTGTAGCAGTGTGTGGGACTTATTCTTAGTCCATCTATACTAAGCTCCACCAGCTTGCAAATTACAAATAATTTTTATCTGCATCTAGCTCGGAAAATAATTTTGGGCTTGTAGCAGTGTGTGGGACTTATTCTTAGTACATCTATACTAAGCTCCACCAGCTTGCAAATTACAAATAATTTTTATCTGCATCTAGCTCGGAAAATAATTTTGGGCTTGTAGCAGTGTGTGGGACTTATTCTTAGTCCATCTATACTAAGCTCCACCAGCTTGCAAATTACAAATAATTTTTATCTGCATTTAGCTCGGAAAATAACTTTGGGCTTGTAGCAGTGTGTGGGACTTATTCTTAGTCAATCTATACTAAGATCCACCAGCTTGCAAATTACAAATAATTTTTAGCTGCATCTAGCTCAGAAAATAATTTTGGGCTTGTAGCAGTGTGTGGGACTTATTCTTAGTCCATCTATACTAAGCTCCACCAGCTTGCAAATTGCAAATAATTTTTAGCTGCATCTAGCTCGGAAAATAATTTTGGGCTTGTAGCAGTGTGTGGAACTCATTCTATTAGTCCTTCTATACTAAGATCCACCACCTGTGTATGTAATAAAATGGTTTTACTGCATCTAACCCAGCCAATCCTTTTGGGCTAATACCACAGTTTGGCCACGCAGCTCTGCTCGGTTCCCATCCATCGTTTTTTGTGCAAACAACTCCAGAGTTGTCAATTAGTTAACCACCGAAATAAGTGGAAAAAGGCCTGCTGCTGGTGTAAAGGGGAATAGGCGTGTTGGGAAGGGAAAAAAAGGTTGTGTCCGTGGGGTAGGTGTTAAAGCAACAGTAACATCTGCAGAAGAAAGACCATCTTCCAGCCAAACTAAGATGTCTACTTCTTTTAGCGGACAATGTGATACGATCCCTTTCTTACGGCCACGCCAATCGCTACAAATTCCAGATGAGGCACAAAAACCGCAGGTGCTTCTACGGATATCAAGTGCTCCTTTATGTGGGCTCTTCTCCACCTCAACTTCAACATCACAAATACTCCAGTCCTCCAGTGTCACCCCAATTGCACTTGCTTCCTCACAGCTCCCAAGTCTCCAGCTGCCCATCTGAGTATGGGGTAGAACAGATGGTTGAGTCTGCAGAGCTGTTTACTCATACTATAGCCTGGGAATCAGAGGTCGGCTCCAGAGCTTCTGTGAATCCAGATGAGGAAATGATCTGCACTGATGCCCAGAATCTTTATGAGTCGGATCCAGGACCAGACGCAGGAGGTTCTGACCATAATGTAGACCCTCGGTCCCAAACTCTAACTCCTGTTGGTGGACACAATGAGGAAGACGATGATGAGACTCAAATACCTGATTGGAGCGACAACTTGAGTTTTTTATCAGGACAGGAAGAGGTTGGCTCTGAGGACGATGGGTGTGAGAACACACAGGGTGATGATGACGAGGTTGCAGATCCCACTACTGTCAACCCACAGTAAGCCAGTCGATGAGGTCAGCAGAGGAGGTGGAGCAGGATGCTAGTGACGACGAGGTCAGGTTGCGCCTTCCTGGACAGAGATGGAGTACTGGAAGTACGTGAACAACTGCATCCTCAAACACAACTCTGACTCTGACCACAAGTCGTGGTGGCTCTTCAGGTCGCATGGCTGCTAAGCGTTGCATAGCCTGGGCATTTTTTCAGATTGATAAGGATGACCCAACTCATGTTATCTGTAACATTTGTCACCAAAAGCTAAGTAGAGGCCAAAAAATCCATAGTTTGAGTACTTCATGCATGAACCATCACATGGATATGAAGCATAAGTTGCAGTGGGAAGCTCACTGTGCTACAATGCGGCCTAGCGGGCCGGGCCAACCACCGTCTGCCCCATCTTGTGCATCCGCGGCCTCTTCATCCTCTGTGACTGGGGGGATAGCAGTCACACCTGTTTTGGGGCGCAGACCTGCCACCTCTTTACCCGCAACAGCCAGCGTGATTGGCAGGTTATCATTTTCTTTGGAGGTGGAAACACCAGCTGATGTTGAGCGCTCTCCGACATCGAGAGCACCACCTTGGGATCAAGGCAACCTAACATGTCCGCCTGCATCTTCCTCACAGACCGTCAGTTTGCCGGGGACACCCTTCTCAACCCCATCTAAGCACAACAGCAAGCTCTCGGTCCCTCAGATGTGGACAAGTAAAAGACCATTTCCTCCTAGCCATGAGAAAGCTAAGAGGTTGAATTTCACCATCTGCAAACTCTTGGCTACAGAAATGCTGCCTTTCCGCCTGGTGGACACAGAGGATTTTCGAAATCTTATGTCCGTCGCAGTGCCCCAGTACCAGATGCCCAGTCGGCACTACTTCTCAAAGAAAGATGTGCCTGCGCTCCACCAGCATGTCGCACTCAACATCACCGCTTCTTTGAGAAACTCTGTGTGTGAAAGGGTGCATTTCACCACAGACACTTGGACGAGTAGGCATGGACAGGGGCGTTACATGTCGCTGACTGGGCACTGGGTAACTATGGTGACAGCAGGCCAAGGGGCTGCTGTCCAAGTCTCGCCGTCCCCACGAGTTGTGCGTCAATCCTCTTTATCTCAAAGTTCCTCCACTGCTTCTGCCTCCTCAACCTCCTCTCGTTGGTCCACCTGCACCCAAAGCCTGTCTGGTCATGGCACACGCTTTCTAACTGCGCAGAAGGGATCCTGCCCACCTCCTTACTATGCTGGCAGCAGGGCTCAACGTCATCAGGCAGTTTTTACTTTGAAATGTCTGGGAAATGTGAGTCACACAGCTGAGGAGTTGTGGTCAGCTCTGGAGAACCAGTTTCATGAATGGTTGTCTCCACTGGACCTGAAACCAGGGAAGGCCGTGTGCGACAATGCTGCAAACCTCGGTGCGGCCCTTCGCCGGAGCAATGTCACACACGTGCCTTGTATGGCTGACATGTTGAACCTGGTTGTCCAGCAATTTTTAGGCCACTATCCCGGACTAGATGGCCTTCTGCAGAGGGCACAGTCGCTGTGTGTTCACTTTCGCCTTTTGCATCCCGCAACTCAGCGACTTACATCTCTACAGAAGTCGTTGGGCATGCCACTTTACCGGCTAAAATGCGATGTGCCTACCCAGTGGAATTCAACTCTGCACATGTTGCAGCGACTATGGTAGCACCGACAAGCCCTGGTGCAATATGTTGTGACATATAGCCTGGGCCAAAGGGATCCCGAGGTGGGGCAAATCACGCTGGAGGAGTGGTCTCAGATCAGGGACCTATGCACCCTTCTGCACAGTTTTGAAATGGCGACGAAGATGTTTAGTGCTGACGATGCCATTATCAGCATGACTATTCCGGTGATTTACATGCTGGAGCACATGTTAAACAGAATTCGGAGTCAGGTGGTGCAACAAGAGGAGGTGGAGGAAGTAGAGGAGGAGGAGTTGTATGCGGAAGGGCTAACATCTGCAAGGTCCAGACGGTCGGCAGCACCAAGGCGGCAGGCATGTGAGGGTGGGGGAGATGGATTTACCAGGGTGCCTGGTAGCAGCCAAACTAGTGAGAGGACGAACTTATGGAAGACTCATCAGATGAGGGAGACCTTGATCACATTTCTGTTGTGCGAGGTTGGGGGGAGAGGGCAGAGGAAGGAAGCATGATTGTTACCTCGCCACCAACACAACAGGGACTTGGTGCTCCTGGATGCGCAAGACACATGAGTGCCTTCTTGCTGCACTACCTGCAACATGACCCTCGAATTGTCAGAATTCGAAATAACCCTGACTACTGGGTTGCCACACTCTTAGATCCCCGGTACAAAAGTAAATTTGCCGAAATAATTCCTGCCATAGAAAGGGATTCACGCATGCAGGAGTATTAGCAGAGACTGTTGCAGAATCTTACATGTGCTTTTCCTCAAAACACAAGTGGTGCATGTAGTGAATCTCACAGTTCTAACTTGCCAACCGTGGGACTGTCGAGTGTTCAGCACTCAAACCGTAACAGAAACACAGTATCTGCTGGTAACAGCAATTTTGCGGAATCTTTTCACAGCTTTTTTAGCCCATCCTTTGCAAGGCCACAGGAGACAAGAAGTCTGACACATAGTCAACGACTAGAGACGATGGTACAGGAGTATCTCCAAGTAAACATCGAAGACATGACTGTGTCACTGGACCCTTGCTCTTTTTGGGCTTCCAATCTGGATAAATGGCCAGAGCTCGCCACTTATGCCTTGTAGATCTTGTCATGCCCCGCAGCCAGCGTTCTCTCTGAACGTGTGTTCAGCGCTGCTGGTGGTGTGCTGACAGATAAGCGCCCGCGGCTGTCCACTGAGAATGTAGACAGACTCACGTTCATAAAGATGAACAAATCATGGATCCGCAAGGACTTTTCTACCCCTGTGTCATCTTGGGGAGAGTAAAAGCTTGAGGATTTTGTAAAATCACCTCACCAACCGTTTTAAGCTTTCAAATTACTAATAATTTTTAGCTGCATCTTGTCTGCAAAATAATTTTGGGCCTGTAGCAGTGTGCGGTACTCATTCTATTATGCCATCTATACTAAGCTCCACCAGCTTGCAAATTACTAATAATTTTTAGCTGCATCTTGTCTGGAAAATAGTTTTGGGCATAGTAGCAGTGTGTGGTACTCATTCTAACCATCCGTTTTAAGCAACTCTGGGGCAATTGATGCCACTTAAGTGGTGTCTGTGGCACAAATTTTTGGAAAAAATGGAGACTCTTTTTGGAGTCCCCTTGCTTTGTTTTACGTGACGTTGCCATCGTCAATTAGAGGTGGGTTGGGTCTCCCTCCCCCTTTTAACCATAAGAAAATACATACACTATGGCTTGGGGTAACACAGATGGTTGAGTCTGAAGAGCTGTTTACTCAGAGTTCTGCTCCACAGCTTCAGCGTCTGCTAGTCAGCGTAGTAACCCAGCTGCGAAGCAAGCTGCACCGCCTGTGTATCTAATAATGATTTTTAAATGCATCTAGCCTAGGCAGACTGTGGGGACCCCTAACCAAACCCAGACGCTCAGCCCTCTAACTTCCCCCTTTCATTGACTCATGTAACTCTTACAACTGGATGGGTGAGGATCGGTCACCGCTTTATTAACTGTTTATACTCATTCAATTAGAAATGCATTTTATTTCTAAAATAATTCAGCTTGTTGCAGCATGCCCTGTGTCTCCAGTCTCCACAACGGCAAGTTGGCCAACAAGTGTAACTCTCCAACATGTCCTTTCTATTTCCAGGCCACGGAGGATCCTGCTCACTCGTATGCAGGACTCCGACCCCCATCCATCACTCTTAATGCTTGTTCCACTCCGTCCTGGAGTCCTGACAGGAATATGTCCAGTCCAATATCCATTAAGTGAACACCGTCGGGCCGTATGAGGCCTGCTTTATCTCCTTCCAGTTGTCGGTGTCGTATCACTACACCGCCTCTGTCTCTTATAAATTTTGCCATCCGAATATTTATTACCTGCCTTGTACGTTCGATGGCCGTGATGTCTCACGCACCTTGCCATACCGCTCTTGGCACAATCTCTGACCATACTATAGTTAGTTTTGTGAAAAATTCGCTGAAGCGCTCAGTGTCTAGTTTCATTATTGCCATTAGTTATGTGGTCTTGTGATAAGCTAGGTCATTTCTCCCGGCCTGTATAACTAAGATGACCGGACCTCTTGCCTCTCTCCTTACCTTGATTACCTCCATTAGTACCTGTGGCCATTGCAGGCCTCTAATACCTCTCCAGTTCAAATATGTGTTATGAAACTCCAATTTCCTCCCGCCTGGGCGGACTTTCACCCTTCTTTCTGCACAATATTTATACGAGTTCTTAATCATTGCATAGCAAAAAAACAGCAAGGAAGTGGTATTTATATGTCATGTCCTGCTATGCACCTGTTCAAGGCTGAGTTAATCAGAAATTTAAACACACATACCATGTTAAAATCGTATAGCATAGAAACAATGCATATAAATGTAAATAATCAAAAAGAAAAAGAAAAGAAGAAAAAAGGAACATATATATAATAATAATCTATAAATGATCACTCATAATGATACATCAAATCATGTCTGATGTTTAAACCCACTGGTACACGTGTATTTAAAATATAAATCCACCAACTTTCTCTATTAAGGAGCTTTCTCCTATAATCATCCACCAAATCTCCACCAATCACCACGGCCCACAGTCAGTGAATCCTTCCTTATTTAGTATAGAGTCTACCAATACTTTGGGCGTATTAGCTCAGCTGCGAAGCAAGCTGCACCACCTGTGTATCTAATGAGAATTTTTAACTGCATCTAGCCTAGGCAGACTGTGGGGACCCCCAACCAAACCCAGACGCTCTGCATCTAACCCAGCCAATCATTTGATAGTATTGCTAGTAGCAGAGTCGCATGGGCTCTAAACCTTGCATAGCCTGTGCATTTTTTCAGATCGCTAAGGATGACCCAACTCGTGTTATCTGTAACATTTGTCACCAAAAGCTAAGTAGAGGCCAAAAAATCCATAGTTTGAGTACTTCATGCATGAACCGTCACATGGATATGAAGCATAAGTTGCAGTGCGAAGCTCACTGTGCTACAATGCGGCCTAGCGGGCCGGGACAACCACCATCTGCCCCACCTGTGTCATCCTGGGGAGACTAAACGCTACTGCGTAGTCTTTTCCAAAAATTTGAGGGAATTACAACGGGAATGGTTTGGAAGAGGTATAAGAGTTTAGGTAGGACGTTCATTTTTAGTATACTTATTCTGCCGAACCAGGAAAAATCCTTCACCGTCCAAGAAGTAAGATCTTTATGGAGTTGTTCAATAAAGGGCCCAAAATTAAGATAAAATAGATGGGAGAGGTCTCTATGAATATGAATTCCTAAGTATTTGATACCCTGTGAGGGCCAGGCAAAGGGAAAGTTGGACTGGATGGAATCCTGTATGGATTTGGGGAGGGAGACATCAAGGGCCTCAGACTTTGCTGCATTGATTTTAAAATTTGATCATGTAACAAAGTGATCTATTTCAGCCATAACAGCAGGGATGGATATATGTGATTGAGTGATATATACTAGGACATCATCAGCAAATGCTGAGCACTTGTACTCGGTGCCTCCCACCTCAATCCACCTAATATTGGGGTAATCGCGAATTGATGAGAGCAGGTGCTCCATCACTAGGATGTATAAGAGAGGGGACAGAGGACATCCCTGCCTTGTCCCATTGGTGATTATGAAAGGTGATGAAAATGTTCCATTTATCTTCAGCCTAGCTGACGAACTGCGATACAGGGCCATGATTTTGGCTATAAAAGGGTCCCCTAGACCCCTAGCCCCAAGCTTTTTAGGAGAATAATATATAGCGTGCCAGAAGACTCTATGGAATGCTTTCTCAGCATCCAACGAGAGTATCTAATTACAAATTTTCAACTGCATCTAGCCCAGGCAATACTTTGGGCCTAGTAGCAGTGTCTGCTAGTCAGCGGAGTAGCCATCGCCTGTAGATCTAATTACAAATTTTTAACTGCATCTAGCCCAGGAAATACTTTGGACCTAGTATCAGTGTCTGCTAGTCAGCGGATTATCCCAGCTGTTAAGCAAGCTACACCACCTGTAGTTTGGACACTTAATTTTTTCAAAGGAAATGCTTCGGGCCCCCGGGACACTCAGTGAAGAGCATCGGGGAGGCACCCCAAGGCACAGGGGCTGGGACTGGCGGTAGGACGCCTTGCGGTGGACCGGCAAGCTCGATCCTTATAAAAGCTTTTTAACTGCAGCAGCTTTAGTGGACACTACTTGAGCTGGAATTCCCACGGCTGCTGGCATCAGACTTGCCCTCCAATAGATCCTTTGAAGGTGTTTTCTATGTGTTTTTGTTTGCCTGCCATTGGATTTAACGGTGTTCGAAGGTGTTCGACGAACAGTTTGACAAACAGTTCGACGAACATACGGGTGTTCGACGAACCGAACCGAACTCGAACACTACGGGGGTGGCTCAACTCTAATCATCATTGCATCATGATGCACACATGACATTGCACCAAGCCAGCTAATCAAAAGAGGAGCTGCGGATGCCAACAGGTAGGAGTTGGTTTGAAGGGCTTCTGTTCAACGGCCATAGAATACTAACCTGGCTGCTGGAACAGAGTCCTGTTAATGCGTTCGCTCATCTATAAAAAATACCAACATTATAAATGGCACATAGAAAGACTAAGAGGAGGTCTTGAAAGGTTTGCCTTCAAAGGCTTTTTCCAGACTTGACAACTTTTTTGGCATGTTCAGGACTCAGGAGAAAAAAAAAGGAAAGACCATCCAAATGCCTGTTTGAAACATAGGAAAGCGCATATTTTATATATTGGAACTGAGGGAATGCCCTGTCTAGAAACGTATTTTCCATATTTGCCAACTGTACAGGAATGTCCAATGGGCTCCTGGAAAAAAGGAAGACCTCCCTAAGGTTTCTCTACCATATTGGAAGATACCAGTTTTATAAATGGCACATGGAAGGACATAGACAAGGGGTAAAAGAAAAGTCAAAATATAAAACAATGCTCTATTTTGAAAGGCTTTTTTTCCATATTTTCCCAAATCCAGGAGCTCCTAAGAGGCTACGAGAAAAGGGGTAAGACCACTAAATGTTCAGAATCCACCAAAAAACACCATAAATCCATTGACCCTTAAATGTTTTTTTTATATGTGCAACAGGATCAAGCTGAGATTAGATCAGAGCACTTTCAGAAGGAAGGAAACGGGAACTTGGAATTACAAGTGGACTTTACCAGGTGGCTTACTTTGCTAACAATTCTTGTGTAAAGCAATTTCAGAAGGTTGTCAAGCACTACATGACTTTTGGATAAGTGATATATGCTTGAAAATTGGGAGTCTAAAAAGTTTTTTGATTTGCCCATTTAGTCATATTGCCTGCACTCACATGTTTTGTTTGACTTCTTCCCCAGTTTTTATTTTTATCATTTTTCACACAAAATAAATGAGGACTCACAGTTCTGCTGTTACTATTATAGGGTGCTATTTCCTACATGTAACCATTGAGTTTGGGTCACCAGCATCCATATGTGTCTGGCCAACTTCTTCCAGAAATAGGATGCTATTGCTTTTTCTACTGGTATGATTTTTAACTATATGCACTGACAAGGGTCAATATCCTAAAACACCATGTCTGCAAATTGAGATCCTGATTTGGCCATTATCCTAAGTCATATTGCAAGACTGATTAAAGGGTAGATTGTGACTTGCTGCTTCCAACAGGTGGTGCTATAGAGTTCAAGTCCTCTTCCTGACTAAAGAGGCAATTTGCATATTACATTTCCCAGAGGAGCATTGCACGGTGAATAAGCCTTCTTACTTTGCATGCCAGAGCCGGTATGCTACTTTACACAGGCAGAAACGTTACCCCTTACCTTAGATCTCAGTCTAGAGCCTCTCACTTAGCCAAATCAGATCTCATAATTTGCACTGACGAGGGCCAACAGCCCGAAACACCGTGTCTGCAAATTGAGATTTTGATTTGACTTTTATCCTAAGTCATATTGCAAAACCTGTTAAAGGGTCGAATGTGACTTGTAGGATCGCTGCTTCCAACAGGTGGCGCTATAGAGTTCTAGTCCTCTTCCTCTCTAAAGAGGCAATTTGCATAACTATATGCATGGGATGTAGAGCTCATATTATGAAATCCGAGTGCGAATTTCTCCTCATACAAGAAAAACAGATGACACTTGGACCACACTCTGAGCAAACTCTGATCTGACTCTGAGAAAAATAATCACTCCATTTTTTTCATCCATGGAAAAATCAGATGTGTGAATGAGCCCTAACTGAGAGTCAGCCTTTCAGTAGGGACAGGCAACCCATTGGACAATAGCAGGCACAAACCACGTTAAGAAGCAAAGGAAGTTCCAGCAATTATAATGCTGGCAGAACGTCGAAGAAGAGGAACTTATGAACAGAAGAGCATGAGAATCATGATATTTGCTGGAGATATTACACTCTGATAATGTGAACAAAAACCTTGTTAACTTGTTATGGGGGATGACGGTAACAAGACAATGATTTTCCATAAGTTTGTGTGTAAGGGCAGGAATTCTTTAAAAAAAAAAAAATCAGGTCCCCAAGCAGCCAATTATTTATTCAAATGATAGGTCACTATGAGAATTTGACTTGTTGCAGGTGGGCTGAAGAGCTTCAGACCACTGACTATAATACTAAACCAGTCCCATCTAGAGATTAGTGAAAAATTTCAAGTGGAATTGAATTCTAGTTCTACGTGAATTTTACAAAAATTTGCAATTTGCCAAATTGTGGGTTATCTTAAATTCGTTCAGATTTAGCACTTAGCATTTATCCACTGGCCGCCATTATTCAGACTAGGTGCAGATGAGCGTATTTTTTGTCATCTGAGAAAATTGGATCAATTATGCTAATCACACTCTGATCAGGCTCTCATCAGAGTTTGATCAGAGTATGATCTCAGTGTGCTCCGGTTCTCTCAGATGTGGAAAAGATGGAGAAAAATACTTCTCCATCTTCTTCATTGTGTCAGTCCGTGGAAATTGGACTGCACTTAGATGTCATCATCATTGACTTGCATGGCCGAGTGCGAGTCAAATATCGGATGCAAATAGTGCATGCTGCAATTTTTTTCCTAGGACAGACTCGATCCAAGAAAAGAATCGGGCATGTGCATAGCATAACGTCGACAAAACATCGGATTGCACAGGGGCCGATAATACGGTTATCTGTGTTGCACAGCTTCTGGATACCCACAGTTGCGGTAGAAACTTCACAGAGCAGATTACATGGGATAACAAGCTTTTACTTCTCAGAACATGAGGTAAAGGAAAAAATGCACAGTCACACAGTACTGCACCAGGAAGTAAGAACAAAACAGAAAAATGCAAGAGAGACTTTTTTCTTTTACAATACAGTAAACAAGGAAACTTTACACAACATCACCATCTACTGTCAGATCAGCATAAAGTCCTCCTTCACACAAACAAAGAAGTCCACAACTAGAGCGGGTGCAGAGAAGAGCGACCAAGGTTATTAGAGGACTGGGGGGTCTGCAATACCAAGACAGGTTATTACACTTGGGGTTATTTACTGTGGAAAAAAGAAGGCTTAGGGGTGATCTTATTACTATGTACAAGTATATGAGGGGACAGTACAAAGACCTTTCTACTGATCTTTCTACTCTGAGGCCTGAGACGGGGACAAGGGGGCATCTTCTACGTCAGGAGGAAAGAAGGTTTAATCATAATCACAGACGGGGATTCTTTACTGTAAGAGCAGTGAGACTATGGAACTCTCTGCCGCATTATGTTGTAATGAGTGATTCACTACTAAAATTTAAGAAGGGCCTGGATGCCTTTCTTGAAAAGTATAATATTACAGGTTACAAATACTAGATTCTTTGATAGGGCGTTGATCCAGGGAACTAGTCTGATTGTCGTATGGAGTCAGGAAGGAATTTTTTTCCCCAATGTGGAGCTTAGTGTTTGCCACATGGGTTTTATTGCCTTCCTCTGGATCAACATGTTAGGCTATGGGTTGAACTAGATGGACTTAGTCTTCCTTCAACCTTAAAAACTATGTTACTATGTTACTATGTTACAACTGTTGCCTATACCAACAATCTGCACAACGCACTAAAAGGCCATCAAAATGTTAAAAAAGAAAAAAAAGTATACTCATCTCTCCGGAATCACCGCTCCTCATTGCGGATCACCATCAGCAGTAGTGAAGTCCTTGGGCCTGGGTTGCTTGGCCGAGGCTTCTCGGTTTGCAAGCCCCGGTAGGGTTCCGCCAAGGTTGTGCCACATGTCGACAGATGCATGCGCAGAACTCTCCCCCACCGCTGACTCTTTTCCAAAAATGCAGTGAGGAACCATCAGTTTAGCAGCAAGGTGAGTATGAGGATTTTTATTAATTTTTTTACATATAACATTTTATTATTCAGAGAGATAATAATAAGCGTCATTAACTTCACGGAGAAGAACTTCTTCGCAAATCGAATTACCCAGGAAAAAAAAAAATGCACAAAATGACGAATTCAAATTTTGCCTGATCCGCTAATCTCTAGTCTTATGCTGTTCCCGGGCCACGAGACATTAGGCATTATATCTGCTTTTATCAGTCATTCTCTTCTTTCATTTCTATTCTTATAAATAATGCAGAAACTGTTGCGTTTGCGCAGATTTCGAAAAAAAAAAAGGCAATGGTCATCATCAATCATTAAGATCTATGCCTTGATGATCTCCCCTTATGATTATCATTCTTTTTATAAGACGCGGTAAATACGGTTTTATACTCCGTACATCAAAGTCAACGACATCAGCAAAAATAAAAAAAAATAGTTTCTCCAGATAACGTTATCCTCTTTATAAGCTAAGATACTGCCTACTATTGCATAACTGCCTAACACAATAAATTCAATGTAACTAGATTACATTGCCACTCTTTCCTCTATTTTAAATGTTTTATTTCCCCTGCTGGCTTTATGTAACTATTGACCATAGCTGTGTGAGTACATCCATTTTCCGGGCTCGCATTAATCTTGGTAAACAGAGCTACACTAGAATATCTTAACTGCTGCGTTCAAAGCACAAGTCAGCAATCATGCATAGTATCTGGCCTCCCTCAGCACATCATCTCCTCGCCTTACGCTTTACCCTCAGCATTTTTTTTTTTGTGTATGATGGCACAGGCGAGTGGTTAAAGAAGTTGTCCCGTCAGCTATATGTTTAATCCGAGTGTTTAAAAAAGAAGAGAAATCAATGGGGCAGAGCAAAGTTTATCAATGCATTACAATAAATACAGTGATATACACAGGTCTCTTCGGGAAAAGGAATTATCCCTTCCCTGCTGCAAGAAGTCATCGAAATGATTAGTGGTGTACCTGATGCCAACGACCTTGTAAGGTACGGATGTGTCCTTCCTTGCTTTTTTCTTTCCTATTGAGATGTGTGGACAGAGATAACCAGGTATAGAAAAAAAAAAAAGAAATATATGATTTTGTGATACTCTGTTGGGAGATGTTTATATATGGGTAGAGATGAGCAAATTTGTCAAAATTATATTCACTCGAATTCAGCAATTTTTTTGTTTATTCTACCCAAATTGCTGATAAAAGATATTTATTATACTCCAGACCCAGGAGCATAATAAATGATAGGGTTAAAAAATACAGGAGTTTTAAAAGAGCTGTCAAGGCTTGGCGCTCAAGTCTGCAGTCACTCTATGTGACTGCAGACTTGTGAATCTTCACAGTGCGTAGTGTGTGCGCTGGCTGGATACTCTGGGCTTTTTGCATACATGTGGTCACATGCTGACTAGACGTATCTGGCCTCACGCAATACAAGTGGATTGGGTGAGTCCAGACAAGTCTAGTCGGACTGTGACCGGAAGTATGCAAATCATATGCTTGAGATCACTTAACTGCCCGCTCCTAGTGTCGGCACCAGAAAATCCTGACAGCGCACGTGGGCACTCCATGAGCGTTCACAAGTCTACAGTCATTTAGAGTGACTGCTGACTCTAGCCCCAAGCCTGGACAATCCCTTTAAACTCATCCTGCCCCTCAACTTTGCTGGTGCTGCATCTCTTCACCTAGGTCTTGGTGAAATTCAAAGCAAACTTGACTGATCTTTAATCAGTTTGCACGTCATGGCAAAAAAAAGGTGTAAAAAAATATTCAAGGGAATCTGCCACCTAATCTGATAGAAGCATGATGTAGAGACAGAGGCCCAGATTCCAGCGATGTATCACTCAGTGGGATGCTTGCTGTAGTCCAAAATGGGGATTTTGTGAGCATTATTAAAAATGAACCCAGACGTGAGCCATCCTGAGACGTCAAATCCTTCAGTTCTAAACATACAGTATGTCCTAGTCCACCGATAAAAGAGCAGAATATTTTGTTCCTTAAAATCCTATTCTCTGAACTGTTTGCACAGTGTTTTCAAAAGAAAAAAAAAATCTCTTAAACTCGGAGAGACAGATGGAAAAGCAAACACACATTTATAAATAGCATATTCTTCGTGTTTGTAGAATATGGTAAGACTTAGCGGCGTGAATACAAACTGTTTTATTTTTATTCTTAATTAAAAGTTTCCAGCGCTGGTATTTTTCTGCATCAGAACATCAGATCTAATATATTAATTGATACTAATTTATTCTGAGAGGTTCATGAATGAATATTTACTAGAAAGTAGATTATACCAGGGAGGAGAACCCATGGGAAAGACACATGAAAAGTATGTTTGGCTTGGAAAATGACAACTTTGACTCCCATCCTAAACTGCCTTTGCTGGGGAAGAGCAGTCACACACTGGCCCTGGTGGCTTACGGGGACCTTTGTCATGAAGGAAGATGCCAGTGTTATAAAGGGCACATGGTAGGTAGGTCGACCTGTCCTCGATTTTTCATTTAGGTCCAGAAGCTTCATATTACACCTCTGCTGCCCATTGTCCATCCTCAGAAAAATGAAACTGTCCTTTGCTTTTTTCATAATTAGTACATTTCGTTTGCATGATTTTGTGATACTCTGTTGGGAGATGTTTATATGTGTGTAGAAATGAGCAAATTTGCCAAAATGTTTTCAAATCAGTAATCCAGTAAAAAAAAGAAAAACTCACAGATCCATATCTTTTAGAAGAAAATGGATCCTAACTAGGGATGAGCAGACCTGTGGAAGTTTGGGTTCTGGTACCTGACCCGAACTTTAGTCCAAAGTTTGGTTCAGGTACCAGAACTGTAGTTGAACTTAAACCAGAAACTGAAACCCATTGAAAACAACAGGGACCCGAACTTTGGAGAGGGAAAATTCTCTCTCTCGCGTCCGGACATCCCCCAGAACTCCGAACATTAAAACGGAATTCCTGGAGAAGTCAGTGTTCGGCACTTAGGTCTGGTACAAACACCAAATTTTTACGTTGAGATTCACTCATCTCTAATCCTAACTGATCATCAAACAGATCCCTTATGGATGTGGAAGTCAAGATGCCCGTGAGAGAAAAGCTTTGAATAGCCCCTGTAGCACTCAATCTCAGGCTGTCATGAAAATGTTTGCCCCATTAGTACACCAATCACCAATTACGATATTGAAAATTGAAGAGAAATACCAACCCTACCATGTCCACCAGACCAAAAAAATAGGGACTTAGTTTATCTCTACTGAAGTCGTACCATACTGTTAGTAAACTAATTATTCATTTTAGATTATGAATATTGTTTTAGTAGAGGCCCAGCAACAGCTCAATAGAGCTCCCATATCTGTGGCATGGCTACCTCTCTTTGAAGGGAATCTGTCAGCAGGTTTTTGTTACCACATCTGAGAGCAGCATGATTGCAGTACCAAAAAACTGGAGTAAGTCGTCCATATGAAAAATATCAACATTTTTATTACATTGAGAAAATACACAGGCAAACACATATAAAATACATAATTAGATATGGTCAGTAGCTGGAGTCAGGTGTTAAAAAGCATGACACGCACTAACCATTGTAGTCTAGGATGGGATGAGCATACAGTATACCTGAATATGCTATACTAAATTGCTGGTGCTAAAAGTGTTCATTTGTAGAGGGGAGCACACGCTGTGTGCTGGAATCTTTTCTTTGCCCAATGCCCCCTCTACTATTAAGGTCTGAGACCAGAGTGTGTGCTGCAATGGAGGATTTGCTGTACTCACTGTTACGCCGTCCCTTGAACCAGGACCGACACCGACCGCAAGCAAGACAGGAGATCGTGGATCCAGGTTAACAGACTCACTTTTACTGTGCAACTCTAACATACACGGCTGCAGTATACAGATCAAGACAAGATCTTTGGTTAGTGAAGCCCCCTTGGGAATGTGCCTTTCCAGTGTTTGCTCTCATCCCTTCCTGAGACTCAGCATCTTCCACATCTTCTGGGACCTGGCTGAGAGACTTCCCTCTAGGGAAACAGAAACCTCGCACTGAGCACCTTTTACAGGCCATGAGCTTAGGACATTGCCAGCATCCAGATTCTGTCTCAAATGTGCCCTCATTCTGTTCCGATTACTTGTACTAATAAAACACTTCTTCACTGCTGATACTGCTATTGTAGTCTGCTTTCCTTCTTGCTCGGTCGTCCTCCACACTTCGTCTCTCTTTGTATATGGAACAGAACCTACCCCGGTTCTGTGCACTTGGGTCTTGAACCCAGGAATGGAGTGACCTGACACAGGCCTCCCGTAATGGCAGGCATACACTGCCTAATGTTCCTCACTACTCACTCTCCCCTCCTAGACTATCTGTAACCAGGAATTGATTTTCTATAAAAACTGTTCGTCTACTGTAACTCCTCCCAGCTGATGATGTAACCCTTGACCTAACTCTCTTGTGTCTAAACAGTGTAGTGCAGCTGAATCCCTGTCTATTTTATAGTTCCCCTCTGCGCAGACCTCCCGCATCCCAGGGACGGCCTTAGGCAAAGCCTATGGAGAACCGAATACAATAACGGCCATAGGGATATCACAGTAAACACTTTATCAGAAACTATATACTCATATAAACATATAACAAATACAATACACTTAACCCCTTCTTGACCCGGCGTCTTCATCACCCTCAGCCCCCTACACATTCACAGTGACTGCTGTCATAGAATCATAGAATGTTAGAGTTGGAGGGGACCTCCAGGGTCCTTGTGTCCAACCTCTTGCTCAATGTAGGATTCACTAAACCATCTCAGACAGATGTCTGCCCAGCCTCTGTTTGAAGACGTCCATTGAAGGGGAACTCACCACCTCTCGTGGCCGCCTGTTCCTCTCATTGATCACCCTCACTGTCAAATAGTTTTTTCTAATATCTAATCTGTATCTTCTCCCATTCAGTTTCATTCCATTGCTTCTAGTCTTTCTTTGTGCAAATGAGAATAAAGATGATCCTTCTACAGTGTGACAGCCCTTGAGATATTTGTAGACAGCTATTAAGTCTCCTCTCAGTCTTCTCTTTTGCAAACTAAACATTCCCAAATCCTCTAACCGTTCCTCATAGGTCATTGTTTGCCGACCGGCCACCATTCTGGTCGCTCTTCTCTAAACTTGCTCCAGTTTCTTCATGTCTTTTTTAAGATGCGGTGCCCAGAACTGGACACAGTATTCCAGATGAGGTCTGAACAAACTGGAGTAGAGGGCAACAATTACTTCAATCTGTGTCTGCAATCTGCATAGTACATCAAAATAGCAATATCACTGAGTGCTTGGTGATAGTGAATACCTTAAATTACATGCAGTCACAAAGACAACAGAAAAGAGGCTCTTAACAATAAGAGCTGCTGCGGTAACATCCCACAAGGGTTAATTATGGGTAAGAGCCTCTTTTCTGTTGTCTTTGTGGCTGCATGTAGTTTAAGGTGTTCACTGCTGGAACTGCTCAATTGTGGAGCTGCTCCATCTTCTGATAGTGGCCGCTGCAGGGTATTGGACATTGGCCTCCTATTCAAATCAATAGGATGCAGATATGCAGTACCCTGCCGTGGCCACTATCAGAAGATAGAGCAGCTCCACAATTGAGCAAATCGGCGCCACCAACACCGAGAACAAGCTGATTGGTGATGGTGCTGGGTGTCGGACCCCAACGGATCAGACATTGATGACCTATCCCAAGGATAGGTCATCAATGATAAAGTAGTGGACATGGACAGCCTCTTTAAGTGGCACAAGACCGATAAGACACGTAATTGGCTGGAGCAGTCACGTGTAGACATCACGTCACTTCTGCAGAGAAGAAAACTGATAGCATCAGTGACCTCTGAAGGACGCACACAGAAGAGGGACCCCTGTGCAATAACAATATGTGGGCCCTTTGCAGTCCAATGATTCATTATAAAGCTCAATTCCATCTACTTTGGAGCTGGAATTGGGCCCCCTTACCTCTCAGGCCCTTGTACGGCTGCACAGGTTGCACCAATGATATATCCGTCATTGCCAGTTTCCACCGGAACAATGGAGGGGAGTAGCAGAGCGACTGTGCTGGAAGGAATTCAAAGGGAAAAATTGTTTGTTTTGTTATTACATGACGTTTACTGTCTGGCAAATTTTCATTGATCCTGAAAAGCCCCTTTGATATACTTATTTCAGTAGATGCGCTATTCAATGAATTTAAAATAAAAAAAATCAATGTATTTTCCCTTTTTTTTTGCTCAGCTATATCCCATTCCGGTTTATATTTCTTGGAATCTTGAAAACAGATTTATATGTAGGATCCGTAAATCCACATTATATGTAAAAGCTTTACGGTATCTGTGATTTTCATACTGATAATTATAACCTACACACAAAACCAAACCGCAAGATTTCTGCTGGAACTCTATCCGCCACAGAGGAGGCAGTCAGAGGAAAATAAAATTAACTCAGCCTGAGCCCCTGCTGCGTCTGTAAATCGCTGAATCATTATACCAAGTGGTTAAGATTCTGTAGCTAATGGTTTAATAATTGTGAGCTAACATCCCATTTATACCTGTCAGGATTTATAGAATGGAGGTCCGTCCCTACCCAGTACTAGAGCAAAATTCATAAAGTCAGTTTTCCAGAAGCGTGCCCTTATTAAAGAGACATTACCCTTAAAGAGACGTTTTTCGCTTTAGAATTTTTGGAAAGCAAAGTTTCTTTATCAAGTCACGATTAGTTTAATATATTAATCGAATGTATATATGGAGAGGTTTTATCAATAGCTGGTGAAAGGGAAAAGTTGAAAGAGCAACCAATCGGATTTCCCCTTTTATTTTTCAGGTATACTTTGGAAAATAAAAGCAGCAACCTGATTGGTTGCAATAAGCAATTTTTCACTTTGATCCTGTGCTGACACCCATCTACCATCTTTTTAACAGCATTTTTAGACAAGTGGCCTTTCACTCCATTTAAAGGTGCTGTTTGGGACTAAGATACCAGGTATCCCACCGATCAGCTGACACCTGGTGGAAAAGCCACCAGAACGGTCTGTGTCATTCTCAGAGTGGTTTCCTCTAAGAACGACAGTTGAAGCTGAAGTGGATGAGAATAGTCACATCACAGTGAAGGAAGCAGTGGTGTTCCGGCTCTATACATTGTGTACTTCTGGTGGCCACTTCACCAAGTATAAGCTAAATAATGGCAATGTGCTTTCGACTCCTACCTGTAACTTCTGTGCTGGTTTCTGCTTTTGTAGCTAGGTGGCGCCACGCCTTTGTTTTGCGGGTGATGTGTTAACAATCATGTTTAATTACTATGACTTATAGTGCCACCAGATCAGTGGTTAAGTATCTGGTTCGATTTCTCCTTTTTGAAAGCCCTGGGCTGGGTTGCCTGCTATTTAAACTCCTGGGTCTCTGACTTCTACTGCTAGTCAATTAGTTTTGCTACCTGGCTTGTGCTAGTTATTTCTTGTGGTGGTTTCCTGATTCTTACTATTTTCTGACTTCGGCATGAATTTTGACTATCCTCTTGTTTATGATTCTGTTCCTGACGTGACCTCTGGGCTTTGACCCTGCTTGGTAACCCTCCCTGTCTCTGGCTCATTCCTCCAGACAGCAGTCCTTCTGTGGAAGCAATCCACTGGACCATGTTGTAACACCAGATCCCTGTACAGGGGTTAAAGGGTAAAGGTCAGGGATCTTCTTAAATCTGCCAGATTAAGTGTCTGTCCGAAGTAGCCTTTTTGAGCCTGTAGCCTCTGACAGACACAACTCCACCTTTTTTATATTGATTATCTCTCCTAAGAGTAGTCTAGCAATTTAGTCTAGTAAGCTTCAACTTTTGGAAAATTTTACCAAAATTAAGAACTCAATGAAAAAAATAAAGTAGATAATATTCCCACTTAAGGCATGTGTTGGTACACCAATCCACCAAGTTTCAGGATTGGAAGCTTTTACTTCCTGGTCCATAATGCTAGGCGGTACAAGACATTCTGCTTCCTCTTATCGGTGTCAACACTTCCACTTATACCAGAATTTGTAGTCTGCTGCTCATAAGTTGTTTTTACCACAATTTGCATGCAGTGCTACTTCTGCTGTCAAACCTGACAGACCTGCTGATGGAGGCTCCAACACACATGTGAACACAGCCTAAAAATAGTAGACCATCCCTCAATCGTCAAATATGAACAGTTGCCGAATTCGCCCAAAATTATGCAGTTTAAATCAAGAATGATCTGATATCCCTAAACCATGTACCGTACACTATCAACCTACGGAAATCTGAAGGATGGCTCTATAGATTGGTAGCTCGAGACTCCAGAACTTCATGAAACTGAAGTCTCAGCAGAGGTGAAATCTCATCGTAAGTTGTTTAGGCGGTTACTTAGATTTGTTTTCGGAGCATTTATTAGGATCCCTCGGTTGCTTTTAAACTTACTGTATAATAGGCCATTTACACGAGATGTTAAGCACACAGCTTCCCATGCGTGTCTGAAGACCTCACACTACTTGTAAGCCAACTATTAATGTTTCCTTGCAGTATTTACCAGCTGTTTATAGCTTTTGGTGACTTTTCTATCGTCTTTATCTACAGTCAAAAGAAAGTTTTTTTTCAAGATTTTATTCTGAATCATGTTTACCCATCTCCTGCAATGTTTGGATTAATATTAATTAGTGATATTTTCTAAGGGTTTCTTTATCCTGTACCAGGAATCCCCACCCTGTAGTTAGAAAATTACTACTCCCAGCATGATTTAACAGCTAATGGGTAATTTTATAATAGCTAAGGAGCTATTTGCTATCGACCACTGACCTATCTCATGCAGTAACTTATTCCCAGGAGACACAATGGAACTAGCATAAGAAGGCTTAGTTTCATTGTATAGCTTCCAATATGGGAATCTGAAATCATTTTTAAGGGAACGTACATTTTAAAATACAGAACTAGTGGTATGGCTAAACAGGTGATTGTCCCACAACTAAAATAGTTTTTTTTTAGAGGGATCCAATGTGCTAGTCATGAGAAATCTAGTGCAATATTCAGATCAGCCAGGAAGTGCACTGGGGGCGTGTGCATATAATTAAAGTGCTTCTTCCAAGTGCATTGGCCCGCCCCAAGTGCACTTCCAGACTTATTTGCATAAAGCTTCTACGCTAGATTTTTCATATCTGGAACAGTGTTACCCGTGAGTATAAAAAAATTTTGGTTTATTAATGCAACGCATTTGCATTCTTTATGCAGGTGTTCCTTTTCTGATCCAGTTCATGGGACTCAAAGTTTCCAGATATTTCAATGGTAAAGACCTAAATATAATTTCAATGCTTAATATGATTTCTGGTCAGCCTTGCTTTTGAGGACAGGACGCCACCCTATTTCTTAAAGTACCTATCAGTCAGAAAGTCATTTAGTCAGGAGTTAGAACAGTTACTGTATGGAGAGCAGACCCTGTGTTACCCCAGGCATTTACTAAAAAAAAGTCTTGGTCACCCATTGCCACCTCAAAGGTGAACCCGAAAAATACCAGTATACAGCTCGAATACTTGCGTGCAATCATAGTAGTTTCTATAGAGCCACACACATGATCAATGATGGATGATGTAAGGAAGAGTAAAAGACATAGTGGAAAACACAAAGGCCCTAATTCACCAAGACCAGTGTGATTTATCACAAGTCTGGATGACGGGACATGTTGGAGTAAGAGGCGCCAGATTCATTAAGAGGCACACACCTCTTAATGAATCAGGTGTGTCTTAAAAATGGCATGAGTAAACAATGGTGCAGCGGTCTCAGGGAGCGCCAAAGGAATACTGGACAATTTAATAGATGGCAACCGACTTTTATTCTTCCTCCAATACCACTGCCACAACGCGTTTCAACGGTCTAAGCTGTCTTCATCAGGTGGGGTACCCCACCTGATGAAGACGGCTTAGACCGTTGAAACGCGTTGTGGCAGTGGTATTGCAGGAAGAATAAAAGTCGGTTGCCATCTATTAAATTGTCCAGTATTCCTTTGGCGCTCCCTGAGACCGCTGCACCATTGTTTACTTGTGAAATATCTCCATACGGAGCCAAAGCGGCAGGAGCAGCCTGGTCTATTTGGATGTGTGAGGACCTGCGGTTATCCAGCCACCGGGTTAAACTACTGAGGACCTGCGGTGACGTAGTATCTGGTCCAGCAGGATCGTGTGACCACTTGAGGAGCACGGAGTTGCGAGGCAAACACCGACAGGACGGTACTACAAATAGAGGCGACCCGGAGCCTCATTAATCACACGCTTAATCTTGGTTGTGTAGACGTACACAACCATCACAGGTGAGTGTACTGGCACTTTTTAAATTAATTAAATAGCCCTGTGAGTCTACACATGCGCCCTTTCTTTTCTTTTCACATTAAAAATGGCATGCTCCTTTATGTGTCTCACCACAAATATTACTCCAGTCAGAGACTGGAGTAAGACTTGTGGAGTAACGTACGCCACAGTATATCGTGAATTAGATGAGATGGCATTGCCATGTCCTGTTCATCTCCCTCAACCTGCCCCAGCTCCACCCATTTTAGTGGAACTGTATGAAAATGCTGAAGTCCCAAATTTTATGCACAGCCTCACACAAAAATGTGCAACTTTTCAAAGTGTTTTAACCAGATTTCTGGCATAGACACTTTGATAAATTGGAACCAAAGATAGTACAAATGTAAAAATCATAAAGATAGGATGGAGTCTTATGTAATACAATTGGGGTGAGGAGTTGGACCCTCTACCATACAAGATTAACAAAGGGGCTACTCACCTTATATAAGCAATAAAATAGTATTTATCCTACAAATGGAGAAGGAAAGGGGTTTAAGTTGCTGCTGCCCGATATCCAGGTGTAGGATCTCTAGTAAGAGACTTGAATAGTCAGAGGTGCGCCAACAGAGCCTGAAGTACAATGGTATGGAGTGTAACAATGCTACTCACTTGGGAGCAATCTGAGGTATCACAGGAACCTTGTCTATTTAATGTCCAGCTGGTTTATTTCAGTCCTCATAAACCGCATCACAGGAATCTCAAATACAGCCCTTGTCCGGCATAGAATAAAACATGAAACAACAAGTCATCAGTCAATACAATAGTGATGGTTCACCCACCTGACTTAGAATCCAACTTCTTAGTCCTTTACCAAAGGCACTCAATCCAGGAGATCTGCACACCTCCATACTCCCAGCATGTTTGAGACAAACAGATTTTATTTTACCAAGTGAACCACACCCATTGGTGGAGATATGTTGAGCAGCCGTTCAGCTGCTCATAATCCACCTGTCATGGCCAATTAACTCCTTTTTGACCTATATGTACTAAAGCTGTACTCCAGGTTTATCTTCCATGCACTATGTGTCTAACAGCCACCTTACAGGAGAAAAAAACACCTTGAGTGTACTGCTCTCAAGTTGTTTTTCCTTCATACCACAGTACTAAAGGGAACCCAAAGGGCAACTCATCAATTTTAAAATTTTTATGAACTGAGCTTCTGCATATTATTACAACACACATCTCAGCTGCTGCAGGACCTCATAATACTGTTAAGACCTCAATGTAACTCACCAGTCCTGGCTCCAGCACTGGGCCTTGCTTCATTTTCCAATGGCCTCCTCCCTTTATGGTAGTCCACGCTATTTTGCTCTAGTAACCTGGCAAACTCCTCTGACACCACCATCCAGCCAGGTGCTTAGGTACTATGCAGCCTTATCTACAGTTGACTGAAGTTAGGAGTATTTTGCAACTTCACTTGTATCAGCTCCAAGCATATGTCTGTCACCTCTTCTTCTACTCCTGATTTCCATGCTAAAATCAACAATATATCCAAGGTCAGTCGAGCTTACTAGGTGTTGTCCAAACCATCCTTTTAGCAAGCAAGCTACCAACTCCTCATAACTGTTCTCTGTGCTCTTCACACCTGACCTCTGCAATCAAGGTAACACATATCTGCAAAGTTCCTATTTGTCTGTACTACACTACTATTAACCTTTTCCTTGTTGGAAGATACCAGACAGACTGCACTTACTACTCTGTTATTCATTTTATTTATAATATTGGGCAGCATGGTGGCTCAGTGGTTAGCACTGCAGCTGTGGTCCTGGGATCAAATTCCTCCAAGGACAACATCTGCAAGGAGTTTGTATGTTCTCCACGTGTTTGCGTGGGTTTCCCCTGGGTTCTCTGGTTTCCTCCCACATTCCAAACACATACTGAGAGGGAATGTAGATTGTGAGCCCCAGTGGGGACAGTGCCAATAATGTCTGTAAATTGTCTGAATTGTAAAGCGCTGCAGAATATGTTGGCACTATATAAATAAAAATATTATTTATTATTTATTATTATTGACATGCTGAAACAGTCCAGTTTGAGTTACTGTTCTCATTTGTATCCACACACCTCTGCTTCATCTATGCTACCTGCTCCGCTTGTTTGTCTATCACCCTGTGTACCCTGCTGCCCTTGTCCTTGCTGATCCACATGTCATCTATAAAGACTTGCTCCAGTACACCATCGCCTTTGGTCGGTGCTGCTCTCCCCGACCTATGGCTTAGAGAATCCACCTCACCAGGTGAACCCATAATACTTAGCTGCTGCAGAACATCATAATACACAACTTAGCTGTTGTAGTCCTCATAATACACACCTCAGCTGCTGTAGGCCCTCATAATACACAGGTGAGCTGCTGTAGGTCCTCATAATACACACCTCAGCTGCGGCAAAACTTCATAATACACATATTGGCTGCTGCAGAACCTCATATCTCAACACACACCTCAGTTGCTGTACAACATCATAATACACATCTCAGCTGCTGCAGAACATAGTTGTTTCTCAGCACATATGCCAAGAAAATCTGTAACTTGTGCAACAATATATTATGCACTTTAATTCATTGCTCATAAGCCACAATTATAAAATGCTGTAGTGATCAACTGTTTAGGAGAGGCACCCTTAAAAAAGAATACTGACATACACAGAGAACCTGGCACATGACAATAGGACACTCATTTTATTGATAATGTGGAATAACACATTTGTCTGGTTTGTGTGAGGAGCATATTATGCAAAGGGCAGCAAGGACTGTTCCTGTACTTTAGGTCTTCTAATTTAGGATTGATGATCGAGGTTTGAGTTAGTTTTGTAATGCACTAATCGAATGTATTACTAAGGGAGTTTACTTGGTAATTGCTTTCAAATGCAGATCTGGCAATTAGCCATGACCTTCCGCTTTTATATAGGTCAATAACTCCTGGAATGATGGACTCAGCAGAAGAACCTTGGAAGTCTCCCTCTGTAGTCATTCACATTGTACAGTTATTTAGTCTTTTTGTGGATGACATCACTTATATATTAGGTCATATTTAATCACACACACTTTTTGTACTCGTGTTTTATAGTTTTAGATTACAGCACGACGAAAAGATGAAGGTCATGAAGCAGGGTAGACTCATGTTGGACCAGAAAGTAAATAAGATCTTTGATGTTTTTTCCATCCTTATCACCAAAAAAATCTTCTAAGCCTCATAATAGGTAGATGCTTCCGATTCTAGGAAGCTGACTTATCAGCAGTCTCATTATCATCAAAGGGACAAAATCAGAAGTTTTAAGCACTTTCCAACCAGCATTATTATGATCCGAACTTTGATGTTCAGTTTAGGTAGTTTATTCAAAGATAATAAAATTCAAATGTTGTATCTCCAA
This sequence comes from Phyllobates terribilis, assembly GCF_046119375.1. Taxonomy (NCBI): domain Eukaryota; kingdom Metazoa; phylum Chordata; class Amphibia; order Anura; family Dendrobatidae; genus Phyllobates; species Phyllobates terribilis. The sequence continues at coordinate 333,805,968 of NW_027362768.1, forward strand.
CAAGGATGTTCATCAGGAATATACCTGATGAAGGTAACTTACTACCTGATGAAGGCCCCAGATAGTTTATTCAAAGATAATAAAACGTAACTAAAATATACAGTACAGACCAAAAGTTTGGATACACCTTCTCATTTAAAGATTTTTCTGTATTTTTATGACTATAAAAATTGTACATTCACACTGAAGGCATCAAAGCTATGAATTAACAAATGTGGAATTATATACTCAACAAAAAAGTGTGAAACAACTGAAAATATGTCTTATATTCTAGGTTCTTCAAAGTAGCCACCTTTTGCTTTGATGACTGTGTGGCACCCCGAGGTCTGGTTGCCACAGTGGCAGCAATGTCATGTCTGAGAGCAGGTGGGAGGTTCCCTGGTTGGGGACAATTAGCATGCAGTACCTCCTGTCTCATTCCAGGGAGCGGAGAAACCTGCCCTTTATAAACTGGATCTGGGGCGGGGTTAGAGAGACCAGCCAGAGAACAGTCAGAGTCCAGTCATAGACAGGTTCCAGACAAGTTGCATAGGGACAGGTCAGCAGCAGGCTGAAGAGTCCCTGTAGGCAAAGGAGGAACACGAGGCCAGGAGGGGAGCTAGAAGAGCTCACCCTGGCTAGAGACTTGTAAAGCCGGACACTGGAGTCCGAGGCTGTGAGGGTTATAAGCCCAGCAGCTGAAAACCACGACGCAGGGGACTTCAAGTCCTCTGGCCCAAGGAAGCCCGGAGGCTCAGTCACACGAGAGGGACCACTACTACCCCGGAGGGGTGAGAAGTACGGAAGCCCTGAGTCGCCAGTCATACGGGTGAGAACAACACGGTACACTCAGAGACGTGGGCTACCACTACACGACTACAGCAAGGTAGCCAGGAAGAGTGAAGTCAGCACGGTAGGCCTACAAACTCCCCCTGACCAGCAGGATTTCCTAGTTGCTCTCAGACTGACCAGGCCTCCATTGTTAACCTGTATTCCGGACGGATCCCTTAACACCACCAACAGTAAAGACCCTGAATTGCATGATAGACTCCGTGTGGTTACTGCTGCTCCTGCGCACCATCACCACCAACATCCCCATTTACTGCCCTGAGGCTATACTCCTCCCGTGGGGAGTTATACTACACTCAGTTGCACCCACAACACCAGCCTCAGCGGTCTGCCCTGCAGCGGCGGTTCACTCTGACAGCAATCCATGGGTGGCGTAGTCGGACATTCAGCTTACAGACTGCCATTTGGTTTGACCACCCTGAGCCACGGACCGGGTCACCACTACGCGGAGACTACAACCCCCAGCATCCCACAAAAGGCCTGGTTCTGGGTTCCCCACATGGCCCAGGGGGCGCGTCAACTTTGGCGTAGTCGGCAGGATTTCATGCCCGCCACCAATGGGTACTGCGTGGCTGAGGAAAGACTATATAACTTACCTTGGTGGAGTTTCCCCCATCCGCAGCCATTTCCGGCCATCCGAAGCTATTTTCCCGCCATCGGGCGCCATCTTCAGGACGCCGCGCGGGAAGAAGAGGGGCGTGGACGATGAAAGCGCGCGAGAACTGGAGCCCTGCCTTACGCACAGACGCTGCGCAAGGTCCTGAAAGGAGCCGAGCGGACGCTGACGTCACCAGGACGCGACGCAAGTTCCTCAACCCCGATGATTGTCTGCGGAGCCGCGGCCTACAGAAGAAAAGCAACGGAAGGTAGGCCACGGTTGACTAGGGGGGAAGAGGATGACGGAAGCGGAGGGAACTGTCACTGCCAGTGCGGCTGCTGCCGCAGTAATGCCGTTCACGATGCCTTATATCCCCGGGGCGGCCTGGCTGCCCCAGTACTCAGAGGAGTCGCATACCCTGAGCGATTTTAAAGAGAAGCTATATAGTCTATTCAAGGTGTACCCGCTGACAGAGGAACAAAAAGTGACCATACTGATAGGCCAGTTAACCGGCGTGGCCCAACGAGAAGTAAAGTCCTGGTCAGTAAGGGACAAGGATACCGTGAAGGAGATTTTGGCCCGTCTAAAGGACACTTTTGATACCCGCACCTCAGCAGAGATCAAAATGAGATTTTATGGGTGCAAGCAGCGGAACCAAGACAGTATCAGAGAATATGCTTTGAATTTGCAAGAGGCCCTGAGAGCCATCAAGCAGGCAGACCCTGACAGTGTGAGGAATGCAGATGAACTGCTGACTGAACAATTCATTGAGGGTCTGCTGCCCAGCGCCCACCAAACCCAGTTACGCCTGATGGCCCTGCAGAACCCTGGGTTAGACTTTGCACAATTTAAGGACAGAGTCATCCGGGTACTCCGAGAACCCGCACCCGGTGGCATTGCGGCTTCCAGGCGCCCTGCTATCACTTATCACCAAGAGGCGGCGCCCCAGTCTGCAGAATCTGCAGGCGCCAACGCACAGAATAGTACCCCGTCTACAGACCTGCACCATCAGGTCCAAGAACTGACTAAAAGCGTTGCCGCACTAACCAGGACTGTGCAGTCGTTGCAGGTATCCTCTCCAGGAAAGATCCAGCTGGCTACCAGTCCGGAGGACGTCCCGTTGCGCCGACAGAAGAGGATCCCACCGTTCAGAGGGAAGCCAACGGACTGCTACGACCAGGATGGACAACCCATCTGCCGCCTCTGCAGCCAGCCAGGACATATTGCGAGGTACTGTAATTTAAACGGGCCCAACCTGGGGCAGAGGGCCAACCCCCAGGTGTAAGATCATCAGGCCCATCAAACTGGCGTGACAAGTATGTGGGGGGACGACCGATCTTGCCTGTGGTATTGGATGGCATTCCCATGAGTGCACTGTTGGACATCGGGTCACAGGTAACCACCATCCCCTATGTACTTTTCAAGCGGTACTGGGATGACACGGATATTACCCGCTACCCAGATAATGACTTGAGCATCATCGCCAGCAATGGTCAGTCCGTGCCGCAGGTGGAGTTCAAGGAGGTGACCATCAAGATTGGTAAAGTTGAACTGCCGGCGCAAGGACTGATTATTGTGGACATTGACCGTCGTGAAAGTCACCCTAAAATAACCTTGGGTACTAACGTAATTGAAAATTGTCTTTCAGAGATAATTGTTATATTACAGCAGGTCGCAATGAATGCCAGCTCCAGCCAGCAGCATGTCTTACAAAAAGATATCAGAGCCCTGATGAAGCGGCAACAGGTAGAATTGTCTGGTGGTGAGATTGGAAGCGTTAGGATGAGTGACCCATTCCCTATCGCCATGCCCCCAAAAAGTGAAATGATGATCTGGTGCCGGTCTGCAATCGGGTTAAGAGGTAGAGACTACCAAGCTATGGTAGAACCCGTTTACTCAGACAGTAGGCCCACAATTTTGACAGCACGGGGGGTGGTTGATGTCTACCATGGGAGGGTACCAGTCCGCATCCTAAATATTGGGGAAAGAGAAGTACACTTGCCCCGGTATGCCACTCTAGCCAAATTGTTCACCATTAGCCAGAACTCTGTAAAGGCCGTGGAACCCTTGCCTCCATCTCAACCAGAGGAGGGTAATGGCTCCAAGAAACAAATGGAGGACTGGTGTCAGAAACTGCATGTGGGGACCGACTCCACTCCCTCACACCAAAAACAGGGAGTCTACCGGGTGGTTCAGGAGTACAAAAGAGTCTTTAGCAAGCACCTGCTAGACTTTGGGCAAGTAAAGAGGGTAGAACACCAAATCCCCACAGGAGACCATCCACCCATAAAAGAGAGATACCGGCCTGTACCGTCTGCACACTATCAGAATGCCAAGGGTATGTTACGAGAAATGAAGGAGGCTGGGGTGATCAGGGATAGCTGTAGCCCCTGGGGAGCTCCTCTAGTTCTTGTAAAAAAGAAAGATGGCACGATGAGGATTTGTGTAGATTATAGAAAGGTCAACAGAATAACATACAAAGATGCGTACCCATTACCTAGGATAGAGGAGTCTTTGGCTGCATTATAATCTGCTAACTTCTTCTCTACTTTGGATCTCACTAGCGGGTACTGGCAGGTTCCTGTAGCAGAGTCGGACAAGGAGAAGACCGCCTTCACCACCCTGATGGGTCTCAGTGAATTCAACTGTATGCTGTTCGGACTCTGCAACGCACCAGGGACCTTTCAGAGGCTGATGGAGTGTTGTCTGGGGCACAGAAATTTCGAGACGGTCCTACTCTACCTGGACGATGTCATCGTATATTCTAAGACCTATGAGGACCATCTAAAGCACCTGGCAGAGGTGTTCGATGCCCTGGCAGGCTTCGGCCTAAAGGTGAAACCCTACCGCTACGTTCAATCCCTTACCCCACCACGGCTGGGCCGAGACACAAGATAGTGACCCCGCAGTCCACCTGGTGAAAGAGATGCTGGCCCAGGCTGATGCCCACCTTGATCCGGATGCTCCGGAAGAGGCCAAACAGCTGTGGAAGGAGAGGAGCAAGCTGTTTCTCTACGAGGGGAGACTGTGCTGCAGAACCGTCAACTCTCGAACACACGAGCTGATATGGCAGGTAGTGGTCCCAAGGCGGGATGCGGCTATTGTCCTAGAAGCATACCATGACGGCGCAGGGCACTTTGGATGGAAGAAGCTGGAGTTCCTGTTGCATAGCGATTCTTCTGGGTAGGCATGAGAGGGGCTATAGAGAGATGGTGCAGAGACTGTGGCCCGTGCAACCTAAGGAGGAAGGACCGCGCCAGCCAGAAGACTCCCCTGCAGCCCATCATCACAAAGCAGCCCCTTGAGCTGGTGGCCCTGGACCACGTAAAGCTGGTTCCAAGCAGATCGGGATACGTCTAGGCCCTCACAATCGTAGATCACTACTCCCGGTTCCTAGTGGTGGTCCCTGTCAAAGACTTAACAGCTCAGACCACCGCCAGAGCCTTTCAGCAGCATTTCTGCTGTCCACACGGGTATCCAGAGCAAGTGTTGACTGATCAAGGTCCAGCGTTCGAGGCTGAAGTCTTCCAGGAATTCTGCAACCTGTATGGCTGCAAGAAGATAAGGACAACGCCTTACCACCCCCAAACCAACGAGATGTGTGAGAAAATGAGTCAGGTAGTAATAGACTTGCTCAAGACGTTGCCCCTGGAGGAACGCAGCCTGTGGCCTGAGAAACTGCCGGATCTGGTGGACTTGTATAACCATATCCCAGTGGGTTCTACCAACTGCACCCCGGCTTACCTAATGAGGGCAAGACCTGGTAAGCTGCCAATTGACCTGGAGATGGGAGTCCTGACACCCGAGGACACCTCACCAGAAGCAGACTGGGACACAGAACGACAGCAGCAGTACCGGAAAGTACAGGAGAGAGTGGAGCGAAGTCTGTCTCAAGCCAGAGAGAGGCAAGAGAGGGATTACAACCAGCATGCTCAAGCTGCTCCCCTGGCACCTGGAGAGCAGGTCTTGAAGAGGAAGAGACTGCTCCACAAGTTGGACGATGAGTGGGAGAAAGACCCGTACACCGTACTGCCGTCAAGCCATGAGAACCCAAAAGTGTGTGTTGTCAGTAAGGATGGAGGAGAGACCACAGCCACTGTCTCTAGAGACCACCTGAAGAAGAGTCCCGAGCAGCTGCAAAGCGCTGATGAAGACCAAGATAGCCCTCAACCCGCAGAGGAAAGGGAAGAAATGGTCAGTACAGTGCTCGGAGACTTTCCCGGGTCCTGGACACAAATCAACAACGCTATAGTGGCACCCGTCCTTACCTTTCTCCAGCCAGCCCCTCAAGCGCTGCAAAAGAGCCAGTAGTGTTGGAAGAGCAAGTGGCCCCGGAGGCAGAAGAGTCCATACCAGCAGCTCAGGAGAATCAACCCTCTGCTAGTAGTGAACCTGCCATGCCCGTGGTGAGCCAAAGAGTACGCAGAAAGCTGCCCAACCTACCCGTAACATCTGCAAACACCTCTAGTGTCGATATGAGCACACCCAGTACGCAGAGGGTGGAAACAGGGGACCCGAGTAGAGTACCACCAGACAGTGGGTTACGTAGGTCCACCAGGAGCACTAAAGGTCTAATGCCCGCTCGCTGGAGAATCTAAATGCAAAGTATATATCTACCTGTATATTGCAAATGTTTTATGTTTGTTACCTGGTTATTAATAATGTTTTTCTAGTCTTTCTAGTTCAATGGACTAACAGGTTATGGACGCTGAATAACCGGAACTGTCTTGTAGATAGTTGCACCTGGTGCCCTCTTTCGAAGATGGCCAAGGAAGAAAAACCTGTCCGGCGTGGCCTCCTTGTGGTCCAAAGTAGATAGCTTTTACCTTGCCGCCACGCCCAAGGCCAGGAACTTGGGGTTTATAGGGACAGGTCCCCACACCGTGGAAAACTTCACCTTGTTGGGTGACATGGACACCCGGTCACGGAAGCGCCGTCACCTTAAGGACAAAATGTACTTGTATATATGTTTATGTTATTGCTTTTACCCTGTATTTGTGTTTCCTAAAAATGTGTTTAGTCCCGGAGTACTAAATTTCACTAGGGGGGAATGTGGCACCCCGAGGTCTGGTTGCCACAGTGGCAGCAATGTCATGTCTGAAAGCAGGTGGGAGGTTCCCTGGTTGGGGACAATTAGCATGCAGCACCTCCTGTCTCAATCCAGGGAGGGGAGAAACCTGCCCTTTATAAACTGGATCTGGGGCGGGGTTAAAGAGACCAGCCAGAGAACAGTCAGAGTCCAGCCAGAGACAGGTTCCAGACAAGTTGCATAGGAACAGGTCAGCAGCAGGCTGAGGAGTCCTTGTAGGCAAAGGAGGAACACAAGGCCAGGAGGGGAGCTAGAAGAGCTCACCCTGGCTAGAGACTTGTAAAGCCGGACACTGGAGTCCGAGGCTGTGAGGGTTATAAGCCCAGCAGCAGAAAACCACCACACAGGGGACTTCAAGTCCTCTGGCCCAAGGAAGTCCGGAGGCTCAGCCACACGAGAGGGACCACTACTACCCTGGAGGGGTGAGAAGTACGGAAGGCCCGAGTCGCCAGTCATACGGTTGAGAACAACACGGTACACTCAGAGACGTGGGCTACCACTACACGACTACAGCAAGGTAGCCAGGAAGAGTGAAGTCAGCATGGTAGGCCTACAAACTCCCCCTGACCAGCAGGATTTCCTAGTTGCTCTCAGACTGACCAGGCCTCCATTGTTAACCTGTATTCCGGACGGGTCCCCTAACACCACCAACAGTAAAGACCCTGAATTGCATGACAGACTCCGTGTGGTTACTGCTGCACCACCACCACCAACATCCCCATTTACTGCCCTGAGGCTATACTTCTCCCGTGGGGAGTTATACTACACTCAGCTGCACCCACAACACCAGCCTCAGCGGTCTGCCCTGCAGCGGCGGTTCACTCTGACCGCAATCCACGGGTGGCATAGTCGGACATTCAGCTTATAGACTGCCATTTGGTTTGACCACCCTGAGTCACGGATCGGGTCATCGCCACGCGGAGACTACAACCCCCAGCATCCCACAAAAGGCCTGGTTCTGGGTTCCCCACACGCCCTGGTGGTGCGTCAACTGCTTTGCACACTCTTGGCATTCTCTTGATGAGCTTCAAGAGGTAGTCACCGGAAATGGTCTTCCAACAATCTTGAAGGAGCTCCCAGAGATGCTTAGCACTTGTTGGCCCTTTTGCCTTCACTCTGCGGTCCAGCTCACCCCAAACCATCTCGATTGGTTCAGTTCTGGTGACTGTGGAGGCCAGGTCATCTGGCGTAGCACCCAATCACTCTCCCTCTTGGTCATATGGCCCTTACACAGCCAGGAGGTGTGTTCGGGGTTATTGTCCTGTTGAAAAATAAATGATCGTCCAACTAAACGCAAACCGGATGGAATAGCATGCCGCTGCAAGATGCTGTGGTAGCCATGCTGGTTCAGTATGCCTTCAATTTTGAATAAATCCCCAACAGTGTCACCAGCAAAGCACCCCCACACCATCACACCTCCTCCTCCATGCTTCACGGTGGGAACCAGGCATGTAGAGTCCATCCGTTCACCTTTTCTGCATTGCACAAAGACATGGTGGTTGGAACCAAAGATCTCAAATTTGGACTCATCAGACCAAAGCACAGATTTCCACTGGTCTAATATCCATTCCTTGTGTTCTTTAGCCAAAACAAGTCTCTTCTGCTTGTTGCCTGTCCTTAGCAGTGGTTTCCTAGCAGCTATTTTACCATGAAGGCCTGCTGCACAAAGTCTCCTCTTAACAGTTGTTGTAGAGATGTGTCTGCTGCTAGAACTCTGTGTGGCATTGACCTGGTCTCTAATCTGAGCTGCTGTTAACTTGCCATTTCTGAGGCTTGTGACTCGGATAAACTTATCCTCAGAAGCAGAGGTGACTCTTGGTCTTTCTTTCCTGGGGTGGTCCTCATGTGAGCCAGTTTCTTTGTAGCGCTTGATGGTTTTTGCAACTGCACTTGGGGACACTTTCAAAGTTTTCCCAATTTTTCACACTGACTGACCTTCATTTCTTAATGTAATGATGGCCACTCATTTTTCTTTACTTAGCTGCTTTTTTCTTGCCATAATACAAATTCTAACAGTCTATTCAGTAGGACTATCAGCTGTGTTTCCACCAGACTTCTGCACAACACAGCTGATGGTCCCAACCCCATTTATAAGGCAAGAAATCCCACTTATTAAACCTGACAGGGCACACCTGTGAAGTGAAAACCATTTCCGGTGACTACCTCTTGAAGCTCATCAAGAGAATGCCAAGAGTGTGCAAAGCAGTCATCAAAGCAAAAGGTGGCTACTTTGAAGAACCTAGAATATAAGACATATTTTCAGTTGTTTCACACTTTTTTTGTTAAGTATATAATTCCACATGTGTTAATTCATAGTTTTGATGCCTTCAGTGTGAATGTACAATTTTCAAAGTCATGAAAATACAGAAAAATCTTTAAATGAGAAGGTGTGTCCAAACTTTTGGTCTGTACTGTACATCTAAATTTGGATCTTAATAATTTGGATTGGAAAGCCTCCGCCAACCACTAGTGTTGGCTGGAGGCAGCCAGAATTTTATTTTTCAAATATACACTGCTCAAAAAAATAAAGGGAACACTCAAATAACACATCCTAGATCTGAATGAATGAATGAAATATTCTCATTGAATACTTTGTTCTGTACAAAGTTGAATGTGCTGACAACAAAAGCACAGAAAAATCATCAATGGAAATCAAATTTATTAACCAATGGAGGCCTGGATTTGGAGTAACCCCCAAAATTAAAGTGGAAAAACACACTACAGGCTGATCCAACTTTGATGTAATGTCCTTAAAACAAGTTAAAATGAGGCTCAGCATTGTGTGTGGCCTCCACGTGTCTGTATGACCTCCCTACAATGCCTGGGCATGCTCCTGATGAGGTTGCGAATGGTCTCCTGTGGGATCTCCTCCCAGACCTGGATTAAAGCATCCAACTCCTGGACAGTCTGTGGTGCAACGTGACGTTGGTGGATGGAGCGAGACATGATGTCCCAGATGTGCTCAATCGGATTCAGGTCTGGGTAACGGGCGGGCCAGTCCATAGCTTCAATGCCTTCATCTTGCAGGAACTGTTGACACACTCCAGCCACATGAGGTCTGGAATTGTCCTGCATTAGGAGGAACCCAGGGCCAACCGCACCAACATATGGTCTCACAAGGGGTCTGAGGATCTCATCTTGGTACCTAATGGCAGTCAGGCTACCTCTGGCGAGCACATGGAGGGCTGTGCGGCCCTCCAAAGAAATGCCACCCCACACCATTACTGACCCACTGCCAAACCGGTCATGCTGAAGGATGTTGCAGGCAGCAGATAGCTCTCCACGGTGTCTCCAGACTCTGTCACGTCTGTCACATGTGCTTAGTGTGAACCTGCTTTCATCTGTCAAGAGCACAGGACACCAGTGGCGACTTTGCCAATTATGGTGTTCGGTGGCAAATGCCAAGCGTCCTGCACGGTGTTGGGCTGTGACCACAACCGCCATCTGTGGACATCGGGCCCTCATACCACCCTCATGGAGTCAGTTTCTAACCGTTTGTGCAGACACATGTACATTTGTGGCCGGCTGGAGGTCAGTTTGCAGGGCTCTGGCAGTGCTCCTCCTGTTCCTCCTTGCACAAAGGCGGAGGTAGCGGTCCTGCTGCTGGGTTGTTGCCCTCCTATGGCTCCCTCCTCATCTCCTGGTATCTGCTCCATGCTCTGGACACTGTGCTGACTGACACAACTACCCTTTTTGCCACAGCTCGCACTGATGTGCCATCCTGGATGAACTGCACTACCTGAGCAACTTCTGTGGGTTGTACTGTAGACACAGCCTCATGCTACTGTACCTCTAGGGGTGAGAGCAATGGCAAAATGAAAAAGTGACCAAAACAACAGCCAAAAAGGATGAGAACAGAGAAATAGTCTGTGGTCACCACTTGCAGAACCGCTCCTTTATAGGGGGTATCTTGCTAATTGCCTATCATTTCTACCAGTTGTCTGCTCCATTTGCACAACAGCAGGAGAAATTGATTCACAATCAGTGTTGCTTCATAACGGGACAGGTAGATTTCACAGAAGTGTGATTGACTTGGAGCTACATTGTGTTGTTTAAGTGTTCCCTTTACTTTTTTGAGCAGTGTATAACTGTGTGAAGTAAATCAGTGTTATTTTGAGCTCTGTACCATAAAAATAAAATTACAATCTTAATAAATATGCATTATGAAATTAATAAGCAAAAATTGGTGGACTTAAAAATGGCATTGACCCCGATTCATCAAGAGCGGTGATTTTTTTCAATGAGGAAGCATGGTGGAGTCAGATGGTCAGGTGCACGCATCTTCATGAATCTGGAGTGTCTGACAAGTCGTGTGTGCCTCCATGGACCACATCAGAAATATTACTCCAGTCAAGGACTGGAGAGAGATTTCTGGCATAGGGAACACTACAGCTTGTCAAAAATTAAACAAAACGTGGCGCCATGCCCCCGCCTACTGCATCCCTGTACCGCCCCAGCTCCACCCATTTTGGGAGAAACTTGTGTGAAAATGCCAAATGTTAAGTTGAACCAAATTTTTGTGACTTTTCAAAACTTTTACGCCATAAAGTAATAAATGTGGACAGTTACTTTAAAGGATGAGATGAATATTACCATATAAATACATACGACTCTTAACAATGTAACAGTTGAAATCTTAAAAAAAAAAAAATTGATCTTACGCCTTAAAGATAAAGAATAGTGTTGAGCGAGCACTAAAATACTCGGGTGCTCGAAGCTCGGGCCGAGCTCGCCGTGATACTCGGGTGCTCGACCCGAGCAACGAGCCCAATGTTAGTCTATGGGAGACTCGAGCATTTTTGCGGTGGCACCCCCGGCAGTCTTTTAAAAGCCTAACAAGTGCCCAAAACGATAGTGACAGTGCTCAAATGACATGGGGACAGCATGGGGATCGCCCCAGGAAGCATTTCTGACCCCCAGGTCACTGCTGTCAACAACGTGGTCAGAGGTATTAAGCCACTTTTACGGGCTCACAATAAAACATTCAAAAACGAAAGTGAAACTTTTTTCCTGTGAAATATGTTAAGGAACATCCTTTCCAGGGAAAAGACTTGTGTATAAGTTAAAATAAATGACCAAAAACAAAAATACTCCTCCACACCTTCGGCTACGTTCACAAGTAGCATTTTTTATGCGTTTTTGCACTTTTGTATTGCTTTCAACTATGACAAATGCATTCACCGGGAAATGTCATTTTAACATTTTACAACCTTATCTGGCCATGTGCTGTGTGACACATGCATAAAGTGCTGAAAAGACATGGAAACAGCATGGGGAAGACCCCTGGAAGCATCTCTGACTCCCAGGTCACTGTCTAAAAGTGTGCCCATCATAAGTGATCCTTGCCGCATCAGAAGATGCAGACTTGCAACTATCCCCATGCAAGTTCTAGTCCCAGGGCAGTGTTCAATTGTACCTCCCCCATTCCTTGCAATACAAGCGCAAGTATGCAGCCTGCCACCCACCCACCCCAGGCTGCAATACCATACTGCTTGCTTGCTTGAACTTGAAATTGGGCCTTTTAGGCATGTGGAGGCGGAATCTGACCACCACGTCATGGCTGTGTTGTCGGCCTGGAATCCATATTCAGTCCCCAGCCACCCGGCGGCCGGGTGTCCGCACACGGTCCCCAGCCGCCTGGGGGCAACTGGGTGTCCATAAACGGTCCCCAGCCGCCCCCATTTCTCCTTGGACATCCCCCCACACACTTTACTTAGCCCGGCCTGCTTTAGGCAGCATTGGACGAGCCCACCAGAGAACCAGACTCCTCCGGTGGGCCCTGACTTCTCCATCGGTGGAGTTGAGAGTGCCAAGGTGAGGAGCATGATGATGATGACAGAAGTTAGCATCTGCTATGTTTTCTTTTAATGCAAGTGTAAGTGTGCAGCCTGCCACCCACCCACCCCCAGACTGCAATTCCATACTGCTAGCTTGCACTTGAAATGGGGCCTTTTAGTTTGGAGGAGGCCGAAGCTGGCCACTACCTCATGGCTGCTTCGGCAGCGAGGTATCCATACTCAGTCCCCAGCCGCCCCTATTTGTCCTGGTGTGCCTTATACATAAGATTAAGCGCGTATACCAAAACATTACCTGTGCCCTCCCCAGTGCATTTAGTGGGAAGGAGAGCCTATTCTGCTGTAGTGTGTGCATGCCAAACCCCTGTTCATGGTACATGCGAAGATGCCTCCCACCTTGCACCTGTCGTTGCAGACTTGCAACTATCCCCATTCAAGTCCTTGTCCCAGGGCACTGTTCAATTGTACCTCTACCATTCTTTGCAATGCAAGCGCAAGTATGCAGCCTGCCACCCACCCACCCCCAGGCTGCAATACCATACTGCTTGCTTGCTTGCACTTTAAATTGGGCCTTTTAGGCATGTGGAGGCGGAATCTGGCCACCACGCCATGGCTGTGTCAGCGGCCTGGTATCCATACTCAGTCCCCAGCCGCCTGGTGGCCACGTGTCCCCGCTTGCTCCCCAGCCTCCAGGGGGTGGCCGGGTGGCCATACTCAGTCCCCAGCCACCCCTATTTGTCCCGGTAACCTTTCCCACACTTTTCTTAGCCTGGCCTGCTTTAGGGCAGCATTGACCGAGCCCACCGGACTATCAGACTCCTCCAGTGGGCCCTGGCTTCTCCATCAGGGGAGTTGAGAGTGCCAAGGTGAGGAGCATGATGAGGATGATAGAAGTTAGCATCTGCTTTGTTTTGTTGTAATGCAAGCGCATGTATGTAGTAGCGGCTAGGCCTGAGGTGGTCAGCGTTTTGGCGCATATCCTACCTTCTCCGAGGATTGCTGGATGTTTTCCTGCTACTATCCAAGTTCTATGACTCCCGTTAAAACAAAGCTTCAGGTGATAAATGATGGATGAGGTAGTGGCAAAGGAGAAAGAGCAGGAGGAACAGGGACCATTCACATCAATATCAGGCCAGTCAACCAGATATGTCTTGTAGGATATGTTTCTATAACAAAAGGAGCGGTTCGGCTGCACAGTTATAGGGCATACAGTGAGTGCAATGCCTACCAAAAATTTCGAGGCACTCCAATGCCCCTTGGAAATGACATGGAGGTCAGAGGGCGTTAACTAAACCTTTTTTTCCATTTATAGCAACTGGGTCTCCTGTGCACTGTTGGCCTAAGCAGTGAATGGAAGGCTTTCCAAAAATTATGAGGAACTGCAATGCCCCTTACAAGAGCCATGTGTGGCACCCCAGGGGTCTGGTCACCACAGTAATAGAGATATTACGTCGGAGAGCAAGTGGGAGGTTTCCTGGTCAGGATCCCTTAAACATGCAACATCCTCCTGCCCCAGTCCTGGGAGGGGAGAATTCTGCCCTTATAAACTGGATCTGGGGCGGGGTTGAGTGAGTCAGAGAACAGAGAACAGTCAGAGTCAGAGTGAGAGCAAGGGAAAGTAACAGCAAGGAGCTCTGTAGGAGCTAGGAGCTAAAGACCAGGGGCTGGAAGCTGAGCAGAGCTCGCCCTGGCAGAAGACAATAGGAACCGGACACAGGAGTCCGAGGCTGTGAGGACTTATATATCCAGCAGCAGAAACCAGCCGGCAGGGGATTTCAGGTCCTCTGGCCATAGAAGCCCGGAGGCTCAGTCACAAGCAAGGGACCAACACCGCCGTCGTGGAGCGAAGGCTAACAGAAGGCCCCAAGTCACCAGCCATATGGGTGAGCACTACACGGTACACTCAGGGACGTGGGCTACTTCTACCCGCCTACAGCAAGGTAGCCAGGAAGAGTGCAGACAGACGGGGAGGCCTACAACTCCACCTGGCCAGGGGAACTCCTGCTTGCTCACAGACTGACCAGGCCTCTTATGCTAGCCAGTACTCCCGGGAGGGTCTACTTTATAATCATCAGTAAAGACCCTGAACTGCACTGCAAAGACTCTGAGTCGTTCCTGCTGCACTCGTGCACCATCACCCCCATCATCCACACTCACTGCCCTGAGGCTATACTCCTCCCGTGGGGAGTTATCCCACTCTCTGCTGTGCACACAACACCAGCCTCAGTGGTCTGCCTCGCAGCGGTGGTACTCCCTGACCGCAATCTATGGGTGGCGCTGTCGGACAATTAACCTCAAAACCTAAGAAAGACTGCCACTGGTTCGACCAGCCTGAGCCACGGGACCGGGTCACCGCCACGGAGACTACAGACCCCAGAGACCCGGCACCGGGTATCCCACACACGTGTACACACTGCCCAGGGGGCGCGTCACAGGCAGTACAGCATATTACAAACATAAGTCCCATTATTGGGGAGTGGGTGTCCCATAGTATTTGCTTATGCCTTGCAAGCAAAAGCTGCCAAAAATTAGGACGGAGCAACTTGCAATGCCCTTTACAAGAGTTATGCAGTACAGCATATTACAAACATAAGTCCCATTATTGGGGAGTGGGTCTCCCATAGTATTTGCTTATGCCTTGCAAGCAAAAGCTGCCAAAAATTAGGACGGAGCAACTTGCAATGCCCCTTACAAGAGCCATGCAGTACAGCATATTACAAACATAAGTCCCATTATTGGGGAGTGGGTCTCCCATAGTATTACCTTATGCCTTGCAAGCAAAAGCTGCCAAAAATTAGGACGGAGCAACTTGCAATGCCCCTTACAAGAGCCATGCAGTACAGCATATTACAAACATAAGTCCCATTATTGGGGAGTGGGTCTCCCATAGTATTTGCTTATGCCTTGCAAGCAAAAGCTGCCAAAAATTAGGACGGAGCAACTTGCAATGCCCCTTACAAGAGCCATGCAGTACAGCATATTGCAAACATAAGTCCCATTATTGGGGAGTGGGTCTCCCATAGTATTTACTTATGCCTTGCAAGCAAAAGCTGCCAAAAATTAGGACGGAGCAACTTGCAATGCTCCTTACAAGAGCCATGCAGTACAGCATATTACAAACATATGTCCCATTATTAGGGAGTGGGTGTCCCATAGTATTTGCTTATGCCTTGCAAGCAAAAGCTGCCAAAAATTAGGACGGAGCAACTTGCAATGCCACTTACAAGAGCCATGCAGTACAGTATATTACAAACATAAGTCCCATTATTGGGGAGTGGGTCTCCCATAGTATTTGCTTATGCTTTCCAAGCAAAAGCTGCCAAAAATTAGGACGGAGCAACTTGCAATGCCCCTTACAAGAGTCATGCAGTACAGCATATTACAAACATAAGTCCCATTATTGGGGAGTGGGTCTCCCATAGTATTTGCTTATGCCTTGCAAGCAAAAGCTGCCAAAAATTAGGACGGAGTAACTTGCAATGCCCCTTACAAGAGCCATGCAGTACAGCATATTACAAACATAAGTCCCATTATTGGGGAGTGGGTGTCTCATAGTATTTGCTTATGCCTTGCAAGCAAAAGCTGCTAAAAATAAGGACGGAGGAACTTGCAATCCTGGCACTCTGGTGGTATAGTGGTGGTGTAGGCTGAGGATAAGGAGAAGAAGATAAAACAGCCGAAACGAGGAAGCGTATACCCATGTGTGGGTGTGAAGCAGTGCATGTGAATACACCACCCGAAATAACACAGTGGATTTGACTTTATGTTACTCTGCTGTCATTTGGTGGTGATGAGAAGTCTGGCCCAATCCAGCCCTTGTTCATTTTGATAAGGGTCAGCTTGTCAGCATTGTCAGTTGACAGGCGAGTGCGCTTATCAGTTATAATTCCCCCAGCGGCACTAAAAACACGCTCCGATAACACGCTAGCGGCAGGGGCAGGCCAGGACCTCCAAGGCGTACAGAGCGAGTTCATTCCAAGTGTCCAGCTTGGATACCCAATAATTAAAAGGCACAGAGGAATCACAGAGGACGCTGGTACGGTCGGCAAGGTACTCCCTCAACATCTTTTGAAACTTTCCACTCCTTGTGAGAGTACCCCGCGCCTCAGGGCCTGTAAGCTGGGCGGGTGTCAGAAAACTGTCCCAGAACGTTGACAGTGTTCCCCTGCCTCTGCTGGATTGGAGTTGCATCTCTCTCGCCTGTATGCCTTGGTTGGGCAACGAACTGTGACCTCTGCCGCTAGCGTGTTCAGATGGGAATTTTTTTAAGAGTTCTGAAGCAAGGGCCTTCTGGTACTGCCCCATTTTTGTAGACCTCTCCACCTCAGGAATAAGAGAGTGAAAGTTCTCCTTGTAGCGGGGGTCTACAAGTGTCACCAACCAGTAATGACTGTCACCCAACATTTTGACAACGCGAGGGTCACGGTTAAGGCAGCGTAACATAAAGTCAGCCACGCGTGCCAGACTGGTAACGGGCAAGATTTCCGTGTCCTCACCAAGATGACGACTGACCATGCTCTGCTCCTCCTCCTCCTGCTCCTCTTCCTCCTCCCCCCTGTCCTCAGGCCACCCATGCTGAACCGACGGTATGACACTTGTACAGGTACTACCGTCTACAACGCATGATAGCAGCTCCTGTTCTTCCTCCTCCTCCTCCTCTCCCTCATTGTCCCCCAATGCACGTTGGGATGAGATGAGGCTGGGCTGTGTGTAATCACCTGCTACGGCTTCTTGATCCATCTCATCATACTCTGGCTGCAATGCCTCCTCTTTAATTCTCTGCAGAGAGCGTTGCAAAAGACAGACAAGTGGGATGCTGACACTAATGATGGCGTCATCACCACTCACCATCTTGGTGGCCTCCTCAAAGTTTGTCAGGATGGTACATTTGTCAGACATCCAGGTCCACTCCTGAGGTCTTATGTGTGGAGTCTGACCTGAATATCGACGGCTTTGTTGCAGCTGGTACTCCACAACTGCTCTCTTCTGCTCACAAATCCTTTGCAACATGTGGAGGGTAGAGTTCCAACGTGTGGGGACATCACACACCAGTCGGTGTGCCGGAAGCTGCAAACGCTGCTGCAACACAGCAAGGGCGGCGGAAGCTGTAGCCGACTTGCGAAAATGAGCTGACAGGCGGCGTACTTTCACGAGCAGATCTGGCAACTCGGGGTACGATTTAAGAAACCGCTGAACCACAAGGTTAAGCACATGAGCCAGGCATGGTACGTGTATGATCTCACCTCGCCTCAGAGCCGCCACCAGGTTACGGCCATTGTCACACACGACCATGCCGGGATGTAGGTTCAGCGGTCTCAGTCACAGATCTGCCTGCTCTTTCACAGCTGTCCACAACTCACAAGCAGTGTGAGGTTTATCACCTAAGCTTATGAGTTTCAGCACAGCCTGTTGCTGCTTGGCGGAGGCAGTACTGCAATGCTTCCAGCTTGTAACTGATGTGGTGATATCTGAGATGGAGGCTGAACATGAGGAGGAGGAGGAGAAGGAGGAAGATGCGCAGGAGCTGTACACTGTGGGGGCAACTCTGACTGACATAGGGCCCGCAATCCTCGGTTTGGGGAGGATGTGTTCCTTCACAAGGTCCGACTGGGTCCCGGCTTCCACTATGTTTACCCAGTGTGCCGTCAGAGAGATGTACCATCCCTGGCCACAAGCACTTGTCCACGTGTCTGTTGTCAGGTGGACTCTCCCAGTAACTGCGTTGTTGAGGGCACGGCAGATGCTTTGGGACACGTGCTTGTGTAGTGCGGGGATGGCACACGGGGCAAAATAGTGTCGGCTGGGGACCGAGTACCGAGGGACGGCCACCGCCATAAGATTGCGGAAGGATTCCGTCTCCACCAGCCTAAAAGGCAGCATTTCCAACGCAAGTAGTCGTGAAATGTGCGAATTTAGGACTGTGGCCTGTGGGGCGTTAGCTGCGAATTTCCGCTTTTGTATAAAGGTCTGGGATATGGACAATTGAACGCTGCGGTGGGACGTGGACGTGGACGTTGATGCTGTTTCTTGAGAAACTGCCATAACAAGTGAAGACTGAGAGGAGGGGGCATCTTTACATGCAGTATGGACAGGGGATTGCCTTGCACACACAACAGGGGGTTCTATTGCACGCACAACAGTGGAAGAAGCAGTGGTGACACTGGTCGTGGACCCTGGGTTTCGCCCCACAAAGTCGGGTGCTTTGCTGCCATGTGCCTGATCATGCTGGTGGTGGTCAGGCTGGTAGTTTTGTCACCCCTGCTGATGCTGGCATGGCAGGTGGAACATATGGCCTTTTTGGGGTTATCAGCAGAGTCTTTAAAAAAATTCCAGACTCTGGAAGACCTACCGCTTGTACTGGCAACGTCCCTCGTGTTGGTGTTACAGGGAACGGTTGCCTGCCTTCTGTCTGCGGCCACCACACTGCTTCTTCCTGCCTGTTGGGGTACTCTGCCTCCCTCCCCCTGTGTGCTGCTGGCCTCACTCTGCATGTCCTCCTTCCACGTTGGGTCAGTTACTAGATCATCCACCACCTCCTCCTCTTCCACTTGCGCACCATTATCCTCTTCCTCAGTTCCTGGCAATTGTGTCTCCTCATCGTCCACCTCTTGTGACAGATTGCCAACGTCGACTTCCTGTGGCCCTGGCTGTTCAAATATTTGGGCATCGCAACATGGGATCTCCTCTTCCACCACTTCAAGCGTATCAGGCGATGGGGCCCAAATATGGAAATGGACCAGTGAACAGCTCTTCAGAGTCTCCAAGTGTGGGATCACTTGCTGTCTGACGACACTCGGCATGGTGGGAGGAAGAAGCATTAGGGTGAGGAGGAGTATGCGGTAGAGACTCATGGCTACTAAGAGTTGACCGTGTGGAAGACAGACCGGAGGTGGTGGTGCCCAGGTAACTGGAAGTATTATCTGCTATCCAATTAATAACCTGTTCACACTGATCAGTTCTCAATACTGGTGTTGTTCTGTGCTTCCCTAGTAATTCGGTCAAGAAGTGGGAGCGAGAAGATGTGGCTGTTGGTTGTGGCACATTTTCACCTTGGCCACGGCCCCGTCCTCTGCACGAAACATCACCAGAACGTCCACTTCCACGTCCCTTGCCACGCGCCTTGCCCATTGTAAATGAAGTAAAATAGCTTACACTTGCACTATCAATGGAAAAAGGTTAATAAAGAGTAGATTAGAACCGTGGAAGAGGAAAACCACAGTTATTGTTTACTGGGGTATACCACACTTTTTTAAATAGAGATATTTGCGGCTGAACAGTGAGCAACACACTCAAACTGCTTTTTTTTTAGATACCAAAGGCCCAAAACTGGATAGTGCAGCGATTTGACCCGTGGAACTGCGAAACCACACTGGGATGTCGGGCCTACACAAGACTATTTTCAACAGATATATTTTTGTGTCACAACAGTCAGGAGACACTACTGTTTTTCTTTACAGAAAAAACTACCAAAAGCTGAATAATAGAGATTTTTTACCGTGGGATGGCAAAACCACAGTTATTGTTTACTGGGGTATACCACACTTTTTTAAATAGAGATATTTGCGGCTGAACAGTGAGCGACACACTCAAACTGCTTTTTTTTAAGATACCAAAGGCCCAAAACTGGATAGTACAGCGATTTGACCCGTGGAACTGCGAAACCACACTGGGATGTCGGGCCTACACAAGACTATTTTCAACAGATATATTTTTGTGTCACAACAGTCAGGAGACACTACTGTTTTTCTTTACGGAAAATATACCAAAACCTGAATAATAGAGATTTTTTACCGTGGGATGGCAAAACCACAGTTATTGTTTACTGGGGTATACCACACTTTTTTAAATAGAGATATTTGTGGCTGAACAGTGAGCGACACACTCAAACTGCTTTTTTTTTAGATACCAAAGGCCCAAAACTGGATAGTACAGCGATTTGACCCATGGAACTGCGAAACCACACTGGGATGTCGGGCCTACACAAGACTATTTTCAACAGATATATTTTTGTGTCACAACAGTCAGGAGACACTACTGTTTTTCTTTACGGAAAAAACTACCTAAAGCTGAATAATAGAGATTTTTTACCGTGGGATGGCAAAACCACAGTTATTGTTTACTGGGGTATACCATACTTTTTTAAATAGAGATATTTGCGGCTGAACAGTGAGCGACACACTCAAACTGCTTTTTTTTTAGATACCAAAGGCCCAAAACTGGATAGTACAGCGATTTGACCCGTGGAACTGCGAAACCACACTGGGATGTCGGGCCTACACAAGACTATTTTCAACAGATATATTTTTGTGTCACAACAGTCAGGAGACACTACTGTTTTTCTTTACGGAAAATATACCAAAACCTGAATAATAGAGAATTTTTACCGTGGGATGGCAAAACCACAGTTATTGTTTACTGGGGTATTCCAGACTTTTTTAAATATATAGATTTGCGGCTGAACAGTGAGCGACACACTCAAACTGTTTTTTTTTTAGATACAAATGGCCCAAAATGGATAATACAGAGGTTTGAACCGTGGAGGTGCAAAACAACACTTCTGTTTCTCTAGCCTACACCAGACTATTTTCAACAGTTATATTTGTGTCTGAAAAATCAGAGACACGCTTTTTTTTTGGGGGGGGGGGGACAGACCAAAAGGTTAATAAGACGGGTATTTGTACAGTGTGAAGGAGGAAAAAAAAGGGAGGATTTAGATGAAAAAAAAGGATTTTTCCTGGCCCCCGACACCAGGTGCTAAGTCCAGCAATTTCAGCAACAAGAGCACAAAGGACTGTAATGCAGCGTTTGGTGGTATAACCACTGTGTCTCCTATACAGCCTGCCTGCCTGGTATCTGGGATGGATATTAGTCCTGAAAAGGACTGTTTGTTTGTTCTGGCAGCCTTTACAGACCCTACACTAACTATTTTGCAGTTTATATCTCTCCCTAAATCAGCAGCGCTGTCCCTACACTGTCTAATCCGGAGCAACTGTGTCCAAGATGGCGGCGCCCGGTTTTAAATACTCGAGGTGACGCTGTGCGGCCAGCCAATCACTGTAATGCCCACAACCAACATGGCTGCAGCATTACAGTGACTGGCTGGCAATCCCCTGCATGTTCATTGACTCTGTAAAGAGCGCCAAACATGCAGGGCGGAGCCCGGAGCTCCCGCCCGAGTAACCCGGAAATGCTCGGTGCTCGCCGAACATCCCGAGTAGTGAGATGCTCGGGCGAGTACCGAGCAGTGTCGAGCATGTTCGCTCAACACTAATAAAGAACATACAAGCACTTCATATTTTATGCGTTTTTTTGAAACACTCCCACGTATGTTCATTCCCACATGAATGACAATAATTTAATCCTACGGGAATACCCCTATAATCTTAGTGAGGATTTAAGGAAATGTTTGTTCTCCGCACAATGCCTATTTAGAATGACTTCAATATACAACTGATTGCAGACATGTAATCATTGTGAAAGCATGCCACGGCAACTTAAATAATATTTCTATGACGGGAAATGAGTGTGGTTGGTTGTATCTGCCCTTGTAATGTATGAAGATGAAAGTCTTTTTCTTTGATCTTGTTAAAATAAGATTTTTCCTGCCTGTTTAGGATTTCTACTGTGTAATATAAATTGTATCCATCATTTCCCTGCACACATAATTCTAGGCAGAATGCATTAGTTCAGGGTATATACATTAGAACTGCTGCACCTAAATTTGTATCTACACTTGGAAAAACTTTCAAGTATATTCTTGATATCACTTTAATTGTACAGGTTCAGTAAAAGCCTATACAACTATAGATAAAAGTGCCTCTATCTTTCTATCTTGTACACTGTATCATTATTTTATTGCAATTTATTTCTAAATAAAACCAACAATCTGTGCTTTTATACAGCTATAGAGCCGTGGGTTCTCAAATTATCAGATACAAAGCTTCACATCTGCGTAGACTTAGGCTATGTTCACACATGTTGGGTTTTTCAGCGTTTTTTGCTGCAGATTTTTATGCAAATTTTCAGCTGCGTTTTGCAGTACCAGCAAAATCTATGAGAAACCAGAATTCTCTGTTCACATATCATGGTTTGTTTTGTTTTTTTTTGTGTATTTTGTGCCTTGGTTGGGTTTTTGGAAAATAGAGCATGTCACTTCTTTTAGCATTTTTTCAGCATTTTTTCACCGATAGGAAGTAATGGGTGGTGATATAACGCATCAAAAACACACCAAAATTTGCATTGGCGTTTTTTCAGTGTCTTTGAAGGCAAAATAGAATGGGGTTCTTTTTTTTCATAGAACTTTGTGTGCATGCATAAATAGAAACAGAAGGACAGAGAAAAAATGCTGAAAAAA
The DNA here is from genome assembly GCF_046119375.1 of Phyllobates terribilis. Lineage (NCBI taxonomy): Eukaryota > Metazoa > Chordata > Amphibia > Anura > Dendrobatidae > Phyllobates > Phyllobates terribilis. Next base: position 333,828,632 of record NW_027362768.1, read on the forward strand.
GCACAAATAACGCACCAAAAAAAGCAGCAAAACCTGCTTTTTTGACGCAACTGATTTCCTGCCAGAGATTAGGTTTTGCTGCAGATTTGTGATGCTGAAAAACCCAACATGTGTGAACAAAGCAATATTGTTAAAGAGGACCTGTCAGCAGGATTTTGGATGGTAAAGTAGAGACAAGACTCGCTATAATGGAACTTTAATGCAGATTAAATTGATGTAATTTTTGAAGAATTCCGTGTTTGTGTTCTTCAGTAATCACCAGTTGAAGCTACATGATAATGAGGCACAAGTGCCGCGGGGTTGGATGCTGCACTTGGTCTTCTCCATTCAGTCTGGATATTCGCCTACCCTACCACAATTTTTTTTGTAAGAGAAGAGTCAAACAGCCGTATAAATCGGACAGGAACCGCAACGCAATGCTCAGACTGGCCAACAGCTCTACCAACCGGATTGTGATAGCTGCAATGCTCAGGTTAGGAGTTCTGCTGGCCAGTCCGTGCACTGTCTTCCAATTCCGATCCAATTTATATGGCTATATCATTCTTGCCTAATGGTTACAAATCAGGGAACACATTAAAATTAGAGATGAATGGATTCACCAAAATTCAAATTTGCAGATTTGCACAAAATAGGCTGGGAAATTCAATATGATACTAATTTAACGATCCACAATTATTATTAAAAGATGTCTTGACCAAGACCGATTTGAGGTTTATTTTTTTTATCAGAGTAAATGAAAAGTTCAGGAAGCATGGAGAGGAGAGAAGTGTTTCACAAGTGGAGAAAGAAAGATATATTAAAGATTCATTACCAGGTTTCCTAAATTCACTTTTGCTATTGATTTATGGAAGTTTGTTGAAAAAACAGCTCCAATTTAAACTTCCTACAAAAAAAAAAAAAAAATAATGAAATCCCTTGGGAATTGTTCTGGAATTTCTGTTACATGAAAATTAGAGATTTGCAGGATCCTAGTCCAGCGGCTGGGTCTATATTTTGTGGTCACGAATTGGGATGGCAAGATGAACAAACAAATCAATTTTTGGAACAAATCAAATCAGACGTGTCACTCGAAGCAAGGATCGCCAGGCTACGACTTGCCTACTTTGGACATATCATACGAAGAGAGCAATCACTGGAGAAGGACATAATTGTCGGAAGAATAGAAGGAGCAAGGAGAAGAGGAAGACCAGCAACCCGCTGGCTTGATACAATCAAGATAATGATGGAGAAGATCTTGGTGGACCTATCTAGGCTTACACAAGATCAATCTTACTACAGGGCGTTCATCCATCAAGTAGCCATGGGTCGAAATCGAGCCCTTCTATTTTCCTCCGACCTGACAGAATCTCCAGCTCCTCTTGTGATTATCCGGCCTCATGACACATTGTGGGCATCACACAGCAACAATGACATCGCGATCATCTAAAAGATTTCGGTTGCCATTGGGTAGGAGATGGTTCACCAGGTTACCGTCCAGTGTCCATGGAATACTGGCCTTGTCGCTGGACTTAGGTCCTGTGAATCGATTCAGTCATCTGTAATAAAAATGAAATATTACTATCATATTGATTAAAATGGGACTTTGCTTATAATGAATGGCGGCTTTATGTTCACATCTAGGTGATAACATTATGTACCTGGTTAATGTGCTCATGTACAACATTATATTTATTTTCTGTACATTATAAAAGTTTCAAAACTTTCTTACCAGACTTCATAGACGCACTCTGACATTTTATATACTTGTTGGGGGGGGGTATAAATGGTGAAGCTAAACTCCAGATTGCTGAGCTTAACAACAGACTTTGATGGATGAGTGTAAAGGGTCGATGACATAGATGTACCAGAATACATGATAAATGTCTACAAACCTTGTCAAAAAACAGTACTTTTCCCTCCAAAAGTGCAGACCCGCAATCTTAGCCAGTAGAAGAAAAAATGTTGTTGACCTTATAGTTATGTTAACCCTTTCTGATTTAAATACTTCATACGAAAATTTAATTTCTATATTTTGAAGTTTGTCCTGAACAGTGTTGGCCACTTCTTAGTGATATTTGTATATGTTTAATATTATTAATTCTATCATTCATTATTAGTAACCTCATTAGTTTATGTTAACCTTAACCACTTTCCATTAAATCCTTTTTTAGTCTTTTTTTTCTCCAAAAGTCATCACTTTTTTTTAATGTCAACATAGATGTTAGAGGATTTTTTTCTGCGAGGAGTTGTGGTGTTGAAAGTCACCATTTAATTGATTGATTTCCGGTTTTAATTAAAGGGATTGTTTCCTTTCAATTATAATTAGTCCCTCGCTGCATTTTGTTTTACAAAACAAAACAACAAACTGTACTCACTTTCTCCAGGTCCACCGGTGAGTCTCCAACACTGCTCCCTATGTCTGGCATTGATTGGGGCACTGACATCACATCGACAGTGAGGCAGCCAATCAGTGATTTACTGATTTCCCATTTTAATTAAAGGCATTGTTCCACATGCCCATTGCCCATTCAACAAAAAAGACCGAACAAAATAGTTACTAACAGTTAAAAATAGACATTATTTTGTCTTTGACAACCTATTGCCCTGCAATGTTGATCCAGAGGAGGGTAGAACAACAGCCAGGAGGCAGAATCAACTTTTTTCAAGTTATTTTTGTTTTTCCACAGTAAGAATATGGCATCATTTAAGAATTTAAGGATAAGTTCACATGTGAATTGGAGGCTCTGTTGTATATTTAGCCATATTTGATTAGAAAAATAAAGCTGCATGCAATGGACTTTGGCAGTCACTGGTTGTATAGTTCTTGCAATGGATCCTGCACTATATCAGTGGCCCTACATGCATTCATTGAGGATTGGAGGTAGCTAAGAGCTGTGCTCGGCAATGGATCGGTGGCGTGCATGCCTCAGAGCATTTGAGAAATCTGTTCTCAGGATGGATTGGAATTCTGCAGTCGAACCTGTAGAGTTAAAAGAGTGGTCTGAAGGCCAAAGCAATTTTCTTTCAAAATCCCTATCTGTTTAGTGCTATAATCCAAACTTATTTATTTATTTTACTCACTTATATAGCGCCAATTATTCCACAGCGCTTTACAGACATTTTAATGTCTACTTTTTTCTTATATATTTTCTTATATACTTGCATTAAAAATTCCATGTCCTTTCCAAACTACACTAATTGCTTTTCTATTTCGTTTTTTGCTTCCTTTTTGATGATACTTAGTTTGAGAATCCCAACGCATGCTGGCATACTAAAACGCAGCCTTTACTAGTGATGTTAGTTTCAGGGGCTGGGCTGGTCCCTGAGTGCTGTGCACTGTACAATGTGCACAATGACAGCACTTTCTTTGTTCCCGCCACAGATCAGCAGTAACGACCTGGCAACTGAGCGTGTTGTCTAAATGTCTGGTGTACAGAGATTGGCGCCACCCCTCAAGTGATGTCACTGATCTCTGCAAGCCGGGTATTCTGATAACGCACTCTGGTGCCATATTTTTACTGCTGATCTAAGCCGCCAACAGAGAGTGCACTGCCATTGTGCACGACTAGCCCTGCCGCTGAAAAGAGCGTCACTGATGATGGTTCATTTTAGGGAGGAGGCAAGGGTTGCAACAGTGAGAAAGTGTCATGAAAAAGGAAGTGAAAAAAATTAGAAAAGCTGTTAGCGTAGTTAGGAACGGATAGGGAACTTTTAATGCAAGTGTAAAAGAAAACAGTTTAGATTATGACACTAAATAGATATGGATTTAAGAGGAAAATGACTTTGGCTTTCGGACCATCCCTTTAAGCGAGTGATCAACTATCCTGTGTCTCAAATCTGAAGATGCCCTTTTGGGAATAATGCTTTAAACAAAAAATACTGTTAATTAGTTGATAAAGAGAAAGAAAAAGAGACATCAAAAGTAAAAAATTCTGTGATAAAACTTTGTTGTTGATGCTGTTTGAAAGTTCTTCAGGCTTTCGCCAGGTCTGAGCAGCGATTTTCTATGCGACTAGCGAAAAAATGCAGTTTCAACTTCAAAATCTGTTGCCTTTCGACTCTTTCCAGTAAATATTCAGGATGAGGCTCTTTAAAAATACGTGAATGTACAGAAAAGTAACATCCCAGCATATGGTTAAATGTGAGTTAATAATCAAAATGTACAATCAAAGCAAAGCAAATTTGCATCTAACTAGGAACTTGATGAGAATGCTGGAAACAGAAACACACATTACACAGCTCTCGAAGAGCGAGATTCCTTTGATGTCAACTTTTAGCATAAATTCTCTTTTCAGTTTCTGAGAGTCTTCAGTGTTTGTGATGAGAAGACTTTGAGAAGCGAGAAGATAAGGGGAGATATAAAGACAGATATGCTACAGTCCTTCATTCCATTTGCAATCATATCTCATGCAGTGTTTTGCACAAACCAATAAACTGACAATGGCGACAAGTGATAATTCGGAACAGTCCCCTTCCGGTAGAAGAGAGTAAGCGGTGAGGTTTTTGCGTTGACTAGTACAATATATAATCTCTCATGATCTGCAAACGTATCTGTTAGGACAAGGCGATAAGTGTTTTCATCTCTTTCAATTAGTCAAGCATAGAGCAAGTCAAAGCATAATTTGGTAATGAATTAAAGGCACACTTTGGGTAAAACTAATATACTATGTTGGTCCCAATGTAGAGCATGATGGAGCAAAGTGAAGAGACTGGAGCAATTATGGCACTGAGAGACAGTTTCACTGCTGAAACACATAGAAGCCTTCCTTTAATTTTAAAGTGCTGTACATCTACAGTGTCCTACAAAATATAAGAGAAAAATGACCATCAAAAAAATCCCCCTTAACAAGAGAAGCATATAAAAATCTCATCTTTATTGAAAATATTCTTTAAAAATAAATATCATGCAATGGAGCTAATGGTAACAAAGTGTGCAAATAAAGAAAAAAGAACATGCTACACAGACTAAAAGAACGTATGTGATTTGACACAATTAAATCCTAACTATTCCATAATATACCACACACAGATAAAGCTTGATATTCCCAAACGTAGATACCCACTAATAAATAAAACTAAATCATATCAAAGGTTCATGATTTTTAATCAGATACCTACTAAGATAGTGAGTTGTGGTGATAAACGTTCCTGGGTGGCGGCATGTCCACCCCTAAGCGTGTTTTGGCGTACCTTCATCAGGGGACCAAACTAATATACTATGTTGGTCCTAATGTAGGGCATGATGAAGCAAAGTGAGAGACAGTTTGACTGCTGAAACACATGGACGCCTACCAGTAATATTAAAGTGCTATACATCTACAGTGTCCTGCAGGTTTGGCCAGATACTTTGTGGGGAGTAAAAAAGGAAGAGTTGAGTGTTACCAAGCTGTAGATTTGCTAGGGTGCTGCAGAGAAACAAAGTCAAAGTTTCCAGCTCGCGTGTGACATCTGGGACCTGCAGTGTCGTCCAGTCTGACAGTATGGTTGTGTGTGCTGTCCAGCTGGAGTTATCAGCTCTCAGCTCCAGCCAACTTGAAAGCACCACACCCTACTTAAGCATCCAGAATATTGCTGGGAGCTGACAGCTATAGCCTTGTGTTCTGGTTAAGTCTTGTCTGTTCAGCTCCTGTCTAGTGTATTTGTTTCCTATTTTAACCTCGGCTTGGTTTACTGACTATTCTTGCGTCTTCTGATTTTGCAGTTTTCCTGCCCTCTTGGTTCTGACCCGGCTACCTGAACACTCCTGTCAGCCTGCACCACCATACAGTAGGTTACTTCTTATTCCCCAGCCCAGGGGCCCCTGTTTAAGTCAGGATTCCTGTACAGAGGTTAAAGAATAAAGGCCTGGGTAACCCTTGGGATCTGGTCAGCGGATTGGCTTATGTTATGTTATGTCCGTGGTAGTAATTTTAGAGCTGCCAGGCGACCACTGAAAGAGTGTCAGTCAATTATGATTTTGCTCTGTGAAATTATGGCAGGTAGATAGTCTGACTGTGACTCAAAAGAGGTTATAGAGTAAAATTAAACCTGTTTTCAGAGTAATGCTGTGAGGAGTCATCAAGGTCATGACTAAAAACCTCAGGGGCGATGAGAGTGATTTGAGACAACGTTGCCAGAATACCAGAACCAACAAGTGACTAAGGCACCCAGTGTACCAAACAACTATCTAATAAGGAATTGTATTAAAGCTAGTTATCTAGTGCCTAGATACCATACAGATGTAGCCATCTTTAAGGCAACCATGTGGTCCTACATTATTTGTATAGTGCCCCCTGTTTTTATAAAAAATATATTGACAGAATATAAACTCATGGTGACCTTTGACACTTTCAGAGCAGGAATGAATGTGTCGCATGTATTTATGTCATTCTACATCAACTAAGGAATGTGCCCCTCAGACTTGTGAGCCCATCATAACACTAGACCTAGTCACAGGACAATAAAACCTTCACAGTCCTTATCTATTAACTGCTAAAATATTTATAGTCAGAACTGTTTATCTCTTCCATAATAACTCTGCTTTCCAACACCTGTCTCATCTATTGCATTATTTTTGTGTCTTATTGTGTATAAATATGTGACTCTTCAGATTTTGTGGTATATTAGTCTGATAAAGAGGCCTGCATAGTTTCGAAAGCTTGCAACTTGTTACCATCTTTTCAGTTGGCCATTAAAAGGTATCAACCACTGAGGACTCTCAAATCTAAATATTTTTCTTTCTACTGGCTAACACGGTACAAGAATATATATATTTTCCCTGGGCCTAAATGCCAAATCTATAACTAGACCTCCATCTATCATGTACGAGTTTCCATTCTGGGGTTTTATGTAGTGTTAGAAATGCCTTCGGGCCAACCCTGGGACCTGAGACCTTTATATAGCCACCTCAATGTCCTTAGAGGTTGATCGATTAGGAAAATAAAAAAGGCTAGAAAGATGAGAGTTGGGCATAAAATTTGACCATCTCTAAGATTTACAAATACAAATATATCAGGTCTATACCAGGTCTAGCCATCACAATTTTGTCTTTGTCAAAGCCGCTCAAATCATGACGTTTGTCCATTTTTCTAACATATCAACTTCAAGAATTGACAGCCTAACATATTCATTGTTTTGACAGGGACACAACATAACCATTGTCATTCATTTGATCTGTCAGTGGTTTTAATATTATGGCTGACGTGCATATGCAAAGAAAAAAAATAAAATGTGAGCAGAAATTAAAATCGGTGAATATCATCTTTTCTCCTTCTTTGCTGTGATTTTTTTTTTCCTCTAGATTGTCGCTGTTCTCATCTAAATCCAGACAAGTCTGAGCAATCATCAATTTTTATTAAATAAAAGGAGGAATATTTAAATGTGCAGAGCATCAGACACCTAGGCTGAGCGCCCCGCACATCTATATCCCATTATATTTCCCATATTACCACTATGGGAGTGATTGATTATTCTGTCTTGGAAGAAAGTGGGATGATAAAATAAGCAATAAAACCAACAAAATAAGAGATCAGTGCATATCCATAGCCACTAATATAGAAGACTAACGCTTTATCCAGAGAAGTGGAGGGAATATTTGCTGCATAAACTTAAAGGGCACCTGTCACTTGATTCATTCATGCTGCCCAAACTAGGAGCAGCATGAATGAGAGCCTGGCTGCATAATTGCAGCTTGGTATATTTTTCACCATAGCTGGAGACAAGACTAGTTTGGCGCTGTACCTGGCTAGCTTTTCCCAGTGCTACTCCAAGTGATTGACAGGTATGTCGATATGGAAGATCAATCAACTAGAGCGATGCAGGAAAAAGCCAGATAGGGGCAGTGCTGGACTAGTCTCCTCTATCCCTATAGTCCTCAGCCAGATATTTGAACTATTTTTTTTCTGAAATGCTGGAGCGCTTCAGAGAAAAATATACCTGTCTGTAATTGTGCTGCCAGGCTTTGCCTCTTGCATGCTGCCCGTCGTTTAGACTGAATGAATCAGGTGACAGTTTCCCTGTAACATCACACTACTTAGGAATACAAAAATAATAAGAAAACCTTTCTAACTTTTTTTGTTTGAATTTACCATATTATGTGACATTAAACATATCTTTAATTGGTTTTAATGAAAAAAATTGAACTATTTTTCATACGTGATAATACACTGCAAGCTGCTTCTTTCAGTCTCAATCCCATTGACTCCCAGTTTGGTTAGTCTGAAAGTCCCTTTCTTCTTATGAATGCTCATTTAACCCTGCTGTTCTGATCGCATTTACTATACACTTGTACTGTTTCGGGTCAATATGACCCGACCTATAAAAATGTTGATTTTAGCTACTGTAAGTGTTTTATTTGAATACCTATTTCATTATTAAACTGTATGTGAACATGGTTGATCATAAACAAATGAAAAATGTAATTAAAACGTAATTGTTATTTATTTTTTTCAGAAAAAGGTTACACAGGCTGTTTGCAAATATATTTGCTTTATAGCATTCTGCACACAAATAACAAACATGCTTTAGATTTCTATTACTATAACATGAAATCTAACTAAATATAACTTTGTGTTAACATATTTTATAAAACAACAAATGAAAAATAATGAAAAAAACTAACTATATAAATAAATAACAATAAAAGAGAAAAAAAATCTATAACCAGTTTCACAACAAAAAAAGCTTATATACTACAGTAAGGGCCCCATCGCTCTCCAAGCGATGAAGAAAGTGCAATGTGTCCGCTACGCATGCGCTGCTGGAGCCTCGCATTTGTGACGTTGCAGCATTGCAATCGCAGGGTGCATCTGTGTGTGTGTGTGTGATGGGGCTCTAAAACAGACCCTGTTCAAATCTGTACTCAATGATCATCCATGCAATCAATATATCACATCAGTGAGAATACACCCCCTCCTAGACAAACATTCAGTCTACTCTAGCCTAAAGGTAGCTTTAGACGGGCACACATTAGCTTACTAGTGTTGAGCCACCCCCGTAGTGTTCGAGTTCGGTTCGTCGAACACCCGTGTGTTCGCCGAACTGTTCGTCGAACTGTTCGTCGAACACCTTCGAACACCGTTAAAACCAATGGCAGGCAAACAAAAACACATAGAAACACATAGAAAACACCTTCAAAGGTGTCCAAAAGCTGACAAACTGCTCAGAAGACACAACTAACACATGGAAAAGTGACAAGTACATATAGTCATGCGAAAAGAAAAGAGGTGGAGGAGTAAAAGGAGGGGGAGACACAGATATAGGCATGTCATGCCCTTCTAAAATCCAAAAAGTGAGAAGCCGACACGTTCAGTCCGCTCCTGCCCGTGCCACCTCCGTGTCGCCGGGTTTGTGCCAGAGCCGCGGTGAACCCTGACGGCCAGCCCCCCTCTCCCAATACTGGTGCCTGTCCGCTGGTGGGTCGAGCGAGCCCCCCTGTGGTGGAGGCAGCTCTAAGCTTTTTAATTTAAATTGTCTCTCTAATTTGAATAAATACACTTTAAATCCATTTACAAGGATCTATTGGAGGGCAAGTCTCATGCCAGCAGCCGCGTAATTCCAGCTCCAGTAGCGTCCACTAAAGCTGCTGCAGTTAAAAAGCTTTTATAAGGATCGAGCTCGGCTGTCCACCGCAAGGCATCCTACTGCCAGTCCGAGCCCCTATGCCTTGGGGTGCCTCCTGATGCTCTTCACTGAGTATCCCGTGGTCCCGAAGCATTTCCTTTGAAAAAATGAAGTGTCCAAACTACAGGTGGTGTAGCTTGCTTAACAGCCGGGATAATCCGCTGACTAGCAGACCCTGCTACTAGGCACAAAGTATTTCCTGGGCTAGATGCAGTTAAAAATTTGTAATTAGATACTCTCGTTGGATGCTGAGAAAGCATTCCATAGATTCTCCTGGCACGCCATATATGATTCTCTTAAAAAGCTTGGGGTAGGGGTCTAGGGGACCCTTTTATAGCCAAAATCTCGGCCCTGTATCGCAATACGTCACCTAGGCTGAAGATAAATGGAACTGTAGCACCCTGAGGGCTCGGTTGCTACAGAGGTATTGCACCTCACCCAGAGGTGTGATATCTCACTCTCAGGTAAGGATGTAGTGTGGATCAGGACCCGACACCTGCATGCATTACACCACATTGCCGTGGGGCAGGGCGACCAATATGCCCCTGAGATGGGCACGACAGTCCCTGTCCCTGGCTGGAGTGGGGGGAGGGAACACTGAGGAAGGGGAACCCTGTAGTGCAGGAGCAGGGAGGAAGCAGTTCCTGGGTGCATTGAGAAGGGAGTATAAAAGGTGGGCACCATCTTAGTTCAGTGCAGAGAAGTCTGAGCAGAAGTGGCAGGGAGCAGGGGCTCTGCATGAGCTCTGCTCCGGAGGCGGGCCTAGTAACAGAGGCCCAGGCCTGGAAGAGGGAGAAGGAAGGAAGAGGAGCGGAGAAGGCTCCAGGAACGAGGAACGAAGGGATCTCAGGGGTGAGGACGGGCGAGTCGCCACCGCACGCCCGAATCCACCTGCGTGGAGGGGTCAGGCCAAAGGGGGAGACCGGTCCCCGAAACTAGTGGAGGCAGGAAATGACCCTCAGCTAGAAACAGGAGGCTGTGACATTTTATGTGGCGCAGCCCCTCGCTACACCCGCTAGGAAGGCACCACATAGGGTCAGGGAAACTGGCGCCAAGTTTACCAAGAGGAGGCCCGAGGCAACCGGACAGAAGGGTTAGTAAGAAAGGCCAGACAAAGGACACACAAAGGGGGTCCTGTGAAGCACTCCAAAGTTATCTGGGAGTTGTCTGAGCCCCTCACCTGGTGAGCACAGTACGACGTGGGCAGCCATTACCTGCAGACGTGGTCTGGATAATAAGAACTGTGAGTAAAGGCCCTGGACTGCATCACTGACTCCGTGTCATTACTGCTGCTGCCCTGCACCATCACCCCCATCCTCCGCATACACTGCCCTGAGGCTATACTCCTCCCGTGGGGAGTTATGCTACGCTCTGCTGCACCCACAACACCAGCCTCAGCGGTCTGCCCTGGAGCGGCGGTTCACTCTGACCGCAATCCACGGGTGGCATAGTCGGACATTTAAACATCAAAACCACATAAATAGTTCCGCCACTGGTTTGACCGCCCTGAGCCACGGAACCGGGTTGCCGCCACGGAGACTACAACCACCAGCATCCACCAAAAAGGGTCCGGCTCCGGGTGTCCCAAGGCCCAGGGGGTGCGTCAGAACATTTTCATCACCTTTCACAATCACCAATGGGACAAGGAAGGGATGTTCTCTGTCCCCTCTCTTATACATCCTAGTGACGGAGCACCTGCTCTCATCAATTCGCCATAACCCCAATATTAGGTGGATTGAGGTGGGAGGCACCGAGTACAAGTGCTCTCTATTTGCTGATGATGTCCTAGTATATATCACTCAATCACATATATCCATCCATGCTGTTATGGCTGAAATAGATCACTTTGTTACATGGTCAAATTTTAAAATCAATGCAGCGAAGTCTGAGGCCCTCGATGTCTCCCTCCCCAAATCCATATAGGATTCCATCCAGTCCAACTTTCCCTTTGCCTGGCCCTCACAGGGTATCAAATACTTAGGAATTCCTATTCATAGAGACCTCTCCCATCTATGTTATCTTAATTTTGGGCCCTATATTGAACAACTCCATACAGACCACGGTTGGCAAGTTAGAACTGTAAGATTCACTACGTGAACCACTGGTGTTTTGTGGAAAAGCACATGTACACTGTGTTCCAAATTATTATGCAAAAAGTGTTTAGGAGTGATAAGGGAAGAATTTGTTTGTTTGTCAGTTAAACTCATTGATGGTGATGTGTGTCAGGGCTCTTTATATCACTGTAAGCAATTGCAGACACCTGTGCTAATTAGTTTGGCAGGTGTGTCCAATGAAAGGCAAGACTACTTAAGAAGGCTGTCTCACATTATTAAGCAGCCTACATTTTCTGCCAAAATGGGAAAGAAAAAGGATGTGTCGGCTGCTGAGAAGCAACAAATTGTGGAGTGTTTAGGTCAAGGCATGACTACAATCAACATTGTGCGATGATCAGGATGAAGTGTCTTGGCAATCAAGAAGTATGTAGCTGATTCACAGTACACACGTGTGCGTGCTGATAAGGGCAAATTGAGGACTCTTTCCTACAGGCAATTACGTCAGGTTGAAAGAGCAGCGGCAAAAAAGCCTTGTCATAGCAGCAGACAAGTTTTTGAAGCTGCTTGTGCCTCCAACGTCCCCCGAACAACAAGATGCAGGGTCCTTCAGAGGTTTGCAGCTGTGCATACGCCATCCTGTCGACCTCCTCTATTCACTTCACACAAGCAGAAACGGCTCCAGTGGGCCAAACATTACATGAAGACTGATTTCAAAACTGTTTTGTTCACGGATGAGTGCCGTGCAGCGCTCGATGGTCCAGATGGATGGAGTGGAGGATGGCTGGTTGATGGACTCCCCACGCAAACACGGCTACAGCGCCAACAAGGAGGAGGTGGAGTAATGTTTTGGGCTGGAATCATGGGGAGAGAGATTGTCGGCCCCTTTAGGATCCCTGAAGGCGCTAAAGATGAACTCCATAATGTATGTGGATTTTCTCAAACAGCACTTCCTGCCATGGTTCAAGAAGAAGAACCGTGTATTTCACAGCAAGATCATTTTTCTGCATGATAATGCACCATCTCATGCTGCACATAAAACATCTGCATCTCTGGCTGATATGGGCATAAAATGGGACAAATTTATGGTGTGACCCCCATGCTCCCCTGACCTCTACCCCATTCAGAACCTTTGGAGCATCATTAAAAGGAGTGTCTATGATGGCGGGAGGCAGTTCACATCTAAGCAACAGCTCTGGGAGGGTATTCTGTCCTCATGCAAAACAATTGAAGCAGAAACCATCCAAAACCTGACAAATTCAATGGACGAGAGAGTTCAGAAGCTCCTTTCGAACAAGGGGTCCTATGTGAAAATGTAACATCACCTAGAATAAAGTTTTGAGTTGAAAACTGTTTGATTTCAGTTTCTAACAACCTGCTAATGCTTATAATTTCAAAAATGACCATTTTTTTGGTCTTTATTAAAATGAAAAGGTTGATCAAAAAGTTTGGGGATCTAAGAGTGTGGCAACCCAGTAGTCATGATTACTTCGAATTCTGACAATATGAGGCTCATGCTGCAGGTAGTGCAGCAAGAAGGCACTTATGTGTCTTGCGCATCTCGGAGCCCCAAAATTATTTTCCGGGCTAGATGCAGCTAAAAATTATTATTAATTTTAAATCTGGTGAAGCTTTAGTATAGATGGCCTAATAGGATCAGTGCTGCACACTGCTACAAAGCCCAAATTATTTTCCAGTCAAGATACAGATAAACATGATTAGTAATTTTAAATCTGGTGGAGCTTATTATAGATGGCCTAATAGAATCAGTGCTGCACACTGCTACAAAGCCCAAATTATTTTCCAGCCAAGATACAGATAAACATGATTAGTAATTTGAAAGCTTAAAACGGTTGGTAGGGTGATTTTAACCAATCATCAAGCTTTTACTCTCCCCAGGATGACACAGGGGTAGAAAAGTCGTTTCGGATCCATGATTTGTTCATCTTTATGAACGTGAGTCTGTCTACATTATCAGTGGAGAGCCGCGTGCGCTTATCTGTCAGCACACCACCAGCAGCGCTGAACACACGTTCAGACAGAACGCTGGCTGCGGGGCATGACAAGATCTCCAAGGCGTAAGTGGCTAGCTCCGGCCATTTATCCAGATTGGAAGCCCAAAAAGAGCAAGGGTCCAGTGACACAGTCGTGGCTTCAATGTTTACTTGGAGATACTCCTGTACCATCGTCTCTAGGCGTTGACTATGTGTCAGACTTCTTGTCTCCTGTGGCCTTGCAAAGGATGGGCTAAAAAAGTGGTGAAATGATTCCGCAAAATTGATGTTACCAGCAGATACTGTGGTTCTGTTACGGTTTGAGTGCTGAACACTTGACGGTCCCACGGTTGGCAAGTTGGAACCGTGAGATTCACTACGTGCACCACTGGTATTTTGTGGAAAAGCACATGTAAGATTCTGCAACAGTCTCTGCTGATACTCCTGCATGCGTGCATCCCTTTCTATGGCAGGAATAATTTCTGCAAATTTACTTTTGTACCGGGGATCTAACAGTGTGCAACCCAGTAGTCAGGATTATTTCTAATTCTCACAATTCGAGGGTCATGTTGCAGGTAGTGCAGCAAGAAGGCACTCATGTGTGTTGCGCATCCAGGAGCACCAAGTCCCTGTTGTGTTGGTGGCGAGGTAACAATCATGCTTCCTTCCTCTGTCCTCTCCCCCCAACCTCGCACAACAGAAATGTGATCAAGGTCTCCCTCATCTGATGAGTCTTCCATCAGTTCGTCCTCCACTTCTTCCTGGGCTCCTGCACCTTCCTCACTAGTTTGGCTGCTACCATGCGCCCTGGTAAAACCATCTCCCCCACCCTCACATGCCTGCCGCCTTGGTGCTGCCGACCGTCTGGACCTTGCAGATGTTAGCCCTTCCGCATACAACTCCTCCTCCTCTACTTCCTCCACCTCCTCTTGTGCCACCACCTGACTCCGAATTCTGTTTAACATGTGCTCCAGCATGTAAATCACCGGAATAGTCATGCTGATAATGGCATCGTCAGCACTAAACATCTTCGTCGCCATTTCAAAACTGTGCAGAAGGGTGCATAGGTCCCTGATCTGAGACCACTCCCCCAGCGTGATTTGCCCCACCTCTGGATCTCGTTGGCCCAGGCTATACGTCAGAACGTATTGCACCAGGGCTTGTCGGTGCTGCCACAGTCGCTGCAACATGTGCAGAGTTGAATTCCACCGGGTAGGCACATCGCATTTTAGCCGGTGAAGTGGCAGGCCCAACGACTTCTGTAGAGATGTAAGTCGCTGAGCTGCGGGATGCGAACGGCGAAAGTGAGCACACAGCGACCGTGCCCTCTGCAGAAGGCCATCTAGTCTGGGATAGTGGGCTAAAAATTGCTGGACAACCAGGTTCAACACGTGAGCCATACAAGGCACGTGTGTGACATTGCCCCGGCGAAGGGCCGCACCCAGGTTTGCAGCATTGTCGCACACGGCCTTCCCTGGTTTCAGGTCCAGTGGAGACAACCATTCATGAAATTGGTTCTCCAGAGCTGACCACAACTCCTCAGCTGTGTGACTCACATTTCCCAGACATTTCAATGTAAAAACCGCCTGATGACGTTGAGCCCTACTGCCAGCATAGTAAGGAGGTGTGCAGGATCCCTTCTGCGCAGTTAGAAAGCTTGTGGCATGACCAGACAGGCTTTGGGTGCAGGTGGAAGACCGAGAGGAGGTTGAGGAGGCAGAAGCAGTGGAGGAACTTTGACATAAAGAGGATTGACGCACAACTCGTGGGGACAGCAAGACTTGGACAGCAGCCCCTTGTCCTGCTGTCACCATAGTTACCCAGTGCCCAGTCAGCGACATGTAACGCCCCTGTCCATGCCTACTCGTCCAAGTGTCTGTGGTGAAATGCACCCTGTCACACACAGAGTTTCTCAAAGAAGCGGTGATGTTGTGTGCGACATGCTGGTGGAGCGCAGGCACACCTTTCTTTGAGAAGTAGTGCCGACTGGGCATCTGGTACTGGGGCACTGCGACGGACATAAGGTCTCGAAAATCCTCTGTGTCCACCAGGCGGAAAGGCAGCATTTCTGTAGCCAAGAACTTGCAGATGGTGAAATTCAACCTCTTAGCTTTCTCATGGCTAGGAGGAAATGGTCTTTTACTTGTCCACATCTGAGGGACCGAGGGCTGGCTATTGTGCTTAGACGGGGTTGATAAGGGTGTCCCCGGCAAACTGCCGGTCTGTGAGGAAGATGCAGGCGGACATGTTAGGTTGCCTTGATCCAAAGGTGGTGCTATCGATGTCGGACAGCGCTCAACACCAGCTGGTGTTACCACCTCCAAAGAAAATGATGACCTGCCAATCACGCTGGCTGTTGCGGGTAAAGAGGTGGCTGGTCTGCGCCCCAAAACAGGTGTGACTGCTGTCCCCCCAGTCACAGAGGATGAAGAGGCCGTGGATGCACAAGATATGGCAGACGGTGGTTGGCCCGGCCGGCTAGGCCGCATTGAAGCACACTGAGCTTCCCACTGCAACTTATGCTTCATGTCCATGTGCCGGTTCATGCATGAAGTACTCAAACTATGTATTTTTTGGCCTCTACTTAGCTTTTGCTGACAAATGTTACAGATAACACGAGTTGGGTCATCTTTATCGATCTGAAAAAATGCCCAGGCTATGCAAGGCTTAGCACCCATGCGACCTGAAGAGCCACCACGACTTGTGGTGAGAGGCAGAGTTGTGTTTGAGGATGCAGTTGTTGACGTGCTTCCAGTACTACGTCTCTGTCCAGGAAGGCGCAACCTGACCTCGTCGTCACTAGCATCTTCCTCCACCTCCTCTGCTGACCTCATCTCTTGGCTGACTGTGGGTTGACAGTAAGTGGGATCTCCAACCTCATCATCATCACCCTGTGCGTTATCACACCCGTCGTCCTCAGAGCCAACCTGTTCCTGCCCTGACAAAAAACTAAAGTTGTCGCTCCAATCAGGTATTTGAGTCTTATCATCATCTTCCTCATTGTCTCCACCAACAGGAGTTACAGTTTGGGAATGAGGGTCTACATTATGGTCAGAACCTTCTGCGTCTGGTCCTGGATCCGACTCATAAAGATTCTGGGCATCAGTGCAGATCATTTCCTCGTCTGGATTCACAGAAGCGCTGGAGTCGACCTCTGATTCCCAGGCTATAGTATGAGTAAACAGCTCTGCAGACTCAACCATCTGTTCTACCTCATACTCAGACGGGCAGCTGGAGATTTGGGAGCTGTGAGGAAGCAAGTGCGATTGGGGTGACACCTTTGAGGACTGGAGTATTTGTGATGTTGAAGTTGATGTGGAGGAGAGCCCACTTAAAGGAGCACTTGATATCCGTTGAAGCACCTGCTGTTTTTGTGCCTCATCTGGAATTTGTAGCGATTGGCGTGGCCGTAAGAAAGGGATCTTATCACATTGTCCGCTAAAAGAAGTAGACATTTTAGTTTGGCTGGAAGATGGTCTTTCTTCTGCAGATGTTACTGTTGCTTTAACACCTACCCCACGGACACAACCTTTTTTCCCCTTCCCAACATGCCTATTCCCCTTTCCACCAGCAGCAGGCCTTTTTCCACTCATTTTGGTGGTTAACTAATTAACAACTCTGGAGTTGTTTGCACAAAAAAACAATGGATGGGAACCGAGCAGAGCTGAGTGGCCAAACTGTGGTATTAGGCCAAAACTATTGGCTGGGTTAGATGCAGAAAAAAATTATATTCAATTTGCAACCTGATGGAGGTCAGTATAGATGGACTAATAGAGAAAGTCCCACACACTGCTAGAAGGCCAAATATTTTTTCAGATCTAGATGCAGAAAAAAATATATTCAGTTTGCAACCTGATGGAGGTCAGTATAGATGGAGTAATAGAACAAGTCCCACACACAGCTAGAAGCCCAATATTTTTTCAGAGGTAGATGCAGAAAAAAATATATTCAGTTTGCAACCTGATGGAGGTCTGTATAGATGGATTAATAGAACAAGTCCCACACACAGCTAGAAGCCCAATATTTTTTCAGAGGTAGATGCAGAAAAAAATATATTCAGTTTGCAACCTGATGGAGGTCAGTATAGATGGACTAATACAACAAGTCCCACACACAGCTAGAAGCCCAATATTTTTTCAGAGGTAGATGCAGATAAAAATATATTCAGTTTGCAACCTGATGGAGGTCTGTATAGATGGATTAATAGAACAAGTCCCACACACAGCTAGAAGCCCAATATTTTTTCAGAGGTAGATGCAGAAAAAAATATATTCAGTTTGCAACCTGATGGAGGACAGTATAGATGGACTAATACAACAAGTCCCACACACAGCTAGAAGCCCAATATTTTTTCAGAGGTAGATGCAGAAAAAAATATATTCAGTTTGCAACCTGATGGAGGTCTGTATAGATGGATTAATAGAACAAGTCCCACACACAGCTAGAAGCCCAATATTTTTTCAGAGGTAGATGCAGAAAAAAATATATTCAGTTTGCAACCTGATGGAGGTCTGTATAGATGGATTAATAGAACAAGTCCCACACACAGCTAGAAGCCCAATATTTTTTCAGAGGTAGATGCAGAAAAAAATATATTCAGTTTGCAACCTGATGGAGGTCAGTATAGATGGACTAATACAACAAGTCCCACACACAGCTAGAAGCCCAATATTTTTTCAGAGGTAGATGCAGAAAAAAATATATTCAGTTTGCAACCTGATGGAGGTCTGTATAGATGGACTAATAGAACAAGTCCCACACACAGCTAGAAGCCCAATATTTTTTCAGAGGTAGATGCAGAAAAAAATATATTCAGTTTGCAACCTGATGGAGGTCAGTATAGATGGACTAATACAACAAGTCCCACACACAGCTAGAAGCCAAATATTTTTTCAGAGGTAGATGTAGAAAAAAATATATTCAGTTTGCAACCTGATGGAGGTATGTATAGATGGATTAATAGAACAAGTCCCACACACAGCTAGAAGCCCAATATTTTTTCAGAGGTAGATGAAGAAAAAAATATATGCAGTTTGCAACCTGATGGAGGTCAGTATAGATGGACTAATACAACAAGTCCCACACACAGCTAGAAGCCCAATATTTTTTCAGAGCTAAATGCAGAAAAAAATTATATTCAATTTGCAACCTGATGGAGGTCAGTATAGATGGACTAATAGAATGATGCTATGCCCAAAAGATTTTACTTCACTAGGTGCAGTAAAAAAATTGGTATTCTATACACAGGTGGTATATCTTGCAACACAGATAGGCTACTCCACTGACTAACACACTCTGCAATAGGCCAAAAAGGATTAGCTTTGCTAGATTCAGCCAAATGCTGTGAAAAAAACTTGCACAGCACTGGCACAGACCTGCCTGGCAAAAACTGATAGGAACTGATGTAACCTAGTCCTGAAAAGGACTCCAATTACAATTAGTCTTTACTCCCACAATCTATCTATTTAAGAGCACAGACCTGCCTGATAAAAGTCGTAGGAAATGCTGTAACCTAGTCCTTAAAAGGACTGCAATCACAACTATTCCCTACTCCCAAGCTATCTGTAGATTTGTGCGAAAATTGGCTTGAAATTAACAAGGTATAGCGCACACAGCAACAGCGGTGCCGTCTAACACGCATCTGCAGCAGTGAGAAAATGGTGGCGACGGGGAAAATGGCTTGGTCTTATAGGGCAAGGACATGTGACATACACTGCCAATGACACATGCCCTTGCTTGTGTGAAAAAGAGCACTTCGCTCCGTGTGTGCGCTGCTGATAGGCTGACAGATTGCACCTCCCCACTGTAAATGCGGGAAAGAGAAAAAAAAAATGGAGATCTTCATTGTTCCTGCAGAGATCCATCCCCTGCCCCTCCCCCCACCCCGCTGTACACTCAAACTGCGTATCAACATTAATTTTCATCATTACTGAGAAAAAATCCAGTTATGATTTTGGTGCACGAACAGTTATCGAACATAACCTCGAACAGCCGAATTTTTCTCAAATTGTTCGTGTTCGCCGAACGGCTCGAATACCGCCCAAAACAGCTCGAATTTGAGATTGGCGAACAGTTCGAGTAGAACAACGCTCATCTCTATAGCTTACATCATGACACAGTAATCAAAAAATGACTTTACAATATGCAATGTAAAGAACAGAATTGAATAATTTGAGAAGAAAAGCATAGCTTATATGCTACATACCTGTAAAGATGTGTATTCACAGCTCAGTGTCCTCTCTCACAGAATTGAAAGAGAAATGACTGGATGAGTACTTGCTTACTGATAAGAACAGTGAAACCTCCACCCTTTTGAATAATGAGATGAAGTACACAAATACATTTTGCAGGCAGAAATAATTAGTGACCTGATGAACAGTATAAAATGTTATCGGGTCATATTGACCCAAACAGTACAAGTGTAACAATCAGCGTGTAGCAAAAAGTAAACAAAAAAAAAACAACAACACTCATATTAAGAACCCCTCAAATGAGGAAAAGTCAATTAATCACAAGTTTCAGATCCGCATAATAAATAATCTGCAGGGTCTCAAATTTCATTTTGGGTCATACGGACCCGAACAGAACAGCAGGGTTAAGCTCCTCTCTAATTTTATTTGAGTTGATTACATATGATTTCATTAGATTTCAGCTTATATGGGTATTCAGGAGATGAAAGAGAGACAGTGGAATTAAAGCATTTGAGGAATCAGCTGTTGAGACTGAGATTGAAAAGCATCGAGCAGCTTGTAGTGTAATTTAATACATGCAAGCTGCAGAAGAAAAACGGTTGAAGATTTTTAATCAGAACTATGTGCAAAAATGTTTCATTTCACATTATATACACTGCTCAAAAAAATAAAGGGAGCTCTTAAACAACAGAATATAACTCCAAGTAAATCAAACTTCTGTGAAATCAAACTGTCCACTTAGGAAGCAACACTGATTGACAATCAATTTCACATGCTGTTGTGCAAATGGAATAGACAATAGATGGAAATTATTGGCAATTATCAAGACACACTCAATAAAGGAGTAGTTCTGCAGGTGGGGACCACAGACCACATCTCAGTACCAATGCTTTCTGGCCGATGTTTTGGTCACTTTTGAAAGTTGGTTGTGCTTTCACACTCGTGGTAGCATGAGACAGACTCTACAACCCACAGAAGTTGCTCAGGTAGTTCAGCTCATCCAGGATGGCACATCAATGCGAGCTGTGGCAAGAAGGTTTGTTGTGTCTGTCAGCGTAGTGTCCAGAGGCTGGAGGCGCTACCAAGAGACAGGCCAGTACACCAGGAGACGTGGAGGGGGCCGTAGGAGGGCAACAACCCAGCAGCAGAACCGCTACCTCCACCTTTGTGCAAGGAGGAACAGGAGGAGCACTGCCAGAGCCCTGTGAAATTACCTCCAGCAGGCCACAAATGTACATGTGTCTGTACAAATAGTTAGAAACTGACTCCATGAGGGTGGTACGAGGGCCCGACGTCCACAGATGAGGGTTTTGCTCACAGCCCAACATCGTGCAGGACGCTTGGCATTTGCCACAGAACACCAGGATTGGCGAAGTCGCCACTTGCGCCCTGTGCTCTTCACAGATGAAAGCAGGTTCACACTGAGCACATGTGACAGACGTGACATAGTCTGGAGACGCTGTGGAGAGCGATCTGCTGCATGCAACGTCCTTCAGCATGACCGGTTTGGCAGTGGGTCAGTAATTTTGTGGCATTTCTTTGGAGGGCCGCACAGCTCTCCATGTGCTCGCCAGAGGTAGCCTGACTGCCATTAGGTACCGAGATGAGATCCTCAGACCCCTTGTGAGACCATATGCTGGTTCAGTTGGCCCTGGGTTCCTCCTAATGCAGGACCATGCCAGACCTCATGTGGCTGGAGTGTGTCAGCAGTTCCTACAAGATGAAGGCATTGAAGCCATGGACTGGCCCGCCCGTTCCCCAGACCTGAATCCGATTGAGCACATCTGAGACATCATGTCTCGCGCCATCCACCAACATCACGTTGCACCACAGACTATCCAGGTGTTGGCAGATGCTTTAGTCCAGGTCTGGGAGGAGAACCCACAGGAGACCATCCGCAACCTCTTCAGGAGCATGCCCAGGCATTGTAGGGAGGTCATACAGGCACGTGGAGGCCACACACAATACTGAGCCTCATTTTGACTTGTTTTAAGGACATTACATCAAAGTTGGATCAGCCTGTAGTGTGTTTTTCCACTTTAATTTTGGGGGTGACTCCAAATCCAGGCCTCCATTGGTTAATAAATTTGATTTCCATTGAGGATTTTTGTGTGATTTTGTTGTCAGCACATTCAATTTTGTACAGAACAAAGTATTCAATGAGAATATTGCATTCATTCAGATCTAGGATGTGTTATTTGAGTGTTCCCTTTATTTTTTTGAGCAGTGTATATAGTGCCATATAAAAGGACCATATTTAGCAAATCAAATGTAGATTTTTTTTATATCACATTGAACATACAATACACTATGTAAAAACAAAGTCCAATATTTATCAAAAATGGCATAATTTGTGCCAAATTAGTTTACTTACTTCAATTTGGAGGCTTTTATATAGAAATGCAATCATGATTATGTTGTACTTCGCTCCAAAAGGTTAACCATGCCCATTTTTCTCATTTTAAGTTTATGTGTATGTTCTAAAAAATGGTGCATTAAATAGTGTAAAACATTGATGAGTTTGTTGCACATATTTATGACAATAAAATGTTGCAAATTACTTAAAATTTTGAGCTTAAACACACATATAAATATCATCCAGAGTCTTTAATTTAAAAAACTTACACCATTGGTTAGTAGGTCCAATTTAATGCCAGATGTAGCCAATCAAAAAAATTCAAAAAACTGCATCATAGGACACACAAATAGTTGAAGTCTGTGGCATATGTTTAATGGAAATTGGGATCTGTGATGACATAGCATTTAATCTTAATTATGCTAGACTTACATTTTCAGTAGGTTAAGAAACATAGACTATTGTTCATAGGAGTCTGAACGTTAACTCTTGAATTGATGTTTGTGAATTGTTGAATGGCTGCTGTTTACCTATTATATCAGCACCTACAGGTTATTGTGTTGCTATCTTTGAAGGATAGGGATGCAGGGTCATTGAACAATCGATGTTTGCTAATATGTTGATTACTCATTGTATAAGTCCATGTAGCTTTTTGACCTGCAACACAGTGAAGGCCAAACTATGCAGATTGATTAAATACTCAAACAATGAGAGTTAATCTCATCCCAGCTTCCCCCAAACCTGTGGATGATGGCCTTAACGGTTCTATGATTGAAAAGTGCCCATTATGAATTCAGCATTTTGAAAAACACCATAAGGACCCCAAAGATTTAAAAAAACATCACAAAATAAAAACACATTGTGCTTAGTTGCTTACTTTATGGCAGGAAACACAGCACTGAAAATTCAATGAAAGCCTGACTTAAAGTCTATGTGTGACTTTAGCCTTATAAAAGGGACTGAAGAAAAGGGAATATAACTGCATGATTTGAGTACACATGATTTATTTATAGTCTGTAACCACCGTGTCACCAACAGGAGTTGTAAAAACCCAAAACATTTCATCAAGATAAAAATTGCTCATTCAACAATCATCGACCCGTCTAAATGCTCCAATATTTAATTCAAAGGCATGATCTCTATGAAAATAAGTATATCACTCTTATGCACCGGCTGTAGCAAAGCCTCCATTTGCCCCAAAAATGTGTATGGCACTATTAATGTTTCATAAAACAGTAATATTCTTCACTGCTGTGCTTTCACACACACTTTCAGTATGGTTTCCTCAATGCTTTCTCTCAACCTCCTTTGCTAAGCTTTGAGCTGCGATGTCTTCTCACTATCCAGATTCGGGATGGCACACAGAAAGACATAAATTTAAAAAAAAAATCACAAAAAAACAATCTCATAAAAAAGAAGAAGAAACAGCATTGCCAACACCAGATCAGAATAGCAATGCACTATAGGATGCAGCAAACCCCATGATAAAGACAGGGGCATCACAGGTACAAAATACTAATGAAACAACCACTAACAAACACCAACCTACCAATTCATGGAAGGGGTGATTGCCTAGTATTAAAAATGCACACAAATGAGGCTTGGATAGGACGCCAATCACACATGTAACAGTGTCTGGCATACAGCCTATAAATGACTCCCATACTATTAGTTCCATAAGTTCACCCCAAAATGAAAGACACTGCAATTTAAGAGATTCCCCACAAAATAGCTTCTTCATTCTCTGCCTCAGCTTTTATACAGGCTATTATAGTCTATTTTGATTCACTGAGCTACACCATGAGATTTCAGAGCATTATGGGGAAGCTCGTCCAAGGCCATATGATTATTCTCTGGTTAATGCAATCTTCTGCAATGTATAAAGTGGCATCAGACATTTTAGGTGACTCATGAGAAGCTAATTGCAAATTGTTTGAATTCAGCGGGATCAGGAAATTGCTAAAAAATTTACACAAATTAGATTTGCATTAACTCAATTTGCTCATCTCTAAAATGTGCTTTTCTTCATTTTTGTCTTGAATTTTTGGGGAGTATTTTTGAAGATTTTATCTTGTGTTCTTGAAACATTACATTAATCTGATCCATAGATTATTATCTGTTCTCTTGTTCCAAATTGCTTTGTTAAAAGGGAAGTCAGGTGTGCAAATAGAAAATCTGTTCCCTAAGCGCTTCAGACCTCGCTAGGCACACAGAAGCCAATTCATCTCTATCTTTTGTATAAAATGACTATGATATACTATATCCAGCAAACAATCATTCATATTAATTGTGTATGTTAGACGAGAGTTGAGTTACCGAGCTCTTAAAGTCATGTATACAAAGAACAAGGCATGTATTAAGTGTGAGGCCGGGATATCGCTCCTTCAGCATTAAGAGTCAATTAAATTTATCTTTACAGTCCACTTCACAAGTTTTGCTTTATAAGTGGCATAATGATATTACGCTTGATACAAAATTGACATGAAAGTGATGATTATCAAAGAGATCCACCAGTGCATGATCATTACGGAATCGGTTCAGTGCATCTAATTTAAAAATTAAAATACTCAAAAATGAATGCGTAACAACAATATCATGGATTTCATAGTTGATGTTAATCCAAGATTTCAATTGATTTTAAGACAGCATTTATAAATATCAATTAAAGATATGAAATAGTGATGAAGCATTAGTGCACCCCCACTATCGCTTCCTAAGCTACCTACAGAAGGTGACCGAATGCCAATCTGGGTTGTCTAAGCTTTGGGCAGGTAGCTTAAAAATTGTGAGACCAAGTGTAAAAGCTCCCCGAGTAAGCCCACGCGAAACGCGCGTTGGGGCTGGTGACACGCTATTGCACGTGAGGAACATGGGTAAGAGACTAGCCTGGATATGATGTTTATTTCTATTGTACACATCCGTTTAATGACGCAAGATTTCTCATTATATTAACTAGTCTTATGACATCATGATATATCTATACAATTCTTGCACTCAGACACTTTATATATAAATTGACCCTTTTCTGATATATGAGGTAGGTTGTGTATGTATGAAGATACTAATATCTGGGTAGGCACTTGCTTGTGATTTAGGGTTTTTTTCATCCCGGCTTTTTCTCTTCCCACCCTGGATACTCAGTGGAGTGCATGTCTTTTAACACCTGAGTCTGATCACTGACTTTGTATTTATCTTTGTCTATTTTCATATATGCCTATGTATATACTCTCAATAAATTTTGTTATACTTTATAATGAACTGACTACTCCGCATTTTCAGGGATAATGCAAGTGCTGCAAAAGCTGTAGGCACTGTAAGGACGCACTCCACCAACACTGCATCCAAGCCTTTCGCTCTTCATAATTTATACAAAAAAATTCACAAAAGTGGTGCCTACTTTATACTAAATCATCTCAATAAAGAAAACCTCCACATTGTATGGAGGATTATTAAAATGTGCAATAGAGAACATTACAAGAACATGTTCCTAGTGTTCTTATCCTCACTGCTTCTCTCCTCCTGCGCTAGACAGCTTTGTGTCTAAGCTGTGCGCATACATTAGATCCTGGTAGCTTAAAAGGGATGTCCAGGTTTGGAGCTCAAGTCTGTAGTCACTCTGACTGCAGAATTGTGAATTCCCACAGCATGCACACTGCACTGTCAGGATTCTCCGGTGTCGGCACCAGGAGCCGGCGCGCAGGTGACCGCAAGCATGCAATTCGCATATATGCGGTCACATGCCGATTAGAAGTATGCAGCCTCGCTCAATACAAGTGAATTGAGCAAGGCTGGACAAGTCTAGTTGGAATGTGGCCAGATGTACAGTACAGACCAAAAGCTTGGACACAACTTCTCATTTAAAGATTTTTCTGTATTTTCATGACTTTGAAAATTGTACATTCACACTGAAGGCATCAAAACTATGAATTAACACATGTGGAATTATATACTTAACAAAAAAGTGTGAATCAACTGAAAATATGTCTTATATTCTAGGTTCTTCAAAGTAGCCACCTTTTGCTTTGATGTCTGCTTTGCACACTCTTGGCATTCTCTTGATGAGCTTCAAGAGGTAGACACCGGAAATGGTCTTCCAACAATCTTGAAGGAGTTCCCAGAGATGCTTAGCACTTGTTGGCCCTTTTGCCTTCACTCTGCGGTCCAGCTCACCCCAAACCATCTCGATTGGGTTCAGGTCTGGTGACTGTGGAGGCCAGGTCATCTGGCGTAGCACCCCATCACTCCCCTTCTTGGTCAAATAGCCCTTACACAGCCTGGAGGTGTGTTTGGGGTCATTGTCCTGTTGAAAAATAAATGATAGTCCAACTAAACGCAAACCAGATGGAATAGCATGTCGCTGCAAGATGCTGTGGTAGCCATGCTGGTTCAGTATGCCTTCAATTTTGAATAAATCCCCAACAGTGTCACCAGCAAAGCACCCCCACACCTCCTCCTCCATGCTGGTGGGAACCAGGCATGTAGAGTCCATCCGTTCACCTTTTCTGTGTCGCACAAAGACACGGTGGTTGGAACCAAAGATCTCAAATTTGGACTCATCAGACCAAAGCACATATTTCCACTGGTCTAATGTCCATTCCTTGTGTTCTTTATCCCAAACAAGTCTGCTCTGCTTGTTGTCTGTCCTTAGCAGTGGTTTCCTAGCAGCTATTTTACCATGAAGGCCTGCTGCCCAAAGTCTCCTCTTAACAGTTGTTGCAGAGATGTGTCTGCTGCTAGAACTCTGTGTGGCATTGACCTGGTCTCTAATCTGAGCTGTTGTTAACCTGATATTTCAGAGGCTGGTGACTCGGATAAGCTTATCCTCAGAAGCAGAGGTGACTCTTGGTCTTCCTTTCCTGGGGCAGTCCTCATGTGAGTCAGTTTCTTTGTAACGCTTGATGGTTTTTGCAACTGCACTTGGGGATGCTTTCAAAGTTTGCCCAATTTTTCGGACTGACTGACCTTCATTTCTTAAAGTAATGATGGTCACTCGTTTTTCTTTACTTAGCTGCTTTTTTCTTGCCATAATACAAATTCTAACAGTCTATTCAGTAGGACTATGAGCTGTGTATTCACGTGACTTCTGCACAACACAACTGATGGTCCCAACCCCATTTATAAGGCAAGAAATCCCACTTATTAAACCTGACAGGGCACACCTGTGAAGTGAAAACCATTTCCGGTGACTATCTCTTGAAGCTCATCAAGAGAATGCCAAGAGTGTGTGTGTCACCCTGGCCTGGATGCCACAAGTGTAATTAAAGCTGTGTCTGAGAGCAAGGGGGAGGTTCTCTAGTCAGGGGAACATTAGCATGCAGTACCTCCTGTCTCAGGCCAGTAGGGGGAGCAGGCTGCCCCTATAAAAGCTGGTGCTGGGGGCAGGGTTAGAGAGAGAACTTGAAGGCCTGTCTCAGGACTGAGACTTGTCCCAGAGCAGAGCAGGGACAGACAGTTGTATTGCACCTAAGAGGAAGTGTGGCAGGAGTAGAGCCTCAAGCCAGAGACAAGAGGCGAAGAGAGCCTGTCTTGGCAGATAAAGGACTTAATTTACTAGACTTTGGTGTCTGAGGCTGGGAGGATTCCACATCCCCCAGCAGAGAACCGGTCCGCAGGGGACTGTATATTCCTTGGCCTAAGAAGCCTGGAGGCCCTGCCACAACAGAAGGGACCAGCAAAGCCGTACCAGGCTGGGAGCAGAAAGGAACCCACGTCGCAGGCCATACAGGCGAGAATACACGGAAAGCTCAGAAACGTTGGCTGTTACCCTATAACGAGGAGATAGCCAGAAGGAGCGCAGAAAGCACGGTAGGCCTACACCCTCACCCTGACCAGGGCCAATTTCCCCGTTGCTCTCAGACATCCAGGTTTCCTCCTAGCTGGGACTGTTTGTGGGTCAGTTTACCTGTTTCAGTAAAGACCCTGGACTGCAACCTATTGTCTGTGTGCTCCTTCGCGCCTCCAGCACTACCGGTACTGGGACTCTCACCACCATCACTCCCACCATCCATTATACTGCCCTGGGGCTGCACTCTTCCCGTGGGGAGTCACACTACCCTAGCTGCACACCTTATCATCCCCAGCGGTCTGCATGCAGCGGCGGTTCCTAATAACCGCAATCCACGGGTGGCGTAGTCGGACATTATCAATAGCGCATAGCAGACTACCATTGGTCTGACCACCCTGAGCCATGGAACCGGGTTGCCACTACTACTCCCATCGCCCCCCTATTGCCCGGAACCGAGTGCCCCACGGCCCAGGGGGCGAGTCAGCTTTGGCGTAGTCAGCAGGATTTCGTGCCCGCAACCACCGGGTACTGCGTGCCTTCAAAAGACTGTCATACCTGCCGTGGTGAAGGTTCCCACCATCCGGAGCCGTTTCCCGCCATCTTCAGTCGGTTCCCGCCATCTTCAGCTGTTTTCCCGCCATCCGAAGTCGTTTTCCCGCCGTCGGACGCCATCTTCAGGACGCCGAGCAGGAAGAAGAGGGGCGTGGATGCTGAAAGCGCGCGAGACCCGAAGCTCCGCCCCACGCACCGACGCTGCGCAAGGTCCTGGAAGGGAGAGAGAGCGACGCTGACATCATCAGGACTCTACGCAAGGTCCTCGTCCAGAGCAGCAGCAGCGGAGCCGCGGCCTACAGAAGAGGATCGTCGGAAGGTAGGCCACGCTTAACTAGGGGGGAGGAAGATGTCGGACACAGAGTCGCCCACTACCACCAACGCAGCTGCAACAGCGGTGATGCCCTTTTCCCTTCCCTACATCCCTGGAGCGGCCTGGCTGCCCAAGTACTCAGGGGAGCCCCATGCCCTAACTGACTTTAAGGAAAGGTTGTACAGTTTGTTCCAGGTTTACCCCCTGACAGAGGAACAGAAGGTCAGCATACTAACAGGGCAGTTAACTGGCACAGCCCAAAGGGAGGTAAAATCATGGCCCACTGAGGAGAAAAGGACTGTGAAGGGTATTCTGGCCCGGCTGCGGGGTACCTTTGACACACATACCTCCGCTGAGATTAAAATGAGGTTCTATGGATGTAAGCAGCGGGCACAGGACAGCATCAGAGACTATGCCCTAAATCTGCAGGAAGCCTTGAGGGCTATTCAACAAACTGACCCTGGCAGTGTGCAGGAAACGGATAAGCTGCTAACAGAACAATTCATAGAAGGTCTGCTGTCTAGCGCCCACAGGGCCCAACTGCGCCTCATGTTCTTTCAGAACCCCGAACTGACCTTTGCCCAATTTAAGGACAGGGCCATAAGGGTGCTCCGTGAATCTGCAACCAGTGGCGCTATAAACCCCCGGTGCCCTGCTCTCACCTACCACCAGGAGGTGGCGCCCTCCTCTATGGACCCCATGGGGGCTGATGCACAGGCCCTGAACCAAGCCCCGTTGAAAGACCTGCATCACTAAGTCCAGGAGCTGACCAGGAGCGTCGCAGCGTTGACCAGGACCGTCCAGGCGTTGCAAGTGGACCCGGCAAGACCCATCGAGCTGGCTTCAAGTCCGGAGGATGTCCCGTGGCGTCGACAGAGGAGGATCCCGTCATTCCGAGGGAGGCCCACAGACCGCTACGCAGAGGATGGACAGTCCATTTGCCGTCGATGCAACCAGCCCGGACACATTTCCAGGTACTGTAATTTAAACGGGTCCAACCTGGGGCAGAGGGCCAACCCCCAGGCATAAGATCACCAGGCCCTTATAATTGGCGTGATAAGTACGTTGGGGGGCGCCCGGTTTTACCCATGGTGCTGGACAGTATCCCCATGAGCGCCTTGCTGGATACTGGGTCGCAAGTAACCACTATCCCTTATGTACTTTTTAAGCAGTATTGGACTGATGCTGATATCACACGGTATCCAGACAGTAACTTGAGCATCATCGCCAGAAATGGCTTACCCGTGCCGCAGATGGGGTTCAAGGAGATGACCATTAAAATTGGTAAAGTTGAACTGCCGGCACAGGGAGTAATTATTGTGGACATTGACCGTCGTGAAAGTCACCCTAAAATAGCTGTGGGTACTAATGTAATTGAAAATTGTCTTTCAGAGGTAATTGTAATTCTACAACAGGTGGCAGTGAATGCTAGTTCCAGCCAACAGAGAGTCCTCAACAAGGAGATAAAAGCCCTGATGAGACGGCAGCAGGTAGAACTGTCTGGTGGTGAGATCGGTAGTGTAAGACTGAGTGACCCATTCCCCATTTCCATGCCTCCCAAAAGTGAAATGATGATCTGGTGTCGGACTGCAATCGGGTTGAGAGGTAGAGACTACCAAGCCATGGTAGAACCCGTGTACTCAGACAGCAGGCCCACCATTTTGACAGCCAGGGGGGTGGTTGATGTCCGCCATGGGAGGGTGCCAGTCCGCATCCTCAACATTGGGGAGAGGGAAGTACACTTACCCAGGTACGCTACACTCGAAAAACTGTTTGTTGTCGAACACAAAGCTATCAGGGCCGTGGAACCCTTGCCCCCATCTCCACAGGCGGAGGGTAATGGCTCCCAGAAACAAAAGGAGGACTGGTGCCAGAAACTCCATGTGGGTGCTGACTCCACCCCCTTGCACCAAAAACAAGGAGTCTACAGGGTGGTACAGGAGTACGAGAGAGTCTTTAGTAAGCACCCGCTAGACTTCGGCAGAGTAAAAGGGATAGAACACCACATCCTCACAGGGAGCCACTCACCAATAAAAGAGAGGCACAGACCTGTACCCCCTGCACATTATCAGAACGCAAAGGGCATGCTAAGAGAGATGAAGGAAGCTGGAGTCATTAGAGACAGCTGTAGCCCCTGGGCAGCCCCCTTGGTTCTGGTCAAAAAGAAAGACGGCACCATGAGAATGTGCGTAGACTATAGACAAATCAACCATATCACCCACAAAGACGCATATCCGCTGCCTAGAATAGAGGAGTCTTTAGCCGCACTAAAATCAGCTAACTTCTTTTCTACTTTGGACCTTACTAGCGGGTACTTGCAGGTTCCTGTGGCAGAGGCTGATAAGGAGAAGACCACCTTCACCACCCCGATGGGACTGAGCGAGTTCAACTGTATGCCTTTCGGGCTCTGCAACACACCAGGGACCTTTCAGCGGCTGATGGAATGCTGTCTAGGGCACCGAAACTTCGAGACTGTCCTCCTTTACCTGGATGACGTGATCGTCTATTCGAAGACCTACGAGGACCATCTAAAGCACCTGGCCGAGGTGTTCGAAGCCCTGGCAGGCTATGGCCTGAAGGTGAAACCATCGAAGTGTCACCTGCTGAAACCAAAGGTCCAGTACCTAGGGCACGTGGTAAGCGCGGAAGGAGTGGCCCCCGACCCTGACAAGGTCACGGCAATCAAGAGCTGGCCAAGCCCCTCGAACATCAAAGAGGTGAGACAGTTTCTCGGGTTGGTAGGCTACTACCGAAGGTTCATCCCCGGGTTCACTAAGATGGCAGCACCTATGCAGGACCTCCTGATCAGACAGTCTAAGTCCAGAAGTAAAAAGCCACCCTTCAAGTGGGATAAACCGGAAGAGGAGTCCTTCCGCCAGCTAAAGATGGCCCTCACGGGGAATGAGATCCTGGCCTACCCTGATTATGGCCAGCCTTTCATTCTCCACACAGACGCCAGTAATGTGGGACTAGGAGCCGTACTGTCCCAAAACCAACAGGGCAGAGAAAGGGTGATCGCATACGCCAGCCGGAAGCTGAGGCCCACCGAGAGGAACCCGGAGAATTACAGCTCCTTCAAGCTAGAATTCTTGGCGGTGGTGTGGGCCGTGACGGAACGCTTCAAGCATTACCTGGCCTCCGCAAAGTTCACCGTGTACATGGACAACAACCCGTTGACACACCTGGACAATGCAAGATTGGGTGCCCCAGAGCAGCGGTGGAAGGCCCGTCTCTCCAACTATGACTTCGTGATCAAGTACCGGGCCGGCAAAACCAATGCCAACGCAGACGCCCTGTCGAGGATGCCTCACTTACCTGAAGGTGACGAAGACCCAGAAGAGCTGGAGGAGGTAGAACTCCCCGCGTTTCACCGGTATGGAGCCGCTCAATACTCCCACCGCGTGAAGGAGGAGGATCTAACAACCGTGATGATCAATCCCCTACCTCACCACAGCTGGGTCGAGACCCAAGATAGTAACCCTGCCATCCACCTGGTGAAAGATCTGCTGACCCAGGAAGACGCCCGCATGGATCCAGATGCTCCAGAGGAAGCCAAGCAGCTGTGGAAGGAGAAGAGCAAGCTGTTCCTCTACGAAGGCAAGTTGTGCAGAAGGATTGTCAACCACCGGACGCACGAGCTGACCTGGCAAGTCGTGGTCCCAAGGTTGGATGCAGCTATGGTCCTGGGGGCTTACCATGACAGAGCGGGACACTTCGGTTGGAAGAAACTGGAGTTCCTGCTAAGAGGAAGGTTCTTTTGGGTCGGCATGAGAGGAGCTGTAGAAAAATGGTGCAGAGACTGTGGCCCTTGTCACCTGAGGAGGAAGGACAGCACCAGCCAGAAGACACCCTTGAGGCCCATCGTCACCACGCAGCCTCTTGAGCTGGTAGCTCTGGACCACGTCAAATTGGCTCCAAGCCGGTCAGGATACATCTATGCCCTGACAATCGTGGACCACTATTCCCGTTTTCTCGTGGTGGTCCCGGTAAAAGACTTGACAGCCCAAACAGTGGCCAGAGCCTTCCAGCAATACTTCTGTCGTCCACACGGGTATCCGGAACAGGTCCTGACAGACCAGGGTCCAGCGTTTGAGGCTGAAATCTTCCAAGAGTTCTGCAACCTCTATGGCTGTAAGAAGATTCGTACAATGCCTTACCACCCCCAAACCAACGGGATGTGTGAGAAGATGAACAATATAGTCATTGATCTCCTGAAGACGTTGCCCCTGGAGGAACGCAGCCTGTGGCCAGAAAAACTGCCGGACCTATTAGACCTATACAACAATATCCCGGTGAATGCTACAAACTGCACCCCAGCTTACCTGATGCGAGCTCGACCAGGTAAGCTGCCCGTAGACCTGGAGATGGGAGTCCTAATACCTGAGGACACCTCCCCGGATGCGGACTGGGATACGGAAAGGCAACTGCAGTACAAGAAGGTACAGGAGAGTGTGGAGAAGAGCCTGGCCCAGGTGAGAGAGAAGCAAGAAAAACTCTTCAATCAACACGCCCCTGCTGGTCCCCTAGAACCTGGTGAGCAAGTCCTGAAGCGGAAGAGAAGGCTACATAAGTTGGACGACCAGTGGGAAAGGGAACCCTATACCGTACTGCAGTCTGATCACGACAACCCGAAGGTGTGCGTGATCACCAAGGACGGAGGAGAAACCACTAGTACCGTCTCCAGAGACCACCTCAAAAGGTGCCCCGAGCAACTCTGTAGTGCAGAAGAGGATCAGAGTGACCTTGAACCCGCAGAGGACAAGGAAGAAATGATCAGCACCGTTCTCGGAGAGTTCCCTCAGTCCTGGACTCGCATAAATGATGCCATAGTGGTACCTGTCCTGCACTTCCTGCAACCAACTGCGCAACAACCAACACCAGAGCCTTAAGGTGAAGAGGAGCAAGCGGTTCCAGAGGCAGAAGAGCCTGTACCAGCATCCCAGGAGAGTGAACCCGCTGCTGACAGTGAGCCTGCCATGCCTGCGGTAAGCCAAAGGACCTGCAGACAGCTGCCTGCCCTACCTGTACACCCAGCTGGTAGCTGTACCACTAACGCTAGTGGGGAAAGCCAGGTTGGTCCACCACCAGACAGTGGGCTACGTAGATCAACCAGGAGCACAAAGGGGCAGATACCCGCTCGCTGGAGAATATAGAGTGTACTAAAATTGTAAATAACCCTGTTGCTAAATGTTGAATTGTTTGCCAAGTTACATGCTTGTTTGGTAATTCTGTGTTTCAGTTTCTTGCAGCTACCATAAGGACTCAAAGGTTCTGGACTTTTTGTAACCGGGACCTTGTATGGACTGCGTTCGGAGCTTAACCAAGGAATGAACTAAGACTGTAAAGGTCTTGGGGTAGGACAGACCCCCACCTGGTTAAGGCTCCCCGCTGTATTGGTGATATGGACACCCGGTCACAGGCCACACTGTGACCTTAAGAACTCAATCTGTGCGTCACTTTCCTGATAATGTTTTATAGTCATGTATATTATCTTTGTTTATTGTTTAGTCCCGGAGTACTAAATTTCACTAGGGGGGAATGTGTCACCCTGGCCTGGATGCCACGAGTGTAATTAAAGCTGTGT
Source organism: Phyllobates terribilis (assembly GCF_046119375.1). Classification (NCBI taxonomy): domain Eukaryota; kingdom Metazoa; phylum Chordata; class Amphibia; order Anura; family Dendrobatidae; genus Phyllobates; species Phyllobates terribilis. The sequence continues at coordinate 333,863,037 of NW_027362768.1, forward strand.
CTGAGAGCAAGGGGGCGGTTCTCTAGTCAGGGGAACATTAGCATGCAGTACCTCCTGTCTCAGGCCAGTAGGGGGAGCAGGCTGCCCCTATAAAAGCTGGTGCTGGGGGCAGGGTTAGAGAGAGAACTTGAAGGCCTGTCTCAGGACTGAGACTTGTCCCAGAGCAGAGCAGGGACAGACAGTTGTATTGCACCTAAGAGGAAGTGTGGCAGGAGTAGAGCCACAAGCCAGAGAGAAGAGGCGAAGAGAGCCTGTCTTGGCAGATAACGGACTTAATTTACCAGACTTTGGTGTCTGAGGCTGGGAGGATTCCACATCCCCCAGCAGAGAACCAGTCCGCAGGGGACTGTATATTCCTTGGCCTAAGAAGCCTGGAGGCCTTGCCACAACAGAAGGGACCAGCAAAGCCGTACCAGGCTGGGAGCAGAAAGGAACCCACGTCGCAGGCCATACAGGCGAGAATACACGGAAAGCTCGGAAACGTGGGCTGTTACACTATAACGAGGAGATAGCCAGAAGGAGCGCAGAAAGCACGGAAGGCCTACACCCTCACCCTGACCAGGGCCAATTTCCCCGTTGCTCTCAGACATCCAGGTCCCCTCCTAGCTGGGACTGTTTGTGGGTCAGTTTACCTGTTTCAGTAAAGATCCTGGACTGCAACCTATTGTCTGTGTGCTCCTTCGCGCCTCCAGCACTACCGGTACTGGGACTCTCACCACCATCACTCCCACCATCCATTATACTGCCCTGGGGCTGCACTCTTCCCGTGGGGAGTCACACTACCCTAGCTGCACACCTCATCAGCCCCAGCGGTCTGCATGCAGCGGCGGTTCCTAATAACCGCAATCCACGGGTGGCGTAGTCGGACATTATCAATTGCGCATAGCAGACTACCATTGGTCTGACCACCCTGAGCCACGGAACCGGGTTGCCACTACTACTCCCATCGCCCCCCTATTGCCCGGATCCGAGTGCCCCACGGCCCAGGGGGCGAGTCATGTGCAAAGCAGTCATCAAAGCAAAAGGCGGCTATTTTGAAGAACCTAGAATATAAGACATATTTTCAGTTGTTTCACACTTGTTTGTTAAGTATATAATTCCACATGTGTTAATTCATAGTTTTGATGCCTTCAGTGTGAATGTACAATTTTCAATGTCATGAAAATGCAGAAAAATCTTAAATGAGAAGGTGTGTCCAAACTTTTGGTTTGTACTGTATGTAAATTGCATACTTGCGGTCGCTTGATCGCCTGCTCCCAGCACTGTAGAATCCTGACAGTGTGCTCTCTATGAGCTGTGAGGATTCACAAATCTGCAGTTACATAGAGTAACTGCAGACTTGAACGCCAAGCCTGAACTACACCGTTAAGTGTACAAAGTATTCCTTATTCTTTTAAATACATACTGTATATGTCCTAAGTAGAGATGAGCATTGTTCTACTCGAACTGTTCGCCAATCTCAAATTCGAGCTCTTTTGGGCGGTGTTCGACCCGTTCGGCGAACACGAACAATTTGAGAAAAATTCGGCTGTTCGAGGTTATGTTCGATAACTGTTCGTGCACCAAAATCATAACTGGATTTTTTCTCAGTAATGATGAAAATTAATGTTAATACGCAGTTTGAGTGTACAGCGGGGTGGGGGGAGGGGCAGGGGATGGATCTCTGCAGGAACAATGAAGATCTCCATTTTTTTTTCTCTTTCCCGCATTTGCAGTGGGGAGGTGCAATCTTTCAGCCTATCAGCAGCGCACACACGGAGCGAAGTGCTTTTTTTCACACAAGCAAGGGCATGTGTCATTGGCAGTGTATGTCACATGTCCTTGCCCTATAAGACCAAGCCATTTTCCCCGTCGCCACCATTTTCTCACTGCTGCAGCTGCGTGTTAGACGGCACCGCTGTTGCTGTGTGCGCTATACCTTGTTAATTTCAAGCCAATTTTCGCACAAATATACAGATAGCTTGGGAGTAGGGAATAGTTGTGAATGCAGTCCTTTTAAGGACTAGGTTACAGCATTTCCTACGACTTTTATCAGGGAGGTCTGTGCTCTTAAATAGATAGGTTGTGGGAGTAAAGACTAATTGTAATTGGAGTCCTTTTCAGGACTAGGTTACATGAGTTCCTATCAGTTTTTGCCAGGCAGGTCTGTGCCAGTGCTGTGCAAGTTTTTTTCACAGCATTTGGCTGAATCTAGCAAAGCTAATCCTTTTTGGCCTATTGCAGAGTGTGTTAGTCAGTGGAGTAGCCTATCTGTGTTGCAAGATATAACACCTGTGTATAGAATACCAATTTTTTTACTGCACCTAGTGAAGTAAAATCTTTTGGGCATAGCATCATTCTATTAGTCCATCTATACTGACCTCCATCAGGTTGCAAACTGAATATAATTTTTTTCTGCATCTAGCTCTGAAAAAATATTTGGGCTTCTAGCAGTGTGTGGGACTTGGTCTATTAGTCCATCTATACTGACCTCCATCAGGTTGCAAATTAAAAATAATTTTTTTCTTCATTTAGCTCTGAAAAAATATTTGGGCTTCTAGCAGTGTGTGGGACTTGTTCTATTAGTCCTTCAATACTGACCTCCAGCAGGTTGCAAATTGAATATAATTTTTTTCTGCATCTAGCTCTGAAAAAATTGTTGGGCTTCTAGCGGTGTGTGGGACTTGGTCTATTAGTCCATCTATACTGACCTCCATCAGGTTGCAAATTAAAAATAATTTTTTTCTGCATCTAGCTCTGAAAAAATATTTGGGCTTCTAGCAGCGTGTGGGACTTGGTCTATTAGTCCATCTATACTGACCTCCATCAGGTTGCAAATTAAAAATAATTTTTTTCTGCATCTAGCTCTGAAAAAATATTTGGGCTTCTAGCAGTGTGTGGGACTTGGTCTATTAGTCCATCTATACTGACCTCCATCAGATTGCAAATTAAAAATAATTTTTTTCTTCATTTAGCTCTGAAAAAATATTTGGGCTTCTAGCAGTGTGTGGGACTTGTTCTATTAGTCCTTCTATACTGACCTCCAGCAGGTTGCAAATTGAATATAATTTTTTTCTGCATCTAGCTCTGAAAAAATAGTTGGGCTTCTAGCGGTGTGTGGGACTTGGTCTATTAGTCCATCTATACTGACCTCCATCAGGTTGCAAATTAAAAATAATTTTTTTCTGCATCTAGCTCTGAAAAAATATTTGGGCTTCTAGCAGTGTGTGGGACTTGGTCTATTAGTCCATCTATACTGACCTCCATCAGGTTGCAAATTAAAAATAATTTTTTTCTGCATCTAGCTCTGAAAAAATATTTGGGCTTCTAGCGGTGTGTGGGACTTGGTCTATTAGTCCATCTATACTGACCTCCAGCAGGTTGCAAATTGAATATAATTTTTTTCTGCATCTAGCTCTGAAAAAATAGTTGGGCTTCTAGCGGTGTGTGGGACTTGGTCTATTAGTCCATCTATACTGACCTCCATCAGGTTGCAAATTAAAAATAATTTTTTTCTGCATCTAGCTCTGAAAAAATATTTGGGCTTCTAGCAGTGTGTGGGACTTGGTCTATTAGTCCATCTATACTGACCTCCATCAGGTTGCAAATTAAAAATAATTTTTATCTGCATCTACAGTACCTCTGAAAAAATATTTGGGCTTCTAGCAGTGTGTGGGACTATTTGTATTAGTCCATCTATACTGACCTCCATCAGGTTGCAAATTCAAAATAATTTTTTTCTGCATCTGACCCAGCCAATAGTTTTGGCCTAATACCACAGTTTGGCCACTCAGCTCTGCTCGGTTACCATCCATTGTTTTTTTGTGCAAACAACTCCAGAGTTGTGAATTAGTTAACCACCAAAATGAGTGGAAAAAGGCCTGCTGCTGGTGGAAAGGGGAATAGGCGTGTTGGGAAGGGGAAAAAAGGTTGTGTCCGTGGGGTAGGTGTTAAAGCAACAGTAACATCTGCAGAAGAAAGACCATCTTCCAGCCAAACTAAAATGTCTACTTCTTTTAGCGGACAATGTGATAAGATCCCTTTCTTACGGCCACGCCAATCGCTACAAATTCCAGATGAGGCACAAAAACAGCAGGTGCTTCAACGGATATCAAGTGCTCCTTTAAGTGGGCTCTCCTCCAGATCAACTTCAACATCACAAATACTCCAGTCCTCAAAGGTGTCACCCAAATCGCACTTGCTTCCTCACAGCTCCCAAATCTCCAGCTGCCCGTCTGAGTATGAGGTAGAACAGATGGTTGAGTCTGCAGAGCTGTTTACTCATACTATAGCCTGGGAATCAGAGGTCGACTCCAGCGCTTCTGTGAATCCAGACGAGGAAATGATCTGCACTGATGCCCAGAATCTTTATGAGTCGGATCCAGGACCAGACGCAGAAGGTTCTGACCATAATGTAGACCCTCATTCCCAAACTGTAACTCCTGTTGGTGGAGACAATGAGGAAGACGATGATAAGACTCAAATACCTGATTGGAGCGACAACTTTAGTTTTTTGTCAGGGCAGGAACAGGTTGGCTCTGAGGATGACGGGTGTGATAACGCACAGTGTGATGATGATGAGGTCGGAGATCCCACTTACTGTCAACCCACAGTCAGCCAAGAAATGAGGTCAGCAGAGGAGGTGGAGGAAGATGCTAGTGACGACGAGATCAGGTTGCGCCTTCCTGGACAGAGACGTAGTACTGGAAGCACGTCAACAACTGCATCCTCAAACTCAACTCTGCCTCTCACCACAAGTCGTGGTGGCTCTTCAGGTCGCATGGGTGCTAAGCCTTCCTTGCATAGCCTGGGCATTTTTTCAGATCGATAAAGATGACCCAACTCGTGTTATCTGTAACATTTGTCAGCAAAAGCTAAGTAGAGGCCAAAAAATACATAGTTTGAGTACTTCATGCATGAACCGGCACATGGACATGAAGCATAAGTTGCAGTGGGAAGCTCAGTGTGCTACAATGCGGCCTAGCCGGCCGGGCCAATCACCGTCTGCCATATCTTGTGCATCCGCGGCCTCTTCATCCTCTGTGACTGGGGGGACAGCAGTCACACCTGTTTTGGGGCGCAGACCTGCCACCTCTTTACCCGCAACAGCCAGCGTGATTGGCAGGTCATCATTTTCTTTGGAGGTGGTAACACCAGCTGGTGTTGAGCGCTGTCCGACATCGATAGCACCACCTTTGGATCAAGGCAACCTAACATGTCCGCCTGCATCTTCCTCACAGACCGGCAGTTTGCCGGGGACACCCTTATCAACCCCGTCTAAGCACAATAGCCAGCCCTCGGTCCCTCAGATGTGGACAAGTAAAAGACCATTTCCTCCTAGCCATGAGAAAGCTAAGAGGTTGAATTTCACCATCTGCAAGCTCTTGGCTACAGAAATGCTGCCTTTCCGCCTGGTGGACACAGAGGATTTTCGAGACCTTATGTCCGTCGCAGTGCCCCAGTACCAGATGCCCAGTCGGCACTACTTCTCAAAGAAAGGTGTGCCTGCGCTCCACCAGCATGTCGCACACAACATCACCGCTTCTTTGAGAAACTCTGTGTGTGACAGGGTGCATTTCACCACAGACACTTGGACGAGTAGGCATGGACAGGGGCGTTACATGTTGCTGACTGGGCACTGGGTAACTATGGTGACAGCAGGACAAGGGGCTGCTGTCCAAGTCTTGCCGTCCCCACGAGTTGTGCGTCAATCCTCTTTATGTCAAAGTTCCTCCACTGCTTCTGCCTCCTCAACCTCCTCTCGGTCTTCCACCTGCACCCAAAGCCTGTCTGGTCATGCCACAAGCTTTCTAACTGCGCAGAAGGGATCCTGCACACCTCCTTACTATGCTGGCAGTAGGGCTCAACGTCATCAGGCGGTTTTTACATTGAAATGTCTGGGAAATGTGAGTCACACAGCTGAGGAGTTGTGGTCAGCTCTGGAGAACCAATTTCATGAATGGTTGTCTCCACTGGACCTGAAACCAGGGAAGGCCGTGTGCGACAATGCTGCAAACCTGGGTGCGGCCCTTCGCCGGGGCAATGTCACACACGTGCCTTGTATGGCTCACGTGTTGAACCTGGTTGTCCAGCAATTTTTAGCCCACTATCCCAGACTAGATGGCCTTCTGCAGAGGGCATGGTCGCTGTGTGCTCACTTCCGCCGTTCGCATCCCGCAGCTCAGCGACTTACATCTCTACAGAAGTCGTTGGGCCTGCCACTTCACCGGCTAAAATGCGATGTGCCTACCCGGTGGAATTCAACTCTGCACATGTTGCAGCGACTGTGGCAGCACCGACAAGCCCTGGTGCAATACGTTCTGACGTATAGCCTGGGCCAACGAGATTCAGAGGTGGGGCAAATCACGCTGGAGGAGTGGTCTCAGATCAGGGACCTATGCACCCTTCTGCACAGTTTTGAAATGGCGACGAAGATGTTTAGTGCTGACGATGCCATTATCAGCATGACTATTCCGGTGATTTACATGCTGGAGCACATGTTAAACAGAATTCGGAGTCAGGTGGTGGCACAAGAAGAGGTGGAGGAAGTAGAGGAGGAGGAGTTGTATGCGGAAGGGCTAACATCTGCAAGGTCCAGACGGTCGGCAGCACCAAGGCGGCAGGCATGTGAGGGTGGGGGAGATGGTTTTACCAGGGCGCATGGTAGCAGCCAAACTAGTGAGGAAGGTGCAGGAGCCCAGGAAGAAGTGGAGGACGAACTGATGGAAGACTCATCAGATGAGGGAGACCTTGATCACATTTCTGTTGTGCGAGGTTGGGGGGAGAGGACAGAGGAAGGAAGCATGATTGTTACCTCGCCACCAACACAACAGGGACTTGGTGCTCCTGGATGCGCAACACACATGAGTGCCTTCTTGCTGCACTACCTGCAACATGACCCTCGAATTGTGAGAATTAGAAATAATCCTGACTACTGGGTTGCCACACTGTTAGATCCCCGGTACAAAAGTAAATTTGCAGAAATTATTCCTGCCATAGAAAGGGATGCACGCATGCAGGAGTATCAGCAGAGACTGTTGCAGAATCTTACATGTGCTTTTCCACAAAATACCAGTGGTGCACGTAGTGAATCTCACAGTTCCAACTTGCCAACCGTGGGACCGTCAAGTGTTCAGCACTCAAACCGTAACAGAACCACAGTATCTGCTGGTAACATCAATTTTGCGGAATCATTTCACCACTTTTTTAGCCCATCCTTTGCAAGGCCACAGGAGACAAGAAGTCTGACACATAGTCAACGCCTAGAGACGATGGTACAGGAGTATCTCCAAGTAAACATTGAAGCCACGACTGTGTCACTGGACCCTTGCTCTTTTTGGGCTTCCAATCTGGATAAAAGGCCGGAGCTAGCCACTTACGCCTTGGAGATCTTGTCATGCCCCGCAGCCAGCGTTCTGTCTGAACGTGTGTTCAGCGCTGCTGGTGGTGTGCTGACAGATAAGCGCACGCGGCTCTCCACTGATAATGTAGACAGACTCACGTTCATAAAGATGAACAAATCATGGATCCGAAATGACTTTTCTACCCCTGTGTCATCCTGGGGAGAGTAAAAGCTTGATGATTGGTTAAAATCACCCTACCAACCGTTTTAAGCTTTCAAATTACTAATCATGTTTATCTGTATCTTGACTGGAAAATAATTTGGGCTTTGTAGCAGTGTGCAGCACTGATCCTATTAGGCCATCTATACTAAAGCTTCACCAGATTTAAAATTAAAAATAATTTTTAGCTGCATCTAGCCCGGAAAATAATTTTGGGGCTCCGAGATGCGCAAGGCACATAAGTGCCTTCTTGCTGCACTACCTGCAGCATGACCCTCATATTGTCAGAATTCGAAGTAATCATGACTACTGGGTTGCCACACTCTTAGATCCCCCAAACTTTTCGATCAACCTTTTCATTTTAATAAAGACCAAAAAAATGGTAATTTTTGATATTATAAGCATTAGCAGGTTGTTAGAAACTGAAATCAAACAGTTTTCAACTCAAAACTTTATTCTAGGTGATGTTACATTTTCACATAGGACCCCTTGTTCGAAAGGAGCTTCTGAACTCTCTCGTCGATTGAATTTGTCAGGTTTTGGATGGTTTCTGCTTCAATTGTTTTGCATGAGGACAGAATACCCTCCCAGAGCTGTTGCTTAGATGTGAACTGCCTCCCGCCATCATAGACACTCCTTTTAATGATGCTCCAAAGGTTCTGAATGGGGTAGAGGTCAGGGGAGCATGGGGGTCACACCATAAGTTTGTCCCCTTTTATGCCCATATCAGCCAGAGATGCAGATGTTTTATGTGCAGCATGAGATGGTGCATTATCATGCAGAAAAATGATCTTGCTGTGAAATACACGGTTCTTCTTCTTGAACCATGGCAGGAAGTGCTGTTTGAGAAAATCCACATACATTATGGAGTTCATCTTTAGCGCCTTCAGGGATCCTAAAGGGGCCGACAATCTCTCTCCCCATGATTCCAGCCCAAAACATTACTCCACCTCCTCCTTGTTGGCGCTGTAGCCGTGTTTGCGTGGGGTGTCCATCAACCAGCCATCCTCCACTCCATCCATCTGGACCATCGAGCGCTGCACGGCACTCATCCGTGAACAAAACAGTTTTGAAATCAGTCTTCATGTAATGTTTGGCCCACTGGAGCCGTTTCTGCTTGTGTGAAGTCGATAGAGGAGGTCGACAGGATGGCGCATGCACAGCTGCAAACCTCTGAAGGACCCTGCATCTTGTTGTTCGGGGGACGTTGGAGGCACAAGCAGCTTCAAAAACTTGTCTGCTGCTATGACAAGGCTTTTTTGCCGCTGCTCTTTCAACCTGACGTAATTGCCTGTAGGAAAGAGTCCTCAATTTGCCCTTATCAGCACGCACACGTGTGTACTGTGAATCAGCTACATACTTCTTGATTGCCAAGACACTTCATCCTGATCATCGCACAATGTTGATTGTAGTCATGCCTTGACCTAAACACTCCACAATTTGTTGCTTCTCAGCAGCCGACACATCCTTTTTCTTTCCCATTTTGGCAGAAAATGTAGGCTGCTTAATAATGTGAGAGAGCCTTCTTAAGTAGTCTTGCCTTTCATTGGACACACCTGCCAAACTAATTAGCACAGGTGTCTGCAATTGCTTACAGTGATATAAAGAGCCCTGACACACATCACCATCAATGAGTTTAACTGACAAACAAACAAATTCTTCCCTTATCACTCCTAAACACTTTTTGTATAATAATTTGGAACGCAGTGTACATGTGCTTTTCCACAAAACACCAGTGGTTCACGTAGTGAATCTTACAGTTCTAACTTGCCAACCGTGGTCTGTATGGAGTTGTTCAATAAAGGGCCCAAAATTAAGATAACATAGATGGGAGAGGTCTCTATGAATAGGAATTCCTAAGTATTTGATACCCTGTGAGGGCCAGGCAAAGGGAAAGTTGGACTGGATGGAATCCTATATGGATTTGGGGAGGGAGACATCGAGGGCCTCAGACTTCGCTGCATTGATTTTAAAATTTTACCATGTAACAAAGTGATCTATTTCAGCCATAACAGCATGGATGGATATATGTGATTGAGTGATATATACTAGGACATCATCAGCAAATAGAGAGCACTTGTACTCGGTGCCTCCCACCTCAATCCACCTAATATTGGGGTTATGGCGAATTGATGAGAGCAGGTGCTCCGTCACTAGGATGTATAAGAGAGGGGACAGAGGACATCACTGCCTTGTCCCATTGGTGATTGTGAAAGGTGATGAAAATGTTCTGACGCACCCCCTGGGCCTTGGGACACCCGGAGCCGGACCCTTTTTGGTGGATGCTGGTGGTTGTAGTCTTCGTGGCGGCGACCCAGTTCCGTGGCTCAGGGCGGTCAAACCAGTGGCGGAACTATTTATGTGGTTTTCATGTTTAAATGTCCGACTATGCCACCCGTGGATTGCGGTCAGAGTGAACCGCCGCTACAGGGCAGACCACTGAGGCTGGTGTTGTGGGTGCAGCAGAGCGTAGCATAACTCCCCACGGGAGGAGTATAGCCTCAGGGCAGTGTATGCGGAGGATGGGGGTGATGGTGCAGGGCAGCAGCAGTAACGACACGGAGTCAGTGATGCAGTTCAGGGCCTTTACTCACAGTTCTTATTATCCAGACCACGTCTGCAGGTAACGGCTGCCCACGTCGTACTGTGCTCACCAGGTGAGGGGCTCAGACAACTCCCAGATAACTTTGGAGCACTTCACAGGACCCCCTTTGTGTGTCCTTTGTCTGGCCTTTCTTACCAACACTTCTGTCCGGCTGCCTCGGGCCTCCTCTTGGTAAACTTGGCGCCAGTTTCCCTGACCCTATGTGGTGCCTTCCTAGCGGGTGTAGCGAGGGGCTGCGCCACATAAAATGTCAGGGCCTCCGGTTTCTAGCTGAGGGTCGTTTCCTGCCTCCACTAGTTTCGGGGACCGGTCTCCCCCTTTGGCCTGACCCCTCCACGCAGGTGGATTCGGGCGTGCGGTGGCGACTCGCCCGTCCGCATCCCTGGGATCCCTTCATTCCTCGTTCCTGGAGCCTTCTCCGCTCCTCTTCCTTCCTTCTCCCTCTTCCAGGCCTGGGCCTCTGTTACTAGGCCCGCCTCCGGAGCAGAGCTCATGCATAGCCCCTGCTCCCTGCCACTTCTGCTCAGACTTCTCTGCACTGAACTAAGATGGTGCCCACCTTTTATACTCCCTTCTCAATGCACCCAGGAACTGCTTCCTCCCTGCTCCTGCACTACAGGGTTCCCCTTCCTCAGTGTTCCCTCCCCCCACTCCAGCCAGGGACAGGGACTGTCGTGCCCATCTCAGGGGCATATTGGTCGCCCTGCCCCACGGCAATGTGGTGTAATGCATGCAGGTGTCGGGTCCTGATCCACACTCCATCCTTACCTGAGAGTGAGATATCACACCTCTGGGTGAGGTGCAATACGTCTGTAGCAACCGAGCCCTCAGGGTGCTACAGTTCCATTTATCTTCAGCCTAGGTGACGTATTGCGATACAGGGCCGTGATTTTGGCTATAAAAGGGTCCCCTAGACCCCTACCCCAAGCTTTTTAAGAGAATCATATATGGCGTGCCAGGAGACTCTATGGAATGCTTTCTCAGCATCCAACGAGAGTATCTAATTACAAATTTTTAACTGCATCTAGCCCAGGAAATACTTTGTGCCTAGTAGCAGTGTCTGCTAGCGAGCGGATTATCCCGGCTGTTAAGCAAGCTGCACCACCTGTAGTTTAGACACTTAATTTTTTCAAAGGAAATGCTTCGGGACCATGGGATACTTAGTGAAGAGCATCAGGAGGCACCCCAAGGCATAGGGGCTGGGACTGGCAGTAGGATGCCTTGCGGTGGACAGCCAAGCTCGATCCTTATAAAAGCTTTTTAACTGCAGCAGCTTTAGTGGACGCTACTGGAGCTGGAATTACCGCGGCTGCTGGCATGAGACTTGCCCTCCAATAGATCCTTGTAAATGGATTTAAAGTGTATTCATTCAAATTAGAGAGACAATTTAAATTAAAAAGCTTAGAGCTGCCTCCACCACAGGGGGGCTCGCTCGACCCACCAGCGGACAGGCACCAGTATTGGGAGAGGGGGGCTGGCCGTCAGGGTTCACCGCGGCTCTGGCACAAACCCGGCGACACGGAGGTGGCACGGGCAGGAGCGGACTGGCCGTGTCGGCTTCTCACTTTTTGGATTTTAGAAGGGCATGACATGCCTATATCTGTGTCTCCCCCTCCTTTTACTCCTCCACCTCTTTTATTTTCGCATGACTATATGTACTTGTCACTTTTCCATGTGTTAGTAATGTCTTCTGAGCAGTTTGTCAGCTTTTGGACACCTTTGAAGGTGTTTTCTATGTGTTTCTATGTGTTTTTGTTTGCCTGCCATTGGTTTTAACGGTGTTCGAAGGTGTTCGACGAACAGTTCGACGAACAGTTCGGCGAACACACGGGTGTTCGACGAACCGAACCGAACTCGAACACTACGGGGGTGGCTCAACACTAGTCCTAAGCTCTACTATAGTTTTTCCCCACACCACTCTGGGGCTGAGCAATAAAGCATTTTGGTTCCTAGTCTACTTGCTCTTTACATTACTGATCTAGCTTGTTTCTCAACCTTCATCTAGTTCACTATTGCCCAGTCTGACTTCTGCCTGCTCTCCTCTTTTGCTCAAACTCTGCTTACTTTGACTAATGGTTTGAGAATGTATTATGCCTTCTGATACTATTAGGAGTCTCCTGCCTGTATGTCAGTCGTTGCTCATGGAGGCTACTTAGGGAAGCAACCTAGAGATGTCCTGTTGGAAAGGCCATAACTTGTGCAATAGTTGAAGGAGAAGAACACAAATTATTGTAGACTCTTCTGCCTTGTTTAACAGTAATTAAAATCCATCAGTGGATTAGCGTGTCCATGACGTTTGTCATTAAACAGACAAAGCCCTCATCATTAAGTGGAGATCTGGGAAGAAGGCATTCTGAATATCCCACCAGGACTAACGCATGTTATTGTGGCCGTATGTTCTAGTTCTTACCAGAATTGTAAGGAACTTTGGTGAACCAATTGGTAAGGGGTGGCCATACACAGAAAGATACTTTGCTCTGATTGGAGATAAGGAAAAATTGAATCAATTTCAAAGGTTTCATATCTCACATTTTGGTGATTTTTAGCTCAAGTGAATCCATCAGCAGTTTTTTCCTATGTAATGTGACAGCAGAATGATGTAGGGACAGAGACCTTGATTTCAGCAATGTGTCACTTAGTTTATCGGGTGCAGTAGATGTGATAGAATCAGAGTTTTCTCTGCTGCAGATTTAGCAGAGCTCGGAATGCTGAGCTGTGTATGACTCCGCCCACACAACTGATTGGCAGATTTCTATGTACACTGTATATTGACAGAAATCTGCTAATCAGTGCTGGGGGCATGGTTGGACAAAGAAGACACCTAGTCCTGCAGTGATTATCTCCTGCTGATAAAACACTGATTTTATTGTAACAGCAAAACACAACCTATTAAACGACCTATTCTGAAATCTCAGCCCCTACATTATGCTGCTCTCAGATTACATAGAAACACATGCTGAGAGATTCCATTTAAATTACTCTTTGCATTAATCATAGCCAACAACTTGATTTGCGTAGTTAACAAAACAAGCAGTGGATAGGGGTTTTACTTTGGGAATCAAGAACACATGACCATAATTACAAAAGAAAACACAATGTCCATGCAATTATTATTGTTATTATTTATTATTATAGTGCCATTAATTCCATGGCACTTTACATGTTTAAAAGGGGGATACATAGCAAGCAACAAGTACAATATTTTGAACAAAAACGAGTCACCGACTGGTACAGGAGGAGCGAGGACCCTGCCCGCGAGGGCTCACAGTCTACAAGGGATGGGTGTGGATACAGGAGGTGAGGGTACAGCTGGTCATGCAGCGGTATGGCGGAGCGAGGGTTGCTGCAGGTTGTAGGCTTGGCGGAAGAGGTGAGTCTTCAGGTTCCTTTTGAAGGTTTCCACGGTAGGCGAGACCCTGATATGTTGGGGTAGAGAGTTCCAGAGTAGGGGGGATGCACGGGAGAAATCTTGTATGCGATTGTGGGAAGAGGAGATAAGAGGGGAGTAGAGAAGGAGATCTTGTGAAGATCGGAGGTTGCGTGCGGGTATGTACAGGGAGACTAGGTCACAGATGTATGGAGGAGACAGGTTGTGGATGGCTTTGTATGCCATGGTTAGGGTTTTAAACTGGAGTCTCTGGGCAATGGGGAGCCAGTGAAGGGATTGACAGAGGGGAGATGCCGGGGAATAGTGGGGGGACAGGTGGATTAAACGGGCAGCGGAGTTTAGGATAGATTGGAGGGGTGCGAGAGTGTTAGAAGGGAGGCCACTGAGTAGGAGGATGTAGTAGTCGAGGCGGGAGATGATGAGGGCGTGCACTAGTGTTTTTGCAGATTCGTGGTTGAGGAATGTGGATCCGGGAAATATTTTTGAGTTGGAGTCGACAGGAAGGTGTAAGGGCTTGAATATGAGGTTTGAAGGAGAGATCAGTGTCAAGGGTTACCCCAAGGCAGCGAGCTTGCAGGACTGTGGAGAGTGAGAAGCCATTGACTTTGATAGATAGGTCAGTTGGGGGTGTTGAGTGAGATGGTGGAAAGATGATGAATTCAGTTTTATCCATATTAAGTTTTAGGAATCTTGCAAAGAAGAATGATGAAATAGCATTGTGGGATTCTGGTTAGTAAGGTATAGATATCGGGTCCAGAGAGGTAGATCTGTGTGTCATCAGCATAGAGGTGATACTGAAAGCCGTGAGACTCTATGAGCTGTCCCAGGCCGAAGGTGTAGATGAAGAAGAGCAGGGGTCCTAGAACTGAACCTTGGGGGACACTGACAGATAGGGGGCGAGATGAAAAGGTAGTGCATGAGTGGGAGGCGCTGATTGTCCTGTCTGTTAGGTATGAGGAGATCCAAGATAGGGCCAAGTCTGTATGTGAATGTGCAATGTGAAAGACAATGTATTGACAGTAACCCTAAATTCTTTTAAGGGCTGTGGATTCATGACTAAAGTAAAGACCATGCCATGGTACATATCTGATGATTTCAAAAGTTGATTAACTGATTAGAAACAAATCAAATTCCAAAATATTTTATCATAATGGTAAATTCCCCTTAGCATTGGAAGGATTGATCTACAGGTGCTTCTCACAAAATTAGAATATCATCAAAAAGTTAATTTATTTCAGTTCTTTAATACAAAAAGTGAAACTCCTATATGATATAGAGTCATTAGAAACAGAGTGATCTATTTCAAGTGTTTATTTCTGATAATGTCGATGATTATGGCTTACAGCCAATGAAAACACAAAAGTCATTATCTCAGTAAATTAGAATACTTTATAATAACAGCTTGAAAAATGTTTTTAAAATCAGAAATGTTGTCCTACTGAAATGTATGTTCAGTAAATGCACTCAATACTTGGTCGGGGCTCCTTTTGCATCAATTACTGCATCAATGCGGCGTGGCATGGAGGCGATCAGCCTGTGGCACTGCTAAGGTGTTATGGAAGCCCAGGTTGCTTTGATAGCAGCCTTCAGCTCATCTGCATTGTTGGGTCTGGAGTCTCTCATCTTCCTCTTGACAATGCCTCATAGATTCTCTATGGGGTTAAGGTCAGGCGAAATTGCTGGCCAATCAAGCACAGTGATACTGTTGTTCTTAAACCAGGTATTGGTACTTTTGGCAGTGTGGACAGGGGCCAAGTCCTGCTGGAGAATGAAATTTCCATCTCCAAAAAGCTTGTCGGCAGAGGGAAGCATGAAGTGCTCTAAAATTTCCTGGTAGACTGCTGCACTAATTTTGGTCTTAATAAAACACAGTGGACCTACACCAGCAGATGACATGGCTCCCCAAACCATCACTGATGGTGGAAACTTCACACTAGACCTCCAGCAGCTTGGATTGTGGCCTCTCCACTATTCCTCCAGACTCTGGGACCCTGATTTCCAAATGAAATGTAAAATTTACTTTCATCTGAAATCAACACCTTGGACCACTGAGCAACAGTCCAGGTCTTTTTCTCCTTGGCCCAGGTAAGACGCTTCTGGCGTTGTCTATTGGTCATGAGTGGCTTGACACAAGGAATTCGACACTTGTAGCCCATGTCCTGGATACGTCTGTGTGTGGTGGCTCTTGAAGCAATGACTCCAGCAGCAGTCCACTCCTTGTGAATCTCCCCCAAATTTTTAAATGGCCTTTTCTTAACAATCCTTTCAAGGCTGCGGTTATCCCAGTTGGTTGTGCACCTTTTTCTACCACACTTTTTCCTTCTATTCATCTTTCCATTAATATGCTTGGATACAGCACTCTGTGAACAGCCAGCTTCTTTAGCAATGGCCTTTTGTGACTTACCCTCCTAGTGAAGTGTGTCAATGACTGCCTTCTGGACATCTGTCAAGTCGGCAGTCTTCCCCATGATTGTAGAGCCTACTGAACAGACTAAGGGACTTTTTAATACACTTAGCAAGCCTTTTCAGGTATTTTTTGTTAATTGTTCTAATTTACTGAGATAATGACTTTTGTGTCTTTATTGGCTATAAGCCATAATCGTCAACATTAACAGAAATAAACACTTGAAATAGATCACTCTGTTTGTAATGACTCTATATAATATGAGTTTCACTTTTTGCATTGAAGAACTGAAATAAATTAACTTTTTGATGATATTCTAATTTAGTGAGAAGCACCTGTATTTCCTGTTCTTACATACAGCCAACATATTCTGCAGCTTTCTAGACATTTTCATAGGAGCTTTCAATCTAATTTCCCTATTTCACATACACATACATTATAAGAAACTAAATTACCTGTATGATTTTTTGCAATGTGAAAGGAAATCCACACAAACAGATGAACAACATACAAATTGCAGATGTAAGGAGGTAAACTACAAGTACCCATTCTTACCCCCTTTATGAACATTTATTAAAATACCTAGTTGCCTATGTTGATCTGATGATGTTTATACAATAGTTTATTGTTTTTGTTAATTGTAGCCATAAAGTCCTGGCAAGAACTAACCGGATGGAGCTGTGTGGATGACCAGAAAGGAGGGCTGTGGTGTCTGGACCAGTCAGCGGCGTGGTGACTATAATTTTTATTTTCACCTTGTATTTTACTATGTTGTGGGTCCTGGAAAGACCCCAGAACATAATAAGTTATATTTAATTCTCATTGTATAAATTTGATGAGAAGGTAATTTCCTGGCCCAATACAAGATAACTGCCAAATTATACTTTTGGCCCATTTGTTTATCTGTACTTGCCAGTATACGTCAATAAAGTCTCAAAACTTCCAAAAATAATTAGTTATGTACGCCTATTAGGCCACACGTCCAGGTAGAAATGAAAATCAATCTTTATTTAACAAAGAAACACATGAGATTGACACATGTAAAAACATGAAAAAACATCAAAAGGCAATACAGCAGTGAACCCCCTAGTCTATAGCCAAATAGAGGATGAATATCCTACCAAATTTTGGTGAAAATATATGCAAAGATTGTAATAAAGCAGTATCGGTAAAGTGGATGAAAAAAAGTTCGTAAATATTGGAATGTCACTACAAAATATATATATTTTTCATCCTACCATCCTGTTACGCACCTGTCCCGGGTATCCTGAGCTCTGCTTCCTTCACCTTGGTCCGCTGCCCTCTCCTCTGTTGTTCTCCATTTCAGGTTTTGCAAGTTGCCCGGCATGACTCAGTGATGTCATCTCCATAATCCTATTTAAGGCTTAACAGGACAAACACCAGAGTCTTAAGATTGACTCTCTAAACCTCTATATTTAGTATGCTCCATCATCTGTTCATACTGTGCCTCAACTTGCTTCCATCTGACGCGCCCCCTGGGACATATTCCTTTTTGAGGGGAATACCCGGCA
This sequence comes from Phyllobates terribilis, assembly GCF_046119375.1. NCBI lineage: Eukaryota > Metazoa > Chordata > Amphibia > Anura > Dendrobatidae > Phyllobates > Phyllobates terribilis. The sequence continues at coordinate 333,880,507 of NW_027362768.1, forward strand.
CCGGATCAGATGGGGGGTTGTAGTCTCCGAGCGGCTGAGACCCGGTCCCGTGCCCAGGGCGTCAAGCTATGTGTTATGTGGCAGTTCTTACTGATGTTATAAGAGTTCTTTTGTGTCGACTACGCCACCCGTTGTGATGCGGTCACTGTGGCCGCCGCTGCTGCAGGGTCCGCTGAGGCTGATGGTGGGTGTGCAGCTTGGTGAGATAACCCCCAACGGGAGGGGTATAGCCTCAGAGGGGACAGGCGCAGAGGATGGGGGTTGTGGTGGTGCGGTGCAGCCGGCAATGAAGACAGACTCGGGTTGTGCAGTTAAGGGAGTTTACTTACTACTGATGTTTCGGTCACTCCAGCTGTTAGTGACCACCCGAGCCGTGCTGCGTCCACCAGGTCCTGGATCCGGCCAACCCCCAAACAAGTCCGGAGCGTGGCCCTGAGCTCTCCCTCTGTCCTTTCTTCAGCCGTCCCCACCAGTGATCCACCTAGGTCCAGCTCCCTCGGGCCTTCTGTTGGGCAACCCTTGGCCTTAGGTTCCCTGACCCTCCATGTGGTATGCCTTCAGGGTGGATGTAGTGGGTGGCCGTGGCAGATGCTGCCCACAGCCTCCGGTCTCTGGCTAGGGATGTTTTTGCCCCCACCAGCTTGGGTTCCGGTACCCTTGTGCTGACTCCTCACCCGGTGCTCTAATTTGGGTTCTTGGGTCCCTTCAGTCTTCCCCCTCTGGGTCTTTCTCTTTCTTTCTCCTCTCTCTCTCTCCAGGGCTGCTGTTTCCTTCTCTCTCCTCTCCAACTGACTTGTTCTCAGCGTCTGACCCTGATCTAAGTTGGTGCCCTCCTTATATATCCCTCTATGTGTGAGCTCAGGTGACCAGCACCCAATGAGCTCCTATCACTACCCAGGCTGCTCCCCCTATCTGCCCCTACACTACATGGGATGTACCACCCCCCTCCCACTCCAGCCAGGAACAGGCTCGGTTGTACCTGCACATTTCTAAGTGGAAGTACCGTCGGCCTGCTCCTCTGGAATGGGATGTATGTAGTGCATGCAGTCTATCTGAGCTCAGTTCCACACTCCTTCCTTACCCGGGAGTGGAATATCACACCTCTGGGTTGAGGTGCAATACCCCTGTAGCAGCCGAATCCTCAGGGTGCTACACATCCCTGCTGTGTTACATTTTCGTCCTGATGCACCTGAGATTCCTGAGTGTGCCAAGTCCTCACTGGCCACTTGCCTTCTAGCTTGCGGCATCGGCGCCCTGGGGCTGTGTGTCCTCCCGGATCTGAGACTTAGAGGATTCTTCTCACCAGATGAGCCTAAACACATTCACCTTTGTAGGGTGTGCAACCCCTTGTGTATCACCATTCAAAGATCACTTCCTTAGGGCTACATTCACAATACAAGCTTAACTTGGTTGGTGCAACAAACCCTCCCTGAGGTTTGAGGTACTCAACCACTATGGGATGTCCAGTAAGAGCTTATTTCACTTGCCACCTAAGTGCCTATGGGTCATTAAGAAGCCACAAACTAAAAGAATTGCTGCCAAGCTTTTTTGGATTTCATATTATGGAACTGTTCTCAAATGTCAACATGCTGGAAGCCACATACCAGCACAGACAGATACAATATGAAAGGGAATCAGGAAATATGCATGATGATTATGCAAACGGAAAGCCACATACCTGTGGATGAAGCAAATGGATTGTCAGATCAAGAGCAATGATGACATTGAAACATGCATATTTTGGCTGCACACTTAAAGAGACACACTTATGGAGAAAGACTACGGTCTGTGGTGGGGAAAATACGTGAGATGGAGGAAAGATAAAGCCATATTCTCCTTCTCCTTTCGCTTCCTCAAGCTCAATGTGGACAAATCTGAACTCATTATGTTTCCTCCATCTGATATATCTGCTCCACCTGATCTATCTATCACAATAAATGACATCAGGCTTTCCCCTGTATCCGCTGCCTCAGAGTAACCCTTAACTCTGCCCTGTCCTTCAAACCGCTATTCCACGCTCTCTCCTCCTGACACCTCCAGCTTAAACATATTTCCAGAATTCGTATCTTCGTAAACCCGCAATCTACTAAAATGCTCGTGCATGCCCTCATCATCTCCAACTCGATTACTGCAACATCCTCCTCTGTGGCCGACCCACTAACACTCTCACACCTCTCCAGTCCGTCCTTAACTCTGCTGCCTGACTAGTTCATCTCTCTCCTCACTAATCCTCTGCTACCCCCCTTTGCAAATCCCTTCACTGGCTCCCAATTGCCCACCGTATCCAGTTCAAACTACTAACACTGACCTACAAAGCCACCCATAACCTTTCTCCTCCGTACATCTCTGAACTAATCTCCCAAGATCTTCCCTCACGTAATCTCCAGTCCTCCCAAGACCTCCTTCTCTCCTCTACACTTTTTCGTTCCTCACCCAATCGCCTCCAAGACTTCTCCCGAATATCCCCCATACTCTGGAATTTTGTGCCCCGACATGTCAGAGCAGCCACCATATTCGGATCTTTCTGACAAAACCTGAAAATTCATCTCTTCAAGATAGCTTACAACCTGCAATGACCACGCTGCCACCTCACCAACACCGGAGCTGCCGCAACTCCCCAACCTACTGTCTCCTTTCTCATCATACCGTAGAATGTAAGCCCGCAAGGGCAGGGTCCTCTTCCATCTGTAGCAGTCTATCATTGTTAGTTTGTTAACTGTAAGTGATAGCTGTATTTTGTATGTAATTCCCATCTCATGTATAGCACCATGGAATCAATGATGCTCTAAAAATAAATAATAATAATATTAATAAAAATATGGCAAAATGTTACTTTAGAAGATAGTACAAAACTTTAGGGACTTTGCACGCTGCCATTTAGCCTCTGTTCTGAGTATGAGGCCCTAGAAAGTCATTTTAATACAGAAATAAGTTTCAAGTTAGTTAAAGAATAATTAGTAAGCGATTCAGTTCTGTTTGCAGATATAGAAATGTTTTGTTAAGTTCACTGAGTTAATCCAATGCATGATTTTATTTTAAACTAATCCATACTTTTAAATAAGAGACGTACATTGTTTTGCCTTTAGGGAAAATTTTGTAATCATTTTGTAATGAAAATCACATTTCTATCAGCAAAAGAAAGAATTAATAAATCAAATTCTTAAAAGTATTTTGTAATTATATTGCATTTTTCATGTTTATACCAAATCCCTTTAGTATGTTAAGTAATTACTTCAGGAACTTCACATATTAAGTCAGGGACTTTAAAGCCTAAATGAAGAAGCGTCGTCGATGGCTTGAGATTCTTCATCTTCATTATGTATGCTGATCATTTCCATATAATATGTAAGTTTGAAGTGTTTCCTATTTCTGGATTGCTGGAGGATGTTAATGCCATGACTACAGGTAACTAATTAATTGTTGTATTCAAGACACTTATCTTAATACTCCACTAAATACATCCGTATATTTACACTGTATCTCCAACATTAATGCTCATCTAAGAAAAATTAAAGTTTTTGAAAAATGGGTCAATTTCAGTTAATGCCATTTTCTTTTAAATTGGCAAAGGAAGAAGAAATTATTTTCTATTTTGGTTACTTAAGCCTAATAACGTTGACTGTTTTTTTCTTGCATTTTCTAGCACCAATGATCACTCCAAAAGGATAAAAAGGGAAAAGGGAAAAGGGGGCTTAATTACTTCAAAAGCCTAAGGATTTATACTAATAAGGCTACTTTAGTGCAAGCTCTGTCTTGGGAAGAAAACAGTAATAACCAGTGTCAAATATGTGTTAACTTAATTTTAAAAAGGCTCAGGCTGACTAAAAAATAAATGAAAATAGAAATAATTATCCCCACCATCATAGCTCTTCTCTGGGATGCTTTCAGTCACTGACAAAGTGGGCATTTCCCGATATTTTCAGTGTCTAAATACCAGGTAAGCTTTGGAACAGGAGCTTTATGTGATTGGAGAGGGTGAACTTCTTTTACTTTTGTTAAAGTGGTATTCTCAACTTTGAAATGTATCCCTTTTTCGCGGGAATAACTTGGAATAGGGGATAACTTCCCAATCGCTGAGGTTCCGACGCTGGGGGTTTCCCATTGTTCCTAAGAACCATAGCTCTGAAAAGCCTTGTGTGAATGGAGTGGTGTTCGAAAATGCGCACTGCTGCTCCATTCATTCTTAATAGGACCACTGGAGATTGCCGAGGGTGGTGTTTTGGCAATCATATTAAAATGAATGAAGAGGCAGTGCATATGATCGAGTAGCCCTCTATTCACATGGTGCTCTTAAGATATCCCATTCTTGGGATCAGTAATGGGATCCAACAGTTAGAGACCTAGAGATTGGGAAGTTATCCTGTAATGGGGTTCTGTCAATGGTCGACAACTGGCTCTAAAATGGTTACCACGGACAGGCATAGTGCAAATGACTCCACTTACCAAATCTCAGGTGTTATCTACTTCATCAAATTACTTGTATAGGGATAAAGAACATCAATTCACCTTTCCAATCAGGTGTCTAGCAATATTGGGTTTAGAAGTAGCAGTTGCACCTGAGCCCTGGAGCCTTAGAGAGCTCAATGGAGTATTGACCCCATGCTTTACCAATATTATAAATGTCACATTGGGCGTACATATTCAGAATTGGGACCCATGAGCGTTCAACTCATACATCTGTTTCTTTAAAGGGAACCTGTCAATAGATTCATGCTAGAAACAAAGAGAAAAAATAACCAACTCACCCATGTCAATCTGTCCAAGGCAATGAGGAAGCTCCTGATCATGCCACTGCATAGTGTCCATGTAACATATTGCAAAAGGAAAAACAATACAGCTTCCAATCGTTATAAGTAGTGATGAGCGAGTATGTTCTGATAACTCTTTCGGCGAGCATGATCGGGTGCTCGCCGAGTATTTTCAGCGTGCTCGGGTGTTATGTTTTCGTCACTCCATGCGCATGATTTGCGACTGTTTGACAGCTTTAATACATGTGAGGAATGTCTGTTTCTTAGGCATTTCTCACATGTATTAAAGCTGTCAGACAGTAGAAGATACTCAGAAAACACCCGAGCATGCTTGCAAATCTCGAGTAACAAGCATGCTCGCTCATCATTAGTTATAATTAATAAAATTATATATATGTTTTTTATCCTTAAAACCATACACACTGAAAAATCATAGATGTGTATAGTGTTAGTGGGCAACACCATAAAAAAACCAATGCGTTTCGAACACTAACTGCTTTCTTAATCCTGGTATGAAGATTTATGCTGCACAAACCACGACAGCATGGAACGGAACCTGGCTGTCCGATTGCAGAAGTAGGTTGAGAATATACTGTACAGATAGTCATGACTAGCCCAGAGTGGCCCTCAGTTGGGTTCTTCCTGACCCACTCCGGTTGAGTGTTTCTTCCTATGCACACACATGGGAGTTACCAGCCTGGAGTCGGGCTAGTAGGAACCATGTCCTTGGCAGCATGAATCTAGTTTATCCTCAGTATGTAAGTAAATTAGTCAATAGGTGTCTCCTTAGTAAATAAGAACGTTTGCAGACAAATTCTATCCTGGCTAGGCAAAAAGAACACGTATAAAAGAAAAAAAGTTCTGTCGATATAAAAGCACCAGACTAGAAATGATACATTTTAAACAAGTCTTCCATTGAAGAGTTAAATAATGCCGACCATCTCCTGTAAGCTTTCCAAATCATCAACACTGCCTTTTTCCATAAAGCAGGGCACCTGCCAATTCCTTCATTTGCTTTTACATCCTTTTTGCTCATTAACAGTAACATAATTAACAAACAATTCTAATTCCCAGTCCATTACAATGTTTTTCTCCTTGTCTTACTTGGTTACTACTGATAATTGTATTCTTTCCAAGCCAGAAAGTGTTGTACATAATATGTGGCAGAGCAGCAAACAACTTTACGGAAGGAAGGAAGAGTGGTAAAAGAAATTGGAACTTAAATGTTGAAAGAAATATATCAATACATAGCGATCAGTATCCAGGTCAGGGACAAGGTCTCGAATCATCACTCATAAATTGAGGCTTGACGTCAGCTCTCTGGTAATTAAAAAAAAAAAATTAAAAAGCTTATTTTTGGAACCTCCTGTGCAGAGGATGCTAATTAATCTCCTAATAAATTAACTTCCAGTTTGGTCTTTCAAATTCTACTTATTAGAGAGCTTTCTGCCAAAAAATCAAGATTCAACATCATTAAATTCCAACCATCTTCAAGCTTCGGCTCAAGTGGTCCTCTTGAAGGATGTAAAATAAGTGGGTTATAATATGACTGGGTGTAACTGAAAATTTATAAGCTAACCTATTTATCTATTTATTAGGCTTTGTTTATATAGCACCATTAGTTCCACAGCACTTTACAGACATTATCATCACTGTCCCCATTGGGGCTCACAATCCCTATCAGTATGTCTTTGGAGTGTGGGAGGAAACCGGAGAACCTGGAGGAAACCCACACAAACACGGGGAGAACATACAAACTCCTTGAACCTATGATTTTATGACAACCCAATACCCCTCTATAAGTAAAATAGCTACTGTACAATAAAAGAAGACACCTTCTTATCACTCTGCAGTTCATGATAGTATTTAAAATAAATTTTTGGCCACAAACTAAAAACTCAATATTAAGTGGAGGTTCAGTTTCTCAAACTTTTTGTAAAGGTGGGACATTTATCATACATGACACTTATGACATGTGTGATGCGCCTTACCATGCTCTCGGGGGCAATGGGGTCATGATGTCTTCAAACCCCAGAGTATCATAAATATAGGATGAAAAGAAAAATTAATACTCACCTCACCACTCACCTGTCCTGGCTCCACAGCCCCTCATCTGGTCTTCTGCGCAGCTTTCTTTGGCCTCTTTACTGCCCCACTGCACGCAACATCTTCTAACTCCATCTTCACTCTGTGTGTAGACCTCTGATGTCATGACACACGTCATGAATTGTATCACCTGAGATCTAGCTAGATCATTAGGCAATGCATAAAGCCAAGTCATGCCAGAAGTATCTGTGCAGAGCAAAGATATAGGAAGAGGATATCCTGTTCACTGGGGTAGTAAAGAAGAGGCTGGGTGGAGTTGCCCAGTGGACTTGATAAGGTCTATGGCGGTGAGACGGGTGAGCGATGAGATGAGTATTATTATTTTTAATATTTTCACCTCTTTTCTGGTTCTGCTATTTTTCAGAATTTGCAAAAAGCAAAATTCAAATTTTGGGGAAAATTCAAAGCAAATTCATTTCACCTTAAGTTAATTTCTTCATCTGTACATTCAACTGCTTGAAAAGTTTTCTAGAACCTGTGGAATTCACGTCACTGTGCAGATCTTCCCTCCCTAATAAAATAGAGAATAATACAGTATGGAATGCACCTCATCTCTACAGGACCCTCATGGCAGATGCATAGATTGCTTACATCAGGGGCGAGCAAGAGGGCCCAAGAGGTAAGGGGGCCCATATTCACCTCTAAGACAGAAGGAATTGTGCTGATGATGAGTTATTGAACTGCAAGAACTCATATATTGTTCAGGGGTCCTTTTCTGTCTGTGTCCACCAGTGGCTTACATATTACATACACTATTGTTTGCTTGTAGTTAAAGAGAACCAGTCATTTGCCATAAATCTAACTTTTTTAACTAGTGTAAATGTCGTAGTTAGTGTTGAGCATTCCGATACTGAAATATCGGGTATCGGCCGATATTCGCGGTATCGGAATTCCGATACTTAATTCCGATACTTTTGCAATATCGTATACCGGAATCGGAAGTTCCCATAATGCAATGAGCCATTTTCATTTTATTCAGCCAATGAGGATCCTAAGAAGTGTGGGCACATCCTGTTAGGCATGTAGGCATCTTAACTAATGGCATGGCTGTGATTGGCTGCTGAAATGATGTCATGATGCACTATAAAAGCCGCCACCGCCATTTTGAGCTCACTCTGCTGTGAATTCAGTTAGGGATAGGATGCTGTTGTTCTGAGGGACAGTTTTAGCTACCTATTTGGTCTATTCTGCTTTACCCAAGCTACTTTATAAATCGCTGTGCCTTGCAGTGCTAGTGCACAGTTCTCTGTGCTGTTCACCGCTTTCTGCAAGGTCTCTGTGTGTGAGTGCAGCTCACCCTGTAGTGTGTGCTTCAGCCACGTCTGGTTATAGTGCACTCAGTGTGTGTCACTGCCTCATACATTGTCCTTTTTTTCCAATTCATAATTTTTCCTGATATCTCCTATTAGTGTGGTGGTTCCATCCGTATTCAGCTAAATTTGTTCCAAACACACTATATAGGAGTAGATAGAGAAATTTTTTTGGTCTTGCAGCGCTAGTGCACAGTGCTCTGCATCTGTACTGTTCACCGCTGTCTGCAAGGTCTGGTGTGTGAGTGCAGCTCACCCTGTAGTGTGTGCTTCAGCCACGTCTGGTTGTAGTGCACTCAGTGTGTGTCACTGCCTCATACATTGTCCTTTTTTGCCAATTCATAATTTTTCCTGATATCTCCTATTAGTGTGGTGGTTCCATCCGTATTCAGCTAAATTGGTTCCAAACACACTATATAGGAGTAGATAGAGAAATTTTTTTGGTCTTGCAGCGCTAGTGCACAGTGCTCTGCATCTGTACTGTTCACCGCTGTCTGCAAGGTCTGGTGTGTGAGTGCAGCTCACCCTGTAGTGTGTGCTTCAACCACGTCTGGTTGTAGTGCACTCAGTGTGTGTCACTGCCTCATACATTGTCCTTTTTTGCCAATTCATAATTTTTCCTGATTTCTCCTATTAGTGTGGTGGTTCCATCTGTATTCAGCTAAATTGGTTCCAAACACACTATATAGGAGTAGTTAGAGGAGCCTTTCTGCAGCATTGGGCCCTGCAGCCCCAGCCAGATTAGTATTAGCCTATTTTTTGCAGCCTCATCTATTGCATTGTAGGTTACCTTCCTACATTGTAATAGCTACAAAAAGTTTGTGATACTATCGTTATTACATCTTTAGGCACATCCAGTGTCTTTTTGTGACAAAAAAAACCTAAATAAAGTTCACCAAACACTCCACTTTACAGTTGTGTAGGCCACATTAGCTCATATTAAATTCTAGTCCACACTTTATAAAATTAGTGTTTCTTATACCTGTTAGCAGCTGTTCAGGAATAAGCACACTAAGCCCTTAGTACTTTTCTGCCTATCTTTATCAGTCTACCAAGATGAAGAAGGCAGGGAGTAAGGCATGTGGTCGTGGGCGTGGGCATGGGCGTGGGCGTGGAGTTTCTGCAGGGAGAGGATGTGAGGATTCTGTGCCTGCAGGGAGAAGACGTGGGGATTCTGTGCCTGCTGCGGGCACCAGTGACTCAGCATCCCCTAGTTTTACCAGGGAACAGTCCTTTATGCGCAGCTTTGTAGGAGCTAGCCGTACCCCACTGCTACGGGAGGACCAAATTGAAGCCGTTGTCGGATGGATGGCAGCTAACGCATCGACTTCAATTAGTTCCAGATCCTCTCAGGTCCTGAGCACTGAAGAGCACCCATCTGTCTCTTCACCACCTGCCAAATTGCCCAGGCAGTCAGAGAGCCCTGGACAGGAGCCATCTCTACTTCTGTTCTCTGAATCTCTTGGCTTGGAAAGAGGGGGCCAGCCAAGCAGAATTCGAGAATTTGAAGAAGAGGTAGTATGCAGTGATGCGCAACCGTTTTGTCTCTCTGAATCTGAAGAGGTGGGTGGGCCAGTGCCTATGGTCAGCAGCACACCTCAGTACGCATCTGATTTTGAGACTCAGGTGCCACTTTCTGGTGCGTACTGTGCTGTCGAGACTACCCAGGAGAAGCAGTTGTTTGAAGAGGGTGGTGTAGATGATGAGGTCCTTGACCCATCATGGCGTGAGGGACAGGAAGGTGGTGGGAGCAGCTCTGAGGAAGAGATTCCCCGAACAGCCCAAAAAGGAGGGAGAGGGAGGGGGCAGACTTGGTTGCCTGTAGCCTCCACTTCGGCACCCATTAGGAGCATGGTTCTTCCAAAATCCAAAGCGGGCGCTCCCAAGACTTGCAGTGCCTGGTCCTTTTTTGACACAGTTGCAGATGACATTTGCTTTGTCAAATGCAAGCTGTGTAATCAGAAGGTGAAAAGAGGGAAAAGTGTCAGCAACCTCAATACCACAAATATGTGGAAACATGTGCGGTCCAAGCACGTGGTGGAGTTACAAAAACACACTGAAGACCTAGGCCAACCTACAGCGCCACCTACCACCTCTTCAGCTCGTGTTGTAGCCTCTTCCTCCAGCTCACACACAGCTGGTTCGGCTTCCTCACAGGATCGCCATGGAAGAATCTCTGGCACTGTTGTACAGAGACACAGTGTAATTCCACCCACAGCACCACTTTCCCAGTCATCCTCACACTCCCAGGCCAGTCTACAGCCATCGTTAGCACAGGCATGGGAGAAAAGGCGCCCATACTCAGCAAACCACCCCCGAGCACAGGCTCTGAATGCAGGCATTGCTAAACTACTGGCCCTTGAAATGCTATCATTCAGGCTGGTGGAGACTGACACATTCCGTAACTTTATGGCATTGGCAGTCCCACAATACAACGTGCCCAGCCGATTTTATTTCAGCAGGCAAGCCGTCCCTGCCCTGCAACATCATGTGGAGGGAAAAATTAAACATGCGCTACAAAACGCCGTCAGTAGCAAGGTCCACCTGACCACCGATGCGTTGACCAGTAAGCATGGACAGGGACGATACCTTTCCCTCACTGCCCATTGGGTAAATGTTGTGGAGCCGGGTACAGATCTTGAGAGTGGCGCTGTACGTGTTCTGCCAACTCCAAGGATTGCAGGAATCCAGTCTGTACACATTGACTCCTCCTCATACTCCAGTTCCTCTGAATCAGCGCTGCAGGAGCCGTCACGGTCTACCTCCACATCGACCCATGAACGGTTACCTGTTATGGTGACCAATATGAGCACAGCCGTGGCCAAACGTCAACAGGCCGTATTAAAATTAATTTCTTTGGGGAATCGAAGCCACACAGCGCAGGAGCTCTGGAATGCCATCAAGCAGCAGAGCGACGTGTGGTTTGTGCCAGCGAATCTCCAGCCAGGCTTGGTAGTGTGTGACAATGGCCGAAATCTGGTGGCAGCTCTGAGCCTAGGCAACCTCACTCACATCCCATGTCTGGCACATGTGCTCAACTTGGTCGTGCAGAGTTTTTTGAGGGACTATCCGGATCTTGATGCACTGCTTCACAAGGTCCGCATAGAGTGCGCTCACTTGCGGCGTTCCAGCAATGCAAGATCACGCATTGCAGCTCTGCAGCGCCGATTACGTCTTCCGGAACATCGCATCATATGTGACCTACCTACCAGGTGGAATTCAACGTTACATATGTTGGAGAGGTTGTGTGAGCAGCAGGCAGCAGTAATGGAGTACCAGCTGCAGCGGGCGCAAAGAAGTCGCAGTGCGCGCCGTTCACACTTCACCACCACTGAGTGGGCCTCTATGAAGGACATTTGCCACGTTTTGCGTGCCTTCGATTATTCCACGCGGATGGCGAGTGCAGATGATGCACTAGTCAGCATGACTATCCCCCTTATCTGCCTGCTTGAAAAAACACTGCAAGCACTAAGGGACGAGGTTTTGGAAGAGGTGGAGGATGAGGAGTCACAAATGCCATCTGCTTCTCTACAGTCTGCGCAACGTGGTTCCTCACAAAGGCCTAGGCAGGGGACACTTTGTGAGGAGGATGAGGAGGAGTCAATGGATGAGGAAGACATCTGTCCAGAGGAGGGAGGTACACAATGCTCTAGTAGTCAGTATCTAGAGCGAGGGTGGGGTGATGCAGAGCAGGCAGAGATCACGCCTCAAGCAGGGGACAGCGTTTCTTGGCCAGTTGGCAGTCTGCAGCACATGGTTGATTTCATGCTGCAGTGCCTGAGAAATGACCGCCGCATCGCCCACATTCTCAACACGGCTGATTATTGGGTGTCCACCCTCCTAGATCCTCGCTACCGGGACAACTTACAAAGCCTCATAACACCGTTGAACCGGGAGCGTAAAATGCGGGAGTACCAAGACGCACTGGTGCATTCCATCATGTTCTCCATTCCAACCGAGAGCAGTGCTGCTAGTGCTTTACAAAGCAGCTCAGTGCGTCGAGGCAGTGGAGGAAGCTCTGCACAAAGAGGGAGCAGAAGCAGCGCCTCAGCACAAGGCAAGACCAGTATGGCCGAAATGTGGCAAAGTTTTGTGTCCCCGCCGCCACAAATGTCAACACCATCACAGACGGCTCCAGTCAGCAGGAGGTAACGTTTCCGTCAGATGGTGACAGACTACATGTCTTGCCCTCTTAGTGTACTCCCAGACGGCTCTTCTCCCTTCAAGTTTTGGGTCTGTAAGCTAGATACATGGCCAGAGCTAAGTCAGTATGCATTGGAGGTGCTAGCTTTCCCTGCTGCTAGTGTATTATCGGAACGCGTCTTTAGTGCCGCAGGTGGTGTACTAACAGACCGTCGCATGCGACTATCCTCCGATAACGTTGACCGGCTTACTTTTCTCAAAATGAACAAGGCCTGGATCTCTCATGAATTTGCCAGTCCTCTTCCAGAGTAAATAATTGTTGGCAAAAGTATCCAGGTCTCCTGTTCTGTTCATGTTTCTACCACCTGAACTGTAATCCCTGAGCTCCAACACCGCCAGTTGGCGCTCGGAAGTGCCGTCTGCACAGTCAACACTTGCTGCCGTTTTATTGGGGTTCAGTAACGTCAGCTGTTCCACGGCTGTGCGGACGGCAATTTCTCCTGCTCTGTCCACATTCTCACTACTACAGATTTTAAAGTTGCTCCAATTACACCTCTGGCTCCTCTGTTTTCAGTATTATCCCTGAGCTCCAACACCGCCAGTTGGCGCTTGGAAGTGCCGTCTGCACAGTCAACACTTGCTGCCGTGTTATTGGGGTTCAGTAACGTCAGCTGTTCCCCTGCTGTGCGGACGGCGATTTCTCCTGCTCTGTCCACATCCACTGTACTACTGATTTAAAACCTCCTCCAAATACACCTCTGGCTCCTCTGTTTTCAGTATTATCCCTGAGCTCCAACACCGCCAGTTGGCGCTCGGAAGTGCCGTCTGCACAGTCAACACTTGCTGCCGTGTTATTGGGGTTCGGTAACGTCAGCTGTTCCCCTGCTGTGCGGACGGCAATTTCTCCTGCTTTGTCCACATCCACTGTACTACTGATTTAAAACCTCCTCCAAATACACCTCTGGCTCCTCTGTTTTTAGTATTTACCCTGGGCTCCAATACCGCTAGTTGCTGCTCAGAAGTGCCGTCTGCACAGTCAACGCTTGCTCCAGTGTTATTGGGGTTCAGTAACGTCAGCTGTTCCCCTGCTGTGTGTCCGGCAAATTCTCCTGCTTTGTCCACATCCACTGTACTACTGATTTAAAACTTGCTCCAATTACACCTCTGGCTCCACTCTATTTTTAGTATTTACCCTGGGTTCCAGCACCGCCAGCTGGTTCTCGGTAGTTCCATTTGCTCTTGTACCTTCTACTACCCATCCGGGTTCCAGTACCGTCAGCTGGTTCTCGGCAGTGACTTTGGCACGGGTACTCCCTCCTGCCCAGCCTGGTTCCAGCACGCCAGCTGTTTCCGGGTAGTGTCAACGTCACTTTGCATCCAATGCGTTGTCCTGTCATGTTGCGGTCGGGTTAGCCGACTCTATGGTGCCTGCAGTTTAGGTGACTCCTATGTGGGCTGCGGGATCTGGCAATGAAGGCTGGTTCCATAGTGCCAATAGGACAAGCACCCCCTGTTGGACTGTGGGTTTTGGTAACTGCGGCCGGCTCGCGGCCTTGAACTTTTTTTTACATGGGTACCTTCTGCTACCCATCCGGGTTCCAGTACCGTCAGCTGGTTCTCGGCAGTGCCTTTGGATTAGGTGCCTCCTTCTCGGTATCCAAGTTCCACCAACATCTGCTGGTCCTTGGTAGTGCTTTCTGGCACAGGTACCTCCTGCTTAGTAACCGAGTTCCAGTACCGTCAGCTGGTCTTCGGCAGTTCCATTGGCTCTTGTACCTTCTGCTACCCATCCGAGTTCCAGTACCGTCAGCTGGTCCTCGGTAGTGTTGAGCCACCTCCGTAGTGTTCGGGTTCGGTTCCATTCGTCGAACATCGGGATGTTCGAGGAACTGTTCGTCGAACTGTTCGTCGAACACCTTAGAACACCGTCGAACACCATTAAAACCAATGGCAGGCAAACAAAAACACATAAAAAACAACTTCAAAGGTGTCCAAAAGCTGACAAACTGCTCAGAAGACACTCTCTTTAAAAAAGCCGGCCGGCAAATTCAGCAGCGGCATACACCGGTACCCGACAATTTAGACAAGAAGGAATAGAGCATCACACATAGATTAGATAGATAGAAACATGTCACACATATAAGAAGCACAGTGACAGTGTTGGTTACTGCACTTGTCATTTAGTGTAAAGGATTTATTAAAAAAAATATTAGTGTTTTCATGCACCGTCTCTTTAAAAAAGCCGGCCGGCAATTCAGCAGCGGTACCCGACAATTTAGAACAGAAAGAATAGAGCTTCACACATAGATTAGATAGATAGAAACATGTCAGTCACATATATAATAAGTACAGTGACAGTGTTGCTTACTGTACTTGTCATTTAGTGTAAAGGATTTATTTAAAAAAATATTAGTGTTTTCATGCACCGTCTCTTTAAAAAAGCCGGCCGGCAATTCAGCATCTGTACCCGACAATTTAGAACAGAAAGATAGAGCATCACACATAGATCAGATAGATAGAAACATGTCAGTCACATATATAAGAAGTACAGTGACAGTGTTGATTACTGTACTTGTCATTTAGTGTTAAAATAAAGGATTTATTAAAAAAAAAATTAGCGTGGGGTTCCCCATAATTTTAGTCTCTAGCGGAGGTTAAGCAGACGGCTGGGGCAGATGTTTGAAGCCTGGGAAGGGGGTAATACCCACGGAGCTACCCATATCAGCCCCCAGCTGAATACCTAGCCTTTACTAGCTATTAAAATGGGGGACCCCCCAAAAAAATTACGTGCGGTCCCCCCTATTTTAATAGCTAGCAAAGGCCAGGCAGACAGCTGGGGGCTGATATTAATAGCTCAAGAAGGGTGCCATGAATATTGGCCCCCTCCCAGGCTAGAAACACCAGCCGTCAGCCGCCCCAGAAATGGCGCATCCATAAGATGCGCCAATTCTGGCACTTAGCCTCGCTCTTCCCACTGCCCTGTAGCGGTGGCAGTGGGGTAATAGGGCTGGGGTTGATGTCAGCTTATAATGCCAGCTGACATCAAGCCCAGGTTAGTAATGGAGAGGCGTCTATAAGACACCCCCATTACTAACCCCATAGTGAAAGTTAAAAAAAACACAAACACCCAGAATAAAGTCCTTTAATTGAAATAAACACACAATTCTTTATTGTTCTAAATTAAACCATACTTACCGACACGCCCATTCCAGCTGAAGCCAACGATCTCCTGCAATAAAAATAAAATAATAAACCAACATCATCCTTACCTTTCGATGGTTCCGAGGACAGCTCCAGCTCTGCTACATCGAGATGACAGGCTGGACCGCAGCAGAACGCTGCCATCCAGCCTGTCATCCCGCAGACACTGAGAAGAGCACGCTTGCTTGCGCTCCTCAGTGTCTCGCTGTGACGGCATCCAGATGAGCCGAGGTCATGTCCAATGAACTCGGCTCACCTCATGCACGTCACTGACAGCATGGGAAAATTCTCACGCTGAAGCGCTGAGTGCAGGAGAATTCTCCCACACTGTCAGTGACGTGCATGAGGTGAGCTCATGTCCAATGAACTCAGCTCACCTCATGCACGTCACTGACAGCGTGGGAAAATTCTCCTGCACTCAGCGCTTCAGCGTGAGAATTTTCCCATGCTGTCAGTGACGTGCATGAGGTGAGTTCATGTCCAATGATCTCAGCTCACCTCATGCACGTCACTGACAGCGTGGGAGAATTCTCACGCTGAAGCTCTGAGTGCAGGAGAATTTTCCCATGCTGTCAGTGACGTGCATGAGGTGAGCTGAGTTCATTGGACATGAGCTCAAATCATGCATGTCACTGACAGCGTGGGAGAATTCTCTTGCACTCAGCGCTTCAGCGTGAGAATTTTCCCACGCTGTCAGTGACTAGAGATGAGCGTTGTTCTACTCGAACTGTTCGCCAATCTCAAATTCGAGCTGTTTTGGGCGGTGTTCGAGCCGTTCGGCGAACACGAACAATTTGAGAAAAATTCGGCTGTTCGAGGTTATGTTCGATAACTGTTCGTGCACCAAAATCATAACTGGATTTTTTCTCAGTAATGATGAAAATTAATGTTAATACACAGTTTGAGTGTACAGCGGGGTGGGGGGAGGGGCAGGGGATGGATCTCTGCAGGAACAATGAAGATCTCCATTTTTTTTTCTCTTTCCCGCATTTGCAGTGGGGAGGTGCAATCTGTCAGCCTATCAGCAGCGCACACACGGAGCGAAGTGCTTTTTTTCACACAAGCAAGGGCATGTGTCATTGGCAGTGTATGTCACATGTCCTTGCCCTATAAGACCAAGCCATTTTCCCCGTCGCCACCATTTTCTCACTGCTGCAGCTGCGTGTTAGACGGCACCGCTGTTGCTGTGTGAGCTATACCTTGTTAATTTCAAGCCAATTTTCGCACAAATATACAGATAGCTTGGGAGTAGGGAATAGTTGTGATTGCAGTCCTTTTAAGGACTAGGTTACAGCATTTCCTACGACTTTTATCAGGGAGGTCTGTGCTCTTAAATAGATAGGTTGTGGGAGTAAAGACTAATTGTAATTGGAGTCCTTTTCATGACTAGGTTACATCAGTTCCTATCAGTTTTTGCCAGGCAGGTCTGTGCCAGTGCTGTGCAAGTTTTTTTCACAGCATTTGGCTGAATCTAGCAAAGCTAATCCTTTTTGGCCTATTGCAGAGTGTGTTAGTCAGTGGAGTAGCCTATCTGTGTTGCAAGATATATCACCTGTGTATAGAATACCAATTTTTTTACTGCACCTAGTGAAGTAAAATCTTTTGGGCATAGCATCATTCTATTAGTCCATCTATACTGACCTCCATCAGGTTGCAAATTAAAACTAATTTTTATCTGCATCTACAGTACCTCTGAAAAAATATTTGGGCTTCTACCTGTGTGTGGGACTTGTTGTATTAGTCCATCTATACTGACCTCCATCAGGTTGCAAACTGAATATATTTTTTTCCTGCATCTACCTCTGAAAAAATATTGGGCTTCTAGCTGTGTGTGGGTCTTGTTCTATTAATCCATCTATACTGACCTCCATCAGGTTGCAAACTGAATATAATTTTTTTCTGCATCTAGCTCTGAAAAAATATTTGGCCTTCTAGTAGTGTGTCGGACTTTCTCTATTAGTCCATCTATACTGACCTCCATCAGGTTGCAAACTGAATATAATTTTTTTCTGCATCTAGCTCTGAAAAAATATTTGGCCTTCTAGTAGTGTGTCGGACTTTCTCTATTAGTCCATCTATACTGACCTCCATCAGGTTGCAAATTAAAACTAATTTTTATCTGCATCTACAGTACCTCTGAAAAAATATTTGGGCTTCTAGCAGTGTGTGGGACTTGTTGTATTAGTCCATCTATACTGACCTCCATCAGGTTGCAAACTGAATATATTTTTTTCTGCATCTACCTCTGAAAAAATATTGGGCTTCTAGCTGTGTGTGGGTCTTGTTCTATTAATCCATCTATACTGACCTCCATCAGGTTGCAAACTGAATATAATTTTTTTCTGCATCTAGCTCTGAAAAAATATTTGGCCTTCTAGTAGTGTGTCGGACTTTCTCTATTAGTCCATCTATACTGACCTCCATCAGGTTGCAAATTAAAACTAAATTTTATCTGCATCTACAGTACCTCTGAAAAAATATTTGGGCTTCTAGCTGTGTGTGGGACTTGTTGTATTAGTCCATCTATACTGACCTCCATCAGGTTGCAAACTGAATATATTTTTTTCTGCATCTACCTCTGAAAAAATATTGGGCTTCTAGCTGTGTGTGGGACTTGTTGTATTAGTCCATCTATACTGACCTCCATCGGGTTGCAAACTGAATATATTTTTTTCTGCATCTACCTCTGAAAAAATATTGGGCTTCTAGCTGTGTGTGGGTCTTGTTCTATTAATCCATCTATACTGACCTCCATCAGGTTGCAAGCTAAATATAATTTTTTTCTGCATCTAGCTCTGAAAAAATATTTGGCCTTCTAGTAGTGTGTCGGACTTTCTCTATTAGTCCATCTATACTGACCTCCATCAGGTTGCAAACTGAATATAATTTTTTTCTGCATCTAGCTCTGAAAAAATATTTGGCCTTCTAGTAGTGTGTCGGACTTTCTCTTTTAGTCCATCTATACTGACCTCCATCAGGTTGCAAATTAAAATTAATTTTTATCTGCATCTACAGTACCTCTGAAAAAATATTTGGGCTTCTAGCTGTGTGTGGGACTTGTTGTATTAGTCCATCTATACTGACCTCCATCAGGTTGCAAACTGAATATATTTTTTTCTGCATCTATCTCTGAAAAAATATTGGGCTTCTAGCTGTGTGTGGGACTTGTTGTATTAGTCCATCTATACTGACCTCCATCAGGTTGCAAACTGAATATATTTTTTTCTGCATCTACCTCTGAAAAAATATTGGGCTTCTAGCTGTGTGTGGGTCTTGTTCTATTAATCCATCTATACTGACCTCCATCAGGTTGCAAACTGAATATAATTTTTTTCTGCATCTAGCTCTGAAAAAATATTTGGCCTTCTAGTAGTGTGTCGTACTTTCTCTATTAGTCCATCTATACTGACCTCCATCAGGTTGCAAACTGAATATATTTTTTTCTGCATCTACCTCTGAAAAAATATTTGGCCTTCTAGTAGTGTGTCGGACTTTCTCTATTAGTCCATCTATACTGACCTCCATCAGGTTGCAAATTAAAACTAATTTTTATCTGCATCTACAGTACCTCTGAAAAAATATTTGGGCTTCTAGCTGTGTGTGGGACTTGTTGTATTAGTCCATCTATACTGACCTCCATCAGGTTGCAAACTGAATATATTTTTTTCCTGCATCTACCTCTGAAAAAATATTGGGCTTCTAGCTGTGTGTGGGTCTTGTTCTATTAATCCATCTATACTGACCTCCATCAGGTTGCAAATTCAAAATAATTTTTTTCTGCATCTAACCCAGCCAATAGTTTTGGCCTAATACCACAGTTTGGCCTCTCAGCTCTGCTTGGTTACCATCCATTGTTTTTTTGTGCAAACAACTCCAGAGTTGTGAATTACTTAACCACCAAAATGAGTGGAAAAAGGCCTGCTGCTGGTGGAAAGGGGAATAGGCATGTTGGGAAGGGGAAAAAAGGTTGTGTCCGTGGGGTAGGTGTTAAAGCAACAGTAACATCTGCAGAAGAAAGACCATCTTCCAGCCAAACTAAAATGTCTACTTCTTTTAGCGGACAATGTGATAAGATCCCTTTCTTACGGCCACGCCAATCGCTACAAATTCCAGATGAGGCACAAAAACAGCAGGTGCTTCAACGGATATCAAGTGCTCCTTTAAGTGGGCTCTCCTCCACATCAACTTCAACATCACAAATACTCCAGTCCTCAAAGGTGTCACCCAAATCGCACTTGCTTCCTCACAGCTCCCAAATTTCCAGCTGCCCGTCTGAGTATGAGGTAGAACAGATGGTTGAGTCTGCAGAGCTGTTTACTCATACTATAGCCTTGGAATCAGAGGTCGACTCCAGCGCTTCTGTGAATCCAGACGAGGAAATGATCTGCACTGATGCCCAGAATCTTTATGAGTCGGATCCAGGACAAGACGCAGAAGGTTCTGACCATAATGTAGACCCTCATTCCCAAACTGTAACTCCTGTTGGTGGAGACAATGAGGAAGACGATGATAAGACTCAAATACCTGATTGGAGCGACAACTTTAGTTTTTTGTCAGGGCAGGAACAGGTTGGCTCTGAGGACGACGGGTGTGATAACGCACAGGGTGATGATGATGAGGTCGGAGATCCCACTTACTGTCAACCCACAGTCAGCCAAGAGATGAGGTCAGCAGAGGAGGTGGAGGAAGATGCTAGTGACGACGAGGTCAGGTTGCGCCTTCCTGGACAGAGACGTAGTACTGGAAGCACGTCAACAACTGCATCCTCAAACACAACTCTGCCTCTCACCACAAGTCGTGGTGGCTCTTCAGGTCGCATGGGTGCTAAGCCTTGCATAGCCTGGGCATTTTTTCAGATCGATAAAGATGACCCAACTCGTGTTATCTGTAACATTTGTCAGCAAAAGCTAAGTAGAGGCCAAAAAATACATAGTTTGAGTACTTCATGCATGAACCGGCACATGGACATGAAGCATAAGTTGCAGTGGGAAGCTCAGTGTGCTACAATGCGGCCTAGCCGGCCGGGCCAACCACCGTCTGCCATATCTTGTGCATCCGCGGCCTCTTCATCCTCTGTGACTGGGGGGACAGCAGTCACACCTGTTTTGGGGTGCAGACCAGCCACCTCTTTACCCGCAACAGCCAGCGTGATTGGCAGGTCATCATTTTCTTTGGAGGTGGTAACACCAGCTGGTGTTGAGCGCTGTCCGACATCGATAGCACCACCTTTGGATCAAGGCAACCTAACATGTCCGCCTGCATCTTCCTCACAGACCGGCAGTTTGCCGGGGACACCCTTATCAACCCCGTCTAAGCACAATAGCCAGCCCTCGGTCCCTCAGATGTGGACAAGTAAAAGACCATTTCCTCCTAGCCATGAGAAAGCTAAGAGGTTGAATTTCACCATCTGCAAGCTCTTGGCTACAGAAATGCTGCCTTTCCACCTGGTGGACACAGAGGATTTTCGAGACCTTATGTCCGTCGCAGTGCCCCAGTACCAGATGCCCAGTCGGCACTACTTCTCAAAGAAAGGTGTGCCTGCGCTCCACCAGCATGTCGCACATAACATCACCGCTTCTTTGAGAAACTCTGTGTGTGACAGGGTGCATTTCACCACAGACACTTGGACGAGTAGGCATGGACAGGGGCGTTACATGTCGCTGACTGGGCACTGGGTAACTATGGTGACAGCAGGACAAGGGGCTGCTGTCCAAGTCTTGCCGTCCCCACGAGTTGTGCGTCAATCCTCTTTATGTCAAAGTTCCTCCACTGCTTCTGCCTCCTCAACCTCCTCTCGGTCTTCCACCTGCACCCAAAGCCTGTCTGGTCATGCCACAAGCTTTCTAACTGCGCAGAAGGGATCCTGCACACCTCCTTACTATGCTGGCAGTAGGGCTCAACGTCATCAGGCGGTTTTTACATTGAAATGTCTGGGAAATGTGAGTCACACAGCTGAGGAGTTGTGGTCAGCTCTGGAGAACCAATTTCATGAATGGTTGTCTCCACTGGACCTGAAACCAGGGAAGGCCGTGTGCGACAATGCTGCAAACCTGGGTGCGGCCCTTCGCCGGGGCAATGTCACACACGTGCCTTGTATGGCTCACGTGTTGAGCCTGGTTGTCCAGCAATTTTTAGCCCACTATCCCAGACTAGATGGCCTTCTGCAGAGGGCACGGTCGCTGTGTGCTCACTTCCGCCGTTCGCATCCCGCAGCTCAGCGACTTACATCTCTACAGAAGTCGTTGGGCCTGCCACTTCACCGGCTAAAATGCGATGTGCCTACCCGGTGGAATTCAACTCTGCACATGTTGCAGCGACTGTGGCAGCACCGACAAGCCCTGGTACAATACGTTCTGACGTATAGCCTGGGCCAACGAGATTCAGAGGTGGGGCAAATCACGCTGGAGGAGTGGTCTCAGATCAGGGACCTATGCACCCTTCTGCACAGTTTTGAAATGGCGACGAAGATGTTTAGTGCTGACGATGCCATTATCAGCATGACTATTCCGGTGATTTACATGCTGGAGCACATGTTAAACAGAATTCGGAGTCAGGTGGTGGCACAAGAGGAGGTGGAGGAAGTAGAGGAGGAGGAGTTGTATGCGGAAGGGCTAACATCTGCAAGGTCCAGACGGTCGGCAGCACCAAGGCGGCAGGCATGTGAGGGTGGGGGAGATGGTTTTACCAGGGCGCATGGTAGCAGCCAAACTAGTGAGGAAGGTGCAGGAGCCCAGGAAGAAGTGGAGGACGAACTGATGGAAGACTCATCAGATGAGGGAGACCTTGATCACATTTCTGTTGTGCGAGGTTGGGGGGAGAGGACAGAGGAAGGAAGCATGATTGTTACCTCGCCACCAACACAACAGGGACTTGGTGCTCCTGGATGCGCAACACACATGAGTGCCTTCTTGCTGCACTACCTGCAACATGACCCTCGAATTGTGAGAATTAGAAATAATCCTGACTACTGGGTTGCCACACTGTTAGATCCCCGGTACAAAAGTAAATTTGCAGAAATTATTCCTGCCATAGAAAGGGATGCACGCATGCAGGAGTATCAGCAGAGACTGTTGCAGAATCTTACATGTGCTTTTCCACAAAATACCAGTGGTGCACGTAGTGAATCTCACAGTTCCAACTTGCCAACCGTGGGACCGTCAAGTGTTCAGCACTCAAACCGTAACAGAACCACAGTATCTGCTGGTAACATCAATTTTGCGGAATCATTTCACCACTTTTTTAGCCCATCCTTTGCAAGGCCACAGGAGACAAGAAGTCTGACACATAGTCAACGCCTAGAGACGATGGTACAGGAGTATCTCCAAGTAAACATTGAAGCCACGACTGTGTCACTGGACCCTTGCTCTTTTCGGGCTTCCAATCTGGATAAATGGCCGGAGCTAGCCACTTACGCCTTGGAGATCTTGTCATGCCCCGCAGCCAGCGTTCTGTCTGAACGTGTGTTCAGCGCTGCTGGTGGTGTGCTGACAGATAAGCGCACGCGGCTCTCCACTGATAATGTAGACAGACTCACGTTCATAAAGATGAACAAATCATGGATCCGAAACGACTTTTCTACCCCTGTGTCATCCTGGGGAGAGTAAAAGCTTGATGATTGGTTAAAATCACCCTACCAACCGTTTTAAGCTTTCAAATTACTAATCATGTTTATCTGTATCTTGACTGGAAAATAATTTGGGCTTTGTAGCAGTGTGCAGCACTGATCCTATTAGGCCATCTATACTAAAGCTTCACCAGATTTAAAATTAAAAATAATTTTTAGCTGCATCTAGCCCGGAAAATAATTTTGGGGCTCCGAGATGCGCAAGGCACATAAGTGCCTTCTTGCTGCACTACCTGCAGCATGACCCTCATATTGTCAGAATTCTAAGTAATCATGACTACTGGGTTGCCACACTCTTAGATCCCCCAAACTTTTCGATCAACCTTTACATTTTAATAAAGACCAAAAAAATGGTCATTTTTGAAATTATAAGCATTAGCAGGTTGTTAGAAACTGAAATCAAACAGTTTTCAACTCAAAACTTTATTCTAGGTGATGTTACATTTTCACATAGGACCCCTTGTTCGAAAGGAGCTTCTGAACTCTCTCGTCCATTGAATTTGTCAGGTTTTGGATGGTTTCTGCTTCAATTGTTTTGCATGAGGACAGAATACCCTCCCAGAGCTGTTGCTTAGATGTGAACTGCCTCCCGCCATCATAGACACTCCTTTTAATGATGCTCCAAAGGTTCTGAATGGGGTAGAGGTCAGGGGAGCATGGGGGTCACACCATAAGTTTGTCCCCTTTTATGCCCATATCAGCCAGAGATGCAGATGTTTTATGTGCAGCATGAGATGGTGCATTATCATGCAGAAAAATGATCTTGCTGTGAAATACACGGTTCTTCTTCTTGAACCATGGCAGGAAGTGCTGTTTGAGAAAATCCACATACATTATGGAGTTAATCTTTAGCGCCTTCAGGGATCCTAAAGGGGCCGACAATCTCTCTCCCCATGATTCCAGCCCAAAACATTACTCCACCTCCTCCTTGTTGGCGCTGTAGCCGTGTTTGCGTGGGGTGTCCATCAACCAGCCATCCTCCACTCCATCCATCTGGACCATCGAGCGCTGCACGGCACTCATCCGTGAACAAAACAGTTTTGAAATCAGTCTTCATGTAATGTTTGGCCCACTGGAGCCGTTTCTGCTTGTGTGAAGTGGATAGAGGAGGTCGACAGGATGGCGCATGCACAGCTGCAAACCTCTGAAGGACCCTGCATCTTGTTGTTCGGGGGACGTTGGAGGCACAAGCAGCTTCAAAAACTTGTCTGCTGCTATGACAAGGCTTTTTTGCCGCTGCTCTTTCAACCTGACGTAATTGCCTGTAGGAAAGAGTCCTCAATTTGCCCTTATCAGCACGCACACGTGTGTACTGTGAATCAGCTACATACTTCTTGATTGCCAAGACACTTCATCCTGATCATCGCACAATGTTGATTGTAGTCATGCCTTGACCTAAACACTCCACAATTTGTTGCTTCTCAGCAGCCGACACATCCTTTTTCTTTCCCATTTTGGCAGAAAATGTAGGCTGCTTAATAATGTGAGAGAGCCTTCTTAAGTAGTCTTGCCTTTCATTGGACACACCTGCCAAACTAATTAGCACAGGTGTCTGCAATTGCTTACAGTGATATAAAGAGCCCTGACACACATCACCATCAATGAGTTTAACTGACAAACAAACAAATTCTTCCCTTATCACTCCTAAACACTTTTTGCATAATAATTTGGAACGCAGTGTACATGTGCTTTTCCACAAAACACCAGTGGTTCACGTAGTGAATCTTACAGTTCTAACTTGCCAACCGTGGTCTGTATGGAGTTGTTCAATAAAGGGCCCAAAATTAAGATAACATAGATGGGAGAGGTCTCTATGAATAGGAATTCCTAAGTATTTGATACCCTGTGAGGGCCAGGCAAAGGGAAAGTTGGACTGGATGGAATCCTATATGGATTTGGGGAGGGAGACATCGAGGGCCTCAGACTTCGCTGCATTGATTTTAAAATTTTACCATGTAACAAAGTGATCTATTTCAGCCATAACAGCATGGATGGATATATGTGATTGAGTGATATATACTAGGACATCATCAGCAAATAGAGAGCACTTGTACTCGGTGCCTCCCACCTCAATCCACCTAATATTGGGGTTATGGCGAATTGATGAGAGCAGGTGCTCCGTCATTAGGATGTATAAGAGAGGGGACAGAGGACATCACTGCCTTGTCCCATTGGTGATTGTGAAAGGTGATGAAAATGTTCTGACGCACCCCCTGGGCCTTGGGACACCCGGAGCCGGACCCTTTTTGGTGGATGCTGGTAGTTGTAGTCTTCGTGGCGGCGACCCGGTTCCGTGGCTCAGGGCGGTCAAACCAGTGGCGGAACTATTTATGTGGTTTTGATGTTTAAATGTCCGACTATGCCACCCGTGGATTGCGGTCAGAGTGAACCGCCGCTACAGGGCAGACCGCTGAGGCTGGTGTTGTGGGTGCAGCAGAGCGTAGCATAACTCCCCACGGGAGGAGTATAGCCTCAGGGCAGTGTATGCGGAGGATGGGGGTGATGGTGCAGGGCAGCAGCAGTAACGACACGGAGTCAGTGATGCAGTTCAGGGCCTTTACTCACAGTTCTTATTATCCAGACCACGTCTGCAGGTAACGGCTGCCCACGTCGTACTGTGCTCACCAGGTGAGGGGCTCAGACAACTCCCAGATAACTTTGGAGCACTTCACAGGACCCCCTTTGTGTGTCCTTTGTCTGGCCTTTCTTACCAACACTTCTGTCCGGCTGCCTCGGGCCTCCTCTTGGTAAACTTGGCACCAGTTTCCCTGACCCTTTGTGGTGCCTTCCTAGCGGGTGTAGCGAGGGGCTGCGCCACATAAAATGTCAGAGCCTCCGGTTTCTAGCTGAGGGTCGTTTCCTGCCTCCACTAGTTCGGGGACCGGTCTCCCCCTTTGGCCTGACCCCTCCACGCAGGTGGATTCGGGCGTGCGGTGGCGACTCGCCCGTCCGCACCCCTGGGATCCCTTCATTCCTCGTTCCTGGAGCCTTCTCCGCTCCTCTTCCTTCCTTCTCCCTCTTCCAGGCCTGGGCCTCTGTTACTAGGCCCGCCTCCGGAGCAGAGCTCATGCAGAGCCCCTGCTCCCTGTCACTTCTGCTCAGACTTCTCTGCACTGAACTAAGATGGTGCCCACCTTTTATACTCCCTTCTCAATGCACCCAGGAACTGCTTCCTCCCTGCTCCTGCACTACAGGGTTCCCCTTCCTCAGTGTTCCCTCCCCCCACTCCAGCCAGGGACAGGGACTGTCGTGCCCATCTCAGGGGCATATTGGTCGCCCTGCCCCACGGCAATGTGGTGTAATGCATGCAGGTGTCGGGTCCTGATCCACACTCCATCCTTACCTGAGAGTGAGATATCACACCTCTGGGTGAGGTGCAATACGTCTGTAGCAACCGAGCCCTCAGGGTGCTACAGTTCCATTTATCTTCAGCCTAGGTGACGTATTGCGATACAGGGCCGTGATTTTGGCTATAAAAGGGTCCCCTAGACCCCTACCCCAAGCTTTTTAAGAGAATCATATATGGCGTGCCAGGAGACTCTATGGAATGCTTTCTCAGCATCCAACGAGAGTATCTAATTACAAATTTTTAACTGCATCTAGCCCTGGAAATACTTTGTGCCTAGTAGCAGTGTCTGCTAGTCAGCGGATTATCCCGGCTGTTAAGCAAGCTGTACCACCTGTAGTTTAGACACTTAATTTTTTCAAAGGAAATGCTTCGGGACCATGGGATACTTAGTGAAGAGCATCAGGAGGCACCCCAAGGCATAGGGGCTGGGACTGGCAGTAGGATGCCTTGCGGTGGACAGCCGAGCTCGATCCTTATAAAAGCTTTTTAACTGCAGCAGCTTTAGTGGACGCTACTGGAGCTGGAATTACCGCGGCTGCTGGCATGAGACTTGCCCTCCAATAGATCCTTGTAAATGGATTTAAAGTGCATTCATTCAAATTAGAGAGACAATTTAAATTAAAAAGCTTAGAGCTGCCTCCACCACAGGGGGGCTCGCTCGACCCACCAGCGGACAGGCACCAGTATTGGGAGAGGGGGGCTGGCCGTCAAGGTTCACCGCGGCTCTGGCACAAACCCGGCGACACGGAGGTGGCACGGGCAGGAGCGGACTGGCCATGTCGGCTTCTCACTTTTTGGATTTTAGAAGGGCATGACATGCCTATATCTGTGTCTCCCCCTCCTTTTACTCCTCCACCTCTTTTATTTTCGCATGACTATATGTACTTGTCACTTTTCCATGTGTTAATTATGTCTTCTGAGCAGTTTGTCAGCTTTTGGACACCTTTGAAGGTGTTTTCTATGTGTTTCTATGTGTTTTTGTTTGCCTGCTATTGGTTTTAACGGTGTTCGAAGGTGTTCAACGAACAGTTCGACGAACAGTTCGGCGAACACACGGGTGTTCGACGAACCGAACCGAACTCGAACACTACGGGGGTGGCTCAACACTATCAGTGACGTGCATGAGGTGAGCTGAGTTCATTGGACATGACCTCGGCTCATCTGGATGCCGTCACAGAGAGACACTGAGGAGCGCAAGCATTCCTGCTCTTCTCAGTGTCTGCGGGATGACAGGCTGGATGGCAGCGTTCTGCTGCGGTCCAGCCAGTCATCTCGATGTAGCAGAGCTGAAGCTGTCATGGGAACCATGGAAAGGTAAGGATGATGTTGGTTTATTATTTTTCTTTTATTGCAGGAGATCGTTGGCTTCAGCTGGAATGGGCGTGATGGTAAGTATGGTTTAATTTAGAACAATAAAGAATTGTGTGTTTATTTCAATTAAAGGACTTTATTCTGGGTGTTGTGTTTTTTTTAAATACTTTACTAGAAATTCATGGCGGTCATGTCTAATACTGGCGTGACCCCATGAATTTTGGGCTTAGGGCCAGCTGATAATACCAAGCTGGCCCTAACCCCTTTATTACCCAGTGAGCCACCGCACCAGGGCCCTGGATGAGTTGGGTACAGCGCCAGAAGATGGCGCTTCTATTAACGCGCCATTTTCTGGGGTGGCTGCGGACTGCAATTTGCAGCGGGGGGGGGGGGCAGAAAGCTTGGGCCTTCCTGCGCTGCAGATTCCAGCCCCCAGCTGCCTAGTTGTACCTGGCTGGACACAAAAATAGGGCGAAGCCCCACGTATTTTTTTTTTAAATTATTTCATGAAATTCATGAAATAATTAAGAAAAAAAAGGGCTTCCCTATATTGTTGTGTCCGGCCAGGTACAAATTGGCACCTGGTGGTTGGGGGCAGCCCGTTCCTGCCTGCTGTACCTGGCTGGACACAAATATAGTGTGAAGCCCCACTTCAATTTTTTTAAATTATTTCAGGAAATTCATGAAATAATAAAAAAAAAATTGACGTGGGGCTTTGCACTATATTTGTGTTCAGCCAGGTACAGCAGGCAGGAACGGGCTGCCCCCAACCACCAGCTGCCTATTTGTACCTGGCCGGACACAACAATGTAGGGAAGCCCTTTTTTTCTTAATTATTTCATGAAATAATTTAAAGAAAATTGACGTGGGGCTTCGCCCTGTTTTTGTGTCCAGCCAGGTACAACTAGGCAGCTGGGGGCTGGAATCCGCAGCGCAGGGAGACCCAAGCTTTCTGGGCCACCCCCGCTGCAAATTTCTAGTAAAGTATTTAAAAAAAACACAAACACCCAGAAAAAAGTCCTTTAATTGAAATAAACACACAATTCTTTATTGTTCTAAATTAAACCATACTTACCGTCACGCCCATTCCAGCTAAAGCTAACGATCTCCTGAAATAAAAGAAAAATAATAAAGCAACATCATCCTCACCTTTCCATGGTTCCCATGACAGTGTCTGCGGGATGACAGGCTGGATGGCAGCTTTCTGCTGCGGTCCAGCCTGTCATCTCGATGTAGCAGAGCTGAAGCTGTCGTGGGAACCATGGAAAGGTAAGGATTATGTTGCTTTATTATTTTTCTTTTATTGCAGGGGATCGTTGGCTTCAGCTGGAATGGGCATGATTGTAAGTATGGTTTAATTTAGAACAATAAAGAATTGTGTCTTTATTTCAATTAAAGGACTTTATTCTGGGTGTTTGTGTTTTTTTTTAACTTTGACTATGGGGTTAGTAATGGGGGTGTCTTATAGACGCCTCTCCATTACTAACCTGGGCTTGATGTCAGCTGGCATTATAAGCTGACATCAACCCCAGCCCTATTACCCCACTGCCACCGCTACAGGGCAGTGGGAAGAGCGAGGCTAAGTGCCAGAATTGGCGCATCCTATGGATGTGCCATTTCTGGGGCGGCTGACGGCTGGTGTTTCTAGCCTGGGAGGGGGCCAATATTCATGGCACCCTTCCTGGGCTATTAATATCAGCCCCCAGCTGTCTGCCTGGCCTTTGCTAGCTATTAAAATAGGGGGGACCTCAAGTCAATTTTTTGGGGGGTCCCCCATTTTAATAGCTAGTAAAGGCTAGGCATTCAGCTGGGGGCTGATATTAGTAGCCTGGGAAGCTCCGTGGGTATTATCCCTTCCCAGGCTTCAAACATCTGCCCCAGCTGTCTGCTTAACCTCTGCTAGAGCCTAAAATTATGGGGAACCCCACGCCAATTTTTTTTTAAATAAATCCTTTATTTTAACACTAAATGACAAGTACAGTAATCAACACTGTCACTGTACTTCATATATATGTGACTGACATGTTTCTATCTATCTAATCTATGTGTGATTCTCTATTCTTTCTATTCTAAATTGTCGGGTACCGCTGCTGAATTGCCGGCCGGCTTTTTTTAAAGAGACGGTGCATGAAAACACTAATATTTTTTTTAATAAATCCTTTACACTAAATGGCAAGTACAGTAATCAACACTGTCACTGTACTTCTTATATATGTGACTGACATGTTTCTATCTATCTAATCTTTGTGTGAAGCTCTATTCTTTCGGTTCTAATTTGTCGGGTACCGGTGTATGCCGCTGCTGAATTGCCGGCTTTTCATGTTTCACTGTGAGCACAGTTCCCATCGATTTGGGCAATCACTCTAATGCCACAACCACCATGGCTGTGGCATTACAGTGAGTGGCAGACAATCCCTGCATGATTGGTGCTCTAAATAGCGCCAGACATGCAGGACACGCTTTTGGTGCACGAACAGTTATCGAACATAACCTCGAACAGCCGATTTTTTTGCAAATCGTTCGGGTTCGTCGAACAACTCGAACTCCGCCCAAAACAGCTCGAATTTGAGATTGGCGAACAGTTCTAGTCGAACACCGCTCATCTCTAGTCCTCGGTAGTTCCATTTGCTCTTGTACCTTCTACTACCCATCCGGGTTCCAGTACCGTCAGCTGGTTCTCGGCAGTGACTTTGGCACGGGTACTCCCTCCTGCCCAGCCTGGTTCCAACACGCCAGCTGTTTCCGGGTAGTGTCAACGTCACTTTGCCTCCAATGCGTTGTCCTGTCGTGTTGCGGTCGGGTTAGCCGACTCTATGGTGCCTGCAGTTTAGGTGACTCCTATGTGGGCTGCGGGATCTGGCAATGAAGGCTGGTTCCATAGTGCCAATAGGACAAGCACCCACTGTAGGACTGTTGGTTTTGGAAACTGCGGCCGGCTCGCGGCCTTGAACTTTTTTTTACATGGGTACCTTCTGCTACCCATCCGGGTTCCAGTACCGTCAGCTGGTTCTCGGCAGTGCCTTTGGATTAGGTGCCTCCTTCTCGGTATCCAAGTTCCACCAACGTTTGCTGGTCCTTGGTAGTGCTTTCTGGCACAGGTACCTCCTGCTTAGTAACCGAGTTCCAGTACCGTCAGCTGGTCTTCGGCAGTTCCATTGGCTCTTGTACCTTCTGCTACCCATCCGGGTTCCAGTACCGTCAGCTGGTCCTCGGTAGTTCCATTTGCTCTTGTACCTTCTACTACCCATCCGGGTTTCAGTACCGTCAGCTGGTTCTCGGCAGTGCCTTTGGATTAGGTGCCTCCTTCTCGGTATCCAAGTTCCACCAACGTCTGCTGGTCCTTGGTAGTGCTTTCTGGCACAGGTACCTCCTGCTTAGTAACCGAGTTCCAGTACCGTCAGCTGGTCTTCGGCAGTTACATTGGCTCTTGTACCTTCTGCTACCCATCCGGGTTCCAGTACCATCAGCTGGTCCTCGGTAGTTCCATTTGCTCTTATACCTTCTACTACCCATCCGGGTTCCAGTACCGTCAGCTGGTACTCGGCAGTGACTTTGGCACGGGTACTCCCTCTTGCCCAGCCTGGTTCCAGCACGCCAGCTGTTTCCGGGTAGTGTCAACGTCACTTTGCCTCCAATGCGTTGTCCTGTCGTGTTGCGGTCGGGTTAGCCGACTCTATGGTGCCTGCAGTTTAGGTGACTCCTATGTGGGCTGTGGGATCAGGCAATGAAGGCTGGTTCCATAGTGCCAATAGGACAAGCACCCCCTGTAGGACTGTGGGTTTTGGTAAGTGCGGCCGGCTCGCGGCCTTGAACTTTTTTTTATATGGGTACCTTCTGCTACCCATCCGGGTTCCAGTACCGTCAGCTGGTTCTCGGCAGTGCCTTTGGATTAGGTGCCTCCTTCTCGGTATCCAGTTCCACCAACGTCTGCTGGTCCTTGGTAGTGCTTTCTGGCACAGGTACCTCCTGCTTAGTAACCGAGTTCCAGTACCGTCAGCTGGTCTTCGGCAGTTCCATTGGCTCTTGTACCTTCTACTACCCATCCGGGTTCCAGTACCGTCAGCTGGTTCATGGCAGTGTCTTTGGCACGGGTACTCCCTCCTGCCCAGCCTGGTTCCAGTACGCCAGCTGTTTCCGGGTAGTGTCAACGTCACTTTGCCTCCAATGCTTTGTCCTGTCGTGTTGCGGTCGGGTTAGCCGTCTCTATGGTGCCTGCAGTTTAGGTGACTCCTATGTGGGCTGCGGGATCTGGCAATGAAGGCTGGTTCCATAGTGCCTATAGGACAAGCACCCCCTGTAGGACTGTGGGTTTTGGTAACTGCGGCCGGCTCGCGGCCTTGAACTTTTTTTTACATGGGTACCTTCTGCTACCCATCCGGGTTCCAGTACCGTCAGCTGGTTCTCGGCAGTGCCTTTGGATTAGGTGCCTCCTTCTCGGTATCCAAGTTCCACCAACGTCTGCTGGTCCTTGGTAGTGCTTTCTGGCACAGGTACCTCCTGCTTAGTAACCGAGTTCCAGTACCGTCAGCTGGTCTTCGGCAGTTCCATTGGCTCTTGTACCTTCTGCTACCCATCCGGGTTCCAGTACCGTCAGCTGGTACTCCGTAGTTCCATTTGCTCTTGTACCTTCTACTACCCATCCGGGTTCCAGTACCGTCAGCTGGTTCTCGGCAGTGACTTTGGCACGGGTACTCCCTCCTGCCCAGCCTGGTTCCAGCACGCCAGCTGTTTCCGGGTAGTGTCAACGTCACTTTGCCTCCAATGCGTTGTCCTGTCGTGTTGCGGTCGGGTTAGCCGACTCTATGGTGCCTGCAGTTTAGGTGACTCCTATGTGGGCTGCGGGATCAGGCAATGAAGGCTGGTTCCATAGTGCCAATAGGACAAGCACCCCCTGTAGGACTGTGGGTTTTGGTAAGTGCGGCCGGCTCGCGGCCTTGAACTTTTTTTTACATGGGTACCTTCTGCTACCCATCCGGGTTCCAGTACCGTCAGCTGGTTCTCGGCAGTGCCTTTGGATTAGGTGCCTCCTTCTCGGTATCCAAGTTCCACCAACGTCTGCTGGTCCTTGGTAGTGCTTTCTGGCACAGGTACCTCCTGCTTAGTAACCGAGTTCCAGTACTGTCAGCTGGTCTTCGGCAGTTCCATTGGCTCTTGTACCTTCTGCTACCCATCCGGGTTCCAGTACCGTCAGCTGGTTCTCGGTAGTTCCTCAGCTTTCTTGTACCTTCTGCTACATTTCCAAGTTCAAGCTTTTTGAAATGGTTCTTGGTAATCACTCTGGATCTCCCTGACGAGGACCCTGAAGACGAGGACCCTGAAGACCAACCCTAAGAAGACGAGGACCCCGAAGACAACGACCCTGAAGACGAGGACCCTGAAGACCACCCCGAAGAAGACGAGGACCCTGAAGACCACCCCGAAGAAGACGAGGACCCTGAAGACCACCCCGAAGAAGACGAGGACCCTGAAGACCACCCCGAAGAAGACGAGGACCCCGAAGGTGAGGACCCAGAAGACCAACCCGAAGAAGACGAGGACCCCGAAGACGAGGACCCCCAAAGATAACGACCCTGAAGACCACCCCGAAGAAGACCAAGAAGATGACCCTGAAGAAGTTGACCAAGAGGACAAAGAAGAGAAGACAAGCACCAAGATACAGAAGAACAAGAGACAGAAAACCAAGAAGCAGAAATACAAGAAGCTGCAGAACAAAAAGCGGAAGAACATTAAGCATAAGACTAAAAATCAGAGCAAAAGATAATATCTAAATTATAAGCAGAAGATGACTAAGCAGTGTATGGGGGTGAGTCCGTTCCTCCTCGTGGTGCCCCTGGAAAAGACCTGCTGCTGCAGGCCAAACTGAACGCGGACAAATCCTGTTGTAAATCTTTTGTGACGGGCAGAACGAAAGGTGTAATGTCCAACCTTTTATAGATAACAACTACAGGAATGCCTGTCACAAATAAGAATATGATGAAGAAGAAGAATATGAAGAAGATGAAGAAGTAGAATATGATGAATGTAAAAAAAAAGAATAATACGAAGAAGGTGAAGAAGAATAAGATGAAGAAGGTGAAGAAGAAGAGGATGAAAAAGATGCTGAGGATGATGAAGGAGAAAGTGTGGGAGAAGTAAAAAAGAAGGTGAAGAGCATGGAAGTAGTGAAACATAAATATCTGACAAAATATAAAAATACTTAACATAGTCAATATTTCCGTAACTCAGAACGTCTTAAAAAAAAATTAATTCCTGCTATTCCATTTGATTGGGCTAAACCTCTATGCCTTTATTGTCTCCCCCACCTCCCCCAATACATTCTACATTATTCTTAGTTGTTTTCCTTCATGTAGAATTAACCTACAAGGAAAAAAAGGGTTTATTTTCATTCCGATATTTCTGTCCCATTGACTTGCATTGGTTTCCGGTATCGGAATCGGCGATATCTGATACTTTTTCGGTATCGATCCGATCCAATCCGATCCGATATTTCCCGATATCGGAAGATATCGCTCAACACTAGTCGTAGTTCTTCTGAATCTGGCATTGTTGGGTTTTTTTTTGTTCCCGAGTCTCAACATGAGGTCTCCTCACCATTTTTACAGCCTTTATGTAAATCTAGTCTTGTTAGCCAAGGCAGCTTGATTGTAATGTCTACAGAGAAGAATTGAGAATCATGCATTTTGGCTGAGAAGTACAGGGTGAAAAAAGTAAGTTAAGCCCATTTCTCAGGAGCAGAGGGGCAGAGAAAGAAAACGAAAGAACGAAACACCAGATTCAGGACAGCGGCATTTAGAAAAGGTAAAAAATTACATATTTAAGGCAAATGACTTGTTCTCTTTAAGTAGGACGAGAAGCACTCAAGGACCAACCTCTGCTCTAAGGCTGCATTCACACAACTCTTGTACAATGTCCGAGTGCTATCCGAATTTTTATCGGACAACACACGGACCCATTGAGTTAAATAGATCTATTCAGATATATGTTAAAATATGTATCTGAGAATGAGATTTCTGAAACTCAGAGCATGTCTCATTCGAGTCTGATTTTGAGGATCAGAATAGGACTTCTCAATGAGTTTGTGTGCTCTCCAGTAAAAAAAAATCAGACAGCACACCGAAACTTCACACATATATGTGAATGCAGCCTTATGGGGAGCCCGTCACTAGGTTTTTCCCATATAACCTCCAAAAAAAAAGACCTTTTATTATACTCACCTATGGGGTGGTCCGGTCCGATGGGCATCGTTGGTTTAGGTCCGGCGCCTCTTCTCTTCTTGTAATGCCGTACTCCTTCTCTGCTTCGTGTGGATGACGCACCCTATGTCATCTACACAGTGTTCCCCATGGCGCTTCTGAGCAGGCAAACTTCTTTCTGTCCTGCTGAGAGCAAAGCGAAGCACTGTTCTGCGCATGCAAGGGGAAAGGCTACAGAGTGCTGATGCATGCGCACTATGGTACACCTGTGCAGGAGAGTGATTTGGAACAGTGTGTGGATGACATAGGCCTCATCATCCATACGATTCAGAGGAGGATGGCATCGCAAGAAGAGAGGAGGCGCCGGACCAAGACCAATGATGCCCATCAGACCGGACCGCCCCATAGGTAAGTATAATAAAGGGTCTTTTTTTTGTTTTGCAAGGCGGCTTGGAGAGTTATATACAGAATATTAGAGTGGTGTAACAAAGGGCAGAAAGGTGGTGACTGTAGATTATATGGGACAAACCTGGTGACGGGTTCCCTTTAAGTGAAATACTTTGCATTCAGACAAAAGGAACATTTGCAAAAGATTTGCAAAGTTTTTAATTTCTTTCAATCATTTGACACAAATACTTTATTGATGCATTTGTGTTGTTAAAGACCAGGAGTGTTCAGAATATTTTGTCATGTGCACATGAGGAATAAAACTACATGTCTTTTATCCTGCATTTTCATCTGGTTTTCCATCTAAATAATTCTTTCTCAGATTTCCAGTTGTCTCTGAGCTGCTGGGTAGAGACTATGTGCTAAAATTTCTCAAATACATAGTACAAAGAGATATGAGGGATTTCAGCTCTCCTATTTCTTTAGATCACACCCCAAGAAACAGCAGAAGCAGCATGGAAGCCATTATACAGCCGTACTGAGCAGTGTAACTGTTAATCCAGCTCTGGGGTGAGATAAACAGTTGCTAGAAAGTAGCACCACCTGTCTCTTTGCCTATTTCATTCTATTCTTCTCACCCCTATTCCTTTTCATAGACTTTAACAGGAGCTGTAATCTGATCCCTCAGTGAGTTGTTTTGACCAAGATGGATTATAGCTGTCTTTCACAGTAAATGATCAGTTCAGGTGGCAGGGAGGAGGAGAAGTAGTGTCCCATAAGTGAAGTAAAAGTATATTTCTCTGATAGGATATATTAGAAAATTACTATTTAGATGTGTACTCAAATAGGGACAAATGCGTGCGTAGGGTGATACCGTAAAAATATAGTGGATGAAAACATAAGTGTGCTCATCAAAAGTAGTGGGCTCCTTAAAAGGACCCTGTCATGTGAAAAAACGCTATTAACCTATTAAAATGCTATTAACAGATATAGAGTTAATCTGCAGATTAATAGCATTCTGAACCTACCCAGCACCGCACTTTTTTCCTCCAGGCAGCGTTTGGGTTTCAGTCACGGGGTCGGCGGTGGCGCAATGTCAGTAACCGCTCTTTGTATAGTGAGCAGCCTCTGTAAACACGCCCCCAGCACTGACTGACAGAAGCTCAGCATTAGAACCGGCAGTCAGTCAGTGCTGGGCAGGTTCAAAATACTATTAACCTGTATAATAATCCCATATCTGCAGGTTAATAGTGTTTTTTCACGTGACAGGTTCCTTTTAAAAGTGTGTAAATGCCAGTTGCAACTTACCTTAGTAGATAACTGAAGTAGATGAAAAAGTGTTCAAGACAATCTCAGTGTGGTTTTCGTCTTGAAAAAGTAGTTGGTCCAGCTCCGAAACGCGCCGATCAATAAACCGCATAATTTTATTGAATGATCACCAAATTTGAAGTTTTATCTACATCCAACAGAGCAGTATTTCTGCATATTTGAGTGTGCATGTGCAAATAGTAACTTTGACGTGGATGAAGAAGTGCTCACCGATAGATTTATTGGATGGTGATCATTCAATATAATAATGCGGTTTATTTGTTGACGCATTTCAGAGCCATGGCAACTCCTTTTTCAAGACAAAAAAAACACAATTAGGTTGTATTGAACACTTCTTCGGCCACATCAAAGTTACGTTTTGCTCTTAAACACACATACAAATACAATACAGTAATTGCTCATTTCTAAGGTTATGTTCACATGCAATAGATTCCGTCTCATAAAAATCTTTTCCGTTCATCTAAATTGAGTTGTTTCGGTGGAAGCCACATTTAGATGAATGCGGTCGGTGGTAGAAATTTCTGAAACAAATCTGATGGGTGTGAATATACCCTACCTTTCCAATTTACTGGAGGTCAACCAAGGTCAAGCAAAGCTTAAATGTTAAAAATAGAAAATCAGTTGCAACCGTTATAGCAATTTCCAACATTTAAAGGTATATAAAAGTCAACCTGTACGATGAACAAAGAAAGATGATCATCTCGGAATTTACTTCCTGTTCAGACCTGCCAGAATTTCCAATAATAATGTGCAGCCTTTGGTTGACCTTTTGCTTTAATTTATACGCAATAGGATTTTTGCAATGACCCTTTCTCTTGAAAATGTGTATATTTCGCTGCTGACACTTAAAGCTAATAGGTTGTGGCCATGTGCGGGGCTCCCTTTAATCGTACTAAACTACAATTTTGCTCCAGAATTTTTTATTTATTAAGTATAATGGGGTATTCTCGCTGACATTTCTAGTGATCTTTGTAGCTATGAATACATAAAAAGTGATGTATTATTACTATAATGTCAGGAATTGATCTCTGGAAGAAAAATTCCCATAGTCCTCTCCGCCCACAAATTACAATTTAACTCTGGAAGGGAAATTACATGGAAAGATCTATGGCTCATAAGATCTATCTATAGATTGTGGATGTGGCAGATTAATTTATTCCTTATCTGTTTGATACAATGCAGTTTAAATACAATAGTCCTGAAAATTGATAACCGACAACCTTGATAGCAGCACCGATTAGGATGCTTCCACAAATTGGAGTGATATCGTATAAATCATCGTTTACGGCTGCTTGTCATCATTTTTCAAAATGATAAAGGTGAATGGTCAGAGAGTTATTAAACTGCAATTAAGGAAATTACTGGAGAAAGTTTGCACATATGTAGACAGTGACATATCATTGGGGTTCAACAGTGAAACACATATATCTGTTTTTTCAGAAAAAAAAATTAAATCCTTAAAGAAAAGCTATCATTAGAAAATTAGCTATTTATTAAATCATATTTTTCTCTTACATGTAAAGATCAGAGTTTTCTGTTATATGTTTTTTAAAAAAATAGAAAATAGAAATATTGCAATTTTCAAACTGGCCAGTTCGGTATTTTTAGACTCTAATTTCTTTATGTTTCAAGAAACAATACATGTACATAGCTCTAATGGTCAGACCCTATAAAAACAGAAATCTTACAATTTTCACACTGGTCACTGGGGTATTTTTAGACTCTAACTTCTTTGTGTTTCAGGAAACAACACATGTACATAGCCATAATGGTCAGTCCCAGACCCTATAAAAAATGGAAATCTTGCAATTTTCACACTGGTCATTGGGGCTTTTTTTAGACCTTAACTTTTTTTATGTTTCAGGAAGCAACATATGTACATTAGCCACAATGGTCAGACTCAGACTTTATCTTTTGTATTGAAGCATCTCGTGAACATGTGCAAAGATCATTGTGAAGGGAGGGGGGACAGCTGTGACATCGCCTATTGTGATTGATAGATCCTGTGTTATCAGCTGTGTTTAGATGTGTTATTATCAATCATTGCAATCCTGCCAATGATGATAAGGAACTTGAGGAAAACTTTTCTTGAAAGGACAGGACAAATGAGCAATAAAAAAAGTCTCCAGTGGCCAGTGTGAAAATCGCAAGAGTACTTATATATTTTTTTTTTTCTTAGAAAGTAGCAATGTTTTTGTATATATATATATATATATATATATATATATATATATATATACATTACAGGCCAAAAGTTTGGACACACCTTCTCATTTAAAGATTTTTCTGTATTTTCATGACTATGAAAATAGTACATTTATACTGAAGGCATCAAAACTATGAATTAACACATGTGGAATTATATACTTAACAAAAAAGTGTGAAACAACTGAATATATGTCTTATATTCTAGGTTCTTCAAAGTAGCCACCTTTCGCTTTGATGACTGCTTTGCACACTCTTGCCATTCTCTTGATGAGCTTCAAGAGGTAGTCATCGGAAATGGTCTTCCAACAATCTTGAAGGAGTTCCCAGAGATGCTTGGCACTTGTTGGCCCTTTTGCCTTCACTCTGCGGTCCAGCTCACCCCAAACCATCTCAATTGGTTTCAGGTCTGGTGACTGTGGAGGCCAGGTCATCTGGCGTAGCACCCCATCACT
Source organism: Phyllobates terribilis (assembly GCF_046119375.1). Classification (NCBI taxonomy): domain Eukaryota; kingdom Metazoa; phylum Chordata; class Amphibia; order Anura; family Dendrobatidae; genus Phyllobates; species Phyllobates terribilis. The sequence goes on from NW_027362768.1 coordinate 333,919,868, forward strand.
CTCCTTCTTGGTCAAATAGCCATTACACAGCCTGGAGGTGTGTTTGGGGTCATTGTCCTGTTGAAAAATAAATGATGGTCCAACTAAACGCAAATCGGATGGAATAGCATACCGCTGCAAGATGCTGTGGTAGCCATGCTGGTTCAGTATGCCTTCAATTTTGAATAAATCCCCAACAATGTCTCCAGCAAACCACCCCCACACCATCACACCTCCTCCTCCATGCTTCACGGTGGGAACCAGGCATGTAGAGTTCATCCGTTCACCTTTTCTGCGTCGCACAAAGACACGGTGTTTGGAACCAAAGATCTCAAATTTGGACTCATCAGACCAAAGCACAGATTTCCACCGGTCTAATGTTCATTCCTTGTGTTCTTTAGCCCAAACAAGTCTCTTCTGCTTGTTGCCTATCCTTAGCAGTGGTTTCCTAGCAGCTAATTTACCATGAAGCCTGCTGAACAAAGTCTCCTCTTAACAGTTGTTGAAGAGATGTGTCTGCTGCTAGAACTCTGTGTGGCATTGACCTGGTCTCTAATCTGAGCTGCTGTTAACCTGCGATTTCTGATGCTGGTGACTCTGATAAACTTATCCTCAGAAGCAGAGGTGACTCTTGGTCTTCCTTTCCTGGGGTGGTCCTCATGTGAGCCAGTTTCTTTGTAGCACTTGATGGTTTTCGCAACTGCACTTGGGGACACTTTCAAAGTTTTCCCAATTTTTCGGACTGACTGACCTTCATTTCTTAAAGTAATGATGGACACTCGTTTTACTTTACTTAGCTGCTTTTTTCTTGCCATAGCACAAATTCTAACAGTCTATTCAGTAGAACTATCAGCTGTGTGTAACATCCCTGGCGGCATGCTTGCATAGTGCACCATCTCCCACTATGCAAGATCACAATCTTACCTTTCAGTCCAGCTTGCAAATCTTGCTCCTGTTCATATTGTGTGCATGCCTCTGTTCTGACTGCTTAGGGCGGTGGCCCGGTTACTTCCTGATTCTTGTAGCCGCTGTGGGCACACCCCTAATGCATCCCCAGCCTATTGCTGTGGGTCACTGGATATTTAAACCTCCTTCTCCCAGAAGAAGGTGCCTGAGCAACTCTACCTTCAGAAGGCTCCTTGCCTCTGATGTGCCAGGTCCCGTTCTGTTTCTTGCCTGTCCGCCAACCTGGGGGCTGTATTCCCAGGCCTGTCTGAACACTCTCCTAGCCTGTCTGTCCACCTCTCTGGGGGCCGTATACCCAGACTCGCTCCTGTATCTTGTTGCAGTGTCAGTTCCTGTCAGAACACTCTCCTAGCCTGTTTGTCCGCCTCTCTGGGGGCCGTATACCCAGACTCGCTCCTGTATCTTATTGCAGTGTCAGTTCCTGTCTGAACACTCTCCTAGCCTGTTTGTCCGCCTCTCTGGGGGCCGTATACCCAGACTCGCTCCTGTATCTTGTTGCAGTGTCAGTTCCTGTCTGAACACTCTTCTAGCCTGTTTGTCACCGTGTCCGTACCTTCCCTTTTCTTGCAGTCTCTGAACCTGCACCTAACTCCTACTCATTGTCTCTGTAATTCTGTTGTGAGTTTAGAGTCCACTCGCTACTTCACTGTAAGTACCTTGTGTGCATCTGGTTCTGCTTTTCCCTTCCAGTCTGTTCAGTGTGAACAGAGCCCTGTCCTCTCTGCTTTGCCTTGTTCACCGCTCCGGCGGTTTCGCTCTGCTGTGCCTTGCTCACCGCTCCGGCGGTTCCTTCCTGCTCTGCCTTGCTCACCGCTCCGGCGGTTCCTTCCCGCTCTGCCTTGCTCACCGCTCCGGCGGTTCCTTCCTGCTTTGCCTTGCTCACCACTCCGGCGGTTCCTTCCTGCTCTGCCTTGCTCACCGCTCTGGCAGTTCCTCTCTGCTCTGCCTTGCTCACCGCTCCGGCGGTTCCTTCCTGCTCTGCCTTGCTCACCGCTCCGGCGGTTCCTTCCTGCTCTGCCTTGCTCACCGCTCCGGCGGTTCCTCTCCGCTCTGCCTTGTTCACCGCTCTGGCGGTTTCGCTCTGCCTTGCTCACCGCTCCGGCGGTTCATCTCTGCTCTGCCTTGCTCACCGCTCTGGCGGTTCCTCTCTGCTCTGCCTTGCTCACCGCTCCGGCGGTTCCTCTCTGCTCTGCCTTGCCCACCGCTCCAGTGGTTCCTCTCTGCTCTGCTTGTCTACCGCATCTGCGGTTCTGCTCCTGAATCCCAGTCTGTACTTGAACATATCCAGCCTGCGCTCCAACCTGCTAGTGCCTCCCTATCTGCCTGTTACCTGCCGTGCCTGCCAGCCCGCTCACCTGGGAGCACCTGCCTGTTACCTTCCTGTTACCCGCTTGTTACCTGCCGTGCCTACCCGGAGGCTCCTGCCATCACTTGCCGTGACCGCCTGCCAGCCCGCTCACCTGGGAGCACTTGCCTGTTACCTGCCTGTTACCTGCCGTGCCTGCCAATACCCACCTGTCTGTATGCCAGCCTAACCTGCTTGTTCCTGCATTCCCCGGTGTCGGTCAACAGCTGTGACCGGGGTCTGACCTGGAGTAGCACCTGGTTCCTCCTTGGTTCACGGAGTCGTTAGCCGCCGTGCGACCTTGGTCGGATCGGGTAGATAAATAGTTACGCCCCTAAGGCACACCTCGGTTCATGGTACAGTGGGATTGCTACTCAGTTTGCTCAGGCCATGGTTCCCGTTGAGCCCCACGGCTCTTCACCCTCAGAGACTTTTGAATCCGTGTCCGGCAATTATGTGCATAAAAGAAAATTTTTTTTCGCAAGCTGAGGCCCAGGCAATTTACGCACAGGCCCCAATGGAGCTATCAGCATCCGTTCTTGTGGATCCGCCACGGTACTATGGGGATCCAAAACAAAGCCGTGCGTTTGTATGGCAATGCCTGCTGCAGTTCCGGTTCTATGCTCACTATTTTCCTACCGTTCGGGTTAAAGTGGGATTTATGATGTCCTACCTAGAGGGTGATGCCTTGGAATGGATCACCCCCCTATGGGAAGCAAGGGATCCTATCGTCTCTGACCTGCAGGCCTTCCTGGTGGCCTTTCTAATGGTCTTCGATGACCCTAATCCTGAAGCCTCTGCTAAAGCTTCCCTTCCCAATATCCCAGAGCAGCCCCGATGGGTAATGTGTGTGGGTAGCTCACCAGTTCTCCAGCCTGAAGAGGCTGCTGCTCACCCAGAATCCACACAGGATGACTACGCTGCGCAGAATAGTTCTCTTCCCAACCTCAAGAGGCAGTCCAGACGTGCAAGGCGTAGAGGCAAACCATTATGCCAGGTTCTGTCCTCCCAAAGACCTCCTGTTCCCCAGCCTGTAAAAGCTGCTACCCACACTGAATCCATGAAGGTTGACCATGTTCGTCAGGCGAAGCAGAGGCCGGAACTCAGTCACAAAATCGAATTGCGGTCCCGCTGCGGTTGTTTGGGACCCCCTGACGGTCTTTGTCCAGAGAAGGTTGGAGAATCCCAAGACATTAGGCCTGTAGGAGAGGCTGCCCTTGACCTTAGTGTTTCCTCTCCACAGATGACCATGGCTGTCTCCGTGGCAAGTAAAAGCCTCGGATTAACCGGAAGTTTCGGGCTTAAAGCCTTGAAGAGTCAGTGTTTGTTTCCCGAAAACTCCAGAAGCCGGTTTGGGCATTGTCAGCGGAAGGACGAGCCCTACTCAGAAACAGTCAAAATATGTCTGTACAAATTAAGCTCCAGATTGGAGCATTACACATGAAGAAGCTTACATTCCAGGTGCTGACTGGTTTACCCACAAGTCATCCAGAGCCGAGAGATCTAGTGCCCGCTCAGGTCTGGAGACCCTGTATGGTGTATCCTGGGGGACTGCTAAGGTACAAGGGGTGTCCAGTCCCCATATCTTCAGGACAGTGAGCAGTTTACTCTTCTTCTTCACCAGATCTGCTAGTCGCTGACTCGTTGTGTGCTGAAGTCTACGAAGGAGGAGAAGGGGAGGCAATGTCCCCACACAGTCTCGACGATTGTACCAATGATCTGGCTTCAGGTACCATCCCGCCTCACAGACATGTCATCTCTGAAACCAGACTTAAGATGGTCCCAAAGCGAGGACCCTCCATCTCTAATAAATCTGGCCTTACGTCCATCAAGGCGGTGGATACCTACAAGTCTCTGCACCCCTCCAACCAGGAGGAGGACCTCAAGTTGCCTCCTGAATCCTCCGGGGTGCTACCTGATAACAATTGGAGTGAGACTTTCCTACACCCTGTACCTGATACTTCACCCACTTCATCCAGTGAGCTTGACAAAGTATACTTCGAAGCAGTAGTTACTCCCGAGTCTCTGCACTCCTCCAAACAGGCGGAGGACCTCCAGTTGTCTCCTGAAACCTCTGGGTTGCTACCTGATAACAAAGGAAGAGAGACTTTCCTACACCCTGTACTTGGTACGCTGCCCACTTCATCCAGTAAGCTTGGCAAAGTGTACGTCAAGGCGGTAGTTACCCCCGAGTCTCTGCACCCCTCCAACCAGGCGGAGGACCTCCAGTTGTCTCCTGAATCCACCGGGGTGCTATCTGATAACAAATGGAGAGAGACTATCCTGTGTGATGTCCCTGGTACTTCACCCACTTCATCTGTTGCTGAGGATGGCTTGATGGGAGGAAGCATCCTAGTTACCAAGATGATGAGACCAGTTTCATTTCCTCTAGTGGACAGAAGAGGTAATCCTCTTGAAGAGAAGGATTGGCCTCCAAATTCTCAGCGGAAGACCCTTGCAGGCTTAAAGAAGAGGGGGCGTAAAGGGGGGGTGTACTGTAACATCCATGGCGGCATGATTGCATAGTGCACCATCTCCCACTATGCAAGATCACAATCTTACCTTTCAGTCCAACAGCTGTGACCGGGGTCTGACCTGGAGTAGCACCTGGTCCCTCTACTCGGTTCCTCCTTGGTTCATGGAGTCGTTAGCTGCCGTGCGACCTTGGTCGGATCGGGTAGATACTTAGTTACGCCCCTCCAGGCACTCCTCGGTTCATGGTACAGTGGGATCACTAATCACGCTCACGCCAGTCAGTCCGGGCGCGAGCGTAACACTGTGTATCCACCAGACTTCTGCACAACACAATTGGTGGTCCCAACCCCATTTCTAAGGCAAGAAATCCCACTTATTAAACCTGACAGGGCACACCTGTGAAGTGAAAACCATTTCCGGTGACTACCTCTTGAAGCTCATCAAGAGAATGCCAAGAGTGTGCAAAGCAGTCATCAAAGCAAAAGGTGGCTACTTTGAAGAACCTAGAATATAAGACATATTTTCAGTTGTTTCACACTTTTTTGTTAAGTATATAATTCCACATGTGTTAATTCATAGTTTTATGCCTTCAGTGTGAATGTACAATTTTCATAGTCATGAAAATACAGAAAAATCTTTAAATGAGAAGGTGTGTCCTAACTTTTGGTCTGTACTGTATATATATATATATATATATATATATATATATATATATATATATACAAAAGCATTGCCTTTTTTAAAACAATGTAGCACAAAATCCTCATTTAACATCTTCGCGCCAGAGCCTGTTTTTGCCTTCGTGACCGGGCCAATTTTTGCAATTCTGACCACTGTCACTTTATGAAGTAATTACTCTGGAACGCTTCAACGGATTCCCCTGATTCTGAGAATGTTTTTTCATAACATATTGTACTTTATGATAGTGGTAAAATTTCTTCGATATCACTTGCGTTTATTTGTGAAAAAATTGGAAATTTGGTGAAAATTTTAAAAATTTTGCAATTTTCAAACTTTGAATTTTCATGCCCTTAAATCAGAGAGATATGTCACACAAAATAGTTAATAAATAACATTTCCCACATGTCTACTTCACATCAGCACAATTTTGGAACCAAAATTTTTTTTTGTTAGGAAGCTATAAGGGTTAAAAGTTGACCAGCGATTTCTCATTTTTCCAACAAAATTTACAAAAACATTTTTTTGGGGACCACATCTTATTTGAAGTGACTTTGAGGGGCCTTTATGACAGAAAATACCAAAAAGTGACACCATTCTAAAAACTGCACCCCTGAAGGTGCTCAAAACCACATTCAAGAAGTTTATTAACCCTTCAGGTGTTTCACAGGAATTTTTGGAATGTGGAAGAAAACAATGAACATTTAACTTTTTTTCACAAAAATGTTACTTTATACCCATTTTTTTTATTTTCACAGGGGTAACAGGAAAAAATGGAATACACAATTTGTAGTGCAATTTCTCATGAGTGTGCTGATACCCCATATGTGAGGGAAAACAACTGTTTGGGCGCACTGCAGGGTTCGGAAGGGAAGGAGCGCCATTAGACTTTTTGAATGTAAAATTTGTTTGAATAATTAGCAGACACCATGTTGCATTTGGAGAGCTCCTGATGTGCCTAAACAGTGGAAACCCCCCACAAGTGACACCATTTTGGAAACTAGACCCCTTAGGGAACTTATCTAGATGTGTGGTGAGCACCTTGAACCCCAAGGTGCTTCACAGAAGTTTATAATATTGAGCTGTAAAAATAAAATTTTCACATTTTTCCCACAAAAACGTTTTTCATCCCCTAATTTTGCATTATCATGAGGGTAACAGGAGAAATTGCACCATGAAATTTGCTGTGCAATTTCTCCTGAGTATGCCGATACCCCATATGTGGGGGAAAACCACTATTTGGGTACACTGCAGGGTTCGGAAGGGAAGGAGCACCATTTGACTTTTTGAATGTAAAATTTGTTTGAATAATTAGCGGACGCCATGTCGCATTTGGGGAGCCCCTAATGTGCCTAAACAGTGGAAACCCCCCACAAGTGACACCATTTTGGAAACTAGACCCCATAGGGAACTTATCTAGATGTGTAGTGAGCACCTTGCTCCCCCAGGTGCTTCACAGAAGTTTATAATATTGAGCCGTAAAAATAAAATGTTCACATTTTTCCCACAAAAAATGTTTTTCATTCCCTAATTTTGCATTATCATAAGGCTAACAGGAGAAATTGCAATTTCTCCTGAGTATGCTGATATCCCATATGTGGGGGACAACCACTGCTTTGGTGTACGGTCGGGTTCGGAAGAGAAAGGAGCGCTATGTTGGCTGGGATAGGTTGCAGACACCATGTCACATTTGAAGAGTCGCTGACATGCCAAAACAGCAGAAACCCCCACAAGTGACCTCATTTTGTAAACTACACCTCTCAAGGAATTCATCTAGGGAAGTAGTGAGTATTTTTTAATTTTTTAATTTATACCATTGGCCAGTGAAGAAAACATAATTATATTTTTACCACAAAAAATTGGTTTACCCTCAGATTTTACATTTTCACACAGGGCAATGGGTAAAAATGGTGCCGAAATGTGTCACACAATTTCTTCTAAAAGTGGCAATGCCCCATATGTGGCTCTATCGTACCGCTCAGCCATACGGCGAGATCTGGGGGGGACGGAAATTTTCTGAATTTCTTTTGGGGGGCAAGGGCCATTTCGCTTTTCCAGAGCCTTTCTGCTACCAGTAACTTGGAATATTTTTAACAGATGACGGACCTGAGTGGGGACTAGCTTTTTTTGAGGACTGAGTTGAAGCTTTTATTGGGAACATTTTACGTAACAATTATCCGGCGCTCGAGGCTGAGCACTTACATTGGGGTTTCCATCTAAATTTCCAAGTGATGTAATTCAGATGAAACCCCTGTGGGATCCATCCACTATAATGAGGCAGCAGAGTTACTCTGGACTCCGTCTGGCCTCTGTTTAGCGGTGTCCTTTTTTTCAGAAGTGCACAAAACTGTGGCCAACCGCACTTTTATGCACGCCTAAAAAACTGACACCGTGGGATCACAGGCCAGACGGCATCCACAGTGGCCTATATCTGCCTCATTACAGGGAATCTTCCGTCATGGGTTCCGTCTGAATCACATATTTCAGAGATTTACACGGAAACTCTAGTGTAAATGTGAGCAGAGCCTTACTGCGATCTTTGGGAGACATAATAAACAAATCAGTAGCAGGTGAAGAATTGGTTTTATTTATTTTTTACGCCGTTCCTCGTGCGGTATAAGTGATGAGATTACTATATTCCTCGGGTCGGTGCGATTACAGAGATACCAGATTTATATCGGGTTTTTATGATTGACAGCTGTCACACACTAAGAGACGCTTTTTTTTGCAAAATCTAGTTTTTGCATCGCCATATTTTGAGAGCTATAATTTTTCCATATTTCGGCCAACAGAGTCATGTGACTGCTTGTTTTTTGCGGGATGAGTTGACATTTTTATTGGTACCATTTTTGGGTACGTGACATTTTTTGATCGCTTTCTATTCCGTTTTTTGGGAGGTAAAATTAACAAAAACCAACAATTCAGGAATTGTTTTTTGAGGGGTTTTTTATGCCGTTCTGCATGTGGTAAAAGTGATAAGGCAGCGTTATTCTTCGGGTCAGTACGTTTACAGCGATACTACACTTACTGTATATTTTTTTATGTTTTGGCGCTTTTACACAATAAAACAATTTTATAGAAAAAATATTTTTTTTGCATCGCTTTATTCTGAGAGCTATAACTTTTTTATTTTTCAGCTGATGAAGCTGTATGGCGGCTTTTTTTTGCGGAACAAGATGACGTTTTCAGCGGTACCATTTTTATTTCCATTTTGCTTTTTGATCCCATTTTCTTCCACTTTTTGTTTGGCGATATGATGAAAATGCATAGTTTTTTACTCCGTTTTTTATTTATTTTTATAACGGTGTTCACAGAAGGATTTAATTAGTGAGACAGTTTTATAGATCGGGTGGTTTCAGACGCGGCGATACCAAATATGTGTACTTTTTTTGTTTTTGCATAAATATACGGATTTATTGGTTTAATATTTTATTTATTTATTTTTATTTATTTTGTGATTTTTTTTTTTAACAGTTTGAAAACATTTTTTTTTACTTTTTTTTACATTTTTACTTAGTCCCTGTATGGGACATTAATTTTTATTTTTCTAATCACTGATCTCATCCAATGTAATAGACATGTATTACATTGGATGAGATCTTTGCAGACAGTTTTACACTGTCTGTCTCCTGCTAGAGTTCAGCTGCAGGCTGAGCCTAGCAGGACACCATATATGGCAGATCTGGAGGTGGTCATGTGACCTCCAGCTGCCATAACAACGGCAGGTCCTGGAAGGCATCAGGGGGCCGTCGGAGAGGTAAGTTGAGCACCCCCTCTCCTCTCACTATCTTCTATATGCCGCGATCACTATAGATCGCGGCATATAGAAGATAGGAAAGGGTTAACATCATTGGGACCTGATCCAATCAGGTCCCGATGATGACCCCTGTCAGAGCTATCGCTCTGCACCGTAACCGCAGCGCTTGCAGGACCCTGGGGGTCCTGAGGGCTGCGGGACCACCCACCGTTTTTAAACGTCGGTGCTGCACAGAGCCCAGGCAGTGCCGACGTTTATGTACAGTGGGCAGTCCTGAACCGGTTAAACAATAGGTAATTTTCTTTTGATAGCTTCTCTATATGCTATCTTTATTTAGGTATTTCTATTTATATAGATTCTGTTTGCAAAAAATATATATACTATGGAGCCATATTAGTCATGAGCAACTTCAAAGAGCATCTGTGTTTGAAAAACCTGTCGCATGGAATAGCACCCCATAATGTTCAACTTCACCTGCCTACATAATAGAGCAGATTTATAGTGGTCCCACCAGCGGAACTCCTTATACTCAGCTCTAGAGACATTTACACTGGCTGAACATCAGAAATGAGCGCTCCTAGGAATGTTAATTTTTCAAAAATCGACCAGCGTAAGCAAGCTGCCAATTATCCGTCAAATGATCAAAACCCGTGTTCATCATGTGAAATGATTTTTACAGGGAGTATTCAAACCCCTTTAAATTTTTCACTCTTTATTTCATTGCAGCCATTTGGTAAATTCTAAACAGTTCATTTTTTTCTCATTAATGTACACTCTGCACCCCATCTTAACTAAAAAAAACAGAAATGTAGAAATTTTTGTAAATTTATTAAAAAAGAAAAACTGAAATATCACATGGTCATAAGTATTGAGACCCTTTGCTCAGACACTCATATTTAAGTCACATGCTGTCCATTTCCTTGTGATCCTCCTTGAGATGGTTCTACTCCTTCAGTGGAGTCCAGCTGTGTTTAATTAAACTGATAGGACTTGATTTGGAAAGGCACACACCTGTCTATATAAGACCTCACAGCTCACAGTGCATGTAAGACCAAATGAGAATCATGAAATCAAAGGAACTGCTCAAGGAGCCCAGAGACAGAATTGTGGCAAGGCACAGATCTAGCCAAGGTTACAAAAGAATTTATGCATTACTCAAGGTTCCTAAGAGCACAGTGGCCTCCATAATCCATAAATGGAAGAAGTTTGGGACCACCAGAAGTCTTCCTAGACCAGGCCGTCCAGCCAAACTAAGCAATCGTGGGAGCAGAGCCTTGATGACAGAGGTAAAGAAGAACCCCAAGATCACTGTGGCTGAGTTCCAGAGATGCAGTAGGGAGATGGGAGAAAGTTCCACAAAGTCAACTATCACTGCAGCCCTCCACCAGTCGGGCCTTTATGGCAGAGTGGCCCGACAGAAGCCTCAAAAGTTTGCTCAAAAACACATGAAGGACTCCCAGACTATGAGAAATAAGATTCTCTGGTTTTATGAGACAAAGATAGAACTTTTTGGTGATAATTCTAAGCGGTATGTGTGGAGAAAACCAGGCACTGCTCATCTCCTGCCCAATACACTCCCAACAGTGAAACATGGTGGTGGCAGCATCGTGCTATGGGGATGTTTTTCAGCTGCAGGGACAGGATGACTGGTTGCAATTGAAGGAAACATGAATGCGGCCAAGTGCAGAGATATTCTGGATGAAAACCTCTTCCAGAGTGCTCTGGACCTCAGACTTGGCCGAAGGTTCACCTTCCAACAAGACAATGACCCTAAGCACATAGCTAAAATAACAAAGGAGTGGCTTCAGAACAACTCTATGACCATTCTTGACTGGCCCAACCAGAGCCCTGACCTAAACCCAATTGAGCATCTCTGGAGAGACCTGAAAATGGCTGTCCACCAATGTTCACCATCCAACCTGATGGAACTACAGAGGATCTGCAAGGAAGAATGGCAGAGGATCCCCAAATCCAGAATTTTTGCAAATTTATTAAAAAAGAAAAACTGAAATATCACATGGTCATATGTATTGAGACCCTTTGCTCAGACACTCATATTTAAGTCACATGCTGTCCATTTCCTTGTGAACCTCCTTGAGATGTTTCTACTCCTTCATTGGAGTCCAGCTGTGTTTAATTAAACTGATAGGACTTGATTTGGATGAAAACCTCTTCCAGAGTGCTCTGGACCTCAGACTTGGCCGAAGGTTCACCTTCCAACAAGACAATGATCCTAAGCACATAGCTAAAATAACAAAGGAAAGGCTTCAGAAAAACTCTGACCATTCTTGACTGGCCCAGCCAGAGCCCTGACCTAAGCCCAATTGAGCATCTCTGGAGAGACCTGAAAATGGCTGTCCACCAATGTTCACCATCCATCCTGACGAACCTGGAGAGGATCTGCAAGGAAGAATGGCAGAGGATCCCCAAATCCCGGTGTCAAAAACTTGTTGCATCATTCCCAAGAAGACTCATGGCTGTACTAGCTGAAAAGGTGCTTCTACTCAATACTGAGCAAAGGGTCTGAATACTTGTGACCATGTGACATTTCATTCTTTCTTTTTTAATAAATTTGCAAAACTTTCTACATTTCTGTTTTTTTCAGTCAAGATGGGGTGCAGAGTGTACTTTAATGAGAAAAAAAAATGAACTTTTTAGAATTTACCAAATGGCTGCAATGAAATAAAGGGGTCTGAATACTTTCTGTACCCACTGTAAGTGTTAAGTGCTTGATGGATTTGAAATGGGTCCAGAACCTTCTGTGGTCTCTCATTCTGGTCTAGCCAGGGCTGATGCTGCTCAGCATCATCATCAGTCCCAACGCCTAGCTGGTCCATGAGTTGTACAGGTTGTCGCTTGGGTATTTGTGCCTAGCAACATGAAGCATAGGTTGCGGAGAGAGACAGGGCTACTGAAGCCTAAGTCCAGGATTCTCTGTACTGAGCATGCCCATGACATGGCGGACCATGATTGGTGGTTTGGGAGTCAGCTGATCCGGTGACCTGGCACAGCCTGATTGGTCGCGGGTGACGTCACCAATGGTGCGACGGTGGGCAGGGCTTAATCTTTAAAATGCCCGCCCACAAACATGGCGGCGCGCTCTGATCATTGAGCAATGATGGTGTTGTGTGGACGCTTGGTCTCTTGGGCTCCACGTGTGCTTTAGTTTCTGCAGGCAGGTTTAGTGGAAATAGGCAGGCTAGATGAAATAGGCAGGTAGCTTCATCTGACAGCCTGGCTCTGACAAAGGAGTCGCCTTACACCCCGAGCAGTCTGCAGACACCCTATTCCCAGTACCTCCTGTAAGCCACGTGGAGAGATACTCCTCAGTCCGGTAGCACGCCGACTGAGGACACGTATTCGCCGGCGTGAGTCACACACGTATCCTAGCGCCAACAGTGTCGTCCCTGTGCCGCAACAGGACTACAGATATATTATTTTTTGCACATCTCTCGTGAAGTTAACGGAGATAGTGCGAATCCCTATTCCCGCTCCGGTGTGATGTAACACGGAGGGGATTGCGATTTAAGTTGGTTGTTTCCTTCTCACCCGGAAGGTGTTCGGCCGCAGTCCACAAGGCTGCATCGCGGACCCCGGGTTCGGTTGCGTTCCATTATAAATAAAGTTGTTTGCAACCGTCACCTTAACAGTAAGCTTGCTTAAAAAAATTATCATTCTCGGCAGCACGTCATCTTTTGTAAACAAGAGATATGCTGCCGAGGTAAATGTCAGTCTATGCACACAGATCTACTATCAATTGTTCTGAGCACACTGGAAGAACAATCAGCCTATCTAAACAGGCTGTTAAATGGCCACTGATGGGCTACTATATAGCGAACCAGCAGTTGTTTAATGGCTACCATCGGTCAGTGTAAACGCATCCTTCTAAGGGCGCAGTTAGACTCCCGTATAAATCAGACCGAGATCAGACTGCAATGCATGGACTGGCTGTCGGCTCTACCGACCTGTACATGACAGCCTCAAAGCCATACATGAAGCTGTCAGGCTCGGGTCGGGAGATCCGCCGGCCAGTCCATGCATTGCAGTCCGATGTCGGATCAGTTTATACAGCCATCTAACTGTGTGTTTGTCAATAGAGAACTACCCATGATGTTTTAGAGGCAAGTGGAAGGGATGGCTTCAGGAACTCTTTTTGGGCATTTAGATGAGCATATCTTAAAATTATTATCGCTCGTGCTGACCTCAAGATTAATATCGATTACAGCAGATGAGAATCAGGAACCAAAGGAAGCAAATCTTCTCCCATTCTTTTTAAATCCTGCATTAAAAGGGTTGTCTCCATTTTCGGCCTTTGTCTTGTAATTGCACCCGCCAATCTGTGGTTTAATTTGCTGACAAAACCATTGTGCTCACACAATCGCAGAACCATAAATGTATGGCAGTGGCCACTAACTACAGAATCCTATGACTGTACATTTTAAAACGATGGTTCTACTTTATCTATTCTCAAACAACCTCTTGATCATAGTTTCCAACAAAAAAAAAATTTTCATCTTCTTTGATCCCTGGATGCAGCAATAATAACGTAATTATCAAAATGTATTGAACAAAACAAAATTTACAGCAAGTGAATAATTTTTGTGCTTTTTTTTAATTCTGCCACTTTTTGCCAATTTATGTAGCAATTTATTTTATGAGCTATTTATCCATCTTTTATGTCTTCCATTACTTAGTGTGATGAAAGAGAGGTGATCTTGCTTCTATCAGATCTTTAGAGAACAATTGCCTTGAAACCTTTTAAGAAGTAAAACGCAAAGCACCCATCGATGGAGGGCATTACAGAATGTGAGCATCAAAAAAAGTTTAAAAGAATAATAATGACGATAATATTTAATAATGTTGGGCTTTGTGATATCATGAGACTGGATACTTATAAAAGACAGAATGAAAATACTGCGTACGAAGGAGAAACACAGTCAAAGGATATCCTCCATTTTGTGCAAAATTGTACTGAAACATATTCTTTTGACGATTTATTTTAAGGGAATAACTTGGAATTGAAGTTCTGAGTAGTTCAATTTACCATTATGCTCTTCTTAGGTGAAGTCTTAAAGGGAACATGTCACTAGATTCATGTTGCCCAAACTGCACAAAATAGGGTAAAAGGCTAAAAAAAATTAATACTCACCACACCACTAATGACGTTACGTCTTGCATCGCCCGAAACTCAGTTAGGCCTATTTGTGCTGAAAGCCCCAGAGTGAAGAAGAAGACCAAACAGGATACTTGTGACAGAGGAAGGTGAAAAGAAGAGGAGCAGGGAATCAGACGGTGGACTGCAGGGGCTTCGGGACTGGTGAACAGTGAGATGAGTGGCTATGTATTAATTTTTTTCACTTTGCAGACTACATTTATTATGGTCTGAAGAGAGTTCAGAGCAAAATAAGAAACATTGAATTTGCACCGAATAACTGCAATGTCAATATCTTTGTCTTTTTAACGTTGACTGCTACGCAACACAAAGAAGACAAAGATATTGACTACTACCAAGTATGACTGGGACACATTTGAGATGGATAGCGATGAGCTGGAAGATGTAAAGGACTTCACCGGAAGTCAATAGGAGGAAAGCTATGGGCAAATTAACAATGAAGTCACTAGACAAGGTCTGCAAATCAAAGAACATTTCACTGGCGATGAAGGCACAGCTCATACATAGTTTGGTCTTTTCTGTGGTGATATGTGGATGTGAAACCTGAACAATAAAGAAACAAGACAGAAGAAGAATCAAAGCCATCGAATTATGTTGCTGGAGAGGGATGTTATCAATACCATGGAGGGCAAGAAAACAAGCAAATCAATTTAGGAACAAATCAAGCCAGACATTTGGCTTGAAGTAAGGATCCCCAAGCTACAACTTGCCTACTTTGGACACATCATAAGAAGATACTGCCCGAGCTTCCTTTTTGAGACATATGCCCCTACTGTCAATAACTTGACACTAGTGATGAGTGAATCAATTCAATGTCAATTGAAAAAAAGGCAAATTTTATTAAATTCACAGGTCCCAGTGAATTTGAAAAATTTACAATTTGATTTGTATGAATCACAAAAATAGTGTGAATACACATTCCAGAAGATTGCATCAGCCACAGAAGCCTGAAATCAGGTGCAACTATGTGGACTTACCCATAGTACATTGCAGCTATCACATCACATGGTATAGTGCAGCCAATCAGGAGGGACTATCACAACCTGTATAAAAGCCAAGGTAGGGCATGCAGCAGCAAATTTTGAGTGATTTAAGATAGTAAGAGGATGTAAGAGCTAACAGCTCAGCAATACAGATAGAAAGAGAAAGCCTTAAAATATTAGACAGATACTCCAGAGAGTATTGTGTTTTACAATTGCGCAGTTAAGAAGATGAGTATAGCAATTTGTGAATAATACAGACATTTCACCAGAGATAGGGTTAAAGAGAAATAGAAGAGGTACCACGAGAAGCGGGAGACTGGGTGGGATTGATCAGTTATATACTGCAGCTGGCATTTGTCCTGCTGAATTTGAATTGCAATTACACTTTTTTTCTTCATTTTCAGTGCACTAAAAAGCAGAAGCTAGGCAGTACAATATTTTTTACAGAAAAGAAAATTTGAAATTATTGTCAGATGGTGTGCCTATCTGTTACAAGCGACTGGTCTGAGTTTTGCATTTCTTGCGCAAACCTTTTTGTAAAGGATTTGCTCAACCCTATGAAAAATGAAAAAAATAAACATTGCACTAAAATGTACTACTTTTAGATACGAATTTTCTAGCCTAAACTGGTGATGAATTACCCTCCTAATATTTTTCAGTGAATAATAGTTATTGTGGACTTTTTTTTTCTTTTTTGGTTGTTTTTCTGAAAGCTAGTGGGCTAACCTATTCTAAATTAAGACCCTGCTTGGAGACACAAGACACTAAATTTATTAGAGTCTGAAATATTCCCCCAGCAGGGATTCGCTTTTCAGCACCATCCATTTGTCAACCGTTTATCTATCACCACGTCCTTTATAATATTTTTTATATCCATAAAAAGTTAGAACCAGCAACCACACTAATGAGGGGAGTGCACAGCAGCAGTACTGCAAAGGCATTAGGATGTCATTTTTTTTTTGTTCCTATGACAGGTCCTACACCGCAGTATATGATCAGTGTACCCTTTCATGAATTAATGTACTGTGATGCTAGTGCCTCCACAGAAGAAAAAAAAATGAAAAGTCAGACCTGCTGATAATAGTAATTTGACAGTGGGGAGACAAAAGATGGAGAGAGGGCAATGAAGGTACACACTGTCACTTCAGTCTACCTTTGAAACAAAAGTGACAGATTAAGGATTAAGGACGTAGAGTGTCCTTATGATTATGAAAAAGACGTTCTCCGTGTGACAAATCATTTTACAGTCTTGAGGTGGTTGAGTTCAAGTCAGTTCAGTTTGCCCAACGTGTCCTTTTCAGAATTCATTTTCCGGCAGACCGTGAAACAAACATTTTAGTCGTTGTTAAAGCCAACGAAAAAAAATAATCTCAAGAGTAATGTAAGGTTTCCGGGACTTCGATTCCATTGGGAAGCAAAAGAGCAAATACACATTTTATGGAGTCTCAAAGTGAGAACAGACAAAAATTAGAAATGTTTCAGAAGGATGAGAAAAATCCTCATGAGACATCGGGTTAAGGAAGTCGAGGTGGCCTCTTCTTCTTCTCCTCCTATCTCAAAACTTACTTTCAGACGAAAGTTGTAGCCAAAGCCAGTTTTATAATCTTTTGAGGGACCTATGAAAGGGAGAGCATGCTAATCTTAAGCTTCCCCACATCTTTGAGACAAATCATTTATTATGAACAACTGTAGACAGTATTTCTTTCTGCATTGTGTCAAGAGCTTCTTGAGTGTCTTATTGAGTTGAGAAATTCTATTAAGACTTTACAGTTAGGTGTTCTTCGCTCATAGTAATTGCTTAGGTTCCATCTTCTACGTTCCTTCTAATAAACTCATTGTCATAAACATCACTGTCAAAATAATTTTCACTCTTGCCTCCTTCCAATAAAATAAGGAAAACTGTTTGTTGTTTGCAAAGTTTCTACCCTCTTTCACTATTGTTCTATATCGATTGTTTTCATTTTCATGTCCAAATCAATTCTTTTAGCTCTTGATTACAATAAGTAGACCTTGCCTCTGTATTTGGTCTTTCGTATCTGACGTCAAAGCAGAAGAGACAATAAGAACTGTGGCCTGCAGAGGTTTGATTATTATTCTAAAACTTTTGCCCTCATTTGCATGTTTAAAGCTTCCATGAAGAGCATTGACAAAGTAACCTTGCTCAATGAAAATAAGAACACATTATAATCTGATATTGACAATGTACTATTAGAGCAAGGAGAAATAAAGCAAACAACAAGACTATTGAAATACACAAAACTTTGGATAATACTTAACTTGTTCCCGACTGAAGGGCACCAAGCCTTTGTGGTCGAAGCTTCAACTTTTGTTGTTTTGCTCTCTCTTTTTTTTTTTTCCTTTTTGAGGGACGCTGTTTATATGTTCAATACTTGATTTACATTTCAATAATCTTAAGAAACATATTATCTAGTGCCATAGACTTAGCTCATCAAGTAGACCACACATTAAGTCATCTATGGTCATGTAAGACATACGTGAACCTAAGCTTTTAAATTTAAAATGTAAAAGTCAACCTTGGATTTTGCCAATAATCTACAGATTGTGAAAAAATCCATTGGAGTTCCACCAGATACGAAAACTAGTTCTCCATCTACAGGAACAAATCAGTCACTTTAGTGTCTCCAGGTAGCTACCCTTCGGGTCAGTGTCAAATACTTGGTCAATTGACTAGGGATTAGTGATGAGCGAGTATGTTCTGTTAACCCTTTCAGCGAGCATGCTCAGGTGCTCGCCGAGTATCTTCAGCATGCTTGGGTGTTATGTTTTCGTTACTCAGTGGTCAAGATTGGAGACTGTTTGACAGCTTTAATACATGTGACGAATGCCTAAGAAACAGGCATTCCTCACATGTATTAAAGCTGTCAAACAGTCGCAAAATATGAGCACTGAGTGATGAAAACATAACACCCAAGCACGCTGAAGATACTCGGAAAACACCCAAGCATGCTCATAAATTTCGACCTTAACGAGCATGCTCGCTCATCACTACTAGGGATATAAGCCATTCTGCAATCCATATGTAGCACAGGGTATTGGTTGGCAGCTTAGATGCATTTGATAAAGATGTGGGACATATTAGTTGTACTTAAATAAATCCGGTTGAAGCATGGAGTACTACAGACAATGATCCATCGGAAAAATTATGCAAATCAGGGAAAAACTGGAACTCTTGTATAGTGCCACCTGCTAGAAGTAGCTACCCAGTAAATCAATGTCTGATTCTTTAAAGGGGTTATCAGGCAATTACATATTTATTACCTATGTAGCACCTGGCACTTTCTTAGTGATTAGATGATATCTACTCTAGCAGTGGGAAGATATAAGCAAATTAAGGAGCAGATCACGACAGCTCTATACATTGTTTATTGGCCGAGTACTTCATTTTATCTACCATTCAAGAGAATGGGTACCAGTAACCAAAACTTGTGTCATCTCAACCAACAATCAACCAGTTCTCTTTTTTATACTGATGAACAACTTGATTAATATCCCTATTTATGTCACAGGGGTTCAGAGGTTGACCTTTAAAGTAGTAACCTGCAATAAGTTGCACAGCGATAGTTATCTTCCTTCTAGAGGATAACTAGTTGGCTTCCTTTTTTCCTATGGAGCATTGCCTGTAAGACCCTACACTTCAGTTGGATCTCTTTAAGGGCAGATGGAGATGAGCGTATTTTCGGTCCTAATGCGATCCAGCAAAACAAGAGTTCTGACGTAAAAGTTTTGATGAAGTGGGCTCTGTCTTCCTTCTAATTACATTAATCTATTGCAGGTAGAGATGAGTGAAGGGTGCTCGCCAATGCTTGGTACTCGCCCGAGCATCATGGTGCTCGACAAGTTTGGCGCTCAGTAACTATTTCCGGGTTGCTCGTGCAGGAACTCGGGTCCCCTCCCTGCATGTTTGGTGCTCTTTAGAGAGCCAATGAACATGCAGGGATTGCCTGCCACGCACTGTAATGCCGCAACCATATTGGTTGTGGCATTACAGTGATTGGCTGGCCGCACAGCGTCATCAGGTCTATATAAGACCTGGCGCCGCCATGCTCGTCACAGTCTACACCGGAAACAGGCAGAGTAGGGAAAGGTGCTGCTGCGTCAGGGAGAGATTTGCTTGTTTATAGTTAGAGATATATATATACTGTATGTTGTGGAATACCTATACTATCTGAACTAATAGTCCTTCTGAGGACTAATCCAGCTGCATACAATCAGTGGTGATAGCAAGAGTTAGGCAGGCAGGCAGTGTATGTGGCAGGCTGCAGTGCATATAGCGCAAGAGGGTCCATTGAACGTCCTGTCTGTGGCTGCTGTAATAATTACAGATATTTGTAGACATAGCCCAAGATATCAGGGGCCAGGGCAATTTGTTTTTTTATCTTAATCCTGGTTATTTATTTAAAAAGCAATCCAGAGTACATCATTTTCTGCTCCATTTGCTTGTTGCATAATACAGACAGATCTGTTCCATATTTCAGCGATAAAAATCCAGAAATTTGAACTGAACGTGGAAAATATTGGCCTACTTTTCCATTCTGTTGCAGTGTGTCGGTCAAGCTATTCATACTAGGTGTCTGTGAAGAATAATATTAGTAAATTATGGGCCTGCTATTTAAAACAGTGGTTCTGTGTCAGACATATCACCTATAAGAGTGTTCCAAAATCAGCAATTTCTACCATTTTCATTTCGTTGCAGTGTGTCGGTCAAGCTATTCACACTAGATCTCTGTGTAGAATAATTGTCAGTGGAATTTTCTTCCTTACCAAGTAGAAATCACCCACAACTGAACTCGTAAGATAATCTATTATTTATTGATCATGCTAGCAAGGAAACAAAATGAAAACCAACAAATCATTAGCTTAATCATAATGTATACGCACATTTCATTCCATGGCAGTTATATACACTACCATTCAAAAGTTTGGGGTCATTTAGAAATTTCATTATTTTTGAAAGAAAAGCAAATTTTTTTTTCAATGAAGCTAACATTAAGTGAATCAGAAATACACTCTATACATTGTTAATGTGGTAAATGACTATTCTAGCTGCAAACGTCTTGTTTTTATTGCAATACCTACATAGGTGTATAGAGGCCCATTTCCAACAACCACCACTCCAGTGTTTTAATGGTACATTGTGTTTGCTAACTGTGTAAGAAGGCTAATGGATGTTTAGAAAACCCTAGAAAACCCTTGCACAAGTATGTTAGCCCAGCTGAAAACGGTTTGGCTGATTTGAGAAGCTATAAAATTGACCTTCCTTTGAGTTAGTTGAGAATCTGGAGCATTACATTTGTTTGTTCTGTGAAACACTCAAAATGGCCAGAGAAAGAGAACTTTCATGTGAAACTCGACGGTCTATTCTTGTTCTTAGAAATGAAGGCTATTCCATGAGAGAAGTTGCCAAGAAACTGAAGATTTCCTACAACGGTGTGTACTACTCCATTCAGTGGAGAGCACAAACAGGCTCTAACCAGAGTAGAAAGAGAAGTGGGAGGCCCCGCTGCACAACTGAGCAACAAGACAAGTACATTAGAGTCTCTAGTTTGAGAAATCAACGCCTCACAGCTCCTCAACTGGCAGCTTCATTAAATAGTACATGCAAAACGCTAGTGTCAACTAGTGTTGAGCCACCCCCGTAGTGTTCGAGTTCGGTTCGGTTCGTCGAACACCCGTGTGTTCGCCGAACTGTTCGTCGAACTGTTCGTCGAACACCTTCGAACACCGTTAAAACCAATGGCAGGCAAACAAAAACACATAGAAACACATAGAAAACACCTTCAAAGGTGTCCAAAAGCTGACAAACTGCTCAGAAGACACAACTAACACATGGAAAAGTGACAAGTACATATAGTCATGCGAAAAGAAAAGAGGTGGAGGAGTAAAAGGAGGGGGAGACACAGATATAGGCATGTCATGCCCTTCTAAAATCCAAAAAGTGAGAAGCCGAGACGGCCAGTCCGCTCCTGCCCGTGCCACCTCCGTGTCGCCGGGTTTGTGCCAGAGCCGCGGTGAACCCTGACGGCCAGCCCCCCTCTCCCAATACTGGTGCCTGTCCGCTGGTGGGTCGAGAGAGCCCCCCTGTGGTGGAGGCAGCTCTAAGCTTTTTAATTTAAATTGTCCCTCTAATTTGAATGAATACACTTTAAATCCATTTACAAGGATCTATTGGAGGGCAAGTCTCATGCCAGCAGCCGCATAATTCCAGCTCCAGTAGCGTCCACTAAAGCTGCTGCAGTTAAAAAGCTTTTATAAGGATCGAGCTCGGCTGTCCACCGCAAGGCATCCTAGTGCCAGTCCCAGCCCCTATGCCTTGGGGTGCCTCCTGATGCTCTTCACTAAGTATCCCGTGGTCCCGAAGCATTTCCTTTGAAAAAATTAAGTGTCCAAACTACAGGTGGTGTAGCTTGCTTAACAGCCGGGATAATCCGCTGACTAGCAGACACTGCTACTAGGCACAAAGTATTTCCTGGGCTAGATGCAGTTAAAAATTTGTAAGTAGATACTCTCGTTGGATGCTGAGAAAGCATTCCATAGAGTCTCCTGGCACGCCATATATGATTCTCTTAAAAAGCTTGGGGTAGGGGTCTAGGGGACCCTTTTATAGCCAAAATCATGGCCCTGTATCACAATACGTCACCTAGGCTGAAGATAAATGGAACTGTAGCACCGAGGGCTCGGTTGCTACAGACGTATTGCACCTCACCCAGAGGTGTGATATCTCACTCTCAGATAAGGATGGAGTGTGGATCAGGACCCGACACCTGCATGCATTACACCACACTGCCGTGGGGCAGGGCGACCAATATACCCCTGAGATGGGCACGACAGTCGCTGTCCCTGGCTGGAGTGGGGGGAGGGAACACTGAGGAAGGGGAACCCTGCAGTGCAGGAGCAGGGAGGAAGCAGTTCCTGGGTGCATTGAGAAGGGAGTATAAAAGGTGGGCACCATCTTAGTTCAGTGCAGAGAAGTCTGAGCAAAAGTGGCAGGGAGCAGGGGCTCTGCATGAGCTCTGCTCCGGAGGCGGGCCTAGTAACAGAGGCCCAGGCCTGCAAGAGGGAG
Source organism: Phyllobates terribilis (assembly GCF_046119375.1). NCBI lineage: Eukaryota > Metazoa > Chordata > Amphibia > Anura > Dendrobatidae > Phyllobates > Phyllobates terribilis. The sequence goes on from NW_027362768.1 coordinate 333,942,305, forward strand.
AAGGAAGGAAGAGGAGCGGAGAAGGCTCCAGGAACGAGGAATGAAGGGATCCCAGGGGTGCGGACGGGCGAGTCGCCACCGCACGCCCGAATCCACCTGCGTGGAGGGGTCAGGCCAAAGGGGGAGACCGGTCCCCGAACTAGTGGAGGCAGGAAACGACCCTCAGCTAGAAACCGGAGGCTCTGACATTTTATGTGGCGCAGCCCCTTGCTCCACCCGCTAGGAAGGCACCACATAGGGTCAGGGAAACTGGCGCCAAGTTTACCAAGAGGAGGCCCGAGGCAGCCGGACAGAAGTGTTGGTAAGAAAGGCCAGACAAAGGACACACAAAGGGGGTCCTGTGAAGCGCTCCAAAGTTATCTGGGAGTTGTCTGAGCCCCTCACCTGGTGAGCACAGTACGACGTGGGCAGCCGTTACCTGCAGACGTGGTCTGGATAATAAGAACTGTGAGTAAAGGCCCTGAACTGCATCACTGACTCCGTGTCGTTACTGCTGCTGCCCTGCACCATCACCCCCATCCTCCGCATACACTGCCCTGAGGCTATACTCCTCCCGTGGGGAGTTATGCTACGCTCTGCTGCACCCACAACACCAGCCTTAGCGGTCTGCCCTGTAGCGGCGGTTTCCCTCTGACCGCAATCCACGGGTGGCGTAGTCGGACATTTAAACATCAAAACCACATAAATAGTTCCGCCACTGGTTTGACCGCCCTGAGCCACGGAACCGGATCGCCGCCACGAAGACTACAACCACCAGCATCCACCAAAAAGTGTCCGGCTCCGGGTGTCCCAAGGCCCAGGGGGTGCGTCAGAACATTTTCATCACCTTTCACAATCACCAATGGGACAAGGCAGGGATGTCCTCTGTCCCCTCTCTTATACATCCTAGTGACGGAGCACCTGCTCTCATCAATTCGCCATAACCCCAATATTAGGTGGATTGAGGTGGGAGGCACCGAGTACAAGTGCTCTCTATTTGCTGATGATGTCCTAGTATATATCACTCAATCACATATATCCATCCCTGCTGTTATGGCTGAAATAGATCACTTTGTTACATGGTAAAATTTTAAAATCAATGCAGCGAAGTCTGAGGCCCTCGATGTCTCCCTCCCTAAATCCATATAGGATTCCATCCAGTCCAACTTTCCCTTTGCCTGGCCCTCACAGGGTATCAAATACTTAGGAATTCCTATTCATAGAGACCTCTCCCATCTATGTTATCTTAATTTTGGGCCCTTTATTGAACAATTCCATACAGACCACGGTTGGCAAGTTAGAACTGTAAGATTCACTACGTGAACCACTGGTGTTTTGTGGAAAAGCACATGTACACCGCGTTCCAAATTATTATGCAAAAAGTGTTTAGGAGTGATAAGGGAAGAATTTGTTTGTTTGTCAGTTAAACTCATTGATGGTGATGTGTGTCAGGGCTCTTTATATCACTGTAAGCAATTGCAGACACCTGTGCTAATTAGTTTGGCAGGTGTGTCCAATGAAAGGCAAGACTACTTAAGAAGGCTCTCTCACATTATTAAGCAGCCTACATTTTCTGCCAAAATGGGAAAGAAAAAGGATGTGTCGGCTGCTGAGAAGCAACAAATTGTGGAGTGTTTAGGTCAAGGCATGACTACAATCAACATTGTGCGATGATCAGGATGAAGTGTCTTGGCAATCAAGAAGTATGTAGCTGATTCACAGTACACACGTGTGCGTGCTGATAAGGGCAAATTGAGGACTCTTTCCTACAGGCAATTACGTCAGGTTGAAACAGCAGCGGCAAAAAAGCCTTGTCATAGCAGCAGACAAGTTTTTGAAGCTGCTTGTGCCTCCAACGTCCCCCGAACAACAAGATGCAGGGTCCTTCAGAGGTTTGCAGCTGTGCATATGCCATCCTGTCGACATCCTCTATCCACTTCACACAAGCAGAAACGGCTCCAGTGGGCCAAACATTACATGAAGACTGATTTCAAAACTGTTTTGTTCACGGATGAGTGCCGTGCAGCGCTCGATGGTCCAGATGAATGGAGTGGAGGATGGCTGGTTGATGGACACCCCACGCAAACACGGCTACAGCGCCAACAAGGAGGAGGTGGAGTAATGTTTTGGGCTGGAATCATGGGGAGAGAGATTGTCGGCCCCTTTAGGATCCCTGAAGGCGCTAAAGATGAACTCCATAATGTATGTGGATTTTCTCAAACAGCACTTCCTGCCATGGTTCAAGAAGAAGAACCGTGTATTTCACAGCAAGATCATTTTTCTGCATGATAATGCACCATCTCATGCTGCACATAAAACATCTGCATCTCTGGCTGATATGGGCATAAAAGGGGACAAACTTATGGTGTGACCCCCATGCTCCCCTGACCTCTACCCCATTCAGAACCTTTGGAGCATCATTAAAAGGAGTGTCTATGATGGCGGGAGGCAGTTCACATCTAAGCAACAGCTCTGGGAGGGTATTCTGTCCTCATGCAAAACAATTGAAGCAGAAACCATCCAAAACCTGACAAATTCAATGGACGAGAGAGTTCAGAAGCTCCTTTCGAACAAGGGGTCCTATGTGAAAATGTAACATCACCTAGAATAAAGTTTTGAGTTGAAAACTGTTTGATTTCAGTTTCTAACAACCTGCTAATGCTTATAATTTCAAAAATGACCATTTTTTTGGTCTTTATTAAAATGAAAAGGTTGATCGAAAAGTTTGGGGGATCTAAGAGTGTGGCAACCCAGTAGTCATGATTACTTCGAATTCTGACAATATGAGGGTCATGCTGCAGGTAGTGCAGCAAGAAGGCACTTATGTGTCTTGCGCATCTCGGAGCCCCAAAATTATTTTCCGGGCTAGATGCAGCTAAAAATTATTTTTAATTTTAAATCTGGTGAAGCTTATTATAGATGGCCTAATAGAATCAGTGCTGCACACTGCTACAAAGCCCAAATTATTTTCCAGTCAAGATACAGATAAACATGATTAGTAATTTGAAAGCTTAAAATGGTTGGTAGGGTGATTTTAACCAATCATCAAGCTTTTACTCTCCCCAGGATGACACAGGGGTAGAAAAGTCGTTTCGGATCCATGATTTGTTCATCTTTATGAACGTGAGTCTGTCTACATTATCAGTGGAGAGCCGCGTGCGCTTATCTGTCAGCACACCACCAGCAGCGCTGAACACACGTTCAGACAGAACGCTGGCTGCGGGGCATGACAAGATCTCCAAGGCGTAAGTGGCTAGCTCCGGCCATTTATCCAGATTGGAAGCCCAAAAAGAGCAAGGGTCCAGTGACACAGTCGTGGCTTCAATGTTTACTTGGAGATACTCCTGTACCATCGTCTCTAGGCGTTGACTATGTGTCAGACTTCTTGTCTCCTGTGGCCTTGCAAAGGATGGGCTAAAAAAGTGGTGAAATGATTCCGCAAAATTGATGTTACCAGCAGATACTGTGGTTCTGTTACGGTTTGAGTGCTGAACACTTGACGGTCCCACGGTTGGCAAGTTGGAACTGTGAGATTCACTACGTGCACCACTGGTATTTTGTGGAAAAGCACATGTAAGATTCTGCAACAGTCTCTGCTGATACTCCTGCATGCGTGCATCCCTTTCTATGGCAGGAATAATTTCTGCAAATTTACTTTTGTACCGGGGATCTAACAGTGTGGCAACCCAGTAGTCAGGATTATTTCTAATTCTCACAATTCGAGGGTCATGTTGCAGGTAGTGCAGCAAGAAGGCACTCATGTGTGTTGCGCATCCAGGAGCACCAAGTCCCTGTTGTGTTGGTGGCGAGGTAACAATCATGCTTCCTTCCTCTGTCCTCTCCCCCCAACCTCGCACAACAGAAATGTGATCAAGGTCTCCCTCATCTGATGAGTCTTCCATCAGTTCGTCCTCCACTTCTTCCTGGGCTCCTGCACCTTCCTCACTAGTTTGGCTGCTACCATGCGCCCTGGTAAAACCATCTCCCCCACCCTCACATGCCTGCCGCCTTGGTGCTGCCGACCGTCTGGACCTTGCAGATGTTAGCCCTTCCGCATACAACTCCTCCTCCTCTACTTCCTCCACCTCCTCTTGTGCCACCACCTGACTCCGAATTCTGTTTAACATGTGCTCCAGCATGTAAATCACCGGAATAGTCATGCTGATAATGGCATCGTCAGCACTAAACATCTTCGTCGCCATTTCAAAACTGTGCAGAAGGGTGCATAGGTTCCTGATCTGAGACCACTCCTCCAGCGTGATTTGCCCCACCTCTGAATCTCGTTGGCCCAGGCTATACGTCAGAACGTATTGCACCAGGGCTTGTCGGTGCTGCCACAGTCGCTGCAACATGTGCAGCGTTGAATTCCACCGGGTAGGCACATCGCATTTTAGCCGGTGAAGTGGCAGGCCCAACGACTTCTGTAGAGATGTAAGTCGCTGAGCTGCGGGATGCGAACGGCGGAAGTGAGCACACAGCGACCGTGCCCTCTGCAGAAGGCCATCTAGTCTGGGATAGTGGGCTAAAAATTGCTGGACAACCAGGTTCAACACGTGAGCCATACAAGGCACGTGTGTGACATTGCCCCGGCGAAGGGCCGCACCCAGGTTTGCAGCATTGTGGCACACGGCCTTCCCTGGTTTCTGGTCCAGTGGAGACAACCATTCATGAAATTGGTTCTCCAGAGCTGACCACAACTCCTCAGCTGTGTGACTCACATTTCCCAGACATTTCAATGTAAAAACCGCCTGATGACGTTGAGCCCTACTGCCAGCATAGTAAGGAGGTGTGCAGGATCCCTTCTGCGCAGTTAGAAAGCTTGTGGCATGACCAGACAGGCTTTGGGTGCAGGTGGAAGACCGAGAGGAGGTTGAGGAGGCAGAAGCAGTGGAGGAACTTTGACATAAAGAGGATTGACGCACAACTCGTGGGGACGGCAAGACTTGGACAGCAGCCCCTTGTCCTGCTGTCACCATAGTTACCCAGTGCCCAGTCAGCGACATGTAACGCCCCTGTCCATGCCTACTCGTCCAAGTGTCTGTGGTGAAATGCACCCTGTCACACACAGAGTTTCTCAAAGAAGCGGTGATGTTGTGTGCGACATGCTGGTGGAGCGCAGGCACACCTTTCTTTGAGAAGTAGTGCCGACTGGGCATCTGGTACTGGGGCACTGCGACGGACATAAGGTCTCGAAAATCCTCTGTGTCCACCAGGCGGAAAGGCAGTATTTCTGTAGCCAAGAGCTTGCAGATGGTGAAATTCAACCTCTTAGCTTTCTCATGGCTAGGAGGAAATGGTCTTTTACTTGTCCACATCTGAGGGACCGAGGGCTGGCTATTGTGCTTAGACGGGGTTGATAAGGGTGTCCCCGGCAAACTGCCGGTCTGTGAGGAAGATGCAGGCGGACGTGTTAGGTTGCCTTGATCCAAAGGTGGTGCTAACGATGTCGGACAGCGCTCAACACCAGCTGGTGTTACCACCTCCAAAGAAAATGATGACCTGCCAATCACGCTGGCTGTTGCGGGTAAAGAGGTGGCAGGTCTGCGCCCCAAAACAGGTGTGACTGCTGTCCCCCCAGTCACAGAGGATGAAGAGGCCGCGGATGCACAAGATATGGCAGACGGTGATTGGCCCGGCCGGCTAGGCCGCATTGTAGCACACTGAGCTTCCCACTGCAACTTATGCTTCATGTCCATGTGCCGGTTCATGCATGAAGTACTCAAACTATGTATTTTTTGGCCTCTACTTAGCTTTTGCTGACAAATGTTACAGATAACACGAGTTGGGTCATCTTTATCGATCTGAAAAAATGCCCAGGCTATGCAAGGCTTAGCACCCATGCGACCTGAAGAGCCACCACGACTTGTGGTGAGAGGCAGAGTTGTGTTTGAGGATGCAGTTGTTGACGTGCTTCCAGTACTACGTCTCTGTCCAGGAAGGCGCAACCTGACCTCGTCGTCACTAGCATCTTCCTCCACCTCCTCTGCTGACCTCATCTCTTGGCTGACTGTGGGTTGACAGTAAGTGGGATCTCCGACCTCATCATCATCACCCTGTGCGTTATCACACCCGTCGTCCTCAGAGCCAACCTGTTCCTGCCCTGACAAAAAACTAAAGTTGTCGCTCCAATCAGGTATTTGAGTCTTATCATCGTCTTCCTCATTGTCTCCACCAACAGGAGTTACAGTTTGGGAATGAGGGTCTACATTATGGTCAGAACCTTCTGCGTCTGGTCCTGGATCCGACTCATAAAGATTCTGGGCATCAGTGCAGATCATTTCCTCGTCTGGATTCACAGAAGCGCTGGAGTCGACCTCTGATTCCCAGGCTATAGTATGAGTAAACAGCTCTGCAGACTCAACCATCTGTTCTACCTCATACTCAGACGGGCAGCTGGAGATTTGGGAGCTGTGAGGAAGCAAGTGCGATTTGGGTGACACCTTTGAGGACTGGAGTATTTGTGATGTTGAAGTTGATGTGGAGGAGAGCCCACTTAAAGGAGCACTTGATATCCGTTGAAGCACCTGCTGTTTTTGTGCCTCATCTGGAATTTGTAGCGATTGGCGTGGCCGTAAGAAAGGGATCTTATCACATTGTCCGCTAAAAGAAGTAGACATTTTAGTTTGGCTGGAAGATGGTCTTTCTTCTGCACCTACCCCACGGACACAACCTTTTTTCCCCTTCCCAACACGCCTATTCCCCTTTCCACCAGCAGCAGGCCTTTTTCCACTCATTTTGGTGGTTAACTAATTCACAACTCTGGAGTTGTTTGCACAAAAAAACAATGGATGGTAACCGAGCAGAGCTGAGTGGCCAAACTGTGGTATTAGGCCAAAACTATTGGCTGGGCTAGATGCAGAAAAAAATTATTTTTAATTTGCAACCTGATGGAGGTCAGTATAGATGGACTAATAGAACAAGTCCCACACGCTGCTAGAAGCCCAAATATTTTTTCAGAGATAAATGAAGAAAAAAATTATTTTTAATTTGCAACCTGATGGAGGTCAGTATAGATGGACTAATAGACCAAGTCCCACACACTGCTAGAAGCCCAAATATTTTTTCAGAGCTAGATGCAGAAAAAAATTATTTTTAATTTGCAACCTGATGGAGGTCAGTATAGATGGACTAATAGACCAAGTCCCACACACCGCTAGAAGCCCAAATATTTTTTCAGAGCAAGATGCAGAAAAAAATTATTTTTAATTTGCAACCTGATGGAGGTCAGTATAGATGGACTAATAGACCAAGTCCCACACACTGCTAGAAGCCCAAATATTTTTTCAGAGCTAGATGCAGAAAAAAAATATTTTTAATTTGCAACCTGATGGAGGTCAGTATAGATGGACTAATAGAACAAGTCCCACACGCTGCTAGATGCCCAAATATTTTTTCAGAGATAAATGAAGAAAAAAATTATTTTTAATTTGCAACCTGATGGAGGTCAGTATAGATGGACTAATAGACCAAGTCCCACACACTGCTAGAAGCCCAAATATTTTTTCAGAGCTAGATGCAGAAAAAAATTATTTTTAATTTGCAACCTGATGGAGGTCAGTATAGATGGACTAATAGACCAAGTCCCACACACCGCTAGAAGCCCAAATATTTTTTCAGAGCTAGATGCAGAAAATTTTTTTATTCAATTTGCAACCTGATGGAGGTAAGTATAGATGGACTAATAGACCAAGTCCCACACACTGCTAGAAGCCCAAATATTTTTTCAGAGCTAGATGCAGAAAATTTTTTTATTCAATTTGCAACCTGATGGAGGTCAGTATAGATGGACTAATAGACCATGTCCCACACACTGCTAGAAGCCCAAATATTTTTTCAGAGCTAGATGCAGAAAAAAATTATTTTTAATTTGCAACCTGATGGAGGTCAGTATAGATGGACTAATAGACCAAGTCCCACACACTGCTAGAAGCCCAAATATTTTTTCAGAGCTACATGCAGAAAAAAATTATTTTTAATTTGCAACCTGATGGAGGTCAGTATAGATGGACTAATAGAACAAGTCCCACACGCTGCTAGAAGCCCAAATATTTTTTCAGAGATAAATGAAGAAAAAAATTATTTTTAATTTGCAACCTGATGGAGGTCAGTATAGATGGACTAATAGACCAAGTCCCACACACTGCTAGAAGCCCAAATATTTTTTCAGAGCTAGATGCAGAAAAAAATTATTTTTAATTTGCAACCTGATGGAGGTCAGTATAGATGGACTAATAGACCAAGTCCCACACACTGCTAGAAGCCCAAATATTTTTTCAGAGCTAGATGCAGAAAAAAATTATTTTTAATTTGCAACCTGATGGAGGTCAGTATAGATGGACTAATAGACCAAGTCCCACACACCGCTAGAAGCCCAAATATTTTTTCAGAGCTAGATGCAGAAAAAAATTATTTTTAATTTGCAACCTGATGGAGGTCAGTATAGATGGACTAATAGACCAAGTCCCACACACTGCTAGAAGCCCAAATATTTTTTCAGAGCTAGATGCAGAAAAAAATTATTTTTAATTTGCAACCTGATGGAGGTCAGTATAGATGGACTAATAGACCAAGTCCCACACACCGCTAGAAGCCCAAATATTTTTTCAGAGCTAGATGCAGAAAAAAATTATATTCAGTTTGCAACCTGATGGAGGTCAGTATAGATGGACTAATAGAATGATGCTATGCCCAAAAGATTTTACTTCACTAGGTGCAGTAAAAAAATTGGTATTCTATACACAGGTGGTATATCTTGCAACACAGATAGGCTACTCCACTGACTAACACACTCTGCAATAGGCCAAAAAGGATTAGCTTTGCTAGATTCAGCCAAATGCTGTGAAAGAATCTTGCACAGCACTGGCACAGACCTGCCTGGCAAAAACTGATAGGAACTGATGTAACCTAGTCCTGAAAAGGACTCCAATTACAATTAGTCTTTACTCCCACAATCTATCTATTTAAGAGCACAGACCTGCCTGATAAAAGTCGTAGGAAATGCTGTAACCTAGTCCTTAAAAGGACTGCAATCACAACTATTCCCTACTCCCAAGCTATCTGTATATTTGTGCGAAAATTGGCTTGAAATTAACAAGGTATAGCGCACACAGCAACAGCGGTGCCGTCTAACACGCAGCTGCAGCAGTGAGAAAATGGTGGCGACGGGGAAAATGGCTTGGTCTTATAGGGCAAGGACATGTGACATACACTGCCAATCACACATGCCCTTGCTTGTGTGAAAAAAAGCACTTCGCTCCGTGTGTGCGCTGCTGATAGGCTGACAGATTGCACCTCCCCACTGCAAATGCGGGAAAGAGAAAAAAAAATGGAGATCTTCATTGTTCCTGCAGAGATCCATCCCCTGCCCCTCCCCCCGCCCCGCTGTACACTCAAACTGCGTATTAACATTAATTTTCATCATTACTGAGAAAAAATCCAGTTATGATTTTGGTGCACGAACAGTTATCGAACATAACCTCGAACAGCCGAATTTTTCTCAAATTGTTCGTGTTCGCCGACCGGCTCGAACACCGCCCAAAACAGCTCGAATTTGAGATTGGCGAACAGTTCGAGTAGAACAACGCTCATCTCTAGTGTCAACGTCTACATTGAAGAGGCAACTTCGCGATGCTGGCCTTCAGGGCAAAGTGGCAAAGAAAAAGCCATATCTGAGACTGGCTAATAAAAGGAAAAGATTAATATGGGCAAAAAAAGACATTGGACAGAGGAAGATTGGAAAAAAGTTTTATGGACAGACGAATCAAAGTTTGAGGTGTTTGGATCACACAGAAGAAGATTTGTGAGACACAAAACAACTAAAAATATGCTGGAAGAGTGCCTGACACCATCTGTCAAGCATGGTTGAGGTAATGTGATGGTTTGGGGTTGCTTTGGTGCTGGTAAAGTGGGAGATTTGTACAAGGTAAATGGGATTTTGAATAAGGAAGGCTATCTCTCCATTTTGCAATGCCATGCCGTACCCTGTGGACAGCGCTTGATTGGAGCCAATTTCATCCTTCAACAGGACAATGACCCAAAGCTCACCTCCAAATTATTTAGGAAAGAAGCAGGCAGCTGGTATTCTATCTGTAATAGAGTGGCCAGCGCAGTCACCAGATCACAACCCCATTGAGCTGTTGTGGGAGCAGCTTGACCGTATGGTAAGCAAAAAGTGCCCATCAAGCCAATCCAACTTGTGGGAGGAGCTTCAGGAAGCATGGGGAGAAATTTCTCAATATTACCTCAGTAAATTAACAGCTAGAATGCCAAAAGTCTGCAATGTTGTAATTGCTGCAAAGGGAGCATTCTTTGACGAAAGCAAAGTTTGAAGGAGAAAATTGTTTTTTCAACTAAAAATCATTAATCCTAACCTTGTCAATGTCTGGACTATATTTTCTATTCATTTTGCAACTCATTTGATAAATAAAAATATGAGTTTTCATGGAAAACACAAAATTGTCTGGGTGACCCCAAACTTTGAACGGTAGTAAAGATAAAAATAAAGACGTGTCATAATAATGATTCTAGTACAGGAAAATATAATTAACAGAAGACGAAATACAGCTGTTATGTGAAAGTCAAATAATTTGGCTGTAACTTCTAATTATTGCATTATAACGAGTGAGGGAAGAAACCAGCTAACTAGAAAGGAATTCAGCAACAAACTCACAGGTGTTCACTTAGAGGTAACAATTAGCTCATATAAGACTGAGTCTAATATATAAGTATATATATATATATATATGTATATATATATATATATAGTACAGACCAAAACTTTGGACACACCTTCTCATTTAAAGATTTTTCTGTATTTTCATGACAATGAAAATTATACATTCACACTGAAGGCATCAAAACTATGAATTAACACATGTGGAATTATATACGTAACAAAAAAGTGTGAAACAACTGAAAATATGTCTTATATTCTAGATTCTTCAAAGTAGCCACCTTTTGCTTTGATGACTGCTTTGCACACTCTTGGCATTCTCTTGATGAGCTTCAAGAGGTAGTCACCAGAAATGGTTTAACTTAACAGGTGTGCCCAGTCAGATTTAAAAAGTGGGATTTCTTGCCTTAAAAATGGGGTTGGGACCATCAGTTGTGGTGTGCAGAAGTCTGGTGGATACACAGCTGATAGCCCTACTGAACAGACTGTTAGAATTTGTATTATGGCAAGAAAAAAGCAGCTAAGCAAATAAAAACGAGTGGCCATCATTACTTGAAGAAATGAAGGTCAGTCAGTGCGAAAAATTGGGAAAACTTTGAAAGTGTCCCCAAGTGTCCCCACGTCACTGACAGCGTGGGAGAATTCTCACGCTGAAGCGCTGAGTGCAGGAGAATTTTCCCACGCTGTCAGTGACGTGCATGAGGTGAGCCGAGTTCATTGGACATGAACTCGGCTCATCTGGATGCCGTCACAGCGAGACACTGAGGAGCGCAAGCACACCTGCGCTTCTCAGTGTCTGCGGGATGACAGGCTGGATGGCAGCGTTCTGCTGTGGTCCAGCCTGTCATCTCGATGTATCAGAGCTGAAGCTGTCGTGGGAACCATGGAAAGGTAAGGATGATGTTGCTTTATTATTTTTCTTTTATTGCAGGAGATCGTTGGCTTCAGCTGGAATGGGCGTGATGGTAAGTATGGTTTAATTTAGAACAATAAAGAATTGTGTGTTTATTTCAATGAAAGGACTTTATTCTGGGTGTTGTGTTTTTTTTTAAATACTTTACTAGAAATTCATGGTGGTCATGTCTAATATTGGCGTGACCCCATGAATTTCGGGCTTAGGGCCAGCTGATAATGCCAAGCTGGCCCTAACCCCTTTATTACCCAGTGAGCCACCGCACCAGGGCCCTGGATGAGTTGGGTACAGCGCCAGAAGATGGCGCTTCTATGAACGCGACATTTTCCGGGGTGGCTGCGGACTGCAATCTGCAGCGGGGGGGGGGGGGGGAGCAGAAAGCTTGGGCCTCCCTACGCTGCGGATTCCAGCCCCCAGCTGCCTAGTTGTACCTGACTGGACACAAAAATAGGGCGAAGCCCCACGTATTTTTTTTTTTTAATTATTTCATGAAATTCATGAAATAATTAAGAAAAAAAAGGGCTTCCCTATATTGTTGTGTCCGGCCAGGTACAAATTGGCACCTGGTGGTTGGGGGCAGCCCGTTCCTGCCTGCTGTACCTGGCTGGACACAAATATAGTGCGGAGCCCCACTTCAATTTTTTTTTAATTATTTCATGAAATAATTTAAAAAAAAAGGGCTTCCCTATATTGTTGTGTCTGGCCAGGTACAAATAGGCAGCTGGTGGCTGGGGGCAGCCCGTTCCTGCCTGCTGTACCTGGCTGGACACAAATATAGTGCAAAGCCCCACGTCAATTTTTTTTTAATTATTTAATGAATTTCCTGAAATAATTAAAAAAAATTGACGTGGGGCTTTGCACTATATTTGTGTCCAGCAGGCAGGAATGGGCTGCCCCCAACCACCAGCTGCCTATTTGTACCTGGTTGGACACAACAATATAGTGAAGGCCTTTTTTTCTTAATTATTTCATGAATTTCATGAAATAATTAAAAAAAAAATACATGGGGCTTCGCCCTATTTTTGTGTCCAGCCAGGTACAACTAGGCAGCTGGGGGCTGGAATCTGCAGCGCAGGGAGGCCCAAGCTTTCTGGGCCCCCCCTGCTGCAAATTGCAGTCCGCAGCCACCCCGGAAAATGGCGCATTCATAGAAGAGCCATCTTCTGGTGCTGTACCCAACTCATCCAGGGCCCTGGTGCGGTGGCTCACTGGGTAATAAAGGGGTTAGGGCCAGCTTGGTATTATCAGCTGGCCCTAAGCCTGAAATTCATGGGGTCACGCCAGTATTAGACATGACCGCCAGGAATTTCTAGTGAAGTATTTAAAAAAAAACACAACACCCAGAATAAAGTCCTTTAATTGAAATAAACACACAATTCTTTATTGTTCTAAATTAAACTATACTTACCATCACGCCCATTCCAGCTGAAGCCAACGATCTCCTGCAATAAAAGAAAAGTAATAAAGCAACATCATCCTTACCTTTCCATGGTTCCCACGACAGCTTCAGCTCTGCTACATCGAGATGACAGGCTGGACCGCAGCAGAAAGCTGCTATCCAGCCTGTCATCCCGCAGACACTGAGAAGCGCAGGCATGCTTGCGCTCCTCAGTGTCTCGCTGTGACGGCATCCAGATGAGCCGAGTTCATGTCCAATGAACTCGGCTCACCTCATGCACGTCACTGACAGCGTGGGAAAATTCTCCTGCACTCAGCGCTTCAGCGTGAGAATTCTCCCACGCTGTCAGTGACGTACATGAGGTGAGCTGAGTTCATTGGACATGAGCTGACCTCATGCACGTCACTGACAGCGTAGGAAAATTCTCCTGCACTCAGCGCTTCAGCGTGAGAATTCTCCCACACTGTCAGTGACGTACATGAGGTGAGCTGAGTTCATTGGACATGAGCTCACCTCATGCATGTCACTGACAGCGTGGGAGAATTCTCACGCTGAAGCGCTGAGTGCAGGAGAATTTTCCCACGCTGTCACTGACGTGCATGAGGTGAGTTGAGTTCATCGGACATGAACTCACCTCATGCACATCACTGACAGCGTGGGAAAATTCTCACGCTGAAGCGCTGAGTGCAGGAGAATTTTCCCACGCTGTCAGTGACATGCATGAGGTGAGCTGAGTTCATTGGACACGACCTCGGCTCATCTTGATGCCGTCACAGCGAGACACTGAGGAGCGTAAGCATGCCTGCGCTTCTCAGTCTCTGCTGCATGGCAAGCTGGATGGCAGCGTTCTGCTGCGATCCAGCCTGTCATCTCGATGTAGCAGAGCTGAAGCTGTCCAGGGAACCATCGAAAGGTAAGGATGATGTTGCTTTATTATTTTTCTTTTATTGCAGAAGACATTGGCTTCAGCTGGAATGGGCGTGATGGTAAGTATGGTTTAATTTAGAACAATAAAGAATTGTGTCTTTATTTCAATTAAAGGACTTTATTCTGGGTGTTTGTGGGTTTTTTTAACTTTGACTATGGGGTTAGTAATGTCGGTGTCTTATAGAAGCCTCTCCATTACTAACCTGGGTTTGATGTCAGCTGGCATTATAAGCTGACATCAACCCCAGCCCTATTACCCCACTGCCACCGCTAAAGGGCAGTGGGAAGAGCGAGGCTAAGTGCCAGAATTGGCGCATCATATGGATGCGCCATTTCTGGGGCGGCTGACGGCTGGTGTTTCTAGCCTGGGAGGGGGCCAATATTCATGGCACCCTTCCTGGGCTATAAATATCAGCCCCCAGCTGTCTGCCTAGCCTTTGCTAGCTATTAAAATAGGGGGACCCCACGTCATTTTTTTGGGGGAGTCCCCCATTTTAATAGCTAGTAAAGGCTAGGTATTCAGCTGGGGGCTGATATTAGTAGCCTGGTAAGCTCCATGGGTATTACCCCCTTCCCAGGCTTCAAACATCTGCCCCAGCCGTCTGCTTAACCTGCGCTAGAGACTAAAATTACGGGGAACCCCACGCCAATTTTTTTTTTAATAAATCCTTTATTTGAACACTAAATGACAAGTACAGTAACCAACACTGTCACTGTACTTCTTATATATGTGACTGACATGTTTCTATCTATCTAATCTATGTGTGATGCTCTATTCTTTCTGTTATAAATTGTCGGGTACCGCTGCTGAATTGCCGGCCGGCTTTTTTAAAGAGACTGTGCATGAAAACACTAATATTTTTTTTAATAAATCCTTTACACTAAATGACAAGTACAGTAACCAACACTGTCACTGTACTTCTTATATATGTGACTGACATGTTTCTATCTATCTAATCTATGTGTGATGCTCTATTCCTTCTTGTCTAAATGGTCGGGTACCAGTGTATGCCGCTGCTGAATTGCCGGCCGGCTTTTTTAAAGAGAGCGTCTTCTGAGCAGTTTGTCAGCTTTTGGACACCTTTGAAGGTGTTTTCTATGTGTTTCTATGTGTTTTTGTTTGCCTGCCATTGGTTTTAACGGTGTTCGACAGTGTTCTAAGGTGTTCGACGAACAGTTCGACGAACAGTTCCTCGAACATCCCGGTGTTCGACGAACCGAACCGAATCCGAACACTACGGGGGTGGCTCAACACTACTGCTAAGGACAGACAACAAGCAGAAGAGACTTGTTTGGGCTAAAGAACACAAGGAATGGACATTAGACCAGTGGAAATCTGTGCTATGGTCTGATGAGTCCAAATTTGAGATCTTTGGTTCCAACCACGGTGTCATTGTGCGACGCAGAAAAGGTGAACGGATGGACTCTAGATGCCTGGTTCCCACCGTGAAGCATGGAGAAGGAGGTGTGATGGTGTGGGAGTGCTTTGCTGGTGACACTGTTGGGGATTTATTCAAAATTGAAGGCATACTGAACCAGCATGGCTACCACAGCATCTTGCAGCGGCATGCTATTCCATCCGGTTTGCGTTTAGTTGGACCATCATTTATTTTTCAACAGGACAATGACCCCAAACACACCTCCAGGCTGTGTAAGGGTTATTTGACCAAGAAGGAGAGTGATGGGGTGCTACGCCAGATGACCTGGCCTCCACAGTCACCAGACCTGAACCCAATCGAGATGGTTTGGGGTGAGCTGGACCGCAGATTGAAGGCAAAAGGGCCAACAAGTGCTAAGCATCTCTGGGAACTCCTTCAAGATTGTTGGAAGACCATTTCCGGTGACTACCTCTTGAAGCTCATCAAGAGAATGCCAAAAGTGTGCAAAGCAGTCATCAAAGCAAAAGGTGGCTACTTTGAAGAACCTAGAATATAAGACATATTTTCAGTTGTTTCACACTTTTTTGTTAAGTATATAATTCCACATGTGTTAATTCATAGTTTTGATGCCTTCAGTGTGAATGTACAATTTTCATAGTCCTGAAAATACAGAAAAATCTGTAAATTAGAAGGTGTGTCCAATCTTTTGGTCTGTACTGTATATATATATATATATATATATATATATATATATATATATATATATATATACACCTGTATATATATATATACCTTCTAAAAGTCTATATAATAATGATTATTAAAATAAGCAAGAAATGTATTACAATTATTATAACAATAATATTAGTAAATTACAGGCCTGCTATTTAAAACCGTGGTTCTGTGTTAGACATATCACCTATAAGAGTTTTCCAAAATCAGCCATTTCTTCCATTTTCATTTTGTTGCAGTGTGTTGGTCAAGTTATTCCCACTAGGTCTCTGTGTAGAATAATATTAGTAAATTAGAGGCCTGCTATTTAAAACCGTGGTTCTCTGTCAGACATATCAGCTATAACAGTGTTCCAAAATCAGCCATTTCTTCCATTTTTATTTTGTTGCAGTGTGTCGGTCAAGCTATTCACACTAGGTCTTTGTGTATAATAATATTAGTAAATTACAGGCCTGCTATTTAAAATCGTGGTTCTCTATCAGATGTATCACATATAAGTTCGCTCCAAAATCAGCCATTTCTCGTGAACGTGGAAAATATTATCCTCCATTTATAATGTTCAAGGTGCGTGGCAAGGGACGGGGAAGTGGACGTGATTGTGATGGTGCATGCAGAGGCCAAGGACATGGCCGTAGGCAAGCTGAAATTGTGCCACAACAAACATCCACATCTAGTCACTCAACCTTCCTGTCCCAATTACTAGGGGACCGCAGTACACCACTATTGAACCCATATCAGTGTCAAAAGGTTGTTGATTGGATAGCAGATAATGCTTCCAATCACTTTGCCACCACCACCACCCTGTCTTCCACACGGTCAAGTCTCAGTAGCCGTGAGTCTGGACCGCATATTCCTCACCCTGATCCTCCTTCATCCCACCATGCCGAAGGCCCGGAGATAACTGATCCCACTCTTGGACACTCAGAAGAGCTGTTCACGTTTCCATTAGTAGATTCGGGCTTCTCGCCTGGCCAGCTTCAAGCCAGTCAAGAGGAGAATGCGTGTAGCGATGCCCAAATATTTGAGCAGCCACGGTCATACAAAGGCAATGATGGAAAAGTGCAATTACTGTCGCAAGAGGTGGATGATGATGATGAGTCACAATTGCCAGAAAGTCAGGAGGAGGACCAGGGTGCGGAAGTGGAAGACGAGGTTGTGGATAATATAGTAACTGACCCAACCTGGCAGGAGGACATGCAGAGCAAGGACAGCAGCACACAGGGGGAGCGAGGCGTAGCTTCACAACAGGCAGGAAGAAGCAGTGTTGTGGTCGCAGAAACAAGGCAGGAAAGCGTTCCTCGCAACTCCAACACGATGGAAGTTGCCAGTACAACTGTTAGCGCTTCCCGAGTCTGGTTGTTTTTTAAAGACTCTGCAGATAACCCCAAAAAGGCCATTTGCACTACCTGCCAGGCCAGCATCAGCAGGGGTAGCAAAACTAGCAGGCTGACTACCACCAGCATGATCGGGCACATGGCAGCAAAGCACCCGACTAAGTGGGCTGAACCCCAGGGTCCAGAAACATTGTCTGCGGGTGACACCACTGCTTCTTCTGCTGTTGTGCGTGCACGCCAATCCCCTGTCCATGGCACATGCCAAGATGCCTCACACCCTGCACGTGTCATTGCACACTCTCAACTAGCACCAGCAGCAAGCACGTCCACGTCCTTGTCCCAGCGCAGCATTCAGTTGTCCCTACCCCAGTTCTTGGAACGCAAGCACAAATACGCAGCCAACGCCCCACAGGCCATACTACTAAATTCACACATTTTGTGACTGCTTGCGCTCGAAATCTTGCCTTTTTACGCTTGTGGAGATAGAAGCTTTCCGCAACGTGATGGGGGTGGCTGTCCCCCGGTATTCGGTCCCCAGCCGCCACTATTTCTCCCTGTGTGCAGTCCCCGCATTACAGGAGCTCGTGTCCCACAACATTAGCCATGCCCTCAACAATGCATTTACTGGGAAAGTCCACCTTACCACGAACACGTGGACAAGTGCTTGTGGGCAGGGACGGGACATTTCGCTGATGGCACACTGGGTTACTATAGTGGAAGCTGGAACCCAGGTGGACCTTGGGATGGAACACGTTCTCTCGATGCCAAGGATTGCGAATCCTGGGTCAGTCAGGGTTGCCCCCACATTCTACAGCTCCTGCACCTCCTCCTCCTACTCTTCAGCCTCCATCTCCGAAATGACCACTTCATTCGGAAGCTGGAAGCACTGCAGCACTGCCTCGGCCAAGCGGCAACAGGCTGTGCTGAAGCTAATATGCTTAGGTGACAAGCTGCAAAATACTGAAGAGTTGTGGACAGCTCTGAAAGAGCAGGCAGATCTGTGGCTTACATCGCTGACCCTACAGCAAGGCGAGGTGAGGACACGAAAGACTTGCCTGTTAGCAGTCTGGCACACGTGGCTGAGTTTATGTTACACTGCCTTTCCCGTGACCCTCGCGTTGTCCAAATTTTGGGTGACAGTCATTACTGTTGTTGACACTTCTAGACCCATGCTACAAGAAGAACTTTCTGTCTCTTATTCCCTAGCAGGACAGGCCTAATAAAATGGGGCAGTACGAGAAGGCCCTTTTATTATTGAAAAAATTCCCATCTGAAATGCTGGCAGCAGAGGTCACAGTTCGTTGGACAACCAAGGAGTACAGGCGAGAGAGACACAAATGCAATCCAGCAGAGGCAGGGGAACACTGTCAAAGTTCTGGGATAGTTTTCTCAGACCCTCCCATCGCACAGGCCCTGAGACGTGGGATACTCTCACAAGGAGGGAAAAGTTTCGGAGGATGGTGAGGTAATACCTTGCCGACCGTACCAACGTCCTCCGTAATTCCTCTGTGCCTTATAATTATTGGGTATCCAAGCTGGACAAGTGGCATGAACTGGCTCTCTTTGCCTTGGAGGTCCTGGCCTGCCCTATCGCTAGCGTTTTGTCAGAGCTGGTTTTTAGCGCCGCCGGTGGAATTATAACCAATAGGAGCATCCGCCTGTCAACTGAAAATGCTGACAGGCTGACTCATAAAAATGAACAAGGGCTGGATTGGGCTACACTTCTCAACACCACGGAATGATAGCAGCGTAACATAAACTCAAGTACAGTGTCTTTTTTTGGGAGGTCTAACTCTATTCCCATGCACCTCTGTCTATACACCCAGACATGGGTATATGCTTCCTGATGTTGTCTATTTGCTCTTGTCCTCCTCCTTGGAGTTCCTCCAAATTTTTAGCAGCCGCTGCATTCACTGCATAGGCAAACACAATGGGATACCCACTTCCTAATAATGGGAACATTGTTTTCAGGAGTCCCTCCGACCTCTACGTCTCTTGTAAGGGGCATTGGAGTGCCTCCAAATTTTTGGCAGCTATTGCATTCACTGCATAGGCAAACAGTATGGGAGACCCACTTCCTAATAATGGGAATATTGTTTTTAGGAGGCCCTCCGACCTCTACGTCTCTTGCAAGGGACACTGGCGTTCCTCCAAATTTTTGGCAGCTGTTGCATTCACTGCATAGGCAAACAGTATGGGAGACCCACTTCCTAATAATGGGAACATTTTCAGGAGGCCCTCCGACTCCTACGTCTCTTGCAAGGCACACTGGTGTTCCTCCCTTTTTTGTAGTCGTTGCATTCACTCCATAGGCAAACAGCATGGGAGACCCACTCCTTTTTAATGGGAACATGTCTTATTTGTTACTGTAGCCCAGCTCCATGTGTCTTTAAATTGTTAGTAGGGTTTTTCCTAAATTTTGGCAGCCGTTGGACTCATTGCATTCCCTATAACTGTATAGCAGACCCGCTCCTTTCTAATAGGAACATGTCATTACTGTGGACCAGCTCTATGTGTCTTCAAATTGTTAGTGGGTGTTTTTCCTAAATTTTGGCAGCCATTGGACTCACTGCACACCCTATAACTGGATAGCAGACCTTCTCCTTTCTAATGGGAACATGTCATTACTGTGACCCAGCTCTATATGTTTTTAAATAGTTAGTGGGGTTTTTCCCAAATTTTGGTAGCTCTTGCAGTCACAGCATGGCCATTACCACTATAGGAGACCCACTCCTTTATAATGGGAACATTTTTTTTACTGAGACCCTCTTCTATGTCTCTTCAAAGGGGTATTGGGTTGTGTCCAAAGTTTTGGCAGCCCTTGCAGTCACTGCATCTATATATATAATCATCTTATCCCGTCTGTCTGTCTGTCTGTCTGTCCTGGAAATCCCGCGTCGCTCATTGGTCCGGCAGCGGCCAATCAGCGCCGCGGGATTTCTGAAAAAAGATGGCGGCCGTTAGCGGCTCATCTGCGGGACGGAGATGCAGCCGGGAGATGACCGTCGCGAGGCGCTCATCTCCCGGCCGGTAGCAGCAGAAGGACCCAGACCGCCTGCGCTGCTGACCTCCATGCGGAAGGGAGGACCGGGGAGTGGCGCTGCAGGTCGGGATACTTCTGCTGCGAGCAGTCGCTCATCTCCTGGCTTCTCGCAGCGGAAGTAGCCGCACAGGCAGCGGCGCTCCCTGGTCCTCACCAATACGATTCCGCTCCCCGGTCCTCACCAATAAGATTCGCTGATTGGTCGCGCTCTCCGCCCGCGACCAATCAGTGATCTTGGCGCTAAACTTAAACACCGCTCTGCTGATTGGTCGCGGTCGCTGCCCGCGACCAATCACCGATTTGGGCGCCACATTTAAATAGCGGCCGCGACCAATCACCGATCTTGGCGCCACATTTAAACACTGCTGTGCTGATTGGTCGGGGATGCTGCCCGCGACCAATCAGTGATTTTGGCGCCACATTTAAACACTGCTGTGCTGATTGGTTGCGGCTGCCAGCCGCGACCAATCAGCGAGATTGGCGCCAAATTTAAACAACGCTCTGCTGATTGGTCGCAGACTCCAGCCACGACCAATCAGCGAGATTGGCGCTAAATTTAAACAACGCTCTGCTGATTGGTCGCGGCTGGAGTCCGTGACCAATCAGCGAGATTGGCGCCAAATTTAAACAACGCTCTGCTGATTGATCGCGGACGCCAGTTGCGACCAATCAGCGAGATTGGCGCCAAATTTAAACAACGCTCTGCTGATTGGTCGCAGACTCCAGCCGCGACCATTCAGCTAGATTGCTGCCAAATTTAAACAACGCTCTGCTGATTGATCGCGTACGCCAGCCGCGACCAATCAGCGAGATTGGCACCAAATTTAAACAACGCTCTGCTGATTGGTTGCCGACGGCAGCCGCGACCAATCAGCGAGATTGGCGTCAAATTTAAACAACGCTCTGCTGATTGGGCGCGGCTGCCAGCAGCGACCAATCAGCGAGATTGGCGCCAAATTTAAACAACGCTCTGCTGATTGATCGCGGACTCTAGCCGCGACCAATCAGCGAGATTGGCGCCAAATTTAAACAACGCTCTGCTGATTGGTCGCCGACGCCAGCCGCGACCAATCAGCGACACTGGCGCCAAATTTAAACAACGCTCTGCTGATTGGACGCCGACGCTAGCCGCGACCAATCAGCGAGATTGGCGCCACATTTAAACAACGCTCTGTTGATTGGTCGCCGACGGCAGCCGCGACCAATCAGCGAGATTGGCGCCAAATTTAGACAACGCTCTGCTGATTGGTTGCAGCCACCAGCCGACCGCGACCAATCAGCGAGATTGGCGCCAAATTTAAACAACGCTCTGATCTCCCGACGGCAAGTGTGAACGGAGGACCGAGGAGCGGCGCCGCCGGTCGGGATGCTTCTGCTGCGAGCAGCCGCTCATCTCCAAGCTGCTCGCAGCAGAAGTACCCGCACAGGCAGCGCCGCTCCCCGGCGAACAATCAGCGATATGGGCGGCAAATTTAAACCCCGCTCTGCTGATTGGTCATGGTCGCCGGCCGCGACCAATCAGCATTATTGGCGCCAAATTTAAACCCCGCTCTGCTGATTGGTCGCGACCGCCGTGCGCGACCAATCAGCGATTTTGGCGCCAAATTTAAACAACGCTCTGCTGATTGGTCGCGGTTGCCGGCCGCGACCAATCAGCAGTATTGGCGCCAAATTTAAATCCCACTCTGCTGATTGGTCGCGACTGCCATGCGCGACCAATCAGCAATTTTGGCACAAAATTTAAACCCCACTCTGCTGATTGGTTGCGGTCGGCGGCCGCGATCAATCAGCAGTATTGGCGCCAAATTTAAACACCGCTCTGCTGATTAGTCGTGGTCGCCGGCCGCGACCAATCAGCAGTATTGGCGCCAAATTTAAACCCCGCTCTGCTGATGGGTTGCAGTCGGCGGCCGCGACCAATCAGCAGTATTGGCGCAAAATTTAAACCCCGCTCTGCTGATTAGTCGCAACCACCGGCTGTGACCAAACAGCGATATTGGCGCCAAATTTAAACACCGCTCTGCTGATTGGTCGCGGTTGCCGGCCGCGACTAATCAGCATTATTGGCGCCAAATTTAAACACCGCTCTGCTGATTGGTCGCGGCCGTGACCAACCACCATTATTGGCGCCAAATTTAAATTACGCTCTGCTGATTGGTCGCGACCGCCGGCCGCAACCAATCAGCATTATTGACGCCAAATTTAAACCCCGCTCTGCTGATTGGTCGCGCTCGCTGCCCACGACCAATCAGCATTATTGGCGCCAAATTTAAACTCCGCTCTGCTGATTAGTCGCGACCGCCGGCCGTGACCAATCTTCGATATAGCCGCCAAATTTTAACACCGCTTTGGTGACTGGTCACGGTTGCCGGCCTCGACCAATCAGCGATTTTGGCTCCAAATTTTAACACCGCTCTGCTGATTGCGCCCTGTCGGCTGCATACATATTCTAGAATACCCGATGCATTAGAATTGCGCCACCATCTAGTACGCAATAACAGTATAGGAGACCCACTCTTTAATAATGGGAACAACAAAGCATAGCCAACTGCTGGCTCTTTAAGAATAGTAAGGCTGTAAAAATAGTTTTTGTGACTTTCACAATCTCTCCTTCATAAGTGAAACATAATGTGTCTGATGATATCTCACACACCACGTGGCCAGATAAGGTTGTAAAATGTTAAAATGACATTTCCCGGTGAATGCATTTGTCTTGGTTGAAAGCAATGAAAAAGTGCAAAAACGCATCAAAAAGCTACGTGTGAACATAGCCCAAGGTGTGGATGAGCATTTTTGTTTTTGGTTATTTATTTTGCCTTATATACAAGTCATTACCCTGGAAAGGATGTTCCTCAACATATTTCCCAGTAAAATACATTTTGGTTTCTTTTTTGTATGCTTTATTGTGAGTCTGTAAAAGTGGCGTAATACTCTGACAACGTTGCTGACAGCAGTGACCTGGGAGTCAGAAATGCTTCCAGGGGTTTACCCCATGCTGTTCCCATGTCATCTGAGCACTGTTCTCATCAATTTGGGCAATTTTTAGGCCCTCTGCAGACCGCCGGGGGGGAGCCGCCTGAAAAATGCTCGAGTTTCCCATAGACTTACATTGGGCTCGTTACTCGGACCGAGCACTTGAACATTCCAATTTGCTCGACCCGAGCAACGAGCACCCGAGCATTTTAGTGCTCACTAATTGCAGGTAAATGAAGGAAACACACATATTGTGTCTATTCTGCCATTCTTCTTCATATCCTTGACACAGAAAATCAATACATTTGTGAAGCCCCAAATTATGATCAATAATGATAATCTTTACTTCTGTAGCATCAACATTTTCCACATCACTTTACAATCCAGTGGGTACATGTGTAATTCACCAGAGCGCAGGTTAGGTGGGAGCCCTCCAGTATGCCGGGCATGGATAGGATCCACTCTGGTCCCCGGATAGCACGGTAGGTGGTGGCCATGCCTGAGGCATGGCACTGCAAAGGCACATTATAACAGACACACGGCTGCATGTGTGAGGGGGTTAAACATCGTTCTCCTGTCCCCTCATAGTGGTGTGCGATGTGGTCGATGTTCCCCATGGTGTTTGGTGCAGGAGGGAGATAGGGTTTACGGGAGAGAAGTTTCAGAGAGAGAGGTATTGAAGCCAGGAGACTTTGGTAATGGTAAAACAGATGGGAAACTTTACTCATACACAGCCCAAAGGGTTAAACAGCCGAAGAGGGTTACAGTACAGGCAAGCACGTGCTGATGGTAAAACCATTCCACATTACAGACAACATCCGGCAGCGGAGGCAGAGTGATAAGAAGCAAATGAGTAGTGATATCAATAAGTCCCTCCAGGTGTCTAATGTCTGGTGTCCAGTATGGATGCTATAGAGTTTCCTTAGTAGAGTCTCTATCCATGCTAGGCCTCATCGTTCCATCCTCTCAAACCATCATATGACATGAAGTGCAATTCAGATAACGTTATCCCCATAGCCTGCTCTGAGTAACCACCAATGGCCGAATGTAGATCTTGAGTTCTGGGCACACTTGCAACAGCAATAGATGTATGTGCGCTGTAGAACCAGGCGATCGTTCATCCCAATTGGCAGACATCGGTGTCCCTCATGTTTTTATCCATTTGCAGCCTGATAGGAGCAAGGGAAAGAATCCCCTACATACTTGACTGGGGCTGTTTAGTGGTGCTAAACAGCCTCTTCCTTCTCTCTTCCTCGTATTGTCTACATCTTCTTCACTCTAGCTTTCTCCAACAACTATATCTCTCAACTGACTTCTGGTTCTGCTTCTGCTAATTAAACTATATTATGTGTTACTTTTGGGTGCAAAACTCCACCCACCAACTGTTAACTTGGCAACCTGCCTTGGTGAGGATATTAACTATTTCTGTACAAAGTAGTAGTATGAAAAGTGCTGAATCACTATAGAATTAATATACATTTAACCTATGCAGAGTTCTTTTAGGAATACCCAACTCTGGGGTATTACACATGTACCAACAATATCGTATATTAAGGAGCAATACATTATTCAATTATTAAAATAAGAGGACTGAGGGATATGCTCATCTATGAGTTTTTCTGATCCTCAAAGAGGCATCAAAAGGTTAAAAAATTTAAAAAAATCCTTATACTCATCTTACCGCTCACTTCTCTGGATCCTCCACCCCTGCACTCCTCAGCATCACCCATTCGGTCCTCGTTGCATTTTCTGATCCTCACAGAGAGCGTTGAAATCCCCGGGTTTCCCACACTGAGCCAGGACTTCTAGTCCTGGTGAGGTTTGGGACCGGTTCTGCACATGCACGAACAAGGTCGTGGCGCACGCCGGGATATCATGACGTTGCGGCCTTTCACTCGCTTGTGCCTAATCAGAGCCAGAAGTCCTGTGAGAGACCCAAGTATTTCAGCACTGGTATTGGAGATTAAAAGACGTCTTGGACTAGACAGGTCGTGGTGAGGAGCAAAGGGGCTGGAGAGGTGAGCAGTGAGGTGAGTATAATATAGTATATTTTTTTATTTTTTACATATTATGTTTATCATGCTCTTATATCTGGTATAATAAGAGCATTAAATTTGCGAAAAATAACTTCTCTGGGAATCGAATTTCCCAGGAAAATCTGCGCGAACAAGAAAATTTTAATTTTTCATGATTTGTTCATCTTTACATACCACATTTGAGCAAAAAATAAAAGTCAATCGCAAAAGAAAATCAGTCAAATTTCTCCCTCTTCGAAGAAATTTGCTCAGAAAAGACAGTCTTTCCTCTCCATGGTTTTTGAATTGCAAAATTCTCAAGCTCTGAGCCGAAGCCAACCAATAGTATGATTATCATCACCACCATACACCTAGATCTGCTTCCTCCATGGGTTCATGATCTGAAATTCCTGCTCTCACCTCTCCCATTGTGAATGTCACAGTAAAGGTTATTCAATTTGCTACGAGGTCCCTGGCGAGGCCGTGGCTTGAATGTAACTCGAGTAAACATGATGAGATCCGATTCAGCATCAATTCATTGAAGAGAAGTTTTAGCACACGTTCAATGCTTTTCAGCAACTCATTTACATGATGAAATGTTTCTTAAAAGGAAATGTATTCCGAGTATATGACACGAAAAATTCATTTATGGATAAGAGGAATACACGGTGTACTTGTCACATTGTCTGTCAGCTGCCGACTCTCTTTGAAATGCATTGCACTTGATTTCTTCTGGTGTATAACTCACCTGCTATCACACCTCTCATTTTCATCATTCATGTCTGTATTGCTCTGGACCTATCTTATATATCAACAATGTTCCTTAGCTTTTATTTCCATAGCAAAGCCGCTCCAAGTCATTTTATTCTATTCACCAGTGAAGGTAGGAGCAGATTGGCAGGATTTTTTTCGGAAGTATATAAAATATTATCCTTTATATTCTATGCATATTTTTCCATTAAACAGCGAGGATTTACAATATTGGACAACCAAAAGGCTGTTGCTGTCAAATCTGCTGCAGGAGAGTTGTGAAGATCACTGAAGATGGTACTTCGGTACCATCACCGCCAAGCTCCACAATAACAAAGAAAAACTAACTGCTACCGCCAATCATTTATTACAGGCTGATTGGATACCGATCAGTTGGTACAGATATTGAGAAAGAGAGCACTCCGTTTAAAAAATGGCACAGTCTTTACAGCACACTGTATCATTGCAGTGAAGCACTGAACATGGGTTCTAGACCAGAACCTGCTTTTATCAGGTAGCAGTCACTCCCACCTACCTGGCGTCATAAGGTACGGTACGGTTAAAAAAAATGTGGTTTGGGTACCAAAATTTATGATATCCCCAATTTTAAGGATATCTGTCTCACCTGAAGGTCCCAGGTGGAGGATATTAACGCCATATTTCCTACTACAATTTTAGCTTTCTATACATATGAGACATGGCATACACAACTTTATTCATCTGGCAGATATTAATTCTGGCCTAATGAGAAGGCCACACAGCAATGCAAGTAAATGTGTTGCGTTCAGCACGCCACCACAATGTCAAAAACATGTCTCTCATATCTATAGAACCTATATCTGCCACTAAAATAACAATTTTCATATCTGGTAAAATGGCCCCTGAAAAGTCAGGGACATTGCCAATGTTGCTTTGAAGTAAAGAAAAGCCTAATTACAAATGAGCAAAAAAGTGTCACCACACAAACCTGTTGTTTCCTTTTCATACTGATCATATCAAAGGAGGTGGCTGCATCACAGACCATCTGCTCAGTGGGGGATCATTGAGAAAATGGGAGGAAGTGAGGAAAGATAGCTATTTGTGGTTTGGCTAATTGCTATATGATACCAACTTTAGCTAACTTAAAGGGAATGTCCAATTAAAAATGTATTTGACTGTGCTGGTGTAACGATCACTCATTCAATGATTGTTAAACCTCCAAACTACTTTTATCTAATGGTCACCTTGAAAGTGATGTCCACTTTTTACAAATTGGACCCCAAAGTGTTTAAAGACCATAAAATAAACTCATCAGGTACTCCCCCTCCCTGGGACCAGTGTTGCAATCTGAGCGGTGATGTCACGTCAACGGCGCTAGACCCAGGAGGGTTGGCCCTTGATGACTTTATGGACTTTACAAACTTTGGGACCACTTAATTGAAACTGGAAATCCTTTTTTAAGGTGGCTATAAACATTAGATAAAAGTAGTTTTATGGTTGAACAACCATTTTAATGAATTACGTTACACCAATGCAGCCAAATACATTTTGGTCAGTGGTAGTTGTTATACTCGTTTAACCTGGATAACATGTTCCATGACATCAAACGACATGACATCTAGAAATATTGTTTCAATGAAAGATTTTTCAGAATAAAAAAATCAAACATGGCCGACTTCATTATAGACAACGATAGTTTTTGATAGGTTGGCCAAAACAATTATTTTTAACTTATACTCAAGGAATGATCAATTTGGTAACAGTTGTTTCTTTTCATCAACTAAAGTCTAATGGGGACTTATAGAAGAAATCTAGTAGATATGAGTGAATCAATTTCCAGGACCCTGATCCAGCAGCCACATCAGTATATTATGGTCACCTCATGGGCGCCATGCAAACCGCCTCCCATCTGTCCACATCCCCAGCTCCTTTTTTTGATTAGCTGGCCTGACACAACATCATCATTGCGGAGTGATGCACACATAAGTTGCATCAGGCCAACTTGTTAAAAGATGAGCTGGGGATCCCAGCAGGTAGGAGTTGGTTCCTAGGGCTCCTGCCAGTCACATGAAATACTCACATGGTCTTGTGAATTGGTTTGCTCACTTCAAAAATTCAACAATTTCCCCTGACCTCGAGTATCCAATAGTCATCACCAGTACAACAGTCCATTCAGTGACTGCTTTTTGCATAATGCTTCATTCTCTGAAAATCTTAAAAATATGTCACTTGAACACAAAACAGCTGTCCTAAACCCCATGTTGTGAAATAATATTTTTCACTATTTTTTTCCATAGTGGAGACTACATTGTTTAGAGAACCATAACCCTTGTAGTTGTTGCTCCTGTACATATGTCATTGCATTCTAGGAGATCCTGTCTTGTATTTTAGAATTTTCTATTTGTAACGTTGCTCAACTCCATTTATGATTTCTCACTTTGATCTTGGCTAATTCTGTGACCAAAATTTCTATCTGTTATTTCTTCAGTGACATCTTCAGAAACATTTCCATCCCAAATAGTTGAATAAAACAAATGAGCGGATCTTTTAAAATTCAAATTCGCCTGCTTTGCCAAATTTTCCCAAGAGATTAAATTTAAGGCGAAAAAAAGGTTGTGCAAATCTCAATACTGGAGAGCTTGTTATTGCTGGAAAATACACATGGGTAAGGGGAGAGAGAAAGTGAGAGAGAAAACCCCACTGACCATAAGAGCTTACACCTTTTAAGATAGAGGGAGGATCCTGCTGACCATAAGGGCTTACACTCTACAGGAGAGAGAAGACCCTGCTGACCATAAGAGTTTACACTCTAGAGGAGAGAGAGAGAAGACCCCGCTGACCAAAAGAGCTTACATTCTAGAGGAGAGAGAGGGAAGACTCCGCTGACCATAAGAGCTTATACTTTACAGGCGAGAGAGAGGACCCCACTGACTATAAGAGCTTACACTGTACAGGCCAGAGAGAAGGCCCCACTGACCATAAAAGCTTACACTCTACAGGCAAGAGAGAGAGAGAAGGAGGAAGGACCCCCATTGCCATAAGAGCTTATACCTTACAAGAGAGAGTGGATTCTACTGAGTACATGAGCTTACACTCTACAGGAAAGAGAGGACTCTGCTGATCATAAGTGCTTACATGCTTCAGCAGAAAGAGAGAGAAAGAGAGAGGACCTGGTTGATCATAACAGCTTACACTCTACAGGAGAGGACCCCACTGATCAGAAGAGCTTACACTCTACAGGAGAGAGGAAGTTGTGTCGGCACTGATCATAAGAGCTTACATTCTACAGGTGAGAGAAAGAAAGAGAGAGAGAGGACCCCGAAGATCATAAGACTTTACACTCTACAGGAGTCCCCGCTTACCATAAGAACTTACACCCTACATTACATAGATTCTTACCCAGTGACTCTGGAGATGGAAAATGACTCTGCCATACAAGTTGTTCTTCAATGGGAACCGCTGATCTGTGGTGGTATCCACCAATGTACAATGTATGATCCTTAAATGTCATAGCTGCAGGACATTATCGAGAAGCCCACACATCTACGTAAAAGGACAGTGGCCCACAATCTGATGTTTCAGCAGTGAAGGAAATGGTGCTGAGTAGGGTTTTTTTTGAAATGCCAACCAATTCTCAAAATGTTCACATTAGCATGGGTACGCAAATTTCAGGAATTCCATGGGAACTCAATCCTCCACAGATTGAGCTAGGGAACACTCTTGGGGTGTTGACCTTGAGATATGATTAACAAAGTCCATACTTTCATGGTTGGATTATGATGAATGAAGAACTGGAGAGCTTCCTTGACTCCATGCACTACAACTATGGTACTACAAGATTCACTTCTCTGGTGAGTTCCATAACAAAACCTTTCTGGCAGCCGAAAACTTTACGGGGTTGAAACAAGAAAAAAAAAAAACATTTGACTGACGCAGAGAGCTATGTGCATTTTTTCAGCAGATATGGCTACCTGTAGTTACATCTACTTACACAAACCTCCTAAATATACCATTGGGTATATTGTTAAGCCTTCCGTTATAGCAGAATGGATCTGCCCATAGCCTTATTGAATTCAATCAGAGAATTAAAGGTGGAAAACACCATTATTTATGTAGTTACTCACAGCTGTATCACTTAACTGGCTATTTTAATTTTAGGTAATGTTAAAATATCAATAGGAATCATATCTACGCTGTTATTGCTGTAGTTTAAAAAGACCTTTCCAAGTCTCATTGTAATTAAATTACAATTTCTAATTATTTCAGTCTGTTAACATATTTAAATTTATCAGCATGGAGGTAAAGTCATTTCGTTAAACTTACATTCATTTTCCTGCAGTGCGGTAATTTTGCATTATTTTCTACAATGCATCCTCCCTGTGCCAGTGATTTGGCATTTGTGTATTGAAGTTAACTTCCCAAAACCTCTGCATGCAGATAAAACATGTTCACATAAGCGGCTACGAGGGAAAGGGGAAAAAAAAAAGGTTGATTTTTTTTTTTCGTAAACCAGTTTAATTCAGTCATGCATGTAATTAAAAAAAATGTGTCCTTGGTCTTGATGTAAAAATAAACTTCTGTAGGAGTGAGCAATCAAGCTCCTTTTCAAAGTAACGCGTCTGCTCGAATGTTAGCACGTTGTTAAGAGCTACCATGACAATAACCTTCTTATTGCTTAACCTTAAAATACAACATGGATGTGATTACATGCACTCTTAACACTAATCGAACCAGAATCTTTGACCACATTGAAAGGCCAATCTGATCCCTGCTCCACCCGAAATGTCTTCATTCACAACTTTTAGGATTTTCTAACCATGATAGATATTCAAAGAACTATTCCAGGACCCCCACAGATGCAGAGTCAGCATGGTTTCCTTTATCAAATGCTCATTCTGTGTTGTAAAAAGAAGAATATATTTTATCATTACAGTTCATTTTTTCCATCTGTGACTTCTCACAATTTTGAAAAATGCCCTTATTTCTTTC
Source organism: Phyllobates terribilis (assembly GCF_046119375.1). NCBI lineage: Eukaryota > Metazoa > Chordata > Amphibia > Anura > Dendrobatidae > Phyllobates > Phyllobates terribilis. The sequence continues at coordinate 333,973,389 of NW_027362768.1, forward strand.
AACTCCAGGATAATGAAATAGCTATAATTGTGGGGGGATCTAACTTCACATAATAATTATGATTTATGGTGACTTGAAAAAGTATTCATACCTCTTGAAATTTTCCACTTTTGTCACGTTACACCCACAAACTTAATTTTTTTTTATTTGGATTTTTGGTGATATACCAACACAAAGAAGCAAGTATTTGTGAAGTATAAAGCAAATATATGGTTTTCGAATTTTAAAAATATATATATGAAAATTGTGACCTGCAATTGTGACCCCCCCCCTGAGTCAATACTTTGTAGGACCACCTTCCGCTGCAATTATTTTTGGGGTTTGTCTCTACCAGCTTGAAATACATTTAAGTTTGTGGGTGTAACATGAAAAATATGGAATAGTTCATGGGGTAGGAATACTTTTTCAAGGCACTGTATCTGAAAGTAAAGGTGCCTATACACCTTCAATATCTGACAACCAACTCTTGTTTCCGATCTCCCGTAACACGTGCACGTTCGCCCAAGAGTTCCTGTGCTCTGAATAAAGAGGGGAATAATCTGCGTCACTCTGAATGGGGAGAGGATAGTAACAGACATGAGTAGATCGATTTCAGAAGTATCAAGTTTTAGTCGAATTTCTTGACATTCGCGCGTCCATGTGAATTCGAACAGTTCAAGATTTGATTCATGATTCACTCAATATAAAAAAAAACTTAGGTAAGTGAAATATATATACCATATTGAACATCATCGGAAGTCACTCTCTTTTGCCTATCACCATCGCTAAGGTTGCTTTGCATGGCCATACCAACAATGCTCATCTCTCTCTCTCTTTCCTTTTCCTGTATTGAAATTCACCTGAATTTCTTCATCGCAAAACGAATTTTGGGGAAACTTTCAAATTCGAATGTCAAATAAATGTGTCAAAAGCTTATTTTTCCTTATTGAACATGCTCAATTCTTCTATCTACTGACAGTGGGAGTCCCCCATACACAAAAGATAGTAAACAGATCTCACGGACACTGATAGGTTGGGACAACTTTGCTCTCATGCATAAAGTGGCCTCAATGATCTACAATTAGGTTGCAACTCCTAACATGTACACACCATGGAAGTTAAGATATCCCCCAAATGTTGAGTACATCTTCTATTTACTAAAAGTCTTTTAAGGGAAGAAGAACAAGACCATTTTAGGGCCTGAGTGGCCTACTAGAACACTTAAAAAAGCTTCAAGCTCTAAAAGTCCAGTACTAAACACCTTCATTTGTAGATTACTTTAGAGTGAATCACTCTTCAACTAAAGTCTACTTCTGATAGGATGCTTCACAAACAAGATAGAAAGACAAAGTTATTGATCGAGCGACAGACAGACAGGCCAATTGATCCCCTTTAATATTGGTAAATACTTAGGGCCCGATTCTTCAAGATTGGAGTTGTTCAAGCCAGTCTTGATGAGGGGGCGTGCTAGAGTCAGACACTCCTGATTCATGAAGAGGTGCACACCTCTTCATGAATCTAGAGCATATGACAAGTGTCGTGCACCTCTCCGCGCTATGCCAAAAATCATACTCCAGTCAGGTATTGGAGTGAGATTTCTGTCATACAGAATTCCACAGCTCATCATGAATTAGGCAGTTTGTTGCATCATGTTCCTGCTGCACCGCAATCCCACCCCAGATATGCCCATTTTGAAGGATCTTGGAGAAACTGCCATGGAGATGCCAGAAGTCACAAAATTTTGATTCAACTTTAAATTGTGCCTAAATTTTGCAACTTTTCAAAGTTTTTATGCCAGAATTGATGACTAAGGCACTTAGTTTTCCAAAGGTAAAAATCCGAGCTTGCAAATTTCCTCTCTTGAGTTAGTTATTTTTGAAGTTAACAATTCATAAAAAACAATTATTTAGATACCTGGAAATTAGCCACTTTGTATCCTGTAATCCCCGATTGTCATTACCTGCAATTAATATATATTAAATGTTTATCAATACTGTATAATTCTCTAAGAAAATGCAGGTCCTGTGCCGGTGCCGTGTGATCGTGTTCTCATCAATCTGTCTCACGGTGTCAGTGCTCTCTGAATTATTGAAGGTACTAATTACACTCCGAGGGCTCTGTGTGACACACGTCTGTGTATTTCTGGGCTTGGAAGACTTCATTTTACGTTTTATCTGGTAGACGCGGTCTACCGAGGTTATTGCAATTGAATATTCGGGGTCATGCGTTTGATCAATGCTTCACTTTTCATGTCATTACCGATATTTTTAACAGTTGTTTCATTATATAGAATATCTTCATGATATGCTGATCTCCAATGATCAGTCTCCAAGGGAACATTTGCAGCATTTACATAGATGGGTGTTCCACATTCAAAACCCTCATTGACTAGAAAGATCGGAGAGTAGCTACAAAAAAGAATGTCTATCTCTGGATTTTATTTGCTGTCAGACTTTCCTGCAGATCAAAATTAATTGTTGGGACACCCTGTGATCAACTCAGATCGGATGGCCCCTGCACAGGATGTGTTATCCCCTTCCTTCATATACACACGCAAATATGAAATATGCAAAAGCACATGTAAAAAAGTATACATATATTTTTCTAAAATTTCCACTGAAGAATTCAAACAAATCTACTATATGAAAATACACCCTAGAAAGGAAAGAGGTTACTGCGTGCTACAAAGTTGGTAACTTACAGATGTTGCAAACACTATCTTAATAGATTATAATACTGTGCCAATTATGTCAGATATTGACTGTATATTCGTGAAGGCTATTGATTTGGATCCCATTTTTGATAATATCTATACTACCGGCATGACCTGTCACGATTCCACCTATAGGTGTGTGTAATAGTGGGGAAGGACGTAGCCTTCCTTTGGCACTGATGTAGTTAAAAGAGAATGCTCCTGGAGTTAGACCTCTCTGAAATGTTGTTGGCCAAGCTAAGGGGTTAGCTGCAGTGGTCCAGTCAGTAAAGTAGAGGGGGAACTTAGTGCCATGATCAAGAGTAGAGTGTTTATAAGGCTTGTTTCTGATATAATTCCTTGTGGGCTGTAGTATTGGTAACCATATGCCACTGTCCCGGGTGCAGATGCCAGGTTGAGTCTGCCAGCAGTATTTCAGACAGTGTAGTGGTTAACGGTGTGTCATGACAGCCCACAGAGGGTGGGCACATTAGGAAAATCTCTGCTTAGTTTCCAAAAGCAGGAAGTGATGAGTTAGAGAGAGTTGGGACAGTGAACCGTATGGGCAGCCTGATTATATGGTGGCTGCTAGGGTAGGCGGGCGCTCCGTACCCTCAGACAGTACGATCACCAGTGTGAAGATCTCCTTACGCAAGAGTCCTATTAGCCGGCCGGAGAAACTCAACGGAGGTATTGAGAACCCGGGGCACTTTCAGTCTGCAGGCAGCAGGGGAAGATAGGACTCCAGGCTAAGACGTGGGGGAGATATAGGATCTGGATACACTGTTGATAAAGAGGAAGATTCTCTTGGGCTAGAGATTATAGTCACAGAGATGCTTCACTTAAAGAGGGAACCAGGGCTGAAGATGTTGCCAGCGCCTGTGAGGGAGATGATAACCTGTCGGCCTTATCCATTTTACCTGCCTCTAAATATTGTACAGATTCCTCTTCCCCAAGTAAAGTCCAAGTTGTGGTTAAGAACCTCGTGTCCTCTGAATTTATTGCTGCCCTGGTCCCAGAAGAGAAATGCCTGGAGACAGCCGCTATTGGATGGTCTGAAGTAAGTGGAGAGCACCACATACACAGCCACACATCAGAGGGAGGACACGTATTGTCTGTAGGGTGCTAGAGCGAGCAGGGGCTACAGCTCGCCCACGACTACCTCGCTTAGGCACCTTACATGTGTCTGGAAGCAGTAAGTGACAGTTCAACAGTCCAATCTAGGACAGAGGTGTGCTGAGCTGTCAGTATGGTGATGGACAGCTCAGCCGTCCAATAGGAGGCTGGGGCATGCTGAGCTGTCAGTATGGTGAGTGACAGTTAGTGTTGAGCCACCCCCGTAGTGTTCGAGTTCGGTTCGGTTCGTCGAACACCCGTGTGTTCGCCGAACTGTTCGTCGAACTGTTCGTCGAACACCTTCGAACACCGTTAAAACCAATGGCAGGCAAACAAAAACACATAGAAACACATAGAAAACACCTTCAAAGGTGTCCAAAAGCTGACAAACTGCTCAGAAGACATAACTAACACATGGAAAAGTGACAAGTACATATAGTCATGCGAAAAGAAAAGAGGTGGAGGAGTAAAAGGAGGGGGAGACACAGATATAGGCATGTCATGCCCTTCTAACATCCAAAAAGTGAGAAGCCGACACGGCCAGTTCGTTCCTGCCCGTGCCACCTCCGTGTCGCCGGGTTTGTGCCAGAGCCGCGGTGGACCCTGACGGCAAGCCCCCCTCTCCCAATACTGGTGCCAGTCCGCTGGTGGGTCGAGCCCCCCCGCAGACGAGGAAATGATCTTTATAAGTCGGATCCAGGACCAGATGAAGAAGGTTCTGAGCATAATGTAGACCCTCGTTCCCAAACTGTCACTCCTGTTGGTGGAGACAATGATGAAGACGATGATGAGACTCAAATACCTGATTGGAGCGACAACTTGACTTTTCGGTCAGGGCAGGAAGAGGTTGGCTTTGAGGACGACGGGTGTGATAACACACAGGGTGATGATGACGAGGTTGGAGATCCCACTTACTGTCAACCCACAGTCAGCCAGTCGATGAGGTCAACGGAGGAGGTGGAGGAGGATGTGACTAGCCCAGGGGATGGGGATGACTCGGTACCCGGGCCTTTGCCTGGCCTTGGGGATGTCGCGGTGGTCGGCTCCCTGGCCCGTACCCTGGGGTCACTCTTTAAAAGAGTGGATAATTGTTAATTTTATAAGAGTTTGTGACGCCACCTGTGGTATCTGGTGAGAAGCACCAGTGCTGCAGCAGTCCACTGAGACCCGTGATAAGGCTGCTCGATGGTATAGCTCCCCACAGGTGGAGCTAGGTCTCAGGGCAGCGTATGCAGGGGGAATGCAGGACAGGCGAGACCCAGCTGGGTCAGAGCAAGAACGGGAACGGACATGGTAGTCACTTCAGTACCTTTTACTGGAGGAAATTCATAGTTTGAGTACTTCATGCATGAACCGGCACATGGATATGAAGCATAAGTTGCAGTGGGAAGCTCACTGTGCTACAATGCGGCCTAGCAGGCTGGGCCAACCACCGTCTGCCCCATCTTGTGCATCCGCGGCCTCTTCATCCTCTGTGACTGGGGGGACAGCAGTCACACATGTTTTTGGACGCAGACCTGCCACCTCTTTACCTGCAACAGCCAGTGTGATTGGCAGGTCATCAGTTCATTGGGAAGTGGAAACACCAGCTGGTGTTGAGCGCTCTCTGACATCGAAAGCACCAGCTTTGGATCAAGGCAATCTAACATGTCCGCCTGCATCTTCCTCACAGACCGGCAGTTTGCCGGGGACATCCTACTCAACTCCGTCTAAGCACAACAGCCAGCCCTCGGTCCCTCAGATGTGGAAAAGTAAAAGACCATTTCCTCCTAGCCATGAGAAAGCTAAGAGGTTGAATTTCACCATCTGCAAGCTCTTGGCTACAGAAATGCTGCCTTTCCGCCTGGAGGACACAGTGGATTTTCGAGACCTTATGTCCGTCTCAGTGCCCCAGTACCAGATGCTCAGTCGGCACTACTTCTCAAAGAAAGGTGTGCCTGCGCTCCACCAGCATGTCGCACACAACATCACCGCTTCTTTGAGAAACTCTGTGTGTGACAGGGTGCATTTCACCACAGACACTTGGACGAGTAGGCATGGACAGGGGCGTTACATGTCGCTGACTGGGCACTGGGTAACTATGGTGACAGCAGGACAAGGGGATGCTCTCCAAGTCTTACCGTCCCCACGAGTTGTGCGTCAATCCTCTTTATCTCGAAGTTCCTCCACTGCTTCTGACTCCTCAACCTCCTCTCGGTCCTCCACCTGCACCCAAAGCCTGTCTGGTAATGCCACCTGCATTCTAACTGCGCAGAAGGAATCCTGCACACCTCCTTACTATGCTGGCAGCAGGGCTCAAGGCATCAGTGTTTACTTTGAAATGTCTGGGAAATGTGAGTCACACAGCTGAGGAGTTGTGGTCAGCTCTGGAGACCCAGTTTCATGAATGGTTGTCTCCACTGGACCTGTAACCAGGGAAGGCCGTGTGCGACAATGCTGCATCGCCGGGGCAATGTCACACACGTGCCTTGTATGGCTCACGTGTTGAACCTGGTTGTCGATAAATTGTTAGCCCACTATCCCGGACTAGATGGCCTTCTGCAGGGGGCACGGTCGCTGTGTGCTCACTTCCGCCGTTCGCATCCCGCAGCTTAATGACTTACATCTCTACAGAAGTCGTTGGGCCTGCCAGTTCACCGGCTGAAATGCGATGTGCCGACACGGTGGAATTCAACTCTGACCATGTTGCAGCGACTGTGGCAGCACCGACAAGTAGAGATGAGCGTTGTTCTACTCGAACTGTTCGCCAATCTCAAATTCGAGCTGTTTTGGGCGGTGTTCGAGCCGTTCGGCGAACACGAACAATTTGAGAAACATTCGGCTGTTCGAGGTTATGTTCGATAACTGTTCGTGCACCAAAATCATAACTGGATTTTTTCTCAGTAATGATGAAAATTAATGTTAATACGCAGTTTGAGTGTACAGCGGGGTGGGGGGAGGGGCAGGGGATGGATCTCTGCAGGAACAATGAAGATCTCCATTTTTTTTTCTCTTTCCCGCATTTGCAGTGGGGAGGTGCAATCTGTCAGCCTATCAGCAGCGCACACACGGAGCGAAGTGCTTTTTTTCACACAAGCAAGGGCATGTGTCATTGGCAGTGTATGTCACATGTCCTTGCCCTATAAGACCAAGCCATTTTCCCCGTCGCCACCATTTTCTCACTGCTGCAGCTGCGTGTTAGACGGCACTGCTGTTGCTGTGTGAGCTATACCTTGTTAATTTCAAGCCAATTTTCGCACAAATATACAGATAGCTTGGGAGTAGGGAATAGTTGTGATTGCAGTCCTTTTAAGGACTAGGTTACAGCATTTCCTACGACTTTTATCAGGGAGGTCTGTGCTCTTAAATAGATAGGTTGTGGGAGTAAAGACTAATTGTAATTGGAGTCCTTTTCAGGACTAGGTTACATCAGTTCCTATCAGTTTTTGCCAGGCAGGTCTGTGCCAGTGCTGTGCAAGTTTTTTTCACAGCATTTGGCTGAATCTAGCAAAGCTAATCCTTTTTGGCCTATTGCAGAGTGTGTTAGTCAGTGGAGTAGCCTATCTGTGTTGCAAGATATACCACCTGTGTATAGAATACCAATTTTTTTACTGCACCTAGTGAAGTAAAATCTTTTGGGCATAGCATCATTCTATTAGTCCATCTATAATGACCTCCATCAGGTTGCAAATTAAAACTAATTTTTATCTGCATCTACAGTACCTCTGAAAAAATATTTGGGCTTCTACCTGTGTGTGGGACTTGTTGTATTAGTCCATCTATACTGACCTCCATCAGGTTGCAAACTGAATATATTTTTTTCCTGCATCTACCTCTGAAAAAATATTGGGCTTCTAGCTGTGTGTGGGTCTTGTTCTATTAATCCATCTATACTGACCTCCATCAGGATGCAAACTGAATATAATTTTTTTCTGCATCTAGCTCTGAAAAAATATTTGGCCTTCTAGTAGTGTGTCGGACTTTCTCTATTAGTCCATCTATACTGACCTCCATCAGGTTGCAAACTGAATATAATTTTTTTCTGCATCTAGCTCTGAAAAAATATTTGGCCTTCTAGTAGTGTGTCAGACTTTCTCTATTAGTCCATCTATACTGACCTCCATCAGGTTGCAAATTAAAACTAATTTTTTTCTGCATCTACAGTACCTCTGAAAAAATATTTGGGCTTGTAGCTGTGCGTGGGACTTGTTGTATTAGTCCATCTATACTGACCTCCATCAGGTTGCAAACTGAATATATTTTTTTCTGCATCTACCTCTGAAAAAATATTGGGCTTCTAGCTGTGTGTGGGACTTGTTGTATTAGTCCATCTATACTGACCTCCATCAGGTTGCAAACTGAATATATTTTTTTCTGCATCTACCTCTGAAAAAATATTGGGCTTCTAGCTGTGTGTGGGTCTTGTTCTATTAATCCATCTATACTGACCTCCATCAGGTTGCAAACTAAATATAATTTTTTTCTGCATCTAGCTCTGAAAAAATATTTGGCCTTCTAGTATTGTGTCGGACTTTCTCTATTAGTCCATCTATACTGACCTCCATCAGGTTGCAAATTAAAACTAATTTTTATCTGCATCTACAGTACCTCTGAAAAAATATTTGGGCTTCTAGCTGTGTGTGGGACTTGTTGTATTAGTCCATCTATACTGACCTCCATCAGGTTGCAAACTGAATATATTTTTTTCTGCATCTACCTCTGAAAAAATATTGGGCTTCTAGCTGTGTGTGGGACTTGTTGTATTAGTCCATCTATACTGACCTCCATCAGGTTGCAAACTGAATATATTTTTTTCTGCATCTACCTCTGAAAAAATATTGGGCTTCTAGCTGTGTGTGGGTCTTGTTCTATTAATCCATCTATACTGACCTCCATCAGGTTGCAAACTGAATATAATTTTTTTCTGCATCTAGCTCTGAAAAAATATTTGGCCTTCTAGTAGTGTGTCGGACTTTCTCTATTAGTCCATCTATACTGACCTCCATCAGGTTGCAAATTAAAACTAATTTTTATCTGCATCTACAGTACCTCTGAAAAAATATTTGGGCTTCTAGCTGTGTGTGGGACTTGTTGTATTAGTCCATCTATAATGACCTCCATCAGGTTGCAAACTGAATATATTTTTTTCTGCATCTACCTCTGAAAAAATATTGGGCTTCTAGCTGTGTGTGGGACTTGTTGTATTAGTCCATCTATACTGACCTCCATCAGGTTGCAAACTGAATATATTTTTTTCTGCATCTACCTCTGAAAAAATATTGGGCTTCTAGCTGTGTGTGGGTCTTGTTCTATTAATCCATCTATATTGACCTCCATCAGGTTGCAAACTGAATATAATTTTTTTCTGCATCTATCTCTGAAAAAATATTTGGCCTTCTAGTAGTGTGTCGGACTTTCTCTATTAGTCCATCTATACTGACCTCCATCAGGTTGCAAACTGAATATAATTTTTTTCTGCATCTAGCTCTGAAAAAATATTTGGCCTTCTAGTAGTGTGTCGGACTTTCTCTATTAGTCCATCTATACTGACCTCCATCAGGTTGCAAATTAAAACTAATTTTTATCTGCATCTACAGTACCTCTGAAAAAATATTTGGGCTTCTAGCTGTGTGTGGGACTTGTTGTATTAGTCCATCTATACTGACCTCCATCAGGTTGCAAACTGAATATATTTTTTTCTGCATCTACCTCTGAAAAAATATTGGGCTTCTAGCTGTGTGTGGGACTTGTTGTATTAGTCCATCTATACTGACCTCCATCAGGTTGCAAACTGAATATATTTTTTCTACATCTACCTCTGAAAAAATATTGGGCTTCTAGCTGTGTGTGGGTCTTGTTCTATTAATCCATCTATACTGACCTCCATCAGGTTGCAAACTGAATATAATTTTTTTCTGCATCTAGCTCTGAAAAAATATTTGGCCTTCTAGTAGTGTGTCGGACTTTCTCTATTAGTCCATCTATACTGACCTCCATCAGGTTGCAAACTGAATATATTTTTTTCTGCATCTACCTCTGAAAAAATATTTGGCCTTCTAGTAGTGTGTCAGACTTTCTCTATTAGTCCATCTATACTGACCTCCATCAGGTTGCAAATTAAAACTAATTTTTATCTGCATCTACAGTACCTCTGAAAAAATATTTGGGCTTCTAGCTGTGTGTGGGACTTGTTGTATTAGTCCATCTATACTGACCTCCATCAGGTTGCAAACTGAATATATTTTTTTCCTGCATCTACCTCTGAAAAAATATTGGGCTTCTAGCTGTGTGTGGGTCTTGTTCTATTAATCCATCTATACTGACCTCCATCAGGTTGCAAATTCAAAATAATTTTTTTCTGCATCTAACCCAGCCAATAGTTTTGGCCTAATACCACAGTTTAGCCACTCAGCTCTGCTCGGTTACCATCCATTGTTTTTTTGTGCAAACAACTCCAGAGTTGTGAATTAGTTAACCACCAAAATGAGTGGAAAAAGGCCTGCTGCTGGTGGAAAGGGGAATAGGCGTGTTGGGAAGGGGAAAAAAGGTTGTGTCCGTGGGGTAGGTGTTAAAGCAACAGTAACATCTGCAGAAGAAAGACCATCTTCCAGCCAAACTAAAATGTCTACTTCTTTTAGCGGACAATGTGATAAGATCCCTTTCTTACGGCCACGTCAATCGCTACAAATTCCAGATGAGGCACAAAAACAGCAGGTGCTTCAACGGATATCAAGTGCTCCTTTAAGTGGGCTCTCCTCCACATCAACTTCAACATCACAAATACTCCAGTCCTCAAAGGTGTCACCCAAATCGCACTTGCTTCCTCACAGCTCCCAAATCTCCAGCTGCCCGTCTGAGTATGAGGTAGAACAGATGGTTGAGTCTGCAGAGCTGTTTACTCATACTATAGCCTGGGAATCAGAGGTCGACTCCAGCACTTCTGTGAATCCAGACGAGGAAATGATCTGCACTGATGCCCAGAATCTTTATGAGTCGGATCCAGGACCAGACGCAGAAGGTTCTGACCATAATGTAGACCCTCATTCCCAAACTGTAACTCCTGTTGGTGGAGACAATGAGGAAGACGATGATAAGACTCAAATACCTGATTGGAGCGACAACTTTAGTTTTTTGTCAGGGCAGGAACAGGTTGGCTCTGAGGACGACGGGTGTGATAACGCACAGGGTGATGATGATGAGGTCGGAGATCCCACTTACTGTAAACCCACAGTCAGCCAAGAGATGAGGTCAGCAGAGGAGGTGGAGGAAGATGCTAGTGACGACGAGGTCAGGTTGCGCCTTCCTGGACAGAGACGTAGTACTGGAAGCACGTCAACAACTGCATCCTCAAACACAACTCTGCCTCTCACCACAAGTCGTGGTGGCTCTTCAGGTCGCATGGGTGCTAAGCCTTGCATAGCCTGGGCATTTTTTCAGATCGATAAAGATGACCCAACTCGTGTTATCTGTAACATTTGTCAGCAAAAGCTAAGTAGAGGCCAAAAAATACATAGTTTGAGTACTTCATGCATGAACCGGCACATGGACATGAAGCATAAGTTGCAGTGGGAAGCTCAGTGTGCTACAATGCGGCCTAGCCGGCCGGGCCAACCACCGTCTGCCATATCTTGTGCATCCGCGGCCTCTTCATCCTCTGTGACTGGGGGGACAGCAGTCACACCTGTTTTGGGGCGCAGACCTGCCACCTCTTTACCCGCAACAGCCAGCGTGATTGGCAGGTCATCATTTTCTTTGGAGGTGGTAACACCAGCTGGTGTTGAGCGCTGTCCGACATCGATAGCACCACCTTTGGATCAAGGCAACCTAACATGTCCGCCTGCATCTTCCTCACAGACCGGCAGTTTGCCGGGGACACCCTTATCAACCCCGTCTAAGCACAATAGCCAGCCCTCGGTCCCTCAGATGTGGACAAGTAAAAGACCATTTCCTCCTAGCCATGAGAAAGCTAAGAGGTTGAATTTCACCATCTGCAAGCTCTTGGCTACAGAAATGCTGCCTTTCCGCCTGGTGGACACAGAGGATTTTCGAGACCTTATGTCCGTCGCAGTGCCCCAGTACCAGATGCCCAGTCGGCACTACTTCTCAAAGAAAGGTGTGCCTGCGCTCCACCAGCATGTCGCACATAACATCACCGCTTCTTTGAGAAACTCTGTGTGTGACAGGGTGCATTTCACCACAGACACTTGGACGAGTAGGCATGGACAGGGGCGTTACATGTCGCTGACTGGGCACTGGGTAACTATGGTGACAGCAGGACAAGGGGCTGCTGTCCAAGTCTTGCCATCCCCACGAGTTGTGCGTCAATCCTCTTTATGTCAAAGTTCCTCCACTGCTTCTGCCTCCTCAACCTCCTCTCGGTCTTCCACCTGCACCCAAAGCCTGTCTGGTCATGCCACAAGCTTTCTAACTGCGCAGAAGGGATCCTGCACACCTCCTTACTATGCTGGCAGTAGGGCTCAACGTCATCAGGCGGTTTTTACATTGAAATGTCTGGGAAATGTGAGTCACACAGCTGAGGAGTTGTGGTCAGCTCTGGAGAACCAATTTCATGAATGGTTGTCTCCACTGGACCTGAAACCAGGGAAGGCCGTGTGCGACAATGCTGCAAACCTGGGTGCGGCCCTTCGCCGGGGCAATGTCACACACGTGCCTTGTATGGCTCACGTGTTGAACCTGGTTGTCCAGCAATTTTTAGCCCACTATCCCAGACTAGATGGCCTTCTGCAGAGGGCACGGTCGCTGTGTGCTCACTTCCGCCGTTCGCATCCCGCAGCTCAGCGACTTACATCTCTACAGAAGTCGTTGGGCCTGCCACTTCACCGGCTAAAATGCGATGTGCCTACCCGGTGGAATTCAACTCTGCACATGTTGCAGCGACTGTGGCAGCACCGACAAGCCCTGATGCAATACGTTCTGACGTATAGCCTGGGCCAACGAGATCCAGACGTGGGGCAAATCACGCTGGAGGAGTGGTCTCAGATCAGGGACCTATGCACCCTTCTGCACAGTTTTGAAATGGCGACGAAGATGTTTAGTGCTGACGATGCCATTATCAGCATGACTATTCCGGTGATTTACATGCTGGAGCACATGTTAAACAGAATTCGGAGTCAGGTGGTGGCACAAGAGGAGGTGGAGGAAGTAGAGGAGGAGTAGTTGTATGCGGAAGGGCTAACATCTGCAAGGTCCAGACGGTCGGCAGCACCAAGGCGGCAGGCATGTGAGGGTGGGGGAGATGGTTTTACCAGGGCGCATGGTAGCAGCCAAACTAGTGAGGAAGGTGCAGGAGCCCAGGAAGAAGTGGAGGACGAACTGATGGAAGACTCATCAGATGAGGGAGACCTTGATCACATTTCTGTTGTGCGAGGTTGGGGGGAGAGGACAGAGGAAGGAAGCATGATTGTTACCTCGCCACCAACACAACAGGGACTTGGTGCTCCTGGATGCGCAACACACATGAGTGCCTTCTTGCTGCACTACCTGCAACATGACCCTCGAATTGTGAGAATTAGAAATAATCCTGACTACTGGGTTGCCACACTGTTAGATCCCCGGTACAAAAGTAAATTTGCAGAAATTATTCCTGCCATAGAAAGGGATGCACGCATGCAGGAGTATCAGCAGAGACTGTTGCAGAATCTTACATGTGCTTTTCCACAAAATACCAGTGGTGCACGTAGTGAATCTCACAGTTCCAACTTGCCAACCGTAGGACCGTCAAGTGTTCAGCACTCAAACCGTAACAGAACCACAGTATCTGCTGGTAACATCAATTTTGCGGAATCATTTCACCACTTTTTTAGCCCATCCTTTGCAAGGCCACAGGAGACAAGAAGTCTGACACATAGTCAACGCCTAGAGACGATGGTACAGGAGTATCTCCAAGTAAACATTGAAGCCACGACTGTGTCACTGGACCCTTGCTCTTTTTGGGCTTCCAATCTGGATAAATGGCCGGAGCTAGCCACTTACGCCTTGGAGATCTTGTCATGCCCCGCAGCCAGCGTTCTGTCTGAACGTGTGTTCAGCGCTGCTGGTGGTGTGCTGACAGATAAGCGCACGCGGCTCTCCACTGATAATGTAGACAGACTCACGTTCATAAAGATGAACAAATCATGGATCCGAAACGACTTTTCTACCCCTGTGTCATCCTGGGGAGAGTAAAAGCTTGATGATTGGTTAAAATCACCCTACCAACCGTTTTAAGCTTTCAAATTACTAATCATGTTTATCTGTATCTTGACTGGAAAATAATTTGGGCTTTGTAGCAGTGTGCAGCACTGATCCTATTAGGCCATCTATACTAAAGCTTCACCAGATTTAAAATTAAAAATAATTTTTAGCTGCATCTAGCCCGGAAAATAATTTTGGGGCTCCGAGATGCGCAAGGCACATAAGTGCCTTCTTGCTGCACTACCTGCAGCATGACCCTCATATTGTCAGAATTCGAAGTAATCATGACTACTGGGTTGCCACACTCTTAGATCCCCCAAACTTTTCGATCAACCTTTTCATTTTAATAAAGACCAAAAAAATGGTCATTTTTGAAATTATAAGCATTAGCAGGTTGTTAGAAACTGAAATCAAACAGTTTTCAACTCAAAACTTTATTCTAGGTGATGTTACATTTTCACATAGGACCCCTTGTTCGAAAGGAGCTTCTGAACTCTCTCGTCCATTGAATTTGTCAGGTTTTGGATGGTTTCTGCTTCAATTGTTTTGCATGAGGACAGAATACCCTCCCAGAGCTGTTGCTTAGATGTGAACTGCCTCCCGCCATCATAGACACTCCTTTTAATGATGCTCCAAAGGTTCTGAATGGGGTAGAGGTCAGGGGAGCATGGGGGTCACACCATAAGTTTGTCCCCTTTTATGCCCATATCAGCCAGAGATGCAGATGTTTTATGTGCAGCATGAGATGGTGCATTATCATGCAGAAAAATGATCTTGCTGTGAAATACACGGTTCTTCTTCTTGAACCATGGCAGGAAGTGCTGTTTGAGAAAATCCACATACATTATGGAGTTCATCTTTAGCGCCTTCAGGGATCCTAAAGGGGCCGACAATCTCTCTCCCCATGATTCCAGCCCAAAACATTACTCCACCTCCTCCTTGTTGGCGCTGTAGCCGTGTTTGCGTGGGGTGTCCATCAACCAGCCATCCTCCACTCCATCCATCTGGACCATCGAGCGCTGCACGGCACTCATCCGTGAACAAAACAGTTTTGAAATCAGTCTTCATGTAATGTTTGGCCCACTGGAGCCGTTTCTGCTTGTGTGAAGTGGATAGAGGAGGTCGACAGGATGGCGCATGCACAGCTGCAAACCTCTGAAGGACCCTGCATCTTGTTGTTCGGGGGACGTTGGAGGCACAAGCAGCTTCAAAAACTTGTCTGCTGCTATGACAAGGCTTTTTTGCCGCTGCTCTTTCAACCTGACGTAATTGCCTGTAGGAAAGAGTCCTCAATTTGCCCTTATCAGCACGCACACGTGTGTACTGTGAATCAGCTACATACTTCTTGATTGCCAAGACACTTCATCCTGATCATCGCACAATGTTGATTGTAGTCATGCCTTGACCTAAACACTCCACAATTTGTTGCTTCTCAGCAGCCGACACATCCTTTTTCTTTCCCATTTTGGCAGAAAATGTAGGCTGCTTAATAATGTGAGAGAGCCTTCTTAAGTAGTCTTGCCTTTCATTGGACACACCTGCCAAACTAATTAGCACAGGTGTCTGCAATTGCTTACAGTGATATAAAGAGCCCTGACACACATCACCATCAATGAGTTTAACTGACAAACAAACAAATTCTTCCCTTATCACTCCTAAACACTTTTTGCATAATAATTTGGAACGCAGTGTACATGTGCTTTTCCACAAAACACCAGTGGTTCACGTAGTGAATCTTACAGTTCTAACTTGCCAACCGTGGTCTGTATGGAGTTGTTCAATAAAGGGCCCAAAATTAAGATAACATAGATGGGAGAGGTCTCTATGAATAGGAATTCCTAAGTATTTGATACCCTGTGAGGGCCAGGCAAAGGGAAAGTTGGACTGGATGGAATCCTATATGGATTTGGGGAGGGAGACATCGAGGGCCTCAGACTTCGCTGCATTGATTTTAAAATTTTACCATGTAACAAAGTGATCTATTTCAGCCATAACAGCATGGATGGATATATGTGATTGAGTGATATATACTAGGACATCATCAGCAAATAGAGAGCACTTGTACTCGGTGCCTCCCACCTCAATCCACCTAATATTGGGGTTATGGCGAATTGATGAGAGCAGGTGCTCCGTCACTAGGATGTATAAGAGAGGGGACAGAGGACATCACTGCCTTGTCCCATTGGTGATTGTGAAAGGTGATGAAAATGTTCTGACGCACCCCCTGGGCTTTGGGACACCCGGAGCCGGACCCTTTTTGGTGGATGCTGGTGGTTGTAGTCTTCGTGGCGGCGACCCGGTTCCGTGGCTCAGGGCGGTCAAACCAGTGGCGGAACTATTTATGTGGTTTTGATGTTTAAATGTCCGACTACGCCACCCGTGGATTGCGGTCAGAGTGAACCGCCGCTACAGGGCAGACCGCTGAAGCTGGTGTTGTGGGTGCAGCAGAGCGTAGCATAACTCCCCATGGGAGGAGTATAGCCTCAGGGCAGTGTATGCGGAGGATGGGGGTGATGGTGCAGGGCAGCAGCAGTAACGACACGGAGTCAGTGATGCAGTTCAGGGCCTTTACTCACAGTTCTTATTATCCAGACCACGTCTGCAGGTAACGGCTGCCCACGTCGTACTGTGCTCACCAGGTGAGGGGCTCAGACAACTCCCAGATAACTTTGGAGCACTTCACAGGACCCCCTTTGTGTGTCCTTTGTCTGGCCTTTCTTACCAACACTTCTGTCCGGCTGCCTCGGGCCTCCTCTTGGTAAACTTGGCGCCAGTTTCCCTGACCCTATGTGGTGCCTTCCTAGCGGGTGTAGCGAGGGGCTGCGCCACATAAAATGTCAGAGCCTCCGGTTTCTAGCTGAGGGTCGTTTCCTGCCTCCACTAGTTCGGGGACCGGTCTCCCCCTTTGGCCTGACCCCTCCACGCAGGTGGATTCGGGCGTGCGGTGGCGACTCGCCCGTCCGCACCCCTGGGATCCCTTCATTCCTCGTTCCTGGAGCCTTCTCCGCTCCTCTTCCTTCCTTCTCCCTCTTCCAGGCCTGGGCCTCTGTTACTAGGCCCGCCTCCGGAGCAGAGCTCATGCAGAGCCCCTGCTCCCTGCCACTTCTGCTCAGACTTCTCTGCACTGAACTAAGATGGTGCCCACCTTTTATACTCCCTTCTCAATGCACCCAGGAACTGCTTCCTCCCTGCTCCTGCACTACAGGGTTCCCCTTCCTCAGTGTTCCCTCCCCCCACTCCAGCCAGGGACAGGGACTGTCGTGCCCATCTCAGGGGCATATTGGTCGCCCTGCCCCACGGCAATGTAGTGTAATGCATGCAGGTGTCGGGTCCTGATCCACACTCCATCCTTACCTGAGAGTGAGATATCACACCTCTGGGTGAGGTGCAATACGTCTGTAGCAACCGAGCCCTCAGGGTGCTACAATTCCATTTATCTTCAGCCTAGGTGACGTATTGCGATACAGGGCCATGATTTTGGCTATAAAAGGGTCCCCTAGACCCCTACCCCAAGCTTTTTAAGAGAATCATATATGGCGTGCCAGGAGACTCTATGGAATGCTTTCTCAGCATCCAACGAGAGTATCTAATTACAAATTTTTAACTGCATCTAGCCCAGGAAATACTTTGTGCCTAGTAGCAGTGTCTGCTAGTCAGCGGATTATCCCGGCTGTTAAGCAAGCTGCACCACCTGTAGTTTAGACACTTAATTTTTTCAAAGGAAATGCTTCGGGACCATGGGATACTTAGTGAAGAGCATCAGGAGTCACCCCAAGGCATAGGGGCTGGGACTGGCAGTAGGATGCCTTGCGGTGGACAGCCGAGCTCGATCCTTATAAAAGCTTTTTAACTGCAGCAGCTTTAGTGGACGCTACTGGAGCTGGAATTACCGCGGCTGCTGGCATGAGACTTGCCCTCCAATAGATCCTTGTAAATGGATTTAAAGTGTATTCATTCAAATTAGAGAGACAATTTAAATTAAAAAGCTTAGAGCTGCCTCCACCACAGGGGGGCTCTCTCGACCCACCAGCGGACAGGCACCAGTATTGGGAGAGGGGGGCTGGCCGTCAGGGTTCACCGCGGCTCTGGCACAAACCCGGCGACACGGAGGTGGCACGGGCAGGAGCGGACTGGCCGTGTCGGCTTCTCACTTTTTGGATTTTAGAAGGGCATGACATGCCTATATCTGTGTCTCCCCCTCCTTTTACTCCTCCACCTCTTTTATTTTCGCATGACTATATGTACTTGTCACTTTTCCATGTGTTAGTTATGTCTTCTGAGCAGTTTGTCAGCTTTTGGACACCTTTGAAGGTGTTTTCTATGTGTTTCTATGTGTTTTTGTTTGCCTGCCATTGGTTTTAACGGTGTTCGAAGGTGTTCGACGAACAGTTCGACGAACAGTTCGGCGAACACACGGGTGTTCGACGAACCGAACCGAACTCGAACACTACGGGGGTGGCTCAACACTACCGACAAGCCCTGGTGCAATACGTTCTGACGTATAGCCTGGGCAAACGAGATCCAGAGGTGGGGCAAATCACGCTGCAGGAGTGGTCTCAGATCAGGGACCTATGAGGTTGATGCGCCCCCTGGGCCGTGGGGTACCCTGAGCCGGGCCGGTAGACGCTGGGGGTTGTAGTCACTGTGGCGGTGACCCGGTCCGTGATCCAGGGCGGTCAATCCAAGGGTAATTTGTATATATGGGTTTTATAATGTCCGACTACGCCACCTCTGGAGTGGGGCAAAAGGGGCCGCCGCTGCGGAACAGTCCTCTGAAGCTGGTGGTTTTGCAGCAATGGTATTATTACTCACCACAGGAAGAGTGTAGCTTGAGGGCAGTGTGGGTGGATGATGGTGGTTGTAGTGCAGGGAGTCAGTAATGAACACAGAGTCCGTGTGATGCAGTCCCAAGATCTTTACTCACAGTTGTTGCCGTCCAGATTACAGGTACCAGAGCAATCTCACCCGTCGTGCTGTGCGTACTCAGTGAGGGGCTCAGTCCACCCCCAGATAGCTCCGGAGTACTTAGCAGGACCCCCTTCTGTGTGTCCTTTCTCTGGCCTTCTACCTGCACCTCACACCCAGTGACACTTCTATCCGGTATCCTCGGGCCTTGGCGGGCGACTTGTGTTCCGTCCCCTGGGTCCTATGTGGCTACCTTCTTAGTGAGACTGGTGTGGACTTTTACCTGCAGTACATGAAATGCTGCAGCCTCCGGTTTCTAGTTGAGCCTTGCTGTTTCTCCGCTAGTTGAGGGACCGGTTCCCCTTATCTGGTCTGACCCCTCTACCTCCTGGTAGCAGCAGGAGTACGGGTGGCCTTCTGCACGGCCCATAGCCCTAGGGTCCCTTCAGTTCCTGGAGCCTTCCTGCTCCCACTCCTCTCTTCTCTCCTTCAGTCCTGGGCCTCCCAGGCTAATCCCGCCTCTGGAGCAGAGCTCATGCCGAGCCTCTGCTCCTGTCACTTTTCCTCCTCTGACTGGCTTGCTCTTTCTAAGATAGCTTCCTATTTATACTCTCCCTGTCATGTGCTCCGCTAAGCTGCTCCCCTAAGCACCCACTACATAGGACCCTTACACCAGCTAGGGACCTGGGACTGTGCTCTCCCTTAGGAGCAATCTTGCCCTACCCCACTGCGGGTATGTGCTGGATGCAGGTGTTAGGGTCCCGAGCCATATGCCTTCCTTACCTGAGGGTGAGATACCACACCTCTGGGTGAGATGCAGTAACTCTGTGGCGACTGAACCCTCAGGGGCGCCACACACCCTTCTGCACAGTTTTGAAATGGCGACGAAGATGTTTAGTGCTGACGACGATGCCATTATCAGCATGACTATTCCGGTGATTTACATGCTGGAGCACACACTAAACAGAATTCAGAGTCAGGTGGTGGGACAAGAGGAGGTGGAGGAAGTAGAGGAGGAGTCGTATGCGGAAGGGATAACATCTCCAAGGTCCAGACAGTTGGCAGCACCAAGGCGGCAGGCATGGGAGGGTGGGGGAGAGGGATTAACCAGGGCGCATGGTAGCAGCCAAACTGTTGAGGAAGGTGCAGGGGCCGAGGAAGAAGTGGAGGACGAACTGGCGATGGGCATGGAAGACTCATCAGATGAGGGAGACCTTGATCACATTTCTGTTGTGCGAGGTTGAGGGGAGAGGGCAGAGGAAGGAAGCATGATTCTTACCTCGCTACCAACACAACAAGGACTTGGTCCTCCTGGATGCGCAAGACTCATGAGTGCCTTCTTGCTGCACTACCTGCAACATGACCCTCAGATTGTCAGAATTCGAAGTAATACTGACTACTGGGTTGCCACACTCTTAGATCCCCGGTACAAAAGTAAATTTGCCAAAATAATTCCTGCCATAAAAAGGGATTGACGCATGCAGGAGTATCTGCAGACGCTGTTGCAGAATCTTACATGTGCTTTTCCACAAAACACCAGTGGTGCACGTAGTGAATCTCACAGTTCTAACTTGCCAACCGTGGGACTGTCGAGTCTTCATCACTCAAACCGTAACAGTAACACAGTATCTGCTGGTAACAGCAATTTTGTGGAATCGTTTCACCACTTTTTTAGACCATCCTTTGCAAGGCCACAGGAGACAAGAAGTCTGACACATAGTCAACGCCTAGAGAGGATGGTGCAGGAGTATCTCCAAGTGAACATCGAAGCCATGACTGTGTCACTGGACCCTTGCTCATTTTGGTATTCCAATCTGGAAAAATTGCCGGAGCTCGCCACTCACGCCTTGGAGATCTTGTCATGCCCTGCAGCCAGTGTTCTCTCTGAATGTGTGTTCAGCACTGCTGGTGGTGTGCTGACAGATAAGCGCACGCGTCTGTCCACTGAGAATGTAGACAGATTCACGTTCATAAAGATGAACAAATCATGGATTCGCAAGGACTTTTCTACCCCTGTGTTATCCTTGGGAGACTAAAACCTTGAGGATTTGGTAAAATCACCTCACCAACCGTTTTAAGCAACTGTGGGGCAATTGATGCCACTTAACCCTAGAACGCATGACCATAAAAATCTACACTTTCATATACCTGGGGCCTTTTAGGCTCGTGTGCAAATAACATGGAATAACTCAAACTCAAATGACAAACAACTATACACATGAAGAATACCTAGAGTTTCAAAATTCTAACTAAAGTAATCTTGCAGAAAATAGAAAACAATTAACAGGGCGGGCCTGCGAGGCCCCAGGTATGCGTTCTAGGGTTAAGTGGTGTCTGTGCCACAATTTTGGGAAAAAATGGAGACTCTTTTTGGAGTCCCCTTGCTGTGTCTTACGTGACGTTGGCATCGTCAATTCCAGGTGGGTTGGGTCGCCCCCCCCCCTTTTTAACTGTAAGAAACTAGATACACTATGGCTTGGGGTAACACAGATGGTTGAGTCTGAAGAGCTCAGAGGTCTGCTCCAAATCTTCAGTGTCTGCTAGTCAGCGTAGAATTTTTAACTGCATCTAGCCTAGGCAATACTTTGGGCGTAGTAGCCCAGCTGCGAAGCAAGCTGCACCGCCTGTGTATCTAATAAGAATTTTTAAATGCATCTAGCCTAGGCAGACTGTGGGGACCCCCAACCAAGCCCAGACGCTCAGCCCCCCTACCGCCCCCCTTTCCTTGACAATACAATAATGTAACTCTTACAACTGGATGGGTGAGGATCGGTCACAGCTTTATTAACTCTTTATACTCATTCCATTAGAAAGGCATTTTATTTCTAAAATAATTCAGCTTGTTGCAGCATGCCCTGGGTCTCCACTCCGGCAAGTTGGCCAACAAGTGTAACTCTCCAACATGTCCTTTCTATTTCCAGGCCAAGGAGGATCCTGCGTACTCGTATGCAGGACTCTGACCCCCACCCATCACTCTTAACGCTTGTTCCACTCCGTCCTGGAGTCCTGACAGGAATATGTCCAGTTCAATATTCATTAAGTGAACAACGTCGGGCCGTATGAGGCCTGCTTTATCTCCTTCCAGTTGTCGGTGTCGTACCACTACACCGCCTCTGTCTCTTCTAAATTTTGCCATCCGAATATTTATTACCCGCCTTGTTCGTTCGATGGCCGTGATGTCTCGCGCACCTTGCCATACTGCTATCGGCACAATCTCTGACCATACTATCGCTAGTTTTGTGAAAAATTCTCTGAAGCGCTCAGTGTCTAGTTTCATTATTGCCATTAGTTATGCGCTGTTATGATGACCTAGGTTGTTTCCCCCGGCCTGTATAACTAAGATGACCGGACATCTTGCCTCTCTCCCTACCTTGATTACCTCCATTAGTACCTGTGGCCATAGCAGGCCTCTAATACCTCTCTAGTTGAAATATGTGTTATGAAACTCTAATTTCCTCCCGCCTGGGCAGACTTTTGCCCTTTTTTCTGCCCAATACATATACGAGTGGCCTATCACCCACACTGTTGGCTTAGCGTCACCTGTAAAAGAAACAAACCACGTTAGGATAACAAGTCCGGTCTTATGTATCTTGCCAAACACGTGGATCGCCATCTCCCTATTCTCTGAACTTCCGTTTCTGACAGTCCTGCTCTTGCTGCTTCCGTGGCCGCGCCTATGCGGAATGAGTGTGTCCCGTAATCTTTGGGGTGGTTCCCTGCCGATGTTATGCATTTATTAAATATAGCTTGGAACTGGTATCTTGATAATGGCATTCCATCAATGTGTGATAGGAAGAAATTACTTTGTGATCTGATGGTTAGATATGTTTTTACTATTGTTGCCCAACTCAGTGTACCGTTTGTGGGTTGTAGAAGTACCCAAGTGCCCCTGCCCGCTGGAACCATTTTCGATTTGTGTATGCGTAGACGTATTGCATTATTGGCTATGACTACGTCCTGGTGTAATAAGCCTCCACTGGTGGTAATTTTGGATTGAGGGACTAATTCGCTTATGCATAGCGCCCCGAAGAAGGCGATCACAAATGCAGTAGACAGTAGTGTTGCTTCAAATTGTGAGTGTCATGTTAATGGTGTTAGGGATATGATGTGAGAAATCAGTTTTAGTGACACGGGACGGGACGTCTACACTCCTGACTTGGCTGACCCCTTTTCCACCCTTTTATGGATTGTCTGATGATGAACGTTTGTCACATCTCCCCAATTCAGTAGTTGGAAGTGAAATGCTACTCCGGTCAGACACCGCTGCGCTGACGCCCCTGATATGCCCCTCATAATTAGCTGGTGGAGAAATTCTATGGTGACTTGTGATCTGGCTTGTTCACATTGGTCAACCCGTCTGCCTGCTACTAGTCGTGTCCAGTCTTCCCATGCCTTACTGTATGCTTGCCACGTCGACGGGGCAACTGACGCTCTGATTAATGGCATCAACTATTCGCCACTAGATCCCATAGGGAAGGTGGGCAACTGTTGCCCGATGGGTGGGCGTTGTGGAAGAGCTCTGTGAAAATCTGCCAATTGAATTGTTATAAAGCGTTAGCAGCAGCTTTAGACCCCTCAGCATAGTGGCTAGCGCGGACCCATACATTGTGTTTTAGGCACAGGAATGCTAGCCTGGGTAGTAGGCCTAGCACTGGGGGAGACGATGATGCCATCTTATTAATGCAGTGCGCTAGGCTGGTGTTTTTTGTTATGAAGCGTATATTTTTGTAAGCCAGGCGCGCGCCCCATATTTCTATTGCTACCACTATTGGGAAGAAAAATTATTTTCAGGGCTAGATGCAGCTAAAAATTATTATTAATTTAAAAGCTGGTGGAGCTTGGTATAGATGGACTAATACAATGAGTCCCACACACTGCTAGAAGGCCAAATATTTTTTCAGAGCTAGATGCAGATAAAAATTATTTTTCATTTGCAACCTGATGGAGGTCAGTATAGATGGACTAATAGAGAAAGTCCCACACACTGCTAGAAGGCCAAATATTTTTTCAGAGGTAGATGCAGAAAAAAATTATATTCAGTTTGCAACCTGATGGAGGTCTGTATAGATGGATTAATAGAACAAGTCCCACACACAGCTAGAAGCCCAATATTTTTTCAGAGGTAGATGCAGAAAAAAAATATATTCAGTTTGCAACCTGATGGAGGTCAGTATAGATGGACTAATAGAGAAAGTCCCACACACTGCTAGGAGGCCAAATATTTTTTCAGAGCTAGATGCAGACAAAAAATTATTTTTAATTTGCAACCTGATGGAGGTCAGTATAGATGGACTAATAGAAAAAGTCCCACACACAGCTAGAAGCCCAAATATTTTTTCAGAGGTAGATGCAGAAAAAAATTATATTCAGTTTGCAACCTGATGGAGGTCTGTATAGATGGATTAATAGAACAAGTCCCACACACTGCTAGAAGGCCAAATATTTTTTCAGAGCTAGATGCAGAAAAAAATTATATTCAGTTTGCAACCTGATGGAGGTCAGTATAGATGGACTAATATAACAAGTCCCACACACAGCTAGAAGCCCAAATATTTTTTCAGAGGTAGATGCAGAAAAAAATTATATTCAGTTTGCAACCTGATGGAGGTCTGTATAGATGGATTAATAGAACAAGTCCCACACACTGCTAGAAGGCCAAATATTTTTTCAGAGCTAGATGCAGAAAAAAATTATATTCAGTTTGCAACCTGATGGAGGTCAGTATAGATGGACTAATAGAACAAGTCCCACACACAGCTAGAAGCCCAAATATTTTTTCAGAGGTAGATGCAGAAAAAAATTATATTCAGTTTGCAACCTGATGGAGGTCTGTATAGATGGATTAATAGAACAAGTCCCACACACAGCTAGAAGCCCAACATTTTTTCAGAGGTAGATGCAGAAAAAAAAATATATTCAGTTTGCAACCTGATGGAGGTCAGTATAGATGGACTAATAGAGAAAGTCCCACACACTGCTAGAAGGCCAAATATTTTTTCAGAGCTAGATGCAGAAAAAAATTATATTCAGTTTGCAACCTGATGGAGGTCAGTATAGATGGACTAATAGAATAAGTTCCACACTCTGCTAGAAGCCCAAAAATTTTTTCAGAGCTAGATGCAGAAAAAAATTATATTCAATTTGCAACCTGATGGAGGTCAGTATAGATGGACTAATAGAATGATGCTATGCCCAAAAGATTTTACTTCACTAGGTGCAGTAAAAAAATTGGTATTCTATACACAGGTGGTAAATCTTGCAACACAGATAGGCTACTCCACTGACTAACACACTCTGCAATAGGCCAAAAAGGATTAGCTTTGCTAAATTCAGCCAAATGCTGTGAAAAAAACTTGCACAGCACTGGCACAGACCTGCCTGGCAAAAACTGATAGGAACGGATGTAACCTAGTCCTGAAAAGGACTGCAATTACAATTAGTCTTTACTCCCACAATCTATCTATTTAAGAGCACAGACCTGCCTGATAAAAGTCGTAGGAAATGCTGTAACCTAGTCCTTAAAAGGACTGCAATCACAACTATTCCCTACTCCCAAGCTATCTGTAGATTTGTGCGAAAATTGGCTTGAAATTAACAAGGTATAGCGCACACAGCAACAGCGGTGCCGTCTAACACGCAGCTGCACCAGTGAGAAAATGGTGGCGACGGGGAAAATGGCTTGGTCTTATAGGGCAAGGACATGTGACATACACTGCCAATGACACATGCCCTTGCTTGTGTGAAAAAAGCACTTCGCTCCGTGTGTGCGCTGCTGATAGGCTGACAGATTCCACCTCCCCACTGTAAATGCGGGAAAGAGAAAAAAAAATGGAGATCTTCATTGTTCCTGCAGAGATCCATCCCCTGCCCCTCCCCCCACCCCGCTGTACACTCAAACTGCGTATTAACATTAATTTTCATCATTACTGAGAAAAAATCCAGTTATGATTTTGGTGCACGAACAGTTATTGAACATAACCTCGAACAGCCGAATTTTTCTCAAATCGTTCGTGTTCGCCGAACGGCTCGAACACCGCCCAAAACAGCTCGAATTTGAGATTGGCGAACAGTTCGAGTAGAACAACGCTCATCTCTAGTGACAGTTCAGCCATCCAATCAGGGCCGGGGAGTGCCGGAGCTTCCTCCATGTGTCTGCTATTCGAATGATTACCTGGCTTTTAAGCTGTCTCTCTGTGTCCAATTAGTGCTAGCTGTAGCTTTGCTCAAATGATGTGCACTTGCTCTGTTCTCTGTGTTCCTGTATTTGATCTTTGTTGCCCGACCTTGGACCTTGCCTTGACTATCTGTTTGCCTTGCCCTTTCGTCTTGGTCAGCTCAGCTACCTTCCTGGAATTCTGACCTTGGACTGCTACCTGACTATGCCTTTGCCTTATCCCTTTATATCTGACGAGCTCTCTTGTTATCTGATCTCACACCTCTTGACTACCCAGCCTCATGGCTTCTCCATGAGTAGTGAATAGCGTTACATTACCTTCCCAGTCCCCAGAGACCCATTTTTTGCACTGATTTTCCTGGAACTCTTTTGATATTATGACTAGTGATGAGCGAGCATTCTCATTACTCGAGATTTACGAGCATGCTCAGGTGTTTTCCAAGTATCTTCAGCGTGCTCGGGTGTTATGTTTTCGTCATTCCGTGCTCATGCTTTGCGACTGTTTTGACAGCTTTAATACATGTAAGGAATGCCTGTTTCTTAAGCATTCCTCACATGTATTAAAGCTGTCAAATCATGAGCACTGAGTGACAAAAACATAACACCGAGTACTGCTGAAGATACTGGGCGAGCACACGACCATGCTCGCCGAAAGGGTTAACAGAACATGCTCGCTCATCACTAATTATGACATATATTTTAACAAACCTACATGTATGACACAAGAACTAGAAGAATATACCAATATAAAATATATAGTTTTATTATTATCAATTAAAAAAGACTCATGATATATAAAGTGCAAATGGAGGGATACACAACTAAAATGAGGGGGTACCTGGGAAGATCAGTATATTAGTACATGATAAGATTTATGTGCCTGGACATTGTAAACTTTGAGTACATTCCATATAATAATTACATAATAATAAAGTGCAATGTGCCCAAATACATTGTATAAGACGAACTCAATATACACAAGATGCCATAGATGTTAATTAAATAAATAAATACCATAAAGATGAAAAGATAATAATAGATAAAGTGAACCAAGCAATTAGTGAAAATAAGAGTAAGATGTGTACTGACCCAGGTGGCCCCAATCCAACGCGCGTTTCGCCGGAGCTTTGTCGAGGATAAAGACAGAAAGAGGGGAGGAGGTATTTAATGGGAGCCGAGCCAATCACCTGCTGTATTTCAAATATGCACACCTGTGTGTGCTTTGAACCATGGCGCCATGGGAGTGACACTCTGTTCCACCCTGCTGAGCCGCGACTCAACGAGAGCGCAGGACAGGAGGAGGGAGTCGGGTGTCGGCGTGCGCTCCACAGTGGAACGCACAAACCTGAAGTGATGAGATGATCGTCATAATGAGTGTCATATCCGGAAATGCGTTCCTCCGTGGAACGCGCCGCCACCAAAGAGGGAGTCGGGTGTCATCGTGCGCTCCACAGTGGAACACACAGACCGGAAGTGACACACCAACCATTATAGTGGGCGTCATATCCGGGAATGCGCTCCACCGTGGAACGCACCACTGTCAGAAAGAAGTGAAAAAGTGAATGAATCCTGAGTGAAAGAAGGAGAAATATGAAAAGGTGAGAAAAAAATCAGCGAGAAACTCAAAAAGTGAAAAAAGTGACGAGAAAAAGACAAAGTGAGTGAAGGGTAAATATTTATATATGTCTATCCATATATGTTAGAAAGGATCGTGAATGTGTAAATATAATACGTTGATCAAGTGACAGTTTCCTAATAGTGCAACAATTACTTGGCAGAGTGACAATACTATCCTACATGAGTCATATAACAACAGTCCATACCACTTATTTAGAAAAATTACCGCGCCGTATAGAGCATAAATAACAGTGTAATAATTTATGAGAACAGATAAAAATACAAAAAATACAAGAAGTACGATGCATCGGCTCCAACACGTGACTGCTGTGGAAAGATATTCGGGCGAAAGAACTAAAAAAGAAGATAAAGAGGAAACCAATAAGTGACAATTAAAATACTATAAAAACAAAATGATAATATAAAAATAGAACTACATTTAAGAACTCTCAACTTTACAAGAAGGGGGTGAAATTATTTGTTTCATTAAGGCCATATGGTGCTAAAGTGTTCAAGATAGTGATCCACCTAGTCTCTCTCTGTGCCAGTGTTTTCTTCCAGCTGCCACCCCTGGCCCCAGGATAAGCTCTATCTATGCCACTTACCTTAAGTCCTGAGGGGTCGCAGCCATGGAGCATTTTGAAGTGCCGAGGTAGTGTCTTTAGATGGTCCAAGTTCTCCACTTCCCTGGCTGCCTTAATGTCTAAAACATGTTCCCTTGTGCGTCGCCGTAGTTCCCTTGATGTTAGGCCGATATATATTTTGCCACAGGGGCATTTGGCACTATAAATAACTCCAATAGTGGTACATGTTATACTGTGGGTGATCCTAAATTCCTTGGACTGGTTAGAGTTGGAAAAGACTTTTGTGGATTCAATGTTCTCACAGGCTACACATGAGCCACATGGTCGGCATCCCCACACTGGGCCTTTTGATCCAAAGAGGCCACAGGTCTTGTTTGGTTCCAAATGGCTATGTACCAAGGAGTCTTTCAAATTTTTAGAGCGACGATATGTAATCATAGGATTAGAGGGTAAGTATTTATTCAGTGTTGGATCGATTTTTAACACCGTCCAGTATTTTCTTAGAGCCCGCCACATCTCACCATTTCTTGCATTATATGTCGAAATAAATCGTACTATGTCATCCGTGCTCTTGGTTTTTCCACGATATAAAAGATCTTTTCTCTTCAAGAATTTTGCATGTCGGTAACCTCGATATATAGTCCGATCATTATATCCTCTGTTCCGAAATCTCATGGAAAGGTCAAGAGCTTGTTTTTCAAATTTCACGTCATTTCACTCCAATGGTTTTATTCAAACGGACGCATTTCGCAAATCTACTTCTACGAATGCATTACTTCACGTGACATCTTCTCACCCAAAAAATCTTATTAAGAACATTCCTACTGGCCAATTCATACGAATGCGGCGTATCTGCTCAAATGACGTGAAATTTGAAAAACAAGCTCTTGACCTTTCCATGAGATTTCGGAACAGAGGATATAATGATCGGACTATATATCGAGGTTACCGACATGCAAAATTCTTGAAGAGAAAAGATCTTTTATATCGTGGAAAAACCAAGAGCACGGATGACATAGTACGATTTATTTCGACATATAATGCAAGAAATGGTGAGATGTGGCGGGCTCTAAGAAAAAACTGGACGGTGTTAAAAATCGATCCAACACTGAATAAATACTTACCCTCTAATCCTATGATTACATATCGTCGCTCTAAAAATTTGAAAGACTCCTTGGTACATAGCCATTTGGAACCAAACAAGACCTGTGGCCTCTTTGGATCAAAAGGCCCAGTGTGGGGATGCCGACCATGTGGCTCATGTGTAGCCTGTGAGAACATTGAATCCACAAAAGTCTTTTCCAACTCTAACCAGTCCAAGGAATTTAGGATCACCCACAGTATAACATGTATGACTATTGGAGTTATTTATAGTGCCAAATGCCCCTGTGGCAAAATATATATCGGCCTAACATCAAGGGAACTACGGCGACGCACAAGGGAACATGTTTTAGACATTAAGGCAGCCAGGGAAGTGGAGAACTTGGACCATCTAAAGACACTACCTCGGCACTTCAAAATGTTCCATGGCTGCGACCCCTCAGGACTTAAGGTAAGTGGCATAGATAGAGCTTATCCTGGGGCCAGGGGTGGCAGCTGGAAGAAAACACTGGCACAGAGAGAGACTAGGTGGATCACTATCTTGAACACTTTAGCACCATATGGCCTTAATGAAACGAATAATTTCACCCCCTTCTTGTAAAGTTGAGAGTTCTTAAATGTAGTTCTATTTTTATATTATCATTTTGTTTTTATAGTATTTTAATTGTCACTTATTGGTTTCCTCTTTATCTTCTTTTTTAGTTCTTTCGCCCGAATATCTTTCCACAGCAGTCACGTGTTGGAGCCGATGCATCGTACTTCTTGTATTTTTTGTATTTTTATCTGTTCTCATAAATTATTACACTGTTATTTATGCTCTATACGGCGCGGTAATTTTTCTAAATAAGTGGTATGGACTGTTGTTATATGACTCATGTAGGATAGTATTGTCACTCTGCCAAGTAATTGTTGCACTATTAGGAAACTGTCACTTGATCAACATATTATATTTACACATTCACGATCCTTTCTAACATATATGGATAGACATATATAAATATTTACTCTTCACTCACTTTGTCTTTTTCTCGTCACTTTTTTCACTTTTTGAGTTTCTCGCTGATTTTTTTCTCACCTTTTCATATTTCTCCTTCTTTCACTCAGGATTCATTCACTTTTTCACTTCTTTCTGACAGTGGTGCATTCCACGGTGGAGCGCATTCCCGGATATGACGCCCACTATAATGGTTGGTGTGTCACTTCCGGTCTGTGCGTTACACTGTGGAGCGCACGATGACACCCGACTCCCTCTTTGGTGGCGGCGCGTTCCACGGAGGAACGCATTTCCGGATATGACACTCATTATGACGATCATCTCATCACTTCAGGTTTGTGCGTTCCACTGTGGAGCGCACGCCGACACCCGACTCCCTCCTCCTGTCCTGCGCTCTCGTTGAGTCGCGGCTCAGCAGGGTGGAACAGAGTGTCACTCCCATGGCGCCATGGTTCAAAGCACACACAGGTGTGCATATTTGAAATACAGCAGGTGATTGGCTCGGCTCCCATTAAATACCTCCTCGCCTCTTTCTGTCTTTATCCTCGACAAAGCTCCGGCGAAACGCGCGTTGGATTGGGGCCACCTGGGTCAGTACACATCTTACTCTTATTTTCACTAATTGCTTGGTTCACTTTATCTATTATTATCTTTTCATCTTTATGGTATTTATTTATTTAATTAACATCTATGGCATCTTGTGTATATTGAGTTCGTCTTATACAATGTATTTGGGCACATTGCACTTTATTATTATGTAATTATTATATGGAATGTACTCAAAGTTTACAATGTCCAGGCACATAAACCTTATCATGTACTAATATACTGATCTTCCCAGGTACCCCCTCATTTTAGTTGTGTATCCCTCCATTTGCACTTAATATATCATGAGTCTTTTTTAATTGATAATAATAAAACTATATATTTTATATTGGTATATTCTTCTAGTTCTTGTGTCATACATGTAGGTTTATTCAAAATTAGACACATTTACATTCTTGATTATTATAAATTTTGATATATTTATTTTATATATTTTAACAAGATTTAATAAAAAATATGATATTTTATTCTTTACAAAAGTGTGGCCAATTTTTTCTTAACAATTATATAAAAACTCTTCGTCATCAGTTTAGAATTTTTTTTACACATGATAAAAGCTCATTTATCTCCATTAATGATATAAAGGGTCATCAATGGCAGCTACCCCTGACTGTTTGATGGATTACCCATTTTAAATTATATCTAATAGGACCTAAATATATTTTATGGAGGAAACAAGCAGGTGTCAGCTGTCCTCACCCTCTTTAAATTTTGTGTTGCTCTTTGATGGTTTTATGCTTTTCTGGATAGGGTGTGAATGGTAATGAAACCAGAAAACATTAGTTAATTAACAGAGGCACTTTCTATTTTTAATTTATTTAAAAAAAAAAAATTTTCTAAATAGTTCTTTATTCTAAGATAGTCTCTTTCTTCTTAATATTGGTGTTGATCAGTTCAATTAAAAGTGTAATGTTAAAAACTAAATGATCACTGTAAATTGAAAGAAGCACTAAACAACTAATATATTTTATATAAAATGAATTGATTGCTTAGAGTATGTATTAGAAATTAAGAAAATCGAGTTACAAGTTGAAATTATAAAAAGACACATCGACTTATTGATGTGCAATATCAATGCTTTGGATGAAATCAATATGCAAATGACCCATGATTGATGGGTAACATGTAAATAAATGAATACATTCAAATTGGTGTCAGGGCTTCATAACAGGGGCATGACAGTTATATCTTGGTAATTTGCAAACATATACCAGGGAATCCTGACGATTCCGAACGGGATTTGGCAAGTTTTATTTGGGGTTTTCATATTTTAATAGTAAAGATATTCTCAATTTACCTAAACTCCTAATAAAAGTCTAAAATGACAATGTGAAAGGAGACAAATGTTATCATGATTAGTCTAATTACAATTAATTTAATTATAAAAAAATAGGGTAAAATTAAGGAAATTTATTTAAAAAATGCTAAGTAATTCAGTAAGAGTCATAATTCTAGAAGCAATCAAAAATATGAACCAACTTGTGATGCTAGCATCTTCTGCGGAATACATTGGGTATGTTGGGAAGTAGCAGCTGATCTCAACAAACTCATCAGGCTTCACCAACTTTTCAGTCATGGCCGGAAGTGTTGGCCCACTTGAAATTGCTCCAGAAAATGAAGTATTTCTCCCAGAAAATTATTGCAATTACACATGTTTTGTTATACACGTTTATTTCCTTTGTGTGTATTGGAACAACACAAAATAACAGAGACAAAAAGGCAAATTTGACATGATTGCACACAAAACCTCAAAAATGGGCCGGACAAAATTGTTGCCACCTTTCCAAAATTGTGGGTAAACAACTTTGTTTCAAGCATGTGATGCTCATTGAAACTCACCCGTGGCAAGTAACAGGTGTGGGCAATATGAAAATCACACCTGAAACCAGAAAAAAGGGGAGACTTGGACTCAGTCTTTGCATTGTGTGTCTGTGTGAACCACACTAAGCAAGGGGAACAAAAAGAGGAGAAGAAAACTGTCTGAGGACTTGAGAACCTAAATTGTTGAACAATATCAACAATCTCAAGGTTACAAGGCCATCTCCAGAGATATTGATGTTCCTTTGTCCACGGTGCACAACATAATCAAGAAATTTACAACCCATGGCTCTGTAGCTAATCTCGCTGGACATGGACAACAGAGAAAATTTGATAAAAGGTTGCAATGCAGGATAGTCCGGATGGTGGATAAGCAGACCCAATCACGTTCCAAATAAATTCAACCTGTCTTGCAGGCTGAGAGTGCATCAGTGTCAGTGTGAACTATGCGTTGACATTTGAATGAAATTAAACTCTATGGCAGGAGACCAAGGAGGACCCCACTGCCGACATGGAGACATAAAGAAGATAGGCAGCAGTTCACCAAAATGTACTTCAGTAAATCAAAATCCTTCTGAGAAAGCGACTTGTGGACTGATGAGACCAAGATAGAGCTTTTTGTTAAAGCACATCATTCTACTATTTATCAAAAAAAATGAGGCCTACAAAGAAAAGAACACAGTGCCTACAGTCAAATATTGTGGAGGTTCAAAAATATTTTGGGGTTGTTTTGCTGCCTATGGCACTAGGTGAAATTAAGATTACCAAAGCATTTTGGGTCGCAATGTAGTGCCCAGTGTCAGAAAGCAGGGTTTGCATCCTAGGTCATGGGTCTTCCAGGAGGACAATGACCCCAAACTTCAAGAAGCATCGAGAAATGGATGGAAACATAGCGCTGGAGAGTTCAGAAATGGCTAGCAATGAGTCCGGATCTAAATCCAATTGAACAACTGTGGAGAGATCTTAAAATTGCTGTTGGGATAAGGCGCCTTCATATATGAGAGGTGTAAGAAGTGTGCTGACTGCTATAGGAAGAGATTGATTGCAGTAATTTATTCCAAAGAGTTGAGGGTGCCAACAATTTTGTCCATCCCATTTTTGTGAAATTATGTCTAATTTGCCTTTTTTACAGTTTTTTTTTGTGTTTTTCCAATTCACACAAAGGAAATAAATTGTAGCGTCGGCGTCCCTGCCTCCTGCTAGGCAGGGACGCTGTTCCCCTCACCTCTCTGCTCCGTGCCCGGCGGCTTCCTCCCGCTCTGCCTGCAGCGCCCGCTCTCCCCCGGTCACTGTGCTTAGGTCGCGCGCGCGCGCGCTCCCCCTCTCTTAAAGGGGCCGCGCGCGTCGCCCTAAGGAGTCCCCGGCCAATGGCCGGAGGATCCCTCCATATATAAGACACCTCCTCCAAAATGGAGGTGCCCGAGCAATGTTGTTGCACTGTTCACTACTCTGCTTCAGCCCTCAGGTCCCGTTGCCAGTTACCTGCCAGTTACCTGCCAGTTACCTGCCAGTCTCCTGCCAGTTTGCTGCCTGATTCCTGCCTGTCATCCGCTTTCCTGCTTGCTAGCCTGAGGTCCGACGGTCTGCCATCCGACACCTGTCAGTTTGTCTATGGACCAGCTTGCCCGCTCACCTGGGAGCGCTCACCTGCTACCTGCCTGATAGCCTACCTGGAGGCTCCGCCGTCACGTGCTGTGACCACCTGCCAGTCCAGAGACTCTTGCCCGCTCACCTGGGAGCGCTCACCTGCTACCTGCCTGATAGCCTACCTGGAGGCTCCGCCGTCACGTGCTGTGACCACCTGCCAGTCCAGAGACTCTTGCCCGCTCACCTGGGAGCGCTCACCTGCTACCTGCCTGATAGCCTACCTGGAGGCTCCGCCGTCACATGCTGTGACCACCTGCTTATCCTGAGACTCTCACCTGCTCACCTGGGAGCACTCATCTGCCATCTGCCTGCTAGCCTACCTGGAGGCTCAGCCGTCACAGGTCGTACCTGCCCGTTTACCCAGAGACTGCCCCGGTCACTTGCCGTGACCTCCTGCCCGTTTACCCAGAGACTGCCCCGGTCACTTGCCGTGACCTCCTGCCCGTTTACCCAGAGACTGTCCCGGTCACTTGCTGTGACCTCCTGCCCATTTACCCAGAGACTGTCCCGGTCACCTGCTGTGACCGCCTGCCTGTCTTCCCTGGTCGCCACCCGCTTCCTTACAAGGACTGCCCCCTTGTATAAGTTGCTCAGAGGTTCCGCCTCCCAGACCCGTTACAGTTTGCTCGGGCCATGGAACCCGGTGGCACCCAAGCTCCCTCGCTCTCGGACCTTTGTCATGAACTGTCCCGACAGAGGTCCCAACAGGAGTCCATCCTGGGTCACCTGCGGAATGTCAATACTCGCCTGGACACTTTGACTGCCCCACCAGCAACCACCGCTAG
The DNA here is from genome assembly GCF_046119375.1 of Phyllobates terribilis. Classification (NCBI taxonomy): domain Eukaryota; kingdom Metazoa; phylum Chordata; class Amphibia; order Anura; family Dendrobatidae; genus Phyllobates; species Phyllobates terribilis. Next base: position 334,008,580 of record NW_027362768.1, read on the forward strand.
TGTTATGACTCGCAGCCCGGCTGCTCCGCTGCCCACCAATACCATAGTATCCTGCTCTGGAATCCGGCTTTCTGCACCTCCTCGCTTCGGAGGCGACTCCGCTCAAGCTCGGGGCTTCATTAACCAGTGCACCCTGCACTTTGAACACCAGTCCCACCAGTTTAATTCCGACCGGGCCAAAGTAGCCTTCATCATGTCCCATCTCACGGGAGAGGCACTGGCTTGGCTAAATCCTCTATGGGAGAGAGGAGACCCTCTGGTGTCCGACCTGCCAGCCTTTCTCACGGCTTTCCGGAAGGTCGTCGACGAACCCGGACGGAAGACCTCATCCGCCTCATCTCTGCTACGCCTCCGTCAAGGGAGTCTCACCGTGGGCCAATATGCCATACGGTTCCGTACCCTTGCTTCGGAGCTGGCCTGGGATAACGACGCCCTGGTGTCCGTCTTCTGGGAGGGTCTGTCCGGCCGTATTAAAGATGAACTCGCCAGTCGGGACATTCCTACCACTCTCGACGACTTGATTACACTTGCCACCCGGATTGACATCCGGTTCCAGGAGCGCGCTAGGGAGGTCACCCGTGAGAGGAGGATTCCACGTCTAGTCCCTACCTTCCAGAGACCCGTCACTCCCTCCGTTTCTCCCCAGGCACACTCACCTGAGCCTATGCAGGTCGACCAGACCAAGATGGTCAAGACCCGTCAAGACTTACGTCGTGCCGAGGGGAGCTGTTTCTACTGTGGCAGTAAGGAGCACCAGATCCGTTCCTGCCCTGAGAGGTCGGGAAACGCCTGTGTCTAGGATCGCTCAGAGAGGTCGCCCTAGACAAAAGTAAACCCTCTCCATCCCTGATGCTGTCTGTTTCTATCCTCTGCGGAGAGAACCGCTATTTTGAACTGGCTCAACTTGACTCTGGAGCTGCTGGAAATCTCATCTCTCAATCTCTGGTAGAAAAATACCACATTCCCACCAAACCTCTGGCCATACCTATATCTGTCGCCGCCGTGGATGGGGGCCTCTTACCACATCCCATCCAACTCATCACCGAATCTCTGACTCTACAGGTGGGAATGCTGCATTCCGAGAGCATCTCCTTTCATGTTCTGCCTGGACTCTCTCACGCACTATTGCTTGGCCTGCCTTGGCTCCAGAGACATGCACCCGTGCTTGACTGGCAGACCGGAGAGGTCCATCGCTGGGGACAGGACTGCCATAAGACTTGTCTAGTTCCCGTTCATCCTGCCCGTCCATCTCCTACCCCAGCCAATCTGCCCGGTCTTCCGGTTCCCTATTGGTCTTATGCGGATGTCTTCAATAAAAAAGAGGCAGAGACTTTACCTCCTCATAGACCATACGACTGCCCAATCGATCTGATGCCCGGCTCTACTCCTCCCCGTGGGCGAATCTACCCTTTGTCCGCTGCTGAAACCCGGTCCATGTCTGAATATATTGAGGAGAACCTGGCCCGAGGATTTATCCGGAAATCTACCTCCCCGGCGGGAGCAGGCTTCTTCTTTGTCAAAAAGAAGGATGGCTCACTCCGTCCATGTATAGACTATAGAGGCCTAAACCAGATTACTGTGAAGAATAAATACCCCCTTCCGCTTATTCCTGAATTATTTGACCGTCTGAGGGGGGCTAGAATCTTCACCAAACTGGATCTCCGTGGGGCATATAACCTGGTCCGTATCCGTCAGGGGGATGAGTGGAAGACGGCATTCAATACCCGGGACGGCCACTATGAGTACCTTGTGATGCCCTTCGGTCTCTGTAACGCTCCTGCCGTCTTTCAAGAGTTGGTCAATGACATCTTCCGTGATCTTCTCTACTCCTGTGTGGTGGTGTACCTGGACGATATCTTGGTCTTCTCTCCGGATCTTCCTACTCACCGGAGGGACGTTCGTCAGGTCCTGCTCAGGCTCAGGCAGAACCACCTCTACGCTAAATATGAGAAGTGCATCTTTGAGCAGACCTCTCTTCCATTTCTGGGCTACATAATCTCTCAGACTGGCCTACAAATGGATCCTGAGAAACTGTCTGCCATCCAGAAATGGCCCCCACCAGAGGGGTTGAAGGCTATTCAGCGGTTCCTGGGCTTCGCCAACTATTACCGCCTGTTCATACCGCACTTCTCTTCCCGGACCGCCCCTATCTCTGCTCTCACCCGTAAAGGTACGAACCCCAGAGAATGGCTGCCCGAAGCAGAGGAGGCATTTCTTTCCTTAAAACAGGCCTTCCTCTCCGCCTCGGTGCTGCATCGTCCGGACGGCAACAAACAATTCTTCCTAGAAGTTGACGCATCCTCCTCCGGAGCTGGGGCGGTACTTACCCAAAAATCTTCTTCCGGAAGAAAGGTAACCTGCGGCTTTTTCTCCAAACTTTTCTCCTCTTCTGAGCGCAATTATTCTATAGGAGACCGAGAATTGTTGGCCATTAAGATGGCACTGGAGGAGTGGCGTTACCTGCTCGAGGGGGCTCTCCACCCGGTAATAATTTACACTGACCACAAGAACTTGGCATATCTCCAGAGCGCCCAGAGACTTAACCCGCGCCAAGCCCGGTGGTCTTTGTTTTTTGCCCGCTTTGATTTCATTCTTCATTTTCGTCCGGCTGACAAAAACATCAAAGCTGACACCCTGTCCCGATCCTTTCTGGTGTCTGATCTTGAGGAGGAGCCTAAACACATCATCGATCCCGCCAGAGTAATGCAGGTAGCCCCCGTGGGCCTAAATCGTCTCCCTCCCGGTAAGACGTTCGTAACGGAGTCCGATCGGGAGAAGATTCTACACTGGGGTCACTCGTCTAAGCTAGCTGGGCACGCCGGTCAGAAAAAGAACCTCCAGCTTATTACCCGGCACTACTGGTGGCCTACCCTGCACAAGGATGTAATTGACTTTGTTTCTGCCTGTGTGTCCTGCGCCCGCAACAAAGTTCCGAGACACCTGCCTGCCGGCCGCCTTCTCCCTCTGCCTGTGCCTGCTGCCCCGTGGCAACATATAGCTATGGACTTCATAACAGATCTCCCCGTCTCTGCCGGTTGTACGGTCATTTGGGTGGTCGCTGACCGCTTTTCCAAAATGGCTCATTTTATTCCCCTGCCAGGCCTCCCGTCTGCTTCCGAGCTAGCTAAGGACTTTATCCGCCACATCTTCCGTCTCCATGGTCTGCCTCTCCACATCGTGTCGGATCGTGGGGTTCAGTTCACCTCACGCTTCTGGAGAGCCACATGTAAACTGCTCGACGTCACCCTGGACTTCTCCTCCGCTTACCACCCACAGTCCAATGGTCAAGTGGAGCGGATCAATCAGAATTTGACCAGTTACCTCCGGCACTTCGTTAATGCCCACCATTCTGACTGGGTGGATCTCCTACCATGGGCCGAGTTCTCTTACAACAATCACGAGAGCGAATCTTCTTCTAAATCCCCGTTTTTTGTAGTCTTCGGTCAGCATCCTCGGATCCCTTTTCCTGTCTCCACCTCTGTGGACAACCCGGCCGCGGAATCTCTCGTTAGCAAATTTTCCTCCATTTGGGAGAGCACCCGATCCGCACTCCTTCAGTCATCCGAGCGGATGAAGAGACACGCCGACAAAAAACGCCTGGATTCTCCACAATTTCGTCCCGGAGATAAAGTCTGGCTCTCATCCAAATATGTCCGGCTCAAGATTCCTTCCTATAAGTTAGGGCCTCGGTTCATCGGCCCACTGGAGGTTATCAAACAGATCAACCCGGTGGCCTATAAATTGAAACTCCCGGCCAACTTACGGATCCCTAACTCCTTCCATGTATCTCTTCTCAAACCCGTGGTACTTAACTCCTTTTCCAAGTCTACAGGTACGCCTCCTGCTCCCGTTTCTGCTGAAGACGAGTTTGAGGTAGAGAACATTCTGGCCACCAAAAGGGTAAGAGGAAAGACCTTTTTTCTAGTGGATTGGAAGGGGTTTGGTCCTGAGGAGAGAACATGGGAGCCCCGGGAGAACATCCATGCCCCTCTCATCCTTGCTAAATTTCTGTCTGGCCTAAAAAAGGGGGGGCTAAAGGGGGGGGTACTGTAGCGTCGGCGTCCCTGCCTCCTGCTAGGCAGGGATGCTGTTCCCCTCACCTCTCCGCTCCGTGCCCGGCGGCTTCCTCCCGCTCTGCCTGCAGCACCCGCTCTCCCCCGGTCACTGTGCTTAGGGCGCGCGCGCGCGCGCTCCCCCTCTCTTAAAGGGGCCGCGCGCGTCGCCCTAAGGAGTCCCCGGCCAATAGCCGGAGGATCCCTCCATATATAAGGCACCTCCTCCAAAATGGAGGTGCCCGAGCAATGTTGTTGCACTGTTCACTACTCTGCTTCAGCCCTCAGGTCCCGTTGCCAGTTACCTGCCAGTCTCCTGCCAGTTTGCTGCCTGATTCCTGCCTGTCATCCGCTTTCCTGCTTGCTAGCCTGAGGTCCGACGGTCTGCCATCCGACACCTGTCAGTCTGTCTATGGACCAGCTTGCCCGCTCACCTGGGAGCGCTCACCTGCTACCTGCCTGATAGCCTACCTGGAGGCTCCGCTGTCACGTGCTGTGACCACCTGCCAGTCCAGAGACTCTTGCCCGCTCACCTGGGAGCGCTCACCTGCTACCTGCCTGATAGCCTACCTGGAGGCTCCGCCGTCACGTGCTGTGACCACCTGCCAGTCCAGAGACTCTTGCCCGCTCACCTGGGAGCGCTCACCTGCTACCTGCCTGATAGCCTACCTGGAGGCTCCGCCGTCACGTGCTGTGACCACCTGCCAGTCCAGAGACTCTTGCCCGCTCACCTGGGAGCGCTCACCTGCTACCTGCCTGATAGCCTACCTGGAGGCTCCGCCGTCACGTGCTGTGACCACCTGCTTATCCTGAGACTCTCGCCTGCTCACCTGGGAGCACTCATCTGCCATCTGCCTGCTAGCCTACCTGGAGGCTCAGCCGTCACAGGTCGTACCTGCCCGTTTACCCAGAGACTGCCCCGGTCACTTGCCATGACCTCCTGCCCGTTTACCCAGAGACTGCCCCGGTCACTTGCCGTGACCTCCTGCCCGTTTACCCAGAGACTGCCCCGGTCACTTGCTGTGACCTCCTGCCCGTTTACCCAGAGACTGTCCCGGTCACCTGCTGTGACCGCCTGCCTGTTTTCCCTGGTCGCCACCCGCTTCCTTACAAGGACTGCCCCCTTGTATAAGTTGCTCAGAGGTTCCGCCTCCCAGACCCGTTACATAAATGTGTATAACAAGACATTTGTACTGTAATTTCAATAATTTTCTGGGAGAAATACTTCATTTTCTGGAACAATATCAAGGGTGTCAACACTTTTACCCATGACTGCATATAGTATGCAATGCCAGTTGACCTTTTTCCCAAATTTTGCAACAAAAAGTATATTCCCGGTACGTTGCTGAAGAATATATTGTCGATGTGGATATAGACCAAGATTCATGAAAGCAATTACATAAAAAATCTGGTGTAAAATGATTTGAAAGGTCAAAAGATTTTTTCACAACTTTTGATGTTCTCATACCACTTTTGGAGGCAGAGCTGGGGTGGAACAGAGATGCAACAGTGCATAGCAACATCCATTCATCTAACTCATGACCAGCTGTTGCATATCTTACCCCACAAATTTTACTACAGTCCCTGACTGTGGCAAGACACACAGACATGCATGCCACCTTTAAGATGCACCTGATTCTTAATGAATAAGGAAAGTCTCATTCCAACACATTACATTCATCAAGACTGGAATAAAGAACTTTAATCAGGACCATAGAGTTAATAAACATGAGTATAAAAAGAAAAATTTGTCACATGTATTGCCATACACAATCATTTTAACAGTATGAGACTGAAATACTAGTTTTAATTGTAAGCGAATCTCTCGAAATTTGATTCGGCAGATTTGTTTACTTTCGGAAGGAAGATTTGATTTGGTTCAAATAAACTTGGACTGATTTGAAACAACTTAAATTGTCATAGAAAGGGCTTAAGATAAAAATGTATGTACAGTTGTGCTCAAAAGTTTACATACCCCAGCAGAATTTTTCCTTTCTTGGCCTTGTTTCAGAGAATATGAATGATAACAAAAAACTTTTTCTCCACTCATGGTTATTGGTTGGGTGAAGCCATTTGTTGTCAAACTACTGTGTTTTCTCTTTTTAAATCTTAATGACAACCAAAAACATCCAAATGACCCTGATCAAAAGCTCACATACCCCTGTTCGTAATACCGTGTATTGCCCCCTCTAACATCAATGACAGCTTGAAGTCTTTTGTGGTAGTTGTGGATGAGGTTCTTTATTTTCTCAGATGGTAAAGCCCCAAGTTCCTGTAAATTCCTGGGCTGTCTAGCATGAACTGCACGCTTGAGATCTCCCCAGAGTGGCTCAATGATATTGAGGTCAGGAGTAGTGTTGAGCCACCCCCGTAGTGTTCGAGTTCGGTTCGGTTCGTCGAACACCCGTGTGTTCGCCGAACTGTTCGTCGTACTGTTCGTCGAACACCTTCGAACACCGTTAAAACCAATGGCAGGCAAACAAAAACACATAGAAACACATAGAAAACACCTTCAAAGGTGTCCAAAAGCTGACAAACTGCTCAGAAGACATAACTAACACATGGAAAAGTGACAAGTACATATAGTCATGCGAAAATAAAAGAGGTGGAGGAGTAAAAGGAGGGGGAGACACAGATATAGGCATGTCATGCCCTTCTAAAATCCAAAAAGTGAGAAGCCGACACGGCCAGTCCGCTCCTGCCCGTGCCACCTCCGTGTCGCCGGGTTTGTGCCAGAGCCGCGGTGAACCCTGACGGCCAGCCCCCCTCTCCCAATACTGGTGCCTGTCCGCTGGTGGGTCGAGAGAGCCCCCCTGTGGTGGAGGCAGCTCTAAGCTTTTTAATTTAAATTGTCTCTCTAATTTGAATGAATACACTTTAAATCCATTTACAAGGATCTATTGGAGGGCAAGTCTCATGCCAGCAGCCGCGGTAATTCCAGCTCCAGTAGCGTCCACTAAAGCTGCTGCAGTTAAAAAGCTTTTATAAGGATCGAGCTCGGCTGTCCACCGCAAGGCATCCTACTGCCAGTCCCAGCCCCTATGCCTTGGGGTGCCTCCTGATGCTCTTCACTAAGTATACCATGGTCCCGAAGCATTTCCTTTGAAAAAATTAAGTGTCTAAACTACAGGTGGTGCAGCTTGCTTAACAGCCGGGATAATCCGCTGACTAGCAGACACTGCTACTAGGCACAAAGTATTTCCTGGGCTAGATGCAGCTAAAAATTTGTAATTAGATACTCTCGTTGGATGCTGAGAAAGCATTCCATAGAGTCTCCTGGCACGCCATATATGATTCTCTTAAAAAGCTTGGGGTAGGGGTCTAGGGGACCCTTTTATAGCCAAAATCACGGCCCTGTATCGCAATACGTCACCTAGGCTGAAGATAAATGGAACTGTAGCACCCTGAGGGCTCGGTTGCTACAGACGTATTGCACCTCACCCAGAGGTGTGATATCTCACTCTCAGGTAAGGATGGAGTGTGGATCAGGACCCGATACCTGCATGCATTACACCACATTGCCGTGGGGCAGGGCGACCAATATGCCCCTGAGATGGGCACGACAGTCCCTGTCCCTGGCTGGAGTGGGGGGAGGGAACACTGAGGAAGGGGAACCCTGTAGTGCAGGAGGAGGGAGGAAGCAGTTCCTGGATGCATTGAGAAGGGAGTATAAAAGGTGGGCACCATCTTAGTTCAGTGCAGAGAAGTCTGAGCAGAAGTGGCAGGGAGCAGGGGCTCTGCATGAGCTCTGCTCCGGAGGCGGGCCTAGTAACAGAGGCCCAGGCCTGGAAGAGGGAGAAGGAAGGAAGAGGAGCGGAGAAGGCTCCAGGAACGAGGAATGAAGGGATCCCAGGGGTGCGGACGGGCGAGTCGCCACCGCACCCCCGAATCCACCTGCGTGGAGGGGTCAGGCCAAAGGGGGAGACCGGTCCCCGAACTAGTGGAGGCAGGAAACGACCCTCAGCTAGAAACCGGAGGCTCTGACATTTTATGTGGCGCAGCCCCTCGCTACACCCGCTAGGAAGGCACCACATAGGGTCAGGGAAACTGGCGCCAAGTTTACCAAGAGGAGGCCCGAGGCAGCCGGACAGAAGTGTTGGTAAGAAAGGCCAGACAAAGGACACACAAAGGGGGTCCTGTGAAGTGCTCCAAAGTTATCTGGGAGTTGTCTGAGCCCCTCACCTGGTGAGCACAGTACGACGTGGGCAGCCGTTACCTGCAGACGTGGTCTGGATAATAAGAACTGTGAGTAAAGGCCCTGAACTGCATCACTGACTCCGTGTCGTTACTGCTGCTGCCCTGCACCATCACCCCCATCCTCCGCATACACTGCCCTGAGGCTATACTCCTCCCGTGGGGAGTTATGCTACGCTCTGCTGCACCCACAACACCAGCCTCAGCGGTCTGCCCTGTAGTGGCGGTTCACTCTGACCGCAATCCACGGGTGGCGTAGTCGGACATTTAAACATCAAAACCACATAAATAGTTCCGCCACTGGTTTGACCGCCCTGAGTCACGGAACCGGGTCGCCGCCACAAAGACTACAACCACCAGCATCCACCAAAAAGGGTCCGGCTCCGGGTGTCCCAAGGCCCAGGGGGTGCGTCAGAACATTTTCATCACCTTTCACAATCACCAATGGGACAAGGCAGTGATGTCCTCTGTCCCCTCTCTTATACATCCTAGTGACGGAGCACCTGCTCTCATCAATTCGCCATAACCCCAATATTAGGTGGATTGAGGTGGGAGGCACCGAGTACAAGTGCTCTCTATTTGCTGATGATGTCCTAGTATATATCACTCAATCACATATATCCATCCATGCTGTTATGGCTGAAATAGATCACTTTGTTACATGGTAAAATTTTAAAATCAATGCAGCGAAGTCTGAGGCCCTCGATGTCTCCCTCCCCAAATCCATATAGGATTCCATCCAGTCCAACTTTCCCTTTGCCTGGCCCTCACAGGGTATCAAATACTTAGGAATTCCTATTCATAGAGACCTCTCCCATCTATGTTATCTTAATTTTGGGCCCTTTATTGAACAACTCCATACAGACCACGGTTGGCAAGTTAGAACTGTAAGATTCACTACGTGAACCACTGGTGTTTTGTGGAAAAGCACATGTACACTGCGTTCCAAATTATTATGCAAAAAGTGTTTAGGAGTGATAAGGGAAGAATTTGTTTGTTTGTCAGTTAAACTCATTGATGGTGATGTGTGTCAGGGCTCTTTATATCACTGTAAGCAATTGCAGACACCTGTGCTAATTAGTTTGGCAGGTGTGTCCAATGAAAGGCAAGACTACTTAAGAAGGCTCTCTCACATTATTAAGCAGCCTACATTTTCTGCCAAAATGGGAAAGAAAAAGGATGTGTCGGCTGCTGAGAAGCAACAAATTGTGGAGTGTTTAGGTCAAGGCATGACTACAATCAACATTGTGCGATGATCAGGATGAAGTGTCTTGGCAATCAAGAAGTATGTAGCTGATTCACAGTACACACGTGTGCGTGCTGATAAGGGCAAATTGAGGACTCTTTCCTACAGGCAATTACGTCAGGTTGAAAGAGCAGCGGCAAAAAAGCCTTGTCATAGCAGCAGACAAGTTTTTGAAGCTGCTTGTGCCTCCAACGTCCCCCGAACAACAAGATGCAGGGTCCTTCAGAGGTTTGCAGCTGTGCATGCGCCATCCTGTCGACCTCCTCTATCCACTTCACACAAGCAGAAACGGCTCCAGTGGGCCAAACATTACATGAAGACTGATTTCAAAACTGTTTTGTTCACGGATGAGTGCCGTGCAGCGCTCGATGGTCCAGATGGATGGAGTGGAGGATGGCTGGTTGATGGACACCCCACGCAAACACGGCTACAGCGCCAACAAGGAGGAGGTGGAGTAATGTTTTGGGCTGGAATCATGGGGAGAGAGATTGTCGGCCCCTTTAGGATCCCTGAAGGCGCTAAAGATGAACTCCATAATGTATGTGGATTTTCTCAAACAGCACTTCCTGCCATGGTTCAAGAAGAAGAATCGTATATTTCACAGCAAGATCATTTTTCTGCATGATAATGCACCATCTCATGCTGCACATAAAACATCTGCATCTCTGGCTGATATGGGCATAAAAGGGGACAAACTTATGGTGTGACCCCCATGCTCCCCTGACCTCTACCCCATTCAGAACCTTTGGAGCATCATTAAAAGGAGTGTCTATGATGGCGGGAGGCAGTTCACATCTAAGCAACAGCTCTGGGAGGGTATTCTGTCCTCATGAAAAACAATTGAAGCAGAAACCATCCAAAACCTGACAAATTCAATGGACGAGAGAGTTCAGAAGCTCCTTTCGAACAAGGGGTCCTATGTGAAAATGTAACATCACCTAGAATAAAGTTTTGAGTTGAAAACTGTTTGATTTCAGTTTCTAACAACCTGCTAATGCTTATAATTTCAAAAATGACCATTTTATTGGTCTTTATTAAAATGAAAAGGTTGATCGAAAAGTTTGGGGGATCTAAGAGTGTGGCAACCCAGTAGTTATGATTACTTCGAATTCTGACAATATGAGGGTCATGCTGCAGGTAGTGCAGCAAGAAGGCACTTATGTGCCTTGCGCATCTCGGAGCCCCAAAATTATTTTCCGGGCTAGATGCAGCTAAAAATTATTTTTAATTTTAAATCTGGTGAAGCTTTAGTATAGATGGCCTAATAGGATCAGTGCTGCACACTGCTACAAAGCCCAAATTATTTTCCAGTCAAGATACAGATAAACATGATTGGTAATTTGAAAGCTTAAAACGGTTGGTAGGGTGATTTTAACCAATCATCAAGCTTTTACTCTCCCCAGGATGACACAGGGGTAGAAAAGTCGTTTCGGATCCATGATTTGTTCATCTTTATGAACGTGAGTCTGTCTACATTATCAGTGGAGAGCCGCGTGCGCTTATCTGTCAGCACACCACCAGCAGCGCTGAACACACGTTCAGACAGAACGCTGGCTGCGGGGCATGACAAGATCTCCAAGGCGTAAGTGGCTAGCTCCGGCCATTTATCCAGATTGGAAGCCCAAAAAGAGCAAGGGTCCAGTGACACAGTCGTGGCTTCAATGTTTACTTGGAGATACTCCTGTACCATCGTCTCTAGGCGTTGACTATGTGTCAGACTTCTTGTCTCCTGTGGCCTTGCAAAGGATGGGCTAAAAAAGTGGTGAAATGATTCCGCAAAATTGATGTTACCAGCAGATACTGTGGTTCTGTTACGGTTTGAGTGCTGAACACTTGACAGTCCCACGGTTGGCAAGTTGGAACTCTGAGATTCACTACGTGCACCACTGGTATTTTGTGGAAAAGCACATGTAAGATTCTGCAACAGTCTCTGCTGATACTCCTGCATGCGTGCATCCCTTTCTATGGCAGGAATAATTTCTGCAAATTTACTTTTGTACCGGGGATCTAACAGTGTGGCAACCCAGTAGTCAGGATTATTTCTAATTCTCACAATTCGAGGGTCATGTTGCAGGTAGTGCAGCAAGAAGGCACTCATGTGTGTTGCGCATCCAGGAGCACCAAGTCCCTGTTGTGTTGGTGGCGAGGTAACAATCATGCTTCCTTCCTCTGTCCTCTCCCCCCAACCTCGCACAACAGAAATGTGATCAAGGTCTCCCTCATCTGATGAGTCTTCCATCAGTTCGTCCTCCACTTCTTCCTGGGCTCCTGCACCTTCCTCACTAGTTTGGCTGCTACCATGCGCCCTGGTAAAACCATCTCCCCCACCCTCACATGCCTGCCGCCTTGGTGCTGCCGACCGTCTGGACCTTGCAGATGTTAGCCCTTCCGCATACAACTCCTCCTCCTCTACTTCCTCCACCTCCTCTTGTGCCACCACCTGACTCCGAATTCTGTTTAACATGTGCTCCAGCATGTAAATCACCGGAATAGTCATGCTGATAATGGCATCGTCAGCACTAAACATCTTCGTCGCCATTTCAAAACTGTGCAGAAGGGTGCATAGGTCCCTGATCTGAGACCACTCCTCCAGCGTGATTTGCCCCACCTCTGAATCTCGTTGGCCCAGGCTATACGTCAGAACGTATTGCACCAGGGCTTGTCGGTGCTTCCACAGTCGCTGCAACATGTGCAGAGTTGAATTCCACCGGGTAGGCACATCGCATTTTAGCCGGTGAAGTGGCAGGCCCAACGACTTCTGTAGAGATGTAAGTCGCTGAGCTGCGGGATGCGAACGGCGGAAGTGAGCACACAGCGACCGTGCCCTCTGCAGAAGGCCATCTAGTCTGGGATAGTGGGCTAAAAATTGCTGGACAACCAGGTTCAACACGTGAGCCATACAAGGCACGTGTGTGACATTGCCCCGGCGAAGGGCCGCACCCAGGTTTGCAGCATTGTCGCACACGGCCTTCCCTGGTTTCAGGTCCAGTGGAGACAACCATTCATGAAATTGGTTCTCCAGAGCTGACCACAACTCCTCAGCTGTGTGACTCACATTTCCCAGACATTTCAATGTAAAAACCGCCTGATGACGTTGAGCCCTACTGCCAGCATAGTAAGGAGGTGTGCAGGATCCCTTCTGCGGAGTTAGAAAGCTTGTGGCATGACCAGACAGGCTTTGGGTGCAGGTGGAAGACCGAGAGGAGGTTGAGGAGGCAGAAGCAGTGGAGGAACTTTGACATAAAGAGGATTGACGCACAACTCGTGGGGACGGCAAGACTTGGACAGCAGCCCCTTGTCCTGCTGTCACCATAGTTACCCAGTGCCCAGTCAGCGACATGTAACGCCCCTGTCCATGCCTACTCGTCCAAGTGTCTGTGGTGAAATGCACCCTGTCACACACAGAGTTTCTCAAAGAAGCGGTGATGTTATGTGCGACATGCTGGTGGAGCGCAGGCACACCTTTCTTTGAGAAGTAGTGCCGACTGGGCATCTGGTACTGGGGCACTGCGACGGACATAAGGTCTCGAAATTTCTCTGTGTCCAGCAGGCGGAAAGGCAGCATTTCTGTAGCCAAGAGCTTGCAGATGGTGAAATTCAACCTCTTAGCTTTCTCATGGCTAGGAGGAAATGGTCTTTTACTTGTCCACATCTGAGGGACCGAGGGCTGGCTATTGTGCTTAGATGGGGTTGATAAGGGTGTCCCCGGCAAACTGCCGGTCTGTGAGGAAGATGCAGGCGGACTTGTTAGGTTGCCTTGATCCAAAGGTGGTGCTATCGATGTCGGACAGCGCTCAACACCAGCTGGTGTTACCACCTCCAAAGAAAATGATGACCTGCCAATCACGCTGGCTGTTGCGGGTAAAGAGGTGGCATGTCTGCGCCCCAAAACAGGTGTGACTGCTGTCCCCCCAGTCACAGAGGATGAAGAGGCCGCGGATGCACAAGATATGGCAGACGGTGGTTGGCCCGGCCGGCTAGGCCGCATTGTAGCACACTGAGCTTCCCACTGCAACTTATGCTTCATGTCCATGTGCCGGTTCATGCATGAAGTACTCAAACTATGTATTTTTTGGCCTCTACTTAGCTTTTGCTGACAAATGTTACAGATAACACGAGTTGGGTCATCTTTATCGATCTGAAAAAATGTCCAGGCTATGCAAGGCTTAGCACCCATGCGACCTGAAGAGCCACCACGACTTGTGGTGAGAGGCAGAGTTGTGTTTGAGGATGCAGTTGTTGACGTGCTTCCAGTACTACGTCTCTGTCCAGGAAGGCGCAACCTGACCTCGTCGTCACTAGCATCTTCCTCCACCTCCTCTGCTGACCTCATCTCTTGGCTGACTGTGGGTTGACAGTAAGTGGGATCTCCGACCTCATCATCATCACCCTGTGCGTTATCACACCCGTCGTCCTCAGAGCCAACCTGTTCCTGCCCTGACAAAAAACTAAAGTTGTCGCTCCAATCAGGTATTTGAGTCTTATCATCGTCTTCCTCATTGTCTCCACCAACAGGAGTTACAGTTTGGGAATGAGGGTCTACATTATGGTCAGAACCTTCTGCGTCTGGTCCTGGATCCGACTCATAAAGATTCTGGGCATCAGTGCAGATCATTTCCTCGTCTGGATTCACAGAAGCACTGGAGTCGACCTCTGATTCCCAGGCTATAGTATGAGTAAACAGCTCTGCAGACTCAACCATCTGTTCTACCTCATACTCAGACGGACAGCTGGAGATTTGGGAGCTGTGAGGAAGCAAGTGCGATTTGGGTGACACCTTTGAGGACTGGAGTATTTGTGATGTTGAAGTTGATGTGGAGGAGAGCCCACTTAAAGGAGCACTTGATATCCGTTGAAGCACCTGCTGTTTTTGTGCCACATCTGGAATTTGTAGCGATTGGCGTGGCCGTAAGAAAGGGATCTTATCACATTGTCCGCTAAAAGAAGTAGACATTTTAGTTTGGCTGGAAGATGGTCTTTCTTCTGCAGATGTTACTGTTGCTTTAACACCTACCCCACGGACACAACCTTTTTTCCCCTTCCCAACACGCCTATTCCCCTTTCCACCAGCAGCAGGCCTTTTTCCACTCATTTTGGTGGTTAACTAATTCACAACTCTGGAGTTGTTTGCACAAAAAAACAATGGATGGTAACCGAGCAGAGCTGAGTGGCCAAACTGTGGTATTAGGCCAAAACTATTGGCTGGGTTAGATGCAGAAAAAAATTATTTTGAATTTGCAACCTGATGGAGGTCAGTATAGATGGATTAATAGAACAAGACCCACACACAGCTAGAAGCCCAATATTTTTTCAGAGGTAGATGCAGGAAAAAAATATATTCAGTTTGCAACCTGATGGAGGTCAGTATAGATGGACTAATACAACAAATCCCACACACAGCTAGAAGCCCAAATATTTTTTCAGAGGTACTGTAGATGCAGATAAAAATTAGTTTTAATTTGCAACCTGATGGAGGTCAGTATAGATGGACTAATAGAGAAAGTCCGACACACTACTAGAAGGCCAAATATTTTTTCAGAGGTAGATGCAGAAAAAAATATATTCAGTTTGCAACCTGATGGAGGTCAGTAGAGATGGACTAATAGAGAAAGTCCGACACACTACTAGAAGGCCAAATATTTTTTCAGAGCTAGATGCAGAAAAAAATTATATTCAGTTTGCAACCTGATGGAGGTCAATATAGATGGATTAATAGAACAAGACCCACACACAGCTAGAAGCAGAATATTTTTTCAGAGGTAGATGCAGAAAAAAATATATTCAGTTTGCAACCTGATGGAGGTCAGTATAGATGGACTAATACAACAAGTCCCACACACAGCTAGAAGCCCAATATTTTTTCAGAGGTAGATGCAGAAAAAAATATATTCAGTTTGCAACCTGATGGAGGTCAGTATAGATGGACTAATACAACAAGTCCCACACACAGCTAGAAGCCCAAATATTTTTTCAGAGGTACTGTAGATGCAGATAAAAATTAGTTTTAATTTGCAACCTGATGGAGGTCAGTATAGATGGACTAATAGAGAAAGTCCGACACACTACTAGAAGGCCAAATATTTTTTCAGAGCTAGATGCAGAAAAAAATTATATTCAGTTTGCAACCTGATGGAGGTCAGTATAGATGGATTAATAGAACAAGACCCACACACAGCTAGAAGCCCAATATTTTTTCAGAGGTAGATGCAGAAAAAAATATATTCAGTTTGCAACCTGATGGAGGTCAGTATAGATGGACTAATGCAACAAGTCCCACACACAGCTAGAAGCCCAAATATTTTTTCAGAGGTAGATGCAGAAAAAATATATTCAGTTTGCAACCTGATGGAGGTCAGTATAGATGGACTAATACAACAAGTCCCACACACAGCTAGAAGCCCAAATATTTTTTCAGAGGTACTGTAGATGCAGATAAAAATTAGTTTTAATTTGCAACCTGATGGAGGTCAGTATAGATGGACTAATAGAGAAAGTCCGACACACTACTAGAAGGCCAAATATTTTTTCAGAGCTAGATGCAGAAAAAAATTATATTCAGTTTGCAACCTGATGGAGGTCAGTATAGACGGACTAATAGAGAAAGTCCGACACACTACTAGAAGGCCAAATATTTTTTCAGAGCTAGATGCAGAAAAAAATTATATTCAGTTTGCAACCTGATGGAGGTCTGTATAGATGGATTAATAGAACAAGACCCACACACAGCTAGAAGCCCAATATTTTTTCAGAGGTAGATGCAGGAAAAAAATATATTCAGTTTGCAACCTGATGGAGGTCAGTATAGATGGACTAATACAACAAGTCCCACACACAGGTAGAAGCCCAAATATTTTTTCAGAGGTACTGTAGATGCAGATAAAAATTAGTTTTAATTTGCAACCTGATGGAGGTCAGTATAGATGGACTAATAGAATGATGCTATGCCCAAAAGATTTTACTTCACTAGGTGCAGTAAAAAAATTGGTATTCTATACACAGGTGGTATATCTTGCAACACAGATAGGCTACTCCACTGACTAACACACTCTGCAATAGGCCAAAAAGGATTAGCTTTGCTAGATTCAGCCAAATGCTGTGAAAAAAACTTGCACAGCACTGGCACAGACCTGCCTGGCAAAAACTGATAGGAACTGATGTAACCTAGTCCTGAAAAGGACTCCAATTACAATTAGTCTTTACTCCCACAACCTATCTATTTAAGAGCACAGACCTCCCTGATAAAAGTCGTAGGAAATGCTGTAACCTAGTCCTTAAAAGGACTGCAATCACAACTATTCCCTACTCCCAAGCTATCTGTATATTTGTGCGAAAATTGGCTTGAAATTAACAAGGTATAGCGCACACAGCAACAGCGGTGCCGTCTAACACGCAGCTGCAGCAGTGAGAAAATGGTGGCGACGGGGAAAATGGCTTGGTCTTATAGGGCAAGGACATGTGACATACACTGCCAATGACACATGCCCTTGCTTGTGTGAAAAAAAGCACTTCGCTCCGTGTGTGCGCTGCTGATAGGCTGACAGATTGCACCTCCCCACTGCAAATGCGGGAAAGAGAAAAAAAAATGGAGATCTTCATTGTTCCTGCAGAGATCCATCCCCTGCCCCTCCCCCCACCCTGCTGTACACTCAAACTGCGTATTAACATTAATTTTCATCATTACTGAGAAAAAATCCAGTTATGATTTTGGTGCACGAACAGTTATCGAACATAACCTCGAACAGCCGAATTTTTCTCAAATTGTTCGTGTTCGCCGAACGGCTCGAACACCGCCCAAAACAGCTCGAATTTGAGATTGGCGAACAGTTCGAGTAGAACAACGCTCATCTCTAGTCAGGAGACTGAGATGGCCACTCCAGAACCTTCACTTTGTTCTGCTGTAGCCAATGACAGGTCGACTTGGCCTTGTGTTTTGGATCGTTGTCATGTTGGAACGTCCAAGTACGTCCCATGCGCAACTTCCGGGCTGATGAGTGCAAATTTGCCTCCAGTATTTGCTGATAACGTGCTGCATTCATCTTGACTTCAACTTTTACCAAGTTTGCTGTGCCATTGTATCTCACACATCCCCAAAACATCAGCGATCCACATCCGTGCTTTACTGTAGGAATGGTATTCCTTTCATCATAGGCCTTTTTGACCTCTCTCCAAATGTAACATTTATGGTTGTGGCCAAAAAGTTACATTTTGGTCTCATCACTCCAAATTACCCTGTTCCAGAAGTTTTGAGGCTTGTCTCTGTGCTGTTTGGTGCATTGTAGGCAAAATACTTTGTGGCATTTGCGCAGTAATGGCTTTCTTCTGGCGACTCGACCATGCAGCCCATTTTTCTTCAAGTGCCTCCTTATTGTGCATCTTGAAACAGCCACACTGCTAATTTTCAGAGAGTCCTGAATTTCAGCTGATGTTATTTGTGGGTTTTTCTTTGCATCCCGAACAATTTTCCTGGCAGTTGTGGCCAAAATTTTTGTTGGTCTTCCTGACCGTGGTTTGGTTTTTGCAGAGCCCCTGATTTTCCATTTGTTAATCACAGTTTTAACGCTGCTGACTGGCATTATCAATTCTTTGGATATTTTTTTGTACCCCTTTCCTGTGTTATACAGTTCAGCTAACTTTTCCCGTAGATCTATCGACAATTCTTTTGCTTTCCCCATGACTCACTATCCAGAAATGTCAATGGCTGGATGAAAGATGCAAGAGTCTGTCTGGATCCCAGAAATTCACTCAGCTTTTATGCACACACACTGATTATAAGTAAACAGGTCACACGTGAGGATGTTACCTTTAGTAGCCATTCAAACCCATTTGTGTCAAATTCTGTGCAGGTTATCAAGCCAAAATCACCAGGGTATGTGAACTTTTGATCAGGGTCATTTGGATGTTTTTGGTTGTCATTAAGGTTTAAAAAGAGAAAACACAGTAGTTTGACACTAAATGGCTTCACCCAACCAATAACCATGAGTGGAGAAAAGGTTTTTTTGTTATCATTCATATTCTCCGAAACAAGGCCAAGAAAAGAAAAATTCTGACGGGGTATGTAAACTTTTGAGCACAACTGAATATACTGTATATATAAACAGGCCTCAGATTGCCTTCATAATGTCACTTGGCTGGGGAGGTGACTCATTTCATGCCGTTCCTTTTTCTCCGTGTCCATGTATTACCAGTCACAGACTTCTGATTGACTGGAACAAGGAAGAACGTAAGGTTAGAAGATCGAAAAGAAAAGAAAAAAGTAAAACCAAGAGTTGCAACAGCAGTAAAGGCAGCGCAAGAGCAAGTGAGAAAAGATGAGTACAACTTTTTTTTGTACTTTAACCCTTAACAAGACCACAAAAATTCTGAAAATTACCATTTTGATGGATTCAAGTTATTTAGATCCCAAAAATGTCTGATTTAGTAGAACAGGTGAGATATGAGGTGAGTATGACATTTTATTGTTTTTTAATTCTTTTCAGTCCGTCCAGTCCATTGTAAATCTAATTTTCCAACCAAATTCTTGTGAACCTGCTGATTTTTCTCACCTCTATTTAATCGTATATTTCTAGAAGGACGAATACAGGTAAAGAAATGAATGTTCTAAGAAGATATACTCAAGAATTTGTTATTTCTTGGGGATAAGCAGCATTTTCTAAAACAGACATGTTAGGAGAGCTGAAATGTTCTCTTCAAACTCTTCCAAAGATCAATAATATTGCAGTATAAGCCAAAGAAAAAATTACTGATGAACCATCAATTAAAAAATCCAATCCAATTAGGGATGTGCTGAAGGTGTCCTGGGTTTGATTTTGGGTGCCCTGTGGTCTTTGTTTCATCCCTTACGTCAATTTGTAACTGAAAGAATCATTTCTCATTAAATATTCAAATCAAACTTCAGTTCTTCTACACCATAGCCATGAACTCTATTGAAAATCTGCAGTCTCCTGGCGTCTAAGAATAATAATTAACATCAGCATTATCTGAACATTTCTAGCGAGAAAATTTCTTCCACGTCTCATTGATAGAGCAATGTAACAAATTACTGAAAATTAAAAGTGACTGGTTTTGTTTTATTCTTTATTTAATATAACAATATCTGTTCACTTAGTAGAAATGGTTCAATTGAGTATAAAGGAAATCATTAAAATTGTAGCAAACTGTTGAGTTTCTTCAAAATTCTCATTGTCTTAGAATAAGGCATTTAAAAAAAAATTCAAAAATAACACATTTTTTTATTTTTTTTATTATGATAAGACTATATCTAAGTTTCTAAAAGAAAATCTCTGTGTACTCAAATTTCTTAGATTTCTTAACTAACTGATCCAACTCAACGTAGGGGAAGATCTATTGGACACTCAACAATCACTTCTTTTCATGAGCATTCTTCCCCGGAACTCTCAAGAAGGGTGATTTCATCTGATGACATACTAAGTTTTGAGAAATATTGAAGATATTAAAATCACCAATGAATCAAAAATAATATTGATATGTCAACTTAGCATATCAGAAGGTCAGATTAGTTGGGGATCTGGGTCACCACTCATGTTTTAACTATGAAGTTCCTTGTGTCCTTGGGTCATCTGTACAGTTTCATAATTTTGACCTATTATAGGCTTGGCCTCAAAAATGAACTGATCAATCTGACAATAAATACAATCAAAAATGTTTAATAACTGCCTGCTGAATTTTTTAGTTTCATAGTTGTTAAGGTTGAAAGAGAACATAGGTTCATCCAGAGAATTACAATAACCCCATGACAAAAAGGGAATAAAAGTGCTTCCTGGTGTAATACCTTAGAAAAGAAAAGGATAATGAGAAGTGAGGACTCTCACCTGGTAATGTTGTGCTAAAAGCCCAATACCTGTTATGATGTTGGAATAAGAAGATACTTCATTCTTCTGTTGTATCCACTGGTGGTCCAAAATAATTGTTTTGTGGTAGAAAAGATAATGCAATAGGGCTTAGATGTCATTATGCTGTAGAATGCTCGGAAAATGTTCTTAAAGTACAGCTGACACCTTAAGGGGTATTGTAAAAAAAATTGAATAACATACTGTAAAAGTAAAAAAGACAGTAACATGTTTCAACCACCCTCTATGGTCTTCAACAGGCTTAATACATTATCAGCTGTATTTAAAAGGGTTGTCTCATGAACAAAGTACATTTTAATAGGTCTTAGAATAAAAATAAATTCCACAATTGGATGTGTTTGTGAGAGTGTGAACTGTAATAGCAGCAGGAGAGCATTAGGACCCTGTGGGTTTTGCCTGGCTGAGCAGAAAGCAGGGGCAGACAGGGAGACCCTGTGGGTTGTGAAGCAGACTGATGTGTGAGATGCAGGAAGCAGAGTCTGAGGAGAAGTGTGAGGATTGAACTTCGGTGACACTCTCTGCACAAGCTTTCCTGTAGGGGTTGTTAACCTCTGTCCCTAGGAAAGCTGTGTCCCTGCTTAACAACGAGTGCTGAGCCGAGGAAAGCTGTGTTACTCTTTGGAGTTTTGTGGAAGTCCATGCAGAGTGGACTAGAGACTTTGTGCTGAACGGGCTAAGTGTCGAGGATTCGGAAAGAGACAAAGGATACCATCTCTGTCACGGAGCGCGTGGTCGGTGGCCTGGGAAACAATGAGTGACCGGTAGAGGAGAGACAGGATCCGGTGCCATTCACATTGAGAGGATATTGACAAGCCCTGGTGAAGAGTTCTTCCCAAACCATAACCTGAGGCTACAGGACTAAAGTCCCCGGTGTGTGAGCTCGGCATCGGCCGACAAGACAAGAAATCTTTGCTGTTTTTGTAAAAGTTGTTTTTATTTGGCGCCAAAGTTTTTTGGAACTAGCTGCAGCCACCACGAATCACAGGCCTGTGAGAGACCACATCTGAGGTTAACGGTACCGTAGCTTTAAGATACCCGGGTATCCCTACAGTAGGGGTATAAGAGGAATTGATGTAGTGTAGTGTCATGTATTGTTATTGCTAATTTTGGTAGGCTTGTATTCAGTGTGCCATCTCAGGGGTCCCTATAGAACACCCACACAAGATTGACACTGTGTTTAGGTAAAATTGTTCCAGACCTTTCGTGTAACTCACATAACCTGGGAACCTTTGGAGTGGCACATTGATTTCAGCTTTTGCTTAGTGTGTGTAACTAGTAGAGATAGTGTCCTAGTGGGAACCTGAGACTGATTCATTTAATACTGAATCGTAGTCT
Source organism: Phyllobates terribilis (assembly GCF_046119375.1). Taxonomy (NCBI): domain Eukaryota; kingdom Metazoa; phylum Chordata; class Amphibia; order Anura; family Dendrobatidae; genus Phyllobates; species Phyllobates terribilis. Next base: position 334,030,275 of record NW_027362768.1, read on the forward strand.
AACCCCTGTTTCAGTAAAGAAAGTGTTGTTTATTTCTGTCTCTGTCTCAGTTTATGACTCACTGGGTCTCTCTCGGACCTCCGGTCATTACAATTTTGGCGTAGTCGGCAGGATCCAGTCCTTGTCATGGACCAAGGCAAGGGAAGAAATTACTCTGCCGCACCAACAGCCCCCCCGCTGGTAGCGGAAAACCTGGCAGCCGTGTCGACTTTGGGAGGGAATGTGCCGGTAGGAGCTTTACTCCAGCACATGCCGAAATGCAACATAACATGACGTTGCAGGACTGGGCTGGGAGGGTCCGGAGTATTCTGTGGATGTGTAATCTGGCCCCCGCGTTACGAGCAGATCTGGCATTAAATGCACTATAGGGCAGATGGTGATGGTATTTCCAGAGTGAGAGAGGAGCACGTTAGAGAGAATCTTGGAGCTGTTAGAGGGGAATTCAGGAGGCCGGGCTCTTGTGGCCCAGCTTCGATCCTTGTTTTTCAATCAGCCCCAAAGGGAATGTGAGACAGTGGTGCAGTACTCGAATACCTTACAGGAGACGTTGAATGAGGTGCAGCGACTAGACCCAGGGGCCATGGGGGCATTCCGAGAGGTAGACCTCTTGCTCTGGGATCAATTCATAACAGAGTTAGCCAATAAACTCCTTGGAAACAAACTGATGGAGATGACCCGGGCTACCCCGGAATTATCCTTCTGGTACATTTATCGGGCCGCGGTGGAAAGGGAGGAGGAGTCTACTCTGGTGGTCGAGAGGGCAGTGGACAGTGCACAGCTGGAGGGAGGTCAGGCGCCAGTTTCAGGAGGGGAAGGACTGGAAAAAGTTGTACAGGTTCTGCGTGCCAAGCTGAAGGAGCTAAAGCTGGAGGTGTCTAAACTCAGAGTTAGGCCAGTCCCTACTCCCACGGAAGGGCCACCTCTGGAATGGTGGTTCTGCGGTCTGCCAGGTCATCCTCCTCGAATGATTCAAGCTCTCATTCACGAGGAGCAGTCAACTGCTGGAGGTGTGGGCATCGGGGACATATCTCCCAATACTGCGGGATGTCTGCAGCCCGGAGCCTCTTTCGCCAGCGTTAAACTCCCAGCCGCTTCAGTGAGAGGGCAAGCAGCATTGGCCCACCCCCCACAAAGCCCTCGATGGGATGAACAAGAGTAGTCCAGTGCTGGAAGCAGAGTTTGAAGGGTGGAAGATGAGATGATTGGTTGACACGGGATCTGAATGTACCGTAATGCCCTTAAAGGTGTACGACAGGCACTTCTGTCAACCAATGGTTAACGAGGACGGCCGAGTGATACGACTTACCGCTGCTAACAATGGCTAACTGACGGTGAAGGGAATCGCATGGATGCAGCTGAAAATGTTTAGTCAAGAGCTGAGTCAGAAGGCGATAGTGCTGGGGGACTACCCTCCTAGAAAAGGGATGGAGGTGACACTCAGAATGAACGTTCTGCGAGATTTAAATCGTCAGATGTATGCCAGGGAGGGACCCCAATACTGGGCTCATGCTACCCACCATCGACCCACACAGAGAATGTTACACTGTCTAGTGCTGAGCTGCGATCTCCTGAAGAGTGCGGTCCCTAGGGACCAGGTGGGCCTGGTCCGAGTGCCATCGTGGACCATGATATTGCTAGCGCTCCGACAAGAAGAACTCTTAATGCTACCGGTGGGGGATGCGCAGAGACTGAATGGGCTTGAAGTACTACTCAAGCCAGCCCCAGAGAAGTCCTCGTGCGTCAAGGCGCACGTGGCCCAGTCTCTGGCGATTGTGAAGAATGGACGGGTGCCAGTCAGATGCATCAACATTTTAGATGAGGCTGTTAAAATCCCTGCTGGGACCATTCCGGCTGAACTGTCTGTGCCGGCGAGGAAGGTGCTTGACAAGGCAGTGTTCGAACTGCGCTCAGATGAACAATCTTCCTGGACATACGCAGTCGAAGTGACCGAACCTCCTACCGAGGAATGGAATGGTCGTGTGATCATGGACCTGATGGAATTGGATCGGGAGAAACTGGCCCCCGTGCAATTGGAGCAGCTGGAGTGGGTCTTGTGGAAACATCAAGAGACCTTTTCATGACATGCGGAGGACTTCGGTTGTTTTCAGGACAATTGAGCAAGAGATTTCCACAGGTGATACCCCTCCTATTAGGGAACGTTATCGTTAAATTCCCATGACGCTCTATCAAGAGGTGAAGGGCATGGTGGCCAGTATGCTTGACAACCAAGTGATCCGAGAGAGCCAGAGCCCCTGGGCGGCCCCTGTGTTCTTGATGCGGAAGAAGCATGGGACCCTTTGGTTTTGTGTGAACTATCGCAAATTGAATGCTCACACGGTGCGGGACGCATATCCATTACCTCGCATAGAAGAGTTTCTGTCAGCATTGGGTTGGGCCAAATATTTATCGACATTGGATTTAGCAAGTGGCTATTGGCAGGTACCAATGGCCGAAAAAGATCGGGTCAAGATAGCGTTTGTCCTACCAATGGGGCTCTATGAATTCAACCGGATGCCCTTCGGGCTCACTAACGCCCTGGGAACTTTCCAACGCCTGATGGAATATTGCTTAGGCGATCTGAATTTTTAATCAGTCCTGATATATCTAGATGACATTGTGCTGTTCAGGACCTTATTTGAAGACCATCTTGAGAAGTTACGTCAAGTTCTCCGGCGGCTCAGTTGCTACGGCCTAAAAATAAAACCAAAGAAGTGCCAACTGTTACAGAGTCAGATTGAGTAATTAGGCCATGTGGTGACCCCGGATGGGGTGCTGCCCGCGACCAGTAAGGTCATGGTCATGTAGGAGTGGCCACCTCGCCGTACCCTGCGAGAGGTTCGGGCCTTCTTGGGTTTAGCGGGGTACTATCGGCGATTTGTACCTAAATTTTCACAAGTAGTGAGTCCCCTGAATGGGCTTTCAAGAGGAACGGCTCAGGGCCTCAAAAATAGTCCCATCCCATGTGGACCCCAGCAGCAAAAGGCATTTGAGGAGGTGAAGGCCATCCTAACGAGTGCTCCGTTGTTGGCGTATTCCCGGTTTGATGCTCCTTTCCTGTTATACACCGATGGCAGTCTGCATGGGCTGGGGGCGGTACTAGCACAAGTGCAGGATGGTCAGGAGCGAGTAATCTCCTATGGCAGCAGGTCTTTAAGAGACACTGAATGCAACCCAGCTACTTACAGCTTGTTTCGCCTAGAGCTACTGGCCCTGGTGTGGGTGATGACAGAACACTTTGCTGAGTATTTAACAGGAGCTGTGGTGCTAGTCATGACTGATAATAACCCTCTGGCTCACCTAGAAAACGCAAAACTGGGAGCATTGGAACAGCGGTGGTTGCTCGCCTTGCTAAGTTTAATTATCGAATTAAGTTTCGCTCTGGGTGGGAAAACGGAAATGCGGATGAACTATCAAGGGTGCCCCTTGGGTCCTCGGGGGAAAATGTTGATAACTAGCTTGAGGACACTGAAACCCCTGACTTGGGGCAGATACCTATCTTCCGAAGTGTGGTACATTCAAGTGGGATGGTGTCAGGGATGCCGTGTGTTCTGGGAAAAACCCTTGGATTGGGCAAAAGACCAGAATGAGTGACCAGACATTACACTAGTACGCACTTGGGTACAAAATGGAGTCTGACCACATGCAGAGGACAAGGCCAACTATCAGCGAAAGGAATGAAACTACTGCGACAGTGGGATAAGTTGTGTGTGGAACAGGGCCTCTTGTATCGTAAGGTGTACCTGCCATCTGAGCTGCAGCACCGGTACCAGCTAGTAATCCCTATGGGGACTCTGTTGCAGATATTGAAGACGTTAGAGAGTAAACAGCAGGTGCGCTGGCCTGAGTATCTCCCAAATTGCTGTGGGCCTACAATAATAGCGTGCACGGCACTACTGGCTACTCACCACACATGTTGATGTTCGGGAGGCCAGGGCGGGACATTGAGGATTTGTGCATGCCAGGTCCCTCCTCCAATCCCCCTTGGACCGCATCAGATGGGTTCAAGAACACCAGAGGCTATTAAGGGTGTTGCACAGGTGGTGGGTGATCGACTCAGTCAGGTGACCCATAGGGACGCACGACCCGTGCAAGCCGAGCCTTTCTCCCCGGGGGATAGAGTGTTATTGAGAATCAAACGATGGTCAGGGAAGCTGAGTGACCGGTGGGAGACGACTCCATACCTGATAAAAAAAAATCGGTGAGCCCTGAAATTTCAGTCTACGAGGTCGAGCTGGTGGGGATAGGGGGGCCAACCCGTAATCTTCATCGGAACATGTTACAATGGTGCTGGTTTGAAGATGCGGTACCCGTTCCCACATTCCCGACGGGTGGGCATTCCTAATGATCTTGAATTCGATGGTGGGTCTCCTTCTGCGCCTGTTTACTTGCCCCCATCTATCAATCTGTCCCCGTGTGGAGAGAGTGTTGAGAATGTGGTATGTCCTTCAGAGAACAGGGAATCAGGTCAGTCACCTGACCCAGATGATGTGGCACAGGGTGCCACACCTCAGGAGGGAGCAGACTCATTGGCTCCCTCTGATGATACCGTTGAAAAGACTTCTGCTCCCTCGGGACCGAGTCTGTTGGGGTGTGTCTCAGGAGAATTACTCAATCTACAGCGTGTATACCCCATCAGCGCTATGCACAGGACTACTTTGAGTGGGGAGGTGTGTCGATGATGCTAACCTCTAGAGGGGTGGCATGTGAGAGTGTGAACTGTAATAGCAGCAGGAGAGCATTAGGAACCTGTGGATTTTGCCTGGCTGAGCAGAGAGAATGGCCAGACTGGGAGACCCTGTGGATTGTGAAGCAGACTGATGTGTGAGACGCAGGAAACAGAGTCTGGGTAGAAGTGTGAGGATTAAGAAGTGTGAGACTTTCTCCATAAGCTTTCTTGTGAGGGTTGTAAACCCCTGTCCCTAGGGAAGCTGTGTCCCTGCTTAAGAACGAGTGCTGAGCTGGGGAAAGCTGTGCGGCTCTTTGGAGTTTTGTGGAAGTACATGCGGAGTGGACTAGAGACTTTATGCTGAACAGGCAAAGTGGCGAGGATTCGGAAAGAGACAAAGGATGCTATCTCTGTGACGGAGTGCGTGGTCGGTGGCCTGGGAAACAGTGAGTGTGAGAGGAGAGACGGGGACCGGAGCCATTTACATTAAGATGATACTGACAAGCCCTGGTGAAGAGTTCTTCCCGGACCATACCCTGACGCTAAAGTCCCCTGTGTGTGGGCTCGGCATCGGCTGACAAGACAAGAAACCTTTGCTGTTTTTTTAAAAGTTGTTTTTATTTGGCGCCAAAGTTTTTTGGGACTAGCTGCAGCCACCGTGAATCACAGGTCTGTGAGAGACCACATCTGAGGTTAATGGTACCGTAGCTTTAAGATACCTGGGTATCCCTATACTAGGGGTATAACAGCAATTGGTGCAGTGTCATCTATTGTTATTGATAATTTTGGTAGGTTTGTACTCAGTGTGCCATCTCAGGGATTCCCATAGAACACCCTCACTAGATTGACACTGTGTTTAGGTAAAATTGTTCCAGACCTTTCGTGTAACTCACATAACCTGGGAACCTTTGGATTGGCACATTGATTTCAGCTTATGCTGAGTGTGTGTAACTAGTAGAGACAGTGTCCTAGGGGGAACCTGAGACTGATTCATTTAATACTGAATCGTAGTCTAACCCCTGTTTCAGTAAAGAAAGTATTGTTTATTTCTGTCTCTGTCTCAGTTTGTGACTCACTGGATCTCTCTCGGACCTCTGGTCATTACATGTTAATAAAATGTTCCTGTGCTGAGATATTCTTACAAATGTACCACTGTTGTGTACTGTGTAATGGCTGTGTCTGACCATACAGGAACATGGTCTGATCATACCACATCTCCTGGGCAGGGGGGAAGCAAAAGAGTATACAGACCGGACAGCAGGGGATCACAGCTGATTCTTTCTGGGAGGTAAAATAAGTTTTTAAACAGGAAAGGAAATTTTTTTTACTTACAGAACCAGCAGCTGCAATCCCTGGTCTAATGTCTGTGTACTTTCTTTTGCTTCCTCCCCTGCCCAGGAGATGTGGTATGATCAGACCATGTTCCTGTATCGTCAGACACAGCCATTACATAGTACACAGCAGGGGCACATTTACAAGATTCTATAAGGTTATCTCAGAGCTGGAACATTTTTTTAAGCACATCCAATTATGGAACTTATTTTTATTCCAAGATCTATTGATTAAAGTGTACTTTGTTCATGAGGACAACCCCTTAAAAGAACATTTTCCTAGATTTCTTCAGGGCATTCACACTCAAGACCAATTGCATTACACCTGCTGGGTGCCATTTCATTTTTAACGCAACAACTCGTTTAGAACGATGCTAATTGCACTGCACTGAATGACAATCGGAATAAGTCTCTGGACCAGGGGACAATTTCAGAAATCCAATACCTATAACTGTAGCACCCTGAGGATTCGGCTGCTACAGGGGTATTGCACCTCAACCCAGAGGTGTGGTATTCCACTCCCGGGTAAGGATGGAGTGTGGAACTGAGCTCAGTTAGCTGCATGCACTACACACATCCCATTTCCGAGGAACAGACCGATGGTACTCCCACTAGAGAAATGTGCAGGTACGACAGTGTCTGTTCCTGGCTGGAGTGGGAGGGGGGTGGAACATCCCAGTAGTGTAGGGGCAGATAGGGGGAGCAGTCTGGGTAGTGCTAGGAGCTCATTGGGTGCTGGTCACCTGAGCTCACACATAGAGGGAGTATATAAGGTGGGCACCATCTTAGATCAGGGTCAGTCAGTCAGTCAGTCAGTCGTCAGTCTGTGAGACGTCAGTCTTTTGCAGAGTGAGGTCAGTCTGTCAGAGCAGAGGAGAAGAGCAGCTCCAAGGCCAAGAGAGAGAGAGAGGAGAAAGAAAGACCCAGAGGGGGAGAAAGAAGGAACTCCAAGAGCCCAAATTAGACCAGAGGGTGAAGAGTTGGCAACAGGGTACCGGATCCCAAGCTGGCAGAGGCTACAGCACACCTTAGCCAGGAACCGGAGGTCGTGGGCAGGACCGATCTGCCACGATCACCCACTAAATCCACCCGGAAGGCAGACCAGGAATAGGGTCAGGGAACCCAGAGACAAGGGTTTACCACCAAGAGGCCCGAGGGAGCCGGACATAGGTGGATCCCTGGTGGGGAAGGCCAGAGAAGAGGACAGGACAGAAAGGGAGCTCAGGACCACGCTCCAGAATCACCTGGGGGTTGGCCGAGTCCAGGACCTGGTGGACGCAGCACGGCTCGGGTGGTCACTTAAGGCCGGAGTGACCAGAACAACTGCAGTAAGTAAACAAACCCTGAACTGCACAGCCCGACTCTGAGTCTCATTTCCATCCACGCTGCACCACCACAACCCCCATCCTCTGCAACTGACCCCCTGAGGCTATACCCCTCCCGTTGGGGGTTATACTACCTGAGCTGCACATACATCACCAGCCTCAGCGGACCCTGCTGCAGCGGCGGCCGTATTGACCGCAATTCAACGGGTGGCGTAGTCGACACAAAAGAACATCTAGTAACATCATAAGGACTGCCACACACTGAGCTTGACACCCTGGGCACGGACCGGGTCACAGCCACTCGGAGACTACAAACCCCATCTGATCCGGCTCCGGGTATCCCCAACAACACTGGCCCAGGGGGCGCGTCAACTTTGGCGTAGTCGGCAGGATAACATGCCCGCAACAACCGGGTACTGCGTGCCTGAAGAAAAGTACACCGTTACCTTAAAAAGAAGTCTCCCGCCGGTTCCGGAGGGTCCCCGCCATCGGACCCCATCACAGGTCGTTTCCCGCCGGTTGTCCGCCATTTGCAGCTTTTTCCCGCCATCCATGGAGTTTCCCGCCACTGGGAGACGATTCCCGCCATTTCCGAAGATTTCCCGCCTTGGAAGAGCGGACGCCATTATGGGCGTGCCAGAGGGTGGCAAGAGGCCACCTCCCATCGTGGGCCAGGTCGAAGAATGGCGCCAAAAGCGGAAACCGCGCCCACCAACAGAGACTGTGATGCTGGAAGTGTCCATCAGCGTAAGAGAACTGCCCCTGGAACTGAAGTTGCCCCGGGACCACCCTCGATGTGGGCGGAGACAGAACAAGAGAACAAAGATGGGTGTCGCCTGGAGCAGTCTGGAGAGAGCGCACCCGGAGACAAGACGTCTGGAGGAGAGTCCAGAGAGAGCGTACCCGGAGATGGAGGGAGAGACAGGCAGCACCGACCCAGTGGTCAGGAGCCTGCTGCAAGCAACAACCCCACTAGGCTTAGTGGAGATCCTGGCACAGCTCCCCCGAGACCGGGAGTGTGCACAGACCGCGCTGGAGGGCCTCGCACGGAGGATGGCCCGGGTGCAGCGGGAGACGTTGGCGGAGTGGAGCCGAGAGATGGCCCAGCAGACCGGAACCCGTCAGCGGAGCACGCCGCCCGAGACGAGGAGACAGACCGCCTCTGAGGATGGCGCAGGAGGAATGAAGGCAGGAGACGGCGCCGAGAAGGGAGCTGAACGGACGGAGGCAGGTAAAGGGGACGTCTCTACCCCGAGCCGGGAAACCGCGCGCCTGCCCCAGCTCCCCGTCGCAGAGCCCGAAGTTCCCCCTGCCGTGCCCGTCGCTGCATCGTCACCGTGCCAGACTAGGCCTCAAGTAGAAGCCGCGGCCGCGACCCCTGTGACATCACACGCCTCGACCCTGAGCGCGACCAAACAAGAAATACCATCGGCCTGGTCGCAAGGCCTAGTACCCCCGGGCGCCGCTATTCCAACAGCGCCCCCTACCTCCGCGGAGCCACCGGCCTGGTCGCAGGGCCGAGTAACCCAGGGCGCCGCCGTTCTTACGGTGCCCTTTGCCTTTAGGGTGCCCCAAGCCTGGTCGCAAGGCCTGGTTAACCCGGGCGCCGCTACCATCAACGCGCCCTCCACATCTAGAGTGCCGCACCTGGGTGAAGACCTGTTTGCCCAGCATACGTGCCCGGATGGGCAGCCCTTCATATGGCCCCAGGAGTATGTTCAGCTGGAACTCCAGAGAGCAAGGCCCATGTGCGAGCCCCTGATTCCGGCTCCGAAGCCCGTAAAGAGGACCTCGCCCCCGCTGGAGGAGGCACAGTTCGAGTGGGACCCCACTGGAGAAGACCTCATGGGGTTCACTCAGGAGACTCGGGCGGCCGCAGCGGAGCGTGCAGAGTGCTGCCGGAAGCAGCTCGAGGTCTTCGAGAGGGAGCGGAGAGAGAGGCGGGTCCGGGAACAGCAAGCGCAGATAAGGAGCGCGGAGCAGAAGAGCCGGACCAGGAGGAATCCCCGTGCAGCTCATGGTCCCCCTTCCACCGGGACTGTGATAAAATTCAACATGCAGCATGGGTGGGGCTTCATTAGAGACCATCATACCCCCGGCGACGTCTTTGTGACCCGCAGAGACGTAGAAAGCCATCTGCCGGAGGGACACAGAGGTCGTGACCTGTATGTAGGGGACGAGGTCACCTTCACCCGGCACAAGTGTGCCAAAGGACCCTACGCCCTCCATGTGCATCGCCTGACGGAGGAGGAGCTGCGGTGTGAGGAGGAGCAAGAGGACCCGGACGGGTCTGAAGAATCTAAAGAAGGAGCAGGAGGACGCCGTCGTTGAAGTACGGTAGAGAGAGACTGTATAAAGTTACCCGTCAGGGTATAAGAACTGTTCTAGTTAAAATATAGTCCCCGTTGGGACCAGCCAATTGAACTGAATCCCGTGTGTCCCTATTCCCACTGACCGAGGACTGAGAGCGGCCATATCCCCTTTGTATATAGTTGCGCTTCCTAAAGCGCCCCCTACTGGTTTTATGGGAAAACCATTTTTCTTCAAGAGACTGTCGCACTTTACCCGGTCACAAGTTGCACCGTGACCGGAGGAACCAGAAACAAGAATGTTTATATGAAAAGTTTATTGCTGCTGATGATGTTTTATATGTTTTATATGTTTATGTTTTATGAAAAAAAAAAAAAAATGTATGTTTGTGGATGTTTATATCTTACAGCCCGAGGACGTGCTGTGATTTACCAGGGGGGAATGTAGCACCCTGAGGATTCGGCTGCTACAGGGGTATTGCACCTCAACCCAGAGGTGTGGTATTCCACTCCCGGGTAAGGATGGAGTGTGGAACTGAGCTCAGTTAGCTGCATGCACTACACACATCCCATTTCCGAGGAACAGACCGATGGTACTCCCACTAGAGAAATGTGCAGGTACGACAGTGTCTGTTCCTGGCTGGAGTGGGAGGGGGGTGGAACATCCCAGTAGTGTAGGGGCAGATAGGGGGAGCAGTCTGGGTAGTGCTAGGAGCTCATTGGGTGCTGGTCACCTGAGCTCACACATAGAGGGAGTATATAAGGTGGGCACCATCTTAGATCAGGGTCAGTCAGTCAGTCAGTCAGTCGTCAGTCTGTGAGACGTCAGTCTTTTGCAGAGTGAGGTCAGTCTGTCAGAGCAGAGGAGAAGAGCAGCTCCAAGGCCAAGAGAGAGAGAGAGGAGAAAGAAAGACCCAGAGGGGGAGAAAGAAGGAACTCCAAGAGCCCAAATTAGACCAGAGGGTGAAGAGTTGGCAACAGGGTACCGGATCCCAAGCTGGCAGAGGCTACAGCACACCTTAGCCAGGAACCGGAGGTCGTGGGCAGGACCGATCTGCCACGATCACCCACTAAATCCACCCGGAAGGCAGACCAGGAATAGGGTCAGGGAACCCAGAGACAAGGGTTTACCACCAAGAGGCCCGAGGGAGCCGGACATAGGTGGATCCCTGGTGGGGAAGGCCAGAGAAGAGGACAGGACAGAAAGGGAGCTCAGGACCACGCTCCAGAATCACCTGGGGGTTGGCCGAGTCCAGGACCTGGTGGACGCAGCACGGCTCGGGTGGTCACTTAAGGCCGGAGTGACCAGAACAACTGCAGTAAGTAAACAAACCCTGAACTGCACAGCCCGACTCTGAGTCTCATTTCCATCCACGCTGCACCACCACAACCCCCATCCTCTGCAACTGACCCCTTGAGGCTATACCCCTCCCGTTGGGGGTTATACTACCTGAGCTGCACATACATCACCAGCCTCAGCGGACCCTGCTGCAGCGGCGGCCGTATTGACCGCAATTCAACGGGTGGCGTAGTCGACACAAAAGAACATCTAGTAACATCATAAGGACTGCCACACACTGAGCTTGACACCCTGGGCACGGACCGGGTCACAGCCACTCGGAGACTACAAACCCCATCTGATCCGGCTCCGGGTATCCCCAACAACACTGGCCCAGGGGGCGCGTCATAACTATAGCTTGTGCAAATTGAATTGCAGTCACCAGATTAGAAGTCAGGTCAGTAATCTGTGGCCACCAGCCGGGAGCCCTTAGACCTGCCTCTTATCTTCCAATCCATGGCTGTTCTTTTGATTAGCCAGGTTAGTGCGAGGTCTCATGTGCATCACGCCGTAACCACAATGTAATGCCATGCTGGCTAATCAAAACTATAGCTGCAGATGCCGGGAGATAGGAGAAGTTTCTTTAGGACTCCCAACCAATGTCGATAAAAAAAAAAATTCCTGGCCACTGGACTGGGTGCTGCAAATTGATTCATACCTTCTGTACTCTTAACCTATATTTTTCAAGAAAGGTTTCCAGACTTTCCTTGAACGTCTTCAATCAATTGACCAATACATCATACAGTATGGAATCGCCATCTATGATAATGCCAACTACTCCTATCGACCCATTTATATACACATGTACAGCTTGGTCAAACATTCATGTGTTCTCAATAGGGAGAGGTTAAAAAGCCACTGTCAAACACCATGATTTTCTCTGTTAAGAATCTAAGATTGGGTATTTTCAAAATCCACATTGCCAATGCTGTTTTACCCACCATCAACCAAGCGAATATATGACAAACATCTAATACACAGTATTAGTACATTGGTGGGTTCAGCCAATGTTAGTTTAACGTCCATGGACAGCTTCCGGCTGCAAGGCAGTGCTCGGGGGCTAAACACCAATTACAGCCCAATGTCACTCATATGCTATAATTAAGGTTTAAGTTAAGTATGTGCTTTCTTTTTGAACATATAGATATTATGAAACTGTCCCAGAATCTTGTAGGCCCTGTTGTCTCACCCACCAGCTTATATTTACTACTCTGAATCTGCCTCTGTCTGAATTGTTTTCAGACCTTCCTGTTGATTATTGACTGTCTACAGTGAAGTTTGCACCTCCTTTAAGATGTTTTAATACAGGTTAGGCAGTATTAACATCACGTTTGAGCCTTTCATCCAAGGTATTCCTCTAACGGATGGCTCTGATTTATGTTACTCTTTGGGCATACAATGGCACTTAGCATCTTGAAAGATACTTATGACCAAGCATCAGTGCCATCTAATAGTCTCTTAGAACTATATACTGAGATCTTCATTATTTATTTTTTCATTATTTATGTCATATGAATCAATAAAGTTAGATGAAGTTGAGTTTTTCCCAACCCGACAAGTTGATTGAATTTATCCAGATGGTGGTAGATAAGTCACACATGTTCAGTGTAAACGCCACGAACTGAGAGAAGGATCACTTCACACTATTAGTTTTAAAAATGTTTGCATCATCGTTGTCACTTTGAAAAGTAGAGTTTACGATGATCCATATTTTGATTGCATCTGGGGTTTTTGTGGGACTGTGGACCAGTTGGCCAATATTGATAACGATGAGCATGGGATTGTGCCAATTTCTCTCCTGGATCACTTGGAGAATGCAGTTGTTCCGGAGGAACTATTTAGCTACTGATTTTGAGACTTGGACAATCATACAAACTGAATTTCAGCCATAGTAGTTGGTTGTATTCCATAATATAAAAACATCTCTCATTTTTTACAACAGAAGGGCAGTCTTTGGATGAGGGAATATTTTGTGTACATATCCGTATCCATATCGAACCGAGCCAAATTCATTTGTGGTTTCTAATGTTAATAAATGGCAAATCTTAATCTGATTATGAACCTTGTCTCTTTTATTCGGGAGGGGAATGAATCAGCCATGCAAGTGCATGAACAATAATGCTAATCCATCTAAACCGCACTCTCCCCTGGTGGATTATATGCAAAGTGTGAGCTCAAGAAGCCCTTATACTAATGAATGTCATAAAACACTTTTATGTTTGATTTCTGCTAAAATAAAATGCGGGATTAACACTGCAATGGCCTTGCACAAATTTTAATACATCATAACTTGGTTCTGCCTGGTTTCTAATAATCACCTCCAGTGTTCTGTGAATTATTAAGCGTTAATAGCGGTGCATTATTTGCAAGATGTAATTCACTCATAAAACATTAATCCTCAGCAGTTACCAGAGCATAGATACCACTGCTGGTTACGGAGAGTTAAAGGACGACTAAATTCCAAAACTGACATTTACATCTGTGAAGAATGAATGTCAAAACCATTAAAGGGGCTCTAAAGTTTTAATACAGATATATCTCATTTAAAGGAAGACTCCGGTAGAAAGACAAAGAAAAAGCCAGTCCCTCATATTAAAAAACTTAACTTAAATTTCTCTGACTGCACATGTATAGCTGGAGACATACTTTCCAATTATCCCCCAAAAAATCTCTCTAACACCTAGAAGAGTATAAAAAAAATCTCACAGTTGACTTCACAGTCTCTCAAAACCTTCCAAAAAGGAGAGTCTTATGCATAGCGCTGGAATGCTCCATCACTAGACAAAGCCCTGGCATTTAACTGCAAGGCCAAGAGGAATGGAGAGGTTTGGGGGTGACATGGAAGAGGCACAGAGAGGCCATGGTCTAGAACAGAATAGTTACGGGAGAAAAATGGATATGCTGAGGTCAATATCCTCCAAGTAGGGTATTAAGGAAAGTTAGCAAGTACGGCTATGGTGGGTGATGGAGGGAAGGCAGAGGTAACAGTTGTCCCCATACTCTTGTGTGCTATAGGGCCCTCTACCACCCAAGAAGACAAGGTAACAGTTGTCCCCATACTCTTGTGTGTGATAGGGCCCTCTACCACTCAAGAAGACATCAGTATTTAAATGACATACGGGAAGGCCCAAGTTATGTTTCTATCTAGTTAGAATTGGAGACCATAGTCAATCTTCTAAAGAGAAATCTCATCAGATGGTGCATCATAGTATACATCAGCACTTCTATAGACTAATGGGGTTCTGCTCTGGTCTCCACAAAAATTCTGATCAGAAATTGATAGCTGATGAACGTATTGCTATAAACTTCACAAACTTGACACAAACAAAGAAATGAGCCGGAACATATCTTGGTATAAGTGTAACGTGTAGGTTCACACTGTGGCCATTTAATAGACGGAACCTAAGATAAAAACAAAATGAGCAAATACCCTATAGTAAGTAAATAAATAGCAATAGTACATGTAAATAACATAGGGTACTTAGTTGATACCTAACTCTGTAGTTAACCTCACTATGTGTCAACAGACCTCAAGATAGAGGGGGCAGAGCAGGATCCAGAACCGACTGTTCAGAAACCCACCCGTGGAAAGATATATGGACAAAATGTGCAGTCTAAAAAGGGGGAGCCACACCTTTGTTTGTACAAAGTGCAAAAAACTAAAGCAGAGCCAAAGAAATGAGACACCTGCTTGCACATTGTTGCAGCAGCGGTAATTGCCATGCAATGTTACATCTAATATAGCTGGCACCCTCAACAGAGGTTTGCCAGGTTGTGGCAGTGGGCTTATACACTTTGATCAAATGTTAATTAAATACCTAACGTTCAGTTTTAAAAAATTTGCCTAACTGCGATGAGGTCTATGTCTTTTTTTGTGCAGTTATGGTATATTGTAAAATGCAATGGTGCATCAGAGAAAACATAGCTTTAATCAACAATCAAGAGTAGGGAAAAGATTCCTGTCACAGGCCAAAGGGTCCACTCAAGTCCCCTCTGACTTCTCCGCACACAGTTTGACAAGTCTCTCCCTATTTGCTCATAGGTAGAGAATTGTTGGGTGGAAGAAAAATCTAAAACAATCCTCATCTTCCTGTGGCTGTGTTGTTCTTTAAACCATATTGTTATTAAAATTAAAAGCGTTACAGAGTAAAACATTATTCTCTATAATGAGGAACATTGTCAGGATTTAATGCTGCCTGTGGTTAGGTTCCCTTTAACAGATTCCCTTTAAATGAACATCAGGTAGGTGGTGGGGACCTATCTTGATTTTTTTTACACTTTGGACACTTCTCCCCAGTGTACAATCTAGTAACAATTGTTGATTATGTATAAAACTTACAATAAAAAACTATGTCCTCAATATTAAGCTCAGTCTATTAATTCTGTAAGAAAAAAAAAAGCGTAAAAATGGATATTATTAAAAATAAATGCCCCAAATTTAAAAAAAAAATAAAAAAATAGAATTTAACTTACAGAAATCCTAAGTGTTTAATTAGAAAGTAATTTGATTTAAACTCCTATGTGCTGCTAGTAGCAGGGGGTATA
This sequence comes from Phyllobates terribilis, assembly GCF_046119375.1. Lineage (NCBI taxonomy): Eukaryota > Metazoa > Chordata > Amphibia > Anura > Dendrobatidae > Phyllobates > Phyllobates terribilis. Next base: position 334,045,790 of record NW_027362768.1, read on the forward strand.
ATTGCTGTGTAATCAGCTAAATTGACTGCTTTTTATCTAATTATAAAATTAAATATTGAAAATATAAAATATTAGGACAGTTCATATTAGACTTGAACTCCATTTGTTTTGGTTGATTTCCTAAAAAGTTGTAAACATGAGATATAACAAACACAAATTAAAGTCTAAATGCCAAAGATGTAAAACGTGACATAGACTCCAAAAATGAAAAGGTTAAAATGTACACAAGAAAAATCAAACTGAAAGTCAACACTTCCTTTTTACAAAAGTTCAAAGCCGCTTTCCTTGTATCAGTACTTGAAATGGTCCAAAGCAGTTAATTCAGAGGCTGCCAAAAAGTAATCAGAGCTACAGATAAGATTTATTACATAACACTTCTATATAACCCACTTGGGTCACAGAGACTCTTAAGCAAAATTTTTCCTTAAAAGTTGTACAGTACACGACTGTTCTGGGGAAAGATATTGCCAGTACATTACCAAATAGCAGAAATACTAAACTTGAAAGGGCCGATTTAAAAAGAAATATACTGTGTGTCTCAATCCATCAGTGACTTACTTTGGGTAAGGTTGACCTCTTAATTATATGGAACTCTTGCCAAGACTCTATCTAACCATCTTGTTTCAAAAAACACTCTTGGTTGGATGCCTGCAATGTGTCCATGTCCAATTCCCTGGATCCTCAGTACTAGAGTGATTTTGTAATGTTCTAGCACCCCCACAGTACCCCGGATTTTGGGTCAGATGCAAAATAGTAATGAGTCTCAACACTGACTTCATCCAAGTTTCAATTTCAGGAATGAGTGACCTTGACTTCCCTGTCTCTGTAATAGTTGCATAACTTGTTTTCGAAGAAATTTCAAGTCCCTCAAAAATTGCAAAAATAAATATTTTTCCTTTTCTATCCCTTATTGATCCTGCACTGGTGGTTTACTGGTCCCTTCAACAGTCTGTGTTTGCCCCATCTCATGGTTACATATAGTTACATACAGTAGTTACATAAGTTGAAAAAAGTCCTAGGTCCATCAAGTTCAACCTTTCGCCATCAATTATACACCTCATTGGCGTAATATCTACAAAAATCAGCTCTTACTCTGGCGGACCCACCATGGAATTTCTGAGGGGGAAATGTCTGTTTGCATGTGCAATTCTGTACCCAGTCCGAGCCCAAGTAGGTTTCAGTCTAAGAGCGTGTTCATCGTAACATGTTGAGATAGCCCCTTTTAAAGGTTCCCTGCTGGTTCAACAAACTTTACAAAAGTTAATAGTATAACCAAATATATATAATTAGCTTTTTAATATATTTTATCAGATGTATATTATTTATATTGTTCTCCTCTACTTATGAGACACTTCTAGCCTGCCCACCATGCCTCCTGAACTCTTTACTCTAAAAACTTGCTAAAACCCATCTTCCTCCAGAGAAAGACTACCAGCTCAAACAAGGTTCATATTACGTTTTTTTACTGAAGTCTTTGGAGAGGAGAGAAGGGAGGAACAGAGTAAGAACAAGACTAAAAGGAAGCGAGATACAGACAAAAATATACTCCAGATTCACAGCTACACTGTTTAGTTTTGCTATATAATGTCCTTCAAGCTGCTACTCCATCTGACTATGTGATACAGCATATAGAGAGAGAAAAGCAGAAATTTGTGTGCTATCTATGGGAGACATTATAGCAACCAGGTTTCACCCACTAGCTCAGAGACAGCTAGAAAATTAAAGCCTGCATTGGGACAAATTGGTGTAAAATTCAGGTCTACTGGATCTATCTATGTGCTACAAAATAGAGAAGGAAAAGAAGGAATGTGAAAAACATTGTAGCAGCTCGTCTTAGGCTATGCTCACATCCTGTTTTACTCTACATTCAGTGACTCCGTCGGGTCTTACGTATGGGCTGATGGTCGTATGAGCTGACAAGGCCATTGACTGTAATGCAGACATGTCCTCTGTCGGGCATCATTTTCAGCAGTATCTGTTTATTTGAGTCGGGCTCCATAATGTGGTCAACTGCATCTTGGAGCCCACCTTACATAGGAAGATACAGCCTAAAATGAAGTCCGACAGAGCACACATCTGCATTATTTCAGGCAATGGCCACGTCAGCACATACATCTGAATCCTGTTTTCCAGGGCTTCAGTTGTAAGCCCTGACAGAGCCACTGACCGTGGGGTAAAACGTGATGCGAATGTAGCCTTAACCCACTAGCTCAGAGACTCCTAAAATTTAGAGATAGAGTCTGCAGAGGGAAAAACTGAAGAAAATTTCAGGATACAAGTCTTATAATGAATAGAAAAAGTGGTATTTATGATGTGCACAGGTTAAAAGCTTATTCTGAAAAGCCACCTAAAAGTATAAGTATTCTTTAAGAATAATCTTGCATGCATGATCCAATGAATCTTTTTATTTTCCTATGCAAAAGTACAACAAATGGAGCTGAGTGGTGATATTCTCAGTCTTGTGATGCCATGTGGGCGGGGGTGGGATCTTTTGAATTCAGGATTATGTCTCTGGCTCTTTCTTCATTTTCTTGATATTCTTTTTACAACCAAATGTGAAATGCTTCTAAAAACTCACGACGTGAAGCTATTAATCTCAATGTGAGCTTCAATTTCAATCTTTCTGTAATATTCAACATTGATTGCTGCAGAAAATCTGGTGGAACATATTTACCGGCGGAGAATTACTTTTGTTTTAATATTCTTATGTGTTGATGAGAACGCTGTCAATTTAATGATCGATACGTTGGGATCTACACCTGGGACAATAAACTGAATGTTCATGCTTTGTTTGACATCCTGCAAATCCTAATTGTATGTGTTTTCACTTTTTTAAAGGGGGTTGTTCATTCAGTCAACCCCTTTTCATGGACATTGAAGGAGGTCCCTGCTGTAGGGACATTTGAGATATGATGACCAATGGGATCACCAGTGACCAAGAGCACCAACTCCTATGGCCCCATCAAGTACTTCAAACCACAGCACCATCCTGTATCCAAAGAGTTTGTTATGAACTGTTGTATCATAGAAACCTGAAACCGAGTCCGTAAGCCCACACGTCCTACAGCACCATATTAACTAAGATTCTGACACAACACTGGGTTTCTAGAGGTGATGTCCTGGATTCAGCTGGACATTCCTAGTTACCGGATGCTGTCTCTGCCCTAGAGTTGCCTTCTTCTGCAGAAGTAAATTGAAGCCACCTAGGTGTGCAAAAAATGATACCGGTGAACAGTTCGGATTATCTTCCCACATTTTTACTGCTCTCTGCAAAAGTACCATCGTAATGATGCACAGCTTCACGATGATGCCACCGATACTCCCTCACCTGACCCATCAATTTTGCCTCCAATGCCCTAACATGGACCCAGAGAAAAAGAAGAAGACAGGGCACAGCCGGAAGGGAAACAGCCATTCATTGAAGAAGAGGAAAGAATAAAAAGGTAAATTTTACTTTCAGCCAGTAAAAGCTAAAAACTGCATAGTGAGGAGACAAAAGAGCCTATAACTCTGGTATGATATGCAAATTGTCTCTTCAGAAAGGAAGAGGACTAGAACTTTAGTGCCACCTATGGGAAGTAGCAATCCTAAAAGTCAATATCGACTCTCTAACGAGTCTTGTCACATGACTTAGGTTACGACTCTGATAGGAACTCTGTAATCTGCAAGGCCTAAGGCTCCACTTACATTAGACGATGTGCGGCACCAAGGGCGGACACAGACAGAAGAGGGACCTTGTGCAAGAATAGAATATAGCCCCTTTGAGGTCCAATAATGTGTCTGTGAAGGAAGATGCTTGCTGCTTTGGAGGTGGAAACGAGCCCCATTACCTTTTGGGCCCCTGTGCAACTGCACAGGTAGCACCAAAGGTATGTCCACCCCTGTGTGGCACTAAACTGCTGATTATTGACTTGTTTGATGATGGGTGGTAGTTTAATAGCCTGTTTCCATAGGCAGACTGCCCCTCAGATATGCACTGAACAATCTGTAACAGATCGTTCAGTGCGCACAGGCTCTTCTCAACAGCGCAAGTCCTGTTAACACTTATTTTAAATTAAAGAAAGAACGTTACCCTTGGAAAGGGCCTTACCAGTGTGAGACATGTAGATTGCGAGAAAATAAAGGGGGACACAACCAAGCCCTTTGTCAAAACGAAACTATTTTTGAAAAAGAGCTTGGTGCGAGCACAAAATGCGTAAAAATAAAAACTACTAAATTATTTTTCCATCCTTAAACTGCTTCCTTCATACAGCAACGCAGTCTACTCTAAAACGTCAATCTCCATTTTTCTACATGTTGATCAGGAAAAGAGGCTGTCAGTCATTATATGTCACACATTAGTAATTCCTCCTCTAATTTATAGTAAGCTCTGGAGGCAGATTCTCAGGGAGATCTATGTCCGGCCCATAGATCCTAACAGCTCATTTACATATTAAGAAAAATATGGATTTCTCTGGAATAAGACATTAGTTCGCAGATATCATTTTATTCAACTTTCTATGACCTCTATGCCCATATTGACAGATTAGGAGGGTTGATCCTACTGACAGATTCCCTTAAAGGTTGTACTGCACCAGGTGGAAGGGGCATTAACTGAATTTTTGCACCTCGTCTCATGAGCCTTTAGCTGAAATCATCCATTAGAGAAAGGGGGCAGCATTTTTGCAGTTATACTGTCCTTACTAATGAACTTTTTCTGGTAAGTATGATGGGAATCATTAAAATCTAGACTATTTATGTAGTCCTGGCTAATGCTAAGAGTACCTGGCTAATGCTAAGAGTCTTGCCAAGGTTGCATGGAGGACACAGAACAAAGTATTAAAGTGAAAAATTATCATTAATGATGGAAATGGCTGCTTTATACACAGCACTTGTAACTGGAACACCCACCTTGGGTGCAGAGACGACATTCGTAATTAGGGTCCTACTCCTAGACTACTCAAGACTCTCTATGGTACAATGGTACTATATATAGTCATTGTAGGGTTCAATAGTACAGTACCTGTCTAAACAAATACTGGAATCGAATGCTGTCTCAGATGCTATATACTATGGTATATACAGTGGAATTTACTTCGTCATTGACCACTTGATGAGATCAGGCATTGCCTTCACACTGGAGCTCCAAGATACACCTCTGATCACATCTCAGAAATGAATCACAGAAAATAGTTTTGTATGTATGAGAATGTGTCCAGGCGATATTCCGATACTGAGCCAAATAAAAACTAGAATAATTTTTCATGTTTAAGACACAGGCAGTCGGAGATTAGAGGCACAGAGGAAAGGGAGTCCTGCCAGTAGCAAAAACATGGAAGAAACAGCCCTGTTTTTGATGCTTATGCTCCCTTTGCTTAAGTTATCAGGAGCTTTCGAGTATAAACAAAGGAAAGTTCACCCCTCGGTACAAGGGCCGACGAGAGCGGAACGTGAGAACAGTTCAGAGACGTGGAACAGGAGAGATGCTGAAGGTTCATTGGGAAAACAGCAGGGGATGAACTTCAATGGATAATCCAGATATCCACGCACATCCAAAAAGACAGCGGACATGCTTTTAAAAGACTTGGCTTTCCAGCACTTGGTAATGGACTGCAAGAAATATATGTATTTGTTTTCTGCTGCCAAAAGATCTTTTAACATATTTACTCAGTGAATCTTCTGGTTAAAGATCAGGCTAAGACTCTACATCAAAGAGTGGAAGAAATTTTCTTAAAAGCAATATATTATTTATTTATCAGAGGGGCAATGGGACTTCACGCAGGAGAAATGTGTTATATCTTGTGTAGTACTTTAAATATTCTAATTAAAAAAGTTTGTCAGGTTAAACATGGACCATCAATATCAGACTGGTGAGGGTCTGACATCAGGCACCTCCATCGATCAGCTGTTTGAAACTACCCTGGTGGATGGAAATTCACTGTGTACGGAACAGCTCAGCTCTGTACACTGTGTACTGACCATTCTCGGGTACTGCAGCTCAGCTCTGTACACAGTGTACTGACCATTCTCGGGTACTGCAGCTCAGCTCTGTACACTGTGTACTGACCATTCTCGGGTACTGCAGCTCAGCTCTGTACACTGTGTACTGACCATGCTCGGGTACTGAAGCTCAGCTCTGTACACTGTGTACTGACCATTCTCGGGTACTGCTGCTCAGCTCTGTACACTGTGTACTGACCATTCTCGGGTACTGCAACTCAGCTCTGTACACAGTGTACTGACCATTCTCGGGTACTGCAGCTCAGCTCTGTACACTGTGTACTGACCATTCTCGGGTACTGCAGCTCAGCTCTGTACACTGTGTACTGACAATTCTCGGGTACTGCAGCTCAGCTCTGTTCACTGTGTACTGACAATTCTCAGGTACTGCAGCTCAGCTCTGTACACTGTGTACTGACCATTCTCGGGTCCTGCAGCTCAGCTCTGTACACTGTGTACTGACCATTCTCGGGTACTGAAGCTCAGCTCTGTACACTGTGTACTGACCAATCTCGGGTACTGCTGCTCAGCTCTGTACACTGTGTACTGACCATTCTCGGGTACTGCAGCTCAGCTCTGTACACAGTGTACTGACCATTCTCGGGTACTGCAGCTCAGCTCTGTACACAGTGTACTGACCATTCTCGGGTACTGCAGCTCAGCTCTGTACACTGTGTACTGACCATTCTCGGGTACTGCAGCTCAGCTCTGTACACTGTGTACTGACCATTCTCGGGTACTGCAGCTCAGCTCTGTACACTGTGTACTGACTATTCTCGGGTACTGCAGCTCAGCTCTGTTCACTGTGTACTGACAATTCTCGGGTACTGAGCTCAGCACTGTACACAGTGTACTGACCATTCTCGGGTACTGCAGCTCAGCTCTGTACACTGTATACTGACCATTCTCGGGTACTGCAGCTCAGCTCTGTACACAGTGTACTGACCATTCTCGGGTACTGCAGCTCAGCTCTGTACACTGTGTACTGACCATTCTCGGGTACTGAAGCTCAGCTCTGTACACTGTGTACTGACAATTCTCGGGTACTGCTGCTCAGCTCTGTACACTGTGTACTGACCATTCTCGGGTACTGCAGCTCAGCTCTGTACACAGTGTACTGACCATTCTCGGGTACTGCAGCTCAGCTCTGTACACTGTGTACTGACCATTCTCCGGTACTGCAGCTCAGCTCTGTACACTGTGTACTGACCATTCTCGGGTACTGCAGCTCAGCTCTGTACACTGTGTACTGACCATTCTCGGGTACTGAAGCTCAGCTCTGTACACTGTGTACTGACCATTCTCGGGTACTGCTGCTCAGCTCTGTACACTGTGTACTGACCATTCTCGGGTACTGCAGCTCAGCTCTGTACACAGTGTACTGACCATTCTCGGGTACTGCAGCTCAGCTCTGTACACAGTGTACTGACCATTCTCGGGTACTGAAGCTCAGCTCTGTACACTGTGTACTGACCATTCTCGGGTACTGCAGCTCAGCTCTGTACACTGTGTACTGACCATTCTCGGGTACTGCAGCTCAGCTCTGTACACTGTGTACTGACCATTCTCGGGTACTGAAGCTCAGCTCTGTACACTGTGTACTGACCATTCTCGGGTACTGCTGCTCAGCTCTGTACACTGTGTACTGACCATTCTCGGGTACTGCAGCTCAGCTCTGTACACAGTGTACTGACCATTCTCGGGTACTGCAGCTCAGCTCTGTACACTGTGTACTGACCATTCTCGGGTACTGCAGCTCAGCTCTGTACACTGTGTACTGACCATTCTCGGGTACTGCAGCTCAGCTCTGTACACTGTGTACTGACCATTCTCGGGTACTGCAGCTCAGCTCTGTACACTGTGTACTGACTATTCTCGGATACTGCAGCTCAGCTCTGTTCACTGTGTACTGACAATTCTCAGGTACTGAGCTCAGCACTGTACACAGTGTACTGACCATTCTCGGGTACTGCAGCTCAGCTCTGTACACTGTGTACTGACCATTCTCGGGTACTGCAGCTCAGCTCTGTACACAGTGTACTGACCATTCTCGGGTACTGCAGCTCAGCTCTGTACACTGTGTACTGACCATTCTCGGGTACTGCAGCTCAGCTCTGTACACTGTGTACTGACCATTCTCGGGTACTGCAGCTCAGCTCTGTACACTGTGTAGTGGCCATTCTCGGTACTGCAGCTCAGCTCTGTACACTGTGTACTGACCATTCTCGGGTACTGCAGCTCAGCTCTGTACACTGTGTACTGACCATTCTCGGGTACTGCAGCTCAGCTCTGTTCACTGTGTACTGACAATTCTCAGGTACTGAGCTCAGCACTGTACACAGTGTACTGACCATTCTCGGGTACTGCAGCTCAGCTCTGTACACTGTGTACTGACCATTCTCGGGTACTGCAGCTCAGCTCTGTACACTGTGTACTGACCATTCTCGGGTACTGCAGCTCAGCTCTGCACACTGTGTACTGACCATTCTCGGGTACTGCAGCTCAGCTCTGTACACTGTGTACTGACCATTCTCGGGTACTGCAGCTCAGCTCTGTACACTGTGTACTGACCATTCTCGGGTACTGCAGCTCAGCTCTGCACACTGTGTACTGACCATTCTCGGGTACTGCAGCTCAGCTCTGTACACTGTGTACTGACCATTCTCGGGTACTGCAGCTCAGCTCTGTACACTGTGTAGTGGCCATTCTCGGTACTGCAGCTCACCTCTGTACACTGTGTACTGACCATTCTCGGGTACTGCAGCTCAGCTCTGTACACTGTGTACTGACCATTCTCGGGTACTGCAGCTCAGCTCTGTACACTGTGTAGTGGCCATTCTCGGGTACTGCTGCTCAGCTCTGTACACTGTGTAGTGGCCATTCTCGGGTTCTGCAGTTCAGCTCTGTACACTGTGTAGTGGCCATTCTCGAGTACTGCAGCCCAGCTCTGTACACAGTGTACAGACCATTCTCGGGTTCTTCAGCTCAGCTCTGTACACTGTGTACTGACCATTCTCGGGTACTGCAGCTCAGCTCTGTACACAGTGTACTGACCATTCTCGGATACTGCAGCTCAGCTCTGTACACTGTGTACTGACAATTCTCAGGTACTGCAGCTCAGCTCTGTACACTGTGTACTGACCACTCTCGGGTACTGCAGCTCAGCTCTGTACACTGTGTACTGACAATTCTCGGGTACTGCAGCTCAGCTCTGTACACTATGTAGTGACCTTTCTCGGATACTGCAGCTCAGCTCAGTACACTGTGTAGTGGCCGTTCTTGGGTACTGCAGCCCAGCTCTGTACACAGTGTACTGACCATTCTCGGGTACTGCAGCTCAGCTCTGTACACTGTGTACTGCCCATTCTCGGGTACTGCAGCTCAGCTCTGTACACTGTGTACTGACAATTCTCGGATACTGCTTGCTCAGCTCTTTTCACTGTGTAGTGGCCTTTCTTGACTCCATCTCAGCTTTGTTCACTGTGTAATGGCCATTTTCGGGTACTGCAGCTCAGCTCAGTATACTGTGTAGACACCATTCTTGAATACTGCAGCTCAGCTCTGTTCACTATGTAGCGGCCATTCTTGGGTACTGCAGCTCGGCTTTGATCACTGTGTTCACTGAAGCTTGGTTCAGTATACTGTGCAGTGGCCATTCTTGAGTACTGCAGCTCAGCCCTGTACACTGTATAGTGGCCGTTCTTGGGTACTGCAGCTCAGCTGTGTTCACTGTGCAGTGGTCATTCTCGGAAACTGCAGCTTTGCTCTGTACACTGTGTAGTGGCCGTTCTCAGGTACTGCAGCCCAGCTCTGTATACTGTGCAGTGGCTATTCTCGGGTACTGCAGCTCAGCTCGGTACACTATGTAGTGGCCATTCTCGGATACTGCAGCTCAGCTCTGTACACTATGTAGTGGCCATTTTCGGATACTGCAGCTCAGCTCTGTACACTATGTATTGGCCGTTCTTGGTTTCTGCAGCCCAGCTCTGTACACTGTATAGTGGCCATTCTTGGGTACTGCAGCTCAGCTCTGTACGCTGTATAGTGGCCGTTCTTGGGTACTGCAGCTCAGCTCTGTTCACTGTGCAGTGATCGTTCTCGGAAACTGCAGCTCAGCTCTGTACACTGTGTAGTGGCCATTATTGGGTACTGCAGATTAGCTCTGTTTGAAGTGAATGTGATCTACAGCGCCCCACATCACTCACTACATAATGTACTGGGCTCGACTGCTCTGGGACCATGCACTGTGCACTTTGGGAGCTGTAAACATTTGATTGCTCGGGGTGCAGGATGTCGGCCCCTCCATTGATCCTAAGGATAGGTCATCAATATCTAAATCCTTTAAAACCCATTTTAGGCTACAGTTAATTTTAATTAAAACTCATTCTTGTATGTAGGTAAGTCCCACAGGCATTCACAAGGGATAGAGGAGTAACTGATGACAAGTGACCTAGATGCAGCCTAATGATGCCGAATTTAGCATTGTCCTGAAGTCTCAGTACAGGATGTCTCTGTACCCACTGAAATGATCATATAGATTCATTAATTCTATAGGGAAGGAAATTCTTGATCGGCAAGTGGCACTGATGATGAAGTAACTTGCATATATCCTGATTATCCTCTGACTTGTAATTTTCTCTGTTTCAAAAAAGTGGATGGAGCTGGCTTGCATTTTGACTGGCAGTGGGGCTTTGTCAATGGCACTGTATTGAGCACTGTACTTATCGACAGACACAATGAGGCTGTCAGTATATAGGAGTTCTTTGAATAACAAACTTTCTTCTCCCCACTCCTGGACAGACCAATGGCAAGGCAGGATTGATGATCAATAGGGCGCACCTGACACCCTAATAAAATCCTTATTATTCAAGTGTCGTTTGGCAATGTCATGCCAGGTGTGAATGCAATACAGGGGGGAAAGGTAAAGGGAGCCCAAACACTAGGGAAAGGGGAAGTGGTTACCTCTTAAACTGGACTAGCGTCACCCTGTCTTCCCCTACTATCCCTATACAGCCTCCGCAGCTGTGGCCGGTCACGTGCCTCGCCCTACTATCCCTGGGTGAGACTACAACTGGGAGTGGAAGGAGATGAGCACTAGTCAACCTCCGCTAGCACTCTAAAGACAAAAGGGGAAGACAACACAGGGGAATTACAACTTACCTTTAGAAGAAACTCCAACAGGGCACACAGCCTCAATACTCCAAAGAGGACGTGATGCTACTGCAGCCAAGCTCCAAGAAGGAATGAGTATAACCGGCGACGCCTACCTAGAGAGACCAGGTATATATACACCCAGGCCAGAGGGAGGTAGTCGCTGGGTCCTAAAGACAACCTCCTATCTAGGAAGCTGTCTGCAATGCCAAACGTGGAGATCTCCTACAGGCCACTGCAGGGCGACTGTCTCTTACCTTCAACATACCCGTGATAGGCAAACAGTGACAAATAGCAGAGCCAGTGATGTAGCAGAGCTGGGGTGTCTGAAGGGACACAGAAACCAGTATCAGACCCAGCGACTTTGCAGAGCTGGGAGGTGGCACGCAGAGTCAACATAACGCGTGGCTCGGAAAAGTGATGTCAAAGGACCAGAAAGAGCCAGCCACTGCACAGTAAGAATAGAGTGCTCGGCATTGGATTCAAGAGCAGTGAACCTGTCAACCTGTCGTCTCATTTCTGGATCCTGTCTCTGCTATTGACCCAACTTGCTGACACCTCTTCCTTCTGGTTGCTCCACCGGTCAGCAGCTACTCTATGGACACAACTGGGTGCCTCTGCAGCAAAGGACAGACCCCTGAACACTGATGAAAGGTCAATTACAGGAGTGCCCCTGGGCCTACTACATGGAGAGGATTGTGCCAACTCTGTCCATAGTTGCCTACTTGAGTTGAGTGGAATTATGGAAGGACTGGAGTAGAGGTACTAACTATAGTTGGTAATGTTGTGGTGTCATTGACTGCTGCAATCAAGAGTGCAAAAACCCTGAATCCAACTGATAAAATTACAGGGTGCAAAAATTTTGCTGGCAAAGGGGAATATGTGTTTTGGTGACTTCTACTTGCATCTGTTAACAACTATCTTCACAATATACTAAATACACCCCCCATTAAATTAATGATTTGCGAGCTACAAAATGGTGTAGAAATATTAATTTAAGTGGTTGTCAAGGACTAAGAAGGAAAAGTCGTCAATATCCGATCTGTGAGAGTTTGACACCTTGCATCTACACCGATCAGCTGTTACCAGTTCCTGTGGCCACCAGAAGTTCATGGTGCAAAGAGCAGGAATGCCAGAACTCCGTGCATTGTGTAGTGGCCATTTTTGGTATTGCCGCTCAACTACTATTGAGGCGAATGAGGAATGAACTACAACAACCAAGAATGCCCACTGCACAATGTACTGAACTGCGGTATACCATCTCTGTTCATTGTGTATTTCCAGTGGTCATGAGAACCAATAACAACTGATCATGGGAGAGCCAGGTGTCTGATCCACTCTGATCTGATATTACCTATTTTATGGATAGGTCACTATTTCAGTCCCAGACGATAGCTTTAAGGAATATTGCAGGCATTATTATTTTTGTGTTTTAAGCAGTGATTTTTATTATTGGATTCATTTTTTGGTCTGGAAATATAGATGCAGTTTGAGTTATGGAGAAGCAAAGTACATAAAAATAATCACCCACAAACATTCTTAATATATATTGCATTCACTCAGGTGTCTTCATAAATAATAAAAAAATCTTTATATACAATGGTCATAGAAAGGTTAAAAAAAATTATACTTAAAAAAAAAAAAAAATTATACGCACCCTTAACTACAATAGCGGAGAAGGTCACATTTCCCCTTTAACAGAAATGTCACACATTCTCAATAGACAACGTTTAAAAGAATTGTCTTCGAAGAATTCAAAGTTTGTTCAGCAGTTTTGTTGGACAAAGTTATCCTGCTGTGGCCAGAAGATAAAAGTCACTCTTTTCCTACAAGAGAAGCCTTTATGCGGATCTCCTACGGACCAAGGGCAAGTAAAAATGCATAACAAAATGGCTTCCCTGATGAGAAAAGCCATAGGTCGTGGACTCTGACTTTCTTTTTTCAGGCTACTGTCTTGTACTTCAGAAAATCGAGAAACTGAGAAAACAAAAGTAACAACTTTTTGAAGACTAATCTCATTGTACTGCTGTGAACACTTTGTCAGGTAAGTCCATTGGTTTCCTTTGCTGCTAGTCTACTAACTTTTTAAGGGAGGTTCTCCGGGACTTTATAAGAAAAAAGCTTTGAGAGTCAATCATGTCAAAACCCCAATATTTCTAATCTCCTTTTTCAAATTTGGTCCCTACATATATTGGTGCATCTCACTAAATTAGAATATCATCAAAAAGTTAATTTATTTAAGTTCTTCCATACAAGAAGTGAAACTCCTTATATAGAGTCATTACAAACAGAGTGATCTATTTCAAGTGTTTATTTCTGTTTAATGTTGATGATGATGGCTTACAGCCAATGAAAGCACAAAAGTCATTATCTCAGTAAATTAGAATACTTTATAACAACAACTTGAAAAATGTTTTTGAAATCCGAAATGTTGGCCTACTGAAATGTATGGTCAGTAAATGCCCTAAATACTTGGTCGGGGCTCCTTTTGCATCAATTACTGCATCAATGCGGCGTGGCATGGATGCGATCAGCCTGTGGCACTGCTGAGGGGTTATGGAAGCCCAGGTTGCTTTGATAGCAGCCTTCAGCTCGTCTGCATTGTTGGGTCTGGTGTCTCTCATCTTCCTCTTGACAATACCCCATAGATTCTCTATAATAGATTCTCTATGGGGTTAAGGTCAGGCGAGTTTGCTGCCAATCAAACACAGTGATACTGTTGTGTGTAAACCAGGTATTTATTCTTTTGGCAGTGTGGACAGGGGCCAAGTCCTGCTGGAGAATGAAATTTCCATCTCCAAAAAGCTTGTCGGCAGAGGGGAGCATGAAGGGCTCTAAAATTTCCTGGTAGACAGCTGCGCTGACTTTGGTCTTGATAAAACACAGTGGACCTATACCAGCAGATGATATGGCTCCCCAAACCATCATTGATTGTGGAAACTTCACACTAGACCTCAAGCAGCTTGGATTGTGTCCTCTCCACTCTTCCTCCAGACTCTGGGACCTTGTGTGTCAATGACTGCCTTCTGGACATCTGTCAAGTCAGCAGTCTTCCCCATTATTTTGGAGCCTACTGAAACAGACTAAGGGACCTTTTAAATGTTTAGGAAGCCTTTGCAGGAGTTTTTTGTTCATTATTTTAATTTACTGAGATAATGAGTTGGGGTTGTGTGTTTTCATTGGATGTAAGCCATAATCATCATCATTAACAGAAATAAACACTGGAAATAGATCACTCTGTTTGTAATGACTCTATATAATATATGAGTTTCACTTTTTGTATTGAAGAACTGAAATAAATTTACTTTTTGATGATATTCTAATTTAGTGAGATGCACCTGTATTTCTTGAGATTGGCATCTATTTGAAAATTAAGCAAAACTTGTGTTATTGTTATTGTGTGAGTCGGGCAACCCAAGAGTCAGGGTAGTCAAGTAGTCCGAGGTCAATAGCCAGGAGGGTACGTCATGAACAGAGGGAAAAGACAAAGGCTTAGTTAGGTAACGGTCCAAGGTCAAAATACCAGGAGGATAACGGATCAGAGCAAAGAGGTTAAACAAAAGGATGATCAGAACGAGATCCAAGGTCAGGCAGCGATAGATCAACAAGTTAAGCACTAGTGTCATGGGTGTGTCAGGTGTTGCTCTGGAGCCGGCTGCAGAAGGTCACTGCGCTTGGCATTGAAGATGCCTTCTTGATCCTCTCATCTCTTTGGTATTGTTGTATCCTTCTTCCTTTAGGACCCAGCAGCTACCTCCACCTTCTTCTGCTGATTGACACACCCTTGCTTGGTAGTTAAAAACTCTCTAGTTTCTCCAGATAGGCGCCGGTGATAGTTCTATGTACTTCTGTGTTGGCTTGGAGCACTAGCAGTTGGCTAGTTTCGTCTCTGGTGCCCTTGGAGGACAGTTGGCATTATCTCCCTGTTGTCTGCTCAAGCTAAGTATATCCCCTTTGTTTGTCTACCTTATTGTCTTTAGTTTGTAGTGGGGCTTGACTAGTGCTCACCCTGTCCCCACCCTATATAGGGCCAAGCTCTAGAGACATTCAAGGCTTAGGTTCCTCCTTAGCGATAGGTGTGGAACATATTTAGGGATGATAGGGTAGCAAAGGGGATATTAGATCTGCCTAGGGGGTCTCCACTCCCCCTTTCCCTAGTGTTTTGGCTTCCTCCCCCTCTACCCTTCTTGTTGCACTTAGTCTTTCCCTCACCTTGCGTGAGAACTAGGCACAAAGAACACAAACCACACTAAGCTGAAACTACGGCTGGCAGCTATCTGGAACCCGCAGCTGAGTAATCAAGGGAACATGGAACACCTGGTGAGAGCTCAGCATCCCACATTCTCAGATTGGACAGCCGAGCTGTCAATAAAAACACAGAAAGATCAACACGGCCCTGCACCAAACTGGACGTCTAAGCTGTCAATCACTGCACAGACAGCTCTGCACACCCCTGCACCAGACTCAACGACTGAGCTGTCAATCACTGTGTCCTAAGACACACTGAGAGGTGGAACCTTTACAGTTATGCCTCGTTCAGAGTCTGAAGGATGGTACATGATACCGGCATTATCTCTTTGCCGTTTTTGAAACAATGTCATGCACTGCTCCTTCATACCCTGAACTCTGCATATCTATGTCTTTCTATAGGATAGACGATCTAGGTATAATAGTTCGAGATTCAACACATATGACCCCCACCAATGAGCAGAACAGATGTGACCGACTCTGCTATTGAGCCCTGCAGAAATGATTGGGTTATATTACATAACTGGACAGATTCCTGCGCTTTGTACTGCACCCCCTATGTGCTGTGGCCCCTTTGTGTTGCTTACAGGTTGGGGTCCTTGGATTTGGACCATAACCAAACATATTTCATGGTCTATCCAATAATAATTCTATCTTACACATTCATAGTCAATGATTTATAACAAAGAGCTGATAGGTTTCAGCACCCACATTTGCCAGTTAAAAACAATTGCTTTCCCCATTACACACATTTCTCTTCATATATAAAGTATATAGACACCTTTGGGGGCATTGTTTTTATTTAAAAAAAAATTGCAATAGGGTTACATTATAAATTTGGCTTCTAGAATAGGAGTTACCTCTGAGTCTGTCAGTGAGCTCATTTTGATTGCCAGGGTCTGTAATCCTTATCTTTCTTCCCCTGTACTCTTCCAATTTGATTTATGAAAAGATAACAGTTTAAGTTTGATTTGGTCATAAATCAGTTTAGAAGATGGTCCAGGAGAAGAGAGATAAGAGATATTCAATGATAACTCATTCTACAGTCTGCCTTGTATAGTACTTACAGAATTTAGAAGCAAAACACACCAACATTTTTAATTAAACACTAATGCTAAAGTAATTTTTAAGATGAAACCCATATATATATTTTTTTTAAAAAGATTTCCACATCTTGGATATTGATACCTTTATTGTCATTTATTTATTACTTTAATGCATTTTTGGGGGAATAAAAAATATTTTTTCAATTGGATTTAATTAACATTTTTGCACAGTTTGGCTTTTACAGCTTCTTTGTTTTCCCTCTGCATTGCTGACCGCTGAATGAATTAACTGAGAATCTGTCAGTGAGTTTGTTTTAATATAAAAGTTTATAACCATCTTATTTGCATTTTTCTAATTTCCGCTGAGCTGATCTATGACCACGAGGTGTGATGTGGTCTGCGATTGTAAATGAGCTTAGAAAAAGAGGGATAACAGAGTTACAATCTCAATCTGAACGAGCTCACTGACGGATTCTATGTTAACTCATTTGGCAGTCAGCAATAGACAGTGCAACATGTAGGATATAAAAGTTGAACAACAATTAAATATTATACATGCATTCAAGTTAAAAAATGCCCTTGAATGAATGAACATCCTTTCAGCCTATCAAACTCATGGGGAAAGTGAAGCAAGCAGCACTCAGAAGTGGGCATTTGTATTACCTGTCAAAAAAAGTAGGAAAAAAAGAAGTTATTCAAGCTCTAAATTAACAAATTCCTTTTTTTTTACTTTTCCTACTAGTTGTAATAGGATGATGATATAATTTTACATTGCTAGACAAGGAACCTAATAGAAAAAGCCTAAAGTGTTAATTATACCGTCCTGTAATTATGCTACCTGCTATAATTAAATAGGAAGTTTTACTAAACAAGTAAGATCCATTAATAGTCACAGGGCAATAGGAAACTATAAAGGCACAATTGTAATCATGCTTCCAAAATTGAATTTACTCATTATAGATAAAATACATTTCTCCGCCATTGATATACTCATCATAGCAAATAAATGGGCTCGATATAATTACCACTATAAAAACAAAACTCCATTAACAGCCATTTCCATTTTTCTCCTTCAATTGCTAAGAAAAAACTCCTTAGGAAAGTAGAAATTTAGGAAAATGTGGAGAATGCTCCTTTTTCGAAATAGTTATCTGATTGGATACATGATGGCTAAGAATGGTATTACGTAAACTAGGAAGCATAGTATGGGCAGAGTTATAGACAGTAAAGTGTTGCAATACACTGATATTTCAAAGAAGACTTGTTACTTGCTAAAAATAAAACTGAGTTTAATCCCTGACATTTCCTGATTCTGACGCTTTTTTCCGTTTTGACCTGCGTTACTCCATTGCAGAGATATTCACTTTTGTTGCTTTTGGAGCGCAGCATGTGAAACCTCTGCTTGTTGTGCAATTGGATGTTTCTTCATAGTCTTCTCTGGGGGTTGAGCTCTTTGACCCCTTCCTCCTAGATCTAAAGTCTAGCAGTCTCAGACACTGCCAAGCTGTGAATGGCAGCATCTGGGAGGAAGGGGTATAAGAGCAACCCCCCCGCCTCCCGAGAAGACTCTAAAGTTGCACTACATGCAGAGATTTCACATACTGCGCTCCAAAGTTAACAAATGTGAATATCTCTACGATGGAACGACGTAGAGCAAAATGGAAAAAAAGCGTCAGAATCAAGGCAGCTCAAGGATTTTTACAAGATACAAATTTTTTTTTGAGCAAATGACATGTCCTTTTTAGAAAAGCGCCATGACTATCCATGAGTTACATATGTAATTGCAGCTCGTATCTATTGATAACAAGATTGGACAGATGTATCTCTTTTGGATAAAAGGCAGCCATGTTTTTCTAATTCTTTTCAACCCCTTTTATTTATGTTAGCACAGTGTGGAATGTATTGTGATAGGGTATCGTTGGCACAATCTTTTACTTGTAACAGATGGTATTTTGGTTCGGTAACTCATTACCTAATGTCCTGCCCTAATTGTACATTTGGAAAATGTCTTTATTAATATTTGATGCCACCCTCTGTTCTTAGTACAATGCAAACAAAGAGCAGAAACAACACTTAATCACTTATCTAAACCCGATGGGAATTTTGTTTTATTAATGTTTATTATGTTTGTTATGTTTATTATGTTATTTGTAGTTTTATTTTAACTCCTAGAAACATAAAAGTATGGAATAAAAGAATGTAGTCAAGGTTCCTTTATTGGCACACAAGGTTTTGTTTGGCCAGATTACAATTGTCCTGAATTCCAGTACTTAGTGTATAAGCAGGAAATAGCTGCTAATACAATAATCAGTCAGTCTCTAACGTTTATGTGTGGAGGAAAAAGGGATTTTGTCATGTAAATAGGAAAGGGTTCTTCACAGTTAGAGCAATCAGACTGTGGAATGCCCTCCCTTAGGAGGATCTTGACAAACGTGCACTGTGCGCTGACAGTCTGCTCTCTTAATTTACAGTTCAACACTGGTATCGACCCCTTTCATTTAAAACAAGCTCTGGAGGCAGATTCTTGGGGAGATCTATGTCCGGCCCATAGATCTTAACAGCTCATTTACATATTAAGAAAAACATGGATTTCTCTGGAATAAAACATCGGATCACAGATATCAAGGTATCATTTTATTCAATTTTCTATCACCTACATGCCCATATAGACTGCTTAGGAGGGTTGATCCTACTGATAGATTCCCTTTAAGTCAACTACATTACAATGCAAGACCAGTGAAAATGTAATTTTTTCCTTTTCTATTTTTTTCAATTTTTCCCCATTCAATACTGACAAACATTAAGGATAGTCATCCAATTTTGATGTTTTGTACAAGGCTAATATGTCCCACCCCAAAAGAAAGAGTTGGAAATATAAAATAAAAATGACCTTTAACAATGCGTTTTGTTCCAAACGCTGTAATGAATTGTTAAAAATAATAAATATTATAATGAATTAATTAGAAATATAGCGAGCAGAATAAATACATAAAATACAATGTAAAAATATGTAAACTAACTTATTGAATAAAAATGCGTAAATGTATTTGAAAAAAGTTGCAACTTTGAGCAACACTAAGTACAATGACTTATTGTCCCTGTCAGGGAAAAAAATAAATAAAAAAAATAATAAAATATAAACCTTTTCAGCAATATAATAATGGCATGTGCCAAGAGGAGCAGATTCAGCAAAGCTTGGTGTGGATGAAACATTTCTGTCGGCAGTGTTCCAGTGATTTTCTGAACAGAATACAATTGTGGAAAAGGAAATGAGCTTCTCAGAACACATTTCAAAAGTGAACAAGCTGTCAAGGAACCTCGAAGAAGTCCAACAGAGACAGAAGGAAAGCTAAATCGTGTGGGACATTGAGTGGGCACATCCGTAGAACATGTCGACTTCAAACGCTCTGTATCGTGGAAAAGGAACAAAATGTGTAACGTTTTAGGGCAGTGTGGGGGGAAAAAAAAATTTTGTTAAATTATTAGACAAGAATCGTACAACTTGCTTTGCTAAGTAATCTTCTTTTCCCCGTTCATCTCTGTTCCTCAGCATCCTCTCTGTGTGGATCATATCAATTCAGGAGAGATGTCTTCACCATGTTTACCGCTTTAATCTGTTCTTTTTCCCAGTGTCATTTTCTCCCCCGCTTGTGAAGACGACAGTGTCCATTTCTAGACTGGAATCTCTGGCAGTTCATGCTGTTCTTATTTATTTATACCCAGACACACAAAGAAGTTATATCTTAGAAAAAAAAGAATGTCTGAGGCTCTTTTTTGTCTTATTGGTGTAATATTGAGGCTTAAAGGGGTTTTCCCACGAAAAAAAAGTTCATTTTATTCAACATTTTAATCAATAGATCTTGGAATAATAATAAGTTCCACAATTGGATGTGTTTAAAAATAA
Source organism: Phyllobates terribilis (assembly GCF_046119375.1). Lineage (NCBI taxonomy): Eukaryota > Metazoa > Chordata > Amphibia > Anura > Dendrobatidae > Phyllobates > Phyllobates terribilis. Next base: position 334,066,118 of record NW_027362768.1, read on the forward strand.
TATTCCTGTGCTGAGATAATCTTATAAATGTGCCCCTGCTGTGTACTGTGTAATGGCTGTGTCTTACTGTGCAGGAACATGGTCTAATCATACCACATCTCCTGGACAGGAGGGGAATCAAAAGAGTATACAGACAGGACAGCAGGGGATCACAGCGTATTCCTTCTTTGAAATAAATCACTGGTTAAAAAAAGGCAGGGAAATGCCTTGCATCACAAAAAGAATCAGCTGTTCTGTCTGTATACTCTTTTGCTTCCTCCACTGCTGTCCTGTCTGTATACTCTTTTGCTTCCCCTCCTGCCCAGGAGATGTGGTATGATCAGACCATGTTCCTGTATGGTCAGGCACAGCCATTACACAGTACACAGCAGGGGCACATTTATAAGATTATCTCAGCACAGGAACATTATTTTTTAACACATCCAATTGTGGAACTTACTATTATTCCAATATCTATTAATTAAAATGTACTTTGTTTGTGGGAAAACCCCCGTAAAGAGGACCAGTCAGCTCTCTTGGCATGTCTGTTTTACTTATATTCCCCATAAAATAACAATTCTGGCATATTGTTTTAGAACTCTGCTCTGTGCTTTGTTGTTCCTCCTGGAAATCTATGAGAAAAACTTATCACAATTCCTTTGGAGAGTCCTTCTACATACACTGACACTGTCCAATCAGTGCTAACAGTGTCAATCCTATTAGATACACACCCTATTGGCAATGGGAATGGTAACCCCTAGTTTTCAAATTTGTAATATATTTTCCAGGAAGAATAATAGGAACAGTAGAAGTATTTCTCCCCTCTGAACACCCTACTTCTCAAGAGAAACGTATTCTCCTGCCCTCAAATTGCATTGCTTGAATAATTAGCGGACGCCATGCCACGTTTGGGGAGCCCCTGATGTGCCTAAACAGTGAAAACCCCCCACAAGTGACACCATTTTGGAAACTAGACCCCTCAGGGAACTTATCTAGATGTGTGGTGAGCACCTTGAACCCCAAGGTGCTTCATAGAAGTTTATAACATTGAGCTGTAAAAATAAAATTTTCACATTTTTCCCACAAAAAAGTTTTTCAGCCCCCAATTTTGCATTTTCATAAGGGTAACAGGAGAAATTGCACCATGCAGTTTGTTGTTCAATTTCTCCTGAGTAAGCAGATACCCCATATATGGGGGAAAACCACTGTTTGGGCGCACAGCAGGGTTCGGAAGGGAAGAAGTGCCATTTGACTTTTTGATTGTAAAATTTGCTTGAATAACTAGCGGACGCCATGCCGCGCTTGAAGAGCCCCTGATGTGCCTAAACAGTGGAAACCCCCCCACAAGTGATACCATTTCAAAAACTAGACCCCTCAGGGAATTTATGTAGATGTGTGGTGAGTAGTGTTGAGCGATACCTTCCGATATCGGGAAATATCGGATCGGATTGGATCGGACCGATACCGAAAAAGTATCGGATATCGCCGATTCCGATACCGGAAACCAATGCAAGTCAATGGGACATAAATATCGGAATTAAAATAAACCCTTTCTTTCCTTGTAGGTTATTTCTACATGAAGGAAAACAACTAAGAATAATGTAGAATGTATTGGGGGAGGTGGGGGAGACAATAAAGGCATAGAGGTTTAGCCCAGTCAAATGGAATAGCAGGAATTAATATTTTTTTATTATGTTCTGAGTTACGGAAATATTAACTATGTTAAGTATTTTTATATTTTGTCAGATATTTATGTTTCACTACTTCCATGCTCTTCACCTTCTTTTTTACTTCTCCCACACTTTCTCCTTCATCATCCTCAGCATCTTTTTCATCCACTTCTTCTTCACCTTCTTCTTCTTCACCTTCTTCGTATTATTCTTTTTTTTACATTCTTCATATTCTACTTCTTCATCTTCTTCATATTCTTCTTCTTCATCATATTCTTATTTGTGACAGGCATTCCTGTAGTTGTTATCTATAAAAGGTTGGACATTACACCTTTCGTTCTGCCCGTCACAAAAGATTTACAACAGGATTTGTCCGCGTTCAGTTTGGCCTGCAGCAGCAGGTCTTTTCCAGGGGCACCACGAGGAGGAACGGACTCACCCCCATACACTGCTTAGTCATCTTCTGCTTATAATTTAGATATTATCTTTTGCTCTGATTTTTAGTCTTATGCTTAATGTTCTTCCGCTTTTTGTTCTGCAGCTTCTTGTATTTCTGCTTCTTGGTTTTCTGTCTCTTGTTTTTCTGTATCTTGGTGCTTGTCTTCTCTTCTTTGTCTTCTTGGTCAACTTCTTCAGGGTCATCTTCTTGGTCTTCTTCGGGGTGGTCTTCAGGGTCGTCGTCTTCGGGGGTCCTCGTCTTCGGGGTCCTCGTCTTCTTCGGGTTGGTCTTCTGGGTCCTCGTCTTCGGGGTCCTCGTCTTCTTCGGGGTGGTCTTCAGGGTCCTCGTCTTCTTCGGGGTGGTCTTCAGGGTCCTCGTCTTCTTCGGGGTGGTCTTCAGGGTCCTCGTCTTCAGGGTCATTGTCTTCGGGGTCCTCGTCTTCTTAGGGTTGGTCTTCAGGGTCCTCGTCTTCAGGGTCCTCGTCAGGGAGATCCAGAGTGATTACCAAGAACCATTTCAAAAAGCTTGAACTTGGAAATGTAGCAGAAGGTACAAGAAAGCTGAGGAACTACCGAGGACCAGCTGACGGTACTGGAACCCGGATGGATAGCAGAAGGTACAAGAGCCAATGGAACTACCGAGGACCAGCTGATGTTACTGGAACTCGGTTACTAAGCAGGAGGTACCTGTGCCAGAAAGCACTACCAAGGACCAGCAGACGTTGGTGGAACTTGGATACCGAGAAGGAGGCACCTAATCCAAAGGCACTGCCGAGAACCAGCTGACGGTACTGGAACCCGGATGGGTAGCAGAAGGTACAAGAGCCAATGGAACTACCGAGGACCAGCTGATGTTACTGGAACCCGGATGGGTAGCAGAAGGTACAAGAGCCAATGGAACTACCGAGGACCAGCTGATGTTACTGGAACTCGGTTACTAAGCAGGAGGTACCTGTGCCAGAAAGCACTACCAAGGACCAGCAGACGTTGGTGGAACTTGGATACCGAGAAGGAGGCACCTAATCCAAAGGCACTGCCGAGAACCAGCTGACGGTACTGGAACCCGGATGGGTAGCAGAAGGTACCCATGTAAAAAAAAAGTTCAAGGCCGCGAGCCGGCCGCAGTTACCAAAACCCACAGTCCTACAGAGGGTGCTTGTCCTATTGGCACTATGGAACCAGCCTTCATTGCCAGATCCCGCAGCCCACATAGGAGTCACCTAAACTGCAGGCACCATAGAGTCGGCTAACCCGACCGCAACACGACAGGACAACGCATTGGAGGCAAAGTGACGTTGACACTACCCGGAAACAGCTGGCGTGCTGGAACCAGGCTGGGCAGGAGGGAGTACCCGTGCCAAAGACACTGCCGAGAACCAGCTGACGGTACTGGAACCCGGATGGGTAGCAGAAGATACAAGAGCAAATGGAACTACCGAGGACCAGCTGACGGTACTGGAACCCGGATGGGTAGCAGAAGGTACAAGAGCCAATGGAACTACCGAGGACCAGCTGATGTTACTGGAACTCGGTTACTAAGCAGGAGGTACCTGTGCCAGAAAGCACTACCAAGGACCAGCAGACGTTGGTGGAACTTGGATACCGAGAAGGAGGCACCTAATCCAAAGGCACTGCCGAGAACCAGCTGACGGTACTGGAACCCGGATGGGTAGCAGAAGGTACCCATGTAAAAAAAAAGTTCAAGGCCGCGAGCCGGCCGCAGTTACCAAAACCCACAGTCCTACAGAGGGTGCTTGTCCTATTGGCACTATGGAACCAGCCTTCATTGCCAGATCCCGCAGCCCACATAGGAGTCACCTAAACTGCAGGCACCATAGAGTCGGCTAACCCGACCGCAACACGACAGGACAACGCATTGGAGGCAAAGTGACGTTGACACTACCCGGAAACAGCTGGCGTGCTGGAACCAGGCTGGGCAGGAGGGAGTACCCGTGCCAAAGACACTGCCGAGAACCAGCTGACGGTACTGGAACCCGGATGGGTAGCAGAAGGTACAAGAGCCAATGGAACTACCGAGGACCAGCTGATGTTACTGGAACCCGGATGGGTAGCAGAAGGTACAAGAGCCAATGGAACTACCGAGGACCAGCTGATGTTACTGGAACTCGGTTACTAAGCAGGAGGTACCTGTGCCAGAAAGCACTACCAAGGACCAGCAGACGTTGGTGGAACTTGGATACCGAGAAGGAGGCACCTAATCCAAAGGCACTGCCGAGAACCAGCTGACGGTACTGGAACCCGGATGGGTAGCAGAAGGTACCCATGTAAAAAAAAAGTTCAAGGCCGCGAGCCGGCCGCAGTTACCAAAACCCACAGTCCTACAGAGGGTGCTTGTCCTATTGGCACTATGGAACCAGCCTTCATTGCCAGATCCCGCAGCCCACATAGGAGTCACCTAAACTGCAGGCACCATAGAGTCGGCTAACCCGACCGCAACACGACAGGACAACGCATTGGAGGCAAAGTGACGTTGACACTACCCGGAAACAGCTGGCGTGCTGGAACCAGGCTGGGCAGGAGGGAGTACCCGTGCCAAAGACACTGCCGAGAACCAGCTGACGGTACTGGAACCCGGATGGGTAGCAGAAGGTACAAGAGCCAATGGAACTGCCGAGAACCAGCTGGCGGTGCTGGAGCCCAGGGTAAATACTAAAAACAGAAGAGCCAGAGGTGTATTTGGAGGAGGTTTTAAATCCGTACTACAGTGGATGTGGACAAAGCAGGAGAATTTGCCGGACACACAGCTGGGGATCAGCTGACGTTACTGAATCCCAATAACACTGGAGCAAGCGTTGACTGTGCAGACGGCACTTCTGAGCAGCAACTAGCGGTATTGGAGCCCAGGGTAAATACTAAAAACGGAGGAGCCAGAGGTGTAATTGGAGCAAGTTTAAAATAAGTAGCACAGTGAATATGGACAGAGCAGGAGAAATTGCCGTGAACACAGCAGGGGAACAGCTGACGTTACCGAACCCCAATAACACCGCAGCAAGTGTTGACTGTGCAGACGGCACTTCCGAGCGCCAACTGGCGGTGCTGGAGCCCAGGGATAAGAATGAAAACAGAGGAGCCAGAGGTGTAATTGGAGCAACTTTAAAATCTGTAGTAGTGAGAATGTGGACAGAGCAGGAGAAATTGCCGTCCGCACAGCAGGGGAACAGCTGACGTTACTGAACCCCAATAACATGGTAGCAAGTGTTGACTGTGCAGACAGCACTTCCGAGCGCCAACTGGCGGTGCTGGAGCCCAGGGATAAGAATGAAAACAGAGGAGCCAGAGGTGTAATTCGAGCAACTTTAAAATCTGTAGTAGTGAGAATGTGGACAGAGCAGGAGAAATTGCCGTCCGCACAGCAGGGGAACAGCTGACGTTACTGAACCCCAATAACACGGCAGCAAGTGTTGACTGTGCAGACAGCACTTCCGAGCGCCAACTGGCGGTGTTGGAGCCCAGGGTAAATACTAAAAACGGAGGAGCCAGAGGTGTAATTGGAGCAAGTTTTAAATAAGTAGCACAGTGAATATGGACAGAGCAGGAGAAATTGCCGTGAACACAGCAGGGGAACAGCTGACGTTACTGAACCCCAATAACATGGTAGCAAGTGTTGACTGTGCAGACGGCACTTCCGAGCGCCAACTGGCGGTGCTGGAGCCCAGGGATAAGAATGAAAACAGAGGAGCCAGAGGTGTAATTCGAGCAACTTTAAAATGTGTAGTACAGTGGATGTGGACAAAGCAGGAGAAATTGCCGTCCGCACAGCAGGAGAACAGCTGACGTTACTGAACCCCAATAACACGGCAGCAAGTGTTGACTGTGCAGACGGCACTTCCGAGCGCCAACTGGCGGTGCTGGAGCCCAGGGATAAGAATGAAAACAGAGGAGCCAGAGGTGTAATTCGAGCAACTTTAAAATGTGTAGTACAGTGGATTTGGACAAAGCAGGAGAAATTGCCGTCCGCACAGCAGGAGAACAGCTGACGTTGCTGAATCCCAATAACACGGCAGCAAGTGTTGACTGTGCAGACGGCACTTCCGTGCGCCAACTGGCGGTGTTGGAGCTCAGGGATAATACTGAAAACAGAGGAGCCAGAGGTGTAATTGGAGCAACTTTAAAATCTGTAGTAGTGAGAATGTGGACAGAGCAGGAGAAATTGCCGTCCGCACAGCAGGGGAACAGCTGACGTTACTGAACCCCAATAACATGGTAGCAAGTGTTGACTGTGCAGACAGCACTTCCGAGCGCCAACTGGCGGTGCTGGAGCCCAGGGATAAGAATGAAAACAGAGGAGCCAGAGGAGTAATTGGAGCAACTTTAAAATGTGTAGTACAGTGGATGTGGACAAATCAGGAGAAATTGCCGTCCGCACAGCAGGAGAACAGCTGACGTTACTGAACCCCAATAACACGGCAGCAAGTGTTGACTGTGCAGACGGCACTTCCGAGCGCCAACTGGCGGTGCTGGAGCCCAGGGATAAGAATGAAAACAGAGGAGCCAGAGGTGTAATTGGAGCAACTTTAAAATCTGTAGTAGTGAGAATGTGGACAGAGCAGGAGAAATTGCCGTCCGCACAGCAGGGGAACAGCTGACGTTACTGAACCCCAATAACATGGTAGCAAGTGTTGACTGTGCAGACAGCACTTCCGAGCGCCAACTGGCGGTGCTGGAGCCCAGGGATAAGAATGAAAACAGAGGAGCCAGAGGTGTAATTGGAGCAACTTTAAAATCTGTAGTAGTGAGAATGTGGACAGAGCAGGAGAAATTGCCGTCCGCACAGCAGGGGAACAGCTGACGTTACTGAACCCCAATAACACGGCAGCAAGTGTTGACTGTGCAGACGGCACTTCCGAGCGCCAACTGGCGGTGCTGGAGCCCAGGGATAAGAATGAAAACAGAGGAGCCAGAGGTGTAATTCGAGCAACTTTAAAATGTGTAGTACAGTGGATTTGGACAAAGCAGGAGAAATTGCCGTCCGCACAGCAGGAGAACAGCTGACGTTACTGAACCCCAATAACATGGTAGCAAGTGTTGACTGTGCAGACAGCACTTCCGAGCGCCAACTGGCGGTGTTGGAGCTCAGGGATTACAGTTCAGGTGGTAGAAACATGAACAGAACAGGAGACCTGGATACTGTTGCCAACCAATTATTTATTCTGGAAGAGGACTGGCAAATTCATGAGAGATCCAGGCCTTGTTCATTTTGAGAAAAGTAAGCCGGTCAACGTTATCGGAGGATAGTCGCATGCGACGGTCTGTTAGTACACCACCTGCGGCACTAAAGACGCGTTCCGATAATACACTAGCAGCAGGGCAAGCTAGCACCTCCAGTGCATACTGACTAAGCTCTGGCCATGTATCCAGCTTACAGACCCAAAACTTGAAGGGAGAAGAGCCGTCTGGGAGTACACTAAGAGGGCAAGACATGTAGTCTGTCACCATCTGACGGAAACGTTGCCTCCTGCTGACTGGAGCTGTCTGTGATGGTGTAGACATTTGTGGCGGCGGGGACACAAAACTTTGCCACATTTCGGCCATACTGGTCTTGCCTTGTGCTGAGGCGCTGCTTCTGCTCCCTCTTTGTGCAGAGCTTCCTCCACTGCCTCGACGCACTGAGCTGCTTTGTAAAGCACTAGCAGCACTGCTCTCGGTTGGAATGGAGAACATGATGGAATGCACCAGTGCGTCTTGGTACTCCCGCATTTTACGCTCCCGGTTCAATGGTGTTATGAGGCTTTGTAAGTTGTCCCGGTAGCGAGGATCTAGGAGGGTGGACACCCAATAATCAGCCGTGTTGAGAATGTGGGCGATGCGGCGGTCGTTTCTGAGGCACTGCAGCATGAAATCAACCATGTGCTGCAGACTGCCAACTGGCCAAGAAACGCTGTCCCCTGCTTGAGGCGTGATCTCTGCCTGCTCTGCATCACCCCACCCTCGCTCTAGATACTGACTACTAGAGCATTGTGTACCTCCCTCCTCTGGACAGATGTCTTCCTCATCCATTGACTCCTCCTCATCCTCCTCACAAAGTGTCCCCTGCCTAGGCCTTTGTGAGGAACCACATTGCGCAGACTGTAGAGAAGCAGATGGCATTTGTGACTCCTCATCCTCCACCTCTTCCAAAACCTCGTCCCTTAGTGCTTGCAGTGTTTTTTCAAGCAGGCAGATAAGGGGGATAGTCATGCTGACTAGTGCATCATCTGCACTCGCCATCCGCGTGGAATAATCGAAGGCACGCAAAACGTGGCAAATGTCCTTCATAGAGGCCCACTCAGTGGTGGTGAAGTGTGAACGGCGCGCACTGCGACTTGTTTGCGCCTGCTGCAGCTGGTACTCCATTACTGCTGCCTGCTGCTCACACAACCTCTCCAACATATGTAACGTTGAATTCCACCTGGTGGGTAGGTCACATATGATGCGATGTTCCGGAAGACATAATCGGCGCTGCAGAGCTGCAATGCGTGATCTTGCATTGCTGGAACGCCGCAAGTGAGCGCACTCTATGCGGACCTTGTGAAGCAGTGCATCAAGATCCGGATAGTCCCTCAAAAAACTCTGCACGACCAAGTTGAGCACATGTGCCAGACATGGGATGTGAGTGAGGTTGCCTAGGCCCAGAGCTGCCACCAGATTTCGGCCATTGTCACACACTACCATGCCTGGCTGGAGATTCGCTGGCACAAACCACACGTCACTCTGCTGCTTGATGGCATTCCAGAGCTCCTGCGCTGTGTGGCTTCGATTCCCCAAAGAAATTAATTTTAATACGGCCTGTTGACGTTTGGCCACGGCTGTGCTCATATCGGTCATCATAACAGGTAACCGTTCACGGGTCGATGTGGAGGTAGACCGTGACGGCTCCTGCAGCGCTGATTCAGAGGAACTGGAGTATGAGGAGGAGTCAATGTGTACAGACTGGATTCCTGCAATCCTTGGAGTTGGCAGAACACGTACAGCGCCACTCTCAAGATCTGTACCCGGCTCCACAACATTTACCCAATGGGCAGTGAGGGAAAGGTATCGTCCCTGTCCATGCTTACTGGTCCACGCATCAGTGGTCAGGTGGACCTTGCTACTGACGGCGTTTTGTAGCGCATGTTTAATTTTTCCCTCCACATGATGTTGCAGGGCAGGGACGGCTTGCCTGCTGAAATAAAAGCGGCTGGGCACGTTGTATTGTGGGACTGCCAATGCCATAAAGTTACGGAATGTGTCAGTCTCCACCAGCCTGAATGATAGCATTTCAAGGGCCAGTAGTTTAGCAATGCCAGCATTCAGAGCCTGTGCTCGGGGGTGGTTTGCCGAGTATGGGCGCCTTTTCTCCCATGCCTGTGCTAACGATGGCTGTAGACTGGCCTGGGAGTGTGAGGATGACTGGGAAAGTGGTGCTGTGGGTGGAATTACACTGTGTCTCTGTACAACAGTGCCAGAGATTCTTCCATGGCGATCCTGTGAGGAAGCCGAACCAGCTGTGTGTGAGCTGGAGGAAGAGGCTACAACACGAGCTGAAGAGGTGGTAGGTGGCGCTGTAGGTTGGCCTAGGTCTTCAGTGTGTTTGTGTAACTCCACCACGTGCTTGGTCCGCACATGTTTCCACATATTTGTGGTATTGAGGTTGCTGACACTTTTCCCTCTTTTCACCTTCTGATTACACAGCTTGCATTTGACAAAGCAAATGTCATCTGCAACTGTGTCAAAAAAGGACCAGGCACTGCAAGTCTTGGGAGCGCCCGCTTTGGATTTTGGAAGAGCCATGCTCCTAATGGGTGCCGAAGTGGAGGCTACAGGCAACCAAGTCTGCCCCCTCCCTCTCCCTCCTTTTTGGGCCGTTCGGGGAATCTCTTCCTCAGAGCTGCTCCCACCACCTTCCTGTCCCTCACGCCATGATGGGTCAAGGACCTCATCATCTACACCACCCTCTTCAAACAACTGCTTCTCCTGGGTAGTCTCGACAGCACAGTACGCACCAGAAAGTGGCACCTGAGTCTCATCATCAGATGCGTACTGAGGTGTGCTGCTGACCATAGGCACTGGCCCACCCGCCTCTTCAGATTCAGAGAGACAAAACGGTTGCGCATCACTGCATACTACCTCTTCTTCAAATTCTCGAATTCTGCTTGGCTGGCCCCCTCTTTCCAAGCCAAGAGATTCAGAGAACAGAAGTAGAGATGGCTCCTGTCCAGGGCTCTCTGACTGCCTGGGCAATTTGGCAGGTGGTGAAGAGACAGATGGGTGCTCTTCAGTGCTCAGGACCTGAGAGGATCTGGAACTAATTGAAGTCGATGCGTTAGCTGCCATCCATCCGACAACGGCTTCAATTTGGTCCTCGCGCAGCAGTGGGGTACGGCTAGCTCCTACAAAGCTGCGCATAAAGGACTGTTCCCTGGTAAAACTGGGGGATGCTGAGTCACTGGTGCCCGCAGCAGGCACAGAATCCCCACGTCCTCTCCCTGCAGGCACAGAATCCTCACGTCCTCTCCCTGCAGAAACTCCACGCCCACGACCACGACCACATGCCTTACTCCCTGCCTTCTTCATCTTGGTAGACTGATAAAGATAGGCAGAAAAGTACTAAGGGCTTAGTGTGCTTATTCCTGAACAGCTGCTAACAGGTATAAGAAACACTAATTTTATAAAGTGTGGACTAGACTTTAATATGAGCTAATGTGGCCTACACAACTGTAAAGTGGAGTGTTTGGTGAACTTTATTTAGGTTTTTTTTGTCACAAAAAGACACTGGATGTGCCTAAAGATGTAATAACGATAGTATCACAAACTTTTTGTAGCTATTACAATGTAGGAAGGTAACCTACAATGCAATAGATGAGGCTGCAAAAAATAGGCTAATACTAATCTGGCTGGGGCTGCAGGGCCCAATGCTGCAGAAAGGCTCCTCTATCTACTCCTATATAGTGTGTTTGGAATCAATTTAGCTGAATATGGATGGAACCACCACACTAATAGGAGATATCAGGAAAAATTATGAATTGGCAATAAAGGACAATGTATGAGGCAGTGACACACACTGAGTGCACTACAACCAGACGGGGTTGAAGCACACACTACAGGGTGAGCTGCACTCACACACCAGACCTTGCAGACAGCGGTGAACAGTACAGATGCAGAGCACTGTGCACTAGTGCTGCAAGACGGAAAAAAAATTCTCTATCTACTCCTATATAGTGTGTTTGGAACCAATTTAGCTGAATACAGATGGAACCACCACACTAATAGGAGATATCAGGAAAAATTATGAATTGGCAATAAAGGACAATGTATGAGGCAGTGACACACACTGAGTGCACTACAACCAGACGGGGTTGAAGCACACACTACAGGGTGAGCTGCACTCACACACCAGACCTTGCAGACAGCGGTGAACAGTACAGATGCAGAGCACTGTGCACTAGTGCTGCAAGACGGAAAAAAATTTCTCTATCTACTCCTATATAGTGTGTTTGGAACCAATTTAGCTGAATACAGATGGAACCACCACACTAATAGGAGATATCAGGAAAAATTATGAATTGGCAAAAAAGGACAATGTATGAGGCAGTGACACACACTGAGTGCACTACAACCAGACTTGGCTGAAGCACACACTACAGGGTGAGCTGCACTCACACACACAGACCTTGCAGATAGCGGTGAACAGCACAGGGAACTGTGCACTAGCACTGCAAGGCACAGTGATTTAGAAAGTAGCTTGGGTAAAGCAGTATAGAGCAAATAGGTAGCTAAAACTGTCCCTCAGAACAACAGCGTCCTATCCCTAACTGAATTCACAGCAGAGTGAGCTCAAAATGGCGGCGGTGGCTTTTATAGTGCATCATGACATCATTTCAGCAGCCAATCACAGCCATGCCATTAGTTAAGATGCCTACATGCCTAACAGGATGTGCCCACACTTCTTAGGATCCTCATTGGCTGAATAAAATGAAAATGTCTCATTGCATTATGGGAACTTCCGATTCCGGTATACGATATTGCAATAGTATCGGAATTAAGTATCGGAATTCCGATACCGCGAATATCGGCCGATACCCGATATTTCAGTATCGGAATGCTCAACACTAGTGGTGAGCATCCTGAACCCCCAAGTGTTTGCAGAAGTTTATAACATGGAGCTGTGAAAATAAAAAAATCAAACTTTTTCCAGAAAAATGATGTTTTAGCCCCAATTTTTTTATTTTCACAAGGATAAGAGGAGAAAATGGACCCCAAAAACTTTTGTGCAATTTCTTCTGAGTGCACCAATACCCCATATGTGGGGAAAATATAGTGCTTGGGCGCACGGCAGAGTTCAGAAGGGAAGGAGCACTGGTGACTTTTGAACGCAAAATTGGCTGCAATTGAGAGCGGACGCCATGTCGCCTTTGGAGAGCCCCTGATGTGCCTAATAGTGGAAACCTTCCACAAATGACGCCATTTTGGAAACTAGACCCCTCAAGGATTATATCAAGGGGTATAGTGAACATTTTGAACCCAGAGGTACGACAGAATTTGATAACATTAGGTCATCATATTGAATAAGTTGTCATTAGTCTTGAGCGCAAGTGCTCGCTACTTGAGTTTGCATCGGGTACTCAGGTATGCACCATGTATCGCGCATGCTCGAGTGACATGCTCGAATCCCTGCCTGCATATTTCACGGTTATTAGACACCCAAAAAAAAAACACGCGGGATCGCTCTTGCATGGCAGGCAATCCCCACAATGTTTTTTTGGCCGCGAAGCATATGGGGCAGAGACTCGAGCACCCGCGATACTCAATGAATACCCGAGCAGCCGATGCAAACTGAAGTAGCGAGCACTTGCGTTCAACACTAGTCGCCATATCATCATCTTTTTTTTTTTTGATTTTGAAAAAAATCCCAACCCTACCATAACCCTAACCCTAACCTTAGCACAACCCTAACCCTAACCCTAGAGTTTATTTTTTTACGCCGTTCCTCGTGCGGTATAAGTGATTAGACAACTTTATTCTTCAGGTCGGTGCGACTACAGAGATACCAGAATCATATCGGGTTTTTATGATTCACAGCTGTCACACACTAAATGACGCATTTTTTTGCAAAATCTAGTTTTTGCATCGCCATATTTTTCCATATTTCGGCCAACAGAGTCATGTGATGGCTTGCTTTTTGCGGGAAAAGTTGACGTTTTTAATGGTACCATTTTCAGGCATGCGACATTTTTTGATCGCTTTCTATTCCGATTTTTGCGAGGCAGAGTAATCAAAAACCAACAATTCAGGAATTGTTTTTTTTTAAAAAAATTTATGCTGTTCCATGTGTGGTAAAATTGATAAGACAGCTTTATTCTTCGGGTCAGTACGTTTACAGTGGTACCAAATTTATATCACTTTTGTATGTTTTGGCGAATTACACAATAAAAGCTATTTTATGGAAAAAAATATTTTTTTGCATCACTTTATTCTGAGAGCTATAACTTTTATTTTTCGGCTGATGGAGCTGTATGGTGACTTGCTTTTTGCGGGACAAGATGATGTTTTCAGCGGTACCATTTTTATTTATATTCGTCTTTTTGATCGCGTTTTATTCCATTTTTTGTTTGGCGGTATGATGATAGAGCATCGTTTTTGCTTCGTTTTTTATTTTTATTTTTTACCGTGTTCACTTAAGGGGTTAACTAGTGAGACAATTTTATAGGTCAGGTCGTTACAGACATGGTGATACCAAATATGTGTACTTTTATTGTTTTTTTTTCATAATAATATTTATTGATGGGTACATAATATTTTTATTTTTGGTGGATTATTTTTTTGATTTTTTTTTATATTTTTACAAAAAAAGTTGTTGTTTTTTTTCATTTTTTAACACTTTTTTTACTTTTATACTTTGTCCCACTATGGGACTTTTACTTTTTTCACTCTGATCGCCTGTATAGCATAGGGATAGAGCACCATTCCTGTGCCATGCAGGCTGTCAGCGCTGCAGATGCAGAAGATACTTTGGTCATGCACTGCGCATGATCAAAGTATCTTCCTGCTGTTTGGTGACCCAGATGTTGTCATGACGACATCAGGGTCACCATGACAAACACGGAACCCGGCCTCAGACAGTGCGGGATGGCGGGGAAGATGTGAGTATGCATCGCTTACCTCTGCAATGCTGCGATCGACTTTGATTGCAGCATTGCAGGGGTTAATGTGCCAGGAGAGGTGTGGGACCGCTCCCAGCACATAGCACTGGGTGTCAGCTGTGACAATCAGCTGACACCCAGCGGCGATTGCCCCATACAGCCTGTGTGTGGGCAAAATCAACAGGGCATACTAATACGTACCTGGCTCTTAAAGCCCAGGGCGCAGGTACATATTAGTACGCCCTGGGCTGTAAAGGTGTTAAATGATAAAATTCTAGTTGCTACAGCCATCTCTAGGGGGAGCTAAAGAGCTCCCTGCATACTGATTGTTTATTGAATAGGACCTCTATAAATTCATGTTTAGTGAGTGCCCTCTTGTGGTGGCCAAAATAAATTGCCTAATTTTTCTCTAGGGCTGTAAAGGAGATTTGTAGTTCTAAATCAGAAAATTGAAACAACAAGCCACGAAGATATATTATAAAATTAGTTAACTATACAAATTTTGTTGAATAGTAAATAAACAATATATTTTCAACTATAAAATATACTAATGTCGCAAGTATGAAAAATGATTACAAATGATGGCTTGGTTAAAAGTAGAGCAAAAAACCACTTTTTGGGCCTCAGTTGTCTATTTGATAGCCGCTGCTACAATATGTTGAAAAATTCTCAAGCAAGAGATGGCGCTTCTTGAAAACTTGTGGTAGATGGTACATCAACCATTTGAATCAGACCTTAAAGGGGTTGTCGAGCCTTAGGCTACAAGTCTGCAGTCACTGGATTCTCTAGTGCTGACGCCGGAAGCAGGTGGCCATGTGACTGCAAGCATTCCATTTGCATACTTCCGGTAACATTTCGACTAGACTTGTTCTTGCTCGATACACTTACACCATCTAGTAGGCACATGACTGCATGTATGCAAATTACATACTAGCGGTCATGTGCCTGCCAATCCTGGTGAATCTTCATTCTTCGCATTGCTCCGCAGTCTTGTAGCTTAAAGCCAGACAACCCCTTTAAGCTATGAATATTGATGAGGAAGGAAAAATATTGAATAAAATGATCCATTTGGGGGGCATACAGGTTTATTGTTTGATATAATACTAAGTGGAGGGTTCAAAGAGTATTTATAGAAATTGTCTAGTGAAAAGAAAGTTAGGTGATAACTTACAGATTGGTAGGGGGTCTCAACTGTTACGACCTGCTCCGATCGGCAAAATGGGGCATTTTTATGTCCATTAGAATGAAGCCCAATCTTTACTCCAATTATTCTGTATGGGGCTTCCTGAGAAAGCCAAGGGCAGTGCTCAGCAGTCCCATAAGTATTGAATGGCACAGCATGACGTTTATGATAGGTGTAGGGCATGCAAACTACCGCTTAATTCTAGCTGGCATAACAGTGCTCCATTGGGGATAAAAGTGTCCCGGTCTACCAATCTGTGTTGGTCCCAGTGGTCATAACCTCACTGATCTTAAAATTATCACATTTTGGACGGGTAATAGCTTATTTTCATTGGACAACCCTTTCTAACAACAAAAACAACTGGAGGTTGTTGGTAAATCAAACATAATTCATTAGGAAGTAGGAGGACCTTATGCATATGTTTTAATCACGTGCCAGTACCCACGGAATGAATGTGACGCACCCCTGGGCCTGTGTCGCGCAGCGTTGCGCACGCGGGAGCTTACCCGGAGCCGGATCTGTTGAGGGTTGTAGTCTCGTGGCGGTGACCCGGTCCGTGCCCAGGGAGTCAGACTAAGTGGCGCTGTATTAGTGGTAGATGTTGTACGACTACGCCACCCGTTGAATGCAGCGAAGGAGCTGCCGCTGCAAGGCAGACCGCTGAGGCCGGTGGTAGGATTGTGCAGCGTGATAGTATCACCCCCAACGGGAGGGGTATGGCCTCAGGGCAGCCGACGTGGATGATGGGGGTAGCAGGAACCGGTACGGTGTAGTTCAGGGTCTTTACTGGTGACAAAGATAGACCCTCCCAGAGTACTGGCTAGCGATTGGGGCCTAGTCAGTCCTTGAGCAGATGGGATCTCCCCTGGCCAGGCGGAGTTGTAGGCCTCCCAAACTAACTGTACTCTTCTGGCTACCTTGCTAGAGGCGGGTATAAGTAGCCCACGTCCCTGAGTGTACCGTGTGGTGCTCACCCGTATGGCCGGTGACTCGGGGCCTTCTAGTAGCTTCCGCTCCACGATGGCGGTGCTGGTCCCACGCGTGTGACCGTGCCTTCGGGTTTCTTGGCCAGAGGACCTGAAATCCCCTGCCGGTCGGTTTCTGCTGCTGGATAGGAGTTAGTCCCCACAGCCTCGGACTCCGGGTCCGGTGATAGCTTCTCAGTCAGGGCGAGCTCTGCAGCTGCCAGCCCCTGACTCTTTGTAGTACTGCTCCTACAGAGCTCCTGTTGTTTCTTCCTATGCTGCTTCTCTTCTCTGTCTCTACTTCTTCTCTACTCACTAACCCTGCCTCAGCCCTAGGTTTATATAGGGGAAGTCCTTCCCCTCCCAGGACTGGGCAGGAGGTGTGGCATGCACAGGATCCCTGACCAAGAGACCTCCCACCTGCTCTCAGACATAACATTGCCGTTACTGTGGAAACCAGACCCCTGGGGTGCCACATTCCCCCCTAGTGAAATTTAGTACTCCGGGACTAAACATATTTTTAGAAAAACATAACAAGGTATAAACAATAATAATACAATAAGAAAAACACATAAAGATGGTTACGGCGTGTCCGCAACCGGGTGCAGTCTTTGAAGAAAAGCAAGGTGTCCATTTCACCAAAACAGGGAGACGTAACCAGGTAGGGGTCTGTCCTGCCCCGAGTCCTTAACAGTCTTTAGTCCATTCCTAGGTTACGCTCCAACCATGTACAAGGATTCCCGGTAAATCCACCAAGGACTCCTATAAATCACTAGAAACACATAATTATACACAAGCAACAAGAAAAACAGGTAACCACAAATAAAACAATTTATACACTTCAAATCCTCCAACGTGCGGGTAACTGGCCTCTAGTGGCCCTAGTGGACCTACGGAGCTGACTGTCTAGCCCTGAACTACAGGGTGTAGGAGCTGTCAAGGGTAAACTGGGCAGCTGTCTACCGGCTCTTTGGCTCACTAGGGGTACGGCAGGCTCACTATAAGCAGAGGGTTGATCCTCCTGTTCTGCTTGTGTGGAGTCTTCTGCCTCCTGGACCGGCTGCTCTTCCAGCTCTACCTGTTGCTCCGTAGGCACTTGGGATGCTGGTTGGAGGAACGTGAGGACGGGTACCACAACTGCACCACTGACTTGAGTCCAGGACCGAGGGAAGTCTCCGAGCACAGTACTAACCATATCCTCCCTTTCCTCTACGGGTCGATGGTCTTCTTGTTCCTCTTCAGGGTTCCGTAGCTGTTCAGGACACTTCTTCAGGTGATCCCGGGATACAATGGCTATGGTCTCCCCTCCGTCTTTACTGATGGTACAGACTTTCGGGTTCTCGTGGCTTGAGGGCAGTACGGTGTACGGGTCCTTCTCCCACTGGTCGTCCAACTTGTGGAGCCGTCTTTTCCTCTTCAAGACCTGCTCTCCGGGTACCAGGGGAACAGCGGGAGCATACTGGTTGTAAGTTTTCTCTTGTCTTTCCCTAGCCTGACAGAGACTTCGCTCCACGCTCACCTGTACTTTCCGGTACTGCTGCTGCCTCTCTGTGTCCCAGTCTGCTTCTGGGGAAGTGTCCTCGGGTGTCAGGACTCCCATTTCCAGGTCAACAGGTAACTTACCAGGTCTCGCCCTCATTAGGTAAGCCGGGGTACAGTTGGTGGAACCTACCGGGATGTGGTTGTATAGGTCCACCAGATCGGGCAGCTTCTCAGGCCACAGACTGCGTTCTTCCAGGGGCAACGTTTTCAGGAGATCCATTACCACCTGGTTCATTTTCTCACAAAGTCCATTAGTTTGCGGATGATAGGGTGTCGTCCTTATCTTCCGGCAGCCATACAGATTGCAGAATTCCTGGAAGACCTCCGCTTCAAAGGCAGGTCCCTGGTCCGTCAGCACTTGGTCCGGGTACCCGTGTGGATGGCAGAAGTGCTGCTGGAAGGCTCTAGCTGCTGTTTGAGCCGTTAAGTCCTTAACGGGGACGACAACCAAGAACCGGGAGTAATGATCCACAATGGTTAACGCGTAGACGTAGCCACTTCTGCTTGGGGTCAGTTTTACATGATCCAAGGCTACCAGTTCCAACGGCTGCCGGGTGACGATGGTCTGCAGGGGAGTCTTCTGGCTGGCACAGTCCTTCCTTCTTAGGTTGCACGGGCCACAGTCTCTGCACCACCTCTCGATGGTTCCCCTCATGCCTACCCAGTGGAACCGCCCACGCAGCAGGAACTCCAGCTTCTTCCATCCGAAGTGTCCAGCCCCGTCGTGGTATGCCTCCATCACCATGGCTGCGTCTCTCCGTGGCACCACTACTTGCCAGATTAGTTCATGCGTCCGGGAGTTAACCATTCTGCGGCACAACTTCCCCTTGTAAAGGAACAGTCGACTCTTCTCAGCCCACAGTTGCTTGGCTTCCTCCGGAGCGTCTGGGTCAAGGCGAGCCTCTGGCCGAGTCAGCATCTCCTTTACCAGCCGGACGGCAGGGTCACTGTCTTGCGTTTCCTCCCAGTTGTAGTGAGGCAAGGGGTTAAACATAGCGGCTTGCTTACTCCTTACCCGATGGGAATACTGGATAGTCCCATGACGGTGGAACGCTGGGAGTTCGACTTCTTCCAGTCCCTCTGGATCTTCTCCTTCGTCCGGTAGGTTTGGCATCCTGGACAGGGCGTCCGCGTTGGTATTGGAGCGTCCTGCCCGGTATTTGATTGTGAACTCGTAGTTGGACAGACGGGCCATCCATCTCTGCTCTAGGGCACCGAGTCTTGCCGTGTCCAGGTGTGTCAACGGGTTGTTATCCGTGTACACGGTGAACCGGGAAGAAGCGAGGTAGTGCTTAAAGCGTTCAGTGACTGCCCACACCACTGCCAGGAACTCTAGCTTAAATGAGCTGTAATTCTCAGGGTTTCTTTCGGTGGGTCGCAGTTTTCGGCTAGCGTAAGCGATTACTCGTTCTTTCCCCTGCTGGATCTGGGACAGTACGGCTCCTAGCCCGATGTTACTTGCGTCGGTGTAGAGGATAAAGGGCTGGCTGTAATCAGGGTACGCCAGGATTTCATCCCCCGTGAGGGCCATCTTCAGCTGGCGGAAGGACTCTTCTTCTAACTTCTCCCATTTGAGCTGTAATTCTCAGGGTTTCTTTCGGTGAGTCGCAGTTTTCGGCTAGCGTAAGCGATTACTCGTTCTTTCCCCTGCTGGATCTGGGACAGTACGGCTCCTAGCCCGATGTTACTTGCGTCGGTGTAGAGGATAAAGGGCTGGCTGTAATCAGGGTACGCCAGGATTTCATCCCCCGTGAGGGCCATCTTCAGCTGGCGGAAGGACTCTTCTTCTAACTTCTCCCATTTGAAGGGCGGCTTATGGTTCTTGGCCTTCCGGGACTGGCCTATCAGGAGGTCCTGCATAGGAGCTGCCTTTTTGGTGAAACCGGGGATGAATCTGCGGTAATAGCCTACCAACCCGAGGAACTGCCGCACTTCCTTTACACTGGAGGGACTTGGCCATTCCTTAATTGCGGTGATCTTATCAGGGTCGGGAGCCACTCCGTCAGCGCTCACCACGTGTCCCAGGTACTGCACCTTTGGTTTCAAGAGGTGACACTTGGAGGGTTGTACCTTTAAGCCGTAGCTTGCCAGAGCTTCGAACACTTCCGGCAGGTGTTTCAGGTGGTCCTCATAAGTCTTGGAATATACGATGACATCGTCCAGGTACAACAGGACCGTCTCGAAGTTTCTGTGGCCCAGACAGCACTCCATTAATCGTTGGAAGGTTCCCGGTGCGTTGCAGAGTCCGAACGGCATACAGGTAAACTCGCTAAGTCCCATCGGGGTGGTGAATGCGGTCTTCTCCCGGTCCGCCTCTGCTACAGGAACCTGCCAGTACCCGCTAGTGAGATCCAAGGTAGAGAAGAAGTTAGCAGATCTTAAAGCAGCCAAAGACTCCTCTATCCTTGGTAAGGGGTACGCATCCTTGTGTGTGATACGGTTAATTTTCCGGTAATCTACACACATCCTCATGGTGTTGTCTTTCTTTTTGACTAAGACTAGTGGAGCTGCCCAGGGGCTACAGCTATCCCTGATCACCCCAGCCTCCTTCATGTCCCTAAGCATCCCCTTGGCGTGTTGGTAGTGTGCAGGGGGTACGGGTCGATACCTCTCTTTTATGGGAAGATGGTCTCCCGTGGGGATGTGGTGTTCTACCCCCTTGACTCGCCCGAAGTCTAACGGGTGTTTACTAAACACTCTCTCGTACTCTTGAACCACCCGATAGACTCCCTGTTTCTGGTGTGAGGGAGTGGAGTCAGTACCCAAATGTAGTTGCTGACACCAGTCCTCCATTGTTTCTTTAGAGCTGTTACCTTCCTCCGGGGAAGATGGAGGCAAGGGTTCTACGGACTGTATGGAATTTTGATTGATGGTATACAATTTGGCTAGCGTGGCATACCGGGGCAGGTACACTTCCCTCTTCCCGATATTTATTATGCGAACGGGCACCCTCCCATGGCGTACATTGACCACCCCCCGTGCTGTCAAAATGGTGGGCCTAATGTCTGAGTAAACTGGTTCTACCATTGCCTGGTAATCTCTACCTCTCAGACCAATAGCTGCCCGGCACCAAATCATCATTTCACTTTTTGGGGGCATGGCAATAGGGAAAGGGTCACACATTCTTACGCTACCAATCTCACCACCGGAGAGTTCTATCTGTTGCCGTCGCATCAGTGCCCGGATCTCTTTCTGGAGCACTCGCTGCTGGCCGGAGCTGGCGTTCTTGGCAACCTGTTGTAAAAGGAAAATCACCTCTGCAAGACAATTTTCAATTACATTAGTTCCTAGAGTTATCTTTGGGTGACTCTCGTGTTTGTCAATGTCTACAATGATCAGTCCCTGTGCTGCCAGTTCGACTCTACCGATTTTAATGGTCACCTCTTTAAATCCAATCTGTGGCACGGGCTGACCATTGCTGGCGATGATACTCAAGTCGTCGTCAGGGTAGCGGGTGATATCCGAGTCATTCCAGTACTGCTTGAAGAGCACGTACGGGATAGTGGTGACCTGTGACCCGGTGTCCAATAGGGCACTCATAGGGATGCCATCCAGTACCACAGGCAAGACTGGACGTCCTCCCACATATCTGTCGCGCCAGTTAGATGGGCCTGATGATCTTTTTCCTGGGGTTTGGCCCTCTACCCCAGGTTGTGCCAGTTTAAAGGACAGTACCTTGCCATATGTCCGGGTTGATTGCAGCGGCGGCAGATGGGTTGTCCGTCCTCGTTGTATCGGTCGCTGGGTCTTCCTCTGGCCGGTGGGGTCCTCCTTGGTCGACGCCACGGGATGTCCTCCGGTCCGGATGCCAGCTGGATCTTCCCTGGAGTGGAAACCTGTAAAGACTGCACAGTTCGGGTTAGCGCGGCAACGCTTTTAGCTAGCTCTTGGACCTGATGGTGCATGTCTGGAGCCGGGTCATTGTTCAAAGCCTGCGCATCAGCTCCCACAGGCCCTGCCGACAAGGGTGCCGCCTCCTGGTGGTAAGTGGTAGTGGGGCGTCTGTGGGTCACAACGCCACCTGGTGCCGGTTCTCGGAGCACCCGGATGGCTCTGTCCTTGAACTGTGCAAATCCCAGATGAGGGTCCTGTAAGGCCATTGCCCGCAACTGGGTTCGGTGGGCATTGCAATATAAACCCTCTATAAATTGTTCAGTCAACAGCCTGTCCTCGTCTCCCACGCCGTCAGGGTCGGTCTGCTTAATGGCTCTCAGGGCCTCTTGTAGGTTCAGGGCATAGTCCCTTATACTCTCATGTGCCCGCTGTTTGCACCCGTAGAATCTAAGCTTGATCTCGGCTGAGGTGCGGGTATCAAAGGTGTCCCTCAGCCGGGTTAGTATCTCTGCGACAGTCCTCCTCCCAGGTGGCCAGGACTTTACCTCCCTTTGGGCTGCCCCGGTTAATTGGGCCACCAGGATGCTCACTTTTTGCTCCTCTGTGAGGGGATACACCTGGAAGAGGCTATCCAGCTTTTCTCTAAAGTCATGCAGGGTATGTGACTCCCCTGAGTACTGGGGTAGCCAGGCTGCCCCCGGGATATAGGGCATGGTGAAAGGCATGACCACAACGGCGGTGGCGCTGGCGGGGGTTGAAGCGGTGAAGCTCTCCTCCGTATCCGACATCCTTCTCCCCCCTAGTGGACCGTGGCCTACCTTGCGATGATCCTCTTCCGTAGGCCGCGGCTCCGCAGTGGATCGTCAGGGTTGAGGACCTTCTGTCGCGCTCCTGTGACGTCAGCGTCTGCTGGGCTCCTTCCAGGACCTTACGCAACGTCTGGACGTGAGGCGGGGCTTCAGTTCTCGCGCGCTTTTGGAGTCCACGCCCCTCTTCTTCCCGTGCGGCGTCTTCAAGATGGCGTCCAACGGCGGGAAAACTCCACGGAAGGCGGGAAGAAGGCTGAAAATGGCGCCGGATGGCGGGAATCTTCACCACTGGTAAGTTTGAACAGTCTTTTTCAGGCACGCAGTACCCGGTGGTTGCGGGCACGAAATCCTGCCGACTACGCCAAAAGTAGACGCACCCCTGGGCCTGTGTCGCGCAGCGTTGCGCACGCGGGAGCTTACCCGGAGCCGGATCTGTTGAGGGTTGTAGTCTCGTGGCGGTGACCCGGTCCGTGCCCAGGGAGTCAGACTAAGTGGTGCTTTATTAGTGGTAGATGTTGTACGACTACGCCACCCGTTGAATGCAGCGAAGGAGCTGCCGCTGCAAGGCAGACCGCTGAGGCCGGTGGTAGGATTGTGCAGCGTGATAGTATCACCCCCAACGGGAGGGGTATGGCCTCAGGGCAGCCGACGTGGATGATGGGGGTAGCAGGAACCACTCGGAGACGGTACGGTGTAGTTCAGGGTCTTTACTGGTGACAAAGATAGACCCTCCCGGAGTACTGGCTAGCGATTGGGGCCTAGTCAGTCCTTGAGCAGATGGGATCTCCCCTGGCCAGGCGGAGTTGTAGGCCTCCCAAACTAACTGTACTCTTCTGGCTACCTTGCTAGAGGCGGGTATAAGTAGCCCACGTCCCTGAGTGTACCGTGTGGTGCTCACCCGTATGGCCGGTGACTCGGGGCCTTCTAGTAGCTTCCGCTCCACAACGGCGGTGCTGGTCCCACGCGTGTGACCGTGCCTTCGGGTTTCTTGGCCAGAGGACCTGAAATCCCCTGCCGGTCGGTTTCTGCTGCTGGATAGGAGTTAGTCCCCACAGCCTCGGACTCCGGGTCCGGTGATAGCTTCTCAGTCAGGGCGAGCTCTGCAGCTGCCAGCCCCTGACTCTTTGTAGTACTGCTCCCACAGAGCTCCTGTTGTTTCTTCCTATGCTGCTTCTCTTCTCTGTCTCTACTTCTTCTCTACTCACTAACCCTGCCTCAGCCCTAGGTTTATATAGGGGAAGTCCTTCCCCTCCCAGGACTGGGCAGGAGGTGTGGCATGCACAGGATCCCTGACCAAGAGACCTCCCACCTGCTCTCAGACATAACATTGCCGTTACTGTGGAAACCAGACCCCTGGGGTGCCACAAATGCAATGAACGAGACCAAAATAGATTGGTTATAGAGTGGAGGGGGATCAGTAGTTTTGTACTCTATAACTACACTGCTCAAAAAATAAAGGGAACACTTAAACAGAATATAAATCCAAGTAAATCAAACTTCTGTGAAATCAAACTGTCCACTTAGGAAGCAACACTGATTGACAATCAATTTCACATGCTGTTGTGCAAATGGAATAGACAATAGATGGACATTATTGGCAATTAACAAGACACACTCAATAAAAGAGTGGTTCTGCAGGTGGGGACCACAGACCGCATCTCAGTACCAATGCTTTCTGGCTGATATTTTGGTCACTTTTGAATGTTGGTAGTGCTTTCACACTCGTGGTAGCAGGAGATGGACTCTACAACCCACAGAAGTTGCTCAGGTAGTGCAATCATCCAGGATGGCACATCAATGCGAGCTGTGGTAAGAAGGTTTGCTGTGTCTGCAGTGTAGTGTCCAGATGCTGGATGCGCTACCAGGAGACAGACCAGTACACCAGGAGACGTGGAAGGGGCCGTAGGAGGCCCACAACCCAGCAGCAGGACCGCTACCTCAAACTTTGTGCAAGGAAGAACAGGAGGAGCACTGCCAGAGCCCTGCAAAATGACCTCCATCAGGACACAAATGTTCAGGTGTCTGCACAAACGGTTAGAAACCGACTCCATGAGGGTGGTATGAGGGCCCAACATCCAGAGATGGGGGTTGTGCTCACAGCCCAACACCATGCAGGATGCTTGGCATTTGCCACAGAACACCAGGATTGGCAAAGTTGCCACTGGCGCCCTGTGTGCTTCACAGATGAAAGGAAAGCAGGTTCACACTGAGCACATGTGACAGACGTGACAGAGTCTGGAGACGCCGTGGAGAGCGATCTGCTGCCTGCAACATCCTTCAGCATGACCGGTTTGGCACCGGTCAGTAATGGTGTTGGGTGGCATTTCTTTGGAGGGCCGCACAGCCCTCCATGTGCTCGCCAGAGGTAGCCTGACTGCCATTAGTTACCGAGATGAGCTCCTCCGACCCCGACTATGCTGTTTCTGTTGGCCCTGGGTTCCTCCTAATGCAGGACAATGCCAGACCTCATGTGGCTGGAGTGTGTCAGCAGTTCCTGCAAGATGAAGGCATTGAAGCAATGAACTGGCCCGTCCGTTCCCCAGACCTGAATCCGATTGAGCACATTTGGAACATCATGTCTTGCTCCATTGCACCACAGACTGTCCAGGAGTTGGCAGATGCTTTAGTCCAGGTCTGGGAGCAGATCCCACAGGAGACCATCTGCAACCTCATCAGGAGCATGCCCAGGCATTGTAGGGAGGTCATACAGGCACGTGGAGGCCACACACAATACTAAGCCTCATTTTGAATTGTTTTAAGGACATTACATCAAAGTTGGATCAGCCTGTAGTGTGTTTTTCCACTTTAATTTTGGGTGTGACTCCAAATCCAGGCCTCCATTGGTTAATAAATTTGATTTCCATTGATGATTTTTGTGTGATTTTGTTGTCAGCACATTCAACTTTGTACAGAACAAAGTATTCAATGAGAATATTTCATTCATTCAGATCTAGGATGTGTTATTTGACTGTTCCCTTTATTTTTTTGAGCAGTGTATATCAAATAGCTCCAGAGCACTTACAAATGAGGGTGGGGTTTTAGCAACCACTGCTGCTGTCACGCAGGATGTGGGAAAGACCTCCTAGTCTGGTCTAGTGTCACCATGTTTCAACTACCATCCCTATATTGGCTCTTCACCAATCGACACACACGTGCCTCGCCCTGACTTTCCCTGGCGTATGGCTAAGGCTAGGGAAGGGAGGAGATGAGCACTAGTCGATCTCCACTAAACTCTATAGACAACAAGGGTAGACAAACAGGGAGGAATTGCTTAGCTTTAGAAGACTCCAGACAAATGCGCACACGGCCTCAAGCTCCAGGGGATGTAGTACTGCTCTTGCTAAGCCTTCACAGGTAGTAATGAATATCGCTGGCACCTCCGTCTCAGACACACCAGATATTTATACACTCAGGCCAGGGAGCTAATTATCCAGAAGGAGGTAGCCGCTGGGTCCTAGAGACATCCAGCCTTTAAGAAGATGTCTGTAATGCCAAACGTAGAGATCTCCTGCAACCAACTGCAGGGCGACTGTCTGTCACCTCTGACACACCCGTGACAGCTGCTCTTTCAGAACTGTATAGCACCGAAAAAGGGTCAGGGCAACAATATTCATTGTGGATCAAGACTCATAATATATAACTAACCTACAAAGCACCAAATAAGAGTCATAGAAAGATCCAAAAAGTCTATCATTTGGAAAAAATAGACACAGTTTTATTACACAAAATTCATACAAATACAATATAAGAGCTGGGTTCAAATGAACACCAGAACAAGAGGACAATGCCTCATACAGTTAAGACGAGGTCCAGATATAGGCTTCAAAAAAGACATTGCAGTGCAGCTCACATGTTTGTGCATACGAGAAGAGGGAATAAGACCAGAAAGTACCACTGGTCACAGAACACTAAATCCCTTACCATGAGTCATAAATCACATTTATGCATTTATATGTAAGTTTAACTCATGGAAAAAAGGGGTTATTTGTACATGAAGCAAACAAGCTTCATTAGACATACTATAAGCGTCCAAAACTCTCATTAAACCAGGGCTGTAAAAGTTAATAAACATGTAAAGGAAATCTCTCCATGTGATAAGTACCTACCCAGATTTTCTGCACTGCTGGATCAGTACCCCGTGCCCCTACGCACGTTTCGGTGCATATAGCACCTTTTTTAAGGGGAAAGTGACCTGGTGTGGGAGGAGGCTTATTTTTCTTATATACTGCAAACGCAGCTGTACAATTAGTGGTCAGGACCAACCCAGCGCATGTGTGTCATCACACACGCTGTGTAACGCCCAGTATCCGGGGTTTCACAGCGAAGCGCATGGGTCAGAGTGTGCACTTCCCCTGACCCACGTGTGCGCGCGTCGCGCGAGTGCCGGAGAATGAGCGACAGCTGAGGTGCGCAGGAGCACATGCGCAGGTCCAGCCACACAGAAGGTGAAGAGAAAACTCCACATATATGCCAGAATGTAGGTATATGGACATTCCTATGAATACTGAGGATAAGGAGCAGGATATAAATCCCCAGTACACCTTAGCACACAAAAAAATAAAAAAAATAAAAAAATAAAAAAAAATTTTTGCTAGATGAAAAAATATATAAATAAATGTATAATAGTAATAAGGAATCTAAGTGTTGTGTCAAAGTGTAATTAAATTGAAAGGGTCAGAAGGATGGTACATAATTGAACTATCGTACTAATCATACAATACCCAATGTAAACTCTGATCAACAAAGAGTCTATATAGCCACAACAATCCGTGTTTTAAATTCCCCATAGTATGCACTCAGTCACAGACATGTATTGTATATGTGACTTATGCTTTTATACATATGTATAGGCACCCACTAGGGAGTCACCTAAAAGCGTCAACTGATAGTATATACATAATAGCCCTATTAAACATACATGTCAGATTAGACTCCTTATAGATATATAGGAAAAAAAAAAAACACAATAAATTGGGAAATATAAATCGTAAATGTCTTCCTATTTCCTTGGTTCTCCTTCCCAGGATAAGGTGTAGAACTGCTGGTAGACATCCTGCTCGTTATCGACAGTCCAGAATCAACGTCGATGACAACATGTAGAGATTCATTCAGATATACCATTAATTCCGGCAAAATGTACCAAATCTAAAATAAGAATAAGAACACAACAATTAAAATCCACGAAAATTAAAAAGTACAATGGGGGAGGAGTGATCAAACTAAATGAAGGAGGAAAAACTAAGTTTTTCATTAAGTCCCTTGGGTGTCACTGTGTCAAGTTTGACAATCCAGCGACACTCCATTTGAGCAAGGAGGCGCTTAATATCGCCTCCTCTGATGCCACAACGGACACGATCAATGCCTCGGACCCTGAAAGAAGAAGGGTCACAACCATGCGAGACCCAAAAATGTCTTGGTATAGTCTTGAGACTAGACCGATCAAGGACATCCTTGGCTGCCAAGATGTCCCGCACATGCTCCCTCGTTCGGACCCTGAGCTCCCTAGACGTTAGGCCAACATAAATTAGGTTACACGCACAGGTGGCGTAGTACACCACATATGTAGTGCTACATGAAATGTAATGGGTGATCTTAAATTGTTTGGTGCCATCAGACAATTGAAAATCATGTGCCCTAATCATGTTCCGGCAACCTGCACAGTCGCCGCATGGAAAGAAGCCCCATCTGGGACCCCTGGATCCAAACGGGGGAGCAGGTCGGACAACATAGTGACTCCTAACCAACAAGTCTCGAACATTTCTATTGCGCCTGGAGGTCAAGAGGGGGCGGTCGGACAAAGTAGCGGCCAACGTGGAGTCCGTCCTCAATATCTTCCAATGTCTTTCCAAGATATGGCGGATGGTGTTCCACTCTGAATTGTATGTGGATATAAAACGTATAGGATTACCCATCGATTTTCTTTCCGTCTTCTTACTCAGTAATTGCACTCTAGGGTTTTTTTGGCTCTGATATATCCCCTGTCAATGCATCATCTGCTATAGCCTCGAGAGAGAAACCGTTCTCTCAGATCAAGGGCCTGATTCTCGAAACCTACATCAGAAGAGCAATTCCTCCTCATCCGCAAAAATTGGCCGGTGGGAATGGCCCTAATTGTGGTGGGGTCATGTGCAGACTGTTATGATCTGCTACAAGCACTAAGGAAAGGAGATCTGTCCCTACAATAGAACTAAGCTAGATCCCTGCGATGTAACGGGGAACCTGATCCTACGATCAGACCCGCTAAAGTCCTCGGCTAGTCTGTACGAAGACCTATAGATGCAAGGGAGGGATCCCTACAAGAACTAGGGACTGGGATAAAGTTGGACACCTCCTAGCAGAGATTGTAGCAGTAAAAGACAAACACACAACATAGAACATAAAGGTCCGAAGACCTAGTTAAACTGACTGAGAAAGGTAGCTAAGCACCAGGCTAGCTTAAGAGTAGAAATTACAATGAAGTCCAGCAAGGCCAGGAGGGTGGAGCAGGATTAAATAGGCAAAAAAAGTCATGTGACCAGCAAGATAGAAAAAGCCTAACAGGAGAGTTCTAACACAGACGATGCGTGTAACAAGGAATTAACAGATGTCTCTTTTTGGAAAACATCTGTTTCAATGTAGCCGTCACATGCAATACTGAGTTGGATGTCCAGAAAATGTATGGATTTTTTATTATATCTATGTGTGAGCCTAATGTTGGAGCCATTGTGGTTCAATCTGGTCACAAATTCATTAATTCCAGCTTCAGGGCCCTGCCATATGATCAATAAGTCATCAATATAGCGATACCAGCACTGCACATGGGAAGCGGCAGGAGTGCCAACGCCAAAAATCTCCCTCTCCCAGTAGCCCAGGAAGAGATTAGCGTACGACGGTGCACAAGCCACGCCCATTGCAGTGCCGTGTTTCTGAAGGTAGAAGCGATCTTTAAAAGTGAAGAAATTATGCGTTAGGATGAACCGCAATAGCTCCAAGAGAAGGTCACACAAAGATTGATCCAATCCGCTCATACCTACAAAGAATTGGGTAGCTCTAATACCGTCATCATGGTCAATACACGTGTAGAGAGACTCCACATCGGCCACCACAAAGTACATGTCCGACTCCATGTAAATCCCGTCCATTTTTGCCATAGTCCATAGTGTCCCTGACATAGGAGGGCAACGTTTCAACCATAGGATGCAAATAATGTTCAAGAAATTTACAAATTGGGTCACATAGCCCTCCGATCCCAGAGACAATAGGACACCCAGGTGGATCACACATATTTTTATGGACCTCTGGCAGCAAATAGAATGTAGATATCTTCAGCTGATTTGCCAAAAGTCCATCCAAAATACGCTTGGGAATAATTCCTCTCTCGACTGCTGCCTCAAGAATATTGAATAATTCCCTGGTGTAGGCCGAGAGTGGGTTATTGGAGAGTACAGTGTATGTTTCTCTGTCCCTTAATTGTCTAAATGCCTCCTTTTCATACAGGTGGGTAGGCCAGATAACAATATTTCCCCCCCTTGTCAGCTGGTTTTATAACCACATCTTTAACTGCCTGTAATTCCTTAAGAGCCCTTCGCTGTGATTTTGTTAAATTATCACCCCTCATTTTATCGGAGATATGCCGAAAATCCTCCATCACCATCCTGGTGAAGATCTCAATTTGTGGACACAGTGACAAGGGGGGGAAAGGTCGTGGATCTGGGGTAGGCCGTGCTGGGAAACCCACCTGCATGATCCGGAATCTGCTCCTTCAACAATTCCTCAAGGGTAGATAAGGCCTCAAACTCTTCCTTCGTGGTAAAGCCCTGTTCAGTTATTGATTTGTTATGAAGTTTATGTAATAGCAATTTTCTAGAAAAAAGATGTAGGTCCTTTATAGCTGTAAAAAAATTGAACCTGTAAGTAGGTACAAAATTCATGCTCCAGGGGATGTAGTACTGCTCTTGCTAAGCCTTCACAGGTAGTAATGAATATCGCCGGCACCTCCGTCTCAGACACACCAGATATTTATACACTCAGGCCAGGGAGCTAATTAGCCAGAGGGAGGTAGCTGCTGGGTCCTAGAGACAGCCAGCCTTTAAGAAGATGTCTGTAATGCCAAACGTAGAGATCTCCTGCAACCAACTGCAGGGCGACTGTCTGTCACCTCTGACACACCCATGACAGCTGCTCTTTCAGAACTGTGCAGCAGTAGTTGTTTTCTCTTGGAGATCATAGATATAAAATCCCTACAAATGGAGCATTTCAGAGCCTCTGCCTGGCAAAAAAATGCAAACATATATTTAGTGAGCCTTGTGGGTTCAGTTCCCCCCAAAAATATATATTTTTTAACTGGCCTATGTTCTACGTTCTCTATTTCTTCTTCCATTAGGCACCATTCAGACTGATAACTGGTTGTGACGAGCAAACAGGACACATGCCACCTTGGGTAAGTATGACTGATGTATTCTGACTCCTTGAAGATGGATCCCGAACAGTTACAGCAAGAAGATAAATTATCTATTACAAGCACGCCAGTGAAATTCATTGAATAATTCTTCGAACATTTCTCATGGTGCAGATTTCTATGACTTATGTTTGATTCACAGCAATGTGTTAAAAAATGCTTACCCTGGATGTTCTCTGGTGCAAGTTCGAGGATGGGGGAATAAGTAGGAGTTTATTAAAAGATAATCATTCCGAGAACCCGTTATGAAATCATTTTGTATTATTTAACATCTTTTTGAATGAAGACATGGCCTTCAGAAAAACATACATCTCTAGCTGTCATGGGACTTGCTTTTTTTATAGTACACTAGATCAATGTTCAAAAGTTTTCAATAACCAAAGGCACATTTGCAGGTGCTTGGTAAATATAATATACTTATTCATACTCCTAGGAATTATTCCAGGAAAAATGAGAAATGCAACCACAGTGCAAAACCAGTATTCAATTGAAAGTTAAAAATGAAACAGATTTTTTTTACAGACTCCATCAGTTAAAGCTCAAGAAGAAAAAAGGTTGAAATTAGTAATGGCATGGCACAAGCTGCCTTTCTTTTCTCTGTCATCAGCAATGTGCCAATACAGTTTTAAAGGGAAGCTGTCACCAGGTTTTTGCCACCTAATCTGAGAGCAGTGTAGTGCCCCGAGGGTTCAGTCGCTGCAGAGGTATTGCATCTCACCCAGAGGTGTGATATCTCACTTTCAGGTAAGGATGGAGTGTGGCTCAGGACCCTAACACCCACATGCACTACACTACATTTCCAGGGGACAGGGCAACAGTGCTCCCGGGTGTGAGCACAACTGCCCCTGTCCCTGGCTGGAGTGGGGGGAGAGAACACCTAGAAAGGGGGAACCCGGTAGTGTGTGGGTGGGGAGAGTAGATCCCGGGTGCACTGTATAGGGGAGTATATACAGTTATATGAAAAAGTTTGGGCACCCCTATTAATCTTAAGCTTAATGTTTTATAAAAATTGGTGTTTTGCAACAGCTATTTCAGTTTGATATATGTAAAAACTGTTGGACACAGTAATGTTTCTGCCTTGAAATGAGGTTTATTGTACTAACAGAAAATGTGCAATCTGCATTCAAACAAAATTTTACAGGTGCATAAGTATGGGCACCCTTATCATTTTCTTGTTTTAAATACTCCTACCCACTTTGTACTGACTTACTAAAGCACTTTCTTTGGTTTTGTAACCTCATTGAGCTTTGAACTTCATAGCCAGGTGTATGCAATCATGAGAAAAGCTACTTAAAGTGGCCACTTGCAAGTTGTTCTCCTGTTTGAATCTCCTCTGAAGAGTGGCATCATGGGCTCCTCAAAACAACTGTCAAATGATCTGAAAACAAAGATTGTTCAACATAGTTGTTCAGGGGAAGGATACAAAAAGCTGTCTCAGAGATTTAACCTATCAGTTTCCACTGTGAGGAACATAGTAAGGAAATGGAAGAACACAGGGACAGTTCTTGTTAAGGCCAGAAGTGGCAGGCCAAGAAAAACATCAGAAAGGCAGAGAAGAAGAATGGTGAGATCAGTCAAGGACAACGCTCAGACCACCTCCAGAGAGCTTCAGCATCAACTTGCTGCAGATGGTGTCACTGTGCATTGGTCAACTATACAACGCACTTTGCACAAGGAGAAGCTGTATGGGAGAGTGATGCGAAAGAAGCCGTTTCTGAAAGCACGCCACAAACAGAGTCGGCTGAGGTATGCAAAAGCACATTTGGAGAAGCCAATTTCTTTTTGGAAGAAGGTCCTGTGGACTGATGAAACCAAGATTGAGTTGTTTGGTCTTACAAAAAGGCGTTATGCATGGCGTCAAAAAAACACAGCATTCCAGGAAAAACCCTTGCTACCCACAGTAATATTTGGTGGAGGTTCCATCATGTTTTGGGGCTGTGTGGCCAATGCCGGCAACGGGAATCTTGTTAAAGTTGAGGGACGCATGGATTCCACTCAGTATCAGCAGATTCTTGCCAAAAATGTTCAAGAATCGGTGACAAAGTTGAAGTTACGCAGGGGATGGATCTTTCAGCAAGACAATGATCCAAAACACCGCTCCAAATCTACTCAGGCATTCATGCAGAGGAACAATTACAATGTTCTGGAATGGCCATCCCAGTCCCCAGACCTGAATATCATTGAACATCTGTGGGATCATTTGAAGAGGGCTGTCCATGGTCGGCGACCATCAAACTTAACTGAACTGGAATTGCTTTGTAAAGAGGAATGGTCAAAAATACCTTCATCCAGGAACTCATTAAAAGCTACAGGAAGCGACTAGAGGCTGTTATTTTTGCAAAAGGAGGATCTACTAAATATTAATGTCACTTTTCTGGTGAGGTGCCCATACCTTTGCACCTGTCAAATTTTGTTTGAATGCAGATTGCACATTTTCTGTTAGTACAATAAACCTCATTTCAAGGCAGAAACATTACTGTGTCCAACAGTTATTACATATATCAAAATGAAATAGCTGTTACAAAAGCACCAATTTTTATAAAACATTAAGCTTAAGATTAATAGGGGTGCCCAAACTTTTTCATATAACTGTATGGTGGGCACCATCTTAGAGTCAGTGTGGAAAGTGGGAGAGAGCAGAGAGAGAAGGAGGCTGGGAGCAGGGGCTCTGCATGGGCTCTGCTC
Source organism: Phyllobates terribilis (assembly GCF_046119375.1). NCBI lineage: Eukaryota > Metazoa > Chordata > Amphibia > Anura > Dendrobatidae > Phyllobates > Phyllobates terribilis. The sequence continues at coordinate 334,099,779 of NW_027362768.1, forward strand.
CGCAGGCAGGCCAAGTCTTAAGGCCTGGGCCTGGAGGAGAAGAAAGGAAGGGAGAGGAACAGAGGAGGCTCCAGGAGTGGAGTGAAGGGACCCCAGGGGTGCGGACCGGCCAGCCGCCACCGCACGCCCGCCGCTACCAGAGTAGGGGGGTCAGGCCAAGAAAGGGAACCGGATCCCTCATCTAGTGGAGGAGAACAACTACCCTCAGCTAGTAACCGGAGGCTGTGGCATTGCACGTGCACGGCCCCTCACTACACCCATTAGGAAGGCACCATATAGGACCCAGGGAAACGGAACATACATTTGCCCGCCAAGGCCCGAGGCAGCTGGACAGAAACGTGGTCAATTGTGGGGTATGACAGACCAGAGAAAGGACACACGAAGGGGGTCCTGAAAAGCATTCCAAAGGTACCTGGGAGTTGGCCGAGCCCCTCACCTGATGAGCACAGCACGACGTGGGCAGCCATTACCAGCAGAAGTGGCTTGGAGTGTAAAACTGTGAGTAAAGACCCTGGACTGCATCACTGGACTCTGAGTCATTACTGTTGCTCCCGCGCACCATCACCCCCACCATCTGCACTCACTGCCCTGGGGCTATACTCCTCCCGTGGGGAGTTATACTACCCTCTGCTGCGCACACAACATCAGCCTCAGCGGTCTGCCCCGCAGCGGCGGTTCTCAGTGACCGCAATCCACGGGTGGCGTAGTCAGACATTTAAACATTACAAAACCAAAGAAATAGATCCGCCACTGGTTTGACCACCCTGAGCCACGGGACCAGGTCACCGCCACGGAGACTACAACCCCTAGCATTACACAGAGACGCGGATCCGGGTATTCCCCTACACATACGGCCCAGGGGGCGCGTCAGCAGCATAAAGTAGAAACTGAGACACTGATTCCAACTATGAGTCACTTACTAAGCTGCATGCTGTAGTTTTCTTAAAATCTTTGTTTTTTCATCAGGAGATTATTACCAGAGGATTAGTAAACCTGCTGCCATTTAGTCCTCCATATTTATGAGCTCTGTATAACCCCGCCCCCACAATTGATTTGTAGCTTTCTGCCTATGCACAGTGTACACAGGAAGCTGCCAATCAGTGGTGTATACGGGGTTATACAGAGCGCAGCATTCAGAGAACTGCTAGATCTGCAGCAGTGATACAGTGATTTTATCAAAACTTCAGCAAGCAGCCCAGTAAGTGATGCATTGCTGGAATCACAGTCTCTGTCCCTACATAATGCAGCTCTCAGATGGGGTAGCAAAATCCCGATGACAGATTCTGTTTAAATTTAGTCATCCCTAATAATGTATTTGATAGGGAGACTGTTTAGTTTATAGGGAGAAATTGTTAAATAACCAAATTTTAATGGGTTCTTGGGCAGCTGGTCCTTTGCAACTAGGCTACTTCAAATTGCTGAAGTCAATATAAAATTGTCACTTAAAGGGGCATTATCAAATTTTTACATTGCATTAATTTATTAGACTGTGTGAAAATAAGCAAGTTTGCAATTGATTTACTTTTTCTATCTCCTGTCATTCTCCTGCAATGGCAGCTTTTATCTTTTAAAGTGTACAGCTCATTTCCATGAAGCATGGCCTTCAAGCCATGGCTGAGAGTGTGCATTAGTTAAATTCCAGGAGAGAGGTTAACTCCTAACATACCAGCCACCTCTCTCAAATCCACTGATTTCCATGCAGCATTTAGCTGCTTACCTCCCTCTCATTTTCGAAAGAGACACAGTAATAAATTACCAGCTCCACAGCTTTCAGAGCAGGTCTGTTAATCGTGGCTTTCTACTATAACAGTTCAGACCTGTGTGCTGGTTCAAATGCCCTGCTATTTCTCTGTGTAAATACAGTGATAACAGTGCACACACTTCAGAACAAACAATTGAGGGCTGAATGTGTTATAGTAGAACATGTGCTGAGCTTTATAGTTCTACTTATACAGTTCTACTATTCACCAGAGCTATCACTCAAGGAGGAGTGACGGTGCTGTCAGAAACATGGAAGTAAGCAGACTGTAAGAAGACTGTCATGTCTTGGACGCAATGAGTGACAGCTCAGTCATCCAACCTAGTGCAAGGGCGTGCTGAGCTTTTGGTATTTTGATTTTTGATAGACAGCTCAGCTGAGACTAGGAGGTGCTGAGCTTCCTTCAGGTGTTCTCTGTTCTAAGTGATTACCCAGCTACTTAGGTAAGACGTCAGTCCCAGATCTCTGCCAATCATAGCATTTGCTCTGTCGTACTGTTTGCCTTGTATTCCTGTGCTCTGTTTGTCGATCTATTGCTACCTGACCTTGGGCCTTGTTTTGATCATCCGTTTTCCTAGTGTTATGATCTGCAACATGTACTAAGTAAAGAAAGGGGAAAGCTGTCCCTACAGTAAGACTAAGCTGAATCCCTACGATGTAGCGGGCTGCCTGTTCCTAGCGAACAGACCCGCCTTAGTCCTCAGCTAGTCTGAACGAAGACCTATAGCATAGGGGGAGGGGTCCCTAAAAGAACTAAGGACTGGAGCAAAAATGGGATACCTCCTGAACAGAGAAAGTTGTTGCAGAACACAAAAAGACAAACTGACAAAAAGGTACTAGAGGTCCCAGAAGGACCAAGCGAACTGACAGAGAAAGGCACCAAAGCACCTGGCTAGCAAAACAGTCAAACAACACTGAAGTCCAGCACAGCCAAAAGGGCGGAGCTGGAATATAAAGGCAGATAGTCACATGATCGCAAAACACAAGATGGAAAAAACAAACAGGAGGGCTCTAACACCTAGCTCCTTTGCTCTGATCTGCTATCTTTCAGGTATTCTGACCTCAGACTGTGACCTGACTACGCCTTTGTCTTTCCACTATAGTTTATCTTGTGCTCTCTTGGTATCTGACAGCGGAATATTTGACTACCCTGCCTCACGGCTTGTATTGGGCAAGACCGCGCCAACTAGATGGGTTCTGGCTGGGAGTAAGCATATTGCATACTTGACCATCATTCCTGGTGCAGACATCGGCAAATCCTCACAGCGCACAAAGTGACTAGAGACTTGTCATTCTAGACCGGATAACACCTTTAAAGGGTTTGTCTCTTGAAGTACAAGTTGACCTGTTGATCTGTTGAATGCCATGAAACTGGCTCCTGGCATTTTGCAATTTTTCAAAATACACCAGCCTCATCAGGTTTAAATAATCTATTTATTAATGTATGCAGTTTGCATAGTGAAATTTATAAACAGACCCTCCTTAAAATGTATGTATGGGACTGAACTATCTATGAACTATCCATACTGATATGTCATCAATAATTCAGTCCCAGACAACTCTTTAAATTGGCAAGACACTTAAAAGAAAAGTTCACTGATTTCAGTTTGATCTGTCTAATGGTCTTATTTTTGGCCTCTTGACTCTTCCCCAAAGGCAAAATTTTAGGGAAAGAGGGATTGTGCATGTTTGTTTTTACCATGCCCTCTCATTTGACAGATATTTTCTTCCTTGTTCCCATCGTTATGGTGGAGTTGGGAGAACCAGATATGAGATGAATGAACATAAAGTCCAAAAATATTTTGTTTCCTTAGGATGTTGAGAAGTTTGTCCCAGGTGGTCAATGCTCATCAAGAAGCACCAAAGGGGATATTAATGTGGATTTAAAAGCCACCATGTCAACCAGCTATGGATGAGATGGGTTGGGTGAATTCAGCAGGTGGTTGATAGGAACGGAAAAGAAAAGAACAAAGGATCACTTGGTTTTACTTTTTTCAGCATTCATTTTTTGTTTCTTGTAAATAAACCTCTTCACGTTGTGTCAAGTTATCCTGTATTGTTTCTGTTCTACAGAGTTGAACACACATATGAGTTCTATAAATTAATAATTAGGCATAAATCTTTGGTACACTGTTTAGCTTGAAAGAACAGTCAGCAGGGACAGAGTTATTATTTTTGCTGGAAAGTTGTCAATATTTTACCCAGGTTGAGCAGTTGAAAATTCATTCCAGGATAGAAAGATTTCCCAGAGAAAATGAATTTATTACGAGGATAGAAAACTGTCAATGTACTTGATAAAATAAAGTTGCACAGTCTGGGTTAGAGTCTTTTTTTTTTCAAAAAGACCAAATAAAACTTCCTTTACATAGCACAATTAAAGCAGAATTGGTAAAGTGGTTGTGAGGCGCCCCCTGGGCCGTGGGGTACTTGGTGCCGGGTCGGTCGTTGCTAGGGGAGATGTTACAGTGGCGGTGACCCGGTCCGTGACCCAGGGCGGTCAATAAAAGGGGATATTTACAGGGGATTTATAGTTTTTATATAAATTTTGTGACGCCACCTGTGGTATGCGGCAAAAGGAAGCCGCCGCTGCGGAGCAGGTCCTCTGGAGCTGATGTTAGTGCAGCAGAGTTGGTTCAGCTCTCCACAGGCAGAGCTTAGCTCCAGGGCAGGAAATGGTGATGTTATAAATGTTGCTGTGCAGTGTAGTGCAGGGGATGATGGCGCAGTAATAATTCGCAGAGACAGTGGGGTGCAGTCTTCAGGGTTTTACTCACGATTTTTAGACTCCAAGTTACAAGGGCCAGGTCAACTTCCCACATCGTCCTGTGCTTACTCAGAGAGGGGTTCAGCAAACCCGCAGGTACCTCTGGAGTACATAACGGGACCCCATTCTGTGTGTTCCTTCTGGCCGTCTCCCTGCACCTCACACCCAGTGTCCCAAGCCAGTGACCGCGGACCTTGTCGGGCGACGTCTTCTCTGTCCCCTGGGTCCTCTATGGCCACCTTTTTGGCGAGTTAGATGTGGCTTTTGGCTGCAGCACCTGAAATGCTGCACCCTCCCGTTACCTAGTTGAGACTTGAAGAACTCTGCTAATTTAGGGGCCGGTCCCCTTCTGCGTCTCAATCCCTCCACCGCCTTGTAGATTCGGGCGCACGGGTGGCCTCCAGCATTGCCCGTACCCCTGAGATCCTTTCTGCTTTACTGGAGCCTTCCTTCCTGCTCCTCTCCTCTCATCTTTCTGTCCTGGGCCTCTCTCACTAGGCCCTCCTCCTGATCAGAGCTCCTGCTGAGCTCCTGCTCCACACACTCTCTTCCTCTGACTGAACTCATCAGACTGACCATCTCTCACAAGATGGCTTCCCCTTTTTATATCCTTCTTCTCAAGTGCTCCCCTAATTTGCTTCCTCCACCCACACCCACTACATGGTTCCCCCTACTTTGGTTCCCCCCACTCCAGCCAGGGACAGGGCTCAGCAGAGGAGCAGCAGATCTTGCCCCTCCTGCTGATCTGGAGTTGTGTAGTGTTGGATGCAGGTGTTAGGGTCCCGGGCAGTACTCTTTCCTTACCTGAGAGTGAGATACCACACCTCTGGGTGAGATGCAGTACCTCTGTGGCGACTGAACCCGCAGGGGCACCACATACACCCCTGGTAAAACACAACACGTCCGTGGACTGGAACAGAGTAAAAACAAAGCAATTTTAAAGACATGCAATTTTTAGATGCATCACTTAGAAGAATTTTCAAACAACTTTTCTTCCCTTTATGGGAAGCACATTCCTTGAACGTTACATATTTCTTATTAATTTCTATCAAACATTATAAAACTTTCTTCATATATGTAAAACATTTTCCTGATAAAACATTCTTAGCAGGTTACAGCGCGATCTGTAACCGGGTGTTCATTGCACTGAACAAGGTGCTATCTGGTGAACATGAGGGACCCGTCCGAAAACCCTCAACGTAGGCCCTGGGCGTGGCTGCAGGGCATGGATGATCCAGTCGTTGGACCACCTCTTCGGCCACGCCAAACGGGTTTTTGTTCTGCTGTCTATTTACATAAAACCAATAAGGGGCATTTTAAGAAGTGCAAACTATTTACATGGAAAGGTTTTGGCTGCTCACAGTCCTCAGCCTACAAGTTCTGGTACCCTCACCGGGTAATTAAGTAAGCACACACATAACTCTGTTAAACTTGCAGAGTTTCTGCTATACCCTTCCGGGTAACTATATACAGTTCAGTTCCACATACTGCACTTAGTAGTGGTTCTCCCTCCTGGGAAACACCTGATTGCTGCAGGCTGACCCAGCCGGGTCATCAGCCTCAACCTGCAGGGGGACCAGGGATGGAGCAGCGCCAGCCGCGTCCGGGACAGGGACTTCACTCCTACCTGCTCCCGCGACTGCTTCGGCTCGGCGTGACACCTCCCGGTCCATGAGCAGCTCCGCCGGGGCCGGGGCGCTGCCGGTCACTTGCAGCGTGACTGCTGCCGGGTCATCATCTTTTCCACGAGCTCCTCTCTCCAGACAGAAATTGCTGCTTGCTGGGCTTCCTCCATTCTCCTGCCCAGCTTCTGCACCTTATCTTGGAGGAATCCAGTATACTCCAGGGACAGTTTCATCAGGATCCCCTCCAGGGTGAGGGGTGATGCGCTCCCTTGCAGGTCACAAGATGGAGCTTCAGGCTGACCTCTCTCCATCTTGCCTGCCGGGTGCGGTCTGTCTGGTCTGCTGGAGATCACACCCTGTCTCCACTGTTTATCTTCTCCTTTCCCCTTTCAGGGCCGGTTCCATGGCAGCTTGCTGTCAGCCATACCTAGGGGCGGCCCCCCCACCTTGATGGACGCATCTACATACATGGCCGTTGCTGCTCGGGACGGGCCCCGCTTTTGGCGCCATTCTGGAACCCGGCCCACGATGGGAGGTGGTTTCTTGTTGTCTTTGATCACGCACATAATGGCGCCCGTTCTTCTGGGGCGGGCGCCACATTCAGTATAGAACACAGTCTCTAGGCGCACAATACCCAGTGATAACGGGTGGGTTCATATCCTGTTCGTGACGCCAAGCTTGACGCGCCCCCTGGGCCGTGGGGTGCTCGGTGCTGGGCCGGTCGTTGCTAGGGGAGATGTTACAGTGGCGGTGACCCGGTCCGTGACCCAGGGCGGTCAATAAAAGGGGATATTTACAGGGGATTTATAGTTTTTATATAAAGTTTGTGACACCACCTGTGGTATGCAGCAAAAGGGAGCCGCCGCTGCGAAGAAGGTCCTCAGGAGCTGATGTTAGTGGAGCAGAGTTGGTTCAGCTCTCCACAGGCAGAGCTTAGCTCCAGGGCAGGAAATGGTGATGTTATAGATGTTGCTGTGCAGTGTAGTGAAGGGGATGATGGTGCAGTAATAATTCGCAGAGACAGTGGGGTGCAGTCTTCAGGGTTTTTCTCACTATTTTTAGACTCCAAGTTACCAGGGCCAGGGTAACTTCCCACGTCGCCCTGTGCTTACTCAGAGAGGTGTTCAGCAAACCTGCAGGTACCTCCGGAGTACATAATGGGACGCCCTTCTGTGTGTTCCTTCTGGCCGTCTCCCTGCACCTCACACCCAGTGTCCCAAACCAGTGACTGCGGACCTTGTCGGGCGACATCTTCTCTGTCCCCTGGGTCCTCTATGGCCACCTTTTTGGTGAGTTAGATGTGGCTTTTGGCTGCAGCACCTGAAATGCTGCACCCTCCCGTTACCTAGTTGAGACTTGAAGAACTCTGCTAGTTTAGGGGCTGGTCCCCTTCTGCGGCTCAATCCCTCCACCGCCTGGTAGATTCGGGCGTACGGGTGGCCTCCAGCACTGCCCGTACTCCTGGGATCCTTTCTGCTTTACTGGAGCCTTCCTTCCTGCTCCTCTCCTCTCTTCTTTCTGTCCTGGGCCTCTCTCACTAGGCCCTCCTCCTGAGCAGAGCTCCTGCTGAGCTCCTGCTCCACACACTCTCTTCCTCTGACTGAACTCATCAGACTGACCACCTCTCACAAGATGGCTTCCCCTTTTTATATCCTCCTTCTCAAGAGCTCCCCTAATTTGCTTCCTCCACCCACACCCACTACATGGTTCCCCCTACTTTGGTTCCCCCCACTCCAGCCAGGGACAGGGCTCAGCAGAGGAGCAGCGCATCTTGCCCCTCCTGCTGGTCTGGAGTTGTGTAGTGTTGGATGCAGTTGTTAGGGTCCGGGGCAGTACTCCTTCCTTACCTGAGAGCGAGATACCACACCTCTGGGTGAGATGCAGTACCTCTGTGGCGACTGAACCCGCAGGGGCGCCACAGTTGTATTATTTAGAAATCATCCTTTTAAGGTTTAAAATCAAATGGAGAGGGTAACTCATTCACAATGTACAGTAGTTGGTAGTTCACAAAAAATATCTATTTCCTTGAGGACTCAGTCAGCACACCTGTTGTATTTCATTTATTTCAACTGGTATTTTGGGAATCTAGGGCGACCTGTAGTAAGCTCATTTTTGAGGGACCCTTCTAACAAAAAGATTGCAAATGGAGAACAACTTCAGAGGGATTTTAGTGAAACTTACAAAAAGATAGTAAAAAACTTATGGCCGATCTCCTACACGTTAGAGTTTTTAAGAGGTACTTCAGGTTCCGAGTCTTATTTACAAATCAATCTACTGTGCTCCAACCTCCAAATTTGTAATGCACTTACATTGCATTAGAAGGATATTACCCCCTAAATAAAACAAGTTATACCCTATCCAGGGGATAAGGGATAACTTTCTTATAACTGGAGGTCCAACTGTTGGGACCCAAAGTGATTCCTAGGTTTTGGCTTTAGAACCTCAAGGACAGGTCTCTGCAACCCAACCTTAAATGAAGTGTGCATGGTCTCTGTTCCATTTATTGTCTATGGGACTGCCATGATCGACATTCAGCTAGATCCATAGACAATGAATGAAGCAGAGGCCGCACATGAGCACTTCTGCTCTGTCAAAGGGCTGCAAAACCACTTTCTCGGGGTTCTAATGCCCCAATCTCAGGATCGCTGGGGTTCTCAGTAGTCGGGCCTTTAGCCATCAGCAAGATACCCTCTATGCCATAGATAGGGGATAGCCTGTTTTGTTGTGACTAACCCTTAAAGTGCCGCCGTTCTGTACACTCACATGGATCACCTACAGGTCAGGTGGTGCACAGCCTACTTAGAACTGCAAAGACGAGCCACTTCATGGTGGCGCTTTGTGCTGTGTGGAATGTGCATGCGCAGACCCAGAACACATCAACCAGAACCAAATACGCATGCAGAAAAGAAGAGCACTTGCTCTTTTCTATTACAGCATATGCAGGGCATGTGCGAAGAGATTTGAAACCTAAATATCATGGAAACATAAAGAAATGGAGGAAAGACATACATGGAGGGGAAATAAAAGTTTATTTTTGAATTTTGTGGAGCCGTTGGTCACTTCGTTGAGCTGAGTGATGAAAAGGACTGACAAGCCATCAACAACAAAAAAAAGTGACATGCTGTAACGTTAATGCCAGCGTCCCCGCATGGCTCTCCTCCTTCCCCATGCAGGAACGCCGACATACCGCCACGGCTGCGCAGTCACCTCACGGTCTGCAGGTGTGCCTCCTGCTTGTGCACGCCGCACTTCCTGGAGGCGTGCCAAGTGTGTGAGCGTGCACTCTCTCATTATTAAAGGGGCAGTACACATAGTAAAATGCCCCCAGCCAATAGCTGGGAGGCATTTAGTATCAGCGTACACCTGCTGCTGATGGCTCCCAGTCAGTTGCTGGAAGGCATTTTGTATAAAAGACTCCCTCCCCTTTAGGGAGTCATGGAAGCAACAGTATTCATTAGTGTGTAGTTTCTCCTACTAGGGAGTTGCTAGGTCCCCTGGTCCTTGCATGCCCAATGTCCTGAACCCAAACCACTGGTCCTTGCATAGCCAGTGTCCTGAACCCAAACCTTTGGATCCTTTCGTGGCCAGTCCTCAACCAGAACTCCTGGTCCTAGTCCAGCCAGTGCCTAAACCTCGTCCCCCGGTCCGTGTGCGAGCGGTGTGTCAAACTTGTGCCTATCCAAGTATCCCTTATATCTGGACTGCTACTACCAGTCTCTCAATCAGTCCAGTCTGGATGTGGCCTGAGTCCGTGTCAGTGAACCTGACCTCTGGGGTCAGCAGCTACAGTATCGGGAACTGCCTAGCAGTGGTACCTGGAGGCTAGCTGCAGTCCAACGTGTCTCCATCATCTAAGAGCTTCAGTTAACACTAGGTAGCTGCTTAGCTATGCTCCTTCCTAGGCAAGCCTGGCCCTGTGGTACAGTGGGTCCACGAATCACGTGCGCCACCTCCGGGCGTGACACCTGTCCCTATCATATCAAACCAGGATGTAAACCAACATCATACTAAGGATTTTTGTGATGCTGAAAAACCCATTTAAGTATCTAGCCATGTTATGATCTGGTCTATCCTTTTTCTCAAGTGGACAGACTGCGTGGTTCATGACATTAGTCTATAAGGTACTCGTGATTGGTCCTGATGGGCTACTTGAAAAAATTTTACTTTTTAATAAAACCTCTGGAAGACATCTGTATTATATGTAATCTTTGTGCAAGAACTTATCGTCTAATGAAAAGGTGTATTTTCTGTAATTAATCTTTACCGTGTTGGTTATAACACTTGAAAATATTTTTCACGCAGACTGTAAAAGTAAGAACCTGACAAGAAGGTGTCCTAGAAACATGAACCGTTTGTCATTTTTCAGCCAATCACCATAGTAATTGGTTCACCTCAGCGATGGTTTCAGCTCAAAAGCCAGATGCCACTTCCAGTAATTATGTCTGATTCATCAGGTTAACATCTGAGACATCTTAACAAGGTCACCGATACTTAAGTCTATTCTTCAAACCCACTGACCTTCCAGATAAGAATTCTCTAATTAATATAGTCTAACAAACATCAACAACCTTGAAATCATATGTTGTGGGAGGAAGATACTTAAGCAAAAACTTTAGTCTAAGGAACAAAGAAAACAAAGAACGTAAAGACTATTGTTTTTGAAAAGAATAGAGTGACCAAGAAAGGCAATAATAGATGCAGCAATAGAAATGTTTATGTCCTGTACAGATAGGTTCTTCCTTAAAGGGATTGTCCATGACTTGGACAATACCTTCTCAAGCCCCGATTTTTCACCAGTAAAATAGTAACACTTGCTCAAATCTAAATAGTGGAAAACTTGTAATTGCTTGGAAAATATACCTGGGGGAGAAGACAGAGATAGAGGATCCCACTGACCATAAGAGCTTACACTCTACTGTAGAGAAAGGACCCCACTGACTATAAGAACTTACACTCTACAGGAGAGAGAGAGGACCCCCCTGACCATAAGAGCTTACGCTCTACAGGAGAGAGAGAGGACCTGCTGACCATAAGAGCTTACAATCTACACTAGAGAAAGGACCCCACTGACTATAAGAGCTTACATTCTACAGGAGAGAGAGAGGACCTTGCTGACCATAAGAGCTTAGACTCTACAGGAGAGAGGGGACCCTGATGACCATAAGAGCTTACACTCTACAGGAGAGAAAGAGAGAGAGAAGAGAGAGAGGATCCTGCTACATGGTCTACAAGAGAGAGAGAAAGGACCCTGCTGACAATAAGAGCTTACACTATACAGAGAGAGAGAGGACCCCACTGACTATAAGAGCTTACACTTTACAGGAGTGAGAGAAAGGACCACACTGACCATAAGAGCTTACGCTCTACAGAAGAGAGAGAGGACCCCAAAGACCATAAGAGCTTACACTTTACAGGAGAGAGAGAGGACCCCGCTGACCATAAGATATTATACTCTACAGGAGAAAGAGAGGATCCCGCTGATCATAAGAGCTTTTACTCTACGGGAACGAGAGACTTACCCAGTGACTCTGGAGATAGAAAAAGACTCTACCGTACAAACTGTGCTCCGCTGAATTGTGATGTCCCAGGTACTGACCACCACTTTAGAAGGTATGATAACCGTAAAATGTCATAACTGTGCAGAGCATTATGGGAAAGCCCATGCTGCAACGCAAAATCATGCTAGCCTGCTCTTTAGTGATGAGCGAGCACGCTCATGTGCTTACCGAGTATCTTCGGCGTGCTCGAAAACTATGTTCGACTCGCCGCATCTGCATGTCTAGCCGCGACACATGTAGGCATTGATTGTTAGGCAATCACTGCATGTGTCGCGGCTGTGTAACAGCCGCAAGACATGCAGCCGCGACGACTCGAACACAGTTTTCAAGTGCGCCGAAGATACTCGTTAAGCACCCGAGCGTGCTCAGTTAACCCCTTAACCGAGCACACTCACTCATCACTACTCCTCTCTGATGCTATATTTGCATTGGCATGAAACCTCAAATTTCAGGAAATTCGACATGAACTCAATCCTCTGTGGATCCATCTCTACAAAAAATTGATTGGTTATATTGACTTTTGATATTCTATGTTTTCAGGATAGATAAGCTGTCGCCAGAGGTCTGGAAATGGCTTTGCTCCATTCTCTTTTGACAACACATTTTATTACTGCACGTCCGTCACTACAACTGCTGCGCGAAACGCCAGTCTAAGTGAATCGGGGCTTTTATCCACAGCGACCCCCTATGTCCGATCTTCATAAAAAAAAGTTTTCAGGTTAGTTTGACTACTTTTGTCCTTAGTAAAACCAAGCTGGCTATCACATACCATGTTATTTTCTACCACGTACTCCTGTACATACTGTAGCCCCTTACAAGCTTAGATATATGGTTATAGCCCGGAAAATCAATATGTCAAGTCGGAACATAGACATGCAATCACCTGAAATCATTTAGAAGTGATCTTGTCTTTAACATTAAAGCACATTTCATGTTCTTACCTACCTTAATCACAGATTATTTCTCTAGAAGCCGTGCCTCGGGCTGAGCACACAAATATAAGATTACAAAAACCATCTGAATCTCAGATTAAATTCCAAGGAACATTTGGCTTCATTTGCATGATGTTCCTTCAGCCTAAGCCTCTGCGTGTCTTATTTTTACTGAGAATCTCCTTATATTTTCTCTAAGACGATTGTATGAATGCAATCAGAATTATATTACTATCCAGACTTATTTTCTAGACTCTTTTGATGCAAAGTCATCGATGTATATTGTTTTCACCGGCACCTGAGCGGTGTTCCGCACTGTTTGCTTTCGCACTTTCATTAATATTTCCTTATTTCTTTATATCTAAACTCTAATTAAATAAACGCAGTCATTAGCATAACGAATGAATTGCGCTGTGTGCCATTAACTTTCCGTGTCCCATTTAGCCCTATGTAAAACAGCCGCAACGTTCATAAACATTTGCAGAATGGCACAAAATTAATTTTTCAACAAATGTAAACAATTTTCAATAATTAGCTGAAAATTAATCTACCTGAATGAATTCTCCGGTCTGACATATGTTGTGACTGCTCAAATTGCATTGAGATGGGAGCCGCAGCATTCATGAAGTGTCAGTCAATGTTTTCATGCTATATAAATAATTCAGAACTTTTGGAATTAGCATGCATAATGAAAGCATTTAAGCAATTTGAGGTAGGAAAAAACTATTTACAAGAGTGCAACAACCGAGGAAATAAAATATTCACTTTGTGGCTTTCGGTTGACACTTTTGTCAGCTTACAGTTTTTTTGGGTTCAATACGTCTCCAGGTAAAAATGTCAGCTGAAATGGGAAATATCTCCCCAGGTGTAAAAAATATACGCAGTACAAAACCCTTAACCGTGGAGCCAATTTTTGTTTTTGCAATGTTTTTTTCCTCCTCTTCCTCCTCCTTCCTCTTATTTGAGGGCTGGTTTATTTTCTTCTGGGACAAGTCGTAGTTTTGAAGCACACCATTTATTTTAAAGGGGTTGTTCAGGACTTTAATATTGGTGGCCTGCCCTTAGGATAGGTCATCAATATCTGATCGTTGGGGTGCGACACCCAGCACTCCCACCGATTCGCTGTTCCTTGTGTTGTCGGCGGCCGTAACTGCTCCGTTACCAGAATGGTGACCGGAGCTGAGTACTGCACATCCACTCCCTATTGATTTGAATAGGGGGCGCATGTGCAGTACCTGGCCATGGCCACTATACAGTTGACAGTGCTGTGGCCACTACACAGTTCCCGCCAACACCGGGAACAGCTAATCGATGGGAGTGCCGGGTGTCGCACCCCCACCAATTAGATATTGATGACCTAATCTAAGGACAAACCATCAGTATTAACACTTAACACTTTAACACCATCAACACTTTTAACAGCTAATGTTCTGAAATATTGGAAAAGAAATTCAACTTGAGGTCAATTGGTAACAAAATGTTTAACCCCATTTTTGGGGTTTTTTTTTCTATAGGTTGTTTATTGTGCAGTAAAAATGACCTGATTGCATAATGATCAGGTCAGTATGATTATGGCAATACCAAAGTTAAATAGTTTTATTATTATTATTATTATTGTTATTGTTTAGGTGACTTTAAAAAAATTCAGAACTTTGTAAAAATAAATTGTTTTGTGTCGCCATTTTGAAGGACCCATACCTTTTATACTTTTCCATCGATAGAGCTATGTGAGGGCTTGTTTTTTGTGTGCTGAGCTATACTCTGTACTGGTACAATTTTGGGGAACATACAGGTGCTTCTCACAAAATTAGAATATCATCAATATCATTGTAACTTACCCTCCTTGTGGAGTGTGTTAATCACTGCCTTCTGGACATCTGTCAATTCAGCAGTCTTCCCCCTGATTATGGAGCCTACTGAAACAGACTAAGGGACCTTTTTAAACATGTAGGAAGCGTTTGCAGCTGTAAGCCATAATCATCAACATTAACAGAAATAAACACTTGAAATACAGTCATATGAAAAAGTTTGGGCACCCCTATTAATCTTAAGCTTAATGTTTTATAAAAATTGGTGTTTTTGCAACAGCTATTTCAGTTTGATATATGTAATAACTGTTGGATACAGTAATGTTTCTGCCTTGAAATGAGGTTTATTGTACTAACAGAAAATGTGCAATCTGCATTCAAACAAAATTTGACAGGTGCATAAGTATGGGCACCTCACCAGAAAAGTGACATTAATATTTAGTAGATCCTCCTAGTCGCTTCCTGTAGCTTTTAATGAGTTCCTGGATCCTGGATGAAGGTATTTTTGACCATTCCTCTTTACAAAACAATTCCAGTTCAGTTAAGTTTGATGGTCGCCGAGCATGGACAGCCTCTTCAAATGATCCCACAGATGTTCAATGATATTCAGGTCTGGGGACTGGGATGGCCATTCCAGAACATTGTAATTGTTCCTCTGCATGAATGCCTGAGTAGATTTGGAGCGGTGTTTTGGATCATTGTCTTGCTGAAAGATCCATCCACTGCGTAACTTCAACTTTATCACTGATTCTTGAACACTATTGCCAAGAATCTGCTGATACTGAGTGGAATCCATGCGTCCCTCAACTTTAACAAGATTCCCAGTGCCGGCATTGACCACACAGCCCCAAAGCATGATGGAACCTCCACCAAATTTTACTGTGGGTAGCAAGTGTTTTTCTTGGAATGCTGTGTTTTTTTGCCACCATGCATAACGCCTTTTTGTATGATCAAACAACTCAATCTTGGTTTCATCAGTCCACAGGACCTTCTTCCAAAAAGAAATAGGCTTCTTCAAATGTGCTTTTGCATACCTCAGCCGACTCTGTTTGTGCGTACTTGCAGAAACGGCTTCTTTCGCATCACTCTCCCATACAGCTTCTCCTTGTGCAAAGTGCGTTGTATAGTTGACCGATGCACAGTGACACCATCTGCAGCAAGTTGATGCTGCAGCTCTCTGGAGGTGGTCTGAGGATTGTCCTTGACTGATCTCACCATTCTTCTTCTCTGCCTTTCTGATGTTTTTCTTGTCCTGACACTTCTGGCCTTAACAAGAACTGTCCCTATGTTCTTCCATTTCCTTACTATGTTCCTCACAGTGGAAACTGACAGGTTAAATCTCTGAGATAGCTTTTTGTATCCTTCCCCTGAACAACTATGTTGAATAATCTTTGTTTTCAGATCATTTGACAGTTGTTTTGAGGAGCCCATGATGCCACTCTTCAGAAGAGATTCAAACAGGAGAACAACTTGCAAGTGGCCACTTTAAGTAGCTTTTCTCATGATTGCATACACCTGGCTATAAAGTTCAAAGCTCAATGAGGTTACAAAACCAAAAAAAGTGCTTTAGTAAGTCAGTAAAAAGTAGGCAGGAGTATTTAAAACAAGAAAATGATAAGGGTGCCCATACTTATGCACAGGTCAAATTTTGTTTGAATGCAGATTGCACATTTTCTGTTAGCACAATAAACCTCATTTCAAGGCAGAAACATTACTGTGTCCAACAGTTATTACATATATCAAACTGAAATAGCTGTTGCAAAAACACCAATTTTTATAAAACATTAAGCTTAAGATTAATAGGGGTGCCCAAACTTTTTCATATGACTGTAGATCACTCTGCTTGTAATGACTCTATATAATATATGAGCTTCACTTTTTGTATTGAACTGAAATAAATTAACTTTTTGGTGACATTCTAATTTTGTGAGATGCACCTGTACAATGTTTTGATCACTTTATATTGTATTTTTGGGAGGACCTGAGGCAACTGAAAGTCTGCAATTCTTGTGTTTAAATTTTATTTTCTTTGTGGCATTACCTTTGTGACCTTATGGGTTAAATAATTTTATATTTTGAAAGATTGAATTTTTACAGACTCTGCGATAGTGAATATACTTATTTTTTGTAATTTCCTTATTTTTGTATTGGGGAAGAGGACATAGATCAAACTTCTACGGATTTTTTTTATTACTATTTCCTTTACTTTTTAGTGACTGTTTTATTATATACTGCAGTACATAAGTATTTCCGTACAGTATATATAACAATCTCCTATGAATCCAGTCCTGTGGCTGGGCTTAACAGGAGCTCCAAGATAGCGACAACGAGACCATTCATCATAAAAACCTCTGGTTCTAGCCTTTAAAGGGCATGCATCACCAGGTTATTAGTGTACTAGTAAATCTGTTCTCAGATAATCCTCCATATTCATGAGCTCTATATAATCCCCCCACCTCTGATTGGCAGCTTTCTGCCTATGCACAGTGCACACAGAAAGCTGTAGTGTGGGCAGGGTTATACAGAGCCCAGCATTCAGAGAAATCATAGAATCATAGAAAGGTAGAGTTGGAGGGGACCTCCTGGGTCATCTGGTCCAACCCCCTGCTCATAGCAGGATTCACTAAATCATCTCAGACAGATGTCTGTCCAGCCTCTGTTTGAAGACGTCCATTGAAGAGGAACTCACCACCTCTCGTGGCCGCCTGTTCCACTCATTGATCACCCTAACTGTCAAAAAGTTTTTCCTAATATCTAATCTGTATCTCCTCCCATTCAGTTTCATACCATTGCTTCTAGTCTTTCCTTGTGCAAATGAGAATAAAGATGATCCTTCTTCAATGTGACAGCCCTTGAGATATTTGTAGACAGTAGTGTTGAGCCACCCCCGTAGTGTTCGAGTTCGGTTCGGTTCGTCGAACACCTGTGTGTTCGCCGAACTGTTCGTCGAACTGTTCGTCGAACACCTTCGAACACCGTTAAAACCAATGGCAGGCAAACAAAAACACATAGAAACACATAGAAAACACCTTCAAAGGTGTCCAAAAGCTGACAAACTGCTCAGAAGACATAACTAACACATGGAAAAGTGACAAGTACATATAGTCATGCGAAAAGAAAAGAGGTGGAGGAGTAAAAGGAGGGGGAGACACAGATATAGGCATGTCATGCCCTTCTAAAATCCAAAAAGTGAGAAGCCGACACGGCCAGTCCGTTCCTGCCCGTGCCACCTCCGTGTCGCCGGGTTTGTGCCAGAGCCACGGTGGACCCTGACGGCCAGCCCCCCTCTCCTAATACTGGTGCCTGTCCGCTGGTGGGTCGAGCCCCCCGCGGTGGGGGGGGAGTAACATCTGCAGAAGAAAGGCCATCTTCCAGCCAAACTAACATGTCGACTTCTTTTTGTGGACAATGTGATACGATCCCTTTGTTACGGACACGCCCATCGCTACAAATTCCAGATGAGGCACAAAAACAGCAGGTGCTTCAGCGGATATCAAGTGCTCCTTCAAGTGGGCTCTCCTCCACCTCAACTTCAACATCACAAATACTCCAGTCCTCAGAGGTGTCACCCCAATCGCACTTGCTTCCTCACAGCTCCCAAGTCTCCAGCTGCCCGTCTGAGTATGGGGTAACACAGATGGTTGAGTCTGCACAGCTGTTTACTCATACTATAGCCTGGGAAACGGAGGTCTGCTCCAGAGCTTCTGTTAATCCAGACGAGGAAATGATCTGCACTGATGCCCAGAATCTTTATAAGTTGGATCCAGGAACAGATGAACAAGGTTCTGAGCATAATGTAGACCCTCGTTCCCAAACTGTATCTCCTGTTGGTGGAGACAATGATGAAGACGATGATGAGACTCAAATACCTGATTGGAGCGACAACTTGACTTTTCGGTCAGGGCAGGAAGAGGTTGGCTTTGAGGACGACGGGTGTGATAACACACAGGGTGATGATGACAAGGTTGGAGATCCCACTTACTGTCAACCCACAGTCAGCCAGTCGATGAGGTCACCCGGGCCTTTGCCTGGCCTTTGGGATGTCGCGGTGGTCGGCTCCCTGGCCCGTACCCTGGGGTCACTCTTTAAAAGGGTGGATAATTGTTAATTTTATAAGAGTTTGTGACACCACCTGTGGTATCTGGTGAGAAGCACCAGCGCTGCAGCAGTCCACTGAGGCCCGTGATAAGGCAGCTCGATGGTATAGCTCCCCACAGGTGGAGCTAGGTCTCAGGGCAGCGTATGCAGGGGGAATGCAGGACAGGCGAGACCCAGCTGGGTCAGAGCAAGAACGGAAATGGACACGGTAGTCACTTCAGTACCTTTTACTGGAGGAAATTCAGGCACATCCTGGAGCACTGTAGGGTGAAGGGTGCATATCAGGATCCTCCCCAATGAGCGGGTGTAGGGCCTCCTGTTTCTTGCCTCTGCGCAGTAAGTTTCTGACCTGCCTGGAGCTAGGCCTAACTTTGTCTCTGTCCTGCGCTGGCTGACCTTGTGGTAGGGCCTTCTCTTGAAGTTCACGCTCCCAGTATGCGGGGCCTAAGCGTCTCCTGGCTCTGTTACGTATCAGCACCTTAGCGATCCTGGGACTTGTAGTTCTCCAGGGATTCCGGTTATGCCTTACTGGGTCATAGAGATCCCGGTAAGCTCGGATCCGGTGTCCGGTAAATGCTTCGTGGTGATCTGGTTAAGCTCCTCTGCCCCTTATGTACTAACTCGCCGCTCGCCTTCAGCCTACTCGGGCCCTCAATAGGCTATACACACTAACGGCAGCTTGCCGCGTTTCACCGATCTTATGATGCCGGCACACCTTAAGCTCTATCTGGGCTCCCTGAATCTAGCTAGCAGGAGCCTCGTGCTCCACTGCTGAACTATTAACTGAGTTCTCTAGACTAGACTGAGCTCCACTGCAGACTGACCTCTCTTAGGCTTCTCTACTGCAGGAACTCTTCAGAGGAACTGAACTGCCTAGCTCCACCTTCCCTATTTATATCCCTAACGGGCTCCCTCTGCTGGTCTGAGGTGGAAGGTGGAGATGTGTGAATGTTTATGGGGGCCTCTTGTGGAGGATTCCATCAATACACTCTTCTAGGATCTGTGATACCAAGCGCAGCGGGGCGTCACAGATGCTATTGACGACGAGGTTAGGTTGCTCCTTCCTGGACAGAGACGGAGTACTGGAAGCACGTCAACAACTGCATCCTCAACCACAACTCCGCCTCTGACCACAAGTCGTAGTGGCTCTTCAGGTCGCATGGGCTCTAAGCCTTGCATAGCCTGGGCATTTATTCAGATCGATAAGGATGACCCAACTCGTGTTATCTGTAATATTTGTCACCAAAAGCTAAGTAGAGGCCAAAAAATCCATAGTTTGAGTACTTCATGCATGTACCGTCACATGGATATGAAGCATAAGTTGCAGTGGGAAGCTCACTGTGCTACAATGCGGCCTAGCAGGCTGGGCCAACCACCGTCTGCCCCATCTTGTGCATCCGCGGCCTCTTCATCCTCTGTGACTGGGGGGACAGCAGTCACACATGTTTTTGGACGCAGACCTGCCACCTCTTTACCTGCAACAGCCAGTGTGATTGGCAGGTCGTCAGTTCATTGGGAAGTGGAAACACCTGCTGGTGTTGAGAGCTCTCTGACATCGAGAGCACCACCTTTGGATCAAGGCAACCTAACATGTCCGCCTGCATCTTCCTCACAGACCGGCAGTTTGCCAGGGACACCCTACTCAACCCCGTCAAAGCACAACAGCCAGCCCTCGGTCCCTCAGATGTGGACAAGTAAAAGACCATTTCCTCCTAGCCATGAGAAAGCTAAGAGTTTGAATTTCACCATCTGCAAGCTGTTGGCAGAAATGCTGCCTTTCCGCCTGAAGGACACAGTGGATTTTTGAGACCTTATGTCCGTCGCAGTGCCCCAGTACCAGATGCCCAGTCGGCACTACTTCTCAAAGAAAGGTGTGCCTGCGCTCCACCAGCATGTCGCACACAACATCACCGCTTCTTTGAGAAACTCTGTGTGTGACAGGGTGCATTTCACCACAGACACTTGGACGAGTAGGCATGGACAGGGGCGTTACATGTCGCTGACAGGGCATTGGGTAACTATGGTGACAGCAGGACAAGGGGCTGCTGTCCAAGTCTTGCCGTCCCCGCGAGTTGTACGTCAATCCTCTTTATCTAGAAGTTCCTCCACTGCTTCTGCCTCCTCAACCTCCTCTCGGTCCTCCACCTTCACCCAAAGCCTGTCTGGTAATGCCACCTGCTTTCTAACTGCGCACCTCCTTACTATGCTGGCAGCAGGGCTTAACGGCATCAGTGTTTACTTTGAAATGTCTGGGAAATGTGAGTCACACAGCTGAGGACTTGTGGTCAGCTCTGGAGACCCAGTTTCATGAATGGTTGTCTCCACTGGACCTGCAACCAGGGAAGGCCGTGTGCGACAATGCTGCAAACCTGGATGCGGCCCTTCGCCGGGGCAATGTTACACACGTGCCTTGTATGGCTCACGTGTTGAACCTGGTTGTCCATAAATTTTTAGCCCACTATCCCGGACTAGATGGCCTTCTGCAGAGGGCACGGTCGCTGTGTGCTCACTTCCGCCGTTCGCATCCCGCAGCTCAACGACTTACATCTCTACAGAAGTCATTGGGCCTGCCAGTTCACCGGCTGAAATGCGATGTGCCGACACGGTGGAATTCAACTCTGCACATGTTGCAGCGACTGTGGCAGCACCGACAAGCCCTGGTGCAATAGTTTCTGACGTATATCCTGGGCCAACGAGATCCAGAGGTGGGGCAAATAACACAGCAGGAGTGGTCTCAGATCAGGGACCTATGAAGTTGACGCGCCCCCTGGGCCGTGGGGTACCCGGAGCCGGGCCGGTAGACGCTGGGGGTTGTAGTCACTGTGGCGGTGACCCGGTCCGTGACCCAGGGCGGTCAATCCAACGGTAATTTGTATATATGGATTTTATAGTGTCCGACTACGCCACCTGTGGAGTGCGGCCAAAGGGGCCGCCGCTGCGGAACAGTCCTCTGAAGCTGGTGGTTTTGCTGCAATGGTATTATTACTCACCACAGGAAGAGTGTAGCTTCAGGGCAGTGTGGGTGGATGATGGTGGTTGTAGTGCAGGGAGTCAGTAATGAACACAGAGTCCATGTGATGCAGTCTCAAGATCTTTACTCACAGTTGTTGCAGTCCAGATTACAGGTACCAGAGCTATCTCACCCGTCGTGCTGTGCGTACTCAGTGAGGGGCTCAGTCCACCCCCAGATAGCTCTGGAGTACTTAGCAGGACCCCCTTCTGTGTGTCCTTTCTCTGGCCTTCTCCCTGCACCTCACACCCAGTGACACTTCTATCCGGTATCCTCGGGCCTTGGCGGGCGACTTGTGTTCCGTCCCCTGGGTCCTATGTGGCTACCTTCTTAGTGAGACTGGTGTGGACTTTTGCCTGCAGTACATGAAATGCTGCAGCCTCCGGTTTCTAGTTGAGCCTTGCTGTTTCTCCTCTAGTTGAGGGACCGATTCCCCTTATCTGGCCTGACCCCTCTACCTCCTGGTAGCAGCGGGAGTACAGGTGGCCTTCTGCACGGCCCGTAGCCCTAGGGTCCCTTCGGTTCCTGGAGCCTTCCTGCTCCCACTCCTCTCTTCTCTCCTTCAGTCCTGGGCCTCCCAGGCTAGGCCCGCCTCCGGAGCAGAGCTCATGCCGAGCCTCTGCTCCTGTCACTTTTCCTCCTCTGACTGGCTTGCTCTTTCTAAGATGGTTTCCTATTTATACTCTCCCTGTCATGTGCTCCCCTAAGCTGCTCCCCTAAGCACCCACTACATAGGATCCTCCCACCAGCTAGGGACCTGGGACTGTGCTCTCCCTTAGGAGCAATCTCGCCCTAACCCCACTGCGGGTATGTGTTGGATGCAGGTGTTAGGGTCCCGAGCCATACGCCTTCCTTACCTGAGGGTGAGATACCACACCTCTGGGTGAGATGCAGTAACTCTGTGGTGACTGCACCCTCAGGGGCGCCACACACCTTTCTGCACAGTTTTCAAATGGCGACGAAGATGTTTAGTGCTGACGACGATGCCATTATCAGCATAACTATTCCGGTGATTTACATGCTGGAGCACACATTAAACAGAATTCAGAGTCAGGTGGTCGGACAAGAGGAGGTGGAGGAAGTAGAGGAGGAGTCGTATGCGGAAGGGATAACATCTCCAAGGTCCAGACGGTTGGCAGCACCAAGGAGGCAGGCATGGGAGGGTGGGGGAGAGGGATTAAACAGGGCGCATGGTAGCAGCCAAACTGTTGAGGAAGGTGCAGGAGCCGAGGAAGAAGTGGAGGATGAACTGGCGATGGGCATGGAAGACTCATCAGATGAGGGAGACCTTGATCACATTTCTGTTGTGCGAGGTTGGGGGGAGAGGGCAGAGGAAAGAAGCATGATTCTTACCTCGCTACCAACACAACAAGGACTTGGTCCTCCTGGATGCGCAAGACACATGAGTGCCTTCTTGCAGCACTACCTGCAACATGACCCTCAGATTGCAGAATTCGAAGTAATCTCGACTACTGGGTTGCCACACTCTTAGATCCCCGGTACAAAAGTAAATTTGCCGAAATAATTCCTGCCATAAAAAGGGATTGACGCATGCAGGAGTATCTGCAGACGCTGTTGCAGAATCTTACATGTGCTTTTCCACAAAACACCAGTGGTGCACGAAGTGAATCTCACAGTTCTAACTTGCCAACCGCGGGACTGTCGAGTCTTCATCACTCAAACCGTAACAGTAACACAGTATCTGCTGGTAACAGCAATTTTGTGAAATCGTTTCACCAATTTTTTAGACCATCCTTTGCAAGGCCACAGGAGACAAGAAGTCTGACACATAGTCAATGCCTAGAGTGGATGGTGCAGGAGTATCTCCAAGTGAACATCGAAGCCATGACTGTGTCACTGGACCCTTGCTCATTTTGGTATTCCAATCTGGAAAAATGTCCGGAGCTCGCCACTCACGCCTTGGAGATCTTGTCATGCCCTGCAGCCAGTGTTCTCTCTGAACGTGTGTTCAGCGCTGCTGATGATGTGCTGACAGATAAGCGCACGCGGCTGTCCACTGAGAATGTAGACAGACTCACGTTCATAAAGATGAACAAATCATGGATTCGCAAGGACTTTTCTAATCCTGTGTTATCCTTGGGAGGCTAAAAGCTTGAGGATTTGGTAATATCACCTCACCAACCGTTTTAAGCAACTGTGGGGCAATTGATGCCACTTAACCCTAGAACGCATGACCATAAAAATCTACACTTTCATATACCTGGGGCCTTTTAGGCCCGTGTGCAAATAACATTGAATAACTCAAACTCAAATGACAAACAACTATATACATGAAGAATACCTAGAGTTTCAAAATTCTAACTAAAGTAATCTTGCAGAAAATAGAAAACAATTAACAGGGCGGGACTGCGAGGCCCCAGGTATGCGTTCTAGGGTTAAGTGGTGTCTGTGCCACAATTTTGGGAAAAAATGGAAACTCTTTTTGGAGTCCCCTTGCTGTGTCTTACGTGACGTTGGCATCGTCAATTCCAGGTGGGTTGGGTCGCTCCCCCCCCCCCTTTTAACTGTAAGAAACTACATACACTATGGCTTGGGGTAACACAGATGGTTGAGTCTGAAGAGCTGTTTACTCAGAGGTCTGCTCCAAATCTTCAGTGTCTGCTAGTCAGCGTAGAATTTTTAACTGCATCTAGCCTAGGCAATACTTTGGGCGTAGTAGCCCAGCTGCGAAGCAAGCTGCACCGCCTGTGTATCTAATAAGAATTTTTAAATGCATCTAGCCTAGGCAGACTGTGGGGACCCCCAACCAAACCCAGACGCTCAGCCCCCCTACCTCCCCCCTTTCCTTGACAATACAATAATGTAACTCTTACAACTGGATGGGTGAGGATCGGTCACAGCTTTATTAACTCTTTATACTCATTCCATTAGAGAGACATTTTATTTCTAAAATAATTCAGCTTGTTGCAGCATGCCCTGGGTCTCCACTCCGGCAACTTGGCCAACAAGTGTAACTCTCCAACATGTCCTTTCTCTTTCCAGGCCACGGAGGATCCTGCGTACTCGTATGCAGGACTCTGACCCCCACCCATCACTCTTAACGCTTGTTCCACTCCGTCCTGGAGTCCTGACAGGAATATGTCCAGTCCAATATCCATTAAGTGAACACCGTCGGGCCGTATGAGGCCTGCTTTATCTCCTTCCAGTTGTCGGTGTCGTACCACTACACCGCCTCTGTCTCTTCTAAATTTTGCCATCCGAATATTTATTACCCGCCTTGTCCGTTCGATGGCCGTGATGTCTCGCGCACCTTGCCATACCGCTATCGGCACAATCTCTGACCATACTATAGCTAGTTTTGTGAAAAATTCTCTGAAGCGCTCAGTGTCTAGTTTCATTATTGCCATTAGTTATGCGCTCTTGTGATGACCTAGGTTGTTTCCCCCGGCCTGTATAACTAAGATGACCAGACATCTTGCCTCTCTCCCTACCTTTATTACCTCCATTAGTACCTGTAGCCATAGCAGGCCTCTAATACCTCTCCAGTTGAAATATGTGTTATGAAACTCTAATTTCCTCCCGCCTGGGCGGACTTTCGCCCTTTAATCTGCCCAATATATATACGAGTGGCCTATCACCCACACTGTTGGCTTAGCGTCACCTGTAAAAGAAACAAACCACGTTAGGATAACAAGTCCGGTCTTATGTATCTTGCCAAACACGTGGATCACCATCTCTCTATCCTCTGAACTTCCGTTTCTGACAGTCCTGCTCTTGCTGCTTCTGTGGCCGCGCCTATGCGGAATGAGTGTGTCCCGTAATCTTTGGGGTGGTTCCCTGCTGATGTTATGCATTTATTAAATATAGCTTGGAACTGGTATCTTGATAATGGCGTCCCATCAATGTGTGATAGGAACAAATTACTTTGTGATCTGATGGTTAGATATGGTTTTACTATTGTTACCCGACTCAGTGTACCGTTTGTGGGTTGTAGAAGTACCCAAGTGCCCCTGCCCGCTGGAACCATTTTCGATTTGTGTATGCGTAGACGTATTGCATTATTGCCTATGACTACGTCCTGGTGTAATAAGCCTCCACTGGTGCTAATTTTGGATTGAGGGACTAATTCGCTTATGCATAGCGCCCCGAAGAAGGCGATCACAAATGCAGTAGACAGTAGTGTTGCTTCAAATTGTGAGTGTCATGTTAATGGTGTTAGGGATATGATGTGAGAAATCAGTTTTAGTGACACGGGACGGGACGTCTACACTCCTGACTTGGCTGACCCCTTTTCCACCCTTTTATGGATTGTCTGATGATGAATCTTTGTCACATCTCCCCAATTCAGTAGTTGGAAGTGAAATGCTACTCCGGTCAGACACCGCTGCGCTGACGCCCCTGATATGCCCCTCATCATTAGCTGGTGGAGAAATTCTATGGTGACTTGTGATCTGGCTTGTTCACATTGGTCAACCCGTCTGCCTGCTACTAGTCATGTCCACTCTTCCCATGCCTTACCGTATGCTTGCCACGTCGACGGGGCAACTGACGCTCTGATTAATGGCATCAACTATTCGCCACTAGATCCCATAGGGAAGGTGGGCAACTGTTCTCCCGATGGGTGGGCATTGTGGAAGAGCTCTGTGAAAATCTGCCAATTGAATTGTTATAAAGCGTTAGCAGCAGCTTTAGACCCCTCAGCATAGTGGCTAGCGCGGACCCATACATTGTGTTTTAGGCACAGGAATGCTAGCCTGGGTAGTAGGCCTAGCACTGAGAGAGACGATGATGCCATCTTATTAATGCAGTGCGCTAAGCTGGTGTTTTTTGTTATGAAGCGTATATTTTTGTAAGCCAGGAGCGCGCCCCATATTTCTATTGCTACCACTATTGGGAAGAAAAATTATTTTCAGGGCTAGATGCAGCGAAAAATTATTATTAATTGAAAAGCAGGTGGAGCTTGGTATAGATGGCCTAATACAATGAGACCCACACACTGCTAGAAGGCCAAATATTTTTTCAGAGTTAGATGCAGAAAAAAATTATATTCAGTTTGCAACCTGATGGAGGTCAGTATAGATGGACTAATAGAACAAGTCCCACACACTGCTAGAAGCCCAAATATTTTTTCAGAGGTAGATGCAGACAAAAAATTATTTTGAATTTGCAACCTGATGGAGGTCAATATAGATGACTAATAGAACAAGTCCCACACACTGCTAGAAGGCCAAATATTTTTTCAGAGGTAGATGCAGAAAAAAATTATATTCAGTTTGCAACCTGATGGAGGTCTGTATAGATCGATTAATAGAACAAGTCCCACACACAGCTAGAAGCCCAAAATTTTTTCAGAGGTAGATGCAGAAAAAAATATATTCAGTTTGCAACCTGATGGAGGTCTGTATAAATGGATTAATAGAACAAGTCCCACACACAGCTAGAAGCCCAATATTTTTTCAGAGGTAGATGCAGAAAAAAATATATTCAGTTTGCAACCTTATGGAGGTCAGTATAGATGGACTAATAGAACAAGTCACACACACAGCTAGAAGCCCAAATATTTTTTCAGAGGTAGATGCAGAAAAAAATTATATTCAGTTTGCAACCTGATGGAGGTCAGTATAGATGGACTAATAGAACAAGTCCCACACACTGCTAGAAGGCCAAATATTTTTTCAGAGGTAGATGCAGACAAAAAATTATTTTGAATTTGCAACCTGATGGAGGTCAATATAGATGATTAATAGAACAAGTCCCACACACTGCTAGAAGGCCAAATATTTTTTCAGAGGTAGATGCAGAAAAAAATTATATTCAGTTTGCAACCTGATGGAGGTCTGTATAGATGGATTAATAGAACAAGTCCCACACACAGCTAGAAGCCCAATATTTTTTCAGAGGTAGATGCAGAAAAAAATATATTCAGTTTGCAACCTGATGGAGGTCTGTATAAATGGATTAATAGAACAAGTCCCACACACAGCTAGAAGCCCAATATTTTTTCAGAGGTAGATGCAGAAAAAAATATATTCAGTTTGCAACCTTATGGAGGTCAGTATAGATGGACTAATAGAACAAGTCCCACACACAGCTAGAAGCCCAAATATTTTTTCAGAGGTAGATGCAGAAAAAAATTATATTCAGTTTGCAACCTGATGGAGGTCAGTATAGATGGACTAATAGAACAAGTCCCACACACTGCTAGAAGGCCAAATATTTTTTCAGAGGTAGATGCAGACAAAAAATTATTTTGAATTTGCAACCTGATGGAGGTCAGTATAGATGGACTAATAGAACAAGTCCCACCCACTGCTAGAAGGCCAAACATTTTTTCAGAGCTAGATGCAGAAAAATATTATATTCAATTTGCAACCTGATGGAGGTCAGTATAGATGGACTAATAGAACAAGTCCCACACACAGCTAGAAGGCCAAATATTTTTTCAGAGGTAGATGCAGAAAAAAATTATATTCAGTTTGCAACCTTATGGAGGTCAGTATAGATGGACTAATAGAACAAGTCCCACACACAGCTAGAAGCCCAAATATTTTTTCAGAGGTAGATGCAGAAAAAAATTATATTCAGTTTGCAACCTTATGGAGGTCAGTATAGATGGACTAATAGAACAAGTCCCACACACAGCTAGAAGCCCAAACATTTTTTCAGAGGTAGATGCAGAAAAAAATTATATTCAGTTTGCAACCTGATGGAGGTCTGTATAGATGGATTAATAGAACAAGTCCCACACACAGCTAGAAGCCCAATATTTTTTCAGAGGTAGATGCAGAAAAAAATATATTCAGTTTGCAACCTGATGGAGGTCTGTATAGATGGATTAATAGAACAAGTCCCACACACAGCTAGAAGCCCAATATTTTTTCAGAGGTAGATGCAGAAAAAAATATATTCAGTTTGCAACCTGATGGAGGTCTGTATAGATGGATTAATAGAACAAGTCCCACACACAGCTAGAAGCCCAATATTTTTTCAGAGGTAGATGCAGAAAAAAATATATTCAGTTTGCAACCTGATGGAGGTCAGTATAGATGGACTAATACAACAAGTCCCACACACAGCTAGAAGCCCAATATTTTTTCAGAGGTAGATGCAGAAAAAAATATATTCAGTTTGCAACCTGATGGAGGTCTGTATAGATGGATTAATAGAACAAGTCCCACACACAGCTAGAAGCCCAATATTTTTTCAGAGGTAGATGCAGAAAAAAATATATTCAGTTTGCAACCTGATGGAGGTCTGTATAGATGGATTAATAGAACAAGTCCCACACACAGCTAGAAGCCCAATATTTTTTCAGAGCTAGATGCAGAAAAAAATTATATTCAATTTGCAACCTGATGGAGGTCAGTATAGATGGATAATAGAATGATGCTATGCCCAAAAGATTTTACTTCACTAGGTGCAGTAAAAAAATTGGTATTCTATACACAGGTGGTATATCTTGCAACACAGATAGGCTACTCCACTGACTAACACACTCTGCAATAGGCCAAAAAGGATTAGCTTTGCTAGATTCAGCCAAATGCTGTGAAAAAAACTTGCACAGCACTGGCACAGACCTGCCTGGCAAAAACTGATAGGAACTGATGTAACCTAGTCCTGAAAAGGACTCCAATTACAATTAGTCTTTACTCCCACAATCTATCTATTTAAGAGCACAGACCTGCCTGATAAAAGTCGTAGGAAATGCTGTAACCTAGTCCTTAAAAGGACTGCAATCACAACTATTCCCTACTCCCAAGCTATCTGTAGATTTTTGCGAAAATTGGCTTGAAATTAACAAGGTATAGCGCACACAGCAACAGCGGTGCCGTCTAACACGCAGCTGCAGCAGTGAGAAAATGGTGGCGACGGGGAAAATGGCTTGGTCTTATAGGGCAAGGACATGTGACATACACTGCCAATGACACATGCCCTTGCTTGTGTGAAAAAAAGCACTTCGCTCCGTGTGTGCGCTGCTGATAGGCTGACAGATTGCACCTCCCCACTGCAAATGCGGGAAAGAGAAAAAAAAATGGAGATCTTCATTGTTCCTGCAGAGATCCATCCCCTGCCCCTCCCCCCACCCCGCTGTACACTCAAACTGCGTATTAAAATTAATTTTCATCATTACTGAGAAAAAATCCAGTTATGATTTTGGTACACGAACAGTTATCGAACATAACCTCGAACAGCCGAATTTTTTTCAAATTGTTCGTGTTCGCCGAACGGCTCGAACACCGCCCAAAACAGCTCGAATTTGAGATTGGCGAACAGTTCGAGTAGAACAACGCTCATCTCTAGTAGACAGCTATTAAGTGTCCTCCCAGTCTTCTTTTTTGCAAGCTAAACATTCTCAAATCCTGTAACCGTTCCTCATAGGACATGGTTTGCAGACCGGTCACCATTCTGGTCGCTCTTCTCTGATCTTGCTCCAGTTTGTCGATGTCTTTTTTAAAATGTTTTGCCCAAAACTGGACGCAGTATTCCAGATGAGGTCTGACCAAAGAGGAGTAAAGTCCGATAATGACTTCACGTGATCTAGATTGTATGCTTCTGTTAAAACATCCCAGGATTGTATTTGCCTTTTTTGCTGCTGCATCACACTGTTGACTCATGTTCAGTCTATGATCTATTAGTATACCTAAGTCTTTTTCACATGTACTGTTGCTTAGCTCTATTCCTCCCATTCTGTATATGCTTTTTTTCATTTTTATTGCCCAGATGTAGTACTTTGCATCTTTCCCTGTTAAAAACCATTCTGTTAGTTGCTGCCCACTGCTCCAGTTTATTTAGGTCTTTTTGAATCCTCTCTCTCTCTCTTCTCTAGTATTAGCTATCCCTCCTAGCTTTGTGTCATCAGCAAATGTAATCAGTTTACCCTCAATTCCTTCATCTAAATCATTGATAAAGATGTTGAACAATACAGGTCCCAGGACAGAGCCCTGTGGTACCCCACTTGAGACATTCATCCAACTGGATGTGAAGCCATTTACGACCACTCTTTGAGTCCGATCACTAAGCCAGTTATGAATCCACCTAACAGTTGCCTTGTTCATTCCATACTTGGTAATTTTCAATAAGCATGGTGTGAGATACTTTGTCAAATGCTTTGCTGAAGTCAAGGTATACTATATCTACAGCATTTCTCTGATCCACCCAGTCAGTGATTCTGTCATAGAAGGAAATTAAGTTAGTCTGACATGACTTGTTAGTTACAAACCCATGCTGACTCTGGTTAATCACTTCATTCTTATCCAGTTACTTACATGCATGTTGTTTAATAATTTGTTCAAAGATCTTTCCTGGTATAGAAGTCAGACTCACCGGCCTATAGTTCCCTGGGTCTACATTCTTCCCCTTTTTGAAGATAGGAACAACATTTGCTCTTCTTCAGTCTTCTGGGACTTCTCCTGTTCTCCAAGAATTTTCAAAGATTATGGAGAGTGGTTCTAAAATTTCTTCTACGATCTCCTTCAGTACTCTGGGGTGTTTGATTTGCAGCAAAGAAAACAGGCATTTTATCAAAACTACAGCAAGTAGCCTGGTAAGTGATACCTCCCTTGAATCAGGGTCTCTGCCCCTACATCATATTGCTCTCAGGGATGATAGTGAAAACCTGGTGACATATTCCCTTTAAAGGGTAACTATCATTTAGCTATGTCATACATTTACACTGCTCAAAAAAATAAAAGGAACACTAAAATACCACATCCTAAATATCACTGAATGAAATATTCCAGTTGCAAATCTTTATTCATTACATAGTGGAATGCGTTGAGAACAATACAACATAAAAATTATCAATGTAAATCAAAATTAATATCCCATGGAGGTCTGGATTTGGAATGATACTCAAAATCAAAGTGTAAAATCGAATTCCAGGCTGATCCAACTTCAGTGGAAATGACTCAAGACAAGGAAATGATACTCTGTAGTGTGTGTGGCCTCCACATGCCTGTATGACCTCCCTAAAATGCCTGGGCATGCTCCTGATGAAGCGGCGGATGTTCTCCTGATGGATCTCCTCCCAGACCAGGATTAAAGCATCAATCAACTCCTGGACAGTCTGTGGTGCAATGTGGTGTTAGTGGATGGCATGAGACGTGATGTCCCAGATGTTCTCTATTGGATTCAGGTCTGGGAAAAAGGGAGGCCAGTCCAAAGAATGAATGCCTTCATCATGAAGGAACTGCTGACACACTTCAGCCACATGAGACCTAGCATTGTCATGCATCAAAAAGAACCCAGGGCCCACTGCACCCGCATATGGTCTCACAATGGGTGTGAAGATCTCATCCCGGTACCTAATAGCAGTCAGGGTACCTCTGGCTAGCATATGGAGGACTGTGCGGCTCTCCAAAGAAATGCCTCCCCTCACCATTACTTACCCACTGGCAAACTGGTCATGGTAGTGGATGTTGCAGGCAGCAGAACGTTCTCCACGGCATCTCCAGACTCTGTCATGTCTGTCACATATGCTCAGTGTGAAAAGGCTGTCATCCGTGAAGAGCAAAGGGCGCCAATGTCGAATCTGCCAATCTTAGTGTTCTCTGGCAAATGCCTACCGGCCTGCACAGTGTTGGGCTGTAAGCAGGGCTGCCACCAGGAATTCCATGGCCCCATACTGGCAAAATTTTGGGGCCCTTTTGAGACTTCGCCCAGGCTCCACCCCTCAACCTTCCACAATCCCACCGCCCACTCTTGGAAAAACTCCACTTCTGCACCATGTCCTCACCACCACACAATAACAGTTCTCATCGAACACCATATCACACACAATAGCCATCAGCTTTTGTTTTGGCCAAAAGATTTTTAAGCCACCACCACAACAAGGTAGACTCTCCTATCAGGGCCCTACGCTGCTCTAATCTATAAAACATTTCTTAAAATATTCAATACTCTTTTTAGGTATATTTTTATTTATTTTTATTTAAGGGAATGTGTTACAAATATTTTTGAAAAATGATCAATAATACCACATACAATGGACAAATACTGTCACAGCATGGCCAGATAACATATTACCACCTCATAGTAACTGAATAATACCACATACAAGGGAGAAATACCACCACTCTATGAACAGATCATATATTACCATCACATAGTGACCGAATAATACCACATACAAGAAACAAATACCACCACACTGTGACCAGGTCACATATTACCACCACACAGTGACCGAATGATACCACGTACAAGGAACAAATACCACCACACCATAGCAAGACCACATATTACCACCAAATAGTTACCGAATAATACCACATACAGTTCAAACCAGAAGTTTACATACACTATATAAAAAGACACATATGCATGTTTTTCTCAAAATCTGACATGAAATCAGAATAAACCTTTCCCGTTTTAGGTCAATTAGGATAACTGCAAAGTCAAAAGTTTACATACATTTCATTATTATTTGGTACTATTGCCCGTAAACTGAATGACTTGGGTCAAACGTTTGGGACATCCTTCCACAGGCTTCTCACAATAGTTGGTCAGAATTTGGGCCCATTCTTCCTGGCAAAACTGGTGTAGCTGATCCAGGTTTGTAGGTTGCCTAGCTCGCACCTGCCTTTTCAGCTTTGCCCATAAATTTTCAATAGGATTGAAATCAGGGCTTTGTGATGGCCACCTCAAAACATTGACTTTGTTAACCTTAAGCCACTTTGATACCATTTTGGTAGTATGCTTTGGGTCATCATTGTCCATTTGGAAGACCCATTTCCACCCAAGCTTTAGCTTCCTTGCTGATGTCTTGAGATGTTGCTTCAGTATTGCCACATAATCTTCTTTTCTCATGATGCTATCTATTTTGTGAAGTGCACCAGTCCACCCTGCAGAAAATCAACCTCACAACATGATGCTGCCACCCCTGTGTATAATTGTTTGTACAGATGAATTAGGCACATTCAGGTATCTTGAAATTGTACCCAAGGATGAGCCAGACTTGTGCAAGTCCACAATTCTCTTCCTGATATATTGGCTGATTTCTTTAGACTTTACCATGATGCTACACAAAGAAGCAGTGTGTTTTAGGTGCCATTAAAATACATCCCCAGGTAGGTCTCTAATTAACTCAGATATTGCCAAAAAAAAACTACCAGAAGCTTCCAAACACATGACATCATTATATGGGCAGTCCAGAATTGTTTAAAGGCATAGTAATCTTACTGTATGTAAAGGTTTGGCTTTACAGTAAGTAATAAAAATGCCTTAAAACATTCTCCCTCTCTCATTATTCTGGCATTTGGCAAATATTAAAAATTATGGTAATTCTGATTGACCTAAAACGGGTCAGATATTGAGAAAAACATGCATATGTGTCTTTTTATATAGTGTATGTAAACTTCTGGTTTCAATTGTACAAGTGACAAATGCCGTCACACCATGACCAGATCACATATTATCATCACATAATGACTGAAAACTACAATACTGATGATTAATAAAAAAAACACAATACTAATATTACCATAAGTGCCACTATACACGGGAGCTCTGTACATAGTATACAGTGTATAGTGTCAGTGTACAGGTAATACAGGGATCACCGGTGACATTATACACAGGAGCTCTGTATATAGTATACAGTGTATAGTGTCAGTGTACAGATATCACACCGACTCACCGGTGACGTCTCTAATTGAAGTTTTTCATCTTTGCTTTTATTCTTTATCCATTGCAAAACGTAATTACTTTTACAGCCAGGACTCGTCTCTGCAGAAAATAACACACAGTTATCTATTGCAGATTCCAGAGCACATGCTCCAATTTTTCACTAACTTCTACACTACACCAGATGAAGAAAAAAAAGCGACATAGTGCCGCTTTGCACAGTAACAGGACCCCCCCACTGAAAACTGTATTAAAAATAAAATACATCACAGCAGTAATAATATCCATTGATTAGCCCCCACAGTAATTATGTCCCACATCCTGGCACCTATCTGTAATAACGTTGCCCAGGTGTCTCATTCCTGACCCCTTGTGTTTTCCCATTCCTGGCCCCATATGTCTCCATCCTGTCCCCATGTGTCTCCATTCTGTCTGCATGTATCTCCATTCTGGCCCAATGTCTCTCCATTCTGCCCCATGTGTCTCCATTCTACCCCATGTCATTTCCCATTCTGCCCCATGTCGTCTCCATTCTGCCCCAATGTTTCCATTCTGCCCCCATAGTATGGCTTTACAAAAAAGTAAAAAAATAAGTTTCTCCTTACCTGGCCGCTGGTCCAGAGGCGTCTCTTCCATATTAAACTGAGGCACGGACGCCAGCCATTCACAGGCCGGCAGTGACATCATACGCCGGTGATTTGCGCACTGACGTCAGCTGCCGGCCTGTGATCTGCTGGCGGCTGTTATCTATTGCTGTGCAGGAAGACTGCCACATGGCAATAGATTTCAAGTGAATGTGCGTCCGAGGATGCAAGTTCAATTCCCTGGGGTCCAGTGAGCAAAAGCTGAAAGGGGGGCCCTAGAAAGAAGGGTTCTGCTCACGGGGTCACATACGCCAGTAAGGGCAGTAATGCCCTGATTGCGGCCCTGGCTGTAAGCACAACACCCACTCGTGGATGTCGGGCACTCATGCCACCCTCATGGAGTCTGTTTCTGACAGTCTGACCAGACACATGGATGTTAGTGGCCTGCTGGAGGTCATTTTGCAGGGCTCTGGCACTGCTCCTCCTGTTTCTCCTTGCACAAAGGAGGAGGTAGCGGTCCTGTTGCCTGCTGTGTTGTTGCCCTCCTATGGCCCCCTCTCCTCGTGTACTGGCCTGTCTCCTGGTACAGTATCTGCTCCATGCTCTGGACGCTGCTGACAGACACAGCTACCCTTCTTGCCACAGCTCACAATGATGTGCCATCCTGGATGAGCTGCACTACCTGAGCAACTTCTGTGGGTTGTACTGTAGACACCGCCTCATGCTACTGTACTTCTAGGGGTGAGAGCAATGACAAAATGCAAAAGTGACCAAAACAGCCAAAAAGGATGAGAACAGAGAAATGGCCTGTGGTCTCCACCTGCAGTATCACTCCTTTATAGGGACTGTCTTGTTAATTGCCAATCATTTCTACCCATTGTCTGTTCCATTTCCACAACAGCAGGAGAAATTGATTCACAATCAGTGTTGCTTCATAACTGGACAGGTTGATTTCACAGAAGTGTGATTGACTTGGAGTTACATTGTGTTGTTTAAGAAGTGTTCCCTTTATTTTTTTGAGCAGTATATATAATAATAATAATCTTTATTTATATAGTGCCAACATATTCCGCAGTGCTTTACAATTAAGAGTTTCATATTCAACAGTCATAAGTAACATAGCTAAAGATAATACAATAATTAAAGCAAAAAATAATGACGACCCTACAATGATGGTCCAGCCATCTTG
This sequence comes from Phyllobates terribilis, assembly GCF_046119375.1. Lineage (NCBI taxonomy): Eukaryota > Metazoa > Chordata > Amphibia > Anura > Dendrobatidae > Phyllobates > Phyllobates terribilis. Next base: position 334,135,691 of record NW_027362768.1, read on the forward strand.
AGGGGATGAGGGATAGATAAAGGCTGCATGAGCTCGTCATCAGCCAGTATCTGTAGTGCTTTTGGGTTCGGTGGAGACTTAAGTTTGGAGAAATAAGGGATGGGCTATAAGACTATAAAAGGACTTTGATTAGGGAACGTGATAGGCCGCCCTAAACAGTTGTGTTTTTAGGGAGCGCTTAAAACTGGGTAAGTTGTGGTTCGTCCTAATTTCTTGGGGTAGAGCATTCCAAAGAATAGGTGCAGATCGGGAGAAGTCTTGAAGCCGGGAGTGGGAGGTACGGATTAGTGCGGATGTTAGTCAAGGGTCACTTGCAGAGCATAGAGAATGGGTAGGCCGATAAACAGAAATGAGGGAGGAGATGTAGGGGGTGCCGCACTGTGGAGAGCTTTGTGGGTAAAAACACGCAATTTAAATTGGATCCTACAATTCATGTGCAGCCAGTCCAATGACTGGCACAGAGCGGAGGAGTCTAAGTAACGATTAGTCAAATAGATGACCCTGGCTGCAGCATTAAGGATGGACCGGAGAGGGGAAAGTCGAGTAAGGAGGACGTCAATTTATAGAGAGTTACAGTAGTCAAGGCGGGAGTGGATCAGGGCAACAGTGAGGGTTTTTGTTGTTTCCAAGATGAGAAAGGGGCGGATTCTAGAGATGTTCTTCAGGTGCAAGCGACAAGAGCAGGCAAGAAATTGTATATGGAAGGTGAAGGAGAGATTGGTGTCAAACACAACACCCAGACTGCTGGCTTGGCGTTATTGCGGTGCCACACATGTAGAGGGAGATGTCAGATTTAGGGAGGTGAGTAGAAGGCGGGAGCAGAAGAAGTTCAGTTTTGGAAAGGTTGAGTTTCAGATAGAGAGCAGACATGATGTGTATGTGTGGCACCACCTGTGGTGTCTGGTGAGGATCACCAGCGCTGCGACAGTCCTCTGAGGCAGGTGTTAGGGCAGCTTGAGATGGAATGGCTCCCCACAGGTGGAGCAGGCCTCAGGGCAGTGAAATACGATGGAGGTTGTGGTTGCATTGGGCATTGTAGTGCAGGGGGAACAATGGCGCCGATGAAGGAACGGACAGAGTCAGTGCAGTGCAGTCATCCAAAAGTTTACTCACAGTTCTTTAGGCACTTCACAGGTGCACTTTACAGGTAAAGGCCTCCCTCGTCGCGCTGCGTTCACCGGGCAGAGGTTCAATCCTTCCTCAGGCAACTTGGGAATACCTGGCAGAACCCCATGTTCTCGTGTTCCTATTTTGACCTTCTTTACTCTGGTCCTTCTCCCTCCTGCTCTGCGCTGCCCACTCTCAATCCCATTCTGGTGCTCTGGAGTCCTTCCTGTACGTCGGATCCGGGACCTACTTGACCCTCCTGGGGATTAGAATGCCACAGCGATCCCTCTGTCTTCTGACAGATGCGGGGCATACGGGTGCCTTCCTGCACTCGCTGTAACCCCTGGGATCCTTCCTGTAGAACGGAACCTACTCCCTGCTCCCCTCCAGGGCCTTCACACTTGGCCCTAACCATGGAGCAGATCTCCTAATGAGACTCTGCTCCCGGACTGTTCTTCTGAACAGTCCCGAGCTGTTCCTCTGAACAGCTCCCTAGAACTGAACCTTGCTCAGCACTGAACTCCCCTTCTCTTCAGACCTGGGCCTCACTGGCTAGGCCCACCTCTGGAGCAGAGCTCCTGCAGAGCCTCTGCTCCTCTCACCTTCCTCCTCTGAATGATCTGTCTTACTAAGATGGCTTCCCTATTTATACCTCACTATGATGGTGCTTCCTCTAACTACTTCCTCCACCCACACTGACTACTGGTTTCCCCTACCTTTGGTTCCCCCCACTCCAGCCAGTGTCAGGGCTCAGCAGCTGCGCTCTGCATGTTGCCCCTCCAGCCAGCCTGGAGCAGTGTAGTGTTGGATGCAGGTGTTTGGGGTTCCGTGCAGCACTCCCTCCTTACCTGAGAGAAGGGAGACACTACACCTCTGGGTGAGGTGCAGTATCTCTGTGGTGACTGAACCCTCAGGGGCGCCACATCCCCCCCTGGTAAAACACAGCACGTCCGCGGGCTGGAACAGAGCAAAACAGGGTATAAATGACATGCAAATTTTTGAATGCATTAGCATATAAGATTGTAAAACATTTCTTCCCTTTATGGGAGGCACATCTTTCTTAAACATTACAGGTTACATTTTTCAGAGACATCGTTAAAACTTTCTTAAATAACATTTTAAGTGCAACAAGTAGCAGCATGAGGGACCCGTCCGCAAACCCTCAACGTAGGCCCTGGGCGTGGCTGCAGGACATAGGCGATCCTGGAGTTGGACCACGAGTTCCGCCACACCAAACGGGTTTTTGTTCTGTGATCATGGTTATTACTATAAAACCAATAGGGTGCACTTTAAGAACTGCCGAACATTTTGTGTGCATAATTACCTGTCAGGGTATACAGACTCCAGGCTGGGAACTGTGAACAGCCGGACGTTGAAGTCCTGTTTGTGACGCCAGTTGGGATGTCGTGCCCCCGGGGGCCTTACTGTTAGAGGACAGTATATATATCATGGTGGCTGGCCCAGGGCGGACAGTGCACAAAGTGTCAATTATTAATAAAAGTTCAGAGAAATTTGTGACGCCACCTGTGGTGTCTGGTGAAGGTTACCAGCGCTGCAGCAGTCCACTGAGGCAGGTGTCAAGGCAGCTAAAGATGGTACAGCTCCCCACAGGTGGAGCAGGCCTCAGGGCAGTGTAGATAGATAGATGGTGGGAGCGCTGGGCATTGTGGTGCAGGTAGATTGCGCAGCCGGAGTAACGGACAGAGACAGGGGGTTTTGCTTTGTTACCTTTACTGGTACAGCTGTTAAATACGGTCCAGGGTACTCCAGGTGAAGGGCGCACTTTTGGACTTCTCCCCAGGGAGCGGGTATAACGCCTCCTGATCTGTGTCTGCCTCTGTGTAAGCTCCTGGCCAGCCTGCAACTGTGCCTAGCTTATGTGTCTTGCTTTTTCTACTCCACCTGTTGCTCTGAAGTAGGACCTCCGGTTGGTAACCACTTTCCCTGGACGTCGGGGCCTTCGTGGTACCTGGTCCTGTATGTGTCTAGCTTCAGGTTTGCCAGGGACTTGTAGTCCTCCTGGGATTCCGGTTATCCCTACTGGGTGTAAATGGTCCCTGTAGGCTCGGACCCGGTGTCCGCTATATATCCTGGGGTGAGCCTGGCATGCTCCTCTGCCCCCTTAGTTCCACTCTGCTTTCCTCCTCGCCGTCGGCCACGCTCAGGGCCCTCACTAGGCTTCAGGGCTGCTGGAGGCCTAGCTTGCCTCACACAGCAGCCTGCGTGCTGCTCTCTCTTTAGAGCATTCTGCACTGTAACTAAACTGGAAAACTAGACTCTGACTCAGCTGCCTGACTCCACCTTCCCTTTATATATCCCTAACAGGGCTCCCTCTGCTGGTATGAGGTGGAATGTGGAGGTGTTTGCATGTAGTGAGGGCCTCTTGTGGAGAATTCCGTCCGTGCACCCTTCTGGATTCTGTGGCACCATACGCAGCAGGGCGCCACATTTGTATCGAAAAAGTAAAGTGGAAGCAGCACTCCAATAGGAATATTTCCAGTGACATGTTACTTCCACTCTATTTTCTTTATATTTGGAGGCTTTTTGGATTGTTGCTTGATGTAGTATTGCACCCACAACATTAGGTGCTATGTGCAGTCAACATTAGGTGCTATGTGCAGTGGGGGTCCGGAACCTAATAAGACCACTGATTAGTTAAATCACCACTCTGAAGTACATAACTTCTGCATGAGCTGTGCACACAGCAGTGAACTGACTCATAGACTTTCTATTAAACCAATACACCACTCTGTGCGTATGGATCAAGCAGGAGCCTTTAAGACCCAGGGACGATCTCCCTTCTGCTGCTGATTGACACACTCTTGCATGGGATTTTAAAACACTCAGTTTGCTCCAGGCAATTGCCAGTGATAGTTCTATGTACCTTTGTGCTTGCTTGGAGCACTAGATATTGGCTAGCTTCTTCTCTGGTGCCCTTGGAGGATAGTTGGCGTTACTCCTCTGGTGTCTGCTCAAACTAAGTTTATCTCCTTTGTTTGTCTACCTTGTTGTCTTTAGTTTGTAATGGGCCTGACTAGTGCTCACCCCTCCCCCTCCCTATCTAAGGCCAAGCTCTAGGGACATACAGGGTTTAGGGTCCTGCTCGGCAACAGGTGTGGAACCTATATAGGGACGGTAGGGTAGGCAGGGTGTTATTAGACCTGCCTAGGGGTCTCCACTCCCCCTTTCCCTAGTGTTTGGGCTTCCTCCCCCTCTTCCCTTTGTGTTGCACTTAGTCTTTCCCACACCTTACGTGACACTACTGACCAGGTTGATGGACCAGAGTCTTACAAATTGGTAACAGTCACAAGTTCTCAACATAAGTCAAAGAGAGCCTTGTTCTGGCCTCTTTCTGGCTCTCCTAGACTTACTATAGTAAGGACTAGTGATGGGCGAGCACTAAAATGCTCGGGTGCTCGATGCTCGGGTTGAGCACATTGGAATACTCGGGTGCTCGACGCGAGCAACGAGCCCAATGTAAGTCTATGGGAAGCTTGAGCACTTTTCAGGCGACTCCCTTCGGCGGTCTGCAGAGGGCCTAAAAATTGCCCAAATCGATGGGAACAGTGCACAAATGACATGGGAACAGCATGGGGAAGACCCCTGGAAGCATCTCTGACTCCCATATCACTGCTGTCAGCAACGTGGTCAGAGTATTGCGCCACTTTTACGGACTCACAATAAAACATACAAAAACTAAACCAAAATGGATTTTCCTGGGAAATATGTTAACCGCTTCGCGACCGCCCACTGTAGATAAACGTCGGCACTGCCTGGGCTCTGTGCAGCGCCGAAGTTTAAAAACGGTGGGTGGTCCCGCAGCTCTCAGGACCCCGAGGGTCCTGTAAGCGCTGCGGGTGCGGTGCAGAGCGCTAGCTCTGACAGGGAACATCATCGGGACCTGATTGGATCAGGTCCCAGTGATGTTAACCCTTTGCTCTTTTCTATATGCCGCGATCTATAGTGATCGCGGCATATAGAAGATAGCAGGAGGAGAGGGGGTCATCTACTTACCTCTCCGACGACCCCTGATACCTTCCAGGACCTCGCGTTGTTATGGAAGCTGGAGGTCACATGACCGCCTCCAGATCTGCCATATATGGTGTCCTGCTAGGCTCAGCCTGCAAGCTGAGTCCAGCAGGAGACACAGTGTAAAAGTGTCAGCAGTGGTCTCATCCAATGTAATATATGTCTATTACATTGGATGAGATCAGTGATCAGAAAAATAAAAATTAATGTCCCATACAGGGACTAAGTAAAAATGTAAAATAAAAGTCAAAAAAATGTTTTGAAACTGTTAAAAAAAAAATCACAAAATAAATAAAAATAAATAAATAAAATATTAAACCGATAGATCCGTATATTTATTCAAAAACAAAAAAAGTACACATATTTGGTATCGCCGCATCCGAAACAACCCGAGCTATAAAACTGTCACACTAATTAACTCCTTCTGTGCACACCGTAATAAAAATAAATAAAAAACGGAGCAAAAAACAATGCTTTTTCCTCATATCGCCAAACAAAAAGTGGAAAAAAATGCGATCAGAAAGCAAAATGGAAATAAAAATGGTACCGCTGAAAACATTATCTTGTTTTGCAAAAAAAAAAGCCGCCATACAGCTCCATCAGCCGAAAAATAAAAAAGTTATAGCGCTCAGAATAAAGTGATGCAAAAAAAATATTTTTTCTATAAAATTGTTTTATTGTGTAAAAGCGCCAAAACATAAAAAAAAATACAGTAAGTGTAGTATCACTGTAAACGTACTGACCCGAAGAATAATGCTGCCTTATCACTTTTACCACACGCAGAATGGCATAAAAAAAACCTCAAAAAACAATTCCTGAATTGTTGGTTTTTGTTAATTTTAGCTCCCAAAAAATGGAATAGAAAGCGATCAAAAAATGTCACGTACCCAAAAATGGTACCAATAAGAATGTCAACTCGTCCCGCAAAAAACAAGCCATCACATGACTCTGTCAGACGAAATATGGAAAAATTATAGCTCTCAAAATATGGCGATGCAAAAACTAGATTTTGCAAAAAAAAAGCGTCTTTTAGTATGTGACAGCTGTCAGTCATAAAAACCTGATATAAATCTGATATCGCTGTAATCACACCGACCCGAAGAATAAAGTAATCTCATCACTAATACCGCACGAGGAACGGCGTAAAAAAGAAATAAAACCAATTCTTCACCTGCTACTGATTTGTTTATTATGTCTCCCAATGTGCTCACCACACATCTAGATAAGTTCCCTAAGGGGTCTAGTTTCCAAAATGGTGTCACTTGTGGGGGGTTTCCACTGTTTAGGCACATTAGGGGCTCCCCAAATGCGACATGGCGTCCGCTAATTATTCAAACAAATTTTACATTCAAAAAGTCAAATGGCGCTCCTTCCCTTCCGAACCCTGCAGTGTACCCAAATAGTGGTTTTCCCCCACATATGGGGTATCAGCATACTCAGGAGAAATTGCACAGCAAATTTAATGGTGCAATTTCTCCTGTTACCCTTATGATAATGCAAAATTAGGGGATGAAAAAAAATTTTTGTGGGAAAAATGTGAAAATTTTATTTTTATGGCTCAATATTATAAACTTCTGTGAAGCACCTGGGGGTGCAAGGTGCTCACCATACATCTGGATAAGTTCCCTAAGGGGTCTAGTTTCCAAAATGGTGTCACTTGTGGGGGGTTTCCACTGTTTAGGCACATCAGGGGCTCTCCAAACGCAACATGGCGTCTGCTAATTATTCAAACAAATTTTACATTCAAAAAGTCTAATGGCGCTCCTTCCCTTCCGAACCCTGCAGTGCACCCAAACAGTGGTTTTCCCTCACATATGGGGTATCAGCGCACTCAAGAGAAATTGCACAAAAAATTTTGCGGTTCATTTTTTCCTGTTACCCCTGCGAAAATAAAAAAAATTGGGTCTAAAGTAACATTTTTGTGAAAAAGTTAAATGTTAATTTTTTTCTTCCACATTCCAAAAATTCCTGTGAAGCACCTGAAGGGTTAATAAAGTTCTTGAATGTGGTTTTGAGCACCTTGAGGGGTGAAGTTTTTAGAATGGTGTCACTTTTGGGTATTTTCTGTCATAAAGATCCCTCAAAGTAACTTCAAATATGAAAAATGTTTTTGTAAATTTTGTTGGAAAAATGAGAAATCGCTGGTCAACTTTTAACCCTTATAGCTCCCTAAAAAAAAAAAAATTTGGTTCCGAAATTGTGCTGATGTAAAGTAGACATGTGGGAAATGTTATTTATTAACTATTTTGTGTGACATATCTCTCTGATTTAAGGGCATGAAAATTCAAAGTTTGAAAATTGCAAAATTTTCAAAATTTTTGCCAAATTTCCAATTTTTTCACAAATAAACGCAAGAGATATTGAAGAAATTTTACCACTATCATGAAGTACAATATGTCACGAAAAAAAACAATCTCAGAATCAGGGGAATCCGTTGAAGCATTCCAGAGTAATTACTTCATAAAGTGACAGTGGTCAGAATTGAAAAAATTGGCCCAGTCACGAAGGCAAAAACAGGCTCTGGCGCGAAGTGGTTAAGGAACATCCTTTCCAAGGTAATGACTTGTATATAAAACAAAATAAATAACCAAAAACAAAAATGCTCCTCCACACCTTGGGCTATGTTCACACGTAGCGTTTTTGATGCGTTTTTGCACTTTTGCATTGCTTTCAACCATGACAAATGCATTCACCAGGAAATGGCATTTTAACATTTTACAACCTTATCATGTGGTGTGAGATATCATCAGACACATCGTGTTTCATTTATGAAGGAGGGACTCTGAAAGTCATAAAGCCTATTTTTATAGGGCCATAAGGCAGCCTTTACTATTCTTAAAGAGCCAGCAGTCGGCCCTCAATATTCTTAGAGAGCCATCAGCCGGCTATGTTTTATTGTTCCCATTACTAAAGAGTGGGTCTCCTATACTGTTATTGCGTATGCAGTGAGTGGCAGGGCTGCCCAAAATTTGGACACACCACAACACCACTTTGAAAATTTGGATACACCCCAATACCCCCTTGAAGAGACTTAGAGGAGGGCCTCCTGAAAACAAAGTTCCCATTATTAGGAAGTAGGTCTCCCATTGTGTTTGCCTATGCAGTGAATGCAAGGGTTGCCAAAAATGTGGAGGCACTCCAATGCCCCTTGGAAGAGACGTGGAGGTCAGAGGGCCTCCTGAAAACAATGTTCCCATTATTAGGAAGTGGGTCTCCCATTGTGTTTGCCTATGCAGTGAAAGCAAGGGCTGCCAAAAATTGGGAGGCACTCCAATGCCCATTGGAAGAGACGTGGAGGAGGGCCTCATAAAAAAATATTCCCATTAGAAAGGAGCGGGTCTCCTATACTTGTAATGCCCATGCACTAAGTGTATGGGCTGACAAACATTTACCTCTGAGGGGTATACATGAACATAATGTATAAAAAAAATTTTTTACGGGCATCATAAACACCCTTTAAAAAAATTATGTGGATGTTGCATCACGGACCACGATCACCCAGGTGATATGGTGGTGGAGAATGAGGATCAGGAGAAGGAGGAGGACAGGAGCAAATAGACAAAATCAGGAAGCGTATACCCATGTGTGGGTGTGAAGAGGTGCATGGGAATACACCTCCCAAAAAAAGACACTGGATTTGAGTTTATGTTACGCTGCTATCATTCGGTAGTGTTGAGAAGTCTGGCCCAATCCAGCCCTTGTTCATTTTTATAAGAGTCAGCCTGTCAGCATTTTCAGCTGACAGGTGGATGCGCTTATCAGTTATAATTCCACCAGCGGCACTAAAAACCTGCTTTGATAAAATGCTGGCGGCAGGACAGGTCAGGCCAGGACCTCCAGGGTGTAGAGAGCCAGTTCATTCCACTTATCCAGCTTGGATACCCAATAATTATAAGGCACAGAGGAATCACTGAGGACGTTGGTACAGTCGGCAAGGTACTCCCTCAGCATCTTCCCAAACTTTGCACTCCTTGTGAGAGTACCCCAGGCCTCAGGGCCTGTGCGATGGGAGGGGCTGAGAAAATTCTCACAAGACTTTGACAGTGTTCCCCTGACTCTGCTGGATTGAAGTTGTGTGTCTCTCGCCTGTACTCCTTGGTTGTCCAACGAACTGTGACCTCTGCCGCTAGCGTTTTCAGATGGAAATTTTTTTAATAGTTCCGCAACAAGGCCCTTCCGGTACTGCCCCATTTTTGTAGACCTGTCCACTTCAGGAATAAGAGATATAAAGTTATCCTTGTAGCGTGGGTCTAGAAGTGTCACCAACCAGTAATGACTGTCACCCAACATTTTGAGAATGCGAGGGTCATGGGAAAGGCAGCGTAACTTAAACTCAGCCATGCGTGCCAGACTGCTAACAGGCAAGACTATCATGTCCTCACCAAGAGGATAACTGACCATGCTCTCCTCCTCCTCCTCCTGTCTGTCCTCTGGCCATCCACGCTGAACAGACGGTATGACAGTTGTGCAGGTAGTACCGTCTATAGCGCATGAAACTAGCTACTGTTCTTCCTCCTCCTCCTCTTCCTCATTGTCACCCAATCCACATGGGGATGAGATGAGGCTGGGCTGTGTGTAATCACCCTATATGGTTCCTTGCTCCATCTCATCGTGCTCCGCCTGCAATGCATCCTCTTTGATTGTGAGCAGAGAGCATTTCAGAAGACAGAGAAGCGGGATGGTGACGCTAATTATGGCGGGTGGAGGATGGCACATGTGTCTGACATCGATGTCCACACCTGAGGTCTTATGTGTGGAGGCTGAGCTGAATACCGACGGCCTTGTTGATGCTGGTATTCAACAACTGCCCTCTTCTGCTCACAAATCCTTCCCAACATCTGCAGTGTAGAGTTCCAATGCGATGGGACATCACACACCAGTCCGTGAGCCAAGTGCTGCTGAAACACGGCAAGGGCGGCCAAAGCTGTAGGTGACTTTCAAAATGGGCACACAGGCGGCGTACTTTAACAAGCAGATCTGGCAGCTCTGGGTAGGATTTCAGAAACCACTGAACCATGAGGTTAATCACATGGGCAAGGCATGGTACGTGTGTGAGCTCGCCTCATCTCAGAGCCACCACCAGATTCCAGCCATTGTCACACACGACCATGCCTGGCTGTAGGTTCAGTGGTCTGAGCCACAGATCTGCCTGCTTTTTCAGAGCTGTCCACAACTTTTCAGCATTGTGCGGTTTGTCACCTAAGCATATTAGCTTCAGCACAGCCTGTTGCCGCTTGGCCGAAGCAGTGCTGCAGTGCTTCCAGCATGTGACTGATGTGGTCATTTCGGAGATGGAGGCTGAAGAGGAGGGGGAGGCTGAGGAGGATGAGGTGCAAGAGCTGTAGACTGAGGGGGCAGCCCTGATTGACCAATGGCCCACAATCCTTGACGTCGGTAGGACTTGTTCCGTCCCAAGGTCCGACTGGCTTCCACTATGTTAACCCAGTGTGCCGTCAGAAAGATGTACCGTCCCTGCCCACAAGCACTTGTCCACGTGTCCGTGGTTAGGTGGACTTTCCTAATAACTGCGTTGTTGAGGGCATGGCTAATGTTTTGGGACAAGTGCTTGTGTAATGTGGTGACGTCACACCGGGAGAAATAGTGGCGGCTAGGGACCGAGTACCAAGGGACGGCCGCCGCCATCAGGTTGCGGAATGCTTCCATATCCACGAGCCTAAAAGGCAACATTTCGAGCGCAAGCAGTCATGAAATGTGGGAATTTAGTAGTGTGGCCTTTGGGGCATTGGCTGCTGATTTGCACTTGCATTCCAAGGACTGGGGTATGGACAACTGAACGCTGCGCTGGGACAAGGACGTGAACGTGCTTCCTGATGCTGCTACTGGAGAATATGCAACGACAGGTGCAGGGCAGGAGGCGTCTTCGCATGCACCATGGACAGGGGATTGGCTTGCATGCACAACAGTGGAAGAAGCAATGGTGCCACCCGCAGACACTGTTCCTGGACCCTGGGGTTTGGCCCACAAAGTCGGGTGCTTTGCTGCCATGTGCCTGGTCATGCTGGTGGCGGTCAGGCTGCTAGTTTTGCAACCCCTCCTGATGCTAGCTTGGCAGGTGGTGCAAATGGCCTTTTTGGGGTTATTGGCAGAGTATTTAAAAAACAATCAGACTCGGGAAGACCTAACAGTTGTACTGGCAACTTTCTTCTTGTTGGTATTACGGGGAACAGTTGCCTGCCTTCAGTCTGCGGCCACCACACTGCTTCTTCCTGCCTGTTGGGGTGCTCTGCCTCCCTCCCCCTGTGTGCTGCTGTCCTCGCTCTGCATGTCCTCCTGCCAGGTTGGGTCAGTTACTATATCATCCACCACCTCGTCTTCCATTTACGCACCCTGGTCCTCCTCCTGACTTTCTGGCAATTGTGTCTCATCATCGTCCACCTCTTGCGACGCTTTCCCACCTTCGCCTTCGTGTGACCGAGGCTGCTCAAATATTTGGACATCGCTACATGCGATCTCCTCTTGCCCCACTTCAAGTGGACCGGGCGAGAGGCCCGAATCTATAAATGGAAAAGTGAACAGCTCTTCAGAGTGTCCAAGCGTGGGATCAGTTGTCTCCGGGCACTTGGCATGGTGGTAGGAAGGAGGATCAGGGTGAGTAGTATGCAGTCCAAACTCGCGGCTACTGAGACTTGTCCGTGTGGAAGACAGGGCGGTGGTGGCTAAGTGACTGGAAGCATTATCCGCTATCCAACCAACAACCTTTTGACACTGCTCTGGGTTCAATAGTGGTGTGCTGCAGTCCCCTGGGAATTGGGACAGGAAGGTCGGGCGAGAAGATGTGGGTGTTTGTTGTGGCACAATTTCAGATTTCCCACGGCCTCGGCCTCTGCATGCACCATCACCATCACGTCCAGTTCCCCGTCCCTTGCCATTCACCTTGCCCATTTTAAATGGAGGACAATATCTTCCACGCTCACTACAAATGGCTGAATTTGGAGCAAAGTTATATGTAATCCGTGTGATGGAGAAACTACAGTTTTAAATACCTGACCTGTAGGTAACTATTTTGAACAGCTAACCGGTGTCAAAAACTTTGCTGACACACTGAAAAAAAATTAGAATGGAGGCCAGAAATGGCAGAATTTTCAGAAAACATATATGTGATCCGTGTGACGGACAAACCACAGTTTTACATACCTGGCCTGTAGGTAACTATTTTGAACAGCAAACCAGTGCCAAAAACTTTGCTGATACACTGAAAAAAAATTTGAATGGAGGCCAAAAATGGCAGTGACGCGCCCCCAGGGCCGTGGGGTACTCAGCAGCCGGGCCTATGGATGCTGGTGGGGGATATCACGGTGGCTGGCCCAGTCCGTGGCCCAGGGCGGTCAGCAAAAAGGGGAATTATTTATAGGGGATTTGTAAAGTTCGTGACGCCACCTGTGGTGCCTGGTAAGGATTACCAGCGCTGCGACAGTCCTCTGAGGCGGATGTTAGGGCAGCTTATGATGGAACGGCTCCCCAAAGGTGGAGCGGGCCTCAGGGCAGTGTAGAGAAATGGATGGTGGTACAGGTGAGAGACGGCCAGGAAGGGTCAGGGAGAAATGACAGACACTCACACAGGGGTTCGCTTTGGTACCTTTACTGGTGTTGTTGCAGGTATGGTCCAGGGTACTCGATACGAAGGGTGCACTTCTGGACTCTTCCCAATGAGCTTCCACTTGCTAAGCTTCTGACCTGCCTGGAGCTAGGCCTGGCTTAATTACTGTCTCTCTCTCTTGCACCTGCTGACTTGCTGGTAGGGTCTTCTCTTGGAGATCACTCTCCCTGGACGCTGGGGCCTCCGCGACTCCTAGCCCTGGTACGGTAGTCAGCATTGGTTGACCTGGGACTTGTAGTCCTCCAGGTATCCGGTGGTCCCTACTGGGTATAAAGGGACCCGGTAGGCGCAGACCGGGTGTCCGGTGTATAGTTCGGGGTGAGCCTGGTACGCTCCTCTGCCCCCTTGTTACTTCTCCTCTCCTCTCGCCTTCGGCCACACTCAGGGCCCTCACTAGGCTTCAACTCGTGCTGTAGGCCTTGGCTCGCCTAAGCACAGCAGCCAGCGTGCTGCCTCTTCACTGGTCTAAGAGCCAGCACACTCTCTCACTAAAACACTAAACTAAACTGAGCTGGACCACATCTTCGGCCATGACAAACGGGTTTTTGTTCTGTGGTCACTTAAGGGGCACTCCAGGGAGTGCAACTATGTATAAGAACAGTTTTTGGGCTGCTTACAGTCCTCAGCCTACGAGTCTTTGTACCCTGACAGGTAACTAAAGGCACACATAAATTCCAGTTTATACAATAAACATTAGGCAGTACCCAACTGGGTAACTATTTACACTGCAGGTATTTCTAACTTATTCCTTATACCTGGCAGGGATCTGGCCTTTTGTACTGCGTGTTGACCTACGTAGTAATGGGGTGTTGTTGATGTCTGTGTTTGCACTGTCTGCTACCCTGTCAGACTTACGTGTTGGCAAATTGTAGAACTGTCTTAACCTCTCGATGGGACTGGCAAGTACACTGTTTACTGGGCCTTCTGGCTCTGCTTCTACCGGTGATCCTTCTTCTGGGGATTCTTCCCGAGCAGGCTCTTCTGGGGCACTTACAGGTCTTACTTGCAGTGGAGGGTCTTCTGGCTGTTGGTAGAAGTGTATCACAGGTATTATTACAGCTCCATCCAGTTGAGGCCAATTTGCCGGGAAATCTCCTAAGACAGTATGGAGTACATCTTCTTTGGGTTCTTCAGGCACTATAAGAGGTACTTCTTCCTGTGGCTTCAATAGACCTGGGCACAACTTCAAGTGGTCTCTTGAGACTGTTGCAGTTGTCTTACCTCCATCTTTACTGATTAGACAGGTTTTTCTATTGTCGAACCTGGAATCCAACACAGTGTAAGGCTCTCTTTCCCACTGGTCTTCAAACTTGTGGTTTCTTCTCTTTCGCTTCAGCACAACTTCTCCAGGTGTTAAGGGTTCTGCTGGTGCACTCTTGTTGTACTTTGCTTCCTGCTTATCTCTCACCCTATTTAGACTGTCTTCAACACAGGCCTGTACTCTCTTGTACTGCTCCTGTCGAGTCGTATCCCAGTCTTCAGTGGACATATCTGCTTCTGGCTCTACCACTCCAAGCTCCAGGTCCATGGGCAACTTTCCGGGTCTTGCTCTCATGAGGTATGCTGGAGTACAATTGGTGGAACTCACAGGTATGTGATTGTACAGATCTACCAGGTCAGGTAGTTTGCCTGGCCGCTGATTCCTTTCTTCTAGAGATAAGGTCTTCAGCAGGTCTATGACGATATTGTTCATCTTTTCACATAGACCATTGGTTTGAGGGTGGTACGGCGTAGTCCGAATCTTCTTACACCCATATAGATGGCAAAACTCTTTGAACAGCTCGGCTTCAAAGGCAGGGCCTTGATCCGTCAGCACCTTATCTGGGTATCCATGGGGCCTGTAGAAGTATGCTTGAAACGTCCTTGCTGCAGTTTCTGCTGTCAGATCCTTGACGGGGGCTACCACCAGGAACCGGGAGTAGTGATCCACCATGATCAGGGCATAGGAGTAGCCTGAACTGCTGGGTGACAGCTTGACGTGATCCAGAGCGACGATCTCCAGGGGCTGGGTTGTCTTGATGGACTGCAAGGGTGCTTTCTGGCTGCTGTAGTCTTTTCTTCTGAGGCTACAGGGTCCACAATCCCGGCACCACCTCTCTATGGAGCTCCGCATTCCAACCCAATAAAACTGACTGTTCAGGAGGGTTTCCAGCTTCTTCCAGCCAAAGTTCCCTGCTTGATCGTGGTAGGCCTCCAACACCATCTGGATGTCTGTCCTGGGCACTACGATCTGCCATACAATCTCATGGGTCCTAGGGTTGACATACCTTCGGCACAGCTTCTCTCTATAGATGAACAGCCGGCTTCTCTCATTCCACAGTTGCTTGGCTTGTGGAGGAGCGGCCTTCTCCAGGGAGGAACCTTCCTGGGTTATCAGCTCTTTGATACGGCTGACAACCGGGTCGCTGTCCTGGGTCTCCTTCCAACTGTGATGAGGTAAAGGGTTTAGTGTCTTACCACGATACCTCCTGGAGGTGCGCTGCTCGTGGACCATCCCATTTCTGTGGAAGGCAGGTAGCTCAATCTCCTCCAGGTCATCCACTTCTTCTTCAGTGTCCGACTGGTGAGGCATTCTGGATAGGGCATTGGCGTTGGCTTTCTTGTGGCCTGCCCGGTACTTGATGGTGAACTGATAGTTTGACAGTCGGGCCATCCAACGCTGTTCCATGTCTCCCAATTTGGCTGTCTCTAGATGTGTCAAGGGGTTGTTGTCAGTATAGGCCGTGAACTTAGTGGAGGCTAGGCAGTGCTTGAATCGTTCAGTGATGGCCCAGACCAAGGCCAGGAACTCCAACTTGAAGGGGCTATAGTTTTCTGGATTCCTCTCGGTAGGACGAAGCTTCCTGCTGGCATAGGCAATCACCTTCACTTTGCCATACTGCTTCTGACTCAACACAGCTCCTAGTCCCTCGTTGCTGGCATCAGTGTACAGCAGGAAAGGTTGGCTGTAGTCAGAGTAGACCAGGATTTCTTTGCCAGTCAGGATCTCTTTCATCACTACAAAGGATTCAGGCTGTTCTTTATCCCACTGGAAGGGGGGGGGGGTTTGCCTCTGTTGGACTGTCCTACCAGGAGATTTTGTAAAGGCACAGCCTTCTTGGTGTAGTCCTTTACAAATCTCCAGTAATACCCGACCAGTCCCAGGAAGTGACGTACCTCCTTGAGATTCTTCGGTTCTGGCCATTTCTGGATGGCAGTGACCTTCTCCGGGTCTGGTGCTACTCCTTCTGGACTGATGATGTGCCCCAGGTACTGAACCTTCTGTCTGAGCAGGTGGCACTTGGAAGGCTTCAATTTCATCCCATACTGGGACAACTACTCAAATACCTCCGCCAGGTGCTTCAAATGGTCCTCATACGTCTTGGAGTACACTATCACGTCATCCAGATATAGCAGCACTGTCTCGGAGTTACAGTGTCCCAAACAGCACTCCATCAATCTCTGGAACGTTCCAGGGGCGTTGCAGAGTCCGAACGGCATACTGTTGAACTCGCAGAGTCCCATCGGGGTAGTGAAGGCCGTCTTCTCTCGGTCCTCCTCAGCAACTGCTACTTGCCAGTACCCACTAGTGAGGTCAAAGGTAGAGAAGTAATTTGCAGACCTTAGTGCTGCCAGGGATTCCTCTATGCGGTGCAAAGGGTATGCATCTTTATGTGTTATGCGATTTACCTGTCTGTAATCTACACACATCCTCATGCTTCCATCCTTTTTCCTGACCAGGACCAGGGGAGCTGCCCAGGGACTACAGCTATCTCTTATTACCCCTGCTTTCTTCATGTCATGCAACATTTCCTTCGCTTTCTGGTAGTGTGCTGGTGGTATGGGCCTGTAACGTTCTTTGATGGGTGGATGGTCACCTGTGGGTATATGGTGTTGTACCCCTTTAATCCTCCCAAAATCAAGTGGGTGTTTGCTGAACACCTGTTCATATTCCTGCACCACCCTGTGTACACCTTGTTTTTGATGGACATGAGTGGCGTCAGTCCCAACATGGAGCTGTTGACACCAATCCCCCACCTGGGTTTCTGAGTCATTACCCTCCACTGTGTCTGATGAGGTTAAGGACTCTACTGTATGTATGGTGTCATCATTCACAGTATACAATCTGGCAACAGTGGCATAACTTGGCAATTTGACCTCCTCCTCCCCACAATTTAGGAGACGTATGGGTACCCTCCCATTGCGTACATCCACTACCCCTCTAGCAATTAAGAGTGTAGGTCTGTGCTCTGAGCTAATGGGCCCCACTACCGCCTGGTAGTTCTGTCCCTTGAGACCTAATGCTGCCCTACACCAAATCAGCATCTCACTCATTGGGGGAATCACAATGGGTATTGGGTCTGTCACCCGTACATTACCAATTTCACCACCTGATAGCTTTTCCTGTTGCTGGTACAGGAGGGCTCGAATCTCTCGCTGGAGCACCTTCCTCTTCCCTGGTTTGGCAGTGTCAGCAATCTGTTGGAGCAAAAACAACACTTCTCCCAAACAGTTACCAACAATATTTGTACCAAGTATCATATACAAGTCTGTATCACCAGGGTTAGATTCCTGTTAGAACCCTCCTGTTACTTCTTTTTCTATTTTGTTGGTCACATGACTTTCTGCCTATATAATCCTGCTCCGCCCTTCTGGCCTTGCTGGACTTCAGTGTTACATTTACTCTTAAGCTAGCCAGGTGCCTTGTACCTAACTCTGTAGTTTGCTTGGTCTTTGGACCACTAGTACTTTTTGTTTGTTTGTCTTTGCTCTGCTACAATTTCTGCTAGGAGGTGTCCAACTACATCCCAGTCCTTAGTTCTTGTAGGGACCCCTCCCTTATATCTATAGGTCTGCGTTCAGACTAGCCAAGGACTTAGGCGGGTCTGTTCACAAGGAACAGGTCCCCCACTGCATCGTAGGGAATCAGCTTAGTCCTATTGTAGGGACAGTTTTCCTATCTTTCCTTAGTGCTTGTAGCAGTTCATAACAATTCCACTACAATCAGTCCTTGGTCCTTTAGTTCCGCTCTCCCCACCTTCACTGTCACGTCCTTAACCCCTACTAGGTTAAGAGGAAGGCCATTAGAGGCATACACAGAGAGGTTCGGGGCTGGCGGCTGGAGTTCATCTACGGATCAGTACCTTTTGTAGAGGACATCAGGTATGATGGTTACCTGTGAGCCGTTGTCCAGTAATGCAGGTGTGGTTATACCGTCCAGCACGATGGACAGGAAAGGCCTTCCTCCTACAAACCAGTGGTACCAGCTTGATGGGGATGGTTGAGTTACTCCTGGGTGTCGGCCCTCGGCCCCAGGGTTTGCTCGTTTAAAGGACAGTTCCGCGCTGTGTGGCCTGCCTTGTGGCAGCGGTAGCAGATGAAGTCTCCTGGAGGGCGACGTTGGTCGTTGGTCCTCCCACGGGGTGGCGTTGTCCTCCTCCGGGGTGGTGTTGTCCTCCTATGGGGTGGCGTTGTCTTCCTTCTTCTCCTCATCCAGGGGACATCCTCAGGGCTATCGGCGAAGAGGATCCTTCCTTCCGGCTCGGGCTCCGTCTGTAACTGCAGGGTGCTCAGGACAGTGGCCAGGGTTTTACTTAGCTGGCGCACTTCAGAGTGCAGGCTGTCCAGCTCGCTAGGGGGCACTGTTTGCGTCTTTGTTTCAGCCGTTAATGAAGGAGCAGTGGGTGCTGCAGCCACTGAGGTGGCCCCACCCTGGCAACGCTGGATAGCAGTCCCTGATGTTTCCAGGGGCTGTAGATGACGCGCCCCTGGGCCTGTGTCGCGCTGCGTTGCGCACGCGGGAGCCTACCCGGAGCCGGATCAGTGGAGGGTTGTAGTCTCGTGGCGGTGACCCGGTCCGTGCCCAGGGAGTCAAACTAGACGGCAGTCTATTAGTAGTAAATAGTTGATGACTACGCCACCCGTTGAGTGCAGCCAGGAAGCTGCTGCTGCAGGGCAGACCGCTGAGGCCGGTGGTAGGATTGTGCAGCGTGATAGTATAACCCCCAACGGGAGGGGTATGGCCTCAGGGCAGCCGACGTGGATGATGGGGGTAGCAGGAACCACTCAGAGACGGTACGGTGTAGTTCAGGGTCTTTACTGGTAACAACGACAGACCCTCCCGGAGTACTTGCTAGCAAACGGGGCCTGGTCAGTCTTTGAGCAGATGGGATCTCCCCTGGCCAGGCGTAGTTGTAGGCCTCCCAAACTGACTGTACTCTTCTGGCTACCTTGCTAGAAGCTGATGTAAGTAGCCCACGTCCCTGAGTGTACCGTGTGGTGCTCACCCGTATGGCCGGTGACTCGGGGCCTTCTAATGGCTTCCGCTCCACGATGGCGGTGCTGGTCCCACGCGTGTGACCGTGCCTTCGGGCTTCTGGGCCAGAGGACCTGAAATCCCCTGCCCGACGGATTCTGCTGCTGGGTAGGAGTTAGTCCCCACAGCCTCGGACTCCGGGTCCGGTAAAGAATCTTCTTAGTCAGGGCGAGCTCTGTAGCTGCCAGCCCCTGACTCCTTGTAACTCTGCTGTTTCCTATGCTGCTTCTCTTCTCCACTCTCCTTGTCTGACTCTCCCTGCCTCAGCCCCGGGTTTATACAGGGGAAATTCTTCCCCTCCCAAGACTGGGCAGGAGGTGTGGCATGCACAGGATCCCTGACCAAAGGACCTCCCACCTGCTCTCAGACATAACATTACATTACTGTGGAAAACCAGACCCCTGGGGTGCCACATTCCCCCCTAGTGAAATTTAGTACTCCGGGACTAAACACATTTAGAAAAACATATCAAGGCAAAAACATTAATAATACAATAAGAAAACATATAAAGATGGTTACGGCGTGTCCGCAACCGGGTGCAGTCTCTGAAGGAAGCAAGGTGTCCATTTCACCAACACAGGGAGACGTAACCAGGTAGGGGTCTGTCCTACCCCGAGTCCTTAACAGTCTCTAGTCCATCCTGGGTTACGCTCCAACTATATACAAGGATTCCCGGTAAATCCACCAAGGTTTCCTAAAAATAACTAGAAACACAAAATTATACACAAGCAACAAGACACAGAAAAACATAAATAAAACAATTTATACACTTTAAATTCTCCAGCGTGCGGGTAACTGGCCTCTAGTGGCCCGAGTGGACCTACGGAGCTGACTGTCTGGCCCTGAACTACAGGGTGTAGGAGCTGTCAAGGGTAAACTGGGCAGCTGTCTACCGGCTCTTTGTCTCACTAGGGGTACGGCAGGCTCACTATAAGCAGAGGGTTGATTCTCCTGTTCTGCTTGTGTGGAGTCTTCTGCCTCCTGGACCGGCTGTTCTTCCAGCTCTACCCGTTGCTCCGTAGGTTCTTGGGATGATGGTTGGAGGAAGGTGAGTACGGGTACCACAACTGCACCATTGACTTGAGTCCAAGACTGAGGAAAGTCCCCGAGCACGGTACTAACCATATCTTCCCTTTCTTCCACGGGTCGATGGTCTTCTTGTTCCTCTTCAGGGTTCCTCAGTTGTTCGGGACACTTCTTCAGGTGGTCCCGGGATACAATGGCTGTGGTTTCCCCTCCGTCTTTACTGATGGTACAGACCTTCGGGTTCTCGTGGCTTGAGGGCAGTACGGTGTACGGGTCCTTCTCCCACTGGTCGTCCAACTTGTGGAGCCGTCTCTTCCTCTTCAAGACCTGCTCTCCGGGTACCAGGGGACCAGCGGGAGCATACTGGTTGTAAGTTTTCTCTTGTCTTTCCCTAGCCTGACAGAGACTTCGCTCCACGCTCTCCTGTACTCTCCGGTACTGCTGCTGCCTCTCTGTGTCCCAGTCTGTTTCTGGTAAAGTGTCCTCGGGGGTCAGGACTCCCATTTCCAGGTCAACAGGTAACTTACCAGGTCTTGCCCTTATTAGGTAAGCCGGGGTACAGTTGGTGGAACCTACCGGGATGTGGTTGTATAGGTCCACCAGATCGGGCAACTTTTCAGGCCACAGACTGCGTTCTTCCAGGGGCAACGTTTTTAGAAGATCCATTACCACCTGGTTCATTTTTTCACAAAGTCCATTAGTCTGCGGATGGTAGGGTGTCGTCCTTATCTTCCGGCAGCCATACAGATTGCAGAATTCCTGAAAGACCTCCGCTTCAAAGGCAGGTCCCTGGTCCGTCAGCACTTGGTCCGGGTACCCGTGTGGACGGCAGAAGTGCTGCTGGAAGGCTCTAGCTGCTGTTTGAGCCGTTAAGTCCTTGACGGGGACGACAACCAAGAACCGGGAGTAATGATCCACGATGGTTAACGCGTAGACGTAGCCACTCCTGCTTGGGGTCAGTTTTACATGATCCAAGGCTACCAGTTCCAACGGTTGCCGGGTGACGATGGACTGCAGGGGAGTCTTCTGGCTGGCCCGGTCCTTCCTTCTCAGATTGCACGGGCCACAGTCTCTGCACCACTTCTCGATGGTTCCCCTCATGCCTACCCAGTGGAACCGCTCGCGCAGCAGGAACTCCAGCTTTTTCCACCCGAAGTGTCCAGCTCCGTCGTGGTATGCCTCCATCACCATGGCTGCGTCTCTTCGTGGCACCACTACTTGCCAGAGTAGTTCATGCGTCCGGGAGTTGACCATTCTGCGGCACAACTTCCCCTTGTAAAGGAATAGTCGACTCTTCTCCGCCCATAGTTGTTTGGCTTCCTCCGGAGCGTCTGGTTCAAGGCGAGCCTCCGGCCGAGTCAGCATCTCCTTCACTAGTCGGACGGCAGGGTCGCTGTCTTGCGTTTCCGCCCAGTTGTAGTGGGGTAAGGGGTTCAACGTAGCAGCCTGCTTACCCCTTACCCGGTGGGAATACTGGATAGTCCCATGACGGTGGAACGCAGGGAGTTCAACTTCTTCCAGTCCCTCCGGACCTTCTCCTTCGTCCGGCAGGTTGGGCATCCTGGACAGGGCATCCGCGTTAGTATTGGAGCGTCCTGCCCGGTATTTGATTGTGAACTCGTAGTTGGACAGACGGGCCATCCACCTCTGCTCCAGGGCACCGAGTCTTGCCGTGTCCAGGTGTATCAACGGGTTGTTATCCGTGTATACGGTGAACCGGGAAGAAGCGAGGTAATGCCTAAAGCGCTCGGTGACTGCCCATACCACGGCCAGGAACTCTAACTTAAATGAGCTGTAATTCTCGGGGTTCCTTTCGGTGGGTCGCAGTTTTCGGCTGGCATAGGAGATTACTCGTTCTCTCCCCTGCTGAATCTGGGACAGTACGGCTCCTAGCCCGATGTTACTGGCGTCGGTGTAGAGGATGAAGGGCTGGCTATAGTCCGGGTACGCCAAGATTTCATCCCCCGTGAGGGCCATCTTCAGCTGGCGGAAGGACTCCTCTTCTAGCTCTTCCCATTTGAAGGGCGGCTTCTGGTTCTTGGCCTTCCGGGACTGGCCTATCAGGAGGTCCTGCATAGGCGCTGCCTTTTTGGTGAAACCGGGAATAAACCTTCGGTAGTAGCCTACCAACCCTAGGAACTGCCGCACTTCTTTTACGCTGGAGGGGCTTGGCCATCCCTTAATTGCGGTGATCTTATCGGGGTCAGGAGCCACTCCATCAGCGCTCACCACGTGTCCCAGGTATTGCACCTTTGGTTTCAGGAGGTGACACTTGGAGGGTTTCACCTTTAGGCCGTAACTCGCCAGAGCTTCGAACACCTCCGCCAGGTGTTTCAGGTGGTCCTCATAAGTTTTGGAGTATACGATGACATCGTCCAGGTACAACAGGACCGTCTCAAAGTTTCTGTGGCCCAGACAGCACTCCATTAATCGTTGGAAGGTTCCTGGGGCGTTGCAGAGTCCGAACGGCATGCAGGTGAACTCGCTAAGTCCCATCGGGGTGGTGAATGCGGTCTTCTCCCGATCCGCCTCTGCTACAGGAACCTGCCAGTACCCGCTAGTGAGATCCAAGGTAGAGAAGAAGTTAGCAGATCTTAAAGCAGCCAATGACTCCTCTATCCTTGGTAAGGGGTACGCATCCTTGTGTGTGATACGGTTGATTTTCCGGTAATCTACACACATCCTCATGGTGTTGTCTTTCTTTTTGACTAAAACTAGTGGGGCTGCCCAGGGGCTACAGCTATCCCGGATTACCCCAGCCTCCTTCATGTCTCGAAGCATCCCCTTGGCGTGTTGGTAGTGTGCAGGGGGTACGGGTCGATACCTCTCTTTTATGGGAGGATGATCTCCCGTGGGGATGCGGTGTTCTACCCCCTTGACCCGCCCAAAGTCTAACGGGTGTTTACTAAACACTCTCTCATACTCTTGAACCACCCGATAGACTCCTTGTTTCTGATGTGAGGGAGTGGAATCAGTACCCAAATGTAGTTGCTGACACCAGTCCTCCATGTCTTTCTTAGAGCCGTTACCTTCCTCCGGGTGAGATGGAGGCAAGGGTTCCACAGATTGTATAGAATTTTGATTAGTGGTATATAATTTGGCTAGCGTGGCATACCGGGGCAGGTACACTTCCCTCTCCCCGATATTTATTATGCGAATGGGCACCCTCCCATGGCGTACATTGACCACCCCCCGTGCTGTCAAAATGGTGGGCCTACTGTCTGAGTAAACTGGTTCCACCATTGCCTGGTAATCTCTTCCTCTCAGACCAATAGCTGCCCGGCACCAAATCATCATTTCACTTTTTGGGGGCATGGCAATAGGAAAAGGGTCACACATTCTTACGCTACCAATCTCACCACCGGAGAGTTCCACTTGTTGCCGTTGCATCAGTGCCCGGATCTCTTTCTGGAGCACCCGCTGCTCGCCGGAGCTGGCGTTCTTGGCAACCTGCTGTAAAAGGAAAATCACCTCTGCAAGACAATTTTCAATTACGTTAGTTCCCAGAGTTATTTTTGGGTGACTCTCATGTTTATCAATATCTACAATGATCAGTCCCTGTGCGGCCAGTTCGACTCTACCAATTTTGAGGGCCACCTCTTTAAATCCGATCTGTGGCACGGGCTGGCCATTGCTGGCGATGATACTCAAGTCGTCGTCAGGGTAGTGGGTAATATCCGAGTCATTCCAGTACTGCTTGAAGAGCACGTACGGGATGGTGGTGACCTGTGACCCGGTATCCAGTAGGGCACTCATGGGAATGCCATCCAGTACCACAGGCAAGACTGGACGTCCTCCCACATATCTGTCGCGCCAGTTCGATGGGCCTGGTGATCTTTTTCCTGGGGGTTGGCCCTCTACCCCAGGTTGTGCCCGTTTAAAGAACAGTACCTTTCCATATGTCCGGATTGGTTGCAGCGGCGGCAGATGGGTCGTCCGTCCTCGCTGTATCGGTCACTGGGTCTTCCTCTGGCCGGTGGGGTCCTCCTTGGTCGACGCCACGGGATGTCCTCCGGTCCGGATGCCAGCTGGATCTTCCCTGGGGTGGAAACCTGTAAAGACTGCACAGTTCGGGTTAGCGCAGCAACGCTCTTAGCTAGCTCTTGGACCTGATGGTGTAGGTCTGGAGCCGGGTCATTGTCCAAAGCCTGCGCATCAGCTCCCACAGGCCCTGCTGACAAGGGCGCCGCCTCCTGGTAGTAAGTGGTAGTGGGGCGTCTGTGGGTCACAACGCCACCTGGTGCCGGTTCTCGGAGCACCCGGATGGCTCTGTCCTTGAACTGTGCAAAGTCCAGATGGGGATCCTGTAAGGCCATTGCCCGCAACTGGGTTCGGTGGGCATTGCAATATAAACCCTCTATAAATTGTTCAGTCAACAGCCTGTCCTCGTTTCCCACCCCATCAGGGTCGGTCTGCTTTATGGCTCTCAGGGCCTCTTGTAGGTTTAGTGCATAGTCCCTTATACTCTCATGCGCTCGCTGCTTGCACCCGTAGAATCTAAGCTTAATCTCGGCTGAGGTGCGGGTATCAAAGGTGTCCTTCAGCCGGGTTAGTATCCCTGCGACAGTCTTCCTCCCAGGTGGCCAGGATTTTACTTCCCTTTTGGCTGCCCCGGTTAGTTGGGCCACCAGGATGCTCACTTTTTGCTCTTCTGTGAGGGGGTACACCTGGAAGAGGCTATCCAGCTTTTCTCTAAAGTCATGCAGGGTATGTGACTCCCCTGAGTACTGGGGTAGCCAGGCTGCTCCCGGGATATAGGGCATGGTGAAGGGCATAACTGCAGCAGCGGTAGCGCTGGCGGGGGTTGGGGCAGTGAAGCTCTCCTCCGTATCCGACATCTTCCTCCCCCCTAGTGGACCGTGGCCTACCTTGCGATGATCCTCTTCCGTAGGCCGCGGCTCCGCAGTGGATCGTCAGGGTTGAGGACCTTCCGTCGCGCTCCTGTGACGTCGGCGTCTGCTGGGCTCCTTCCAGGACCTTACGCAACGTCCGGACGTGAGGCGGGGCTTCAGTTCTCGCGCGCTTTCAGAGTCCACGCCCCTCTTCTTCCCGCGCGGCGTCCCCAAGATGGCGTCCAACGGCGGGAAAACTCCACGGATGGCGGGAAGAAGGCCGAAGATGGCGCCGGATGGCGGGAAACTTCACCGATGGCGGGAAGAAGGTAGAAGATGGCGCCGGATGGCGGGAAACCTCCACGGATAGCGGGAATCTTCACCACTGGTAAGTTTGAACAGTCTTTGCTTTTCAGGCACGCAGTACCCGGTGGTTGCGGGCACGAGATCCTGCCGACTACGCCAAAGTTGACGCGCCCCTGGGCCTGTGTCGCGCTGCGTTGCGCACGCGGGAGCCTACCCGGAGCCGGATCAGTGGAGGGTTGTAGTCTCGTGGCGGTGACCCGGTCCGTGCCCAGGGAGTCAAACTAGACGGCAGTCTATTAGTAGTAAATAGTTGATGACTACGCCACCCGTTGAGTGCAGCCAGGAAGCTGCTGCTGCAGGGCAGACCGCTGAGGCCGGTGGTAGGATTGTGCAGCGTGATAGTATAACCCCCAACGGGAGGGGTATGGCCTCAGGGCAGCCGACGTGGATGATGGGGGTAGCAGGAACCACTCAGAGACGGTACGGTGTAGTTCAGGGTCTTTACTGGTAACAACGACAGACCCTCCCGGAGTACTTGCTAGCAAACGGGGCCTGGTCAGTCTTTGAGCAGATGGGATCTCCCCTGGCCAGGCGTAGTTGTAGGCCTCCCAAACTGACTGTACTCTTCTGGCTACCTTGCTAGAAGCTGATGTAAGTAGCCCACGTCCCTGAGTGTACCGTGTGGTGCTCACCCGTATGGCCGGTGACTCGGGGCCTTCTAATGGCTTCCGCTCCACGATGGCGGTGCTGGTCCCACGCGTGTGACCGTGCCTTCGGGCTTCTGGGCCAGAGGACCTGAAATCCCCTGCCCGACGGATTCTGCTGCTGGGTAGGAGTTAGTCCCCACAGCCTCGGACTCCGGGTCCGGTAAAGAATCTTCTTAGTCAGGGCGAGCTCTGTAGCTGCCAGCCCCTGACTCCTTGTAACTCTGCTGTTTCCTATGCTGCTTCTCTTCTCCACTCTCCTTGTCTGACTCTCCCTGCCTCAGCCCCGGGTTTATACAGGGGAAATTCTTCCCCTCCCAAGACTGGGCAGGAGGTGTGGCATGCACAGGATCCCTGACCAAAGGAC
Source organism: Phyllobates terribilis (assembly GCF_046119375.1). NCBI lineage: Eukaryota > Metazoa > Chordata > Amphibia > Anura > Dendrobatidae > Phyllobates > Phyllobates terribilis. The sequence goes on from NW_027362768.1 coordinate 334,161,975, forward strand.
CTCCCACCTGCTCTCAGACATAACATTACATTACTGTGGAAAACCAGACCCCTGGGGTGCCACATAGACCCTTAATAGCCATGTCCTTGAGGGTGTCAAAGGTGGCGTCTGGATGATCTAAAGCCCACCACCGTACAGTTCTGCTCTCCTCCTGGGACCTCAACCCCCGGATGAATTGTTCCGTCAGCATTTTATTCTCATCTTGTATGCTGGCTGGACTAACCTGTTTCAGGGCCCGCAGGGCTTCCTGTAAGCGCCAGGCGTAGTCCCGGATACTGTCCTCAGGTTTCTAAACACAATGGTAGAACCTCATCCGGAGGTCTGTCTCAGTGCAGTTTTCAAACACAGTTTGCAGTCTCTTAAAGATAATGGATACTGATTCCTGGTCTGCGGCTGGCCAGGTTTCAACTTCCCGCTCTGCGGTACCGGTCAATTGTCCCAGCACAACAGCCGCTCTCTGTTTACCAGTCAATGAATACATATCCAGTACACCGCATATTCTTCTCTTGAACCCAGACAGGATGTCTGGTTTCATACTGGGAAAGCCATTTCGCTCCAGGGATATATGGCAGGGCCATGGGTATCAACGGGGTCACGACCACTGCTGGTGGGACGGCCGCTCCGGCCTGTGCAGCGCCGGGCGCAAGTTGGGCATCAGGAGCGTTAACCGGTGCTCCGGCGGCTTGTTGGTCGTCGGCCATAGTTGTGCCCCCCTAGTAAACCGTAGCCTACCTTCTTCACCTTTTCTATCAGGTAAGCCGCAGCTCCGCTGGCGACGGTCTTCTTCCAGGACCTTGCGTCGCTTGCATCTGACGTCAGAGCGTCCACTGGACTCCTTCCAGGACCTGACGCTTCCTGGTTCGACATCAAGGGTGGGGCATGTCTTGGGCTTCGCGCGCTTTCACAGTCACGCCTCTCGGGTTCCCGCGGTTACGCCCCTCTTCTTCCCGCACGGCGACAGGAAATGGCGGATAATGGCGGGAAACCTCAGAAATGGCGGGAAATCTTCACTGCAGTAAGTGTTACAGTCTTTTAAGGTGCACAGTACCCGGTGGCAATGGGCACGGAATCCTGTTCGTGACGCCAGAAGCTGACGCGCCCCCAGGGCCGTGGGGTACTCAGCAGCCGGGCCTATCGATGCTGGTGGGGGATATCACGGTGGCTGGCCCGGTCCGTGGCCCAGGGCAGTCAGCAAAAAGGGGAATTATTTATAGGGGATTTGTAAAGTTCGTGACGCCACCTGTGGTGCCTGGTAAGGATTACCAGTGCTGCCACAGTCCTCTGAGGTGGATGTTAGGGCAGCTTATGATGGAACGGCTCCCCACAGGTGGAGCGGGCCTCAGAGCAGTGTAGAGTAATGGATGGTGGTACAGGTGAGAGACGGCCAGGACAGTTCAGGGAGAAATGACAGACACTCACACGGGGGTTCGCTTCGGTACCTTTACTGGTGTTGTTGCAGGTACGGTCCAGGGTACTCGATAGGAAGGGTGCACTTCTGGACTCTCCCCAGTGAGCGGGTATAGGGCCTCCTGATCCATTGCTTCCACTTGCTAAGCTTCTGACCTGCCGGGAGCTAGGCCTGGCTTAATTACTCTCTCTCTCTCTTGCACCTGCTGACCTGGTGGTAGGGTCTTCTCTTGGAGATCACTCTCCCTGGATGCTGGGGCCTCCACGACTCCTAGCCCTGGTACGGTAGTCAGCATTGGTTGACCTGGGACTTGTAGTCCTCCAGGTATCCGGTGGTCCCTACTGGGTATAAAGGGACCCGGTAGGCGCGGACCCGATGTCCGGTGTATAGTTCGGGGTGAGCCTGGTACACTCCTCTGCCCCCTTGTTACTTCTCCTCTCCTCTCGCCTTCGGCCACACTCAGGGCCCTCACTAGGCTTCAACTCGTGCTGTAGGCCTTGGCACGCCTAAGCACAGCAGCCAGCGTGCTGCCTCTTCACTGGTCTAAGAGCCAGCACACTCTCTCACTAAAACACTAAACTAAACTGAGCTGCCTGGCTCCACCCTCCATATATATATCCCTAATGAGCTCCCTCTGCTGGTCTGAGGTGGTAGGGTGGAGGTGTGTGAATGTGTGAGGGCCTCTTGTGGAAAAGTCCATCCATGCACCCTTCTGGGTTCTGTGGCACCTGTGCATGGCAGGGCGCCTCAGCAGTATTTTCAGCGCAATTATATGTGATCCGTGTGATGGAGAAACCACAGTTTTAAATACCTGGCCTGCAGGTAACTAATTTGAACAGCAAACCAGTGTCAAAAACTTTGCTGACACACTGAAAAAAAATTTAATGGAGGCCAAAAATGGCAGTATTTTCAGCGCAATTATATGTGATCCGTGTGACGGACAAACCACAGTTTTAAATAGCTGGATTTCTAGCGCTGTAAATATGGAAAGGACCTGGCTGTATACTGCAGTGCCAACAAGCAAATGGCGCAGAAAAAAGGTGTTCTCAGGATTGCTTTTTAAGCAAATAATGAGGATTAAGATCCCAAAAAAATTATTCCTGGCCCCTGAGACCTGGGCCTTTGTATAGAAATGTCTAACAGCAGCAGAAGGCAGAACTGGAATGGAGCCTCTTGTGCTATGTGCACTGTAGTCTGCTATATACACTGCCTGCCTATACACCCTGCCTGTCTGATATCTCTGCAGATGGATTAGTCCTCAGAAGGACTGTTTGTTGAGATGGATATGTGTAATGTACTTGTTTTCTCCCTACACTACCTAATAAACAACCAAATCTCTCCCTAGCTCAGCAGCACCTCTTCCTACACTGTCTGATTCTGGCGTGACGGTGACGAGCATGGCGGCGCCAGGTCTGATATAGACCTGATGACGCTGTGCGGCCAGCCAATCACTGTAATGCCACAACCAACATGGCTACAGCATTACAGTGAGTGGCAGGCAATCCCTGCATGTTGATTGGCTCTCTAAAGAGCGCCGAACATGCAGGGAGGGGACCCGAGCATTCGCCCGAGCATCTCGCAAATACTCGGCGCACTCCGAGCATCTCGAGTACTGAGATGCTCGGGCGAGTACCGAGTACTCGCGAGTATGCTTGCTCATCACTAGTAAGGACCTATTGAAAAGGGACTGGTAACTCTCAGTGATCCACTTATTTATAGATTTCCCGGAGAAATAAGAGAGGAATTTCCCAATACAGAGTTGGAAGAAAAGTTACTGCTTGGAAATGCAATTATTTACTAAAACAGACATGACCGAAGAGCTGACAGATCCTCTTTAACAGTGGCGCTCAGCACCTTTAAGTATAGTGCACGCGTTAATTGTTTTAAGAATATCCTATTAATTTCCAGACTCATGAATTCCTCAGCCGTATTTAGTACACTTAATCCCAAATAAGAAAGCATTAGTCCGAAGGCCTAACCAAGCATTACGGCCAGGAAATACACACACCTATCTGTAGAATGCTCTTAATTCGGATACACGCTCTGTAAAAATGTTTCAATTAACCATTTACATTACGAAGGGTCAATGCGATGTTGCAGATTTGTGCCTCTAAGTAAAACATTTCATCTGGGTTAATTTAAGGCCTTTCTGATTTGTTTGGTTCATCCCTTCCTGACCGATCCCGGCCTTGTCTGCAGGAGAAAATCTATACATAACGTTAAACAACTGGTAGACAATTCATAAGACGTCAATAGGAGAAACGGATCTTCTTCTCGTGTCACCAGGGACCAGAGAACGTGGATAATTAGCTTTACCTTCCTTACACCACGTAGCAAGATGTGAAGCTTTAATAAAGATGTTTTAACATGGTTCAATCTATTTCCAATTAAGACATTATTATCACAAGAGAATCTATTTCCCATTAACACAGGTGTGATTAAATATTTCCCATGAACAGATCTTTATATTCTGGAAGTAGAAAGTTCTGTAGAAAATACGCAATTTAATGGATAACATTCATGATTTCTTATATTCTTGTTAAACAAAACAAGTGGAAGACCTGGGTCCTTTGGTCAGAGAGTCTCACTGAGGTTCTCATTCAGAAGTCCATTTTTCATGTACGAGTTTAATCCGTGCTTTTAACAGATAGCACTCGCACCATGTTTAGTCTATGGAGCTGGTCACATGTTCGATTTTTTTTTGCGGACTTAGTGGTCCGTGCAAAATCGCGGAGACTTGTCCAATATTGATTCAAGTGTTAGATCAAAATTGGCAATACAAGTCTATAGGTCTGAGAAACAAAAATTGGACAGCACATCCAATTGATGTCTATTGTTCACATATTACTGAAAGTAGAGAAACTTTTTTGTTTCTCATCCGAGAAAAAATGATGAAACTCTGACCAAACTCTGATGAGAATCTGATGACACTCTGAATAAAAGCACTGACGAAAGTAGGACTATGGTCTAAGCACTAAGGACTCATTCAGATGTCCGATTTTTTTTGCCTACGAGAAAATCGGACAGATTATTCTGATCAGACTTTGATCAGAGTGTGGTACGAGTGTCATCCAATTTTTCTCGCACATGGAGAAATTTAAAACAAAAATTTTCCACTTTCTCCATTATGTCAGTCTGTGAAAATCACACTGCACTCGATTGTCATCCAAGTGCTGTCTGATTTTGTCATGGATCTACTGACTTGCATTGCTTATTTTGATCCGACCCTCAAATCAAAATCAGATATGTCTCCGATATTTCCCATGGACCACTTGGTCTGAGGAAAAAATAGGACTTGTGAACCATGAACTATCATAAGTACGAGTGCTATCCATGAAAATTCTGGATAGTACAAGTACACGAAAAACGGACATCTGAATGAAGCCTTGGGCTTAGATCAGGGCTTGCTGTACCTTGGATGGTTCCATGTACAGTGCCTTCTGGATATGCCCCACTTTTTGAAAACAAAATACAGTGCCCAATTTTAAGTACATATAATTATCCAAATAGGCCAAAAAGATGTATCCTTCTTCCACCACATCCAATATTGTAACATAACGGCGGAGAAGACCCTGGTCAACCTATCTAGGCTTGCACAAGGTCGATCTTCTTAGAGCGTTTATCCATCAAGTCGCAATGGCTCGAGATCGAGCTGAAGGTCGTTTAAAAAAAATATAAATAAAAAAATGTGATATACTGAAAGGAAACTAAATTATTAAAATGCAAATAGTGGACTAAGTCTCTAATGAGTGGAATTTCCAATATTGCTACCTAATTTGAGAGCCCTTCTTCACAACATTCCTATTAATGAATTAGTTATCTTGGTAGTTTCAGCAACACCTTACTTGAACAAGGGGCAGTCACGACACCTGCTAAACCCTAACAATCAAGCCCTGTGACATGTTTCGCCACCAATCCAATTTCATCAGGGGTACAGTTTGATACATAAAGTAATTAAACAGCAGTGCTACACGGTCCAAACAAAACTGCTATATATTTAAAGCACCACATCAGCGCTTTTTATTTTATTTTACTGCTAGAGTGGTGCCACTAATCTAAGTTCGCTGCACTTAGTATCATACCTACCAGCCACCGTCTTCTTTTGTTATCGGCGCTGCTCCACCCATCTTCTGCAGGTTTTGACCTGCCGGATCGCCCCAGTGTTTGCTGGGTAATCCAGAAGTCAAAACTCAATGTACGTCTATGAGAGCCAGAATGAGGACAGACCGAGGCTCTCATAGACTGACATTGAGAGCTTGTCAGCTCTCAGTTAGAAGTTGTGGTCATAAGAAGGTGGATTGGGATCGGCGCTGCACAGGAAAGAGATGAATAATGGCTGTGAGTATAATACTAGTGTCAAGGAACTTAGATTAGTAGCACCACTCCAGCATTGAAATAAAGAAAAACAGCTGGAATGGTGCTTTAATATTTAGATCCAGATATCAGACAAACTGTGGTGCTTCTGTGGTTGATGAGTGTTGTGGGATTGAAGTTGGAAAATCATAATGTCAGTGTCATGCAAGATGTGTGAAAGACTCAGTGCAACACAAAGGGAAGAGGGAAAGGGAGCCCAAACTCTAGGGTAAGGGGGGAAGTGGAGACCTCCTAGAATGATCTAGCATCACCCTGTCTCCCCTAACATCCCTGCATTGGATCTTCACCAATCGCGGCACGCATGCCTCGCCCTGTCTTTCCGTGGCATATAACTAAGGCTAGGGAAGGGAGGAGATAAGCATTAGTCGATCTCCACTAAACACTATAGACAACAGGGGTGGACAAACAGGGGGAAATTGCTTAGCTTTAGACGAACTCCAGACAAATGTGCACACGTCCTCAAGCTCCAGAGAGGACAAAGTACTGCTCTTGCTAAACCTTTCACAGATAGTAATGAATATCGCCGGCACCTCCCTCTGAAACACAGCAGGTATTTATGCGCCCAGGCAGGGCGTTAATTAGCCAGAGGGAGGTAGCCGCTGGGTCCTAGAGACAGCCTCTAAGAAGATGTCTGTAATGCCAAACGTAGAGATCTCCTGCAACCAACTGCAGGGCGACAGTCTGTCACCTCTGACACACCTGTGACCGTCAGCCCCAACAAGATTTTCACTGCATTTTGCATGAACATTCAGTGAATACATCAGGAAAATTCTCCTGATATACTGTAAATAAGTAATATCTTGTTGGCGTCTGCGTAAAAGGGTTGGTATTTGGGTGCTGGAGAGACCTGTTAAATATATTCAGGATACAGTTATTCTTAGTGATAACAGTTGTTTCCCCACTTAGGGATGGTGGAAGGAACACCGACGTACATGGAAGACAGATCAGGATCTACTTTACTCACGAAGAGGCAATAAGCTTAGAAGTTACAATCTCACAAGAAGAAACCACTTGAAGAGGTAGACAGTGGGCTCACACCTGCGACACTATCTACAGCCTGTAGCTAAACTCATCATCAGCTTCTTCTTCACTCTGGAAAAGTCTCTGTATCACTCTCAAAGCAGCGGAGCACATTCATTCTTGCACTACTTTGTTCAGCCCTCTACACTTACAGGCACAGACTCCCTCTGGTGTCGCCATCTTATTGCCAATGTGAGTGGCTAGACTTCGCTTGTCTGCTGGATGCACTTTTCACTCACGGGTTGTCTCAATCTTGGACAAACTACATGGAGAGCAGTACTGAATGGAGCTACCTATCTCCTTGTGGCTCCTTTATGGCCCTACTATGTAGCCATGGAGTAGTTCTCCATAGATGGCAAGTGATTTTCACCCAACTATTGGCTGCTGTGATGTAAACACTTTCTCTGCTGCACTCCACATCTCTCCTCCTTCAGCCAAGCTGCCCATATTTCTGATATCTACCTTTGTATGTTACACAGGAGATAGGTAAGACAGTGATGGTGTAATTTTCAATTTTCTTGTCCATCCTTGATGGAAAATTCCACATCCATTTGGCCACCATTAGTGTTGAGCGAGTATGAATTGTTAACCCCTTTGTCGAGCATGCTCGGGTGCTCGCCGAGTATTTTGTCGTGCTCGGCATTTATGTTATTGTCGCCGCAGCTTGAAGTGTCATGGCTGTTTGACAGGCAATCCCTGCATGTGTCACAGCTGTGTAACAGCCATGACACTTGCAGCCGCAGCGACAATAACATAAATGCCAAGCACGCCAAAATACTCGGTGAGCACACGAACGTGCTCGCCGAAGGGGTAAACAATTTATACTCGCTGAACACTAGCCACCATGTCTTGCACACACATTTATTTAGCTATCAAAGAATCTTCTGGAGCAATATAAATACATATGTGACAACCTTTGCAAAGAACTTTCTGCTATATTAGTGGTACGTAAACTCTCCCTACATTCAAAAGGACTCTTGGACAATCAATACTGGCAAGTAAAACTGGAATTTAGAATTGATACACCAATCTATTCTTGACCCAAACGTTAAATCGAGCCTGAAATCTCCTCTTCATTACTTATTAACTGCACTCAGCTTTTCTTTCCTATTCGTTGGAGGAAAAAAAAGCTTGAATTTTATCTAAAATTGCTTGAATTTAGATGATGTGAGCAATGTGCTACACTGGATATTTCGGACAGTATTTCTCAAGGTTACTTATTTTGTCATCGATCATCAGCTCAAACAATAGAAACATTTAGGTCATTTATTTGCAATCTTTGCCCTAAATAAGCTTCATCCAATCAATAGAAAATCACTCAGGTCTGGTTCCTGATCACATTGCTCACCCCTTAATCCCTTTTCCAATAGCTTCGTCCACTGAGGCTTCATTAACTGTTGTCTGGAATATTGGGATTCTTTTTTACACCTATTATGACTTTGTAAGTTGATAAGGACATTGCAAATAAAAGTGTTTGTTTTTTTTAAGCAAAATCACAAATCATGCAGCAACAGAGCGCTTATTACATGACTTCATGCCGTTGGCTACAACATCTGACATGGACATTTTTTGACTGGAGATCTAAAGTTTTAAAATGTTCTTCAAAAGAACAACAATAATCTGGTCCCCAGTAGATCTGGAAATGTATTCTCTGGACGCCCAGTGTTTTGTATGGCTGTCGAGGTAAATGAATAGATTTGATGTGAATCAAATTTGTGTAGAATTTTTAGCAATTTGTTGAACTCAGAGAATTCCAATAATTTTGGTATTGATTAATGCAAATTGCCAAAAAAAATGGGCATCACCATTTTACACATTGTAGAAGATTACATCAACCAGAGAAGGCTCATGTGGCCTTGAATGCGGCAAGGCGGGATTCCCCATAATGCCTTGTAGCTATGACATTACATGGTATAGTGCAGCCAATCAGGAAGGACCATCATAGTCTGTATAAAAGTAGAAGCAGGGAATACAGCAGCCACTTTAGGGTGAATCTGGATAGTGAGAGGCTGTCACAGCTTAACCATATAGATAGGGAGAGAAAGACATAAAATATTGAAGAACCAATACAGATTGTGTGTGACAGCACATCAGTGATACACAACTATTAGTTCACTTTGACATTTTTAAGGCTGTGTTTATGTTAAAGAGTGTGATAGGGTAGGATACAGTCTTAGGAGACTTCAGAGTGTCATACATGGTTCTGCAAGGTATTTAGAGTACTTGTAATTAACCGCAAACCAATTTTCTGCAAATCAAATTTTTGGAATAAATTCATTGAAGCAGGCAAATTCATACTTCAAGAGATTTTCTAATCTCTTAGATTAATAATTAATAATCAATATTTTGCTATAAGAGGAATCTCTTTGCTTCATCCCTTGGGAACAAGACTGTGAGACTGTCCGAGATTTCTCCAATCTTCCACAACTGCAGCAAATTTAAAAAGTAGAAAAAAAAACAACTTTCATTTCAAATCCCTGCTGGTCCAGTGCTGCCACTCTGGTGGTCTTCACTGGTCTGTGTTTATGCATCCCGTTGACATGTTGTCCATGGTTTTGGTCAATGCAGTTGATCACTGTTGTTCTTGGCACGTTCTTGCTTTACATGCATGCATCACCTCTCCGATAGTCATATGTTCATGGATGGCACTTCATCGATGACAGAAGACCATTGAAGAATCTGCACTGGACCAGTAGGGATTTAAAAGATGACTTATAATTTAGGTGTTTTTTCTATTTTTTATATTTTATTGCATTTGTAGCTGTTTGGAAAAATCTCAGAAAATCCCTTTTTTTTATCTAACCTGTCCAATCCTTTTTTACCCTGCCGTCTGCTGTTGGAACACCCACATACATATTAGATGGTTGGCCAGTCTTGCAAAAATCTCTGTTGCCACCAAACCAAATCAGATCTCCTGCTTTGCACTGATTAGGGGCAACACCCCAAAACACATGTTTGAAAATAGGGTTTCTGATTTAGCTTTTTATCCCAAGTCATGTGGCAATGCTTGTTATTGACTTTTAGGATTGCTATATCCAATAGGTGGCACCAGAGATCAAGTTCTCTTCCTTCCGAAGAGGCAATTTGCATATTTAAATTCCCAGAGGAGAATTGCATGGCCTAAAAGTCTCCTTACACCAGCTTGGAAATCTCCACAAGGAGAAATGTTCCTCATTAGACACCCTGTATCCCGAAGACGCATATTATGAATGGGCTTGTGTCATCATTGCCTTTGTCTACTTGGAAATATTTAATTATGGATTGCTAATAGCGTTATATGAATAAATAGCACTGATAAATAACAGGTCAACAACTATCTTCTCCTAGTAGACCCATTGCTGCTAAAGCCATATCTATGTAATTACAGATATCTTGCAATAACTAAGATAACTTGAACAGCATCAAGAATAAGAGGAAAGTCTTTATGAGAACACATTTCTTACTACATCTCCTTCCCCTAGACCTTCATCATTGTAAAGCTGTTTTGGACCTTAGCCTACCTCCGCTGACCTCTATTAGAGGCACTGATTGGTACATACAGTAGTAATTACATGATTGCTTAGTGCTGTGCATTTGCTATAATTAACTCAGCTCCTGCAACCTTTAATATATAATTTTTGCATACAAGACCATTTCCTTCCCATTGTTAATTTCGTTATTAAGCACTTTGATTAGAACTGGTATCCTAAATGTGACCCAGTGGTATGGAGAGCTCAGCACTCAAAATGAGGTTTGCTGTTTGCAAAATTGTAGCGTGCCACAATACATCAAACTCTGTCCTCATGACTAATTGAGGAGTACATCTTGTGACAGGGTGTACAGAATATTAGAACTAGCTTAACAAGTACATTACTTGTTGGTTGTACTCTGGGCCTTCACCACTTCCTAAGAAAATACATAAGACAGATTTTAAGGGCTTTAATTTTGTAACCATTCATGGCAGGGGTCTGACCTCCTCTAATTGAAGGAGCCACAATGCTTGAGGGGACAGTTCCCCAAAAATCTGCCTGTAATGCAATGGTAAATAGGAGGCAGAGTGTATGGATAGGAGGGGGATGCAGCTGCTGCCTATTACTCAGTATTGAATAAAAACAATAGAGAGAAGAGAATATATTAATTGTTACAGCATAAAGAGAAGAAAGGAATCAGGAGGCAGGGAGGAGGAGATATAGGGGATGCAGCTGCAGTCTGTTTCTCAGTATTCAATTGTTACAGGAGAAAGTAAGCGGTAGGTAGGGAGTTGGGGATAGGAGGGGGATGCAGCTGAAGTCTATTACTCAGTATTCAATTGTTACAGCATAAAGAGGAGAAAGGAAGCAGTAGGCAGGGAGGAGGGGATAAGAGGAAGATGCAGCTGAAGTCTATTACTCAGTATTCAATTGTTACAGCATAAAGAGGAGAAAGGAAGCAGTAGGCAGGGAGGAGGGGATAAGAGGAAGATGCAGCTGCAGTCCATTACTCAGTATTCAATTGTTAAAGCATAAAGAGGAGAGAAGACGTAGAAGGCAGAGAAGAGGGGATAAGAGGGGGATGCAGCTGCAGTCTATTACTCAATATTCAATTGTTACAGCATAAAGAGGAGAAAAAAAGCAGTAGGCAGGTAGGAGGGGATAGGAGGGGGATGCAGCTACAGTCTGTTACTCAATATTCAATTGTTATAGCATAAAGAGGAGAAAGGAAGCAGTAGGCAGTGAGGTCGGGATAAGCGGGGGATGCAGCTACAGTCCATTACTCAGTATTCAATTGATACAGCATAAAGAGGAGAGAAAAAGCAGAACGCAGAAGGCAGAGAAGAAGGGATAGGAGGGGGATACAACTGAAGTCTATTACTCAGTATTCAATTGTTACAGCATAAAGAGGAGAGAGAAAGCAGAAAGCAGAAGGCAGAGAAGAGGGGATAGGAGAGGGATGCAGCTGCAGTCTATTACTCAATATTCAATTGTTACAGGAGCATAAAGAGGAGAAAGGAAGCAGTAGGCAGGGAGGTGGGGATAGGAAGGGGATGCAGCTGCAGTCTATTACTCAATATTCAATTGTTAAAACATAAAGAGGAAAAAGGAAGCAGTAGGCAGGGAGGTGGGGATAGGAAGGGGATGCAGCTGCAGTCTATTACTCAATATTCAATTGTTAAAACATAAAGAGGAAAAAGGAAGCAGTAGGCAGGGAGGAGGGGATAGGAGGGGGATGCAGCTGCAGTCTATTACTCAGTATTCAATTGTTACAGCATAAAGAGGAGAGAGAAAGCAGAAAGCATAATGCAGGGAGGTGGGGATAGGAGGGGGATGCAGCTGAAGTCTATTACTTAGCAGTATTTATTTTAAACAGCATTAAGATGAAAAGGGAAAGGGATAAATACACTCTCTTTGCTCCTTTTTCTTGCTTATAGAGGCAGTTAGGAGGGAGATTCACATGACTGAAGAATTTCACAACACAGGGTTTGTTTGCTTTTTTGTATGTCCTCTGCAGTTTTGGAAATAAATAGTTGCTTATTGCAGCTGTGTTCTGAAAACAGTAGGATATTTTTACCAAAATGATTTATAAAGTTGTTTCATTTTATATTTTAGAGTTGGAAAGGTGTAGATATCTCATAAAGCATAGCTGTCATTTTCAGAATAGGCTGTGATGTGTGTACAAGAGAGATAACACAATTTCTAGCCATTATTTGACTATTATCTTGCATTTTTCACCAGTTTTCCCCTCTGCGGGCTCCATCTATAATTTTCAGTTCTCTCTGAACTAGTGGTAGAAAACGAACTGCTATGATGTCTGCCATACACTGTACACTGGTCAAATGTAACAGCGGCAACAGACATTTTACACCAGTTCAGAGCTTTGTGGCTGTGCATCCAGCTCTGGGATAAGGTAAATCACTCATCAACTTTAGCTCCATCTGCTTCTCTTGTCTGCCTCTGCTTGTTTTCCCACTCTACTCCTCACTCCTCTTCCCACCTCTCCTCTTCATAAGGTATAATATGCACTGTAACCTGATACCTCACTGTGCTGTCAGTCCAGCTTTGTTGTCTTTGACCAAGACAACATTTTTTTTCCACAGTGGATGTTGAGTTCAGGAGGCAGTGTGAAGATGGAAATGAAACTTCAATGGAGAAGGAATCAGAATTTTTGCATTTACTAGTTATTCATGCAAAGTTTGTTAAAATAACAGGGGTCATTTAAGCTGCACACTGCTGCAGGTGAGAAATAGCTAGCCCACGTACCAACCACCATGGCCGTCGTATGCCTTCTCTTAATCACGGATGGTGTTCTGCACTCTGCTTGTCTTTTAGACTTTCAGAATGACTTGTTGCTGTTGCTGCCTTACTGTTGGGACCTCAAGTGCGCCTTCTACTGCAAGTGCATACCAACTCCAAATATCTAATCTCCCAAGATCTAAAAATGTGTGCCAAAGATCTTACTATCATCCAATTTTTTGCCAGTCAAGCATTTTTGCCTTAGCATTAAGGTCCTACATATTCTAATTACTTGCAAATGTAGATCTCCTAACTTGCTTCTATTGGTTATAGCCAGTTGTCTAACTACGATTTTTGTTTGCTGCCAGCCCTGACCTTCTGCCTATAAATTGCCTTCTGCCTCTTTGACTGTGAACATCAAACTGGAGTCATTCGCCTATCTTCAGGTTAGCCATTGCTTTCGGAGAAGACACTTGGGATCTGCCTAGTCCTTGGTGACACAGCAGATCCATATTCCCAGGTATGCTTCATGCTTTGGCCATTCAAACATATTATTGACCATGTAATGCATTAACAGAATTGGTACACCAAAGTGTAACCAACAAATATTAGAGTGACTCTTTGTTCTGGATAATTGAGTCTTGAATGAGGTTCCCCTTCTGAAAGGTCATTGAACCAAATGAGACATATGGACAGGTTTCTCTAAAAATAATACAAGTCAGAACATTACAACATTTTATATCATCCATGTAACGTTGATCATGATCAGGAACTTTGTTATTTTACCTGGATGGCTGTGTCTAAAGAAATCCTTCCTTTTTCTATTATGGCTGTGCTCACCAGCAGGATAGGCACCCGGATCCGCACCCTCTAGTGATGTTCAAACTTCAGTCTACCTTGGATGCTACGTGGAACTTCCCAGACCTCTCTCTCCCTCCTGATTAGGAACCCGCTCATAAGCTTTTTTGACATTGATTGGAAATTGTACCTTCTTCAGTTTCTCTGTTGTGTGTATGTGCTGACAATGACAATATACAATTGGATTGAATTGGACTGGATTGAAGGTCATTGTATCAGATCTTCTCACTAAATGCTCATATTTTTCATGACATGTCTCGCTGCTTCTACTATGATCCATTGACTTCTATTCGGAAATTGCTGAGCCAGCAGAATTTTATTTTATTTCTTCTGTTAATTGGCCTCCTAATTCTGTTTCTTTGTGTTGCCGAGCTCACGAAACCAAATCTAGAATATTAACAATTCCCCAGGTTGCCGTTGATACCTTTCAAGGTAGATGGATACTCACAATTCAGTCCATCATTTCCAAACAATGTCAGTCAGAGGCCACGGGCATAAAATCAATCCAATTTTTATTCCATGCTAGGATACAGCAAGATAGTAAGATAGATTCACCGATCAATAAGCTCAGCTGGATTCACAACCCACACACAGAGGAAAGGGAGATTTTGAAAAAGAATAAAACACACATTACATCCATTTCCATGACGGGAGCTTGAGATCATTTACCAAATTCTCCAATCAGTTTTGTAAAGTTGAATTTATTTAATGGATTTTTTTTAGACAGTTGAACTAAAATACCTGTAACACTTTAATCAGTAAGGTATAATTCAATAAGTATCAATCTGCAGAAAGAATAAAACCAACTGCTTGTAGTATTGGTGGGGGAAATTACGGTGTCTGTCCTTGTGGGGTGCACATATAAAGTGCTAGACAGCTTTCCAGATCTAACAGTAATGGGCACGACCAAAGAGCTTAAGTGTATACAGATTCTTATGAAAAATAGAATATATACAAATATATGTGTTTATTCTAATAATAATGCAAATAATGGGACATCCAAAATAATTATGTAACTGCTACCGGTAGTAAACATACTAAAGTCTTAAGGTGGGAGAATGAAAATTATTGTACTTGCCATGGAGAAGCTCTGTCATGGGTGTATCAGGTTTGACAGACAGTCATTCGGGGTCCAGCTGTAGAAGGTCACTGCGTTTGGCCTTGCAAACATCTTCCTGATCCTTTCATTATCCCTCTCTCTCTAGTACCCAGCGGTGATCTTCACCTTGCTTGGGGATTATTCCTTTAGGACCCAGCAGTGATCCTCACTTTCTGCTTCTAATTACTACACCCTTGCTGGATTCTTAAATACATTAAGTTTCTCCAGACAGTTGTTTGTGATAGAGTTTCTTTTTCTATTCAGGCCTGGAATTCTAGCAGTCGGCTAGAATTTCTTTGGAGTTCCTTTGTGGATTGTAGCCGTGTTCTCTCTAGTGTCATCTTAAAGCTAAGTGTATTCCCTTCTTTGTTTCCCTGGTTTGTACTTTAGTTTGCAGTTTGGCTGACTAGTGTTCACCCCTTCCCCTTCATACCTAGGGCCTAGCTCTAGTGTCAGCTAGGACTAAGGTATTCTGCTCGGCGATAGGTGCAGAACCTATTTAACGTCTATAGGGGAGTCAGGGAGTCATTAGATCTGCTTAGGGGTCTCCACTCTCCCTTTCCCTAGTTGTAATGATCCTTCCCCTGTTCCCATCGTCATACGCTGGGTTCTCCCCATACCTAGCGTGACAAGCTCTGAAGCTGTAAATGGCACAAGCCCAGTGGTTGACTGCAGTGCCGTCAATATGACGTCAGAGCTACAGACAAAACAACATTGACCAGGGCAGAGATGGACCCAAAAAGAGTAATTAAAGCACAGAAGTTGTTTTTTATTTTACACTGAACTGCGCCTGGTACAATAGTTTACTGAAACAAGAAAACCCCTTTAATACTATTGGTTTTATCATATCGGCCAAAAGGAACTTTTGGGCCCTCTAAGCTTCGTAAGCTTCAGGGTCAAGGTACTACTATAACTCTGCGCCTACTATGGTTACGTTCAAGCTTACCCCCGCTTGCCTTCTTCCCATAGTGAATCCTGGTCCATCCATTCCTCAGTTAATGATGCACAATGCCTTTTTGTTATCAGGTATGCAGACAGTAGCCTGATTAAATAGTGTCCCATTGTTTAGACTTTCAGATAGAATCTGTGGAGGTAACCTGGCAGCAAACGTTCAACTTTGCAGCACCAACATGGCAGGAAAAATGAAGCACTATACAATTATAAATTAAATTAAAGAACATGGACCCCAAATCTCAGACACCAGAACCTGGGTGCAATTGGTCTCTCTGCACCCCCTATCACTACACCATGGTGAAACCAATGATGTTGTAATGCACAGAAAAATGGAAAGTAAAGGCCTTAATAAAGTAGGTTCAACCAAATCCTCCAAATTCAGGAATATGTATGGGGGACCTGGTGACTTTCTCCTAAGAGAGGAAAGAAGGATTGGATATATTTATTAGATTAACAAGACCCTGGCCCACCAGTCATGTAGGTAATCTATGGCTTCTGGATCAGAGCCACTTGAACTTCCTACTATCTAGAGGTATCCCTGGCACCTCATCTGATTTGTAGACCCAGCATGATGCCATACGTTTGTCGTGGTGCAACAATGGTATTATGGGGTCTACTAATCAGAAGATATGCTGGGGATACCAGTTAGGAGAAGGATCGCAGGGCTCAAGTCGGCGGACTAGATGTTGAAAAAAGTCCTGCAAATCTAATACTTTTCAATTTTATGGACATAAGCAACTTCTGGTGGTGTCTGGCAGATCCTTGGCCCCAGGGCCAGCTCCAGGTTTTTCTGGGCCCCGGGCGAAAGAGTCTCAGTGGGCCCCTTTTAACACATACACGATTCATGATGCACAGATACCGCAGAGAAATATATATATAGTACACAGGGCCCAGCCTGCCACCTCATCCTTCACATATGCAGACATGCGCGCGCACACACACACGGTACGCAGACAAGCGCACACACACACGGTACGCAGACATGCACACACACACACGGTACGCAGACATGCGCACACACACACGGTACGCAGACATATGCACGCACGCACACGGTACGCAGACATATGTACGCACGCACACGGTACGCAGACATATGCACGCACGCACACGGTACGCAGACATATGCACGCACACACGGTACGCAGACATATGCAAGCACACACGGTACGCAGACATATGCACGCACACACGGTACGCAGACATATGCACGCACACACGGTACGCAGACATATGCACGCACACACGGTACGCAGACACACGCACGCACACACGGTACACAGATATGTACACATACAGACATACACACATTTTTACACAAATTCTTAAAAACATATATAAAACAGACAAATATATATACACAGTTATACACACTGACATTCACATACATGCACTCACACAGACCCATTACAAATATTTTTAATATGGGGATTGGGGAAGCCTCACTCACCTGTCCCCGGTCCAGTGTCCTGTCCAGCAGCTCCTCAGGTATGGGGCAGTGCAGGGCCCCCGGCGTGTCACAGACATCATGGCCCTGGACCATCAGAGGGGCCCACTTGCGGTCGGGTCCGGGCCGCTCCCCCCCATCTGTGCAGGACCTCCAACGGTGCTTGATTGCCGGCACTCCCCCAGACATGGCCGCGCGCTGTGCGGCTGTGTCTGCTAGTAATGACGCGGCAGGGGCGACACACAAGCACAATTAAAGGTGCAGTGCCATCGACCCTGCCGTGTCATTACTAGCAAAATAACCTTGGCACTCAAAATTCTCTGTTAGTGATTTGTGATTTTTTATTGCAGTCCAAAAGGATAGTAAACAGAACACAAAACGTTTCGGTCTATACGACCTTCATCAGTTGACCGTGTAATCTGTGAGCAGGTATGTGAGAGAGCAGTTTGAGGGTCCAAGAGGACTACCTGCAGTAAGGTATGTGAGGATGAGGAGTGTCAACGCGGCGTCCACCGCTAGTTGTATACAACTTGCTTACAACTAGCGGTGGACGCCGCGTTGACACTCCTCATCCTCACATACCTTACTGCAGGTAGTCCTCTTGGACCCTCAAACTGCTCTCTCACATACCTGCTCACAGATTACACGGTCAACTGATGAAGGTCGTATAGACCGAAACGTTTTGTGTTCTGTATACTATCCTTTTGGACTGCAATAAAAAATCACAAATCACTAACAGAGAATTTTGAGTGCCAAGGTTATTTTGCATAGTATTAGGGCTCGGTCCCTTCTTGAGCACCACACTAGGGAGTGCAGCGATAACTCTTCTGTGTCATTACTAGCAGACACAGCCGCACAGCGCGCGGCCATGTCTGGGACTGGGGGAGTGCCGGCAATCAAGCAGCGCCTGCGTCACTGAACAGGTGCCGAGGAAGCGGCCAGGGCCCCGACAGTAAGTGGGCGGTGGGCCCCGACAGTGAGTGGGCGGTGGGCCCCTCTGATTTTCCAGGGCCCCAGCACTTGCCCGGGTACGCCAGGTGCAGACGCCAGCCCTGCTTGGCCCATACAGTTTCCTCAACAGAAGGCAGCCCATCCATCCAAAATAATTAAACATACAGGTTAAGGTGATCATAGATAGTCATACAATAGCTATCACGGCTTGAAAAACGTGGATTGAAGCAACCACCAGTGGAAGATTACAATGAGGCTGCCCATTGTCATAATGACTCCATTATAATTGTACTCTTTTCAAAGAGGAGGAGAAGCACAATTGAGGAGAGCACAAGGAGAGGAAGAAGACCATAGGGGGTGAGAACGTATGAGAGGAGAACAGTTGAGGTGTGAGCACTTTGGTGGGAAGCACTGTGGAGGGCAGCACTGTTGAATGGTGAAGAGTGGGAGGTAGAAAAACACAGGACAGTGCCTGTTAATGAATCGACAGGACACAGGAGAAGAGTTGAGGTGAGAAAACACAGAGGACCGTGAATTTTAACTAGTTTTGAATGGGGGGGAGACATGGGATAGTGATTAATGAATAGGGGTGAAAGAGGCACAGTGGCTAATTAATTTATATTTTTAGTGGTGTGTTTAATGAAGCAAACCTGTCAACAGATTTGACCGATGTAAGACATGGCCACTACCTTTCAGCCCTCATATACAGCATTATTTAATGTTGTATATAAGCCCCCAAACCAACCTGCAAGACAAGAAAAAGAGCTTTTATTATACTCATCTGGGGGGGCGGTTCAGTGGGGTGTTGCTGGTCTTGGTCCAGCACCTCCCTTATTATTGTGATGCCGTCCTCCTTCTTGCTTTGTATGGATAACGCCTCCCTAATAGTGATGAGTGAGCATGCTCGCTACTGCTCGGCGCTTGAGATGCTTGGCGCTCGCCGAGTATTTCCGGGGGTTACTCGGCGGGAGCTCGGGTCTCCTCCCTGCATGTTTGGCCCTCTTTACAGAGCCAATGAACATGCAGGGATTGCTTGCCACTCACTGTAATGCCGTAGCCATGTTGGTTGTGGCATTACAGTGATTGGCTGGCCGCACAGCGTCATCAGCTCTATATCAAACCTGGTGCCGCTGTGCTCGTCACAGTCACTCCGGAATCAGACAGTGTAGGGAGAGGTGCTGCTGAGCTAGGGAGAGATTTGGTTGTTTCTAGTTAGTGTAGGTGTACCAAACTATATTAGAGACACATATCCATCTCAACAAACAGTCCTTCTGAGGACTAATCCATCTGCAGAGATATCAGGCAGGCAAGGTATGTAGCAGACTGCAGTGCATATAGCACAAGAGGCTCCAGTCCAGTTTTGTCTGCTGCTGCTGTTAGATATTTCTAGAAATAGGCCCAGGACTCAGGGGCCAGAAATAATTTTTTTTGGATCTTAATCCTCATTATTTGCTTAAAAAGCAATTCAGAGAACACCGTTGTTCTGCGCCATTTGCTTGTTGGCACTGCAGAAAACAGCCAGGTCCTTTCCATATTACAGCGCTAAAAATCCAGCTATTTAAAACTGTGGTTTGTCCGTCACACGGATCACATATAATTGCGCTGAAAATACTGCCATTTCAGGCATTTATTAAAAATTTGTGTCAGTGAAGCAATTGATATCAGTTTGCTGTTCAAAATAGTTACCTACGGGCCAGGTATTTAAAACTGTGGTTTCTCCGTCACACGGATTACATATAACTTCGCTCCAAATTCAGACATTTGTAGTGAGCGTGGAAGATATTATCCTCCATTTAAAATGGGCAAGGCGCGTGGCAAGGGACGGGGAACTGGACGTGATGGTGATGGTGCATGCAGATGCCGAGGCCGTGGGCAAGCTGAAATTGTGCCACAACAAACACCCACATATTCTCTCTCAACCTTCCAGTCCCAATTACTAGGGGAACACAGTACACCACTATTAAACCCAGAGCAGTGTCAAAAGGTTGTTGGTTGGATAGCAGATAATTCTTCCAGTCATTTTGCCACCACCAC
Organism: Phyllobates terribilis; assembly: GCF_046119375.1. Lineage (NCBI taxonomy): Eukaryota > Metazoa > Chordata > Amphibia > Anura > Dendrobatidae > Phyllobates > Phyllobates terribilis. The sequence goes on from NW_027362768.1 coordinate 334,182,308, forward strand.
CACCACCCTGTCTTCCACACGGTCAAGTCTCAGTAACCGTGAGTCTGGACTGCATATTCCTCACCCTGATCCTCCTTCCTTCCACCATGCCGAGTGCCCGGAGACAACTGATCCCACACTTGGACACTCCGAAGAGCTGTTCACTTTTCCATTTATATATTCGGGCCTCTCGCCCGGGGCAAGAGGAGATCGCATGTAGCGATGCCCAAATATTTGAGCAGCCACGAAGGCGATGGTGGGAAAGTGTCACAAGAGGTGGATGATGATGAGACACAATCGCCAGAAAGTCAGGAGGAGGACCAGGGTGCGGAAGTGGAAGACGAGGTGGCGGATGATATAGTAACTGACCCAACCTGGCAGGAGGACATGCAGAGCGAGGACAGCAGCACACAGGGGAGGGAGGCAGAGCACTCCAACAGACAGGACGAAGCGGTGTGGTGGCCACAGACAGAAGGCAAGCAACCGTTCCCCGTAACACCAACACAAAGGAAGTTGCCAGTACAACTGTTAGGTCTTCCTGAGTCTGGTTGTTTTTTAAGGACTCTGCCGATAACTCCAAAAATGCCATTTGCACCACCTGCCAGGCCAGCATCAACAGGGGTGGCAAAATTAGCAACCTGACCACCACCAACATGATCAGGCACATGGCAGCAAAGCACTCGACTTTGTGGGCCGAACCCCAGGGTCCTGGAACAGTGTCTGCGGGTGGCACCACTGCTTCTTCTGCTGTTGTGCATGTAAGCCAATCCCCTGTCCATGCGAATATGCCTCCTGCCCTGCACCTGTCGTTGCACACTCTCAAGTAGCAGCATCAGGAAGCACGTCCACATCCTTGTCCCAGCGCAGCTTTCAGTTGTCCATTCCCCATTCCTTGGAATGCAAGCGTAAATGCGCAGCCAACGCCCCACAGGCCACACTACTAAATTCCCATATTTCATGACTGCTTGCGCAGCAATGTTGCCTTTTAGGCTCGTGGAGATGGAAGCATTCTGCAACCTGATGACGGCGGCAGTCCCTTAGTACTCGGTCCCCAGCCGCCACTATTTCTCCCGGTGTGCCGTCCCTGCACTACACCAGCACTTGTCCCAAAACATTAGCCGTTCCCTCAACAACGCAATTTTCGGGAGAGTACACCTAACCACGGACACATGGACAAGTGCTTGTGGGCAGGGATGGTACATCTCGCTGTTGGCACACTGGGTTAACATAGTGGAAGCCGGGAGCCAGTCGGACCTTGGGACAGAACACGTCCTCCTGACACCAAGGATTGCAGGCCCTAGGTCAGGCAGGGTTGCCCACACAGTCTACAGCTCCTGCACCTCATCCTCCTCAGCCTCCTCCTCCTCTTCAGCCTTCATCTCCGAAATGACCACATCAGTCACAAGCTGGAAGCACTGCAGCACTGCCATGGCCAAGCGGCAACAGACTGTGCTGAAGCTAATATGCTTAGGTGACAAAATGCAAAATGCTGAAGAGTTGTGGACAGTTCTGAAAGAGCAGGCAGCTCTGTGGCTTACACCGCTGAACCTACAACCAGGCATGGTCATGTGTGACAATGGCCGGAACCTGGTGGCGGCTCTGAGGCGAGGCGAGCTCACACACATACATTGCCTGGCCCATGTGCTTAACCTCGTGGTTCAGCGGTTTCTCAAATCCTACCCGGAGCTGACGGATCTGCTAGTTAAAGTACGCCGCCTGTGTTCCCATTTTAGAAAGTCACCTACAGCTTCTGCCGCCCTTGCTGTGTTTCAGCAGCATTTGCAGCTTCCGGCTCATAGACTGGTGTGTGATGTCCACACGCATTGGAACTCTACACTGCAGATGTTGGGAAGGATTTGTGAGCAGAAGAGGGCAGTTGTTGAGTACCAGCATCAACAAGGCTGTCGGTATTCAGTTCAGACTCAACACATAAGACCTCACGTGTGGACATGGATGTCAGACATATGTACCATCCTCCAAAACATTGAGGACTCCACCAAGATGGTGAGCGGCGATGACGCCATAATTAGCATCACCATCACGCTTCTCTGTCTTCTGAAATGCTCTCTGCTCACAATCAAAGAGGATGCATTGCAGGCGGAGCACGATGAGATGGAGCAAGGAACCATACAGGGTGATTACACACAGCCCAGCCTCATCTCATCCCAACGTGGATTGGGTGACAATGAGGAAGAGGAGGAGGAGGAAGAGCAGGAGCTAGTTTCATGCACTATAGACGGTACTAGTCGCACAACTGTCAGACCATCTGTTCAGCGTGGATGGCCAGAGGACAGAGAGGAAGAGGAGGAGAGCATGGTCAGTCATCCTCTTGGTGAGGACACGGAAGTCTTGCCTGTTAGCAGTCTGGCACGCATGGCAGAGTTTATGTTACGCTGCCTTTCCCATGACCCTCGCATTCTCAAAATTTTGGGTGACAGTCATTACTGGTTGTTGACACTTCTACAGGGAGAACTTTATATCTCTTATTCCTGAGGCGGACAGGTCTACAAAAATGGGGCAGTACCAGAAGGCCTTGTTGTGGAACTATTAAAAAATTCCCATCTGAAAATGCTATCGGCAGAGGTCACAGTTCGTTGGACAACCAAGGAGTACAGGCAAGAGAGACACAACTTCAATCCAGCAAAGGCAGGAGAACACTGTCAAAGTTATGGGAGAATTTTCTCAGCCCCTCCCATCTCACAGGCCCTGAGGCACGGGGTACTCTTACAAGGAGTGCAAAGTTTGGGAAGATGCTGAGGGAGTAATTTGCCGACTGTACCAACGTCTTCCGTGATTCCTCTGTGCCTTATAATTATTGGGTATCCAAGCTGGATAAGTGGAATGAACTGGCTCTCTACGCCTTGGAGTTCCTGCCCTGCCACCAGCGTTTTATCAGAGCGGGTTTTTAGTGCCGCTGGTGGAATTGTAACTGATAAGCGCATCCGCCTGTCAACTGAAAATGCTGACAGGCTGACTCTTATAAAAATGAACAAGGGCTGGATTGGGCCATACTTCTCAACACCACTGAATGATAGCAGCATAACATAAACTCCAATCCAGTGTCTTTTCTTGGGAGGTGTATTCCCATGCACCTCTTCATACCCACACATGGGTATACGCTTCCTGATTTTGTCTATTTGCTCTTGTCCTCCTCCTTCTCCTCATCCTCCACCACCATATCACCAAGGTAACCGTGGTTCGTGATGCAACACCCCCATAATTTTTTTAAAGGGTGTTTATGCTGCCCGTGGAAAAAAAAAATTATACAGCATGTTCATGTATACCCCCTTGGGGTAAATGTTTGTCAGCCCATACACTTAGTGCATGGGCATTACAAGTATAGGAGACCCGCTCCTTTCTAATGGGAACAATTTTTATGAGGCCCTCCTCCACGTCTCTTCCAAGGGGCATTGGAGTGCCTCCCAATATCTGGCAGCCCTTGCATTCACTGCAAAGGCAAACACAATGGGAGACCCACTTCCTAATAATGGGAACATTGTTTTCAGGAGGCCCTCCTCTAAGTCTCTTCAAAGGGGCATTGGGGTGCGTTCAAATTTTCAAAGTGGTATTGGGATGCGTCCAAATTTTGGGCAGCCCTGCCACTCACTGCATACACAATAACAGTATAGGAGACCCACTCTTTAGTAAGGGTAACAATAAAACATAGCCGACTGATGGCTTTCTAAGAATAGTGAGGGCTGACTGCTGGCCCTTTAAGAATAGTAAAGGCCGCCTGATGCCCCTATAAAAATAGGCTTTGTGACTTTCAGAGTCCCTCCTTCATAAATGTGTCTGATGATATCTCACACACCACATGGCCAGATAAGGTTGTAAAATGTTAAAATGACATTTCCTGGTGAATGCATTTGTCACGGTTGAAAACAATGCAAAAGTGCAAAAACGCATCAAAAGCGCTACGTGTGAACATAGTGACGCGCCCCTGGGCCTGTGTCGCGCAGCGTTGCGCACGCGGGAGCTTACCCGGAGCCGGATCTGTTGAGGGTTGTAGTCTCGTGGCGGTGATCCGGTCCGTGCCCAGGGAGTCAGACTAAGTGGCGCTGTATCAGCGGTAGATGTTGAACGACTACGCCACCCGTTGAGTACAGCTAAGGAGCTGCTGCTGCAGGGCAGACCACTGAGGCCGGTGGTAGGATTGTGCAGCGTGATAGTATAACCTCCAACGGGAGGGGTATGGCCTCAGGGCAGCCGACGTGGATGATGGGGGTAGCAGGAACCACTCGGAGACGGTACGGTGTAGTTCAGGGTCTTTACTGGTGACAAAGATAGACCCTCCCGGAGTACTGGCTAGCGATTGGGGCCTGGTCAGTCCTTGAGCAGATGGGATCTCCCCTGGCCAGGCGGAGTTGTAGGCCTCCCAAACTAACGATACTCTTCTGGCTACCTTGCTAGAGGCGGGTATAAGTAGCCCACGTCCCTGAGTGTACCGTGTGGTGCTCACCCGTATGGCCGGTGACTCGGGGCCTTCTAGTAGCTTTTGCTCCACGACGGCGGTGCTGGTCCCACGCGTGTGACCGTGCCTTCGGGTTTCTTGGCCAGAGGACCTGAAATCCCCTGCCTGACGGATTCTGCTGCTGGGTAGGAGTTAGTCCCCACAGCCTCGGACTCCGGGTCCGGTGATAACTTCTCAGTCAGGGCGAGCTCTGCAGCTGCCAGCCCCTGACTCCTTGTAGCACTGCTCCCACAGAGCTCCTGTTGTTTCTTCCTATGCTGCTTCTCTTCTCTACTTCTTCTCTACTCACTAGCCCTGCCTCAGCCCTAGGTTTATATAGGGGAAGTTCTTCCCCTCCCAGGACTGGGCAGGAGGTGTGGCATGCATAGGATCCCTGACCAAGAGACCTCCCACCTGCTCTCAGACGTAATATCTCTATCACTGTGGCAACCAGACCCCTGGGGTGTCACATTCCCCCCTAGTGAAATTTAGTACTCCGGGACTAAACATATTTTTAGAAAAACATAACAAGGTATAAACAATAATAATACAATAAGAAAAACACATAAAGATGGTTACGGCGTGTCCGCAACCGGGTGCAGTTTTGAAGAAAACAAAGGTGTCCATTTCACCAAAACAGGGAGACGTAACCAGGTAGGGGTCTGTCCTGCCCCGAGTCCTTATCAGTCTTTTAGTCCATCCTGGGTTACGCTCCAACTAATTGTACAAGGATTCCCGGTAAATCCACCAAGGACTCCTAAAAATAACTAGAAACACATAATTATTTACAAGCAACAAGAAAAACAGGTAACCACAAATAAAACAATTTATACATTTCAAATCCTCCAACGTGCGGGTAACTGGCCTCTAGTGGCCCTAGTGGACCTACGGAGCTGACTGTCTAGCCCTGAACTACAGGGTGTAGGAGCTGTCAAGGGTAAACTGGGCAGCTGTCTACCGGCTCTTTGGCTCACTAGGGGTACGGCAGGCTCACTATAAGCAGAGGGTTGATCCTCCTGTTCTGCTTGTGTGGAGTCTTCTGCCTCCTGGACCGGCTGTTCTTCCAGCTCTACCTGTTGCTCCGTAGGTGCTTGGGATGCTGGTTGGAGGAAGGTGAGTACGGGTACCACAACTGCGCCATTGACTTGAGTCCAAGACCGAGGGAAGTCTCCGAGCACAGTACTAACCATGTCTTCCCTTTCCTCTATGGGTCGAGGGTCTTCTTGTTCCTCTTCAGGGTTCCGTAGCTGTTCGGGACACTTCTTCAGGTGATCCCGGGATACAATGGTTGTGGTTTCCCCTCCGTCTTTACTGATGGTACAGACCTTTGGGTTGTCGTGGCTTGAGGGCAGTACGATGTACGGGTCCTTCTCCCACTGGTCGTCCAACTTGTGGAGCCGCCTTTTCCTCTTCAAGACCTGCTCTCCGGGTACCAGGGGAACAGCGGGAGCATACTGGTTGTAAGTTTTCTCTTGTCTTTCCCTAGCTTGACAGAGACTTCGCTCCACGCTCTCCTGTACTTTCCGGCACTGCTGCTGCCTCTCTGTGTCCCAGTCTGCTTCTGGTGAAGTGTCCTCGAGTGTCAGGACTCCCATCTCCAGGTCAACAGGTAGCTTACCAGGCCTTGCCCTCATCAGGAAAGCCGGGGTACAGTTGGTGGAACCTACCGGGATGTGGTTGTATAGGTCCACCAGATCGGGCAGCTTCTCAGGCCACAGACTGCGTTCTTCCAGGGGCAACGTTTTCAGAAGATCCATTACCACCTGGTTCATTTTCTCACAAAGTCCATTAGTTTGCGGATGATAGGGTGTCGTCCTTATCTTCCGGCAGCCATACAGATTGCAGAATTCCTGGAAGACCTCCGCTTCAAAGGCAGGTCCCTGGTCCGTCAGCACTTGGTCCGGGTACCCGTGTGGACGGCAGAAGTGCTGCTGGAAGGCTCTAGCTGCTGTTCGAGCTGTTAAGTCCTTGACGGGGACGACAACCAAGAACCGGGAGTAGTGATCCACGATGGTTAGTGCGTAAACGTAGCCACTTCTGCTTGGGGTCAGTTTTACATGATCCAAGGCTACCAGTTCCAACGGCTGCCGGGTGACGATGGACTGCAGGGGAGTCTTCTGGCTGGCACGGTCCTTCCTTCTTAGGTTGCACGGGCCACAGTCTCTGCACCACCTCTCGATGGTTCCCCTCATGCCTACCCAGTGGAACCGCCCGCGCAGCAGGAACTCCAGCTTCTTCCATCCGAAGTGTCCAGCCCCGTCGTGGTATGCCTCCATCACCATGGCTGCGTCTCTCCGTGGCACCACTACTTGCCAGATTAGTTCATGCGTCCGGGAGTTAACCATTCTGCGGCACAACTTCCCCTTGTAAAGGAACAATCGACTCTTCTCAGCCCACAGTTGCTTGGCTTCCTCCGGAGCATCTGGGTCAAGGCGAGCCTCTGGCCGAGTCAGCATCTCCTTCACCAGTCGGATGGCAGGGTCACTGTCTTGCGTTTCCTCCCAGTTGTAGTGAGGCAAGGGGTTAAACGTAGCGGCTTGCTTACTCCTTACCCGATGGGAATACTGGATAGTCCCATGACGGTGGAACGCGGGGAGTTCAACTTCTTCCAGTCCCTCTGGATCTTCTCCTACGTCCGGTAGGTTTGGCATCCTGGACAGGGCGTCCACGTTGGTATTGGAGCGTCCTGCCCGGTATTTGATTGTGAACTCGGAGTTGGACAGACGGGCCATCCATCTCTGCTCTAGGGCACCGAGTCTTGCCGTGTCCAGGTGTGTCAACGGGTTGTTATCCGTGTACACGGTGAACCGGGAAGAAGCGAGGTAGTGCTTAAAGCGTTCGGTGACTGCCCACACCACTGCCAGGAACTCTAGCTTAAATGAGCTGTAATTCTCAGGGTTTCTCTCGGTGGGTCGCAGTTTTCGGCTGGCGTAAGCGATTACTCGTTCTTTCCCCTGCTGGATCTGGGACAGCACGGCTCCTAGCCCGATGTTACTTGCGTCGGTGTAGAGGATAAAGGGCTGGCTGTAATCAGGGTACGCCAGGATTTCATCCCCCGTGAGGGCCATCTTCAGCTGGCGGAAGGACTCTTCTTCTAACTTCTCCCATCTGAAGGGTGGCTTCTGGTTCTTGGCCTTCCGGGACTGGCCTATCAGGAGGTCCTGCATAGGAGCTGCCTTTTTGGTGAAACCGGGGATGAATCTGCGGTAATAGCCTACCAACCCGAGGAACTGCCGCACTTCCTTTACACTGGAGGGAATTGGCCATTCCTTAATTGCGGTGATCTTATCAGGGTCGGGAGCCACTCCATCAGCGCTCACCACGTGTCCCAGGTACTGCACCTTTGGTTTCAGGAGCTGACACTTGGAGGGTTTCACCTTTAGGCCGTAGCTTGCCAGAGCTTCGAACACTTCCGCCAGGTGTTTCAGGTGGTCCTCATACGTCTTGGAATATACGATGACATCGTCCAGGTACAACAAGACCGTCTCGAAGTTTCTGTGGCCCAGACAGCACTCCATTAATCGTTGGAAGGTCCCTGGTGCGTTGCAGAGTCCGAACGGCATGCAGGTAAACTCGCTAAGTCCCATCGGGGTGGTGAATGCGGTCTTCTCCCGGTCCGCCTCTGCTACAGGAACCTGCCAGTACCCACTAGTGAGATCCAAGGTAGAGAAGAAGTTAGCAGATCTTAAAGCAGCCAAAGACTCCTCTATCCTTGGTAAGGGGTACGCATCCTTGTGTGTGATACGGTTGATTTTCCGGTAATCTACACACATCCTCATGGTGTTGTCTTTCTTTTTGACTAAGACTAGTGGAGCTGCCCAGGGGCTACAGCTATCCCTGATCACCCCAGCTTCCTTCATGTCTCTAAGCATCCCCTTGGCGTGTTGGTAGTGTGCAGGGGGTACGGGTCGATACCTCTCTTTTATGGGAGGATGGTCTCCCGTGGGGATGTGGTGTTCTACCCCCTTGACTCGCCCGAAGTCTAACGGGTGTTTACTAAACACTCTCTCGTACTCTTGAACCACCCGATAGACTCCCTGTTTCTGGTGTGAGGGAGTGGAGTCAGTACCCAAATGTAGTTGCTGACACCAGTCCTCCATTGTTTTCTTAGAGCCGTTACCTTCCTCCGGGGAAGATGGAGGCAAGGGTTCTACGGACTGTATGGAATCTTGATTGATGGTATACAATTTGGCTAGCGTGGCATACTGGGGCAGGTACACTTCCCTCTTCCCGATATTTATTATGCGAACGGGCACCCTCCCATGGCGTACATTGACCACCCCCCGTGCTGTCAAAATGGTGGGCCTACTGTCTGAGTAAACTGGTTCTACCATTGCCTGGTAATCTCTACCTCTCAGACCAATAGCTGCCCGGCACCAAATCATCATTTCACTTTTCGGGGGCATGGCAATAGGGAAAGGGTCACACATTCGCACGCTACCAATCTCACCACCGGAGAGTTCTAGCTGTTGCCGTCGCATCAGTGCCCGGATCTCTTTCTGGAGCACTCGCTGCTGGCCGGAGCTGGCGTTCTTGGCAACCTGCTGTAAAAGGAAAATCACCTCTGCAAGACAATTTTCAATTACATTAGTTCCTAGAGTTATCTTTGGGTGACTCTCGTGTTTGTCAATGTCTACAATGATCAGTCCCTGTGCTGCCAATTCGACTCTACCGATTTTAATGGTCACCTCTTTAAATCCAATCTGTGGCACGGGCTGACCATTGCTGGTGATGATACTCAAGTCGTCGTCAGGGTAGCGGGTGATATCCGAGTCATTCCAGTACTGCTTGAAGAGCACGTACAGGATGGTGGTGACCTGTGACCCGGTGTCCAGTAGGGCACTCATAGGAATGCCATCCAGTACCACGGGTAAGACTGGACGCCCTCCCACATATTTGTCGCGCCAGTTCGATGGGCCTGGTGATCTTTTTCCTGGGGGTTGGCCCTCTACCCCAGGTTGTGCCAGTTTAAAGGACAGTACCTTGCCATATGTCCGGGTAGATTGCAGCGGCGGCAGATGGGTCGTCCGTCCTCGTTGTATCGGTCGCTGGGTCTTCCTCTGGCCGGTGGGGTCCTCCTTGGTCGACGCCACGGGATGTCCTCCGGTCCGGATGCCAGCTGGATCTTCCCTGGAGTGGAAACCTGTAAAGACTGCACAGTTCGGGTTAGCGCAGCAACGCTTTTAGCTAGCTCTTGGACCTGATGGTGAAGGTCTGGAGCCGGGTCATTGTTCAAAGCCTGCGCATCAGCTCCCACAGGCCCTGCCGACAAGGGCGCCGCCTCCTGGTGGTAAGTGGTAGTGGGGCGTCTGTGGGTCACAACGCCACCTGGTGCCGGTTCTCGAAGCACCCGGATGGCTCTGTCCTTGAACTGTGCAAATCCCAGATGAGGGTCCTGTAAGGCCATTGCCCGCAACTGGGTTCGGTGGGCATTGCAATATAAACCCTCTATAAATTGTTCAGTCAACAGCCTGTCCTCGTCTCCCACGCCGTCAGGGTCGGTCTGCTTAATGGCTCTCAGGGCCTCTTGTAGGTTCAGGGCATAGTCCCTTATACTCTCATGTGCCCGCTGTTTGCACCCGTAGAATCTAAGCTTGATCTCGGCTGAGGTGCGGGTATCAAAGGTGTCCCTCAGCCGGGTTAGTATCCCTGCGACAGTCCTCCCCCCAGGTGGCCAGGACTTTACCTCCCTTTGGGCTGCCCCGGTTAATTGGGCCACCAGGATGCTCACTTTTTGCTCCTCTGTGAGGGGGTACACCTGGAAGAGGCTATCCAGCTTTTCTCTAAAGTCATGCAGGGTATGTGACTCCCCTGAGTACTGGGGTAGCCAGGCTGCCCCCGGGATATAGGGCATGGTGAAAGGCATGACCGCAACAGCGGTGGCGCTGGCGGGGGTTGAAGCGGTGAAGCTCTCCTCCGTATCCGACATCCTTCTCCCCCCTAGTGGACCGTGGCCTACCTTGCGATGATCCTCTTCCGTAGGCCGCGGCTCCGCAGTGGATCGTCAGGGTTGAGGACCTTCCGTCGCGCTCCTGTGACGTCGGCGTCTGCTGGGCTCCTTCCAGGACCTTACGCAACGTCCGGACGTGAGGCGGGGCTTCAGTTCTCGCGCGCTTTCGGAGTCCACGCCCCTCTTCTTCCCGCGCGGCTTCCTCAAGATGGCGTCCAATGGCGGGAAAACTCCACGTGTGGCGGGAAGAAGGCTGAAGATGGCGCCGGATGGCGGGAAAACTCCACCGATGGCGGGAAGGAAGCGGAAGATGGCGCCGGATGGAGGGAATCTTCACCACAGGTAAGTTTGAACAGTCTTTTTCAGGCACGCAGTACCCGGTGGTTGCGGGCACGAGATCCTGCCGACTACGCCAAAAGTTGACGCGCCCCTGGGCCTGTGTCGCGCAGCGTTGCGCATGCGGGAGCTTACCCGGAGCCGGATCTGTTGAGGGTTGTAGTCTCGTGGCGGTGATCCGGTCCGTGCCCAGGGAGTCAGACTAAGTGGCGCTGTATCAGCGGTAGATGTTGAACGACTACGCCACCCGTTGAGTACAGCTAAGGAGCTGCTGCTGCAGGGCAGACCGCTGAGGCCGGTGGTAGGATTGTGCAGCGTGATAGTATAACCCCCAACGGGAGGGGTATGGCCTCAGGGCAGCCGACGTGGATGATGGGGGTAGCAGGAACCACTCGGAGACGGTACGGTGTAGTTCAGGGTCTTTACTGGTGACAAAGATAGACCCTCCCGGAGTACTGGCTAGCGATTGGGGCCTGGTCAGTCCTTGAGCAGATGGGATCTCCCCTGGCCAGGCAGAGTTGTAGGCCTCCCAAACTAACGATACTCTTCTGGCTACCTTGCTAGAGGCGGGTATAAGTAGCCCACGTCCCTGAGTGTACCGTGTGGTGCTCACCCGTATGGCCGGTGACTCGGGGCCTTCTAGTAGCTTTCGCTCCACGACGGCGGTGCTGGTCCCACGCGTGTGACCGTGCCTTCGGGTTTCTTGGCCAGAGGACCTGAAATCCCCTGCCTGACGGATTCTGCTGCTGGGTAGGAGTTAGTCCCCACAGCCTCGGACTCCGGGTCCGGTGATAACTTCTCAGTCAGGGCGAGCTCTGCAGCTGCCAGCCCCTGACTCCTTGTAGCACTGCTCCCACAGAGCTCCTGTTGTTTCTTCCTATGCTGCTTCTCTTCTCTACTTCTTCTCTACTCACTAACCCTGCCTCAGCCCTAGGTTTATATAGGGGAAGTTCTTCCCCTCCCAGGACTGGGCAGGAGGTGTGGCATGCATAGGATCCCTGACCAAGAGACCTCCCACCTGCTCTCAGACGTAATATCTCTATCACTGTGGCAACCAGACCCCTGGGGTGTCACAATAGTCCAAGGTGTGGAGGAGCATTTTTGTTTTTCATTATTTATTTTGCTGTATATATAAGTCATTACCCTGGAAAGGAGGTTCCTTAACATATTTCCCAGGAAAATCCATTTTGGTTTAGTTTTTGTATGTTTTATTGTGAGTCCGTAAAAGTGGCGTAATACCTCTGACAACGTTGTTGACAGAAGTGACCTGGGAGTCAGAAATGCTTCCAGGGGTCTTCCCCATGCTGTTCCCATGTCATTTGAGCACTGCTCCCATCAATTTGGGCAATTTTTAGGCCCTCTGCAGACCGCCAAGGGGAGCCACCTGAAAGATGCTCTAGTTTCCCATAGACTTACATTGGGCTCGTTGCTCGGGTCGAGCACCCAAGAATTCCAATGTGCTTGACCCGAGCATTGAGCACCCGAGCATTTTAGTGCTCGCCCATCACTAGTCCCTACGTCATCCACACAGTCTCCCCTGAATCACGCTCCTTCACAGATGTACTTCTCTGCCCTGACTATGAAGCAAATATATGTGAATGTGTTATTTTCGGGGGTGCAGTGATCTATATTGCAAACTTTAGATGATGAGTCATGCCTGAAAGATGTCGACATGTGGGTCCGACCAGATTGAGAAACTCTATCCTGTATGGTGTGCAGAGAAATGATGGAAATCTTGTTTGTAAATCAAACTCTGTGATTATTTATCTTGCCATCCCTTATTACATAGTGGTTCTCCCTTATTATGTATAGCACCATTCCTTTTAACATAGTGTCCTCTCTTACTATGTATTGCTCAGTCCCTTAATACACAGTATCCTCTCTTATTATGTGTAGTGTCCTCTTTTATTACATAGTGGTTCTCTTTTATGTATAGCACCATCCCTTATTACGCAGTTTCCGCTCATATGTATAGTGTCATCCCGTTTTTACACAGTGTTCTCTCTTATTATACAGTTAGGTCCATATATATTTGGACAGAGACAACATTTTTCTAATTTTGGTTCTAGACATTACCACAATGACTTTTAAACAAAACAATTCAGATGCAGTTGAAGTTCAGACTTTCGGCTTTCATTTGAGGGTATCCACATTAAAATTGGATGAAGGGTTTAGGAGTTTCAGCTCCTTAACATGTGCCACCCTGTTTTTAAAGGGACCAAAAGTAATTGGACAATTGACTCCAAGGCTATTTCATGGACAGGTATGGGCAATCCCTTCGTTATGTCATTCTCAATTAAGCAGATAAAAGGCCTGGTGTTGATTTGAGGTGTGGTGCTTGCATTTGGAAGGTTTTGCTGTGAAGTAAACATGCAGTCAAAGGAGCTTTCCATGCAGGTGAAACAAGCCATCCTTAAGCTGCAAAAACAGAAAAAACCCATCCGAGAAATTGCTACAATATAAGGAGTGGCAAAATCTACAGTTTGGTACATCCTGAGAAAGAAAGAAAGCACTGGTGAACTCATCAATGCAAAAAGACCTGGGCGCCCACGGAAGACAACAGTGGTGGATGATCGCAGAATAATCTCCATGGTGAAGAGAAACCCCTTCACAACAGCTAACCAAGTGAACAACAGTCTCCAGGAGGTAGGCGTATCAATATCCAAATCTACCATAAAGAGAAGACTGCATGAAAGTAAATACAGAGGGTTCACTGCACGGTGCAAGCCACTCATAAGCATCAAGAATAAAAAGGCTAGACTGGACTTTGCTAAAAGACATCTAAAAAAGCCAGCACAGTTCTGGAAGAACATTCTTTGGACAGATGAAACCAAGATCAACCTCTACCAGAATGATGGAAAGAGAAAATTATGGCGAAGGCGTGGTACAGCTCATGATCCAAAGCATACCACATCATCTGTAAAACACGGTGGAGGCAGTGTGATGGCTTGGGCATGCATGGCTGCCAGTGGCACTGGGTCACTAGTGTTTATTGATCATGTGACACAGGACAGAAGCAGCCGAATGAATTCTGATATTTTCAGAGCCATACTGTGTGCTCAGATCCAGCCAAATTCAGCCAAACTGATTGGTCGTCGTTTCATACTACAGATGGACAATGACCCAAAACATAAAGCCAAAGCAACCCAGGAGTTTATTAAAGCAAAGAAGTGGAATATTCTTGAATGGCCAAGTCAGTCACCTGATCTCAACCCAATTGAGCATGCATTTCACTTGTTAATGACTAAACTTCAGACAGAAAGGCCCACAAACAAACAGCAACTGAAAACCACCGCAGTGAAGGCCTGGCAGAGCATCAAAAAGGAGGAAACACAGTGTCTGGTGATGTCCATGAGTTCAAGACTTCAGGCAGTGAATGGCAACAAAGGGTTTTCAACCAAGTACTAGAAATGAACATTTTCTTTACAATTATTTAAGCTGTCCAATTACTTTTGGTCCCTTTAAAAACAGGGTGGCACATGTTAAGGAGCTGAAATTCCTAAACCCTTCATCCAATTTTAATGTGGATACCCTCAAATGAAAGCTGAAAGTCTGAACTTCAACTGCTTTTGAATTGTTTTGTTTAAAATTCATTGTGGTAATGTCTAGAACCAAAATTAGAAAAATGTTGTCTCTGTCCAAATATATATGGACCTAACTGTATATAGCGTCATCCCTTACTATATAATGGTTCTCTTTGATGGTGTTTATCACTGTCTCCTATTACAAAATGGTTCTCTTTTATGATGTGTAACTCTGTTCCGCATCTCATCTCATTCCACATTATTATATAGTGTTCTCTCTTATTATGTGCAGCGCCGTCCCGTTATTACATAGCATCCTTTCTTATTAAGTATAACACTGTCCCTTATCAACTTACACCCTCTCTTACTATGTATTTACTCTTGCATATGTATAATGTATCCCGTTGTTACATACTGTCCTCTCTTTTTATGTGTAGTCTCATCTCTTTTAATAAAATAATGTGACGTGTTACATGAAATGTCATGTAACAGGGGGGTCCACCCAATCGAATTTGCATGGGACCCTGCCTTTCCTTAATCTTCCTCTGGCAACCACTATTTGATCTTTCCCAATTGCCTTCAGCATCATATGAGCTTCAAAATGTAAAGGGTTAAGTGTCTCATAGAAAACACATCAGTTTAAAGTTTCTATGGAAACCTTAGTCTACCTGTACTCCTAATCATGCCTTAATCCGCTGGCCTTCTAATCTCCAGTCCTTTCCTCTCTGCTATCAGCAAGAGGAGAGATCAGATATATCAACCAACAGCTCAGCCCACAGTTTGCTCTGAGACCAAGGTAATAAGTGCAACAATTTAGTTCATTTCTTCCTAACACGGCTCCAGTCGCCAGCAGGAAAATAGAAGTGTATTCTACAAATCGTCATACAGGACATTAACTCAGATAAGTATTTGTTGTGTTCAGTCTGAAGAGGAGAAAAAAAGAATAAAGTGTGATGTCGGCTTGTACCTCTTGTAAACACAATTTTTGGCCCATAGGGGTTCCAATTTATCCTATAAGCAACTGTTTGGGAAAAGTGATATTGGCTTATATATTTGAATTTACAAAGTCCAAAATTCACAGGATAGATCTGTTTCGAACACTTAAAGAGACTTTCCTATGATAGAACATTGGACTATCTTGAATTTAGACAGTGTATACTAGACCAGAAGCTGTGCCAAATTTATAACATTGGCGCATGTTGTGTAATACATTTGACATGTCTTGCTAAACTTTTTAGACACTTTTCTCTTTCCAACAGCACTTTTTAGTTGGTTTACTTTACGCTGATAGTTTGTGCCAAAATTATGATGCATGCGATTACTAAACCTGGCGTATTTCACGGCCAATAGCAACTGTAGCACTTAAAGGGTAGTTTTACTTTCAAGTAACTTTTCAGAATAAATTGTCCTGCGTATGTACATGAGGAATAACACTATATCTGGCCATTATACAACTCTATTTCCTAATTTACAATTTACTCTGAGCTGGTGGGAGGAGAGCAGCTGCTATGATGTCTCACTTCATAGGTAAGCACACATAAAGGGATGCCTGCTCTTTATTTGTTAGTTAGCACACAAAGAGAAGCAGAACCAGCATGGAGGAAACTATACCACAGTACTAAGTTGTCTGCACATGAATTCATCTCATGGGTGAGGTAAAAGACTTGTCAGAAAGCACAGCAGGACCTTTCTTTGGCTCCCTCTGGATCTTTTCTCACTCTTTTCCTCCTCCTAACTTCTCCTCTATCCATAAAATATAATAGGCTGTCTGACCCAACACCTCACTATCCTGGCAGTCCTTCTTATCTTGATCAAGGATTTGAGCTGGGGTTTTTTTCAGAATAGATAAGAAGTTCAGAAGGCAGTTGAGTGAAAAAGAAGTGGCCAATAAGCGGAGAAAGAATCAGAATTCTATAACATATATTAGAAAAATTCTTATTTAGGCATGTACTATTGAATTATGCTAAGATTTTTAAAAGTACAGATCTCATTTAAAGGGTTTGTCTCATGACCAATATTTGTAGCAAATGATAAAAATGTCTAATACATGTGGGCCAGGGACTCGCGAGCTAATTTGAAAATGGGGGTCCTGACTAGTGTTGAGCCACCCCCGTAGTGTTCGGGTTCGGTTCGGTTCGTCGAACACCGGGATGTTCGAGGAACTGTTCGTCGAACTGTTCGTCGAACACCTTAGAACACCGTCGAACACCGTTAAAACCAATGGCAGGCAAACAAAAACACATAGGAACACATAGAAAACACCTTCAAAGGTGTCCAAAAGCTGACAAACTGCTCAGAAGACGCTTTCTTTAAAAAAGCCGGCCGGCAATTCAGCAGTGGCATACACCGGTACCCAACAATTTAGACATGAAGGAATAGAGCATCACACATAGATTAGATAGATAGAAGCATGTCAGTCACATATATATGAAGTACAGTGACAGTGTTGCTTACTGTACTTGTCATTTAGTGTAAAGGATTTATTAAAAAATATAATAGTGTTTTCGTGCACCGTCTCTTTAAAAAAGCCGGCCGGCAATTCAGCAGCGGTACCCGACAATTTATAACAGACAGAATAGAGCTTCACACATAGATTAGATAGATAGAAACATGTCAGTCACATATATATGAAGTATTGTGACAGTGTTGCTTACTGTACTTGTCATTTACTGCAAAGGATTTATTAAAAAAAATAATAGTGTTTTCATGCACCGTCTCTTTAAAAAAGCCGGCCGGCAATTCAGCATCTGTACCCGACAATTTATAACAGACAGAATAGAGCTTCACACATAGATTAGATAGATAGAAACATGTCAGTCACATATATAATAAGTCCAGTGACAGTGTTGGTTACTGTACTTGTCATTTAGTATTAAAATAAAGGATTTATTATTAAAAAAAATTGGCGTGGGGTTCCCCGTAATTTTAGTCTCTAGCGGAGGTTAAGCAGACAGCTGGGGCAGATGTTTGAAGCCTGGGAAGGGGGTAATACCCACGGAGCTTCCCAGGCTACTAATATCAGCCCCCAGCTGAATACCTAGCCTTTACTAGCTATTAAAATGGAGGACCCCCCCCAAAAAAATGACGTGGGGACCCCCCTAATTTAATAGCTAGCAAAGGCTAGGCAGACAGCTGGGGGCTGATATTAATAGCCCAGGAAGGGAGCCATGAATATTGGCCCCCTCCCAGGCTAGAAACACCAGCCGTCAGCCGCCCCAGAAATGGCGCATCCATAGGATGCGCCAATTCTGGCATTTAGCCTCGCTCTTCCACGCTGCCCTGGTGCGGTGGCAGGGGGTAATAGGGTTGGGGTTGATGTCAGCTTATAATGCCAGCTGACATCAAGCCCAGGTTAGTAATGGAGAGGCGTCTATAAGACACCCCCATTACTAACCCCATAGTCAAAGTTAAAAAAAAAACACAAACACCCAGAATAAAGTCCTTTAATTGAAATAAAGACACAATTCTTTATTGTTCTAAATTAAACCATACTTACCATCACGCCCATTCCAGCTGAAGCCAACGATCTCCTGCAATAAAAGAAAAATAATAAAGCAACCTCATCCTTACCTTTCCATGGTTCCCAGGACAGCTTCAGCTCTGCTACATCGAGATGACAGGCTGGACCGCAGCAGAACGCTGCCATCCAGCCTGTCATCCCGCAGACACTGAGAAGCGCAGGCATGCTTGCGCTCCTCAGTGTCTGACTGTGACGGCATCCAGATGAGCCGACAATGAACTCGGCTCACCTCATGTACGTCACTGACAGCGTGGGAAAATTCTCCTGCACTCAGCGCTTCAGCGTGAGAATTTTCCCACGCTGTCAGTGACGTGCATGAGGTGAGCCGAGTTCATTGGACATGACCTCGGCTCATCTGGATGCCGTCACAGCCAGACACTGAGTAGCGCAAGCAAGCCTGCGCTTCTCAGTGTCTGCGGGATGACAGGCTGGATGGCAGCGTTCTGCTGCGGTCCAGCCTGTCATCTCGATGTAGCAGAGCTGAAGCTGTCGTGGGAGCCATGGAAAGGTAAGGATGATGTTGCTTTATTATTTTACTTTTATTGCAGGAGATCATTGGCTTCAGCTGGAATGGGCGTGGCGGTAAGTATGGTTTAATTTAGAACAATAAAGAATTGTGTGTTTATTTCAATTAAAGGACTTTTTTCTGGGTGTTTGTGTTTTTTTTAAATACTTTACTAGAAATTCATGGTGGTCATGTCTAATATTGGCGTGACCCCATGAATTTCGGGCTTAGGGCCAGCTGATAATGCCAAGCTGGCCTTAACCCCTTTATTACCCAGTGAGCCACCGCACCAGGGCCCTGGATGAGTTGGGTACAGCGCAAGAAGATGGTGCTTCTATGAACGCGCCATTTTCTGGGGCGGCTGCGGACTGCAATTTGCAGCGGGTGGGGCCCAGAAAGCTTGGGCCTCCCTGCGCTGCAGATTCCAGCCCCCAGCTGCCTAGTTGTACCTGGCTGGACACAAAAATAGGGCGAAGCTCCACGTATTTTTTTTTTAAATTCATGAAATTCATGGAATAATTAAGAAAAAAAGGGCTTCCCTATATTGTTGTGTCCGGCTAGGTACAAATAGGCAGCTGGTGGTTGGGAGCAGCCCGTTCCTGCCTGCTGTACCTGACTGGACACAAATATAGGGCGAAGCCCCACATCAATTTTTTTTTCATTATTTTATGAATTTCCTGAAATAATTTAAAAAAAATTGACGTGGGGCTTCGCCCTATATTTGTGTCCAGTCAGGTACAGCAGGCAGGAACGGGCTGCCCCCAACCACCAGCTGCCTAATTGTACCTGGCCAGACACAACAATATAGGGAAGCCCTTTTTTAAAAAAATTATTTCATGAAATAATTAAAAAAAAATTGACGTGGGGCTTCGCACTATATTTGTGTCCAGCCAGGTACAGCAGGCAGGGACGGGCTGCCCCCAACCACCAGCTGCCTATTTGTACCTGGTTGGACACAACAATATAGGGAAGCCCTTTTTTTCTTAATTATTCCATGAATTTCATGAAATAATTTTAAAAAAAAATGCGTGGGGCTTCGCCCTATTTTTCTGCCCAGCCAGGTACAACTAGGCAGCTGGGAGCTGGAATCCGCAGCGCAGGGAGGCCCAAGCTTTCTGGGCCCCACCCGCTGCAAATTGCAGTCCGCAGCCGCCCCAGAAAATGGCGCGTTCATAGAAGCACCATCTTCTTGCGCTGTACCCAACTCATCCAGGGCCCTGGTGCGGTGGCTCACTGGGTAATAAAGGGGTTAAGGCCAGCTTGGCATTATCAGCTGGCCCTAAGCCCCAAATTCATGGGGTCACGCCAATATTAGACATGACCACCATGAATTTCTAGTAAAGTATTTAAAAAAACACAACACCCAGAATAAAGTCCTTTAATTGAAATAAACACACAATTCTTTATTGTTCTAAATTAAACCATACTTACCGTCACGCCCATTCCAGCTGAAGCCAATGTCTTCTGCAATAAAAGTAAAATAATTAAGCAACCTCATCCTTACCTTTCCATGGTTCCCACGACAGCTTCAGCTCTGCTACATCGAGATGACAGGCTGGACCGCAGCAGAAAGCTGCCATCCAGCCTGTCATCCCGCGGACACTGAGAAGCGCAGGCATGCTTGCGCTCCTCAGTGTCTCGCTGTGACTGCATAAAGATGAGACAAGCTCATGCCCAATGAACTCGGCGCACCTCATGCACGTCACTGACAGCGTGGGAGAATTCTCTTGCACTCAGCACTTCAGCGTGAAAATTCTCCCACGCTGTCAGTGACGTACATGAGGTCAGCTGAGTTCATTGGACATGAATGAGCTCACCTCATGCACGTCACTGACAGCGTGGGAAAATTCTCCTGCACTCAGCGCTACAGCGTGAGAAGTCTCCCACGCTGTCAGTGACGTGCATGAGGTGAGCTCATTCATGTCCAATGAACTCAGCTGACCTCATGCACGTCACTGACAGCGTGGGAGAATTCTCACGCTGAAGTGCTGAGTGCAGGAGAATTCTCCCACGCTGTCAGTGACGTGCATGAGGTGCGCCGAGTTCATTGGACATGAACTTGTCTCATCTTTATGCCGTCACAGCCAGACACTGCAGAGCGCAAGCATGCCTGCGCTTCTCAGTGTCTGCTGGATGACAGGCTGGATGGCAGCGTTCTGCTGCGGTCCAGCCTGTTATCTCGATGTAGCAGAGCTGAAGCTGTCGTGGGAACCATGGAAAGGTAAGGATGAGGTTTCTTTATTATTTTTCTTTTATTGCAGGAGATCGTTGGCTTCAGCTGGAATGGGTGTGACGGTAAGTATGGTTTAATTTAGAACAATAAAGGAATGTGTCTTTATTTCAATTAAAGGACTTTATTCTGGGTGTTTGTGTTTTCTTTTAACTTTGACTATGGGGTTAGTAATGGGGGTGTCTTATAGACGCCTCTCCATTACTAACCTGGGCTTGATGTCAGCTGGCATTATAAGCTGACATCAACCCCAACCCTATTACCCCCTGCCACCACACCAGGGCAGTGGGAAGAGCGAGGCTAAGTGCCAGAATTGGCGCATCCTATGGATGCGCCATTTCTGGGGTGGCTGACGGCTGGTGTTTCTAGCCTCTGAGGGGGCCAATATTCATGGCTCCCTTCCTGGGCTATTAATATCAGCCCCCAGCTGTCTGCCTAGCCTTTGCTAGCTATTAAATTAGGGGGGACCCCACGTCATTTTTTTGGGGCGGTCCTCCATTTTAATATCTAGTAAAGGCTAGGTATTCAGCTGGGGGCTGATATTAGTAGCCTGGGAAGCTCCGTGGGTATTACCCCCTTCCCAGGCTTCAAACATCTGCCCCAGCCGTCTGCTTAACCTCCGCTAGAGACTAAAATTACGGGGAACCCCACGCCAATTTTTTTTAATAATAAATCTTTTATTTTAATACTAAATGACAAGTACAGTAACCAACACTGTCACTGTACTTCATATATATGTGACTGACATGTTTCTATCTATCTAATCTATGTGTGAAGCTCTATTCTGTCTGTTATAAATTGTCGGGTACAGATGCTGAATTGCCGGCCGGCTTTTTTAAAGAGACGGTGCATGAAAACACTATTATTTTTTTTAATAAATCCTTTGCAGTAAATGACAAGTACAGTAAGCAACACTGTCACAGTACTTCATATATATGTGACTGACATGTTTCTATCTATCTAATCTATGTGTGAAGCTCTATTCTGTCTGTTATAAATTGTCGGGTACCGCTGCTGAATTGCCGGCCGGCTTTTTTAAAGAGACGGTGCACGAAAACACTATTATATTTTTTAATAAATCCTTTACACTAAATGACAAGTACAGTAAGCAACACTGTCACTGTACTTCATATATATGTGACTGACATGTTTCTATCTATCTAATCTATGTGTGAAGCTCTATTCCTTCATGTCTAAATTGTCGGGTACCGGTGTATGCCGCTGCTGAATTGCCGGCCGGCTTTTTTAAAGAAAGCGTCTTCTGAGCAGTTTGTCAGCTTTTGGACACCTTTGAAGGTGTTTTCTATGTGTTCCTATGTGTTTTTGTTTGCCTGCCATTGGTTTTAACGGTGTTCTATGGTGTTCGACGAACAGTTCGACGAACAGTTCCTCGAACATCCCGGTGTTCGACGAACCGAACCGAACCCGAACACTACGGGGGTGGCTCAACACTAGTCCTGACCTGCAGTAACATGAGATATGTCCGTGCATGGACAGGTGCTTAGCTGTATTCGGACAGTGAGTAGAGAGAGACTAAGTCGACCATCATATGTTTACAGGGGTCTTCTTACTTTCGTCTAAAAACAGATGTTAAGCAGTCAGTACAAAACTTTCCATTGTGGGACAACCCCTTTAACTGTCTGTGTCCTTGGGGGTTAAGGGAAAATATAAATCAAAATTGATATAGACTATTACTAATAATTAATGAATGCATTAATTAAGTAAATTACCTACTAAGTAAATGTCTTTTTCTGATTATACCCTTCTAGCTAATTTTTAGACGTATTTAGAAAGTGTCACTACCGTGGTGCCATAGGTAGCCAATGTCTTTTCTTTTATATTGGGAGGGTTTTTTTTTCCTAAGGACATCCCAACTCCCTGTTGAGTAATACACAAAAATGGCATTAATAACTGTAAAAAGAGATAAAGGAAATTATATGAGCTAAACTAATTGGTTATTATCTGCCACCAGAACAATTTACTGTGTTTACTTTGGCCTTCAAATTACATTTATTTGTAGTGATTCTAGTCCAAGGCATGTGACATTTAAATCAGAAGAAAAATCTAATGATGATGAAGACATTAGCAACATTATACTTGGACTTTGTCCAAGATACTAATCAACTCATCTCTGAGAAGAAGAATATATTGGGGAATATATGAGAGAGGCAGACAGACATTTAAAGAAAGATATATAGAAAGATAGATAGATAGATAGACGGATAGATAGATAGACGGATAGATAGATAGATAATAAATAGATGGATAGATAGATAGATGGATAGATAGACGGATAGATAGATAGATAGACGGATAGATAGATAGATAGATAGACGGATAGATAGATAGATAGATAGATGATAGATAGATAGACAGATAGATAGATAGATAGACGGATAGATAGATAGATAATAAATAGATGGATAGATAGATAGATAGACGGATAGATAGACGGATAGATAGACGGATAGATAGATAATAATTAGATGGATAGATAGATAGATGGATAGATAGACGGATAGATAGACGGATAGATAGATAGATAGATAGATAGACGGATAGATAGATAATAGATAGATAGATGGATAGATAGATAGATAGACGGATAGATAGATAGACAGATAGATAGATAGATAGACGGATAGATAGATAATAGATAGATAGCTAGATTGATAGATAGATAGATAGATAGATAGATAGATAGATAGATAGACGGATAGATAGACGGATAGATAGATTGATAGACGGATAGATAGATAGAGGGATAGATAGATAGATAGATAGATAGATAGATAGATAGATAGACAGATAGATAGATAATAAATAGATAGATGGATAGATAGGACGTAGGTGTAGCATCAGCAAAACATTAAGGGTGCCGAACCTCTCGGGTAAAGACAAATCCTCCAAATGTAGACAAAAAAATGGAGGTAGCACAGAAGTTAAAAAGTTAGAAAAAAGGCTGACTTTTAATAGTCCATAATGGTAACCTTTCAGTTCTTGATGTGATTGAGTCAAAACATTACATGGGTTGATTAAACCCTTCCCGACCAGGCGATTTTAAGTTTTTTGCTCTTTCATTTTTTTCCTCCCCGTATTCCAAAGGTCATAACTTTTTTATTTTTCCATCGACATAGCCACGTGAGGGCTTGTTTTTGTGTAACAAGTTGTGCTTTAGAATGACACCATCCCATTTTATCATGTGATGTACTGAAAAGCGGGAAAAAAATTTCAAGCGTGGCAAAATAGCAAGAAAAGCGTACTTCTGCAATAGTTTTTTTTGCATAGTTTTTATTTAATTTAAATGCTCAAAAACAATTCAGAAATTTGTAAAAAAAAAAAATTCACTTGTGTTGCCAATTTCCGAGAGCCGTAATATTTTACATTTTTTGGGATATGGCGCTGTGTGAAGGCCCCATTTCAATATTTTATTGATATCACTTTGGGGCAGATACAATGTTTTGATCACCTGTTATTATATTTTTTTGTTTTGTTGCAGCAGGCGAAAAAACTAAATTCTGGAATTTTTTTTTCTCATTACACCGTTTACTGATTGGATTAATTAATTTTGTATTTTGATAGATCAGACTTTTATGAAAGCGGCAATACCAAAAATGTGTATTTTTAAAAAAAAAATGTATTTCTTAATTTTTAATGGGGGGTATTTTTTATTTTTTTCAAAATATTTTTTCCACTTTTCACTGTATTTGTTAGTCCCCTAAGGGGACTTGAAGCTGCAATCATCTGAAAATCAAGGCCTCTATGAACGCAAGTCATAAGCTGGTTTTCTCAGAAATACTGTGATGACAGTCTCCAGCAGACCCCCAGTTGCCATGGCAACCCATAGGCGCCCCGTGGTCATGTCACCGACACGTCCCACTGTGAGCGCGCGTTAAATGCCGCTGCCAGAGACTGACAGTGGCATTTAACAGGTTATCAGGCGCGGATGGATCTCTGCTCCACCCGTAGCTGTTAGAGGCTGTTAGAGGCTCTTAGAGGCAGATGATGGCTGAATAAAACATCCATCATCTGCTGGGATGGAAGAGCCTGCATCAAAGTCAGGGAGCCAGCCTATGACGTACCAGTACATCATATGTTGGTAAGGAATTCAAATCCATTTTCTCACCATCTGACTTTGGAGTGCTATCCACATTTTTTTAGAGTTAGATACTGTGGTAGATCAACTCTTAAAGAGGTTGTCACAGGAACACTTTCAACTGGTTTATTAAACACGTACTGCATAAACCAGTCCAAAATTAAGTAGATAAACACGGCCCTTCTGGCATAATTGAAAAAAAAATAACATACAGTACAGTCTGTGTGGGTGCGGGGATCAGGGGAACAAAAACAAGGTTCAGTTCTCTATAACACGAGAACAGCTCTGGAGATCTCATCTCCAGACAAACCGAACACTGAATGAGTCCAAAGGCTCCACATTAACCTTCTGGACCACACCCGGGGGTGGAGATATGGTGAACAGCCTCCCAGCTGTCCACAAAAACCTAGCACTTAATATGGCCGATTAACCCTTCTCAGCACATAATGTGCTTGAGCATTTTTCCAGGTTCATATTACTGAGGCTAACATCCCGAGTGACACATATTTCCCCTCCAGTATTTTACCAGTGACCTTCTTATAATAGATAAAAATACAAAGACACATACAGTGGGTACGGAAAGTATTCAGACCCCTTTAAATTTTTCACTCTTTGTTTCATTGCAGCCATTTGGTAAATTCTAAAAAGTTAATTTTTTTTCTCATCAAAGTACACTCTGCACCCCATCTTGACTGAAAAAAACAGAAATGAAGAAATTTTTGCAAATTTATTAAAAAAGGAAAACTGAAATATCACATGGTCATAAGTATTCAGACCATTTGCTCAGTATTGAGTAGAAGCCCCCTTTTGAGCTAGTACAGCCATCAGTCTTCTTGGGAATGATGCAACAAGTTTTTCACACCTGGATTTGGGGATCCTTTTCCATTCTTCCTTGCAGATCCTCTCCAGTTCCGTCAGGTTGGATGGTGAACATTGGTGGACAGCCATTTTCAGGTCTCTCCAGAGATGCTCAACTGGGTTTAGGTCAGGACTCTGGCTGGGCCAGTCAAGAATGGTCACAGAGTTGTTCTGAAGCCACTCCTTTGTTATTTTAGCTGTGTGCTTAGGGTCATTGTCTTGTTGGAAGGTGAACCTTCGGCCAAGTCTGAGGTCCAGAGCACTCTGGAAGAGGTTTTCACTAAGGATATCTCTGTACTTGGCCGCATTCATGTTTCCTTCAATTGCAACCAGTCATCCTGTCCCTGCAGCTGAAAAACACCCCCATAGCATGATGCTGCCACCACCATGTTTCACTGTTGGGATTGTATTGGGCAAGTGATGAGCAGTGCCAGGTTTTCTCCACATATATACCGCTTAGAATTATCACCAAAAAGTTCTATCTTTGTCTCATCAGACCAGAGAATCTTATTTCTCATAGTCTGGCAGTTCTTCATGTGTTTTTGAGCAAACTCTATGCGGGCTTTCATATGTCTTACACTGAGGAGAGGCTTCCGTCAGGCCACTCTGCCATAATGATAAGACTGGTGGAGGGCTGCAGTGATAGTTGACTTTGTGGAACTTTCTCCCATCTCCCTACAGAATCTCTGGAGCTCAGCCACAGTGATCTTGGGGTTCTTCTTTACCTCTCTGACCAAGCCTCTTCTCCCACAATTGCTCAGTTTGGCTGGACGGCCAGGTCTAGGAAGACTTCTGGTGGTCCCAAACTTCTTCCATTTAAGGATTATGGAAGCCACTGTGCTCTTAGGAACCTTGAGTAATGCAGAAATTCTTTTGTAACCTTGGCCAGATCTGTGCCTTGCCACAATTCTGTCTCTGAGCTCCTTGGGCAGTTCCTTTGAGCTCATGATTCTCATTTGGTCTGACATGCACTGTGAGCTGTGAGTTCCTATATAGACAGGTGTGTGCCTTTCCAAATCAAGTCCTATCAGTTTAATTAAACACAGCTGGACTCCAATGAAGGAGTAGAACCATCTCAAGTAGGATCACAAGGAAATGGACAGCATGTGACTTGCATGTGACATATGAGTGTCTGAGCAAAGGGTCTGAATACTTATGACTATGTGATAATTCAGTTTTTCTTTTATAATAAATTTGCAAAAAATTCTACATTTTTGTTTTTTTCAGACAAGATGGGTTGCAGAGTGTACTTTAATCAGAAAAAAATGAACTTTTTAGAATTTACCAAATGGCTGCAATGAAACAAAGAGTAAAAAATTTAAAGGGGTCTGAATACTTTCTGTACCCATTGTAGATAAAATATAGGTAAAGATACACCAACAAATCAGTAAAGATATCAGAGTAATAGGAAAATAGACATAAAGACTGATGCAGTGCTTGGCATAAATGAGTACACCCTTCTTGAAAAGTATGATTTCAATCAATATTTCACTGAATATAAGAACAATTTAAAACATTTTTTGACACAACTGAGTTTCATACAGCATTATTGTAACCCATAACATGAAAGTAAGGTTAATAATATAGCTTTCATTATAAAATATTCCGTTTTATTTAAATTAGTTGATACCAAAAATAATACACCCCACATTAAAAACTACTACATCTAGTATTTTGTATGACCTCCATGAATTTTAAGGACAGCAGATCTTTGACATGTTTGAAAAGTGCACGTCTACCAAGGACACAGAGCGATGGCAGCATTTTCTCTTTCAATATAGAACAGTACAATTGTTTCATGATACCATCAATGAAATTTAGCTGCCTGACACCAGCAGTTCTCATGCAGCCCCACATAAGGGCACTGCCACCACCATGTTTCACTGTATGCACCATGTATTTTTCTTTGCAACGCCATACTGTTTTGATGCCATCAGTTTCAAAAACATTTATCTTGGTCCATCACTCCAGAGTATGGAGTCCAAAAAAGTCTTCATATTTTTCAGCATGGGCCCTGTCAATTTGTAGGTAAGCAATTTTGTTCATGGACTTTACGAGAGGCTTCCTTTGTGGATGACACCAATGTATGCCATTCCTCTGCGGTATATGCTGTGGGGTTTGGTACTCACTCGGCTGCGGTTGAGGTAGGCACAGGAAGCATTCTCATTGAAATCCAGGCTGGTTTATTAAAGAGCATAAACCGCTTAGGAAGCAAAACATAAAAAACAGCCCTGTCTGGCCCAAAGTGGAAGCACAAAGGAAAATGTCCATGCAACGTTGCGGGTTCGCCCGCTCTGGTTAGTGTCCAGTCCTTAGGTCCCACTCAAAAAGCGCTGTTCATGAAGTCAGCGTAGGGTAAATACACTCAATTACAAATTGCCAAAAGGCAAATAGACCCTAACTAAAGACTCTTAAAAATTAATCGTTAAAAGTTAATTTTTAAGAGTCTTTAATTAGGGTCTATTTGCCTTTTGGCAATTTGTAATTCAGTCCTTAGGTCCTAACACAGACCAACACCCTGGAGAGCCACACATCTCCAGATACAGACTCTGAATGTGACACTTGGTCTTCATTTTATCTACCAAACCACACCCCTCGGGGTGAGGATATGTTAGCAGCCATTCCCTCCCATCTCTTACAGTATGACTGCTTGTAAAACCCGGCCCTGATACGCCGTATTAATCCTCTCAGCACTATATGTGCTGGAGCATGCTTTTCCGGGCTTACATCACTGAAGCTATCAACCTCGATGACACATATCTCCCCTAAAGGACCTGTCCGGCGGCCATCTTACATACCCCTCCCTCTGCCCAAAGCCGGGGGCTTGGCACCCTCCACTGTTAAACAGTGGACCCTAGACAGTGCGTCTGCATTGCCATGCAGTTTCCTGGGCCTATGTTCTACATGGAAATTAAAATCCTGAAGAGCTAGGAACCACCTGGTCACCCGGGCATTGTTCCACTTTTTCTCACTTATCCACCTTAGTGGGGCATGGTTTGACACCAGCCTGAACTTCCTACCTAAGAGATAGTATCTTAGAGTGTCCAAAGCCCACTTGATGGCCAAACATTCCTTCTCCACTAAGGAGTAATTTTTCTCGCAGGATGTAAACTTCCGACTTAAATACATCATGGGGTGCTCTTCTCCGTTCAACTCTTGTGATAGAACAGCACCCAGCCCGACATCTGATGTGTCCATCAGGACCACAAACTCTTTAGAGAAATCCGGTGCCACCAACACTGGCTGTTTACAAAGGTCTAGCATCAGTTCCTGGAAGGCAGTCTCAGTTTCTCGAGACCACATAGCCATAGCTGACTTTGTCTCTTTAATGAGGTCTGTCAAAGAGGTGGCTATCATGGCGAAGATATAGATACAACGGCGGTAATAGCCCACTATGCCAAGGAACGCTCTGACCTGTTTCTTTGAGAGGGGTTGTTGCCAACTTTGGATCGCGTCGACTTTATTTATTTGGGGCTTTATTCCGCCTCTACCTACGACATAGGCCAAGAATTTGGCATCCTTCATGCCCATGGCACATTTCTTCGGGTTTATGGAAAACTCCGCCTTTTGTAGAGCATCAAGTATTGCCTGGCCTTTGCTTAGATGGCTTCCCCAATCTTGGCTGTAGATTACAATGTCATCCAGGTAGGCCACTGCGAACTTCTTGTGGGGAGCTATGATCCAGTCCATGGCTTTCTGGAAGGTAGCCGGAGCTTCTTGCAACCCAAATTGCATCCTTGTGTATTGGAAACAACCATCTGGCATTGAGAAAGCTGTCTTCTCCTTGGCATCTTGAGACATGGGAATTTGCCAATACCCATTTGTGAGGTCAAGGGTGGTAATGTACCTGGCCAACCCTAGCCTTTCAATCAGTTCATCTACCCTGGGCTTTGGGTACGAATAGAACTTAGAGACCTCATTCAGTTTCCTATAGTCATTGCAAAACCAAGATTCTCCATCGGGTTTCGGCACTAAGACTATGGGACTGGACCAGCCACTCTTGGACTCTTCAATTACTCCCAGGCTCAGCAGTCCAGTTGGTGAACTTTATAGTTGACCTCACCAACCTTTTCCACTACTTCATAGGGGCCCTGCCACTTGGCCAGGAATTTGCTCTCCACCGTAGGTACAAGCATCAGTACCCTATCCCCAGAGTTGAAGTGTCTCACCCTTGCTGATCTATTTTACACCCTCAACTGTGCCTCTTATGCTTTGAGGAGGTGTTCTTTATCAATGGGCACCACCTCTGCAATCCTCTCCTCGCCAGGAGACTCGCAACACTCATCAGGAGGGCGTTAAACTAGAAGAAGAGGGGATGGGAAGAAAAACCCGGACACGAACATGAAACCAGAGAACATACTAATGAAAGATATGAAGTGCGACAAAGAAGGTCCAAGACAAGATACTTGGAAGGGAGGTAAGAAAATTTCTAATACAATCCACAGGGAGAAGATTGGAACAAAACAAAATCGTGTAAATTGCGTGCTAGCAAATGCCAGAAGCCTGACAAACAAGATGGATGAACTGGAAGCAGAAATATCTACAGGTAACTATGACATAGTGGGAATAACCGAGACATGGTTAGATGAAAGCTATGACTGGGCCGTTAACTTGCAGGGTTACAGTCTGTTTAGAAGGGATCGAAGAAATCGGAAAGGGGGTGGAGTCTGTCTATATGTAAAGACGTGTCTAAAGCCTACAATACGGGAGGATGTATGGGAGGGAAATGAGGAGGTCGAGTCCTTATGGGTGGAGATACATGGGGCAAAAAACAATAATAAAATTATCATAGGAGTCTGTTATAAACCACCAAATATAGCAGAAGCCACGGAAAGTCTATTAATGAGACAAATAGACGAAGTAGCAAAAAATAACGAGGTGATTATTATGGGGGACTTCAACTACCCCGATATAGACTGGGAAACCGAAAGCTGTAGATCTCAGAAAGGAAACAGGTTTCTGTCAATTATCAAAGACAATTATTTGTCACAACTTGTGCAGGAACCAACTAGAGGGACGGCCCTTTTAGACTTAATATTAACTAACAGGCCAGACAGAATAACTGAGGTGCAGGTTGGGGGGCACCTGGGAAATAGTGACCACAACATTATACAATTCCACATGTGCTTCAGTAGGGTGCCCAGCAAGAGAGTTACAAAAACACTGAACTTCAGGAGGGCAAAGTTTGATCAGCTAAGAGATGCCCTTCACCTTATAGACTGGGATAGTATCTTTAGTAATAGGAGCACGGATAGAAAATGGGAAATTTTCAAAACAGTCCTACATAGTCACTGTAGAAGGTACATACCTTATGGGAATAAAAGGGCTAGGAATAGGAGGAAGCCAATGTGGCTAAATAAGGAAGTCAAGAGGGCAATGAAAAACAAAAAAAGGGCTTTCGGTAAACTTAAACAAGAAGGCAGCGAGGAAGCGCTAATATCTTATAGGGAAAAAAACAAAATCTGTAAGAAACAAATAAGAATAGCAAAAGAGGAGACAGAGAGACTAATTGCCAAGGAAAGTAAAATGAATCCCAAACTGTTCTTTAACTATATAAACAGTAAAAGGATTAAAACTGATGGAGTTGGCCCATTGAAAAATAACCTGGCTAAAATCATAGAGGGCGATAAGGGTAAAGCAAACCTACTCAATAGCTTCTTCTCCACTGTTTTCACAAATGAAAACAATTTATCGGAGGAAATGCAGAGTGATAAAGTAAACCCTCCGCTAAATATCACCCACCTAACCCAGGAGGAAGTTCAGAAACGCCTAAATAATATCAAAATAGACAAGTCACCAGGCCCAGATGGCATACACCCCCGGGTACTAAAAGAATTAAGTAATGTGATAGACAGACCGCTGTATCTTATATTCAAGCACTCTTTATGGACCGGGACTGTCCCACTAGACTGGCGCCAAGCAAATGTGGTACCAATATTCAAAAAGGGGTCTAAAAGTGACCCTGGGAACTATAGACCAGTCAGCTTAACGTCTGTTGTGGGTAAATTGTTTGGAGGATTTCTTAGAGATGCTATTGTAGAATATCTTAATGATAATAACTGTCTAACTCCATATCAACATGGATTCATGAGGGATCGCTCCTGCCAAACAAACCTGATGGCCTTCTACGAGGAGGTGAGCTCACAGCTGGACCGGGGAGAGTCAGTGGATGTTGTATACCTTGACTTCTCCAAAGCGTTTGATACCGTGCCACACAAAAGGTTGGTATATAAAATGAGAATGCTTGGTCTGGGGGATAATGTGTGCAAGTGGGTAAATAGCTGGCTGAGTGATAGAAAGCAGAGGGTGGTTATCAATGGAGTAAGCTCAGGGTGTGTCAGGGTTACTAGCGGGGTGCCTCAAGGGTCTGTCTTGGGCCCTATATTATTTAATATATTTATTAATGATCTAGTGGAAGGGTTGCATAGTAAAATAGCAATATTTGCAGATGATACTAAACTTTGTAAAGTAGTTAATACAGATGAGGATAGGGCACAGCTACAGGAGGATTTAGATAAATTGGGGAGTTGGGCCAAAAAATGGCAAATGGGGTTCAATGCCGATAAATGTAAGGTCATGTGACGCGCCCCTGGGAATGTGTCGCGCTGCGTTGCGCACGCGGGAGCCTACCCGGAGCCGGATCAGTGGAGGGTTGTAGTCTCGTGGCGGTGACCCGGTCCGTGCCCAGGGAGTCAAACTAGACGGCAGTCTATTAGTAGTAAATAGTTGAGGACTACGCCACCCGTTGAGTGCAGCCAGGGAGCTGCTGCTGCAGGGCAGACCGCTGAGGCCGGTGGTAGGATTGTGCAGCGTGATAGTATAACCCCCAACGGGAGGGGTATGGCCTCAGGGCAGCCGACGTGGATGATGGGGGTAGCAGGAACCACTCAGAGACGGTACGGTGTAGTTCAGGGTCTTTACTGGTAACAACGACAGACCCTCCCGGAGTACTTGCTAGCAAACGGGGTCTGGTCAGTCTTTGAGCAGATGGGATCTCCCCTGGCCAGGCGTAGTTGTAGGCCTCCCAAACTGACTGTACTCTTCTGGCTACCTTGCTAGAAGCTGATGTAAGTAGCCCACGTCCCTGAGTGTACCGTGTGGTGCTCACCCGTATGGCCGGTGACTCGGGGCCTTCTAATGGCTTCCGCTCCACGATGGCGGTGCTGGTCCCACGCGTGTGACCGTGCCTTCGGGCTTCTGGGCCAGAGGACCTGAAATCCCCTGCCTGACGGATTCTGCTGCTGGGTAGGAGTTAGTCCCCACAGCCTCGGACCCCGGGTCCGGTAAAGAATCTTCTTAGTCAGGGCGAACTCTGCAGCTGCCAGCCCCTGACTCCTTGTAACTCTGCTGTTTCCTATGCTGCTTCTTGTCTCCACTCTCCTTGTCTGACTCACCCTGCCTCAGCCCCGGGTTTATACAGGGGAGTTCTTCCCCTCCCAAGACTGGGCAGGAGGTGTGGCATGCACAGGATCCCTGACCAAAGGACCTCCCACCTGCTCTCAGACATAATATCTCTATCACTGTGGCAACCAGACCCCTGGGGTGTCACACATGCACATGGGAAAGAAAAACAGCAGTCACCCATACATATTAAATGGGAAACCGTTGGGGAAATCTGACATGGAGAAGGACCTGGGCGTCTTGGTTAGCAGCAAATTAAATTGGAGTGCCCAGTGTCAGGCAGCAGCTGCGAAGGCAAATAGAGTCATGGCATGCATCAGAAGAGGAATAGGGGCATATGATGAGAACATTGTTCTTCCTCTGTATAAAGCGCTGGTAAGGCCGCACTTAGAATATTGTGCACAGTTCTGGGCTCCGGTGCTCAGGAAAGACATATTGGAGCTAGAGAGAGTACAAAGGAGGGCGACTAAGGTAATAAAGGGAATGGAGGGACTAGAATACCCAGAGAGGTTGTCAAAATTAGGCCTATTTACGTTGGAAAAGAGAAGGCATTGGGGAGACCTCATAAACATGTATAAATACATCAGGGGGCAGTACAGAGATCTCTCCCATGACCTGTTTATACCAAGGATGGTGACAAAGACGAGGGGGCACACTATGCGTCTGGAGGAAAGGAGGTTCCTGCACCAGCATAGAAGGGGATTGTTTACGGTCAGAGCCGTGAGACTCTGGAACTCTCTGGGAGAGGAAGTGGTGATGTCCAACTCACTTAATGAGTTCAAGAGAGGCCTGGACGCCTTTCTTGAGAACAATAAAATTACATCTTATGCTTAGTGATAGTTAATTAATCCAGGGATTTAATCTGACTGCCAGATTGGAGTCGGGAAGTGAATTTTTCCTCAATGATGTAAATTGGCCAATACCGCATGGGGTTTTTTTTCCTTCCCCTGGATCAACGCTGCGGAATAGCTGCAGTGCACAAGAAATAGGCTGAACTGGATGGATGCTTGTCTTTTTTCGGCCTTATAAACTATGTAACTATGTAACTATCTGGGCCACATGTTCGATTACACTCCTGTAGGATGTAGACTCCACCTTCCAGGTCTCCTTGGCTACATCCAGGAGTTCACGGGAGTGTCGGCCATATAAGAGCTCAAAAGGGGAGAATCCAGTAGAGGCCTGTGGGACTTCTCTGATGGAGAACAGAAGGTACGACAGTAGACAGTCTCAATCCCGTCTGTCCTTCTCTACAACCTTCTTCAACATGGCCTTCAAGGTTTTATTAAACCTCTCCATCAAACCGTCTGTCTGTGAGTTGTAGACTGAGGTCCTGAGTTGTGTGATTTGCAGGGTTTTGCACAACTCCCTCATCACCATTGACATAAATGGGGTTCTTTGGTCAGTTAGGATCTCCTTAGGAAACCCCGTTGTAGAGAAGATGTGGACCAACTCCTGGGCTATGCACTTGGCAGAGGAGGTTTGTAGTGGTACGGCCTCTGGCTACCATGTAGCATAGTCTAGTACCACCAGAATATACTGATGTCCTCTGGCGTACTTGACCAGGGGTCCCACTAGATCTATGGCGAAGCGATTGAATGGGACCTCAATGATAGGCAGTGGCTCTAAGGGACTACAGAAGAAAGCCTCAGGGGAGGTCAGCTGGCAGGTGGGACAGGACCTACAATAATTTACGATCTTTCGGTGACAACCGGACCAGTAGAACCTCTGTAGAATCCTTTCCTGGGTTTTTTCTACCCCCAGATGATCACCTAACACATGTGCATGGGCCATATCTAACACCCTGCGTCTCTAGGGCCCTGGCACTAGTAACTGCTTGACTACCTCCCCTCTGAGATTGGTGACCCAATATAGTAACTCCCCTTTTACGGCAAGTACGGATATCGGGTGTCAACCCCTAACTCTTGAGCAACACCATTAAGAACAGTGACATTATCAAACGCCCCTTTTAGAGTTAAGTCCCTGAGTTGGGTGGTTCCAAAGTTTCCCCCGAACACATCCAGTTCAAAGAATGTTGGCCTCTGGGGATACTGCCTCATCCTCATTGCCAACAAGCACAAAAAAGGGAAACCCGTCAGTTGCAGCCTGCGACAAGGTATCTTTGAGAGCGACCTGGCTGTTATCCAGGAAAACCCGGTGTCCTCCCTTTCCCCACAGGTCCCACCCTATTATAACCAGGTGCAATAGGTCATTGACTACACCCACTTCATGGGACTGGGGGCCACAGTTTGTGTCTATAACCACTCGGGCGACAGGGTAGTCCTTAGTGTCACCATGGATACAGCGGACGCCCACCATTTTCCCCTGAATCAGCCGATGAGGTATTGTGGCCCTCACTAGGGTTACCAGACTCCCCGAGTCCAACAGACCAGCCATTTGCACTCCATTCACTGACACGGGGCATGCCTGCGGGCCCTCACCGGGTTGAGGGACAGCACTGCAGGCAGGATATGCAAAGTACGAGAAGCGCTGTCCTGTGCTGCAGTCCATTGGCTCGTTGGTCATTGAGCAACGGGCGACTATGTGACCAAAGGTGTATCATCTTCAACACATTATGTCATTGGACGGGGTCTTTGGCAGCAACTCAGAAGCCTCCTGGGCTCTTGGACACCCCCCAGATGTGGCTCTAGTTTCCTTCTTTTGGGTGTCCGCCCCCCTTTGGGAACCCCAGTATGGAGATGTTAAGACCCCTTGCTTCCCCAAGGAACTCTCTACCTCCTTGTAGCTTTCCACCAGCCCCACCAGGTCATCGGCATTACGGGGATCTCCCTGGGCAACCCAGGATTGCACCGGCCTCGGAAGGGAGTGTATGAACCTGTCCATGACAACCTTCTCCACCATCTGTGCTGGGGAGGAAGATTCAGGTTGCAACCACTTTTGGACCAGGTGTAGGAGGTCAAACATTTGGGACCGGGGAGGTTTGTCACTGCAATATGCCCAGTGGTGCACCCATTGTGCCCTAACAGTCAGAGTCACAGCTAAGCGCGCCAAGATCTCCATTTTCAATTTGGCATACTCCTTTGCATCCCCCAAAGCCAAGTCATAATAGGCCTTCTGCGGTTCCCCTGTTAAATATGGTGCCAAAACCTCTGCCCACTGCTCTGGAGTCAATTTCTCCAGCTTGGCCACCCTCTCAAACACAGTCAGGAACACCTTGACGTCATCACCCGGGGTCATCTCTTGTAAGTCTCTTCTTACCGCCTTCCTGACTTGTGAGTCATCACTTGAACTTGGAGGTTGGGAAGCTGCCCTGCCACAGATCACCTTGGCCAGGAGTTCCATCTGCTGCTTGTGCTGCTGCTGCATCTGCTGCTGTTGCCACTGTTGCTGCTGCTGTTGATACTGATGCTGCCGCGCCTGCTGCTGCTGTTGCCACTGCTGCTGCTGCTGCTGCTGCAGATTAGCCTGCACCAGCTGCTTTATCAGCTCCTCCATGCTGCCGGACGTCCCTTGCTGGCTGGCGGCCTTCACCCAGGATATAAACGGTTTCCTGTAGCAGTCACACTACCCCTTGGGATTAATGTTCATGCTTCTAGCTCCAATTGTGGTGTTTGGTACTCACTCAGCTGCAATTGAGGTATGCACAGGAAGCATTCTCATTGAAATCCAGGCCGGTTTATTAAACAGCATAAACCGCTCAGGAAGCAAAACATAAAAAACAGCCTTGTCCAGCACAAAATGGAAACACAAAGGAAAATGTCCATACAACGTTGCGGGTTCGCCTCCTCAGGTTAGTGTCCAGTCCTTAGGTCCTAACACAGACCAACACCCTGGAGATCCACACATCTCCAGACACAGACTCTGAATGAGACACTTGGTCTCCATTTTATCTGCCACACCACACCCCTGAAGGAGGGGATATGTGAGCAGCCATTCCCACCCATCTCTTATGACTGCTCCTAAAACCCGCCCCTGATACGCCCTATTAACCCTCTCAGCACTATATGTGCTGGAGCATGCTTTTCCGGGCTTTCATCACCGAAGCTATCAACCTCGATGACACATATCTCCCCTCAAGGACTTGTCCAACGGCCACTTTACAACGCTTTATTCTGACATGGAAACACTCACTCCGGTTTGGCTTTATATTTGTTTAGCTTACTGCGGTGAGCTTGCATATCAATTTTCTTCAACCCTTCCTTTCAGAAGACGCTCCTGTTCAGGTGTTAACTTCCATGGACGTCTCTGCGAGATGGTTGAATCCCTTCTTTTGTTAAATTTTTATATTACTTTTGTTACGTTATTCTGACAGATAAGTAAAGCTTTGCTAATCTTCTTGTAGCCTTCACTTTTTTTTATGTAAAGATGTACTCATTTGTACTAAGCATGTAAAAACATGTATAATATAGGATTTGTTGCTCTGATGAAATTGCAGGACAAGGTTATCTCTGAATGTACAGATTTTATTTAGTTAAGCGGCAGCGGTTATTATGAGCAGAACATATAAGGACCTTGCGTGTTACATATCCACCACTCAAAAGGACTAACCATTGTCTGCCTTATCAAGTACAAAACTTTTTATTTTGTTTCAATAAAGAACATTTTTCAGGCTTTATGCAGTAAAAAGAAAAACACAATGAGGCAGATTTACTTAAGCTGCCTAACTTTTAGACAGTGTAAACAAGACAGTCCAAAGAGGCTTATGAAGTTTAACAAATTGGGTGTATTCTTAGACTGTGTAGTCTAAGTTTATACCATCTAGTAGATAGCTAGTCTTCCTCACCTCTTCTGGATCCAACAGCGAAAGCTCCATTTTCCGTCTGAAGCTGTCAGCCCCCTCTGTGCAACAGGTTGACATGGAAATCTGATGTGCTGCTGTGATGTCATTCTCCTATATTATTTAGCCCAGCTCAGGCAGTGAGACTTTGCCAGAGAATTCAGGTGGTTGGTATCCTTGCTGCAATTGTGGACTGTTACGTCTGTGACAATTCTGCATTAGGACTCTCTCACAAACCCAGCTCTGAAGCTGAGTCAACTCTTGTATTTTGATTTATCAGCCTGCATTGGATTCTACTGCAAACTCAGCTCAACTATATTGCTTCTAGATTGCAACTTTGTTATGTTTGCTTTATATTGTTCCAGCTTTGCTTCATTTTTGGTGCATTTGTGAAATATGATGACCAGGGGTCCCCAACCTTTAGCTCAAGAGCCACATGTGGCTCTCGGGCCCATGATGTGGGCTTGTGGGCCCGTGATGTGTGACTCACGGCTGTCTGTAGCTTGGTGCATTAGCACCAGGTGTTGCAAACAGCTATTAAGAGCAAATCTCTAGATGGTGACTTTTGTATGTAGCCATGCACAGAAGAGCAGATTAATAACGGATGTGTGAAGCAGGCTCAAGACGTGGAGGAAGTAGGACAGCGAGGTCAGACTACACACAGTTTGTAGTCTGTTACTATGGAGGCACATGGGTCTACGTAGAACCTGTGTAGACAAAGCCAAATGGAGAGTTGTAATCAAGAATACCTGCAAAGTTGCTTGACATTTTATTTCAGATCATGGTTGCAAAGTTAAATATACCCTTTAATTTTATTCTTGTATTAAAAACAAAATAAGTTACAGATGATTTTCATTTGCATGTATCTTTATGGGTCCAACTAACCTCATAGACTGAGAAAATCCTGAATGGAGCTTCCTTTTACCCCCATATCTATTACTAAAGGTCAGAACTTTCAGCGATGACAGTAACAGCAGCATATCCATCAAAAAATAAGAACTGTCATCATTGTGAGCTGCAGCATTATAAAAAATGTGTGGATATGGAGCTTAAACTCAACGCATATTAACATTTAAATGGACCCCGGCAGTAAAGGATACATTGGTAAACTTTAGCATGTGCTTGTGTGTGAATGGAGCCGTTGTGAACATGTGCAACCACCACTTCTCTAGACAATGAAAAGAACAATGGTCGCACATGTACATTCACACAGGGATCCATTTTTGTCATAGTTGGACTCCAGCGATCATCCACTTGTCAATTATCCCGAGGTTAGGGGATATATAGTATGACGCTTATAGGACAACCCCTGAACTAAGGATTCAACCATCGTAAGCCTTCACGAAGAAACATACCACCACAGCTCTTTAAATTGGGTCATCTTGCCTTCAGCTCTTCCTCCTCTTATTTCTTGCCAGGGCGGTGCATTCTTGTTTGATTGACAGTTCAGACCATGGCACTGCTGGTCCAAAATGTGTAGTCTCCACTGCTGCAAGCAGATTCAACTTTACCCCTGCAGCAGCTGAGGAGCCAGATCAATGAATATGGCCAGATTTGTAGCACTGCTTACAAAGAGCTTGTAAATGCTACGCTTCTCTTAAGAGTCCGGCAACCATTGATGGACGGATTCGGCCACTGTAAACAGGCAATGAGCAGTAAACAATAAAATGAAAAATTCATTCATTGTTGAAAGTGAACAAAATTTTTAATAACTAACACATTTCAAAACTGGTTGTTTTTGCAATATTATAAATTGAAAATGATTTGAAAGGCCTTTTAAAGAGAACCTGCCATTAGATTAATGCCATCAGAACTACGAGCACTATGTATCACAGCTTGCCTGCGCAATTTTAGCCACGAATGTTTTACTTTAAAGTTCTGCAGTCTTTCAGAGACAATATAGTTTATAAAGCCAGCTGGGGACTATAGAGAGAGACTTGAGTGTAGGTTTTGGAGGATGGCTGAGATCTCACACTGCTCAGTACAAGATGCAGTTGTCATTCAGGCTGGGTGGATGCAGACTAAATACACTTTCTTCTAAAGCGCTTTCCATGTTTAGAAGGACTCAAAAAATAATCATCTTAATAACATTATGCAGTAATTCTGTCTTGGATTTTCAAAGTTAGTACATCAGTCCCATCAAGTGCAAGATATCTGTCGAATAATATATGCAGTTTGCATTGTGTAATTCTATGACAGATCCGCTTTAAACTACGAAAATGCAGCTTCTTTATTTCATACGGTCTTTCTTTGGTCAGTTTCTTTGTGAATTGCAAACTCAAAGAAAAATACAGAAAATCTGTCAGTTAAATATGAGAAGATGACATGGAACATAGCGCAGAGCTTTGAGTCCTATCAATAAAAGGTTAATCTGTGTCAGGGTGTTTTTCTTCCCTGTCTTGTTTTATTAATGAAGGATCTTGCACCATTGTCTTTGCTTTGTTCTCCAGTGTCCTATTTTCACAACCTTTACTAATATCCCAAGTGGATGAAATCCTGACTTTAGTTAACCCTGTATTGATAAAACGCTCCTTTTGTTGATTATAGTGCCATCTTCCTAGTGGCAAGCTTGCTTCCATCTGATATTTTGCTTGTCTTCTTTTAGTTTTTGAGTAATGATTGGCAACTCACACATTATGGAGACAATTCATTTGTGGGGTTTATTAAGTGACTTTTCTGTTTTTTGGCTTGTGATATTTTCTCCAGTTTTTAATTTAAAAAAGGTGCAAATGAAATAATAAATAAGCGCAGATATATATATATAAAAAAAAGTCATTATTACAACCATTTACACTCAAGATAAAAGATGCAAAGACAATTTATGAATTGAGGCCAATGGACCTGATTCCTTAAAGGGAATCTGTCAGTGGGATTTTGCTATTCAATCTGAGAGCAGCATAATATAGTGCACAAGATCCTGATTCCAATAATAGATAACTTATAAGGCTGCTTGCTGTAGTTTCAATACAATCAGTGTTTTATCAGCAGGAGATTATCACTACAGGACTAGGTCTCACCTGCACACCAGTCAGGCTAATGTGTGTAACCCCGCCTCCACCACTGATTGGTAGCTTGCTGAAAATTCATAGTGTGCACAGGAAGTTGCCAATCAGGGGTGTGGGCGGGGTTATACACAGTCCAAAAGTCTTATCTTCTACATCTACATCAGACAAACAAGGATTCTATCAAAACTACAAAATGCAACCCAGTAAGTGACACATCCCTAGAATCAGGCTTTCTTGCCCTATATTTTGCTGCTGTCAGATTATAGAGCAAAATCCTGCTGACAGATTCCCTTTAAGACTGCCATTTTGTACACTAGTTTTAATGATGGTAGGGCGGAAGTAAGATGCAGCACATTCAATAAGAGTCATGCGCTGACTTGGGGGCTGAAATCCCGGAATCTCTCAGGCTAAACTACGACTTCTAGTTCTGATGAGGTGCACAAGAACCCTCCTGAGACATATTACAGCCGGAAGTCCAGGCTCAGTGTGAGAGTGAGAGACCCAGGAATTTCAGCGTTCAAGGCAGGGACCAGAAGATGCGATGATGTCTGGACGGGTTCATCTTAGCTGTGATGAAGTTGGAATCTGGCTTAGCTAATAAATAGTGTTGAGCGAGCACTAAAATGCTCGGGTGCTCGAAGCTCGGGCCGAGCTCGCCGTGATACTCGGGTGCTCGACCCGAGCAACGAGCCCAATGTTAGTCTATGGGAGACCCGAGCATTTTTGCAGCGGCACCCCCGGCAGTCTGTAGAAGGCCTAAGTGCCCAAAACAATAGTGACAGTGCTCAAATGACATGGGGACAGCATGGGCATCGCCCCAGGAAGCATTTCTGACCCCCAGGTCACTGCTGTCAACAACATGGTCAGAGGTATTAAGCCACTTTAATGGGCTCACAATAAAACGTTCAAAAACGAAACTGAAACGGTTTTCCTGTGAAATATGTTAAGGAACATCCTTTCCAGGGTAAAGACTTGTGTATAAGGTAAAATAAATAACCAAAAACAAAAATACTCCTCCACACCTTGGGCTATGTTCACAAGTAGCATTTTTTATGC
This sequence comes from Phyllobates terribilis, assembly GCF_046119375.1. Taxonomy (NCBI): domain Eukaryota; kingdom Metazoa; phylum Chordata; class Amphibia; order Anura; family Dendrobatidae; genus Phyllobates; species Phyllobates terribilis. The sequence continues at coordinate 334,223,953 of NW_027362768.1, forward strand.
GTTTTTGCACTTTTGTATTGCTTTCAACCGTGACAAATGCATTCACCGGGAAATGTAATTTTAACATTTTACAATCTTATCTGGCCATGTGCTGTGTGACACATGCATACAGTGCTGAAAAGACATGGGAACAGCATGGGGAAGACCTCTGGAAGCATCTCTGACACCCAGGTCACTTCCTAAAAGTGTGCCCATCAGAAGTGATCCTTTCCGCATCAGAAGATGCAGACTTGCAACTATCCCCGTGCAAGTCCTTGTCCCAGGGCAGTGTTCAATTGTACCTCCCCCATTCCTTGCAATGCAAGCGCAAGTATGCAGCCTGCCACCCACCCACCCCCAGGCTGCAATACCATACTGCTAGCTTGCTTGCAATTGAAATGGGGCCTTTTAGTTTGGAGGAGGCCGAAGCTGGCCACTACCTCATGGCTGCTTTGGCAGCGAGGTATCCATACTCAGTCCCCAGCCGCCCGGCGGCCGGGTGTCCACGCTCCGCCAGGGGGCGGCCGGGTGTCCATACTCGGTCCCCAGCCGCCCCGCGGCCGGGTGTCCACACACGGTACCCAGCCGCCTGGGGGCGGCCGGGTGTCCATAAACGGTCCCCAGCTGCCTCTATTTCTCCTTGGAACATCCCCCCACACACTTTTCTTAGCCTAGCCTGCTTTTGGGCAGCATTGGACTAGCCCACCAGAGAACCAGACTCCTCCAGTGGCCCTGGCTTCTCCATCAGGGGAGTTGAGAGTGCCAAGGTGGGGAGCATGATGATGATGATAGAAGTTACCATCTGCTTTGTTTTCTTGGAATGCAAGCGCATGTATGTAGTAGCGGCTAGGCCTGAGGTGGTCAGCGTTTTGGCGCATATCCTACCTCCTCCGAGGATTGCTGGATGTTTTCCTGCTACTATCCCAGTTCTATGACTCCCTTTAAAACAAAGCTTCAGGTGATGAATGATGGATGAGGTGGTGGCAAAGGAGAAAGAGCAGGAGGAACAGGGACCATTCACATCAATATCAGGCCAGTCAACCACACATGTCTAGTAGGATATGTTTCTGTACCAAAAGGAGCGGTTAGGCAACACAGTTATAGGGCATACAGTGAGTGCAATGCCTACCAAAAATTTCGAGGCACTCCAATGCCCCTTATAAGTGACATGGAGGTCAGGGGGCCTTAACTAAACCCTTTTTTCCATTTATAGCAACTGGGTCTCCTGTGCACTGTTGGCCTAAGCAGTGAATGGAAGGCTTTCCAAAAATTATGAGGAACTGCAATGCCCCTTGAAACAGACGTGGATGAAAGCATACTAAAAACCTTCTACCCATTATTGGGGAGTGGGTCTCCCTTAGTGTTTGCCTGCGCATTGAAAAGCAAAAGCTGACTAAAATTAGGAGGAAATTCAATGCCCGTTGGAAGAATGGTGGAGTTCGCAGTGGAATAAAAAGACAATATCAATGCCCCTTGAAAAAGCGGTGGAGGTCGCAGTAGCTTAACAAGACGGTTTTAATGCCCCTTGGAAAAGTGGTGGAGGTCGCAGTGGAATAAAAAGACAATATCAATGCCCCTGGGAAAAGTGGTGGAGGTCGCAGTAGCTTAACAAGACGGTTCTAATGCCCCTTGGAAGAGACGTGGAGGTCACAGTGGAATAAAAAGACAATATCAATGCCCCTGGGAAAAATGGTGGAGGTTGCAGTAGCTTAACAAGATGGTTTTAATGCCCCTTGGAAGAGTGGTGGAGGTCACAGTAGCTTAACAAGACGGTTTTAATGCCCCTTGGAAGAGACGTGGAGGTCGCAGTGGAATAAAAAGACAATATCAATGCCCCTGGGAAAAGTGGTGGAGGTCGCATTAGCTTAACAAGACGGTTTTAATGCCCCTTGGAAGAGACGTGGAGGTTGCAGTAGCTTAGCAAGACGGTTTAAATGCCCTTTGGAAGAGTGGTGGAGGTTACAGTAGCTTAACAAGACAGTTTTAATGCCCCTTGGAGAAGTGGTGGAGGTCGCAGTAGCTTAACAAGACGCTTTTAATGCCCCTTGGAAGAGATGTGGAGGTCAGAGTGGTTTAACAAGACGGTTTTAATGCCCCTTGGAAGAGCGGTGTGTTACGCTCACGCCAGGACTGACTGGCGTGAGCATGATTAGTGATCCCACTGTACCATGAACCGGGGAGTGCCTGGAAGGGCGTAACTAAGTATCTACCCGATCCGACCAAGGTCGCACGGCGGCTAACGACTCCGTGAAATAAGGAGGAACAGAGCAGAGGGACCAGGTGCGACTCCACGTCAGACCCTGGTCACAGTTGTTGACCCACACCGGGGAATGCAGGAACAGGCAGGTAGGCTGGCACACAGGCAGGTGGGTATTTGCAAGTACGGCTGGTATGCTGGCAGGTGGGCAATGGCAAGCACGGCTGGTATGTAGGCAGGAGGGGGTACTGGCCGGCACGGCTGGAGTGCCGACAGGGAGGCACTAGCAGGTTGGAGCGCAGACTGGATTGGGTCCAGTACAGACTGGGATTCAGGAACAGAACCGCAGATGCGGTAGACAAGCGGAGCAGAGAAGAACCGCCGGAGCGGTGGGTAAAGCAGAGCAGGAAGATACCACCGGAGCGGTGAGCAAGGCAGAGCAGGTGGAACCGCCGGAGCGGTGAGCAAGGCAGAGCAGGAGGAACCGCCGGAGCGGTGAGCAAGGCAGAGCAGGAGGAACCGCCGGAGCAGAAAGCAAGGCAGAGCAGAGAAATACCGCCGGAGTGGCGAGCAAGGCAGAGAAGGAGGAACTGCCAGAGCAGTGAGCAAGGCAGAGCAGGAGGAACCGCCGGAGCCGAGAGCAAAGCAGAGCAGAGAGATACCGCCGGAGCGGTGAGCAAGGGCAGAGCAGGAGGAACCGCCGGAGCGGTGGGTAAGTCAGAGCAGAGGGAAGCCGCCGGAGCTGTGGGCAAGTCAGAGCAGAGAGAAACCGCTGGAGCGGTGGGCAAGTCAGAGCAGAGAGAAACCGCCGGAGCGTTGGACAAGTCAGAGCAGAGAAAAACCGCCGGAGCGGTGGGCAAGTCAGAGCAGAGAGCGGTGGACAAGGCAGAGAGGACAGGGCTCTGTTCACATGGAACAGACTGGAAAATACAGGAAGATACGGAGGTATGGAAAAGGGACAAACAGAACCATATACACACAAGGTACTTGCTATGAAGTAGCGAGTGGACACAAAACTCACAAACAGAAGTACAGAGACAACGAGTAGGAGTTAGGTGCAGGTTCAGACAATGCAGGAAAAGGGAAGGTTCGGACATAGAGACAAAACAGGTAAAAGGCTAAGGTACAGTTCAGACAGGAACTGCTACTGCAGAGATACAGGAGAGAGTCTGGGTATACGGCCCCCAGAATGGCGGACAAACAGGCTAGGGTGCAGTTCAGACAGGAACTGCTACTGCAGAGATACAGGAGCGAGTCTGGGAGTACAGCCCCCAGAGTCGCGAAAACAGACTAGAAGACAGAGGTAACAGAACAAGACCTGGCAAGACAGTATGCAAAGACAAACTGAGAGAAGGTGTTGCACAGGCACCAGCTTCAGGGTGGAGCTGGTTTAAATATCCAGTGACTGACAGCAATAGGCTGGGGACGCATTAGGGGTGTGCCCACAGCAGCTGCAAGAAGCAGGAAGTAACCAGGCCGCCGCCCTAAGCAGTCAGACCAGAGCATGCACACAGTATGAACAGGGGCACGGCTTACAAACTGGACTGAAGGCTAAGATTGCGATCTTGCATAGTGGGAGATGGAGCACTATGCAAGTACGCCACCAGGTATGTTACACGGTGGAGGTCACAGTAGCTTAACAAGACGGTTTTAATGTCCCTTGGAAGAGTGGTGGAGGTCACAGTAGGTTAACAAGACAGCTTTAATGCCCCTTGGAAAAGTGATGGAGGTCGCAGTAGCTTAACAAGACGGTTTTAATGCCCCTTGGAAGAGACAGGAGGTCACAGTAGCTTAACAAGACAGCTTTATTGCCCCTTGGAAAAGTGGTGGAGGTCGCAGTAGCTTAACAAGATGGTTTTAATGCCCCTTGGAAGAGACGTGGAGGTCACAGTAGCTTAAAAAGACAGCTTTAATGCCCCTTGGAAAAGTGGTGGAGGTCGCAGTACAGTAGTGGTGGAGGTCGCAGTTACAGTAGCTTAACAAGACTGTTTAAATGCCCCTTGGTAGAGACGTGGAGGTCAGAGTGGTTTAACAAGACGGTTTTAATGCCCCTTACAAGAGCCATGCAGTACAGCATATTAAAAACATTATTCCCATTATTGGGGAGTGGGTCTCCCATAGTCTTTGCCTATGCTTTCCAAACAAAAGCTGCCAAAAATAAGGACAGAGGAACTTGCAATGCTGGCAACACGGACCACGGTCACCGTGGTGGTATAGTGGTGGTGGAGGCTGAGGATAAGGAGAAGAGCAAAAAAAAGCCAAATTGAGGAAGCGTATAACCATGTGTGGGTGTGAAGCGGTGCATGGGAATACACCTCCCAAAATAACACAGTGGATTTGACTTTATGTTACTCTGCTGTCATTTGGTGGTGATGAGAAGTCTGTCCCAATCCAGCCCTTGTTCATTTTGATAAGAGTCAGCTTGTCAGCATTGTCAGTTGACAGGCGAGTGCGCTTATCAGTTATAATTCCCCCAGAGGCACTAAAAACACGCTCCGATAACACGCTAGCGGCAGGGCAGGCCAGGACCTCCAAGGCGTACAGAGCGAGTTCATTCCAAGTGTCCAGCTTGGATACCCAATAATTAAAAGGCACAGAGAAATCACGGAGGACGCTGGTACGGTCGGCAAGGTACTCCCTCACCATCTTTTGAAACTTTCCACTCCTTGTGAGAGTACCCCACGCCTCAGGGCCTGTAAGCTGGGCGGGTCTCAAAAAACTGTCCCAGGATGTTGACAGTGTTCCCCTGCCTCTGCTGGATTGGAGTTGCGTCTCTCTCGCCTGTACGCCTTGGTTGGTCAACGAACTGTGACCTCTGCTGCTAGCGTGTTCAGATGGGAATTTTTTTAACAGTTCTACAGCAAGGGCCTTCTGGTATTGCCCCATTTTTGTAGACCTCTTCACCTCAGGAATAAGAGAGTGAAAGTTCTCCTTGTAGCGGGAGTCTAAAAGTGTCATCAACCAGTAATGACTGTCACCCAACATTATGGCAGCGCGAGGGTCACGGTTAAGGCAGCGTAACATAAAGTCAGCCATGCGTGTCAGACTGGTAACGGGCAAGACTTCTGTGTCCTCACCAAGATGACAACTGACCATGCTCTCCTCCTCCTCCTCCTCCTTCTCCTCCCCCCTGTCCTCAGGCCACCCACGCTGAACCGACTGCATGACAGTTGTACAGGTACTACTGTCTACAGCGCATGATACCAGCCTGCTCCTGTTCTTCCTCCTCCTCCTCCTCCTCCTCCTCCTCTCCCTCATTGTCCCCCAATGCACGTTGGGATATGATGAGGCTGGGCTGTGTGTAATCGCCCATTACAGGTTCTTGATCCATCTCATTATACTCTGGCTGCAATGCCTCCTCTTTAATTCTCTGCAGAGAGCGTTGCAAAAGACAGACAAGTGGGATGCTGACGCTAATGATGGCGTCATCGCCACTCACCATCTTGGTGGACTCCTCAAAGTTTGTCAGGATGGTACATATGTCAGACATCCAGGTCCACTCCTGAGGTCTTATGTGTGGAGTCTGACCTGAATATCAACGGCCTTGTTGCAGCTGGTACTCCACAACTGCTCTCTTCTGCTCACAAATCCTTTGCAACATGTGGAGGGTAGAGTTCCAACGTGTGGGGACATCACACACCAGTTGGTGTGCCGGAAGCTGCAAACGCTGCTGCAACACAGCAAGGGCGGCGGAAGCTGTAGCCGACTTGCGAAAATGAGCTGACAGGCGGCGTACTTTGACGAGCAGATCTGGCAACTCGGGGTACGATTTAAGAAACAACTGAACCACGAGGTTAAGCACATGAGCCAGGCATGGTACGTGTGTGATCTCGCCTCGCCTCAGAGCCGCCACCAGGTTACGGCCATTGTCACACACGACCATGCCTGGATGTAGGTTCAGCGGTCTCAGCCACAGATCTGCCTGCTCTTTCACAGCTGCCCACAACTCACAAGCAGTGTGAGGTTTATCACCTAAGCTTATGAGTTTCAGCACAGCCCGTTGCCGCTTGGCTGAGGCAGTACTGCAGTGCTTCCAACTTGTAACTGATGTGGTGATATCTGAGATGGAGGCTGAACATGAGGAGTGTTATGCACACGCCCGGACTGACTGGCGTGTGCGTGTTTATGTAGTGATTCCACTGTGCCATGAACCGGAGAGTGCCTGGAGGGGCGTAACTAAGTATCTGCCTGATCCGACCAAGGTCGCACGACGGCATACGACGCCAGTGCACCAGGGAGGAACGGAGCAGAGGAACCAGGGTCTACACCAGGTCAGACTCCAGACACGGCTGTTGACCCACACTGGGGAATACAGGAACAGGAAGACTAGAGCACAGGCTGGGTAGGGTCCAGTACAGACTGGGAGACAAATTCGAAACCGCAGACGCGGTAGACAGAGCAGAGCAAAGCGAAAACCGCAGACGTGGTGGACAGAGCTGAGCAAAGCGAAAACCGCAGACGCGGCGGACAGAGCTGAGCAAAGCGAAAACCGCAGACGCGGCGGACAGAGCTGAGCAAAGCGAAAACCGCAGACGCGGAGGACAGAGCTGAGCAAAGCGAAAACCGCAGACGCGGCGGACAGAGCTGAGCAAAGCGAAAACCGCAGACGCGGCGGACAGAGCTGAGCAAAGCGAAAACCGCAGACGCGGCGGACAGAGCTGAGCAGAGCGAAAACCGCAGACGCGGCAGACAGAGCGGAGCAAAGCGAAAACCGCAGACGCGGCGGACAGAGCAGAGCAAAGCGAAAACCGCAGACGGGGCGGACAAAGCAGAGCAAAGCGAAAACCGCAGACACGGCGAACAGAGCTGAGCAAAGCAAAAACCGCAGACGCGGTGGACAGAGCTGAGCAAAACGAAAACCGCAGACGCGGTGGGAACAGGGCTCTGTTCACACGGAACAGACTAGAAGGGAAAGGCAGAACCAGATACCCACAGGGTACTTGCAGAGAAGTAGCGAGTGGACCACAAACTCACAAACGGAAGTACAGTGACAACGAGCAGGAGTTAGGTACGAGTTCAGACTCTGCAGAAAAAGGAATGGAACGGACATAGAGGCAAAACAGGTAAAGGATAGGAGAGAGTTCAGACAGGAACTGAGTGTACGGAGGAGACCGACACTGCAGCGGGATACAGGAGCGGGTCTGGGAATACGGCCCCCAGAGAGGCAGGACGAACAGGCAAGGAGCGTGTTCAGACTGGCCTGGAAATACAGCCTCCAGGAAGGCGGAACGAACAGGCAAGGAACGAGTACAGACTGCAGGTTAAGGTACACAGATAGGACACAGTACAGACACGGGAACTGATACAGCAAGGCAGGAGAGATAGACAGGACTCAGTTCAGACACGGGAACTGATACCGCAAGGCAGGAGACATAGACAGGACTCAGTTCAGACACGCGAACTGATACCGCAAGGCAGGAGACAAAGAACGGGACCTGGCACCTTCAGAGTGCAAGCACACACTGAATGAAACACTATGCTCAGGCAGGGATAGATGGGAGCAGCTGAGCTATATACCAGGTGACAGACAGCAATAGGCTGAGGACGCACAAGGGGTGTGACCCACAGCAGGTACAAAAAGCAGGAAGTGATCGGGCGCCGCCCTTAAGCAGCAGAAACAGACAGACAGCAAGGAGGGAAGCCAGAAAGACATTCTGGACTGGAGATCAAGTGCGCGCTCTTGCACAGTGGGAGATGGACCACCATGCAAGGACGCCGCCAGGTATGTTACAGTACCCCCCCCCCTTACGCCCCCTCTTCTTCAGGCCTGCCAGAATCTTCCGCAGGGAATTCGAGGACCAGTCGTTCACTTCAAGGAGATCACTTCCACAGTCCACAGGAAAAATTGATCTCATCTGGTTAGCTAGGATGCTACCTCCTATCCAGCCATCCTTGGCAACAGACGAAACGGGTGGAGTACCAGGAACAGCACACAAGGAAGTCTCTCTCCACATATTTTCAGGTGGCACCCCAGAGGGTACAGGAGACAACTGGAAGTCCTTCACCGGGTTGGAGGGGGACAGAGACTTGGGGGTAATCTCTGCTTCGAGGTACATCTTGTCAAGCTCACAGGAAGAAATAGACGGGTTATCGGGTACATAATGAGGAAAAGTCACTGTCTCTTTGTTATCTGGTGGTACCCCGGAGAATTCAGGAAACAACTGGAGGTCCTCCGCCGGGTCAGAAGAGTGCAGAGGCTCAGAGAAAACATCTGCTTCAGAGTACACTAGGTCGGACTCACTGGAGGAAGCAGGCGAGGTATCGGGTACCGAGTATAGGAAAGTCTCTGTCCATTCACCACCAGGTGGCACCCCAAAGGGTTCTGGAGACAACTGGGGGTACTCCGCCTGGTCAGAGGAGTGTAGAGACTCATGGGTAACCTCTGCTTCAGAGTACACAAGGTCGAACTCACTGAACGAAGCAGGCAAGGTATCAGATCCAGGATATAGGAAAGTCTCTGTCCATTCACCACCAGGTGGCACCCCGAAGGGTTCTGGAGACAACTGGAGGTCCTCTGCCTGGTCGGAGGGGTGTAGAGACTCGGGAGTGACCTCTGCTTCGGAGTACACTAGGTTGGACTCACTGGACGAAGCGAGCGAGGTATCAGGTACAGAGTATAGGGGAGTCTCTGTCCTTTCGCTACCAGGTAGCACCCCGTAGGGTTCTGGAGATGACTGGAGGTCCTCCACCTGGTCGGAGGGGTGTAGAGACTCGGGAGTAACCTCTGCTTCGGAGTACACTAGGTTGGACTCACTGGACGAAGCGAGCGAGGTATCAGGTACAAAGTATAGGAGAGTCTCTGTCCTTTCGCTACCAGGTAGCACCCCGAAGGGTTCTGGAGACAACTGGAGGTCCTCCGCCTGGTCGGAGGGGTGTAGAGACTCGGGGGTAACTACCACTTTGGGGTACCCATTGTCAGGCTCACAGGACGAAGCGGACAAATTATCGAGTACCGAGTGTAGAGAAGTCTCTCTCCATTTGTCATCGAGTGGTATCCCGGAGGATTCAGGAGGCAACAGGGGGTCCTCCGCCAGGTAGTAGAGGTGCACAGACTCAGAGGTAACCACAGCTTTGGAGCATCCTTGGACATGCACACCGGTTAAAGTGGGTGAAGCATCTGATGCCGGGTGCAGGAAGTTCTCCTGTGTGGAGTCTGGATGGGCAGAAGTCTCTTCGGGCAGGAGAACCGGTGCACTACCCACGCACATTACCCGTTGGGGCTTCTCCGGGATACAGGGAGATGAAGCTTCAGTAGGGACTTCAAGGTTGGGGTCAGGAGGTCTCAGAGAGGACAGACCCTGGCGTGACGGCTTGCCTCTACGTCTAGCACATCTGGACTGCCTCTTGAGGTTGAGAGAAGTCTTCCAGGAAGCGTAGTCACCCTGTGAGGATTCTGGGTGGGCAGTAGTCTCATTGGGCTGGAGGACTATTGCGCTACCCACACACATTACCCATCGGGGCTGCTCCGGGATATTGGGAGGTGAAGCTTCAGCAGGAGCCTCCGGGTTAGGATCATCGAAGACCATTAGAAAGGCCACCAGGAAGGCCATTAGGTCCAGGAGGATCGGATCCTGTGTTTCATATAGGGGGTTGATCCATTCCAAGGCATCACCCGCCAGGTAAGACATAATGAATGCCACCTTAACCCGATCGGTGGGAAAACATAGAGGGTAGAACTTGAAGTGTAGCATGCATTGCTCCACAAATGCACGACTTTGTCTTGGATCCCCATAGTAACGTGGCGGATCCGCAGGAACAAGAGCAGATAGATCCATCTGGACGGGTGCGTAATTCGCCTGGAACTCAGCTGAGAAAAAAAAATGTATTTATTTATTTTTAATGCATGTATTCGCTGGAAAACTTCTCAGAGAGCGAAGGCCGTGGGGCTCAACCGGAACCATGGCCTGAGCATGCTGTTATGCACACGCCCGGACTGACTGGCGTGTGCGTGTTTATGTAGTGATTCCACTGTGCCATGAACCGGAGAGTGCCTGGAGGGGCGTAACTAAGTATCTGCCCGATCCGACCAAGGTCGCACGACGGCATACGACGCCAGTGCACCAGGGAGGAACCGAGCAGAGGAACCAGGGTCTACTCCAGGTCAGACTCCAGACACGGCTGTTGACCCACACCGGGGAATACAGGAACAGGCAGACTAGAGCACAGGCTGGGTAGGGTCCAGTACAGACTGGGAGACAAATTCGAAACCGCAGACGCGGTAGACAGAGCTGAGCAAAGCGAAAACCGCAGACGCGGTGGACAGAGCTGAGCAAAGCGAAAACCGCAGACGCGGCAGACAGAGCTGAGCAAAGCGAAAACCGCAGACGCGGCGGACAGAGCTGAGCAAAGCGAAAACCGCAGACGCGGCGGACAGAGCTGAGCAAAGCAAAAACCGCAGACGCGGCGGACAGAGCTGAGCAAAGCGAAAACCGCAGACGCGGCGGACAGAGCTGAGCAAAGCGAAAACCGCAGACGCGGCGGACAGAGCTGAGCAAAGCGAAAACCGCAGACGCGGCGGACAGAGCTGAGCAAAGCGAAAACCGCAGACGCGGCGGACAGAGCTGAACAAAGCGAAAACCGCAGACGCGGCGGACAGAGCTGAGCAAAGCGAAAACCGCAGACGCGGCGGACAGAGCTGAGCAAAGCGAAAACCGCAGACGCGGCGGACAGAGCAGAGCAAAGCGAAAACCGCAGACGCGGCGGACAGAGCAGAGCAAAGCGAAAACCGCAGACGCGGCGAACAGAGCAGAGCAAAGCGAAAACCGCAGACGCGGCGGACAGAGCAGAGCAAAGCGAAAACCGCAGACGGGACGGACAAAGCAGAGCAAAGCGAAAACCGCAGACGCGGCGAACAGAGCTGAGCAAAGCGAAAACCGCAGACGCGGTGGACAGAGCTGAGCAAAACGAAAACCGCAGACGCGGTGGGAACAGGGCTCTGTTCACACGGAACAGACTAGAAGGGAAAGGCAGAACCAGATACCCACAGGGTACTTGCAGAGAAGTAGCGAGTGGACCACAAACTCACAAACGGAAGTACAGTGACAACGAGCAGGAGTTAGGTACGAGTTCAGACTCTGCAGAAAAAGGAATGGAACGGACATAGAGGCAAAACAGGTAAAGGATAGGAGAGAGTTCAGACAGGAACTGAGTGTACGGAGGAGACCGACACTGCAGCGGGATACAGGAGCGGGTCTGGGAATACGGCCCCCAGAGAGGCAGGACGAACAGGCAAGGAGCGTGTTCAGACTGGCCTGGAAATACAGCCTCCAGGAAGGCGGAACGAACAGGCAAGGAACGAGTACAGACTGCAGGTTAAGGTACACAGATAGGACACAGTACAGACACGGGAACTGATACAGCAAGGCAGGAGAGATAGACAGGACTCAGTTCAGACACGGGAACTGATACCGCAAGGCAGGAGACAAAGACAGGACTCAGTTCAGACACGGGAACTGATACCGCAAGGCAGGAGACATAGACAGGACTCAGTTCAGACACGGGAACTGATAGCGCAAGGCAGGAGACAAAGAACGGGACCTGGCACCTTCAGAGTGCAAGCAAACACTGAATGAAACACTATGCTCAGGCAGGGATAGATGGGAGCAGCTGAGCTATATACCAGGTGACAGACAGCAATAGGCTGAGGACGCACAAGGGGTGTGACCCACAGCAGGTACAAAAAGCAGGAAGTGATCGGGCGCCGCCCTTAAGCAGCAGAAACAGACAGACAGCAAGGAGGGAAGCCAGAAAGACATTCTGGACTGGAGATCAAGTGCGCGCTCTTGCACAGTGGGAGATGGACCACCATGCAAGGACGCCGCCAGGTATGTTACATGGAGGAGGAGGAGGATGATGCGCAGGAGCTGTACATTGTGGGGGCAACTCTGACTGACATAGGGCCCGCAATCCTCGGTGTGGGGAGGATGTGTTCCGTCCCAAGGTCTGACTGGGTCCCGGCTTCCACTATGTTTACCCAGTGTGCCGTCAGGGAGATGTACCGTCCCTGGCCACAAGCACTTGTCCACGTGTCCGTTGTCAGGTGGACTCTCCCAGTAACTGCATTGTTGAAGGCACAGCAGATGTTTTTGGACACGTGCTTGTGTAGTGCGGGGATGGCACACCGGGCAAAATAGTGTCGGCTGGGGACCAAGTACCGAGGGACGGCCACCGCCATAAGGTTGCGGAAGGATTCCGTCTCCACCAGCCTAAAAGGCAGCATTTCCAACACAAGCAGTCGTGAAATGTGCGAATTTAGGACTGTGGGGCATTGGCTGCGAATTTGCGCTTTCGTTCAAAGGTCTGGGATATGGACAATTGAACGCTGCGGTGGGACGTGGACGTTGATGCTGTTTCTTGAGAAACTGCCTTAACAAGTGAAGACTGAGAGGAGGGGGCATCTTTGCATGCAGTATGGACAGGGGATTGCCTTGCACGCACATCAGGGGGTTCTATTACACGCACAACAGCGGAAGAAGCAGTGGTGACACCCGTTGACACTGGTCGTGGACCCTGGGGTTCGCCCCACAAAGTCGGGTGCTTTGCTGCCATGTGCCTGATCATGCTGGTGGTGGTCAGGCTGGTAGTTTTGTCACCCCTGCTGATGCTGGCATGACAGGTGGTACAAATGGCCTTTTTGGGGTTATCAGCAGAGTCTTTAAAAAAATTCCAGACTCTGGAAGACCTACCGGTTATACTGGCAACGTCCCTCGTGTTGGTGTTACGGGGAACTGTTGCCCACCTTCTGTGTGCGGCCACCACACTGCTTCTTCCTGCCTGTTGGGGTACTCTGCCTCCCTCCCCCTGTGTGCTGCTCGCCTCGCTCTGCGTGTCCTCCTGCCACGTTGGGTCAGTTACTAGATCATCCACCACCTCCTCCTCTTCCACTTGCGTACCACGATCCTCCTCCTCACTTCCTGGCAATTGTGTCTCGTCATCATCCACCTCTTGTGACAAATTGCCAGCGTCGACTTCCTGTGACCGTGGCTGTTCAAATATTTGGGCATCGCTACATGGGATCTCCTCTTCCACCACTTCAAGCGGAGCAGGCGAGGGGCACAAATATGGAAATGGAGCAGTGAACAGATCTTCAGAGTGTCCAAGTGTGGAATCAGTTGCTGTCTGACGACACTCGGCATGGTGGGAGGAAGGAGCATCAGGGTGAGGAGGAGTATGCGGTCGAGACTCACGGCTACTAAAACTTGACCGTGTGGAAGACAGACCGGGTAACTGGAAGTATTATCTGCTATCCAATTAATAACCTGTTCACACTAATCAGTTCGCAATACTGGTGTTGTAGTGTGCTTCCCTAGTAATTCGGTCAAGAAGTGGGAGCGAGAAGATGTGGCTGTTGGTTGTGGCACATTTTTACCTTGGCCACGGCCCCGTCCTCTACACGCACCATCACCAGAACGTCCAGTACCATGTCCCTTGCCTCGCGCCTTGCCCATTGTAAATGAAGTAAAATAGCTTACACTCGCACTATCAATGGAAAAAGGGTAATAAAAAGGAGATTAGAACCGTGGAAGAGGAAAACCACAGTTCTATTTCTCTGGCCTACACCAGAATCTTTTAAACAGATATATTTGTGACTGAACAGACAGACATTATTACTGTTTTTTTTTACGTAAAACAGGCCAAAAGCTGGATAATACAGAGATTTGAACAGTGGAACTGCAAAACCACAGTTCTAATTTACTGGCGTATACAAGACTTTTTTAAATAGATATATTTGGGGCTGAACAGTCAGCGACACACTCAAACTGTTTTTTTTATGTAAAAAAGGCCCAAAAGTGGATAATACAGAGATTTGACCCGTGGAACTGTAAAACCACAGTTATATTTTTCTGGCCTACACCAGACTCTTTTAAACAGATATATTGGTGTCTGAACAGTCAGGGAGACACTATTACAGTTTTTTTTTACGGCAAAAAATGCCAAAAGCAGGATAATACAGAGATTTGACCCGTGGAACTGCAAAACCACAGTTATAGTTATGTGGCGTACACCAGACTCTTTTAAACAGATATATTGGTGTCTGACCAGTCAGAGAGACACTATTCCAGTTTTTTTTACGGCAAAAATGCCAAATACAGGATAATACAGAGATTTGACCCGTGGAACTGCAAAACCACAGTTATATTTTTCTGGCTTACACCAGACTCTTTTAAACAGATATATTGGTGTCTGACTAGTCAGGGAGACACTATTACAGTTTTTTTTTACGGCAAAAAATGCCAAAAACAGGATAATACAGAGATTTGACCCGTGGAACTGCAAAACCAGAGTTATATTTTTCTGGCCTACACCAGACTCTTTAAAACATATATATTGGTGTCTGAACAGTCAGGAAGACACTATTACTGGGTTTTTTACAGCAAAAAATGCAAAAAGCAGGATAATACAGAGATTTGACCCGTGGAACTGCAAAACCACAGTTATAGTTATGTGGCGTACACCAGACTCTTTTAAACTGATATATTGGTGTCTGACCAGTCAGGGAGACACTATTACAGTTTTTTTTTACTTCAAAAAATGCCAAAAGCAGGATAATACAGAGATTTGACCCGTGGAACTGCAAAACCAAAGTTATAGTTATGTGGCGTACACCAGACTCTTTTAAACAGATATATTGGTGTCTGACCAGTCAGAGAGACACTATTACAGTTTTTTTTTACGGCAAAAAATGCCAAAAACAGGATAATACAGAGATTTGACCCGTGGAACTGCAAAACCACAGTTCTATTTTTCTGGCCTACACCAGAATCTTTTAAACAGATATATTGGTGTCTGACCAGTCAGGGAGACACTATTACAGTTTTTTTTACGGCAAAAAATGCCAAAAACAGGATAATACAGAGATTTGACCTGTATAACTGCAAAACCACAGTTCTATTTTTCTGCCCTACACTAGACTCTTTTAAACAGATATATTGGTGTCTGAACAGTCACAGACACACTCAATTTTTTTTGGGGGGGGGGGTACCAAAAGGTTAATAAGACGCGTATTTGGACAGTCTGACTGAGGAAAAAAAAATACAGGATTTAGATGAAAAAAATAATAATTTTTCCTGGCCCCTGAGACCGGGGTGATAAGTCTAGCAATTTGACCAACAGGAGCACACAGGACTGTAATGCAGCATTTGCTGGTATAACCACTGCATCTCCTATACAGCCTGCCTGCCGGCCTGATATCTGGGATGGATATTAGTCCTGAGAAGGACTGTTTGTTTGATTTGGCAGGCTTTAGAGACCCTACACTACCTATTTCGCACTATATATCTCTCCCTAACTCAGCAGCACTCTCCCTACACCGTCTGATCCGGAGCGACTGTGTCCAAGATGGCGGCGCCCGGTTTTAAATACTCGAGGTGACACTGTGCGGCCAGCCAATCACTGTAATGCCCACAAACAACATGGCTGCGGCATTACAGTGACTGGCTGGCAATCCCTGTATGTTCATTGGCTCTGTAAAGAGCACCAAATGTGCAGAGCGGAGACCCGAGCTCCCGCCCGAGTAACCCGGAAATGCTCGGTGCTCGCCGAACATCCCGAGTAGCGTCATGCTCGGGCGAGTAACGAGCAGTGTCGAGCATGCTCGCTCATCACTACTAATAAACTGATCAAGACGGCCGGTCCTATCCTGTGCAATCCAACCATGTAAGAAGTTTTATTTGGTACATTTATCAGACAAATAATAACTTTTTATCCTTTTTATGTTGAGAAGAAAACATTATGGACACCATCAAAAAGTTTATAGTTGGGCCATGAGAATTAGTAGATGCCTTCATGTTCAATCTCAATGCCTAGGATCTATAAAACTTGTATATATATATATGTATATATCCATTTCCATCATGATGACGTTTTTGCTGTTGCTTTTCATATCTGCCATAAATAGATAAGATACTAGAAATAACACCATGAATCACAGCAGGAGAGGCACTAAAACCCCAAATAATGGAAATACGTTTTTCCTCGCTCATGATGTTCCTCGTCAATTTATCTGTTTCATTGCTCTCTTTGTCTTAACTAATTAGTAAACTACTGCTAAAGTAATTCAATTTACCTCACTTATTTATTTTGCATCACCAAATGTATCTACGTAGTTTTACCAATACACGCACAAATTACTATTTAATTAAGTTTGCAACAATCTTACACAGCAGGCTTTTTGGTTTTGACTAGGGGAGGTAATATGGGAGACGTGGAGAGATAAGATTAATCACTTTCAGTTTGTAATCTGTTTGATAATTAGCTAGAGTTTTTTTATGTTTTTAAGCCTTTTAATATCTAATGAAAGACTTAAAAATGTAATTTTAAAATTCTTGGACCAAGTGGCGTGACTTAGAGTCAGATGGGCCCCGGTGCAAAATTTTGACCTGGGTCCCCTGCATGTTGGTCAAATGTATATATATTCCCATCCTGGTAATATATTACTTATCCTGGGCCCTATCCTTGTATATATTTATCCCATCCTAGTATATATGTCCCTTATCCTGGGCCCTATCCTGATATATGTATATCCCCCATCCTGGTATATATGTCCCTTATCCTGGGCCCTATCCTGGTATATGTATATCCGCCTTCCTGGTATATATGTCTCTTATCCTAGGCTCCATCCTGGTATATATCCCCCATCCTGGTATATATGTCCCTTATCCTGAGCCCCTTCCTGGTATATATATCCCCCATCCTGATATATATGTCCGTTATCCTGGGCTCCATCCCGGTATATATCCCTTATCCTAGTATATAGGTCTCTTAAAATTGGCCCATCCTGGGATATATATATCCTCCATCATGGAATATAAACACGTGGTCAAAATTGTTGGTACCCCTCATTTAATGAAAGAAAAACCCACAATGGTCACAGAAATAACTTAAATCTTACAAAAGTAATAATAAATTAAAAATCTATGAAAATGAGCAAATGAAAGTCAGACACTGTTTTTCAACCCTGCTTCCTCAGAGTTTTTAAAAAAATTAAACTCCTGAAATAGGCCTGGACAGAAATTATGGTACTATTAACTTAATATTTTGTTGAACAACCTTTTTAGGCAATCACTGCAATCAAACGATTTCTGTAACTGTCAACGAGACTTCTGCATGTCTCGACAGGTGTTTTGGCCCACTCCTCATGAGCAAACTGCTCCAGTTGTCTCATGTTTGAAGGTTGCCTTTTCCAGACGGCATGTTTCAGCTCTTTCCAAAGATGCTCAATAGGATTTAGGTCAGGGCTCATAGAAGGCCACTTTAGAATAGTCCAATGTTTTTCTCTTAGTAATTCTTGAGTGTTTTTAGCTGTGTGTTTTGGGTCATTATCCTGTTGCAAGACCCATTACCTGCGATTGAGACCAAGCTTTCTGACACTTGGCAGCACTTTTCTCTCTAGAATCCCTTGATAGTCTTGAGATTTCATTGCACCCTGCACAGATTCGAGACACCCTGTGCCAGATGCAGCAAAGCAGCCCCATAACTTAACAGAGCTTCCTCCATGTTTCACAGTAGGGACAGTGTTCTTTTCTTGATATGGTTCATTTTTCCGTCTGTGAACATAGAGCTGATGTGCCTTGCCAAAAACTTCCATTTTCGTCTCATCTGTCCATAGGACATTCTCCCAGAAGTTTTGTGGCTTGTCAACATGTAATTTGGCAAATTCCAGTCTGGCTTTTTTATGATTTTTTTTTTCAACACTGGTGTTCTACTTGGTCGTCTCCCATGAAGTCCACTTTGGACAACGACGGATGGTGCAATCTGACACTTATGTTCCTTGAGCTTGAAGTTCACCTTTAATCTCTTTAAAAGTTATCCTGGGCTCTTTTGTTACCATTCGTATTATCCATCTCTTTGATTTGTCATCAGTTTTCCTCCTGCGGCCACGTCAAGGGAGGATCTTAAATTTCTGAATAATATGTGCAACTGTAGTCACAGGAACATCAAGCTGCTTGGAGATGGTCTTATAACCTTTACCTTTAACATGCTTGTCTATAATTTTCTTTCTAATCTCCTGAGACAACTCTTTCCTTTGCTTCCTCTGGTCCATGTTGAGTGTGGTACACACCATGTCACCAAACAGCACAGTGAGTATCTGTAGCCCTATATACAGGCCCTGTTATGATCTGCTACAAGAACTAAGGAAAGAAAGGGAATCTGTCCCTACAATAAGGCTAAGCTGATTCCCTACGTTACAGCGAGCGACCTGTTCCTTGTGAACAGACCCGCGTTCATCCTCAGCTAGTCTGAACGCAGACCTATAGAATTAAGGGAGGGGTCCCTAAAAGAACTAAGGACTGGGACAAAATTGGACACCTCCTAGCAGATGTTGTAGCGGAGCAAAAAGACAAACAGACAAAAAGTACTTAGAGGTCCAAAGGACCAAACGAACTAGAGAGATAGGTACAAAAGCACCTGGCTAGATAGAGAGTCAAATAACACTGAAGTCCAGCAAAGCCAGAAGGGCGGAGCTGGAATAAATAGGCAGCAGGTCACGTGACCAAAATAGAAAAAAACTAACAGGAGAGTTCTAACAGTACCCCCTCTTCTATGAGGATCCTCTGGATCCTCCAGGCCCAGGCCTATCAGGCAACCTCCTGTGGAACGCTCTGACAAGTCTAGGGGCAGAGACATCATCCGCCCCTACCCAGGAGTTATCCTCGGGACCGAAACCTTTCCAAGCGACGAGATACTGCAATCTCCCTATATGTCTTCTGGAATTCAGGATACGAGAAATTTCATATTCGCCGTCTTCCACCACCGTAGGAACTGTGACAGTAGCATCCCTATCTGATACATCAGCCTTTTTCAACAAGGAAACATGAAACACAGGATTAATCTTCCAGGAGGTGGGGACCTCCAACCTAACAGCAGACTGATTAACCACCTGAAGCACCTTAAATGGCCCCACAAACTTCGGACCCAATTTTTTAGAGGGAATCCTCAACCGTAGATTCTTTGAAGACAACCAAACCATGTCACCCACCGTAAACAAAACATCTTTGCGTTTCCTGTTAAAATACTTCTTGGACTTTTTGTTAGCCTCTTGAAGGTTACAACGTACGTCAGTCCAAATTCTCTCCAAATCACCGGAAAAATTCTCCTCCTCCGGCACAGCCGACACCAATTTGGAGAACAAACCAAACGACGGATGTCTCCCAGTACAACAAAAAAAAGGAGAACACCCAGCAGAAGAGGATGTATGGTTGTTGAGAGCAAATTCAGCGAGTGGCAGAAACTCAGACCACCCCTCTTGATTGTCTGCCACAAAACAAACCAAAAACTGTTCAACATCCTGGTTCTTTCTTTCTGTCTGTCCATTAGACTCAGGATGATACCCAGATGAAAATGACAAATGGACTCCCAACCTGTCACAAAAAGCACGCCAAAAGCGACCCACAAACTGAGGTCCCGTATCAGAAACAATGTCGGTGGGAACGCCATGGAGTCTGTCAATTTCCTTAACAAACGCCTTAGGGAGTGTCTTAGCGCAGGGTAGTTTAATGAAAGGAACCAAATGACACATCTTGCTAAAACGGTCCACGACCACCCAGATGACAGTGAAACCCTCGGACACAGGAAGGTCAGTAATAAAATCCATTGCCAGATGCGTCCAAGGCGCACTAGGAACCTCCAGAGGGCAAAGCAACCCCGCAGCAGGGGTATGCGAAGCCTTTGACCTAGCACACACCGTACATTGACGCACCCACTTGATGACTTCCTTCTGCCACCCTGGCCACCAAAAACTGCGACTTATAAGTCTCTTAGTCTCAGAAATTCCTGGATGACCTGCCAACCGAGACTCATGATATTCCACAAGCAAATCTTTCCTAAAGGTTCTAGGCACAAACAACCTTCCATGGGGAGTGTTAGATGGGGCATCCTCCTGGGCTTTCAGAATCTCATCTTCCAAAATGAAGTCCAATGCTGCTACCACAACTCCTTCCTGTAAAATGCTCTCCTCCTCCTCGGTACCAACCATGGGAGAAAAACTGCGAGATAAAGCATCGGCTTTAACATTCTTGGTACCAGGGATGTAAGTAACAGAAAAATTAAACCGAGAAAAAAAAAGTGCCCACCTAGCCTGACTGGCATTCAAGCGCTTGGCAGCATCCAGATAAATCTAATTTTTATGATCAGTGAAAACCTGAACCGGAAATTTAGCACCTTCCAAGAAATGCCGCCAATGTTCAAACGCGAGTTTAATAGCCAGCAATTCCCGATTACCAACATCGTAATTAAGTTCGGTTTCTGAAATTTTTTTCGAAAAAAAAGCACAGGGATGTACTCCATCCTTGTTCTCCTGAGACAAAACCGCACCGACTCCCACCGAAGAAGCATCAACCTCGACCAAAAAAGGCTTGGTGTCATCAGGCTGCATAAGGATAGGGGCAGAACTGAACCTCTCCTTGAGATACACAAAAGCTTAAATGGCCTCAGTAGTCCACTGGACAGTATTCGCACCTTTCCTGGTGAGATCGGTCAGAGGCTTAACAATTATAGAAAAATTCTTAATGAATCTTCTGTAATAATTGGCGAAGCCCAAAAATCTCTGTATCGATTTCAAACCAATAGGCCTAGGCCATTCCTGCACAGCCTGAACCTTCACCGGGTCCATCTGAAAGCCCTCGCTGGAGATAATGTAGCCCAAAAAACTAATTCTCTGCACAGCGAACTCACATTTCTCCAGCTTAGCAAAAAGTGAATTGTCACTTAATAACTGCAATACCTCACGTACGCTCTGCCAATGAGACTCCAGATCTGGCGAATAAATCAAAATGTCATCCAAATACACAACCACATTCTTACCAATCAAAGGTCTCAGGATGTCATTAATAAGGTTCTGAAAAAACACGGGTGCATTGGTAAGACCAAAAGGCATCACCAGATTCTCAAAATGACCTACCGGAGTGTTAAAGGCAGTTTTCCATTCATCACCCTCCTTTATTCGTAACAAATTGTATGCCCCCCGGGGATCAATTTTAGAGAACCATTTGGCCCCCACTAACTGGTTAAACAAGTCAGGAATTAACAGCAATGGGTAGGAATTGCGTACGGTAATTTTATTAATTTCGCGAAAGTCCAGACATGGACGTAAACCGCCGTCCTTTTTTTCTACAAAAAAAAATCCAACAGCCACAGGTGACTTAGAAGGTCTAATGTGACCAACAGCCAAGCTCGTCTGTAAGTATTCCTCTAAGGCCTTTCTCTCAGGGATAGTCAGATTAAATAAGCGACTCTTGGGAAGAGTAGCTCCAGGAACAAACTCAATGGTGCAATCATAGTCCCTATGAGGAGGTAAAACTTGCGACTCCTCCTCTGAAAAACACTTCCAAAAATCCTGAATAGGTACAGGTAATTCCCCTTTTTCCACAGCCGCAATGCGACCGTTACAACACTTATCATAGCACTTAGGACTCCATGACTTAATCTCATTAGTAGACCAGTCCAATAAAGGATTGTGCAGTTTTAACCAAGGCAAACCTAAAACGACTGGAGAAGGTAAATTATTTAATACCACCAATTCCAAATTTTCCTGGTGAATACCATTGATAGTGCGGGGAAATTCAGCAACCTTGTGAGTAATACATTTCAAAGGAGTGTTGTCAATAGCAATCACAGAAATTGGTGATGACAAAGGTTTAGATTCCAATTTAAGTTTTTCCAAAAAACCCTTATCAATCACATTAAGTGTTGAACCACAATCCACAAATACCTGAAATTCAATCAAATCTTCCTGCAATAAGGTACTCCCTGAAAGAAATACTCCCTTATAATTCAACCAAGCAATACGGGCGTAACTGACCTTTTTTTTTTCTTTGCTTAAACGAAGCTCACAGTTCTTAATTAAATGGTCAGATTTACCACAGTAAAAACACAATCCCTCGGAAAACCTGCGGTCTCTTTCCTGAGAGCGGAGTGACATCGCCCCAACCTCCATTGGTTCTCCGCCGTCCGAGCAGACCCTCTGAGGACTAGGAGCTGCCATTACAGGAATTTTCTCATCATTTTCTCACCCTGGCACGCAAGCTCCAGTCCACACGTATAGCTAATTGCGTGGCCTCTTGCAATGTCACAGGTACAGGAAATGCAATCAGCAGATCTTTAACCCTTTCACTTAGACCAGCAAGAAACGAACATTTTAACGCCGAATCATTCCATTTCACTTCTGAAGACCACCTTCTGAAGAGAGTACAATAATTTTCAACATCACTTGACCCCTGCTTCAAATGTCTCAGTTCTGTCTCAGCAGATGAGACTCGATCAGGATCGTCATACAATAACCCCATAGCAGAAAAAAAAATCCTCCACTGATCTAAAACACGTCTCATTAGGTTGGAGAGAAAAGGCCCACCCCTGTGGTTCCTTGTGCAAAAGTGACATGATAAACCCAATGCGCTGTGATTCATTCCCAGAGGACCTGGGTCTCAAACGAAAATATAATAAACAAGCATTTTTGAAGGAAAAAAATCTTGTTGTTTACCATCAAAAATATCAGGCAGTCCTACCTTTGGTTCCAAAAAATGCGCTCCAGGACAGCTACTCACGTGTTGTTGGAGATCGGCCACCTCTAGAGACAATCCCTGCAGGCGTTGAGCCAACTCTTGAACAGACACCATACAGATCCCCGGATTTCTTTCCAAGTTTAGTTTTGGGCTGGACTTACTGTTATGATCTGCTACAAGAACTAAGGAAAGAAAGGGAATCTGTCCCTGCAATAAGACTAAGCTGATTCCCTACGTTGCAGCGGGCGACCTGTTCCTTGTGAACAGACCCGCCTTCGTCCTCAGCTAGTCTGAACGCAGACCTATAGAATTAAGGGAGGGGTCCCTAAAAGAACTAAGGACTGGGACAAAATTGGACACCTCCTAGCAGATGTTGTAGCGGAGCAAAAAGACAAACAGACAAAAAGTACTTAGAGGTCCAAAGGACCAAACGAACTAGAGAGATAGGTACAAAAGCACCTGACTAGATAGAGAGTCAAATAACACTGAAGTCCAGCAAAGCCAGAAGGGCAGAGCTGGAATAAATAGGCAGCAGGTCACGTGACCAAAATAGAAAAAAACTAACAGGAGAGTTCTAACAGGCCAACTGACTGATTACAAGATTGTAGACACCTGTGATGCTAATTAGTGGACACAACTTGATTTAACATGTCCCTTTTGTCACATTATTTTCAGGGGTACCATCATTTCTCTCCAGGCCTATTTCATGAGTTTAATTTTTTTTTTTAATTCTGTGGAAGCAGGGTTGAAAAGCAATGTCTGACTTTCATTTGTTTATTTTCATAGAATTTTAATTTATTATTACTTTTGTCAGATTCAAGTTATTTCTGTGACCATTTTGGGTTTTTCTTTCATTAACGAGGGGTACTAACAATTTTGACCACGTGTGTATATCCCCCATCCTGGTATGCATGTTTCCCATCCTGCTATATGTCATCCATTCTGCCGCTGTTCTTTAATGCATAGGGAAAAAAATTATACCCACCTCCAATCGGCCCCCCATCCTGCCCCAGGCGACATCCTCTTCTGAAGGACTAAGGACGCACATCCAGTTGAAGTTAGCACTGGCGTTGGTGGGCCCCCACATGCACAGGCCCAGTCGCGACCTCTGCGACCGCGATCATTATGCCCCTGCTTAGACCATGAAAATATTTTTCAAGACAGTGACAAAGGGCTAAAATATATCTTATCTTTGGCCAGAAATGAAATGCAGCTTCAACTAGAATTTATCAGATGCGTGGGCTAGAAATTGGACTGAGTAATATGACTGCATTCACACGTTCAGTCCGCAGTACAGTTTTTATGCGGCAATCACAGTAAAACCACTATATTTTCAAAAATCTGAGAAAAAAGGCTTTTTGTTTTACACTGTCATGGCCTATCACTTCCTCATAAAAGTCAACATATAACAAAAGGACAGTATTTCTTAAACAGGTTTCCTCTGAAACTTTGAGGCTCCCTGTAATCTGGTAAGGGGTATCTTAAAACTCTGAAGCAACGAGAGCTGTCACTTTTATAGAACAGATGTCAAATTACTCAAACTACTTTGAAATAGTAAACTCAAGATGAACAAGTCAACTTGAGGCGAATTCAGAGTTACCCAAAAAACAATATTTTTGCTCAGGTGCAGCTAATCTGGCAAAATGGAAGCTGTCCACTATTTTACTAGCTACTCCTTTTGTTAATCACCTGTCGTACCATAGCGGTTCTCCACCCGGTCACTGAATCTCTGTAATGTCTTCTTTTGTTCAGGTGTGCCAATGAACAACTTATTCCAGATCCTCAGCCTTCGCAGTAGCTTCGACTGCTTACTATGCCTCATTAAATGCAAGAAAAATTGGCAATTATTTTGCAAATTGATACAAAAGAATCCACCAAATTGACAGGTTCAAAAGCGTTAAAAAATATAATACTTGCCTCTCCCCTGCCCTCACCTCTTCCCACACAGCTTCCCATGTTGTCATCATAGTGTATCTTTATCCACAGGCCACCGGTCTACCTAACACCACAGGTGCCATTTTGTCTTCAGTGCCTCTGGTGAAAACAAAGCCTTGTGATATCATATTGAGCATAGGGGAGAGGGTTACGACTTTGGGAGGTGTAGCAGGTGTCAACTAAAAACCTAATGGAACCCGTGGCATGGAAAAGACCAGCAGATTGTGAATGAAGACCAGGCAGTACCGACCATGAGCCAAGCGAACAAGGTAGAGACTGGGGAGAAGTGAGTATTATTTTTTTTTCACCCTACGTTTATTATGTTCTAAGTTTTCCAAGACCCCAAAGCATAACTGGACCCTTTTGATTCACATTGAATAAATTCTATGCAAATCGAATTTCCTAGCCAAAAGTTCTACAAATTTCCGAATTTGAATTTTGACAGATTTGCTCATCATTACTATCTAATTTTCTTATGATACATTCTCTTTAATGGTTTGATATTTATCATAATATTACACTGTTTGTAGGTTTGCATTCTGGCATTTTTTGTAAGGTGAGCTATTCTACTTTTTTGTTTATGCAATCATTAAATCATAAATGCAATCGTTGCTTGTTCCTACCTTTGGCAATTTTCTCTGCAGCTTACAGTATATCTTGTTATTCCTCTCTTAAATGTGAATAACTATATAACTAAATTCAAGTACAAAATATAAAGAACTAAATCTGAGAGTCATTATCTGCAGTACTGAGGACAACATTAGTCTAAGACAACCAAATTACATAGCAATTGTGCTGCCATCCGTCAATCTCCTCCGGTTCCCTGTTACTATAAAGGTAAGTTTAATGTATAGTTACATTCCTCATTATGGTAAAAAACAAGTGATATTTCATACTTGACTTAATGATGGTTCCATTTGTGTCTTCAATAACATTCTATCATATCTTAGGTCAATCTTACTGCCATACCATATTGGAAATAGTACTGTATTTCAGAAAGAAATGTCCTTTATCATCTGTACAACACACATATGTTATCATAGTTCCTGAAAAAAGTTTAAAAAGTTTACAAACTAATTCCTTTTCTGGTGAACTCAACACAACCAGGTGTTACATTGTTTTTGCCATGTAATTGAAAAGGGTGTATCAAGTGTGAGAGACAGTCGCTCTGGATCCTGCTGTAGAAGGTCACTGCGCTTGGCATTGCAGGAGCCTTTTTGATCCTCTCATCTCTGTAGTGTCGTGATTAGTGTTGAGCGATACCTTCCGATATCAGGAAATATCGTATCGGATTGGATCGGCCGATACCCAAAAAGTATCGGATATCGCCGATTCCGATACCGGAAACCAATGCAAGTCAATGGGACACAAATATCGGAATGAAAATAAACCCTTTCTTTCCTTGTAGGTTAATTCTACATGAAGTAAAACAACTAAGAATAATGTAGAATGACATGAAAAGCCGGCAATTCATCAGCGGCATACACCGGTACCCGACAATTTACAACAGAAAGAATAGAGCATCACACATAGATTAGATAGATAGAAACATGTCAGTCACATATATATGAAGTACAGTGACAGTGTTGCTTACTGTACTTGTCATTTAGTGTAAAGGATTTATTAAAAAAAATATTAGTGTTTTCGTGCACCGTCTCTTTAAAAAAGCCGGCCGGCAATTCAGCAGCGGTACCCGACAATTTATAACAGAAAGAATAGAGCTTCACACATAGATTAGATAGATAGAAACATGTCAGTCACATATATATGAAGTACAGTGACAGTGTTGCTTACTGTACTTGTCATTTAGTGTAAAGGATTTATTTAAAAAAATAATAGTGTTTTCATGCACCGTCTCTTTAAGAAAGCCGGCCGGCAATTCAGCATCTGTACCCGACAATTTAGAACAGAAAGAATAGAGAATCACACATAGATTAGATAGATAGAAACATGTCAGTCACATATATATGAAGTACAGTGACAGTGTTGATTACTGTACTTGTCATTTAGTGTTAAAATAAAGGATTTATTTAAAAAAAAATTGGCGTGGGGTTCCCCTTAATTTTAGGCTCTAGCGGAGGTTAAGCAGACAGCTGGGGCAAATGTTTGAAGCCTGGGAAGGGGGTAATACCCACGGAGCTTCCCAGGCTACTAATATCAGCCCCCAGCTGAATACCTAGCCTTTACTAGCTATTAAAATGGGGGAACCCCCCCAAAAAAATAACGTGGGGTCCCCCCTAATTTAATAGCTAGCACAGGCTAGGCAGACAGCTGGGGGCTGATATTAATAGCCCAGGAAGGGTGCCATGAATATTGGCCCCCTCCCAGGCTAGAAACACCAGCCGTCAGCCGCCCCAGAAATGGCACATCCATAGGATGCGCCAATTCTGGCACTTAGCCTCGCTCTTCCACGCTGCCCTGGTGCGGTGGCAGGGGGTAATAGGGTTGGGGTTGATGTCAGCTTATAATGCCAGATGACATCAAGCCCAGGTTAGTAATGGAGAGGCGTCTATAAGACACCCCCATTACTAACCCCATAGTCAAAGTTAAAAGAAAACACAAACACCCAGAGTAAAGTCCTTTAATTGAAATAAAGACACAATTCTTTATTGTTCTAAATTAAACCATACTTACCATCACGCCCATTCCAGCTGAAGCCAACGATCTCCTGCAATAAAAGAAAAATAATAAAGCAACCTCATCCTTACCTTTCGATGGTTCCGAGGACAGCTCCAGCTCTGCTACATCGAGATGACAGGATGGACCGCAGCAGAAAGCTGCCATCCAGCCTGTCATCCCGCGGACACTGAGAAGCGCAGGCATGCTTGCGCTCCTCAGTGTCTCTCTGTGACGTCATCCAGATGAGCCGAGTTCATGTCCAATGAACTCAGCTCACCTCATGCACGTCACTGACAGCGTGGGAAAGTTCTCCTGCACTCAGCGCTTCAGCGTGAGAATTCTCCCACGCTGTCAGTGACATACATGAGGTGAGGTCATGTCCAATGAACTCAGCTCACCTCATGCACGTCACTGACAGTGTGGGAAAATTCTCACGCTGAAGTGCTGAGTGCAGGAGAATTTTCCCACGCTGTCAGTGACGTACATGAGGTGAGCTGAGTTCATTGGACATGACCTCGGCTCATCTTTATGCCGTCACAGCCAGACATTGAGGAGCACAAGCATGCCTGTGCTTCTCAGTGTCTGCGGGATGACAGGATGGATGGCAGCGTTCTGCTGCGGTCCAGCCTGTCATCTCGATGTAGCAGAGCTGAAGCTGTCGTGGGAGCCATGGAAAGGTAAGGATGAGGTTGCTTTATTATTTTACTTTTATTTCAGGAGATCGTTGGCTTCAGCTGGAATGGGCGTGATGGTAAGTATGGTTTAATTTAGAACAATAAAGAATTGTGTGTTTATTTCAATTAAAGGACTTTTTTCTGGGTGTTGTGTTTTTTTAAATACTTTACTAGAAATTCATGGTGGTCATGTCTAATATTGGCGTGACCCCATGAATTTTGGGCTTAGGGCCAGCTGATAATACCAAGCTGGCCTTAACCCCTTTATTACCCAGTGAGCCACCGCACCAGGGCCCTGGATGAGTTGGGTACAGCGCCAGAAGATGGCGCTTCAATGAACGCGCCATTTTCTGGGGCGGCTGCGGACTGCAATTTGCAGCGGGGGTGGCCCAGAAAGCTTGGGTCTCCCTGCGCTGCGGATTCCAGCCCCCAGCTGCATAGTTGTATCTGGCTGGACACAAAAATAGGGCGAAGCCCCAAGCATTTTTTTTTTTAATTATTTCATGAAATTCATGGAATAATTAAGAAAAAAAGGGCTTCCCTATATTGTTGTGTCCAACCAGGTACAAATAGGCAGCTGGTGGTTGGGGGCAGCCCATTCCTGCCTGCTGTACCTGGCTGGACACAAATATAGGGCGAAGCCCCACGTCAATTTTTTTTAAAATAAATCCTTTATTTTAACACTAAATGACATTTGAGGAGTTAATAAAGATGCAGTCCCTAAATTATTATTTATTTTTTAATTAATTTTTCCCAAAACTTTTGACGTGGGCTTCGCCATATTTTTGTATGCCAGCCAGGTACAGCATCCAGCTTCTATGAACGCGCCATTTTCCGGGGTGGCTGCGGACTGCAATTTTCAGCGGGGGGGGGGGGGGAGAAAGCTTGGGCCTCCCTGCGCTGCAGATTCCATCCCCCAGCTGCCTAGTTGTACCTGGCTGGACACAAAAATAGGGAGAAGCTTCACGTATTTTTTTTTTTTAATTATTTCATGAAATTCATGAAATAATTAAGAAAAAAAGGGCTTCCCTATATTGTTGTGTCCAACCAGGTACAAATAGGCAGCTGGTGGTTGGGGGCAGCCCGTTCCTGCCTGCTGTACCTGGCTGGACACAAATATAGTGCGAAGCCCCACGTCAATTTTTTTTTAATTATTTCATGAAATTCATGGAATAATTAAGAAAAAAAGGGCTTCCCTATATTGTTGTGTCCGGCCAGGTACAAATAGGCAGCTGGTGGTTGGGGGCAGCCCGTTCCTGCCTGCTGTACCTGACTGGACACAAATATAGGGCGAAGCCCCACATAATTTTTTTTTAATTATTTCATGAATTTCCTGAAATAATTAAAAAAAAATTGACGTGGGGCTTCACACTATATTTGTGTCCAGCCAGGTACAGCAGGCAGGAACGGGCTGCCCCCAACCACCAGCTGCCTATTTGTACCTGGCCAGACACAACAATATAGGGAAGCCCTTTTTTTCTTAATTATTCCATGAATTTCATGAAATAATTAAAAAAAAAAAAACGTGGGGCTTCTCCCTATTTTTGTGTCCAGCCAGGTACAACTAGGCAGCTGGGGGATGGAATCTGCAGCGCAGGGAGGCCCAAGCTTTCTGCCCCCCGCTGAAAATTGCAGTCCGCGGCCGCCCCGGAAAATGGCGCGTTCATAGAAGCTGGATGCTGTACCTGGCTGGCATACAAAAATATGGCGAAGCCCACGTCAAAAGTTTTGGGAAAAATTTATTAAAAAAT
This sequence comes from Phyllobates terribilis, assembly GCF_046119375.1. Classification (NCBI taxonomy): domain Eukaryota; kingdom Metazoa; phylum Chordata; class Amphibia; order Anura; family Dendrobatidae; genus Phyllobates; species Phyllobates terribilis. Next base: position 334,253,606 of record NW_027362768.1, read on the forward strand.
AAATAATAATTTAGGGACTGCATCTTTATTAAGTCCTCAAATGTCATTTAGTGTTAAAATAAAGGATTTATTTTAAAAAAAAATGGCGTGGGATCCCCCATAATTTTAGTCTCTAGCGGAGGTTAAGCAGACGGCTGGGGCAGATGTTTGAAGCCTGGGAAGGGGGTAAAACCCACGGAGCTTCCCAGGCTACTAATATCAGCCCCCAGCTGAATACCTAGCCTTTACTAGCTATTAAAATGGGGGACCCCCCCAAAAAAAATGACGTGGGGTCCCCCCTATTTTAATAGCTAGCAAAGGCTAGGCAGACAGCTGGGGGCTGATATTAATAGCTCAGGAAGGGTGCCATGAATATTGGCCCCCTCCCAGGCTAGAAACACCAGCCGTCAGCCGCCCCAGAAATGGCGCATCCATAGGATGCGCCAATTCTGGCACTTAGCCTCGCTCTTCCACGCTGCCCTGGGGCGGTGGCAGGGGGTAATAGTGGTGGGGTTCATGTCAGCGCCAGCTGCCATGAAGCCCAGGTTAGTAATGATGGGTGTCTATAAGACACCCCCATTACTAACCTACAAAGTGTTAAAAAGAAAAAACACACTACACCCAGAAAAAAATAATTTATTTGAAATAAAACACCATTTTATTTAATTCTTAGTTTACTAAAAAAAAATAGTTACCTGTCCACGTTCCTGCGCTGATCTCCCATGCACAGCTGTCACATCTGGAGATGGTGACAGCTGTGCATGGCTGCTGTAAGCTCACGCTGCCGGGAACACGTCCGCTCCCGGCAGCGGGAGCCACTGACTGAGGTTACCGGAGTGCATTCAGGCAGCGCAGCTCCGGAGACCTCCTTTACGGCAGTGCTGTACCGTGGGAATTTCTCACGATACAGCAGTGCCGTAAAGCAGCTAACCGGAGCAGCGCTACCTTAACTCTGGTGAACCCTTACGGCCCCGTCATTCTAGCGGCGGCAGCGGTTCAGAGCGGTCACATTCTATGTGGCTGCTCTGAACTGGAGATCTTCGTGGGACACTCGTGGACTGCTACGGAGGGGTAAGGATAAGGTTGTGGTTTATTATTTTATATTTTATTACAGGAGATCGATGGCTTCGGGGAATTAGGTGTCTAGGTGAGTATAGGTGTAGTTTTTTATTTTTTACTTTATTTTAGGTGACGATCGGCGGGGACAGGTAATGTATAAACTAATTTCTTTTAGGTAACCACTGGCCACCAATGACATGTATCTAACATTTATTGGGGACACAGTAGGGCAATTTATATAGCAGGATCAGGCTGATGGGAACTACTGCTCCCATCGAGCTGATCCTGCTGGCACGAGTGGACGGGGGACAGACATAGGCCGATGGGAGTAGTAGTGTCACATCGGCCTATGTCTGCCTGCACGCACAGACACCCCGCACACACACCCCGCACACACACACACCCCGCACACACACACCCCGCACACACACCCCGCACACACACACACCCCGCACACACACACCCCGCACACACACGCGCACACACACTAATCATGGCCGGTCTGATGGTCTGGGAGGTGAGGCTGACCTGTGCGGCCGTGGGAAAGTTCATGTGAGTTCATGCAGTCAAGCATGAACTCACATGAACCCTCTGAGGGCACCGCGGCTACTTCAAATGAACAGCTGATCGGCATCACCTGATACCTCAGCTGTTCATTTGAAATAACCGGCGGGAAAGCGCAGCACAGAACGGGAAAGCCGGCGGTGAAGTCTTTTCACTGCCGGCTTCCCCGCCCGGGTCCTTCGCTCCTTGGTGCTGCGCTCCCCGCTCGGTCCTAATTTACGATTGGGATTGGAGGTGGCGAGGGGAGCGGAGGATCGGGGTGGGAGGCTGCGGGGAAGCAGTATGGGGCTGTGTGATTGTTTAAAAGCCGGCGGCTTTTTACCGCCCGCCGGCTTTTAAACAATCAGGAGAATTCTCCCACGCTGGGATGGCATTCTGATGACAAGCTGGATCGCAGCTGAGCGCTGCCATCCAGCTTGTCATCCTTCACAGACACTGCAGAGCGCAGGCATTATGGGAACTTCCGATTCCGGTATTCGATATTATAAAAGTATCGGAATTAAGTATCGGAATTCCGATACAGTGAATATCGGCCGATACCCGATATTTCAGTATCGGAATGCTCAACACTAGTCGTGATATCTTTCTTTCTTTAGGACCCAGCTACCTCCACCTTCTGCTGTTAATTGACACACCCTTGCTTGGTAGATAAAAACTCCCAGTGTCTCCAAAGAGTTGCCGGTGATAGTTCTATGTTCCTCTGTACTTGCCTGGAGCACTAGCAGTCAGCTAGTTTCTTCTTGGACTTCCCTTGGAGGACAGTTGGCGTTATCTCTCTGGTGTCTTCTCAAGCTAAGTGTATCCTCTTTGTTTGTTTATCTTGTTGTCTTTAGTTACAGTGGGACGGGACTAGTGTTCATCCTGTCCCCTCCCTACATAGGGCCAAGCTCTAGGGACATTGAGGGATTAGGTTTCCTGCTCGGCGATAGGTGCGGAACCTATATAGGGACGGTAGGGTAGTCAGGGTGATATTAGATCTGTCTAAGGGTCTCCAATCCCTCTTTCCCTAGTTGTTGGGCTCCCTTCCCCCTCTTCCTGTCATTGTACAGTTGTTCTTTCCCTCACCTTGTGTGACATTAATGCTATGTTTTACCTTCAGAAATTACACTAAGTTTCTCCCAGGAATGACAGCTGATCTCCTTAGGCTAAAAGCACATCTAAATTTTAAATTCCATTTTTCTGTTCCAGCATAAGTGCAGAAAAATTAAACTGATGGTGTGCCGGATCCATAGCACAATGGACACTAGAAATGCCCAACGATGTCCTCATAATGATGACTGTAAGATACTCTTAATGCCCTTATGATGACTTATAATTGGGACTGGCAATGGGCAAATTTATTCGAGAGAAATTGAATTTTACTTGTATTTTACAAAATTCTGTATCTGTATCAAAAAAATGTTGTAATTCTTTTGTGCAAATTAATTGAAATAGTAATCGGTTGCCCGCCATTTTGCTGTACTGTAGAAGGCTGGCAAATGTTAAATGAAAAAACGAATAATCACAACCGCTCACCTTTTTGGATACCTCGGCTGCCTGCTCTTTTCCTACAAGGTCCTCTTCTTACCTCTGCCAGGAGCTAAAACCCTGGGCATCTTCGAGATGAGTGTCGTCAGATCCGCTCATCTCTGATGGGAGCCATTAACTTCTGTCATGGTGTCTGTCATTTTAACAGGAAGAAAAGTGATGCATGTTGTGCTTTTCTTTAAAACAAATATAATGAAACCTGTAAATGAGCCTTTAACATAGATGTAAAAAGAGTCATCATACACAGTAGCAGTGCAAATTTTAACTCTGAAGGCTCATAGACAGGTTAGATAAAAGTCTCCAGGGTCGGCTAACCATCGAAAGTGTATGGGGGGCTTCCTGACTCTCCCATGAAAGATGATGTTGGTGAGTATAAGAATACGGAAAATGGAACTTCAGAGACCGATCCGTTAGGCCAGCAGAAAGATAAGCCTCCACCAGAGGAGTCTAGTAGGGTTTTCTCTTAAAGAACACAGTAACTCCCATAAGAATAAATGGAGCGGTAGTGCTCATGAATGACCACCACTCCATTCAGCCGAGGAGGTTCTCGGGATCGCTGGGGGCCACGGAGGTTGGAAAGTTATCCCCTATCCCATGAATAAATTTCAAATTCGAGAACGCTCCTTTAAACTTAATGTCATCAGACTAGCGATGTGTATATAGTGTGTCCAATTCTCGACCAATGTCAGATGTCACGATAAAGAAGAATGTGGCATGTTGAACTTCAGCATGCCAGCTCCTTTCCTCTCATGAAAGATAACCTGCCCCCATAAGTTTCTAGAGGCAGCTATTTCCCTCCCTCTATTGAGAACATGTGCATAGGAATCAGGAGAAACAGCTGACGGCTATCTAAGGTATGTGCCAGGTTTGGATGCTACCAATGAATGCTTAAACCCCTAAAAAAAAAGTGTCAATATTTCTATATGGTTCAGTTGAATATACACATCAATGGAGGAAGAAGTGTTAATAGTCATGCAAAACAATGTTTTGTCCAGTATTAAGGTATGGTTAGCTTTTCTTTACTCTCCAACACTAAAATGCAACTGCTAAGCAACACTTTAATCTAGAGCTTTACAAGCACCACAAAAGAGTATAGCTGCCATGATAATCAATATAAAGCTCCTTTAAAGTCAAGCCCTCAGGGTATGCCAGCTTGGGGACATGTAAGGTTAATTACATTCAGTCGTTTTGATTGATTTCCCTTTATTTAAGTTAAAATAGTTAGAATGTCCAGACGTCAGATTTCCTTCTAAAATATCTGCAGAAGGGACACATGGGGACCTTAGGAGCTCTGTGTTCATACATTGAATTCAATAATAAAACAGCATGCGGTAAGCTCCTAACCTCCATCCAGTGATGGTGGATGCAGAATTTTCTTTTTGTACTGTATGGGGAAAATGTATCAAGGCTTTTGCATTGATAGATTTTTACAGTTTTGGGGGCTCAAAGTAGGGAATTTATCAAGAGTTTTGGACCATTTTTTTACATAGAATCATAGAATGTTAGAGTTAGAAGGGACCTCCAGGGTGTTCGTGTCCAACCCCTGCTCAATGCAGGATTCACTAAGCCATATCAGACACATGTCTGTCCAGCCTCAGTGTTGAGTGGGAAAATTCTCACACAGCACCGATGCCATAAGTGAGGGCACCAGAGCTCTCAGCTGGTCTTCAGCTGATGAACTCCAGTGACCTCAATGCCGGCAGCTCAGCACGATACACTGCGGGAGCGGTCACGCTCCTGTCAGTGTATAGCTGGCTGCCGGATAGCACAGTCACATCTCCGGATGTAGCTGCGCTATCAGTGAGATCGTCGTGGGATGGGATCAATCGAAGGGGGTAGTAGTCCCATCAGCCGGCGCCTGTGACCAGCGGTAAGCTTTTTACTGCAGGTCACTGTCACAGCTGTGGGATCATGCTGACACCTGACAGCATGATCCTGCAGCACTGTGACCAGCAGTAGCGATGTTACCGTCGATCACAGCCCCTTTTGCCCTTGCTGTCACGCAGATGACAGTGTGGGAAACCAGTGATGTTCGGTGCCCCGTTCTGGTTCGTGTTCAGGATTGGGTGCCCAAACAAACATTTTATTGATGTTCGGGTTTCGTCGACTAACCTGAACAGCAAAACATTCACTCATCTCTAGACATTAGTCATGTAAGTACAGTGGAGGAGATCAAAGGGGCATCACCAGTCCAGGAGATAAGTATATCATTTTTTACTTTATGCAGCACCTTGAGGTCATTAATAAGGGATTGTCTAGTAGTAGGCAACAACATTAAGCCAGATTTATGAATTGTGACTTTTTAAAAAGTTGTACAAAGTTGCAAAATCACTCCAGTAAGGGAAACGGGGGATAAAAAGGGAAAACTCAGCTATACACAGGACTATTGCATCTAAAAATGTATCCACATGTATCAAATCATCAATGTGATGTCAGCCCTGCAGACAATTACAGATACTGGGAGCAGCAGGAGAGGCTCAGCACTAGTGTTGAGCCACCCCCGTAGTGTTCGAGTTCGGTTCGGTTCGTCGAACACCCGTGTGTTCGCCGAACTGTTCGTCGAACTGTTCGTCGAACACCTTCGAACACCGTTAAAACCAATGGCAGGCAAACAAAAACACATAGAAACACATAGAAAACACCTTCAAAGGTGTCCAAAAGCTGACAAACTGCTCTGAAGGCACAACTAACACATGGAAAAGTGACAAGTACATATAGTCATGCGAAAAGAAAAGAGGTGGAGGAGTAAAAGGAGGGGGAGACACAGATATAGGCATGTCATGCCCTTCTAAAATCCAAAAAGTGAGAAGCCAACACGTTCAGTCCGCTCCTGCCCGTGCCACCTCCGTGTCGCCGGGTTTGTGCCAGAGCCGCGGTGAACCCTGACGGCCAGCCCCCCTCTCCCAATACTGGTGCCTGTCCGCTGGTGGGTCGAGCGAGCCCCCCTGTGGTGGAGGCAGCTCTAAGCTTTTTAATTTAAATTGTCTCTCTAATTTGAATGAATACACTTTAAATCCATTTACAAGGATCTATTGGAGGGCAAGTCTCATGCCAGCAGCCGCGTAATTCCAGCTCCAGTAGCGTCCACTAAAGCTGCTGCAGTTAAAAAGCTTTTATAAGGATCGAGCTCGGCTGTCCACCGCAAGGCATCCTACTGCCAGTCCCAGCCCCTATGCCTTGGGGTGCCTCCTGATGCTCTTCACTGAGTATCCCGTGGTCCCGAAGCATTTCCTTTGAAAAAATTAAGTGTCAAAACTACAGGTGGTGTAGCTTGCTTAACAGCCGGGATAATCCGCTGACTAGCAGACACTGCTACTAGGCACAAAGTATTTCCTGGGCTAGATGCAGTTAAAAATTTGTAATTAGATACTCTCGTTGGATGCTGAGAAAGCATTCCATAGAGTCTCCTGGCACGCCATATATGATTCTCTTAAAAAGCTTGGGGTAGGGGTCTAGGGGACCCTTTTATAGCCAAAATCACGGCCCTGTATCGCAATACGTCACCTAGGCTGAAGATAAATGGAACTGTATTACCCTGAGGGCTCGGTTGCTACAGAGGTATTGCACCTCACCCAGAGGTGTGATATCTCACTCTCAGGTAAGGATGGAGTGTGGATCAGGACCCGACACCTGCATGCATTACACCACATTGCCGTGGGGCAGGGCGACCAATATGCCCCTGAGATGGGCACGACAGTCCCTGTCCCTGGCTGGAGTGGGGGGAGGGAACACTGAGGAAGGGGAACCCTGTAGTGCAGGAGCAGGGAGGAAGCAGTTCCTGGGTGCATTGAGAAGGGAGTATAAAAGGTGGGCACCATCTTAGTTCAGTGCAGAGAAGTCTGAGCAGAAGTGACAGGGAACAGGGGCTCTGCATGAGCTCTGCTCCGGAGGCGGGCCTAGTAACAGAGGCCCAGGCCTGGAAGAGGGAGAAGGAAGGAAGAGGAGCGGAGAAGGCTCCAGGAGCGAGGAATGAAGGGATCCCAGGGGTGCGGACGGGCGAGTCGCCACCGCACGCCCGAATCCACCTGCGTGGAGGGGTCAGGCCAAAGGGGGAGACCGGTCCCCGAAACTAGTGGAGGCAGGAAACGACCCTCAGCTAGAAACAGGAGGCTGTGACATTTTATGTGGCGCAGCCCCTCGCTACACCCGCTAGGAAGGCACCACATAGGGTCAGGGAAACTGGCGCCAAGTTTACCAAGAGGAGGCCCGAGGCAGCCGGACAGAAGGGTTGGTAAGAAAGCCCAGACAAAGGACACACAAAGGGGGTCCTGTGAAGCGCTCCAAAGTTATCTGGGAGTTGTCTGAGCCCCTCACCTGGTGAGCACAGTACGATGTGGGCAGCCGTTACCTGCAGACGTGGTCTGGATAATAAGAACCGTGAGTAAAGGCCCTGGACTGCATCACTGACTCCGTGTCGTTACTGCTGCTGCCCTGCACCATCACCCCCATCCTCCGCATACACTGCCCTGAGGCTATACTCCTCCCGTGGGGAGTTATTCTATGCTCTGCTGCACCCACAACACCAGCCTCAGCGGTCTGCCCTGGAGCGGCGGTTCACTCTGACCGCAATCCACGGGTGGCGTAGTCGGACATTTAAACATCAAAACCACATAAATAGTTCCGCCACTGGTTTGACCGCCCTGAGCCACGGAACCGGGTCGCCGCAACGGAGACTACAACCACCAGCATCCACCAAAAAGGGTCCGGCTCCGGGTGTCCCAAGGCCCAGGGGGCGCATCAGAACATTTTCATCACCTTTCACAATCACCAATGGGACAAGGCAGGGATGTTCTCTGTCCCCTCTCTTATACATCCTAGTGACGGAGCACCTGCTCTCATCAATTCGCCATAACCCCAATATTAGGTGGATTGAGGTGGGAGGCACCGAGTACAAGTGCTCTCTATTTGCTGATGATGTCCTAGTATATATCACTCAATCACATATATCCATCCATGCTGTTATGGCTGAAATAGATCACTTTGTTACATGGTCAAATTTTAAAATCAATGCAGCGAAGTCTGAGGCCCTCGATGTCTCCCTCCCCAAATCCATATAGGATTCCATCCAGTCCAACTTTCCCTTTGCCTGGCCCTCACAGGGTATCAAATACTTAGGAATTCCTATTCATAGAGACCTCTCCCATCTATGTTATCTTAATTTTGGGCCCTTTATTGAACAACTCCATACAGACCACGGTTGGCAAGTTAGAACTGTAAGATTCACAACGTGAACCACTGGTGTTTTGTGGAAAAGCACATGTACACTGTGTTCCAAATTATTATGCAAAAAGTGCTTAGGAGTGATAAGGGAAGAATTTTTTGTTTGTCAGTTAAACTCATTGATGGTGATGTGTGTCAGGGCTCTTTATATCACTGTAAGCAATTGCAGACACCTGTGCTAATTAGTTTGGCAGGTGTGTCCAATGAAAGGCAAGACTACTTAAGAAGGCTGTCTCACATTATTAAGCAGCCTACATTTTCTGCCAAAATGGGAAAGAAAAATGATGTGTCGGCTGCTGAGAAGCAACAAATTGTGGAGTGTTTAGGTCAAGGCATGACTACAATCAACATTGCGCGATGATCAGGATGAAGTGTCTTGGCAATCAAGAAGTATGTAGCTGATTCACAGTACACACGTGTGCGTGCTGATAAGGGCAAATTGAGGACTCTTTCCTACAGGCAATTACGTCAGGTTAAAAGAGCAGCGGCAAAAAAGCCTTGTCATAGCAGCAGACAAGTTTTTGAAGCTGCTGGTGCCTCCAACGTCCCCCGAACAACAAGATGCAGGGTCCTTCAGAGGTTTGCAGCTGTGCATACGCCATCCTGTCGACCTCCTCTATCAACTTCACACAAGCAGAAACGGCTCCAGTGGGCCAAACATTACATGAAGACTGATTTCAAAACTGTTTTGTTCACGGATGAGTGCCGTGCAGCGCTCGATGGTCCAGATGGATGGAGTGGAGGATGGCTGGTTGATGGACACCCCACGCAAACACGGCTACAGCGCCAACAAGGAGGAGGTGGAGTAATGTTTTTGGCTGGAATCATGGGGAGAGAGATTATCTGCCCCTTTAGGATCCCTGAAGGCGCTAAAGATGAACTCCATAATGTATGTGGATTTTCTCAAACAGCACTTCCTGCCATGGTTCAAGAAGAAGAACCGTGTATTTCACAGCAAGATCATTTTTTTGCATGATAATGCACCATCTCATGCTGCACATAAAACATCTGCATCTCTGGGTGATATGGGCATAAAAGGGGACAAACTTATGGTGTGACCCCCATGCTCCCCTGACCTCTACCCCATTCAGAACCTCTGGAGCATCATCAAAAGGAGTGTCTATGATGGCGGGAGGCAGTTCACATCTAAGCAACAGCTCTGGGAGGGTATTCTGTCCTCATGCAAAACAATTGAAGCAGAAACCATCCAAAACCTGACAAATTCAATGGACGAGAGAGTTCAGAAGCTCCTTTCGAACAAGGGGTCCTATGTGAAAATGAAACATCACCTAGAATAAAGTTTTGAGTTGAAAACTGTTTGATTTCAGTTTCTAATAACCTGCTAATGCTTATAATTTCAAAAATGACCATTTTTTTGGTCTTTATTAAAATGAAAAGGTTGATCGAAAAGTTTGGGGGATCTAAGAGTGTGGCAACCCAGTAGTCATGATTACTTCGAATTCTGACAATATGAGGGTCATGCTGCAGGTAGTGCAGCAAGAAGGCACTTATGTGTCTTGCGCATCTCAGAGCCCCAAAATTATTTTCCGGGCTAGATGCAGCTAAAAATTATTATTAATTTTAAATCTGGTGGAGCTTAGTATAGATGGCCTAATAGAATCAGTGCTGCACACTGCTACAAAGCCCAAATTATTTTCCAGCCAAGATACAGATAAACATGATTAGTAATTTGAAAGCTTAAAACGGTTGGTAGGGTGATTTTAACCAATCATCCATCTTTTACTCTCCCCAGGATGACACAGGGGTAGAAAAGTCGTTTCGGATCCATGATTTGTTCATCTTTATGAACGTGAGTCTGTCTACATTATCAGTGGAGAGCCGCGTGCGCTTATCTGTCAGCACACCACCAGCAGCGCTGAACACACGTTCAGACAGAACGCTGGCTGCGGGGCATGACAAGATCTCCAAGGCGTAAGTGGCTAGCTCTGGCCATTTATCCAGATTGGAAGCCCAAAAAGAGCAAGGGTCCAGTGACACAGTCATGGCTTCAATGTTTACTTGGAGATACTCCTGTACCATCGTCTCTAGGCGTTGACTATGTGTCAGACTTCTTGTCTCCTGTGGCCTTGCAAAGGATGGGCTAAGAAAGTGGTGAAATGATTGCGCAAAATTGATGTTACCAGCAGATACTGTGGTTCTGTTATGGTTTGAGTGCTGAACACTTGACGGTCCCACGGTTGGCAAGTTGGAAATGTGAGATTCACTACGTGCACCACTGGTGTTTTGTGGAAAAGCACATGTAAGATTCTGCAACAATCTCTGCTGATACTCCTGCATGCGTGCATCCCTTTCAATGGCAGGAATAATTTCTGCAAATTTACTTTTGTACCGGGGATCTAACAGTGTGGCAACCCAGTAGTCAGGATTATTTCTAATTCTCACAATTCGAGGGTCATGTTGCAGGTAGTGCAGCAAGAAGGCACTCATGTGTGTTGCGCATCCAGGAGCACCAAGTCCCTGTTGTGTTGGTGGCGAGGTAACAATCATGCTTCCTTCCTCTGTCCTCTCTCCCCAACCTCGCACAACAGAAATGTGATCAAGGTCTCCCTCATCTGATGAGTCTTCCATCAGTTCGTCCTCCACTTCTTCCTGGGCACCTGCACCTTCCTCACTAGTTTGGCTGCTACCATGCGCCCTGGTAAAACCATCTCCTCCACCCTCACATGCCTGCCGCCTTGGTGCTGCCGACCGTCTGGACCTTGCAGATGTTAGCCCTTCCGCATACAACTCCTCCTCCTCTACTTCCTCCACCTCCTCTTGTGCCACCACCTGACTCCGAATTCTGTTTAACATGTGCTCCAGCATGTAAATCACCGGAATAGTCATGCTGATAATGGCATCGTCAGCACTAAACATCTTCGTCGCCATTTCAAAACTGTGCAGAAGGGTGCATAGGTCCCTGATCTGAGACCACTCCTCCAGCGTGATTTGCCCCACGTCTGGATCTCGTTGGCCCAGGCTATACGTCAGAACGTATTGCACCAGGACTTGTCGGTGCTGCCACAGTCGCTGCAACATGTGCAGAGTTGAATTCCACCGGGTAGGCACATCGCATTTTAGCCGGTGAAGTGGCAGGCCCAACGACTTCTGTAGAGATGTAAGTCGCTGAGCTGCGGGATGCGAATGGCGGAAGTGAGCACACAGCTACCGTGCCCTCTGCAGAAGGCCATCTAGTCTGGGATAGTGGGCTAAAAATTGCTGGACAACCAGGTTCAACACGTGAGCCATACAAGGCACGTGTGTGACATTGCCCCGGCGAAGGGCCGCACCCAGGTTTGCAGCATTGTCGCACACGGCCTTCCCTGGTTTCAGGTCCAGTGGAGACAACCATTCATGAAATTGGTTCTCCAGAGCTGACCACAACTCCTCAGCTGTGTGACTCACATTTCCCAGACATTTCAAAGTAAAAACCGCCTGATGACGTTGAGCCCTACTGCCAGCATAGTAAGGAGGTGTGCAGGATCCCTTCTGCGCAGTTAGAAAGCTTGTGGCATGACCAGACAGGCTTTGGGTGCAGGTGGAAGACCGAGAGGAGGTTGAGGAGGCAGAAGCAGTGGAGGAACTTTGACATAAAGAGGATTGACCCACAACTCGTGGGGACGGCAAGACTTGGACAGCAGCCCCTTGTCCTGCTGTCACCATAGTTACCCAGTGCCCAGTCAGCGACATGTAACGCCCCTGTCCATGCCTACTCGTCCAAGTGTCTGTGGTGAAATGCACCCTGTCACACACAGAGTTTCTCAAAGAAGCGGTGATGTTGTGTGCGACATGCTGGTGGAGCGCAGGCACACCTTTCTTTGAGAAGTAGTGCCGACTGGGCATCTGGTACTGGGGCACTGCGACGGACATAAGGTCTCGAAAATCCTCTGTGTCTACCAGGCGGAAAGGCAGCATTTCTGCAGCCAAGAGCTTGCAGATGGTGAAATTCAACCTCTTAGCTTTCTCATGGCTAGGAGGAAATGGTCTTTTACTTGTCCACATCTGAGGGACCGAGGGCTGGCTCTTGTGCTTAGACGGGGTTGATAAGGGTGTCCCCGGCAAACTGCCGGTCTGTGAGGAAGATGCAGGCGGACATGTTAGGTTGCCTTGATCCAAAGGTGGTGCTATCGATGTCGGACAGCGCTCAACACCAGCTGGTGTTACCACCTCCAAAGAAAATGATGACCTGCCAATCACACTGGCTGTTGCGGGTAAAGAGGTGGCAGGTCTGCGCCCCAAAACAGGTGTGACTGCTGTCCCCCCAGTCACAGAGGATGAAGAGGCCGCGGATGCACAAGATATGGCAGACGGTGGTTGGCCCGGCCGGCTAGGCCGCATTGTAGCACACTGAGCTTCCCACTGCAACTTATGCTTCATGTCCATGTGCCGGTTCATGCAGGAAGTACTCAAACTAAGTATTTTTTGGCCTCTACTTAGCTTTTGCTGACAAATGTTACAGATAACACGAGTTGGGTCATCTTTATCGATCTGAAAAAATGCCCAGGCTATGCAGGGCTTAGCACCCATGCGACCTGAAGAGCCACCACGACTTGTGGTGAGAGGCAGAGTTGTGTTTGAGGATGCAGTTATTGACGTGCTTCCAGTACTACGTCTCTGTCCAGGAAGGCGCAACCTGACCTCGTCGTCCCTAGCATCTTCCTCCACCTCCTCTGCTGACCTCATCTCTTGGCTGACTGTGGGTTGACAGTAAGTGGGATCTCCAACCTCATCATCATCACCCTGTGCGTTATCACACCCGTCGTCCTCAGAGCCAACCTGTTCCTGCCCTGACAAAAAACTAAAGTTGTCGCTCCAATCAGGTATTTGAGTCTCATCATCATCTTCCTCATTGTCTCCACCAACAGGAGTTACAGTTTGGGAATGAGGGTCTACATTATGGTCAGAACCTTCTGCGTCTGGTCCTGGATCCGACTCATAAAGATTCTGGGCATCAGTGCAGATCATTTCCTCGTCTGGATTCACAGAAGCGCTGGAGTCGACCTCTGATTCCCAGGCTATAGAATGAGTAAACAGCTCTGCAGACTCAACCATCTGTTCTACCTCATACTCAGACGGGCAGCTGGAGATTTGGGAGCTGTGAGGAAGCAAGTGCGATTGGGGTGACACCTTTGAGGACTGGAGTATTTGTGATGTTGAAGTTGATGTGGAGGAGAGCCCACTTAAAGGAGCACTTGATATCCGTTGAAGCACCTGCTGTTTTTGTGCCTCATCTGGAATTTGTAGCGATTGGCGTGGCCGTAAGAAAGGGATTTTATCACATTGTCCGCTAAAAGAAGTAGACATTTTAGTTTGGCTGGAAGATGGTTTTTCTTCTGCAGATGTTACTGTTGCTTTAACACCTACCCCACGGACACAACCTTTTTTCCCCTTCCCAACACGCCTATTCCCCTTTCCACCAGCAGCAGGCCTTTTTCCACTCATTTTGGTGGTTAACTAATTCACAACTCTGGAGTTGTTTGCACAAAAAAACAATGGATGGGAACCGAGCAGAGCTGAGTGGCCAAACTGTGGTATTAGGCCAAAACTATTGGCTGGGTTAGATGCAGAAAAAAATTATATTCAATTTGCAACCTGATGGAGGTCAGTATAGATGGACTAATAGAACAAGTCCCACACACATCTAGAAGTCCAAATATTTTTTCAGAGGTAGATGCAGAAAAAAATATATTCAGTTTGCAACCTGATGGAGGTCAGTATAGATGGACTAATAGAGAAAGTCCCACACACTGCTAGAAGGCCAAATATTTTTTCAGAGCTAGATGCAGACAAAAAAGTATTTTGAATTTGCAACCTGATGGAGGTCAGTATAGGTGGACTAATAGAACAAGTCCCACACACTGCTAGAAGGCCAAATATTTTTTCAGAGCTAGATGCAGAAAAAAATTATATTCAGTTTGCAACCTGATGGAGGTCTGTATAGATGGATTAATAGAACAAGTCCCACACACAGCTAGAAGCCCAATATTTTTTCAGAGGTAGATGCAGAAAAAAATATATTCAGTTTGCAACCTGATGGAGGTCAGTATAGATGGAGTAATAGAATAAGTCCCACACACAGCTAGAAGCCCAAATATTTTTTCAGAGGTAGATGCAGAAAAAATTATATTCAGTTTGCAACCTGATGGAGGTCTGTATAGATGGATTAATAGAACAAGTCCCACACACAGCTACAAGCCCAATATTTTTTCAGAGGTAGATGCAGATAAAAATTATTTTTAATTTGCAACCTGATGGAGGTCAGTATAGATGGACTAATAGAGAAAGTTCCACACACTGCTAGAAGGCCAAATATTTTTTCAGAGCTAGATGCAGAAAAAAATTATATTCAGTTTGCAACCTGATGGAGGTCTGTATAGATGGATTAATAGAACAAGTCCCACACACAGCTACAAGCCCAATATTTTTTCAGAGGTAGATGCAGAAAAAAATATATTCAGTTTGCAACCTGATGGAGGTCAGTATAGATGGACTAATACAACAAGTCCCACACACAGCTAGAAGCCCAATATTTTCTCAGAGCTAGATGCAGAAAAAAATTATATTCAATTTGCAACCTGATGGAGGTCAGTATAGATGGAGTAATAGAACAAGTCCCACACACAGCTAGAAGCCCAAATATTTTTTCAGAGCTAGATGCAGATAAAAATTATTTTTAATTTGCAACCTGATGGAGGTCAGTATAGATGGAATAATAGAGAAAGTCCCACACACTGCTAGAAGGCCAAATATTTTTTCAGAGCTAGATGCAGACAAAAAATTATTTTGAATTTGCAGCGTGATGGAGGTCAGTATAGATGGACTAATAGAACAAGTCCCACACACAGCTAGAAGCCCAAATATTTTTTCAGAGGTAGATGCAGATAAAAATTATTTTTAATTTGCAACCTGATGGAGGTCAGTATAGATGGACTAATAGAGAAAGTCCCACACACTGCTAGAAGGCCAAATATTTTTTCAGAGCTAGATGCAGAAAAAAATTATATTGAGTTTGCAACCTGATGGAGGTCTGTATAGATGGATTAATAGAACAAGTCCCACACACAGCTAGAAGCCCAATATTTTTTCAGAGGTAGATGCAGAAAAAAATATATTCAGTTTGCAACCTGATGGAGGTCAGTATAGATGGACTAATACAACAAGTCCCACACACAGCTAGAAGCCCAATATTTTTTCAGAGCTAGATGCAGAAAAAAATTATATTCAATTTGCAACCTGATGTAGGTCAGTATAGATGGACTAATAGAACAAGTCCCACACACAGCTAGAAGCCCAAATATTTTTTCAGAGGTAGATGCAGAAAAAAATTATATTCAGTTTGCAACCTGATGGAGGTCTGTATAGATGAATTAATAGAACAAGTCCCACACACAGCTACAAGCCCAATATTTTTTCAGAGGTAGATGCAGAAAAAAATATATTCAGTTTGCAACCTGATGGAGGTCAGTATAGATGGACTAATAGAGAAAGTCCCACACACTGCTAGAAGGCCAAATATTTTTTCAGAGCTAGATGCAGAAAAAAATTATATTCAATTTGCAACCTGATGGAGGTCAGTATAGATGGACTAATAGAATGATGCTATGCCCAAAAGATTTTACTTCACTAGGTGCAGTAAAAAAATTGGTATTCTATACACAGGTGGTATATCTTGCAACACAGATAGGCTACTCCACTGACTAACACACTCTGCAATAGGCCAAAAAGGATTTGTTTTGCTAGATTCAGCCAAATGCTGTGAAAAAAACTTGCACAGCACTGGCACAGACCTGCCTGGCAAAAACTGATAGGAACTGATGTAACCTAGTCCTGAAAAGGACTCCAATTACAATTAGTCTTTACTCCCACAACCTATCTATTTAAGAGCACAGACCTGCCTGATAAAAGTCATAGGAAATGCTGTAACCTAGTCCTTAAAAGGACTGCAATCACAACTATTCCCTACTCCCAAGCTATCTGTAGATTTGTGCGAAAATTGGCTTGAAATTAACAAGGTATAGCGCACACAGCAACAGCGGTGCCGTCTAACACGCAGCTGCAGCAGTGAGAAAATGGTGGCGACGGGGAAAATGGCTGGGTCTTATAGGGCAAGGACATGTGACATACACTGCCAATGACACATGCCCTTGCTTGTGTGAAAAAAAGCACTTCGCTCCGTGTGTGCGCTGCTGATAGGCTGACAGATTGCACCTCCCCACTGTAAATGCGGGAAAGAGAAAAAAAAATGGAGATCTTCATTATTCCTGCAGAGATCCATCCCCTGCCCCTCCCCCCACCCCGCTGTACACTCAAACTGCGTATTAATATTAATTTTCATCATTACTGAGAAAAAATCCAGTTATGATTTTGGTGCACGAACAGTTGTCGAACATAACCTCGAACAGCCGAATTTTTCTCAAATCGTTCGTGTTCGCCGAACGGCTCGAACACCGCCCAAAACAGCTCGAATTTGAGATTGGCGAACAGTTCGAGTAGAACAACGCTCATCTCTACTCAGCACTGAACCCGGGGAGAATAAGTAAAGCTTGATTTGTATGCTTTTTTAAACAAACTGTTAGTCGGATAATTCCTTTTACCCCTTCATCCCCCAGCCTGTTTTCACCTTCCTGACCAGGCCTAATTTTACAATTGTGACCAGTGTCACTTTATGAGATAATAACTCTGGAACGCTTCAACATATCCCAGTGATTCTGTGATTGTTTTTTGGCAACATATTGAATTTCGTATTATTGGTAAATTTAGGACGATATGATTTGCTTTTATTTAAGAAAACATTGAAAATGTAACAAAAAAAAGTGAAAATTTTGCAATTTTCAAAATGTTAATTTTTATGCCCTTAAACCAGATAATTACAGTCATATGAAAAAGTTTGGGCACCCCTATTAATCTTAAGCTTAATGTTTTATAAAAATTGGTGTTTTTGCAACAGCTATTTCAGTTTGATATATGTAATAACTGTTGGACACAGTAATGTTTCTGCCTTGAAATGAGGTTTATTGTGTTAACAGAAAATGTGCAATCTGCATTCAAACAAAATTTGACCTGTGCATAAGTATGGGCACCCTTATCATTTTCTTGTTTTAAATACTCCTGCCTACTTTTTACTGACTTACTAAAGCACTTTTTTTGGTTTTGTAACCTCATTGAGCTTTGAACTTTATAGCCAGGTGTATGCAATCATGAGAAAAGCTACTTAAAGTGGCCACTTGCAAGTTGTTCTCCTGTTTGAATCTCTTCTGAAGAGTGGCATCATGGGCTCCTCAAAACAACTGTCAAATGATCTGAAAACAAAGATTATTCAACATAGTTGTTCAGGGGAAGGATACAAAAAGCTATCTCAGAGATTTAACCTGTCAGTTTCCACTGTGAGGAACATAGTAAGGAAATGGAAGAACATAGGGACAGTTCTTGTTAAGGCCAGAAGTGTCAGGACAAGAAAAACATCAGAAAGGCAGAGAAGAAGAATGGTGAGATCAGTCAAGGACAATCCTCAGACCACCTCCAGAGAGCTGCAGCATCAACTTGCTGCAGATGGTGTCACTGTGCATCGGTCAACTATACAACGCACTTTGCACAAGGAGAAGCTGTATGGGAGAGTGATGCGAAAGAAGCCGTTTCTGCAAGTACGCACAAACAGAGTCGGCTGAGGTATGCAAAAGCACATTTGAAGAAGCCTATTTCTTTTTGGAAGAAGGTCCTGTGGACTGATGAAACCAAGATTGAGTTGTTTGATCATACAAAAAGGCGTTATGCATGGTGGCAAAAAAACACAGCATTCCAAGAAAAACACTTGCTACCCACAGTAAAATTTGGTGGAGGTTCCATCATGCTTTGGGGCTGTGTGGTCAATGCCGGCACTGGGAATCTTGTTAAAGTTGAGGGACGCATGGATTCCACTCAGTATCAGCAGATTCTTGGCAATAGTGTTCAAGAATCAGTGATAAAGTTGAAGTTACGCAGTGGATGGATCTTTCAGCAAGACAATGATCCAAAACACCGCTCCAAATCTACTCAGGCATTCATGCAGAGGAACAATTACAATGTTCTGGAATGGCCATCCCAGTCCCCAGACCTGAATATCATTGAACATCTGTGGGATCATTTGAAGAGGCTGTCCATGCTCGGCGACCATCAAACTTAACTGAACTGGAATTGTTTTGTAAAGAGGAATGGTCAAAAATACCTTCATCCAGGATCCAGGAACTCATTAAAAGCTACAGGAAGCGACTAGGAGGATCTACTAAATATTAATGTCACTTTTCTGGTGAGGTGCCCATACTTATGCACCTGTCAAATTTTGTTTGAATGCAGATTGCACATTTTCTGTTAGTACAATAAACCTCATTTCAAGGCAGAAACATTACTGTATCCAACAGTTATTACATATATCAAACTGAAATAGCTGTTGCAAAAACACCAATTTTTATAAAACATTAAGCTTAAGATTAATAGGGGTGCCCAAACTTTTTCATATGACTGTATATCACACAAAATAGTTAATAAATAACATTTACCACATGTCTACTTGACATCAGCATCATTTTTGAAACAGAATTGTTTTTGTTAGGAAGTTAGTTAGAAGGGGGGAAAGTTGATCAATAATTTTTCACTTTTCCAACAAAATTTACAAAACCAATTTTTTTAGGGACAACATCACATTTGAAGTGACTTTCAGAGGCCTATATGACAGAAAATACCCAAAAGTGACACCATTTTAAAAACTGCACCCCTCAAGGTGCTCAAAACCACATTTAATACATTTATTAACCCTTCAGGCGCTTCACTGTAAGCAATGTAGAAGGAAAAAATGAAAATGTAACTTTTTCCCACAAAAATGTTGCTTAAGCCCCATTTTTATTTTCACAAAGTAAACATAAGAAAATTGATCCAAAATGTTTTGTGCAATTTTTCCAGAGTATGCTAATACCCCAAATGTGGTGGAAAACTACTGTTTTGGCGCATGGCAGTGCTCGTAAGGGAAGGAGCATCATTTGACTTTTGGAACACAAAATTGTCTGGAATCGCTGGCTGGAGCAGATACTATGTCGTGTTTGCAGAACCCCTGATGTGCGTAAACGGTGGCCCCATTTTGGAAACTACATATCTCAAGGAACTTTTCTAGATGTGTGGTGAGCACCTTGAACCCCAAGGTGCTTCACAGAATTTTATAACGCTGAGCCATGAAAGCAAAAAAAATCACATTTTGCTCACAAAAATGTTGCTTTAGCCCCAAATTATTTATTTTCACAAGGGTAACAGGAGAAAGTGGACCCCAAAATTTATTGTGCAATTTCTCCTAAGTACACCAATACCCCATATGTGGAGGACAACTACTATTTGAGCGCATGGCAGGGCTTGGAATGGAAGGAGCATCATTTGACTTGTGGAACACAAAACTGTCTGGAATCGATAGCGGACACCATGTCGTGTTTCCAGATCCCCTGATGTGCCTAAACAGTGGAAACCCCCCAAAAGTGACCCCATTTTGGAAACTACACTCCTTGAGGAATTCATCTGCTGGTGTGATGACCATCTTGATACCACAGATGCCTCACAGAATTTTCAAATATTGGAAAGTAAAAATGAAATATTATGTTTTTTTCACGAAAAAAGTTGATTTAACCTCAAATCTCTCATTTTCAAAAGGGTAAAAGGAGAAAATGGACCCCACAATTGATTGTGCAATTTCTTCTGTGTACGACAACTACATTTCCGCCACAGTGCAAAGGTCAGAAGGGAAGAAGCGGCATTTCGGAAAGCAGACTTTGCTGGAATCGTTTATGGGTGACATGTCACATTGGCAGAACCACTGAGATGCCAGAACAGCTGAACCTCCCCATAAATAAATAAATAAGTGACCCCATTTTACAACCTACTCCCCTGAATAAATTAATCTAGTGGTGCAATAAGCATTCTGACGCAAGAACAGTTTCATAGAATTTTATACCTTTGAGCAGTGAAAAAAAAATAATTAAATTTTTACCACTAAAATTTTGTTTTAGCCCCAGATTTTACATTTTTACATGGGGAAATAGGTAAAAGTAGCCCCTTAGTTTGTCACACAATTTTTTCAATACCCCATATGTGGCTGTGCAGTACTGTTTGGCAACACGGCAGGACTGAGGAAGGAAGGAGCGCTATTTGGCTATTGGAGCACAGATATTCCTAGAATAGCTTGCAGACTCCATTTGCAAAGCTGCTAAGTGCCAGAACAGTAGAATTCCTCCTGGAGTGATTCCATTTTTGGAAATGACACCCCTCTGGGAATTCTTCTATTGGTTTAGTGTTGATTTTCACTCCATGGATGATTTCCAGAAAGAAGCATGCAGTGGATGTTTTAGAGCAAAAATTGCAAAAATGCCATTGTAGTGCCCAATATATTGTGCCCAGCTTGTGTCTCTGGAGACATCCAGTCCAGAAATTGTTAAGTGAGCTCTACTCGAATGTGTGATTCACTAAATAAACCATATGCTTTAATGACAAAAAGGAATAAATTAACAGTTTAAAAACACTGTGCCATGTGGAAGATTTTAAAACAGTCAGTGAGATATAAGGCTGGTAATGATGGGCAATGTGGGGAATAATAGTGGGTATCTTGCCTGATTCCTCTCTTGGTACATACATGACGTCTTTTCTGGGGGTTCTTTCTTGTTTCTGTTGCTAGAATGAGTGCAATAAAATGTCGTTCAGTCTTTAAACATTTTCAAATTCGAATGGAAGAGCGGGGCAAACATTTGTAAAACCTAGATTTTCAATGGCAATGAATTATATATGGCCACCTGAAACAAGTAAAGTTTTTATACCAGGTATATGATTTTCTTGATACCTTATAAGTATGAAGAACCTGGTCTGCAAAGTCCACACCCCCCATGTATTTGTTGTATTCAATGACTGACACAGGTTTTTGCTTTGTAGTGGTGGATTATAATTCTACAATAGCCCTTGTGGCATCTGTGTGGATTGAGATGAGGATAAAAATTTCTTTCTTATCCTTATACTTGAGGTCAAGCAGCTCTCCATTGCCATTGCGTACAGCCCCTGACTGCCCCTCTTGGAACTTTTCATTGACCAATGATTACAGAAACCCTTGATGTTTTTTCCGAATGGTCCAACAAGACCCTATATTAAGTTCAACCAGTCTTTTAAATAGTGGTATGCTGATGTAGTAATTGTGTACATACAAGTTGTAGCCTTTTTGTAAAAATAGACTTATCAGCTCCCAAACGATTTTTCCAGATGTCCCCAGAGAAGTAGGACATCCTGGTGGGTTTAGTTGACTATCTTTCCCCTCATAAATGCGAAAAACTGATGTGCATCCTGTTGAACTCTCGCACATTTTATAGAGTTTTGTTCCGAACCTTGCTCTCTTAGATGGAATAAATTGCTTGAGGTGCAGTCTTCCTTTGAATTTTACAAGGGACTCATCAATAGAAATGTTTTGTGTTTGGGTGTAGAGCCTTGAGAACTTTTCTGTCAACTCTTCGATGACAGGTGTGATTTTAGATAGTCTTGGACATTTCTGGGCAGGCATAGACTATTGTCATTGAAATGCTAAAATCTCATGAGCATTTCATAGTTGGTCCTTGGAAGAACAACAGAAAACATAGAGGTTGGCTTGAACAGGGTGGTTGGACAAGTAAGACCAAATGCTCATTTCTTTAACAAGCCCCATGGCAAATGTAAGTCCTAAAAAAAATTTCATTTCAGGAAGATTAGTTGGTGTCCATAAATTTAACCTGGCATGATAGGATTGTGGATTCTGACTGATAAATTGGAAAGCATATACATTTGTTTGGAGGACAATATGTTCTAGCAACCTATCTGCCATAAACAAATTAAAAAAAATGAACTGGTCCAAAATCTTCTACCTCCACATTTATACCAGGAATGGCATTAAGATCAGGGATGAATGGAGTAGTCTAATCCAAAGCTTCCCATATGGGAAAATGCTACATCAAGTTGCAAAGCAGCATGTACATTGGCATGCGCCAATTCGCTAGTACAAAGGACGTCGCTTGTACTGGACATTGTTCCCTCATTTGGAGACTTTTCTCCAGTAGCGCTATTTGCGTCTCTTGTACTGTTCCTTGTCGTTTGAGGATGGATCAGAATGACTGCCCATTTCTGTGCTATCACAGTCACTGAAACTAAACCCCTCGAAATCATAATTGCCATCTGACATTACACCTTCTTCACTGTCCGAACATAAAAGGGCATACGCCTCCTCTGCAGTATAATACTGACGTGCCATTTTATTACTTTTTTATATTTTGATATATAAATGAACACAGTATTAATTATATTTTAGTAGAAAATACGTTCCTATCAAATTATATATATAGTATATATGCTGTAGTATTTGTATGTGTATATTAGTGCTAAAATGACCGAATTGATTAATGCAACTAATTGAATAACGCAACTTTTTAACCTAACTTTTTAACGTAACTAATTGATTAACCTACGTAACTAATTGATTAATCAAATAATTGATGGAACTACAAAGAATTGATAGGTAAAACAATTGCGATTAACTCTAACCCTAAACCTAACTCTAACCCTAATGATTTATTTTAAGAATATAAATATATTAATTAATTATGAGAAAGAGTGTTTTATATGAGACAAGTCACCCGGGAAAGTTTGTTGCCACAACAAACTTTCCCAGAAATTGTTGTCATTGGCTAGCATGACGATGACGTCATCAGGATCTGAACCAATCAGGTTTCGTTGAGGTCAGGGGTCAACGCTAGTAGAATTCCAGTGCTTGCAGGTATGTGGGGTTCCCGATCTTTGCAAGACCGCCGACCATAGGCAAACGTCGGCCCTGCACATAGTCCGTTTATTTACCGTCAGCAGTCGTGAAGGGGTTAAAAGGTAACCTGTCAGTTCAGATAACACTATTTATCTGTAGAAATAGGTTTAATCAGAAAATTAATAGCAATAGGAAGGTGCTTGTCGCGGTACTGAAAGTGGGGCACCTGGAAATTTAAAATAAACTTTATTCTTCCTGGGCGCCGTCGGCTTTCAGTCATGTAGGCGTGTCGGCATAGCTATACTATAAGCGGCAGCTGTAAGCATGTCCCGACACTTTGACTGACAGCCAGCTCAGCAGTAGATCAGAGCCAGTTGTCAAAGTGCTAGGGCATGCTCATAAGTGCCACCACTGTCAGTGCTGGGATCGGTGACTGTAGCCGCACCGACACGCTGACATAACTGAAAGCCAGTGGCTCCTGGGAGGAATAAAGTTCATTTCCTCCCGGGTGTCGCACTTTTAGCATCTAGGCACCTTCATAATGTTATTACCTGCAGATTAACTTCAGATTTGCAGGTTAATAACATTATCCGACTTGACAGGTTCTCTTTAAACCTTATTTGTATAGGTAACAAAGCCGAGAATAGACCCACATTTTAAAATTAAGAAAAGTGTCATAAATAGCAAGGAATTATAATTTTTTGGTGCCAAAGCAGTGTGCAACAAAATTTGCAACAAACAAATTGGTGCAAAATCCTTGATAAATGTATAAAATGGCAAACTTGAAAAGCTGGAAATAACATAGATATAATTAGTTGTAGAAATAAATATTTTTACATGATGTTGCAAAAATACTGGGGGTCGATATGATGCCCTAATGTGCTATATATTAACCATCTTACCAATGATAATGCTGGGTAAATTACATTTCCACGTCCCCTGCTCCCTCTCCCAGCCCCTCGCTTTCTCTTACTATTTATATACACTTTCTATAAAGCGGAAGCTCTGTCGGTTTACAATGCATCGTAAATATAAGTAACTGAGTTTTGATTAAAGGTTGGCACACGGCGTTAAAGCTTCATATTAAAAATGTATGGAGACGCCTTTCCTATAAATTATATTAAAGCAATGTCAAACCACCGTCTATTTTCTTTATTACATTGTGCCAGACGTGCGACTGCTACTTTCCATATTACAATAGAAGATTGTAATGAAATTATTACTGGCAAGCCCCCTGCTTCGTATTCTCTTTCCTATTTAAACATAGGAAAAAAAGCTGAGATTAGTATATTTTATATTATTACTATTGAAATATGAAGGATAAGTATATGTTCCTGAAGTGTGGCATCTACCTGAAGACTGATAGCATCCCCATTGGATGCTAGTTTCAGGCCAGTTTATCTCTAGGATAAATTTAATGAATTAGACCTTGTGGGTTGTATTGAGACTTTGTGGGTTGTATTTAGACCTCGTGGGTTGTATTCAGACCTCGTGGGATGTATTCAGACCTTGTGGGTTGTATTCAGACCTCATGGGTTATATTCAGACTTCATGGGATGTATTCAGACCTCGTGGGATGTATTCAGACCTTGTGGGTTGTATTCAGACCTTGTGGGTTGTATTCAGACCTCGGAGATTGTATTCAGACCTCGTGGGTTGTATTTAGACCTTGGGGGTTGTATTCAGACCTCGTGGGTTGTATCCAGACCTCGTGGGATGTATTAAGACCTTGTGGGTTTTATTCAGACCTCATGGGTTGTATTCAGACTTCATGGGTTGTATTCAGACTTCATGGGTTGTATTCATACCTCGTGGGATGTATTTAGACCTGTTGGTTTGTATTCAGATCTCGTGGGATGTACTCAGACCTCGTGGGTTGTATTCAGACCTCGTGGGATGTATTCAGACCTCGTGGGTTGTATTCAGACCTCGTGGGATGTATTCAGACCTCGCGGGTTGTATTCAGACCTCGTGGGATGTATTCAGACCTTGTGGGTTGTATTCAGACCTCGTGGGATGTATTCAGACCTCGTGGGATGTATTCAGACCTCGTGGGTTGTATTCAGACCTCGTGGGATGTATTCAGACCTCGTAGGTTGTATTCAGACCTCGGGGGATGTATTCAGACCTCATGGGTGGTATTTAGACCTTGTGGGATGTATTCAGACCTCGTGGGTTTTTTCAGACCTCGTGGGTTGTCGGCACACCCAAACAACGTCGGTAGAACCTACTGACAATCTAAGGGCCCTATGTTTGAAAACTCCAGATGTAAATGCTGAACATATCCAAGTGAAAAAGAATTGAACAGATTGATTGCAATTACCTCTCTGGTTTTTAGGTCTAAAATTTGACTCCTACTTATTATTTTTCACATGGACATTAGCAGCAACAGAGTAACTCAGACCCAGAATTTCTACAGGGTGGGGGAGGAGGTGAGCTATGACATCACAAATTGTAAATAGTGAATTCTGTGTTATGTACTGTATATAGAGGTGTAATCAGTCATTGTACAGGAGGAGGAGGTGAGCTGTGATATCACCTATTGTGAATGGTGGATCCTGTGTTATCTACTGTATATAGAGGTGTTATCAGTCATTGTACAGGAGGAGGAGATGAGCTGTGACATCTCCTATTGTGAAAAATGGATCCTGTGCTATGAACTGTATACAAAGGTGTTTTAAGTCATTGTACAGGAGGAGGTGAGCTCTGACATAGCTTATTTGAATGGTGGATCCTGTTTTATCTACTTTATATAGAGGTGTTATCAGTCATTATACAGGAAGGGGAGAAGGTGAGCTTTGACATCACCTATTGTGAATGGTGGATGCTAAGTTATCTACTGCATATAGAGGTGTTATCAGTCATTGTACAGGAAGGGAAGGAGGTGAGCTTTGACATCACCTATTGTGAATGGTGGATCATGTGTTATCTACTGCATATAGAGGTGTTATCAGTCATTGTACAGGAAGGGAAGGAGGTGAGCTGTTATATCACCTATTGTGAATGGTGGATGTGAAGTTATCTACTGCATGTAGCATCGGCGTCCCTGCCCTCTGCTAGGCAGGGACGCCGTCCCTCTCACCTCCGCGCTCCTCGCGTGGGTCCCTCCAGGGCTCCTGTCTCTGTCGGCGCAGCAGTGTCCCTGCCCCATGTTAGACAGGGACACCGTCTCTCCCGCCCCCCGGCTCCTGGCGCGGCTTCTCCCTGCGCTCCGTTCCCTGCTGTGGCCGGCGCGCGTTCCTCCACCAGCAGAGTGCTTAGGGCGCGCACATCCCCCCCTCTTAAAGGGAAAGTGCGCGTCTTCCTAAAGAGTCCCCGGCCAATGGCCAGAGGACTTCCCACATTTAAGGCATCTCCTCCAAAATGGAGGTGCCCGAGCAAAGTTGTTTGCACTGTGTCTTACCTGTGCTTCAGCCCTCAGGTTCCTCTGCTAGCCTGACTTCTCGTCCTGCCTGCCAGCCTGTTATCCGTCCGTTACCTGCCGAGCCTGCCAGCCTGCTCACCTGGAGCGCTCACCTGTTACCTGCCTTGGCTATCTGCCCGCTCACCTGGGAGCGTCCACCAGTTACCTGCCTATTACCTGTCTCATCTGTCAGACCGCTCACCTGGGATCGTCCACCAGTTACCTGCCTGTTACCCGCTGTGTCCGTCAGCCCGCTCACCTGGGAGCACCTGCTTGCTTTCTGCCAGCCTGCCTGGAGACCTTGCCGTCACTTGCTGTGACCACCTTCCTGGTAAACCTAAAGACTGCTACTTGCACTGCTTTCTCGAACTGTGACCTCCTGTCAGCTACCAGAGACTTCTGCCTGCTTGCCGTGTCCATCCACCATACCGGTCAGTCCCAGCCCTCTGACCCGTGGGAGCCACCTGCTCTCTTACAAGGTCGTCCCCAGAGTAGCACCTGGTCCCTCTGCCCAGATCCTCCCTGGTCACGGTGTCGTTAGCTGCCGTACGACCGGGGTCGGTTCGGGTGGATACTTAGTCACGCCCCTCTGGGTCCCTCCTTGCACCTCGGCACAGAGGTTCCACCACCCGGACCCGTAACACTGCATATAGAGGGAAGAAGAGAAAGCCATCACCAAGTACTGTTATAGAGTCTATAATGAGTTGCTGTTTAAGGTACCTGAGGCACTTCGCCCTTTTGTAGACCAGGTGCTACTCCAAGTGCAAAAAGTGAGTACAACAAGTAACAATATGGAGTAAAACAAGAGAGCACTCATGACGGCCGTTTCGCGCGCACCACGCTTCCACGAGTCCGAAACGGCCGTCGTCCTTTAATGTGAACCACCGACCCCCCTGCTATGGATTTTTAACTGATGAAATAAAGTAGGATTTTTTAGACCGGTGAGTGCTCTCTTGTTTTTCTCCTTATTGTTACTTCTTTTAATTGTAATCCTATTTGTGATGATAATGAGTCTCCTATTTGAAATAGAAGTCTAATATTTGGCCAAGTGGTCAGTACTAAAATTGCAAATGTTCTGATTTTTTTTTAAATAGCTAGCGTTATGGAAAATTGAAAAGAACAGTATAAGAAAAAATACATCCAACATGCTAACCTGATTTAAACAATTGATCATTTTTTGATGACACATTCTCTTTAAGAATTATTTTAATATAGGTTCAGGAACTCTTGGAAAGTTTCCAGAAGTAAAAGTTAAAATAAAATAGTTGGAAGCCATGATAATTGTATGAAATGTGATGCTGTCTGGACAGGTCCTCTCATCGTCACTTTTGGTAAAATGTCCCTATTTTGTGTTTTGGAAAATAGCTGTCTCCTACTATTTTACAAGATAATGCAATCCTTCAGCTGAAATCCTGTGTGCTGAGAGATTGTTCTGTTCACTCTTCGGCAGAGTGTGTTAGTCATTACAAAAGGCTGCATTATAGCAAGCGACACATTCGAGGAGGAAAAAAGCTGTTGCTGAGAGATTGCTGACATATCCACCAGGAGAAAGAATTGTGGTCGCTACCATGAAAATATGTTTCTCCTTAAAGAAAGGCTCCCCCTTGTGAAAATCACTTGCATTTAGGTTATTATGAGAAATGCAGACTGAAATCCAGTACTGATATAAATTGTGTTACAGTACACAGATCAGCACAGACGGAAAGCTCGCCTGTCTTTAAGGCTTAGCAGCTATGCTTTTCTTGCAGAGAAATACAGATATTTTTCTTTAAAATCAACAATTTCACACTGAATAGAAGAGCGCTGCGCTAAACCCGAGCACCGCATTTAATAAAAGTCTAGAATTCATCAATAATTTACAGGTAGATATTATTCTCTGACAATTCTGCAAACAGCTAATCGCAACATCTAGAGTTACCAAGAAATATAAGACTGTATGAAAGGAGAACAATGAGTTCTGCTACATAATGGAAAGGGATCGAACGGCAACTTTTATGTAAACAAAGAAAAATGAAAGATGAGAGGATTAATGACTAGATAGATACAAAGATAGATAGATACAAAGATAGATATATAGATAGATAAATAAAGAGCATATATTGAAACAGCACCATTTGACGATTACACTCAGTAATGGGTGCCAGGCCTCCAGGTAGTCTGTCCAAACTGCTGCATATCAAAAAAGTATATCAGAAGACAGCACTCCAAATAATTTTTTAGAAAAAAATGGACTTTATTAAGCCCAAAAGGCAACGTTTGGTTCATAGAACCTTTTTCTGCTTGAAAAAGGTTCTATGAACCGAAACGTTGCCTTCTGGGCTCAATAAAGTCCATTGAGAAAATCTTCTACTGCCTCCTCTCTACTTCGACTCCGCTAAGGGAGTCTCTCTATGAGCCAGTATGCCGTGCGTTTCCGAACCCTCGGATCCGAACTTGCCTGGATCAATGAGGCCCTGGTGTCCACCTTTTGGGAGGGCCTTTCCAGACAGATCAAGGAAGAGCTAGCCGGTCGTGACATACCTCCCTCCCTGGACGACCTGGTGTCATTAGCTACTCGGATCGACATCCGTTTTCTGGAACGCGCTAAGGAGATAACCTGTGAGAGGAAACCCCCGCACCTCGCTCCCGTCTTCCAAAGTCCAGTCTCACAACCTGCACTCCCCTGGGTTCCAGAGCCCATGTAAATTGATCAAGTTAAGATGGTCAAGTCCTGCCAGGAGACCCGTCGTGCCGAGGGGAGTTGCTTCTATTGTGGCAATATACAGCATCAGATACGCTCTTGCCCGGTGAGACCAGGAAACTCCAGAGTCTAGGACCACTCAGAGAGGTCGTCCTAGGCAAGAGTTCTTCCTCTCCGGCCTTGACTCTGTCCGTTTCCGTTACCAGTGGTGAGACCCGCTTCTTCGAGACCGCCCATCTGGATTCCGGAGCCCCTGGGAATCTCATCCAACAGGCCGTTGTGGAGCGTTTTCAGATTCCTACTATACGTTTGGCTGATTCTTTAGCGGTTTCCTCTGTGGATGGAAAGCTTCTTCCTGAAACGATCTTGTTGGTTACTGAGCCGGTAACTCTTCAGGTGGGAATGCTGCACTCGGAGAAGATCTCCTTTTACGTACTGTCCGGTCTCTCTCATCCCCTCTTGCTTGGCCTGCCTTGGTTACAGAGACATGAGCCCATCCTGAATTGGAGCTCGGGTGAGGTGCTTTGTTGGGGTCAGTAATGCCATAAGACCTGTCTGATTCCGGTTCATCCTGCTCGACCCCCGTCTACTCCGGCTAACCTATCTGGCCTGCCAGCACCCTACTGGTCCTATGCGGACATCTTCGATAAAAAAGAAGCAGAGACACTACCACCTCATAGGTCGTATCATTGCCCCATCGACCTAATACCTGGTGCTTCACCTCCTCGCGGGCGAATCTACTCCTTGTCGCTGGCCGAGACCCGTGCCATGTCTGAATACATAGAAGAAAACCTTGCTAGGGGATTTATCCAGAAATCCACCTCTCTGGAGCAGGATTCTTCTTCGTCAAGAAGAAAGACGGCTCTCTTCGTCCTTGT
Organism: Phyllobates terribilis; assembly: GCF_046119375.1. Taxonomy (NCBI): domain Eukaryota; kingdom Metazoa; phylum Chordata; class Amphibia; order Anura; family Dendrobatidae; genus Phyllobates; species Phyllobates terribilis. Next base: position 334,283,689 of record NW_027362768.1, read on the forward strand.
ATCGAATATAGGGGCCCAAACCAGATTACCATCAAGAATAAATACCCCCTGCCGCTCATCTCGGAGCTGTTTGACCGCATAAAAGGCGCTAAGATCTTCACTAAGCTCGTCCTGCGTGGGGCGTACAATCTGGTCCAGATTCGCCAGGGAGACAAATGGAAGACGACATTCAACACTCGGGATGGTCACTACGAGTACCGCGTGATGCCCTTCGGTCTCTGTAATGCTCCAGCCATCTTCCAGAAGTTAGTAAACAATATCTTTTGAGATCTCCTGTATTCCATTTGTGGTTGTGTACCTGGATGATATCTTGGTGTTCTCCCCTGATCTGCCCTCTCACCAGAGGGATATTCGTCATGTCCTACTGAGGCTCCGGAAGAATCGCCTGTATGCTAAGTTCGAAAAATGTCTCTTTGAGCAGACCTCCTTGCCGTTTCTGGGGCATATCATCTCTGAGACCGGACTGCAGATGGATCCCGAGAAGGAGTCTGTCGTCTTAAAGTGGCCTCAACCGGAGGGCTTGAAGGCTATTCAGCAGTTTCTGGGATTCGCCAACTATTACCGCCTCTTCATTCCTCATTTCTCCTCCCGGACAGCTCCCATCTCTGCTCTTACCCGTAAGGGAGCAAATCCCAGGGAGTGGCCTTCCGAGGCAGAAAATGCCTTTATCTCTCTTAAACAAGCCTTCTCCTCGGCTCCTGTGCTTCACCATCCGGATTGCAATAAACAGTTCTTCCTGGAGTTTGATGTCTCTTCCTACGGAGCCGGAGCAGTACTTACCCAGAAATCCTCGTCCGGGCGAGTGGTGACCTGCGGCTTCTTTTCCAAACTCTTCACTCCGTCCGAGCGCAATTACTCCATAGGAGATTGAGAACTGCATCAAATTAGCACTTGGAGGAGTGGCGCTACTAGCTGAAGGGGGCTCTGCACCCAGTGGTCATCTACACTGACCATAAAAACCTCGCGTATTTGCAGACCGCCCAAAGACTAAACCCGCGTCAGGCCAGGTGGTCTTTGTTTTTTGCTCGATTCTGCTTCACTCTCCATTACCGCCCGGCAGACAAGAACATTAAAGCCGACGCTCTATCCCGCTCTTTTCTGTCTTCCGACCTTGAGGAGGCGTTTCTACACATCATTGACCCCTCCAGAATTATGATTGTTGCTCCATTTGATCTGTCTCATCTACCTCCTGGTAAGACCTTTGTGGCGGCCCAGGATCGGAAGAGAGTTTTACTCTGGGGACATTCGTCCAAACTGGCTGGCCATGCCAGTCAGAGGAAAACGCTTCAGCTCATTACCCGGCATTATTGGTGGCCCACCCTGCGCAAGGATGTTGCGGATTTTGTCACGGCTTGTTCCTCTTGTGCCCGTAACAAGACACCTAGGCACCTTCCAGCCGGTCGTCTCCTTCCTCTTCCCGTGCCTTCCGCTCCATGGCAACATATTGCAATGGATTTCATCACGGATCTTCCTGTATCGGCCGGTTGTACTGTCATTTTGGTGGTCGCCGACCGCTTCTCCAAGATGGCTCACTTCATCCCTGTGCCTGGTCTTCCATCTGCACCTGTGCTGGCTAAGGACTTCATCTGTCACATCTTCCGTCTCCACGGCTTGCCCCTCCACATTGTCTCCGACCGAGGAGTTAAGTTCACTTCCCGCTTCTGGAGAGCCACGTGCAAGCTGCTGGATATCTCTTTGGATTTTTCTTCGGCCTATCATCCTCAGTCTAATGGTCAAGTGGAACAAATCAATCAGATCCTTACAAGTTTTCTTCGCACTTTGTCAACGCTCACCATAGTGATTGGGTTGAGCTCCTGCCCTGGGCCGAGTTTTCCTATAACAACTAGAGATGAGCGGTGTTCGACTTGAACTGTTCGCCAATCTCAAATTCGAGCTCTTTTGGGCGGTGTTCGAGCCGTTCGGCGAACACGAACAATCTGAAAAAAATTTGGCGATTCGAGGTTATGTTCGATAACTGTTCGTGCACCAAAATCATAACTGGATTTTTTCTCAGTAATGCTGAAAATTAATGTTAATACGCAGTTTGAGTGTACAGCGGGGCGGGGGAGGGGCAGGGGATGGATCTCTGCAGAAATAATGAAGATCTCCCTTTTTTTTTCTCTTTCCCGCATTTACTGTGGGGAGGTGCAATTTGTCAGCCTATCAGCAGCGCACACACGGAGCGAACTGCTTTTTTTCACACAAGCAAGGGCATGTGTCATTGGCAGTGTATGTCACATGTCCTTGCCCTATAAGACCCAGCCATTTTCCACGTAGCCACCATTTTCTCACTGCTGCAGCTGCGTGTTAGACGGCACCGCTGTTGCTGTGTGCGCTATACTTTGAGTGTTAATTTCAAGCCAATTTTCGCACAAATCTACAGATAGCTTGGGAGTAGGGAATAGTTGTGATTGCAGTCCTTTTGAGGACTAGGTTACATCATTTCCTACGACTTTTATCAGGCAGGTCTGTGCTCTTAAATAGATAGGTTGGGAGTAAAGATTAATTGTAATTGCAGTCCTTTTGAGGGCTAGGTTACATCAGTTCCTATCACTTTTTGCTAGGCAGGTCTGTGCCAGTGCTGTGCAAGTTTTTTTTACAGCATTTGGCTAAATCTAGCAAAGCAAATCCTTTTTGGCCTCTTGCAGCGTGTGTTAGTCAGTGGAGTAGCCAATCTGTGTTGCAAGCTACACCACCTGTGTATAGAATACAATTTTTTTTACTGCACCTAGCCAAGTAAAACCTTTTGGGCATCACATCATTCTATTAGTCCATCTATACTAACCTCCAAAAGGTTTCAAATTCAAAATAATTTTTATCTGCATCTAGCTCTGAAAAAATATTTGGGCGTGTAGCAGTGTGTGGGACTTGTTCTATTAGTCCATCTATACTAACCTCCACCAGGTTGCAAATTTAAAATAATTTTTATCTGCATCTAGCTCTGAAAAAATATTTGGGCTTGTAGCAGTGTGTGGGACTTGTTATATTAGTCCATCTATACTAACCTCAACCAGGTTGCAATTTCAAAATAATTTTTATCTGCATCTAGCTCTGAAAAAATATTTGGGCTTGTAGCAGTGTGCGGGACTTGTTCTATTAGTCCATCTATACTAACCTCCACCAGGTTGCAAATTCAAAATAATTTTTATCTGCATCTAGCTCTGAAAAAATATTTGGGCTTGTAGCAGTGTGTGGGACTTGTTCTATTAGTCCATCTATACTAACCTCCACCAGGTTGCAAATTCAAAATTATTTTTATCTGCATCTAGCTCTGAAAAAATATTTGGGCTTGTAGCAGTGTGTGGGACTTGTTCTATTAGTCCATCTATACTAACCTCCACCAGGTTGCAAATTCAAAATAATTTTTATCTGCATCTAGCTCTGAAAAAATATTTGGGCTTGTAGCAGTGTGTGGGATTTGTTCTATTAGTCCATCTATACTAACCTTCACCACCTGTGTATGTAATAAAATTGTTTTTCTGCATCTAACCCAGCCAATACTTTTGGGCTAATACCACAGTTTGGCCACTCAGCTCTGCTCGGTTCCCATCCATTGTTTTTTGTGCAAACAACTCCAGAGTTGTCAATTAGTTAACCACCAAAATGAGTGGAAAAAGGCCTGCTGCTGGTAGAAAGGGGAATAGGCGTGTTGGGAAGGGAAAAAAAGGTTGTGTCCGTGGGGTAGGTGTTAAAGCAACAGTAACATCTGCAGAAGAAAGACCATCTTCCAGCCAAACTAAGATGTCTACTTCTTTTAGCGGACAATGTGATAAGGTCCCTTTCTTACGGCTACGCCAATCGCTACAAATTCCAGATGAGGCACAAAAACAGCAGGTGCTTCAACGGATATCAAGTGCTCCTTTAAGTGGGCTCTCCTCCACCTCAACTTCAACATCACAAATACTCCCGTCCTCAGAGGTGTCGCCCCAATCGCACTTGCTTCCTCACAGCTCCCAAGTCTCCAGCTGCCCGTCTGAGTATGGGGTAGAACAGATGGTTGAGTCTGCAGAGCTGTTTACTCATACTATAGCCTGCGAATCAGAGGTCGGCTCCAGAGCTTCTGTGAATCCAGGCGAGGAAATGATCTGCACTGATGCCCAGAATCTTTATGAGTCGGATCCAGGACCAGACGCAGAAGGTTCTGACCATAATGTAGACCCTCGTTCCCAAACTGTAACTCCTGTTGGTGGAGACAATGAGGAAGACGATGATGAGACTCAAATACCTGATTGGAGCGACAACTTGAGTTTTTTGTCAGGGCAGGAAGAGGTTGGCTCTGAGGACGACGGGTGTGATAATACACAGGGTGATGATCACGAGGTTGGAGATCCCACTTACTGTCAACCCACAGTCAGCCAGTCGATGAGGTCAGCAGAGGAGGTGGAGGAGGATGCTAGTGACGACAAGGTCAGGTTGCGCCTTCCTGGACAGAGACATAGTACTGGAAGCACGTCAGCAACTGCATCCTCAAACACAACTCTGCCTCTGACCACAAGTCGTGGTGGCTCTTCAGGTCGCATGGGTGCTAAGCCTTGCATAGCCTGGGCATTTTTTCAGATCGATAAGGATGACCCAACTCGTGTTATCGGTAACATTTGTTACTAAAAGCTAAGTAGAGGCCAAAAAATACATAGTTTGAGTACTTCATGCATGAACCGGCACATGGATATGAAGCATAAGTTGCAGTGGGAAGCTCACTGTGCTACAATGCGGCCTAGCCGGCCGGGCCAACCGCCGTCTGCCACATCTTGTGCATCCGCAGCCTCTTAATCCTCTGTGACTGGGGGGACAGCAGTCACACCTATTTTGGGACGCAGACCTGCCACCTCTTTACCCGCAACAGCCAGCGTGATTGGCAGGTCATCATTTTCTTTGGAGGTGTAAACACCAACTGGTGTTGAGCGCTGTCCAACATCGATAGCACCACCTTTGGATCGAGGCAACCTAACATGTCCGCCTGCATCTTCCTCACAGACCGGCAGTTTGCCTGGACACCCTTCTCAACACCGTCTAAGCACAACAGCCAGCCCTCGGTCCCTCAGATGTGGACAAGTAAAAGACCATGAGAAAGCTAAGAGGTTGAATTTCACCATCTGCAAGCTCTTGGCTACGGAAATGCTGCCTTTCAGCCTGGTGGACACAGAGGATTTTCGAGACCTTATGTCCGTCGCAGGGCCCCAGTGCCAGATGCCCAGTCGGCACTACTTCTCAAAGAAAGGTGTGCCTGCGCTCCACCAGCATGTCGCACACAACATCACCGCTTCTTTGAGAAACTCTGTGTGTGACAGGGTGCATTTCACCACAGACACTTGGACGAGTAGGCATGGACAGGGGCGTTACATGTCGCTGACTGGGCACTGGGTAACTATGGTGACAGCAGGACAAGGGGCTGCTGTCCAAGTCTTGCCGTCCCCACGAGTTGTGCGTCAATCCTCTTTATCTCGAAGTTCCTCCACTGCTTCTGCCTCCTCAACCTCCTCTCGGTCCTCCACCTGCACCCAAAGCCAGTCTGGTCATGCCACAAGCTTTCTAATTGCGCCGAAGGGCTCCTGCACACCTCCTTACTATGCTGGCAGCAGGGCTCAACGTCATCAGGCGGTTTTTACTTTGAAATGTCTGGGAAATGTGAGTCACACAGCTGAGGAGTTGTGGTCAGCTCTGGAGAGCCAATTTTATGAATGGTTGTCTCCATTGGACCTGAAACCAGGGAAGGCCGTGTGCGACAATGCTGCAAACCTGGGTGCGGCCCTTCGCCGGGGCAATGTCACACACGTGCCTTGTATGGCTCAAGTGTTGAACCTGGTTGTCCACCAATTTTTAGCCCACTCTCCCGGACTAGATGGCCTTCTGCAGAGGGCACGGTCGCTGTGTGCTCACTTCCGCCGTTCGCATCCCGCAGCTCAGCGACTTATATCTCTACAGAAGTCGTTGGGCCTGCCACTTCACCGGCTAAAATGCGATGTGCCTACCCGGTGAAATTCAACTCTGCACATGTTGCAGCGTCTGTGGCAGCACCGACAAGTCCTGGAGCAATACGTTCTGACGTATAGCCTGGGCCAACGAGATCCAGAGGTGGGGCAAATCACGCTGGAGGAGTGGTCTCAGATCAGGGACCTATGCACCCTTCTGCACAGTTTTGAAATGGCGATGAAGATGTTTAGTGCTGACGATGCCATTATCAGCATGACTATTCCGGTGATTTACATGCTGGAGCACATGTTAAACAGAATTCGGAGTCAGGTGGTGGCACAAGAGGAGGTGGAGGAAGTAGAGGAGGAGGCGTTGTATGCGGAAGGGCTAACATCTGCAAGGTCCAGACGGTCGGCAGCACCAAGGCGGCAGGCATGTGAGGGTGGGGGAGATGGTTTTACCAGGGCGCATGGTAGCAGCCAAACTAGTGAGGAAGGTGCAGGAGCCCAGGAAGAAGTGGAGGACGAACTGATGGAAGACTCATCAGATGAGGGAGACCCTGATCACATTTCTGTTGTGCGAGGTTGGGGGGAGAGGGCAGAGAAAGGAAGCATGATTGTTACCTCGCCACCAACACAACAGGGACTTGGTGCTCCTGGACGCGCAAGACACATGAGTGCCTTCTTGCTGCACTACCTGCAACATGACCCTCGAATTGTGAGAATTAGAAATAATCCTGACTACTGGGTTGCCACACTGTTAGATCCCCGGTACAAAAGTAAATTTGCAGAAATTATTCCCACCATAGAAAGGGATGCACGCATGCAGGAGTATCAGCAGAGACTGTTGGAGAATCTTACATGTGCTTTTCCACAAAACACCAGTGGTGCACGTAGTGAATCTCACAGTTCCAACTTGCCAACCGTGGGACCGTCGAGTGTTCAGCACTCAAAACGTAACAGAAACACAGTATCTGCTGGTAACATCAATTTTGCGGAATCATTTCACCACTTTTTTAGCCGATCCTTTGCAAGGCCACAGGAGACAAGAAATCTGACACATAGTCAACGCCTAGAGATGATGGTACAGGAGTATCTCCAAGTAAACATTGAAGCCATGACTGTGTCACTGGACCCTTGCTCTTTTTGGGCTTCAAATCTGGATAAATGGCCGGAGCTCGCCACTTACGCCTTGGAGATCTTGTCATGCCCCGCAGCCAGCGTTCTGTCTGAACGTGTGTTCAGCGTTGCTGGTGGTGTGCTGACAGATAAGCGCACGTGGCTCTCCACTGATAATGTAGACAGACTCACGTTCATAAAGATGAACAAATCATGGATCCGAAAGGACTTTTCTACCCCTGTGTCATCCTGGGGAAAGTAAAAGCTTGATGATTTGTTAAAATCACCTCACCAACCGTTTTAAGCTTTCAAATTACTAATCATGTTTATCTGTATCTTGGCTGGAAAATAATTTGGGCCTTGTAGCAGTGTGCAGTACCGATTTTATTAGGCCATCTATACTAAACTCCACCAGATTTAAAATAACTAATCATGTTTATCTGTATCTTGGCTGGAAAATAATTTGGGCCTTGTAGCAGTGTGCAGTACTGATTCTATTAGGCCATCTATACTAAACTCCACCAGATTGAAAAGTACTAATCATGTTTATCTGTATCTTGGCTGGAAAATAATATGGGCCTTGTAGCAGTGTGCAGTACTGATTCTATTAGGCCATCTATACTAAACTGCACCAGATTTAAAATTACTAATCATGTTTATCTGTATCTTGGCTGGAAAATAATTTGGGCCTTGCAGCAGTTTGCAGTACTGATTCTATTAGGCCATCTATACTAAGCTCCACCAGCTTTCAAATTAATAATAATTTTTAGCTGCATCTAGCCTGGAAAATAATTTTGGGGCTCCTAGATGCGCAAGACACATGAGTGCCTTCTTGCTGCACTACCTGCAACATGACCCTCAGATTATCAGAATTCAAAATAATCCTGACTACTGGGTTGCCACACTCTTAGATCCCCCACACTCTTCGATCAACCTTTTCATGTTAATAAAGAACAAAAAAATGGTCATTTTTGAAATTATAAGCATTAGCAGGTTATTACAAACTGAAATCAAACAGTTTTCAACTCAAAACTTTATTCTAGGTGAAGTTACATTTGCACCTAGGACCCCTTGTTCGAAAGGAGCTTCTGAACTCTTTCGTCCATTGAATTTGTCAGGCTTTGGATGGTTTCTGCTTCAATTGTTTTGCATGAGAACAGAATACCCTCCCAGAGCTGTTGCTTAGATGTGAACTGCCTCCCGCCATCATAGACACTCCTTTTGATGATGCTCCAGAGGTTCTCAATGGGGTTGAGGTCAGGGGAGCATGGGTGCCACACCATTAGTTTGTCCCCTTTTATGCCCATATCAGCCAGAGATGCAGATGTGTTATGTGCAGCATGAGATGGTGCATTATCATGCATGAAAATGATCTTGCTGCGGAATACACGTTTCTTCTTCTTGAACCATGGCAGGAAGTGCTGTTTGAGAAACTCCACATACATTATGGAGTTCATCTTTACCCCTTCAGGGATCCTAAACGGGCCGACAATCTCTCTCCCCATGATTCCAGCCCAAAACATTACTCCACCTCCTTCTTGTTGGCGCCGTATCCGTGTTTCTATGGGGTGTCCATCAACCAGCCATCCTCCACTCCACACATCCATCTGGACCATCGAGCGTTGTACAGCACTCATCGGTGAACAAAACAGTTTTGAAGTCAGTCTTCATGTATTGTTTGGCCCACTGGAGCCGTTTCTGCTTGTGTACAGTGGATAGAGGAGGTCGACAGGATGGCTTACGCACAGCTGCAAACCTCCGGAGGACCCTGCATCTTGTTGTTCGGGGGACGTTGGAGGCACCAGCAGCTTCAAAAACTTGTCTGCTGCTATGACAAGGCTTTTTGCCGCTGCTCTTTTAACCTGACGTAATTGCCTGTAGGAAAGTGTCCTCAATTTTCCTTTATCAGCACGCACACCTGTGTACTGTGAATCAGCTACATACTTCTTGATTGTGCGATGATCAGGATGAAGTGTCTTGGCAATGTTGATTGTAGTCATGCCTTGACCTAAACACTCCACAATTTGTTGCTTCCCAGCAGCCGACACATCCTTTTTCTTTCCAATTTTGGCAGAAAATGTAGGCTGCTTAATAATGGGGGACAGCCTTCTTAAGTAGTCTTGCCTTTCATTGGACACACCTGCCAAACTAATTAGCACAGGTGTCTGCAATTGCTTACAGTAATATAAAGAGCCCTGACACACATCACCATCAATGAGTTTAACTGACAAACAAAAAAATTCTTACCTTATCACTCCTAAACACTTTTTGCATAATAATTTGGAACACAGTGTACATGTGCTTTTCCACAAAGCACCAGTGGTTTACATAGTGAATCTTACAGTTCTAACTTGCCAACCGTGGTCTGTATGGAGTTGTTCAATAAAGGGCCCAAAATTAAGATAACACAGACGGGAGAGGTCTCTATGAATAGGAATTCCTAAGTATTTGATACCCTGTGAGGGCCAGGCAAAGGGAAAGTTGGACTGGATGGAATCCTGTATGGATTTGGGAAGGGAAACATCGAGGGCCTCAGACTTGGCTGCATTGATTTTAAAATTTGACCATGTAACAAAGTGATCTATTTCAGCCATAACAGCAGGGATGGATATATGTGATTGAGTGATATATACTAGGACATCATCAGCAAATGCGGAGCACTCGTACTTGGTGCCTCCCACCTCAATCCACCTAATATTGGGGTTATGGCGAATTGATGAGAGCAGGTGCTCCGTCACTAGGATGTATAAGAGAGGGGACAGAGGACATCCCTGCCTTGTCCCATTGGTGATTATGAAAGGTGATGAAAATGTTCCATTTATCTTCAGCCTAGGTGACGTATTGCGATACAGGGCCGTGATTTTGCCTATAAAAGGGTCCCCTAGACCCCTACCCCAAGCTTTTTAAGAGAATAATATATGGCGTGCCAGGAGAACTCTATGGAATGCTTTCTCAGCATCCAACGAGAGTATCTAATTACAAATTTTTAACTGCATCTATCCCAGGAAATACTTTGTGCCTAGTAGCAGTGTCTGCTAGTCAGCGGATTATCCCAGCTGTTAAGCAAGCTACACCACCTGTAGTTTGGACACTTAATTTTTTCAAAGGAAATGGTTCGGGCCCCCAAGACACTCAGTGAAGAGCATCGGGGAGGCACCCCAAGGCACAGGGGCTGGGACTGGCGGTAGGACGCCTTGCGGTGGACCACCCAGCTCGATCCTTATGAAAGCTTTTTAACTGCAGCAGCTTTAGTGGACGCTACTGGAGCTGGAATTACCGCGGCTGCTGGCATGAGACTTGCCCTTCAATAGATCCTTGTAAAAGGATTTAAAGTGTACTCATTCAAATTAGAGAGACAATTTAAATTAAAAAGATTAGACCAGCCTCCACCGCAGGGGGGCTCGCTCGACCCACCAGCGGACAGGCACCAGTATTAGGAGAGGGGGGCTGGCCGTCAGGGTCCACCGCGGCTCTGGTACAAACCCGGCGACACGGAGGTCGCACGGGCAGGAACGGACTGGCTGTTTCGGCTTCACACTTTTTTGGTTTTAGAAGGGCATGACATGCCTATATCTGTGTCTCCCCCTCCTTTTACTCCTCCACCTCTTTTCTTTTCGCATGACTATATGTACTTGTCACTTTTCCATGTGTTAGTGGTGTCTTCTGAGCAGTTTGTCAGCTTTTTGACACCTTTGAAGTGTTTTCTATGTGTTTTCTATGTGTTTCTATGTGTTTTTGTTTGCCTGCCATTGGTTTTAACGGTGTTCGACGGTGTTCGACGAACAGTTCAACGAACAGTTCGGCGAACATACGGGTGTTTGACGAACCAAACCGAACTCGAACACTACAGGAGTGGCTCAACACTAATAACAACCATGTGAGTGAGTCCTCTGCTAAATCTCCGTTTTTTGTGGTCTATGGTCGACACCCCTGGATTCCGATTCCTGTCTCCTCTTCAGTGGACAATCCTGCCACAGAGTCTCTCGTCAGTGAATTTTCTGCGATTTGGGAAGACACCAGATCTGCGCTTCTTCAGTCCTCCGAGTGGATGAAGAAGCATGCGGATAAAAGACGTCTGGATCCACCTCAATTCCGTCCAGGAGACAAGGTCTAGCTTTCTTCCAAATATGTCCGCCTCAAGGTACCATCTTACAAGTTGGGTCCGCGGTTCATCGGTCCGATCGAGATTGTGAAACAAATTAATCCAGTGGCTTACAAGCTGAAACTCCCGGCCTACCTACGGATCCCCAACTCCTTTCACGTGTCTCTCCTCAAACGGGTTGTCCTTAATTCTTTCTCTGACGATCCAGGTACCACTCCAGCTCCAGTCTCCGCTGAGGATGTCTTTGAGGTAGAAAACATATTGGCCATGAGGAGGGTAAAAGGAAAGACTTTCTTTCTTGTGGATTGGAAGGGGTTTGGTCCTGAGGAGAGATCTTGGGAGCCCAGGGAGAACATTCATGCCCCTCATCTTCTAGAAAAATTTCTTGCGGGCCTAAAGAAGAGTGAGCGTCCTTCAGTTTCCCTGCTGCTGTTGCGCGCACCGCGCGCAGCTTCCCGGGCACTGCACTTAGAGCGCACATGCGCACGCTCCCTCCCTCTTAAAGGGGCCGCGCGTTCCGTCCTAAAGAGTCCCCAGCCAATGGCCAGAGGACTACTCCTATTTAAAGCACCTCCTCCAAAATGGAGGTGCCTGTGCAAGGTTGTTGTTTGTGTGCTAACACTCTCCTCAGCCCTCAGGTTCCAGTGCCCGCCAGTCTGTCTGTCAACCGTGCCCGCCTGCCTGTCTATCAGCCGTGCCAGTCTGCCTGTCCATCAGCCGTGTCCGCCAGCCTGTCTACCTGCCGTGCCCGCCGACTTGCCTACCCGGATCACCTGTCTGGCTACCTGCCATGCTCGTCCGCTGTACCTGTCAGCCTCAGCCACCTGACCCGCGGGAGTCACCTGCTCTCACACAAGGTCGATCGCAGAGGGGAACCTGGTTCACCTGCCCGGTCCCTCTGCTCTCACACAAGGTCGATCGCAGAGTGGAACCTGGTTCACCTGCCCGGTCCCTCCTTGGTTCACAGAGTCGACTAAGCCGTCGTGTGACGAGGGTCGGTCTGAGTTGGCACTTAGTCACGCCCCTCTGGTCCCTCCTTGCATCTCAGCACAGAGGTTCCACCACCCGGATCCGTAACAGATAGATAGAGAGATGGAAGGATAGATGGACAGATAGATAGATAGATAGATAGATAGATAGATAGATAGATAGATAGATAGATAGAATGCTAAATAGATAGGCAGATAGATCAATGGAGAAATGGATGGATGAATGGATGGATATGCCATCCTCGGCGGCAAGGTAGGGGCAGTGTGTGAGGCTGCAATAGGGCTAGCCCCAGTTGTTCCCCCTCCTGGTTACTCTTTTTTTTTCTAAGTCCCCCTTTTTATGGTAATACCAAAAATGTGTGATAATAAATAGTAGGGGGGTCTTTTTTAGCTAAGTTGTTTTTGTGAGTTTTTGGGACCTTTTTCTATCGTAATAGTTTTGTTCTAGATGGATAGATAGATAGATAGATAGATAGATAGATAGATAGATAGATAGATAGATAGATATGAGATAGATACTGTAGGGATTCAGTCACTCTGGTAGGCACACAGGCAATACAGCTATGGTCCGAACACATGCAGTTTTTATTGCTTTCCATAGGTTGCACAGTGCCAAAACAACAAAATCATAAACATAAATTCTTAGTGACGCGCCCCCTGGGCCGTGGGATACTCGGTGCCGGGCCGGTCGGTGCGGGGGATGTCACAGTGGCAGTGACCCAGGGCGGTCAATAAAAGGGGATTATAGTTTTTATAGTTTAATGTTCATGACGCCACCTGTGGTATGCGACTATATGGAGCCGCCGCTGCGGAGCAAATCCTCTGGAGCTGTTGTTAATGCAGCAGAGTTGGTTCAGCTCTCCACAGGTAAAGCTAAGCTCCAGGGCGGTGCTGTGATGATTAATGATGAGGTAGATGTTGGTGCTGTGTATTGCAGGTGATGGTGCAGATAATAATTCTAGGACATAGTGGGGTGCAGTCTTCAAGGTTTACTCACAGTTGTTGAACTCCAGGTTACCAGTACTAGAGTAACCTCCCACGTCGTCCTGCGTTCACCAAGGAAGGGGTTCAGCAGTCTCTCAAGTAACTCAGGAGTACTTAAACGGGACCCCGTTCAATGTGCCTTCCTCGGTCGTCTTCCTGCGCTGGCTCTCACCCTCCTGCTCTGCGCCTCACAATCAGTGTCCCAAGCCGGTAGCCTCGGATCTTGTCGGGTGACCTGCAGTCCCCTGGACCCTCTGTGGCCACCTTTTCGGCGATTTAATTGTGTTGGTTGGCAGCTGCACCTTGCTAGTACAGCAGCCTCCGCTTTCTAGCTGAGCCTTGTAGTTCTCCACTAGTTTAGGGGCCGGTCCCCTCTGCAGCCTGATCCCTCCACATCCTGGTAGATTTGGGCGCACGGGTGGCATCCGCACTTCCCGTGCCCCTAGGATCCCTTCTGTTCCTCTTGGAGCCTTCCCTGCTTCCGTCCTCTCTCTCTCTTTCCTGGGCCTCTTAGGCTAGGTTCCACTCCTCTCAACTCCTGCTCCAAGCACTGGAGCCAGGAGCCTGGACCTCCTCCACTGCTCTCCTGAGCAGGACTGGCTGCTTCTAGATGGTTCCATCCTTCTTATACTCCCACTGAAGTGCTCCCCTAAACTCCTTCCTCCACCCACACTCACTACATGGCTCCACCCTACAGCTAGGGACCAGGGACTGTGCTCTCCCTCAGGAGCAATCTCGCCCTTCCCTCTGAAGTGGAGTGGAATGTATGCAACTGGTTGGGTCCTGAGCAGTACTCCATCCTTACCTGAGAGTGAGATACCACACCTCTGGGCGAGATGCAGTACCTCTGTGGCGACTGAACCCTCAGGGGCGCCACATTAGCCTTATCCAGATGCTAACTAAACAGTATAAACTTCAGACACCACTGAGGTAGCCCCAGTTCAGTCAAACAAAACTGCTATTGACCATAACAACCACTGATGCTTGCAGTTTGATGCACATGGCCTGTGCAGACACTTCTCAAACAGATTCTGGCTTGTTTCTCCCTTCAACTTCAAGAGACATCCAGTCTGCTCAACCTCCCTAGCAGACTGACTTAAATGAACACATTTCCTGGAGAGGTAATAACTTGTTTTAGCCGGACAACTATTTTACATTTATTAAGGTTTGTGGGCATTTGTCTATGCACAGCGCTCTTAAAATCCAACCACAAAGTTTCAATTGGGTGGAGGTCTGGACTTTGACTGTTCACTGTGTTGTACCTGTGTTGTACAGGTTGTCACGAATTACTGGAATACTATGTTGTACTGTTATGTGATTTTTTTTTTACATTTTTTTAATAAAGTGGATTTAAAAATTTTATTCTGCTGGTGGGTTTTTCTTTTTCTTTTTTTGTACTCCTTGGTAACGTGAACTCTACAGAAAAAAAATGTAACTGTTATGTTTCACATTTTTTTGGACTTTTCTCTATTGGTTTAAAAACAAATCTGTTTGTACCAGTACACTGTGCCCGTGAAGAAGAATACTACTGATTTTAAACATAGAAGTGAAGTTTTTAGACTAAACAGTGCAATCTCATGGCTCAGTGTTAGTGTTTCTGAATCACATATGGCAAGACATGGATTTGAGACGGTTTAATAAATGCTAAACATGCAAAAGCATTTACTAAGCAATGTCAGAGTGCTGGAAGGGTCACCTCAAAACCTGTATAGCAGAAACTACACTTGATGAAAGAAAACACAGTGTTGCACTATACAGTTTATTCTATTGTAAAGTCAGTACACAGGATGCAGCTCAGAGAGCGGGAAGTGAGCCCCAGCATGGACCCTTACTGTTATCGACCCTAAATGTACAGATGGAGCAAGGGCGGACATATTATTGGTGCACTCTGTGCAACCACACAGGGGCCCAAGAGGAAAGGAGGCCCATTACCACCTCCAAAGCAGGTGGCATTTCGCGTTAAGTTGAGCTATTGGGCTGTAAGGGGGCCCATAAACTGTTCTTGCACATGAGCCCTTTTGGTCTATGTCCGTCAGTGGGATGAAGGGTGGATTGTCACAACCATTTTTGCTGTGTCAATCCATAGTTGCACATGACTCCATTTCAGCAGTCTTGTTTTAGCCTAAACAATTACAAAAATAGCAAGAAAGAGTGAACATTGATCATGAGATCTCTTCGCCTTGGAGAACATCTTCATTTTCCGCAGCAATCTTTCACAGTGCACATTACTCTACTCATCAAATAAGATGCTGCCTTCTAAAATGCATCCTATGTGATGGAGACGGAAGACTTCTAATAGCACACCTGAAGCCAGGAACCTTTCTACTCTGTATTTAGGGCTCTGTGTCTCAGCCACCGTTTGCTGAACCACAAAATATCTCCACTAAATGAAGCCTCTAAAAGTCTGCGCTGACTCCATTCTCCGGGTTACAATGTGTGAAAAATGATAGTAATGTTATTTCAAAAGCTGCACTTGATAAATGGAAGCAAAAAAAAATTGCCGTGCTTTATGATCGTGGCGCATTTTCCTCCAATTTCAGAAATAACTCTAAATTTGTCAGTGATTCTACCAGGGGAAAGAAAGCTAATGCTCAATCCCTGAAGCTGACAAACAAAAGGCGAAATAGGTCTTCGCCAAATTAATCATTGGAAATGGTATGTTTTTTACGAGCGTTGTTTGCTGATAATGATGTGGATGCGGCTTTCTATAATGTGAACCTGTCAACACTTTTTCACCTATGAAATAAACATACGGGACAGCTCCTCAAGACAATGCTACAAGTTACATCCCTTCATCTTATAACTCGGAGTCGTAGCTCAGATTTTGTTGACCTGGGGCCAAGATATAGTTCATTACTCCTACTTTGTTTCTAAATACCTTTTTGCCTGTTTTATATCATATCTTCATCATCTAAAGTTTTTTTTCCAGTCCTAAAGACATTCCTTTTTCTGTTTTTTTCCCTAAGCTTTGGTTTTAATTATCAGATAAATCTTTGAGATTAGCCGCTTATCCAAATCTCCTTCTTTCAGGCCAGTCCCGAATGTATCTTCAAGATCAGTTTTCACTGTAGTCCTGTTAGATGGGATCGGTATAAACTTCCACCTTACAACTGTCTTCTCTGCTTCCTTTGTTGTCTATCTGTGATCAGCACAGACCCCAGACTATGATATGTAATAGGATATAAACTATTATATGAAATGACTCCTACCAGTATTATATGAGCAGCTCCTTCCATATACACGGCCACTTTATTATGTAAAACCACAAAGGACACATTGCTAAAATATGTTCTTTATGGATATGGATATAGGTTATGTCATAAGTGGTGATGACCAAATCAAAGAAACCAGTAATTGGTTTGTAACTTTTAGTACACAATATTGGTGTTTCTAAGTGGCTAAAGAACACTAGGGCTGTCACCTCACAATAAGAGAGGTATCTAAGCACCTGACGTACACCTGAGCTGCGCCTTCACAACAAGAGATGTATCTAAGAACCTGAAGAACACCAGAGCTGTGCCTTCACAACAAGAGATGTATCTAAGAACCTGAAGAACACCAGAGCTGTGACCTTACAACAAGAGATGTATCTAAGCACCTAAAGAACACCAGAGCTGTGACCTTACAACAAGAGATGTATCTAAGAACCTGAAGAACACCAGAGCTGTGACCTTACAACAAGAGATGTATCTAAGCACCTAAAGAACACCAGAGCTGTGACCTTACAACAAGAGATGTATCTAAGAACCTGAAGAACACCTGAGCTGTGACCTTACAACAAGAGATGTATCTAAGCACCTGAAGAACACTTGAGCTGTGACCTTACAACAAGAGATGTATCTAAGAACCTGAAGAACACCAGAGCTGTGACCTTACAACAAGAGATGTATCTAAGCACCTAAAGAACACCAGAGCTGTGACCTTACAACAAGAGATGTATCTAAGAACCTGAAGAACACCAGAGCTGTGACCTTACAACAAGAGATGTATCTAAGCACCTAAAGAACACCAGAGCTGTGACCTTACAACAAGAGATGTATCTAAGAACCTGAAGAACACCTGAGCTGTGACCTTACAACAAGAGATGTATCTAAGCACCTGAAGAACACTTGAGCTGTGACCTTACAACAAGAGATGTATCTAAGAACCTGAAGAACACCAGAGCTGTGACCTTACAACAAGAGATGTATCTAAGCACCTTAAGAACACTTGAGCTGTGACCTTACAACAAGAGATGTATCTAAGAACCTGAAGAACACCAGAGCTGTGACCTTACAACAAGAGATGTATCTAAGCACCTGAAGAACACCAGAGCTGAGACCTTACAACAAGAGATGTATCTAAGAACCTGAAGAACACTTGAGCTGTGACCTCACAATAAGAGATATGTCTATGCACCTGATGAACGCCAGAGTTGTGACCTTACAACAAGAGATGTATCTAAGCACCTAAAGGACACCAGAGCTGTGACCTCACAACAAGAGATGTATCTAAGCACCTGAAAAACACCTGAGCTGTGACCTCACAATAAGAGATAAGAGATGTGTATAAGCACTTGATGAACACCAGAGTTGTGACCACAAAATAAGAGATGTATCTAAAAACCTGAAGAACACCAAAGCTGTGACCTCACAATAGGGGATGTATCTAAGCAGCTGAAGAACACCAGAGCGGTGACCTCAAAATAAGAGATGTATCTAAGCGTTTAAATAACACAAGATCTGTGACCTCACAATAAGAGATGTATCTAAACATTTGAAGAACACCAGCGCTGTGACCTCACAATAATAAAAGCATTATGTAATAAGGGGTGATAATTCCACATTGTGCTTTTAATCATTTGAAGAAAATCACCGCCTTTGTGAATCTCATTGGAGAGGAGGTCACTCTGAGTTTTATGATAAACTAAGCAATTTTACAATGATTTTGAAAGAGGAAAGTGTTATGGCTCACCTGGTGATGTGGATTCTCTAAGTCAAAGGTCTCAATGACCAGCATGGACCAGAAGTGTTGGTGCAGCATAGTACAGCAGAACTGGAAGTGCCGGACTGCATGTTTAATAGCATGGAACAGTGGAACGGCGTATACTTGTCAGCATGTGGAGCAACGTGGAATGGCAGAGCTGGATATGCTGAATGGCACATGCAAAAGCAGTAGAGCTGGATTTGCTGATTGGTGCCGGGAACAGAATGGAACAGCGGAGCTGAATATACTGGACGACACCGAGATCTGCGTGGAATGGCATAGCTGGATATTCTGGTTGTCATATGGAACAGCGTGGAGCAGTGAAACTGAGTTTATCAGGAGACCTACTTGATGAAGCAGAGCCCAAGGGAGCAGCAGAGTTGACTTTGCCAGGAGATTTATTTGGAACAAATGAAGCAGAGCCCAGCAGAACAGCAGAGACTCACTTTGCGGTATATTCAGCAGAGCTCAGCGGTAAACAGAGCTGGGTTTGACATATGGCCTATAGTTGAACAAAAGTCATGCAGTATTGACTAGGATGCAAGTACTTGAATACTCAAGTGGTGTATCACAGCCTATGTCAGCCTATAAAGGCCTCAACGTGTGACATCAGAGGTGTATGGGAGCAGAGTGACCTCGGTGAATAACAGAAACAGAAAGAATTCCAAAGGAAAGGGATTGTGGAATATCAGGAACCTTGTCCACTGTAAGACAAGGTGACCTGAAAATAACAGAAATGGACAGTGAAAAGTCAGAAGTTGTGTCTAAACAAAGAGATCTGGAGAGAACAAAAAAGATCAAGAGTAATGCAATCCTCAACTAAGACGACTAAAATAGAGATTCTCAAAGAGTCTGAGAGATGCGATCCTCACCAAGAAGAGGAAAAATGGAGAATCTCAATGAAACTGATTACCAACTGCAGAGGACAACTCTCAATACCAGACAGAACATCAGTGAGCAGAATTATTAACAGTGTGGGTACCTCTGTACAGTACCATATTACTGGGGCATTCTGATGTAGAATTAATGCCATGAGTATGCCCCAAATTTCACAATTTAATGCACATTTTTAATTGGGGACATATGGAGGTACAGTGAGACCTTATATACTACCTTTTTTTTAACAGCTTTCGGCTTGATCTCAAGCCATGGCGACTTGATTGATGAACGATCTATAGGAAGATCGATCTTGTGCAATCCTAGATAGGTCCATCATGGTCTTCTCCGGAGCTCAAGTAACGAGTATCAAGCCATCGGGTTGCTGGTATTCCTTTTCACCTTGTTCCATCTATTCTTCTGACCATGATGTCCTTCTCCATTGATTGCTCTCTTCCTATGATGGTTCCAAAGTAGGCAAGTTGTAGCTTGATGATCCTTGCTTCCAGTGTCATGTCTGATTTGATTTGTTCCAAAATTGATGTGTTTGTTCTTCTAACCATCCATGGCATTGATAACATCCTTCTCCAGCACCACATTTCGAAGGCGTCAACTCTTCTTCTGTCTTGTATCTTTATCGTCCAGGTTTCGCATCTGTATACAGTATACTATTACAGGAGCTATATTATGGCACCTTATAAGATGGAGCCTAAGATAACGAGGCTTTACTGAATGGGTAGTTTGAAACTTTATAACAGAGCCCACCATATCTAAAGTGGCTGTGGTCTGATGTAGCAATGATGCTTTTTTAACCACCTTCAAAAGGAAGCAGACACCGGGTGCAACTAGTTTGCCACCTCTGCACCCCCCTATAGTTCCGCCCCCTGTTGTTGAGTTTCCAAGGTCTCTAGACGAGAGATCTACATTCCTTTTTTCCTATAAATACAGATATCTCCTAATCCATAGCAATTAATTTAAGCAAGAAAGACTGACTTCCATGATATAGTCTACTCCTAATGCATTTCTTCCGATAAACCCGCTCTCTTTATACCACAAAGAATAAGTTTTCCATTAGGCTAAAACTTCTTCATTTTCTTATTGGAAAGAAGACTGGGGAAACTGCTTAGGACAGCTGTTTGTGATTACAAAGATAAAGGCAATGAAAGAAATATAGTTTTCATTTGGACAGCAGTTTGGTAAATTGCTAATGAGAAATCCAGGCTGTTTATTGTGTATCGCTCCCCACGCTGGGCACTGTCATTGCCGCGTCTGAAATCAGCACCTTTTCTTTTATCTACTAGAAGAGAATACTTTGTGCTTTTGTCTATATAAATCAAACAGAAGAAGAGCTTTCTGTGATTATGTTAAAAGAAAGCTATTTTTCTTAAAGCTATTCCACTTGCCCGTCAGGTTTTTCTCTTCGCTGGTTCTCAAACATCAGGCAAGACTTTTAATGTCTAAGACAAAAAAAAAGTCCTGCCCGGGGCTACGAGGAGATCTCACTGGTGATATATTGAAGTGGATATGAAATTTAGCTAATGTAATTCCCTATAATGTTTCTGTACTGAAATATATATATAAGCGAAAGTCAAAACCTTTAAAAAATGGAAATGTCCCTGAACTGTCATTTTTCTTCAGCCATTTCTGTGTCATCAAGTCGCTGGATTTCCAATAAAGTCAACCATCCATGACCACCATATCAGTGTCCATAGGGATTGCCACCATGTTCACATTTCCCTCTCCCACAACTCCGCTTTTAAAAGGCCACATTAATATCCTCGTGCCACTAAACTAATTTTTTTTTTTTTTTTTTTTTTAGTTTTTGCGCTTTTGTTATTTTCCTCTTCACCCTCCATGCGCCATTACTATTTTTATTCTTCTGTACACTTAGCCGTACGAGGATTTTTTTTTTTTTGGCAGGACGAGTTGTAGTTTTGAATGACACTATTCATCTTACCATATAATACACTGAAAATGGGAATAAAAATTCCAGGTGGGTTGAAAATAATGCAGTTCCGCCATTGTTTTAATGGTTCCATTTTTACTCTGCTCATCGTGGCAATATGATCCTTGAATCAGTTGATACCAGTGATGACTAAAGACAAGCCAACCCAACCTGTAAAGTTCGAGGTTCGTACTTGACGCCTTGTATCTGGTGCCGAACTCTGGACACGGACTTCTCCTGGAAGTCCGTTTTAGTGTTCGGGGAGAGAGAGAGCCCCCTAACCCTTTCTTCGACCATTTTACACCACCAAAGTTCAGGTCTCCATTGGTTTCAATGGGGTTCCAGTTCGGGTCAAGCTTTGGTACGCGAACTGAACTTTGGACTACAGTTCGACTGAACTCGACGCACCCAAACATCCACGGGACCGCTCATCCTTAGTGATAACAAATTTTGCATTTTAGTGGTTAACAAAATTATTGAAAAAGTTGGGTTTGCGTCGCCATTTTTTGAGACCTGATTCTTTTTTATTTTTCCATCGATGGAGGTGTGTAAATGTAAGGAGGAAGACCGGGGTGTAAGTGCTTTCAGAGCAAGGGATCCGGAACAGCCGGGCTGTACCTCCTGTTGCAGTGGGGAGACAGACTGCGAGCACAGGAGTCATGTGACTGGGAAGTTGGGAGTGTGTCCAGAGACAGAGCTGGGAAGTCAGGTGACCGAGGGACTCCTGGTGTGACTGGAGAGAGGAAGAGACGATGACGTTTTGCGCAGGAAAGCGGGGCTGAGTCCTGCGCAGGAGAACAGTGTGAGAGGGTCCAGGCTCCTGGCTCGAGTACTGGGAGCAGGAGTCGGGTGCAGTGGACCGGAGGAGTCAAGCCCGACTAAAGAGACAAGGAAAGCAGGGTCCTTGGAGACGAGGCACGTGAGGTGCCGTGTTATGGACTAGGGGCTCAGCGGGTAAAACCGGAGACCGCCCGCTGCCGCCAGAAGACGGAGCATTGTTTGGGTGGGGAAGCCTGAAGAAATCATCACCTGCATCCGCTGGCGACTGCCTTGTGAGGAGCCAGAGTCAGCTAAGTGTACAAACTGACGTTTACAACCGGTTCGGCTCTGCTGCATCTTATCAGACTGTGAACTGTTAGTTATAGACTTTCACCTGTTATTTTCCTTTGTTTTCCCCCCATATTTTCCTTGTTGTTCCCTGCGTGGAGATTGACCTTGTTCTTAGAAAACCCCCCTGTTTATTAACCCCGTATTGGCTGCTCTGTGTTTCTGTGTCACTGCATCTAAAATACCCGTGTAGTCACCAGGATGCAGTCGTTAGACACAGACACTGCAGAGCAGCCCATCCTGGGTGCTCCTAAATCTAGCTTGCCGCTGGGGGCCATGCTCAGCAATATCTCAAAGTTCACCGGGGACAATATGATGCTGCGGGACTGGGTTGAGAGACTTAGGAGTATGTTACGTATGCATCCGATGACCCCAGCTATGCAAGCCGAAATAGCCTTGCTGACCCTGGACGGCGAGGCCTGACAATCCGTGATGTACTGCCCTCCCCATGACCGGGATACTGTAGAAAAAGTAGTGCGGATACTGGAGGAGATGCATGGGGATCCCACCAATGTAGGAGAGCTGAGGATATGGCTGTTTCACCAAGTGCAGCAGGAGGGGGAGACTGTGACGCAGTATGTTAATGCCTTACAGAGCGTGCATGCCTATATCACTAAAAAAGACAACATGGGGAATTTGGGAATGGACCCCCCTGACGTGATCTCGAGGGACCAGTTTGTGGCAGGCCTCAGGGATGTGCAGCTGAAGCAGGCCTTGCGGGAGCGCCTGCGCCAACCCACGTATGACTTTTCTAGAAGTGGGGGCAGAGGCACGCGTGAGAGAGCAGGAGATGGGGGTGACGGCCCTGGCAGGGATGGTCCGGGGTAATGAGGTACCCACCCTGCCTGCAGCTGAACCAGAATGGGCTCGAGAGATGCGGAAGGAGATACGGGAGATGCGGGATGAATGGTCCAGTCTCAAGAAGACCCCTGCCCCGACACCAAAGATACCCAGATCAATTGCCCCAGTTATGGAAAGAATTGAATTCAGGCCCCCCCTGCAGGAGAGTTCCGTAGAGGAGTGAGGCAGCCCTACACAGACAGAGACACGACCTGCTAGAAGTGTGGAGGCGCAGGACATTACGCCAGGGGCTGTGCTAGCCGAGGGCGGCCCCTGGCACGGCAGCCGTTAAACTAGCAGGCTCCATGTTTGTGGGACACAACCCGGAGCCTGAGGAAGGGGAAAGAAGAAAAGGAAGTCCCAAGGACCTGGTTTCCACCAGCCCGACTGTCTGGGCCGAAATAAGCGGTCGGGCTGTTCACTGTCTGATTGACACGGGATCCCAGGTGACTACGATGACAGAAGCCTACTTCCAACAGCGATTCCCAGAGATAGCGCAGCCTGAATGGGGACCAGTAATTAGACTCATGGCAGCTAATCAATTACCCATCCCGGTCGCAGGGGTGGTGTGGATGAAGATCCGAGTATGTGGAAAAGATGTGGGGAAAAAAGGAGTCGTCTTAGTCACAGGGGGAACTGGAAGTGGACCCCCGGTGACCATCGGAATGAATGTGTTGAAAGAGATCGGGCAAATCCTGATTAGTGAGCCGAGGGAGATTCCTCTAGACCAGTGGGACCCACGAACCCCCCAAAGGAGGGTCTTTCAACAACTAATCCGAGCTGCCCAGGCTCTGGAGACATTGAGTGAAGGGAAGGTCCTGGGAAGAATAATAGTGCCAGCAGCTACGGAGCTCACCTTACCGCCCGGACAAACTGTACTCACGTTACCCACACGGGCCTGCACACCTCTTGAGGGAGTCGAAGTTCAGATAGAACCAACATCGATGGACAAAGTACCTCCCGGACTCTTGGTGGCTCGGACACTGGCCACCGTCCAGGCTGGCAATGTTATAGTGCGGTGTGTTAATCTGGGTGAAGATGATCTCACACTCCCTCCCAGGTCGGAAATAGCCCAGATTCTGGGAATGCCAGAGAAGTTGGTGCGACATGATGTGGTACAGCTGTCCACTGTACGAGGAGACCCCTGGACTCTGGCGGTCACCGTGCCCCCGGAACCCCACCAGGCTAGTGATAAGGGGGGACGAAGAATCCTAGAATGAATGCGGGCTGAATTGACGGGACTTACACCTCGACAGGTGCAGCAGGTTGAGGAGGTATTGGAGCGGCACCAGGAAGTCTTTGCTCGCCATGAGGATGATTTTGGTTGCACCGAAGCCATTACCCACGAGATTCCTACGGGGAGTGCTGCCCCAGTGCGGGAGAGATACCGATTGATACCTCCCCAGATGTATAAAGAGGTTAAGTAGATGCTAGCCCATATGTTACAGAATGGTGTGATACGGGAGAGTCAGAGTCCGTGGGCAGCCCCGATTGTCCTGGTCAGGAAGAAAGATGGGACCCTGCGGTTCTGTGTGGACTATAGATGACTGAATGCCTGTACAGTACGGGACTCTTACCTACTACCTCGAATTGAAGAGTCTCTGTCGGCCTTAGGGAAGGCAAGATACTTCTTTGGATCTGGCCAGTGGCAGGTGCCCGTGGCCGAACATGATGGTGCGAAGACGGCGTTCATATTACCCATGGGACTGTTTGAGTTCAATCGGATGCCCTTCGGCCTGACTAACGCCCCCGGGACGTTCCAGCGTCTGATGGAGAGGTGCCTGGGCGATTTGAACATCGAGGCAACACTGATTTACCTTGACGACATAATTGTCTATGCCGCCACCTTCGAGGAGCACCTCCAGTGACTGGAGCAAGTACTGAGTCGCCTACAGAGTCAAGGCCTAAAGGTGAAGCCCCAGAAGTGCCACCTGTTCTGCAAACAGATCGAATATCTCGGTCATACTGTATCCGGTGAAGGAGTCAGGCCCACCCGGGAGAAGGTGGCCGCCGTACAGGAGTGGCCTACCCCGAAGACAGTAAAGGACCTTTTGGCCTTCCTGGGACTTGCCGGGTACTACCGAAGATTCGTGAAGAACTTCACCCGCATAGCCAACCCATTGTTGGAGCTACTTAAGGGAGTGCCAGCGGGCTCCAAGAATCAGGCGATTCGGTGGGGAAGCAGCCAGGAAGAGGCTTTCCGTGCCCTAAAAATGGCCCTGACCGAGGCCCAATACTTGCCTATGCGGATTTCTCCCAACCATTCATACTCCACACTGATGGGAGCCTACATGGTCTAGGAGCCGTGTTATCCCAAGCACAGGAGGGGAAAGAGCGCGTGATTGCGTACGCCAGTCGCTCCCTTCACGACTCCGAGAGGAACTCAGATAATTATAGCTCTTTCAAATTAGAGTTGCTGGCTCTGGTTTGGGCAATGACCGAGAAGTTTGCAGAGTATTTGTCCGGGTCCGAAGTACTGGTGAGAACAGATAACAACCCACTGGCCCACCTGGAGAATGCGAAATTGGGAGCCCTGGAGCAGCGGTGGGTGGCCCGCATGGCCAGGTACCGGTATAAGATCGCCTACCGGCCTAAGGCAGAGAATACTCATGCCGATGCCCTCTCCAGAGTGACATATGAATGGCCTGATCATGACCACGATGAAGATTTGGAGGTGGATGAGACCCCTAGCTTCCGAAGTTTCGTGGGACCGCTGACCGCGGCGCAGGGACAGATCGGAGAGACGTCGGAAGAACAAGTGCTAGGGCGGCCAAGAGATGACTGGATCCGACTTCAACAGACTGACAGAGAAGTTGCTCAATTACATCAATGGGTGGCTTTGCGGCAAGTCCCCAGTCGAGAAGAGAGGAGTACCCTGTCCCCGGGAACACTGAAAATGCTGGGACAATGGGAGAGACTGTGTTTGCGAGACGGGCTGCTGTACAGACAGGTGCAGCTACTGCGTGAGTTCGGGACCACCTGGCAAGTGGTGATCCCAGAGAAGTTGGTCGGAGTAGTGGCCAAGGAGGCTCATGAACGAAGTGCTCACTTCGGACCAGAGAAGACATTTCAGTGGTTGCAGAGGCTAGTCTATCATCCCCGACTGTGAGTAACAATAGAAGACTCTTGTCGAAGATGTCGGAGCTGTGAGCTGGTTAAGCCCCCGGAGCAGCGGGTCCCCATACAAACCATTGTGACTTCTGCCCCCTTGGAGGTGCTGATGATCGACTATTTGACTGTTGGACCGGCGCATCTCGGGTATGAACATTGCCTGGTAATGACAGACCACTTCACAAAGTTTGCGGTAGTGACCCGGACCAGGGACAAGGCCGCCGAGTCAGCTGCGCAGGCCATCAAACGAGACTTCATTCGGGTGTACGGCTGCCCAAAGAGAATCCATTCCGATCAAGGCGCCTGCTTCCAAGGCCGGGTGATGGAAGAGCTGCACCGGTTGTACAAGATTGAGAAGTCGCGGACTACTCCTTACAACCCTCAAGGAAATGGGGCCTGTGAACGCTTTAATTGGACACTGATCCAAATGCTCCGCACGTTGGAGGAAGATCGGAAGGTACGATGGCCTGAGTTTGTGGCCGAGCTGGTGTGGGTCTACAACAACCGAGTGAATAGTATGACGGGGTTCACTTCTTATACCTTACTGTTCGGGCGAAAGGGGCGAGAGATCACCGAGTTAGAGCTGGACCCCGAGGAGGACGACCCACGGACGGGGATGTATTCCTGGGTCCAGGAACATCGGCATCGACTGCAGACCCTCCAACGGTTGGTACAACAAAAGTTTCAGGAACTCAAACATCATGAGACATTGCCTCTTCGAGGGACAGCTCTGAGGCCCGGGGAGCGGGTGTTGGTTCGGGACAGGTGGCCCCGGGGCAAATTGAGTAAGCGGTGGGAACGGACCCCGCACTGAGTGAAGCGCAGGATTGGCGATGAAGGACCTATGTATGAAGTTCAACCCGAGGGGACTGAAGGAGCCCCTACCAGAGTGGTTCATCGTAGTATGCTGCGGCCCTGTCTGTCTAAAGATGACAAGGATGAAGAAAAATCACCTGCTTCTAGAGAAGGTCCTGTCACAGTTGCCCCAAGCCACGATGTGGACGAAGAAGAATTGTTGATTCTACCTCCGAGCCCCAGCACTCGATTACCTGCAGTCCCCAGTGCAGGCGGCGAGGGAACAACATCGGTTGAAGCCACCCAGCAGGCGGAG
Source organism: Phyllobates terribilis (assembly GCF_046119375.1). Lineage (NCBI taxonomy): Eukaryota > Metazoa > Chordata > Amphibia > Anura > Dendrobatidae > Phyllobates > Phyllobates terribilis. The sequence goes on from NW_027362768.1 coordinate 334,310,747, forward strand.
AATGGGAATCCGAGTGACCCTGCACCCCCCATCGGTCAAACTGAGTTACGCCGATCAGAACGGACAACACCAGGAGTGCCTCCTCAACGTTACGAACAAGATCAATTTACATTGTGTTCCAAATTTTTATGCAAATAATATTTTCTCAGATTTTCCCAAATTACCTATATGAATTGCAGTCATTGTAATTTTCCAGTCAAATAACTATTAGAGTACAATTGAAAGGTTTTTGTACAAACTGCCTATGATAACAGTATATTTTTTAAAAAATAAAAAACTCAAACTGCACTCAAAATGCATGTTCCAAATTATTATGCACAGCAGAGTTTTCAACCTTTTCATTTTAATAAAGAACAAAAAAATGGTCATTTTTGAAATTATAAGCATTAGCAGGTTATTACAAACTGAAATCAAACAGTTTTCAACTCGAAACTTTATTCTAGGTGATGTTACATTTGCACATAGGACCCCTTGTTCGAAAGGAGCTTCTGAACTCTCTCGTCCATTGAATTTGTCAGGTTTTGGATGGTTTCTGCTTTAATTGTTTTGCATGAGGACAGAATACCCTCCCAGAGCTGTTGCTTAGATGTGAATTGCCTCCCGCCATCATAGACACTCATTTTGATGATGCTCCAGAGGTTCTCAATGGGGTTGAGGTCAGGGGAGCATGGGTGCCACACCATAAGTTTGTCCCCTTTTATGCCCATAGCAGCCAGAGATGCAGATGTGTTATGTGCAGCATGAGACGGGGCATTATCATGCATGAAAATGATCTTGCTGCAGAATGCACGGTTCTTCTTCTTGAACCATGGAAGGAAGTGCTGTTTGAGAAACTCAACATACATTATGGAATTCATCTTTACCCCTTCAGGGATCCTAAAAGGGCCAACAATCTCTCTCCCCATGATTCCAGCCCAAAACATTACTCCACCTCCTCCTTGTTAGTGCCGTAGCCGTGTTTGCATGGGGTGTCCATCAACCAGCCATCCTCCACTCCATCCATCTGGACCATCGAGGTCATTTCATGTGAGCTGAACTGTAACGCCCAATAATGGTGACTACTGAGCTGTAGTGTTCTGGCTCTGACCCCTGTTTTGCACCAAAGGGCCCATATGATTCAAGCTTTGCCTCTATAGCCACTCTTAGTGGTGGTCCAGAGAGACATTAAGTTAAAAGGAAAAATGGCGGAGAATCATGTGACATATAGGCAGTACTCAAACTAAAGTGTGAAGCAGCCCACTATGTGCCAACATTGACTATATGAATTTTAAACTGCATTACTGCCAAATAAATTGTTTTTCTAAAGTTAATATATATAATGCACAAATGGTCCAATGTGTGTGTGCCCACCAGCCATGACAAGGTATACCTTTACTTGATGAGACCCTAACCTTTATTTATCAGACATACCTTTTCCGGGCTTCTGTTCACATTTGCTTCATTTTACTAGGAGGTACTGGTCAATTTTTCTTTTTATATAGGCAATAAACGTCCATTACCTCAGGCGGCAACCTTTCATGACTTTAGGAGCAGCATTGTGGAATATCCACAGTCCTTCTCAGCACTTTGACAATTTATTAGGAGGGGGGAATAGTGAAAGGTGAGGAGATGTCACATAAGAATAGGTAAATGCCCTCTACTAGCTCTTGGTGCCAACCCTTCTGTACGTCTACTTCTATTCTGGTCCACCAAGAACTGTGTGTTTAGAAAGAATGCCAGCACCAGGTTCCCAAAGAAGGAAAACCTTCCTTACTTCTGTAGCTGCAATCTCCTAAAATTGGTATTTAACATATAATTAATTGCTCATTAGTTTGAGGCATTGAAATGTAATCATAAAACGTATTTCCCTCAACCACAGAACTTTCTTTCACCAGGCTTTGGACTAGTCGTAAATTCTCCTATCTTTAATGTTTGAAGGGATAATGTTTCCAAGCTTTTTTCCCTCTATTGACGAAGGTTTGCTGGACGGACGTCGGCACCATGTAGATTTCCACCAATTCATATCTAGACCATTTCTGGGAGAGTTTTGTTTATCAATTCCCAAGACTTATCAAGTGTTTGAAGCATAAATGTCTTCCTGTCTGGTATCTGGAAGGCTTTGAACATGGCTCTCAAATCAAATCTTGCAGATTGTGTTTCATGGAACACTGATAACACGACACGTTGCACAGCACAAAAGCTATTGACATGTGTGACACACAGGGACTGCAATTCTACATCTTACCTTAATGTATCTGGTGAAACTGTACGAGGCTGAGCAACGTATATCATGTCAAGCTGCTCCGTCTGCAGTTGAACAGCATTATTCCATTAGTCCTTATTGGAAATAGTTTTAACAGCCTGCCATCAGTAACAACATCATTATATGGGCTAGACAGATAAACTTCTCAACATTGGAATTGCAACACCAAGAAGAAAAAGTCATGGAATTATGGAAATCACAAGACGTGTTAATTATATGCAAAGGATCAAAAATTGGAAACAAAATTTTCAAAAATATCACAGAATCATGGAATGTTAGAGTTGGAAGGGACCTCCAGGGTCCTCGTGTCCAACCCCCTGCTCAATGCAGGATTCACTGAACCACCTCAGAAAGATGTCTGTCCAGCCTCTCCACTGAAGTCTCAATCAAGAGTAATCTCGGTCTCTTCAGTATGGAGTATGAGTGCCGTGTCCAGGAATCTCTGAACTTACAGCTTTGGCTTCTTTCAACAAAGTTAATAATGGATGTGTGAGGAATGTTCTGCCACACTGAATACACTTGGGCAAATCATCAAGATCCGCTGCTGGCAGCTGCCATTGCTATTTCTTATCAGTGATGTCCCAGATGTGTTTGATCGGAGACAAGTCTGGAGATGCTGCAGGCCATAGGAGAATGTTTAGACCACACAGGTTGCTCACAGTAATATGAGCAACAGGCGGTCCAGCGTTGTCATGTTGAAAAACTCTGGACACTTTGGAGAAATTACTGGATCTACCACCAAATCAATGTAACGCTGAGCTTTAAGTGTACCGGAAATGAAGACTAGAGAGGTCCGGCTACCGAACATTAGGCCACGCCACACCATAATCGTGGAAGTAGAACCGGTGTGACATTCCCTCGTGAACGCCACTGCATGGCATTGCCCACATGATCTCATCAGATTTGAAGAAAAGCGCGCGGTGATCCATTCTGTACTGCAATTGATATTATCACATACTAATCAATTAATCATCATGGAGTCGGTCTGATCCATGCAGATAGGATGATGTGTGGCACACAAGAATATTTTTTTCTCCATTGAACATGGTACTACATAATAAATGGACCTACAGAGGATCTAGTAAAGGTTGCCAGTAACATGCTCCCAAGACTGACTATCAAGCCATCAGATGTGTTGTGTCCTGAACACAAGAAACTAAGGTGATAAGTAATACAGCGTGAGGGGGGAAACCCAGAAACCTCTTCCTACTCACATTCTGCTGAGAGTTTGCACTTATTTTTTACCTTTTAGCTTCTTGATATGGTTTCAGAATGGGAGCTGATAAAATCTCCTGTAGGTGTAATGTAGAAACAACGCAATACTTTTGTTCATGTAGTGTATGTATTAAGGGCTCATCTCCATGGCTATATCACGGTTCATATCCTTAAAGGGATTGTCACGTGAATGATGTTCATTTCTTCCCTTCATGGGTACAGGACTGGTAGAGACCACCAGAGAAGCAGAGCTAGAGTGACAGGGGACTAATTAGGTAACTAACACTTATTTTATCATTTTCACACATTTCCAGCTGTTACTCAGTTTTAAAAATTCATCCACTTTAATATGGTGTTCATAGCCCACCATTTGTCCATATTGTACATTCATTGTATTAATAGCATCCATGCTCAATTCAAATAAATCTGTGAGGTATGGAGTTATACTTCTTTAGGCTGCATTTACATGTCTATGTTTCATGGTCCATGTATGGACCCATCATTGTTCCCAATGCCCGGTCTGACCTTAAAGCCTTACAGTCATATCTGAGGCACTGCGGTTCATACATGGACTGTGATATATAGACATGTAATTACTCCACTCCTTGTGCTAATCAACAAATGAGACTTTCACCAATCAATTTTTGATGGCATGTCCAATGAACCCAATCCCAATAAAGAAGTTATCCCATCAAAGAGATTTATCACCGATCAAGGGAGGTGGAATTCTCCTTGACTATTGAGGGTTTTACCTCTAAGGCTGGGTGCCCACGTAGCGTTTTTCAAGCGTTTATGCTGCGGAATTTCCGCAGCATAAACGCTTGTTAAACGCTAGGTAATCCGCACCCCATGGTCCCCAAGGGGATTCCGCATGTTCTATGCACATGCTGCGGATTTTTCCGCAGCGTTTATGCTGCGTACAAAAATCCGCAGCATGTTAATTAATTTTGCTTAAGCGCAGCGGAATGGCCGCCATTGACTTGCATTGAGACGCATAAAATGCACGTCTGTACATTTATACAAGCGGCTTCTATGCGTCTCTATGTGCGGATGGTACCCAGTTCTGGAGGAGAGGAGACTCTCATCCAGACCTGGGTACCATTGTACCTGTAAAAAAAAGAATAAAATAATAAATAAAGTTTATACTCACCTTTCCGAAGGCTTCTCTGCATGCCGGCATCGCTGAAGGACCTTCGGTGACGTCACAGTCATGTGACCGCACGCCCTTCACCGCTCTGTCTCGCGATATGCAGGCAGCCAGGAACCAGACAGGAAGGAGCGCTGCAGCACATGCCAGGGCATCAGAGGTGAGTATAGCTTTATTTTATTTTATTTTTACGGTTCACACTGTATAAATCCATGCTGTTTGCATGGATTTATACAGTGTGACCTAGTTGTCAAGCACTTTCCAAGTGATGCTATCGCCTGGAAAGCGCTTGTCAATCTGCATGTGGAAACGCATGTGAATCCGCATGTGGATCCGCATGTATTCTGCAGGAAAAACGCATGCACAATCTGCATGCGTTTTTTCTGCCAGGGAGATGCAGAAATGCTGCAGAAATTTTCTGCTTCATTTCTGCATCGTGGGCACATAGCCTAAGACTCCTGTGAAGACCCGGGGTCTTCTGTGGGCATAATACTACTCAGGCAACACAGGGTGAGAGTAAAACAGTATGGCAATATTTTATTGAACCACCAAACAGACAATAAACATATCGAAGAGTCCCAGAAAATACCCAAGATGGTACAACATTACAGTCTCACCCTTCCGCTGGCCCGCCGAGAATAGAGCAGCTGTGACTTTGGGACTTCTAGGGCCAACTACCTCAACCAGTGCCCCCCCCCCCGCACTTTGACGGGCCCCCACAGAGAGGAGGTAGCGGCAAGCTTAGGAAGATGACAGTCCATCGAGGTACAAGGCCAGGAGACCCGAGGGTCCCACCCTGGCCTCTCCGAGAGTTTCCATGGGTCCAGATAACCGGCTGGTCCCAATCTGGCTTCTATGAACATCTCCATGGGTTCCAGGCAACCGGAGGGTCCCACCTGGCAACCCCAAAAGCATATCCATGGGGCCAGGTGACTTCATCATCCCAACCTGGTTTCCCCAAATGTATCCATGGGTTCTCTGATGGTCAATGGAGCAGATTTATATCCTTCCAGTCAGGGCAGTGTACCCTTAGGCTGGAATCCTGTAGAATCCAAATCTGTGTCTCTCTGGATGGAGCCATGCTACCCATCTGCTGTCCTGAAGAGACTGTCTGATCTTTGATTCTCTTTTCAGCAGGATAGTAAAACTCTCTTTATATTTACATATGTGACTAAGGTCATTAGTCACAGATCGGAGGAAAGGTGCAGGGATCAGGTGTCATTGTTTGAGCATTTAATCAATTTACATAGTTGGTGCTCTTGTAAATCAACTAGCTGGCTTAGTACAATATGCAATTTGCATAGTAACAAACATCATTGTTCCCAATCCAATAGAAGTCAGCATTCAGGGTTATACAAATACTGGTCTGTCCTTCTTGACCCACAAAAGAAACACACACAAGTTCTAAAGTCAACACAAACACAACAGTGTATTTCTCTTTGCTTAACAAATCTAGAAGTCTGGCTAATTAAGATTAAAAACTGTGTCGTCATAACTCCCACCAACTACTAGAATGGTGGTCTTGATCCCCCATTTTTCCACTTCTTCTTGGAGTGAAAAGATGCAAATCTATTCATTATTTGTGGGACTGATGGATATAGCCAAGCCCTGTAATTGATTATTTCTGTCAGTTCTATACTTTACCATGCCTGAATAAGTGTCAAAGAATATTTTCATGATTGGTGGAAATCCTAGTAGTGAGACTCCCAGTTATCATAAATGTATTACCTATCCTTTCTGGTGGTACAACTCCCTAAATGGGGTTATCCAGTACTTGGACAACGTTTTCTTAGGTACTGTCCGACCCCTGACATCCCCTGATGAAGTAGGGCGAAACGCTCGTTGGAGCAACTAATGCAAACAACAGCTAAGTATGTTACTTTTTATATATACTGGACCTTTGCTTAGTCTTTGTGGTTATTACTGTTGGTGAGGTTGTTATCCTTCCCATTTAGTGTATGTACCTTGAGTCCTCCGTGAATAATACTATAGTATTTATTATCCATCTATTTATTTTTGAATTATCATTTATTTGTACCTCTACGAGAATTACAATATTTATTTATTGCTACTAATAGTTGCTTTTCTACATATTCTGGATTATTATATGTCCCATACTCTCAGTTACCTTATCATACTATGTTTATAGGTTTGGTTTTTTTTCAATAAAAATATCCTTTTTAACAAATATGGTGGATTAACCTTGTCTCATCCCTTATAGCCTGGGTCCTGACTCAGGACTGTGGTTGATACTAGTGATGAGCAAGCACTAAAATGCTCGGGTGCTCATTACGAATCGAGCAGGTCAGATGCTTGGACGGGCTCGACTCGAGTAACGAGTATAATGGAAGTCAATGGGAAACTCAAGCATTTTTCGGGAGGACGGCTGTAAGCCAACCACAAAGCACAGGCTCAAGGGCTCGAATCCAGACGCATGACGGTATGATCCCAGCCTTAAAAAGGTTAATGTATGATTCAATGCCCCACTTTTCCTCCACTGTGGTCTGAGGCTATAAAAGTTTTTTTTTTAAAAAATAATAATAATAATGTATATGAAAAAAAAATTTGCATTAAAAATGAATTTAAATATCTCTTTGACGAATCCATTTCTCATCAGTAGTAAATAACAGGCCATTCACAAGTCAAACGGCTGTATGAAATTGCTGACCTCGAGTCCCTTGAAGCATTTTTAACTTCTAAATTGACTACTTTAAATGCATTTATTGCGTCCCGTTGCACAATGATCAGCGTGTCGTATTGTGTTTTTGATTGTTTAAAAGTGATTTATTTCGAAGTTTAAATCTAGGAAGTCGTCTCTCCAGGGAATGTTGCCGGTTCCATACATAATTACAATAATGCATAATAAAGGCTTCCCAGAATGATTGTATTAGTGTGCAGCTAGAAATTGTAATTCACTATTCATGGGATTGCACTTTAAGATATTCTGAGCTAAAAGATTCCTGTAATTGTGATTTTTTTTTTATTTTTTTTTACTAAATCAATCTGTATTTCATCTTAATTTTTTATTTTTTTTCGCTCTTCCAAATCTTTAACTCAGGAGAAGGAAATTTCGACTCACTTAAGCTTTTCAGTCACTGCGGTGACATCATGCCCCCTGCTTCAGGAAAAATGTAATGTTCTTTGGACTCATTACCATTTGAAATCAATAGATCTACTTCAGGTTTCAAAAATGTATTTCTGAGTTATGTCCTGTGGATGCTTAAAACATTATCCCTTTAATAATTTATTAGGCTAAACTCTGGTGATGGAAGACTTGTTTCCCTTCCAAATGTGCCGGTCTATATTCATTCTTTAGATATTTGTCTTTTTTTTGTCCTAGTAATTAATCATGCACCAATATAATATATAAAAAGGCCAGGACGCATTACAAAATGGACGATTATATTCATTTTCTAACAAGTTTTAAAAAAAATAATGTTCGTAATGCGTACCTCTCGTTTCATATAAAACCTGTAAGAAAACATAGTCTTGCTGTCCTTCTCCCCCCACAGTATATTAAAACTACTAATATGTTAAAAAAAACAATCCCAATTCTCATGCTATGTAACTTTCCATCCATTTTTTTTATGAGTAGGTGATTCCTCTTTATCAGCATTCTGTCAGCACTATAGGTGCTGGAACTTCTTATCCCTCACTTCCCAGCTCCAGGGCTTCTACACTGTGGCTTTTATGCTATGCAGCTGTCACGCACTGGTGGTGCTGCTGATAGAGTTTCACTCTATACCTGGAAGCCGTGCTGTGCAGTCCTGTTCATTTGTGCCGCTGAAGTCCTTTCCTTTGAGATTTCTGTACCTCTGTTCTGTGGAGGGAGGTGAGGGGGATTAGCGCAGGGCTTGTGGAGGAGTTAGGATTTAGGGTGGAGACCTGAACCTTCTCACCATCAGAGATACCTTCGGGGTCAGGGCTATTCAGGGTTCCCAGTCTAGGGACAGACTAGTTTTTCCTGCTCACCCTATCCGTATCTGCCATTTCCTCACCAGCATTCCCACTACACCGTGACAGCGGCACATAATGCTATGTGGATAGGCACCCTTGGATAATGGCTGAATGAGTTTAAAGGGGAAGTCCAGTCTAAAAACTACAAGTTTGCAATAACTCTACGGGACTGCAGGCTTGTGAATCCTCACAACGTGCGCACTGTGCGCTGTGAGGATTCTCCGGTGTCAGCACCGGGAATGGCGGTATGACATTATGCATACTCTCGGCCACAATTTGACTAGATGGGCGCAGCCTCATTCAATGCAAGTTTATTGAGCAAGGCCAGAAAAAGTCTAGTCAGAATTGCAGCCAGGAGTTTGCATATCACTTACTTGCAGTCACATGTTCTTGGCGCTGACATCGGAAGAACTGGATGCTGGGAAGTGAGGGAAAAGAAGTTCCAGCACCTATAGTGCTGGCAGAATGCTGATAAAGAGGAATCACAATCCCTTTAACAAATGACAACTTTTTTTTTCTGAGCAAAAAAAATAAGTTTTGGCCTCTGGTGCCATTTATTTTCAGGGGAGAAAAAAGGATCATTCAGTAAATGAAGGCCCTTATGCAACAAAATTAAGGCTATTTTTCCACGATGAGCTTTTGGTGAATATAATATGCTGCCAATTTTCTAAAACAGAAAGTAGCCTATTTTACTTAATAATTGCAGAAATGGTGCAGAAAATCTGCAATATCAAAAACTCCCCAAAAGCTCATCGTGTGAACGTAGTCTAAAGGGTCTTTCCCAATTTTGAAAAAACTCTGTATAACCAGATGAAGTTTGTTTAAAAATAAAATTGCTGTCCTTACTCTCCCCTGGTCCAGCGAGTATCCACCGGTGTCTGTTATAGTCTGCAGTACTGATGCCCTATAGACATCACTGTAGTCAATCAGTGAGCTCAGTTTATGGCAGGTGCCGCTCAGAGCCCTTAGCTCACTGGTTGGCTCCAGCTGTGCTGAAGTGACTTAAGAGGAACAGATACAGAGGGCAGCAGTGGAGACTTGGCGCTGGACCTGGGAAGGGTGAATTCAACACAAAAAAACAGAAAACCCTTTTAAGATAGTAGATGGTTCCATAAAATGTAGGGGATTCTTAAATTATACTTGTCACTTAACTCAAAACTAGATTAAAAGCATGGTCGTTCTGTTCACAATCTCAATCCCTATATCTTGACATCTACTCTTCTTGAGTAGGCAGCTTCTATTTATTAGCAATCTGCCAGCACGATAGGTGCTAATCACAATCTCAATCCCTGTATCTTGACATCTACTCTTCTTGAGTAGGCAGCTTCTATTTATTAGCAATCTGCCAGCACGATAGGTGCTGATCACAATCTCAATCCCTATATCTTGACATCTACTCTTCTTGAGTAGGCAGCTTCTATTTATTAGCAATCTGCCAGCATGAAAGGTTCTGATCACAATCTCAATCCCTATATCTTGACAGCTACTCTTCTTGAGTAGGCAGCTTCTATTCATTAGCAATCTGCCAGCATGATAGGTGCTGATCACAATCTCAATTCCTGTATCTTGACATCTACTCTTTTTGAGTAGGCAGAATCTTTTTATTAGCAATCTTCCAGCACGATAGGTGCAGGAACGTCCTTAATCTCTTTTTTTTTCTAATGCTCTTCTACTTAGTCCCGTTAGGGGACTTAAGCCTGCAATCTACAAAACTATGATACCTTCAAAAGGTAGGGCAAACTATTGGTATTCCAAGATTGAATCACACAAGGTGCCAATGAATGCCAAAATGGCCAGCTGCCATGTTCGTTATATTTTAAACGCCATTGTCATCCTTGACAGTGGCATTTAAGAGGTTAAACGGTTACAATCGAGCTACCTTTGATCACAGAAGTTGCTTTTTGTAGCCCAGTACAGTATGGAGCGGGTTCAGCTCCTGTGCCCACTCCATGAAGCAGTGCATATGGGACCACCGTGTATATAATGTGGTAAGTAATTCATGTGATTTCCTAATATACACTATGGGCCTCATTTATCACAACTAGGAGTAACACAGTCCTCGTTGTCCATAGCAACCAATCAGAGCTCAGCTTTCATTTCTTAAACAGTTAAAAAAAAATGAAAGCTGATCTCTGATTGGTTGCTATGGGCGACAAGCAGGTTTCTATGAGGCCTTATGTGTACATTTTACTACAGTTTAGGGAACTGATTGTTTACATAGCTATGGTTATTCTGATGTATATAGATCCTATAGAAAGTGAAAAAACCTGTGTACCCCCTTCATTTATATACACAAAACAGCTACCTGTTAAGACGATGCGCGTCCAACCCGGGAATCTGAATAAGACCCTTCTTAGCATTTTTACCTTTTTTCTATCTCTCCCCAGCTGAGACTAAGACTTTCTTACATAACCTCTGAATTTTAATACGTTACTTGGCCTTTTGCACAGATTAAATATTCAATAATCAATGCGTTAAGGAAGTGAATGTCCTTGAACTGTGAGACGCCATAACATGCCTCTCCTTATGAGGTGCTGATTCATTAATTATCTCTTAATTAAACTTCGCATGTAGCAATTAACCATTTCAGGCTCATCTACAAGGCCTAGTAAAGGTTTCTCTCTAAGGGAGAGAGGGGCCCCTTAAATTAAAAATAATGCCTGCCAGCCACCCACTTCCATTCCCCCCCTCCTCAATTAAATGTCTTTAAAGGGAACGTCTCATCAGAACAATGATCCAATGTTAAAGGCACGCTGAATGCAAAATGCTCATTCTTAATTTTACACATATGTAATTATGTTAAAAAAAAAATGCAGAAATCTTGCAATTTTCGCACAGGCCATAAAGCCTTATACCAGGCTCATGCTTCCTGCTCTGTAAAGGAATTTACACGGCCATAAACAGCAAAAGAATGATTCTGACCCATTGACTTCTACAGGAGAGATTTCCAAGCATGCTCAAATCTATGTAAAGGTTTTTGTGTACAGAGGGGGAGTAGGTGAGCTGTGACATCATCTATTGTGAATGGTGGATCCTGTGTTATCTACTGTATATACAGGTGTTATCAGTCATTGTACAGGAGGAGGAGGTGAGCTGTGACATCACCTATTGTGAATGGTGGATCCTGTGTTATGTACTGTATATAGAGGTGTAATCATCATAGTAATTCTGCCTGTATAGTAATTAATATGAAAAACTGAAAATAAAATTATCAAAAAATATATTTAACATAATTGCCTGATTTAATCATTCCCATGGGTTCCCACACCATGATGTACAGTACATTTATGCCAGGCTTATTTTTCGGGGCGCTATCAGTACACATCTGCAAAATCAGCAGAGCATTAACGCACAGACCTGCTTCTGTTGCAACTGATGGGACCAAAGCTAGCTGTGATGTCGAAATGTATCCTCTTAAATGCCACCATCATCAGCAACAATGACATTTAAAGGGAACCAGACAGGGTACCCTATGTGTATGTATAGGGAGAGGCCTGTCAGTCAGGGGGAGTGGGGTGGGAAGAGGAATATGGGGACTGGCCTTGGACTTGTCATCCGAGACAGATAGTCCCCGGGCGGTTTCTCTGAAACATTGCAGCATTTCCACAGTTTAGGCACCATGAATCTACTGTCACGATCCCTATTAATTGGTTAGACAACACTAAGGGGTTCCCTCCGTCACCCTATTGGCAACTTTGCATTGTGATCACTGAGTGCCAATGGCTTGCTATGCCAGCAACAATGGCACCTATGCCATATGCACCTATGCAACTGTGGCGCCCCTGAGGGTTCAGTCGCCACAGGGGTACTATAACTGTTGGTGCCTCACTCTCATGTAAGGAAAGGAGTACAGCCTGGGACCCCAACACCTGCATCCAACGCTACACTGCTCCAGGCCGGCTGGAAGGGCAAGATGCGCTGTGTTCTGCTGAGCCCTGTCCCTGGCTGGAGTGGGGGGAACCAGAGTGAGAGGGAACCAAATAGTGGGTGTGGGTGGAGGAAGCAGTTTAGGGGAGCATTTTTGTTAGGAGTATAAAAAGAGGGAGTCCGCGGTGTGAGAAGGAGAAAATAAGCAAGAAGGAGAGGAGCAGGTGCTCTGCAGGAGCTCTGCTCCAGAGTGGGCCTGGTGAATGAGGCCCAGCGGAGGAGAGAAGAGGAGGGGAGCAGAGGAGGAAGGCTCCGGTAACTGAAGGGGTCCCAGGGGTACGGAAGGAGCAGGAAGCCACCCGTACTCTCTAATCTGTCAAGTGTCAGAGGGACCAGGCCACAAGAAGGGAACCGGTCCCTGGGCTAGTCGTGTCGCTTCAAGCCTCGGCTAGGAAACCGGAGGCTTCTGACTTTTATGGTGCAGTTGCCATACTCGCATTCTAGCAGCCAAGAAAGGAAGCCGAGTAGGACCAGGGAACTCCAGGTGTTCCTGAAGGATCCGAGGACGCCATCTTGGGGCTCAGTTTGTGAGACGCAGGGCAGGAGGGAGAGACCCAGCGCGGAAAGTCGGCTGAGGAAAGGAACATACAGAAAGGGGGTCCCGATAAGTGCTCTCGAATTGCCGGAGGGACTTCTGAACCCCTGCTTGGTGAACGCAGCGCGGCGCGGGAAGCGGTAACCTGTACAATGTACCTCAGGAATCTAAAAAGAACTGTGAGTAAAATCGGATGACTGCACTCACTGTCTCTGTCGGTTATTGCCGCAGCGCCATCATCCCTTCTACGCTACAAGGCCCTGCATCTATTTATCAACTCGGCCCCGGGGGCCCGCTCCGCCTGTGGGGAGCAGAAACATCCAAGCTGCCATCCCAACACCCCCGGAGGTCTGAAGCAGCGCTGGTAACTATTACCAGAAACCACAGGTGGCGTCACGAAACAAACTGTTAACAAAAACACTAAAAACCCCTTTTAAAGAGTGACCCCAGGGTACAGGCCCGGGAGCCGTTTGCTGTGACATCCCAAGGAAGTAAAGGCCCGGGTACCGAGTCCCCTATATTCCCCCTGGGCGAGACACAACAATGGCACCTATGCAATATGCACCTATGCAACAATAGCACCTATGGCTACCATCTTAGTACACTTAATAGAAGGGGCAGTCAGTCTTATACTGTAAGGTATAAGGTATAAGTATTACAGTGTATATTTAATATGGCAATCATGAGCTCATAAAACATCAAGTATCACAATATGAATGAAAAAATCTGCAATAAAAAGTTTAAAAAAAAAGTAAAAAATATGAAAATTTTTAATAATAAAACTAAATTGTTTTATCATATAAAGGTAGGAAAATAGGGACACATAATTGATTTCACCCCTTCCTAATGAGCCGAGCTATAAACCACAAAATTTGCAAAATGACTGTAATAATTTTTGCCTTGCACCCAATAAAAAAATTATAAATCTAAAGTCGAGAAATGATATCTACCACAAAATAGCACCATTAGAAAATAAAATTTGTGCAGCAAAAAAAAAAAAGTTCTCTTATGGCTACATTGACCTAAAAAAATGATATATTATATATTTTAAAAAAGAAAAATGAAAAAGTGAAAAAAAAAAAAAATGATCAGGTCCTGTAGCTGAGAAATACGTGGGTTAAACAATAGGTGATTTTTTTAATGACGCATTCCCTATAATAGCACCTTTTTGGGCTCATGTAAACTAAACCTCTTGTGTACTTGCACCAAGAGTCCAAACTCTAATGGAGACAATCAGTATCATGGTCATTCTCCGTGGCCTCCATCACTTGTGGAGAAGGAAGGAATAAACACTTCATGCTGATTATAGAAACATGCATTCATGCTTGATTGACCAGGCTGATTGTCTTCCGAGATGCATGCACAAGAATCTACAGGACTTTGTAGTAAACCTGCCATTGATGAAATGTTGACTTAAAGAATGCATGGGGAAAAAAACATTTGGTATATTGCTAATATAACAGATCACTGGATATGCTCACACCTTGTAATATGCGCCCTGAGCAAGATGCAGCCAACGAGAGGGGGTGGCTACTTATACTTCTTCCTAGATATGGGATATTCCATAGATCTCTCTAATCCTATGCGAAAATAATCAATCCCATGGGCTTGAAAGGTGAGGACTGGTTATACCAATATATACGATTACACCGTAAGGTAGACATGTAGCGAAGTACACACAGAATACAAGATGAGCACAATGGAGGATGGACAATAGAATAATGAGAGTTGGAATATAGAACACAGCTTATTGCAGATGCCCACAATAAAAAGATGTAGGAATATTCCTATGTGACGGTATCATTGATTGAAAGAATGTGCCCAAAGCCTGGAGTGTACGGAAGCACTGGGAGGATTTGTTGATAAATATTTATCACCGTGATGGATGCCCCTTTGTAGGCATATATTGGTATCAGTCATGTAGGCACACATTGGTATTAGTCATGTAGGCACTAGTGTTGAGCGTGTATGTTCTATTAACCCTTTCGCCGAGTATGCTCGGGCCGAGCTCCGAGTATTTACAGCTGCTCGGTGATATGGTTGAATCGCTCCCGTGTGCATGATTTGCGACTGTTTGACAGTTTTATTACATGTGAGGAATGTCTATTTCTTACACATCCCTCACATGTAATAAAGCTGTCATACAGTTGCAAATCATGCACACGGGAGAGATTCAACCATATCACCGAGCAGCTCTAAATACTCGGAGCTCGGTCCGAGCATAGTCGGACAGAACATACTCGTTCAACCCTAGTAGGCACCCATTGGTATTAGTCATGTAGGCACCCATTGGTATCAGTCATGTAGGCACACATTGGTATCAGTCATGTAGGTGTGACGCCTCTACTCGAAAGCCCTTTTGTTTACCCTGGGAGATGGGGGACTCGGAGTCGGGTCCTGTGATGGAGAGATGGGGTGCAGCCGTGGCCCGGACCCGACCCGTGCTCAGGGCCGTCACATTAAAAGGATGGTGTGGGCTTATCCGGGTTGAGTGGCTGATTCCGACTACGCCACCTGTGGCACCTGGTGAAGGCCACTAGCGCCGCTGCAGTCCGCTGAGGCATGGTGGTATGGCGGCCATAGTTATTACTACTCCCCACAGGCGGAGCAAGGCCTTAGGGCAGCGGGACAGGATGGAGGGGGTAGTAGTAGAGGAAAACGGATGCCGCGTCGCTCGGTGTGGCGCAGAATAAACAGTCCGGAGGCCATAGGGGTGAACTTCCAAGGCTTTACTCACTGTAGAGTTGGCAGAAGGAAGGCAACTCCCTGCTCCCCTCGGAGTCCTGCGGTCACCAGGGATGGGGGTCCGACAACCTCCGAGTAAGTCCAGCGTTCAATCGGGACCCTACACCAGAGTGTTCCTGAACTACAGACCGAATCCTTTCCTCTCCGTGTGTGTGCGAATAGGCCCGGACTCCCTCTGAGCTCCTCTCAGAAAAAGAGTACGGGTGGCAGCTCCGCTCCGTCTGATACCCGGTGGGATCTTCAGGGCCTACCGGGCTTTCCCGACCAGGACATGGAGTAGCAAGGTTGGGTGTCGGGGGCCGGTACCCCTCTTGCAGCTGGACTCCCTCTGAATACATCAGTTGGTGAGGACAGGTGGCGTACGCCGCTCCGTCTGCATCCTCCCCGGGATCCATTTGCTATGGAGCCACAGTCTTAAGCTCCAAGCCTTCTTGGTCCTGGTCCTTGACCGGGTCGAGACATTCCTTGTCTACAACCTGCCCCTCGTCCCAAGGCCGGGGTACGAGGGCTGTGTCTCCATCCAATGCAGGCCCACACAGGATCCACGTTAGGGTGGGAGATCACAGTACCACTCAGCAATTGACAGCATAAAGACAGTCAATCCACAATCAGAGAACAATCAAAGAACCATCAAAAGACCAAGAACCAAAATGGCTTTCTATTAAATATGAAATTTAAAGTGTAACTAAATTGTAAGTCCTCCACCCTCACCCACTAACTGGTTCCCCTAACTCTTGGTTCCCCAGTCTCCCTGTAACCAGGAGGGCAGCACCTAGTGCATAATAGCCCCCTCTGGTGGAGAAATGTGGTGTTGGATGCAAAGTTTGGGTCACGACCATCACACTGTTCTTACCTCAGAGGAGGAACACTACACTCCATTAGAGAAGTGCAGCATCCCTGTGGCGGTCGAACCCTCAGGGGCGTCACATTCCCCCCTGGTGAAACACAGCACGTCCATGGGCTGCAAAAGAGTAACACCTAGGAAATTTTCTTTTTATATAACAAAACCATCTTCCCTTTATGGGAGGCACATTTTCTTAAACGTTGCAATATAACAGTACAAAAATACAAAAGTATAAAATTATAAAATTATAAAAGTGCTAGCATTTTCCAGAGACATCCTGTGCAGACAGACGGGTTAAGGTGCAAAGACGCAGAGTCAGTTCAGAAGTGCGAGGGACCTGTCCCAAACCCTCAACGTGGGCCCTGGGGTGGCTGCAGGGCATGAAGGTCCTGAGTTGGACCTCCCACAGTGCCACCCTGACAGGTTTTCCTTCTGAGGTCTTGAGGTAGAAATGTCCGCGGTTTTGTATAAAACCAATATGGAGCACCTAAAAAGATGCAAACTATATACAAAGGAAAGAGTCTGTCTGCTGCCAGTCTGCAGGGACACATGTCTCTAGAAACCGGGATTAGAAGAAAATCAAAATATAAATGTCAACACATGAACTACACTGTGTTCCAAATTATTATGCAAATAATATTTTCTCAGATTTTCCCAAATTACCTATATGAATTGCAGTCATTGTAATTTTCCAGTAAAATAACTATTAGAGTACAATTGAAAGGTTTTTGTACAAACTGCCTATGATAACAGTATATTTTTTAAAAAATAAAAAACTCAAACTGCACTCAAAATGCATGTTCCAAATTATTATGCACAGCAGAGTTTTCAACCTTTTCATTTTAATAAAGAACAAAAACAATGTCATTTTTGAAATTATAAGCATTAGCAGGTTATTACAAACTGAAATCAAACAGTTTTCAACTCAAAATTGTATTCTAGGTGATGTTACATTTGCACATAGGACCGCTTGTTCGAAAGGAGCTTCTGAACTCTCTCGTCCATTGAATTTGTCAGGTTTTGGATGGTTTCTGCTTCAATTGTTTTGCATGAGGACAGAATACCCTCCCAGAGCTGTTGCTTAGATGTGAACTGCCTCCCGCCATCATAGACACTCCTTTTGATGATGCTCCAGAGGTTCTAAATGAGCTTGAGGTCAGGGGAGCATGGGTGCCACACCATAAGTTTGTCCCCTTTTATGCCCATAGCAGCCAGAGATGCAGATGTGTTATGTGCAGCATGAGACGGGGCATAATCCTCTGCAGCTTCAGGCGCTTCGGGTTCAGAAGTAGGGCAGCATCGCAGGTCCCCACCTATAGCTGCCGCTTGCAGCTCCAGAGCAAAGACCTGCTCCCAGGTGGCCACGTGGGGTATGAGGTATTCAGCCATGAGGTCCAGGATCGTTACGGTAGGCTCTGCAGCCGGGGCAGCGGTAGCACACTCACCCGCCGCAGGGCCGCTCACGACCTCTGTCACCGCGTCTCCTTGTCCTGGGACTTCAACTCCTTGGCGGCGGGCCCGAACACGTAGCAACATCTCTTCCCGCCACGCAACCGTCGCCGGGGCTTCCTGCCGGAGAAATTCAAAATCTCCCGCTGTGAGAATACTGCTGCCTCGCTCCCTGCCGGGTGAAGGGCCTGAACCAGGTTCAGAAGGTTCGGTGGGTTGCGCTCCAGAAGCGTCCATGTCTGCCTCTGAAGATTGCCAACCACCTTGTTGCTTTTCTTCCTCCTCCTCTTTCGGGGCAGTTCCTGGGCGGCATGTTGACAGGCCCGCCTTCGTTCAGCCCATCCGGTTTGACGGGCATTACCCCGCGGACAGTCTCTGATGGAAGGGGCAGTCCACATTTTTGGTACCAAGCAGGAGCCCAGCCCACGATGGGAGGTGTTCAAAGACAGTCTTTTCACAACATTATGGCGCCTGTTCTTCTTGGTCGGGCGCCATTTTAGGTGTAAAATGACAGTTCAAGGTATAAGGCACACAGTACCCGGTAGCAATGGGTAATTCCTTCCTTTGCTGCGGGCACGAGATCCTGCCGACTATGCCAGGTTGTGACGCCTCTACTCGAAAGCCCTTTTGTTTACCCTGGGAGATGGGGGACTCGGAGTCGGGTCCTGTGATGAAGAGATGGGGTGCAGCCGTCGCCCGGACCCGACCCATGCTCAGGGCCATCACATTAAAAGGATGGTGTGGGCTTATCCGGGTTGAGTGGCTGATTCCGACTACGCCACCTGTGGCACCTGGTGAAGGCCACCAGCGCCGCTGCAGTCCGCTGAGGCATGGTGGTATGGCGGCCATAGTTATTACTACTCCCCACAGGCGGAGCAAGGCCTCAGGGCAGAGGGACAGGATGGAGGGAGTAGTAGTAGAGGAGAACGGATGCTGCGTCGCACGGTGTGGCGCAGAATAAACAGTCCGGAGGCCATAGGCGTGAACTTCCAAGGCTTTACTCACTGTAGAGTTGGCAGAAGGAAGGCAACTCCCTGCTCCCCGCGGAGTCCTGCGGTCACCAGGGACGGGGGTCCGACAACCTCCGAGTAAGTCCAGCGTTCAATCGGGACCCTACACCAGAGTGTTCCTGAACTACAGACCGAATCCTTTCCTGTCCGTGTGTGTGTGAATAGGCCGGTTCTCCATCTGAGCTCCTCTCAGAACAAGGGTACGAGTGGCAGCTCCGCTCCGTCCGATACCCGGTGGGATCCTCAGGGCCTACCGGGCTTTCCTGACCAGGACATGGAGTAGCAAGGTTGGTTGTTGGGGGCCGGTACCCCTCTTGCTGCCGGACTCCCTCTGAATACATCAGTTGGTGAGGACAGGTGGCATACGCCGCTCTGTCTGCATCCTCCCCGGGATCCATTTGCTATGGAGCCACACTCTTAAGCTCCAGGCCTTCTTGGCCCTGGTCCTTGACCTGGGTCGAAACATTTCTTGTCTACAACCTGCCCCTTGTCCCAAGGCCGGGGTACGAGGGCTGTGTCTCCATCCGATGCAGGCCCACATAGGATCCGCGTTTGGGTGGGAGATCACAGTACCACTCAGCAATTGACAGCATAAAGACAGTCAATCCACAATCAGAGAACAGTCAAAGAACCATCAAAAGACCAAGAACCAAAATGGCTTTCTATTAAATATGAAATTTAAAGTGTAGCTAAATTGTAAGTCCTCCACCCTCACCCACTAACTGGTTCCCCTAACTCTTGGTTCCCCAGTCTCCCTGTAACCAGGAGGGCAGCACCTAGTGCATAATAGCCCCCTCTGGTGGAGAAATGTGGTGTTGGATACAAAGTTTGGGTCACGACCATCACACTGTTCTTACCTCAGAGGAGGAACACTACACTCCATGTAGCATCGGCGTCTCTGCCCCTAGCTAGGCAGAGACGCCGTCCCTCTAACCTCCCCACTCCTGGCGCGGCATCCTCTAGCGCTTCTCTCCCCGCTGCTTCCGGCATGCGCTCCTTCCCCGGCTGCGTGCTTAGGGCGCGCGCACGCGCGCTCCCCCTCTCTTAAAGGGACCGCGCGCGCCGTCCTAAGGAGTTCCCGGCCAATTGCCAGAGGACCTCCCATATATAAGGCACCTCCTCCAAAATGGAGGTGCCCGAGCAAAGTTGTTTGCACTGTGTCTGATCTGTGCTTCAGCCCTCAGGTCCCGCTGCTAGCCTGACATCTCGTCCTGCCTGCCAGCCTATTATCTGCCCGTTACCTGCCAGCCTGCTCACCTACAGCGCTCACCTGTTACCTGCCGGTTACCTGCCTTGGCTATCTGTCCACTCACCTGGGATCATCCGCCTGCCTTGTCTGTCAGACCGCTCACCTGGGAGTGCCCACCAGTTATCTGCCAGTTACCTGCCTCGTCTGTCTGGCCGCTCACCTGGGAGCACCCGTCTGTTACCTGCCTCGTCTGTCTGCCCGCTCACCTGGGAGCGCCCACCTGTTACCTGCCAGTTACCTGCCTCGTCTGTCTGCCCGCTCACCTGGGAGCGCCCACCTGTTACCTGCCAGTTACCTGCCTCGTCTGTCTGCCGGCTCACCTGGGAGCACCCACCAGTTACCTGCCAGTTACCCGCCTCGTCTGTCTGCCCGCTCACCTGGGAGCACCTGCCTGTTTCCTGCCAGCCTGCCTGGAGACCCTGCCGTCACTTGCTGTGACCACCTTCCTGGTAAACCTAAAGACTGCTACTTGCCCTGCTTTCTCGAACTGTGACCACCTGTCTGCTACCAGAGACTTCCGCCTGCTTGCCGTGTCCATCCGTCATACCGGTCAGTCCCAGCCATCTGACCCGTGGGAGCCACCTGCTCTCTTACAAGGTCGTCCCCAGAGTAGCACCTGGTCCCTCAGCCCGGATCCTCCCTGGTCACGGTGTCGTTAGCTGCCGTACGACCAGGGTCTGTTCGGGTGGATACTTAGTCACGCCCCTCTGGGTCCCTCCTTGCACCTCGGCACAGAGGTTCCACCACCGGACCCGTAACACTCCATTAGAAAAGTGCAGCATCCCTGTGGCGGTCGAACCCTCAGGGGCGCCACATAGGCACACATTGGTATCAGTCATGTAGACACACATTGGTATCAGTCATGTAGGCACTCATTGGTATTAGTTATGTATAGTGTTGAGCGAATTTGTTCAGCGAATGTTCGAAAGTTTCAAATTCGGCACGAATATGGCACATTCAGATTCATGATCGCAAAGGCGAGCAAATTTTCTTAACATAGGAAACGTTTGATGAATTTGCGCGGGACCGCGAATTTAGGGCAACCAAGGCGTTTTGAACAGTTTTGTTAGCATAGTGCAAGTGTATGATGAGAGGTGACATGTGCCAGGTGAGTGTGAGGGCATTGGAGATCTCAGAACTAGAGATGAGCGTTGTTCGACTCGAACTGTTCGCCAATATCAAATTCGAGCTGTTTTGGGCGGTGTTCGAGCCGTTCGGCGAACACGAACGATTTGAGAAAAATTCGGCTGTTCGAGGTTATGTTCGATAACTGTTCGTGCACCAAAATCATAACTGGATTTTTTCTCAGTAATGATGAAAATTAATGTTAATACGCAGTTTGAGTGTACAGCGGGGCGGGGGGAGGGGCAGGGGATGGATCTCTGCAGGAATAATGAAGATCTCCATTTTTTTTTCTCTTTCCCGCATTTACAGTGGGGAGGTGCAATCTGTCAGCCTATCAGCAGCGCACACACGGAGCGAAGTGCTTTTTTTCACACAAGCAAGGGCATGTGTCATTGGCAGTGTATGTCACATGTCCTTGCCCTATAAGACCCAGCCATTTTCCCCGTCGCCACCATTTTCTCACTGCTGCAGCTGCGTGTTAGACGGCACCGCTGTTGCTGTGTGCGCTATACCTTGTTAATTTCAAGCCAATTTTCGCACAAATCTACAGATAGCTTGGGAGTAGGGAATAGTTGTGATTGCAGTCCTTTTAAGGACTAGGTTACAGTATTTCCTACGACTTTTATCAGGCAGGTCTGTGCTCTTAAATAAATAGGTTGTGGGAGTAAAGACTAATTGTAATTGCAGTCCTTTTCAGGACTAGGTTACATCAGTTCCTATCAGTTTTTGCCAGGCAGGTCTGTGCCAGTGCTGTGCAAGTTTTTTTCACAGCATTTGGCTGAATCTAGCAAAGCTAATACTTTTTGGCCTATTGCAGAGTGTGTTAGTCAGTGGAGTAGCCTATCTGTGTTGCAAGATATACCACCTGTGTATAGAATACCAATTTTTTTACTGCACCTAGTGAAGTAAAATCTTTTGGGCATAGCATCATTCTATTAGTCCATCTATACTGACCTCCATCAGGTTGCAAATTGAATATAATTTTTTTCTGCATCTAGCTCTGAAAAAATATTTGGGCTTCTAGAAGTGTGTGGGACTTGTTCTATTAGTCCATCTATACTGACCTCCATCAGGTTGCAAACTGAATATCATTTTTTTCTGCATCTAGCTGTGAAAAAATATTTGGCCTTCTAGCAGTGTGTGGGACTTGTTCTATTAGTCCATCTATACTAACCTCCATCACGTTGCAAATTCAAAATAATTTTTTGTCTGCATCTAGCTCTGAAAAAATATTTGGCCTTCTAGCAGTGTGTGGGACTTTCTCTATTAGTCCATCTATACTGACCTCCATCAGGTTGCAATTAAAAATAATTTTTATCTGCATCTACCTCTGAAAAAATATTTGGGCTTCTAGCTGTGTGTGGGACTTGTTCTATTAGTCCATCTATACTGACCTCCATCAGGTTGCAAACTGAATATAATTTTTTTCTGCATCTAGCTCTGAAAAAATATTTGGCCTTCTAGCAGTGTGTGGGACTTGTTCTATTAGTCCATCTATACTGACCTCCATCAGGTTGCAAATTAAAAATAATTTTTATCTGCATCTAGCGCTGAAAAAATATTTGGCCTTCTAGCAGTGTGTGGGACTTTCTCTATTAGTCCATCTATAATGACCTCCATCAGGTTGCAAATTAAAAATAATTTTTATCTGCATCTAGCTCTGAAAAAATATTTGGCCTTCTAGCAGTGTGTGGGACTTTCTTTATTAGTCCATCTATACTGACCTCCATCACGTTGCAAATTCAAAATAATTTTTTGTCTGCATCTAGCTCTGAAAAAATATTTGGCCTTCTAGCAGTGTGTGGGACTTTCTCTATTAGTCCATCTATACTGACCTCCATCAGGTTGCAAATTAAAAATAATTTTTATCTGCATTTACCTCTGAAAAAATATTTGGGCTTCTAGCTGTGTGTGGGACTTGTTCTATTAGTCCATCTATACTGACCTCCATCAGGTTGCAAACTGAATATAATTTTTTTCTGCATCTACCTCTGAAAAAATATTTGGCCTTCTAGCAGTGTATGGGACTTGTTCTATTAGTCCATCTATACTGACCTCCATCAGGTTGCAAATTAAAAATATTTTTTATCTGCATCTAGCTCTGAAAAAATATTTGGCCTTCTAGCAGTGTGTGGGACTTTCTCTATTAGTCCATCTATATTGACCTCCATCAGGTTGCAAATTAAAAATAATTTTTATCTGCATCTAGCTCTGAAAAAATATTTGGCCTTCTAGCAGTGTGTGGGACTTTCTCTATTAGTCCATCTATACTGACCTCCATCAGGTTGCAAATTGAATATAATTTTTTTCTGCATCTAGCTCTGAAAAAATATTTGGCCTTCTAGCAGTGTGTGGGACTTGTTCTATTAGTCCATCTATACTGACCTCCATCAGGTTGCAAACTGAATATAATTTTTTTCTGCATCTAGCTCTGAAAAAATATTTTGCCTTCTAGCAGTGTGTGGGACTTGTTCTATTAGTCCATCTATACTGACCTCCATCACGTTGCAAATTCAAAATAATTTTTTGTCTGCATCTAGCTCTGAAAAAATATTTGGCCTTCTAGCAGTGTGTGGGACTTTCTCTATTAGTCCATCTATACTGACCTCCATCAGGTTGCAAATTAAAAATAATTTTTATCTGCATCTACCTCTGAAAAAGTATTTGGGCTTCTAGCTGTGTGTGGGACTTGTTCTATTAGTCCATCTATACTGACCTCCATCAGGTTGCAAACTGAATATAATTTTTTTCTGCATCTAGCTCTGAAAAAATATTTGGCCTTCTAGCAGTGTGTGGGACTTTCTCTATTAGTCCATCTATACTGACCTCCATCAGGTTGCAAATTAAAAATAATTTTTATCTGCATCTAGCTCTGAAAAAATATTTGGCCTTCTAGCAGTGTGTGGGACTTTCTCTATTAGTCCATCTATACTGACCTCCATCAGGTTGCAAATTAAAAATAATTTTTTGTCTGCATCTAGCTCTGAAAAAATATTTGGCCTTCTAGCAGTGTGTGGGACTTTCTCTATTAGTCCATCTATACTGACCTCCATCAGGTTGCAAACTGAATATATATTTTTTCTGCATCTACCGTATATTCCGGCGTATAAGACGACTTTTGAAGACTGAAAAATCTTCTGTCTAGTCTGGGGTCGTCTTATACGCCGGTAATGTTTTTGAACTTTCAGAAATTGACATGCGGGGATACTCTGGGGGTGTTAATAAGCTGCCGTGGCCATATCCCTGCCATGTGGGAGTTAATATAAGGTGGAGGGAGTTAAAATACGGCGGCGGTAGGTCCAGACAGTCCGCGCTTCTGTGCTGAAACTGACACATCGCTGCGCTGTGTCTTCTCAGGCCTGGGACACAGCGCAGCGTATTCCCAGCAGCGGAGACAGACAGAACCTAGCGAACTTTTCTGACACATCGCAGTGTCTTCCCAGCTCCGGACACAGCGCAGGGCTTCTGTGCCGACAGCTTTCACTTGTCACAGAAGCGCTGCGCTGTGTCCGGAGCTGGGAAGTTCGCATCGCTTCTGTGACAAGTAGTGTTGAGCATTCCGATACTGTAATATCGGGTATCGGCCGATATTCGCGGTATCGGAATTCCGATACTTAATTCCGATACTTTTACAATATCGAATACCGGAATCGGAAGTTCCCATAATGCCTGCGCTCTGCAGTGTCTCTGAAGGATGACAAGCTGGATGGCAGAGCTCAGCTGAGATCCAGCCTGTCATCAGAATGCCATCCCAGCGTGGGAGAATTCTCCTGATTGTTTAAAAGCCGGCGGGCGGTAAAAAGCCGCCGGCTTTTAAACAATCACACAGCCCCATACTGCTTCCCCGCAGCCTCCCACCCCGATCCTCCGCTCCCCTCGCCACCTCCCATCCCGATCGTAAGTTAGGACCGGGCGGGGAGTGCAGCACAAAGGAGCGGGGAGCGAAGGACCCGGGCGGGGAAGCCGGCAGTGAAAAGACTTCACCGCCGGCTTTCCCGTTCTGTGCTGCGCTTTCCCGCCGGTTATTTCAAATGAACAGCTGAGGTATCAGGTGATGCCGATCAGCTGTTCACTTGAAGTCGCCGCGGTGCCCTCAGAGGGTTCATGTGAGTTCATGCTTGACTGCATTGCATGAACTCACATGAACTTTCCCACGGTCTCACAGGTCAGCCTCACCTCCCAGACCCGTCATGATTGGTGTGTGCGGGTGTCTGTGCGTGTGTCTGCGAGTGTGTGTGGGGTGTCTGTGCGATGTCTGCGGGTGTGTGTGGTGTCTGTGAGATGTCTGCGAGTGTGTGCGGGTGTGCGCGGTGTCTGTGCGATGTGTCTGTGCGATGTCTGCGAGTGTGTGCGGGTGTGCGCGTTGTCTGTGCGATGTCTGGGGGTGTGTGCGGTGTCTGTGCGATGTGTGCGGTGTCTGTGCGATGTCTGCAGGTGTGCGCGTTGTCTGTGCGATGTGTGCGGGTGTGTGCGTGCAGGCAGACATAGGCCGATGTGACACTACTACTCCCATCGGCCTATGTCTGTCCCCCATCCACTCCTGCCAGCAGGATCAGCTCGATGGGAGCAGTAGTTCCCATCAGCCTGATCCTGCTATATAAATTGCCCTACTGTGTCCCCAATAAATGTTAAATACATGTCATTGGTGGCCAGTGGTTACCTACAATAAATTAGTTCATACATTACCTGTCCCCGCCGATCGCCACCTAAAATAAAGTAAAAAATAAAAAACTACACCTATACTCACCTAGACACCTAATTCCCCGAAGCCATCGATCTCCTGTAATAAAATATAAAATAATAAACCACAACCTTATCCTTACCCCTCCGTAGTAGTCCACGAGTGTCCCACGAAGATCTCCAGTTCAGAGCAGCCACATAGAATGTGACCGCTCTGAACCGCTGCCGCCGCTAGAATGACGGGGCCGTAAAGCAGCCCCGTCATTGCATAAGCGGGTTCGCCGGAGTTCAGGCAGCGCTGCTCCGGTTAGCTGCTTTACGGCCCTGCTGTATCGTGAGAAATTCCCACGGTACAGCAGTGCCGTAAAGGAGGTCTCCGGAGCTGCGCTGACTGAATGCACTACGGTGACCTCAGTCAGTGGCTCCCGCTGCCGGGAGCGGACGTGTTCCCGGCAGCGTGAGCTTACAGCAGCCATGCACAGCTGTCACCATCTCCAGATGTGACAGCTGTGTATGGGAGATCAGCGCAGGAACGTGGACAGGTAACTATTTTTTTTTTAGTAAACTAAGAATTAAATAAAATGGTGTGGTTTATTTCAAATAAATTATTTTTTTCTTGGTGTAGTGTGTGTTTTTTCTTTTTAACACTTTGTAGGTTAGTAATGGGGGTGTCTTATAGACGCCCATCATTACTAACCTGGGCTTCATGGCAGCTGGCGCTGACATGAACCCCAGCCCTATTACCCCCTGCCTCCGCACCAGGGCAGCGTGGAAGAGCGAGGCTAAGTGCCAGAATTGGCGCATCCTATGGATGCGCCATTTCTGGGGCGGCTGACGGCTGGTGTTTCTAGCCTGGGAGGGGGCCAATATTCATGGCACCCTTCCTGGGCTATTAATATCAGCCCCCAGCTGTCTGCCTAGCCTTTGCTAGCTATTAAAATAGGGGGGACCCCACGTCATTTTTTTGGGGGGGTCCCCCATTTTAATAGCTAGTAAAGGCTAGGTATTCAGCTGGGGGCTGATATTAGTAGTCTGGGAAGCTCCGTGGGTATTACCCCCTTCCCAGGCTTCAAACATCTGCCCCAGCTGTCTGCTTAACCTCCACTAGAGACTAAAATTAAGGGGAACCCCACGCCAATTTTTTTTTAAATAAATCCTTTATTTTAACACTAAATGACAAGTACAGTAATCAACACTGTCACTGTACTTCATATATATGTGACTGACATGTTTCTATCTATCTAATCTATGTATGATTCTCTATTCCTTCTATTCTAAATTGTCGGGTACAGATGCTGAATTGCCGGCCGGCTTTTTTAAAGAGACGGTGCATGAAAACACTATTATTTTTTTAATAAATCCTTTACACTAAATGACAAGTACAGTAAGCAACATTGTCACTGTACTTCATATATATGTGACTGACATGTTTCTATCTATCTAATCTATGTATGATTCTCTATTCCTTCTATTCTAAATTGTCGGGTACAGATGCTGAATTGCCGGCCGGCTTTTTTAAAGAGACGGTGCATGAAAACACTATTATTTTTTTAATAAATCCTTTACACTAAATGACAAGTACAGTAAGCAACAATGTCACTGTACTTCATATATATGTGACTGACATATTTCTATCTATCTAATCTATGTGTGAAGCTCTATTCTTTCTGTTGTAAATTGTCGGGTACCGGTGTATGCCGCTGATGAAAATGGATGATAGTAATGTTGTTGTTGTATTACTTATGTTTATGAGTGACAGTTTTCCTGCTATATACCTGCATGTCATAAGAATTTAAATTAAAAAAGGACCATGTTAAATTCAAATCTGTTTTTTTTTAATTTTTACCGGTGTTTGGTATGCGTTGGAAAAGGGGTAGTCTTATACGGTGAATATATCCTAAACTCTATATTTTAACAGGAAAGTAGGGGGGTCGTCTTATACACCAGGTCGTCTTATACGCCGGAATATACGGTACCTCTGAAAAAATATTTGGGCTTCTAGCTGTGTGTGGGACTTGTTCTATTAGTCCATCTATACTGACCTCCATCAGGTTGCAAATTGAATATCATTTTTTTCTGCATCTAACCCAGCCAATAGTTTTGGCCTAATACCACAGTTTGGCCACTCAGCTCTGCTCGGTTCCCATCCATTGTTTTTTTGTGCAAACAACTCCAGAGTTGTGAATTAGTTAACCACCAAAATGCGTGGAAAAAGGCCTGCTGCTGGTGGAAAGGGGAATAGGCGTGTTGGGAAGGGGAAAAAAAGGTTGTGTCCGTGGGGTAGGTGTTAAAGCAACAGTAACATCTGCAGAAGAAAGACCATCTTCCAGCCAAACTAAAATGTCTACTTCTTTTAGCGGACAATGTGATAAGATCCCTTTCTTACGGCCACGCCAATCGCTACAAATTCCAGATGAGGCACAAAAACAGCAGGTGCTTCAACGGTTATCAAGTGTTCCTTTAAGTGGGCTCTCCTCCACATCAACTTCAACATCACAAATACTCCAGTCCTCAAAGGTGTCACCCCAATCGCACTTGCTTCCTCACAGCTCCCAAATCTCCAGCTGCCCGTCTGAGTATGAGGTAGAACAGATGGTTGAGTCTGCAGAGCTGTTTACTCATACTATAGCCTGCGAATCAGAGGTCGACTCCAGCGCTTCTGTGAATCCAGACGAGGAAATGATCTGCACTGATGCCAAGAATCTTTATGAGTCGGATCCAGGACCAGACGCAGAAGGTTCTGACCATAATGTAGACCCTCATTCCCAAACTGTAACTCCTGTTGGTGGAGACAATGAGGAAGACGATGATGAGACTCAAATACCTGATTGGAGCGACAACTTTAGTTTTTTGTCAGGGCAGGAACAGGTTGGCTCTGAGGACGACGGGTGTGATAACGCACAGGGTGATGATGATGAGGTTGGAGATCCCACTTACTGTCAACCCACAGTCAGCCAAGAGATGAGGTCAGCAGAGGAGGTGGAGGAGGATGCTAGTGACGACGAGGTCAGGTTGCGCCTTACTGGACAGAGACGTAGTACTGGAAGCACGTCAACAACTGCATCCTCAAACACAACTCTGCCTCTCACCACAAGTCGTGGTGGCTCTTCAGGTCGCATGGGTGCTAAGCCTTGCATAGCCTGGGCATTTTTTCAGATCGATAAAGATGACCCAACTCGTGTTATCTGTAACATTTGTCAGCAAAAGCTAAGTAGAGGCCAAAAAATGCATAGTTTGAGTACTTCATGCATGAACCGGCACATGGACATGAAGCATAAGTTGCAGTGGGAAGCTCACTGTGCTACAATGCGGCCTAGATGGCCGGGCCAACCACCATCTGCCATATCTTGTGCATCCGCGGCCTCTTCATCCTCTGTGACTGGGGGGACAGCAGTCACACCTGTTTTGGGGCACAGACCTGCCACCTCTTTACCCGCAACAGCCAGCGTGATTGGCAGGTCATCATTTTCTTTGGAGGTGGTAACACCAGCTGGTGTTGAGCGCTGTCCGACATCGATAGCACCACCTTTGGATCAAGGCAACCTAACATGTCCGCCTGCATCTTCCTCACAGACCGGCAGTTTGCCGGGGACACCCTTATCAACCCCGTCTAAGCACAATAGCCAGCCCTCGGTCCCTCAGATGTGGACAAGTAAAAGACCATTTCCTCCTAGCCATGAGAAAGCTAAGAGGTTGAATGTCACCATCTGCAAGCTCTTGGCTACAGAAATGCTGCCTTTCCACCTGGTGGACACAGAGGATTTTCGAGACCTTATGTCCGTCGCAGTGCCCCAGTACCAGATGCCCAGTCGGCACTACTTCTCAAAGAAAGGTGTGCCTGCGCTCCACCAGCATGTCGCACACAACATCACCGCTTCTTTGAGAAACTCTGTGTGTGACAGGGTGCATTTCACCACAGACACTTGGACGAGTAGGCATGGACAGGGGCGTTACATGTCGCTGACTGGGCACTGGGTAACTATGGTGACAGCAGGACAAGGGGCTGCTGTCCAAGTCTTGCCGTCCCCACGAGTTGTGCGTCAATCCTCTTTATCTCAAAGTTCCTCCACTGCTTCTGCCTCCTCAACCTCCTCTCGGTCCTCCACCTGCACCCAAAGCCTGTCTGGTCATGCCACAAGCTTTCTAACTGCGCAGAAGGGATCCTGCACACCTCCTTACTATGCTGGCAGCAGGTCTCAACGTCATCAGGCAGTTTTTACTTTGAAATGTCTGGGAAATGTGAGTCACACAGCTGAGGAGTTGTGGTCAGCTCTGGAGAACCAGTTTCATGAATGGTTGTCTCCACTGGACCTGAAACCAGGGAAGGCCGTGTGCGACAATGCTGCAAACCTGGGTGCGGCCCTTCGCCGGGGCAATGTTACACACGTGCCTTGTATGGCTCACGTGTTGAACCTGGTTGTCCAGCAATTTTTATCCCACTATCCCGGACTAGATGGCCTTCTGCAGAGGGCACGGTCGCTGTGTGCTCACTTCCGCCGTTCGCATCCCGCAGCTCAGCGACTTACATCTCTACAGAAGTCGTGGGCCTGCCACTTCACCGGCTAAAATGCGATGTGCCTACCATGTGGAATTCAACTCTGCACATGTTGCAGCAACTGGTGCAATACGTTCTGACGTATAGCCTGGGCCAACGGGATCCAGAGGTGGGGCAAATCACGCTGGAGGAGTGGTCTCAGATCAGGGACCTATGCACCCTTCTGCACAGTTTTGAAATGGCGACGAAGATGTTTAGTGCTGACGATGCCATTATCAGCATGACTATTCCGGTGATTTACATGCTGGAGCACATGTTAAACAGAATTCGGAGTCAGGTGGTGGCACAAGAGGAGGTGGAGGAAGTAGAGGAGGAGGAGTTGTATGCGGAAGGGCTAACATCTGCAAGGTTCAAACGGTCGGCAGCACCAAGGCGGCAGGCATGTGAGGGTGGGGGAGTTGGTTTTACCAGGGCGCATGGTAGCAGCCAAACTAGTGAGTAAGGTGCAGGAGCCCAGGAAGAAATAGAGGACGAACTGATGGAAGACTCATCAGATGAGGGAGACCTTGATCACATTTCTGTTGTGCGAGGTTGGGGGGAGAGGACAGAGGAAGGAAGCATGATTGTTACCTCGCCACCAACACAACAGGGACTTGGTGCTCCTGGATGCGCAACACACATGAGTGCCTTCTTGCTGCACTACCTGCAACATGACCCTCGAATTGTGAGAATTAGAAATAATCCTGACTACTGGGTTGCCACACTGTTAGATCCCCGGTACAAAAGTAAATTTGCAGAAATTATTCCTGCCATAGAAAGGGATGCACGCATGCAGGAGTATCAGCAGAGACTGTTGCAGAATCTTACATGTGCTTTTCCACAAAACACCAGTGGTGCACGTAGTGAATCTCACAGTTCCAACTTGCCAACCGTGGGACCGTCGAGTGTTCAGCACTCAAAGCGTAACAGAACCACAGTATCTGCTGGTAACATCAATTTTGCGGAATCATTTCACCACTTTTTTAGCCCATCCTTTGCAAGGCCACAGGAGACAAGAAGTCTGACACATAGTCAACGCCTAGAGACGATGGTACAGGAGTATCTCCAAGTAAACATTGAAGCCATGACTGTGTCACTGGACCCTTGCTCTTTTTGGGCTTCCAATCTGGATAAATGGCTGGAGCTAGCCACTTACGCCTTGGAGATCTTGTCATGCCCCGCAGCCAGCGTTCTGTCTGAACGTGTGTTCAGCGCTGCTGGTGGTGTGCTGACAGATAAGCGCACGCGGCTCTCCACTGATAATGTAGACAGACTCACGTTCATAAAGATGAACAAATCATGGATCCGAAACGACTTTTCTACCCCTGTGTCATCCTGGGGAGAGTAAAAGCTTGATGATTGGTTAAAATCACCTCACCAACCGTTTTAAGCTTTCAAATTACTAATCATGTTTATCTGTATCTTGGCTGGAAAATAATTTTGGCTTTGTAGCAGTGTGCAGCACTGATTCTATTAGGCAATCTATAATAAGCTCCACCAGATTTAAAATTACTAATCATGTTTATCTGTATCTTGGCTGGAAAATAATTTGGGCTTTGTAGCAGTGTGCAGTACTGATTCTATTAGGCCATCTATACTAAGCTCCACCAGATTTAAAATTACTAATCATGTTTATCTGTACCTTGGCTGGAAAATAATTTGGGCTTTGTAGCAGTGTGCAGCACTGATTCTATTAGGCCATCTATAATAAGCTCCACCAGATTTAAAATTAATAATAATTTTTAGCAGCATCTAGCCCGGAAAATAATTTTGGGGCTCCGAGATGCGCAAGACACATAAGTGCCTTCTTGCTGCACTACCTGCAACATGACCCTCATATTGTCAGAATTCGAAGTAATCCTGACTACTGGGTTGCCACACTCTTAGATCCCCCAAACTTTTCGATCAACCTTTTCATTTTAATAAAGACCAAAAAAATGGTCATTTTTGAAATTATAAGCATTAGCAGGTTATTAGAAACTGAAATCAAACAGTTTTCAACTCAAAACTTTATTCTAGGTGATGTTACATTTTCACATAGGACCCCTTGTTCAAAAGGAGCTTCTGAACTCTCTCGTCCATTGAATTTGTCAGGTTTTGGATGGTTTCTGCTTCAATTGTTTTGCATGAGGACAGAATACCCTCCCAGAGCTGTTGCTTAGATGTGAACTGCCTCCCGCCATCATAGACACTCCTTTTGATGATGCTCCAGAGGTTCTGAATGGGGTAGAGGTCAGGGGAGCATGGGGGTCACACCATAAGTTTGTCCCCTTTTATGCCCATATCAGCCAGAGATGCAGATGTTTTATGTGCAGCATGAGATGGTGCATTATCATGCATAAAAATGATCTTGCTGTGGAATACACGGTTCTTCTTCTTGAACCATGGCAGGAAGTGCTGTTTGAGAAACTCCACATACATTATGGAGTTCATCTTTACCCCTTCAGGGATCCTAAAGGGGCCGACAATCTCTCTCCCCATGATTCCAGCCCAAACCATTACTCCACCTCCTCCTTGTTGGCGCTGTAGCCGTGTTTGCGTGGGGTGTCCATCAACCAGCCATCCTCCACTCCATCCATCTGGACCATCGAGCGTTGCACGGCACTCATCCGTGAACAAAACAGTTTTGAAATCAGTCTTCATGTAATGTTTGGCCCACTGGAGCCGTTTCTGCTTGTGTGAAGTGGATAGAGGAGGTTGACAGGATGGCGTATGCACAGCTGCAAACCTCTGAGGACCCTGCATCTTGTTGTTCGGAGGACGTTGGAGGCACCAGCAGCTTCAAAAACTTGTCTGCTGCTATGACAAGGCTTTTTTGCCGCTGCTCTTTTAACCTGACGTAATTGCCTGTAGGAAAGAGTCCTCAATTTGCCCTTATCAGCACGCACACGTGTGTACTGTGAATCAGCTACATACTTCTTGATTGCCAAGACACTTCATCCTGATCATCACACAATGTTGATTGTAGTCATGCCTTGACCTAAACACTCCACAATTTGTTGCTTCTCAGCAGCTGACACATCCTTTTTCTTTCCCATTTTGGCAGAAAATGTAGGCTGCTTAATAATGTGGGACAGCCTTCTTAAGTAGTCTTGCCTTTCATTGGACACACCTGCCAAACTAATTAGCACAGGTGTCTGCAATTGCTTACAGTGATATAAAGAGCCCTGACACACATCACCATCAATGAGTTTAACTGACAAACAAACAAATTCTTCCCTTATCACTCCTAAACATAATAATTTGGAACACAGTGTACATGTGCTTTTCCACAAAACACCAGTGGTTCACGTAGTGAATCTTACAGTTCTAACTTGCCAACCGTGGTCTGTATGGAGTTGTTCAATAAAGGGCCCAAAATTAAGATAACATAGATGGGAGAGGTCTCTATGAATAGGAATTCCTAAGTATTTGATACCCTGTGAGGGCCAGGCAAAGGGAAAGTTGGACTGGATGGAATCCTGTATGGATTTGGGGAGGGAGACATCGAGGGCCTCAGACTTCGCTGCATTGATTTTAAAATTTGACCATGTAACAAAGTGATCTATTTCAGCCATAACAGCATGGATGGATATATGTGATTGAGTGATATATACTAGGACATCATCAGCAAATAGAGAGCACTTGTACTCGGTGCCTCCCACCTCCCACCTCAATCCACCTAATATTGGGGTTATGGCGAATTGATGAGAGCAGGTGCTCCGTCAATAGGATTTATAAGAGAGGGGACAGAGGACATCCCTGCCTTGTCCCATTGGTGATTGTGAAAGGTGATGAAAATGTTCTGATGCACCCCCTGGGCCTTGGGACACCCGGAGCCGGACCCTTTTTGGTGGACGCTGGTGGTTGTAGTCTCCGTGGCGGCGACCCGGTTCCGTGGCTCAGGGCGGTCAAACCAGTGGCGGAACTATTTATGTGGTTTTGATGTTTAAATGTTCGACTACGCCACCCGTGGATTGCAGTCAGAGTGAACCGCCGCTGCAGGGCAGACCGCTGAGGCTGGTGTTGTGGGTGCAGCAGAGCGTAGCATAACTCCCTACGGGAGGAGTATAGCCTCAGGGCAGTGTATGCGGAGGATGGGGGTGATGGTGCAGGGCAGCAGCAGTAACGACACGGAGTCAGTGATGCAGTCCAGGGCCTTTACTCACAGTTCTTATTATCCAGACCACGTCTGCAGGTAACGGCTGCCCACATCGTACTGTGCTCACCAGGTGAGGGGCTCAGACAACTCCCAAATAACTTTGGAGCGCTTCACAGGACCCCCTTTGTGTGTCCTTTGTCTGGCCTTTCTTACCAACACTTCTGTCCGGCTGCCTCGGGCCTCCTCTTGGTAAACTTGGCGCCAGTTTCCCTGACCCTATGTGGTGCCTTCCTAGCGGGTGTAGCGAGGGGCTGCGCCACATAAAATGTCACAGCCTCCGGTTTCTAGCTGAGGGTCGTTTCCTGCCTCCACTAGTTTCGGGGACCGGTCTCCCCCTTTGGCCTGACCCCTCCACGCAGGTGTTAGAACCTTGCTCTTAGTTTTTTTTTCCTTTGCTGGTCACATGACCTTGTTGGCCTATTTAAGCCTGCTCCGCCCTTCTGGCTTTGCTGGACTTCATTGTATATCTACTTTCTAGCTAGCCTGTGCTCTGTGTCTTGCTCTGTTAGTTTGCTTGGTCTACTGACCTCTATGTTCTATATATTTTGTTTGTTCGTCTGTCTGCTACTATTTCTGTTAGGAGGTGTCCCATATTCCTCCCAGTCCTTAGTACTTGTAGGGATTCCTTCCCCACATCTATAGGTCTCCGTACAGACTAGCTTAGGACTTTAGCAGGTCTGATCAGGTTCCCTGTTACATCGTAGGGATTAAGCTGAGTTCTATCGTAGGGACAGATCTCCTCTCTTTCCTTAGCTCTGGTAGCAGAACATAACAGTAAGTCCAGCCCGCAAATTCTCTAAGGAAAGATTTTTCTGTTCCATCATGGTGTCGGTTCAGGATTTGGCTCATCGCCTGCAGGGACTCTCTCTGGAGGTGGCCGAGCTCCGTCAGCACGTGAGTAACTGTCCTGGAGCACATTTCTTGGAGCCTAAGGTATGTTTGCCGGATTTATTTTTTGGTGAACACCGAGAATTTTTTTCATTTAAAAATGCTTGCTTATTGTATTTTCTTTTGAGACCCAAGTCCTCTGGGGATGAATCCCAGCGCGTAGGGTTCATAATGTCACTTTTGCGCAAAGAGCCTCAGGAGTGGGCCTTTTCTTTGCAACCTAGTGATACATGCTTCAGATCAGTGGATAGTTTTTTTTCTGCTTTGGGACTATTATATGATGATCCTGACCGTGTCGCATCAGCTGAGACTGAGTTGAGACGTTTAAAACAAGGATCAGGTAATGTGGAAAAATATTGTACTCATTTCCGTCGTTGGTCTACTCAAACAGGGTGGAACGATTCTGCTCTGAAAAGTCTATTTCTTGCTGGGCTCAGTGAAAGGGTTAAAGACCTGCTAATTGCTTATCCTACACCTGAAGATTTGCAACAGGCTATGCAATTAGCTATACGGGTGGATAGAAGACTGCGTGCAAGGGTTAATGAGAGCAAATCCTCTGCTATGTCAGTTTCTGGTTATGAGAATGTGTGTACTAACAGTAGTGAACCGATGGAGATTGGATCGGTGACACCTCGCTCTCAAGAAAAAGACCGTCGATTTTCTGAAGGCTTGTGTTTCTATTGCGGAAAATCTGGTCATTTGATTAAAGGCTGTGAGCTTCGTATGAAGAAAAAAAAAAAAATGGTCAGTCACGCCCGTATTGCCTGTTTAAATTCCAAGGGTATATTTTTAGCTGCTTCCACGATTGCTCAGAAAAAATTAATGGAATTTCGGGTGTTTGTGGATTGTGGGTCTACTCTGAATGTAATTGATGGGGGATTCGTGGAAAGACTCAATTTAAAACCTGAACCTTTATCATCCCCCATTGCTGTGGTTTCTGTGGATGGTTCCCCTTTGAAGAATATTACTCTCAAGGTCTGTGAATTTCCTCTCACTATTAATGGTGTTCACCATGAGAAATTGGATTTGGTAGTTTTGAATAACTTGCCTTCTCCAGTAATATTGGGATTGCCCTGGTTAAAATTTCACAATCCTGTACTGGATTGGTCTACCAGTGAAATTAAATCCTGGAGCCATAAATGTTATGACAAGTGTTGTAATGGGCGTATTGCAGCTTTGGATAGGGGAGAATTGCTTGTTCCTATTCAGGATTTTTGGAGAGTTTTTTCTGAGAAGGAATCGCAGGTTTTGCCTCCCCATAGAGACTATGATTGTTCTATTGAATTTGTCCCTGGAGCGACTCTTCCTAAAAGTCGTTTATTTAACCTTACTATTCCTGAGAGGAAGGCTTTGGAGGAATACATACAGACAAGTTTGGCCGCCGGTCACATTAGGCCCTCTAAGTCTCCTGTGGCGGTTGGATTTTTTTTTTGTAAAAAAAAGGACGGCGGTTTACGTCCTTGTCTGGATTTTCGTGAGATTAACAAAATTACTGTACGCAATCCTTACCCACTGCCATTGATTCCTGATCTGTTTAACCAGTTAATGGGGGCCAAGTGGTTCTCTAAAATTGACCTTAAGGGGGCATACAATCTGTTGCGCATGAAGGAGGGTGACGAATGGAAGACTGCTTTTAACACTCCTGTGGGTCATTTTGAGAATCTGGTTATGCCTTTTGGTCTTACTAATGCTCCTGCATTTTTTCAGAATCTGATTAATGACATCCTTAGACCTTTGATCGGCAAAAATGTGGTTGTGTATTTGGATGACATTTTGATTTATTCGCCGGATCTGGAGTCTCATTGGCGGAGCGTGCGTGAGGTATTACAGTTATTAATGGACAATTCGCTTTTTGCTAAGCTGGAGAAATGTGAGTTCGCTGTACAGAGAATTAGTTTTTTGGGCTACATTATCTCCAGCAAAGGTTTTGAGATGGATCCAGTTAAGGTTCAGGCTGTGCAGGAATGGCCTAGGCCTATTGGTTTGAAATCGATACAGAGGTTTTTGGGTTTCGCCAATTACTACAGAAAATTCATAAAAAATTTTTCTAGTATTGTCAAACCTCTGACCGATCTCACCAGGAAAGGTGCTGATGCTGTTCAGTGGTCTTCTGAGGCCATTGAAGCTTTTGTGTATCTCAAGGAGAGGTTCACCTCTGCTCCCATCCTTATGCAGCCTGATGTTACTAGGCCGTTTTTGGTTGAGGTTGATGCTTCCTCTGTGGGGGTTGGCGCAGTATTGTCTCAGGATAACGGGGATGGATTACATCCCTGTGCCTTTTTTTCAAAAAAATTTTCGGAGACTGAACTGAATTACGATATTGGTAATCGGGAATTATTGGCTATTAAACTCGCATTTGAACACTGGCGCCACTTCTTGGAAGGTGCGGAATTTCCCGTTCAGGTTCTTACGGATCATAAAAATCTGATATATCTTGATGCTGCCAAGCGCCTGAATGCCTGTCAGGCTAGGTGGGCACTGTTTTTCTCGCGGTTTAATTTCTCCGTTACTTACATCCCTGGTACTAAGAATGTTAAGGCGGATGCCTTGTCTCGCAGTTTTTCTCCCATAGTCGGTGCTGAGAAAGAGGAGAACATTTTACAAGAAGGTGTTGTGATAGCTGCTTTGGACTCCGTTTTGGAAAATGAGATTCTTAAAGCACAGGAGAATGCCCCTTCTAACACTCCCCATGGGAGGTTGTTTGTGCCTGGGACTTTTAGGAGAGATTTGTTTGTTGAGTGTCACGAATCTCGGTTGGCAGGTCATCCCGGAATCTCTGAGACCAAGAGACTGGTGGGTCGCAGTTTTTGGTGGCCTGGATGGCAGAAGGAAGTCATTAAGTGGGTGCGTCAATGTACTATATGTGCTAGATCTAAGTCCTCACATACTCCTGCTGCGGGGTTGCTTTGTCCTTTGGAGGTTCCCAGTGCTCCTTGGACACATTTGGCTATGGACTTTATAACTGACCTTCCCCCCTCTGAGGGTTTTACTGTCATCTGGGTGGTCGTGGACCGTTTTAGCAAGATGTGTCACTTGATTCCCTTTGTCAAACTGCCCTGCGCTAAAACTCTCGCTAAGGCCTTTGTCAAGGAAATTGTCAGACTTCATGGCGTTCCTACTGACATTGTTTCTGATAGGGGTCCTCAGTTCGTGGCTCGTTTTTGGCGTGCCTTTTGTGACAGGTTGGGAGTTCATTTATCGTTCTCGTCCGGATATCATCCTGAATCTAATGGCCAGACAGAAAGGAAAAACCAGGATGTTGAGCAGTTCTTGCGTTGTTTTGTGACAGACAATCAAGAGGGGTGGTCTGAGTTTCTGCCACTTGCTGAATTTGCTCTGAACAATCATACATCTTCTTCTGCTGGTTGTTCACCTTTTTTTTGTTGTTCTGGGAGACATCCGTCGTTTGGGTCGTTCTCCAAGTTGGGATCTGCCGTGCCTGAGGAGGAGAATTTTTCCGGTGATTTGGAGAGAGTTTGGACGGATGTGCGTGGTAATCTTCAGGAGGCCAACAGAAAATCTAAGGACTACTTTGATAGGAAACGACAGGAGGTTTTGTTCGCTGTTGGTGACATGGTTTGGTTGTCCTCTAGGAATCTGCGGTTGAGGATTCCTTCTAAGAAATTGGGTCCCAAGTTTGTAGGGCCCTTTAAGGTGCTTCAGGTTGTCAACCAATCTGTTGTTAGGTTGGAGGTTCCTACCTCCTGGAGAATTAATCCGGTATTTCATGTCTCTCTGTTGAAAAAAGCTGTTGTATCGGATTGTGACGCCTCTGCCTCTGTTCCTCCGGTGGTGGAGGACGGGGAATATGAAATTTCTCGCATCCTTAACTCTAGACTGTATAGAGGTAGTTTGCAGTATCTTGTGGCCTGGAAAGGTTTCGGACCCGAGGATAACTCTTGGGTGAGGTCGGATGATGTTTCCGCGTCCAGACTTATCAGAGCGTTTCACAGGAGATTTCCTGATAAGCCTGGTCCTAGGGGATCCGGAGGATCCTCTTAGAAGGGGGGGTACTGTTAGAACCTTGCTCTTAGTTTTTTTTTCCTTTGCTGGTCACATGACCTTGTTGGCCTATTTAAGCCTGCTCCGCCCTTCTGGCTTTGCTGGACTTCATTGTATATCTACTTTCTAGCTAGCCTGTGCTCTGTGTCTTGCTCTGTTAGTTTGCTTGGTCTACTGACCTATATGTTCTATATATTTTGTTTGTTCGTCTGTCTGCTACTATTTCTGTTAGGAGGTGTCCCATATTCCTCCCAGTCCTTAGTACTTGTAGGGATTCCTTCCCCACATCTATAGGTCTCCGTACAGACTAGCTTAGGACTTTAGCAGGTCTGATCGCAGGATCAGGTTCCCTGTTACATCGTAGGGATTAAGCTGAGTTCTATCGTAGGGACAGATCTCCTCTCTTTCCTTAGCTCTGGTAGCAGAACATAACAGCAGGTGGATTCGGGCGTGCGGTGGCGACTCGCCCGTCCGCACCCCTGGGATCCCTTCGTTCCTCGTTCCTGGAGCCTTCTCCGCTCCTCTTCCTTCCTTCTCCCTCTTCCAGGCCTGGGCCTCTGTTACTAGGCCCGCCTCCGGAGCAGAGCTCATGCAGAGCCCCTGTTCCCTGTCACTTCTGCTCAGACTTCTCTGCACTGAACTAAGATGGTGCCCACCTTTTATACTCCCTTCTCAATGCACCCAGGAACTGCTTCCTCCCTGCTCCTGCACTGCAGGGTTCCCCTTCCTCAGTGTTCCCTCCCCCCACTCCAGCCAGGGACAGGGACTGTCGTGCCCATCTCAGGGGCATATTGGTCGCCCTGCCCCACGGCAATGTGGTGTAATGCATGCAGGTGTCGGGTCCTGATCCACACTCCATCCTTATCTGAGAGTGAGATATCACACCTCTGGGTGAGGTGCAATACCTCTGTAGCAACCGAGCCCTCAGGGTGCTACAGTTCCATTTATCTTCAGCCTAGGTGACGTATTGCGATACAGGGCCGTGATTTTGGCTATAAAAGTGTCCCCTAGACCCCTACCCCAAGCTTTTTAAGAGAATCATATATGGCGTGCCAGGAGACTCTATGGAATGCTTTCTCAGCATCCAACGAGAGTATCTAATTACAAATTTTTAACTGCATCTAGCCCAGGAAATACTTTGTGCCTAGTAGCAGTGTCTGCTAGTCAGCGGATTATCCCGGCTGTTAAGCAAGCTACACCACCTGTAGTTTGGACACTTAATTTTTTCAAAGGAAATGCTTCAGGACCACGGGATACTCAGTGAAGAGCATCAGGAGGCACCCCAAGGCATAGGGGCTGGGACTGGCAGTAGGATGCCTTGCGGTGGACAGCCGAGCTCGATCCTTATAAAAGCTTTTTAACTGCAGCAGCTTTAGTGGACGCTACTGGAGCTGGAATTACGCGGCTGCTGGCATGAGACTTGCCCTCCAATAGATCCTTGTAAATGGATTTAAAGTGTATTCATTCAAATTAGAGAGACAATTTAAATTAAAAAGCTTAGAGCTGCCTCCACCACAGGGGGGCTCGCTCGACCCACCAGCGGACAGGCACCAGTATTGGGAGAGGGGGGCTGGCCGTCAGGGTTCACCGCGGCTCTGGCTCAAACCCGGCGACACGGAGGTGGCACGGGCAGGAGCGGACTGGCCGTGTCGGCTTCTCACTTTTTGGATTTTAGAACGGCATGACATGCCTTTATCTGTGTCTCCCCCTCCTTTTACTCCTCCACCTCTTTTCTTTTCGCATGACTATGTGTACTTGTCACTTTTCCATGTGTTAGTTGTGTCTTCTGAGCAGTTTGTCAGCTTTTGGACACCTTTGAAGGTGTTTTCTATGTGTTTCTATGTGTTTTTGTTTGCCTGCCATTGGTTTTAACGGTGTTCGAAGGTGTTCGACGAACAGTTCGACGAACAGTTCGGCGAACACACGGGTGTTCGACGAACCGAACCGAACTCGAACACTACGGGGGTGGCTCAACACTACTCAGAACAGGTCAGATCAGCGGCGCACCGTTTTTTTTTTTCTGTGGGCGGTAACTTTAACTGAGGAAAGCACGGCCAGTCAATCATAGCGCAGGAAGCATCTACACTGTCTAGACATAAGGGCTTCTGCAATTGGCTGCAGAAATCACATTTCCTCTCAATATGAAAAGCGGCCATGTTCCCTCAGCGCCATTATATCCATGTCACTGCAGGAGACAGACGCAGCTCAGTGTTCTCCTGTGTAATGAGAGATATTAGCTAGATAAATGGGTGCTTGTGTGGTAGTCAGATAGCGTAGATAATTTTTGACCTGTGTACCTCCGCAACCACTGGTGCAGCACATTTTTGGTGTTCTTGTGCAAGTACTGAGATTCTGACAGAAACAGAGGGCCCATGACATACAATAGTGCTGTGCACCGCTAGTATAGAGTTCCATGTCTCACTATGCCTTGAATCTCTTTTTGCACTTGCTAATGTGATCAAGCAAGCGCAGTGCACCTTTTCATTTAGTGGGGTTGAAATTGTGCTCTCTTGCTACGTGTAGCACCCTGAGGATTCGGCTGCTACAGGGGTATTGCACCTCCACCCAGAGGTGTGGTATTCCACTCCCGGGTAAGGATGGAGTGTGGAACTGAGCTAGTAGGCTGCATGCACTACACACATCCCATTTCCGGGGGACAGACCGACGGTACTCCCACTTAATAAATGTGCAGGTACGACCGAGTCTGTCCTTGGCTGGAGTGGGAGGGGGGGTGGAACATCCCAGTAGTGTAGGGGCAGATAGGGGGAGCAGCCTGGGTAAAGCTAGGAGCTCATTGGGTGCTGGTCACCTGAGCTCACACACAGAGGGAGTATATAAGGTGGGCACCATCTTAGATCAGGGTCAGTCAGTCAGTTGTCAGTCAGCCAGTCAGACAGTCTGTCTGAGAGCCTGAGAAGCAGAGCAGAGGAGAAGGAAGAGGGACCCAGAGGCGCAGGAAGAGGGGACCCCAAGAGCCCATAAGAGAGCTAATAGGGTGAAGGGTCGGCAACAGGGTACCGGATCCCAAGCTGGTGGAGGCTACAGCACTAATCCTCAGCCAGAGACCGGAGGTCGTGGGCAGGATCTGCCACGACCACCCACTAAATCCACCCGGAAGGCAGACCAAGAATAGGGTCAGGGAACCCAGAGACAAGGGTTTACCAACAAGAGGCCCGAGGGAGCCGGACTTAGGTGGATCCCTGGTGGGAACGGCCAGAAGAAGGGAGAGTCAGAAAGGAGCTCAGGACCACACTCCAGAGTTGCCTGGGAGTTGACCGAGTCCAGGACCTGGTGGACGCAGCACGGCTCGGGTGGTCACTGCTGTACACAGTGACCCGAGCAACACCAGTAAGTAAAACCCTGGAACTGCATTTTATGCCTCTGAGTCTCTTTGCTGCACCTTCACAACCACCATCCTCCACGGCTGACCCCCTGAGGCTATACCCCTCCCGTTGGGGGTTATACTACCTAAAGCTGCACACACACCACCAGCCTCAGCGGACCCTGCTGCAGCGGCGGCCGTAGTAACCGCAAATCAACGGGTGGCGTAGTCGACATAAAAGAACATCTAGTAACATCTATAAGGACTGCCACACACTGAGTTTGACACCCTGGGCACGGACCGGGTCACAGCCACTCGGAGACTACAACCCCCATCTGATCCGGCTCCGGGTATCCCTAACAGCACTGGCCCAGGGGGCGCGTCAACTTTGGCGTAGTCGGCAGGATTACGTGCCCGCAACAACCGGGTACTGCGTGCCTGAAGAAAAGTTCACCGTTACCTCAAAAAGAAGTCTCCCGCCGGTTCCGGAGGGTCCCCGCCAACGGACCCCATCACAGGTCGTTTCCCGCCGGTTGTCCGCCATTTGCAGCTTTTTCCCGCCATCCATGGAGTTTCCCGCCA
Organism: Phyllobates terribilis; assembly: GCF_046119375.1. Classification (NCBI taxonomy): domain Eukaryota; kingdom Metazoa; phylum Chordata; class Amphibia; order Anura; family Dendrobatidae; genus Phyllobates; species Phyllobates terribilis. The sequence goes on from NW_027362768.1 coordinate 334,354,341, forward strand.
CTGGGAGACGATTCCCGCCATTTCCAAAGATTTCCCGCCTTGGAAGAGCGGACGCCATTATGGGCGTGCCAGAGGGTGGCAAGAGGCCACCTCCCATCGTGGGCCAGGTCGAAGAATGGCGCCAAAAGCGGAAACCGCGCCCACCAACAGAGACTGTGATGCTGGAAGTGTCCATCAGCGTAAGAGAACTGCCCCTGGAACTGACAATCACTAAGTTGCCCCGGGACCACCCTCAATGTGGGCGGAGACAGAACAAGAGAACAAAGATGGGTGTCGCCTGGAGCAGTCTGGAGAGAGCGCACCCGGAGACAAGAAGTCTGGAGGAGAGTCCAGAGAGAACACACCCTGAGATGGAGGGAGAGGCAGGCAGCACCGACCCAGTGGTCAGGAGCCTGTTGCAGGTCGCCACTCCAGAAGGCCTGCTGGAGATCCTGGCGCAGCTCCCCGGAGATCGGGAGCGTGCACAGACCGCGCTGGAGGGCCTAGCACGGAGGATGGCCCGGGTGCAGCAGGAAACACTGGCGGAGTGGACTCGAGAGATGGCCCAGCAAGCCGGAGCCCGCCAGCGAAGCATGCCACCCGCAGCGGGGAGCAAGTCCACCTCTGAGGACGGCGAAGGAGGGACGACGGCCGGAGACGGCGCCGCGGAGGGAGCCGAAGAGATGAAGGCAGGTAATGGGGACGACAGCATCCCGTGCCCAGAAGCCGTAAACCTGCCCCAGCTCCCCGTCGCAGAGCCCGAAGCCCCACTCACCGTTCCCGTAGCCGCTGCGTCATCGCTCCAAGCTAGGCCTCAAGCGGCCGGAGCCGCGGCCACGCCCCCTGCTATGTCACGTGCCTCAATCCAGAGCGCGGCCAAGCAGGAGAAGCCACCGGCCTGGTCGCAAGGCCGAGTGCCCCCAGGCGCCGCAGTACCAACAGCGCCCTCCACCTCTGCCGAGCCGCCGGCCTGGTCGAAAGGCCAGGAACACCCGGGCGCCGCCGTCTTCACGGTGCCCTTCACATTCAGGGTGCCCCAAGCCTGGTCGCAAGGCCTGGTAAACCTGGGCGCCGCTACCACCACAGCGCCCTCAACCTCTAGAGCGCCGCACCTGGGTGAAGACCTGTTCACCCAGCATACGTGCCCGGATGGGCAGCCCTTTGTGTGGCCTCTGGAGTTCGTCAATCCCCGACTCCGGAGGGAACGGCCTCTGGATGAGCCCCTGATACCGCCTCCGGCGCCTGTCAAGATGACCCCGCTCCCGCTGGAAGAAGCGCAGTTCGAGTGGGACCCCACCGGAGGAGACCTCATGGGGTTCACTCAGGAGACAAGGGCAGCCGCAGCTGAGCGTGCGGAGTGCTGCCGCCAGCAGTTGGAAGTCTTTGACAGGGAAAGGAGAGAGAGGCGGGTCCATGAGCAGCGGCTGCAAATACAGAGCACTGAACAGAAGAGCCGGACCCGGAGGAACCCCCGTGCAGCTCATGGTCCCCGCACCATCGGGACTGTGATTAAGTTCAACCTGCAGCATGGGTGGGGCTTCATTAGAGACCATCATACCCCCGGCGACGTCTTTGTGACCCGCAGAGACGTAGAAAGCCATCTGCCGGAGGGACACAGAGGTCGTGACCTGTATCTAGGGGACGAGGTCACCTTCACCCGGCACAAGTGTGCCAAAGGACCCTACGCCCTCCATGTGCATCGCCTGACGGAGGAGGAGCTGCGGTGTGAGGAGGAGCAAGAGGACCCGGACGGGTCTGAAACAGAAACTGAATCCAAAGAAAGAGCAGGAGGACGCCGTCGTTGAGTACGGTAGAAAAGAGACTGTATATAGTTGCCCGTAGGGGTACCAAAAAACAGTTGCTGCTTAAAATATGTTCCCCGTTGGGACAAAAGAGTGAACTGTACCCGTGTGTCCCCATCCCTTAACAGGCTGAGGACTGTGAACAGCCGTCCTTAATCCCACTGGTCGAGGACTGAGAGCGGCCATATCCCATTTGTATATAGTTGCGCTTCCTAAGGCGCCCTCTACCGGTTTTATAGGAAACTGTTTTCTTCCAAGAGAGACTGTCGCACTTTACCCGGTCACAAGTTGCACAGTGACTGGAGGAACCAGAAGCAAGAATGTTATTTATGAAAAGTTTTATATGAAAAGTTTATTACTGATGATAATATATATGATGTTTTATATGTTGATGTTTTATGAAAAAAAAAAAAATGTATGTTTGTGGATGTTTTTATTCTTTTACAGCCCGAGGACGTGCTGTGATTTACCAGGGGGGAATGTAGCACCCTGAGGATTCGGCTGCTACAGGGGTATTGCACCTCAACCCAGAGGTGTGGTATTCCACTCCCGGGTAAGGATGGAGTGTGGAACTGAGCTAGTAGGCTGCATGCACTACACACATCCCATTTCCGGGGGACAGACCGACGGTACTCCCACTTAATAAATGTGCAGGTACGACCGAGTCTGTCTTTGGCTGGAGTGGGAGGGGGGGTGGAACATCCCAGTAGTGTAGGGGCAGATAGGGGGAGCAGCCTGGGTAAAGCTAGGAGCTCATTGGGTGCTGGTCACCTGAGCTCACACACAGAGGGAGTATATAAGGTGGGCACCATCTTAGATCAGGGTCAGTCAGTCAGTTGTCAGTCAGCCAGTCAGACAGTCTGTCTGAGAGCCTGAGAAGCAGAGCAGAGGAGAAGGAAGAGGGACCCAGAGGCGCAGGAAGAGGGGACCCCAAGAGCCCATAAGAGAGCTAATAGGGTGAAGGGTCGGCAACAGGGTACCGGATCCCAAGCTGGTGGAGGCTACAGCACTAATCCTCAGCCAGAGACCGGAGGTCGTGGGCAGGATCTGCCACGACCACCCACTAAATCCACCTGGAAGGCAGACCAAGAATAGGGTCAGGGAACCCAGAGACAAGGGTTTACCAACAAGAGGCCCGAGGGAGCCGGACTTAGGTGGATCCCTGGTGGGAACGGCCAGAAGAAGGGAGAGTCAGAAAGGAGCTCAGGACCACACTCCGGAGTTGCCTGGGAGTTGACCGAGTCCAGGACCTGGTGGACGCAGCACGGCTCGGGTGGTCACTGCTGTACACAGTGACCCGAGCAACACCAGTAAGTAAAACCCTGGAACTGCATTTTATGCCTCTGAGTCTCTTTGCTGCACCTTCACAACCACCATCCTCCACGGCTGACCCCCTGAGGCTATACCCCTCCCGTTGGGGGTTATACTACCCAAAGCTGCACACACACCACCAGCCTCAGCGGACCCTGCTGCAGCGGCGGCCGTAGTGACCGCAAATCAACGGGTGGCGTAGTCGACATAAAAGAACATCTAGTAACATCTATAAGGACTGCCACACACTGAGTTTGACACCCTGGGCACGGACCGGGTCACAGCCACTCGGAGACTACAACCCCCATCTGATCCGGCTCCGGGTATCCCTAACAGCACTGGCCCAGGGGGCGCGTCACTACGCCCAGTCCAAAAAATATTTTTTCCTGTGCCAAAAGTCATACAGTGCTAAAAGCCAGCTACGTCAGTGGCGGTCAAATTCAGCTTGTACGCACAGGCAAACCTATATATATTTTTGGTTGGCAGGCAGAGTCCACCAAAGGTTTTTTACTGTGGCAAAGTTGATCCAGTCTGCTAAAGGGCAGGTCCTATTTTAGTGGCGTTGAACTTGTCCTGGTTTCACAGTAAAAGAAAAAAAAACTTCTCTTACTAAGCCCTGTCCAAAAATATTTTTTCCTTTGCCAAAAGTCATACAGTGCTATAAGCCAGCTACTACGTCAGTGGCGGTCAAAATCAGCTGGACGCAGAGCTTATGCAGAGCAACCCAAAAATATTTTTTGCTCTGAGTAAAGTGATACAGCTGGCTAGATCTGAGTTTGAAATATTTTGGAGCATATATTCTATGTCATACTGGTCTCATCCACATTCAATGAAAAAACTTCTGTTCCCAAAGTAATACAGCAGGGGACATCTCAGTTTGAAATTGTTTGGAGAATATCTTGTAGGTTTTATCGGCCTCATGCACACTAACAAATTTATTTTGTCTTTTAGTAACGTTATACGGCAGGCCATATCTTACCTTGTCATTTAGTGTCGCTGAAATTCAGGTGTGTGCTGAGCTATTGCACAGGAAAAAACATATTTTTCTTTAGTTAATTGTGTGCTCCTACCACTGTATCTGACCAACATGAGTGGGAAAAAGAGAGGGCGTGGTGGAAGGGGGAATAGACTTGGTGTTCAAGGTGTACGTGAGGTACGTGGTAATGTTAGTGAAAGTACTAGTGAACCAACATAAACAGGTCCTATCCAAAGACAACTGACAACTTTTGTTAGTGGACGGCCTACTGCACTCCCTTCCTTTGGCAGCCGCACAGCTATACGCCTTGTTGATAAGGCCCAGAAAGAGCAGGTGCTCCAGTGGATGGCAAGCTCTGCTTCCAGTGGTCTCTCCTCTTCTTCCTCCACCTCAACATCACACGCGTTACAGTCCACAGAGGTGACACCCCAATTACCCATGCTTCCCCCCACGTCACAACTGGCCAACTGCCCAACTGACTGTAGCGAACCACAGATGGGCGAGTCTGTAGAACTCTTCACCCATTCTACACCATGGGCATCAGAAGTGTACTCCAAATAGTCACAGAGTCAAGGGGAGGAAAGCATCTGCACTGATGCCCAAATTTTTTTAGCTTGGATTTGGGGCAGGACGAAGTAGGGTCCGAGCAGGTTCCTGACCCTCGTCATCAGACGTTAACCGCAGGGGAGGGAGGTGATGCCGATGAGATTCGGATACCTGAGGCTCATGCGGACTGTACTGTGCTGTCAGGGCAACAAGAGGAGAGGGGACACTCTGAGGGAGAGGAATGGGATAACACATTGGATGATGATGAGGTTGAAGATCCTACTTGGTATGAACCCAGAGTCACGCAGCCGAGTAGCTCATCTGAGGAGGTGGAGGAGGAAGATGAGGAGGTATATTTTGCCCTATGGCGCAGACACGGAGTGATGCAAGCACGAGGAGCACTGCATCCTTAGCCACAACTGTCGCTGTGGCCATCAGCGGTCATGGGTCTGCAGGTCGCAGGGGCAGCAAGGGTTGCCTAGCATGGGCCTTTTTTGTCACTGCAAAGTATGACTGCTACATGCATGAACATTCACATGCTCAAACAACATTCTTTATGCTGTGAATCTTACCGCGCTGAAATGCGTACCAGAGCACCTCAACAACCATCAGCTGCCCCATCAAACGCATCCGCTGCTTCTTCCTCCTCCTCTGTTACCGTGCCAAGTATTGTCACGCAGGTCTCCCATCGCAGAAACTCCCGTTCTTTACCCGCTAAAGTCAGGCTGAGTGACAGCCAGTCAGCTGTAACGGAAGTGGACATGCCTGCTGTGTTTGTTTCACCGAGCACACCACATGTTTCTCAATCCACCATAACATCTGCACCTCACTCACGCTCAACCAGTTTTTCCAGTTAACCATACTCCGCCCTCTCTCAGAGCCTAAGCCAGCCCTCGGTCCTGCAGTTGTGGTCACGTAAAAGATTGTTTCATCCTATGCATGCCAAAGCTAAGAGGTTGAACTCCACCACCTCCAATCTGTTGGCCACGGAAATGCTGCCTTTCCGCCTGGTAGATACAGACGGTTTCCAAAAACTGATGGCCTTCGCAGTCCCCCAGTACCAGTTACCCAGTCGCAATTACTTTTCTAAGAAAGCTGTGCCTGCACTATACCAGCATTTCGCAGACAACATCACCCATTCCTTCTCTAAATCTACATGTGCCATGGTGCATTTCACCACAGACACCAGGACGAGTAAGCATGGCCAACGGCGTTACACCTCGCTGACTGGGCACTGGGTGACTCTGGTGGCTGTGGGGGCAGGCGGGGAAGGGGCTGCTCCACAAATCTTGGAATTCCCAAGGCTTGCAGAAGAAACCTCTGTATTTCCCACTTCCTCCACTTCTTCTGCATCCTCCACCTCCTCTAGGGCCTTCACCTGCGCACTCAACCTCTGCTTTAACAAGACACGCGTTCCAAGGGTGTGGAGCGAAAAATACCACCTCCGTACTGGTCAGGGCTCACCGTAATCAGGCAGTCTTCAAATTAATATGCCTTGGAGATCGCAGTCATACAGGTGAAGAGTTGTGGGCAGCTCTCCAGGCTCAGTTTGAGCAATGGCTGTCTCCGCTGAACCTAGAGCCCAGGAAGGCCGTGCGCAATAACAGTGCGAACCTGTTAGCGGCCCTAGGCAGAGGCAAGCTCACACACGTTTCTTGCATGGCTCATGTCCTCAACCTGGTGGTAAAGTGATTTCTCCACCACTGTCCTGGCCTGGATGAGCTGCTTCACAAAGTACGGAAGCTGTGTGCTCACTTCCACCGTTCGCACCCCTCATGTCATCGACTTGCATCGATACAGAAGTCTTTGTCCGTACCAGTTAACAGGTTGATCTGCGATGTGCCGACGCGGTGGAATCCCACTCTGCACATGTTGCAGCGACTGTGCCAGTAGTCTGTCATGACGTATAGCTTGGGGCAATGCAGTATGGACTTGGGGCATATCACGTTTGCGGAGTGGGAACAGATTAAGGACCTCTGCACACTTCTGCACGGTTTTTAAATGGCTACTAAACTGGTTAGCGCTGACGATGCCGTCATCAGCATCACTATTCCCGTCATATACAGGCGGCATGAGGTGGTGGCCCCAGAAGAAGAGGAGGATGCGGAAAGGATACCAATGTCTCAAATTTCCAGACTGTCGTCACACAGGCGGGTGCCAAGTGACGGTGGATTACAGCGATCGAGGGGGTTTGGTGATACCAGGCAAACTGTTAGTGAAGGTGCATTAGCCAAGGAACTAATGGAGGAGGAAGAGGTGATGGGCGAGGAGCTGTCAGAGGATGAAGAGGATAATCATCCCCTCTCGTTTGAACGTGGTTGGCAGGAGGGGACGGAGGAAACAAGCATCAGTGTTACGCAGCCCACAATACAGCCTGGCTTTGGACCTCCTGGAAGAGCCCGACATATGAGTGCCTTCTTGATGATGATCCCTGTATAGTTAGGATTCAAAATAATTCTGACTACTGGGTTGCCACTCTGTTAGATCCACGTTATGAGTCAATTTTGCCAGATGCTTCCCGCCCTGGAAAGGGACCCACTTATGTTGGAGTATTGAAACAAGCTTTTAAGCAACCTTAATAGAGGTTTTCCCCAAGATAACAGTGAGGCACACAGTGTGCATCGCAGCTGTAGTCTTTCAACCTCCGGCATGTCAGTTCATCAACGCCAAAACATAGCAGCAGTAGCAGAGTAAGTGGCAGAAGCAATTTCTGGGAGTCCTTTCACACATTTTTTGCACCAGCTCGTGCACCAGCACAACAGAGTACAAGTCTGACATGTGAGAACGACTGGAGAGGATGGTGCAGGAGTAACTAGATTTCAATATCAATACCATCAGGGAGGGTTTGGACCCTTTTACATTTTGGTCTTTAAAAATGGATGAATGGCCTGAGCTCGCCTTTCACGCCTTGGAGGTTTTATCGTGCCCGGCAGCCAGCGTTCTCTCTGAACGTGTCTTCAGCGCTGCTGGTAGTGTCTTGACGGATAAGCGCGCCCGGCTGTCCCCTTAAAGTGTAGACCGCCTAACTTTCATCAAGATGAACAAGTCATGGATCTCCAAGGACTTTTTCACCCCAATTGCAGACTGTAGGCGATGTTGTCGTTTTGAGTGTGCTGCATTGATCTCTTGAAATTGCAGTCTGTGATATGGCTTCTGTGCCTGCTCTTGCTGCTGCAGGTTTTAGGCCCTAATTTTGGGAAATGTGGTGAATTCTGATTGTGTCTCCATCCATTGGGTTGACTGTAGTGGGACAGGTTTGGGTCTGCATTAAACTACTTGTAGTCTGATGACATTGATGCCATTTCGGGGGTGTTAGGCCCTCATCTAGGGCAATGTGAACACTCCTGGTTAGGTCTCCATCTCCTGGGTTGGCTGTACTGGAAGAGGTGGGGGTCTTATTTACACTATTTCTACTGTAGTGAAATTGATGCCACTTTGCTGGCGTCTGCCACAAATTTTTTTAAATGTTGGGAATCCTGATTGGGTCTCCATCTATTGGGTTGGCTGTAGTGGAACCTTCCTGTTCTGCAGTCTAAGTTGTGTAAGGTTGTGTACCAGTCCTTTCTGCACTCCTGATACAGACTCTGCCTGCTGCACACATTGGTATCAGTCATGTAGGCACATATTGGTATTAGTCATGTAGGCACACATTGGTATCAGCATTGTAGGCACACATTGGTATCAGTCATGTAGGCACACATTGGTATCAGCCTTGTAGGCACACATTGGTATCAGTCATGTAGGCACACATTGGTATCAGCCTTGTAGGCACACATTGGTATCAGTCATGTAGGCACACATTGGTATCAGTCATGTAGGCACACATTGGTATCAGCCTTGTAGGCATACATTGGTATCAGTCATGTAGGCACACATTGGTATCAGCCTTGTAGACACACATTGGTATCAGCCTTGAAGGCACACATTGGTATCAGTCATGTAGGCACACATTGGTATCAGTCATGTAGGCACACATTGGTATTAGTCATGTAGGCACACATTGGTATCAGTCATGTAGGCACACATTGGTATCAGTCATGTAGGCACACATTGGTATTAGTCATGTAGGCACACATTGGTATCAGCCTTGTAGACACACATTTGTATCAGCCTTGTAGGCACACATTGGTATCAGTCATGTAGGCACACATTGGTATCAGTCATGTAGGCACACATTGGTATTAGTTACGTAGGCACACATTGGTATCAGCCTTGTAGGCACACATTGGTATCAGTCATGTAGGCACACATTGGTATGAGTCATGTAGGCACACAAAAAAAAACAAGTATGACAACATATACCAGCCCAACAGACGCATCTAGACCACTTTTTGAACCCCCGTCAGATAAAGTTACACATCCTTAAAAAGGTTTTGCGGTTTCAGAAAATCCTCATAATGAAACAAACTTTGCCTTACTCAGCCACTATGGGTCCAGTGCTGAGTCTCTACCCCTGTTACCATTGTCCGGTATTGTCTGCAGCATTGACGTTAAGTCGACAGCGAAGCGGCCAGTCAGTGAGCTCAGCAGCTCTGCCCAAGTAGACGGAACAAGTCGCTGTGCTCACTGATTGGCTACAGCATTGTTGTCATGATGTCATCACTGCGGAGACTTAGCTTGTATTTTTAAAACAAACTGTGCCGGAGAAGATGGGCTTTCAAAAAACCAAAAAATTTCCTTTAGTGTATTCTTACCAGCGTACAATTTGTACATTTAAGCTTTACTTCCAGTGCACTTAAGGAAGCCCCCTCCCCCGAACACCAGGAGACCTCCCACTTTTGGGCTGGGTTTACATAAACAATGCTTTTTAATGGCCCAGCACAGCCCTAAATTTGCCAGGACAGAGACAGTCGGGACTGTTGTTAAATATCTTGTCAAAGGCTTCCTGGGTACTTGTCAGACATTACAACTGCATTATGAATAAGCATTATCCCTTGCAATACTTCTTGGCAATGCAATAATTAGACAATTTAGTGCTATAAGTCTTTCCACCAACAGAACCCCAGCTAGATTTTCCAAGTTACAGGACTAAATTACAACCCTAAATTTAAATACTAGATTTTTTTCCCTGGATTAGACAAAGTGGCTTGCGGGTGCCTCACCCAAGGCTCCCGATACTGTAAATGAGTTACAGAACTGTCCGCCATCCTGGGCCTCTTTCAGTAATATATGTCCCCTATCCTGGTATAATGCCCCCCATCCTAGACCCCTTCCAGTAATATGTCTTCCCCATCCTGGTATAATGTGCCCCATCCTGGGCTTCTTCCAATAATAATGTTCCCCATCCTAGGCCTCTCCCTAGTATAATGTCCTCCCTCCTGTGTCCCTTCCAGTAATATATATCCCCCATCCTAGTATAATATGCCCCATGCTGGGTTTCTTCCATTAATACGTATATGTCCCCCAACCTGGACCCCTTCCAGTAATATATATCCCCATCCTGATATAATTTCCCCATTCTTGTCCCATTCCAGTAATATATGTCCCCCATCCTGGTGTAATGCCCCCATCCTGGACACCTTCCAGTATAATGTCCCCCGTTCTGGACCCCTTCCAGTAATATATGTTCCCCATCCTGGTATAATGTCCTCCATCCATATAATGTCCCCATCCTGGACCCCTTCCAGTAATATATATCCCGCATCCTGATATAATTTCCCCATCCTTGACACCTTCCAGTAATATATGTCCCCCATCCTGGTGTAAAGCCCCATCCTGGACACCTTCCAGTATATATGTCCCCCTTCCTGATATAATGTCCCCCATCCTGGACCCTCTCCAGTAATATATGTACCCAATCCTAATATAATGTCCCCCATCCTGGACCCCTTCCAGTAATATATGTCCCCCATCCTGGACCCCTTCCTGGTATAATGTCCTCCATCTTGGACCCCTTCCTGGTATAATGTCCCCCATGCTGGAGTTCCAGTAATATATGTCCCACATCTTGGTATAATGTCCCCCATCCTGGGCTTCTTCCAGTAATATATGTTCTCAATCCTGGTATAATATCCTCCATCCTGGGCCCCTTCATGGTATAATGTCCACCATTTTGGGCCCCTTCTTGGTATAATGTCCTCCATCCTGGGCCCCTTCCTGGTATAATGTTCTCCATCCTGGACCCCTTCTTGCTATAATGTCCCCCATCCTGGGCCCCTTCCAGTAATATATGTACCCCATCCTGATATAAAGTTTCTCACCCTGGCTTCTTCCAGTAATAATGTCCCTGTTCTGCGGTTCTTCTCCAGCAAATATACAAAAAATAAACAACTGTGTATCAGGAGCGCACCGTCCCCCAGCAAGCATCAACCTGTGAGACAGGGGAGCTATGGGCTCCTGAAGACAAAAATTACAATATCCCCTCATTAACTCCAAAACTTTCAAAACGTCATAATATTTCTTACGCTATTTGGGCTAACAGGACATCGATCCTGACTACTTACTATGAGGCTCTGAAACTAGACAGCATGGTATGCCATCCAACAAAAGTAACAGCGCTGTCATTACGACACATTCCACATTCTCATTGGTTGCTATAGACAACGCCACTGTTTGCAGTCGATTTATGTAAATGTTCCCTGTTGATTAATTATCTTCTCCGGCATCTAGATTACTGTACAAGCTCAGAGAGCAAATAAAGACACCCAGACAGAGGAACCAGACAAACCCTGTGCTTGTAAACACATCTGAGCCATCCATAATTCTTGTAATTGCACGCAAAGAATAAATATTATTTACATTTATGTGAAAGATTTTATTGTGAGTGGTAATGGCTATTTAATGAATTCGCAATATTGGATTGCATGCATCTATGCATGGCACGAAAAGATTTGCATACACTAATGGCATTGCTAAGCTAATAATTAAAGGAAACGACAGCGCTGTATCACCTGCAAAGCTTTGTTATTCAGCATTGCACAGAAGAAATTACAAGATGACAGCCCTGACGCCGCTGCTTCAAGTCGATTTTATCGTCTCATGACATTAATAACACAATAATCGCTGATTGCAAATTAAATACTGTTAAATATAATTCTCTTTAGACCGGAGTGCTCGGACGGAGATGTCCGCTCTCATGTTACTCGCTGGATAACAGAATAAATATCTTCTTTGAAAAATAACATTTATTCTGGCGTTCACACGATTTTATGGAATAATCTACAATAAGAAAGTGATGCAACATTTTAGGCTACGGTCCCACAATGACCATGGGGGCGAATACGTGCATAACTTCTTCTTTCAGACAGGTGACTTTGGCACCTATGGTCTTGGGATCATGGTGGCCCAAATGGTCAGCTATCACAGACTTATCACCTATTCTATGGGTACTTGATAATAGAAGCATAGAGCATTAAAGTTGGAAGGGGCCTCCAGGGTCATCTGGTCCAACCCCCTGGTCAATGCAGGATTCACTAAACCATCTCAGACAGATGTCTGTTGAGCCTCTGTGTGAAGACTTCCATTGAAGGAGAACTCACCACCTCTCGTGGCCGTCTGTTCCACTCATTGATCATCCTCACTGTCAAAAAGTTTTTTCTAATATCTAATCTGTATCTTCCCCCTTTCAGTTTCATCCTATTGCTTCTCGTGTTTCCATGTGCAATAATATTGATAAATGTTTTACATTGCTTACAAAGTCATTCAACTTAAAGGAAACCCATCATGTTGACAATGGGCAGGCAGGATGTTATAGATCTGGAGGATCTGATTAAAATTCATACACATTTTTGGGGGAAAAGTCACAGTAAAACTTGTATTTTATTCATTGAAATCCCTGGTGTCTGTATCCGCAGAAGGAGCCACTTGTAATATGCAGCTAAGCGAATTCTGTACTGCTGGGATTGCAGTTTGGTCTGATCCCAGCATTCTACCCCCTCAGATGTTGCTATCATAGGGACAGTACCAAATTAAGAGTTTGACAGAGGGAGATTTCATCCTCTGTCAGCCAATCAGCACCCCTCTAGCGCAACTGCATGGTGCTGATTTGTTGCTTTGATAACTAGAGGCTTAACAATGACCTTCTTGCCTGCTATATACCTCAGCCAATCAGATCCAACCGGATGTGAGGTCTAATAGGCTACCTGTGAGTCAACCGCTGGCAGGCTTGGTAATGCATTGCAATACATAAGTATTGCAGTGTAGTATCTGTCTGACTCTAGTTAATATTGTAAAAAAAATAAATTAAAAAAATGTTTCTAAATGTAAAAAAAATGGATAAAAGTAAAAAAACGAACAAAATTCTAAGTTTAATAAACAATAATTTATCTGTGCAAAACAAAATGGCAAAAATGAAACATATTTGATAATGCAGCATTTATAACAGTCCATACATACTATATTGCTATTTATCCAGCATGGTGAACACCATTAAAAAAATATGAAAAATTATGCCGGAATTGCTGTTTTTGTTAATTTTGCCTCATAAATAAAATTAAATGAGTAGAAAAAAAATAAATAAAAAACTACGGTATATAAGTTGGGAATTGTTATGGAGCATGAATCTGCAGAATAACAACATGCCCATCAAGCATAACAGTGAATGGTATTTAAGAAATAAAATATAAAGTTGCTGTTTTTTTGTTCATTTTGACTCCCAGAGCGTAATAAAAAGTGATAAAAAATAATTAAAAGCTAATAAAAATTTTTTATCTATCCCCAAAATGATTCCAGTGACAAATACAACTCATAAAAAAAAATGTCTCAAAGAAAAAAAAAATGATGGTTCCTGGAACCTGGAATAAAGAAATAAAAAAAAAATAAACGATCTGTCATAAGGGACAAAACTGGCTGTGACGCCAAGGGGTTAATAATGTTTGCAACTTGCACTGCGATATCTGATCCAGATCCACTTTAAAGGCTTGTTCACACGCGTTTTTGATGAGTTTTTATCCGCAGCGTATTACAGTACCAGCAAAGTGAATGACGTTTCTGAAATCTCCTGCACGTGCTGCTTATTTTTTCAACAGCAGATTTGAACCATCAAAGTGTTTGTTGTTTTTTTTTTTCAAATCTGCAGCAAATTATTTTTAAATTATTTCAGCGTTTTTACTGCATTTTTCACCCATTCAAAAAACAAAAGCAAAAGTGCAACAAAAACGTGTATATTTCGCAAAGTTTATCTTGATAACACTATATGCTACAAATACTCGACGTGTGCACAAAGCTTAAGATGTGTCTCCGGCCATGAAACATTTTCCTTTTTAGAGAAAACTGCTTATAATAAGTCAATTCTCACTTTATCAATCCTCCGTCATTCCGGTTTCAACAATTCCCAGTCTCCGCCGGTCTCTGCATTGCCCTGCTGCTGTTCACAAGTCGTCTACCCCATGGACAAGATAAGGCTGTTTTTTTTTGGAAAGGGATGTAGTTTTTTTGGAATCTCATATGGCTCTTTTACTACAAGGGGCAGATTCCCTTTAGGATCAATTGAGATGGAACAGGTTTTTATTAGAGATGGAAGAGGATCGATACATAACGAACTGAATTTGTTAGAAAATGTACAAAAATTTGGGTTTTTGGAAATTCTAATTTTTTGGAATTCTGTTTGATCAAATCCAACAACCAGATGTCAATTTTCTGTCTTATTTTGAGGACCAGGGATAAAATAATAAAGTACATTATACTCATCTGTCCTCCGACCTCCCCTGTCCTTCCGTCTTCCGAGAGGGTCTTCGGTTCTTCTTGCTCTCCCCTCTAGTGCTTAAAGAAGTTGTTCACTATTTGGACAACTCCTTGTCCTACACCACGCTTGGCCCTGATAAAATAAAAAAGCTTAGACTCACCTCTCGTGCCGGCTCCGTTCCAGTGGTGTTGGCACTTACAGTCATGGCCAAAAGTTTTGAGAATGACACCAAAATTATATTTTCACATGATCTGCTGGCCTCTGGTTTTTATTAGTGTTTGTCTGATGTTTATATCACATACAGAAATATAATTGCAATCATATTATGAGTACCAATAGGTTATATTGACAGTTAGAATGAGTTAATGCAGCAAGTCAATATTTGCAGTGTTGCCCCTTCTTCTTCAAGACCTCTGTAATTCTCCCTGGCATGCTCTCAATCAACTTTTGGACCAAATCCTGACTGATAGCAGTCCTTTCTTGCATAATCAATGCTTGCATTTTGCCAGAATTTGTTGGTTTTTGTTTGTCCACCCGTCTCTTGATGATTGACCACAAGTTCTCAATGGGATTAAGATCTGGGGAGTTTCCAGGCCATGGACCCAAAATCTCTATGTTTTGTTCCATGAGCCATTTAGTTATCACCTTTGCTTTATGGCAAGGTGCTCCATCATGCTGGAAAAGGCATTGTTGGGCGCCAAACTGCTCTTGGACGGTTGGGAGAAGTTGCTCTTGGAGGACATTCTGGTACCATTCTTTATTCATGGCTGTGTTTTTAGGCAAGACTGTGAGTGAGCCGATTCCCTTGGCTGAGAAGCAACCCCACACATGAATGGTTTCAGGATGCTTTACAGTTGGCATGAGACAAGACTGGTGGTAGCGCTCACCTCTTCTTCTCCGAATAAGCTGTTTTCCAGATGTCCCAAACAATCAAAAAGGGGATTCATCAGAGAAAATGACTTTGCCCCAGTCGGTTCCTGATGTTTTTTCTGGAGAGAAGTGGCTTCTTTGCTGCCCTCCTTGAAACCAGCCCTTGCTCAAAGAGTCTCCGCCTCACAGTGCGTGCAGAAGCACTCACACCAGCCTGCTGCCATTCCTGAGCAAGCTCGGCACTGCTGGTAGTCCGATCCCGCAGCTGAAACAGTTTTAAGATACGGTCCTGGCGCTTTCTGGTCTTTCTTGGGCGCCCTGGAGCCTTTTTGACAACAATGGAAGCTCTCTCCTTGAAGTTCTTGATGATGCGATAGATTGTTGACTGAGGTGCAATGTTTGTAGCTGCGATACTCTTCCCTGTTAGGCCATTTTTGTGCAGTGCAATGATGGCTGCACGTGTTTCTTTAGAGATAACCATGGTTAACTGAAGAGAAACAATGATACCAAGAACCAGCCTCCTTTTAAAGTGTCCAGTGATGTCATTCTTACTTAATCATGACAGATTGATCGCCAGCCCTGTCCTCATCAACACCCACACCTGTGTTAATGGATCAATCACTAAAACGATGTTAGCTGCTCCTTTTAAGGCAGGACTGCAATGATGTTGAAATGTGTTTTGGGGGTTAAAGTTCATTTTCTGGGCAAATATTGACTTTGCAAGTACAGTAATTGCTGTTAAGCTGATCACTCTTTGACATTCAGGAGTATATGCAAATTGCCATTACAAAAAATGACGCAGTAAACTTTGGAAAAATTACTATTTGTCTCATTCTCAATACTTTTGGCCATGACTGTACATTCCCATGGTTCTCGTGCTGTTGTTGTGACACGTCAGCCAGGTGCCCAATCAGCGCCAACGTCACTGTCCCCACCTTCATACGAATTGAACATGAAAAGGAAGTCAGAGATCAGCGGCAGCCGGACTTCCTCTTCATGTTCGATTCAACAGAAGGCGGAGACAATGACACCTGGCTCACGTGTCACAACAGCCGCGGGACTGCGAGTGCCGATACCGCTGGAATGGCGCCAGCACGGTAGGGGAGTAACTGAGTATAAGATTTTCTATTTTATCGGGGCTAAACATTTAGATCAAGAAGGGGTTGTCCTAGTAGTGGACAACCTCTGTAAGTCAGCAAATGATCTCATGCAGTTGATGCATCTCAATATCGTGCATCACCCCCCATTCGACCACGTGAGGTCCAGCACTGGCCTCAGCACTGGAATAATCAAACACCAGAATTGAGGATTGGGAAGCTGCAGCGGTGGCAGAGGTGGCAATAAGACAAAAAAAGGACCTAGGACAGGTGAGCATAATGTGTTTTATTAGTTATGACACCTATTCAGCCCTCTGTTTATTATGTTTTGGCATCTGGAGAGATCTAAGAGCATAAAGAATGTTTTTTCATAGCACTTTCGAATCTGCCGGTTGAATCGAGTGAATCTGCCCGAAACAAATTTTGGGAGTTTTACAAATCTCTAATAAACAGTAACAATGTATTAAAATATTTACAAACTAGAAGCAAATTACTCCTCTTATGCAAGCTCGGACTGGCCCACAGGAGAACAGGAAAAACCTCTGGTGGGCCCCTATGCTAGAGTAAGCCAATTACTCCCAACATGAGCAATAGTTGGTCAATACATTAATTCACAATGTGTAGAGAAAAACAGGATCTCATCATTCATTCAACAAACTACCTAGTTTATTTTAATATAAAAGCAGAAGTAAATTGGTGAAAGAGGGTAATATGATATTTGCATGAAGCTGAACAGTGGGCCCTCCTAGTCAATGTTACTGGTGGGCCCCTCAAGTCAATGTTACTGGTGGGCTCTTGCCACCCCAATCCGACACTTATGGTTGCAGTTTTGTTACGTCTCTTGCTTCTATTGTTGCCAATACCACAGCTATAAGAACCTCCTGACGTAATCCTGTGGCTAGCCCAATGAGCAGTCATGGGGTTAACTCTTGGAATGCGCGGCTTGGACAGATGCGGCTGAAATACTTGGCAGGTAGGTGCGGAACTGTAACAATACATACTTTGTTTAAGGATACATAGCAAATATATGATTATGTCACAATAGTGGCGGATAAGATTCAGATAAAGCTTAGAAGCTGTACACTGCCCAAAAGTAAATGATCTGGATTCTCTTACATACTTCATCAAAATACTCCCCCCACCCACCGTCCTCAGACGTTCAGATGCTAAGAAAAAGCAAAATGCAACCTATATAAGTAATGGGAGATAAAATCTGTCAGACTAAAGTAAGGGAAAACTCATTACAGATAAGCCCAGCACAACACATTTCCAAGATTACCGTATTATTTAAGTATGGCCCTAACAAATATATTTAGGGATGAAATCTCCTTCAGGTCTATTAGCCGCACAGTCTGCATAGTAGATAGCAATAAAGTAGGAGGGTGGCTAATATTGTCTACAGCACATTGATCACAGCAATAGCAAGTCCACCTTTACCTTTCCACAAATTTCATTAAAGAAGCGTTCCCATCTATATTTTTTTATTAAATGTATGTATATGTGCATGCCATATAGTATAAGTGTATTAATATACTCACCTAACGCCGCTCTCTCTCCAGTGTCCAGCACCGTTCTTCTTCTCTTCTCAGTGACGTCGCAGCTCTGCAGACTGGCTGCTGCGCTCTGCATGAACCGGGAGTGACTTTTACAATTTTAGCCTTTGGACAGTAAGAACGAGGATCCTTAGGGTTTCACTGTAAAAGAGACTGGCGGCTCACACATAGAGCGTAGAGTGACCCGGTACGTCGCAATTGTGGTGGCGTCACTGAGAAGAGGAGAAGAACGATGATGGACACTGGAGAGAGTGGCGTTAGGTGAGTATAGTAATACACTTAGGCTACATTACATCCACACACACATTTAATTAAAAAATATTTAAATGTCAGTGCTTCTTTAAAGACTCAATATATTATTATACATGGTAGCAAAAACATCTTCAGGCTGCAATTTGCATCACAACCACTGGGTGGACACATAGACACATACAGCAAAAACATCTCCAGGCAGAGTATCATAAGATTATGTTGTTTTTAGGGGGAGTTTTATGCTTTTCTTTTTTTTTAAAAAAGATGGTCATCTCATGCCACTTATCTTGTAAGAATTATGAAGTTAAAAGAAGATAAATAAATTGAACAGATAATTTCTATGTGATCAATTTTAACAATATTAAGAAATGGGCTAGAAGAGTCAAAAATATTTTAATCTAATTGAGCAGTTTTTTGAATTCTTGCAAAATGAGCAGTGACATTTTTGCTAGTCGCTTATCTCATCGCTAAAATGACTTTAGAAATGATAGAAAGGATAGATACTATTAGACCGATTGATACTATTATGAAATATGAATTGGAGAGATAGACAGAACTCTGGACAGAACATGTCACTTCTGGGCTGAAACACCTACAATTTAAATGGGCTGGTAGAACAGAATATACATCACCTGCTGGTTAAATGGGGGGAGTGCAAGGTCAAACAGGAGGCAGTTATAATACTATAGGAGGTTGTAATAACACAGTTTAGATCAAATGTTTTTATTGTCTTTATGTATCTTGGCCATAATGGAGTGCTGCTGCGCTTTCTTTTCATATATCTTATGCAGTTTCTGCAGCTTGCACCTGTTCACATTTAGGATGTGCTTGTCAGTTTTCTTTTTACATATTACTATAGGAGGTGGTAACTGCCTCCTGTTTGACCTTGCAATCCCCCCATTTAACCAGCAGGTGATGTACAGTATATTCTATTCTACCAGCCTATTTAAATTGTAGGTGTTTCAGCCCAGAAGTGACATGTTCTGTCCAGAGTTATAGGCTTGTAGCACAAGAGAGACATGTAGGCAGAGTAGTACCCATCAGATGGGAGGTCACCTTGCCGTGGTTGATGGGCACACATGAATTGGCCAATGTATGTGCTAAGAACCTCCATTTTTTGTAAGTAAAGCTTACTGAGTAATAACACAGTTTAGATCAAATGTTTTTATTGTCTTTATGTATCTTGGCCATAATGGAGTGCTGCTGCGCTTTCTTTTTAGATAGATAGATAATAGATAGATAGATAGATAGATAGATAGATAGATAGATAGACGGATAGATAATAGATAGATAGATAGAGAGAACATAGATAGGTAATAGATAGATAATAGACAGATATAGATACAGTAGATAATAGATAGAGAAAAGATAGATAGATGATAGATAGATGAATAGATAGATAGATGATAGATAGATTGATGATTGATAGATAATAGATAGATGGATAGATAATAGACAGATATAGATAGATAATAGATAGAGAAAAGATCGATAGATTGATGAATAGATAGATAAATAAATAGATAGATAGATGATAGATCACCATGTGCACCGTTGAGCATGGACTGTTATGGTGGAGGCACAGTTTTCTGGAGCACTGAACATGATTTACTGTATGGTGAACTCATAAATTTTGACTTGGCAGGTTCTAGCTGAATGCTTCTTGTCTAAATGTGTATCGCAACTGTAAAGCTTGGTGGAGAATAATAGTCTAAAGCCGACTTCATAATTTAGGTTTAGCCCCTTAGTTTTACTGAGAAGACAATTTAAAGGGGCCTTTCCCAAAATCACAAGTCATTTAATAACCATAAGATTGAGGATAAACTTGCTGATCACTTGGGGTCTGACCATTAGGGACCCTGCAATCCAGAGAATTGGGTTCTGCAGTCTTGGATGGAGCAGAAGTATGCATGCTCAGCTTTTACCCCATTCATTGTCAATGGAAATGCCAAAAAAAGCCAACTGTAGTGCTGGGTTCCTAGAAATTGAATCGTCCAGTGGTTGGACCCCAAGCAATCAGCAATTATACCCAATCCTTTGGATGAAAAACTCTTTGGAAAACTTTTTGGAAAACTCCTTTAAAGAGAAAAATAGTATGGCTTCTTTTATCAACTAAGATAACTAGGTGAAGCTTCATATGGCAACATATTTCCCCTGTAGTGGCCATGTGTATAAGGCATGGACACGTTGGTTCTGCCAAAGTAGTTCTCTGTCTTGTACAGAAGAGGAGTCCTTATGCCATTGGAGGACATGTGGACAGGTTCTTCACTGCAAAGGTGACATCACACATAGGGCTTACAGAAAAAGCCACTGCAGTTTTAGATGCAGATTGTGATCTGTGGATTCACAAGGACTGGATGACATAAGGGAAGGACTTATACTTCTGCTTGAGGCTTACAGTGCATGGAGGTCCACTCTGCCCTGGAATAAATTGTCCACATCCACAGTACACATACTGAGCATGTGCAAACCACTAGGCAACTGTGTCCACTAACCATGAGTGAGCATGTTTTGTTAACCCTTTCGGCGAGCATGCTCGGGTGTCCTCCGGGTATCTTCAGGGTGCTCGGGTGTTATGTTTGTATTAAAGCTGTCAAACAGTGGCAAATCATGTGCACGGATGACTAAAACATAACACCTGAGCACGCTGAAGATACTCGGAAAACACAAGAGCATGCTGAAGATACTCGGGAAACACCTGAGCATGCTGGTAAATCTCGAGTAATGAGCATGATCGCTCAACACTAGTGTCCACCAATGGGACATCATTCTGTGTTTGTAATTTTCTGGCCATGTCCTGGTGCACAAAATGAGATCTATAAAAATGGCTTCCAGTGGGAGAACTGGCCTAGAACAGCCGTCATATCAGCTGCATCTAATATGTTTTACCAACCTCAAAACCAGATCTATTGTAACTTGTGACTGTTATGGCTTATATTAAACAAGGAAAACAGAGACATGGCTAGAATTTATAACTGAAATGTTGCATTTACACCATGGATGAATTGTAGTGATAGGTAAATAGATAGAGGAGATAGATAGATAGATAGATAGATAGATAGATAGATAGATGATAGATAGATAGATAGATAGATAGATAATAGATAGATAGATAGATAGATAGATAGATAGATGATAGATAGATAGATAGATAGATAGATAGATGAATAGATAGATGATAGATAGATAGATAGATAATAGATAGATAGATAGATAGATAGATAGATAGATAGATAGATAGATGAATAGATAGATGATAGATAGATAGCAACAACTGGAAGTAGCACTCCAAAAAGAGTGGCAACGTTTTGGTTCCTAGGTGTGAACTTTGCTCATGCTTTCACACCTCAGAACCAAAAGGTCACCAATATGGGCTAATAAACCGCCTTTTTATGCCACATCTTTTTGGAGTGCTGCCTCCAGTTGTTGCTTTTCATCTGGATGGTTTGGGTTTTACCAGGAAGGCTTTGCACCCATATTGCTCATAGATAAATTATAGATGATAGATAGATAGATAGATAGATAGATAGATAGATAGACAGATAATAGATAGATGATAGATAGATAGATAGATAGATGATAGATATATAGATAATAGATAGATAGATAATAGATAGATAAATAGATAGATGATAGATAGATAATAGATGATAGATAGATAGATGATAGATAATAGATAGATAGATAGATAGATAGATAGATAGACAGATAATAGATAGACGGATAGATAATAGATAGATAGATAGATAGATAGACAGATAATAGATAGATGATAGATAGATGATAGATAGATGATGTAGATGGATAGATATAGATAACTATTAGATAGACAGATAGATGATAAATAGATATAGATAGATTAATAGATAGATGATGTATGGATAAATATAGATATATAGATAGATAAAGTGATAGATAAATAGACAGATGGATATAGATAGATATTAGATAGATGATAAATAGATATAGATAGATTAATAGATGATATATGGATAGATATATAGTTAGATGGATAGATAGATAGATAGATATTGATGAATAGATAGATAGATAGATAGATGATAAATAGATATAGATAGATTAATAGATGATATATGGATAGATATATAGTTAGATGGATAGATAGATATTGATGAATAGATAGATATTAGATAGATGATAAATAGATATGTGCATTAGATATATTTTACATGTAGCATATACTATGTAACCGACCTATAAGGAAATGAAGGAAATGCCTACTTGTATTAGCACATAGGACAATGATAAAGGTTTTGTGAATGATAGGAGATTGCAGATAGATGAAGAGGAGCATTCATCATAATGTCGGGCTTTGTTGGAGACTGAAAAAGAATGGGCATGGATGATGGTGAGAGTGAGAAATTCACAGGAGGGGTAAAGAAGATGTGACATGACAGAGGTGGAGAGCAGGTAATAATAAAATAGGAGGGAGTATCAGGAGAAATAAAGAAGTGAGAAGCAAGAATCAACGATCAGAATGGAAAAAGAGAAGGATGAAGTGAACGAGGAGGAAGCAGAGAGCAGAAAGCACATAGCAGCTGAGCCGTGAGCTTGTGAGGAAGGTGCACAGCACAGAACATAACCAATAAGCAGCATTGCTCCGATGTAGCAGAGCTGAGTTACTGTGCAGCAGAGCTGAGTTACTGTGCAGCAGAGCTGAGTTACTGTGCAGCAGAGCTCATCATTATATAACACATTATAAAAGAAAACGTAGCACAAACATTGCAGTCTCACAGAGATAAGTAGCAAATACAGCTCTGCTCCATCTCTCTCTAAAGGCATTAAATGCAGGTGGAAAAGGACACTACTAGGAAAGCATATAACATGGAGCAGATGTACAGAATATCCAAGTGGTGAATGTGAAGGATCTAACAGCAAGCAGGCACAGATAGATGGAGAGGAGATATCAGAGGAGATAGATGAGAGATGAGAGGACATAGAAAGAGACAGCAGCCAGGACACACAGAACATTGCAGAGATAGATAAGACAAGCAGAGGATCTGGAAAGGAGAAGCAGAGACAGCAGAAATAGATGAGAGGAGCAGCAGAGGAGGAGATGCAGGTGACAGGGGACAGTGAGAGGCTGTGATTAGCTGCAGCTTCTTATCTCTCATGGAGAAGGGTGTGAGATGAGCTCTGTGTCTGGGGAGATGACACTGATCCATTCACACAGGCAGCCCCTATCACTTACCTTCTGTCACCATGCAATGGGCATCTAAATATACACACACAGACCAATACAGATAGAAATGTGTTACATGTAGAAAGTACATCCAAGGTTCTGTATTCTCTGCCAAGACTGCTTGAAACATTGCAATAAAATCACACCATCTGTGAAGTATGTCATTGCTTGCTGTTTGCACCCCCCACCCCCAGATCTGGGGTTGGATGACAGATGGTGGGGGTGTCAGGCTGCTAACTGTATAAAGCTTTATAATGATAGCAAAGGAGGAAGAAAAGGTTTCTTCTTCTGCTGTTGCTCCTTGGTGAGAGGAGAGGAAATTGCAGCGCTGCTCCTTTAAGAGAGTCGGGGGCGCGCTTGTGCTTAGACGCCCAGTGTCAGTGCGCGCTCCCGAGCTCCCTCTCCCTCTGAGCTTTAAAGTCTCCGGCTGGAGCCGCTCACATGTTACTTCCTGTATGGGAGAATGGAAAGCGGCCAGACCCGGTGTGATCAGCCAGGAGGAGCGGATCCCAGCCTGGAATAAAGACCCCAGGAGCCTGGAATAATACAGAGACCCCCTCTCCTGCAGGATCCGGGACTAGAGGACACCCACCAAAGCTCGGGACTTGCTGGAGATAGCTGCATGCATGAGATCCAGAGCTCTCCCCGGCTCTCCAACTTCCCACAGCCCTCCTAGTAATCAGACACCCGCATCCACAGCCCCCTGCCCCCTTCCTCCCTCCTTGCCTCCACTACTACTTTTTTGGTTGGAGGGGGAATCAGTCAACAAGTTGCCTCTGTTCTCAATGTGCATGTTGTCATGCGGAGACTACTGCAGCCGTGCTGGTGGATCTTGTTCCTGAAAATCTCCACGTCTGTGCTGCACTATGTCCTGTGCTACCCGGGTAAGTGGATGGGAAACCCCTTTATCTGTGCTAGGGGACACCACAGGCATCTGCTGCCCTTTGCACCCCCCTTTTCCCTAGGTCCCCTACTGCCCTTTGCACCCCCCTTTTC
This sequence comes from Phyllobates terribilis, assembly GCF_046119375.1. NCBI lineage: Eukaryota > Metazoa > Chordata > Amphibia > Anura > Dendrobatidae > Phyllobates > Phyllobates terribilis. Next base: position 334,378,548 of record NW_027362768.1, read on the forward strand.
CCTAGGTCCCCTGCTGCCCTTTAGACCCCCCCCCTTGCTTCCCTTGTACCCCCTTCCTGTCCCTTTTTTAATGCGCACTCCTTATTTAGTCCCTATGTCAGATCCCCATATATAAATATATTAGGGGGGGGGCTGCCTGCTCTCCATTTTTACACCCCACCCCCCCATATCTGCCTGCACCCTTATCTACCCCCCCCCCCCATCTGAACTCCCTGTTCCTTATTTTGCAACTGTGTCCAATGATTTTTGTTTGATAAACAAATGTATCATTTTACAAAGATGTGAAACAATAACATTGTGTCCTGTATTTACAAATATCATCTCTACATTACTACATACACAGACATTGGGGATTCATTCCATGTGCTAAATATCCAGTGCCCTACCGTTTTTTTTTTTTTTTTTTTTATATTCTGGCAGCCCCCCTTATGTTACATACCCCCCTAATATAGGCTTCTCCCATCAGATGCCTACTTTTTGTTTTCATTCTGGCAGCCCCCTTATGTTGCATACCGCCCTAATACAGGCGTCTCCCATATTCCAATAAAAGATCCATACAATTATATATATATATATATATATATATATATATATATATATATATATATATATATATATATATATATATATATATATATATATAAATATAATCTCAAAGTTCCCATTGAATGCCTGGATTGCCCAGTCTATGACTGTCAGCCCTATAACAGTGCCAGTACTGTGTGGCTGAGATGTGCATTTCTTGCAGCTAAATCTCTCCCCTCGCTCTCTTTGTGCTGGAAGTGTCTTTAGAGGTGACTTCCAGGAGCCATGCTCCAGCGCTGCCATGCAGGAAATACTGAACAGATCCCTTGTAGGATTTTTGTCTACAGCCCCCCTTCTTCCCTCCCTCTCTTCTCCTTTTTCCCTCTTCTTTCCCTCTCTCCTTCCTCCCCCCTCTTTTACATGGAAGCATCAGGAATCTGCTATGTAGCTGCTTTTTGGTGCAGTGCTTTCCTAATCAAAGCAAGACCAGAGAAGTGTAGAGTGGGATACACACAGTCTGGGAGTGCATGCAACACATTTTATAGGGAATAATTGCAGTTTTTAGTGGATTTCGCCGGTATCTTTTATTGCCAATACCCATTGCCGCTTTATCTGTCTGATCCCATTTCCAGTAAAGTTCCTATTTGAAAAGGCAGAATCCCAAGACTTTTTTAACTGTTTTTATCCGCCTGGCAACAAAATCATGTTCTTTAAATATTTGCCCCCATCGGGCGTCTTTTGTCCACTGGGTGAGGTGTAGACTTCCTACTATTGTCTACTTGGCATTGACCCATCATCTAGCAGTAGACAGAGATGTATAAAATATTGGGATGCCAACCGAGGACCCATCTATTCTACATCACATACCCCAGTTGCTTTTGTATTCTTTACTACAGATAAAGGAGAAGATATAGGGTCACTCATCCTATAAAATTCTCCAGAAATGCAATATTTTAGCAACTGGAGGTCACTTAAGCGCTGATGACTTTTTTTTTTTTTTCTCCTTCTTGTGTGTAATGATGATTTGATACCAGAGGGGCACTGCTGAGCTATTCTTTATAGCTGTGGTTATTAAAATGCATATTTCCCGTATAAGATGCTGTAACATGACATATAGCCTTGCTCAAGGTATTATGAGGCTTGCAGTAGTAACAGTGCATTTTTTTTGCGCTGTTTTGCTTGCTATTTTGTATACTTTTGCAACTAAAATTATAATGTATGTGAAAACTCTCTTCCATAGCTGTTTAACAATGTGATGTGGAAATTGGCACACAAGGCTTGTGAGACGTGCTATATTCTATATTTTTCCATTGATTGTTTTCTTTTCCTTTGCTTGTGTTTATGATAAATTCATGACCCATACATGGATTTGTATTCAGGGCTGTTGTGAGTTTTCCAGTATTGATCCCTGTTCTTGTTAAGTCCCATAGTACAGAGTGTCCTCCTTATTTTTAAGGTCCGTGATTTGTCTGAGCTTGTGTCCTCCGTATAAGATGTTCCTAATGAGTTGTCCTAGTCTTTGCCTGCATTTCGATACTTTTTACCCGACCTCCCTTAGACCTATCAATGGATTTAATATTGGAACGCTCTTGGCGTAAAGACTTTCAAAGTCATTTCTGAATCTGAAGACTTGCTTTTGTGTCTTGACATCTTTTAAGATATACATTTTGAAATGGGGTGGCCAATCTTTTAGAGCAGAAACATTTATCTCTCTATTGATTTTTTATTCTCAATTTCGGCCCCGTTGAGTGATGTCCTTCTCAGTGGCTCTGATATTGTACAGTAATTACATCTAGGAGGGTCTCTTTGGGAGCCCTTGAGAGAAAACAAGGAGAGATGCTGGCTTAATGTGACAATCTTGCAAGAAGGTCTTTCTTTTGGATTCTATGCATTGCACGTCTTCGTCGTAGTATTGGAGAAAAAAAAAAATTCCACAATCTTGACATTTACCGCTGTCCAATGATGTTAAGGTTGTATAATTGTCACTACAGGGATTATGGTATCCTCTGTGATGTAGACTCTTGATCCATATTTCCATAGTAGTATGATGTTAGATGTACCATCACCAGCAGATATGTCATATCTAAGCTATTGTTCTAGAACTGTCCAATGTTCTCTACAATGGACCCTAAAAAGGTGCTTACGGTACAGATCAGGGATGGTCCTAACTAACTACCAGTAGATAGCCTATACTCTGTGGCTGCCAACAACTTTGTGCCAAACCGACTTTTTATTGCTGGTTTATGATGTGACATTTGGGAAAACTACAGATTCTTGAAAAGGAACCATGGTATCTAGGTTTTTAGCAGAACTTACCTTGAGAACTTCCTTTTAGATATTAAGGGTTAACTTCATGGCGAAACAGATAAGATTGAGGATAATGGATGGGAAGATTTAGGTTTGCAAAGAGAATGTTACATTCTAAAGCAGTGGTCCTCAAGAGCCACCAACAGATCATGTTTTCAGAATTTCCTTAGTATTGCCCAGGTGATGAAATTATTACCTGTGTAATACTAATGAAATGCTGAAAACATGATCTGTTGGTGGCTCTTGAGGACTGGAGTTGAGAACCACTGTTCTAAAGGCTTTGGTGACCCCGGTCTTGTTTTCTGGCTAGAGCACCAAGAGCCTCCTGATATTCTGTTATTGCAACTGGTAAAGTATAAAAGATTCTCCATAAATGATCTAAAGAGTTAATCTAGCTACCACAGGAGAAGTCGGGGGGAAAATGTACTGGCTTCCCCTTTAACGAAGAGTTCTCTATAATCTCGCATATCCCTTTTGCTTTTTAAACATCTGATCAGACTCCTCAAGTTTTAGATCTTGCAAGACAAAAAGGTACATCTCCAATGGTCCAAACTTGTGTTTTTGTTATTAGCAGCATTGGGAATCTATTTAGTATTGCTTCCTTGATTTATTTAAGTGCAAATATATATCCGGAAATATTTTGTACCATATCCAAATACTCTGCATCATCGGAAAGCTGTGAATAATGTAATTCCTATTGATCTGGAATGGGAGCATTAGTCATTGAGTAAGCTCCAGAGATATTCTTCGTGTACTTAACTTGAGTTTGAAATATTGAAGAAAATCTTAACTTGTCCGGTGATTTGGGCTCCGGGGGAATTTCATTCTTTGGTATTTGTCACTGCCCATAAAGACGTCTTTTTTTTTTTTTTTTTTTTTTTCTTCAGTGTGGTTGACGATAACCAGCGTTTGACTTCAGTGATTTAATGTCCTGGAGGTTTCCTTCAAATCTATTGAATCAATTCACTATAAACAAGTTGGCCATTAAGAATGAACACTACACCAATTGACGGTCATCTCCAACCGGTGGCTCCTTAACTCTTGAACTTTAGCTCCCAGGATGTCATCTCCTTCTGGAAGTTTTAGTTTTGCTGCAAGTTGGAGACAACTGGTCCATGATATTTTAGGTATAAAACTATTCTAGCCCTGCATTGTTAGACTAAGAAAGCTCTAGGCTTAATTGGCAAAGCCAGAAAATGCACGCCTTTATGTAGAAAGAAATGGGGGGGATTGTCATAATGAGCATCTGTAGGGGTTAAGAGCTATTCATAAAAATAACTACAGTTTCCCCCAAACCCAGCGATCATTCTAATAGTATCTTCTATTTTGGCCAATAAAGATGACCACTGTCATGACTCTATTTATAAAAAAAAAAAAAAAAAAAAAAAAAAGCTCCGTATGTCCAGGTTCGTGGACACTTTTTGATAAGTTTTGTGGAATATTAAGGGTTAATTAGTCATCATAGAATCTCCAAGTATTAGGAAAGCTTAAAATTGGCTTCTTTTAAGCTACAGGAGTCATGACCAGGGCTATAAGAGATTACATACGTGACCTACATTTCTGTGCATTTTTAGATGTTTGTGCTCCATTTTCGTTGCTAACTATTACAGGCTGTATGCTGGATAAGCTGGAAAATTAATTTAAAACTCTATTGCAGCCTTAAAGCTGTGAATAATAATTAAAATGCAATCTATTATGTCTATAGAAGTGTTTAAAATATATATATATATATATATATATATATATATATATATATATATTTTAATTGCACAATAAATGGTATGTTTTTTTTTTTTTTATTTCTACTTTTATCGATGTGTAGGAAAACCTTATGTACGTCTTGACTTGGCAAATTCATTTTTTGGTCAGATTAAACTCTTCAGTAACTGATTTACTCCTACAGAGCCAGGATCGTACTCTGTCCACCATCTAACTCAGCTGTGCTTGTTACATATGGTCTGGACTAAGCCTAAGACTTGGTTTTGCCTATACGCCTAAAAATTCGGTGGTGGTACTGGAACCCAATCATGTCCCAACAGATGTAATCTCTTACTCCAACAGGAGATAAGCAGCTGCCAGAAGGGTCTGGTAATGGATAATTCCCCTTTCTCCGTTAAAAATAGATGCACCCGATGCTTAGAAAACCTCTAGACACCTTCAATTTTAATGTAGTTTATTTTATAAATGGCAAGTGTTCTCTACCAAGGAGCATCTACTAACCAATAAGAAGTTCCACTCCTTGGCCAATGCCAGAGCTGGTAACAACTGGGCTGCTGGGTGTCAGCCCCACTCTGATATATACATAGGTCATCAATATCATAGTGGTGGAAAAACTTTGAAAAAGTCAAACTGTACAGTGGTGGCCTAAAGTATTGGCACCCCTGCAATTCTGTCAGATAATACTCAGTTTCTTCCTGAAAATGATTGCAATCACAAATTCTTTGGTATTATTATCTTCATTTAATTTGCTTGCAAGGAAAAAACACAAAAGAGAATGAAGCAAAAATGAAATCATTGATCATTTCACACAACTCCAAAAATGGGCCAGACAAAAGTATTGGCACCCTCAGCCTAATACTTGGTTGCACAACCTTTAGCCAAAATAACTGCGAACAACCGCTTCCGGTAACCATCAATGAGTTTCTTACAATGATCTGCTGGAATTGTAGACCATTCTTCTTTGGCAAACTGCTCCAGGTCCCTGATATTTGAAGGGTGCCTTCTCCAAACTGCCATTTTGAGATCTCTCCACAGGTGTTCTATGGGATTCAGGTCTGGACTCATTGCTGGCCACCTTAGAAGTCTCCAGTGCTTTCTCTCAAACCATTTTATAGTGCTTTTGGAAGTGTGTTTTGGGTCATTGTCCTGCTGGAAGACCCATGACCTCTGAGGGAGACCCAGCTTTCTCACACTGGGCCCTACATTATGCTGCAAAATTTGTTGGTAGTCTTGAGACTTCATAATGCCATGCACACGGTCAAGCAGTCCAGTGCCAGAGGCAGCAAAGCAACCCCAAAACATCAGGGAACCTCCGCCATGTTTGACTGTAGGGACCGTGTTCTTTTCTTTGAATGCCTCTTTTACTTTTGTCTCATCTGACCAGAGAACATTCTTCCAAAACTTTTTAGGCTTTCTCAGGTAAGTTTTGGCAAACTCCAGCCTGGCTTTTTTATGTCTTGGGGTAAGAAGTGGGGTCTTCCTGGGTATCCTACCATACAGTCCCTTTTCATTCAGATGCCGACGGATAGTACGGGTTGACACTGTTGTACCCTCGGACTGCAGGGCAGCTTGAACTTGTTTGGATGTTAGTCGAGGTTCTTTGTGCAGATGGTGGATAATCTTGCGTTGAAATCTCTCGTCAATTTTTCTTTTCCGGCCACATCTAGGGAGGTTAGCCACAGTGCCATGGGCTTTAAACTTCTTGATGACACTGCGCGCGGAAGACACAGGAACATTCAGGTCTTTGGAGATGGACTTGTAGCCTTGAGATTGCTCATGCTTCCTCACAATTTGGTTTCTCAAGTCCTCAGACGGTTCTTTGGTCTTCTTTCTTTTCTCCATGCTCAATGTGGTACACACAAGGACACAGGACAGAGGTTGAGTCAACTTTAATCCATGTTAACTGGCTGCAGGTGTGATTTAGCTATTACCTGTGGCACCTAACAGGTGTTGGCAAGTTACAGGTGCTGTTAATTACACGAATTAGAGAAGCATCACATGATTTTTCAAACAGTGCCAATACTTTTGTCCACCCCCTTTTTTAGGTTTGGTGTGGAATTAAATCCAATTTGGCTTTAGGACAATTCTTTGTGTTTTTTTTTTCATTGAAGACACATTAAATGAAGATAATACCAAAGAATTTGTGATTGCAATCATTTTCAGGAAGAAACTGAGTATTATCTGACAGAATTGCAGGGGTGCCAATACTTTTGGCCACCACTGTATGGGCTATGCTGTCTAACAATTACTGAACATGCAGAAAGTGATCACTGTACTCCAGTAATCTATACATGTGTACTGGTACTTGTTGGCTCCTTTTTTATGCTCTAGTTGTTTCTGTTGTCTCCAAACTGGATACTCTTCAAGATGTCCAAGGGCTGTCCCCTGGGATTCTGCACTAGCACTTTATCAATCATGATCTATATATGCGCATGCTCTTTGCTGATATATGGTTACTATTGCTCGTTCACAAGAGTATGAGATTCATATGATACGGGCTATGTTGATGCACATGCACTTTATTTCCTTGGCTAGCTTCTATATACATGGGATGTATATGAGTGGTGAAGCAAGCTATTAAGCATATTGAACTATAAATATTTTTTATCTCCTCTCATGCTTTGTCCTTAATCTTGGCTTGCGCAATATTATTGATAGACTTATTGCACATATGTTCTTCTTCCCTGGGTGATACTTTTTTTTTTTCCTTTTTTATGTTCACCTCTTATGTAAAAAAACAAAACAAAACAAAACCAAACAAACAAAAAAAAACTTTTGTTAAATCAAATTGTGTGATAAATTGCTTCTATACATGAAGTCAGCACTTCAATCCTTTTAGTTTTTAAAGATGTCCACAAGGTCTGAACTCCTTTTTTTATTGCATTTCCTGGTTCTGGACTTCTGTTTTTACTGAGCTGTTCACACACACACACACACACACACACACACACACACACACACACACACACACACACACACACACACACACACACACACACACACACACACACACACACACACACACACTCACACACACACTATCTCCGCACTCGCAAGAAACTTGAGTGCATTCTTCCTACCTATCTGGCCATTATCTTCTCCCTTGCCTGTCCAGACCAAGGATCTGATGCCCTCTACAGTAGAAGTTTTGGCTACATGGGCGGTGGATATTACAGCAACTTATGGAATACCATGTACCCAAAGCCGTGGGCTATGCTTAGAAAAAAAAGTTGCACCATGGTCGTGTCACTTGGTTATTCCCAGAAAGGAGCCGTAGACTGAATCGTACAATGCGATATCATCGTTGGCCGTTTAGACTCTTTTTTTTTTTTTTTTTTCCACAAAAAAATATGCAAATAAGTGTCCTTAACCCTTTCAGCTCCCCATAATATGCAGTAATTGATTCTCCTTGTTTTATAAAGTTGTTTGGGTGTTCTGGCCATCAAGACCATAAGTAGAGCGATGACTGGTCATGATTCACTAGCTAAGCTGGAACCACTCATCTCAATGTCCTGAATATTCTGTAGCGGCTTTAATGGGATATGCTGGAATTTATAGTTCTCCAGGGACTGGAGAGGCACTAGCTGTCTTATCCAGACCTACAGTCTTCTATTTTGCTCCGTCTCTTACTGTTCTCCGTCCTGTACATCTCCTACAAATTATTACACAAGATATCAGAATGTAATATCTGCACGCCTCTAAAGAAAGGCAAGTAAACGGCATCTTGTCTGGGGGAAATGACTATCAGGCTTTTGACCTATCCATATAGCTAGTCCAGTGCGTTTAGAAGAGGACCTGTCACCGGAGATTGCCGAGCTTCATAAATCACAGTGAAGAGCCTGATAGAAATACTAGCGGTACAGTAATGTGATTTCTTGGTGATTTAAATGCAAAGTCTCCTTAAGTGGCTGCAGGGGGGAGTGGGAAGGGGAAGGCAAAGACGTCATATAATTTCATTGGAGATGGGAAGGGGTGGAAAAACTACTTAATACAGCTCCAAAATTACCTTCGTAGTGGGGGGAAAAATGCATTTTTATGACACAAAATGCAAAAATAAAATGTCTTATTTTGTGAAAAGCTATGTGGGCGTAATCTGTTCTGCAGCCGCTTTGCATGCTGTGTATATTTCCCGGCTTGGAGAGAGCAGTGACTTATTATTGTTAGGGACACGGAAATAATAATAAAAAGAAAAAAACCTGCTACTTATGTAAAATCGCAAAGCAAGAGCTGCAGCCTCTGGCGTCGTTCTGGCCTCAGGCTGATGCGTTATTACTTTCTTTGCTTCTTGATTAATTCCCGGACCTTCGAGCTCTGGGGCCAGGCTGGTCTATTTGCCTTGTGTTGCTACATAATGAAGTGGTAGAAAGCTGGGACTTGTTCTAGTCTCTCAACGAAGCGAAGGCTTTCTAGAAACGGCGCCACATCTCTCAGTGGCTGGTGTGTGACATTGCGGCTTAACATCACTCGCTTGAATGTGGATGAGCTGCTATAACTGACATCGCCTATAGGCAAGAGAGGAGCTGTTTGAAGAAGAAACCTTATCAGTTTAGATGTATGGACTACAATGTATCTAGGCTAATAATTTTCTGAAATTTGTCAGCTGCCAGCAGGGGAAGGAGACTGACTTTGTTGGGCTGAGTTAAAATAGATAGATAGATATATATATATATATATATATATATATATATATATATATATATATATATATATATATATATATATATATATATATATCTCTATCTATATCTATATCTCACTGCTCAAAAAAATAAAGGGAACATTGAAACAGAATATAACTCCAAGTAAATCAAACTTCTGTGAAATCAAACTGTCCACTTAGGAAGCATCACTGATTGACAATCAATTTCACATGCTGTTGAGCAGATGGAATAGACAATAGATGGAAATTATTGGCAATTATCAAGACACCCTCAATAAAGGAGTGGTTCTGCAGGTAGGGACCACAGACCATATCTCAGTACCAATGCTTTCTGGCTGATTAGGTCACTTTTGAATGTTAGTTGTGCTTTCACACTCGTGGTAGCATGAGATGGACTCTACAACCCACAGAAGTTGCTCAGGTAGTGCAGCTCATCCAGGATGGCACATCAATGCGAGCTGTGGCAAGAAGGTTTGCTGTGTCTGTCAGCGTAGTGTCCAGAGGCTGGAGGCGCTACCAAGAGACAGGCCAGTACACCAAGAGACGTGGAGGGGGCCGTAGGAGGGCAACAACCCAGCAGCAGGACCGCTACCTCTGCCTTTGTGCAAGAAGGAACAGGAGGAGCACTGCCAGAGCCCTGCAAAATGACCTCCAGCAGGCCACAAATGTGCATGTGTCTGCACAAACTGTTAGAAACCGACTCCATGATGGTGGTATGAGGGCCCGACGTCCACAGATGGGGGTTGTGCTCACAGCCCAACACCGTGCAGGACGCTTGGCATTTGCCACAGAACACCAGGATTGGCAAAGTCGCCACTGGCGCCCTGTGCTCTTCACAGATGAAAGCAGGTTCACACTGAGCACATGTGACAGACGTGAAAGAGTCTGGAGATGCTGTGGAGAGCGATCTGCTGCCTGCAACATCCTTCAACATGACCGGTTTGGCAGTGGGTCAGTAATGGTGTGGGGTGGAATTTCTTTTTGGAGGGCCGCACAGCCCTCCATGTGCTCGCCAGAGGTAGCCTGACTGCCATGAAGTACAGAGGTGAGATCCTCAGACCCCTTGTGAGACCATATGCTGCTGCAGTTGGCCCTGGGTTCCTCTTAATGCAGGACAATGCCAGACCTCATGTGGCTGGAGTGTGTCAGCAGTTCCTGCAAGATGAAGGCATTGAAGCTATGGACTGGCCTGCCCGTTCCCCAGACCTGAATCCGATTGAGCACATCTGGGACATCATGTCTTGCTCCATCCACCAACGTCACGTTGCACCACAGACGGTCCAGGAGTTGGCGGATGCTTTAGTCCAGGTCTGGGAGGAGATCCCACAGGAGACCATCCGCAACCTCATCAGGAGCATGCCCAGGCGTTGTAGGGAGGTCATACAGGCACGTGGAGGCCACACACAATCCTGAGCCTCATTTTGACTTGTTTTAAGGACATTACATCAAAGTTGGATCAGCCTGTAGTGTGTTTTTCCACTTTAATTTTGGGGGTTACTCCAAATCCAGGCCTCCATTGGTTAATAAATTTGATTTCCATTGATGATTTTTGTGTGATTTTGTTGTCAGCACATTCAACTTTGTACAGAACAAAGTATTCAATGAGAATATTTCATTCATTCAAGTCTAGGATGTGTTATTTCAGTGTTCCCTTTATTTTTTTGAGCAGTATATATCACTTTTAATGGTTTATGTGATAGGAAAGATCATCAATGTCTTAGATATAGATATCTCTAAGGATCGGTCAGATGAGGTAGCATATACCTGACAGATTCCCTGTAAGACCCTTTGTATGTAAGAGAGGGAAAAAAAAGTCCCAACTTTATTTCTGCTGAATAACTTCATTAATTACCGCTCTAGTCGGCCAGAAATGGCTGATAACTGGGAACAATAAAGTGCAAATGTGCATCTGCAGAACTTTGCTTTGAATGGGAGACGAGTTGACCCTTTGTGTAGATCCTTTCTCCCATTGCTATAGTTGGCTCGCTCTCAAATATATCCACTTATGAATCATTCATTGTAATGTTTTGTGTCCATAGACATTATGTTGTGCTCCTCCGTGCGCGCACAGGACAGCTGCGAGGAATATCTGGCTGCTTCCTGTATGTGAATCGCTAATCAAGTGCACTGGAGCTGGCTCAGTACGGAGGTGAACTATGGGGGCGTCCAAACTTCTTACAGCGCTTCTCCTGCCACTGTGATGGAGATTATGGACAAGAAAAGGGACTACTGTGGTAGCGCCAAAAATGGGGAGCACATTAAAGGAGCTGTCCAGGTTTGGCACGAAAGTCTGCACTCGCCATGTAACTGCAGACTTGTGTATCCTCACGTTGCCCATAGTACTCTTTCAGAAATCTGTATTTCCAGAGGTGGGCGATCATGTGACTGCAAGTATGCAATTTGCATACTCCCGGCCACATTCCGACTAGACGTGCTCAGTAGTGTTGAGCGAGTATGTTCTATTAACCCTTACGCCGAGTATGCTCGGGCCGAGCTCCGAGTATTTACAGCTGCTCGGTGATATGGTTGAATCGCTCCCGTGTGCATGATTTGCAACTGTTTGACAGCTTTACTACATGTGAGAATTGTCTATTTCTTACACATTCCTCACATGTAATATAAAACTGCCAAACAGTTGCAAATCATGCACACGGGAGCGATTTTAACCTTGTCACCGAGCAGCTGTAAATACTCTGAGCTCGACCCGAGCATACTCGGACAGAACATACTCTCTCAACCCTAGTTCTCAGCCTTGCTCAAAGCAAGTGAATTGGACGTCTAGTCGGAATGTGGCCGGAAGTATGTATATTGCAACCTTGAACTCACATGATCGCCTGGGCTCGCTCCCCCTGCCATTGGAGAATCCTGACCGTGCACGCTGTCAGGATTTGCAAGCCTGTAGTCACAATTAGGCTGCGTGCCCACGAAGCATTTTCCAAGCGTTTATGCTGCAGAATTTATGCAGCGTAAACGTTTGGGAAACACTTGGTAATCCGTCCCCCTTGGTCCCCAATGACAAGCCGCAATGTAAATGCCCATGCTGCGGATTTTTCCGCAGCATTTATGCTGCGCTCAAAAATCTGCATCATGTCCATTAATTTTGCGGACACGCAGCGTAATCGCCACCATTGACTTGCTTTAGACCTCGTGACATCCGCATCACTACATGTGGATAAGCGGATATCACACGGTTCAATGTGAGGATGGTACCCAGGTCTGGAGGAGAGGAGACTCTCATCCAGACCCGGGTACCATAAAAACTGTAAAAAAAAAAAAAAAAAAAAAAAGAATTTTAAAATGAAAAAATAAAGATTATACTTACCTTCCGATGTCCTCCCGGTGTTTTCTCCGCCCCGTCCAGTCTCTTGCACTGCTCGCGGTGTTGTGAAGGACCTGCCATGACGTCATTGAGTCATGTGACCTCTAGGCTTTTATAGGGAGCCTGAAGAAAAAGCATGCAAAAATAAACAACTTCTATTGTTTTTGTGCTCTAAAAAAACATTATGGGTATGTGCCCATGACTCGCCCCCTGGGCCGTGGGGCACGCGGATCCGGGCGATAGGGGAACGATGGGGGTAGTAGTAGTGGCGGCCCGGTCCCGCGGCTCAGGGTGGTCAGACCATTGGTAGTCTGCTACGTGCTTCAAATAATGTCCGACTACGCCACCCGTGGATTGCGGTTATTAGGAACCGCCGCTGCAAGGCAGTCCGCTGGGGCTGATGATGGGTGCAGCTGAGGTGATGTGACTCCCCACGGGAAGAGTGCAGCCCCAGGGCAGTGTAGTGGATGTTGGGAGTGATGGTAGTGCGGGTCCCGGTGCTGATAGTGCTGGAGGCGCGAAGGAGCACACAGACAACAAGTTACAGTCCAGGGTCTTTACTCACAGTTCGTTTGTTCCAGGTCACTTCGGCCAGCAGTGACCGCCCGAGCCGTGCTGCGTCCACCAGGTGAGGGGCTCGGTCAACTCCCAGGCAGTTCAGGAGCATGGCACAGGACCCCCTTTTATCCTTTCTCTGGCCTGCCTCACCAGTGACCCACTTTTGTCCAGCTGCCACGGACCTGTGCGGTTAAACGTGGGCCCCGTCCTCCGCTGTCCTATATGGTGCCTTCCTAGCAGGTTTGATGAGGTGTTGCACCAATATATGATCACGACGACCGGTCTTTGGCTGAGGGTTGTTTCTCCTCCACCAACTTGGGATCCGGTACCCTTAATCTGCCTGACCCTGCACCCTGGATTCTCGTGGGTTCTTAAGGTCCCTTCCACCTTCTTGTTCCTGAGCCCTTCTGTTTCTCTGTCTCTCCTTCTTTGCAGTTCCTTTCTCTTGGAGCTGAGATGAGCCAGAATCTCAGCTCCCCTTCACCTCCTCCTCGGCCTCCTTCTCCAGGCCCACTTCTCCTTCTCCTCTCAGGCCCCGGCCTCTTCCCTAGGCCTGCCTCTGGAGCAGCACTCGGCCTGAGCTGCTGCTCCCTGTCTTCTCCTCTCCACAGAACGAACCTAGATCTAAGATGGTGCCCACCTCTTATACCTCCCTCTGACCAGGAGTCCAGGTGACCAGCAACCAATGGGCTCCTTCCTAAGCTCAGGAACCGCCCCCTATCTGCCCCTACAGCACTGGGTGTTCAACCCCCCTCCCCACTCCAGCAGGGACATGGTCGGTCGTGCCTGCACTTATGTCTAGTGGGAGCACCTTGAGCTGTCCCTCGGAAATGGGGTGTGTGTGCTGTATGCAGCTAACTGAGCCCTGGTCCATACTCCATCCTTACCTGGGAGTGGAATATCACACCTCCGGTCTGAGGTGCAATACCCCTGTAGCGGCCGAACCCTCGGGGCGCTACACCCACAATGCAGAAATGAAGCAGAAAATTTCCGCAGCGTTTCTGCATGTTCTTGGCAGTGAAAAACTCTTTCGGATTTTACACGTGTTTTTGCAGCGTTTTTACATACAGATTTGACTTGCGTTTTTCAAATGCATTGGGACCTCAAATCCGCATGCAGAAACGCACAAATAATGGACATGCTGCGGATTTTTCCGCAAGGAAAATCCGCTCCAGAAAATTCCGCAGCATGGGCACAGAACATGCAGATTTTCATTGGGGATCATGGGGCACAGATTACCAGGTGTTTACGCTGCCGAAAGTCTGCAGCAAAAATGCATAGTGGGCACACAGCCTAACTGTCTTTTGTCCTGTCTCATTTTTCTTTCTTTTTATTTCCAATCACCCGTTTACACTGATTAGTAAATGCTACAAAAATCAGAAATGCATAAAAAATGTTAAGTTCCGAAACTTGGAATTTCTGACCCCAAGCCCTCCCTATAATAAGCTGACAATGTGATGGACAATCATTTAGGATTTGACTTGGGAATAGTTTGTATCTTGCCATAAGTTGGCACAGATCACAAAATCATATCAAAAGAAGCACAAATCCTAAGATTTGCTTCATCAGATTGCTAAATAGTGTGTATTGTTCCCTGTTATCACCCAGGCCATGCCGTGTTCTTTAATGGAATTACTGTCAGAAGCAGAAGTATATCTGCCCCCATTATCACTACTTTATCTAGTGTATTTCTAGATACTCTTATGTTGCCACGTAGTCTTTCAGCTTTTGCATCTCTTTGGGCTGTGAGATCTTAAGGATTGTCATTGTCCCTGGACGGCACGGAGCATAGGGCAATCATTGTGCGTTGTTCAGTTTTGGAAGCCAGGTGTCACGATTCCACCGCTCAGTGTGTCTTGGACGCAGTGACTGACAGCTCAGTCGTCCAATCTAGTGCAGGGGTGTGCTGAGCTGTCGGTATTTTGAGTGACAGCTCGGCCGTCCAATCTGGGCCTGGGAGGTGCTGATCTTCTTTCAGGTGTTCCCTGTTCCAGTTGATTACCCAGCTTCAGAACTAAGCTGTCTGTCCCAGATAGCTGCCAGTCGTAGCTTTCAGCTCCGTGTGGTGCGTCCTCTGTGCTCTAAAATCAGACATTCTGATCTTCTGTTGCCGGACCCTGGATTTGCCTAGTGACTACCATTTTGCCTTGACACTCTCTGACCTTGGAACTCTGTCTCTGGACTGCAATTTGACTATGCCTTTTGCCGAACCCTCTGGGTATTTGACCCTGGACTTCTTGACTATCCAAGCCTCACGACTTGCTCGTGAGTAGTGACTAGTATGATACCAAGAATATCTTGGTGTGTGTGTCTGGTGTTTGCATGGTAATCTCATTTTAAATTGCTCAGGACAGAATTTTCTGACTTTTTTTTTTTAGAGTATTTATTTTAAATCCTTCTTGAGCGTTTTGCTCCGGATTACCGAATATTTTTCTCCTCTGATACAGATGGGCACGTTTTTCACTATATTCTGTACATGTGAGCTGACTGCTTGGCTGCAAATTATGACATCCCTATGTAGATGAACGAATCAATATCATAGGACTCTAGTCCAGAGGCCACGTCTGTAGCCGCCATATGTTAGCTTGCGACCCGCCTCTTACTTGCCTGCACCTTTTCTAATTTTTAAGCCCGGGGAAAAGTCCTCATTGCAGCATGATGCGTTTCGGGCCTGAAAATTAGAAGAGGAAAGAAGAAAGATGCATGCACTCCCTGTTCGATATCACTACCTGTAGGTGAGGTTGGGCTGGACAATTAGTCGCTCACCTGGGCGGTTTGTGTGTGTGTGTGAAAAAGTGAACTGAATTCCAATGTCGGCTGTTGCTCCAGCCGGTGACCTCTCATCCGATGGGTGGAGGACCTAATTGAAGAGGAGAGGGGCGGTGGATCCCAGGTGCTACCGCTGCTGAAAGTGATTCCAAGCCGTGAGGATAAATTAAGTGATTTATCGCAACACGTTTCGTAGTAGGACCTGCCACTTTATGCATAATATTATACCTGAAGGAGTAAATTCTACTCAAATGCATTGCAATAAATTTTTTTATCCTCTTTCCCTTGTGGCAGTGCCCGCGATCCATTGCCCCTCTCCTTCTCTTCAGTTGCAAATAAGCAGAGGCGCCCGTGATCCCGACAGGAACAAGGCAGATTGCATGGTTCACAATCGACAACTACTGACTACTTGCGTGACCACTGGACCAGAGTCCTGCAATTTTGATTCCCTACATCTCAGGGGCAATAATGGTGCACTCCATTTGAGACATGGTAACCAGATCCTGGGCTGCCATTATTTGCAGAGTGTTGTAAACTTAACTTCTTTACATACCTGGGACATAATACTACATTAGGAGCTGAGCACGTTTCATTCCAGGCTGGTAGGAGCAGCAGCTACGGTTCGTTGCTCTCTAACTACTTAGATTTGCTGTCAATCACTGGCGCCCACCACCCTTCTCTATGGGGTTAATGGGTCGCATGGCAGCAGTGGGTCTAGTGGCTTGACTTCATCGGAGATCTGCAATTTCACTATATGTTGCAATACTGTACTAGTAAACTAATATTATGTAATGCATGTTTTTAGATGAAAATCTTTCCATAAAAATTCCAATTTAAAAAAAAAAAAAAAAAATTCTGTGTCAAGACATGTTAAAGTTTGTACTATGAAAAGGTAAAATTAGTGAATTGTGTTGCGTGAAAAGTAAAATAAGCACCAGAATTGCTTTTTTTTTTTTAAACCATCACTGCCACCCCACCCCCTGGGAAAAAAAATACAATAAGAAACGAGAAATCTCATGGCTCAAATTCTATTAAGAAATAAACTAGCAATGCAAAAAAAAATAATTAAACTCCACAAATGGAAAAATTTAATAGTTGTGTCTCAGAACATAACACAATCCAGATTAAAATCTATAAATCCTTTTTCTATAGTGTATTCAAGTTTTTAATAATTTTTTTTTATTATTATTTTTGAAAACGACATACACATTTGGTATTTCTGAGATCTGGTTGGTAGAGAAGCACACAGGGCAATATCACAAGAGAAATAAGAGCGGGTGAGTGATGGTGCTCACCTGGGGGTATTATGTATGGACACAACACCAATAGAATCCGTCGCTGCGGCCCCCGTGGATGGAGGAGAACTTCTTCCTGATGACCCAGGTACCGTGATAGCTCCACTAAAGTGAATTGCTGAGATTACGGAAACGAAAAATCCTCTGTTATAAAATGAAGGATTTTATTGCACAAATGAGTTTCGGCACCAGAGTGACTTCTTTTTGCAGATGAAACGGTAAATGTAACCGCACTTGATATTGCCGGAATTGTACTGACCTGAATGATCACAATTCATCGTTTTTCAATATATTATGTGGTAAAGTGAGTGGTGTCATTTTAATCTAGAGAGAAAAAACAAGATCTCTTATGGCTATGACAACCGGAGATGCATTTATTAATAATAATAATAATAATAATATTATTTATTTTTTTATTATTTTTGACTCTTGGAAAATAGGGGGAGGACTGGAGGGAGATGTTCAAAAATGTATAGCCTGCTAAGAATAAAATATATTAAACGAAACAAAACGCAGATGCCTCTTTAAGTGCAGAAAAAATGGTTAACAAAAGGCTGCTTCGAATCTGCATTCCCACATTTTCTAGAGCAGTGCTGCTAGCGAAAGATCCATGCACCTAATATTATACTCCCCACCCGCCGTCTTCCTCAGCTCTTGCCGTCTTCCTCAGCTCTTGCCGTCTTCCTCAGCTCTTGCCGTGGCGCCATCTTGTGACTGCAACTTCTGACTGGAGGTCACAGTTAATGGTCACAAGCTCTCAATGCAAGCCAACTCGACTCTCTCATAGACTTGCATTGAAAAGTGACCTCCGGCTTGTGCCAACAAATACTGGAGCAGTCCTGCCAGGGACCGACAGGAGTGGATAATGGGGGAAGAAAGCGGATGGTAAGTATAAGACTAAGTGCAAAGGCCTTGCATTAGTAGCACTTCGGCGCTGCAATAAAAAAAATAAAAAAACGGTAGAGTGGTGCTTTAACTTTTGAATACATTGCATTTCCTAATGTGTAGCACATCTTACTATTAGTAAGGTTATACCAGGAACTATGTCCTTCTCGGCTTCTTAAACCTTCCCCCCCCCCTCTATTATATGTCCTCTTAACCCTGCTTTTCTGCTTTTTCTAAGCTGGTTGAAACATAATATAAGAAGCGACTTCTTCCCTTGATACTTCTAAGACCACCTGATTTAAAAGCCGCGTGTCCTTCTTCCAGAAGACTAAGTGACATGAACTCGATAATTGGAGAACCGGCTTTTATTATAATGGGTTTCTTGGTGTTTGTATTACTGATAAAGATTTGTTTGTTTAGAGCACTCTGGGGAGAGATGATTGATCCATACACTGGCCTGACGTTCCTGTTCTAGACTTCAAGTACATATTGACTGTTATTGGGCCCTTTTCCTTGAACTAAATTCCATTAAATTTCTAGCTTGGGCCGCCAAGAGCTGACTGTTTCTCGCAATATTTCATACTGCTAAATCAGGATCCCTACTGATCTGTAGTAATGTGGTCCTGGTAGCACGATGGGAAATTGTATTTGATTTTTTTTTTTTTGTTACAATTTTGAGACCAAATCCTTTAAATATGTCACGTGCTATTGATCCACAAGTCAAACTGGGGAAAAGCCACAGAAGTCTGCATGAAAAACTCATGTTAAATTAAAGCTAGCATTTGATTGAACAAACATGTGGGTGCATGTAATTTGGGTTTTTCTTGTTTTTTTTTTTGTTTGTTTTTTTTATATTCAGCTCCACGTGATCACGGGTAGTGTGAGGTACTGTAAATTTTGTCTCAAGCCGCTGCGTTAGAGCTGAAATGCAGTAGACGACATACATTAGCAAATGGGGTAACTTGAAATGATGTGGTCACAAAGGAATATTAAGCATGGAAAATGTCCAAAAAAAAATCTAAATATTTTTTCACTTTACAATTAAAACTGAAATATTTAAAGTTTTCTGTTTTTTCAGAAGTTCAGGCTCCTCCTCTCTCCCCTTCTTCCTCTCTCCCCTTCTTCCTCTCTCCCCTTCTTCCTCTCTCCCCTTCTTCCTCTCTCCCCTTCTTCCTCTCTCCCCTTCTTCCTCTCTCCCCTTCTTCCTCTCTCCCCTTCTTCCTCCTCCTCTCTCCCCTTCTTCCTCCTCCTCTCTCCCCTTCTTCCTCCTCCTCTCTCCACTTCTTCCTCCTCCTCTCTCCACTTCTTCCTCCTTCTTCTCTGTCAGGACTAAGGCTGCCTATACACATTAGATAGCAGTTGGACGAACAATCTTTCGTCCAACAGCTATCTCCCCCGTACACAGGAACGCTTACCTCAACTGAACATTTGTGCTATATGATAGTCACTGCCAGACTTCTGGCAGCAGCTTATTTCCCTGGAGAACTAAAGGATCAACATCTGAAATTCAATACACTGAATCCTTCTCTCCACGAACATGTGCCTTGGGAGAGTAGGAGGCCCCCATACACATTACTGTTGGGTTATATTGGTGGGTTCTACCAACTTTAACCCCTTCAGGACCCAGCCTATTTTGACCCTAAAGACATTAGCATTTTTGTCAATTCTGACCAGTGACCCTTTACGAAGTAAAAACTCTGGAACACTTCAACGGATCCTAGCGATTTTGAGATTTTTTTTCCTGACATATTGGGCTTCATGTTAGTATTAAATTTAGGTCGATTAATATTTGCGTTTATTTGTGAAAAAATCAAAAATATGGGAAAAATTTTGAAAATTTTGAATTTTTATTCTGCTAAACCAGAGAGTGATGTGACACAAAATAGTTAATAAATAACATTTCCCACATATCTACTTTACATCAGCATAATTTTTGAAAAAAATAAAAAAATTTGGTAGGAAGTTTGAAGAGTTCAAAGTTCATCAGCAATTTATCTTTTTTCCAGCAAAATTTACAAAACCATTTTTTTTAGTGACCACATCATATTTGAAGTCCCTTTGAGGGGTGTACATGACAGAAAACACCCAAAAGTGACACCATTCCAAAAACTGCACCCCTCAAGCTACTCAAAACTACATTCAAGAAGATTATTAACCCTTCAGGTGTATCACAGGAACTAACGCAACATGGAAGAAAAAAATGAACATTTCAATTTTTCTAACAACTTTTTCTTTTAGCCTAAATTTTTTAATTTTCCCATGGGCAACAGGATAAAACGCATCCTAAAATTTGTTGAGCAATTTCTCCTGAGTACACTGATACCTCATATGTGGTCATAAACCACTGTTTGGGGGCACGGCTGGGCTCAGAAGGGAAGGAACACCATTTCACTTTTTGAATGGAAAATTAGCTCCAAAAGTCAAATTGCGCTCCTTCCCTTCTGAGCCCTGCCATGCGCCCAAACAGTGGTTTATGACCACATATGAGGTATCGGTGTACTCAGGAGAAATTGCCCAACAAATTTTACAATGCATTTTATCCTGTTACTCATGGGAAAATTAAAAAAATTAGGCTAAAAGAAAATTTTTGAGAGAGAGAGATGGGGTCACTTGTGGGGGAGATACAATGTGTAGGCACATCAGGGGCTCTCCAAACGCAACATGGTGTCCACTAACAATTTGAGCCGATTTTCCATTCAATTTGTTAGCGGACACCATGTCGCGTTTGGAGAGCCCCTGATGTGCCTAAATAGTGGAGCTCCCCCACAAGTGACCCCATTTTGGAAACTAGACCCCCCAAGGCACCTATCTAGATGCATAGTGAGCACTTGGAACCCCCAGGTGCTTCACAAATTAATCCGTAAAAGTAAGTTTTTTTTTTCCACTTTTTCATTTTTATTAATCAATTTGTGAAGCACCTGGGGGTTCCAAGTGCTCACTATGCATCTAGATAGGTGCCTTGGGGGGTCTAGTTTCCAAAATGGGGTCACTTGTGGGGGAGCTCCACTGTCTAGGCAGGGGATTCACACTGAGCCTGCTGCTCCCTGTGATCACCGTACACCGGCTGTCAGGAGAGCAGCAGCCGATGGATGAAGATGTCGGAGAGGGAGCGGTAGGAAATTGGACTGGGGTGGTAGGGGATGGAGGGGGGGTGTCGGGGATAAGTGGAGGCTGAAATCGGACAAGGGGGGAAATAATTACCGGCGGTGACAGTGGCGGCGGATCGCTGGCGGCGGTGGATCGCTGGCAGGTCTCTGGGGTCGACGTTGGATGTGGTTAATCAAACTTCTCAGCTTCCACGGAGGGGAAAGCTGGGCAGTTTGATTAGCCATAGTGAAGATCCTCCTCCACATCTGATTGGAGGGCTAGCGTCACATGGACACTAGCCCCAATCAGATCTGGGGGGGGGGGGCAGAGGTGGCTTATTTTTAGGTTGTGTTCCAATGAGGCAAATCTAAAGTTATAAAAGTTTTCTTTCATCTCTTTGCATTTGGGCAATGTTCTCCATCACGATTACTTGTTACGCTTCTGCAAATCTCATGGTTGAGACATGGTCCTCTTTCACAATGGGGGATATGACCGTATTTATCATTGTGTGCCAGAATTTGCAAAGAATCTGTGGAATACAGTGGCCTCAAAACCAGCAATACCAAAACATCTAGTATGCCTAACACAAGATAAACTTCATAACACCCAAATAAATAAGTAGTTTGGGAAATTGCTAGCTCTTGTCATCTTTTGGACAGTATAGTTGAAATTGACTAGGATAGTTAGTCTTATTCACACGTGCTTGTCCATTTTGCACGTGGTTTTCATTTGTTTTGTCTTCCATGTGTCCATTTTTAGTTGCTTTAAATAAAAATTTAAAATCCTAAGAGGTCCCATTCCAGACCAATCAGAAGAAGGCTTCCAAAGAGTCTCCTCACCCTATCAATTGGTGAAAAACAAGATGGCACATGGATGGCATCTTGAAAGGTTGAGTTCAGTCCACAAATCGGACCAATGTAAGACATGTCCATGAATTTCCTTATGTGGACCATTGTTCCAAGTGAAAAACCTGGACATATGAGTTGCCCAATAGACTAACTTGTCCTTGTTTTGTCCCTGGACGTCGAACTCTTATGTATGGTGTCAAGACCAACTGCTATTAAGTCTTGTCCAATTTGTACCTTGTCCCCAATCCAACCCGGTTAATACAATATGATTCCCATAGCTGTTGCTCTGCTTCGGCACTGTAAGTAGGGCATTATTTATTTTTATTTTTTTTTTTAGCTATAGATGCCATTTACAACTTGTTTAGAGAAGACTTTCAGAAGATCTGGGAATGCAGAACACATCAAGAAATCTGTTCTTTATTATAAAGCAATTAGGTGTCTAGCAGCTTGTCTGACAAGCAATTGATTCTCCACCTCGCTAATAAAAATAGCTTATTCCTTCTGATTTGCTTTGATCAACCTCAAGGTCGTAGTTTTTTATTTTTTACATTTTTTTTTTCCTTCTCTTCCTTTTTATAAGCCATTCTTACAGAATCAACACTTTTTTTTTTTTTTTTTTTTTTCTTATACTATATGAAAGGATAGTGCTGTGGGGAGATCTGTGTCCATATATTACCACATCTGAGGGATGCTGTGGAGAAGGATCAATCGCCCGCGAGATGGACAGAATCGGCGAGCGAAAAGAATTTCTATTGCCGATAGAACTGAAGTTTTGTTTTAAAGTGGGAGCTAAAGCTTTTTTTTTAGGTTTACACAGAGTGTAAAGGAGAAGAACAAAACTTCAATAACCTCACCCGGTATCTATGATTCTGTTCCGTGTTTCTCTACTGATACATGTCTAATTAGACTTTTCTATTAGATCTGAGGTTTGTTAGCGAGACAGGTACCGGCCAAATGGCTAATTCAGCTGTGGGGGTAATCTGCTTAGTTTGCAAAATGTTTTTATGTAGCTGTAGTGGGTGGAAAAGGTCCAGATGTATTGAGTTACAAATAGTGGGTGGAGAACACTTGAGGATCGCTTGTTGTATGACTGACTAATCTAGTATTTTAACAAGGGTGTAAGTACAAAAGATTGGCTGCGTCCTGAGTTGGACTAGGGCCATGGTTTTCATGGCCGTAAATAAGATTATTCACCTTTCCAGTTCTAGAGACCATGGCATAACCACCCTGTGCAGATTAGGTCTCCGACAAACTAACACTCAGTTCCTGATTGAAAGAGATACTTTGGTTGATCTTGATAATGCAATAAAGGTTGATGTTGACTTCCATCAGTCTTTTTTTTTTTTTTTTTCTCTTTTTTTTTTTTAGGTTCGGAACACACAACCATATTTCCTCTCGATCCTAGAGAATCTGGCCGATTTTAATGATCATTAAAATGATCATTAACTCAGAGGTGTGATCGACTTTTCTCAGATGTGGAGAAGATGAGAGGTGGAATAGAATCTCCAGCTTCTCCATTCTGTCCAAATTTCTTTTTTTTTCTCTTTCCTTCTCCTCCCCCCAGTTCTTGACCCATTAACTTGCTTTATCTGCAATGCTGATGAAAAACGGGCATGTTAACTCGATCTTCCTCAGCAAAATAAAAACCTGAATAGAACGTGTGCGTGAGAAATTGTCTGACTGAGGCACAATTTGGAGGGTATCTCTCATAAAGACTACCACTTAAAGAAAAAAATCACATACCAACAAGACAAAAAATGCAGCATCAAAAATGGGATAACAAACGCATGTAAAAGAAAACAAAAGCAACCTAATTTAGTAAATGGGTGCAGAAAATCTGCAATATCAAACATTCACCAAAAGCTCATTGTAGGCACTTTGCTTTAGTGATTAAATGCCAGTCTTCGCGGGCTGGTTTCAGCCCATAAGTGAGGACTACCAAGTACTGTATTTTTCCAGACTATAAGATGCACTTTTTCAACACAAATTGGGAAGGAAAATGGGGGGGGGGGGTCATAGCTTACCGGGGGGAGGGGCGCCGGTTGTCGGTACTTTCCCAAATTTTGGATATCAGGTCGATGACAAGCCGAGATCTCAATCTTCTCATGCGCCACCTTGGCACCACTTTACTAAAGGCCGCTGGGAGATCAATGTCCACTGCGGGATTCTGCTCCTGCCTCACACCTCCTCCTCCCAGGCCAGGGCCCTCAGCATCGCCCCACTCCTGCTCTCAAATGACATAAATGTGTGACCCTCGTGCGACCCGCCCCACCCTTAAAGTCAGACTGTAAGAAATACCTGTGACCTGTGACATGCCTGATCCTGATGACAGGTTAAAACTTTTTTTTTTTTTTTTTTTTTCCTATTTTCCTCCTCTAAACTTGGGGTGCGTCTTTTATAGTCTGAAAAATAGGGCATATTCACGTTAAATGTCCTTTTCACACAATATGACAAAGCTGTATGGGAACAGAACAATCATTAATATCATTCCTCTGTTCCTATTCAATAGGAATATTAAGTTACACATCCTCTTTTTACACAGGGCGGTGCTCTGCGGAGGATAATTTTTATGCTGATGAGCCATCAAATAATTCTGTTGCTTATTGGCGAGATGTCTACACAGGCCTATCGGAAGCAAGCATTCTGATAAATGCTTGGTCACCAATTATTGGCCAATGTAAGAGAACCTAAAGACTTTAACATGTCGTGGCCGCTGTGAAATTCTTTGTTTTCTCAAAATCGCGGTAAAGCTGTGGCTCTTTCGCCGTAAATCTCCAAACATGTGAATGCTCGTCTGTCTCCTAAAACCCACTATTGAAGTTTGATCAAACCATATGTTGCATATCAATTTACACTACGTGTCCAGGAAGAGTCTCTAATTTGCAGATCTGCAAATTAATGTCAGGGATTTGTCCAAAAGACCCTCTAACCCATGAGCCCTTTGCATTTGCTGCTCTTAGGGTAGATGGGAATCCTGAGCAGGTGACGCTTGCTCCATCACATCTTTGCTGTAATATGTAATGTGGACATGGGTGGCTTGATGACACAATTCCTCTCTTGGCTTTTTTTGGAGGCTGGAAGAAACATGGAACTGCTACTCAACACAAAGAAGACAAAGATATGGACTACTTCCAGGTATGACCCAGACACATTTTAGATGGACCTGGAAGTTGTAAACAACTTTTAACCTACTCATGTCGATCACTCAAAATGCAGTGACAACTCGAAGTCAATAAGAGAATAGCTGTGAGCTAAGCAACAATGAAGCCACTAGACAAGGTCCTCAAATCGAGGAGCATTTCACTGGTGATGAAGACACGGCTCGTACATAGTCTGGTCTTTTCTGTGGTAATATACGGATGTTAAACCTGGACGATAAGGAAACAAGACAGAAGAAGAAAAATAACACCTTTTGAAATGTGGTGCTGGAGAAGGATGTTATCAATACCATGGATGGCAAGAAGAGCGAACAAATCAAGCCAGACGTGTCACTCGACGCAAGGATTGCCAAGCTACGACTTTTCTACTTTGGATACATCATACCAAGACCGCAATCACTGGAGAAGGACATCATGGTCGGAAGAATAGAAGGAACAAGGCGAAGAGGAAGACCAGCAACCCGAGGGCTTGATGCTATTAAGATAATGGTGAAAAAGACCCTGGTGGACCTATCTAGGCTTGCCCAAGATTGATCTTCCTGCAGATCATTCATCAATCAAGTCGCCGTTGTAGCGCCGGCGTCCCTGCCCTCTGCTAGGCAGGGACGCTGTTCCCCTCACCTCTCTGCTCCGTGCCCGGCGTCCTCCTCCCGCTCTGCTGGCAGCGCGCGCTCCTTCCCGGCCACTGTGCTTAGGGCGCGCGCGCGCTCTCCCTCCCTCTTAAAGGGGCCGCGCGCGCCGTCCTAAGGAGTCTCCGGCCAATGGCCGGAGGACTTCACCATATATAAGGCACCTCCTCCAAAATGGAGGTGCCCGAGCAATGTTGTTGCACTGTTCACTACTCTGCTTCAGCCCTCAGGTCCCGTTGCCAGTTACCTGCCAGATACCTGCCAGATTCCTGCCAGCTTGCTGTCTTATTCCTGCCTGATTATCTGCTACCTGCCTGCTAGTCTGAGGTCCGACGGTCTGCCTTACTACTCCTGTCAGTCTGTCTAAGGACCAGCCTGTCCGCTCACCTGGGAGCGCACTTCAGCCACCTGCCTGCTTGCCTGAGGTCCGACGGTCTGCCTTCCAACTCCTGTCAGTCTGTCTATGGACCAGCTTGCCTGCTCACCTGGGAGCACACATCTGCTACCTGCCTGCTAGCCTACCTGGAGGCTCTGCCGTCACGTGCTGTGACCACCCGCCTGTCCAGAGACTTCTGCCCGCTCACCTGGGAGCGCTCATCTGCCGCCTGTCTGTTGGTCTTCCTGGAGGCTCCGCCGTCACATGCTGTGACCACCCGTTCATCCAGAGACTCTCGCCTGCTCACCTGGGAGCTCACGTCTATCATCAGCCGCCACAGGTCGTACCAACCCTTTACCCAGAGACTGCCCCGGTCACTTGCCGTGACCATCTGCCCGTTCATCCAGAGACTGCCCCGGTCACTTGCCGTGACCATCTGCCCGTTCATTCAGAGACTGCCCCGGTCACTTGCCGTGACCATCTGCCCGTTCATTCAGAGACTGCCCCGGTCACTTGCCGTGACCATCTGCCCGTTCATCCAGAGACTGCCCCGGTCGCTTGCCGTGACCTCCAGCCCGTTCACTCGGAGACTGTCCCGGTCACCTGCTGTGACTTCCTGCCCGTCTTCCCTGGTCGCCACCCGCTCCCTTACAAGGACCGCCCCCTTGTATAGTAGCTCAGAGGTTCCGCCTCCCAGACCCGTTACAGCCGTGATCCCACTGTATCTCCGTATGTCTCCAATTAAAAATCTGCATTAATTTGGGGCATACTCATGGCATTAATTTGACATCAGAACGTCCTAGTAATTAAGTCACCATGGCTCGAGAGAGAGCTGAAGCGGATACTTAACGCCCATGTCCCACACTCGCCACTGGTTGTATAAGAAGCAAACCATGGACCTTATGTAGTTAGGCTATTGGACCCCCCCCCCCCCCTCCATCATCGCATCCATCTATGGTTGTTAGGTGGCAGCTCCATACATTAGATGGAAATCATCTTAGAGTAATGTGAATCATTGCTACCTTAAGGGAGTCAGGATGTGCGTTGCCTTGGGTAAATGTACATTACCTTAGCTAAAAGCCTGATCTATCTTTTGGCATAGTGTTCCTCTGTTTCTAAATCAATAGAAAGTCATTTGCAAAGGATACCTTTTCACCAGAGCCCTATACACACAGTAATGGACAGAAATTCATGAAAGGAGGTTTGTCTGCATAAGCCTCATGACTTGCTTTCAGAAATCTTCTTTACGTGTCAGGAAGGTTACGATGAACACATGTCAGCAGAAGTGTTAACATGTGCGTTGTGATGAAGCTCCTCATCCCATGGTGGAAGGTCAACCTTTCTTACCTACTACACCTCTATTATGGTCTCATACCATTGTAGCTGCTCTTAAATTGGCCACATATACAATGGATTACCAAGGTCCATAATATGGCCAGAGACTGCTAAAATAGTTTTATATGGTTTGGGGAACCCATTCTCTATTTTGGAAATTTTTCTCATCCGGTGTCCTTATTTCTCAGCCTGACTGAAACGACCAAAAGTATCACTTTCTCTGGAGGGCACAATCCAGTTTGAGCATTAAATTAAGATCTTATTGATTTCTATGGTAATGGTAAGACCTGTAATGCTGCCTTTCCCTTTCTGGGGGTCCTAGAGGGAGATTTATTTGTTTTTGGATTTACCCCACAGACTATAGGTGATCACCAGGGGTCTTGCTGTTGGGATAGAATGAAATTTAAATACAGAGGTAGATGTGGACAAATCGGTTGTTAATGTTGAAATTCCAGCCCTATTTCAATATGCCCAAGTGAATGAGAAGTTAATGAGTCAAAATTATTTTATATATATATTTTTTTTTTAATTTAATTTTATGCAGTATGGAAAGTTATGAAACTTTGCAAACCATTTTTATTAGGGGATTGGGCTTAATTTCTGTAAAAATAATTACTTGTCATCAAAACCTGGTTTTCCCCAGTCTATTCAGCTGCATTGATATCAGAACATAATCATTGGGAGTACAGATGATGGCAGTGATGGGTCAGCTCCTGTCTCCTCCTCTGAGTGTTCTGCCTATCGGAACAATCTCCTGCAGCAGCTTCTCCCTAGAGATGGTGAGACACAGGTGCTGACCTATGACTGCCATCAGTTCAGCTGAAGGCAGGGAAGTAGACTGGGGAAAACTAGGGTTTGGAAAACACTGGTGTGCGTTTTTTTTTTTTCAGGAATTAGGACAAATCCCCTAATAAAGTGATTTAGGAATTTTTCAGCTTTCAATGTTGGACACTTCTTTTAATGTTTTTTACCACTTAGTTGAAGAGGTTTTAAAAACAATCTCTTATTCAGTAAAAACGATTAGTTACTATTGACACTGCGTTAAACTAGCTTCGAAGTGCTTGTTCCCATTGAAAATGTTGTGCCATATTATTAGCCAATAGTATAAAAGGTGCCTATACACCTTTTTATAAAGGCTGTTCCTTCTTCACGCCCCACCCACACCTACTCCTTATCCATGCATCAGGTTAACAGAGCATGCGTCCCTCCCCCCCCCATCCTCAATTGGACAAAAGTAATAGGCTGAAGTACGAGACATCTTACTTCCCTTCTTTAGCCTTCACAAAATCTGTTGGATAGAGTTGAGGGGGATGCGCAGCGCCCACATCGCATAAGTAAAGTTGGTCAGTCCTGTCGACATCTGGGTTTGGCAGTTTTTTTTTTTGTTTGTTTGTTTTTTTTTCCTTTAATGTGTATGGGCACTTTTTTTAGGCTGACTATGAATACTAGACATGATCTGATTTCACCAATTTCATGGCGATTTGGCAACAATTTAGTGTCTGACGGACACTTGCACCCCTTGTCCTATAGTTGCGTCACTGGGTACCGCTTATGGCCAACAAAAGTCCAATGGACCCTGGAGCAAAATTTGGACCTGGGCCCCCACCTGCTTGTTGGTCAGATGTTTGGGCACATTTAGATCCTAGGAAGACATACGTGTTACCCCTTCTTGTAGTAATCTGCCCCATGTTGGTATAATGCCACCCCATCCTCGGCACCTTCTGTCCTTCTCCGGCACATTTTAGAAAGAAACAAACTATTACCCTCATCCTTCCTCCGCTCCCACGCTGTGTGGCCTCCTCTTCTGTAGCTGGAGCCAGTAGAAGAGGAGTAGTAGTAGTAGTTTGGCATGGGCAGCGCGTGACATCACTGCCAGCCTCTGGCTGGCAGCATGTATTAAGGGGCAGGGACCTGGCGGGTCTCTGTGCCACAATATTTAACCTGTATGTGCATCCAAGGACATACATCCAGGTGTAATTTGCATCTGAGGGCCAGTTCATGGTCCCACCCTCTGCAACCGTGATCGTTACGCCTCTGGTGGTACCCAAGATCTTGTGTCTAGAATCAACTTTTTTGGTTTCCTTCACCTAATCTGTATGAGACACCAGAAGTTCCCCATTGGTTCATCCCTAAGAAACTGTTCTTCATTTACCCTTTCTATTTCCTTCCCTATAATTATACCTAGTCATCTTCTTACCCATTTTATATCACTGTTTCCTCAGGTTGACTTTTTTTTTCTGTAAGAGACTATATAGGCTTTTTTTTTCTTTTTTTTTTTCTATTTGTTTTAGCTTAAATATGACTGAAATCTTCAGCTTGTTGACAGCAGTTGCATCATATCCTAATTGGCAAAATGCACTAATGGAGTACTCTAGATCTAAATATAGTTGTTTATTTTGCCTCTCATCTAAGCCCCAGGGTTTTGCATCATTTTATGGTTTCTCTGCAAACTGTTTGCATTCTGGATGAACACCTAGATGAGAGGTGGGTTTTTTTTTTTGTTATTTTTTTTTGCATTTTTCTTTTTTCTTTAACTCTTTTAGGTACGTGTTAAATGTATGGGTTCAGACTCGACAGATTAAAAAAAAACAAAAAAACCTGTGACTTTATTTTTAATTGTTCCAAAGTGCATTGTTTATGCATTCTGCCTCGTGTTTACTGTGAATTAATTCATTGTTATCTTTACAAGTAAATGAAGTTTAAAGCAAACGTTCTACACCGTCTGCATACAAATTTGATAATGGCCCATCAGGAGGAGAGAGGAAAACTTCCACTGTATCAGTGTTAATTATCAGTTGGGTTAATTAAAATCCTTTTTTATTTTTCATAAAGAACATCCCTTTCATTGAAGAATATGGAAATACCTTGCCATGTAACTAAATCGTAGAATCTCTCATGGTTGGCTTTCCTGTGAAGACTTCTGTATGTCATACATTCTCCAAGCCCCCCCCATCTCCCCGAAATTTTCTTCGAAAACTCATTACCATGGTCAGGAATGGTTTTGAAACTATAAAATGAGGCATACTTTTCACCTCGGCAATGGCCACTGGTGAGGCTGGTAGTGATCAGATCCTGTTCTTTGGTCACCGGACTGCTTAGACCTATGACTTAGTTGAAGCGGGTGGGTGACTGGAATGGGAGATCATTCGAGGAGCAACTCATAATGTCATGGGTCGTTAGGTGGCTGAACAAGACCACGTTGATTCCTGTGCTGGTGGCCACCCCACCGAAGCAGCCAATGTTGGAGGCAGTGACCACGCATTTTTTTTTTTTTTTTTTTTTTTTTTTAACTACTCTTGACGTTGACGTAGAAGTCTGACAACGTCTTTATTGAAAAAAATTGATTTTGGAAAAATTGGCATATTTTTCATTTTAATAACTTATTAAGAATATCTATCCCCACCATATGAGACAGTTGAGGTTGAAATCTAGAATTTTGGCCTACATTTTGGTTCTATTAAAGGAAAAAAAATGTTTTTGGAATAGGAAAATCGCCTGTTGTCATTTTCCAAAAGTGGCAAATTTTCATACTGGATATAATTAATGGTCATTTGACCATTATCTTTTCCTCGAGTCTTTTTGTATGTACCATATATTTATTACTTTGCTGTCGCTTGTATAGTGCCAACATCTTCCGTCTGTTTGTACATGGGTCGTAATGGTGACATAACTGATTTGTCTCTGATGGAACATGCCCATCAAATTCCTCATCTGAATAACACGATCGGTCAGATTCATAGAAAGCCAATTCCGTTATTCACTTTTTTGTTGTCCCTCAAGTGTTCTCCAAAACTCCTTGCGATTATTGATAGCGGTTAAACTTGAGTCGAAGACTCACGGTGGTACCCAAAGATGTTGACAAAACCATTAGGTGATATCACTTTTATGATTATATTTTATGTATTTTGGCTTTAAACCTTGGGTACAGAGTAACCAATTTTGTATCTGCGAGATGTGTCCCATAGTCTTGACCTGGTATGGTGATCCAGAAGTGTTGATCTGTTTATGTAGATTCCAATACACCTTCATATGACCTTTTGGGTCATCACAAACCCCAGCATTGCACATGTCTTTAATCCTAATAAACCCATTGAATTCCCTGTGATACACGTATTCATATTGTAAACCTTATTAAATAAAAAAAATTGTTTCCGTTTTTTAGGTTTTGCTAATATTTTGTCTGTCCTGTCATTTTCACTGCAAGCACCTGATGTGTGCACGGCACTGAAGAGCTAGCAGAAAATCAATAGCCATTAACCAGCTCAGTTTCCAGACAGGACATATGATGAATCAGTCCACATAGCAGCCCCCCGGGTCTTTTTAGGTCCGGTTGTCAGAAGGAAAAAAAAAAAAAAAATACACTTCAAAATGGTCAACAATTTTGAGACTAATGTCCCATTTGGAAATATAATGCCGACTTGGCAGAAATGCTTCAGTGATGACTTGTGATGGTTTCTTGTGTTACCTGGGTAATACAGAATTGTTGAATGAGCACAAAAAATATAAACCTAAAAGATTAATAAATACTAAGGCTGGCCATACACATTAGATGGCTGTTGGTCGAACGATACTTTTGGTGGATCGTTTGGTTGACGGCCATCTCAGCCGACTCTTCTGCTTCTGTATAAGAACGCCGCCAACTGACACGTCTGTCAGTGGCTTATCTCGGGAAGAGCAATGTGGTCGGCAGCCCGAAATCGGACATGTGCAATTAACATCTCTCCTTGCCATCAGTCGGCCGGCGACACCCGCCCCCCCCCAATACACGTTGGCAAAACCCGTCAATGTTTGTGGGTTTGGCCGACATAAGCCTGTGTATTGGGGGTCTTGAGTCTAAAAAGCTAAATGCAAAAAAATTGCATATTTACAGTACATGTGGTTGTAACTGGCATAGAGGAATAATTGCAACCCCCTGCAGTAGATGAAGTCTGTTAGCATACAATTTTTTTATTTTCTTAATTCTCAAATTGGAGCCTTGGTTGCTTTCATCGAGCCATAATAGGAGTACCTTTTTACTGAGGCCATGTCACATGCCATAAGTATGTAAATTCCATACTGTTCACCCTGTTCTCCCGAATCTGGCATTTGTTTTTTTTTTCTCTTGTTCCTATGCCTCTCCATTTCTCAGAGGTGGCTCCATCTTCTATATTAATCCAAGTCTTTATTATTCAAGTGGGCATGGCCATCTAACTCTTCTGCGGGTGTCTTCTTTGGGATCTTCTCTGTCTTGACACCTTGGGTTAACCAGACTAGATTTAGATACAGTTTAGAGTGGGCCATATCTCAGGAACGGAGAGGTGCAGGAACAAATGAAAAACAAATCCGGAAACCAGTGGCATTTACATAAGACAAAACTTCATATTTTTGGCAAGTAACCATTCCTCTTTTTAAAGGGATTGTCCTGTCCGGGACTTTAACATTGATGGCCTATACTTAGGATCAATGTTTGATCGGTGGGAGGGCGACACTTGACACCTCCACCGATCATGTGTTTCCATTTTTTCTGCCGGAACTTCTCAGCTCCGTCGACTGTCTAGTGACCGTGGCGGGGTACTAGACGTTCACACCCTATTCAAATCAATTGGGGGTGGACATGCAGTACCCAGCCGTGGCCACTATTTGGTTGACAGAGCTGAAACATTCCGAACACCACACACCAGGACCAGCTGATCAACAGGAATGCAAGGTGTCTTATTCCCACCAGTTGGACATTGATGGCCTTTTCGTATGGTAGATCTATGTTAAAGTTCTGGACCCCTAAGAGGACTCCGACTGTGGCAAGCAAGTTGCTAAGCATCCAATGGTACCCTAGGGGTCTCGATGCAGACACATTAACCTGTATTACACTGCAGTGGTATATGGCAAGTTTTTGGTTGTGCAGCCAAAATTGCCATGTAGCCCCAGCATAAGTCTTACACCTCCCTGTGTATAGATATGACTAGTTGAATAACTATAGTCCCTGCAGGGTTTCAATTAATCCATGTGTGACTCTTCAGATTTTTCATTATACTAGCCTGATGAAGAGGCCTGAGTAGTCTCGAAAGCTAGCCACTTTGTTACCATCTTTTCAGTTAGCCATTAAAAGGCATCAACCACTGAGGACTCTCAAATCTAAATATTTAATTAATCCTTGATACTTGAGGGCACTGTTGAAGCTTGTGGGCCTCAATGCAAAAATCTCCAGGTTGCGCCACTGGCTACGGCACTCTTGAGATCAAGTTGGGGAGGAATGTACAGAATAGTAGAGGAACGCTTACTTTTTGTTTTCTATAGTGTCTAGAACAAAGGTGTTTGTACAAGATCCATAATGTCAAGACAAAGCTGCCATATATAATGCACTTTGTCGTAAGGGAACGAACAGCTGATGGGCATCCTTAGCATAGAAATGGCAGATGTTGCTTTCCAGACTTGAATTGGTACGAAAAAAAAGCTGAAATGAAAAGCTTTTCTAAGACTCGAGTGGTGAGTGTCGCTGATTCTTAAGTTTATGTAGCTCAGTGAAGGCCCAGCCTTGCCAATTAAAAGACAAGTCCTAGACGGTGGTATAAAATGCCTGAGAACACTTTACTAATTGGAAAGACAGGCGTGTGTGCGATACATGCAGCTGCTTTACGAGGTGACATTAAACTTCTAGACTTCTAGAAAACCCTTTTTTTATGCTTTGCAACTGAAGGATCTGCTTCTAAATCACAGCACAGTGTACAAGGATCTAGGAAATGGAATTTGTGTTTTATTTTGAGGGTTTTTAATGGTCACTTTGCATTAGAGGCTCTTGCCTTTCGGAGTATCTACGGTATCTGGAAAGAAACTAAAGCTTGGCTCTATCTTACAACTTTTTATTGGTCCTCACATTTTAAGATCATTTATTTAATTCCATGTAGCCTTCATTGGTTTTGGAGTTTTAATTACGTTATTTTGGCCCACTAATGCTGTTTTCTAAATGTAGATGATGAATGATGCTGATTGCAAAGGCAAAATCCAACCAATGGACCACTGCTGGGAAGGAAGAGTTAAATTCTAGCTCCTTAATGGCAGGACTTTAACATTGATGGCCTAATTCTTTATGTTGTGGACAATCTTTAAGATAGGTCATCAATGTCTGATCACTGTGGGTGCCATACCCGACACCCCCGCCGATCAGCTGTTCCCGATGTCGGCGGTGGCCAGAACTGCTCAGTTACAGAGCTACACAGCTGTCGACAATAGGGTGAGGTCATTCTAGAGTTGATGAAGAACTAAGCAGTTCCGGCCAACACCAGGAACAGCTGATCAGCTGGGGTGCGGGGTGTCACACCCCCATCGATCAAACATTGATGACTTATCCCAAGGATAGACCATGAATGTTTTTAAAGTGGTGGACAACCTCTTTAAGCTAGTAACTAACTTTTTTTTTAATTTTTTTTTTTTTTAAATTTGTACAATCTTGGTAGAGAGATGTCCTTTTATCTTCCTCACTGATCACTTGCACTCAAAAATTACTCAAACCTGTCTACAGTTCTGTCTACAGTAAGCAAACAAATTTTACCCTCTGCTTTTTAAAGGTCTATGCAAATGAGAAGGAGTAGAAGCTGGAAGGAATAAAAGCTTAATGGCTTAAGGAGAAACTGATGCTTTTGGTGGAGAGGTACTGTTTAAAAGATGAGGGTTCAAGGCTGATAATGGCCAAAAAACAAACAAATTTTTTTGCATGTACACACACATTACAGCTTATCCTAAAAGCTTGCCAGAAAGTGCTGGTATTCTTTATCTAACCTTTCCTCAATCCGCTCTTAAAGTTCTGCGCCAGACTAAGCAAGTACATAGGTCTTACATCCACCAATTGGGGAATGGTAATAATCTATAGTATGGGTACTGGTCCAATATTTACTTGTGCTACAAGCTTCTGGGAATATGCAGAATAGATCAATCCACTAGTGCCCAGCTTGCCTCTGCCCACCCAGTTTCTTCTTTTTTTTGCATTTCTAACTCTGGCACCTTATTTGACTCCTGACTGACTATTCTTTTTAGTGTTTTGCACTTTGTTACATAGTTAGAACCTTTTTTCCATTTTTTTCCCATGTTCAGTGGCTTTGAGGTGGAAACCACCAGCTTTTAATTTTTTTTCCTTTTCATCTTTTTTCTAACTATTTTATGATTGTTTTGTTATTGGACATTGGATTTTGACTTTTTTTTTTTTTTTTAGTTTTTTGCTCACATTTGACCTTCATAGTTGATGACATTAACATTTTGGTTTTGGCACTGATTTTGTATCTATAATGTGTGTATGTATAGATAGAGATATATATACAGTACCGACCAAAAGTTTGGACACACCTTCTCATTTAAAGATTTTTCTGTATTTTCATGACTTTGAAAATTGTACATTCACACTGAAGGCATCAAAACTATGAATTAACACATGTGGAATTATATACTTAACAAAAAAGTGTGAAACAACTGAAAATATGTCTTATATTCTAGGTTCTTCAAAGTAGCCACCTTTTGCTTTGATGACTGCTTTGCACACTCTTGGCATTCTCTTGATGAGCTTCAAGAGGTAGTCACCGGAAATGGTCTTCCAACAATCTTGAAGGAGTTCCCAGAGATGCTTAGCACTTGTTGGCCCTTTTGCCTTCACTCTGCTGTCCAGCTCACCCCAAACCATCTCGATTGGGTTCAGGTCAGGTGACTGTGGAGGCCAGGTCATCTGGCGTAGCACCCCATCACTCTCCTTGGTGAAATAGCCCTTACACAGCCTAGAGGTGTGTTTGGGGTCATTGTCCTGTTGAAAAATAAATGATGGTCCAACTAAACGCAAACCGGATGGAATAGCATGCCGCAGCAAGATGCTGTGGTAGCCATGCTGGTTCAGTATGCCTTCAATTTTGAATAAATCCCCAACAGTGTCACCAGCAAAGCACCCCCACACCATCACACCTCATCCTCCATGCTTCACGGTGGGAACCAGGCATGTAGAGTCCATCCATTCACCTTTTCTGTGTCGCACAAAGACACAGTGGTTGGAACAAAAGATCTCAAATTTGGACTCATCAGACCAAAGCACAGATTTCCACTGGTCTAATGTCCATTCCTTGTGTTCTTTAGCCCAAACAAGTCTCTTCTGCTTGTTGCCTGTACTTAGCACTGGTTTCCTAGCAGCTATTTTACCATGAAGGCCTGCTGCACAAAGTCTCCTCTTAACAGTTGTTGAAGAGATGTGTCTGCTGCTAGAACTCTGTGTGGCATTGACCTGGTCTCTAATCTGAGCTGCTGTTAACCTGCGATTTCTGAGGCTGGTGACTCGGATAAACTTATCCTCAGAAGCAGAGGTGACTCTTGGTCTTCCTTTCCTGGGGCGGTCCTCATGTGAGCCAGTTTCTTTGTAGCGCTTGATGGTTTTTGCAACTGCACTTGGGGACATATTCAAAGTTTCCACAATTTTTCACACGGACTGACCTTCATTTCTTAAAGTACTGATGGCCACTTGTTTTTCTTTACTTAGCTGCTTTTTTCTTGCCATAATACAAATTCTAACAGTCTATTCAGTAGGACTATCAGTTGTGTGTCCACCAGACTTCTGCACAACACAACTAATGGTCCCAACCCCATTTAATAAGGTAAGAAATCCCACTTATTAAACCTGACAGGGCACACCTGTGAAGTGAAAACCATTTCCGGTGACTACCTCTTGAAGCTCATCAAGAGAATGCCAAGAGTGTGCAAAGCAGTCATCAAAGCAAAAGGTGGCTACTTTGAAGAACCTAGAATATAAGACATATTTTCAGTTGTTTCACACTTTTTTGTTAAGTATATAATTCCACATGTGATAATTCATAGTTTTGTGTGAATGTACAATTTTCATTTCATACAGAAATTTCTTAAAATGAGAAGGTGTGTCCAAACTTTTGGTATGTATGTACACTGCTCAAAAAAATAAAGGGAACACTTAAACAACAGAATATAACTCCAAGTCAATCAAACTTCTGTGAAATCAAACTGTCCACTTAGGAAGCAACACTGATTGACAATCAATTTCACATGCTGTTGTGCAAATGGAATAGACAATAGATGGAAATTATTGGCAATTATCAAGACACCCTCAAAGGAATGGTTCTGCAGGTGGGGACCACAGACCACATCTCAGTACCAATGCTTTCTGGCCGATGTTTTGGTCAGTTTTGAATGTTGGTTGTGCTTTCACACTCGTGTTAGCATGAGACGGACTCTACAACCCACAGAAGTTGCTCAGGTAGTGAAGCTCATCCAGGATGGCACATCAATGCGAGCTGTGGCAAAAAGGTTTGCTGTGTCTGCAGCGTAGTGTCCAGATGCTGGAGGCGCTACCAGAAGACAGGCCAGTACACCAGGAGACAGAGGGGGTCGTAGGAGGTCAGCAACCCAGCAGCAAGACCGCTACCTCCACCTTTGTGCAAGGAGGAACAGGAGGAGCACTGCCAGAGCCCTGCAAAATGACCTCCAGCAGGCCACAAATGTGCATGTGTCTGCACAAACGGTTAGAAACCGACTCCATGAGTGTGGTATGAGGGCCCAACGTCCACAGATGGGGGTTGTGCTCACAGCCCAACACCGTGCAGGACGCTTGGCATTTGCCACAGAACACCAGGATTGGCAAAGTCGCCACTGGCGCCCTGTGCTCTTCACAGATGAAAGCCGGTTCACACTGAGCACATGTGACAGACGTGAAAGAGTCTGGAGATGCTGTGGAGAGCGATCTGCTGCCTGCAACATCCTTCAGCATGACTGGTTTGGCAGTGGGTCAGTAATGGTGTGGGGTGGCATTTCTTTGGAGGGCCGCACAGCCCTCCATGTGCTCGCCAGAGGTAGCCTGACTGCCTTTAGGTACCGAGATGAGCTCCTCAGACCCCTTGTAAGACCATATGCTGGTGAGGTTGGCCCTGGGTTCCTCCTAATGCAGGACAATGCCAGACCTCATGTGGCTGGAGTGTGTCAGCAGTTCCTGCAAGATGAAGGCATTGAAGCTATGGACTGGCCCGCCCGTTCCCCAGACCTGAATCCGATTGAGCACATCTGGGACATCATGCTCCATCCACCAACGTCACGTTGCACCACAGACTGTCCAGGAGTTGGCGGATGCTTTAGTCCAGGTCTGGGAGGAGATCCCACAGGAGACCATCGGCAACCTCATCAGGAGCATGCCCAGGCGTTGTAGGGAGGTCATACAGGCACGTGGAGGCCACACACAATACTAAGCCTCATTTTGACTTGTTTTAAAGGACATTACATCAAAGTTGGATCAGCCTGTAGTGTGTTTTTCCACTTTAATTTTGGGGGTGACTCCAAATCCAGGCCTCTATTGGTTAATAAATTTGATTTCCATTGATGATTTTTGTGTGATTTTGTTGTCAGCACATTCAACTTTGTACAGAACAAAGTATTCAATGAGAATATTTCATTCATTCAGATCTAGGATGTGTTATTTCAGTGTTCCCTTTATTTTTTTGAGCAGTGTATATAAAATTATTCTATTTTTTGGTTTAATTCAGAAAAGGAAATTTCTCCATTTTAAAAATTTACCTGTGCAGGGGCCAATATCTTGTGGCAAGAATTTTTTTTTTTTTTTTTTTTAATTTGGTTCCTTTTTATTTTTTTTCACCATACACAATTTAATTTACACATTAAATATGTAGATAATGTATTTTCTTTTTCTCACTTCTATCCCCAAGTAAGTGCTGCCAGTCATTCTTTCATTTCCATAATAATTTTCTAGCTGGTGACATGTAGATGTTTTATATGCTAAATTATTCAACAAACGTAAAGCCCTATATATGAATAGATCTGTGCGAACAGCAACAGATCTCATGTACTCTAAACTATCGTGCCGTTTTGTCACTGATACCCTTGATCCCTGTCCTTTTAAACTTCATCTAATATAAAATATTCTGTTGATGATCTGTCCAGAACATACATACGAAGTAATGTGACCTCACGAGACTAAATTATGGTAAATTCCATACATTACTTTAAAGACAAGACCCTTTTTTTTTTTTTTTTTTTTTTGGCAACCTCTATTTGAGTATCCATTTAACATGTCACCTTACGCCTGGAGCATTGGACACTTTTGGACTCTTTGCTACTACACTTGGGTGCGTGGTGACGTAACACAGGAACCATTTCCATTTAAGTGTCCAGGCTGGTTTATTGGTTCTTCATAAACCATGCCACAAGCTAAGGAAAATAAGCGGCCTTTCAGTGCAGGCTAAACAAAGTAAACTGTCCCAACAAAGTCACTTTAGAGACAGCCCAGGACACACAGGCTGGATAGCATCCAGCATACCGGCTCAGTCAGGAGACCTCACACTGGAGGTCTTCTTACCTCCACACACAGACCATGTGTCAAACAAACAGACTCCGTTTTATCATGTGAACCACACCCAGAGGTGGGATATATGGGCAGCCAGACTTGCCCATCTCTCAGACTGCCCGTGAACCTGACCCAGAAGCACAAAACAAGCCTCTTGGTACTATGTGCGCTAGAGCTTTACTCCAGGTTTCTATCACCGTGGACAACCACCTCTGTGTTACATACCTCCCATCAACTATGTTCCAGTAGCCACCTTACACCTATTACTGTGAATGTGTTACTCAGAACTAGAGAAAGTCTGCTGGTTTTCTAGGAGCAGGGACTTTTGATGATGGATGGTCTAATATATCCATTCATCTCTCTAGGTCTGGAGTTAAAGTGCAATACCAGATACAATCTATGGTTAATTGGCATATATATTATTTTACACTTTTTTTGGTAAAGTAACAAAAGTAGCTAATATAATGCGTCTGGATTCGGCACAATTGATTGGGCTTGTCAAAATGTATCATGCCCAATTCTCCAATTTCTGCTATTGTGGAAAAGTCATAAAACCCATTAAATAATTGACCAATACCACCAACATTGGTGGGTTCTGATGACTTTTTATATCCAATGTATGTCTAATACTTTAACGCTGTGTGGTAATTTCTTGTCCTCAAGTTATCGTCATGTGAGGTTTTAAAAATCAGGATTAAGCCTGTGGCCAGACTTCATTGTTCTTTTCCCATCAAGATGCTGAAAACTTATTTTGGGTTCATCCCTATGTCCCATCCTATCTTGTCTTAGTCTCCAGAAGAGTAAGGGGATTAGTATAAGTCATTCTGTTAGCAAATATGGAGCCGTTCGGTTCATCATCCCTAGATAAAGCGAGCCATGGCGCCTAAGATGCTTCTTTCCGTCCACAGTTGCGTTTACATCTGCCGATGGACGGCGTTAAACGACCACTGGTCGACAACGTGTTTGCCAGTTAGTGGTCATTTATTAGCTTGGTTAAGCAGACAGACCGCGCTTCAGATGTGCACGGAACGATCAGTAATCTATCATGATCGTGGCATCCCAGATCATGTTCTGGCTAAACAGAATGATGTGCTGCGGAGAACCAAGATCTCTTGTGCAGCACAAAGTCCTTTTACCCAACGAACAAGCGTTTTGTTCCTTCGTCAGGTGATCGGCAGCCGATTTACAATGCACGATTATTGGGAAACGAGGGATCCTAGGAACGCTTGTTCCTGATAATCGTGCAGTGGAAATGCACCTTTACAGTTGAGAGTTGTATGGCACCAATGTTCAGAAATTGGAGTTTTGTTAAAAGCCAAATATTCTTTCATTATTTTTTTCAATATGAGGAAACTTCTAACTCTGGGAGAACCAGAAAAGCGTCATTATGTCTTGAATTGAACCAAAGGTTCAAGGAGGCCAAAAACTTTGCTCCCTTAGCATAAAACCTGGTCACTGATCCTTAGTGCCATTGAATAATGTTGGATCTGTTACGTTATGATGGTGTATCTCTTTTTAGATCCGTTGGCCTTCAAAGAGATCCTATCAAAATCAATTTCTAAAGACCCTTGTTATCTGGTATGTTTTATAGTCTGGCTGTTGCGTGTAGTCCTTTTGCTACTCAGTTTAACATACAAGGGTATACACCATCCATATTTCATTACCGGTTTACGAGCTGACAAACTTATTTTCATGACAGAATAACATATTGTCATCTGAGGAGGCCTTGAAAGATAACTGCTTGATATTGACAGCCGCAGAGCTTTCCGTCACTTTCAGCACGTCCTGTGATGTGCGCAGAATGCTGATGGCACAAATATAGGCCCCTAGCCGAACAGCAGGATGTGTTGTGACCTTATTAAAAGGCTCTCTGAGACATCAGATGTCACTCATTGTATCAGTTCATCTTGCCTCGTCAAGTCTCGGCCTCTCATCGAATATCTTCTCTGGGGAGATGCCATTATTGTGGCAGATTCTCAATGTTTGATTGACAAGACGACTTTGTTTTGGAATTTTTCAAAATGGAGGCAAATGGCTTATTGTGTGCTTAAAGTTTAACCCATTTAATGCTGTGTTCTACACAACGAAGTGCTCTGACTGACTTTTGTTTCTGCATAGTTTCTCCAGGGGGTTAACCAAAGCTGTCAATGGGGGGAGAAAAGCATTGTCCTATGCATCTTGAGACTCAGACATTCTTAACCCCCCCCCCCCCCCACCTTCCTAAACAGCAGTGTACTTGGAATACTCACATTGGGCCCTATAAGTGGCAAGATTACATTCAGTAGTCCCATCATAGGACCATTTTATTTGAGATCCAATATTCTTGCATTACAGAGTAAAGCCCCCCCACTCTTTAGCTGCCATCTGAATAATTAGCCAACAGTTATCTCCCCCCGACTCCTCCATACACGAGTGCTTACTCTGCCGAGTGGTCAGGTGTTCTCTAGTAGAGCTGCTGAGAGACATCTCTGGTGGCAGCTTATCTCTTTGAGAACAAAAGAATCAACAGTCTAAAACAAGATGACTGGTCCTTCTGTCCACCGACATCTATGGTAGAACAGTCAGGTGGTCCCCCATACACATTGGCCTGCCATCCAAACCCATCAATATCGGCTGGTTTGGTCAACATTTGTCTAATGTCTATGGTGGCCTTAAGTCTACTCTTTGATTTACTTTGTGAATATGTGAAAGGATATTACAGACCTCAGTCTAATTGTTCATGCCTCCGATAGCTAGTCTACCAGACTACCCCATACACATGAACGCTTGGCTTTGCCGAGCATACACCATAAGAATTCTAATTGCTCAATCCGTCTTTTTCTTTCCATGAATTCTGTCTGAGAAGATACAAGACACTCCTACATCTCTCGTCCATACACATTAGGTGGTCAACCAGTCTTGCCGAAATCATGAAGTAAAGAGAATGGTCAACTTAATTGGCATCAAAGTCCCTTTGACGTTAGAATATGGGCACACAGGCAGTGGTGGACATACAAGATGTGCAAAGAGACTCGGTAAATTAAAGGGCCCATCGCCTCTTCAATAGCGTTTCCTACTGTCTTGGTTACTCCTTAAGTAAACTATGAAGCTTTTTGAATTTTAAAGAGAAAAAGAAATTTGGGGCTTTCACAAACATATGCCTATATTGCAACTTCAACCTAATAAGTGTGTGAGATGGAGATTTCTGTTAAAAGAAGCATGCAAAGCCGGTTTCGCACAACCAACATTCACTGTGTGAGCCCAAAACATAATGTCCGTATCGACCGTGGGTCTCTTGACTCTTAACTCA
The DNA here is from genome assembly GCF_046119375.1 of Phyllobates terribilis. NCBI lineage: Eukaryota > Metazoa > Chordata > Amphibia > Anura > Dendrobatidae > Phyllobates > Phyllobates terribilis. The sequence continues at coordinate 334,421,629 of NW_027362768.1, forward strand.
GCAGCCTCAGATGTCTGAAGCTGCTGAGTTTGAGTCAAGAGACCCACGGCTAGTCCGTATCGTGAGACATAAGTTAATGTGCTGTGGTTCGCTTGTAGAACCCAAGTGCCTATGTACTATTTTTGCAGAGAGACCATTTCTTTGTTCCTGTAGGCATGGATTGACACGTCCTCTGGTTGACAAGCCCAAATATAACCCCTGACCACATGGGGCTCAATACAAATTGAGCGCGACTACAGCCTATTCTCTACATTGGTCATGTGAAACAATGGGGTTTCCTTTTTTATTTTCAGTTTCTGTCCAATTTGTATAGCCATGACTGCTTTCTATCTGTCATCAATCTGAAAATTGATGGGACGGCCTCATACTGCTCCTTTTTACTTGAATTGTTCAGTCTCTTGGAAGTAATGGCATTTTGTGGCTATATAATGGTCACGCTTGGCCCACCCGGTTTGTCCCTCTCATATTCTTAGCCGATAGATTCCAATTTTTCCTTTTTTTTTGGTTCTATACATGTGATTATAATTACTCTGAAGCTTATATATTTCTTATTATTTAGTCTGTCAGTAACAATGTCTGAATCTGAAGACTCTTACGTAGGCAAACCATATGGAGTTTTTGAGTCTTGCGCACTCCCTTAAGATCTCATTTCTTCCAGGAGGATTTTCAGCACAAAATCAACCACTTAACTCTGTATCTACAATCCCAGCAGCGGAAATGGATTGCTCTGGGAAAAAAATCGTAGTTTAGAGAGTCGCATTTATCTTGGGATAAAATTGCCTGAGATACAATACAGGAAAAATGCATTTACATAGATAAAGTCTGAGTTAATGACTCTCATTGAACTCGCGTGCAAAAGCAGCCATTTATAATCAACAACGCGCCTGAAATTTGGAGTAATAAATGACTGCAGAGGAAGGGAATATAATGTGGAAAAGCAGGGTTCATTTTTGGGAAGCGGAGAGTGTAAAAAAAAAAATCAGTATTACCGCTGTTTGTAGCAAAAATTTGTTCTAATAAACTTTTTAATTTTTCCTGACTTTTTTTTATGGCGTAAAGTCTGAATACAATAATTCCTTTTTAAACCCATGTTTACCTTTCACCAGAATCGTGTAATGTAGCAATTACCCCCGCGGCATCCAAAATTAAACTTTAGGGCACCAGGATCATGATGTGGTACAATGATATTCAAGTTTTCTTGAATAATAATTTATATAATGTATAATATTTTTTTTCTATCTGATCTATTGTCTGTTCAGTAACTGTTTTTTTGAGACAAGTGGTCTCAGCAGATCTCACCCTTTTTTTTTTTTCCTTTTCCTTTTTAAAAGCGCTAAATGAGGATCGAAATATTGTGTGGTACGCAGTTCTTATTACGGTGGATTTGATTGTTTGGTGTCCAAGCTAAGGTGCCCCTTATCTGTCCAGACATCCACATAATCATGTATGCTCGGTATGGCTGAGCACACGTTATTTTTCCCTCTAGTGGTGGTTTATCTCTCAGGCAAACACAAGGATCACGCATTAAAATTAATCATGCCTGATCCTCTTCTCACCTAACATCTTTTTCTGTCCTCCTTTTTAAACATCGGCCAGACCAATTGACGTGAATTCTCGGGCGTTTGGCCATTTATAAGCATCATGGAGTGATTCTGCACATACTTAAGCCCCCCCCCCCCATACGCATTAGACTAATGTTGGCCAGACTCGTTGTTATTGATGGGGTTCGGTCAACAGTCTAATGTAATGTGCATGGGAACCCTTGGCAATTGGGGGAAATATTTATTCGCATTGCCGATCTTATAGTCTCCCAGAGATGAGTCGTCGCCGGTCATTTCTGGCTTCCGCTCTTACATAGAACACGGAATGCTCGTCTGAACGGGCGCTTCTATGTATGGGAGAGCCGACCGAGATGGTGGTCAGCTGAACGATTGGCCAAATCATTAATCAGCTGACAGCTTAGAATATGTACGGCAACCTTAAAGAGTTTGTCCACTACTTTTACATTGATCAGACATTGGTCATTAATGTCTTGTCGGCCGGGGTCCGAAATCCGGCACCCCCTGCCTATCAGCTGTTATCAACTGCAGCTTCCGGCGCTGGCCGTCCACTTGTAGTGGCGGGGGCTTGGTACTGCACATCTGCCTCCTATTCAAATCAATAGGAGACGGATGTGTAGTACCATGCTGCATCCACTATAAGTAGATGGAGCAGCTCCACAAGGGAGTACTTCTGGCACCGATAACAGCTAATTGGCGGGTGTGTTGGACCCCGGCCGATCAGACATTGATGACCTATCCTAAGGATAGGCTATCAATGTAAAAGTAGTGGACAACCTTCTTTATGGGACGGGTCTTAAAATTTAGATTGTTGGGGAAAAAAAAAAGTGTTATCTGAGCATAATTAGAGTTAATGGAATTTTATGAAATTGCTTGGTACTGCAAGTAATATCTAAATTGCACAACAAGTATTTGATTTAAAAATATTCTAGAGCTTTTGACGTCAAATTTTGGAATTGCAATCTTAAGAGAGAATTTACCAAATATGATCGAGAATTAGTCAGCACATTTTACAATCGGAAGTAGTGGTAGATTCTTGTCCTGCAATAAAAATGATACCCTTCATTTTATTTTTTTACTTTATTTATCCATTGGGCCATTATTGAGAAATCTAGGGTAGAAATCATCATAAGCGACTCAAGCTGGAAGTGCACTGGAGGCGTGTAAGTGCACATAGAAGAGGTCCAAGTGCATTGACACGCCCCTAGGACACTTCCAGCCTGATTTGCATATAGCGTTTAGTCTAGATTTCTCATGACTGGTACATCGAATCTCCTATAAAAAATTATAGCATTTTTATTGTGGGATGTGTACCTATAAAATAACAAAAAAAAAAGTTACTCGTTTCTTCAATGAGATAGAAGATGGAAAAGAACCAGAGTATAAAAGATTTTTTTGTCTTAAAGAAACGTGACGTGAGATCTAAAATTCTATTGTCACCAGGGTAATCTCGAGCTGATAACACCATCTTCATTTGCAATGTGTGTAGCATAATTTTTTTTTTTTTCCCCTCTTCTTCCGTCCCTTGAAGCTTCATGCGTTAGGAATTGAAATTGCAGAGCTCGGCTTTTCTGTGTTGGTAGTAATCTTTTGTTTTTTTATGTAAAAAATGAGGTTGCAAACATGAGCAGCCAGTGATGTATTTGGGTTATTGATGAGGATTGAATTTGCCGAGGGAAAATGGGATTTGGTTACAGTCTGAACTGATAATGATGTTGCCCAAATGGATTTATAATGGTCATTCATTGTTTTGCTCCTGCTGTGAAGTCTATTCCATAAAAATGCATGTCTGCAACAATAAAACCGGCGCTGGCTGCTCATATTAATACGTTCTAAAGTGAGTTTTAAGGCAAAAAACATTACATAGAGTTGAAATCTAGAAATGTAGTATCAGCCTCGTAGAAATGGGCTTGTGGATCTGCCAGAGTTTGCCCCTTGAAATTTTCCTTACACTTTGACCTCAAGCAATGAGAGAATAAATAGGTTTTGGTTTTTTTCCTAGGAAGTTTATTGCATAAAATAAGTTGCTTAGGTCCCTATAGACATTAAATGAAAGTCAGTCGAGCCAACCATTTTCACCAGGACAATCCAGCCATCTAATGTACATGGGGTCTTCTCAACTTTCTCCTGACAGTGTCACTACTGTTGTCGGGTATCCTGGGGCCAGGGGCTCCTTCCCTGTCCCTAGCGCTAGAGGGCACCCTAACTATCCCTTCTCCCTGGATTACTTCTAATAATGAAGACGCCGGGGCCACATACCTTGCTGAGCTCCTGAATCTCCCCTTATTCTGTTCCCTTCAATTCACCCACCAGACTAACAAAGGAATACATACAGGGATAAAAGAAAAATGCCAATCGCACAAATATGCACTCACAAACAGAGGGGAACACTGGGTAGTGAAGGAAGGGAAAAATCAAAGTCGGAGAAGAGGAGTTGCACACAACCAAAACTGAGTAGCAGTTTTGGGTAAATCCATCAAATGCCTCCTCAAACAAAAAAACACCAATTCCTGAACCATGCAGCAATGAAGCTAACTCTGGCAATGCCTGCTTCCCAGAGTCCAGTGTATATAGGAGAGGGGAGTGGCCAACACTGAACAGCTGAGAGCATCAAAGCAGGTAAGCTTCCAGGAGCTCTCAACTGAACAGATTAACACCTGCACTGCTAGAAGAAACCTGCACCGTTTAATAGGAAGAGCTCCTCTCTGTTGCAGAAAACCTGTGACAGACAGATTATTGAGAGGCAAAGGATCGGGAAGTCGGAATTTCAACGCCTGATCGTTTTTTCAGGAGTCATAAGCCACTTCTGGACACCTCTCTTGACGGCGGTTTTTCTCCTTTCTGCCGAAACAGATAACTGCTTGGCCAAGACAAGCGCTCGTGTATGGGGGAGTTGGGAGAGAGCGGTCAGCCGAACAAATGGTTGGCTCACAGCTTCTCCATGTGTATAGCCACCTCTACTCCTTTTTTTGTTTTTGAATGAAATCACATGCTGCCGAGCGAGGAGCGAGTATGTTTAAGAGGGTCAGAAGAGATCGACTAAGATCAAACGAATGCAGGTTTGGCCAACTGCTTTGCTAAAAATACCTGCCTAAAATAAAGTTCTTTTTTTTGCTTGACACGTGATTGTGAGATATTATTCCGTGTAACCAGACATCCCAATAAAGAACATTGTGGTGTGTTTCAGCCCAGGTGACACTGACTGTAATGTTCTTTGTGGACTTGTTGGACTACTTGTCCTTTAATCCAAGTAAAGAGTTCAGTGCTCCCTAATGGGAAATCTGGAATATCTTCTGTCCCAATGAGCATGAATACATTTTCTCTTCAGTAAATATCAGCACCTATTTAGGGAATAACTTTAGACTTCTAGACCCTTGAAAAAGTTATGTATCGAACTTACCCTTCTGTAGTCTTATTGAGGAACACTAGACCCATTCTGGCTATGAACAGCCCTACATTTAAAAAGTTCCATATAAATTTCATATTAATATATAAAGGATTGTCTAAAATGTTTGTGTCCCAGATTTTTAGAGATGGCTTGTTTTTTTTTTTTTTTTTTTGTTTTTTTTTTTTTAAAGCCTTTAAAAGATTACCAAAATGTACAAAAGAAAATTCAAAAATCTCAAATTCTGGCTTAAATGTTCTAAACTTTGATCCTGTTTTGTCTCTGTTTTAATTTAAGATTCTCTGTGTCTCTAAAGTTAAGCCAATGCCCCTCCTCCACACCTGTCCTATTTTACTATCCTGTATCTGGCTGTAGGATAACTGACTGCAGCAGGAGCCTGCCCCTTCTTAGCTGTCTGCTGTAAGAGTCTCAGCCTCTATAATTTTTTCAGGATTAAAAAAAAAAAATCACTACACCCTGCTCTGTTCTCTGACTAGTTACATTCAAAAGAACATTATTTTATTTGCCTGCTGTCCGTTTGGCAAAGGAACCGCACATGGATTCAATGTTGGCCTTTTTACCAGTTCACCACAGGTCTGTGTGAAGGGAAAAAAAAAAGTAGCATGCACAAGTCCAGTCCAATTTATGGACCAGACTATTGCATTTAAATAGCAGGTCCTCCTTGTGCTCTTCTGCTATGCAGAGGGGCAAATGGAGTTGCAGATGGAACCAGTTATGTCTGCAATTTGTCAACTTAGATAATGAATACAGCATTGATGGACAGCCATTTTGTTTTCCCCTTGTAAAATAATAACACTTATGCTCACCTCTGGTACTAGCACTGTCTGCACTGGCTCTCCCGGGGATGGTGTAACATTTTGTCACACAATCCCTGCAGTCAGTCCTAGCTTAACACTCCCACCTTCTGACAAATCACATACATCCAGAGGAAATGAGTGCGTAGCAGCTCTGACTTCCTCCTGATATGTGATTTTGTCCCAGGCGGGGAGAGTGACACCAGTGCTGATTGGCCGTGGGGATCGCATAACATAATGTTATGTGATCGCTGGAAGAGCCAGTGCCAACACGGCTGAAACTGCACCGGAAGTGAGTATGTGTTTTTATTTCACAAGGGGGTAACGTGAGGATTGAAAAAGGAGTTGTCTGAGTAGTGGACAACCCCTTTTAATTGATCCAATAAATTAAACTGAGCCAGAGATTAACCCCATTGTTGTCAGCACAATTTCTACAAGAGAGGGCATGGAAGACATGACAAACGATGAGGGAATATTTGTTGCATTTTATTTTTCCCCTCCCTCATTTACACATTCTTTTCTAGGATTTGTGTTCCTTTAAATCTGGAATGTGGAGAGCGGTTCTGTTAATGGACTGATATGGGCAGATGAATGACCATGTACTCGATAAGTCACTCAAGTGTAATCTCTAGACCGCTCATCCCTTGATAACTATGACACAACGCGTCACGTTGCACATTTCGGAAATGAGACCTGGAGCCTCAACCCTGGAGATTCTCCTCCAAACCCTCATTGCTTTTAAAAGCTGCAAAATAGCTGATTAAAATCGATCACCACAAGTTACTGCATATTAACCAATGCAACAACCAGTTATTAACCTTCCAGACAGCGGCGCGGCCTCACGCTGAGTAATCTCCCCATTCTCCGTGTTATTACAGTAATGAGCATCCATCTAAGCTCGCTGCCTTATTGCTCATTTAACTTTAATGTCTCCTATTTTAGAAGAACTGGTTAAAAATCTCGGTAGTATTAACTTTAATTCATTCATTCCACTTGGTAACGAGAGAGCCAAATATACAAACTCCAAAGCAGGGGGATCTTTCCTCCTCTTCTTCTTCTTTTTTTTTTTTTTTATTTTTTTTTTATATACTATACCGGGAACGTTTCATTTAAATGTCAATTTTTGCTGCTCATTGTGTTTTTGCTAAATTACCTTACCTCCTTTTTGTTAGTGTAGAAATATCGAGCAGAGTTTCCCAGAAAAGATATTTCACTTGGAATAACTGCAGAGTATACTGTGAATATATTACAACAATAATTGCTATCATGATGTGCCCGGATACGTGACATGTTATCGTGACTCACGTGTGTGGATAAATATGCAGCACTGTACAGAATTTTGTTCCACGCCTGTCTAAAACTTTGGCAATGTTGTAAGAGTGCTTTCAAAAGTAGAAGTGTTTCACTTTTTATTAATTAACAAAATTGCAATCTAAATCAAATCCTTATTTGATGTGACCCTTCTTTGTCTTCAAAATGGCACCATTTCTTCTAGATACAGTTTTTCAAAGAACAAAGATCATACCATTTTCAATAGCTAATGGTCACAGCTCCCCCCCCCCCCCATCCTCGCTGCAGTGATGGGTCCATAGATGGAGAGATGTATCTATCTCGATCCCTATCTATAGATAGGGGCTATATACACTGCTCAAAAAAACAAACGGGACACTCAAATAACACGTCCTAGATCTGAATGAATGAAATATTCTCATTTGTTCTGTACAAAGTTGAATGTGCGGACAACAAAATCACACAAAAATCATCAATGGAAATCAAATTTATTAACCAATGGAGGCCTGGATTTGGAGTCACCCCCAAAATTAAAGTGGAAAAACACACTACAGGCTCATCCAACTTTGATGTAATGTCCTTAAAACAAGTCCTAATGAGGCTCAGTATTGTGTGTGGCCTCCACGTGCCTGTATGACCTCCCTACAACACCTGGGCATGCTCCTGATGAGGGTGCGGATGGTCTCCTGTGGGATCTCCTCCCAGACCTGGACTGGTGGATGGAGCGAGACATGATGTCCCAGATGTGCTCAATCGGATTCAGGTCTGGGGAACGGGCGGGCCAGTCCATAGCTTCAATGCCTTCATCTTGCAGGAACTGCTGACACACTCCAGCCACATGAGGTCTGGCATTGTCCTGCATTAAGAGGAACCCAGGGCCAACCTCACCAGCATATGGTCTCACAAGAGGCCTGAGGATCTCATCTCGGTACCTAATGGCTGTCAGGCTACCTCTGGCGAGCACATGGAGGGCTGTGCGGCCGTCCAAAGAAATGCCACCCCACACCATTACTGATCCACTGCCAAACCGGTCATGCTGAAGGATGTTGCAGGCAGCAGATCGCTCTCCACAGCATCTCCAGACTCTTTCACGTCTGTCACATGTGCTCAGTGTGAACCTGCTTTCATCTGTGAAGAGCACAGGGCGCCAGTGGCGACTTTGCCAATCCTGGTGTTCTGTGGCAAATGCCAAGCGTCCTGCACGGTGTTGGGCTGTGAGCACAACCCCCATCTGTGGACGTTGGGCCCTCATACCACACTCATGGAGTCGGTTTCTAACCGTTTGTGCAGACACACATGCACATTTGTGGCCTGCTGGAGGTCATTTTGCAGGGTTCTGGCAGTGCTCCTCCTGTTCCTCCTTGCACAAAGGCGGAGGTAGCAGTCTTGCTGCTGGGTTGTTGCCCTCCTACGGCCCCCTCCACGTCTCCTGGTGTACTGGCCTGTCTCCTGGTAGCGCCTCCAGCCTCTGGACACCACGCTGACAGACACAGCAAACCTTCTTGCCACAGTTCGCATTGATGTGCCATCCTTGATGAGCTGCACTACCTGAGCAACTTCTGTGGGTTGTAGAGTCCGTCTCATGCTACCACGAGTGTGAAAGCACAACCAACATTCAAAAGTGACCAAAACATCAGCCAGAAAGCATTGGTACTGAGATGTGGTCTGTGGTCCCCACCTGCAGAACCACTCCTTTATTGTGTGTCTGGATAATTGCCAATAATTTCCATCTATTGTCTATTCCATTTGCACAACAGCATGTGAAATTGATTGTCAATCAGTGTTGCTTCCTAAGTGGACAGTTTGATTTCAGAGAAGTTTGATTGACTTGGAGTTATATTCTGTTGTTTAAGTGTTCCCTTTATTTTTTTGAGCAGTGTATATATAATATATATCTCTCTCTAATCTCTATTTCTATAGCCATCTATCCCCTAGCTCTATATCTCTAGCCATCTCTATCTATCCATACATAATTACAAGCTCACACCATTTACAATAGCTAATGGTCACAGCTCACCTCCTCCCCCCTCGTTACAATGACAGGTTCCAGAGCATGCCCACAACACTCTCTCTACTTTTAAAGTCAATGCACATTTATAGACTTAAGTGTTTTTTTTTTTTTATTGGTTGTGACTGTTTTTATAAAGTGTTCATATGAAGGCAGTTAAAAGCATAATGGGCAAGATCATTACCCTCTTGTGTACAAAAAAAGGGAAAAAAACCCAGAGAAAATAACCAGTACAAAAATATCAATACCTGGTGTTAAAAATGTAGGTAATCATTTTTTTTTTTTTTTTTAAGGTTTTGCAAAGTTCCAGATCAATTACACGGTGCGCCCTGTTGATGTACATTGTCCATCAGGTTATGTCACGGTTGCTTCAGAAAAAATTGTGACCCCCCCCCCCCCCCCAAAGAGCAGTTACCTCTCCCGATGTGTCTGGTTTAGTAAATACTTGTATTTCTGATTTTATCAATGAAGACGCCTCTTTTCTTAGAATTCCACTCTGCAACCTTTATCAGCACAACTGGTTGTTGCCTGTTAACACTCTGCCGCCTGATGTGTCCCACCTACTGATCTGACTGGTTTGTGAAATGGTAGATGTGTTTTGATTGTCAGAGCAAAGATAAACCACATGCTTCCATAATCATCAAGCCACCCGAAAATAGCTCAAAGTGCCACATCTCAGCGGTACCGTGCAGGTTATTCCTCCTGGGTAATGGCTTGTAATGTCACTTATGAAAAAACTAAAGTTGTTAAAACTAGTGCCTGGTATTTTTTTTTTTTTTTTTCTGGATGGAGGTGGAGTACACACGTGAAGAATAATGGCATGCACTGATCTGATTAGGAAATAGATTTTTGCATGAACTTGCCTAGATCTTCGAGCACGTGAACACCATAAAAGGATGGTTCTCATGAGAGGACCTACTATAGGCATTGGGTAATATCTTGCAATATGGGATCCAAAGTGATTTTATCAGTTGAGGTTTTGTGGAGTAATTGTAGCTTGGACGGGCAGCATGGTGGCTCAGTGGTTAGCACTGCAGTGCTGGGCTCCTGGGTTCAAATCCCACCAAAGACAACATCTGCAAGAAGTTTGTATGTTCTTCGCGTGTTTGTGTGGGTTTTATCCGGGTTCTCCGGTTTCCTCCCTGGTGCTATACAAAAATAAATATTCTTATTGGACAGAAATGGGAATTGGGTGGATCCAGCCGTACAATGTTCTGTTTGGTGAAGTTTTTTGTAAACCCACCCCACCATTTTTAATTTTGCCATGTAGGTTTCACTCCTATTTAATTATTATTTTTTTTTTTTTTTGCCAGAGAAAGAGGAAAAAAAACAAAGGCGCAAACTTGTGAAGTATTGTCACGTAGACTACAATCTAATTTTTCTTGGGCTTTATCTTCTCGCCTTTTGGATGTATGCAAATGCTCATAGTATATCAGCATTGTGTGCTGCCATTTGGTCTGCAATGATCAACCGTATTCGATCACTTTATAGAATAATGCATGTAATAAAAATTAAATAAATAATTTGGCGCTTTTACAACATTCATTAGTAATGTATCCAAAATTTGGATATACAGTATATTCGAATAGTTAATTCAAAGAATCAGCACCTGGCAAATAGAAATGTGTTTGTTTGTTTTTTTTTGTTTTTTTTTTGCGTCTCCTATAAAATATTCAATACTTGATACTTGAGTTCTATCTTCTCCTGCAGACAGAATGTGCCCCCAGGTCCTTAATAACTCGAGTTTCTCTGGCCGGCTAGGGGGACTCTTGTGGAGGGAATCTTCACTCTGGTGATCCTACTGTCTTGGGTACGGGGCTGACGTCTGCCCTAGCATCCAGTATCCTGAGGCTGCCTGTACTGTTCCAAGTACTATCTATCACTGAACTTTCACTTCCTGCTCCTAGAAACTAACCAGAGATTTTCCTAATGTACCCACCCTCTATGGGCTGTCCTGACACACCGTTAACTCTCTCACTGTCCTAAATGCCTGCAATCCTACTGGCAGACTTAACCTATCATCTGCATTCGGGACAGTGGCATCTTGTGTCTGGCTACAAATACTACAGCCCACAAGGAAACATATCAGGGACAGAGCATTTATTCACATCCTGTGCTCAACCACAGCACTAGGTTTTCTCTCCCTCTACTGGTCTGGATTATCACAGCTAACCCCTTAACTGGACCTAACTGCAGGCCAGAGAGATCTATCGGTAAAATACTCTTTAACCCTTTTAGTGCCAGAGGGAAGCTACTTCCTTCCCCACTACTACATCACCATCCGACTAACTAGCTTAGCTTTTACCATAACTCTTTTTACCTTTTAAAAGAGGCACCTACACTCTCATTGAATATTATGAAGATTGTGAGACATTTGAGACCCTCTCAGATCTGTGTTGTGACCTTCATTTGCCAAGGGTGAGGATGCAGCGTTAAAAATATATATATATATATATATATATATATATATATATATATATATATATATATATATATATATATATATATATATATATATATATATATATATATATATATATATATTATATATATATATATATTTATTTATTTTTTACTGATTTATAGAGCTCAAATGTAAGCAGACATGGGGTCAAATGATACAATTCCGACACCTTGGTGCTAAAGAACTCAATGGTCAGGCAGCAGAAGAAAAGCAGGCTAGTCATTAAATGTTTGAAGGAATTTGCTGAGCCAGTTCATAAACTGAAAGAAGTTTTACTTTTCTCCAAAAAGGCATGCTCTCATATTGGTTACACGTCAGGCAGGTTAAGTAGCATGGTGGTTCATCTATGTAGATGATCTCCATCGTGGTGACCTCCCCTTTAATACCATTATGCTTTTGAGACTGTTCTTCTCTAGTCCACTAGAATAATTGTTATGGCAGCCGCACTATCTCCAATGTTGAGATGCCCCATTCCTGACCTGTCTTGTCTTCTATCGGCATGCAGATAGACCACCTACACCAGCCACTATTTGATAGCACAAAGGGTTTTTTGCTTTGGGAAATTGTCCCAAATCTACAACGGTTTCACTGCCCCCTGCATAGTCTTTGGCTTACAGCAGCAAGGAGGTCATGTCACACGTCCAACTCCTCCGAAATGGGGTTCATATCAATGTGACCCATCTCCAAAAAAAATTAAGGTAAAGCGACACAGTAGTTGAATTCTAGTTATGGCCGTTATGTAGTGTTTCGGGATCTAAACACCCCACGATGTTGTATAACTGTACCCCACCCATAAATCGCTCACCTGGTGTCAATAGAAGGATCAGATCTTAAACCTTTAATAAACCAGTCTTGACCACAAATCTTCACCGGCAATGCCAAGATAAACCGACACGACCTATGTGAGAATTGCAACCTTACATTTGCATATTTTATCTCTGCAAAATGGCTTAATGTTCCCTCGTTGCGACGTGATCTATGCTGATCTGGATAATACATCACTGGAAACAAGAAAACAGAATGTAACATCTGTAAAGTAAAAAAAAAAAATATACAGAAAGATTTAACACGTTGCCAGGTGCACGGTGTAAATTGCTACTTTCTTTGTTCTGATTCCTCAGCCTTTCGTTAATGTCTCTGAATAAATTGTATCAAAGTGGTTTTGTGTTCTGCAAGGTCATGTCTCGTAGGTAATCATATAGTGAAATATTTAATTTTTGTGGTGCGCTTTCCTCTTTTACAAAAGGTGTCAAAAATCGAGGGGGGGCGGGAGGTGCTATGCATGTGACATAATACAAAAAAAAAAAAGCAGTGGTCCACCGTAACTCATGCAAAAAAACCTGTTGTCAGGCATTTCTTTGCCAACTATTTAATTATGTAATACCTGTTTTCAAGATAATTTGATGTGTTGACATTTTAAAGGGATTGTCCACTACAAGGACAACCCCTTCATGATCTGAATATTCACCAACATGAAAATAAACTCTTCTACTCTCCTCCTGTACCGGCGCCATTCCAGCCGTGTCGACACTCGTGTTCCCGGGGCTCACATGCGTTATGACACATGAGCCCTGCTCCCAATCAGCACTGCCGTCACTGTCCCCACCTCCTGACGGATGTATAAGTATTCAAGAGAAAGTGAGCGGCCGTTCTTGAACGCTTTATCCTGGTCTTGATCTGGCGCCTCCCTCTTTTCTTGCGATTGCCGTTCTCCTTCTTGCTTCATGTGAATGCGTTCTACATCATCCACAGTGTCCTCTATGTGCCGGCGCTCTTTGCCCTTTCCCTGCGCATTACAGTGCTTTGCTCTGCTCTCGGCAGGGCCGAGAGAAGTGCACCTGCGCAGGAGCGCAACGGAGGATACTGTGTGGATGACCTAGGCGCGAAGTAGGGAAGGAGGATGGCTATTGCAAGAAGAGAGGAGGCTCCGGATCAAAACTAGAGCTGCCAATTGGACGCGTCTAATAAACCACACTGTAAATGCATAATTCCAACTCCTTTTTATTGGTTGCACACCAGCAGCGCAGAATTCCCACTATTTCCTTTCCTACGTTGGATTATTAATTATATTTTATTGCACCATTTATTCCATGGCGCTTTACATGTGAAAAGGGTGTAATGCAGCGGCCTTCGGCATTACTGTAATGGTCCAGAGTGTGTTTTGGCTGACCATGTACCTCCCCCAGGTGACTGGTCACATGACTGTGACATCGCACAGGTCCTGTGCACACAGAAGGTCTGATCACATGACTGTGACATCAGCACAGGTCCTGTGTGCATTGAAAGATGTATAAACCCTGGTAGTTTTGAGATAGGGTGTGAAAGGCGTGAGGCCTGTTCCCCGTGTGGGACACCGTTGGAGTGTGAGGCCTGGTGAGGCCTGAAAGGCAGAGGCTGGATCCGTATGTGTGAGGGATTCCAGTAGCCTTGGAGGGCCAGAGGCTTGGAAGGCAAGAGTCCTGGAAGGCAGAGGCTTGATATGAGGTGAGACCACATACCAGTAGCCTTTGAAGGAACGAGGGCTGGAGACCCCCATTTGGGAAGCCGTAAAGCCACAGTGGTGGCAGAACAAGTCTGAAGCAGCTAAAACCCGGCAAAGGTAAAACACTGCGTTATATGGACATTGATATAAGTGACTTTGCTGGAGGCTGTAACTGGAGTCAAGTAGGCCTGTCTGCCACTTGAAAGGCTCCTGGACATTATATGTAATATGTCGGCGAGCCACGGAGTTGGACTCTGTTATAGCAGTTATGAAGTAAAAATAGACTGCTGGATTGTGAAATACTGGAAAACGTGGCTGGTGTACTTCAATTGACCCGGTGCAGCGAGTGTCCCCCAGCATGATGACTAGCGCTGCCTTACAAGGGGGTATACATAGCAACCAACAAGTCCAATAATCTTAAACAATACAAGTCACCAACTGGTTCAGAACGTGTGAGAACCCTGCCCGCGAGGGCTCACAGTCTACAAGGGATGGGTGTGGATACAGGAGGTGAGGGTACAGCTGATCGTGCAGCGGTATGGTGGAGCGAGGGTTACTGTAAGTTGTAGGCTTGTCGGAGGAGGTGGGTCTTCAGGTTCATTTTGAAGGTTTCCACCGTAGGTGAGAGAGTCTGATGTGTTGGGGTAGAGAGTTCCAGAGTGAGGGGGATCTACCAATCAGGTGCTGCAGCTGCTGGAACGTTGATTATCGTATCAGAGTTGTCTCGCAGAACCCTACCAGGTGAGCGGAACCTCCAGTTGATCACTACGTTATCTTGGATGACACCCTATTGTGCTTTTCTTGTTCCTTAGTTATTTTCTTCTAAGGATAAGTGCTCTCCTTCCTTGCAAGAGTCACTGATGATGACGGCTGACTTATGGCCAACACATCTGCACTTGATGGTTCTTTAACGTTTTTCAAAGTGCCAGAAAAGCTTTCCCTTAGAATTTACAATTTTATTGTCAACCTTTTTTTTTTTTTTCTGCTTGTTATTTACTACAGGAATCAAAGTTGCATCCACGTAATGGACAAATTAGAAGTTGAAAATAAGTTTTACAGGGGTGGGGTGGGGGAGTCTTGTCTTCACTCCCATAAAAAAAAAAAAAAAAATAGAAAACAATTTCCCCAGTCTATTTCTGCCTTCAGCTGCATTGATATCTGAATCTACTTATTTGGAGTACAGATGATGGCAGTGATGGGTCAGCCCCTGTCTCTTCCTCTGAGTGTTCTGCTTTTCAGACTAATCTCCTGCAGCTGCTTTTCCCCCAAAGTTAGTGACACACAGGTGCTGAACTGACCCATCACTGCCATCATCAGTACTCCAAATAAGTACATTCTGATAGCAGTGCAGCTGAAGGCAGAAAATTGACTTTGGTTAAACCATGACTATGGTTAGAAGCTACTTACAAGCATTTTTTTTTTTTAACAGGCGTGAAGACCCATCCCCTAAAAGGTTTTGCAAACATTCATAGCTTTCCATTATTTATTGTAGATTTTTATTAATATATTTAAATTATTAAATATAATTTTATTAGATTTTTTTTTTTTTAACATTAGGTGTTATTCATTTTTAATTGGCACATCACTTTTGATGGTTTGTCAATCTGTCTGTAGATATGTGGGTTGGCAGACTACTAAACCTTTTAAGTTACATATTGTTGGCATGATGCCCATTTTAAAGGTGAATGCAAATGACCTATAATGTAGTTTTACATTTTGAATTTTTAGCTGTAACCTAAATCTTGAAATATATAGAGAGAGAGAGAGAGAGAGAGAGAGAGAGAGAGAGAGAGAGAGAGAGAGAGAGAGAGAGAGAGAGAGAGAGAGAGAGAGAGAGAGAGAGAGAGAGAGAGAGAGAGAGAGAGAGAGAGAGAGAGAGATCTAAAAATATATATATAGATAGATCTAAAAATATATATATAGATAGATCTAAAAAAATATAGATAGATCTAAAAAAATATATATATTTTTAGATATATATATATATATATATATATATATATATATATATATATATATATATATATATATATATATATATATATATATATATATATATATAATATATATTTTTAGATCTATCTCTATTTTTTTCACTCGTGCCCCGATCTCGTTGATTTCCAACGGTTTTGTTACAATGTTTGTAATCTGTATTGTGTTATTTGATGCACTTTCTTCTTTGCTTAAAAGAAGGTTTTCGAACGATATAATTAAAGAGAGTTGCTTAATCTGTTCTAATGAGACAAGATTAGATAATTGTGAAGTATGTGGTTGAACTGAGACATATTTCTTGACATCTGTTAATATTTTGCTTTGCCTGTTTTTTCTAATTGATGTAGATGTTCACGGGGCTTGTGTGTTGGGTTTATGCAGTTACTAAGGTGAAAAATGAAGACTGGAAAGTGATGGAACATGATTTGAGGTCTGGTGAGGGTTTATTTTGCATTTTTCCTTCTAAAATCAGAATCCATTATGCAAACGCGGTGATGCACTTGTTACAGCAGGCGGTATCTCATGAATTTTAGGACCTGTATTCTGGTGGCACATAAGCTCCGATGAGATTTCTAAATGTTTCACCTGCTGTCATGAAAAACTGTCTAAAATGTTCACTATACTTGAAGGTTTCTTTGGAAGCTCTATTTTATTTATCGAAGCTCCTGGACTGGCCCACGGTAGAACAGGGGAATCCCCTGGTGGGCCCCTGTGCAAGCGTGAGCCACTTGCCTCCAGTCATGAACAGTAATTGGCCCAATACATTTGATTCACTACTTAAAGACAAAAGCAACATCTCCTCATTTATTCATTTGTGAATCTTTACATGTAGCTGAACTGTAGGCTTCCCAGAGTCAATGTTACTTGAGGGCCCTTGCCACCAACAGTCTGATACTGGTCGGGGAGGGATCTAAGGGACTGGCAGGGCATGTTCCTCCATGGGTGGTTGATGGAGATGCATTGACAAACCTTTTTTGCCTTTAGTTTACTTTAATTTTAGGGCTAAGGCAAAAAAAAAGTGGAATCCTTACACAGGGAAGGATAGTCCGTACTTGCCAACAGTCCCAATTTTGCCAAGACAATCCTGCAGTCTGACCCTTTTATTAGGGCAGAAGCAGGATTTAAGCCATAACGGCCTAAAAATAGGAGTTTGAACATGCATGAGCTTACCCGAGGATGGAGGTTAAAACTATTGTTCGGCACCTGCTTATTGATGACCTAAACCCTTCTAATCTCATATTGATGACTTTCCCAAGAGAGAGGCCATCAGTATGGAATTCCTGGACTTTTTTTAAATTTCCCAATTGTGAAAATTAAATGTAGATACACTGCTAGTTACTCTGTAGTAGTTACAGAGGTGTCCAACAATGGCAGTACTATCTGTGCCGGATCTAGATTTGTGAGCGCCTTAAAAAAAAAAAAAAAAAGTCTGAATCACAGGACCAATATCCCCACACAAGTGCCTTCTTGACCTCAAACATTTCCTTCCATAATCCCATATCCTGCAGAATCCAGAAATTGTTCCATTGTCTAATCCCATTTTTTCCAAGGACAACCAGTGGCGAAACCCCTTGGGAATGGGTTTTCCTTCCTTTCTTTATGGAACCCATGAAGAAATGGAGCCCTGACCATATTAACATTGCTTACGGGAAGGGGCCAATACCTACTCAATGGTGCAGCAGCCACAGTTGTTCTCCATGCATACACACCATTATGCATGATTAAAATTACTGGGCAGTTTAATCTCTGAAGCAAAACTTTTCCTTGTGGGACTTCGTTTTCTTTCTAAAAAATAAACAATGTAAAAGGGAAAGTACATAAACCCAATTATAAACTAAAAGTTTTGAAATGGGACAGCAGAGGATTCTTATTCCTTTTAGTTCGAAATGGTAGACAAAGACAAAATTTGAAATAGAATTTGGATATGTGAACAGAGCACACTGTTCACACTGCGTTTTGGTAGTGCGTTAGTGGCTACGTCTGAATCTCGTTTTTAGGGAAATTCAAGCAAAATCATCAGATTAAGTCAAAGACTGCAAGTGAACTTGGACAATTTTAGAGAAAAAAGATCTTTTCAGACGCGTAGGGCTTGATGCATCAAAGCTTTCATGCCAGAGTTGCACCAAAATTTTGCAAGTTTTGGCATTCTCTTGCCAGGTTGGACAATATGGGTGGAACTTGGGCAAATGGCTGCGTTCGCTAAGCCACAAGTCTTAATCCAGCCCAGTAGTATTTGTAGCGAGGCGCACACAGATGTGTACTCCACTTGTCCGACGCTCCTGATTCATGCAGAGGCTTATTCCTTAACCTTCCTCATGAATCTCGAGCTGCTCCGGCACTCCTCTTCACCAAGACCGGTGGGAAAAATTCCCGTCTTGATGCATCGGACCGGACCCATAGTCTGCTACTTTTCTGTTCTTGTTTGACATGAAGGACCCAATTATACAAAATAAAAAAAAGACCTCAATCTGTATTTGTGTCATTGCAGTCTATGGCCTCATGAGAAAGGAGAGGGGGGGGGGATTTAGTTCTGAAATCTGTTTAGAGGGATTCAGGCGGAACATCCGAACAAGCTGCCGAAACGTAGTGTGGACATGGCCTTAGGATGTGGAGATCCTCCTTCTATTGACCCAAGTCATTTGTGGTGTGTATTTCATGGCTCCACCGTGTGACACCTAATTAGGTTGGGATCAGGTTATCCAGTCTATAGGAAGGATCTGTCAGTCACTTGGAATCAAAATGCCTATTATTTGTAGTATGTAATTGATGGGCAAGAGTGAAAATTTCTGAAAGTAGAACTATGTCCGCTGTCTTTGAAGCTTTAGGTTTTTGTTTACTTTTTAATGTAAACTGTATCATGTATATAATTTAAGTTTCTACAGATGGACAGACGCCTAAATACAATTTTAACATGTGTGATCACTTTTATTTTTTTTTTACAAAGAACATCACATGGCAAAATTAAAGTAAAGGCATAAGTGCATGTCGATGTCTAAATGTTGATTTTTGGTTTTCTGATCTTTTCCATTTTTCTGTGCTTTTTTTTTTCGTTGCTCCACCCCATTTCCTAGACAAAACAGCCAGCGGATATTAACTTAATCAGGAAATGTAAGTTAAACAATAAAATCCCTTTTTATAAAACACGTCGAGGAGGGAAGTCTCGGAGACCATTCTGGTCTAGAGTCCTATTTTTCTTTCTTTTCTTGTACTTACTCCACCCCTGGTCACATGCCCTCTACTGTGTGTAGGGATTTCTTTTTTTTTTTCTAGGTTACCACTTTGGGTGAACGCCATAAGTTTTCACTATTTGTCTGAAAAATATTTAGATTTGAGAATCCTCAGTGGTTGATACCATCTTTTCAGTTAGCCATTAAAAAGGTAACAAGTTGCAAGCTTTCGAGACTACCTAGGTCTCCATCAGGCATAGTATTTGTCTGATTATTGCTCCCTACTGTCAGCCTCTCAATGCTTTTTTTTTTTTTCTATGGTGTTCACAACTTTCTCCAATTATAACTACAATTCTGAGAACCATGTTAAACATTTACATCCATGTGCGTGACCGCTGTCATCTCTCATATACTTGGCTTTTTATTAGCTATGAACTTCATGTTTAGTGAATTTTTAGCTAACCTGCTAAGACTCACGGACTGTTTAGACTCCCGGTAAGAAGAGAGATTTCTTGGTGTCCCGGAAGATAGTTCCACCCCTCCCTCCATTACTGGTGATTGTGATGTTGGCTGAAGTCATCATTTGTCTTGATCACTTACCCAGATGGCCCTCCATAATTATGCACGCATTATGTGTACATGCCTGAACAAATACATACAGGGTATAGGATTCACTCGCTACTTTACCAAGAAAAATTGCTGTAACTCCTAAAAGGGATGGTCAACCGTACTGAAATTTGGGCTGTACATACTTGAGTTCATGAGAAGTGAGAGTGCAATGAGATACCTCCTTTGCGCCGAGTGGTCTCACTGACTTGACACCCCGTCGGTCGTCTCCACTACGAGATAGACTTGCCCTTTCTGCGCTTCGATAGATTGTGTGATTTTTGCATTTCACTGCCAAACTCCTTCATTTGTTAACAAAGTACAGAAACCGTTTAGAGGAGCATGTTTTCATTGTAAAAACTTATTGGAAACTTGAATCTTTAAAGAGGCGCCATAGTGAGTTTCTAAATAAGTTTGGCGGTTGAAATCTGCCATCCAAACTGTGTATTGTCATTAATGAATAAGCTGGAACGTACAGGAACATTACTGGATAGGCCATGGTGGAGGACGTCCTAAAATATCCACCGGATTTTTTTTTTCCTTTTGGGGCCATTTGAAAGGTCTGTTGTACAGTAACAAGCCACGAACATTACATGCGCTCCGAGAGAACATACAGCGAGAAATTCAGGCTATGACCCCAGACATTCTGCAGAATACATTCAACAATATGGAATGGCACGTGAAGGCGTACTTGGATGTGAATGGTGGACATTGTCAACACCTGCTTTAAAACCGTTTCTCATGAACCAAGGTATGTACAGTCCAAATTTCAGATCGATCGTCTTTTAGAAGATACAGCAATTTTTCCAGGTAAAGTAGAGAGTAAATCACCCTGTACTTGCTATTTTTAAGGTTGCAGAGACATTTGCATCCCTAGCTGCCATCCCTGGGTCACCAATTACCAAATAGCCAGTTAAAAAAAAGTAAAAAAAAAAAATGTATGTGACTGACAGTGACACAGGGCACTTTAGAACTCTAGCTAAACTTTCCTTCGCACACAAAGGCAACGCTTCTGTTTGCTGCTGTAACATTGTAGCATTCTATTTAAATGTACGGATCCCCCCCCCCCAACCAGCTCTTTAAGCATAAGCGCTTTTTGTCAATTCTAGTCGCACCTCTTGGGCCATCTCTATGGTATGCCTGCTCCTAGGAGGGGGCCGTTCTGTATGGTATGCCTGCTCCTAGGAGGGGGCCGTCCTGAATGGTATGCCTGCTCCTAGGAGGGGGCCGTCCTGAATGGTATGCCTGCTCCTAGGAGGGGGCCGTCCTGAATGGTATGCCTGCTCCTAGGAGGGGGCCGTTCTGTATGGTATGCCTGCTCCTAGGAGGGGGCCGTTCTGTATGGTATGCCTGCTCCTAGGAGGGGGCCGTTCTGTATGGTATGCCTGCTCCGAGGAGGGGGCCGTTCTGTATGGTATGCCTGCTCCTAGGGGGGGCCATCCTGTATGGTACGCCTGCTCCTAGGAGGGGGCCGTCCTGTATGGTACGCCTGCTCCTAGGGGGGGGCCGTCCTGTATGGTACGCCTGCTCCTAGGAGGGGGCCGTCCTGTATGGTACGCCTGCTCCTAGGAGGGGGCCGTCCTGTATGGTACGCCTGCTCCTAGGAGGGGGCCGTCCTGTATGGTACGCCTGCTCCTAGGAGGGGGCCGTCCTGTATGGTACGCCTGCTCCTAGGAGGGGGCCGTCCTGTATGGTACGCCTGCTCCTAGGAGGGGGCCGTCCTGTGTGGTACGCCTGCTCCTAGGAGGGGGCCGTCCTGTATGGGACGCCAATGTGACACCCCAGGGGTCTGGTTGCCACAGTGATAGAGATATTACGTCTGAGAGCAGGTGGGAGGTCTCTTGGTCAGGGATCCTATGCATGCCACACCTCCTGCCCAGTCCTGGGAGGGGAAGAACTTCCCCTATATAAACCTAGGGCTGAGGCAGGGTTAGTGAGTAGAGAAGAAGTAGAGACAGAGAAGCAGATATAGGAAAAGAACATCAGGAGCTCTGTGGGAACAGTGCTACAAGGAGTCAGGGGCTGGCAGCTGCAGAGCTCGCCCTGACTGAGAAGTATCACTGGACCCGGAGTCCGAGGCTGTGGGGACTAATCTCTACCCAGCAGCAGAAACCGACCGGCAGGGGATTGCAGGTCCTCTGGCCCAGAAACCCGAAGGCACGGTCACACGCGTGGGACCAGCACCGCCATCGTGGAGCGGAAGCCATTAGAAGGCCCCGAGTCACCGGCCATACGGGTGAGCACCACACGGTACACTCAGGGACGTGGGCTACTTTTACCCGCCTCTAGCAAGGTAGCCAGAAGAGTACAGTTAGTTGGGAAGGCCTACAACTCCGCCTGGCCAGGGGAGATCCCATCTGCTCAAGGACTGACCAGGCCCCGATTGCTAGCAAGTACTCCGGGAGGGTCTATCTTTGTCACCAGTAAAGACCCTGAACTACACCGCATCGTCTCTGAGTGGTTCCTGCTACCCCCATCATCCACGTCGGCTGCCCTGAGGCCATACCCCTCCCGTTGGGGGTTATACCATCCACGCTGCACCATCCTTCCACCGGCCTCAGCGGTCTGCCCTGCAGCGGCAGCTCCATAGCTGCATTCAACGGGTGGCGTAGTCATCCACCATCTACTGCTAATAGACTGCCACTTAGTCTGACTCCCTGGGCACGGACCGGGTCACCGCCACGAGACTACTACCCCCATCTGATCCGGCTCCGGGTAGGCTCCCGCGTGCGCAACGCTGCGCGACTCAGGCCCAGGGGCGCGTCACCTGCTCCTAGGAGGGGGCCGTCCTGTATGGTACGCCTGCTCCTAGGAGGGGGCCGTCCTGTATGGTACGCCTGCTCCTAGGAGGGGGCCGTCCTGTATGGTACGCCTGCTCCTAGGAGGGGGCCGTCCTGTATGGTATGCCTGCTCCTATGGGGGGGAGGGGGAAATACGATCTCTATGGCACACCTGTTCTTGGGGGATCTCTCTGGTATCACTGCTCCTAAGGGGTGGGCTCTACAGGGCTAGCTGTAGTTTTTATTGCGTTATGAGGAGCAGAGCTTGGGGGGAGGGGGGTTGTTTCATTATTATTATTATTATTATTATTATTATTATTATTATTATTATTATTAATTTTTTTTTTTTGTGTGCATATAAAACATCCCTTCATAAAATGTATAATAAAGTGATCATATATTGGTTAATAGTAAATATGACCAGTTTGTGTTATGTAATGTAGCTAACTAAATTGAAGTATTCCATGCATAACATTTCCTTCTGACTTTCTGATGGGTCTGCATTCAGAGCTCTGATGTGTCCATCACAAAATGTCAGCTGTAAATATGCTTGTTTTTTTTTTTTCTTCTTCTCATAGTGAAAGTTCTTTCCGAAGTTCTTCTTGGGGCCATGAATTAAACGCAAATGATTTAGGATGTGGAGATCTGAGCTGACTTGGGTCACAGTCTATATATTTTTGCTTTCTGTGCCGAGCTCAGATATTTACAAAGCAACTCGTAACCTTCACAGATTGAAACGTACAGTATTTGATTACAGAGTTCAGAGTTTTTTTTTTTTTGTTTTTTGAAAAGGTCTTTTCTGGCAGAGACTTTAAAAATATTGCTGTCCCGGAGAAATGACATTTATAAATGCTGCCAGTTACATTTTCCTGTAACTACTTTGTGGCTGGATGTTTTTGTTTCCTTTTTTATATGCTTTTGCATCGTGTGTGGTTTATATCTAAAGTGGAAATATTGGATTGACAGCCTGGCTTATATCTAAATAGCAATGGAGCGTTAAAATATTAAGACAGACCAGTAAATCCACAAAGGACAAGTACCAATTATTAAAGGGGAGAAAAAAGCTTTAATATAAATATTTATCCTTAAGTTTTCATTTCAATGTTTGGCTTGTATTCTCTGAATAAAGAACGCTGTACCATCTTTTCTTGTAAACTTAGAAATATGCATTATTTTGTCTTATTGCTCCTGCAAGTTTATAACCTTCCACCAATTAAAGGGATGTGTACCTTAATGCTGACTGTCCAATCAATTCTGATAATTCGTGGTGGAAACGCACTGCGGGTGGTACCCGGGTCGGCAGAGGATGACTACTACTCCTCTCATCCGACCGCTGATCCCTCTGATAACAGCAAGAGCGGCGCGGCTGAGCGGAGCAGTAGTGTCCTCAGCCGAGCCGGGTACCACGTGGCGTAAAAAAAAAAAAAACCCTATACAAACCTGTCCGGCGGCCACCGTGTCCTCCTGATGTGTTCAGGCCGGCGGTACACTGCTGGGAGCGCGCACACTCCCAGCAGTGTACTGCACTGCCAGGACATGCGGTCACGTGAGCTTTCAGATGAGAGCTCATGTGGTCTCACCGTGGGAACATTCTGAAGAATGTTCCCACCAGTACTGGTGGTGAGCTCATCGGGGCTGATCAGCTGATTAAACCCCAGTGACTTCACTCCTGCAGCAGCAATGTATACTTATTGGAGTGATTTTACACCCCTGTCAGTGTAAATTGCTGTCTTCTACAGCAGTGATATCAGTGATTGCTGATGTCACTGCTGTGGAAGTGACACGGATCGCCGAGGGACAATCGTTGGCGGTACATGGACTAAGTGATTGATGTAGGACAGGTGAGGGATATGGTTGTTTTTTTTTATTTTATGGGTTTTTTTTTCAGAAGATCGAGAGATTCGTGGACTTGGAGTGTAATGAAAATTTTTTTTTAAAACCGTGTATTTATTTCATTAAAATACTTTATTCTGGCAATGTTTTATTGAAAAAGCGGCGACAACTTTACTACGCGGTTAGTAATGGGGGTGTCTTCTAGACGCCCTCCATTACTAACCTGGGCTTCACGTCAGCCTTCAATACAAGGCTGACGTGAATCCCAACCCCATTACCCCACTCGCCACCGCTACAGGGCAGTGGGAAGAGCGGAGGCTAAGCGCCATATTTGGCACATTTTATCGATGCGCCATTTCTGGGAATGCGGAGGGGTGATATTAATAGCCGCGGAGGGGGCTAGTATTCATGACCCCTTCCCTGGCTATTAATATCAGCCCACAGCTGTCTAGTTTAGCCTTTGCTGGTTAGATTTTATAGGGGAACCCCACATCAATCTTTTTCTGGGGTCCCCCTGTAATCTAGCCAGTAAAGGCTAAACAAACAGCTGTGGGCAGATATTAATAGCCAGGGAACATTGTTGGCTAATGGCCCCTTCCCCGGCTACTAATATCAGCACCCAGGGTCGGCTTTCCCTCTGCTGGTTATAAAAATGACGCGGGAGCCCACGCCATTTTTTTTTTATTTTTATTTTTTTATTTTAGGCTCTGTGCCCATGATCTGGACGTAGCAGCTTTGGACGCATAGTTTTTTTTCTGCGTCCAAAATGTTGCATTCTATTGAACGCAGGTAAATCCACATGTGTTCACTAGACCATGAAGATTTACTGCATTCAATACAGTCTAGTGGTCAAATTTCTGTTGCGAACACTAGCGACTCCGCAAGAGAATTTGACATGCTGCGGTCTTGAAAGACGCGCCGCATGTCAGTATCCACGGATGATTTTCAGCCTCTGATGCACGCATAGTATATGATAGAACATCTGGATGCTGCAGGTTTGACGCTGTATAAACACGCAGCGTCAAACCTGCAGCAGCTCCTGATCGTGGCCACGTATCCAAACTCACCCGCAGCATGCCAATTTCTGTAGCGGAGATTCATAAACGCTGCGGAAATTTCTGCTTCAAATCCTGAACTTGCGCACATAGTCTTTTATAGGGAATTATTTAAACAGACACATCCCTTTTTTACCTTGTTACACTTTTCTAGGCACATTGCCCACTTTTGTAGGAGCAGGGGTGCGATTATAACACTGAGGTGCCTATAAACTGAGCGGTTAGGCATTGACATTACACATGCCCTAATCTTCTTTCCCCGTTGCCATTAGAAAGGAAGAGGTGGTCGGCCGGTTCTGTTATTAAATTGACAAGTTCGATTTCCTTTTTTTTTCCTAATTTTGGGTCCTTTTACTCAAGTTCTTCTACAAGTGATGGTTAAGGGTGCACCATAGAAAAAATATTTTTGCCAATTAACAGTTCATTATTAAGGAATTCCAAATGTCCTGTTTCCTTCTTGCATCTAATAAGAGAAAAAGGCTACATTTGAAATGGGAAGTATTTATCTCATGCTAGTACTACTTTAATACAATTGCCGCTATAGAACAATACATGTAGTCCCTTTATGTGCTTTGGAGGTTGAAGTGGGTCCCTATGAGGTTGCACCAATGGTACGTCGATCCCTCTCCAATACTCCACTGATCTGGTTACAGGTCTGGTGGCATCCACAGAGCTAGAATGGCTCGGCTCCTTACTCTTGAGTAGCAGCTGAGCTGCTGCACCAGACAACGACCACGGCACAATGTAACGAGCAGTGCTGCTCTGACTGTACACAAATAGCTGGTCTAATCTGTGATTGATGACCTAAGTCCTGGAAAACCCCTTTAATGAAGAGTAAAGGCCCCGTCACACATAACTAGATCGCTAGCGAGATCGCTAATGAGTCACGGTTTTGGTGACGCAACAGCGATCTCGCTAGCGATCTCGTTATGTCTGACAGGTAGCAACGATCAGGCCCCTGCTGTGAGATCGCTGATCGTTACAAAGCTTCCTGGACCATTCCTGGGTCGTTGCGCTCCCGCTGGGCAGTGTGCATCGCTGTTTTTGACACCTTATCAACGACCTCGTTAGCGATTCAGAACTGAGACATGTAGGCGTGCATAAATTGGACTTTTCTGCGCTCCTCGTCCCCGATTGGTGGTCACTACTGCGTCCATGTTTTTTCAGATCCCACCAGCGTTCTCCGGCTGTGACTCCACTTTGAAGAAATCAGGCATCTTTAGCGAGGTAGGTATTGCTTGGGGTCTCAAATGAGTTTCCATTTTTAATGGAGACGCAGTAGAGATCTCATCTGACTGGAGACAAAGTGTTAAACCAAGGCCACCCAATCAGAACGCAGTAGCGTCCACCAGCTGGAGATGAGGGGGGCGCGGAAAAGCAATTTTATGCACGCCTGTCTGACACAGTACAGTCCTTATCAAGGTGTGGATCGTTGAAATAGCTGCTGTGTGAAAGTGTCCCAACGACCACCGAGATCGTTGGTTAGATCGCTGGGGCGGCCGAGATCGTTGGAAAGTTCTGCATGTTTGACATCTCCCCAGCGATCCCAAAACCGTGACGCAATAGCGATCTCGCTAGCGATCTCGTTATGTGTGACAGGGCCTTTAGGCTGTTGGATCCTAACTAGAGATGAGCGTTGTTCTACTCGAACTGTTCGCCAATCTCAAATTCGAGCTGTTTTGGGCGGTGTTCGAGCCGTTCGGCGAACACGAACAATTTGAGAAAAATTTGGCTATTCGAGGTTATGTTAGATAACTGTTCGTGCACCAAAATCATAACTGGATTTTTTCTCAGTAATGATGAAAATTAATGTTAATACGCAGTTTGAGTGTACAGCGGGGTGGGGGGAGGGGCAGGGGATGGATCTCTGCAGGAACAATGAAGATCTCCATTTTTTTTTCTCTTTCCCGCATTTACAGTGGGGAGGTGCAATCTGTCAGCCTATCAGCAGCGCACACACGGAGCGAAGTGCTTTTTTTCACACAAGCAAGGGCATGTGTCATTGGCAGTGTATGTCACATGTCCTTGCCCTATAAGACCAAGCCATTTTCCCCGTCGCCACCATTTTCTCACTGCTGCAGCTGCGTGTTAGACGGCACCGCTGTTGCTGTGTGCGCTATACCTTGTTAATTTCAAGCCAATTTTCGCACAAATCTACAGATAGCTTGGGAGTAGGGAATAGTTGTGATTGCAGTCCTTTTAAGGACTAGGTTACAGCATTTCCTACGACTTTTATCAGGGAGGTCTGTGCTCTTAAATAGATAGGTTGTGGGAGTAAAGACTAATTGTAATTGGAGTCCTTTTCAGGACTAGGTTACATGAGTTCCTATCAGTTTTTGCCAGGCAGGTCTGTGCCAGTGCTGTGCAAGTTTTTTTCACAGCATTTGGCTGAATCTAGCAAAGCTAATCCTTTTTGGCCTATTGCAGAGTGTGTTAGTCAGTGGAGTAGCCTATCTGTGTTGCAAGATATACCACCTGTGTATAGAATACCAATTTTTTTACTGCACCTAGTGAAGTAAAATCTTTTGGGCATAGCATCATTCTATTAGTCCATCTATACTGACCTCCATCAGGTTGCAAATTAAAACTAATTTTTATCTGCATCTACAGTACCTCTGAAAAAATATTTGGGCTTCTAGCAGTGTGTGGGACTTGTTCTATTAGTCCATCTATACTGACCTCCATCAGGTTGCAAACTGAATATATTTTTTTCTGCATCTACCTCTGAAAAAATATTTGGCCTTCTAGTAGTGTGTCGGACTTTCTCTATTAGTCCATCTATACTGACCTCCATCAGGTTGCAAATTAAAAATAATTTTTTTCTGCATCTAACCCAGCCAATAGTTTTGGCCTAATACCACAGTTTGGCCACTCAGCTTTGCTCGGTTACCATCCATTGTTTTTTTGTGCAAACAACTCCAGAGTTGTGAATTAGTTAACCACCAAAATGAGTGGAAAAAGGCCTGCTGCTGGTGGAAAGGGGAATAGGCGTGTTGGGAAGGGGAAAAAAGGTTGTGTCCGTGGGGTAGGTGTTAAAGCAACAGTAACATCTGCAGAAGAAAGACCATCTTCCAGCCAAACTAAAATGTCTACTTCTTTTAGCGGACAATGTGATAAGATCCCTTTCTTACGGCCACGCCAATCGCTACAAATTCCAGATGAGGCACAAAAACAGCAGGTGCTTCAATGGATATCAAGTGCTCCTTTAAGTGGGCTCTCCTCCACATCAACTTCAACATCACAAATACTCCAGTCCTCAAAGGTGTCACCCCAATCGCACTTGCTTCCTCACAGCTCCCAAATCTCCAGCTGCCCGTCTGAGTATGAGGTAGAACAGATGGTTGAGTCTGCAGAGCTGTTTACTCATACTATAGCTTGGGAATCAGAGGTCGACTCCAGCGCTTCGGTGAATCCAGACGAGGAAATGATCTGCACTGATGCCCAGAATCTTTGAGTCGGATCCAGGACCAGACGCAGAAGGTTCTGACCATAATGTAGACCCTCATTCCCAAACTGTAACTCCTGTTGGTGGAGACAATGAGGAAGACGATGATAAGACTCAAATACCTGATTGGAGCGACAACTTTAGTTTTTTGTCAGGGCAGGAACAGGTTGGCTCTGAGGACGACGGGTGTGATAACGCACAGGGTGATGATGATGAGGTTGGAGATCCCACTTACTGTCAACCCACAGTCAGCCAAGAGATGAGGTCAGCAGAGGAGGTGGAGGAAGATGCTAGTGACGACGAGGTCAGGTTGCGCCTTCCTGGACAGAGACGTAGTACTGGAAGCACGTCAACAACTGCATCCTCAAACACAACTCTGCCTCTCACCACAAGTCGTGGTGGCTCTTCAGGTCGCATGGGTGCTAAGCCTTGCATAGCCTGGGCATTTTTTCAGATCGATAAAGATGACCCAACTCGTGTTATCTGTAACATTTGTCAGCAAAAGCTAAGTAGAGGCCAAAAAATACATAGTTTGAGTACTTCATGCATGAACCGGCACATGGACATGAAGCATAAGTTGCAGTGGGAAGCTCAGTGTGCTACAATGCGGCCTAGCCGGCCGGGCCAACCACCGTCTGCCATATCTTGTGCATCCGCGGCCTCTTCATCCTCTGTGACTGGGGGGACAGCAGTCACACCTGTTTTGGGGCGCAGACCTGCCACCTCTTTACCCGCAACAGCCAGCGTGATTGGCAGGTCATCATTTTCTTTGGAGGTGGTAACACCAGCTGGTGTTGAGCGCTGTCCGACATCGATAGCACCACCTTTGGATGAAGGCAACCTAACATGTCCGCCTGCATCTTCCTCACAGACCGGCAGTTTGCCGGGGACACCCTTATCAACCCCGTCTAAGCACAATAGCCAGCCCTCGGTCCCTCCGATGTGGACAAGTAAAAGACCATTTCCTCCTAGCCATGAGAAAGCTAAGAGGTTGAATTTCACCATCTGCAAGCTCTTGGCTACAGAAATGCTGCCTTTCCGCCTGGTGGACACAGAGGATTTTCGAGACCTTATGTCCGTCGCAGTGCCCCAGTACCAGATGCCCAGTGGGCACTACTTCTCAAAGAAAGGTGTGCCTGCGCTCCACCAGCATGTCGCACACAACATCACCGCTTCTTTGAGAAACTCTGTGTGTGACAGGGTGCATTTCACCACAGACACTTGGACGAGTAGGCATGGACAGGGGCGTTACATGTCGCTGACTGGGCACTGGGTAACTATGGTGACAGCAGGACAAGGGGCTGCTGTCCAAGTCTTGCCGTCCCCACGAGTTGTGCGTCAATCCTCTTTATGTCAAAGTTCCTCCACTGCTTCTGCCTCCTCAACCTCCTCTCGGTCTTCCACCTGCACCCAAAGCCTGTCTGGTCATGCCACAAGCTTTCTAACTGCGCAGAAGGGATCCTGCACACCTCCTTACTATGCTGGCAGTAGGGCTCAACGTCATCAGGCGGTTTTTACATTGAAATGTCTGGGAAATGTGAGTTACACAGCTGAGGAGTTGTGGTCAGCTCTGGAGAACCAATTTCATGAATGGTTGTCTCCACTGGACCTGAAACCAGGGAAGGCCGTGTGCGACAATGCTGCAAACCTGGGTGCGGCCCTTCGCCGGGGCAATGTCACACACGTGCCTTGTATGGCTCACGTGTTGAACCTGGTTGTCCAGCAATTTTTAGCCCACTATCCCAGACTAGATGGCCTTCTGCAGAGGGCACGGTCGCTGTGTGCTCACTTCCGCCGTTCGCATCCCGCAGCTCAGCGACTTACATCTCTACAGAAGTCGTTGGGCCTGCCACTTCACCGGCTAAAATGCGATGTGCCTACCCGGTGGAATTCAACTCTGCACATGTTGCAGCGACTGTGGCAGCACCGACAAGCCCTGGTGCAATACGTTCTGACGTATTGCCTGGGCCAACGAGATTCAGAGGTGGGGCAAATCACGCTGGAGGAGTGGTCTCAGATCAGGGACCTATGCACCCTTCTGCACAGTTTTGAAATGGCGACGAAGATGTTTAGTGCTGACGATGCCATAATCAGCATGACTATTCCGGTGATTTACATGCTGGAGCACATGTTAAACAGAATTCGGAGTCAGGTGGTGGCACAAGAGGAGGTGGAGGAAGTAGAGGAGGAGGAGTTGTATGCGGAAGGGCTAACATCTGCAAGGTCCAGACGGTCGGCAGCACCAAGGCGGCAGGCATGTGAGGGTGGGGGAGATGGTTTTACCAGGGCGCATGGTAGCAGCCAAACTAGTGAGGAAGGTGCAGGAGCCCAGGAAGAAGTGGAGGACGAACTGATGGAAGACTCATCAGATGAGGGAGACCTTGATCACATTTCTGTTGTGCGAGGTTGGGGGGAGAGGACAGAGGAAGGAAGCATGATTGTTACCTCGCCACCAACACAACAGGGACTTGGTGCTCCTGGATGCGCAACACACATGAGTGCCTTCTTGCTGCACTACCTGCAACATGACCCTCGAATTGTGAGAATTAGAAATAATCCTGACTACTGGGTTGCCACACTGTTAGATCCCCGGTACAAAAGTAAATTTGCAGAAATTATTCCTGCCATAGAAAGGGATGCACGCATGCAGGAGTATCAGCAGAGACTGTTGCAGAATCTTACATGTGCTTTTCCACAAAATACCAGTGGTGCACGTAGTGAATCTCACAGTTCCAACTTGCCAACCGTGGGACCGTCAAGTGTTCAGCACTCAAACCGTAACAGAACCACAGAATCTGCTGGTAACATCAATTTTGCGGAATCATTTCACCACTTTTTTAGCCCATCCTTTGCAAGGCCACAGGAGACAAGAAGTCTGACACATAGTCAACGCCTAGAGACGATGGTACAGGAGTATCTCCAAGTAAACATTGAAGCCACGACTGTGTCACTGGACCCTTGCTCTTTTTGGGCTTCCAATCTGGATAAATGGCCGGAGCTAGCCACTTACGCCTTGGAGATCTTGTCATGCCCCGCAGCCAGCGTTCTGTCTGAACGTGTGTTCAGCGCTGCTGGTGGTGTGCTGACAGATAAGCGCACGCGGCTCTCCACTGATAATGTAGACAGACTCACGTTCATAAAGATGAACAAATCATGGATCCGAAACGACTTTTCTACCCCTGTGTCATCCTGGGGAGAGTAAAAGCTTGATGATTGGTTAAAATCACCCTACCAACCGTTTTAAGCTTTCAAATTACTAATCATGTTTATCTGTATCTTGACTGGAAAATAATTTGGGCTTTGTAGCAGTGTGCAGCACTGATCCTATTAGGCCATCTATACTAAAGCTTCACCAGATTTAAAATTAAAAATAATTTTTAGCTGCATCTAGCCCGGAAAATAATTTTGGGGCTCCGAGATGCGCAAGGCACATAAGTGCCTTCTTGCTGCACTACCTGCAGCATGACCCTCATATTGTCAGAATTCTAAGTAATCATGACTACTGGGTTGCCACACTCTTAGATCCCCCAAACTTTTCGATCAACCTTTTCATTTTAATAAAGACCAAAAAAATGGTCATTTTTGAAATTATAAGCATTAGCAGGTTGTTAGAAACTGAAATCAAACAGTTTTCAACTCAAAACTTTATTCTAGGTGATGTTACATTTTCACATAGGACCCCTTGTTCGAAAGGAGCTTCTGAACTCTCTCGTCCATTGAATTTGTCAGGTTTTGGATGGTTTCTGCTTCAATTGTTTTGCATGAGGACAGAATACCCTCCCAGAGCTGTTGCTTAGATGTGAACTGCCTCCCGCCATCATAGACACTCCTTTTAATGATGCTCCAAAGGTTCTGAATGGGGTAGAGGTCAGGGGAGCATGGGGGTCACACCATAAGTTTGTCCCCTTTTATGCCCATATCAGCCAGAGATGCAGATGTTTTATGTGCAGCATGAGATGGTGCATTATCATGCAGAAAAATGATCTTGCTGTGAAATACACGGTTCTTCTTCTTGAACCATGGCAGGAAGTGCTGTTTGAGAAAATCCACATACATTATGGAGTTCATCTTTAGCGCCTTCAGGGATCCTAAAGGGGCCGACAATCTCTCTCCCCATGATTCCAGCCCAAAACATTACTCCACCTCCTCCTTGTTGGCGCTGTAGCCGTGTTTGCGTGGGGTGTCCATCAACCAGCCATCCTCCACTCCATCCATCTGGACCATCGAGCGCTGCACGGCACTCATCCGTGAACAAAACAGTTTTGAAATCAGTCTTCATGTAATGTTTGGCCCACTGGAGCCGTTTCTGCTTGTGTGAAGTGGATAGAGGAGGTCGACAGGATGGCGCATGCACAGCTGCAAACCTCTGAAGGACCCTGCATCTTGTTGTTCGGGGGACGTTGGAGGCACAAGCAGCTTCAAAAACTTGTCTGCTGCTATGACAAGGCTTTTTTGCCGCTGCTCTTTCAACCTGACGTAATTGCCTGTAGGAAAGAGTCCTCAATTTGCCCTTATCAGCACGCACACGTGTGTACTGTGAATCAGCTACATACTTCTTGATTGCCAAGACACTTCATCCTGATCATCGCACAATGTTGATTGTAGTCATGCCTTGACCTAAACACTCCACAATTTGTTGCTTCTCAGCAGCCGACACATCCTTTTTCTTTCCCATTTTGGCAGAAAATGTAGGCTGCTTAATAATGTGAGAGAGCCTTCTTAAGTAGTCTTGCCTTTCATTGGACACACCTGCCAAACTAATTAGCACAGGTGTCTGCAATTGCTTACAGTGATATAAAGAGCCCTGACACACATCACCATCAATGAGTTTAACTGACAAACAAACAAATTCTTCCCTTATCACTCCTAAACACTTTTTGCATAATAATTTGGAACGCAGTGTACATGTGCTTTTCCACAAAACACCAGTGGTTCACGTAGTGAATCTTACAGTTCTAACTTGCCAACCGTGGTCTGTATGGAGTTGTTCAATAAAGGGCCCAAAATTAAGATAACATAGATGGGAGAGGTCTCTATGAATAGGAATTCCTAAGTATTTGATACCCTGTGAGGGCCAGGCAAAGGGAAAGTTGGACTGGATGGAATCCTATATGGATTTGGGGAGGGAGACATCGAGGGCCTCAGACTTCGCTACATTGATTTTAAAATTTTACCATGTAACAAAGTGATCTATTTCAGCCATAACAGCATGGATGGATATATGTGATTGAGTGATATATACTAGGACATCATCAGCAAATAGAGAGCACTTGTACTCGGTGCCTCCCACCTCAATCCACCTAATATTGGGGTTATGGCGAATTGATGAGAGCAGGTGCTCCGTCACTAGGATGTATAAGAGAGGGGACAGAGGACATCACTGCCTTGTCCCATTGGTGATTGTGAAAGGTGATGAAAATGTTCTGACGCACCCCCTGGGCTTTGGGACACCCGGAGCCGGACCCTTTTTGGTGGATGCTGGTGGTTGTAGTCTTCGTGGCGGCGACCCGGTTCCGTGGCTCAGGGCGGTCAAACCAGTGGCGGAACTATTTATGTGGTTTTGATGTTTAAATGTCCGACTACGCCACCCGTGGATTGCGGTCAGAGTGAACCGCCGCTACAGGGCAGACCGCTAAGGCTGGTGTTGTGGGTGCAGCAGAGCGTAGCATAACTCCCCACGGGAGGAGTATAGCCTCAGGGCAGTGTATGCGGAGGATGGGGGTGATGGTGCAGGGCAGCAGCAGTAACGACACGGAGTCAGTGATGCAGTCCAGGGCCTTTACTCACAGTTCTTATTATCCAGACCACGTCTGCAGGTAACGGCTGCCCACGTCGTACTGTGCTCACCAGGTGAGGGGCTCAGACAACTCCCAGATAACTTTGGAGCACTTCACAGGACCCCCTTTGTGTGTCCTTTGTCTGGCCTTTCTTACCAACACTTCTGTCCGGCTGCCTCGGGCCTCCTCTTGGTAAACTTGGCGCCAGTTTCCCTGACCCTATGTGGTGCCTTCCTAGCGGGTGTAGCGAGGGGCTGCGCCACATAAAATGTCAGAGCCTCCGGTTTCTAGCTGAGGGTCGTTTCCTGCCTCCACTAGTTCGGGGACCGGTCTCCCCCTTTGGCCTGACCCCTCCACGCAGGTGGATTCGGGCGTGCGGTGGCGACTCGCCTGTCCGCACCCCTGGGATCCCTTCATTCCTCGTTCCTGGAGCCTTCTCCGCTCCTCTTCCTTCCTTCTCCCTCTTCCAGGCCTGGGCCTCTGTTACTAGGCCCGCCTCCGGAGCAGAGCTCATGCAGAGCCCCTGCTCCCTGCCACTTCTCAGACTTCTCTGCACTGAACTAAGATGGTGCCCACCTTTTATACTCCCTTCTCAATGCACCCAGGAACTGCTTCCTCCCTGCTCCTGCACTACAGGGTTCCCCTTCCTCAGTGTTCCCTCCCCCCACTCCAGCCAGGGACAGGGACTGTCGTGCCCATCTCAGGGGCATATTGGTCGCCCTGCCCCACGGCAATGTGGTGTAATGCATGCAGGTGTCGGGTCCTGATCCACACTCCATCCTTACCTGAGAGTGATATATCACACCTCTGGGTGAGGTGCAATACATCTGTAGCAACCAAGCCCTCAGGGTGCTACAGTTCCATTTATCTTCAGCCTAGGTGACGTATTGCGATACAGGGCCGTGATTTTGGCTATAAAAGGGTCCCCTAGACCCCTACCCCAAGCTTTTTAAGAGAATCATATATGGCGTGCCAGGAGACTCTATGGAATGCTTCCTCAGCATCCAACGAGAGTATCTAATTACAAATTTTTAACTGCATCTAGCCCAGGAAATACTTTGTGCCTAGTAGCAGTGTCTGCTAGTCAGCGGATTATCCCGGCTGTTAAGCAAGCTACACCACCTGTAGTTTAGACACTTAATTTTTTCAAAGGAAATGCTTCGGGACCATGGGATACTCAGTGAAGAGCATCAGGAGGCACCCCAAGGCATAGGGGCTGGGACTGGCATTAGGATGCCTTGCGGTGGACAGCCGAGCTCGATCCTTATAAAAGCTTTTTAACTGCAGCAGCTTTAGTGGACGCTACTGGAGCTGGAATTACGCGGCTGCTGGCATGAGACTTGCCCTCCAATAGATCCTTGTAAATGGATTTAAAGTGTATTCATTCAAATTAGAGAGACAATTTAAATTAAAAAGCTTAGAGCTGCCTCCACCACAGGGGGGCTCGCTCGACCCACCAGCGGACAGGCACCAGTATTGGGAGAGGGGGGCTGGCCATCAGGGTTCACCGCGGCTCTGGCACAAACCCGGCGACACGGAGGTGGCACGGGCAGGAGCGGACTGGCCGTGTCTGCTTCTCACTTTTTGGATTTTAGAAGGGCATGACATGCCTATATCGGTGTCTCCCCCTCCTTTTACTCCTCCACCTCTTTTCTTTTCGCATGACTATGTGTACTTGTCACTTTTCCATGTGTTAGTTGTGTCTTCTGAGCAGTTTGTCAGCTTTTGGACACCTTTGAAGGTGTTTTCTATGTGTTTCTATGTGTTTTTGTTTGCCTGCCATTGGTTTTAACGGTGTTCGAAGGTGTTCGACGAACAGTTCGGCGAACACACGGGTGTTCGACGAACCGAACCGAACTCGAACACTACGGGGGTGGCTCAACACTAATCCTAACCTACCTGACTCTATTGTTTCCAGGGAAGACTCTCCCCCTCTACCCATACTCGTGTGCCCAGCAGGCGTGTGCATGGAAAGGTTGGAAGGGCTATCCGTCTGCTCAGCAGATACCACGTTTGCCATTGCCAGTTTTGCCATGATCTTAATGTGACTTGATTTTGTAAAACGAAAATATTTAGAATTCATTGTACCGAAATGTTAATTGTTCTCCCGTATGTGGGTTTTCAGTGTTGAGACTTAATCTGTATTGAAATAAGCTCTTCCCGTTTCTAAGGGCTGATTTTATATTCACGATGAAAGTAAAATAATATGTCATTGAGAGATAAAAGATGTAAGTGTATAAGATGAGCTTACAAATATCACTACTTTCTTTTTATAATTGAAACCATTTTGCATTGAAATATATTTCTGGAGTTTAGGCACGCACCGGATCAAAGACCTGTTCTTAGGGTACTGGTTGGATCTCGACTTTCCCCAAGGACCCCTTCTTTTTTATTTATTTATTTTTATACAGAATAACCTTTTTCTTCTAGTGCTAGGCTCTGTGCTCCTTGAAGGAGAATATAAGGTGTCAGAACTGTGTCTTGTACTAGGTGTAGGTGTAGAGACTGTCTATGACTGTACCGATTCCCATCTGTTTGCAGGTGTTCAGTGGACTACACAACCGCCATTACTGGAGGGTGTTGATTGATCTAAAACGCTAAACTGCGTCTGATCCTTGGTGCACGTACTGAGGAGAACATTTAAAGGGACCGTCAAGACTAGGAAAAAACATGTCTTTCTTCCAGAGATGGTGCCACACTAGGGAAATGCCTGGTATTGCAGCTCTACTCATGTATGGGGCTGACCAGTAAAACTACATATTACCTGTTGAACAGGGGTAGCCCTAGTTTTGGAAGAAAGCAGTCCAATTGTGTTTTAAAGTGAACGTGTCATCAGAAAATGACTTCCTGTTTGCATCAGGTTTTTATGTTAACTGTAACTTGTCAGGCGATTCATGCTGTCCAAATCACAATTGCAACCAGATACTGTATATACTTATCTGAAATGCGCCGATGTTTCGGAGTATATATACTTTGGTGTCCGGATAGATCTTCAGACTAGTGTGGTGTTGCACCTGGCCGGCTCATCCCAGCACTGCTCTTCCGGTGCTAGGAAGATCCGGCCAGAGATGGAACCGGATTAACCTTTGTTCTCAGCCTGGATCTTCAAAGTATATCTTCCCTGAAATACCATTGCGTTCCGAGAAATGATACACCTGGTTGCAAGTCATGCTGCAATTCATTAGTACTGCAGTTTGAGCAACATGAATTCCCTGACGGGTTCCCTTTTTTAATTGGCAAAAAAGTTTTAAAAATTCAATTTGTTTCTTATTTTTGATACCGTGATCTGCAAAAAAAAAAAATATACAGAATTCCTGTAATTTTCACATTGGTCATTGGGTCTATGCATCCTGTTCTTTCAGGAAATCTGTATACATTATACATAAGCAGCAGTAGACTGACTCCACCCTGTTTTTATGTATTGAAGCCTCTAATGAGCATGTGGAAAGGTCATTGTTGAGAGGGGAGTGGGATCAGGGCAGCTGTGACTTTGTCTATTGTGCATTGTGGATCTTGTACTATCGGCTGTATATACTGTGGGGGTTTCAGCTCTCTGGTAGCACCTTGGATGTGCACAAGGGTTTTTATATCAAAACAGAATAAACTTTATTGTCCTTACTAAACTTTACAGCTCCTAAATGAAAATATTCCTTTCTTCAGCACAAATGCGTAACAAAACAGCCCTTTCTCTGGGTAAGGCAAAGTAAATCAAAACTGTCTTGCCCACTTGGTATTACAGGCACCTCTCAGTCTCTAGCATAGACTGACCTAGACACAACACACTCTGCTAAGCTAACAAACCTACCTGTTATTAGACCTGTAAGACCTGTACTAGAGTATGGGAGCGACCTTTCCCACCCACGCTCTTTTGGTTGCTCCTAAATCCTGGACCCAAAATCCAGTAAAAAAAAACCAAAAACCTCAGTAACCTATTGTTACAGGGGCACACTTTTCCCAGCTCTAACATCACTAAGGCTAACCACTTTGGTGACCCATATCTGCCATCCAGGACATTATCGCAGATTTTCTTAACACTTTATCATTGTAATTCTACCTGTGATGATAATAAAGTTGGTGAAACATTATTTTGTAAAGAAAAGCAAGTATGAGTTTGAAATTGCCCCAATGGCCTGTGTAAAAATTGCAAGATTTCGTTTTATGTATTTAAACATGTCAAATGAATACAAATATACATTTAATACAAAAGCATGATTTACAATATGAACAGTTAAGGAATTTCCCGTTTATACATTCCTTTTTAATCCTTGATGAGTTACTGTATACGGTTGTTATAGTTTGGGAGAGGAGGAGGTTTCCCACTTGTTTCCTTTCCTGACCCTATATAGATAGGGCATTGTCTCCTGCACCCTGGGAGGGGGCTCAGTCCAATTATGTATTACACACATGACCTGATACACGACTACATTTAATTGCTAAAGCTTTCCTTTTATGGGACAATGTATCCATGTAATATATACAGTGGATCAGCACATGATTTCCGTTAATACTAGATTTGCTGCCATTTAGGCTCGCTGTGTACATAAAGCCCAATTTGTCGTTTTGAACCCTCAGATGAGTTGATATTGAGCTGATGTCTAATGCTGGCAGTATACCAAATGTCCTTCTGTTGACCTTGACAGCATCACTTTCAATCACTCTGTGGTGACTCCTCAATGCACCAGATTTGTACTATGAGAACGGAGTTATTTCCATAGGATCTAAAAATTCACACAGCCATATGTTTCAATTTTTCCTTTGCATGCCATCATTAGCTTTTAGTTTGTGCACCCATTTATCCGGTGGTGTGCTTTCCAGATTTAGGGTTTCTGTGTCACTAAACCATTTGCCATTGCCTTCCAACTTCATTAAAGCGATTTCCAGCTGCGTCACTAAATTCTATGGGGATCGTATTCCTGGATGCTGAATGCTGGCGGAAGCGTAACGAGTCTCACCTTGCCATGAATGCGTTATGTCGCTTTATATTAATCTTTGATTGTGATGTGTGTTTTTACCCATTGACATGTACACATTGCTAGTGACAGTTCCTGGGTTTGCAGAATTGGTTTATATGGGTTTGTGCATCTGGAATATTCGGCGTTAGGTTTATGTGATTTTCTCGTATGTAATTCTGTCAATAATAAATATAATCTATATACATGAGCTCCGGTACAGACAATGTGATAAAATGTTGTGTTAGACAATAACAAATCTAAACTGTAACTATGTCTAATTCAGGAGTAATATAGCAAGTGTGTAATAATTCTCTTGTCTGGGCTTTTTTTTTCCCCCTCTGTCTCGAACTTTGTCTCTTTCCTAGACATACTCTGCTGTTTTTTTCTTTCTCACCCTTGATCTCTCCTCCTTTTGTGACTGTCTGTGTCGCGCCCTCTTTGCCTCTCCGCGGTGTCGCGCCCTCTTTGCCTCTCCGCGGTGTCGCGCCCTCTTTGCCTCTCCGCGGTGTCGCGCCCTCTTTGCCTCTCCGCGGTGTCGCGCCCTCTTTGCCTCTCCGCGGTGTCGCGCCCTCTTTGCCTCTCCGCGGTGTCGCGCCCTCTTTGCCTCTCCGCGGTGTCGCGCCCTCTTTGCCTCTCCGCGGTGTCGCGCCCTCTTTGCCTCTCCGCGGTGTCGCGCCCTCTTTGCCTCTCCGCGGTGTCGCGCCCTCTTTGCCTCTCCGCGGTGTCGCGCCCTCTTTGCCTCTCCGCGGTGTCGCGCCCTCTTTGCCTCTCCGCGGTGTCGCGCCCTCTTTGCCTCTCCGCGGTGTCGCGCCCTCTTTGCCTCTCCGCGGTGTCGCGCCCTCTTTGCCTCTCCGCGGTGTCGCGCCCTCTTTGCCTCTCCGCGGTGTCGCGCCCTCTTTGCCTCTCCGCGGTGTCGCGCCCTCTTTGCCTCTCCGCGGTGTCGCGCCCTCTTTGCCTCTCCGCGGTGTCGCGCCCTCTTTGCCTCTCCGCGGTGTCGCGCCCTCTTTGCCTCTCCGCGGTGTCGCGCCCTCTTTGCCTCTCCGCGGTGTCGCGCCCTCTTTGCCTCTCCGCGGTGTCGCGCCCTCTTTGCCTCTCCGCGGTGTCGCGCCCTCTTTGCCTCTCCGCGGTGTCGCGCCCTCTTTGCCTCTCCCCGGTGTCGCGCCCTCTTTGCCTCTCCCCGGTGTCGCGCCCTCTTTGCCTCTCCCCGGTGTCGCGCTAGCAGAACAAAGTTTGTCTTAACATTTAACCTCCACTATACCTCCATACTTCTATCTCTTGAACGTACGGCGATAACGGTGAGAGAACAATTAAATGGACAAACTCTGCTCTCTGCTACGTAGGTGTATAAACTTCTGTTGGCAAAAAGCCTAGCAAGGCGTGCGAGTTTATATATAGTGAAAACATAACTTATTCCCTGCTGTGATGCAGCCTCTCGAGCTCTTTTCATTTTGATGCTTCTGGACACCATTTATATGTATATACTGTATCTATCGTGCACAATTTTCATCTTGTGCATCTTATTGGTCTCATAGCTTGAGCACAGGTGCGGCCATGTAATTGGTGCAGCCGGGGCCCAAGAGATAACGGGGGGGCAATGGTGGCTGCAATTGTGCGTTATCATGAGCTATTTGACCGCAGTGAAGCCATTTAGTGTTCTTGCACAATGGCCCATGTCGGACTGTCCACCCCTGCTTAAGCATACATGTGCGAAACACTGTTGCTACCTTGCAATATATTAAGATCATGAATTGTTCAACTGCTGAATTATTTAAACTGATGTATCAGAGAGGAATAAGTCATTTGGCACATTGTGTATTCTTACAGATGATAAATTGTTTGATATTGCCTGCATTTACATAGGACTGCAGATCATGTGTTTTTTTTTGTTTTTTTTTTGTATTGTCATAAAATACAGAATAACCATTTCAGCTCTGCTCCGTATACCAACTCCCAGAATAAAGGTGTGCAATCACCTGTATATTGGTTGGACCACATACTGTATGGCCAATCAATGGGGATAGTTTTTTTTTTTTTCCATTTGTCATGATGTTTGTTAATTACCTACTGAGATTATTCTCGTCACTATCTCCCCCCGG
The DNA here is from genome assembly GCF_046119375.1 of Phyllobates terribilis. Taxonomy (NCBI): domain Eukaryota; kingdom Metazoa; phylum Chordata; class Amphibia; order Anura; family Dendrobatidae; genus Phyllobates; species Phyllobates terribilis. The sequence continues at coordinate 334,463,335 of NW_027362768.1, forward strand.
AATTGTGCATTGTGCTTCAGTCCGCTCCGTCGTGCATGTTTTCATCTCGCCGCGCTATGTCTTCCACATAGAATGTTCTCATCTCAAGTTGTCGCTTCTTATTCGTCTCTCCTTATATCTTGCAAAATGTAGCTTAGCTCCTGCCTGTTATTTGTCTGTGGCATTCAGCCACTTTAATGCTTTTATAATCCCTGAAGAGAGGGGGGGGATGTGGGGGGAGGGAATAAATGAGCTTTTACTGTATCCTAATCGCTGCTAGTACAAAAGGTGTATTGATTCCCAACCTTTGTGTGATTTAGTCACATCCAATGACTGGGAACAACACAGTTTGTAATAAAAGAATTGTAAATTATAAGCTACTGCCTGGACTGGCAGCCTAAATCTTCACCCCCACGCTCATTAGTGCTCCCTGTGCATTGTGGATATTGGATTTAAGATCTTTTTGTTTTCAACGTTTCGTCATCCATCAGAAATGATTTAATTCCCCTATTGGGCTGGAATTTTTAGGTTAAATTGCGCTAAATTTGACAACAGAAAATTGCTTAAATGTGTATTCTCAAACTTAAGCTATCCCCTATCCTTGGGTGATAGGGGATAACTTTACAATCGCTGTGACACCCACCGATCTGAAGAGCCGCATGTGTATGTAGCGGTGATCGATCTTGCGGTCTTCCGCTCCGTTCATTCTTATGGGAGTGCCGAAGACCAGCGAAGCAAACTCTGAAACAGCTGTCTACAAATGGTGTCAGATTTAGCCAATATTTCCGAGCTGCACTCGGCTGGTCTTCCGCACTCCCATAAGAATGAATAGAGCGGCAGACCACAAGATCGAAGACCAGCCGAGCACGGCTCAGATATTGGCTAAATCTGACACCATTTGTAGACAGCTGTTTCAGAGTTTGCTTGGCTGGTTTTGGCACTCCCTTAAGAATGGAGCTGCAGAACCTGAAGTTGATCACCGCTCCATTCACACAGGCCCAGTTCTCAGGATCGGTGGTGGTCCCAGTGGTCAGACCCCAAGCAATTAGTAAGTTATACTCTATCCCATAAGCTAGGGGATAGCTTCCAAACTTGTGAATACCCACTTTAAATTATCTAGATTTAGTACTGGTTCACATTGAGGAGATAGGACGATGATGCATGGCAATAACCCATGGGAGAAAAGTATGCAAATTAACTCTACTCCTAAAGTAAGAAAACTGCCTATAGTCCCGTCCCCCCCCCCTTCCCTAGAAGTCAAAGACCTACCCATAAAGGAACCTTATAATGACTGCAGATCTTGGCTAAATCAGACACCATTTGTAGACAGCTGTTTTGGTACACCTTTACTATATGCAGCTTATATTTGCCCTATATAGTACCTAAAAGTTTCCAACTCCCATTATAGTTCTTTATGCGTCTACTGCCATAAATATGTATGTGCCATATAATATATGGCATATTGTATATGACAGTAGATTTATAAAGAACTATAATGGGGGCTGGAAACTTTTAGGTACTACATTGGGCACAATATAAGCCCCTCCTTATGCCGCATAGAGTAAAAAGGTGTGCTGAACCTTTTCCTATATGCGGCATCAGAAGGGGGTTATATTGTGCCCAATGTAGTACCTAAAAGTTTCCAGCCCTTATTATAGTTATTTAAAAATCTACTGCCATATACTATATGCCATATATAATGACACCCATATATTTATGGCAGACACTCATAAAGAACTATAACGAGAGTTGGAAACTTTTAGGTACTAATATTGGGCATAATATAAGCCCCCATACGAGAAAAGGACGTACTGAAACAGCGGTCTGCAAATGGTGCCTGATTTAGCCTATCTATATTTTATTTTTGCCCTATATGATATACATTCATGCATCTTTTTAATGTACACTGCCTATCAACTATAGCCGACATTTTTCCTCAATACTTTGACTGTTTTTGCACATATTTACTGTATGCTATGGTTGGTAGAGTCAATCATTTTGGAAAGGTTAATCCAGCGTTCCGGTATGTGCCGTTATTGTCCTCTTTAATGCGGTATGACTGTCAGTCAGATAACATTAGTCATGCTGTCATTGTTGACGGACGTATATTGGATCCCAAGTCTTCGATGAGTTGCTCGTTCTGTACGAAATGTACTTGACACATTTGGCGGGGCCCCGATGCCGCCTCGGTTTACTAACCAGATCTGACACCTCTGCACCTGCCGAAATATCCTTTTTGCATTTGCCTGCAATCCTGTTTGCTACATAATCGCTCAGTTGCTTGGAGACTCTCATCAGCCCCGTGTTCACCTGTTCTATCCCCCCAGAGAGCGCATTATCAGCGTCTGTAATAAGAGCTGCTGCTGGGAGTAGCAGTTTTCTGCTGGAAGGAACAATGGCACCAAAAAATGATCTGCATTGAAATTGCTAGCTGCAGCATTAGGCATACAAAAGCCAAGAGGTGTAGGACATAATGATGTCTTTTTAATGTGTCATATTCACTTGGAGTTACTTCTTTGGGCTTTTTCCTCTCGGCTTTATATATATATATATACATACATACATACATACATACATACATACATACATACATACATACATACATACATACATACATACATACATACATACATATTTATGCATATAGAAATGGAGTTCTTTGTGGGTTTGGGTTGGTCTTTAAAAATTTAAATTGCACAGCGCCACCTGCAGGTTGAGTACATAGATGTTGCTTGTTGATCATATTTAGTACAGCAAACAGTGATGGAAAAACATGGTTGGGGGTTATGGGTAGATTTTTTTTTTTTTTTTTTTTTTTTGGGGGGGGGGGGGGGATTGCATTGTATATTGGTTCCATATAAAAGGGAATTCTGGGCCATATAGAAAAAAAATCATTATTTTTTCCCACTAAATCAGTGATCCTGATTCCAGTGATGCCACTTACTGGGCTTCTTGCTATAGTTTTGATAATCTGCTGATGAGAATTACAGTTTTATCACTGGAGGACTAGTTAACCTGCTATCATGTAGTCCTTCATATTCATGAGCTCTATAAAACCCCACTACTGATTGGCGGCTTTCTGCCTATGCACGGTGTACGCACAAGCTGCCAATCAGTGGTGTGGGCGGGGTTTTACAGCGCTCAATGTTCAGAGAACTGCTAGATCTGAAACAGATAAAACTGATTTTATCAAAATGACAGCAAGTAGCCCAGTAATTGATACATCAGTGGAATCGAGGTCTCTTTCTCTACATTATTCTGCTTGCAAAAACCTGGTGACCGATTCCTTTTAAAGGATTATTGCCCATGGATCCAGACAACAGGGCTCTGGAATACCTCATTGGAGAGGAGTAGTGATTGCCCAAGCATTGTAGTCAGTTGGTCCCATAGAGAATGAATGGCGCCATCACCATTCCTTTTTCGGCCTCATTTTCAGTATCCGTTGCATTGGTTGGACCTCACCGTTCAGAGTAATCACCTACCCTAAAGATGGGGAATGGCTTTCAATGCTGAAGATAAGATTACCTATTCCTGTCAATTGCCATAGACTTTAATTGGAGCTGTAGATCATATGCGTGATCGGTTACACCATTAAATTCTACTGACTAGAGAGAAGTTGTCTTCCTTCTATATTCCAGTTGGGTCCCATTTGTTAGATGTTAGAGGTGGGATCCACACAGACACATTTATTGGATAGGGGATAATTTATGTAGACTTTTAAGGATCTTTTCGATGCAAGTTCCTAATATGGCGCCCATCGTCTTCTATGTGCTTCTACTCCTATATGTTTTTTTACGATCATGTGAGTGAGGTCTAAAGAAATAAAATTGGAAATGTCATTGTTTCAAAGCAAAGATTTGACTTGGTGCCATAAAGCCCAGGACAGATGGTAACCATAGATAGTACCCAACTAAGTTTCTTCTTTATGGACATCCAACCACGCGTGTCGGGCATTTACACCATTGAGTTTACAGCCAAATCCCATAAAGCTGATTAAAAAAAAAAAAACAAATGGAAAAGGTTTTGAAACCTGGTAAGAAACTAGCAGAAGATCTATTGTGCTGTAGACATTTTATGTCTTTGGGAAATTGCTGCAAAATTTGAGTCGGTGAAGGGCTGTAAAGCTTTGAATTGTGTTTGATTAGTGCTCCCAAACGGTGCCAATGCCGACATATGGCAGCGATTGATATATTCTGACAATAACAGTTATCATTTGTTCAGTCTTTGTGGTTCAAACCAGGGCACATCTGTTGTAATTCATTGACCTTCAAGGTCTGTGAAAGCTGGAGTGAATTCTTTCATTTAATTTCTCCTAAACACCCCGCTCGCTGCCGTGTGTTCCTCCGCGAATCTTTTCTTGGTCCAAATTTTGATGAGCGTCCTCAAAGATATTGATCGCCAGCGTCTCATTAAGCCGGAATGGCGTTCCCTGCTTTTGTTTTCTAGTTTTAATTGATTAATGTTTTCTGTCGCTGATGCGTACACAGCCTTATTTAATAAATCCCTCTATCGTCGGGAATGTAAATAATCAGAGGTGAAATTCTGAAACTGCTGTGAAAAAAAATATCTTTAATTTGTCTAGATATTACGTTTTCATGGAAGATGCTTTATTTGAAGGCTTATTTTTATTGACTAAATGGCTTTTCCATGAGAAATCATCAGTATTTTTAACTTCCGAGTGGTTCCTTCCCTACGTCAAGGCTTTTGTTTGGACCTAAAACGGTGATGGGTCTTAGGCCCCATAGTACTTGTTGCTTCCATTTCCCTTTCCAACTGTGAAGAAGATTCCCTTGCTAGTTGTCCCACGCAGCCTGTTGGGGTGGTGACTCCTGGCCAGTCTGTGACTCAGACCTGGAAATGTCCATGTCCCCTTAAGCCAAATTTGGAGACCTGTGAAACACAGTCCAACCTTCAGCATATATGAGGCTGTTGAGTTTAGGGCAGAGATCCGTCACCTGTCCGGACTTCATGGTATGTACTTGGGCCATGTTTTGACGGTGTCTAAATTCGGACTTATGTTGCCAGTTTAGACTCTGTTAACTTTTCTATAAAGAAAAGCTGAATGATCAGTAATTGAGACGTTAAAGCCATTGACTGACTGATCTGTGATATGAAAAACGCCGACGACTAATGGACCTAATCATATACAATGGGGTCTATTGAGATTTATTTCACAATGTCCATTTATTTACCATTATTGATGTGATCTGTGACAAGGCTCCCTATGCGTGTCCCATGCAGATGGGAATGAAGCTCCTGGATGTCACTGGCCAACTTGCGTAGGGGGGCTTCACTTAACGGGAAAAATACATTGGTGTTGTATAAATATCTGGAATGACGTTCTCCTTACAACATTTGTGTCCTATGGCTTTGATGGACTGCGTCCTTTTATTACACATTTTATCTTTATTCATCCCTGGTAAAATGAAAGCTGTTAGTTGCAAAGGGCAGCTCGGTCTGATCCACTCTGTTTATTTTTTTGCAATTTTCTGCACAGTAAGAATACTTTTATTTATTTTTTTTTTTCTAAGAAATACATGTAATTGTATGTTACATAAAGGCAGAGTAATTACTGCATGGTATGCTTGAATTGCCATCAAATCGGGAGGAAAATAAATACCTGTGCATTTTAACTGAACTCTGGAGCATCATAATGTTCAGAGACTGTTGGGTGAACTATAAATGTCCTGAAGAGTAGATCTACCCTACTAGCTGTAGTGTATCTTAAAGAGGCAGTTTTCCCTTATGGCCAGGGACAATTAAAGGTAAAGGTACACTTTCTAGTTCTTTATAAGTAAATCTATTTGCTGGTCTCTGAATTCCGATTTTTCCCTAAAACAATAAAAATTTACTCCTGGGTGGGAAGAAGTAGCCAAAGTATGGAATTCCAATGTTAAGGTGTAGAAGTCTCCTTTTATTACTACTTCTCCAAGAGAAAGAGAGAACTTTACTCTACCAGAAGATGCTAAAGCTTGGGGAGAGTGTCCGTTTCCACCTGAGCTGCCACCACAGAATAAATTGAGCGCCTCAATAATGGTTAGTCAATACCCTTAAAGGATTATTCTCAAGATGGTAAGTTAGCCCATATCCCATTCATAGTGGATAACGTGTTGATCACTGAGGGTCAAGCCACTGAGACCCCCAGATATGGGACAGCCATAAATGGTGGGACACTGTACTTGTCTTCCTTCGTCATTCCCATAGTAATGAATAAAGTGGAGGACAAGCATGCACACCTCCGGTTCTTTCAAGATTGGACTTTGCAGATCCAGATTCCTAGGTTCCATAGCCCTGTTCTTAGGATCAATGGGGGTCCTAGCGGTTGCACCCACTCCACACTTCCAGTGATCAGTAAAGGTCTATTTACACTCATTGCTTTTAAAATCCCTATCCTTAATCAGGGAGGAAAACTCATGAAAGTGTTGGACATTGACTTGTTGGGTAGCTTCTAGAGATGGACTTCTTCATTGTGGAGGAGAGCTAATTTGCATACGCCTATCTTTTTTTTTTCGAAGGGAACATTGCCTAGCCTATAAGCTCAGTTATACCAACTGGAACTCTACACAAAGTGAAATGATACTCATCGAAAGTTCACGTACCTTTTGGGCTAGCCTCTCCTAAATGACAATCTCTACTGTGCCGATCAGTATTTTTGAAATTAGACTCTTAATTATCATTTACCTATAGACCAAACAAAGGGCACTATAAATTGAACGTGGGTATACAATACTCATTTTTACATGGTCTCATTTCTAAACTGAAGACTTCCTTGTAGATGTATCGTTGTGTGGTCTTCCTACTGTACCCTCACAACAAAGGAGGCTTTGATGACTTCTTCTCCAAGGTCAACTAAAGTGGCTTCGACCTCCAACCCACCCCACGACTCTCCAGCAATTCCTCTTGTTAATAAGTTTGTGCCTCCTCTGTGAGCCGGTCAGATGTCCTTGCTTCCTGGCAGTTATTGGCCTTCGGTCTTCGTGTTCCCATGAGAAGGCAACCATGCGATGTCTGGAGATGCTCCATGGCGTTTAACCTCTTATTGATAACCCGCAATGATCTAATGGAACATTAAGATTTTATCATTTGCTGCAGCGAGAACAGCTGTGTGATTTAAGGGTTATTACACAGCAGGGAGCTTTTTCCGCCTGATGATATCCGTCTTGGGTGCATTACAGGCTTGAGGTGTAGGCAGCGCGCCATAGTGTCCAAACATTGCACAACCTGGATTAGTTTGTACACCAAATGTATTATGCATGAATCGTACATAACCCGAGCTGCTGTATTTCCTACACTAATATGAACATTGACATTTTAAAAGCCAATATTGTGTTGCCTTATTGCTTTGTTTGTATGTGCCCTATTCACTCGTGCCCTATAATGTACGGTATTAGACTCTTTTGTAAGGGAAGGCTTTATTGAGTCTGCTTGTATGCTATATTTCATTATGTACAGCAGCTATGTAAAACCTATCGACACCGCATGCGACCTAGTGTTAGCCTTGAAACGACTTGCAGTAAATTCACTTGCCTGTATTAATTTTGCAGAGCTTTCTGCTTAGAGGGAAAAAAATTAGTTTCACTTAAAGCAAAATTCACAAGAAAAGATAAAACACAATTAACTGTTAAGTCCCTTATACACAGCAAGATGCTGATCCTGCTGCCACATCGATGGTTAATCTTGAACCAGATTCCTTCCGGCATCCCCAGCACCTCTTCTGATTAGTAGACTCAATGTGAAGTCATGTGTGCATCATGCCTCAACAATGACGTTGCTCCGAGCCTACTAACCAGAAAAGATGTTGGGGATTCAGGAACATATGAGATGGTTCAAAGGATAACTGCCAGGAAGCAAGGACATCTGACCGGCTCACAGAGGAGGCACAAACTTATCCAATAGTCAGAGAATGTTAGAGTTGAAAGGGACCTCCAGGGTCCTCGTGTCAAACCCCCTGCTCAATGCAGGATTCACTAAACCATCTCAGACAGATGTCTGTCCAGCCTCTGTTTGAAGACATCCATTGAAGGAGAACTCGCCACCTCTTGTGGCTGCCTGTTCCACTCATTGATCACCCTCACTGTCAAAAAAAATTGTTTCTAATATCAAATCTGTATCTCCTACCCTTCAGTTTAATTCGTGGACTACTAACATGGCTGTTTGACCAGAGTTCTGCAAATCTGTTTGCATTAGAGGAGTCTGCCAATCCCACCGACTTCAGCAGGACCAGCTGGCCATCAGATATGTATGGGGGCTTCCCAATGCCACATGTCGGATGAGCGTAGGAGCGTGCAGTAGACCTTTTCAATGGCCTTTTTTTTTTTTTTAAATAGGTAGAATATCCTTTATCTTAGGCCTGTCTCCCGCCTGTCCTGTTGCCACAACTCCTCACCTGGTTCTCCGCTAAGTTTGGAATAATCTTTCGTCCAGATCTTCTGATATAGACTAGAACTTATTTTGGTCATGAGTCAACTTCAGAAGATCTGCAACAAAGAGTGAAGTCAAATCTGAACTTGGTGTAAGATTAGGCTGGGAGCTACAACGGCAGAGTCAGTGAGGGGTAAACCTAATACGGTAAGTATCAACTTTTTTTTTTTTTTTTTTTTTTGGCACGGCCAAATTGTAGATGTTGTAAAACTGATGCAACGACTGTAAATTTTAGACAATTTTTATTGTTTAGAAGAGGATGTTGCCAGTCAAACTTCTATGAGAGTACCATTCTACGGGTTGTAGCTTATCAAAAATGAGGTTGATAAAGGGTACCAGTCATGGTCTGGATCATGGTTTATTTGATGATTGTGTAATGCATTAGCGTGAACCTGTAGAGTAACAAAACATCACAATTCTATTAATCAGAAGAATGGACGTTCCTGTTCTGTGACCGATTTTTGAAAAGCTTTAATAATGCATCGGAGCATTTGATATTCCATGTTCTTAGTCCTCTAAAAGGCACAATTTTAAGGCTGAGTCTCTTATTCTGGTCCCCACCAGGACAAAAACCTGTACAGACCTCAGCAGTAATGTTTGGCTCAATAATAATGTACTGCGCCGTTCCAGGAAGGGGAGGTGGGATGGCAACGGGGTTGTCCAAGGCACATGTTGAGTTCTAGTTTGGCCATAGAGACTGCCAGGGATTGTTTCCCAGATTTCTTTGTACTTCACAATGTCGCTGTTAATTACATTTGCAATGAAAACCTGATTTAAATCTACATATCCCATTGGTACATTTCTTGACCTTCAATTCCTGGGAAAGGCCGAAGGGACGTGAATAGAGAAGCACAAAATGATTCTAATGTGACGGAAATGCTGATCTTGTAGTTAAAGGAAACTCTGAATAGGCATTTGCTATTTTCTGATATAATTTTAATTAACCTATTTTTTCTTTAAGCATAAGTTTCCCAAAGACTGTAAGACTGCTATCAAATCGTTCCCGAAAAATCCAAAAACTATTTTCCCCTAAAATGCAAAAATATTTCTTCTAGTCTATTGTAAGAAGTTTCCTAGACACCCCCCCCCCCCCTTTCCCCCAATGTAAAAAAAAAAAAAGCACAAAAATTTGGAAACCAATGGTGAGTTTTTAGATACCTGGTGTACCTGTGCGGAGTAATTGAATATATATGGAAATGTATGCAAACGCTCTGCCACAGCACTCTGCAATTAATGAATTCCCAAAATCCACTCTTGCTATACAAGTGAAAAATGTGAGACACCTTGTCAACATTAGTTATCAAAAGTTTATAGAACATCATTAGAAAGGGCCTAAATTTAGTGATAGAGGTTTCCATGGACTCAGAACTCAGCCATGCCAGTCAATATCTGAATAGCTGATGCAAATTGAACATGATTTTTTTTTTTTTTTCCTGCAGACATGTGTACGGCCCCATAGAAAAACATCGGTTCAAGTGCTATCCGTTGTGTTGTCTGATCGCACTTGGACCAACCTGTTTATCTGTGGGGTTTTTTTTTACCAGAAGGTTTTGCACAGATGGTGGTTGTCAGATATTTTAATGGATCATGCAACATTGATCATGCAACATTTTGCTCTAGAAAAAAATATATAATTTTGCTCTAAAAAGTGTGTGTGTGTGTATGTATATCTATATCTATCTCTCATTACAGTTGAAACCAGAAGTTTACATTCACTATATATAAAGACACATCTGCATGTTTTTCTCAATATCTGACATGAAATCAGAATAAACCTTTCCCATTTTAGATTAATTAGGATTACCATAACTTTTAATATTTGCCAAATGCCAGAATAATGAGAGAGAGAATGTTTTAAGGCATTTTTATTACTTACTGCAAAGTCAAAAGGTTACATACATTTCATTGGTATTTGGTCCCATTGCCCTTAAGCTGAATGACTTGGGTCAAACGTTCGGGATATCCTTCCACAAGCTTCTCACAATAGTTGGTCGGAATTTGGGCCCATTCCTCCTGACAAAACTGGTGTAACTGATCCAGGTTTGTAGGTCGCCTTGCTCACACCTGCCTTTTTAGCTTTGCCCATAAATTTTCAATGGGATTGAGATTAGGGCTTGGGATGGCCACTCCAAAACATTGACTATGTTTTCCGTAAGCCACTTTACCATTTTGGCAGTATGCTTCGGGTCATTGTGCATTTGGAAGACCCATTTCCACCCAAGCTTTAACTTCCTGGCTGATGTCTTGAGATGTTGCTTCAGTATTGCCACATAATCTTATTTTCTCATGATGCCATCTATTTTGTGAAATGCACCAGTCCCTCCTGCAGCAAAACAACCCCACAACATGATTCTGCCATCACAGTTGGGATGGTGTGCTTAGTCTTCCAATCTTCTCCTTTTCCTCCAAACATAACGATGGTCATTATGCCCAAAAAGTAAAATTTTAGTTTCATCAGACCACAGGACATGTCTCCAAAAATTAAGGTCTTTGTTCCTGTGTGAATTTGCAAACATTAATCTAGCTTTATGTTTGCAGTAATGGCTTCTTCCTGGCAAAGTGGCTTTTCAGCCCATGCTGATACAGTACTCGTTTCACTGTGGATATTGACACAAACTTACCAGCTTCTGCCATCATCTTCACAAAGTCTTTTGCTTTTGTCCTTGGGTTTATATGCAAATTTCGGACCAAAGCACGTTCATCTCTGGGACATAGAACCCGTCTCCTTCCTGAGCGGTATGATGCCAGGACATTCCCATCTTGTTTGTACTTGCGTATAATTGTTTGTACAGATGAACGAGGCACCTTCAGGTATCTTGAAATTGTACCCAAGGATGAGCCAGACTTGTGCAAGTCCACAATTCTCTTCCTGATATCTTTGCTGATTTCTTTAGACTTTCCCATGACACTACACAAATAAGCAATGTGTTTCAGGTGTGCATTACAACATATCCACAGGTGTGTCTCTAATTAACTCAGGTTTTTTGTGGCATCATCTATCAGAAGATTTCAAACACATGACATCCTCATATGGGCAGTCCAGAATTGTTTAAAGGCATAGTAATCTTAGTGTATGTAAACTTTTGACTTTGCAGTAAGTAATAAAAATGCCTTACAACATTCTCTCTCTCTCTCTCTCACTATTCTGGCATTTGGCAAATATTAAAAATTATGCTAATCCCAATTGACCTAAAATGGGAAACCTTTTTTTCTGATTTCATGTCAAATATTGAGAAAAACATGCATATGTGTCTTTTTATATCGTGTATGTAAACTTCTGGTTTCAACTGTATGTATGTGTACATATTTTAATTATAATAATTAAGATATAAAGAAGATGAAATTATACCTGGGGATTAGGACTAACTATATGGGAAATAATAGCAAGAATTTGCTATATTCTTTTTTTTTTTTTTTTTTCTGTCACTTACACCTTATTGAATGTGTTAATGGCATTACCACATTTGCCAAAAGAATTACAAGCCAGACACACAGTTAATTAAGAACTTTTTTTCTTCCTTTTTCCTTTCCAGGGCTGTAAAGTAAAAAGCTGTAACAGACCTCCCAGTTCTTTGTGTGTTTAACAAGATCTGCAGCTCCTTTCTTTTCCCAGTAACTATGTTGAGCAAGAAGTTCCTGAGACCTGTTACCATGGCATAGATCCCAGTTGTAATGCAGGCGCATCTGTTAATCAGAGCTCCATTAGTTTGCTTTCGATGGTTTGGGTGTAGTATATTTTTATATCTTTTTTTTTTTTTTTTTTTATTTGCAAGTTATTTTAGTTTTTTTTTTAACTTTTTTTTGTCCTTTAAGAAATCTATCGAAATTCTTTTATTCTGGACTTCGAAACGGATGTTTGTGCATTAGTGTCTGACTATATTAACAAAGTATCCAACAGCTGTTTACATAGGTAAAGCCGCACAGTTAAACAAGCAGCAATTCCGTAGCCGTTCTCATTCAATCTGCATAAATCCTTCCAGCAGATTTGTTGACACAGATTGACTGACTCATATGGTGGGATAGCGTCGTTTTTTTTCCCTTTGTTTATTTCATCGGAAGTTACACCCACCATGTGCGCGTTAAATTCACAAGCACGTCGTCAGTGGGCGTCCCGGCCAACAATGTCATTTTAGGTTTTTCTTTTAATTGAGAAATAATTTCAAAGTCAAATTGGCTTTACTTAGTTTATGGGTGACATTAATTATAGCATGTGCTGATCTGTTCTTGTAGACTTCAGAAGACTTCATCTTGATGGAGATACACCACTGAAGTGCTCCTTAATGACGTGACTAGCAATTGCACAGGTGATTTGCATTAAGTGCGTGCTCAATACTAAAAAAAAAAAAAAAAATATTCTAGAAATCAGAAATTTGGAAGCTGAGAATGAAAAAAGAAATGATGGTTTTCAAAAGCGAAATAAAAAAAAAATCAAGGCAGATATGCTCCATTTGGCCACCAGATTTGGTTCAAATCAAGTGCCCCAATTGTCGTGAAGATTGTTTTTGTTCTGAGGTTCTCCAGACTCTAAAGCATAATACAGTGGAGAAGATAACTCATTACACCTGTCTTATACCCTTACCTGTAGACTTCAGTTCTTCCGACGCTAAAAGTTGTTGGCTCCATACAGCTTTCTGGGCAGGGGGCAAGACACATCAATGAAACCCATGACATGCAAATCAAATCTACAACATGTTGGATTCTATAATTTTGGGGAAATCTGGGACTTATTTGATTAGTTACAGATATATTTGCTTATCTCTATTGCCTAAATTTCTCTCCAAGGAATCTTTGCTTTCAGCACTATAGTCATTGGACAATGCGGGCATATACCAGGATCCTCTGGTGTGCTCAGCCACTGATACAATAATGGGAACCAAAGGTCAAGTAGAAGACAACCAAAACTGACTTTGCCACAACATTAAATCCTTTTGTACCGGGGTACATTCAGTCTTTCATGGACCCAATGGCTTCGACTTGACCCAATGACTTGGAGAATCCTACCAAAGTAGCCCATTCGTGATTTTTTATTTTATTTTTTTCAAAATAGACAAATTGTCCATTTTGAAAATATCAAATAAGTGAATTTGGCCATTGGCCTGGTCAGTGTCCAGTCCAAGTGCTGTCCACTCCTCACTAAAGTAGACCTTACATATGACCGTGGTTCGTGTGAATAATCCCTTGGTAATACTGAGACCTAGGTGTAATCTAGAATCTATGAAGTTGACATTTTAAAATTGATTTATTCTACTCCTTTTTTTTTTTTTAACGCATTATATACTTTCCATACTAACATACCAGCAGTCTCTTCCTGTGTGCTCCATTTTGTTTCAAATCTAACACTTCTGACAACGTAAGGAAAGTGCTAATTGCTTGCTTGGGGTGCAATTTAATATCTGTCTCTGCTGAGAAATCTTGTGCATAATGGTCTGTGTATTAATAATTTGTGATTTATAAAAAGCATACCCCCCCCCCCTTTCTTCTGAATTCTCACCCATTGCTTTGACACATTTTCCTTCCTTCAACGCATTCCTTTTCACAGATTGCCCAATAGAGTGAAATTTGCGTTCTTCCCTCTCCCCAAGATGTAGAAATGAGAAATTATTAAAACTTGGCGAAACAGTCTCTTGTAAAGGAAACCTAGACCCTACTATAGATTACTCAAGGATTTACAGGTAATCTTCTAGCAGGGAAAAGTGGTGGTCAGTTGTTTTTCCAAGAATACACCTAATATAGTTGCTGTTGCAGCTTCCACGGGATTGTCACCCAGGTTTCTTTTGACTATTGTGTAATAATTAAAACAACTTTTGGAGAAAATATGTGGCTTTGTTATAAAGATGTCTGGAAATATTTTTGTAACTGTACTCCAAGCGAAAATTTGAAAACGTTGAGTCAGTGGTCTTAAGCCTGTGGCTTTTAATCTGTTGTAAAACTACAACTTCAAGCATGCTAAATGCTGTTGGGACATGCAATTAGTGCTTTTGTGGTGCACTGTATTACAGAGATGTTATTCCTAAAAGCATTAGGAAAGGGGCTCAGTTAGCCCTTCTCGGGACTAGTAAGAGCAGGATGGACTGGGAGAAAATTGTGATGACACTTCTACGAGTTCAAATCTTTCTGTGACTATCGGGAAAGAGATTGGACTGGACCTTGTGGTGACTACTGGGAGGGTGGATGGACTGGACTGGACCTTGTGGTGGCTACTGAAAGCGAGGATTGACCGGTGAGAGCCTTGCTTTGACTACTGGACAGACTTATTGTGACAACTGGTAGGGAAGTTGAATTGGAGGGAACCTTGCTGTGACTTCCAGTAGGGAGGATGAACTGGAGAGGGCCTTGTTTTGGCTACCGGTAGGGAGGAAGGACTGGAGTGAGCCTTGATGCGACTGGTTTTGACTGCTAGCAGGAAATCTGTACCATGAGGCCTGAGGGAACCTAGTTGTACTACTGGGACTTGGGATGGACTGGGGAGAATGCTTGACTGGAGTGTGACTAGGCTGTATAGCATGTTGTTCATGAATTCCAACTGTCTGAACTGGTCCTTCAACCTGGTTGAGATTCGTCTAAGATTTCACTATGGAGCACTGGACATCTATTGGTGGCATGTTGCATACCAGAGCTGAAATTATTTTTTTTTCTACTTATGTCAATATATTGTCTCGTCTGCTACTTTCATCCAGCCTCCTGATAATCCATAAACTGTTAATGTATCTGTTTATCGTTGTGACGGCAATTTTGTCGTGTCGTATGTGATAAAGCAGAATGTCTTTAACCATTTAACAGTCTTAGGTTGTGCTTTTTAGTGCTAACCGTAACATTTTAAGAGTTTGCCATCCAGTCTTAAAGCAGCAAGATGCCCGGCTGTTCTGGTTTACAGCCTCAGCTTTTGTTTGGCTGATCGAAGAGAACAAATATCTTAAGTGTGTTCCAGTCCATAGGAAGACCTAGTGGATCGTAAACTTATACTGCTGTGGTTTCGAGCTACAATATGGAAATATTTAGATGCGGTTGTCCATAAAAAAAAAAATAAAAAAAACAATTAAGAAGATCTATGTTGCGACAATGTTCTTTTATTTTATTCTGTGAATTGGCTATTTAATTGAAGGAACATTTAGCTGGCTTATAATATGGGATACACACGCCATATAAGTGTGATTCATACATAAATGCATTAGCTGATATATCATCACAAAGTGAGATGTTTTATGTTATTACTTTTATTTTACTATTAAGTATACAAGCCTATGTACTAAAAGTTTTTTTTTTATTCTTTTACAGTTCATAAATTAACACCTTGTAATTTTGATTTACTATTACCTGTTTGATCATTTACTGAAAATCAGGAACGAGTACATTCTTAAATGTTCACGGTTTCGACAAACTTTGTATAAATCATATTACAAATTTCCTAGATTTGCTTGGATTTATATTTTAGAAGAGAGATCTGCTTCTTTCCCCTCTCATGAGCCACTTCTGCGGTCCCCTCTTAAAATCAGGTCACCTGCCAAAATCAAAGACTGCTCACTGAAGAATCGGACGAATAGCGGAAGGAGGAGCGAGTATTGAAAAGGCTAAGAGATGGTGCAGCAGCTTTCTAGGAAGTATTTTATCTTCCATGCAGGAGTCACGGCTACACTGCTTAGTATTGTACTCTTGTAGATGTTGCTGCTTCTAAATATGTGCAACATAGACATGGGAGATCAGGAGTGTCCCATATTTGTGTGTACAGGAGATATTATAGAAGACATTCTCCACCCTCTAGCTCTGAGACAAGTGAAAAGTAGAGCTGGGGTCTGCAGAAGGGTATAAGTAGAGATAATGTAAGTGATCAGTCAGTCGTATGCCAGCCAGAAAGTGTAATTCCCCATGTACACAAATGATGGCTTCTCCTGAAACCAGGACATTTTATTCTGTGGCTTAACTTTGACTTTACACAACGTTTATGCAAAAATTTGAATGGGGTGAGGTAGTGTTCACGTTTACAGTGGACCACTGTGGCCTCTTTATAGACTGTTGTAAGTCGGCGCAGTCTTCTGACTAAACCGTATATGAACAAGGTCATTTTGGTTCCATCACATTTTTTTTTCCTTCGCATTTTAATGGTTCTTTAATTTTGCTGTCTGTCCTTCTGTCCACCATGTAGCTGTAGTCCTCTTCAGTCATTTGCTTGCTCCCAGATAGATTCCTTGTCTTGGCCGTCTGTAATGTTCAGTCATCTGTAACTTTGTAAGAACCAGATTTTGCATCTGTAGATCATGTTCTAAAAATGTGAATAAACAAAAACCAGATGTGAACAGCGCAAATTCTTTGGAGAGAATACCCACAGGATCTCTCATTTTATACTGCATTCCATGATGGAATATCATATTTTTGAGTAATTTCTCCAAAGTGAGCAAAACTTTTCTTTTTTTTTTTTAACCCAAATGTGTTTCTTCTCTGCTAAATTTTGATTAAATCCTAAGTACTGTGATATTTGTTTCATTATATGATTATATCTTCAGCATCTGCCTGTGGGAAAAATGTAATTTTATGATATCATGATCAAAAGTTTTACTGGTCCACAGTACCATTTTTTTTTTTCTTATTTCTTTTCCCAACAATTTTTGGTCCGTTACACCTAAAGTCTTACATTTCAAACGTTGGTGCACAGGAATTAGAGGGTCAAAACAAAATGAGTCACTTTTTCATAACATCGGCGTTGGCTTATTGGACCGTAATATCACATCATGGTTGACTACCAGCTGAAAGAAATGCAACCTGACTGACCAAAGACTAAAACAAGAAAGTGGTCATGTCCATGAAGGAAGGTGGCTAATTATTCATTGATGGTGGGATTGAGTCATAGTTGTAAAGATGCATTCTCGATTGAATAAGAGTTCGGTGTTTCTGATTGTCCTTATGACTTCTCACAAGAAGTTTTTGATCTAAGTGTAATTTGACCATCGATGAAAAGAAAAAAAATTATCAACAGCGAAAATAAAAATTTCCACCATCCTATAGATTTTGAAGTACTTCAACCATAGACTTGACCCCATCACAATTTGGCAATGCTCTCCATCACCATTATCTTCATGTTTTGCCTCCATGAATGGTTTCTACCAATGTTTAATGTGTGTAGAACCAAAAATCAGAGTTTTCTGTAATTCTACTGATCAAGCTGATTCCCTATACTGATATTTTTGCTTTTCTCTTGTAGCCTACACTGAGGGGAACGTGGGCGCACAACACGAAAACAGACATGGAAGCTCCGTGCAGATACGAAGACGTAAAGCGGTCAGTGAACCATACTGGTCCTATTCAGGTACTTTTTTCTTGTTCCTTTTATCAAGATGTTTATGCCAAAATTGGATTTTTTGGTTTTGGATGAGTTGCTTGATTCTTTAATATTTTTTTTAGATGGCATTGTAATGTTATGTTTTTGTGTTCGTTAAAATTTTTTCACTGAATGTGGATTTTCTGAGTCAAAGTTAAAGGTAGAGGCTACATGTTCACCTAAAATTCATAGTCAATTGCTACTGTATATTCAGTTAATATCCTCATGTGGTAGGCTGAATTTCAGGCAATTTTATTAAATTATTTGACCACCTTTTTATCTTTGTTTTAACATTTTGTGTTGTGAATGTAATTTTGTAGAACTGACTAATATATAAGTATTAACGATTGTCCTTCTAAACTTGTTGGTGATTGCTTCCGCTAAAACTGATAGTTGATGAAGATCATGTGACCAGACTTGTTCCTCCAATTAAAAGCTGCTTTCATGTGTGCAGGGCTTTTGATTGGAGGAGGCTGATGGACGAGTTGGTCACATGCTCCTCCACCAGCAGACATTTTGAAAATGGGAGAGCTGTGCACTCTCTGATGAAGGCCTCATTAACAAGCGGAAGGAGAACCTATTAATGGTTAAAGTGCCTTAAAATAAAGATAGCTTGAACAATCTCTCGCAAGTACTAAACATTCCTGCTGATGCCATTGAGTAATAGATCTGGTTAGTTCTTCACATATAGCAGGCATCAGAGTTTTTGCTAATCCCTTGAGCTTCCTAGTTTCATGACCAATAATGTAAACCATGAGTCAGTCCACAGTTCCGGAAATTTATGAGTCATGGTTTTGCAACATTTTTTTCCTGACTATTAATCGTACCACTTGTGTGAAAAGCAGAGTCATGCCATGCGTGTGACCCACATGTCAGCTGTATTCTTGGTGCGGTTACTGTGTGCTTTGCAGATTCCAGATGAATTCTCCTCTCAAAACGTGTTTCTGATCAGTGTGTGTGTGTGTGTGTATATGTATATATAATATATATATATATATATATATATATATATATATATATATATATATATATATATATATATATATATATATATATATATATATATATATATATATATATATATATATATATATATATTAGTACAGACCAA